>NW_026892621.1:0-4800000 GCF_033815535.1 Pezoporus flaviventris | reverse complement strand
CTTCTTGCAACTGCAAACGGGGGCAGCACTGACCATGTGTAAGAAAGCCCCACCAGCCCCATCATTTCCCACCATAGTTCTGGATCGCTTCACCTTCCTCACACTGTTCTTCCACGCAACGTATTGCTGTATTGGAGTCAGAAGAGGTCAGGAGAGAGAAGTTCTTCTGTTCTGGAATGGAAAGACAGATGTGTTCTACAAGCTTTGTCACCTGGAAAAATATGCAGTTTTCTTTGATAACGAATAGTACATAAAGCCACAGAAAATCTGCCAGCCGTGGCAGAGGCTGTAGGTTACTATTAACATGGACAGTTTATCAATGACCAGTTAAGAAGAGAATTAAACATGGCTACTGTGGCCTACCACATATGAGCTCGAAGCTTGATAGACACCTAAACCCCACCTAACTCATAAAGGTTGAAAGCAATGTATTAAAACCAGCTGCAATAACAATTGATTCATTCCAGGCTTTATTCTAATGCAGGGCACAAGAAAGAATAAACTAGGCGCAAACAGCTCGGGGGTATGGCTTCTGTATTTGGTATCAGTATCTCACAGTGCTTGCCAATACTTCATTTGATGTCACTAGAGCTATGTTTTCTTTGTACAGAATGAAGAGTAATGGATAGCAGATAAAATGTTTGTGGGAGGGAGCTTATGAAATGAAAAGAGCAAAAGACATTTTTTCATTAAGAATTCCATTCCTAAGGAGCATCCTTAGCTCAGGGGATTGGAATGGCTAAGTGTGGGGGAACAGCTCTGCTAGTGGTGTACTGCTTAGACAAACCCCTTTAATCACAGAACACTTGCTCCTGAAAGTGAAGTACAGCTTCTGTAAGAATGCTGGGAAACCCACACCACGATTAAGGGAGCATATCCAGAATCTTGCCCCGTAGCTTCAATAATAAAAATGTAAATATATGAATACGTTGGATATACGTTGTGCTTCACAGAGCGCATGCACTGAATGCTGTTTGTTGTTCTCAGGTGCTAAGTCTCTCTTCTCTTTTAGTTATAGTTGTTCCGTAACACTTGTGACTGGAACAGGAAATACTGGGAAATGTGGGTCATGACCATAAGGGATATCTCATCAGACACGAAAGAGAGGACCCAAGCTTTGAGGGACTGGGAGTAAAGTAGTAAAGGGAAGGATTTCAGAAGACAGCATTGGGAATGTTCATCCCTATTTCTCTTTGACCTTGCTGACCCTCCCTACAGGTGGTAGGACCCGAAGTTGCCTTTACCCAGTGCCACCTATCCAGCCAGCATAAGGCTGTTGTTTCAGGGTACACAAATTTGCATATATGTTGCTCCTGACTATGATTACTGCACTGGAATGTTACTGAGCTGCAATGATGTGCATCACTGAATGACATGATCTCAATACCATTTCAGTAAAGGGGTGCCTGTAATTGCTTGCTGTGGAAGAAGATGCCTCTGATACAGAGGAAGGAAAATACTGTGTATACTGGGATGAAAAGCTGCAGCAGCATTACTTTTTGGTACCTTGGTCACTGAGGTTGTTTAAAGTCCTAGGAAGCAACTTCTTAAACCTGAAGTCCTACATTGGCAAGAGCACCAGTGTGAGTTTCTTGACTCTGCCTTGCAGCCTGAAGAAGACTTGCCTGATGATCGGTGTTTAAAAGGTAGCATTGACACCAGAATGTGGCTGCTGCATTAGAGCCATTTCTAGTCAGACACTAGACAAGAAAGGAACTTAAAACTAATACTTTAGTGTTATCCACAAGTGTAATGGATTAATTCTTCCCCAGTACCTAACCAGGCGTTCAGTAATTACACTAATAGTGCTATCTCTGTTATTAAAGAATGTCTTATCTCACTAATACTATTAATTTATACGCATCTAATATAATTGTGCTTTCATGACTTTTTGCATCTTTCCTTTGATTCTCCCTCACTCCTTAGACATAATGTCTTTCCTGGTAGGCAGAATGCTATTTCTATCTCCAGGCTGAAGTGGTTCACTGTTTGTTAGCAACAATGGAGAGCTGTAATTCTGCCTGACAATGTGGGTCTGTCCAGTTGGGAACCTCCCACTGCTCTCTGCTAGAGACAGCAAGTCTGTGCTGGCTCGGAAATGCCACAGTGGATGTTGCTCCCATAGTCCTCTCCAGGCTTATAGGCCAGCAGTGGTTTCCATGTAAACTATCTCAACTTTGCTTGGAATCTTCCTGGTTTTGAGACTGTTTTTAATACAGTTGCTGTTATGACAGCTTGTTATTAAACAACTAAACCAGCTGCAAGAGGCTATTTCTCTTTCACTGGAGTTTCGGTGGGTTTTCTTGCCCTGCCCATTCGTGACACATTTGGATTTAATGATGTCACTGATCAGGAACTTCTCAACTTTTGTCCAAGAGTTTTTCCTCCAGGCTTCAAGAGAGCATTTGCTGAGATGTGAGATTGAAATTCACATTACTTCAGTGCCTTTTACAGCCCCTGGAATTGGTTTTAATTGTCTTTTCAAGCACTTGGGCATTTCATAGATGTGACATAGATATTTCACAAAGTATATCTTGTTTATACCATAGGGTTTGGTGAGCCATGGAAAAGTTTCTTTCTTCATAGGAATGTAATGTTTATTCAAGTCACTGAAAATATGAATTTTGATTGCAAAAGCTGCACCTAGGAATTTCTGTTTCAGAGAGCTCAGAAGATGGTCCAAGGGCCATCAATGACTCCTCTAAATCTTACTACATGTAGGTGATGCTACAGGAGCAAAGATTCAGGAATCAGGGTTATGATTCCCGCAGACCAAAGAGCTAGATCAGGGTGTTACAGAACACAGTCAGTTAACTGAGTATTCAGTGGAGCAGGAATCTTCTCAAACACCATCCAAAAAAAGGAACAAAAAACAAAATCGGGGAAAAAGGGAATATCAAGACATGGAGCACTAAAACCAATAGGGAAAGGGAAGAATCCAAGATCTTATTAAAGATTCTGATTCCAAAGTAAACAATTTTAGACTTAGATATCTAATTGTTGAACAATGAGGTAGGGTTTTGGTGTGATGCTCATTTATTGATTGCATGCCTATTGCATGCATAATAATGCTCCTTGACTTAAGCAATACATGTAGATACTGGCTGTTCCTTTTGTTCCAAGTGCTGGTCTTGGGAATATTCACCTTTCCCATCCCATTCCTGGCAGATGGAAATTTATGCATGTGGCAACAAATAACATTTATCCAGTGGGAATGTTTGAGTGCGTAATGCTCCCTCCCCTCAGTATTCTGCTAGTTTTAGATACATGCAAATGAGCAAAACTACTTCTAAGAAGCTTTCCTGGGTGAACACGACTTGCCCCTCTGCTGTGTGCAAGGAAGGCCTTTTTCAAGGCAGTGCGCCTGCTTGCCACCTTTTCTGTGCTTTCAAACAGACCTGAAGGACCACATCATAAATCTTGTGGCATGGACCAATGCTGATCTGAGAACAGTGTGTTATACCTCTGACAATATTTGCTTACTATTTTTTCACACTGGTAGCACGGTTTTGCAGATCCTGCTGTTATTTGGGTGTTCCACATCACAGAGTAGCAATTTTCATTTTTATTGAAAATAAGTGATAGCAAGGGAGTGACAATATCACTGGTAGGAGGTTTGGGTTTGTTTGTGCCAGAACTATAGCTGTCAAATGAAATGTGCTGGATTGTGAAGGCCCTGTTAGAGCTGTAAATTCAATATCACTGAAATTGCCTGGTAATAGGAAAGAATACTACCTGGGGCACTAATATTAATCTGATAAGAGCAGGGTTGTACAGTGTCAGTTTACAGTCACAGCTGAAGAGAAGTCAGGCTTCCCAATAGTATTACTGTACTTGTTCCTTTTTTCATCCTTTGTGCTCCCCATCCTTCTTCAATCCTGATGTCCCTCACTGCCTACTTTCTCTTTGAGCTATAGCTACGACTCAGTGGTAGATACTGTTTGAGGCATCCCAGAATACTGGTCCTCATAGGCTTTGGCTATATTCTGTCTGGAATTCAGAAGGGCTGAGCACCAGCACCTTCGCTTACACTTCCTGGGAGAAGTGGGTGCTTTTAGTTAAAATGGTACCCTATGAGAGTTCATCAGCTGAATTCTGCCAACGTGAGCAGAAAGAAAAGTGAGATGTCATTGAGAATCAGAGCACAGGAGACTGTGATCTGCAGTGATCTGTGGCAGAAAAGACCCAACCTGTATCTGTGGAGTCACACCAGAGACTTAAATACAGCCTGGTCCCATCCCACCTAAGCACTCCAGCAGCACACACACGGTTCTCAAGTGAGTATCATCTGTTATTTCACTGTGGGAATTTAAAGAAACGGTCATTGTGTAGTGAAATAGCCACAGTTATCTCTGGAGCAGAGGGACTATATTTGGACATAAACATAGTACACCGAGGGCCACGTGCAAGATCCTCAGTCAACACAGAGTGTAAATTTAAGTTGAATCGTTTTTCTTTAAAAGTAATGACCCAAATTCCTTAACATTCCTTGGGAATTCCCTCCCACCCCATTCACATGCAAAATACTCACGTCTCAGCTTCATTGTGCTGTATACAAGGAAAAAGTTTAGAATCAGGGGTAAAGTAATGGATTTGGAGCCAGGGTAGGGGGGGACATCTACCGTCAGCTCCAGGTGAATAAATAGAGAGAAACTGCTCAAGTGAAAAGTTCGAGTGAATTCGGGGAATGCCAAGACCAGCAGCCATTGAATAGGGCAAGCACAGTGCCATAGACCTGGAAAGTTTTCATCATGGCTTTGTCCAAATGGCTTCTTGAAAAACCTTTTACGTGGAGCTCCCCCGACACAGCTACCCAGGAATTTCATTCTGGTGCATCAGGGAGCGTGACACAGCTTGCCAGTAAAGCAGCCGTGGAGAGACATCATGAACACTTGCCCCTGCTGATGATCTCTCTTCAGCTATCACTTCCATGTCTCCAAGTGCCCCGCTCAGACAGGAAATAACAATTCTATTCATTTACTCATCATTCAGGAAACTGTGGGGACTTGAACCCAGGCACCCTGAGTCTCACAACATCCTTCCTCTGCTGATAGTGTAGTGTGAATGTGATGCCAAAGACAGGGAAGAAACCAAAATTCCATCTTCTTTAAAAAAAAACAGGAAACATGGTCTTCCCTATGTCATACTGTGTGTTTCTCGTCTTGCTGGAGAATGAATTAGCTTTTCTGTGTTGGTTTTATTTTGCCGTTTCATATTACAACTGGAAACCCTAGAAAGGTTGACCTCCATCTATAGAGGAAGAACTGATAAACACGTGGGTTTACTTCTAACAGATAGGAGTAGTTTCATGACTTCATGGGATGCTGATAGCCTGTCAGTGGGAAATGTGTGCTTTGAGAGTCTGGATATGATTTATCTTCATATAAAACCTGGCATGAATTTCCACAGCACTTTTAGCTTGTGATAACACAGTTTTAATTTTACTTCCTTCCATTGTTATACAGAAAACACCACCTGATGAGTCGCTACAAAACACAACATTGAAAGTTCTCGAAAGCAACTTTATGCACAAGTGCAAAAGCACTTTCTGAGTTGCCCCATGTTGGAAATACTCATTTTACAGTGAAGCTGCTGTGTGTTGCTCACTTCAGCCATGAAGTGTCCATTTATCGGTGGTGTGAGGGATCAGAAATCATCACGTGCTCTTTCAGTCCCTTGCTTTGATAGCTGAAGAGCTTTAAACCAGAGAATAATCAACGTTGAAGTAATGAATTCAGTTTTAATTAATTAAGAGAACTTCATTATATTCACCACCACCCTCCTCCCCAAACATCCAAGCATCTGAATTCTCAGCATTTTAATTGCCACAGAGATGATTTTGATCACCCAGAAGCTTTAAACTTCAGAGGACACAGCAGTATGGTACACGTAAAAACAACTTCCCCTTTGCTGTGTGGTGGTAGCTGCTTCAGAACTGCAGAAACAAGTCCTCAGCAAACAAACAGTGTAAATGAATATGAGCATAAATCACTTTCTAATGACAAGAAAGTAAGTGATGCCTCATGCACCCCGAGTGATGGGTGTAACAGAAAACTTCTCCCATATTTGCAGGGCTCGGAACTTCTTTATTTATCTTGTTTTAAGCCAAGTATGAAAGCTGGGATGAAACAAGAAAACAGCATCCAAGCCTCCTGCTAACAGCTCCGATTGAAGGGTATTGCAGAGCCTGAGTATGTCACCATCGTAGCAAAGGATGTTGGGTTAGCAGCAGCCTTTTAACTCTGTGGAGGCTGATGATGGTATTCTGCTCTTGAATAGGAAAACCCCCAGAATCGGTAGGTCAGATTGCCCCATTTCTGTTAAAAGGAAGTTGTAGAAATACTCCTGTTACAGCATTTCCACTGGACACCTCTGCAGTACAAAACAAAGGTAGCATTATAGTTCATAGATACAAAGAGCTGAGAAAACAATAGCAGCTGTAACACCTCATTGTGATCAACTAAAAGAAATGTAAAGTAAACCACTAAGTCCTATCTCAAACAAAATTCTCTTTGAAGCCATGGGTGTTTGGTAAAAAGAGGTCCAATAGCACTTGTTATATGATCTACTACCTTCAATCCCTGACAAATATTTAATAGGATTAAATCTGTCTTCTGCTCTAGATTTATAGAGCACTGTGAGGGCATAAACTTTATTAAAGCTCCATGTAATAGATACTTGAATCCTGACTAGAAGGTCTCATTTTGCACCATCAGATCAGTTTTACAACCTCTATTTTAATCCTATTTGATCTTCACTTCCCAAAATATGTTTCCATTAATTTGATATTTTTATTTGCTTCCCTTACCTTCAGCAACTTCTAAGGTGCTAATTTCAGCAGCTCTGCACTCACATTCAAACCACATGCTTTATACAGACTCTTACAGAGGTGATTCTGTGCCTAGCGAGGAGCTGTGCTTCTTCAATAACAGTTAAAATCAATGAGACTTGACATACTCGACGCAAAAAGGAGACTGTTCCTAGAACTCTCTCTATGTATATGTGTGTGTAAGTCCACATAGTTCACAGGTTTTCACAGGTTTTCTTGTGAAAATCAGAAACAGGAAGGAAAAATTATCTCCACTTATGTTCTGCTTCAGTCAGCAAAATCCAGCATTCATTAATGGAAAAATCACGTATTTCCCTTCTCCGTCTTTTGTTCCACAAAATTAATACATGCACCTATTATGATTCCTGTCTAATTGCAAACAGGCCCTTAGGCCACTCCATAACCAAATGTACTTTGCAGGGCACAGTGTGATTGCATGGCCTTTGCAAGCAGATGTTAACTTCTCTGCCGGTGCTCCAAGCCAAAAAGAAACAAATGAGCTTGTATGGAGAACCTGGGTGTAAATATTCAACAGATGCTTTAGAACTCGGGGCCCAAATTCACAGTTGTGCGCTGTGTGAGCAAGCGTGCATGGTAAAATCAGTGTATAATTAATTCATTTGCCGGCTCAAAACTGAAGTGCTGATTTGAACAGCCCACAGTTATGTATATTTTTTGCTACCAGCTGTGGCCATAAACGAAATGAGTTTCATATTAATGTATGTTATTTACAGGCAGGTCAGGTGCTGTACTGGGCACTCCTCTGCCATAAACCATTAATAACCTTTGCACTGTTTTCACTTCTCACCTGAAAGAGAGGGTAAGTTTGTCTTCCTTTCGCACAGCCCTCTCAGGTACCTCTAATATCTTCTTATTGTCATACCTACCTGGTGGTCAGCTCTTGCTCGTGCTCTTTCAGTTATTGGAACTTACGCCATCCCTGTAGATGGCGTGAGCATAGTGGAAACATCAGTGATTACACCGAAATATGGCCATAGAGGAGCCACTATATAGTCACTGTAACTACATACATCAACAGATGACTATGACATTGCCATCTTTTTCCATGGTTCACAGCATCTTTGTTTCTATAATTTAAGTGCAGAGCACAAGCTTCAAACGCGCTGGGCTTCCCCACGTTTGTAATAATGCTGTCAAACCACCCTCTGTTTCATGAACCATGAGAACATTTTAATCTGTTGGCCTTTCCTTAACTAAGGCAGTATTACTGCTGCCTGAAACAGAGGTGTTACATGAACTGAGCATTGCGCTGTATAAATGATGGGACCTGTCTCGTGAGCAGCAGTTTGCATCCTGCATTGATGAATGACCTTGGGTGCATTTAATTTGAATGGATGATCAGAAGTTTTTGAAAATTAATATCTACCTTTCTAGGAAATTTCCATTATGTTATATTACATCTGAAAAAGCACATTACATGAGTGATGGTGGTGAGTACGGATTCATTAAATCAGCATTGCCTGCCACAGTGGAGCCCTTGTAAACAGCAACTGAACAAACAGAGATTGTTGAAGATTTACTGCTTTGTTGAAATTCTGAGAAAGGCTCTTTAGGTGGAAATATGTTTTACCCCTCTATATCAAACTGCACCATGCAGCTCATTCTTTTGCTGTGATTGTATATGCCAGTGGTGAGATAGATCCAATTACTCATACGTATCATATGTACCAAATTAAATGACTTTCAGAATCTTGCATTTCTTCCCTACTAACACCCCTAAGCAGTCTGTATTCCCACCCTGAGGCATTCACTGCTTACAGCAGGTAGAACTCTCCTGCAGAAAGCCAGGGTTTCGTGCTTTTGAAAAGGTGTAAGAGCTCTTCTACAGATGCTTTTTAAAGCAAGAATTAAGAGATAATTTAAAACGCTCTTGCAGTTGCTCTGGACACAGCAATCCGCCCATACAGTGCAAAGGAGGGTGGAGGGTAAGGTCGTCTTTCAAACTATTGATAGCAGAACTGAGGAATCATACTTTGCCCTATTAGTTTCAAGGCAGTTATAAAGTCAGTTGCTGCTTACAGAGCATCAGTTGCAGGCTGAAGTGAAGCAAAAAGACTGATAGTATATTAATACCAGCACAGGTGTGTACGTGCCTTGAAGCCACTGCCTCATGACAAGATCACTGACTATGGGATCAACAGCTTCAGGGTCTGAAGTTCCAAGACCACTTCAGGTTAAAAACAAGCTCTGTTTTATTACAGTGAAGACCAGTGTCATTTTGTGAGGGTTTGAAGGTTTTAAGATACTGAAGGCAAGCAGAGGCAACAGAAGGGGAGTAACATAGATCCTTAAGACTTTAATCAGTCTTAAATGTGCTCTGGCGGTACCGAAACAGATGTGGTTGTTAAGCTCTCTGTATCAACAGTTCTGCTCAGTAGTTAAAACACTCCTAGGGAACTACTTCAGGGGTTATTGATGTGGTGTCCCTCCTAATAGCAGGCGAGAGCTGGGAAACAACAGCAAATGTGAGTTCCTGACTCAGGGGCTGAAAGCAGGCAGCTCCTTAGGTCCCTGCTCCCAGGCACCAGCAATGGGCTCAGCTACACCCATACAAAGTTCTCACCCGGCTCTGTGGCACATACACACAGTGTGTTCCCCAGGGACCTTCCGGCTGCTTCCATGGTTACTGCTGCAGATATGCAGCAGCAATTACTTGTCTGTGAGGAGCTCCAGAGGACAGCAGATAGACACAGGAATTCCAACTGCGCCCTGGTGCCTGGGTGGGAAATGAGCAAAGCCAGCGCGGGCAGTGAGCTCCCTTTCCAGAGGGACAGCTTTGTGCTGCAGTGGGCTCCTAGCACTTTACGTTAGAAATTCCCTGCTCTTACCTGGGTAAAGATTTCAAGTTTATGGAGAAAACTCAACGAACTATGCTGGAATTTCTTTGTGTTCTCCTAATACTTGTATCGTACACTTTGCTCTGGCAGGGGGAATTCACCCCTTCCTGCTCTCTGTTCCTCAAAGCTATTGCTGCTGCTTATTATCCATAGGCACCCTCCCTGCGAGAGTGACATATTGTATTTCCCCTTTGCACTGCAGCTTCTTTACTTTCTTAGCTGTAATGCTTAAAAAATCAGTACAACGTTGTAAATAAACTATTGCTTTACCTCATTATCACCAAACCAGAAACCCTAAGCGGTGGAGAAACGGGAGCACAGGATGAATTAATTGCTCGCTCCAACTGGTTGCCTTTTTTTCTATTTAATTTTGGAATGTAAAGTTGGGTTAATTTTATCAAGTATTTGCTAAATGCTACTAGTTTTATTTTACCATTTTCCTGCATGGAAAATATGTTTGTGACTGTGACTGCAGCTATGCCATTAAAAGCTCTCAGGCAGCTTCCTCTTTCTCCTCTCAGAGCACAACAGACTTTTCTACTCAGGCTGCTGCCACAGAAATACTGAGAGTGATGGGAGTCTTTGTGGGTGCTTCCTCACCCTACCAAAGCAATCAGTGTGACAGTGCTTTCCCACCTTTTTAATGCCTCTCTTTCGAGTCCTTGACACTTGTCTCTTGAGTCATTTTGTTGAGTGGCCGAGCCAAAAGGGCTCCGTGTGCCACTGCTGGCTCCTGGATCATGGTTTCAGAACCACGGCTGCACACAGCTAGTTTTACCATGCCAAAAACTTGCTTCCATGCCATTCTCAACTCCCACATGAGTGATTACACCAGGTAAAGTGACAAGGCTACAGAAATGATGGCCCTAGGACTGGAATCAGTAATGCTGCAGGTACCAAGACTGCTGAACCTTCAAAGGTGTCCCTGCCTGTGGCAGGGGGTTGGAACGAGATGATCTTAAAGGCCCCTTCCAACCTAACCCATTCTATGATTCATAGGTGCAGCAGCTGGAGTGTGATGGATTTCAGTGCCACGTGTACCCTCCCTGGCTCACACTGCACTGGTAGCAGTTAGTTGGTGGCCTCTGCATCAATCACTTGCCAGCCAGGATGCCCTGTTTGGTAGCCAGTGGTGCCAAGTGATGGCCAATTGAGCTGAGGGCTGACTCACATTCCTTTTGCTTGAGGTGCTGTTGACACGTACATGTGTGAATGATTCAACTAAAAGTGCTCTCCTCCTTCTCGCTTATCACTGCATTGAAATTGGACATTCTGCATATGAAAATTACAGGTTACCGTGAGCTCCATTCAGAGGGGTGATTCACAGAACAGCATAACAGGCAATTGTTGCTGGCAACTAATAATGACTTCATCCCTTGCTGTTGTTTCAGCAACAGAAAAGCTTTCTCTAGAATGGGTTTCTGACCATTCACATAAATTTTTTTTTATCCTTAACTTCATAATTGTCCATGATAGGAGGGACATGGTCTTGTTGGAGCAAGTCCAGAGGAGGCCATGGAGATGCTGCCAGGGCTGGAGCAGCTCTGCTCTGGAGCCAGGCTGAGAGAGCTGGGCTGGGGCAGCCTGGAGAAGAGAAGGCTCCTGAAGGGGAGACCTGAGAGCAGCTCCAGTGCCTAAAGGGGCTGCAGGAAACCTGGAGAGGGGCTTGGGATAAGGGACTGCAGGGACAGGCCAAGGGGAATGGCTTTAACCTGCCAGAGGGGAGACTGAGATGAGCTCTTAGGCAGAAGCTCTTCCCTGGGAGGGTGCTGAGGCGCTGGCACAGGGTGCCCAGAGAAGCTGTGGCTGCCCCATCCCTGGCAGTGTTCAAGGCCAGGTTGGACACAGGGGCTTGGAGCAAGCTGCTCTAGTGGAAGGGGTCCCTGCCTGTGGCAGGGGTTGGAACTGGATGAGCTTTAAGGTCTCTTCAACCCAAACCTTTCTGGAATTTTATGATCAACCCTGTTTCGGTTATTCTGAATCCTTAAAGCACAAAAGAAATAAGTTGCATCCTCAGTTTGGAACCAAATGCTTGAGATCACTTTTCTCTTGTTTCCTTTGATGTCCTTGGTCCAGACACTGAGTCACTTTTGCAGAAAACTTTGTGTCACACTGTTAAATTGTCCTGGGTCACAGATAGCATCACCTAGGAAGGGTCAGCCCCAGAGCTGAAAGTCAGTGTGTATGAGCTGCGCATCGTCTCAAGCAGTCAGCAGCTGGAGGGGAGGAGGGCATGGACAAACCTATGGGGCAAGAGGATTCCCTCTGTTGTGGCACAACAGCAGAAGAAGTTGCACATGTTGAGTCTGCATTGAAACACAGCTGGTTTCACCCATAGAAACCTGGTAAATGCTCACAGCTAGGTGTGACCATCAGCAATCACTTCTCCTGGAAAACCTTACTTGATGGTATATGCTTAATGGGAATTCTTCAGACTGAAATCGCTACAATAGGACTTCTTCAGCTTAAACCCAGGTTATCTCCTGATTGGGGATTTTGGTGACCTGAATTTACGTGCTTTGCAGGGATTATTTGTATGGGTGTTTAGGTATCAGATGAGTTTTTCATAGGCATTCGAGCAGCTCCTTTTGAGACTATAGTCCAGCACCAAACCCTGTTTCTTTGTCAGCAACTCTGCTTCAAGAACTGACATCTAGAGACAAGGATAGAAAGCAAATCCATCCCATTATCCAGTTCTCTCTTCTCAGAAGGATTTCATAACAGATGTACCAGTGCCTCACAGCATATGTCTTCTCAAGCCTGAATATTTCCTTGCACACTAAGAAAAGAACATGGGACCTGTGTTTAGGATCCATATGGGTGATACTGGCCAAAAGATGCATTGCTGTAGAAAACTGTATTTCCAGATATGCATATACTTATGAGGGGGGCTGAAATACCCCAGCAAAACCTTCCTATGAAAAGAAACCCTAAATTCACCTTGAGAGGGTGAATCTTGAATAGTTCTCCCAAGGGATTTTTCACATTTTCATAAATGTCAAATAATAATAGTTCAAGCATCTATTAAAATCTTGGCTAGAAAACCTAAATGTCTGGGGTCTCTGTGTTAAGTCATGTGTACCAAAATAGACTCCATACAGCACTCAGCAGTGCAATGCAGCACCATGTATTTTCCCTTTAGTGAGGAAAGCCTGTTTCTCCCTGTAACAAGGCTTTGAGTGTTCCATCCACAACAATTCCTGATGGGAGCAGATTAGGCCCATGGACAGGAAGTGAAACAAGATTAATCCTGTTTTTTTGAGTTGAAATTGGGAATCATTGCACTCTAATACCTGCACTGAGAAGACATTTATCTGGGTATGACAGTCAGTTGTATTTTCACTCCAAGCTGTCCTGTCTTTGTGGGAATTTCTCCAATCCACACGTTCAAAGGGGCACACACCCCCTCATGAGAGCTGCATGGTTAAACCACTTTGCATCCTTTTGGAAATGTACCCCTTAGTAATTCCAGAAAGCATTTTGAGCAGATTCAATTGACTTCTGCCACCAGATGGCACTTGCAGTGGGTTTATACTGGGAAAAGACGTGTCTCACCTCTCCAAGGCAAAGCATTAAAATCAATTTAAAACAGAACGCTGTTTACAAACAGGGACTTTGCGTCACAAGGGACTGCTTCCTTTGCTAGTTGGATTTTGGGAGAGCTGATAGGCAGTGTTCCACCAAGCAGCATTTTGATTTCTTCTTTTTAGAAGGAATGTTCTGTACATGCAGACCTTGTCAAGAATTCCTCCTGACCGCACACTGCAACAGTGGAGGATGAAGAGCGGAGTGCCTGAATTACAGTTTTGCTGACCTTGAGTTCACAATGGGATGCTCTAACTGCTCTGCAGCAGGATCAGGTTGATGAATAATGTCATCAGCGTCTTTCTGATGAAAAATTAAAAGGAAAATGGCAGATTAATATAAAGAGGAAGAGGAAAAGGGACGAAGAAGAGAAAGAAGAAGAGGAAAAGGGAGGAAGAAGAGAAAGAAGAAGAGGAAAAGGAGGAAGGGGAGATGGAAGGGGAGAAAGGGAAGAAAACAGAGAAAAAAAGGAAGAAAAAAGTCCCTTGTCAGCTTACAGCTGTTGCTGCAGCAAGCAGAACAAGGGCTTTGTCTACTTCACGTTTTGAGACTGACTCTTACAGAGATAAATCCCTCTCTGACAGGCATTCTCTGAAGCAGCAGTGAACAGCACAGCAAAGGCCTGCATGAGCTCAGGTGCTGGGCTTCTGCTTTGGGTGGTGCCTGGCCTCAAGGAGAACACTCACATGCAGTAAATGCCCCATGCTTGTCCTTTCTGCGTGGACGGTTGATGGAGTGCAGAGATTCAGGGAGTTGAAAGGGTGAAACAACTTAACAGACAATAATAGAAAGAGTGCAAAAAGGAATGAGTTGAAACCTGCTCACAGTTGTAGCTACACCTTTTTGAAAGCCCTTTTTGTTCCCAAAGACTGAATTTATTTCATTGTACATCAGAAATTCCTGGAGATTGATTTCAAATGTCAATGCATAGTGAGCATGAAATAAAGAAATGACACAACAATGACTTTTTGACAAATCTTGGCTGGGAAGTGATTTATTTTTGCAGCGTGAAGGGGAAAGGCATACATTAAAGTAATGGAAGAACCATGTTCTTAACAGATCTGAGCAATACAAATACAACTGTGAGGTATTTTCTTTACATTGCTTTTTTGAAAATCTCTTTTTCAGGTGAAAGGTAGACCCAAACATTAATAATGGATTTTTTTTTCCTGTAGTAATTCAGCAAGGAAGTGAAGTAAGAAGCTTAAATGCCTGGATCACTGAGAGGCAAAACGGAGTTCCCAGTTAGCAGTCCTGTCATTGTATTCCTCAAAGACAGGTCTCAAGATCACTCACCCCAAAGTATTTGATTAGTGACACTTCTGTGCTTCAGTAAAGAGCTACTCACATGAATTAATTGAAGATACAGAGGATAGTTCTCGATTACATGGGGCTATGAAATACAAAGCTCTGCACAATAAAAAGCTTTAAATGGAGATTGGGATTAGCTTCTCCATGTGGGAAATGGATCAGATTTAGCACATTATTTAAACTGCACCTTCTCTACTAAGAAGGAAGCAGCATTTCCAAAGGTAGAAATGCGCTTAGTTGTCAATACAGAGAAAACAAAGTGTCCCAAACAGGCTGAGGATCAAAACTCTTATGAATAAAATGTCGTTTGTTCCTATGCCCATCCCAGAAGAGTGGGGGAGAGGTTTGGAAAGCTAACACACTTCCTCAGTCCACGTTCTTCCTTTGCGACTGAACCCTGAAGTGTACATGGAAACTGAGGGCTCACAGATGAACGGAAGGGTCTAGCACGTGTCAGATCCTACAGACTTTGCTGGGTTTTGGACCTGGCTACATATAGAGGTTAGATACCACTTTCTTCTTTTCCATTATTTGGGTCTTTCTAAACCTTTACAACTACGTTGGCCCTGCAGCTTGTAAACAAGCACTTTCCTTTGCTCATAGCTTTTGCCTGACTTGAATGTAGGACAGTTGGAAGGAAACACACTAACAGCCAGGCACTGCATTTCGATGTCCTCTTCTCACCATGCGTGTCACATTAGTAAATCTTCCCCTCTTGCATGTCTAGACCTTACATCTCCATCTCTTCTTCGTAGGACATTCCTTTTTCACTTTTCCTTTCGAGTAGAATCCCAATTCATCTTTGGAGTGAATCAAGTTACTTTTGCCTTCAGATACCCACTGACAGGGTCAGTTCTGGAAGCTGTCTTAGAAAAACAAGTCTGCCAGTCTGTAACCAACCCAAGTAAGTGTTCACTGAGCTCCTCTGGAGAGAAGGTTCCCATCATAAAGGGGAGAGAAAATCCCATTTAAGAGCAAGACCATCTCAGGTTTTTACATTTCAGCTGGCAAGAACCTAGCTGGGAAAGCTTCCAGAAATGACTGTGGGTATCTCAGCTCTATAAGAGAGCAGGGTCGATGCTTTTCAAGAGCACTGATCCAAGTGAAGCTTTTACTCTGATCGCTCCTGCTCACAAGCACGTGCAGGCTCTGATTGCATGGCCAGCTCTGAGGCACTGGAGATGCACCATGTGCATGTGAAGCACTTTAACTGTGAGTTTTTAATAGTAATGGGGAACATACAGCCAAAGCCACGTGCTCCGTAAGGTCAACATATCCTTGACACTAGAGTGCCCCAGGTATTCCCGATGCTTCATAGCCCTTGCTTATGCAACACTAGGTTCTGATTAAAAGAGTAAACCAAAATAATAATAATGAAAAAAAGCTTTTTTTTTTTTACCACTATTTGGCAATTATGAAGCAGCCAATCTATTTTTTCATGTTAGCTTTGACAGAAATAACTCCCTTATCTTTAAACCTTCACAGAGTTCAATAGAGTTTAACTACATTGCTCTAGGGCTTCTCAATGCAGCCGCAGTACAAATGCTCATAAAATGGAGAGGCTGAGGAGTCACAAATGCTAGTTTGGAGATCAAGTGATAAAGTACTTTCCAAGCCTTCTAAGCTGAAATTGTAAATAACAGACTGGTACTAATGTTACAGTCCAGCATCAACACATTTTATCCCCTCCTGGATACTTGTTGACAGCATGAAAGAGAAGGCATAAGGAAAGGTTGATCCTGTCTGACCTTAGCATTTTCCTATTCAGTTTTTCATTTCCTGACTTTGAATCTTCACCTAAGACAGCTGGAGGTTTAGCGCTGGTGTTTTGAGTAAGAAGCAATTGAAATGGATTTGTCCATCTTGGGATGCAGTGTCTTTTTTTTGGGGAAAGGATCGAAGAGTTCCCAGCCTGAATTTGCACATTGATTTTTAAGTATTGCTGCAAATAACAGGGAATAAGTTAAATTTCCCTCAGCTATTGTCAGTGATAAAGCTGGGGGATGACTTTTAGTCCTTGTTTACAAATGAAGTTATTTCTCCTTCTCTTAATACGTATAGAACTTCTCAGGGCCAGGAGCTATGCTGATGTGTACTGCCTAAAAGGGCTGGCAAGGTTCAAGTTTCCAGCATTCAGAAGTTACTAAGTGCTGTAATTAGGATAACCCATGCCACAGATTCTTCTCTTTGATCATACACATTATAGTATGCCCTGCTTTTAAAGAATTTGGGACTTTATCCATCGGATTCAGACGGAATGAACAGCATGCATACTGAAAGTACCATCTGAAACCAAGTACTGTGCCATCTCAGTGAGTTTCTGGTCATAGTATCCCAGAACCACCATGCCAGCTACAGATGTGGAATGAGAACAAAAATCAATGATAAAAATCTGTACTTTTCATCGATCTCATGAACTTAAAACCCCTGTGGCAAAGGTAACAAGTATTTATGGGGACTTCATATTTTATCAGAGTTGCTTCTTCTGGCTTTTCCCCAACTTTGGTTTCCATGGATGTTTAAAAGAGACTAGAATAGGATCTGATTTTCATCTTTTCTCAAAATCTTACTCTGAAAAGCAGGACACGCTGGAAATCGCAGGATAATTCAATCAGAAGAATGTCTCAGCCAATTAAAGCATAGGAAAATGTTGAAATGGAAATGTATGGAATCAAAATGGAATACAGCATCTTAAAATGGGGAATAGTGGGTGAATTTAACTCTTGCAGCATAGCTAACTATTTCTTTAAGTAATGCTTAAAACAACCCACCCACAAGAACCTCCAACACTTCAGTATGAACAAGTTTGCTTGTTGAGTTCTTACCCAGAACAGACAACAAGAAAACTTTGCTGCATTTTGGTGTGGTTTTCTAAATTGAAGTGCTAGTATTTAATATTGTATATGATATTTTATTGCTTTGTAAGAGTGAAAGAACATCATGCTGCAATGAAGTCATATAACTACAAGAAACAGTGATGAAACATGGAAATGGATATTTGAGCATTTGCTATTTCTCCTTGCTCTCAGTGCATTTATGGAGCTGTGATTTTAGGAGGGTTTTATTGGTTTGCTTTCCTCTTTTAGTATTCTGCTTCCTAATCTGATGCCTGATGGTTTTTGCTCCTGCCAATAAGCCTGTGCTGTTCATCTTTATCTCATGTGAAGTATTTTCTTCTGGGACGTGTCTGCTCTTGACACTAGGTATTTGATGCTGTAGCATACATTTGTCTCCTTCAGTCACAGTTTATCCTACAACTTAAAATATTATGACTTAATGAAAATCCTTCATTCCAGCCCTGATTTGGCTTCAACTTCATCTTAAGTACCAAGAAATGATTTTCTGCACCATTTATAAAATAACTTGTCCAATTATCAGAGGAGCAGTTACAGCCATACCCAAAATTTCATTATATTTATTGCTAAATTAGAGCTCTAAGTTCAATTCAATTCCCTTTTCAAAATGAATTGTCACTCTCACAGCAAAGTTCTTTCTGGATTGAAATTGTCTTGTTTGGTTTCACTCTGAAAGATTAATTCCAGTAGACAAAAAAGAGCCACAAAACTATTCTGAACCCCTTCTTAAGCCCCATTCTCAATGTGAACTATCATAGAATGAATTTTAAACAATCTTCTTCTGAGCTTGTTTGTTGTTATAACTGCTCATGAAAATCCCTGTGATCACCATAACCAGGAAGCTCAAGTAGCTCAAGGCAAATTTATAGTCCATATACCCTCAGAAATGTAACCCAACTAGAAATCCTGTTGGAGCGAGGCCAGAGGAGGCCATGGAGATGCTGCAAGGGCTGGAGCAGCTCTGCTCTGGAGCCAGGCTGTGAGAGCTGGGCTGGGGCAGCCTGGACAAGAGAAGGCTCCTCAAGGGGAGACCTGAGAGCAGCTCCAGGGCCTGAAGGGGCTCCAGGAAACCTGGAGAGGGGCTTGGGACAAGGGATGTAGGGACAGGCCAAGGGGAATGGCTTTAACCTGCCAGAGGGGAGACTGAGATGAGCTCTTAGGGAGAAGCTCTTCCCTGTGAGGGTGCTGAGGCGCTGGCACAGGGTGCCCAGAGAAGCTGTGGCTGCCCCATCCCTGGCAGTGTTCAAGGCCAGGTTGGACACAGGGGCTTGGAGCAAGCTGCTCCAGTGGAAGGGGTCCCTGCCTGTGGCAGGGGTTGGAGCTGGAGGAGCTTTAAGGTCCTTTCAGCCCAAACCAGGCTGGGACTCTTTGAGTCTGTGTTCGTCTGAGCACCCTATCAGAAGTGAATTTGGATGTGTAAGCTCCTTTCTCCCACACTTGGCTGATAGGACTCATCTATTGCAGTGTAGCAGCAGATGATGAGAGACTCCCAGAGACATCTAGCAGAAGCATGCATCCCTCTTCCCTTGTGATCCTCCACTGCATTACTTCCCCAGTCCCCTCTGCACTACTGATACCCAAGGGCTGAGGAAGTGGTTTGCAGCTCCCCCGCTGATCACACTGGGTGCTCCGTTTGCAAGTTCTCTGCGTGGTTTTATTGTTCTTCCTCCCACTTGGCAAGACCTCAGCATGTGTCCCATAACCCAGAGTATCAGCACACATGTCCCCCAGCTTACGGCAAGCTTTGCATTAGTGCCACTGCCATATCATACTTCCCAAGAAAAATGGGGAGCCATCTCTTTAAACAGCATACTCTTGCCTTTATAAGGCCATCACTGATTTTTCCTCTTCTCCCAAAGAAGTAAAACATTCCTTTGTAACTTACCCCACTTTAATATTAGAGAAGCTTGATACCTTGCATTAAGAGTGCTTTTTATTGACAGACATCATCCTTTCCCAAGGAGTTTGCAGGAGATGACACAATCGTTTTTGCCTACTAACATTCCCTAATATTGCTTATCAATACAAGATACAGGGAGAGAACTCACAGAAACTAACACAGCCACAAAGAGAATACTTTTGTGACAGGCTCGTTAGAGCCAAAGACTTGGTTAAAGTTGGGTACTCAGATGGATTAGCTCTGGACAAAACTACAGGCAAACTTCCAGATTAAGCTAAATAACCTGGAAGAGCCAATTTATCATTTGTTTCATAAATCAAAAGGCAATTCCTGCAAACAGTAATGATTGGTACACTCAGAATCAGCACTCATAAAATTAAAGCTGAACTTTCTCCAGCCTTGTGTACATGCCTTAAAATATGATCTGTAATTCTAGATTGTGATGTTTCAAACAGTGTGTAAGCTGGTCGGTGTAAAACCACCCCTTAATTGTTGTCATTCCATAAGAGCTATGCAGGTACCATAGAGGATGCTCACAGTCCTGACTGAAGAGCAGAGGGCTCCAGGGCTGAGCCTGTAGCTGACAAGGGTTGTCCCTTTTCAGAAGAGGGGTTGAGGGATGCAGAGCAATTTACCCAAGAAAAAGTTAAACGGAGTTATGATCATATTTCACAAGATCTTACTGCAAGGAAGATTTGGGGTAGGAAAAGGTATAGGGAAGTATTGCATTTCTAAGTAGAAATCAGATACACTGGTAAGAGAAATAAGCTGCCAGGTTTTAACAGTGGGTTATACATGACCCAGAGAGGGGAAAGAACAAGCCACATTTTCTAACAGGCTTCAGGTGTCAGTCCCTGGGGCAGCGGGTCAGCTCTGGTCAGCTCTGGGATCTCCATTGCCTTCTTTCTCCAAGGAATCTCAAACACATGCAGCAAGCAGGCTGCAAAGAGCACTGATGTTTCTGGTACTCCTCAGGTTGATTCCCCCATCAGCCCACTGGTGATGAACAAGCATCTGGGTATGGGCAAACGCACAGTTATGGAAGAAGGAACATGTATGTCATGTATAAGGTCACCTGAAAGAAGGTACATATGTTAGGCACATAGAATCATAGACTCAGCTAGGTTGGAAAAGACCGTTAAGATCATCAAGTCCAACCTTTATCAAGATCATCAAGTCCACCACTAAAGCATGTCACTAAGACATAGAATCATGGAATCATAGAATGAGTTGAGCTGGAAAAGACCTTAAGATCATCCAGTTCCAATCCCCTGCCATGGGCAGGGATGCCTCACACAAGACCATGTCGCCCAAGGCTCTGTCCAACCTGGGCTTGAACACAGCCAGGGATGGAGCATTTACCACTTCTTCGGGCACCCTGTGCCAGCACCTCACCACCCTCACAGTAAAGAACTTATTCCTTTTATCTAACCTGAGCTTCCCTGTTTCAGTTTAAACATGGGGTGAAAGAGGTTAGTGCCTACATATAAACTGTAGCAACAGGATAAACCTTAACAGCAGGATAAAATTCCTTAATATCTAAATGCAATACAGCAAAACCAAGGAGAGAAGAAGAGAATTAAAGGTGGGTGGGGGAGTAATAGAGCAGCACAAGCCACAAATAAGCAGCTTCCAAGAGAATTCTTTAAGAGAGAGATGGAGGGCAGAGTTAAGATTGAGCACAAATCACTGCGTGACTTCTGTTTCTTAGGTTTTTATATTACACTGACCTAATTAATTTTACATGGAAAATATGTATCAGGGTTTTTTCCGTGGTCTTATCTTACTTTGAAAATATCACTGGAACTGTTTGCTCACTCGCGGTGTTACTGGCCACATACACCACTTCTGGAACAGGATTGTGTGCTGGTAGCTTTCATGCGTACAATAAACTAAAACCTGACAGAACATCACAGTTAGCCAAGCCTGTAGCAAGCACAAGAGCCAGATTTTCAGAAGCAGGCAATGTGCCTGATCTCTGCTGGCCATCTAACAGCATGTGGAGTCCCGGGAGCCAGGGAGATGTCTCTGAACACCCATCAGTTTGGCCAGGCAGCAGAAAGCATCCCCCTGCGTTCGCACATGATACTTGGCAGGGTATGGACCTGCCAGAAAACACCACAGCTTGACACAGGCCCAAATGAACCCATCCCGAGGTTCCTCCAAAGCTGATGGGATAATTATGTATTGCTAATAATAAATTAGTAGGAGACTCCTACTGAATGAGCAGCATTTCCTTTTGTATTGAAATCCTCTTTCCCAGGCAAGAACTAACCATTTGCTGCCCAGCTAATAAGAATGTGCAGGCTGAATTAAGGTGTTACAAGCAAGAAGGATGCTGTTTTGGTGATTTTCATATCTAAAAAGGTTAGGCTTGATGTCACTTAATTTTCTAACTGAGCAAATCCAAAGAAGCTGGATCTGCTTTTACAATCTGTGACTTCACAGAAGCAGACTACATATATTACGGATGCCATGAATGTGCTTATCTTCTAAGTTTACCTCTTCTTGTTAATGTATAGAGCATGATGAAGCACACAGGCCTTTTGAGGCTCACAAACAATCCCCTCAGACACAGAGCATTCCTTCCTTCCAAATGCTGGGTGTCACAAACCCCACCAGTAACACGGGCCAGGATGCCAACCCGAGGGCACCCCTGAGGATTTACTATATTTATCAGTCTCATTCAAGGTTTCCTGGGAAGAAGTTTGATGTTCTCCATGTCATCTATGGGAAAGCACAAGCAGCTGAGCTTCTGACTAGCAGGTCAAGTTCATTCTCTTGTTACTATACCCTCCAAAGCCAACCAGGCACAAGAGGGCCCCTAGCCCCTCTGCATGTGGTTGCTCCTCAGTTGGCTCGTCCAACAGGATTGTAAGCCACCAGATGAATGAGGTCCAGCTGCTCCGCTTCAGAACTGAGGCATGTCCTTGTAACTTGTAAAAGAAAGATGGAATCACACTTGAATGGGCACATGCCTCTTCAGCAGTGCTGCCTGGGCCCATGAGCTCGGTAATTTCTACCTAAAAAGATGGTTTTGCACCAGATGCTGGTTGTGTGAACTACCTGCCGCTGCTCCACGGCAGCTGTCCTCTCCCAGAAATGCTTCAAAAGCTTCTAGTGTCTGCAGATACCTTAATGAGCTCTGAGTGTCTCACCTTGTGTTTAATTTTGCACACAAGCAGCAAGTTCACTTGCTTTATTGATCGATTCCAGCCCAGACCAACATGCAGCTGCCTCACGCACCACTGTGCGGCTCTCCTGGGGCATGCCGTGATGAGCAGCTCTTCCTACAAAGAGCAAATACTGATCAAGATATTGGAAATGTTCAAGGCCACGTTGGACAGGGCTTGGAGCAAGCCGCTCTAGTGGAAGGTGTGCCTGCCTGTGGCAGGGGGTTGGAACTGGATGAGTTTTAAGGTCCCTTCCAACCCAAACCAGTCTGGGATTCTATGAAAAGGAGCTTGACCTCTTCAAGGAGCAGCGAAAGACTTCCCCGTGAGTTTGTGATCCCCACTAGGACTGGAAATGGGCCTTCCATGCTTTGGCCACATGGAGAATCCCAACAGCCTTTTGTTGAACATACGTCTACAGCCAAAGTGACTGTTTTGTCAGTAACGTATTTCTACCCAAAATCAGAATGCACATGAAACTGCCAGATGAATCTTGGTGCTTCCAGGACTGATCTTCTCCATGTGCCCCTTCTCCCCATATTGACAAGCAATCAGGAGGAGGAGAAGGGGGACAGTTGGGATATGCACTCTCCACTTTGGAGCTCTGTTCCCAAAGCTTCAGCCCACAGATAGATGGGGTGATCCCAACCTCCCCTCAGCCACTGCCAGCCCCTCGGCCTGGCTCTGCTCAGGCAGTGCTCCAAAGCCATGCACCATGGAGTCAGAGTCAAGGCCAGGAGGAAGGGCTTGTGTTTTACTGACAGCAGAAACAGCTGCTTCCAGAGAACTGTACTAGCTGAAAACTTGCTCAGTTTAAAGGTGAAGAGGTAGAAAAGCCGGGGGGGGGGGGGGGGAGGCATTGAGAGGAAGAATGGAGAAAAACACATCTTCACCTTCCCATCTCCTTCCTGCAGTATCTCCCTCTGTTTCCCTCTCCTATTGCCGATTTCCAGAAGCATTCCCCGTTCAGTGGGGATGATACAGGGCCCACACCTCAGCTTTCCTTGGCTTGACGCAGCCTGATCGGAAGCAGCGTTTCACCCAGGAGGTTCTGGGTGGCTGCTGACAGGAGAGGCAGGGTCCAGCCACCCGAGCCGAGGGTGCTCGGCCAGACCCCGGAACGCAGGGGGAGAGCCCCAGCCCCGGGGCAGCGGTGCCCCGGAGCAGTCAACAGCCACTCCGGGGACGGCGGGTCCCGCTCACACCACGCTGCTCCCCTGGCTGCCTCGGCACCCCCGGGCACAGACACCCCGGGGCCCGGCCAGGCTCCCCCCGCACCTCTGCGGGGCCGGCGGCGCCCACCGCGCCCGCGGAAGGGCCCACGGGCTGGTGCGGGGATGGGATGAAATGGGATGGGATGGGATGGGATGAGATGGGATGAGATGGGATGGGATGGGATGGGATGGGATGGGAAGGGATGGGATGGGATGGGAAGGGATGGGATGGGATGAAATGGGATGGGATGGGATGAGATGGGATGGGATGGGATGGGATGAGATGGGATGGGATGAGATGGGATGGGATGGGATGGGATGGGATGGGATGGGATGGGATGGGATGGGATGAGATGGGATGAGATGGGATGAGATGGGATGAGATGGGATGGGATGGGATGGGATGAGATGGGATGGGATGGGATGGGATGGGATGGGATGGGATGAGATGGGATGGGATGAGATGGGATGGGATGGGATGGGATGGGATGGGATGGGATGGGATGGGATGGGATGAGATGCAATGGGAAGGGATGGGATGGGATGGGATGGGATGGGAAGGGATGGGATGGGATAGGATGGGATGAGATGGGATGAGATGGGATGAGATGGGATGGGATGGGATGGGATGGGATGGGATGAGATGCAATGGGAAGGGATGGGATGGGATGGGATGGGATGGGAAGGGATGGGAAGGGATGGGATGGGATGTGCCGCTGCGCGGAGTCCGCTCAGCCCCCCGGTGGTGGCAGCGGCTACTTAAAGCGCATCCCTGGGCTCGGCGGGCGAGCGGCCCCGGCGCAGGAGCAGCCCTGGCCGGCGGCGGGCTCCCATGCCCGGCTGCGAGCTCGGCGGGGCGCTGCCAGACGGCGGCTCCGGCGGGGCGGGACAGGACAGCGCCCGTGCGCCAGCGGCGGCAGCGGCGGCGGCAGCACCGGGGCTCCGGGAGGCTCCGGCGGTGGCTCTGCCCTCGCTCGGCGGCGGGGAGCCGAGCATCAGCAATGGCGGCAGGGGCCGGGAGCCGCGGCGCGCCGCTCCTCCGCCTGCCCAGGCAGGCACTGCACTAGGAGGGGAAGCGCGGAGCTCGCAGGGGGGCTGGTTTCCGGCGGGTTATTTATTTCTTCCCTCTCGCCCAAGTTCCCAGCGGAGCGGGCTGGCCGGCACCTGCGCCCCCCGCCTGCCTCCCGCAGGGTGAGAGGTGTGGGGAGGCCATGGAAAGCCCCGCCGAGAACCCCAGTAAGGCGGCGGAGTACCTGAAGGAGCTGAACAAGATCATTGAGACACAGCAGGAGCTGCTGGAGAAGCAGAAGCGGAGGATAGACGAGCTGGAGCAGCAAGTGGCCAAGTTGTACCACGAAAACGCCTGTCTCCAGGACGAGCATCACCGGCACCTAGCCACATGCAGGCTGCAGCAGGGCGGCCACCCCGCGCTCCCGGGGCCGCTCGGCGCCATCCCGGAGCACGCTAGGCACGACAAGTAAGCGCTGCTGTGGGGATTTGCCCCCTTTTCCAGGAGGGGTTTCCGTAGTGGGGCTTTCCTTCCTCCTTTGTCGTCCCCGGGCATCCCAAAGCTGCCTCGCGTATGAGCACTGGGAAGCCGCGGGACTCCTGGCGATGTGCGCTCGGGAGCGGGCTCCGCTCTGCGCGGTTGTGGGGGGGGGTCCATCGCCGCTCAGCGGTGCAGGGCGAAGGGGTGGCCTCGGTCCTTGTTTCGAGCCTATCAAGGTGCTGGTGCCTCACCGGTTCTCTAGCCGGGACCCCGCGGAGAGCACGGCTCCCCTGGGGGGCTTCTCCCCCAGCCGTGCCCGCGGCTTTTGGGGGATCCCGGTCAGCGGCAGTAACGGGGCCGGGAGGAGCGGGGCGAGCTCTGCCCTTTCTCCGCGGCCTGATCCCGGGCAGCTGCGCGGGGTGAGGCCCCCGGTGCCCCCCGGCCGTGCTCACAGGGGTGCCCGGGGGGGACCGGTGGGTACCGGCGGGTCATCGCGGGCCGCGATCGCTCCGGCCGCCGCTCGTTCAGCCGCTGTTCTGCGCCGGTCAACCGGGCGCTGCTTCGCAGGCGCTCCCGGGCAGCCGCGGCTACGGTCGCGGAGCCTTTCCGACGTGTTTGTACTGACCGGAAAGTGTTTCGGACTTGGTTCTGCTCGGGAGGAGTGGGACGAGCAGCACGCTGGAGCGCCGGTACAGCACAACGCGCTGTTTGTAACCCGGCGAACTCGCGTTCCCCCCGTTCCGAGCCCAAACCCCGGCTCTACGCGGCGGTTTTCTCTCGCAGTCCCAGCCGAGCGCCGCTCCCGTCCCGTACTGGCTGTATGCGTGCGTGTGTGTGGGACACCCCCCGCTCGGGTCTCCCGTCTGGGGGTACCGGGCAGGGGCTCCCGCGGCCCTAGGAGCTCCTTCCTCCTCCTCAGGGCGCCGGTGGGAGCGGGGGGGACCTGCGGGGAGCGGCGCCTTCGGGGGACTGTGCCCCGGTGGAAGTGATGCTGCCGCCGCCGGAGCCCGAATCTGCGGTGCTCGGAGCTCGCCCGACTAAGCGCGCTTCTGGGAGGTGGGGGACATGCGGGAAGGGTGGCTGGTCCCTCGGGGCCCCTTTGCCGGCTCCTGCTTCCAGGTGTCTGGGCAGAAATGTCTATAAAACTGAGCAAGCAGCTCCTTAAACAGACGGGAGAGCATACGGTGTCATTTACCAATCAATCCCTTAAGGAGAAAGAGCTCTTTCCAGAAAGTATGGAGTATTTACACAGATCCTATCCCGTGCCTCCATGTCCAGTACTGGAGGGTTTTTTGAGGCTGTGCTTCTGATACAAGATGTCAACTCGGCTATCTTGTCCCATTTGTCTCCTACAAACGACGTTACTAAGAATTGTACAAATGGCTTGCTGTGTCTGATAATATTTCTCTTCTCCAGCCCAAGATTCATTTGCAGAGCCCTCTTTGGGCAGGCAGCTCTGGGCACTAGGAGGCTTTTACGTCTCTTAAGTGGATTTGATGCTGGGATCAGAATTAATCTGGGATATTTATGGCAGAGTTGTATTGCTTTGAGGCATAGCCTGCAGGGCTTATGGGGAGACAGCTCTCGGCCTGAGCCTGCTCCTGGGTTGGGCCCTCTGCCTGTGCATGTCTATGGGGACTCATCTTTTCAGGACCTTCATCTGAGGAATACTGTTTCCCCCTAGAATTGTCCCCTGTCTGTTTGTCAACCCCTCCCCTTGTAGGGAGTGAGCCCATTCTGGTCTGCAGCAGACCCTGAGTCCCTGGGTGGGGGGGGGACAGCACATGGGGCTCTGGCAGGGGATGCAGAGACCAGGCTGTGTGGGAGCACATCCAGCCGCAGCATCAGCTTACTCTGCCTGGGCACAAAAGATAGCGGAAATCTCCAACTTTGGAAACAGAAAATACCCTTGTTTGAGAGTCCTTTCCCAGTCCCACAGATGTCTTGGCTTTCTGGACACCAAACCTGCAGGTTCTGGGTGCCTGCAGCTTCCTGTTCAAAGGCTCAGTCTTGGTTTCTCCGGAATTAAACATCATGTGCACCTTTTGTGTGTTTGAGTGGGCAATCAGGATCCCTCGTTTGCTGAAGCTCAGTATCAGCTGTCAGTGGTACCTGTTCGGGGTGTTAAAGGCTGGGTGTGAGGTGGCATGTCCAGCTTGTCCCCTCCTGCCCCTGCACACAGTCCCCGTCCCCCCATTCAGAGGCAGCAGAAGTGCCTTGTGCCTGAGTGCCAGCAGAGATAGGCTCTTCTTTACCCTCCAGTGCCTCAAAGCTGAAATGACTGGAATCCTCCTCAAAGGAAACTGGGCTGAGTCTAATACACGGTGAAATCGCTACTTTTGGGAAGTCATTTCTAGCGCTTGTGCCTTGAGATGGAATTGGGTGTTTTCTAAAACCTCTGCAGCAGTTGTACCTGTGTGCAGTGGGTGTGGATCTCTGATGCTGTAGTGGCAAGACAGCTGTTTCATATTACCAAGTGGAGATTAATGTGTGTGATGTGAAAATAAGCATGGGAATGTTATGCAAGAGAATATGCTTATCGCTAGTTCTTAATCAAATATGGTAAAAAAGCCTCCCAACAACCAAGCAGCAAAAACCCCAGAAGTCCTGAAACTTTTCAGATCTTACAGTGGGAAGAATATAGAGCTGAAGGCTGCTTAGATAGTTTGGAAAACTGGCATATTTTAGAGATTCTTTAACTGGATGTCTTGTGAGGTGGGGAAGTGTCAGTGCCCTTGGTGACAGACCTCTGGAGGGAAGAACCACCAGTCCAGGAAGGTAAAACTCTCTGGTTTGTGTCCTTCCAAAAAAGGCCCCAGAGAAGAGAAGTTTCCGCTGGGGAGGTGGTGATCTGGAGGAGGGAGGAGCAGAGGGATGGGTCTGTAGGTACAGATGTTATCTTGCGCAGAGGACGCACCAGAAAAGGTTTAGGTGCTGTTTCGCTTCATTCTGTAGTAATTTGCTGAGTGCAAATCAACTTCAGCATCTGCAAATGGAGCTGAGGATAATTAGTTGATCACAGGCTTTGTTAGATGTAATGAATCAGCATGTTAAAGATAACAATTGGTGTTTAACTCATTAGGTTGCATAAGGCTAATTTCCAGTTAATCCATTTTATTTAACATCTGAGAAAACAGCAAGAACTCCTGAAGCTCAGATGCTCAGGGGAAGCAAGATGTGTTCAGTGCATCCGTTCTGGTAATGCACTTTCTAGTGTAAGTACGTACAAACGGATGTACTGGATCTTCTCACATCTGTGCAAGTGCCACTTTTCCAGCTCTGAAAATCCACCACCAGCTTAGGGAGTTAAAAATCCAGTTAAAACTGTGCTGCTTTTGAGTGAGAAGGTGGCTGGTCGGAGTTTGGGCAGAAGGTGGGGAATGACGTTTGCTGAGAGGGAGCGGTGTTAGAGGGCTGTTATGTGCACCTCAGCCTGATTTCTGCACCCGCTCTGATTTGTTTTGTAAATGCATCTCAGGCGGGCTTTGTTCTCCAGGGAACACCAGTCACAACGCAGGGCTGCACGAAACCTCGCTGTGTCTAGAGGGTACTCCGAGTCTCGGCTGAGGTGTGCATAGTGCAGTCTAGTGAGGGGAGGTTGTTGCTCTGGGTGACAGTCACATGTGGAGACAGCTTTATGGCCTCCAGAAACGGAGCTTGTGGCATTGCATGTCGCTGTTGGCGCTGCGTGCTGCCCTGCACACAGGCTCAGCAGGAGAACAGAGATTGCATGAGGATAGAGACCAGCCTGAGTTTGTGTTTTGGTTTGGTTTTTCCCCTTCAGAGACATCCCTCACCGAGGCAGCCTGTTCATGTGATGAAAATCCTGTTTCACTGCCTGTGTTGTGCTTAAGCTGCAGCATGTTTTTGTTTGCCTTAATGAAGGAGAGGTATCCAGCATCTGTTAAAGGATGCTCATGTTTGGGCAAGATTTTGCTTTCTCTGCCTTCTTGCCAGCACGGATGTAGCTGAAGTGCTTTTGTTAGGTCCTCCTTCTCTGTCAGCTCTGTAGGGAAGTGTGATTTGTGACTGAGTCTTGCTGCAAGAAGCCTGCAGTAGAAACACAGTAATTACCAAAAGATGCACCTCTACCTAATTAGCTTGTTTTGCTCATGAAGAGTGTATTTATGTGGAAAGCACAGTTTGTGTCCAAAATGAACACTTTTTGAGCAACCTGCGCTAGTGGAAGGTGTCCCTGCCCATGGCAGGGGGTTGCAATCGCATGAGCTTTAGGGTCCCTTCCAACACAAGCCATGCTGCGTATTCTGTCAGCCATACAGCTGATTGGGCTGGCGTAATTCTGAGGTTGGGCAGAATGTGAACTTGCCTCTTCAAATAACTGAAAGCAAGTCTGTCTGCTTTATTTTCTGTACATAACTGGAGCAGTCTGACTGCCGAGCGACGAGGGTAAGGGTTTGACACTGAGGGGAGTGCTTTTGCTTTTGAAGTGCTCATTTCAGCATCATTAGTGTGATTTGTACATCAGCAGATGAGTGAGCATCTCTCGGAACAGGCGTTTGTTGTTCTGGCAGGCTGGAGGAAATCGATGTGTAATAAGATAGGAACTTGCTACCTAAACTCAGCTAAATTATTTTGGGTCTCTGTTGAAATATTGGCAATTTTTTTCTACTTAATATCAGCTAAATGTTAAACTAAATGATAACACATAGAGACGAATTAATCTGAGAACTAGGTATGCGCTGTATAACTGATAAAACAAGTGGGGTGGGCAGAAAGCACAGTGAGGACAAGATAAGATGCTGGTATCAAGAAAGTTCCTGGGGAATCAGAAGGGGAAGAGGAAACAAAGAAAACAGCAAAAGTGCATGCTGTTCTGGGAGAGGAAAACCAGTGCAGCAGCAAGGAACCTGTGCGGTAGTACCGTGAGTTTAAAGGCAGGTTTACTTTGTTTCAACTTTGAATTTAAACTCCATTTAAATCAGAGCAGACCTAGAGGATTTGAAGTACTCGCTGGTTTTCAAATCCTTCCCTAATGAAACCTTTTATGCTGCTAACACAGGACGCAACTCCTGAGCTTCCTAACTTTGGAGTTCTTGCGTTCTGAACTTTTAAGAAGGAAGTACATCTTCGTTCTGGTTAGTGCTTTGATGGTTTTCCTTATGAATTCACTGTCAAAGAAATGGAAATGCAAGTCCAAACATCTGCTTGTGGAGAATATTCGTCAGTGTTCATAGATCTGAGGTCCTCAGTGAGCAAATGAGAGCTGCTGTGATTGCCATGAGTCAACTATGTCTGAAGACCCCTTTCCTTCAGAAAACCTCCAGAACGAGCCTGTAGGTGATGCTCTATCTGTATATTGCTCACCAGCAGTGTACTGACTACTGCCCATTTCTCGTGTGAGATCTGTAAAGGAAGCCCCAGGTCAGCCTGCTGGTTATTCCTAGAGCCCACAGCTGTGAGTTCAGGGTGGATGAAACAGGCACTTGAACTTGAGCACCTCTGCTTAACTTCTGAAGAGCTGTGAGTGTGGAGCAGTAGGTTGTTGTCATAAGGGAATGGCTCCTGGGACCATTCGAAAAATTAGTGTGATTCCCACTGTAGTAACTGCCACTTGTCAACAGGCATGTTTTTACACTGTAAAATTATATTAGAGTTATGGCACTGAACAACTACATAGAAACATGGGAGCAGGAGCAGGCCTGTTCTTCACAAATGTGTTAGGCACAGCACTGCTCATGGAACCCCAGCCTGGTTTGGGTTTAAGGCACCTTAAAGCTCCTCCAGTTCCAACCCCTGCCACAGGCAGGGACCCCTTCCACTAGAGCAGCTTGCTCCAAGCCCCTGTGTCCAACCTGGCCTTGAACACTGCCAGGGATGGGGCAGCCACAGCTTCTCTGGGCACCCTGTGCCAGCGCCTCAGCACCCTCACAGGGAAGAGCTTCTGCCTAAGAGCTCATCTCAGTCTCCCCTCTGGCAGGTTAAAGCCATTCCCCTTGGCCTGTCCCTCCATCCCTTGTCCCAAGCCCCTCTCCAGCTTTCCTGGAGCCCCTTCAGGCACTGGAGCTGCTCTCAGGTCTCCCCTTCAGGAGCCTTCTCTTGTCCAGGCTGCCCCAGCCCAGCTCTCTCAGCCTGGCTCCAGAGCAGAGCTGCTCCAGCCCTCGCAGCATCTCCGTGGCTGCTTCCAGAGTCGCTCCAACAGCTCCACGTCCCTCTTGTGCTGTTCCCCAGGAGCTGGATGCAGGACTGCAGGGGTTCTTGTGAGAGCAGAAGACCTTTTGAAGACCTTGGCTTCCTGGTGAGTGAGGGATGCTAAACTTTGTCCTCATCTGCTGAGGGTAACAAACCTTTGGGAGAAGTCAGGGTAGAAGACGAGCATTTCTGAATTGTAGTTGCAGTCTTGCTGGCCTGGTTATTTGTGTGGGAACACAAATCTCCACCAGCCCTTAGGGAAGGTGTCTTCTGGCAAAAAAAAAAAAAAAGAAAAGTAGCAGTAACTGTTTTTTTTTTTGAAAATCTGAAGCAAAATGCACCACTTTCAAGTATCTGTAGGAAGAATTTACTCAATGGCAGATCACAGGAACTATGAGGAGAAAAGAACAAGTTATTTCAAGGTGTTTTCTTACAGCATACTGATGGGCAAGTAAATTATTAAAATTAAAATAGTAAATTATTAAATGCTTCTTGCAAGTAGCATCTCAAAAAGAGGTAATTTGGTTTTTTTTAGACCCAGTAAAGCAAGGGGCTTTTATTCATGTGCTGGTCATGACCTGGAGCTGTTGTGCTGGGTCCTGTGTTGGAGGCCAGACTGCAGCCTTTAGAGGCTGAGTTTCCACATGTAGTGGTTGCAGAAACGCCTGGGTTCCTTCAGGACCCCAGGGGTACAAGGCTGGTTGGGAACAGAGACAGTTGCTTCTACTGAAGTCCCAGCTTTGACACTGACTTTGTGGTCTTGCTGTGCAGTTCTTCAGAGCATGGCATTACGCTGAGTTTCCTCTGGGTTTGTGGCTCATTTGGGATTATGGTCCCTAATATGGGATGAGTTGCTTACCAAGTAGGCAGCCTATACCCAGGTGAGTGAGGTGTTTGTCACTTGGAGCCTTTTCCTGCCCGAGGGCTCCTGCTGTCTGCATGCAGGTGGCAAGGAGGTCACCTCAAGCTAGTCACCAAGGGAGTGAGTGGAAGCTTCTTAGGTAAGTGGATTTTGCAGGTCTGAAGTACTTCCTGATACACAGCCCACACTTGCGTTATTCTAATGTGATCCTATCGTTCCTACTAATACCCCTCTATTATGTTAATTCACCCTTTCTGTGGTTTGCAGCCTGCAGATACTACGACTGCTCTTGCCAGGATCCTGCCTTTCATCTGACTGTGCGGGAGGCTGTGAATGAGGCGGTTGTAATTCCATTCTTCCTGCATCCTTGCCTAATTGTAGTGTTTTTCTCAGCAGAATTGTTGAATTAGATATTTGGGCAATCTAAGCAGCCTTTGGTACAGCAGAGCAGCGTGATTTGAAGAGATAGTATGTCATAGTCCATCCGGATGCATTTTAGCTGTGAACAGCTACCAGCTGCGGTAGCTGATCCTGATGCGGGCTGCTTTTTTTAACCCACCCGTTTTGCTGGGGGGCTTCTTGGCAGATTCTTCCTGGTATTTCATTGAACTAGCAGAGTTGTCAGCTGCTGTAGCTCCCTGTGCTACAGCAGAGCAGTGCAAGAAATCGGGGTGGGAACTGTCACCCGCTGATGGACATTAGCACCACGGTATTGTGCTGAAGGACACAAGTAGGAGTGAGAGGTGTTCCTTTAGTCCTCACTGGTGATCTGTTCTCGGTCTTCAGCAGAACTGAGCGCTGGTAATGATTGCTGTTTTACAGATGGGCAAGTCAAAGTTAACCGTCATCTTTTGATAGGTTGCTCAGGCTGAGGTGAGAAATGATTGCACTAAATACCACACTCGACAAGCTTTTTGAAATCCTGGGTTCCGCCGCGGCTTTAGACCAACTTGCTTGCTTTTAAGGACGTTATTTGTATGGTTTGTGTGTTAGAGAACCCAAATGATGCTGCTGTAAAGCGGCCAGAATCTTTCAGCAGGGCGAGTGCTGTAAAAGGACACGGCTTTCACAGCAGTCTGCAAACCGGAGCCTTGAGTTCCCCGAGCAGGCGGGGATGTCAATGGATCTCTGCTCATCAACGCTGTGGTTCTGCTGGACCCCGCTCCACCCCCATCAGGTCTGTCTGGGGGGCTTGTGCTCCCTCTGCCGTCTGCCTTTTAAACTGCTCACCATGGTTTATATATACGTAGATATGAATATGTAATACACACACACATGCACTGTAGAATCTGCTTTTGAATGGCGGCATCTCTACCACTTCTGCATCTCTCCAAAGCGTTATAAAGTATATGAACATGGCTAAAGATTTCTCATGATTATTTTTGTTCCTTCCAGTGTTTTAAAGTGCAGAGGTAAACTTGCTTCTCAAATACTACCACTTTAGAACATAGAAATGACCCTGCTGTAAGGCATCATGTAGACTGAAAGAGTCTTTCCGTGGTGCTAGATAAGAGAAATACTGCTACTCAGTAGCTCTCTATAGCAATTGATTGAAACATAATATGCATTCGTTGCATGTTAATAAGATTTCTAGTCAGAGTTCCCTGGCAAACACGATTAGACAAAGACATACATGTAATACAGCTTTTGCACACCACGGTAATTGAGATTTACTAAGTGTAAATAGCACTTTATTCTACATAACTGGTCAAATAAAGCAGAAGAGGGCAGTGGGGAAACGATCCTCCTGCCCTTATCAAAGCATAGGATGCTGTCCTGCAGCTGTACCTGTTTTAATTCTTTTTATCTGTTATATCTAAAATGTAAGTGTAAACTTGAGCAGCATGAGGTCTGTGTGTGTGGAAATGGCTGTTGATCAAGGTGAGCTAAGGACCTGCTTCTTGAACTTCGTACCCATGTGCATTGCACTAGCACTTACACCAGCCATTTCAGGGTCATGTTTGGAGTCTAAACCACCATATGGTGCTGTTGCAGCCTCTGTTTGGAATTGGCTGTACTAGTTTTGCTGGGTGGATGGAGCTGTGTTCTCCTAAAGCAATGCTGCTGTGGTAAACAAACCCCTACTGAATTCCCTGGCTGCCACTGTTGAACCAATATGCACCATGCTGTACACCTGAAGAAGTTTGAATCACTGGCTAACTGAGCTGGCTTTAAAGTGCTTTCTGTTCATTGAGAATGATGCTAAAACTATCATTTGTGCCACCCTCTCCATTTCTCCCACCTCTAATTTTCAAGCGGTTTGAGGTCTGTAAAATAAATCTTTAACTTTTGCTGCATTCAAACCTCTATTATGTTCCAACTCCTGGGAGGATTTTGGTTTTCCCCTGTGTTTTTCCACTGTGGAGTGCCATGGGGATCATTGCAGGGTCCAGGAGGTGTGAAAGCTGTTTCATGAAGTTAATTACGGGTTCGTAGTTGCCTGGTTGGTTCAAAGTTGAATTAGAATTGGAAAGTGTCTACTGCTTTTGCTTAATCAGCAGGTGACCTGAGGGGGGCCACATGCTGCTTTTCCTCAAAGGCTTCAATAGCTCTTGCATGCTCTCAAATTTGGGAAAGCAGGAACACAGCCTGGGTCTCCTACATAGTACAGAAGACTTCTTAGTCCTGAAGATTATTGCCTACGTCACTTTACTGGAGTCTTTAAAATTCACAGCAAGCAATTTTCATCAGCCTTAAATGAACACTGTAAGGATCCCTATGTAACAGTGTTGAGTCGTTTTGGAGCTTTGCTTCGGCTGCAGTGAAAATGCAGTGTCTCCAGGGTAGGGTTATTCAGAGATCCCTTCTTCTGGGACCTGCCTGGGAGAGAAGATAAAGCCCTGGAAGGAAGAGGGGCCAGAGAAACCCAGTCAGTATTCAAGGATCACCTCCTGCATGCCCAGGAGTGATGCATCCCAACAGAGGAAGGTGGGCAGAAACACCAGGGTGAACAAGGAGTTCCCAGAAAAACTTGAACAGAAGAAGGAAACCTACAGAGTGGGAGCAAGGACAGGCAGCCTGGGAGGCATACAGAGAAACAGTCCAAAATGGCACACTCTTGGATCAGTAGAACTCAATATCGAGTTGGGGTTGGTTACAGATGAGAAATGGGATGTTTTAATAATACGAGGTGAAGATGACCTCTGTTCACTTGACTAGTTGAAGTTAGCTTTATTTGAGACGTTCACTGCAGCAACATTTTGGTTTTCATTGTTTATCTATGGATATAATGGTTCTCTGCTCATGCTTGGGGAATATCAAATCTCTTTGGCTGTCTTCTGCATGCTATTGATGATCCTGGAAATAGGTCAAAATGTCGAGGATATACATGAGATCTTCTAGACAAACGATTGTCTTCCAGCTGAGGTTCAAGCGTGTCACATCATTCTGCAGGGGTGATCTCTTAGTATGGCTGTTCTGAATTTACCCAGTTAGATTTCACAAGAATGACGAAGTTTTGACAAACTACAAGCAAGTAAAATCACCTCTAATGTATTGTAATGTATAACAGAATTCTTTTTGGCATGGTTTCTTGGTGGGATAGACACATACAGCATTGAAACTTAAGGGCTTCTAGGAACTTCACCTGCATCAAGCCTGCTGCAGAGGGTATTGTGGCTGTTCTGTAGACATGCTATTTGGTACGATGTCAACAGGTAAAGCATGTAGGTGTGTAGGTGCCACTTGTGCTCTGTGCCTATAATGGAAGCAAAGAGCCTGAGTCTTGCTCCAGGTCCTGTGTGGTTGCCATACACTGTGTGTCCAGGGGAGGTTGCAAACAGGCATTAATCTCCTACCCTGCAATGCAGCTGGGATGTTGTAATTGTGCTAAACTCAGAGGGACCTGTTAGCAATTCTCATCACGATGGCTGCAGTGGAGCCGAGCTATCATTCTTCTTCATTCTTGCTGCTTACCTTGCTAGATTCACTTCATCTTCCTTTCACTAATGATTTCAAAGTAGAAACTGGTTCAGACTACAGTCTGCTTGATGGGCTTTTGTTCCCTTAATAGTTTCCTTAGTGGGGCAGATGCATTTCTCCAGGAATGAAATTGTTATTCAAATCCAAACCAACTTGATATATCAGCATTTTAACTTTTTGGCTGGAGTGTCAGGATCCACTGGCACATGGACCTCAGGATGCACATGTGTGAGGCTGGTTTTGTTCTGCATTCCAGACTGGCTTGCTTTAGATTATCCAGTGGTGTCTGCTGTGCATGAGGAGGTAGGGCTAGTTATGTATGAAAAGTCTTCATGGAAAGCAAGAATTCGGTTGTGTGAATATCCCTTAGGATCTGCTCACTGCTAGAAGTTGATTAATGGTTCCTTGTCATGAAGAATAGGTGTGGTTTGACTTTTTGTCTTGTATTCCATCTTTATATATAGACCCATAGCAGAAACATCGGATTTATTTTGTTTCCAAACTGGGGACAGTGTGTATACTCACAAGTATGTCTGCTTTAATCTGTTGTTCTTCCTCAGTTTTCTGCTTGACCTAGGCATGGCTGTGAATGGTGATTCTTAACCTGTATCTTTGTTAGTGAAATCTGCTGTTGAAACCCAACACTTTTGGTGTTTGTCTTGAAATTTATAAAGACAAAACAGCCTGTGTCATCTTGCGTCTTAATTCATGCACATAATGAAGATACAACTATAGTGCTGTAGAAGTCAGCTGGCTCCTGTCAGAGAAGTAAAATGGTTATGTCCAGCCCTTCCTGTTGGTGGCATCTTTACCTCTATGAAGCAAATCATTGGGAGGATTTCCCTCTTCATACAGTGTAGTCTTTTCTTGTGTTCATCTCCCTGATTCAGGGACCTGAAGAGTGACGTATTTATATGCAGAGGACTGTGATTCAATGCAAATGAACTAGCTAGATTTGAATACGTTAAAATCTATATTCAGCTTTCAGGCTTGAGTCTATTTTAAGCTTTTAATTGAGTCCACCACTTCTTGAGTGCTTGAGGTTGTCATGAGTCGAGAGAATGACTTTGTCTTGCAGAAAAGAACTTTTTTTCCTAATTTGACTAAGGTTTGTAGGTTTGTGTTGCAAGGGACCTTAAAGCTCATCCGGTTCCAACCCCCTGCCATGGGCAGGGACACCTTCCACTAGAGCAGCTTGCTCCAAGCCCTGTCCAGCCTTTTCCTCCCTCCACCCCATTCTCTTTCTCAATATTGTGACATCTTTAAGATGGTACAAGTTCACTTGTCTCAGAACTCTTCACTGAGGAACTGGTTCTGATATTGGCATTCAGAAATGGATCTTGGGCTTTTATCTTGTAGGGTTTTATGTGCTGGGTAATGACTTTTCCCACTTGCATTTTTTTCAGCCACCTATTGCCAGCAATCTTGCCTCCACCCAAATGTGTCTCGTAAGAGCTCCTAGCCAGGAGCTTGAGGTTTGTCTGTGCTCTAGTCTGCTCCCTCTGAAATCAAGGACCTATAACTTCTTTTAAACACATTTCAGAGTTATGTTACTTCTCCTCAGGAAAGTGCTTTCTAGCACTGAGCTGTGCTCGCTATGTAATGTGATATATTAGCAGAACCTGCTGACATAAGCCGTGATCTTCACTTCTAATTGCTCATGGACAACATTATTTCCTTGACCTTACTTACCTCTAAGGGCTGTGAGCAGTATTAGAAACTTGTCTGATTATTTTGCTCTAGTGTACAGAAAACTGCTGGTAAATCATGGGACCCCTCTGGTTTGCTTAGAGTAGTTCATCATTTGAGTCTCATATCTTTGTTCTTGTGGGACCGTTGTTGCTTTAAGCAACTTCTTGGTATGTGAACATCTTTCAAAAGTAGGTGCTGCCCAGATTTCTAAGACATGATCAGCAGTGATGCATGTGTGACCCTCTTGAGCTGTTCCATGAGTCATCTTGCTGGGAGCGAAGGAAATCATTAAACCTCTTTAGACTAGATGAAGTGCCCCTTTTAGATAATGTTGTTCAGTTGAGAATATGCTTTACTTATGGTAACCTGTGCAGGACACCTTGATACTGCCAAGACTTTTAACTAATTATTTTACAAAGGTAAGTGAAGGTCACCAGAGTGTTGTTTAATACCACAGCTTGTCCAGGTCTGTGGTTTGGTCAATCTTGGAACTAGATGATCTTAAGGTCCTTTCCAACCCTAGTGATTCTATGATTCTACGATTCTATGATTATGATACTGTATGCTCTTGGAGACTGCCTAAATGAATACGGTATGTAGAAGTGACTGTTTAGCAGTCTGCTATTGCAGTAATAAGTCTTAAGTAGAAGTGGTCCTATGTGCTTTGGATTTCTGGGGCTGAATCAAACCCACAAGACACTGGACAGTAATCCCAGCTGAAGGGCCGGCTCTTTGTCTCCTCTGAGGATCCAGCACGAATGGAACCAAACCCTTGAAGTATGCTCTGCATTGTTTGGTTTACTGTTTAATTTGGAATCCAGAAAATGTCACGAAATGGCTCACTCTTGTTTTGGTAGACCTGGTTGTGATGCTGAGTGCTGAATATGCAGGTTAGTGGCTTTCCTTTTAAACCTGCTTTATGAAAAGAACTAAAAGACTCTTTAGAGACAAATAGCTGATTTGTAAGTCATCATGCTCCTCGGTAGCTGGAATGCCAACAGTACCTCAAGTCTACATCACCTGCTCAACTATGCACAGGATATTCGCATTACTCCTTGTGCTGAGCTAAATAGGTTTTTCTATGGGTGGAGAGTTAACTGGGCAGTTCTCACTTTGGGCAGACGTGACGCTGGAAGTGGTCTCTCAGCTATTCTAGATCTGCTCCTTTTCCAAATAATAGGAGTCTTTCAAGAAGTTGGTCTTAATAATTGTTGTCCAAAGTATTCTATTACCTTCACCAGTTAAATGCCCTTATTTGAAGAAAGGGAAAGGAACAGAAAAGACTCAAATGTACTGCCTGTGGCTTTCCTCCAACTGACCAGATAGTGATTTTCATAATCCCAGCCTGGTTTGTGTTGGAAGGGACCTTAAAGCTCATTCAGCTCCAACCCCCACCACGGGCATGGACACCTCCCACTAGAGCAGCTTGCTCCAAGCCCCTGTGTCCAACCTGGCCTTGAACACTGCCAGGGATGGGGCAGCCACAGCTTCTCTGGGCACCCTGTGCCAGCGCCTCAGCACCCTCACAGGGAAGAGCTTCTGCCTAAGAGCTCATCTCAGTCTCCCCTCTGGCAGGTTAAAGCCATTCCCCTTGGCCTGGCCCTACAGGCCCTTGTCCCAAGCCCCTCTCCGGGTTTCCTGCAGCCCCTTCAGGCACTGGAGCTGCTCTCAGGTCTCCCCTTCAGGAGACTTCTCTTCTCCAGGCTGACCCAGCCCAGCTGTCCTTGCCTGATGGATTTAAATTCTTCATCAGCAACAGACTTCTTTTATTGTTTCCCCCCCCCCCCCCCCTTTAATTTAACCAGGTTGTTTCTCTTCCCGAAGGGTAATGCCAGTGTGGGATAGCTTCATCTCCGTGTATTAGGTGGATTCCTGGGAGATGGGAAAACCTCTTTGATTAGAAGTCTGACTTACTTGAGAGAGAAAGCTAAGTTGTAATAAGTAGTAATGCCTGGGATGTGGTGATAATAGCCAAAACACACCACTGCAGTGCTTTGAGGACTGGGAAGCTTGTGATGCTGTCAAAGCAGATAAGTTGTCCTCCCTTGGCTAATTTTGTATTTAACATAAAGCGTGGAGGTGCTATTGCTCTCCCCTCTACACTTGGGAAAACATAGTGAATGAAGAATGATGGAACACATCAGCTGCAGCTTTGCGGTGAGAGACCTCCTATATGTTAATTGTTATTTGAATTGAAAGTCTTTCAAAGTTGATAAATACCAGGCACAAATGAGTGAATTGCAGTTAAGTATCATTGCAGGGTCATGCTTAATGTCAGAGGTACTGTCTCCTAGTCCAGACATATATATATGTATACCTGTAAACCAACATCCTTTTCTCAACCTGGGAAACAAGGCAGCATGGTGACCCCTGGTCAGCATGGGCTGAGATCCTGGTTTGCTGTGCAGGTGGGCAGGGAGACCACACTCAGGAGCATCGCTCAGGCCTTTGACAGGAATGCTGATCCCAGTGCAGGATTATCGAAGTAGATGCAGCATTGAAGAGTTTCACTGACCCTGCTAAAATAAGGAGCTCTTGACTTACTCAAGCATGCAAGCAAAGTGATAGCAACTCCAAGGTCACTCCAAATGCCTGCGTGTCTTGTTCTTATACTCCTTGCAAGCTAACAAAGGGAAGCAACGGAGATCAGGGCTTCTACTGGAGACTGTTGTTTTATCACGTCATCTAGTGCTGTCTTTACTGACTATCCCAGGTATGGATCCAGTCCATATGAAGCATATGAATGCCCTTGCACGCCAGGTGGGATGAGGACTTGGTGTTTGCAGCTTGTCTTGGTGGCTGTGCAAAGGCAGAAGGATGTCCCCTATTCCAGGTCAGCATCTGCTCAGTGGTGGAGCTTGCAGCTTGATCTTCCCTGGCCTCCTGCTGAGGCTGTGCTTTAGTAAGCCCATGAGCAGGGTGCTGGGGATGCTTGATGCAGTTCTAGTCCACATTTGACTGCTAATCAAGTCTTGTAATCTTTTGGTTTTAATATGTTTGTAGGAGTGGGATGGTGTGGGCAAGCAAGGTGGGATCCCCTGCCATGGGTGTCTCTAGTTTGACAAGAGGGAGGGCTTAGGTACTTGCTTAATAGCAACTGAACATCCTTGACGTAGGTGTATATGTAACAAAAGTACGTTGTTCTGATGTTCTTCAGTGTGTAAAAACCCTGTGTCTCCAAATGCTATGTTCCCAACCATGCAGGTAAAGACTAAATTATTTATCTGCTTAATTTATGATCTCTCCTGTGACTTGCTGCAGCAAGTGACTTCATTCTTCTTTTGCATTTTTCTTTCTCCTGGACAATCTTTCTCTGTTTGAAAGGCAGAAGCTCTGTCAATCCTGGTGCTTTTGAGGAATGTTTCCTCATTCAGGAGCACAACTCACTTTTCCTGTTGTGTTGCAGTGCTGCTAGGAAGCTTGATTCTGTGCTTACTGCTTTGGTCTAAAAGCAGTACAGATACCCCCTCCCAGATCTAATTCTCTGCACTTCCTTAGCTTCCCTAAGCTCTGGGGAGTTTATATTTGGGATCCATCTGTTATCTTGGCCTCACATGACAATTTTATATGGGCTTGTTTCTTTTCACTTCCATCGTGTGGATGTGAGTTGTTTGGATTTATTCTCAAACTTAACACCAGGATCTAATCCATTGATGTTGTACTGCCCCCAGAGCTGCAGGTATTTTTATTTGGATGTGACCAATATTCTCTGTTAAGCATCAAAGACACTATTGAAGACTTCCTGCTGGTAGAACAGGATTAGAAACATCCAAAGGCACAGCACAAACTTATTAACTATTAATTATGCTATTTCTGTGTACAGTAGTTGCTTCTGGATCATCTCCCTTAGTGGCTCTGGGAAAAGGGCTGTTACTGAGGTGGCTGGTATCTTCTGCACTTCTGGCCATTCTGGGATTCTTCATAAGACAGACTTTGAGCTGAGTGAATAAATCACTGCAGTAAGAAGGCAGGCTGAAAAACCTGGCCCTGCTCTCCAGCCTGCTTTGGGAGCAAGCAAAATGATAAATCACGTTTCCCTCCATGGAAGTAACATAGACAATAACTGATATTTCAGGAAGCTTCCCTTCCTTTTACCTAATAGCTTTTCTTTAGAACAAAATTAAACCCAAACACAGCCAAACCCCATGACAACAAAAAAACCCAACCACCAAATATGTCTGATTCTAGTGGATTTCAGAACTTCTGATTTCTTTTACTGTAACCAGCAAACATTGCAGAGGAGCCAGTGATGCCCTTTTGTTCTTCCTCACACAACAATGTACTTGGTGTTGCACAGCTGGAGTGCATAGTAAATATAGCACAGATAGTACTGAAGGGAAAAACAAGGTGTTTTTGTGTTAACCTGTTTCAGAGAGCCTTACTTTGTGCTTACCACTGTGCACTTATGGCTAATGTAACCTATCTGCTTACCCTGGAAGAAGCACATTCCAGGTGGAATGAGTACTTCATGCTGGGTGGGGAAGATGATGAGAGAAATGCATTTTAGTCTTCCCACTGCATCTTAGACTGAGCCTGGAACGCATTGTTAATCTAACTCAAGATGTTTCTCACTGTGCAGAAGAGAAAGATGTCATTTCCATCCTGCCTTCCTAGGACTGTAGCCCAAGATGATCAGCAGGGGTTGTGGAGCTGTTGCCAAGTGTAGCAGCCGTAAGGGGTGCAGGGAGACTCACTCCCCTGTCTGCCCTGGGAAATGGGAGTCATTTTCCTTCCTTGAAAAATACATTTTTAGAGCTTTACAAATAAGAGTGATGTGGCTCAACTTGTGACTGGAGGCAGTGAGAAAGAGGCACAGTGAGAGTTTTATGCTGAAATCTGGATTCTGTGTGGAAAATACTGTAATATCTATAGTGTATTTGACTAAAGCTGTTGGACCTTGGTTTTTCTTCAGTGGTTGTTACTAACACGTGAAACATCCAAACAGAGCTTCACCTTAGCCTTTAAATTGTTTGCCTGTATAAACAGGATGTGACTACTCCAGGTTGAATTTTCTTATGGGTCTGGAGCTTGAAGTATTTAAAGTTGAAGGCAGCTTTGCCTGCTGCCTTCTTGGAGAACACTTTTCCATGACTGGTATTTATAACGATTTCAGGTGTGTTTGCATTCTGCTATGTGTTCTTAGAACTGGGTTTCTGGTTGGCGTTTTGACGAGTGGGCAGACTTTGAGTTGGAGCTACTTGCAGTTATGGAACAATGAAACACTGTCCTAGTTCAGGAGTGGTTTGCTACTGTACAACAGTTTAAGCACATAATGAACGTAACGAAAATTCACAAGTATGTTATGCTAAAGAAGAAATCCTGGCGCTGCAGTAGGAAAGGGTTTGAGTTTGCTGTTACTTGGGCTTAACAACTGAGAAAGCCCCAAACCAAACCACAAAACAACCCCCTCCCAAATAAAAATTCAAAAGAAATGGGTGTCTGGTCTCCACCAGGAGTGGTGCCAAGTGTGGCAGTTCCACCCGAGGACTTTCAGTAGTTTGTACTGCTGTCAAAGCAACACTGATTAAAATTGAGTCTGTATTTTGCTTGTTGCCAATAGGAGTGCACTGCTGAGCAGCCACGAATGGCATCCCACTGCGGGCTTGTTTGTCTTGCTGCTTTCTGTGCTGAACATTCTTTACCACCATTTGTAAGCGTGTGCGTTGGAGATCCAAGCACCAGCAGATAAGGGATTACATCATGAATGCAGTAAATGGAGCTGGTAGGGTCTTCAGCACAGTTTCAGATGGAGTTTTGCCATTCACATGTCAAGACAGTTGTTGAAATTCAAGTTTCATGGAAGTAGGCGTAGAAAACCTAGTTACGGAGGCAGTGCTTTTTACTGAAACCATCTGGTGCTGGATCTTTGGCATTAATGGAGAACTTGTTCTTTATGTAAAGAAAGGCAAGAAAATCCTTCCAGAGCAGTCAACCTAGAAAACATAAGACTTCTCTCCCTTTCCTCTCCTCCCTCCCTCCCTCCAGAAATGGAATTCAGAGAACCTACCCACAAACACTGCATGAAATGCAGCTAAAAGGTGTCTGTGACTGAATGTCTCCTCTTACTTAGAAGACAGTCACTGATATTTTTAGTCCAAAATCAGAAATTACTACTGTGCTTCTGTTGTCAGCTCTGAAAAGTGTGTTTCAAGAAGATCTGAACATCGGATGGTCTGTCTACAGCTTTGTAAGGAGTAGGCTCCCAGCCATACAGATTAAGGGCTGTAGATCTTTCTTGTTCTGTGTCCATCTCGGCAGAAGCTGAGGCCGTTGAAAAACTCCCTGAATTTCAGGAGGGATGGGGTCAGCTTGTCTAAGCATGGCTTTATTTTCCAGCCAGCTGGTATACCCATAAGTATACCTGTAGTGGTAGCCTTATGTCAGTGTGATGTAGCAAATGAAGAGTCTTGAGGTGAATACTTTAAGATAAAAAAAACTATTTAGTACTTATAAATTGAAAGAGTAGGCTTGGTAAGTAAGAGAATTGAAGACTTCTTCCTCAAATGAATTAAAAGTTCATCTGCTTGGGGAGAAGGGAGGGGAGTTCGGGGCAGAGATTATGGAATCATAGAATGTCTGGGTTGGGAGGGATGCTCCAACCCCTCTGAAGTGAGCAGGGACATCCTCAACTAGATCAGGTTGCTCAGAACCGCATATGGTAACGTAACAAGAGACAGTAAGTGTTGAAGAGCAAGGAACAGTCTGTGTAAGGATGTATTTGTATCTCCAAATACAAAGAAACGTCATGCCTCACACCTTTGACCTATGTGTTGCTCTGGTCCCTCACTGCCATCCATTTCCTTAGGTGGTTGTTCAGAGGCAATAAGGGGTGTCTGGTTTGTGCTGTACACTGCTTGGAACTCACCTCCTGAAGAGGCAAGTGGGATAATTCAAACCTGATGCAGTTGATGTAGCTTCTCAACTTATACTTGGCAACGGGCAGCTGAGTTCTCCTGTTTGGGTAGATGACCTTTTCTTAGTGGGATGAGGAGGTAAAATTCTAGCTGAAAGATAAAGGAGTAACTTGCAATTTAGTCAGCTTTAATGGCTTTCTGGATGTGCTGACATTATTTAGGTAATTCCATGCTGAGTTTGGAGCCAGGTGATTGTTAGCTGAACCTTTTCAGAATCCTTATATTTTTCTGTGGTTTTTTCATCCTGCCCACAGGAGTGCTGGCAAACAGGACATACTTTAAAATAGGTAGTGTGAGTGCTGGAGCAGTTGTCGGGTATATTAATCCATGCTTTACAACTTCAGAGAGCTGTTTGCTTTCTGACAATGGTTCATGTAAGTGTCTGCCTCCCAGGCACGTTGCTTGATGTTTTTATCACATGGTTATTGAGTTTTATTTCTTTAGGGGGTAATCCTTTTCCCAACACTTCCAGTTCACCTGTCTCTAAATATCTCTGCTTATTTGTTACTTCTGCTGGTTGCAATCAGGTTAACAGAATTTAGCCACACATGGGTTTGGTCAAGTAGGAAATTATGTGTATGTATGTGCCTATATCTAAGAATGAAATAGTTACCAGCAGTGACAAGCTGGCAAGTGTAAATTTTAAACTGGATAGAAACAGTGAAAAGTCCATCTTCCTGCCCTTTACCACTTGTGTAGTATACAGCCCTCTTATATTTGATTTCCTTTTGTATTAACAGCAAATGAAATAAGCTACTTATCAAATATAACCAAGGATGAAGCTGTAAAGATCTTAAGCAAATCTGTCTTCAGCTAACTGATGGCTTTAAGTGCCATAGAAACATAGAATCCCAGCCTGGTTTGGGTTGGAAGGGACCTTAAAGCTCATTCAGCTCCAACCCCTGCCACGGGCAGGGACCCCTTCCACTAGAGCAGCTTGCTCCAAGCCCCTGTGTCCAACCTGGACTTGAACACTGCCAGGGATGGGGCAGCCACAGCTTCTCTGGGCACCCTGTGCCAGCGCCTCAGCACCCTCACAGGGAAGAGCTTCTGCCTAAGAGCTCATCTCAGTCTCCCCTCTGGCAGTTCAGTAATGTCAGTGATTAACCAGGGGGCTTCCACTCGTGTTTCAATTGCCTTCACTCAAATGCTCAGGGCATGCAAGCAAATAGTACTACTATTTTTAGCTGTTACAAAGTGATCCCCTTTCTATATTGAAGTTTTGGCCTTGTCTTGTAGCCTCTCAGTTGCTCTAATACAAATAGTGGCCAAATAACTTTTGTTTGTCAAACCAAATAAATTGAGGGCACTTTGGTTCCATTTTTAATTTCTTCTGACAACATCAGAAGTGAACTGATTTGGTATTAAAAGGTTCTTAACACATTCTTTGTGTAATCTTTCCTTAATCTTTTTGAGAGTATTGTACATTGATGCAGGCTGTCAGGTTTGGTGGTGCTCTTAATGATGAACGATGGTATAAAAACCAGGTAGAGCAGATTATGTCTGTGTAGAAACTGGATATAGTGGAATAGCTGTAGTGTCCTTGTTAATGTTTTTAGTCATCCCTTTATCCATTATATGGGTGGCTTCTGCAGTCTGATATTTTGCAGTCATTCTAATACATATATTAGCATCATTTTACTGGACTTGAACAATTACTAATAGAACTGGTGTATCTGTAATACTTCCAGTAATTGTGAAATAAAAGCAGAAGCATATGTATAGATGTTGACTTGGCTTCATTTGGAAGAGGTTACAGTTGGCTTACCCCAGTAAACCTGAAATACAGTTTTGATATTGAGCTGCTGATTCTTTTGTCATCTCTGTGTTCTGGTAGATTCTGAACTCGTGCTTTTATGTGCCTTTTTATAGATAAGCTTCCAGTTTCCAGATCATGTGTTTCGGGGCCAACCGGTGTAACCTGTCTTGGTAAATCAGCTTAACTGTAGTCTAGCTTGCACAGCACAGAATGATAATGGGTTTCAAATAGAACAATACTAAATGACAGAAAGTCCTAGCAAGCTTCTACCCATCACCCCTGCAAATGGTTTTATTAGACTTGTAATTAGTGTTTGAGATAATGAGGGCATGCTGTAGGGTAAGGCAGTACTTGAATTTCTGGATAGATCAACAGGCTGAATGTCAGCAGTGTAAAAGTGGTTGGTTGAGGGTTCAGAACCATAAGGACATCTTGGAGCTCCGCAGTAACCAGCGATGCTTGGTTTTGCTTGGAGGAGAATCTGAGAGTTGTCATGTCACTTACAGAAGAACTGCAGATGTTTGTTAATAATAGAGCAGGCGTCTATCTTGGATGTAAAAGTACAGGGAATCATAGAATCCCAGGTTGGAAGGGACCTCTGGATCAGCTGGTCCAACCTTTCTTGGCAAAAGCATGGTCTAGACAAGATGCCCAGCACCCTGACCAGCTGAATCCTAAAGTATCCAGCACTGGGGAATCCACCACTTCACTGGGGAGATTATTCCAGTGGCTGGTTGTTCTCATGGTGAAAAACTTTCCTCTTGTGTCCAGTCAGAATCCCTTCAGCAGCAGCTTGTACCCGTCATCATCTCTCCCCTCTTCCATGTCATGCCTTGTGAAAAGGGAGTTTCCATCTATTTTGTAGCTACCCTTTAAATACTGGAACATGGTGACAAGGTCCTCGCAAGCCTTCTTTTCTCCAGGCCAAACAGTGCCAGCCCTCTCAGCCTTTCCTTACGTGGCTTCCCAGACCCTGGATCATCTTTGTGGTCCTTCTCTGGACCCTCTCCAGCCCATCTGCATCTTTTGCGTACAGCAGGGACCAAAACTGAGCCAGGTACTCCAGGGGTGGCCTGACCAGCATGGAGCACAGTGGCACAATGACGTTTTTAACTCTGCTGGTGATGCCCCTGTTGATGTATTTAGGAACCCACTTTGTCTCTGAAATTGTGATGGTGTTTAAATAATTTAATGCATATTGAGTGGGTAACTGAGGGCAGTTCTACTCTACTGGAGATGGTTTCATGTGGAATAAAATGCTCCAAAGGTAGAGGAGTCTATACATCTCTTCCGTGTTTATTTTAACACTGTGAATGTAACTGCTTTTGGCTTTAAAGGGGATGAGAGTTAGGAATTACAGGCAGCAAGTTCACTGCGGGTTAGTTAGGAATAAATGCTTCTGTGCTGTTACTTTAACAGCTTAATTCTTGGTGTTGGGTTTCTGTTACCACATCCAGCTGAAGCTTAGCATCAGGCAGGACTAAGCTGTGCTAATCCTTCAAAAATGTGTTAACTTTGCACACAAGCAGTTAGTGAAGTCAGCAGCACTACTGGTAGCAGTGGGTTTACAGTCTGCTGAGCTAGGATGTGTATTTTATGGGATAACAAGAGGTGCTGGAGCTGTCACTGTTCATCCATGTGCCTGAAGGTTTATATGAAGACTCCTCTGTACGGTTATTGTCCTTCCTACGTGAAGCATCCAGCATATGTGAAGTATGTTGGTGTCATGCACAGTGTGCACTCTAGGACTGAAGATGGGGGATATAAAACAATCGTCAAGATCATCAGCGATCTCCATTCTGTTCCACATTAGTTCGTTTCCAGCCCCTGGCTGAAGCTCCGTGGCTGGGGAGAGAAGCCAGGCTGTGGCTGGGAGGGAAGCCAGAGGAGAAGCTGGCAGCTGGGTGAAGGGTTTTCAAGTAGTTGCATGGGGAGTATTTAGAGAAGGCTCTTGCAGGTTTTCCTGGCCACACTTGTTGCTTCAGTACATCACTGGTCTATAGGAAAGGGAAGAATCTGTAATATAGTCCTATGGGAAGCTGGGGAATTCAGTTACCTTCCAGAAGGTAAGGACTGAGGCTGAGTAAGGTGTAAAAAGAAGATGGGGTGCTGTTATCTACAGAGGGTAATCTTTGTCAGGCCTCACAGAATTTAGTAGTTGAACTCCCACCTGCTACAGTCATGTTGTACAGTCCCAGCTTTTATTTAGAGATGGTATTTTTAAGCTGTCATCTTGATATATTTTGCTATGGCACATACGAACTTTCAATGCTCTCTGGGAGAGATGTTTGGCTTGCAGTGAAGTGCCAGGAGTGATAGACTGGTCGGTATTTTTATTTGCAAAGAAGATTTTGCTGAAGTCTTTGCCAAAAACCTTGACGTATTTAAGGGCAAGAGTGTGAGGAAAGGGGCTTGGTATAATCAATTTGTAGAGAAGCTACTGCCTTCTTCGCTGCAAGTTTCAGGTTGAGACAGACAGTGCTTGCTAAATTTAAGCATGATACATATGCTCCGCAGAAGCCGTGTGGTTAGTGCCATTTTTAAGTATCAGTACATCCTTACCAGCAGCACTAGCATTTCCAGCTGAAATACACATCGGTCCTTAATGGGACAGCATTGAATTCTCCTCTTAATTTGTTTAGGTGGGATTTTATTAAACAATCATCTCCTGTTGTTTATCAAATGTAAATCGTTTGTAGCCTCTTTTCCTCCTGTCTCTTTCCTCAACACCTCTTCTCCCCCTCCTGGGATATAAAGCACATGTTAAAACTCAGTAGGCTTTGGAGCGGACCTGGAATGCCCCAGTGCTCAAGGATCTCCAAGCAGTTTATAAACTAAGCATTATCCAGGTTACATCAGCCAGTGATGCTCAGTGCTTCCAGACGCTGTGTAGCAACGAGCTGCTCCTGTTATGTCACCAGTGTGACCCATTTCTAACATTCTCCATTTAGCTTGCCAGAGACACTCAGGGAACCAGTGTAAAGTGATGTACAATTCTTATTCAAACTGCTGCAAAATTCTGAGTAAATGCTTCTCATCAGATGAGAATAATTAAATTGCTATAGCTTTGGTTCAAGTAAAACTATAGGGCAATTTAAATTGATACAGTTCTTAACAGTGAGCTTAATGTGATGCTGTGGGCATTAGTATTGTAATTACATTGGGGGGGGGGTACATCATAGAATCTCAGACTGGTTTGGGTTGGAAGGGACCTTAAGGGTCATCCAGCTCCAGCCTCTTGCCGCAGGCAGCGGACACCTTCCACTAGAGCAGCTTGCTCCAAGCCCCTGTGTCCAGCCTGGCCTTGAACACTGCCAGGGATGGGGCAGCCACAGCTTCTCTGGGCTTTGTCAGAGTTATGCCTAAATGAAGTGTGTTTGATCTTGTGTGTTGGAGATCAGGGCTTGGTGTGCCCATGTGGTGCTCACCCGTGTTTGTATGTTGATGAGGGCTCAGCCAGTGGACACTTCATCCACATGGGAGTCTCTGCTCAGTGAACACCCCTGGAGCCTTGACAGTGTGGGGCGGTTGGAGGCCCGCCAGCAGCTGACCTGCTGGGTGCCATATTTACCCTTTTCCAAGAAATTAAAGGGTAGATTTTGATTTTGGTTTAGTGGGAGAACAGAGAAACTGGGGAGGGAAAAGGAAGAGCAACATTGGCAGACTTGCAGAAGCCGTTGCTTTCCAAGCTTGCAGAGGAGCTGTGTCAGCTTTCCACTCGTCCTCATGAAAACGGTGGCTTTGGCTGCGTTTGCAATCTTAATCTGTCCAAAGTCTAGGAAATATTAGGAAGAGCCTTCTGAGTTAAAGCTGACCTGAACTGTGGCCCTGGGGGTCTTGCAGTACAGGGGGATCCTTGACGTTGCCTCTGGTAGAGAGCTCTCTTTCAATTGTGTGCCACATTCTATTACCTTCTTTCACCACTTACTGAAACAAAAACCCAAAGCCAGCAAACCAGCACATAACCCCAAACTGTCTCGCAATGTAGAGTTCCATTTAATCTTTAAACACATACATAAATTGTTTTTATTTGTAAGCAATCCTTGCTAATACCAATAAGCAGTGCCGGCTCCTTACATGATTTATTCAATGCTTGGTGTTTCCAACCGATGCAACTTCTTGTTAAACCAAGCAAAACTAACTGCTCAATGTGGGTTCTTAAGGTGATGTGGGAAAGGAAAGAAGAAGCTGTTTTTGTGCTTTAGGTTACTTATTATTTTATATTCCTCGTATAATTATAGCATAACTTATTGTATAAACTAGGATTCCATTTTTAAACTTAAAATTGGATGCATTTGGAAACAAATTGAATTTTCAAAATAGAATCCAATTTTATTATAACAGATACAGTTTAAATGGCTAGTGGGGACAGAATGGCGTTTGAAATAACAGTTGGTGTTGTAACTCCTTTGGATCTTTGTAGTAAGAAAAAATACCTTCACCGAGCCATCATATGTGAGCAAATGGAAGAGCTCTGGATCCAGAATGTGCTTATATCCCTTGTGGTCTTGATCCAGTGTGGTGTTCTCTCCTCATCTAGGTAAGACCCCATCACCAGAGGAACAAAGTGCCTTTGGAATGTTCTTCTGAAAGGAAGAGACATTTTACAGCAATTTCTTTTTTGCCTTAGCATGTTGGAGAAATACCTTGGCTTGTTTGTGCTTTGCTGCACATGAATAAATGTCCGTGTGGCAGGAGATGTGGGAAAGTAATTTGAAGATGGCTAAAGATGAGAGCTTGGGGTTGATTTCTAAAAGCCACTGGTTCTGGTTCCCTCTGAAGTGAGTTTTGTCTTGGCTCAGGTGGTTTGAAAACCCTCTGTTGTGTTTGCTGGGCCCAGCTCATTGGATGCCAGCTCAGTCACTGTGGTGCAGCTGTTGTGGGTGAGCATGGATCCTGCGGACCATGGTGGGGTTTCACATGCCCCTCATGATGTCAGGAGACTTCCTGAGCTCCAATTTCAGTTTAGTGTAAGAGAATAGACGTTATACTGCAAAACTCCTGGACCTGTCCAAGAGGAATGAGCTTGGCAACATAAATCCACCTCTGTTTTAAGGTGATGCTATGAATTGTATTCACTGTCAGTAAAAGCAGGGCTGCCACTCTCCCCTTTTCCTGGCACTGGGTGGCTGTGGAACTGCCAAGTGAATGTATAGCACTGGGGCAGTGCTGCGAAGAATACAAGCTGGTTGGAACAAGCCCTACTAGTTCTTCGTTCAGGTACTGCTTCAGACTGAGTGGTGGGAAGAGGTGGGCAGCACTGCTGCCTCTTCAGCATATAGATCTAAACCTGTAGCTTCATGTCAATTTTGACTCATCTATTGGATCTATAAGCAAGGGCTCTGATTGTGGAGGAGTTTTGTGCGCCTGAGAGTTTTCAGTTTTGATGTCCTAGATAGGCAAGGACATCTATATCTAATGGTGACGTGTGTGCCTTGAATGATGTGCAAAGTTTGATCCTTTCTCCTTCGGCAGTACTTTCAAGAGTTCTGTGTTTCCTTCTGAAGTAGGAGGTGAAATGCATGTAGGATTATGGTTATGAAATTCATGGAAAATCAGTTATGTGTAGTGGTTTGGCACACAAAAAGAGTACGTCAACATCCTGGTTTTAACTTCAGTCACTAGGGGTTAACCTTCCCTCTCCCTCATGCCTTTCCTCTTGTCCTTGTGGAATGACAGAACATAAGATGCCACTGAAGTAGCTGCCTCAGAATAGGCTTTGACTTCCAAATTCAGTTCTAAAACTCCTGCCTTTTTCTATGGCACTTGAGGCTATCTGTTGAAGCATGAACATTCTCCTTAATTCTTCATTCTCCTTAAAACCGGAGAAATATTTAACTTGCTCCATCCCTTCTTTGAGGACTCTTCATTTGCCAGCTGGTGCCAGCTGACTGCTATGCCAGGTCATTTTGCAGCTCCCTGTGGATGAGGCATGAAACAATCCATTCCTGTTACCACAGTAATCTCCTTGCAAGGCCTGCCTGTATCTTTAGCAGTATACACTGGCTTTGTGCCTTTAGCTAACCCCTCGTGCTGCTTGTCCAGGTAGTTTTGCTTGATGTGTAAATAGTGGTGGCATCCTGAAGGATTCATAGCTCTAAACCAGTGGTCTTGGAGAGTGGAATTGAAGTGAGGAAAAAATTGCAAGACTTGTATTGCGTAAAATGAGCACCCTGAATTGAAAACCTCTTCCCTGGAAAGAGCAGAATACTGTGGGAGCAGGCACTTGTCCACACGGATAGCTGGGTAGGAAGACAAGCAGTGTCCCTTGTTAAAAACGTTGGTTTGGGGGCTTTTAGTACCTTGATAGAGTTTGTGCTGGAGCAGCCTGGCCAGAACGCCTGTGCGGAGGCTGAGAGGATGTATTGCTGTGAGAGCAGCTCCGAGCTGGATTAACTTCAAACCTCTAAAAATAGCTTGCAAGCCATCAAAAGCAAAACCGCTTTTTCCTCTAGTGAATCATGCATTCTGAAGGGACGGCATATGAAAATTAATCTGTGCTGCTCTGCGGAGCCTTGCAGAGAACGGGCTAAACAATAGAGCACAATGCTACAGTGCACTTTGAATAGGGGGAATTTCTGCAGCAGTGTTACAGCATAATACATGGCAAATGAGGTTTTAAATCTGATTGTATTAAAATGAAATACTACAAGAAATTTTTCTGCTTCTAAACAGTTGGGTGTTTCCCCCCCTCCAGGCTTCTAGAGGTTGCATTTGAGAGACAGTTATGTCCTAATATTTCTTCCTTTGGATGGTTATGAATAGCTTCAATTCCTCTTTTTTTCTGCAATCCTTGTATTACACTCAGCGTTGGTAATAATGTCTTTTGATAGCTGGTCATTAGTGATCTCAGGTATTGATTAGGTGAGGCTCAGTATCTTCTGCAGCTGAGCGGGCTGTTCCAGGTCTGGTCTTGCTGGTGTTTTAGTAGGAAGAGCTATTCGCTTGCTCGAATGCAGCTTGTTGACTCTTTCTCCTTTGATTCCAAAGTGATAAAACCAGACTAACTTGGCTTTTTTTGACACTATGTCAGTACTCCTGTTGGTGATTATCTGTCGAAATAAAAACTTGAGCCCTTACTAAGCAATGTTGTACTTCCTGCTTTTGCCAAGAGGGTAGTGACAGGGTGCAAGTAGTTTGCATAGGTAGTCAGTCGCTCCTTACCTTGATGTAGCTTGCAGTTTCTTGTTTGGTTATAATGTGACTAACTAGCAATGTACACTGGAGTTCTGGCTTTTACTTGCAAAAGCTACAGAGGATGAAACTAGAGAAACATAGAGAGAGTTAATTGTGCTATCAGAAATGCAACTGTGGTCTGAATACTGCTGCTTTGCTGGCTTGAAGGACTGATTCTTACTTGTCTGACTAGTAGTGGGATTGCTATCCATGACTGCTTTTGGTGACATGATGAACAGCAGAGGTGTTTAAGAGCATGCAAAGCACATGTAGTACTTACAGGAGGTGCAGTTAATCTTATGGGCAGAGTTAAAGTGGGTATTCCCACCTGTGTGTGATTTATAATGTCCTGATCTGTAGAAACGCAGCTTGTAACAGTTCAGCCACTCTCCGTCTCGGCAATGGTGTGAAAGTATGTGTTGGCCACACATTTAAGAATAGAACAAATGTTACTGTTAGGGGGTGGAAAGTCCTTGTTCTTTCTGTACTAGTTAAGAACCTAATTACTCTAGAGCAGATCCTTTTACAGCTGCCAGCAGTGAGCAAATAGGAATATCATAATGAAGAAAGATCTGCTCATAAACATTTATTTTTCACTTAATGGGGCTTGGAGTAGCTAGTGAATTGAGACAAGTGCTATTAAAACACTCTGCTGGAAGAAGTAGTTGCTATAAGTCACTGCAAACCTGAGCTGCTCTTTCAATTATATATTTAGTGGATGGCGTGACTACGGAAAAAAGGCTTCTGTTACACCAGTTCTGTTACACTGCTCTGAAACACCTTTTACCTGTGGGCAGTGTTTTGCCATGCTTATTTTTGACTTTTTGTATCTATGGAGAAACAAAACTTCTAATAACAAAAATCAGTTATTAAGAATTCTAACTACAACATCTTTAAGCAAAGAACTTGTTTAAGCATTGATCAAAAGCACACTGTGTTGTACCACCTGAATTTCAGCTTAAAGCATTTCCACTGCTTGCATGTCTCATCTTTAGCACCAGGTTTGGTTGTCAGCACCAAGTGAAATGACTCCTCTGTGCTGTCAAGAGTGATGGGAATGGAAGAAGATTCCTCTTCTATCTTAACATAAATGAATAAATATGTTAAGCCAGCAAGCTTATTTTCATGTTGAATTTAATCCAGTAAAACCTTCTGTTATAGTCATGGAATTCTTCTGGTTAGTTTTGTCCTAAGGTTTTGCATTTCACTTTTTCAAGGCCAGGCTGGACAGAGCCTTGGATAACATGATGTTATCCTCTAATGTGAGGCATCCCTACCCATGGCAGGGAATTGTAACTGGATGACCTTAAGGTCCTTTCCAACCCAAACCATTCTATGATTCTATGCATTGTGCTCTGTTCCCATGAAGTGTTCAGTTTCTTACCTGAGAGACATTACAAACTCCATTTTCTACCTGTCTGGAGTCTGAAAGCTGGGAACAAAGCAAGGTTTAAGGATACTAAAATTTTTCACCCCAACTTGGTGGTTGTAATTAATTGTATGTGTTTTTAATAGAAGAATACACATCATGCATTGGCATTGCTGAGAAGAAACTCAAACTGTGTTCCTTTCAAAGAAGGTACTGAACAAATGTTTGAGCGCTGGAGGTGACTGTATGAATGAAAGCATGCAGGAGAGCATCTACATAGCACATGGAGAGAAGAACCATTGAGTAAAACACAACTGCTCACCTAAATATACACTAATACTTGTGTGGCTTTTAAACCTTTCATTGAGAAGCTTTATGAGGACAGCTTGGTCCTCTGTTGGCTTTTGGAGCATGGTGATCAACTTGCTATGTTCTGTAGTCCTCCTTTAAGCTTTCAAAGCTTGAGCGCTGACTACTTAAAAATAGATAAATTTCTGCCCTTTGTCTTTCACAATTTCAACTTCTCAGAACTGAATTTAAAAGTAATTTTTTTTTAAGCAATGAAGATATTGGGTCTGAGATGAAGCTGGTTTATGTACTTGTCATTTGCTGAAGAGCAGCCGATGTTGTTCACTCTTGCAGTTCCAAGCTTTGTTTTCCAAATAGCTATTCTTCAGTAAATGCTGCTGCTTGTCATTGTAAAAGCAGTTCATTTCTGTAGGGGGAACTTAGTCCCTTGTAGATATTCTCATCCCACTTATCCATTGACTCTATTTCTCTAACCCTTTATCTGACCTTGTCCATCTCTGTGTCAACAGAATTGACATTGGTAACTGAAGCTTGGTGACACTGTCATGTGAGAAGCAAGAGAACATCAATTTCTCAATATGGAACCAAGTGTTAGCTCCTGGCTTGTTTCAGCTTCTTACTGTATGTGTTTTTTCATGCAAGCTAAAGATAACTTGTGGTCTTTGAAATGGTTTATTCTATTACACCTTTATTGCTCTGTATCTTAGAGAAACCAAGAAGTGTGTTCACTTGAGGCTGAGTTCTTGGATATTACAAATATCAGTTTTAACCAATGTGCATGTCTTTACTTTTCCCTAGCCTTATTAGTTCTGCAGTTGACCTGGATCCTATAGGATCATAGGCATTTCTTTAATCATTGGATTCCCAACTGAGTGGTTGCTGCTGATTCTTAACCTGCCCTTCCCCTGGTGAGGTGTTATGGGAGGTGTCCCTAAGGTGTCTGCATGGTTCATCAGTCACTTGAAATAAAGCAGCTGTGTGCACTTCCAGGTTGGGCACCACGTTTGGAGCTGCTCTGTGTTCATGAGGAGGATAGTTCTTATGTACCACACAAGCAGAGGGAGACTTCCCGTCTCCATTTCACTGAATAAGTTTTCATTTCTTTTTTTTCAAAGTGTCTGCTGAGCTGCAGGTAAATGTTCCCAGATACCCTTCTGTGCTTCCGATGGTGTGTGTTCTCCGTATGATTGTATTCAGTTCACAGGATCCCAGCCTGGTTTGTGTTGGAAGGAACCTTAAAGCTCCTCCAGCTCCAACCCCTGCCACGGGCAGGGACACCTTCCACTAGAGCAGCTTGCTCCAAGCCCCTGTGTCCAACCTGGCCTTGAACACTGCCAGGGATGGGGCAGCCACAGCTTCTCTGGGCACCCTGTGCCAGCGCCTCAGCACCCTCACAGGGAAGAGCTTCTGCCTAAGAGCTCAGCTCAGTCTCCCTCTGTCAGTTCAATAAGAAACCAACTTTTGTTCCTTGATCTTCACTGACAAAACAACAGTAACTGTGGAGGAAGGGAGCAGAAGTGCAGAGCTATTACTAGGGCTCTAAAAGATCACACACCAACTGCCAGAGGTAGGAGGGAAATAGGTCTGGGTTTTAGCCATAATCACAAACTTGAAAGTTAAGGTAACCATTGGTAAAAGTGAAATAGCAAATCTTAAACAATTCCTTCCTGAATCCTCTGTATCAGGGCAGCAACCTGTCAGTGGCAGATGGAGATAGATACTAATTTATATCATTGGTACTAATTTCTAATACAGTAGTAAATGATATTATCTAATTTATATAATAATTTGCGTAATTAGTAAGAATTAGTGCAGTTAATATAAACATTAATATGAAATTCAGAGGGTAAATATTAGGTGCTGTTTAACACAGCGATAATAAACACTGTAAATACAATTCCAGACTTATCCTTTAGGATTTGGTAGAAGGTTTCTGAAGTCTGACTGTGTAAACCCATCGCAGACATGCAAGAACATTGGGTTTCCAGCTGATTTGGGAATGTCTTGTTCCTTTTGCTTCACTTTTTTACCTACCACAAAGTCAACAGTTTGAGATATTTGTACTTGAACTCTCTTGAATGAATTATTTGCTTTTATTTTAATTGTGATGAATAAAGGGATGTCAAATTAAAAATAAATCAAACATTCCCCCACCCTCCACTTCGGAGGGCTTTTACACTAGGGCATGCCTGTTCCATTACTGAGTAATAAGAGGATCTCTGTAGTGATTTAGCAAGTATCTATAAAATGTGTCAAACTGAGCCAAAGTTTGAGGTGTTTCTGGCTGCAGCATCAAGCTGTTACTACCGCATGTACTATTTAATGTACTGCTTTGGGAACCTGAGTAATAATATCAAGGAATTTTGAGAAGTGAATTGAACAGTGATACCAAGGATCACTGTAAGCTGCTCTGCTGTGGGAGCACTGAATGAAAGTCTTTGACAGAACTGCAGATCCAATTCAGAGTCAAGAATAGCAAAAACATTTTAATGTCAATTTATTGGAAATTCAAGTTAGTTTTAGACAAATTGTGAAACAACAGTCTTCCCAAGGTGTTTTAAGACTTTAAAAACAAGACTTATTTGAATGCTTTATGTAACTCTTGAAGTTACTGAATGAATCTATAATATCTGATTTGTTTGCACCTCTTCAAGATACTTCAATAAAACAGGCTAAAGGAAGAGTTCTTGCCAGGAAGGAAGGCCAGGATATTCCATGAATCCTGGATAAGTTGAGAGGGGAAGGCTCAAACAAGTGGACTGGGGAATTAAGTCTTTAAAACCTGTGCTTTATGACATTGATCAGCAGAACTATGTTTCAGCTTTGGACTGTTTTGTATCTCAGAACTAGCAGATAAAGTCAAATTCCCATGCAGAAACGTGACTAGCATTTCCCCTTTTAAATGTGGGACTGTTTCTGTAGGAATACTAGGATTCTTCCCTTCCCCAAGGAAATGAAGTCCTACAGAGAAGTGTTCAAACAAGCAAAGTAACCTTCTAGATTGTCAGTAGGTGAAAAAGCTTCATCAAGAAGTTTCTTCCTTCAGAGAATCTGAGTGTTCCTAAGGACTCCCTTGAGCCTCAGCCAACTGCTGTAAGCTTTGATTGCAGTGATGAAGTGGGATGTAGTGAACTGCAGCAGCTTGTCCTAGAGCAGGTAGTAACCCAGAGAGCATGCTTTGCTCCATCCTGAGCTGTCTCCAGTTTGCAGTATGTTCATCCACCCAATGCTCTTTCAGATTCATGGCCTTTGGCTCTGTGCCATACCAATACAGAGGTGAGTGCTCTGGAATGGCTTCTCAAGTGTTTCCATTCAGTGTTGAGTTGACTGGTGTCTCGCTGTATAACAGATCTGTCCTATGTACTTTATGTTAAGTAAATGAGATGTTAAAAGTCTGACTTGGTAAGTCTGTTCTTTATAGGCTTTTAGGGAGCATAGTGCTTCACAGGTGACAGCAAAATCCCTCTTTGTAGGTTCTAATCTGTGCAAGTCCCAAGTTTTGGAAGCAAGCAGTTGAGCATTTAGTGGTGCCAACCACTCAAAATTCTGCCAGACCACGCCTAGCATATGCTGTAGAGGCCCAAACTCCAGGTTTTCATAACATGAAAATTGGGCTTTTTGTAGTTAGCCTGTGGTCCTTAAAGAAATTTACCTAATGCTCTTTTTTGCTAAAAGTCAAGGATGTGGTTTGGGGATTTTGGGGTATTTTGGTGCTTAAAGTTAGACTATGGGCTCTGTGATGGGCTTTGCCCATGCCTTATGGCTAGCAAAGTCTGTTTAACTCTTTTCTGCTGGAAGCTCTCCTATAGGGCAGAGACCTGAGTGTTGACAGTTACTGTGCTGGCTGTGGTCAGGGTTTTAGGTTGAAAATTCTACCTAAAAACATGCACTTGGTGTTACTTCTGATGCTTTCATATATGAATATAATGTAGCTATTGCAATAAAGAGGAAAAGAAAGGGAGAGGAAATGGGTCTGAGGAATCCTGGTGCTGCAGGTCTCCTATAGCTTGAATTACGCTTGGTCAACCTTGGAAACATGAAAGTGGGATTATCTGGGAGAGAAATAGTCTTCCTTGCCCCATGGCTGAAATGTCTCCTGTTCAATATTGAGTGGAAAACTTTTTTAATGTATTCTATAACTTTTCAGCAATAAGTGCTTTTGATCCATGTGCCATGTTCTCCAACACCAACTTCATAACTGGAACAGATTTCTGTTAAGTGATTCCTGAAATACATTTCCCTTGAGTTTTTGCTAGGAGGAGGTGGCACATTTTGAGTAGACAGATGTTAATTCCATATTCTTATTTTTACATCTCATCCATGACTACTTGGTGCATGCCTATCTTGGGTGGAAGATTTAGGAGCAGACATCCTGGGCGGCAACTAAATCACAAAGGCCACTTCTGATATGGCAGGAGAATGGTTATAGTTCCTGTTCTTAATGGTAAGTTGCCTCATTGCCTCCACTGTCATTTGTAGGGCTGTCCTTGGCAAAGGACTATGGGATGTGGTGATGGTTGTTTACCACCACATCAAAGCCTGAAATACCTGTTCAGCTCTTGTGCCCTGATCAGTTTTTGCAGAGGTGTACTTTTTTCCCTGGGCTTTAGAAAGTAGCTGAAAGCATGGATTGTGGATTTTGAATTTAAACATCAGAGTATTCATTGTTTGCTAGAAATTAATTTACAGCTCATTTCAAATGGTCTGTAAATCTAGTTAAATAGTCTATAAATATATTTAAATAATAATCTATATAGCCATGTAAATAATCTATCAGGTTAATTCACGGTATTGATGGGGAAAGAATAAGGGAATGCTTTTCCCCACCCTTCTTAAGCAGTGAGGAAGGCAGCTGCTCTGTGCAGTCTTTTTGGTAGAGCAGGTTCCAAAGAGTTACTCTGTTATGTGACATAATAGATTAACTCTTTGAGACTCTTTGAGCTGGAGAGGAGTATTTGGCTTTTCACTTGGCCCTAGTTTAAAATGGACAGTAGAGACTTGGGAGTAATTACAATATACTTAGAAAAAAAAAATCTGGAAATTCAGAGGACAATTTGGGCTTGTTCTGTTTTGCTGGGAAAGATTATATCCGAGAAATTATGTAGAAGCTCAAAACCTAAAATGTGCTGCATCTTTCTTTCACCTCTGAAATGCAGATTTGCCCTCTTAATGACGTGGCAAGCAGTGCAGTGTTATCCAGAGGCTAAAGATTCCGGAGGCTGAACTGGAGCACTGGAAGCTGGGCCAGGTCCTATTCTGTGTATTCCCAAAAGCTTCAAGTTAGCTTCCATCTTCTGTTGTATCAGTTGTTGCCTTCCCACAGAGAAATCACTGCTGCAGTGACTAAGGTGTGGGAAGTCTCTTGCTATTTATAGCTGTTCTAATCCAGTGTTTTCACAGCACACAGGGTAGTGACTCCAGGTCTTCTGCTTGTGTTGTGATCAATATTGGTCCTCATTAACTTTGTCATGTCATTCTTTGCTCCTTGAGAATGCCTGCCAGCTGAGGGGATCCATCTGGATACCTTTCCTTTTGGCCCTAGGAATGTATTAGAAAGATGGGTGACAAGAGTATGAGAACTTGGATGTCTTCACTGCTGCTGTACAAAGATGAGGTATAATTTTTAGTGTTTCATAGAAAGCATCCTGTAGAAACAGTAATAAGCCAATCAGGCTGCATAACTGGAATGCAAATAGCAATATTAACAATATACCTTTATAGGAGTAAGTACTAATTATGTAGATAAGGAATACAAGGCCTATTTACTGCCCATATTGTGTAGAAAGCTAATCTCCTTTTAATGGATCCAGAATGATTAATACTTGATCACAGGACAAGTGCTGCTTTGTAATCTGAAGTGGTTGGAAAACAAAATAAGAAGTGTTGATGGGGTCAATGGTTACCATAAGCCTGCACTGTATCTGTGATGACCATTTTCTGTGGTTGTAATTAATGAACTGTTTAAGGTATGAAGAACATTCCTATTATCAACACTGATGTATGTAGGAGCTGAATTTCTAATTGAGTAAATGTGCTGACTGTGGTAATACTGCTGGGTAAATCAGACTTTGATCTTATGCACTCAGTTTGTACCTAGAACTGTATAGGTATTTTTAGAAACATGAGATGATTTTGCCCAGAGAAGCTGTGGCTGCCCCATCCCTGGCAGTGTTCAAGGCCAGGTTGGACACAGGGGCTTGGAGCAAGCTGCTCCAGTGGAAGGTGTCCCTGCCTGTGGCAGGGGTTGGGACTGGATGAGCTTTAAGCTCCCTTCCAACCCAAGCCGTTCCACGATTTACATGCTCATTTTAAGAAGTCCATCTCAAAACTAAGTGCTGCTTTTGCTCTTAAGTGCTCTTGCCAGCTTCCTCTTTCACTACAGGCACACAAATACTGCCTTGCCAGCACGTTTGAAAGAACGTGGGGAGGTGAAAGGGCAGAAAGTGAGCTGGATGCTGGGGGTGTGGTGCCAAGAAGTATCTTGGCAAAAGGGTTTGAAATGCTCTTGCAGGTTGCAGTGGTATCATGCTCCTGCACAGGTTCTCTGGCCTGTCAGCAGCGGGTGCAGCATGTTCTGGTGGCCATTGGTTTATCTCCACTGTTACTTGGTTTACAGCTCTTTGCTGCTGAGGAACATGAAAAACCAATAAAACTGAATTGGCACTCTCAAAAAAAAGGATTCCTTTCGGCATTTCAAATGAAAATAGTTTAAACCTTGAGCATAAATCTAAACGGATGTTTTATTTGATGTGTTCTATGCTATGATAAATAATTCCTGTGCTACTACTTTATTGTTGGGTTTAGTTGTGACATTGAGGTAAAACAAAACAGAAAATTGGTCTGCGTAGCACTCGAGAGCACGACTCATAGTTGTAGCAAAACTCCCCCAGGTACTTACCCTGCAGTAGCCACCTGCTTGAATTGTTCTGAATCTAGACCACTGGAAGTGTTCGGTGAATTATGTCGACAGGACACAGAGATCATGGGTGAAAAATCATGCAAAGATGCTAATGCCTTGGAAATAATGACTGTGTGGCCTGTTTCAGTAGGAGATGAATCAGCCTGGAGGTGCTGTATTTTATTTCTTAATCACTTTAAGTGACAGGAGGTTAAAAGACAGAATGGCCAGTGAAAGACTTCTTTTATTTGAAAGACATTTTGCTTACAACTTCAGGCAGAGGTTTGCTGTTTGACTTTCTGTTGTGATCAGGTCCTATGGCATTCAGTTATCACATTTGTAAAGTACTGATTGGTCTCTTAGAATTAATTCAATAGACCAATCACAATAACTTAGCCAAAGTGGTACATGATGTCCCATCCCTGGCAGTGCTCAAGGCTGGGTTGGACACAGGGGCTTGGAGCAAGCTGCTCTAATGGAAGGTGTCCCTGCCCGTGGCAGGGGGTTGCAACTGGATGAGCTTTAAGGTCCCTTCCAACACGAACCCATTCTATGATTCTGTAACACTGTTCAAGCAGCTGAAGCCTACAAAGGTGTGTTCCTTGTACAAGGTCCCTCTGCAGAGACCTTATTTTAGAATCCCTGTATTCAGCAGCAGCACTTGCCTTTTCTAATAGGTACTATGGTCCAAAGCAGTGGTACCTGGCACCACTCTTCAAAATATCCAGAAATAGTTGCTGCTTACTTTCCTCTTCTTCTGTGCTCTTGGCTGCTTACAACAGTAATTAGTCACCTGAACCATGCATTTTCACCTCAGCCACAAGCTGTTGTACAGAAAATCTACAGTTTGGTACTTGATAGCAACCAGCTGAAGAAATGCTGGCTCCTGCTCTCCCGGTTACTCTAACAGAAATGGTTGGGGTTATCATGTCTGTCTTTCCCCATCAACACCCTCGTTTTGTAGAATAATAGAATTGCAGAGTGGTTTGGGTTGGAAAGGACCTTAAGCTCATCCAGTTCCAGCCCCTGCCATGGACAGGGATGCCACACACTAGACCATGTCACCCAAGGCTCTGTCCAGTCTGCTCTTGAACACTGCCAGGGGTGGAGCATTCACAACTTTTCTGGGTACCCTGTGCCAGCGCCTCAGCACCCTCACAGTAAAGATCTTCCTTATATCCAACCTGAACTTCCCCTGTGTCAGTTTGAACCCATTTCGCCTTGTTCTATCACTACAGTCCCTGATGAAGAGTCCCTCTCCATCATCCCTGTAGCCCCCTTCAGATACTAGAAAGCTGCTATAAGGTCTCCACACAGCCTCCTTTGACATAGGTCCTCTGCTTACTAAAACTGTAGTTAAGGAAGCACACTTGAACATGCTTCCTTGAAAAAGCCCAAACAAGCCTGCAGCGTGCTTGTCTCCATGGCTTTCAAAGCACTCAGTGCTGTAGATGAGGCACCAGGACGTGCTGCTGGTGATGGAGGTGATACCTTGGCTAAGCAACTGTCCTTGCAACATATTCTGCCAGCTTTGAATTATTGATGAGAAAGACTTAACATGGAAGATAGAGGTACCCCATGCTAGCAAGTGTCATAAACTGACCCAGTGCCTGGCAAAACACAAGTATTCCTGGCAGCTTTGAATGAGGATGAATTTGAGGGAGGAAAGCTACCAAGGGCTGATGTGGAAAACACAGCAGCAGAAGCATGAGGAAGAAAAAGATAGGACTCCATGATGGGACATTTCTGTAGCGTTCTTAACATCTCTTCCAGCAGGGGAATCTTTACTAACGGCCTTCCTGGCATGAGCTGTGGCTGCTGCTTCAGGGGCAGCCCATGTGGAGCATTCTTGTCAGGCTGGAGATCAGTGGCTTCAACTGACTTCCTTGAATTTCTTAATGTGGAAAACCAATACACACCGTAGTGCTCCGAGTGTGTTTGCCATGTGTTAGCTGAAGGTCACAGCACAAGAAAGTGTTCTTAAGTGTCTTAGTGTTTTGAGCAGTAGCTATTAAGTTCAAGCCTGGAGGGTTCTTTTAAGGGTCTTGCTTGGTATCTCTGTTGGAGCTTCCTGTGCTGTGTTTGGAGTTTTGCTTTGGTATTTTTCTTAGGAATAGCAGGGTTTGGGATTTAACAGCTCATGCAGTCCCCCTTCCAGTTAGAGAGGTAGATTCCCCCTTACATAATCTTGAGTATATGTAAGTTGGTCTGAAACCAACCTATGAGGTGCATGGGGCTGACCATTCTTTCATTGCCTTTAATGCTGAATTCGGGGTTTTGGAAACAGGGTTATATATAAATATATATGTAAATTAAACTTACTGTATATTATATTAATAGTATATTAATACTATTTTATATGTAAGCTTATATATATAATATATAAATATAATCTTTGGAAAGATACTGCTTTTTCTGGCCAGGAACCTGTATACAGCAGAGGGTTAGTGTTCATATTTTTTATTCTTTGTCCATGCCCCCCACCTCCTTGCAATGTTTTAAGCTACAGAGCAATGCAGGCTAAGAGATGGGGCAAGCATGAGCCACTAAAAAAGGTTAAAGAAATTGAGGACTGTCCAGCACTAAGGAGATGGGCTCATAGTTTTCCAAGGAGAGCTGCTGCAAACAGAAGATGCTTGCTTTGTGCTGTGGAAGTTGCAGTAGAATTATTGGCTTTAGACTGAAGCAGAGGCACCTACTTTAAAGAAGTCTTGGAGTGCAGTGTTTAAGCCCTGGAGGAGAGTTCCTACTTTCTTAGAGACCTATTTCAGTAGTGTATAGTTTTTAACCTATTCAAATACAATATAAAGTAAGCACCCCTGATTTTGGAGGAGTGTGTGTGTGTATGCACAATTATATATTTATCTGTCTCCTACCTCTTATTCCAGTCCTGAACTAAATCATCTAAAAGAACGTTCTAGCCACAAATACTGAATTTTACTTCTCCAGCATTCAGCCTGTTCCATTTGTTCTGCCTTTAGCAGTTCTCTAGTATTCAAACTGGCAGCCAAGTCAATGCGAAGTGTGCACACTATACTCGGTTGATGTCTTCATTTTGCTAATCTTTTAAGGCTTCATCCTCTCAAGGCTTCATTTCGATGTTCTCACTAATGGGCACCCAAAAAGACAACTCCAGTTGGCATGTCCGCAGAAGCACTGAGTATTTATGTTCTTTTAATCCTGTGCAATCAAGCTATGAGTTAATTGATTCAGTTTAATGAATGTGTTATATCAGACAATTTCTTTTGGGCAATTAGAAGTCTCTAGTACTTCTGAGCTTCTGTAGATCCAGTCTTTTTCCTTCCCTATGAAGAGTAAATAGACCAGAGGGAGGCCCTTGTGAAACACATACTTATTAAAAGCATTGCAAGATTTTTCTAATACACCTTTTTTGGGCTGGACATAGACTCATAGAATTCAGTGAGCTGATCGGAGCTAGCCCAGCTAGAGCCACAGCCGGCACGCTTCAGCGACCGCGAGGGTCAACGGAGATGAGGAAAACCAGCGGGGACAGCGCAGAGACATCGCGACTCCCGACACCTCCCGATCCCCGAAGCCCCAGCAGCCCTTGCGAGAGAGCGGCTGACGTGGCGGGGGGCGTGCCCACGGTGACGGTGACCACGCCCCTGCCGCTTGCCTTGAAAGAGCCTCGGAGAGGGCAGCCATGTCGCTGCCCGCCGGGTGCAGGGAGGAGCGAGCAGGTCCTGTTGCTGACCCTGTTGCTGACCCGTGTCCCAGACTGCGGACCAATATGGTCGCCTCCAGAAAGAGAGCTTGCAGTAAGGTGACTGCAGCAACTCAGACAGAGACCCCGTCCCAAACCGTGGCTGTTCAGGTCTCTGGGTGCAGGGAGCGCCAGAGCCTGCTGCTGCCGGGGGAGGGAGGACAGCATTCCACCTGTGTGAGGTGTGAGCAGGTAGAAGATCTGCTTAGCCCGGTGGCAAGACTTAAGGAGGAGGTTGAGACGCTGAGGACCATCAGGGAGTGTGAAAGGGAGATCGACTGGTGGAGTAACTCCCTGGCGTGCCAGTCGGAACGGTTCCAGGGAGATACCCCCCAAAAGGGGAAGGACCCCCTGCCTTCTCACACAGAGGGGGATGGCCCGAGACAGCCCCTGCCCTGTAGCTGTTGCGCAGAGGTAGGGGACCAAAAGGACGACGAGGGTTGGAAGAGAGTTCCGGTTTGGTGTCGTGAGAAACCCTCCCCCCTTCCTGCCCTGCTTCCCCAGGTGTCCCTCCGTAATAGGTTCGAGGCCCTGGATCTTGAAGGAGAGGTAGGTGAGAATGTGGGGCAAGGCCAGCCCACAAGGCCACATAGGAAAAGGGGGTCGACTTTGCACCTCAAGACTGCCTCTGTTAAGAAAGAAAGAAGGGTCATTGTAGTAGGGGATTCCCTCCTGAGAGGAACAGAGGGCCCGATATGCAGAGTTGACCCTCATCATAGGGAAGTGTGTAGTCTGCCTGGAGCCCGGATCAGGGATATCACCAGGGCGCTCCCCAGCCTGGTGCACCCGACAGACTACTACCCGCTGCTGGTCTTCCAGACAGGTGGGGAGGAAGCTGCTTCCCGCAGTCTGAGGGGGATGAAGAAAGACTACAGGGCCTTGGGGCGGATGGTGAAAGAGTCTGGGGCTCAAGTGATCTTCTCCTCACTCCTTCCATCTTCCACTGATGATGTGGGAAGGAATGGGAAGATTCAGTTCATAAACAATTGGCTTCGAGACTGGTGCTACAGGCAGGGCTTTGGATTCTTTGATAACGGCTGGTTTTATAGGGCACCAGTCTGGACAATGACGTGAGAAAGGTTTGTCTCACAGAGGCAAAAGGATGCTGGGGCACGAATTAGCAGGGCTCATTTGGAGAGCTTTAAACTAGATTCGAAGGGGGATGGGGTTGTAGCTGGGCTTGCCCCAGGGGGGCAGCGCTCCAGAACTGATGAAGACTGGGAGGCCCCCTATAATCCTAGGGTGAAATCGGTGTGCTCAGCTCGCTCCCTGGAACGTCTGTACACCAATGCGCGCAGCATGGGAAATAAGCAGGAGGAGTTGGAAACCTGTGTCAGGTCAGGAGACTATGATCTGGTGGCAATTACAGGGACGTGGTGGGACAGCTCACATGACTGGAATATAGTCATGGAGGGCTATGTCCTTTTCAGGAAAGACAGGCCAGCCAGGCGGGGTGGTGGGGTTGCTCTTTATGTGCGAGAGCAGCCACAATGCACCGAGTTCTGTCCAGGGACAGATGACGAGCGAGTTGAGAGTCTGTGGGTGAGAATTAAGGGGCAGGCTGGCAGGGGGGATACTGTTGTAGGTGTCTGTTACAGACCACCAGATCAGGGTGAGGAAGTTGACGAGGCCTTCTACAGGCAGCTGAGAGCGGCCTCACAGTCACAGGCTGTGGTCGTCGTGGGGGATTTTAACTTCCCTGATGTTTGCTGGAAGGACCACTCGGCAACCCAGCCACAGTCCGGGAGGTTCCTCCAGTGTATGGATGATAACTTCCTCCTGCAAATGGTGGATGAGCCGACCAGGAGAGGAGCGCTGCTGGATCTCATCCTCACTAACAAGGAGGATCTGGTTGAAGCAGTAAGGGTTGAGGGCTGCCTTGGTTGCAGCGACCATGAGATGGTGGAGTTCAGGATCTTGTGTGGCAGGACTAGTAGAATACCAAGTAGAATTGCAACCCTGGACTTTAGCAGGGCAAACTTTGGCCTTTTCAAGCAATTGCTAGGGGAAATCCCATGGGCAAGGCTGCTTGAAGGTAAAGGGGCCCAAGATAGTTGATTGACATTCAAGGATTGCTTTTTCCGTGCTCAAGATCGTAGCATCCCGACACGTAGGAAGTCAAGGAAGAGGGCCAAGAGACCTGCGTGGCTAAACAGGGAATTGCTGGGTATGCTCAAGTGGAAGAGGAGAGTTTACAGGTCATGGAAGGAGGGGCTGGCCACTTGGGAGGAATATAAGGCTGCTGCTAGAGGATGTAGGAAGACAGCTAGGAGGACTAAGGCATCCTTAGAATTAAACCTGGCGAGAAGGGTCAAGGACAGCAAAAAGAGCTTTTTCAAATACATGGCAGACAAAACTAACACCAGAGGCAATGTAGGCCCACTGATGAACGGGATGGGTGCCCTGGTGACAGAAGATACAGAGATGGCAGAGTTACTGAATGCCTTCTTTGTCTCTGTCTACTCTGCTGCAGGCAGTCCTGAAGAGCCCTGAACCCCTGAGACCTTAGATGAAGTCAGGTCGACGGAGCGGTTTGCCTTAGTCGATGAGGAATGGGTTAGAGATCAGTTGAGCAATCTGGACATCCATAAATCCATGGGTCCAGATGGGATGCACCCGCGGGTGCTGAGGGAACTGGCGGAAGTCATTGCTAGACCACTCTCCATCATCTTTACCAAGTCTTGGGAAACGGGAGAGGTGCCTGAGGACTGGAGGAAAGCAAATGTCACTCCAGTCTTCAAAAAGGGCAAGAAGGAGGACCCGGGTAACTATAGACCGGTCAGCCTCACCTCCATCCCTGGGAAAGTGATGGAACACCTTATCCTTGGTGCCATCTTAAGGCATATCAAGGATAAGAGGGTTATGAGGGGCAGTCAACATGGCTTCACCAGGGGGAAATCATGTTTGACCAATCTCTTAGCCATTTATGAGGAAATAACACGGTGGATGGATGATGGCAGAGTGGTGGATGTGGTCTACCTTGACTTCAGCAAAGCATTTGACACAGTCTCCCACAACATCCTCACAGCTAAAATGAGGAAGTGTGGACTGGATGATCAGGTAGTGAGGTGGACTGCGAACTGGCTGAAGGAGAGAAGCCAGAGAGTTGTAGTCTATGGGGTGGAGTCTAGTTGGAGGCCTGTAACTAGTGGAGTGCCTCAAGGGTCAGTACTGAGACGGGTATTGCTTAATATATTCATCAACGATTTAGATGAGGGAATTGAGTGTACTATCAGCAAGTTTGCTGATGACACTAAGCTGGGAGGAGTGGCTGACGCACCAGAAGGCTGTGCTGCCATCCAGCGAGACCTGGACAGGCTGGAGAGTTGGGCAGCGAATAACTTGATGAAATATAACAAGGGAGAGTGTAGAGTCCTGCATCTGGGCAGGAACAACCCCAGGTTCCAGTATAGGTTGGGAAACGACCTGTTAGAGAGCAGTGTAGGGCAGAGGGACCTGGGGGTCCTAGTGGACAACAGGATGACCATGAGCCAACACTGTGCCCTTGTGGCCAAGAAGGCCAATGGCATCCTGGGGTGTATTAAAAGGGCGGTGGTTAGTAGGTCGAGAGAGGTCCTCCTTCCCCTCTACTCTGCCCTGGTGAGACCGCATCTGGAGTATTGTGTCCAGTTCTGGGCCCCTCAGTTCAAGAAGGACAGGGAGCTGCTGGAGAGAGTCCAGCGCAGGGCAACGAAGATGATTAAGGGAGTGGAGCATCTCCCTTATGAGGAAAGACTGAGGGAGCTGGGTCTCTATAGTTTGGAGAAGAGGAGACTGAGGGGTGACCTTTTAAGTGTATATAAATATATAAAGGGGGAGTGTCACGAGGATGGAGCCAGGCTCTACTCAGTGGCAAACAATGATAGGACAAGGGGTAATGGGTACAAACTGGAACACAAGAGGTTCCACTTAAACTTGAGAAGAAACTTCTTCTCAGTGAGGGTGACGGAACACTGGAACAGGCTGCCCAGGGAGGTGGTGGAGTCTCCTTCCCTGGAGACATTCAAAACCCACCTGGACACATTCCTGTGTAACATTATCTAGGTGTTCCTGCTCCGGCAGGGAGATTGGACTAGATGATCTTTCGAGGTCCCTTCCAATCTCTAGCATACTGTGATACTGTGTTACTGTAATAGTTAGGGTTGGAAAGGACCTTAAGATCATCCAGTTCCAACCCCCCTGCCATGGAGAGGGACACCTCACACTAAACCATGTCACCCAAAGCTCTGTCCAACCTGGCCTTGAACACTGCCAGGGATGGAGCATTCACAACCTCCCTGGGCAACCCATTCCAGTGCCTCACCACCCTCACAGGAAAGAATTTTCTTCTTATATCCAATCTAAACTTCCCCTGTTTAAGTTTTAACCCGTTACCCCTTGTCCTATCACTACAGTCCCTAATGAAGAGTCCCTCCCCAGCATCCCTATAGGCTCCCTTCAGATACTGGAAGGCTGCTATGAGGTCTCCACGCAGCCTTCTCTTCTCCAGGCTGAACAGCCTCAACTTCCTCAGCCTGTCTTCATACAGGAGGTGCTCCAGCCCCTGATCATCCTCGTGGACTCCTCTGGACTTGTTCCAACAGTTCCATGTCCTTTTTATGTTGAGGACACCAGAACTGCACACAATGCTCCAGGTGAGGTCTCACGAGAGCAGAGCAGAGGGGCAGGATCACCTCCTTCGACCTGCTGGTCACGCTCCTTTTGATGCAGCCCAGGATACGGTTGCTTTCTGGGCTGCAACATGATGGAAATATCTGTATGTCTCCTTTCCTCATCAGTTTCTTATTCTGACCTTCTGCTGTTATGTCTCTTTCACGAATTAGACACACGGGTAGGTAGGGTTAGATGTTTTTCAGGTATTAGCTGTTGCAGCAACAGTTTTGTAACCTGCATGGCTCAATATTTGTGATTTGGTGATTTTTATCTGTGATAGAACTAGTCGTTGTTTGGCATGGGTAGAAAACAGAAGACAAGGCTTTTCATGTGAATTTGATCTGAGTACTCCTGAAACCCACAATAAACTCTACCCTTTGCACCCCAATGGCCACAGCAATTACTGCTCTAGTTGTAGCATAGACTCTTTCCAAATGTTAGTAGAATATCTCCTTGCTGGGAACATTTGCTCTGTCAGTGATGCATGAAAGTGTTAGACCAAAGTATCCAAAAGCTCTCTTGTCACAGACAAGAATCAAGGTTATATACCCCAGCATGGTTGTTAGAAGTTATAAGTTTGGCTATACATTAAAAATTTACCATGTGTTGGAAATATTTGTTTTTCCAGTACACTGGGAATTCTGTCGGAAAATGCGCATAAGAAAAATGGCACTCCAGATTGCCTGAAGACTTGTTACACAGGAATTTGTTCTAAATAGTGATCTTCTTTATATACCCAACTCTGTGCACGTTAATGGTCTGCCTTTTGAATATAGAATATATTTTGCCTGATACCTGCGTTGTACAGTACCATGTTATGAAGAACTGTCTGTGCATTCATCTCTGACTCTTAAAATCTAAGTTCAGTGTGAAAAAAATCCCATAAACTTCCGTGTGTGTATATATACATGCGTATATACATATATGTATGCACGCATTGTTTTTGGCAGTCTTGTGATGCCCCAGGAGTTGATTTTCCTTGTGGCAATGCAGGGGCCAATGCAATCTATTGAACAGTGGCACAAAATATAGAAAATTTTATTTGTATATCAGCTCCTGAGAGTTTGCAAATAAAAAGAAATATTTTGAGGAGTCACTGAGGGCAAAAAGTGGAGCATCTTCCTCTTGATTTCGCTTTAATTTCAGTGGTAGACAGTGAGGAGGAAGCAGTAGATTCCTTTAGAACATAAGTTTAAGGGTAGCTTGTAAGTGATTGCAAAGCTTACTGCTAACGGTTCTTCTGGAGTCTCTGAAATACTCTTGCCAACTTTTATTAAATTATATTCCTGACAGGGAACGTATATAGTAATATAAATTATAAATATAGGAGATAAATAGCATGGTATAGATATTATATAAGGGACTTCTTTGGCTACAGAGCAAAGCTGAATCAAAACCAGCAGCCAGGCTGTTCCCTCTAGGCTTATGTAGGAGTCCAGCAAAGCTGGTTTTCAATGTGGCACTAATTGGAGTGTAAAACCAACCACAAGAAAACTCCTGGCTCTTTCAGGAGTCCTGTAAGCACTGAGCTGCTGCAGGCAGCCGTATCATGACCTTACAGTGCTGCTCAGTGGCACTTAGTTAAAAGCCTTTTTGCCTCTTCAGTTGCAGTATTTTGCTCTTATGTGTTTAGCTGCAGGATTCCGTGGTAGCTGAATGTCATGGAATCCCAGCCTGGTTTGTTTTGAAGGGACCCTAAAGCTCATCCAGCTCCAACCCCTTATCACAGGCAGGGGACACCTTCCACTAGAGCAGCTTGCTCCAAGCCCCTGTGTCCAACCTGGCCTTGAGCACTGCCAGGGATGGGGCATGTCTCTGCTGTGCTCTTCCTATGAGTAGTGCCACATGATATTTCTCAGTTTGATTTCAGTCAAGCTAATTTATACCTCACACTAGCTGAGGGCTCTGAATGGCTGGGCTGGCTCTTTCATTAGGACCATTCTTTAACTGTAAACTGAGATTCAGCTGATGACACGAAGCAGGCTAGGCTCTCTCTGGAGGTTGTTCATTAATATTAGCTCTAGTTGTGTGTTCTTCAGGCCATGTGTGATTGTTAAATCGTGTTTGTAAGGTTGCCAAAATGTTGTTCGGGCTGTGTTTAAACCCTGCTTAATTTGAACATTGGGGGAAGTTTCTACTTATATTTACCAGCGAACTGAACTAAAGATTAGTTGTAAACAAGTTTTGGAGTATGGAATCTGAAGATCCAGTCATCTGAGAAAGTTCTCTATAAGTCCAGAAGGTTTTGCAGTTAGTGCTAGTCTATGAATGGTATTTAATGGGAGATTTGTAGTTGTTAAAATGTTATGGATGCAAAGAAACCAAGAAATGAAACCTCAGGCTTGCTCCTGTTGTTCACTGTTTTGGTAATGATAATCTTACTAGCTGCTTTTCTATTGACTGCCCTAAATCTTACACAGGTATAAATGTAACCTCACAAACATATATGTAGGCAAATGAAAGATATTCTTCCTGCCTGCTAGTGTCACCGTTGTGGTGGTATTTAGGTTTATTTCGTTGTTTTGACTTCATTTCAGTTGCATTTGCCCAGGGACCCTGTGGATCCTGTGGGCTTAGGTACTGAGAAAAATGTCAAACTTCCAGGAAATGAGAGAGAGAGAGATTTTCTTGTCATTGGTGTGGTGCAATGTGTTGTTAATGGTACTTCTGTATATTGACTTTTGTTACCAAGATCACTTTTGTCCTTTCGTTGTGACCCCCTTCAATTCCAAATTAAATATTTTAAAATGAGGGTATTTAAATAATGAGAGCTGGCAGAATAAATAAGGATTTTGACTACTCATTATCTTACAGTTAATGCTGCTTACTTGCCTTTATCTGTCTCGGTTTGCTGCTCTAGCTTAGGAAATCAGCTGTGGAAGAGAGAGCACTTCTTGTCCCAGTGTGGCAAGACTAGCATGCTGTAATAAAAAGCTTTATATAAACTCCCCATGACCTGTGTTGGTGAATTGAAGAAGGAAAACTTATGTCTGTACTCAAGAAAAAGGCCTGTGTGACCCAGGGACTGCCAGCTGATGATTTCCAGTTCAGAGATTTGAAGTTAACCTACTGCTGAAGCTGCCAGTTGGAAGTGATCAGTTGGTAGCTAGTGTTATCACCCATAACCAGGTAGTCCTGGTGGACCTTGCTGGAATGATGCTCAGCGAGTGTTCTACAAGCTTGGGGGAGAACTCCAGAGGCTGGGGTAGGAACACACACTAGAGAAGCGCTGTGCAAAGCAAAGACCTTTAAATTCCAAATAGCTCTTAGAATAAAATCAACCAGTTTGGAAAACACCCTTAAGCTCATCAAGTCCAACCGTTCTCCAGCACTGCCAAGGCCACCACTAATCCATGGCACTGAGGGCCTCATCTCCAGGGTGTGTGAACACTTCCAATGGTGACTCCAGCACTGCCCTGGGCAGCCTGTTCCCATACCTGAGCACCCTTTGGGGAAGGGATTGTTCATCTCCAGTGTTCTGCAGAGCTGCAGCTGTTAATGCTGGTCAGACCTGTCTGTGCTTCCATAGTGGTGGTAACACAGCAAAAGACCTTTGTTAGGTAGAAGCTGGTGCTGCTTCATTGCAGCAATACATTCTAAGTCAGTACAGCAGCAGACTGAGGTCACTTTGTCTGTGTGATGCTGTCCTGAGTCAGCTGTGTCTGCTGTACAGAGCCCCTGGCACCTGGTGACCCCTTTACAATTTAGGTTGTCTTGCATATGTGAAATCCGACTTGGTTACACTTCTGAAAATGCACATTCAAGAGTGTTTCTGCAGACCTCACCCTCAGTCTGTCTTTGGCATCACTGCAGAAGAGTTGAGTATGTTATTTCAGGGAAAGCACTCCCAGGGGGACTTCAGTGGCACTTCCATAAGGGTTATTCTGAACCCTTTTTACTCAGATTCAAGGTGGACTTGGAACACCCTGACCTTCCTGAACTTGAAAATTTGAGTTCAAGTGCTTGGCTTTGGTGTGCTTTTGGCTTCTCTACAAGGATGAGTCAAATGCAAGTGCTGATTTCTTTTGGTATCGTTATCGTAAGGAATAATGGAATATTAAGGAACTTGTCTGAAAGCATCAAAAATAAGGTTGTGATCTGAGATGTCCTCTCTAAAATAAACTTCCTCAAGAAAACGCAAAGTACATTCAAACATATGCCCAGTTCTTTTCCAAGTGGTGGGTTTAGCTCTAAGTGCTCAGAAAAATGTGTTTTCTTTCCTGATGAAGCAAAAGGCTTTCATTAAGTTTATGCTGGCAAAAGTGATAGTCCTGTTACACAGAAATTAACTTTGGTTTTCTTTCAGCTGGATGTATTTTACTCTGTAGGGCAATACTTGATTAAAATTATTTCACTGCCCTATTATTTTACTGAGCTAAATCACTGGACTAAACAACTCCTCCCAAGAAAAGAACAAAGTTAATCTAAATCAAAGATGATTTTTTTGGCAGAGATGAGCAGTACATAGTGTGTCTGAGAGCGCATCTGTATGTACAACAAACCTGATGGTGTACAGCATATCCAGGTGGCATAGGTGTACCTTTTCCTGTTAACTGTTTTCAGAGCAGTTATTCACAGAATACACAGAAACCATGTCAGAGTTTCTAGATGGGTCATTTGCCACGTTGTGCTTTGGGCAGTTGATTCAGGGCATGTTTTAGGATGTTTCTCTAGCCTTTGTGTTAGATATCTGGGAGAATTTCTCTGCTGCCCTTTGAGCCGTGCTGGAGCAACCATACTTTGGATGAAATGGTCGTGATGGTTTGTCAACAGTGCAAAGATTAGTCTCAAATGGGCATTTAAAGAATGAGATTTAATGGGCTGGCTTCCAAATGTGTTTCAGAATCATGGATCTGCAATTCCTGTGAGTGGAAAAAGCAAAGCTGATGAGAAAGGCAAAGAAATGAGTTTACAAAATAGTATTTGCTATAGTGTCTGGGGATGTAATTTCTGTAACATACAGGATAATGAAAATGGACAGATTTTTGCTGTTCTTTGACCTACATTGCTCTTGCCCACGTAGTTCAGCTGCTTTGTGAGTTATAATGAGCATAAGCTTTTTGCATCGGTGAACGAAAAAGTGGTTCTTCAGTGTAACTTCGATAACTGTTATAAAATCACTGCTTTAGCATGAGAGGTTCAAAGGCAGGCTTATTCTAATGTCTGCAAATAAATAGCCTAAATACCGAAATGAAAAAGCACAGTAGTGCAGTAGAGCCGAACAACAATTGGGCAGTTGCTGGGTAGGTGAGTAGTTTGTGTGACTGAAGTAGTTTGTGTAGTGAGAGATAGTAAGATTTCTGCATGGCTAAAATTGGGGTATTTAAAAATAGTGACAACTTTAGAAACTAAATATGCTGTGGCTTCAGTGTATGTAGGTGTAGGTTAAAAATGTTCTTCATTTCCCATACTTTCTGGTCATCGTCAGTAACACTTTACAGTGGAAAAGACCAATACTTTCAGTTTTAGTTACCTCTAACTGTCTCTAGAGAAGCCCCAGCAGTGCTGTGACACACAAACACCTAACAGAATACCTCCTTCATGGAGCTGTTCTCAAAACTAGTGCTTTTGTGGAAGAAGCGCTACTTTCCACTTCTTGTGGAAAAGGTTTTTGTCTCCAGTGACTTCTGGATTTATTAGGATGTTTATCAGGCTGGGCACCGGGCCTGTGGAAATTGTGACTGCTCCTCAAGTAGCCAAATGAAATGTGAATCTGAAGAACTGAGGTGTATTACAGGCTCCTTCTAGTCCCCCTTTGAAAAAGACAACTGGGTGTATAAACGTCTGTTCCTGCATTTTGAAGGCACTGCTCTTAGTCCCCAAGCAATCGGTGCTGCTTTCTCGCAGTGTAATTCTGAGAGCATGAAGATCCATTCTGGGCAGATGTGTATTAAAGTTTGTGGTTCTGTAATGAGGTAATATGGAAGTGCTACCCATAGTTGTGTAGTCTGTAACTATTATTGTTTGGTACTTATGGAATATTGCAAATTCATTCAGGTTAACGTATCATGAGTGATAAAATATAACTCACTGCTACAGAAGTAAAATTAGGCTTTTTTTTTTGCTCTTGTACACCTTTTTGGGACACAGGAATGACAGAGAAGGCAGGATGTACAAACTGCTGGGATCTGTGTTGGGATCCAGATGCAGCCAGCTTGTACTGCCTCTGTCTTGACAACATTCACCTACACGCATTTTCACAGAGAAAACGCGTTCAAGCTCAGTCAGATGTTTTTAGAATAAAAGTAGAATTTGTGACTTCTTACATAGGAGTTGGAGGTCAGAGGAGCAGAAATATAGCTTAACCCCTTTCCCAATGCACTTCTTGCAGTCCTAGCCTAGTTCTGGACTTGAGTCACCATGGCGTCTGCAGGCTTTTCTGTCTCTAGGATATTCTTTTTGTGTTTTTCTTTAACTTTAAGTAGTTTGTGATTTTTAGTTTGGCATCTGAATAACAAATAGAAGAGAAACACAAGCGGGTGTGTGAGAGGGATGTGATCCACTGGCTGGGTATTAATTTGTTCATATTACTGCTTGCATGAAAGGAAAAATGAATCTGTGAATACTGTGAATTCAGGATCAACACTTCGTACAATATCTTGCCTCTTTTTGAAATACATTCTATAGTATTGTTACTACACAACAACTAGTGATGAACACAATCCTCTTACTGCTTTCTCTTTAGGGTAAAAGCAATTAACACTATTATAAATGTTAGAATTGAACAAGCCATTGGTATGCATTGAGATTCATTTATGCGCATTTAATTGAAAGCAGAAGAGACCAGCAGACGTCAGTGTAATGACCTGTACTACCCTTGACATGGTTGACGAACAAAATTATGCCTTGTCACCACTGGTATGTGCTAATTTCATTGAGTTATTTGCCTATGAATAATGTTATGAATAGGGTCTGAAAGCACTGCCATGCGGTCCTCGTTTCATATATGCTTAGCCATTGCGTGCCACTCTCAGTTAACTTACTAGAAACAACTAAAAACACTTCTACTCTTATAAGCAGGAAGTTTAAATGTCAAGAATGAAATCATCCAACTTAATAATACTGTAGGTGTGTATTGCAAGACCATCTTTTGTAAGAGTACAGAAAATCAGCACTCAAACTATTAAATTCACAAATGACAACAAGTACACATCATGTTTTTCCATCTGCCTACAGGAACCTACCACATCCTTTCCTTTCTATTTGCTGTAAATACTTGTAACAAGTGCGGGAGCAGATGAAAAGAAAATCATGCTGTAGAGTCTTGGAACTGAAATTGAGTTGGAATGACTTGGAATTGTTTTGTGAGTGCTATATGGTAAAAGTTATAAAGGGGGAGGACTTAAAGAATGGAATATACGTATTGAAGTCATTGAGACATATTTGAAAATAAGACTGTATCTTTTTATAAGCATCTTACTTAAATGATCTCATCTCTTCATGTAAATCTGAAGTAGCTTCAGTAAACATAACCCAGACTTGAGAAATGGAGATGATCTGTAATGATGTCTAATACATTGCAGTTTAAAGAGTCTTGGTAAATTGAGTATTCTCTTTGAACCTGGAACTGAGACTTACTATGTCTAGTAATTATCTTTTAACCTTCCACTGATTACAAAGAGAGAAGGTAAGCAGGTTCAACACTTCCACATAGAATCATAGAATCCCAGACTGGTTTGGGTGGGAAGGGACCTTAAAGCTCATCCAGTTCCAAGCCCCTGCCATGGACAGGAACACCTTCCACTAGATTAGATATGGAAATGTCCATGCATAATATCCCAGGAAGTAATGAATCTCTAGTAAGTGAGACAAGTTTGGTACCACTTGGAAAAATGGTGGTATGAAGTTGTTTAAAGTGGAGGAGTCAATTATTGGGTTCCTAATTGTAACATCCTTGCTCTTTGTGCTTCTGACACATCTGCCCTGTAGAAATGAGTGACAATGAGCAAATACAGGAGCTCTCTCCCCTAGGCAGGGCTCACACCGCAGTGCTCTCTGTGGCAGGACAGAGACCAGTTAGAGGTGGTCTGTGGGCAGGAAAAGCCAAACTAGCTGATCTGTTGAAGATACATAAATATAAGCTGTGCCTGACAGTGGAAAAAAATCATTTGGGGAAAAATCAGTGTCTGTCATCTAATTGAAGTAGCAGACTTCATCTTGCTAGAAAAAGACCTATATTTACTGTGGTGCCTCAACGTCAAGAAAGGAGTCTGAAATACATGTGTTGCAGTTAAGAGGTATGGAAAATCAATGAGTTGGGGTTGATAGGCATGCATTTTGAAGTACTAAGCCAAGGCTTTCTATAGCAGTTTACCTGCAGTGTTAGTTTTGATACTACTGCCAAAGACTGAACTCACTCACTTAAAATGTTAGTGTTGATTAGACCTCTTCCAGGAGTTGAATGACATGGCTGACGTGAGCAGGAAGTGGGTTAGGGCCAGTGCTGTACTGACTTTATATTCCGAAAACTTGTGTAGATCTGGGCAACCTCATCTAGTTGAAGATGTCCCTGCTCATTGCTGGGGCTTGGACTAGATGAACTTTGGAAATCCCTCCCAACACAAACTAGACTGTTCTATGATTCTGTGATAAAAGAGGAGACAAATTAGTACTTTTTTGCTGTAGCATAGTGGCTGAGCTAAAGTTGTCTCATAAAACAAATGGTTGGTCTGGTCCACATAATCTTATAACAAAGGTCCTGTATTAGTCAAGAGCAGGCCTCCTGAATAAGCAGTTAATGCTTCACTGATGGTCAGAACGACAGAATTCAGAAGATGCTGTTCCTCTAGTAATAACTGCTCAGTTGATGTTCTGAAGGCTGGAGCAGCCCTTCTCTAGAGCCAGGCTGAGAGAGCCGGGCTGGGTCAGCCTGGAGAAGAGAAGGCTCCTGAAGGGGAGACCTTAGAGCAGCTCCAGTGCCTAAAGGGGCTGCAGGAAACCTGGAGAGGGGCTTGGGACAAGGGCCTGCAGGGACAGGCCAAGGGGAATGGCTTTAACCTGCCCGAGGGGAGACTGAGATGAGCTCTTAGGCAGAAGCTCTTCCCTGTGAGGGTGCTGAGGCGCTGGCACAGGGTGCCCAGAGAAGCTGTGGCTGCCCCATCCCTGGCAGTGTTCAAGGGCAGGTTGGACACGGGCTTGGAGCAAGCTGCTCTAGTGGAAGGTGTCCCTGCCTGTGGTAAGGGTTGGAACTGGGTGAGCTTTAAGGGCCCTTCCAACACAAACGAGTCTGGGATATTTTTGACTTTTCTTGGAAAATTCAAAGAATAAGAAGTTCTGCTGACAACGGTGTGCAATAGGATGATCTGTAGTTATGTTGAATTAGTGTCATCTTTGGACAAGCTTAATGCTGAATTTGCAAGGCACTGTTACAGTAACTGTGCACTTACCCTGAGGATATTGAAACTCAGATTGTAGGCCGGATAAAAGCACCACATGGCTAACTGGGGGATAAAAAAAATCAATGTAAATTAATAGTGAAATGAGCACAATGCCCAGGACATCCAGCCCTGTGCAGTTTGGTGCAGATAGCGGCAACAAAAATAGCCCAGTGACAAGTGGCATGGATTGCTTATTTTTTCTGAGGCAGGATGACATGGCAATGCAGATCTCCATCCCTTTTGCCTTCCCAGGGAGCACATTATGATGAATGATGAAAGGATGTTAGCAGGAAGGGAAAACTATCTCTGCAATTCAAGGCACATTCATAGTAAATACTGGCTTGTAGGCTGGGTGCAGCATTCCCAGCCAAGTGTATCAAATTCACCAACCTGCTTCTGAGCCAGGGGTTAGCAAGGCTATTTCCAACCTCAGCCTCCTTACCAGAAGTGAACAGTGTTAGTAAGAAAGATGAAAAGATGGACCTACTAAGGTCTAAATCTGTACATTGTGCACTCTTCTGTATGGAAGTTGCAAGGACAAGATGTCCTCTAAATTCTATCCCATAGGGTTTGATATGCTATTAATTATACTTGAATATTTGTCTCTCTTTTGAAGAAACTTATAAACTTCTTTGTATACTATATACTTTTATGTTAAAAAAGAAAAGAATCCACTGCTAATGGGCACACCTCCTAACTGTGTTCTCATTATAGCTCAAATAATTGTAACAATGGGGACACAGCGGAAAAGCCTTCAGTTACCCAAGGAAAAACCAAGTGTTTTCAGTAGACCTGGTACATTTTGTGCTGATGTTGCCATAGGAATCACCATGCCCTTGCTGCTGTTGTCTCTTGCACTAGTTAGTTAAAGTTGATACTGCTGTGGTTGTGTAGGAATTACACCTCTTAATCATGGCCAAACTTAGATAGATGCTATGTGTGTGTGTATATATATATATATATATGTAAATCTTCTATTATAATATAATATCTAGGATATTTACAGATTATGCCTATACAATGAGCAGGACAGATTTGTAATACCAAACATATCCTATGTCCTGCTGTCTCTCCACTTTTCTGCTTTTGCAGGCAGTTTGCTGCCATACAAATGCATGGATGCCTAAAACATGAAAAGCTGGCTGTTATCTAAAGAAGGAATTGTAATGATACTGTTTTAGTTCTGTGACACTTGAGTTGATCTGGAATTGTGAAGGACTCTCTAAACAACCACTTGCAGCACAAAAACTTTGTACAGCATGGAAACAGATGTGTGTATCTATGCTTTCCTTGGCCTCTGCTCAGCAGTGAGCAAACACCACATCTGCACTAACTGTAACTGCAGACTGGGCTGGGGCTCTGGAACCATTATCCAGAAGAGCTGCTTTCTATCAGGCAAGGTTGATTTGGGAACTCTTTGTGCCAGGTAGCAGTGATCCACCCAAATTGTTTCATAAACTGAAGTGGTTTTTCCTCTAGGGTTAAACCACAACATAGGAACAGTTGATTTATCATAAAAGAAAAGGGATCTTAAATTTCAATATGTATGTCATAAGCCTCTGGAGTATCATCAATGTGTGATCACTGAGTGTAGCTCTTTCCCTGCGTGGAATATTACTGCTTTTATAATGACGGAGTACAACAGAAATGGACTGTTGATGGATGAGCATCGGAAAGGATACTCTTCCCCCAGTTCTACCCCTATTGCAGATAAACTTGTGCTGGTTTACAACGTTGAAGATAACAACTTTCTTACACGTTTCGAGTGTTGACCCCCAGAAGACAAAGCACGGTTAAGCCGTTAATGTATTGAGTGCCAGACAAATGGTATCGTAGCATTTGCTTGTGCCAGTAGCACTCGTGGGGCTTTATTTAAATTTTGCAAGCAGCTCAAGCACTGCTAAAAATAAATTCATTTGTTTATAGTCTTCTGTGACAACAGCCAAATAAAACCACATTATCATATTTTGAACGTAAGGCACCAAGCCAAATAAGCACTATAAGAGCTAAAATTTGCTGGTTTATGGCTGAGGTTGGTTATAGGTCTGCTCTTTCTCACTCCCACCCCCATTTTTCCCTTTGAAAACTCTTTTGTACCAGTGTGCTCTAACCACAGTAGAGTATGTGGGTTTGCTGAGTAAACAACATCAATGCTGCACATCGCAGAGCAGCAAGAGGCTATAAAGTGGCAGCAAAGGAACAATACTGGGTATAATTTCCAGCCCCGAAGATGATACTTGGGGATGGAAATACAGAGCAAAGACCTTGAGTGCATGTCCATAAATCAAAAGGAAGGAGGTAGAGCATTTTGGAACGTAAGCACAGTCAGGCTTTGTTGCAGGAAACTGTGAGAAGTGGTCCAGAGGTCACCTGGCCTCCCCAGCAGTAGGGAAGCAGTGGGAATCTTCACATAATTTCAGCACAAGGGCAAAAGAAGGTGAAGAAGGATAGTGAGGAGGACAGAGACCTCTGCTGCGGTGCCTTCCATTGTGCAATACTGAGGTGTCAGCATCCTGCAGCTGCAGAGCTCTGGAATGAGCTTTTAAGCAGTGAAAATGCTGAGATGAAATGGATTGGAAGTAAAAATAATACTGAGAATGTCACTGTGGGAATGGCCTGCCTTGCCATGTAAAATGGGCTTCCATCTCTCTCCCAAAGGAATAGGTAGGAAAGATGCAGTGTTGTTACATCAGCTAGCAGCTAACTCTGCCTTCTTCTAGACCCTGCCCTCTGCTTGCTTTGGCAGTGGAACAAACAGGAATGCAAGTCTGGGGCTGCTAAATTGCTGTAGCTGTGGGCCCATGTCCATGTGCATCTACTTGATAAGGTAATGGTTAATGAAGTCCTGGTGAACATGCTCTTACTACTGGCAAATAGATGTATCCATGATCTGCTGTCACTTGAAGCAGAATGCTACCAAAGATCAGGATGGAAACATATTCCTGTGAACAATGGCACAACATGTCATTTAGTTTTGTAATGCTGTGAGGATTTAAAAGCTATAGTAACCAAGAAAGATCTCAAACCCCCAGCAAGAAAACCTCTAAAGACTCTAAAGGTTGTGTCTAGGTCAGTAGGAGCTGTTGGAGAGTGTTTTGATCTAAACAAAAACTACAATGCTTCAGTGTCAAGAAGCAACTGGAAGTACCGAAGAGTGAACTGAGGGCAAAGCCGGCAAAGTTGATAGTACTGGCATCTCTCAGGGAGTGCTTGAGTAACACTTGCAGAGGATAAAGAAGGTATTTGAGGTAATGCTTCCGAAAGCTGAATGGATTAGTTGTTAAAACTCTCCCTGAAAGTTATAATTGTACTGAAGCTTGCATGTGGGGGGCTGATCTTAAGGAAAAAGAAAGAAAACCCAAACAGCCAAACAAAACCAAGCCCCACAAAACCCCCCAAAAGAAAACCAAACCAAAATAACCCCAAAACTCAAGCAAACAAAATGCCAGCAGAATTTCTTGTAAGGCATTTTTCGGAAGGCAAGAACTAGGCTATGCTGCTCCTTCCAGTGCCAAACTAATGCCAAGAAATTGTAACCTCAGGGTTACCCAAGGAAGGGCATTTTATACTGGGGATGGCTCAGCCAATAACCACTGCAGGTTCTGGGACAGATGGAATGTGACTAACAGCAAGAAAACCATTAGCGGTAAGTACAGCCGTTACAATTGAAACGGAGGCTTCCAGGCATCTACAAAGAAGCCAGGAATCCTGTCTGTGGGATTTTCTCTTATAGTAGGGCATTTTATTTTCATTTCTGCATGCAAAGGCTTGGTACTTACAAACTACGGTGCTTCTAAAGATTTAGCTGAGTAAATGAGATCAAATTTAAGACTTAAATTCCATTGTTTATGCCTTCTGTCTAATGATTTGTAGTGCTAAAATATATACTTGTTTTTGCCTTCATCTCTTCAGTTTTTCTGATTTAATCATAGTTGGAGAAGTGGGTTATAGCAATGGCAGCAGAGCCCAGGCAGTGGCTACTGTAGTCAGGCTGACTTCAGGGGCAGATTAACATGGTTACTTAGCAAAGAATGATTGTCTACCAGAAACAATCTGGAAAGTCAAACAGCTCCTGCCTTGATGGTGACATTTCTCTTCCCAGCGAAAGCCACGTCAAGTTCACTGGGAGCAAGTTTTAGGTCTCCAGATGTTTCAGGTTGTCTTCATCTTTGGCATCATCCCAAATACTGCCCTTGTAGGCTGGGAGGTTAATCCCGAGGTTAAATGTGTTAAGGCTTTAATTCTTGTCTTGCATCTTAGTGTGAAATCTAGTTAGTGCCCTAAAAGCACCGCTTTCAAAGGTAACTTTTCCAGTTTAATGACAAATCACTTGGCCTTCTAATAATCTGTGTGTGGCATTTAGTGTGTAGATGCCTCTCTTGAAGTAGACTGAAGTGTAGTTTACACTGAAATTTTACCCATAAAATACTTCGGTTTAAATTGCGTGGGGAGGTTTCAGATGCTGGATTTTCATTTGTAATTACAATGGGATCAACGACTTAATGAATTCCTGGGATGGAAGTTTGATGGCAGCTATGTCCCTGTAAGTTTTACTGCTTGTTCTTGCTCCTTATATAATAAGCACAGTGAGAGCTTGTCTGATATGAAAGGGAAGTGTAGAGATGTAATGGCCCCCAAAGCCTGAGGATTAAAGGCACAAATTCCATGCGTAGAAAATAGCTCATTCATGCTGAAGGCTCCTTGGCCGCTCACTCTGACTTTAACCAATCCATGCGTATGTCAGAAAAGCGTATCGACAACAACTCTTTGTAGACAAAATTTCATGAAGGAAAATACAAATACTTGGTAAAAGTCAAAGGTGAAGTTCCCTTTGATCATTCTCTAAATCTTTATGGCTGATGATCACGTGTTTACAGGCTAAATTGATAAAGTGTTCTGCTACAGATATCTTCCTGTCTAAAAAGCATTTGGGTGCCATTAGAGGTAAGGACCTCTGTGAGGGACCCCTGGCTGTTGAAAAGCCATACTTGCCTAGTCTCATATTGCTTTAAGTTCTAAAAGAGTGCACTCCTTAGTTAAACTCCAGTTTTAAAGAGGTTTTTCTTTGCTTGTAAGACCTTACCTGTAAATGGAAAGGCAGTCAAATAATCTTGTTTTGTGGCTTGTCACTTATGATTGCTCTTCCTTTCAGCTAGAATCGTGCCTTCTGCAGATACATTCAGTCCAGAGGAGCATGATGTGCTAATGTTTCTTAATACTACTTTGTATTTCTGCAGGGAAGTTTGTCTTCCACTTGCTCTCTGTGGAGATTTCTGAAGTACAGTTATATATTAAACACTTACTCTGCTGTTCTTCATTTCTTTGAAGGTTAAGCTGTATACACATTTCCTCAGCTATTAAAAAGATGTCACTCAATTAACTGAGCTATAAAGAAACACGTGAGTGAGTGCTGATCTGAAGTTCCTGAGCCATGGCAGGGGTGGACAAGTGTGCAGGTCAGAGGGGAAATAGGAGGTGGTTTGAAAGGCATCAGCTCTAAGGGAGGAAAAAAGGGGGATTGGCTTATTTATGAAATGATGTATGTAATAAGAATGAGATGTTTTCAAATGGAACTTCAATATTTGTAATATTTATGTTTTTCTCATAAGCAGTTACAAATTACAAACAATTAACAGTAATAGGAGGAGGGGGATGAAAAATTAAAATAGGTAAAATGGTTTTGAGAGATCATAAACCAAAGCTATTTTAATCAGCTATGTTTTCAGATTCAAGTCTATTCTGGTGCTGACTTTAAGAGCACCTCCTGCTTAACAAAGCAAAATATTTCCTTCCCTTCCATATGGCTCTTTGGCAATATTCTTACTTAGATCATAAACTGGCTTCACTGCAGAGTCTAATTGCTTAATCTCATGAGACAGGTATTGGTGCTGGACTCCACATAAAGCAAGTGGAAACTTCAGAGCCTTTTTAGTGCATTGGCGGGTTGTTGTGGAGGCAGTAATTTCATGAAACCCTTCCTGCTACCTGCTGTGGGAAAGGATAATAGCAAACTTGGTAAACAAAGCTTCCTTGCTCTGTGTTCTGCTTGGCTGTTTTCTATTCAATGATTGTTTTCTGTCCTGCTCTGTAGTACACGCCGAGGAAGTCATTTTGGATGAGCCTCTCTGCTAGCAGTGTAACTGGTGGGAGTGGAATGATGGCACACGTGTCACATACACAAGGCTTCTCAGGGGTGCAAGAGGAGGAGGGGTTTCTTAACTTGCCCTCCAGCAAGCCCTCCTGCTTCCCCTTCCTGAGATGGACAGCAAATGCTTCAGACAGAAACTAAGTATTTCAGTTGCTTTGTGTTTAGACCACTGCTACTTGGGTATACATGCTGTATTAATGTGGTCCTGGAAAAGATGGACTTATGCCTCCGTACTTTCCCCCCGTAACATGGATGATTGTGCTTAGAGGATCATGGTATTTCTCCACTTGGCTGAAAGTGCCCTGAGGTAGCTGCATCTGTATGCTGAGGTTTATGTGTATTTAAATGTTTTTGTTGAATATCCAGGTGTGGAAGGCTGTCCCAGGCTATGCAGGTGGTGCCACGATTGGGTCTTTATTTGCATGCTGGAGGAAGCGTGTTCCCCCGCCTCTTGCTGAGCAGCCAGATGGTATCTGTAACCTTGATGGAAAGCACTCGGCACAGGCTGGAGGGGCTGCTTTTTGTGAAAACATGTGGGGCTTGTATCCATTCCATTGCTGCAAACTGTTTTCAGACAGTAAGCACAAAGAGATTACTGAAGGTTACTAAAAAAGTGTGTCCTTGGTGAGCAAGGTGAGTGTGGAGAGGACACGTTCAACCCAACTGCTAGCCAGCCGGCAGCACAGTAGCATGTGCACCAGGGGATGGCTGGGGAATGAAATCAAGCTGATCTTTTTACCCATCTCTCATCAGAGATGACTGAGAGTTTGGAACACAAGTTTCTTGGCCACTTAGGCTGTAAAAAATCCAGGCATAGATGGAGCAAGCTCTTTACAGAGACCGTGAGCCAGTAGCTGCACTTCATGGTATTTATGTTAGAATATCATAAGCTGTCTATGGGAGACAACTATTTTCTGCCTCTCATGGATTGAGAGACATTTCTACTTGGGTTTAACAATTTAGCTTTAACAGACAAAAAGTGGCATCTACTGTCTAAGGAAGAGGCTGCTTTCAGTGTTCCTGTCCAGGCTCAGTTAGAATTGATTATCTTTACATGCTAACTAGAAGTGTCTCTATGTTAACACCTTTGTAAGGACTGAAGAGGCTTTGGTAGTCACTGCCACATAAGCAATGCATTCCAAGAGCTGGAAGGGAAGGATACTGCTTACGTCTGGGGAGACCTCCATCCTGACTGTGTGCAAAGAGGAGCTCAAAGACTGCATAGTAGTTGAGCCGTAGTAAAAAAGAGGGCATCTGCAGAATATTGTCACTTAAGATAGCAAAAAGCTAAGTTCCATTTTTTTTTTAATAAAAATTAGAAAATATAGGACAAAAAGAATGTGATTGTTTATGTTCTTTGTGAAAAAGTGAACATGGTTAGTGCATGGTTATGGGTCTAATATCCAGTCCTTCTGGTAAACTTATCCATGGTTTTTTTTTAAGCAGACAGTTGTATGCTGTGCTGTAATACAGAACTCTTTCTTGTTACACCTCCTTCCTCCCTAGCACAGCAGGATCCATTGCATTGTGTTGTATCAGTTTACCTGGGGAGAATTGCCATAAACCAGTAATTCTCTGTTCTCAAGCACCCTGAGTTGGTCACAGAGGAACAGTTCCAGCCCTAGAACTGGCAATGATCTACTTCATTGCTATGATATGCAATGGGGATTGGGCACTAGATGTCATTATGTTTCTTTTCCCTTTCAAAATGGTGCCTGAAAATGCTTTTTATATAACTGATATTGGATCTTTCAGCTGGTGGATCATATGCTTACTTTGTATTAACTTCACTATGCGATTTCATGTGGGATGGTGTGCATTCATGCATGATCTGCAATAAAGATCCGTTAGTCCAAGTACCAGCCCAAACTGAGTTTGTATGTAGTTGTGATAGAAGTTTTAAGTTTTATACTGTTCGGACTTGAATTGAAACTCTTTTCACTTTTGGTGATGGGAAATCACATCTAAGCTCTTCCTGCTTTTCTGCAGTCCAAATGTGTTGATGCTGGGGGTTTTGTGGCTATGAGTACTCAGCATGCATGAGGATGGAATGGTGCCCAGGGAACTGAAGCATATGAAACACGGAGTAATGAAACGGAACACTCTCAGTACATTCATCATAACATGAAACCAGTATTTAAAAACGTGGCATCAAAGAATACTTCTTTCCCTGTGTCGTGAAGTGATGAAGAGTCCTGAGACCTTAGCATGAGGCTGGTACTGTGGTAACTCGTGGAATTCTTTGGAAGGCTCTGCCTTCTGTGGTGGGCTTCTCTTGATTAAGTGGAGGAAAAGGTGTCTCCTCACTTTGGCAGCAGAAGCACTGTAATAATACAAGATACTGATGCACTGTATTGGGAAAGAGCTGTTTGCTTGCTAGAGACAATACAAACCTGTACATCTAGTAAGAATATCATGAGTAAAATACAAACTGATGCTACTTGAAGTGCCACTATAAATGCATTTACATGCTGCTGAGCTACAGTTCCATCAAACAGTATGGAAATGTCAGCTTTTACTGATAGCTCTGTTTTGTTTCTGTTCTGTAACAGAATAAACTGTCCTGTTCCAAGTACTGAACTGGTGTAACTCTAAGCTGGTACAACTGATAGTTAGTAATTAGAGGTACAGTTCTGCATTATTCACCTACCAGTGCTAGCTCAGAGGAATTCGTGATTCATATCTGACAGGCAGTAAGAAGAGTATTCATCCCAACTAGAAACTATTATGATGCAGATGATATGGTGTAAAATACAGATTTCTGGTACCAGAAATTGGAGAGGGCATTTTGGAAAACTGTTTCTACCAAGTATTGAGTTTTGGTTAAGAGCTTGAGCAGGAAAGGGAAACAACTAACCTGAGTTTAGTTTACAGTGTTTGCTGCAGGACATGAGAAGTGCACTCATTTTTATTCTCGTTTCCATACAATGAAACTTGGAGGTTAGGAAATGCTTTTGGATTGCACATCCCTGGAACAGCCCCCCCCCTCTTGGGGAAGAGCATCCTCTGCCTTAGGGGCAAAGGTTTTTCCCAACACCATTGCTGGGCTGTGCCGTGAGGTGTGCCTTTACTAGGGGTTGGTGATGACATTTTCCCTAACTGCATGGGAAAGACACAGTTTCAGGGGAAGAGCTGGAGATGGACCTAAGGCACTGCTAGCCCTCACACAGCAAACCAGGGTGTTTCCTGCCTTGGGGGCTGTGTTCCCACCGTCAGAAAACAGAGGGAACCAAACTTCAAACCTACCAGCCATGTGAATGACTTTGATTTTACTGCAGTGCAGTTTTGTTCCATCACCCATTTTATTTTCACTTAAAAGGATTTATCAGACATGCTTGTTAATGGGATAGCAGTATTAGTGTGAAGGATTTCACTCCCCGGTTATAAAGACTATCTAAAATGCCTCAGGACAAGTTCTCAGTCCTCTTAGGATGGAAAAAGGCAAAATATCTCATAAATGTTGACCCTCTGCTGGTTTTCAAACTGACTGGGTAGGCTGGGCTGTGGGAGTCCCTCAACTACAGAGCCCATCCAAGCTGATGGAGGTGATAGTTCCCTTGCAGTCAGGTGTGATTCCGGTTGGTTTGTACACAGCCACTTCCCTGGGACATCCAGACACAAGGTGCCCAGGGGCTGATAGCCTCTGTGAGCAGGACGTGTACCTGAAATTGTACCTCCTTTCACATGGGCTGCAGGGTAGACATGAATAAATGCCGGGTCCTATCATTGCATGTCTGAGTCAGCTCTGTATTGGTGATTTTGGCTCCTGCTTTGGCCTTGTAGGCATGGGGAAGCTGGAGTGTAAAAGAATGGCTGAGTTATCTTTATGTAGCTCCCTCTGTGTAAGAAAGAGGTACAACTCTGCCTTTTCCCTCCCTTCAAGCTCTCTATGCCTGAAGGAGTTAACGTAATAGCCAGAGGCTACTGAAATGAGGGATGCTGCAGACAGGCATCTACGGCTGTTGAGAGAGTGTGGTATTTCTAAATGCATGCAATAAAAACCTCACAGGGATTACTGGGCCCATCAGTCCTGTGCTGTTGAAGCGGCTGTGACATTAACTGCTGGGCCTCTGCGGCACCACATTTTGTTAACTTTTCTCGTGTGTGTCCATGTGCTGGTGTCACCTGGTGTTACCATGTGTGCCTCAGCTGCAGGCAGGGAGGCTCATAAGCTTATTGCTCCCTAGTTTCCTTCTGAGTAAACTGCTGGATCAAAGCAAAACCGGGAGGATGCGTGTACAGAGGGAGAGAGGGATGAGAAAAGCGAGCAGTTTCCAGCCTCAGGCTCCTCTAGGACGAAGCCTTTGAGCTAGGGCCTGGCTTTCTGATCAGTGAGACCAGGCTGGGGAAGCAGCGGGGAGGAAAGATTTTACCAGGAGCCACTGCAGTCCTGCCAGTGTGTTCTGAGGTTTCGCAGCATTGCTGCTTGCAGCGGTTCTGCTGTTGTTCTGCTGTACTCGTTGCAGTTCTACTTTCAGTGGCAGTTTTTAGGTGGTGCTGATCACTGCTGTTCATCCCCTGCTCAATCCCTGCAGGCTTTAGGGCAGAAGAGATCGCAGAATCCCAGACTGGTTTGTGTTGGAAGGGACCTTAAAGCTCCTCCAGCTCCAACCCCTGCCACAGGCAGGGACCCCTTCCACTAGAGCAGCTTGCTCCAAGCCCCTGTGTCCAACCTGGCCTTGAACACTGCCAGGGATGGGGCAGCCACAACTTCCCTGGGCACCCTGTGCCAGCGCCTCAGCACCCTCACAGGGAAGAGCTTCTGCCTAAGAGCTCATCTCAGTCTCCCCTCTGGCAGGTTAAAGCCATTCCCCTTGGCCTGTCCCTACATCCCTTGTCCCAAGCCCCTCTCCGGGTTTCCTGCAGCCCCTTCAGGCACTGGAGCTGCTCTCAGGTCTCCCCTTGAGGAGCCTTCTCTTCTCCAGGCTGCCCCAGCCCAGCTCTCTCAGCCTGGCTCCAGAGCAGAGCTGCTCCAGCCCTCGCAGCATCTTCATGGCACCCTCTGGTTTAGCTTGAGCAGGTCCATGTCCCTTTTGATTTAGTAAGCATACCTCTGAAGAGGGAAGTGGTGAAGCCATTGCAGCAGGGAAGCTTTACTCTGACTTCAGACCTCTTTGCAGGGGTTGCCCTTTACTTGTTACTAGCAGTGTTTTTATCCCTACCCCTGATGTGTCTCCAGTGACTTGCGGGATGTAACCTGCTGAAAGATACTTTGTTCTGTAGAAGCTTGCCTGAGATCCTGTCCCGTGGGCTCTGGGGTTGAATGAAGTGCTTTATTCCCGGTGACTGCTAGACTCCCTCGCAGTATTTGGACAATAAGACTATTAGGATGCTGCTGTTCTCAAATAATCCACAAAAATGGTGGTTCTCCTGCTGTGCCAGACCATTTTTTCTCTATATTAAATCAAATTGCAATGCCAGAATCGTACTTCTGTAATTGATTTATTCTTTCTATTACTACTGTGACGGGCAGCCCAAGAGCTTGTTTTTGCAGTGAGTGCTCATTCCTTCATACAAAATCCTGCTGAAAGGGCTGTAATTAGTGTCAAAATCATTTTTCCTGTCCTGAAACTCACTTTGTTAAAACGCCACTGCCTCGACAGATCTTTACTTCATATTTTGTCACTTCTCTGGGGAGCCTGCAGCCCAGCAGAATTTTTCTGGCCCTGTCTGAAACACAAAGTCTTGCAAACTAACCCATGTTTCGAACAGGCAAATCTCCATTCCATCTGTGTGAGTGGCCGGATTGGTTTGCGCAATGCTGGCGCTGGGCTGATGCTGGTCTGGACCTAGTGTAGCAGGAGGGCACGGGCAGGCGGCAGGCATGCTTGCCTCTGGGTGCAGTGAGCTTCAGATACATGCTACAACTCCATGTGCAGCAAACAAGGCCACCCTTTGCAGACTCCTGGAGTGTTTCTTTACTTAACAGAGTATTGCACATCTGTTGTCATGCAAAGGGGCATGCGACATCAGGGAGACACAAACCCCTCAAATCCTAGAAAGCTCTCATAGCCTTTAGATAGGGCTGGAAGCTTCCTGGCAATATCTTTGTAGTAGTGCTGCTCAGAATAGAACACCTATAGCAACCGTATAGTAAAACGTGCTAATGCCTACTCATGATATGAGTAGCAACGTTTATATAGCCATTAATGAATTCTCCCTGAAGTTTTTTCCCTTGAAAGTAACCGTTCATCTGTATTTTAAATGCTGAAAGAATTAATGTATTACCTGATACACAAGTAGTATCAGGTGTAGTTTGCTTTCTTGAGGCAAGTTCTATGCTCAAATCAAAGCAAGATTTAATCAAATGTATTGATTCTGGTATTGCTCTGTAAGGATTTGCTTCAATCTTTTGCTTCTGTAAAAGATGGAAATAGAATGCTCTTTAATACATGGTTACTGTATACTCATACCTGTCTGCTAAAGCAAAATTAGTTTATGTGGCTTGCAAGAAGATATTTCAGATGCAGTATGATTATTTAGCATGGAAGTGTGGCACGCTGCTATAAACTGTGGCTCTTATCCATTTTTTTTTACCTTAATGGCAATGGTCCCTCTTCATAGGTGAGCAGATACGACTTGGCTTCCTACCACATGGGTAGGTATGTGGCTGTGAAACTGTGTTGAAGTCCTGGCCACTGGTTGGGTGTTACAGTAAGATTTCAGCTCTGCTTTTGGCTGCTTTTCTAAGCAAAAGTTTGCATCTTGAACATGACTCTTAGAGTTTTAAATCGGGTGTTTCTGTTTTCTATAGAACCTGTTTTTATAGGGCATGGCCTTAACCCTGCTCATGGCCCAAATAAAGTATCTGCTAAGCTTGGAATGGTTGCAGGGGTAGTTGTGTACATCAGTCTATGTAAAAGCCCCTAATGGCTGTGAACAGTATTTTATCTGGAAAATGACTTCTTCCGGAGTCAGACACAAAGCTGGTCCTGAAGCTGCTTTTGGAAGCAGCTTTACATCGCGCTGATCACTTCTGAGTATAGCTTGATGTGGAAACAACAAAGCAGCTGACTGAGCCTGTTTAGTATTACTTTAATGGGGGAACAACAGAACTGAGTGCTTCCCGCTGGAGTGAGCCAGAGACCTGCTATAAAATCTTTGGAGTCTTGAAGAGCCATTGGCTGAGCTGTGCCTCTGAAGCTGTGTCTTCTGGGACTGAAGGCCCTGCTGTCACCTGATGGAAGAGGAGCCTTGCTGGTGGCCAGTGGGAGGCTCTAACACTCCCAATTTGAGTGGCTTTTCTGTCTCGTGCAGAGATTTCCTCCCACCTGTGGTACTCCTGTTGATGGTTTTCAATCTGTCTGAGCTGACAACCTCCCGCCAAGAGGGCTTTGTTGAAAAACAGCCAACCAGCTCAGCAACTGGAAGCCAAGATTCTTTGTCATTTTCCTGCTTGGCATATTTATAGGAGAGTGGTGACTGTCTCCTGGGTATTCAAAGCAGCAGATAATAAGTCATTTTGGCAACACAAATGGAGATGTTCTCTTCAATACCCAGTTTTGACAGCTGTAGACTGTCAGATGGAGGGTGATGGCAGTACTTCATTGGAACCGAAAAATCATTCAGGATCTGAATAACCACTCTGGTTTGTGGTCTCCTGTAGGTTTTAAGTACTGAGGGGTTCAGTTTTGTTTGGGTTTTGGTTCAAGGTTTGTTATGATGGTGCCTTCTCCTGGCCTAGTAGCAAAGTCAGTTCTGCTTCTATTAACTCCACCAATCTTAAGGGTGGGTTTTACTGTATTTCCTGCTGAGAATGATGTTTCTGGGGTCAGGAAGAGGACAAACTGGTGCTTTAATGGACTGTGTTAGTTAATATTTAGTTCTTCTCAAAATGAAATAGTGGAAACCAGCTGGAGATGGCAGGAGGAATCTTGGAGAAAGTTGCATGACTTTTTGCACATCACTGATGTAACTTGGATATATAAATGGCACAGAAGATATTCTGTATGTTGTAGCCTTTTCTTGCTTTAAAGTCTACCTTAAGAGAAATAATGGAATATATTACCAGAAATTTTGTCACCTTTCTCCTTGTTTCAGCAGTGACAGTGTCAATTGTGTTGTTTGGGTCAAAAAGAAAAAAAACAATCCAGAGCCTAGCATGTGCTACAGCGTAAGCAGAAACATTAAATATTGATCCAAAATCCTGGCACTTAAAGGGCACTTAAAGAAAATCTAATGCTTTATTTCAAACTACAAGTAGTGTGTTTCCTCAGCAGAGTGTTCTTTCAGCCCTGCAAACCAATTGCTCATTCCCTGAATAAAACTTACAGTCTCTCAATAACTCTTTGGAATTTAGTCAAGTAAATCTTATTCATTTATAAATGGATCTTATTTGTAAGATTAGTAAGATTTACTCATAAATAAATCTAATTTGAGAAAATGCATATTTAGCAGTCGTGAAATCGAGCAGCTTCTTTTACCTTTGGGGATCCTAAAAATGAGGAAGGGATGGTGGTCCCTCTTCCCTCCTTATCAGCTGTGTTGGACAGAGATCAGCTTGGGAATGCTGTTGCGTCCAGCCTTGGTGCAGGACATAGCTCAGCCAGGGGCACCTTTGCCTTGTTGCTTTTCCTTGCCTTAGTTAAAATACTACTTGAGTTTTGGTGAGAGGAGCGGTGAGTTGATGGAAAAGTGGTCTAGGAAAACTGGTTGCTGCTTCTAGTGACCTCCAAATGCTTTGGGCACTCACAGGCATTTTCTGGGTTCAGATGGTTTTGTTATTCCAGTCGAGGGAAGGCAGAAAATTGAGACTATCCATCTCTATTTGAAAAGTTGAAAGTCCAAGCAATTGCCTTTGATATCTTCTTCAGTTGTAAGGTGTGTGTTCTGCAAGATGCAATTTGCTGAAAACTGAGTGTGGGAAGGGGTCAGTTAAACACTTATTAATTTTTCCATGACTCCTGGGGATGTCTCGAGGAGCTCCTTTCTCTTCCTGTCCTCGTGTTCACACCCTTGCAGGAGCAAGGCAATCGTATACAAAAAGCTGATCTGAAGTTATGTTTTGGCCATTGGAATATGTACATGTAGGTAGAAACCTAACAAGGTGACCAGGCAGGCTTTAAAAAATGGGAAGGGAAGCACAAGAGACTGAGGAATTAACACTGGGTCAGCTTAGAATTTGTGCAGCTGCAGCCTGAGGCTTGAATTTAGTCCTTTCCTCACCTCTGTTATGGTCGGGCCGGTAAGGATGGATGTCACACCGCTGCTGTTATGTGGGCATGCTGCTGGGATGGAAATGCACAGCCCTTCTGAAGTCTTGAGCGTGTTTATATGTTAATGTTTTAAATAAAATGCAGTGGTACAGCTGGAAGTAGCAGTTTGCGTTTGGATCCTGTCTTCATTAACAAGAACTGACAGGGTGTTAGCTCTTACATATTTAAGAACTCTTCTGGGTGAGGATTTGTGGGATTCCACATTGTTTTGGAAAACCTTTTCAATAGGTAGTATGTTAAACCTTATGATAACAGATAATGATGCCAGTAACACCCAAAGTCTGAGCTCTCGAAAAGGTTGAGGGTGCTTTTCGTACAGGTGGATACTATCAGGCACACCAAATGCTACAGTGGGTTTTTACAGTGGTGAGATGTCCTGTTAAATGATTGTTCTTCCTTAAGTGAGGGGCAGTGATGATTCTTCATCACCTCAGGTAGAAGGACAACGATAACAGTTTCAAGAGAGTGAAACATCTTCCCAGGCAGAATTTGATTCACTTTGCTCCGAACAACAGAATTTTCCACTCTGCTGATACCTGTTCTGGTTTAAAGCAGTCTGTGATGCTAGCTGTCAGGAGGACCAGCTGATTCCCTCCTCTAGGTACACCTGGCCGCCTCTGTCACTTACACTGCTGAATTCCAGCGCTCCTCCTGCTGCCTGAGTATCTTGTGAGCCAAGACACTATGTTCACTCTTCTTTCTTTCCTCTCAGCTTGTGCATTTAAAATCATCTAGACTTCTTTGAGCTCAAGGAAAAAGACAGAGCATGTCATAAAAGTGGGGAGGAAAAAAACATCAATTCTTGGACCTCTTTCTACAATAGAATCCAAAACTTTGATTTTAGTACTCTTTGCTTTCTGATGTTAGACTTAGGAAACTTTCACTAGCTATAACTTTTTCTCCTGCCTTTAGCATAATATGCAAGTTACTGTTGGAGGTGGGAGTCATCTTAATAAGAAACTGGTTCTACTTTTTTCTTATCTTTTTCTCATACTAAGGAAGATTCTTTATTTCCTAAAGAAATACCCTTGCCTTTGATTTTGAGGAGGCAACCTTGGCGCTAGCTTATTGTCACTTAAGTGCTAGAGCTTGAAAGTTTGGATTGATCACTTTTTATTTGGATCCCTTGTATGATTATGACATGGAAAGGGTGGTTTGGGGCTTTATTTTACCCTGGAATCTCCTGCTTTGATTTCTATGTTTCATTCCTGGTTTGCAGCACTGAGGCTGGATTGTTTTGGGGTAAGGAAAAGACGGTTGTATGTTTCCTTCTGGGGTTTGTGCTCCTTCCTGGGATGTTGGCAGTATTCTCTTTCTGTTCCCCTTCAGAGGAGGAAACCTTCTCAGTACAAGTGACACTACATGAAATTTGCTTACCTAAAACCACTGGGGGCAGGGGGAAGAAGTTTTTGTTTGATTGGTAAAATTATCTCACCTTGAGAATAATATGCCCTTTAAGAGCTGCTGTAACTTCGTGCGTCTTACGCTTCATTTTTGCACATTTATGGAATAAGACACATGTGGGGTTGAAAATAGTTTAAATTACCTTTATTTGCAAGCCACAGCCCCTTGAGTAGTGCCTAATGAGGCTGGGGATGGGATTCCGGAATGCATTTGCCTATGACCTTTTCAGCTAAAGTGAAAAAAAGCTTAAAACAAAAGGAAAAGGTACAAGCTTCTCTGCTTCTGGAATCCTGACAGAGGCTGGTGCTTTTCACTTGCACAGTGGAACACAAGTCTCTGTTATTGCGTGTGTACAGCAGATCTTTTCTGAGGGTTCAGAGGGTGTCAGAACGTATTTTAATATTGCAGTTATGGACTTCAAGTGTTAACTGGTTTTTAACTTCTGACAAGATTTATTCTGAACCGCAACAGACTGGTTTCTTGTTCAAAAGTCTTTAGTAGGGAAAGTGCAACAAGAAAAACTACCTGGAAAGCAAAGGGAGAGGATGCCATGGAGAATATTTTCAGACTATGTGGTTTAGAAATGCTGGAAGTAATTATTTCCTAAGTGTTTGTGTATTGCTTTACAGGTCTGAAGGAGACAGTTCAAGAAGCCTCAGGTATGTGAACATTGTATTCTTCCTGTCTTGATGTCTTTGTTCAAAGAAAATACTGCATTTAAAAGCATAATTTTATTTAAAAGCATTAAATGGAAACAGATTTTTTTTTCAGTGTGGTTTTTATTGATTCTCCTTAGCATGCCAGTTGTATTTTCATTAAAAGAATCTTCTGCCTTGGCTAAGTTCAGTAATAGACATCATAACATTTCCTGAATGCTTCTCTCTCCAATATGGCTTAATACTCAATATATTGGTTTTTATAATTGCAAAAGGCGTATTATGGCTAGTTTTCAATCAAACTGATTACTCAGTAGTCATTTGTATTGGCAAAGCTGGGAGCCAGCTGCCTGCTGGTTTTCAGGGCAGTGTCTGTGTTGGGAAGAAGTCCATGTGCTTGTTCAGGTTTTTTAGTCTCCTCTGCTTCGCTTGATAGCAAGAACCTTCACTGGCTCAGTATTACAGTAGTCATGGCATCCTTGGAAGATTCAGGTAATTTAGAGAATTTCATGTCATTATCAGACACTTTGCTTTTAACTTACTCCTTTAGTATTTTATGCTTGTTACCTCAAAGGTTTCTTTTTAAGCCCACCTGTAGGAAAACGTGTCTGTGTGAGCCAAACCTGTAGAGCTTGTAACAGTGCTCTAAACAGGACTGAAAGGTTACAATGGCATACTTGAATCTGGATGTGTTCCACATTCATTAGACCACAAGAATTAAGCAGATGCCTCAATTCTTAAGGAGTGTGACTGTTAATCAATGATAGCAAGGTCCAAGGCACTGGCTGTGGGCTCACCATAATACCCTGCAGCTTGTTTGGGGTATTTTTAGAACTCTGCATCTAAAGGCGTTGCATTTTATTGCGTTAAAAACAAGAAACAAACAATCCACCATCAACAAAGCCAGAACCTTCACTTGCAGAGTTAAGAATGCAGTTCATAGCCACAGGTATGCAGACTCTCTGCAAAACAGGTGAATTGCAGAATAACCAATCTGATGGCAGAAAAACCTGCATGTAGGAAGTAATCCAAGAAGAGATTCAGAGCAGCCCTGCGGAGAGGGACTTAAGGGTGTTGGTCTTTGAGAAAATGAACATGAGCCGGCTTCAGTGTGCGCTCGCAGCCCAGAAAGCAACCGTATCCTGGGCTGCATCAAAAGGAGCGTGACCAGCAGGTCGAAGTAGGTGATCCTGCCCCTCTGCTCTACTCTTGTGAGACCTCACCTGGAGCATTGTGTGCAGTTCTGGTGTCCTCAACATAAAAAGGACATGGAACTGTTGGAACAAGTCCAGAGGAGGCCACGAGGATGATCAGGGGCTGGAGCACCTCCTGTATGAAGACAGGCTGAGAAAGTTGGGGCTGTTCAGCCTGGAGAAGAGAAGGCTGCGTGGAGACCTCATAGCAGCCTTCCAGTATCTGAAGGGGGCCTATAGGGATGCTGGGGAGGGACTCTTCATTAGGGACTGTAGTGACAGGACAGGGGGTAACGGGTTAAAACTGAAACAGGGGACGTTCAGGTTGGATATAAGAAGGAAGTTCTTTCCTGAGGCACTGGAATGGGTTGCCCAGGGAGGTTGTGAATGCTCCATCCCTGGCAGTGTTCAAGGCCAGGTTGGACAGAGCCTTGGGTGAGATGGTTTAGTGTGAGGTGTCCCTGCCCATGGCAGGGGGGTTGGAACTGGATGATCTTAAGGTCCTTTCCAACCCTAACTGTTCTATCATTCTATCATCCAAAATGATTTTTCTTACAAGAGAAATGAAAGTGTGATATTGACCTGAGGTTGAGGGGAGGTTGAGAGCATGTTTTAATAGCAACTGACCTGTACAACATCACAAGCTGCTGTAGTTCTGATTGTGATGAGCTGCCTGTGCTTTATTCCTTGGGTTTTAACTCCCAGCAGGGTTGCCAGTATGCTGGTAAGCTGTGGAAGGACTAATGCTGATGGACTACTGTAAAGCAAAAATAAGCCCATTAGCACGTGAATTGAGAGAACTGTAATTGCAGTCACATTTCAACCTCTGATAGTCATTCTTGTTTGGACATGCTGAATCTCTGGCAGGATTTGTTTGACCACATGAGGGGTCAGCCTCATATGTGTGTGGCATCACTGATGTGCTCTGGTAAGAGTTGAGTTCACCCGTTACAGACTGTGTTTTGAGATACTTAAGTAGTGTGTGAGCACAGCTGAAAGCCAGTTACTTCAGATCTGGTTTGGGTGCTGCCTGAAAGCTAAATGTTGACAGAGCTCTAGCCCTTGCTCCTAGCATGCACCTTCATCATCTAGGATTGTTTCATTGCAGGGGGGTATGTGGTGTTTGACTGGCAGGCTCAGGGACTGGGCTGCAGCACTGGTGGAATAATGTCACTTTGTCCTGCCAGATCAATTCCACACCTCAGAGGAAGGGTCTGCTCACGCCTGGTGAGTATAGAAACCAGTAGTGCTGCACGGAGCATGTTTCTCCTGTGTGTAGGCTGCAAGGTTGAGGTGAAAATCAGCACCGTGTTTTCTCTATCTGCAGGCAATCAGCATGAGTCTGGGAGCACTGATATCATCTGGTTTGAGGCTGCTCACTGAATTAATTGTGTTATTCAGCATGAACTCGAGTTACTCCAAGACAGGTCAGACTTTCGCAATGGCCTAAAATTAGGCTAACAAGTGACTGCGCTAGCAGGCAACGCGAGCAGAAGGCAGAGCTGTACTTCGGAAATGTTCTTTCAGCCCAAGTCTTCTATCTTCCCTCTTAAACTGTGCTTCCTCAGAGCAGAGGGGAAGTGTCACTGAGGTGTGCTTTTGTGTTTCTGCCTGCTTAAAATTCTGGTCAGCTTTTGGGCGCAAGCCGCTTAGCTCTGTATCTGTGTCTGGGTATCTTCTTTACAGCGTGCCTAATTTGCTTCATCCTGTTTTCCTCTATTTCTGACAAATGAAATGTAATCACCTCAACTGAGATGATAAGGTCAGGCCAGGGGGTAGTGCTGAAACTGAGGAGAAGAAATCATCAAACCTGCTCACAGAAATATCAGCAAAACACCAGCAAATCACTGTGCTGACTGTTATGCCAGCGTCTTCTGCCAAATTGTTGAGTTAATGAAATAAAGTACACAAGGAACTGCAAGCAGGTGAGAAGCCAGGAATAAAATGCACTGCCTCAGCATTAACTGGACAGATACTACATTGAGTGAAATTAGTTAAGGGCTCAGGTCTGTGGTTAATAAGCAAAAGCGTTTGTTAGGAGTGTAGTGACTGTCACTGGCATTAACACTCAATATGAAAGGATCATGCTAAATAGATCCCAAGATGCAACCTTTTATGTTTTGCCACCTTTCTGCAAGAAGATTGTTTTGAGATCAGATGGATGGGAGGTGGAGTGTCACTGCAAACCTGTACCCTGCAAGCTTACCGGCTTGTTATGTATAAGCAAGATCTTTCTCTCACCTTCAGTGCTACATGGGTACCAGATGAACCAGTGCAATAACTTATGTGTTTGTGTTTCTGGAAGATGCAGAGAGAATGCAGCTTGAGAAGATGCAGCTCGGTCTGGTGAATTCAGTGTGGGTCAGAGCCAATATCCTGCACTGACATGGGCACTGACTTGCACAGTAGAATCCTAGACTGATTTGGGTTGGAAAGGACCTTAAAACTCATCCAATTCCAGCCCCTGCCACAGGCAGAGACACCTTCCACTAGAGCAGCTTGCTCCAAGCCCCTGTGTCCAGCCTGGTCTTGAACACTGCCAGGGATGGGGTATGTCTGCTCGGAACTGAATTCATCCTTCTCTTTTTGCTCCTTACACCCTTGTCACACCTGCACTGCTCTCATCCTCATTAAACTTCTAACTTCTTCCAGGTGGGACCTTTTAGAAGTTTCCTCTGAGCAGTAAATAGAAGATTTAAGATGCAAAAGGGCAGTCAAATACATGCATCCTGTGGGATTTTTCTTTCTTTTGTCCCTGTCTTTCCCTCTCCACCCAAGCTGTGATGTGCTGTGGGCTTTGGCAGGCCATCGGAGTCAGATGTGCCTGTATGCCTGGGATTGGGAATCCTTGGCTTCAGTTCAGCCTCTTGCAGTTGAGTGATTGTAATCAGACTTGTGACCAAGAGGCTTGTATTGGCATAGCTGGCTTTCTTTGTGCTGGAATGGAATATCCAATACAAGTCCTAGAATGCCCTAAAATGTTATACCATTGCTCAGTTGCAAAAGTTATTGCTGTGGTGGGTTCATTTCCAAGCTTTATAGCCTGTCATAACAATGAAAATGTATCCAAAAGATGTTTTGCAGCACTCTGAAAGGCAGGAAACAGTGAATCTGACTATGCAGAGACAAGATTGATGCACAAAAATCTGTGTGATTCTAAAGAATTAAAAATTGTCTTGATTTTTTTTTTTTTTCCTTTGGCTTTCTCCTTGTGTCAAAAAGAACAAATTGTCCCGTGGTTTGTGCAAGCCCTTAAAATTCTTCCTGCTTATAATATTGTTGTGCTGTAATAAACTTGGATTGTTTCCTTCTGGAGAATACCATGTAATTTCCAAGCCTAGGTATTTGTTAAATCTAAAATTGATAAATGGCGTTCTGCATTCTCAGATGTCATGAACAGATACACGGTGAGCTAAGGAGCTGTCAGTGTGATGGTCCTTTTCAATTAGCTCTCTTCATTTACGTGTTCTCAGTAGAAAAGGTAATTTGTTTTACAAGGAATTTTAATATTTAGTGTATGACCTGACAGTTACAGATAAAAATGTGTATATGTGGTATAATCTATCATAGGATCCCAGACTGGTTTGGGTTGGAAGGGCTCTTAAAGCTCACCCAGCTCCAACCCCTGCCACGGGCAGGGACCCCTTCCACTGGAGCAGCTTGCTCCAAGCCCCTGTGTCCAACCTGGCCTTGAACACTGCCAGGGATGGGGCAGCCACAGCTTCTCTGGGCACCCTGTGCCAGCGCCTCAGCACCCTCACAGGGAAGAGCTTCTGCCCAAGAGCTCATCTCAGTCTCCCCTCTGGCAGGTTAAAGCCATTCCCCAGTTGTCTCAAGGTTTTAGTTCGAGGTTCAGGTAGCTAGATGATGTTCTTAACGACTCAGAGGATCGTTAAGCATCTTTCACTAGCAAGCCTCTCAAACCTGCCCAGAAACAATAGTTCTGGCTTTCCTTCTTCTGTTTTTATTCTTTGAAAAGATTAATAGTAGGATGAATGGCTTAAAGACCCAAGTTTTAATTAACCATTTCCCTAGGTATTCCTTTAATGCTTTTCTGTCAGTGAAATAGGAGAGATTAATTACATTAGAGTTGATTGTAGCTACTCAACACTCTGCTCTGTGACGTTCCTGGTGTAATACTTGTGCTGCAGCTGGGGCTTTGGTCGGTTGTCAGCAGTACAGAGCACCTCTTGGATCCTGTCCTGCAGCCATCCTGTGCAAACACCCCTTTCAGCCAACCCACTGGAATTCATCTGTCCCCTTCAGGCTTCTGTTTCTTGCTAGTTGGTTCATTAACAAGGAGAAACAAAGTATAACATGGGGTAAGCTGTAAGTAACAGTACTCATAAGGCAGTGTGTTCTCGTGGCTCCTGCACTGAAGGGTGCCAGAGCTGCTGCCAAAACCCCAGGTGTTCTGTGAATACCCATATAACTTCAGGAATATGCAGTGAAAGAGGGAGGAGCCTGGAGCTTAGTTAACAAAGAAGAAGAACAGGCAGTTAAAGAACTAGCTATGGAGAAAACAGCAGCTAAATAATCCAGCCGAACTAGAAGAAGAGTCTCAGTGTGTGGTTTTTCTCAGTGTGTAAAGTTCAGTGGCAAAGACTGTGGTGGTTTTTTGCTAGGTAGTAGAAGTAGGTAAACTCTGAACTATGCAGACTAAACACCATTCACCACTTTGCTATTGGTGGCAGTTCTGCTGAAGTGAATTGACAGTAAAATTTGGTGGAGTGCTATGTGACATGTGTGGGGTATGAATGCCTTTACAATACGAAGTGAACAGGAATTTTGTTAATGGTGAAAGGGTTCATAATGCAACAGGATTTTTTTGCTCTCTTCCCTATTGCTTCAGTAAGGCTGGTCTCCGTAAGAAGGCAACAACTTGCAGTTTTCCTAGGTTATAGAATCATGGAATAGTTCAGGTTGGAAGGACCTTCAAAGCTCATCCAGTCCAACCCCATTCAATGAGCAGGGACATCTTCAACTAGATCAGGTTGCCCAGAACCACATCCAGCCTGGCCTTGAATGTCTCCAGGCATGGGGCATCCACCACCTCACAGCCGCTGTAGCTTCAGCAGCACAAGTCAGTGGTTCATGGCAGCCTTTCCCCATCAACCCTCTGAGAAAAGTCAGGAGCATCTTGGAGAAGGGAAGTGGACAAATGGAGGTTTGGACGGCATTTGCAAGGCACTTGTCAAGTTGGGAGAGGAGAAGGTGATACTGCTTCATGCAGCCGGGTTAGCGTGAGTTTTGCATCGCTGTTTTAGTGCACTAATACATCTGAAACCACCCTATGGCTTGCACCCTCTACCCTGTTCTTCCTGCACTTCATCAGAGATCCTGAATGGTTACAGAGAGCAGAACATTAGCTGACAGGGAGTCATTATTTGAGCTCTGTAATATAGCTTTCATAAATGTTTCCCTTGATGTTCCTTTTAAGTGGCATGAACTCACAGTAGCAAAGCTTTTTCCTCAACTGTAATTGCGTTCAGCCTAACAAAATAACTTGGCTGTGGCAGTAGTGGCATTTTAGGCACTTGATTTTGGGGAAAGGGATTATGGAAACTGATCATAAACCGGAACAGGACCTTCAAGATTTCCTCGTGATACAGAGTCCCTTCATTCGTTTTTTACGTACCCAATTTGAGGAGTTTTAAAACCTTCTGATTTTCCAGAAAGGTTGTGTGTATAACTTACCAATTGGTCTGAGTGTTGCAAAAGCATCTCTGACTTGCCAGGCACATTACTCTCTGTGAACTAATCTAACTGGTTTCCCCCCCTTAATACTGTTTCCTTAGACTCATTTGTCAAGGAGCTACCATGGCACTGCACTGGTAGGGGAATTAAAGGGAAAAGGGCTGAGTTTTATTTCTTTTGCAGTAGTTGTGTAAACACAGGGAGGCTTCTGTTTGCAATGTAATGAGCGTTCTGCTTGAGGTAATACATTATACCAGCATTGTGACTTCTGAATTACTGAGATTCTGATCTTACTGCAGAAAAGTAGAACCAAGTCTTGCTAAAATCAGATGCCGTCCAGGTGGACGAACCAGCACATGCAAGCATTTTGTCTGAAGTGATTTCCATTGGAAACCGGCAGCTGTAATTTCTGGGAGTTGTGAAGTGCTGATGGTGCTCAATCGAGGGTTCGTGACAGGCTGGCAGTTGTTGAAATTGCAGTCTCAAAAAGACAAAGCTTTGTAAGCGCTCTCACATTAATTCAGTGCAACTACTTTTTAGACCCAGTTGCTGCCGGAGTAGTTGTTGTTCAGGAGCAGTCCCTATGGTCGCTGTGTAAGATAAGGCGTGCTTAACGAGCAGCGTGTGTGCACAACTTCATTCAGGATGCTGAGTGCTTGCAGAGCCACAGAAGTTCTCTTTTGTGTAGATGAAGTAGTCTGAATTCCCTTCATGATTCTGCCATTCCATCTCAGCTGCTTTGCTTTTCATTAAAATCTCCATAGAAAACTGGCTAAATATAGGGGATAGAAAGAGTATCCAAAAGGAAAAAATGTAGAATATCTTATGCGTTGTGTGGTTCATACTCTTCTTCAAGGGCTTTGGTTAAGGCTGGTTCAGGAGCATCTGCTGAACAGCTTGTAATTCTCCAGTTGAATTCTTGTTTCTTTGCCCTCGCTGCAGTTGAGACAAGCAGGAGTAGTGTGTGTTGTGAGTAGAATTTAGCACATCCATTAGCTGTTTGTTGGGAGAATAAGACTTTTCCCTAAATGATCCAGTGTTCTAGTGAGATGCAGACATCCTGATATGCAGCTTATACTACATGAAGTTGCTTTCTGGCTTCCCGTTATGCTGTATTCCAGAAGAACATGGAATGTGTGTTCCCTTGTGTCACAAAGCCCTCCCCGGTCTGTGCTGTAGGCTGGGGTGAGCACTTCTTCACTTGCATATAGGCTGTCAACGGAGCTGGTGCAGGGCCTGGAGCACAAGTGTGGTGAGGAACGGCTGAGGCACTTGGGGGGTTCAGGCTTGAGAAGAGAAGTCTCAGGGGGGACCTGATCGCTCCCTACAAGTGCCTGACAGGAGGATGGAGCCAGGAGAGGCTGGGCTCTGCTCCCAAGGAACAAGGGATGGGACAAGAGGGAACGGCCTCAAGCTGCACCAGGGCAGGTTTAGATGGAGCTGAGGAACAATTCCTGCCCCAGAGGGTGCTCAGGCATTGGAACAGGCTGCCCGGGGCAGGGCTGCAGTCACCGTCCCTGCGAGAGTTCACACAGCGTGGAGATGAGACCCTCAGTGCCGTGGGTTAGTGGTGGCCTTGGCAGTGCTGGGCAATGGTTGGGCTTGATCCAACCTGGTTGATTCTGTGATTCTACATAGAACCATGTGAGGGGTTTCATTTTTAAAGAACAGAAGTGTGGCACAGTGGGAACCACTGCTCCTATAGCTGCTGCGGAAGTTCCAGAGGAGAGGGTATGAAACTAGTTATTCTCCTTTTAGTTTTAATCTTTTAAATGGATGACGTGATTCTATTCAGTAGTCCTGTGAGGACAGGAATGAAATCTGACTTTAGGAACAGAATTAACTGGCATACTTTTCTCTCCAGAACACTGAAAATAGTCTTCACTAGCTATTGGAAATCCATGTGTATATGCAAACTGCTGGGATCATGAGTAGGACACAGCGAGTTCTGTTAATGATTTGTCTCTCTGTGTTGGTGGAAAAAAAGCATCTGCTTCCTTGCACATAATCATTTTCCTCCAAAAGATTTCGCAAGACGTCTATAGATAGGACTTTAAGCCACAAGTACCTTTGGTTCAGATGCAAGGGAGCAATTTTTATCTTGTAGTCTGCACACTGACAACATACCACCAAATAAAAGAGAGAACTTCCTTAGCTTTTCTTTCTGATCTCGTTGCTTTACCAAGTAGGCAGGGTTAGACTGATTCTAGCCAACAGGAAAAGAGGCAGCAAAATATAGATGGGTAAAATCTACTGATAAGTTTAAAGGCCTTTTTTTCCATTGTGCCTTTTTAATCTGTATTCTATGTAGTTGTATGCCTCAGTTTTACTCAAGAACGATCCTTGGAGTAGGAATTAACCATGAGTTAGATATCTGGTTCCTCAGCTGTTTTAATGAGACTTTTGGAAGTATTCCAGTATGTGCAATTGTAAGTCAATTGTAAATGAATTAAGCAAACTATGTATTGGAGAATCTGAGAACAGAATAATATGTTAATAAAAGCCTAGAGACAAAAAGAAGGTTTTAGGTTATCCCAGTACAGACGAAAAATGAATATCCTAAGATCAGCGTTATAAATAATTTGAATCAAGACTACAGCACATTTGTGATGAAAGTGCCTCCTAGGAACTGTTGTAAGTTGGAGTAGTTGGCAGTGTGTGTTTATGGCTGGGGTGGTCGTGGTTGTTTTTTTCCTGCAGCTCTTGCTCTGCTTTATGGAGGAAGAGAAGTCAGGTTTTGTCATGATTTTGCGGGGTGCTCAATAGTTCTCTCCTTGTTCAGAGAGGTCTCAGAGGCTCCTAACCTGTGGCAGTGCACTTCTCTTCAGAGGCATGAGAATATAACACTGACAGTGTTCCCTGCCTGATGCGGATGTTGGTGCACTAATACTGCTCATGAAACTTAAATAGGACACAAATCTCTGAAGTATTTGCAGTCTAACTTGAAGTAGCTGTGCAGAAGAGATGTCTTAGACTAACGTGCTCATACAGGGTGGCATAAGACTTTTAACAGCAAAAGAGAAGGCAAAAAAAAAGTCATTTATGTATATAGCTGGTATCAACCTATTATGCCCAGCATAACCAGTATAGATAGCCTGGAAAACAGTTGACTTAACTACTATGTCTTTCATGCTTCAGCTCAATTTTAAGTCCCTCTGTATCTCTCCTGGAGTATGTTCTGGTGCTGTTTGACATCAAGATCACAAAGAATGACAATTTTGATGTAGTCAATGCAGTTCTAATCAGTGAAGTGTTAATGATGGGTTGATTTAAATGAGCTGTGAACAAATTGGGCAGGAATTCTGTGAGTATCTTGAAATGAAGGGCAGCAAAGGCAACTGTTTCTATGGTCTAACTAATAGAACTATAGACACAAACCTTTTCCTTGATGAAGAGCAAGGAAAAAATAGTTGTTAGGGGTTTTTTGCTATTTAGGATGTAGTGAACTTTTAATGCATTGGTGAAGAATTCCTCCCCTATGGCAGCTGTGGAATGATATCCCAGCTGTAATTTCTTCTAAATAATGAGTTTCCTGCAGGAAAGAGGGTGGCAGGAAAGGACAGAGGGTGTGAGCAATGCTGTGCCTGCACTGTGGTTTTTAACCTGTTGCACACTGGCAGACTGGTGAGCCAACCATCCAAAACCACACTGAGCTTGGTGAAGTGTCAGTGTCAGTACAGACATCCTCGAGTTCTGCAGTGTGGATGTAGAGGCACAGGAGGTCTTTGAGTTTTGTGGATGTTTTGCTTCTTTAGTCCTAACTCAGGTTGCTGTGGCTGCCGATGTCACAGAGAGGCAGGAGCCAACTGGGAGAACAAGATGTATCACCAGGTTTGATAACTGCAGCAACCAACTGTTGTATTACATGATTGCATTGATACTTTTGTTCAAACTTCATTTGTAAATGGGGCTGTCCATCTCATCTCTTCTTCAAAGATGAACAAAAGGCAGTAAGAAAGCCTTTTGTGCATACTTCTGGTTATTAAAGCATAGTGAAGGCTGTGAGGGTGTCTGTGACTTCTTTAGTAAAAATTACTAATTGAAAGCTTTAACCTTTTGTGCCTCCTTGCTTCGCCCTGTCACTGGCTGTCTTCTGGGGAGGTGAAGAGGAGAAAGTAAAGCACTTGAACTTGCCTCTGTAATGGATGCCCTCACTTGCTGAAATTCCATATTGATTCCACAGTCCTATCTGCTGAACATATCTCAAATACCTGTCAGTTCCTCTTGCCTATTTTCTGCCATCAATTTGGCCTCTTTAACTTCTTGTTGATTAAATCAAGGACATTACTTGGGATGCCCCTATAATTTATTTATAATAGTTAACTTTGTCAGGGGAATAAGATTACTCTGCTGAATTTTAGTGTAAGAAACAATATCTGTACACAGAAACAAGGACTGCAGGCAAAGCTATTGGAGCTGCACTAAATACTACATAAGCTTCCCATACAACAAATAGAAAAATCCTTTTGAAGATAAATATTAACAGACCTGCTCCTGGGTTTAGTCAAGTGTTGTTCCGGCCTGTCCTGTGCATGGTGCAGAAGTGATGTGTCATGTACTCAAGAATTATGTTTTGAAGTGTTCTAAGAGTGCTGTTACAGAATGTTCTCTGGATAGCTCCAGTCTTTCAGTTTCTTCATGTGGTTTTGTTCATTATACAGTCGAACTTAATTTGCTCTTCCAAACCGCAGAAGTGGTAAAGACTGGAGCATATCACTTACGTTAAAATGAATCTGCAACTCAATCAATCAAATCCTTCCTTTCTAGATACTGCAAATCAATCATATGTATGAATTAAGATAATTTACCACTATTCAGTTGGGGGCAAAAAAGTCCCTTTGTGCTCAAGCGAATATAACAACTCCAGCAAGAACTCATTTAAATCAGGAGCTTTGTAATAACCCCTGCAGCTCTGATGCATACACTGAGGAAAGTTTCCCGTCTGCAACAAAGATGAGGATTTCTGTTCACACAGTCATTTAATATGTGCTGAGCACATACTGAGATAAGCTTGGCGTGCTGAGATGTCACAGCTCTCTATTTTTCTTCTTTTTCATAATCTTTTCCTGCTGCCTGGTTTGAAATGGGCTGCTTTGATAAGTGCTGCCGGACGTCAGCTCCTGACCAAGGCATCTCGCTGCAAAAGGGACAATAGACCTGTCAGGCACACAGCTACAGAGGACTATATTCTACCAAGATATCACTGGCAGGATATTTGAGCATGGCTTTGACCTTGCACTTTGGCTGTTGTAAATAAGTGTTTGACTTCCAAGAACTGGGCTTGCTGTCACTATGAGCTCCCAGGTTATTTGTGGTCCTGCAGCACCAACGTGTAATTGCAAGTTAGCTGACGTGGCTGCTCTGCACGCAGCAGCTCCTTAGGGAGTGCTTTCCACAGCTTCCTTCAGGATTTAGGTATTGGAATCATTTAATAGCCTTACTTACAGACCTCGGAGAAACACATAAGTGTCTGAAAAAAAGGTGTCATCACTGAGTGATGTGTACACTGTAGGGGAGAGAAACACAGTGTGTTTGTTTTCGTGGGGATGCTGAAGACAAATTGGTCAAACAGCCCTCAATTTAAAATGAGAGTATAAATAGCCCTGCCTTTAAACTCGAAACAGTCTATACCTGCTTTTTGAGATTAATCTTTCCTTGAAACTCAAAGCAAAAGTCTCTTTTCCGACCTTGGATTCTGAAGGAAGAGTTGACCTCTGGTAGATTTGCTGGGTCCTCTTGGGAAGAAGTAGTGTTGCTCTCCTCGAAGGCTTGGTGTAGTGGGCAATTCACTAAAAGAACTTACTCAGACCGAAAGCAGAGTTACTATATGAACCAGCACTAAGTAGCTACTTGTCCTTCTGTTGTAGTATTTTTTTAGATGAAAAAAAGAAATCTGAGGAAGCTGAACAAACAGAGCAAGGATGCTCATGGTTAATGGATGGACTGTGTAAATATGACCAAGTTGTCCATGAGCTGGTTGCCAGGTTTTTTCATTATTCTTGCATTCTATTTGGAAAACCAAGGGATGGCCTGCCCAAGTGTTCTGGATGAACCCAAAGAGGACTCTCCAATTTCAAGGCTGAGTGGCTGACCACTTCAGTAATTTCTGGCTTCAAGACTTGCTCAAATTGCTTCATAATGTCCCATGGAGCCATAGTTTGAGAGTCCGGAATTTCTGCTAGATTATATTGTAAAAGAAAATCCTTCAAGGGAGACCAGTGGTAGCATCCTGCTCCCTGATTTGCCACTGCCTTTGCTGCTACAACCTCTGGTGTCTGCCACTGAGCCCAGGTTCTGAGTAGAAGATGTTGTTAGAGTCGGACTGATTGCCTGAAGCAGCTCTGTCCCGGGATGTTCTTGCTGTTCGTGTGCCCTACAGTGGTGACAGAATGTTCTGCAGGAGGGAGTTGCTCTTTGCTCTGTCCATTATTTAAACAGCTGTCTCTGTCTTGGATGTAGCTCCAGCCCTCACATGGTCAGAATCACTTTTGTCTCTCCTGCCCTTGCTGTATAAGACCCTTACTTTGTGGTGATCCATTCTGTATCTATAAAGGCTGAGCATGTGGGAGATAGATAGGTCTTCCAGGTCTTGGCTTCTGCAGATGGGTCATTTCTCAGTGCTTCAGGGTAGCAAATGTACCTGCTTTCTACTGATAAAGTCCTTGGGATGCTTAAACATTCTTAATGTAATGCATGTGTAGGTCTAATCTGTTTCTCTAACTGCAGTCTTGTTGAGAAGAAATAAGGGGCACATATTTGGAAGTCTGGGTTTCCATAAGAAAGTAGTGCTATTTTCATAGCATAAGCCAGAAAGGCTGCATGTTCTCAGGATCTATGCTCTGGCTCCGTAGTGCTGCTTCATTATTCTCAGGGGTTTGCATAATCATGGTATTTGTCCTTGTTCCCTTCAGGGTAAGCTTGATAATAACCACAAACTTTCCTAGAAAAATCCTAAAGAAGTAAATCACAATACGTTAGAATATATGGTTTCTACTCAGTGAAGACCAAATTCTCCTTTGGTTTGGTGGAACAGCATTCCAGTAATGTAGACATTCTGAGGCAACACAAAACGCGATGTGGGTTGGAGTGATGAGCATTCAGGATTTAAACTGAATTAAAAAAAAAACAACCCTAAATTGTGTATATGTACAGAGAAGCTGTGGCTGCCCCATCCCTGGCAGTGTTCAAGGCCAGGTTGGACACAGGGGCTTGGAGCAAGCTGCTCTAGTGGAAGGTGTCCTTGCCTGTGAGGCAGGGGTTGGAGCTGAATGAGCTTTAAGGTCCCTTCCAACCCAAACCAGTCTGGGATTCTATGATATATGATTGCAGATTCAAAGTACCCTGTGCAAAGCAGTCCTATAACAGTATTAAATATATGTTATGATTTAAATATTTAAGGGACTCCAAGAAGTCTTTGAGAGTGCTTAAGGCATTTAAATATGTATTACTCCACATATCACTGGAAAGGATAGTCTTGGTATCCTGTGTGATCTCCTCAGTAGATTCTAACATATGTATGTGTTTATGTTGGTGGGATTGTGTGGGCAAAGAGAGTGGGGGCTTACTGTGTTTTCCTTTTTTATTTGGATTAGTTTTGTAGTAAAAGCAGAGTGAACATATGCTAAGCAAGGAAAGCTGAAGAAGCCAGAGGTGAAGTTCAAGGATAACTCTTCACTTCAACCCACTGTATCTACATTTTAGAGACATCTGGTAGGTTACAGAACAGACTGACAGGCTTAATCTAAGAGGTGCAGTAGTATCTGCCTGACCTTTCTCCTGTTCTATGTCAGTTCTCGAGTGCATATATTCTCTCCTTCAGTGCTAATGTATCTTGAACACTGTTCTCAGACCACGCTCAGCGAGTAGCTCTTTATCTTAGGCTTTGCTAAGAGTGACCCCACTTCTGAATTACATTGACCATTGAAACCATAACATAAAAATCCCAAACCCCATGGTGTGACATTGGGTGACATGAACTTCCTTGTTTATAAAAACAAATAGGAAAATGCTTCCACACCTACTCTACAAACAGGAGTAGTATCTGGCTTATTATTCTTCTGCTAACATTGCACATCTTTCACCATTCATTCCTGACATAAGTCGTTACCAGTCTGAGGTTTTTATAGAGGCTTTTAATGTGGTTCAGTAATGAGGATTTTAATTATCACTTTGAAGACAAAGATTCTGGTGCTGTTTCTTAGCCAAAATAGAGCAATACAAAAGGCTTAGGATTAGACAAGGATCATAAAGGCTGACTAGTTTTAATTTTTTTTTCCACTTAGCTGGTGGCAGAATTGCTGTCTGTGCCCTGAAAGGTTGTAGGAAGTTACTAGGCAATGGATAATGAACAACAGGAGGAGGATGAAAAGGTGCAGTGAAACTTTAATGCAAACAAATGAATTACTGGTTCCTTATTCAGAAAGGAGGATGTGATTCTTAAACCTGGTCTATTGTCAGCTCCAGTTACAAGTGAAAAGTATTAGCTGATAAAATGATGCAAGTGTGAAGAGTGCCCTAAACCAAACCTGCAGGAGAGGCGTTCTCATTTCTGGCCTGAATTACACAGGGTAAAAGCTAGGCAATTGTTTTGTTGTGTTTTCTCCTAACAGTAGTGAGAAGTAACACATGACAAGCAGGGAATTTCCTCTTCCATTTAAGAGCTAAGCAAGGGGCCAGTCTGCACTGGTCTCCGTGGGCTCTTTCTGACTAAACTCGTTCTTCCTTCTGTAAATTTTCAAAGTGATGCTAGATCTCAGCCTTGAGCATCTTCCCATTTTCCTGTATCATTGACATAACAAATGAATTATTCCGATGGAGGATATAGCCAAACATCTGTGAAGGCTGCATGAATTTCATGCCCTGTAAATAATTCTCATTAGAAAACATAAGCTTGTCATTTATGGGGTTTTAGGGGGGAGGGAAACTTAAGGTACCAGTTTCCAAATTAGAGTTGAGTTGCAGCTCTTACCTTTCAGTCGCTGTGCAGCAGATGGAGCTGACACACGGTGCCTTTCCTCATTAAAACTTCATGTGCACTTAACTGATTCTTAAATGAACTGGAGGTAAACATCCAGGTTAAAACTGGGTTTGGTTTTCTTTGCAAGCTGGTGTAGTGTGGATTTGCTCTTCGGCAGACCAGGAAAGGGAAGCAGGAGTGTTTGAAGGGTTAAGATTTTGGTTTTAACAGGGGAAAGATCTATGTCTGTTCCCAGATTCAGAATGTTTCTTTGAAGAGTTGCTGTAGCACCTTATTCATTACTTTCTATTATAAGCAGCGGCTTTTCTCTTGCCTTTGTTCCCGTTGTTGTCTTGCATGCAAACCTTTCCAAATGGGTTTATCCTGAGTCAGAAGCAAAAGAACTGACAGTAACTTAAGCTAAACATTCATTAGCCAAGTCTTTGATGAAGAATGGCTTGCAACACCTTAATGTAAGACAACTGAGAAAAAATGGGGAGAAGAATTACCTTCTGTATGAGGGAAGAGGGCACTTGTGCAGCTCAGGCTGTAGAACCAGGCATGCACTGCAAGCCTCTGGATAAAGGTAAAAAAGGAGCAGCACTTCCCAGCGAGAGCTTCATAGGTTTCAAAACTGGAGATACCAGTTACGAGGCTTCCTTTGGTCTTGCAGCTACCTGGAGCTAAGGGCACCTATTGGAGGAAGACTCTTTCTTTCCCTGGAGATATCTGCATGGCTACGTACCAGAATAACTGAACATTTTGGGTTGTATGGGACCTTCAAAGCTCATCTAGTTCAACCCGAGCAGGGATATCTTCAAGTAGGTGAGGCTGCCCAGAACCACATCCAGCCTGGCCTTGAATGTCTCCGGGGATGGGGCGTCCACCACCTCTATGGGCAACCTGTTCCTTTGTGGTTGGGGTTTTGTGGTTATGTGTTTCAATTAAAAAGAAATAAACAAGTTCTAACAGTGTAGTTCAGATAATCTCTTGCAATCAAAGCCAAAGTATCTTTAAGAGCTTAATTTGCTTTTGGCAATCAGGGATGAACAGATTGTGAGCAAAGATTGGAGGTGATTTTTAAGGCAATCATTTTTAAGCAGTAAGTGTCTGTAATCCTTGTCCCTTGTTCCCGTCTTCTCCCACCCTCCCAGTGTCATTGCTTCAAAGCAGCAGAATTGCATATAATCTGAAATCATTTGCCTGGGTCTGGGTCTCTGGGTCTGGTGGGTATGATAATGTGGTGGTGCAAATCTAGGACTAGAGATGGCAAAGTGGTGGTAATGATAGGGATACAAGCTATTATACAGTTCAATAGAATAGGAATGGGGCAAGAATTCCCATGTTCTTTGAAATTTATTTCTTCTTAGTCCCCCAACCTGTGGGTGAATCCAAACAGGAATCTATTCAGCTATTGCTAAATTACTTGAAGATTTGTTCTGCCATAGAAGACTAAGGTTGTCCTGTACTAGGGCCATGAATATATCTGATTCAGCTGAGATTTGACTGATCACTTAGTTTAACCAAGTGATTAAATTACTGCCATTGTAAGCAGAAGAGCTGATTGGACAAAACGAAATGCTGTGAATTACAAAGAAAAGGGGAGCACTAAGTTTTGTGTGTATGTTTTGTGTGTATGCACTAAATGAGTACAACTGTAAAACTATGTATCTAGACTAGGTCTCTTATTAATATTTGGAAAGAAGGTAACGCAGCCTTCTATTACCTTGATATCTACATTAATGAAAGATACCTATACTTAAGGAATAAGAGTATGAAATAGTATAAGGTGTAAGTTAGAAAAGTATTCAGAAAAAAGCAAACTTACAGAAAATGATAAACTTGGTGCATTGATAGATCTTGGCCAGACAAATGACATCAAGTAACTTGAACTTGATCACAAGGTTTGGACCTGATTACAAATCATTGACTTGATTAGAAGGGCCTGTAGGGACAGGCCAAGGGGAATGGCTTTAACCTGCCAGAGGGGAGACTGAGCTGAGCTCTTAGGCAGAAGCTCTTCCCTGTGAGGGTGCTGAGGCGCTGGCACAGGGTGCCCAGAGAAGCTGTGGCTGCCCCATCCCTGGCAGTGTTCAAGGCCAGGCTGGACACAGGGGCTTGGAGCAAGCTGCTCTAGTGGGAGGTGTCCGTGCCTGTGGTAGGAGTTGGAGCTGGATGAGCTTCCAACCCATACCAGTCTGGCATTCTATGGTCATACTGAATACAGCAGAATAAATTCTGGTAAGCGCATTTTAGAATCATAGAATCGTTAGGGTTGGAAAGGACCTTAAGATCATCCAGTTCCAACCCCCCTGCCATGGGCAGGGACACCTCACACTAAACCATCTCACCCAAGGCCTTGTCCAACCTGGTCTTGAACATTGCCAGGGATGGAGCATTCACAGCCTCCCTGGGCAACCCATTCCAGTGCCTCACCACCCTAACAGGAAAGAATTTCCTCCTTATATCCAATCTAAACTTCCCCTGTTTTAACTAAGTCTGCCAAGTTTAACTCAGAATTGTTTTACTAGGATTCCTGAAACTTCCCTGTGCTTACAAAGCTGCCTGTACAAATGCACCACAAGAGTGGATTGGGAATAAGTAAACCTCCTCGGTTGTTTCAATACGGCCAGAAGGCTGTTCTGGCCGCAGCGTTGCCTGGAGCAGAGCCCATGGCTGCGTGTCCTCGTTGCAGTGCAGCGTCCTGTGCATCAACTACCTGCTGCCAGTCCCAGCTTTCCCTTTCCAGCTTCTCCCTGCTCCATCCATCCCTCAGCAGAGATGGCTTTTGGCACCTCTCAGAAGCTGTGTCTCTGGGCAGAGGCTGTGTGGAGCAGCGATGAGGTCCTGCAGCCCACCTCTGGGAATAGAAATGGCCTTAATCCTGCATCAGGAAGGTGTTGGAGGCTGATCAGAGAAGAGCAGAGAGAAACTGGGGCTCTCCTCGGGAGACCTGTGAGGTGACAAAGCAGCTGCTCGACTGCTGTCTCTTCTTTGAGTCTGTCCCACAGAACTTCACTAGGAGCCCACCAATGGCAAACAGTAGTTAAAGAAAGCGCCCATGACTTCAAAACTTCCCAAGTGCCATTTTCTGTACAAAATAATGACAAACACCATGAGATAAGAGAAGGGTTTTGTGCATTTTGGTATCTTTGTAAGTAATAAATCATCTCTGTTGTAAGGGTCGTGAAAGTGGGTATGATGTGAAAGACGAAAATGTGGTTGTTATTCAGTAAACTGTGTCTCACTCACTACAGTATTGACCAAATAGCCTCGCAGGAAATGGTGTGGATTTGATGTTTAATGCGTCTAGCAGTCTCGCTGCCCAATACAAGCAGGCTGTCTCCAAATATTTACTGAACTGCATCTGAAGTCCCATCCACAAATCCAGCCTTTCTTATTACGTGACTGTCGGTCGGCAGTGTCACAAATACAGAAGAATAGCATGTAATTAAGGAGCTTTTCTATTAGCAAGGCTTGTCATTGAAATAAGGGCAAGTATTCCAATCACAGAGCAAAATTCTGCTTTTGTAGACACTTTTGTCTGTTATGCTGACACTAAGTGGGTATTTTGATGTGTCAAGTGACAAGATAAACAGAGCACAGTTTGCTCTTGCTGCTTTTTATAGTTTCATAATGGATGTTCTTCACTCTTAAAAAGGCACTATGCAGCAAAAATTCATTCATTGCAATGTCTTCATTTAGTTTAAGCTGGCACATAAACAGCTTCAGAAATTGTCTAACTCATTGAGAGGTTTGAAAAAACAAGCTGGGATTTCTGTTTCTTTGAAGCACCTTTATTCTTTGTATTCTTCCTTTTCCTGATTGCTTGTGGGTGTACACAGATGTAAAATGAAGGCTCTCCCACGTGTCTGCTGCTGCAGTGCCTGGCTCAGAGGGCCGTTGTGTTCTCATTGCAAACCACAGGAACATTGGCCTGCAGAACAGAAGGAATGGAAGCAATGACCTTGGGTCCCTACAAAAACAAACCTTAGGATCATCCTATAAAACCCTAGGAGTCCACAGTTTTGGCTGGGTTAAATATACTTCATATGTGTATGTTATTGTCTTGCAGCACTGTAATAGGGCTTTATAAAGTGTTTCTTCCGATCCGAGCTGTCCCCCGGCCAGCAGCTTGTTGTCCCTTTGCAGTTGGAGCTTGCATCCTGTGATTAGCTGCACCATGCCATCTGGGTTTACAGGCTGCAAATCCTACGTGTCTGGTTCTCTCTGCGTTTGAAACAGTCTCTGTTCCTAAAGAATACCTCAGCTAAGCTGTCAGAATTCCAGCTTGTTCCTGGGAGAGGCCTTTGTAAATCAGACTTCGTTACGTTCCGCTCTTCAAGGCGCAACTTCAGAAGCACCTCTGGTTGCTTACTGTAAATTCTCCTTGAATGCGTGTGCCCATGGTTACCTTGGACTGTTTGTTATGGAGCACAGCAGTGCTTTTGAGTTAAAGTGTATTGATTTATCCAGCAGTGTTGGGGGGGGTTCATTTGTTTTAAGAAAGAAACTGGAGTACAAGGTAAGCCCCCTTTCTGCTGTGGCTTGGCTGAAGCTGAAGTGATAATATTGCCTTGAGGATTTTAGAAACCCATCTCAGAGGGCTGGAGGTTGAGTGCTACTGGCAGAGAAAAGATCCTTCCTCTCCACTGCCTGATTTACTCCTGTTCTCAACGCTGGAGACGTTCCTTCTCTCCCTTTCCTCGGCCTTCAGTGCCACCTTGATCAAGGCAGTATTTTATCTTGTGTGTCTTCAGTTTCCGGCGATGGATGGGTGTTTCAAAGTGCTGTCATAATACATGTAATGGCAACTGAGATTGACTTTCCTAATTATGTTAAAATACTTGCAGAAATTAGCATAGAATTTTTCAGCATGCAAAAATACTACTTGAGGAGATCATAGAACCATGGAATCACAGAATGGTTTGGGTTGGAAATGACCTTAAGATCATCCAGTTCCAACCCCCTGCCATGGGCAGGAGCACCTCACACTAAACCATCTCACCCAAGGCTTCATCCAACCTGGTCTTGAACACCGCCAGGGATGGAGCATTCACAACCTCCCTGGGCAACCCATTCCAGTGCCTCATCACCCTCACAGGAAAGAATTTCCTCCTTATATCCAATCTAATCTTCCCCTGCTTAAGTTTTAACCCATTACCCCTTGTCCTGTCAGTACAGTCCCTAATGAAAAGTCCCTCCCCAGCATCCCTATAGGCCTCCTTCAGATACTGGAAGGCTGCTATGAGGTCTCCACGCAGCCTTCTCTTCTCCAGGCTGAACAGCTCATTCTAGCTTATAAAAAGTGCCATATTTAACTATTGAAGGGTAACCAGGGCTTTCAGAGTTTATTCTGATGTCAAACTAATGTCCTAGATTGATTATCTGTATTGCCCTGTATAGATTATATAGGCACCTTCTGGGCCTGCCAGGGCAAAGGATAATTTCAGGAAGTCTTGTGATGCCACAGAAAAAATGGACTCGGTCAGAGATCAGTGTGATCAGACCAAAGCCGTTTATTACAAAGCATCTATCCTTTTTCTACTGTCGTCTGCATCTGCTTACAATAGCTTGCTGTATTATAATTGGCTACATATACAATAGCTTGCTGTATTATAAATGGATCCAGATACAATAGCTTAGTGTATTATGCTTTGATACATATTCTTGCAGCACTCAGCAACTAGTATACAATTGATCAAATAAGCGTGTGGAAACTTAACCTTTAAAACTTGCTAACAGTTCACTGTTTTGTATCTTAGCACATTCCAGTTTCTTCTTATCTTGCTTACAGTTACTTTTGCTTCCTTACCCACGTCCTCCTTCATCCTCGGTTCATGTCAAACTCCACGTAGGCACTTACTGACTTGGGAACGTGGCCATTCTTTGCTAAAAATCCATCCAGAGCACATGTCAGGGGGCAGGGAATGGCACTTGATCCCTTTTCTTGGGAGTGTGTTTGAATGCAGGGTGGTTTTCTCTGTTTAAGGTTGTGATTTCTGCGACTCCACTGAATGAACTACGATTGCTCAAAGCTTTCTCTTATTTGTGGGCACATTTCTGACCCTGGCCGCGTGCTTGTGTCGCAGCTCGTCACGCAGTTGCTTTATGCCAGGAGGAAAATAGAAACAACTTCCCAAGAAATAGAACTGAAAATATATTTAGAAACTTAGTGCTCGCAGACCCTGATCAAATAACACACACACCGCGTTCTCTCAACACCTCCTGATGAATAATGGAACAGTTCTGCCTCCCTGCATTGTGGGAAGAGGGGGCTTATCCAAACACTCAAATCTGTGCCTGTTTCTGCATACTTTATGTAATAGTTGCTAATTAATAATACCAAATTATGAAGCTGGCCGGTATGGCAGGCTGGAGATTCAGAACAAATACTAACTGCTTCATGTGCAGAAGTCATCAAATGGCCATTGCTGCCGCGGAGCTGGTTCCTGAAGCACAGAGCTGCATTTCAGATGTTCGTAAATCATTTTTAACAGGGAGCTTGCCTGCTCTCATTTGATTCTGAGCAATCCTTGTTGTGGCAGGGCTGCTGCAGACCGCTGCAAAGGAAGGGGTCAGCTTTGCAAAGCCTGCATAAATCTGTGGCTTGCCAGGAACTGGAGCCGGGGGCTGTTTGGACCTGGAAGCAGATCCGTTTGTATTCCTTATGCTGCTTATTAAAGCACAGCTCTCTACCGTACGTACATAGCAATGGTTTGACTTACCAAGGACTTCTTTGTGAATAATTTCTCCTCATCTCAAAATCAAAGTCATCAAGACTAATGCTGCCAGTTGATGTCCTGTTACGTAGCTGGCTTTGGGAGAGGAAAATGCATTTATATCTGCCATGGTGAAATGTCCGCAAGCCGCTGCTTGTGAAAATAGTGTTCTGCTGCTTTGAAAAATGCATCCTGAAAGTGTCAGAACTGCTTTGAAATGCTGAATAGGTGGTGAAAGGTGCCAGTACCGGAGCTGACGTGTCAAATGGGTTTCAGGTACTTCATATTTACTCTTCATGCACACATGCCACACACAAATTGGGCTGCAGACTGTTGCCCAGTTGTCGTGGAGATGGAAGGAGACCATTTGTACGGGTTTCTTTTTGAGCAGCTCATGCAGTTTGAAAGAGCTGACTTCAACTGAAAGTAACAGGCATCTAACAGTCCTGGCTGTGATGAGCCATCTCCTACAGGGGGGAAGCTGTCATCTGCATGCTTGAGGGATCTTTCGAAGAGCATGGAGGTACGAGGCTGATGTATGGTTCAATCTTTTTAGTGCAGTGCGGAAGAGCCTCATAACACTGATGTACTTGCAATGTGTTTACCTTTAAAACCACTGTATCATCATAAAAGTGAGCTAGATGTGATATCTCTGCCTGTAGTTGGATTGATGAGGGTAAAATACATTATGCAAGTATTGAGAGATGGGGGGGTAAGACTTGTTGCTCATTTTGAAAACAAGCATGTATTTGATTGCACAGTGTAAGATTTCCAGGCCTGTGAGTGTCATGAGGCCAAAGGGTTTAGTCTTCCGCTTTAATACACAATTTAATAAGTGAAATACTGCATATCTTCTTTGGATGGAATTTTTGAAGCCCTACTGACAACTTGCACAAATGAGATGTGGGACAGAGTGCTATAAAAAGTGGAATTAGGCCAAGCAGCAGCTCCTGCTTCACAAGACATATGTTACAGGAGGGCAGAGGTAAAGTGTTAATGTGGGATCTGATTTCCTTAGACTTCTGAGAAATCCAAATCCAAGGACACATTGAAATACTTGAGGGACCTTTGGGCTGATTTGAGCTTACCCCTCAGACAGAGCCAAGAAAGCCCTATTTATACAAGTCCCAATATGACAGCTGTTCTTGAAAGCCAGTATGTGAAGCCTCTGCAAGTGCACCAGGGCTGTGTACCCCATCAAGAGCAAGGAAAAGTGGCCTGAGCTTTTTCCCTTTCTGAGCCCTTAAAAGTACGTTCTCAAAGCTGTCAGCTCTGCAGGGAGTCTGGCTGGACCCTGGCAAATGTTCGAGGTCTGGAAGTCAAGTGGCCATGCTGAGTACCTGGGCAGCGCAGTGTGGGAACAGAACATCCCCAGGCAGAAAATACCCGCTTTGAAGTGTTCCTGCACTAGCTTAAACCAAAAGGGAGCTCAAATTTACTTCATTGCTGACTAGAATGTTTAAAAAGCTTCGTTTGATTTCATAACGTGTTTGTAATGGCAGGAGAGAGCACTGAGGTAAAAACATCAAGGAATTCCCAATTAGGATTCATGGAACGGAGAACAGAAGACCTGTTAGCCCTACCTGAACTAGAAAGCTTTGTGCCTCAAGTGGGAAATTCCTTATTTATCCCATATGCCACACACTGTGTTATGAGGAACTGATAGGAAACTGGAAACTTTGGGATATAAGAGCTTTTGGTGATTTACATGAGCTCAGAATGTATCTGTGGAAGTGGAACATGGCACTTAGCAGCCAGTGACCCTCAGGGAACGCTGTCTGCGCAAGGGTCAGGCTGGAACCAGCCCCTGGCTGGCTCAGCGCTGTGCAATACAGCGCTCTCTCTTTTAAGCTGCATAAAGACAGTTTTTGCCTTGCTCCTAATTTTCTGGTTTTGCTTGATCTATTTGCAGCCCACAAAAGGGCCTTGACTGCCCCTTACAGCAGGTGCCAAGAAATGGCTCTGCTTCCTCTCTCTCCTCCTCCTCCTCCTCGGAATTAATACTGTAACTGTGGCAAAAAAAGCTTCCGACTTTGGTTTTTCTCATGATATTGGGGGTTGGTTTGTCTGTTTTAATTAGAGTAAGCAACCCAAGGCCTGATGGCTAAGTCTGTATTTGGGGCGATCTGGGTGGCAGAGACATCTTTGCCTTTTCCCAGATTCACTGGAGGAGCTGCCAGTGCTGTGCCAAGCAGCATTCCTGCCTGGGGCATCTCTCCCAGACCGGCCAAAACTCCCTGCTCCACTCCAGAAGCCATGCTATGTCATGCAGAGCACCTCAGTGACTTGAATATGAAGCTATAGTCCACGGAAGTGATTTTTCTCCTGGCGCTGCATAGTGCTTGGGTTTACTTTTGTTTTCCTACTTTTGCTTTAAATTCTTATTTCATTTTATTTGGGCAAAGAGTGAAGGTAGAGGAAAAGCAAGTATAGCTCAGCTTACATTGCAAAGCTCATCTTGTACAAAGAGCCGGGAATCATGTGCTTCGGTCCCTGTGGCACAATTCAGGTGGCATTAAGGTTTGTAGGAGATTTTTCGTTGACTTGGTGGAAACTAGATGAGGTTCTTCAATTATGCATAAGTAGTCTGCTGACTGCCTGGCTGTGATTTTTCACCTAGTGGAGATGGAAGGAATGTTTTTAAGGCTATGATTGCAGTTTGCAGGTAGCACAAATCACTCTTGCTTTTGTTAAAGTCTGCATGCTCTCTTCAGTACATTAAAGTTTGATATCCATAGAGTGCAGCATGGAGCAGAGATTTACACAAGGCTGAGGGTCAGTCGGGCAGTCAATTACCTTGGCCATGGTAGGAATGGTTTCTGACAGGATCCTAATAAAGAACTCTGTAGGAGTAGAAATTACACTTCAGCAATACAGTCTTTATTCATGTCTCTTAATGCCTGGTGGTTGTAATGGCAGCGCTACTCCTGGTGTAATACCTGGCTGTCAGTAGGGAAAATGAAATCTAGGGAAGTAGTTGATGCTGCATTACAAAAAACATAGCAGTCTCGTGCAGTTTGTATCTGAGGCAAGCACATGTTGGACAATGTGAGAAAGTCTTTCCCTATACCCTGCAGTGCTGGAAGCAGAGAGCTGTTGCACTGGGATGCAGGGAAAGCCAGCGCCTGTCCTCATGTGTTGTCTCCTTTAGCAAACCTGCTCTGCTTAGGGTTGTCACCTGAGAATGCAAAATGTTTTGCAATAGATCATAGAATCACAGAACAGTTTGGGTTGGAAGGGACCTTCGAAGCTCATCTAGTCCAACCCCCCCACAATGAGCAGGAACATCTTCAAGTACATTAGGCTGCCCAGAACCACATCCTGCCTGGCCTTGAATGTCTCCAGGGATGGAGCATCCATCACTTCTCTGGGAAACCTGGGTCATTTTAAGCAACCTCATTTTTAAAGCAATTTCTTCCTCACATCCAGCCTGAATCTCCCTCTTTTAGTTTCAAACCATCACTGCTCATCCTATTGCAACAGGTTGATAGCATGTTTTGAATTGCCTTGGGATTTGTCCATTGAGGATGGTCTCACTGGCTGTTGTGGTAACCCTAAAGGAAGGGTGCCCCAGATGGAAGCCATGGGGTTGATGGTGACTGCAGCTCCAGACTGGGGCAGTGTTTTCTTGCAGCAGGGTATGTCTCTGAGAAGAAGCAGTGGGGAGAGAAGAGCTTTCTGTCGTTGTACTGGGATCTAGGAGTAGAAGTAACTATCAACACTGGTCATCTCCAATGGGTACTGTGCTAAACCCAGCTAACTAGCAGGAAATAGATGCAGGTCTGCGGAGCTGAACAGCAGCGCTGCACACGCAGCTAGAGACCCAGCAGTGCAGCAGTAATATGGGATGTATTTTTTCAAAGAGGCAGGGTGATTTAAAAATTTGTCAGCTCTGTGAAGCTACAGAATCTCTGTAAAGAAACACAAGTTGATTGCAGGAACTGCTGGCTTTATACCCCCGCTGCTTGTAGCACTGTTCCCTACTCTGCTCCAAATGATGATTATAAAGTAGAGCTCTTGAAATTGCACCATTTTGTTCTGTTAGTCATCATTTTTCACACTGAACGCCATTCAAATATTTGCTCTCTTCAGCTGATACGTTCGTCTGAAAAATTCAGTTGTCTTGAAAACAAGCTAAGTACATATTTAAGGGAAACAGCCTGTATTTATGTGTTAACACTTGAGCTGCTGCAGCGCTGCTGCTTACATTTAGACGCAGGAGGAAGATTGGTCTATAGACTTAAAGCAGAAGAGAGAATTCCTCTGAAAATGAGCACAGTGATGTTGAATGTGGTACCAGTGCAATCTTTTCCTGTACGTGACATCTCTTTGTGTGCAATTGGTGGGGCAGACACTTATAAAAGCTGTTTTGAACACGGTGTTAAGGCTTCAGGCCTCTCTTGTTACCACAGGGCTAAGTGGTGGTGGGGTGTTTTATGGGATCTGCTGTGCATGGAGCACGATGTGGACCTTACCTTATGGCATGATAATGAGGTTTAACCTTTATTATAATAGAGATTTTACTAGCATAACGTCAAGGCTGTTCTGAGTTCCAAGTAAGTCTTTCGAGAAGCAGTTCTCCATCAAGTCAAGTCACTTCCTGAGGTGCAGCTTTAACGTTTCAGAGCTCCAGGAACAAAGAGACTTTGCAACAGAATTATTTCCCTGTATCACATCCAGCCACAGGGGAAGTGCAGATTTCAGTTGTGTCATAAGATAAAGAACAACCCTGGAAGCTGCTGTGGTACAGCTCAGACTGTAAAAGATGTTACTGGAATAAGTTGTTTGTAACTATGCACTAGAGTAAAAGCAAGTTGAGGTTTTATTCAGGTGGTATTTATATGTGGACAAGGCAAAACCAGACTTAGGTTTTAGTAAGACATAGAATCATAAAATAGTTAGGGTTGGAAAGGACCTTAAGATCATCAAGTTCCAACCCCCCTGCCATAGGCAGGGACACCTCACACTAAACCATCTCACCCAAGGCTCTGTCCAACCTGGCCTTGAACACCACCAGGGGTGGAGCATTCACAACTTCCCTGGGCAACCCATTCCAGTGCCTCAGCACCCTTACAATAAAGAACTTCTTCCTTATATCCAATCTAAACTTCCCCTGTTTAAGTTTTAACCCGTTACCCCTTGTCCTGTCACTACAGTCCCTAATGAAGAGTCCATCCCCAGCATCCCTATAGCCCCCCTTCAGATACTGGAAGGCTGCTATGAGGTCTCCACATGACTTTTGTTGTCTCTTCTGTTCAAAAGTAGGCTTTTATTTCTGGGTAGCTCAATGTTAATGCGTAAAAATGATGTTCTTATAATGGGTATCACTTGGAACTGAATGTAGAAATCATGGAAAAACCTATTTTTGCCTCCTACATTAAATATAACTATTGCTAGTCTTTGAAAATGCCATCTTGTTTTTCACAGAAGAGATGCTGCAAAATTCACTATTGATCTTTTGCAATTGCACCTTCTCAGCTGCATAGGTAGTTCTTCAATTAAATACAGAAATTGTCTTCAACTCCCCGAAATTGTTCTGTGCTGCTGCTGTTGGGTGTTAAGCAGCTCCCACATTGCTTACTATGGTGAATAAAGCGCCTTGATATTGGGGAGCTGAGCATTATAAATCCCACTGTCATGAATCTTCCAGGTTAACAGAAGAGGGGCTGCAGTGCTCCACACCGTGAAGAATGAGGCTCGGTGATTCTGAGGTATTTCAAGTAGCTCTGACGCTGGCAGTGCATCACTTTTACATTACAGGGGGCTGGGGCTGTGCAGTCCTGTTGTGTTACCAGCTTGCTTTGGTCCTGTGCACTATTGCCCAAGCTTAATACACCGAAGTAGTAGTTTTGAAGCTGAAGAACAAACCAGGCAAAAAGTTCTAGCAATCTAAACTCTGATTTTTTAGATTGCAGTATACAAAACCCCTTAACATTGAGTGATTCGCCTTCAGCTACCAACCTCCTGCAAGGGAGGAGATGTGTTTTTCACTCGGTTGTTGGCTGATTGCAAATACTTTGGAGGTAGTTCATTTCTGAACAGATTGTTCTGCAGGGTAACTGTAGGCATGTCCAGCTCCCATACAGAGAACCATATAGGCTTAGCTACCCACTTCTTACAATGGGCATTAGCTTTGCAGTCAATGAAAATGCTGCTGGGAGGACTCCCCCTACCCCTATCCATCCCCAAGGGCCAAAGAAAGGAAAAAAATCCTAATCCATTAAAGTTTCTTGCTGTTGTGATGTATAGATTAAGGAAATAATTATCTATCTATCTATCTATCTATCATCTATCTATCTATATCTATCTATCTATCTATCTATCTATCTATCTATCTATCTATCTATCTATCTATCTATCTATCTATCTATCAGGGAGTTTTCCCAAGCAGGTCTGTTGTTATGTCTTCCCACACAGAAGAGCAGGGAAAGCTCAGGTTGTGCTCATGGGAAATGTTCTGGGTGATGCTGAGGAGTGCTACATTTCCCATGTTTCTGCCACTTCTTCCCATGTTTTTCACACAGCCACCTGATCACTGTGACCCTGTTTCTGTAGGTAATCTATCACTGAACTAAATACAATCCCTGCCTCTCAATAAGCACTCTCCTGCTGTAAAGTTTCTTCCTCCAGTGGAGGATGGTCCTGTGACAAGCCAGAAGATTTTCCTTAGTGAAGGTTAGAGAAAGGGGGTTGTTTCATTCAGGCACTGTACCCTGGACTGACTGCATTAAATTAGATCATAGAATGAACTAAGTTGGAAAAGACCTTCAAGACGGCTACCCCAGCTGATCATGTTCATTTGTTACTTTGCACTCTCTTAGGTAGCGATGGATTCTGTGACATTGACACACACATTGACAGATGTATCTGAGTATGTTGGGCTGGAATGAGGTTGCTGAATTCAATAGTTCTACTGCTTCCATTGAAACCATTCTTGAGCTGCTACAACAGAGTATGGCCAACCATTAGGTACTGTAGTAATAGAATAAGGAGTTATGGATTAAAACTTAAATGGGGAGTTCATGTTAGATCTTAGGCAGAAGCTCTTCCCTGTGAGGGTGCTGAGGCGCTGGCACAGAGTGCCCAGAGAAGCTGTGGCTGCCCCATCCCTGGCAGTGTTCAAGGCCAGGTTGGACACAGGGGCTTGGAGCAAGCTGCTCCAGTGGAAGGGGTCCCTGCCCATGGCAGGGGCTGGAACTGGGGGAGATTTAAGGTCCCTTCCAACCCAAACCAGGCTGGGATTCTATTCTACAGGTAACTGAGTAAGGATTGTTCGAGGGTTTGGATACTGTTGGGAAGCCAGAGGATTCACAGGTATGTTTTGTCTACACCTAACTGATATTAATGTCTATCACTAGTCATTGTCCAAACAAAGCCTGAGCCTCAGAACTTCTCACAGCTTGCCCTGTGTGTAAAGCTGTGATTCCGAGTAAATTTTGCATTCCTACTATGTGCTGAAAGGGAAATGCACGTGACGGTGTGAAATCAGTGGCAAGCCTTGGCTCCTTGTGTCGACTTAGACTGGTTTTGTAAATGGTGATAAGGGTTTAAGCTGAAGGACAAGTGAGCCCTGCTTATGTCTAAACTGTTTATGAAAAGCTACTGTGAAAAACCTTGGTGAAGTTTGGGAGCAAAATATTTGCAAATCTGGGATATAAATGAACTGCTCGTGGGAAACAGAATGAATAATAGAAATAGTAATTCAAATGAATGCTTGCTGTCTGCTTGCCTGCCTCCTTCAAGCCAAGGGAATGTGCAGAAGAGAATGCTTAGCAAAAGAGAATGCTGCTCCCTAATGGGTAGTGCTGCTGTGTGAAACTGGGATGAAAGTCCCAGTTGCTATGGGTTGAACAGGGAAGTCATAGAATCATAGAATCATAGTTAGGGTTGGAAAGGACCTTAAGACCATCAAGTTCCAACCCCCCTGCCATGGGCAGGGACACCTCACACTAAACCATCTCACCCAAGGCTTCATCCAACCTGGCCTTGAACACTGCCAGGGATGGAGCATTCACAACCTCCCTGGGCAACCCATTCCAGTGCCTCACCACCCTCACAGGAAAGAATTTCCTCCTTAGATCCAATGTAAACTTCCCCTGTTTCTGTGTTCTGTATAGCCAGGGGCAGGGCAGAAATGTCACAGCACTGCACTCTGCAGGGTCACTGGCGCTTTTAGGGCTTTCAAAGTCCTTTCCATGGCTCAGGATCAGATGAGGCTGGATGCAGGCACCAGCGTGAGTGTTGCTGCAACTGGGTGGGTGAGGCTCGAGACCTGGTGCCTCCTCATTCAAGGTCTTTGTGCTTTCCCCTCTCTACTTTTCTGTAACAGGAGTCTTTTGCGTTTTGACTGGCTTAAAGGCAAAAGACATTGCCCCTTTTGACAGACTGATTTTATATTTGTGTCTCATTAGCACTTTGCCTGTGAATAAATGATTGGCTCCTGGAAATTCATTGAAGTTTTAATTGCCTTTGCTTTACTGGCAGAGAACTATCTCAGCATCTTCAAGCCTGTATTCTACCTGAGAGGCCTCTTCAGTGTTGAAGCTTCCTAATAAAAGCTGTGAGTCTTTAAATGAGCTTTCTGCCTTGCAGCTTGGCCCCTGGTTCAGTCCTCCCCCAAAATCAGAGTGACTTGACTTCTGGTAGAGGAAGGGCAGCTGCTTTCTTATTAAAACCATGTCGTAGGCTGCACCCCCAGAGCGTGAGCAGCAGCTCAGGGAGGGGATCCTGCCCCTCTGCTGCGCTCTGGGGAGACCCCCCCACTGCAGCCCTGATCCAGCTCTGGGGCAGCAGCACAAGAGGGACGTGGAGCTGTTGGAGCGAGGCCAGAGGAGGCCATGGAGATGCTGCAAGGGCTGGAGCAGCTCTGCTCTGGAGCCAGGCTGAGAGAGCTGGGCTTCTAAATCTTTCCTGAATTCATGAGCAGTTTACAGTTATTCTGCCAGACCGGACTGAAATCTGTGTCTGGGATTTCTGTGAACGTGTTCAGTTTATGGTGTGCATTTATCCCTTTTTATCAGTGTTTCTTCTCAATGTCTAAGAAAGACCCCTTAACCTGTTTCCTGAGCCATAAAACTAGGTAATACCTCCTGTATATTAATCTACCTCACATCAAAAATTAATTCACTGCTGTTATAAAGTGCTTTGGAAAGTAATATTAAGTAGTAGGTGTTACCTGTCTTACTGAAACCCTGAAAAACATGTGCTTTCCGTAGGGTAGAATGATTTAAGACCATTTTGAAGCAAAAACTTACGGAATGGTTATCCTTCCATACAGCCTGTATATAAGATGCTCTGAAAAATCCAGAATGCCAATTTTTTTTTCTGTAGCATACCTATTGTAAAAATACTGAATTATAAAGTTGTACTGTACATTGCCAATGCTTAAATGCTGAGGTGCAAGTCGGGAAAGCCAAGTAAAATTCATCACCAGATTTGGTGTCAAAAATTAGCCTTTTTTTCAACTATTAATGAATGCTTTTGGGTCCTTAAGAAATTGCTACTGCTCTTCACGCTGGTGTTGCCTGGTTTTCCTCATCCATGGCAGGCCCTGAAGTGTGTGACAGAAATCTCCTCTTCATCAGTGTTCTGAATGAGCTGCTGGTGGTTTCTGTGTGGAGTGTATGGTAACAGTGGCAGAGGTTTCTGTTCATTAATTCCCAGCTTTGGTAATGAAAGAGACAAGATCAATAAAAGCCATTGGACTCTAAGCACGTTTCCATAGGATGCTGGGTGGATGAAGAGTGCACAGAAGTATGAGCTCAGGAAACTGAATAGGAGTTCAGCAGTGCTGCGGGTCTTGGACCACGTCTGTTCAGCTGTGTTCTGTGCCTGGCCCTGGGGCCTGACACCCCAGGGAGCCCGGGGTGGTTCATAGTCTAGGTCAGCAGCAGCCCATGGCTAGTGGAAGAGAAGTGTATCCATGCTGTGTTGCGGCATGGGATTGTCTTGGTTTATGTGACTGTGCAACAGCAGGCACTCTGAGTTGAAAACCAAACCCTGAACAGTAGGTGAACAATGTGGTGGGGGATAAACCTCAGCTCACTTATATGCTTTCATCTAATGAACTGCTCCTGTTTGGTGGTGAACGATGTGGTTTTTCCTGAAGCTTTTGTGTTACACAGAGTAACTGAAAGCTGGATGCTGTAAGGTTTATCATGCTGTGGACTATTCCAGGCTCTGCACTGGCCTGTGATGGGATTGTTGGGCTTGATGCCCTTGGAGTCCGTCCTCCTTATACCTGCTCTAACTGCCTCCACACTAATGGCCATGTGTTACTCTGCCATCAGAGGTCTCTTTCAGCCTGTGCTCTCTCCTGTCTCTCTGGATATTTTTCAATAGGGTCACTCTGTTTCTTTGCTGCTGGGTATGTCTGCAGACATTTTTGCCTCTTTGCCAAGCAGTTTTAGCTTTAAAGGTCTGAAAATGGGTCAGCTCACAGTTGTAATAAGAAGTATCCAAAGCATGTGGAATTACAATATGGTCACAGTATTTACTTCTCAGCAACGCTGACAGAAATACAAATACTCTCTGCAGAATTAGGTGCATGAGGACTTGTGGCAAACATGTGGTTTCTGTGTGGTAAGTAGCCTGGGGAGCTGGGATCCTCACCCTGCTGCTGGATACGCTGCTCCAGGGACCCTGCAGACCAAAAGGCTGCAGCTGGTTTTAAGACTGGGATGGATTTAGTGCAGCCAGATAAGACACTCCTTGCCCACAGGCTCTGCTGCATAAAGCAAGCCTTAGAGAAGGTTCAGCTCAGAGCCAAGTCCACGGAACTGAAGTTGTCTGAGACTTTCCATCCAGAGAAGAGTGAATATTTGTGAAAGGATGATGATGATCTTGAGGATGATACAAGCGTGCTCACCATGGGCACTGTGGGTCCTCTCTATATGCACTGTACGTGGCATTATAAACACTACCTGTATCACCTGAGTTTCCCCCCACCTTAGTAGGCAAGAGAAATGTCTCGGGGAATGCCTTTGTGTGGCACGGTGAGGCAGAGAGTGGCATCTGTTCAGGATGCCTGAGGTACAACCTAGGAAAAATGTGCACGGCATTTGCTTCTCCTGTGAATTCTCTTGCTCTGTGAGTCTTCCGGACTCATTTTCTTCTCTAAAACTATACTTAATATCCAAATATCAGCAAGTTATTGATTTATTTCATTTTTGTGCCAGGCTGACAGAAAGTACCCTCCCTCAGCTAATGGTTGGGGTGCAGGTTATACTGTGTATTGCAGTTTTAGCAGCATATATTGAAGTGCTTGCCTTGACTGACTCTTCCCAAATTGTGGCCCAGCATCTTATTCTCCCCTTTTGACCTGCAAAAGTAAGATTGGAAAGAAGGACAATTGGAGCATTGCTGGATAACTTTTGCCTGAACCAGACTATTTCATAAAAAGCTGTTGTCCCTATTGAGGAGAATCAGATCTCTCTTCATGGAGGCAAAAACATGCTCCTGATTTATTTTATTACGTCACCCTGGTCACCTCAACCTCTTTCATGGCAAGAAATGCTCTTAGTTCTCAGGAAAGGCTCGTGAGGAATTGAAATCTCTTCCGTTTATAAGAAGCTGCAGATGGGTTCAAAGAAAATGCAGGGCCTGATGTTCCAAGAGGAGGGTTTTATCCAATAATAGTTCAAGTGGAGAGAGGCTGTTTCAGTGGTGGCTGCTTGGAGATGAAGGTTCAGCTTCCACTTCAGTGAGGCCTGCCTGGGTAACTTCCCTTAAGTGGAAAGCTTAGAATATCTCAGTATACAGTGATTTAAATGCATCTTAACTATAGCATTTATTAATTTACAGATATTTCCCTTTTGAGTATACTTCTGAAACAACAAAAAAGGCAGAATTTTCCTTAAAATATGAAAGGCAATATTTTCCTTGTGCTGATACACACAAGGAAAATATTGCCCCTGTATCTGCCTGTATAAAGAAGAATGATAATCACAGTTTTCTAAGTAGAATTCAGCAAGTTTGCATGTTTGAGTCTTAGAAATTGTACCTTAAAGCACGCATATTGAGGGAAAGAAAATTCTGGTGGCTTTCAGCTGGCCAAGAGCATATAAAAAGCAGCCTAATGTTGGAAGCAGAAAAAAGCAACGCAGGTCTGAGCTTTAAAGTGGAAGGGGCAGAGTAAAAATACAGGTTTTGAATCTCTCTTAGGAAAAAAAAACCCGAAACCACAACAAACCAAACTTTCTATAGGCTGTAAAAGGCAGAAAAACCTTTTAGGAGTATTTCTGTAGCAGTCCTAGTGTTTGAGAATCAGTGCTGGAAACTAAATATCTTTCTGAAGCTATTTCTGTTTATCTATTTGGTAAGTAGTTTTGGCTTTAGAAGGTATATTCTGATTGCTTCTATATGCTTATATTGTGTTATGCTAATGAGGTATTAAAGTTTTACCTAAAACTGTGTATGAATTGTAGAGGTGGAGGGTAGCCTGCTCTGAAATGTGGGCTCTGTGAGGATGTTTCTTGATATTTAGGTAAGGGTTTTAGCAGGCTTTCTGTGGCAGTATTTCAAAGAAAAGAGGGTAAAATAGGTCAGCCTCTGACAAATATTTGGATGTTTTGGTCTCTGGTTTTGAAAGTTTCTCATTACATCATGGCTGGTTTGTATGGAACCAATACCTTGTTCTTTAGGGCAGGCTTTCTTTAAAAGCTAAATGATACGGTTTCCTATCAGCAAGTCATAGTTAAAGGTGTGCACCTGTAAACACTTCAAGATAGTTTCAGCCAAAATTGTAGCCAGATAAACTTATAGCCAAGCGTATTCCCTTGCCAAATATCTTACTGCAAATCCTGTACCAGTTATGAGTAGCATTTTTCATGCGTCTTCATTGTCAGATGGTGGCATACTGGTATTGTGGGACAAGAGACTACATGGAGAAAGATTTGCATGTTCGTTATCATGGCTGTCAAGTTGCTCAGGAATTTGCATCTCACAAATGAAGGGGTTTGTGGTGGGAGATATTTGGGGGTTTCATTTATAGACAGATGAGGCTGAACACACTCAATAAGTAAGCTTTTCTCTAAATATAACACCTTTGAGTATTTGTCACCTGTTTGGAGAATCATACTGAGCTACATAGCATACACTGGGGAGAAAGAATCCCCAGTGGGATTAATCAGAACTGTACTTACAGTGTAGTGACTGTAATGTAATGACTGGAAATGTTTGTAAGTGGGACAAGCATATGCCCTTAGACTGTCTTAAGCGTTTAATACAATCATACTTTTACTGCGCTCTGTAGTATTGATCCGTATCCTTTGCTTCCAAGATGCCAAATTCCCTCCTTCCCGTGTACTTGAGAAATCCAACTGAACCAGAGGAATAGATGCAGGCAGGGATGCTCCTGCTATCCCAGAGAGGCAGGAACGCAGAGCTCCACAGCCATTAAACCTGTTAAGCATAGTTAAGTGCTCTATGTTGTACCTAGGCTGTTCTCCCTGTTCCCCCGTTGTTAGACCCCAGTTATTTATTGTCCTGTATTTCAAGTTAGTGGAAGTCTTCTCTGCTTGACTGTAGTTTGAAGGTGCCTGAGGGTCTGAAACTCAGCACAGTGCTGAAACCATGTTGTGCTGGGCTCATACCAGCTCTAACGATGCCTCAGTAATAAACCTGAGTAAGAGCCCTGCCTCTGAAAGCAGCAGGTAATGGCTGGCACCACGGAAGGATTCAGAGAAAGACATAGTCTCAAATAGATAGATTTGTTACTTGAATGAAATAAAATTGCTATTTTTGGCAGCTCCTTGTTTATAAAGTATATTATGAGGCACTTAGTTTATAGAGTATCTGAGGAATGGCTGGAAAACGCCCTTGAGACTAATAAAGACATCTTTCTGTAGTTTTTTTGTGTCTGGAAGGCTCTCTGAAGATGCAAAAAAAGGGTGTCTTTTAGGATTAAAATTTTGTCTTGGTAGAAAAGCTACATAAGGAAAAATTAAAGGATTCTCAGAGAACACGTTTTAATGCCCAATTGCCATTTCTAGTAGCTGATCCCTTGGAAGGACTTCAGCATGTTTTAATGACAGTCAGATCATGTTCTTTCTGCAAAGAAAGCCATTTCCAAACCAAATGACACCACTGTGCTATATTGTTTGCAGTTCCAGCAGTGATGTTGCTGTTAGAATTACCATCCCATAGGCTTTACCTGACCCTAAAGCACGTATGTCTATCTTTTATATGACAAACATACTGAGGCTACTGACAATTGGGGTGGGTGCAGAAATGGTTTTCAAATGCCAAATTCTGTTCTGGAACATATCCCGGTTCTGGATTACAAAGCAACATGGATTTATTGGTGGTCAAAAAGAGGTGGACCTAAAATTAGACTTAATTAACATGGATGCTGTTCAATACAGAGCTCTGGCGTCAGAGCACAGGAGAAGGTACTAGGGGAGACATGCTGCTGCTGGTAACTGGACACGTACATCTTCAGCCTCTGAAACATGCTCCGAATCTAGTCATGCACTGATTGCAGGTGAAGGAAGGGACCCATCACATTCATTGCAAAACCAATTTCATAGAAGTAAGGAAAGAAATAAGTAAGAAAATAACATAAATAATAATAACAAAAACCATAATGAATAACATAGTAAAAAAATAAATAACAATGAAATGAAGCATAAACCCACTGCGGTAGGTATGTGATAGACCTTCCTGGAAAAATAGCCCCTCTCAAGAAGCCTGAATTTAAGATTTCACATTCAGCCATTTCAGCCCACCTTATTTCCTAGCAACATTTGTCTAACAGAAGCTGTTTTCCTCCCATTAGGGTCAGTTCCTGGTTAGCCTGTGCCTTATCCCATTCAGAGAATAATGGGATCCTACTACTTCAATTCCAGTCCTGAGGTTTAGACTTGTCTTGTCCCAAGACAAACCTGGTTTGGGAACCTCCTCACTATCTGTTACTTGCCAGCAATGAGATGAACTTGAGGAATAGGAGGTACAGGATGCAACACATCCATATTTCTAATACAAAAAGCCATACAGAAGCATCAGAAGTGGTTGCTGTGTGTATCTAGTCATCGCTGCTGTAAGGTCCTTCTCACGAAGAACATTGCCCTGCACTGACATTGCTGCAGCTAAGTGGTGGTGCCTATATAACATGGATGATAAAATACATGTATTAGTATCTGAGAAGTTATTTTGATCATGGCTTTATAGCTTGATGCTTTCAGAGGCTTCTCCTGATGGGAGGAGAGATTGTAGCTTGCACAAATAGCAGGGATTGTAATAACCCACCATTCCATTTGTGCTGCCAAGGATCACACCACAGTGAACGGAGCTGTGTCTGAAACTGTTATGTGAAATGCTGTAAGGCAGATTTTGATTTAAATCTTTGTGTTCTTGTGTTACCCACCCAGGCTGACAGTTCCTGCTGTAGTTCCTTATTGTTGCTTCAGTCTTTAAAGACGTGCAGGAGTAACACTGAATGAGGAAGGAGGCTGTTTCACTTACTGCACCCTAAGGAAACTGAACACAGGGTGGGAGCTGCTCAGAGCAATGCTAGTGTGTCTATGACTTTCCAGTCTTGAAGAACAGAAATCCAGCAAATACAGATCTGACCCCGTTTTGGGTCTGAACTGCTTCACTGAGTTAGAGTTACGTTTTGATGGCTTGCTCTCACTGTTGCTTCAGGAGGCTCCCATTGGATTGAATTCTGCTCTTTGATGGTGAATCATCACTGCTTCCCCTTCCTAAGATCTCAGTTTGAGAACTGGGTGCTTTAACTTAAAAGATCATCTTTATCTTTGTCTCTCGCACCTGGGGTTCCCAGGTCAGCACTGCTGTGTGATGTGCCATCCCATGGGACTTTCCAGGAGTCACATCAGATGTTTGCCCTGCAAAACCAAGGGATCAAAGCCTTTTGTCTGTTTGGTTTTCTGTATCTAACAAAGAATTGTCATAGTGTGATCTGATTTTCACACAGCAGCAGTGTTGGCTGAAGGTGATTCTAACAGGTCAGATGTTGCCAAAAGGACAATGTGCCATGTGCCATGAAGAAACCAACCCAAAGAGCTGTCATGGGGATTTAGAGACACCCTGATCGTTACCCCATAGATGAGGTTGTGCTCATTTGTAGTTGTGAAGGGTAAAAAATACCTTTTAATTTACCTGCAAAGCAGAAACCATCAGCAGTCTGCTGTGGGGGTGACACAGCTTGCTCATTGTGGTATGGCTGTGTGTGCTACAGCGTGTATGCCGACATGGCTGAATGATTAAGGAGCAGAGGTGGCATCTTTTTAGGTCTTGGGACAGTTTACCTCCATATAGCATTGGGAACAGGCATCCCAAAGATCTGTGATACCTCTGGGGGGAGCTCTGCTCTGAGCATCGCACACAAGCAGGACTTGTTGAAGCTGCCTGGCTTCCGTAAGAGGGGGGACTCATTTGCAGGGACAGTCTTTCATGATGTTACTGAAGTTCATGTATTCTGCTACTGTTATATTCCTAGAAGGCCTTGTTTAAAGTAACCTGCTACAAAGGCACATAACACATAACTGAGCATTTCAGTTTGGCACAAAATTACTCCCCCCTCATTCATAGAAGCTTATTTTCCAGTAAATATTTTTACTGATTTTTTTTTTTCTCTTCCTCCTGCTGTAATCAGTGACTTTATTCTAAAGCTTAGATTGCTTCGGAGAGTAGCTCAGCAGCATAATGTGAATCATCATATTAGAATATATAAAGGCTGGAAGCCTCTACTACTGTGTATAATATGACAAATACAAGTTTTAGAAACGAAAAACATCTGGTAAACTATGTCTTTTGCTTTAGTGTTACCAATTTAATGATTGAAACATGTTTTTGGGGGGTTGTTGGGGTTTTTTTGCATTCCTGTTCATGTTGTGGTGAATGTGCTGCTGCCAAAGTCAGTGGGGTCTTCACAGCTATAGAGGAGCAATACAAGATATGGCTGACGATCTGCATTACTGGTCTGAAATTGTCCGCTGGGCAGACTGGTTTTAGTTTGCACCCTACTCGGGAGCAGCATGGAGACCCCATTAGTCTCACAAGCGGCATCAGATGAAGCCAGCAGTGTAGAAATGACCTGACTTCACAGAATCTCACCGAATCATCAGGGTTGGAAGGGCCCTCCTGAGATCATCCAGTCCAACCCCCTGCCAAGGCAGGGCCACCCAGAGCAGGTTACATAGGAACACATCCAGACGGGTTTGGAATGTCTCCAGAGGGGGACTCCACCGCAACTTCTCTCCATCCTGATTTGTCTGCCCTAGATTTGGCAAAATGGAAGGCAGCTTTTTGAGCCACGTGGTTAGCACTTTAGATGAGGAATGAAACTCGTATTAATAAAGAGTTTGTGCAAATTGTGCATCTATCAGTAAACAAGGCTGCCATCAGAAGTATCTAAAACTTGTCAGTGATCGTAAGATTGCCGTTTGCTGAAAAGCACTCAGCATCAAAAGTCATTCTAACCTGGAAATGGATAGCTCTGGGGGAGAGATGTTCAGATGGATTTATCAGTAACTGTTCTAAGACTCTTTAGCAGCAGGACACGTTTTGGAGGACACCACCTTGGTCTCATTCACCTGGCTTCATTTATCAGTATCGACAGACATAGATAACAACAAATGACTAAACTTCCAGTGGCTTTCCATTGATTGTCTCCTATTTCAAGTCTTCCTGCTCCATGCTTTTCAGTTAATTTTCAGTATAACTCCAAGATAAACACTAATGTGGTTGTTTCACATGTGCATGTGAAAATGGAAGGAATTATTGTACCATTACCGGTAGTTTCTAGGCTGTTAGAAGATCAATTTATGGAAGAAATAAAATATTGACTGAGGAAGATATAGATCCCCTTGATAGCACTGATGAAACACAGGCAGCTTGGGGCTTGTTAGGGAGGCTGCGAAGAGTTATGGTCTCTTTTCATAGAGGAGAGAGTGATGAGATTTATTTTCAGCAAAGGTACTTTGTACACTCAGGGACAGTTAAAATTAAGCTATTCAATTGCAGCAGCAGAGTTGATGGAATAAGCTGCTTTTAAAAGTGCAAATAACACCTTTGTTTTACATGGAGTACAAAATCAATGGCGTTAAAATTTACAGTGAATCTTTTGGTTGGAATGAAGCTGGTTTGAAGTGCCACTGGTTGACTTTCTCGGAGTTAAAAAGAACAAATTCACCAGCACCTTTGAGAAGGAGAAATGAAAATAGTTAGTTGTGCAAAAGTAGGAACCTAGTTCAGGGCCAATGCGCTGTGGTTGGAAACAATTTCGATCTGCCTTCTCTTTTGGGGTGGTTGTAGTGGTAGTGAGGTTGTACCACTGCTTAACCTAACGGAAAAGCTTGCTCTTGACACTGCTCAGTGCAGTAAGTGCATGTTGCAGCTGAGCATAGGTATCAGTTTTTATTAGAAATTATTGGAATGGGTCGCTTAGATGAGTACATGATAATAACAGGGAAGTCTTGATCAATATCCCACAAGTCACAAACAGGGAATGGGGCTTTCTTGTTTTGATTGCAAGAGATATGTGGAAATGAAGAATCTTGTTAGCAGTCAAGTTACCTTTGCTTGGCCCTCAGTTGGTTTTGTGTTTGGAACAGGAGTTTTAATCTGTATGCTACAGTTGCCTTCATCCAGGCAATGGAATCATAGAATCATAGAATCATAGAATTGTTAGGGTTGGAAAGGACCTTAAGATCATCCAGTTCCAACCCCCCTGCCATGGGCAGGGACACCTTATGCTAAATCATATCACTCAAGGCCTCATCCAACCTGGCCTTGAACACTGCCAGGGATGGAGCATTCACAGCCTCCCTGGGCAACCCATTCCAGTGCTTCACCACCCTCACAGGAAAGAATTTCCTCCTTATATCCAACCTGAACGTCCCCTGTTTAAGTTTTAACCCATTACCCTTTGTCCTGTCACTACAGTCCCTAATGAAGAGTCCCTCCCCAGCATCCCTATAGGCCCCCTTCAGATACTGGAAGGCTGCTCTGAGGTCTCCACGCAGCCTTCTCTTCTCCAGGCTGAACAGCCCCAACTTCCTCAGCCTGTCTTCATATGGGAGGTGCTCCAGCCCCTGATCATCCTCGTGGCCCTCCTCTGGACTTGTTCCAACAGCTCCATGTCCTTTTTATGTTGAGGACCCCAGAACTGCACACAATGCTCCAGGTGAGGTCTCACGAGAGCAGAGCAGAGGGGCAGGATCACCTCCTTTGACCTGCTGGTCATGCTCCTTTTGATGCAGCCCAGGATACGGTTGGCTTTCTGGGCTGCGAGAGCGCGCTGCCGGCCCATGTTCATTTTCTCATCGACCAGCACCCCCAAGTCCTTCTCCACAGGGCTGCTCTGAATCTCTTCTCCGCCCAACCTGTAGCTGTGCCTGGGATTGCTCCCACCCAGGTGTAGGACCTTGCACTTGGCATGGTTAAACTCCATGAGGTTGGCATCAGCCCACCTCACAAGCGTGTCAGGGTCCCTCTGGATGGCATTCCTTCCCTCCAGGGTATCAACCGAACCACACAGCTTGGTGTCATCGGCAAACTTGCTGAGGGCGCACTCAATCCCACTGTCCATGTCAGCGACGAAGATGTTGAACAAGACCGGTCCCAACCCCGATCCCTGAGGGACACCACTCGTTACTGGTCTCCAGCCGGACATTGACCCATTGACCACAACTCTTTGCATGTGGCCATCCAGCCAGTTCTTTATCCACCCAGTGGTCCATCCATCAAATTGATGTCTCTCCAACTTAGAGACAAGGATGTCGTGTGGGACAGTGTCGAACGCTTTACACAAGTCCAGGTAGATGACATCAACTGCTCTACCCCTGTCCATCAGTTCCGTAGCCCCATCATAGAAGGCCACCAAATTGGTCAGGCAGGATTTCCCCTTAGTGAAGCCATGCTGGCTGTCACCAAGCACCTTGTTGGTTTTCATGTGCCTTAGCATGCCTTCCAGGAGAATCTGCTCCAAGATGTTGCCAGGCACAGAGGTGAGACTGACTGCTCTGTAATTCCCTGGGTCATCCATTTTCCCCTTCTTGAAAATGGGGGTTATATTTCCCTTTTTCCAGTCTTTGGGAACTTCCCCTGACTGCCATGATTTCTCAAATACGATGGCCAGTGGCTTAGCAACTTCATTCACCAGCTCCTTCAGGACCCGCAGATGGATCTCATCAGGACCCACGGACTTGTGCACATTCAGATTTTTAAGATGGTCTTGAACCAGTTCCTCTCCTACAGTGGGCGCAAGGAATGCCAACTTCCAAATGAATTAATTTCCAAGGTATTTAGCCTAAAGTTATTTCTGAACAGAAGTGGACAGTGCTGAAGGTGCTGACTCTGTAAGGTCAGTACTGACACGCCTGGGTTGTCACAGTGTGGAAAACTGGTGAAGTTTAAGCATTTCAAGCCAGCCACCAAGGGATCGTTCCTGTCCCACCAGACTGGTTTCCAGCCACCCTGGCAGACCTTAGGCACTAGGCTTTGTTACGCACTTTGAGTTTCCTTTGCTGAGAGCTGGTCTGCTTTCTCTTGAAGAACAAAGTAAATTGCCTTCCAGTCGTGCATCTGTTGAGGCGACTTCAGTGTTGGGGTTTCTTTGTGTAGTTTGCTTTCTCTTTCAGAATAGCAAGTTGTGTTTTGTGCAGCACCGAGGGGTTTTGTCTGGCAACTTTGCTTTCAGTTTTGATGTGTGAATTCCCAGGGAATTCCTAGCCAGAGTGACAAACGAGAGCCGTTTCAGCTGGCTGCAGGCAAGGGCGAAGGTGATGTCGCTTTATGAGGTGGTGAAACCCTCCGTGTTCTGGAGCAGCTGCAAACAGGGTAGATGTGTGCAACTTGTTGCTGTGGTCATAGCGCTGGAGGTAAGGGAGCAAACCAAACCAGCTCCTTCCAGGACCATAGTCACTAGTGCAAAGGCATTTATGAGATAATAGGCTTGCATGGCACTTAAAATTGGCTCCTGAAAAGGATTTGTTCTTGCCAGGCCTGTTTCTAGGCAATGGTCTCAAATACTGGCAGCATGAGGGCCCAAGCATTTCCTTCAAGCTCAGCATCCATTAAGTTGACTTGGCTAATGCATGGGCAATTTTATGTGTAATTTCTTGCAGAGCTACCCATTCCCACTGCTGCTTGTGTTTCCCATGGATGCTTCCCTCTGCTACATAGCAGGGTAGGATTAAGAGCTAAAGAAACACGCTAATTACTTAGTGGGATCAGCATCTGCTAATGAGCTGGGGTACTGCAATCAAACACTGGCTGTAACAAATCTGCCTTCAGATAATTTGCTCAGAGCAGATTTTTGTCTCAGGGAGCTAGATCCATGTTCCACTTGAAACAGGCACATTATTAAAGCATTAACAAGGAGGGGCTTCTGTTCCAACAGCCAAAATGCTGAAGCAACTATGAAGATGATGATGTGAAGGTGATCGTGCAGATGCTTTTGTTTGTACCTTGTCTCACTGGTGGAGCATGGGTCCAATAATGATGGTTCCAGACCTTGATCGTTGATCAAAGACGGACTTACTTTGGAAAAATGTTTGTCTCGAGTTGGTTTTGAAGCTTTGTAACTTTGAAGCATAAGTGTAAGCTGCTCAGTGCTATGACAAAAGGCAGATGGGGGAGTCGTTCACTTCCAAAAGGTTGTCAGATTCCCAGTATACTTGCACTGTGGAAACTGGGCTAAAAGAAAAGCAGGAGGCCCACATGCTGTTGCAGTGTTATGAGATTTGTTATCCAAATAGCTCATTAACATCCAGCTCCAGAGAGACGGCAGTAAAAACCCTATTTATAAGTAATATTCCTGTAGAAAAGTGTAGTTTGCAGCACTACGTGAGATGATTACAGTCATTGGAAACTGCAATAATACAGGAACACTTAGCTTAAGAAAAGAAGCATTAAGTAGCTTAACACTTTCAAGCTATCAGAATAGTGACCTAGGCTTGTGTAGAGTAAGCCAGACTATCTGAGTTTGGTACCTATGGTTAGTGAGCCATACATCATAAACCAATCAGCAGATAATGCAGATTTCTGTCCCATGGGGAAATGTACAGATAATAAAGGAACACATCAGTAAACTCATGGCTCTTGTGAGAGTCTGAAATTGCGATTTCAGTGCTTCCTTCAATGTGTGTGTAAATCACAATAGAACAAAATCATAGTCCTGGTGGCTAATGATACCTTTGGATTTCATGCTTTGGACTGCAGAGATGCTGTCATGGTGGGACAGTGGAAGTTTCAGTATGAAACAGATATGAGAGCTGTGAATATTTGTGATTGCTTAGTAATTTCAGTGTAAGAATCAATTACAGCAAATATTTCCTTTCCAGCACCTCCCTTTTCAGGATTTAAACCATTTTTGTTTAAATTCATTTACATGTGGTAGTGTTAAAGCAACACAGAACATGCCCTTTGTTTTAGAGCTTCCTTCCAGCTTTACGATAGCTGTAGGGCTTTAAATGTTGCAGAGCGCTTTGTTTTCAGCTGCCAAATGATTTATTTTTGTGGCAAAGATTAACTTTCTCATCAAAGGAATGGGTAACATAAGCTAATATAAGAAAACAGCTGTGTTTTTAAGTGGAATTCCCACAGGAATTGCTATGTCCTTGCATTGTGTTGATAAGTTAGAAGAGGAGCCAGTGCAGACAAGACAGTGGCTTCTCCTTTACCATACGGACAAGCAAATGTGGGAGTTCAGGGAACCTGCTGTACCGAGAGAGGAGAAACAAAAACTTCTGGAGTGGGAACAGGAGCAGGGAGCAAACTGAGCAGAGAATGTGGTTTAGGAAACAGGAGGTGTGGGGTTGGACACGGGCAGGTCAGCAAGGATTAAAGAACAATTCCAGTGGTAATGAAGATTGAGGGGGAATTGCTGCCAAGAATCCAATTTCTGCCTCACTGAGGAGTACCCGATGAATGACAAGCCTGAAAGCTGCATGTGATGGATGTATTAAAGATGATGCCTGGAAGGAAAGATAATCATCAAAATGGAGAACAGCAGCTTTCATCAAGCACAGGGCGGAAAAGAACAAGATGTGGGCCATTTATTTGGTGGAATCAGCCTTTTCATTGCCATGTTCTTGTACCCCAGTACAGAAGACTACCAGTGCTTGATATCCTAATACGTGAAGCTTAGAGCAGTGAATGCAGGAAACTAGTAGCAAAACGACTAGTGACCATCTCAGCTCAATGTCCTCAAGTTGAGTTAATGAATCAAAACTGGATCTGACTAAACCAGTATGGAAAGGTCTACAGCTGGCAGGAGAGTCTCTTCCCACCCTCCAGCCTTCCTGCTGGGATGTAGGTGGGAAGATACCCAGCTGCTGGGTGGCTGGTGGGACCGTGGCTGGGGGACAGGCAGTCTGATGGGAGAAATCTGGGTTAAAGCAACCAGCCAACCCCAAAACCCCACAGAAAATAGCTTACACAAAGAGGGAAATGGAAGCAAAGCATTGCTATGGGAGGGAACTTGGGCTCTCCTTAGAGCTGGAAGTGTTTCTGAATAATGTATTCTGCAATTATAGCACTCCAAAGTTAATCTTTTTTCTCTGTAGGTTTCCTGATTTCTTGAGATATTAGTTAGATACCAAAGCTTATTTTTCCACACAGAAATGAAACATTGACTCAAGTCATGATGATGTTTAGATGCCATGCTGTTTGAAATTGTCTTCTGGATGTCTCACTGGGCTTTTAAGGATCAGTCCTGTAACATATGAAAGGATGCTTCCTTGTTGTCACCTAGGCCTTGGCATCTTTCTGTTTTGATTATACAAGTTTTGCATATTATACTGTTCTAGTAAGACTTTTCAGCAGTTAGTCAGCATTTTAATAGTAGAAAAAAGCTCTGTATGCGTAAGGAAGGGATCAGTGGGTATCTGTTCTCCACACAGAGTGAATTAAGCCTGCTAAACATACATATTAGCCTAGACAATCTACTGAGATTCGTATTTATCCATGACTGAAAATGCTGTATGGTTGATGCAAGTCCTCGTTTATGTTGGGAACTCATAGCATGATCATTCATTCCACATAGAAATAACTTGGGTTTTTTGTAGGCTTCCACAGGGAGCTTGCTTTTGTGTGTGGATAGATGTGTGTTTAGCTGTGTACATAAAGGGGTATTTACCTAACAGAATTACGGTGTGTTTTTTCATGTAGGACTGCACCTCTGAACAACAGGGAGCCCTGAAAGCCAGCTTGAGCCCTTTACCTGCTCTAGTGATAGCTGTGGTGTCCTGCTGACTGTTGCACCTCTGCAGGACATGGGAGCTGAACATTTAATACATGACTTAGGGATGAGGTGGAGGCTCACGTGATGTCTGAAAATCTCAGCTCGTGTTAGCAAATGAGCCCAAAAGTGCTTGTAAAGCACCGGTGGATGCTGGCTGGCTTAACGTGGAGCTGAGCAGCCTAACCCTGCCCAGAGAAGCTGTTGCTCCCTTTTGTTCTTCTGGACACGCAGTCCTGTATCAGAGCAGCACTGTTCTGCCTTCTCACCTCTCTTCCCTGGAATGCATACCTCTGTCAAAATAGGAGTGCTGCAGTTACTGCAATAGGCCTTTTCAATCTCTTCTACATCCTGGAGCTTAAAAGATAGCAGGTTAATTGTGCACAAGATAGCGTGCTGGAGCAGAATGATGAACTTTAAAAGCACATGTGTTGCATCTATAGCCAGGCAGGCAGAATGTCAGGAGAATTATGAAACACGAAATAGTTCTGGTGGATTCATGGGTATATTTGTGTAACCAAGTATAAATATGTTCTTAAGAATTTAGTTCCTGCCCTGCTAGATCTGAAGAATGGTTCCTGGGTGATAGAAAAACAAGAGAAGGTAGGAAAGGGAATTCAAGCAATTCAGTTTACTTCCCCCTCCCCTCCCCTGGGCCTGTTGGTAGGTTTGGTTGTTTCCGAATGCAAAGTGTCAGTCTCGTCAGGTACTTGTCCCTGAGTAAAGATGGTTGCCTGGAGAAAAGTCCCTTTATTTGTGTTTGCACATCTGCTTTTAGAGGTGCTTGGTTTACCTGCAGGATGGACTTGGCTGGCTCTGGATGCTGCCTTGTGTTGTGTAATGCCAAGGCTGCCTGGCTTTCCACTGCTCTGCGCCCCGGGTTTCTTATGCTTTGGGTGGATATGGATGTATTGAGGCAGAGGGGTGACCAGGATGGGGGCACACACTGGGGATATTCATACTGTCTAATTTCCCATTTAAGTAAGCTGAGCTTCAGTACTTTCATTCAGTTGATTTAAATACCTGATAGATTCTAAATTACTTTTGTTCAGTTACATGGAAGCTTTGCTGAAATTCTCTAGAACTGGAGTTTAAGATGGTAACACTGACTGAAGCGATTTGTTATTCAAAGCAGTAAATGTAAGGATGTGACCACTTTTAGATGACCCAGCAGCTTTGGCTGATGTCCCTGGCTTGCTGTGCATGTGGTAGAAGGAAGATTATTTATATTTTTAGATGACAGTCTGGTCTTGGGCATGAGCAGGACAAAGGTGATGCAGGATTTTGTGTGCTGGGCAGAGATGCCTTCTGGGATACTGAAATCCATCAGTGATGGTTCAGAGCCTCAAGCCCAAACATAAAGTTGTGGCTCAAAGGCTTACAGCAGTATATGGTTTAGTCACCCTTTGTGCTGGGTTTCATGTCTTCAGTTAATCTCTGTGGTGTGCGAGCATGAGCTGCAGTGAACCACACTGCAGCCTGGTCTCCTGACCACCCGCTCTGTGGCACTTCATCTCGAGGTGTTTGTGGCCAGCGGTGCTCTCCGTGCTCTGCTGCTGTCCTGTGTGAGCTCAGGGTAACTGCTGTCCCTGGCAGCCTCCTCTACCTCCATGGTCCTCCCTGAGGACAACCCTCATGCTTAACCCAGATGTGCGTGGCTGAGCTTGTAGCCGGGGGGGATGAGGAGTAGCTGCAAAAGTTTGCTTGAAATGTGATTAGTTTCTGCCCGCAACCATTGGAGCAGCTTATTCTTCTTGAGTTGTTGGCCTTTACATCCCAGTATGTGGCTTCAACCTGCAGAGGGGAGACTGAGATGAGCTCTGAGGCAGAAGCTCTTCCCTGTGAGGGTGCTGAGGCGCTGGCACAGGGTGCCCAGAGAAGCTGTGGCTGCCCCATCCCTGGCAGTGTTCAAGGCCAGGTTGGACACAGGGCTTGGAGCAAGCTGCTCTAGTGGAAGGGGTCCCTGCCCGTGGCAGGGGTTGGAGCTGGATGAGCTTTAAGGTTCCTTCCAACACAAACCAGGCTGGGATTCTGTGATATGTTATTGTTGGTAACACTGTGTGTAGGTGGTAATCCTGTTGAAGCTCAGTATCTCCAGGCATTAAGGTACGTACACAGATTGGTGTAAGGCAACTGAAAAAAAACAAAACAAACCAAAGACTAAACCCACCCCAAACACTAAATACAGGGATATGAACTCAATAGACTTAGTTTTAGGTGGTAGGAAAGTGGCCCCTTCGGTACTGTTGGCGTAAGTGACTGTAATAAACTGCCCCCGGCGTTCTCAAGGATGTGCTGCCCTCACATGTGCCGTTGCCAAATCCAGTTGGGATATTTCTGTTCTGGTTTGATTTTTAAAATGCTGTAGGGGGTTAGGAAAACCCTGGCTTTGTGAAGCTGGAATTTAGGTGAACTTAAATAAAAGGAAAGCTGTTCCCAGCACACTGCTGGTGTGGTTCTGACCCACGTTAACTCACACTTTGTACACTGTGGAGCAGACAGCACCTCATGTATGGGGTAAGGGAGCGAGGACAAGCTGCTGTCTGCCTGCGTGTGGTACCTGTGTCTCCCAGCTCTGTACTTTGAGTCTTGAACAGAACAGTTGTGTGCACTCTGCTGAAGCCAGCCTGGAGATAAGATCCCCTTCCCCCTAGACCCAGTGGCTGCAGTCAGCAGAGCAATTACCAGAGGATATTTATGGAAGAGGAGCTTTGGCTTCCTGACAGTGTTTAAGAGGCAGCACGCAGGTTAATAGGGACTTGTAAACCTGTGGGTTAAACACAGGGGAATGGAAAGCAGCCCTACTTTTCCATTTACATGAGTAGAAATGCTGATCAGTGCAGGCACACGGTAAGTACCGGTGTACGTGTAGAATCTGATACTCATTAATGTGGCTGAAGCCTGGGGTGTCCCACACCACCTGAACTTCAGTGAGTGTCATTACCCATTTTAGTGAATGCATCGTGTTGGGGTGGGCTGACCCTGGCTGGACACCAGCTGCCCATCAGAGCTGCTCTATCCCTCCCCCTCCTCCTCTAGGCAACAGAGAACATACCAAAAGTCTCCTGGGTTGAGGTAAGGATGGGGAGAGATCAGTCCTCAGTTACTGTCACCAGCAAAACAGGCTTGATTGGGGCCATTAGTTTGATTTATTGCCAATCAAATCAGAGGAGGATAATGAGAACTAAAATCCAATCTTAAAACACCTTCTCCCATCGCTCCCTTCCTCCGGGGCTCAACTTCACTCCTGAATTCTCCACCTCCTCCCCCCAGGCAGCGCAGGGGAGCAGGGAATGGGGCTGTGATCAGTTCATCACACATGATCTCTGCTGCTCCTTCCTCCCCAGGGGAGGACTCCTCAAGCTCTTCCCCTGTTCCAGCACCACGTCCCTCCCATGACAGTCCTGCCCCTGGGATGCGGTTCTTCATGAACTGCTCCACACTGGGCCCCCGCAGTCACCGGTCCTGCAGCAAACTGCCCCAGCATGGGCTCCTGTCTGCAAGGGCCACGGGTCCTGCCAGGAGCCTCATCCAGCCTGGGCTTCCCACAGTGTCACAGCCTCTTCAGGCATCCCCCTGGCTCCACCATGGACCTCCATGGGCTGCAGGGTCACAGCTGCCTCACCATGGTGTCTGCACCACAGGCTGCAGGGGAGCCTCTGCTCCAGCACTTGGAGCACCTCCTCCCGTCCTTCTGCACTGACCTTGGGGTCTTGCAGGGCTGTTTCTCCCACATGTTCTCACTTCTCTCTCTGGCTGCCATTGTTTTTGCATGGTGACTTTTTCCCCTTCTTCAGCACGTTATCCCGGAGGCACTACAACCACTGCTGATGGGCTCAGCCTTGGCCAGAGGTGGGTCCATCTTGGAGCTATCTGACATTTGGCTCTGTTGGGTACAGGGGAAGCTTCTAGCAGCTTCTGATAGAAGCCACCCCTATAGCCCCCTGCTACCAAAACCTTGCCAGCCAAGCCACATGTCAGAGACTGCTGCTTACCGTGCCTGCAGCATGTCTTCAAGCAATTTTTGTATTGACCATGGATCAGGAGTCCTTTTCCAAAGAGAGGAAACAAACGTATGGCACCTTCCAGTTGTTTCAAACCCATTAAGTCAACCTAGGGGTTAACTGTTAAGTTAATGTCCCTGTTCTGCTTCATAGTAGTCGTGTAAACTCTCATAGCCTGGATAGAGACCTCACTGGGCATCTTGCCTATGGCAAGACTATCTTAGAACACAAAACTTTTCAATTTCCATGCAGTCCTTATTTACCTTTGCCAATTCATGCCTATTTCTTCTAATGCTGATGATGCTTTTCAACTATAATTGCTCTTTCTGTTTCCTGGGAGACACATTTTCAAGAATAACAGTGAAATATTTGATACTATTGCAAATGAATAAGTGATGGTGAAGGTGGAGCCTTCATACATGTGCAGGTTACCTATCTGAAACATGAAGTTTTGCTGCACTTTAGGACATTGTGGTTTTATTCAACAAGTTATTATGTCAAAGAATTGAAGTTCATCACTCTTCAGTGCTTTTTGCAGCCTTTGAAAAGCATCAGAGGCACCACTGGTGGTTTATTGTGCTGTGAAAAGGGATTGATTTTTATGATGCTGTTAAAACAACCATGATCTCTCAAGGCAGCTTTCAGCACCCTTTATTGCAGTCACACACTTGAGAATTTGGAGTTCTGATGCTTTTTAAAATAAACAAACAAGAACCGAGAACAAAACTAAATCCCCAAACCGAACCAAACCAAAGCCCCAACAGGCCATTCTGTCTGACAAAATCACGTACCCTCCATGTCTAGGCAGTGTAAACGTTGGTTTGCAGAGCTTTGTGGGTTGGACCAGCACTGCAGCTACTGTCATCTATCAGTTATTCTAGGTCCAAACTGGGTTGGCTGCTCTTCCTTTTACTGGAAGATCAGACAGTTCCCTTTGGATCTCATGCTGCTGGTCCTGATTTAAAGGAGGAGGTTTTTCATTTGGGTTGTCATTTCAATCAGAAGTTCAGATTTACTGATGGATTTGGGAAAGATTTTCACCCTGAAACCTCAAAAAAAGGAAAAAACCCACACAAAAAAACCGACCCCAAACCCTAGATTTATTCATAGGACTTCCCAGAATCCCAGGCTGGTTTGGGTTGGAAGGGACCTTAATGCTCACCCAGTTCCAACCCCCTGCCAAGGGCACAGGCACCTTCCGCTAGAGCAGCTTGCTCCCAGCCCTGTCCAGCCTGGCCTTGACTTCTTGCTGTGCTTTAAAAAGGTGTGAGTTTTAAAGCAGTTACCACTGATCATTCCCTATTAGTCTATAATGAAAAGGAAGAACAATTTCCTGGTGTTTCTCCATGCATTAGTGGGAGCCTTTAATGTTCTTATGTCTTACTTAAGGCCCAGTGAAGCACTGGAGCAGTGCCAGTCCTGACCAGGGATAACACCACTTCCAGAATGTTTTTGCATCAAGTTACCTAATATCTGGATCTGGGAACACTTGGTAGCTGGTCATCTGCTCAGAAGAAACAGTGAAGTGCTTCCTTGCTGGGGGGATTCTGGCAGTTGCATCATGCAGTGGGAAGTTAAAATGTCATTATTCTGGACAGCTCTAACACTGGCTGGAACTGAGCAAAACCAAACTGAGTCATGCTCTTAGCTTCCTTTCAGAATATTTGCTTGTGCTTTTCCTAATAGCGCTACTATTTATTCCTGCTTGCATACAGTTTCTTTTCCTGTGTATCCGAGCAAAGCGAGCGGAGTACGGAATCTTTTCCACAGCAAGACATTGCCCTCTCCTGGACATGGTACGAATAATACATGGTCACACGTCCCAGCCCCCAGCGTGAGGAGAGTGCCAGCTTTGGTGATTGCAGTACCTGAGATGACTTCGTCCCTTCTATGCTTTGATGGAGTACAAAAGCTTAATGGAGCATGAACAGTAAGAGAATATCGTGTTGGGTGACAAAATGATTTCATTCAAAGCGTTATCAGAAGTTCTGCAAACAAGGGACTCATCTGCTGACTCACCAAAAACGTTATTTATAATGTAGTGGGGCTTCAAGTCACACTGGGTTTAGCATAAAACAATCTGTTCATCTGCCCCCTTGCAGCAGATGCTTCTTGCGAGAGAATAGTCTACTTATGGAAAGGTTAATGCTTTGGATCCTGAAACATATGTACACTATAAATAACCTTCAGTCAGTCAGAATGGGGTTTACAGCTCCATTTTTCTTTTTTTGATGTTTAGTTGAATATCTAGCTGGTTTGGGGGTTGTTTTTTGAATGACCTTTAACTAGTGGACTGAAATATTTGACATAGACTTCAAGAAAATCTATTTCAGGGGTGGGGGGGGTGGGGGGAAACCTGCTTTACTTAATAGTAGTGCATAAAAGATGATGAAACAACTCTGAAATATCTATTATTGAAACCTGCCAGGCTGTTGAACCTCTGAAGAACACCGGCTTGGTGGAATAGCCTTCAATTGTCAGCTGAAAGGAATAGCTGCTTTAACAGCATCTTTTCATATGGAAAAGAGAGAAAAAAACCAACCTAAAACCCTAATGCAACAGCAGTTCCCTGCCTCTCTAGAGAAGCTGCATCTATTTTATTCACTATCTCTGGTACCAGTTGTAGAGGTTGTTCCTGATATCATATGATTCCACTGGTTTGCTTCATTTTGATTTGAAAACACTTGGCGTTTTTATACTGCCTTTAATTGGTGAAAAGTAAGTTATCCTAAAAACCTCCGAAGGCACTTGGGTACATGAATAGTTTCTGTTAGAATAAAACATTTCCACATCTGATCCTATTCAAAGCAGCAGGAGAAAGGAGGGTGGGAGGCAAGTGGAAAAAACTAGCAAACAAAGAAACCTTTCATAACCACGTTTCTAATCTCATGACCACCAAAAATAACTGTATTGCTTTTCCACTGGAAAAGGCAGCACTGATGATACTGTGAGAGGCTTTGTACTGGGCATCTCGAAGCATATTTAAAACCAAACAAAAACCAAACCCAGCACCTTCCTGTGCTTCAGTTTTATACATGGGGTGGATCAGTCCCCGGACAGGAGAGCACTGTGGTGCTGTGACTATTGACCCTTGGCACATGGAGGGTATTTCCACAGATTAGCAGGGAAAGGTATGCTGAACTTTGGATGCAGCCACTATTAGTAGTGCAGTAGGAAAGCTTTTGTGTCTATTGAATTAGTTGCAAATCTCTCTCCTTGCAGCATGCATTGGCAGGGAATGCACTTGCTGTTGCCTGTATTTTTGGAACTGTGCAGCCAGTTGCAGTACCCATCATACTAAATTTCTCTGTATCTTGACAATCCATTCACCTCTTCTTCTGTGTTCTTTCACAGTATTCTTTTATTTATAGCAATTCTTTCAGCAAATGGAATCACAGGTTTTCATGAACCTCTTCTAACGAGGATCACAACATGAATGAATAAATGCCCCCTTTGGTTTATGAATTGAGTAAGTTTCTACCACAGAAAACAGAAACCTTGCCCTAGGATTCTGTGTTAAAGGTAGCCAATGCATTAATTCAGCACATGAGCTATAGACAGACAAACATGGGAAGCAAATGTTTTTTCTTTAGTAGCAGGTTTTTTATACTGCATTCGTTGTCTTTCAACTTGCAGGTGTTGCTTTCATCTAGCAAGTGATCCTGACCAACTATTGCAGGGTCAGCTCGTGTTTTGTTTAGCAAAATGCATCGTAACACCCTGCAGGGAAATAGTTTGTTACTGTCAGCTTTATACATCAGTGTGGGCTGTGATATTTCAGGTTGGGAAGGAGTGAAGGAAGCATGAGCTCATGTCTGCAGTTCCACTTCTCATTCTTCTATCTCAGTTTGTGAATTCCGATTTTGTTCATGCCTCTGTACCTTTTCTGCCTCCAAGAAGTTAGGATAGAGGTCGATCCTAAACCTGGTATGTTTTTAATAGATTATATTCCCATAATAAAGCTTCTATGCAATAGTTGGGTGTCTGCATCGTGGAAGGGCCATGAAAAATAGTGAAAACTCTTAATAAGTTTTATCTGAGCGCGGAGATCTAAAGTCATCTGAACACACATCCTCCTTGAGGAAGGAAAACTACATGCCTCTTACTAGTAAGTGCTGAATAAGTTTTATACCGTGAGTGTGGATTCAGACACACTGGTGAAATCCTCAGTGTCTATGGGGTGTGTCTGAGCTAGAATTGAGTTCACGGACTCCCTAACACTCCTGTTGTTTCAAAAAGGCAGCTTTCATTAGTCACTGATTCAAGCTTCTATAAATATACCTTAAACAAGGCAGACTAGTGCCATATTGTATCAGTGTCTGAATAACAAGAGCAAGTGAGAACTGAGTCATTCTGGTGACTCATGAGGGAGACATGGTGTTGTGCTCTACAGTATCAGAGCTGCTTATAATTGTGTTTCGGAGGACAACTTGTATGAGATGCATTGTACTGACCACAGAAGCCAAAGGTACTTGGCTTGTACAGAGCCGAGGTAGCGTCTGAGCCAGTTCTTTGCTTTGATGGTGTTGCGTAGCCAGCTGGCCTTCCCTCGGGCAGTGAGTTCATTCCCTTCACCTGCGAAGGGAAAAATGAACACTGAAATGGATCTTCATAAGAGCTGAAACTTTGGCTTCATCTGCCTGCTGCAGTGCCGGTAATGCCACAGCACGTTCCATGATGTACGAAAGCACAAGAGGCAGTTCAAGTGAAGGAGCCACTGGTGCTGGTGGTTTTCCACTGGGCACTCCACGTTGTTAGAGCAACATGGTAATTCCTACCCCGACCAAAGCAGAGCTGCTTCGCTTGGATCGATCTGCAGTTTGTGCAGACCTGCTCACTCAACATATGTTGAAGGCACCTTAATATATAGATAACTCATATATATATATATATATATATATATGTGTTGTGGTTTAAGCTGAATCCAGAACATTGCAGCATCTCAGCTATTGGGATGCTTGTTGCCCTGGGTAAGAAAAGCAGCCTTATGGGTTTGTGGGTTTTTTTGCTTTATTGGCATGGAATAACAGTAACACTCCAGGGAGTTCCAAGATCTATATTTTTACACTAACTTTCAGTTTAAATTAAAGACTCAAGTCGGAACCACCTACATTAATAACTTGTCATCCTTTTTTTAATTTTTAAAAGCCTTTCTTATATCCATGCCTCCAGCTAATTATGCCTTCTAGAGACGCTACACGGATGACTAACAAGCGTTCACCATCCATTGAGAAATTAGAGATCAACTCAGAGCTGCTGGCAAGTCTTGTCTGGGCTGTACTCTTCTTCCTATGGATGGCTCACTCTTGGTGCTTCAGTTTCTTCATTTGCCAGAAGCATTCTTGTCCGCACTGCTGGTTTTGTTCTTTACACGGGTTCCTTTCATCAGTCTCAACACACACGGATTTTGTCCCATAGAAGCAATCCACATTTGTGATCTTCTCCAAGACTGACTGAGGCTCTCTTGCAGACACTAAAGTTCTGTCAGTTGACCGTTTGCATTCTGAACTGCATCAGTTCTCAGTTTGTGCCTGTATGAAGGCAGAAGAATCTGCTTCCCTGATTAAGCCTGCAATCCTGTATGCCTCTGCTCCACATTATCTGAATTACAATCCTAAATATGAGGAATTCACTCCCCCCCACTCTTAATTTTCAAGGGCCATCAGATGTAGCATGAAGAAAAAAATGTTGCTTGGATATAGCTCTTTGGTAAGGCTGTGAAGGGTCAGATAACAAGCTGCATAGCTCATCCTAATGATATTAGCTTTGTCAGAAAACTAGTGGTGTTCTGGTACATTTACAGTTAGGTTTTAGATTTGAATTTCTGGTTATATTTTAAGTTAGCCAAAAATCAGTATTTTTCTCTTACAAGAAATGCCCAGTTTCCCGTTTATGTACAATGGAAGTCAATTAACTTTGTTTCCAGATAGAAAAATACTCTGATTTATTTACACTGGAAACATCTCTGAATATTTATTTGTGAAAGAACAAAAATACCCTACACTGCTGGGGCTTCCACAGTCTGAATTGAGAGGAGTGCTCTTTAGAAATTCATCTAGCAAACTGAACAGCATCCACAATTATGAAAACCGATTTACCTACTGTACCTTTGATCACTGCCTCCGGTACCATCTGTCTCCCATTTGACTAGCAAAGGTGGCATATTGCCCTAGTCCTCACTGCTGTTCTGTGTGTCCAGAGAAGCAACGAGAGCCTCCGAAGATGATTGCACCTGGAAGCTGCAACCTAACCATCTGCCTGGTAAAGTTCCTTTCATCATTTTTGTTAGAATCATAGAACGGTTTGGGTTGGAAGGGGACTTCAATCATCTGTCTTCCTATAAAGAAGTAAAAAGGTGAGTCTGCCATGAAAAGCCATTTTCTTTACTTTTTTTTTTTGCCAAAAAGGCAACTGTCTGGAGCAAGACATCTGCTCTTGCTGTTTGCTGAAGGTTTTCTTTGCTCCAGTTCTTACAAAAAAGGCAATGTTGACCTGTAGATGTTGTACTGCAGTGGAGTGGTAGAAAGCGAAGAGGAAAGAATCGGAAATGTTCCAAGGAATAGCTTCTGCACAAAGAATGATTTACTGCACTGCCCTTCAGCTTGCGGAGAGGTGACTGGTGGGATGAGAGACGGGAACACAAAAGGTCAATAGGATTGAAAGGTTTATAGAGAGGATGAGTAAGAGTAATCATTCAACCTCTCCTTTGATCATAGCTACTGAGCAGAAAACAAAGGCTGATTAAGAAAACAGAAGTTTGGGTTTTATTTTCTGCAGAGCGTAATAAGGCTTTGCAATGCTCTGGCACATAACATCATTGCTATTGAGTTTGTACAGATTGAAAAGACACAGTCGTGGAAGAAAAATTTGCCCAGGTTTATTAATGTCAAAGACACTTCTGTGGTTAGGGACTCACTGAACTGTATGTTCTTGGAAACTGGGCAAGTGTCAGAAAATGACTGAATCACAGAATGATTCAAGTTTAAGTGCCCTTGGAGGTCATCTACTGCAACCTCGTGCTCACAGCAGGATCCGCACTGAAATCAGACCGGTTTGCTCAGGGGTTGTCCAGTCAGATACTGAAATCCTCCAAGCTGCAGATTTCATAACTGCTCTGGGGCTCTGTTCGAGTGCTTAGTTACCCTACAGGGAAAAAAAATGCCTTTTTTGGTCAGGACCTACCCTGCTATGCACCTCTTTGAAGAGATCCCTCATCCTTGGCGACCTCCTCTAGTGTACTGGAAAGCTGGTGTTAGCTCCCCATAGAACCTCACTTCCAGGCTAAACAAACCCCATTTCCTTTCTTCATGTACCCTTCACTGTGTTGGTGGGCTCTGGTACATGTGGTCCTCTGGGCAAAATAGGCCTTGCCAAGCATGGGGGGGATATGTAGTAAAGCAGACTTGGGATCTCCTTGAGAGTTGCTGTTTTGTCAAGACTTTCATTCTTACAGCCCATGGCAGAACCAAAGTTCCAGACTGTTCTGGTTTAGTTACTTGTTTTTTCTGTCTGGGTTTGGTGGTTTGGGTGTTTTTAGCAATGTTCCGTGGTAAAGTTAAACTTACCATGTTTTGTGCTGGGATTTCCCAAAGGTCTCACCTGAAATGTGTCTGGGTGCTGTGCTGGTGTTAAGGGTGGTTACTAGCAATTCACAGTGCTTGCGCAAACACACCATGCATCTGTTCTGTAACGTGCTCTTCTATTTTCAGACATTTGCATGGGAAAGAAACTGCATTAGACAAACTCGTGTTCAAGAGGCTTATGGCTAGAATTCATTATAATATTTCTGTGCTTTATAATCCCATAGTATTGCATAATATACATAAAAAATATTTGAAAGTGTTCTTGTTTAGAATTTCAGGAGCTGAGTAAGCATCTTTTTAGTAATCTAATTGTATTTTGTATTACTTTTCAGAAACCCCTCCCTGTAGCATTGATAAAGAAAACCTTTGTAAAATTCCTTTATTTTCCTGTGGGATAAACACTGATTGTGTGTCTCTGGCTGTACTTCTGGTTCAGTGCTGCGCTCTCTGAAAACAGCAGCACAATCGTAGATACTGCTTCACGGTATTGAAGTCTCATTCCTTTTAAGCTTATATAGTCGTACCTCTCTAACAGTTGAAGACAAGCTGGGGCAGATGGTTGCTGGGGTTTGGTTAATTTTATTCTTACAGCGATTGATACAGTCAGCAGTAAAGAGAAACCTGTTCTCAGGTTGGTTTAGAGTCAGATTCTCAGCCTGGTTTGGGTTGGAAAGGCCCTTAAAGCTCCTCCAGTTCCAACCCCTGCCACGGGCAGGGACCCCTTCCACTGGAGCAGCTTGCTCCAAGCCCCTGTGTCCAACCTGGCCTTGAACACTGCCAGGGATGGGGCAGCCACAGCTTCTCTGGGCACCCTGTGCCAGTGCCTCAGCACCCTCCCAGGGAAGAGCTTCTGCCTAAGAGCTCATCTCAGTCTCCCCTCTGGCAGGTTAAAGCCATTCCCCTTGGCCTGTCCCTACAGGCCCTTGTCCAAAGCCCCTCTCCAGGTTTCTTGTAGCCCCTTTAGGCACTGGAGCTGCAGTTCTGAAATACTAACCTGTTGCTATGAAGATATCTGCTTTGACAGATACTGAAATACAAAGGAGAAATATGGCTTCATTGATCTAACTTAGTGTGGTTAATATTTTAGCTATAATGCAAAAGAATATAAAAATGAGGAGACAAAAATAGTTATTGGCATATTTTCTGTCTGGTCTAGCTCATTTAATAACAGCAGAATCGTTCCTTGTTCTTATAGTTCTTGTACTAATCAAAACAAGTTGGTAGCTGCTGTACGTAGAGGAGAATTGAAATGGGAGAAGCATGCAGGATTTCTACTGTATTAATCCTTCTGAATTGTAAAATCAGAATTTCTGAAGTTTCCAAGCCATTTCTGTATATGAAATAATAATAACAAAATGTTCCATGACTCAACCTTGTTCCTTCAAGCTTTCAAAGATGTTGCCCTAGTGTGAACTGCTCAGTAGATCAGATTTCAGCCTGAAATGGTCTGCTGAAGCCGTCCTGGGAAAATGACCCGTTTCTGTGGGTTGAACAAGGCGCTTGCTAGGAGCTGTCCTATTTGTTTGTGTTTGAGGGGTCATTTAAGTTACATAGATCCCTGCTTTTAATACTGATTGCTGAGGAGAGCGGTGCCGGTGGAAGGATGGACAGGAAAGACGCAACGGATTATGCCCGAAAACGCAGCGTGGATGTTTCCAGGGTTGCTCTGTCGGAGCTCGGCCTCAGCGCCCGCACCCAAGGTCACTGATGTGCAGCGCAGCAGCTCCGGAGCAGGCGCGTGCGGAGGGTGGCCGCCTTCCAAAGGCCTCTCGAGGAGCAGCCGGGCAGCGCCTGCTCTGGGTGCCTGCCGGCGGGAGCCAGCAGCTGCTCCAGCATCCCCGCTGTGCCAGGGCCGCCGGCCAAGTGCGCTGCTGCCAGGAGAGGAGCTGGCAAGTGGCACTGGAGGGGTTGTGTCCACAGGGATGCTCCATCGGCCCCGGGAGCAAAGGAACGCTCTGCGGAAGGAATGCGGTGGTCTGTCGTGCTCGGAGCTCCACATGGGCAAGGCTTTTGCAAGAGAACCGTGAGAGAATGGAGCCGTGGGTTGTATTTCCTCTTAATTCACCCAAGAAAACACTGCATCTAAATCTCTTCCTGTAGACATAGTAGAAGCAGCAGAGAACCCGTGCATGCATCTGCACACTCTTTAGAACTAAGCTTAGGAGAAACTGAAGGGTTGTGGTGGAAAAATGAGTCCTGCTTGGAGGTCGTGCTGGAGTTGGGGTTTACCTGGTTACTTTGGCCACGTGGTCTAGGGTAAGGTGTCCCTGTCCATGGCAGGGGGTTGAAACTGGGTGATCTTAGGGTCCCTTCCAACCCAAACCATTCTGTGATGCTAAAACATAGTTTGCATTATAAAAAAGAACAAAAGTTGGGGAAGGGTGAGAAGGGTGTGGCATAAGGAATCCTATAGCAGGGTGTTACAGTGAGTTAAAACCAGATTGTTCTGACAGTTACAACTGACCACAGGTGTGTATAACTTGACCTGACTTGCAGCCAGAAAGGTGTTAGTGAATTTGAAAATAAACAAATACGTAAATACTGTGTACCAGTGAATTGCTTGTGCAAAGAAACTTTTGAGACCTGGTAGCCTTTTGATCTGAGCTCCTGTATTACTAGCTTTGGTTGTCTCTCTCCTCCCTTTGGAAGTACTAAATAAGTTCTCTGCTGTGCAGTGTTGAGGCATATATTAAACAGAAAAGCAAATCCTAAGTGGGGAGAGAAAGGAGGAAGCATTGCTTTTGGATGTTGCTGGGATGTGGGACTGCCTGTGTTGCGAACGGTGTTTTGATTGATGTTTCAAACCAGACTGCTGTGGGTTTATTATTCAAGCTACTGTGAACAATGTTATTTGGATTCTTGTGTTAATCTTGACTCTTCTCGAATCATCCAGGCTTTAGGAGCGCTTGAGGAATGACAGCAGACTTTGAACAGTGGTGCTTTGGGATGTTTAGGGGCGCATGTGGATTTTTTTTAAACTTCCACTGACTTAAAACTGTCTCAAAGTTCCTGCCCTAAATTTGCCATAATTCTGCAGCCATAGCTATGAGATACATGTTTGAAATTGCCGACTCCCTTGCCTCTTCTGCAGGTAACACATGAGGAGAATATCATGGATGCTTTTTCATGTGCAGCTGCTCTTGAGATTGTGTTGCCTGTTGCATTGGTTCTATATTCATGCTGTGTATTGATTGACAAGGCTTTTTCTTCCAAGAAATTCACTTTGGATAATGCATCATTCTCTAGGTTATAACTTCAAGTGTAGGCTTGCCATGAACTATTCCTCCATTTCTTCAGCATCAATCCCTTCACTTTGAAATTACTGAGTGGGTAGGCCCTACATCAGCAAATAGCATCAAAGTGGGGTTTGCTTTCAGAAATTTCCAAAAATTTCTGAGTGTTTTGAAAAATCCTTTTTTTTTTTTTTACCTTTTGCTAAGTCGAAAATACGTTTTCAAAGCTAATATATAAAATGCACGACTGTCAAGCGTGTGACAGATGTCAAGGATAACGTTGACATCCTTGACATCTCTTTTGGCATAGGAACCCAGGTACTGGAGGCTGGCACTGACTTGCCTTATAGCATGAGAGATCGATGCTCACCCTTGGTCCCATGCCCGAGCAGGGTCCTTGGCACCTCCCGCGGTTTTGGCTGTGGGCTCTTCTCTCCTTATGCAGGCTGTCAGGAGCAGTGCACCGACTTGCTGCACGCACTGACAGGACGTCTGGCAGGCAGGCTGGTGAGCTCCCGTGCTCCTGCACAGTCAGATGTGGTCTGTGGGATAGGGATAGGGATAGGGATAGGGATAGGGATAGGGATAGGGATAGGGATAGGCAGGCAGCTGAGCCTGCGCTTGGCACCAGGGTGCTCCCCCCCGAGCCTTGTCCTGCTTGGTCACATTGGGGTCATCCATGTGGCAGTAGCACAGTAGTATTAAAGTTGGTTAAAAAGGGAAGAGTAAAAACCTCAACAAACCACCACGATGTGTTAGGGTACAAGTATGTTCTTGCTTTGCAAGTCCCACCACCGTCACTTCCCAAGGGCAGCTAGGCTGCAGTAGTCCTGCAGCTGGCACTCCCTAGCATTTCCAGAGAGTGGGGTTGCCACAGCCATGAGCACCCTGACTTGGGAACCCCTCTGTGATTTCTATCCTCTCCTCAGGTCCTCCTATTAGCTTGTGGTGAATGTAAACGACAGGCTTGCTGATGGAACTGTGATAGCTTCCTGCTTCAGTCAGCAATGCATCCTTGAAAGACCGAGCCAGATTTCTGTTTATATTTACCCTGGGGAGAGAGGTGGCATTGGTGTCTTTATTAACATATTGATGGATTTGCTGACATCACTTGTCTTCAGTCTTGTCTGTCTAATTAATACAATTGATCCATTGAACATCTAGCTGGTATTTCTGGGGCACATATTCTAACTGGTCTTGTTACTAAAATTGAGTCTCAGCCCCTTATTGTGAAATCTGCCATGGGTCTAGTTGCCAAAATGATTAAATGGCCATTAATTTGCAGTTTTTCCTCCATCTACAATACTTAAGCTGGGTTTTATTAAAGCAATTAGGGACCAAATATTTAAAATGTTTTCACAGTAAATAAATGCTAAGAAATACTAATGAAATACCAGCTTATGTTTATGTAGAAAAGATGAAACAAATAATGGCAATGTCAGAGTGTTACATAAAAGCAATTGAATAGCAGCTGCAGTGAACAGCGTTTAAAGCTAGGAATAAAATGCGTCATTAATATGAACAAAGGATGTAAGAAAAACTTCTGAACTCTTTTCATTTATTTGTAGCCCAATTAAATGCTTTTCTGAGAAGATGCCCTGGATGAGTTAATTTTTGGGTAAATTACTGTAATTCTGGGTTAGGTCAGAAATATATATATATTGAAGAACAAAATCACATGCAGCATCTAGTTAATTGTGATATCCAGAGCTACAGACAGGCACTTCTTTCCTCTCTCTCTTCTCAAATGATGTATTACATTGCCCATTAGTTTGCTAATGTTTGTGAAACATCTTACAGTGACAGATACGGCTTTACTTAGACACCAGAAGATGTGCAGGCATTAATTACATTCTGCTTGTTAGCATTCATTCTGCTGCTGCTCCTTATTTACTGTTGTGGATGTGCCACCTCACACACTAACAGGTCCATGCACAGCAGGATTTTTCCTTGCTTTTGCATTCTCAGCTCCGTTGTCCAAAGGATGATGGAATGGATCTGAACCAATGCTTAGTGCATGTATTATGTAATTAATAAGGGAAGACATACATGTTGAATTAAAACTAGCAATCAAAAACGTAGCCCAATCCTGAAGAAACGTAATTGCTTTCCAAATATCTGTAATAGTGTGATTCATTAGCAGTGTATGATTTTATTAAAGAGGACAGCAGCTGTGACCTGATACCAGGAAGCCCAGAACAGCGACTCAGGCCAAAATACTGTGCTTAGTCCTGGTCTGCAACGGCTTCTAGGCTTTATTCCAGGTATCCTGCTGCTGCTGTGCTTACATCTTGTGCATCTGAAATACTTCAGCCTTGGATGTTTCCTGTGTATTTTAAGCTGTTACTCAAGCATGCTCAAGCCTGTAACTTTATAGACTTCCTTTTACGTTTGTTTTCCATTCACGAGCCTATTCAAGGTCTTTTAAGTTTAGGATAGTTCTGGTATTGTCCATTGAAGTGTCTGTGGTAAATATTTCCACAGTTTCAGGGGAACTATTCCAAGACTTTTGCAGGCTCTGAAGTTTTCTTCTTAATGAAGGCAAGGAGACCAAATCTGAAATTTAATCTTAAGTAAAAGCTTGAAGTTGGCTATTCTACAAAAGTTGCTGGAGAATGTTTTGTTTCAGTTTTAAAGCAGTCATTTGATCTGGGACACACGGCTGTGGAAGGACTGGGAATCTCCAGTGTGTCTTTAAATTGCTTCTTAACCTGAGAATTCTCACTCAGGGTAATAGTTCTAATTATGGGCAACCAAGTAACGTTTAAGTCTGATATTTGGAAGAGAATCTGTTCTTGCTGAAAAATCAGACAAGCCCTCATTTGATGTAGTATTCGATGTGTCTTTCAGGAACATGTGTAACATAAAAAGGTGGATGGGGAAAGCACAAGGGAAGTAGGGACAAGTGGCTGCGGCTGTGGGATTATCCAGTCAGGTTCTCACAGATTTTCACCAGGCCATTCTAATTCTTCATAGTTCAAAATGCATTTTCAGCACAGAAAGGAATAACCAGGTATTATGTTACCTGAGTTCTGCTCATGTGGCCCGGAGGTTGTGGAGAAGTTTTGAGCTGTTCAAATAATTTAGCATATCAAATCAAGTAAACCTGACATTACTCTCACATTTTATGTTCTGGGAGTGATCGAGTCCATAGAGTAGCACAAAATGCTGCTTAGTGGAATTTTAGTGGTTTCATTTTGCAGAGTAAGTTTTCTTCACTCATTTGTCACATGAATACTTACAATGGGGCAGTCTGTAGCTATTAAAAATTACTGTTCTCAAAGTTTTGATATTTGTGCCAGGGACCATGAGGTTTCTGGTAATTAAATGCTTAATGACGTTAAAACGTGTTAAATTGATGGTATCCAAACCAACCAAACAAAATCCACACCACAAAACCAGCAGTGCTCCTTTGTGGCTTAACTTAGAGGGCTGTGCTGAGCTGGAAAGCACAGGCTGTGAGTTTGTATTTCATGGTACATGTGGGTACCATGTTGAACTGTTGAAAAGAGTTCTTTTGAGCTGTTAGAAGAGGATTAGTTATTTCAAACAGCAGTGTTACCTGAATAAGCAGACTTCAGGTTGTCTCATATGAAGACTGAGGAAATTTGTGCCTTGTGTTCAGAGCACTCAGATTACCTGTTTGGATGCAAAAGCAATAGCCGGTAGCAGATTTGAGCACAGCGTATCTCTAGAAGAATTTCTTCATCATGGGTTTTTGGCCAGTGCAGGGTTACCTGAAAACGAGCAAGCCAATTTAAAGAGTATTGGATCTGTAGTTAACAGCACCATAGTAACGTTTCTGTAGATTGCACTTAAAACTTGCAGTAAAAAATACATAAAGAGTTACTTTAGTGGGGCAGGCAGTCATTGAGGGTGTTTAGGCTTTTGTAGTTTGAAACACATCTTTTGCTTTGTAGTTCAAGCATCCTTGTGTTTGTTACAAGTGGATAGGAGCAGGGCAGATGCTGTTAACTGCAGGTCTTCTGAAATGGTTCTGACTAATGAGTGTTTTGCAGATCCTATGGCTCTTCTTGCTCATTAGCAGATATCATTCTATGTCACAAACAACCTTGAGCTGGAAATAAATGTACTAGACTTGGTTATGGAGCAAATAAAGTAAAGCTTTCCTACCTCGTTAAGAGTTGTGCCTTGTAAAAGTATATCAAATGCATGTATGTATGTGCAGAGGAACAATCAGGTATTCACATGCCCCTGCTTTTCTTTACAAGCCAACAAGCAAAATCCTTGGAAACGCAAGCAGGGAAAAAAAGGTGCTGCAAATGGCAGATATGTTTGTAATCCTTTGTGGACATACTAAGTGCCCAGAGAACTTGATGTTTTAATACTTGCACTTAAAATACACCAATTTGTTAACTAAGAGTTCAGGTTAAGTGAACTCAATGTTAGATGATCCTTTTCCTGGAGTCACATGCAGTGCGAGGCAGTCTGAGTAGTTTGCATCTCAAAGAACAGGGCTAATCTGGCACAAGACAGAGATGCCAAAAGGGACTGGAGAATAAGGGTGTTGAGAGCTACTTGCCATGTGTATTTGCATCTGTAGTCAAATAAGGCTTCCTTAATGAAGAGGTTTGTTAAGGTGATCAGTTTAATAGAAAGCAGTTTAAGTGGCAATATGTGGTAGGACTGAGCGAAGTATTTTAATTTGAGTGGGGTGGATTTCCTTTTTTTAGCAAGCTTCCTTTTAAAAGATGTTCTGCATAATGGGAGGAGGCATAAATAGTTATTTAGAGCCTTGTTTCAACAGAGTGCTTAATTGTAACTGAAAAGGAAGCCGTTTCTTGACTTTGGGCATAAATTGCTTAGCAGAAAACAAAGGACACTTTTAATAGTGATTTCAGAGGAAAAACAGAAGAAGTATTTATTGTGAGTGATATTATACAGATTTTTCCACGACTCTTTTCTGCTGCCAGCAGCAGTTAATACTTGCTCTTTTTATTTATGATGAGAGCCAGTAAATTAATTCAGCAGCTACTGAACTGATGTTTAGCAGAGGCTTTGCTTTGGTGAAGAACAAGGACTTTCCAGAAGAAAACCTGCTGGGATTTAGTGCACGTTAATTTGAGAGAGGGAGATGGGGCTTGGGGCAAAAGGCAGTATTTTCAGTGAGGTGATAAGAAACAAGTTAATCTTCTGTAAAAAAAAAGGGTAAGCCTGGAGAAATTTAAGTGGTTCTTGAAATGAACGGTACATAGCGTGGCACACACCAGTGCAGTGGGGAATGGGGGCTGTTGGGACATCACTTTGCCTGTTTGGCATAAAGTACCTTTTAGTTGCCCCTGAAGCAGAGTGACAAACATTAGCAGGGAAAAATATTAGATTAAATAACAGCTTCTAACTATAGCAAGTGTAAATGGAGGGTATACAAGATAACCACACCAGCATGGGTATACAAAGCTCAGAGCATACAGGGATAAAATTAGTATTGCAAAGAAATTCAACACTAGCACAAATGTGCATCAACTCATCAGTAACAACAAAGCTGAAAATGAGAAGCAGCTTCCTATGAAAGCTTTGGGGCATCTTGCTAAAATAAATAGTATGGAGAATGCAGGGGCTTCAGGATAGAGCTACAGATATTCATGAAAAATATTCCAAAATGGGATTGAAAATGCAAATACCGTATTCTGACCTGAAACATTCTGGTGGTTCTTTTACATGTTTGTGTTTGCTTTGAGCTTGCATATTTTACCACTGTGATAACTTGGTTGATGGCGGGGCAGCACATGCTGGCAGTAGGACAAACTGCAGCAGTTTATCCTTTCCCTCACGTCACAAGAACCCCAGCAGCTCCCATAACTGAGAAATAGCCCATAAAAATCACTGGGATTTTTCCACTGTTGCTGTGAGGACACATTTGTGTAGTGAAATAAGCCATGAGACTAAATACAGAGCAGTCAATCTCACCCCTGTGCCTAGCAAAATCTTGGAGCAGATTCTCCTGGAAGGCATGCTAAGGCACATGAAAAACAAGGAGGTGCTTGGTGACAGCCAGCATGGCTTCACTAAGGGGAAATCCTGCCTGACCAATTTGGTGGCCTTCTATGATGGGGTTACAGAACTGATGGACAGGGGTAGAGCAGTTGATGGCATCTACCTGGACTTGTGCAAAGCGTTCGACACTGTCCCACACGACATCCTTGTCTCTAAATTGGAGAGACATCAATTTGATGGATGGACCACTCGGTGGATAAAGAACTGGCTGGATGGCCACATGCAAAGAGTTGTGGTCAATGGCTCAATGTCCGGCTGGAGACCAGTAACGAGTGGTGTCCCTCAGGGATCGGTGTTGGGACCGGTCTTGTTCAACATCTTTGTCGCTGACATGGACAGTGGGATTGAGTGCGCCCTCAGCAAGTTTGCTGATGACACCGAGCTGTGTGGTTCGGTTGATACCCTGGAGGGAAGGAATGCCATCCAGAGGGACCTTGACGCGCTTGTGAGGTGGGCTGATGCCAACCTCATGAAATTTAACCATGACAAGTGCAAGGTCCTACACCTGGGTGGGAGCAATCCCAGGCACAGCTACAGGTTGGGCAGAGAAGAGATTCAGAGCAGCCCTGTGGAGAAGGACTTGGGGGTTTTGGTTGATGAGAAAATGAACATGAGCCGGCTTCAGTGTGCGCTCGCAGCCCAGAAAGCAACCGTATCCTGGGCTGCATCAAAAGGAGCGTGACCAGCAGGTTGAAGGAGGTGATCCTGCCCCTCTGCTCTGCTCTCGTGAGACCTCACCTGGAGCATTGTGTGCAGTTCTGGTGTCCTCAACATAAAAAGGACATGGAACTGTTGGAACAAGTCCAGAGGAGGCCACGAGGATGATCAGGGGCTGGAGCACCTCCTGTATGAAGATAGGCTGAGGAAGTTGGGGCTGTTCAGCCTGGAGAAGAGAAGGCTGCGTGGAGACCTCATAGCAGCCTTCCAGTGTCTGAAGGGGGCCTATAGGGATGCTGGGGAGGGACTTTTCATTAGAAACTGTAGTGACAGGACAAGGGGTAATGGGTTAGAACTTAAACAGGGGAAGTTTAGATTGGATATAAGGAAGAAGTTCTTTACTGTTAGGGTGGTGAGGCACTGGAATGGGTTGCCCAGGGAGGTTGTGAATGCTCCATCCCTGGCAGTGTTCAAGGCCAGGTTGGACAGAGCCTTGGGTGACATGGTTTAGTGTGAGGTGTCCCTGCCCATGGCAGGGGGTTGGAACTGGATGACCTTAAGGTCCTTTCCAGCCAAGCCAGTCGATGTTCAATGATGTTGCTGTGGTGGTCAGCTCCCTGAGGGGCTCCGGTGCGGCTGCTCAGGGTCGGCTTGAACCGTCTGGAGCCTGTCGGGGCAGCCGCGGCTCCGTCAGAGCCGGGGGCGAGGGACTGGCCCCTGGTGCTGCCCCCGCAGCAGCCCAGCACCCTCTGCCCCTCCTGGCGCTGCTGCTGCTGCTCCCTGGGGACCGGCCGAGCTGGGCTGTGGCTGGGGGGCGGCTGCTGGGGGGGCTCCCCCATCCAGGGCATCCTCCGGTGGGGGTTGGCAGCGCCCTCGCTGCTGTGCTGAGCCGAGGCTCCGCAGGCCGGGCCCGTGCCCTCAGACACAGTGAGTTTCAGGCGGTGGCGGCTTCAGGCTGGCACGGTTTCAGCCGGGAATGGGTGCTTTTCCTGCTGCACAACCCGCATCATCTCCCACACTACCAGCGGGTGGGGTATAGGCAGCGCGGTGCCGGCTCTGCACCCTGCCAGCCCCACATCCGGAGGTGGCTCTGTCACTGACCACTCAGTTTGTAGTGACAAACTTAAAGCACACAGGTGCCAGGACCGGGTGGTTTAAACCGAATCATTACAGTCCAGGTGAAGCTGGAGTGGGACAGGAAAGGTTTGAGTGGTTTGTGTCTCACACAGCAAGTGAGGCAGGCCGGAAAACATCTCAAACTGGTTAACCCATCGAGAGAAAAATACCGGGAAAAAACAGGGAACCGGGAAACAAGGGGTCAGAGTCTGCTACTAAATACCTCTGTAAGGGAAACAAAGCCAATCGTGAGCATAGCATGAGACAGAGCTGCTCCTAATCACACTAGTGATGCCAAAATGAGGGTTTAAAGGCTTTGTTCTGGTAGTTATTCTTTTCATATTTGGAGGATGCTTGTATGGCTATGTGTTTGAGTAGATAGGCTGAGACCAGATGGGGCCGAGTGAAGGATGTGTGCTTTATCCCACAACACCTCACTTGAGCCTTCCACCACAAGTCTGGTTTGCTCTGGTTTTCTAGAACGAATAAATAGCAGAGCATCTTAATCATGCAGACTGACATGTTAATGCTAAACACAAGAATACAATGAATGGTAACAAACGGCTTTGCCTAGTAGCATAAAAGAAAGCATTCCTGATGAATTCAGACCTTGGGTGATTTTCATCTGTAAATGTCATCTGGCCTATGAATTGTAACTCAGTACATAAGATGTGGTGATCCTGCAGAAGCTATCTTATATGATACTCTTTTATATTGCTCAGGTGATCTGTTTATTACTTGCAGAAATGGAACAGAAATCTCAGCAGAGAGAAATGGGGTTTGGAAGCAGCTCAGTGGCTGTGCAGGTCACTGATGTTGGCAGGTTATTAATGTAGTTGGACTTAGCAGAACTGAACACTTCTGATGGTGAGCTGACCCTGCTGAAACCCATGGGAGTTCTTGTTGGTCATTTCAGTCTGGTTTAATACTTTTAGACTGCGAACTCATTAGGATAAAAATTTGGTCATCTTATGTCTTGGTCTTTTCACACAGTGGTATCAAGTGACATACGGTATAAGTATCTTGCTGGGTAGTCTTTGTAACAGGGAAAGCTGCAACCTAATGTTCCCAGTTCTGTTCTAGTTACTATCGTTTTCTTATAAAAGAAAGCCTTCTGCTCCAAGTTAATAGCTAAGGTGAAATAGCCTGTGCAGTTACTGGCTTTCTATTTTGTAATATTCAATCAAATGTAAAGTATTTTAATTCATTCTGCTAAGGTACAAATGTGGGCTACTTTATCCCCTGCTTACTCATCGGGCAACTTCATATGGCTTTAGGAGAGAACTGAGGAAGACAGTGAACTAAAGATATATTGCCTCAAAGAGCAGCTTGAGCACATGCTTAACACAGACTATGCAAGTTGAATACAGCAGTAAGAGCTCACTCAGGTGAGTTCAGAGCCAGATAGTGGGTTTTTCAGTTATCATTATGTCTGAACACATCAAAATAGAAACTAGAGCCAAACTGAAAACTTGTCCCAAACACATTAAAACGTGCTATGTGCTGTAAAAGCTTCATGAGTCTTATCCTGTCTAAAATTAAAGTTTCAGTGGCATTCACTGCAGAAGAGGGAGGAATAGCTTTTACATTACTAAAGCACCTTTCATATATGAAGAAACTGCTGCAGGCTGGGTTCCTACTTTTGGGCATACCTGGGCCCAGAACTCTCATGGGAAGCCTGGGTGAAGGAGCAGAGGGCATCGGCTCCAAACCCGTGTGGTGACAGAATTCAACACGCATGCAGCAGCAGAACATTAGCATTTCTTTCTTGCGCGCTTTGCTTTTTGCTTGCTGATTTGGCTTTTCGGTCTTGTTCTTCCTATCCCTCCAAACTGGGCTTAAGTGATTAACTGTTTCGCAGAACTAGTAGATTCAGTTACCTGACAGAAGTGTTTCCTTCTTGATCTGGATTGATTATCATCCAGAGAGCACCTTGCTGACCACCTGTATAACTTATTCTTCTCTTTTCATTCCACCTCTGCATGGCACTGCCAGCCACCTGCGGCCAAGCTGGCAAGGCTGTGTGCGTTCTCATACACCAGTGGTGATTGAGCTGTTTGGCTTTACAATAGGTTGGAAAACTTACATATGGACTCTTTATGGGACAGTTTTATTTTCTTAGCAGATGTTTATTTAGGTGATGTATTGATGGCTATTGGAGGGGTTTGGCTGTTATGTCCAGTTTCATAATTAAAACTGCACTATGTCTTCAGTGCTCTGTTTTTGGTATTTGCTAAAAATAAGGCGGTATTTGAATCATTAGAAAGCTCTGGAGCAAGGGAAGATACCTCTTGGCTGCCTTCAGTGCAATAGAAAAACCATTTGTCTTAAATCTGTATTTCTCTGAATTATCCTTATTTGTGGAAAAGGTATTTAACTTCCAAAGTTATCAGGTAATAATGTTAATGTCTTGTGGTGTTGTGTGGGTGTGTGTTTCAAGGTATGCGTGCTTCGTTGTGGAACAAGGACATTTTGCTAAGGTGCCCGGTCCATGCCATGAGCCCACGTGGGTTGGAGATAGAGGGTCAAGCTCACAGTAAAGGTTCTGTGAACTATATGAATGGAGCTATTTAGGAATTGCCACATCAGTCTCTGTAGGTCACTTTGGGCTGTGTGGGGCAGTGCTATGTCAAGTGTATGTTTAGATGTAGCTTTCTTAAAATGAATAGTGCTGGAGTTTCGGTTGATCCAAGCAGTGCAGGCCAGATATGTGGGGGAATGGAGAATTTTGGGGCTTTTATCTCCCCATTAGTTATGGTTTCCTAATGCACTGCTATACCACCAGCCCAGGGTGATGAGATTCAAGGGCTGTGGCTACACTGGCAGTTCTACAAATTATCACCAGGTTGACTTTTGTGCAATGGAAGGTTCAGCTGAGCAGGTAAACCCAAGTGCATGTCTGCTACATAAAATTCTTACATTGGTTTCAGGTGTAGCAGGAATCCACGTAGCAGGTTAGTGGTGGTGGGTGGGAGGTTGTAAAGTTCACTCTTCAGCTTTAGACAGGTGACTGACCAAAAAGGAGCACCTTTTGACACAAAAGATATTAATCTGCAAATCACTTTGGACCAAAGATCACCAGAATAACTCCTGCCTGACCTGTTCTTTGTTCGATTTGTTCTGCAAATTTGCCTTATTTTGCAGCACCTTTGAGAGTTCCCACTTCTCTGTAGCCGGGGGAACATCCGAGGTGATGCTGAGATGCAGGTGAGCTGACCACCTGCTCTCTCTTATTCTGGAAGTATCACAGCAGGCCATAAAGCAGCTATGAACTGATCACTTGACCATGGCAAATGAGCTGCCCTTATCAGTGTGTTCTGGTATATATTTGACTTAATAATATGAGCAGATGGTCATTGTATTGATTCATGAAGCTAGAGAGGAAGCCTGGCTGTCTTGATCATGCAGGGCCTGAGTGGTGAGCATTGGTGTGGGGCAAGAAGCAGGGAAAGGGAAGAAAAAAGGCAATTTTTGTAGTGTGGGGTTTTGTTTGGTTTTATTGTTGGGATTTTTGCTGTTTTGGTTAATTTTTGTGTTTTACAAAGGACCGCTGTGGACAGGACTAAGATAGAAGCAAGTTTAGGTGACTCACCAAGCCTGTATGCATGGTCATATCCTGGAGGTACAGACTGCTAGTGCACAGTCATGATGCTGCTGAAATACTTGCGCCACTGGTGCAAAAAGAGGGGTGGAGGGGAGAGAATGGGAGGGCAGTAGTTTGTACAGTTGTGAGGCTTCTCACTCTGCTGGTGCTGCTAATGATGGCAAGGCTTTGGAAAGGAAAAGGTAATATTTAAGTAATAGTTCTTCAGTCTTTTTTTCTTTGTTTAATCGTCTCCCCTATTAGGAGGGTATAACTGGAGATTTAGAGAATCTAATTCTATAAGATATTCAGCAACTATCCTGAACTTAGCTGAAGCGGGAAGCTCACAAGTTCCCCACCTGGCTCAGCTCAAAGGAGCAGCTTGATTTGGTTGTTCGTTTGGTAATTTTCACAGTGATAAATAGAACTTGCAGGAGAATGTTCTCTTGAGCAAGAGCTTAATCTCATACTTTGGTTCCTGACTCTCCTAGCTGCTGATTAGTTTTGCTGTCTTATGAGTTTGTGTCATAATACGTGACTATAAATTGACTTTGCAGTGAAGAGGGAATACGGTTTGTCTTCACAGATGCTGCTGTTGCCATGGAGATAAAAGGACCAATGGCCTTTTCTTGGTTTGGACTGTACTACAATGTTCATACAGAGATGGTGCATTCGAAAATACAACATTTGGTGCTTTTATATTTCAGTCTAAATATCAAATGAGAAAGCATATTGTTTTTTTCTTGGTGACAAACTGAAACAATAAATACAGATTTGGGACTTTTTCTGGAAGCAGAAAGCAAGCCCACCTGGAATGTGAAAACAGTGGGGCTGGTTTGTGCTTGCTAAACCTCCTCTCTGGGAAAAACCTTTTGGCTTTGCAAAATATAACCCTGTAGAGCCTTTGGGTTTATTTGATGCAGTGTTTGATGCCGGTTACATCACCAGCTTACTTCTCTGTGATGTTCCACCGGGGCTGATCTCGAATGAGCATGCAAAAGCTGTGAATGTGATTTTTAATATTTTTTTTTTCCTTAAGAAAGAGCTTTTCTACCTCAGATTGCGTGAAAGAAAATACTAATACCAAATCCACAACACCTTCAAGGATGGCTTGCAGAAGGTGTTATTTGTGAGTACCTTTTCCTTCTTCATCTGTCATCACGTCTCTGATATCTGTGTTGAGGATTCCAGAAGTGGGAGTAGTGATCAGTTTATTGTTTGGTAGGTTTCTTTCCACGAACCATTTTTAGGGTGTTACCTTTTTGGCAGATGAATGATCTGTATTTTAGAAATGCACAGATGATGATTGTGTTTATCCATGTGGGTATTTAAAAACTTAACCTAATCAAGTGACTCAAGTCTATGTTTAGGAGTGAAAAGAATAACAAATAAAACCCCATTTTGCATAGAAGCAGCAGTGCAGGATGCTAGGAATTCTGTCTATGATGAGTCAAGAATGTCTCTTCCATTTTGTTTGAATGCTTTGTCGTATTAAAGTGTAATCTGTCTTTTAGATGCGTAAATACTGGTACCTGGATATGGAATGCAGTCTTAAGCAATATAATATCAATAAGGCAAAAGATCGCTCTCGTTTTGTTGTCATTGTATGTATGCTTAATGAAAATCTAAAGATGCATTAATTGCTTGTTACTTACTTGACTGATTTCCCAAACATGATAGTCAGCACAGCAGGAGTTTAATATTTCACTCATTTAATGCAGTGCAGCAGCTCTTTGCATGAGTTGTCACGTTTGGCAGAAGAGTTAAGTGCTTATCCACTTGTAGCCCCAGGAAAGACAATGCTGAAGTTTTCATACTGCTTGTGGTGTCAGCATGAGGGTCTGTATGGGAACCACACTGGGTGGCCTTATTCAGCTGAATCCTAGTGGTTCCACATGACCCGTACTGTGAGCTTTCTCCCAAACCCCACTGCAGTGCTGTCCACCCCAGGGGAAATCCAGAACAAAACAGACAGCAGCCTGCAGTTAAGTTGTCCTCTGCCACCCACCCTTGCTGCCATCAGTGGTTCACTTCTAATCCAGTGTTTTGAAATGGCTGTACCTGCTGTTTGCATTTCTGAACTCTGGGTAAAGATCCTCTCCCTTTAGGGTTAAATTTAGGTCTGCCAGAAGATCATATGCTCAGCAATTGCGATTGTCATCTGCTGCCTTTTGCAGTTATTTTAATAGTGCCTGTGGGGGTCCTAATTTGAGTAAATCTGCTGCATATGCAGTAGCACTGTCCACACGCGGGCACAGTAAGTTCAACCGTTCAAGAATAAACTACTTGAAATGAATACTGAAAGAGTATTAAAATCTTCTGAAGTTTCCTTTCCCTTTTGGTTTGCAGTGATGGTGTGACTGGTTAAGTTGAAATGTTTCCAAATCAAAATAAAATAAATAGACTTCGGAAGTTGAAATAGGAAAACTGAACTTGGAAAACAGGTTGTAGCCTTCCGGGTATACACGCATCAGCTTTGAATATGGTGCCATATGTTTAGACAAGGGAGAAGTAGTAATGTTTGTGTTGGAATCCATTTTAACTGGAGTGCTGGGATTTGGGGATTTTGTAACTCAGCAAGAGACAGAATTTCTTACAGTGCTTGCAGTGTGGTGTTAAGGAATATTTCGTCTCTGTAGGCTTCTCTCTTTAACAGTGGCATTGCAGTCTTATTTATATGCCCATCTTGTACAGTATTGTCCTGTATTTCTCTTCACGTTTGATATCTTTTACCTACCTCAGTACGTTGCTGTGGAAAACAAGAGATGGACTGTGACTTCTCCTGTCATTCTGTATTTTAACTCCTGTGTAAGAAAGTTGATGCTGTTGACTGAAAACAAGGAAAATGTAAGCCTGGGGGCTTTTGTAGAACTGACTCTCTAGGACCTACATATACCAGATCTTCATGGTCTTTAAAACTGATCTTTCTGAATACTGAACACGGATGTTCAACAGTTAAATACACCGGCTCTTTAATGCATGAGTAAGTTTTGAGATGAAAACTTAAATGCTATAGATTTGTCAATATTCTAATAGCATATATGCTAAGGACTTCTGCCTTTTAAAAAGTATATTGCTTGTACCTCTTAAACGTAAAAAGCTAGCTTGTTGCTGTTCTAAAAAAAACTAAATACCATTGTCAAACTACCAGGATTAGCAAAAGTGGGTTTTCAGATGCTGCACTGAATAGAACATATGTCATGTACCATTGTTTCCAGTAATAGGATTTGTCTTGCTGTGAGTCTCTCATGCTCTAGCTGTGTTATTTCATTCTTTTTAGGTTACTATTTTTCCTCTTTGCTGAGCTTCAAATCCAATACGTATAGGTGTCGCTGGTTAGATTGAGTTTTACAGCAATTACTGCTGTATTTTGCTGTAATATTACTGTATAGTGCTGTAACAGTGGCTGTATGTTGTAATAAGAATTCATGTTTCTTCAGTAATTCTGGGACCTAATTAAGTGACATGGGAAATGCAAAAAAGATGCAGTGAATCTATCAGGTTTCTGATTTAATCTACAAGATTTTTTTCCTGCTGTCTCACGCACCTTCATGTCTCTGCTCTTTATTTCTGGGTTTGGACTGTGTGGGGTTGTCTTCTAGAGACTTTGGAAGTGACTAGTAAGCACAAATGATGCAAGTGTGGTTTGTGTGTGCTTTAAATCATTGTGCATCACTCTTCAGAATAGATGGTTTTGTAAGTGAGAGACTTAATCAGAAGGGAAATAAATGCTCCCAATTGTAAGTGTCTTTCTTACATGTTAACAATTTTAATTAAACTCACCCTAATTACAGCTAACCCTGTATCAGAGTCTGCCTACAAACTGTGCAATGGCTTGGATGCAAAAGAATCACCTCTTGCTTATTTGTGTGGCTAATAATTCATTGTCATGACACCCAAAAAGTGTATAAAATTAGTTTAAAAAGAATTACGATGTTAATAAGCATTGTGTTCTAGGATGGGAAAAAAACAGCTGCTGATTCTTGTTCAGTATGCTGTGCCTGTACTCGTTTTATTCTCCAAAGAGATGATAATTCTTTGAAGGCCCTTTTGAGGGAGAAGAGGACAGGGGAAGCGTGCCTAATCATTCCTTTGAAAGCCCAGCTGTGGGTGCTTGAGTTGGAAACACAGAAAGGGTAGTATTATTCAGAACAAGGACCTATCAGTTTGCATTTACACTGCAACATGTACGAGTGCTGATATTTAGTCATTTTGATGACAACCAAATCTTCTGCATTCAACAGTCTGAATTGGAGCCTACCTGCACTGATCTCTTGGAACTGCAGATTTTATTGAGCATCCTTGATATCTGGTGAAACTATCTCTAATTTCTATCAATACAAACCCCTATTCTATAATTCTTTTAACTAGGTTGTATGGCTCCTGCATGGGATGGGGAGGACGGAAGTGGAAGGAGGAAGATGCCAACATAGCAGGTCTAGAACGTATGGTTGTGCTCCTTCATGATATCTGGGTAGTTTTCTTGACTCAGACTACAGTGCAAGGTTTGATGTTTACTTGCCAGGAGTTATTGTTACCTTCCCATGCTTTGGTGTCCAAGAAGCTGTATACAGAAAGCCATCTTGCTGAAAGGAAGTGATAGGAATAAAGGGATTAGTTATAGTCTTCTTATGGTGTGTGACCATCTCTGCCAAGTACACATGAACTGCAAGCCTTTTACATATGCAACCATAAAAGTAATAACAGCATTTAATATTGTATAGTTGCCATTCAAAACAGTGTTTGGGGAGAAGACTGTAATTAATAAGAACACTGTGAAAAACCTTATTTGCTGTATGCCACCACAGCCTCTCCTTGACATACTTGCTGCTGCTGCTGCTGGGCACAAAGTGGGATCAATTAAATAGGAAAGAAAAAAAGAACATTTTCTTCAGAGCTACTTCAAAAGCCAAAATCATCCTGTCCTGTGTATTTTGGGTGAAGATCTGAGTAGTGAAAGGAGTATCTTTGATGTCAGAACAGTGTGAATTTGTCCTTGGAGATGTGAATGAATCATCCGCTAAATCACCCCTTAGTGGACATGTCCGCAGACAACCACGATCAGACTTGTCCAATGAGGGGGTTGTGTAAGTGGCCACATAAAGCTGTCTGCTGTTCTCTCTGATGGGTGATGCTTCCAAACATCGAGTTGACTTCGGGCTCAGTCAGTGTGCTGACTCTGGAGGCCTCTCTAAAGCACTGAGAAACATGGCAATAAGCAAACTTTTAGCTGTAGTCAATATGAATTTATATTGTTACGACCTTTATTGTTTGTCACCTATTTGGAGGTCAGGTTCATTGTATTTCACATTTTGTTTCTCATTAAAGCTATTGTTAGATTTATTAAATGAGGACTGATTTCCCAGTTTTTAACTGTAGTCTTTTCTAGTCTCAGCTGTAGCCATAACTCCGACAACATGAGAAGGAAAATTTTCAACATGCAAAATAATGTTGTTCTTCATCAGGATAAAATACTGAGAGATTGAAATATTCCTTTCATCAGCTTATAGGCATGGATCCAGTCAAACAAATCATTCTTAGCTACCTCACATGGTATTGAAGTGAATAGGTTTATATAGAACTTGTCTGCCACTTGTGCTATTTACAAGCTGATTTTAAAATAGAATGTGTTAACTAGCACCAAGGATGCAGAGTGCCTGAGGCAGTGTAGGAGCCTGTGCTGGTATAAATCTTCCCTAGTGCTTGCACATCCTCATGGAACACAGCACCTGATGGAAAAATTTGCCAGAAGAAAAGAACGAATACTGGCAGATGGAGGTGAACAGATTGTCAGTTCAGACAAAGAGAGAACAGTGTATGAAGGAATGCGGCTGTAAGAAAACACAGCGATTAAGGTGAACAAACGCACCTAGCAGCCTCCTGTCACCAGCCACACGTTAGCTTCACCAAGAGACAACATTCCTCCCAGCTCTGGTCTGTACCAGTGCACTTTCACCATGGATCTGTGAGGCAAGCGTCTCTCGGTCTCTTCTGTCTGAAAGCTGATAGTTTTTGTCCCAAGCAGTGCTAAAGCAGTGTTGATTTAATAATGCTGTCCCAGGTATTACACGAGCTTCAGATGAAACGGTAGCAAAATAAAGAAGGGTTGGATGCTATATCCTGCACATGTGCTGTTCTGAGTTAGGAGGATGAGCTTGCTCCAGGCTCAGTATGTCCCTGGGTAGATGTGGGGCTTGCTACAGCCGGTAGCACAGCCAGGAGCCAGGAGGGTGCTTACCAGCCTAAGAAGACATCTTGAAAACAGAAAGGGGATGATAGCCTGGTAAAACAAAAGCAATTCCAAGTTAATAGCCTGCTGCTCTGCTCTCCCAGCTTGTTTTAAAACCAATATTGAGGAAATAGTCTGCTGAGTTTGGAAGGCTTGTTGGTGATTGTAAGAGAAAATGGGGGGAGGGAGGGAGAATGCAGTTGCAGCTTTATGTAATGATAAGTAACCTGTTTCTTTTTATTCACACATCTACGCAAGGCTGTAGTACTGAAAGAATAAAAATAATGGTCTTTTCTGTTCATTGATGGATATGAAAGCGTTAAAATGAGTGATTTCTAATGGCAAACATGATGGGTTCATACAGAAGAGAGAGGAACAGTTAAATCTACTTCATGTCTGCGTATTTACTGTATAGCTGGATTTCTCCCATTACGTTGGTATGCTGAAGGAGATGTGATTTCAAGGGTTTGGTTTAGATTTGGGTCTGGTTTTACTGTTTGTGAAAGTCTAGTCTGTTCTCAAAAGAGCTGTCTTTAAAACTTGGTGAGTGGGTCCCTGTCTGGGAGTACTTGGGGAGAGCTGGAAGAAGCCTGGCCTGGAAGCAGGAAATGGCAGAGTTTCGATGTCCACTGGGATGTTGTGAGAAGCAGTGTTCATCGATTTAGTCATTTGTCTTGTGTCAGTGCTGAAGTACCTGTGCTCCATTTGTAATCTTAAATCATCTTTTGAAGACCACAGATCAGAAATGTAGAAACTCTGATGCAGAAACATCTGCTGTGTAAAAACATAGCAGCCTTCCAATGTCTGCAGGGGCCCTACAAGGATGCTGGAGAAGGGACTGCTCATCAGGGACTGTAGTGATAGGACAAGGGGTGATGGGTTAAAACTGAAACAGGGGATGGCTGGAATCCAGCCTTATGTATTCCGTGTATATCTTTGACATCTGAGATGGTCCTGTTGAACACAGCAGTGGAACACTGGCATCTGTTTTGTCTATTCCATAGCTGCACCTATGACAGAGTGCCAGTGTTCTTACTACTTGACAAACCTTTGGCACTTCTTACTTGCTATCCAAGGTAACTGGATTTCTGCATTTCTACTGCACCCTTGAAAAAACCCTCTGAGCTCCTAACCAGTCTGTGTGATAGGTGAGTATTAACCTTAACTGCAGGAGAGTAAGATGAGATTATAGGGACAGCTTTCTTCCTGACTGTTTAGATCTTGGGAGGAACCTAAGGATGTCAGAGTAGGACAGATCTGTGGAGCCCTGTGGGCAGATTCTCTTTGGAGTAGCGAGGAGCAAGCTCTGTTCAAAATGCTTTGTTGAGCAGAACTGAATCCAGACAGATTCATTCATACATTTACTGGTTTATTCTCTGAAGAAAGAGGTACTGTTGATGAGAGTAAAGAGATTTGTATGGAAAAAGAATGGTGGGAAGGGATCTGGGACACTCTTATACTAATTTCCTCCTTTTGCTTCTACTGACAAACCCCAGGTATTCCCAGAGCCGGAAGCAATGATTTCATCAGTGTGATTGCTTTCCCTATCCCATGTCAGCCTGTCAGGCAATGCACACTAATAGTATTACCCTGGTTTTGTGAATTGTGTGGGGCAACTTGTGTGAATATGGCGGTTTTCTTGTCTGAAAATACAACTTTTATGTGTTCTCACTGCTTTTGTCATGGTCCATCAAGGCTTTCAGTAACGTTGGCCATATTTCCAAGTGGTTTGAAGGTGCCGCCAATGAGTGTGCACTGTGAGGTTTTAGCAGGGTACATCCCATGATGGCAAGATGCCTTGTCACTGAATTGTGTTGCACTGCTGTTTCCAGAAGCACAAGTACTTTGTAGATCAGCTGCTATCTTTAACCAGAAAATCCCAACTCATCCTTGCTGTGCAGTTGCTGACACACTGTTGGCAACAGAAATCAGAACAGGCTGACCTTGAGTGTTTAACAAAGGATTAGTAACTGACTCCTTTCTGAGCAAAGCCTGATTCTTTTTCTGCTTAACCATTCTGTTTGATCTCATAAGCAAGTGACCTCACAGGATTCACTTTAAGCCTCGGGGTTGCAGAAGAATCAAAATCAATCTTCTGAAACATTTGTCAAGATGCCAAGCAAAAGCTGGGAAGGGGGGGAACATGCATTTATGTACACATACACACACTCCCTATTAACAGTCAGTTTGGATGCTTACAAGCGAAATGAGGATTCTCGGTTTAATGGAGACTTCTTCCACGTGTGCACATTCTAAGAGCCGGGAAATATTGATGAATAGTTTATGATTTCCTAGAAGAATGCTGTGTCTTAAGAAATCCGATGAGGTGGTTCTATCATGGAGGACTTACTGTGCTAAACCTTGTTTAATGTTTCCAGGCACAAGCATCAAAATTGCTGAGAAGTGTATTGTGTGCGGCATCAAGCTCTCCTAAGGCTTACTTCAGATGCAGTACCTTGTCTTGTTTTGCAGCTCTTCTTTGTTTTCCATGAAACAATAGAAGCGGTGACCTGGGGTGCAGAATATGTTTTTGTGTTTTAAAGCTTGTATGTAATTTTTCCATGCTTTGAACAAATGGCAGCAGTTAAATTGCACATCAGAGACTATTGTTTAAAACTTGGGTGAAACTTAGATTCTTCCACATTTCAAAGTGGCATGTTGCAATCTGGTTCTAATTGCTGGGCTTGAAGAAAGTTGGTGTCCATGTTCATCGCATCGTTCCTCCTCATGTCTAAGCACTGTGTTTGTAATTTCATTAACAAAGAAACAGCTTGACTGGTGCAGAGTAACATGCAAGTCTGAAGCTTCATTTCCATAGGAATTTTATCCCGCAGTGTTTAGCTTTTGCCGCTGTTCCACACGGCAAAGCAAACCCAAAGTCTTAAATTGGCATCTGACCTTAATTTTGCAACAAAACTTTGATTCTTCATCGCAACGGTTCATCACCATCATTCCTGATACGTATATTTAAGCCATGGGACTACTTCCCTCTTTATTTCCTGGCATTCAGAACTGACACCTGTACATCAAATTTCATTCCGAGTTCTCATGAGTTTCAACTATTGGTATCCGCTTTTCCCTCAGAAGCCCCTTTCTAAACACTTGGTGGTTTGACTTTGTGTTTTTCCTTGTGTCGTAGGTCTTTAAATACTTTGCACCAGTTTTGCTGTCCAGCTCCATTGTACCATACCCAGCTAGCTGTCCCTGCCACACACTCAGAGTACAGGTAAGAGTAGATATGGTCCACCCACTTTTTGGTGTTGAAGGGAGGTCTAATGTTACAATTCTCCATCAGAAAAGGAATAATAGCTTAAGTTTTAAAAGGAAAAAAAGGATTAGAAAAACATGCCAACCATTTTTAACATCTCCTAAGAGAGTTTTATTCACTTCTCTCAGCCATTCCTGAATGAATTTACTCAGTAAAATGAGTTTCATGTGCTTTAAAAGGCACATCCCCTAGACTCTTTGAAAGGTAGGAAGAAGCTAGTTGTAGGTTTAGTTCTCACGTGAAATGCTTATAGAATTTATGTGGGATACTGATGTTGTTCCGAGCAGTGCTTTTTTTAACCTCAGTCTATTTCCTGAGAGAATGAGAGGTGAGCCATGCATTGTGGCACTCTGAAGGCTAAAGGCATGGATTTGCCAGAGGCTCAGCACTGCCTTCTGGTTGGAGCAGAAGTAAGGAGGTTTTAGGCAGACACAGGCCTTGATGCCAAACAGAGTCTGCCTGAATGTATAAAAGATATCTATTTTTTCCAGCTAAGAATGCTCCATTTAACGTAGATGTCTTAACCGTGTGTTTTCCAAGTTCTCTTTGGAATGTGGAGAGCAGTAATTCTGCATCTTAGCACAATAGATTGTCAGTGCCAGTGTTTAATTCATCTTACAGAAGTGTGGAAGGACAGCTAATGTGATTAGAAATGTGAAAACCATTCAGCAATTGTGCATGTTATGAAAACATTGTCTTTAATTTTTACTTGTACTGTTAGTATTTAACTCAGTGATAATTGCCAGCTCATGAATAATATTAATATCACAATATTGGAAGTCTGGTGCTGAAAAATCGAATCGCTTTACACTGGTAATAAGGAAAGACAAAAACAAAGAATGAATCCTAAATCTGTAAATGCATAAACATAATTGTGATTTGAATCTGTCATCTCTTAGTTATCTCTAACCATGCATGTTTGGATTCATCCTGTTGTTTTACATTGCAGCATCTGTTTGTATGTTTGGTTTTTTTTTCCCTCCCATCTGAGCTTTTGGTTTTCTTTGGTGGTAGTGAATCCATAGTTGAGTTGTAAGAGAACTTGGTATTCCTGGTGAGGAGCGGAGTCTGAACACTATTACATTCCCCACTTGCTTTTAAATGAGGCTTTTCTTTTTCTTTTGGCCTGAGTTTATAATGCTTTAGTTCTAAGGACTTTGATAGAGAGCTTCCTATAGGAATGTTTCTTGAATGTTTCAATATTTTGCTTCATGTAGGTTGTCATTTTTATCAGTAGTATTTCTTCTGCAATTTAAACAGAGCAGCATAACTTTGTGCTTAAAAAAATCCTAAAATCCTCTACATTTTTTTGTCTTTTTGCCTTTGTGCAATAAACAATAAATGCCCGAAGTATGGCTGAATCTGCAAAGCATGGACTGCTTTTACAGTGCTAATGCTTAAAACAACATGCAGATTTGGATAATGTCCAAACATAGGCCATAAGACCTTCAGCTTTTGTTTAAGGATTGGGGTGTGTGAAAGAACTTGTCATTGACCTTGTTTGCTGTCAAGGAAGCTTAGGTCTCAAACTCTCCAAGTGTATGTATATATATATAGCCATAACTCAGCTGTGATTGGCGGAGATATGAGAACTTCCTACAATTCATAGACAGTACTGTTGTCTGTAATCACCTAATTGTGATGGAGCAACCAATGGGTTGGTCATTGGCCGCCCGGAAACTTAAAGAGCTCAGTATCTCCCTCACCCCTTTTCATGGCTATCAGGTCTACCAGCAGCACAAGGGCAGTTTGATACGGTTTTGTTCTCCACTTACCTCTTTCCCCCACCCCAACACCCAAGTTACTTTGGGATTAAGATGAGCTTTTGCAAAAGATATTAATGAGCAGCAGTGTGCCTGTGCAAAGTGGCCAGCCACAAAGTGCCAGCAGGCTGACAGAGGCATTCCTCCCTTTTGTCACCACATGCGAAACCTCCTTAGGAGCATCTGGCTTTTTGAAAGACAACAGAATAGTGCAGCAAGCCCAGGAAAGGGCCATCAAGGTATCCGGGGGCCACAGCATGTGAGGATAGGCTGAGAGAATAGGGGTTGTGCAGCCTGGAGAAGAGAAGTCTCAGGGCTGGAGCTGTCTTCAGCTCCTTAGTTTGGAGTATGGAAAAGGTGCAGCCAGCCTCTTCTAGGAAAGGAGGCTAGGACATGTCCCAAGTAGTACCCTTCTCACAAATGTGGTGGTGTGTTAGAACCAGGCTGTTGGAGCCTTCCTCACGTCAGGAATTTGGTTTAATTTCTGTTAAATTTCTGAGGCTGTGGTACCATAGAATCATAGAATGGTTAGGGTTGGAAAGGACCTTCAGATCATCAACTTCCAGCCCTTCTGCCATGCGTAGGGACACCTCACACTAAACCATGGCACCCAAGGCTCTGTCCAACCTGGCCTTGAACACTGCCAGGGATGGAGCATTCACAGCTTCCCTGGGCAACCCATTCCAGTGCCTCACCACCCTCACAGGAAAGAATTTCCTCCTTATATCCAATCTAAACTTCCCCTGTTTAAGTTTTAACCCGTTACCCCTTGTCCTATCACTACAGTCCCTAATGAAGAGTCCCTACACTCCCTACAGTTTTATAGGCCCCCTTCAGATACCAAATCCAAACTGAATCCAAACTGAATATTTGTATCCAAATGGAATATTGCACCTTGCCATCACTACATCTACAATCTCAAACTATCAGAACAAATTATGCACCTGGCTTTGTGAGCAACCTCTACCTGGGAATCCTATTGCTGTGAATGAAAATCAGCTACTAGAACACTGACAAGACTGGGCTTTAAATTTCCACATGCATGTAATAGTATTAAATTTAGCTTTTAGTCTTCCCGTTTATCAGTTTATAAATAGGAGTCATTAGAAGCAGAGCTAACAGAAAGGGATGCTTCAGTCTAAGTGCAGTTTTGAAGCTTTATTTAGAAGATGCACAGAGGGATTAATTTTGCAGCCCAGAATTAAAAATTAAATTTGCTCAGAAAGCAGCACTTAATGACTGCACTACAGTGACACAGAGCAGCTCTGATTCGCTCTTAGGTAATTGCTGGATGTTTTATTCACTCCAGCGGTTTTATTTCTAGTCAAGACGATCTTTGGCATCTGTTTTGAATTGTTAATAGGGAAATAATGCATTTTTAATAACTGCAGCTATTGCAGTAATCCCTTGCTTGATCATTTTACAGTGTTCAAAATAGACAGAAATAATAGAAGTTATCTTGCATACTTCGACTACAAGCCAAGTCTTAGGAAGCCTGAGCATATCATGTCCTCCCAGTTAGGTATTTGTCTGTGTTCCAGTTAGCCCATATGCCTCCTGTTTGCTCTTTTTGAGTTATTTTTGTCTGGAAATTAAACAAATAGTAAAGATCCCAGTGAAGTCTGTAGTTGGTTTGTTTGACTCCCTTTCCCTTCCTGCCTCCTAAAGTAGAGCCTTAAAAACAACATACTCTAGTTCAAAGCTGCATATTCCATGAGCTATATTTGTTAGTGATCATTTGAATACAGGTTTTATGTCGGGTGTGAAGGACTAAGTAAAGGAGGCAGTGGTACAGCCTAGAGTGGCTTCCAAAAGGGCCTGGATCCTCATAGTCTTGTCCTTCAGCTGCTGAGCCTCTTGCTTGGTATGGCCTGGAATATCTCAGTGGCCTTCCAGCTAGTGTATGTGCAAAGCAAGGCCCGGAGGTAAAATGGCATTCAGAGACAATAAGTTTCATCATCTGGTTTCTTGTTTGAGGAGCAGTCTGTTCCCAGAGTTTTCTAAACACATCTTTCTAAGCAAGCCTCAGTTAGTACTTCAGCATGTCCCTATAGGTGCTAGATACCTTATACCAATACCATGCACCTTACAGTTGTCAACTTGGAGCCTATCAGATGAACGTTCAGGTTACTCAGCTCTTTACACCACTCCTGAACATGCAAGTTCATTTACAGTCTGAGGAGAGCTCACCAGCCCACCCTTGCAGAAGGCTTCCTACTCTGCTGGGCTTTTTGCCTTCGGTTTTGTATTTCATGCTCTGTAGCCCTGATGCTGCTGTAGCTGTCAGTTACTCACGTTTACATGATGAGTGTTACGGCAGAGATAGTTGTAGGAATGCTGCACACAGGAAGATATCATGTAAAAGAGTGTACATGCTCGGGAATATAAAGTCATATTCATATCTGTATTCTTTGTATGGATATGCAATAGGCTGATACATGCAACTGCAACTGTGGTCAGATTTGCTTACCACTAATATCTAAGCATCTTTTCATCTGATGTGTTTATTCATAACTATGATTTCCTTGTTCTGATTTGCATGAGATATTGGCTGTCACTCATTGCTTTCTCCATCCACTTTACCTTCTGTTCTTCTCATATAAAATCAGATGCCCTTATCATGACCAAAGACCATTTCAAAAGCGTGAAGCTAGAGATTTTTCTTTTCTTTTGTTTTCTTTTCCCCAGTGATACCTGTGAAAACAAAAAGCTAATGCAAAGGATGTTATAGTACCAAAGAAACCCCATCATTTTCTTGCAGTCTCTACCTGCTTAATGTTTAATCAGCACCTCTGGGAGGTAAAAACATTATTCTGACAATACTGTACTTCTGTGAAATTTTAATGTGGAATCTTTGTTTCACCAGGTAATGTTGGCTTACGTGCAACAAACCACTGTATGGAAGATGCTAGAAGGATTGATTGTGCTATTTCTTTTTGTCTGAGCCACTGGTAGGCATAGTAGCTATGTTGTTGCCATAACTGGTTAACGCGGAAGCTTAACATACAGTGAGGTCTGGCTGACAGATGCTTCTATATCCTATCAGAGTGTTTTGGGTTTTCAGAAGTTTTTTTCAAGAGCACAGTGGGAATCCTTGCACACTAGGCACAGAGAGGGAAAACTGGGAACTTTCTGATTAGATTCCTGGAAGTGAAAAGTAACTATTTACAGATGAATGTGGTTCTTTGCAACTCTCTTTACTGTTTCCACTGATGAGCACTGCAGTGTTTCCTAGGCTTATACACATAGCAAGTATTTCACATGTCCTTCACACAAGCATCTATCTAGACATCCCACGCTGCACAACAGACTCCTCAGTCCTGTGATAGTTTCCCAATCAATGATTAGTCACAGATGAAGCCATAGCACAGGAGTTGTACTTCAGACTCCTTTGTACTATTGATACAACTGATTGTCATTTTCTGCACCAAAAGAAGCTTGAATAGGCATCTTATTTCCAACTGAATAGCAATTGCCTAGCTTTATAACTTAGCACATTTAAGCACTGCAGCCTCCTTTATAACAGGCAGAGATTTAAAAGTTTGATGATACTGTTCCAAATTGAGCAAAGGAGTGGAAGCAGAATAGCTCAGACCAGGCAGTGTATTACAGCAATGGTGCAACATGCAGCTGAACCGAGCAAAATGGATCTGAACCCTGAGCGCACTGTGGACTCGGTGCTAAGCCAGTATGAGGTTCAGATGGTTATGTAAGGCATCTGTGCTCAAACCCTATGGCAAAGGAAAGCTGGGGTAATTATAGTAATACTTGTAATTTTCCACTCGATGCCTACGTGATCTAGCAATGCAGAAATGGTGAATGGGGTTGAAAACAGTCAGCAGCTGGTAGAATATCATGGAATTTACTATTTGCTTTTTGGATTTCTTAGTTTTCTTCATTCTGTTCCTTTCCATCCTCCTCCTTTAGCTTGTTTTTAGTTTAAAGGAAATGACCACTCGTGGTTGTGTTACTGATAAAGAAGTGACCTCGTGCAAGCCTCCTGCTAAGCCGGCATCCCTTCTTCCACACGCCATAAAGCACATTATAGCATTACAGATGTAGGTATTCCAAACTGCTCCTTTAATAGCCTTCATGCCTTCTGGTTTGTAGCACCATTCATGATGCTGGCAACTCTGCATGGAAACAGAGTTCTTCCTTCTACTGAAAAAGAAGGTGGGGGAGGAGTAAAGTGCTGGTCTGATAATCATCAATATTTCTGTGTGTAAATCACCAGCAGAAGGGGAATGCATCTGTTCCGCATTTTCAGTGGAATATGGGCAGTGAAAATACCTGTGGGAAGTTTCTTTTAAACATGTTAAAAATAAAGGAGCCATGGCCACAATAGGCTGGGTATGTATACGACCACTTAATGCAATTTTTTCTTACGGGAAAACCAGAAACTGCCCTTTCAAAATACCTTTTGCCTCAGAGTTTAACTCTGAGTGTTGGCCTAGGCTCATTTGGTTGTTCTCTGTTGTGTTGCAAGTTCTGCCTCTGAGAGTGAAATGGGTCAGTGGGGTGGTACTTACAAACAGGTGACACTAATTGTAGATTTAAAAACAAAACCAATAAAATCTAAAGCTACATTTTCCTAATGCTGTTCCCTGTGATTCTGTTCCTCTGTCTTTTTCCTTTCTCACCCCCCTCTTCCTTGGCAGGGAAGATAATGTTCTGCACCAGTTCTGCTGTCCACCTTCGGGGTCTAGTAGTCCATCTTCAAGATGACAGCGAAGCTCGGGGTCGCTAAGTGTGCAGTCAGTGCTACATCTGTATAGGCCATCTCTCCTCTTACTGGTGTGTATGGGACTGACACTTGCATGGATGCCATAGGATTGTGATTCATGTTGAGTCTGAGTTACTCAGAATGGCACAGCCATATGTTTTTGCCATCGATGCTTGGTAATCTCCTCTCCATGCTTTTCTACAGCTCTCGTCCTTGTGTCCAGTATCTAAAACACATGCAGACTGTAAACAAGTACCTAAAATGCACAGTTTATTTTGAACTAAAATAAACAGTACCATAAGTCTTTAAGTGTACTGTGAGTTTTGTCACTGTGTGTACAGGGTCATGTGGTATAAAGGGTACAAACTAGTGTTGACTTCTCTCCCAAATGTTGAGGTTATGGATGGGAGGGAAGCTGTTTCATAGCATCTGTATTAGGCTGTTTTCACTGCTAACAGTCCTAGAAGTTGGTTTCAAGACTGGACAAACACCATCATGAGATGTTAGGAATTTTGCTATGCAGACATTGACCATTCTTTCTTTGCTTTTTGATTATGCTGAGGAACTAGCACATGTATGTTGTTACAGCAGATACTCCAGCTATGAGTGATTACATTTCTAAGCTTCTTTGAGGTCTGTCTTATAGTTTTGTCTGCCCGTGTTTGTGAAAGTCTTGTATTAAGCATTAGCAGAAGTACAAGATCATTACTCATGCTGTTACCTAATTGATGATAATATTTTTCTCTAAGCTGTGAGCAAGATTGTCATTAAAGGGGAATAAACTTGTAATTGAATGGCCCTGTAACTGCAACCAGGGAAATGTGAACATGTCCATGGGTGTCTAAGAATAGAGTCTGAGTTACCATTGCCCAGAAGGCACTTTGTTGATTACATCTTTCCAGAGACTTCTCATGGCTCTAAAATAACTGGAGGATTTCTACTGGTTGGCTCTTCCAGACTTAAACAGCTCAAGCAGATATACCAGGAAGCATTTGCTATGACGTGGCATTTACTAGCCTGAAGCTAGCAAGCTTGAAAAACTGACTGGGGGGCCTTTTAAGTGTGCTGTTGCTATCGTGAGTTAAAATACTACAAACTGTTTGGAGCTCATGTAAACGTGGAGGTGAAAAGGTGATGTTTGTTTGTAGTTACACGTGGCTTTGAGGATGGGGTAGAAGTGGAATCATCAGGGTCAAGAAGAGAAGAACTGTGAAGGTAGCATGAGGCTATGTCACGCTGCATAATGTGCTTGCTTTATGAGACTGATCATAAAACCATATAAAGGAATCGATATAAAATCCAGAATACAGGTTATTTGCTTTTCAGTTAGATTTGGTCTACTGTTTCTGTCCTTCCTGTTAAATGTTTTCTTGTGATTGCCTTAGGTATGGTTGTGAAGCATCCAAGGCCTAAGGAGGAATTTGCTTGCAGAAGGCTAATCTGCCTTCATGATTTTGCAAGTTTGTCTACATCCTTTATTGTGACTGCAGACTGAAAACAATATATGGCTGCTTCTACTATGTGCTATTGAGTGTTCCTCAGTTTCAGGTGTTTCTCAGTCACTTGGCATTACAATGTATATGAACTGCTACCATTCCCACTGTAAAATTTGGAAATTATGTATGCCAAACTTGTGTAGTAGATCCCTGCAGCTAATTATATCCTTGGAAGTGCTCGGGTGTTTACTGAGAGGGGTGGAACACTCACATGTTTGAGTGTTGATCACAGTTTTGGTCTTGTGCTGCTATAATTAAGAGTTTCTGAGTTGCTTCCCAAAGACAGAAGCAGAAGGGATGTCTGATATTTTGACTTGCTTATCTATGTAAACACTAATTAACTCTCTCTACTCAGTGCACTGAACTGAAGCACTGTAATTACTCTCTTCCATAGGGTAGGATTTGGCCAATCTTTCAATAAGTATCTTTTCTCTATCTGCGTGAAGGAAAACAAAGAGGAACCCCTATTTAAACATGAAAATTAACCTCCGCAACTCTAGGTGCCAGCCCTTCTGCCTTGAAGAGACAGCAGCCAATTACCCTGAGTTGGTTGTAGCTAATGGTGCACCTCTGGAGAAGACGAAGTCAAAGACTGCTCAGTGGTATTAGCTGTAGCAGGACACTGTCACTGACTGGTTTCTGTCTGGTAGCTTTCCAATTAAGGGTAAATAATGTTGGCATTTGAAGCAATCTGAGTTGGTATCCATTGTACCACCAAATCATGGCACTTGCTCTCTGTGGAGCAGAGAGAGAAGCAATGCAAGTCAGAAATGCAGCAGTAAACATTTCACCATGTAAATAAGTGATGGCTGGCTGAATAAAACATGCTGCGAAGCTCAGGATCCAGCGGCAGAGCCTAGTAGGGGTTCTCCTTCAGTTAACCAGGGTTTAGAAGCAGATGACCTAAATGCAGCTCGTTGTTATAAAACAGAAAGGTACCAGTGGAAAATTTTCCTCTTTCTCCTCATTCCTAAATGAATTTGCCTTGGCTTTGTGAAGAGTGAAGGTTGTCCTAACGTGTATCCTAGTATGGAAGTAGAGTAGAAATGATTTGTGTTTCTATAGACCAGATTTCTTCCTTCAGGACCTCAAAGGAGTGGAGAAAAGCTGCTTTGGGAGAATTCAGTTAGAGCACTTCTCCTTCAGCACCTTTAGGCACTTGCATCTATCATGGCTTTGTGGTTTTCTTCTGCAATGTGGAGTTCTCCTTTGCCAAACACACTTAGCTCTTGCATTCTTTAGGGTGGTTTTGCCTAAAATAGGTGAGTGAGACTTCGGCTTTGCAGAGCAGCTACTGACTTGCTGTTATTTTCTGCACATACACGTACTGTTTTCTCTCTGTGGGTGATTGTGGAAGTCGTCAGGACAGCCCAGAGGAGCGTGCGAGGACTCCGTGCTTGTAAGGTTTGGATTTTTGTGCACCACTAGATGGAGCAAAAACCCAGTTCAACTGGGAGAAATTAGGGACTCATTTCCCAAAACTTTAAGCAGCTGAAGTGAAACGTTGTGTAACATGAGAGGTAGTGACTCCCTGGGAAATGGAGTAGAGCAGAGGTCTAATGCATGACTGATAGCAAGCTTTTAGAAGTCTCTCTTAGCCCTTCCACCAGCTGTGGATTTGCCACAATTTCCAGCAACTCAACATTCATAATGAATTTGAATTAGGTATCTAGTTTACAGCCAAGGGAGCGCCTTGCTTGAGCAGTACCTGGGGATGGCGGAATGCCGTGTGCTCATGAGAATGAAGCAGCACTGGAGTAGCATTTGAGGTGACACAGAGGCAGGGACGTGGCTGCTCACTGCACACGTTCAGAACGACTTAGAACTTCAGAACAGGCTTAGGCCCTCGGAAACCTCCTGACTCACAGGTCTGAGAGGGAGACATTCACCTTACCAAATACTGGTTTGCGAACCAGGCCATTTGGGAATGCAGCACCGATGCCTTCTTCACCTCATGTGTTGTAACGGAGCAGGGATTTCTTACAAAATATAGCTCCCAAAATATCCGTGCTGGCACCTGTGATAGTCCTTACTATGGTCCGTTTGTTACCGGGATCGTGAGCGCTGCCGGAGTTGTCGAGGTGTTTTACAGCAGGGGGATCGTGCCTAAAGTGATGGCTAGAGGGAGCTCCAATGCAGCCTGGCCCTGAGCTGCCCGGCTCGGTCGTTACAGATGTGGCTTGTTCCCTTACATGGAGCTGTGGATGAAACCGAAGGAGGAAGCCACCTATGCTTACTTTTGCATGCAGTTAACACCGGAGATGGAGAAGTATTTGATGGATGCATATATCACATGCCCTACAGCCAAGGTCATTTATATGTTTTATGATTATTACGTTGTTTGTTTGCGTGGTTTGGTCTGCCTCTAGCTCTGAAGTTGTAACACAGACTATGTGCAGGGGAAGGTGTGTTTAACAATGTACATGTAGCCATGGGGGTGCTCCACATCCAGCTGTCAGGTGTCTGATGGGCACTTACAGAGGAGAGTGAGAACAAGACAAGCACAGTGATGCTTCTGAGCACCAACAGATTTTGTCAGCGATCTAATCCAGAGGTGGTGTCTGGTGGGTTTCTGAATAAAGAAATGAATAATTATTAGAAACTGCTCGATAGATGTTCCTGCTGTCAAAGCAGCAGGAATTGTAACCTGACTGTTCTGTCTCTACTGAATTAATTATAGTAACTCAGTCAAGGGTGCACCCCTGTATGTGCATACAGGGCGTTTGGCTTGAGGAACCTCTTCTCTCATCTGCAGGTATGTTTTCCATTTTCTTTTAACTCCACAGAGCATGCACAGCGGTTGCCCAGTGCTGGGTGGGAGATCCAGCACAGCTGCAGAAAGTTTGAATCATCTGCACAGTAATAGCTTAATGTGACTCAGCTGAGCAGAGAGTTGGTGGGGTTTTAGTCCCCTCTTCCCCCTCTCTGTGCTTGGTGAAGGACACATTGCTTCCCTTTTAGAATAGAGGCCCCAGTACCAGGCAGGATTACCTGAATGTGCAAGGTAGGGGTGGATTCGTGGCTGTGAACAGGGATCGCAGGTTATGATGAGCTGCCAAAAATGGATAGATAAAGAGGAGGCAGAACTTAACTGAGTTAATCCACAAGGAGAAACAACAGCTAGTGAGTTCAGCGAGAGCTTTTCCTGGCTATGTCCAGATCAAACTCAGCCTCCTGCTCTCTGCTGCTAGTTGACCTTTTATGTCTCAGTCCTGCTGCTGTTCAGTTTCTACCCTGGAACACAGAGATGCTCCTTTACTGACCCTTAAAACTGGAGACACGCTGGGGATGGGAGGGTCTTGCTCAGAGTTATTTCTGCTTTTCACAACAGAATGCTGCAGGGTCAGAAGGAAAGAGTAGCTATACTGCTAGTATGGTTTGGTTTGCATGGTAAGTGTATAGTAAACATTTGGGTACTTGTGAAGGACAGCTTCTGTTAAATCGGGGTGCTAATAAGGGTGAGAGCTTGCAAAGATCCTGATCGGTATGGCTTCCTTCTTGTGCTCGGATAGCATCTTTATCTGCAATGAATGCTTTAATTTGGTTATTGTATGACCAATCACTTAGCCACAACTAAAAACAGCGGTGTTATCAGCACTGTTCCCAGGCTGAGTCAAAAACACAGCACTGCACTAGCTACTAAGAAGGAGAAAAATGACTGCTACTGCTGAACCCAGGACAGTGCTGCTGCTTTCTCTGTAGAGCTGGGATGAGATTTTAAAGAGTTTGGAAGCAATTATCAGTATTTACTCAATAGGCTGGGAAGCTCAAAGCGCAAATAACCGAGAACAGTTTCTTCCTACAGTTCCATTTGCTTTCCATATTCAAGTGAAAATTTGTACATTATATTTTTCATAAAAATTATCCCCCTTTCTATAATTCTGAGTGTTTCAAGCAAGTGCTTTTATTTCCATGCCCATCACAGTTACTTGGTTTTCTTATTTTGATGTTATTTGTATGCTTTCTGGCCTTTAGTGATTTTTGGCTGACGCATTCACAGAACAAATGCGTAAAATCAGCCCAGTTTATGACCCGTTAATGTAAGCAGTTTTTCCTGACGAAATGATGTCACATTTCATTAACCTCTGAGTTCTTTTCTAGCCAATCACTGAAGCACTGCACACCTGAACATGAGCTAATATTGACACCTATCTTGCTCTCTTCCTCAATTAAATCCATCTTTATGGAGAATTCAGTTAGTTGTAATTGATATTTTATGACAAGGTTTTGCCAGAGGCCGGTGTTGTGCAGATAATGGATCTCGATCAAGAAATGTTAATGAACTAATCCTGTTTCGTGATGCTACAAGCAGTGCTGTTGCTCAGGGGCCGCGCTGCGGCACTGGCAGGGATGGCAGCGCACCCGCTGCTTGGTCTCCTGCATGTGGCAGATGCTGCTGACAAACAAGTTTGTTTGCTCCTTGGTCACGAGGTGCCTGATGAAAGCGATTCCACTCGGCTTTGTCCTTTGTTAGCGGGTGAGCTCTCAGCTGCGCCGCTGCCATCAGCTGCCCCTGGCAGCCACGGGATCGCTGGTGGGGCCTCCAGGGTTCAGCCTGAGATCGAGGTGCTCTCCCCATGTGTTCAGCTCTTCAGAAGGCCACAGAGATGTGTCTTCTGCTTTAAATTCAGACTTTGTTATTGGAGGTTCTTTTTAAAATGTTTTGTTCTGATTTGGGGGAGTTCAATGAAAATCTGTGTAATTCGGCTGCCGATACAAACTGAATTCCAAGTCAGATCTGACCAGTAGTAGCACTTCCTACAAACTGCTAGGTTAGATTACTTTGGTGCTTCTAGGCAAGAAAATAGCGTTCAGCAAAATAAAACTGAAACCAACTGAGTAATAGGCATTGTCAGCTCCTTTACCGTTTCTCATCAAAGACTGAAGGATGATCAAAGAGCCAGCAAGTGAGGCCAGGGTTTAGGTGTGTAAGTGGAGCAGCAGGAAGCCTGTCACTTGATTACAGATGAGGCTAAATGAATCCTGAGCTTTGCTTTCATGTTTCACTAGGCTCTTCTTAGCCACAAAACTTAGTCCAGCTTGAGAAAGTCTGCAGTTAGCCATGGACAGTAAAATCTGGGAGATGATTTTTATTAGTCTCCATGGAAGATGCTTTATCTATCAGTACTTGGAGTAGTAAAATATGTAGCTGTGGAAGCTAGAGATGAAGATGAAGTGGTGCCTGGTGTGCAAGATGAACCAGTTTCTGCCAGGTGCTTGTTTCATCTCATTCTCTGGTACTAAAAAGTTAAATGGTGTAATAGTCTTTTGCTATTAAGTATGAAATTGAAGAATGGGGAAGATCCATTTAAAGCTTACTCTCTTCAGGGACTTTGACATTTTCCTTCCGTGTTCTTTGTGTTTCAAGGGCTTTTCCAGAACAATTTCTCAGTATTATATGTCCGTGTGTGTATATACACACATATATATATATACACACACATATGTAGTAGTTTCCCAAGTAGGATTCGTCTCCAGGCATGTACAACTGCATGCAGAGGGCAGTCAGGACCTTTGGCCCTCTCAGACATATCTGGAACTGCAAAGTCTCATGATTGGTTTACATTGAAGCTGTGCTAATTTCTGTAGGTACAAAGTCACCCTGAGCTGATCGACTGTAAATGCTGTTTGAAACTTAGAATAAATGTGGCAACCCCTAATCTGAAGTTACATAAAGCACATAGTCATCTTACTATGGTTTCAACTGGCTCCTCTTATTATGAAAATCAGGGTAGTGAAAATAGTAAGTTGGTAAATTCAGGTTTTTTGTATACTATATAAGTGCATGTGTGCATATATCATCATCATCATCACCATCATCATGGCTTGACTTCGCAAACGAAGCTTTGGTCATTCAGGATGTTGCCAAACAAGATTGTCATCTCCTGGGTCAGTCTTGAGCAACCAAAGTCCTGAACCGCCTGCATGCAGGGCTGGGTCTGCAGCTTCCAGTGCACCTTATCCCCTGCTGTTTTGTCCCTCGCCTGTTGCTACAGGGCTTTGCAAGTGTGGGTAAACCCGTCAGGCCTGCGCAGTGGGTTTTTTAGGTGAGGTACCCTAAACAAGCTCCCTCTGCCCGGGTTTGCAGTTAGAGCTGTCCTTCTTCTGTGATAGCTGCCCGAAGGCTAGTTAACCCATCCTGCCCGTGGACACACGTTGTCTGACCCTTCAGTTGAGACCTGTCTGGCATGGGAGACCCTACCAGAGGCATATGCCACCACCAGCATAGCTCCCAACCTCACAAGGGCACGCAAGCTCTTTCCCCACGACAAGGGGGTGTCCGTGAAAGAGCCACATATATATTCACACACAAACATGTAAATACACATGCTAGTTAGATGTGCTCCTTACACACACCAGCGTTGGCATCACTTCCTACAGCTGGGGTTTCTGAGTGTGGGACAAGCACTGCAGAGCAGGCTTGTTCAGAACCCCAGGTTTGTGCTCCCACTACTGCCCCGCGCCTGTAGCCCGCAGGATCCATGTGGTACTGCCAGGAAAATCCCTGTCCCAACCTCTCGGGTGTGCTTGGCAGCCAGTGTGCCTCCGTGAATTCATACACCTGCCAGCTAGCTGAACAATTCTGCTTCCTTCCTACTGCCTGGGCTGCTCTGAACCTTCCCCATCCTGCCTCCAGCGTGCGTGCTGCTGACCCCACTTGTTCTGCCATAGAGATGCTGACGGAGCTCCAGCCGTGCTTGTTTTCAGGTCCTGTGGGTGTTTTCTGGTTGTATGTTATTCAACTAAGGTTTATTAAGTCTTTCCTCGCAGAAAACAATGATGCTTTGAAAAAAAAGTCTTAACCCCAGTTTCAATTCAGTAGGTTTGCTGCCTACTGAAGGAGTAGAATTACTAAAGCATTTACTGTGCACATGTAGTGATAAAAAGGTTGTTTTTTATATTCAAAAGAAGCATCGTAACCTCTGGCAGACCGATGCGGTGCACTACAGTTTCAATCACTGAATCTGCTTCTATCTCTGTCAATTGTCATTTACAGAAACGATGAAATTAATGTAATAGATGCAGCTTTGCTGAGTAACAGGGAAACAGCACATGGGTTGTAGGTCTTTGAATCCCCTTACCAAGCTTGTGTGACTGTTACGTTTCCTGGGAAACAAAAGGGTCATACACATTGATCCATAGTATCTTGTAATCTGCTGCTGCTTGTTAAATGCTAGTCAGTTGAAGAAAAATCTCTCTGACGTGCAGAGAAATAATCATTGATTGCAAGTGAATGTGCTGGAATAGGTTGAAAGTCCTATAAATGCTAAATTGCCATACCGATGTTTCTGGAGAGCGCAAGGCATGAGGAGCTTTGTCATGGTAGGTGATAAATTGGCTCCTGGCAGCAGAGGCTGTGCTCGTGCTGCCTGCAGATCTGTGCAAGGAATAAGGCTCCTCTTCCAGCCTTCACCTTTCTGTAATGTGCATCTAAGTGTTTGCAGCATGTAACTACAGGGAGGTGCCTGCAGCATATGGTGATACATGGGAAGCCCTTACGCTGCAGGCTTCTCTCAAAGCACTCATTCTGAACTGGGGATTTAAGATCTGCTGATGGGAAGAGAAGAAACCAACTGTTAGTCTGTAAACCAATATGAAAAGTGGAGTAAAGTCTGTCACTGATCCACTCCTGTGGTGCAGCCATGTACTGCTCCGCGCCAGCAGACCCTGTAGGCTTTGAACTGTCTGCAGTCATCATGTTCTTACATGAAGGAGATGAACCCAACAGAACTGTCTCTGCTGTAAAGGATGTGGGTGCTTTGGGAGCTTGGTCACTAAGCAGCTAAGAGGAGCAGATTGAAGCTGACACAGCTTTCTGTGTGTTGTTGGCTTGCAGCATCATGAGGAAGGCATGAAACTGTGTAATACTTTCTACTTTGGTGGTTATGGGTTTTACTTGTAGCTAAAGCATGCTGGGTGTCAACCTTAAGGCCCTGGAATCCTATCAGTGTACATGGAAGTGACTTACAGCAAGTTCACACAGCATAGGAAGGGATTACTTTGATGACCAATGTAAAGGCTGGAATATCATTTCTAGTTTTGTTTCTGTGGGGCAGTGCTGTTCCTACTCATAATGATCCTCCTGTTACCTTCTTTCTGCCTGTTATGATTAGATGCTTTGGGTTTGCCTCCCAGATGGAGTGCTAAGACTGGGATCCAAAGCGTTCATCAGTGCCAGGCTTCAGACTGTCTTCAAGCAAGGCTAAGTATTTCTATTTAATGAAGCTGTGCTTTGAAATATAAAGAAATTATTTGGTCCTCCTTTGTAACTAAAAGTGCGGAGCATCACAGCATCAGCCTGCAGTGAACAGCATTCCCTTTCTTCTGTGTGCTGCCAGTTCACACAAAGCAACTGTGGCAAGCAGCAATTATTCACAGAGCAGTATCTCGCAGTGTCTTAAATATTTAATGTATTATTCTGCATTCCCTTCCTCAGGAAGAAAAACATGCATTACCATGCTGCTTCTAGCAGCAAAGGCTTGATAGAGCTCAGAATTACCTTCCCCTCACACACGCACACGCTCTGACCTGTCATCTGCAGGCAGCGTGGCTTTGTACTGCGATGCTCCAAGTGGATTTCATTTCCTATCCAAAAGATAATATATTTAAATAGTCTTTATTTAGGATCAAGCTGTGGGTTTGATTCAACTACAGTTATTTAATCTGCCACCATTGTGCATTTTCATGCCAGAAGAATATTTTGGCTTTTCTCAAATTGGAAATCTTCCTTGCGGCTTGCACAATGGCTGCTTGTGAGATGCAGCCTCTGTCAGCAATAAGACTGGTAGTGCTGTGGTCTTATTTATCCTCTGGTTAACAGATAATGAAGCAGTTGCAGCCATCTGCACTGATGGAAATGGACTGCTCCTACCCCAACTTAGCATTATCCAGTGGAATTGAGCCTGTAGGGCTGGAAATTGCCCGTGGGACCCTGAGAAGGGAAGGCAGCATCCTGAGCTGTCTGTGTGGGGACTCACAGGAGATCACCTGCTCAGCCTGGTAAGAGCATCATATATAACTTCACACGCCATAAGGAGAGTTAACAAATCCTCTGTAAAAGGCTCATGATGTAGACGGTGCTGGACCGCTGGAATTACTATATTCTACTTACCCAGTCTTGGCAAGAGCATAGTTCCTACGTGGTTCTGTTACTGGTACTCACTGCAGTCACAGACATCTTAGAAACACTGCCACTGTTCCATACTGAGAGAGGGGACTGTTTAAACTGAGTGTTGGTAATGCTGTCTCCCAGATCAGTAACACTCCTTGTCTATTGGCACAGCTGAGGAAAGCAAGATTTAAGCTCGCCGATTCCTCACCGTATTCCTTCTCCACCTTCTATGGTGTCAGGACCTCCCCCTTGGGCAGTTTCAGAAGTAATCTTCAGTAAGACTTTTTGCTGCATTTATGAAAAACAGTTTCTTGCATCACAGAAAAGCAGAACTTGTATCATTGCTTCGGGTACCAGGAAGCCAAGTATATCTTTTGCTAAAACATTTTTGGAATATGGTCTTTTAAATGCCCAGTTTCTAGGAGCCCTGTGCCCTCAGGTTTGCTCACTACACAGTGCAAGGTGTAGCCCGTGGCCTTGGGTTTTGCTTCAGGACAGAACTCTCAACCAGAATTGTATTTACTCCTGTCCGTGGATACCTAAACCCTACTGAATAAGACAGTAACTGTCTGAATTTGAGACCAGCAGTTTCTTGGTGATAGTTTGATTTTTCTCCTGCATCTTACGCTGCAGAAGTGGGCTGTTTGTGATTTCTGCGCTAGCTGATGGAAATCAATGCAAGCTCTAAGCAAGTTTGTAATGCAGAAGCTGTGTGGGTCCATATTTTGTATAAATCTTTTAGCCTTGAAAGTGGTTGCTATTATGAAGAATGACTGTAATTGCAGTCATTCTTTAAGTTTCATGCTGACCGTGTTAGTGCCAAATAACCCAGCTGGGTATAGCTTTGCGTGCCAAGTTCAGTTACAGTTCATGCAGTGATTGCTTGGCCTTTTCTCTAACATGTCAACAATTTGCATGAGGAAAAGCAGTCATACACTGATTCACCAGTGAAACTGGGGGAGATTCTCTCAACTCCATGCCTACAAGTTCCTTGCAAACTCTGTGGAAACAAACTCAAGATGCAAACCAGGCTGCAGGGTTGTCCCAAGCCTTCCCCTGAGGTTGCAGGGTAGTTCTGCAGTTTCTTCTCTTTAGTAGTGGTATAACTCTTAGCTCAGTTTTCAGCCAATCCCTTGGGTGTAGTTCTACAGCTAACAGGAGTTCGGGAGGTTTTATATGTACAAAGTGGTAATTGTGCATATATAGACAAGTTATTTTTTTCCAATAACCTTATCATTAGATGGTGTATGGATTTCTTTCTGGACTACAAGCACCCTGAGTTCATGCCCATTACGCATGAACAAATTGGGCTGTTAGCCCTTCCTGCTTGCTTGCTTTAGAGCAGTGCAGTATTTCTTTTCCTGTCCAGTTAATTTGCTCTAAAACCCAAAAGAAACAAACCTTGTTTTGAAGTAACCTAAAATAGGCATATTTTTGTTCTTCCTGAAGCAGACATTCCTGAAATTACTTTGTGTAGAATGAGACATTTTGTTTGCTGCAGCTTAATGATACTGTGTTCAGGATTTAGGTTATTTCTATGTTTTAAATTAACATAACATCTTTGAGCAGGGTTTGGAAAGAGCCCAAAAGATTTAAATGCGATTTTAGATGTAAATAAAAAGAAGTGGAGTGATTGTGTGATTATACTAAAATAATTCTGTAAGCAGAATAAGAATTAACTAACTTTCTGTACCCCAAATCCAGACCTTTCAGTAGATTTTTGAAGTAGATTTCTCCTGTCTCTTCTGTCTTTTTCTTGGCCACTACACTTTGTTTCTCATGTTGTCAGTCTGCTCTGGAGGTTTTCCACAACAGCAAGATGAATCTATGGGGGGTGACCAGGTTAAAATGCTGGGCTATAACTTTCCCTGGGCCTGTAACCCTCTTGGTGTATGTCTTGGTTTCCATCTTGCTCCCCAGCAGTGATATGTGAGTGGCTTTCATCCAGGGACATTTCTACAGTTCAGCTTATGTAGCTTTTCCTATGTTTGACACCAGTTTCGTATGTGATCTTCACATAAGCAAACCAGGAATAAGCCTTTCTCCACAGGGCTGCTTTGATTCTGCATTTGATTGAACAAGTAATTATACAAGAATGAGAAGGCTGTTCAAGGCCAGGTTGGATACAGGGGCTTGGAGCAAGCTGCTCTAGTGGAAGGGGTCCCTGCCCATGGCAGGGGTTGGAGCTGGATGAGCTTTAAGGGCCCTTCCAATCCAAACTGGTCTGTGACACTGTGACTCTACGAAGGATCTAATACACAGACGTTACTGTAGGAGCCTCTGCAGAAGGGCTCCCCAGGAACCCAAAGCAGGGCCAGAGCTGCTTTGTCTCCCATGACATAGCCAACCCATGGGCTGCCCCCCCCAACACAGCCTCTTCAAAGAGCCGAACCTGTGAAGCCATTCCACCACCACTGTGCTGGCGGATCTTGCTGAGCGTGCTGACAGCTACCAAATGGATCAGATCTGAGGCTTTTTGTGCGCTGGGCTGTTTTAACTGCGGTTACGAAGCAGATGAACAGTTCCTAATAGGACACCGGGCTGCTGCTCACAGGGGTGATGGGGTTGGAAGGGACCCATTAGCAGCAGCAGCAGGGAAATTTCTAGAAAACAATGTCAGTAAAACAGACCCTTTCAGCCATGTTTTAGGACAGCCCCAAGATGGGTGGTTTGCTGTGTGGCACATGCTTTTTTCCATGCATTTATAAGTACATGCATCTCCCGGCTGGTGCGTTTGGTGGCTGGGGAGCCTGCCTTAGGTGTCTGCTGCAGGAAGAAAAACGAGGTGCTTTTAATGAAGCTGTAATCCTGCTGCTTGGGATTGCATAAGGAGCGCCTGAGGTCACCGCGCGCTCGGTGTCGTTCGGCACCACAATCAAGGTTGCGCCGGGGTGGAGGCTAATCAGAGCCGCTGTGTGTCTCATTACCATCTCCTCTTCATGCACAGCATATTGTCACTGCACAAAGACAGGGTCTGTTCAATATTTATTTATAGTCAGAAAGGCCCAAACTGTTTGGAGAAGATTCTTCTAAATCCGTGTTAAAAGCAAGGCAAAAAGTCGGGCTCAGTGAGCGGGTTGGCGCGTCTGTAACACGCTATGTTAAGCAATAAACTTAATTAGAAGGAAATTAAGTTCACCCTTCTCAATTGTTAAACTAACAAGGAGCCACAAAGCCAACGTATGTAAGCCACCCCTCAAAATCCAGCACTATTCACAGATCTTGAACTCTAGAAGCAAACAAATTATAGGGTAGAATAAGCTCCTAAAAGCTATTTCGAAGCTTTAGTGCTTTAGTTAAAAGCTGTTTGGACAATATGGTTTGTTTCCATTCCCACAGAGCTAATTCTTGCATATGCTGCATTTATGGCCTCCTCCCCTCACACAACACTGCTTATTTTTGTAAACGTACCAGTAATCTTAGGATTAGAAGTGAAGATTTGCCACTAATTCACCAATACCTACTGTAAATATAATTAAGGCATTTCTAATGCTGATTTTATGAACCTCCACAGACCACACACGTTTATGGCTCTCTGAGCAAAGGTTGATCTATGGCAGTTTGTGCATGGGATATAAAAGAATGCATGCAAATAAGCACTTAAAAATTACTCCTAACATGATGTTCATTATGAGGCTTTGGCTAATGTGTTATTACAGCCTGCAGGGAAAAACTGGTTTCACCCTCAAAATGTAACTTTATATCATATATATGTTTAGAAGTCATGCTTGATGAGAGCAACCCTTGAGCATGATATCCTACTACAAGTTAAAATATTGCTGCTTAAACATAAGCGTAGTTGCAATCACCTCGGTATTTGTTGTATCTTAACTAAACCTGCTGCTGCAGTAATTCTTAAGGATGATGCTGAAGTTGCCTTTTGGGCAGGGAACACAAAGCTGCAGAAGGGAAGGCTGACTGTTGTGTTAGTGGTTTCATTAAGTAATGTGACGCCCAGTGTGAGAAAAGGCAGCAAGAGTACAGGATGGACCTTCACAAAGCCCTCACAGGAGAATTACCCGGTTCCAAGCAGCTGTGCTGGTTTTGCTTAGTGGTTACACAAAGGATGAAAGCAGTGTGGTGGTGCAGAGGTGTCTGCTGTGGTCCAGCACCTCCAGGAAGGATGCGTATGTAGGCTGCTGAGGCTGCTACTTGCAGGCTGTACCACTTGCATATGCTCCTGTATTCCGAGGTTCTGCAGTGATATTGTGAATTGAGCTGAGATGTTCCTGCTAAGGGCACAGAGCATGAGACTGAAAGTAGAAAACAGGTTCTGGGAACGTTTAATGTAGTGGTGCATAGAGTGGAACTTGTCAGTCATTCACAGAACAAAGTGCTATGTCTCACATATAGCATACAGAAGGGTAGAGTGCTTTTAGAATACTGAAAATTGATCATGTTTTGACTAGTTGAGAACAACATTTCTGCAATTCCCCTCTCTCTAGTGTATAGGAAATGGATGTTGGGTTTTCTCTTTGGGTTTTTTTAATATCATGTTTAATGGCATGCTAAGTAGTATGAAATGTCAATAAAAAGGAAGACAATGTAAAGCCACTGAGCTTTTAATGTTTAAAACTACAGTATTTCTGAATAGTGGTAATACTTTATAATTTTATTCTTTTGCTGTCATCTCAGGACTTCACTGGAAACACAAAGCAGCATCTCAACTGATCAGCTCAGGTACTGTATTAACACAGATGTTGACTTTCAGTTTGAAATAATACAGATTACCACTGTTGTGTATCAGCTGTACACCGCATAACCTCATCTTACCGTGCATAGCCAGTGAAGGCATTGGCCAAAGGGCTGGATTTTTCTGTTTGAGAGGAGATACTTTGCTCTTTTCCAGGATTTCCAACTTGAAATTCAGTTGTGCGAAAACTCAAACACTGTGTTTGTTCTCAGAGGGGATGGAGGGAAGGTGTGTTTGTGCACCCACAGGGGAAAACCTTCCCTCTCTCTCATTTTTATAACCTTAAATTGTGCTGAAAACATTTGACCCTCCGTGGCACAGTCTTACACCACTTTGAGTTTGCGGTACTGGTTGTGTTGAAATGTCATTCGTGGTTTCCATTGCTCGGTGTTTTGATAAAAGCACGTGTATAAACTTCAGAGAGTTCTGTCATATGAGTCACTGCAGGAACTGAGAGTTTACTTTGATCACTCAATTTAGAAAAACTGCTTAGTACTGTTAACACTACGTATCAAATGGTGCCTTGCATCTCATATTCTCATAGTTACACATTAAAGAGTGCATCAGAGTTGCAGACTTCCTTTGATGAAGCTGGGGCAGACTGACAGTTGTTTTGGTGCAAGTCTTCCTTTGGAGACGTTATGGATTCAGGATGTGGCTTTTTCCCACACTGCAGTTTTAACCTTGCTTGAACAAAACATTAGTGGGAACTTTTCTGTTTAACCTGATTCAAATTGAAGGCCCTCTCTACTATTAATCTTCCATTATTTCCCTGCGTATGGTCTTCTGAAAGTAAAGCATGTGCCCCATTGTCATTCCCTAAAACCCCTGCCCCCCCGACATTGTAATATTATCTTTGTCTTCAGCCCAGCACTGCAGCGCTGGCCGGTGCTCAGGCCTGACTGCAGCTTTGTTCCCATCACCCGGGCTGACGGGAACACTGTTTCTTTGTGTGGGGGGACAATGCAGGACCCAATGTCAACTCCCCCCCACCCTGCTTGTCTGCAAACCTAAGCTTTGGGTAGCTGGTGTGTGATTTACCAGAGCCAGGTACTGCTGCCATCTTCACCTCAGCCCAGAGAAACCTTTGTGAAAACGTTACAATGAGTTTCCTTCCAGTGGAATTTATCCATGGGAGGATATCGGTGAGAAAGATGGGGAAGAATTAGGCACATGTACAAGTGTCTGAATTCAAACATTTGGTGGAAAAGAAAAATGAGTGGGGCTAGTTGCACTGAGCAGACATGTCTTCTAGAAACTGCAGTGGTTGGGTCATTTTAAGTTGCTATGGGATCATAAAAACATGGGAATCTTTCCTTGTTTTAAACTGTTTTCAGTGCAAGGAGACCATGTGGGTTAATATCCCCCAGCATGCGCACTGCCATTGCTGCATGGCATCAGGAGCCATGGGGCTGAACACATGCAGTGTGTGTGTGTGTGTGTGTGTGTGTGTGTGTGTGTGTGTTTGAAGTCCCCTGGCCTTGGCTCTCATTAGTATGCATTCAGTGAGTAGCTCTTTCTTAAGCCTGCAACAGAGATGCAGGCTGGTAGGGAATCCCTGAGTGCCCTCCTTTATATTTCAAACAATAGCTTTATAATAGCTTATACTCTACCTTCTACCAAAAAAAAAGCTTTAAGCTGGAAGTTATTGGAGATTTTGAGACTTCCCTCTTTATCTCACCCCCTTTGAGAAAATGCTCAGACATTTCCTAAGCTAATTCAAACAGATGAGAGCACTTGTGAATGTTTTTACAGAACTAGCTTCATAAAGTTATTTGGAAGTAAATGCATTTGCATGTGGTAAATCCTTTTAAATGTTGAGAATTGGGGTGAAATAATATCTGGGAATTGCCAGATGACGATGTAAAAATGCTACACTTGAACTGTAACTGCAGTAATATGATGAAGTTTAAAAACTCTAGAGTAAATTCAGAGGAAGCATGAAGGACATTTCCGCATTACACCAGCTACACTACACCAGTGAGTTTTTCCTAGGGTTAAGCAATAATTGAAGCAACAGCATGTAAAATGTACTTGGCTTCAGTAGGTGAGAACTGTAAACAGAATTTTAAGCAAAAGGAGAGATAGTGGAAAACGTCTTGTTATTGAATGTGTTCTCATGAACCTGTTGAGCAAATCTGCCTTTGAATGACTGGTGACATGAAACATCAATTCATATGAACGCATTCAGTGCCCTGTCAAGCAATTTGCATGTTCTCGTCAGGCTGCTCTTATTGCATTCTGCTCCCTAAGTTCCTGTCCCCATCAGCAAGGTCAGTTCCTGCTCTAGAACAATGCAGTCTAAACTTCTGCTTTGGTTGAGTTTCAGTTGTGTGAGGGTCCCCACCAGGCAGATCCATCAGTTTCCCCTGGATTTATTTAGACTGCGTTTGGATGCTGTAGGTTCCATTTGAAAGTTACACAGTGGTGAGATCAGAGAGAAGCCCAGTGCTGGAAAGAGTAATGTGAAAAGCATGCTCATGTCCGTTATACAAACCTGTACACGTTGGCACGCTGCATATATGTCTGTATATTTTGGCTCGCACAAACTCCTCCATAGTCTGCTCAGTATTGTTCTGGATATTTGGAGTCGGACTCTGTCAGCTTTCAGCTGGTAGCTGAAAATATTTTGTTTCCTAAGATCTAAATTGTAATGTGAGCCTTCTGGAGTGTTGCATTGCAGACCTGCTTCCAGTGGTCCAGAAATAGAAACATTCAAGCTTTGCAGATATTTGTGGCATATTGTGACAAACTGATCAACTAGTGTTTGTATGGGTGTAGAGAACAGACGTGCAGGAAAGATACTTGCTGTTCTATTCATGCTGACTTTCTTACTATTTTACTTCATGATATTTTGGCAACTTAAGAGGTTTAATAACCAATAATGAAGGTTAGTATCGAGGAAAATAACTTTGGCTTGAGTTACTGGAGTATTTCTGGGCAGCAGAGCTTCCCTTTGTGTAAAAGGGGGGCTTGATTTTTATGTCCCTGTTGCTCTGGACGTCTCTGCAGAGCATGTTGTGCCCCATCCCTGGCAGTGTTCAAGGCCAGGTTGGACAGGCCTGGAGCAAGCTGCTCTAGTGGAAGGTGTCCCTGCCTGTGGCAGGGGGTCAGAACTGGATGAGTTTTAAGGTCCTTTCTAAACCATTCCATGATTCTATGCCTGGGTGTCACAATGGTGCAGCAGAGCCCAAGGGCTCTGTATGACCACAGCTCATCCGTTTACCCTGACTGCGAAGGGAAGCTTGCTGAAGTGGTACCCAGAAATGCGTAGGAGGGCAGAAAGAGCGATCTGGTTTGCCAGAACCTTTAACATGAAAGTTTTGCTTATTCTTTATACGAGTAGCCCAGGAAAATTTCCCACCAGTATGCAGGGGGAGACTATTTGATTTCCAGTATCAAGAAAGGGACCTAATATCACAATGATATTCTCAAGCTCCACAGTGTACGGGTCACTAACATGAAGGTTTTGTGTGTGGCTACTGAAGTATTTCACCCTGGAGTTGTGAGTGAGTCATGGAAAACGATTTTCTTACTGCAGGCTTCCAATTCTGTACTCCATGTAAGTAGGAGGATAGGCTGGTTTTCCGAGCAAGTGAAATAGTTTTCAATCACTGTAAGGATGTAAATATCAGTTGTTCAAGTTATGTATTTTATGAAGGGCTAAAGACTATGGAGCTAGACAAGTCAATTGTGCTGATTTCCCAACACTTGCAATCAGTGTAACTCTAGCAGGCACTGACTTCATGCTGGGGTTATTTTATACAAGGCTCTCCCTCAGTGGATTGTTCTCCTTCAGCCTCAGAGCGTTGTGGCTTGACAAGAAACCACCGTGAGAGAGGAGGTGGTGTCCTCTGTGGTTTTCCTTTTGCCCTTTCTATCGTGGCTGTGTTTGAAATACCTGCCAGAGGCTTTGGTACACCGCTGCCAGAGCTGCCTCTGTGCGGCACAGCTCTAAATGACCAGAGAGATGTTCAGTGAGCTGCTCACTGACAGCACCAGTGCTGGGGCTGCAGCACATCTGACAATTCCCCCTCTTACTAGGCCTGAGAATTCCAAGTCAAAGGTTTCGGTAAATGCCTTTCTGAAAGAACTCGGTTTATATCCAGGGTGAGCGTGAGATGAAGCTTAATTGTCTTTGTTGTTTTCCTCTGGAAGACAAGTAAAAATGAAGAACATGTTGAGAGCAGGCTGCTTTGCATTTGCAAATCCTGATTAGCATTTTCTCTGCATGGGGTGTGGGATAATCAGCCTTGGTTCTGTCAGAAATCCATGGGTACGTGCCCCTTCTCTCTGCCCATCTCGTATACAGGAATAAGGCATTAAGTGACAAATAGTTGGGGTTTTTTTCTGGAAAGGGTATGATGGAGAGAAGGAAATGGCTTTGCAAGGTGGGCAGTTAAAGGCAAAGCTTTCAGGAAAGTCTCATTTCAGGGTCAAGCCTCTGGATGGTGCCTTTTGAGCTTACCTGTCCCAGTATGGCTTTCCCCTTCTTCCCGGATTCTTTGGAGCGAGGCACTCCTTGCTGCCGCTTCCTTTTTTCATCCTTTTGTTTTTACAGAGGATTCCCGAGGGATTCAGACAGAATGTTCCAGTAGGGAAAGCTCTAACCTAAATAATGCTTTTTTGCTATTGGATTGTTCTTGGGAATAAAGGGGGAAAGGTTTGCATGTCACCCTCCTGGCAGTACACTGTAGTCTTGTAAAGGGCTTGGCCCAGCCCCAGCCAGGAGCAGCTCCAGGGTGGGCTGGAGATCCCTGGGAGGCCCCTCATCTCCAGGGCCTGTCATCCACTTCCTCTTTAGATAGAACTATCCCTGGAAAACAGGGGCTGGTACTAGGGACGAAAAGCTGGGATGGAGGATTTTGGTATGAAAATCTAAATACCCTCAGCATCACTGTTGTGAAAATTGCCAAGCTAATGAAGCCCGAGGGAATGTGGGGTCAGGAGGAAAAATAGGCTTGAGCTTTCCCATTGTTTAATGCTGTTAGGGACGTGCTTCTCAAAAGTAAGCAGCAGTGTTTTCTGAGGAATCACTGCGACGGTGATACGAGCTCTGACACTGGTCTGAGAGAGCTCGCAGTGAGGCCATGCAGGCATCACAGGCACTCTGCTATTGCGAAAAGAATCTTGAAAAGAAATCAGCTTGGTAAAGGCCCAAATGAAATATCCATCATGTTTGTGCTGCTCCGTGCAAGCTGCTTTTCTCCTGTTGGTACCCACCGCTCACCCTGTACTGTACAGCGTGGCTGTAGGGAAGAACCAGAGTGTGGCTTTGAGCGTTGCTTGGGTGGACCCTGCCTGTTTCTGTGCTCAAACACACTTACAATTTGATTTCAAGCCAACTTGCACAAACCACTTTTCTAAGAAGTGTCAATGTAAAGGAGCGGTGACAGTGAGTAAAGCCAGAAACCAGAAAGGTCCCTAAATATAGCCGGTTATCCCAGCGCTGGGGGAGTGGGGTATGGCTATGCACGGAGGAGCTTCACGTTAAGCATTAGGGTTTGGTTTGCTTCTAACTTAACATAAATGAAGTAACTGTAAATAATTAATTATAATTAATAATGAATTAACACTTCAAATGGGGTGTGTAATTTTGTATTTTTAGCACCTTTCCATGTGCCAGAATCTTTGAAGTATTTCTCCACCTTCTGATTTTGGTTTTGTTGGTGTATCCATTGAACTTCTACACTCCTATACCTTGTTGATAGTATTGCAACCTATACGCTCAGCATTTACTGTTAGTGATTTTGTCATTCAACAGAATAAGAAATACCCCGGGGTTGGGGGGGGAAGAGGGTGGGTGTCTGGAAAAGTGCACTGGGCACACAGAATCGGCCAGGTTGGAACAGACCCTTATCATCAAGTCCAACCATTGCCCAGCACTGCCAAGGCCACCCACGGCACTGAGGGTCTCATCTTCACGCTGTGTGAACGCTCGCAGGGACGGTGACTGCAGCCCTGCCCCGGGCAGCCTGTTCCAATGCCTGAGCACCCTCTGGGGCAGGAATTGTTCCTCAGCTCCATCTAAACCTGCCCTGGTGCAGCTTGAGGCCGTTTCCTCTTGTCCTAACGCAGCTGGGTCGGTCTCCTCTAGGACGCTCTGGGCTTTAACAACCGCACCATAAAGGCTCATGTGCTGCTGAGGTTCACCCTTGTGCCGTGCCGTTCCCTGCAGTTTGCGCTGTTGGTGAGCGCCTGCAGCGGGGCCGTGCGTGTCGGTACCGGGCCCGCCGGGTGAGAGGGGGGTAAGGAAGGTGTTAAACCGGCCTGTGCGCTCCGTCCGAGGAGCCGCAGCTCCTGGTGAGAGGGGGGTAAGGAAGGTGTTAAACCGCCCTGTGCGCTCCGTCCGAGGAGCCGCAGCTCCGGGCCCGCCGCGCTCCGCTCGCTGCGCTGTCCCCAGCCGGTGCCGCTGATCCCGGCCCCGCTCCGCTCCGCCCCGCCCGCCGCCGGCCCCTCCGTCTCCGCCGGCCAATGGCGGTGGCCGCGGGCGCCCCGGCGTGGCCCCGCTGCCGGGCAACCGGTGCTGGGCCGCGGTGCCGGCGGGGTCCGTGCGCTCGGGGCGGGGGAGCCGCGCATCCCGCAGCCTTGGTTTGGGTTTTCCTCCCTTTTCCTGCCCTCCCCTGTCCCGAGGAGCCCGCAGCTTCTTGCCTGGGTGCGGGCAGACAATGGAGCTGTGCCTGACACAGGAGGAGCTCCGGGACGGAGCTGCGTGTTGCTCCGTTTAAAACAACAAAAAAAAAGGGGGGAAAAAAGCCGTCGGCTCCCATGTGATGGGCTCGCTGCGCTGCTGTGGTTACGGCGCGGGTGATGTCAGAGCTGATTGGGATAACTGCTTACATTTTCCGAAGTTCTGTCAGCTTTAAGGATGCTTTCCAAAGGTCCTTCAAAACCCTTGACTGGAATATATATGCATGTTGTTTGACCAGAGGGCTTTTAGAATGGCCTAAAATAGCCCAAAGGAGAAGTGGGATTTCTGTGTAATATCAGTTATCCCGGTAGTACTGGGGACTTTGGGAGAGCTGAACCGCCAGCGGGATCAAAGAGCGCACATGAATTTGTGTCCTTTGTGCGAGTGGCTCTTTGTATGGAAGTGGGGTGCTGTGAGGGTGCAGGTGCTGTGCCATGTGCAGGACGAGCTGCAGGAGCTGGCGGCAATTAGCACGACTTACGCTGCAGCAGTAAGGAGAGGAGTGTGTTGGACTGTCTTCGAGTCATTCAAACCCTAACAACAAAGTCTGGTGGTGTTAAACCTAGCTGCACGCGACGCTTGCTGCAGCAGAAGGGTCTGAAAATGCTGAAGTTAAAGGCCTTCTGCTTGGATTACTGGCAGTTTTTATGTCTCCAGCCTCTTCACGGTTTCTATAAAAGGTAAGAAAACATTAACTCTGAAATGCTTTTCAGAACGCGGTGGCTGCACATGGTGCCACTGGTGCTTTTACTTGCTCTACTGCTGAAAGGCAAATATGCAGGAGAAAGGGAGTGGTAGAGAATTAATGAGAACTTGTGACAAAGATGGTAAAGCGGCTTTTTTATTGCATTAATGGTCAGGCACTTTTGTCTCTGTGCGTGCAGATGTGAGGGGTGATGATGCTGTGTGGCTTTAACATTTACTTTCAGCCACATCATCTCAGCTAAAGACTCAGGACTTCTCTGATATTTTATCTTGAGCACAGTAGCTTGTGCTGTGCAGTGCAAAGACTGTAAATAGCACTAGGAGATTAATTGGAATGTCATGGAAATTTATGTAATGCAGAGAAGATCCTTTTTTCCCAGAGATATTTACTAATATAATAGTTCATTTTTCACCTTCTTCCCAGCACAGAGTGCACATCACAGTCACTCAGGGCAATGGGTACTTCACTTGGGCAGGTCTGACATACAGCTTAAATGATTGATGGTGAATAGTGATCATGAAGAATAGGGCTGGGTGTCAGAGGGATTGAGCTTGCCTATTTAATGGAACAGCAAAATAAGCAATTCCATTTAACATGTCCCTGAACTTCCCCTGGTGCTTTTTAATCTAGAGTTCTGTTTTCTTGCTTTTGATTTACGCAAGTGAATTACATATATTTCTGGGGGGATTACTTCATTATTAATGAAATCCATGCAATGCCTTAAAATAGGATTCTGTCCATGTTACATACACTTTCTGGTGGGACTACCTATTGTCAGCCTACAGAAAGTGCTTTGTGCTAAATGCTAATTGCGGCTGGATTTTCCATGCAGTGACTGAAGGCTGGAAAAGGGAACTGTTCCAAGCGTTTTCAAGGTTTAAGGGGTGCCCCGCACTCACTGGCATTGAGTAATATAGGGCCCTCATCTGTGACCACAGGCTTGGGAAGTTTCAAAAGATAGCTTTATTCTCCTCCTCTTGCAGCTTTTCACTGGTTCCATTTCTAAGCCAAAAATTTCCCAACCTATTCCCAGCCCATTGTAATGCCTTGCTTGCTGAGAAACCATATAAAATAACAGAAATGTGGCCAGACTGTTTTGACACACACACACAACTAAACTAGAGCTCTGTCTCTTGGGTTCCTGGCAAAACCCCAGCTTTGTCACAAATGAATTACAGTAGAGTTATTCTACATCTCCTAATGGAAACCTCCTCAACAGCCAGGGACTGTCTGCTTATTTCCTTCCACATTGTTAATTTATTTGTCATCGAAACCTACTTGAGCCTTCCTGGAGGGCGTTTGCATGAACAGGAGTAAAAAGAGGCCTTAAGCGCTTAAATATCAGATAGAAGCACTTTGTATTTGTCATTTTGAAAGGAAGAAAATTGACGGGAAGTAGCAATTTTCTCACGTTTTAAACAAAATAAGTTCTCAATTGAGGCACGGTGACAAACAAGTGCGAAAGCGAGCGGTCCAGCATAACAAACCTAAATGTGAGGAAGCTCAGCATGAAAAGGGAAAAAATAGCTTTCAGGAGACTTATTTTCAATTCCTTTTTTATTAGCAATTGTAAATTGTTTCAAGTGCTCTGGAGAAGAGCCAAGGGGCTGAGGGCAGGTTCTGTGTGTGCCTGCCTGTGTGTATTTGTTATTTTCATGTCTACAATGAGAATAACCAAAACAGGACTTGAGTAACATTTCCATTACATGGGTCTTGCTACATGATTTTTTAATATCAGCATCAGGGTTGTTGCCTGTTACGCCTTAGTGGTGCAGGCAAAGATGTGTCCCTGGAGGACATGTCCCTGTGCCACTGTTAACCTGGAGGGCAGTCATGGCTGCAGTGAAGAGCTGCGGGCCTGGGGTACCTTTCCCCACACCAGCAGCACTATGGAAATGGGTGACTTTGCAGAGCAGGCCCAGGGATGCTGTGGAATCACTGCCCACCTCCCACTTGAGCCACACGTTCCTGAGCCTTTGGGCTGACTCAGAGCCGCACTGCTTGGCCATGGGAGCTCTGCTCATCGCTGCTTGGGCACTCGCCCTCCCCAGCTGCACTTAGCAAGCCATACATGACAAGAAATGTGACTTCTCTTTCCTTTTGTGGACTGTCTGAGCAGAGCATGATTTGTGTTTTCAGTCACAGCCAGTGCTCAAAGCTGCTGTAAATGTTTCTTGTTGCTGCTACTGCTGTATGGTCTGAAATCATGCTCTGTTTTCCAGCTTGTGTTACTCGGGGAAGTCCTATGGGATCCTGTCTGTAGCCTGACCTGAACAATTCTGATTTATGGTACAATTTTGTCTTGCACCAGGAGCCGCTTGCATGAAAATGTGCATCTATATTGTGATTCGTGGACCTCAAGAGTAGTCCATGCAGGGTGTGTTAGGTCTTGGGTCTTTCCTGCATAGCAGCTCATGCTGGTTGCATGGTAGAATGCAAACGCGATGCGTACACCCTGAATGTACGGAGCTGAGTATCGGGGTAGGGCCAGCACACTGCATTGCTGCCTGGGAAGTGTGCTTTATCCTCAAACCCTTGAGAGCAGGGTGGCACCAGCAGGCTCAGGCAGACTGAGTGGTGGCCTCTCCCCACTGCCCAAAGTGGAGGGGCTAGGAGCAGGATTGGCACGTGAGCCAGTCCCCTCCGTGGTTGCAGTGCCAGATGGGGCACTGATTAAATAGTGATTCTGAGTGATGGGACATTAAAACCAGGACAGGTTTTGCCTTCTGAGGTGATAGGTTTTGAATGTATTCAGGTACACACAAGAAAAATCCCATTCCCAAGCTCTTCGCAGCAAGCTGTGCGTGTGATAACCCTAAAGAGAAGCGCAGCTAAGGGCAGACACCCAGCCTAGAGCAGAGGGCTTCTGTAGAGCTTGTGGTCCTTCATGGGAATTGATGCAGTGAGGTATTATTTCCTCCATATTATCATGAGGGAAAGGGGAAAATAGGACAAAATAAACCAACTGTGCTTTTAGTCTGGCTCTTAAATCTGGGAGTGGCTTCAGTAGCCAGCACTGTGCCCAGCACATGGATATTCACAAATGAAATTACTGTGAGGTACTGATGCTGGTGCCTCCAATAACACGTGTATAAACTAACAGCCTGCTTCTCTCCAAGTTGCAGTAGGTTGCATACAGCAAACTGGGGGCACGGGGGTAGAAACCTGGCCCAGAAATGTTTGATAATTCACTACTTTATGAAAATCATATTTTGACTGTTGCCATGAGCACTGAGTGCGTTTTGGTCAGTGCGCCACAACCCCTTGCTTATGTGCTGGGTTTGGGTGTCCTTTGAATACAAATCCTAGAGGTATAAGGATGTGTTTCTGCAACAGATTAAAGTGTGAGCTGAGCAAATCACTGTAGGGCTGCTGTGGGATTTTGAGGCTGAATATCTCATGGGTTACTCAGTGGGTGATTATAAAATCAGGTGAGTTGAGGTTTAGCATGTGAAAGTGGAGATTTCCTTTAGCTGGCAGGCGCATCGTGCCGTGCTTCTGCCAGCTGGTGTGGAATAGCCCAAGTGAGAAATTGTTACCATCAGCATTGCCTTAAGGGTAACGCATAAGGTGAGCAAATGTGTGTCTGGCAGTGAAGGCACCTATAGACTGTAGTTTGGGGGGAGGGATTTTCCTTCCCAGAATGTGTTCTCTCTTGTTGTAAGAGTCTTTTAAAAAACATAAAGGAGGTGCCAAGGTTGCAAAGGCTCCTTCGCTGCAACCCAGGTCCTTGACAAACAAAACCATTTGTAAACGATTTCTTCTCACTTCTTTTTCTTTTTTCATCAGCTTGGTCCCTCCAAAGGAGCCATGAGTCCCTTACAGAACAACTGGGGCCATTTCCAACAAGCATCTGATTCCAGGAATGGGATGAGTGAGAGATGACTGGCTTTTTGAAGCGGAGATTAGTTGGAATTGTTTCTGCTGGTCCTCAGTTGGCACTAGCAATTCCAACACGGTGGTTCAGGAGAGACTGAATCATGAGCTTTAGCCCATCTCCGAGCAAGAACAGGTCTGTGGTTTGATTCAGTCCCTTCAGAATGTTTCAGGGATGATTAGAAATGAAAATGCTTTCATCGATTGGCTTGGTAGGAGCAGCCTATTGCTGCCGTACTCGAATATCACAAAGTAACTGGGTGTCAGAAGCTCTGTAAAGCCACTCTTAATCTTGCTCTCTGCAGGGCACCTGCAGCTCTGTGCGCATCCTCTTGCTCACTCTGTTATCCAAGAAGAAATTGTAGCATTTGAAGCCATTAAAGGAATTGCCAGCCTTAATTTAGATGCAGTTTCAAAGACAGCACATGTGCTTTAGATGATCTATGGCAGGCTTGTCCTCTAGGTTAACTCTTTGTTAAAAAGAATGTGCTTTGATAGTCTTTGTCCTCGTTTCTGGTGTTAACAGTGTGGACTGCTTCTGGGATTGTGTGAGGTGGGCTCAGATGTGCAGAGAACATGTTTGCTGGCAGCAGAGCAGTGCAGTGTTTCCTTCAGGTAAAATGCAGCATAGAAAAAGATGCAAAGAACTCAATGGCCATGTGTTACTACATAGTTAAAGGGAATGCTGTTAGATTCCTTATTTAAAACCAGTTTAAATAAAGGAAAAAAGTTCTAGGTAATGTGCTGTGTGCAATACTGTAGTCCTGTATTCCTGGAAACAACAGCTGTATACTGGTTACAGATCTCAGTAACAGGGGGGTGGAAAAAAACCCTGAGGTTCTAGCTCATGAGAGCACTTCTTACGCTTGCTTACAGAGAGTGATGCCAGTCGGTTTGCTCTTCTTCTGGCTGTCAGGTAAGTTATGAGCTCCTCTGCCATGTCTTGTACAAAACAACAGCAAAGTGGGTGGGAAAAGTCCCTGAAGCTTTGCCTTGAACTTGCATTTCGAGTTCACCATCTATGTTGTAGGGAACAAACAGTTTGATCTCACTTGACAGTGACTTCATCCAGAGCAGGGCTGAGTCATGTGGCTGTAGTACAGCTCTCTCCAGAGGTTTGTGTTGGCAACGTTTGTGCAGTTTCAGAGCAGCTGAGAGCATAAAATTCCCTCCTCCTTACTCCCCCCCCCCCCCCCCCCCCCCCAAATCCACCCTCCTCTTGAAGTACAGCCCGCAAGCAGTGCAGATTGCAGTATTCCCACAGTCGGCATAAAAATGAAGAGGAAACCCTCAAATAAGTATATGAAGAGCAAAATGCCTTAAGGGCAGTCAGAGGACTTGTCTACACTCGGAGAAGTGATTGAAGTTGAGAAATTTGAATTCAGACACCCAAAATAGCTGCTTACCTGGTTGAAGCCTTCATTGTAACGTAACCAATGTTGCTTTATCTAGGAGAGAGTCTTTGCACAAGAGTTGAAAATGTATTGTTCAGATCCCTAAATTCATGCTTCTTGTTTGCCTTAACAAGGCTGCTTTTCTTTCTTGCCTGGCGGGCACGCATCTGACAGCATCCCTTAGCTGTCAGTCTGCTGATTTCAGCACAGTGTGCTGTGGGACTTGGGCACTGCTGAGCAGAAATCCTGCACAAACCTACGGTGCTGAGCTGCGTCTCCTCTAACCGCTGCTGGAACCGACAAACCGTGTTTCGGACCGGAGGCAGTTCTTTGTGTACGTGCCCTTCTCCTTTCTGCCTCTCTGCAGCCTTCAGTATGTCAAGTCTGGGCTTCCTGAATCCTTCCTTTATTCACCCCCTTCCCTCTCACCCGGGCACCATCTGTGAGTGCTCGGGTTCTGCATTCCCCATCCTGTTACAGACTGTAACCTTCCACCAGCCCGGCTTCAGGCACTGATGTTAGGCTGCAGAAGAGCCGCGGTGTCTGTGCTGGGGCTCCTGGCGGTGCCTGCCCTTCAGCTGCATCCCTGGAGAGCCCCTGCTCTGCCAGGCTTCCTTCCCTCTCCCGAGCTGGGCTCTGCTGTGTTTAGATGCAACCCATGGGCAGCCCCTGGAGCAGTCACATTTTAATTGTGCCTTTGGCCGTGTGCCCTGCGGAGGGGACTGGAAGCTTTCTGAGTTTCCTTTGATAGTCTTCCAAGATTAAATCGCAGAAGAGGGAGGCTGGGAGCACGGTGGAGGCCTGGGGACATACGAGGAGTCTGTCAGAAGCTGCAGCTGGAAGGGTGCTGCGGGGGCCTCTCCGAAGCAGCGCAGCCTCGCCAGCTTGAAGGGACGAGAGGGGATGCCCTTTATCGAAATGCCAGCAGCCTGCTGACTGTGCTCGGCAGAAGGGCTCGGGTGCGGCTGCCCCGGGCTCCCAGGGAGCAGTACAGTGTGCTCTGCATATGCTCAGCCCTGCCCGTGAAAAATCAGGAAAGGAAGTTTGAAAGGGGAGGAACGAAAACAACGTGAAGGCTGAGGGAAACGTGTGCGGTGAAAACACTCTATTTAACCCCGTCCACCTCCCAGCAGTGCCGACTTGTACCAAGGTGAAGGTCTAAAGATACCCCCAAGTTGTCTCAAAAGCCAGACTACTTTTCGGTCTAAAAATTTAAACCTCTTCTATTTGTAAGACTCCTTTCAGTCCTTACTTGGTAATAGCTGCTGGATAAAGGGAACGCTACCTAAGTTAAAAATAGGTCTAGAACTGGCCCGACAACCAAAACCATGCTAGTGCTAGCATCCGCATTTCCTTTTGTCAAATGACCTATAAATATTATTACATAATAATAGAAATGTGGTTAAATTCAGGTTTGTGATCATTTTATCCTGGTAGAAACTGCAGAAAAAAGAGCAAATTGCCTTCTCACTCTGCGGTCTGCAGTAGATTCGTTTCCCTCTCCGTAGGCATGTCATACTAACCTAATTTAGGATGAGCCCAGGCACAGCTGAAGCAGCAAGATTATCTTAGCTGCAGACATGTCATGTGTAAAGCGATGCGTGCATCCGGAGCACAGGGCTTTATCACAAAGTGTCGCGGGTGCTCAGCTCCTCCAGGCCACTCCATGGTTACTTCCATGAGAGCCTCCGCTCCCATCCCCACCACCCCAGAACATCTCTCTGCTTATCAGGCAGGCTGTGCTGCCAAATGCAAATGAATCTCGGGAGGGGGGACAATAACAGCATCCGAGAGTCCAAATTAAGCACTGCCTTTCTATTAATATCACTGAAAAGTAATCCACCACCTACAACTTGTAAAGGAACGTTAGCTCCAGCTATTTTAAATACTTGGCATGATTGATGTCCCCTGTAATATCTGTGCCTGCAGCAGCTTTGTTTCCAGTGTAAAAAATAGAAAATAGATTAAAATCCTCTGGTTCTTTCCTGGCCATTATCCCCCTCCCTGCTCCCTACCCCCATTTTTATGTATTTTTATGTTATTTTAAGAATCCTTAGCTACTCTCCATCACAATGGCAGTGGTTGCTCTGGTTTCTCTTAGAACTCAAACGCTTTGGGAAAATGCTGTCATTATTACTAAAACATGTGGTCTGTGCTTGGCAGTGGCCAAGGTGGGGGCTCTGACAATGGGCTGGTGAATTCTGCCCCTGTGTTTCGGCAGTGCTGGTTCTCCCAGTCAGTTGTGCTGCCCTGCACAGCTCGGCCTCGGCTCTCTTGTGTCCTGTGCCAGCACAGGACAGCAGAGCTGCAGCCACTGGTGCTTTGAGCTGAACTTGCCTGGGCAGCAGTGACCCAGCAGTGAGGTGGGGATGGATCAGAGCTGGTATCATAGAATCGTAGAATGGTTTGTGTTGGAAGGGACCTTAAAGCTCCTCCAGTTCCAACCCCTGCCACGGGCAGGGACCCCTTCCACTAGAGCAGCTTGCTCCAAGCCCCTGTGTCCAACCTGGCCTTGAATCATTTTTGAATTAGTGACTGTATTAAAGATTTCTCCTAAAACATATGGAAAAACACTGGATGGCAGAGCCCAGAGACTAGTGGTGAGTGGTGTCACATCTGGTTGGTGATCGGTCACCAGTGGTGTCCCTCAGGGCTCAGTGTTAGGGCCAGTGTTGTTTAATGTCTTCACTGATGATCTGGATGAAGGGATTGAGTGCGCTTTCAGTAAATGCGTGGATGACACCAAGTTCGCTGGGAGCGCTGATCTGCTGCAGGGCAGCAGGCTCTGCAGGGGGATCTGGACAGGCTGGGTCCATGGGCTGCAGCCAATGGGATGAGGTTCAAGAAGGCAAAGTGCCGGCTCCTGCACTTAGGCCACAATAACCCCCTGCAACGCTCCGGGGTTGGGGAAGAGCATCTGGAAACTGCTCATGGGGAAGGAGCTGGGGGTGCTGATTGATGGAGCTGAACACGAGCAGCTTGTGCCCAGGCAGCCAGGAAGCCACCAGCATCCTGGCCTGGAGCAGCACCAGTGCGGCAGCAGGGCCGGGGCAGTGGTTGTGACCCTGCACTGGGCACTGGTGAGGCTGCACCTCAAATCCTGGGTTCAGCTCTGGGCCCCTCATCCCAAGAGAGACATTGAGGTGCTGGAGCGGGGCCAGAGAAGGGCAGCGGAGCTGGTGCAGGGCCTGGAGCACAGGGGTGATGGGGAAGGGCTGAGGGACCTGGGGGGTTCAGATGGAGAAGAGAAAGCTCAGAGGGGACCTGATGGCTCCCTACAACTGCCTGACAGGAGGATGGAGCCAGGAGGGGCTGGGCTCTGCTCCCAAGGAACAAGGGATGGGACAAGAGGAAACGGCCTCAAGCTGCACCAGGGCAGGGTTAGGATTGATGTTAGGAACAATTTGTCCCCAGAAGGAAGGCAGGGTGTAAGGTTGACCTAAGAACAATGTGATTTTCTCATGCAGGAGCAGCATTTCGTGATTGTGTCTCCTAATACATCCACTGAAAAGAAAACAGTCTCTCAGTGTGCTTGGGAGATGTAATGATGCTGGGTTTGGAAAAGCCAATGTACTGAAGTGGGAAGAAGGCAGAACTTCTCCTTGCACCGTCCTGTTGTAAGCTGTCAGGACAAAGTCAGCTTGTAATACGGGAAGCATTAGCAGGGCAGTGTTGTGGATCCAGGCGCAGCAGTGCTGAGAGCTGTGCTATAGGTAGCTGCAGGCAGGGCAGATCTGATAAAGCTGTGATACAGGGGATATAATGGGAGGGAAAGAACTGCCAAACTAAGTATGTCTGTTTGGGGAGCTCTGCCTCATAGGGAGCATGGAACCTTGCACATTGTGACTGGGTGGATCCAGTGATGTTCTGTGAATGGAATCTGTTGTTTTATTTCAAGGGGAAGAGATAGCTGAAGTTTTCCTTGTTCCACCCAAGGAGGAATACCAAACCAGCCAGGCAGCAACTGCCTCCCAGCAGCCTGTGTTACCAGCCCAAGTCCCTGCACTGCCTGGGATTTGTTGGCCAAACATGCGAGTGTGGGAGGAGATTGTCACTGGCCTCGTTATAATAGATTATGATTGATGTACAAAATGGAAAATCCATGTCAAACACAGACACGATGCCAACTGGCTCCTACAGTGCTGGGGCTCATCCTGACTTGTCAGACAGTGAAAGCAAACAAGGCTTCAAAAAGGTGAAATCATTTGATATGCTAATCTGTGCCTTGTTCCAGGCACGGAGATGCCACTGTCAGCAAAGGAGAAGTAAACAGCTAAGACAAAAGAACCTACTGTCTTATTGCTGCTGGAAGAGTTCCTGCGTTCCTGAATAAGGTTTTTCTTAATGGTAAGAAACAGTTGATCAGCCAGTTTCCTCTTTGATACTGGGTTACCTCTCAGTAATCTTATTACACCGGAGCTGGTTTTAGAAAAGGCAGCCCATCAGGAGGCACAGAATTAGCTGTAGGGTTTGATTAATCACCAGTTCTTCACATCTGTGCATGTTCAGAAGCCACCAGCCATTAGCTGATGCTATTAGTATCCATGCTTAGTCAATGGCATTGTTCTCCCTGCCCTCCTGAAGTGTTGCAGGCTGCTGTTGGGTTTAAGCACACCTCTCAAACAGCATTTCAGGAGCAATCTGTTCTGTGTATTCACACAGGGTAAATAGCCTTTATTTACATGTGGAATTTAATCCTAGAGCTGAAATACTCGTCGTGTTGACTCATTATGTGATATGCAGGGTTCAGCTTTTTCTGGATGTTATGTTATTTTGTCTTTGCAGGTTCTCTGTCAGTTCTATATTCCAAATTCAGGCCTGCCATTCCCTGCAGAATTAATGCTTGCTTAGTGGAGGGCTACCTTGATTTGTTCAGGTCTTTGGGGGAATTAGTGGACAAATTCAGCTCATGAATAGGAGCTGAAATACTCTCTACAGTATTTCATAAATAGCCTCCTTTTAATGGGAGATGCTGCAGTAATGATTGAAAATACAAAACAAAACGAAATCAAGCTACGTACAAACCACTCCACAGCATCGCACTTCTGTCCTGTGATGCTCTCTCATGTTGCTTCAATCCATTTGGTCACTGGCTGGGAACAAATTTTAGACTCATGGATGAGGAAGGTGATTAAAATACTGTTTTCTTACAGATCTCACCTTCTTTAATCTATCTTTAGAGACAGATAAAAATACTGTTCCTGCAGATGCTGGTAATATCAAAATATTGCAGCTGAAGGTGACTCAAAGCATCTATAATCTAAATACATCCCTTACATTGAGGCCTTGAGTATGAGTTCAAAGAGATGTAGTTGGCACAACTGAGTATGCTGTTTGATACCTTCACAGGACCCAGAAAACAAACTACAGGTTTTATAGTCTCTAGATCATGGCTTAATTTTGCTCAATGAAATATTTCAAGTGCACGCAGTACAAAAACCAGGGTATCTGTCCTGTGGGCGCTTCATCTCTCAAGTTTGCAAGTTAAGGTAATGGACAGAGCTCAGCTGGTCTGCCTGACCTCACATAGCTTTGTCCATCATTGAAATGTATTTCAGTGGTTAAGCACAGATGCATAAATGTTCTAATGTCATTTTGCTTCATTAAGGCTTCTGATTTAAAATGTACACTGTGCTGTGGGACTTGTCCTGAGTGGGTTTTAGTAGCCATCACAAGCTTGCTCCAGGAACAGTTGTCAGAAACCCCCTGAAACAGAATGTGTTCCAGGACAGTAGTAGCAAGTGCCAGGCTCCTAGATAAAATGGTCTTGTACACAATGGGGTTGTGCAGCAGAAAGCAAACATTTAGTCACACAAGTGTCCTGTGCTGTGGAGAAGTAGCATGAATTTAATTTCTTGCTTAATGAAGTTTTGTAGTATAAACACATACCCAATGTCTTTGATCCAGAAGAGCCCCCGGTCACCATGCTGTTGGCCTCTGTGTAGAGAAGAGAGCGTGGTCTGGTGGGCTGGGCAAAGGCTTGGGAAGCAGTTCTAATCTGTTGTAGCAACAACACTAGCTTTCAGGGTGGTCTGGGAGGAACCAGGGCAGAATTTAAAGGGCTCATCCTTCAGTTAAAAAGGTTAACAAGAATTAAAACAACAATAATAATACTTTGGTCCAAGGTTGGTTCTGTGGTATCTATGGTGTATCGAGGCTTAAATTCTATTTGGACTTTCGGCAGTAAATGCTATGTGTTTAAACTTACTCAGCACAGTAAGAGAATTCCATACGCATAATGAATAAGTTGGGGTTTGGTTTTTTGTTTTGTTTTCATCAGATCTTGCTGTCTTATTTTGGATGTAATTTATAGGCTGTCATAGATGATACTCACTGTTGCAAGTCATAACTTCATCTGTGTTCAAATACGGCTTTGGAAAATGACTCATTACTTCTTTTGGCACTAAAAAGTTTATTACAGTACACAAGAACTTTGCCAACAGTCGACAGTTTATGCAGCCTAAGCCATTTGATTTCGTGTGTATTTGGTAAGCCTTTACAGCTCTCCTAAGTGATTTTCAGGGGCTGTGTTACCAGGCTTCTGAAGCAAAATAAATCAGTGACTTTCCACAGGTGCTGCATAGGTGTAGGTTTTTCTTGACAACTTGGAGCAATATTATATGCAGTTTTCTGAACAGCCTCTAATGATCTCTGCTGGCTTGCAAGCAATGTAAACAGTGAGTCTTGTAAATCATGAAGAAAGAAGTAACCCGAGACTTCAGATGAGAAAGCTGCTTCTCGCTGAGTTCATTTGAGTGGAGGTCGGAGGACTCACTTGGAAATCGTGAATCAGTGCTTGGCTGCTGCCTGAACTTGGACTAACTTGGTCGTGGGCTGCTAAACTTGTTCCTTGAGTGGCTTGGAATCTTTTTCACTTTGCAAACACTTTGGAGAAGGTCATGAAGGGAGATGGCAGTGCCATGTGGAATCTGATGTGGAAATACTGCATTTCGGTCAGGACAATCAGGTACAGTATGAACAGAGAAAACTGTCGTTTGTGGTAAGTCTGCAAACGGCGTGCGTCTGTGCTGCTGCTCGTGCTCTCATGCTGCAGAGTTAACTCTAAGTAGTCTGAGATGATTATTAGACTAGATTCTTACTTGTCCTTATGCTAAAGCTGTGAAAGGGAAAACACTGGGTTATTGCAAAAGACCTTCAGGGAAGGTGGAGTTCTGTGATTTCACTGTCGTGGAAATACCGGTCTCATTTCCAAGCAGGCGAAAGTTGCAATAGGCAAGAAACCTTCTTTTCGTGAATACTTGCCTGTCATAGCCTTCTACTTATTGTATCTCCCAAATCCAGAGATCCATCGTTTGCTTCAGACAAAGGGGAAGGAAGAAAGGAGGGGGGGAAGGAAAGGAGGTGGCTTCACGGCAGAATAAATCTGTGTAGTTTCAAATGTCTCTCAGTGAGTGCAGTGCCACAGCCCTACCTGTGTGCCCGCGGAGCTGAGCGGCCGCAGGGCGCCACTGGGCACATTCTTGGAGCGGTCGGTGTTTGACATGCTGCGTGCTCCCTGCCAAGAGCGGTTTCTGTGCATTCCAGGGGAGCTTATTCCAGGAATGGAGCTATGAAGTGAGGCGCTCGGTGACGGAGCTCTCTCACAGCAATTCGGGGCTGTAAAAATAGCCAGCTGTTTTCACGCTGTGGTTTCTTCCTGGGGCATGGTGCTCTGGTTTGAATGGTACGTTTTGTCATGCAAGCTCCCCTTGAGAAATCACAGAATTAACTCATTACTGCGTTTCACACTGCAGAGTTATTCTGTGCTAAGCAAATAGTTGAGAGCGCCTGAATTCCTGCATGAACTTTCATTACAGCCAGAATGAGACTGCGGAGAGCTTTATATCATCGGGGTACCAAAATAAAGCTAAAAAGTCCCTTGGTTCCCAGCAGACAGTGAGTCAAGATAATAGAAATTGGGAATAATCCCTGAGAGAGGATTCTATTAAGATAAAAGTAATTTTATTTATGATGTGGGCTTAGAACCAGAAGCAGAGTGAAAACCTGAAACAAACCGGATCAGTGCTTAAATCCAGAGAAACAGTCTTTGCAGCACAGATGTTCATCCTGACCCATCGGAAACACCTGAGAAAAGTCCTCTGCGGATCTCCTGAGTTACAAAGGCATTCCTGCTAAGACTGAGCTTCCGAGGTTCTTCAGAGCACTTGGGTCAGATGTGGCTATTTCTCCGCACGTTGTGCTTACCTCTAAACAGGTGTTTCTGTCTTTATCAGCGACCTTCCTGATGCTCAGAATATATAGGCTGAATATTAGCTTAACAGCTTACAGCAGGGCTTATTTATAGAGCAGCTCACTGGCTGTCACAGCTAGCACAATGCAGAGTAACAGCCCTCTCGGTTACAGCACTCCGAGTATTTCCAGTTAGTATTTTTCAGTTGTTTTAACAGATCCTCTTTTCTGTGGCAGCGACACCAATGAGCCCGAGAGCATGAGGAAAAATTCTCCTTTTGTGGAAAAAGATCTCTGCTCCTTGATATCCTTCACAGATCCTGAAACCCTCCCTGTGTTTTGGAAGGCTTTGGTCACCGTTGTGGCTCACATTCCTACCTATCAAGTATGAGGCTGTACCAGTCTTCCTTCCTCTCTGCCTTTTCCCATTTCCAAGCAGCCCCACTGGAGGTTTGTCACCCTCGGTGTGTTCTATACCAGTGTAGTGAGCTTGGTTTTTCCCCCTCCGCACGCACTCTGCCTGGTAAAAGCAGTTCTACCCATCCCTGGTGCTGCCGCACTGAGCAGCAGTGTGTTGCACTGACTACACTGGGCCAGTTGTACTACAGCACCTTCCCTACGCACACGGCCTGAAAGAGGGGTTTTGTGCCTTGTTGGGAAGGCAGTCCCACCCTGAAAGGAAAATGATTATTAGCCGGGCTTTGGGGTTGGTCTTGTTTTCATTGGGCTCCAGTGGCTTGAAAGAAATATCTGACTGAGTCTTTGTTGTCTGTTTTGATTCGACTTTGTGGCTGCGGGGCAGAGAGATCATCTGCATCCATGTATATGTGCTTAAGTTTACATGACTAGACCTTAAAATCATAGGGTCATGCCTGTTAGCAAGGTGAGATACATCTATAATACTAGAAGAAAATGCAGTGGTTTGGGTTTTGCATCGAGGAGCCTTGCGTAATGCTGGAATAAGCTTAGGGGAGAGCAGGATGCAGTTATGTGGAAATACACTGCACTAAACGATGGGCATTTATTTCTGTGGCGTGCTGGCCTGCTCCTCGAGGAAAATTGCAAAAGTTACAAAGATGAAAGGGTTTCACCAGTGTGCCAGAGCTGGGCTTGTGGCACTTCCCATGAAACTCCTTCCTTCCAGAGAGCTCGGTTTGCTGGGCCCGTGTGCAGCCTATGGTATTGCCAGGTTAGCTCCAAGGCACGCTGGTGCAGCAGGCTCTGCTGCACCTCGAAACATGAAACAAGCAGTGGGGTGATCCCCAAGCCTGGGTCCGTGCCCCCTGGAGCTGGTGTTCCCAGGCATCCAGGCAGAGAGTTGCCATTCCCACCCAGTTTGCACTGTGTTTCCACCTTATGGGATGCGGGATCATTATCCCCCTCCCTGGCTGGTGCCACACCTGGTATTTTTGGCTGTCCTTGGTGACAGCAGTCACTACCTACCCACCAGGCGTTGAGTGTTGCTGCTCTGTGAGTTGTCTCTGTTACTTCTGTAGAGGGGGATAATGGTGTTTGTCACCAGCACTATTGGTGGGTGGGAGGCAGAGCGGTGTCACCAGCTGTGCTGTTACAGCAGCCTCTGCCCCAGTCACTTGCCCTTCTCACTGACCCCAGTGTGTGCGCACAGGGCAAAAACAGTGCCCTTCCCACTCCTCTGAAGTTCACTGTGAGGGAATGTTGCAGTAAATAGCAGTGCTTTCCTCTGCTGGCGAAGGTCCGCTTGTGTTTGCAGCTGGATAACGCTCCCAAAATCAGAGAGTTGGCAAGGCATAAAAGCAGAGGTGGGGTTAATGCATCAGCAGCCATGTACGTCTGTTGGAGTTAGGTTTTAGCAACCCGCCGTGGATGGGGGATAGGCAAATACACAATCAGGAAGTGGTCAACGTGTTCAGATTAGCTACTGTACCTATAGGGCTGTCAGTATTAAACCAGAGGGATGTGTTACATGGAGACAGGGAGTGGGTCAGCTGTGTGCGGAATGTTCCTTTGGAAACGTGCTCTCTGCCAGCCAGGCTGTGAGGATGGGGTCAGTGGTTAGAGGAGCAGACTGGAGCCATCTGAATCAGCACATCCACAGCCCGCAGAGAATAAATTGAAGGGTTGGTAGTAACGTAACGCATAGTTTTCAGCTTGCATCTTCAAGTTCCATTTGCAAGTAATGGAGGAAAACAGTCACTAGTTAGTCCTTAGTGCTCTACACATCTGGAAAAAAGTAAGAATTAGTCCTCAGTATGAGCTGTCACGGAGTTCCTTCACTTATTTTCCTTCTGCTATGAACATTTTCCATCTTGGTTCAGTCACAATTTGTTTTTAGTTGTCTGCTTTGGTTTTTTTTTCTGAAGACTGACTGAGCAGTGCTGTGTTTTCATCAAGGAAAAATAACACCCTGACAAATGAAAGGGTCTCACTTGGGCTGTAATCGCAGCTTGGGCAGCAGCAGCTACTGTAGCTGTGTAGGGAAGGGGCAGTCATGGAAGTCCAAAGCACATAGAAGCAGTTTGGTGTATCCTGTGTAGGGGCTTATTCAGGAATGTTCTGAGCATCCACCCTGCATCATGAAAGCTCAGAGTACTCTAAATAATGCGTTAGGAGAGGGTCAATGTAAAGGAATGATACAGTGGCTGTGTTAGTTCACAGTTTGTGTTCAGGAATGGTGTTGCTCCACATGTTATTGCAGCTCCTTGCTCCTGCTTCCAGCCTGTCCATGCACAGCATAGGCACTGTACAGCCAGGCAGGAAAGTCAGCAGGAATAAAAGGGGTGGGTTTCCATGTGGTGCATGCAGTGGTAGGGCTCTCCATAAGGCCCCACAAAAAGCTGGGCAGGAGAGTATAACAAACTGTTGTGGGAGAGCAGGGGAACATGATGCTCACCCAGCTCAGGTGGGACTTCACCTTATGGAGATGCTGTAGGCTGAAGAGACAGGATAAAAGCGAAGGCTAGAGGTCATTTGCTCTGTACTGCATTGGCAAGTATCAGCAGCATTCTTCTCTTATAGCCATTTAACTGTCACATGTCACAATAATGGGGTATATAACCATCTATTTAATTTATGCATTTCAGTTTTAATCTGAAATGGAAACTAGAACATCCACCTCAGACATTCCTCAGGACACCTACAGGGTTAATGGTTGGGAAACTTCTCTCGGAAAAAGAGAATATATGTTATGTACAGCACCAAGCAATAGAGTTGGCACCTTTCAGACATTAACAGTGTGATTTTCCTACAGCTATTTTAGGGCTTTAACACTAACAAGAATTACTGAAAATTCCCTTCTAAGATTTAAAAACGCCCTCAAAACTTCCATTTTTAACCCCTGTATCTCCAGGATGCGTTTCTTTCTGTATTCAGTTCCTATGCAGGTTTCCTTATCCTCTGCAAAATGCTGCACTTGAGAAGCTGCAAGACAAAACTGAATGCAAGTCATCATTGGTAGTCTGGATGCTTTAATATTCATATAGCTCATGGCTTTCCATAGCCATTCATCTTGTATTTTAATGTAGTGCAGTTGTAATTATCCCAGTGCAACCTTTCCTTTGGGTTGAAAGATCTCGTCAGCATGACAGTGCCAAAAGCCACACAGCACTTAATGAATTTTTGATAAGCTCTTGATGCCAGTATAGCAAATCATCATGAGGTTAGGATGAAGCTGGTATCTGCAGAAACCTGTGTTATGAGTGTGTGAATGTGCCCTGTGCATTTTGCATACTAAAATACGTGATTTGGGGGAAGTGTGCAGTGTTTGCTGGTCATCCCTGGTCTGTGCATAGGAATCTGGAGAGGATATCACAATGGCATTAATTCCTCCGAGCTCATTTCCTCTACCTAAAGCAGACCTGTTCCAGGGCGGGAATTACATGTCGCTTTGGTTTGGGTTGGATTGGTATTTTATTTCACTCATTCACAACTGTCTTTAAGTGTTGCTTCTGTTCAGCTGGGGTGTATCTGCGTTCACACTAGGTTATTTCAGTCTGATGGTTCATGTGAATTAGTGGTTAGGGAGGGCACCGTGAGCTTCAACAAGTTATGGGTCACAGATCTGTTAGAGCAGAGAACTGGAATCTTGTCAGCTCCTTTTGCTTTCTTTGCTATGAGCGCTCATTAAAATGCTCCTACTTGGTATTTTCATGGGCTCTTTTTGTCTTGTACTCTGCTTTGTCTTTGTGCACCGCTTGCTGTATGATTGCCAAAAGCTGTAAATGGATAAGCAGGGGCTGTTGGGGGCTGTAGGTAATTTCGGTTCAATCCTTGCTTGGGTTTCAGTGTAAAAAGTACAACAGCCGTTGCAATATTTGCATAAAATTAAGCCTTGCTCCACATAGAAAAGGCAGAGGGGTGGCTCAGCTCCCTTGGCAGTGCACGGAAGTGTCAGTCCTGTGTTCCTGTGCAAACAGTCCAAGTGCCTCATGAGCTTAGACTGTGTGGGTTTTAAGAAGGCTCACATCACTGCAGAGCATGGAAGTGATGCACCAGTGTGAGGTCTGAAGGCTGGTTTTAGTCGCTGCCCACATCAGTTTTAGTCTGAAAGTTTTGTTCATTTATTTAAGGCTGCTCCAGTATAAAAGGATCTGAAGCCAGCCTTGCTACTGCACTAAAAATGGAATCCACTTCTAGACCTCTTTGGAGTGTTCATGTCTTTGCATTAAAATAGTTGCATCAGTTTAGCTCAAACCTTTAGTTTGGGCTAAGAGCAGCCCTGGGTTTCAGCTATGCTGGAGCTCTGTCCTTTCCCAACACAGGCTGTAAGGATATGCCGTGAAACCCTAGAAGCCAGAAACCTAATCCAAGGCAGTCCAGAGGAGTTAAGGGACTGTTTCATTATTTATCTACACAGACCTTTCCCAAGAGCTTGTTGGTGCAGAACCACAGGGCACCGAGCAGGTAAAGGTGTTTGTCCAGTGAGGGAGGAGCTCAGATCTAGTTAAGGTAGCTTGTTGTATTTTAATGCTTGCTGTAAGTGATGCAGATGGCAAAAATGTGCGTGGCAACTTTTGGAACAGAGCTAGTATTTGAGGGTTATAGTGCTTCCACTGCCAGTCCTATTGCTGGCTGTCTTCTCAGACCTACCTAGAAACTAGCATTTAAGAATCCTTTTGGAAGAATACCACTTGTGTTGTTGCCTTTCGGTTACTCAACTGTTTGGTTTGTAGTGGTTGGTGTTTTGAGAGCTCCTGAAGCACCCTTTCAGCCTGGCTCTTTCTGCTCTGAGCATACAGACAAGAAACTTTATATGGAAGTGTAACCTGCTCTTCAGTTGGAACAGAATTACCTTCCACTGGACTGTAAGGCACAACAGGCAGAGAGAAAATCAAGCTCTGAGCCTCTCTGCTTTAACAGGATCATGCCTTTTCCAGGAGTTTTAGTAATTGGTGAGTACTGATCGATTTAATGCTTATGAATCATGTGATTATCATCCATGGGTACTGGGAAGTGACCATGGCATGGAAAGCATGGTATGTGACATGGTTTTAATGGAAAAGACTTCTGCTTAAATGCCTGATAAAGGTTTTATTCCTTTTCTCTAACAGGCGTTCATTTTGCTATGCAAATGTAATGTCTGATTCTTGGTATGTTTTGGCTGTTTTCCATGCAGTATCTGCCTATTAATTGCTTTTTTCTGACAATAATCATAAAACCAGCAAAAATTTGTGCTGTAAGCAGTGACCTGCACTCAGCCATCTTTTAGCAGGAGAGAAATTCATTCGTATAATTAAGTGCCTGACAGGTATCAAGTGACTGAAGTGTTTGAAGTGTTGTTAGGTTGTTGGGGTGTCTCTGTACTCCCCACTGGCGGGGGCTGGCAGAAGTGCTCAGTGAGGGTGGTTCAGGGTCTCCTGACGACTGCAGTGACAGCCAGATAAATGAAATACATATGTATGTGAGGAGCTTTCATGTTTTACTTCAGCCCCTCTGCCTGGTTACTGAAACTTAAGGAGCTTTATGAGTAAAAGAGAGGGGAGGCAAGGCAGGACTGCCTGCCCTGCTGCACTCACAGAACGTTTCCACGCTGAGCATCCGGAGGGGCAAACCTGCGTCCTGCAAACTGATAGATCCAGAGTTAAAGGTGCTCCCGTGTCAGTCACACCTGCGCCCATTGCCTGCAAGAGCCTCAGCCACATGCATGGCACTCAGTGAGTTCTCATTAGTTTGTCGTACCAGAGCAATAAATAGCGTTCTTGCCTAGCATCAGGGGGCCACTTTCATGGTCTAATGGGGCCTGCTCCGTGCAGGGAGCATCACTGGGACTGTGAATGACACAGGGGAATTGCCCCCCCCCACGTGCAGCAGTCTGGCTCAGCTCTCCTGAAGGTTACTTATTTTCACATAAATTGGTTCTTTAATGTGGAATCCTTCTTGGATGCAATTGTTTCCCACATCCTCTTGAGGACCAGGTTATGTTCACAGCCATGGCTCTGCCAGCTCTCACTTTCCTGAGCATGACTAAATTTTTCCAGTATTAAGAAGTAGAATCCCAGCCTGGTTTGGGTTGAAGGGACCTTAAAGCTCCCCCAGCTCCAACCCCCTGCCACGGACAGGGACCCCTTCCACTGGAGCAGCTTGCTCCAAGCCCCTGTGTCCAACCTGGCCTTGAACACTGCCAGGGATGGGGCAGCCACAGCTTCTCTGGGCACCCTGTGCCAGCGCCTCAGCACCCTCACAGGGAAGAGCTTCTGCCTAAGAGCTCATCTCAGTCTCCCCTCTGGCAGGTTAAAGCCATTCCCCTTGGCCTGTCCCTACAGGCCCTTATCCAAAGCCCCTCTCCAGGTTTCTTGTCATCCCCTTTGGGTGTTGGAAGATTGTTATGTGCATCCTGGTAGAAGCATCTGATCGCTTCTAACACGCTGCTGAACGAAGGTAGCCGCTGTGCCCAGGCAGTACCTGTGATAGGTGTTCTGTGTGGTCTGCCTGTTGGCAGAACATTGTACATGAAGCAAGGCTCGGGTACAGCTCGGCTGTTGGGATACCCGTGCTGCTGCCCGTGCTCCATCCTGCAGTTAGCATTAGTTGTGGACCCCGCCACTTCCTCGACAAGGAGCATTCTGCTTGACCTTTGGCAGAGGTCTGATTCCCTGCAGCCTGTGTGCTTTTCGTGTTCCAACAGGAAAGATTTCCAGGGATCTATGCAGGCTGTGATAGCTCTGTTGGAAAGGTGGAATACAAAGCCAGTGGAGGCTGGTGCAAAGGGAAATAAGACCTTTGTGTTGCTCGGGAGCCTTCAGACTGAATTACGAGTTTCTGGAGCACACTTCTTTCCTATTAAAAGGACGGTGGGGCTGCAGTCTCATCTGTTGCGCGCAGGTCTTGGAAGAGGATCTCTTTGGCTCCAGTTTTCTGGACGTTTGTTCTACCTCTGACTTTTAAGTGACTCCCTGGCTATTGCTCCTCTCTCAGGCGCTGGCAGGGGGCTGTGCTCAGCCCTTCCCACTGAGAAGGTGTTTGGTGATCACCTAAGCTGGGACCTGCTCCCCGGGCCCTGGCTGCTGCAGCGCTGGGTGCAGCATCCTGCCAAGGCCAGAGAAAGCCATGGGAAGGAGATGCAGAGCTTCTGGTGCCCCCGAAAGACAAAAGGCAGGCTGGTACTTTTGCCTTGGGTCCTCTTATCTAAGGGTGAGTCTTGCTTGCCTTTGGAAGTGGAGAAGAAGCAATAGCTATTGTTTGTAGGTATAAAAAAGCTGTATAAAAGCTGTGAAACCAGCTTCAACACTGTTGTTGTTGTGTTTCATCATATTCCTAAAGACATGGAAACTCATTTGACAGAAGCTTGAGACCCAAATTAGCAGTTGCCATTTGTTCAATTGCGTGTTTCAGATCTTAGGCATTCAACTCTGTTTTAAAGCTTGGTTGTGATTTACTTGGAATTATTGGGTGTCCGCAGCACACCTGCAGGCCTGTGTGCTGCTCTGTATGAATTCTGCATAGGTGGGTGTGTTTGTACCAGCAGATGTTTGCATGGCCTGATTCCTTTCATGTTTAAATCAGGAAGAATGAACTATTCACCAAATCAACGAAATGGGGGCAGACTGAGCCTTTCAACAGCTTATTATCTGTCTGAAAATATCTCCTGATATTTCAGAATCAGTGGAAACGAGGCACTATGAGAATCATGCTCTTAGATCTGCCTGTTGAGGAGAGTTTACTCTGAACTGCAGTAGGCATACAGACTTTAAGCCCTTTTCCATGCCCAGAGCTCTGTCCTGCAGTGTGCTCAGCTCTGTGATTGTTCTGGATGTGCATACAAAGACCTGAGGATAGAATTTCACTGTCTGTATATTTTCAAGTTGATGTAACAACCACTCGTGAGGAAAGGGGCAGTGAGATGGAGATAAATACCCGAGTTCTTCCCAAATGGCCACTGTTAATCCTTTAAAAACAAATACATGGAAAAGAATCCAAACTTTTAAAGGAACCTGTTCAAAAACTTGTCCCACGTTGTTTGTCTCCTTCAGGCTCTGGAATCACTGTGTTTTATGGAATATTCCACCTGCAGGTTCTAAGTATGGGGGCAGATTTGTTACTCAGATTACAGTAGCTGCTCTCCCCACCTTGTGAGACTATTCCACTTACTGCCCATTCTGAAGGGACAGGCAAAGCCTTGGTGTTTCATGGAATAAGGATGGGGTGGAGAGCGAGAAGTCACGCTGAAAGGGGTGTAAGTGCTAGTTCATGAGTGCTCTGTGTGCCTCCGCTGTGCTAGCCTGCTTCCTCTCATCTGACTGTCCTGACACGTTGGTTTTACTGGTATGTGACTACGTGGTGGTAGATAAGGAAAAGAATGCCCGGTAAAAACAGGCTGCCAAAAACAATGAGGCTCTTACAGAAATTGGGGGTGGCCTCCTTTAAATGTGCCATAGGTGCCAATTCAAAGCAAATATGATATGGATGTTCATGCAAAGATATTCAAAATGAAAGTCATGCAGTCTCTGATAGACGCACAGACCCCTTATTAACACAAGTACTGGTCCCTTTGTGAGAGGTCTCAGGTATTAAACAGCAGCAGTAGCAGGCATGTGCCTACTCAGCTGCTTCTTTAAACCCAAACCCCCCAAAAGCAAGCAAACAAAACACACACACCCCGTTATTCAAGTCACTTCTGTATGTGATACTTCATATTTCGTATTCATGTATTCAACCTTTAAATAAGCTTACTGGCTTAGTAGTGTTTTGTATCAATATTTGATCATTTCCTCAGACTTTAAAGACCAGGCAGTCTATCGATGCACTGAGGAGCCTCAGGGGAGGCTTCGGGCACATGGGAAAGCTACGTGAGCGGTCAGTGCTGGAAAGCTGCTTTGAGGAGGGGAAATGCTCTTGGTTCCCATTTGGGTCTTTGGTGGGGTTTGTTAGCTCAGTAGCGCAGACAGTCCTGGTAGGAAAGCCCAGAGGTGAGCACTGAGGAGAGCCTTGGAGCCTTCATCCAACTGGTTGTTTTACAGGCGTTCCACCCGCCTGTTGGTGACTGTAAATGGTCTGAAGTCAGGGTCTGTGGGTGTGGGGTGCCCTGCACTGCCTGCTTCTGAAGGAGTAAATCTGGGCTAGCATAAGGCTGGATTTTCTAAAATGGAAATAGTTGCATTCTGAGGAGGAGAAAACAAGTGTTCATGGCTCCCTTCTGCTGCAGGAAATGAGAAAGGATTGCTAACATGTTTCCTCCCCTTCACTCTGACCTTTCAAGAGATGTTTTCTGTGAGGCAATGACCTGCTATCTATTGGGGCCTGCTCAGAACCATGAGCTCACTGGAGCTATTCTATGTCTCATTTTCCAAGGGGTGAGGTCAGGTACATGGTCTTTGCCTCCTCCATACCAGTGGCTAATGGTGCTCTAAATAGAGGAACTGTGTACCAATTTTCCATCAAAGAAACAGAAAAACTATATCTGTGTCCTTAGGGTACCGACACCCATATGTGCCTAAACCAGATGAGGCTGGCTAGAAAACAGGAGACCTGTGATGGTAGTCTCAGCCTTTCCATATCTATCTTTTTTTAATGTGCATTAAAGCACAAAGGATGAATTTCACTATGTCTAAATTTGCTCAAAGGGAAGGGAAAGAAACATTTTGTCCAAGAATTCAGTGTTCATTAAAAAGGGAGATGAACTTCATACAATGCTGTAAAAAATTGCTTTAAAGCCTGGCCCCAGCGTGAGCTGTTCATTCATTCTTCATAACTTTCAAAAAGCTTTTAAAACCCCGAAGCACAGGGCTAGGGTGCACTTTGGGTTGTGAAATTATCTTTGCAGACCTTGGAATCTTTTTGCAATGGTAATTTCAGAGCTCATATGTCAACAAATCAGTGCATGGTATTATCATTTCCCTCTGGACTCTTAAAATCTATACCTCCAGGGGAAATCTAGGGACCAGATGATGGCAGCTCTGAATGTATTAGGAAGAACGAAATGTAATATTTGTTATAGGTAAAATGCTTTCATCAGAGAAACATCCTATAATTGTGATTAAGTGGTGTGACAGAGTTACACCACGTTGACCACGAAATTCTGGGTATCAATCAGCTAGATGGACAAGCTCTAATCAGCATTAAATACACCTGGAATCCTCATCTTGGCATTAAAATGCACAAACATTTGCTAAAGTAATTACTTTTGTGGAGTGAATCAGTGGTGCGTCTTGGGAATTTGCTGCTGCTGAAGACATTTTAGGCTTTTTCTCCTCTTCAACCTACGTGTCACAAAGTAATGCCTCGCAGAGGCTGCGAGAGGCTCAATATAACCAATCCCCATGCAAATAAATATAACTACATTAGTTCTTGAATAGAAGGAAGACACTGGAAAAATCTCGAACTAAGGCATCTTGTTGTTTGACAAATGTTTTTCAAGTGTTTCCTCCACTCCAAGCTGGAGACCCTTCTCATTAAACTGCTACAGCACCAAATGCTGTCCAGCCGAGGGTCAGGCACAAAGTTCACATCCCAGATGGTTGATCTCTGCGCATGACTTACCTACCAGATGGGTTCACATGTTCCCCTGGATTTTTTTATATCCTTTTATTTCACCCTTCCAGTATTAAGGCAATTTGTTATATTCCTATCAAATATTTATATTGTTTTTCTATTGACTTTTGCTAGGAATTATTTAGCTAGAAGGCAAAGTTTCCCCAGAGCGTGGGCTGTGCTTGAGGGGTTCTTTGGTCAGCATTCCCTTCCTGTCAATATCTACAGCTGCTTTCCAATGATGCCCTAAAAAAAGACAGGAATAAAAAGCACACAATACTGGGGGGTGAGGAGAAAGAGCTGTAACAGTGTTAGTATTTACTTTTACTGGTTTTGTGGATGGATAAAGCCTATATGCTTTTATAGGTTAATCAATACAATTTTCAAACAGTTTTGGTGATTACAGCAGATGAAGCACAGGCTGACTGGAAAGTTTATCATGACTGGTAGCTATATAAAAATATAGCAAGATAGTGTCTGCCTTTGGGTTTATTTCTTCTTGTATGCTACTACCAAATAGTCCAGGTAATACAAATAGTGACACGTTGATTTAATTGTGCAGGTTTTAAACAGATCCTAAGTGTAGAATGAGCTTCCTCGTGGAGGTGGGGACTTTGATTTCTATTGCCTCGTGTTTGAAGCCTTTTTTGTTTTGGGACACTGCACACTGGAGCTTACAGTTTCTTTTGATTCAAATCCCAAAAGCAGAGTGGTTCAGGAGATCACGTATAAGTAATAAGCAAGAGAGAAGCAAATTCTGAGCTCTAGAAAATATGACAAGAAGATCTTAACAGAGCAGAAGCCGTGTACTGCATTTGGTACTTTGATCTATTTCACATCGCAGTTAAGTATAAAGGTCAAACTGGTGGTATTCCCAAACTGCGACTGGTATTCAAATTCTTTCCAAACATCAGATTCAAAATCTAAATGGGATTATAAAATGAGTTAAATGCTTTGGAGAAACGCTGCTTTAAACCTTTCGTGGGTTTGTGTTTGAGAGGGACGGTATTCTGGCTTTTGTCTCCAGAAAAACTGTATCAAAAGTGAAAAGAAGGGAAAAAAAACAATCCAGCCAACCTCCCCCCACTTCTAACATTTAAGCTTCCATAAACCTGGAAGACCGATTTGCCTGAATTTAATCAGCTTGAACGTTCCTCCCAGGGTGGTGGGTTTTGCGCGTACATTTGCAGATGCTCTGTGATAGCTCATCCATGCTACTTGTGTGCTGCACTCGGAAGCAGGAGTAACGAAGAATTTGCATTCTGCAGGTATGGTGATCTCTCTTTTGTTGAATCCATCTCTAAATAAACCTGTTGCTCAAACGTGGCTCAGATGAGTGATAAATGCAGTATATACGGGATTGTTTAATGCCATTGAAAGTGAGTGGGGAAACTCCCACAAACCTCATCAAAGATTTCACTTCTGCCCTCAGGAGGGAACCAGTGATCTTGGAAAAATGATATGATGTGTGTCTGATCTTAGTGTTCTTAAACTGATGGCTTTTGAAAGAGTTCTGCTGCCTTACAGTTTGCAGTTCTCTTTATCCTCCCTTTGGTTTTAAAATGAAGCAAACTTTGGAACTCTTGCTACAGCAGCAATGAAATATTTCTTATCTGAACCGGCCTGTGAGCTAATCTGTTCTGCCTGTGCAGATGAAAAGATAGCATTAGAAATAAACTGGTGTCTCAAGTTGAAGGAATTAACTGAACAGGATGTGTAAAAGAGCCTCTTTCTTTTCTGCAGCTAACAATTTCCACTCATTTAGCCGATTTTGTGGTGTCTCTTTCCTGCTAATTTTACCATGTCTTTTTTAGCTTTAGATACTATAGGTGTATATTCAACTAAATGTGTACAACGACATGAGGCTAACCCAGAGAACCATTCCTTTCAGTGATCTTCACAAGGGGAGATCTTTTCATCTTTTCTGTTGCTCCTTATGTCTTTATTGTTCAGGGGTAGGAATACAGTGATTGCAGTAGACATGCTCTCACAGAAAGCTGCTTAAGCAATTGGGTTTGGGATGTGCTGAATGACAGAGCAAGCCTCAAAGCTAAACGCTTTAATGAAGAGACAAATCTCATTCTGTGTTATATTGCTTAGTTTCTTTAGATTTAGGAACTGGAAGCAGACCATGTCAGTGAAGGCAGCAGAAATGCCAGGCACTGAAATCATCCTCTTCTAGAGCTCTCAACAAACCTTTATCTAAGCTTTACACTGTAAAGATGTCTCTTAGTGAACATATTAGCATGTCATAAACTGAATGTGTTTAAAGACACGATAAAGCCAAAGTTGGGGTAACAAGACACTCCCTAAGGCAGGCCACAAAAGTAGATGTTTGGTTGTCTCTTTCAGGAGTTCTTCTCAATACGGGTGTTCAGCAGTAAACCTGGGGTTGATGTACCATGTGTGTCCATAATGAACCCTGCTGAGACACTCGCCGGGTACAAACACGATGGCAGCTCCCTTGGTTTGGTAGAATCAGCTCCACTGTGCATTCCCCAATGCTGCCAGTTGAGTGTCCTCTCCATCCACAAGCTTCCTGTGGATGCAGGCTGACTCCAGTATCTGTTCTAGTGTAACTGGTGCCATGGCCAAGCACCTTGCCACAGCCATAAGCACAGGTGGCTGGTAATCTGTTTGAATTATTGTTAACATGCTTAATTCAGTGATGTGTAAAGCTGACAGGCATTTCCAAAGAGCTTTCCGCCCGCCTTCCCAGCCTTTCTGTAGGCAGAAAGCCTCCAGCTCACAAGCTGCTAAATTATTTACCCAAAATTGACTTCAAAGGAAGAATTAAAAACAAATAAATAATCCAAGCCTGGGTGTATTAAGACTTGAAGTGTAAATAGGAGCCCTCATAGGAGCACTTTGGCTTCTGCTGATCTACAGGAAACTCTTCACGGGTGAGTTTTGGAAGTCTTGTTGCTTTCTGTCAGCCCTCCCACCCCCTCATTTCTCCCTGTCCCCCCCACCCCTGTTTTTCCTTCTTTAAAACTCCATGTATTCTACATTTTTAGTTGCTTTCACAGTGATGAACCCTGTTACTGGGAGAGCACGTCCATGTGCTTTGTTAATACCCTTTCCAAGCTGCCATTGGGCTGACTGTGATCAGCTGCTGCTGTACAAATGATGCCTCCTCATGTTGGGGGTTGGTTTGTTCTTGCTTTAGCATGGCTGTAAAAGCAGAAGCCGTGCATGTGTTTAGCTTCCTGGTGGCCTGCAGGACCAGCGGGGACTGACAAGCTGCCTGGGCAGCTGGTGGGCCCACTCCATCATTTAATATCAGCTAAACCCTGGTCCAAACACAGCAAGCTGTCTGTCCAGGCTAAATTAAAAGCTGTTTTAGCATATGATTAGCTGTATAATAAGATAGTGCAGGGGGTGTGGAGAACAAAGAGTGTAGGAAGGCAAAAGGACATGCACCCTATTTTGTGTTCTGTGATTCAGGAAGGAACAGTCATTTCCTAAAACTTGCACCCATTCAATAGGAAGTGTTCTAAATCAAGAGTATTTTTGAGCAACAAAAGATGCTAAGCATTAGTTTTTAAGCTGCAGGGTTGCAGAGGGATTAAGCTTAGGCTGTGGCTCCTTCACTCAGTGCCTCACGTGGTTACAGTGACTGTGTGAAGGACTGTAAATTCACAGTGCCATGAGATAATGCTGCAAGAGAAGTTTTTTTTCTCGCCTTTGTTTTAATTTTTCTGCTATTTAATAACGTTATTTTATGATTACTTTTTAACCTCCAAAGTGCCTAAACAGGCTTTCACACTGCAAAAAGATTTCTGGTACTTTGGAACTGCGACAGTGCGATAATTACTTTTTCCAGCACTTACCATGAGCTTGCATAGCTTTTAAATCTGTTTCCTTCTTCCACATATCAAAGTATCCTCCTTCAGTATTCCCAAGCACATCTTGAGTGTCCATAAAATTGTTTGGAAATTCAATCAAAGCAGTATTTAAATGTCAGGTACTGTAACCATGGGGCACGGAAGTTCTTTAGTTCCTCCAGCTACAAATGTTATAAGGGCGTAGAGTGTATTGAAAATGATTATCTTACTTCACAAACTTCATCTAGAGACTGTAGAATCTATAAATCCATGAGTCTAGTTTAACAGCAAAACAATAATAGCGTGTCTTATGTGATTTCCAGGACTATTAAATGATTTCTGTTACGGCGAGCAGAATCTCGATGTAACGAAGTTGCAGATGTTTTGTCAGCAGCGGAAGCTTGGGGTTCTGATACTTCCTCATCAACTGCTGGTCTCTGCTGGGGTTTCTGGTTTGTGTGGGTTTTAACAGGTTGGGGCTGAAATAAAGCAGTATGCTAGAGGAGAAGTTGCCTGGTGGGCCAGGGAAGGAAAGCTCTGCTTGTGGGTTAAGCCCAGCCGGCCACCCAGAAACCACGCAGCCGCTCGCTCACTCCCCCCATTCCTCTCCCCACTCCTGGAGGGATGGAGAGAAGAACCGAAAGAATGGGTTGAGGTAAGAGCAGTTCAGTGACTAAGGTATAACACAAACCACTGCTGCTGCCACCAATGATAAGGGAAATAACCAATAACGATAAGGGAAATAACAAGGGGAGAGAATACAACCACTCACCACCCGCCGACCCATACCCAGCCCAACTGAACAGTGAACTACCCCTTCCGGGTAACTGCCCCCAGTTTATATAGTGGGCATGACGTGCTGTGGTATGGAATAGCTCTTTGGTCAGTTTGGGTCAGGTGTCCTGTCTCTGCTTCCTCCTGGCTTCCCCTCCTCCCTGGCAGAGAATGAGACTCAGAAAGTCCTAGATCAGAGTAAACATTACTGAGCAACTACTAAAAACATCGGTGTTATCAGCGCTGTTCCCAACTGAGTCAAAATCACAGCACTGCACCAGCTGCTAAGGTGAAAAATGACTGCTACTGCTGAACCCAGGACACTGAGCAGTTTGGTGGCAAATTGAGCCCTTTGCCTTTAGAAACAGCCATCAGTCCTCATAGGAATAGGTGCAGTGAACTCGGAGTCGTATTGTATTGTGCCAGGTTTCATTAGAGGGGTTCCTCTGAGTTGTGGATGATACTAAAGGGCATAAAATACAGTGTAATATGGTCCAGCTGGGATCCTGCCTTACAGTTCCTCCACATCCAAGCGCATTCCCTTGGGGAACTCAGGGCAGGGTGTGTTAAGGTCGATCTTGCGCGTGTTGAGGAGCACAGAGAAATACAGCCATTTCTGTACTCCACATCTGTCCTTTCTCCCCAAAGAGGTTATCTGAAAGAATTCTCTCATTTTCAGGTGGAACTAAATTAAATCAAGAGACTAACTGGAGATTTGAGCAGTCAGATTGTGTTCAGCCATGGGATTCAAGTCGTTATTCCTCCACTATGATTTACTACTGAATGCAAAGGGTGAAATAGAAAAAAACAAGTACTGGCATCTGGGAGAGGTAATGCAAGCTCAGAACAAGGCTCTGGAAGGAATGGGAAGGCAGAGTTGGGATGAGAGAGGTGTCTTGAGAACTGAAGTAAATCTTAGTAAATAAAGGCTTTATTATTAAGTGCCCTCCCTTGCCATATACTGCTTTGCAAAATGTAATCTCTCCACTATGCTACATTGCAATAGCAGAATATGGGTATTTTGGTGGTTTGAGGTTAAACAGTATGTTTTCAGGGGGCAAATTGTTGCACCTGTGCCACAGAAGCCCCAAGCAATTGCACTGCTTTACAGAGGTAAAAATGATTAACTATAGGCAGTTAGTTCATTCCATATCTGCCTGATGGAGTTTATTCAGGAAATAGAAAAGAGCACGAAGAAAGAGGTTTGCAGTTCAAATATTGCATACACCCTGTAGGATAACAGTGTAACTGCTCCAGATCAAGGAGAGCAGCCTGTGTGTTCATATGTGCCCATGTGTGCATGTGTTTATATGTATATATCAATATGTATGTGTGTTTTTACCTCTAAACCAATATATCAGTACTCCAAAAGAAAGTCTCACTGTTTCAAGGTGAGAAATTCAGTCCATTTCGCTGTATTTCATTTAGTCCAATACTTTTATTCCCTCCACAGCTGGTGAATTGCAAAGTCTGTATATCCTGCCTGCTCTCCAAGATGGGGATTTGACTTAGGCTGAAGTTCTTGAGATGAAGGAGTATCTTTGGAAGCCTTTCTGGACTAGCTCAAGAATCAAAACTGATGCCCATATGTGAATTTTGATAGGTTTGAGGATGGCTGAGTTTTGTTTCAGGCCTGTTTCTAGTTGAAAATGTAGTGGGTGGGTCAGCTGTATGTTAAAGGAAGATGCTGCAGCATCTAAAGAGAAAAGTCTTTATTTAACAGGAATATTAAGGGTGAAATGCCAGAGCACAACAGATCATTTAAAGAGACAGCCAGCACATCTACTGACAGTACAGTATCTTGTGTCCCTGGCTATGGGAATTACTCAGGCTTTTTAAACTGCCACTTAGGTGCTCTGCTAGCTTGATGTAAAATCCTCTGTCTATGCTTGCTCCCACTCAAGAGACCTTGAGAACCTGCAGATTTAGTCCCACCAAATGGTTTTACTTCTTGAAGTAGGGTCTATTTTAATGCAGCTCTATACGTAGAATCAGAGTAATGAAAATTGTCCTGCTGTGTCTTGTGTTCTGGAGGCCACTTGCAAGACAAAGACAGGTTTTTTAACATATATGCAAAAATATTGAACAGCAAAATACCTGTCATTGTGTGAACGGTGCAGATGTCCCTGGTTTGTCAGTGAAAAGGGGAATTTGTACTCCGTAGGAGACACAAGCAGTGAAATGACTGGTGCTGAGAGAAGGGATGTTTCTGGAACAAAAACCCTGTTCCATGTGAATGACTCAGTCCATGGCAGGCAGGGAAGGCTCAGAGCTCCACGGCTGAAGGTGGTGCCATTGCCCCAGTAATCCCCACCCGAATGCCAAGGGAAGCAAGTGTGCCCAGTGGTTTCCTCAGTTCTTAGCCAGTGAGGAAGTTTATGCTCAATGGGTGTAATCAAACTTTAACAGGCTTTGCCATTTTTGTTTTGTAAATTTGCTTAACATTTAAACATGGACACTTGATTCTTCTGTCGTTTGCTCTGTGCACGTTCTGACTGGTGGGGTGAGGAGCGTTTCACTTCCTCTGACAAAAAATCAGCAAAGCTGCACTTAGGTCAAAAAACCAGTCCTGTAGTGGTGATTCATCCGCACAGTAACGCGTTCAGATGCTTGATGCTATAGTCACAGGGCTTATGAACTGTTTTACTCAGTTTAGGGATATAAACCAGCAGTTGTGAATGGTAATTACTAGTTTCTGAACAGTCTCTATGTTCTGATTAAGTAAAAGTCTGTGCTGTTCATGGGGCCTTTATGTTAAGAGAGGAGCTCAGGGTGATGCAAGTACCTATAAAAATCTAAGTACATAGAAATGGCAAAGAGGCAGGTGACTCTGGTGAATATATTATCCAGGTAGGAGCCTCTTCTGAATGATACACAAAGCAGAGGAGTGCAAATTTCTGCTTCCACAGTTACAGGCGACGTTTTAAATACTAAGGCAAAAAGGATTGAAACAGCATTGATTACAGCTGGTGAATCTGACAGTAAGGGCAGAAAAACTGAATTCCACTTATTTAGTGTGCTTTGGAAACTAAGTTAGGAACTGTCTGCACATCTTGCAGAGTAACATTTTCTAGGCTCTGTTTGCAGGAGATAGAGCACCTGTCAGAGCAGCACATCTGGATAGATTCTATCCAAATGCTTTTAAAAGGGTTGGCCAACAAATTCTCTCCAACGTGTACTATTTCATGGGGATAGGGAAAACAGAAGCTGTAACAGTGCAAGTTAATGCAATACCCAAGTTTGAGAAGAAGGGAATGATTCGGACAGTTGATAATGTGTGTGAGCCTGCCACTGATTTTGGACACAGCTGTAGAACAGGAAGTATGCGACTGAGCTATGTTATCCTGTGTCTGGAATTGGTGTGGCATTTATTGACAGGAATTGAAAGAGCCTTGACCTCTGTTTCTAGTGGATGTGGTCTGTGTGTGCCAGGCTGCATTCCTTATGGTGGTGGTGTGTGAGTTCTACAAGCCAGTGCTCTCCAAACCTTTTGATCGTGTACCCCCCCAGTAAAAAATGCTTGAGCGATGTATATACATTTGTAAACTATATACGTGTGCACTGAAGTTGTAAGATCATCTTCCCATACCCCAGTGGGTCATGATGCAAACCCCACAAGAGCGTGCGCCCCACTCTGGAGACAAGCAAATGATGTGCATATACAGTTGAACGTAAAGCTGAATGTCCATAAACTAGGGTTGAAGCCCACACTTGGAAGAATGGGGCACTGTTCCAAGGAACTGGTTCTGCAAAGGTGCAGGGTGTCAGGTTCTGTGATCAGCAAACTGAAGAGAGGCAAACTGAGCTTTGGTAGAGACAATAGGAACTGATTTGTCCTGAGTGTTTTCAGCCTTTAGGAAGGCTGAAGTAGTTGCGGTAGCTCCTAATCCTGGAACCTGCTAGGTCTCGGGTATGTGTTCAGAGACCAGGACAAATTGCTGATGAGATTCCTGTTTTCTGTTCTCTCTTGACAGTTTCATTAATAACTCCCTGCACATATGGTGAAATGCTGTAGAGGCAATTATAGATATGACATACTGTACACGTGGCTTAGAGAGTGCCAGCTCATCAATTGCTGCCTGAAACAGATTACTTCATGGCCTGGTGGTACACTTAGAACCGAGATCTTACACTGCACCATGAGCCCTGGTTCAGGGTTTGAGGACAACTTTTCCTCCAGTGACAAATCAAAGAATCCTTTATTATTGCATAAAAGCAGGTTTCACTAACTGCCAAGCTGCAATAGACCTGTCTGATTAGAATACATAAAGCATTTCTAGCTGCAATGAAGATGTGTCAATGCCTCAAGAATTCCAACTTGCCTCTCAGTGAAGAGCCTTGAGGGGTACCAGGGCCATGATCCTCCATCAGTGTTGCTTTAGCCTGACCACAGACCTGCACAGCACACTTTCCTTTGGAAGGCTGACATTCTGGATGTGGGACAGGCCCTGCAAGGATTTGATCTCTGTGTGTTCTAGGTATCTGGGAATTAATGTTGCGCTTCATCAAGTGCCAGATGTGACTATTGCCTTATATATGCACACGGAAAGGGCTTGGTACAAGCAGGCAGCATGTGCATGTTCCTGACATCCTCTTTGCTAATCTGTTTCTGACAACTCGCTGTCTCCACTGTAGATCTTGTGGTATCTTCATATGTATAGCTGTGATTTGCGCAGAGTTTGCACCTGCTTTGCAGAAAAACAAACTAATCCCCTTTTCTTATGAAGTAAAAGCAGTCCATGGGCAAAGTACTGGTTTAGAGCCTCCCATTTCATTGCCATGCTCCACAAAGGGATTTCTCTGCCATTATCTGAGCTTTCAGTGCAATAGGTCCCCATCACTGAAGTGGGGGGAAGTATCTGCCTCTTGCCTCAATTGATTCTGAACAACCTAACCCAAATTGTTTTAGTTTGACCCCAAGCTTAGGCGTTGGTTACATCAGGGTGTCACTATGAAGAGGGAAAAAAAGAGGATCCATCTTGGAGGTCCTGAGAAGTTTGACTGAATCCCAGCCTGGTTTTCGTTGGAAGGGCCCTTAAAGCTTCTCCAGCTCCAACCCCTGCCACGGGCAGGGACCCCTTCCACTAGAGCAGCTTGCTCCAAGCCCCTGTGTCCAACCTGCCCTTGAACACTGCCAGAGATGGGGCAGCCACAGCTTCTCTGGGCACCCTGTGCCAGCGCCTCAGCACCCTCACAGGGAAGAGCTTCTGCCTCAGAGCTCATCTCAGTCTCCCCTCTGGCAGGTTAAAGCCATTCCCCTTGGCCTGTCCCTACATCCCTTGTCCCAAGCCCCTCTCCAGGTTTCCTGCAGCCCCTTCAGGCACTGGAGCTGCTCTCAGGTCTCCCCTTCAGGAGCCTTCTCTTCTCCAGGCTGCCCCAGCCCAGCTCTCTCAGCCTGGCTCCAGAGCAGAGCTGCTCCAGCCCTCGCAGCAGCTCCATGGCCTCCTCTGCACTCGCTCCAACAGCTCCACGTCCCTCTTGTGCTGCTGCCCCAGAGCTGGATCAGGGCTGCAGGGGGGGGTCTCCCCAGAGCACAGCAGAGGGGCAGGATCCCCTCCCCGAGCTGCTGCTCACGCTCTGGGGGTGCAGCCCAGCACAGGGGGGCTCTGGGCTGAAGCCACACTGCAGCCGGGTCATGGGGAGTGTGGCTCCTGACGCAGGGTCAGGACCATGCACTTGGCCTTGTTGAACTCCGTGAGGTTCCCATGGTCCCACCTCTCCAGCCCGTCCAGGTTTATTAGTATCTACATAAAGGTGCTAACACTGAAGGTACTAAGCTCTGTTATTGGTGATCATGGCACCAGGTGTTAAAAATACACCCCTCTGGGTGATGCGTCCTTTGTTGTACGTTCAGTCTCCTCCTACCATCACGGAGAAGTTAAAGCTCATTGCCTTTCTCAATGCAGACGACAGAATAGGTTTCTTACTGTGAAAACCTTGGCAAGTTGCTGGTTTTGCCAATTCACACACCAGTGAAACAGCTTTTTGAAGAGCAGGAAACAAAGATTAATGCTCTTCATTTGCTAGGGTAGGGAGAGGCTGCAGATTCTGCAAACTCATCACAGCATCATTCTCAGTAATCTTTCTTAGTGCAGCCATTTCGCTTTCCTCTGTGTGGTGCACAGTGAGAACCCTGATTCTGTTTTGTGCTGACACACTTGGTATCTCCTGTAAGGCAGTGAAGTTACAGGTCACAGAGAGCTAATTGGGAGCTGAGTTATTTCCGTCGGCCATGGAAAGATCTCTGTGTGGAAGCAGAAGTAGAAAAGCTGCCCTACTGCTCGTGCCAGTCCTGGGGGTTTCAATAGCTCTGACTCCTGTCCTTCAAAAGCCACACGAAGCTGAAGAGCGCTGGTTTGAAGTGATCCCTCGGGGGAGTTTGACTGCATGTGGATGGCAAAGCACAGGGAGCTGACGTAAGGAGATGACACCAGGCCCACCTTACCTTTGTCTTGCTCATGTGAATGCCTTTTTGAAACTACCTGTGGTTTTAGGTGCTGTGAATCAGCACCATTCTTCCTGTATTTCTAGCTTTTAACTGGCTATTTAGGATGACAGTTAGGAAGGGGTTTGAAAGTTGACCTGATTCCAAACCAAAGAATAAGTTCCTATTTGCCGTGTATCTCAAGTGTTTGTCATCATCCAGATCTTTCGCTTGATTCAGCAAAGCTCTAACTGAGCACACACATACAACGAGTATGCATAAAGTACAGGCAAAGCAAGGGTTAGGTGAGTGCCTTAGCAGCTCACTGAATTCTTGTATAACACCAAGTTTCTTATAAGCAATTTTGGGAGAAATTACTGGAAAAACAATCAAACATCTTTTGTAACAGATCAGTCTAAACAATTGATCTTTTTAATCAGTGTAATGACTGGGAAGAGGTCTATGTGGGCTGGAGAGATGGATTATAATGTGCCCTCTTCAGGGGGGGAATGGAAAAAGATGTTCTTCCTGTCCCATTCATCATCCTGGTAGCATTTCCTCCTTTGGAAAGAGTGCAACACCTCGAAAGTCCTCAGCTCTTTCCAAAGAACATTGATTCTTTTTTAGCAACAGCTCCAACTCTGTCCTCTATCAAAACATGTGCTGGGTCTTCCCTGCTGCGCAGGTATGCCTTGATGTTGGCAAGGTAGGATCCTGTGATACGACATTATGGGACAGTGTGTGTAGAGATAGGGCAGGAAAGGGGATTCTCATCTCTCTGAATAATGCTGATCTCCTGAAGACCTGGGAGTTTCAATGGACTCAAGGCTGGTGTCCAGCCCTTCCATCCACTGATAGAAGGAGACTGAAAGAATGATGCTTGTGAAGGACAGACCTGTTCCTGACACTTGTAAGAAGCAAACAAGTAGTAAAAGAGACTGCTGCATGATGAATAAACATGGAAAGTAGCAGCAGTAATAGGATAATAAGACTGAAATGGGAGTTTCTGGGCTATCAACACTAATCCCTTTTACTTCAGGCAAGCAAGTTGTATGTTTTCATAATCCAGTCATTTTCCATACTTCTGTTGCTCACAGAACTAGAAATCTTTTTGTTTCTATCCTAACTCAATACCAACCTGTGCACATTTCTTCTTAGAATAGAGCCATAGACTCCCAGAATAGTTAGGGTTGGAAAGGGCCTTAAGATCATCCAGTTCCAACCCCTCTGCCATGGGCAGGGACACCTCACACTAAACCATCTCACCCAAGGCTCTGTCCAAGCTGGCCTTGAACACTTCCTGCTCCGGCAGAGGGATTGGACTAGATGATCTTTCGAGGTCCCTTCCAATCTCTAACATACTGTGATACTGTGATACTGTGATACTGCCAGGGATGGAGCGTTCACAACCTCCCTGGGCAACCCATTCCCGTGCCTCACCACCCTCACAGGAAAGAACTTCTTCCTTATATCCAATCTAAACTTCCCCTGTTTCAGTTTGAACCCGTTACCCCTTATCCTTACAGTCCCTAATGAAGAGTCTCTCCCCAGCATCCCTATAGCCCCCCTTCAGATACTGGAAGGCTGCTATGAGGTCTCCACGCAGCCTTCTCTTCTCCAGGCTGAACAGCCCCAACTTTCTCAGCCTGTCTTCATACAGGAGGTGCTCCAGCCCCTGATCATCCTTGTGTCATTGCTACTTTTTCTTTCTCACCCACATGCTCACCCCACGAATACGCACAGGGAAAGCAGTTCCTACCCTTCTGCGGGGCTCTGACACACTCGGTGAGCACATCTTTTGCAGCCCACCCTTGCCAGAGAAGGTTTCCAATTCTCCAGTCATCTGAAGAGGCCTTCTTTAAATCCAGGGCAAAGTCTGATTTACTCTTCCTTAAATTTGGAAGGCCAGTGCAGTTATTCTGGCTGAGGTCTCACCTTTGTTTGGAAAGCGGATTGCTGAAGAACGGGCATGGTGGTTAATTTTAAGCAAGCAGCAAGAGCAGCCAGCGCTCCCAGAGGGAAGCAACTTGGTGCAGGGATCTTGCTGGAGTGCTAGAGGCAGCTGATGATCGAGATGCTTGCCTACACTGCGTCCTGTAGCTTCCAGCAGAATGGCTCCTTGCCTGCCTGCCTTTTGGCAGTCTGACATGAATATCTCCAGGTTTTTTAATGCCCACCTTGCAGGCTTCTCCTTCTATCCCTGCATCTTGGACTGATAGTTATACTGAAAACACCCAACAAACAAACCCTTCCCCACAGCATGGGATGTTTACAACTACTAGTTTGATGCTTCCAGTAAAGGTACCAAGTAGTGCACCTTAACATCTCTGCAGTAATATTACCCTGCCGTGTCTGTTCCTCTCCCATTTTTAGTGCTGTGGGATATCTGCCAGGGAAGTACAGCAAACACAATAAACGGCAGGAACTGCCTGTATCTGCATGTACACGCGCACTTGTTTAGAAATGCCATCTTTCTATTTCATCACTTTAAATAAATTTCAGGAAGTGAAGTCCTGAGGAACTTTGGAAATAAATCTGACGTTTTGCCCCCAAACTTCTCCTCTTCTCTAAGGAGCTGGTGTGTAGCAGTAGCACACAACACCTGTGTCGCTGCAGTCTGCTCTTGAAAGACTTCCTGCTGATGTCCTTGACCCTTGTGAGGTTTTTCTAATGGAGGGGAACACTTGAAAGAGATGCAGACACCATCATTAGCAAGCCAGTGAAAGAGAAAGCTATGGCCATAAAGTAGAAGCTGCTGCTTAGCTTTTCTATAACGCAGGTAGGTGACAAGTGAAGGTCCATTTTGGGGGACTTCTAATAGTAAAAAGTTGAAGACCAGTTGAGTTTGAGGGACAAAGCAGTCATACCTGTTAAATTAGCCATGCCTCCCAAGTTGGATTGAGTATCTAGAGCCATGGCTGCCTGGACTGCAAGGCTGTCTTCCTATGACGGAGCTGCAGGAAGCAGGCTGCTGTTCACCAAGTGTGCTGGTAACTGGTATGAATGGCAAAAAAGACCATTCTAAATAGTTTAATAAGAACCTGAAGCACCTCTTTTACTTGGTAGAACTCTTGTTTCACTTGCATGTATGTACAAGTAATTTCATTAGCCTTGGAAATGAACTTGGGTACAGTTTGTAGCTGCTGTAGTTACTGTAAGAGCTCATAGCACGGCTGTGTGTTTGTAGATGTGTAACACGCTGGTTTGCTTTCTTCAAAGAGATTAAACCAGAAAGGCTAATGGACAAATGGTCTGTAGTTGAGATGCCAAGTCATTGCTTGACTTGCCTGCAACCCCCCCATATGGTCTGTGGCAGAACACGGCTTCTGATTGCTCTTCTTTGCAAGGTACAACTGAGCTGATTTCAGAAGGAAATGGCTCTTTTTGCATGTTACTGTCATCTCTGCTTCTATAAACATAGATTCTGTTGCCAGACCCATGTGATTTCATTTGCTATCTGATCTCTGCTTTCATAGATCAAGGCCTGGAACATATTATCAGTGTTATCATGTGGTTTATGTAATGTAACTACCGAAAAACGGATCAAGTGCTGTCTTAAGCTTTTGGAGGGGGATGAGGAGGCTTACAGAAATAGGCCAGAAAACCCAGAGGGTTCTGCTGAAGTGAGGGGATCTTTAACTGCCTGCTCCATTGGTATTGAGGGGAATAACCTTCTTTTGGTGTTTTTTTGTAAGAGTTTTTAATTAGAATGCAGTCAAACTCATAGGGTTCTAAAAATAACTTATACATCATAACTTGCACATGTAATTAGGCTTGTGAAGGTCTGTGCCTGAAAGGAGGGGGAATACAGCTTAGTGAGATTCGGAAGATAAGAAGTAGAATTCTAAATAGTTTCCAAATGTTGATACTTCTGATGGATTTCTTCAGCTGTTTCCCTAGCTTTTGCTTTTTGCAAATACAGGAAGAGACCATCCCTTCTTTACTTAGGGGGAGGAGGAAAAAACGGTGCTTTAAAGTTATTTAATGTGAATCAGAATTCATTCTTATAGCAAGGATTGAAAGTCAAGAGACACGAGTTCTATTTCTAGCCTTGCGGCGGGCTCCTAATTGCTCTTTGGCAAGCGATGTCATGGTGTGACGCGCATCCAGAGGGGCTCCTCCTCCTCCAACAGCAGCTCTTGGTGCTGTGCTGTGGTGCTGGGTGTGAGGCTGGGCCATGAAGCAGGTGGGGAACTGGTCCAGCTGGAAACCCACCCCCCCCAAAAAAAAAACAATCAAAAAATCCTCCAAGCAAACAAGAAATAGACCCAAAAAGCGAAAAGGTGGTGATGGAGAAAGAGGAGGGTATTTCTGCAGCCTGTACAGCTGCCTGATCCATGTCATTGTGCAACAGCCAGCAGGAGACGTTCAGAAACATTCACCTTACTGCATCTCGTGCCTTATCTGGGGAAAGGGGAAGAAAATATCGGGAGCTGTTTCCTTCAAAGTATTTATCTTCTCGCTCATGTGGCTTCCTTGAGCTACACGAGCCTCTGGTCAATTCAAACTATCCAGTAATTGTCCAGCAAAGCAAAAGCTGTTGACCTAAGTGGGCAGAAGGACTGCACTGCTCCATCAGCCACTTGGTGGGGTAAAAATGATGTGACTTTAAAACCACGCTGTAGTAGACAAAAAGTCCCGCTTTTAATGCGCGCATTAGAAAACACCCAGGAGAAAGGCATCATCACGCGGCATTTAATTCAGCCGAGGTGGCTACGCCATTGTCTGCCAGCTCACACTGAGCTGTAACACGTTTAGTTCTGAGTTATAACTATGCTGCTGTGCCTTTTGCTGGGAGAAGCCAAGCCCACAATACCCAAGTGCTTCAAGCCTTTACAGAGGTAATGTTGTCTGTAAGAAAAGACAGGGTGACCCTTCCTTTTTCCTTGTAGGGCAGTATTTTCCTTGCCCATGTTTTCTTTGGGCTGTTCTTCATCTGAGCCTGCTTTTTCTAACCAAAGTAGTTAAAACAGATTGAAATCTCAACAACAGAAAAAGGCAAATCTGAGTGATTCCAAGACTTCTTTTCAAGTCAGAGTGATGTTCCCTGTGTGAAAGAGATGAGCTGCTTTTTGCAAATCGAACCTTGGATAATGAATTTTATTATGAATCTCATTCTTTGTAATATGCTTATCTCATTTAGTCACAGCTGACTATTAAAGTTTCCTATCAATCATGACTGTATATTCATGGGATATGGGTTCTTCTACAGATGATTTTCTGTAACTTGGATTCTGGACCAGCTTTGAGGAGATACAAAATGACACCTAACAAGCTATAGGTAGACATGTAAGATATAGGTAGATACGTAGATGACTTGAAAATTAAATCTAGATTTTGCCCTTGTGTTGCCATAGGTGTAGAAGAAGATAAAACATAATGGAAAAGATGAAATAACTGGAACCTGGGGGAAAAAGCATCAAGATCACACATTTTTCTTGAGTGAATAGTCATATTGAAGTGGCATATGCCTGTAAGCAGGACACAAGGGTGTTAGCCTAAAGGTATCTCGTGTTGGAAGCACCTCGTAGCACAGGTAACATAGAGCCCCTCCCTCACTGAGTAAATAGAGCATAACCATGATCAATTTGTTCCAAACGGAGTTACCGAGATGGTTACTTCAAGTGAAAGGAACTATCAAAGGAAATCAGCCGCAGCAGCAGTAACTCTAATTCCTGGGGAGCACTTAAGGCACGGTACCTGTGAGAAAGGTGAATGAGAATATCCCAAAAGTCCTGGGGAGAAGAGACGAGAAGCCAGGAGCAAATGAAACGTGACAGGGAAGCGCCCTGCGAGAAGACAGAAGCAGCAAGAAAGGAAAAGGCACCAGTGCGAAGCGACAGTGAAAAATCCCCTGGGGTTTTAGTGTAAATGAGCTCTGCAGTGCAATATGGGGAAGGATGGGGAGCTCAGATCTGCGAAAGCTGAGCGTCGGGTCAGGGACAGTGAAACATACAATGCTCCCGGAGCTGGGAGGAGAGAATTCATGGAACTGCCCTTCTTCGGAGAGATACTGGAGCATGGATAAGTGAGGAGGAATGGTTTACTGAGGGCGGTCAGCCTCAGTAAGAAAGGACCAGGTAAAAATCAGGCAAATAACAAAAGTTAGAATCATAGAAATAACAGAAGTTAAATCCTTGCAACAGACTCCGATATTTAGAACCATGGTCTGCTTGCATCAGGTCAGATGTACCTCCTTGTTGGATCCCAATTTAGATTGTGCTGCATTGCAAATGTTATCAGGTAGCTGTTTCATGCATATTTCTTAACTATATTTGTGTCTACGTCTAAATCTGCTTTCTCTTTCCAATTATGGGTTTTATTCCAGTTCTGACAGTTTTTCTGTTAACCTCTGTGGGTTTGTTTCCTTTATGATTACTCTGATCATGGCATGTAATGACTGCAGTCAAGCTTGCCTCCATTGTCTCCTATCCTCCCCTGAATGTACACCCTGCCAGCAACTAAGCTTCCAACTGGGAAATAAGGAGAATGTTGTTGAGACTGCATCACTAAAGGAATGAACGTATATCAAATAAACTACATCCAAATGACAAAATTGCCTCTCCAAAGCCAGCGATGATAATGTTACAAGGGACTGTGATAGCCTCTGACTACAGGGAGCCAGTGGCTTTACCCATAAACAGGCAAATTGATCTCTGTCCCTGAGAAGGCAAATCATTTCAAGCCATGGGGCAGGAATCGGGCAAGAAGAAATGCCTGCCTTCCCCTCACCTGAGCTGCAGGTACCAAGTGTCTTTAAAAGCATAGTTGCTAACACGCATAAGGAGAGCAGGGTACAGACTCCAGCCAGCATCAGGATTATTCTGCTGTCAAACTGTTAAGGCTGTTTAGCATTTGAGAACATAGTACTTGTGTGTGGTTTATTTTCAATGAAGGAAGGGGGTGCACGGCATTGCTCCATTTCTAACCACAATTCTTACCTCTGACTTCCTTTTTCCACCTTAGTTTCCCCACCTTTGGAACAGAGGCAGTGATACAAGCTCTTGCCTCCTTCAGTCAATGCTGTAACGGCCAGCAGCTCATTCCTTGATGTGTAAAAGTGTTTCACATGTAACAGCACCACGAGCGCCCTGGTCTGCAGGGCAGGTTTTACTGGAGCACATCTGGAAGCTCTGAGAGGAAGGCAGGTACAAAGGCATCCTCAGTAGTATGGCAGCCTCTGCGGTACCCCACAGCGCGCTTTATAGGCCTGGTCTCTGCTCATTTGCTGTTCCACACCTGAAATGACCGGTATGGAAACAAAGCTGCAAAAGGAGCAGCATCGTTTGTCTCTGCTTCCCAAAGACATCTGGAGCTCAGCACTGACAGTGTTGTCTCGTTTCTCTTCTTTGCAGACGAGGTGGGAAGGCGTCAGCGTGCAGGAATCACTGCTGTTTTCACAGAAAGCAGCAATGAGAGCATCTTTCTTGATGTTCTTGTGTATCCCCATTGCCAGTGCTACATTATTCCCAACAATATAGCAAAAACTGCTCTGCCTGTCCTCTGATTTCAGACCTTCAACGTAGTAATTTCCTACCACTTGACTGGGCATTATTCTCAGGGTGACAGGAATCACACTGTATGTGACAGCATGTACTCGTTACCTCAGGTCTGTTTTGGCAGGCAGTAATCCAGAACAGCCAAAATTTGGTTTGAATTTATCTTAAAAATTAAATCATGTGAGATTCTGATGGAAAAATATAGTCATAAAAATAAATTACTCTTTGAGAGTGAATTAGTTTTCCTCTTGTAACTATTAGAGGCTATAATTACTGCACCCAGCAGGTAACATTAGCACAGAGTTTATTTGCTTTTATTAATATGCTTATATACAGGAAAGATTTTACGAATTCATAAAGGTGCCAAGACCTTTTGCAGTTGGATCTACGAGCTGGAGGAGCGTTCTTGCTAGGAAGCCGTGCACTTGACCTCCGGTCTATTCAATCCATCCCATTCACAGTGATTTTTAGGCTGTTGTGCTAACGCAGACAGACTAAGCTAGTATATATCGGCTCTGGCATGTAGTCGGTTGCACTGGAGGACCAAGGCAAGGTTTGGCTGCGATCCATTGTTCAAGACTGAGTTTCCCCAGGAAAACAAGCATGCTTTGGGGGTCCAGGAATCTGCCTTTGTGCAGATAACAGTGACGGCTGCCAATAGCACAGCAGGTACATTGGCTCACACAGTTGCAAGGCTGCTTGTGACAAAGCAGTGCTTTCACAAGGTGTGTTCTCGTTGGAGAAGGACTTGAAATAGTTTCCTTAGCCCATGTTGCAAGTGGCATGCATGCTGCGGGGAGACCTCATAGCAGCCTTCCAGTATCTGAAGGGGGGCTACAGGGATGCTGGGGAGGGACTTTTCATTAGGGACTGTAGTGACAGGACAAGGGGTAACGGATTAAAACTGAAACAGGGGAAGTTTAGATTGGATATAAGGAAGAAGTTCTTTATTGTAATGGTGGTGAGGCACTGGAATGGTTGCCCAGGGAGGTTGTGAATGCTCCATCCCTGGCGGTGTTCAAGGCCAGGACAGAGCCTTGGGTGAGATGGTTTAGTGTGAGGTGTCCCTGCCCATGGCAGGGGGGTTGAAACTGGATGATCTTAAGGTCCTTTCCAACCCTAACTATTCTATGATTTGCATGCTTCAGGCAGTGTCAGAAGGGCTTGTATATGGATGTTATTCAGTGGCAAAGCAGAACTGAAACTGTCCCTCTGGCACCTTTCACTGTCCTGGAGGTGGCAGGCACAGGGAACTGTGCAAGTCCAAGTGGAGAAAGGAAACATATCCATGTAAGATGAATGCCTTTTTAGCTGCAAATTGCAGCCTGCATCCATTCAAGGTGAAACTTCCTGACCCTTTGTCTTATCTAAGGGTCTGGCATAAATCTAGAATAGTTATGACAAATGCAAGTGAGTATTTCCCTGACCTTACAGAGGTAAATAAAAGCAGGATCAGAGTTACGTGATCCTGAGCTGCTTCTGCTTAGCCTTGCAGGGAGACTAACCTGAGAGTGTGCTAGACTTTAGCTCATGGAAGAAGGGCAAATCCCAGAACCCAGCCTGGTTTGTGTTGGGAGGGCTCTTAAAGCTCACCCAGTTCCACGGGCAGGGACCCCTTCCACTAGAGCAGCTTGCTCCAAGCCCCTGTGTCCAACCTGGCCTTGAACACTGCCAAGGATGGGGCATCCGCAGCTTCTCTGTGCCAGTGCCTCAGCACCCAGTGATGCCATGTCAGAGCAAACCAGCTCCTTCTGTGCCATTCCCACAGCTGTTACTGGTGTTTCTGTCAACACTCCCTTTCCTGGGACCCAGAGCCCTTTGCTATGGCTGCTCTTCTCGTGCCACTGCACCTAACGCAGATGCCTGAGCTCCGCACGACGATGTTGTCTGTCTCTGAAGGTCGTAGTGACATCACGAGTGACTTGCTTTAGAACAGTCCAAGGTCACTGAACCGTTGGGAGGTTTCGAGCAGGAAACCTGAGGAGAAGTAAAACAGCTCCTACAGTTTCATCCCTCTCCCAAAACAGCTTTGGAAGTGCAGTAAAAATAACACAAAGCAACTAAGCTGTGCCCGGAGCTTAAAGCTGACAAGGTTTGCAGCTCCGGGGCCTAATGGAGTAGGAGAATGAAGGTCTTCCTCCAGTCAGCATCCAGGCACCTGATTAGGCAACCTCATACCTAAAGATTTCTTTCCAGCTCCATCAGGTCGTGGAGCGTACCGGCTTGATGGTCTTTTTTACTTGATTGTTGTAACATACATGTTGGTAAGAACCATTTATTTCAGTAATATCTTGCACTTGTTCTGCATCTTTGCATTGAAAATCTCAGGAGTGCTAAACAGAAGGGAGTGAGAATGATCTCCAGTGTTTCCACAGGGAAAGCTGAAGTGAGCTTTTAAGGACTTGGTGTGGATTCTGGAGAGACAGCACACTCCAATTTTGTATTTAGGCCTTTAGGGGCCATCCCTCCCACCCCTATTCATTCCTTTAGCTCTGCACTGGGAAGCCGTTCCCAAGGTGGTGGTGCAATGCCTGGGTGCCTCCATGATCCTCCATGAGATTTTGTCTTCTGTACGTTTCGACCTTGAACCCTGGAAGAGAGATCTTTCTGTTACTTGATGGCAAATTGCATGGCAGAGATGATGAATGGCATCAAAGTGAAACTCACAGGTCATTTCTATGCAGAGATGTGCTGAGAAATGTCTCTCTGGACACATGGTCTTCTAACAGAAGGATCTCGTGTAGGGAGGCGGGAAAGGGATCCTGGTTGCGCTGGAGATCTTGGACTTACGTGAAGGACTGCTTGGGAATGATGGGGAAAGCGAGAGAGGAGCCCAGCACACATCGTGCTTGCGTATCCTGTTTGTCCCTCTGTATTTCCTGCCCTAGTTGAATTATCTCCCTCGTGTTTTCGCTTGTTCATTTGTTGGAGCATCCTGACTGCTGCCAGCCATCGTTCTGCAGTGGAGCTCGCTGGGCTGCATGAGGATCTGTCTGAAAATGCATGTCAGCACTCTGGCCCTTTGAAAGCGCTATTTCTGTCTCGTAAAAAGCATCCTGTGGCCCTGCAGAGGCAAATTGAAGGGTTGGATTGATGGAAGGGAGCACGTGGGGAGCAGCCGGTTGGGAAGGGCTCTGTCAGTGAGGAGGTACCGAGGGGAAGTGAGTGTGCAACAGAGGAAGGAGGGGAACAGGCGGCGTGAGGGGTTTGTTACAGGGGCTGGGATTGACAGCCTGCTGTGACAGTCTGGTGCTCAGATCCCTTGTGATTTACTGTATGCTGCAGTTTGTCAAAGGGGGAAAGCTGTGCCTGCCTGCCCTGAATCACGTTTAACTTCTGCTGTACTTCTCAGTTCTTGAGCTTCAGGACCTCCTCTGTTGACAGACTCTATAAATAACCAGTGGCAACGTTATCCTGGAGAACACAGGGAGCTGAGTGAAATAAAGTCATTTTATCATCAGAGGACTCTGGTGAGCAAGAAGTGAAGGAGCAGACGTGACTCTTTCTTGGATTTGGGGAGAGGATTGTAAAAGCCCTTGGGCTCCAGGTTCAGTCCAGCTGAACTCGTGGCACTTTGTCCCAAGCAGGGATGGGGACACTTTGTTATCTCACATGCCAAGTGCCATCAGCAGTGTCACCTAGCTGCATATGTCACAGCACATGCTGAACAGGTACCTGAGAGGAAGGCGAAGCTGCGTGGAGGACTTCATGTATGATTTCTATTTCTGATGCTGCTAACATGAAGCTCCTCAACCACCACAGCTGTAGGCAAAACTCCAGAAAGTAGTTGAGAAATTTTTCATCAAAAATTCACCATTTCAAGTGACATCAAATCCTGTGGCAAAACAGTGGCAAAGATCTGGCCTTTGGGGGAACAGATCCTGGTTTCCTTTTGCTCATGGCATGTCTGAGATTGGTGCTGTTTGAACCACAGCAGGCGGTGAGCACTAGCTGGGGCTGGCTGGGCAGTGTTTGCCTGTACTGAGGTTGTTCCAAAGAGCACATGGGCTTGAGCAAAAGCATAGCTCAAGTTCCATGAGCGAGATGGAAACACTGTAAGCAGTGGTTTTAAAACTCACACTACTGTGGCCTGCCCTAGACAAATAGCAGCAACCTGGGCCATGCTTTGGGGTTTATTTAGGATGGGTTGAAAATGCCGCAGTAACACAAATGCAGCATATGCATTTCAGAGTTGAAGAGGATGTTCTGCAGCAGAACAGAGGGCTGGAGGCAAAGCCTGACCAGTGACTTTTTCAGTGGAAGGTCCACATTGGTGCAGTCAGGAGGAGCTGCACTTCAGTGATGGGCAGAAGCCTGACAGAAGCAAGGAGTACCGTGAGAGCTTGAAGAGGCTGATCCATATTCTGTCTGGTTCAGTGCTGTTTGAGAGGATAATCCAGGAAGGGAAAAAAACTGAGTAAGATTCTGATTAGAAGACAAAATAATTTCTGCTTAGGCATAGAAGATACGGTGCAGCATTTTGATGCTTCTGCAACATTGAGGCTGAGCAGTACTGGAGCTGAATATTACCTGGGAGTCAGTATCAGCTTTAGAAAGTGATTTGGTTCTGGGAAAGCACACGTAGCATCATCGTTTCGATCCAGCCCAGCATCTGCTGCTGGAGCTGCCTGCGACGTCTTGCAGGGCTGAGGAGGGCACTGACCTTGCAGGGAGGTTGCTTAGAGCCAGCACTGCCACGGAGCCGTGCTCAGGGCGCGCTGGGTGGGAAGCTGCTGAGCAGAAGCCCCAGGTCCTGCCGCTCGCAGCGCTGGCAGGTGAATGTGCTGATGAGCACAGCGTGTCCGTGAGCCGCCAGCCCTGCGCCCGCCTCGCGGCAGCGCTGACCCAGCTCCGGCTCCTGCATCCTCCGGGAGGACCCGCTCTGGTACTGCCGCACACGCACCGCATCGCGAGCTGTGACAGCTCCACCTGGACGCTTGGATTGATTTATTCCTGGCCCGTGGAACAATGAAGTCAGAGGTAGGGGAATGATGCAGTGCAGAAGTTGCTGCAGCAGTAGCTTTGCTACAGAGATGATGATTTAATGTCTCGGGCTGGCGGTGGAGGAAAATAGGAATGAATTCTCTGTGTGCATGCATTGGGCAGGGGGCGAGGCAAAACAAGGCTTTCTAGGTGACATTTTCTAATTATACAGCTTTCTGTCGTGCCTGAAGTAGTCGTGAACAGAGGTTTTGCTGTCCTTAAAATGACAGCAAACCGGTCTTTTCAGGGCAGAGCTCTCCATTTGACTGGCTAGAATTAGCGGAATGTCGGGTTTCATTCTCTAAATGCGTATCAAGTTCTGAGCAGGAAAACGAGCCTGTTAATCATCGCGGCTGATGGGCTGTGCGATGGAGATTTGAGCGCCGATTCTCGGCTGTAGGTTCCCGTTTCTATTTGCATTTAGTCCATCAAGTCTGTTCCCACCCTGGATCCCTCCCGGTGGATTTCTGTGCCTTTTGTCGCTCCATGTATTTATTCTTCTTGGTGTATCTGCTTTTAAATAGATCAGCAGAACAATAACCAAACCTACAGCAGAGGGAGCAGGATGTTTCAGAAGCAAAATCCTTCTGCTAAATCCCAGGCAGTCTGTGCAGTTGGTAAAGGAGGGGGCTTCATGCAAGCCATGAGGAGGTTTTAACAAACCAGTCTTGCGTGTGTCTCGCACATAGGAGCGTGTGGATTCCCAGGACAGGGATGTAAATCCTCACCGGAGCTCCTGAACAGAGCTCTCGGGCTGGCCTGTGGGTATGGGAGGTTTGGGATTACGTAATGGGCAGCCAGAGCATGTGGTGAAGTAGCAGAGAGTTGGGGGGGGGGGGGGGGGAGTTTATTCTTTCAGATCTATTGGTATATATGTCTTGTGCTTCATACCTTTTCTAAACCATATTCATTAATTCCTGTCGTGCCACTGGATTTAAAGGATATTAGATTAATGAGAGCAGCTTAATATGTTTTATTTTAATGGGGTATTAATTGTTCCTATTTTTTCCAAGTACCAGTTATTTTTAACTGCTTTGGATTTGGTCTGGCTGTGTTCTGACAAAGCTGACGGATGCTTAGAACAAGCAAAGCCGAAATCAGAGCTGCCACCAGCACCCAGGGCAGGAAGTTGCAGATTCCCATTGGAAACCCAGAGCTCTCATGTGTGCTGCTTGTCAAAAAGTCAGTGTTTTTAGTCTTTACGTGGCAGTTTGATTTGGAGATGGTGGTCTTCAGGATCTTTTAATGCCTACATACAGTTGGAAGTAAAGGAATGAAAAATGCCCTTAAGTCATCAGCCTGGTTAGGGTTCACATTCATAGCCAGCTGTCTGGTTTATGGGAAGCTTAATAAACAGAATGAAAAATACCTTGACTTATCATCAGCTCCTTGACATAAAGGTCAGCAACGCTTCTGTGCTGCGGAACGGGGAGGGGTGGTGGGAACCCAGTGAACTTGCACCGAAGTTTTGTGCACCGTGAAGTTCCGCTGCTCAGCAGACCTGGGGGGGCTCAGTGAGGCTGGCATCTGAAGAGGGAGTTTCCTGGAGCACTGAGAGGGGTCAGTAGCGTTGCATCAGTGGATTACAGGGGGCTGGGGGTGAGATCCCGTGTCGCTCTGAGGTCACCGTCACAGAAACTCAGCTTGGCTCTGGTCAGCCCAAACCCCTGGTGCTGTGCTGTGCCCACAGCAGCCCCGCTCAGCTGGCGGGGGGGGGGGGGACGACCAGGGGGCTCTGCTCTGCTTTCTCACCCCTTGGTTCAGGGCTTGGCAGGCGCCAGCCTGCATTGTGTGTCCTGAGTAACAGGCTGGGTGATGCCAGGTGCCACAGCCAGGGGTCCAGCACCAACTCTGTGTCATGGGGTTACAAGGGCTTGAGAAGGAGGAAAATACTACTGAATATCACTAAAAATTACTTTCTCTCTCACTAGGTTATCCTCAAATTATGGTGCCATTTAAAAGCAACGACCTAAGGTGGTTTTTTCCTAATTCTTATTTCTCAAAGTAGTAACGTAAAACATTTTTTCTCAATTAAAGGAGAATAAAAGATACTGTTTTGCAGCTTAAGAAAATAAAGCAGGTCTTGAATTTATAAATGCATAGCCTCATTAGAATTGAAGTATTTGTGATTCTAGATGTGTGTGTGCACGTACATGTATCTATATATGTAAGTGCTTGTAGTTATACAGATGGTTACATGCTTGAAGATCCAGAGCCTTTCACATGCATGGCTTTGGTTTCCTGTGACCTGGACATAGTATTTAGGTTGTGCATGTTGGATGTAAAAGTCTCATATTCAGTACACAAACTAAGGGGGGACTTCGGGGGCCTTAAGTCCTTCTTGATCAAATCATTAATTTTACAGAGGGTAGAGCGACAAGGCAAGCCTCATTTCTAGTCCAGTCATGCTCCTTATGCCAAAGGAACTCTAGTAAAAAGTGAATGGCCCCCATGCTGAACAGCAGCGGAGCAATAAACCCTCCATCTACATATACACACTTGCCAGTTTGAAACAGTGCTCGTGAAGGGCAAACAGCACATCAGCCGCTGCGTGAGCTCGGAGCAGTTTGTCCTTCCTCTGTCAACAAATGCAGGTTTTGCTCTTTAACGTCAGTAACGCCGGTGGTGCTGGGTGCAGGCAGGGCAGTGCTGTGTGCTGCGGCGCTGAGGGCTCGACCGGGCTGCTCAGCATCGCTCTGGTGCTGCGGGGGAACAAAGGAGCCTCCGGCGGGGGCAGCGCTGAGCGGGGCTGCTGCGAGGGATGGGGTGGCTCGGTGCACACCCGCCCTTCGCTGGGGGCCGCATGGGCAGACCCTTGTTTAACACTGACCTAAACGGCAACGCTACCGCGGGACGAAATGTACCCTAAGGGAGGGCAACCAGGAGCTGCAGTGTATGGGCAGGGAGCTGGAAGCTCAGCTAGGTAAATTCTGACTGAGAGTTACCCTCCGGTGCTCTGCCGACACTGCGTCCCAGTACTGAAAAGCTTCCAAAGGAAAGGTGCATTTTCCAGGAGAAGATTTTTGTTCCTGTGAGAAACAGTTGCAGGCAAGCTGGACCTTGTTGTGAGGCTTCTCCCCAGGGGAAGCCACTGCCTTTGTTTGGGGGGCACTCCTTCAGTAGCAGAAACTTGAGATTTGGCGAAGTGGAGACAGAAGGTTATCAGACTGCTGTGCTGTGCCTGTTGGAAAACGAAGTCACCTCCTGAAGCACGAGAAGGGACATAGAAAGGGGGCAGAGAGGGAGAGGAAGAAATAAACTTTTTTTAACTTATTTATTTAAAATATACTTGTTTTTTGCATGCCTGACACATGAAGACCGAGTGGCGTGGGAGGGGGTTAGTAAATGCTCAGCCACTTTGTCAGGAAGCTAATACATGACATGTGGCATGGCCAGTGTGAACACGTACCAGGATGATGCTATTTGAGGGCTCCTGGAAGCTGGTGTGTAGTAGCATCCTGTCATGGGAAGTGCTAAGCTGGTGCTGGCAGTCGTTACTCAGGGTAGTAGCATTCAAAGGTGCATGACTGGGATGTGGTTTGGAGAGCTGCATCTGCTGCCTTTCGATACCATGTTTTCTATTGCGATAGCTGGTCGGTGTTCGTCTCGAGTTGCAGTGAGAACTCCTTCCTATTTCATACCAGGCAGGAGGTACCTGTGTGACCACCGTAATGAAACGAATTTGATGGACCGTGGATTGGCTCCTTCACGAAGCTGAGTGTGTGGGCTTGTTCCATGAAAATACAAATAAATGCAATAAATCAGAAACACGGAACTTTCCATCTTCCGTTTGTTTCCTTAAGCAAATAATGATTTATATGCACAGCACAGGCACCCACAATACAGATGCAAATGTCTTCGTTTGTCCAGATGGAAAGACTGAGGGAGAGGAAGGGAGAGAACGGTTTGCTCAGCTGCGGAGGAGAATTGATAGCAGGGGCAGAGTTAGACTCATTCCCAGTGCTGGGCTCCTGCAGCTCCCGAGGAGCATGAGGCAGGATCTGTTCCTATGCTTGAGCAGCGAGACAGAGAAATGAAAGTTTCAGAAGAGCTCTTCTGTGTGTGTACATGCTGTGCACGTGACATCTGCAGAGCGTGGTGCTTGGCAAACGTTTTTAGCTCTTTCAAGTGAAACCAGACCTCTAAGTGAGCTACACTCCATGTCTTGCAGGCAATGCTGAATTGACAGTATTATTTAAAGGGGTGCAATCAGAAGTTACACATTACAGCGTAGCTTACTGCATCCCGCTTTTTTACTTCCACGTGTTAATAAAGTGCAGGAGAAACAGAGCTGGTACTGCCTTGAGCTTGCAGTGTGAGCACAGCAGCCTACATAGCAATGACAACTAGTATCTGCAGACAAACAGAGAAAGGACACTCGTGAAAACTTATTTCCCAGTCTTTCCAGTTTTCCCAAGCATTCATGCAATGCTCAAGTCCACTTTGCAGACACAGAAAGCATCAGCTGAGCAATGGCAATTATACTGGGGGACACCGGGGAGAAAACCCAACTCCTGGGAGGCAAGGGGTCGGTTATGCTGACCCGCTCAGGCTCGAGGCAGCAGTGTAGTACCTCTGTTGTGCACTCCAGCAGTATTATCCTAAGATTTAAACCAGGAATAGAATCAATTGAGACAAGTTTCAAGGTAGCAATTGGCAGAGGAGAGCGCAGGGATCAAAGGATGTAGCTTGAAAAAGCAGCCTGTGGTGCTGCCCTGCGTTTATTATGTGTGCAGCAAAGGGTGTTGATTCAGCTGTGTGCCCCTGCCATAGGGTTTCATCCAAAGAACATTCTTGGATTCAGTTCCAAAAGGGAGGGGGGTGGGGTGGGGATATATTGCCTTTTAGACACTGTTCTCTTTTTCCTTGTTTGATAACTGCTGCCAAAAGTGGGCTAGCCTCAGATTTGTTTCTTTCCAGTAAAGGGCTGTAGGAAAGTATTTCCTGGTAATAAGACCTTACTAGTTGGATACTATCTGTAGGACATGTTAGTGTAATTGTGGGGGTTTGTATCTCTTGATTAACATGATGAATAGACTGATGGGAAAAAAAAAAACAACAACGTGTTATCAGTTACAGAACCAATGAGGTGGGTAGTGGGGAGGGGAGAGCAGCACCCTGTTTTAAGTGCCTGAGCATAAGGCATTTGTATCCATAGAGTAGCCTGTCTGTGTCATTATGCTCTTCAATCAGTGGCAGACGTGAATTTCAAAAGCACTGCTGGGGATTGGGATGACAGTAATGTTAGCCTGCTCATACAAGTCTGGAAGGCTGGGTGGAAAGGAAATAAGCCAAAGAAAATAATTGCAGGGTTAAATTTCCTCCTTCCTTCCCTTCCTGTTTGCGTGTTACTTCGAGTGCTGTTGTCATGGGACTCCCCCATGATACCATTTGTTTTGTCACTCCATCCCACCGCAGTGCTTGCCCTGAACTTCATAGCTCACCACGGCTGCTCGCTTGGTGATGCTCCGTTCATCTCCCCACCCTACAGCACCCTTCAGCAATCGTTCTCTTTGCTCAGCACACCCCAGGGCATAGGTTCACCCACCGGGGCACACGGCGCCTCTCCACCCATGACTGGCCTCACCTTTGCACCACGGGGCAGCCCCACTCGGCAGAGGGGCCCATGGAAACCCCTCCTGAGGAGCAGCCTCCCCTGCGAGTGAGGACAAGGAGAGGTTTGTGGCTGGGAGAGGAGCCCTGTGGCAGGCTGTGCTGAAGGCTCCATCCTGGAGCGGGATCAGCTGCTGCCGAGCCTGGTGCACCGCGGGGGGACTGTTTGTGCCATTGGCCATGCAGGTTCAAGTGTCAGCCCCGCAGCCCTCCTGAGTGCAAAGCTCACATTCCAGACATTTCTGCCACAGACAGCAGGAGGGGAAGCGACACGAGTGCGGAGGACTTTGTCTCCTCACCGGTGCTTGCCGGTGCATTCAGAAGCCTGAATTTGGGCTGGAATTGTGGTGTATCCCCACCTCCCACAGCCAGCGGGTGTGCTCAGACCAGGCACTGATGCTCTGGTTCTAACTAGAGAGCAGGCCCAGGCCAGATGCCTGCACTCTCCTGCCTCAAGCTGTATAGGAGCTAGAGCTTTGTTCTTGTCCTCATTTCTGCAGGGGGCTGAGGCAAAGCCCAGCTCCAGCTTTCTGGATTAGCCTTCACACCCACCCTTGCTTTGAAAGGATAAGGAGACCTGCCGAGGAGATTGATGTGCAACTTCTGCTTCAGCCCAGAGCCCAGGCATCGGTGGAAGTGAATGCAGTAGCTGTCAGCTATAAGACAATACGAAGTATTAGTATGCAAAAGGAGCAAACCCCAAACAATTCACACTGCTGCTGAGGGTTCTGCCGCCTAGTACAAGCTGTTTGCTCCAGCAGTGTCAGATCTGGGAAGTCTGGAATGAAGCAAGATGCCTGGTGTGCATGTTTGCATATCAATACCAGAAGTGTTTTCCAGCTTGCATCTGACGCATAAAATGGTGCTTGAGGTCAGGAGCAATAGCAGAGTTTGAAACGCTTGTGCGTGCTGTCAGTCGTTCTGTTTGCTTTGCGAGCTCTCTTGTGCAAGCTCCCATGAGCTGAGTGCTGGGTCTTCCAGCAGTCTTCAGGGCACTGTTACATCAGCCTTTTGCTTGTTCTTCGGCTCAGAATATCTGATCTAATAGCTCTGCCTCCTGCAGAAAATGCCAGCACCCAGCCGAGTGTCCCAGCTCCTCCTGCGTAGGTAAACAGGCTCCTGGCAGCCAAACGGGCCTTCTTGGAGAAACCCAGTTTGCGAAGCCAAGCAGCAAATGAGGGGAATCTTTTGTTTATGTAGGCTTTGATGTTAATTGGATTGCAAACAGCCAAGTTTGTCTCTTTATCCAGTCTCCGTGGTGCACTTGTGTCCATGTTCTCAAGACTCGTTATTAGCTGGTTTAGAAGCTTGGGCAAAGAGGCTGTCTCATCGCTTCTGAGAGTATAAACTGGAAGGTACAGTGGAAGTATGAGAGTGGAGATATGTAGAATGTCGGCTTTTGTTTGTTTCTGTTGGAAAACTATTCTCTATGAAAGACAAAGCAGCGTTCAAACCCAGGAGTAACACAAAATTGATATATACATTTATGATGGAGATCCTTCAGTGAATATCGTAAGATCCTTCAGGTCTCAAGTTTGGTATGAGAGGAGGACAAGCTATGGTGAAAAGAGTTTCACTCTCTGAAGGAAGGCTGGGATTCTGTGTACCTTGATTTATTGCAGTGCTGCTTTGTCTCCCTTACCTGCTGCTCAGACCTCAATAGATGAAGCTGTATGTAATGTTTACTGCCTGGATTGACTCATGTCTTGGCTGAGCCATAGAAGGCTGGCTCTGATCGCATCAGGACTAAGTGACACTTTGAGTTGGCTGATGCTTTAGAGAGCACAAAGCAGTAAGCAGGTGCTACCCATGCCAATGGAAGAGCACGGTCACTGGAAGAGAAAAGCAAGCTCTGGTGAAAAGAAACAGGATCTGTTGGGAGCCAAATGTTATCTGACCAAATCCCCTCTTGGATAGAGGCTGTGTTCTTTTCCTTGCTTGTGGTCACAGCAGAATTGTGCCATTGAGCAGGTTTTCTTTTCACTTGGTTTTCTTACGGAAAAAAGAAGAGTGTGTGTATTGGAGCAGGCAAGGAAAAGCCACCCTTGGAGGGTGTTCCCCAGGCTTCAGAATCCTCACTTCCTCTGACATTTTTATTTATCTTGGCACAGAAAAGCAGAGTCAATCTGTTTCCCCTTTCCTGAGCACAGGGGTTTGAAGGAAGCTAATGTTCAGTCTTGGCAGAGTATTTCAGACACCTCGATAGGAGGACTGTGGATAAGAACAGCAATGCCATCTCACAGGAATGTCCTCCTGGCTTCTCTGGTTCTCGTAACAAACTAAACCTCAGCGCAGACAGACCCCATGTGCTACCAGTGCTGCAAGTCTTATCCAACTCTGGATAATACGATTACGGAAATGGCATAAAGGTTAGCCTATGTGCCGTAAATATATGATCTTATTATATAAATTTTCTTACCCTAAACCCATCTAGAATGGATAAAAGAGCATTTCTAAGCACTTCCCAAGGCCTGTCATTTCAGTGGAGATTTCTTAGCAGCCTTTACAGTGCTTGAATTACTGTATAATGCTATTCTGTCAGCTCTCAGCAAGGCTCACACTCTAAACACTTTTATACACAATAGAAATTAAAATGGAATTGAGTAAATTCTGTCTCTCAGATTCATGGACTGTCTAGTGATTGTCTGGGTGCTTGATATTAAATGTAGGCTCATCTCTAGTAGAGCCTGGTTACTTGGAGCCACAAACTGTGAAATGTAGAACAGTAGGTCAGGTGTGGTAAATCAGCTATTAACTCTTTCTATACAGTTGTTTGGGGGTTTTCAAGTATGTGCATCTAACGGTATAGGCACAGTTTAGGTTTAAGTCTTTTCCATGCTTTAGGACATTAAAAAAGTAAGCTTTTTTTTTACTGTAAATAAAGAGTTTATTGGTTGAGAAGATATTCGGCATGCAACAGATTTTTTCTAAAAGCCTCTAAAACCTTATGAAGAGAGTAGATACGATGATTTGGGGGTCAGCTGCACATGTGCCATTTTCATGGTCTCTGCAGAGCCTCCATCAGTCTCTGCTCTTCAGCACTACATTGGTTTTCTAGGGCGCTGTGAGCTCCACTCTGTCCATCCGTGCACCTGAGCGAAGTTCATTGTGATTCTACCAGCAAATGCAAGCAAAAATTGTCACATGCAGTTACCCTTTTCTGGGAGCAATGAAGAGGTCACTGAAGGGTATTGGAGAAAAAATACTTTCTAACATGTAGCTCTTATGTAGGACCAGTTTTCAATGTAGTTGCCTACATGGGCACCCCGGTGAGATGGTCTCAAGCTTACGTCTGTCACTTCCTGGGCTGACGGATGTTTCCTCCTCCCCAGGTTTGAGCTGTTACTTCGTACCACTCCATGGCTTCTCTCACATTAGACTTTTAGAATCAAGTTTAATGAGCCTGAAGATGTTGCCTGTCTCTTTTTGATATCCAGGATAGGCTCAAGCAACCACAGATGGCAATGGAAGGGAAAAGCAACAAGTTGAGAAAAGCAGTAACTAGTGATCACTGATCCCTAGCACTGGTTTGAACTTCATCCCTCCTGCCGTGGTACGGTAGCTGCAGAGCAGCAGCTAAATGTATAGCCTCCTACGTCCCATTGTGAGCAACACTGGTTCCTGGGTACACTCAGAGGTACCTACAGCATCCACCTAAGAGGGGAAGATTTTCCCCTAATTCCCTGTTTACAACAATTGCTGAGTGTACCCTTGTTTCTCACACAACCCAGATTGAGTTAGAGGTGTGGGAGATGAAAAGTGAGGCTGCTGCATGAACTTCGCAGCTCAAAGCAGAAGACTGGGAAGTGTATCAATGCGGAGAGATGTTCATGCTTTTAAAGCAGGTGAAGATACAGCAGGATTTTCTCCCATGATCCCAGTTAGGCAGCCAGCCTGCAGCCTCCGCTCATTGCTTTGGCCAGGGGAATGCACTTCAGGCTGGCAGTGGTGAATCCTGCTGCAGAAAGAAACACTGTACACCATGGATGGTACCAGCCAGTGTGAGAGGGAACTGTGGTGTGTGAGGGAGGTTTCTGCCTGCTTCCTGTGTGCAGAGAAGCTCTGCTGCTGGGTGCATGGACAGTGCCTTGGCGAAAGCGTGCCGTTAGAAAGAGGAGGGGAAACTGTCAGGGTGTGGGAGCTACAACAGTGGGTAGCGTTAAAAACAAAGTCTGCAGGGTCAGTTGGTCAAATAAGCTGATCTAATGTCCTACAGCCCTCAGATAGAGTCTGTCAGGAAATGCAGAGGGTGCCGTTCCTGCAGGAAGAGGGATTCAGACTTGCTGTGTGGTATTTTGTGGTTTGTACCTCTGAATGTCTTTTGTAAGCAGCCTAAATATTAACAGTAGTGAAGTTCTGAGTGGTGGACATCTCCTCCCATGCTTACCTCATGTGTGTACGTGATCTTTCACAGCTAAAATGTGGTGTGTTTGAATTCCTTCAGTTCCTAGAGGAAAAATTGTCTGTTTTCATGCATCTGGAACAGTTAATGAGAGGGCTTGCCTTGCCTGATTGTACTTGTCAAAGCACTGCTTCACTAACCACAGAGACACTAATTTGTGACTCTGTCCTGACACCACAGAGCAGTAATGTAAAAGAAAGGAAGGCTTGCGAGCATAAAGTGAAATGAAAACCTTGGAGAAACTTCACACCAACCTGTTCAGCAGTTCCCAGCACTGTGCTGCCTTTGCTTTGGTTCCGACAGGTACTTGAGCTGCAAGTATTCTAAGAGAGCCAGGACTAATGGAAATGAATATTTGAATTGCTCTGTTCAGTTGTGCAGAAATAACCGGATGGTCTCTGGTCCTTAAATAAGAACAGAAAATTCTGTGACCAAAGGCAGCCGCACATCAGTCCTGTTCAAAATGGCTGGATCAGCGCAAAGAGCCTTCTTTAAATAGCCATTCTATTAGCTGAAGAATGGTAGAACAGCTCTGGAAGGCATTTCTGTGACACTGGATGATGTCTGTGCAGTATCTGAACTCCCTCCCCTGAATCTGACCCTCATCTGCCAAATCTGACAATCCCACATTGAGAAACCCCTGCCTAACCCTGGGTGGGACCAAGTCTGGCCAGCTGAGGTGCTTTAAGTAATGACTTCTGGGACCAAGCATTTCTCATCTAGAAACACAGAGCAGGTTTCCTCTGCCTGGATAGCTGGTGGGACTGTGCATAACTGTGCAGTGTTTGGATAGGGGATGGATAACGTGTTTGTGTCTCGAGTTGAAACACTGCAGTGATGTCCTTGCAGCCATGCTAAACCCTGATAGCTCTGAGGCAGCCTCATAGTCAGCAAGAGTCACACCAAGCTCACCAAGGGAGAGATCCTGCACGAGGGCAGAGCATCTCACTTCATTTGCAGAGCTGACTCCTACACTGAACAATTAACTGTGAACCAGAGTTTCCCTTCAGCCCCCAGATGACATAGTTGCGTTGTCAGCATGGAGGAGCAGTGTCTCTTAAGTGTAATATAATTTCTAGCTCCTGATGTGTGCTTTGCTGTAGATCCTTGCCAAGATTCTTTCTGTAATAATCAAAAAGGGTTTCTTGGAGTAAAAATATCCATGATGTTTGGCTGCCAGAGAACTGCACATTTCTGGACCTTTAAATTAAGGGGAAGGAGCTTTTGGTTAGAATAACATCTATGTGTTTTACCATGGAGTTCTTCTGAAGCAAGAGGTTACAAAAGCAGGTTTGATTCCCCTCGGTAAGGTTCCAGAAAGTGTTCCCAAACACTGCAACATCCTTAGCAGGCCTGGAATGCATTTTTCTATTAACTGAAGGTCTTTTTCATTTTTATCTAAAAATAATATATATATTTTAATATATGTATAAAAATATATTTTCAATGTTCCTGAAATGCTCCAAACCACTACTTATTTTTATTTGCCAAAACAGGGTGGAGCAGTGAGTTTTGCGGTTGAGATCACCACCAGCAAGTGATGGGACCTATTGGCTGCATGCTCAGTGGTGGTGTAATCCTCATATAACGTTCATCATGTTTTCAGTTCTATGGATTCAGAACAGGATTCCCAGAGTGTTTCTTTCTCCCAGTCTCAGTTCATGGTTACTACCTTGTGCAAAACATCTGCCATTGAAATTCCCTTGGGAGTATGAGCAATCCCACCCTGGCCTGGTGGCATCTCCAGGCTCCCAAACCTCTCCCAGCCCTTCTGATGATGAATGCAAACTATTTGTGCTTTTATTTCTCAGTACATTAAAGGGCAGAAACAAGTGGGGGAGCTTAAATTGGAATATGAGAAGTTCTGTCACAGGTCTTCAGTAATTAAGTGTGCGTCTATGGAGAGGCAATAAAGACACCACCACTGTTACTTACTGAAAGCTTAACTGTTGCTTTGCTTCAGAGAAAACTGCCACTAAAATACGTGGCAGAGCCCTTTTTATTGTAAGCACTGTGAGATTCTCCTTGATACAGTTCTCTTCAGCCGGGGCCAGCTGCTGACCCTGAACTGTCATTTGCAATAGGACTAAAATGCCACTTCCCTTGTTTTTGCTAGAGCAAGCTGCCGTTTCATGACAACTGAATGTGAAGTTGCCTGATGTAATTACTATAAGGAGTAATAGAGAATAGACATTCTGAGTGTCTAAGGAGACGGGGTATTCTGAAAGCTTACATATTTGGTTGACTTCTGGCAGCAGATTCTTCCCGTCAGCAGATCTGAGGAATGCCTTTACCACACTCTGTTGCTTGGTGAGGATTAAGCACAAAGTGTCCAGCTGAACAAGACTAATCCTCAGGACCGCACTGAATGAGCTATTTGTGGGTCCATGGTGTAACAAGCTCAGGAAGACTGCCTGGCTTAGAGGAGTCCTTTCAAAACACCTTGGAAAGCTGCTCTCACAGCACAGCATTGGAGGCAGCCGCTCTCAGCAGGTTCAATAAAGTGCTTCATAAGCACTCACATGTCAGTCTTGGAGTGTGCTACAGTGGTTTGGTATGTGCCTGTGTTTGCTTTGGACACCCAGGCACCAGAGCTCTGTGTCTTCCAATTCATATGAACCAGATTGTGGGGGTCATGACTTCAACACAGAAGGGCGTCAAGTTTTTGTTCCTGATTGCTAAAATCACTGCAGGCTCTGCTGGGTGGAGGTTCTGCAGCTGCTTTGCCCATAGAGGAGCTGGGGTTCTGCAGCTATACAAACACGGAGCAGCTGTTGTGGAGGGGGAAGTACTGCACCAGGGAGTGAATGACATGGCCACCAGCCTTCATAGGCTGACACCTTAGCTCATGGCAGGGGGCTGAATTCTCCCTTTTTCCCCTTGTTTGGCATAGCAAAATACAGAGCAGGTATAGAAAAGAGAGGAGGTCCAGGAATGACTTCTGAAGCAGAGATGTGACCTTTCTTCCTGTACGTCATGATTTGGCTTCCACTGACTTTATTTCATGGAGAAGAGATGGAGGGCAAAGAAAAGATTTCAGTTTACTCAAATTTGCTCTTTTCTGAATGGGTTGACATATTCGACATATTCATGTGCTGGACTGTAAAAACAGGAGTATATCCCCAGAATATCACAAAGAAAACTGAGTAATATCATGCAGGGAATGGGGCAGTCGTATTGTTCCTCCCAGGAAGCAGGTGAGATGGTACCTCGCCCAGTTTTTATTCCAGTTATATAGAATCATAGAATGGTTTGGGTTGGGAAGGACCTTAAGATCATCCAGTTCCAACCCCCTGCCATGGGCAGGGACGCCTCACCCTATATCCACACTGTGTAAATAAGTTTGGCGTGAGGGCTTTACATGCATTTTTGTAGTCAATGGAAGGAGATCACCGTTATAAAACTGCAACAGAAAGTGGGATGTACTTATATCATAGGAAACTTCATCTGAAGATAAATATGACCTGGAGTAATGAAAACATGGAGCTATGACAGACAGCCTTAGAGCCTGTGGTAGAGGAACAATTGATGCAGGTGAAGAGCAGCTGAGAGCTGCAAGATATGTGTGTATATACACCTGGGATACACTGGAATATGTTAGCATAAGCATGTTTCTAAAACCAGCCAAAGAGTCCCCTGCAGTGTATGGCCTGAAACAGGAAGATACACAACACAGACTGTGGAGCTTGGTTATCTAGTAAATGGTTTCTCTCTATTATCATTCACAGGACATAACTTTACAGTGTGCACAGCAGCGTGCTGAGCACCTGCTAAGTGAAAACTCAGGAGTAAATGGTTTTCCTTTGGAATTCATTAGGGAAGGCTTTCAGGTGCTGGAGGGGCACCATTCCACATGCTGCTCTCAGGTCAATTGGAGTGCAAGTTAAAACCAGTGTTGTGCCCCCCCCCCGCCCCAGCACTGCTGTTTGTTTCCTCATTCTTGAGGTTTGAGAGCAACTACATGCTGTAGAGCTAAAACAGAAAATGCATATTATGCATGTCTGCAAAATTATGTGTACACACAGAAAATCAAGGGATTAAAATCCTGGGTTTAAAAGGAATTTAATTGATGAAGGCTTATTTACTCTTTAATGATTTAAGTGTGACACCACAGGCAATTCAGGGCCAAGAAGACTGTGTAGCTCCAGCAGTTTCTAAACCCCAGAGTCAACACTATGGCATTTTGTGTTGTGATGAACTGACTAGAGTGAAATAACCAGCTGCCTTCTGGGGCATGAATAATGCATCATCTCATAAATGCACTCTTAATATTCTGCAATGAATATATGCTTTAAAACACCATTCCCCCCCTATTTCTGTTCTTCTGTTTATGAAAGAAGAAGTCTAAGCTGCCTTTTGGAGTTGAAAAAGGATTGTGATGAAGCTCTGAGGTTGTTTTGCGATGACAATGGCCCACCGATGTTTAATGAGAAAGAGACACGAGGCTTTCACTCTGTAACTCTTGGTCTGCAACAAAGAAAACTGCTAAACCTGAACCCTTCTGCTGAGCTGCCATTGTCAAATGTGATGCTCAAGATGCTCATTAGCCTCTGATCCTAGTTGGAGTAAGCAATTAAAGCTTGGAGGAGCAGGCATGGAACTGGCTGGTGGGAGCGGGGAGATATTCCTCCACTGTGAAAGGCACTTAACTGTAAATTGTACTTAAAGAGTTTAATAGCACAATATGCAGCTCAGCTTCCTGCATGTTTATACCTGAGCATGATGTTGTTATGTTGTTGTTTATTTACTGGTCTGGAAAATATCTGGAGAGAATTAGTTGAAGGTGATGTGACAGGATGATTATCTGTCAAATCAGCAGGTATTTACTGCTGATGGCGCAGGCGTTGGCCTAGGCAGAAAGGCAGTTTGATTATATGGAATCGTTTTCTTTAGCCCTGTTTTGTATTCAGTGCTTTGCCTTATATGATGTTTACTTTGTGTCACAGCCTGTACTGACTTTCTTTTCTGCTGTGTTCTTCTTTCCATGCTGTTAAGTGACAAAGGGAAAAACCCACCACCACGCTTCATGCTAGTTACAGTGGAGAAACAAATAGTCCTTTTAAGGTGATTACAAAACACTTCGGTTAGCCCTTCAATGCTGGAAGTGCATGGACAAGGGGGAATGGCTTTAACCTGCCAGAGGGGAGACTGAGATGAGCTCTTAGGCAGAAGCTCTTCCCTGGGAGGGTGCTGAGGCGCTGGCACAGGGTGCCCAGAGAAGCTGTGGCTGCCCCATCCCTGGCAGTGTTCAAGGCCAGGTTGGACACAGGGGCTTGGAGCAACCTGCTCCAGTGGAAGGGGTCCCTGCCTGTGGCAGGGGGCTGTAACTGGATGAGCTTTAATAGAGGATAGATGTTCTCTATGCATCCCTTCAACGCAAACCATTCCACAATTCTGTTCTTCTTAAGGAGTTACATTTTTAGTCCTTTATGGCCATTTGACATGCTGACTTCAAATGACCACTAACATGACAACCTGCCTCACATACACCTGTTCGTCACCAAAGGAATGTCTCTCCCAGACCATCACTAGGACACACTCCTGTGTGTCATCCTGTGGCGGGATAGTGCAGAATTCTGTTCTCTATGAAGTATGGACAGGAAAACTGTTCATAACTGACAGACACTTTATTCCTCTTAATATCTTTGGTTGGATGTTAAAAGTGAAAATGGCAAAACTAATGGCTCATTCTGCATGTTGATGGTCCTGTTTCTTTGCGCATTAATCTGGTAGTATATACGTGTAGTTTGGGGCTTTGGGTGCTGCATATGTAAATGAAGTAACCAAATAGAAAACCATGTATGCGTTTCTCAGACTGGAGTGCATACTCACAGATGCTGTGTGCAGGAGGCAGCGCACCAGTTGAGTGTGTATGTGAGCTGTGCAGGGATCAGATCCTTGGGAGTTTTCTCAGTTTCCATTAATCCTTTCCCCAAGTGTTTTGGTGATCCTGGAATTGAGATATTAATCTGGCCAGGTTATTTCCAGTTCGCCACCTCAGAAAAGAGTTGTGGTTTAGCCTTTGTGGGCCCTAAAGGAGCAGGAGAGCTCAAGTTCCTAGTTTGGGGTGGGGGGAAATACAAGTACCTCTGCAGTACTTCAGTTTCCTCTGCTGCTCCAGCCATGGAGTCTCTAGAGCAGAAAGACCGTAAATATGATAACGTTTTGTTTTATCAATGGGAAAAGTTCAACCTTGGCAACTGTTCACTGAAAAGGCGCTTTCTTTCAGCTCCCTTTGGTGTCCCGTGAGAAGCAGGGATTGCCAATGTGCTTTTGGAATCCCCACCCTCAGTCCTGGAGCCAGATTTCAGTCTTTTTCCAGAGGCTCTGACCCCTGACTTGGTTTCTAAGGTGACTGCTCTATTAACAAATAAAAAAAGTAGAAGCCTATTTTGTGGTTTTAAACTGATTTCTGAAGATGTTGGTCCATTGCTCAGGTACAAAGCAATGAGCACCGTGGCCCTTCACCCAGACTGGTCAGTGAAGGACCTTGGCAAACTTTGTCTTCCAGTGTCATTCATGAAAGGTTTTATAAAACCTGGCACTTAGTGTTCGCAGCAACATTGACAAGCCCTGCCAGGGAAGGGTACACCGAATTAATAGAACTAGTATCAGTTGGGCTGCCACTTCCCAGATTCCTCCAATACAAACAAGTACTTTGGACCTAGAAGTCACATACTGGACTGAGACGAAGGAACAGCAGATCACCTCAGATCAGTACTGGCTCATTCGGTCATTTTAACACTATGTACACAAATAGTATTTTAATATAGCTTATGACTTGCATGAAGATGAAACTGTTATTCCCATTCCCTCCGAATTAAACATTTATAGCTGCAAATGAGGTCTTTTGCTCTTGTAAATTTTATCTTATTAATATTTATAAATACTTCTACAAAATGCACTTGCATTTAAGGCATTAATGGAGATTTTAGATTTTCTTACAGGGTACCTTAGTATAACGAATATAAAATCCGAGTGAGAACATGCACTAAAAATATATATTAGCTTTTACTCCCAGTAGGAGAAACAAAGTAATTAAAATGTGATGTGTTTACTGACCTTATTAAGTGCTCTCTTTTCTCTCTGTGGTTTAGAAAATACGAACCAAATAAGGCGGTGCTTCCGTGTCCCATCAGTTGGGATCCTCAGCTGGTGTTTGGTAACAACCATTACAGTGTCAGTGGAACTGCAAGGTTTCCTGCACGTGTTGGACATCACTGAATACATTTACTGTAGTTTGGTCTCACTCAGCAGTGTTTCTCCTTTCATTTCATATGCTTTACTTCAGTAAGTGCTCATCTTTTTCATCAGTCATCTGTAAATTAAGAGCAGCTCTGAAACAAACCATATTGGAAAAACACAGATAAATAATACTGCTAATTAGAACCTTCTTGGTCTTTCATACCCTAAAAAAAATCCCCGTCTTGTTTATCCCTATGTATATTTGTACATGCTGAATTCTCTCTTCATCTTGGGACAAGGCCTGAAGCCTGTTGTTAAGGGAAGGCTTTACGTGGAGGAGCCGTGTCGTTTCCCCACACTGCAGCAGGGTGATTTCAATGCAGATTCGCCTGTGAAAGAGCAGGTTATTGGTTTATCATTCTGGCAGTACTCTCTTGCCAACCAGGAGTGAGTTCTAGCTAGAAGTATCTGAGCAATCGGAGGAAGAGCATTGCCCAGAGTGACTATGGACAGACTTCTCTACAGCAACACAAGTGAAGTGAAATGCAGAGTACTTCACCTCATCTTAAATCCTTTCTTATGGGAAAACGACAGCTTCATCAGAGAAGAGTGGGAGAACCCGTTCAAAGGCAGAGAGCCAAAAACTGGCATCAGAACAGATCTGACTCTTTCTAAAGACTGACCTAAGTGCTCTTGAGCAGTGTCAGGTAAGATAACACCTAGTCCAGCTGGCTGCAGAATGTTAGTGGGAAAGGCCAGATTTACATGAACAGGAAGAGGCAGAGACGGACAGACTTGTTTCTCTAAGCTACATTTGTTTCTGCTTTCATCAAGCAAACATAGTTAAGTTTTATCTCTCAAAGTATTCTTATAGAGGCAGGATATAAATACTGAGCTATTTCAGTAGAGGCTTTGTTCCAGCACCTGACTCTAAGGCTGTTCTGCTTACTGTCAGCTGCATGGTATTGTTATCCTATGTGAGGAGTTGTGACATTGTGTTGCTTGGTTCAACATGAAGGGGAAAATGGACATCCCAATTGAGCCCAGTTGAGTTTTTTGGATATCATAATCTTTAGCACTTTTAATATAATTAATTGGAAAAATCATAGTATTTGTACAATCTAAGTAGAATCAGAAGAATAAGTGAAGAGGTTGTTTCCCCCAGCAAACTTGAACTTTCATTTTGGAGAATGCCTGCTACTTACAGAGCTTGAGATTTGCAACTTGTTAGGAACAGTTGCCAGGAGCATAGTTTTCCGAGTTTATACCTGATGCACATTACACTTTAGCTGTAGATCCAGCATTAATGGTAAATATGAGCTCAGCACAGACATTGCTGCTTGGGTGAGTGGCTTGGGACTGTTCAGATTCTGTGCCTGGGTGGCTGCCCAGTCCCTGGCAGTGTTCAAGGCCAGGCTGGATCGGGCTTGGAGCAACCTAGTGGAAGGTGTTTCTGCCCATGGCAGATGAGCTTTAAGGTCCCTTCCAATCCAAAATCATTCTGTGGTTCTAGGAAGGCAACACTGATGTGATGTTGGTTGAGCCCATGCAATATCAGTATTCTTTCAAACCTGTCTGCAGTAGCAAGATCAGCTCACAGCCTCCTGGTTTTTGAACACAGCAAATGAAATGAAAGCAGGTTGATATAACTGTGTTCTCAGCAGAGCGGGGAGAGTGTGGGGGACTTAGTTCTAGTGAGTCCACTGAGATCCAGAAAGAGAGAACAGTGCAGAGAAAGGTGTCAAAGCGTGGCTACATGCACCAACTGACAGTATATGCGTAAAATAAAATTCACATCTTAAATTATCTTACTAGAGCCGGAAGGAAAACTGACTTTCAGCATCATGCTCATTTTTGCCTGGCCTCTTGATCAGAGTACGTCTGACCACACTTTATAGAAATGCGCCAAAATGAGTGGTGGTTTTGTGCCTTTGCTGTTCACCCGGAGGGGAATGTTTTAATGGCTTTGGTAAATTGATTAGATTATGTTTTGAATGATAGAGACTTCGAACATTCAGTGTGTTTCCGGATGCTTCTACAGCAGGAGCTAACTTGCTTCAGGCATTTGTCCCCCATCTGGGATTTTGCCAAACCCTTGTCTGCTGGCAGAGCTGTTCAGAGCACTGAGGGTGGTTCCCAGGCATGCAGCAAGCCTTGTGAGCCAGCATTTACATCTGAATTCTGCAGCTCTTGCTTTCACGGGAAGGCTTCTCTACTTCTTTCACAAACGCAGAGGGAATTGCCACCTGTAGAAGAGATGCTGTTGTGTCAACCGCAGCCGCGCACGTGAGTCAGCATGTTCTGAAAACAGAAATGCAGAAATACAGTCTTGAATTTGAGAGCTTGTTGCCTCCCTCTTGATGTGGCACCCCATACTTGTAGGTGCTCTCTTGTAAGGCTTTAGGTAGGAATGATTTGTGTGAGGGCATGAGCATGCAGAACCTTCTAAATACAGAGCTGAGCATTCTAGTAGACAAAATGTGATGCGCAGTTGGAATCTATCTGAGTAAAGAGCAAATCCCTGAGATTTTTGTGCAGAGATTTACCTGGTATAATAAAATCCATAGTGGACTGGAAATTACTTTTATTTGAAAACTTTACAGAAGTGTCTGCACTTCTTTATGAGCAGGTTTTAAAAACTAAATCCTTCAATTTTAGAAATGAATGAATTCAAGGATGTACATGCAGGTATAATTCTCTGCAGGATCAGCAGAGCATTATGTAAAGTCATGCACAGCACATGCAGAAATATTCACCAGCTGTCTGCTCAAAAGAGTATCTTTGACTTAAAAGGAGATAGTAATTTGTGACAGACTGCTCAGTTATGTTTGGGTGGCGGAGGAGAGGAAGACCTTGTGTGTGGCACTGCGCAGGAAAAGAACAGTTGAAAAATTGGGAGAAGCAGTGAATAATGTTTTTCTTATGAACATGTATGTTCTGTGGCCTGTGAGCAGGATTGGAAGTTGGAGCATCGTTGCCATTTGAATGAGATATCCTATTTCTGAGCATCCAGAGAGAAGCAGCAATTGCACTGAATCCCAGTTTCTGCATCGTATCTGCTGCAGCGAGTGCTTGTGAGGCTGGAATTCTGTGCTTTTTTGTTTAAACATTGAGGGGATTTTTGGTTTACGTCTGTTTGTTTGCATTGTAGGGAGGGGAAATGCGGGTCTGTGAAATGGGCAGGTTTCTGTCTGAGCTCTTAGGGTTATGTTTTAGGCAAGTCGCAGGTGATGCAAGGCCACCTGAAGGGGTGACTGCAGCGCTGGATATTCTGTTGCCATGTGGAAGACTTTGCTTTTCTTCTGTGTTAAGTTTGCCTTCTTCCTTTATAATATTCTAAGCTGCAACTTCCTTTCAACAATCCTAATGCCACGAAGTGCAGCCCAAAACACGTTGTCACCATTTGGATGCTTTCTTCAGGCTTAACAAACAGAAAACCCAACCTCTCATCTCTGTGTCATTGAAACAGCTTTGAGAAGCAGAGGCCTGAGAGCCGGTTGTGCCTCCTTCCAGTTCTCATATAGATGTGTCTGGAGATTTTTTTCCACCTGTGGTTTCATCCTATGCCTCAACACAGCACTAACCAGAAGCTGGTGCAGAAAGGAGCAACTGTCATCCTCTCAGGTTACCCAGTCTGTCTTGGGAAAGGCTTCTTAGGTGCCGCTGGGCACATACACAATGTCCACTCCAGGGGAAAAAAAACACAAAGAAGGTTTGACATTGCCCATCATACCCAGATGATTTTTGCACATCCTTCGAAATGTACTTGTTTCCTGTGAATTTCAAAAAGAATCCATCTGAAGTAACTGCAGCTTGAAATGTTTGACTGCTTCCTTCCTTCCGGCTCATGGGAGAGGTTTTGGGACAGTACAAAAAGGGTGCTTTGAGTATTTCACCATGAGTGAAAACTAATTTGATCAATAAAAAAAACAAAGACCTTCATGCTATCAACAGTGAAAGTAAATTCCATTCTTAGTAGCTGGAATATGCTTGGAAGTAGCTGTTTCCTTACTTGTATTTTATATTGAATAGCACCAACTAAAGAATATCACGATAGCCCCAGCTGGCTTTATAAACAAGATCAAAGCAAAACGATTGATCTCCTTTATATTTAGCCCAGGTAAATTCTTTGTCTACAATATGCAGAAACAGGACAGGGTCAATAAAGGTGCATCTTTGCTGCCAGTTTGAAGTTAAAGATCTGTCACACATCTGAAAAGAGCTTATTGTTGAAATTCATTGTGCTGGGTAACAAAAGGCTTCTGAGTGACACAGGGGAAGCTACTGAAATGCTTGTAAAGCAAGAACTGGTCCAGTTTGGACACATCAGACTATTATTTTTGTGAAGTTTTTGTAATCATCTACCTATGAAAACCAGAGGATCTTGTTGCCAGTGGTAAGTGTCTGAAAGGTGTTCTGAAAACAGTAGCAAGGTTAAAAGTTGTTGGAAGAAAAAAAAAACCAAACTTTAAATCAAGTACAGCTGAATTTCTTGAGGTTAAATTTTAAACAGATTGAGCAGTCCTTCACATTTCAATTTCTTTGCAGTTCATAACTTAAACAAAAGATGGCATAATATCCAAACTGGTGATCCAATCACTAAGAGTAAAGGTTTCTAACACTTCTTTTTGACTATAGTTATCTTCATTTTTCTTCTCTCTCCAGGAAGTCAGAGCTCTCTTCCTAAATTTAAATACCAGAGTTTTTACTTGATAAGCAAGCATGTAAGTGCTCATCCTATGCTCTTTTCCTTCTTTTTTGGTGGGATTGCAAACAGGAATAACCACTGCATTCCACATATAGAGGAAGAACACTGGGTTCTCAGGATAACCGTTGGTTACAGCTCACACTGTAGAACACTTGTGTACTCCTCAGGTTATGGAGCAAGTCCATCAGCAGTTGGGCTGCTAGCTCAGTAGATTAATTTTGTGTTACAGGCTTCAGGCCCAAAGCAGTATAGAATACAGTGGGGCGTTTTGGTAGTATAAGGTATTGCAAATGCCTTTTTGGGATTACAGGGTTGGATTATAGGGGGTCATCCCTGTACACCACTGTTAAGTAGCAGTCATTTATCCTCGGATTTGTTCAAAATACCTGCAATATCTGAAAACAGGTTTACCAACAAAGTGTTAGACTGTGCCACCTGTTTTGGTGGTTTCACCTGCTTTGATCCACCCTGGGTGCTAGGGTCCCCTTTGGTTATGTACAGTGGGTTTTGCACCTTAAGCTTAGCTTTACTGTTGATTTAGGATAGGAGTTCAAATCTGCAGTCCGTAAAATATTCTTCCTACTAGAAGCCTTCTGAGGACTCTAGATGACTCCCAGTCAATGGAATAGCCTACTCCATCTTCATCTGCACCTTCGGTACCTGCCAAACTCATGAGATCAGAAAGCCATGGTGAGGTTTCCATAGAATAACAGTGCCTGGGACTGCATCCAGCTTCTCCTACCCCACTGTGCCTATTGTAGCTGATCCCAGCTTCATGTAACTGGCCGTGCTCTGCCCTCACTCACCACTCTGCACTCCATCAACAAAATAATGTAATTTAGTTTTCTGGATTCTCGACAAACGGAGCTTTGAGCACGCTGAGCTAAATCCTACCCTAGCGAAGGGGAAATCTCTCTAGTCAGTTAACACAGAAGGATAGAAATCGATTAAATTGCAGTCTTGCGTGTGTTGAACTGAGGAAGAGAAATTGGAGTCCCTTGGAGTCCAGAGTATGTTTCCTCCATGTTGATGAAGATAAGTAGTATTGATATAAACTGGTTCACTGAATAATCTTATGGTGGGTGCCAAAGATCACCCATTTACAATGCATTCTTCATCTCTTTTATTGCCTCAGGGACATTTTTTATTTGCCAAGTTACGACAGTTCATAGCATGGGCACCTGGATTAGAGGGGAAAGGACATTTTATGGTGGTAAAGAAAATGAATTTACATTCAAATGGCTTCCTGTTTCTAATGTCCAGATTGGTTAGCAGCTTTTCCTAACACACCCGCGGGTGGCTCTTACTGGCAATGCACTGTTTGCATTTGAAAGGGGACCTACCCTTAACTCTACCATGTAATTAATTAGTATGATGCATTCTCATTCTCTCTTTGTCTAAGATTTGGATGAGACTTGTTAAATGTTTTCTGTGGCAGAGCAAGCCGTCAGTCAAAAGTTAAACGTGCCTTTAGCAGTGCAGTGCATCGCAAAGTGACCTCCCTGTTATGGGTGACAAAGGTGCTGTTTTTTCCATTTCTGCCTTGTGAAGGAGGCGTCTAAAATGCACTTTGGTTTGTGGCACAGGTCCTTCACTGCTCACCTGGTGGGGCAAGTGGTGCTGGGGTTTTCAGTGGGGAATTTCCTTCGGAGCTATGGAGGGCTGCCGAGAGGCAGGTGGGCTGTGGCAGCCTACCCTGTCTGGTACGTGTGTGTCATGCTCCCTGCAGCAGCTCCTGATTTATTTCATGCAGAGTGAAGGCAGGGGGGGATAATTTCTTTCCTTTTTAACTAGATTCAAAACAAAGACTTCAGTAAATAACAATTTTAAAAGATCAGCATCCTTACTTCTTCCCACTATCTCTCTAGTGCTGTATTTTGTGCCAAAATACAGCTGTTGTGCAAGACATAAGGAGTTATGAGTTTCCAGAAGGAAACAAAATATATCCTGTTCATCTAGGAGCAGTATGTACTGTGCATAGCCATATGCAGATAGTTTCTTCTGTTGGTGCCATACAGAGGTCTGAGGCAGAGCTCATACAAGCTTTTTAAATAGAGGCCTGTGTCACAGGGGCTGTTTTCCTGGTGTTCCCTGTGGATCTAACAGTGGGACACGTTTCTTCTTTCATTTAACATATTAGCAAATGTAATAAGTTTTCTGCATGGAAGAATTTTAAAGAGGACTTTTCCTGGTCCTTTTTTACCTTCTCATACCTCCATAGGTCAGTATTGCCAAGTAGGTAAGCTGAAGGTGTGCTTTCACCACACATATGTCTGTGCTCTGTACTGGCTTACTCGCGTGACAGGCAAAGGGACAGCATTAGGGAGAATCTGTGAATGAGCAAAATGGAACAAATATTGAAGCCTCTTTATCCTTGATTTTATCCTTCTGTAGTAATACATAACCTGCCTCTAAATCCCTGCTGCATTGCATGCCAAATCTGGCAGTATTATATGTGAAAATGGTAGTGCTTCCCAGCCTTTTTCGCTGGGAGCTCATCATATTCCCTGGAGAGGACACTGACACATGCTGTGGGTGCCCTCCTGGATCCAGTGCAGGAAACTGTGGAGCAAATATACTCCTTTTTCAATGCTCTTCATTCTGTGGTAGTGTGGAGTGTTCCTCTGAGGTGTGCATTTATTGGTTCCCTTTCAGAGTTTCTATTAGCTATAAAGGTCACCATGGAAAAAGTCAATATTTGTTGCGTGATTTACGCTAGGATTGAGATTTTATGGTTACTAAATCTGGTTCATGGACTTCAGGCAATTAGTGAAGGCTCGGACTTTGTCAGCACACACGTGTTAGTGCCACAGCTATTTCCTATGCTGTGTACATATATATAGGGTGGCCTTATTACAGTAACTCCCTTTGCTGTGTGATCATTCCTGGGGAATGTGGTTTTGGTGTTTCAGTTTTCCTTAGTGGTCAGCCTGTGCATTATACATAAAGCAGGAGGCCTCTGCTGAGTTCTGTGGGATGGGATGATGCAGTGCTGGCACAGTCCTTGTGCTATCAGCCTGCCAAAGAGTGCCATGTCTGTAAATATGTTTGCATGTGAATCAAGTCTTGAATCTGGGTGATCCGGTGCATGCCTGTGCTAACACATTTGACAGAGTGTGAATGTGGATAAATACTCTTCTTGAATGAAAATTGTTGAATTGCACAGTCATGCACTGAGACAGAAGCCATGGAAATGTATCCAGAAGATACCTTTAAATCTAACTTTATTAGGTCCCTAATAGACCTTCCTTATAACCTTCTTACTCCTTTTTTTAAACATGCAGTCAGTGAAAAGTGATTTCTTTACCTTAAAATTCGATTTGGGTCAATTTTTCTTCTATGTATAGGACATTTCAGTGAGGGTTGTCACCCCAGTAGCAGTTTAGAAGTAGTGGTAGCTATCAAAATAAACAGCTGTAACACAATCTGAGCTTCGAGTGGAAAAATCCCTTGGTTTAGAAGGGTGCTTACAGAAAGACAAGTCATGGAAAATACGGACTTCCACATGGGCTGTACTGTACACGTGTTTTCTCAATGTGCCACATTGCACTGAGCCAGATGTCACACATGCAGGTGGAGAGACAGTTCTACACAGAACATAAATTAGCAGCATTCAGATCCTGACTTTAATGCTAGCTGGTTAAGTACTTTCACAAGCTTCCTGTCGCTATTTGTGGGGTTTGTAATTCTTTCACCTTTTTCTTCAAAGAACCCCCATCCTGTGTTTTCCACAATGAGAAAACGTTAGTAAAGCCATGTTAAAAGCAGCCATAGATTTTTCTGCTTGACTTCAGGGTGTGCAGAAAACCAATGTGTGCACAGAAGCTCACTCATCTTACTAAATTTGTAAATCGTTCAAACATAAAACACCAAACAAAGCTATGCTTTTCTTGGGGATTGAGAGCTTTTGAGATGTTGATGACGTGAAGCATAACTAAGCATTGTTAATCTTGTCTGCCCGTTAATCCCAAGAATTGCTTTTTGCAGAAAGCACATCATTACTGCCAGAAAATGAGTGCAGAAAAGAAGAGGAAGCTGTGGGGAACTTTCTGGTATTGCGCGTTCTTAAAGGATGGTGCAGCTCCAGTTGGTTTACACATGGTGTTTCAGGTGCATTAATACACTGTGTATTAGCTACCTGCAGTATATGCATCACCACAAGGTTCGTGTTCTGTCCAGCTTCATCTGAAGATATTTTAGTCAGTGACAAGTTTGTTAACCACAACATAGGCAGTGTACAGAGCTTTGTGTCATGTGGTGACAGTGGGCTTTTCATGTGGATTTTTAACAGTGACACTTTGTAATATTAAACACTTCCAAATCCTAATAATCTTTCCCTTCTAGTCCCATTTGGAGACAACACATAAAGTTATAGAGCAAAGGTGAACTTCTGCATTGTCTCTCTCAAGTGCCTTAAGTAACATACTCGGCGAGTCTTAATGATACCGAGTGTTTCTCAATGTGCAACTTTGACAAATGCCTCTGCCCTATAGAAGGTAAGACAACCCAAATGACCTGCCAAACCCCACTTTGTTTTAAATCTGCTCATCCCTCTCACATTGACATGAACACATGCAGCTGCTAAGAGGGTGGAGGTAAGGTGAAGAGGTGAGGGGAAGGTAAAGCCACTTCTTTCTGTGGCAGTATTAGCTTAATCTGACCACAAATATTACTATTTCTCCAGTAAAGGAGAATTACTTTACTTTTTCAGTCCTTTATTATGATTAAGTAACAGTCTGGAAGGGGGAGCTCATGGCTTCATCTTCCTCTCTGTGAGGTCTGCTGTTTTAGAGCATCGGGGTACATTCCTTACATCCCGAGTTTCTCAATCTTGAGCCACGTGCGGCCAGTGCCCACCACCCTTGCTCAGCAGTGGCACCGAATGCACAGCCAGTGGAAGCCCAGAACCCCATGGCTTGGTGCTGCCACTGCTTACGTGTGTCCTGAGCTATGGGAACGCCGAGTTCATCAGAAAACGTGCCACTCCAAGGGAGGAAAATGAAGGAGCCACTCTTGTACACATTTCACTCTTAGACAAAGGGCTACTGTGTGTATAATGGTATCAGCAAACTTGTAACCGCAGTCACCTTGTATTTTCGCGATACAGAGTCCTGCCTTTATTGCCCCAGAGAATACAGGTTAAAGGCTTCCCTTCCCCTTTCACTCTATTCGATCTTCAGCTCCTGCCAATAATAGAGTGTCCTTCCCAGCTTACAGATGAACTTCTTTCTGAAGGGGCTCTCCGGCTCCTTGCTAGCCTCTGCACATTCTTTGGGGGATTTCCAAGCATCCACTATGCTTCTGTCCACGGATTTGTGAGAAGAAAGTGTTTTCTCTTGAAAAACCACTGCTCAGTGCCGACTGACCTAGACTGCAGCTTCTGCTTCTCAGGTATAGTAGCACTGGGGTGACTCATGCCAACACTGATGACTGCAGAAAGTCCCCTGAGAGATTTTTTTAAAGGGTCCTTGTATGGTATTTGCACCAAAACCTCGTTGTTCCCCATGGATCTCTCAAGAGACATTTTGAATGTCTTGATAATATTATGAAGAAATGTTGTTATCCAGTAACTGACAAATTTTGTGGAAAACGAAACTGTCTTGCTGTGAGCCTCACCGTGGGGATCAGTGGCAGCACCAGAGAGGATGAAAACATCAACTCAGAACAGCGTGACTGGTGTTCCAGAGCTCTCTGAAACACTGAAATACCACAGCAAGTCTGCTCTGTCTGATGTTGGTTTTTCCAGTGACGTTCCTGTGGATGTAAAAAGTCTGTCAGTGCTGTAATGCACCTAATAATACAGTTTACAGCAGCTCCCCGTACCAGTGAGGGTCTGTAGGATCAACTTTGAGGGCCAAAACCAGGTCAGAATATTGACAGCAGAGAATTTTGCATGGGGAATCCTGGCTGTGGTCTAAGGGTCTGACTACAGTCTAACCCTCTTTAGGCATTGTTTTTCCCATTCCTGAAGATTTCGTTTATGTGTTTTACAGCTTGCAGTAGTTTACAGGGCTGTCTGGTTTGCAAGGCTAAATCTGTGTATTTTAGCATTCTGAAACATGGTTATCATTGTGGAATTTCCTTTTTAGTTCTGAAATCAGGCCTCTTGCCCAAATCTTCTAGCAAGGGCTGAGGAGGGAGTTTTCTGCAAAGCACAGTCTTTCACTGTCGAGGTTTCTTTTGAGGGGCTAATACAGCCCCTTTTATCCCTCTATAAGCAAAGTACCTTGTTTTGTGGGAGGGGACAAATAAGCAGAATGTGTAGATCTGTTTAATTTTTTGTTCTCCCACCGATCTGCAAGGTGACTGTAAAAAGTTACTCTCATTTTCCACTGCTGTGGTTTATGCTCTGTGCTTCAATATTGCCACCCTTCACACAGCAATAATTCCATTTCATATTCTATAAAGTGGGGGGGCTTGAGATGGGTAGTTGAAAACTACCATTCCAAGTCAACAAACCCTTGAAGTCAGTGAAGTTTTCTTTTGCCTTAAATAGGCTGTGGAACTGCTCTTAGGAGAGCAAAGTGACTACAAAGAGTCATTGTTTTGCCTACTCCATAGCAACCAACAACAGAAAGCCTTTCCCCAGATGTGTTTATTTAAAGACTCCATAAGTTCTGTTTCAAAAATGAAGTTGTAGTTTTCATTTTGATGCTGTTTTTTGTATATCAGCAGTAAAAAACTGAGTGAACTAGTACACAGCCATAGGAAATCAACAAATGTATGAGAGCTGAAACTGGGACAGTGAGAGAGATAAGATTTCTATTTTGGTGGGACACAAAACTGGGATAAGTGCAGCTATGTGTTGGCTTTTAAGGAATTACCTGACATATTTGATAATTCCTCTGCAATTCCAGGTCATGTGGGAAAATTATCACTATGTTTTATGAAGTTAGAGAATCAATTGCTGTTTATTGATAATTCTCATTATGCACCAAAAAAGCATACTGTGAAAGAGCATTGTGCTGTATGTCCTTAAACCTGGTATACCCCAGTGTTTTCTTAAAGAACACTTAGTTTCTGATGGGTGTAGAGAAAGCATCACAAACACAGACTTCATCATGGAAGGGTGGAGAAGGAGGATCTTTCAAGGGATGAATTGGATTAATATCCCCCCAAATACCCACTGTGAGAGGAATAATATGTATTTTGACCTGTGTATGCATTTTTATTGTACACTGTTGCATGGCTGTATTTATACTCTGCAGGAAGGAAACTATTCCCTAGTAGTTTCTGCTATTTTTTTTTCTTGGTAACCCTTTGCTTTTGTTCAAGAAAAATGCAAGATAAATGCCTGTTTTAGCCTTCTAGATCTTGGAAATAATGGTGTATTAAATGTGATTAAGTTGGGAATTACCCTAAGCAGGGTCATAATTACTGTAGATTTAGATGGCGCGTTATACAAATTGCTGTGTGCTTATAATTACAAATTGAGTTTGTTGCACTCTGGGGGTTTATAAACTTTGTTTTAGCTATTAACACATTAAATAACAGTTATTGATGTAAATTACTGGATAAACCAAAATTTCAGTGTTGTGCTTAATCCAAGGTTTAATTAGAAATTAAACACGGTTAGCTTTAGCGAGAAGAAATTTGAGTAGTCCAATGTTCACTACTGAGCTATTGCTAAACGTGGCCATAGTACCAAACCTGGGTACTTTGTGCGTGTCTTGGTGGTGTTTGCTGGTCACAGTGCCAGCACTGCAGTGGGGTGCAGTGAATGAGCTGACTCTCAGCTCTCCCCAGCTCAGCCAGACTGCCTGCTTCACAGTTACCTACCTCGGACTTCTGGGCTGAACTAAGGAGCCTGAGTTCGTAGTCTGAAACCTTTGCTCACTTCCTCTAGCACTGAAACTTCCTAGTTCCTCATGTTTTTATTTTTAAGTCAAGATGATCTTTGTTTTAATGGAGCAACTTTGAATTGTCCAGGAATAAGGATGCTAAAACATGAAAAATTACTTTCCTAACTCCTTACCCTGTACTGCAGATTTCTACGCTATCATGGTGGCAGCTCTACTGCTGGTTAGATGACAAAATAGCAGTGGGAGAGCAACAGACTAAATATCTACTATATGTCCTGTTGGTTCTGCCAAAGCTTCCTTTGCAAAGTTCAGGTACATAAAGTGACATAGAAGTCTGCATTGGCTCTGTATTGTTATAGGAGCCTCTCTTGCCCTAGTCTTCTAAGGACTGAAGCGTCATCTCTGTATGTTTGACACAGAGCATACGCCCTGCACCTGTGTAGTCATGATAGCAAAACCACGTAGCAACGTGCCACCAAAAAATTGTCCTAAAAGGTCAAGCCTAGATGTCAATGAAAACTCCTCACTGCTTACCTGAGGGAGAATGGATTATGGTTACTATTACCTGAGGGAAATGGGATTAAGGTTACTGTTACCTGAGAGACTGGATTATGCAGTATTGAGTTATGGTTCAACAAAGATGGCTTTGGAATGTTGAAACATAAATGAAAAATCACTCCAAAAATAATTGCATCAGGCTGCTTGACTCAGAAACCACAATGCCATCTGCGTAGTGCAGCAAGAACTTGGTTTCCTTTGTTTAATTTTCCCCCTTGGAATACATAGATGATTTTGGTATTTAATCTCTAATTTAGGTTTTAAAGACTTACTAAAACAAGGCATGATTTAACAAAAACTTTTTAGCAGAAAGGTTGAAACAAAACTGAGAATTCTGGATTCTTGACATTGAGGAGGGGAAAGCTGTAATGATTATCCATGTAGTGTTTGAAGTGGGATGTGTTACTGTTGCTTGGTTGGTTGCTTATCTAGCATGTTCCTGTCTGTAGAAGGAAGATCCTGTTTGAAGCAGGTTCAGAAAAGCACATTCTTGAGAAGATTCTGTGACTGCTTTTGAGGTCAGAGCTTCTCAGCTGCCCTTTTCAGTACATATCCTCCTGCTCAGCCCACGCTGAAACTGCCAGCACTTGGTTTCTAAATGGAAACCGGTTTTCAGAGGAGCTGTTGACTTTTGCAGACTGCTTATGTCTGTCTGCTTTGGATTTGTCGCTGTTTACTAGTAGAGATGAAGGTAGGTGCAGGAGAGCATGGAGTCAGGACCAGAAAAATGTGGTATGAATGGTTGCCTGTCCCAGAAGGGATAGAGACTGTCTGGGTAACCATGAGATGTTGAAAGCAGGCATGGCAATGTATATAGTCTCTGGTTATAGACTTGCAGTGGCATTGCTGTCAAAACAGCTGGTGTAGGTGTGTCCTTCCTTCGTGTATTTGAGTTTCACTGAAAGCTAGTTAAACCCAGGCTTATTGGAATCTATGCCTAATGCTTCCTTTGGAAACTATGCAAAGCACACACTCAATCCAAATGTTTAACTGGGTTTAAGTAAAGTTGCTTTGATTCTTTTTACCCTCCAGAAAGATGTGATCAGCTCTCATGGAATGTATTGTAAATAAGAGGTATGGTGTATACACAGCACGAGGGCACATTGGGCCTTCCATTGTGCTCTTTCTTGGACCTGATTTGTTTGAGCAACATTTTTAGTTTCTGACTAAACTTCTGAGTTTCCCCACGCTGCAGAGATCAGCCAGTGCTGCTTTAGTGCGCTGGAGCATTTCCATTCCTAAAGAGTACATTGCAAATTGATCTGTCCCTACACAAAATTGCACTGATTATTGTGCAAATGATTATGAATGAAGCCATTAGTGCTGAATTTACCAACCACTCCCCCCCTCCCTCCCCACAAAGAACAGTTCTTGTTTGCTTCCTTAGCTTCCCCTTCTCCAGTACCCTGGCATCGAAATGAAGACAAGGAGTGTCTGTGGTTAGACAGCTTGCCCAGCTTCCATAGACATGGTGCTTATTTTGACGAAGGGAAACTTATTTTGGAAAGCAAAATGTTTTGACGGTTCCATGAAACAGGAAACCCTAAAGTTAAAACTTGCCTTGCTCTCTCGTGTTATTACAGGGTATTAATCACACAGACCTTACTGTTTTTTAAACACCCATTTATTTGTACCTTTAGGAAGCCCTAGTTTTCCATAGGTTTTGTGGTGCAGTTTCAGCTGTTCTTTTGACCTGTAAAGCTAAAACTGCAGCAGCAATACTCTACCAAAGAAAGGGACACTCAGCAAGGACTCTTCAAACATGTTTGTGGGGCAGAGCAGCAGAGGAGCTCAGACGGCATTTCGAGCAGGAGCAGACACTCGGTAAGGTGATGTTCCCTCGGGACAATGAGCTCTGGAACTGACTGACTCCTTAGTTCTTCTGCACTCGGATTTCCCCTCCAGATAGGCTGCAGACCCTTCTATTTTCTAGGCTCTGAGGGAGGAAGAGTAGGGAAGCGTCACGAAGCGTTTTTGTTAAGGCTTTGTTAAAGTATGTGTGTAAAAAGTTATTGCGTTTGAGAAAATTACATGATTTCAATATACTCCTTTGCAGGTGTGTGGCTTCTATATGAGGTCTATATATAAATTAAAGCACCTTTTACGGTATTCTAGGAGATGAGATGGTTCCATTTATGAATTACCAGGTTACAATTAGCTCTGTTTAGACTTGATTCCGTGCACTACTTTAATCACCGCTTGGTGAATCTGTTTGAAAAACCCGAGGGAGGATTGTTCTTCATGTGTCAAATACGGCGATGATGAAATTCAGGTGGTGTGGCCTAGTGTTTATTCTCTAATTCCAGCGAGGAATTCCTGCTTGCCGGAACTAGCTTTACTATTGAGCTACCGTGCACTTGGAGGAGGTGGAGGTTTCTTTCTATTCCCATTTACAAATGCTGTGAGAACACTGAGGATATGATGCAGCAAAATCCACGAGCTTTCTAGGTCAGGTTTCAGTGGGGCAATGCAGAATGATAATTAAGATCTTTTCTGAATTACTCATCTGAATGCCAGATTCTGACAGGTAGTTTTTAAACGAGAACTCAACCACTCTTCCCAAAATCATTCTCCTGTCACCAGGCTTCCGCAGCACTTAACGTATTACTGTGCAGTTGCTTTCTGCATGCTCCACAGCATCAGCTCCCGCTCTGCCTTGCCGTCGTGAACCTCAAACCACCTCGTACCAGGGTAACACATATGAAAACAGGGGTTTATGGGACTTGTGTTATTGTGCTAATATTCAGACCAACAACAGGGACGTTTCGATGCTGCTGTTTTGAACGTGTGTGATGCTGATAAAATTAAAATCATAGAATGGTTTAAGGCACCTTAAAGCTCCTCCAGCTCCAACCCCTGCCACGGGCAGGGACCCCTTCCACTAGAGCAGCTTGCTCCAAGCCCCTGTGTCCAACCTGCCCTTGAACACTGCCAGGGATGGGGCAGCCACAGCTTCTCTGGGCACCCTGTGCCAGCGCCTCAGCACCCTCACAGGGAAGAGCTTCTGCCTAAGAGCTCATCTCAGTCTCCCCTCTGGCAGGTTAAAGCCATTCCCCTCGGCCTGTCCCTGCAGGCCCTTGTCCCAAGCCCCTCTCCAGGTTTCCTGCAGCCCCTTTACGCTAAACTAAGTCCCCATCGTTTACAACACCGTTGGCGGGGCCCTTCGGGCCGGTGCCGGGGGTTGGCACCGTCGGGGAACCAGCCCGAAGGGCCCCCGGCCATGGCTGAGGGGCCGTGAGGGGAGGGCGCGCTCCGCAGCCGCTGGCGCCTCACGTTACCCGGGAAACCGTCCCTCAGACCCCCCCCGCCTTCCCGCCACCGAGCTGCGCGCGGCCGCTGAGGGGAGCGGGAGCGGAGGCGGGGCGGCGGCGATGGTGGCGGCCGGGAGCGATCCGGCTGCGAGTTCGGGGCAGCCATGTGGTGCCTGCACTGCAGCTCCGAGAGGACGCAGTCGTTGCTGGAGCTGGAGCTGGACAGCTGGTGAGTACTCTGCGGCGGGCTGGGGTTGGGTTTGAGCCGGGGGGAAACAACGGGAGCTCCCCGCTACCCCCCCCCCCCGGCCCGCCTCGGCGGCGGCTCCGTCCTGTCACACACAAAGGGCTGCGCCCCGCCGCTGCCCGGCCTCGGCGATGGAGGCTGTGGGGAGCTGTAAGGGAGGGGAGCCGGGCGGAGCGGCCGCGGGGTCACCCCCTTTGTCTGAGCGGTGGCTTCGTGGCGAGAGCGTTGTTCAGGGGCTGGTGTCCTGGGTCGGGGCGGGGGGAGAGAACTGCGCTGTTGTAGGACCGTAGAATCATAGCAGAAATCAGGCTGGAAAAGGTCTTTCAGCTCATCCAGTCCAACCACTCCCCAGCACTGCCAAGGCCACCACTGCCCCATGGCACTGAGGGCCTCGTCTCCACGCTGTGTGAACACTTGCAGGGACGGTGACTGCAGCCCTGCCCCGGGCAGCCTGTTCCAATGCCTGAGCACCCTCTGGGGAAGGAATTGTTCCTCAGCTCCATCTAAACCTGCCCTGGTGCAGCTTGAGGCCGTTTCCTCTTGTCCTGTCACTTGTTCCTTGGGAGAAGAGACTGACCCCACTTCACTACAAGCTTCCTTCAGGCAGTTGTAGAGAGCAATAAGGTCCCCCTGAGCCTTCTCCAGACCAAACCCTCCCTGTTCCCTCAGCGGTTCCTCATCACACTTGTGCTTGCCTTAAGTTTGAAATTGTGGTTGTTTCTGTGCAGTGTCAGAAGTGGACCCATTCCTCTTTTGTAGTCAAAGTTACAAAGCCAAATGGTGCTGCTAGGTGCGATCTGACTTGTCACGTGCCTTGCTGCCGAGGTACACGCATGTATGTACACAACCATAAATACACTTCTTTCACCTGATCCTGACACAGTGCAAGAAATCACATGGCGAGCAGCGGGTTCTGCTTCAGAGCTCTGGGACTCGCTGTTCCCAGCAGCGAGACCTGGAGACCTGGCAGGTGGCTCCCAGCATGGGCAGGTGCATGAAGCCTGGTGGTACCATCACCACTCATCCCCTCGGCCAGAGAGAGAAAGGGCAGTTCAGTTCAAAGGCGTTTGAAGCAGCAATCCTGGATAACTGATGCAAGACAGAAAATGGAACTTCCCATGCTAATACCTTAGGTCCCTGTTGTTATGGTGTTGTTAACTACTAACGTAATGTGTGTCAAAATTACAAAAGCACAGTACTCTGTTACATGAGCCACTTTAACACTAGATGTACAGATGAGTTTTTCTGGTGCAATACTGTGTGTAGGTTATGATAGGCTCAAATAGTTATCCTGGCAAGCACACACACAAAATGAATTTATCTCCAGTGCACTGTGAAAGTTTATTCCGCCAAATAATTCAATGACATTCTGACCTGATCAACTGTTAAAGAAATACTCAATTTAAGTAAAGGTAGGCAATATCTTAAATTGGGTGTGTGCACTTCTAGAAAAATATAAAAGGAGGAAGTGACTAGGTTCACTGTAACTACATATGAATGCGACAGCACATGAATGCAACAGTGTCTTTTCTGGAAAAGAAAGGATTTGTATTTTTTCATAAAGAAACATGTTTTATAGTACAATTTAGTCACACATTTAATGATCCTCAAGCCCATTTTTACCCTGAAGGAAAATAATAAAGTTGGGCTTTTAAGGTTCCTGTGTGCAGTTGGTAATGTGATACTACGTTTTCATGGCTTGCTACAAAACATAATTGGTAAATGTTACTTTAGTGACTGACTTGCCTCTATTCACACAGTCACATTCTGCTGTTCAGTCATTGTTTCAGGCTTTTTTCTTCCATTTGCACATTGCTATGCACTTCCTTTCAGTTAAACTTGATTATTCTGCCTGATGTGTTAAGAGAGGAATTGCTGAGTACTTAGTTTGGATGGTTGTATTTAACTGTATCTGTTCCTGTGGCAGATAACCTTCACATAAACACAGAATTCATTATATCTGCCTAGCACTTGGGGAGAACATAAGCCGTGCAGAATAAAATGACACATTGCCCATTTTACTTCTACTTCTGTACCAGATATAGTTTGTTGTTGTGATGTCTTGTTCCAGCTCCTGAAATTGCTGAGAGCACTGTTATATACTAGTCAGCTGGGCTTTTTTCCTCTTAGTTAAATGGGTGTTTGATATTTAGGTTTCATGTGTGAAGCTAGCTGTCATCCGGTACTAATCTGAAATAATTCATTATTCCAAGATACTAATTGTAGTGCAAGATCTGGAGCTAACTAATGACAATTACAGTGCTCAGGACAGCATCTAGTTGTTTCTTTGCCCCTTTAGAAGCTCTCTGTGAGTCCTGGTGCAGTTAATAAACAATTTGCAATTTAGTTTCATGGAATAATTTACAACTTCCAGGTAAGGAAAGTCCAAGGATTCAGTTTTTTGCCTGAAAAGTACAAATAGCAAATTAAACAGTAACTCTGAATTGTTGTTCCTGTTACAAATCTGTATTGGAAGGTTGCTAGGAGCTGACACAGTGTGTTACTGCTGGGCAAGCAGACCTCCTCTGCTTAAGAAGGTACCTTCACCAGCAGTTGACAAGGAGCTGCTTGTTCCAGCAACCAGAGTGTTTCTCTTGAGACCTGGGAAGTGATTGCCTAGGATAGACAGCCGTGTGGTCTTATATGTTCTTTTTCACCCTGTGACCATTTCATATTTGCAAAATATGAATTCTTTCAAAGTGAACTTTGCATGGCTGTAGAAATAATTCCTCAAAATATGGAGTCTTCATGAGAATGTTCTTCCATCACTTGGAGGCTGGGATTGTTTTGTGCATTTATGGATCTAGAGGTTAGGTGCTAGGACTCTGGGTGGAACAGTTTACTCTGGAAACAAGTTTACCTTTATACCGGTCATGTTTTCTCTGGAGTATGAAGATGGCATTCAAGGATCAAGTTTTCTGAAGAGGAAGATCTCATAATTGTGTAGTGGATTAGCACACTTACATGATTATTCTAGTTATGCTTGCAAACTGTATTTGGCTTGAAGACCACTATGAAGTAGCTGTGAATTATAAAAGCTGGCCTAAACATAGCAAGTGCTCTGTTGGTGGATACAAGGTGTCATGCCAAACCAACACTCATGAAGTTACTACCTGTAGGTGTATAACATTTCCCCATATATTTCAGTTGTGCTTCCTAATGTTTAACACCAATGATACTCAGACTTCAGGCATCTCTAGGAGAACATTAGGAAACAAGAGTGCTAGAAGTGAAATATTGCTTTCCTTGTAAAACATGTCCTTTTGCTTACTTTGTGATCCAATTGAAATTCAAGGCAATGCATTACCTTAACTTTATAGCCTCAGCTGTGTGACTCTCAATGAGCCAAACTGGGTCTAGTCTACTGTCAGGGCAACTTTATTTTGGAAATATTAATGCCATAAAGATATTCTGGAAAGCATCCACTAGGCCTTCATAGCATCTCAAGATCCAACATGCACTCTCTTTATTGTAAACCCATGTGGCTTCCAGTTTCTGCCTGATTCTGACAGGTGTAAATGGATGCTTTGAGTTACTGTTTTTTTGTTGGGTTTTTTTGTTTGGTTGGTTTTTGTTTGTTTGGTTGGTTTTTTTAAACCTGTGAAGGAGCAAAATTTTGTGAGGAAAAAACCCCACTTTGTGGCTTTGGGCATTGTGTTGCATGGAAGTAGATTGGGTGGGTTGTTGTGCCTCTTCATTGCAAGGATTTACCGTAATTTAGAAAGAACATTAAGAGTGTGATTTTCTTTCTCTTTCAGCATTTACCTAGTTCTTTATCTGTCAGAATTTATGGCAATTTTATCATTAATTTCAGAGCCAAACATATTTTAATCGCAGTAGCTGTCAATCAATTACTGCTTTTTATGTTTATTTAATAAAAGAGCTGCAGGAGACCTCAGAAACTGTAATCAAGATGGAGCCCTGATTGCTCTGTTACATTAAATACATGAGGATGTGCCCTTAACCTGGACACCGTGTAATCCACAGAGCAACTGGAGTTATGACAAGAGGAATCATGGGTTTGGGGAGAAAGTGTGTTGGTGCATTGGTTTAGTTAACTGTGCTTTGTTTAGATGTCATTTATGTTTAAATGGAGTATGGCCACAAGCCAAAATCATATTCCCAGGTCTGCTTCTTTATTTCTGTTCCCTGAGAAGACTGTGTAGTTAGCTGTAAGAGCAGAATCAGGCCGTGGATTTTAAGATGATTTTTAGCATCACATATTGTAATTTATGTCAAAACTTACGTAAATACAGGTTTTGTTTAATTCATGCATCTTTGTTATGCAGAAATAGTTACTGAAGATGGGCTTTTTTAGAAAGACATATTAACCAAATGTATTTTAGTTACATAGCCCTTCTTGTGTCTGTCAGGAATTCATTTGAATTTTATTTGGAGGAAGGATGATTCCAGTTAGGGTACAGGCAGAGTTTACTGCACTGCTGTGATTTGAGTCCAGGTTTCCAGAGAAGAACAGATGCTGCTTTAATCCACTGGAGCACAAAGCCCTAGTATTATGTTAAAGGGGACTGCAAATGTAGCTAGATAAATCTTCTTTTGCTTCCTTACCAAAGACAAAAGACTAGAAACATTTTAATGAAATTATTATTAAGATGTCTTTAATAAAAGCAAAATAAAAAAGCCAAGCTTTGGTATGATAAATAAAACCAACCCTTTTGTCCCTGTGAGAGTAGCAGAAAATTATAATGATGGCTTTGATAGCCTTTAATACAGGAAATTGATGTAGTATATCTGTTAATCAGATTCTTTCAGTAGTTCAGTGTCACCCGAGTTTAACTTGTACTTAAAAACAAAGGACTGAATTCCCTGTTGCCTCGTGTCATGCAAACACAAACAAAATGCAGCAGTTATGATTTAGCTTCCTTTTACAGAAGTGGCTACATACAGGGAAGGGCAAGAGAAAAAGAATCCTAAGCTTCTTCTGGGGAGCATGTGCATTGTTTAGTCCAAAAAATGTCACTCGCATAAAATTAGCAAGATTAACGAGGATGGGTATGTCATGAGTTTAAATGTTTTGGTAAGAACACAGAAAAAGAAAACTGACTTCTTTCTGTTGATACCTGCATGATCTTTCAGGTTATTTTCATGCAGTGTAAAGGAAGCAAGAATGCCAACCTGATGGATTTTCTGTGGCAGGGTATGTTTACAGCTAGTCCTAAAACTGCACTACAGGAAAGTTCACAGTTTGTTCAGTTTCATTTTCAGTCTCTACCTCTGTAGGAGAACAGACCTAACTCTGTCGCAGATCACAGAGAGAGTTAAATACTGCAGTGGCTATGGGTACTGTGTAGCTTAGGCTGCCATACATTGGACCATATCTAACTTGAGTTTAGTGTATTCTTTTTAGTGTAGCCTACAACCGTAATGATTATGGCTGTGACCCGTTCAGTTTTCATGAGTCAAGTCGGGGTAGGCCATGTCAGTACTTACGCAGAACTCCAAGGATAAATCTCTGTGGAGGAATAGATGATTTAGTTGGAAGCACTCCTGCTTTTAAAGATGATACCAAAGACAGGGTCTCTCTTGTTGTCTGGGAGGTTGTGCTGAGGAAGTCATCATTCAAATGGGACGGACAGCAGTGTTCCTGATCCAGCTGCAGTTCCTAGGGGTCTAGTAGTACATATGACAGAACAGGCCTGTAAAACCCTCTGACTTTCTGATCATGTTTCAGCTTCATAAAAAGCTTTTCTCTCAATGCAGCTTCCCTCTGCACTTTCAATTGGGTATAAAAGTTGTCATTATTTTTCTTTCTTATGTGGTTCTGCTTTATTGTAATGTGTTGTGAAATAGCTGCTGAATTTCCATTCTAGAGGTGTCAGGGGTGCCTCTCATGTTTTGAAGTTAACATTTCACTAGGTTCTGATTGTTAGATATTTTCAGTTGTTCTTAGATTCTGGAAAGAAAGGCAGTTCATTATTGTTTATATATTCTTCTATTTTATTTTGTGAACCTTGTTTAGAAGATACCAGTGATATGGAGCATTTAGTAGAAACTGATCTCCAGCAGGAGCTGCTTCTAATGCTTCAAGTTTTGGGAGAGTACAATAGTTTCCTATTAATGTTCATAGTTAATGCTTTGTGAAATTGAAAGAAGAGAGGATTGCCCAGCCTTAATGAGAATCATCCCCAATGGTGGCAACCTGTTGCAAACTTGGATTCCGATTTTGCTATTAAAATGTGGTTAAGGTGTTTTTGAGTAGGTTAGCCTAGGAGAAAAATACTTCCGGTTTTCCTGTGCTGCCACGGTGCAGCATGTTACCCAAGATCATTTCTGACTGTCTTTGGTTGACGTTTTCAAAATCTGCCTTTGCCTAATATTTGATTTTCAGTTCCTAAAATGGTGACTCTTGTTTTTAGGAACTGGACTTCTGCTCTTGTCCTAGAAGACCATTTTCCATTGTGGACAGAGCTATGAATTAAATTGTGGTAAAGAGCCTATACATCCTAAGAGTGATCCAAATCGTGTATTTTAGACCCGATGCTCTTTTGTGAGTGCTCAGCCTCACGTGCAAACAGCTCCCAGCTAAGCTGACTGTATCAGCAGGAGCCCATGCAGGTTGTCCATGCTTCTGGGAGTAAGAAGTGCAGAGCTGTCCTAGGCATCTGTGCACTGCATCGAAAAGGAGCTGCTACATGCTCCTGTATATATGACAGTTAATGACAGAAAAATGATAGTTATTCTGTGTATGCACAGTAAATCCTCTACATCTAGGTACTGATTGGCAGTAGCTAATAAAATTCTTTAGAACGCAAGAGCAGATATTAGCATTTAGATAATAGATAAGCTTTGTAAGGAGAAAGTTCTTGGTTTATAGCAAGCTTTGAAATAGCGTTTATAGGTTTCCAAGACAGGAATTGCTACCTGTGTTATTTTTTCATTCCCATCATTGAGGTGAGTCAGAAGTTGTAGTGAAAGCCTACATTTAATTTCCCACTAACAGCAAGAGCTATAAAATATATAGACTCAGCGTAATGGAGAGGAAATGTAAAGGGAAGGAAGTTTGTGAATGAGAAAAAGCATGTCAGCTCTTCAACTGATTTAGAGGTTGTAAGCAATCTTCTGAGGTCTTGCTTGCCTAAGAGTGAAGATTTACACATACTGACACAGGATGTCTTTCTGAGGATGGCTGCAAATATCTTCTCTATTTGAACATGTTGACTTGAACCTAAGTAACACCTAAAACTACTTTTTTTTCCACCAAACTCCATACTTCAAACAAAAAATCTCTTACCACTTTGTTTCCTTAAACATTATATTCTGTACACTTTGATGTAAACCTTGGGTGTGTTGCACAGGATAAAAATCTCACTTTTATGAGGATGCCTGTGATTAAGAATAGGTTAGCAGTGTTTCTGTTCCAGTAAGTTACAACACAGACAGCACAGACCTTTCAGCGCATGCAGAATGCTCAAGGCCAGTTCCCATTCTCATTAACTTTGTAGCAACACTCTGAACTTCACTGGAAGCAGGAAAAAGGTTTCTATATTCTCATCCAGCTTCTCTCCTACCTGGTGAGTTTCTTGTGCCTGTTCGCACTTATACATCTTAAAATCACGTTGTTCTTTCACAGACAAAACTAGAAGGGTTTCTTTCTCTTTTGGGTTTGGTTTTTTTTTTTAGACTTGGCACAACATAGTTGGCAGTCAAAATGCAGGGTTTGTGCAGGGTTTAAAACTGAGTGACACTGTTATATACAGTTCTAGATTCAGTTAGATCAGTGAAAGGTCTTTCCGTGATCAGATTTAACAGTCCATCCTCCTTTTTGATTGCTTTTTTAGGTATGTTGCTCTATAACCTTACAGGTCATCTTTTGCTCTATCTTTTGTTATCTGTTGCTCTATAACGTTACAGGTTTACCTGTAACGTCAAAAGTCAAATGATCACTGAAAGTTGAACAAACCCTTTCTTTCTGATTTTAAAAATGGGGAACTCCAGCTAACCATTTCTAAAATGCAAGTGAGAAAACAAAGCATTTTATATTAAGTGGTGACACTGCTTTAAAGCACAACTCATTAGAAAACAAGATATTATTAATGGGTTGTTTTAAATGGGTCTTTTTGTATAATGTTTGTTTGCTACTTTAAATGAAAATATGGCCTAAATGAATACAGTTGTGATGTGATCCATGATGTTATGTGATGCGGCGCCCAGTACAAAGAGGTGAGTTTATTTTCATTTCTGCTGTGTGGACCCTCTACATACTCTCTGATTTATGATGGTTCTTAACTTCCCTTTGCCCAGGCACTCAGGCATACTAGAAGGGAAAGGCTGGCATGCTAAGAAATTGTTCCTAGTTGTCTACGTGGCATCTTCTTCACAATCATTTCAAATAATAAAGGGGCAAAACCTTAAAATGAGTCAGATGATAGGCTTCATGAAGCACATTTGATCCAAGACAAGAATATAGTTTTGTTCTAGATATGAAATTTCAATACCAAAAACATTTTTTTAACTCAAAACCCAGGATTTTGTTAAGGATCTTTAAACTAATTCATGTTTATGTGATATACAGTATATAAGAGGAGAAAGAAGACTATTACCCCCAAACCTGACTGGGAAAGGAAATTAGTATCTAGTCTCTCGTATAACCTGATTGCCAGCAAGCAGATTTCTCAGTGGTGCTATTCTGTATCACCCCTTCCTCTGGTGGGCCTGACACAACAGCTGAGGCCACAATGGAGGTGAAATACAAGTGTGGCTGGTAGAGGACACCAAGGATTCTTGCATTATATCAAATGCTGCTTCAGCTGTGCATGCAAATATTTTTTTTTTTCTTCAGCTGCTGAAACTAAATCTTCCTTTTTAAAATTAGCATTGTATAAAGGTCATGTCATAATATAAGCAGTAGAATGTGTATTAATATCTTACTATCTCAAACACATGCCGTATGAGTATAGATATGCTAAATAAGAGAATTCCAGTTGCTAAATGGTATATCTGAGTAACTAGTAAATAGTTGGGGTCAAATTCTACCACAGCTGCATTGAGAAACTCCACAGATTTCTGGCACTTACCCTACTGTGTAAGAGTTTACAGAGGAGGAACAGGACAAAGTCGGTACTGGTAGGTTTTGTGAAATGCCCAGATACCACAGTTAGTTACTCTTAAAAATGTTTAGCTTTAGTCCCTATAAGAAGGCAACCCTCCTTTTAAAGCATACACAACATTTTCTGTTGCTAGTATGTTTTATGCTGACCCATCAAGAGGAGTAGCCAATCATAAAAAAAAACTCTAAAAATGTTACAAATGGGGCTGATAAATGTGAGAACTTTTCCTCCAGCCACAAGCCTCAAAGTATTGCTATAGTCATTTTCTAATAATATTTTAGATATTCTTTAAAGAGCTTGAAGTGCAGAATAGGGTCACTGCTGAATAAACATATGCTGGGTGATGATTAACACAGCTTATCAGAGTGACATTGCCGTCTTTACCTGAGAGAGGAGCTGGCATTTGTAAGCTGTGCTCAGCTGTGCTGTCAGTCTCCTTTGTTACTTTCTAGCTGCTGAATAATGAAAATAAAATGCAGCATTGCCTTTAGCAGGTAAGGTTCATAAGGCACTAAATGGGTACTGGGTGAGTGTGGGTTGGTTGGTCTGTTTGACCATACAGTACTTGTGTCTGCTAGCCACTGCTTGACTTAGACAAAATTGATATGCAAGGTGTTTAACCTTCCTTCTCCTCCTTGGAAGCTGAAGATAATCTCAGGTAAGCTCTTTTCAAATGGATATTCTTAGTTCTTAATCTATTGTAAAGGTTTGTTTCCTAAAATGGAGAAGTTGGGTAGATTTTTGTTTGGCTGTTTTCACCTTGCTGGTGTGCATCTCCGCTTCAGAAGAGACATTAATTCCTATGGTCTGTTTTGGCGTGGAGAAAATAATTTTTTCTCTTTCTTCCTATGCTCTCTGCTGCTAGAAATGGCATGTAAGACTGTGGGTCAGAATGCCCTTTTGTAAAAGCATTTTTGGTAATTCTTTTCATGAGGTTGTTTTATGAGAATTAAAACTTGGTAGTGTCCAAGCAAGGGAATGTTGGGTTTTCTCTGTTATTTTGAACTCATGTCTTGGCCCAGAGAGCAACTGAAGGTTTGCAGTGCATGTAGTGGTACTGGTCTGTGGAACAACAGTTGCTCTCTCAATGGTCTCAGATTGTGTTTTAACTTAAGCTGGCTGTTATTGGCACTCTTACCCCATGGAACATTACAGAATGAAGCAGTTACTTTGTTAGTGTTTGCTTCTGAGACAAATGCAAATTTTGTCTGGATTTTTCTTGCAGCTTTTGACTTCACTAAGATGAATTACCTGGGACATTACTTTGATGTGCATTCAAAGGTTTAATTTCTTTTTAACAGAAACAACTGGACTAAGAGTGCCATTCTAAGTAAAATACGTTGGTCAATATTTCTTTCCTGAATCAAAGCTTTTGTCACTGCCTGTGAATGCTGTTGTTCATCATAATGGCTTTGAACTTTTGACAGGGTGTATTGGGAGGTAGATTGGTTTGTTAATGTTACTGCATTTATTGAATTCAGGGATTTGTATAAGTTCAGAATATAATTGACTTGTTTACTAGGAAGTACAAAACAGACATGGCAGTAAGAACTAGAGCTGATCTCTTGCAAACTGTATTAATGATATGCTTCTGCTCAAATGTTCTTACTCCATTGAGGAGTATTGTGAGAGGGGAGAAGGGGGGAAGTGTTAAAACCAAGCTAGTATGAACTACATGTGGCTGGTTTTGCATGTTAAGAAGTTACATTTTTGTGGAGAATAATTTGATATAATACAATGCGTTCATCAGAGCTGTAATCAAATACACCTCTTAGTTTATACCAGAAAGTGCCACAGGTACTGAAATGAAAGCCAAATCACAGCAGTGAATGTGCTCCTGTGCCAAATGAATGCCTGTGTGCAGATTCAGTTTGTGTACGGGGACTCACAGCTTCAGTTAGCAGTGTTCTGTTTGTAATTGTCACTTAAAATTTCACAACTGAAGTGGGACTTTGTTGCACTTGTAAAGACAAAGTTATATGCACAAAATTAACTTCTGTAGAGGTTTGTCCCTATGGGGAATGCCTAGATTCGACCTAAACATTTTTGCCATGTAAATGCTTTTTTCCAACAGGCTTCATGTTGGAGGTGTCTGTCCATACCAGCTGCTCTAGCAGCTGCCATCATGCTTCTCTCTGTTACCCAGAGTTAGTTCCGTGGGCGACTTCTGATCTGCATTCTTTGAGCTAGGTAGAGAATTTGGATCTGCCTCTAGTGGCTATCTATAGTCAGGCGTTCTGGTCAGAGTTTGTGTTTTTTAACCTGCAAATTTTAAGAATAGATAGTTGGTGTAAAACACATGTATAGCACTTCTTCCTTCCCATTTGGGCCTATTCATAGAGGATATTTATCTTTGAGTGAGAAGTTTTACTGGGAATCATGATTACGAAATGAGGTTTTAATACCAAGAGCTTCGCTCTTTGGTTTTCATTAAATTCCATTTCATAAATCACATGGCAGAGTCCCTAGGCATCTAGATGATTCAAGTGTAGATAGCATGTAATATTTATGGACAGGAAAGTTTCTGGGACACAGGGAGAAAATAAGCTTGCTGAATTGTTCTGTCTGTAGATATGACTTAAAGGGAACCAAGTTTACATGCGTTTTTCCTGAAGACGGGAATAAGTTACATGGATTTAGGGAATAGTAGGCAAGTTACAGAAAGGATGGATTTGATTGGGGAATTTCATGAAGATCTACTCATGCCAATGCTTCACTGTTGCAAGAAATAAAATAAATGTATATATCCTTCACTGAGTTCAGTTTGAATTCAGATTATGCAGACTACCTGGGGTGCTGACTGCAGTCTCTGGCAAGCCATACTCTCCCACAGTCATGCCTTAACAACTGCCTGCTTCCCAAAGAGCAGAGCACTTGTAGTGTAAGGGCAAAAGCTGAGTGCTTTTATCAGCTCATGCTGACTAGAATTTTAAGTTGACAAATTTTTTCTTACTGTATTCATATTACTTGTGCATACTTTCCACAATTCAGAAGGAAAGGAACTTCCTCTATGTGCCTTTGAGCTTGTGTTCATACTTTTGAGCATCTAAAATGCTATGGAAGAACCTTTACGATGTAACAGCACAAACTTTTATATTGTCATAGTTCTCTTTATGTCCAAAACAAGTACTTCATAGGATGACTACAGTGCTGCTTGGTTCTCATGTGTGTACCATCCAGTTGTTAGGGCCTGGTTTTAATTTCATGTCTTCATATTACACTTTTGAAAGTCCATTTTAAACGAATGATGAAAACAACATGATTTCAGAGAGCATTCATTGGGAAAATAATTTCTCAAGTATTTACTCTGGTGTGCTGGGAGGGTCTTTTGGTTCTATTTTAAAATGTTGCAATGCAGTTTTGGTTTACCATTTACATTCTTTAGAAGCATGTTGAATTTCTTTGTTGCTGTATGTTCCAAACTAAATCTGCAACATACTGGTTTGAACATTTGGATTATTTTTGCAAGCATATGGTCTTATTATCTTTGTATTTTAGTCCTACAAATGCACTTCACAACTAGTAAACTGTGAGGTTTATGGGATGAGTGGGAATACTGCATAATTCCTTGCTTCTGATGTTATATACTTCCTCTTTACATGCATGTAGTCTTAAATATAAGGTATCAGGCCTCAGTATAAAGGGAATTTCTGCTTTTTTGGTTATCGTCTCTCTGTCATAGTATAGTCTCTCTGAGATGTAGATGCTTGTGCTATGGATCCAAACTTTCAGCTTCTCTGATCATTTTGCCAGTATTGTCAGTGGAATGAGTAAGTTAGTTAAACTTATGGAAAAGCATGGGGTTTGCTCTTTACTGAAAGGAGTCTTTCCAGTTTCCATTTAAGCTCAAATGTTGAAGTTTTCTTGTTTTTCAAAATCTTGTCTTTACTGTGCTTGGCTTTGGTTTTGCTGAGGTGATAATTGGGCAAGGTTGGAAGGAAAAGGACGGTGTGAATGTAAAAATGAAAAATACATGAAAAAATAACAGCAGATCTTCAAACATCCCAAATAATCACAGAATCACAGAATCCTAAGGGTTGGAAGGGACCTCAAAAGATCATCTAGTACAACCCTCCTGCAAGAGCAGGGTAACCTAGAGTACATCGCACAGGAACTTGTCCAGACGGGCCTTGAATATCTCCAATGTAGGAGACTCCACAACCCCCCTGGGCAACCTGTTCCAGTGCTCTGTCACTCTCACAGTAAAGACATTTTTCCTGATGTTCCCATGGAACCTCCTATGCCTCAGTTTACACCCATTGCCCCTTGTCCTATCACTGGACATCACTGAAAGAACCCTAGCTCCATCATCCTGACACTCACCCTTTACATATTTGTAAACATTGATGAGGTCACCCCTCAGTGTCCTCTTCTCCAAGCTAAAGAGTCCCAGCTTCCTCAGCCTCTCCTCATAAGAGAGATGTTCCATTCCCTTAATCATCTTCATGGCTCTGCGCTGGACTCTTTCAAGCAATTCCCTGTCCTTCTTGAACTGAGGGGCCCAGAACTGGACACAATATTCCAGATGTGGCCTCACCAAGGCAGAGTAGAGGGGGAGGAGAACCTCTCTCGACCTACAAACCACCCCCTTTCTAATGCACCCTAGGATGCCATTGGCCTTCTTGGCCACAAGGGCACATTGCTGGCTCATGGTCATCCTCCTATCCACCAGGACCCCCAGGTCCCTTTCCCCTTCACTACTGTCCAGCAGGTCAGCCCCCAACCTGTACTGGTACATGGGGTTGTTCTTCCCCACATGCAAGACTCTACACTTGCCCTTGCTGAATTTCGTCAAGTTCCTCTCCGCCCAACTCTCCAGCCTGTCCAGGTCTCGCTGAATGGCAACACAGCCCTCTGGTGTGTCAGCCACTCCTCCCAGTTTAGTATCACCAGCAAACTTGCTGAGGGTACATTCAGTTCCCTCATCCAGGTCATTGATGAAAATATTAAACAGCACTGGTCCCAGCACCGACCCCTGAGGGACTCCACTAGTCACAGACCTCCAGCTAGATTCTGCCCCATTGACCACGACTCTCTGCCTTCTTCCTTCCAACCAGTTCTTGATCCACCTCACTACCTGATCAGCAAGCCCACACTTCCTTAGCTTATCTATGAGGATGCTGTGGGGGACAGTATCAAATGCCTTACTGAAATCAAGAAAAAACACATCTACCACTCTACCATCATCCATCCACCTAGTTACTCGTTCATAGAAGGCTATAAGGTTGGTCAAACATGACTTCCCCTTGGTAAAACCATGTTGGCTGCTCTTAATGACCCCCTCATCCTTGATATGTCTAGAGATGGTGTCAAGAATAAGTTGTTCCATCACCTTTCCAGGGATGGAGGTAAGGCTGACCGGTCTATAATTACCTGGGTCCTCCTTCTTGCCCTTCTTATAGACCAGCGTGACATTTGCCATCCTCCAATCCTCAGGCACCTCACCTGTTTCCCACGACTTACCAAAGATGATGGAGAGTGGCTCAGCAATGACCTCCGCTAGCTCCCTCAGCACCCGTGGGTGTATTCCATCCGGACCCATCGATTTATAGATGTCCAGATTACTTAACTGATCCCTAACCCAGTCTTCATCCACCAAAGCAAACTCCTCCTTTATCCGGACTCCTTCCGGGGCTATAGGAATCTGGGTCCCCCGGGGAGAGTCTGCAGGAGTAAAGACAGAGGCAAAGAAGGCATTCAGCACCTCTGCCTTCTTTATATCCTCTGTCTCCAGGGCATCCACCTCATTCAGCAGTGGGCCTATACTGCTTCTTGTGTTAGTTTTATTCGCTATGTATTTGAAGAAGCCCTTTCTATTGTCCTTGACCCGACTTGCCAGATTAAGTTCCAATAATATATTGCTTTAAAATATGGTAGTGTACTGGCTACTAATTACAGTCTTTATGATCAGAAGTAATAACTGAGGATATAAAATGAGAGTCAGGGGAAAAAAGAGCTGCCAGGTTTCTGCTGCTAACATGCCTGGAGAGAAAGGTTTTGTTTTGGTCATGGCTAACCACACAACTGCCTTTGACAATTAAACAAAGCAAAGGAGGAGACAGAGCTTTTTCTTGTTAGGTAATTCTTGAAATAAACTCATCATCTGAGTAGTGGGAAATAATAAAAGTAAAACCCACAACCTTTTCCTAGCCATCAACATAATTTACTTGACATTTGTCCTCTTGAATCTTTTGTATGCTACTTCAGTCCAAAGATACAGCTGTGCACCATGTTACTCAGCTTTGACATGGAGGCACGTTAGTTAGAAAAGCAGCTTTTGGCAGCTACTGCTTGCACACTGGTGTTAGTCTGTGACTCAGAGCGAGTGGTAAGCTCTGATTATGTGGCTGGTAGAACACAGTGTGCATCATGGGTGAATGCAGTGTGAGCCGCGCTGCGGGATCACCCTGATCTCACTGCCCTGCGACAGAGACTGTGGATGGATCCTCCTTGTGTGCACATACGTCACTTGGGCTGATGGATTTTAACTTAAAACTGCTTGCAGAATGTGTGGTTTAGCTCTTGCAGGAAGTTTAGAGCCATGCACAGTCAAAAAAAAAAAAAAAAAACAAACGCCTGAATGCATCTATGTTTGGTATTTAGTACTGGTTTATAGTCATTAGAAAAAGTAAAACTAATCTGATTTTCACCAACATTTTATATATCCATGGAGAATTGTTAAAAATACTGAACTCAATCTGTTTCCATTTTTCTCTAAGTCTTTCTTCTTCCCTATTGTTCTTTGATAGAGTGGTGTGTTTGGGGGAGGGGGGAGTATAACAGTAGAGATTTTTGCACCAAGAAACTTCCAGTGTCAGTTTTTGATAAAATATTGGATTCAGTCAGGGCTGGTCACAATTTGAAAAAGTAATTTAGATGTACAAAGAATCAAAGTTTTTCCATGGCTCTGTTTTAAAGTTTTGTTCATGCAAAGTCATATTAATAGTACTAAGTATTTTTAAATATTTTAATTTCCATTTTCACTCCTTAGCTGCTCCATTTTCTGCTTTGTAAAATACTGGCAAGCAACCTTTCTTTTTCTGGCTTGGCAGATAATGAATATCTATTTTCTGCTGAAACAGGAATGTGATAAGACAGTTGGAGTTCTCAAAATGAAAGGTTAATTTCAGCTGGTTTGCATTCTCCTAATGTTACACAATTGGAATACTCAATGTATTGCTGGTCTCTCTATTAGCGTGCCATTGCACACTGCAGGGAGATGAACCAAATTCACCTGCTAGATATTTTTAAACACTAAAATTATCAGTAGTTCTACTGGACATGTATAGCAGGGGGCACGTGCCTCACATTGGAGACCTTTATTAAGAAGTTATTTCTAATTTCAGCAGGGATGGGGTCAAGCATTATATTGTTCAGTTTTGCAGTGCACTTAATATACTGCATTTCTCACCCATCTGAGAAAGAGTGTGCAGGGTGGCTGCTGAAAGTGAAGGAGTGCTAGAGAGGTGTCTGACTATACCCCTAGTCATAGAGGGACCTTTTCTAATTTTTGTTGCAAACCTGGAGCAGAATCCTGTGTGTTGGCGTTTTTAATAAGTGGACAGATGAAGCCCTGTCACCCTGGCTTGTGTTCTGAGCCTGGTTTAGAATCATAGAATCATTTAGGTTGGAAAAGACCTTTAGGATCATTAAGTCCAGCTGGATTTAACTGTATTCACCACCACTCTTTGGGCTTGGCCAGCCAGCCAATTTTTACCTAGTGAAGAGTACACCTGCCCAAGCTATGAGCAGCCAGTTTCTCTGGGAGAACGCTGCAAGAAAGTGTCACAGGCTTTATTCAAGTGTAGGTAGATAACATCCACAGCCCTTCCATAGTCCACTGAGGTGGTTACCTTGTCACAGAAGGAGATCAGGTTAGTCAAACAGGACCTGCCTTTCGTAAACCCATGTCGACTGGGTCTGACCAGCTGGTTGTCCTGTGTGTGCTGTGTGACGGAATTCAAGATAGTCTGCTCCATAAACTTCTCCATCACCAAAATCAGACTGACAGGCCTGTAGTTCCCTGGATCCTCCTGCAGCGCTTCCTGTAGATGGGCATCGCATTTGTTAACCTCCAGCCGACTGAAACCTCCCCATTTATCCAGGACTGCTGAGAAATGATGGAACGTGGCTGGTGAGCATTTCTGCCAGCTCCCTCAGCACCCTTGGTCCTATCCAGTCTCATAGACTGGTGTGTGTCCCAGTGGTATAGCAGGTCACCGACTATTTCCCCTTGGATTCTTGGGGGCTTCGTTCTGCTCCCCATCCTTGTCTGCCAGCTCAAATAGGTATCTCAAGAACAACTGGTAATACTGTTAAAGATTGAGGCAAAGAAGTATCTCAGCCTTTGTCACTATGTTTTTCCTCCTGCATCCAATAAAGGATGGAGATTCTCCTTAGCCCTCCTTTTGTTGCTAATCTATTTATAGAAGCATTTTTTACTGTCTTTTACAGCAGTAGCCAGATTAAGTTCTGGTTGGGCTTTGGCTCTTCTAATGTTCTCCCTGCTTAGCCTCAGGGAGCAGTCCTCCTGAGCTGCCTGCCCCTTTTTCCACTGGTCATAAACTCTTCTTTTTTTTCCCTGAGCTCCAGGCAAAGCTCTCTGTTCATCCAGGTCAGTCTTATTCCCCTCCAGCTCATCTTTTGGCACATGGGGACAGCCTGCTCCTGTACCTTTAACATTTTCTTCCTGAGGCATGTCCAGCCTTCCTGGACTCTTTGCCCTTCAGGACTGCCTCCCAAGGGATCCTCTCAGCCAGGCTCCTAAACAGGCCAAAGCCTGCCCTCTGGAAGTCCAAAGAGGCAGTTCTGCTGACCGCCTCCTTATTTCTGTGAGAATGGAAAACAAATCACTTCATGATTGCTATGCACAGGACAGCCTGGACTATCACATCATCCACAAGTCCTGCTCTGTTCACAAACAGCATGTCCAGTGGGTCACCTTCCCTCACTGGCTCCCTCACAAGCTCTGTCAGGAAGTTATCATCTTCCACACATTCCAGGAGCCTCCTGGACTGTTTCCTCTCTGCTGTATTGTACTTTCTAGCAGACATCTGGTAAGTTGAACTCCTCCATGACAACAAGATTCTGAGACATCTTTGCTTTGGAAGCAAAGGGACCCTTTTTAGCATACAGCTTTCAAAATGCACAGGGGCAGGGTGAAGCTCAGTTCCATGCTCCTGTTCCATGTGTCTCTGCATGCACTTCCTCCACAACGGAGCAATACGTCTTGTCATCCTTAAAGCTTCACACATCATATTTGCTGAAATATTTTTCTTTCCCAAACACATGTAAAGTAGGAAGAAGTAGGAAGCAAGCTGCTTTTCTTTGTCATGCAGTCTCTTTCGTATGAAGTAACTCGCATGAAGTTTCAGCCGCTCTTAACAAACAGGGAAGGGCTGAATGGGAGGAAGCCCTCAGATACGCAGAACTGTGTGCGTGTGTTTGCTCGGAAGGGCTGTCCTGCTGTTGGGCAGGAGGCTGCCTGTTGTAAAAGATAATTACTTCCCTGCCTCAAAGGTCAGATATGATGGCAGGGACTAGCCCCATGAGCAAAATGAGATCAAGCATTATACTCAGACAGGGATCATATTTATGTCTGGAAAAAGTATGAAAGACAAACTAAAGACAAAGGAGAAACCTCTAACTGGAATGAGAGCCTTGGGCAGACCCCCTTCTGATTCTTTCTGATTAGGGCAGTTCCCTTCCTGTTGATGAAAAGGTTAAGTGATCCACTGAAGGTATTATGAAAATGTCAGTATGAGATGATAATCAACATGGAAGGGTTATTAAATAGTCCACAATTGAAGGGCAAGGAAGGAAAAAAGTCACCAAACTCAAGAAAGGGGAAATAGTGGTAATTCCGGACTTCCTGTTACCAACAAATCTACCATACCTGTATGAAAAGTACTTACAAACCAGCCTGTAATTAAGAACCTGTGATGTACAAAATAGTGCAGCTGCACAGTTAGCAGAACAGGGAAATGTGTGATGTGAAGCAGTTCAGTACCATTCTAATTTCTTCCATGGTTCCTTTGGAGAGCATGATTTGTTTGTTTTTGCTGGGCGGTTACAGTTTCAATGTCAGTAGCAAATCCCTGGCGGATTTGTCATTTTCAGGTTGAAAGCCAGCTGGTTCACAGAGGGAAAGGGATTAGCTTCCTGTCCGTTTCCTTTCTGGAAAAAGTAATGTGTGCACACTGGAAATATTTCCCGCTTGGGTAAAGTATGCTTGAAAATACCTTTCTGGTGGAGTCATAATTTCATGGGCACAGAAAGAGGCCTTGCTTTCAGTTTTATGTGTTTATAGAAACCTTTGGAGAAATCTAAGGGGCTTTTTTTCTCCCACACTTTCAAAAGTGCTCACTGCTCCAGCTGGGAGAGTTGTGCCAGTGTAAACCCTGCTGTCCTCTGGCACTGCAGTCCATGGCGCAGTGGAGAGCGGTCCTTCAGCAGTGGCTCAGCCCTTTGAAGGAACTGCTGTGATATGTGTCTGCAGCATGGGTCACAGCACTTCAGGTCTGAGATGCAGCAGGAGGGCTTTATTTTTTATGTTCATGTACATGTGAATAAAAGCAAAATAAGAAATACATGGTGTGGTGGGAGCATGGAATTTTACCCCTTTAAAGTTTGGATGTACCTGCTCCTAAAGCAAAAAGTGGGGAAAACACTGTAGATGCTTTCATTCACGCATGTGAGGAGTGCTTATTATGTCTTTTGAGTGATTAAATAAAGTAAAACTTAGTTTTTCTATCAATGCTCTGTGCACACAGGATGAGGCAGATGTTAAATATTTGTGTGAAAAGTGAAAAAGACGGAAGTTTGAAAGTGCCTGACCTATTGCAATGTGGGAATGCCCTACTGCAGACAGAAACCAAATAGAAGCTACTGTTAGCCACCACTGCTTCAGGATAAACCTTGGCTAGGACTCAGTGTTAAAATGTTTCCTATTGTGTACAGCTCTTGTAATATAGAGGTTTTTTCCTCTTCTGTTTTCCTTAGCAGCAATAGCCTTCATGTGAAAATGGTATTTTGTTTGCCAGTTAGCTCCTATTGCATTTTCCCTACCTGAAATTATTTTGCTTTTATTAGCTAGAAACACCATCCTTTGGGATGCTTTCCTATGAAGCATGCCAGAAGTATCCCAGGGGAGCAATCTTTCACTAGCAGAGAAATAAATGAGATTTCTCCTGTAGATACTTTTCCCCAGTTTCAGTTTTTAGTAACATAGTAGCTCACAAGATTCATTAAATCCCAAATCTCTGTTGAGTAACCTGAAAGTAATCCTTTTATGTCGAGCTAGAATGTAACAGTGGGAAAGTATTGCTTTTATTTGTCAAAGGAAGGAAAGGCACAAATAAAGTTCTGCCATTTTGAAGTAGAATGACTTGGAAATGAGCAGCCTTAGAAGAAATTAAGTTTTCATTTATTTTACACAGTAGTTACTGAGTGACTTACTCAGGATGCTATTAGCAATTACTGTATACAGTAAAGTGATGCTTGAAAGCTCCATTCTCCTGCTTGACTCATAAAGATTACCTCTGCAACAGAATGAAGACTTGCTTAGATTGCAATGAAAACTATGGTGTTCGACATGGAAGCCACATTACCCTGTACTAACTGCATCTGAATTTAAACAAAGCATGCTGGGTGTCTATATAAAATGATACTAAGCAAAACTATGCTATTTGTTGCTGATAATTTTGGTATGCAATACTCACCTGAGGATTTTCCTGTCTTTCCATTCTGTCTAGTGTTGAGGGTGAAGCCCCAAGCAGTGAAACTGGCACATCTCTGGATAGCCCCTCTACTTACCATCAAGGACCTATAACACACAGCTCAGCTCTTAGTCCAGACCATTACGATCACTCTGCTTACGGGCTGTATTCTGTCTCCCCTGGACAACAAAGATCCCGGAGGCCAAAACTTCAGCACTCAACATCCATACTGCGAAAACAAGCAGAGGAAGAGGCTATTAAAAGGTCAAGATCTCTTTCTGAGAGCTATGAACTCTCTTCAGATCTACAAGATAAGCAGGTATTTGAGCTTTGTTACCTAAGTTATGATAATGGCAACATGTCTGCAAGCTGGAAAAAGTCTTTTCTAGCATCACTTCAGTTGTGATGCTGAAAATACCTTTTTTCCTGTGACCAACTTAGTTCAAAATGGTCATGTGTCAGCATTTCTGAAATTTGTGACTTTTATTGTGCTGTGTCATTCCTGTGTCCCTTTACACCTTCCCCCTTCCTGAAGAAAGGTGTAAAAGATACTTTAATAGTGTTAAAAGTAGAAGCTGTTCTGCTAGGAATTGTAATTTCGTGCTTTGAGCAAGAACTTAAATGTAATAGCATTAAGTATTTTTCCAAGAAAATGAGTCATTTTGAAACCTGGATGTCTTTGTGTTGCTGAAAGAAAGGAAGAACTTATTGCCGCTGATATTCTCTGCCCCATCTCTGGCAGTGTTCAAGGCCATGTTGGACAGGGCTTGGAGGAACCTGGTCTAGTGAAAGGTGTCCCTGCCTGTGGCAGGGGTTTGGAACTGAATGAGTTTTAAGGTCCCTTCCAACCCAAACCAGTCTGGGTTTCTATATCTGTGGAGTTAATTCAAGGTCTTAATTGGTTTTACTCCACTGGGCAAAACTTCTATATGCTTTAGAAAGAGCTGGATAAAAGTTATATAGGTGTTCAAAACCTTTCTCCCTAAAAAGATGCTTCCATAAGACAGTCAGCCTCAGTCACCCCTTTTAAGCTTTATTCTGAATGTTGTTATATTTGAAAGATGCTTATTGCCATATAAGTTCATATCTATCATTTAAAAATGATGCTGTAGTAGCTTAGGTAAGCAAATACATAGGATGCACTGGATTTCCTTGATAGATACACAGTAACCAGTACATCAGGGACTGGAGCAGAGGGTTGTGTTGGAGATCTTTATTGCCGCAGAACATTTTGTTTACTGTGAATCCCTGTCGTATTGTATAGTTCCTCCAGCCTGCATGGTAACATGGTGAAAGTGGGAGCAGGCAGAATTCTGCAGGCAGGAAGCAGACCACTCCCGTTTTGGACCACACATTGACCCTCAGTGAAATTTATAGGGGCCAAGTCTCATTTGCTATCTATCTGTTGTTCTGAAATTTCAGGTTGGAGGATGATATAATGTTGTTCCAGAGAGACGTGGCGGAGCAGAACTTGAGCTCTGACTGAAAGTTGAAGCCAGGATTTGGGATAGCAAGTTTGAGAGTAGTTTAGCCTTTATGCTCACCAAATTCTATATTGGAGCAGGGACATACCAGGTTCCTGATTCTTGATGTAAATTATGCCAGCTCTGCTATTAAATTGGACCTCCTTGTGAGACCTAAATGTTACTTACTTTTCCACCTTTGGCAGTTGTTCTTGCTGATGTCTCATAAGGGATTGACATAGAGTGTAAGGCTTACTAAAGAGGTCTCCTGCACTGCAGATACTCCACTGAGCCTAATTCCATCTGTCCTTTTATGCTGGATTGATGGACAATGATGACTGCAAATGTTATTTTGGATTTGTTCAGGGAATCCTACACAATAAAAAGTGATACATAAAGGAAGCTTGATACTGAAAAGTTGCTTACGGCTATTGAAAAGCTCTCATTGAAACCTCTGAAGGTACTTCAGAACTATTTAGGAAAATGTCCAAGGCTTTACCTAAAGGCAGTGTGTATTCAATATGAATTTAAAAGGTGCATGAAATATTAGTCACAAGTCTAGTAAATCATTTAGGCAAATTCCAAAATACTCTCAATTAAAATTCCCACCAACCCCCCCCGCTTTATGATGATCAGTGATGTTATTTTCTGTGTAAGCCTGAAAGACAACAGCCTGTTTGCCAGAAGAAAGCCCAGGTTTTATAGCAGATTAGGGTTTGTTTCATTCTTTCACACCAGCTGTGCTAGTTTTCTTTTCTTTAGCTTTGACATTTAATTTTGAAAGGAGAACTAAATGGACTACTCATCATTTTTTTTTTGAGATTAGTCCAGCAAAATAATCTCATGATTTATTTAAACACACCTAATGCACACTGTGGATAGAAACAGCAGCAGATGTGTGGCAGCAGTGGCAGGGTTGTGATAGAAGTTCCTAGTAAGATTTAAATCTTTGGAATGTCTGACAAGTAACCTCCTAACCTCTTTGACAATATAACCCCTGCTTGGGGCTGAAAGGCTGAGCAGTTTGTTTACAGACAAGTGATAGAAAATTATGCAGAGATGCACAGATTCCCATCTCAGAGAGCAGTCACAGCTTTCTGAGCCCAGCTCACGGAATTTTCAAGATACAGTCAGCAGAACAATTCCGTAGCAGTAAGCTGACCTCCTCAGTTTATGCCAATAACTGTACATAATAGTTTTTGCATCTAGAATTCAGAATTAATGAAAATCAGTGACTCACCTTTAAATACGCAGAGCATAAAAGGAGATCATCTCTGATATGGAAGGAGCAGCTGAACCCAGCAATAGCACTGAAAGAAATACATCAACTACTCCCCACTGGTAGACATAATGGACTATATTTTTAGTAGCATTTAGTTCCTTCCCCAGAAGGGGGTGAAGCCCCTCTGCACATCAATGTCTTAACTTAGCAATCATTTCATGAGATCTCTAAAGTAAAAAGGGGAGGTGTTGTGTGTGCATGTCCATGTAACATAAGGAATTAAAACATGGGCTCTAATGAAAAAGGATACCTGGATTTGCAAGCAAGGAAAAATGACTTTTGAATCATTGGAGTGTTATGAAAATGGCATGAACTTATACAAAATTGCTGCCAGGAAAATGGTGGATTTAATTGTATTACTAAACATTGATTTGTCATGGATGGTTTGTGTTTGGGACTAATATGGATCCAACAAAGAGTAGTCAGAGCAGAAATTAAATTCTGGGGGGAGGAAATTATAAAGCTAGTTCCTCATCTTGTTCAGTGTCATTTAAATAAGTAATGCTTTTCACCTTTGGAAGAAAATGTTTAAAAATACCTAATATTCCAAAAGTATCGACATGTTGTTTTCACTAGGATAAATGGGCAGCATTTATAATGTGCTTGTTTTGCATATTCATTGTGTAAACTGGAAACACTGGCAATGTTCAGTGTAATCACAAGAATGAAAATAGGTTTGAATTTGTATTTAGAAAGTCTGAAATATTTTCCTGGTTTGAGGAAGACTGTGTATGTGGACATTCCATCAGAGAAACTTCTCTGGAAGGCCTGGGGGGCTCAGTTTCACTTTGGTATTGGGCCTGTGTGAGATGATGCTGCCTGGTTTACACTCATGTAGGTGATGCATGCCTGGACGGGTGATGGCCACTTCTAGAATTTACTCCCAAAACATGGCAATTTGCCCCGTACTTGAATTTCACCATTCTGCAGCGAAAGAATGACTGCATTGTGCTGCATCAGAGTGCTACCTTGGCTGCTTTTTACATGGGCACACTGATGCTCATGTGTGAAAACCAACATTTAAACCCACACAAATAGCCAGCACGTGAAATTGTAAATGACAGTTTTCACATAGCCACATATTTGTCATACTTCTATGGTGCAATTTGCAAATGACTATTCTGGTCACTATTAGTGCAGTTGTTAGTCTGGAGCTTTGAGTTTGCAGTTCCAAAAACCAGTATGCAGTTTGAAAAATGTCCAAAAATGAAAGCTGTTAGAAGAACTTGATTTTTGTTCTACTTTAACCTTGTCCTAACCTGCATGAAGTCACAAAGTGCTTGTGTTGCCCTTTCCCCAGGTGGAAATGCTAGAACGGAAGTATGGAGGCCGTCTCATAACTAGACATGCTGCTCGTACCATACAAACAGCTTTTCGCCAGTATCAGATGAACAAAAACTTTGAGCGTCTGAGAAGTTCTATGTCTGAAAATCGTATGTCAAGACGCATTGTACTGTCCAATATGAGAATGCAGTTTTCCTTTGAAGGACCTGAGAAAGTCCACAGCTCTTACTTCGAAGGAAAACAAGTTTCTGTTACAAACGATGGGTCAAAGCTGGGATCCCTGGTACCATCCGAATGTGGTGACCTGGGAGAGTCAGCTACAATGAAGTCTCCAGCAGCATCTACTGATTTTGCTGATGCTATCACAGAACTAGAGGATGCTTTTTCCAGGCAGGTGAAATCCCTTGCAGAATCCATTGATGATGCACTGAATTGCCGCAGTCTACATTCAGATGAAGTCCAGACTCCGGATCAAGTCAGAAGTCGTGACATGGAAAGGGATAGTTGTGCTCAAACTAAACCAGCCATTCACAATGTGGATCACAGGAAGCTTGATGAGATGACAGCGTCATACAGTGATGTTACGTTATATATTGATGAGGAAGAGTTATCTCCGCCCCTTCCACTTTCCCAGTCAGTAGACAGACCGTCCAGCACAGAATCTGATTTGAGGCTCCGGTCTGTGAACTCTTCTCAAGAGTATTGGTCCATGACCCACAAAGATGATAAGATAGACACTGATACAAGCTGCAGGAGTACCCCATCCCTGGAATGTCAGGACCAGAGGATGAGAATGGATCATCTACCATTGCTAACTATAGAGCCACCCAGTGACAGTTCAGTGGACTTGAGTGATCGCTCCGAGAGGGGTTCACTAAAGAGACAAAATGCCTATGATCGAGGAATCACTGGTCAACAAGGAAGCCCAAAACACATCCCTCACAGTATTCCTGCCAAGATTATATCCCGAGAGGAACAGGAGGCCAGACATAGGGCTAGGCCTATAGATAGTCATTTAGCTATCAATGGCACTGCAAACAGGCAAAGCAAATCAGAGTCTGATTATTCTGATGGAGACAATGACAGCATCAACAGCACTTCCAACTCTAATGATACAATAAATTGCAGCTCAGAATCTTCTTCTAGAGACAGCCTTAGGGAGCAAACCTTGAGCAAACAAACCTACCACAAAGAAACTCGCAACAGCTGGGATTCCCCTGCCTTCAGTAATGATGTTATCAGGAAACGCCATTATAGGATTGGACTGAATCTCTTTAACAAGTGAGTACAGCATTTCCTTTTCTCTGGGTGTTTGGTAGAAACGTGGCCTCTGAACCAGGAGGATTTTTTGTGTATCAGGTGACTGGTGTCTGATGTTGACTTGTCAGTGAATAACAAGCTGCTTGTGGTGACTGTTCATACTTGAGTACTTACAAGTTGATGTGTTCATAGTTAAGCAGCTTCAGGGGAAAAGATACAATTATGCATGTATATAAATGGGAGTAAATTATTGGGGAAGATGGATCAGATTCTTTTCTTGTTGAAAAGGCTGGTGGCTTAATCCTGACCCATTTTTTGATGTTATAACAAATTCTGATTTCTTCCTGCCCTAATCATGTAGGTGTGGTAAGAGTTGTCAGATGGGAATTAGAAATTACAAGCAGTGTAAAATGAGTTTTTGTTTTAACACAGGCAGGGCTTAGAATTTGTTCAGTAGATTTCATCAATACTTAAAAAACAATGCACTGAATAGTTTTATCCTGAATAAATATTATTTGTCATAAAATTGTAATAAAATCTGTATTTCTACCTGTAACTGTTAATTTTCCCAGTTATGGACTTATTTATATAATTTTCTCAAGTTTCTGTGTTTTATTCAAGTACTTTCTTTGGATGCTTCCATGTGGCTCTAGAAATACGAACACTATGATAGAGGGTAACAGATAATACACTGCTCTGAGCTCTGTATTCACATTATAGGAGTTACCCAGTTCTTATCAGAGCTATTCTAATTTAAAAATCTAGGAGGTTGGCATTAGAATTCCTGTTTTTTCTCACTGCTTAGTTCATGCCTAGCGTGCCAACTTCCCTGTCCTCAAATGGGTATCACTTAACTTAAACTTTCTCTAATACTAGTGCTTTTAAAGCTCTTCAGAACACTGGGATGAAAGATGATAAGTGCCAGAATTTTTCCCTGCTGATGGCTCACAGTGTTTGCAGAAGCCTTTGAAATTTTCCTCCAGGTACTTCAGGATTTCCTTATGAATAGTTTGTAGCTTTGCAAGAGCTAATGGTGATTTCATTGTGCTGCCGTAGGCCTTGCTTCACAGCCTCCTGCAGCTTGGGAGAGCTCAGCCCTCCTTTCCAGCTATCAGTGCTAGGACTGTGTTTTGGCTTGAGTATTAGATCAGTAGTTCATCATATAAAAATGTGTTGTAACACTGCAGACAATTCAAGCTTTTTGATGCCATTGTATGAGGCTGTGCATTGCCATGCTAAGTATGGATGGGCCATGTTTGACTGTAAAACTTTCAGGTTTGTTTATCTTTATAAAAGGTTAATAGGCCTTTACAGAAACTTCTAATCAATTAGAAGTATGTAAGTCAAAGGATCTCTGCAGCTTTTCGTGCTCATAAAGTAGATTGGGTAGGAAGATACATCAATTGGCTTATTTTAGGCTCAAAATCATTAATATCTGGGGGGCAGAGGAGGGAAGGAAGATGCTGGTTCTGTTTGGCTGACATTTAAAGACTTGGTGTTTGCTTGGGTTTTTGAACAGCCTTGAGCAGTCAATGGTCAGTGAACTTCAAGCTGGATAATACAGTCTTTAGAGTCAATTGCAGAAGGGTGAAAGAAAAAAGGTGGTCAAGCAGCATGCAGCAATGAATGAGAGCATTGGAAACCATCAGATGCTGCTAGTGACATACCCTATCAGCAGGAGGCTGATAGTGAAAAATAAACATCAGGAACAGAGAAGAGTAGGGACTGTTACTTGAAACACATCTAAATGATCTTGCTGCATGGACTGGAACAGAGGTAAACTTTTTTTATATATTGACTGGTTGTCAGACAACTTGCAGTTTCTTAGCAGTGAATTGGAAGAGACAGGGATGTGCAGAACCCCAGGCATCTCTGTGCATGATCTTTTGCTGTATGTGACTACCTCATTCCCCCACTGCATTATATCTCTAGTATCAACACAGAACTGAAGAGTCTCATTACCTTCTGCTGAGTCACTCTGATTCCACTGGTAGCTCAGACAGTCCCTGAGTATCCCATGGATTTCTGTTTTGATTATGGCTCTTGAAGTTGGCAGATTGTGGCATTTTCATTAATAGCCTTCTTTCTCCTACTTCTATTCTGTGATGGTATTGAACCATCACAGAATGAGATGGTGCATGAATCTATAAACTCTTATTAGAAGGGATCTGGGAAACTTCCAGAAGCTTTATTCTTTTAAAAGTTCAGGAGACTCTTAAAGAGGGCACCAGGCGGGATTGCAAATTGCGTTTTGTGAGATCACTGAAGGGATAGAGATTGTGTTCAGCACTTGCCAGGATTTGGAACTGATGATTGCTTCAAGATGAAGAATCCCTTTTCCTTTCAGGTATGTGCTGTGCAGGTGCACTGATTTCAGTTAACTTCTGAGCATTACGCTCACTGTTATCAGCACATGAAGTATGTCACAGCATCTTGTGTGTCCAAATGTTATTTGAATTGAAAGCCGGGTCCTGGATGTCACGCTCTTTGGCAGAGGCTGCTCTTCCCCTGGCAGAACAGCATGGAGTAGGGTTGCCCAGCCTGGTTAGGTATGTCCAGGATGGGGGTCTTCAGCTTAGCTGGACTTCTGCTAACCAGTCCCATCTTCCCAGCTTCTCTCTCTTGTTTGTGCTTCCTACCATGTAGCCAGATGTACACCCACAATGTGATGGGATACATTTTTTCAGTCTACTCTCCAGCATTCAAGTCAACGCAGCAGAATCATTTGGATGTTTTTTGCCCATGTGATCTTCCATGACACGTTTATGATGATAAAATGAGGGAGCAGTACAAGTTGTGGCATCAAGTTCCCCCAGAGGATGAGTGCTCCACCTATGTGGAAGCACCCTGCACAGAGCTGGAAGAAGCAGCTTTGGAACTGTCTGTTAGGAGAAGGCAAGTTATCATCTCCTGGATGTCTGCATCTACCAGAGAAAATTTTAAGGATGTCTTTTGCAACATACTCATGTTAATGTCATTGTGTCTTTGAAATCTTCCTTGCAAAGCAAGACCCCAAACCTTAATTAACAAATAATCATCTCATTGGTTTTGGTACATAAAGCTGGGCTGAAATACAAAGAATTTAGAGCCAGAAAGAAGTGCATAAATTGTAGTAAATACTTCTGCTTTTTTTCACTAGGAGTGTTGAAAGAATGAAGCTTTTAGGAGCATGTCACTATCCTCACAATTGAAATTTCAACAGATGCTTTATAATTTTTCTGGCTTTCCTATTACAGTAATAATTTTCAGAATCCAAAGTAGAGTTTTCTTACCAGAGGCCCTTTGTTAGAATAGCCAGTTATGGGTGGAGTAAAGCTGAAGCACAGCTGGGGGTCTAGTTCATTTAATCACTGCTATATGCAAAACATTAGTCTCACAAAGATCCTTGGAGGATGGGAAACACAGGACAGTAGAGAAAAAAATAGGAGTTGAAAACCATTTTTCTAGGAGCTCTATCATTTGATCATGGACTTTGTTTCAAACTGTAACTTGGCACTCGTTAGGAACCTCAATGTTAATTAGAAGAATATACTTTTAAAAGATGGTTTGTGGTATCCACTATACCAGAACGTAAAGTATCACCCAAATGGAACAATTTCTGCCAAAGAAACTGCAACTAAGGAACAGGTTCTGTGCATGCTCCTGGTTTTGAAAGGCAGTAGTGATTTCACCCTGTCAATAGGCTGTCAGACTGTGTGTCACCATTCATTGCTTTCCTAAAGGAAGGATTGCAGGTGCCGCAGTGCCGGGCTGCCGCGGAAGTGTTGGAGTCCAGCTGTGTTGAATTAGGCATTTTCTTCAATGTAGCTTGAAAGGGCTTTAGTCCAGGAGGGAATACACTGGAAACCATTCCTCCCTCATAGGCAGAAGGAAAACACTACCTAGAAAGGTTTATTTTGCAGGCTTCAAACCCTGCCAATGCAAATCCAGCCTTTGAGACTGGTTTGCTTATAAACAAGGTTTCAAGAGGCCTTTTGACTGCTACTTAATAAAAAAAGGGAATAAAAAAACCTAAGTGAAAAGGGCTGTGATTTTATTCTCGTGTTTGTTTTGACTGCAGGCTGGAAATACCAGGTTTACCAGTTATTGCAGCCCAATCTGATAGGATTTTCAGGTTCCATTCTGCTGCCAGTGCACTGATGGTTCTAATAGATTAAATAGGACTGAATGGTTTAACCTCAGCAGCCTGAGGAAACACGTCCTGCCCTTGGGTCAGCTTTGCAGTCAGTAGTTGTAAACCATGATTCTGTACAGAGCTGTGTGCCTGTAGGAAGAAATATATTGCCTCATTCCCTTCTCTTGTGCCACTGTGACAGTGGTGGTAACTCTGGTTCCTTGCCACGTACCAGGTACTGCCCTCAGTTACTATCTCCTCAAAGTCTCCAGGACACCCACCTGAGCCATGACGAGTAGAGTGCACTGAGTTGTTCTTCAGCATTCTCTTGGGCAGGGTGGTACAAACACTTCCTGTATTGATAATATATTTTCAACAGAACTTGGACAACAGGGTGGTTTGAAAACGTGATGTGACTGTGGCTAGTATTACAGAATATGGGAGCAAAAGTTTGTGCTTCTCAGACTCATTTGTTATTCTGGTAGAGACTAGAATCATATTTAGTATCTCCACTGGGATATTGGTTATTGGAAGGCATTGACTGTCAAATGTCCTCTCCTCTGGAAGTGTTCTATGGCATTGGGATTTCTTGCCATGCGAGCCAGTCTTGCTGGTGGTGGTGCCAAGGTCTGACACTGCTAGTGAAGAGAGGCTGTGAAGCCCAGCTTGTGGCTGTTCCCACTATGCTGCTCTGCTTTTTGTGCTGGGGCAGAATTCTGTTGAGGGCTTTCTTTGTGTAGTGTTTTGTTGAAGGATTTACGGCCTAACCTTACACATACATCTTGGATAACACCACTTTACATTGCTAGAACAGAGGCTAAGCTATAAACATTTCCACAGCAAGTTTTCACAGATGTCTTTCACATGCAAACACACCTCATTTTTGTCCCCTCTTGCTTTCTGGAAAGGGTAGTGACAAGTGAGGAACTGTTCTCTGTGTGTTCTCAGTCCATCACAGTGTACTGTTTTGAGGAGTTTTCTGTAGCTTCCTTTGTAACGGGCTATTACCAAGGTTCTCACTACTCCCAAGTTCTCTCAAAGGATTCAGAGCTAAAAATGCGTGCGTATCTGTTTGCATCATGTAGTGATCTTTTGACCTGTGAGCCCTCAAAGCCCTACCAACTTCATTCGTTGCATGATGGAGATGACATTACTCAAAATTTAAACATCGCTGTTGATATGAATTGGATACTAATTCCAGGAGCAGACTTTTAAAAACATGTCTAGATGCCTTGGAATGTCAATGTAAGTATTTCTTTATTTTACTAAGCAGATACAGGAGGAATTTGCTGAGTGCTGGTGAAATTGTACAAGCACAAAATTGCAAATTACAACTCCTGAAGAAATTGTGGTTGGAGATGTGAGGTACACAATGACGATGTTTGTGAGAAGGCACATTTTTCATTTCCCATGAAAGCAGTTCTAACTGTTCAACAGAGGGATACAGTTCCCATCATTTACATGTAGGTAGAGATTGAAGGTAATTTGGAATCCTACGCACTGTTACATTCAGAAACTTTTCCTCTATTTGAAGCCCTCAGAAGTTGCCAGGTGTTATTAATATTTTTAAGCAGTTTTGCAAGTAGCCATATTTAAGTATTGTAATAACTGCAGTAATCTGATGTTGCTTCATTCACACCAATCACATGCCTAAAGAATTCCATGTAAGAGGCTGAACATACTTTCTATATTGCTCTTCCCAGGTCTCATGCCGTCCCTTCAGCATTCTAATATCTTGCCTGAGAACATGTGCTTTTAGACTGTCTCCCTTAGAATTTTAAGTTGAAAGCTTGTTGGAAACACTTCTAATGATTTTAGACCTTGTAAGTGCAGATTGAGTAGGAGAGAGAAGGTGTAAATTAAACTAAGTTGACGTTCTCTCTACCTTTGAACAAACGCTTTCATTTTGTGAGCTGATCTCTAGTATCTTTGCCAATCCTATACGTTCTGTGATTTTTTTGGAATGGAAAGGGGAGACGCTAGCCTCGTTCAGGATTTCATAACAGCCATTTGCCATCCTCGTGTGTACGCTAAGAGGGACTTTGCTGTTGTTACAACATCTGGACTGCAGATTATTCAGCCACAGATGGTTCCAACAAAAATGAAAATCAAAGCACTCCATGTAGCTTGTCCTCTAGCATGCCGAGGAGTTAGTAAGAAGAGAATAATGTTCTTAGTATGACTCTCATTATTTCTAAAAACATTTAGTCCTCGGTGAAAACACCCAAAGGAAAAAATATCTGCTGTGTGTGTTTTGCTTTGTTCTGTGCCTGTTTTATCTTTTCTCCCTGCGGACCCATTTTTCCTCCTTTCTTCTTTTTTTCTCCAAAATGGATGCTTTGATTAGCGTACATTATGCCTTGCCCATAAAAACAGCTGAAATGTGGAACTGGCTTCAACCAATAGTATATTTAAGCGCCAGTTTCGAATATGAGCGCAAGGATTCCCTTTACTGCCATTAAAAGGGAGTATAAACTTCAGCAAGTGTTGGAAGCAAATCTGGTGTTTGAAAGGCTGCCCTGAGAGCAGCAGTAACTGTGTGCAAGCGGCCCTGGAATCGGGAAGGAGCCATTACCTCATCCTCTGCCGCCAGCTCCGCCTGGTCTTAAAGATTCTGGGCACACGTCTCCCTCCTGCTGCTCCGTGCCAGGAATGGGGAGCTGGTTTGCTCTCAACAATGCCTGGGTGCGTGCTCAGGATACCGTCAGTTGATAGAAAACAAGCTTGGGAATGGAGGAATCTGACTGGGGAGCAGCTCCCAGAGCAGCATCTGATAGGACTCTGGGTGCCAGAATTTTAACTCCTCCCCACCCTCCCCCCAAATTCAAATGACCAAATTTTGCTGGTGAAAGGTGGCCAGATGCCTCTGCAGGCAGAGGTCAGTCTGAACAGAGGCTTGGGGGTGCTCAGGAACCCTTGGAAGAAGAATTCAGGAAAAGAGAAGGGGCCACTGTCTCTTTCCTCTTGTTTAACTGTTCACATCTATCTAATGAATGGGGTTAGGTGGATCTGAAAATGGAAGATCTGGAGCTCTTTAAACTGTCTAAAATGTATCCATTTTAAAGCAAAAGTGGTTGTCAGTATTTCCCACTCATAGTCAGCTGAGTTGTAGAAACTGAAGCTGAAGTACTTCTGTTACGTGTAACTGGGTTCAGGGTGTGGAAAGAGACTTTAGGGCAGGGATACCAGAAGAGGTTAAGACAGGACTGTTCCTCAGTTTCAAAGACATAGTCATCTTCATGTGTCATTCCTGACTACAGTTGCATAAACATGAAAGCAAAGCTCAGCCCTGGCAAATAGTTCTGAGAGCCAGCAGGTTTTTCGTGTATCTTGTCTCAAAGTGGAATATATTTTGCTCTGCTGGCAACTACAAACTCTTTTCCCTACTCTGTGAGAAATGCAGAGATGCACTGGGGTCAGAGGAGGTGAGAAAATCCTCACAGAGCATTTTATTCCATTTATTTAACTAAAATATTTCCTCCTTTCTTACAAGCAGGGAAAAAAATGAGGCTGTCCACTGCCAAGAGAGGGAATAACGAGGAGCTACTAAATCTGCTATAGCATGATGAGTCAGGAGTGTTTGTACTAGCAAGGACATGTCCAGCTACTGCATTGCAACTGCTCGGGGTGTGCCTTATGATTCTCTGCACTGTGTTAAGTGCTTTGTTCCTCGAGGCTGTGCTTCGTATATAGAAAACTCCCATTTCTGAAATAGCTTTAAACTCTTTAATAAATAGCTTATCCTCCTTTGTTAGAATAACCCAGGCTTTCTGCTTGGACCCTTTAGCTGCCTGTTAGACACTTTTTATTGATTTGTAAGCACCTTTGGTTCAGGCTGTAGTTTTCAGACAAGCTTGAACATTCAGTAGCAGTGATAATGGTTTAATGTGTGATTTCCTTTACTAGGAAATGATGATACGGTGAAACAGATTGATCTAAAGATAGAACTGCTGAGGTCAGTTACCCAGTTCTATGAAACAGGCGTCCACAGAGTTTCCTCTCTTTTGCACCCCCACCAAACAGAACTGGGCACTGAGATCATTTCCTGGTTACATTTGCTGTTAATGACATGAGTGTAAGTTAACTTTCAGTGCATGGAGGTTGCTTCAGGTAACTTGGTGTAATAGCAAGGAAGCAGTGACCTTCACAGCTGTGCTGGTAGCTTTTGGTCTTGGATGAACCTGAGAAGGTTAACATATCATTATATAGTGAGAAGAAGTCATCCTGCTGCAGGGAAAAATGCAGGGCTCTTACTCAAATACTGTGAGCAACTATCTCCCTGTTTCTGTGAGATGAGGGAGCCGTGTGAAATGTACTCTTTCTTGGCTTATTTTCCTGGCACAGGGACTTTTCCTTTTAATTACCAGAAGATTCAATTTACACCTAGCTCTTCTTCATTAAACAGTTGTGTAACACAAGAAAGATGCAGCTCATGATTCCCAGTCTGTTTCTTTAGTCATCCTTTCAGCCCCCCTGCCTTGCTGCATAGTTGAGTGAGCTCTCACAAGCTGTTTTGGCAGTAGTTTTGGTAGTATTTTAAGGATATTGAGTTTTTCTTCTTTCCCAGAAGGTTTAAAATAGACAAAACAATTCTCTTGGCTTCATTGTGGCAGCAGTAGGATATTCAGCAAAGTGAAGGAAGAAGTACAAGCATAGAAAGAAATTGTAGCTGTCTGCCAGACGAAGGAGAATATTCAGCTAGCTTGTTGTTGCCAACCTGGCTATTTAAAAATATTTAACTTCTTAAATGATTCTAAGAAAAGTCTTCGATTCTTGCTACTAAAAAAGCCAGCCCTGGATTTTAACGTTGAACTACTGCTTAGGTTTGTGATGACAGTAGATGTTTCAAAATGGCATCTCTGGTATCAAAGGCAAGGAGGATGGTTCTTTTTTAGCAGAAGGCTGGCATCATAGCTGCATTAAATGCTCCACCCCCCAGATGAAAATGTTTCTTTGGCAGCAGCACGTTTGTGCAGTTTCTGTTTGTGGTGTTGACAACCTCTAAGAAATGTTTGTAGCTCTGGTTTGCTTGGTTCTAGATACACTCAGCTTATGGTCTTTTCAGTGTAGCGTGCCTGCGTGTGCCTGAACGTGGACAAGGAACCACAAAGCACATGTGTGCCTTTAGCAATACTGAAGTTCCCAATTTCTTTCAGCAAGCTCCTCATCTTCCATTGGGTGAGTCCCATCCCCCTTTTCTCAGACAAGAGGGGATAAGAAGCCTCAGATAAGGCTGTAAGAACAGTACATGTGTAGTTGTTTGACATTGTGTGAGTAAATCCCTAGTTTACCTTAAATGGTCCTTTTGGCATTGCTTGGTATTGGAAACTAGACTTGGGCAAGCTGCTTCCCTTCCTCATTTGTTTATTAATGCTTCCATTTCACAGCTGTTATTGTCTGGGCATTTAAAGGGAAATACAAAGATTTCATGTGGTTTTGGATGCCTGTAAACTTCAGCAGGTCAGAAGTAGGGAAGGTTTTATACACCTTTGCACTGTGGTTTTGTTGACTGTAAATTGAGGTGGTGCTTGTTATTCTTTGCTCCTGTGGGCCAGCGTGGACATGAGCACTTTATCCACACTGTGGCTTGGTTACTGCAACTGGTTGTGCAGCTGGACTGGATTAAAACAACAAAGAAAAAAACACTAAAAAACCCCAAACCAAAACAAGCTACCACACCCCAAAAAACCCAACATAGAAAGCACAAACCTCATTTTTCTCCTAGTTCAGTTTGGCAGGCAGGCCTCTCAGCCCTGTGGTTGTTTTGGAAGAGGCTGATGCCTGTGCTGGCACTGCCGTGGTAGCACTCATCTATCTGCAGCACTTGGCTTTATTGGGCTTGTTTTGCAGTAAGACTGGCTGTACCAGTAAGTCTGGTAGATAACAGCAAATGCTACCCTTGTGCTCATCTCTTTCTTACCTTCCAGTGTCGGACTAAAACCTTCTCCTACCAAATTCACTTTTCTAACTCATTGCAAGTTTTTTGCAAAAATAACATTTCCTATAGTTTTTAAAGATAACATTTTGAGTACCTAGGTAATACAAAGCCTTGTTCCCCAAGTACCACTAACCTTTGGGATCTGGTGTCACTTTATGTCCAACAACAGGATAAGGTGGTGTATTTCTGACCATGTTTCCTGTCATAGCTTGAAGAGCATCTGTGTGTCTGTCCCTGATCCTGCACTACCTGTTGGGTGGTATGAGCATGGTGACCAAAGTGGCTTAGGATGTCAGTCAGCAGAAGCTGCTGTCCTTCCCCTCTACAAAGGAGGAGCTGTTTCTGACCATGGCTTTTCCTGCTTTCTCAAACATTGGCAGGTCTTGAGCACCTCTCTGAACAGAATTCAAGCAGAGTCAAACCAGGGACTGGAATGATGTGGTTTTGACAGTCTATATTTAGTAATTCATGGAACCTTAGGGCTGTTTGTTATTGTTGGCAATCCAGAGTTGCTGCGGTAGCTAGCTGGTATCTATCTAGCTGGTAGCTAGTTGGCAGCTATCTTTGCAAGCTGATGATATTCTCACATGGTGTAAATGACTGTAACAACAGCTATCATCCTGAAGTTGTCTGTCAGTGTTTCCTTCAACCAGGTGAAAGTTAATTGAAACAAATCATGACACATTCAGAATTAGATGCTCTCTTTACTAATTTGCTCGTGACAATAGAACCATTAGAAATGTAGTGCTTTTCCCATGCTTTTTATATATATGTATATGAAAAAATCCTTTGCTTTTTCTTCTGCTTTCTATGTATTCTTAACTTGGATAAGCATATTTCTCTCAGGAATGTACCAACTTTGATATCGTTACCCTATTTATTGTTCTTCTTTTGTATCCCGTAAGATAGATCATTTTTAGGAAAGCCTTGTACACCACTGACATTAGCAACACACCCAAACACACAGACTTCTAGGTGACTTTACCAGATTCAACCTGCAAAGCTGTAAAACAAAAACCAACCCAAGCTCTCCGCAGTTTCCCAAGCTATAATCCCCCAACAAACCACCACTCTCATGAGATCTACACAAGTGTCAGCAAGTTCTGTGAATTTTCACTGAATTTATGCTGTCGGCACAGCATGTAGGACTTGCTGAGTAAATCAGCCCTCTCCTTTTCATTCATGCTGTCCCTGGGAGGGAAAGGCATTCTACTGACCACAGGAGACAGCAGGGATGTGCAAGGGTGTACTCTTGTTGTAGCTGTAGAAGGAATGGGGCTTTAGGAGGGGTGGGGTTGGGATTATTTTGCTCTTTGGGTTTTTTTTCCTTGTTGTCCACATGTGATTTTGCACTCATCATTCTGGGAAATCACTTCCTCTTAAAGATGTTTGGGTTGGAACTTGATGATCTTAAGGTCCTTTCCAACCCTGACTATTCTATGATTCTGTCTGTTTCCAAAGAGTGCTGCAGGATCCAACTTGACCTCAGCAGCACACCAAGACAATGGTTTTGCTGGGTATAAGCAGCACTCTCTAAGCAGTGTGCTTTGTAAAATCTACTGGTTTGAGCTCTTACTTTGAAGTTTGTGTTACTTTCTCCATTAATGTTTCCCCCCCAGAGTCACTTTAAACCATCTTAAAGGTCTTGTTACTAATGAGTTTCTGGCAAATTCCTTTACCCTTCATACAACATCTGAAAATCTTACGTAAATAGTGTTGCACGTCGTCTTGTGTTAGTTGATTTTTTTCCTTCCATTCAGTAGATTCCTTTTGATTTGCCTTGGTTGGGTATTTTTTTACGATAGAAGACATATTTAGGCTTTCTTTTGGAAGCAACCCTGTGAACATCAAAAGTTCTTTAAATACATGTATCATCAGCTGTGTAAGGTGCTGACTTTAGAAAGTGGATTTTGGTATTAATTCATGTATTCAAATCTGAAAATGAATGCTGTGCTTATGCAGCTTCCACAGCTGCTATTTATAGACTGCTCATCCTCCCTGGTACTGGGAGCTGTAATTAACAGGCCATCACTGGGAATTCTCCTAATCACAAAAGACTCTCAGCGTTAAGTGCGGAATAGTCCACGCTCAACTCTGAGTAGGCAGAAATGGGGATAATGGATGTTGGATGTCCTCTCTGATGTTACACCCATGACCCTTTTATAGCCCACTCCCTTCTGCATCCAGAAACAGGGTAGGAAAATTAGGGTTTGGTGTAAAAGAAAGTTTGTCCATTCTTAAACAGCAGGTTTTGCCTGCAGGAGAATCCCTGTTTGCTCTTGTTGCCTTTTAAAACTTGCCCTCCCACCATTGTGTTAGCTTCTGGTATTTCTTGCCTTCCATTGGGAAGGAGCAGATGGATTCCTGGTGGTTGGCTGCTACTCAACACCACAACCTGCATGCCCTTCTGGTGAATTTAAGAGGCAATTCCTTCACACTTAGTAATATTTGAAATTTGTGGTGATGAGGATGGCTTGAATTTCCATGAACCTGTTTAGTTCTTCCATTTCTTTGAATTTGAAAGAACATCGTATGCATTTCAACCCAGAGAGGAAGGCACCCCAGCTACATTTTTCTCTTAAACTATTATTAGCATCACTTTTAAAGTAGAATTTCATTGTAAGTACAGCACTTCAGAACACTGTTAAGTACATTTTCCGTTGAATAAGATCAAGTCACACCTGAGGTTGAGTGGGAGGGAGCCTACAACAGCAATAAATCCCCTGAACTCCCTAGCTTGCAGGAGATTGTTCTTCAAGTAAGCTGTTTGACAAAATATAGTCCATATTTAATTCAATTTCTTGGTCAAGAGCATTGAATGAATTCAAGGTTTCAGATCATCAGCAACTGAAATTTAAGAAATTCTGTTGGCAATCCAGACTTCCAGAACAGAAACCAAACTCTGCATGAATGAGCTGAATGGGAAGGTAAGGACAAACCCACTGGATAAGAAAATTTTTCTTCCCCTGGAATTTAATACCCACGTTTAGCCACAGAAACTTTTTTGATTGAGAACCTTATTTGTGCACATTCCCATACGACCCGTAACCTTCCGCGTTCTCCTGTGAGCCACATAGCATTCATTACTGAAATCACTCTGGGCTGCCTTGCTCCACGAGTGGTACCCTAACAGCTACGGGATGGTACCGGCTGCCCCTGGCTGCCTCTCCATCACACTGTCCTTTAGAGTACACTGCTGTGTACTGTGGTGAGGTACCAAGAGACCACCTGAAGCTACAGGTTCTATCATTATGAACAATTGCCCTGCTAATGCTTGCCCTAAGAAATCTGTTAGCCCTGTTGTAGTAATGACTGTTAGAACCTTCAAAGTAACACTGTGGAAAGTTACAGTTCTTGTCTTCACAGGTAGTAAAAACTCCCTGGAGAAGCCCTTTCGGTCTTGAGCTCTTGATTTTCAGCAGTAGCTCTGTACCACCTTTGCTGGGTGCAGATTTCAACTAGTCTGACACAATTGTATTGATTTCTAGTTGGCAAATTCAGTGGGTAGGGCCATGGAGAAGAAGAAATAAAATTTCTTTCACCGTTTGTTTTCCCACTGATATTTTATTCACTCTGAATTTTATGCCACTGCTGCTATAGTGTGATTTAGCAAATAGGGAAAGAGTAGGCTTCATTCTTACAGTTCAGAGGTTTCAGGTACTGTTCTCTTGTTATTGTAGTTCAGAGTTTACACTGCATCAATGTTATAACTTTTGTAACACATTAGTCTGCTTTTAACTAATCCTAGACCTAATTTCCTGAGGCTGCACTTCAGAATGAATAAAATATCAATGGGAAAAGAGCTCTTGGTTTCCAGTGTATTGCTGAATGGATTTTTAAGTCTGTTTTGGAAACCTACCTAGCCTGGTTTGGAGTGTAACTGAGTAAAATGATTTCATATTGCTGAGCCAGAAGCAGAGCTTCTTATGTGAAAAAGCATAAGGCTTATGTAAAATTACACAACTGCATAGGAACTGATGCAAAATAAACCACATATCACCTTTGTTATGATTTTAAGTGTTCAAGCTTGTAAGGTGGTAAGAATCCAAGTTGTGCTTTAGTACAGTAAGCAGCGATCCAGCATTTTGTGTCTCTCAAGTAAAGGCGATCTTTGGATCCAGTTGTGCTTTTTGATAATATCCTTTGGTTTGTGTTTGACAGTTGCAGGAGAGTAACTTTCCTGAGCTGGTATCATGCTGAATTTTATGGACAACGTAGCTCACTAGCAAAGCGGGGTGGAAAAAATGTTCCTAGCTTTGCTGGATGCTGTGAATTGAAATTCAGAAAGATCAAGAATTGTGAATACAACTCAGAGCAAAGGTGGCAATTACATTATGTACAAGAAAAAGGGTGCTCTTTGAGCCTGAAGGAGATTCATTTCAAAGATGGTGTTTAGAAGGTGATGATATGTGTAATCTTCCTTCAGATGAAGAAAGCCAGAAAGCCTCATGCAAAAAACTGAGATTTGAGAACTCTTCTTTTTTTCGATCATATATATTCCTCTGATCCATCTAACTCTTAATAGGGTATAAAAAAGTGTATAATAATGTCATGTAGAAAAGTAGGAGACCTGAAAAGTGATGTGTTCAGTGATGTTGTTTGCAATTAGAAACCCTGAAGAAGGGTTATGGTTGTATGATCAACCTTGCATAAAAATAGTACAGTCACCTTGTCCTTTGAAATTGATTTTGCTTGCCTTAAAGGAAGTATCTTTGAGGACATCCAGCATGCTGCAAAGGATTCACTCTTACAAGTGCACATTATATTATCATCCCTTACAAAATAAAGATGATGATAGAATTACTGGTTCTGCAAAAATATCCCCTTTATATTTTTAAAAGAAATTACAGCTGTTGTGTCACCCTGCTGGAAGAGGCAGCACACAGTATGTCCTGGAAGGGGAATTTTACATCACTTTGAAATATAAGCAGCATTTGCCTTTATAAACCATAGGGTTTTTTTGTTAGAAACCAATTGCATCCCCAGCCATCCTCTACAGCATACACTTCTTAATATGTTAAAATAAGAAGCTTCAGCTTGCTTTATTTTGAGAGCTAAATGGAGACAGCTAAATCTGGGGTGAGGTACAAAGAGGTATAAAATACTGCAGAAACTCTGAAAGTGCTTGTCTGAGGGAGAGAAATCTGGGGCAATGGGTGTGTTAAAGGACAAGAAAATCTAAATGAGATGGGAGCTCCACTATTTTTAATTGCTTCTTATTGCATGACTGACTTCCTCTTTTTTCCCCCTTAGTTTTTGTGCTCCCAGCTTGCAAGTTACACTTCTTCAGGTTTTGTTCAATAAGTTTAATTGTTGGCAGCAGGGTGGGAGCTCGGGGGTGTTCTTCACTTATTGTTCCTCAGCACCAGCTTTTTAGTTCTGTTTCTGGAAGTTTCATCTCTCCCAGCAACAGGAGCTTGTAGGAACTGATGTTGGGCTTTATCTTTTGCATTGACAGGTGGTTTGACTTTCATGCCTGAAGCTGCTTGTGTATAAAGCTTCTCTTTGGAAGGGTTGTGGAGCAGGGAAATGTGTAATAACATGCAAAGATGTGTTTCAGAGGTGAACAGTATGTTCTAGAGCATGGTTGGAGTTGTCCTGAAACTGCACTAGCCCGTAGTCTTGTCTGGTGCGCCCCGTCACCCAAAATAGTCCTCACATGCACAAAGCAGCTTATGGGAGTTGACTCCTGCAAATGGCTTCACTTGTTCTCATCTAACCTGTTGACAGTCTCTGGAAGATCCAGTCCAAGGTCAGAGGCATCTATGGTTGGACTCAATGGTCTTAAAGGTCTTTTCCAATCTAAGTGATTCTATATTAGTCATAAGTGATCGGCAAAATTGCTGTAAAGTTTTAATCGAATGCCTGCAGGTCCAGTGGAAGAAAATTAATAGTTCTGCATTGTTGTTTCTCCTCAGAAAACCTGAGAAAGGAGTCCAGTACCTGATTGAGCGGGGTTTTGTGCCAGACACGCCAGTTGGGGTTGCCCACTTCTTGCTGCAGAGGAAGGGCCTCAGCAGACAGATGATTGGAGAATTCCTGGGAAATCGACAGAAGCAGTTCAACCGGGATGTGCTGGAGTGAGTATTGTGTGTGGGGAAGAGCTCAGCCTGTTGTGATGGAAGTTCCCCCAAGCCAGATGGACTAATGGTCTCTGAATGCTTTGTGCTTATGTCTGGATCTTGTTCTGAAGGAGAGGGAAACCAGACTCCAAGGGTTAAGAAAAAAAGCATGCACATGAGCAAATATTTGTTTCTTTGTTTTCCCCTAAGTTACTGGTTTCGGTATTGATCTAACAACATACTTGCAAGGATTTATATTCCCTGTAGTCATGTACATTTACTCTAAATTTATGTTTTCATTTCATTGGCGTTAGACTATATTATTTCAAAGTCTTTTTCCTTCCTCAGGCACTCTAGTAATTTACTGAATGAAACAATATAATATGTAACATAAGGCTTCATCAGTAACAGAACATGAAAATCATTGTTACAGCCACATGGCTCAGCTGTTAGATAAACAGGGATTTCAGACTGCATGGGCAGACACTGACAAGATCTATGCAAACTGTTCTTTTCCAAAGGATTAGATAAACAAAAACTGGTTTAAAAACCAAATAAATTCAAAGCAGAAAATTAGACTTTTAGTAGCTTGGTCATAAATTCCATAAATAAACCTTGTATATAGAGTAGACCAAAAATGAAGCTTCATTTTAAGAGGGTGTCCATTTAAAACATGCATTCTTTTAGGGCCTTTGGGTTTTTTTATCTGATATACTGACCTGTAAATTCATTGTGGTCCAATTTTGTTCAAGGAATTATGTAAACATGTAGTTAGATGTTTAACAAAACTGCTGAGAATGAACACAGAATCCCCACATCTTGCCCATTGAGGAAGACCAGGAAAAATTCTGACCACGGGTTTTAACCAGCATATAGTAAAACCTGCACTGAAATTTGCACTGGTCTGCCGATGCACTCTTGAGGACTCAATATTGATGCATAATGATAAATCCTCAAAATATTAAGGTTATGGCATCATGATACAAAGTGTCTGCCAACACCTTGTATTTTCTTTGCATAGTTCTTACAGACTGCTCTTACTGGCTTCTAACTGCAAAGATGTTGGTCACATTCTCTACAGTCATCCTGATCTATTGTGCTGTCAGAACTTCTTATCTCAGATTCAAGCTTGAATGCTGCATTAATACAGCTAATGGCATGTGTATATATCATAGAATCATAGAACAGTTAGGGTTGGAAAGGACCTTAAGATCATCTGGTTCCAAGGTCTTCTCTTTCTTTCTTGTGCCTTACTGAAGGCTGCCTTCTTATAGCACAATAACCAGCATAGAGCAGCAGAAGAGCCTGTGCACCACAAGCACACATCTGGCCCTACAATACAGAGTGACGGAGTGTGGCTTGACTTTGATGCAATCCCTACTCAGCATGAGTCAGTATTAGCTGCTTGTAATGGTGGGCTGGATTTTGCAATGATAAGTCAGACTGGGGTGAAGACTTTCCGAAGAGTGGGTGTCTCCTATATTTTTTAAAGAAAACAGAGCAGGTCAAGACGAGATGTGGTGTTGTTATAAACAGATGTGGTGTTGTGGACTTGAACAAATCGTTTGCCCTCAGTCTCAAACAGACTAGCAGAATATGAGTAAGTAGAAGTGTGTCTCTGCTGAGGCAGATGCTGTAGCTGTGGTGAGGTGAATTGTTAAGAGTAAGGTCATAATCACCTACCTACAACCCCACAGCAGTACTTTCATTGAAATAACCTGTTCTCCTGTAAGCTGTTCAGCTATGCTTTGGAGCAAGGAGCATCCTGTAGGCAGTGCTGTTCTCTTGATAGTGTTCTGAACCTCGCCTGCAAAGAGGAACAAGGCATTTTTTTCTTAAAAAGAGACAACAGAATAGTATTTCAGCTTAAATACCACATGTACAGATTGCAGGTAGATTTCATCCATCTGATAATAATTCTGGGTTTTGTTCAAGTTTTCCAGAGCCTGTAAGTTAGGGTGTTTTAACGGCTTGAAATCTTCTTTTCACTGGAGTTTAGAAAATATTCAAAGAGTAACCTAAGTATTTGACCAAGAGCTGTATTCTGGGCCTACTGTAGTTGCTGCCTGGTGGCAGCTCAAGTGTAAAGGCATTGTCTGTATGCTGTGGAGCTTGCATAGCTGGCATTGATGGTGGTGCCCTGGCCAAAATCTGTGCACATCAGACACTCTCCCCAACACGCTGCTGTCCTGTAGTGAGCCCCAGAGTCCCCCTCTGCCTACCAAGGAGTGCTTGATGGAATAGAGATGCAGCTGAGGACCTGGCCTTCTACTGTCTTGACTTGGCATTAAAAAACAAAAGGACACTCACTCAAAGAATAAAATAAAACCATCATAAGGATCACTGTTAAAAGTGAGAGGGAAAGCATGCCATTCTGCTGCTGTCAGGACTTCGTCATTTCAGTTCAGTACACTGCACAGTTCTGTGCAAGAGTGCCAAGAGAGAGAACCAAGGCAGTTGTTGGTGACCCAGCAAATGGTACATTCCATTCTTCTTACTTGGATTTTGTAGAGAGGTGGTAAGCAGCGGATGGTTCCCAGGAAGAAGTTTCAGTTCTCTGCCTCCTAGCAATGGTAAAGCCTCACTGCCTCATGCTTTTACCTGACTGGGACGTGTAACAGTGCTAGGGGAGATGTGGTCATTCGGCACAGGCTTGTTCACTCAGAGTAATGTATGTACTCACGTTCTCCTGCAGTGACTATAGTCACATTCTCTTTATCATTATGATCAGGATCTTATTATCATCAGGGATTCTCATTTTGTTAAGTATTGTTAACAAAAGCTAAACAAGTGTGTCTGATCTTACTTTCATGTTTCCATTTGCTATAATGACTAAAATAACTTGTTCCCATTTTTGTCATTAGATAGCCATGAGCAAAGTTTTGTTTACTATTCTAACATACTTGTAGAAAAGTCCTGATTCCAGTTAAGAACATGGACCATGGTGGTATACCTGCTGTCTCCATAGCTCATGTAAAAGATGAAGACCCCTCCCCATTCTGTTGTTGGCCAGCAAGGTCCTCAGTTGCTCTCATTTCTTCATTTTGACTACAGCTTGTCTGCACATGTGCTTTACACCTTTGAAGGAGAGAGCAGCTTTTGAAGGTGTTACAGAACTTATAATAGGTGGGAAGGCTGTGAGCATTATTGCAGAACTGATAATAGGTTTGTAGGCGTGGGCTGGAAAGAGCGTGAGAAATGCCAAACCTGTTTGTGTCCTCCTGCTTCTGCATGAAGGGAAAAACAGTCAAGGCAAAGAGAATAAATTGCTTTGGTATTAATGTGTGTTAGCTACAATCTTAGTAGAAGAATAATGTGAGCTACTCTAATTTATCATTGTACAGCTATACATCCATGAAAAGGTTTTAAAAACTAGATTGTGCTTTCTCTCTGTGGTTTCTGCATTACAGTGCTGTTACTTGCACTGATTCATGTCTGGTTATTTGAAAACTAAAAGCTAAGTTTAAAGAAAGGAAATTCATAAGCTTCTGTTTTTAAAGTAGTCTCCAAGTATTAGAATGACATAGTTCATGTTGATTATATTAAACTGGTTCCTATTTTATTTGTTGTTAGCACTGTATTTTCAGAGCAAGAAGCAATTACTTAGAATGTTAACTGAAAGACACGGCAAGTGATGGGGAAATGAGACTTACAGCAAGAGAGTATCCAAACGAGATGATTTTTTTTCTCTGTATGCAAGAACATTCCTAGACCCAGGAGCCATTTGGTACAAACAACTGTGTTTGCTGCAGGCTGCTTCAGATAGGATATTTTGAGCAGTGTAAACTATCTGTTATTATTATAGGCACTGTGATAATTGATTGGCCTGGAAGCACAAACCGAATAATTATTCTTGGCAATGGTGTATCACATTGGTCAGGCATTTGTCATTCCAGCAGCTCCTCTGCTACAAAAATAATAAGGGCCTGCTTACATATACACATTGATCCATTATTTGTACTCCTTCCTTCACAGCTTACCTGCAGTTATTGCAATTGGTCAGATTTTGAATTTTTCAAACAACTCCATGAATCTCTAAGAGAGATGAAAAATTGAAAGGGTTTTTTGGTCTCCAAATCTTACCTTCAGTACTGTGTTGTTAGAAATTAAAAGCCATAATGGCAATATGTTTCTCTCCTAGCTGTGTCGTGGATGAGATGGACTTCTCGACAATGGAACTGGATGAAGCACTCAGGAAATTTCAGGCTCATATCCGTGTTCAAGGAGAAGCCCAGAAAGTCGAAAGGCTCATTGAAGCTTTCAGGTATGATGCTGAAATAAATTACTCAGTCACCAGAAACCTGCTGATGTCAAACTGGGGAACTGGGAAAGTGAAGTAAATCTAAGTTATTTCCATGCTGATTTGCAGTGTTCTTGTAAGCTACATAGTTTCAAATCCAGCATGTGATTGTGGTGGTTTTGCCAAGTATGAAATGCGAAGTTTTATTTGCTGGTACCATGCAAGTCTGGCATTTGTAATAACATAGTGAGGTTTCTCAATTAAAAGTTCTTTCTGGCATCAGTTGAAAAGATATTCCAAGATCTTTGAATGTCTCTGACAATGTATTTGGATATAGTAGTTCATATGAGTGCAATACAACACCATTTACATTTTGGAGTATATATGCTCAGCCTTTCATTAAGCATTTCAACAACAGTGGAATAAAGAGCCTTAACTTATTAAAACTAACACAAGTGTACTTGATCAAGGGCAGGATGAGATGTAAATCAGCATCTGGCAGTAAGCTAAAATCAATGCTCTGTTCTTACCTGGTGTCAATGGGAATTACTGAAAAAATAAAAAGGAATACTGAAGTTATTGTAGCTCAGAATCTGTTCTATGTAAAGCTGCAGTGCCAGCAGAGAACAAAGCCTTCCACATTCTAGGAGTGGCTTATAAGCTAAACATATGTATGAAACACAAATAATAGCTTGCTCAGCTTCTGGGGTATGTTAGTTGGTTTATTTGGTGGAATCAGAACAGTAGCTCTGACAGCTTTCACTTCTGCTTTTTTACAGCCAGCGATACTGTATCTGCAATCCAGGTGTTGTGAGACAATTTAGAAACCCTGATACCATCTTCATTCTAGCCTTTGCCATCATACTGTTAAACACAGATATGTACAGCCCAAATGTGAAACCAGAACGCAAAATGAAGCTAGAAGATTTTGTCAAGAATCTAAGGGGTAAGTCAGCTCTACTGAGAAAGGTCATAAAAGCTTTTCCCTGTAACTGTCACTGGGGAGACACCATGTATTTTCTGGGATAAACAAAAACACAAGGCACTTGATGCTGATTTCACCTGACATAAAACTGCTGTCATTTTTACAGGCTCTAGCTGTTTCTGGAATAGTGAAAACAGAATTAAGCATATAGTCTTTTGTCATATCTATCTTGTCTTTCTGAGTGGATGCATAGTCAGGTCCTTTTATTCCCATATATATACATATATATTAAGGAACAGAAATCACTATGTCATGATGAGAACTTTTGGAAATAAACTAAAGATTTAAACTCTCACTGGGGGGGGGGAAATCACAACTTCAAAACCTCCCTAAAAGGTTCACCATAAATAGCACATAAGGTTTCATTTTGATTTCTTCATTGGTATAACTTTTGATCAAGAAGCTACTTGCTACTCTATGGCACACCCAAACTGCAATTAGGTTGCCAAAAACCGTGGATATTTTTTCAAATCAGTGCATCAGATCTTTCTATCCTGGTTCTTTCTGGTGAAAAAGAACAGGTTTTATGAAGTATCAGCTCACCAGTGCTCAGCCATGTCTAACAGGAAGCAGTCCCTGTAGAGCTGAGCAGGAAGTTCATGCACGAGGAGCTGGTGCCTCCTTTTGTTCCTGGGCACTCAAGGAAGAATGGATCAAACAGCATTTACCTTTTATCATGGAAGAGCACGCAGATGCTAGAGAAATAAAGTGAGGCTGAAGTCACCATCCCCTTTTCTCTACAACAGTTTGTGCCTATAGGGAAAAAGCAGCTTTTACTGTAGTTCCATTACTGTGTGTTTGTGCAAAGGCCAGGAAAATTGCCTGCTCAGTCATTGCAGCCCTCTCCTCCTCCCCACCCCCTGCTTTTAAGCACAGAATAAGCACAATTTAGTGTAGTCCCCGTCCTTTTGTTGACCATGGCTGTAGCAGCATGGCAGCAGAACAGGCACCAACAAGCATTGATGTGTTGTGTAACAGCCATTCTCTCACTCACAGCTAAAAGTGGGCTGAATGGCAGAAACATGGAATCCAGCTGCTTAATATACATAAAGATCCTGGTGCATCTCAGAGGCATGGTAGTTTGTATTCCTGTGTGCATGTGGAACTTGCATTTTAGTCCTAGTAAAAACAAAATCCTTGCGGGGGTCTGGAATTTCAGACTGTGGAAGTCCTGGTTGGTGATTTTATTCCCTTAGATTTCTATAAGATAGTAGGTGGTTTAGCTCAGCAAAATATAAGTTAGTGTTGAGATTTTACTGTAAAGTCCTCAGAGATTCAAAAAGGCCTGATATTCATCTCTTAGCATAATACTACAGTTATATTTGTTGTACTGAATACAGCACATTCTCTGTGAGCCCTACCCCAAATGCCAGCAATTCCTTATGGTTGTAGGCATTTTTGTAACAGGCTGCCTTGCCTGTGACTGCAAATGACTGGATCACACAGGGTGGTCTGTGGAAGACTTGCTGATGTGGAACAGAAAAGAGGCAGTTTTGCTTGCCTCTAGTTGCAAAGAAACTACTTTATCATGGTGAGCAGTTGTTCCAGTGGACGACATGATATTCTATTTTGGCTTCTGAATGGGAGATAAGAGTTTATTGCTTTAAAGCCTGTATAAAAAATAGATATGCATCTCACTGTCCTCAGGAAATCCAGCTGTAAGTCACCTATTGAAACTGGACTCCTTCCACTGCTATTAAAAATACAGGATCAAGCATTCAAGCCGTACCAGTGATCATCACAGAGTGCTAAACAATGACACTGTAACTAGGCTATTCTGATGATTTGTTTTCCAGAGTAAATGAATTGGTTTTGAAATCACACAGGAAATATCAGTTAAATTAATTTTACTGGGTGATGATAAGGTTCTTGTGTAGGAAATTATTCAATGAACAGTGTTGAGTAATATGACAGAGGCAAAATGGAATGGTTCTGCTTCCTCCCAGTGGGTTACTCCTAGAAGGAGGCTACATGGAGATTCGAGTGTCTAAAGGGTTATTTAACTTATTTGAGCTTAGATACCAAAGAGGAAACTTGAAAGAAAAAAAGAATAAAAACCCCAAAGCATAGGAAGTTAGCCTTTTTATGGCTTAGTTTTAGATCAGAGTTGTGAAACAAAAACTCAAACCTGTGTAATTTCCATCAGTGTCTTGGCATATTGGAGGCAACAAGCTTTTGGGCAAAAATGAATGCTTCAGTGATGAGTAACATAACTTCCACAAGGACTGCATAGGAGATGTGAGCTGACAAAAGTCTTGGAGGCTCTAGAACAAGCCAGCAGGAAAAAGCACAGCACCAGTCTTGGGCAGCATGGGCATTAGTGTTAGCAGAGGAAACAGATTGCTTGTGGTTTTACCCTCTCCTTGCCAAGAAGCCTACATTGCTGAGCAGTACCAGTGTGTCTTCGAGCACTCAGAGCCAGGCTGATAACAGAAAGTGTTGGCTTCCCATGGCAGGGCATTGGAACTGGATGATCTTAAGGTCCTTTCCAACGCAAACCATTGTGTGATTCTGCAGGTGTGGATGATGGTGAGGATATCCCCCGAGAAATGCTGATCGGGATTTATGAGCGAATCCGCAAACGGGAACTGAAGACAAATGAGGATCACGTATCCCAAGTGCAGAAGGTTGAAAAACTCATAGTGGGAAAGAAGCCGGTAAGTTCACTTGGCACTGCCTGTCAGTTCCTAAGGAGATGTAGGGCAATGGACGGTATAGACAATACAGAATTATTAGAAGTTGCTTAGAAGTATAAATTGTTTAGAAACATAAATTAGCTGATAAGTGGCAAAAGGCAGAAACTATCAAAATAATTATTTGCTATAAGGTAGGGTTTGATTTTGGACTACTCCCAGTGCAGATGGATTTTGCTGTTGCAATCTGGTATTCATGAGTGATGAGGTCTTAAACTCTTTATGGGAAGCTTTACAATTCTGGAATTACACTGAAATATCTGCCTTTTAGGCAGCCCTCATGTTTCTTTCAAGAGAATTGTTTTGTTAAAGTGATGTTGTAGTGACTCCTATTTCAACTTTTGCGCTATCAGTTGTGGCTCCGTAAGTTACAAGGGTAATGGAGAACTCCTGTTCACTTCAGCATCTTTCTCAGCATAGCAGCTAGCTCTGTGAACTGGGGCTTGTAAGGCGAGATTGTGTCCTTTTGTCTTGGAACTTTCCCTGGAAATCAAATCCCAGGATTCTAATGCTGGGTTTGAACATCTAAAGACACTTCTTGGTTTGTTGTGGGGAAAATCCTGAAATACTTTGCTAAATCAATGAATCTTCAAAGGATCTGCTGGAAAAGGAGGAGAAATGGAAGGCCACAACATTTTCCCTTTTGTTTTAGGAGTTGAGTGGACACAGAGCTATCAAGACCAATATTTTACATTCTAACAGTGGTATCTAATGTGGTGAGGGACAGTGGATACTCAGCCTTCCTGAATTCTAGTCCTAGAGAGTCATCTTCTTACAGTGTTCATGTTAGTAGCCCGAAAGGCAGCCCAGAATAAAGCCAGAAACATACTGGACTTGCATGGGTTTGAAGTCCTACATCAGGTTTTTAATCAGCTCTGGGAGCTTTATTGCAGCAGAGACTGATGGCTTGAGGGATTTTTATTAAGACAAAGAGCACGGATCTCAAGGTTTGTAATATCCTCTCAGACAAGCCTGAACGTGGGGAGGGAATGAGGGACCGCCAACAAAAATTAAACATGTCATTTACTTCTGTTTCCCAGTAAGGAAATATTGTGGAGAACTCTTAGAAGAGGCAGAGGAGAAAGAAAGCAAAATTCCCTTAATAAAAGCTTTTATATATAATTTTGAGGAGAAGGGAAATAAATATTCTAAAGTCAGTATTTGACAGTCACCTGTGCTTTCATATGAGACTGATTTTCCAGAATTGTTGGGGGATTTAGGTTTATATATAGGCTTCTGTGGGAGATGGGGTTGTTCCTTCATGGTTCTTTTCTTGTTCAGGCATGTGGCAATTCAAATCCTAAAACTATTCTCAACCTTGTAAATTAAATGGGATTAAGAAAACAATGGCTCTGTGGAGTTCTAGGTTCAAGGATTCTTCTGTTGAGAGACTTTTAACTGTGTGAAAGAAACTTTAGGAAGCAGACAACAGCCTTTATTGATAGAAATATTTGTTTTTACTTTATAGGCATTTAGTCATAGTCAGACCGTGACTGTTTACTTGCTATGATACAGTACTGTGTTTCTCTGAAGTTTAACGAACTTGTATATGTCTTTCTACTGTAGATTGGATCTCTGCATCATGGACTTGGCTGTGTAGGTATTTCTCTCATACTCCTTCCAAATTTATACTAACTTTAACTGGCAGCATTTTCTTAAACTTGCAATAATGCATTCTGTTACATATTAACTTCTAAAAAATGGGGCTTCTTTCACAAAATATTCTCCTATTGCTGTAGTGATAACACTCCGAAATATAAACACTTCCTTAAAAATCTGTTTCCCAGAGGCTGATGGTTGTATTGCCAAGGGTTTTCCAGACCTTTCCTTAGTACACTTTTTCTGCATTTCAAATGCCATTATCACTGTAGAAAGAAGACAGCCAGGAAGGAGTGAACAAATCAGTAAACCTATAGTTGCACCTTCGCTTTCCACCTGGGCCCTGGTGTGTTAATTCTCTCTGGCCCGTTTCAGTATTGAATGATACTCTAGAAAGATATTGCCAGTTAGTTCAACAGTTCTCTTCTGAAAGGTCATGGACATGGAAAATATTGATTCCAGATTTAAACTGTAGGCATATTCAATAACAATCCTAAACCTGTTCTTCTATTGCAATGTTCCACTTGTACCATTTCATGGTAACATTACTGCAAGCACTTTTGAACAAACACAGAAACCAGCTCCTAGCAGAGGAGTGAAATGTAATTGCCTTATCCAGATTTGATCCTAATGATTTTATTGTTTAACTGCACTGTGCATTAGTATCTTCAAGTGGGACAATCCAGAGAATCATAGCATCAGCCAGGTTGGAAAAGATCATCAGGTCTCACCATTTCCCCAGCACTGCCAAGGCCACCACCAACCCATGTCACTGAGGACCTCGTCTCCATGCTGTGTGAACACTTCCAGGGACAGTGACTCCAGCCCTGCCCTGGGCAGCCTGTTCCAATACCTGAGCACCCTTTGGGGAAGAAATTGTTCCTCATCTCCATCTCCATCCTTCCCTGGTGCAGCTTGAGGCCATTTCCTCTTGTCCCATCCCTTGTTCCTTGGGAGCAGAGACTATCCCCCTTCTGGCTCCATCCCCCTGTCAGGCTGTTGTAGGGAGTGGTATGGTCCCCCCGAGTCTTCTCTTCTCCAGACTGAGCCTCCCACCCCCCCAGGTCCCTTAGCCATTCCTCATCACACTTGTGCTCCAGGCCCTGCACCAGATCCTCAATGTCTCTCTTGTAGTGGGGGGCCCAGAACTGAACACTGTGAAGAAGGAACTTTAAACTTTCTTTTTTTTTTTTTTCAGTCTTTTATTTCTTGCTTTTTCTGTGTCAACAATTAAAATCATACAAACCTAGCTTCACATTCCTCAGAGAACTGCCTGTCACTGTTCCATGGATGCATGTCTAGCAGTACCACTGGACTGTAAAAACAAACAGGAAGATGTGACCTTTATAAAATAGGCTGGAAGGGAATCTTACCAGCTCATCTATTGCTGTGAGTGAAAGCACTGGCTGCAGTTAAATTTCAATACCAGAGTTCACTGTAGTTGTCTGCAAGTTTATAGGCCCAGTGACTCTCCTTGGGGCTTTTTACCTTGCTGTAGGCAAATCTCCAGCTGCCGTGTGCTGTCTGGAGCTAAGCTGAGGTAGGAGAGAATGAGAACATGAGACATTCATTTCTGATGCTTTGCACTGAAGGTTCGGTTACCAGAATAACCTGAAAACAGAAACCATTGCTTTCTCCTGCTATAACCTGAAAACAGAAACCATTGCTTTCTCCTGCTATAACCTGAAAACAGAAACCATTGCTTCCTCCTGCTTTCTTCACCACATTGGCTCCTTTAGAACATGGCACATTTCTTTCTTAAATACCTTCTCCTTGCAAATCCAGGGAGGATTATTAAATTCATGCCATAGGTAAATGAAATGTAATTAGTATTTTATCTGTTATTAGCATGGTTATCATTGGATTTGGGGGAATAAATGAAGTCTCACCAAATGACTTGCTAACCAACCAGGAATGAGAACAGATAGTGAACCCTAAACTCTTCTAACAACTTCAGGTTTGGTTTGGGGTTTTTTGCTTCTCCCTGCTCATGTAGAGGAAGAAGCAGCATTAGCAGACTTTGACTCGTTTCCTTGACCTAGTACATCTTGTAATTCCCATGCAGAATGCGGACTTACAAAGAAACATGATGTATAAATGAAATCTATGTCTAGTTACCAAAGAGTATTCTCTACTTCAAATTTTTATAAAGTTAAAAGGATTTCTTTTAATATTGTTAACAAGATATCAGCATTTGCATTTGGAAGAAATGCATTCTGTTGAGGAGGAAAACAGTATCTCTGGAGACAGCTTCAGCAGATAGTTCAAATCAGAAAATAGAAAATTATTCTTGGTTTTCTTGCCAGCCTGAGCAAATAAGCCAGACTGAAAGTGCATTTACTTCTTCCTGGTGTCACCATGTCCTTGGTATTGGGGAATGAACAAACTGGCTTAATTCAGTGACTGACAAAAAGTAACATACAACATCAGTGTATTCATCTCACAAAAGCTAAAGTTGCTTTGCAACTTTTCTCCTAATAAAGATACGATAAAATGCTCAGGAAAGCAACATCCTTTGTTTTTAGCTTCCACTTTCTTAACCCTACGGTCTTTCAGGGCTTTATCATTCCACAAAGTGAGACTCTATCCCCAGTAAAACTTTCTCTGGCATCCATATACAAGAATGTGAGCTGTTAGAGAATGTTTTATACAAGAACTTTGAGGAAGCTGAAGTATCATGCAACTTTGTGGCATATAAATCTTTATTTCTCTGTTGTTGGTATATTGATGAAAAAGTCTTATGGCCTTAGAGGTAGAAATATTTGAGGTATTCAGAAGAAGGCTGTGGGTATGAAAGATGCTCCTTCTTGGCTACCCCTTGCTCTGTTAACCATGACTATTTATATTATCACAGGTCCTCTCGCTACCCCACCGGAGGCTGGTTTGCTACTGTAGGCTGTTTGAAGTTCCAGACCCAAATAAACCTCAGAAGCTTGGACTGCACCAGCGAGAAATATTTTTATTTAATGACCTTCTTGTGGTATGTATCTTGGGGTGGACAGGCTGCTAGTGAGGTGTTCAGAATGCCTGGCTCCAGGGAACCAGCAGTGATTCAGGGCATGAGCGTGCCTAAAGAGAAATATCTATTACCTGTTACTCTGTACTCCAGAAGGCTTGGTATGATTGAGGTTTAAATCTTCCTCATTATACAGAATTTGCTCTTAAACTGAAGCCGTTTATTGATTACTACACTCTATTGTAAGAAAGTACTTCGAAGCAATAGCTTTTACCATAAAGAAAAAATGACATCCAGGTTACCCATTTCCTTACTGGGTAAACAGAGACATTCTTTTCCCCGGGAATAATGAATTCAAGTTACTTGTGGAAAAACAAAATTACATACTACTTCATATTCACAGATGTTCTATGAACCAGACGTGTTTCTTCTTTGAAATGGAAACAGGAGATGTTGAAATAGGTTTTATAGTTGACTTTACTTTTCAGTGTGTATTTAATTTGACGGGTCTTTTGCAAAACAGACATACAAAACTGGTGACAGCTTGGAATTATTTGGTTGGTTTACTCTTCAAAATAAGAAAATTTGTTGCACTGTATTTGGAATGTATTTGGCTGTTACCTGAGATCCTTAGAACTAAACTAAAAATGTGATGGTTTTTAATGAAAAAGGCATGGCTCAGATGCACAACATTATTGTGTGTAATTTTTACATCTCTTCAGACCTTAAAACCAGGAAGTAAACGACTGTAAAAAATATCCTTTCAATTGTGAGTGTAGCCTTCTAGTTGTAAATGTGCTTAGGTATAAAATGATGGAACATTGTTGTCTTCGGGTTACAAGTTTTCTGTCATTTTTTATTACTTTGATGTCAGTAGTTTTATCAAACTGTTTTGGGACTAATATTGAACAAAGCTGTCAGTTGACCAGGTGCCATCACCAGAAGTTAAAATTAGAAAGAACTAGTAAAAATAAACCTCTTGCGTTTAAAGAGAAAGAGTGATTGCATTCACACTTTAAGAGAACCCCAAAATTGATGGTAAGTCGTAGCATGTTACTTCTGTTGTAGCAAAAAGTGCATGCTGCCACAAACTCAGCTGTGATTGAGATAGGTGCTGTACAATCATCGGGAAAAGAGGGGTCATGGATGATGTAGTGTAAGAGAGTCTTTGGAGGGGCACAGAAGTGGAGCAAGTTTAGAAGGTCGCAGCACATGAAAATAATGACTAAGAATTAAACTTGTCTGAAGAGGTGTATAGGCATGTCCTGCCCAGAGTCAGACGAAGAAAAAAGCATGAGGAAAAGCAGCTGAGCTTTTAAAAGGATCATTTAAATACTCACGTTTCTGCTGGCATGTGCAGTGCACAGTATGGATGTGGGGTTTTTGTCAGGAATTTCAAGTAGAATTCTGGAGAATAGAGAACACAAAGGCTTTGTATCTGGATAAAATATTAAACCTTCTGGTGAAGAGATAGCAGTGCCTCAAAGCGAGCTTTGTTCCTTCAGAAGTCATGGACTAAATACATCAGATGCATTAAAAATGAGGGAAAAATGACAAGTTGCTATTTTCTGGCAGATTACAGCTTTCTGTGGTATAAAATTTTTCCTCGTATGCTAACTGTTAACAATCATTTTCCACAAACACGTATGGTCAAAGGGATATCTCACTTGGTTTATTTGATGACTTTCAGGTGACCAAGATTTTTCAGAAGAAGAAGAACTCTGTTACATACAGTTTTCGACAGTCATTTTCCCTCTATGGAATGCAAGTTCTTCTGTTTGAGAATCAGTGTAAGTCCTTCCTGTCTTTTTTAGATAACCGTTTTATTCAGACAAAAATACAGAAGGCAATAAAGAAGTGTGTGAGTGAAAGGGATGGACAGGACTTGATTTTGAGTTTAGGAATAAAATTGCTCTCAATTTAACATAGCCCTAAAGTTTAAAACTTCAAAGTTTTTAGATGGTGTCAGCATAAGAAACAGCAAGACTGCTGTTAAGTCTTTGGGGTTGTAGTCAGAAGCCAAACTTGCTAAATGTGTTGGTTGTGAATACTTGTAAAATGTTTGAAAAGAAACAAATCTATCTGCTGCTGAGTCAATGGTACAGTTAGCTGGAACTGAATCTATGATAACAAGTAATGGCTCTCATAATGATATGTGTAACTCAAAGCACTGTTTAATTTGTTTCCCTGATTTATGTCCCAACTTCGTGCCTAGGTAATGCATACTCCTTCAAATATAAATGCAAAACAGAGTCTGGATTAAAGTTTCCATTTTGCGATACCTCTTGTTTATGTCAGTTGTAATCTGCATCAATCAACTCTTCTTATCTTTAATGCTTGTCAAACATAGTCTTACCAGACAAAATCCTGACTAAAAGCAAATAGTGTGTTAATGCCCTGATTTTAAGCCCAGAGACAGCATCACAACTACACAGCAGAGCACAGTGGTCAGTGTGGCACACGGGGAGACGGTCTCCTTGACCTGACTTCATGGTTTGAAAACCAGGCCTTGACCTTCCCGATCAGCTGGATACAGTTCAGTATGACCTTCAGCAGTTTCTGTGATTTTCTGTTGTGGAAGGCTCTTAGTTTTCACTTGTCCTTGAGAATGTGCCCCGATGCTCATCTCTCTCAAAAGAAGTCACTGTTATTGAGTCAAAGCATCTGGGGATTTCAAAAGGGAAGATTTTGTAGAGCTTGCAGTAGTGATGTAGCTTGCAGGTTATTTATATGCAAACACATTCATTTTCTCTCTTGTGCACGCATTATATGATATAAAATTCATTTTCTGAGAGGAAGGCCAAATACTTCTATCCTGGATTTTGGTGATAATAGGAGAATATAGAATTCCTCTGATGTCAAGTTAAATAAATAGTTTAAAGTTATGAAATAAATAACTATTTCATAAGCATACCAAACAGAAACACTCCATTCAAGCAACTTAAAAATAGCTGTGGAGAAACTAGGAATAAAGGGTTGGCTTCCTCACAGTGAAGTGGAAGCATTGTCCCTGAGATACTTCAGTAGGAGTAGTTGGGCTTGTAAGGTGAATTCACTACAGTGAGTGACTGAGCTGATTACATTTCCAATATCAGTGCCTGTTAGGTGGAATGAAGTATTTTCCAGTTGGGAAAGAGAATTATTCTCCTCTTTTGGTTTATAAAATTCATATGCTTGGTTTCCCCTGTCCCCAGCAAGCTCTGGGGTATTTTGGACAGAGCCATCACACTATTCAGTCGATCTGTGTGTAGCAGCTGTCAGAAATGCCTGGTTTCCAGTGGATAAAATTTCCTGTCACTAAAGCAGAAGCAACAAAAATACTGGTTTGGCTACCGATGCGGTTGAGCAACATGATTGGTGTTGATGATAGAAGAGTTGACTTCTAATGATAGAAAATGTCACCCCACCCCTTAAGTGATGCACTGCTAACAACAGAAGCCAATTCCATTGGGTGGAAAAGCTGGGAAAGGAAGAATAAGGAGAATGGTGTCATAGATCTCTAGTAAACAAATAGGTCATAAGGGAAATACATTTTGCATTTGCAGTCAAAATCATTGACAAACTAGAAGGGGTGAGCAGCTAGATCACTGCAAAGAGAGTGTCTCTGAAGCCAATAAATCCATGTTTCCTGATGCTTAATCAATACAATGTGGAGAAGTACCTCTGGTAATCAAATATGTTTGTGTGTTTAGAATGTGGAAGTTTGTTCTTTGTGAAGGTGGCCCGTGTGACTGGGGTTACCAAGCTTTTTTGTTTAGTTTCAGAAGCTCTTTTGTTTCCCCTAACCCCACGTGGTGCACTTTCTGCCTCTCCAGTGTCAGTGCTCAACACCCTATGTGGTGGTTTTGGCTGTGTTCTGAGTGACAGCAGCAGACACCTTGAGGTAGCTGTTCTATATGATTGAGGGTACGTGCGTCTGGTCAGGAGCAGCAGGTCAGCTGTATGTTACCTCTGTGCAAGACCGTGATATCAGACCTCAGCAGAAGCCCCAGATTCTTGCTTCCTCCTTCTCCTCTGTACCTTTGGGGCTTGTAGTAGTTGGGACCTTTTTTCACCTGAGAATGGACTTGCTTCACTTCTAGTTACAACAGATTTGGAAATTAAGATGTCCTTTTAATAAAGCATTGCATTTGCACTTGTTTCTCAGTATTTTAACTCTCTTTGACACCTGATGGCTTTGAGGGAAGAGACTGCCTTCCATCATCTGCTGGTTCTTAAGAGAATGAATTTCTAGTACATGGGAGCACTTGAACTTCAGGCTGAATACTTCAGTGGGTATTTGAGAGCTTTAGCAAACCAACGTCAGGCAGTGGAGGAAAAGAAAATGTTGTGAATTAGAATGTGCACTTTGAGACTTTCTGACATCCTATTTCCGCAGGTCTGTGCTTCAAGCAAAGGGTGATGCTGTTTTCGACAGCAGAAAATGTCTTCATTATAACCTATCCTTCTGTAAACAAACCTCTCTCAACCAGGAGATAGTTGCAACCAGCTGTTACAATTTGTATTCTCAGATGTGCAGCTAGAAAAGAGGCAAAGAGAGTTCACTGAAAAATCTCCCTTTTATTGTGGGGATGTCCATAATATACCCTAAATGGTGGGGTTTTTTCCCCACTTGGGATTTTCCTTTTATATCATACGTTGTATCTGAGGGGTAACAGCTGCATAAAGACTATCTTTCAGTATTTATTCAGCATCTTGACAGTTAAGCAGTTCTGGTGTATCTTAGGGAATTTCATTCTAATTCTGTGCCTTTAGACTTTTCTTTCTCCGACTTTGTCCTCTGGATGTTAATATTAGTAGAAAGTTTTGGTGTGGTTTTTCTATTAAAAGTAATTGGAATAATAAGAGCTCAGGTTTTCCTGACTTTTTCTTCTAGATTATCCCAATGGTATTCGGCTCACATCAGCTGTTCCGGGAGCAGATATCAAAGTACTCATAAATTTCAATGCACCAAATCCTCAGGACAGGAAGAAGTTTACAGATGATTTGAGGGAGTCAATTGCAGAGGTTCAAGAGATGGAAAAGCACAGAATAGAGTGTAAGTACAAAGGTACATATGATAGAGCATTTTCGAGGTAATTGAAATAAGAAAATCTTGAATACACAAATAACCCATGAGAACTCTTTAAAAGTTGAAAATAATGTGGGTTTTTTCCATGGCTTTGACTCTAGAAAGAGAGAAAACCCAATGATATCTGAAGCTGCAGCTGAGTTCTTGGACTACTATTTACTGCAATGTAGCTGCAGTGGAAATTCAGCCTGTACAAACTACAAACAGGAATGGCCAGAGGAGAGCTGGATTTGTAATTTGTAGGATCTATTACAGGAAGAATTCTAGGGATAATTTACATCACTGAAATGCTCAGTGATGGCCCTTCAAATAATTTTTTCTGAGTTTGTGACTAAACATGGAATTTTACCTTCTGTTTCTTCTCAAGAGGAATAGCCTTTCTTCTGTGTATTGTAACATAAAGCTGTTAGTACAGGGGTGAAGTTCCTCTCTGGCATCTAACAGTGCCAAAATGAACTCTTATCTATTATTCACGGTTGTACATGATCACATAGAACTATGTAATCGTGAGGGTTGGAAGGGACCTTAAAGATCATGATGTTACCATGTCCTTCATTATACTCAATAAAAATGAATTGCAAAATGATTCTCTTTGTTTCAGCTGAACTCGAAAAACAGAAGGGTGTGGTGCGACCAAGCATGTCTCAGTGCTCTAGCCTGAAAAAAGACTCTGGCAATGGGACACTGAACAGAGCTTGCCTGGATGACAGCTATGCCACTGGGGAGGGGCTGAAGAGGAGTGCACTCAGCAGCTCCCTGAGAGACTTGTCTGAAGCAGGTAAGCACTGCCTCCATCTCCCTGCTCCGGCTAGTGCATGCAAAGGTGCCTGAGGGATGCATAGAAAGCCCAGTGCACAGTGGGCTTCCAGAACTAGTCATACTGAAACTTCAAACGTTTTAAATAGCTCCTCTTTCACAGTTGGTGTTTAATATCTGTTTGTTTCTTTACCCTTGTTCTATTAAGCAACCACTATTTGAAAGCATTTAAACCGTTGTAGATTGCTATGTATACTTTTAAAGGAGAGTGAAGACAGAGGAAAAATTGTAAGTGTTTTATAAAAGTAGTGATTGACTTGTGCTAGGAGTAACCCACTTAGTTTTCCTTTCTTTTTTTCTTCCCCTTTGCTTCTCCCCCTTCATACAGTAGGCTTAGAAAGAAAATAAGAAACTGGTCTCTGTGTAATGACCGCTTTCTGTGTATTTTGTGCTCAAGTGTACCTGTGTTACCACCTTGATGAATGAAATTGAGTGAAGCCCTACTAAATTCTGTCTAGAGCTATGCAATTCAGGTACAGCATGTCCCTGATGCTCTTTTATTGTTTGTAACTCAAGATGCAGTTCCTAATTCTTGCAAAGAGGTTGTTGTGAAATACTATTGCCAGTACAATAAAAGAAGCCCTAGTGGCCAAGAATACTGACAGCCCATGAAACCACTGATGTGTGTTGAGATGAATTAACTGGTAATGCAGCTAATGACTGGAAAGCAGTGGTGGTGTGATTTTTTAGCCAAAGGAAAGCCAGGGGAAGCTTGGTATGCTTTGCTTTTATGGTCTGCCTTGGTAACACACAACTGGCATACCCATGTAATACAGGCTACCATGGGCAGTAACCTTGTCTGTCACTATTAAATGTGACTCCTGTAATTTACAGGAAGCCATATCTGAACACTGTGCCCATTATTCAGAAAGTACCTCTGGGGATAGTAGCAACTATATAAATTTTGATAGTTCATAGTCGGTGTTATACAATCTGATTAGTTCTTTTAATTGCAGTGATGATTTACAGTATGGTCATAATTTCAATACAGTGTATATCTTTGGTAGTAGACACTACTTACTCATCTTCTTAACTAAAGAAGAGATTTTAGCTATGCTGCAATAAATAAAGTTGTTGTAAACTGAACTTACAGCCTGTGTTCTGTGGGTATACGTATGTGCACACAGATATGTAGAGAGTGAGCTCTTTCAATTATTTTATTCTCTGTTTAGGCTTTCATACTCATATGTCCATTTGCTTCATTAAAAAGACCTAGGACTTGATCCAGAATCAGGCTGAAGTTGAATATTGGTGCTTGATTGGCTTCAGTGGATTTTAGATCAAGCCACTAGTCTTCCACCATTGTTACATCTCTTGAGGACACTTAATCACCCTTTTGTGTTGTTTTAATTTCATTAGGAGAACTACCATATTGTTGGATATGTGAGTTCAGTGGGTGTCTGTACCCACAAATGTGATTTCTGATTGATTTTATTCATCCCATAGGAATTTCTCAACCCTGTCTTTCAAACATTGCCATGTGTTTAAATTCATGTTTTGGGTTTTATGCAATAAACAAGTATTTGTAATCATGAAAGCATTTCACTTTTCAACAGGGCATGCTTACAATTGCCATGCTTATTACTGAAAATAACTTTTTCCATACTAAAAAGTAGAAATCACAGACTAGAGGGTTTATCAAAGAGTTTGTTAAACCCAACTAAACTTAATTTTAACTTTAAAAGTTGAGAATTATGGAGAGTTTCTGTTTGGTCTTGTGCAGTGCAACTGACTTGAGAAATTACATACCTGTTATGTGCTTTGTTATTTGGTGTAGTAACTGTCATGAGATTACACATGCTTTTCCTGCCTTTTCTCAGTGAGCAGCTTGCATGTGAGGCTCATTATTGGTTTATTTTTAATAAGGGACAGATGATCCACAGAAAAACAAAGACATCCCTTCAGTTAGCAAGATACTGCAGCCCAGTCATTATACCATATTAAACTGCTACTGCAAAAGACTATGGAGTTAAGTTGCCCGAATTCCTCTTTTGTGGATGAAACACAAGGTCAGCAAGAAGGAGGAATAGGAGTAGTGGAAGTAGAGGAACAAGAGTGTGTGGACGTGTGTCTTTCTGTAGGAAAAGCATTGAAGAAAGTGCATTTGTAAAGCGTTCCTTTCTACATTAAAGCAGAAATAAATCATCAACATGAGCAGATTGCCTGGTTGCATGTTTGTGCAGAAAGGCGGAGAATTGTCCAGTGAACATTGCAGAAACTAACTGAACACTTTTAAACCTTTATCCAAGGAAGGGGAAATCTGATGGGGCAGCATTTTGCTTGCACGGCTATATGACAAAACTCTGTAGCAAAACAGTTCATTACTCTCTACCAGATATCACAGCAGTAAATGCTGGCTGTGGAAAGCCACTTTATATTTGGCTCTTGGAAAAGAGTGATGATTCATAAGCTTCTTAGACCTAATGGATGTTGATAGCTGGAATTATTCCGACTCCTAAACTGTAAGCTGTATGGAAAGGCAAGGCTTCTGTCACGTAACAATGTCAGGAATCACGTTCTGATGGTTGTTCCTTCACACATTTGCCATGATAGCTTAAATCATAATTGCAAAAAGGACATGCATGAAGGTCTCTGGATTTAGAAGATACTGTTGTTCATTGTGGATTAACAGTTCTTTCCATGGAATAAAAAGAGAATGTGGCAACCAACTATAGAATCAGCTAGGCTGGAAAAGACCTTTAAGATCAGTAAGTCCAAGATGTGACTGTGTCAAAAGTATTTACTGTTCTATTTTTCTCAAAAGCAGAATATATCATTTTTATTACCTGTGCTTGAGCCTCAGTCAAGCAAGAGCTGAATTTATTTGTCCCAAACTTCTCAATTCTTAATTTACATTAAAATACTAGAAGACAGACAAATTTTAATGTGGTTAAAGCTGAGTTTTAGAGATTCCAATCCAGTTCTGGACATTTCACCACTCCATATACAATCGCATAATAAGTAGGTTTACAGAAAGATGGGAAAGGTATGAAGACTCAGCATGTCTATTAGCACATGGGAAGAATTATTTGGTCACTTAAGCAGAGCATGGAGGATTATGTGGGTTGAGCTTCTCACAGGTTTCTTGACTAGTCAGTCTGAACTCCAGTGACTCTGGGTTGCCGGAGGACTCCCTGCTTTCACACTGAGTGGGCAGTGGTGAGCACCTATGGAAATCAAGCTTTATACTCCCCATCCCTAACCTGTGAGGTGGAAATAATACTTACACACTGCACTGGTTTAAAAATTGTCTATTTATGGTTTGCCTCAGTAATACAAAACTGGCATGCCCATGTGACACTGGAATCTGCACAGTAGTCACTGGTCACTTTTAATGTAAGTAATGCTTGTCTCGTAATCCCCTGAGCTATCTCAAAACAATCACAGACACTGGTGACTGGTGACTGCTTTAAAAACAATTCTATCATGTATTCTATAAAATTTCCTATATCACAAAATGTAATGGAAAATAGTGTGGAATAGCATTGTAATCCCCTTATAGACTCTGGCTTCATGCAATTACAGAATCCCTTCTTAATCTGCTAAATGGGTGGTATGGGACAGTCCCTCATCAGATGCAGGCAGGGTTATCGGGTTATTTTCTCCTTCCTCTCCCCTGGATTTTGTTGCGCTACATTGGATGAAGGGTACCAGCAGTCTTTTTTTCCCTTATTAGAAGAACTTTCCAAGTAGGGAGGGATTCTTCCCATCTCTTCCCTTGTCCCTGTTGTAGTTCCTATTCTTCAATGGAATAGCAACAGTAGTGGGCATGCTAGAATTTACTGGGGTTTTAAAACAAAAGGGATTTGTATGAATCAAGTCTTCTGTGGTCTCCAATGTGATATCTTTTGTGATATCCAATTCTGTGAAATCGTTTTACAAGGCTAGATGCCCCCCTCTGGTTATGAACACCTTTATATCAGCTACTTTTCTGTCTGAGGGATGAGACAAAGTTTGATTTTGCAGTGAAGGAGTTCAGCAAGGCAAGGTGTGGTTATGCTGTTTTCTCATCTCCTGAGGCTTAATCAGTATTTGGAGAATAATCTCTTTGAAGATGCTAAGAAACTGTTTTCATCATCAGTGTGTCATCTTAAGAATATACCTATTTCTCCCAGAAATCAAGGTGAAAATGTGAAGGTTACAAAGAGTCTTTTCACCCTGTAAGTAGTCTCTCTAGTGATCAGAGCCTGTTTTGTAGGTAATTTTAATCAGGTCATCTTGGGTAGTACCCATCAGCTGATGGGTAGTTAGACGGTTACAGATTCTGCTACTGCTGAGAAAATCATTTTCACAGCCTTTGGAGGCTACTGTAACAACCCACTGTTGTAGAAGAGCTGCTATGTTAGTTTGCTTCACCAAAACCTTCATTTAGAACTTTTTTCCAACCTTTTTTTTCCAAGATACACATGGCCAGATGACCATACATTGTTTAGACATCAGTGTATCTCACTGGCAATGAACAGTTTGAAGAAATACAGGGTAGCACTGAGAAATACTGACATTTACTGTAATGACCTGCACATCTGTGAGATCAGTTTGTGCAAGGTAGAATGGATTTTTATTCATGAAACTGATTTTTCTTTTGTCATGTTTCAGTTCGTAAAAATATTTTAATCACTTCATATTTCTACTTTAAATTTGAAATATTCTTAGTCCCATGCAGTGCATGTTCATATGTAGAATCAGAGAATGATTGAGAATATGGGACATACTATACATATGTAAGTTAAAGGTATTTCTTACAGGAGTGTCCATATCTAACATCAATGATTTGTTGGAATGAATCAGAAAAGACTAAATTAACTGAAACTTAATTTTATAAAAATAAATTAAAAATTTCAAGTAGATAGTAGTATATTAAGCAAAACTGGTCTCTTGATAAATATCGCCTTGCTTTAGATCACAGCTGTTAGTTACTATGTGAGTACAGAGATATGCTTCCATCCAGTGCTATTGGAGTGACACTGTTTCCTTGACAGGCATTGGAAGGCTGCAGCTCTAGGGAAGCATTTCTGAGAGGGGATGCCACCTCAGACACCAGAGAAGAGTCTTGCATAAGCACACATTGGCAGGGGGAATGTTCTAGAGGATTTACTTAATAGCTTTCCTATCATGCTCCAGGTCAATACGGAATTGGGTTCAATTTAAGAACATAGCCAAAGTGCTCTGAGTAGAGATAGTGCCTATCTGAAGGAAATTACAGGCATATTAAGTAGGATTTTTGTGTTCTAGGAAAGTTAGGTTTTTTAGTCTGTTTAGCAAAGTTAGCAAAGTAGTACTTTGCTAGTACTACTTTGCCCTGAAATTACTCTAAGCAAAAATCCATCTGTCTCTTTCTGTCCATATATACTGCATATATACTGTCATGGTTATTTTATTAGAGACTTCTCTCCTGCTTTATGCAAAAGGCTTTAGATTTTCCTAGTTTCCTTCATTTTTGGCCACATTTAATGATCTGTGGCAGCTGTCAGTCTTATTTGCAATATTGCCTGCTAAGTCAAGAGATGGCTATCTTTCCCGGTGTTTCTGTATCAGCAAACAGGAGGGATTTGAATACTAAGCAGTTTTAACCCCATCATTGGAGCAAAAAAAAAATGTCATAGCCTGACTAGAAGTAAAAATAAGGGATTATCAAACCCAGCTTTTCTTGGGGAGTTCATAAAGTAGTACAGCTGTGGCTTTGATGAGGCTGAAACTGCAGGAAGAGATGAAGTGCATTTGACCAAGAGCCTGTCTAGGGGAATTGTTCGAAATTCCAGCAAATCTAACAGGTCAACCGAAACAACTTGACCACGAACCTTCCTCTCAACTGAATGTCAGTGTAGAGAGGTTTGTACTGGGAGTAATGCTTGGGTTTAGTAAGAGAGGGGGAAATGTTACAGTAGCATAAAGAGAACTGTAGCTCCTAAGAGAAACTTGTGTTGTGGGGCAGCATCCCTGGACCAGCCAGGCCAAATCTGTGCTTATGGATCCCGAGGTGGCACTTTAGATCATATTGATCTTGTAAGACTTATGGGTAGTGTAAATGAGAGAGAACATCCAGGATCTTATGTCCTACGTGTAGCCTCTGAGGTATTCTGGCTCTTTAGGCAAACAGTGGTGTTTCAGCTGTAGTTTTAGGCAAATGTCTTGGGCAGTTTGGGAACGTGGGAGAACAAATCCATCAGACTTAAAGCTCAAGCACTGCACAGCTAAACAAACAAAATCTAGCCATAATGTCAAGACAGATTCCAGGCTGATCAAAAATTAAGTTTAGTTTTTTTAAGCCTCATGAAAGAAGATTATATGAAATCCACTGAGGTCCAGACCTGAAACTGGAATGATAAAACCAATGCCCCTCACCAGTGTCCCCTCCCCGAAGACCAGAATATGCCAATATTAGATTCTGTATTTAAATAATAGCCCCCCACCAGTATACATCAATGCTACCAGTCTTTAAAGAAAGAAACTCCATAGACAACTAGATTCCAGGAAATCAAACCATTAGAGTCGTTGTTGGCCAACATCATAACCATACTACTAAATATAGATGCTCTAAACCACATCTATTGGAAGAGTTGTACAGCTACTTAAAAAATCACACCCCGCTAACGGTAGTCGATTCACAACAACAATGCCTCTGAAAAACCAGCCAGGTACAGAAACTTAATGTAACTAATGGCCTTAAAATGGCAGTTTCTGCCTCTGTAGCTGCTGTACCAGTCCAGTGCCATGTTAACCCCGCAGCCCCTAGTTGCACTTAGACTGCTGTAGCAATGCAGGGCAAGCAGCTGTTTTTCACCCGGGTCTTGTCTCATCTCTAATCTCTGGTGTTGCATGTCCTGGGCAGGCAAGCGTGGGAGACGCAGCAGTGCAGGATCGCTAGACAGCAATATGGAAGTAAGTAGGAAGTTCCTGATGTCTAGCTGGATGTGATGATGTGCATTTCAAACCTTTCTTTTATATACATATTTTTTTGCTCTTTTTCTTCTAACATATAACCTGCCTGCCACAAATAAAATGCATGCCTAGGCTACTCACTCCGTATTCTTCCAGCTTAAAAAGCACTGACAGCTTGTTTTAGACCAATGCCATTTTTGGTTTGAGCTAACCTTGTTCCCTTTGTTCCTGCAAGCATGGTTAAATGAGTATGATGTGTCCTTTTGCCACCATTTCAGTCTGGTCCCAGCTTAAAAGCCCACTTGCTTTTTGTTACCAAGTACACTGTTCTTGCTGTTTGATATTTAGCTACAACTATCAACTTTCATGCTCAACCATTCCCATTGCTTATTTTCGAGTTAAATTGCTCAATGTATGCAGTCATGACACCATGGAATTGCACAGATAGGGCATGGGAGGAAAAAAACAATTAAGATAGGTGAATTCAATGTGGATTTCATGAGATTTCATTCATCTTCAAACCATTTATATATACTGTTCATGTCTCTGAATTCAGCTTGCAGATTTTTTCTTTAATTTTCTCCTTTTTTCTTTTGACTTTATTTTTTGTGTTTGCTTTAGGTAGATTGCAGTTTCAATCTAGCACACTTCGCCTAAGTACTGTTGTGTTCTATAGCTCTTTTTAAACAATACAAACCCAAAATGTCCAGCAACTAAATACACCATTCCAGACTAAATCATAGAGGACATAGGGTCAGAAGAACCCAGTCCCATAGAAACCTAAGTGGCAAAAATGATCTGATTCCATTTCACACATAACTCAGAGGTAGGCTTGAGAAGCAGCACTGTGGCATATAGTAGTGGAAAACTACTATAAAAACATAAAGTTAAAAATAGTGTTTTGAAATCAGAATTGTAACAGTAGTATTTGCTGCTCTGTGTTTTAGCTATTTAGGTTGAATTTCATGTAGCTTTATTTTTTGTTGTAAAAAGGCAAGTATGGTATTTTTTACAGTATTTTAAAATGCATTTTTCCTTTAAAAACACACTCCAAGGTCTTCTGTCATGTTACTCTTCCGTGACATTTTTCTTACTTAAAGTCATAGCTTTTGTTATTAAAGTACCGAGAGAAGAACATTTAATGCTTAAAATCCCCCAAGAAGGGCACGAGTGCCTCCTTGGCAACTCGGAGAAGGTGGAAATGACATTTTTCCTACAACCTTTAACATAGTCCACCCCTGCGAGCACTGAAGGAGGAGTTTGTGGGTCAGTGTGAACTTTTTCTTTTAAACATTTTAAGATTTTTTTAATTTTTATTTCTATTAATTTCTTTTTAGGGGTCCATCATTAGCAGTCCTCACATGCGCCGAAGAGCTACATCAACCCGAGAGTGTCCATCTCGCCCTCACCAGACTATGCCTAACTCCTCCTCACTCCTAGGTTCCTTATTTGGTAGTAAAAGGGGAAAGCCACCTTCCCAAGGCCATCCACCATCCGGCTCATCACAGCAACCTCCGCACCCTCCAGTAATCCCACATCAGCAACACTCACAGCATCCTTCTGCCATGCATCACGCAGGGCCAGGCGAGGGGCAGACGCAGGCCCAAGTGCACTCTCACCATTCGCAGTACTGCCACATGCAGCAGAACCCACCACCCTACCACCACCACCACCACTACCACCCTCCCCAGCATCTCCAGCACCCACACCAGTACCACCAACATGTGCCCCACTCCCAACACGCGGCACACTCTCCACACACACCCTATATGCAGCACTCTCACTCTCAGCATTCCCACTCCCCTCACCCACCGCCGCACCCGGCACACTCTTCTCATCCCCAGCACCCTCAGCATCACCATGGGCCACCACCGCCCCCCTCTACTTCAGCCAGCACTAAGCCCAAACACAGTGGCATCAGCACAATAGTCTAGAACGTATTGACCCTCCTAATAACTGTAGTTTTAAACCGAGTTACAAAGGCACTTACAGGAAGCACCAAGTAATATTGTCAGTTTTTACCTAGGTGATTTAATTGAGTTGTGTGAGCTTACAGGCTTGCTGTTACTAAATAAAATAATTCAAGTTAGTGCAGTCAATACTGGTTTTACTTATCTACTCAATAGAACTTCACCATCTGGTTAGTTCTTACTTCCAAACTGCCTTGAAAACGTGCTGCTTGCTGCATATGAGTAAAACGACCTTTCCCACCAAATCCCTTGACAATTTTACATGCATAATAAAAACTTAGTCTATGGAAAAAGGGACAAAGTGATACAGAACTAAGTGTTGCATTCTTGCTCTTTTATTGTCAATGGGCAAAATAAATAAGTAGACCTGATATGGTTGATGAAAGTACGTAAGTAAACTTTATATAATATAAATATATACATATAAATATATATATATACTGTATAGTTAACATTTGTGCTTGGAAAGAATTTTTTTCAGTCCACAAAACTAGCAATATAGACCTTACAAGGAATTCCACTTACTTGATAGGACAGTATAATAGACGAATAGCATATGAAAGAGTAGACCAAAAACAGTAAACGTTACAAAGAAATTTCAGACACGTCAGTATTTTCACTCCAAGTCCTCAGGACTTGCTAAGGTTTCTAAGCAATCATTACTAAATGTGCCAAGTAACATAGCATTTAAATGTTGTAGTCCGATACTGCTTTGTATAAATCCTTATTTTATTAACATGATAATATCATACGTAATCAGTATTATAACTGCTCTGCTATTTCAGGTAAGCAAACTCGTTACGATGCAGTAATTCTACCGTAGCAATGTAGGGTGACCCTTGCCCAGTGGTCATCTTGAAGCATTGGTCACACAAGTTCTTAGACACTTTAAAGGCTGTGATAACTGTGAATTTACATGATCCACATTTCTTTTGTACACATATGATTTCAGGAACACACATGAAGAGTGACAACAGGTGCATGTACACACTGCAAAAACATTCATCTCAAACATGACAATGGCAAACTTCCATCTTCCTCAGCTACTTTGTTTCCTCTTCACCATAATTTCTCATTTTTACCCCCAAAGAAGCTGAATTCTAGTCCGAGCATTTCCAGGGGGAAGTGCTCTAAAACTTGAAGGTTTGTTTTAGAATTTAGTGTAGGGTTTTTATATATATATATATAAAAATATGTAATTCCATGTAGCCATGTGCTAGCAACAAAGTGGCTTCACCATTTTTACTCATCACATTTGTAAGTACCCAGCACTCAGCAGGCTGAGATTATGCTCAAACCCTCACTTTCATAGTCCAGTTAGTGGCAAGACATCACATAAAAATAGGCTGTGCTGTTGTTGCTTATGTGTTGTAATCAAACCATTTGCAAATTGACATACAGTTTTTATCCCGAAATCCTGTACAAAGTTATACATGGCACCTACTTTGTAGTTTCAGCATTTTGAGCCACTGCAAGGACTTTACACCTAAACAGTAGAGACAAAGGAATCACAACTGCAAAACTGTACCAGCCTAAAAGCAAACCTTGAAGAGGATGAGCAAAAAGTTCCAGTGTGAGATGGGTAAAAGTAATTATAATAACAACCAGTCGAGTTTCTATTTAATGGTAATAAAATGGTCAGAAATGATGAAGACATGAGAACAAGAGAGTGACTTTCCATATTGGCTTGCTCATGGCATCTCTAATATGGGGGGCGGGGGGGGGGGGGGGGTGAGAATGAGTAATTTCTTTCCCTTTCATGCCATCAATATCACAATACCAGCAAACTGCAAACTGAGCACTTTGTTAACCTCCACAGAGGGCAAATACAGCAGTCTAGAGTTTAGCCTTTTGTTTCAAGCTGTCCATGTTTGTTCCACACATGTGCAATACGTTTTCCCCTTTCTGCTCCTTCTCCTCTAACTTGTCTTCGTGAAAAACAAGACAATGAGTAATTGCATTATGATTTTCAAGTATCACTCATTCTGTTCTGAATTCTGCGGCTCACCTTAAGAGGGCTCCCCTGGGTCCCTGAGGCTCTGTTCTTTGCAGTTTAAAAAATATATACTGTTCTTATAAGGGAAAGTAGAACTGTCTGCATGTCATCTAATGTTATTAGTGTGAGGCTACACTCTACATATTGTATATTTGCAAAATATATCAGTGTTACTGTTGATATTAGTTGAAGTAAAGTGATAACATATTTCAATATGTAGACTTTTCTTCATACATCTGTACCAATAGTAGAGTCTAACTGTAATTTATAGGTTGTTCCAGAAAAGATAAAGAACCATTCAGGTACAAACATCTTTCAGAAACTGCATCTTTTAATTACAGCAGAGGTAAGAACGCTCCTCTTCACTGAGTGACGGAGTCTGTCCTTGGTTCAGATGCAGAGTTGTAAGTAAAAGGCCTGTGTATGGAATAGATGCAAAACATGCGGTAGCAGTGGAGAGGAAAATCCAACTCTGGTGTGGTAATTAACAATGACGGTGTTCAGTCTCCCAGGTCTGCATTTGCTTTATGTTTAAAAACCCCTTTAATTCATTTAAATTAGCGCTACATATAAGTAATTTAAATTTTCACAGGAAGCCACATTGCTTGACCACTGATTTTCCATGTGCAGTTGATTAAACATTCAGGAGATATCAAAAATGCGCATGCAAATACCACTTACATGTGATTTCATGTCCATGTGGGGAAAGAGATTGTGCATTAAGTCGCATGTGTGAAATCACAGATCATTTTGAGGCTAGTTTGTAGAACAAAACTGGTCACAGAAGAACACAGTGTTTGTAAACTCCAATATTTCAAGTCAATGAGGAGAAACAGTGGACCAGGTTTTTCCTTTTGTTTTTTAGACTCTGTTTGCGTGTACTTTAAACAAACAAATGTGTCTGGGTGTCAGCACAAGTCTTCAGAACTTTGCTGCTTCTTAGGGCTGTAGTATAACCTCTCTGGCTCCATCCTTCATTAACAATTGCTTAGAGCAGTGGGGACCATGCCTAGAACAGGGAAATGATAGTACTGAAATAGGGTTAAGAAAATGAATTCTTTTTTGGCCTGCAGGCAGGGGTAGAATTGAGAGGGGGTTTCCTAAGATGCCATTGCCAAGCAAAAACTGGTACAGAACTGCACAGTGACCACGGTTCTTTTTCCCATCAATGATGTGGCAAAGTAGTCATGCTGATTTGAACAAATGAAAGGGAAACATAAAGAATGAAGGTGCGGCAACAAAAATCTTTTCTGGGACAACAATCAAATATATATTTGGGGTTTTTATTTTTTTAAGTTAAGAATGAAATGTAAAACAATGTAAAAAAACAAAAAGCAAAGTTCATCCTAATATAATGTGCGTCTTGTATTGCTAAAAAAAAGCCAAGTCTAACATGCGGTGTAGAATGATTTTCCCATCATGTACTGCATGCAGCAGAAGCCTCTTGTTTCTTGATAAAAAGAGCTGAAAGACAGTCAGCAGATATTTAAACAATGAATCTCTAGATGTTGACTTGCTGTTCCATATGAAGCTGTGTGTTTTCTGCAGTTAAGCATGCATTTTGCTGTTCCGTTGTAAAATACCATCGCACTTCTTGCCTGCAAAATGGATTATTGTGTATATATTTAAAAGAAAAGTGGAACCAATAACAAGATCAAATTTGGGAGAGAGAAAAGGGGGCGGTGAAAACGGGACCAGTGGGGGGAATAGAGAATTCTCTAAATTGTACATAGTGTGTAAATTAGCATTACTCTACGTCTGCAGTCACTCTGAGGTTGCCTATTTCCTGCTAGGAACTTAAATCAGCTTTGAGTTGTATTAAACTGTTAGAATTAGGTCTTGAATGCAGACTCTTAGAGACTTCAAAAACCATTATGCTTACAAGAAGCTTCTGTTCTGGGGAGGCTTGAGACCCCTTTTGTAACTCTGGGGAAGAAAGGAGTGCTTTCATTTTAATATGCATTCTGTTTGTAAGTAGTAACAGACCCTATTGATGTAAAACTATAACTGTGGTCATGTGGAGAAATCAAATAAATCATTTAAAACTCTTTGTTTCTCATTTTGTATAATCCAAGAACTTCAACTCTTCCGACCCAAAATGAAGGAAATTCCTTCCAATTGTGTGTCCTGGCCCCACTGAGTCAATGGAATTGCTACTGCGCCCTGCAGAGGGGTCATGCTTTCCGTCTGTGTCTTAAATTAAAGATAAGTTGGTGGGAATAGTGGTCAGTACTGTGGAGACTGTGATCCCCTCTCAACAGGCTTTGGTTGGTTTGGTGGTACTGTAGATGTATTTAGTTCCAAAGTACAATAAAGAGTAATAAATACATCACCTAGATCTGCAGACAGTGAGAGGTACCACTAAAGGGACTTGTTGGTGCCCTACTTAGCAAAGCATTCCAGTGTTGCAAACCAGTAACCACATTTTGAGTCTTCTTTAGTATGAGCTGTCCATCATGCTCCACTGATCCCATTCACCCTCTGGCTGTCCGCTGCCTCAGGAGCAGTGAACAGCCTGCACTGGACTCGGGTGTTCTCAGATTATCCTTCCCATGGGCACAGTCCTTTGCCCAAGTGTGACCCACACTCTTTGGATTGAGCTGTGAGTATTCACTGCTTCTGCACATCCATTGGCAGGGAGCCGGCACCATACCTCTGTAAGTGATGTACCTGCATGAGTACTACCCCGTTACTACTTGTACCTGCATTTAGTGGTGTGTCTTGATTTATACCACAGAAGGATCGCTATGCAGGCGTATTTGCCACATGTGGCCTTCACAATGTTTGATGTTAGGCTGCTGCAATCACTTTGGGTAATAACCTGTGACATACTCGATTGCGTTCTTTTTGTACATTTCCCAAATTTCAGGGGGATTATAGTGTGTCTGCAAAGACTGTTGAAACTAATGCTTAGCTATCAATTTAAACTAAACACGGTGTGTGCCTGTTTGTTCTATGAATTTTAGGAGGTTCTGGAATTATTTTGTGGGAAGTCAGCCATGACCTATTTCCAAATAGCTGTCATTTCAGGATGCACATCTCCATCAAAGATTTTTTGGTAGGTAAGTACCCATTTATCACTTCCAGTATGACATCCCTCTGAGCTTTGCAGCCCACTAGAAGATGACCAATGCCTCCCGGGAGCATTGTTAGTGAAAATAACAGGATTTGCAGTGATGTTCTTTACTGGTTACTTCTATTCTTGGTTTAGAAGCTATCATTTTTGGATGGAAGAGAGGGATTTTTCATCAGAGACTAGCGATAGGACGGGGTGATGGGTGTAAACAGGGGAAGTTCAGGTTAGGTACAAGAAAGAAGTTCTTTACTGTGAGGGTGATGAGACACTGGAACAGGCTGCCCAAAGAGGTGGTGAATGCCCCACCCCTGTCAATGTTCAAGGCCAGGTTGGGCAGAGCCTTGGGGACATGATCTAGTGTGAAGCGTCCCTAGTGTGAAGCGTCCCTGCCTGTTGCAGAGGGTTGGGACTGGGTGATCTTAAGGTCCTTTCCAACCCCAAACCAGCCTGTGATTTTAAGAATTCGGATACATTTACATTTTGAGAAGGCAAAGAGTCTGTCTCCTCTAATTTAACTCATGGAGCCTGTAAATGTTGTTACAAATCTGTTCGGTTTTGTGTTTTGGTGGGTTTTTCCCTGATTCATTTGAATAATAGGACCTAAATAATATGTCTAAATGCTGCTGCTTTCTACCTAAACTCAGACTAGGTTGAAAGCATTCATGGCACAACTGCAGAGAAATAGGCAAAGGAAGCTCAGCAGCAGCTGTGGCTTGTGTGATAGATTTGCACCAGTTGCAGCAATGCCAAGTAACTTCACTGAAAAATTCAGGGTGTGTTAAACATCACGGTCTCACAGCTCACAGTTGTTGATGGGGGGGGAATGTTAAATCTTAATATCCCTATTTGGTTGAGATGCTCATCTTAATGGAGTTGCATTCCCTAAGTCTCTGCTAAAGCCTGCGTACATATGTAGTGAAAAATGCCAGTATTTAACAAGTTACGTGGCCTTCTCACTTAGGACAGGCAATCCTACCCTTGCATGAAGAAAAAGGTCAAGGTTTGCTGCCATAAATTATAACTGAAAAACACGTATTTTGCAAGTCAGAAGCTGAATGTCTTAAAACTTTTCCTAAACCCTATCCCACGTTTGTGCATTTCAGGTGTTTGCCTGCACGATGGATCAGTACACACAGGAATTGCATGGATCAGGTGTCGTGCAGTGCAAGTTACTGCAAGCTCATCTATATAGCATCTTTTTTCAGAGGGGGTTGCTTTCCAGGTATTTCTGTATTCTTCTGGTTGAAATAAAGAAATGCAATATTGAAATGACAGGAAACCAAACTAAAGACCTTCCTACGTTTTACTTCTGAACTGTGTTTCATCTGCATCTCTTTTCAGGTTCTGGCTGACAAAACAACCTCATGAATTCGATTTAACCTTTCTAGGATTGTGGGCTATTTCAGCACATGTATGTACTGGCAGACGTATTTACGTAAAGATGAACAGTGTACTTACAGTAACATGCCATGATAAATCTTTATTAACATTTTATTTATTAAGTAAGTCTTATAGCTGCATTGCACCTCTATCAAGAGGAAACACACAGGATTTGTAACCTACTTACTGAGTGATTTTTGCTGCTATATTTTGTTGATAGAAAATTCCTGGAGTAGAACATAGCACAGCTAATTTGATGGAAATAATTAGAATAGACAAATGATGGGGAAAATGCTTCATTTTAGGTGTATTTTTAGTAGACTTTCTTTTTGTTTCATATTATTTCCAGAATTAAGGCCAAATCCTGTGTTACTTGACAAAACTAAATCAACTGCAGGATAAGGCTGATGATGAATGCTGGGAAATGCTTAAATTAAGATCTCTGCTTGAAGTACTTCCTAAGCTAAATGAGACTTAATGAAAGTTGTGTGGGTGATGCTGACTTGAAACTATCCCTTTGGAACTGGTTAGATTTATTTTTTTTACCACACATATAAATGCATATTTTTAGGGATAAAATGTTATGAAAAAAATCCCCTTCATTTAGCATTTTTGCAGGAACTGAGATGTGAAATTAGCCTCATGGTTCACAAGCCACAGCCAGCTCAAACAAATCACACAAGCACACAATTTATCAGCTCCACTGGAAAATGACATGCACAACTTCAGCTTTCATTTACTCCTTCAGATTTAGATATAGTGATTTCAACAGGTAAATATAATGAGCAAGGAAAAAATAATCTGTCTTTAATAAGATGAATGGGGTGAATTCATTCTGACGCAAATGAAATGTTCTGCATGCAGTGAAAAACGCTTCCTCTCTACAGCTTCTCATTTCTGCTACACAATAATACATTAGCAAATGTTTGACAAAGCAATGGGCTTTATTTGTGTAGGGAAATGGAAAAAGGAAGGCCTGTGCAGGTGTGCTGGGTCAGGAGGCTGTTATTCAGCAATGGTATCACAGTGAACCAAAGCTGGAAATTAATTCATTCAGTCATTACAGATTTATGTTTTTTGATGAGGAAACAATCTGACTTTCAAATACGGGTTTCATCACATTTGGACCCAGCTGGGCTAAGTGAGCCCTTCCGCTGTACATGATCCTTGGACAGGAGCATATCCGTCCCGTGGCTGTGCAGCCCAGCAGCTCTCTCCCTCCAGAGGTGCATTTCCCTCCTCCATAAGCTCACCACATGCTCGTGACTGATTGTTATTTTCCTTTTACTGACTAATAGTCCTTTATATCCATCTCCAGCAACAGCGATCATCATCATTATTTAATGATTCATCCTATAGATTTTCTTTTCCATCTTTCTGGTGATGCTGTGGCTCTGCTTCTGCATCACCTAAACCCAGGCTCCAAAAATGCCGTTTCTATAATTAAAACCACAAAATCAACCAACTAAACAAAACTACACACACAAAAATCTACCACACCCACAATGGCCATAGTGCAAGGCCAGGCTGGATGGAGCTTGGAGCAAGCTGCTGTAGTGGAAGGTGTCCCTGCCCATGGCAGGGGGCTGGCACTGGATGAGCTTTAAGGTCCCTTCAACCCAAACCAGTCTGGGATTCTATGATTCTATGGTAGTCAGAGATACTTCTGTCATGCTTCAGAAGTTGAGTTTAGAAGAGCAGTGACAAGAAGCAACATTTTCTAGCCCAATAAGAAATGTGTACCAAGTGCTCTGGGTAGGAGTTAAAGCATCCCAGGTGTTTGTTTATACCCCTGAATTTTCACAGCATTTCAGTGATTTTTGAGTGTCTTTGATTATAAGCAAACTCTTCTGCTATAGCAATTTGTATGTTTTCAAACTAGTTTGCAGGTATTTTATACCTGGAGTATTTCGTGACCCTGCTAACATACCTGCAAACTGCCAGCATAGCTTCATGCAGAAAAGGTAGCTGTGTATTAGCAATGAAGCACAGGGGAGGTAGCCTGGACAATCCCTCTGGCTGTGTGGATCTGAAATATCTCAGAGAAGCTGGTGAAAAAGCCCTTGTGTTTCGTGTCATCTGTTTCTCTTTCCATGTATGAGAGGGGAGAAACAGATTCCTCATCTGAGATAAAGCAAATTACTGAGATCATGGGGCTCCTTCCTGCTCCTAACATCAGAGTACAATAACATATATTTTGGCAGAGGCTCAGGACCCATCTCCTCCCTCTATTCATTCACACTGTGCAGTTACTGCAAGGTCTCTTCATGGCTGCCCTTGTTCCCTCACTTACCACTGTCATCTGTGTGTGATACAAACCTGTGCTCTCCAGCCTGCTGCTCTTCACCCACAGCTCTGCCTGCAGAGTTCAGGTTATCTCCTTCACAGAGCAAGATTTACACCTGGTCTCAGTGCAGAGTTTGGCCGATTTTCTGTCTCTTGAAAAAACAAATCTTATTCGGCTGTAAAGAAAAAACTATAAAAATTATACATTTATAATTAGAAACAGAATACGTCAAACGATTAAACACTCAAAACCAAGAGATAATTTAGTGCTTCATGTCAATCTAACATGACAGATCTAACAGGCAGTTTGCCTATCAGTGCCACCACACCTTGTGAGGAACCCCTTTCACTAACAGTTGTCCTTTCTTTAGCAGGTACTTCTTACAGTAGCCGCAGCCTGGTAGTTCTGGACACACAGCAGCTTGGATAGATCTGTCCGTGTTAACAGCTGTGCTTCAAACACAGGATTCCGCAGCGTGTGACCAGGAGCAGAAGTGGAAATAGCAGTTCCTGCTCTCAAGGTTTAATTTGTAAGCCAAATTCACTTACAATATTCAGAGGCAGGAGAGGTGATGCGATGAGCACATCACCACATGCCCATGGGGAAGACGATGATGAATTTCAAGTGCAAAACTTTCCTTCCAGGTGTCTCATTGAAAAGGACAGAACAACAATTGCATAAAGGGAGGAGAGGCTACGACAGGAATTGTATGTGTTTTCCTGGAAGCACTGCAAAGACCAGTGAATAATTTTTACAAAGTGATTTAGACCTGCAGTGGCACTTCTTCAGGAAGTAAAACATCCATGACTCCAAGAGCTCAGTATTACCAGGTGTTTCTATTACTGAATACCAGTTTTTAAGCAGCTGCTGAAAAATACAGTAGAGTAAAAAGGAAAGGAAAACCTTTGGGTAATTTCATGACAGCCATGTACTGATTTGTATCCCTTTTTTGTGTTAATTCCTTCTCAAGAAAGCAATTCTGTATGGAACAGACTGAAATGCACATCACGGTGGCAGTCATATTGATGGCAAAATGTGAGTTAAGAAGAGCTCTCTAGCAGCTGAGGGATTAGGTGGTCCAGGAAGGTAGTGAAGAGTGACCTACTGATTTCAGAGGAAGCTGGAATGATACGAATGTGTGGATGAATAGCTGAGTGGCAGGATAGCAGAGATGAGCTGTAAATAAAAGTGGGGAAAGAAAACGTTTGGACATGTTTCTGAAGCAGAAGGCAAAAAATGCACTATTTTTTACTCTGCAGGTCTGTGCAGTGCACTCTGGAGATGTCTATAGGTCAGAACAGTGGAATTCAGTGTTAGTGAAGGCTGCTGAGAACGGCAGCTGCCAGGAGAGTGCTTTCAACTGTAGTCACATACAACATTAGGAAGAGCATGGGACAAAATAAGTGGTGTGATACCATTTATGTCAGCACAGAAACAAACAGGATGCTTTGCAAGTGAGTATCTGCTTGTAATTTCCTGCTGTGGATATGCTGTCCTCCGCTGTGATTTATCCTGCAGTTGGAAAAAAAACAGGTATTTCTTTAGGATATGCTCGCAATCCCATTCTCATGCTTAGTGAATGAATGCACAGGGTGGAGTGTGCTGGCTGCTCTTTCAGTTCTTTTGAACATCCTGATGAGGCATCTTTTTCCTGCTGTTTCCTAACTGCCTAGCCCTGTTTTCACTGTTGGGATCATTTTCTTCAAGCACTCTTTCAATGTGTGCTTTGTTTGTTTCTTCAGAGTTGCCAGATCATCCCCTTTGTGCTGACCAGAACCAGTCTGACTTGTCTCAGTACAGAGCGGCCCCAGATTGAGCACAGTCTGGAGAGGATGTCCTGGACCCACAGCTTTTCTCCTGACCCCAGAAGAGGTCTTACCTACCACCTACCACATCTCTGTCCAAACGGGGATGTGGCACTGGTGGAGCATCACCATCTCTTCAGCACTCGACCATTTCACCACAGTGCCAGACAGGTTCCCACCCCGTGACACCATGTGGGAAGGCTGTATGCACCCTGAACCCATTGTGTCACAAGGCAGAGCAGCAGAGCAGGCTTTTTACTCTTACTATTCATACAATCAACCTCCTAGAGATACAAGCACCCTATGGAAGTAGTAACATTACATCAGGTGATGGAGTGAACCTGCCTAGCCACCTCTCGCACGGACACGGAACAGCGTGCTTCCTAGCAGTCTGCAGGGTTCGGGTACCCAGCTCAGGAAGCTGGCACGGTTTCAGCGCTGGTTTCTGACTGAAACAAACCTTACTGCCAAAGGCACGGCAGATGAAAGCCATGGAAGGAGAAATACAACTGAACAGCCTCAGCGCAGCGCAGTGCCGGCCCCAGGTTGGGGAGGGGAGGGAGGGGTGCTCTTTTGTCTTAGGCACTTGGTTATCGCTGCAAGTGGCCGCACCAGCGAAGGGCCGTTCCGGTGAGGGCCCGGTTGGGAGGAGCTGGATTTTGATGGGCATTTGGTGGCGATGTCCATGGCCCCGGTGTGTGCACGGCAGCGCCATCAGCCACAGCGGAGCGCGGGGGAAGCCACCTCGCTCCCTGCCGGGCCGCGCTGATACTCGGGAGGGGGCTCAGGAAGCCGGCACAAAGACAACCCCCGTGCTCCAGAACGGGTCCCTGCGGGTACCAGTCACAGTATCACACACTATCACAGTATGCTAGAGATTGGAAGGGACCTCGAAAGATCATCTAGTCCAATCCCCCTGCCGGAGCAGGAACACCTAGATAATGTTACACAGGAATGCGTCCAGGCGGGTTTTGAATGTCTCCAGGGAAGGAGACTCCACAACCTCCCTGGGCAGCCTGTTCCAGTGTTCCGTCACCCTCACTGAGAAGAAGTTTCTTCTCAAGTTTAAGTGGAACCTCTTGTGTTCCAGTTTGTACCCATTACCCCTTGTCCTGTCATTGTTTGACACTGAGTAGAGCCTGGCTCCATCCTCATGACACTCCCCCTTTATATATTTATAGACACTTATAAGGTCACCCCTCAGCCTCCTCTTCTCCAAACTATAGAGTCCCAGCTCCCTCAGTCTTTCCTCATAAGGGAGATGCTCCACTCCCTTAATCATCTTTGTTGCCCTGCGCTGGACTCTCTCCAGCAGCTCCCTGTCCTTCTTGAACTGAGGGGCCCAGAACTGGACACAATATTCCAGATGGGGTCTCACCAGGGCAGAGGAGAGGGGAAGGAGGACCTCTCTCGACCTACTAACCACCGCCCTTCTAATACACCCCAGGATGCCATTGGCCTTCTCGGCCACAAGGGCACAGTCCCTGCGTCCCTGCTGCTCCCGCACCGGCCCCGCTACCCCCGCGCTCCCGCTACCTCCCGCCCACAGCCGGGGCCGGCGGGGGCTGCCGGGAAGGGGCGCGGTCACGTGCCCGTCGCTGCCGCCGCCGTCACTGGGTCGCGCACGGTGCGGCGCCGCCATGAGCGCTCTGGTGCTGCGCGCACTGCGCTCCGCGCTGCCGGGCCCCGCCGCCCTCGCGCGCAACCTGCGCACGGCCCCGCCGCGGGCCGCGTTCGCCAAGGAGCTGTTCATGGGCGCCCTGCGCAAGGTGAGCGGGGCCGGGAGGGCGCGGAGCGCGGCGGGGGGCACGGCAGGCCCGGGCACGGCTCCTCGGCGCGCTGCGGCCGCGCCCCTGCTGCCCGTTAGCGGCTGTGGGGGGGTCTCGGCCCGCGGGGGGGGTGGAGGTGTGGAAAGGCCCCTAAGGTTGTGGGGTGCAGCCGTGCCCAGCGCTGCCAAGGCCACCCCTGACCCATGTCCCCAGGCCGCACGTCTGCACGGGGTGTGAGCGCTCGCAGGGACGGTGCCTGCAGCCCTGCCCTGGGCAGCCTGTTCCAATGCCTGAGCACCCTCTGGGGCAGGAATTGTTCCTCAGCTCCATCTAAACCTGCCCTGGTGCAGCTTGAGGCCGGTTCCTCTTGTCCCATCCCTTGTTCCTTGGGAGCAGAGCCCAGCCCCTCCTGGCTCCATCCTCCTGTCAGCCACTTGTAGGGAGCCATCAGGTCCCCTCTGAGCCTTCTCTTCTCCATCTGAACCCCCCAGGTCCCTCAGCCCTTCCCCATCACCCCTGTGCTCCAGGCCCTGCACCAGCTCCGCTGCCCTTCTCTGGCCCCACTCCAGCACCTCAATGTCTCTCTTGGGGTGAGGGGCCCAGAGCTGAACCCAGGATTTGAGGTGCAGCCTCACCAGTGCCCAGCACAGGGTCACAACCACTGCCCTGGCCCTGCTGCCGCACTGGTGCTGATCCAGGCCAGGATGCTGGTGGCTTCCTGGCTGCCTGGGCACAAGCTGCTCATGTTCAGCTCCATCAATCAGCACCCCCAGCTCCTTTCCCATGAGCACTTTCCAGATGCTCTTCCCCAAGCCTGGGGCACACAAGTCCATGGTGTAATTCTGAATGCTCAAGAGCAACCAGCTTAACCCCAGTCATCTGGCCTTGCAAGCCTAGCAAGTTCCCTACAGAAACACAAGTGTCTGTAATTAGGCTCTGGGCTTTGAAAAACTGCATTGCACAAAAATTAGGTCAATTTATCCTCCCTTTACTTCAAGGAACAAGACTTCATGGGAAGTTGTGCTTACAATTCTGTGCAGGAAAGATTGAATTTCTTATTGTGTCTTGAGATGCCACTGAACAAAGCAGTAACCAGTTTGAGATGAGCACTGTATTAAAACAGTACTTGTTAATCCACGGTTCGGAGTGTGCAGTCATCAGAGATTGCAGGGCTAAGTAAATTGAAAGAAGGAATAACTCAAATGGGTTGAGCAGTAACATCTTCCAAAACAGACCTTGTCAAGTAAAGAGTTGACAGTTGGCACTCAGATTCCATCACACTAAAATCTTTTTTCTCCCCCCTCAAATCTCAATACAACAGTTTGCTGGAAAACTGTAGCATTTAGTGGATCGTGAATTTAGAAGCTGACACAGTTCTTCAGCTTATCCTGAGCAGTTCTGTTTGGGCAGAGGTAGACTCTTCTATTTAAAAGGGGAAGGATGATAAAAACTAGAAGCAGAAACTCAGGTAGTGTTTCACTTGTGTGAGTTGCTTGGGTTTACTTATTCAAGCCTGTCTGGTCATACCACTTGAGTGTATGACCGAACTACCAGGTGCTGATAAAGATCAGTGTGTGGCTCCCTGACCTTTGTACTGGTGACATTAACCAGGTGGAGTGTGCTGCGTTTATGGGATGAGCTTTGGGAACAGTGCAACAGTAAACTGATTCCAATATAAATTAAAATTAATTCTATTTTAACCTGCAGACGGGATTATGTTGACAGAATTGATGGTGGATGAATCATCATCCTCATAGCTCTTAGAAATCTCTGTTACTCCCTGATGTTCCTGATTTCTGCTAGTCCATTCTGATTTGGTTTAATATGTAGTGGAGTTGAGTCCTGTGGAATTCATCAGATAAGGCTGTTTCTGAATATTTTCCACAATTCTTAATTTTCGTGTGTTTTAGAGTCTGGCATATGAAAAGTCTGTTCTTGATCTCTTTTTCAATTGCATGAGTCATGGGGCTTTTTTTGAAAAAAAAAAAAAAAAAAAAAAATTGCTTCTCATTTTAGGAAGAAGTTTTCCCTTTTCCAGAAATCAGCAATGAGGAACTGGAGGAGATGAACCAGTTCGTAGGACCTGTAGAAAAATTCTTCAATGAAGAAGGTATAGTTATTGGTTTCTTATTTAGTGATTAAAATGGAGTTAACTGTAACAGTTGAATAAAATTGTAATACCTAAAATATTTACATTATTTTATGCATTTATTGCTAAGTCAAGTCCTGCTGCTGGTTCTCTGGACGTGCTCATTTATGGCTGTTCTATATGGAGTATTTGGGTGCTGCTGAGAAGACATAAATCTTCAAAACAAAAAAAAATGAACAGAGAAAAGCAGGAAATTAAAGTATTCTGGGTTAGAGGTAGGATGTGAACTCAGGCTTAGCTCTGTTGAATATTATGCTATTTGCCACTCCATAGATTGTGAATTTGTTCTGAAACCTTTAAACTTTGCTATTGTACCAAACCTGTTTGTAGGAGAATTCAGCAGAGATGTTCATAAATGGTGACTCATTGAGAAGCTGTGAGAAATCACAAGCATGTATGGTTTTCCAGCATCGGAGTAATGATTCTATTTGGGAAAAGTTGTACTAGCCATACCCATTACAAACAGGGTTGCAGGGTGTTTCTTCCTGTACTGCTGCAGTAGATAAGTCTATTTATTCTGCAACAACTCAGCAGTCTCTGAAGCAGTTAAACAGTGTGGGCTCCATCTTCCCCGGACAAAGGTGCTGGGTCTAGACTGCAGAACACTGCAGGGGGTTGAAGAAGCCACAGTTTGTGAGATCCAGGTATTTTAACTATGAAAGCGTAATGTTGCTCAGTGACTGTAAATGAAGATTTTATGCAGATGACGTTTTCAATTCTCTGCTCTGTTGGGGAACATCATTTATTGAGTAAAAAACCTGATATTTAAGTGAGGAATAAAAATGTCAAGTTATAAAGTCTTACCTGAAGGTGGAAATTGCTCATCTTTATTTAGATTCCCAACTACTGAATTTTAGTAGCTAAATGTTACATTATTCAAGGTAACTCACAGGGGTGGTAAGAATATATTAGGAGGGCAGCCTTACACAGTTAGAAACTTGGTTTGATTGGCACTGGGTAAGGAAATTCAGCTCCTCAGAGCTGCTACAGAGCTGGACAAATTCTGGACACCATGGATAGGTCTGTGTGGGTGTAGTGGAGGAAGAGGTAAAAATCCACCTTTCTCTCCCCAGAGCAGCTGATGGCAGAACACAGATGTGTGTCTGGCACTGTGTAGCTAAACACTAGCCTGAGAAACAAGAATTCTTTTTTAGTTCTTTAATTTAATTCTTTAATTCAGTTTTCTTCCTGAATATCCTCTCCTAGAAGAGCATCAGAATGTTCAGTTGCCTCCCACTGCTCTGTTCCATACAGGAGTTACAGCATCCTTTGACTGGGGTGAATGTGAGGTTTCTTTAGGGAAGCCCCATTGCTTCTTTTTGGGTACTTTTTGGACAGACAGCTTTTGTTCCTTTTGCTGCAGCTTGCAGCCTTCCTGAGCTGCTTCATGTGATTCTGTTTTCACTGCCACAGGACAGAACAGTTCTTTTAATCCCCAAGAATTCAAATAACTCAGAAGAAAAACGTTTTTGTGACTAACGCATTTATGTCTTTTTTATTTTTTTCATGACCTAGACATAGTTCAGATAGAAAATCCTAGAAGCACTTTGTTATTCCAGTCATGGAATCAGCTAACACAGATATGCACAACCTGTACATACAGACATGTTTGAGAATATTAAATAATAAACTGATCTCTCCCACTTCCAAGTCCTGTATGTGCTGTGACTTTACACCTATAATCAGTATTCTTGGGACCTTGTATTTTGACTTTGGTGTAATAAGGTGGGCTACTTAAGTGGAGTATTGCTTTCTAGAAACAGAATTGGGAATTCCATCTGCAGGGCTTAGGACTTGCCTGTGTGACTGCCATCAAAAGGCTAAAAACATCCAGTTCGGCGTTGTCAGAGACTTTTCCAGCCACCCAGGGAGGAGGGCAAACAGGGCAGTTGGTAACTCAGGGTGAAGCTAGGAGGAGTGGTTCTTGTGAAGGTAGGGGTGAGCAGAATGTCGGTGGTGCAACAAGCCCTGTGTCTTTTCTAAAGGCGTTTCAGAAGACCAGAGGGAAATGAGAGCAGGGAGGAGTGTGATGCAGCGGCAGCCGTCTCTCGGCGCTGGGCCCTCGGGCTGCTAGTTGGGTTAGAGATCATAGTGCTGCTGGCTCAGAGCACGCAGTGACCTTGGCTCTGACTGGAGAACTCTGCAGCCTCAGAGTTTTTTTTCCTGCACAAAGAAACACAGTTTTAAATTATAAAACCTCCTGTATTTGTAGTGGACTCGAGGAAGATTGATCGAGATGCAAAAATCCCACCTGAAACTCTAAAAGGACTGAAGGACTTGGGTCTCTTTGGCATGCAGATTCCAGAGGAGTATGGTAAGTGATCACAAAAGAATAACCCAGTAGTCTGTATGAAGTATTGCATTTTTGGGTCTTGCAAGCTGTGTCTGTACTATTCCATGTGTACGCATTTGACTATAATCAGGAGCTGAGTCTTCCTCCCCAGTTACCAGGGATGTGGGCACCATGGATGTCAGGTGGCTGTGGAGGGAGCTCCATGTACTCCTGCCTTGGGTGCCAGAGTTAGATAACTACTCTTAGATGGTGAAAATTTCTCTTGGCATAGGATTTTCCTTTTTGTTATTTGTTTGGATGCAGTAGAGTTGCTTGGCATCCTATGGGACTTGCAGATCTTGCTGATGGTTCCGAAAATTGTACTGGGTCCAGACTCCAGTGGACGTGGTCATGGAACTGATCCATCAAAGCTGTCACCTGTCATTAGCAGATAGATATGTGTTTGACCATATAGAAGTGCAAAAGTACAATGTCTGTTTATTAAAAGTAAGGCTTTTGTATAAAATATTCTTATGCAGTGTGGAACAGAAAGTTCATGTGTTAAAGGACATTATAGTGCCAACTGAGACCAGAGACAATAGTTCTTCAGTGGATTAATACTTAAATTTGCAAAGGAATTTTCAAGAAAATGTTGGTCTTAAGCATAAAGTAAAAATTGGGGTTGACCCTGATACTTTACATGAAATTTCTGAAGAGCTTAGATCATTGCATTGTCATTTTCTATTATAAAAGAAGGAGACTTCAAAGGAAACAGCTCAGAGGAGGACAGAACTGCTTGACCAGCTGTAAAAGATAGTTTTGGTGGGGAAGATACCTGATTTTAGAATAGTGGGAAACAATACTTTTTTTTTTAGTGATTACAGTACTGCTACAGGAAGCTGGAGGCATAGTTCAGTATTTGCATGGTGCTAAAGTAAAACCCTATTTTTCATAGCATTTTTTGCTAAACCTTTTCTGTTGTATTAGGCAACATAACTAGTGCTGCCGTGCTGCACTGATTTCAGTTCTTGAAGTAAAGTGTTTATATACAGAATCATTAAAGTGTGTTGGAAAACTGGCATGTATGGTAACACGGTGTGATTGCTGTTGATTAATTAATTGTTAATTAATGCTTTTAAAATGCATTAGAAATGGTATTAGATGTTTTTCATGGAATTCATGGAATACGATGTGAGAGTAAATTAGAAAAGAGACTTTCAAGCTCTCCAGTTTTCTCTTAAGAATAGTGTCTTGGGAGGAGAAAGATCTGGACAGAGCACCTGAACCCATACAGGGAGAGAGAGGTGTTTAGGAGTTAACAAGCTACTTCTTTCTGCGCCATAACTAGTGTGCTTCTAATGAGGTTATTTCCCAGCTTCTGTAGTTTGAACCTGCTCTGCTGTGTTTTTGTTGCTGGTGCTCACTGCATTTTAAAACTCTTCAGCCACACATACCCAGTGCCTCCAGCATTGCATGGGATTTTTCATAATGGTTCTTTTTTCATAGCGGCATATTTGCCGGAAGCATTAAAATACAGAACATTAATAGGGAAAATGAAGCTCATGTGAGTGATGGAATAAAGGCTCTTTAACATGGGCACCAGTGGAATTAGTGTGCACGTCGTTAGTAGTCTCCAAGGTGACTCCTGAACCCAGCCCCAGTCAGGAAAGGGAACAGAAGTAAGTGTATAGGTAGGAGGAGCTTTAATTCACATAAGTATGCTCAGAAGGGGAAGGGTGTAAGAAGCAGTGATGTGGATTAATTGTTCGTGTATTTATTCAGTGTGAATGAAACAGTGGGACTATAGAGACACCTGCTGAAATACAGTATTCATTATCCTCACTTAAGACCACTGTCCCAAGCAGAGAGTTATAACCTGGATAAAAGATAGTCTTAAAGTTGTTTGTTTAGCAGCAACATATAAAATACTCTGAAATTATAGGGAGCAGGACTTGTAGTCCTGAGAACATAAAATTCTGGAACATTAGGCTCATGCAGATGCAGCTTTGATTTATGTTACTTCTGTTCTTTCGAAGCTTCATAGAAATAGTCTCTGTGGCTGCAGCAGCAGATCACAACATTCCTCCAGAAAGGATGTGCTGGTGTCAAGTTTGTGTCTTGATACGCTCACATTTTCTGATGAAGGACATCTTTGAAGGGTTGTTCTTTCTCCTGTATTTGTGGACACTACATCCAGTCTGCACCGAGAGGCTCTTCAGTCAACAGTTACATTTGTGATGTTTCTGCATTTGAAAGAGATGTTTTGGGGAAGGGGCAAGTTAAATTGCAAGGTATCTACTTAAAACATTGCAGGTGGCCTTGGTCTGTCAAACACCATGTATGCACGTCTGGGAGAAATCACTTCCTTAGATGGGTCCATCGCGGTTACTCTGGCAGCTCATCAAGCCATTGGGCTTAAGGTAACGCTGTTCTCTTACGTGAGGTAGTTCTACACAACATGCATAGGAGAGGTGAGGTGAAGTTTGTTTCGGTGTGGAGTGGGGGATGTAGCAAATAAGAAGTACTCTGAAGCCTCGCTCAGGTGGAACGTTCTGGTTGTTGGTGCCCCAGCACCCTCTGCCAGTGGCTCAGTGCAAGGCTTTTGTGCAGTGTAAGGGCTGGGTGTGAAGTACATGAGGAAATTGTTAGTCCAGGAAGCGCTGAGATGGTAATTCTGTGAAAAAATGATGCCAAGTTTTTTTTTTTAAATTGAGCCAAATGGATACAGTAGGTAGAATAAATATTGAAAGAAATAAAATAGGGGGGGCTAAAATTGGGAAAGCCATGCTGAGGACTCAGGAGGCTGCATTCTGGCTGAGTGAGGCTGCAGACTGGGGAGCTTAGAGGAGAAAACTTCTCCAAGACCAGTGTACTATAGCACGACTGTGGATTTCAAACTCCTGTCATACAGCCTTGGGTATTTAGCTTTAGTGGTGGATGGATGGTAGGAGCCTGAAGCTTGAAATAGCAGTAACTTCATTATACCAAGAAGAAATTATGTAGCTTTGTCATCTTGGTTTTGTATTTTGATTGTCCTTTGTAAGAAACCTGCTGAACAGATAATGGAAGTTAAGTGCACTCTCACACAAACTTGTGGAATGCTGTGTAATGAAAGAATTTGGAACCTGAATAAATCGTGTGTTGTGTTCTGTGATGAGCTTTGAAAATGCTGCCTCTGGGGTTATTAAAACTACGTTGGTATTAATGAAGGTCAGACACATTGTGAAGGGAGGACTGTCAGTGCCTTTCAGAGCAACAGTTTCAGTCTTCACTTAAAGCATAAGATCAGTGAAGCCTGTCCTAGAGGGCAGTCCTAGCAGGAAGCCATTTCCTATGGGCACTTGAAGAGCTGTGTGATGTAGCTGTGACACATCTTAATGCCTGATAAATAATTGTGTCCACCCTGTATTAAACCGTCTCGTTATGCCATAAAATCTGCAAATTAAGCTTCCTGAACTTAGGGAAGCTTTTCAGCTTCATTTCTTTTTTACACAGGTTGATGCTGAGGAGTTTTCTATTTCTTCTTTCTGCAGGGAATCCTCATTGCTGGCACTGATGAACAAAAAGCAAAGTACCTGCCTAGACTGGCGTCTGGGGAGCACATTGCAGCTTTTTGTCTCACTGAGCCTGGAAGGTACTGTCTTGGTAACCACAAAAGCTTCAGAAAGCACCAAAACACCATTTATTGATTATTGATTATTTATTACTTCTATCTTCATTACAATGACTGGTTAATATATTAAATCTTCATTATTTGGTGCTTGTGGCACAGACCTATAGGTCAGGGCTTTTATTTCGGTGGTGTTTTTGTGGTGGTGGTGTTTTTTATAGGTACACTTCAGGTCATGTAATCCCTCCTTCCCTATGTGCTGCTTATAGCAGTTCCCATTAAATGACTGACCATCCCAGGAACTGGTCCACTTAGTCTGGCATTACTGAATCTGAATTGAAGGGATACTTTGTGCTAGGTTAGAAATAATGTGCTGTTATTTATAACTGCTCTAGGAAGCTTTCAGTTATTTTTCAGAATTATAAAAGCCAGTATTGAGGGAGCTGCCAAAAATAATGTGAAGACATTTTGGTTTTTCCTTAGTTCAGGAAAAATATGTTTATAGCAGCACCTCCACTTCAAAGGCAGTTACCTTTATTACATTCATTCATTGACTGTTGCTGATGTTGCAGACTCTGTTTATGCAGAAGAGGTACACTTTTACAAGCACATAGTTTAATACATGGCTGTAAAGGGAACATTGAAGGACCGAGACCAATTGGATGTTAGAGGCTGAACCTTGCTCGTCCACACAGAACTATAGCTTGAAACTGTCTTTCCCGAGTTCTTGTCTGCTAGAACAGCTTTCAGTGAGCTTTTGATGCGCTTGCTGTTTGCCCTGTTCCTGTGATGTAGATTCCTGCCAGCCACCAGTGATGGGTTTTATTCAAGACTCCTAAGCTGGGCTTTGACCCTGTGAAAGCCACCTCACTTGCAGGTAGAATTGAAACTAGCAGTTACTTTAACAAAATGTCCATGAAAGGGAGTTGGAAGTAACATGAAGGTGAGTAGCAAGGGCTGACCATGTTCTGGAAGTCTTCAAACATCTTTAGCCCAGTATTATTTAGAAAGATTGCTGGTCTTAGTAACTTCAGCTTCAGTCTCTTGGAGACCTTAGTTCTGGTGCACAGAAGCAGCTAATCTATGTTGAAATACCAGCTGAGATATGGCTTTTCCAAGAACCTAACAACTGTCTTTGGCTGAAAGCCCGCAGTGAGCCATGGTGGCATTTGAAGTTGTGAAAGAGGAAACTTCTCCCAAGGTGCAGGGGATATGCTGTTTGGTACATACTGAGGTGGTGACTTGAGAGGGAGTGAACTTTTAATCACAGCATGTAAAGCACTTACTGCTTTGTTGTAATTCACCTGCTGTTTTTACTCCTGTAGAAGGTATTTGATGCGCCCGAGGTGCTCACTGACAGCCTGTCAGGTGTTTGGTGTTCAGTTCTGTGGAGCCGGTTTTCACATGGATGTAAAACCAGGGTGTGCATTTGTAAAGAACAACGTAGACATTACATGTGCTTTAGGATGACAGGTTCATTGTACGCTCACATAGCTCAGGGTGTAGCTCAAAACAGCTGCTTGCTTGGTATCCTGAACATTCTGGTCAAGGTGCAAGAGCAATACCTCATGTTAGCCAGCAGAAATGTCCCGTTGGGTCACTGAAGTAGGTTTCTTTAGAGCTGTTGATGCTCCTGTTTCCTTGCTAGCTCAAAACTGATATTTATATGCTGCTATTCGATATAACTGCAAACATTATTTTTTGAAGGATGGGAAGAGGGAAAAGATGCAGTTTTGTTTTTTAAAAGCATGTTTATTTCTGTAACATTAATAACTCGTTTGGTTTTTAGTGGAAGTGATGCTGCGTCCATCCAAACAAGAGCAACCCTCAGTGAAGATGGGAAGCACTTCTTACTAAATGGCTCCAAGGTATCCAAGGAAGAAGTTCTTTACTGTGAGGGTGGTGAAGCACTGGCACAGGCTGCCCAGAGAAGTGGTAAATGCTCCATCCCTGGCAGTGTTCAAGGGCAGGTTGGACAGGGCTTGGAGCAAGCTGCTCTAGTGGAAGGAGTCCCTGCCCATGGCAGGGGTTGGAGCTGGATGAGCTTTAATGTCCTTTCCAACTCAGACCATTCTATGGTTCTATGCACTCACAGACAGGATCAGCACAGGGGTTTGTTGCGGGGCTATAGGAAGCAGCACTGCTGTGAGTTGGTTTTGCTAAGTCAGCTTGGCAGCTGCAGCACAATTCCAAGGTTTCCAAGCTAGTGAGGAATGACCCCGTCAAAGGACAGCCTGTGTTGGTTTTGAGCTACAGAGGCTGGAAAAGCCATACTTTGGGGAATAACCTTCACTAAACTCTTGGCAGGAAAGGTGTGAAAAGCCTGTGTTCCTTCTCTGTATCACCAGCTCACGGTGTGCAGCTTCAGGGAGGTCAGTTAAGTAACTTGAGCAGTTAGTTAGCCCCCTTTGTGACACCGTAGCCTGAAAGAAACCTAAACCCATGATTCCCCTCTTCATTCTTTATGCCAGAATTTGTAGGTGGTTTTGAAAGAAAACTTGACACTGAATTGGAAGTGGGGCTGCTTGGAACATTTTTGCTGAAAGGAACAATGGCAAGGAACGGTCTGGAGGAAACGCTCTGTGGATTTTAACTTAATTCGTTAATCTCTATCACTGCCTATTTTTATAATTGCTCTGAACCTGCCATTCTGCGGTCAGCCTTCCTTGGAAGTGTGTTCACAAGAGGCACAACCAGGAGCAGAGCACTCATTAGAATGTAAGGGAAGAGGCAGCAATTTTTCACCACTCTGTTCTTTGCTGGTCTGTTAGCAAACACTCAACAACAGCGCTCCAGGGTGAAACAGGTATATTTCATGTGCAACTTTCCTCTCCTAAAACAGGTTTGGATATCGAACGGTGGCATTGCTGATATCTTCACAGTGTTTGCGAGGACTGAGGTTGTTGATAAAGATGGACAATTGAAAGACAAAATTACCGCTTTCATTGTAGAGCGGGATTTTGGTGGAGTCACCCATGGGAAACCTGAGGATAAGTTGGGCATTCGAGGATCCAACAGTAAGAATTGCTTAAAATTGTTCACAGAAACTGGTTTGATATTTTAATGTTCTCATGTGTTTAGATCCTCTGAATTCAGAGGTACATCAGTATCTATCCCATACAGCGGTGTAAGTTCCCTGTTCCTTTTCCCAGCTTTTCCTGTGAGCCCTTCCTAATGAAGGGTCTGAAGTTAGAAATCCAGATTGTGGTGTTGTGTTCTGCATGTGGGAGTGCTTCCCTGCCTGTGCAGTGAGAGAAATTACTTGGAATATTCAGTAACTGAGTGGCTTTAATCTAGCAGTGAGTTTTCATCGGCTCGTCTTGAGCTCACTGGGGGTTATAGGTTTTCACCATCTAGCATTTGGACATGACAGCTGTATCAGTCCCAGAAAATAGAGACAAAACTGTTGTTCCTTGGTTACACAATGTACATGAAGTGTATTTTGAATATTTCACATCAGTAATTCATGTCAACTACCATCTTTTCCCAAATTCTAACTTCTTTGCCCAAGCATATGTAATGTGTCATAAACAGCGCATTAGGAAAACTGTACTTCCTGTTACAAAACCAGAAGATTATGTTCCTGAATGTCTTTAAGTACTTCTGTGTAGGAATTCACAGCTGTTAACTCTCTGTTTCAGCCTGTGAAGTGCATTTTGAAAACACAAAAGTGCCAATAGAGAATGTAATTGGAGAAGTCGGAGGGGGATTTAAGGTAAGCTTTGAAAGGCTGGAGGAGACCTTCCCCTGCTGCTGTGTACCCACATTAAACAGCATTCTGTTTTCTTCTTCATCTGCTGAACTTGAGCAGTCCTCTCTGGTTTGGATGTCTTGTCTGGTTGCAGTTCAGTACGTTTTTATCTACGTTTTGCCTTAATGCAGTTTGAATCACTGAAAACCATTTCAAATATGAAACGGGATGTAGTAGGTCACCTTAAAGCCTGGTGTTGAAGCATTACTGCTGGGTGCTGAATGCTGTACTTACCAGTACAAGGGTGGGTGTCAGGAGTGTCCTGGGGTAGGAAGTGGCTTCTGGTGATGAATGAAATCCAGGAAATCACTGCTTCAGGAAACATGAAGCAGGACAGCAGTGACCCTCGTAGCCTGAGGGGAAGTTCTGTGGCAGCAGCATTGCCTAAGTGCCATTCCTTTTCTTCACAGGTTGCCATGAATATCCTCAACAGTGGAAGGTTCAGCATGGGCAGTGCCTCTGCTGGAATGATCAAAAAGCTGATAGGTGGGTGCATTTTGTGTTCTGCATTGCTGAGTCCCTGCAGAAACTGCTCTGCCTGAGGTGCAGAGCGCACTTAACTCTGAACAGTAACATGGGTCTTGATCATAACAACATGGCTACATTGCCAGTCATAACATGCTTTGGCTTCCTTAAAACACTAAAATACTGTTAGTTTTTTTATTAAAAGCCTGGTTTTTACAGTGTTTTAACACCAAAGTTTTTTCAGGTCATACAGTGGAAGGTTAGTGCTGCTCTTTTAATTTTCCTGAGGTGTTCTCACTAAGAGAATAGCCTGTATGCTGTTGCCTTTACAAGGTACAATCTCCTGTAGAGCCTCCCACTTGAGTAACTGGCTCAAAGCTTGTACACAGTTCTAAAATTGGTTTCTACCAGTAGTTACCCCAGATAGTAAGAGAAGTCCCTCTAAAGTCATCGATGAGCAGTAAAACTCATAGGTAAGTAAGGTGCCTTCCCCTTGCTCTTCACCAGGAGCACAGGTTCACACCTCAGGTGCTTGTTTCAAAGCCATTGGCACAGTGTCCCCAGGCTCGACCAGCACGGCTGTTCTGAGGGTGTTTTTCCCAAGGTAGCTGTGTCGCTGTCGGTCACCAGCAGGGCTCTGTCACTGCTACAGTGCTGAGAGGGATTTCTTGTTTTCTTTTTTAAGAACTGACAGCAGAGTATGCCTGCACCAGGAAACAGTTCAATAAGAAACTGAGTGACTTTGGATTAATTCAGGTAATAAAGAAGCTCTGCGCTTTGTACTGACTGAGTGCAAGGATGTAGATTTTTGGGGGGGGGTCCTTTGGCTGTAGTGGGTTAGAGAAATTGCCAGAGGTATTGAGTTTGTGTAGCATTAAGTGCATACCTCTGGGCACTGATCTTTTAAATGTCTGGAATGATTAATGAATAAATGTCATGTTTTTGCACTTTCCATTATCGTTTTGCAGCAGTACTTTTTATTAGTATTTGGTAATGTCTTAAACATACAAATACTGCAGTTGTGCTCTTAAAGTTTCAGGCTTGACTGTGGCCTTTGCACCTGAATTACTGTATGATTCCTGTATGATTCGTTGCTATTTGACAGGAGAAGTTTTGTATTATGGCTGTGAAAGCATATATAATGGAGAGTATGGCTTACCTCACTGCAGGAATGATGGACAGGCCAGGCTTTGAAGACTGCTCCATGGAGGCCGCCATGGTCAAGGTAATTCATCTTATTGAAAAGGCTTGGTATGGCTGTAGGTGAACAACACCTTTCATGTTGTTTAGTTGACGTTCCAAGTTGCTGAGAGGTTCAGGTATTGCATTTAGACATGGGATACAAAAACATCAGCAAAGTGAAACAACAGACATCAGTGTTTTCTCTACATCCCACGTACTGTTGATTCAGCATCTCAGCTGTGGCTGCCCCATCCCTGGCAGTGTTCAAGGCCAGGCTGGACACAGGGGCTTGGAGCAAGCTGCTCCAGTGGAAGGGGTCCCTGCCCGTGGCAGGGGTTGGAACTGGATGAGCTTTAAGGTCCCTTGCAACGCAAACCATGCTGGGATTGTATTCTCTGTGTACTGAATAGCATGGTGATGAGACTCCTGTTCCACCGCAGGTGTTCAGTTCTGAAGGTGCCTGGACTTGTGTAAGTGAAGCACTGCAAATCCTTGGAGGCCTTGGCTATATGAAAGATTACCCCTATGAGCGGTACCTCAGAGATACCAGGATACTCCTCATTTTTGAGGCAAGTAGCAATAGACTGGGTTTGCTGACAATAATATACGGGGTTTTTACCTGGCAGATGTTCTGACCACTAAAATCAGAATCCAGTATGAGGAGAGCTTTCTAACGTGGAGTGCTTTTTGCGTGTGACCAGCCTTCTGTGTTCTAATCATTGTTCTTCAGCCACCAGTATTAAAACAATCACTCATACAATCCCTTTACTCAAGACATCAACTCCTATGGTATAATCTCAATTGCTTGGTCTGCATTTGCTTTCAAACAGGCATATTGTGCAGTTCCACAACTATTTAAGTGTTCCTTTACCAGAGCAATGCAGCGTTTGCTTTTTACTCCAGATGCATTTAGTCTGGTTTCTTTTTCATTGTGATGCACACATGTTTAATAATGAGACTTCACAGTGAAATAGAATCAGAATTTGTAATGGAGATAAAGCAAAGTGGCAAACAGCTGTGGACAGACGAAGGGTGACGTTTTAATATGAGGACAACAGAAAAAGAAGACTGATAAAAACAGACCTGCCTGGGAAACACTTATTGGTATTGGGAACTTTATTGTTAACTGAAGGACTGTTCTTCGAAATGCTACATAATTTTGAGTACATGATACAGCCACTGTAATGTTCGGTCCAGATGCATTTTAGAGCATCTCGGGGAAAAGCACAGCTCAAGTTCCTGAGACATCGTGAGCAGGATTAGGGGGCAGGAAGCAAACAGACTAGAAGCAGAGCTGATGTAGATCTGTTAAAACCACTTTGCGTGTGAGACTGGTGCCACGTTGTGCTGTTTCTTGCAGGGAACAAACGAAATCCTGCGCATGTACATTGCTTTGACGGGGATGCAGTACGCGGGCAAAATCCTGACCGACAGAATTAAGTAGGTTCTCATTTATTGCTAATAGTTCTAATAAATTGGTCAGAATCTTTTAACTGTTCAATGACAGCCAAGAGAGGAAACTGTAGGAAAGTCCCTGCAGTGTTCTCCAGTGTATTATCTGCCTGAAAAGGTACTTCAGTGTTACAGGTTGGGGGGGATTGGTTTTGCATGTTTTAGGGATCTTGTCCCGATTGGACTTTGTTTTGTAATTCCAGCTTGTGTAAAATCCTTTCTTATGGGACCAGTCATTAAAACTGTGTAACTTCACGTTTAGTGCTCAGCCAGCTGGGTTGTACATCCTGAGTCCTTGTGAGAGGAGCGGAGTGTGACCCTTGCTGTGCACTTCTGAGGCTGTGTAACTGTTCATAGTGAAATGGAGCAGAAGAGCTGATGGTTCTGGGACAATGTGCAGGTGTTTGGGTAGAGCACTGAGCGTCGTTTTCTGACCCTCCACAAACTAATGGCCTTTAACAGCTGTCCTGTGCCTGGCCCTGCAGGGAGATCAGGAAAGGCAACGTGGGAGTGGCCCTGGGAGAGTTCGTGAACAAATTCCGGGACACGATGGGCAGAAAAGTGGATCTGGGGCTCGTGGGTGACCGTGGAGTGGTGCATCCCAGCCTGCAGGTGAGGGGGACGCAGCTCCTGGAGCACACTGGGCCACGCAGCGGTTCCCTGCACTGCTGTCACATCCCAGTGTCCTGTTTGTGCCGAACACAGGGGGTGCATAGGAACGGGGAGAGGCACAAACAGAAGCTGATGTTTATACCATTTCACAGGGATAAGGACTGAGGTACTGTGGGTACACACCAAGGTAAAATGAAGACTGCTCTAAGTCTGTATTTGTAACAATTCCAGGTTTATATCCAATTTAATAATCCATTTGACACTTCACATACAAAAGGCTTTGTAATGGTCTGTTGCTGCCCTTCATAATCAGCTCAGTTACAAAACACAGGATTTTTTCCTGTTTAACAGTAACAGTTTCACGTAAGAATTGCTGTGAACCATTTCTGTACATACTGGAGCACTCATGGCATCATTTTTATGATGAATGTTCTGTTAATACAAAAAGAGATAAGGTTTGTTTTTCCTGGCATGTCAGTGATTTGAAAAGCTGTAACATGGTGGTTGTTCCTGTGATGTATCTCTGCTCCCCCCCTTCCCCACACAGCCATTTCAGGCACACACGTATGAGGATTTGTTGGGACTTGCCCTTCCATGAGGAACCTGAACAACGTGGAATCTCCTTCAGGTCCATACCCCATGAGCTGCAGTGGGACGTGGGGGATTGTCTGAACTGGAGCAGTTCTGACCCAGCCTCACACTGGAGCGGAGTGTCCTCTAGCTCCAGACCCACTTGCAGTCGTATTGCAGGGATCAGCATAGAGAGTTGAGTTGGAAAGGAATTCAAAGCCTCATTTAGTTCTAACTTGTGTCAGCGCCTCAGCACCCTCACAGGGAAGAGCTTCTGCCTAAGAGCTCATCTCAGTCTCCCCTCTGGCAGGTTAAAGCCATTCCCCTTGGCCTGTCCCTACATCCCTTGTCCCAAGCCCCTCTCCAGGTTTCCTGCAGCCCCTTCAGGCACTGGAGCTGCTCTCAGGTCTCCCCTTCAGGAGCCTTCTCTTCTCCAGGCTGAACCAGCCCAGCCAGATATGGCACTGGACATTTTCTTCCAAGGTAGAACCAGGATTTGACCCTGTTGGTGAGCTCACACAGTACTGCCACATAAACTCAGTTGTCAGGGTTCTCATAACCTGCAGCCCTTAGAGTAAGAGTGAGGTTTGCTGTGCATTAATGTTAGTTGGGCTTCAGGACACCAGGGTTGCATCTGACCAGTGGGGTTTTTCCCCTTGGAAAAGAATCAACATTTTATAATCCCATTCCTTTTAGGGAGATCATCCGGGCTCCTGCTCCTCAGGGAATGCCTCCCTGGGGAGCGCCTGTCGTGGCTGGACATCCGGTGTAAGGGGGTGTGGGTGTGCTTGGTTTGCCCTCAGAAACCCACTCAAATTGTTGTATTTTCTGTATTTTATTTTATAGGAAAGTGGCAAGAAACTGGAAGAGAACGTTTACTATTTTGGCACAACCGTGAGAGGCCTGCTCAGTAGGTTTGGCAAGGTACCTGTTACTTTCTCTGTTACCTTTGTTATTGAATGGCTTACCCCAACCAGAGGAGCCTCACTGGAATCTTGAGTGGACTCCGTGTATGGCAAGAGCCAGGACTTCCTTTATGTAACACGTGATGAACAACTTAGGTTTAAAACAAAGGCCAGACCCCACCAGTCTTGCTGCACTGGTTGTTTTCTCCACCTGTAGGCACAAACCCAGTGAGCCTGCCCAGGGGCTGTGGCAGTCACTGGGACCCACTGCCCCGTTCCCAAAGCAAGAGCTGTTCCAGCAGGTTTTGAACTGGTCAGCCGTGGTGTACAGCAAACGCACCTGTAGTAACACCGTGCAGAGGGTGTAGCTACAGCAGCACTGATCCTTGAGTACCTTGGGTTTTCAATTCTGTGACACTGGTGTGTGCTGAGAACGCTTCTCAGACCAGGCCCCACACCTTCCACTTCACCTCATGCATTTTTTGAACAGGTTGATATATTTAGTACTTAAACTTCAGTGACTGGGGCATTTACCAAGTGGGTTCAAGTCGCAGCAGTTTCAGGGCTGGCTGCAGCCAAGGGGCTGTTACAAGGCAGAGCACAGTTAACCCAAAGCTTTCTGCCTTAGGGGAGAACCTGTCTGTGCTGAATAAGTGTGACCCTAAATACAAAGTGTGAAAAAAAGTGTTTGGTTAAGGTTTTAAATTGACAACCAACTACTGATCACTTCTGTAGACGATCGTGGAAGAGCAGCTGGTCCTGAAGAGAGTGGCAGATATAGTTATTAATCTATATGCAATGACAGCAGCTATTTCCAGAGCCAGCCGGTCCATCAGCATCGGTCTGAGAAACCATGACCATGAGGTGGGTACCCTCAGGATCAGTCACACCATTCTGTGTCTGGAGCTCCACAACCAGGGCCTGTTCCCATTCTGCCTCCCAACGTGCTTTGTATCAAGAGGCGCTGGGCCTCATGTGCAGGAGCGTGATGCTTCCTCACGAGAGCTCCAACCCAGCCAGGCCTGCATCCTGATGTCTGCTACGCTGCAAAGCCTCAGTGACACGTGGCTTTCACCATGCTTCAGCTTGCTCTCTCTGTTTGTTACGGGTTTATATCTACCACAGCAGACTCTCTGTAAGGCAGTGCACCAGAGTGCTTCTGACCTGGTTGGTGCAGGGCTGCAGTAACCACAGCAGTTGCCTCTCAGTGCTCTGCACACTGTCTGGGTGTTGAAAGTAGCTGAACGCACACACGTGTGTTCATGAATGAAGTACAAGTCTGCATGGTCTCCTAAACCTGTTGCTACCATGCAGTCCTTTCCATACAGTCATTCATCAACAGTAACACGTAACAATAACAGGATTTTGTCAATTAATTCATGGACAGTGAAGTGAGAGTTTGACACAAGTGATTGTATTTGAAGTCTTATGGTAACAGCAACGATACAGTTCAGTGTTAGACAAACCCAAACCAATTCATCTTCATCTTCACTGGTGGGGGTGGGCCTCTCCTGGACTTGCTACCAAAACCCTTTTCTGGTCCCTGTGGAGCGAAGGGGCCGTCCCAGCTCTGGCCCTCAGCAGCTGTGGGGAGAAAGCAAAGCCCAGTTTGAGCACCCACGGCTGGCTCCCAGGGCAGTGCTGCCGGGAGGCAGAACCACAGCTTCCCAGTGCAGCTGTGCAGAAATCGGGGTGGCTCTGGGTTGCCACCTGGCTGTGTGGTGCAGGTTGGTCCCCAGTGTTCACCTGAGTGTTGCTGTTCTCACAGGTGCTCCTCACCAACATCTTCTGCACAGAAGCGTATTTCAAGAATAATTACGCCATGGCTCAGTTAGAAAAATGTAAGTTCTGTAAAATCCAATCATTTTTATACTCGTATAAAATGCAGTCATTTTGTACTCTTAGAGCTTCACAGACTCTAATGAAGAGTAGGTGCATGTGTGTGTGATGTGACCAGCAGAGTAGTTCTGCTCTGCTTTTAATTCACATGAACAGAACTGGTACCAGATGAAGAAAGAGTCTTCATTTAATACATAAACCAAACTGCAGGGATTTTCTCCAGCTGTGGGGAGGAATATAAAGTCTATGAGTAGCCAACGCTCTTGTTAAGGGAATACAGATATTGATGAGGTACTGGACTGATCTGGTGGTGTATTGACCAGGACTGGTCTGGCTCTGTGAGACTCTGCCTGCAGTAACCAGTCTTCTCTGGAAGCTAATTCATTCCGTGGCACTGAGGGCAGCTGCTGCATTTCTGTTCTAAAAGCCTTTTGGAAAGGAACTTAGAAAAGCTCTTTATGGCACCTGAGGTAGCGTTTCCTTCTGGTTCTCCTCAGATGCAGATGAAAATCTGGATGACTACATCAAGAAAGCTGCAAAGCACATCCTGGAGAAGAGAGCCTACACGTGCTCCCACCCGCTGGACAGGACCTTCTGATCCCGGCCTGGCAGCAGATGCTGCTGAGTGTGTATCTGGGAGGCATTTTCTGCAGTTGAAGCATCTGACACCTTAGAAATAACCATTTAACGAGTTTACCAAATGGAACTGTGTCTAACAGTGTAAAATACACAACTTTATATAAAGAGGATAAATAAAGCAGTTTTATTTAAACCTGAGTTACCTTGTTAGGGGTGCGTGTGGCTGTTTCCTTGGAGCTAAGTGAAGAGAGCTGAGGTTCCGAGGGTGAGATGTGTTTTCCCAGGGACGGGATTGGGTGGTGGTTTAAGTTTGTATCAACGACCTGCTTACCTTTAGAGAGCCCTGGAGGGGCCACACTTGTCCTGCCAAGCACACTGCAGGCACCAACACCAGCCCCAGTGCTCAGGGGGGTCCGGGGAGGTCGAGTGTCCCTGAGGATGGGGCTGTGCTGTCCCACTGAGCTCCCACTTAAAGGGGCTTCCTTGTATGTAATCAGCACCCTCCATGCTCTGGCCTTGGCCTTCAGCCTGCACTGCCCCCTTTGCTTTGGTTTTTAAAACCAACAATTGGGGGTTATTTATATTAAAATATAAATTATTATATTAAATCGATGTTTAAAAAAGCCTCGCACAAAACAAGAGATTTTCCATGAGCATTGTTTAGATTTGATGCCAGGTTACACTTCGTTTTTCCTCTACCCTTCCACTAACCCCTAACAGAGCTCAGCCTCCTCTGAAGCATCCCAGCAAGGTCAGTTGTGTTTGGTGACACATTCCAACAGTGGCAGTTACTCGCTGGCCAGAAAAAGGGGGCTTCAGGTGAAGTTTTCTCTCTCTCTATCCAAAATTCCTAATGAAGAGTTGCAGTTTTTCAGTTAAAGCTGTAACATCACTGGGTGATGGGCTCACCACGGGGATCGGTCACTGGGACTGCGTCACTTCAGTGCTGTTGCTGCACAGCGCTCAGGGAAGCACCATTTGAACCAGGACTTTGGGTCTCCCAGTGCTGCAGCAGTTAAAGGCTGCTGCGGGCTCTGGCAGCGTGGTGGCCCTGCCCCAGCTGCCCCAGACAGGGAGTTTGTTGCCAGCATCCTGCTTGCTTCCAGCTGCAGCCCTGCTTTGCCTCTGGAAGATGGAGGCCAGCTGTGAGATGGCGAAACTCAAGCACAGCCCCTGAAACACCAAGGTCACCACAGGAGCTCATGAATCATCCTTTCACACATTGACACTCAAAGGGCCAGAGTCTGACCCTGTTCAGTGTGATTTATGTCCTGGGGGGGACGCTGAAAGATGACCTTGAGCAATTAAAGATAAGTGGTACCAGAGATGAGCTGATGGCGTGACAGCAAAATAAAGGCCAGAAGTTATCTCCCACCGTAAAGAACAAACCACCAATTAACCCCCTTCGCGTGGTTCTGTTCCTGTTCATGCTACGTTTGCTGGCTGATACAGTTTAATTCATTTGGAACGTCCAAATAACACGAAACATCTGCATGTTTGTGGCAGTTAAACCGGAAAAGTGAAAACTGCTCTGTGAGACCTCAGACTTAGGTTACAAACGCTGCGGCGTCCACTCTCGTGTGCGAGGCCAGGCACAGGGCTGAAGCGTCAGTGTCAACCAGCTCAGCCTGTGAGCATGTAGGTAATTTGTGCACAGGGACCCCCAGGGCCAGTCTGTACCAGGGGCAAACCAAATTCCTTCATTCTGGAGTTTGGATTTGAAAGGGAGCCCTCGCAGGACCACCGGGTTGCTCTCTATGACTTGGTTTGTTTCCCTGGGATACTCCCTAAGAACTACATTTACTGAGGTAGCAATGTGCTGTTGTAATGTCTGACACAGCCCACCTAAAATGACCTTGGCCCACGGCTGCCAGTTGTAGCCACTGGGTTGTCTTACCTGAAATCTGCCCCTCCGAGCTCTTCAGACACCTTCTGCTCGCTGTTGGGCTGAGGGTGCCGTCCCTGCAGCGCCTCAGCCTGTGCTGCCCATCGGGAGCCGGCACAAAGCTGCTGGAGATGCTCTGCCCCTGGGGCTGGGAGGGTGCTCAGCTGGGTGTCCGGGGAAGCCCCAGTGAGGGATGTCTGCACGGGGCGCTCGGGGGCCCCCAAGCACCAGGGAGGGTCCCCTTCTAAACCCATGGGATCCCCAGAATGTGAACTGAGAGCTGCTGCACCTCCCATGTTACAGAAATGAGCCCCTGCAGGCAAACTCCCCAGCTCAAGCACATGGTGCTCCAGCTCCGGTGCCATGAGAGCCTGAACTTCCGAGCGCTGCTTTATAAATAAAGCCCTTCTATGCGACCTCCGTGCTTCAAAACCCCTCAGCTACACATCACGAGCTGGCTGCCAGTGGAAACGGGCACCAACAAAACGGAACTGGATGAGCCCTGAGCTCCCTCCCAACCCAGGACCTTCCATGATTCCATGGAACAAACCCACCACGAAACCCAACCCCATCCGTGCCGGGCTGCCCACTGGAGAGACAGCCCCAGCCTGGAGGTGCCCCGGAGCTGTGGCACAGCACCCAGGCACTCTGCTTGCCCCACAGGTGCATTGAAATGTCCAGCAGGGATTCCCCGTCATCAACCAGGAAAGCTTGGAGGGGCTGATCCCCCCAGCAGCACTGCGGGAAGGCAGGATGTGAGCACACCTGACCCAGTGGGTGCGAGTGCGCTCCGGACACCTAAATAATGAGGGAGGGTGGAGGGACAGGGCAGCATCTGAAACACACAATCACAATGACAAAGGCTGGGCTGGAAGGGACCTTAAAGCTCCTCCAGCTCCAACCCCTGCCACGGGCAGGGACCCCTTCCACTGGAGCAGCTTGCTCCAAGCCCCTGTGTCCAACCTGGCCTTGAACACTGCCAGGGATGGGGCAGCCACAGCTTCTCTGGGCACCCTGTGCCAGCGCCTCAGCACCCTCACAGGGAAGAGCTTCTGCCTAAGAGCTCATCTCAGTCTCCCCTCTGGCAGGTTAAAGCCATTCCCCTTGGCCTGTCCCTACAGGCCCTTGTCCAAAGCCCCTCTCCAGGTTTCTTGTCAGCCCCTTTCACTGGTGAAAGACCTCCCTGGAGCCTCCTAACTGGTACAAACCCCACATAATTACAAGTCCGTATTTGCTTCCGCAGCAAAATGTAAATCCTGTTGGAGATACAAAACCTGTACCCAGGATCTGGCTGTAAACACTGTGCACTAACAGCACCAGGAGCTTGTGTCGGTTATCATATGGGGAGAGTGAGGGACTTAAGAGTATGTGCTTCAGGATAAGCGCAGGGACCTTGGGAAGGGCTCTGGGAGCAGCCGAGGGACAGCCCCAGTGACCCTTCTGTGCTCCAGCAGCGTCCAGACCTGCACGGCTGAGACCTTCAATCAGCGAGCCAGGACCCTGCTCAGGAGGACAGGGAGGGCAATTTGCTGCTGCAGCACTTGGCAACCAGCTCTGAGCTGCTACAGCAGAAACAACCCTTCACGGGAAGGAGGAGGCGAGCCCAGAGAGAGACACGGGGAGAGAACACAACAGCGTAAGAACGTGTGGGTAATAGAGGGGAACAGCACTGAGCTGGCTGGGGGAGCTGAGATTCACCCTTCTGGAAACAACTTGTCCTGGGTTCAGCAGCAGCAGTCATTTTTCTCCTTAGTAGCTGGTGCAGTGCTGTGGTTTTGACTCTCAGCCTGGGAACAGCGCTGATAACACCGATGTTTTTAGTTGCTGCTCAGTAATGTTTACTCTGACCAAGGACTTTGTGAGCCTCATGCTCTGCCAGGGAGGAGGGGAAGCCAGGAGGAAGCAGAGACAGGACACCTGACCCAAACTGACCAAAGAGCTATTCCATACCACAGCACGGCATGCCCACTGTATAAACTGGGGGCAGTTACCTGGAAGGGCTAGGTCACTGCTCAGTCAGGCTGGGTATCAGTCAGTGGATGGTGAGCAGTTCTATTCTCTCCCCTTGTTATTTCCCTTATCATTATTATCATTGGTGGCAGCAGCAGTGGTTTGTGTTATGCCTTAGTTACTGGACGGCTCTTATCTCAACCCATGGCAGTTACATTCTTTCGATTCTCCTCGCCATTCCTCTGGGAGAAGGGAGAGGAAGAGGTCAGGGGAGTGAGCGAGCAGCTACATGGTTCTGGGTTGCCGGCTGGGCTTAAACCACAACGGTTCTTTTTGGAGCCCAAGATGGGGCATGAAGGGTTGTTCATCACCTCTATACTTTGGGAGGTATGTAACAGAAGTGTTCAGCAATTACACACCTTTTGTTTCCTCCTCGGGTGGTCAGCCTGTGAAGGAGACATTCCCTTACCTTCCCAGCCCCCCACCAGACCATTTACAGCATCATCTGAGAGTTCTGAAGGATCTGAATGGCCTTTGGGTACCCTTGGCCTGCTGTTTGTGATGGGGATCACCATGCTGGCACGCATACAGAGTGTGTTTCACCCACGACTATTTCATCTGATCTCAAGAGTTCAGCAAAGTCAGGTTTGGGTCTTGTCTGGGGTTCGATGACAATACAGGAGGACCAGGAGTTTCTCCCCGAGGCTGGACAGCCATGAGTGGCAGGGTGTGTGGGACAGTATGGGCAAGTATGTAGGTCAGTGGGCCCCTCCAGTGCTCTGGAACTTCACCACTGAACAAGGGCAAAACCCAGAAAAATCAGTAAAACACTCAAAGGAGGTGTGTGGTCATTCTGGCCATACCAGAGAGGGACAAATCATGGCAATGTGCTGGGGCTTGGCCTGTGCTTACAGAGCCCTGGTCAACACTGTCCAGCACCTTCAAAGCAAAAAACTGTCTCTGGATCTGAGGGCAAAGCAACAGTCAGCGTGGCTACTCCAAGCACAGCAGCTGCACCACCCCTACTGACAAGTACAGCAGCTACTCAAACTCTGACTACAACAGAGAACACTGCTAATCCGATTCCAAGCACAGCAACTGCACCAACCCCAGTGACAAGGACAGCAGCTACTCAAACCCCAACAGCAACAGGCAGCACAGCAGCTGCACCAACCCTGACAACAGACACTGCAGCCACTCGAACCACAGTGATAATCCCTGCAGCTAAACCAAAGGACCAACTCGTGACAGTATCGGTTGCCCCTGTACACAAGGGGAAAAGCAAACAAGAGGCACAAAAAGCAACCCGTACAGCAAAGAAAGATGAACCAATGTACTTACTACACAGGACAGCATCTGATTAGGAGTTCTTATTACGTGAATCACAGGAAGAAGAGGTGACTTCTCGACCCTGCACCTCAACCAAGCTATGGAATATGCGAACAGATTTTACCCATCAGCCAGGGGAGCACATCATCACCTGGTTGCTTCAATGCTGGGACAATGGGGCTGCTGGTCACGAACTAGAAGGTACAGAAGCCAAGCAGCTGGGATCACTTGCTAGGGAAGGGGGAATTGACAAAGCAATTGCAAGAGAGAAAAAGTCCCTCAGCCTTTGGAGGCGGCTCTTGGCAGCTGTGAAGGAAAGGTTTCCATACAAGGATGATGTTATGAGTCATTCTGCCAAGTGGACCACGCTAGAGAAAGGCATCCGGTCTGTGAGGGAATCAGCCACTGCAGAGATGATCTACTGTAGATGATCTACATGCTGGGAACGCACCCATAGATCCAGGTGAAGTCGAATGCACATGACCCATGTGGTGGAAATTTACCCAGAGTGCACCATCATCCTGTGCCCACTCACTGGCATGACCTAGCACCACCAACAGTGGATGAAGTGATTCGTCAGCTCTGAGAGTTCCAAAGTTTAACTCCGATTTTGTTACCAACAGCCTCCTAAGTCCTGGGTTTGTTTTTCTAGAGCATTTGTAGCTAACAGGAAGCTTCAGCCCCTTTGAGCAAAATCAGCTTTAAAAGCATGCTCAGGGCCTGGGTCAGTCAGTTGGATGCAAGCACAGAGGAGCAGCCAGGGGCAGGCCATCCATGCAGCTCTTCACATTGATGAGCACAGATCCTTTAGTCTTGCAAACTGGGGTGTCCCTGGGGAGTTTTGCACCAGAAGGCTGGAGCACATGGCTCGGGAAGCCTATAGAGCACCAGGGCAATCAGGGGAACACATGGTGAAACATCTGGCATGGAGTGTATACGTGTGCCTCGACCCCTCCATTTCATTAGGGGATGTAACCATTTCTTTTAGAGCTGCTGAGCGAGCTGGCCAAAAGTTGTTCTTGTCTCACCCACTGCACATGGACAGGCAAGGAATGGACTGAACAGAAATTTTGCCTCTTCCTCCATCATCTCTCAGCATTAAAGCAACAAACTGGGGAAGAAAAATCATTTTGTGGCCAGGCTGAATTGTTTTCCTAAGAAAGAGCTTTGTAAGATTGAGTTAACCAGTGCTATCATCACCAGTTTTAACACACGTTTTTACTTCCAACAGTATTGTGCTAATGAAGTGTCACACGTCCTCTGCCTCCTACAGAACGTGGGACAGCTGCTGCTGGGGTCAGTCCAGAGGCAGTTACCCTTTACCTGCCACACCAGTCCTACCTTCCTGCATGGCAGCTTCAGAGGTTGACCGTTCAGCAGCTTCTGTAGCTGTAACCTGCCTCGTGGCCCACGTGTGTTCAACCTGGCTGCTGTGGAGTGCCGGTGAGCATCCAGCTTGCTACCGTCAAATGATACCCGAGTGGCATCTTCACAAGGCCAACAAGAGGCTGTGAAAGAGAAACAAGGCAACAGAAACCAGGATGGGAAAGAGAAGTCTGGACTGTTTAAACTAAAAAGTGGGCTAAAAGCCCCTATTGCAAACAATCACCTTCTCACAAGGGTTTTGCTAGAAGAAGTGATACAGGTGTTGGAATAATGGTTAGTGCCACAGGAAAGACAATTCACTGTCCTGTAGGCTCCATGAAACACGTGTGAATTTGGGATTAATCCTGACTGCTTCCAAAAGTCCAAAAGACTGCTCAGAACTGCACTAAGCAGGTGTTCTGCAAGCTACAGGGCTGTAAAAGACGAAAGATTCTAGCAACCACAATAAATCTATTGTTTTCTGCTTGTAAATATTCCAGCGAATCCTGGTTGGCTCTGGGCAAAAAGAAACATGGACAACTGTAAGAATACTGTTCCATGATGGAATACAACCTTGTCTGTCACTGTTCATGGGAGGACAGGAGTTAAACACTGACCCCCTCACCCAGGCACACCCTGACTGCTGTGAGGTGTGCAGATTTAACAGGCTCATCTCAGGCCCCTCTGGGTGCTTCCAGTCTGTGAGGTCTGACCAAAGCTGTTGTTAGCAAGCTGTACAAAGAGGAGGCAGGCAACAAAGCTAGATCTGCAGATGAATAAGCCAAGAAGGATCTATACCTCCCTGACATACTTGACTACACAAGGCTAAGAAGATGGGCAAATGGAAGGGTAATATTAGAGTATGGGCCAAGGTCTTACATCCTAAGAAGCTTCATTTGACAGAGCACCCAAATTATGCTGCACGTGGATCTCCTTGCTACACCTCTTTGCATTCAAACTGCCTTCCTTGATGGCAGAACTGATAGCTTTGGGACCAGATGTCAGAGGTTCAAGTTAAAAGCTTTGTGATTAGTTAATTCTAACAGATCCATTACCAGCTGGGAGGGCTGTTGTAATGAAGAGCTCAGGTGGCTTCTTGTACAGGTCAAAATCAATGTGCCGTTTGTCCCAGCTCCATCTGTCTCGCGGCAGCACTGGCTCCATGTTAGCATGCAGAACATTCTCCTGCCATTTCTAAATGAAAATTGAATCCCTTTGAGAAGCCAGGCCAAAATCACCAGGGAGGGGTCACAAAAAAGGAGTTAGCCAGCTGCTTGGTTATCACCTAGTAACGCCAAAGTGCAGACTTCACTACACAAGACCCTTTCTCTCTGAAGCAGCCTTCCAATTTGTGGTGTTTGACACACATGAATAAAGGCAAAAATCCATTCTGTGAGCGAGCTGCTGACACTCTAGCATTGGAACTGGGTGATCTTCAGGTCCTTTCCAACCCTAACCATCCTATGATTCTAGGAGTCTATGCAGGCAAAAACCCGACTCGTTATTTATCATTTCCCAAGGGTAAGAAGCGGGCTGGCTGTCCAGGACAGTCAGAGCTATCTATCACCTTAAGGGTACTCCTAAAACAGTGTTTTTAGGAAGCAGAAGCTGTCCCAGTGCTTCCAAAAATACAACCATGAGCATTAAACTCCTGGGGGCAAGAGCCCAGGTGTCCTGAGGAAGCAGGTGAGAGAAGCAACACGCGCACTGGAGTCGTGGCAGGAATATTCATCATGACAGAGTTCAACTCTCTGTGTCCTCTGCCTACCTGCTGCTGAAGTACCAGTGTGGTGTTTTGCAGACAAAACTGTCCTTGCCAAGCTACAAATGAACTCCCAGTGCCTGTTGTTAGCCCTGTGCTTCCACTGCTTCACCTAAGCCTGTGTGGTTGTAGGGTAGCCAGGTCAGTGCAGAAATAGTATGGAGAGTTTTAGGAAACCAGAAAAAATCCAAGAATTCTTTTGCCTCCTAAGGGATGGTGTTACAGAAGATGGTCAAATTCTGTGTTTGAGAAGAAAACATGAGTGGATAAAGAGGCAATGTATCAAAACCAGACTGCTTCAGAACGGGATCCTAACAGACCTGTAGGATGTCCTGTGGGCTCCGTAAAAATACATGTGCATATGGAATTAATCCTGACCGCTTCCAGAAGTCCAAAAGAGCCTTTGTTCCACATTTCAGGTAACAGGAATGGTAAGTTCAGAATCAATGTATCTATCTCCATTATTCAATATAACATTGGTCATGCCCATGAGCTGCAGGAGGAGCCTCCTTCCCCTTTCTCTCAGCTCCATGGCTAGCACAGATCTCACACAGCTATCGGTACTGCCAGGTTACACTTAGTGTTGCTCAGGGTAAGGTGTCAGCTCTCCTCCCCTCTCTCATCCCATCAGGAGGTGCAATACAACGTACTCATCAACTGCTACTCCCACACTAACATCACAGTCCCCCCTTTATTTCAATTCGGGAACTCTGGTGCCAGCCATCACTGTAAGCCTGCTGCTCCCTTTTCAGCAGGTCAGTTTGGATCCTGTACTAGTTCTTCCTTCTTGTTTCTTCAGCAAAAGGCACCAGTGTTTACACTGTAGGGGCTGACTTCTTACTTTTGGTCTGTGAACCTGCTCTGATCCTTCATGAGAAGATAACGTTCTCCAGTCTCATGGATCAGAAAAGAGCACTTTGTTTTCACCAACCATTTCACTTCAGCTTTACCCCAACCTTTCTGAGACACTGCTCTGATTTGTATGAAAAAGATGAAAGACAAATAAAGCCTGAAACTCAAATGAACACGTGAACCTTCCTGCAAGATGCAGCTTGTTCCACTCTGAGCTGTGACTGTGGTCAGTTAATTTGGTAGAATTTACTGATCCTGCCCCCCCCCCCCCCCCAACAACCCAACTTGTTCTATTTCCTTTATTTTGTCATCTTGCCAATTTTAATAACACACAAATTTGCTTCCTGAGAGCAGAGTGCATGTGATTGAGTATGCACAATGCTGAAGATGATTGCTCAAAACAGGGAACTGTAACCAAGTCCACTCAATGATGCAGTAAAATGGAAGAAAACTAAATAATAAAGAATAGGCGAAGGGAGAGAGGACACAGGGCAGGAAGAAACTGATAGAGAAGACAGTGGTGGGGGACAAACACCCCATAAAACTGTAACAGCAAACAAGAAATAAACGATGGAATTAAAAGCAGCAGCGAGGGAACCTGGAAACATGAAGGAAGGCTACAACAAGATTGGCAACGCACGAAGAGCAGCCTGAAACCCAGCCATAATGCAGTAGCATGATTTTTCTGACACTAGACTCCACCTGTAAATGTAAACCAAATCACTCTGTAGTCCACTAATACCTATTAATATCGGTAAATGGGTTTTCTGTGTTCAGGGTAGAATTTGCGTATCCAAACAAATTGTCACCTGGGTAAGCTAGATGCTCATCTACCCAAATTCCAGACGTAGGTGTCACCCTTAAACTGCTGCCTACGCTACAGCCCTCTAAAGAGACTTCCACGTTATAGCAATTTGCCTCTTCAAGTCTCCTAAAATGATTGAGTTCACTTTGGAGTGTGCATTTAAGTTTTCTGTTACCTCTCTTAACTCCTCCTGGCGTGCCTCATGTGGCATCTGGGGGTGCAGGTTGCTTTCAATGCTGCTCTTATATCCAGGGAATACAAACCCATCCGGTGACTGCCACAGACTCTTGGATTTTTCACATAATTCCTTACAGGCAGCAATCTCATCCACTGGCTCAAATGTGGCTGACAGATAGTCTTGACAATAAGTAAATCTGGTTTTTGGTTCCTACAAAATAAATGATGGGTGTTTTTGTTAATGTACATCCCCCTTCACTGGGAAAGGAGCCCATAAGGTACAGAACCAGTATTATTTCTTTCCTTGAGACTGCAAGTAATCACAGATCAAAATTATACAAAATACATATCATTAAATATTTAAAGGGCTTCATTTCATTCTATTATGATCAAATGATGGATTTAATGACAAGTGCTCTAATGGGATCTCTGTAAAATAATTACAGAAAGAAATATCCTTAACATCATGCGTGCAAAAAGAGAGCTGTACTTCATATTGTGCCCATGGTACATCAGGAGCAGTTTTCACAGAGCTACAGTTAATTTCCACCAGCTGACAGGACAATGGCATTTGTTATAAAGATTCGAGCCAGCTATTCAGATGCAAGCAGAAAAATGTGATTCTTCAAATGTGTTTTTCAAATCACTTAACGCTGCATACACCAATGCTGCAATTACTCCAATTCTCCCACTTACATGTGGGACAGAACTGGAAGTGACCACCTCGGTTATCAAAGTCTGCACTCACAGTGACAGCCCAAGTCACGGAGCTGAGAAAACGTGGCTATGATGAATGGCAATTAAGAGCAGAATTATAGACAGCAACAAAGAATACCTCAGACTGAGATGCTTTTGGATCCCAACTTCCCTTCCTGTGCGCTAACACGGGAGTTACTAGCGCAGAACTATGAGTTTATAAACCGTTCACCTTTCTTTGTCAAGCACGACCCAGAGCAAGCCAACACCTTCCAGTCATGTGTCTCAATTTACCTTTGCCATTTCCTGGCGAAGACGCTTCTTGGCAAGTTCTGCAGAATTCAGGCTCTGACAGCTGTAGTTAAAGACAGATTTCCCATCAACAGGAGAGATCAGGAAAGCTTCAGACCTCGGCGTTTCCATCTTTCCTTTGAGTTGGCATACAGCGTTAATGTTAGCCTGCAAAGAGAGATGACACGGGAGTTCTGTCCGCATCGGGAATTGAGGGTGTTACTGAAAATTATAAACAAGCAAATGATCCTGCAAACATGAAACCCCCCTTTTTGTTAATAAACTGCTTCACAAAAAGACTTATTAAAAACATAGCCCGATTTCACTCTTGGATATGATACTCTGCCAGGCTAACAGCAGTAGATTGGAGGCAAGCACTCACCAGAGAATGTCTTCTACTTACAGGTTTAAATAGTTCTAATAGTTGCTCTGGAGAGCTGATGCTGGTTGTCTTCATAAATGAGATTAGTTCTTTCACTTGTAAAATTCCATCAACACCCCAGCAAATACAGTGTCATGGGAAACACCATTCACCAGGACTCCCCAAGTTTCCCTACTGACACAGGACAACTAAACCCTCACACTTATTCACTGATTTCAGAACATCATTCTACTGTGTTTATGGTAATTATGGTTTTAGTTCAGGTTCTGCCATAATAGGTAATTACAGCAAGAGAGTAAAATTGCACTGTGGATGTGACCTCCCTGTGACTTTCACTTCCCTTTTCTTTTAATCAAAAAGCCTGAAGGGTTACCTTATCTGCTATTAAAAAAGGACTTCACCTTTTCTTTCCTATAGAGGCCTTCCCAGTTCCTCCATTATCCTCTTGATTGACAAGCATGTATAAAACAAAAACCTGTTAAAACACACATCCTGGGAAGACTGCCAGCTTTACGTGGGTAATAAAATAACTCCACACTTCATCTATGCAGAATGAGCTCTGCTGCTCTCATCCTCCTATGATATTTTAAAAGCAAGTACCAGGAACAATTGCTTCAGATTGGTTCCTTTTCTAGCATCATGAAATATTCCTTTATCAACAGACTAAGACTAAAAAAGGAAGTTAGATTTCTTTCAGTATCTCCAGGACAGCACCCTTATACAGGAACAAAGATTTCCACATATCAGGCAAAATCTTTTTGCATTAAAACACATACAGGAAAAAAAACATTCTGAACTATTCTTCAAAAGACATGGGATGGCTAGAGTCCCCAACTATCCAATATACCCAGGAAAGCAATCCAGACTCCCAGGAAACACGGAATACCCCTTCTTTGATGTCTATATTAATAGGAAAGCGTTTAGTTTCAACACTGAGGGAACAGAAGGGCTGGATGGACACTGGTAACAAGCAAGAAGAGGTTCTAAAATTCTTCACCATTTCCTTAAAGCTCAGCTCAGCTCTGTCTGCAACTGCTGATTTTATTTAGTTAGGAATATGCCTTCCTGGTTGCCCAAAGGCAAGCATGGCTTTTACACAGCAAGAGAGGAAAGCCCAATTTTCACCTGAGCTTAGCTGGCTTGGCCCCCCGAAAGCAGCTGAAGCCTGGGTGACATGCTAAAGCACAACATGCTAAAGCTATGGGGAAGAAAGAGACAAAGAACAACAGGAACCAAGCACAAAAAGAAATGACAAGGTGGTCTCCTCACCGTTCACTGTCTCCTCTGTTTACCTGTGAGCACTACGACTGTCTTCCTCTTTGAGAAGTAATTACAATTGCAATTCAACTGTCACAAAAGGAAATCCCCCTGCACTTTGTTATCATGTTGGTACAACACCTACAAACACCCTACCAAAGTCTTCTAAGTCTAATGGGTTGTTGTTTCAGGAGACAAAGGAGATGTTGATTAAGGAGATGAAGTTTTGCAACTATGAGGCTTTGCCCCTCACATATCACAAACTACTCACCTTAATATAGTTTTTCTCAAAGGACATTTTGTCTGCTATTTCTTTCTTCCGCTGTATATAGCCTTCATTGTAGTTATCTACTGAAGAAGATACTGCCTGTTTCACTCTGCTAACCTTTCCTGGTACTGTATAATCACCAGGGGAAAATGTGGGTAAAGGAGGTGTCTGAGTGAAGAGATCCTCATCAGTTAAGGGAACTCCATACTCAAGACTCAATGCTGTGATCATCTCTGCTGAGGGCAGCAGATCCCCATGGATTACATCCCTCAACCTCTTACTGCGACAGAGGGAACTGAGCCTACAAACAGACATCAACACGTTATTAGTTTACAAAAACTTCACAGCAGTCAAATCATTATGATTAATATTCCTGTAGGAAAACTATGCAACCTTCTTGCAACACCTTAGTAAGAAGTTCAGATCAGTTCATGTCTGCTGGCATGTAGCAGCAATAAAGAAGTTTAGCAGTTTAATAGACCTGCTAGGAATATTCTAGGAATGTTGCTGGATTTAGCACTAGGTTTAGCTGCAAGTTAATGATTAGCTGCTGAATGTCTCTAGCCTCTGGCTGAAAAGGCAATAAAACAAACTCCCTTCACACACTGCTTCCAGCACATGATGCATATTTATGTTGAACACCCACCAAACCCCCTCCTGCCTTACCTCTATTTTATGCCTCATTCACTTCCATTCTACGTGCCATTCACGACAACACTTACCTCACATCAGATTTCTATCCATTCACTCCATTTGGCCTGCAAAGCCTGGTGTCAACACAAAAGCAGTTCTAAACACACAACAGCCACCGAGCACCACATTAAACTGCTCAGGGACTACAGCAAACCAAAAACCAAGAAAACTGGAAGTTCTCCAGGTTAGGGACTGCTCTCGACCTCAGTTCACAGCCTGTATGCTCCAGTGAAGAATGTATTTATTTCTCTGAATAACAGACCTGGCAGAAAGAAGGTATGGCAAGAATGCCACCCAAAGGCTGGCAGACCCTATTTGTTCATCTGCGATGGCCAGTCGCCCCTCCACCAGCAGGCAGAAACCACACTCTTCTGCCTTACCACCCTGATCTGGAACTTGAATTCCCCATCAGGCCTCAGACTGCTTTCATCATGGAAAAGATACCCAAGAGTAGTATTTTTTGTACCAAACGTTCACCCTGCTAAGATTGCATTTCTTAACTATGAATCTGGACAAGTCCTACCTGGACAGGGCTTGGAAACATGCCTGAGGAACCACACCTCGGACATAGAGCAGGGAGCTTTTTGCTATAGTGAAGAGGGGCTCATAGAGGCGGAAATGATAAAAGAGAACTTCCAGGTCTGTGTACAGGCGCTGAGGGAAAGCCAGTTGTGAGTTATAGAGTATTGCCAGCTGTCCATCTTCAGGTTTGTAAGTCCTGAAACAAAGTACCCCAGTGCCAGGGTTGACACAACCAGTCGTATTTCGAGTTTCCTCAGTTCTGCAGTACAGTGACTCCCTCTAATGACACTGCTTTGCTTTTGTCCTTTAGATGCAACCTCTTACTCTATGGCCTTCACTTCATATGAATGCAAAAACAACCATCAAAAAATCATTGCATCCTTTCTTTTGAAGCTGAACAGCAAATATTTGAAAGGAAGCTCACCTCAGTTTCATCAGCCTTATTATAGCCTCAAAAGCATTATTATATATATATAAAATATATATATTTCTACTATATATATATTTCTACTATAAAGACCATACAGCAGTTTCTAATAGACTATATATTATATATAGTATATACATTACATATATTATTATATATATTTTATATATTATATATATTATACATATTATATATTCTAACTATATATATTATATATATTATATATTCTAACTACTATATATATATATTTCTACTATAAAGACCATACTGCAGCAGTAAAACAAAGCTTCACTTTAGGTTACAGGTGAGCACTGACAAGAGACAACTTTTCATGCAATAAATAATTTCAGTAACTGCAATAAGTGACTTGCATCAAACCAACCAACCAACAAACCCCTACAAAGCAAACCAACAACCAACCAGCACCCCCAGGAAGGCTTTAACAATGCACTACAGTGCTGGAAGAACACCAATTGTTTTGAAGCATGAAATTTGAGGGAGACGTTCTCTTTGAATTTGTCACATTTTCCCCTAAACTCAAAGAAAGAAACAGCTCGAGGTCCAGCTTCCTGATACTGACTTGTTTGGTTTCTATCCCGTTAGGCTTTTTTTGTTATTAATTACAACTGGAGGATTACAGAATTGCTTCCACAAACCAAGCAGCCACAAAAAAAAAGGGACATGTTCCCATCCTTCTCATTGTAACTTTGCATGGATGATCTATGGTGTAAGGTGGTGAAGATGAGAAGGTTATGCCTCAAGTGAACCAGCCAGCGGGACTCAGATCCACTAGAACTTCATGGAAAGCATCAACTATGTACTCATCCATATACAGAAAGGGACGGGGAGGTATGAATCAAATTGAAATCTTTGATCTAAGGAAATAACTGATGAAAACCCTCAGTGATGAAAAAGTTCAAACTCGCTTACCTTTCAAAGTGTCTATCCCAGAGTTTCTTGATGGCTTTGTCTTTTAATCCCTCCAAGACAAAGAGGTGAGTTGCTCCATCCAGTAAGTGAAAACCAGTAACAATATCCAACTCAGAAACTTTCTCACGTGTGGTTTTCAGTTTTAATGCAGCAAGAGCCATTCCTATTAAGTGTACAGGCCAGCCATCCAGCTGGAGGGCCATAGCATTGATTTCTTTAATCTCTTCTACCAAATCATGCAATAAAGATGAGTTATTATAGTCAAAAATGTAGATTATACAACCATACGGGCAACTTGTGACTTGTGCATCAGCAATTTCTGCACGTGCTCCCAGTGGCACAGCTATTTCCACTCTTACTTTTAAAACTGAGTCTGATTCTAGATAATCTCCCATAGGCAGCAAGAAAGAATTACTCACTGATTCTGTTATTTTCCCATTTTTATCCTCACTGAAAGCACCTGTATTTGGAACTGAACAGTTACGGATGGGAGCACTGACATTCAAGTACTTTCTACCCAACAATAAATCAGTCAGACCGACTTTAGCTACCCCATGTGGATGCCACATTTCATTCTTCAACTTATAATTATAAGCTGTGGATTTGTAAGTGAGGAAGCTCACCTTCCCCACATGTTCATCAGCTTCATTGTCCCCAAACAAAGCTGGCTTTTTTGTGATGGTTTCCATGTTTCTATCCCGGTCATGAACTTCAATCTCCAAAGGTGGACCTCTCAGGTATGCCTCTAATTCCCCAGGTTTCATTGTCCCTGTTAGAAGTACGTTAACATCCTTAAAGTAGACATGGGTTCCATGGATTTGTTCGTGAGTTCGATGAGGTGGGAAGTTGTGAAATTTATATTTGCAGTAGGTGGGGACACACAACCTCTAAACAACAAAAAAAAGGGAGAAACAGATATCTGTAGCATTAACCTTTTCCCTTTTTACTTTTAACTTCACAGACCAATCAACCAGATTTTTCCAGTAGATAAGATATGGGGGATGTATTTCAGGGCACAAAGTATGGTCTTCTGAGGCAGCAAAAAGGCCATTCTACATGCCTGGATCCTGCGTTTGGGGAATAGGCTCCCCTCTACGTTTGCCTCTCCTCAACTTTGCTGGCTTCCCAAATATGTCAGAAAACCCCTCTTTGTTTCTAGACCACTGAAGGAGCAAGCATCCTGGGGACTGCAATGGCTCCTCAAGCTTTTTTGTTTCTTCCTATGCATTCCTCTGTAGGATTCAAGGCCTAAAATAAATGCCTGTTTAGAAGCTAGGAAATCCAACAAGTATCCAGAGATACTTTAGGGATTGGACTGTATGATCTCCATTACTGGTTTACAGATTCGAGGAAGCAAACAGGGGGATTCATTCCACAATACCAGTTGTGGTTCCTCCATGTATAAGCATCCATCAGTGTTGCAGCAGCCTGCATTGAGCTGAGGAGACATGTCAAGGCCTATCCTGACAATTCCCAATCGGAGACAGTTCATTATTCATGCAGTACCCTACTTGGCAAAGGAAACCAAGCCAAAACTTCCGTGGTCACTCTGCAGACTGCATTAGAAACTGAGTGGCTTGCCCTCTGCTACTCACTATGTTAGTTTCTGACATCTTTCCTGTTTCTCTTCATAAATGTTCAGCCTACGCTGTCATAAGCCTAGCAGTGCAAAATTCCACCACAGAACTACACGTTCCTGACATCATAATATTAACCTAATTTCCCTTTCAGATCCACAATATATAATACTCAGGGAAGAGCCTTTTTAAAATAGGATTTCTGAGAATGCACCCATTTGACAAGAGAACAGACTCTTTAACTCATCCCTCAGCATTTAGAAATACAGGACCAAAACCTTTAAACTATATCCTCACCCACAGGGAACTTTCTTTGCACACAGCACTTTTTAAGATGTGAAGTGTTTGCTGTTTTCTAAGTTAAATTATAGTTTTACCACAGGACAGAAATGAACACATACTGCCTTGCCAGCAAATTGTTACAAACAATATAGAGCAGAGACTGAACTAGCTCCCCTCTTACTACTCCAGATCCACTCAGAAATGAAACTGGGCTGACTGTGTGTAAATTACTGCTCTTGGAAAGCACAAGGATCGCTGTTCTGCTGCCAGTGCCCATGACAGCACAGGCACCAACCTGACCACAGGTTTTACAGGAAACACGTCAGCTATGTTCTCCAATTGTGGTACTAATATGGAAAGTTATCTCTAAAACCATGCCCATATTTTAAGCAAAGCTGCTTGATGGTAAGAGGGGAATCCTTTCAGAAAGAAGGAGGAATAGATGTTACCTGGAGCACTTCTATTGGCACAGGTTTGTCTGGGAGGCGGGTAGCTGAAATAATCTTTATAATCAGAGGATTCAATTCGTGTCTTTGTCTTTCAGACAGAAGAGGTGTTTCCACAGTGAAAGTCACGTAAGCATCTAAAACTTCAGGAGTGTTTTCTGCCAGGCGACCGATCACCGATTCTTCTCCTTTTGAAACACGCAAGATTAAACACAATCCCATCAAGGCACCCCTCTTTGATGCAATTAATGACAAACCTCCACTAAATTTGTATTAAAATAAAACCAAAGTATTAACTGCTTCAAATATTATTTCTCTTTCAAAACGGGAAGAAAACAGTCCCCAAAGCAGTGTCAGAACCCCCACCGGGGCTAATGGCTGCAAGCGCACAGAAGTTTCTTTTAAAGCTGCAAATATTCCCATAAACACAAAACTTAAAGCACTTCAGAGACTTTTCATCAAAATTAAACTCTTTGTTAAAGGTGAACAAGCGCCTTTAAACAAACTGACTTCTCCGCAAGCAGCTTTGCCCCACTCAGCAGCTGAGTTCTGTGTTGCATGGGTCATCGCTACTTCTGTCTGCATGCACACAACAAAGGGGAGGTTTAACTCCCTACACATCAAAATAGGACAACATATATTAATAACGAATTTTAATCCAGTTGCAGTCAGAAAACCCCAGACACAACCCACTCTACTCTGAGCAATATCCCGCTTCCAACACATTCTAAATCCAACAGAACACAAGAACTTAGATGATGACAAATACAATACAGAATCAGTATTGACATCCTGACCTTCAGAGCACACAGATCCCTGGGCAGCCTCCCCCAAACCAAAACCAAATCCCAAATCTTTCTTAGCCAGACAGCTTTCATCCAGAACATGAAAATCCCTAGGGATCTTTCAAGGCTGTTTCCACCAGGCAGACCCACCAGCACACGTGCTTCAGAGCAGACACAGAGTACACCCAGCTTGTTGCTCCCTTCCTAACACAGCAATACCTGAGAGGAGAGGCATGGCATCTAGCTGCAGGGAAGCAATGCAGTACCTCTTTGCTGCAGTAGCATCAGTGTTTCTTTTAGCAACAGAAGCTTTTCTACCTGTTGATGGAATGCAGGGATGGACTGAGTAAGAAGGAGGAAATATTTTGTTGCAATTAATCAAAGAAATGAGTTATTCAGTGGGTGGCATAATTCAGTACTGTCCTTAGAAAAAGATGCTGATTACACACTTTATCACCAACCTGGGCTAGTATTTCAACATGCTCAAATTTCCATTGCAGAGTCCACTATATACTATGCTATATACAGAATCTTTGCTTTACAAGAAAGTGAAATTTACAACAGCAAGCATTACATGTTCATGGAATTACCCAAACTGAGTTTATCTCTGCCACATGACTATTCTTTCCTTGGATAGAAGCATTACAACACCTATCTGGTACTCTTTGAGATGCATATTCTATTGTTTCCAGGGCTGCTGGCCCTGGTTTGTTACTATTCCTGTAATGAAAGGAACGGCAGAATGCTTTAAGGGCAAATTTCCTTCCACTCAAGCGGAAGGAAAGAGAGGCTTGCAACGTATTACTAATACTTTATGTTTTCATGTCACAATAAATATTAGCGGTACCAGAATTAAACTGGGGAAAAAAACAGTCCACCCCGAGCATAAATGAAATGATAACCCACACAGAGAACTCCCTACAAAGTGTTCAGTTGTTCATCAAAAGTTCCTAAAGGAAAGATCCAATTGCCTTCATTTTGAAAGAAGTGTGGGGAAGTTTGGGAGCAGTTGTGTTGAACTGATGAGGCACGGGTCTCCAGAGTCCTGGGAAGGAAAGCCCATGCCAGAGCCACGAGGTGAACACAGCAGATGTGGCTTGGGGTTAAGCTCTTCAAACACTCCCTGTGCTGCAATCTGAGCTGCCTATGGCCATGTGCACGCACACAGGAGGGCTCAAAGTGCCTGCCTATTCCTCTGCCTGCCCTTTTTCCAACTGGTGTTTTCTTTACTACTCTTACAAGGTCTGCCCATAAAAGCAGGAGCACCACACTCTGCCACTGTGCACAGCAACAGAAAACAGTAGTCCTGTAAAGATTTGTGTGACACTGTCAGTGCCTTCACTTACTTTGACAGAATACCACAGCTGAATGCAATCACTTATGCCCAGTGATACTTACTGATAAGCAAATGTACTCTTTATAACGTACACTGGGAGTATGGTGTACTGCAACCCTGTGATGCTGTGCTGGTTTCAGGCCAGGCAAGCTATTTAACACAGGGGAGTTAATATATGCTCCAGTGTGCACTGTTACAGTGGTATCATCTCCTCCCATCTTTCACAGGGCCTTTGTCAACTGTAAGCTACAGGTGAGAGAGCAAAGTATCAACTCAGTGGGGCTGTGGTTTTCCATTCAACATAATGAACCAGCACTGGAAATAAAAATGGACTGTAAAGCACAGTGGAAGAAGCAGTGCAAGTGATCTGAACCAACATCTTGATAATTTCACAGCTGGAATAATTGTTTTAGTTCCAACATCACTCTTTAATTGTTTTACAAATTTCAACATTGCCTTTCCAAGTCCCTTGCAAATATCTATCACCTCACTCCTGCAACACTCCACATGGTAGAAAAGGACCATCATCATCCTCCCTGTTCTACACGACTCACTAAGGACACTGTAAATCAGTGTTTTATTAGGTGCTGAAGAGCTAGGATCAAAGCACAGGTCCCAAAACTCTTTTTTTTCCGTTTTAACCTTGAATTCGTAAAAAGAAATCAATATTAAAATCAAAGCTAGTCCTTAGTTCCATCCGGAACTTACCTTTTGTGATGGCTGCTTTGTATCCTCTCACATTTTCAATTCTATTCTCAGTTTCTTTTGAAGCTAAATTAACTGGAGGAGCAGCAACTGTTTTCTGCTTCAGATGCTGGGTCATATCCAGAAGTGGGGTTTTTGCAAATGCCACACTTCTGAAACCATTAAAAAGATCTGAAGTTATGTAAGAAATATGGAAAATGCAAAACTCAATCCCTGCCACGCTGATGATCCCACCAAAACAAGTGCTTCAAATAAAACAAATCCAAGCCTAAAAGAGCTCAGCTGCCAGCATATACATGTAAAGGAGATCAAAAAGGGTATCAACAGACCCATGGTCCTTCTGAGTAGGAGAGCAAGTAAGTACCTGAAATGCATAAAGTAAACCACCTTGTAGTACATACTACAATCCCTTACCTACAGATTTTTCTGCACATCTGCTTTGCTTTTTGAGGAAAGAGAAATACATCTGTTCTGTTACTGTTCATATTTGGTACACCCTGCAACACAATTCCAGATAAACCACTAATCTAGAATTAATACAGTTTTGCTCTATTATAGGAGCAATTCTTCCTCGGGGGAAATGCAGCCAGGAAAGCTATCACTTAGTTTCAGCTTTAACAAGCTTCCCAAGGTTCTTCACAAGACATCACACAGTCTATTCCCTAAAGTACATATGTTCCTTACAAATTTGACATATTATTGCTGCTGAAAAATGAATATTAATCTGAAACAACAGAAAAGGCTGCTCAACAGAGATTAATCTCACTGCATTTTAAATCTCCTGAATAAATGATTTTGTTGTCCCTGTCTTCAGATACTTGATAAATATTGGAGCTGAAGGGTGGTAGTACAAGACATACCACAGGAAAAGTGTTTTCTCTGCAAAGAACACATTCAGCCCTCAAGATTCCTCACAAAAGAGGGGCTGAATTGGTGGTAGAAATCTATGTGCAGTTCAAGGAAATACAATGTTTGTCCAAGAAATTTTTCATCAGTAGTCACAAAAATTGACTACTCTTTTGCTTGGCTTTATAGGGGTGATTTGTAATAACAGTAGTTTGAGAATAAAGGCATTTGGTGATGGTTTCAGAGGTACAGTATTTAATAACGAAATAAGTATCGTTAAACATGTAGACAGATGCATTCACTCTACTCTTTTACACACCTATTATGACATTTCTTTGGTTTTTTTAAGCCTTTGATCAAACATTTTATTGCTGATTACACGGACTCCAAGACCTCTACGTCATCTTGTCACCTCTGAGTGCAACAAGTATTACATGCTTGGGACACAACATCCAACTCTCCCCTCACAGCTTATCACGATCTCTTTAAGGGTTTCTGATGCTGAATACTGTCTCCAGATTATCATATTCAATCTACAGTATTTTCTTTCAGATTTATTACTATATGCAACTTCTTCCCTTTATCCTTGGCATTAAATCTTTCGAGCATCCTTTCCTCCTCATCCTCCCAGGAATTTTAATCCCAGAGGTCTAAATTCTTCATCTGCTTCACAAACATTATTTTTCTTCAGATAGGCATCCATGCAGTGAGCAACAAATCAAGACTGTTGGCTGTGAAGCCTGAAGCAATGTAGGTTTATAGCATTGAAAAGAATAATCCATTACCCAGGTTAAGCCAAGCATTTCCCAAATAACTCTACCTATCCTCAGAGACATTTCAAAAGGGCGCATAGCTGGGAGTGGGGAGTCAGAAGGCTGTTGTGTCATCTTGCAGCACTAAAGATCATCAATGTTAAAAATACAGCTTTCTGAGATCTTCCTTTAAAACACAGCCAAAATTGTTAATACATGTAATGGAAACTAAGGAATGAACAAGAGATTGTCAAAATAATTGCTTTAGGAAAAATCTATATAAAGAAGTTTCCATGAGGTTTTATAAGTAAAACATCATGCAAGAAAAGAAACAGTCCAGCTAAAGCTAAAAACAATGAGGCTGTTTCATTTGCCCCTAGTAATTAAAAAAACCCAAATCAGTGCAGAGTCAGAGGCTCTGCAGACCATCACCGTACACAGGAACCTCCAGGTGTTGGGAGTAAATGAAGCAAACTGTAGTGTGGAGTTCACAGAGGTAACGTGGGATTTAGTGGTGGATTTGTTGGAAACCTCCCCACTGTAGATTGAAAAAGCAAAGAAGGTACCAGAACATATGTGGGCATTAAGGATATTTCTGGAAGCAGTCTGAGAGAAGAAATGCCGCATACACTGATTGTGACTGTCCTGTTCCCCAGCTGTAGACTTTTGACACAAAATGAGGGAAAAAGGAAGCGGATTATTTAGAGAAAGAAGATTCTTTTCCAGGTGTGCAAAGAAGCAGCAAAACATTGCCAATAAAATTGGCAAAATATAACCTCCTGGTTCACAGATTTGCTCTGAGAGTCAGCTGCTTGTAGATAACTCACTAGCCCTCCACCAGGAATGACCACTACAAGAACAGTTCTTTGAATACGAAGCTAGAAACAAACATCAGCACAGCCACAATGCAGGTGGTACAAGAATGTTCAGGTATATAAAAGAGCAGCAATGATGTAAGTAAGGGTACAGAATCACAGAATAGTCTGGGTTGGATGGGAGCTTCAAAGCTCATCTAGTCCAACCCTCCCACAATGGGCAGGGACATCTTCAACTAGGCCAGGCTGTTCAGAACCACATCCAGCCTGGCTTTGAATGTCCCCAGGGATGGAGCATCTAGCACCTCTCTGGGAAACCTGAGCCAGTGTTTCACCACCCTCACTGTAAAAAGTAACATTAATTAGTTTTATCCCATCTGAGCTTCACTTTGAGCTCACACGTTCACCGTGTCATGGTGAAATACCATAGGCTGTAATACCTCTCAATACACTTCCAGTAATGATTTTGGAGGGGTTTAGAAAACTAAACAGAATATTTCTACCTAAAAAAATTATTGCTATTCCAGTTAATCTGTGCTGAAAGTTAAGGTTGCCTGAAGGCTAAACGCATGCCCTTCATTTTCCAAAATACTGATCTCATTTGTCCGTGTTTCACTGGAACGTTATTACTGCCATGGCAGATACCAGAAATGCATGTAAGGGACCTGCAACAGAACAAGGAACTACATTCCAGACTGAAACTTGACAAACAGCCTTCAAACATCCCAGTACTTCAGCAATAGAGATGCTTATGAAATGCAGAGCAAGTCCCATGTCAGGTAATGCCCTAAGGATCTACATTAAAAATTACACACTGTAGACACCCATCTTTGAGCAGAAAGGCCATGCTCATAGGACACAAAGCAGCAGCAATTCACATTCTGAGGTACAAAGGAACATTTCACCAATGCTATTTACAGAGCAAAACCCCTACATAGTTTCAACAACACCAAGTCACTTTTGCACTATCTCCTCCCATTAACAGCAAAAAAATCCCATTCCAAAGGTTGTTTTTTCATTTCTATTAATAGAGATATGTAAAATAAAAGCACACTAGATCAACTGATGCTAGCAGTTACAAAGCTTCAGAGGGCCCCATTTTATTGTATCCCATGGCATTTGCTTTCATATTTAAGCACAGAAGGAAATGGCTCGATTAGCAAAGGCTGTAACATGGTGGCATGAGCAGGAAGTGTCCACTCAGTCTATAAACCAGGAACCGAGGACTGCTGAAAACAGAACAGGCAGCAAACAGAGCATGATGCAAGAAGGTGTAACAAGACACTGATTACAAACCAAGACTCTCTCAGGCCTCCCAGTACAGCACCTTTGCTAAAGCAGTGTTCAGTCTGCAGCAGCTCAACAGGACACAGGCTGGAAGCTTCAAGCAAGGTGGCTGGATTTGCTAAATGTTGGAAGAATGGTTTTGCATTTAAGAGAAAACTATCTGAAATAAACGAAAGATTTTTCCTCCATGTGCAACTGGACATTCTTGCTGATTTTCTTCTTCTCTGCAAATGGCAGGTTTCTTTCCGCAGCACAAACCCCACACCGTCTGAGCTGCAAGATTCACACACAGATCCACTCTCGTGGCGTACAAAACACTGAAAAACATTCATCTCTATAGCTGAGTTCATAAATTTGTGTTGAAGGCACTAGGAGTCCCCTCATGGAGCTCATTATCTTTTGAGCAGAGGAACAATCTGACTACATCTTGTTCAGGAGAAATACGTAACAGCAGAAAGGCCATCACATAGCTCAGGAGTGGGTTCATTCTCTTGTGCTATCACCCATTCATGTTTTAGAAACAAAACGGGAACCTTGAGAAAGTCACTTAAGAGTTCATACATTTTTAGGTGACATTCTGGATGATGCATTGGAGATACACCCTAGTCATGACTCATTTCTATTTCAAGTGCAATGTTTTCCATTATGAATAACACCCAGGACAACACGATTCCTTTTAATGTTCTAGTTTCTCAAGCCTTGAACCCTCAAAACTTTTTGACATTTTGAGAGAGTTACAGACTAATTGGTAGAAATTTACCACTGAAAACTATTACTACAAAAGACTTACTAAACCAGAGGATGAATGACAAAAAAAGCAGAACAGCAAAAACAGGGAACTCTGCTATCACAGCAGTATGAACTCAGGATTACCTCAGCTGCACCAGAACATCACCTCCTGGTAATGGGACCCGACACAAATTCAGGGTTAATGAGTTGATCCATCAAGCTCAGGAGCCAGCAAGGCCTGGTCTGTTAGCAGCTGGTCTTGTGACACTAACTTTGACCTCCCAGAACGAATGAGGTTCCCTCCACAACCCCACTCCTCACTTCAGCCACTTCCTAACACATTCCATTGAGCAAGTTGAGCGAGTAACTCCTCGTTACTCCTGCTTCTAGGCTCACAGACACTATCTTATCATAGAATCATAGAACAGTTGGGGTTGGAAAGGACTTTAAGATCACCTAGTTCCAAAGCCCTGCGGTGGGCACCTCCCACATTATCTGAAGTCAAAAGGTACAAGTGAACAGAAGAAAAACCATGCACAAACAAGTAACCCAAGCAAAGTCTGTAATTTTATGTAATTATTTCATTAACAGCTAATTCACCCCCAATAACAAGATTCACCCTAACAAGATGCATTAAAGGGAATTGTGATGCTTTTGCTCCTTTCCTGTCATCCATAGTTATTGGTGCAAAAAAGCAGTGGTTAGCCATTTCTGAAACCACATAATAATTATAAACCATTAAAACCCCATTATACTGAAGAACAAATGCATCTTACATTTCTTTTTAACACCTGAACATTTCCCAGTGCAACATTCTCACCTCGCTCGATCTGTCCCTGGTGGATGTAGCGAACCACCATCAGCTGTTGCTGGTCCATTCAGATCAGCTTCTCCTGCTGAATTAAAACAGGTTTTACATTTGTTATCAAGTGTGCTTTGGTAACTCCAATAAGACTAACAAAATTCATCTGTAAAGCTCGAGGAAGACACGGTAAAAAGCCATATGCAAGTTGGATTTATAACTTGCAACCATGATCCATTTAATTACTGCTTCCATGTCAACGATGAGTTTGAATAAAATAAAATAAAATAAAATAAAATAAAATAAAATAAAATAAAATAAAATAGCTTGCAGAGAAAGTAAAATATTATGAAGCCATATTTTATTTCCTAGAAAAATAAGTTCCATGGAAATTATCATGCTGCAATTTAAAACAAAACTAGGAATGAACAAGTAATAAAAATGAGGAGAGAATACCCAAATAATAGTTTGTTAGTGCAGAACGTCCTATCTGTACTTAAGTAGATACTGATGTCAATGACATATCATGCATGGAATTCTGCATACATAAGAAATTACACATTACCTTTGCTTATTTATTTTAATTGCTATTCTAGAGAATATTCACATTAAACCAGTAATGTTAGCAGTGTCCAGATCTTTTACACAATGGGTAGAAATGTCCAGATACTTAGTCACTGGTTTATATATGCCAGGAGCATGGTGTACTACACCTAACTGTTTCCAGATGTCATTTAATTACAGACACTCTACAGTCACAGATTTCAGTGTTAATTACCCAACACTTAGCCTTACAGTGTGTCAGCCTTAATTACAGTGAGATTAGAGCAAATCACCACGGTACGGATGGCAAGGAGGATTTCCAGGTGAATAGCTGAATATTTCCCAAACAATAAAGAATAAACTTGGCCAATATCTGGAAGCAAGCAAAGGGGGAGCAATACAATATTAGGCTTCCCCTGGCTATAAACAGGATACTGAGTGCCTGTAACAACATACCTGTGTTACAGAGCCCTAGGGCTGGCACACCCAACAGCGTACATAGTCCTTCAAAGTCAATGAAAAGAAACGTAAAGAGACCTTCGGGCCATTCCGCCCTTCCTGAACACAGCCTGCGTTAGCATGGAGACAACGCTGTCACCTTCCCGTCCCTCTGAACCAGGAGCTGTGCTCCTGAACACGCTTCCCACCTTTGAAGATTCCCCATGCCTGGTCCATCGCTCCTCTCTGGGCCCATCACTAGATGGCACTACTACCAAAACACTCTGCCAGCCTCATGACCCCAGCAATTCACCTGTTCCTCTGATGGTGCCCGTCATTAATCATTAGAAAAAGCTAAAACGATGTACAAAGATAACCACGCGCAGGTGGTGACACAGTGCTGCCAGCATAAGGAAGCAGCCCTGCCCCAGCGGGGGAATTCACATCATCTGCTGAAGCCGCAGCAGCTTACTGCAGTACCCAGGTTTGTTTCCCTCTGCATAATCCTGTTTCAAGATTTGGAGAGTCCGGTTTTGTTTGCGGCTCTAACAAATTGACAGGCCTAACACAGAGGGAGAACTTAGCTGTTAGTCTTGTTTTAAACCATAAGCAAACATTTTGTTTGCATTTTCACCAGGTTACTGAAGTCCAAACACAGAGTTTCCTAATAATTGCTTTCCAGTACTTCTGGGACATGTTTTGTTCACAAAGTCATTCTATGAAAGCAGCTATTATATTGCAAGGCCTAAAACCAGAAATCTTCAAAACAGAAGGTCTATGCTGCTTGGATTCAGCCCTTAGGAACATGGTATCCAAGACCTCAGGTGATGACTGAACACATTTCTCCATGGTCCTCTGCTCCAGGTAGCACAATATTGTTCATTGTGTTGCTCAATGAAAGACTATTTCTAAGGTTAGCTTTTTCTTACTGCACAATGAAGGTCTGGGTGACATTTCTTACAAGGTATCCAAGTAGTAATCCTGGTATAGCATAGGAATACTGAATTCCTGCTAGAAAGTTCTGCAACATTCGCTGCTGAAGTATCAGTTTGCTTTCTCAGCTTTTGGTCCTTTTCTTTACAAAACACTTTCTGTGAGCCAGCTACATCTCTTTTCTGTCCCAATTCTATTCCAAAGCTATTTAGAACTTGTACTAACTATAATGCATCCAGTCTTCCTGCAACACCTCGCTCCCTCAGTCACTTCCTCAGCCCTGCTCCTGCTTGCCCATCACTGAAGGCACCACTGCACTCCCCCTCTCTTTTCACCCACAAGCCAGTTTCCACATTTTATACCTTCATCAGGAAGGGCTGAAGGTTCTTTCTGCACCTTGGGCTCCTTTGTTGCTTTGATTTTCATACAGCTGGGTGCTGGCTGCCTCTCTTCAAAGAGTTTTCTTTGCAATAGCACTCTGCGTTTTACCTCATCTAACAGGGAAACAAAATGAAATAAAGGAAATTCCCCACTTTAGACTGCATTGTTTAGTCTGGTTGGGTCACTCAAATCTTGAGCAATGATTTTCCCATGGCACCTCCTCTCCTTTTCCTACCATCTATAAGAAGCCACTCAATTCTGTTCATCTGGAGATGAAAATCACCAGAGTCCCGAAGCTTTACCTCAACACATAAAAAAGAATCTAGCATAAAATGTACTGCACAACGATGCACATTCAGAAGAAAAGATCAGGGCAGCTGAGGCTCATGGCAATACCCCAATGACCCCCAAATTCACAGCCCTGGCAGCGAAGGGACTGCTCCCACCTCCTCCAAAAGCTTTGCTTCAAGAGGGGAAGCTTTTAAGCCTTTTCTCACCCTCCTCCTGGGGCTAAAATGTAAGGCTGCCCTTGAGAAAATACTGACTACAAACAAGTCTCCATGCCTCGACAACAGCCTCTCAGGTGCTGTCAGAAATGTCCACCAGCTGCAGAGCCTCTTTGCTGATCACACCCCCCCCCCCCCATACGTGAGCAAGCATCTGATGTGTTGGTAGCAGTTCAATCACAAGAAACCCAACCCTGCATTAACTAGCATTGTAAATCTTACAACCCCCCAAATCTCTATCCACTGATACACATGGGAAAGACAGAACACTGCCAGCATTTTACTAACAGAGGCTGCATATTTTAATAGTAAAATTAATTTGTCCAGTAGTTTCAGGACATCAGAACAAAGGATACCCCATTTTCTATAGGCTTAATCTCATGCTTAGTTCTCTGGTATTTATTAAGGACTGAGATTTCATTTCACACGTGTCTATGAGAGCCCTAACAAGGTCTCTCTCCTCTATTTAACTAGTAAAAATCAACTAGAAGTGATAAAATAACTGTCTGAAAACGTTATGAAAGCATGAAAACGTGGCTGTACAAGTTTTGCTGCTTCTGAGGACAACAAAAAGGAAAATCCACCTTTGAAAAGTGAACACTTTCATTACTACCATTCCTACCCAGCAGCCTCAAGTAACTCACTAGTTTTGAAGGTTCACATTACCAGACTAATTCTATTTTCCTGCCATCAAACTTTGCAGAAACTGACTCCTGCATTCATTGAAACACCAACAAGGAGGAATTATTTTAGTGGTAATGACACATAATGAATGTCAAATAGTCTCTACACTAACTTAGCAATAGGTACAGTCACAATCCCAAGGTATGTTTTATAACATGCCTGTTTGCATTAAACTCACCAACTTCCTCTGCATCCTCTTCTATTGTAGCAGTAATACGTGCTTTACTAGGCCTTGCTTTTGAGGACACGTTTTCCTTGGCATCCCAGATCTTTACAATTATTTTGTGATCTCTTAGTTTTAGTAGATATTCATTAGTGACACTGATATCAACACTAAGGTTCCACGATATCCACATCTTGTTGTTTTCAAACCACGGTGTCATTGTCTATGGAAACAAAAGATGGAAATCATTACAGGAGCTGACCAGTACAAAAGAACTTGTATTGCCCTGCTCACCGCTGTCACCACTGCTCCCAAACTGTACATTCCTTGTTTCTCCAGGTTGGGCTGGGTTTATCATGACACACACACACACCTCCTTGCTGAGTCAGAGCAGCATAATTTGTTGGATTCAAACATAGCAGTCTCATCAAGTCAAGGTCTGATATGAAGACCTGAGGTTAAGAACAAACAGTAATGAAGCTGGGGGGGGGGGGGTTGGAACTCGATGATCTGGAGGCCCTTTCCAGCCCAAACCACTCTATGATTCTATGAGATCATGGACTGAAGGCTTAACAGAATACTGTAAAATCAAATACACAACCTTAAAATGTTGAATTGGTATTTATGAAAGTGAAGGAGCAGCATTAAACTTGACACATTTACCAGCATGTATATGCTGGTAAAGAGCTGCCAATGTAACCCATTGCAATCAGCACCTTCGCAAGTGCATTGTGTGTAATAAAAACATTGAGCTGACACTCAGAAGTGCAAAGCAAGCAGAGAGCCATCAAACAGACTGTCATGCAAAGACAAAACCGGAGAAGCTGCTTTCAAACCAACAGCCTCTCTCAATAGTTCACTGTTTTAGCACCAGCACTTCAGAAGCAATGTATCCCGTTTCTGGGGCCCTGGATCCGAATGCACAGGATTATTCAGTTAGATGCAGGCCTGAACAAAATACAATTTACAAAATTCTTCAAGTACCTTAAAAATCTTTTTCTCCTCAAAAAGGATCAGAAGCAGAACGGTTTTACCGTTGTTAATAAAATGGATGGTTGCTTTTGAATTATTATATCATTAACATGGTACCTGAGAGACAGAGGCTATAGTCTGAAGTAAACTGATGATCTAAAAGAAAAGAAAGTCTACCACATTCTTATTATAAAGGTAAGAATACTGCTGATCTGGACTAGCAGAGTCAAGCTCTGTCTTTGATATTCGTCCTGTATCTGTGTGTGCAGGTAAGGCTTAAGCAGCTGTTAAAACGATCTGCAACTACATCCCTCCATATGTGAAAACACTCTCTATAAATTCAAAATTTTGGATTACTTCATTTTATTCTATCTTTTACCTTGGAATGTGAGTCTATAAATAGCTTTACAACCATGCCAGACACCACCAAGTCCACTTTTCTAGGTATGAGGTCATCTGGTAGAAGGAAGTACTCAATTTGATAGCGATACTCCACTCTTGGAATAGCTGCTACAGACAGTCTCCTTCCTCGTGCACCAGGGTGATGAGCTTTCTTATCCTTTCGCTCTAGAGAGAGTATCAGAATTATTTGGAAGCATTAAATGTTATCAAAGATGATAGTCTCAGGGGAATGAATACACAGTGTGACAGCAGAAAAATGATTCAGTGAACATAGGTAATTGTTGAACATGAAACTCTTCTCCCAGTGCCCAATACTGCAGTTCTCACCTAGGTTTAACTATGTTAACAGTCCATAATGTTCCTGGAACTCCCCCTTCCTCCTCTCTTCCTGCAGGGTGGCATCCAGTGATTGCCATTCCCAAGGAACAGATGTCCCTTTACCCAGGAGACTTCTAAACGGCAGAGTTCCACATTGCAGAGGGAAGGCTGAAGGTACTCAAACACCCCAACACCACAGGAGACTCGTAATTCAACTGTTGAACAGCTGCTACCTCCTCTGAAAATGACAATACCACCTTTAAACTCCCCAACATCATAATTACCAAGTTGAGGATTCGCATCAAAAAACACCTTTCCTTTCGTTATTAGGCAGTGGCTGGTTAATAAGCACCAGTGAAGGTCATCAACTGGAATAGCTGCGACTACCCAGGAATTAGCAGTCAGGAAAGGTTTTTGGTCACTCCTGACAATCACCCAATGGTAAGAGGCTTCCACATCCCACTACCACTTTCTTGAGCCATCCACCCAGGCACATTCAAATCAACTAACATCTTTTCTAACATTATCTCCTTAAGCCATTCAGAGCCACACAAATTCATGAATAGAAGGGTTCTGAGGAAGACCTGTGTCAGGTACTGACCTGCAGGTGGGGCAGGGAGAGCTAGAGAGACTGTCAGTGTGCTGGTCACAGTATGGGAGCTATCCAGCCTCTCTGAGCTCTCTTCAGATTGGAGGTACCCACAGCTTTCCCCCTCTGGAGTCAGCTGTCCATCTCCTCCAAGCACCTCGGGGTGTTCCGTTTCCACTGTGCTTCCAGAGCAGGGTGTGTTCAAATTCACCACCTCTGCTTTACGATCTTCCTCTGCCTCCTCTTCTTCCACTGCCTCTGAATTCTCCTGCTTTTGCTCTGCCATCCTGATGTACAGTCTGACAACAGACTCAAAGGCTGCACAACAAGACAAACAGCTTAATGTTAGTGTTCAAATAGGGATCCCCAGTAGAAGGAAGGCAGGTGCAAGGAAGGATAGCACTAGCAGATCCAAATATTCCCGTCTCAAAAATGCCTTAAGAGTGCTTAACGCACATCCCCGGATAACAACGGGCTCACGTTGGCACGCAGGGGCAGCGCACACCGGCCTGCAGACGGCCGGCCAGGCACCGCGCACCGCTGCGCCCAGCCAAGGGCACGGCAGCACGCAGCGGGGCGACACCGGGCAGGGGGAGACCTTAAAGCAGCTCCAATGCCTAAAGGGGCTGCAGGACACCTGGAGAGGGGCTTTGGACAAGGGCCTGTAGGGACAGGCCAAGGGGAATGGCTTTAACCTGCCAGAGGGGAGACTGTGATTAGACACTAGGAGGAAGTTCCTCCCTGTGAGGCTGGATAAGCTTTAAGATCCCTTCCAACCCAAACCATTCTATGATGCTATGTTTCTATGATTCTTCATTGAGCTGCGTCAAAGTGGAGTGAGCCACAGCACCCAGTGACTCAAATGTTAGTGTGTGGCTAACTGCCTCCAATAGTCCCCAGCTTCAGTAGCTTATCTGTGGAACTTCCATCTCCCCAGCGCTTCTAAACAGTGACTTCACATGCTCCAAACAGGGCAGGCTCTCCTGCCGACAGACTTGCACCTTGCTTCATTTTAAAATGCTTTTCTCCTTGTCTGCAATACCTGAACGGCCTGTGTATTGTGATGAGTAGGGAGCTGCCCACTCGAACCAAACCCATGAAGAAGACATTTCCTGCACATCATGCACACCCAGCAGCTCCCTGCACCCATCCCTGATACTGCAAGGGAGCAGGGAACAAGGCTCTGCAACAGCAGCCCCATCACAGCAGCAGCCTCAATGCCGAGCAGTGGGGACAGTGCCCTCGAACCAGCCCAGAGCTGCACAACAGCCTGTGTGCTGCTGAATGCCTGTCTGCATCACAGCTGAACTTGCATCAGCCACCTGAATCTGAAACATATTGCCATGGTGATAGTCATGGTAGAGCAGGCAAAGGAAGGAGGCAAGGATACTATACCAGGCAAGGATACCATACTACAATGGTAGAATGGAGCTAACACATCAAGAAAACACCTAAGCACGTTCACTTCTCAGTAACTGGAGGAGCAAGGCTATCCAAATGACTGCAAACCAGATGCAGGTCTGTGTTTTGGAGGCAGTAACACGGGATTATCCACACACCGAACCACAGAGCACTGAGTGAAGTGAGCTCAGGCACAGCAGTTACTCATGAACTCGCCTTCCAGAGGCTCAGATGACCTAAGCTATAACGCTCCATATACGCACAACTTAGGTATCAACCTCCCCTTCCTTAGACAGCAGCAAAACCATTACAGGGTTAGTTCAACAATTATACACTGAGTAATTATTAGTTTGTCTTCTTGCACAAACCCCCCATCCCATTCTTCACACGCACAGCTCAGTATTTAACCTGCTTTTACTCTGCTCAGCTTGACAGTATTTCTCAGAAGGGGCTGGAGCGATTCATTTCACCGATTCCCATTCCCTGTTTCCCCACATGAAACACACAGCCCACCATAAGGAACTCAGGCTGACACCTCAATTGTCCGTGTAAAAGCAGCGGGGTGGAAATTAAAATGCCAATGGAATAAAACATGGTTGTCATGAAACACTTTCCTGATGGATAAAAGCTTCAGCATCTCATTCTGTGAACGGAAGAAAGCGCAGATTCCCGTGTGCCACTCCCGTGTCTGCTGCTGCCTTTGTGCAGGAGTCTGGTGGTTCTTTTTCAGACAAACACAATGAGAGCACCTGAATTTTTCATACAAAACTGAAAGCAAGTACCCCCGACTGGTTTGGGCTGGAAGGCCCCTTAAAGCTGATTCAGTTCCAACCCCTGCCACGGGCAGGGACACCTCCCACTAGAGCAGCTTGCTCCAAGCCCCTGTGTCCAACCTGGCCTTGAACACTGCCAGGGATGGGGCAGCCACAGCTTCTCTGGGCACCCTGTGCCAGCGCCTCAGCACCCTCACAGGGAAGAGCTTCTGCCTAAGAGCTCATCTCAGTCTCCCCTCTGGCAGGTTAAAGCCATTCCCCTTGGCCTGTCCCTACAGGCCCTTGCAAACCCTTAATTATTAAACTGTAAATCTTAAATCATTATTGTCCTTGCAATTCATAGAATCATAGAATGGTTTGGGTTGGAAAGGACCTTAAGATCATCCAGTTCCAACCCCCCTGCCATGGGCAGGGACACCTCACACTAAACCATCTCACCCAAGGCTTCATCCAACCTGGTCTTGAACACTGCCAGGGATGGAGCATTCACAACCTCCCTGGGCAACCCATTCCAGTGCCTCACCACCCTAACAGGAAAGAATTTCCTCCTTATATCCAATCTAAACTTCCCCTGTTTAAGTTTTAACCCATTACCCCTTGTCCTGTCACTACAGTCCCTAATGAAGAGTCCCTCCCCAGCATCCCTATAGGCCCCCTTCAGATACTGGAAGGCTGCTATGAGGTCTCCACACAGCCTTCTCTTCTGAACATTATCCAACAGTCTGGTGCTCCTTTCACACCTATGCAAGACCAAGGCTCATATCCTAGATGCCACCATTCCACTTCAGCCCTCAGATGGGAAGTACTTTAGCTAAACCTGATGGGCACCCACCAGACCGGGCTGCACCCAAACGGCAATGCCCCTGTTCTAAACACCACTGTAAGGCTTTGAACTGTGTGTGGTCCTTTCCTCAGGACAACCAGGTCCACAGCCCAGACCCTGACCTGCAGGCAGGAGACCCGAGTCTGCCTCTTCTCTTCCCTTCCCTGAGACCTTGCTGCACCTGCACCTCCTGCTCGAGGTAACCCTTGGGTAACCCACAGGGATATTTCCTGCTCCTTCTGCTGACACTGGGAAGGAAGTTCAAGACTTGTTGAGCTCAGGGGAAAAGAGAGTCTTCAGATCCACTGTGGTTTATTGGAAGTGCCTGGAGAGTCTTGGCAAGCAGGGAATAGGACACATGCCCCCCACTTGCTGGCAAAGCCCAAACCATCCAGCCTGAAACTCACACTCACGACTCCTCTCGGGCAGAGGCTCAGGGCTATACATCCTCAGCAAAGGGCATAAAACCTCAGAATAACAAGGAGTAGGGGACACCCACATTCTTTGTGCCCTCTAACCCTATGCAGCGCCCTGTCCAGCATGCCTTTTGGGGGACTGTGTGCCAAGATGTCCAGCTTACCCATAAGGAAACTGCTTCCAATTTTCCAGGGATTTCAGGTTCTAGATGTCATGGGAATGGCCAGGCAGGCAGAGAATGGGTCTCAGCACCAAGGCTGAAGCTTCCATCACCCTTCTTGCATCTGCTCCTCACAGTCACTGTACCTCCATTCCCTTTCCTGTACACACAGACTTAGTCATCTCTAGTGTTTAGGAATAACCAGGAGAAAAAGTGCTCTAAAAAGGCTAAATCTAAACACTACATGTTTATCCTGAGAACCTACAGTCTAATTTACAGCGGAAATTAAGATGGCACCAATGTTTTAGAAAGAAATACTTCTCTAAAGTAATTTAGATAGACACTCTTCAAGGGGGGGCAAACCCCATCCCTGAGGCTCAGACCATGCCTGCTTCCTACAGCCCTCACCAGAACTGCTGCCAAACTTATCAGCCAGAGAAACAGAAAACCAGGAGTAACACTCACTGAAGCACTACAAACCCAAGTCTGGCCTCATCCCATTGTGGCTTTCCAATTTTTCCCATCCATTTACTCTGCAATTCGTTCATAAAAAAAAGAAACACTTCCCCCGGAGCACCAATTCCAGGTTGAAAGCTGCAGATTTCTCTTTTAGTGCAGAAGAGCCTGCAAACTCTTCCAGCTGCTGAATAGCTAAGAAATGTCAAACACAACACCTGGCTCTTCAGAGCTGCAGCTGTTTCCTCTGCACACTACATAACATGTCATTTATTCCCTTCACATAATTCATGCCAAGAGAAAGACCACAATCTAATTAGTCATATCACTTGGGATAAAACCTGAGCTGCAGTGAGGTAAGGTCTTCTGTTAACCCCCATCGCCTTTGTCAGCTCCACAGCAAGGGAGGCCCCAGACTCCAGGTCCTGTTCATGTTTCACACAGAATTTCTCCTTACATTCAGAAGCTTCCCAAGGTTCCTGATATCAGCCGCTGCACCTCTCTCCTCTACCCACCCAATATCCACCTTCATGTTTCTAAACCTGCAGCTCATCACCAATGCAAGTGAGCTGATCGGTGACATCCACCTTGGAGGCAGTGATCATGTACCGGTGGATTCTGCAGCCCTGAGGGAGGTGGGACAGGCAAAGAGCACAGTCAGGACCCTGCATTTTAGGAAAGCTGACTTCCAGGAGACATTCAAGGCCAGGCTGGATGTGGTTCTGAGCAACCTGATCTAGGTGAAGATGCCCTGCTCATTGAATGCGGGGTTGGACGAGATGAGCTTTGAAGGTCCCAACCCAAACTATTCCGTGATTCCATGATCTTCACAGCCTTTTGCCCAGTTTGTCAGAATTGCCCACCTGCTGAATGGATGTGTTCAACTAAAATCTTGTCTGTATGAGCATCACATACAAACATGCTGCAGGCAGGAGCAGCGCTACACCACAGCCACGTTATTCCTTCTTTGTCTCACTGTATACACAGGGCTGTCCAACTCATGGGACCTGGCAGACAGAAAGACAATGCCCAACATTTCTGGCACTGCAAGTGCCTCCACGAACATGCCAAGAACAGCACTGCACCACTAATATTATTTTAACTCCTCTCTGAAGTTCTTTGTGGAAGCAGCTGTCTCAGGAACAACCATTTTGAAAGGATCAACAGCATCATGGTATGGCTTTGTTGGAAAGAGTTTGGAAAACAGGTTTTCAGTACTCTAGCACTCCATTTTCACCTTTCTCCTTGAAAGTCGGTAAGGAATAGGGGGTTTTCACTGTAATGAAGTGATCTTCCTGGCAAGATTAGCATCTTGCACAGTCCCACACTGCTGGCTCTGTGTAGTGACCAACAACTCGCTGCGCAAATGAGACCAGACCATGGGTGTCATGGAATGTCAGACATGATCTGTGCTGATCCTCGGTCCTGTGACACATCTGAACCATGAAATACAACGTAAGGACAGTTAAGCTCAAGCCACTTTTATCTATAAATGTTGTTTATGTGTCCTAACTAATCCCACATCTGCCTCAAACAATTTAAAACATCCCACCAACGATGCTGGCAAGCAAGCTAAAGGCTGGTCACGGAACCTTTTAATATCTTAAAGGAAAACTCTCCAGTTCACTAATTTCAAAAGAGTATTCTAATATACACACGACTTCCAGCTATTACCACAACACTGCAGAGCCATCCCATTCAGTTCTTTCTATAGCTGAAACTCCTTCAAGACACTTTCACAGTGCAGTGAACTACCAGGACTGGGAACAACTCAGTAAAGACAAAGTCCTTGAGCACTTGATAAAATGCTGCCAGCTCTGAGCAGGCTTAGAGAACAAGTCAAAGAACAAGTCAAGCTTGTCTGGGTCAGGAGTAAAGTCTTAATCTTGCTACACTTGGGAGTAAATAAAAGAGTTGTTGTAATTACACTGTGATGGCCTTTTCTGTACCTCTGAAGGAAGGAAGGTTGGGGCTGCAACAGGGAAGTTGACCTCTACCCAACATAACCCCCTTGTCACGGAGAGCCTGAAGTGACATTCACATTTCTGTGGCCTCACTGTTTTCTCAGTCGTCCAGTGTCTGAAAGCCTTGGGTCAGGCGGCTGTTGTGCAAGCAAACCTGATATAAATCCCCACTGCCCAGCAAAGGGGCTTTTCCTGAAAACTCAAACAACAATCAATGGCCAAAGGTTTGGGACATTTTGCTGATAACAAGTATCTGCTTTGTTTCAGAGACAAAGCTTTGGTGAACATGAATTTGCATCATTGTTACTTTCTCATTTCCCTGTTACAGTCATAACACAGAAAGCCAAAGATTTGTCAGTGCCATTTATGTCCTTCGCTCTTTCAAACCAGAAGCCCAGCAGATGGGCATCAAGGAATTCCACAGAGGCCCAATGATGCCTCTCTTCCAGCCAGAGACACCACAAAGAAAGCCAACTGAAAGCCATAGGTACTAAAGCACAATTTACAGTGACAGGTTTATAGCCTGGTAAAGATTCTGGCAGCCTTTAAATCAATTCTTTCCACTTGATAAATATTTTTACAACTGAAGCTAGCCAGACCAAGCCAAGTTTGAATAATTGCATTGTCTGACTCCAGGGCCTCAATGCTTTAGCTGGTGTTTGGGGTCAGCCAGTTTGGTGTGTGTGGACACAGATGCAGAGTTACACAGCATCTGCTAAACACATTCAAGGTTTATGGTTTTGTCTTTCCTGTCTCTCTCTGGTGCTGCATTACAGAGACATTTCGACCCTGAGTCCACTTCTTGCATTAATAACATTATCGGACTAAGAAAAAGCTCAAGTTTTAGAGGTATACATGGCTACGAGAGTGAATAAGGAATATATGCACATCCAGTTCACCCAGTCACTCCTCGGGTCACTCAAAAATATAACTTACAGTTATGTGTTACTTCAGACAAGAGGAAAATGGGAGAAACAATCTTTAAAGGTACAAGAATACATCCAAAAAACCCAGCCCAAGAACGTGAAGCAAATCCACGAGCTGGACAAGGAGATTCCTGCCAACTGCACAGTTACAAAACACACTCCCACTTCACACAGTAAATACAAGGATCGCTGGGATAAAACTCAGCCCTTGGGAATAGGAAGGCTGATCCTGTGGAGCACTTTGGTCCCTGGGGGACCCATGTCTGGTTACCTGCTGTAGGTGCACGTCTCTGGTCCTTGCCCGGTCTACAGGGAGGACGTAGGACCTGCACAGTAATCTTCCCACCAGCCCTGCTTCTCTCCCTATCTGCTGCTGCTCTTAATGGGTCTTCGTGGGTGGACTCCAGACCTGGTTCACCACCGTCCCATGTCTGGGGGTGTTAACACCCTGTTCAGACCCTGTGCACAGCTGGTGCCATGGTCACCTCTGGTTCTTGGTGCATCCCTGCCATAGAAGGAGCCCTGCTCCTGTGGCTCACTCCTTCGCTGCAGCTGCACTCAAGAGTGCAGGTCCACCTGCATGGCCAAATAGTGACAAAAGGAGCGTTACCAGCAGGTCGAAGGAGGTGATCCTGCCCCTCTACTCCGCTCTTGTGAGACCTCACCTGGAGCATTGTGTGCAGTTCTGGTGTCCTCAACATAAAAAGGACATGGAACTGTTGGAACAAGTCCAGAGAAGGGCCACAAAGATGATCAGGGACTGGAGCACCTCCTGTATGAAGACAGGCTGAGAAAGTTGGGGCTGTTCAGCCTGGAGAAGAGAAGGCTGCGTGGAGACCTCATAGCAGCCTTCCAGTATCTGAAGGGGGGCTATAGGGATGCTGGGGAGAGACTCTTCATTAGGGACTGTAAGGATAAGGGGTAATGGGTTCAAACTTAAACAGGGGAAGTTTAGATTGGATATAAGGAGGAAGTTCTTTACTGTAAGGGTGGTGAGGCACTGGAATGGGTTGCCCAGGGAGGTTGTGAATGCTCCATCCCTGGCAGTGTTCAAGGCCAGGTTGGACAGAGCTTTGGGTGATATGGCTTAGTGTGAGGTGTCCCTGCCCATGGCAGGGGGGTTGGAACTGGATGATCTTAAGGTCCTTTCCAACCCTAACTATTCTATGATTCTATGAAAATCATGGCTTTGGGAAGCTCCGCCATTTGAGCCAGTTTCACACATATTCAGTGTATCACAGACAACAAATGCACACCAGAACCGCAAAGACACCACATCCACGGGGTGGAAAGCCTGAGTGAACAGAAAGATGATCCACTCTTAAGCCCCTCAGCTTCATTAACTTAGCAGGACCACTCACTCGCTCACAGCGTTGCCCGGCAAACCGATACTGCCGGTTTGCTCTCGTTAAAAAGGAGCCACAAATAAAGAAGTCTGAAGCGGACTTGGACTGCCTGAAGCCCCCTTCCTGGCAGACAAAGCAGAGCTGGCACCTGCCCGCCGCCCCCGCTGAGCCCCGCAGGGCCGGCAGCCCCCGCCGCCGACAGCGGCCCCTCCGCAGGGGCAGCCCAAAGCTCCGCCTCGGGAAGCGGCGGGCGGGACGAGACCCCTCTGCCGGGGCGGCGGCGGCAGCCCCTGAGCTCCGTGCCCGGGACACGGCCCGGCCCGGCCCGCCCCGGGGCCGAGCAGCGGGGCGGGGTTCCCCGGCCCTGCGGGAGGTGGCGGCGGAGCGGCTCGGCTCGGCGCGTCCGGCGGGGCGCGATGGAGCCGCCCGAGGGCTGGGACCCTTACGGGCGGCCGGCGCGGCGCACGCAGTGGCTGGTGAGCGCCCTGGCCTACCACTACGGGCTGGACCGCGGCGTGGAGAACGAGATCGTGGTGCTGGCCACCGGGCTGGACCAGTACCTGCAGGAGATCTTCCACCACCTGGACTGCGCCGGGGCCGGCCGCATCCCCGGAGAGGACTTCCGGACGCTGTGCCAGGTGCTGGGGCTGGAGGAGGCGGCGGAGGCGGCGGCCGACCCCGAGGAGTGCGCGGGGCTGTGGGAGGGCCTGTCCGCCGAGCTCACCTTCCGCCAGTTCCACGCCCGCCTCTGCGGCTACTTCAGCACCAAGGCGGGCGGCCCGCGCCGCGCCGTGCCGCGCCTGCCGCTGGGCCGGGAGAGCGAGCACATCGAGACCCAGATCCGGCTGCGCAGCCCCCGCCGCCGCCGCCGCCTCAGGGAGCCGCCCGGGCCCGCAGCACCGGCCCGGCCCGGCGGCGGGGAGGCGGAGGAGCGGCGGCCCGCGGGGCCCTGCTCGCGGGAGTGCTACGAGGAGATCGTGGCGCTGGAGCAGGCCGAGGACCGCATCGCCAAGCTGGAGGAGGAGAACGGGAGCCTGCGGGAGCTGGTGGAGGACATGCGGGCCGCCCTGCAGAGCAGCGACGCTCGGTGCCTGGCCCTGCAGGTGAGCAGCGGTGAGCCCCGGCTGCAGCTGGGTGAGGTGCTGCGCCCGCAGCATGGGTCGGCTGTAAGAGGGGTACGGCACAGCCCGAGGTGGCCCTCTCATCCTCGGCGTTAACTTCTTAGCAAAGTTTGGTTACAGAGAGACTTCAAGGAGATCGCTGTGATTTCACCAGCGGTGTGTGTACATCCCTTAAACAACGCAGTCCCAGACTGGTTTGTGTTGGAAGGGACCTTAAAGCTCATCCAGTTCCAACCCCCTGCCACGGGCAGGGACATCTTCCACTAGAGCAGGTTGCTTCAAGCCCCTGTGTCCAACCTGGCCTAAATATAGGTATAAATATCTATATGTATATCCTTAAATTTAAGGGATGTGCTGAGAACCACCCTGCTAAAATTGCAGACCTCAGTTTAACATACCTAGTTCTATAATGCTGCTTTTCCTATTGCACATGCAGTCACTTATACACCAGTTATGCACCGCTGTGGGCTTTTTCCCTGACTAAGAAGGAACTTCTGGATTCTTAACCTGCACAAGCACATGCAATAGCTCATTCACAAGCACCCCAGAGCTTTGCCTCAGAAATATGGGGGTGTGTTTTCTTCAGAGCATGGTCATGGGAGCTCAGAGCTGGAGCCAGCTCTGCACATGGCCTGATGAACAGTCTGGCTCCTCTGCAGATCCCCACTCATAGTGGTGCTGGTCTCTGTCTCTGTTGTATCAGCTGAAGTGAAATACATACATAGTGAAACGCAAACATATACGTACTTAATAGCAGTTGAATTACTCTGGCATGACGTAGCATAGCCATGGTTGGGATCAGGGTGGATTTCATACCATCACAACCCACACAGAGCTCTGTGCCGTTTGCATTAGCTGCTGTCCCTCTCCACAATGCCCAGCACAGCAGGTGAAGGCCAGTTTACCCCTTTCATGTGAAAAGTGAAAGGAGAGCAGAAGTGAACACAAAGTCACCAAAGAACCCAGAATGAATGAGAAGGACAAAGATGAGAGCTTGAGGCCACCACGAGCTGCTCTGTGCTCAGCTCTACTCAACACAACTTCAGAATCATAAGGGGAAGTACTTTTTGCACAGTACTACTTGCCTTTTGAGGTCAGACTACAGTAATGGCATTAAAGCTATACAGAAACATGTGCAATAACCTCATTTTTCACTTTAGGAGTTTAAAGTGGAATTTATAGACACGTATTTAAAAACTACTGTCCAGAGACTGTTTCCTTGTCTCTGTATTTCACAAAGTAGCTCATCAGTTGCTGACCAACTCTTTGCCATTAAAGAAAAACCAAAGCAAACAACAAAACACAATCCAGCCATCTTCAGTCTTGATTAATATGATGCTTTAGAACACATTAATTTCCCCCTGCTTTCTGCTCCTGTTATTACAGGTAGGACTGCGGAAGAGCCACGCTAACCATAAGGAAGGGGGGACCTGTTTTGTAGGGTGCAAGAGGCCGTTAACACAGAACCACTCACAGACCAAGTGCCTTCAAAGCGTACTGAAAGAAGTGGAACTCATACGGAGCTCCAGGGACGGGCAGATAGAAGAAGCAATTAGGTTCAATCAGGAGCTGGAAAGAGAGCTGAAGAGCTCTCAGGAAGCTCTGGTCAATCTGGAGGACTGCAACCGTAACCTGAAGAGGGAACAAGCAGAAATGAGGAAGAAGGTGGAAGAGGCGAGACACGCTGTCCTTAACAGTCTTGGCAAAGTGAAGGAGCTGGAAGTGAAAGCCAATGAAGTGCCACATCTGCAAGTATACATCCAGCAGCTGGAATCAGAACTGCAGCACTACAGGTAAGGCTGAGTCCCTCAAAAAATGCCTATAAAATCGCAGTACTGGAACAAAGTTACCATGAAAATCACCAGTTGTAGCTTATTAAATGTTGCCAAATACATGTAAAATGGAGCCAGAGAGGAATTAGGAGCTACTTTTCTTGGTAGAGATCCATAACAGAGTTGGGCTATTCTAGCGAAGGTAGATCAAAATAAGGGTGCTGATCTACAGAGAGGTGAAGTTACTCCTCAGACACACAGCAGCAGGACTCAATGTAGTAATGCTTCATGAAAGCCTCTGAAGAAACTGCTGACAGCCCTTCAGAAACCATTTGCATGCACTTATTTTCTCACCTTACCTAAGCAGCCCAGTCATTCCCCGCCAGTTGGGGCACACGTACGAAGCCAGCTGTAATTGGGTGGTTGACCCTCTACTTCTTACTAAATCTCTTCAATTTGTCCTACAAAGTGGAGGAAAACCCATAAGGCCAGCTTGTGCCCAGCAGTGTTAAACTCTGCTGCGGCTTTATTGCTTTTTCACCAACAGAACATGTCATATTCCACAAGGGAAAAGCTAAAACACTTTCCTGAAACCACACAATCATAAAACAGGAGTCTCAAGTGAAAAATTCATCATCCAACTATCCCCACTTTTGTGATAGTATAAATAAATGTCCTTCCAAAAGTCAGGAAGTTGCTTACAAATTTGAGAGTTCACTGCTTTTGTAGAATTGTATCTCAAACCAGACTTGGACTCACTGATGGTTAGCAAGTGCCAGGCATTTCTGCCCAAGTTTCAAATTGACCCATGGAATAAAATCTTGGTTATACCTTTACTGACCCAAAGTAAAGCTAATAGTGATGCATTTTTTGCTTACTGTACTAAACCTAGTATTTTAATACATTGTCTACTCTGATCTCCTTGTCTCTTCCTAAACTTATACTTCCTCTGTTTGCTTCTGAGAAGAGTTCATAGTGAGTTATTTGTAGCATCATGGCTATTGTACTGCTTTATGATGTGAGGAAGCGCTAAAAATAACCACTTTATCCAGTGTCTTTGTGTCCGTGTTGTGTATGTTAATACTTGTGATTGCAGGAGATAAAAGCCTTCATTTAAACATCTGTAGGATTTTAGAAACACCACGAGGGCACATAATATCCAAGAGGACTGTCATTTACAGAGGTATCTGGGTGAATGATACAGCTATCAGTACTGAGAGAGATCGCACTACTTGTCTGGTCTCTCAAGTTCTCCCTAGGATGAGCACCAAAGGCTTAAGATGAGTTCTTGTCCTGCAGAATTGCTTTTCCAAAGAATGATGAAGGATAAAAACACTAGCTTTGAACAGGTAGAGCTGAACTAGTTAACGGCAATAAGAAATGCCAGCTGGACCTTGCAGAGCATCAAAACAGATAGTGCAAAATGTACATTATATGTTCTTTGTAGGAGTATCTTCTTCCATACTGTTGGTTTTAAAAATGCATGCTAATTTAAAGTGGATGTAAAGCTCAGGAATAGCAGTGGAATGACCATTTGGAAACTACTCCCCTTTTTTAGCCCTGCAGCACATTTAGCACAGGACCAGGCCAGCTTCTATGTGCAAGACCCTTCAATGGGTCTTGGTTCTGTGTTAGCCACAAACCCCTGCTGTCTCCCTGTCCATGGGTTATAGCTCAGGGCTTAAACATGTTTGTTTAACAGCAGAGCTGCTTAATGATGATTGTGACTTGCATGGCTGGGGTCATATTCCACAGTTCCACAGCATGTGGAATATCATAATTCTGTAAGTGTGGCACAGAGATGCCCAAACTGGCAGAAAACAGTTCAGCAGTGAGTTGAGCTCTGTGATGGAAGAGCTGGACACTTGCATGGCTATCTGTACCTTAGGCAGCCATTGGCATTGTAGCTTGTCCCTCTCACTTGCCTACACTTACGCTACAGATGGCAGAAACTCCTTCTGTTCATAGGGAATCATCTTCTCCAGTTGTACAGAAGCCCAAAACCCATGAGCATTGTTCGGGTGAGGTGGTAGGAGTGCATGTTGTGTTGGCCAGAGCGTAGGGATGGAGGGACAGTTGCTGTATCCCACTGACTCCCCAGACCGTCAGTTGGCACATGTATTACTTGTGATGTTAAGTCAGAATGCATTGAAGTTAATACTCCAGTGTTCTGCTCCATCTCCAGTTACCACAAAACATTTGTGAGCAGGTAAGCAGGATGTAAGTTTGGCAAAAGAACTAATGCTGCAAGGTAGCAGTGGAGAGAAGGGGATAGGCACTTGAGTATACTGCAGAAAGCATTTAAGACTGCAGGAATGGCTCCTGAGAATTGACCTTAACTGGCTTGGTATGCCACTGTTTTACTCCAGCTAAAGTCTGGTTTCTTCCAGAGAGGATCACATTCAAGAATGAGAGCGGTCTGTGAGCTTTATATACTGTTCCTATCTATACTTTCATATTCCTATCTATACTTTCATACTTATAAAGAAAATTATTTCTTCTTTTAGGTTTGGGCTTTCAAAGCTCTTTATGCATCTAAATCCGTGTCTAGACTTTCATCTTATGCCAGCTTGCTATCATTTCAACCTGGAATCACAACAGTGATCTTAAATTATACCCCCTAGCTCAAGAAACAACACAGTTTCCATCTATTCAGGAAAGTGTTCAAGTGCCTGCAAGTGATGAAATGTTTTCCTAACTTGGGGTACCTAATTACAATTGCCTTCTCTGCCCACGGACTCAGATTCTTGCAAATTTAATGCCAAATGTTGCTATCACCATCTGTGGTACGTTTTGCTAACTGAAATTTGTGTGACTTCACCATGAACTCTGTCAGGGTACCCTGGTTCCTGTCTCTGGGTTTGAAATGTCCCTATCACATTGTCAATTCCCAGCTAACCTACCTGACCTAATAGTTTCTAGACGCTTCTTGTTTTCAGGGCACATCCTGTCCTTCCGCACTGGGTGCAGGGGTCAGGGGTTTGTCCCCTTACTCCACCATTAGAAGTTTGTACTATCTTTCATTTTTCAATCCCTGTTTAATGAGTCAGCTCAGACGCTTCAATGGTAAATGTTGAGAAATTCCTTATTGAAAAGCATGAGTTATCATGAGTTGTAGTCATTTCAGAGGAGAAAGACTTTGTGAGAAATTGAATGTTTGTCATGGATATTATATAAAATGTGTGATTCACAGTGTCAGTGTATGGAAGTGTTTAGGAAGTTATACAAGTCCCATTTTTAAATGCAGTGTTGCCCAGAGGCTTCTTGTTTTGCACTTGTGCGCTTGATTTCCTTCTCCCAGGTATAGGACTTCTCATTTGTTATTTCTGAATCTCAGCTTTTCTGGTTTCGGATTACGCTTCCAGTTTCTCAGGATGATACTGGGACAAGCCTCCAAATTGCTTGGGGTCAGTTCCCATTTCTCTTTCAAACATTGGAAGCCTACATGAACACACTGGCTAGGCCCCAGGGCAGATTCTGGTGACCTCCACTTGATCCACTCTCTTTATCCCAGAGCAAATCATTAACAGCTATTCCCTAAACTCCCCTTTTCCCAGGAAGTTTTGCTCCAGCCCAAGGTGACACCATCCATATATTCTAATATAGTCCTGTAAGTATTGTTTATAAGAATGCCACATCTGAAAATGTTACCACAATAAAAACGTCACATCTACTGTTTCTTTTGATCCGTTCAGCCATCTTCCATGTCAGAAAAGGAAATTAGATTGGTTTGACATGAATTGTTCTTGCTGTATATAAGTTGGCTCCATCTCCTATACTGCACTGTAGGAGGCTTAGAAATCGGTTATGGATTTTCTCCTTAATAAAACTGGTGGGAAGAACAGAATTTAACAATCTTTTTTGGATCCCAGTTTAACAAATAAAAAGGTCATTCAGAATTGAAATAGACTTCATAAAAGAGATGTTCACAGAGGATTTATGTTACTGTGTTAGCCAGCAGCACAGTAATTACATAGGTCAGTGGAAGAGGTCATAAAATACCATAACTGTTTCCCATATGCATGGTCTGTCTCCCAAATTACTTAATTATCCATCAGCATTTATATGTGTTAATGAGGGGAATCCTTTGTGCAGGGAATGCAGGGAGGCTTATTTCATCCCCCCATATTCTCTTATAAACATGGAGCTCTTGAGCATAAGTTCCTCCATTTCTATCTTTCTTTCCTAAAATCACCAGTGCTTTAATCTTTATGCTTTAGGTTGTCTTGTATCAGAAGTAGCTCAATTTGTCTTTTCTTCTAGGAGCCAGTGTCCTGATCTTTTCAGTAATTTATCAGATTATCATTTACCCTGTAAAATAGAACAAGATGAACCAGAAAGATCCAGATCAATTATCTAAGAGCAGGAGAGGAATATGGAAATATTCCTAACTGGTGCAGAGTCGGCTCTGTTAATGAAGAGAGAAAAGCCCTAGGAAAGAAACACTGCTCCACAAAAGAAGGTACATGTAGGAGGTTATTTCCAAGCTGAATGATGGTGCATGGTTTACACATAGGTGTTCTAGAGCTGTTCTTCTATTTAAGAATTAGAAGTTAAATAAAGGACATCTGGACAACTTTCTGCTTGACTACTGTCATCAATACCAACTGGTTGTGAGGTGAAGTACATCTTGACAGTGTATTTCAGAATTCGCATGCAGACTGGGGGTGTTTATGTGCTGGACTGCACGAGGGACTGGATAGAACAACAGACCATAAGCACATCCCTGGACATGAGCAAGGCCAGGCAGGGTCAGTCCCAGTGGTGACAGGCAGGGAACTGAGCTCACCCAAGTAAAAGTACTTTGCAGAGCCTCATCTGTAAGAGCACTGAAGCACATTGTTCCAGATGGACTGATGTCATTTTATTTTCTAATTCTGCTTGTATTTTCTTCTACTTAAGACTGTAAAGTGTTACATACTGCAGAGAAGTATTGCCAGAAAAGCATAGAGCTTTTAAGGTTTTCAGGATACTAGCAGCAGCAGGTGAATACGTTCCCATCAAACGAACTTTAGACTACTGGTGTGTCTCTAGCCACAGAAGAATCATAAGCTGAGCAAATAAATCAGATTACTACTCATTTGAAACACTTTAAAGGAACATCTTGATTTCACAGAAAGGGATAATGGAAGGCATTGTTATATATGGTAAAGAGAACTGTGCAATTTAAATACATTAACTCGACACTGGAGAAAATGTATAGTATGTCTTTCTAAGTAAGGGTTACTTTTATTTCAAATGCAAGAGTCGTCTCAGTTCTTTTTAATGTTAATCATGCTTGCTTCCCATAATAATAGCAAAACCTTTACTCAAATCCATTTGAATTAATCCAAGTTCATTTATCCACAAGGAAGCTTGCGTGCCAATTCTGGTGTTGCAAATGTAGGCATCTCCCTGGCCTTTTGCAGTGCTGGGCTCTTAGTTACAGTGTTTATTCTTGGGAGACTTTCCCTGGATTCTCACTAAATCCTCCTTTTCTTCTGCCTTGCTTTATTTGTGTGTTGGGAGTAAATCCCTGCGAGCACAATAGCGCTGCCACCCACGCAGACACCGCCTGTTCCCTGCGGTGGATGTGCTGTCACCACGGCCCAGGCTTCCTCCCGCAGCTCTGCAGAGGCTCCCAGTGTTGAACCTGCTGGAGCAGCCACTTAGCAGCTCCATCGCACAGACCTTCCTGGGGACAGAGCGATGAACGTGTGCTGCAAGTAACCAACAGATAGTCCGAGCCAAAGGAGTTAAGTTTTGTCATCTCGGACGCAGACCCTGACACACGCCGCTGCCTTTTGAAGCTGCCCCCTCCTGCCCTTCTGTGCATAATTTGAATCATGCTGACCCCTCCTGTCCCAGGGAGGTTATGTTTTCCCCAGGAGATGTGCACTCAGTGTTGCTGCAGCTTCTCTCCCTTAAACCAGTGCCTGGAAACGCACCCAGCAGCTTGGTGGACCACCCCCCCCCCCCCCCCCCCCCGACTGACGGCCATGTGCCTCCCTCCTTCACCTGCCTGCTCTGTCAAGCTGCCTCATGCCCAGACTTTCTAGGTGATGCAGCGTATTTCCCAGCTTGTCTCATATCAGCAAAAATGAAAGATCAATTTCATACAAAAAGATAACTTTAAAATACAGACAAATCCTGTTCCCCTGCCCCTTTCAAACCATTTTGTAAGACTGGGCTCCCCAAGCCCCTTTGAAAGCAATGCCTCCCACAACAAAGGCACTTCCTTGCTGTCATTGCAAGGACTAAAATTGAACAGAAATGGTCCTAGCTCATAAATAGCTCTCACTTGAACCCTCTGGATTACTTGGGCGAGTTCCTGTACAGCACCTTTCAATATCCGGTATTAGCAGTATGCTACTGTCTGCCCTAAAGGCTTCCTAGGAACCTTCTGCCTGGTGGACATCACTGCCATGTCCTGCCGTTGTGCTCAGTTTGAGCTTAGAACTGCCTTAACCTCGGTATTATCCAGCTGACTGATCCCAACACTTCAGACCCCACTGCATGCAGATACAAACACAGCAAACTCAATGCACTGGGGCTATTCTGGAAATGGAATTACCAGCTTGACAAGACTGGGATCTGTGCAGCTCCCTTGCCCTAGAAGCCAGCTAACATCAGTATAGGGGAGAGCTGCATAGAAAGAACAATTATTTATTGTCTGGAAAAACTCATCTGTCCCCTAGTGTTGCAGCTCATGGGGAGCCAGGAGGACTGCTGCATGTCCTTCTTTTGGCCTCTCGGCTCTTCCTTAAGCAAACCTGACAAGTCTGTGGCCACCTCTGTGCCAAAGAGACCTGCAGGGAAGGATCCTTGCTGGAGCACTCCAGTTTTCCCCACCCCACAGGTCCTACTGTGCTGCTCTCTGCTCATGCACTCGTGTGGTCAGCCCTGCTGAACTCATTAGCAGAAATCCCTCACTTCTGGGGGTAATGGGAACACAACTGGGCAATAAATCTTTTCCTGACTGGAATTTGCCAAACTTCCCTAACAGATGCTTTGAAGAGACTGTGGTATTTTAAAGAAATACTTCTTGTTCAGGTCAGTTTTGGAAGACAAAGTAATAACACAGGACCTCAAAGTGTAAGTTGGGGCTTAAACGTGGGGCTTCTGCATTTACCTCCCTGGATGTTGAAGATCTTGCCAAAAACCTGAAGTAAAAACACCAGGCACGAGATCCTGAGGGGCCCAGAGGACTGACAAATGCTTCCCTCACATACTTACAGACACAATCCATATAAAGTACTCAACAGCCCCACTGAGCCCCTCCAGAGATAAAATTAAAACAAATCAAGCAACCCTATCTTAAGTGGGCTTTAATGCGCGTCAGGTTTGCTGTCAACTCACAGGAGTCACTCTGAAAAGCAAGCACTGCTGATCCTCTACACTCTGGCACTGGTTTCTTTTAGGCTTTTTAGTCTGCTGGAGAAATAAAAAGGGAAGAGGTTTATTTGTTCTTCCTAAAAAGTGAAAATTCCTCCACGAAGATGAGGGGTTCTACCACAGCAGTATGAAGTGGCTATTTACTCTTTGCTCCTCACCTCACTTTCCTTCAGGACACAAAATGCATCAGGTCATTTGTAAGATGCTGACAACCCAGTTTGCAAACAGATCAAACTGATTTGTTCTGCTGAAGCAGCCTGCTCTCAGGATATGGAAGGATTACTGACCTGCAGAGGAGGAAGCTTTCTCTCTTGAATGAACCCCAAAACTGACAGTGATGTGACGAGTGAAGCCACCCTAAAAGAGTTCAAGAGAAATCTACGTTCTATACAAATATGTATGTTATATAACAAAAAAAAATTAACCTCAATAAAAAGCCTTTTTCATTTATGCACCACAAAACCTCATGGAATCATGAAACCTGGAATGTAAGAGGGAGCAGTCCAGTCAAACCTGCCCTTTGTTTTGCAAGAAGTATGTTTTGTTTCAGCAGCTTTCTCCAACCAGTTGTCTATCTGAGTTAGCCCTCCAAGAGAAGGAAATCAAGCTAGCCTTTTAATAGATTCAGAGCCAACCATTCTACTCCATCTTTCACTGAAATTCTCACAAAGCTCCTCTATGTAATATAGATACTGAATTATCTGGAGACTGGCAAAACCATCTAGAAAGTAGAATTAACTGATTCCATGACTCCACTGGGACCTTGCCATAGTTCAAGTCCACAGCCAAGCCACATCCTTAAACCCATCCTTAGAGCAGCACAGGGAGGATCAAAAGATCCCAAATACCTTCAGTTACATAGGACACTGCCAGGAATGTTTCCACAGAGGTAGAGGGTCCGTCTGTTAACACTGCCTGGCCTCTGAGCAGGTTGGGGGATGAGCTGTAAATGTCACTGCTGCTAGGAAACACAATACAGGCAATGTCTGTATTTGCAGTGACATGAGACAGTTATTTAGCACTTCTGCAAATATTTGCTGGAGTTTGTTCTGTTTTCCCACTTTCACACCCCAGTCAGAATTCCAATTGAATCACTGGCCATGGTCACTGCGCTGTTCCCTTCCCTTCATCCTCCGGTACATGTTTTCAGCTGTTTCAGCATCTCATCTGCTGCTTGGCAGGATGATGGAAATAAGAAACTATAATGAAAATAAGCAGAATGATGAAAATAAGACCCAGAGGCTGTGATTCACTGCATGTTGCAGCTCCTCCTTGTTCGTGGACAAACCCATGCTCTCTGAAGGGTGCCTTAACTTCAAGTGCTAATCGCTATCACATCACACATCATCCCTGTCAGGGAAAGAGGTGCCAAGTGTGAGGAATCAGATTGCAGTGGGATGACCCCAAACCTCTCAATAACACTACAGAAAAAAATCAGTCCCTGGGCTTTGCATTGTGAAGAGCCTCTTTTCACAGCAGAATGTTTCAGGGAAGGCTCGTGATGTACATTAATCACAACACTGAAAAACCTGATATTCGCAGCACATCTGCTCTGCTTTTATTCTCTGTACTTGACCCCATTGCACATCCTTGGCATTAGTTCACATAACATAGAAGTATCTGGAACTACATATGATGAGGTCAGCCAGATTTAAAGCAGAACACTGTCAGGTATAAGCTGAGCTCTGGGTTTAGCAGTTTCACACTCCTGAAGCACCAGCTCCAGGACCAAGTAGCACTCTGCTTAGCAGAAAATCACACAAGACAAACATGAGCAATCAAAGCAAAACTGGTGCTGATGAAAACTGCAGGACAGTCAGTTCTGCTCCCCATTTCTGTGTCAGCAAATATCCAAAGGTGGGATTTCCAGCAGTACAGATATAACTGGGACACCCCTGTATGTTGCGGTGCATCACTGTGTTGACTTCCAGAGAGCCCGCTCTGGAGCCCAGGGCAGCATCACTGCATCAGCAGCACATCCCAGGCTGCCCATGGCTCTGAGCTGCACAGCACTAACACCACTGTGGGCTTAGCTCAGGTGAGTTTACACTGCCCAACAAAGACGTAGCCCTGAAAGCACAGATCCTCTCTACTGCAGAACAAAGAGACGCCAGAGGGTTGGTTGTAGTGGTTTAATTTGGTGGCTGGACAGATCTGGCATGAATGAGGCAAACAGATGGACCGCTTGTCTACATCGGCTTCTCTGATTTAATTCAGACCCAGGCAAAGCACTTTGGCCAAATAGTTGATCCTCAAAAAATATAGGCTGGAAACAGTTCAAACTAGCTGCATGTTTAGGCTACTTCAGGCAAGATTTCACATGGACTATAACACAAAGAAAAGCAGAAAAACTGTGGTCTTTTAATTGGATCTTTCTTGCTGGAGTGTTCTGATTTTTCTTCCCTGAATGATATGAAATCAGTGTAGCTAAACTGAATTTCAAAATACCATTTTAAGACACACAAAAAAAAGAAGAAACCAAAATGAGATGTTACATTTTACGTTGAAGAGGCAGTTTCCTTTGATGAAAAACATTTTTCTTCATATTCCTAGTTTAACCCAAAAAAAAAACAAGGAAAGAAAGAAAGACAATATTTGAACTGCTCTAAGCAAGAGTTGGGTGAGAAGCTGGTCCTTAGTCTCAGATACCTGTGTTTCCATTAACAAACATACATAGCTCTTCTTAATTCCCAATAGTGTTATCCACAGTCTGCAGGGACAACTCCTTTAGCAGAGGAAGAAAGAGCAAGAACAGCATCAATAAGAGTGCTCTCAGCTAGTACTGTCAGAAGGACAGTGGGTGTGAAGTATTGCCACCCCTGGCAGGATATGCCCATGTGAATGCACTGACTTTGAATGACAGACCCCTGGAGGCAGGGGCTGGCATCTTTCAGAGGAGTTCTGATCCATCTCTATACAGCAGATTTACATACTGGGTTATTCTTGTGCTGTCAGTCCTATACTTGCTACTTTTCTCCCTTTCCTGTTGTTCCCTCCTCCCCTGGCTTTGCTTTGCTTTAAGGTTTTTGTTCAGTGTGATTTACAGTTCCCAAATGATGCTTCAAATACATTTAAAAATAAGAAACTTCAACAAGTGAATAAATCTACAGCTTTTTAAATACTTTATTTATTTTTAAATACTCTGCAGTATACGAATGACCTAAGCTCTGAATTCACATCACATAACCATGATTAAATATTTTAAATCCTGAGAGTTTTGAGGTGTTTAGACTTGAACTTCATATAAATCAGAGAAGCTGTCAATCCCGAAGGCTTAGCACATGTTGTGAAGTACTGACAGGCATTTATACTTGAATTGCAGCTCTCCAGCCTTACCAGGTTAAGGCTCGGCTGCTGCAAGCAGCACTGTCTGCACCAAACAAGTCTTTTCTTCTGGTTAGGAGACAGGTTACTTACAATCCGAATCACCTCTATATCAAATTGTGTTCTTTTTAGAACAGAATGTAATGAATGCTGGAAAGGTTGCAACTATTTGTTCCCCTTCCACACGAAGCAAGCTTTCCTGTGGCAGGCTGACAAGGAGCAGCCAAAGGAATGGAGCTGTGTTTGTGAAGGAGCATGATGATGCCTGGTACAGAAGTCACCAGGAAGTAATTGAGGCTTTGCTGCCTCAAGTTAAGCTTTCATTTAACAGCCTGCATTTACCTGTCATTACAGAGAGGGAACAAACAAAATGCTCCCCAGACAAAGCAGTCGCTGCCTAGGCAGAGCCCACAAAAGACCCCTGAGCCCTCCCGTGTCTCTGGTCGCTCCCTGGAAGGCAGAGCTGAACCGGTTATTTCTTCCTTCATGTGGCTCTCTAAAGCAAGCAAAGGCCCCAGTGCACAGGAGTGGGGAAAGAAAGAGCAGTTCTGCTCATTACTGTGAAAAAGGAGCTGTCAAGAGGGGCACCTTCTTTCATCCCTCCTCCCTCGCCAGCCTTCTTCTGACCCAGGGAACGGAAGCTTAAATCAGACAGTCAGAATGAGTGATGGAGCTGCATAGCCTGCACAAAACAAAGCGGGAGGCTGCTGGGAGCAGTCGAAGGGGGCCCATCCGAGGGCAGCAGACACACTCAGCTCTTGGTGTCCTTGATTTCATTATGACAGAGGCTGGTGCTTGAACAGCCGCGGTGGGAAGGCAGACCCCCTTCCTTCTGCATCCATAAACACAGGCTGGAAGGCCCCTGCATGCATAAAACGAACAGTAATGCGGGGACATTTACCTTTGGTCAAAGGGAAAAGGATTAGTAGGACCACCAGTGTGACAAAGATCTGAACTACCATCGCTGGGGCTTCAGAAAGGGTCAGAGTAGTGGTGCAACATAAAGCTTAATGCTGGCAACAAGAATGGCTGATTTAATTAAGTTCTGCGTTGGAGGCAGAAGAGTAAAAGAGCTCACAACAGGCGAGGTGAAGGGGAACTGGGAGAGCTGCTGAAACACGGGAGGAAAACCCAGACTGCATTAGTTTTAAAGCCAGGCTTATGAATTACCCTGCATCAGCAGGCAGAGGCCCCACTTCACTTTTGGGTGTTAATGATTCCTGGTGAAGTTAAGCAAAGCAGTGCTTTTGAACGTTTGATTTGTGTTTTAACCACACTTAAAGGAAAGCAACCTTTCAAAGCCCAAACTCCTCCCAGATCCCAGGGAGCATGGGCTGCTTTGCCATGCTTATGGCAATGCTAGATTGTTTTCCATCACTTTATCGATGAAACCATGACACCATGATTTGGCCCAGAATATAATCCAAGTGCCAGGTCAGAGGTGAGTGCTATAAAAGAGGGGTGAACATTTTATGTGGCTTGGATTGTGCATCCTTAAATTTACAGGGCTTTTTAAACAAACGCATACCCTGTGAATGTATTCAGTGCATGATACACATTAAAGACTTTATGTTTTTCAAAGATTATTTGTGTTTAGAGAGGGTACCATGTCATACATTAAACCCCACGATCTACCAAGGTGTCTCTTATCTCATTAAAAAGAGACTATATCTGCAGACTATACCATAGTTCAGAGGTAAGCATCAATTAATCTCTGGAATTAAAAGCAATTAAGTTTCACCTCAGTAATTAGATTCATGTCTCAATCAGAAGTGCATTTGAATCCCAAAGCTTGGATTCAGATCAGAATATCCACTGCTGGAGGGGGAGCTGGATACAGAACTTCAGTTTTATCCTTCTTCTAACCGTGCCTGGTAGTCTGCCTTGGTCAGAGCCTGAAAACATGGTCTGTATTTTAACTTCTCTGGTCTGTATTTTAGTTGGAGAAATATGCTTTTATCACATGGTAAGGAAAGCTACAGTAGTAGGATTATCAGTTGATTTTTAGATAAATATTACTCAGTCAAGATGTTAAAAACCAGTATAAACTGGGAGGAATTGCAGAAGGATCTTGGGATACAGAGGGACTGGATGGCAGCAGGAGATGCTCACTGTGTTCATGACACAGATGCACTTGATGGGGGGAAGAACACCAAACAACCCCGAAGAGCAGTCCTGGCTTCAGTGGAATAGATACAGTGATGGACTCTGAGCTTATTATAACTGCTCAGGAATTACATCTTTGAGCTTTATATCCATAGGAATGTATTCAGCTCCTGAGTTGCAGTGAGGAAAACAAATGTAATATTATAGACTTCATAGAATGGTTTGGGTTGGAAAGGACCTTAAGATCATCAAGTTATCCCCTGGCATGGGCAGGGATGCCTTACACTAGACCATGTCACCCAAGGCTCTGCCCAACCCAAGGAACAGAGACCAATACACGGAACAATTCTGCCTGTTCATAGAAAAACTGTATCAGAAAATGAAATTATGATCCTTCTGCCTAAAACAGAGCAAGACTGGGAAAAGCACAGAAAAGGCAATAAGTGTGCAAAAAAAGGCATGGAAACTCTTTAGCCACTTTCAGATGTGGAAAAGAGACAGCGGAGGAAAGATGCCAAAAATGTCTATGAAATCTTCTTGGAGATCAAGATGAATAAGGAAGAGCTGTTCAGTCCCTTCCAGTGCATGAACTGAGAGTCACCACGTGAAAGCAGGAATCAGGTTCAAAGCAGACAGAAAGAGTGGTTCTTCCACAGTGAGTAGAGCTGCTGTAGTAGTCCTGCAAGGACTGAGCTTAGGGAAGGTGACATGGATTGAAAAAGCACTGAAATAGCAATTAAACACACAAAAACCCAACACCCCAAACAGCAGCTTAGCAGGTATTAAATAGGAAGACGACAGCTCTACCCAGGTCCCCGGGGCAAATCTACACTGCAGTGAAAGGCCAGGGGAAGATGAAGGATGCAAGCAGATACATTATCATGTATGTGTAAGAATTCTCTTTGAACTTTTAATATAGAGAAAATGATAAAATATAGCTCCATTTTAGGAGTGTCTCTAACATCACCTTGGCTTCACCTGCAGGAATCCCAGGTTAGACTGAAGCTTACCTCCCACACTTACAACCTAAGAGGACCCATGCTCTGAGTTGAGCCCTGGCTCAGATGTAAGAGCATAGCTCTGGAAGAATCATTGATTCTTTTCCTTCACATCAGATTCCCCATCTAAAAAGGTGATTACAGCAACCACAGAAGTAGGCAGCTACTACCCACATTACTTAAGGGTTCTACAGTTACCTTTAAGGTGAACCACAAGCTTGAAGATGCTGTTTAACTCTTTATGCACCTAAATGAGAGATGGCTGCTACACAGTATCAGTGGTACTGGAGATGAGCAGGATTTGAAATGTATTAACTGTTTCTCTGATAAGAATAATTTCTCAGAGTGATAAATATCAGCTAGAATGTTGGGAAGTCCCTGACCCCTCTGTTTCAGTGTGAGAGCCAAACTCTGACTTTCAGCTTTAGACAGAAGTTTCTCCTGTGTTGCAACCTCTCACTGTGTTTGTTGCGCAATCCTCATCAGCATGTGCTTGTGGGATATCACATGTAGGACACAGGATTAGATAGCTGGAGAGTCCAAAATCTAGTATGACAAACCCTGCCTTTATGTCACACTTTCACATGCTGGCCTTTGCTCGACAGATGCTTATTGTCCAGTCTCCTATCACTTGATTCGTTTCCATTCAAATCCCACAGGTTCCCTGCTGAGCTGAAAACCAGCACACACTATTCAGTGTGGACATCAGCTTTTGTGTAAGAGACAGCCGTGGCAATATTGCAAAGATTCATTCCAGCCATTCATGCCCACAGTAAAATTTAACCTGAAAAGCTGGGTTTAGAGTTCCTGCCATACTGGCACAGCAAATAACTGCCCTATATAACTGGAAAAGATCATTTGTAGGAGCGTTGGCCCTGTGGTTACTGACACAGGCTGAGGTTGGGGACAAGCAGAGCATTTCACAACCCGGTATGTTTATCAGCAATAAAATACGGACTTCAGCATTTGCATTCCTTTGGCCGCCATGCTGTTGGCAGATGTCTGCCATGGACATATGGGTCTGTGATTTCTCACTTCACTCCAGGTTGTGCACATATATATATGCAGTGCTGAAGTTTCTGTTCATTGATTTAGAGGCCTGTGTGATACCTCACACTCACCATGCATACGCAAGTACCTGTGCCCATAAATGCATAGCTAGCTTCGTTTCTCATACTCAGCTGGGGCTGTCAGGAGAGAAAATGGTGTTCTATAACCCTGGAAAGAAGGATTTTTTCTTATTTCTAGTCCAGATAGTCTAATGAAACACAACATTATAGCCCCATAAAAAATAAAAAAAAAGAATGAAAAGGTTCTAAAACATATAAATGGGCATCCTCTTTTCCATCAAAAACCCCTTTATAAGGGTGTAAGAATAGCCTTAAAATGTACAAGTGGAGGAGAATCAGACTGCAATAGCTGTTCTGTAAACCCCAAAGATTACGTAGCTTATCTGAAATAGATAAGTATCTGGCACACTTGCATTATTCCCAAACTTAGGAATATAAAGCATTTAATTTCCAATAGCACTACTGCTCCCATAACAGTTGGCTTTTATTAATAAATACACCATGACCACTCAAACTGTACTATAGACATCTTTCAAGCATTGTAATAATTCATGTATATGTGATACAGGGACATGATGAAATTACCTCTTTAGATTGTTAAGGAAAATCTCAGTTGAGATCTATTCCATCAGTGTATGGCTTGGAGAAGACTGCATGCTGCAACTTCTAGAGAACTCCATCATGAATATCAAATACAGACAACTTTAAAAGCAACTGGGAGAGTTACACTTACACTTGGACTGTAGGTCCCCTATTCTACCTCTGCAAGGAGAGCCCACCAGGTTTGTAAGCACTGTATTGCAGTTTTCCCTTCAGGAAATTTCAGGTTTAAAAAGAGCCCATTTCTTAGGATGTGACAGTTGCAGTTCTAATCCCCACAGGGTTTCCCTTAATAGATAGTTTTATGCTTTTAACTTTGGGAACTTCTTTCCCATTGCTATAGTTGCTCTGCTGGCATATATATAAGTACACAACAGCGCATGCTGCTCTGCTAAACCTTATATAGTCTAGATGATGCTAAAACCTCTGTAGCACTTTTCAATTAGCCCTGGCCCCACAGGGAATGAACAAGCACTGAATTAAGATAACCAAAATTTGGATTTAGGAGGCATTGCTCAGGAAATGAACCCATGCACCAGGTGAGATTTCTTGAGGGCAGTCGAGATCTGCACTGGTTTTACACTTGACATTGGGAAGGGTTTATTTTGGTTTCATACATCTTACAGAAGAAAAGTCAATTGTGTACCTTGGAAATGATATTACTTTGATTTCAGCATTTCCTATAGAGGGTTAGAGAATCTCTGAGCAAATACCAGGTACAGTTTGGAGAGATGCTCATCATCCCCAAGTCCTGCTGATACTTGCAGTCCACTGACAGTAGAAAAGAGGAGTAAATCCCACCTCTCTGTGCCAGCCCTACCAGCCACATGAAGTGAGGAGATAGATCCAAGTGGTTCCATAGGAGACAGCAGCTTGAGGCTGTACAATCATCAAGCTTATTAGTTAAAACCAAACAAGCAAAACCCCAAAATCATAAAGAGTTTTGAAGAGGAAAGTGAGTATTTTTCAAGCTGCCACCTCACGAATGTGTTCAGATTTCTCAGCTTACACGTTTTCTTCTGTAGTATTGCAGTGACACCACAAATCAACCACGAGAGCAGCACTGAACAGGGCAGCACGGCAACTATAGGGCAAAAATCACATTTTCCTCATAGAAACCCACAAAACCTGTCCACTGATCCCACCCTTGGAAAAACGCTATTCTGCAAACACAACCTTGGCTGCTCAGAAGCGGTCTTTCCAATGCAATGGGTCCACAGCAATAGGCAGAGCTTGGAAATAGTAGATGTGGTTTCTTTCTTAAATCTTCCACAAGACCTTTGCACTGTACATGAGCACAGCCTGGTTGTGTTATACGACCGAAGCAGAGGTGATCTGTCCACTCAGCATGAATTGCTGTCACTTGGTTGTCTGCTGCTGGGGAGTCCCTTCAAGTAACAGGCCCCTCAGCACACAGAGAGAGAAAAGGGCACTCAGAAAATTTAAGCACAACAGTATCAACAGCAGTGGGGAGGAATAACACTGCCAAAATCAATGACATGGTTCTGTGAAATGGTTTAAATACTCAGATAAGCTTTTACATGTCTATAAGGATAAGCTTTTATATGGCCATTAAAGCCCCACACAAGTCCCTATGCACAAACCGTGTGTGGAAATTTCAGAATGCTGGTTGTTGGAACCTGGGAAAAGATGGCTCTGGGCTGGCTCTGTGCCTGCATTTCTCTTTTGAAGCATCCACTGTAGCTCCCTGTCAGAGGCAGGGCACTGGACAAGATCAGACTCTAAGCATGGCATGGTTGTTCCTAAGCTCTTATCTTCTCATATCCATTTGGAGATCAGTACATTCCTGTAAGCCTTACATTTTGTTTGTTTTTCTGTAAGTTGTTATTACATGGAATGGTGATGTAACATCACCATTGTACTCAAATGAGGCTCTGCACAGCTTAAATCAAGCTGCCAATATAGTTTCCATTGTAGAACATGTGGGTTCTACATGATAAGGCTCCAACATGTGGGCTTATCTCTGTTCAAGAAGGACAGAAATTGGATTACAATTCTTATTACAGGAGCAACTGAAAATCCCATTAACTGGCTCCTCATTCAGCCTCATAACGAACCATCCCTCAGACTGGGATGTGCTGGCACAGCCTCGTTATTTCATGAGCAATGGTGTCACTGTGGACTGACCTTCCTGGTTTTGATAACAAATACAGGTAGGTGAAGAAGTAACAGACCCCAGAAGTTCAAATGTGGTTGGTATGGCTCTGCTGAGTCACCAGATAAGTACTGGGAAGGTGAGATACAGTGAGCAATATTCCAGTTGGCACCACCTGTAAGCAGGGGTTAGCCACAATCAGCAGCGCATCCTGTACACAGCAGACCCATTAAACAGCTTTTGATTTCATAGCCGGGCTCTCAGCCCTGCATCTACAAGTCATTTGCAGCAGGGACTTCTAATATACATCCAGCCGAATACAAGTAGACTATCAATGGCAAATTGCACATGGCCAGAAAACGGTATTTCCTAGAATCTCACACAGTCCCAGCTGGAAAAGAGAGCAACTGGAACACCTCCACAGGACCACAGTGCCTGGACCTGCTAGAAGGCTGCAGATGAGGAACTCCTGTGAAATAAAGGCAGGCACTGAATCTCTGCCATAGGTCAAGACTTTGCTTAGCCCTTTCCTGGGCAGTAATGAGACACTCTGGAGTAACCTTTGATCCGTCATGGCCTAAGAACTGAAGTAAACAGCGGTCTTAAGGAATACTGGGAACGCGTATCATGCCATCATGGCTCTGCTACACCATTACGGACCCAGGAGCCTCAATTCTCATTAGTCTCAAAAGTGCATTTAAATAACAATTTTTAAAGCAGCTGCCAGCAATCTCACCACAAGATACTTCGTCATCACCAGTACAGACACCTCGAGGCAGTTGTGCATGACGGGCTAGCTGAAATAGATCTGCAACAGAAATACCCATTCTGTCTGTTTCTAATGATGTGTCTGGGTTTTAACGAGAGATCTGGCAATGATCTGGTGTTTTAGACAAATGCTTCTGCTAGAAAATGAAGTTCAGGCACCAGTTGTTTTTTACCAGCTTAGACCCATCATCAAACCTGGAGCCTGTCACTTCTCAAGCATTAATAGTGGGCCCTTACTCTGAAACTAAGATCATTTCTATTCCCAGAAGGATGGGGACCTGAAAATAAGCGGTGCTGATCCTAAATACCCCAGGTATGGGCAGGATGAATACAGTTCAGTGAGCCTTTGCTAATGCAAAACAGACCTCTGCATGCTCAGGGGATGCTGTCATTAATCCTTTAAAGACATAAACGCACAGCTGGCTTTGCTTACTGCGAGCATCTTGTTTTAAAGACCCTCCAGATAGCTGGTGTTTAAATGTACTCATGCACTGTTTCAAGGAATTTGCAATCAAAAATGCTGGCAGAGCACATTAAATCCTCCCTTTAGCTGCTATTGCAAGCCTGATCACTACAGGATTATAGAGTCTCTCTGTTACTCAACACGCCAGCACACAACAGAGTGGCAAATATTCACCTAATGAGAGATTGTTGCAAGTCTCTTCTAATAATAAGTTAAATAAAGATCACTTTGGAACCACAACTGATGTTTCAGAGGGAAAATGGGTCTCTACTGATAAATTCCAAGCTTAATGCTACAACAGTGTTGCAAACAGACTACATTGATCTTTTTTCCCCACTTAGTTGTTTAAAGTATCCACAGAAGAAAATAAAACCATCTATGTACACTACAAATACCTATTATTAGGGTTTTTCATCTGTCATCTCAGATGAAATACTACCTCTAGATTCCTAGATACTGAGGTACACAGGCAAACACCAGGCTGTTCACCAGTTTTAATTCAAGCAACAAAGAAAACCCCTCAGGCTTTATTGTGGGACTGGGCTGAAGGACATCCAGAAACACTGCAGGGTAGCAGTCCTGTTTCTGCTCCGATTTCAGCTAGACGAAACCTTTTACACTCACTCTACTGGAAACTATACCAAGTAGAATATGCCCTGCCCAAGATGTTTCCATGTAATTCTAGGATGGACCTAGTATAGCTGTCAAAATTCAGACACGTAGTATGGCTAAAAGGGGCTTGGGGTTGGATGCTTTTGGGTTGTGAGGATTTTGAGCTTTTGTTTCATATCTCTCTTGAAAGATAATGTTGCTAATTCCTAAAAGCCTAGCAGTAAAACTCAGGAACACATTCTGCTTTCATTTTTTACCCATTTCTGTATTAGAAATGAGCACAGACTATATTATCCCTAACCAAAATACAAGCAACATGCTGTGAAAGCCAAATCCAACTTACTCCTGACATTTGGCTTTAGTAAACGTAGTGTCAGGAAAATTAAGCTCAAATTTCCTCTTAAGGATTTACAAATTTAAGGGTTTCTTCCTCAAAACCTGTCATCCCACATGCTATATCCCCATTTTCTAAAAGGCCACCTCCACCTACCTGCGACTACACAGACTAATAAGCTCCCTAATGCAGCCAGCATCAACTGGAACACTTCCTTAGTGCGGCTCTACTTGCTTGGAGAGTTCCAAACTTCCTCCTCCCTTTTCAGTGCTCACAGTATAAGTTAGAACAACTTCTCCATGACATTTGGAACTTCAGGGGAGTTTGAAGATGGGTCAGAAAACTTCAAAGTGAAGTTTCTAGAAGGTTTTTATTACAAGTTTTTCTGCGTGTCACATTTTATCCTAACCTGCCCTCCTTCTAATACATAAACCTCAGGATTTGAAACTGTACTGTGGAATGTCAAGGGGTGAAGAAAAATATTAAGTCTCATATTGGATGCAAGAGGAATGGATCAACATTAGAAAATTTGGGATTTGAGCCAAGGCTGAAGCAGATGAGAAGTTTTCCAGAAGAGTTGCCCAGGGCAGCAAAGTGGAAAGAGGAAACAGGGTGGAAAAGCCCGGCTGCAGAAGTTTAAACGTTAGTCACCTACTGTCAACTGAAATAGAGAGTTCAATACACCTTTATAACTACCTGAGCTGTTGAATTCTAGTACAGCCCTATGATGTTAAATTTGTGTTTACAGTAAGAGAACCCAACTGCTATCACCTACCGCTTCAAACAACCGCATTTATTTTAAGTCTTCCTCCTAGTGCTGTGTTACAGAGAACTCCTGAGAACTGCTTCCTGTTTTTCATACAGATTTCCCTCTTTTCCTGTGGAAACCTATTGAGGAAACTCTATGAAAACAAAAGGAAGTATCTGTTTCGAAATACCTGTGAGACTGCCCAGAAGAACTGGCTTTACCCACGGTGGGCTCCCATTGGGGCAGAGGCTGCATATGATGTGAGTGGTGCTGTGTCCCACAGAGGCAACTCTGAGCGCTCAAACAAGCTATGGGGTGTCTGCACAGAGGGGACAAGAGGGCAAAACCTGCCACGAGCATTGCCTTAGGACAATTAAATAAGGGGAAAAGACAAAGCAAAGCAAAGAAAGAAAGCATTTTGTTAGAATCATTTAGAGTAACGCTGATTGGGAAAACATGAGTCCAGGTTCCCCAGCCTTCCCATAAGGAGTTTTCCCCAGCAACAATTTCCATCTGCCCCTCTCTCCTTCACCTCATTTCTGAGCTCTGCTACTCGAGAGCAACCACAGGGCTGTGCTATACTCTCTGGTGTCCACAGATGACCAGCCATTACTCAGGGAGTAACACGGCAGCACTGATCCATATGTGAGTAAAGATCTTCCCTACAGAATGTACCTTGTTTCAAAACCTAATGGCAGCAAGTTTTGCAATACCTTAAATACACATCACCTTAAACAGAATCACTCTCAGTTGATTTCTGCATTACTTCAGTTACCTTTAAGGTAGCTTTGATTTGCTTTAATCTAAGTTTGAAGACTGTGGAGCTAAAAAATCCAGATAAAAGTAGCAAATGTACTTAATGTATGTCCACATAATTTTGTGTCTGTTTCTGAAGGCCTGCTCAGCCCACTGAATCTGGATGACATTTACCCCCCAAGTACTGCAGTTCTGCTGAATGGCTGAGTGTTTCAAAGACCAACTGCAGGGATTGTGAAAGGATGGAAGGTGCTTTTGTTTCCAATGTTCATACTCTTGTTAGATAATCTACATGCACTTTCCAGCGCAGTATCTACTTGCTCAGTCAAGTTTTCTGCTTGTTCGGTTAAAATAGCTGAAAAAAAGTAGGGTTGTGGGGAGGAGCAAGAGTTATTTTAAGTTCTAATAAAATCTGCCTGCTCCTTTGCCCTGCAAAAGCAAGTCATGTTATCACTGACAGTATGGTTCTTGTCAAGGGCTTCTGCCAGGATTTCACTGTACCATTGCCCTAGTTAACAGGGAACACACCTGAAGGGTCTACAGGCAATTTTAGGAAATTATCCCAGCCATACATCAGTGCTGAAGAAACTATACCACCACCAGCTCTTCACAGAATCATGGAATGGTTTGGGTTGGAAAGGGCCTTAAGATCATCCAGTTCCAACCCCTGCCATGGGCAGGGACACCTCACACTAAACCATGTCATCCAAGGCTCTGTCCAGCCTGGCCTTGAACACTGCCAGGGATGGAGCATTCACAGCTTCCCTGGGCAACCCATTCCAGTGCCTCACCACTCTCACAGTAAAGAACTTCTTCCCTATATCCAATCTAAACTTCCCCTGTTTCAGTTTGAACCCATCACCCCTTGTCCTATCGCTGCAGTCCCTGGTGACTCTTCCTGAGGGAGACCATGAGCCTGCTGATTTCAGACAGGTTAGGTCATGATTCCCTTACACTGGCACAATATATGTTTATGGTAAGTTACATCATTTGCATCCTGCACCAGCAGTCCTGCAGTCTAACCCCACAGCCACATTCTATACAAATACAGGCCTTAATAGTGCAGCAGCAATTCCAGAAATGAGAAGCCATCAAGATCTGGCCAATAATCCATTGGCATCAAGCAGCCCTGTCCAGCTAATGCTAATATGACTACGATAGCATGTTTAGCTTCTGTCTTTGCTGGCCTACTGTGTCCAAGTTACACCTCTTAAGTGTCTTTCAATGTATGCTTATTCCCATTGCCCAGTTGCTTAACCATTTTAGCTTGCAGTCCCTTGCAGTAGCATCCTTGCTCTGCTGGAAGGCATCAGTAAAACCCAGAGGTACATTAACCTACATTTCTGGCATCTCATTTTTCAGAAGAGACAGAAACAAATCAGCCCAGCCTTTTTCTCCCTCCACTAAATACTTGTATTAATTTAGGTTGACTTTCTACAAGTGTTCAGTGATGTTGCAAACGGGCATCCTGCAAGTCCCAGGTGAGTAACTGGCAGAAGAGATGGAGGAGTACATCCCAGGGGACTAGTGGAGATTGCCTGAACCTTATCTGAATCCCAGTTTTATGAAATGAGCACAGTATAATCTTATTAGAGAAACTGGAAGATAGCTTATAAATGAAAAGCATTAGGAAGGCTGTTAAATGAGCTTGTACAAACCATAACCTGAACTTGGAGCGGGTCAGTGGTTTGAAAACAGTAACACAGGAATCTACTCAGTAAGGATGTATGTAACTTCATTTATGTAAGGGTTGCAACTGATACAATGGAGCTAAAGTGTAGTTAAACTGGTTTATCTCGATGGGACTATATCTTTGGTTTAAAATATGCACTTGCTCACCTATTCTGTTGTAGTAGGAAAGAGACCATGAAAAGTTTAAACTTAGGCAAAGCTGAAGTAAATCTGCTGATAAATTCAATGCAAACCTGCTTGGACTGGGGTTCATCAGTGAAAGAAATTGGAGGCACTGCTAAGACAAACAGAGGTCCACCCATGGAGAAAGCAGATGAGCCAGAGTGCTGAACACACAGGGTAAAGAAATCAGTTCTTATACACAGGGAACAGTTATGTAAGGTTATGGGACATCTCTGTCACTGCCCTTTCAACCTCTAAATAATACATTTCTTATTCAAACATGTAACCAATAAAAGATTAAATAGAAGCTGCTGTATTTGCTGTCAAAATATACCTAGGACTATAATAAATGCAGGAATACTAAACCATCTTTTCTGATCATAGAGAACTGGCAAATGACTTTATAAACATTTGGGAAGGAAAGTTATTAAGTTGGGATTACTATAAAGGCAGTGTTATTCTGCACAAGTCAGCTACCAGAACAGTAAAGGCTTCAAGAAAACAAAGGGCAGGCTGCTTTCAGGAAACTTAAAACTAGTTCAAATAAGCACCAGAATAGCACAGAGATTAAATATGAAGGAGCATGCAGAATTATACAGTATTGAGTAGAGAAACAGCCTCTCAAGAGGTAAGGATGTTTTGACGAACATCAGTGAAACAGAAAACACAACAGTATGAGGTAATTGTTGTGGTTTCCTGATACAGGATCTGAGGAACATGGAAGCTGTGACTTCCCCACGCTCACAGCAGAGGGTTGCTGGCACTGACACCTCGGGCTCAGGTCCCACAGAACCCACGTGCTCCCTTTGCACACTGAGGGCCCAGCAGTGGCCTCAGGACGGCTCTGCAGGGACCAAACAGTGAGACAGGCCTTCATGGAGCTGTCCTGCGGGAGCTTGAGAAGTGTTTGACTCAGCCACAGGATCGATGGGTGCAGCCCCTCCTGTTAACATACGTTAATGATGCATTTTCCAGCTCGGTAGGAAATAACTTGCAGCCACTTTAACAGCAACGTTGTGCCTTAAGTGAGCCATCTTCCTGTTCTGCCACTCCACATCCATGAGGCTCTGTGTCTGTGAAGTTCTGAAGTACGTCCTAAAGGAATTCACATGGCAGTCCATGGGAAGGGGCACGTATCTCAGCGATATCTGCAGGTCTGCAAACATCAGAGAACTGACAAAGAGCCTTTTGTCAGACATTGTAAGCTCTAAGAGCTTATTCAGTAGGATCCCCACCCTGCTGCCAAGTACTCCCTGACTCTGTTTAGGAAGAGCACATTTCTTTATCTAGGAGACATTAAAACCATCACTGGACATACGATCTTTACTGACGTACGCTCTAGCACACAGAAGATAACAGAAGGATTCCTTGGGATTAAGTAGCACGTGTCTACGTGAAGGAGTACACGAGAGGGGTTGGTGTTATACAAGCAATGGCAGAAGGAAATTATCTCCAGGGCCACAGCTCTGTTGCATTTTTTTATCTGGCTTCTATGCCTTATATCAAGTGTCTGGGTTATAGCTATCAGCGGTTTAGAATTTCACGGTATTTATTAGTTTTTCATTGTAGGCTTTCAAGCATCCCTCTGTAAAATACAAGTCAGGGTTCCAGGAGAGAATTCCAAAAATAAAGCTTTGGAGGTCAGGAAGAAGGCTTTGGAGAATACATACACGCACCTCATGCTGATGTAATTAGGGGGGGCTATGGTGGTGTTTGTTCATATGCCTCTGTTGCTATTCCTTATAGGCTAAAAGGAGATATCAAAAAATGTCCAGAGAAGTTCTGCCAATGAGACTGCCCACCTGACTGGAAGCAAAGAGGGCTGGGAATCATAGAATTCTGGCTTGGGAGGGACCTCAGGGATCATCTGGTTCAACCTTTCTTGGCTGAAGCATGGTCTCTAGTGAGAACTTGTTCTTACATGAGCTTCAGGCTCACCTCAGACACACACTGGAGAAGTAAATTTTGCACTGCTTGTCTGAAGTGGACCCATAACATTGCTAAAGGAGTCTCCAGCTAACACCAGGCGGCAGGGTTGGGGGATGTAAACCTGAGGAAGGGCACTCACAGGATGTGAAGTATCTCATGGAAAGCAGCCTGGCACAGCCCCCAGTGCTGAAGTGGCAGCCTGGATCCAGGCCACTGCCAATACCATCCACATTCTCTTCTGCTGTTGTGGAACACAGCTGACTTGGCTGGTATAGCATGGTGTGCAAACCAACAGCAGAAGTCTTCTTAATGCACCTGCACAAAGCCAGCTACCCTGAATTACTGCTGCACCCACAGGGCCTATGAGGAATGTCCACCAAGGGGCATTAGGCTTTCTGTGCTGAAAAGATTTAACATATTGGTGTAACAGGGAGATGCTGTTATTTAACCAATGGTTAGTGGTCAGTGCGATACTAAATAAAGCCCTTCTGGTCCTTCAGCTATCCCTCAGCATTGTCTCTTCAGATACAGACTGTTGGGCTACTTCACATTATTGTGGGGTCTAGCACCAGTCCCAGGTCCAATCTGTTGAGTCTTGGGGGCTTTTGGAATGATTCTGACATTGCCAGCTTCAGCTACACTAAATTAAAACAATTGTTCCAATATTCAAGGGAAGCCCCAGAGCAGAGCTATGTAACAGATAAAGATGGAGTACTGGATCTGTGACTTCTATTTGCATGACTAGGAGGAAAGTTGCATCCAAGCTTTTAATTCAGAGTGCCACCAAGCTTTGTGCAAGCTTTAGCAAGTAGCTTTTGAACTATTAGCCCCATCAAGAACAAGTGCCACTTTGATTTACCTCGTTTTAGTTAGGTCTGCATCTCCAGATTTCAGTGCAAGTATGAGAATTGCTAGCTGCAGGGTGTGGTAATAGAGCTCCTGATTCCAGTGGAACAACATCTGGGAATTATTTCCGTTAGCTTGTCACAAAAGAATTCGAGGGGCAGGAATATCTGAATGACATGATTCCAAAGTGATGTATGTTTCTCCTGGATAGTACAGTGGCTACTGTCCTTAAAATACCCCTCACGGAGGAAAAAGCAGCCTGGTTCATCAAGGATATACTCAAGAACTACCGCCATGTAACGTAATCTCTTGCTAGGTGCAGGATTCATAACAGCACTATAGTTACCTCATCTGTTTAGCCTAGTTACCAAATGTTGTCTTCCACAGAGCAGCCCAAATGACTAATAGTTTATTAATAATGGTAAACGAACTAAAGGTTAAGGAAAACTCAGATCTTGAGCTGTGTCTCGGAGCTGAAAGGAATGCACTCTGTAAATCCCAGAAACAGGTCCGTGCAGTTTGAATTCAACTTCCTTAGTCATTTATTTGCAAGAAGCTTATGTATGCATGGGGGTGTGTGTATATCCATGCATGAGAGCACCTAATTTGTACTTAGGCTTAATGCACTGACATTTATCTTAACTGTAAATGACAGTCGTGGTCGGACACTTCTTGATTGCCTAAGCAGCCTTTTTTCCAAACAGATCTGGATATCCCACTTGCCCTTGGTCATCAAGCTTGTAGTAAGCGTGGTTAAAGCCCTTCCCAAATCTTTGCTCGCGAAGCCAAGCCATCAATATGGCCTTAACTGGTAGGTTGAAAAGGAATGAGGAGGTTTTTGGTATTCTCTTCACCACAGCATGATCTACCAGACTAAAGATTGCATTCAGAACTTTCTGCTCATTTTAGGTGCCCACTTCTTTCAATGCTCACAGTACCTGGTGTTTCAGGGCAACCCACACACAGCATTGTCTCCATGGTCCCATGCTTTGGCTGCAGCTCTCCTAAGATACTGTGGAGATGCAGCCCCATAGTCTCAAATTCCATGCCAAAAAAACCCTGAACCATTAGGACCCTCTTATTACCTGCACACCCAGAACAGGGCGTTATGTGTAGAAAGCCTCATTTGCCCAGCATTATGCAGGGTCTCTGGTGGAGATGAGAGTAGAATCTACCTCCTCAAAGGAGCATTTATTTGCTTTAACAACAGTACCCATTCTGTCCCTGTGTCTCACCTGACTTGCCACTTGTAGCTTTCACAGATGAAGAATGAACTGCAGAAGTTTCCTTCTCTTTAAAGTTGCTGTCCATCCACAGAATTCATTCATCCCCTGCCTTGAATGAGGCAAAGGTCACATAGGAAATTTCCCAAATAACCTTAAAAAAAACAAAACCAAACCAAATACACTTAACGCACAAGGACTCATAGGAGGTAGCATCCTCATGACATCTGTGATCTCCATGAACAGGGTCAGATTCTCTACATTCTCTGCATAGATTTCTGCTCCTGGTTAACTGAGCGACTGACAGCACAGTAAATTCCCATCCTCCGTGGGGAGCTGCAGAGGGGGAGGGAGGAGAAACTCATTTGTAAATGGTTTGTCCAAACAGGTACTGATAGGAGAGCAGTGGCAAGACTTCAAGAACCTGGATAACATCCCACATTATATCAGGGAGCATGTTTGACCCTTAAGCACTTCCTGATGCATATTTCATCCTTTGTCCCTTTATCTCTATCCCAGCCCTGTCTCCTTTCCCCATGTTCACAGCTGCTGCTGCTGTAATTCTCATTCTCACTGCAACCACTGTACCTGTTCAGGTTGTAATTCAATGGTGTGTTTCCGTGGGCAGTAAAACCCAACCAAAAGGTCTCCATCTGCCTACCCCTTCCCAGCCCTGTGCTTTGCCATCCCCTGACTCTCAGGCCATGCACTGATCCAAGCTGCAGGCTCCTCTCTAGAAATAAGAGGAGTGTTTTAAACACACCTCATGTCACAAATCTAGCGTCATAGCAGCACAAGCACGTGCACAACTTGCACAACGGTCACGTATGAGAAGGTGCAGAGTGGAAGCAAGGTTTAAAGGAGGGAGATGTGTTTCTTCTTGGCCATGGACTGAAGCATGTCCAGTACTTCCGAGCTCTTCGAAACAGTCTGTGCTGCAGACAAAGGAGATACAAGGCCTTTTAGGAATTCATTGACTTCTGTTATTTTTGTTTGCCTGAAATCGAAAAGATCATCCTACGAAATTAATGTATGGTGAGAAATTTAACCCAAACGACACAGGAAAGCAACGTGCAAGGGAAAAGCTGTGCATGGAAATTAGCATGGCAGCAAGGCAGAACTCTGCTACTCGTGACAGTGCCAAGATGTGCCTGTTCATAGAGGATGTGGAGGAAGAGATTCTGCAAGAAAACACATTGCAATCAGCAACGTTGTTTTTGTTCTAGAAGATGGTGACTTTGGCAAGAAAGTGAAAGTCAGTCAGTAACAGGAAACCTCCCAGCACTGTAGCTGGTATTATAAAGGCTCTTTAACTACATCTTTATGATAGCTACTAAAACCTCATATTTAATACTTTACAGATCAAACTGTTTAGAACCTGAGATTAAGAAATGTAAAATCCAGATTGCTCCGAGGAAGTTCATTCATATGATTCCTATTGGAGAGGGGCTCACAGCACCAACCAAAGACAGATGCAGTCAAAACGCCAAACAGACACTAAGCTCCAGCCTGAACACTTATTTGATCTGAATGTTACATGAAAAGTCATAAATAAATCAGAAATGTGCACACCTTCTGAACTCTGTGACTCCCTGTAGGAGAAAAAATCAAAACTGAAACCATTCCAGGTTCCCTGAACTGGGACAGTTGGGGTAAAACAGCACAAAAATAAAGATCACACCTCCTTCTGGTTACAAACTCCTCATACACTTCTCAAAGTGCACCTGAGGTTGTGGAACTATAGTGAGGGCAATGTCCACGTTCAGACAGCTGTTTGATCTGCTCCATACAATCCTCCTGGTTAAAGGTCTATGAATGTGAAGCTAAATAATTCCTCAGTTACTTTATGCTAGTTAGGAATGACTGAGGTTTAAGATGTGTTTAGCACCAGAAGCGGGGCGGGGAGGGGGGGTCCCACAACAATAGGAGGAGAGGCAATTAAAAGCCAATTAGTCATGGTCATTGCTTCAAGGTCCAGCACTTTGCAAACGCTCTCTTCTCCAACTTTCCTTCTCCAGAGCTGCCCATTATCTGCAGCACAAAGACTCTGACGTGAATGTGGACTGTCTGCCTGTCTCCATGGGAGCCTGGCCACACTGCTCCATACCCAAACGCTTCCCAGGCAGCCCCAGCACTACTTTCCCCTCTGATCTTTGCCCTAAACAAATGGTCTGTTTATTCACTCTTCTTCTCATTTATGGAGACCCATTTGATGCTGTATGAATGCTGATGAGAAAAGAATTAAACCTATGTTTAAGAATGAGTGAAGATTCCTCCTTCGAGCATTTACCATGACAGCAAAAGCTAACAGTTGGCCTCTTTTGTCAGGCTGCTCTTTACATCCCCAAAACTGTGCCACTTGGAAATTAAAGATGCAGCTTTGGCACTGAAGCAAATAAAAAGTGAATGAATGTAGGATCCTATATTGATGGCAAAATTAAAAGAAGGAAACAGCCCCTTTCTTCCAACAGGCAGCAAAGATTCATTAGTATCCTTAAGGCTATCCTTAAGCTGTTCTGTGCAACACTGCTGTCTAGCACCTTCTTCAATCCATCTCATGTTTAGTTTCTGGTTATAGTTAGGGAAAGGCAAGTTTGCCCTTGCAGCTACGTGAGCAGTGTTAGAAGTTTCTGTATAGCCAAAAAGCTCTCTAGCTGTGCCTCCTGATCTTTGGCACCAAACCTGGCAGGTGACACCAGGTTTGGATGACATGAATGAAAGCCAGCTGTTCATACATCCCTCCTTGGGAGCTCCACTGCACAGGACATCCCCCTCCCTTTACCTCTGTCATCAGGCTAGTGTCCTGTCCTTTCCTCTCGCCTTCCACGGTCACTGCTGGGGATAAACCCGTACCCAGCACCCCACAGCACTGGGCTCCAGGCAAGATGGACCAAAACAACACATTTCCAGTTCTGTTATTTCCAGTGGATCCTTGACATTGTCTATTAGCTGCTGTCCTGGGGGGCGATGGATGGTTAACATTTCTGTATGTGCTCGTGCTGCTGCTTGCTTTTTCCCTTCATTTTTATCTGGCAGGATGAGCTCTGAAATTCCAGCTTGTCTGCCCACGCATTCCTTTAAACACATTTAAAGATCTGCCCCTTTGCTGAACACCTTGAAGGTAATTTCCACGTGTGGTTCTAGAAAACAGGGCTGCATCTGAATCCAGGCTGCCTTTTATTGGGGGTATAAGGTTCGCTAACTTGGCTTGTATTTCTTGTGGTGGGGAAACTAAGGCACGGTGTGATTTGGTATAAATGATAGACCCTGCGCCAGAACCAGGGTTTAAATTCTGAAGCACCTGGGTGTGAAAACTCTTGCTGAAAACTTCGTTTCTTTCCATTTCCCCAGATGAGCATCTCCAGAGAAGACAGACGGGGCTGTCTTTAGCCAATAGTGCGTGTGCTGTCTGCGTGGCTCCCTTCATTTCTCCACATTAGGAGATAGCTGATGAGGTCCTCTCAAGAAAGATGAATTATATATATTATATATTATACATATATAGAATTACCAGATTTCATCAACTAATTATAAGTTCCCTTGCAAGAACTATGCAGAAGATAGAGCTATTATTTAGGTCTGGCTTGAGTCTCATCTGGGAAGAGAGAGTCTGCTACTCGAAGTCCTGAACTCTATGGGAAGGATTGGGTTTCTTTCCAAACTTCTCCTTGGACTTCAAGCTCAATGGAAGCGAGGCTGCCAGGTGTAACGTGTGGATACCACCAGCAGATATCCCATTGAACATCCCAGCAGTCACCCACTTTTGCTAGAAAAGACTTCCATGATACTTGAATATTATCAGTGGTTTATGGGTTAAAATCTTAAGCTGCTCTGAGGCTACAGTGAGTATTCACTGGAAAGCCACATGTCTGCACGATGTGAATTGGCTCTGGAGGCCTCCGAAGTGATGCTGCCGCCCAAACCTGAAAGAACAATCTGCACAAAACCAGGCTCAGTCCTCAAGAAGCTGTCAAGGATTTTTATTGCACACCAGAGCCCAAGATACTTGTGTCTTAAATGAAGGAAATTAACACACCTCAGAAAAAATAAAACATATATATATATATGTCCCCCGTGGGCAGGGGGACACTACTATATTGCACTGTGCAGAACACCAAAGCTCTGCGATGCTTCCAAGAGCCCCATTTTGAATGTTCAAGCTTAACAGTGCTTCTGATCTGTGCACTGCTTTATCATTCCTTTTTCCAGCACTAATGGAGCTAACTGACTAGCCAGGCTCTGTTCTGGAGACTGCTCTTTCCCTTAGCTTACAGGAAATCCAATTGTTGCTAAGCTAAATCATGCCAAAAGTCATAAATAAAACATGGCATTGGGGTTTATGCAATCAGCTCTGCTCGAGGGGGTAAATAAATGGTTTCCCTCAGCTTCTGTCCGTACACAAATCCTGACACACTGACTTTGGTGGTTGTTGCTGTTAAATTCCTGGTCTTACTTCACATACTTGGACAAGCAACAAGGGCACTACTATTGGTGTGGTTCTGGAGGAACTGGCAGTAGCTGCGTTAGATTAAACAAAAGCTCTCTGCAGTACTTATCTTCAACTTGGCACCAGCTTTTCTATTGCTACATCCCAAGTCCTGTTTACAGCAGTAGTAGAATTCACAGGCAGGAAGTATGTAGATTTGTACAAAAAGATGATGGTCTACAACTTGTTTCAGCAGGACTAATTGCTCAGGGCTTTAACTCTCACTTCTGGTTGATGACTATTGAATGTGTTCAGCACGAGAAATGCTCAACATTCACTAGCCCAAAACTAAACTGAGGAGGAATTTGGAGGGACCTTAACTGACTTAAAAAAACTCTTGAATTCAGTTTGCTTTCTTCTGCATCTAGATTCCTTGTGATCTATCTGGCAGCTCCTACTGGGAAAAGTAGAACTAGTATATGATCTAAACAGGAAAATATCCTGATGTAACCATTGAAAGAAAAATGCTTGCCAAATAGAAAAAAAAGGAAGCAATAGAAATACACTCTATAGGAAATGTAGAATATTATGTTACACAACGCACACAAGCTCGCTATGGATTGGACTTGGTGTTCGATTCACTCCATACCTGAGGGGTAGCCTATTCCTACCTTGGAAAATGCTTGATATCAAACTTATATGTGTGGACTGATCCACCACATTTCCATTTATCCAATGTAATTATGAGTTTCTTACTGAATTATAGCAGTCTAATTTCTTAAATTCTTCATAGCTTTGATTTCAGCAACATTTTGTGGCATTAAGTTACATATGTACATTGTGGGGGAAAAAAAAAGACTCCTAAAATAAATTCAGTATTAGTGTTGCCTTTCCATGTCATAGAAACTATTTACTACTCTGCATGTAAATAGGAGTGTCTGAATTGATTACGTCAACTGTTTCATACTTCCATGGTATTTCCTCTGAATAAGTGATACTGTCATTCAGTACATCCTATGAAACAGCAGGTATGAGAGTCAAACTGAACCAAACCAAATGTATTCCAATAAGAGAGCAGTAGCTCCAATGGACTCGTCATTTCTGGCATTTCACATTCCATTCCCATTCTTCACAAAATGTAATATTTTATTAGAATCCCAGCCTGGTTTGTGCTGGAAGGGACCTTAAAGCTCCTCCAGCTCCAGCCCCTGCCACGGGCAGGGACCCCTTCCACTAGAGCAGCTTGCTCCAAGCCCCTGTGTCCAACCTGGCCTTGAACACTGCCAGGGATGGGGCAGCCACAGCTTCTCTGGGCACCCTGTGCCAGCGCCTCAGCACCCTCACAGGGAAGAGCTTCTGCCTAAGAGCTCATCTCAGTCTCCCCTCTGGCAGGTTAAAGCCGTTCCCCTCGGCCTGTCCCTACAGGCCCTTGTCCAAAGCCCCTCTCCAGGCTTCTTGCAGGCCCCTTTTAGGTATTAGAAGGCTGAATTATTAAGGAAATAAACCCATGTTGTTAGATTTTAGCTTGTGTGCAGTAGATGTTTCAACTGTACTACACCCAATGACTTACAGTGACCTGCCTCATTTCTTGATTGACAGACGGGTCCTTTTCCTGACTGGATTAGAACATTTTCAACTCAACTACATGTATATATGTTCTGGATTTTTTCTCTAACATGTGCTACCCTGAATTTCCTTGAAGGTTTTGCCCTAGTCCTGTCCATTTAGGTAACTATAAACTCCTCAGTCTGAACAGTCACTGTCCTTCATTGAACTTCATTTCTTTTCTCAATATCATTTTGTTGGCAAATTTAGGGGCTCGTACTCATCAGGTACATTACTTGATCTGTGTATCACCACTTGAAAGCAGTTTCCTCTAAAACACACAGGTGTAATACCCTCCACATTCTATTCAGGAAAACTCACCATTTCCAATGAGGTAGCAATGCAGAAGCACATTGCTGAGATGCTTCTTACCATTAACTCACTGATTTTCAGATGTCTCTCTGTTTCTGTATCATTCCTTTTGACTTTTCAGTGGCTGACACTGCTTTGTCTCCAGTACTCGAAAGATTCAGGTCAAAACTGCCTGACATTTTGGAGTCAGAGAACCAGCCCAAGTGACCAGAGGCAAGACTTGCTACCCTAGCCGTGGTGTTATGGTGCCCACAGTAAAGATGAGGCATGCACTGCCATAAACTGCCAGTGGGGAAGGAAGAGTTTATGACCAGAGTAGAATGTTCTCATATGTAGCTTCTAGATGTCTTTGACCTGAACTAGAGGCTATAACTAGCATTTAGTTCTTACTACCTAAAGAACAGCTGAAGGTCACCTTCCTTTGATTCTCTGTGAAGCAACCAAATGCAGCCCTCAGGGGTTTCATTCTGCAAGCACAGATACCCCTGTTTTGCTATGGCAAGTCTGCACGAGTGCAGTCAGAGTCATTCATGTGCTACGCTGTGTGTGTTTATCTTGCTTTCTCCTACTTCCTACAGGTCCACTTGACTTCACCCTTCCTTTGCAGGTCAGAAATGGTGAGATTCCAGCTTCCCTCAAGCAGCAGCCCTGAGCAGGAGGAGGGAGCAGCCTTACCAGACGGGAGATGCTGCCTGGCTGTCGAACAACAGGACCGGCGCTCGCCCACCGGCGGGGCTGGGGCTTCTGAGAACGGTACCAAACCCAGTACCCAAGCACTGTAGCCCCTCACTGGTCTGTAAGATCCTCAGCAGAAAAACTAATATAGCTATTAAGCCCAGCAAAGCCAGAAACCAGTCCTAATGAATCTTGAAATCCTAGACCTAAATAAAAGGTAATATCCCAACTTTCTATCCCTCAGTCCCTAAGTAATTTTATGCTCAGGGAAAGATTGAAGGTATTGCTTAGACCTATGGTTTAAAAAACTGATTTTCTCATATGATTCACTTCACCAAAACCTTTTTCCTGGCTTAAAAGTATGACGTTTTCGTTTCTTTATAAATAAAGGCTCAGAACTGCAGCAAAACAACTTCCAGCAGAGCCATGTGCAGTTAATAGTGTACAGTTACCCTCTGGAAACGTGCTGGCTACTTCAGTGACTCTGAAAAGGTCCAACTTGTTTAGCACATGCAGCACTAACTGCTGCCCTAAAATTGACACTTGTGCTGTCTCATGGGACCACATGAGGCATCCTTTGAAGGCCTTCTGAGGTCACTGGGGTTGCCAAGGGCTTTGCAGAGCAGCCAGTTAGAAGGGCTCTCAAAGAGACAGCTATGTGGGGGACTCATTTTACTGCTGTAACGCTGAGACACATTTATGACAGCCATCATAGAAGGTAAACATCTTCTGCCTCCCATGCCCAGTAGACAGCAAATGCCAAGTGTGCTAAGTCTGCCTTACCTTCAGCGATTATTTGGGGTTTTTTTGAATACGTCTAGTTCAAAGAAGACAAAAGCACTTATCTGACATCAGCTGTAAGTAACAGGGTATCTTTACTGCCGACTGGAGTGACAGAAACTTAATGTTAGGTATTTATTGCCTGGACCTGGCAAGCAGCTGCTTGGGAATGTGAAAAATGATGACATTTCAATACAATTAACGCTGCAGCATGTTCTCCATATGGTTTGACTTGTAAAGTAAACCTGTTTTCACTAAGACTTTTATCAAATCAGACACTTTGCCAGCTCAAAGGCAGTTGCCATGTCTACGCTTACCCATATTTCAAGTACAAGCAGCTTTTTAGCAAAAGCTTTTCAAAGAAATAAATAAAGAAATAAACCGTGGGTTTATAGATTTGAAACCATGAAAAACTGCTCCATCGGATAAAAAAGGATTAGTCGGGCAGAAAAGGAAAACAACTCAGAAAGCTGAACAAATAAAAGGATGCGCAAACACCTGGGATGAACCTCGATACGCCAGGCGAATACATCTAGGTGCAGAATTAGTTATGGGCTTTTATATACATTTTAGTAAATATTAATGTCTTAGAGCAGAAAAACAATTGCGTCAGTGGAATAGGACAAGTTATTCTACATTAGCTAGTTCACAAGTTAATGCCTGAATATCACAATAATAAAGTGTAAAATACTAGCATAGTAGAAGAATTTTAATGAAATACTGGCTTTATGTTAAAGGAGATGAAGGTTTTGCTTTTCCTTTCTGCTTTCCAGTCCTGCTAATCATAACCTAAGATCTCTTTCAGAGAAGTCTCTTTTCCCTACACATTCAATCAGAGCAGAGGACATTCCTATGGTGGTGAAAGCACTACAAGAGTCTTCAATATCTTAGCATGAAGACTGCTTGAGACTCACAGGCCTTTTCTTCTGTTTCTAAAAGCCTCATCTGAGTGCCTGCTATGCCAGATGCTGCAATTCATTCACTGGGTTAAACATACCCGCTGAAGCTCTTCAAGGAATCCATAGTACTGCGTGATCAGTTCTCACAGCACCCACAACGGTTGTAAACTGTGGTTGTTGTCCCTTTGAACTCCTGCAACAAGATAATTAGTGATGCTAGAAAAAGCTCACTGCTAATGTATCAAAGACTGAACGTAGAAAGTCTCTTTTTGTTGGTGGTTTGGCTGTGCACAGCTTCACGGCAAGCAAGCACTTGTAGTAAGTTAGTTTATACAGTGTGAGGATTGCCCTGAGAATACAGCCATTCATTCTGTAATTAAAAGAGCAACAAAGCACGCAATTGAGCTTTGTTCCTGCTTAGGCAATACATTAGTGAACATGATAACCTATAGAGTAGGCACAGTGGATGCCACTGGAATGGAAGTTGCATTAACAAACGTATGTACAATGTTAACCAAAGGGGGAAAACAACATTTTTCCTTTGGTGCTGGAAATAGAGCTGGGGAGGCTGAAGCATGCCATGGGCTGTCAGTGGGCAGCAAGGGCTTCTGCAGAGCCTGCCAAGAGGTCCTGAACACCCCCCAGGCAGCAACCACTCACTGCCTCCTGGCACAGAGACCTGCAGCTCACGTACAACTTCTCACAGCAACAGCTTGCAAATGGTGATGTAGCTTGGGCTGCAGGTGCTGTGCCCTTGAACGAGACACAAAAACACGGAGCCATGAGTCTCTGCTGGGCCACTCATCCCCTTGAGCCCACCATTCCCATGCAGAAAGAACTACGTACACACAGCACTCGGAACGCTACCTGAGGTCAAATGTGGCTTGAGATGTGAAGAAATAACAACATTTGACTTGATAATTGTTAGAATTCATTAATCCTATTGAATTAACTGACAGTGATTAGGCATAAAGAAGTCTAAAAGGAAAAACCCTGTTGACACTGGCTTAACCTGATGTCAGCTCAAAATGAATATTCAGAACAAAGGTGTGACCAGTGTTTTTCATGTGCTCAAGGTTTCAAAAGACTCCCAGTATATTACAAGCATCATAATAATCCTCTGAGTCCCAGTAAATACCTTCTTGTGAAAAAAAAGGAGTTAAATGCAAGAGCTTTTGTAAATTACAGCTGAACCAGTACTGAAATACTACTGTAATAGTACCTGTATAGTTACCTGCATTGCAGATGGCTTGTTTATAACTTACTTACCATGTGAGATAGAAAAAGATATAACTAAACCTTAGTTAGCTATAGGGCTAATACTGCATTTATATACTAAAACCACTGACCCTACAAAACAGTGAGGGAATCACAGAATGGTTAGGGCTGGAAAGGACCTTAAGATTGTGAATGAATTACAGAATAGTTGTACCAAATTCCTGCACTCTGAATATGTGCTCAGCTGGTACAGTGACTAGGCAAAAATAACCTCACACGGTACAGTGCTTTCTCATTCCTCTTGAAAGCGTATGTTCCATGGTCCACATGAACAGTGACCGCTATCCCTTACAGCACACTGATCATTCACACTTGTAACTGCTTAAAGAAGAGAGCTGAAGCAAAATAGCTACAAGTTACCTGGAAGAAAGTGCTAAATTATTCAAGGGTTTTAAAGCAATGCCCCTTACAGAGACTCCCCTGCCTTACTTTGGTGCCCCTTACCACAGATGCTGGAGGACCCTAAGCTGTGCTTCACTGGGGTTTCTAACCTCTTCTTTTTGTCTCTCTGTGTCTGGAGTTAAAGTGCCATAGCTGTGGCCCACTGGGACTGATGTGTGTTACTGGTTTCTTATGCAGAGGATCAGCTGTTCCGTGCTGTGGAGGGTCAGGCTGCCTCTGATGAGGAGGAGGAGAAGTGGGCAGGAGACCAGCCTGCCCAGGTGGACCACATGAGGAAGATACTGGCCAAGCTCCCCTGCTGTGCCAGTGGGTAGGTTAATGCTTCCTGAGCCCTTTGCAAAGACTATTTCATGACCTGAAGGTACCGTGGCTTCAGTGTGAAGCAGGCCCCTTTGCCCATCCCAACCTAATGCAAGGCAGCATCAGCCAGGCTCAAAACTGTGATCTGGGCTGCCAAGAGTTTTGCAGGAAACCTGGCTTTTACAAACATAGACCTTCCTTGAGAGGTTCCCCTAATCTATTGGTTTGTTTTTAAAATGTCTATCTAGGTGTGATGAAAAGATGTGGAAAAAGCTAATGTCTTACTTGGAGACCACCAACAGTGATGGCCGTGAAGCGGCGCCTGCGGAGCTCACAGAGAGGATCACACAGCTCACCGAGCAGCTCCAGCTGAAAGGGCATGAAGTGCAGCAACTGGAAACAAACATGGAAGAGGTAATAGGTGCCAAGCAGAGCGTGGAAGAGTTACTTATAAATCTCTAAGTAGCTGCATTTATATACATGTGCATTTACATTGTGGCCATTGTGCTCTGTTGCTGATGTTCCTCATTGGGCCTTTAGCTTGTCAGCTCAAACATCTCATGCTCCCCTGTAACTAACACCCGTGTTTCATGTCTGGTTCCTACCTGAAACTCTATTTGTTTGGAGGATGAGAAGTACACCAGTCACTATCACACACAGGCTGTTCCAATAACATAGCCAAGATATCCTGCTAGTCCCATGTGATCTTAAAGTACTGTACATCGCAGCCACTGCTGGGCAGAGATTTAAATGCTGGCGATCCTTCTGTGAAGCAAAAATAGGGCATCATCTGCACTGCTTTGGCCTGCTTTGTCTTAAGGTTCAGTCAGCGCTTGTTCAGTATGCCATACCCCTTTGAAAGGAGCATAAGGATTTCAGTAGTTTCAGAAGGACTGGGTTAATCACTAAGCTGTTTAAAGCAACAGTAAAATATTCAGCTTCGTTACTTGTTGCCATCCTTTGACTCTTACAAGGATTTCATATTGTTTGTCCCCATGACTAAATCAAATGAAATTACTTGTGAGGAAAAAGAATTAAAACCAGAATAAGATCACACTTGTGTCCTACACAATGTGCAGCATTCGATGACAGTTTATTCCTGCAATCCTCCTTGGAGTAACACAAAGCTTCCTTCTGCACTGCTTAACATTACCCCACATAAAAACTTATGGTTATTCTTCCTAACCACTTTCCTGTAGGAAGTGCCAGTTTTCTTCTCTCCCTTTTTTCTCCATTCCTTCTGCAGTATCACATTGCCTTCTTTTTAATCTCTGCTGATGGATATTAGCTTCGTGCACCTTGTTCAGAGAAGTACCATTATGAATAGATAATACAAAGCTCCAGGGATCTGTTGCTCTTGCTCTGAAGACAGGCAGGGAGGTGAATAAGCCACAGTGCCAACTCACTGCAACATGAAGGTAAAAGCAGTAGGAGGAATCATTTTGAGCCTGTTGTTCAAAATTGATTCTTAAACCCTCTTATTTATATCTTGTGTGCAGTTACAGTTTGGGATTTGTGATACTAGAAAACAGGCAGAGAAGCAGTAAGTAGATCCTTCCCAAAAGGTGACTGTTCCTGTAACCAACACAGAGCAAGTTGGAAGACTGAGAAATGCTCTCTCTCATCTAACTTGCAAGTAAATACATTGGCTTAATAGCCATCAAGAACACTTCCTCTGATGACCTGACAAACTACCTTATCCATTGCTCTATATATTTCTGTTTGGAACTGTTCAATGTTGACAACTGACAAATCTAACAAGTACCAGCCTCAGCAGGCAAGTGAAGGGCAACACTCTCAAATACTAAATAATACCTGCTTCAGTCTAAGACCTGTCAAATCGGGGCTGAAAGAGTTCTAAGATCTGCCATGTCTGCAGAGCTCTGCTTTCCAACACCAAGCTGTTAAAAATGGCTCTCACTGAAGGCAGGTGCTGAAGGTGTCAGGACCTGGGGACAATGGATGGAGCAAACAGGAGCCACCCGCTGCCAAGTGCAGTGTTGCAAAGAAATGCCAATTACTTTCTATGACAGCCTGCGTGCAAACTGCCAGCTTCATTACAAACGCAGGTAGTTTATGACCTGCCATCCAGAGTCAAATATCACACACTGACCCGCAAGCAGCAGTTGCTTAGAGAAAAGCAGTGAGAAACAGTACAGAGGGTTTTCTTCTTGGTATTGTGCACCTGGTTCCCGATACAGTAGGGACAGATACATCTTGAACTGGATCGTGCCTGGAGTATCATGGTTAATGGCCAGACTTGGAGCTATTCACCATGAATTTACCTTTCCTTTCTCCAAAGCTAGCAATGCTTTTAGTATCTTGGGGCAAGGACTCCCACGTGCTAGTTAAAAAGGAATAGGTTTTGAGGATTTGATTTTGTTAGCTTTAAATCTGCTGCCTGATCATCCACTGTCACCTCAGTTTTGTGCCTGACAATCAGCAAATTACCTTTCCCTCATCATTTTACAGACTTTAATTGTGAGAAATGCTGTCTTAGCTACAACCATTCCTAGCCTTCCTCAGCTCTCTTAGTACAGAAACCATTCTGTATTTCTATTACTCCGCTTTATTGTTCCATGTACTTTTCAAGCTCTATTACCCTTTTTGAACTAGAAGAACTGAAAGATGCTTAGTATTGAAATGCATGCCCTCCATGGCAATAAGCATAGTTGCTGGTTTGTGCCTACTTCCTTCCCCCATAGCTCCTAGCAGGTATGTTCTGACCTCTGCTGACCACTGAGCTATGTTCAGGAGGTGACAGCTCTCCCACATCGCCTTCTGAGTGGCAGTCATCACTGCTGCATGCGTACAACTTTGTGGACCCTTCCTGCATGCCTGACTTTGCATTATTGACACTGAATTTCACCTGATCATTTACTGTCCACTGCTATGCAATATCATGAGGTCCTGCTGTCATTCCTCTCAGGCAGCTTTAGTTTTGATTGCCCCCAAAAACTGTATTGAGAGCAAACTGAAACCCTTCGACATTCATAGAATCATAGAATAGTTCGGGTTGGAAAGGACCTTAAGATCATGTAGTTCCAACCGCCCTGCCATGGGCAGGGACACCTCACACTAAACCATATCACCCAAGACTCTGTCCAACCTGGCCTTGAACACTGCCAGGGATGGAGCATTCACAACCTCCCTTGGCAACCCATTCCAGTGCCTCATCACCCTCACAGGAAAGAATTTCCTCCTTATATCCAGTCTAAACTTCCCCTGTTTAAGTTTGAACCCATTACCCCTTGTCCTGTCACTACAGTCCCTAATGAAGAGTCCCTCCCCAGCATCCCTATAGGCCCCCTTCAGATACTGGAAGGCTGCTATGAGGTCTCCACACAGCCTTCTCTTCTCACTCTTTAAAGATCATTTCTGAGTGTGCTGAAAGCTCAGGGGAGCTCCCTGTGAGACCCCCAGGACTGTCTCCCTGCCCTGTGCACCCTTCAGTCCTGGTCTGTCATGCTGTGCTCTGCCCCAGCTTGTGACCTGCTGGGAGACCTCATAGCAGCCTTCCAGTATCTGAAGGGGGCCTATAGGGATGCCAGGGACTCTTCGTAACAATAGGACAAGGGGTGATGGGTTAAAACTTAAACAGGGGAAGTTTAGATTGGATATAAGGAAGAAGTTCTTTACTGTAAGGGTGGTGAGGCACTGGAATGGGTTGCCCAGGGAAGCTGTGAATGCTCCATCCCTGGCAGTGTTCAAGGCCAGGTTGGACAGAGCCTTGGGTGACATGGTTTAGTGTGAGGTGTCCCTGCCCATGGCAGGGGGGTTGGAACTGGACGATCTTAAGGTCCTTTCCAACCCAAACTATTCTATGATTCTATGAGACCCTGGTGGGATCAGCATTAGGGTTTTTTGAGTCTCTGTTGATGAATCCTGTGAAAAGCTTTCTGCAGATTCACAATACATTCTATCAATCAACAAAATCAACACTATTCACATTAATTCATAGATCCTTTCAAGGATTCTTTACAATGCTCATCTGTGTATTCACCAAGTCCCTCCACCATTATGGTGCCTACCAATGTGCCTGACAGAATTACTGAGACTCTCAGGGATTTGCTGTCCCTCAGATCATCTCTGAAGCCTCTCTTGAAAACTGGTGCTCTGTTTGCCAACCTCCAGGCCTTTGAGGGTGAAATTAGTTAAAAGCACAGCACAATTCACCCTTCTGTTACCCTTCTCTTCCCATTTTGAGAGTGTTTTTCAGGTTCATTGCTTGTAAAAGTGGCTCTAATATGTGTTTTATGTGGAAAACACAATAGGATAATTTTCTCTTACATTCCTTAAGGATATTCATTTTTCAGGGTCCTGAATGTGTTTGGACACACTGCTCCAGAGCTCAGGTTTTCCCCATGGCATTCTGCCCCTTTTATAGGAGGGCTGGATAGCAGCTGCTGCCTTCTCAGAACTGGTGTTTGGCAAGGTGGTGTTTCCATCTTACAAACAAGGCACAGATCCAAACCCTGGCTTTGATGAAGGGCCTTGACAGAGCTAAGAACAAATCCCACTCCTCTGAGTCCTGTGACTTAGCTACTGATATCCCTCCTTAGTCTTTCACTTTTAAAAATAGCTTATGCTTCCCCTGCATCGTTATCTTATTGCCAGTGTCAAGGTAACCAGAGGTGCTAGATGTAACCTAGCTAGGGAAATCAATTTGGGAGACTGGTTTAATGGCTCACCGAGCTGCTGTCTTCAAGCACAGTAAGATGACAAGAAATGCATACCCATGTGTATAAATGAAACAAAGGTATTGGGAAATTAGCCTCCTTACTGGTGACAAGGTGGCTGTCAAGGTGTAACTGCTGTGGAAAGCACTTTACTCACTATAGCACAGGAAATACAAGCCAAAAGGGCTTTGTAGGAGCAGCCACACTCAAGCAGAGGAGGAGACAGCAGCAGCAACAAATGCTGGGTCCAAGCCCCACTGTGGCTAAGCACAGTGCCTGTGCTGTCTGTACAGTCAGAGCAGCAGGGAGCTGGGAGAGCTCCGGAGCAGGCACTGAACGGGGACAGTGGTGCTTCCATTCACAGCCGTATGTGTGAATAGAGACCTGGTGTGCAGGAACAGCCCCTGGGCAAGGACAGGGACCACAGCCCCCCAGCAAGAACAGGGACTCCCTATGCCTCATTCCAGGAATGTGGTTCTGCTGACACAAGCAAAGCAGCAGCTAACAGCAGCAGGTGAGGGCTGGCAGGGCGCAGGCCTGGGACAGATGGACACTCATTAGGAATTTCCATGAGCATCTGTCTTATTGCATAGTGGGAAAGTCTATTTCACACTTAAAAATAATGACCTTTTTACCTCTCTGTTATTTATCACACACTGCTTCAGCTGTGCAGGGGGCAGAACTCCGTATGTGTAGTACCTGCCTATGTCAGGTGGGATGAACAGTGCAGAGGCAATCTGCAGTATAATAAAGGAAAGCACATTCCATTCACTGCAAACCTCCCTCAGCTGCTGGAGTACTTGCGGTGTGTCAGTGGGAGTGCTGCCACAGCACTGTAACAAAGCTGGCTCTCCACGCAGGAAAATGTTCCTCTCTTCCTCCCAAAGCAGGGTTCAGGCAGGGCTGCTGGAATCACTGCTTGGCAGACGGACCAGATGCAGTGATCCAAACTTCTGGAGCTGTTGTATAGCCCAGGGAGCAGGAGTGCCTCGCAGGGCAGAGCTCACAGTGCTGACAGAACAGGCTGATTTCCTATTAGCACTGTCAGGACCTAAACTGACCTCGCTGTGGATCAGGGATTGTTTTCTGTTTTCACTCTGACACCTGTGTTTTAGGGAGTTAAAGTTCCTTCCCACCATTCATTAGGATAGAAGTTTCCGCAGATACATAGTGTGCGTATCAGGGCTTTTTGAGTTCAACTCTCTCCTTAGTTATCTCTAAAGCTGCAGCGAAGATAAAACAGGACAACAAAAAGGGATAACAGAGCCACCAAACTTGGCATGCACCCCACGTGATTTTGTTACTCGGTGTAATATTAATAGATCTATTTAGATTGTGTTTGCCACCACAAAGTGCAAGGCATGGTAACACTTCAGAATGCTGGGCACAGTGTGACTGAGAAATGAGGTACTTTCATTCATAAACCTGAAAACTCTCAGTGCCCCCAAAGGTCCAAAATTAACATTTAAGTGCCATATTTTCCAGGGAAATCTGGCTCTTTTTAGTGGCTTGGTCACATATCTGCCACAGCCTGGGTCTGTGACAAAGAGATGGAGGTCTGTAAATGGTGTGGCAGCTTTGAGGGTCAAAACTGTCACCTGGATTTTGCACTGAAACAAAAGCAACCTTTTGAATCCTAGGAGGCCTGCACTGACTGACAGGGCAGCGTTGGGAGCTCCAGGTCTGAGGAGTCTCCTCCTGGCCAGGATTTCCATAGGGCTCTGAAGTCTTACTGGAGTCTTTTCTGTACTTGGCTGCAAACCAATGCTTCACCAAGCGCAAACACCAGTATTTTGCAGAACCAGAATCTTAAGGGAAAAGAGATTAAGACACCTTTTAAACCAAAATACTTGTCTGCTACTTACCTTCTTATTTCATTGAATATATATACTTGGTATGAGTATACATACTTGGTGCTTGGTATGGCAAGACTGACATGGTAGGAGTAGTAAGACAAAGATTTGGTTACGCTGGTGAGGGCACACAAATCACTTTGTGCTTTCTAGAGGATGACAGGAATGCACAAGATCAGAAAACTGAAATAGCAATGCTAGTATTTGAGATTTCTGGATGATCTGCTTGCATCCAGTGTCAAATGAATGGCCATTACACACGAGAGCAAAGCATGCATCCCTGGAACCACTGACTCTTCACTTCATGTGGTATGTTAAAGAAACACTTCCCTTCAGGAAAACCTGGTGTGAACTGATATTTACCAGCTAAGGGGGAAAACTCAGCTTTGCAGTTAGTGGGCAAGAAAGGGAAAAGCTCCAGTGCTTTTATTTTCCTGTGTCATTGTCCAGATGAAATGCCCATTGCTAGGTGAGCTGCAGCAAAAGGTGGAGGAGACCGAAGGGCTGAAGATGGAGCTGCAGATGGTGGAGACGGAGAGAGTTAGGCTGTCCCTGGTGGAGGAAAAGCTCATGGATGTTTTACAGCTGCTTCAGCAACTTCGAGACTTGGTATGGCAAGAAAGCAGTGCAGAGACTTAAAACTGGGTTTGATGGTGTCCTTCCCAAACTAAAAAGGGTGTTCATACCTTCTGTTAATGACAAAGCCCTGTACATCAGGACACGTTTTACCTGTGGTTGCCCTGGGAACTGCCTCGTGATTGCAGAACACTTTTAGACCCCTATGGCTGACTTCCCAAAAGAAGCCTAGAGATCTCCGTGGCTCCAGATCTCCAAGCTCTCATTATCTTCTAAACAAAAATTGGGAAGAAACGAGGAAAAAGAAAATGCTAGTAATGTGAAAAGTTTATATGAGATTATTCTTCCTGCTAGCAAAGGACCTTTGTTTAACTGCATCCTAACGTGACACTGAGTTAGTATTAAAGGGATAAAACTCCTCCCTATGGGTCAATAATGGGTTTTTAATAAGAAGTTTCTTACCTAGCAAATAATCCAAACAGGGATTTAACAAAGCTGATGCAATAATATCCCAGAAGTATATGGCCAGTCCTTTAGAAAATAACTTGAGATCTCCTGCTTGGGAACGATAATGGTAAGTGCTGGCCAAAAGATGGGCAAAGCAGATAAACTGCAGGACGAGTGCATTGGGAGACACACTGGACTGCTAGGAACTGTTTGTGTCATTATGACTGAGGGTTCTCCTCAGTTTCCAGCACAGCACTGCCCAGTCTGTGTGAGATGAGAATGTTTCCTATGATCACTTTCTGTTGTTTGGAGTACGCTCATGTTCCACTGATGACTCTAGGGAACAAGTGCAATATCTCATCATTTGGTAACTTATTTTAGCACTTCACCTGGAAACTTTACTTTCCTACTGCAGGTCTGACACATGCATCAGTACCAATCCAGTGAAGGATTAAGCTAGTAAAGACTATGACTGGCAACAAGCATAATAACCTTTTGTGTCAAGCCTTCAACATGTCATTCACTGGTCAGCTGTATTATTGCAAGTCATTTCTGTTAGGAGACAATCCATCACACAATGTGCCCTGTCTCAGTGATAACAGCACGTCATGCTGATCCTTGCTGGAATCACACCACCACATGCTGCCAGCTTCCATAGAACTAGCACAGGCAATGATGCTGTCAATGAAGAAGAAAATTTACAGCATCCCCAGTAGAGTTTAGCAAGGATCCCTTAAACCCCTGATGGGATATACTGCAGGTAAAAGAATGCTTATTCATCAGAAATTATGGGTTTAGGTGTCACTTCCCCAGTATATTCACCTTGATGTTTTAAATATCCCAAGCATCTCATTTGAAACAGAATCCACCTCAAAGCAGTGACTGTCCCAAGGCAAATGCCCATCCTGTCAGGAATTAAGGCCAGGTTGGACACAGGGGCTTGGAGCAAGCTGCTCTAGTGGAAGGTGTCCCTGCCCATGGCAGGGGTTGGAGCTGGATGAGCTTTAAGGGCCCTTCCAACACAAACCAGGCTGGGATTGTATGACTATTAAAACTGTGCTCTGTGTTCAGAGGTAATGTGTAATCCAAGCCTGCTGCAAAGTGCATTCCACTATGCCTCAGTCCCTGGGGCCCTGAGCAGAAGGTGAGGACCAGTGTTAGTGAGGGAGGTCATCATCTTTCTTCCAGAGTAGCTTCCATCTATTTTCAGTTCCTGAAGTTGTAACAAGAACAACGTGCCCCTGCAGATGGGGGTGTTCTAGTACTAAAGTGTGTGCCAGCTTGAGAGGGCATTAGTGTCTGCATCACAAATGAAGAGACTTTGTTTTCCAGACACAGGAGGTAGTGTCCCAACAGATTCCTGATGTAAACGTACCTCTGAAAAAGACCATCCAAATCCTGAGTAGTTCTCACAAGTAGTTTCCACCCTTTGCCATCTCACTGTATCTCTAGCCTGTGTCAGTGGGCCTGACTTACACCTTGAATGGTTCCCAGTGACTCCTGGCACAGCTGGGGCTGAGAAGGCTCCTTTTGGGATGACACTCCAGTGCCTGCGTGCTCCTCACTGTCGGGCATGCCCTGCTTACGCTCCTTACCATCCAGGTTTGTTCAGGAACACCCTGTGGAAAATTCTGTATTCTCCACTGAATCCCTGTTATTTCTCCTTCTACAGCCATATTAAGGAACTGGGGCCCTCCACAAACTGCTGTTATTTGACCAGTATCTAAGATAAAACGCTTGATAATGAAGCCAACAGCAGGTCTTGTGTTATCAGGATTCAGTTCCATTTTGGTTTCAGTTTCAAATGCACATACACTGCACATAGATTTTGTTGCCTACATATGAAGTGGTGAAGGACATATTTGTACCGTAATGCTATCTTGTTTTTTAAAGAACATATCTAAGCGAGCCTTGGGGAAAATCTTGCTGAGCACTCTGGAATCCTGCCGTGATCCCCAGCCCGGTAAGAAAAAAACTCACCTGTAAAGCCCAAGAGGCATGGAAAGTGTCCTTGGGGGAAAACACTGGATAGATAATGAACAGATGAGTAGGAAGAAATACATGTCAAATACTGGGGGACAGGCTAGGGAGAAAGAAGTACTGTGCGAGAAGATTACCTATAGGAAGTGATGACTAGAGTCTGTGACACATGAGAAACAGGGACACATCTAGGGCTTATTTTAGCCACATTTTAATTAGAATTTGGCCTTAGGAGCACAACTCAGTATCCCACTAATGTCTGTGGGGATTTCTTGACATGAGAAAGTGGAAAACATTACCAAGTATGTAAGGCACCTATTTATCGGGTTTGCTATCCCACTGTGTGTTGAACCCCTCTGCTGCAACACAAACAGGATACACAAACCAGAATATTTCTGTCAAGAAAATGGATGAAACCTGCACTCCTCTAATAATAGCCTTGCATGTTCCTCAGATGGAAATTAACCTCACAAACTCCTCTCCCTTGGCAATGCTCTGGTGTGCCAGAGCTGCTTTAGAGGAGCCACACAGGGCTCCCAGCCTGGAGGTTTATATTTGATTACTTCGCTCCTATCAGCAGAGCATTTGTGATTACCTTCAAGAAACGAACATCCTGTACCAGTCCTAAGAACAGGGCATGGAGGTGCCTTTATTAGGCACACAGTAGTCAAAGACAAGCTTATAAAAGACTAGATGGGACCTAAGGGTTTAATTTTGGGGAACATTATTGGCAGTGATTTAGGCAGGATAACACACAAGCCTTTCTGGGTTTGCAGTTTCAAGGCCTTGTTGCTAGTGTCCAGCAATCCAGGGCATGGGCAGCCCAGAGCTACGCCGGGCTGTCTGGCGTGGCTGCAGAGGAAGGAGAGCAAAGGAGGCAAAGACAGAGCCCTTTGGTGGCTGAGCCATAGGTCAGATTTCTCCTGGTGAGGAGGAGAGGAGACTGTTAATACCCGCAGCACAAGTGTCCAGAAGGTGCTACCACTTACCCTGCACAGAAACACTTGGCTCCAAGTGCTGCTGCTGCAATAAAGCACCTCCATCTGTAACTGCAGCAGCACAGCTCAGCTTCCTAAAATGACACCAACAGTGAAGTGACCTGCACAGCTCCCTGTCCGTTCTGCATCCCCATTGCCAGAAACAGCTCATCCTCTCTGCTTTCCATTTGCTGGCTGTGCACTTACGTTAGCAGCTTTCCTAAGTCTTTGCATTCAAACATCGTCTTCCTCTTTGACAGGACTAGGTGGATGCTTGGATTGGCAGCTCTTTAGTGTGCCCTGAAATAGTCTTTGTTCACACAAGCATGTGAGAACTCAGTGAATGAAGCAAGAGAATCAGTAGAGAAAACAGTCCTTGAATCCAGTTCCACAACATCTTTATAGGGACAGGAATTCATTGTTTGCCTTCAAAATTTAGACTTTTTATGTTAATGACAAGAAATGGCACCTTTGAAGAACAGAGCGTGTGTTACAATTGTTAAACTGCAACTTTCTGCCTTTGTCCAAATGATAATGTTTGCAATTTTCTTTTGGAAGGAAAAGCCCACCTATTCGAAGTCCTAGACACTCTTTACCACGAGCTGGCAGGCTGTGAACTCCTACAAAGCCAGCCTCTGGAGAAGGCACAGAGTCGTCAGGCCCTGTCTAACCCGCTGGTCATCTCCTGCTGAGCAGCATGCCGAGTACTCCCAGAACAACAGTCCTCGTCCCTTCAAAGGCACATGAGTGAAGAGGAGCTCAGTGATGGACCAGAGCAACAGAATAATCCAGCCATGAAACCCGAGGTAGACTGCTTCTGGGAAGAGCACCAGTGCCTCAGCTAACGTCAAAGCCCTCCCTCACATCCGGAGTGGTCCCACGCCGTGAGGATCACGTAGCGATGTCTGTCTGTGACACGCATCCTTGCGTGATGGCCTGTAACTGTGCCACTTACCCAAATAAAAACCATTCCAAGCACACAGACTGGGCCTGTTCGCCTGTTCAGGCCTGGTTGCACACTGCCTGGGCACAGGTTGTAGCTCATTTCCAAAGCAAAAGGCAGCCCACGTTATCACTGGCAAGTGAACCGCTTCCTTAACAGAAACGTGACAACACGGCTGCATGACAAACACCAACACGAGGGGATGCCAGCAGCGCAGGTTTTAAGGGCTCATGTGTAACGTGTTTGTGTGTCTCTATTGGTGTTTCAGCTGTTCACCTTATTGAACTCTGAAGTTGGACTGGTTACTGCCCTGCTGAATTCTGTATTTGCAATTATAGAGCTGCCTTAGAAATCCTCAGCAGTCTTTCCTGACAGTGGTCTTAGAATTGACATGAAAAGCTAAATCTACCTGCTCGACAGAGGTACAAAACTACCTTGTTCCCAGGCTCTCAGGGGAAGGAAGGGTTGAGAAAGCCCTTTGCAACAGCTGCTGTGTACACCCACCCTTGTTCTCTCACTTCCCTCCCCTCGGTGCAGCTGCAGGCACGCAAAGCAAGGCCCCACTTGCAGTGCAGTTAATGTGAAACACTGCCCCTAATCGCGGAGCCATGTTACCTTTTAATCAGCAATAAGATCTTTCCTGGGGGCAAAAGTAAAAACAAAAGTTGTGTCCAAGGTGCCTTTGCTGTTCCGTTCACAGAAACGTAAGGAACAGAGCTCCTAAATGACTCAGCTGAAGTTATGGTATTAAAAAGATGCTTTGTGTGTCTTTTAAGGATGTGAAATGATTTGCCTGAGATAACACCAGCAGTGAAATAAGACCATTCAATTCAGAACTGTGCACGTATGGTTTTTGTACACGAATAAGGACCGTACCACAATGCACTCTGTGGAACAAGAACATATCTATTCCTTTCTATTGAGGATGCACTGGATTGCTTGCACACACCTCCATCCATGCATTTAGAGCCATGGTGGTAACAAAAACTGGCAGCAGGTATTTTCATTTCATTTTAGAGAGAAGAAAAGGTGTTTTGCAAACAACAGACCCAGCCCTCTTCAATGGTGTTTTACCTGGGGTTTCTGCTTTAACAGAAGAATATTGTAAGAATAGAGCTATATTTTTAATATAGATTTTTTTATAAAGATAAATTAGAGGGGACGTACATACATAGTGCAATATTCACCCTGTCAGAAAGAAAACTATACTAATACTAAATCTATTACTAATATAATACTAAGAATAATATACTATTACTTAGTATACACTAAACTACATGCTAATACAATATTAAAAGTATACATTAAATGTGGAACAGGTAGAAATTAAAAGGAGCAGAAGTTAGTTCCCTGCTTCTGTTCATTCTCTAATAAAACTCAGGTATCAGCTTATGTTCTGGGCAGCTCGCTCTCACTTTCCCAGGAGTACTGCATCCACAGGGAGAGAAAATGCCAGCACATCATGAAATAAGCATGACCTGGGTGTGGAGTCAGCAGAAGAGATGCTTCAGGAACAGGATTATGATCAGTACACACCTGACTATGGATAGTCTCATGTGCTGCAGGAGTCTTTCCTCATTTCAATTGGTATTATTTCCTGTACCCACTCTATGTATACATACACGTGTGCATGTGTATTCAGATGATACATACTCATGCACCGTTAAAATTCCTGTGCTAATTGTATACTTTAGTACCTTTTTCACCACGAAGTTTCCACTTCCCTTTCTAATATATTCCTAGAAATGTCTAGGCTATGAAGTGAACTGCTGTCCTTGTGCCCAAAACAGGGCAGGAGCAACATCATCTGAGTGAGCACTGCACAGCTTATCCGAGCAGCATGAACTGGAACTGCAAATGTCCCTGGAGACCTAAACTGGTGTTAAGGAAGATGCAAACAGTTGAGATAAAAGGAAGCTTTCATGAATAAAGCAGCAGCATTTAACTGATGTAAGAAGCAGCAAAATCCCATCTTCCTGAGTTAGCTTCCAGTCCTGTAACATGTTTATTTCTCTAAGAAATGCCTAGATCAGAATCACTTTTGGTACATCAGCATGTGCTGATTAACCTTTTAACAATAAAAGATGATTATTTTAACTCCAAAGAGTAATTACTATAAAACAAATCAGACTTGTAGTATTTCTATAAGAAGAACCTGTTATTCAGGATGCATCAAGAAAGTCAAATTCTTGCTGGAAACCAGAGGCAAAGCAAAGCACTGCACTAGGAAAGACCTTCCTTGGTGACCCCAAAATTGACTTTTTCCTTCTCCCCTTTTGCCATACTGTTTCCTCCTGAGCCTGTCAGCAGTGCTGCTGAAGCTGCCATGTGTTTCGTGTGATGCTCCATAAAGATGTGATTTTATATCAGTGCGATGGGGAAACCTCTAGCTCTGCCTCCCCAGCAGGCAGGCTTCCACAGTTTGGTTTGCAATGTGGAACGTGTTCAGCATCTGCACAGCAGTCCTGAGGAGGAAAGCCACATTCCATTTTTCCTTGAAGGCCCAGCTTCGATCGAGTGATTACTGCACGTTTCAGCTACCTTTTATTCTCATTTATTTTATTTTCTTGCCTCTCTGAGTACTGGAATTGTGTCCAAACAAGCAGCGAACTGAAATATCTGATCAGTACCATCAGCAGCTTCACCAGATGTCAAACAATAATATAGGAGCAGTCGTTACCCACATTGTTGGCTCTGGAACAAACTGCTCCTCTGAACGACTGGAGCCGTCCTCACGGTAACGTGCTCTGCAGTTGCACATCTAGCACAGATGCAGGTTTGGATGTGCGCGGTTATTTCACATGACAGGAAACGTGCAGTAAGTCTAAGCTGAACAAAAACTGAGACAACAACCTGAACAAAAACTGAAAGGTGACAAAGCACGTTCAAAAGCCTTCCCTTTAAAAAGTACAACCACACATCCCAGATGAATCCCAGGCTGGTTTGGGCTGAAAGGACCTTAAAGCTCATCCAGTTCCAACCCCCTGCACGTGGTGCACCACAGTGATGAAAGGCTGTTTAGATTCCTGCCTTTGTTTCCATCTTACTGTTAAGAAGAAGAAGGGAACACTTTCCAGCAGTGCTGTGTAAAATAGAATTGCTTGGTATGAGAGAATGGCAATAAACTCACACAGCATGTGTGCAACACATCCCATTAAAAGGCCAAGGGTTTCTTGTAGGTTTATGATTTCATGGAGTTTAAGACGCTGAATCCTTTAATATTTACATTATCTTATTTCCCTCATAATTTTATGTATAACTCCACAAAATACAAAAGCAATAGAGTGTGTCTCTTAGTGTGAAATCCAACTGAAAGGCATCACTATTTCCTGAATTACACTTCACATTCAAGAGGCCAGAATGTCAGTCCCTGTTTGGTTTCTGTCCCACTCTTCTGTACCCCACCAGTGGAAACATCTGCGCCCATTCCCCGGGGCACTGTCTGTTAGAGCAGGTTGGTGGCCCTCAGCTGTGGCTGTGGCAGGCACCTGGGCTGACTGAATATGCACGGCTTTGGGATGCTACCAGACCTTTCCCCATGGAAAGCAGGAAGACAGAATCAGCACTCCCCACCACACCTCCACCACGCACTGCCCATTTCAGCAGCACGTGCATATCCTCAGTGGAGCTCCCATCCATGGGCAGTGAACTCAGTGCTCGAGCCAGCCTGCTCAGCTGCTGTGGAAACCCCAGGGTGATGGAGAAGCACTTCTCTGCCATTGCCTCTGCATGCCAGAACAGCTCAACTTCCTTTCGTCCCCTTCACCTTCTTCCAGTTAGCATCTTCGTGCTGTGACAGTTAGGGATCATTTCTGTGCTTGAAGGTTTTCCTGTTTGGTGGTTCTGGTTTTGCTGATTATTTCCTACTGATTTTTTTCACAACTAGAGGAAGAAAAGAAGTTCTCCAACAAAGGGGAGGAGGTCGTGTATTTTGTGAGGGATTTTCTACCTGTGAAGGTGGCCAAAAGACAGGAAGGAAAACAAAAGAAGATCTGCGGAGGGTGAAACAATCCAACCCAAACACACTCTTTACATAAAAAATGGGATTGCAAAATAAAAAAGACGCAATACCCATGGGAGGATCTTTTTTGGTTTTGAACTAACCTCGGTAACAACGCTCGTGCAGCACCCGCAGCAGCACTGCAGCCCTCACCACCAGAGACCAGCACTGGGGAGGACAGAGGAAGCCAGCACGGCTGTTAATTGCTGTGAACAAGCATCTGTCCTGCCCAGGGCTGAGACACCACTGACTCATCTGCCAAAGCGCTGAGGGGCAGCCCAGAATGTCACCAGCTTGGAGAGTCATTTGAAAGTCGCTCGGAACGGGCTCACACTTTAAACCCAACAGCTTCCTGGGGCCTCCTCTGAGCCTGGCATCAGCAGCACGTAGCACATCCACTGCCATGGAAACCACTTCTAGGTCACCTCTACCACCAGTGCAGAGAAAACCTCTTACCAGCAGCTCCACCATTAAAGCACACTCCTTCTCAATAGAGACTGCAAGAACCAACATAACATTTCCTGTGATTACACATAACACACCACAAACTAAAAGACGCGCTCTCTCCAGCGTGAGGGTGGGAACAGAGATCCCATGCAGGAGGGCTTGCCTCAGGCTCTGCTGTCACACTTCTACTGCAGTCTTCTAGAGAGGGAAGCAAAACGATTGCCTGATCCTCTGCATGCATTTTGTAACTCAAGCTGTACAACAGCTTGGGTTAAACTGCATCTGTAGAGAACATCATTAACCCTGGAGAGAACCTACCAAGAGGGAAAACACAGCTGGAGCTGCTTTCACCTCCCTGGCTAAAGCTATATGTAAAGAAAACGGAGAGAACCAATGATTTGAGTCGCAAAACCAGCTTTAAGGAGCTATTGAACTGAACAACAATATATCAAGTAGGGAGAGATAAGAGATAGGAAGCATTTCAAATCCTGAAATACAGAGCTATTTCAGGACATAAGCAGTAAGGAATAATGACAAAACTGATCCTTTTCTGGTCAGGGAACATCAAAGAGGTTCTGATGCAGGAGGAAGAAACTGCATTTTTACAGCAGCTCTTAGTGACCACTTTAACCTCAGTATTTCAACCAGGATGTTCAGGTAGATGACACTTCCTCAGACGTGAAGGAAGCATCTTTAGCAAGAGAGAACTTGGAAAGTGAACCGAGGGAGAAAGAGAAATGGATTTTTCATATGATATTGATAAATCTGGATATTTTACTTCTGTGGTGATCATTTTAACAGCAATGCGTTGCTCTCAGGAACTGAAGTTTGAACTTGTACTGCAGGACTTCCAGCTTACGTGCAGGGCAGAGTCCTCCATCCCAGCAGCCACACACCATCAAGAAAGATGTTAATATCTATAACTGTCATTTCTTTTCTTCTTTGCAAACTCCTGCGTTTCTTGTTGGGGTTTTTCCCTCCAGAGAAGCAGAAGAGTTTATCGACCTTTTTATGAAAGGAAATAGTTGCAAGTCATGGTAGGCTGACCTCAAACGATACCAGTATTTCATTGATTGTCCAAGTCATTCCCAAACTCTGGAGAGTTAGAGCAGGACAGATCATGGGCATTAAAAAGTACAAGAACAGAGGGAAAAAAGTACAGCTGAGACTGAAACAGAACATACCTGACAGTAGTGAGACGATGGGAGAGGATGCTCTGCTGACAATAACTGTACAGAAAACTCTCAGAAGGAGAGAGTGAATTTTCCTTGCTTGTATTCTATCTGCTGTATGGCCAAAGATGTCAGCAGCTGTGGAACTGAGACCATGTCAGTGAGATGCAAGTGAGGAAAGCTGAAGGACAGTTTTTCAGAGCAAGTCCCAGCAAACAAAGGTGGCACGGTATGAGTATTGCTACTGCTTTCAATGTCTCAAATACGACGGATTTCATAACAGGTTCGGGTGAAAACCTGCTTGCTCCTTCTCTGAGGACCATTTCTGAAGGTACTTTACTGGAACTTGGATTAGCATTGGAAAACAGTGGTGAAAATTCATTAAAGGGAATATACGTCAGCATAATTGAATTTCAATAGAGATTACTGACTGATAAATCATATGAGGAACAACTAAAGAGCATGCTTGTCTGTGCTGTAAAGTCATCCAGAGATACAAGATCAAATACTTGAGCTATCCATTTAATGATAAACAATTAAATATTCAATAGGCCATTAAGAGATTGACTCATCATCAGAGAGGACGAGAGGGGAATACAAAGAGCCAGGGGTTTGCACTCAGAGCACAGCACTGCGATGGGAAGACACCCACCCTCACACAGTCAGTCTGGAGAATCCAGTGCTCAGGTACTCATCTGGGAAAGGTGGAGCTGAAACTCAAGTCTGTGCTTTGAATCCAGAGGGACTTGAGTCTTGATCTCTTTCCACCGAGATGAAGGTGGTGGCAAAAGGCAATAGGCACAAAGTGGAATACAAGTAATCCCATTTAAACATAAGAAGATACTTTCTTAATTTGGGGGTTCTTTTTACTGTGAGGGTGGTCAAACACTGCAGCAGGTTGTGGAGTCTCCAGCCTTGGAGATACTCATACCACAACCGGACATGGCAGGAACGTGCTCCAGCTGACCATGCTTTGAGCACAGAAGAGCTCCAGAGGTCCCTTCAGCCTCGCCTATTCTGTGGTTCTTGGAGCTTTTTACATGGAGACATGCAGTGTCAAGACATACAGCTGGTGTTTTTCATCACTAACATCATGAACAGAGAGAGTGTTACAGAAAATATACAGCAAGAAAACAAAGTGACAGCAGAGCCCATGACTATCCCAACATGAGATATCCATGTCCCTCACTTAACCAGAAAGTCTATCCTTGACAAAACCCCATGTTCATGTTGCACTTCATCCCAACTCTCTTTGTGATGGAAAAAAGCCCAATGCCATGAGGAATCCCAACCTCAGAGGCTTTTAAACCTTAAAGAATTGGCAATACTAAAAGCTTGGTTTTCTTTATTCTTTTGTGCAGCGGGAAAACAGAGCTTACTACTCTGTGTATGGGTTTTAAGGAAAATGGAGCTTAGAACTAAGAAGTGGTAAGACTTCTTACAGCCAATTCAAATCCTATGACACGTTTTACATCGCCTGATAAACAGAAACAGACTTCAAAACAGAAAACGGTCATAAACTCTGCTACTAAAACCGGAAAGAACTAACTGCAGCCATTTGCAGGAGACTTTGGAAATTCCTTCTTAATGGAGGAATCCTGGAGATTCCAGATCCACTTCATTGCTGAACAGGTGAATAAATGCTGTAAATCGTTTTAAAGCTGCATCTGCTGTTGAATGATAGTGTTACAGAGACCTGCTCCTAACTTCTGCTGGAAAGAAACAGTTGGAGGTATTTGAAGGACACTGGAACTGAAGATGAGCCTTTGGCTGGCTCATACACTGCCACACAAGCAAACAGCAGACGGAAGTCCCATTTTCCATTCTTTCCTCCCTATCACTCCTTGCCCAGCCAATGCCACGTGAAAATTTCCATACAAGTGATAGCAGGTATGGAAACCGGAATGCCGACGCAGCCCAACTACAACTGTGTTACAGTGCAGGAGTGCTAAACAGACCCCCAGAAAGGGCTTTGGAAGCATTTTACACCATTATGAGAAGAAAAAGTGAACCATAATCATTCAGGTTCGAGTTTAATTTTCATAGTAATACATGGATAATGCCTCAGAAAATCTCCTCAGCAATGGCTGAGTTGTGTTTACACGCCCCCCCACCCCTCATAAGTAAAGACAAGGTGATCTTGCTACTCAAACTATTTGAGCATATTTGCTCTGTTCAGCCATCAGTGCCAATGTAACGATAAGCTCCTCAGCTATATCTAGAGGACTTAGTCACTCACTTGACTCTACCCTTGCTCAGCCCCAGGTCCCCCAGTATTCACCATTTCCTTTGACCTTAGCTTTTGCATCGGGAGAATAAATGGTTGTCTGCCTGGCAGAAGGCAGATAAGGGATATTTCCAATAAACAGCTTCTACATTGCCTGATCAAGGGCACCTACGTGGGTCAGTGCTTTACATTCCCCGCTTGCTTCCAATAACTCTCATTTGTCTTTGTGCTCTGAAGTGCATACAGCATTATGAACCAGCCCGTAGAAGTCCCACCATCTTCACAGTAAGTTACACGGGGAATGAGCTCCTCAGGAGTGAAATCTGCCTGGTTAATTGTGTTTTACCAGTCCATGTGCATTTATTTCTCTGAATAAAGTAACCACTGGATATGCAAGAACAAGAGAACGTTTCATACCATGTGCACAAACAGTATTTGATAAGAGTAACAGCAAAGACACTTGAATTCGAAGAGTCAATGCAAGACAAAGGCACAAAATACCTGCCTTTTCTTGGTGAGCTGGTGGCACTGCTACGTGCATTTGAAGTTACTACAACTCTGTCCTCAGGTCAGTCACGTTATGCCAAGAGTTTAAGAATCCTGGTGAGAGGTACCAAGTGAACGGATGCTGTTCTTATCCTAAAAAGGCTTGTTGAAATCAAAACCTATTCTTTATGCTGCTCATCCAGACCATGTTTTTACTATGTGGAGATCAAAACTCCTGCTTTGGCTTATCCTGAGCACTGGCAGACCCCCTGAGAAGTCCCATCCCTGTTACAGGTGTGCACAGTACTAGTAAAAAACCCTGGGGGAGAGGCTCCTGCAGGGAGTTTTTTAGGCCACAGTAATCCTCCACGACTTCTTTTGGCTGAGGTGCTGGAGAGCTTGCTTATCCCTCTAAATACCCCAAGGGAAAATGGGAGAGAACTTGAGACTGATCAGTTCCTACCTGATCTAAGCGGTCTCCTCAGTGCACAGGGGTTAGTCCTATTGAGGTTGTGGGTGTACGTGTGTCCCCATGAAACAGGGGCTCTGTGGGCATCCCCCCACCGGGGCAGCAGAAAGGACACCCCAAGAGCTGTCCCACTTAGCTTCAGTGGAAGGAGAACGTCTGTTTGCAGTTTTAAAGCACTCCTGGCTTGAATAATGGGAAGGGGAAAATTCCATTTCTGCTCAGAAAGTTCCAACAAAACAGAAGAGGGAAAAAAGGAAAGTTACCAGACAACAGATGAGAAAATAATGTGATATTTCAGCACGATGAAATACGTGACACGATGAAAACCCAGCCTGGCAAGGGATGTGCCCTACCTAGAATGGGAAATCAGTCCTGACCGTGGTGACAGAGTGCTAAGCACATCACTATGGAAACAGAGAGCTCACAGCAGGCACAGTCACTCTGAGAAACGTGGAAAATCAATGCACTGTGTGCTGTGGTGAAGAATGACTCCAGCAGAGACCTTTAAGCAAGGGCACGGACTGTGAGCAGAGGAGCAGCACCGGGGCCTGCCCCAAGAACTGGGCTCTGTGGGAGGGGAGCAGTGTAGAAAGGATTCTTTACCCACATTTAAGGTGAAATAGGTAGCTGCTAGAGACTACCCAACCCTATGGAAAACACATGTTCAGATAAAAAGAATGCCACTGATGAATTCGGTCAGGACATCCATGTTAATGGCTCTTCCTTCTACAGAGTGATGAGGACCCAGTAAGCAAAGTCCTCAGGGCGGCAGAGGGAAGAAGAGGTGATGTATCAGTCCCTTCACACAGCTGGAGGAAGTACAAGCTTAGCAAGCAGAACAGACCAGGAATTTTCCACTTAGATACTTTGGCCAGAAAAAGTTCAATTCGTTAAACTGGATTTGATTTAGCTGATCTAAATTGCATTAAGAGCTCGTCAGTATAACCAGCAGTCCAGGGATATGGAACTCACCCAGGAGCTGGGAGATTGAATATAATCAAGTAGGGACTTAGCATTGGTCTCCCACATCATCACCAATTCTCTACCCTGTGCACTACTGACCCGCTGGGTTCTCTCTTAATCTTTCCTGATGGAGCTGCTCCACTTTGCATAAATAATTGTATGTTATGCAGAGGAAGGAATTAAACCCAGCTCTCCCGTATCCTAAATGAAAGCCCTGAGCAATGGGGCATCCATTCGACTGACATACATCTCTTGGGTTGAACCAGTTTAAATCTGCTTTCTGAACAAAGTATAGGTTATCTAAATCAGATCAAAGAACTGGGAAAGTTGAAGGGGAAGATATTTCCTGGCATACCTCAGTTCTGAAGGGTATTTGATTTGTAGTAAGCATTTTAATAACGTACCAAAAACAAGTCATTCAAAATGGAAGGAAAAGCTTTATATCCACCAAAACCACATTGTGCATCACATCTTGCAGACTACACAATGGCTTTTCAAATCTCTAAAAATCACTGTAGATCTCAAGCATACTTTCTGCAAGAAGGTGTGTTGTTTCCTACCATATATTTCTCCATTTGCCTGGTGATTCCCCTTTCAGGTAGTCAGAATTCTCTTTTCATTGTTTAAAAGGTCTTAAATTCTTTTCCCTGTCACTGCGTTAATGTCAGTCTGGTTTACACTTCCTCTTACCTATGGCTGACACGATGTGCTTCAGGGTTTAACCACAGTAACGTTCATAAAAATAGCTAGCCATATAGAAATGTAACTTATTTAGGTGGCACTTTCCTTCTTATCAAGAACCTACAGAAACACAGGAAGTGCTAAAATCATTTTTAAAAGCTTCTAAGTTTTAGTATTTTCCTTTTGAAAACCATAGTAATTTAAATGCAGTCTCCCTGTCAGAACATTCACCATCATCTCATTTAATAAGTATAGAACTCCAGTACTTACAATCCAAGAAAGTTGCACATTGTTTTATATCATAGAATCCTAGAATGGTTTGTGTTGGAAGGGACCTTAAAGCTCCTCCAGCTCCAACCCCTGCCACGGGCAGGGACCCCTTCCACTGGAGCAGCTTGCTCCAAGCCCCTGTGTCCAACCTGCCCTTGAACACTGCCAGGGATGGGGCAGCCACAGCTTCTCTGGGCACCCTGTGCCAGCGCCTCAGCACCCTCACAGGGAAGAACTTCTGCCTAAGAGCTCATCTCAGTCTCCCCTCTGGCAGGTTAAAGCCATTCCCCTTGGCCTGTCCCTACATCCCTTGTCCCAAGCCCCTCTCCAGGTTTCCTGCAGCCCCTTCAGGCACTGGAGCTGCTCTCAGGTCTCCCCTTCAGGAGCCTTCTCTTCCCCAGGCTGCCCCAGCCCAGCTCTCTCAGCCTGGCTCCAGAGCAGAGCTGCTCCAGCCCATATGTTACATGCTAACATACAGTAAAAATAACAAACAAGACCGTAGCAGACAAGCTGTAATTTAACATCAACCTGAGGATTTTTTCTTTCATAGAAGAGCCAAGATCTTTAGTTTGTCTTCGTGGAATACACCCCTAGCAATGGGCTTTAACAGGGCTCCGGCTCATGGCTGAGTTCTCTGGGCAACTTTTATACACGCACTCCTAAGAAGTGAACACTGAAAAGAATGGAACTGCAGAAAGACTGACCCTGGCTCTTCATCAGTATGAACTGTGCTTCCTCCCCTAGCAGGACAACACTGCAGGACACAGTGGCATGCTGCATACGTGTGCGCTGGAAACGGACTTGCAATAGGTGAGACAGATGGCAGGAAGAAAGAAGAAAACCAAGGGGTGAAGAGCATACATCCACACATCTAGTAGCAGGAAAGTGCTGAAAGGAAGACCTGGAGTAGCCAGGAAGAAAGGCTTTAAGGAAATGGACCCTTATGGCAGCATGTGTCCTCAGATGGGATTTGTCAGGTCCAAGCTCAAACAGGAGCTGCCTATTCCCCGTCCCGTCTGGTTTTCTAAAGAAAATAAAATAGTGTTTATGAGCAATGGATGTGCAATACTCCCACAGCTCTGGATGGAGCTGGAGTGAGGTCTTCTTGGCTTCTGGTGGGTGAGGAACACGGTGGCTGCCTTTCAAAGCCAGGAAGAACGTGCAGCTCGCTGGGCATAGGCCAGCAATGGTCAACAGTCACCTTCCACGTGGCCAAGATGACCGCTCCAGCCTCTGCCACGGTCAGACCATGCCAGCAGTTTCACCCACTCCTCTGATGTCCCGCAGTGGTTGTGCAACGGCACTGCTGTTATTTACATGCTGCATGAAGCAGCCCCGGACTTTTCATTGTGTTTTAAGCATTCTGCCCTTGGGGCTTTTTCACGCCAATGAAAAATGCTGTTAGCAACTCTGTACTCGCGAGACTCACCTCAGACCGAGTCCCCAGTAAGACCTTTGAAACCTCGCAGATGCATTGGAAAACAAAGCACATTTGTTCAGTCCCAGCCACCTTCACCCTCTGCAACACTACGAGCTGACTCAGCAAAAAAGGCAAGTACTGCATTTCAGTTTACAAACTTGCTTAGAAACTATAAAAGCCTAAAAATAAGGTGACATCTGCACTATTTATTAGCTGGATCCAATATCCGGAAGGGTGAGAAAAGCTCAGTCCTCACTGAATTGAGAATTAGCATCTGCGCTTCTTTCCTCAGATGTTCAATTTATACCCGCAGGACCTTTGCCCTGAGGAAACTGCTGACTGCTCTGGATGTTCTTCTATTCCACTATTAATCACAGTCAAAATGAGAAGCTTCTTGAGCAAGTATTTTCAGACAGAAGGGTTTGATAGCCCTGCTTGACGTGTCGGCAAAGGAAACATAGTTTTGCAACTCTGGAAATTAATGGACTCACATTTTTCTCAACCCACAGGAAATATTTGCTTTTTCCCCCTCATTCCCTGAAAATAATATGCCTGTTTACTGGCTAGAGATAGAGAGGTGATTCAGCAAACTCCTGGCCCCTCAAGCCCCAGTTCCAGCAATGCCAGAGCTTGGCACATGAAGTTGAGCTCAAGAAAGTGCTTAGGTGCCAGTTGTCCCGGGCACTGGGTCCTGTAACAACCCATAGGGTGTCAGCCCACCAGCCTGAGTCGCTCTTCTTTTTATTGTTGCTGCTTCTGTATGTGTTAAATCATGCTCCTGATTCCGGAGCTGTTCCCCCCCTGCACAGGGGTGGCACAACCTCCTCTCCACCTTTCATCAACTAATCTCAGATTTGGACAAGGGCCTGTAGGGACAGGCCAAGGGGAATGGCTTTAACCTGCCAGAGGGGAGACTGAGATGAGCTCTTAGGCAGAAGCTCTTCCCTGTGAGGGTGCTGAGGCGCTGGCACAGGGTGCCCAGAGAAGCTGTGGCTGCCCCATCCCTGGCAGTGTTCAAGGCCAGGTTGGACACAGGGACTTGGAGCAAGCTGCTCTAGTGGAAGGGGTCCCTGCCCGTGGCAGGGGTTGGAGCTGGGTGAGCTTTAAGGTCCCTTCCAACCCAACCCATTCCACGGTGCTGTGATCCTGTGAAGTAGCATCTGCAAGTGCCCCAGGTGAAGCCTGCAGGCACATCTTTATTCACAGAAGCAAAACACTCCTTTTCATCCTATTGACTTCCAGAGCAAGATTAAGAAAGATTTAAGAGAATTTTGATCCTTTTTTCTCAACTGCCAGACATGCAAACTGAGCCAAAAGTAGGAGCTGTCATAAAGCTCTGCTCAGATGCAGCAGTCTAGCAATGGAGATTTAGCTGGAGGTAGCTTTTAACTTGCTGTATATTCTGGAAAGGGGTCCTCTCTACTGAAATTGTCTTATTCATGGAGATTTATCAGCAATGCCACAGAGTTTGGAGAATAAGAAAAGGAAAACTAATTGGGTGCACTAGGAAACAAACAGAAACATCCAAAAGAATGGAGATGATGAGTAAAGGCCAACAACAAAGCAAAATCTGGGGCAAAATAATGTGATCTCACTACCACGCTTAGATCCCTCCCTTAAAACAGTGAAAAGTATCCAATACTGCTGAAGGGAGCCCATAGCAAAGGCTTAAGGGAAACGGGAATCTCATGGATTTTTCTTTGCTCATCCTTTTACCTGAAAGAACCCCGCACTGCAGAGTATGTCGCACGAGGACTCTTCATTTCCAAAACAAGTAAAGGAGGCAGATTTTCTGTAGTCATCAAACCTGAGCAATGTTCTTTAGCTTGTGCCAATAAAGGTGCTGCAGCCAGACCCGCAGAGCCATGAGCCAAAGGCTGATTGATTTCAATTGCATCCTCAGGGTGAGCTGCTGCCTAGAGGACACGGAGCTTCCCTCTCGTTCCTGGCTCTGCTTTGCCCTGTTAGAAGCTGGGACACTGCGGGTGTTCTGTGCCTGTCAACATGGCAACAATGACCCCAAGAGGGTCACTGCAGGACAGCATCAAACCACCAAGGTCCAGCAGAGCCGATGTGGAGATGAATTATAAACACCCTCCAACCGGCTCCAGTCAGGGGAGGAAGTTTCACTGAAGTACAGCATTAAACCCGGGTTTCAGCTAGAGAGAGCAAATGAGGGCAGGGAGAGACTTAGATTATGTGGGAAGAGACTTGCAGCATCACCTAATGAATTTACAGTCCTCCTCAGAGAGCACTGCTTGCTTACCCCCTGTATACGTGACTCTATGATTAATTCATCTGCCAGCTTGATCAAACTACTCTCCAAACTGTCATATATGAGGATTCAGTGATAGGAAATAATGGGATTAGCCCAGCAGCATTGCAGCTTTTGTGATTTTTATCATGGATCACACTATATGAAAGATTTCCTTCATAACCCAGCAGGTGGAGGCACGTGCTCAGCATCCATTAGCAGTATCTTAATGCCGATGAGCAGAACTTGAGCAAGGGGAACGTCGATGGCTCAAAACACCAAGCCTACTAAAACAAAGTTAACAGAAAATAACAACATATTATATTGCTTTAAAATGCAAATATGTTTTGGGGGATGCAATGCAAGAATTGGAAAACGGGGGTTGGCAATAGTGTTATCTCAAAAATTAAAGCAAATACTGTGTGGTAACACAGTTTGAGGGCACCGTTCGTGTCCTCCCAACCAAATAGAATCATAGAATGGTTTGGGTTGGAAAGGACCTTAAGATCATCCAGTTCCAACCCCTATCATTGGCAGGGACACCTCACACTAAACCATGTCACCCAAGGCTCTGTCCAACCTGGCCTTGAACACTGCCAGGGATGGAGCATTCACAACTTCCCTGGGCAACCCATCCCAGTGCCTCAGCACCCTCACAGTAAAGAACTTCTTCCTTATATCCAACCTGGAATTCCCCTGTTTCAGTTTGAACCCGTCACCCCTTGTCCTGTCACTTCAGTCCCTGATGCATTCCCTCTCCAGTACCCATGAAAGCTCTGCAGTTTCGACAGCATCTTTAAAGTGGGTTAGAGGAGTGAGCTGGGGTGGGTGCTCCTGTCAGCCCATCTGCTCTCAGTACTTCAGCAGCAGCGGACTGGATCTGTCTGCAGTGACTCCCTGGGACTGTCCCTGTGGGATCAGAAATCTGCAGTTCCCTGCGGCACAAAGAACACAACCAGGCCCACCTGCAAGCTCCAGCAACACAATCAGAGCGCAAATACAGTGTTAGGATGGAAGGGGTAACGCGACTGTAGCTGATTGCAGCTAGAAAAATTAATCATTGAAAACATCTGCAGAGCTGACTGCTCTATTTCAACACCCCAGGAAGTCACAGCTTTATAAAGGGTTATACAAACCTAACCATCTTATAAGAGACGAACAGGGAATTAAACGCTGCAATGAATTATCATGGTAAACTTGGGCTTTCCCAATACAGGCTTTGACATCAGGCACTCATTAATTTCTGATTGATCTTTCCAAGAGCAACTGCTCAGCAAGACCATAAAGCTCAACGCCCTGCCTTCAACCTTCCAACTCTGCAAGCAGAAAAGAGCAGGACTTTAGTTAATGGGGATGAAGACTGCTTTAGTGCAGCACCAAACTCCTTAAACACCACAGCACTCAGTGCTGCTTAATCTCAGGCTTTTTACAGTCCTCCTACTGCTACTATGCAGTAACCTGGTTAAATATCTCTAGCAGGCTTGACTGCAGAGCTAACAGGGCCTTCAAACAGGGTCCACTTGTGGCTGGTTCCTTGGTTGTCACACTGGCAATGTGAAAAGAATGGCCCAAATAGATCAGGCAGTAAAGCAATCTGGAACTGAGGACACCACATCACACCACACATACTAGGAGAGGTGGTGCTGTTCTGGACTACCTTTAATCTGGTCCCAAGTTCTGAACCTCCATGAGCACCTGGAGCAAATAGGACATCTTTACAGAATGAATATTGCAGCTTAGTTCCCTCCAAAATAGTGTCCTCTAGAAGGCATGCATGGAAAATGGAAGAGATCATGAGATAAGATGAAAGAGGGGAGGTTGAGATGAGCTCTTAGGCAGAAGCTCTTCCCTGTGAGGGTGCTGAGGCGCTGGCACAGGGTGCCCAGAGAAGCTGTGGCTGCCCCATCCCGGCAGTGTTCGAGGGCAGGTTGGACACAGGGGCTTGGAGCAAGCTGCTCTAGTGGAAGGGGTCCCTGCCTGTGGCAGGGGCTGGAGCTGGATGGGCTTTAAGGTGCCTTCCAACCCAAACCAGGCTGGGATTCTGTGATTTGCTCTGAAAGCTCAATCCTGACCCTAAATAAAACACTCACATAAACGCAGTGTTGTGCTGTAGCTGACTGAAACCTGGTGGTGCGTTTCGAGTAACGGTGACATTCAGCATAAAGAGCTGGAAAACGGTCACTTTTAATTCAGCAAAGCAAGCAAGGCAGAGAGGGGCATACGTGACTGCGTTTACCAAGGCCAGCACTTCCCAGCAAGGTGCCAACACCACACTCGGCTCCGGAAGCACACGACAAACGCTGGCTGTGGCGGCTGCTGCGGGGATGGACGTCTGTGTTCGTGCTCAGAGCTGGGAGCTGAACCGGGAATGCAGGGCATGACTGAGGCACTGCCTTGTGGAGGGAAATACGCCCTTGATGGTGGGCTCTTAATGGTGATTTTAGAGACTCTCTAGAAGCTCCCCCATGTGTGCTAAATCATTGTCACAACTTAGCCTAAATGGTGTGAATGTTTTCCTGAGGACAGCTTGGATCCAAACTGGCTGTATTTGCTTCCATTACCAGGCTCAAGACCCTAACAGTCCCACAAAACACGAACAGGAGGCTGGCTGGCTGGCACGGGCACGTCCCTTAATACACGTATTTGGTACATCTGTTACACTTTTAACTTGGAAACTATGGAAAACGCAATACCCTAAAAGAATATAATACTTCGGCCTTTCAGACAATGATTTCGACTTGATAAATGATATCGATTCAGACAGCGTATGCCCAACGTTTAACAAAAACACAACTGGAAGGACACCTAGTGGAAAGGTAAGCCATAGCTGATGTTTGCACGGCAACGGGCAGCTTGAGTAGCGACAACAGCAAGAAGGGAGTTTCTTTATGAGAAGGGATGGGAGGAGAAAGAAGTACTTGATAAAACGGGTGGAGTACAATTTAGGAGGAGGATTTCCTCAGTGACAAGAGCTTACGTGTCTGGGTAATAATCTCCCAAGGAAACAGGATATTCGGTTTGACAGAGGCAGAATTTCCACAGAAATGTGGAATGGGAAACGCAGTATGAACAGGGGGAAATTCAGAGTCCTCCTACATACACATACTAGCTCTAGCAGGCTAGTTCTGTAGGGTACAGCAGATAACAGGAACAGTCCTGCCCTGGGGCAACAGTAACTCCTAATGCGAGAGAAATCACAGATTTTCTATAATTCATTTCTGCAAGCAATATTCCTTGATGTGGGAATGAATTTTGTGATTGATCTTTTTCCCTTCTTTTTGCTTGTTCACTTATTTGTATAATTCATGAATTACCAGTGCCTCACATCCAGTTCTAAAGAACTATTTTGGTTAGTCTGCTCTCAGCAATCTACTTGCAAATACGAAAGAACAGAGTTAATCGAGATGCTAGAACTTGAGAGAGAAGCACTTCGTCATCTATCGACAGTGTGATGTGGCAAGGCTGTTCAGCACTGGAGCAGCAACAGTGCTGGAGAAAGAGTTCATTCTAGGTCAGTAACAGGACACTGACAGCAAGAAGCGCCTATAAGTCCTTGGAACTGTCTGTAAAGAATAAGAGCATATTCTGCCCGAGTTTCCTCCTAGCAGCTCATGCGTTTGAGCTGCACATTGATCTTGCACTTGCAGATTTTATTCTTACCTGCTTCTACCTTCACCTCCTTCGTCTCCCTCTCTAAGCAGTCAGACACAGTGCCCACAGAACTGACTGGAACGGTCAAGGTCTCACAGGAAAACTAATGCAGAGAAGTGAGCTTCCAGGGAGCAAGGAAGTGAGAGGGGTTTCGTTTGGGAAACAACAGTGTCAGAAGTACCTCTCCACTGAGAGGACACAGCCTTTCTCATTCACAAAACCTTCAGATGGGTTCACTCCATGGAAAGGATATTTTCAGACTATAACAAGATTATAGCAGATTATAACTTTTTCCCCCCCAACTGGCTCTTAATAAATCCTCTTAAATGAAGAATCCTCATTTGTCCTACAAAAACCTATAGCCCTGAAACCATAAATGCAAATGTCTTGCATTCTAAGCTTTGCTTCTGCCAGATACTCCCTGCACACGTTCACCTCAACACAGAGCTGAAGAAGCTAGTCCACGGTCCTCATAGTGGGTAACAGTCAGGGATCCAGCATGACCAGCTACTTTCCAACCACGTGTAACACAGCAGCCAGAGGAATGCAGGACAGCCTCTGTGAGGATTACCCACTGTGAAGAATTTGAGGATGGATCCCACAGGATTCCCAGTATTTTGCATGTTTCAGTGCAAAAAGATGCAGCATGCCATTTCCCCATGTTAACAGGAAAATTTTTACTCTGAGTGGCAGCATTCCTTAAGGCACATGGCATAGACTGTGATACAGGAAGCATCTATCACATCTATGGTCTAGTGACGTACTTCCAAAATAGACTGAAGGCTCTTCCCATTATCAGCAGTGCAGCTGCTGAACACCTGACAGGCAGATGAGCTCCTCATTTTGGCAAGGGAGAATCACTTTCCTCATCTCACAGAAGAGATCAAAATTCAAACAGGGCTTGAAGTGTTTTCATCCTCTCCCTCCAGCACTGTCTAAATTACCTTCTGAAACACTAAAGAGCAGAGCTACGCAGTAAGTCATTTTCTGAAGGAAGTTCCTAACAAACTTCAGGCTCCTGGTAATCAATTAGACTTGATGAAGAAAGGTACTTTAAATAGAAGCAAGAATTAAACCACAGGACTTGCTATCAGAGTAATTTCCCTTCCCCCAGGAGCAGCACGTTATGAAGAAACAACAGCTCAGAAGCAGGGCTCTACTGCACATCTGCAATGTCTGAAACTCACCTGGCTTTCCTTCCCAAATGCAGCCCACAGCCCAAAGCCTGACCCCAGAACAACACGCTCAACAAGAACTGGCCTGAATTAAACACCAGATCCACAACACACCGCGTTTCCAAACGTCGGCTGCTGTCTTCAGTCTAGAGGGTTCACGTTTGGTAACTAAAGCAAAGACAAACTTCCTCCAATTCCATTCTAAAATTTCACATTAAAAAGAGAAAAGGAAATCCTATTTTTGATGTTCTTCTACACAAACATGGCATTCTTTACTGAGGTGGACAGATGCATGTATATTATAAACTTGCATCATGCTGAGTTGCTGGCTGTCCAGCTAAATATACACAGAGCATGTTATGTTCTAAGATGCTGCATTATTATGCAGCAGTTATGCTCCTCAGCAACTGGAGTGCGAAGGAACTGGGAGGATCACAGTCCTCTGGTGGGTCATACACAGCCTTGGGGACATGGTTTGTATGTGCCCAAGGCCATTCCTGCCCCGGGGCTGTGCTGAGGAAGGGGACAGTGAGCCTTTCCAGTGCGCCTACCCTTACTGCATGGGAATTCACTGCTAAACTCCAAACTCGGATATTACAAAGCAATTACATTCCACAAAATATCACAAGAACCAAAACAGAACTCACCAGTTGAGCCATACACACGCATCCTTCATCACACCCATGGTTGGGTCAGGGGCACCAACCTGTGTCTGGCATTCCAGCTCAGAGCTGCAGGGTGCCGGTCACACTCAGCTTCTTCACATCCGAGAGGTTCCCCAGGTCCCTGAGCATCACAGCAACCTTCCTTTCACTTGTCAGCTTAACCTTGTTTTGGACATATCATAAGTCCCCTTTAGGCACTGGAGCTGCTCTAAGGTCTCCCTTTAAGGAGCCTTCTCTTCTCCAGCCCAGCTCTCTCAGCCTGGCTCCAGAGCAGAGCTGCTCCAGTTGATCTCATCTGACTAATCTGTTATGTTGATGCCATGGTGGTTTTACACGTTTTCCTTCATCACTGGCAAGGCAGCTATCAAACACACGTGGGCTTGGACTGAACCAAGAGCTCTGTTTCATGGGCATGCTTTAGCTGCCTTGTATCCTGCCTGGCCTTGCATGTGCCAGCCGCTGAAGCTCAAGCCAGCTTTTATACCTGTGGATTATTATAGCTGAGGAAAACCCAGCAGACTGCCACGAGTCATTTTAGGTTTTCCAGACGTTGTCAGGTTTAGTAGGGAAAATACATCGGCAATAAGAGAAATTCAAAAGCATTTCCTCCTGGCTGCAGACAATACAAGAGTGCCCCAAGCACTCTGTGCCATGACACATGTCAACCACTCACAGCATCTTCCAGCGGGAAGCTTTCCTGCTGCGCACAGGAAAAGGCTCATCTTCTGTATCACGTTTCCTCAGTGACTCTTTAAAACGTCAGCTCCAGTGGCTGTGTGGACTGCACCACTTCACCAAGCACAGGGAAAGGAATCAAGAGGGAATAAATAAGGGTAAGTGTCAGCCAGGCATCTCCCCAGCTCTGCCTCTCTGCGCTTCTGCCTTATTTTCTTGCTGGCTTTATATTAAACCAGATGAGATCATCTTTTCTATAGCTATTGCTTGACTTTTTTAGTCAGATGATGCAGTCTGTCCTTTTAAGATGTCTGCTTTGGAAACACCAGCTCTAGTAGATTTCTTCTGAAGTCACAGATGAGTATTCAGACCCAAGATATTCCCACTAACTCCTTGCTAGCAAAGACATAGGAGATGGCTGGGATTCACATTTCAGCTTCCCTGTGACAAAGCTTAACTTTTATGCAGCATTGATCCAATTTAAAACATAGGAATGAAGTATTTAGCTCAGGAATCTAAAGCTGTCTAACTTAATTCTGAAAAGCTATTTACACAATCCTTGGAAGTAAATTGAAGCAAATTGATTTAAACCAAAATCAATTTTTCCTACCATTTTAGACTTTATTAAAAGAAGCTTCCTACAGAAAAATAAGATAGACTTCACCTGTTTTAAATTCATAAAGAAAGATTGGAAATTCCCTGACCTGTGCAAGGGAGTTTGTGTTTCAGACTCCAAACCCAAGGCTAGCTGTGTGGTTTTAAATGCAGAGAAGTAGTAGGGAACAGAGAAAGAGAATAGCTTTTGAGGTTTTAAACTGTCGAACACAAGGGACTGAAGTCTAGTGGGATCTACTCTACAGAAATGGGAACGACACAGCAAAAGGGGTAATTACCTGCTATTCCAAAGCATGGTTATTTAATCCCCAAAAGACAAGCAGTACCAGATATGCAACATGCCCAGTTCTCCGTTCACCTGCGTCTTAAACTGTATGTTCTTGGCGATGTGAAGCCAGCGGGCAGCAAAAAAGAACCTTTTGCCACATAAAAATACATACTTCCTGCAGGTTTTTCTACGCTTCCTGGTTATGTGTTACGTATGACCCCCGGTTAGAACTTCCATCATCTCAGAAAGAAGATTTTTAGACATTTACAATTACTCAATCTCTAGAACTCAATTTTGAAAACCGACTTCAGCACCCAGTTTTAACACTAGGCCTGTGAAGTATAGAAACAGAGTCAAAATCTTGGCCGAAACCTGACTGGTTTTCCTCATCACCTCCTGGTGACGGTCTGTTCCAGAACTTTGAACAGCAATCTATTTCATACAACAAAGCAATGAACTGGAGACAGAATGGGAACACTCTGCGCTCTCCCAGCTGCTTTTATGCTACTTAATGTCAGAAAGCATGGCTCTGTGGGAAATACAGAAAGCTAAAGATTCGCTTCCAAAACCTAAACCTCCCGAGTAATGCAGAGAGATAGCAGTGTTGTAGCTCTGAATGCAGAAACATGCTAACATAGCCCACTTATCAGGTTAATATTCTTCTTATTCTCTGGGTAGCTGAAGCATGAACAAGACAGAGCTCGTCACTGCTGCAGGCTTTGCTGTGTCACTGCTGCTCCACATGACCCAGGCTGAAGCCTGTCCTGCCTCCTGTGACTGCAAGTCCCTGGGAGGCACGAAGGGTCTGCAGGTCGACTGCAGCTCAAGGAAGCTGACAGCAGTGCCTGCCTTGCCTGGTGACACCAAGAGGCTTTATCTCCAGAACAACAGCCTGAGCTGGGTCCCTCCCGGCACCCTGGACAGCCTGCACAGCCTGGAGGAGGTGAAAGCCTCTGACAACCCCTGGAACTGTGACTGTCACATCCTGTACCTCAAACTCTGGTTAGAAGACGTCTCTGCACCCTCTCTTGCAAAAGCCATATGCGCAACCCCAGCTCCCGTGAGGATGAAACCCTTGAGGCAGCTGACTGGGAACGAGCTGGGGAGTTGCAAGAGGCTTCTCCCCATCAAGTGCCTGGAGTTCTTTTGGCGAGACCTCATTTTAATTGCTGGAGCAATAATCACACTTATTTTAGTAGCATGGGCTCTGAAATTCTCCAAAAAGCTGGTCTGCCAACTAAACCTATGCCAGCCTCCCCCTCGGGCTGGTTGCTGCCACTAGCTTTAACAGAAACACCCAACTCTGCCACCACCAAGCAGCACATGCCCTGGCAACACCAGTTTCAGCAGTGAAGATGCTACAAACAGATCCCAGGGGTCAAAGCGTGGGTCCCCAGCTAGGCAAGTTTGATTTCATTTCCTTTCAGACTGACCTCGGTGATGTACAATAGGCAAGTTTCATTCTGCTGCCATCTACTCACATGAAAAGCAGTTTCTAATTTTTAAAAATCATTTAACTTAGCGTTTTCCCACTGAATTCTTGGGGGGGGAGATTCACATCCCCAAATCCCGCGCTTTGTAACAGATGGAGATGAACACAAATGTACTAGTTAGTAATTCTTTTCTGACTCAGAAGCTGTGTGAGTTCACAACCCGTTACCCCTCACGGTGTCTCAGTAGGCTTGGGAGGACCCTTCTTGTGTGTAAATACCACCATCTCCTCTGCAGGTTCAGTTCCCTGCCAGCAAAACCTCTATGGTTCTATACACCCCTTACTGAGTATGTTTAAAGACAGCCTCTTAATGAGAATATAACTCATAGAAATAATGTGAAATATCACTGAATTTCCTAGAGAGCTGACAATAAAAAAGTATTTTCTATGAAATTGAAATCCTGAAGTTTAGTGAACATTCATACTCACCCAAGATTGATCTCCTGCACAGCTCTACACATTGCTGATTAAATTCCTCAGACAGTTCCAGAGCTTGTCTTCCGGTTTTACTACTGACATTCCATGCACTGGCTTTGATACAACAGCTTTGAAGAGGAGGTATTCTCTTCTCCTGCTCCCCATTCCTCACATTAAAAACATCACAGCAACTCAGGTGTATTGTTTTTTTCCCTAATCTGACTCATGAGGCTCCAAGGACAGCCATTCCACCTGGGACCCCATCTGGTTTGGTGAAGGTAGGCTACTTGGACGGGAGTCTTCTAAAATCAATACTACTGCTGCCAGTTCAGTTTAAGACACAGTTAGCAAGTGCTCCTCCTAGCCCCAAACCTGAGCCAGGTGTTCAAGGTTACCTGCTGAAGACACTAAAGACTGCCTGGCTCTTTACCTAGCTCCTCGACAAGGGAGTGGGCTTCCTGGTAACACCCATAATACCCCTAGCAAAGCTGGGCATGAGCTTTAGATTAAGAAAAGGAAAGGAACAGAGTCAAATGTTTTCCCCATAAAACAAGTGATGATCTGGGAGACAAACATCCCCACTGCAACACTAAGGTCTGCACATGATGCACCATGGAGAGCAGGAAGAGAAGTAGATGCAAAGAGCAGTGGGTGACTTGGTGTGCCAAGCATTTAAAAGCAAGATCATACATCTGGAAACAAAAGGTGGGTTGAGGAACCAATACAGAGAAGGCCAATAATCTGGTCATCATGACCTCCCATGTATGACACTGCAGCAGAGGGTTAATAGGACCTTTTCTTGTCAGAATAGGGAATATCATTTAGGGATAGAAAGATTCATTTACTTCCAGGTCTACATAAGCTACAACAATTCAGTAGCAATGCCTACAAATCCAGGAGAATCAGCTGCAGAAGAATCCAAAAAGCAACTGTCATGCAAATAAAGGATTGGAAAATGTATCTTCAAAGGAACTTTGTGAATGTAATTTAATAAAGAGGAATTTAGGAAATGACAAGAGTCTACATAGAGAGAAATTTGTTAACAAAGGGTGGGGAGTAGGACTTGTCACATCAGACTTGAAACAGGGCTCAGGACCTAACAGTGAAGACACTGAAACACTGACTCAGCTCACCAAACGGCACAGCCATGAATCCCACGGGAACCAATACGGGGCATTCTTTCAAACTGATTGATAGGCGCTCTCTGAAAGGAGAATTCTAACAGAATGGTATGAGACACCTAAAACATTGCAGTCTTCTCGTGGCTTTGGTCACCTGCAAAAGCTATGGTGGGACAGGACACAGGAAGAGAGCCCACAACGGCAGCGCACGGCAGGGGCAGCCTCAGCGAGCACTGCACCACTGCGAGGAGCTCAGCCTTCCCACCCACCACAACAGCAGCAGCATTCAACTCTGCCTTCTCCAAGTGCACTCCTCACCCTGAGGACTCGGTGCAGTAAAGAACTGTCTCAGTAAGGCTGTACCTCCTTCCGGTGCAGACAGGGTGTCTTCACAAGTAGGTGTGCATTTGAACATTCAGAATGCCTCCAGCTTTATTAAATGGTATTCTACATAAGTAACCTCTGCAGGAGAAGATTTCAAACTCACACAGTGGTTTGATCCACAGCACTTAGATCCTTCTAGAATACTTTCTCTGCGTTGAGCCTTTCAATGCTTTAGAAGGCAACCATCATTTTGTATTAATGCAGAATATGACAGAAGAAATGCACCCGAGTCCCTCATGGAGAGTTTCCTAAGGGATATTTCTTGTTTCCCCAAAATAAAAGAAACCGTTAACACTAAAAGCTTATCGCTCTTTCATGGTATAAAGCTAGATATGCATAGAACAGTAAACTGCTGTAGTGCTCCTACAAGGATCCTGCAGAGGGACTCTTCATCAGGGACTGTAGCGATTGGACAAGGGATGATGGGTTCAAACTGGAACAGGGGCAGCTCAGGTTAGATCTTAGGCAGAAGCTCTTCCCTGTGAGGGTGCTGAGGCGCTGGCACAGGGTGCCCAGAGAAGCTGTGGCTGCCCCATCCCTGGCAGTGTTCAAGGCCAGGTTGGACACAGGGGCTTGGAGCAAGCTGCTCTAGTGGAAGGGGTCCCTGCCTGTGGCAGGGGCTGGAACTGGGTGAGCTTTAAGGTTCCTTCCAACACAAACCATTCCATGTTTCTATGTATAGCTTTAATTGTTCAAACAGGAAAAAATGTGCAATTAGCAAACATTTCTGCTTAGAGCAACCAAGACATTAAATAAGATGCACAGAATACAGCGGGGGTGGGAGGGAGGGGTGAAGATCCACAGATTTGAGAGAACGCGTTTTCTGACCTTGTAAGAAGGAAAAAGAAGGAATCCCTTCCACGGCAGTACACAGTGCCACTAAAGCAGCATTGTATTTCTCACTTCTGATCCATTTGGCTTTTAGCTGAAACCAAACCTCTGCGAAGGGGGAAGCTGGAGCTGCTAACTGAAGGCTTCAGAGCAGCATTCAGCTGCTTATCTGGCAAGGCCACTATGTTGTACTTAAGCCACACACTCCATTCACGTGCAGAAATACTGCTGCAGTTGCTAATAATGTGCAAAGACAGGAAACCACATCAGCTATCTAAATGAAACACATGGGCAGCATTCCCAAAGGAGTTTGCAATGGTCACAGAAAGCATTGCTATACGTTGCCTGCAAGAGTGCAAACTGGGGAATGTATCTATTTTCACGTTCTTTGGTAACAAAGGTATAACTACATAGTATAAATACTGGTTCCATCTTTGGCAAGAGAATTAACCAGCCTCAATTATTGAGCAAGAACAAATGTTTTAAAACAGTTCACTCTAATACACAGTATATTTGTACGAAGAGCACTTCACGGAATCCCAGACTGGTTTGGGTTGCAAAGGACCTTAAGATCACCCAGTTCCAACCCCCTGCCATGGGCAGGGACACCTCACCCTAGACCATGTCACCAAAGGCTTTCACTGTATATTGCAACTGAACTCCTGGCTCCATTTACTAAAGAGCACGTTAGATGGATCACCCATTTACTTGAAGTGCTCAAGGCTTTCTTAGCACTGTAGCAAAACCCATCACTCAACCAGAACAACTGCTGCTTGGCTTCATGCTTGCTTTCTGTCTAGGATCTACGGGTAGTTTATCCAGACCCATTGTTTGAGCGCATGCAGCAGAGAAGCTCACTGCTTTTTTTCTTTTTTCACCCATTTGACACTAATAAATGCCCAGCGTTTATTTAGATAACAGCTACCAATGCTATGTGAGCCAAGGGAGGCTTCAAAACAGTGCTCTGTTGTGATTTTACCGTTCAAATGCTGCTCCAAGCAGGGGCAGACTCCTCCTGGGTGTGAATGTGTAATGGCCATCCACAGCTGAAACCTGCAGACATTTTAGTTCAACTCTCACCATGCCGAATTCGACTTCCCAGTTCCCCAGACTTGGTGCTCTGGCATCATGACCCCATCACAAGCACCGTCAGGTGTTCTCCAGTAAAGTCTTCTCTCTCGCACTAGGGTAACACGGTTTGAGTATCACTCCTGAGCTCTCCGGCAGCGCTGGGGAGCTCCAGCAGCTGGATACATGGCATCGCCCTGTTCTGAGTCTTCTCTGACACGTAAGTCATTGTTAGAAGGAGTTCTGAATTTGCAGTCACTTATCTCCATGGTCTCACATTCATATCTAACCTGAGAGGATTCTGACTGTAAACTTTGCCTACCCTAATGTTTGGCAACCTACCTAAAGTTACTTCACGCTGAATTCATACTGCGTACTAAGTACAGCTTTGCTCTTAGCAGTAAAATACCTTGCCAAGTTAAGCAGCTTCTGTTGCATTTACCATTTTGCCAAGTAGCCATGCTAAGAAGATTGAGATTTAGCGTCCAGGTCTCAGCCCTAATTCAGGTATTTAAGTATGGAGAAAAGAAGTAAGACAAAGTTTTTTTCCTGTCAAGATAAACCCAGCTATTTCATAAGATATATGTTGCATAAGGACAGTAATTTTCCACCTTAGTGCACAGCTACTGCTTGCACTGACCAGGTGTGGAACTGCATTAACAGCTACCAGACTGACATAGCCAGTAAAAGCTAGAATACTCACAGCCTAACAGGACTGTAATGAGCAGGAACTCCCTCAGGTGAATAGGGCATTTCTTTTATTATGGAACTAGTAATCATATACTAACTGAACGTACAGAGTACATGTAGAGTGGTAGTGGGACAAGCTTATTAACTGGTCTAAACCCACCACACTTGTATTCTTTGAGCTCAAGCAATCAGCCCACAGTCTCATGTTGGTTTTATGTGTAAATGCACTGCTTGGGGAATTATTAAACTAGAATCTGAGGCTTCACAGACCTGCTGGTCTTCCCGGACTCTTAAAGGCCACTCGATGTTATGATTTATACCCAATTTTACTTTTGCCTTCCAACAGGTGAAATGACTACACTGAAAAATCCACAATTCCCATCTAAGGACTCCTTAGATAGTGCTGAGCTGATCATAATGCTCAGCAGTGCTAAGTTTATCTTGGTAACCCTGTTCGTCTTAACACTCCTCTTCAAAGCACTGCATGAAACCATCTCCAAAAGTGCCTCCAGTCTGTTGCTAGAACCCACACAAATATTTTGCTATTACACTGACTCCAGTCAAATTTAGATTACACTCAAGAACGTGTGTGATGACAAAGTGCTTCGGTTGCCTAACAGCCACACGGCTGGTACTTACAGTGAACTGGTCCCCAGGGGAAGCTGCTCCCTGATGTAACCCATCAGCCTTCACATTCTCCTTTCAGCCTGCAGGCAGCAGCACTGATGTCACATCAGCAGCACACAGCTACTGACTGACAGGACAAAATAAACCCGAGGTACCTGGCGGAAGTTCATTTGGCTTTACTTCAGACTTTCTTGTTTGACCATCAAGCATCCAGGCCTTCAATAACCTACAGTTATTAATATCTGTTGAACGGCAACTGTTTTACACCAGTACATTTTGTGCAAGGAGTGGATCGAGACTCTTGAAAAGTACGAAGCAATACAGAGCATTCATCTTAGTCAGGGGAGAAAACAACCCAAACCAAACACACAGAGCAAGTGAAAGGTGAAAAATCACCTTCCTAAAATGGCCTTGATCTGCAGGAAAGGAAGTGTCAGCAAGGATGGATTACAGGCTCCCTTTTCCTCCTCGAATCAGTTTTTCTCGTCTCCTCCTTTCAGGGTCGGCTGGTTTTTGCCTCCAAGATAATAACTTATTTTTTTGCTAGGATTCATATATTGCCTCTTACAACCTCAGAGAAGGACTATGAAGCCTGATAGTCCTGTACAAAACCCACCTTTGCAACCCATAGCTGTACAAGGTAGTGGAAGAACGTGGCAGTCACCACCTGATAAACGGTTGCCTTTGGGACAGTGGAGCACTGAGAAGCAAGTGTATGCTTGACCGCTGCAAACCGGTCCCTTCATTCTCAGATACACCCCCCAAAAGCTGGATTATTGGAAAAGCTAAAACCCAAATAGCAGTAGTTCCAAGCGGAAGGGAAAGAGCAGCCGCGGGCCGTAAGAGGACACAAACTGCACACGAGAGAACCTCAGAACCGCTGCAGTGGCACCCTGCGCTCCCGCGATGGCTTTGGCAGGCAGCTCTGAAACAGGACCAACATTGTCACCTAGCGGCTGCTGAACGCTGCCGGGGAGAAAAATTGCTTGAAGCTTGTCCCCCGTTCATAGCAAGGCCTCGGAAACGGGATGTGACAGAGTGATTTTCCAACCAAGCTACCAATTACTGTTAGCTCTGTCTTAGAGTCTTAATACAGGTCGTCTGTCAGGGAAGTGTCAGATGCTGCAAGGCGTAAATGCTTTTCTATTGACAGAAACCTAAAGTTACTGCGCTTTTGGATGCTGGGCAATCCAATCTCCATTTATTTTCTTCACTGTGATTAATCATTTTTAGACCTGCCTTACGTTTTCTGCTACTACAGCTCCCACAGACACAGCTCAATCGCTAGCGTCAAACTTGACACGGGTTTTTCTTTCTTCTCTTCTCCTAAGGCATGGCGAACTCTAAGTTAAAATTTGAGAGGCCGCTTTGGTGCTGCAGCTTCGGCTGAGCAAAGGGCAAGAAAACAAAGCAGAATCAACGTGTGCATTAAGTAATTAAAACAAAATAATGAAAACAAAGCAAAGAGCACTTGGGGGGGGGGGGGGGGGGGGGGAGGTTTCCTGCCATTCCTTCCCTGGCCCTGAAAGTCTGAGACAGCCCTTTCTGAGAGAGCTTCAAAAAAGAATGAAATCTTAACGAAATCAATCCAAAAAGAAACGACAACTTAAACCAAAATGTGATAATTCAGTAGTTACCTCCAATAACAAGTTTTTAGATGCGTTTCAAAAGTAGAAATGATGACCTGTTGTTCTACTTTGCACTAAAATACACCATGATTCTTCTCAAGCAGCTCCTTAGAGCAGAGATTCTCTACATTTTCCACTCAAGCAGTTAGCCAGCTTTGGGTCAGTGCGCTAGACCCTGGGAGGGAAGAACATTATCCTCATGTCACAGATGGCAGGGTCACATTCCCAGCAGCTTTCAGCCAAGGAAGTTCTATGGCAGTGCTGGCTGAGCGCACACTGCTGCGGAAGCATGGCCAGGACACCCCAATCCTGAGCTCCCCGCTTGCCTCCTGGCCAACATGAGCAAATCCCTACAGCCACGTAAGTCCCCCCAGCCTGGCGGGATGGGCAAGGAGCCACCAGTGGGAATCCAAGGACAGGATCTTAGGCAAACCAAAAGGGAAAGAAAAAAGGGAAGGAAACCTGAGGGAAAGAAGTGAGAGCTGATTACTCTCCATTTTCCTGCTTGTGTTCAAAAGAGTTGGTTTATTTCAGTTGTTACGATCATGGGTGGAAAGCTCACCTTTTTTGTATCACCCGAGGGAATTTTAGGCTAATCCAGGAAAGACTTTTTCAGTAAATGCCATGATTTTCTGAGGTGCTTAACTACAGTTTCAAGAGCAGGGACTAGTTTACATGGCAGGGGCAGCAGTAGGAGTGCTGTGGCCCTGCAGAGCCCCCTTCCCTGCAGCATGGCAGTGCTTCACCTCCCTCGTCTCCTCTAAAGGATACAGCTCTCCATCATTTTTAAAAGGTTCACAACCTGTGAAGCAGAGATTGCTGCAAATGCAACGTTCTTCTGTTTTCTCTTCCTTTGGGTTTATTTTCTCTCTTTCTGTTTGTCACTATTTACTCACAGACAGCAAATACATCTTCACGAGACACATACAGGTACTTCGCTTTGTCCTGGTTACCATACTGAAACAGAAACTGGTTTGGTTTGTTCTGGGATTTTTTGCAGCGCTATTCAGCACAGCCAAGTGGGTCTCAGTATTTAACAGTTGTATATATTTACAATAAAATACATATAAAAAAAAACCAAATATCTAAGAACCAATCTCTTTTCTTTTGAGCATTGCCTGCTCCTTTTCAGGGCATAAGAGATGACCAAGCACATCCCACACGTCCTTCTCTTTGCACATGTGAGATCGTCTGCTGCTGTAGAGAAAGCTCAAATATATAAGAAATGAAACAAATTACTACAAAACAATGAAGAAACCCTCAGTTCTTTCAGCAGAGGAACAAGGTTTATGTCCTTTCCACACTTTACACAAGAGCTGAGAGCTCGCCAGTCTGACTTAAATTAAACTAAAGGGTTTGATGTAGCTATATCCTGTATACACCTATCTTCCCAAGTCTGACACTGTATCACATATGGATCTGAGCCTACACAGGTAGCAGTAAAGCCCCAAAGACCTAATTGCCACACCTCCACTGCTGCTAGTGACAATACAACTGTAACACAAAAGAATGACAGGGCTGACAGGAGAACCAAGCTTTCCTACTGCCTGTACCTATCACAACAATGAAAGTAATTGAGGAGCACAGTTATTAACCCTCATTAATACGTATATTATTTCTTTTCCGTGAGGATTTTTGGCAAATTAAATACTTACACTTGTGTATGTCAACACAGAGATACTACATGTAAACAGCCAGAGGAAGTACAAGACATTTCCATGCAACAGAGGTCATCAAATACCAAGTGCGGATTTGGTTTGACAAAAATCTGTATACAGAATTTGGCAAAATCTACAATATTATACTTCAATACCTTTGAAGCATGACAGTAATGTAACAGCACTGCTCATATTCAGATTTAATATTGTATCCTATGGAACATAGAAAAGGATTCACTAGCTTTTGGGGCCCAATTTATCCATGTATTTGACTACACCTTCACTTCAAACATACAAATTCATCCCACTGACTTTTCAGATCAAAACCTTTGAGAACAATAGAAGTAAATACCAGGAAACACAGAACCTGAGACCAGTTGAGCACAATGAGCATGGTGTTTAACCCAGTAGAAGACCACCAGTGCAGTTGGAAAGGAGGCTGCGTGCTTTAGACCTGAGCACTCAGCAGAGTCACCAGTTGATGGGCAGGAACCCATCAGGGACAGGAACCCCTCAGGGGGGTACCCGTCGATGATCTAGAACATGTTGGGTGGCAGGTAACCATCGATGGGTGGGAACCTGTAGGGAGGGTGGGTACACGTCGGGGGCGAGAACCTGTTAGGGGGCCAGTACCCTTCAATGGTCTAGAACCCATCAGGGTGGGAACCCATCGATGATCTAGAACCAGTCGGGGGGTGGGTACCAATCAATGATCTAGAACCAGTCGGGGGGTGGGTACCCATCGATGATCTAGAACCAGTCGGGGGGTGGGTACCCATCGATGATATAGAACCAGTCGGGGGGTGGGTACCCATCGATGATATAGAACCAGTTGGGGGGTGGGTACCCATCGATGATCTAGAACCAGTCGGGGGGTGGGTACCAATCAATGATCTAGAACCAGTCGGGGGGTGGGTACCCATCGATGATATAGAACCAGTCAGGGGGGTGGGTACCCATCGATGATCTAGAACCAGTCAGGGGGGTGGGTACCCATCGATGATCTAGAACCAGTCAGGGGGGTGGGTACCCATCGATGATCTAGAACCAGTCGGGGGGTGGGTACCCATCGATGATCTAGAACCAGTCGGGGGGTGGGTACCCATCGATGATATAGAACCAGTCGGGGGGTGGGTACCCATCGATGATCTAGAACCAGTCGGGGGGTGGGTACCCATCGATGATATAGAACCAGTCGGGGGGTGGGTACCCATCGATGATCTAGAACCAGTCGGGGGGTGGGTACCAATCAATGATATAGAACCAGTCGGGGGGTGGGTACCCATCGATGATCTAGAACCAGTTGGGGGGTGGGTACCCATCGATGATCTAGAACCAGTTGGGGGGTGGGTACCCATCGATGATCTAGAACCAGTCGGGGGGTGGGTACCCATCAATGGTATAGAACCAGTCAGGGGGTGGGTACCCATCGAGGATCTAGAACCAGTCGGGGGGTGGGTACTCGTTGAACGTCTGGAACTTGTCGATAAGTAGAACCCATCAATTGGTCTAGAACCCATCAGGGGATGGGAACCCATCATGGGCAGGAACCCATCAGGGGGCAGGAACCCATAGGTGGGACGGTACCCGTCAGGGGGGTGAGAACCTGTCAGGGATCACATACCCTTCAATGGGTGGGAACCCATCAGAGGGGGGAACCCATCGGGGCCAGGAACCCGTTGATGGGCGGGAACCCATCCATGGTCAGGAACCCATCGGGGGGCAGGTACCCATCAATGGTCTAGAACCTGTCGGTGGGTGGGTACCCGTAAACGGTCTGGAACCCTTCAGGGGACGGGAACCCATCCACGGTATAGAACCCACCGGGGGCAGACACTGGTCGATGGTCTAGAACCCATCGAGTGGGAGGGTACCCATCGATGGGTGAGAACTCATCGGGGGGAGGGGGGGTACTGTCAGTGGTCTAGAACCCATCGGGGGGCAGTTACCCACTGGAAGGCGGGAACCCTTCAGGAGGCGTGTACCCAGCAATGGGGGGAACTCATCCATGGGCAGGAACCCATCGGGGGGGGCAGGTACCTGTCAGGGTGAGGGAACCCATCGATGGGCAGGTACCTGTTGATGGTCTAGAACCTGTCAGGGGTTGGGTACCCATCGGTGGGCAGGAACCTGTCAGGGGGCAGGAACTCATTGGGGGCAGGGTCCCATCAATGGTCTAGAAGCCATCCATGGTCTAGAACCCATCAGGGTGTGGATACCCATAAATGGTCTAGAACCATTCGGGGGCAGGAACTGTCAATGGGCAGGAACCCATCAATAGGCAGGAACCTGTCAATGGTCTGGAACCTGCTGGGAGGCAGGTACTTGTCGATGGTCTGGAACCTGTCAATGGCCTAGAACCTGTCGGGGGGGCAGGTACCTGTCGATGTCTATAAACCCTTGGGTGGCAGGAACCCGTCAATGGGGGGGGACCCGCCAGGGGGTGGGTACACTGCTGCTCTATGGGACTCTGGCTGCACTGGAAATGCACAACAGAATACTACTGAGCATGCACACTGTTTATAGGCATTTCGCTCACTCCTCACTCATCTGCATTCCTGAAGGTGCAGCTAAAGTCCACAGTCTGAAGAGGACACAGGTCAACAAGCAACTCAAGGAACCCCACAGTTACTCGGAACTGGCCTGTGATGATTTGCCAAATAAACCCCCTCGCAAGGAACCAAGGGTTTTAGTTTCATCAGCAAGTCTTCAGTGTTTGTAACTGTGATTAACAGCTGTGGTTTAAGCAATCTGTTCTATTAATTAGTTTCTAAAGTGGCATGTCTCCTCTCACAGCCTTTGAGATAAAACCCACGCAATGACTGTCTTTCATTCTCTATACATACAGACAAGCAAAACGGATGGGTGACTAAGACTGATAAAAGCCTTTAGAAACAAAGCAGAGGAGAATGTGCATTGCATTCATCCAGAGGATGATTAAGCTATGTATATGGATATAGTATTTCACACAACAATGAAGGCAGTATCCAGAACTGAGACATCTGAAAGGAACTGGAAAGAGCTTCTGGCTTCTACTATTCAAAATGCATAACTTGGAGAACTTCATGAATGTAATTACATTTTTATTTTAGCTTGTTCTGAAACTTGGCTGGTAACAAATTCAACCCTCACATTGACTAACAAACACATTATACATGACAAAGTCATATGCCGTGCTGACAAACTGCATAACAGAAGCTATTTCCTTGCTAGGAATCATCCATGAAGGAAACACTAAAAAGTTTCTTAAAGCAAGCAGAAGTACTCAAGAAAACCCCCTGGTTGGAGAAGTTTCAAACCCCAAATTCACCCCTGTTTATTCATCAGCAACTTCTTTATAACTCCACAGTTTTCCTGCCACGTGTGCTGGTACAGTAACAGAACACCAGGCAAGAGCAGGACTTCTGCTAGAACAGCTCACAAGGGATATGAGATTCAAGTGGCCTCAATTTTGAAGACACCAGGAGTGTTCCAAGCACTGCAACCACTGCAGCTGTGAGGCACAAAGGGTTGAGTATGGGATAAAAGAGCACATAAGGCTCTCCAGGAAAAAAACACTGTAAGACAGAGGAGCTTCGCTATTTGTCATGATTCTTACTGTCACTTACACTCACTGTCAGCATCTCTATCTGTACACTGCTCCTCAGCTACTTCTCACACAGAATAGAGAAAAGAGAGCCTGTCACATACAGCAAGAATATCTGTTGACTACTGACAGTCCTCAATACACCCATCCATTCGCCTCAGTTCTTGCAGATACGTTCAAAGGTTTATGCCCCATCCACAGAGAGGGCAAAATTTTGTCTCTCCCGTAACCACAAAACACTCGGGTAATGCTCCTCATTCTCTTTTTGCTCAAAAATGCTTTAGGACACTAACAAAGTGAAAATAAAACTACTGACATTTTAACTGACAACCATCAGACACTGCTAAACTTTAAAGTTCCAGACACAAATATGCTTAAAGCAACACAACATTAATTTCATTTAGTAATCCATTTCAGACTGAATTACTAAACAGTATTATTACGAAATCCTTCTGGTTAAAATATGGAATAACCAGTTTTCATAAGAGATCAGCCCCATGATGCTGCAGGCTGCATTGCTCAGCAGGCTCAGCTTACCTGTGCTAAGCTGAAATCAGAGACTTCTTCAAGATAACCTCACCCTGTCTGGCAGTACAAAGCCAGAGCCCACAGCATTACCAACGTGGGTGCATTCTTCAAGAGAAAAAGCATCTAATATCAAAACATATCCAAGATATTACAAGATGGGAAGAAGAGCAGGTGTCTCTCATAAACTCAAGAGTCACCAAATACACGTGACTTAAGATGCACAACTAAGAATTTATGCATCAGCTATACGGGGCCACGTCAGGTAATGGTGAGTATGGGAACATGACTTGATGACTTTAAAAAAAAACCAGCAAACCCAACCAACCACTATACTTTGTGTATAGTACATTTATCATAAAAACTGAGCATTTAACTATTTAGCAGATACCTATTTTTTAAAAAGGAACTATAATACATTACTACTTTTGTTGTCTTAAAGAAATCAATCCCTTCAAGCTGACTCGGCTGTAAAACTGGCAGGCTATACCAAAGCAAGCAAAAAATATAGATGATTCAATGTTCTCTCACCCAGAATCCAACCAGAGAAAGGCTGTACCACATAAGGAGCATTAACACATCAACTAAGCTGCCTGCATTAGAAGTCAAAGGAGGAAGTGTTAAACTTTGCTGGAAAACTTCTCTTGGAACACAGTCTGAACAATGTACCAAGCAAGCTATAATCCAAGTCATCTCAACCTCCATGGACTATATTGGCAATTGTTCTGTAACCATACTGGAAGCTGTGCTTGCTGCTGCTCAGAATTACAGCAACCTACAAACTTAGCAAGTCATTGCATAGTTACAACACTTACTTTGAACCCCAGCTCCTTCAAACAGCACTGTGGAAGACCAAGCAATGTATTATAGGCCTCCTCTTTGTGCTTTGTCAGTGTTTCACATGAGCTCACTGTGTATGATTTCTTAGGTCAGACCTTAATTCATGTACTTTGTAACTCCAAAGCTGGAGCAACTGCTCTGAAACAGAATACAGTCTCCTCACCCATTGCAGTTTCCACTATCACATGTGGAAACGGCAAGCAACCTTGCACCTGCAGTAAAGGCTCTGCCATTCCATCCATTTATTAGAATTACCTTCTCTTGCTGAATTGAGCCAAGAGAAAAGGACACTGTGCCTAAGGGCAGTACAGGGGGGCTTCTACCATGTTGTGGTGCTGTTTTCCAGTAACTACTAGAGCAGTGCTAGTAGAGACACTGGTAGAGCGTGCTTTTTAGCATCCTCTACTCCTCTTAAGAACAACTGTGAACTACAGCCAGATACAAATTGGAATTGACTCAACCCATTTGATTTTCCCTAATCTTTGCATGAACCAGGTGTTAACACCAATGGAGCTTGGGGATTAACTACAGCCAGATAAGCATTTTAACATTCAAAGCACTCTTTGCAGCTCTCACAACTTGAGAGAACTAAGGAAAGATCCCTCACATGAGTATAACAACATGAAGTGAGGAATCATGGGTTTTGTTTGGGGAATTCTGTTTTGGAAGCAATTAAAGGTTCCTGCTGACAAGCAGCAACAATGACAGTTAATAGATAAAAAAGGTCTGTGATGATCTGTAGCACAGATAATGTAATACCTGGTTTAGAATTCTCTCCATTAAAGCAGTACCTTTATTCTTCCAGTAAAATGAAGGCACAAAGTTAATTCTAAATATTAAAGACTCTCATCTCTAGCAATGTTTCTTCCTAAGTAATCTGAATTCCCTGAGGTGCTTTGCTCAGACATTGAAAACATAAATAGTGCTCATTAGCATGACAGCGTATATACGGTGATGTCTTACCTCCTCCATAACGCTTCCTCTGTTCTGGTTGAGCAATACCTTAGAACTACTGCCAGCGTAATTCAGTTACAGCTACCAGGAACAGAAAGCCTTTATTCCAGCCTGAAGGAGTACTCGTACCTCTGCTCTTGCTGGGAGGTTCCCATGGCCCACCGAAAACACGTATCCAGACCTGAAAAGGAATAATCATGAACCACTGAAATACATCGATACAATGCAATTCAGTCCAAACTGGCCTGGTTGGTCTGTCCTGCCTCGCTCATGACTCAGGCTGTTCTCCTGCCATTAAGCAGTTCCGTTTCAGAGTTTTATCATTTGAAACTAGGAGGATGGGATTTAGCACATCTTTGGTGCAAATAACAGAGTAACAGAATGTGCTGTGTCAAAGCAGTTTATTAGTAAAGCAGATTTTTATTAGCATCTTGACTCACCACATAATCTAAAGGAGAGGGTCTAATAAAGAGCAGTTTGGTTTGTAGATAACCCAGGTTGCAGTTAAAACACAAACAACTCCAGATTGCTTATCTCGATACACATAACCAGCCTGCGATGCCCTACACACTCACACGCACACACGCGTCTCTGTAAGACAGGTAGCATGGTGTCAGCAGATCTAAAGCTGTCTCTGGCAGCGCAGCACCTTGCAAGAGGGAATAAACATAGCCCTGAGCCTTGGGCTGCGACTCTGGAAACAAACCACACCCCGGTCAGGACCTAAACATGAGCAGCCAACAGGGCAAACCGGCTGCACTTCCTGCATGACTGCACGGAAACGGCACCTGTTTGCTCCTACGGCTCAGGAACGGTGAAACGCACCGGGAGGAACACACCGCACAAACACGCCGCTCCGGCAGCAGTGCGGACGGATGCCCGCACGGTCGAGGCTCTGTCCCGGGACAGCGGTTGCGGTCAGCGGCTCCTCAGTGCCGCTTGGCTCGCTCTAACGAACTTGCTCGCCCACACACGACCGTTCGTGCCGGCCGGACCGCGACCCGCGCGGGCCCCTCCGTCACCGCCCTACGGCGGTCGCGGAGTCCGACGGGAGGCGGCCGGGAGCCGGGAGCCGCGCCCTCCGCGGCCGGGGGCGGTCATGGCTGCCCGGGGGGCGGCCACCGCGGCCGGGGCGGGGAGCGGGCGGGAGGCGGGCCTGGCACGGCGGGGGGCGGCGGGCGCTGCGCACAGCCCGGGTCCCCTCTGCGAAGGGCGGAAGGCCGGAGGGCGGCAGCGCCATGCCCGGCCCGGCAGCGCCGGGGCCCGGCCCCGACCCGGAGGAGAGCTACGATTTCCTCTTCAAGCTGGTGCTCATCGGGGACGCCAGCGTGGGCAAGACCTGCCTTGTGCAGCGCTTCAAGACCGGGGCCTTCGCGGAGCGCCAAGGCAGCACCATTGGCGTGGACTTCACCATGAAGAGCCTGGAGATCCAGGGCAAGCGGGTGAAGGTGAGCGCCAGTCCCGAGGCGGGCAGAGGGCTGCGGGTCGCCTCCCGGCCCGCCGCCGCGGAGCTCCGTGCCGGTGTGGAGCCTGGGCCCCGGCCCGCCTGCCGCCGTTCCTGGGGGACGGGCTGCTCGGCCCCGGGGCCGCCTTCCCGAACGGCTCCTACGGGCAAGAAGGGACCAAGCGCATCCGTAACCGCGTCCTGCTGCGGTGGGGGCAGCGGCGCGGCTGCGGGCCCTCCTCAGCCCCGCACGGACAGGGGTAAAAGCCCCGCTGCCGGCGGTGTGCCGTAACGCAGCACCCGTTTCCAGTGAGGCTTCTGGCCATGGTGTGTTTACGAGCCGGGAGGAACCTCCGCCGGACTGCAATGTTTCCAGGAAGGGACGTGGAACTGGCAGGGCTGGGGTAGCGGCTATTAGACGAGGTGTCCCCGAAAGTGTAATTTACATAGTGCTTCTCAAACCAGAATAAATAACCCTAAATTTGACTAATGCTTTTCTCAGGATAGAGAAAATCTGCTCATCGTTAGGGTTAGAATAAAGACGTCTGCCCAGTGCACTCAGACCCTCAGCAGCACAGGCTCCAGAACAGTGTGCTCCACCAGCCAGGCAAGGCTTAAAGCACCCGCGGTTCGTAGGGGCGGCTGGGATCAGCCCGCTCCAGGGGGGAGCCGTACAGCTACTCTTCGTTATCCCAGCGGGACTGGAAACAACTTGGTGCAGTCACTGCCTGGGAAAGATCAGGCGATTGTAAAGCTTTTGGTGACGAAAATACGGTAATGGAATCTCCTACGTTGGAGATATTCAAGGCCCGCCTGGACAAGTTCCTGTCTAGGTTACCCTGCTCTTGCAGAGGGTTGGACTAGATGATCTTTTGAGGTCCCTTCCAACCCTTGGGATTCTGTGAATGGCAGTTGAATTTTGGCCTGTGTTTTCCCAAGTAGGTGTCAAAGTCCTCTGTTATCTTTTTCTTACAGATTAACTTTAGTGAGCAGAATATTAAGCACAGAAAATGGAAGAAATGAAGGCTCACATGTTTTAGGGAAGGAGGGGGATCAGAAGCTCCAGCCTAGCAAGGTGTTGATTTCCTTCGTGGTATTACCCCTTCTCCCATGTACAGCCTTGATGGGCCCCCAACAAAACCTGGGGACTTAGTAGTATTTTAGAGAAAACAAGTAAGAAAATGCAAGCTCTCAAGGCTTTCTTTTTCTTTGGGTTGTTCTCTGCTTCCACTTCAGAAAACCCTGGGGCTGCACAGATTGCAGAAGAGTATTTTAGGCATTACTTTAGGCAAATTAATCAGTGTGGCTGATTTACTTTACAGATATTTTTGTTAACTGTTGAGTGAGGGACACAGCTAAAACATGAAAACATTTGCTTGGAGGGTTTTCTTTGGTCCCTTAGAGGTGTGGGTTGTGTGTGAAGTTTAAATTCCAGCCAGGCTTTTCTGGTTGGGTTGAGATTTGGAGCAGTGCAGCTCATCTGGGTAGGATTGTTGAGCATGCTATCAGAAATGGAAAATAAAGAGGCATTTCGTTAGACTTTCGTGAGCTTCCTCATAAAGCAGCTGAGTAGTGGTGTACAGAAGAAGTCCCAAGGAACTTCTGATCACCACTTGCTCCACATCCCTAATGGTCTGGGCCTCATTTTCAGCCAGGCTAGGCAGAGTGTTACAACACAACTGAGTGTGAACTGGACGCTGTACTTAGAGGTGGAAACCTCGTAACATTTGTGTTAGTGTCCCTTTTAGTTTGAAACTTCAGGTGTTGTCATTATATTTGCATAATGTTGCTGAAACGTCTTGGGGCCCAGGGATTGGAAGTCTCAATTCCTTTGATGCCTTTTTGCTGGATAAGAAGCATGTTGGGGTACTAAAAGTTAAGGTTCTGCAAATAGCTTTTTTTTTTAAACTCAAGGTTTTGCTTGCATCTAAAAGCTGTATTCAGGTGTCTCAAACAGTGTTTTGTACGCTACTGCTTCATCAGCTACTAAAGCTGACTAAACTTCATCTATAGAGACGTAAGTGCTTGAGAAAGGAGCTGTTGATGGACAGTGCTGGTAACTGAACCTTTCTCTTTGGAAATGAACCAGTGAAGCGCTGGTACCGTAACCTCCCCAGTATATCCTGACTTGCAGAGATTTACCAGTTGCAGAGAGTAAGCTTGTCTGTGCCATCCAGTCTTGTTTCTGTTCTTGTTCTTTCTCTAAGATCTCCAGTTTTGTCCAGTGAGATATTGTCCAGTGGGATTATACAAACCAGTTCCCTCTGGGATGGGCTGTTGTGAGCTGTGGACTCTTGGAGGCATTGGAGCTAACAGGAGCCAGGCAGGGATTTGGCAGATCTGAGACACTGGCTTCTAATGGAACTTCACAGTAAGGCTACCTGTGATGACCACCTTGATTTATATCCCAAGGGCAAATTCTGACCAGCGTATATGCAGAATTACCCCCCTCAGCTTTATGCAGTGTCTGCAGTCTATACTAGTTTAAAAAAGCTCTAGTGTATGCTGCTCAACAGGTTGGAATTATGGTGTACTGCTCTATCAAATACATGCTGCTCAGCTGGCTAAATCCTTGAGTGCAGGCTCTAGTTCCCAGAAGTTGTGGTTGTTGACTTAATGCATAGTGACTAATGTGCTGTTGTTAAAAGAATTACTCGTTCTATGAGTGATAGAAAGAATCTGGCAAACAGAACAAAAATGTGTTGTAACTGTTACATCACTGGAAGAAAAGATATTTATAAAATGGTGGAACTAAGATTTTACATAATGCTAGGCAAGAACATTCCTAAGTCCATAGATCGTCGTTGGCAATAACAGAATTCCTTTTCTTTTCCTGAATTACCTCCTGTGGACTGATAAGTTAATGGGGTATCTTTAATTTCTACTTTATACTGTCATTTTATAGTGGTTTTACATATACTGAGTACTTTTATCTTTGTGCCATAGTTTTTTCTCTGTCTTACTATGTCTTTCAGAAAGCAGCAGAAGGGAAGAACAATCGAAAACACATTCCTTTTATAACAAATACTTCTTTATGTATCATTGCAGTTTTTAATTTACAAGTTTTTCAGCCCATACGGTACCAAGATTCTTGGCTTTTATTCAGGCCTCGTGGCTGTAACTATATTCCTTTCAGACTAGCCCAAAACATAATGTGTCATTATCTGGCCAAATTGCAAGTAATATAACCCCATGATTTGTTAACTGTCATGTCTCCTGACTGTTGCATTTAATAATGTTCTAAACAAATACAAGTGAAGCTATTGGTTATTCTATGGATCTCAAAGAATACTGCTTTCAGAGGAAAGCGTAGCTCTCTTCTCTGTCAACTACTTTGACACTCATAATGCTAGAGCAAACAGGAGTGCTGCATTCCCAGCAAAGAGGGGATTCCTCATTCTTGGGCAATTTTGTAAGGGAACAGTTGAGTGGAGCAGTTTGTCCTAACTGTTCTGTGTATATCACTTTAAATAGAAATGCGTTGCCATACAGGTGTTAGTTTTATTGCTTTTGGCAAAAACTGTATGGCTTCAGTTACAAGATAGTTTCAGTAAGTCTTTTTAGGAGCAACTATTGTGATTTGCCAGTGTACAGAAATGTGTATAGGATTTAGACACAGTCAATTGGTTAAGAATCATTTAGCATGGTCTTTGCATACTCCATATCGCTGCTGGAAAAATTTATGGAAGTTGCTCTATTTTGAAGAATTCCTAGCATAAAAGTGATGTTTCTGTCTTTGTAAAGTATCGGCTATAGGATGTACTTGGTTGTTATTAATGCTGCTTCACAAACAAAAGTATACCTGAACTCCCTTGATACTTTAGAAGAATCAGGAAAGTACTTAAATTACGTAGGAAGTAAGGGAGAGAGAAATGATTTAACATGTCTTGAGGCCATTTGTTAAGCATTAACCTTTGATAAACACTATGTTTATCAATGCAAGAAGAATCCACATCAAACCATTTGATAATACTTGTTTACTGTGCTCTTTGACCAACCTGCCACTCACCATTTTCAATGCTTTGTCTATTTCTATAGTTGAAACTCTGTTTTCTTTAAGCCACAGTGAAAAGCCTGGCTCAGTCTTGGTAAGTTCCTCACAAGTACTCAGCATGCCATGCGAAATAAGCCTGTTTCCCTCAGGCTCTTCTCATGGGGTGTGTACTCAGGTTACCTGACCATCTTGATGGGGCTCCACTGAACTTGCTCCAGTTCTTCAGTGTCTTTCTTGTAGCTGGGAAGGGAGCAAAACTGGACACTGTCTTTCAGCCAGAACCTTGTAAGTGCTGAATAAAGGGGAATAATCACCTCCCTCGATCTGCTAGCTTCAGTCCTGTCAGTACAGCTCAGCATGCTGCCAGGGCACACTGCTGGCTCCTCTTCAGCTTGCTGCCCACAAAGACCCCCAGGGCTTTTTCAGCACAGCTGCTTCCCAGCCACACAGACCCTAGCCTGCATCCTTGCAAGGAGTGAATGACATGTACTCCTTCCCAACGGGAAAAGATGAAAAAGCAGATATGAAAAGATGTTCAAGACTTTGTCTAATGTACTTAACAGAAAGCTCCAATTCTATGGTGATTAAATGGAGTCATGAAAAGTCTTACAGGAGTTAATAGCTGGTTTAGGATTTTGCTATGCAGTACCAGTCAGCGCTAAGGGCTGTGCTGTCCAAAAAATTCAAACCTAAATCAGATCAAACTAACCAGCTTTAGTAAGTAAATGGGCATTCAAGAGTGAAACAATTAGCACAAGAAAGGTGGCTCCTTGTCTTTGTTCACTTAGGGTATTCTGTCATATTCCTTCTGAACAATGGCTGTTTATTCTGTTCTTTATTCTGTCTTCATTTGTTACTAGAGGGGTCCCCCCATCTCTTATTTCATATGTGGTTTTTCTTAGTACCCTCAGGTAAAGCTTACACGATTCTCCAGCAATCCCAACATCTGTCTTTCTTACACCAAAATTGTTGCTAAAGTAATCACAAACTCAGGAATGGCTTCAGTAGGTTACTGAGTGACAGACATTGCTTTCATCACATAGTTTACAAAGCCAGAGCACTTAAATCAAGGAAATAAATTAAGAACTTCATGTCATATACTGCATGATGATACACAATATGGAAGATGATACACAACACGGAAGAATCCTATCTCTTGTTGTAATTTTGAATTTAACATCTAACTTATATTGAGGGGCTTTTAAATAAGAAATACTAAGACTAAATTGTTTTCCAAAGAATTTACAATTGTTATTTCTTGTCCAGAGTTACCGACTTGTAAATACAACAAATTACACCTTGTAAGTTCAACACAGATACTATATACACTTTTTTTTAGATAATCTGGTTCCTAAGACTTGCATACTCTGTGTGTTTCTGTTCTTAATGATTTAAAATAAACCAGTTATTAAAACGTCAACCACCATGATAGGACAAGCTTCTAAGCTTTCAAATTGTAAGGAATGAGTTGTTACTAGCCCTCTAGAAAGCACAAGTGTTAGTTTCAGTACAGGGAGAGGGCAAGGATGTACAGCTGGGATGGCAGGTCTTTGACAGTGTTGTCTTAGTTTGGCTTAAGCGAGTCATTAAACCATGGCTATATTTGACTGACTTCCCCTGAAACAAAGAGTGAGCCCTTGCCTCGTTCCTTCTGCCAGCAGAAGTGGTGGGAACGGTGACAAGCAGGTATGTCAGTTGATACAGAATTGTAGAATAGTTTGGGTTGCAAAGGACCTTAAGATCATCAAGTTCCAACCCCCCTGCCATAGGCAGGGACACCTCACACTAAACCATGTCACCCAAGGCTCTGTCCAACCTGGCCTTGAACACTGCCAGGGATGGAGCGTTCAGAGTTTCCTTGGGCAACCCATTCCAGTGCCTCACCACCGTTACAATAAAGAACTTCTTCCTTATATCCAATCTAAACTTCCCCTGTTTAAGTTTGAACCTGTTACCCCTTGTCCTATCATTACAGTCCTTAATGAAAAGTCCTTCCCCAGCATCCCTATAGCCCCCTTCAGATACTGGAAGGCTGCTATGAGGTCTCCACGAAGCCTTCTCTTTGGGCTGAACAGCCCCAACTTTCTCAGCCTATCTTCATACGGGAGGTGCTCCAGTCCCTGATCATCCTCGTGGCCTCCTCTGGACTTGTTCCAACAGTTCCATGTCCTTTTTATGTTGAGGACACCAGAACTGCACACAATGCTCCAGGTGAGGTCTCACGAGAGCAGAGCAGAGGGGCAGGATCACCTCCTTCGACCTGCTGGTCACGCTCCTTTTGATGCAGCCCAGGATACGGTTGCTTTCTGGGCTGCGAGCGTGCACTGAAGCCGGCTCATGTTCATTTTCTCATCAACCAACACCCCCAAGTCCTTCTCTGCAGGGCTGCTCTGAATCTCTTCTCTGCCCAACCTGTAGCTGTGCCTGGGATTGCTCCGACCCAGGTGCAGGACCTTGCACTTGGCATGGTTAAACTCCATAAGGTGTCAAGGTCCCTCTGGATGGCATTCCTTCCCTCCAGGGTATCAACCGAACCACACAGCTCGGTGTCATCGGCAAACTTGCTGAGGGCGCACTCAATCCCACTGTCCATGTCAGCGACAAAGATGTTGAACAAGACCGGTCCCAACACCGATCCCTGAGGGACCCCACTCATTACTGGTCTCCAGCCGGACATTTAGCCATTGACCACAACTCTTTGTGTGTGGCCATCCAGCCAGTTCTTTATCCACCGAGTGGTCCATCCATCAAATTGATGTCTCTCCAACTTAGAGACAAGGATGTCGTGTGGGACAGTGTCGAACGCTTTACACAAGTCCAGGCAGATGACATCAACTGCTCTACCCCGTCCATCAGTTCTGTAACCCCATCATAGAAGGCCACCAAATTGGTCAGGCAGGATTTCCCCTTAGTGAAGCCCTGCTGGCTGTCACCAAGCACCTCCTTGTTTTTCATGTGCCTTAGCATGGCATCCAGGAGAATCTGCTCCACGATCCTGTCAGGCACAGAGGTGAGACTGACTGGTCTGTAGTTCCCCGGGTCATCCATTTTCCCCATCTTGAAAATGGGGGTTATATTTCCCTTTTTTCCAGTCATGGGGAACTTCACCTGACTGCCACGATTTTTCAAATACGATGGCCAGTGGCTTAGCAACTTCATTCACCAGCTCCTTCAGGACCCGCAGATGGATTTCATCAGGTCCCATGGACTTGTGCCCATTCAGGTTCTTAAGATGGTCTCGAACCACATCCTCTTCTACAGTGGACCTAAGGTCTTCATTCGTATGTATGTTTGCAAAGAAAACGTCTTATAGGTCTAATACATAGAGCAGTCTCAGCAATGACAGCAAAACCACAACAAACTGAAGATCATGTCAAAAGTTAAATGATTCAAAAGAGGAGTGGGGAACTTAAATACCTGAGAAAAAGAACTTACCTGAAGGATGAGGGCTTGAGGAAGACTGCTGTTGGAGCTCCTGAGAAGGTCAAACCTGTGGTCTCTGTTGTTCCCAGCAGCACACAGAGAGCTTCAGCAACTTTGTACATGCAGTCCTGTGGACAGACATGCTTGAACCTGTCCACACTTGACAGATGCTTGAGTAAAAAATGGGGGCAGGTGCCATGAGATCTTGCTAATGACATTTTGAGGTTGCTCTATCGCCACTGAAAGGCTGTGGAAACTGTGGAGGATCTCAGAAAGGGAAATACCATACTCATCTTCAGAAAGGACAAGAAACCCTGGGAACTACAGGCTAATCAGAATTATGTTGCTCCCTGTGAAAATCATAGATTCAGGAAGAATTAAGCTTTGAAACCACTTGAGGCAGGCAATTGCCTTTGTCCCCTTGCAAAATCTGTCCCAACCTCAATGATTCTGAGATTCTATGGAATATACTTCTATAGAGGTTTCAAAATGCAGTGTACAGCCCAAGCCTGGCCTGCTCAGTCACTGTGCAAGTAAATCACTTTTATTTACACCGTGTGAGAAGTGTAAGCTGTAACATTTTTTTCTTTTTTAATTTAAAATGTTTATGATCCTTCTGTCTGCAAAGAATCTCTCAGACCTCTCCCAAGTGTTGGGTAATCGTCATTAGCCTTGTTTTGCACTTGACCTAATCAAGGATTGAGATTTAAAACTACGTAATGAACACAAAGGTCTGGTGGGAGGCTTGAGTACAGAGAACATCATACATAAACCTGCCATGAACTTCCTTGTCCCTGGTATTAGTGTGTTGACTGTTCTAAGCCATTATCTGCCCTGTTAATAATCACTGCTTTGTGGTTTTTGGTTTTCTGAGGCTGTTACAGTCCCGTCTCCTTCTCTGAGAAAACTCTTACTAGGACTGAGAAGTACTTTCTCATTGGGTTGATTCCTTTTAAGCTGTACATATACAGTTTGGGATCTAAATGCCTTACCATCAGTTAGCTTAGCACAGGAAAGTGATTTGATCAATACAGCCTTTTTCCAAAGTGAAAGTTGCTGCTCAAAGATGCAGCAGAGTCAGAAGATAAAACCAAAATACTAATGTGCAAAAGAAAGAAATGGAAAAATTATTCCATATTATTGAGGACAAAATATCACTGCCACACATTGTGTGAAGTTATCAGCTGTTTAAAATGACGAGGTTCAGAGAGAGGAGAAAAACTAAGTAACAGGTCCACAATATGGGAAGATTGAAAACCCCACAAGTATTTGCTCTGTCCTGCCTCAGTCAAGAGGAGGTGCAGAATATAAGGGATGGCACAAAAAGGCAAGCAGTGGTGTCTCATTTGTCACTTGGGGATAGAGAAGTGAAAGTGTAACAGAAGGACAGAAAATATAAGATTTCTCAAAGGAAATTCTTTGGTTTAATTGCCACTATACTGAAGCCAAGAGCTTTGAAAGATTCAAAAAGGATTAGAGACTTATATGGAGGATGAGAACATCCACAGTTACTTTAGATTAGAAGCTCCTGGAATATAAGCTGTCATGTTCCAGGACATTACACAACCTATAAAACAAGAGGACTTAGAAAGACATTTTCCTTGTAAGCAGGATATTGTGTTTGTCCACTCTGAGTAATTTGGCTGCTTCTTCTGGAACATCTAGTACTGGAAACTCAAACCCTGGTACTAAACTCACAGTTTTTATGCTGCTGGATTTAGGCAAAAGTATGCAAGTTAAGCATTTCTTCTTCCTGCCCAGATGTAATGTCTGTTTTACCACCTAAATAAAGGACAGCTGCCTAGCTGACTAGATCTTTGACTGACTGTATTGAAACCAGAAATTGCTGGCATTTCTTCTATATGTTTTATGTATTCTATATATATTCCTTCAGTTATCTCATATGTACTTACCAAACAGCATCAGGGCTCTTGGGTGACCACCACATCCTGCTCCAGTTGTTACTGCCCCAGTAGCAGAACTGGCAAGCCTATATCAGTACCACAGACACGATGCTAGTGAAAACCCTTCTGTAGTTTCAGTGACACACCTGATGAGGAACTGGAATGGCTTGGCTATGGGCTAATGTCTTGTTTTGATAACTCTGCCAGAGAAGGTTATAGAGGGGTAGGCTGGACACACAAGTGATAATTTCCATGATCTGCCACAGAAGGATGCATCAGAGCTCACCTGCAGGATCCCAGAGTGTCTCAGTTGATCCAAACTCTGAGCAGCCAAGTGCAAAAACACTCTCTGGTATGTATTATTATCCTTGAATCATGAACAAAGGACTATAAAGATGTGATGCCAGAATATATTACATATAAGGGAGCTTTTTAACAAGGTTATTGAATCAAATCCTATCTTTTGCTGAGGAAAGATTGCTAGCCAGCATCTCACTGTGTGCTTTGCTTTATTCAGTTGCAGATCTGGGACACAGCTGGCCAGGAGAGATTCCGCACTATCACACAGAGTTACTACCGCAGCGCCAATGGAGCAATCCTGGCCTATGACATCAGCAAGAGAGGCTCCTTCCTGTCCATTCCTCGCTGGATCGAGGATGTGAGGAAGTATGCTGGTTCCAACATAGTACAGCTGCTGATCGGTGAGTAAAAAGTATTAGTACCAAGTGCTACAGGTTACCATACAATGTTTCTATACCTGTTTCTATACCTGTTTAAGATGGTTAGTTTTATTTTTGAATTAAGATGTGTGTATTAGATCCCATAGGAAATTTTTCCTGTTTTTTTTCATTAGAAAGTGCTGATTTATCAAACCAGAAATGTTTTGCTTCTATTAACTTCTGTTAAGAAGTAGGCAGCTTTCTATCAGAAGCCAGCTTTGAACCCTCTGATTCTCCCTTAATGGTGAACTGGGCATGCAAGATTTGCAGGTTCTGAGGCACAGCTGCTGGGAGCTATCCTCATGGTAAGGATCATGAGGTTTCCAGGGATCAGAGAGCCTCCATCATATCAAGCCAACACGTTCTGGCAAATTGGAACACCCACCAACTTCAGCAAATGGGAAATTTCAGAAGGACTCTGGGGCATTCAGGGTTTGTCAGTTCTGTGCTTCCCAGACCCAATGTTTCTGACTCAGATACAGCTCTTGCGGCTTGGAAACCCGCTAATAGAACATCAGCACTGTCCCAGATTTCCCTAGGTACAGGCTGCTGCTGTTTTCACAAAATGCTTTTAACTTCCAATTCTAGTTCATTTTTCTTCTCTTAAGATGTACAGCCCCCACTCTTCAGCTACTGACTTCTTCTGTTCTCTGTCCGAGTCATACAGGAACAGAGGCTGGAGGGGGCTGAGGAGGTTATCCAGTCCAGCTCCTGCTGACAGCAGGGCTGATGGCAGGTCGGAGAGGGCATGTTCATTCAAACTTTGAAAATCTCCAAGAATGGCAATTCTGCAGCTCTGGAAACCTGAGAACCTCCTGCTAAATACTGACTCTGACAGAAACATTATAAGTGGCTCTGTTGTTTCTTCTAGGAAACAAGTCTGACCTAAGTGACCTTCGAGAGGTTCAGCTGGAGGAAGCTCAGAGTCTGGCTGAACACTATGATAATATCATCTGTGCCATAGAGACCTCTGCGAAAGACTCCAGCAATGTGGAGGAGGCTTTTGTGAAGATGGCTACAGAGCTCATGATGAGGCATGGAGGCCCTATGTTCAGTGAGAAGAATACTGACAGCATCAAGCTTGACAGCAAAGACGTTGCAGAAGGCTGGGGGTGTGGTTGCTGATATGAGCTAGGTGATGTCCCTAACTTTACTGGAATTTAGATGGTGCTTCACCCTAATGCTGAGTAGCATGGTAGCCATATCCTCCTCCTCCTGTGAAACCAGCAGTTATGTAGAAGTTAGACACAATCCTGTTTGCTTTGGTTTCTTAGTTTTAAAAAGTGACTCTTGAGAGGCAGTCCTAAAAGTCAAACCCTCTGAAAAACGTTCCATCTCCACCATCTCCTTTTCTGTAACCTTCACCCGAGTTACAAAAGTGGAAGAAACAACTTGGAACTGGTCATGTGGGGTAGGGAGGCAGATGGTTGGGGAAGAGGCTGACACACACCCAGAGTTCTGAAGCATTTAGCACGGGACTGTTGGCAAAGGAGGTCACTTTTGGAATAGGCAGTCTTAACAGTGACTGTAAATCCTCAGCACTCCACCAAGGACCAGAAAGTGCCAGTGTCTTTGATAAAGGTATTTCAAGTGCTAGAATCCCCAGCATTTTGATTACAGGACCAGAAAGCAGTCACCATGCCCTAGGGCATGTGAATTGCTGATTCACACTGGGACAGGCCCAGGTGGGGAAGTCTTTTCTCAGGTTTTGTTAGAATTTTACCTTATCAAGTTAACAAAAAGCAAGATCAGCCTGAGCAGTATCACAGAAGTTGCGGTCAAACAGGACTGAACCAGTGTAGTTATTTTAAATACAGCCTTGAGAAGAGGGTAGACGCATTTCATTTGTTCTTGTTTGCACAGTGATAGCTCCCTTTTCCAAGTGGGTATCATTGAGTTTTTTCCCTCAGGTTTCTTAATTTCATTCCACAACTCAAGACCTGCGCCACTGGAAAGAGGAACTGGAGAAACCTTGAACTGACTGGTAGCCATGATCTCCTGCCATGTGGCTAATGGTCATTAACAGGGTTCATTCTAGTCATATATTTGACATAATGTTACCAGAGTGTTTATTGCTTAAATGGTATAAGTGGATTTGATTTTTGCTTTGGATTCGGGTTTTGCTTTTTGGATGTTTTTAAACCATCTCTTTAAAAACAATCTTGGCATATAATGAGAAAGAAGACCTCTGAAGAGCTGAAAACTGCATGCATTGCAACTTCTTGGGTTTAAGAAACAGCACCTTTTCAAGTAATTCCCTCCCAACTTTGCACTCAGCTGCTTCCCTCTCCCTGTCAGAAATTACCGGTTCCTTTTCATTCCTTGAAAACACTCATCAGGAAGAATCTTTCACTGTTGATCAAAGGTCTACACTGTTAAGTTAAACAGATTTAGTAATACAACTCCATATAAGTTGTCTTTCAGATTCAGCTCTGTATTACACATTGTAGGTGCAGGTGAAATACTGATGGCAGCAGTCCTCTCTGGACTTACACTCTCCAGCACCTTACAAAAATGGACTTGCAAAGAGAGCAGAAGCAGGATTATTTTAACTCTGTGATTAAAGCAAAGGCGTTCAGAGTGACAAGTGATTTTTGCAGTCCTGATGCTTTAAAGGAGCTTGTTTTCAGAAAGCACGCATTTAAGGTGAAGTCACATCCTGTTGGAAAATCTTGATCAAAGCGGACCTGGATTGGTTTGCTACTAGAGCTACACTAGTTTTTAGCCATTTAACATATCCAGTATCATGAAAATCAGGAAGTTTTAAGAAAGGGCTAATGGATCAATGGGCTAATTTCAATACTGTTCATCCTGCAACAGAAAATATGAAACCATTCTTTGGTCTTTTTTGGGTTTTTAAACTCTGAGGTAGCCAATTGAGGCATAACGTATGCTTTATAGCCTTCTTGCTTCTAATCTAAGGCGTTAGTTTTCAAGTTTTATAGTTGTGAGATTGAAAGGGCCTTAAATTTTTCAATTAGTATAGTTTTCACAATTGTAATGTTTTATACAGAAGGGCAGGTTGAGCTGCAGTACTTAGGAGTATTTTTGATAGTTTTCCAAGACATTCCAAGCTCTCCTACATCCAAAGACCACAGGCAGGAAGTGTCCAGCAGTAGCTAGACACTGAAAATGGGAATTACCCATACTCTGGATTTGTTAGTGATTAGCAAACCCTGTATTCTGCTCCTGAAGACAGTCCAAGCTAAAACTCAGTCCTGATGAATGCTTTTCTTCCTGGTTAGTTGGTCCTGAAGATCCAGGATACTAGCAAGCATTTGACTTTGTCATGCCATATTCTAGTTTACATCTGTAGGTAACAGTCCTGCAGGTCAGCATGCTTGAACATAGACCCTCAGATAAGCTCAGCCTCCCACTGTTTGCAGGATTAGTGCCAAATTATTTAAGCCATGCTGATAAAGATTCACATGCATTGAAGAACGGTACTGCTAGTAAGATTGAAATTAGTAGTTTACATAGTAACTCATTTTACAACTGGAACAAGATGCAAAATGAACATAAATCCTGCTTGCAATGCAGTCAGTGAATGTGCATTTATAATAGATAGAGAACTGAGGAACTGTTGATCCATTTCCTTAGTTTTCAGGTTTGTTTAGTAGACAAGTAGAATTAGACCAAGTGCTGTAATTTTCCTTACCATTTGCCCCCATATATTCCTTAAGGTAGTCTTGAAGGCTGAGACTCTGTCTACATGTTAGTCTGTTCCAGTCAGAAAACATAAGATACAGCATCAGTGATTTGTTTGCTGTATTTCTGAGTGAATGCACCAATTCAGATCAGGTTTCATTTTGTTGTAGAAAACTATGACTATGGCTTTAAGTCAGCTTTGTCTTCTAACTCTTGGCTCTTCTATGTTGTAACAAGTGCAATACAAGTTTGCATGCCCTGCCTAACGGAACACAAGGGAACAAAGAAACAGCCTGAAGACTTGGTTTATTTTTTCAGGTTAGCAGCAGTTATGAATGACAGTGCTTTGGCTGTCAGTAGTAAAAAGCTTATTTCAATTACCAAAGCCTTACAATACTCACTAGGCTGATAGCTTCTTGGCCAGAAATAAATTAGTAAATGCGACTTGGAGCTTTTCACTGTCCTTCTGAAGACTTCTATTAAATGTGTAATTCAAGTGTTAGGAAGATAGTCCTGTTGGTTTAATTCCGTTAATCCTCTTGAAACCAAAAGTATACCTGGGTGAGGAGAGAGAGTAGCAATAAACCTGGGATTTAGGGGTAAAAACCTCTCTTTGAAACCTTAGGGTACAAGTGCACGCTGCCATACAGCGAGTGAATAATTCAGGAGTGCATGAGCAGAGTTCACAGCATCAACATTTGCCAAGAAACCTGGTTACTGGCAGTTGAATATTAACAAGACTATGTTGCAGTAATTGCTTTCAAGCAGATCTCCTTGGCTGACCATGTATTTGCATTAGTATTTATCATTTATTTTTGGCAATGCCCAAAGTGTGCAAAATATTGCAAAGACACAGAAGGGGACATTATTCCCCGCCTTGTAACTCTTAGGAGTGGAACGCAGAGGCAAATACTGAACTGAAATAATCAGCAGAATGTGGTTCCCAGGAGTGTTCTGCATTGTTATCCTCTGGACTGATTTTGATTTAAACTAATCTTATCTGCAGTTACTCATCCAGTCCATCACCAAGGATGGAACTTGCACACATATTTAGAGTTATGTAAATATAACACCAAAGAAACCTCAGCCTAGAAACCTGCTAACATTTACTTCGCAAAACAAAATGAACAGAACCTAAGTCCTAATGATTTTATCACTTTCTCAGCAGTGGAAAGCAGGTCCCTTTTACAGGGGGTAGAACTACAAAACTAAATTAAGCCCAGATAATGCCCATAGATTTCTAAGAACTTAATGAAAATGAGAGCTCATGGGCAGTCTTTTCTTTGCCTTTAAAGATCATATTTATTTGAAGAATAGAGCTGACCATTACACGCACTATACCTGTGTTGCTGCAGTAGTACTTTACAGTATGTATACACACACAGTAACACCCTTAAGTAACATTAAAGCCTTTCTGTCACCTACCCCAGTATACCCTGTCCCATTAAGATTTACACCTGTGTTATTGAATCTCAGAGCCCCAGCCTGTTGACCGTTTGAATGTCTTTTGCCATTTCATGCCAATCCTGAGGGATCTGGGAGGTAGCATTATTAGTTTCTCTTCATGGGATTGTTTTACTCAAATAATGAAAGTCTCTTTAAATCAATATTAATTTGTGTGTTACTTCATGGATAGAAATGGCTTTATCTTTACCTGTCCTGCTTCCAAAACATTTATATGTTAACAGAGCACTGAATTTTACCCTCTTGCATTATTTTGGGTAAACAGTGTGCTGGAGGAAAATGAAGTGAGAACAGTAACTGCTTTGTGAAACTGAAAAATAAAGTTACTCTCCTTTTGGTATCTTCCAGCCTTGGAGGGTGTTCAGTTTAACCCCTGTCCCTCAATCTCTATGGAAACTTCCCAGAAGTAAACCAAGTTACAGGTAGAGTGTGCAACCAGTGAACAGGGAAAATCCAAAGAAATAGGAGCTCTTTTGTAGAGAGGTAGCTCCCAGGTGACTCACTTTATGCCAGCAGCTGATGATGACCATGTAGCTGTATTCCTGCCCTTGTGCTACAGGAAGTGTTAAAGAGCAACAGATCCAAGGGCATGCAGGTATAGTTCATGGTAAAAGTGAACTGAAGCCCAAAGTTTAGCGTAATTAAGTGGTTAGGGTGATCAGCCTTTCTCAAATGATATTAGAATGTTTTATCAGCTAAAAGGCATTCTAGGTTCACAAATTGGGCCATAAAAGATGTCACATTGTTACTGTAGATCAATGGTTACAGTTGCATGAAGTCACAAAGCAGAGTCCATGCTGATCAGGCTGTTCTCAGATCTGACAGCTCTTTTCCATGCTATGAGTAAATACTGCCTCCGTTTTATTTTTATAGTATTTTTGGTGCTGAACATTCCATTGAGATTTGAGTTGGAGACCCAGCCTTCTGGGTATCTTAGTTTTTACTGGCCAGGTAACGTTAGATTTGTTTTAACCCGATTGAATTAGGTTATAGAACTGTTCAAAGCAGCAAAAAAAATCTCAGATGGAAGCATTTAATTGCAATCCCCACTGCTTACTTTAGGAAAAAAACCTCACAACTATTCTATGAGATGCTGTAATTTCCAGAACAAGTTTAGCCCTCAGCATCTTTATCATTTCATTGTAGTTTACTTGGAAAAGAGCAAAGTAAACAAACCAACCCAAATGTGTATTTGCTGTCCATAGAATTGGTGCCAGAGGTTAGACACAACTAGCTAGCGCACTCACCTGTCCTGACCTTAAATACCATTTTTTAATGTGACTGAAAAACATTCACTTTAAAAAGAATGCTTTGAAGCACAAAAGGGTTGCCATTTTTTCTTCCCTTTTTAAACAAGGGTTTCTATTACAGGCAGTTACCTCTAGTACATAAGTAAAGTAACTTTAGGTGTCACCGAAGATAGATTGTGTCAACAACAGTCTTGGTTTTCCATACGAGTCAGCAGCCAGCAGAAAACAAAGGAACTGAATAACTTCACAAGAATGAGTAAAGAGAAGCCTGAGTAAGAGTCAGGGAAGATTTTCTATTTAGTTCAATTACATGTGCTGGGTTTAATCAATGCTTGCTTACACTTTCCCTCCCAGAGGTAAAATAATGCACTACAGAAGTAGTTTTTTGGGCTTTCCTGTTCACTTCTTGTACAACAGAAAACTGCTGTCTATACTGACGACGAGTGAACTGCTAAACTAGTGAATTGGATGGCAACAGCACAGTTTAACATTTGGACAGCTGTGAGGTTGGGTTAAAGCTGTATTTAGAACCTATTCCTTCATTATGAGCTTAAAAGTATGTCTCTCTCCCCCAGGAAACCATTTGAAAAATCCAAAGATCCAAAATGGCACTTGATTTTTTTAGACTTCAGTTAAGGTATTTGCAATTTGATTATGCAACTGGACTGCTGCCACTGATCTCTACTTTTCTTTCAACTTCAGATTTAACAGAAAACTGAGTATTAACATTCCTGTCACAAAGCACTGAAGATCCACCAGATACTGTAACTGACAAGTTCTTGCATGTTATCAACCTCCTGCTCCTGGGAAAGCTATTTAATACCTGTAGTGTCTACTCTGAAATCAATCAAGTCCAAGTAGGCAGTGTGGGTCAAGGGAAGATATGGCAGGTATTAGGTATATATTACATAAATACACAAAGCTGCTTCTGTTTAAAGCCATTTCTGTCTAAGGCTTACCTGCCCCATTCAAAATTTGTTATTATAGCAAGATTCCTCTAAGTGAACTATTTTTCTTTAGTCATAAGCATAACATTAAAAAAATCCTACATTTATATCTTTTAATTTTGAAGCCTAAACTGGGAAACTAAGAACAGCAATCACCTATTTTAAGCTTTCATAAGAACATATATCACTGACTACCCTGTGGGAATGTAAACCTTAATTCCCCTATAAACTCACTCAGACATCTTAAATTACACATTATATATTCAGATATAATAGCTAGCTAAAAGAATCCAAGTTTCCGTAAGTTTGGGCATAAAGTAACTTACATAGGACCAAAATTGTGGCAAGCTAGCACAGATTTCTAATGGTTTAATCAATACAAAAAGACCCTTAGACAAAAAGATTATCTTTTTCAGATAAAAGCAGAGGAAAACATGAAATAGAAGAGTGTATTTTCTTAGAAATAGTCTTTTTAAGGCTCGTGCCCAACCCAATCTGTGTAGTTTCAAACGCCAGTCTCTGCTCAGTAACCACTAAGTAACAGCCTATTACACTGCACTGTGCTGCAGAACTTGTGATGATCAACACCCATTTCCTCTGCAGTAAATGCTGTAAGCAATACAGACTCATATGAAGATGTGAGGGAGTGATTTTGGTTATCCAAACTATTGTATATGAAAACAAGTATGAAAGATTGCCCTTTGAACATGGCATGCAAACTTGTCTTGACAATTTGAAGGTACTTTTAAAAATTGAGTTAAGAGCTGAATTTTCAGAGACATTAAAGCTGCAGACAGAGGCCTACCAAGGTCTTCAAAAGCACCTAGTTACCACTGCAAAAAAGCACAAGACCTGGATGGAACTGGTTTTGCACTAAAAGGAAATAGTTAACTATCAGGAAAAAAAAAAAACTCGTGAAAAGAAGAGCATCCTGATTATTCTGCATTTTCATGTTCGTTCCCTACTTCAGTGATCTGCATCAGTAAGCATTTTTCCCTTTATAAATGGTATTTAAATAGATAATTCTAAGTGTGAAAAGTAGTTTGATACTTGACCAAATAAAATGCTATGTACGTTTTCTTAAGAGAGTGATAATATTGATGACTTTGCTGACAGAGTCTGATGGTGTGATGCAAGAGATTCACCAGGCCGAGTTAAGGCTTGGAATGGTGCTGCACACACACACGCACCATTTCAAAGCCAGGGAAGCCAATGGATGGGATCAGACACTGTCCTGCTTGCCAGACAGAAAGGAGCTACAAACTGAGTGGAAGGTGAATTTAGTTATTTGTAACTGTTTTTAAAGATTTCTCTTTTCTAAGTCTGCAAGGAGAAATGCTGAGATTTTTGATAGTTAGATATGCTCAGTGCTGCCAACCAGCTTTTCCCACTGCTGTGCCTCACTCACTGATACCTGAGATATAAACCCTGCAACTCCAGAGACCAGGTAGCATTCGAGTGAGTCTGGCTGAGATACCTGCTGGGGAGAAAATATAAATCTCTTAATTCATATTGAATTCACTGCATTCCAAAATCAGATGAGGGGTTTGGATGATAACAGTGTTAAAATTATTCTGCATTTTCTAGGATGAATCTGTTGCTGTTTCTCAAGGTTTCTTCAAGAAATGCAGGTTGTACATTTCTAATCAGGAGTAACTACTTTGCTTTTAAACTTTATCACAATACTTAGATCATTTCAAGTATGAGGAGACAAGGGAGCAAGCTTGCATATTACAGTAATTTTTTATACTTTATCTTCATCTATTTATGAATTTATTATGAAAAATATTTTTAAACATATGAATCCGACTTTTTGTTGTGAATTTTAGCAAAGTAGTGGATGCATTGTACTGTGTATCATTAAAAAGGTTTAATTAAAGTAAACATTTGGCAATTAATACCTTCTTCTATGTACTGATTTATCGTGTTCACATTAGTGACCACCGAAACGTTCTTCTGAAACTGGGGCTGGTTTAGTCAACGTTGAAACAAGGATGTATTTCATCACCCAAGAATTCATCCTTGTATAGGCAAAAGGTTTTAACACAGACTGTGTAAGATATGCAGAAATACCATACAATAAAGACTGTTAGTACCCATTTCTGTTCAAGTTGCAGACAAGCACACCACTGAGTTTTAAAGAAACTCCTGCAATGGTTGCCTGTGACACTGCAGGAAAGAGATTTCCACCTCTCTGAGCAACAGTCTTCTGTGTGCAATGTTATTAAGGTCACTATTTCTATCCTCCTTTAAGCCCTGGTGAGACTAAGCGGGGGGCACAAAATAGCTACACTGCACTTGCCCTAACAACAGGGTAGTCTCGCTTTTAACCAGCACACAGGACAGGCAATGTGGAAACTAAGTAAACCAGAGGCCTGGGCCAGCTTTCGGCTGCCTGTGCAACTCCTGTCATTGAAAGCAATATATACATTCCTTTCAAATGTGTTTGCACCTCATACAAAACTATATCAAATCATTACAAACATGGATGCCCTGGTGGGACTACGTACACGCACTGTGCTTGAAGCTGCTCTCTCAACTAACAGGCTCCACTGAGACTCTCCAGCTGTTGGGAGCAATAACTTACAGTGGAAGTGTCAAAGTTTAGCACAGTGTTTCTGGGAACCATTTTGTCAGTATTGCTCCTTTCCGTCCATCAGAAACACCACCTGAAGGTTGTGTTGCCATTCAGCGAGACCTGGACAGGCTGGAGAGTTGGGCAGGGAGAAACTTGATGAAATTCAACAAGGGCAAGTGTAGAGTCTTGCATGTGGGGAAGAACAACCCCATGTACCAGTACAGGTTGGGGGCTGACCTGCGGGACAGTAGTGAAGGGGAAAGGGACCTGGGGGTCCTGGTGGATAGGAGGATGACCATGAGCCAGCAATGTGCCCTTGTGGCCAAGAAGGCCAATGGCATCCTAGGGTGCATTAGAAGGGGGGTGGTTAGTAGGTCAAGAGAGGTCCTCCTTCCCCTCTACTCTGCCTTGGTGAGGCCGCATCTGGAATATTGTGTCCAGTTCTGGCCCCCTCAGTTCAAGAAGGACAGGGAGCTGCTGGAGAGAGTCCAGCGCAGAGCCACGAAGATGATTAAGGGAATGGAACATCTCTCTTACGAGGAGAGGCTGAGGAAGCTGGGACTCTTTAGCTTGGAGAAGAGGACACTGAGGGGTGACCTCATCAATGTTTACAAATATGTAAAGGGTGAGTGTCAGGATGATGGAGCTAGGGTTCTTTCAGTGATGTCCAGTGATAGGACAAGGGGCAATGGGTGTAAAGTGGAGCACAGGAGGTTCCATGGGAACATCAGAAAAAATGTCTTTACTGTGAGAGTGACAGAGCACTGGAACAGGTTGCCCAGGGGGGTTGTGGAGTCTCCTACGTTGGAGACATTCAAGGCCCGCCTGGACAAGTTCCTGTGCGATGTACTCTAGGTTACCCTGCTCTTGCAGGGGGGTTGGATGAGATGATCTTTTGAGGTCCCTTCCAACGCTTGGGATTCTGTGAACAACAAACAGCTGACAAAGAGCCAGCAGCCAGCTGGGAAAGGAAGCATGCCCATGGTACGGGGCCTGTCTCTGCGAGTCAGCCATCCATGGCAGAACAAACCCCAGCTGCTCCAGGGCCCTTCAGCTCTGTGTCCCTTCCACCTTACAGAAACCCCTCACGGAAACGACTGTGACGCTTTCATGCCACATTTGCTTATTTTCTTACTGAAGAGAGCCCAAACGACTGTCCAACCCCAAACATAAACCACAGCTCTTACTAAAATGCATGTTTCTGATTCATGGTTTCACCATCTGCAGCAAAACGCAGGGGTAAACACATCCTTCCCAGCACCTGGGTTTCAAGAGCACCAAACTGTGCCCATCTCTGAGCCCTGGGGCACAAGCTCTGTTACTGACAGGAAACACCAAGCACCTGTTTGAAACCTGAACGAGGGGAGGCTGAAACTGTGAACGAACGCTCTCAGCTGCTATTTCTGAGAAGCGTTTTGGCTTTTTTGAGGGGCTGCCAAGCCCATAGTAGCACTTACCAAGCTGGAGTTCAGTCCACCGAGCTGGGGAGCTTGAAATACCCTGCGCCTTGGGGACCTGTGGGGTGGTGATGGTTTTGCATGTTCCTACTTCTGTGCTGTGGAAAATTTAAGCATAAATAGCTAAATAAATAGATTAGATAAAGAAACAGATAAATAAATAGATAAAGGGATGCGGGGGGGGGGGGCAGATGAGGAGGGGGTCGCCTCAGGCAGCCGCTCTGAGGTGAAGCCAAGATGGCGGCAGCCTGCCGAGCTGAGGGGAGCCCCGCCATGCGTTCTGTCCCGGCACCTTTGCCTCGCTGACCGCTGTACCACAGGCGCCCGCTGCACCAGCGCTTCTCCCTCGTGCTTTACAGTAAACCCCACACCCAGCGCTCATCTTTGTCCATCATCTGTGGCAACAACCGCCTGTGTTTGGTACCGCGCTGATGCGGCTCCAACCCCAGGGCACGCCGGCACGCTGCTGGGACTCAGCCCTACACCACACAACGGGTCCCATTAATGACAGCTCAAGCAGACTCACTGGGCACCGTTTACACCCCTGCCCTGCAGGCACAGCCTGAAAGGTCCGAGGGGAATAGAGGCTAAAAATTGTCTTCTGCAGTTAACAAACAGCAGCAGCCTGACCAGCAACCGAACACTGGATCTTCTATGTCGGCATTCTAGCGCTCCCAGGAGGGATGAAGTTTAAGCAGTGTATACACAGCTCCTCCATGGACCCTTTGAGGTGTCTATGCACATCTGCAGGTCGAAGGAGGTGATCCTGCCCCTCTGCTCTCGTGAGTCCCCACTTGCAGCGCTGCGCAGTTCTGGTGTCCTCAGCGTAAGAAGGACACGGAGCTGTTGGAGTTCTTCCCTGTGAGGGTGCTGAGGCACTGGGATGGGTTGCCCAGGGAAGCTGTGAATGCTCCATCCCTGGCAGTGCTCAAGGCCAGGCTGGACAGAGCCTTGGGTGATATGGTTTGGTGTGAGGTGTCCCTGCCCATGGCGCAGGGTTGGAACTGGTCCTTTCCAACCCGAACCATTCCATGATTCTATGATGGGGGCAGGCGGGAGAGAAGAAAGAAACTGAACGTTTTCTGTTCATCAACTTCCATTTTTTTATTCCTTCCATCACTGACAGCCTGAAACCACTTCCAGCAATAGTTAGAGCCCTGCAACGTGTGCCAGCGCGGAACCAACGCAGCACGGCACCCTGGCACACCAGACCCACAGCCTTCGCTCAGGAGGACCTGGCACCCTCACAAGCAGCTGGCATCTTATAGGAGAGTACTGCACAAATAGCAACATACCTGTTTATTGCACCAATAAAAAAAGGCAAGAATGTGCTGCTGTAATACTTTCCCAATGAAGGAATGGGAAAAACACTGTTTAAAGCAGTGGCCTTAAACTGGATCCAGCAAGATACATTAAAAGCTACCTGTGAAACATTATGAGTGAATGAATGGACAATCCTGATGGTAGAGAGAGGGATTACAGATGGAGAAAACACAACAAAGAAATCGGACTCCTTAGCAGCAGTGTTCTCTTCATGATGTGGTTTTCATTCTCTTTCATAGCAGGACAGTAAGCAGTGAAGAAATTGGCCAGGAAGTCTTGTCACTTTATGCCACTATCTGGCTGCCAATTGCTAGTTCTGCAAGAACTTGGGAAAAATGAAGACCCCCAGATTTTTGTTTGTGCCATTTCTGATTTGGGAAAAGATAAACAGACAAGAAAACAAAATAAATCCAACCATAAAAATCTGACACACCCCAAAGTTATGGTGAGTGACAGTTGTGTGTAAGTTGACCTCGTTCTTAAACCACACTTCACTGGCTTCAGTTTCCTACCTGGTGTCACAAGTACACCATACACACCGCTATAACAAATAACAGAAATACATCTTCAAAGACATCTTTTGGATTAAAAAGCTTAAAAGTATTTTATAAAAATAACAAATTACTTTTATTTTTAAATGAACAGCTATAAAATTCATGAACCAACAAACATGTAACAGACACAAGGTGAAATATATTACACTAAAGGCCAGGTAATTACCACAGTGGTATGAAGCTTCAAGTAAATTACTAGGCACTTTTTACCCAAACAGTAGTCACTCATTCCATGGAGAAGTCCAACTGACAGGAATGCCTGAAACATCATTGCTGAAGCTTTCTAAAATCCTAAATTCCTCCAAAAAGTGCAGATAAAAAGGCAAAGACAAAAGGCCAGGTATTCTGCCACACAAGACACCCAACGTTAGCTGCTTTCCTTACATGACTGTTCAGCTTAGTTGGAGTTTCAAAACTGGTGTTCACAAGTCTGCCTTCTCCATCTTACAACCGCATTTCTATTAAGGCTTTACATGTCAGAGCAGGGAGAAGCTGTAGCAGCTCCAGACACATGGAAAACAGGTAAAGAGAAAGGCTGCAGGGTTGTATGTGAGCAAGTACAAAGCAGAACAGACTTCACTTTGCTCTAATTGGGAAAAGTACTCATTAGCTGCAGAATCCCAAGTGGCAAAACATATGCTCTGTACCTGCCAGTTTGTAAGCGTGTGAGCAACCCCAGCCCCATGGGCCGACACTCTCAAGATCCCAGTTCCTGGAAGCTGAATCTTCCAGCAAACAGAAGTAGTCACATGAGAATTGAGATACCAGTAACATGCATAAACTGCTATGAGAAATTGCTATTAAAATACCTAACATAATTGAAAGGAGGAGAATGAAGGGCAACTAAAGCAACAAATGACGTATTTCCAAGTACTTTAAAAAGCATTGTTGATATTTAATATACTTGTATTAAGCAAATTAATATACCTAAGTTTACTTAATATAAGATTGTATTCATGTAAAGCTTAAAAATTTTAGAAAGCAGCAGTTTCTGGCATGATTTTAAAGCACAGTTTGGTTTGGGGGAAGAAAAGCATAGCACTGAGTAGTCCTTAAGAAATGATGTCATTTCAATAAGGTGCAAAGTTCTCCAGCTGGAAGACCAGGTCTACGGCAGCATCAACATCTGGTACAATATGATCTGGCTCTACTAAGCCAGGCTCAAATCTAAAATCTCTGTGGCCATGGAACACCGTTTCAGCTATGCTCGCCCTGGTATCCAAGGGCACCTCGGTGTGTGGGTTGTAAACCCCGGTACAAACAAGAACAGACCTACAGTGGGCAGCAGCTGCGGATGCTAACTCATTCTCCCAGCTGTTGTCTATCTCCTCATCCTGAGAGAGCGTGGCGGGTCCCCTGCCACCAGCAACTTTGGCCTGAACCCAGGATTTTGAACCTTGTCTGGAGTTCTCTTCAAGACAGCGATTGTAAAGGTTAGCACCATAGACATCAGTCATGAGATTATCTCTGGAAACAGAAGAAACAGCTTAGTCAGCAGGGCAGTTGGGGTTGTCGGACTGCAAAGTCTGAAGGACATTTATGCAGTTTTGGTTTAACAGTTTATTTTATACTTTACGTGACTTTATGTGGGAATATGCAAACCAGAAGAAACCCAATTCTATAGTTATTTTATTACACAACTTTCATTAAGCGTGACATATGATAAGAGTAAATAACTCCCTAGTGAAATTTCAGTTTGGAAATCAAGGATAGGTATTTGCAGTCCATGAATGAGTTCATTATATTTCCAGTCATCTTGGAGACTCTGGAACATCTTTTAATACAATACAGCTTTATCTCTATCTATGAAAAGGATTCTATGATGGGACAGCACACGCAGTAGCGTATGACTAAGCTTAATGACCTCACAAATAAAATCTAGCTCTACATTCTCTAATAACTGTTGTTTACCAGTAATCCTAATAAAAAACCACCCATGCAAATCCTTTTTGCTAGATTTACACAGCCTCTTGGTGGGGGGAAGGGAATCAGGAGAAACCTTAGCGGCATCTAAACCACTTTTTGTGCTTCTACAGAAATAAGACATAGAAAGAGCAAAGTATCATTCATTTTCAAGATTAGAAACACTGAGGCTCCAAAACACTGTAAGAAGTACACCGTAGTGCCAAGAATATTAGTGGTCCCAATGGTATGGGAAACAAGCTAGTACAAGTTGTGGATCTTTGCTGGTATTCCTGTTGTGGGTGATTTGCTGCTGTACTGGTTGGACTTGGGGTGCCTTACCCGACAGCATACAGGGTGTGAATGGGGTGCTGCCACTGCCTCTCTGCTGCCTGGGCCCTGATGAGGTATTCCGCGTACTGGTAGGTCACTTTACTGGGTTTGCCCATGAGGGCCTCATATTTCAGATCTTTGCCTGTGATCTTCTTGTAGATGTTTTCCAGACAAACCATGAATGTTCCATGCCCAAACCTGCCCACATAGGAAGACAAATCAAATTATATTAAGTGCAAATTAAAAAAACACATTTGTATAAAAAACTGCCTTTTTTATTTCATCATCTTTTAGGAGTAAATCACATCCTGTAACTATGGAATCTCCCTCACTTTCCACATGTTCCAATGCGACATTTCCACAGCTGTTTCACTGAAAATCAAGTGCTGATTAGCTGAAAAATAAACACCACAACAAGAACAGGTTATTGGGGCAGCACAACAGACTTATCTGTTCTTAAAATGTGGTAGTGCTTGTGTTAGTATTAATTGCACTTAAATAGTTACAGAAGTGACCTTCCTGAAAGAATGCCTGGCCTGTGATCTACTCTGCAGTGATAGAGCAGAATCACCAAAATCAACAAAGAGGAGAAATAGAAAAGGAAGGACAGAATCAGACAGAAGGAAAATTGATCTCTCCTTAAAATGGTTTTGGTATACCAAAACCCTCCTGTAATATGGAGGCAAAAAAACCCCAACTTCCTGGGTTTCTCTAAAACAGATGCAAAGGAGGATCAAGGAACAAGCTATGATTTTACAGCATGCTTTGGATAACTGTTATTCTCATCAAGGTGCAGACAGTGATGATGGGTCATCATCCAAGCCAGTAAAGCAGTAAGTTAGAAGATGTAATCTGATGGTAAAAAAAAAAACAGTTTTACTTCACTACTAGTGAAACACTAGTTCAGGGTGTGGAATTAGGGATGAAGTAATACGCATCACTTGAGAATACCATATTACCAAAAGCACCCTAAGAAGAACAGAAAGTTGCTATACAACAAATGATACATACTGCTTCAGAAGAGCTGCCAGGTAACTTCTAATGCACATAGATTGGTATATCTGCTCAAATCAAGGTCAACAGCGTAAAAAATACACAAACCCACCAATATAATAAGCATCAGAAGCAAGTAGAGATGTTAGAAATTAAGTCTCTAGTGGCCTACAAATTGAAATAGTCCTTTAAGGAAAAAAGCTACAAAGGAGAAAGCAACTGTAGTACTTTCATAGGTGGTACCTAATTTGTTTTTCTGTATTAACCCTTCATTCCCCCTCTCCACCCTGTTTGTTGCTTTCTGCTATGAAATACCAATAAATGATCATAAAATTATTTCCAGTAATTACTAGCAACAGCTTCTACCAACTTCGTCATGGCATTATATTCCTGTAGTGAAGGTAGCAGCTCTGACACATGCAACCTTGTCATACTGTCAAACTGAAAGGGAAAAAAACAAACCCAGCTTTACACTGGATCTTTCCCAAAGGGCATAACCAAAACCATGAATCTGGTTCACTGTAAATATAATGGTTGCCTTACTCTAGCCTGAAAACATCACACATCTGTCTTTTAGCAGCATGCTAACTGGAGAGGATCTTTGCATCCAGTAAGGACAGCTGACAAGATCCTCAACCCAAGATCAAGGCAGCAATCAAGTCACACTAACAACAATGACTATTTCAGTGTACATTCACATTTTGACTGGGGGAGAACAGAACTACTGAAGGAACTACTGTTCCTTGAAAGAACACACTACTGAAAACAAAATCAAACAAAACCACCATCAGAGATCATGCCACCTAGTTCTGTGTGTTCTACTTGTTTCATCCTGTGTTCCTTAGAGAGCTCACTATATTGTCCTCAGCTCAAAAACACTCACTGCTTTCAACTAGCAGGTTCAATTCTTCACCCTATTAGAAAAAGTGGGGTGGAAAGGAGAAATACCAAAGAAGGAACTAATGAAATGAGACAATGGCCTTGATATTTGTTTTAGTTTTTCCTTTGAACTGAGACACTGAGGCCCTCAGGCAAAAACTTATCTTCTGGGAGCAGAGAAACAAAGGGGCTTAGTGTGCAGAAGCAGCTTTTACCATGAATAACTGATTTCCTGAGTGCAATGATGTAGACAGCAATAAGGCAGCACTTGCTGAAAGTGCATGGCTTTAGAGATGCTGTCATCAATGCTGAGACCAACTCTGAAGCTGTAGCAAGCATTTGGTATAAAAGAATTACCCGATTTTCACTGAAGATATGAGGTAACACCAAATATATCACGATATACATACATGTTACAACGTGTGCTTACCTTGGAGACTGTGCTTCAGCTACCCACATCAGATCCATGTTACAGGCAAGCACAGGAATGTGAGGGTAATTTTCACAGTGATAGGGATTTCCAGGGTAGCCACTTGTCAGCAAAACGTCTATTATCAGCTGCAGGTTGGTCTCCCATCTGACTGGTTCCCCAAACAAAACAACAGCTGTGAGAACAAGAATTACAGAGCAGAGTTATGGAATTAGCTAACGGGGCACCAAATCTCTGACACTAAAACTTGGTCTAAAGAGACTGAACAAGTAATTCGATTTAACCATGAACTGAAACAGTCACATTTAACTTTAACTTCAGGTTTTACTGTATTACATACCCATTCTTGCACAGCGAATCTCAGAAGTAACAGCCCTCCTCTGCAAAATCTACCAGTTTAAGGATTTCTTTTTTTAATTGGCTACATTTCTCCACAGCACCACGAAATATTAACTTCTAAATGGCATTTCTCAGTCTTCCACACCCTTGTGAATTCTGCGTTTACACCCAGTGTTTACACAGATCAGAGATATTATTTTGATCAACTTAAACCAAAATTTGATTGCTGTTTTTAGACCTTTTTTCTGGTCCCCAGCATCATCTGGTGCAGATTTTATTAAATCCTGAAGTTGAGTTTCTACTTTCCTGTACTTCAGAGGAGAGTGAATGCAGTGTGCTTAAACAAGGTGCATCTCATACTACAGCTCTGAAGTGACCATCCCAACCGCTTGTAAGAACAAGACCCCTTATTTCTGAACAGAGAAATTCATTCCTCATTCATGACAGGAAGACAACAGCAGGCAGTTAAAGGAAGATGAAGAGGACAGCAGACCTCTGAAACGCCAAAACCACATGGCTCAAACCTGCACGCATTAAAAACACAGCTGTCACACGTGATGCAGTGCAATCAAGGAGAGATGCCATTACCGAGGACACTTCAGAATTGTCTCAGCCAACTTTCTGAAGTTCCCAGCAATCTAAAAATAAACCCCAATTATAAAGTATGACAAAGATATTTCATCTCTTAATGGATAGTTGCAAGTTAAATAAAGACAACTGACCCTCAATCTTGGGAAGTTCCGCAGCAGAGGGGGACTGCAATAAGAAAAAAGTGAAAGTTTTCTACAAGATTAAACAACTCCTATTATTTTTAACAGAACAAATTCAAGTATAGCCCCCACAGCTGCCTTCTGCAACACTCCCAGGAAATGCACCCTCGATTTTAGTATATACCTAGAAACTTTTATCTCAACTCTGAAGTGAAAACTCGTGGCAAGGGGACAGCAGACAAGTTCATGTCTAGCTTCCTGCATCCATTTAACTGCCTCTGGCAAGCTACAGTTGCTTAATGTACTTCCGTATCAAAGTTGTTTAATTTACTTCTGTATCAAAGTATGGATGTTTGCTTTGCCACAGGAGGAAGAGGCCTCCAGTGTTAACGAGGCATTTGAAAATTAGCTTTTGAAATGTATTTCTTTAACACTGCTAAGGAAGAAAAACATGATCTGTAACACATAACACATGTGCTAAACAAAGAAGAGTTTGCACTTCATGAGCAGCTCTCCACAGTGACAAACAGGTAACAGTTTCTTGAGCTTTGACACCCACATGGCTGAGAAGCAAGGCAGGAGGTGATAAAACTGAGTTACGGATTCTGTGAACCACAAAGGACCTCCTGACTTCACACGGGAGAACCGCACTCTGCAAACCAAGCCCGAACATGTGCAGTACCACATGCACATTTACTGAGGGTGCATTCACATCTTGAAGCCAGCACAGTTCAGTTGAAGCCACACTGTATGTACTGTTACTATTTAAATACATTTGAATAATGGTACAAACAAGAAAGGGAATAAATTGCAGAAAAATTAGTTATCTGCAACGCACTGGCTTACAATCAAAGCAACCTCACAGGCTAGAAACACTACCAAGACAATCCTGTACGGAAGGAAAAAGCTTATTTTATCTTACACACACCTGAGGAAGCTGATCAGCTTTCCACGACAGAATCTGAATGAGGTATCTGTATAAATGGTAAGTTTCTCCACAGCAGTAAGTTACAAAATCAAAGGTTATGTTAAAGGACTACCAAGAAAACAAGCCTATAGAATTGTTCTTGGAAATGATGCAATAAAACAAATAAAGGAGGAGAAAAGCAACGTCAGAACACAACGTAAGAACAGCATTAGCTCCGTAGTTTAAATATTGACCCCTGCTATAGAATGTGATCTAATGAGCAAACGAAGAACTTGAAAACAAAGATACACACTCACCAGAACATTAGGTCTTCTGTCATGGTCAACTACATCTAGCAAAGGGTGTTTCTCCCGCAGTGTTTCAATGGTAATAGGTTGACAGAAACCAAGGCTGGAAAATGCCAGTTAAGGATACAGAACTGCTTGTATTAAAAGAGTTTAGAAGTTAGCAATTCCATTTTAACAATTTTAACATATGCAGCTTACCTGGTAAAGAAAATTATTTAGGAATGAAAGCAACAGACAGACTGACTTTTTCTTCACTAAGATAAAAAGATGATCATCCCATTATTGATAAATGGGAGACCTGTGTGCCTGGAATCCTATGACAGAAATTATACATAAATCTTTCTCAGAATAGGAGATTAAAAGCAAGAAGCCACTCTCCACCTGCAGTACTCCAAGATCACCTTCACATAAGCAGAAGTTTATGTGGCAGCAAGACAGCATCTTGTGCAATTGTTACAGGAAAGAAATATGAGCTACTTGAGTTACAGTTACTGTCCCCACAACCTGTGCTTTCCTCAGGCCATTAGAGCTGAAAGCATGTCCCTAGGTAAGCAAACACCATAAAGCTCAGCCTCTTGCTAAATGGTGGCCTGAACAACTGGGTTTAATTGTGCTCTACAGGGAGTGAAGATAAATACGGAAACGCATCGGGAAAGGAAAGGACCAGAAGGGGAACAACAACCTCCTGATTTGTGTAGTAGTATTCTTAAATACTGATACACCCCATTAATTTAAACTTAGTTAACAAGAGGAAATCAAACTATACCTACTCATTTACGTAAACAGCAGTTGTGAATTTAGTCTCAGTGCAACGACATCATCTTACAATGCAAATGAAAGGAAGAGCAATTGAAGTCTATCAGTTACACAAAGCAAGCCCCTGAATTCACACCATGGGCCATTTGTGAAGTTATTTTCAGACCCGATTATCTCGCATGAAAATGCTATCCAACAGAAATACAGCTTTTGTGTTCAGTTTGTAAGAGACTTTTCTCTTAGCTGTGCTGAACTAATTTTGATTAAATTGGAATGTTCCTTCAGGAACTTTTTCTCATCTTTGTATCTGAAATAACAGTTATAAGTTGCACTTATGTTTTTTTACAGCTTATGACTGCAGTAACTTTAATTAAAGTCCCAATAAAGGAGGAAGCTACTGGAAGCATGAGTGAAAACTGTGCAATAGTTAAGGTCATTAAATTACAGTTTGAAGCTTTGATACCACCATTATACCAACATAATTCAAGTTCTTTTTGGCCGTTAGCGTAGATGTGGCAAAATACTTTCCAGTGTAGTTCTGCTCTAGATGCTGGTCACAAACCCACTGTGACCTGGCCTGGTTGCATGCCCACCTGCAGATGCTGAGCCACTGAACTACAAGTCAGATGCGATGATGTTACAAGAATGCCACACTCTCACCCACTGCAGAACACAGACCCTTGAGCTGAAGTGTCATTTACACAAGTCCAAACAAATTATTTCTCTTTTCTCTTTCCTCATTAAAAGCAGCAAACATCAACACACAACCACTTTCAAAACATCAAGTTGACACCACAGTACGAACTACCACTGCTGATGACTGCACTTGTAATGCTGACATATTTAGTCGTCACTTAATCCACAGGATCCCCTGATCTTGATTAAGGAGAATACTTAAACAGAAAGTTGTTGGGTTGGTTTTGTGGTTCGGTTTATAAAGATACTCTTGAGCAATATCAAGAAGAGGTCCTTGTCCTGATACAAGAACACATTTGTCATGGTACCGCTTGAACATCCGCAGAGGACTGTGTGACATCACCACCTGGTCCTGGGAAATCTGTGTGGGATTTCAAAACAAGAGGAGTTTGTTGTTGTCCAGATCAGCTGTTTATGCGTGGATGTAATCAACAGCTGTCACAAGGCTATGAGTTACAAAACATCAAGCAGACCTACGTAAAGCCCAACCACACCATATCTCCTAAATTGCACAATGTGTTTATAATACGCCAGGAAAAAAAATCATCACTAACAAATTGTCATATAGCCCCTTTTCAGGTGCCAGAATCACTCCATTCAACAAGAACACAAGGTTTTCTCTCTTAGTTTTAAAGGGATGCCAAATGCACTTAGAAAACAAACAGGGAGGAAGGATCAGAACTGGCCTAGTTCCAATCACGGTCCCTTTGCTAGGCTGCAGCACTGATTTCATTGTATCAGACCTTCTTGTCTTAGTTTCCATATCCCCATTCCTTCGATAGGTATAAAATCAGTGTAAGTATTACCCTAGAAGGACACTGTTATGAATCACTGCTTATCACTTTTACAGATCTAAACCCCCCCCCAAATCATCGAGATGTTGTTTTACCCATGACCCAGAGTTTGACTGGTACAGACATGCCCATGTCTGCTGGCCCTTCCCAAAACCAAAGGCACTGCAGGACTCACTTCATGGCTTTCTCTTAGCAATGCTCAAGCAGTCTCCATGGACGGAAAAGTCCTATTGCCTGCAGTGCTCACAGATCAGGGGGAATGAAGTTTTACTATCCACAAACTTGGGGGTTGGAATGATGTTTAAGGTTCATCCTGTGATTCTGTAACAAAGCCAGGCAGGAAGCTCCTGCCTCACACATCACCACAGAAGACACTCACCGGCCAGAGCAGTGGTTCATGGGATTGGCCCACGCAGGCTTTTTTCAGGAGGAGAAGGCAAGATTTATTCCCACAATAATCACATTGCAAAGAAATACCATTACCACTGGAAAAAGCAGTGCCTTCACCAGCGGCAATGCCACTGGCTTTGGACAGCATGTTTTACTTTTATAACACCTCCAGCAATGCATATCAGGGAGCTTAAGGGAAAACCAAAACTGCTTAACTGAGCAGCATTTAATGGAACATAATACATTTGACACATTCACCACAAGTAACTAAGGAAATGAATAGGATTGATGGCACTCACTGGAACTCCCAGTAGCTGTGACAACTGATCAGCTTTTTCCTGGCGAAGGCAATTCCCTGCATTGGTGACAAACACCACAGGCACCACGAACTGTCCCTGAGAGTTCACTAGCTTCTGGAAGGCTGTTTTTGCAGCAGGAATTGGAGTCTTCCCTCGCACCAGTACACCATCAATGTCAAAGAGAAACCCAAAGGATGGCAGCACGCTGAGCTGTAAGAAAGAATTGGAAAGAGAAGAGTACATTAGTTATTCCCATACTTACGTCTGTTTGATAAAGCTCACAATAGCTCAGCCCAGTGAAACAGACACTCCCCAGAGAAGGGATGGATCCTCAACTTTGCACATTTCAATATGCCTTACAGACATATTCATGTGCTAAAATACGTACTGTGAAAAAAGGAACCCTACAACTCCCCTTCTCTTATGCCTTATGAGTAGTCCTTGAATGCTTCAGGAGACAGGGACAAACTGAGGTAAACTGATAAAAAGGTACAAAATACACACTGCTGTGCCAGCAAGTCACACTTCTCATTGATTTAACCCCTCTCTATTTCACAGGCAATGTCAATGCCCAGAACACTAACCAAATAAACTACTAACACAGGAAAAGTGGAGCAGCAGGGAGCTGATGCCGAGTTTTACATGTGGCAGACTAACGCCTGTTGGTAAAGTCAGCTCCTCCTTCAACACAGATGCTGTCTGAGTCCCTAGAGTTTATATCTTGTTGCCTGACTTTGAAGAAGTGAAGAGCTTTGTGAGACCAGGAAAGGAGAGCAAGGCTAACTGGGGGTAAGAGAAGAGCTGGGTAATAAGCCCAAGGAGTGGCAACAGAGAGAGGACTGTCAAGCAATGAAACCGTTACTCAATCGGGCTGGAAAAGGATGGACCAAAAAGGATTTGTAATCTAAACTTCAGGTCCCTCCCAAGGTTAAAACGGATCCCTAACCCCCTCGTTCATCGTTTGATGAAACAGGGGCGACAGATCCAGCGTGATGAGGAGAACAGGCACCAAACGACCCCAGCCGATGGCGGCGGGTTCAGCTGTTTGGGCACAGGCTGACAGCGACCCAGCCCGCTGCTCCTGCTATGCAGGGACAAGGACACTGCCTATTGAAGCAGCACCCTGCTCCTCATCAATTATTCACCTCCTGCATTCCTCCTGCAGCTGGGCCCGGCACGGAGATGGGCGCCGCCACCGCTGCGCTGAATGGGATGGAGCTGCCGGCACAGCCCCGGAGCTGCCGCGGGCATGCAAGTGGCTGCTGAATACCCAGGAGCGAGCACATTCCCCTGCGCAGCCCAATTCAGTCAAGGCAACCCTTGCCGTGTACTGCATTGTCATTGCTGAACTGAGGCACTCGGGCTTTGTCCAGGTCTAGATACCAGAACTCCTCCTGCAGCCCTCTCCCCTCTCCCTCTGTACTCAGCAGAACCCCAGCCCCGAGCCGGTGCCTCCCAGCTGCCGGCAGCAGTCTCGGGGATGCCACAGTGGAAGGAACCCACCCACCCTGGGCACGATGGACACAGAGCGGCCTCCTCGGGGTCTGAACTGCCGCGGGAGGCTCCCGGCGCTACACCGCAACAGCTCTGTGGTAAAGGCAGCTCTTCCCGGTAGCTCTGCCTCCCGTAAAGCGTGGAGACCACGGATGTGAATCCTGCGGTGAACAGCACGAGCCAAAGAGCATCCCGGTGCTGAGCATACACGTTAAAAACACTACGGGAGGGTTTCAGCGTGTCCCGCAGGAAACAACGACGTTAACACTTCATTTTCCCCTTCAGGCCATAGAAGGCCGCTCTCCCGCCGCCCGGGAGCCGGCAGCGCCCAGCCCTGGGGCAGGGGCTCGCAGACACCCAGTGAAGAGCCCCAGGTCCCGGGGGAGAGGCTGCCCCCGTGCCCGGGAGGGACCTGACCGCGGCCGCCTGACGCCGTTTCGGTTTCTCCCCGCACCGCCCCGAGGTGCCCGGCCCCGCCCCGCGGACCCCCCGCTTGCCTTGCCTTGCTGCCGCTGCTCTCCCCGGCCGCCGGGAGCCCGCCCGGAGCGCCGCAGAGCCCGCTGAGCGCCGGCAGCCCCGCGGGGCCGGGCCTGAGGAGAGCGCGAAGCGGCGGCAGCGCCCGGCGCATGGCGGTGACAGGGAGCGGCCGGGACAGCGCCGGCCGGGGCTCGAACCCAGGGCCTCAGGCGCAGGGCCACGCCCCCTCTGGGCAGAGGCCACGCCTCCTCGGGGCATAGACCACGCCCCCCATAGGACATAGGCCACGCCCCCTTCCGCCCCGCGCAGGGTCCGCGCTCACCGAGCGTTTCCAAGCGCGCTCCGGCAGCGGAACCCGCGGCCCCTGCGCGGGCAGGGCCGGGAGCGCGCAGGGGTGCGGGTGCAGAAGGGCCCCTGCGAGCGCCCTCCGGAGCCGGCGGTGCTGGGGCTCAGCCGGGCTGTGCCAGCCTGCGGCACCCGCCAGGACAGACCTCATCCGGAACGGCCCCGGGAGGGAGCCTCCACCGCCAAGGGGCTCGGCTTTGCCTCAGTAACAAAGGCACCGCTCTGCTGTCCGTCAGGAATCGAGGCTGCCGGGGAGGAATCGCATCACGGTCACGCAGGGACACGGCGTGAGCTGGAGCGTGCGCTGCAAAGGCACTGATTGCCACCAGGCTGAGGGTGGGCAAAACACGGAATAAACACAGCAAGGGGACGGTCTGCAGCGCTGGCACCGGGGATCGATCTCATCTGTTAACGCTGATCGGGAAAATCCACTTACCGCCTCGTAGTGCCAACACATATTCCCCACCACCCTCCTGGACAGCAGGAGAAGGCGATCCCCCGATGGCGCTGCACTCACCAAAACAAGGAGCAAGGAGGGTGTCTTTTGGTGGGCTCCACCGCGGTGGCTGGCACTAAATGAAACGGAATTGAATGTGTTTCTAGCACACAAAAGCAGCCAAGACTGGTAACAGTGAACAGCCTAATCCAGAGGTTATCCCCTCACAGCTCAAGCCAGGGTCGCACAGAGCTACACGCTTCCACATAGAAAATGACATTTATTTAATAACCTTGACGTGCTCAGAGCTGAGGCACCAGAGATGGCACAATCTATAAGCCTGACACAACACACAGGTCTAAGTGCAGCTGCACACTCAAGGGAGCGTTAACACAGAGTATATGCACTGTTCCATGCTTCAGGACAAGCTACAAGCTCACTCTCGCAGTTCTGCCTCCAGAAGCTCCTCTGCCCCAACCCCAGCAGCGATCTAACAGCCCGTACAGCCAGCAGAGCAGAGGCATTTTGCCTCAGGCCACTGCTGCCAACAATTACTCTGCAATTTGCTGGCTCAGATGCAGCCAAAAAAAAGCATCCAGCTTAAAAAGCCAGCACTTGGAGCTAGAGCCAGTCCCCAGGCCCAGCACAGCCTGCACTGCAGCTCCACGCTGTTTCTGTGCATTGATCCCATTTCTGTGCTGCTGAGCAGGGACCAGCATCATCCTAAACCCCTCTTTTTACATCATTATACTGGTCTTGCCGAGGGCTGGAGCTGCTTCTTTGAACACAAATGCAGCTCCTATCCTGTCTTGGATTTCCCTCTATCAGTTTACTCTCTTTTTTTATGCTTTCTGTCATTATCACTGTGTCCCTGACCTATCTTCACCATTCTGTTCTCTGTCTTCTATGTTACATATTCCTACTGTGACAGAAGGGATCAACCAGTGGTATTATTAAACTCCCAGACTGTGCCAGGCCATAAAAACTAGTCAGGTTCCCCCCCCCCCCCAAAATCCAGTTTGGTTATCTCCAGCACAGAGTTTAGCAGATGTACAGCAGGACTGGCATTCCTCTTCCCCTGGAAGAAAAGCTGTTGTACTGAACAAGTGCAGTACTGAACAAGTGCAGTACTGAACAAGTGCAGTACTGAACAAGTGCAGTGCAGCAGGAGCATGGTTGGCAGGGGGCTGTTCACAACCCAGCTCCAGCTCCAAGTGCCTTTCTGGCAAACCCCTCTGGCTGCCCAGGTTGGCTGTTGGTGTCATGTCTCCCCTGCCCTGGTCACACTATGGGTATCATCACGTGTGTTGTGACCAACACTCCTGCAGTGTGATCAAGCCTTACAACCTGCCTGCCAATGCCCTCAGCTCCAGGAACGACGTCAGTGCCTTAGTACCAGGCGACAGCGCCTTTATCCTTCATCTACTAACCTTTTCCATAGGCAAATCACATTGCTCCGATCCGGCACTGCCAGACCATAAACCTGTTGGCACATCCCACACGGAAGGAGCCTGTTTTTCCACTCCTGGCAGGCAGGGGTTTCAGGGAAGGAACTCTGGGAAACAGCAGTGCCTTTTACAGCAAGGCAGATAGCGTGTGGATAAAAGCGCATCACCTCCTCTATACCCAAGAGCAGAAAACACTCAAGGGCCAGAGCAAAAACTGAAAACAACTTTGGAAAGATGCTCACAGCTCAGAGCACACAAACCACTACAAATCATACACATACCCATTTGCTGCTTTATTACAAAGCAGAGAAAGCTACACTGCTAACAGGCGGAGAGAGGAATGTGTGTGAGGTTATCTGTCTGCTTGCTGTTTACTTGATCTTTGTTAGGATTCCCATTTGGCAGCTATGCTTCCCACTCTTTCAAGGCTTCTATTATTTGATCATTTACATCAAAAAGTTTTTCTCTATAAGTTAGAGCTTTGATTGCTTTGGAGTGGATTATTTACAATAGGTAGTGCTGAATACACAAGAGCACCTAGAAACTCTAAGTAGTCCCAGACATGGCTAGGTGGTTGTTAAATACTATATTCCTTCGACAGCACTTCTACTCCATGGCTGCAGATGCCCAATTCAGGATCTCACTCATTCTGTATAGTCTGTACAACAATGTTAGTCACCCATGAGACTGCACAGCTCTGCTGTAATCTGCCCCTTGCCACAGGATACCTGAGCCAAGAGCAGCAGGGGATGCAGAGCTCCAGCTCCCCACACAGATGGGCAGTTCTGATCCCATTCTTTGGCTGCAATCAGGGAAACACCACGATCCTTTGAGCTGGAATGAAACAAGACATCGGGTTGTAAATCAGTTTTACTAAAAATGTTTGAACCAGGTACTGCAAAGTTGGACATATTTACAACAGCTGCTGAAATATCCATCACTGAGCATCCACCCAGGCACAGTTACAAACCACAGCAAAGGGAACAGCTTTTAGACAACCTGCATGTGGTACACAAAGAACCAAACCCACCTCGTAGTCACTCCTAAGAGATGCCATCAGAACAGGCTATGCTGGTAAATCAACTGGGCGTAAGAGAGGAAGTTACTTCTGGTCTCAGCTCAGCAAAAACCAACAGGAGAAAGACATGCACACTTAATGGTCAGGATACAGCGTACAGGAAGGCAGTAATGGCACTCAGCTTTCCATTGGGATTTAAGGAGTCACTCCGGTTGTGCTCCTGCCTGTAAGAAGCACCAGTGAAAGGGCTGACAACAGCTGCTGATGATGCAGAGACAAGTGAACCTAGGTTTGATCTTTTTCAGCACTGAAGTGCAACGCATCCTAGTGGATAAACCAAAACGATCGTTCTCCTTCTGCAGAACACCCTGGAACTTCATCAGTTTACTCTTAACATCCAAAGGGACTTTGGCAGATGATAGTGACTGCGACCAGAATACATGAACCTCCTGCTTTTAGCTGGCTTGTACAAAACCCAGGACACACTGGTGCAATGTTACAATCCTAAAAGCGTCTTTGCCTCCTGACTCTGAGCCATGAGGGTTTCACTGGCATACTTCTGAAGAAGCTCCATCTTCTTTCTCCGTACAAGAGCTTCCTCAATCTGCAAATATAAGAACAGGAAGACATTCTGCTTAACTGAGGTGCCAAAGCCTAGCATGTTTAGCTATTAAGAGAGGAGGAAGAAAACCACAGGAAACAGACCATGAAAGCTTTAATTCTGATGTAATTCTAGTGTAAAAGCAGTTGAATTAAGATGAGTCAGGAGTATCTTTTCCATTACTCAACTAAAGCTCATGGAAGTTGAAAGACACCTCCATCTCAGCTCTGCGCTTCTATCCTTTTTAGTTAGGAAGTTAGCTCCATTTCATTTTACTCAGCACAGTCACTTGAGTTTAGTTTCAAAGAACTGTCTCATGCACAGCTTTAACGAGGGCAGAACACATGGAGTCACGTCACACTAATCTGCACCCCTGAAATAACAGTTCAGTGAGTGCCCTTCACAGCAGCAACAGCTACAAACCTCTGACCTAAAGTTTGTCTGGAAGTGCCAGCAATACACAATTCATTAACAAGCATGTACTTTAAAGAGGGCAGGGACACCTTCCACTAGAGCAGCTTGCTCCAAGCCCCTGTGTCCAACCTGGCCTTGAACACTGCCAGGAATGGGGCAGCCACAGCTTCTCTGGGCAACCTGTACCAGTGCTGCACACAGCATCTCTCAAAAGCAAGTGCTGTGAACCTTAGCTTTTCTGTAACTGAGAATCGAGAAGGCATCCCATAGGCATAAGGTATGGAAGGATTTGCCACTAAAAAGGTTACACTGAGTACTGCCTGATTAGAAAAGATTGCTGTGTAAAGCAGTGGTTATGAATCTGTCGGTTCTGACAGTCAATTATGCTCTCTTCATTCAGAGAATACCATCAGCCAGAGAGCAATGGGTTTAATTATTCCATCCCTCCTGCGGTTCTAACAAACCACTGAGTGTGTATTTTGTTGAATGTGCAGGATCATGACTTCAAAGGAGAATACAGGATGGTTATCTGACAAGACAGAAGCAGGGGACAAGCCCCACATGCTATGTGTGTGATGTACAGTCATACCTACCAACAGGTAGCTTCTTGCCTGAGTTATATTTCAAACATCCTGCCCCTGTTAAGGTGATATATACTCTAGAGCAGTGATAAATTTTCAAGGTCATGTCACCAAAATAACTTCAGAAAACTCATGAGAGCAAGCCCTGCAATTCAGACATCATCCCATGAAGTTAATGGGAAAAGTCAGACCATCAGTGGAAAAGGACAGTAATGACAGAGTGGGCAGTCAGGGTTTTCTTGATCATACCACTACATCACTTCCCAATCTATGTAATACTTATGACGGTTTTGGAAGTGCTCAGGTGGAAAGGTAACAGCAATGGTACTGTAATTCTGGCTAGTTCCACAGCATTTGCAAGAGGGTTAAAGAGTAGTAACAAGTCAAGGACGCTTTTACTGGTGATCTGCTGTAAGTCAAGATCTCTGTCTTGCAGGAGCCAGAGCGCATCTCTGCAAGTTAGTTTTGTAACATCTTACCTCCTGTTGAGATGGCACTGGAACGTGTGCGATGAATTTCTGTTGGCCTTCTTCACCTTTCTCCTTGCCACCTTCCTCATCAGACTGACAAAATCCAATGAAAGAAATTAAGCCACATCAAGTTTACTTTCTAAAGGGGTCATCAAAAACAGCCTTTTTCACTTGCTTTGCCAGAAGGAACCAGATAGAGCACAATCAACGCCACAAACACAACAAGCAGGTGAACAGGACCGAACAACAAAGGAACATGACCAGCAGCATGGTCAGATCCTGCTCCTTAACATTTTCAGAGGTATTGCTTTCATTCTTCATATATGGATTTTGCTCCGCTGTGGCTTGGCCAGGAATGTACAGCTATATTCCCTTCTCTTCCATCCCTTCCTGGCTGTCATAGCAAAGCTATCAACAAAAGAGCAGCCAGCTAACTAAGAAGAAAGCAAATGCTTTAAATAAAGCTATGTACCACTTCCCTGTATAGCTCTGTACTGCTCTGCTCTCACACCTGAGTGCTGGACTTATGAATCATGAGATACTACAAATAAAACTGAAGGATACTGAAGGAACCACCAGTCTCACCCGATGCACTATCTCCTTTTTATTCTTGTGATAAACCCACTTAGGTATGGACTGTAAAATAAGAACTAGTTTCCAGTACCCCTTTTGTGGATCTTGGCGGGCAGTATCAACATCCCTTACTTCTCCTACTGGTGCTAGGAGCAGGGAAAATAGAGAAACAAGAGCTATGACACAGCAGTGACTGCAGCACCAGCAAAGCCTTACTATCATGATTCAGCTAGAAACAAGACCCTGACAAGCCCTGGGTTTGCCACACATCGACAGGGTGAAATTCTACTGCACACAAAACTACTCATGCTGTTACTGATGTAGACGGCTGTCCTGGGTTCAGCAGTAGCTTAAACCACAACGATGGTACTCAGAAGTAAGACTGATCAGTGTTAACTAAACACTGCCTTACAAATACCACATTCCTGACAGTGACAGTTAAATCTCACAAGCTCTCAACTGTCAGATGTTTCTCACTCGAGTAAAAAGTCTTCCCTAGCTGCCAGCTCTCTAAACATGGACCAAGTGTGCTCATCTACTACTGATTTTCACTAAACAGAGACGACCGTAGGCTAACTCAGGCAGAGAGAAGGGCAGAACACAGCAACAGAAGGGTTCTCAGCAAAACAGCTCTACGTTCAAGAACGCAGTGTAGAAGAGTTGAAACGTCACATTGCCTTAGCCATCACATACCTCATCGTCATTGACAGCATAGATATCTTCTTCCTCCTCTTCCTCACCTTTTGCAAGTCGTGCTTCTCTTTCCATTTTCCATTTTTCCACTGCTTCTGCTATAACTGGTTAGCAAAGGAAAATAGCAAGTGTATCTGAGAGCAAGTGAGAGAAGCACGGTCCTAATGCCAAAGCTTTGACATCAGACTTCTTGCTCAAGTCCTCTACATTGGCAACGCACACTTACTATAGAACCTCGATGCAGTATCTAATAAAATACATCAACACAGTCTGAGCAAAACCCAATACTGGCATTGTGGAAGTGTGGTAATTGCTAATGCCTTAATTTGGGTGCATTTTAGACCTCTCAATGTCATGGATAAATATCAACCTATTTTCTGAACTGAGGCTAAGTGACACTTCACATGTCAACAGCTGTAGGAAAGCTGATCCCTGTGTAATTAAACATGATTATACTCCTTACAGTGACCAGCCACAGAAGTCTCTTTCTTTTCATCTCATAGTGTATTTCTCCTTTTCTGCAGCACAATCCCACTTCTGTAACTCGCTGCTGGCTCAGAGCTATTAAGCTGCTATATCTCTACTACACAGCAGAGTCCTAGTAGAAGCACTGAAGTTTTAAGCAGCTTAATGAGTGACCACACCAGTGTATAAATACCCTGGGGAGGTGCAAGATTAATGCAAGTAGGCAGTATGAAATGCCTGCAACAGTTAACAGTCAGCAGGCATTCCCCTAGCTCTCAAAGATTAAACACTAAAATGCTCTTCCTGAGAAAGCAAGATCGCACTGACCAGTGGCAAATGCGGGGTTTTGGGTGGGTTTGTAACAGAAAAGGGACCTCAATACTTTGTTTCACAAAAATTTAACTCTTCTGATTACAAAAAACCACAAAGAAAACAGACAACAAGCGGCCCTAAGAGCATCCCAGCTATCGTGCGTTAACAGTATCCAATTTGTACGTTACTAGTGCACCACTGGCTCTGTCGCATCTCTAGCCTGGTTATCTCAAGTGGCACCATCACCAAAGATGTTCATTTTCTTAAGTAACCACATGAATCCAGAGGAGTCACTTCTCCTGTCTGCAGTCAGCAAGATGTGCAAGAACACTGAGTGAGGGCGGCTCCGGGTGTGCTGCACCACGCAACTTCCTCTCGCAGCCATCACCTGTGGGCCAGCCAGCTGCCTGCCACTCGCTTGGTTGAAGGCCCCAGGCTATGCTGCAGGTCCCTGTCTTACAATCTAGCTGACAAGGCAGGATCTCTAACACACAATGCTATGAAGATCTCACACATGGAAAAGCATAAATGTAAGAAGTGGATGACAGTACTAAGTATTGGTTAACAGTTACAACTGCAACAACTTGTAATCATTCAAACAAGGACTTCCTGCAGTGAGGTTTCAATGTCTACAAAAAGAAGCACCATTTAAACAAAACCTGATTGTTTTATCTGCCATGTTCTGTGAGGACCCTACCAGTGGCTCCTACACCAGCACACGTCCAACAGAGCACTGACGATCTGCTTCAGAAGAAGTGATCACAAAACAAATACACAATGCAAACAGCAACCAATTGCCAGGAACAGGCGATGCTCATAAAGGTGGTGCACAGCCTCTTGCTTAAAGCTACACAAACAGCAGGCAGATGTCACACAGTGCTGAATTTTAAAGAGGGTTTCAGGTATGAGGCTCATAATCCTGTTGTCATTACTGGGCAAGTCAGTAGAAACAAAGCCAGAGAACTGAGTGAGCAGAGACATGGATAAACACTAACTGTTGAGGAAGTATGGGTTTCAAAGGAAAAAACATCCACAAATGCATTCATGTGGCTAAATTAACATAGGCCACTGGGCCTTCGGGGTTTCCAGAAGGCCCCCTCTAATCTCCAAGAGGGATAGACAACTGTGCTTATGGATAAATAATGAGGTGAGACAGGAAACAGATGGTATGGCCAGTTCTCACAAAGGAGGGAGGAGATAACCCTTGCGTTCCACAGACCTCCCTGCTGCAACCTACCCTTTTACATTCTTAAGCATGAAAAATGTGGGGAAAAAAGATTTTGCTTCATAGCAAATCACTTGCTGATAGTATTAAATCATTAACAGTAGCAATGATGACTCTGAAGCAAACTATACAGCACACTGCCTCAACCCTGAAATGCCTTACACAGCAATGATCTGGATACCTGCGTGACAGCTAAGCACAGGACAATACCAGCAGGGAAAGAAAAGCTATCTTCACTTTCGAGCCCATCATGACCCCTTCTTGGGCTGATTTTGTATCTCACATACCTTTCTTTTCATGTTCTTGCTCCAGCGGCTCCAGAATACCATCCTCTTCATCCCTGTAGCCATAGTATTCTGCATCAATGGATTTCATAAGCTCAGCTCGAGTCTTCCGAGGCGGAGGGACGGCTGGAAGAACAGTTGTCATTCGTGCAGGTCCATCCTGACAGCTTGCTGTGCATTCCCCATCAGCCTCACAGCAACCCCAGCTACCTCACCCAAGCGTGTGACCAAACTGCTGTCAGTGCCAGGGGTACTGGCATTTTTCTGTGCAGTTCCCATCCTGTGGCAGTTCTCCATTGCTGTTTCCCCCTGAAATGGAGTCCCAGCACTGAGCAAGACTATATGAAAGGAAATAAAAACCTATCCCAAGCTCCCCCCGCTCATGGAGTACTTCCCACAGTTTTTTCTCTGCAGATGGCAAGTAAGGAAGAGCTGATTCAGCAGGCCTGCCTCTCTTCAGGTCCATGGAATTCCCACTCCTTCCATAACAAACCTACATATAAAGTTTTATCCACTTATGTCTATTTATGGGCCAGAAAACACTGCTACTAGCATTCCCCACATAACTACACAGACATTTTACTCAAGACACACTACTGTGTAGGCTCACATCTGGGAACAGTCACTATTTACTTACGTTCCTTTTCAAAAAGTTCTCTAACTCCTGGTAGATCCTTTGCAGCTCCGAAGTATTTGTAACCTCTGTTTCCTGGAACTTCTTTCCCTTCATGATCCAACATTTTCGGCCCAATCCGCTGGGAAATAAAGAAAGTTCATGGTTTAAAGTCTTACTGCTCTTGCATCTTGTATTTCCTGTCTTCCCAGGCATCTCGATAGATTAAAGGATGAGAAAGGAGATCTGTTGTACCACTTCAAACTACCCCACAAGTAAAACACCCCCATGGCTCGTTTTTATACAGGTTCTCTACAACAACTCCCCCATTAAAACAGAAACCAGTGTACACTTACAGCATAGTCAGGGCCTCCCAGCTCCTTTATTCTGAATTCCCAGTGCCCTTTCTCCCTCAGAAGTTTGTTTATTTCATCATTCAGGTCCCGGATTCTGAATTCCCCCAAGCCAGCTGTTAGAGAGGGAAAAGCAATGAATTAGGCAGCTTTCCAGAAGTACCGGAGCCATTCCAGAATTCACCCAATGGGAATGGTGTAGTTCCCATGAAATGGGATTTTTACTGTAACTGATTAGGACGGGGGATTCAAACAAATGAAATGTACTTAGAAAAGCCTTACCATTTTGAATCTGTGCCACCTTCTTGGAAATCTCCCCAATGATCTGGGTAGACAAGAACACAGAAGTGAACTTCCCAAACAAGGCAGAAAAAGCAAAACAAAACCCTAGAAAGATCCAACTTTAAGGTGTCTCTGATCTAGGAAATGAACCCGAGCTTATCGATTTCAAACACCAACACAGATCTCATTCAGACACAAATACAGTATCTCAGAAGCTTTTTACATTTTTACAGCTGTACATGGGAGGGCAGGAGCCTGTGATGTACAGAGAAAGGCTGAGAGAACTGCATTTGATCTGCCTTAAGAGAAAGCAAAAAAGGGAGCAACTTGTTGCTGTCTTCAACAGCCTAACAGAGGGTATAGAAAGGACTGAACCAGGCTGTCTGAGAGATGCACAACACAGGACAAGCAGCAACAAACATAAGTTGAAACCAAGGAAACTGATTAAATTCGAGGGGAAAAAAAAGATCATGAAGAAGGCAATCAAACACTGGAATGGGGCCCCAGAAAGCCGTGGGATCCAAACCCTGATGATTCTCAAATCTCAGCTGGACACAGCCCTGGGCAGCTTGATGGGGTACAACCTGCTCTAAATACTGTGGTGACCTGCCTGATCTTCCAGTCTAAATGACTGTGATTTAACTGTCAGCACACTGAAGAGACCTGAACAAATCTATCAAACCGAGAAGTGCTGAAGTTCTACCTGTTAGACAATTAGTAAAACCCACAGCTTGACATTACCTGTCTCCTCCACTTCTCAGCTTTAGGCAGTTCATTACACTCCGAAGCAAGGAAAGGTCTTCGTTCCTGTTTGACAGAAATCCACACACCAGGAAGTTTTAACCCAGCATCAACACACTTACAGCATTTCCTGCAAACGTTATTGCTTGTTAATCCCAAACTGTGCTACCGGTGCTTCTCCTCCCACCCATTCACAGCAAGTGGAAAACAATGACCATTCACAGCCTGACACACTGAACTACCACAGAATACACAAACGACTTAAACCCACTTTATCCAAAACAAAATCTGTCACTTGCTTTTCAAACCACCACATAATCCTTGCCAAGACAAATAATGTTCCATATAGGACACACAAACTAATACTTCATCCTACCCCATGGATTCTGTGCGCAGTTCTTTTGCCACTTTCCCTACTGTACTTTCACAGCTCTACCCCTTAGATAATAAAAAGCCTTCCCTCACACGACGTACCAGACACTCTGTTCCATCATTCTCTCTGGCTGTTGCTCATGGAGTCTTTTGCACTATAGTTTCCCCAAACTGTTCTTTTCCACTTTCCTGTCTCATCTTGCTCGCACTTGTGTGTGAGGACACCTCAGTCAGCTTCCAGAGTTCCACTGTTGGTCACCCAAAACCTGTCCAACTGGGAACACTGATCCCCACAGCAATATTCTCGCAAATGATTCAGTGAAAACCGCAAAGGAATACCCAGAGATGGTTGAGAATCCATCTCTAAGGGTCTATGTGGATTTAGGGGTGCTATTTTTTCACTGCATTGGTGGGGTTTTTAAATGACAAAGTTGCTAAGCCCATTTTTTTGGCAGCCTTACACCAAGCAAAAAAGCCATGTGAACATGGCACAGCGTGTGAGGCCAGCTCCAACACACAGCTATCACGTGCTGGGTTAACACAAGCCAATGTTATGTCTCATGCACACCCCCAGTTCACAGTGACCCTGAAGGGCCTTCGCTCTGTGGTTCCTGTTGTCAGAATGTTACCAATGAACAATCAGGAGAGGGATTCCTCTGCCTCTCCTGGAATGAAATCCAAGCCAACCCTGGGATTACTGCTGGTAAAACTAAGTGCATTCGCATCAGTTTGCACAAGGAGTTGCAAAAGGAGGTAACCTGAGTCTCAAACGTCATTTTCACTTTCTGCCCAGCACTCTGCCGGTGTTGGCAGCACTACTGCAGTTTGGGGTTTTCTTCAAACCACTGCAGATTCTACCTATATTTCATGAAGACAATGAAAAGCAAGCACTGTTCAACTCGCACTTCCCTTTCACACGCAGAAATTCTTAACCTGGTTATTTAGCTCAGAAAATTCTATTTACCATTTCCTGTTTGGGTCACTGTGAAATACAGTCCCTGCTTCAGGTGCTCCTGTAGGATTCCCCTTCCTGCCTGGGGTCCGACCCGACCGCAGCCGCACAGCTCGGTACATGGTTCACGCTCCCCTCCCCACCAGAACTACCAGAGCTTTAGGGCTTTACATCATACCTTAACTTTTCCTTCCTCCAGCTGAGCCTGGCGAAACCTTGCCAAGGCCGTCCTAAAGGAAAGAAAGGAAATGGATTTACTTCTACACATCCACATTCCGACAGGAACAAGTTTTGCTCTGGATGTTTAGGATGGGCTTCGTTACAGTCTGTAGAAAACAAAGGCTTGAACACACTCACTGACTGGCCACACTGCTGGCCAGCGGCCTCTTCGACACTGGAAATCCTCAGTGGTTCATTTCTTAGACAAATATAGATCTTGGTAAGCAGCTAAGCATTTTTGCCTGCTTAGGATATGCCAGCATGTTAGATTATGAGCAGCAGAAGGGCATGAACAAGTTACAAGCACAAGCATTAAGTTTACCTATCTCAGCAGGGGACACATCAAAAAGCAAACAAAACTTGCAACCCTGACCATTGTGATTCTGATGTGTCACACAGCTGTGGTAGGGCCTCTGCAGCCTCCCCGAGCTATTATTACAAGCTCAGAAAGTGGTTTAGGTTAAAGAACAAACATGAGACAAATTCATTACAGAGTCTCTAATTTAGTAGTTCTAAACATGTGCTTAGCACACCTTTTGGAGAAGTACTCAACAAAGTCAACAGAAAAATAAATAGGCTAAAACCTGTAAATTTAGCCCCGGCAAGTGCCAAGCAAGAAGATTCATACTTGGAATCACAGAGTGCTTTGGGTTGGAAGGGCCCTTAAAGCTCCTCCAGCCCCAGCCCCTGCCACGGGCAGGGACCCCTTCCACTAGAGCAGCTTGCTCCAAGCCCCTGTGTCCAACCTGGCCTTGAACACTGCCAGGGATGGGGCAGCCACAGCTTCTCTGGGCACCCTCAACTCCCACCCCCTGTAGATCAGCACAGCACAACACAACCAAGTGCCAAAACGCATCTGAACTCCCAGTGCTGTCAAACAGCCGCACAGCGAGCGCGGCCATGAGCCACGGCACAGCGGGCTCGGGTCGCTGACACCGGACCCAGCGCGGGGAACACGGGGGGGCACCGGCTGGTCTGCGGGCCCCGGGAGCTGTCCCTGCCCGCACCGGGGCGCCCGCGCAGAGCTGTGGCGGGGGCAGCGGCGGCAGCACTCACATGGCCTTCTCCGCGTTCCGAGCCTGCAAGAGAGAACAGAGGGGCTGTGAGCGAGGGCGGCCGCGCGAGGCGGGCCTGGCGCCGGGACCGGACCCATGGCCCCGGCCCTGCGCTCACCATGGCGGCAACGGGCCCCTCAGCGCTGCCGGAAACAGACGGGCAGCGACACCGGAAGTGGCGCAGTCGCTACCTGCGTACACCGCGGACGTCACCTCGGAGCGCGTGCGCGGCTCGGCGGGTCGCCCCCCAGCGGACGGGAGGTTCCGGTGGCGCTGCGCGGAGCGCGGGAAGCGGCGCCAGGAACGCGGCGTCTGTAGGGAACCCCGTTTGTGGGAACCCCGTTTGTAGGAACCCCGTATGTAGGGAACCCCGTATGTAGGGAACCCCTTTTGTGAGAACCCCATTTGTAGGAAACCCGTCTATAGGGAACCCCGTATGTAGGAAGCCCCATTTGTAGGGAACCCCGTTTGTAGAAACCCCATTTGTAGGAACCCCGTCTGTAGGGAACCCCATTTGTAGACACCCCGTTTGTAGGAACCCCATCTGTAGGAAACCCCGTTTGTAGGAACCCTGTCTGTAGGGACCCCCGTTTGTAGGAATCCCATCTGTAGGGAACCCTGTTTGTAAGAACCCCGTCTGTAGGAAACCTTGTTTGTAGGAACCCGGCATCTGTAGGGAACCTTGTTTGTAGGAACCCTGTCTGTAAGAAACTCCGTTTGTAGGAACCCAGCGTCTGTAGGGAACCCTGTTTGTAGGAACCTGACGTCTCTAGGGAACCCCATTTGTAGGAACCCGGCATCTGTAGGGAGCCCCATTTGTAGGAAACAATTGGTTACCCATGGCTGCACCTTCCTAATCCACAGAATCCACCCGATGAGGTTCTGCTCCTGCACGACCACAGCCCCCAGGGGCAGGGGTGCCCCACTGAACAGCCGGGCCTGCAGGCGCTAACGGGGTAACCAGATGGGTCCTTTGAATGCCCCTCTGAAGATCACGGACCAGCACCAGCTCCGCTGTACGCGGGCATGGGGGCACGGCAGCAGCCTGGCGCATCTCATCCCCACAGCCACCCCGCTGCTATCGCAGGCCATTTTCACACACGGCCGGTGAAACCGGAGCTTTGAAAGCACTCGAAGCTGGCTGTGCGTGACAACGCAGAAGGGGAGCGCAGCACACAGCCCTGATGGTGAAGGGACAGAGCCCTCCCTAGAACCTGCTGGAGCTCCGGCCCACTGCCTTCAACACACCCTCTGCCACCACGCACGTGGCACAGCCCTGGGCAGCACAGGACATCTGCCCCTTTCCCTCGCCAGTCACGGCTGTACACGCTCGCAGCGGAGGCACCAGATCAGGGGAGCGTACCTGCTGAATATCCCCCAGTGAAGCAACACCGTGGGCTGAGCCATGGGAAGGGGCAGCGCCTGCAACACCGGGTGTCTGATGTAATGGGAGCTGCGGAGGCTGCGGCGCTGCCAACAGCCCGTTAACCTGCTCCACGCTGGGAACTCGCACACCCGCCGGCCGCAGGCTGCACGCACAACACGGCCCCAGTAACCCTACCCCATGGGAACTGAAGACAGCACAAAAGAAAAAGTCCAAACTAAGCTTTTTACACCTCCACATACCCCTTTTTAATATGTTATTTTGCACTGTGTACATGAAACCAAAAATAAACAAAAGGAACTTTAGCCAAACTCCCCTTCCTCCTCCAGCTTTATTGATAGTTTAAAATTACATTTTCTATGTTCTAGGACTTCAATTGCTTTTACCATCTTACTTTAAAAACTGATTACAAGCAAATGAAACTCAGTTGTCTAAGTGATATAGTATACAAAAATAACATCTTGATTTCTGTGAAAATGCATTTATTTGCAACTCCTGAATAGCTCCAAATTGTATATGCTATGAGCACTGATGTCTGGGTTCCAGATTGAAGTATTTATTCAAAAGCTCCCCATAACGTTCTGTAACTCCAACATGAACATTCATTGACTGAATTACTGTTACTTTTAAGTTTATTCCTGATTTCTCTCTCTCTCTCTCTCATGGCCATTAACAGGCATGTGCATCTTGTTTGTTTACTCCCACTCAGCTATATGCTCTAGGTAGGGCCCGATACAGGTATTACTTGGTGTTAACAGCTACTGAGGTCAGACAATCCAAGGCCATTGTAATAAAAGTTATGAGGAAGTTTAGACACTTCCAGAATTTTCTTTCCTCCTGCATAGGATCACTTCCATGTAACCCAGAGAGGGTTTTTGCTGGTCTGACTCCACTCTTCCCACTCATCAATCCCTATCACCAGTGGCACGGAAAGGGGGTTCTTTAACAAAGCATTATACATAACACCTCTACCAAACTAAACATAAACATTTTTGTAGTTAAATGCAGAAAGTTGATTTTTCCACCCCTTTCCTCCTTTTACACGGCAAGTAAAGCTCACTGGCCTGGGAGTAGCCTCTATCTGCCAACCTTTGGCCAGTGAAGAGGATTCAGAGAAAAATAATACAACCATCAATCAGAAAAAGGAGGGGCGACAAAGGAAAATAGTTAGGCTGTAGCTTCAATTGTGCATTCCCGTGCAAGGTGCCCTGACTCGCCGCAGCGGTAGCAGTTGACTTCACTGGTCTTGCTGCAGTTGATGGCTACATGGCCAGTTTCACCACACCTGGGAAAGGCAAAGGCTTTTATCAGAACCATCCACAACAGGTACCGGCAGAAGCAATCCTGTGCTGACAAGTGCATCATCTGCTCACGCAATGCTAGTTCCTCACTCAAGACATCAGTTTCAGTGTTCCAGAAGTCTTTGACATGAGGCAAGTCTCTGTCTTTACAGCCAGGAACTGTTCCCCAACTGATCAGCTCTAATTCATCAGTGTATGCCAAAACCACTGTACACTGAATACAGAAGTTTGTGGGTTTGGGGGGTGTGTGTGCGCGCGCTGGGGTTTGCTTGCTCCAATACTTCTGCCTGCAATTCAGCCTTGTTTTGAGAGCAGTTAATTTTAACTCAAATACACCATGTTCTCACTCCTTCCTCCACAGGAGGGAACCTCAGTGGGGGCAAGAACAGTGCACTCGGGAATGTACTGCTTTCTGGCACAAGCCTGCGTGGCTCTGGCCATCCAGAGACATGCATCAAGTCCACTACTTGACTTCGCTAACAGGCATTTAAGTCTTAAACAACTGTTTCAAGAAACAAGCTCCCTGGTCCAAGTTTAAGCTTCACTTCCTAATCAAAACTAGATAAAGAACACATCCGTCCCTTAAGGTGGCTTTTGCAGTTGCCCCTTCCCAGTCCTTACCGATAGCATTTCACTTTGGTGCAGTCTTTCTGAATGTGTCCAAACTCTCCACAGGAATAGCACTTCTGCTCATCTGCGTGGTCACAGTCACGAGCCAGGTGGCCAGGTTTGCCACAGTTGTAGCAGCACTGCTCTCTCTCCCTCTTGGGCTCCTTGCAGTCCTTTGCAATGTGGCCACCTCTACCGCAGTTATAGCAGGCTTCCACAATAAGAAAAACACACCAAACAAGACTATAAAACCTTGGTAGAGCGAGCTGTAGCATGCTTCCAAGGAAGGACACATACAGCTTGTTCCCAGTAAATTACCATCAGTGTACTGAACCATTCTCTTCAACCACAATTCTCTGTCCATGTGATTGAGGAGATAGAATATTTAGTGATACTTACCATCCTCCTGAAGATCACAGTCCTTGGCAAGATGGCCAGACTCACCACAGCGGTAGCAGATGTCCGGCAGAGATGAGGACATGAACTGGAAGCCTGCTTGAAACGGGCAACAGGAGAAAAAAATGCTTAATCCTTAAATTCAGAATATTCCTCAGAGTTAATGAGGGACACTGCCCCCTGAACTGACAAGTTAGCTCCACTCTCTGATGCCCCTGGCAAAATTCTTATGCAGAAGTAAGAACCAGCAAAACTTATTACCCATTTGTGTCCTGACTGCTTCACTGCCCACTAAGAGAACTGAATTTACATACTATACACAACAGTCAGCTACAGATCTTACTACACACACAATGAAAACCACAGCAATCAAATCACCTCTGCCACGGCTCCTCATACCACGACCACGGCCAATTCCAGTGGGGCACTCCCGAGCCCAGTGGCCGGTACGCCCACACTTGAAGCACTCATTGCTGCTCATGGCTGCAAGGTCACCTGTGGAGGAAGACACACACTGTTGGAACAAGTTCTCCTCACCCACATCAGGGATACATTACAGTAAGATATGGAGAGGTATCCCACCATACTGGCAAAGGGAAGGAAAAACCACTGCAGAGGATGAAAGTTTGCCTCTGCTTTGCTTGGAGAAAGGCAGCTTTGAACAGTCAAACACACAGGACACTGGAGAATTTTTCCTCTAGTTTTTTGTAGCCAGATTTTGTTTTCAAAACTTACAAAATGCTTAAGGGTGGGGGAATAAAGGAGACCCCTTCAGCTCTTGCCTCACCAGCCTCCTGTTGCTCTCTTTCTGTAACGCACCTTCTGTCCTATTCCTCAGAGTTAAACTCAAAACCCAGTTTCTCAAATTATTATCTTCCCGGCAGTTGTTGATCTACAATATTTACTGACTGAACAAGTTCTGCTCTAGAATAGGCAGTATTAAGCCTAAAACCTCAAAGAGCACATTAGGTTAGTACAAATATGGAGACTAAAGTTCACTTATAGCCTAAACAGCAGTTAAACTCTGACAAACAAGAACTGCAACTTCACTATACGAGCCTATAGCTCAGGATGTACAATTTACTCCCAGGTTTACATGCAAGAAAATGTCTTAAAAAGGTATGGCTTCCCTAAAAGAAACCAGACACTTGCCAGATATTTAGAAGGCTAACTTGGAAAACATTCTTAGAATGCTAGGGCAGCATCAGAGGCGTGCCTGCCCCAGGCAGCATAAAGCACCACTTCTGCCCTTATTGGGGAATGGAGGTAAGCACTTTGGTGAGCAGGAACCCCATGTGCCACACTCACAGATGCGGTGGTCAGGATGGGGCAGGTTGCAGAGACTGCAGTCACAGCACTGTAACTCCCTAAGCTGTAAAGCAGTTACACAAGACTTCTAGGATTAGAAAGCAAAGAACAAGGAAGTTAAACATTTAAATCAGAGGCGTTTTTTAAAGTGTTCTTGAAGACAAGTTTAAAGTACACTGGTCTAAAAATACACACATCAAGCTTTGTTTTGAACAAGTCTCCTTAAGTTTAAATACTTCAGATTCTCTCTCCTACTTCATTATGCTTAACCCAAGAGAAGTAGAATCATTATCTGGTATGTTTGGTGGTTTACCTGATCCCCATCAAGATAATCCTCCTGTAGCCCGACAACTTAAATCATGTTACAGAATGCTTCCCTCCCCCCAAGCCAGTCAGCATGCCAGATTACCAGGAACATTCATGAATGCGTCTTAAAGGAAGCCACTACAGAAGCAGTAAGAACAGCACATGACCTCAAGAAGGAACCAGAATTAGTACCCTAACATTTAGCTCTTAAATGGAGAGTGTGTATCTGAACAGGAACTTTTATTTGGTTATTTTTAAAGCACTCCAATGTCGAACAAATTTAGTGTGGCTTTTCCACTCCTCCCTCAAAACAGTTCCTCTCTCTCCGATCATCTTCAGCACAGAAGCCACCATCCATCCCTCCAACCTGAGCAGAAGCCTAAGAATTTAAAGTACAAGAGATACAAACTTTAGTGCAACCTCCATAACCCCACATCTACCTTCCAGCTGGACCAGATTTTTTTACTCTTAAGGAGTTCTGCAATGAAAGGAGGAAAGGAGATCTTAAACAGATCTCAGCAAGAATAAAATCACCCAAGCAACTGACTGAGCACTGAAAGAAGTATAACTTGGATTTTACACAGCCCAGTCTTCTCTGCTTCATCTTGGTGTTCAGGGTTTCCATGCACCTCATCAGACACCCAAGGGTGAAGAGCTGCGACTGTGGTGGCAGCAGCTGGCACTCAGTGTGCTATTGTTTATGCCTGTTTTCATAGCAACCCTGTTGACACTGCAGAACAGGAAAAACACAGGCAAAGCCAACTGCAGGAGCTGGGCTCAGTCACAAGAGCTGATGCTGCTTTTCATTTCAAGAGGGACCAGATGGGGGTCTCTGAATTTATACACCAAGAAATACTCTTCACTCATCTTGCAACTCTTCTCAAGAGTCTTCACACATGAGAACATTACAGAACAGCAACATAAGACCTGTTAAAGAGAACAAAATAGTAGCGAACAGCTGTAACAGAATGGCAGGATATCACTGCCATTATAGCAACAGATAGTAACAACTACCAGACCGATTCCCGATCACCAACTTTAGACTACAGCATGTCACGACAGGATTGAATACTGCCCGCAGTTACCCCACAAAGAACCCAACAAAACCAGTTAGGTTAACATACCTTAGAAGACAAAGGTTTAAGAGGTGAGTTAAACCTGCTGCAGATACACAGGGCAAAGTTTTTATGCTAAGATTCATCTGCCAGCCTGTACCTAGCCTGTCAATGTGCCAGTAAGGATCTGCACGATGGATGAAAGCTTACTACTCACTGCCTCAAAGGAATGTGGAAAAGAAAAGTTTTACATCTGATTCAAAGTTCCTCCTTTTTAACTGCTCTTCAAGAGGAAAACATGAAGTTCCTTTCCCTTGGTACATAGTTTAATCTTTGCCAATTTGCTAAGTAAGAAATCTAAAGTCAAACATCAGTCTCTGCACAATCAAGACTATTTATTAACGTAAACCCCTTTATCTTCAGAGGCCCCTTTTTTCCCCTGAATTCAGAGATACCTGGAACATTACAGCTGCCACAGCAGCTTCAACAAAGTAGGATTACAAATCGTGCTGCTCTACCTTCGAAGACCTTAAGTACATGAAAGTACCAAACAGTTTGCCTGGAATTTCTTTTCACCAGTGTTTCAGTGTTCAACTTCTCCATTCTTCCTGTGAAACACCTGAAACTGAATACCAGTTCAGCAGCTAGGAGTATGCAGCTGACACCAGTTTTACTTTAAGAAGCCTTACACAGAACAAGATTCCCCACCAGCATAAATTGTTTTAAAAACCAATGTCAAGATTTAGCTTTCAGATAAAGCCAACAGCCACCTTTAAGGAGCAAAATCCAGCCCTGGCTGTCCTTAAATGGACAGCCTTTAAGCAGTTTGAACACCACTGCATTTCTCAGTTACTTGCAGGAAAAACACAATTAGGACAGTAAAACCCACCCAAGGTCAAGTTCTTCTCTATTAGTCAATACTCCTCCATTCTGCCATCACAGGCAAGTTTCCAGCAGTTCCTTTTATCATTCAAGGATACCTGAAGTATTTGTTTAAGTCTTCTTGGAAAGTTCTCAATCACATCTATCAATGTTTTCTGCAGCTCAAATGTGTTATTCAAAGCAGCTCCCTCTCCCTCCTTACATACCAGAACTGGAATTTCACCTCTCCAGAACAGCAAAAATAACAATGGAAAACAAATTCCAACTACAACCCCATCTGGCATTTCTGAGCCAGGTAAAATCCTGCAATGCACATCTAGCCCCTGTCCTGTAGAAGAGGTTCTAAAACTTGTGAAGTAATGCAAGTTCAGTTACCTCTAGTTACCCTTCTACTATAGAAAGTAGTAATTTACCTGAACTCCTTCTACAGAGCTCCATAATGTGAAGCTGAAATAAACAGTATTTGCTGAATGGCTGCAAGGTTAAGACTGAATTTTAGACTTTGTTCTGTACAATTCCTACTGGTAAAGATCAGGGGCCGAGACCAGCTGAAAGATCCATGTGAGAGGTGCCACCACAGTGGTTCCTAGGTCTGATCTGAAGCTTTGGAGTGCAACTTTAGCACCAAACTTCAAAGTGACAAAGTTTCTTTGTGATTCTTACAGCGATATCAGAAACTTCAAGTTTCTTGTATCAAACTTCAAGTGGAAGATGACGCTTTTCTGTGGCTTTACAGTTTATACACATTCAACACTTTTAAAAATAGGAGTGCTATTCATCTCCAGTCTTCACATACAAAATTTAATATCCATATACCTTAGTAGCCCATCTAGATGGCATGGACTGTCACTGAGCTCCACTGAAATGCTTATTTTATGTCTTTTAGCCTAGATACCCTCTGAGAAAGAGGCTGTTTCAACAAACAAGGGTAAAACTAACTTGAAGCTGAACTTGGCCTCCAAGATGACTCCCAATTCTTCTGGATACTAGCAATTCCTTAGAATTCAATAGCCCACTGTAGCAGAAGCAGTTCTCTTCACTGTACTCACCAGCTGCTTCTTTTGATCTAGAAGTATCACTCCCATTCAACACTAACATGACTTCACACCTTCAGTCAAAGGACAGACTAGATAAAATCCCACTGGTACAGCCAGTGTACTTAAGAGCTCTTTAGCAAGTCAGCTGACTCAAAGAGGCAAATGTTGAGAAATCAGGAGTTTCTTTCCAGGCTGTTGGTGGCCAACTTACACCACACCTTAAAATGAGAATCCAGCCTGAACATGGCAAAACCCCTCAGGAATAGGAAGTACAGCTTTGCTTTCCTACGAGATAAAGAAATGGAAAGGCAGAAAAGGACTTGCAGCCGAAGTTTTGGCATTTCAAAAGAGAAATCAAAGTATTCATTTAAAGAGAAATGCTACTCCTGTGCTCGTATTTCCCCAAGAAGCATGTTTTGAGGATTCTTCAATACAGGACACACGAGCATCACCAAAGCTACTTAGCATTCAGCTGGTTGGACTGCCTCATCTGTAACCCGAAAATATGCTACAGCAAGTTAGTGATGCTCCTGCCTCTGGCTTTTGTCCTTACTGGAAAAGATACAAGATTGGGTATCCTGACCACCAGGTAACAATACCCCAATTCTGAGGGGAAGTAGTGTGAAACATCAAGGAAAACCTGCAGAAGTGGAAAGCCAAGCACTACGCTCCGTTTGCGTCCCCTCAATACATTCCACAGCCAAGCTCTGAGTATCATCATGTGAATATTAACTGTAACTCCAAGAACTTGGATCCCTGTTTAGGTGCCAGAAACCATGTCAAAAAGACATCATGACTTTGATTAGCCTAGTAAAGCTTGGACAGCTTTGCAGACATAAATCAGGACAGTAGAAGTTCAAAGCCACTCTGTAGCACTTTCTGCCTATAGATACCAGTTAATATAGAGTGGAGCTTAAAAATTATCTACGAAATACATACATTCTGCCACTTTCCCGTTTTATTTGCTATCTGCATACAGAGTTTTAAACTTTTAAAGACAAGTAAACAACAGCAACGTGAGAACTTCCTAACACAAAATTCAGTCCTGATAGTAACAAAGCCAGTTTTAAAGCATGGCAGGTTAAGCCTGCAACTCACAAGGTTGTTCTGCAGCCCTAGTGAACTTATTCAACCTCTTCCCTCTGAGGACACACGCAGGACTGCTTGTCTAGGCAACTCTGTGGAAAAAAAACCCCACGGACTAGGCAACCCTACCTCTGCCTGGCAAGGGGGGGCTTATTAAGTGCTGAAATGAAAAATAAACCCCACTATTACGTTTAATGATTCCTTTCTGACAATTCTGGATACTAAATGAGTAACAGCAGTTACTTGAGAACTACGCCTGACAGGAACTTAAATAAAAGGCTGCTGCACTAGCCCGCACTCTGTAGATGTCACAGGCTATTTTTCCTATCCATTTATAGGTCACACTTGGATTTGGAGCAGGCCACCGTCCGCGCCTGTGGCCGGAGACAAACACTTGCAACACCTCGACCCCCTTGTCTCCGGCGGAGCCTCACACGTGGGGAGCGAGCCACGTGGTGCGGCGCCGCCGGCCCCGCTCGGCCGAGTCCAGCGGCGCGTCAAAAGTAACAGAAATCATCACAAAACACAGAAAAGGGGAGAGAGAAGAACAAACAATTTAATTACAGGCCCCTGCCCCGCACCCCGGGCTCGCACCGCCGCCTCCTCCCGGGGTCGCTGCAGCGCTCACCCACAGCGAAGTTGCTCACACGCCTCAGGCCGCGGCCGGGCCGGGCGGTTTCCCCTCCCCACGCCGCCGACCTGGCCCGGCCGCGCTGCGCTCCCCCCGCCCGCCCACCCCCGCGCTGCCCGCCTACCCAGCGCCGCCGCCGGACCCCGGCCAGCGGCCGAGCGCCGCCACAGGCCCGCGGGAGGCTGCTCCCGGGGAGCGTCCGGCCTGGCCGAGCGGACCAGGGGAGCCCCCCCCCCGCCTCGGCCTCCCCTCTCTAAGCAGCGCAGGCTCCTCACCACCGCCTCCCAGAAGGCGCCGGAGCCCGACTCGCCCGCCGCGCTCCCTCTCCAGTGCTCCCCGTCCAACGCCGCTGCCTCCCCACACGCTCCGGACCAGGGAATCGCGCCCGGGCCCAGTCGGCGCCACTTTCCCGCGCACTAGGCCGGAGTGCGCCAGCGCCATCATCCCCCGGCGCTGAGCCCCCGCTGCCCGCCCGCGGCCCCAGCAGCCCCCAGGCAGTTACCTGCGGCCCCTCGCCCCGCTGCGGCAGTCTCCCGCCCGCCCGGACGACGCTCGGCTCGGCTCCGCTCACCCGGCGCTGCCCGCCCGCCCCGCGTCCCTTCTGGCTGCGCCACACGCGGTTTGCACACGGCCCCACGCACTCTCCCTCCAGGATCACCCCGCCCCGCCCTACTACTCTGCGCACGGCTCACTGAGCCCACCCCTCAGCCAATGGGAGCAAGCCGCTTTTGCGGGTGGCCAATCGGAGCTCGGGACGGGGGAGCCCAACCATCGCAGTCCGAAGGTGGGAGGGGCCCGCCTACCGCCGGCCTCTGCGCGTCCGGCCGCGCTCGCTGCGGCGGGCTGGGCCCATGGCTGTGCCCGTCCGCACCGTGACTCACTGCGCAGGCAGCTCCGGCTTCTTCCCCTCGCCCGCCCGCCGGCTCACCCGGGAGGGGAGCTCGGGCTGCCCCGCGGCGCGGCGGGGGAAGGGCAGGACTGAACCCGCGCTCCTCCTGCCTGGGCCCCCACGCCGGCGTCCCGCCGGGGATGGGACGCGCGGGGCCCCACGCAGAACCGAGGCTTCCCGGCGTCCCGTCCTGCACTGCACTGCACTGCACTGCCCGCTGCCGCCACCGCGGGCTCCCGTTTTGCTGCTCAGTAACCCGCTCGTCTCCGCACGCCCGGGCGGCAGTGCCGAGCCCCCGAGCAGCCGCCGGCCCGCACCCGCCGCCGACACGGCGTGCGGCTCCTCTGCCGCCGGGACATCCCCGGCCCGGGTGCCGCCGGCTGCGCCCCGCCCGCGGCGGCCATCTTGACGGGCGGGCCGGGCTCCCGCCGCCGCAGCGCAGGAAATGGTGGACAGCGGGGGCTGTCGCGACACAGCCCCCGGTTGTGACCGGAGCCCTGTGAGTGCGGACGCCTCTGAACACGGCTCCTGACACGTTGCGTGCTGCAGCCAAAAGACGCCTGAAAGAAAACGTTTTTCGTGGTGGCTTGGGTTTGTTTTCAGTGGAATTGTTGCACAAAATTCACTCTTCGAATGGCTTAGATAAGTTACAAACAATGCTGCCGCTTTGTGGAGTGAGGTAAATGCCTCACGCAGCCGTGAGGATTCCTACATAAACCCTGCCCGTTTTGCCTAGGAACTCGGTAAATGAATGCGGGACCAAGTGTTGCACAATCACCCTCCTGAGCGACAGGCCCTGGCAGTACAGTGCACGGGCAATGCCCACCACGGTCACTGTTCGTCATGGGTTGGTTTAACACCCCCCGTTTAAACACGGTGTTGGAATGTCCTTCCCAAGAGAAAAAGAGCCCCCAGCAGGCCCTGGGACTGGGAGTAAAATGTCAGCGTGGAGACGCTGGGTTGACCTTTCCTCAAGCTGTAAATCCAGTGTTATAGCACTGTCATTAGCTTGCTTTTATTAGTGTATGAGTAACAGCGGATGTCTTTTCCTGCGTGGTCAGTGCAGTTTGTTTAAGATGGACTGGAGTCGGCCGTATTTGTGTTTGTGGGCTGTTGTGTTTCACAACGTGCTCTGTTTCCTACAGATCTAAACCAGGTGGGTTGTATCAGCACCAGGGGCTGAAACAGGGACGAGCCCTTCAGGCCTGTCCGGGAGTGTCAGACGACAGCGTCTCAGGACATCTGTTGCTAGCTCTCCTTCTGGTCTTTGTTTAACAGTGGTGTGAAAGCGTCAACATTGCCAACAAGCTTTGAACTCATCATAACATTTCTTTGCGTTAATTACTCTTTTCATCTCTGCTGTCATAGTCCAGAACAGTTTTCATGGCTTTTGGTTGCCTTGGATACGTTACAGTGCTGTTCACAAGTAGTCATGGGTTTAGTTTTAATTACTGCTCTCTTATTCAGGTGATAAAGGAAGAGAAATAATGTGTGTAGCTAAGGGAGTGCACAGAGCTTCTAAATCATGAGTATGCCTACTCTGCATTAAAAAACCCCAACCAAACAACAGATCCGTGTCACTAAGGCAGACTGCAGAGAGCAAATCAGCTCTCCATTTTTTCATCAAATCTTTACTTTTTTTGCAAGTACTCGAACCTGCTTCTGCATGAGTCCTTGTAACAGGACTCGGGGATTTCAGACCGACAGAACAACTGCAATACAACTTTTCTGACCCCTCCTTGTGTTCTGCTTACACTGTCCTTGCAGCTGGGAAACTGCAGGCCTAATCTTGGTGGCAATCTGTAGACTTACGGAGCTTTGTGACGGATACAGCCAATGAATCACCCTGAGCAAATCAAACCTGTTGCATCTGCTTGAAGGAATCCGTTCAGTTCTCCTCCCCACCCCTCTGGGAGAAGGGGGGAGCGAGCGAGCGGCTGTGTGATGCTGAGTTACGAGGTGGGCTTAAACCACGACAGTCGGAACTTCAGACCTTATCCTGGCCTCTGCCTTGGCTGCAATGGAAGCGAAGTGCAACCGTGAGTGAAAACGCATTGCTCAAGGAGTGTTACTGCTGGTGACAAATCAGTTCCTCATCCTCTCTGAGAGTACCGCCTCAAATGCAGCCCCACTGTTCCTGCAGGATATTTTTAGCCTGGTTTCATTACAATGGGTGAATTTTTTCCCCCAGCAGATAATAACAGCATCTTCTAACAGCATTTGGTTTGTGTACTTACCTCAAGAACTATTTTGGCTCATTGTGTCTTAATGAAGCTTGCAATTCTTGTTTTGCAGGTTTCTCTTTAATATTTAGGCAGAGGATAGTCTTGCCCTTAAAGAACAAAAGCAAGAGGCATGACATCTTCCTGGCTCAGTCAGTACTTCCTATAGAAAACAAAGTAAACAGAGAACAAGGTAGAAGTTCAAAGTCTTTACATTCCTTATGTGCAAGGAAAAGACAAATTTATGTCAGCCCCAGACTACTCTGTTGTGTTAGCTCTGCCCCCAAAATCCCAAGCCTCAAGTGCTCATAGGAGCTTATAGCTCAAGGGAGCTCAAGTACAGCACTAGTTGAAGGTAATTCATCTCAGCAATTTATCTTTCCTAATGCAGACAGTTCTTAGAAGTGCTGGATGAAGAGCCAAACCATTTTAAGACCAAATAAAACTACAAATCACATTTTGCAACCAGTGTTCTTGCCTTGTTTTCCTCTGAGTGGTTGGACACATGGGTAGAGAACTGTTTCAGCTGCTGGGCAATTGTTGTTGCTTCTCAGCCACATGCGTGTATTGTTGAAGTAACTCTTACTTCATTTTGCCTGTGGGATTTTTCTAACCAAGGAGACCTACAGTAGTCACTGTGGGGGTTAAGTAGTCAAAAGAGAATCTGCTTTTGGAGTATGGTTTAGCTGGTAACAACTTGCCAGCAGCAGCTTCAGAGCCAGTGCCCATTCCTTCCTCCAGCCCCACCATTCGACAGGAGGCCGGGGCAAAGCAGGAGCACACAACCAGCTTTGCACTGTTCTGCCCCTGCATGCTTTGCCCCAGCCTCTGCAGTAAGTTTAATTCCAGTGGTAGAACAAAGGTTTATTTGTTGGTAAAGATTGGCAAGTGACTTTATGCATCTAAGATCAATGGATTGCTTAGAATCATAGAATCACAGAATAGTTAGGGTTGGAAAGGACCTTAAGATCATCCAGTTCCCCCTTGCCATGGGCAGGGACACCTCACACTAAACCATGGCACCCAAGGCTCTGTCCAGCCTGGTCTTGAACACCGCCAGGGATGGAGCATTCACAACCTCCCTGGGCAACCATTCCAGTGCCTCACCACTCTTACAATAAAGAACTTCTTCCTTATATCCAATCTAAACTTCCCCTGTTTCAGTTTTAACCCATTACCCCTTGTCCTATCGCTACAGTCCCTAATGAAGAGTCCCTCCCCAGCATCCCTATAGGCCCCCTTCAGATACTGGAAGGCTGCTATGAGGTCTCCACGCAGCCTTCTCTTCTCCAGGCTGAACAGCCCCAACTTTCTCAGCTTGTGACATTCTGTATTACAGTGCCACCTAAGAGACTCTATTTCACCTGGTGCAAGCCCAGTGGGTCACCAATGTCCAGCAAGGTTACTTCTGCAGAAAGGTAATCATCTGTTGCTGAAAGGAAAAGAGGGAGTCTCTAGTCAGCTCTGTATTTTTATCTCTAAGAAAGTCCTAGTCAGCTGGCTGTGGAAGAGACCTGGTAGAACACCCAGTGAATCAGTTGGTGTATTGCGGGAGGAAAGACTGCCTGCTGGTTACTACTTGTCCATAGACATGACGAGTTCAGGAAGCTTCAGTGGTGATCTGAAGAGACTTCTGAAATGTAGAAGGCATAATCCCCTGGATGGTGCAACAGGTAACAGGAAAGATCTGCCTCTTCTTTGTTAAAGTATTCCTATTTATAATCAAGCTTATGGCTGAATGATTTCATAAGCTTATATATCCATTGTATTTGAAAGAATGTCTGTGCTAAGTTAGCTACATACAGTCTTACAGAGTTCTGGTTGAAGAGAAGTAAAAGTACCAATTCCAGATGCTTAGTTCATTTTGATTTAGTATAATTAGCTGATTAGATTGGAAATCATTACTTATTTAATGTATATAACAAGAATGATTAGTTTGCTCCTGGCTGTTGCACAGATAGCCACATTTAGGGTCTGGCAAAAAGCACTTCCTGCGTGCTGTAGAGCTGGGCCCTGCCTTCTTGGTGTCTTTGCTGGTCCATGCCATGCTGTACAGCACGCAGGCAGGGCAAGGCCAGGGTGGCAGCTGGGGTCAGCCTGGAGCCGGGGTCATCCGGCAGGTCTGAGGTGAGGCCAGGCAGCCAACCTGCACGTCAGGGTGAAGCCAACCTGCACCAGGGTCCACCTGGGTCAGGTCTGATGGCAGTAAACAGATGCAGGCTGTGATTGATGGTGGCAGGGCTGGGCTCCGATCGAAGAGCATAGCCAGAGCATAGCCACACAGACATGGCTGTAGCACAGCTGGAGACCAGCACCCCCGTGGCATAGCTCAGGCAGGGGCTGGGGTTCTAGGGCTGCGATGGGCCCGTGGGCAGGTGTGTGCATGGAAAAGCTGGTCAAAGTAATTAAAGTCTGTTAGTACTCACAGAGCTGACAGCATTAAGTGTGCTCAGAGACTCTGCTGTCTTTAAGATCTAATGCGTTTTTAAGCAAGTTACTCCATTGATTGTCAGTGATCAGACAGGTGGCTTCATTAGCCAGACAGGTTTTCTAAGTGTGCAATGAATTACAGGAAATTAGTCACTCAGAATGTCCTGTGGAATAAAAAGCGGGAGCTTTTATGGTATGAAGGAGGGTGGAAGTCTTAGGGACTCAATTAGGGCAAACGCCTGAAGCAGCAGATTGGTGTCACATGAAATGGGAGGGTACAACCTGTGTACAGAAGCACCATGAGGCCCAACCAGTGGCCAGTGTACTAGACTGAGATGCAGTGAGAACATGTCTCAATAAAGTATTCCCTTAAGCATGTTCTTTGACATGAAAAAAAACCCCACCACCACAAAACCTCTTTTTGTTGTTCTTATTTTTAGACCAACCTATGGAACACCCTGTTGGCCCCAGCTGCTCAGGATACTTCAATATTTTGTGCTACGTCCATCTTCAAGCTGTCGTTTCCTTTTATCACACCAGCAGCGGCACCGTTGGGCTAATTGTTATGTCTGTTAAGCTGACAGTGTTGAAATGACACTAATATTTGATGGTCTGTATGCCACTTCAAAGAAGGATGTAGTGCGTGATGGAGCAGTCCTTGCTGAAGGATATCTGCAAGACCACACACAGAAAAAATAGTGAAGAATAACCTATATAACCTGAAGTGTAAAGTAGCTTAGGCACTATGCCATGATAGCAGTAATAGATGTTTACGTGTACACAGTAACTCTTGATGGAGTTCTGGTATCCCTCTAAAATGGGATATTCAACTAAAGGGTGCGATTTTGTAGTGCTGCTGCTTCTATTTTTGTGGCTGTAGCAGTGAAGGCACTGAAGCACACCAGGGTGTATTATCAGCTGTCTGATCCTCCCTCATCTGCTGCAGTCAATCTGCAGCCCTGGGTGGTGCTTACTTTCTTTTACGTGCTTTGCTCACTTCGCCCAGGGGTTTACACGAGTGATTCCAGAATTCAGGTTTTGCTGACGAGGAACCTGTGCCAGAAGATCTCTCTGGAGCGTTTGATTCCAAACACAACAATATTCATTATTAATTCCACATGATTGGACTACGGGAGCCCGAGTCTGAGTGATGTCTGTGTCGGTTGAATGCTTGTGCAATTCTGTTTACTTCAACAAGGTGCCTCCTGCTCTGTGACTTCAGAGGGGGATCGGATCCAACAGCTGCAACTGTTCTTTGCTGGGCAGTTGTACTGGACTGTGTCGAATGGATTAGGATGTCTACATCTGAGATCCATAATCAACCCACCTTGTATCAGCATATGTTTGCTGTCAAGCATCTGTACCACCAGAGATTTTACCTTGTTTAGAGGGTATCCCCACATGGCTATTCCAGGCAGCTCTGGGAAAGAAAGAGATTCCTAGGGGAAAACCAGCATGTCAAGAGTACAGCAGCAGCCCAGGGATACCCAGATGCTCGAACAGCTTCTCTGAGTTTTCAAAAGGCAAGTGTAAATAGAGATAACAGATTGTTGTAGCTTGACTTGACTGCAAGACAGATAGAGCCTGGAGGAGAAGTACAAAAGCAAGGCTTAGTGGTGCTTTCACACTCCCACCTCACCCCAGCATCGGGTTCCTAACCTGGTTTAGATGCAGCAATACTCAGGTTGGATCAAAAAATGAAACAAGCTCTTTATCTGCACTTGACTGGACTCCAAGTGATTTCAGTAAGAGGAGGCTGAGTAAGGACTTGGCTGTAGGTAGATCGGAGACTACAGTGTTTATTTATTAAATATATCCATCTGGTGTCCTGTTTGCAACCTGCCAAAGCAAAAGGGATTAAAACTTCTCCCCCCCCCCCCCCCATCCCAGTACTAAAATCATGAGTAAGATTTTTTCCTCCTTTTCGTTATTACTGTAATAATCTGTCAAACAAGCAACTGAGTTGTTTCACCTTATCACAGCCTCTGCCAAGAAAGATGCAGCATGATAATTTAATGGAAAATATTATAGTCACATTCCTCTCAGACATAAATTCTATGTGGATAGATAGACATGGGGGAAAGAATTGCATTAATATTACCGAGATTTATCTGCTTTATTGTTTTTTTTTTCCAGTGTGGTGTTTTACCTGAAATAGTGCAGAGCATGTGTGAGAGAGCACTAAGTGAAGTTATCCCACCTCTTATTGAAATGGCAGCATCCTTTCAGCTTCATTAAATATTTAGTAGAAGCACAAACACATTTATCACAAGCACTCTTTTGAGAAGCAAAAGATTATTAAAAAGGATGTTCCCTTCAAGCTTGCAAAGCAAAGCTAAGGAGTGTGCTTGTCAGGAAGGAGCAGTGGGAATAACTCACAGTCAAGGCAGAGATTAGCTATGAAATATAAACATTATCAGCAGCCGTAGGATAATGGAATTCCATGGTAATTTCAACCAAGGAACAGATGCAAACAATCAGACCAACAGAGGCGACAAACACTTCTGTAGTTCCTAGAATGTTTTTATGTGCTAAAAAAAGGCATGTGTCACTTTAACTGCATGAGGAACTACAAGCTGAGGATGAGTAAAAGGTCATAAAAAGGTGCTTGGCTTGAAGGTAGTAAAAAGCACCAGAGCAGAAGTATCAGAATGAAGAGTTGTGATGAAGATGTGTATTTCAGATGTTCTGCAGGGCTGAGTGAATAGACTTGCTTTAATTATGTCATAAGTTAGAGCAATAGCACAGGTGAAGCAATGTTAAAGGTCAGAAAAAGCCCAGATCCTGTGGGGATCAAACATGGTGTGTTTGCAGTTGTAAAGGAGAAGATTTATAGATAAAAATTCCTGTAAGCTGTCCTGACTTCCACTCTTTTTCATGGGAATTCCATATGAAGTAGATAGAAATGAAACCATATTCCCCTGAGGATGGTATAATAATAGCATCTTCCAGCTGTTTGTAACAGCGAAGCTAAATTTACAGATCTAATTGTGTGCTTCAACCAAACACAAACAGTCACCAGCTTCAATGCAAGCTTTTAGTAAGTGACAGCATCCTAAAGCCATGAAGTGTCTTCCACTTCTCAACACATATGGTCAGGTTCTGCTCTTCTCCTGTTGGGATATTCCCAAGTTGTTGTAAGGATTTCAGTCCTGGAAATACAAACAGACATTGCAAAACCATACAGAGGTCCTGGGGTTTGCTGGCTGTTAAAGCACAGGCAAATGCCCCTGCACCGTCCATTCTGATGTAATGCTGACTTAAACCCACCCTTGTGATCGAGCCCCTCACAAAGGCTCAGCTCAGCTTGTGCTCTGTGCTACTTCTGCACTGTGGTCAGTGCTGTTTTCATTTCCTGTGAGGGCAGTTCACTGGTTTAAGCCAGGTGTTTACTTAGGAAGGAGCTATCCTCGCCTTCTTCTCACTAATGCGTCAGATCTGTCTTGTAGATAGCTCCCTAAGTTTCAGAAAGGGATTTACTTGTGAGCACATATGGTTATATAGAAATTCATAGTTCAGTATTCACAATAGGTGTGATCTGCTCTGTACAATTAAGTAAGTTTCTTCTGTTTTCCAGCCTTTATAATGGATTATTCATAAAATCTTGTTGTAGGGAATCTGGGAATAGCTCTTTCTAGAACATATGGTTTACTTTAATACATATGTATTTAGACAGGGGCTGTGTTAGCATACCCCATTGAGAAGGACAGTCCTGGATTCTCACAGGCGTATCTCACCAGCTTCCATTGTATGCACACCCAACACTGGAATTGTAATATTGTATGCAGTGAGATTTTGTTTCCCTGATGCTTTTTGTTCCCATATGGTCTCTCTGGTGTGGCTGGAAAACCACTTACACATTTTGTATGACTCCAGAGTGACACAAAGTGTGAAAAGTCTTGTTCCAGGTAGCACAGAGAAGTTGTGATCCATAACAAAACTCCTGTCTCGCTTTTGTCAGTGCCATCACAGCGCAGTGGCACTTGTCCTTTCCTTCAGAAAAGTGGCTTACATGGCTTGTAGGGGAAAAATACTGTTATTAAAATAACAGGATTAAGCACTGTTATATTCCAAACTGGCAGAAACAAACAAGTAAAAGGAAAGATGTTCCTTCTTGCATGTCCTGTAGCTTGATGAAGCTGCATTATAAGGAACAGAAATAAGGAGTCACCATCTGGTCTACTGCTCAAGGAGAGCTCACTGATGGCAAGGGAAAGAAAATAGTGCCCAGTAACAAGGGACACCCATTTGGAAGACAGCCAGGAACAAGTCTGCCTGAAGGAGGGCTTAAGTACTAGATGTCTTCTTAATACAAAATAGCGATACTTTGAAGATCTTAGTCTTAAATGAAGACTGATGGAGGAGACAGAATACATCCAAGTCTTTCAGAATAGCTGGTTGAATTTCGTACCCCACTACATGAGCAATAGCGTTTTTTTTTCCCCGTGGTTCGCAATTATTAGCCCAACTTTACATCACCTTGGGAATGGAGTTATGTTGGAATTCCAATCAAAATATTCCATTTTGATTGGAAAAGACCTAAGGGTGGAAAAGATCAACTCCAACCACTAACCCAGAGCTGCCAAGTCTAGCACTAAACCGTCTCCCAAACACATCTACAGAAGATCACAGCAGGATCACTGCTGAAGTATAGTCTCTTGGGTAGAAAACAGGATCTGTGTGAAAGCCCTGGGAATTTGATTTGTCTGGTATTTTGCTCCTAGCTCTTTTAAGAGGACTTCACTAGACCAGCAAAAAGCAGGAACACATCACCTATAATGTCATTTTTAAGAGAGCTGTCAGCAAAGCTTCAGTGTCAGATAGAGGGGTGGGATAAAGTGTTTATTTATACTCCAAAAGGAGATTCACAGTCAGCTATGTGAGTGATTTAAGCATCACTGAGGTATTTGGTAAATTAGATCAAACTGTGCATATGGGCTCCAGAACTGCAGACATCTTCAATTGCTGGTTGGTGGCATATGCAATGGATGACTCTTTCATAATTTATAGAAACCCTATAAAAGTAGATAGAGTCATCGAAGAGAATGATGCGGAAATGGTACTTGTTTACAGCATTCATGATTCAAGAAAATGGAGTAAAAAGCCTGAGTTTGCTCAAAGGTATGGTTTGGTTTTTCTCACTGGCGTCCTAGTTGATAATATCATTTTATGGTAATTAAATGTGCAAAAACTCAGCCTCAGATTATTAGTAGCATCACCAGTTTTAATAGGCACACTTCATATTAAAGTCTTCTTTAAAGAATTCTTCCTTTAAGATTCAAGCAACTGAACGCCTAGTCATAATTGTATCATAAACATCCATCTCCAAGGTTGCTCATACTAATGAAACAAGTCATCTAAAAGGATGTTTCATCCATGTGAGCTTGAAAATGGCACAATACTGGTACTTAGCAGAAGATAGGAAAAAGGAAGTTGTACGTGAAATTAAGAGGGAAGTGAGATACCCCTGAAAACCAAGGAATAAATAGAATTAACTGATTTCTGCCTTTGAAGACGGAAGACATTAGTTTCCAGAAATGACCATGGTTTTGTCTTTGGTGTTCACCAGGATGAAGCACATCATCTGCTGGGGTCATGAGCGTCTCCTGGAAGCAGCTCTCAGTCAGTTTCAAAGTGGGGAAAGTGATAAAAGTGATAGCAAATGGAAAGTGCATCAAGAATGTGTTTCATATTTTGAGTTGGGAATGCCCTTGGGTGTTTCCTGATCCTTCCATTATTACAAACTCTTCACACAGTGACTAACGTTGACACTGGAATGTTCAGAAACAAATGTGTTCATCAGTCAACTTGACAAACAGGTTTGTGGCCCTGAAACTCCTGCCAGCCTACAGGAGTAATTAAAAACTCCATGCACTTGGGTTGAAACAGGGACCTGAAATGCAGGACCTCCAGTGTGTTGCTGACTGTAACTTACACCTGCAAGTTGTGCTGGAGATGGTCGTGATGGCTGCAGTCTCCTAGCAATACCACACTGATAGCCAGACTGTTCCTGTGTGGTGTTGAGAATCTCTGCTCCCTAAAGGTGAAGATTCCAGCAAGCCTGGACAGATTTTCAGTTTGAAGGAAGAGCCAGGAGGCATGTTCATCACACAGCTCATCATTCCTCAGCTGGTGGACACAGGAATCTCTTCCCCCTGTACATGTATAAAGAGAAGGTCTGAATGAGCTCTTTCATGAAATTTTCACTTAATGAAATGAAACCTTCTTCTGCTAAGACAGGAAAGTGCCAGTCCCTTAGTTATTAATGAATATAATTGTTGATTACTTAGGCCCATATACCTGAGCTAGAAACAGTAACTGCAGAATGTGGATGGTGCATGTGAATTTCTAGACAAAAGTAATCCAGAAGACAAATGCAGTTAGTAGGATACATGCAAAAGGTTGCAGACCAGGCACTGGGACATGCTGGGGTTAGACTTACTTATATAGCCTTAATGTAGGAATCTTGTGGGCAGCCTTTAGTGAGATAATTCAATGCTGTGAGTGAATTCACTCCACTTCCCTGGAGTGAATCTGGGTTGTGTGCTAATGGAACGTTTACCTTGTTGGAAAAGCTGGGAGATGCACAAGGAGACAGGAGACTGCAGGAGAGGGAGAGGACAACTTCATGGCTCAGAGAACTGAGCATTGTCCTGGGTAACTGAATCCTGTCTGTGCTTGTGTGATACCAGGCAGGGCAAGTAAACTAAACTTTTCACAGAGGGTGACTAAGTGTATGTGCTTCATTTTTAAGGATTCTATCTTTGAGACACTTGGAAGTGAGGAATGACAATAGCTGTAGGCAAGTCCTAACCCTGAAGCCCACTGGGGTTTTCAGGAAAGAGGTCATAGGAACTTCGTCTAAACCACTTGTTCTCATCCTTGAGAATTGATTTGGTTTTATTCAGTTGTCCCAATGTAAACTGAGTATGAGTCTAACCAGGTGGGGAAGACATTCATCTTGAAATGTGTGAAATGGTGAGAATTTGGGAGAGTCACAAGCAAGCCACCACAGAGTCTTCCAGAGGAAAACACTGGTAAGTACTACATGGTGCTCTGTCCCTCTTCGGATGGCCTCGAGATAGATAGGGGAGCCAGTGGGAGAGAAGACAGAGGAAGACAGGGAATTTTCTGTCTTCACAGAAAGTGTCTCATCGATACAGCACAGGCTGAAGAACAAGGTTTTAAAGAGTATAACACTCCGACACGTGTGACCCACTAATACAGCGCCTAAAAAACCCATTTAGATGCATTGCCAGTATCTAAAGGCAACGATAAGCTTTCTATTTGCTTCACGTGCTTCTCCATCTTACCGTTATATCTAAAGTCTGCTGACTCGCTAAGTCTGAGAAGCCCTCTCTGCAGTTTACCCCACCGCATAGCTTGGAGAGGAGTTGTGTAAGCCAGGTGGCACACACTCAGCTCCAAGGGTATGACTCAATCCATCGCAGTCAGCCTTTCTGAGCGCTGGGTGTGATGCTGAGCTCAGCAGGATCACAGCACCTCCTTGGTGCCTGACACACTTGTTGATAGTATTCCTACTCCTCCCCACCTCACCTGAGTCCAGGCTGAGCTGACATCAGCATCTGCTCTCGGTTGCATTGCTAAGCAATACAGCTGAGGGAGCTCACCTGAGACCATGTAAGAGAGATCCGTGCTCACAGAGCCATGATGCCTCTAGATTGATGTAACTGACCACTGGTGTGCGTAGACCTCCCATGGAGCTCACAGGTCTCGATGGCAGCTTGCAAAACTCCTGTGTTTGGCTTTGTTTCACTTCCTTTTTAAAGGGTACCTTGATAGAAAAATGAGTCCCAAGTCATTGTTCCGGAGAACCTGGGGACTGATCAAATGTAATGCAAGTCAGTGGTTGTCCAGCTGCAAACACATCGACTCCTTGGCAATACTGCGCTTGTCAAAATGAAACCTGAATTTCCTGGTTTGGGTTTGGTTTTTTTTCCTGTTTAATGCCTCTCTTTACATTGCAGGAAAACAATACTTGTGGAAAATGTGGGAGTGAAACTGCAGGGAGTGTTGAGCGGAGCCAGGGGAATCCCTCCGCCCAAACCAGCCTCTCCCTTTCTGTCTCTGAGAACAAGATCACTGTTCATGTGTCATGGCCTTACTTGTGCTGCTCCTGGAAATAAGCAAAGAGGATACTGAAAGCAAGGCTGTCCCCAGCGAGTCACTGGCATCCCCACCTACAGCAGGTTCAAAGAAACTAAAACCACACCAGTTAAACAAGTAACTTTAAAGGCTTCTCCTAAAACACAATCCAGCTTATTTTAGTCCTGGATCCTAGAAAGCTGCTGGTTTAACCAGGCCAGCGTTTTGCACTTGGGAGTGTGACTGGCTCAGGGAAGTTGTTCTATATTTGCCTAATGGGAGGGCAGGAGCCCCGCGGTACGTGCTGTGACAGTGGTCCAGGGGGGTGACACTCAGTGCAAGGGCTGCTTTGCCGTGCCCATGCCACGCAGAACAGGATGTGTGAATTCCAGCAGATCTTATTTCAGCTCCGTATTTATACTGGTGCTCATCTGTTGCACCAAGATCATCTGAAATATGTCGTCCCTGTTAACAGGAGCTAAAAGGCTCATTCAGCTCACCAAGTAAAGCAAGCAAAATGCCTCCTGGCAGGAGCAACAGCTGTATGCTTGACCTTTACCCATTCCCTCCTTTCTCACTTCGCATTCAGGCCCAGGCTCAACGCATTCTTAGGGGGCATGTACTTGGAAAGAGAGGGCTATTTTTATTCACCGTGTGGTTTCTCAGCATTGTGGGTCTTTAGGAATATTTCCTTTCATGTCAACCCCTTTAAGCACTTCACAGAGCGTAGTCTGTCTTGGGAAGTCAGGAATGAATTCACGTTTTGAAGTTTTATCATGACTTGGAATATAATGTGCAGAAGGCAGACAGCACTGTTGATGGATAAAGCAAATGCAGATTGTGCAGTCCTGCTAAAGCTATTAGCAGAATATTTTACATTTTCCGTGCACCCAAATTAAACCCCTTCACACAAGCAAAGTAACCCAAAACCATCTGGCACTAGAATTTGGGATTTCATAATGCTTTAATGCAAACCATGTGAGCAGGATGTCCAAAATGTGTATGTCAGTGGCTTGAATTAATGCATGCAAACCGATGAACTTTGCAATAGTTCTGACCAGTTTTCATTATGTCCAGTCAGTGAATACCTTATCCCACTGCTGTTCAGTAGGGTAATGTCCATGCAGTTACCTTTCCTTGCCTGGCACTTGTCACTTCACTGTTCCTGAACACAGAGGGATAACCAAGATGAGAGAGGAGGAGCCCCAGCTACGAAGCCAGACGAACGACTCCAACATAAAGCTAAATAGCAACATGACTTTTTTCCATCTTGTTCTTGAACGACTGCAAGAATTAGTTACTACTGGTCATCAAAGACCTACGTGGCCTCCCGTATGACTAGATGCTTCATCCTTTGCCTAGCTGTTCTCTTGATGTGCTTTCCCACCCTACATTTCAATTTAACAACCAATGGGAATAACTGTGTCAAAGGGAGCTCAGGGTTAGTTTGAATTCAGTGTCCCTCTCTCCCCTCAGGGCTGAACCACCACTGGGTGACCACGCAAATACTGACTCTGTGTAATGCAGCCCAACTGACTCCTTATGTATGTAACAAGCGCAAACTCAATCTCTCCTGACCATGCCTCTATCAAAACATGCTATGGGAAGTTTGCTACTTCATCTTCCCATACTCATGGGGTCCCAGGCAGTTACCTGCCCCATGTTCTTCCTTCTTCTCCATGCATTTTCTTTGAGGGCATTGCCAGAAGTCTCCTACACTCCTCACACTGGGTCTCGGGGCCCTGGGGACACTAAACAGGCCTTGCTGGCCTTGACCAGCCTCACATGGTCCCTGCATGTGTGCCCAGGAGCTCCACTTGAGCCCAGCCCTGGCCCAAGCTAAGCTACAGGGGTACTGATGAGTACAGCTGGACCTGGCCGTGCACCCCATTGATCCTGGCCTCCAGACCGGCCTCCCAGCTTCACTTTGGATCTGTCTCTTACCTATGGACCTGACAGCAGTCAGTCCACAACACCCTCAGGAGACCTGGGCCTGTCTTGTGCAGTGAGCTGTTGGCCCTGTCCCATCCCTGTGAGCTTGTGGGGTGGTGTTGACGCTGGCGCTGGCACTCCGTGACAATGGGCACAGCCCTGTCAGACTGAAGTAGTTTGCAGATCCCCCCAGAGTTCAGAACATCCCAGATCTGGGGACAACACAACTGAAAATAGACTTGGGAGGAATCTTGAGTAATAATCATTTCAGCACTGGCTATCCCAGCAACCCTGCTGCAAACCAGAAGCACTTTATGCTGTGCATTAACCCATGCAATGCCCAGTTGCTTGGTACAGGGAATTCTCTGACTGCTCGGGCTGCTGGGGGATGACTGTTGTGCTCCTGACCTGTGCAGCACACTGTTCAACTCCATCTGGTGATGCTTTGAAAGACCATCCATCACCTTGAAAGTCCTTAATACTGGCCAGCTCTTGTGAGTCAGCACTTCGAGAGCCAAGCAACTGGAGAAGCTACTGTCACTGAGTGTTCGCTTCCAATTTACATTAGATTTTAGCAGCACAAGAAACAAACGAAGGCTAACTGCTGACCTGTTGGCATAGCTCATACTGTAGCCCCTCTCATTCATGCCTGTGTTGTCCCATGTTTTCCCAAGGGATATCTCCTGTGTGGCACAGGAGCTCCCAGCTTCCCCAGGTGTCACACAGGTTCTGCCTGTGCTACCAGCAGCCTCACTACTGAATGTAAGGCAGGGTACATGGGTTGCTGGTGTGTGCCACTGGCATACCAAAGGGTGGGTGTTATAGGTTAGTCCCATCCTCTCCTTGAGAACTGCTTCCTGTGCCCTCACCTTTGTCTTTTCCCCAGATGTTTTTCTGTGGATGACCTGAGATGGTAAGCCCAGACTTAGGGGCACAGAGGACTTCCTCCCTGCTGCCCAAGTGTTACATGGTGCTTTCCTCTTCCCTTCCTGTGTGCTGAGCCTCTGTGCCTCTAGATGAACTTCATTACATCTCTCAGTCCTGGTGCTCTCACAGAAAAGATGGATCCTAACAAGATAGGATTGCTGCATCTGTAGTGAGAAGAAATGGAGAGATGCCAGCCTTCAGCTTGTGCTTCAAAATGAATACAATGTGCAGCAGGAAAGTGCTGTGCCTGAGTGTGAGAGACAGCTTTACCTGGGCAGGGTGGAGCAAGAGACCAGAGGACTCATCTGGCACCATAAAGCTCATCCAGCCCCAATTCCTTTCCACAGGCAGGGACCCCTTCCACTAGAGCAGCTTGCTCCAAGCCCCTGTGTCCAACCTGCCCTTGAACACTGCCAGGGATGGGGCAGCCACAGCTTCTCTGGGCACCCTGTGCCAGCGCCTCAGCACCCTCACAGGGAAGAGCTTCTGCCTAAGAGCTCATCTCAGTCTCCCCTCTGGCAGGTTAAAGCCATTCCCCTTGGCCTGTCCCTACAGGCCCTTGTCCAAAGCCCCTCTCCAGGTTTCCTGCAGCCCCTTTAGGCACTGGAGCTCCTCTACGGTGTCCCTTTAAGGAGCCTTCTCTTCTCCATCCTTGCCAACTTTCGCTTTTAATTCTCTCCCAGAGCACAAGCTATACTAGCAGTAGTAGTATACTGATATTTATGTACTATGTTAGGATACCATGCCGGTAGTACCTTACTACTAATACATTAACAGGAATGTTTACTGATAACGTAGCAGTTACTTTATTCTAAAATAGTTATCCACTCTGTTTTTCAAATGAAAACCCTCAAGTTTTTCTGTTATTTTCTTTTATAAAGCCGTGTTTCTGTACCCCAAAACAACAGCCAGTTTCTGACCCCGTTGCCAGGGCAGCCTAATCCCTTTCAGGGCTTCCGTGCGTTCCTACCGCTGCGGATCTCCGCGTCGGCCACAAGAGGGAGGACGTGACATGCCGTGCGCTGCAGGAGCCCCTTCGCTGGGGAACGGCCCGCTTTACGGGAAGGTTACCCGGGTTTACGTTCAGATCCTATTTTAAATCAGTTTCGTCAATAATCGGTGCAAGAAGCTGGCTGACATTTGTAGTCAAGCATAAGAATAGCTCGTTTTGGGTTGCCATAAACACATTCCGAATTGACGTAAACTAAACCAAGAGTCTTCACAGAAGTGTTTATACCGGTTTAACTGAGTTGGTTGAAGCCTCCATGGAAGATTAACCCGTGGGACTTCACTGTTTGGATGAACACTAAGCCTGAACTACACTAATTTAGCTTGGAATAGGCCTGAGAAGGTCTGGTTTACCTTCAAAAGTAAACTCTGCATTGTATTTATCATGAGCTTCACAGAAAGCCCCTCTTGAAGAAGATACCGCTCATCTGTGGTTGTTTCTGTTAGAATATTGTTGTTCATTCTGCTTCATCTGAACAGCCTCAGCACTGGGGCATTCTGTGAAAGCAGCACCAGCACTGAAGACAAGGCAGAAGAGATGTTCCAGCACTTGGCTCCTTGAGAGCTTTGTATTTAATGCACAGTTTCGAGCAGATTTTCTGGTAGCTCTCCAGAAAACAAAATCACTCAGCATTTGTTTTCCTGATGGTGCTGAGGTGTTGCTGGTTGGTTTGCGTGCTAGGACAGAGGGGGAATCAGTGTTTGGAGTAATTCAGTTTTGAAAGGTCTGGGTCTGTACAATATCTTCCAAGTATTTTTTCCATCACTTGCTGCTCTCAGTGAAGATCGCCTTGTTCCTCCCTTCCACACACTTCCTTCTAGGCTTTGTAATCTACATTGCCCCAAGGAACTGCAGCTGTCGTGATGGTTCACAGATCAAAATTCAGCCTTTAATGTAGCTAAGGCTTGATCCATTAACTACTTTGAAGATTATGACCAAAGCCTAAAACTGGCATCTGAAATATGAAACTTCAGCATGAGTTAATGAGGCCCAGGGAAGCTGCACAGGAGGCAGCTATTGCATCCAATACGATGCGATTATAAAGAGACAAAAGCAACTAGCACTGCAGCAGAAGTAAGCAGCAGGACAAAGTAAAGCCTGAGACAGTCCGAAGCAAGATTAAGGATGAGTAATTTTACAAGTAAAAAGGGAAGTTTTGTCTGCAATATTAAGCAGACACAGAAGCTAGCGAAGTCTGAAGAGTGATGTGACCTTGCTCAGATTCACAAAAAGTCAGCAGTATTCATCGTGTTTAGGAGTTGCTCTTTGCAACGCAAAATACAGACAGAGGTTGCCCTGGAAGTGGAAGGATGGATAATGGCATTCCCAGAATGCAGAGGAGCCTCTCAATGGTAGGAGGGGATATTCTAGTGATGTAAGTGGTGATAATCCAATTTATGCACCATGGGTCATGTCAGCTGACAGTAAATGGAGAAAACTGAGAAGGGATGTAGCAGCAGCAACCATGTGTTCATATCTGTGAGCTTCTTTGGAGTAAAAGCAGAACTTTGGTACTTGGAACTACTGTTAAAAAAGAAAGTTGTACCTGCATGTTTCCAGCACAGCACTGGAGTGCCAGAGAAGGACCTACAGTTTACTGGGTCTGAGCTGAAGGAGAAAATGAGCAGGAAGAAGTCACCCACAGTATCAATTAAGTGGGGTACGTTTCAACAGCAGCGTGAAGAGAGATGCTGAGATTAAGGATCGACCAGAAATAGCTCAGTAAGTTTCCAGTGAATCAACGTTTTCTGATGGAAAACTGTCCTGGATGGAAAAGTTCCAGCAAGCTGAAATTGTTACGTTGAAAGTACTAGTAATCACTTCTCCGTTCTATAAATACCAAGTGCTCATGATTGCTGGCTTTTCAAATTCATTATAATTCTGATTGTGCTGTGTGACTCATGGGAACAGACCAAATGACAGAATGATGAAACTGAGAGATTTAGGCATTAGAATTATTCCATCAGTGTATACTTCATGGGCTTCCATTACAAAAATAGGTTCAAATTTTGATTTCAGCTACTTACCACTACTTGTGCAATTCGAAGTCAAGTCACTACAACTTGGTTGTACTCTGCATATTTGCTATCTTCTGTTTTACACATCACCAGCTGAACGAGCATCTGAATATTAAAGGGGACAGCCTAAAAAGCAAAAGAATAAGTCAAATTTTGTATTATTATATATGGGTGATATTCATGAACAATCACAGTGAAAATGGTGATAGCCTTGTTCATGCAGCTAGTCCAAGGTTATCCTTCAGGCTGCCCTACAGAGGCAGGCAGGGTTCAAACCAGACTGGATCTGAGGCGGTAGGTCATCACCTAAGTGATAATGAGCAATCTTTTTTATGATAGGAGGACTGGACCTGAGGCCCAAAGAATTTCATTCTATTTCTGTGTCCTCATTTGGATAACACTATAGATGGGCTCAGTCATTGTAAATGAAATAATCCCAGCAGAGCTGGCTCACAGCAGGTTGTTAGTGCCAGAACCATTCCATCATACACAGACGCACTGTAACCTTCTGTTGAGGGGACAGCTCGCAGATGACTTCCAAGAAGTGAAACTGTGATTTAGAGTTCAATGGTAACTGCTTACTGGCAGTACTTTTGTTCTGACCAGGTATTTGTTTTGTCTGTTTGCTTTGTCTGGAGCCGTCTGCTTTGTCAGGCTCGAGTCCCTGCAGCTGAGAAGCAAGATGTGAAATGCAGCTCCATTTCCCACGTTTTTCATAGTGACTTTTTTCCTGTCAGCTCTTTACATGGGCTGAGGTGTAGGTATAGAGGTCTGAATCTTTGTGCTTGCTTCCCGGGCCTCATCTCACAGTTTGTTACAGGTATACAGTACTTTGGGTCGTGGACTCTGCAGTTCAATACCACAACTATGACAATGTCCCTCAGAACAGCTCAGCCAGTTGTACCATGGCAATGGCTCATGTGTGATGCAGTTACACAGGCTCCAAACCCATCTCTGAATAGAGAGTGCTCTATGTACATGTGCTGCTGCACTCACTGATGAATCACAGTGCTTCTCAGCTGCACAAGCCCAGATACAGTTTGTGGTTTATGGATTGCAAGCAGTTGGCTGCAGAAGCTTTCACATGTTCTTTATATCCTTGTAGCTGGAATTTTTTAGTCTAGAGCTGTGACATGCCAGCTCCAGCACTCCCATACTACCAGTGAATGCAGCACTGGAACTCTAGTATTAGTCTGCTTTTTCTGTTGTTTTTAAATGTTCTAAGAAAGACTTACCCTTTTTGATCCAGGATTTGAATACAATAATCTCAAAGGGTGGCTTCAGATACTCAACCCTTCAGCTAACCCCTTTCCTTCACCTGACACTGCCATAACTGTTGCTAACTTTACATACAGCCACCAGCAGAGGTACTTGTTTGTGCTTTTCTGCTAGCTGCAGAAGAGGTTTTTCCTCATGCTCCTATACCTTGGGAGATATTTGTTTCTAGCTACCTGCAGATATTTTGTAGGAGAATTTGCTGCAGGGCAGCAGGGAATTTGTTATTAATTCTTTCCAGGCCAGTTTGTAATCAAAAAGTGAGCTAGAAACCTTGGATCAACGCAAGAATGTCAGTGTTTTGTTTAGGGGCTCCTGACAACCAAAATCACATTGCTAGCCTATGGCATCAAACAAGGCTCTTGGCATTCCAACTGTTCGGTGTAAGAGTATGTGGGAAGTCACCGCTTGCTTTGAGTCGTGAGGACAGAGAGGAGGATTTAACCTCGCTGGTCCTCTTGTTGAGCTCAAGTCTGTAACTATGCCACTGGAAAAAAAGGCAAGTTCGTGCAGAATGCGTGTTTTAAGTCAGACAACGAATAGAGTCTCCAAAATGATCCAGCATGTGCTCAGGACAGCATGCAGTCCCCAGTCATTCAGTCATCAGCCTCTGCTGCATCCCAGATCTGAGGCGCTGGGACTGGGTTCATCAGATCACGCTCTTACTGTAGCAGACTGCCTTAAGGCATCAGTGTCCAGTCCAACTCCTCCAAGTCTGCATGTGCAATGCAGCTTTCCCCATGTGAGCTGGGACACTTGAACTAGTATTTGAAATAGCTACTGATGTGCATAGGAAAGAAAATATGGCAACAATGAGGAGATGATGCAAGACCGCAGGCTGGCTTGTTCCGTCTTCAACACAAAGCCTTGTTCAGACTTCCCAAGGGTGAAACACTTGAAGAGACTGTTCACCAGAGGAACATCTATAAAAATAATCATGGAAGTAATTGGAGTGTTACTGGGTGGTGCTGGTGCATCAGCACAGCATCTTCAGTTGGACAAGAAAGTAGGAACATTTGTACTTCAACTGTATTATAGCTTTGCAACTAGTAGAATCTATTATTAGCTGTACAGCCTCATTAAAGTCATCTGCACTTACACAGATACATGTTTCTCTGTCTCAGCAATGACTCTCTTAAAAGATTCCAAGTTTATCCCTGTTGGATCCTTGTGACTGGAAGGTCTTTTTTTCAGTTACTGTTTCTGATATCTAATGCTTATTCTGCACATTGAAAACACCCAGTCACTGGTAAGCACTTTACCATAGGTGGGCTTCAAACCTTTATGAAACAACAAAGAATAACTCAAAGATGTTACCCCCAGTTCTATGCAAATGCAAGTAGGTCAGCGTCCCCAAATGCATAATTCATCTGTTAAAGACATTTGATTGCTTTATTACAGCTAACAGGCAGGGTGAGAATGAAGCTGAAGAGAGCATTGCTGTCACTGCGTGTACGCCCCACAACCTGTTTCAGAGCGGCTCCTCTTTCCTTGGGGTAGCCCATGAGTCACAGCTGGCTGCGCAGTGTTCTCACGCCCCATGTGCTGTGTTTGTGGGCTCACGTCACTCATCCTGCTTCCTTAGGGAAAGTATGTTCAGCAGAGCTGCCATCATGTGCCCAGAGTCACTCGGTGGTGGTTTGGAAGGGCACAGCTGAGCTAAGCAGGATGGGCTTCTTTCCTTGCTGTTCTGGCCTCACCACAAGCAATTGTCTCCTCCTTTCAGTGTTCTTCATTGTACTGCTTTGTCACAGTGATGCACACAGAGAATGAGTCTTCAACGTAAAAGCTTCAGAAGCTGGATATCTGGGGCTCTGAGTCTGCCCACAGTTCAGGCTTCACAGCCAGGGAACTGGAAGCTCTCTCAAGACCAGATAGAAAACCAAAGACTCAGCCAAAAACGATTCCCACTGAAATTCTAAGGCTAAACCAGTGCAACTTTACAAGTCAGACAGCTTGATTTTATCTCCTTCTGTGCAGCACTGCCCTACACTTGGTCACTGTTCAGGATGTCCTACATGACTATTAGGAATAAGGGGGGCAGCAGATGTGATTTGGAGAATGGAGACTGCAGCTTCAGGGAGCCTGCTGTTCCAGGGAATCTGTTTCTGATATTCCTGGCTCTCTGTGCTTTCAGCATGGGTGAAGGACATAAACCCCATTAGACCAACACACCCCCCCCCCCCCCCCAGACTAACACCAAGACACCAGTTTCACATAAGACTGTAAAACTGAGCAGCACAAAACCTCTCTGAACCTTATTCCTCTGAGGACTGTACTGTGTACTGTGCTGTTCCACATTCCCAGCAGGAAGAAGGGAATGGCTGTGACACACTGTGCCAGACTGCTTCCAGCTGGTGGAGATCCTGCCTTTATGTACCATACAGGGAAAAGAATCCAAGTTCCTTGGCCAGCTGGTGCAGACTGGCTCAAGTCTGCACTGCATAGCCCTGGGCCCTGTGTGGCTGTCTCGAGATCACTGTGATTGCTCTTTCATTTCTTTTCTCAGCTGGAAATGCATGAAATAATAGTGGGCTGTGTTTGCAGCCTGCCACAGTTGTATCTCTATGGGCTGACACCAAAAGTACAGATCCCCTGCCTTTGGGCATCTGAAGATACAAGAACTACTAGAGCAGCATTAGAAGAAGCTGGGTACAGTTCATGTCCATCTCTCAAGGCTGGACATGTCCCCTGGTTTCCTTTCAATGCTAGAAGGAAACCTAGTAGTAAATTAACTTAACTGGGGCTCTAGGATGAAACAGCAGTAGAGCACAATGAATTTGTACATCCACATCACTGAATCCTCAGTGGAGTTCAATGAGGTAGGAATGATCTGAGCATTTGTACTCAGACTATTCCCTCGAAGCTTTTCAGCATCTCCCTCCATATAGGAACCCCTGCCTTCTGGGAAAGAGTTCAAAGGTGACTGAGGCAATGCAGGGCTGGAAGCAGTTTCATTCTTTAGCTGCTTGTGTCCTAGGGCACTTCTTAGCCAGCTACAGAATTCCCATTGGCAAGGGGAGCAAAGGGGCTCAAAAGCTATCAATAAATTAAAACTATTCGAATACCTACCTCTTGATTTTGGGAAGAGCTGCACAAAAGGAACAGCTCCGATAAAGAAAAGATTTGATATTTATCCATAAGTTAAAGCTTTATACACAACCTTAGCAAACTCAGGCAGTAGTTTAAAAACACGGTGTTGGTAGTCAGTTTAACACCCTTGCTTCTATTGTTTCTAGCTTTAATAAGTACATTCCTCTTGGGTCAGAGCTCTCCATGCTTAGTTCTAGATCAAAAGCCAACTTTCATGTCGGAAAGACCAAGTGAAATGAGTTTTCAGCTGCAAATTATTCAAAAGTGGGAGCAGGAAGGAAACAGACTTTAATGCTCTGATAAAAGTGTTGCCCTCTGGTTACTGAAAGTTCCTAATGGACTTCAGCCATCTCTCCAGGAGTGTGTTCAGACTCAGGAGGACCAGCTCCCTGGGACTGGATGTGGCTGGACTGGTTCAGGGTGCTTTGGAGGCATTTTCTCAGCGATTCTCCTAGCGTTACTGGGGCTGGTGCCACAAAGCACAGGCAATCAGGTTTCACACAGTCAGCCCTCCTGCACAGAGAAGAATGTGGAGACACAAACCAAGTAACTCCTTCCTCAAGATGGTGCAAAAGCTCTCCCATCTGAGTGTCTCTACAGCTGTGAAGAAGAAGGTCTGGGAGGAAGATGAATGATCCCTAAACCAAACTGATTGAGCATGTAAAAACTGCATTTCTAAAGGTCATGTTGCTCTCATGCTAGCTTGGCTCTGGCTGTGCATTTCCCTTTGCAAGGTAAACCTCAGCTGTTGCTGTTATTTGCTCTTTGCGTATGCCATAAAATAGACAGGACATGAAACACGGAAGCTCCAGAGATGCAGGAACACATCTAAGTTAAAGAGTTTTCTGATTTAATACTGAACTGAAGTTAAAATTTCACTTCTGGCATGGTAGTTGCCTTCAGTACCTTGCAGAGCCTCTTTCGCCACTGAGTTACCTTGAGTCCCTTCTGGATACTTGGCTAAAGACAGAACTCCTGCAAAGTGTAAGAGATGCTGGGCCTGAGTCAGGAGCATGCCTTTGGCCTTATGAGGCAGACTGGCTGAAGAGCAGACAAATATGCAAAGCAGACCGGCATGTTTTATCATACATGCAAGAGCCCAATTACCTTTATATAAAAAGCCTGAGGGGTAGGTGTTATGTGGAATTTAGACCCGGTGTGAAATAGCCAAAACCGTTTAGGCAATATAATGAGTCATGGGTAATGACTTTGAAAAAGACCTCATGTAACCACATATGAAGGGCAGATTCAATCTTCAATGCTCCAGGTAGCTGTGCCTTTAAAGGAGCTGACATTCACTTCACCTCCCTGGTATGCAGTGTCGGATAACCACAGCTCTGCTGAACAATAGATAGAAAGCTGACAGGCTTTCAGAGGAGGGAGCTTGGTTTACATTAGGCATTTTCCATCAGGTCTTTTGAAAAGGTACACCCAGGTCTGAGAAAGAGAGCAATAATAACTGCACTTTGTAATGTGTACAGTAAACAGACGGGAGGGCAGGTGACAGGCTCTGCTAAAGTGCATTTCTAATCTTAAAAGTGACTTTAGAAGTGACAATGTGGGAGGACTGCTTCAATCTGCCTGTCTTTTGTTCGTTCCTTAAACAAGCTTTTTCTTGAGCTGCCAAGTCTGCCTGTTCCCCAGGGAGACTGAAGTCAAGCAGGGTTCCTCCTGACTCATGCTTCATAGACAGCAGTTGAAGATGTGTAAGTGAAACTCACTTAACCCTACCCGGGATGGAAACTCTCAGCTGGGTGGTGCTTTCCATATGGCTGAACACTCAGCAGCTGTGTCCTGTGTACCCTTCATCTACGTGAAAAACCTCAGGAATGGTCTGAGGTGACTGCACTGAAATCCTGTGGAGAGGTTCAAAGTGTCGCATTAGACCAGGAGCATGTCTTACAATTACTGTCACTGGTAGAAATACCAAGCTGTCACTAGCATGAAATAATCTGAACATGAGAAATGAGCAGAGGAGAGCTCACTCTAACTAGTATTGCTTTCATTGTTTTCCAGGATTTTCAACTTCTTGTATGGTAAATAGCAAGGAATGACCAAAACCAGTTCAGGCTGTTGCTCATCTGACCTCAAAAGCTGCAGAGGGTTCCTTTTCTCACCTGTACCCTGCTCTTGCAGCAGTTGTACAACTTAATCTGTCCCACAGTTTTTAATCACCAAAAGGCTTCACTTCCCCCCTTCTGGTGTCTGTAAGGAAAGTCCTGGCCAACACACAGAGCCTCAGGAAAGTCACACGAGAAAAAGAAAGGCTCTGTGGCTTTGGATCAGATTCTCTGTGATGAATCAAGTGGATCTGTGCAAGGAGCCCCATGCTAGGGTATTGGTGGTGGCCCTGACTGTCCTGTTGTGCAAATGAGGGTCTGTCTATGGTTGTATAGTTAGTGATATATGTAATATATGATTCCAATACATATATATAAAAAACAAGTAACATATGAATCCAAAAAATAAAGTTCTTATTGTTACTAAGTAGCTGAATGATTAGATCTGAACTCTAACTGCTGTTTGAATTTGGGCTGGAGTCTCCATAATCTCAAGTTCTTTCCAGGAACAGAAGCTAGACTGATTAATAGGACTCATAGTCTGCTGAGTTTCACTTTATAATACCTTTGCAAACTGTTTGGTTTGCAAATAACATAGGACGTATATATATATACACACATACACACATATATCTATAGAAATATGTATCTAATGAAAAATAAAAAGCTAATTTTATTGACTTGATTTGTGTTAGTTTTCATTCTTCCTAAAATTTGGACACTTCCTCCAAACTCCCTCACAAAGCAAACTTCCTCAAGAAGCCTTTTTAGCCTCCTGTACAAACCAGAGGGAGTCCCATCAGGAGTCAGTCTCCACTAGCAGACTCAAGCAGTTGCTCCCAGCTGATAAGAGGAGAATGGAGGCCAGGGACTCCTCCCACCCCACCACATAAAACGAGGCACTGCACATCAAGGACCCAGTTTCAACCACAAAGCAGTCCTTATCAGCACCAAGGAGTGTCTTTGTTCTCATCCTGGCTCCTGACCTGGACCATGAAAGTAAATATGCTTTATGGTTGCTTTTTCTGTGTATATCTATTGCATAGGACAAGCAAGAATGGACAGCAGTGAAAGTGTAAAGACTCTTTTCCAGCAAATCAGTTGAACCCCTGGCCTGACCTAAGTATGTATGCCACTCCTTCATTGTCTTTAATGAAACTTCTGCTTACTTAAAAGGACCTATTCTGGTAATACTTTACCTCTGCCATACATACACAGCAAGTACACAATTCTCAAATCATCTATGTATCTTTACTGCTGCTCCATGCAGTTGGGCTAGTATGTTGACCATGTTGATAGTATAACATCTGATAGTATATTATTTGATAATGTTATTAATGGCATCACAGAGAATTCATCCATGGTTACATGACGGTGGAGGTCTGAGACTGTAACGCAGAATTCTCTTCCACAATCCTTATTGTAACTAACTTGGTTGTAACTGTTGACTTGGAGGACTCTGGCATCCTCTCCCTGGCTGTGCCTCTACGGAGATGCTGAATTGCGGTAGTTTCATAGAATCATAGAATCACAGAATAGTTAGGGTTGGAAAGGACCTCAAGATCACCCAGTTCCAACCCCCCTGCCATGGGCAGGGACACCTCACACTAAACCATCTCACCCAAGGCCTCATCCAACCTGGCCTTGAACACTGCCAGGGATGGAGCATTCACAACCTCCCTGGGCAACCCATTCCAGTGCCTCACCATCCCAACAGGAAAGAATTTCCTCCTTATATCCAATCTAAACTTCCCCTGTTTAAGTAACTGTTCCCCGTTACCCCTTGTCCTATCACTACAGTCCCTAATGAAGAGTCCCTCCCCAGCATCCCTATAGGCCCCCTTCAGATACTGGAAGGCTGCTATGAGGTCTCCACTCAGCCTTCTCTTCTCCAGGCTGAACAGCCCCAACTTTCTCAGCCTATCTTCATACAGGAGGTGCTCCAGTCCCCTGATCATCCTCGTGGCCTCCTCTGGACTTGTTCCAACAGTTCCATGTCCTTTTTATGTTGAGGACACCAGATCCTGAAGCCCAACAATACTGCTGCACTCACAAATGAACTTGCGACACCCTGGCTCACACAGAAGTATCAGAATCATCAGAATTATTCTGTCATCAGTTTCATGAGGTAAACAAAATGGAAGAGTTCTTTTTCTCCAAAATTATACTACTTCATCATTGTCTTGGGCTGTAATTTTACAGCCAGCCCTGTCCCAGCTGTACAAAACCTCTAGTTTGCTATGTAGTAATGAGGTGTGACTGCTCTTTGCTAAGAGAGAGAGAAGCTGGTGATACTTCTACATGAGGTAATAGTCATATGGGAGTTCACTCCCCTGCTCAGACTTGGTTCCTGCTTTTCAGTGTCTCCATCTATAAAGCAGTATATATTACAGGGAGATTTCCAGGCCGTTGAGAGCCTGTGTAAGAAAAGCAAACAAATGTTAACTTATTCCATCATCCCAGAATATCAAAGTGGCCGGAAGAGTCATTTCTCTAAGAAATCCAGGATTCTGCTAATGTTATTTTGCTTTTGATTTTGTTGAGTATTAACCCACAAGAATGAGGGCATAAGGCATATTTCAGTCAATAGGTAGAATTCAGTTAAGTCTATCAGAAGATAAGAGTGATGTAAAAAGAGAGCACATAGGCAGACTAATCTGATTCTGGAACAAAATAATCTTTTAAGGACTGTAATAAATTGTATCATCTAAAAATTAATTCATTTGGAATCAGAGATTTGATTATTTTAGTAGTGATATATTTAGAATGTATTAGAAGTATTAATAATAAGGATTCTTATTTGCTACAGACATCCAGGCGTCTGCTTGCCTGTCCTGCCCAAGTCTGTATACCTGCACTTGCCTCCTTCAGGCTTGGGTTTCTGATCTGAATAAGCCACCATAAAATCATCCCTGAAAACAGTGTGAAAGGAACCAAGTGAAAACACTGTTAAGGACATTCAAGCAGCAAGTCCAAGTTGGTAACAGAATGGTATTTGTAGGGAACTGAGCTCCTTGAAAATATTCTTTACATATATAATGTCTTTTCATCAGCACCAAACCTGTTACAGCTAATTTGGGTAATTTCCTTGCACGTGAACAATGAGGACAAAGGAAGTGTAAAGTGTATGTTATAAATGAATGTTGAGTCTATTGATAGGTTCAGATCACGATACATAAGAAATAGGGGTATACCTATTTCCCTATATGAAGGAAACACTCATGGAAGAAGATATGTAGACTTTTTGGCTCATGGCATGAACGATGGACACATTGCCACTTATGATTTGGAACTGCATCTGAAAGATGTGTCAATGAAAACCATAAGCACCCCAGCTCCGAGATGTGAATCTGGTTAACAGTTGACAGACATGTAATTTCTCACTCCCAGTGAAAGAAGAGCGAGAGCAGATCACATCCTTCTCAGGCTAAGGCAAAACCCTCACATTGAAGGAATTAATGTAAAATGGTTTGGCTCTGCTCATCCTGGCACACTCTGTGCTCAAAGAGAGAGACAAGGCTTGAGAAAGTAACTCTAAGAAATGAGAGTTCACTTCTTTCCATAGAGACCCCAAGTTTACGTACTGCAAGTTAGGCTGCATGGATATGCTCGTCCCCTCTCAAAATCATAATTAAGGTTGATGGACCGAATAAAACCTTTGGATTTGAACTTAAATTATCTATGCCTTCCACAATTCTCTTCACATCATTGGTTTGAAAACCTGCCTTCTCCACAATACAGATTCCCAGATTAACAGTTTTTACCATGTCCAAAGAGAGAAAGAACAAGCCAGTGAAGTAAAGAGCAACCTGCCTGAAAGCAACATGCCAGGGTAGGTAGGTAGCAATCTTTCTTTAGAGATTACTTGTAAAGAAGCTGTTCATTAGTGGCAGCTACACAGCACACAGCTTAGGGTTTGGATAAAATACACTTGCATGTGAGAATAAGCCAGAAGAATTCATGTTTACCCTAATGCACAGGACTTACTGTCTGCTTTACAAATATTTACATGCTAAGAGCTTAAGGCTTCTTGTGTGTCCTGCTCTCATGGACTCGCTTCTCTACATTTCTTGGTGACAGAAATGCACAAGTCAATGAATCATGACCATTCGTGGTAACTCAGTCCTTACTGGTAAGTCATCTGAGCAGCACTCTATTTTCCTTTTATATCTTATAACTAAGGCTGCCATGTAGGCTTCCTAGAATATCTGGCTGCATTTCCTGCCCAGCATTGAAAATGCGCTGCCATGTACATTCAAAGCTGTATATAAACACATGCCACACTTAAAATCACTTTTGGCAAGGTAACTGATTAAACAGGATGTAATGTATATCCCCAAATCATACTCTGGGCCTCAATACTATAAGGGCTTGTATTGTGGCCATCCCTGCTTTCCCACAGAGGCTTCTTCCCAGGCAGGAAGAGCCCTGCTGATAGAGCCCGCGGTGGTGTCAACACGTGTTCTGTCCTGGTGGTCACGCCTGCTTTACGATGCTCATTACACCTTGGGTTGTGCTCACCTGAGGTTCCTTGGTGGTAGATAGTCCATAGCTGCTTCCAGCTCTGCAGAGACCAGCCCACTCTCAGCATTCCCTGGACTTTCTGCCTTGAGTGCCTTCTCCAAGCCCTGTGGACCAAGTAGAAAGCTTTCTGAGACGGGCTTAATACTTCTGAGCTCTCTGGCAGCTGCTGCGTCAGCTCACGTTCTCTGATACAATCTGTGTGTCCTGAATGCTAGGAAACAGAAAAACCCAAAGAGCAGGTCAGAACCTCACAAATCAACATTAGTGTTTTTAAGAGGAGGAAGTCAGTGGGTAAATTGCCAATGGGACATTGTGAGAATCCTTGGCTCCCCATCAAGCCATGGTCTGAAGCACTTTCAAGTAGGTGTATAAGGGTGCTCGCCAGCAGCAGGAAGGGAAAGCTAAAGAGCTGGGTCATTTCAGGGAAAATCTTGAGGAGAGCAACTCTATGGAAAAGTTGCATCACTGTGGGAGACCAGTGAGCTTTCCACTATAGCTCTGCTTGACATGACAAGATGTTGAGGCCTCAGAGTGGTAACAACAGTTCCTAAACCATGATATTCAGTGTTGGAGGTCAATAATATCAGTTCTCTTGTGTTTCCTTTTAAGAGTTTGCTAAATGGGACAATGAAGATGAAGAGTGAACCACCATGAACGAGGAGGCTTAAGGAGAACCAAGAACTGTGGTACAGATGCGCTAAAAAGAGCAACTGAAAAAGCAGGGGACAAGAATACAGCAGGACACGACACAGATACACTTCTACAATGTCCTCCCAGCCCATGCCACAGCAACGTGGTGAAGGCAGAGCATTTCATGCCTGTGTGTGAGGTGGCATCACTTATAGTTGAGCAAATATGACTACTGAATAGCACCTATGCCAAGGAGACATGCTTACATTGCAGGATTTCCCCAAACCAGCTTTCAATATGCCAGGAATAAAAAAGGAGAGATGGAGCTTTCTTTATGCAGTGGAGAAAAGTGACCGATAACATCACTCTGTTCAAGATCGCAGCTTTACAGTTCTTTTACTCTGTGTTTGGTACTTGCACAAAGACAGAGAAGATGCCTTGTAAAAGATTAATTTTCAAGCAATTTCAGTGTTAACACACAATCTAGCTATGCAGTGTATTGGCAGATCAGTGTTCTTGTTCTTTCCATGAGGAGTTTTGCTGTTGCAGTGTCCTTTGGTCCATGGTAAGACCAGTGTTTTCCCTGATTTTCTTGGTTTTTTTTACCTTGAAATGTTTCTCTTGATTTTTTTCTTGATTTCAGCCTTCCAATAGCTAAAGGGGCTACAAGAAACCTGGAGAGGGACTTTTTACAAGACAAGGGCCTGTAGGGACAGGCCAAGGGGAATGGCTTGAACCTGCCTGAGGGGAGACTGAGATGAGCTCTGAGGCAGAAGCTCTTCCCTGTGAGGGTGCTGAGGCGCTGGCACAGGGTGCCCAGAGAAGCTGTGGCTGCCCCATCCCTGGCAGTGTTCAAGGGCAGGTTGGACACAGGGGCTTGGAGCAAGCTGCTCTAGTGGAAGGGGTCCCTGCCCATGGCAGGGGGTGGAGCTGGATGAGCTTTAAGGGCCCTTCCAACACAAACCAGGCTGGGATTTTGGGATTCTATGAATTGCACTCTTTCTTGGGAAGGGCTAAGCCTGCCAAAACTTCAATCAATAACCACGTGATGTGCGAGGGCAGGAGTCGTGCATTTACCACTGGGGTAAATGAACTTTATTCCCTGGAGGCTGCAGGAGGAGCTGTGGTTTAGTGAGCTGCACGTGGGATGGGCAGTCTGAACACTCATCTAATCTGGGCTCTGCTGCTGACTCATCATGTCACCTTTGGGAAATAACTGCCTCCATGCTCTTGGTTTTTTCTCCTGTGAAGTGGTCCCACTGCATTGTAGACACTGGATACCATAGTTACAGATCCTAGAATAGTTAGGATGAATAATTTCTCAATCAGAAGCACTGGCAATCCTTCATTTTGTTCTCTGCTACAGGAAGAAAGGGACAGAAGTGATAGAAAATGAAACAGATGTTCACACTTCTTTTGGTAATTCAGCTCCTTACTAGCAGAGACCAAATGTATTCCAGCTGCATGCTGTGAAAGAGCAAGGTAACAACCTGACACCTTCCTACCAAAGGCTGGGTGGAAGATGGGATAGCCCACATGAATCCTGGACAGAACTGGTTGCTGCAGTTCTGTGTGTATCAAGCGAGCCATCGTAACTTGGAAAGTCTGACCTGTGAGATCACTGTCAGCAGTGACCTGCTGCCAAGCAGCCTATTCTGATTTACTGCACTAAAGTCAACCTTGCTGACAGAAGCCTTTTCTAAAGGCAATCTGCTTTGTGCATGCCTGTCCTGTTACTAGCTTACTGGAGAATGAAACATCCCTGTTCATTTTCTGTAAATCTCTGATCTTGCTTTTGGCAGTCTGGTCACACAAATCTGTTGTAGGACAGACTTATTTGCATTGCTGATTTCTATTTGCTTACCCCTAACCTTTCCCAGCTATTCCTTACATTCTGATGAACTCTTCTTGCCTCCTTTCCCAAGCCCTGCCATGAGATAAATGGAGGATTCAGACTATGTGTCTGTGGCCAGTGCCAAGGTTTGTGCTCTTGCTCTCGGCAGCATGCTGATCATGGCTGCAATTCCTGGCTCGCAGGGACTCAGGATCCAGTTACATTTGCTGGCGTCAAGCAGGCTCTGCAGACCACTGTGAAATACTGCATCTAAAAATAAAAGAGTGAAAAAGGATGCAACCAAAGGGAGCTGGATATTAAAATTCCAGGGAAACTGTATAAAAGTTTGGAAGAAGCACATAAACAGCCTGAGGGAAAACACTGACACACTGGGGGAGTTTGAACTGAGCCGATGGGTTTGCCTTTTTTAGCTCTGTCCCCCATGTGACACTCGAGTCCAGCCTGTGGGTCCAGGTATTTCTGCTAACACAAAGAATGCATTTGGAGCCTGTGGAAAGGGGAATCGCTGGGACTGGCTCAGCTCCTGCCTGTGTTCTCCCCAGGAACTGTTAACTCCAGTGCACTTGGTTTCTGCTCCCAGACGGGTCTGCCTCAAGCCTTTGGATTTCTCCTTCGGATCAAGACCACTCCTGATGGTGCCAGTGGGCAAGCTGGGTGTGGGAAGGGGTGTCAGGCTCTGGTGAGTCTCAGGGGATGGATGGATGGATGGATGGATGGATGGATGGATGGATGGATGGATGGATGGATGGACGGACGGAGGGAGGGAATATGATTTTCACAGCTTTTGCAGTGCTTTTAATTGTACAGTGACATGGGGAGAATTAGTGAACCTGTGAACCCAGGCTAAAGGGTCAGGATTAAACACGTGATGGACCTGCTACACAAGGTTAAATTAATGAATCTGAGAGCAGATAGAAGAGCCCAAGTGCTATTTCTAAGGGGCATTTTGTGAATCTCATATAAAGAATTTGGTGGGAATCTCATCATTTTTGGATGAAAAAATCTAATAATCTTTGTCTTTTTCTATTTAAATATTAAACCAGCACAAGAATGAAATTGTACCAAGTACAAGCTGCATTTTTAAGTGCACCATTTGTTGTGACTGTCCTTTCCTGACCAGCACGGTTGCATTTCAGGGTTTCAGGCTGCCTGTGTTTGAACTGTTTGTAAAAAGTCTTTCTAGATGTAACTGAGGCCTATTTGCAGAAGGCTTTATTCCTGCCTTCTTTTTGATGCTTTGAAATTAAATCCATGATGACCATGAAACTGAGGTTTAAAAGTAGACGTGTGTTTGCATAACAATGTATTATACATACACAAAACTGGAGCTCCATGGCTACCCATAATTGCAGTGATAGTGTATCTGCAGTGGTAGCTCCTTGGAAGTTTGCATATAGGTCAGAAGTTTCCAAGTGATGACTGAGATTATATGTATTCTGGATTGCATTTTCCACATGTGCCACAGTTCAGTCATGGGATTCATGGGCACTCGTGAGAGCAGCGAAGTTCTGCTCCTCCAAACTAACCTGACAGTTCAGCTCTGAGTACCTGAACCAGCCCTGCTCTGTGTTGCTCACATATTGCAGTGTCTCAGCCTACCTCTTACTTCAGCTTCTTAACTCATTGCTGCAATGGAGTCTCTTGCACTGGATGAAGCAATAGGACTCAGCACCTTACTTCCTTGGCCTTGTGTATGATGCAATTTTTAGATTTGCTTTGGTCCTTGATCCTAAGTGCAGTAGCTCACACTGTGCTTTCTAAAGAAGCCTAGAAACCATCTCTTGTGAGTATTAGGTGGGTGTTTAAAACTGCATGGGTATCTTTGTTTGGATTCCTTCTAATACATGAAGACTAAACCTCCTTTGCCTCAGCTGTGTGACCTTGAAAGTACTTCACATGCCACATTTTATGCAAGTGAACAGTTTTGTACCAGTATAGCTGAAATGTTATAATCACATGGAACAATTTGAAAAACACAATCCAAGTATTTTACAAATGATGCTGCTAATTTACAGTTCTTCCTTTCCCTCACTAACTTTGTAGAAGAAATTTGGACCTATATGTTTTAAATCACAGCAGAGAAAAAGCTAATGGAGCCATCAAGTGAGTGTTTGAAGCTGTTTCACTGTGTCTCAGGCTGCATGTCTTCTAAAGAAAAAACACCTAAAAATAAATATGCAAAATGCCTGTTACTTATGTATATGAATATATGAACATGGCAGATGGTAGTTTTGCAGCACTTCAGGTTTGCCACTTACCAGCTGGTGAAGTGCACTGTACAGTGAGAGCCTCTGAGGTACAAAGGACCTGAAGGCATTGCTCTGTGATCCTACACCACCCACAGTGGGTGAGCTGATGGAGCAGAACTCGAGGCACAGTTGTGTGAGGACTCAGAGCCGTTATGAAATAGCCAGAAGGCTGGGGCAGGATCTGAACCCACTGAGCCAGGCGCTGTATCCATGACAGAGGTTCACCTCCTTGCTGTCAGGCCTGCTGGGCTCCTCTGTGGCCTCATCTAACTGTTGTTCAGCTATAGAACAAATCCTCTGAAGCCTCTGAGTAATGAAGGTGAGCGAATAGGTTGAATTTGTCTTTACAATAGAAAACTGTCAAACTCACCCCCCCCAAAGAGCTAGGTTTTACATTTTTTTTCCCAGATAGTCTGAGATTTAGTACATTTCACCTATTTATTTGGAATTCTTTTGAAGGAAATATCAGTCATTCATATCCTCTGATAGAAAAAACACAACCAAGCTTTTTGAGGACTGTCTACAATTGGACAATATCTGGCATCAGGTCAGAAGTTGCAAAAAAAGCAATAATATCCTCCTTTATCAAAGCCTGTGTCAGCCAGGACATTCAGCACACAGGAAGGTCTGGAGTTGTTGCCCAACTCTTAAACTCTTTGGCTGCCTCGGGATCATAACTTCCCTTAACTGCCCCAGTTCTGTGTGTGTCCAGGCTCTGTCCTTCTGTGAGTCCATGCTCTTGTGAAATCCTTCCTCTCATGGCTCAGTAAAAAAGAGTTACTACATGTGTTGTATGAAAGCCTACCTTTTCTTATAACTGAAACACAGGTCAAGACCAAAGGTGGGGGACATGAAATACCAATTCCCCTTTTCCAGAATGGGGAACCGAGGCAGAGGCTCAGTCAGTTGCTCAAGGACACACAGTTTCCACTAGTGGTGAGGGAACCCAAGCAGACTCACTGAAGCTCACAGAAAGCTGTGAGTACCACAGGGGTGGAGACAAGCAGGCTTTGTAGCGGAAAGATCCAGTGTAACTGTAGGACAGAATGATGTCAAAATAAAGTGATATTTAGGAGTGGCAGAAAGAGAAACTTCTGAAGGAAGGCTGAAATTAAAGGAATTGTAGAAACCTGGAAGACGCTCAGCACAGTCCCAGCTCTGCTTCAGTGCAGTGAGGAAACGGAGTGACAGGAATATCAGTTGTCTTCTTTCTTCATCTTATCTTCTTTCTGGTGCACCTTCTGAGTAAAGAGTAAACATGTTAAAAGCCTCATGCAAAGTCTGGGTGCTGTGTTCTGCCTTCATCAAAGGTCTCTGACAGCACAGAGTGATCATGGAATATGTTCCGGGGAACATGCACAAGTTTCTTGGGAGGTTTGATGCTGACGTCTTAAGTTTCAGGGCTTAAGCATTTAAACTCTCTCTCCACCATGAGAAAGGATGACGGGCACAGTCTTGGCCCCTGGCAACCTATGTATAAGTCCATGCTGTTCATGCTTTCAGCTTGCCTGGGACTGTGACCCAACAGCCAGTTCAGCCTGTAAGTAAAACCAGTGGATGGCCAGCAAGGGGAACTATACCAGTTCACAAGATGTCAATAAACACATCCTTAATCAAAGTAACCATCTCACCATATTTGAAACACTTTCTTGAAAGGCTGGGCACACTCCAGCTTCAAAGAAATAGTTGGAAATGCTTACTCATTTTACTATTTTTCTTTCTTCAGCAATTGATTGTTGCTGTCTTGTCCATCTGGGGGCACACACAAGCATACTGTCACCTTAGGGCAGAGACTGAGCATGCAGATTTAGAGTTCAAATAATGTGCTGGCAAACTAATAAGCAACAGAAATCAGGACTTTATGTTTGGAACTGTCAAGTAGGCATGGTTATCTGTACCACCTGGATGTATAGTGTATATTATGTGTCATGCTCTCAGACACCTTCAAATATAGCTTACCATCTTTATAGGCTTCATGTAACTCCATCTGTTATTCTGCAGGTTTTCTGCTGGTTGTATGTAGCTATAAATGTTTCACAGAAGTCAGCTAAGTTTTTGTTAACAGTTGTCTAGCAGAACCCAGCTCTCTCCACGTATATCTTCACTGTTGTCAGCAGCAGGTACTAGCCAGACCAGCACTGAGAACAACTTACATGTGTGCACAGCCCACAGCATCTTTGGTTATTGGATGGTCATAGAAGCATCAGTAATTCAGGATCTGCAGCACTGAGCAGTGCTCACTGACCTCTAACGCTGCCACCTTTACTTGTTGCTGTGTTTTAGGCAAGTAGAGCAGAGTTAGAACTCGCCCTCTGAAGGTCTGGGTCACAGCTCCCTTTGCCTGGTTTCTGAAGGCATTACTTGGGAAGCAGCAGGGGTAATTTTGTATGGTGTGCTTTAGTTTTGGCCTTATTTTAAAGACCGATTGCTGGAGCAAGTTGAATGTGCTGCGTCTTGAGTGTTCCTGAGGCTGGAGAGCAGCCAGAAAAACCAAAGAGCAAAACTTCTAGGCAGTTTTCCATATCTACAATAAAACTCAAGTCTCTAGCAAAGTTATCTAAGGAATTCAGGCCGAGAACAACAAATGGAAAAGGAATGACACAGATAGGGCTGTGCTCTAAGGAAAAAAAAGTGAAGCATTTTATGATTTTGGACAAAGTTTCCTGCACAGCTTTATCACTGTGTTACTTTCAGTCCTCAGAAAAACCTGATCCAACATATTGCCACTTCAGCAGCTACATTCAGGTTCTCATTCTCTGGCACCCTGGCTATATCCAAATGACCTTAGAGAGAGAGATTAAAAGTTATTACCCAACCTTGCCCATTCATACATGAGGCAAACTATGGTCCTCTAGCCAAGGACCAAAATGCTGTATATAGTTCCACCCCAGATTTTATTTGGTGCCTCAGCTATGGTACAATCTGTTGAGTGTATGCTTCTTTGAGGACAGGAAGACTCTGCTCACTCTGTACTCAGTGTTAGTTGAGTACATTTCAAGAAAGACAAACCATTGCTTTATGAGCAGCAAAACTGAAGCAGCTTCACTATAGTTTGATATGGTCTCATCCATAAAGCACCTTTGCTCCCCTAATAAATAGGGATATCTTAGCTCTGTGTCTCATTTCAGGGTCACCCCCACAGGGCAAAATCCTCACAGAGGGTGGCGAATCCAGTTTTAGGTAAATGGTGACTGGCCAGCCTGCTGTAGTCAACAGCACAGTGGGAAATGGTTTCCTTGAAGGAAAAAACTCAAAATCCACTCTTTTTTTCCTGCCTTTGGTTCCTGTCTTCCAAGAAATGTTGGGAATTTAATTATTTCTGAGATCTTGGCTCATGTGTCAAATCTGCTTGAAATTTGGAGCAAGAGATAGGCCGAGCCATTCCCTAAGGCTCCTTAGGAAAGCACGTGAATCAAGACGGCTCCATGAAAAGCCCCACACCCAAATGACTGGAAGTGCATTTTTTTTCCCAAACATAGACCCATGCCAGGCAATGGCCATCAGAACCCCTTTGCCCAGCATCCTTTTTCTTGGCAGCAATACATGCTTGTGTTTGACAATGAAGCACAAATCTTTTGTCATCTGCTTTGAAGGAGATGACAAGTTGAGAGTAATGTCAAGTTATATTCCCAACTTCAGCTGAATCCAGATCACTAGTAGATTACCATTGATCGGGCTGTAGGAGAATCACAGAGTCCTAGAATGCTTTGTGTTGGAAGGGACGTTAAAGCTCATCCAGCTCCAACTCCCTGCCACGGGCAGGGACACTTTCCACTAGAGCAGGTTGCTCCAAGCCCCGTCCAACCTGGCCTGGAAGACAGAGTAACAAAATGGGAATGTAGTGAGCTTTTCCCCCAGAATGCCAGCTTACCATAGGTTTTCCCTCTAAGCTCCAAAGCTATACTGTGTTTCAGTTCATCGGCAGATATCCCACACTTCTTCAAAATCTGAAGCAAAAAGACTGGGATGAGTATTGTGGGCATTCATAGTATGCTAGACTAATATTGTTGGCTACCTACTCAACATACCTCAGTAAGTCAGCACTCCCTCATCTGCTAGCTAGTCTGGATTCTGTTGTAGTTGATGTGGTTGCTACTTACTTAATTTCTGAAGCCTGAATGATATCTTTTGTCTGGTTTTTGCATGCTCCTATAGCGTGGATATGTGCTGTGTGCGGGAATGCTCTATGCTCCTTCCAGTACCTCTCTCCAGGTACTTGAGAATATGAACTGTACTTTTCCTCCTAAGCAAGCAGCACTGTATCACTCCTACTGGGAAAGCCAAAGAGGATAGTGATGCCATACCTACAAACAAGAGCAGTAGCTGAATGCAGAGCTAAAGGATGCACCAGCATTTGCAAGAAAATGGACTGAGTTCCCTTTCCACTGAACCAATCCTCGCACAAACCCCTGTTATACCTATGCAGTTCTCCTCCAAAAGAGCTGTTGGCTTTATTTCACTTCTAATCATACTGCACTGGAAGTTTTAATTGAAAACCTGTTCATTTTGATACTCAGAGTTATATTAAGTTTTACGATCAATTGATTCAGTTTGATACTCCAATTTAACACTTACTGATTTTGATTCCAGAAGGTGTACAGAAGTCCCTGCTTAAAGACCTCATGGCTGAGGTTCCTTAGCTTGTTCCCTTTTTGCAGTATTTCCAATCAGGGATCACTCTTTTCCCCTGCCTCAGATTTGGGGAGAATCAGCTTTTGTTATCCTGGAATGTATCAGTTATCAGTAAGTATCAGGGGGTTAAGACAGAAACCTTAGTTTGGAGGCATCAGAGTCCAGAATTCTGTCACAAAGTTTTATTCTACTATATCTTGTACTCTTATTCATTTGCAATACAGGAAGAAATCGTAAGTTCTTCCATCAAGAATGTGGACTTTGGTTGAAATGGAAGAACACGTCCCTCTGGTGCCCAAACCAAGTTTTGGCAAGCCGTGGTTTTGCATGCCCCAACCACCAGGCAGACACCTGCACAAATACTGTTTGCATACAAATAAAAGGTGCGCACAGAAGTCTGGAGCACAAATCTAAAAGCTGAACCACACTATAGAAGCCAAGCCCCAACCCTCCATCTCATACAGTATGTCATTGTTGAAATAATGATTAAAGTAACTGTGCTAAAGGAAGAAAGCAGAATCAATGTGTTTGATAAACAGTGACATTCACGCCTTCTGACACTGAGACTTCACCAGCATTTTTAATAGCTGACTGAATTTTATGCAGAGGTATTTTTACTGCACTTTTAGGTTGGTTTTGCTTTTAGAAAATGTCTACACACATACCTACAGTCTTTTACACTACTGTACCCACATGCTGATCCAAGAGATCCTTGTCAATAAGCTATCTGAAACAGACGATTCTGCTTTAGCCACAAGGTTGGTCAAAGGAGGTGATCCTGCCCCTCTACTCTGCTCTCATGAGACCTCACTTGCAGCACTGTGCGCAATTCTGGTGTCCTCAAAATAAGAAGGACATGGATCTGTTGTAGTGAGGCCAGAGGCCACGAGGTTGATCAGGGGTATGAAGACAGGCTGAGAAAGTTGGGGCTGTTCAGCCTGGAGAAGAGAAGCTGCATGGAGACCTCAGAGCAGCTTCCAGTGTCTGAAGGGGACTACAAGGATGCTGGAGAGCGACTCTTCATCAGGGACTGTAGCAATAGGAAAAGGGGTGATGGGTTCAAACTGAAACAGGGGAAGTTCAGGCTGGAGGTAAAGAAGGAGTTCTTTACTGTGAGAGTGGTGAGGCACTGGCACAGGGTGCCCAGAGAAGTGGTAAATGCTCCACCCCTGCCAGTGTTCAAGGCTAGGTTGAGCCTTGGGTGACATGGTCTTGTGTGAGGTGCCCTGCCCATGGCAGGGGGGTGGAACTGGATGATCTTAAGGTCCTTTCCAACCCAAACCATTCTATGATTCTAAGATTTACAGTGTCCTTTTCTCCTTTTGAAAACAGGGGACCTGCAGGTAGGCAATGCAGGACTTAACGTTGTTCCTAAGCAGAAGTCCCAAACATGTCAACTAGTGTTGAAAGCTCTTCCAAGCCTGGTGTGTTATGTCAGAGACTGTTACTGAACCACAGGCTCCTTCCCACTGTTCACATGTGGTGTATCCTTTAGCATCCAAGTGTGAACTGAAATGGAGAGAAACTGCTTGAAGTAAATCCATGAATTTATAGATACTGGGATAATATTTTCTTAAGCTGAACTGAAATTAAGTCTTCTCAACAACTAGCTGATTTTTTTCTCACTTTTACTTTTGTTACTTTACTTCCTACTGTGTATTATTATTACTTATTATAGGAATAATATTACTATTTTTATTAGGAAACTAGAATTTAATCTGTTTGTCTACCAATTCACTGGTACCTAAAAAAGCTGTCTAAAACTGAGTTGCTTTTCCCAAATTTCATATGGAAGATTATGGAACCTTTCCTGTTAGGAAACCTATGATGGATTTGAAACTAACTTTGTAATTAGGAGACATAAATGACACGAAACAGGTTTGGATGCAGAAGCTTGAAATGTCAGGCAGAGAAAGCTGTGCTGCTATCTAGAGTAAAGGCTACCCCAGAATTAACAGTATAAATCCTGTATTTTCTATGCCTTCCAAAAGCCAAACTTCAAGTGCTTGGGACTGATTATTTGGTAACGTCTAGCTGAGACCTTCAATAAAAATCTGTACTTAAAGACAAAAGTCGTTGATCTCTTGATGAGAACCATAGTCAGGAAGGTGAATGTTTTACCAGACATATCAAAGCAAGCTTTCATTAAGTCCCACACCTGTGTGTTGCAATGGCTTTGTGCATCCCAAGAGGCAGTGGCGCTTGCAGCCATGGCCTTAGCATGTGTTGCAGTATTCACTCTGCACTCTCTAGACTGTGTGTGTGATTTCTGAATCCAGTTTCTCCACTGCAGGGTTTAGTATTTTGGCTGACATGCACTTTGTTAGTTTTAATTTGAATCTACATGGGAATACACCTGAGTGGACACTTGCTAGTAGTACAAAAAGAAGGGCTGTCCAGAAGCAGAACAGTGCTATACCATGGCACACACAGGACCTATCTAATGACTGACTGCACGTGAAAAGAAGTGCTTTACTGGTGAAAGGCTGTGTGTTTCTAGTGCAATACTATCTTGCCCAGATGGGTAACATTTCAGGGAAACATTTCATCTCCCCACAAGAGAATTGATTTTCTTTCTACCCAAAGCCCATATATATTGAGTGAAAAGGCTGGTTTGTCTTTGTTTTACACTATTCTCAGGATCCTTGCCTACTTTCCCACATGTGGAACAAGGCAGAGGTCACAATGATAATGCACAGGCATGATAAGAAAGAAAGACAGCAACCTCTTTGCCTCCCCTCTGTGCTCTTTCAGAAAGGAGAAGTCCATGAAGCTGCTGCACTGGAGAGCATAGGTCTTTATCGGAGGAAAGGGATGAAGAAAAAGTACTATACTGCTCACAGTGGTTCCACTCTTAGAGAAGCTGCAATTTACCCTCGATATGAGAGGGCAGACTTTTGTGCCTGACACACAAGTAGGCCAGCCAGCAACCATGGTGTTAATGTGAAGAGAAGAGACAGCTGGTGAGGACAGTGAATCCCCAGCTCTGCTGCTCGAGATGCCGGCAGGAAGAAGAGGCTATAGGAACAGCTGGAGGAACATAAAGCAGCACAAATTCAGCATTGCTCAAAAGGAGGAAAACGGAAGAAGCGTTAGTCTTTTAGTTCAAGCTCAACCCCTTTTTCTTTTTAGGCCCATTATCACAGCATGCTGCTTTGCATTTAATACTGCAGCCTCCTCCTCACTTCTACATATTCATAGACTTTCAACAGCTAGACATGCTAATGGCAGAATCTTTTCAAATTGTGACAGTGGAAGATGCTTTATCATCATGCATTTACCTAAATGCAAAGTGCCAAATGCAAAATAACAAGAATAACCCTGAGTTTGCAAAATGGGGAACAAAAAGTGGGTCAGGCATAAGCGTGCTCACTGCTGATCTGCTGAATTGCCAAGCACCTGAAGTTAGTGGGTAGCAGCAGTTGCAATTGCTCGTTGAGGTTCTTCCTATCTTACTAAATCAAGTCAATACTTGCTCAATGATCAGAATCTCTCTCAGCTTCAATCTTGTGCTGGAGCTCAGGGGAGGAGACTTGCATGCAGGCTTCACCATTCTTCTTATAAGAACTAATAAACAGTGTAAAAATGGAAGCAGGAGCAATCCGTCTTGCCTGAGGATATTACTGAAACCTGGTTACATGTAGATTCATTTGATGATGGCAACTCCCAATCTGAAGTCACCTGTAGCAGATGAGGAATTCCTTGGGTGTATCAGATACTTCATTTACCTTTGGGCAGATACCAAGAAAAATTACAGGTTAGTTAGCTAGTTCAAAAGGGAAAAAAATGCATTGCAATTAGAGAGCCCATTATAAGCAGGAGACTAATACCTGCCAAGCTGCATTCTGGGATGTTGGGATTGGTTCCAATGCCATCAGATGACATGCAGAAGAAGATGCAGTAAGTGCAAGGCTTTGATTTTGAAATTATACACATAAATATATATACACATATATTGTTTTTTTATCTGAGGGAAGATTGTAATCACTATTTAATCAAAGATAATGTTTTCAAGGTGCAGAAGCAGCTCTGGTCTTCTTCAGATTATATATTAAAAGTTGGCTATACCTTTATACATCTTGTTTTGTCATGAGCAAGGGTTTCAAATTGTGGATATGGTTTTACTTTGAACAGTGCATTATGTATTGCTCACTAAATACAAAAGTATATGGTTACTCTCCTGAGAGAGCTAAGCATTTAATGTCTGATAAATTGATACTACGGTAGTTGTGAAAAGCATTTAAATACCGTAACTAATTTTACTCATGCACTGGAGACTGCTTTTATTCTCTGTTTCCACAAGGTACATAAGAGACCCTTAAGAAAGTTTTATGCCCTGTTTGAATGTATTAAACTCCTATGTTAAATAAGTACTGTTTAGAAATCCTTTTTAAGTGTGCACACCTTGAAGCCTATGTGGCAACACTCGGTCCAGCACCCAGAACTCAGGAATTGACACGTTCCCTTGAGTTAGTTTACAAACTAGTGGATGTGCAGTCTAACTGGCTGTTTTACCTTCCTCTGCTCAGCTTCACACTTCCCCATCAACATTTCCACCCCTGTACTGTGAATGGTAGGTGACGCTTCGGGAGTGCATGGCCATGTAGAAAAGGGGATTCTTGTAGCAATTTTGTTCCTGAGAAAACACTACTGGATTTCATTTCAGAAGCCAATGAGCTGATCTACTGAGACTGAAAAACAAAGGAAATTTGACAATCATTCCTTTCTCCTAAAGTAATTGAAGGAACTTGTATCTGAAAGACTAGTAAGAATGCTAAAGTTAATGATACACTACTATTACTATTTTTAGATTTACACAAGATTCAATTCTTTAAAAGGAGTTCAAATCTGTTCAGAACCCAGATCAGTGTAGTTTGTGTATATGAGTGAATGCATGGCGAATGGCTTCCCTCTCACTTCCCTATCCCTTCTCTATTCTATCTGAGCACACTCTAATACACAGATCTCCAAGATCACATTAAGGTAATTGTTTTTCACATTGGTGCTACTGTACAGAAGGAAGCAGTAGCCATGGGATGTAAGAGTGAAGCTGAACCAGATACAACTTGAGCATCTATCGTAGAAAGTGGCTCTAATATCTAGGAACTGTTTCCTCTGGCTACAAAAGTGAGGGATGATAATCGCTCCCTTTCTGCAGATAGGCAGCCCTCGATTTCAAAATCCAGTTCACAGTATCCTGTCTTGCTGATTAATGACATTGCCAGAATTAAGCTGTAAGAACCAGTATAGTGCTGTGAGAAACAGCCCCAAACCTGATCCAATCCCCCCTAATCCACCCACCTCAACCTGCCTGCCAGCTTCCTGCATGTAATCTCTCTGCCTCTGACCTTGTGAGAGTGCCTCCCACCATGTGCTCTCTAGCACCTTTCTGGATCTGGTTTCTTTCACAGGCTTTGCATTCAATTCCTTCACACACAGTTAGATGCTCACAGTGCTTTCCTCAAAGTCTTGAAGCCCAGAATAAATGCTTTGCCTGACTTTTTCTGGTTCTTCCTTTGACCCAACTCTCCTTACAGGCAGACACAAAGCTGAAGGGATGCCATGATTTCCTTCAGCAGCATGCAAGCAATTAATATTGCTTAAAGAGCTGATGAATCTGTGAGTTTCTAACTCACATAAGCATATGTGACTTCAGTCCAAGTTTATGTGCTAACAAGGGCTTGTGGGAAATGTAATTATTTCACTGAGGAATTACCCAAATTCTTGAGTGCAGGCTAATGAAGAGGAACTGTTACATAAACCAGAGCCAAGTTTTACACATTTAGTTCTTAATCAGAAACTTGTGCAATATTGTTTATGTAACTGTCCAGATTCAAATTTGGCTGTTGTACCACTTCAGATTAAATAGATGCCACAATAAGCACTCGTATTCTGGCCAGAATCACTGCAAATAAACATGCAGTCAGAAATCTCTTTCATTTAAGGACAAAGATACAGGAAGTGAACCATGGAGTCAGCAGGATCATTCTTCTTTGATACTTGAATTGGTGAAATGAGTACTTTTTTGCCTGAAGTACCCATGTAGCCTTCACACTAATACTTCTTATCCAGTGTTTGCTTTTCTTCCTGTTTTCCACACCCACCACACCTTTACATTGACTATCAATTCCTACGAAAAATATCACTTTGATGCTATTGTACCTTGCCCCTCTGATTGTGGCAAACTGCACCAACCCCCACCTTTCTGTATCCTGCCTCTCCGAATGTGGGTCAATGCATACGCAATAGAGACATTTTGCCTTCCAAAAGGCAGTGGTTTATTCTCCTGGTTTCAATTACACACTGAACTCTGAGATCATAAAATGATATGATCTCATCGTTTAAGTGTCTCCAAGTACCAGCAGCATTAAATGACTGTTCTTCTCCAACAAGCAAAATGCAGTATTTCACAGCTCTTTTCACCACAGCGGTGGAAATCTGAATGCAATATGGGTAGCTTTTACATCCATGTTGTGCTGCTTTTTAAAGAGGCCAGATGGGAAACAAAACCATACTGGCCATGTTAACAGAGCTTTGGTGGTTCCTCTTCTCTACTCCAGTAATAAGACACACAATATTCAAGTCCTCTGTGAGGGGAGGAAAAACTTATTGAGAAAGCGGATATTTACAGTGATGCTTTTTTCCAGTAACTCTTGTGCAAATGGTGACCAGAGACTATGCAAGAAAGAGGTATTTCAGAAATCTCAGTGCCAGGAACCGTGCCCAGAGGTTGAAATGTCCAATACATTCTGTTAGTAGGAACGTCTTGACCAGTTCCTGTACCATAAATATGAAACCTCCTCAAACGTTGCAGAGGGTGTATCAACACCCCCAGTGAAGGTTGTGTTAGAGGACTGGTAGGCACATCTTTAATACTGCATAAATTTACTGCATAAATACTTACAGTAGCCCCCAGGGAATGTGTATCCTAAAACTGCTTTCCAGGTTGAAACCTATGATAACTGCTATTTTTACTTGTTCTACCTATACTAAAACTGGCATGGATATTCTGTGATCACATCTTCTCTTGCAATATATTGTAAGTACTCGAATAAAGAAAGATTTGTGTGTCTGGTTTGAAGTAAGCACAAAGATAATTCAAAACATTCAGATTCTCTTGTGTTCATATAATTTAACTGCTTAGAGTCCCATCAGTTATCACTTTATGGGCCTTAAGCTTCTGCTTCAGTGGTATTTGTTGGATAATAGCAAAAAGCAACTGAACAAGTTAAGAATGAAGTACAACTTCCAACCTCACTGCAGTGTTCAATACTAAACTGTCCACATAAATTGTAATTGCTCTCTAACAGGAAGCAGGAGATGTTTAATCTCTTTCAGAAGAAGCAGAAATCCGTTATTCACAAATCAAAATTATTCATATGCAAAGATGATTATCTATAAATTGCAGCTGCTTTCAGATGCAGTGTTAGATTACTCACTGTACTCTGAAAATTACTGCAGAGCAGTAGAGAATGCTTATGCATATTTCTTTCAAGTTAATTCCTTATGCAAAACGCATCTGTTGGGTGACACTGCTGAAGCTCATGATTTTCAAAGAGTTCCTTGTCCTACACAGTGATTATTTTAAACTCATCTGTTCAGCAAGAGAACTCTTCCGGAATCTTCCAAATACAAGTTTTCTCATTGGAAAATAAGACACAAAGTCAAAGGTTTTGCATGGAAATTAATTGATTTTGGTGCAGCTTTTGTCAGGGAAGGTTTCAGAGCTTCAAGACAAAGCTTCTGGTTTAGATGAGACATCCCTTCATTACAAATTATCAAATAATGTAGACCAGTTCCTTGGGACAAAATAAGTTCCAGGATTTTCCTCTTATTCATGTGTATTTACCCCAAACAAACCAGTTCCATCAGGAAAGAGTGGAAAGCCTACTGCAAACCAGCCTGCTGAAAACCAGAGCAGGGTTTCTGTAGCCGACTTGGCTGTGGCAGAACATGAGGACCTAGCGTGTAGGTAAGGAGACTTTACCCCTAATGGTTTTGTTTTGTTTCATTGACAAACTTCAAAAATGGTCTTCACTTTATCCTCTAAAGCTTCTTAAGAGGCTCTTCCACTCCATGATGAAGGAACTTCTAATCCAGAAAGAACTGATTTGCAGATTCCAAAAACACTTGCACTGTTACAGCATCCAAGTTAGGAAACAGATGTGCAATCATCGCAGCTTTAACAGGCCTGGATTCCTCCCTTCAGATAAAAGTAGCAAAAGAAGTAAAACTTTCTTTAAAGCAGAAGCATCCTACTTGACCCCAACTCTTTGCATGTGGCCATCCAGCCAGTTCTTTATCCACCAAGTGGTCCATCCATCAAACTGATGTCTCTCCAACTTAGAGACAAGGATGTCGTGTGGGACAGTGTCGAACGCTTTACACAAGTCCAGGTAGATGACATCAACTGCTCTACCCCTGTCCATCAGTTCTGTAGCCCCATCATAGAAGGCCACCAAATTGGTCAGGCAGGATTTCCCCTTAGTGAAGCCATGCTGGCTGTCACCAAGCACCTTGTTGTGTTTCATGTGCCTTAGCATGCCTTCCAGGAGAATCTGCTCCAAGATGTTGCCAGGCACAGAGGTGAGACTGACTGCTCTGTAGTTCCCTGGGTCATCCATTTTCCCCTTCTTGAAAATGGGGGTTATATTTCCCTTTTGCCAGTCTTCGGGAACTTCACCTGACTGCCATGATTTTTCAAATATGATGGCCAGTGGCTTAGCAACTTCATTGGCCAGCTCCTTCAGGACCATCCCAAGATGCATAGTTTCCTCAATTCTTTTCCTGTATCTCAGTGACTTGAGTTCCATGTCTGTGACTTCATGCCACTTTCTGTACTCCAGTTGCTTTATCTTCAGCTACCACTCTTGATACTAGCTGTGCATAAGCCGTCAGTGTTGAACAGCTGCAGAATATCTTCCATTCTGAATTTGGTGCTGGTACTGCAGAATTAACCTCAAAGAGTCCAGTCTGGATCCCAAAATATCCCAAGGAAGAAAACTTGCACAACAGGAACATGAAAGCATGTGGGAGTGTATATATGTGTATTTCTTTGATTATCCCAAACACTCTGCACTGGAGTTGGTGAGGTTGCCAGTTCTCCCAAGTGTATAGAATACAATTTGCCCTTGGGGTACAGAGCTTCTGAAAATGCCTGATAACAGCTTCCAGTAACGCCTCACATTCTGTTCCACCATCCTATCTGCTTCCATCAGTTAGAGATCCACCTGATGACAACATCCCTCATCAATACCCAGGGCAGCCAGCTTTCATTGCGTCATGGTCCTTATTTGCATTTCTGTTCCTTGTGCACCTGCTTTTACCACAGGCTTGAGATGGCTTCTAGTCTGGAGTCCTCCAGTCAAATAGAGAAAACCTCCATGCTGAGAGGGAGAGCAAAGCCCAGCTGACCCCTTGTCTGCAGAACAGCAAGGAGAAGGGATGAGGGCAGGCCTGGACTCATGGGCACTTTCTGCTTCTTTTCTTCCTATGAGGGCTGCATTAATGATTCTGTTTCCTATTAAACCTCTGCTGACAAAAGTCATATCAGGTAATGAAGGAGAGAAAGAAAGGTCCATGTGCCTTGTGAAGTAACGACCTAGGTCTTCTACCCCAGAAGATGGGAATAGCAGATAGTCAGAGGAGGTTTCCACATGTAGCGCTAAAATGAGATGAGAGCTGGAACTGCTGGAGTTCCAAAAGACTGGCTGGATCACAGGACAGGATCATCCCACTCTTGGCAGAATCATAAGCATTAACAGCATTGTACTGTCAAAGTTCAAAGGAATTGGTCAGGGACTATAGTCTGTTCCTCAAGCCAGACCAAGATCGTATCATGGATGAGCCATACTACTAACAATACATAGAAGAATTTCCCTTTGCAGGATTAAACACTGAGTTGTTGCTACACAACTGGCTTTGGGAGATCAGAGCTTTACGCAAACAAGAATTTATAAGTTCAAGATAAGTTGTTGCCATACAACTTTTTATTTTAAACTTCTCACTGGAAGTCTTTATACATTTTCCAGAAAGACTTGTAAGCAGTACAAATGCTGTTCTCCAGAACTCCTGGAATGTTATATCTCAACAGGGTTTAACTGTCCTTCCCAGCTTGGAAACAAAGCAGTCATCACTTTTATTCTTTAGGGAACTTGCTGATTTATGGTGGCATTTGACACTCCTCAGACACAGTTTTGGATCAAATAGCCCCTATAAAATCAAGGATCCCTGTAACTACTGCAACAGGAGCTGAGTGCTAATGATGTTCTTTTACAGGCCACGGAGCAAATAGGGCTTCTACCCAGAACAGTGCGATGTTCATAACATTGCAGTGTCATTCAGCATGCTGAGAACTCTGAATTTTGATTCTGTTTATACTTTGAACAGCAAAACCAGCTTGTTTATGCTGCAAGTAAAACCCTTCCTAGGTAGGCATAGGAGCTATTACAGATGTTGGGAACAAATGTGTAAATGCTTTGAGTGATAAGAATGCAAAGAAAAAACACCACTAAATCAGAACCAGTTTTTCCTAGTGGAAAAGGATATACAAACATGTGCTTTTGGAGAACATGCCTTTCTATGATGGATTTCTCTACTGGGAGTCTTTTTGCCTCTTGGTTCCCCATGCCCCATAGCCAAGAAAGGAGGCAGATGCCTCAGATGGAGGAGGACCATGCTATTTGGAGGTGGGACTTTCTCCTACAGCGTGAAGTTTGCTGTGCATGGGCACAAGCACCTGCTTGGCCCAGGAATGTCAGTGAGGTTCCCTCCTGACTTCCACGGCACACTCTGCCTCTCATCCACCAGAAGTGGACTAACGCCTACAGCTGATTCATGGCTAAAGTGGGAATTCATGTAGGAAATAGTTCTATTTTCTATTCTAGTATGCTCTTTAATCCTTCTTGTTCTAAGTAGTAAAGGGGCTTTTTGTCGGTTTCCAATAGTTTGTTGATTCAGTGTGATGTGGTGTTTGGGGTCTTTTTGGTAGCTTTCCAGTGTTAGTAAGCATTAGAGAAATTTTTCTTGTCAATATTACAGTCATAGCCAATGCTAGCAGGAATCCTGGATTAGAAATGAGTATGTCCCTCATATAACCAATGCTGATGCCTTTAAACAGGTAAAAGTATTGTAAGAACAAAGGAAACGTGCCTGTTCCCACTTCAAGGATAGGAAATAGAGGCATCAGGAGGCTATGGACCCTTACTGAACAAAACATTTTCCAAAATATGAGAATTGAGTCCTCATAACAGTCACACTCAGAGTCCTGTGATGTTCAGCTTTCTTTGCTTCATCCTTCCTCACGGAGAAGAGATTCAGAGCAGCCCTGAGGAGAAGGACTTGGGGGTGTTGGTTGATGAGAAAATGAACATGAGCCGGCTTCAGTGTGCGCTCGCAGCCCAGAAAGCAACCGTATCCTGGGCTGCATCAAAAGCAGTGTGACCAGCAGGTCGAAGGAGGTGATCCTGCCCCTCTACTCTGCTCTCGTGAGACCTCACCTGGAGCATTGTGTGCAGTTCTGGTGTCCTCAACATAAAAAGGACATGGAACTGTTGGAACAAGTCCAGAGGAGGCCACGAGGATGATCAGGGGCTGGAGCACCTCCTGTATGAAGATAGGCTGAGGAAGTTGGGGCTGTTCAGCCTGGAGAAGAGAAGGCTGCGTGGAGACCTCATAGCAGCCTTCCAGTATCTGAAGGGGGCCTATAGGGATGCTGGGGAGGGACTCTTCATTAGGGACTGTAGTGATAGGACAAGGGGTGACAGGTTAAAACTGAAACAGGGGAAGTTTAGACTGGATATAAGGAAGAAGTTCTTTCCTGTTAGGGTGGTGAGGCACTGGAATGGGTTGCCCAGGGAGGTTGTGAATGCTCCATCCCTGGCATTGTTCAAGACCAGGTTGGATGAGGGCTTGGGTGACATGGTTTATTGTGAGGCGTCCCTGCCTATGGCAGGGGGGTTGGAACTGGATGATCTTGAGGTCCTTTCCAACCCTAATTATTCTATGATTCTATTCTATGACTTGACTAAGTAGTTTCTGGTAGAGCCACAGCTGGAGCCCTGTACAGTTTTAAATCCAATGTCTTTGTAGTTGTTGCTCATTATAATCTGAAATTTGGTATAATATTGTTGTATATATTTTTCTTGTGCATTTTTTATTAAAAGCACATTATTTCCTTATTAACACCTGGCTTTATGAAAAGAATTAAGCGGCATAAAGCATCACACCTTCATATTCAAGTACACTGGAATAAAAGAAAACTGCAATGCATGAATCTGGGAAAAGTAACTTCAACAACCAGGAGCTATGATAGGCTCCAAAGTCAAATGAGCCTGTTTCTGACCTTGTCAATGGTGTTACAATGTGATAGAAAGATGACATAATGCAGAACCTATTTATGGGCTACTTTAAATTCAGTACCAGTTCTATAAGATGGACCTGGCAAGTCATGTGCAGCTCATAGAAAGCAGGGCCCTTGTTTTGTTTTGTTGTTTCTTAAAGGAGATTTTAACCCTTTTTTCTCTTTTCTAGCCATATTCCATGCTGGAAGGGGTGATGCTTTCTCATGCGGTTTGAAATATTCAGTTACTTGGCCAATGATCTCATGCACCAGGGCATACAGAATGATGCTCTCTGCTTGCATTCGTGCATTAGCACAATGCATACAGCTATTAATTTTCTTTAACCATTCACAGCTCAGCACTATGCTGTGTGTTTTCAATATATTCTAATGGTTTATTTTCTACCTGGCTTCCTTAGAAAAGTTTTAGGAGTATGTTTTTAGTAAGATCTCTTCAAAATACTGTAGACTCTGGAAAACCTTATCCTGGAGCACATAACTACGGGAGTGGGGTGCAAAACTGAAACACATTAAATGCAGATTAGCTTTTCCAGAAATGAAGGTCTTATCCATTACTTCAGTGCACTTGGCACTGTTATGCTAATGTTAGTATAAGATTTTTCTGCCGTGGGATACTGATGTAAGCATCACAGAATCCCAGACCAGTTTGTGTTAGAAGGGACCTTAAAGCTCATCCAGCTCTAACCCCCTGCCACAGACAGGGACCCCTTCCACTAGAGCAGCTTGCTCCAAGCCCCTGTGTCCAACCTGGCCTTGAGCACTGCCAGGGATGGGGCAGCCACAGCTTCTCTGGGCACCCTGTGCCAACGCCTCAGCACCCTCACAGGGAAGAGCTTCTGCCAAAGAGCTCATCTCAGTCTCCCCTCTGGCAGGTTAAAGCCATTCCCCCTCAGTCTGTCCCTACAGGTCCTTGTCAAAAGCCCCTCTCCAGGTTTCCTGTAGCCCCTTTAGGCACTGGAGCTGCTCTCAGGTCTCCCCTTAAGGAGCCTTCTCTTCCCCAGGCTGAACAGCCCAGCTCTCTCAGGATCCATATGGATGAATATTGCCCATGACCTGATTGGGTGCACTGGGGCTAACCTTTTTGTTGGTTTGTGGTTTTCCTAGAGTTTTGCTGAATATAATTTTTTCCATTTGAAAAAAGCAAGGATTTATTCCATGCTCACATTACATCACTCCATGTGACTCCATCTGTGGCTATTTCTGTAGCCTGTGGTCATATCACTCCTAGAATCATCGCATTGCTCCTAGAATCAGGATGATAAATGTTAACACTGAACACTTAGTTAGGAAACTTCTGTGTTTTCTGACTGCAGAGTTCCTCATTGTACTTCTCCTTGGAGCCTGGCTTCTCTGTAAGCTGTTCACTATGCTGGGTAGAGTCTGCAATACTTTCCAGAATACCTGCATGGGAAAACATTTCTCCTTCTTCTGCCCACCCCGTTTTTTTGACTTCCCCTTTTTTTGGGAGCAATCTGGGCTGACAATCCTGTGTGCTTTAAACTTGCTCTTTTAGAACCCATGTCACACATGTTAATGCTACTTTGGGTTGCCAAGGAAAGTGCTATGTATAAACAAAACCTCTGAAAACACCATCTTTTTATGTATTCTATGTATCTTCATTCCTGCAGTTAACACCCAGATATTTCTTTAGAATATACCTGTGGAGGATTTTCAGGGTTTTTTGAAACCTTTCTGCAAATACAGAACTGCTTTTTAACCCTTAAGTTAAAGCAGATGGGATTTCTGCTTCACTGTAGAATGTTTCAAAGTAGTTTCATGTCATATTGCTATTTTTTAACTCCAGTTTCTGGGTATGGAAGAAAACTGTGTTTGTCCTACTTACTTAAACAAAGGTCAAGCAAGGCAAAACATGCACTCCTCAGAATTCTGTGAGGGTTTTGTGAAGGTACAAGAGCATTGCTAAATCTCAGCCATGATTTTCCTAAAAAGCCCAGGCAGTCCTGGATTACCAGCTCAAGATCCCGAGAACTAGGGAGCACTTGGAGAGTAGAGCTGGATCTAAAACTTGTGTCCTAAATCCTTTTTAAGTTAGGAGGTTCACATGACTTAAATGCTAAGTAATGTGTATCAATAGATAATTGGTGATTATTCTTGGTCAAACTGGGCTTCGTCAGAACCTTGGATTTAAGGCATATTTTGAAGGCAGAAAATCTGCCCATTTGGAATTGCATAATTGGACTAAGAGGAAAGTAACTGATGAACCATTCACGATGGAAAACAAGCAAAATCAGATCAGCACGGAGCAGAAGTAGGAAAGGGATGAAAATGTCTTGCAATGACTGAACTGAGATGCTGTCACTTGAAAGTGACAAACTGATAATATTGGCTGCATTTAGTAAAAGTAGAAATTAATTCCAAAACACTGTATATACACACCTTTTTGGTGGGAATATGCTGTGTAGTTCTATTATACTTCATGTACTTCCTACATACAGTAAAACATTAAGATCTGTATTGTAATACTTCAGAGATGCATGTAAATTAAAATCTGGTAATTCATTTACTGCATCCCAGCCTGGTTTGTGCAGGAAGGGACCTAAAAGCTCATCCAGTTCCAACCCCCTGCGCAGACAGGGACCCCTTCCACTAGAGCAGCTTGCCCCAAGCCCCTGTGTCCAACCTGCCCTTGAACACTGCCAGGGATGGGGCAGCCGCAGCTTCTCTGGGCACCCTGTGCCAGCGCCTCAGCACCCTCACAGGGAAGAGCTTCTGCCTAAGAGCTCATCTCAGTCTCCCCTCTGGCAGATTAAAGCCATTCCCCTCGGCCTGTCCCTACAGGCCCTTGTTCAAAGCCCCTCTCTGGGTTTCTTGTAGTCCCTTTAGGCACTGGAGCTGCTCTCAGGTCTCCCCTTAAGGAGCCTTCCCCAGGCTGAACCAGCCCAGCTCTCTCAGCCTGTCAATTCAGTTCACAGATGTCTCTAAATCTGGTAGTCAAATTGTGTGAGAAGTCCCATTACACAAATGGAAGGCATCTGCTTTGTATATTAGTCCTAAAACTCTCCAGTTGCACCTTGTCAATAGGTACATGCTCTGCTTTAACTGTGGTCGGTACTGAGACCATACAAAATCAAAATCTTCATGTGTAAGTATATATCAATCACGTTCAGCTCTAGCATATGTCATGTAGCTGTGTCTGGCAGTATGGTGAACCTGCAGGATAACTGTTGTTACACAGTAAGAATTATGGCAAGGAAGTTGTATGGCTGGATACTGAAACATCAAACTGCCAGCCTTTGCTCCTCAACTTTGTCTCCCATCCCTCTCATTCATTCATCATATGCCCTTAGGCAAATCAATCTGTCTTCATTTCCAATAACAGCTGAATGGATAAAATGCTTGCAGGTGCCTCAGAGTTTAAAGATGCTCTACTAGAGACTCAGCATCATCTACTGACTTAAAAACAAACAACTCTCACTCAAAACAATCAAACAATGCCCCCCCCCCCAAAATACCAAACCAAACAAACTGAAAGGGCCTTTACCTCCAAGCCTAAGAAGGCTGAACTGCAGAACAAAGAGCAATATTAACTGAAAGAAGTCATTTGTCAGAAAGAGTAATTTGTTGCTAAATGAGAACTTGAAAGCCCCTGGCTCTGGCACTTTCAATATAAAATCATAGCAGGGTGAGCACAAAGCACAAAAGGCAACTTACAGAAGCATAAAACTATAGAAGACTTTCAAATGTACAGAAATAGAAACTGGGCCTCTAACTCAGGAAGACCTGTCACTGACTGCTATAGGATGGGAGGTCACAGCAGGGCAAAACACTTGTTTGTTCACAGCACTCTTCCTCATCATCTGTCACTGGATTTGCTGTGGTTTGTGAAGTGCTGTGAGAACCTGGCATAGAAATGCCTGTAAATACACACCCAAGTACTCACTCTCTGAGTTTGCTTAATTCTCATTCAGGTCTATCTGTTTAGTCTCTACAACAGAACTCCATAGGCTTGTGAGAGGTACTTGTCTTAAAAATAACTTTTCTCTGTCATCCTTTTATTTTCCCAGCTGAAGAGTCCTAATCTAGTTAGTCACTTATGGAAAATCTGGTTTCTAGCTCTTAAAATCCCTGCTGCCCTTTTCTGTTCCTCTTATTAACCATATGTTCTGGCACAGGAACAGATCTGCATGCTGTATTCAAAATGTGGGGACATCCTGAACTTATACAATGCACTAACTACTTTCCTCTGTTCTCAGCTCTCATCCTAAATTCCTCACATTGTTTCTTGTCTTAACCACTGCTGAGCACTGGGCTGGCATTTTTAGGGAGTTATTCACAATAAATCTCACATCTCTCTGTCTGGTTGGCAAGAGCTAAACCTGAACCCCTGTTTACCTATGATGGAGGCTGTCTTTTCCTAGACTGTTGCTTTGCATTCGTTTGCATAATATTTAATCTACTATTTCACAATCTAATATTGCACTTTTTCACTGTGTATGTTTTAAGTCTCAAGCATCTTATAAACCTGTGTTTATCAGCAAACTTTGGACCCTTCCTGTTTACTCTTATTGTTTTTTAATACCCCTTTTGAAGAAGTCAAATGGGCTTTTTTTTCAAATCAAACAATACCTATAGTGTAAGAGGTGAGTTAATTGTAACATAGGTGGAATTTATGAATAATAGACAAAAATCCTAATTTAGCAACTTAAGCTGTGATTGTATATAATGATATTGCTGCTTCTGTCAGTGTGATAAACAGATGAGTAAGAAGGTATAGCTTTTGAGATACTCTTTGCATATGGCAAAAAATACTCTTTCTGGGATCACAGAGTTTGTAAATACTCAGGCTGCAGGTTCACAAACCAAGTAACTGATCTGTAGGCTGTTATTCCATTCTCTACACATCTCATCCACCAGTTGAGCCTCCCGGCTCCTTCTCTTGTGTTAAACAAAAAGTGCTGGGATGGGGAAATTAGTCATGAGAACACAAAATCTGACTCACTACGCAGGGTCATGACTGCTAGATCATGACCCTGCATAGAAGGGAAGAAGCGTGCAGCTGGGGCTGAGAGGGGAAAAAGGGACTGTCCCTTTGGCAGCAGTATGTAATTAGACTGTTACATATATTCTGCAATGGCACCTAAGCCCTGAAGTATAGCACTGCTCCTACTTTTTCTTCACAAAGGAAAAACCTGAGGTATAAGAACCTAACCAAATCCACAGTTTTTCTCCATGTGACAAATGCTCTGATGCACTGTGAAGCTTTAACTGCAGACAAAACCCATGAACTGCTTGTCCATGTTACCAGCCCTGTGGCTTGCTTTGAGCACATCATCTGTGATAGTTACACAGGTTGGTACTCATACCACTTCTGCTGGAAGTGAGAGCTTATGGCAGGAAATTAAGCCAAAATATGAAAAGCTCTCTAATGAAATATAAAGGCTGACTCAGTTCAATCTGTCTGATAGTATCTAATTCTGGTAAGAATAACCTGTAAAAACTTCTTAGCCTAATTCTAAAGCTTCTCTGAATTGAAAAGCTCTCTTCAACCTCTTCATTATCAACAGCTAAATACAGCTGGCATTCTCAGTGGGAAAGCATCCTGGGTGGCATATACCTAATGCAGTGCAGGTGATGCAACAACTTTGGCAGCAGTGAAGGCGGGGGAAGACAGCAATGTCTGAAAGCAGAGAGTGATTGAGGCTGCCTGATAACAGGAGCCTTTTTGCTGGTTGTTTACTCTTGTAGTATCAATGGGAAATCAGACTAAAAGTACAGGTTAACCTTAAAAATAAAGCAGTTTATACTGAAGATAGATGCTCATGTAACTGAAAACAACTGTATAGCATTTCATCAGCTGCTTTAGTATGACACACTGATACTCATAATGACATTCATCTATTCTAAAATGCTAATGAAGTTTTATGCCTTGTAGTAAATAACCCTGTTAATAACCATATAAATACCATTCTTCCTTTGAAAGCTTTCTACTGCATTGTTATTGTGAAAGAATAATTCTATATTCTCTCCTATGATAAAAGTTTTCTTGAAACTGCTGTTCTTTCCTTACCTTGACTGAGGAATGATGTATTCAATGTGAAAATGACCTCTTTTCATAAGGAAAATATTGTTTGCTAATCTACATAAAAGATTATTTATAATACTGCTCAACTTTGGCTACTGGCAGTTTAGATCCTTGGCAAGTCTTCTTTTGTAGAACATTATTTATGTTCTCGTTTCTGCTTAGTTTCTGGCCCAGCAGAACAATTGAGTTTACTCAGGATTACTGAATTCTACACTATTAGCTACTTCCAAGCAGCACTTTCTTACCAAGAACACAAATTGCAAAGTAAAGGTAATGAGAACATATGGCTTTTTGCCAAATTCCAAGGTAGGCTTCCTTGACAAGCATCACCTCAAACAGAAGTCGTTCTACAGCAGTTCCACTTTCCTCCAGGAAAAGCTATTCTGTAAAAGGGAGTCTCAGTGATCCTTACTTGACTATTTCTTGTTCTATACCACTGTACAGCAGTAGCATATTTTGTTGTAAATTCTTTCCATTGCTCACAAAGCCACACAAATATCTTGGAGCTTTCCTCAGAGAATTCTTAACTTCCTACAAAAACAAGGAACAAAAAGCTATCAGGAAAAGTAACCAGCAGATTTTTAATCACTTGAGTCTATTTCCTATCCCAAAGAGAAACTAGGATTTTCCACATGTTTAAGTTAAATACTCAAGTGAATTACATAACCTGTATTAAATAAATATATGAACTATTATTTTATATGAACTGTATTGTGTCAAATATGAGAAGAGATCCTTGTTCTTACTCATACTCAAAGACTTCCTAGGATTGCTACAGAAGTGGAAATTCTTCCTGAATAGGCCTGTTGAATCTTTTGCTCACTTAAATGGGAGATTTCATTGTGGTTTTCAAATGCATGAGCTAGCTGCCATCACTCCTTTTGGTAGATGGAAGCTTCTTAAATCTCATGGTTTAAATATAAAATATTGGCTGACACATGCATACAATAACTGTAAGTCTTTAACTTAGATTTTCCTGTGGTAACACTCCCCTCCAAGTACCAGGGAGCTGAGTTATACTGTAATATCAGATTTCACCACTTTGAATACTGCAGGACAAACTGTTACACTGATGGTAGTGCATGATGCTAAAGCTTTGCATTGATAACACTTAAATACTGTAGACTGCTCCAGGGTGTGTTCAAATGAAAACTTAATTGCACTGAGGCTTGGCATATGGTTTTACATATTTGTGCATTTAAAAGTAATGGCCCACCTTGGAGAAAACCTGGAAGCAAAGAGGAATGCCAGGTGCATCTGGAAGAGGTGATTTTTGTTTCTCATAGTCAACTTACTAATAAGGAGCTTACTAAATTTAGTAAATCCTGTCCTCTGATACTGAAAGCTAATGATTTTCTTATTACCATTTTAACCCTCATGTGTTCCTGGTTGTGTTTAGCTTGCTTCTGGTCTTTTGTTGCATGGTTTTGGGTTTTTCCCTCCACCATCTCAAAATTCAACGCTAAATCTTGCCTTCTGACATCTCTCTGAGGCATATGAAGATGGGCAGAAAAGCACAATTGTAGAAATTAAAGGGCAAAGTGTAGTCATTATACATGAAGTTGTAGCAGTAACCACCCTCAGTCATATGCTTTGCTATGATAGCACTAAAACCTGAGGTTAGACCTTTGGTTTCAATGGAAATATCCTGAACTCTCCTAGATATAGACAAAGCGGGTGTGAAATATTAATCTAGAATAGATTTAATTTATAATATTATATAGAATATCCTGTATTTCAAGTATTCTGGGAAGTTGCTTATAAAAATCTGAAAAAAAAAAAACCCTGTCTATAAGCACCAATACATTTTTAAGAATAAACATAGTTGACTGTATGTTACCAAATGCTAGCTGAAGGCTGGGGTGGGGGAAAGGCAAAGCATCTTGCCTGCATTCTTGTCAGCTAAGAGCATGACCCTGCTTGAAAACTCAATAAATCAAAATCTATTTCTTGGGGAAATAACTTGGTCGCTCTGTGCTGAATGTTTCACCCAAATATTTAGTTGAAATAGCTAATTCTGAAGCCTGTGATCCTGAAAACTACAAAAAGTCATATAATTTACCCAGAGTGCTTGATCGAAGTATCTGAAGACTGCATGCACCAACATAAGGTCATACTTTTTCTTACCCACCACATGGCCTTTACAAGAGGAGGAAAGGAATCCACCTAAACTTATTTTCAAGAGACAGCCTTAAAAGAGGTGTATCTGTCAAGTATGTCCTGGGGAGATGTCTCAGCAATTGATCCTCCTCAGATAGCAAGAATGCTTTGGACTCTCACCTAACCTGCCTCAGGAAGGATTTAACTTTACTTCAGTTATGATGGCTTGGCTTCAGTTATAGAACCATCAAAAAGCACCACTGACGCTATAATACTGCAAGTAATACTTCACTTAGAATTAAGGTAATAGCATGGCATATATGAAAGAATTAAAATAGTCGTATGCTGAAGTCATCAACCCCCAAATTGGAATTCTAAGTCAATGCATATTATATACCGGTAACAAGCATTTGCTATTCCTTGCCCTCCATTCAACTTTATGTGTGTTAGGGGATAAAAAAAAAAACAACACCCTTTTTTTCCTTTTTCTTTTCCTGTCTGAATGTTAGTGTGTGAACATAGAATCAGCTTTCTGTAACTCACAAAGATGTTAGCAACACTTACTTCATGAAAAACAGGCCTTTAGTGCCCCCCCAAAGATACTTCTTTTAAATTTGGCCTGCCTATCAACTAAAAGTGATGTCTCAGCAATAATGTTTTAGCAGTTACCTAATTCCTTATGTCACTGTTCCATGTAGGTGAAATGCAAAAGGAAGGCTTACATAATCTGTTGCTAATAGAAAGCTTCTGTCTCCACCAGAAATAAGGTTGAACTTAAGGAATGTCTGAATAAATTAATCTGAATACATCTGAGTATTAGATATACATCTTGAAAATATTAAAAATACTTGGGTACAAGCAGACATGTTGATACTTATTTCCCTGCAATTGCTGAAAGATTTAACAAATCTTCTAACGCAGCACACCACAGTTTTGCAGTGAGGCATAGCAAGAGACTTGTATGTTTGCATTCCTTTGACCTGATGTCTTTGCTAATTACTGTTGAAATAATTGAGTTGTTTTGCTCATAGCATTGTTTTGGGGTTTTATTATCTTGCAGAAAGAAATTAAAAAAAAAAAAGAAAAGAAAAAAGCACTTACAAAAACAAGACCAAAATGAACATCATTTTGTATTCGAAGTTTTAAACAGAATAAAGCTGACATTTCCACTGGAGAAAAATGATATCCTGATGGATAGAATCAATCTCACCACTGTCTAATCTAAGAGAAATGAATTTGTAACAACAACAACAAAAGCCTCAACAAATGACATGAAACATCTGACAAAAGCAACCCCCTTTTATAATTGCAGACTAAATTAGCCATATACATATGCAATATATTTAATTTCAAACCTCCACTGGTGCATCATCCTACAGAGCTCCACATGGAGAAACCTACTGCTTTGTTCTGCTGCTGACAACGATAATGCTGGTACCTGGAACAGAGATGGGGCATATTAGCATACACTGACATTTTCACCGGTGACCTTAGTCTAGCTCTGAAACCCTGCACGCTTTAGGCAGTTCTGATATGAACTTATACTTGTACAGCTACTGAGCTTCATCAGCTTAATAACAAAACTCTGTCACTGTTGTCCTATTTTCATGACCGTTTCTGAGCTTACTTGCTTACAACATAATGTTGTAATACCCTTGTCATTCCCTTCCAAGCACAGCTTGCTGTATGTGACACCGAGGTACAAAGTATCAAAGGCTAGCTAAACTAGGGGTCTATTGCCAAAGGTAATGTATGCCTTTGATCACCTATCTTTGTTTATCTGACTGTTTGAGATGAACTTGAAAGACAATGGATAAATAGGCTTGTGCTGAAAGCCAAATCCTCTTTTTTTTTTTTTTTTTGCCTTTGCAGAGCTTCTTGTAACAGAATCCAGTAAATAAGAGTTCTGTTTCTCTTAGTACACGAATATATGCACGTGGTTAAAATGGACTTTTGTCTTCTTGCTAGATTCACTGAACCTTTGAACGATGCCAGGTATTTAGAATGATGCCAGGTATTTATAACCTTGTACCTATATTCTGATTAGTCTGGCTTTACCTGGGAATGGCAGTGCTGGAGAGCAGCTTGGATAGATATGCTGGCTAGACTGCTTTTGATTCCCTTGTCTCTTAGAATCTACCTTTGATAAAAGCTAAGCGTGGAGTCAAAAAGAGCACAAGGGAGTGTCTCTGTACACGATACATATGACAAGAATAGGTTCTCATCAGAAAGTTTGGCTTTTTTATGAGGAAACACAACAAATGGGATTTATAAAAAGATAAAGTTCATCATTTTACCTGTTGTTGCCTATCATCCCTCCATGTGTTTTGAACGTACACGTGCAGTCTGATATAATCAGATACATACGTGCACATCCACCCCTCTTTCTATTTCACCCTAGCAATACCTGTAATTTTTTCATAGAAAAATGGAATTTTGCTGTCATCCTAATGTGCATTATTACAATTAGTAACTTCTAGAGAAACCCAGCATTGAATGCAGTTCAGTTCTACACACTAGAAATTGTCCATGCTCAGGAAAACCGATGCACAGCTTGAAGTCATGCCAGATCAGATGATCAGTCTCTTTATGTAGCTCTGTATCAGGTGTAATAAAAACCCTTTTGCAGCTGAGCAGTTATACATTCAGGCTGGTTCTAAGAATGTTTGTCAGGAAAGAGCTATTTATGCATTGTTATTTTTAAACTCTAGTACCTAGCTCTGAATAGATTTTATTGTGGTTAGACTTTCTCAGAAAGTCAAAATAAACCCAATAAACCAGTTTGGTTGGGTTTCAAAAATAGAATACATATGTAAACCAAAGTGCTGTATTTATTGTCTATGAAGGAGGAATGACTGTTCAAATACCCACACATGAAAGCCTAGATTTTGTTAATTTTTTGCCTTGTTTGAGCTCAAATAATGTTTATTCAGACTGTGAATTTACTCACTGTGCAGGCAGCACCTCTCAGTTCACTTTAAATCTGTAAATTGTTATTCTAAAATGATTTTAATGCTTTCATATTCACGGTATATGGCGGTACACTAACTACATTTATCTTATGCTCCTCTTTGAGGCTTCCCAAGTTGTGTCTGTGATGAAAGGAATGTTACTCTGATTCTTGACCCTTGCATGGGGAATCTAACTGCTATCCCTGCAATATATTTCCATCTACAGAGGAAAAGCACAGCTATGGTCACCTAATAAAATACAACTATACGTGTCACCATTAACTAGTGATCCCTTTTAACCACTTAACTGAGACCCCTTTGAAACCAGGTGGCTTTGGTGATACTTTAATTGTTTAATTGCATTTTTTCCAGCCAGCTGGTACTGCATTTGCAAACAAAGAGGCAGCCAAGGTGTATAGAAGCAAATGAGTCAGTGGACATGGGCTGAGTCACGGAGCAGGGACAACTGCCTGTTAGCAGGACCTCTGCTTTCATTTTGGGTTTCAAAGTTAGGACCAGCATTCTTATGTGTCACAACTTCTCTTTACATGAGAAGAAAATGAAATCTTGGTAATACGTACTATACCTGAACCAAGAAAGCACCTGAAGCTCCCCTGGCTGGAGACAAGTCTGAGAGAACTGGATGGGGGAGTGCAGTGCCTCTGAATTTTCCTAGAAGCAAACTGCATTGCAGCAAAATTGGAGAACCAGAAATTCTCTGCTGCACTTCATATAACAAGCCCAGAGACACCGGATATCTATAATACCATAAATTACAGTAGGAGCATATGGAGGACTGAAAACTGGTACAGAGTTTGTTGACAATTTTAAGGATGTTTCACATATGAGTATCACTGAATTAAGGCAAACATAACTTCAAATTTTTCAGTAACAGATTATTGTGTACTGCTCTCAGAATAATTTTTTATTACTGCAAGGCTTAATGAAAATCTGTTTCAATTTTACTCTGAAGTGTTCCCACAAAAACTTGTCTTCAAAATTTATTGCAATTGATGTTTTTATTGAATATTTTTATTGTTAGGTTTATATAAGGACAACCCAAGAACCATGTAAGTATGACTGCCTAATAGATGGATTATAGTATTAGAGATGGGATTGATTCTGGAAGGATATACAAACCAGCAGAGGGTAATGTCCTTGACATTACAAGGAATTATATATGTTTCTTTTACATAAATGTGTTTCTTAAATGCAAGTGTTAAAGCGGTAAAAAAGAGGAAAGAAAGGAAAAATGAAAGACACTAACTTAGATTTATATACAGAATTGAATGGTCAACAAATAAGGTAAAACTTGTTTGCAGTACTGTGGAGGCACCTATGGCAAAATGTATTTACCTCAGGCAGTGTGTCTCACGAGGTGTGTGCATGTGTAAAACATGACAAAAGACACTTTGCATAACAGCTCTTGTAACTGTATTAAAGCACTTAAGTTAGCTTGACCCTGGCAGTAAATAAACCAAAGTGTACTTAAAAATATATGCTGTTATTCCATCATGCTTCAGCATCTCTGAGGTTTGTACCAGGCATTCTATTCTGTATTGTACTGAGACAAAGAAGGAAATTCTTGGGGGTTAGAACCTGCAGATACGCAAGCCCACACAGCCCTGTCTCAGCCTGACTGCCTTCCCCCGAGTTTTCTGAGTGCAGGAATTGCTTAAATGGATCTGCTTCCAGAAGCCAGCCTTTCCAGGGAAGTAATGAAGTCACTACATGCTTAATCTAACACTGATGATAACGACTGAAGCTGTTGGAAGGAGGTGTCTTTTGCGTTGTACTTATGGGAAATTAGGTGTTATTTTCATAAGGAAGAGAGAGACTCCCAAGGTTTAGCTTCACTATTTGGCTGAAGAGAGTGGAGAAAGGTACACACTGTAGCCAGCCCAACACCACCCACATTTAGTTGGATATGGAGAAAATAAAGAGTTAAGAGTTTGTTCAGGATAAAACAACAACAGTAATTAATATGAACAGACTGTGCTATGGTTTCCATTCCACCAAAACAAGTTTGCTGCTTTAAGAGCTTCATATATAAGATGTCCTATTGTTGTAAAGTAATGTATGCAATTTGAATTTGAGAATGCATGAAAAAATGCAAACAAACTATAAATTACATTCCCACCCCTCTTCTTTGATCACTTCAGTGACATGGGGAAATAATAAAGTCTTTTAGCTGAACTACACAATATAAATAGTTTATGCATCATCACACAAGTAAGTTGCTCCTTATTTGGAGTGCTTCTTTTTCAGGTTGCTACTCCTTGATTTGCTCAAGGCCACTTTCTTCCTGGTCTCTGCATGCTGCAATTCTTTTGTGTCTAACGTGACTTCAGCTTTTCCTAAGCAAAGCTTTATTGAAAACCAGCAAACAAAAAACTCTAATGGGTAATAAGAGAATAATTTATAGTATATATAAAAAAACTGGCAGCAGTACAATGTGGCTCGGACTGAATAACCTTGGATGAAATGGCAAAGTTTGTCTTATAGAAATCCTTGGCTTGAAGAGTAAGGGAGTAAGATTTGATACCCCAAATTCTGTAGGAAAGTGTGTGTATATACATTTCTTCCTTTTCCCAGTCAGCATTACACTAATGCTTGCTACTCCTGATCAGTATTTCATGTGCTAAAGCTACAATGAAGGTTACAGAATGTCACTTAAAACATCTTATATTTTTTGAGACTCCCCAAGTAATCACAGTGAAGTAGGCCTTGAGTACATGAATATTGCACATAGCAAACTGAACCACAACAAGTTAGTAACAGGTTATAGTCTACATGCTGCTTTCCAGCAGTCAGTATTAAAACTGTTCTCAAAGATAGTCACTCAGAATCATCCATCCCACTCTTAACTGTGAGGAAACTCAAGTCTGTGAAGCTGAGATAGCTTTGCCTCTGACATACCCACTGCATGAAAGGGACTTCCTGAGTCTACAACCCCTCCATAGATTTGCCTAGTGTCTCAAGTTAATAGCTACTGTCACTAACTCAGCCCACCCTGAACCCTAGCTCTCATTCTCCTTCAAATCACTCCTCTGGCTGCTTTTTATAGAGGTAGAAACCAGATTATGAAAATGTAAGCTTGTATTATATGCCTACACCAATGAAAGTCTTAATACCTGGACACTTGCATGTTAAACATGTTGCAAACCTAACCACTAAACACAAACAGATAAACCTTGGGAAGAATGCTAAAAATGTTCAGCTTATTTTAGAAAGTTTGTTCAGTTTTGTTTCCATTCTGCTTTAGCGCTGTAATGTTCCTTTGCTTGGTTTTCTTGTTTGCTTTTTCTTTCTTGTAACGATTATGTTTCTTTTGCATGTGTTACACTGTTTATCTGAAACCTGGCTTGCTTTCCTCTGAATCCCTCCTCATTTGCTCCATGACTACAATCCTTCATCTTTCTACTCTTTTAAAGAAGAAGTTTAAAACTTTCTGAAAGGTCTTCTGTCAAAATCACCTCTTCTTGAGGTGGTTATCCCTCTCTTCTTTCCCTTTTAAGCATCTCATGGCATATTCTTATTTGTATTTTCTATTAAAATATTTTAAACTCTTTTTGCATATTTTGCAAATATCTATTTGTCTACCATACTACATGGATATGCTTAGTCTTAAACTGTGTGAATATTTATTGTACACAGTGCTTTTAGTTTATTTGTTTCTCCAAGGCCAACTCTTGCAGTTGGATACATAGATATGACTCCTGTTAAAGTCATGTAAACTGTGCCTGTGCATCAGAGGACTCCTTCAGTTTAAATGTGACCATTTAAGAGAAAAGTTGCTCTGTAAGAACGTGAAAAGAATGATTCACACTTTAAAACGTTGTCCTTGGTTTGGATTTGCTTTTCTGGTAGATATGAGCCCATGGCAATGGGGATGAGAATAAGAAAGGAGTAAGTGATTTTCCTACTAGAAGGGTTGAAATCTCCTTGTGCTTTGTCTTGTAAAAAAAAGTGCTCCAAAAACTATAGCTAAATTTGTCTTTAGCAATTATCCTCTAAATTGGGGGCATTATTACATCGGAATAACTTCCAGAATGTATGGGAATGGGGTACTCAGCTGTAGTACCCTATAGAGACATGGAAATGTCTGTTTCAGCCTTCTGGAGCTTCTGGTTGCCATCCCCAATTCAATCTCCTATTACTTGGCAACCACACCTCTTCCCGGAGGGCACCAGGAGCTACAGACTTTGCATGGGTTGTGTTTTTTCTTATTTGGTGCTTAGGAGAGACAGCACTGCTCTTTTTCCTTGCCTCTGTGAGGTTCATGTGACTTTAGCTGAACTCAAGCCTTGGTTTATAGCAGAAGAAACCTTCTTCTGTAGACAAATCCCAAATAAGGCTGAGAGAATTTTGATGGAGGCTCTTTTTAGAGAAGTGCTTACTTAATTGACAACTAATATAACTTATATGACTTTAACGCAAGCATGTATGCGCTTTAAAGAAACAGTTCTAGGAGAGACGTTTTACTCTGCAACGGCTACCCTTGGAAACTCTGTTTTGGGGTGATAAATTACCTGGTTAGCAGTGAATACGCAGGGCTGTGCGTTTTCAAGCCTGAGCTCCCGGAGCTCGGTTTGCCGTGCAGCCGCAGTACCTGCAGACAGCAGGGCTCTTCCGTACCTCGCTCCCAGGTGGAGGCTGGCCGGGCTGCACACGGGGCACTGCTGTCCCACAGCCGCTCGCCGTCTCCTGCAGGAACAGAGGTTGCCCGCTGTGTGTTTTCTGCCGCCCCAGCAGCTCACACCCCTCCCCTCTCGGCACGTACCGCCCCTGGGGAATTCCTGCCCGTTCCCTGCACAAGCAGGCTTTGCTTTGGCACAGGTAGGACTTACGAGCGCCGCTCTGGAAGCGGCCGAGGCCCCCGCTTAATTAACCCTCACACAACCTCGGCGCTCACCCTGGGCAGGGCTGAGCGGGGGGCGCGGGGCTCAGGGGAGGCGGCCTGCAGCCCCTGCGGGGTCCGCGCCGTCTTCCCCGACGCAGCGCAGAGCTCATCCCTCCCTCCCGGAGGGGATGGAGGAGGAGAGGCGGCGGGGGCGCCTCCCTCCGCGGCCGGGCGGGGGCAGCCGCAGCGCCTCAGCCGCTCCAAATGGCGGCCCGCGGCGGGGCGGGGAGGAGCGGGCTCAATCGGCAGCTCGGCGCTCTGCGGTCAGGCCTGGAGGCGGGGAGGAGGAGGAGGACGGGAAGAGAAGGAGAGACAAGCGAAAGGGAAGGAGCTGAGCGCCGAGAGGTCGATGGGCGGAGGATAAATGTCTCGCTGAGTGTGTGGCCGCCATTTTAGATGAGGAACGAAACGGACGGCACCGAGCGGGGCAAGAGCTTGGGGTGAGCCGGCGGGAGGGACTGACACAGGTACGAGCGGCGCTGGGCTGGCGAGCCACGGGGACGTGGCTGGGAACGCGGGACAGAGCGGCTCTCCCTTACCCCCTTTCGGCTCTCGGCGAAGGGCGCCTGGATCGGCGCCGGCTGCTCGCGGCGGCGACTCCGCTCCGGGCGCGCTGACCGGGCCGTGAGGGAAAGCAGCGCGGGGGAGGGCGGCCGCTCGCCCCCTGACACGGCCTAGCAGGAAGGGCGAAGGAATCGGCCACCTCCGTACCTGCGGGCTGCAGCTCATTGCAGAGCCCTGCGCGGTTGGATCGCCTGTGCCGGGCTCGGGCGGGGGCTGCCGCCGCGACGGGAGAGGAGAGGCAGGGAGAGGGACGGAGGTGGGCTGGGGGTGCCTGCGGCTCGCCACGGCGGGCCGGGTGCGAGGGGAGGTGTGTCGTGGCCGCCGCCTGTCAGCCCCGGCGCCGAGCCCCGCGGAGGGGGCCGTGCCCGGGGGCTAGCGGGGGGGATGCGCGGCCCGGGCGGGTGTGCCCCGCGGCTGGGGTCCGGCGTCGTGGCAGCCGGCGGGCGGGATGAGCAACGGGCATCCAGCGGCACTGGCGTGGAGCCCTGGCCGCGGCGGGGGGGTCCCGGCGGCGGCTCCGCTGGCCCGGCCTCCGTGGGGCTCCGCGTCGCTGCTGGCAGCGCTGTCCCTGCCGTGCTTCCAGCGGGGCCTCCCGAATCTCTCTGTTACTTTGATCTTCTGAGCCGAGAGCGGAAAATGCGTGTACGGTGTATTAGCATAACTGAACGCGTTCTGCTGGGGCGTTCTCGGGTTTGAACGGCTCGCTCGGCTCTTTCTTGTCGACTTCGGTTGAGTTTAAAAACAGACGTTTGAAAACTGGAGTAAGAATCTTTAGTTACCGCATTTCTTCCAAGCTGTTACAACTTTGCCATGTAGAAATAGTGTTACTGCAGAGCCAGGATTGTGCTGTTTCTGGACACATTTTATCTACAGCCTAAGTGTACACACAAATAACCTGGCTGTGCTAACAGCAGCACGGCTCTTGTCCATTGTTCGTCTCAGGCTAAATAAGCTGTGCAGAGTTTCTTTTCCTTCTTAGCTTTCAAGTGACATCCATAAATAGAGGGACCTTACCTGGGACAATGAGAGCTCAAAACCAGTTGTAGTGGAATTGCTAAACAGCACAGTGTGCATTCCAAATGCAATTGTAGGTATGCAGAACAAGAAGGGCCTTTAATGGAGTAAAACTATGATTCTTCCAAAACTGAAGCCAACTTAAAATATCTGAAAATAGATTTGTACAACAGACTTTTGAAATGTCTTTAACACTTCTGAAAAACTCAGCTCCAGATATTGCCTAAAGGATCAGTGCATTGTGTAAAAAAAAAAGAAAAAGGATATAATTTGAATGGGCATGCTTACAGTGGTGGTGCAGAAGAAAAGATTGGGTTGGTGAGTGTGAGAGTTAATTTCAGGCAGTTTGGTTGAATCCATTCTGTGGACACCCATTTAGAATGGAAGTGGCATTAATTTGGTTTGTCTTAATGAAAATTTTCCATCAGTAAACCCTAAGACTACAAGTAATCATTAAAAAGCTATAGATCTGTCTCTATGTTCATGAAATGGCTGACTGGTTAATATGGTAAGCAGTTTAAGCTGGGGTTATTAAATGAGAAGTGGACTAGCTGACTTGGGTTGGAGCAGTGGTGCTTTCAGAAATCTGGAATGTGTTTTTCATATGGTTTGTTGCCATACTTAATATCATCAGCACTGGACAACTTATTGTGCAACACTGCTGACTAACCTGCTTTGAAAGAGAATCTGGAAGTAGCAGAGAAAACATCTCCAAAGAAGAGATAAAACTTTGTTTTTTTTTTTCAGTTGAATGCCTTTTGTGTTTACCTATAATTTTCCATATTTTATTCTGTTACAACAACAAAATCTGTTCAAATTACATCTGAAGTTACTGCTGTCTCAGGGCCTGAACTTACTACAACTTATTAAAATAACTCACATTTTATAAACCACAAACATGACCCATGGAAATCATTGGTCAGCATTTCTTGGTATGCTAAATCAGCACTAGTTTCTTCGGGGACATACTCCACTCCTCCCCCCAGTTTATTTATTTGGCTAATTCACTTTTGGGAAACCAGGAGTTGGGGGAAAAAACAAGTTTTCCTTGTTTTGTGTCTTTGAAAACAAATTAAATTGGGATGATGAGACCTCTGCGTTCTAAAATTTCTGTAAGAGATGGGGACCAGAAGCTGCTTGAAAAATTACTGTATGTAAGTCTTCAATCTGTTGGTTTCAAATGCAGGAGTTGTGTTAATAAATTCACTTTTGTGTTACGAATACAGAATGTTTAAATTACTCTTATGTTCCTAATAAAGTTATGAGAGCAGATGAACTAACAAAGTCTAGTTCAATGTGTATTTGGGGCTCTGATCATGTCTGCTGCAAACATGTCTTTGTCTTCTATGATCCCTTTGGTCACTCCCCATGCCACACCTTTGTGGCACCCCTTGCTTCGCCATCTTTGCTGTTGCCTTCCTAACACCCTCCAGGTTTTGTCTCCTCCTCTTCCTCCTCCTTTCCCTCTATTCCTTTGTTGCCTGCTTACCTTCCTGGGCTGCCAGCTAAGGCAAGAGGGAGGGTTTTATGTCGGCTTGGTTTCCTTGGTGGTGATGTGGTGCTGCAGCTGGCACACGAAAGGTTTGTGCTGTGGCACCCAGCTGATGATGGGAGGGCAAAGGATTCTTCCATAGCCCGTGGGAGTTTTGATGCCTGTACCTGGCTGTTGAGTTGAAATAACCTCATACATCCAAGAGCTGCAGGAGGAGAGGCAGCAGCATGGCATGACCACATAAGGCTAGTTGCCTCACAAACAAAGGAAGCATGGCTTGGTGCGGTTGAATTTCCAAAACTTGTATGCAAATAGAGCTTGAAACAAATGAGTAATTCAAAAGGAAGATTGTTTTGTATGGAGTAGGTTCCTGGACCATCTTCTGACTTCAGAATGCAGAAATCTAAAGAGTGTGTAACTGTGTGAAGAGAAACAGAAGTCACCATTCTATTTCTCAGAAAAACATCAATTTATGAGAGTCAAAGTTATTCCTTATTTGGAGAAGTAGCCAAGACAGTTAAAGCAGATTAAAACTTGTGATTTAACTAAACTGTCAAGCATTTCAGCAGGATTTCAGTAAGCTCGGTGTAAGTGGCATTTGTAATGGAGCAGGTGTGTTTACGTCTGCCTTGTACCAGTTTTGATTGCTTTTGCGTAACTGCTTATGCAAAACTCTTCAGTATTTTCTGGTACAAACTATATCCATTGTGTATTGAATAAGGTTGTGGAAACATTTTGCCAGCTCTAGAAATTAATGGGAAGACGAGTTGCTGCAACACTAGGAAATCAAGTAAAAATGCCGGCTTTATGACAAAACAAGGTATTTTAGCAACAAGCATGCATGAGCTCATGAGTTTTGAGACAGCATGATAGAACTTACTCTCTATGGGTAATCCAGATACGTATTTAGTGATATTCCTAGTTCCTCTGAAAACAAAGTCTGTTTTGGATGAGGTTCTGTGACTAATTCTCAGTGCTGTGTTGGCTCTTGCTGCGTCCTCTGGTTTTTTGTAAACAAGGGGTTTGCTTTGAAAAGCAGCTGGCACACGTTTATCCCTGTAGTGACTTGAATATTGTGTTTGTACTAGAAATGTCATCTGTTTCACACAAAGTTGATTTTGTGGCAGCAGTGTGTAGTGACCTTTTAGAGTTTAATAGAATATGGTCATCTTGTGTACTGAAATGCTGCAGTGCATATAGAAGGTGAGGATAGACAAAGCACTGTTCTTGAGTCATTTGTAAATGAGGAAAGCATTTTCATGGGAGACTTCAGAGCTAAGAATTATAAGTGACAATAAATAGAATGTTTACTTACGTGAGTATTCTTTTATTGGGGTTTTAAGTGGCATAACCAGTGTGATGGATACGTGTGTTTTCCAGAGGGTTTTGCTTGCGTGTAGGGTGTGACAAGCTTTTTAGAGCTAGATTTTTAACATATTAAAACTCTGGATTTGTGTAGAACAACATGGTGGCAAACACAGGGCACTGGATTTGTTTGCAGTTGCAGGTGTGTCTGGGTTCTGCTGTTTCTCCCATGCATGTTCCAGACGTATCCTGCACACTCACGTAAATGAAGCAGAGCAATAGCACAGTTAAAGCTGATTGGTTTTAACTTCAGGCAAAAGAGTTTTAGAATTGCCTTGCAAATTATCTGCGTGTGTGGTGAGTGTGGAAGCGACTCTGCCTTGTTTTCTTTGCACTATCTGAGAATCTGCACATGGGACCTGTATCTCCAGCTTCTCTGATATAAGCCCCTTTTTATGTTTGTTGTTCTTGGTTTCGTTGCTCTGTGGAATCTTTTTGCTTGCTGTGTTGTGGCTTTGCAGATGTTGAGTCGATTACGGTAGTGCTGTGGGTTTTCTCTTACTACTATGTTATGTTGCTTTGTTTCGAATTCGAGCTTACCTTGCACACTTGCTATTGGTTTGACCCTAAAATATCTCATTTCTGACAAACAGCTGACAAAAGGGCTGTTAATATTGCATTCCAATTGAAACACGTAGTATCGGTTAAGAGCAGTTGAGACATCTTGTATATTTTTAGTTCGCAAGCTGAAGGGAGGTTGCTTCACTAACTTGCAGCTGGGTGTGGTGTGGGGTTAACCATATTCATTAAAGCTGGCTCAGAGGTTTAGACTTGAAAAAATGGCTCACAGCCCCCATTATAGTATTGTTACAGACATCTTTTCACTACAGAACAAGCTAGAGTTTTGACAATGAGGGTTTTAGAAACACCAGGCTGGAGACACTAGCAAGAGGGAGGGGCAAGGTAGCATGCATCTAGGAGAAGGATGTCTTTAATGTACTTTTATAGGGCTAACATTTGGCTATACATTGAGAAAGTTCAATATATGACTAATTGAAGTTTAGTTTCTTTTTCTGTAATGTCATTTCTTTTGCTGGTCGTTAGCTTCCAACATATGTCCCTGTCAACTCTATCAGTAATGTGTGCTAGTTTTCACATGTTCCACTTTCTGATTCTGTTCTCATTTAACTGTTTGTGCAGCCATCTGGTCATGGTTTCAATGTTTTCTAGTAGAATAGACTGGTCTTTTCAGTCTGTTCATGTGCCACAAAAGGCACTGCTCTCTCTTTACCCTTCTACTACCTGTGAAAGAGGTGAAATGTGTGTCCGCCACTGTGACTGCTTGTTGAACAAACAAGTAAGTTATCAGTCTTTGTTCTTTGTCCTGTGATTTCCCCTGTGTAGAAGAAACTACTTGTGAGATTTTACGTGAGAGTTTCTTGGTGGGACTGAAGGCAGCATAGGGAAACAGGTGAAGATATGCATTCTCCCTTGTGTTTGCATGGAATTTACCTGGGAACACAGGCCAAGAGTCCTGCACAGTAATACAGCAAATGTAGGGAGGACTATTAGACTGGAAACTTCAGCGGTGGCAGTGTTGCTGGGAAGGAAATAAACTTGTTAATCATATTTCAGTGATTTTTGAGAAAATTCAGGCTTTATTGCTCCCCCAAACCTGTTAGTTACATTGTTCCCAAATTAGTATCATAGAAAGTACAATATTTTTAGAAATCAATTGCTAATTCCAAGGTTACCATCAGGGTAATATTTCCCTTACTTTGACAATTTCTGATACGTATTTTTTCAATTCCTTCAGGTCTCACATATTTCCTAAGCCCATTAAAATAACTTTTATCAGTTCTTTATTTCTGCACTTGTAATTTTGTGTGGTTTTTTAGAACCTGTATTGTAAAAGTCATGTACTAAGTATGGCAGATGTGTCTGAACTCTCACTACTGTTGAATTTGCATGAGACCTTCATGTAGGCACTGTGCTGGGGCCACCTTGTGCAAATAAGAAACATATTTTGATTATGCCAGCACTTTCAAACTTCAAGAGAGCTAAATATGCTGATGGTAATTCAGGTTTTCTCAGAGGGGATAAAAGTACCTGTGCAAGGTGAGTGATGTCCTTCTTTTTTACAGCTTGCTTTTCCCTCCCTATTGCTCCCTCCAATACCTTTTGAAAGCTGTGTCAAATCAATACCAATCTGTAAGCATGAGCAGGCAGAAACCTGTTTGCGGTGTTGAAGATGGGAGGATACTGGTTTCCCTTGTACCTAATTAGAAAGCTGAGCAATTCCAGTCATCTGTAAGTCAAGCTCCTGGCTAAGGAGCATGAATTTCTTCTAGCAGAACCTTTCTGTCTCAGTTTGATCAGTGCTGTGGCAGTTTGAAAGGTTCATATTGTGACAGTTGTTGTCTTTATGTGCAAACAAGGATAAAAACCTATCTAGAGTTCTGGTGCTAGGGAGTTGTTGGAGTTGAGGGGGGAGCATTTGCAGAAATGGGCTAAACCAGGTTCATTGGAGGATGGCACATGTGCAGCTGCAAGAGGCTGTAGTAAGTTAAGTAGCTGCCAGAGTATGTGGTAGCCAAAAGAAACAACAAAGTGTGCAAGCCTCTAATTTTATGCTGACATTTAACAAAAAATAAACCATATTCTGAATTACATCATTCATCTGTGTTAAATGCTTTAGAAGCAAGTATAAAGCTTACCCAGGCAATAATGGCATGCTGAAACAAAGTGTTCATGTTGGAGTGATACAGTGGATTGATTTCAGCTGAAAGTGAGTTCCAGAGCTTACTCTTAGATTTCTCAAACCTTTTAAGTTGACTGTGTAACTTGTCCACTGGCAATCAGGAGGTTATAAAAAGAGAGCCAGCTGATGTTGCAATCTAAGCACAGGCCATATAGTGGAAAGACTCTCCTTTGGCATGTCCACTAGTGCTATTTTTACCTATTCCAGTAAGATCTGCCCTTGTGATGTTGAATTACAGGACAGTACCTGGAATCATTTTGTTTTATAGAAGTGCCCTATGCTCTGAAGAAATCTTTCAATAACATTGTCAGGCAGATTGACACAAAAAATTGTCTTAGATTTAAAAATACTTTTTCTTCTGTCACCCTGCCACCACAAATAATACTGCTGCTGTAACTGCAAGAGGTTCTTTCACTTCTGTTTGCGTAGTATCTGGCTGGCAGGGGGGGGTCTTTTAATTTTGGTTTCCTTTGTATATTGAGTCTTTCTCAGTTTCTCCCATGGAGACTTTAAATAGACAATGTGATTGATTTTAGAGACAGGCAATTAACAGTGTAGCCCAGGATTAAGTGTAGTAGGAGGGTTTTGTCGTAACTTCTAAAAAGTCTAGCTGATTTTGATTACATTTTAAGTTGATGGCTCTTTTCACACAATAGAAAATCAATATTTCTTGCTGGGAACAGATTTCCAGCACTGCCAGTAGCAAAGTGCTGTATCTACCAGACTGATTGCAGTGAAAACTGGAGGAAACAGCAAGAATGCCATAATAGTGTAGCACTGGGCTTCAGTTGTAGAAATAGCACATCTGGAATATAACCCATGCAGATGTTTGACTGTCTGAAATGTCTCACGCTTGGGATGACCTAATCTTAAACACAGTATTGTCCAGGTGGATCTTCTGAAACCATCAGTGCTTAGTATGGGAGTGACTTGTCACCACTGAAACACAAATGTAGCAGTTTGGAGCCCTGTGTGTTTCAAACTCTTGCTCTGTTGGTTTCTGCAATCAGGTGTGTATTTGTAGCAGAATATTTCAGTTTTCAAAAGCAGTGGTTTGACCCTGAAGTGTGGTCAGTGGTGCACTTCTGTGAGTTCACCTTGCAGAACACCTGCTTCCCTTGCTCCTTCTCCTGCACTCTGGAGTATCTCAGGTGGAAATCCTGCAAGTAGGCAAACTTCCTCCAGGCCAGAGTCATTTTCTTCTCCCTTGGCTTTGCCATTGTCTTAGGTGAACAATTCTCAGGTTTAATTGAATCTCACATCTGCAATAACAGCTAGTTATTTTTGTCAACTCTTTCACTTCTTAAACCCTCCTTGTTGCCAGTTCTGTTAGCAAATGATCTTGCTGATTGTTGCGTTTCATGCATCTCTTATCTGTCAAGGAAAAAAATGTGATTTTTACACCCTTACAGCTTTTACTTTTGGTGGAGGTAGAAATAATCATACCTGCTGCATTAACCCATCACGTTAGTTTTATGCTATGCCTTCTCTTTTTGGTTTTATGTGAGATTTTTTTTTTCTTCTGACCGAGCTTACAATTAAAATGCTTTAGGTTTTCAGTCTGTAAAACCTCTACCCTTCCCCATCAGTTTTCTCTCCTTTTTCTCATCTAACATTATACATCATACTGACTTTTCCCAAAGTTTGTCCCAGAGTCTTTTCAGCTCAGTTTTTAGCTCTTTTTTTTTCTTCAGGAGCTGGTCTTTATGAATCTCTTGACCTCGTAGCTGAATGCGAGGACCAGAACTGCATCCCTGTTTTTATCAGGAATTGTCAATCTGGCTACTTTTAAAAGACAAAATCCCAACTCTCCCCCCCCTACCCTCCCATGCCTTCCTTAGTTCCTAGGAGGATGTGGTTCTCTGGTTTTCTGCTTATTCTCATGGTTCTTATGGTGGTTTCATTCTTCCCTGTTTTACTCTGCTTCTGGCCCCCACATACTTTCTGATCATGTCACTTTTCACACCTTATTCCTCAGTAATGGAGTCTGTCAAAAATAAACAAACACCTCCTCTGCCTTGATTCAGTGGGGATTGTTTCCTAAATATGCCGGTGTTGCTGACTGCTTGTCTGCTGTTAGAACCAGCTTTTCCCTGGGGTACAAAACACAGAATCCTCTCTTCTCCCCAGTCTCCCTGCTTATCTTTTTCCAAGATGGAAACAATATTCACCTTATTTATATGTCATGTTCCTAAATGTTTGTCATTGAGAAGTACACAAGTTAGTAAGTGGGGTAAATGTACAGTTCAGACTGTAAGTAGGTTTGATTTTACAGTTACTAAGTGGCTCAAGGTGGGGGTCCCAAAGCATTCTTCTGGTTTGTTAGTCTTTGGGAGTTTACTGTCTTGGGTAAAAACGTTGCAGTTTCCCCACACACTATTGAGGAGAAGAGGATGCTTCTAACCAAAAGTGAGCTAACAATGTAAGATCTCTTATTTTTTTTACGTGTACTTCCTTGTATTTAATGTAAAGAAAGACAATAGGAAGCTGGGACTGTTCAGCCTGAAGAAGATAAAGCTTTTCTATGAGGGTGCTGAGGCACTGGCACAGGGTGCCCAGAGAAGCTGTGACTGCCCCATCCATGGTAGTGTTCAAGGCCAGGTTGGACACAGGGGCTTGGAGCAAGCTGCTCTAGTGGAAGGTGTCCCTGCCTGTGGCAGGGGGTTGGAACTGTGTGAACTTTAAGGGCCCTTCCAACCTAAACCGTTCCATGATTCTATGATCCTGTCAAAGTGTAAAAATACACTGATGGGAATGAAGAGGACACCAGACTCTTCTCACTAGTGCCCACTGACAGTGCAAGGGGCAGTGAGGACAAATTAAAACACATGAATCTCCATCTGAACACGTGAAAATAATTGGTTTAGCTGTGAGGGTGATCAAACACTCAAACAAGTTGCACAGAGAGGCTGTAGAATGTGTACTGGGGGTGTGTGTGCTCAAAACCCAGCCAATGTGGTCCTGGGCAGCCCAGCGTAGCCAAGCCTGCTTGAGCAGGGAGGTGGAACTAAAGGATCTTAAGAGGTCCCTTCTAGCCACAGTGACTCTGGCTGTGTTGCATCTTTTCCTTCTCTAATCATCTCTGTATGGGATTGTTTTAGGAATTGCTAAGTAAGATGGGAATTTTGGGTAAGAAGGCATTTTACCATTTACTGGCTAGTGAATGTTCTTGTGTATTTGATTTACACCTCTTTCTTGAACTAATCTGAGCTTCCAATCTTTTAATCAAGTTCCAATCTTTTAATCAAGTTCTCTTCAGCTTCCCTAGGAATTCTTCCTCTTACAGTTAGTGCTTCATGGAAGATACAGATAGCCTTCAAGGGCTTAGCTTCTGATTCCTTGCTTGGTTTGGATCCAGGTTTTGTCATAACATTTGTGAGTCAGCACGGTGTTTCTGTGTTCTCCAGTGTCTTGAGAAGAAAATATTCAACTTATACTTGATTTTACTTCAGTGAGTTTTTAGCTGTGAAAGATTTTGATGATGTTCTTGAATAAGAATGAAGTGATGTTGGGCTGGGCTGGAATTTGGTTGTCGTGCAGTCTGTCCTTACATAGTGTGTTGCATTGCACTGAAAAGTTGCATAAAATAGTGAAAGACTGGAAAGGCCTGAAAACTCGAGCAGAACTCTACTATTGATGTTAATTCACAAAGTAATTTCTTGGTTATGTATTTTGTATGTTTCACACCTGTACAAATTTGTCTTAAAATAGTAAATATCTTCTGTTTTTCTGTGTTACCTTCCACAGATGATGTACTTCATCCTTTTGTCATAGGAGTTCAGTTGCTGAAAGCAGAACTAAAGGTATAAATAACTTTCAATGGTTATCTTTCCCTTCCTCATTACCCTGCCTCATTCTTTCTTCTGAGGTCCCTGGACCTTTCCTGGGGGACAGGAAACTCTGCAGCTGAGCTTGGTGCCTGTTTTCCTTCACTGCTGCTGGAATGTCCTTTCTGTTTTTGAAAGAATTGCACAAGATTGGTACGATCCCTCCAGTTGGTTCAGTGCTTGCTTTATCCAAAGTGTATGTTTAACTGAAGCTCTTACTTTAGTCAGTCTCCCCTAAAACGGGTATTTACTTTGCAGGTGGAAAGCCCTTCTTCAGTTTAGAACTTTAGGACTTGATGTTTGCCTGTCTTCTACAAATAGCATTTGCCTTGCCACACAACTGCAGGCCTGTTGAGAATAATCCAGATTTAATGTAAACCATATCTGTGACATTATCTTACAACTGGTGGTCGTGTCCCCCTCCCCATCCCCTCCTTTTTCTGAGATTGTATCTCTGAAATAAAAAGTCTACTGTGGCACTTTATTAAATAAAGAAACCCCCACCCACACCAGAAGTGTAATTTCATGGATTATTTAGTAAAATAATGTAAGATAGCATTAAAATGAAGCATCATTTCTTTTTAGAGGCACTCAGGATAGGAAATATTTGACATAACGTAATTTTGCTTGTATACAGTCTGTAACTTCTAATTACATTCTGGTTTTATTTGCCATTTTATGCAGGTTTTTTTGCAAATACTAGTGCATAGGACACCATCAAATAAAGTTGTTAGAGCTGTTCAGGCAGCCTGTAACTGAACTACTCAAGTAGTATCGCATTAGACTTAGTTCATATGCTCAGTTATTCCCAGGTTTTTATTTATTCCCAGGTGCTATATTAGCAAATACAAGGGAGAATCTTTTGGTCTGTCTTCTCACAGAAGAGTATCTCAGTGTCCCTTCCAAACCTTTCTTGGTGCTCTTGTCCCTGCTCCCCTCATCTGTACATTGTTTCCATGCCCAGGCTCTTTGAAATGCAGTATTGACCTCCCCATGGCACTGCTGCTTCTGGCACAGAGCCCATGGTTAATAAAGTGAATTTATTAGTTTAAAGCTGCCCTGGGCGAATGCAGAGAACACCCAACTTTGGAATTAGCTGGATTACTGCATCCTGTTGTGTCTAACTGTACACATCATCTGGCACTGCCTGCTGTTTTGCAGTTCTAACAGCCAGTGTGGTATGGTTGAACCTTACAGTTAGCTTAACTAGCAGCTCCCATTAGTTACTTGAATAACCTAATCTTAGGCTGAGCTCCTTTTCAGCAAACCCGAGGTTGGTTTAAAGACTGGTATGTTCTCAGTGGTAGTGTCCTCACTGTTACTTAATTTACTACATGCAACTGAGGGAGGACAGAACCAGTAATTATTTGTGCTGAAATTCCCAGTCACTTTTGTTTAATCCTTGAGAAGTTGTGTGGGAAGGGCATTTGGTGAATTGCTGACATTTGAGTAACTTTTCCATCCTTGCTGTAAAGTGGATCAGTTCCAGGCAACTGTACGCACAGTTTGGGGCTTTCATCCCGACTTGAAACAATTCAAGCATGAGCAAGTTCAGAATGCAAATAGGCACGTGTCTGAGAATGTCTGTGCACTTGATTGAAAGACTGGGGATAAAAAAATGCTTCTCTAGAGTGTCCTATCTGTGTAATGGCAATGCACATGTAAACTCACAGCCTCACTGCCGCAGTGCAAGGTCTGCTTTAAAGATCGCTCTAAACTGGAGGATTCTGCTCTGAAGAGTTTAGTATTATAATGAAGAAACAAGAAGTCTGAGTGTGACAAGAATGTCATGTAATGGGATTCTGATCCAGTCAGATGTAAGAAAGCAGTGTTCAGTTTTTATTTCTAGTAGTGCATTTGAATTTGCCCAATTAAAAAATGAGAATGTCTTAAATAGAACTTCAGCCTTAATAGTCTTCATAATGCTGAGAGAACACACTTTGAGAGAAAGCATTGAGTGGCCACCTCTCAATAGTTATCAATTTTGATTATAAGATAAAAAATATAAGTAGCTATACTAAAAAGGTTTTACTCCATGACGTAGAGTTCTGGTGCTTTGTTAGCAAAACTTGGACAAAATGGATGTGCAGAATGTGTGTGCTTTTCGTGCTTGCCTTGGCCTGTCGTAGGTATTTCAGTGGCAATTTTCTAAACTTTGGTGTGAGTCTGTATTAACTCAGCAGCTGTGCCTGACTAAAATCTACAAAAGCTTGGAAAAACCTGCTGCATTTTCCTTTTTCCCTGAGATTGGGAAAGGGGAGGATTCGGCTTCTGTATCCCTTTGAGCTCTTTTAGCTACAAGCAGGGTGTTCAGTGCTCGCATTCCTCTAATGAAGGAGTTTGGGTTTTGTAGGGACGCTTACAGAGTTTGACCATTTGAACTTCACGTGAAAGGAAGTGGGTGACATGGCAGCAGGCTGTGTGGAAAGGACAAACCAAACAGATCTTCCCAAAAACTAGTTGGGAAATGTAGCTTGGCACCATCCTAATCAAGAGAGGAGGGCAGGCATGGAGCGGCCAAAGGTGCAGATAGCTTGGTGACGAATAAATACCTACTAACCAGAGCCCAAAGTACAGTCTGCTCCAGCCAAGTAGTATGACTTGGTTTATGCTTACTAACCAATGTTTTACTCTGTTTACGCAGTTTTCTGCATCTTTTTGTGCCAGAGATGAAACTTTCTTTTAAGCCACTTTTAAAGCTTGTTTTTTTTTCTACCAGAAGTGTTCATTTTGAAATGCACCTTGGGTTTTGTTCTGTGGTGGTTTGCCTTTGTATGTGTATCTCATTAAGCATGAGTGTGACTATTAACTGTTTGCATGGATAAAAATGGTTGTGTGTGTGTTGGGAGGCGAACTGAATTTACATTTTCCTTAAAAGCTTTTGGTGTTTGCTTCAGAAATAAAGGGCAAGGCATATAAACTCTATATGGAGAGTTTAGGTTTGTATCCTGTGAACTTCCAGGCTGTTTCATTTCCACTTTCAGCATTCCTTTGGGAGACAGATTAAAATCCTTACCAGTTCAGCCTAAACACTTTTTGCTAGTCATGGAACAAGTTAAAGTATCTTTGGGCTGTGAATGAATGCTGTGAGTGGATGATCTGAGTGAATGACGTCGAGGGATGTGTTACTGTGAGATGGACACATTGTATAGCCATTTTTGCTTCTGGTTTTAGCGCTTGTTCAAATGACTAGTGATCAAAATCTGTAATCTGTGCAAAAAGCTCTAATGAAAAGTGCAGTCTTGGTCACCATGGGCAGAGTACTTGTGCAAGGTGGAGGAATAGTATCAGATTATCTTTTCTGCTCACATTGACTGTTTAACATGAATGAATCAAGATCAATTTCCTGCTGGATCCACAAGAGGACTGATACACTCATACTTCTAATATCTTAAATCTTTGAATGCTGCTGTGCTGTTTTTCAGTTGTAACAGGCTGTTTGAAGGCATTTTCATGAAAGTGGAGAGTTGCTGGAAGATGTATCTTAAAGAAAAAACTTAGGAAGATGCCTGAAAACGTTCAGCTGGCGATGCATTATTTGAGCATGGCTTAAACTTAAGTCTAATATCTGGTAATGTTTCCAAAATGTGCTTGTAACTTATTTAAGGGAAGAAAACTTAGTTTTTCTGAAAGAGACAAATGAAGAATTATGTCTTTATGAAGGCATAATTGTAAAATCTTTATTTTAAAGGAAATTTCTCCTTAGAGCATATCAGACGTTTTTACTGGAGTGGATTGGTGTGGATCTTGGGAGAACTGTAGAAAATGAAATTAGTTTCAGTAAAAATGGCTTTCATCAATTTCTGACTAAAGCAAAAGACCCCAGATGAATGAGGGAATTAATCCTAGGGCACAGGTTACAGCGCACTGAGAGGTAAGCTGTGCTGTGCACATGTCTTACCTATTCAGAGGGCCAGAAGGTGGCCATGCTAACCTGTACGTTGGGAACTAGGATGTCTGTTGTCTTGTGCTGTTGTGCTTTGCTCCCTGTTCAACGTGCCAACTAGAAATCGTGTGCATGTGTGCAATATTACATTGTGTGAGGTTTTGGTAGGGATTTTTTTGTCAGTTTGAAGCTGGTCAGGTAATTGCCATGCTGATTCTCTTACCTCAGATCTTTGTCTGCAGTGAGCTGTGAGTCCAAAGAGGGGTGGTTTTGTATATATTATTACAATTTTTAAGCTTGGTTTCTTTACACTTGAGGGCAGGGGAAAGATGTCATTCAGTCGCAAATTACTTCTTAAGAAGAAGTTTTTACTACTATCTCTGTTCTTTCATGGTAATAATTTGGAGTAAGAACAGTGACTAGAGTTGGGGAGTGAGCATGGCCGGTAGCTGCCCATGAGGTATCAGACTTGAAGTGCTCTTGAGTAGACTCTTGGCCTGAGTGAAGAGGTATTGCCGAGGGCCTGGAGCCTCCTGTCATCCCAGATGAGGGTTGCCTCTGAATAACTGCAAAAGTCAGCAGCAGGACAGTTGATTGCTGATGTTTCTTCAACAAGCTCCACCTTCCCAACTGCATGTCCTTGTACCATGGATGCCAAGAGCAGGTTTAGCAGCTTTTCATCATGGGTTCCCTGTCTCTCCCCAGGAGACTGCAAGTATCTTTTAGCCTTCCCTTTATTTTCCCCTACCCCTCCAGCCTCAGGCTGCTTGCAGGTTTTGTCCACTCCAGGCCACATCTGGTTTGTCTTCTACCTTCAGTGTAGCTCCTTCTTGAGGTGTGTGAACAGAGCCCATTAGCCTTCAGTTCAGGCAGGAAGGAAAGCTAAGGGTGGCATATGCTACATTTGCTTGCCGAGTTGAGGAGGTGCTTTCATTTTCTAGAAAGGGAGCTCTCAACATCCGAGAATGAACTCAAGCTGCCAGGAATACCGTCAATAGCTCCAGCCAAACAGAGGGCAAAAATGCACTGATGAAGTGTGGTGGCAAGAGAGAGCAGGGCGTTGCTGGGAGAGAGGATAATGCCACATGTACACAGTCCTGAGAATATCCAGCACCTCCTTGAGGCAAAGATCCTAGGAAAGAGAAGGATGCAAATGCATAATCCCAGATACGACTGACATTTGTATTGTACAGAAGGCTGACAGAAGTCTGCCTGTGTGTACAACAACCTCAGACTGTGTTTCTGTGATCTTCTGGAGCATGCTGTTCTACATTATGCAGCAGGCTTTTCATACTTGGAGCAGGGAAGTACCTCTTTTGGTATGAAACTTTGCTTTTGCCAGGGTGCAGTTTTGCATTTTTTGGTCGTTTCCTGTTTTCTCTTGGATTTTTATGGAGATGTTGGCAGCATGGCTGTAACGTTAGCATGTTGTTAACTTAGGTCGGCAGTGACTGCAAGGAGGGTTTTGATTGTTGCCCTGCTGCTCCTTATCTCAAATAGTTCAGTAGAGCAATCCAGTTGAGCTCCTCTTGGTTTCTCTCATGTATTATCTAGAAGGGTGAAATGAAGTAGGGTTCCCCATAGAGAGCACATTAAGAGGGGGAAAGAGAACAAGCTGTCTGGGTTTTATCTTACCCTCTTATTGAACAGTTTATCTCCACTCTGCTTTTATTATTGCCATCTAAGTAGTTACACACTTACCTGTCCATATGCAGAATATGGTTGTTGCAGCTGTATATAACTTTTTCACCTCTCTGACTGCTGACAGGAAGGCAATGCATATGAATTGTGAGTTGGTTGTAGTTGCTTGTGCATGCTGAGCTCAGTTGTACCCCAAAATCTGTTCTCCCCACCTCCATCCTTTTTTCAGAATGTCTCTGGGTCTTCCCATTCTCTGCTCCCTTTTTATATCAAATGTAAGACCATTGTCATTCATGTGCTGTGGATTTAAACCCATCATTTCCAATTATCTAAATCCTATTAGATTTTGAGATTGGGTTTTGACCCTTTGGACAACTGGACTTGCACAAATGATGGCATTGATGTGGAAATGACAGCAACTGGCAGGAGGGAGGGAGAGGATAGGCATGTTCATACTGTATCTGTTGTCAGTGAAAGAAATGTTGATGAAGGGACCCAAAGATCCCATTGTAGCAGAGTGTCAGAGGCCCAGAGTCCTACTGCTGCAGTTTGCATGGGATGGTAGGTGTTTGATGTAACCCAAACCTTTCTCTTGAAGCTTGTTGGTACATGTTTCCTTTATAGCAACTACTCAGATCAGGGTTTAGGTCTGTAGCAGTGTTAAGGACTTAAAATCTAACTAAGGCTTTTGGAGTTCTGCTGTGAGTGAAAAACACTGACATTGAAAGTTTATCCTTCTGGGCATCCCAGACTGGGCATTTCACACTAGTGGAGTTTTTTTCCCCCCATGAATTCCATTACTTTAGCTCTTCAGCTGTAACAAACACCATCTTTTTGCTGACATAAGCAGAGGAGCTCCTTTTTTTTTCCTTGGCATGGGTATCACACAGAAGGGCATGTGGAAGTGAATTGGAGGATTCAAATCATTTACAACAAAGGAGGTACAGGACCACACATGAAATGGGTTTAATAGATACTGATAGGTGCTCAGTGAAGGAGTGTTTGGTGTTATGTACTGGATGAAGTTCTTGGTGATTTCAGGGGAACAGTGTAGGGCTTTCAGTGTAAGCCCTTTCTGTACCATAAGGATTGCTTGGAAGACCTTTGTTTTGGCATTTCCTGACTGGTTTGCTTTTTGACTTTGCAGCTTTAATATGACTTTCTTTCCCTTTCATAGTGGTGATCAAGAATACAGGTGATGTGCACAACCACTGAGGGTTAATTTGGAAACCATCTACTAACCTGGCAAACATGTGCACTTTCACTGTTTAGTTTTGAACATCAGTTTCTCAGAGGTTCATAGAAGGATGCAGTTTTATGGAGGAAATAAACCATCATCTTATTTTCACTGTTCCTTAGTCTTTCTTTTCCTTTTTAAAAGCTTGGCAATGAATCTGGCTACTTGGAAATCTAGCAAGAAGTACATTTCACTGTTCAAAACTGTTTCAGACTTTGTTTTTGGTTAGTTTAGGACAAGATGCATCTGGGATAAAAAATGCACTGATACCTTTTTTTTTCATCCCTGAGCGTGCAAAGCTGGTCCTGTGTGCTTATCTGGAAGCATGCTTTTTATTCCAGTTCCTGTTTGGCCTCTCTTTCTTAACAGTACAGTCTCTGCTAATGCTTGTGTGCCCTATCTGGCTTACAGGACTCTTCTTTTGGCCTGCAGCTAGCATCTAGCCACCTGGCTGAAAGCCCCTCAGGCGCTGGTTACCTAAATTAACATGATGGCAAACTGCTCTGTGACACCAGGGATGCAGTGAGAGGAATTGCACATGAATCTGTGATCTGTTCGTGTTCAGAAAGTCAAGTGCTTTCAAGACTCAGGCTATGCAGCTGTGGGTGAGCTGTACCGTGTATGTGTAGGTTGATCATGTCACAAGGCAGAAGGCAGTGCAGTTTTCAGATGCTTTCAAAAGAGGCTGTGAGGTCTGTTGTCTCAGGAGGAGACAGTGCCACTTTATAGTGAAGGATATTGCCCTTTTCCCTGACTCTCTCAATTTTTGTTTCTTAGACCGCACCGATGGAGCACATTCAGGGAGCTTGGAAAACTATCAGTAATGGTTTTGGACTCAAGGATTCTGTCTTTGATGGCCCAAACTGTATTTCACCAACTATCGTCCAGCAGTTTGGTTATCAACGCCGGGCATCTGATGATGGCAAAATATCAGATACTTCCAAAACTAGTAATACTATTCGTGTTTTCTTGCCCAACAAGCAGCGCACAGTGGTAAGTCTGCATTACCTTAACATAAGAAATGTTGTACTGTTCCCATTGCTAACACTGTGGTGTGTATCTGGCAAGAGAAATGCCAAGCTTCACTAAAGGTCTTTATTGGGATTAAGTGTGTTGTAATCGGTTTGTTAATTCTAGAGGATATATTTTGAAAGCAGTGTATATGTATTTTGAGAACTTGTATTTCTCTACCTTAGTGCTATATTTTTCCTATATACATTAGTAAGATGCTTTGCTTACATATTTAACATTAAAAGACAGTAGTTGGCTGACCTAAGCCTGTATGAAGTAAAGCATGTAGTCATTTCTGTCAGTTTTCTTCCCTTGGATGACTACAGTGAAGTATGGTAGTTAAAGCTGAAGTGAAACTTCTTGAAGGCACACTTCTATTTGATTTCTTGGAGCTGAGTGTACTAATAATAGTGTCACCAGAGTTCCCTGAAACATAAATGAAGCCTTTTTTCTACACTTAGGTAACTATATGCCTTGATTTCTATTGCTTTTATAGGTTACCTGCTTGTATGAGAGAATGTATATGTATAAAATCCCAGAAACTTAATATTGTAAGAAATTGGAGAGTTATAGAATGGTTTCAAAACTTCCCTTGCAGTAGCTGGGTACATGGCAGGAAACATGCCTGCCTGGCTGGTTGGCTCAATGTGCAGCAAGTTCAACTGGAAGGCACAGCAGTCTGTTACATCATGGTTACAAGTAGTTTTTATTACTCTGTTAACTTCAGAAGTGAACAGCTCTGCAGTTTTACTGCAGCTTCTACACAAAGGAGAAGAAAAAGATTCTTTTGTGCCCCCCCCCAAAAAAAAAAAAAATTTTAACCAAGTTCTGCAATCACTGACTGCATTTTCTCTTTCCCTTGGTCACAGGTGAATGTGCGGAATGGGATGACCTTACATGACTGCCTTATGAAGGCACTTAAAGTCAGAGGTCTGCAGCCAGAATGCTGCGCAGTTTTTCGACTCCTTACTGAACCAAAAGGGTAAGAGTCTGGAATGTTATATGGGAAACTTCCAGTTAGAGAATGTCAAAACCTTGAGTTTAGAATAGCAGCAATAATGGTTTCTTCCTTCTCTCATGCTAGTTTCTTTTAAAAGCAGTTTGGTTGTGAACACTGTCATGTTGCTTTCTTTGCCCTCCTCGAAGGTAGATCCTTCAGCTTCCTGGGTATTAAAAATCTTACCTTTGCTTTAAAGCTAAATATTAGAAATGTTTAAAATTGAGGGGTGCACTCTTACAGAGGCTTTTGGCATACTCCATATTAAATGATTGTGATATCCCTTCGTATTTTGAAGTATTTGGATATTTCTCCCCTACATTTGTAGTTGGCAAATTTCAGTGCTAGTGATTCTTAGCCAATTTAAATGAACATCTCCTCTGTGTGCTCAGTTTTAAGGCTCTACATTCCTCTACAACTTTTCAATGTTTGGATTTAAATCTCACTTCCGGTATTCCTTATTTTTTGTAGGACCGGGGATGCTGCTATTAAATACCAAATGATTCTTTTACAAGCTGAGGGAGTGAAGGTATCTCATGGAGTTAATACATTTAACTTCACACCTCGTAAGGCTTGGGCTTAATGCTCTTTTAAGTCTCAGTCATGAGGCAGTCATTTGTGGGTTTACATCTCTATGTAACAGAGTCCATTCTGGGGTCACCAGTAACTTTAGTGCTGAAGCACATAATATGGCTTTCATGTCACTAAGTCTGTCATTCATAATTTCTTATGTTTTGTTTGTAAGGGTATTTCTGTGACTATTACAGCTCCTAGGTGTCTTACTTCAAATAATCTATATAGCTAAATGACTTACATGTTAAAAAAGACACAGAGAAAGAGGTGAATTGCTATGTTTTTGAAGTTGCTTCTAATCTGTAAGTGAAAGAGACTGAAACAGAGCTCACTATAAGAAGTTAGCCACGCTTTTCTGTATTTGTTTTCAGTTTACTCAAGAAAACTCACAAACACAGATCATGGCTTAGGCCACACTTCTTAACTCCTCAGTAATTTTGTTGCCCCTATTTTCTCTCTTTCAGAAAAAAGGTGCGTTTGGATTGGAATACAGATGCTGCCTCCTTGATTGGAGAGGAGCTGCAAGTGGACTTTCTTGATCATGTTCCACTCACTACACATAATTTTGTAAGCCTCTCCTTTTCTGCATGTTGATGTAATTTGTAACAACTGAACCACATATGCTGTCAAGGTCGTGCTAGGCCTTAGGTATCTTTTGGCTCGCTAAACACAGGAGGGATTTTGAAAGTGATGGCTTGATTCATTCACCCCTACTCCCACAGATTAGATTGGTTAAATATCAGTTTGTAACGAAACGCCAGAATTCTGTTCATATTTACTGATCCCCAGGTGTCAGAGACCTTGAAAGCTCACATTATGCATGTTCTTCAAAAGTCTAACCATTGCCATTTTAATTTTAGATGTGTATATTTTTGTAACTGTCATATTAAGATCTCATGTCTTTATAGTCAGGGAGAAAACTTGCATTTTCAGTCTCTTGCTCAGCAGTCAGAGAAGGCTGGATGGGTTTGGCTGTTGTAATGGCACTGAATATATGAGGGTGCTGATAGTTCTGCAAGGTCATGACATTGTTTTGTGAGCTAATGCTACCTTGTAATTTGGCAGTGTTTTTTTGTGAAAGAAAGACTTCAGATTTGTAATTCCTTCTCAAAAAGTGATTATTTGCTCAGTATAGATCGAATGAATAGAGGTGGTGGTGGGTTTGGTTATTTTTCACAAAGAGATAATGCCTCTTAACAATTTTATCTTGCATTATGTTGTTCTCCCTGGGAAACAACTGTATTCCTCTTTCTAGCCTTTTTGTTGTTTAATCCCAGAAATGTATTGTCCCAAGTGGAAAACCATAAAGATTGTAATTTACATCCATCAGAAAGGTCAAGATTGATTTACAAAACCTGAAAGTAGCTTTGCTTCTATTTTACTTCCTCAGAGAACTGCAAATAAAACTGTCTGCAGTTGCTTATCAGAAAACTGGTATTTTTCTCCAGAGCTGGAATAAGCTCAAACTTCAAGTTTTCCTCCACTGTATGCTCTGGAGGATGAAACCCTTTGGTTCTTTTTAATCTTTCTGTCACATTTCAGAAGCTTTAGCAAAATGTTAAATGCCATTTAAAGGAGGAGAATTTCCTTAAACTGTTTAATTTATGAAGGAATTTGTTTCTTATGCAAGGGGTGTTGGTTAGTCATAGACATGCAACAAGCATTTTGACTAATAAAGAAACCAATGAGGTGCTCCTTGCAATCTGATCCTCCTTCATCTCCTTGGCGATACTAAAAAAACAATAAAAGACCCAGTTCCTGGCCTACCCAGCTTTGTTGCCTTACCCAGCACAAACTGGTGCTTTTTGAACTAGACAGAACCTTTTTCCCCTTTAAATAGTCATGTAAAGAAAGCCCAAAGTGTTTGTAACCTTTCCAGGTTTCCAGTCAAACTGGAAATATAGGCAAGAATTCTCAAGCATGGGTTTGACTTCAGTAGCACTGTGGGGGCACTGATAACATTTTACTTGTGGTGTTTATTTATGTCAAGCTCTGAAGATTTATTTATGTCAAGCTCTGAAGATACTCACCTTGGCTAAAGAAGAGAAGCTGGATTAATCATTTAATGTGTTTTCTAGGCTCGGAAGACCTTTCTAAAGCTTGCTTTCTGTGACATCTGCCAGAAGTTCCTGCTAAATGGGTTTCGGTGTCAGACATGTGGCTATAAATTCCATGAACACTGCAGCACTAAAGTCCCAACCATGTGTGTCGACTGGAGCAATATCAGGCAACTCTTGTAAGGACTGTTCCTTTTTCATAGCCACAGCAATTCTCTGTGACAGACAAGCATTGGGTTTTTTACTCTTCCGTTATAGAGTTAAATTGGAATTGTTGGGAAGTGGAGTCACTTTCATCAATCTACAGAACTTGTGTATTGATTTCATAAAACAGCCAGCAATGATTGTCTGTTCCCAGGTGAAGAAGGCCATTTAGATTAAATGCATTTTGCTCTTGCTGTAATCTTTAATATTCTGGGAGAAGCAAACAAGATCATGAATGAGCAGGCAGTTGCTATGATTCCCTCTGTTTCAAGAAAATAATAGTGATTCCTCCTGCGTAACACCTTTTTAGAAGAAAAAAGGCACAATTCAGTTGGACTTTAGCTGTTGGAAGCATGAGTGTTCAGAACTACCACAACTTTTGACACCCTGTTGAAAATGCATGAATGGTGAGAAAACTCATGAAGGATAATACTTTCCTAATGTTGATTAGAAAAAGTTGAAGATCATTATGTTAGAAGAAGTCCTATTATGCAAAAGTGTTAAAATCTATAGTTGGCCTTATGATGGGCCTTAGTGATTGTACTACAACTAAACTTGATCGTACAGTTACACATTTTCTGATGCTGATGAGTTAGACTGTAGGATGACTTGTGCCACTTGGTGCTACCTAGGTTTAATAGAACATAAAAAATTTTGTATCTTCAGTTTAGAAAGAACACAATGAAATTTTCTTGGGGAGTCTGAAGACCTAGTTTTTAATCATGCCATACACAGCAGAAAAACACTATGTAAAGATAAGAATGTGTTCATCAAGTTCATTGTGCTGGAAAGAAACAGCCCTTTACATTGTCAGCTTTAAAGAGCATTGTACAGGAGGTAGTGTAGCAGTTGAAATTGTAATTGTTTCTGTTGATATTTCAGATTGTTCCCAAATTCAAATATCAGTGACAGTGGTGTCCCTGCACTACCTCCCTTGACAATGAGACGGATGCGGGAGTCTGTCTCCCGGATACCTGTTAGGTAAGCTAGTATTTCCTGTCATTTCTGGTTTGGGAAATACAATTTTTTTAAAAGCAAAAAACCAAAATGCCCCAACTCCTCAAAACTAGAACCATCTCATAGAAAGTTGGGATAAATGTGCAAGAAGGCAACACCACTTCATCACAGATAACATGTAGTGTCCTTTCTTGTTCTTATATTCAAGCAAAACACTGATTTGGAGTTTGATCTTTTTAATTTTTAATCTTAAGACTTTAAGGGAGGGTATTAAAGGTTTTCTGGAGACCTTTGTTTTCCTTCCTAAGCAATTCAAGGCTCCCTCTGGTATTTTCATTGATTTTATTTTATCTGATTAGGTAGTACACATGTAAAGGCATGTGACTCATTTTGCATGGCTGGCATACGTCAACTAAAAGAAGGTTCCAATGTTATGGTGGCAGATGAAAGTTTAAAGAGAGAACAGTGGAAACTGAAAATATGCTCCTCTAAAAGAAAAATCTGAGACCTAAAAAGAGTGTGCCTGTAGTTTTAAATGCTAGACTAAAACCTGCTTTCCTTTCAGAGATGCCTGACTTCTGAGCCTAATTTGTGCCTGTATTTTTCCCTTGAAATTCTAGAGGCTGCAGAGGGCAGGCCATCTCTTGTTTTCCCTACATCCCTTTGAAAGTCTTGGCCTATTCAGGAATGAGGCACAGAGCACGTAGCTGACTTGCAAATGGTTCTATATATTCATTTATTTATTTTTTTAGTAGCAAATACATCAGGAATTGATCTTATGTTATCTTTGCCATCCTACTCTCTTTCCAGTGTTGCTGAACAATGACTGTTAACTTGATAGGGTTTTAAGCTTTTTGTGATGGCTGGCTGATTCCAGTTAGGATACTTGCGTGATTTGGGATACATAAAGTATGAATGACCTTAGCTGTGATTTATAGCTCTTTGTTGAACTGGATTTTAGTGTTGGCCTCCTTTTAACCGATATTGGGTTTCATGACTTCCTTGCTGGCTGTTCTCTGCGAACCATTGAACAGTCTTGCAAAGCTTTGCAAATTCAGGGCTTAGCAGTAAAAACAGCTCTTAAGCTATGCACTGAACAGGTTTGAAATGAGCAGTTTGTCTAGATTTCACAAACCTGAATTAATCTAACAGAGCCAGTATTTTATCAGTATGTTGAATGTGATTTGATGGGGATTGAGCTGAGCTGTGGCAAAATTCATAACAGCAGAAATAGACTTACGTTAAACACACTAGATAAGTGTGTGAGCTGACAGGATCTTCAAGTTTTCTCATTTATTTTCTAACTTAAACTGGGAATGGGTCAGCTGACCAAATAGTGTAGTTGGTGTGCAAGTCCCAGCTTTTTCTGTGCTTGGAATTCTGTGTATGTTGCTTTTGGACAGGTGACATTGAACAGTATGATTCAGTTGTTAGAGGGGGAAAAAAATAACCACAACTTTCCCATTTTCTCTCTTTCCTTCTCAGTTCCCAGCACAGGTATTCTACACCTCATGCCTTCACCTTCAACACAACAAATCCTTCCTCTGAGGGTTCTCTTTCCCAAAGACAGCGATCTACGTCCACACCAAATGTCCATATGGTTAGCACTACAATGCCTGTAGACAGCAGGATAATAGAGGTAATGCTGATGGGGAGGGAATAGCTGAAATTTGAACTAGAATTGTGACTGGCCATGTAATAGTCACTGGTTGGGTTTTCTTCTTTGCTTTTGGTCATTACTGCTCGCCTTGGCTGAGTGCTGAAGAAGATACGTGGCACATTTGCATAGAAAGCTGATAGTTCACTCTTAGTCTTTATATACTTTTGCTGAAGTTCTAGGTAGGTTTTGGGGGCCTGTGAAGATGTGGGGGAGCTTAACAATAAAGTTTCACAGAGCTGAAAAGAAAACAAGCTCAGTTTTGCTGAAGAAATGCTTATTAGGCATCTATAAAAACGTTCTTCCAAACTTGCAAATCTGGATGTGTTGGGAGCTGGTGTTTATTTTCAGTCAGACTACAAGTACTGTAAGTCTGGATGTAGTTCTCGGAGTTGGAATACTCAAGTCAAAACTTTCTTGCAATATGTTTTGTGTTATATCTGAATGGAATGAACAGTGATTCTGGGCTTGTGTGCTAAAGCCATCTGTATCTCAGAACATTTTTCTGCTGTTACTTGCTTTCAAGCACCTCTTTCCTTTTTCTTCTGTACCTTAACCTGGCAGTAGTGCGAGACAGCTCTTTGAAGTCAGGCCTAAAGTGGTTGGGGTTTGTTTTGTGATGATAAAATAAGGGAGTGGTGTGCTGGAAAGGTTTGCAGAAAGAAGTGCTGAACTGCAAGACTTCAGAGAGGTTTGTTGGGTTTTTTTTTGCTCTGGAATAGTTTAAAAACTGTTTAGGCCAAGCAAAAGCCTTTGACTGCCAAGTTTACTTGCATCTTCAGCTGGTAGTTTATAGGCTTCTCTGAAATGGCCTGGAGAACTCCTCTGGATGTTTCAGCTGAAGAAAAGTTTACTGCAGCCCAGTAAAGTTGTTTTGGTGAGAAGCTTTGTGTCAGCTGGGCTTTATGGGGAAAGGTATTCTCCTTTCTGTTTGGTTTTCTTAGGCTTACAGTCTTTTCTACAGCTTCAGAAGCGTGGCTGACCAGCTTTAATGCATGAAAAATAATGAAGCAGTCAGGAAAGAGAATATGAATTATTGAACTTTCTAGTCTGATGAGCCTTTAAATAGACATTGCTTGCTTTATGCTTTATGCATAGCAGTAGAAACAGAACTGCTTTCAGTTCTGGCTCCTCATCATGTCAGAGGGACTGAATAAAAATCACTGCCATGTCTTAAAGGCAGTAGCTGCTTTTCCAAAGGGCTTCAAAGACTGAAAAAGTTAAAAACCTCCCAAACACCACAGAAGGTAGTGGAGACCTTCTAATATGACATGAGAAAGACCACTCTAATAAAGTGGTTTACCAAAGGATAGATACTAGTGAACTTTTGGGTTTCAATGGGAATACTTCAAAGTTTTACTGCGCTTAATGATCATCTGTCATCAGATTACTCTTTCTTTTATTTATCCTAACATTTAATTCTTCCATTTTTAAATTTTCTTTTATACTTCCTCTGTTCTTTTCTCTCATCTCTTACCATGTTGGCCTAGAATAACAGCCTGAATGCTTCTCCCAGTTCCTGGTGCAGACGGTTTTGTTTGAGGGGAAGAGTAGGTATTTTCTTGGTGCCTTTTGTTTTCTTGTGATTAACAGGATTGCTGTAACTTGTAAGCCGTGGCAGTGTCCACATTCAGTGTTTTATCTGGCCTTGATTTGGTGCACATGTTTATAGCATGTTTATACTTAAATTGAGGATACTAATAGGAAGATGCAAATTGATGGAAGTGCTTCACTTTTAGTTTAGCTGGATGAATCCACACTGCGATGAGATTTGGTGTGAGTTTGAATAGGCTTGAATTAAAGATGCATTCGGTCACACAGTTTTTAAAGCCAGGCCCTTAAGCAGATCTATTGTGTAGGGTTTTTTCTCTCTCAAAACTTTTGTTGAATATAAATGTACAAAGGCCTTAGATGAAGAGCATGATTTATTTTATTCATATCCAAGTAAAGCTGCCAGACTACAGCACTGTGTATGGTATGATTTGTGTTGTAAGAACAGCTCTAAAGAATGCTGGGGTTTGTTCATTTGCTGTCGGACTCATAAGCAAAAAAGAAAATATTCACATCAGGGTTGAAGTTCAAAATTACTTTTTCCTTAAATAAGGATTACTTATGCATCAGTTTGAGAACAATTTATTTAGTTGTCCTTTGCCAGCTCCCTTGAAAGCAGTTCCATTCCCAGGCTGGTGTACAAAACCCATCACCTGGTATTGATTCAGGGCCTTAAAGAGTTTTATTGTCTTCAAAATGGACAAAAGTAGAGTTAGAGGTACTGGGTGTAGAGTCAAGCTTGGGAGAATGCGACTAGCAAGCTAAACTGATGTATTTCATAAATGAGTCTTTACTAAGGGAAACCTGCGTTTATTTGAAAACTGTATGGTGGAATGTAGGCTTGTTCTGTCCTCCTATGACATCTTACATTTGTTATTCTACTAATGAGTGTGAAAGTTTGACTTGACGTCTCTTAACTTTGACAGTGTTTAACATTTCTGTAGTGCATGTTCTTGCTTTGTACTTAATACAGTACCTGGATATTTTACCTTTCCTGTATGTACTTTGGGATAATACATAGCAGGTGAGAAAAGTTGTAAAGTCTTGTTTGTCAGAGCTTAGTTATCTTGTGCATGGCTGTAGAATTGTGTTGTAAAGTGCCTGTGGCATGAGGTGAGAGTTGTCGCACTGTGCCAGCTAGTGAACTGTGTAAGAACGTGCTTTTCAAATACCATCACACATTAATCTATGGGGAAATGTCTTGAAAATAAGATGCTTTTTATATTAGGGCACCAAATGTAGCCTTTTTTGGGTGGACATAGTATGGCAGAGATACTGAAACATGTATATTGACTTGGAATATTGGAGGAGCTTTTAAAAGTTTTCCTCCTTGTAATGCCAGAGCTTTTTGAGAACCCCCAGAGGTGTAGGACCATCTCAGGAGCTATGCTCAGGCCTGAAATACACGCATGTGCAAAAATCCCATGGTGGGAATGCAGACAGGGTTTGCAGTGGTTTTTCTTGTTCGGTGTCTTTTTCTTTTCCTTTTTCTTTTTCTTTCGTTTTTTTTTGGCAGTAACACCTCTGAATATGCTGTGAATATTTTAAGTGTTTTGGAAGAATTCACAAATTGCATGGGTTTTAGTATAGAAACCAAGCTGTCATCTTGTGAAGGATGTTGGTCAACTTGACCAAAACTGTCAGGAACAATTTCAGCACTATTCCTGTGTCTTCTTTTGTATGCTGTCATTATGTTTATTAACTTTATTACCTACTTTCTCTGTTCTAGGATGCAATTCGAAGCCATAGTGAATCAGGTATGTTTTCAAAACCAAAAATAATTTAGAATATTATTTTGTGTTTATTTTCTAGGTCATAAATTGTTTTTCTTCTGTTTTAATATTTCAGCCTCACCCTCTGCTCTGTCTGGAAGTCCTAACAATATGAGCCCAACTGGCTGGTCTCAGCCTAAAACCCCAGTCCCAGCCCAAAGAGAGCGAGCCCCTGGATCTAATACACAAGAAAAGAACAAAATTGTAAGTATGGCAATGTCTGATTTATTAATTTTTAGTTATGTAAAGTGGGCTGGGAGTAGTGGTGTGTTGGGATACATTCCTGTAATTAAAAGGCAATACAAGCTGATGGCTATCATAAAATGGTTTGGGTTGGAAAAGGACCTTAAGATCATCCATTTCCAGTCCCCTGCAAGTGGGCAGGGATGCCTCACAGTAGAGCATATCACCCAAGGCTCTGTCCAGCCTGGCCTTGAACACTGCCACGGAGGGAGCATTTACCACTTCTTTGGGCAGCCTGTGCCAGGGCCTCACCACCCTCACAGTAAAGAACTTATTCCTTATATCCAACCTGAACTGCCTCTGTTTAAGTTTGAGCCGTGCACTGTGTGTATGTAATAGCAGTGTAATAGTAACCAGCTTGGGAAGGCTAGCACTATTACATTGTAAATACACAGAACCAATTGTCAATCACTTTATCTCAGACAGCATTGTGAAGTTATTTTTCAGCACACATTTGAGGATTACCTTTCCAAATCTTTAGGATCTGCATCTTTTCTGAAGTTCTTTTTTAATATGTTTAAAGTTTAGCCTTATTTATCACTATTGGAACTGCGTTGCCATAGCTTCCATAGAAAGTGGCTATTGATAGCGCCGTCATTTTCATAGGGAATTCAGTCACAGTGTCTCAGGGATTTAACAACATACAAATTTTCCCTCAAAGGCTTGATTTAAACTTTGGGTGGGAAAAGTTACAACAATAATGAATTAATATCTCAAAATTTCTTTGAGGCTTATAATATTAGAAATGAAAATAAAATTGTTTAGTGGGACTAACCACTGCAGCATTGGAGAATTCTGCTCTCATCTTTTTGGTTTATTCCTTTTAAATATGTAAAGGAGTTCCTGAATTTTAGTACTGTTGTTTTGAAAAAGTCAGTATTTCAGATGTCTTTCAATAGTTGATTATGAAATATTTGTTCCTCTTAAGATCTAAGGTAGGAGTTTCCAGTGCAGAACTTAGCGATAGCTTCCTAAGCAGGTCAAGCCATCCAAGAAAATGTTGGTGTGGAGCAGTGTGGTTTTGGCTTTGGTTTTTTGTTCGGTTGTTTGGTTTGGTTTTGGAGTTTGTTTATTTGTAAACAAACTCACTACCCCTCACAAATTGAGATGGGAAAAACAAAGTCCAAACTGCAGCACATCTTAAACATGTATGAAGGGAGTTCTTTCATTCTTGGTGTGTATATAGAATATATTTGATTGAATACTAAAAGTAAAACCCATGTCAATTTTTGTTCCAGAGGCCTCGTGGACAGAGAGATTCCAGTTATTACTGGGAAATAGAAGCAAGTGAAGTCATGCTTTCTACCAGAATAGGGTCAGGTTCTTTTGGAACAGTTTACAAAGGCAAATGGCATGGTAAGTTCTTGACAAGTGTTACAGTTTCCTCAAAATGTTGATAAGGTAAAAGGTAAATCTAGAAACAGGTAAAATTGTTTTAATGGTGCTGTGTGCTTACCTGCCACCAAAGGCACTAGGTGAGAAATACTCATTGACTAATACAAGCAGTGGGGAAAGGAAGGCAAACAACAGACATCAAACTCTAAAATCTCACAACTGCCATCTACATGTGCACTGTGCTGGAGCCAACATTGTTTTCTTTATCACCACGTTCTCCAACAGCTTGTCCTCTGTGGAGATTTTTCTTTCCATTGTCAGGATTGAATTGGCAAAATTACCTGGGAAATTTCACAGCCTGATGTGAAATTATATTTACCTGCTTTTCAATACCTCTGTGGTTTAGTTAGCATAATATATTCAAGGTGGCAGGGAAAGGAAATGAGCATAAATTGCTTTTGCTGTGGAGTCTTTCTAAGGAGAAAATGGTTGATGTGAGAGTTTATGATATAAAGTTAGCTGGAATACTTTGAAAAGAGGCACACTGGGAACTACAGAACCAGTTTCTAAATTCAGGGCTTGTGATGTAAAAAGGGCCCTCCAGGCCCTAATTTAAATAGCTTTATTGTCATAAAATAAGCTGGAAATTTACCTTCCACCCTCTATTTTTAAAGAATAAATACTTGCATGTCTTGATGCTGACAATATCTTGGCTTTAATAGAAGAACTATCCTTATGCTACAAGTAATATTCATGAAAAGTTAAACTGATTTTCATTATACAAGTGAAATGGAACACAAAACAAGAGGAAAAATAGGTTAAATAAGAGTTTACTCAGGACGCAAGGTAAGAAATGAGAATTTCTCATTAATATTTATTGTAACAAAACGTTTGCAACTCTTCATATATCAAGAGCTTTGGTGTGTTAAACAGGAAATGTATGGGGCTACATAGGTAGGAAGAGCTCTCAGTTGTGTGCACAGGATGGCTGTCTCTTAAGTCAGTATCGATAATGTTTGATATTTATTGTAGCTTTTTATATTCTCCTGGTTTCTCAGGGAAGTCAAAATGAAATTACTTTTTTTTTTACTCATTTTTGATGTGTTCTTAAGAAACTTACAGGGTTCTATTTCTTACAAGTCTTTTCCGTTTAGAATTGAAGAAACAGGGTGCTCACTGTGCTTATTAGTGAAACCGCAGAGTTTTTTTGTAGTAACCTAATAGTACAAATGCAGCAATAAAAATGGTGAACCTAAATAAAATTAACTGAGGTGGGCAGATTACTGCAAACTTCAGTAGAAGAGCCAGGTGAAGTTAGAGGTGTTGGGTTTCCTGAAACACCCAGCTACAAAGGGCTGTTTGCAGTGAACCTGTGGGAGGTTGTGTACAACTGGATGCAAACCGTGTTAGGTTTCCCATAAGCTTTCCTGGTTTAGTCTTCCACACTAAAACTGAAGTGTCAAGGGCAGTCTTGCTCTGAGGAGTGCGTGTCTCAGTATGGAATAACTTCCATATTTTTCCAGCTTGTTCTGATGGTTAAGTACTAATTCTCATATTTGCACCACTTCTGTTACAGACCCCATTTGGATCCTGTAGTGTCCTGTAGCATGCTTCTAAATTTAAAAGGCGGAAAGAGAACCAAGGCAGTTTAAATGGGTTGGAAGACTACCTATCATAAACACTCACATTTCCCCTTTGACCCTGGTAATCAGCTCTAGGGTTTTGGTGGTTGGGGGAGGGGGGGTGTGGTGAAAGCTGATTTATCTTCAGATCGCTGCTGAACAAAGCAAGTGCTATTGTGTATTTGTTTCTGTAGAGGAAACTGCTTGGGAAATTCCATCAAGCTTAAAGAAAGTGTGGCACCTCATTCAGTGAGCCCACTCTAAGGCTAAAAACATCTCTTCATCTGTGGAGCAAGGATCATAATGGAGAATAAACTGAAAAATCCTCTGAAAACATTTGGCCTGTAGTCAGTGGGTGCTGAATCCTTGCCTTGTCTGGGCATAGATCTTAGCAGGTGTCTACTTCAGGTGTTGGTAGACCATCTGTTGGTCTTGCATTGTACATCAGTAGGAGTCACAGTAGAAACTGGCTGCTTCAAAGCCTCTGATGTTGGTGCTCTACCAGTTATATTCTCTAAGCAGAGAGACCTGTAAGGTATCAAACATTATGCATACCACAGATATGAGATGGTTCTCTTTATGAGACTGAAATAGGAAGTATATCACATTTACTGAAGTGAAAGGAAGAAGATAGAAATGTACAATAACATGTTCAGTAGTTGTGCATCCTTTGTGACTTCAAGTTATACAGCAAATTAAGCAGCTGGTAACTACAGTGGAAGATACTTCAGTATTTAGTGGTTAAGTATTCCTAATGTTTTCAGTTGATCATTATGTTCTAGAGACATGCTAATGTTTTTCACATGTATCTTTGAGAAGAGGCCATATTAAGAAGAAGAAAACTGGTGATTGTGGTGAAGTCTGTCACTCTAGTGGTTTTTTTAAATGTAGGCGATGATTCAGTGATGCTAAGAGGCAGCACCCTTTAAACTGTGGGATAAGTCTAGATTGGAGTATAGAACCTTTCAAATCTTTTTACTGCATGCGGACTAAGACTGAAGTTTTGGTTTGTCTGAGCTGCTTACATCTTCCTGTGACAGTGTTAAGTTTATCTTGAATTCTAAAATGCTGTCCATCCACAGTTAAATGTGATGCTTGCTTCTTTCCCAGAGGAATTAGTGGGTTTTGCTGGTGGTGCTTTTACTTTTGTTAGTTGCCTCCACTCTTGCACCCTTTTTGAATCTCTTCACTTCTACTGTTTTCTGGATGTACACTGTAAAGGTTTTTACAACTTCATTCTCTAGAAACAGTCTCCAAACAGATAGCACTGGATCATCATCTATTCCCTTTGTGTTACCATTTAACAGACACTGAAATTTAAAGCAAGCACTGACAACGAAAGCAATTCAAATGTAGTTTTAAAGTAAAACTTTCTAATCTATCAGCTTAAAGAACAGTAGAGAGGTTCTGCTTTCTGGGGTCCCCAGCTTTGCTGTTGAAATACTAAGATCAGTGATTTTTCTGCTATTCCTTGGTAGAAGATTTGCTCCTCCATTGATGGAATTTAGCAGTATTTAAATCTAGCAAGGTTAGGGTATGTACATTATATATATAGTTTATATATCTATATAAACTTTAATATACAGAATTATAGGACAGTTAGGGTTAGAACGGACCTTAAGATCATATAGTTCCAACTCCTCTGTCATAAGAATACAAAGGTGTACATATATGTACACTAAAGCTGAATAGAAAATGGAAAATAGTGAAACTGGATACTGTTTGGAAGCTAAAGCACTCTGATGTGACTGCGTTTGAAATGAGACGCTGAGAATGCAGCTACACTAGAATACCTGCCCTTTCAACAGCCATTTCAGATGTTGGTAGCTTTATATCCTGCAGAAAGCATTTGTGTGATGCTAGCCACAGTTAGAAACTAGAAGGGAAGCAGGTGAACAATTAGTGACTTTTTCCATTAGACTGAAGTTCAAGTAAATGAATTGCTTGATATAGTGGAAGTTTATATGTCTGCAGGAAAACTCTTGACCTGTTACAAGTTACTGGAATTGTACTGTGCACAAATGGGGAGTGTTAAGACTACTGTATATTAATGTTACTTTGGGAGGGCAAAAAAAAGCTTCATTTTTAGTAACTTCTTCGGTAACTGTATTTTCAGGGGATGTAGCAGTGAAGATACTAAAGGTTGTGGATCCAACCCCAGAACAGTTCCAGGCTTTCAGAAATGAAGTGGCTGTGTTAAGGTGAGTTGCTAGTTTCACTGCTAAATTCTGTTATTCCAAGGTACTCACTTGGCTATTACCCCTCCTTTAAGCCATCTTGCCCAATATTCTATATTTGAGAGACACAAAAAGCAGATCTGCAGAGAAGAGTAAACGAGACAGTTTAGTGATACTTGCTGTGAGACAGCAGTCTTAATTCAGAGTATTTCAGTAGTTCTTCACTATTCCTGAAGGTTGTATTTTCGGATGAATAATAACACCCATAATCGTTCAGGTCCTATTTGGAATGCAGGAAAAGATGAGGATGAATAAATCCTCCCAGAATTCTCATCACTGGACAGAATACTTGAACTTTGTACCTTTCACAAGTGCAGCATAACTACTTCCTTTGATGTATACTCTGATCTGCAGAACTTTTTTCTGCTTGCAAATACTGCTTTTGTGGTATCCAGTTAACTAGCCGTAATATTAATCCTGAAACGGGACCCCTTAGAGTACGTAAGAACTATCTGTTAATTCCTTCACAGTTTATAGTGACCCTTCACTTTCCTGTCGGGATTCAGTCTTTTATCTAAATCTGTCGCTTTTTCACAGCTTTCAGGGTAATTTCTAGCATTCCAGTAACTTTCCTAATACCACTTGCAAGCATGAATGTCGGTTACTAATTTCTAAACCGTTGAATTTTCATGACAACTTCTTGAAGGTTGATTTTAAAAACTTCCTTGCAACTAAAAGGAATTTTAGTATCCTAACTAGAAAGCAGAAAATCAGCATATTTTTGTATCTCTTAAACTCAAACTTTACACACGCATTCACCCGGCAAAAATGTTGCTGGAAACTCATGTTTGGACTCAAAACTGAAACATGTTCCTTGAGCCAGGAATTTTTAAAAGCATTTGAAACCTCTTTTCGTAAAGGTCTTTGTCTTTGCTACTTTCTTTTAGGAAGACTCGGCATGTTAATATTTTGCTGTTCATGGGCTACATGACTAAAGATAATCTGGCCATTGTAACACAGTGGTGTGAAGGAAGCAGCCTGTATAAACACCTGCATGTTCAAGAGACCAAGTTCCAAATGTTCCAGCTCATTGATATTGCTCGGCAGACAGCACAGGGAATGGAGTGAGTAGGATCAACAGCACTGCTGGCTATTTTTGTTCTTGGAATGGTGTTTCCCTTCTTACTCCCAAAATCTAGTATGTAGAGTTACTCTGCTAAGATAGTAATGGGTCAGAGTGGTACACCCAGTAGAGAGCTTGTGCAGCGTTAGTTTCAGCACTGTTGTATGCATTCTTACTTTGATTTAGTATTCCCCCCCCCCCCCCCCTTGGATTTGCCTTAGCTGATGTTAGACCACTGGTCACTTAACAGTTAGCTTTTCTGTATTTTATCTTCTTTCATAGGTTGAGGTCTTACTGCCAGGCAACTAGATGAGATCCTATTCTAAACATAGAATTAACCTTTTTTCCCCTCTTTGTATTACTTCCTATAACATCACAGTGTTTGGCAAATACTAATTTATACTCGTGGTACTTCTCTGAGATGAGGGGGTGGCTGTTCCTGTTCTACAGCTACAGACACAAGCACACAGATGCATTTTGGAAGCCTTCCCCATACTCTTGGAATGTGTTGCAGTGTTCAGAGGCAGAGAAGATGCTGACAGTAGCTGACGCTGTCACTGCTCATCCATTTTGCAGCTCAGGACCCATGTTTTCAGTCAGACACCTGGCAAACAAGGGACATATATTGTGACTGCAGATTAAAGCAGTTTGTAAAAAGTAAACCTGAGATAGCATCCAAATTTCATACACATGAGGACAGCACCGAGTTCTAGGGCAATGCACAGCTACATAACAGTGATGCCACCCTTCTTGCTTTCTGAGGTTTATTTACTACATTGCTTCTGCTTTCTGTAATGCATAAAGCAGTAGTCATCAGCTAGTACTTGCTAACTTTATCTTTTCCCAAAGTAGACACTTCCTTTAACTAAATCAAGAGTGTGTGAAATGTTTGAGTGTGTAATAAATTGTCATTATGTCTGTCAATAAACTGAAAGACAAAGTTTATGGGAACAGCCTTCATAATGGTACTTCTGGTTTTTCTTTCACAGCTATTTACATGCAAAGAATATCATCCACAGAGACATGAAGTCCAATAGTATCCTTTTCTACCTTAGCTGTATTTCTTTTAACGTGGGTGATTGTTGTTAATATGGGGCTTTTGGGGGGGGAGGTGGGGGGTGTGTGAAATAGCTGTTTCAGATGTATGTAACTACTAATGAGTAATTCAGTGGCTTTAACCTGCCAGAGGAGAGATTGAGATGAACTCTTAGGCAGAAGCTCTTCCCTGTGAGGGTGCTGAGGCTCTGGCACAGGGTGCCCAGAGAAGCTGTGGCTGCCCCATCCCTGGCAGTGTTCAAGGCCAGGCTGGACACAGGGGCTTGGAGCAGCTGCTCTAGTGGAAGGGGTCCCTGCCCATGGCAGGGAATTGGAACTGTGCAAGCTTTAAGGTCCCTTCCAACAGAAATCAGTCTGGGATTTTATGAATTCCTGTTGATGAGTATGAAGTTACGTGCGTAAAGCACCTTCACATATCTGACAGAAATGAAGCCTAAACTCTTTACTTTAAACTCAAGAAAAGGCAAACTGTTACCACTGTATTTCTTGCAAATACATACTTTCAGTAATGCATATGGAGTAAAAATGTTGTAAACTGATGTCCTTTGCCTTGCAAAATGCCAGCTTTGGAAATTGCCAAGAACGTCCCTGGAGCTAACAGCATAAAATACAACTTCCTTTCATAAAATGCAAACAGAATGTTTTGCAAATGTTAGCATAAAAGAATATGCCAAGTGATTCCATAATGTAAGGAGATTCCCATTTTCACTTCATTTAGAAAAATAATCACTTTGGGATATGGGAGGTCAGGAGTTTGTGATTCCTGATAATGAAGACCATTTTTGTGTAGTATATTAACTCTTTTCCTGATGTGGGAGTATGAAGGAGGAGTCAGTCATGTTTATATGCCGAATCCTCTTTTTGAATATAAAACATTCTTAAATGAAGTTGTAAAGTGGAATCTCCTTGGAATAACCCCAACAAAGAAAGTGCTGCCTGTCAGTCTTCCAATCTATTCAGTGCATAGATTGCAGATAGTACAGATGGGGGTATTTCCAGTTGAAATAGTTAAATCATGGCTAAATCTCAGGAGATCAGCCAGAGAGCTTTGTGTAAAGAGATTTTGGATTTGATTCCACTTGGTTTTATTTAGTTTCTTTTTTGAGCTGTGATGACTTCTTTGTTGTTCCTCTATGTGTCTCTTGACACCAGTTATTTAAGTACCTGCAGTCATTGGTGTTAACTAACACAGTAGGTTTCTCTCCTAGCTCACCGTAATGATAGTAGTACAAACTGTGCTGAAACGTCTTGTTTAGTCTTAAATGTTAATTCTGTAATATGGATGCCAGAAAATGGCTTTTTTTCTGTTTAAAATGCAACTTGTAGCAGCTTGAAATAAATAAGCAGCAGTTGTTGTGGGGAGTTGGCTTGCATTTGTAAAACCTGAGCAGGTACTTCAGAATCATGTCAGGAAATTCCAAGGTGTTTGCTCAGGTCTCCCGCAGGATTTCTTTAACAAGTGTTTAGATATATTTCTTCATGAAGGTCTCACAGTGAAAATAGGAGACTTTGGCCTGGCAACTGTAAAATCCAGGTGGAGTGGATCTCAACAGGTGGAGCAGCCCACTGGGTCAATCTTGTGGATGGTGAGCGAAACATTTCACTCATGTTAAATAGTTGCTTTCCTTCTGGTAAGGTGTGTTTTGGCAACTGAACCCTTATTTTAAACCTATAAATCTAAATGAATCAACATATGCTGGTACTGCTGTGTAGGCTTTTATTCTAGTTGTCGGGCAAGTTCAAATTGAAGAATGAAGTGTTGGGGTGCTTAATTGTCCGAAGTAGACATCATTCGCCTAAGGGTTCTCCTTCATTTTAAGTATTCAGGGGAGCCTTTTTCCTGCCATAATCCTGCCTTTCCCCAAATGGGCTTGTCTCACAGGAGAGCAGGCTTTCATCTGTGTAATGGTGGCTTTGTGGGATCCTTTCTCTGCCTTCTTCATTGTGGCCTCTTCTTGCCCTCCTCCCTGCGTGGGACTTGGCAACACACTTGCTGATCATGCATTTATCAGCTTTGGCTGGGGATTGGGGAAGTGCTACTTCAAGTATGGGAATGAGCACGGTCATCTTTGGTGGTGACATTTCATATATATCAAGCTGCTGCTGTTAGGCCCAGGACTGTCCCTCAGCCTGAATCAAACAGTTGAGTAGGTTTTAGTGCAGCTCAGAACCGCAGCAGGTAAATGTCCATTTAGGTACAGAATTCTCAAGTTCTAGTGGAAAGCCTATGGAGTTTCTTCTGGAAGTGGTACTGCGAAGCCCTTGTCTGAGAGGACATTCCCAACTATTGCCCCTACCATAGAATCATAGAGTGATTAGGGTTGGAGGAAGCTTTAAAGCATGTTTAACTTCGTGGAACAGTGCCTGTGACCAGGTTAAAAAGCATCATTAAAATTATGCAAGAATGTCTTAGGATTTAAAACTAACTTCCCTGTAGGTATGCCTATATACAGGAAACAGATCTTCTGGAAAAAAACTCTGCAGTGTTGCTCTTTACAGGTTTGGGGGTTTATTTTAATCATTTATAGACTATTCGTCTTTGCTGAGTCATCATTAAGTAGCAGGAGAGGTTGATTCTGTTTCCTCAGTATAATCTCTTACTGGGTTGAGTTGTGGAACTGTTGAATTTTAACTAGTACTTTGCTCAGCAGTGCTGAAGGACTTCACAGGGAAAAAAGTCTTAGTCCCCAGGAAAGGTGTTTGGATGGTTTAGATCTTGTTTTATTCAGTCATTCAACGTTGTTTATTTGAAGTTCTTTAGCCTTACCGTTTTGCTTTGTTTTGCAAGGATGCATTTCTTTCCTGATCCTCAGTATGTGCTATTTTATATTTTGCTTTCATATTCATGTAAATGTTTCAGGATCAATTTTACAATGGAATGAATCTGTATTAGAATTTTGTATTTTTCCTCTTTAATATTGATACCTGTTTGAGAGCTGATGGTGAGAGACTCGGATTCCTTTGTATCTAAGATGTAGCAAAAGTCAATAAATACTGCACATTGGAATAATAATAGTTTTTCTAATGGTAAAATGCTCACTGAATTAAAGCATTGCTTTGTTTACTCTCAAGTGCACTGATCTTTTTTTAAAGAAGATATAGAGTAGCACTGCTTGAACTTCTCCAGAGCCTTAGGTAAAACATCAGAGGTTCTGAGCTATCCCCGGTTCGTTCACTCATTTTTGGTTGAGCTCACTCTCTGCTTTCCAAATATTTTTCCCCTTTGCTTATCCTTTCCATTCCTAAGTTCTCTTAATACTGACTTCTGATTTCCTCCTCCAACAGGCACCAGAAGTGATACGGATGCAGGACAGTAACCCGTTTAGTTTTCAGTCAGATGTCTACTCCTATGGAATAGTATTATATGAACTAATGACAGGAGAGTTGCCATACTCCCACATAAACAACCGAGACCAGGTGAGAAAGCCTCTTTGGATGCTGTGTTTTATTTCTGGAAGGGTACATTTTGTTGTCCTCAAGAAATGTAAGATAAAGGCAAATACAAAACAAGAACTGAAGTGGCGTTGACAACATGATTTGTTTCAGCAATAAATATGTGTGGGAGAGTGTTTAAATATTGACAGTGACAGCTACGAAAGGAAAAAAGATTTTTTTTATAACATTTTAAGCGGCCTGTTGAATTTATTCACAGTTAAAGCTTTTGCTACATCAATAAAGATGTGAAGTTTCCCTTTTGATGTTAAATATGCTGTTATTTTATCAAGACTGGGTTCTGTGCTTTTTACTAAGCGAAGAATCAATACTGGCTGTTGTCATCCCTGTTAGTACTGAATGATTTAGTCATTGCTAAGTTCTGTTCTTACGAATCAGCTAACCAAAAATTACAAAGAAACCCATGAAGGACAGAGACCTCATCTGTTCTCTTTACACAAATGCTTTTTCTGGCTCAGCAAGTGTAGAGCTTACTCGTTCTGCAGGGCATGAACTTCAGACAACTGGATCTTTTCGATCTGTTTTGCTTATCCTCAGTTGTGGTTTGTGAAGAGGTCGGTTCTGTTAAGGAAGTTTTTTCTTAGTTTTAAGATTGGGATATCGGAATGTGTTTTAATTCAGAATATTAAAACTATGCGCAAGCTTAAGTAATCACGACTGCTGCAAAAGATGAGACTCTTGACCCTCGGGGAAGTTTTCTGTGGAGGAGTGCGATGTTTCCTGGAGAGCAATGCTGAGACCTTGTTTTAGCAACATTCTGTTGGCTTTTTTTTTTTCCTGAGACAACAGCAGTTGAAAAAGACCCAATGGCACAGTTAGTTCTGTTTACCTCTCCCCACTGAAACCCTCAGCAGTCAAAGTCCCCCCAACAACCAAACCTACCACCATTTTACCAGGTAATAGTCTTCTCAATACTATACAGCCAACTCTTAAGGTTACTGGAAGTCTGATCAAAATCCTAAACAATGACCATATTAACTTGAACTAGAACAGAAAATGTAATTTCCAACACTAATAAAATCTTTTATTGTCTTGAAACCAGACAACCCCCTTTTTTTGCTACATTAGTTAGTGATCTCTTCTCGCTTGATAGCTGTACACCTCCTTTTGCAACCTGTAGTATAGAGATACCTGAACATACAGCTCTACTGAGGGATTATGCTGTTGTGCCAAATTGGCTGACTGCTCCTGACTACTGAGGCTGAGGGTTGCTTCTCACTGTAGCCTTCAGTTGAAGGACACCGCTATGTTATGTCCATGTCATGTAACATCCCCTGTTCCATTCTGAATGCAATAGCTCCTTCCCTTGTTGAGCATTACAGAGCAGTGCTGCTCTGATTTAATCATGTCCTCCATTACACAAACCCAGGACCATTGTTTCAGTTAACTAACTGGGACAAGTTGACAAGGCTCTGCTGGTGTGTGTGCCTTTGGGACTTGTGTTTAATCCTTTGGGACATTAACGCTATCCAGTGAAACAACTCCTACAGCTTTGGTTTTCTGCCACTTGCTGCTTCTCTTTCAGATTATTTTCATGGTTGGCCGAGGGTATGCTTCTCCAGACCTCAGTAAATTGTACAAGAACTGCCCCAAAGCAATGAAGAGGCTTGTAGCAGATTGTTTGAAGAAAGTTAGGGAAGAACGACCTCTGTTTCCACAAGTAAGTGATTTCCTGCATCTGAGTTTCAGAGTATTTTGTGAACAGCCATTAGCACACAAAGCATTCTAGAGGTTTTGGTTTATATGAAGTGTACCTGCTTCCTATTTTAGTCTTTATTCATATGTGTATTTCTCATAGCCCAGCTCCCTTAAGCAGTTTGTAATTCTAACTGGACATAAGGGTCACCAAAACAATACTACGCATGCAGACTGACACAGTCTTAGGCTTACACTGGAGCAGTTTGCTTTCAACAGCTGACCTGTTTTAGAGATAAGCAGACAAAAACAAAAGCCCTAGCATAATCTCTGCTGAACCCAGGACATTATCTTATTTTAGTGTAGGTTTGAGGGAAACGAGACCGTTCCCTCTTCCTTCCCCACGGAAGAAGCAGACAAAATCCACTGAGGGATGTAAATTCATGTAGCAATTTTAGGTGGTTTTACCAAACATACTTTACCTTTCCGTGTTGCTATGAAGATGATGAAGGTACCTTTAAGTAGCTGGAATTAAATATCAGCAGATTTTGAAGAAATAACTTGCTGTTACAATCAAGTACAGCTTTTGTTTAAAGTGTTCTTTATAATGTTGTTTTCTAAACAGAGTTTTAGGTAGAGGATGCAGTTCTCTCCCTGTCACTCATGGAGGACTGCACAGATGCAAGTTAATTGATCATAATGTCTGTGGACTAATGGAAAGTATCCTCCCATCCTCTGAAACTCAGTGAGACCCTACATGTCAATGAAACTATGTGGCAGAGTTTGGTTATTCACACTGGAATATTCCTAGAGTGTTGTTTCCAGAGCCTCCACACAGTATGCTGTTGCTCTTAGAAGATACACTAAAAGCTGTAAGAAAGGGGAATGGCTTTAACCTGCCAGAGGGGAGACTGAGATGAGCTCTTAGGCAGAAGCTCTTCCCTGTGAGGGTGCTGAGGCGCTGGCACAGGGTGCCCAGAGAAGCTGTGGCTGCCCTATCCCTGGCAGTATTCAAGGCCAGGTTGGACACAGGGACTCGGAGCAAGCTGCTCTAGTGGAAGGGGTCCCTGCCCATGGCAGGGAATTGAAACTGGATGAGCTTTAAGGTCCCTTAAACACAAACCACTCTGGGATTCTCTGATTAAGACTTAAGTATAAAGAGCTCCTTGTCTAACAGGCCTTGTTTTAATGTTATGTATTTCCTTCAGATACTGTCATCCATTGAATTGTTGCAACATTCTTTACCCAAAATCAACCGGAGTGCTTCTGAACCGTCTCTGCACCGTGCTGCCCACACAGAGGACATAAATTCATGCACATTAACATCAACGAGACTGCCCGTGTTTTAGGATCGTGCTCCCCTTCCCTCATCCTCTCCAGTGCTGGGAAAGGAACAGAAGTAACAGAAGTTGTGCTTTTAATGCCTCAGTGTACAGGATCAGTGCCAGCAGGATCATCTGCCTCCCAGTTTTAAGAACAAGCTGCTAAGGATGTCTGCAGTTCTTACCCTGCAGGGACACGGCTCCACCTTGCCTTTTTCTACAGTTTCTTTTACTGGGATAGTTAACAGACTACAAATCAAGAGATCTATTACTATTTTTTTAATAGATGCACTTGAGCCTTATTTTTCCCATACCCAGAAGTGATGGCTGTTTCTTTGGCAATGTTTCTGGATTGATTTGAATCTGTTGGTAAATTGGTATTCTTTACAGCAAGGATGGCTCGCCTCAGAGAGATGATGTGTTCTGGTGCTCTTTGATGTGCCACTGCAGGCTGGGGGAGTCCTCCTGACATGGGTATCTGCAAACAAGACTGAGGGAAGAGGAAAAAAACTTTCTGGAAATCAGCTCCTGCCTAAGAGCTTTCATCAAGCCAATGAAATAAGTTAAAATGCTAATTCAACACTAAATAGTTTTGCAATAGTTTTGCACATAGAAGAGAAACTCTTGCAAAAGAATGGAATATATTCTGAATTGTTCTGCTCAGAGAAGGAAGCTAGCCAGTCTTGCTATGGTCATCCTCAGTAACTTAAGCAGCTTACTTTGGTACTATGGACTTGTTTCCTGCAGCCCAGCGAGGTGGGAAGTGCAGAAAGCCAGGCTTTTGTGGCTGAGAACAGGCTCATTAACACTCTCCTTATACTTCTGCAAAATGAGCATAGTCTTCATCCCATCTGAAGCTGTCGTCCAAGAGATGCACTATCAAGAGGAAACTGAGCATATACAGTTTTTCTTGCTGATTTGGGTTTTAATTTTGTTTTTATTGCTCCTGAGAAAAATGCATTTATTGTAAGCCAAGGTTCCTCTGATTATCTTATTTTAATAAAATAAATTAAATTTTAGGTTGAAGATTCAATGTCATCCTTTAATGCAGTAATCCATCGCTCTGACATGTACAGCTAGATTGGAACAACTCAGAAAATGATATTCAGAATGATTGTTTTAAAAGCAGTTTAAGTAAAAACATTTGAGACCACCACCTCCAGGTTTGCAGTCACTTCCATTGCAGGATAGTTTTTACAACAACAGCCTCAACAGCATCAACTGATTCAGGTACTACGCTGCTGGATGATGAAGCTGTTGCACGGCACCAGTTTCGCTGTGTTTTATCTTCTGTGGCCCTGTTGTTTGCTTAGGTCCAAGTGAGTGTTTTGTCATGGCTGAACTCCACAGGGGACAAAAAATAGGGTGGGTTAATCTAAGAAACTAGTTTTTAAATAGCATTCTGTTTAAATACATTTACTAGGAAGCCAAGCGTCCATTCCTGATGTGGAAGCTTGGGAATCTGTGGCTTTCTCTGTGCATACCTCTCTAAATGTTACTTATCTCTCATATTGCCTTCATTATAATATAGAATAGTTGACGAACAAGAATAAATCGTATAAAGCTGCTGCTACTTCAGGTCTAAAATGATTAATCCCTAGTTTTTAGAACAGATTATGTTAAATTAAAACTTTTATGTTGTTCCTGTGTAGCTTTGATAAACAAGTTGTCTTTTTAATCTCAGACTGCTGCTGCCTGGTTCATGTCTTCGTGGGACACAGGAAACCAGGAATGTCTTGTTTAAGGTAAAGCACACCCCCTCCATTGACTTCTTTGGGGTGTATTTTATTACTTTCTTTTGCTCACCTTTGTGACTGGTGATGAAGAACAACACTCACGTGCCTCACTGTACCTTTATGTGCCACTGACCAGTAAGCAGTCACAGACTGTGCCAAGCTGAGGCCTGACTGCAGTAAGCACTGTGAAAAATTAACCTTAGGGGGGAAATAACTGTGGAAAAGTTCCATTTCCTGGGTCAGAACCAGAGCAACTTGTGCGTGTTCAAGGGGAGGGAGCTGCTTGCAGCAGAGATGGGATGAGTTCTCCCTCTTCTGTTGGAACCCTCAGGGAAATGCAGCCATTTCCACGCAGGAGGCTCCTCAGCTTCAGCTCTGACCCAGAAATGCCAACCCATGGTGAAAACCGGTAATGCTGGAGTCACTAATTTGATGCCATTTAAAATGTCTGAACACCAGCTGAAGGCTCTGCTGTTTGCTTTGTGACAGGGACACAGATCCCCATTTTCAGCCATCTGAGCAGTGCCCCATTGGCTGTGCTGACATGAGGCTTTTGCCCAAGTGTCTCTGCATACACTTTGCCTCACAATACAGACAACTTCTGTTGTCTCAGCAACTGACCTTTTAGAAATGCTTGAGGCTTTAAGCCAACAGCATCCCTTCAAGGGTATGAGGTGTTGTCCACACTGGCCCTCTACTGACTTTAAGACCATCTGCTACATGTGCTTAAGAGGTCACTGCTTGCACTCCCCTGGTGTCCTGCTGTATTGCTCAGGAGCCATTTCAGACTGAGTTCTTAGCTGAACTGCCAAGTTAGTACAAATGGCTTCACAGCATTAACTTCCTATATCAAATTTCACCATCAAATTGCTTTTGCTCAAAGCCTTTGCAACACAATCTAATTATGAACAAAAATGGGATTCAGCAGCAGCTCCTAACTCAGAAGAGACGTACCTTAATCCCTCACACCACTGCCCTTACCCAGCCTTGGCACATCCCTTGAGGGCAATGCCTGAAGGCAGGAGTTAAAACAATCTGCTCCTGACTGAAATAGCTTACACTGTATACTTCTATCTATAAGGATCACTGAAAATGTAGTTACTTAACTCAGGCTACTGCAGTGAAAGGCATCAAGGGTTCCCAGTTAAAGACATTTGAAGTAGTTAGACTGAACAACACTGTCACTATTGCTGTTGCCACTGTTACTGCACCTAACTCCTTCCTCTCATCAGTGTTTCCAGAATCCAGGTTATGCTGCAGGCTCAATTTCGCTGTCTGTTGTGACTCTGGCACTGCTCCGAGTTTACTCTGAACTCTGGGTACTACTTTGAGGTATAACGTATTAGTTCTTAAATCTCCTTTTTAAGGAAGAGAAAGCTTTGCTAACCATTATTCCCAGTGGGGTTTTGTACATACACAGTTGATTTAGTGTGAAAACCAAAACCAATACAAGCTAAACCCTCCTTAAACTGATTTAGCAAGTTTTTAACAGCTTAAGCTTTAAAAGGTAAGGGAGGAGCTGTATTTACACTGCCACTCAGCTCCCAGGAGAGCATCTCTTAGGCCAAAGAGAAAACCCTCTTGGGTTGAAGGGATTCTGTTTCCCATGCAATCAATTAATCTTTTTCAAATATATTTTGGTATTTTTGGTTCCACACAAAACCAATCTGAAAGCCTCACTGGGACTGCACGAATCCACCACAGGGCACACTCCTCCTAACTGTGCTGTGTAAAGTCAGAGCAGCACTAAATAAACAGCTGGATCGCTACAGGCAGAAGCACCTCCCGTCCTCTTTATTGAGAAGTAGCAGAGTCCTCATCAGCCCCTGAGAGGTGCATGAACAGTTCTCCCAGTTCAGTGACATCGGTGTCCGTGCTGGGCACACTCCTGCTCTCTCTGTCTTCAATGAAGTCCCACAGGCGAACAGAATTGAAGAACTGCAAGAGAAGAAGCTCTTGTCACAGTTCCATCAAATATTGGCCCTTCTCAGTCTTATTTCTTCATTAAAACAAGCCCAAAGTTGACCCTCAAGAGCTGAGTCTGCACTAAGGCTCCTGGCACCGCTGGCAGTGAAACCCAGTGACACCCCCTCTAGCACAAAGGTGACACAGAACGAGGCAAACCAGCTGCACCAGCCTGCTGGAGCATGGCCCTGCCACCACCCTGCACCATGAGCTCCTCAGGTGGCTTTCACCTGAGGCAGGCAAGCAAGGCCTTTAACACTGCAGGGGAAAGCTTTAAAGGGCAGGACTCCTTTGGAGAAAGGTTTGCCATGAGGACTGCAATAGTAAACGTGAAATCAGAGGTGTCTTCTCCTTCGCTACTAACAGGCCTTTGCTTCAGGGAAAACCCAGGGCTGCTGTCCTCGCTTCCCTACAGCCCTGTGGCATCCGACACACATTTATGCAGTAAGCTTCACACACAAGCCATGGTTTAACCACCCCTGGGGAGCCCTCTCTTACCCGCACAGTGCCCTCGGAGCTGAGCTGCTTCCTTGGCTTTTCAGGCTCGGCTCGCGTCCCATCTGGGTAAGCGTGAAGGTAAAGACACTTCCCTCCGAAAGGGCACGTTCCCTTCCCTTGTTCAAAGTACTTGCAGGGCTTTTTCCTGGTGTAATTGGAAGAGAGGGTTATTGTCTGCAGGTAGGAAGGAAGCAGTGACCTCAGGGCTGCTGCTCGCATCCTCAGTGGAGCAAAGTGAGAACCCAGCTGACAGCAGTCAAAGAGAGGGGAAGGATTATTAAAAGCAAACCAATAGGTAAATGAACAGCGTCAGAACTCAGAGGAATTAAACCATCTTAAGACACAGGAAGTGAAGAATGGTCCAAGCCTGTCACTGATCCTGCACACGTGTTTTCACCACACCCAGCAAACCCACTATTCTTTCCTAGCAACATTCCTCTCCTGTGCTTTCTAGCACTATGCTTTTCTTGAACCAGCTCCTCACCACCTCCTCTGGAGGGTCTGCAACACTGGCGTAGTTCAAGTGCCCACCAGTGTTGTCACTCATCTGCAGTGGAAACTACAAAGCAAATGCAGCTGACCCTGTAAACCTGATCTGCAGTGATGAAAGAGGCAGACACGTCCTGGGCATTCCCAGGATATACAAGCCCAACAGTAACAAAAGCCAAACCCCAGCCAGGCAGCGCATTAGGAGCAGAAGGGATTTGTCTGTGACTTCCAGGCTTCTAGGGCTGACTTTTTCCCCCTTGCTGGCACATGACTGGATTTGTGCTGGCCTGACCCTGCTCTTAGATTAGGCTTGGCTTTATTAGTGCCCTATTACCATGTTTTCATTCCATGTAATGTTAACCCTTAAGTTAAACTGACTGCCAGGAGATCTGTCCATAGACTGCACCAAAGCCGTTTCCTTCCAGGCAGTTCTAAGGGACCAGCTGAAACAGCATGAAGCTGATTTTGGCAAGTGAACTGAGATCACAGAGCACCGTGAGTCTGAACGATTTCTGAGCTATAATTACATGACAAACGCTTCTGTGGCAGGCCCCAAGTGACATCAAAGTGTTAGCAGAGATGATGAGCTTGCTGTGGGGCAGGTTTAGACCTCCAGAAAGCTAAAAGCACAGGCACCCCAGCTGACTTAAGGCCAGTGCAAACAGTGTGTGGCTGCTCCTGGACTTACCCCACTCCCTGCTTAAATGCTTCAATCAGCTCGTTTTTCTTCTCCTGGTCTTCTACCCAGTACGTGCTGGGAATGACGAACTCGGAGATCACACGGCACTCGGGGCAAGACCTGAAGGCAAAGCACCAACGCTCTGTTATTTCCCAAGGGACACTCCTCAACAAACATGCAGGAACAGCCACCTCCCGAGGGGCAGGGAGCTGATGCAGGCACCGCCTCACTACCGGCACACGTGCACCGCTGTCATGAGCATCAACTGAAATAACCTGATTCGGTGCAGCCAGAGCTTGTGCTTCCTTCTGCTTGTTTCTAGGCTCAGACAAACGTCCCAGGTATCTCCTCAGTACATCAGCACACGCTAATCCCAACACACAGCCATGAACCATCCCCGTTACCTGAGCGCTGCAGCCCCCACGCAGCAGAAAGCCAAAACAGCTGGGTAAAGGTCAAAGCCTTTGAGATGGCACCTGACATCCACCAGCAGCAATGAGCTGTCCCTTCAGTGGCTTTACTGGATGGATTTCTACATGAGGAATCAGTAAGATCAAGGATCAAACATGCAACTTCAGGTCCCTCAACAAGCCTAGGAAAGGCTTTATGACCCTGCCTGTCCCACAGCTGCTCGGTGTCCCCGCAGGCTGAGCCAAGTCCCTCCTTTAGCTTAACTCTGCAACCACCAGTACATTCACTGTTATGGAGAAGGGTGAAAAACCATGTCAGAAGCATCTGGGTCAGGATTTAATCCATGTTAGAAGCATCTGTGCCAGGATTTAATCCATGTTAGAAGAATCTGTGTCAGGATTTAAACCATGTTAGAAGCATCTGTGTCAGGATTTAATCCATGTTAGAAGCATCTGTGTCAGGATTTAATCCACATTAGAAGAATCTGTGTCAGGATTTAAACCACGTCAGAAGAATCTGTGCCAGGATTTAATCCTTGCTCCAAATGGGAGCTGAAAACCCCCAGTTTTTCAGTGATACCCTCCAAGAACACTGTGGTACCTGGCTGGGAACAGCTCGGCTCCAGCACAGGTTATGTCATGCCCTAAGGAGCCAACGTTCACTTCCATGAAATGGATAACATTGTGCAGAAACGTCTGTGCTGGCAGGAGACTGAAGAGAGTTCCCACCTGTCCCTCACCATGGCTGTGACTTGGGAGAGGTTTCCATGAGATGCTCAAAAAAGGGAACAGCCCCAATTCAGTGTCTGAAATTCTCTCCTCTGAGGAGGAGCGTGTTTGGAATACAGCTTTTACAGAGCTGGAGGATAAAGCATTTGCTCAGATACTGATAAATGTGTGGTTAGTGGGACATTTAACCTTGAGTAAGTTACAGTATGGAACAAACCCCAGTAATTCAGCAGATGCACAGCCAAAAGGAGGCACTGCTCCTGCACATGGGTTACTGTGAAGGGCGCAGGTTCACCAGGTCTCAGTTGCTCACAGTCCACGTGTCTACACTTTGCCCCCCCATCAACACAAGACAGGGCTGTCACCAAGGGCAAGCTCTTCCATACAGGATCACAGTGAGAAAGCAGACTCTCACCAAGAGACATCCCACGTGTCCTGCTGGTCTTGAACACTGCTCTCCCAGCCCCACTCCCATGTCCTGGAATTGGCCAGCACTCGGACCAGGATTTTCTGAGCTCAGAACTTATTAATGGCTATGTTAACATTTACAGCAACACACTCCCTAGTCACCAGTCATATTTCTCTAGGAGTCAAAGCACACCAGAGAGCCCATCTCACTGACCCAGCCACGGAAAGGAGACTCCGGTTAACATCCACTTACTTTATGATGGGATTCTCAAACTGCTTGGCACACCTCCACTGCCGGATGCAGGACAAGCAGTACGTGTGGTTGCAGTTGGAAAGGATCCCAAACCTCCTCTCCGAGGCCGATGGCTTCTCATACACCACTTCCATGCAGATACTGCACACTTTGTCCTGACTTGCCTGAAAGGCAAAGGCCTTCTCCATGTCGTGCTCAAATGTCGCCATGCACATCTGTCATGGGAGAGACATCCCTGGTTACTGCAGTCCACACATTGCCTGTTCCTCAACAGTGTCTATGGACGGGACCTGCTGCAGGGAGAGCAAGGCACGCTCGCTAACAGCATCATCCCTAACCTTCATCAGCAGAATTTAGTTTGAAGAACACCACATTCAATCCCACATGTCAGCCCTTCAACGTCCTCTGCAGCTTCAGCAGTATCAGAAGGAACGGGCCCTAGTGCTTGTCCTTTACCCCTTTCTGTATCTCTGTCATGGCACCTGCATTGCACCAGGAGATGCTCCACATCCCCTAAACCCATTGCACCCAGGGTCCAGCACAGGTGCCACACTCAAGGTGTTACTCTGCTGATCCTGAAGACCACACTCATTCACCACAGTAAGCTCTACACCAGCTAGGAATTCATCTCTTATTACAGGCTTTCCTACAGCCCCTCTCATCCTCTGTCCAGGAGGGACAGCCACTGCCAGTCCACTCACACAGCACTACAAGGCGAGTTGGTGCTTACACCTGCGTACGTTCAACTCTTACAAGAGACCCAGAACTTGACAAGTAAAGTAAATCACAGTACTACTGAACAAGGACACAGACTAATTCTGCGTTGGTATCAGCACTGTGCCTGCTGCACCTTCTCAATCTCACGCACCCTGCGGCTGCCAGAGCTGAGCCACGGTGGCAGGACACTGCCAGGTCCCGACAGGCTCTGGGGAGGAGCGAGCTCTCCACAGCAGCATCAGGGACATCCAAGCACCTAACACCAGAGAGCTTTAACCCCTCAGGTCCTGCCCCAGGCTCATGATTCAGTAACCACTGATGCTGCCGGTCTTGCTCCTCCTCAGCCTTGAGAACTGTTCCTGACTTGAACCTGGAAGCCAGGCAGGGAAAAGAGTAGCTCCTTCAGCCCACCTCTACCTGACCAGTTCCTCATGTGGCCCCTCCAGCTCAGCTCCAAACCCTCCGCACTCAGTTCAGTCTGTCTCTACTTGACCCTGTCCTGACACCAGCCACAGCCAGGAGGAGACACCCGAGGAGCTGACTCAGGTGGTGAGCTCAGAACACACCAGCAGCCCACAATTCCTCTCCCCCACCATACATAGCACCGTGGAGATGTCATGGGAGCTGCAGAAGACATTGTCCTGAGGGAGCTTTTCCATGCTCTGGGAGACGCTGCAGGCAAGTGTCCGATAAGGATGAAATGGGAAAAGAAGTTGCTGTAAGAGGCTGTCTGCATCAGCATCACCAATTAAGCCCCAGATGCTTGAACAGAGCACTCTTAGCATCACTTTATAACGAGACAGCTCTTTGGACCAACAGGCTCCTACAAAACACACCTTTGGGTCTTAGAGCAAACCAACCCAACCTTGCACTGAGCAAAGCAAATCCCACATGGATCTCACGTCACTCTTACCATCTCGTGAGCCTTCCTCTGCTCCTGGTTGAAGGGGTGCAGGACTTGCAGCCCACATATCTCACACACGTCCCCGTGGATGTAGAGGCAGCGCTCTCCGAAGTGGCAGGCGCCCGCTGCAGCGTAGGGACACAACTGCTCTGCATCAGCACAGGAGCCTGCAGCCACCGGGTCCTCCAGCCCGCTGCAAATAGCTTCCAGGTAGGAATGGGGCTTCACTTCCACACTGTCATTTTGGTCACTGCAGCACACCACGTCCCCCGTGCCACTGGGTTTGTGCTTCTCTTCAGTCAAGCCACACAGATCTTAAGGAAGAGAAATGTATGAGCCACACGAGACACGCCACGAGAGGCTCCTTGCCAATGCTAGCCTTTCTTTTTAAGAAAAAAGCCCTTTTCTTCTCAAGGCAGCCTCATCTCTGAGCACCTCTGACTCACAAACCACAAGAGCTGTCACCAGCTACCTCCTGAAAAGGTCGATTGCAAGATTCCATCAGTGAGAAGAGGCAGAAGCAGCGTGCAGGCGGCGGGGGCTCCCTGCCACCGCGATGGGTGATGGAAGCACGATGGGTGCCTCCGTGCTTGTGTTCCTGAGAGCTGGCACAACCTCCACCGAGCACAAGCCAGGCACCATGGCCCTGCTTCCCAGCATTTCAAATGCCCTCACAGTGACAGCAAAACGTGGTTTGTTGTGAGCAAAACCCCAGCCTGGTTTGGGTTGAAGGGACCTTAAAGCTCCTCCAGCTCCAACCCCTGCCATGGGCAGGGACCCCTTCCACTAGAGCAGCTTGCTCCAAGCCCTTGTGTCCAACCTGGCCTTGAGCACTGCCAGGGATGGGGCAGCCACAGGCCCCAGACAAAAGCAACCCCTCAGGAACACCAGGTCAAAACCCAGCCAGCTGGAGAAAGCCATTACAGTACTGACAGGCAGAAGTGTTCCCAGGAACTCATCCAGGACTACATCCCCCTGCTCCTCTCAGCGAGCCTCAAGCAATAAAAGGAGCAACACAACCCAGCAGCCCTCACAGCGCGAGGGCGAGCCCAGCACCGCTCCCACTCACTTCTGTCCCTCAGCACCAGCGTCTTCTTCTCCCTCTTGCCAGCCTCGTGCCGTTTGCTCCTGGTGACCGGGGCGCTAGGCTCGGGTGGGTGCCGGGGGCCCTGCGGGGCGGCCAGCGGAGCAGGGGGTGCAGGGGCTGCTGCTCCCCCCGGCGGAGGGAGCCGGGTGTGATCATACCTGCCAGGGAGAGACAGAGCAGTGAGAGACAGAGCAGTGAGAGAGCTGAACCTGTGTGACTGTACCTGCCTAACAGAGACAGAGCAGTGAGAGAGCTGAACCTGTGTGGCTGTACCTGCCTAACAGAGAGCAGTGAGAGAGCTGAACCTGTGTGACTGTACCTGCCTAACAGAGACAGAGCAGTGAGAGAGCTGAACCTGTGTGACTGTACCTGCCTAACAGAGACCAGTGAGAGAGCTGAACCTGTGTGACTGTACCTGCCTAACAGAGAACAGTGAGAGAGCTGAACCTGTGTGACTGTACCTGCCTAACAGAGAGCAGTGAGAGAGCTGAACCTGTGTGACTGTACCTGCCTAAGAGAGAGCAGTGAGAGAGCTGAACCTGTGTGACTGTACCTGCCTAACAGAGACAGAGCAGTGAGAGAGCTGAACCTGTGTGACTGTACCTGCCTAACAGAGAGCAGTGAGAGAGCTGAACCTGTGTGACTGTACCTGCATAACAGAGACAGAGCAGTGAGAGAGCTGAACCTGTGTGACTGTACCTGCATAACAGAGAACAGTGAGAGAGCTGAACCTGTGTGACTGTACCTGCCTAACAGAGAACAGTGAGAGAGCTGAACCTGTGTGACTGTACCTGCCTAACAGAGAGCAGTGAGAGAGCTGAACCTGTGTGACTGTACCTGCCTAACAGAGAGCAGTGAGAGAGCTGAACCTGTGTGACTGTACCTGCCTAACAGAGAGCAGTGAGAGAGCTGAACCTGTGTGACTGTACCTGCCTAACAGAGAGCAGTGAGAGAGCTGAACCTGTGTGACTGTACCTGCCTAACAGAGAGCAGTGAGAGAGCTGAACCTGTGTGACTGTACCTGCATAACAGAGAGCAGTGAGAGAGCTGAACCTGTGTGACTGTACCTGCATAACAGAGAGCAGTGAGAGAGCTGAACCTGTGTGACTGTACCTGCATAACAGAGAGCAGTGAGAGAGCTGAACCTGTGTGACTGTACCTGCCTAACAGAGACAGAGCTGAACCTGTGTGACTGTACCTGCCTAAGAGAGAGCAGTGAGAGAGCTGAACCTGTGTGACTGTACCTGCCTAAGAGAGAGCAGTGAGAGAGCTGAACCTGTGTGACTGTACCTGCCTAACAGAGAGCAGTGAGAGAGCTGAACCTGTGTGACTGTACCTGCCTAACAGAGAACAGTGAGAGAGCTGAACCTGTGTGACTGTACCTGCCTAACAGAGAGCAGTGAGAGAGCTGAACCTGTGTGACTGTACCTGCCTAACAGAGAACAGTGAGAGAGCTGAACCTGTGTGACTGTACCTGCCTAACAGAGAGCAGTGAGAGAGCTGAACCTGTGTGACTGTACCTGCCTAAGAGAGAACAGTGAGAGAGCTGAACCTGTGTGACTGTACCTGCCTAACAGAGAGCAGTGAGAGAGCTGAACCTGTGTGACTGTACCTGCCTAAGAGAGAGCAGTGAGAGAGCTGAACCTGTGTGACTGTACCTGCCTAACAGAGAACAGTGAGAGAGCTGAACCTGTGTGACTGTACCTGCCTAACAGAGAGCAGTGAGAGAGCTGAACCTGTGTGACTGTACCTGCCTAAGAGAGAACAGTGAGAGAGCTGAACCTGTGTGACTGTACCTGCCTAACAGAGAGCAGTGAGAGAGCTGAACCTGTGTGACTGTACCTGCCTAAGAGAGAGCAGTGAGAGAGCTGAACCTGTGTGACTGTACCTGCCTAACAGAGAACAGTGAGAGAGCTGAACCTGTGTGACTGTACCTGCATAACAGAGAGCAGTGAGAGAGCTGAACCTGTGTGACTGTACCTGCCTAACAGAGAGCAGTGAGAGAGCTGAACCTGTGTGACTGTACCTGCCTAACAGAGACAGAGCTGAACCTGTGTGACTGTACCTGCCTAAGAGAGAGCAGTGAGAGAGCTGAACCTGTGTGACTGTACCTGCATAACAGAGAACAGTGAGAGAGCTGAACCTGTGTGACTGTACCTGCCTAACAGAGACAGAGCAGTGAGAGAGCTGAACCTGTGTGACTGTACCTGCCTAACAGAGACAGAGCAATGAGAGAGCTGAACCTGTGTGACTGTACCTGCCTAACAGAGACAGAGCAGTGAGAGAGCTGAACCTGTGTGACTGTACCTGCCTAAGAGCAGTGTGACACAGCCTGGACCCGATGTCAGGACAAACGGAACTGACCTGAAAAGCTGCTTTTGTTTTTAAAGGGCTGTTCTGACAAGTCACCTGAACTGCTCAGCCCCTTTGGAAGCCACACTGAAAGGCTCCTCAGCCTCCAAAAGCAGATGCCTCCGAAAGCACCCCTTTATTTCTCTCTCCAGAGACACCCAGCACAGCTGGAAGAACACTATTTATGTGCACATTCAGTTCAGTCTTGTCACCCCTCTCACACCCAGGTTTCTGGCATCTCTCACATTGAAACTCCATGTGGGAGCAGTGGCATTTCGTGATCTGGGTTTTCCCCTGCAAGCACCAGCACTGGGACTTCATGCTCTGCCAGCAGAGCACACACAGCAGGTGACGCTGCTAGGAAAGGGCTCAGAACAGCTCAGGAAACACTCTCCTGCGGCAGAGCAGAGCCATGGGGCGGTGAAGGGGCCGGTTCAGCAAAGCCAGGGGCATACCCCAACACTGATGGGAACAAAACCACCCTCCGCATCTGTCTACAGCCCTGCACGTAGGACCTGCAGTGCCCACAGCCGTGCCGTGCACCTGAACCACCGCTGTGACCCCAGTGCCCCAACCTCCAGCCAAGCAGCTCGAGTACAACAACAGCGACCACCTGGCACCATCGCTAGCGTCCGGTCTGCACCCGCCTCATCCCGCGGCAGGACCACGCATCCCTGGCGCAGGGCTGTAACCGGGGCTCCTGCAGCGACAGCACTGCCCCATCAGCACCAGCTCCTCATCCGTGACCCACGCTGCCCCCCAGCACAGGCTGTAACAACACGAACTAACGAGGGGTCCTTGCTAAAGCCTTTCCCGAGAAGTTTTAACCACCAGAGCTCAGGGGAAGTTTCAGCTTCCCACCGGGAGCGCACGAAACCCCCTTTGCTCTAAGGCAGACGGGGCGGTTCTCAGAACCGTGCGCTGAAACCTGCGCTGCAGCGCTGGCTGCGCAAGCCGGGTTTGGTACTGCGAGGAAAAGCGCGTATCCAACACACTGCTTCACTCCCTTTGCCGTCCTGCCGCGGGCGCTGGCTCCTGGCGCACCAACCTCACTGTTACACCCGGTTCTCCCCGTGCCGGGGCTGGGAAGGCGCGGGCTCCTACCTGCAGCGGGCTCCGTAGGCGCACTGCCCCTTCTGGTAGTACTTGCAGACGGTGGAGGACTTGCTGCTGGACAGATCGTGCGAGAACAGGCACTTGCTCCCCTCGCGGCACACTCCCTGCACGTAGTACCTGCGGGGAGCGCGGGGTCAGCGCTTCCGGGCCCGCTCCGGCCCCCGCGCCCCGTGGCACCCCCGGCCCGCACCCGGGCTCCGCTCTCCCACCCGCCTGGAGCGGAGCGCGCTCCGCTGCGCTGCCGGGTCCCGCACGGGGGGGAGACGGGCCCGGAGGGGCCTCCGCGGCCGAGTGCACCGCGGGAGGCAGGCCGCGGCCCGAGCGGCGGCGCTCACCTGCACGTCACCTGCTTCGTGCTCATCCTGCCCCGCTCCGCCCCGCGGCCCAGCGCCGCCCGCCGCGTTCCGCTCCGCCGGGGCGGAAGGGCGAAGGAAGGGCGGAGCCAAGAGGCCGCGGCGCCGCGCCCCCGCCCGGACGCTATTCAGCGGCGCACCGCACCACCGAGGCGCGGCGGAGCCGGGCAGGCTAGAGCGCCGCTCGGCCGCACCATAGAGAGGCGGCGGCGGGGCAGGCTAGAGCGCCGCTCGGCCGCACCATAGAGAGGCGGCGGCGGGGCAGGCTAGAGCGCCGCTCGGCCGCACCATAGAGAGGCGGCGGCGGGGCAGGCTAGAGCGCCGCTCGGCCGCACCATAGAGAGGCGGCGGCGGGGCAGGCTAGAGCGCCGCTCGGTCGCACCATAGAGAGGCGGCGGGCGGGGCGGAGCGGCGCCATGGCGGAGGCCGCCATTCTGCGGGTGGTGCACTGCGGCTCCGCCATCTTCTGCCGGCGCGCGCCCCCGCGCTGCCCCGTGTGCGGCCGCCCCCTGCCGGGCGGGCTGAGGGGCGCCCCCCTGCGCCTGCCCGCCCCTTTCCGGCACGGGCACCGCCAGCCCCGGAGCTTCCTGCTGCGGCCTGCGGCGCCCAGAGGCGGCTTCCGGTACCGGGCGGAGGGAGCGGGAGCGGGGCCGTAAGGGGAGAGCTGAGAGCAGCTCCAGTGCCTGAGGGGGCTGCAGGAAACCTGGAGAGGGGCTTGGGACAAGGGCCTTTAGGGACAGGCCAAGGGGAATGGCTTTAACCTGCCAGAGGGGAGACTGAGATGAGCTCTGAGGCAGAAGCTCTTCCCTGTGAGGGTGCTGAGGCGCTGGCACAGGGTGCCCAGAGAAGCTGTGGCTGCCCCATCCTGGCAGTGTTCAAGGCCAGGTTGGACACAGGGGCTTGGAGCAAGCTGCTCCAGTGGAAGGGGTCCCTGCCCGTGGAAGGGGTCCCTGCCCGTGGCAGGGGTTGGAGCTGGAGGAGCTTTAAGGTCCCTTCCAGCACAAACCAGGCTGGGATCCCACGGTTCTCCGATTCTTGCCCCTCGCAGCGTAAGCACTGGTACCAGCTCTGTGACACAGACTGTCCCAGGACGGGCAGCGCTCCCACCCGTCGCTAACATCCCTGTGTCTGCCTTTCAGAGGCTACGATGGGAACTCTGATCTTCACGTTGGAATAACCAATAGTAACGGTAAAAACTCTGTGGTTGCCTTACAAACGTTGCCCTTGCCCATTCCCTGTGTTTAGTCCAGGTGCCCAGCTCTGCCTTAACTGCTTCCCCAAGGTGGGCCACACGGTGTGACAGTCATGTCAGAGCCATAACCCCAACGCTAACCCATCGCTCTTGGTACAGGAAACACAGTTGTTGCTATTTTCTTAACAACCCCCTAATTACCCCCCCCCTTTAACAAGCCCCATTAAAAACCAGATCAGGTTCTCCCAGAGCAGGCCCACCCTGCAGCACCTCACTTCAGGTGGTTATTTCATAGAAACATGGCCTGATTTGGGGGCTTAGGAAAGAAGCTTGGTTGGCCTGAAGTTCTTTTCGGTATCAGAAGACATCCAAAAAGACATTGTAAGATTGAGAACAGGTTTTGATGAGGGCAAGGACTGCATTTTCTATTCTCTAGCCTCAGAACGCCACTGGTAGGAAGCTGTGGAATACTCTGGGAAAGAATGGGCAGATGGAAAAGTAGCAGCAGGTTCCATAACTTAATACAAGAGGTCAGATGATGGCTCTGATTCTCCTGACAGTGCTGCGTTGTACTTTCAGGGGTGGTGTACAATTATGATGAAGAGGGCATCCACAGAGATGAAGCTGGATGGGAAGAGTGCATCAGTATCCCACTGGTCCAGCCGGACATGTTTGAGCTTCTTGAGCAGTGGGATAAGCTCCTAGAGGAGTTTTCAGTGCGAGAGGCCTGGCTTCCTCACAGGTGTGCCGTGGTAAAGCCAATGCAATGGGGGTGTCGGTCTGGGACCATAAATTGGGCTGTTCTGCTTTGGGCCCTGGGAGGCTTGTGGTTCCTTGCTCCTTTAGGACACACGCTGCTAACAAAGCAGCCTCAACGATGCTGCCTTGACATTCAGCAGAAGGGCAGTATTTTTAAGCTGTAAGTAACAACTCATTTGCTGGAATTCCAAAGCTCTAAAATCAGAGATCCTTTCAGGGGAGCTTTCTTCAGCAACAGAGGCATTTTTCATGAACACCCCTCTCCCCACCAGACCGAAAGGAGTTCAGTGAGGCGTCACCTTGAGGAGGGTGCTGCTGAGGAGAGAAGCAGAGAAGTCCAGGCAAAACTCTGTATTTCTTTTAGGTTTCAACAGCATTGGATGTATTTGCATTTCTGACCACACTGATGGGATTCTTGCCCAGCTCTTAAATCCAGATGACTTCATGGTTGTCAGTGACGATCAGCGCTGGGAACCGAGCTCAGGCTCATTGCCAGCTCTTCCAAGCTGGTTCCTAACATTGCCTTGGAGAGAGTTAAATACAGAGGAACTTCCCCATCTTTGAATGGAACCAAGAGTTCCAATGAGAATGGTCACCCTGCAGCTCTCCTTGAAGCTCATGCCTGGTGACAGTGTTCCCAGCTGCACAGCCCTGCTCACACACACACTGCCACATCACCAAGGGCTCCCCAAGAAAACACCAGCCCTCGACCCTTTCATCAGGAGCAGTGCACGTAACACACAGCCCACCCGAGCACAGCTCTGTGAGGGGTTCAAGTCAATAAACATAGATGTCATCTCATAGAAAAAAGCCCCCATCAAATTAAAAGCATTTTTTAGCAATTTAGTATGTGCTTGACTATCCCATTTCAGAGTTAACATATTATCTCCTTAGTACCAGGTGAAAGAATTTGACGCAGACTTTTTAAAGGCTTACAGACCTTGTCTCTGATCCCTGTGCAATCCCAGCACTGGGACATTACTACTACAACTACCTTGCTGTCCAAAAAGCACTGGTAGAAGGTGGATGGATGTGTGCCTGCCACCTCCTGACAAAGTGACCTACTTCTCCCACAAACAGACCAGCCACCACTGAACTGATGTTGAATTCTCTCCTCCATTTGTTTTCAATGCATAGGAACTACACTAAACTAATCCTGGAATTCCTTTAGGTTCAGGCCAAGCCTAATTCTGATGTTCTGGACTGCTTTTCATTTCCTGGATGGTAGATGCTCCAAGGTTAGGGTAGCAGGAGGGAAAACAAGGCAAGGGTATTTTAACTGGCTACTCCTCCTATTCAGTTAGTGTGTCTGTCCCTGTGTGACTGGCACACTGTATAGCAACTGTATCAACATATGAGTGACAGAATTCACTTGATTTTGAGTAAGTAAGTTTCCAAGTTAATGCCATGCTAAAGGAAGCGCACATGGTGGCACACAATTAACGTGACTGCTGCCGGAAGACGTGTTCAAGATAACAGTGACAATACATGGGAGAGCAAAGGTTAACACGGTAAATGCCAAGTAAGTATGAAAAATAACAACTCATTCCTGTACAGTCTGCAGCTCTCTCTCTGTTAGAGGTTTTATGCTTACAGTTTCTAGTGTCCCTGGCTGGAAAGTACAACCTACAACTTGCAACCAAGAGAAGCCCCTGCATTAAAGGAAAGCGGCGGCAGTTCTTGGAAGAGCATGTGCTTATTTCACTCAGTAAAACATCCCTCCACGTGCAGCAATTAATGGATAGTGCTAAGTTACTAATGAGGTTTTTTCCCTAGGTATGATGAAAAAGCCTACAACTGCTACACATACGCACTGGCATTCATTAACAGCATCCTGACCACCCTTGGGAAACAGCAAATGAGCAAGAGTGAATTCACGGAGAGATTTGTGATCCCCCACACAAAGAGAGCTTCCAGATATATCACTCTGCATCAGGAGCTGACAGCTAAGGAGTTCTACATCGTACCCCTTCCTGAGCAAGAAAAGCAGTGCTCAAAATGACAAGCTGCTCTAGTCAAACTTTGCAACATGCAATAGGAAAAGAAGTCTTAAAACTCCACAACTCAGGGTTTCAGATGGATGGTGGATTAATGCGTTTACATGGTAAGCTGCACGTCATGGAAGGACTGGGAAACAACTGGTGCATTTGAATGAAATAGACACACACACACAAAATATATAAATGCTATAGAATATTCCTATAGGAACTATCCATATGGAAAACCATCTTCCTGTCTGCAGTCATGATATGCTGTCTTCTGCCAAGACACTTAATACCAGAAATCACAACTGCTGTGTAATCAAGGGGGTTGACAAATGAACTGTAGTAATTTAAGATGTAGCAAACCAAAGTGTTGGGTTTTTTCCTGTCACAGTTGCTTACTGGGGAGTGAAAACAAGGGAATTAATGCTTGCATGCTGCTGGAATCCAAAGTCCACGATTTAATGCAGATTCACTGCCTGCAAAGTTATTTTTCCTTAATCGCTAACAAATATAACAAATAAATCCACCCTCTTTGCCAGATACATTTCTCTTCCAATTCTTTACATTGTGCACATTTATTGCTCAAACCAAGGCAGATGCTTAGTATAAAAGATAATTTAGTGCCTGCATCTCTTAGTGTCTGTAACAAGCAACAAACTGCTCAGGATTTAGCTCAAACTCTGTAACGTAACAAAAAGAAACATAAGCAATTAAATATCCTCCAACAGCACTTCCACCTGTTGTACATTACACACAAACGTATGCTGAGGCCAGAATTGTGCAGTTCAGAATCACAGAATGGTTTGGGTTGGAAAGGACCCTAAGGTCATCCAGTTCCAACCCCGTGCCATGGGCAGGGACACCTCACACTAGAGCAGGTCACCCAAGGCTCTGCCTAACCTGGCCTTGAACCGTGCTAGGGATGGAGCATTTACCATGCAGCCTTCTCTTCTCCAGACAAGTTTTTTAGCTCATCTTCATATGGGAGATTGTACAATTTTACTTCGTTTCCTTATATCCTAGTTTAAGAAAATAATTCCATCTTTTCTTCTACTAATATCTGCAAAGCCAGCTGGTGTTAGTCTAGGTGCAAGTCCTATTTTCTCAAAGATGGAGGAGTAATCATAAATGATGGGGGTTTTCTCCACATCCAGTTTGTGCTTTTTTATACACCAACTGCATTAACCTTGCCCCTCCAATACTCTCTAGCTGCACACACATTTCACAGACTTTCCTCTGTGTTCTTCCACTTCTTGCTAAAGTCTAGGTGGTATTTCCTTTAAAAGGATATTTAAAAAGCACAACACTATTAGCCAGGACAATGAGCCCCAGATGTGCAGTTCTGCTATGGTTCTGCCGTTCACTTACTCCATGATCAGATTTCTTCAGCTAGGATTTGGCTTACAGAAAGAAATGATGGTGTGCTATTTCTGAGTGACTCCAAATCCCCACTTTGTTGAAGTACTGCATTTGAATTGGCAGAATACAAGTACAATGGTAAGTACTATGGTGCAACTATTAATGTGAGGTACTTGGTAGAACAGAACTGAAATATGAAGTACCATCATCTACAGCTAGAAATAAAACACCTTGCCATATAGTCAACACATACATACCTGTTCAGCTTGAAAAAGCTATTGTGCAATTAACATTTTCACTTTACATCCTTCCAGTCAAAGCATTAAATCAAAGCAAAGATTAGAAGATCCTCCACTTTGAGGTGCACATAGTTTCCTGAATTCATGGCATGGCTTTACAGCTAATACTGCCTCAGTAAATGACATTGTGGTTCGGTAGAAACAGCCTGCGTTGACAGAACTTCCACCATCCCAGGAAAGTTTCCTGTACCCAGGAGGCAACCCCCCTTTTATAGTGAATGAAAAGAGCACAGAATCCAGAACTGTGTCACTCTGAGCAGCTATCATTTATCCTTACTGCTGTAGCAAATGTGTTCTTTCAAAACACAGTGTGTATGTGTGTGGAAGAAAAATCCTAACAGCATGGTGAAGCAAGGAAGCCAAGATGGAATTGAAATGCCTGAATCTAAAGCAGCAATACTTACAATGCAGTGTAGTTGATGCTTACTTCTTGGCTTTTCTTGAAAGACAGCTGAGTACCTGCTGGCTGGGTGGCTGGTTTGTTTTACAGAGGTACCTTAGCAATAGGAAATACCACATTTGCACTCCAGATGATTTAAGTCTTTCAAAAAGGTAGGAAAGACCTCAGTGCTGTTCCACACCTCCCTTGGTACAAAACACAGCAGTGCCTCCTAGTATGTGCTACAACAAATGACAGGCCAGGGCGCAAAGAGCTACGAGTGCACTATGAAAATAAACTTACAGACTGCTGCAGCTGCTGGATGAAAGGGAAAAAGACAGTGATGAAACTGCCAGGCTAGAGAGACTGACTTCCTCTCACTCACTCTGCAAACCTTCACTGTTTTCTGCATAGCATCAAAAGAAAAGGGCATGAACTTGTGGCTGGGGCATCTTGCTGTCACGGGGAAGGTCACGTCCTTACTTTCATGGAGGAATCTTACCCTGCAAATCCCAAAGAGAGACAAATACCTTACCACATGGGGAAAGGTGCCTAACACCTAACTTTTGCCCCAGAATTAGTTTAAATCCTTGCACATTCTGGGAAGACTTCCTCAATTCTGAGCACTGTCTGTGAAAAGAAGCCATTAAATCCCAGCACTTAGGCATATAAGAGCAACGTGTGTCAACGTTCACTACTGTGACAACCGTGCCTCTCCCCACATCTAAGTTTGTGCAACTTCATCAAGGCTGTGAAGTCAGGTTCTGGTTGGAGAACCAGAGGTATCCCAAAAGGTTATGTGGCTCACTGTAATTACCAACCAAAAACCAGCATTAAACTTGGAGACTCAAGTTGAAGCTCTCATTTGTGAGGACATGCTGGAGCCTGTGCTGAGCTGCAGAATGAAGTTAGCCTTCCAATTCCCAAGTTGAACTCTGATGAATCTGTGAGGTACTCCCAGAAAACTGTTTGAGCCCTCATTGCTTAGGCTTTGAGGCAGACATCTGGATTTTGGACTTCAGTGGCTCTGCAGGCTGTAGTGCCTGTTCAGCATTAACGTCAGAGTACTTCCAATACCACTACTAATCACTGCAGCGTAGCCAGCACTCAAAACATACACTCTGGAAGTTTTAAGGAAACAAACAAGTTGTTTGATTTGGGACACAGCTTTAATATTTTCCCCTTCATATGTTCAGTTATTCAATACAACATCCTCTCCGGTAAACAGAATATACCCCATTTTAAATAGCATTTATACATACCAACTGGCTGTTTACAGAAACTCTCCTGAGGCAATGGTTCATCATGAGAAGATCAGGTAAAAAAAATAAGAAGTGGCTTTAAGAAAAGAAGTTTTTCCTATCCTGTCAGTTAAAGTTCCTCTTTCTCACAGCGCTCACGGGAAGAAACCCAACGAGTTACAATCAGCTCCTGAAATAAAACCCAGCAGTTATTATGGGGGGAAAAAGAAAAGAAAAAGGTACAGCTCTTCAGTGAGGGATGGGGATGAAGCCTTCAGCAAACTGATGTGTATTATGTGCGCCCTGAGAAACTCCAGTAGATGACTAATTTGTTTCTAAGTGCGCTGGTCTCTCACACATTTTTCTCCATTTTTAAGCATGCATTAACTTCACAGGCTCCAGAAACATCCCCGTATGCCCATGCAAATGCTTACATTCACACAAGCAGCAACATTCTAATTTAGACGAGATCATCTTCAGTCTCTTAAAAGCCTGCAAGGCACTTCTCATGCCTTGGGGCACAAAGCAATTTAGTTATTTCATTGCGGCTGTGTGCAAAAAACAAAGCATGCTAAAAAGCAAGCAACAGTTCCAGGGGGCTCATAGAGTTGACCGTCCAGCTGCTCCTAAGCAAAGCTACACAGCCAAAGGAGAGAAGTGGTTTCTCACCTGAACCTTAATTCTTTTCATACATTCTGGTGTTGACATATCTTTTTCAGTCATGTCAGAAGGTTTAATCAAATAGCACAACATCAGTTCCTGTTGGTAAACAGAAAACATGAATACACAAGCTTCAACTGATTTCTTTCTATACAAGTTTTCACAGGCTGAGTTGGACTTGGGGGAGACCTTAGAGCAGCTCCAGTGCCTAAAGGGGCTACAGGAAACCTGGAGAGGGGCTTTGGACAAGGGCCTCTAGGAACAGGATAAGGGGGAAAGGCTTTAACCTGCCAGAGGGGAGACTGAGCTGAGCTCTTAGGCAGAAGCTGTTCCCTGTGAGGGTGCTGAGGCGCTGGCACAGGGTGCCCAGAGAAGCTGTGGCTGCCCCATCCCTGGCAGTGTTCAAGGCCAGGTTGGACACAGGGGCTTGGAGCAACCTGCTCTACTGGAAGGGGTCCCTGCCCATGCCAGGGGCTGGAGCTGGATGCGCTTTAAGTGCCCTTCCAACCCAAACTGTTCTAGGATTCTATGCACTTTTAGGTTAATTAGAAATGCAGATTCCAAGTTTCCTGTAAGATGTCTTCTGCAAGACCTGTATAATAATCATCTCTCCTTTTCCTTAGCAAAGCATAAACTAGAATTACAACACCTGAGCACCATGGCTGCAAGTATGGAAGCACTATATTTGAGGTTCCATCAGAGAGAAAATCTTTTGGAGACTTTCAGCATCGCTGTTCAAAAGAAAGTCCTTATAGATGGAGAAGGTTTTAAAAACTTCAGTAGCAAACAGGAAACAAATGCCCCTTCATCTTTCTCCTGTTCATGACACAGCTTTTAACTTTCCTGCAGATGACAGAACTTTACTAAGCCTCCTCCAGAATTCGTCTGGATATTGTCAAAAGGAAGCTTGTTTGCCTACTGGCAACTCCACGTGTTCTTCAGCAGACCAGAAACAGAAGGCTTCTCTATCCAGCCCCACTCCAACTCCCTGCTCTTCAGAACTAAACTGAACTTTTATCATTCTAAAGCTATTTTAAACCTAGCATCTGACACTTACCTTAGAAGCATTAGCAGTCGTTCTGTTCAACCCAGACAAGGTCTTCCAGCTGAGTGGTCTGCGAAGAGAGCCTTCAAAATTATCATCAACTAATTCAGCAATGACAGAATAACTGGAAAACAAGGAAAATTCACTGAAATAAAATTACCGTTTTAGGAAGATCACTAAACTTAAGAATTAAAGCCTGAAAACTGGTGTTAAACAATATGCTAGCATGCAAGAAACTTAAGTATCTTTCTACTAGGAAAAGAGAAGAGATAAAGCTGTGAATATGCTCACTGGAACTTTCCATTCGCACCCTTCTGCTGATGTTTGTAGCATTCTCTTACAGACACCATTCTGAGGTTTAATACCAGTTCACTATCTAGTTCAACCTGACTAGCTAACAAATAAAGACAAATGTCATCCCTTAAAAGGTTTTTTTCTTCCAAATTATATTAATAATCCCTGCCATATATTTTCAGAGGTATTACTAAATCACTTTCCTGAGTGCATTCATCATATGAGTGCTAAATATGCTCATTGCAACTTTGCATTTTTAACGTCTTGCTACTGCTACATGAGTTCAAGGAAACTGAATCATTTAGTACCTCTGCTAAAAGAACTTTTTCATTTCCAGTATGAATGCATCTGGCAAAGTATTGTGAGTGAAGAGTATGTGTTTAGCCAGGCAAGATACTAAGTTTGTGTGAAAAACTTTTATTAATTTGAAATTAAGAAAGTAGACAGAAACATGAGCTTCAAACCTTGCATGATAGAAGGGGGGGCCCTTTCGATACAGCACTGAAAGGAAAGAGAAACACCTTAGTTAGATAACCACAGAGTTCCCATCTGAGTTTAATGTTCCATAAATATTTTCAAATGCTTTGCAAGTTTTAACCACACACAAACTTTAACACCTGAATGCTGAGGGAGTGGGGGGGAAGGGGGGAAGAGACAAAAAAACCCTGGGAGCAGCACAGGGGAGTAGCAGGCAAAAGATAAAGTAGAAGAGCCAAAGGACAGTCAGCAACTGCCACAGGAAGAAGTTTAGGATGCCTTTTTTCTTCAAGAGATTCATACTTTTAATACTGTACTTGCAACAGAAGTTGAGTCACTGGAGTCCAAGTAAAATATCACAACAGGCCATTGAATTTCTGTTCCAAGCAAGCATTTTCCACAAGTTTTAGGAGAGGCACAGGGCACATGTTCTTAGACACTGCACCCCAGAACCACTAAAAGTTCCTTCTTATGGATATACAAGATTCATTGCAGCTGGACTGCTGTAACTGAGCTAAATGGTTACTTTTTCCATCTTCCCTTTGTCATGAGCACGTAAGAGGGGATTTTCTTTAACTATCACAGCTTTTCTTACGCAGCTGGCTAGCACACACCTCTCAGGAAGAGAACAAGCAGCTCTTTGCCCCAGTGACAACCATGATTTGCAAAGTATCCATTATAAACAACTGCAGTAACATTGACTCTAAGCACGGAGCTCAGGGTAAGGCAGAACTCCGGTCAGCCTTAAACTAATCCTTTGTCTGGCACAAATCTGAAAGGCAGTGATACACTAAACAACAAATTCATGCCAGAACACAAATGAATGGTGAGGAAGCTAGTATCATTTCATCATTCAACAGCAAAACCCCATCTACAACCCATGGTACTAAGAACAGTGGTGATGAATTCAGGCAAATCTACACACTGATCTGAATGACTAGCTCAGTGCAACCTAGACAGTCTCAAATACACAAACCCCCAAATGACAGAACCTTGTCAGCAGTATTAAAACACCCGCTGGTTTGCATGCATACATTAAAAACTATCCCCCCTTATGCACATTTTCCTGTAACAACAGGCATTACTGTACTAGGGTGGGTTTTTTTGATGTAAGCTTAATGGAGCTCTTGAATTACTTAGCAAGGGATTAAAGACACTACTAATTATTTATGTAAGATTAGAAACTCTACCCTTAAGAAACAAGCGAGTACTTTCCCCCATCCTCCCCTGCAAAAAACAACCATACCATACAGAAACAGCCTTAGCTCTAAGTTAAGCAGAAGTCCAGCTTCCATTAAATGTGATCAACACTGAGATGCATGGACTTTGATATGAATTGGGATCTAGATGCAAACCTGCTGTTCCAAAGACTGTATGTTAACAATGCAGGTGTGTTCAGAAGGGGACAGAAAAACTTGGGAATTCCAGTAAAACCCTCTATTAATTTTTAACCTCATGAAGCAAAACAACCTTTCAAGCTATCTTTTCAGCTACTGGATACGTGATGTTGTCTTCCACTTACATCCCAACTCCTGCTGAAACACAGTCCAGCCAAGAATGCCTTTTTACAACTGCAAGTAGCAAAGCCAGCTCCTTATTGTTGAATTCAGCTTTGGCACTGGAATCTTGCTCTGCCTGAAAAGAAGTCAGCTGCAAATGATTCCATGTTTTCTAAGGAAGCTACTCACAGAGATCAGTTCCATACTTGAGGCCGACTTTGGGGACCCAGCCCTTGCTGCGGAAGTAGTGATAGGCCATGTAGGTTGTTTTAAAATCAGGCTTCACTTCGCTGAAAACTTCCCATAGCTTCAAAATAGTGAGGGGCTCCTAAAAGGCATTAATATGTATTATTATTAATATGTATTAATATTTATATGTATTAATATGTATTAATATTAATCAGATTATATGTATTAACATTAATCAGCTAGAGACTACTGTGTATAGTAGAGCCAAATAACCAAATATCAAATATCACAGTCAACTGCAGAGAGCATGAGCTTCAAGCTATAAAATATGGAAATCCCTAGATACAAGACAGAAACCTGTTGCTGCATTTAGTGAGTGGTTTAGAGTTTCTTTAGCATTTCACTATCAGTCTCATAATGCCCTTGTTTAAATGAATATCTAAATCTTAAACTAGAAGCATAGGTTTCAATTATTTGTCATTACATTAACAGTAGCTTGATACAGATTAATACTTAAAATGCCAAGGAATCTTTCTGTTTCAGGAAAGAGAGACTATTCGCCATATTACTCCTCCCAAACTTGCTTTCCCCTTATTTTCTGCCCAAGGTACAATCAAACCCCTTCTCTATAAAAGCTGTGCTTAAAAGCTTTCAGACCAGTATTTCATAAACAGAAATGCCATTATAGGAAGTTCCTAATTACTCTGTTGGGTATTTCCTCCTTCAGAATTAACAGCATAAAATATGTCGTAGTAGGTAAAAATTTCAGACTAAAACATACTCAGACTAATGGTATCACTGGCAATCCAAAATTAACCCCATCTCTTACCTCACCATAATAAATGCTTAAACATCCCAGAGCATACACCAAGAAAAAAGCCTGAAAAAATAAACAGAGTAAGTTTAACTGACAGCTAGACTCTTCCTGTAACTTATATTCCATGCAAGAGCAAAGTCTCAAATTAATTTTACACAAGAATCCTAATGACATCAAGACAAACAATTTGCCTAAAAGTTTACTTTGAGATTTGTCTCCATGCCCTTTACATTTCAACAGAAGCATGGGCTGCAGACTCCTGAAGGCAGTGTATAAACTAGCACACGTGGGTGTATTTAGAGACAGCACAACTGAAACATGATGCATAAAATGGTATATTCCTGGTGTTCCTATACTGAAGCCCTACCCCTGGTGTCCGACACGTGGGATTATTCATGTAAAGCAAATGGGATTGGACCCAACTTTTCTTTTTTTTTTAAACCAGATCATGTAATTATCACATTTAAAATAAGTTTAATGACCAAGACAGTCTAAATACTTAGGAGACACAGAAGAATCCCGTACCTTAGAAACGGGTCTTAAATTACCTTTAACATAGATTAATGTTTCATTTTCAGATTAAAAGGGAAACAAGTTGTACTGTACTTGAATCACTGAAACATACCTCTTCCAAGCTGAGCTGTAAGTATTCAAAAATCCTAAATGGATTTCTTCGGCACACTAGTTTTTCCTTCTTGACAAGCTACAAGAAAATAAACAAAACCCAAAACCCCAAGACTCAATCAGTATTACATTAACCTGGAAAAAATACTGAATTCTGAAAGTGGTGCTGATATCACTCTTCTAAAAGATTAGGATACTCTTTATCCTTACGCTTTCTTGCCCATGAGCAGTCTCATCTTCAGGACATACACTGCATTCTTCTTCCTCTTGCACCAATACATATTCTGGAGCACATTCTTTTGACTTCATCATTGCACAAGACTTTTGCTCAGTGCTCTCTTCTGCCTTGCAGCCACAGTGTGCAAGAAAACCATGCTCCTGGCAAGACACTTCAGCTTTCTCTTTCAAGTCACTTTGTTCCTGTTTAGGGCCACATACAGGATCAAATGCTGGATCTCCTTCCAAACACGCTTTCTTGCGGCCGTTGTCCTCATCCTCAGGACTTGGGTCTACTACATTTCCAGTATCTGCAGAAAGCTGCCTGGAGAGTTCTGTGTTTTCTGTACTTGGGCCCATTCTGTTGCAACTAGCACCGCTCTGTTTAGCTCCATCCTCTTCCAACAGTGGCAGCTCAAGAGGCTTAGTGTAATTTTCAAGAATTTTGGTAACTGAGCAGCCATCAAGTCCTTGCTCTTGCAAAACGCTTTTAGCCCACTGAACATGATACTGGTACCTAGCAAACAAGTAACATAAATGAGACAGTCTAGGGAATTGCATCCTTTAATTAACATCTTAAAAACAAGCATCTTAAAAGAAACCCCCAAGATTCAGCACTGTTCACAAACCAAATCTAAACGCACACCCCAGTAACTGCTATGCAAAATACAGGCATGCACAATGGAACAGGAATCCAGTCTTCAGGAAACTCTGCTATCTCGTCAAGACTCTGCTATCTTCTTTGGCTTTATTTTGCCTTTTAAGTTCCTGAAGTAACAAACACTGACCTCATCGCTGCACAAGAACCACGCACTGAGTTTCACAAAACAAAACCCTCACCAGGCCAAAAGCTCCCTTCTCCCATGGAAGCATTAAGCCTTAATTCCCTGCAAAAGCATCTTGTTATCAGAGCTTGCATGACTAAAACAGACAACAAGACTTTGCATATAGAGCTCTTGCACACTTCATCTATCATACAGTTAACTACTAAGAACAGTATCTTCAAAGCTCTGTTTTAGCTACCTTTGCAACAGCAATGGCATAGCGAAAACACCAGTGTAAAAAAATCTTCAACACAAACTACCTTCAGTTTTAACCAAAACCCTCCCATCCCTAAGAAACAACAAAAAACCTATTGGTGAGATAATGACTGAAAGCTGTAAATATTTCTAATATATTTCAGTTATGATAGGAGTTTTTAGTTTTATTTCTCCTTGGAAGTCAACATCAATGTCCAGCTGAAGGCATTAATCTTCATCCTGTAAAAGCTGCAGGCAGATGAATGCAGCTGTCCTTACCCAAACCTGGACAACTTTAGTATATTCTTTACTTCCCAAACCAAAATCCTAACATGGCGATTACAGACCATGTAATGAAGAATTACAAATGACAATTAAATGCAAATTTCATGCGTCGATATAAAATGTAAGTCCCTCTGAAGTCTCATAAGAAAGCTATATGATTCAGTACTGTACTTTGTGTTACAAAAAGTAGTTAGACTCCTCTTTCTCATGTGATTTAATTAGCATACAATTTGCACTTACAGATCTTTACCAAGACTAATCATGTTGCATTTTCTGCACCAATGTAATTACACTGCCATTGATGCTCAGCTGCATTTGCAGGCACATAAAACAGTCACAGAGTAGACTACTACTGCAGTAATATTGCTACTCTTTGTCTTACATAAAGTTGAGGACTGAAGGAGAATAACTTTTACATTTAAATAAAGTAAAATTTTTAGCGTTATCGTAAGATTAAAGCAGAATAACTGACTGGCGCACTCTTAACACCTCATATGCTATTGAAGTGGAATAAAATAAAGATGTGCTCCAACAGTGCTTTGATAAGTGTTAAAAGAGACTTCTTTTTAAAACAAGGTAAAACGTTTATGTATCACAAATGCCCAAGAACTACTTCAGCTCACACTACAGTAATTCAGTAAGGAAATCAGAGTTACTTTAAATAACGTGCCCCAGAAACTCCTTTTGCCTCCTCAGCTGAGGAACAACTTCATTATGCTTGATATTATCATGAATTACTTACCCATACTACTACGTGTGCACTCAGTCTTGGCTTCTATTCAGCAATTAATATCTGCAAGCTTACATGAAAAGCCATGCTGAGTATTCCCTACTCTATTTCTAGTTTTAATAATGTGATTATAAATGAAGTAAAAAGGAATAGAAGTCATCATCATTTATACATCCCACAATCTGAAAGCCAGGAAGATGAAATATAAACCAGAATCTTTTCTAAAACAACCAACCCCAAATCACCAAGAATAAATTAATGTAAATTAACTTACTTTCTAGCTGTAATTATAGGCATGTTTATGTTAGCACCTGTAGAAAGAAAAAATCATACATTATTTCATCAATATAAAAGGTTTCCATGTGATTTTGATCACCAAGGTAAGCTGTAGCTAATAACTACTCCCATTCTCAATTCTTGATGCCATTTTGGTCCCACTTGTACTGAAGGACACAGCAGAAACAGAAAAAGCACAGAGGTAGCAGCCTGCACACGAGGAACAATTAAATGCACTATCTTTCTCCTGCCCGTAAAAAGACAATTATGGAGGGATATGATAACATCCGGATATGTCTACTGAGGCAGAACTGTCATGGAAAAGATGAAGACTTTCATTACAAAATAATGTAATAAAGTAAATGACTACAGAATAAAGTCTGTCAAATCTAAAAGCAGACTAGATGCAATTGGCTATAAACAGATTAAATTTTACATACCCTTGCCTCATAACTCCATGACACTAAAATCTACAGTAAACCCAAGAAAAAGTGGACAGCTACAGGAAGAAAAGTTCAAGGATGACAACTTCACTTACATAATTCCTAAGCAACAAACCAGTGAACACTAGGAGAATGCACTAAGGGTCTAGTGACATGAGTTTCCTGCTCCTGTGCTGTTCCTAAGCATCTTGTACTGGCTATCATCAGGTATGAGGAGAGAGATCCTTAATCTGACCCAGTAGAGGTATTATTTTTCTATGTGCAACCTAAAATACATCTTCAATGACTGGAGAAAAATGGAAAGCACCACTGGAAGAGGATGGAAGAACAAATGGGCACAATTTACCTTGCCACTTGGAAACCAGTGAAGGATCTGAAATGCTGTACACTGGCCGACTTCTTGAAAGAATGCCTTTGCCAAAATAGCCCTTCAAAGAAAAGGAAAAATCCTGATTATGTCACGACACAAAAACTAACTTCTTTCCAAATTATAAGACATTGCCTGCCAAGATCAGCTGAAAAAAACCCAACCCTGAAATTCTGCAGCATTTAAGCTTTGCCTAACACTTGCTGCTTAGCATCTGGTACCTAGTTCAGTATTAAACACCTGCACTCAAAGACTTAACCAGTGGAGGGTGGTGAGACTTTCTCCTCCATCCTAAATATTTGTCAACCACCACCTCCAAGGAGACTTCTGAAAGCAGATGCAGAAGAAAACACCCATGTATCAACATGATGACAATGCACGACAGAAAACAAAGAGATGGCCAAAGCTATTGCCTAAGAGCAGTGGTGAAAGGGTACTCACAACATAAAAGGCTTAATTTAGCTTGATTTACTCAGGAAGAAATCACTCTGAAATGAAAAGAATCCTACAAGCATTTCTAAAACATTAATATTCCAACCTCCTAGGCTTTAAAAACAAGAAAATGCTTTTGCAAGGCTGAATAAAATGTTGGAAAAGAGAATTAAACATAACAAGCACAAAGTCCTGCAGGTGTTTTTCAGCTCACAATGTCACTTCATTCCCAAATGTATTTGCGGGGATAAGCATGAAATACTCTTCACATTTGATGCAGAGTATGTATTTTATAGCAATTTCAGGAGAGAAGGGAGATATGGACAGTTACCAGAGGCTGAAGGGGATTGAAGGCATAAAGGCAGGCAGATTTTAACCAGCATTACGCTTTACCTATGTTTAAAACACCAAGAATACTTTGGAAACAGGGTACGGACCTTGTTATAAAGCTGCTTGATATCTTCAGGGTTCGTCACAATAACATTGTTAAGAAGGATTTCAGCCCGGCACATTCTGAAATCCTTCCCACCGACTTCCACGGGAAAGGGAGATTCATAGGACTCAAAAACTCTTCTTTTCCTTCTTGGGGGATGAAAAGCTGCTGCTGCCATTACCTAATATGGATGTTTCCTCCTATGAAGCAGAAACAAAACAGTTACTGTTGAGGAGTTAAAATTCACCCATTTTTATGCTTCAGCAATATTCACCTGTATCTATCTAATATATCTCTCTACGTGTTTTTCCTCCTGGGCACTGCAGTGCCCCAGTTCTCAGCCAAGAGCACACTGAAGGTGAAAGGCGAGCCCTAGAACTGCTGAAAACGCTTCAGAAGAGCAGACGAATGCGCCGAGAAGCAAAAACCACGGCACGCGCGTGCCTCAGTATAACCTGTTTTGAGTAATTACTGCAACGAACCCCAAGGAAAACGCAGCGGCTCGGCTGTTTCTTTTCCTTCCAGACGGAACCCGTTTCACAGGGAAGCCGAACCAGGCCCGGGATCTCCGGGACAGGGGCACCGCTAAACCCCCTCCCGCAGGCCGCGGCTCCAAGCGCCACCCCCACCGCACCCGCCTCACGAGGCCGGACCCCGGCGTCGGAAGCGCGGCGCCTCACGGCCACACGGAGCCCGGCCCGGCGCCAGCAACCCCGACCGCGGCGAGGTTCGGGGTGACCGGGAGCAGAGCCCCGCTAGGCCGCATATACCCGCCCGTCGCCATAGCGACCGCACGACACCCACCGACCCCCCCCATACCTCACGCACCAGTCCGCGCCGCGAGGCTCCCCCCGCGCATGCGCAGTGCAGGCCCCGCCCCGCCGGCGGCGGCGGCCTCAGCGCCGTGAGGGCCTGGGTCCGGCTGCCCGCCTTGGGTCAGCGCGCGGGGTGGCGGCGGGCTCCTCACCGGGACCCGCGCGGGCGCTGAGGGAAAGGTACGCAAATAACGTGATAAATGAGAGCAAACTTCGCTTCTTCTCGTTTGATGCGCTGGGAACTTGTTACCGGTGTGAGCGTCGCTCGTTGGAGTTATAATCATACGTGCAAATATGATGCAGCTACTCTTTTACTCCTGTTTTGAGGTGATACTATTGACGTACCGAGATGTTTTGGCTTCAGGGAGGCTGACTCTTAGCAGACAATTCACAGAATCCCGGCCTGGTTTGTGTTGGAAGGGCCCTTAAAGCCCATCCAGTTCCAACCCCTGCCACGGGCAGGGACCCCTTCCACTAGAGCAGCTTGCTCCAAGCCCTGTGTCCAACCTGGCCTTGAGCACTGCACCCTGTGCCAGCGCCTCAGCACCCTCACATCTCCTCATGTCTAATCCAGAGGTCAGTGAATTCACTGGTGAAAACCTGTAAAAACACCTCATTTTTATGAGGTATTTTACCTTTTATTCCCATTTAACAGACATCATGAGTCATGGGGATCAGCGTTATAAGGCCACACAGGAAATGTAGCACAACACATGAGAATGCTGAGGTGGTGTTCCTGCAGTTCTTTCCTATAGAGGTCACTTCATATTGCATCTGATGAGTATTAATTGAGTTTGGACATAACTCACACACAAAGTGCTGAAGGTAAACCACAGAGGACCCTGCTGTGCTCCTGTCAGCAAAGCACACAGCAAATCCTCTGAGATGGTTCATGGAGCTCTGCTGCTAAAATACTTAAAGTGCTCCAGGTCAAAACATGAAAGCAAACCAGCATCAAAGATGTCACCCTGTTTCAAAATTCCTTCTAAATTTGTCAAATCAAGTCCCATTTAAATGGCGTTTATTTATGCTAGATATACCTATGTTTTGTTATTGTGCAGACACATTACCATTAGGCTTAATGTTACAGCGAGAAGTAGACAAAACACACAAAACCTTTAGGTCAGTTGCTTTCCTTCACATCTCATTATCTTCATACAGCCTTGAGGGGGAAACCACAGCATACGCCACTCAGCCACTGCCCTGAGTCACACACAGATTTCTTCAACCCCGTATCTGCTCCCATTGCTGTGAGCCCAGTCTGTGCTTCAGTCAGAAATGCTGCTATCTGAAGGACAAGCTTGCTCTATGATGAGTTGTTTTTTAGGCTATCAGTCATTGTACAGACACTTTCACAGATACCTGCATTTCCCTTTTTGTGATGAGACAGCAAACGGCCAGGCAGCAGCTAAATGACTAAACCATAGCTCTGAAAAGCAGACCCTCCAGGCTGTAGTAAATCACGAACTGGGAATGAGTCAGAAATGTCATACTGCTGTCCAGAGTTGAGAAGAGATGAGACAAGAGTGACCTGTGAGGAAAGGCGGCAGTAGCTCAGTCTGGAAAAGGTAAAATGGGCAAAACAGACCGTTGTGAAGAGGCAGGCACACACTGCATTTAGAAGTAATGTTGTGCCTGTGAGGTGAGTTGCATTGCAACTCCTGAAGATCCCTTTCATGGAAGTTTACAGGTCTCTACAGCTCAGCAGAAAATGTAGTACTGCCCTTGAGATGCTTTTGTTAAGTCATCTCTCAGCTTTCCATTTCTATGTTACAGCCTCTCGGCTCAGGAATGTCACTTTGAGAATAAACTGCTTCATGTTCTCTCTGCCTGATTCATTGCTTCTAGCACAGAGTACTTGATTGCACACTCTTTCTTGATACTCAGCGGGGTTATTCCACTGCTCTTTTATACACCAGTGTCAGCTTTCTGAAAAGACCCTATTTTCTAAAGCGTGATGAGAACGACTTGGTTGCAACCCCTCAGTTCCAGAAATGCATTGCCTTAAACTTTGACACACTTGCCTTTGCTGCACAGTTTCCAGCTGTCTGTAGCCTCATCCTCCATGCCGTGTTGTTTCCACTGCCGTCCCCAGAATTCCCTATAGAGGCGCTTCTGCTTGGGGACACTGCTGCATGCCCAGTAGTGCATGTACCAGCAATATGCCTTGCCAGGGGGAAGTAGCTTCTGCTCTGTGTTGTTACAGTGTTTCTCGGTGGTGGAGGAGTAGAACTGAAAAACACTAACAGTGGAAACTGTCAGGCTTGTTAAACTCTTTCTGTGCCCACATAACTGGTAATACCCTTTAAAATTTGCATAAGCATTTGCAGTCATGTAGTCTCAGCCTTTCTGTGGTTTACTGTGTCTTTCCACAATGACTGTTACATTACAGAGTACATCTGGAATCATTTCAATGAAACATTCTGTTTATAAAGAGCTCATTTAATATTTTATTAATGAATATTTTAAATCTAATAATAACTAATTTTCATGCTATAAAGATTCTGCTGCCAGTAAAATTAAGTTGCCGTGTGCAGGAAAGTGCCAGGGAGTTTGATTGTCCAAGGTGGTTGTTTTCTGGATGTTTGGGGACTTTTATAGGGAGTTGGGAAGTTAATTCCCAGTCCTATCCCAGCCAAAGCATACAGGCCAGGTACTCCTTAAATACATATTTTACATTCTTAAGCTTATTAAAAGAAACAGAAATGTCAGCCTGTAAAACTATTTGCCTGTGTAGCACTCTCAAGGAAGTTAGTCATAAAATCATGAAAGAATGCCCTATTCTTGTAACGTCTTTAGGTAATTTTGGATTGCATGCCAAAAAAAAAAAAAAAAGTCCTGGCTCTTCACGAGATACATTTCTGTCTCTGTTTTCCATGGAATTTTCCCGTAAAATGTTCTTATCCCAAACTGGTGGTAGTCCACAAAAAGGAACGTTGTGACACTTCCTTTTAACTGCAGCCTGTTCCCTTCTCTCAAGGTGATGTGACACACAGCTGCTGGAGGATGGGCTATAGTTATTTACATTAGCCTGTTTCAGCTTCCACAGACTGACAGAAATTCCCATGGAAATTCTGGTTCCATTAACTTTGACAGAGATATGGGACTGTTTGGGGAAACTTTTTAAAAAAAAAAAACAACTAGGGAATACTTTTCATTTTTATTAATATTCAGTATCTTAATTTTGTTTATTAAAGAAATAAATCAAGGTTAGTTTCTGCTTAGTTTCAGATGGTTTCCACAGGAGACAAAAAAAAAGAAAAGTCAGACAAATATTGGCCAAGTATCAACCCAGTAAGAAATCCCTTAAGAGCTGAAATCCCGAGGTGGGTGGCAATAAATTGGATAGCATGAGAAAAGAGAACATTGAAAATGAGTATCTAGTGCGCAGACTTACTTCAGACATGGAAAGTGATTTTGTGTTTTTGGAGATTAAATACACTTTGGTGAGGAATTCTTAGGGAGCCATCTGATCCAGGTGACATCTCACCACTCTTCTGCAGGAGGTGAGCGAGCACTCTGCAGGCGTCGCAGTGCACAGCGTCCCTTTTCTGCCCTCATCACTGGCACTCAGTGTCTGTTACAGACTATATGCACTTGAAAATTATGTGAACATTAATTTTCTCTGCATCAAGCCTTTCAGCAACCCCACAGTTCTACCCTTGGAAATGAAGGCAAAAGATCTGAGCTTGCAATTTCAGGGGAAATTAAGGGCACTTACAACCTCTGGGTTTTGCCCATCCCTTGAGCTCCAGTATCAGATTTATTTACCTTTTGTTGAAGAAACATTTGTTCCTTCATGGGTCATTAGTTTTTTATGCTTCGTCAATCACTCAGGTAAATTGTTAAATGACGCACAGCTTCTGTTTTGCAAAATTCTGACACTTTCACCTTCACCTTGTGCAACTTAAGCAATGGGCCAGGCAATGAAAAGCAAGGACAAAACTCCAGCAAGATAATCAGCAAAAGGCCATTTATTTTATTTCAGTGGAAAAGAAAACTGTAATACTGAGCGATTCCCACTAGATGTCCATATTTCACCAATTTTCAATTACAACTTCAGCGAGCACAGCAGCCCTGTGCAAACTGCCTACGAACTGCTGTGCTCCATTGGAAGATGTGACTACACTATGGATTTCCATGTTAGAGAAGCTGTGCACCTGGTTTTTTGTCCAGAAAGGCACTGAACCTAGCGCCAAACACTTAACCCCGCCTTTCACATGGTACGTCTCCTGCTCTCAAAAGGCAGCTGGCAGACTTTTCAGATACACTCTCCCTGGTTGTTTACAACCTTGCTTTTCTTATTGTTTTCAAATTATTATGTGCTTTTTATTAACTTGTAGGAATAAATAGTTGGAAAAAGCTTTCAAGCTTTTTAGTTTGGTTTTCTGTTTGGTTTCCTGTTTTTCACTGCATAGTTCCTTTTTGCATTCAGTTGTATGCAGAATCCTAAACCACTGGCTCAGATTTTTAGATACACCTGCATAATCGTTAAATAATTTCTTTGCTCATTATATTTCTCTCCAAATATTGATGTCTAATATTTACCTGCTTTTTCTGGGTATCTAATGGGTGTTGGAGAGCACAGTTACGCTCATGTGCATGTAGGTACAGTAACTGAGCACACAATTTTAAACAAACTGGATGCAAACAGCTTTTTGGCCCTGCTGTTCATTTACAGAAGATGCTGCTCAGCAGATCTAGAGCATCATTATTATCATGCCAAATCAGTGTCATTCTTACTGCTTTCCTTGATGACCTGTAACACTGCAAACTGAGATGCTACTTTATGCTTAATATACCCATGATGTTTTTGCTATTGGTGTACCAGTTCATTAACAAGAGGTCAGAGACCAGAAATGAGGTCAAATGTTAGCCAATTCCAAGGGCTTGAAATGAAGGCCTTATTTAAGATTACTGAATTCCATGCTAGGAATAACCCAGAAGAAAGTCTTTTTTTCACTGTTTTTCTTCTGGTTTCCCAGGCATTTTCAGTTTCATTAAATGTAAGGATGGAATAGATTTTAGAGAATGCTATGTACCAGACAGCTTCCAGGACCAGATGCAAACTAGGCCCTAGTGATTTATAACTCCCATAGATGTGAGTATAACTTCTAAAGCTGAATCTTTCTCTGACACTTTTACCTTATTTACAATATTAAGGAAACAGAATAGGATCCTTTTATTATAGAACAAAATGAAAATCTGGTGTCACTCCATTTAATCTAGACCATGCCCGATCCAGGAATGAGCTTTCACATTTAGCTGTCTCTAAGCACATAAACAATCCTGCTGGATTCAGCTATTATCTGAAATGTGTCTCAAAGCTCATCCTAAATGCTGTCTAGGTTCATGTGTCATAACTGACAAAAGGACAAAATAACAAGCAAATCAAGATAAATCCCTACATCATCACATTCTAAGAATGGAAATAAACCAAATAAATCAATTTGCTGCCAAAACTATATACATTTTTGAACACAAAAAGAAACCCAGAACATCCTCTTATGGAATATATCCCAATCTTGAATATTTACTTTCCGTTTGTTTAATAACAGGAAAAGGTTTGTAGGTCTTTTGTTGAGTTTTACTTGTCAGCATCTTAATATTCCTATGGTATTCTTCTTAAAACTATTAACAGGAAAAAAAAACAGTGCCATGGCCTATACTAGGAAATGTTCTGTTTATTTTAAATGCATTTATGAGCACACAAAGACAAACAATTACCTATCATAAACCAAGTGAGCAACTTATAATGGCTTGGTGTCTCATTTGTACTTCTTTATATAGTTCCTTGGCTCATTTGTCCCTGCCCTTCCTGTGTTCTGTGTGTTACCTCTCCCTGTACCTTCTGAACTTGAGTGTGGATTAAATCCTTTTTTTTCGTTTCCCCCTTACCTGCTGGGCTCTGCTTCTTTTGGTGTTGCAGCCATAACAACCATTGGGCTAAAGGTTTATAACACAACTACAACGGGGTCAAGGGATTGTCACTAGCATGAATCCTAAAACTGAAGGGCTTCTTTTTAAGTACATAGCCCTTAGACTAGCCTCTGAAAGAAAGTATGACAAACAGCTTTCAATGATCATTGGACTTCTTACAGAAGTACTTCAAAATGTTTTGGCCTCGCCTGTTCCATTGTGGCAACTGCAGTAACCACAACCACTGCACCGAAAACTAATCATGTTAAAAAAGTAGGATAGTTCTGCTACTGCAGGATAGACCAAGCTATATCTGATGGGCTAGTTCTCTTCACATAGCTGTAATGTGATGTGGGCTTGTTTAAACAGTGAGTAAGGTACAAACAGTGACTGGATTCCCTAGGATCATAACTGTGGGCACAGTAGTGTTTGAAATTCATGCTTCAGATAAAAAAAAAAAAAAAAAAGACAAATAACTAATAAAAGGAAGTGCAAACAGTAGGGAAATCTTGTTTCCATCTGTCAAGCTGTATAAAGGACAGTTGTACTGGAAAGAATGGTTGGCGTTGTGGAGGCTACTGGGGCTCAGGCTTTGAGGACATCTTACATACTCGAAGTAGTTGGGTGAGGATGCATGATCTTCACCCAGTTGTTCTGCATCTTCACTGACTTAGCTATACAACAGATCTTTGGCGCAGAGACCAAGTTTTCAGTGATAAACATCAGGTTCAGAGACCCAGGCTTTCTTGATCATATCTATTTCCTGATTATTGTCATTAAAATGAGATTTAGCAGGAAACTAGGATCATTACTACTCCTTTAAAAATGTCTGGTTTCTCAGCCATTGGATAAAAAAGCAATGCTGTTGAATTGAGATAGTTCACCAGTAGTTAATCTGGGAAACACCTCTCATTACTCAGGTGACTGTGACCAGTTATCGCTAGAATGGGTAGGTCAAGCACAACCTTTTAAAACTGTGTGCTAGTATGGGCATGCTGCTTCAGCTAACGTAGTCTTTACAGGAAGTTACTAGATCTTTCAAATGGAATTTAAACATTATTTATTGTGAGAGCTCTGTAAGCAAGACATGATTAAGAAATCTGCGGGCAAAAAAGGAGATGGTCCAGAAAGACTTTTTATAGACTTTTTTAAAGGCTTCTTTTTGTTATGCTAAGAATTGAAAAACAAAATCGTATTAACCCTGATCATGAGCATGGTCACTGAAAAAAGATGGCTGTGTTAGTATGAACATATTTATAAGATCATATTAACAGCATGAGCGAATTAAAGAGAACTGCTTCGTCAGGACTTTTCTGAACCAGTCAAAAATGCTTCAAATCTCAAAGGGTACACTGTAGGTTGAAAATTACTTTTGTCAACCCATTGAAAGAGTGGCATTTTCTGTTGCACTTGACTTGGAAATGGATGAACTATACAGAAGCTATCATATCACAGAAGGCTTTGTTTTCATTGCTCAAACAATGCTGGCTTTTACACCCTAGGATAAGTAACTGTTGGGACTGCTCTCAAGTATGAAGAGAAGACTAAACACTTCAGCATTACCATGATGGAAGTGTGCTATTATCCAAACCCACACTTGGAGTTGACCTCGGTGTGTGTAACTCAGTGCTAAACTGAAGTGCTTGGTCTTTTCTGTGCTTTGACCTCAGGGCTGCTTCTGCACGTTAGTTGCCACAAAGCAAAAGTCATAGCTTTTTTTTAGCACCTAAGTCAAGCCCTTACTGTATCTTTCTGCAAGGTTATTTTCACATGTGATACAATTTACAAGCTACAATTCTTTTGCTTCTTATACAAATCCACAGCAGAGGCATGGGGCCAAGCAATATGGGTGGCTGTATTTGGATGCAAAGAATCCTGTCATCACATTGCAGCGTGTTATGAAACCTACTGTGCAATGTATGACACGACTGGATTTCATATTGCAAGGGAAGAAACTGATTGTCAAATGACTACTAGATATTGGTATTCAGGTTTGTAAAAGAACAGATAAAAACATGCAACTCATACATATATAATAATAAGCAAAACTACACATAAACACCCGATTTCTCACATCCTTTCCCTGACTGTAGCAGGTGGAAAACACACATGTAATCTACTGATCTAAAATGTATTGGCTTTCAACATTTATCATATTTCATATAAGTGTCCTGAAATACTAGAGAAAATTAGGAATATTTGAATTGTTTAATGCCTTCAACCCATCACAGATGGAAGAGTCCATCTATAGATGAACATCTTCCATTCATTGCATTAGATCCACAAAGCCCCATAGAAGAATCACAGTTCTGCCAGATGCCATTAGGGCACTAGATTATGTGTTTGGACCTTTGGATTAGGAAAATTGCCTGTAACCAGAGAGCAACCTGATGAATACACCTCTGTGAAGGCTCACATGCATGCACTTAAAGTGTTTAAGGTCTGGAACAACTTAGATTTACGCAATGTTCTAGATAGAATTGCATCAGTTCAATATACAGGCTGCCTAGAACGATGGGATGAAACTTCCTGGTTTAGCACACCATTGCCTATCTGGGTTGAGCAGGGAATCATGGTGTGCTGGTACCTAGAATTTAATTATCTGGGGAATGGTAATACGATAATGGTGTGAACAGATAGTATGCAAGACATACCGATTTCTTATCTGCATTTTGCATACATTCATATGACATGCAAGTTGCTGTCAGGTGCCCCTTGTCAGCTGCAATTTGGGAGCCTGATTCTGCTATTGTATAAGGGGACATTACAACATTTAACAGACCTCAACCATACAATGACATCTGAACTTCACTACTTACATTACTGATGGCTGAAAGCTTAATTCTCTGTAGCTTTCAGATGCAAATTTCTGTGTTTACTTCTAAAGAGTGTTACAGTTTAAACCATACATGCTTTACTTACTTTTTTACCAGATCCCAGCGGTCTGTGATACCTTTCTCCTGAAAACTGCTTCTTTATCTTTCTTTTCACTTCAAGGTGCCTGTTTTCCAATTGGTATTGCTTACTGATGCAGGCCTTTAGAGATAGCTACCATTGTAAAAATGATTTCTGCAATGCAAGTATTCTCATTCCTGATGTTCTTCATTGCCTCACCTTGTAACAGCTACTTGTGCCTTGCCTTAACCTTTCCTAAGGCAGGGACTGTTTTCAAATGTAGCCATAGAGCAACAGAGTAAAACCTTGTTCCTGCTTGAATCCCTAACACTGCTTTAATGCAAGTATTGTGGCAGTGTGTGTGTAATTCCTTAAAGCTAAAGTTACTCAGTGAAAAGTCGCAGGGGTCCAAAATGAGCAAAACTTTTGTAAAATTCCTATTGCTAATCTACGGAATTTCTAACAAAGGTGTTGAAATCACTTACGCTTTTGCTGACTCATTTCCCCCACGCGATAGCTGGTGACCTCAGAAATACCCTCACAGAAGTTCAGGGCGCATAGTTGCCATCTGTACCATAAAGAACACACTGAACTCTCAACTCCAGTTCATCCTAAAACTTTTGCTTCATATACTTTACTGCACGGCAAACCTGAGTCTGATTTCAAATGTAATTTCCTTTTATAATCTGCTCTGACTCAGATGCTAAGTAAGAGTGGTATTTACAAAATATCTGTATCACCATGCATTTATCTTGCCAAGAGAAGTTAAATGGTTACATATTAAAAAGATTTTATAAGCATGATATGCCACAGTAAACATCAGTAAAAGCTGTTCTAAAACTATTTCTGTCTTTTGTTGGGAAACAAATTATTGAGGCTTGAAGGGGAAGACTGCTTAGTTAAAAGGAAGGAGAATTAAACATACTGAGGTTTTAAAGGAACTCTGGTTTGCTGATTAAGTGCTTTCTACAGAAATGCAGCTAATATTTCCTTCTTTTTTAATTTTTAAGTCAGGCCCAACTGCCAGTAAATTACTTTCTTTACTGTGGGTGGAGGTTTATTTTTAGTCACAAAACCAGTATAGATCAAGACAGGAGGCTGAAAAGCAAGATGTCTCCATGCTAAACAAACTGCTACTCTTGGTGTCAACTCATGCATCTCACTGTGGCTCAGCCTAACTTTCTGTTGGGAAGCAGCCATCTGCTACGGCCATAAAGCTGCCTTATGCCAGAGTCCCTTTCCTTATCTTTCAGCTTTTAAGCTCCATGCCTTTGGTTTTATTGTGGTTGAATTTTGCAGTACTTTGAGACTCACGGTGGTGCTGGAATTTCATCTTCTTGTCTATGAACTTTTGGTGGGCACTACGACAGCATTGCCTTTTAGAAACAGTCTCCATATGTGATAATAAATAGTTCAAAACAAGTCTCCCACCAAATGTTTAACATCACCAGATGACAGCCTGCTAACCCACTGGAAAATGACAGATGTTTTAGATGCCTGCTGGGCTGTTTGTGCAGCTTCTCTGAGCAGGTTGTCACCTTATTCTAAATTGAGAGATCCAAGGCATCCAGCTTTTAAATGAATGCTTTTCCTTTGCTCTTGAAGGTCTCTATGTCCACCAGTGCTGTTTACCACACTGTAGTTTATGCTGAGTTACTACTTTTCCCTCCTGTTCCCGTGTGTTGATTCAACACATCAATAGAGAAAGTAATTCTCATCAGCATAAAGTCAGCATATTTCATTACATTAGAACATTCTCTATCATGTCTCCTAGCTTTCAGAAGTATTGAAAGACTAAATCGGTTTATGCTTGAGAAGCTCCTTGAGATCCATACATAATCCATGGGAAATACGCTGTTTGGTTTAAATTAAGTGCAACTCTACTCTGAGAATAAGCCTGCACACAGTGCTGCTGCTTCAGTAGAGTTGTACTTTGTTCATAACAGCTGACCAGTTAAAAAACTTGCTTTTTCCACTCCTCATACTGTAGAGTTAATACAGCTCCAAGTGAGTGAACTGCAGATTACAGTTCATGTTCTGAAACCTCAAACAGAATTGTTTACTAAGTTTCAATCAATTACACCTATGCAAAGTCATTGTAAGTGACAGGTGGGTCAATGAGGGCATAGTTTGCTGATGTGGGGCATAGCATGGATGAATTTGAGGCCTAACTTGATCTCTAGAAATTTACGCTTTTGGACACCTGCAAAAGGAATCTGAAAGGCTCTTCCCTTGTGTTCCAGAATCTAAGCTAAATTTGCCAGGTTTGTAGTTGGCAAAAAACTGTTTCTGCAATGTCTATAGTCAGTATAACTTCTTATACACATAAATCTCGGACACATGATGTCATATGCATGGATCAGTCCTTGTTGCTCGGTGCAGAACTCATACAAGTAAATACCCATGGATTCTTGCAAAAATCAGGATTTGAGAGTGCTGGATCCTGTGTATATTAATGGCACGGTTATCCAGTGACAGCCTGATGTCAGTAACATATATTGAAGGAAAGTCTTGGGACTACAAACTAATAACACAACTCATTGCAAGACTGTAACACGATTGCATCAATTCCTGCAATGGGTGTATGAATCCCTTGAGTGAGCACTGTCTGATTAAAAACTGACTCGTGGTTGGATTTGAATACTTGGAATAAATAAACCAGCAATTGACTGTTATGCAAGGGCTATATACTTTCCCCATAGACTTTCACAAAATGCCACATTTCTGACACCTTTCCAGCAGGCTATTTAAAGGCACCATGGTCTAGGCAGTCAGGATGCTAGACTGCAAATATGTATACTGGGTCATGTTCTCCATTCTGACATGCACTTGGCAAATAACACCTCAGTTACTCAGTACCCTATTTGCAAAACAGAATGAAGCCACTTACATGCCACTTACTTTGCTATTAATAGAGCATGGGACTTATTTAAGACCTATTAGTTCTTATAATTCCTTTTAAAAAATCCTTTAAAAGTAATTATTTTACAAAAATTCATTTCAAAATGATTATGTATTCATTGGAATAGTAACATCTATCTAAATGCAAATGTACTGCTTCATCCTATTAAGTATCTATAATGCATATTTAAAATCTCAATAAACCTCCTTACCCCATAAGGAATATTCTGGTCTCATAGGTAAGCAGCAGGAATTTGAGGCAGCTTTCTGAGGCACCCTCATGGTCTGTATGAGGTTGCAGCAAATTGAAAAAACCCATAAAATGTGGATTAAAGTAACACTGCTCTTAAGGACAGAATTTAACTGTTCCTGCACCTCTACAACTCCTAAACAGCAGTAATGGCAGAAGTGCAGACTCTGAACTACAGACAAGCCCACTCCGTGGCATCTGAGAAAATGGGAGTCTTGTATTTGTTTATCCACATCAGTTCTTGGTGTGTGTGTGTGTGTGTGTGTCTGAGGACCACCACTTGTTTACATTGCTGAGAAATTACTGTGTCAATTTAAACATGACAGGTATTCACACCGCATTAATTCCTTGCTTCTGCTTCTATTGTTTCTCCTTTTGCATAGCCAAGTGACACGGACTCAGAAGGGAGATAAAATAAGCCCATGCTCTGTTAATCAAAATCTTCCCATGCAACCCCATGCATACTTTTATAGATGGCAAATTTAAGCAGAAGTATCCCCTAAAACGCCAGGAAAACAGGTAGGAATTGCTAAACAGTACCAGGTCTTTATTATCAGGGAGAATTCCAGTGTGACCCTTCCTCCTGCTTCAGAAGGTGTGAAAAACGAATGTAAAATGTTGCATTTCTGCAAAAGCCACGGCCTTTGCTGGAATGATAACTGTGGTTGTGGAAAAAAATACGTGTGGTACGCTGAGCAAAGACTTAAACTTCATGGGTTTGAGCTCCTTCTCAGGAGGTAATCTCTTTCTCAGCACACAACTGAAACAGGCAGGCTACATTAGGTTTCAGAGGAAAGGAGTCCTTCTGTTGGTTCCAGTTCTGAGGCCATGGGTGCAGCAGAGCAATGTCTCCCCTTCAGACAGTGTCACACCAGCTGGGATGGGGTTTGGATCTATTGTCTAGGCACCCAGTGCCAGCCCTGTTTCCCTACTGCTTGCACAGTCTTCTCAGAGGTGTGCAAAAGAACCACACATGTGACAAATGCTGAAAGGCTGAGTGGTATTGAGGCTATTACCTTCTCTCAGCTTTTAAATAAGAGGTTCAGGATTAGAAAAGCTCTGGAGCTCATCGTAATTTAGACTTCTGCATAAAATGTCCTTGTAGATAATGGTACCGGTGTTTCTTCCACATATCAGGACTTCCAGGCAAACTCAACTGTTTAGTCTGTCACACTGCTGCAAAGTTAAATAACGTCAATGTACATAAATAACAAATATACGGACTTACTATCTACAAAATAACAACTTTTATTTGCGCCACAGGGTACCTAAATTCAGGCTGCTAACTGCTATTTGAAAAGATCTGTTAAGAGGTGTGATCTATATTACATTTCTGTGAGGCAATATGTATTCAGAATGAGCAGATTCTACTTAGCACTGAAGAAAGGAGGTAGTGGATAGCAATTTACTTCATAAGACAACCAGGAGTCTGCTATACTTATCACTGTGTAGCCAAAACAAAAAAGAGGTGCCAAAGTACTAGCTTTCTTTAGAGATACTCCACTGCTATCTGTCTAGTGCCATTGAACACAAGGATCCAACGTCTGTGGACAGACTGTGGTATACAATATTTTGGTTACATTATCAAGGCATGTAACCCTGTGGAAGCCAAGGGAGTTCTTAGTCTACTACCTGTTTGCAGCCACTCTGGGGAGAAGAATTTCCAGTAGCACTCAGTTCGTACTGGCAGTGAAACAAAGCAAGTCTTCCAGGAAGAAAGGAAGCTCCCCTGCATTGACTACAATGGAAAATAAAGGCAGACACAATACAATGAGTACTTTAAAACTGGCTAGGAACAACGTTACTGTCATTCATTCCAGGAGGGTGTTTCTTTTTCATGCAAGTGGCCAGAATCTTCATTTTATTAAATAAGCATTTACAACCATAAAAAGATGTGAAAGGGGGGAAATGGACTGTTAGCCCACAGAGAGTTCTACAGTAGAATTGCTAGCATTTCATGAAATTTGTCTTTAGGTCTGCACTGGTTATTTAATAGTTAGTATGTCCTCAGCCTAAACTCCCTGATGAGCCTAAAGAAAATTCCTCAGTTCTGTTAGAATTGAAAAAATCATAAAGAACTTCGGGTTTGAAGGCTGATGCTCTCTGAATCATCTCCCAGTCTGCCTTCATGCCATGTTTTTAAGCTTCTTTCAAGGCTAGAAAGTCTGCATGAATTGCTGAACTTCCCATAAAGCACCAACAATCATCCGTAAAATAAATCCTAGAAGAGCTCCTCATCATCAGGAGACAATCAACAACTCAGTGTTTCTCCAGCTTTGTGGAAGTTGTTCCCTTCTTTCCTGTAACAATACGACCCAGGCAGGCAGTCATGACTATGTGTTGTCCAAGCTTGCAGCCTGTGGTCTCCTTCACCCTTCCTGGCTCAGAGACATTGATTCACACTTCACATAGCTGCCAGAATGGAGAGAATTTTCAGGGGGAAGAGAAATGGGCAGAGAAAGAAGAAGGAAGGAAGAGAGGCAAACATCAGGAATTTCTGCAGTTTACCACGTAAGTACAGGATATTATCCTTACTCCTCCAGTAGCATCTGCCCTAGTTTTGCAAAACTCCCATATAAGAGTGAGAAAGAGGTGTCTCAGGAAGATTAAGGTGACTTTAAGGTTCACCATAACTACTAGGGTAAATTTGCTTTTTAAGATCCCAAGAAATGGAACTTAGCATGGAAAAAATATTCTTAACTTATGGTCTTTCAGATTTCCTTATTTGTTTAGCCAAAGTTCTTTTCCTTAATGGTGTTCCATTATTTCCAGTTGCATTTGCAAACACACTACCTTGTCTCCCTCCCCATAGGGATGCTCGCTAACAACATAGCATATTGGTCACCATACTTCATTGCTGTCCCTTTGCAGGCAAGCGAAGGGCACTGAAGGCAAACAGAAAACAGCAGCTCTTCCTGTTCTGGAGTTGCACCAGACGTCTGCTACTCATGAAGTTCACGTAGCTTCCTCTGCTGCTGAGATGAGGTGAAACTCTTGTTGCCTTTTTCAAACACAGTCTATTGCAGCACGGCAAGGTCCTATTGCATCAAAATCGGGTTTCAAAATATAGTAAAACCAACTTGTCCCTAAGTTATTTATGTATTTGATACTGATATCTAAGAGAGCAGCAGCATTACTGACAGCAAGAGGATTCCAAGCATCTGTCCTTAGCTTTCCAGTGACCCTAGGGAAGCAATATATAATCCACATATTTTAATTGCCACAGGGGTTTGTGGGCTGTGGAGGGGTGGGAATGTAGACAAGCATATTTCTGGATCCTACTTGTATGTGTGTGATTTATATGACAGCCTCATCACTGTGGAAATAAAGGAGTTGTTATAGAGATGGGGAGGTATATTCTTTGAAGGAAGAGGTATATGTAAGGAATTTCACTGTCCTTAATGAACCATGCATATTGGAAGGGTTCTCTTAAAATACCGTAGCATACTGCCAAGAATTATCCTTTAGTTTTCTACAGCTTGAGGAATATTCCAAGAGTGTCTCTAGAGTTTTTTGGCTACAGATATCGGGATTCACCAAGAATTTCAATGGAAGGCTGCAGGAGAAGTAAGAGCTTTGCACACACCTCAGTGTGTGTAAGGTGCCTCCAGCTGTTCTGACAGCAGAGGCAATTGAAGCACATGATTCCCTGCTCAGCTCTACTCCTTCCCTGAAGCACCCTGCCACCAGTGTTTGCCCCATTCTTCCAAAGGAGCACAGAAAGAAATGAATGAGCCATCCTGCCACAACTTCTGTTACACTTTGGCATAAGGAGACAGGATGTAATGTGGCTATGATTTCATTTCAATCTCTTTTGAAACTTGCTCATCTTTTAAACAAAGTATTGGATATTTTATATTTTTCTTGTGCAAACACTGCAGCTTCATCCAGGATGATCTCCATTAACACAGAGTGTGCATCTTGTTTCAGAGTCAGTTACAGCACTGAGAAAAATGATCATACCAGGAGCATTCTTTTGTCATTAAATGTTTATGCACGTGCTGAGCCACATGTTTTGTGTGACCAAAAGCAAATGCTTCTACAGAAATATGTCATCTGAAATCTTTCTGCCCCCACCGCTTCCTCTTTTGACACACTGATGCTGAGGTGAGGCCATGCTGAGTCACCCACATAGTGACACAGCATATTTTTAGTAAACTTACATAAGTGCTTGTGAAAGATTAATTTCAGTTTCTAGGTACACTGCTTGACGAGGACCAGTTGCAAGAAACAGTCCCTTTTTATGGCTAGTCAGAATTTCTTTGCCTGTATTGTTCAGAAGAATAAGATGACTTCCATTCTCTGTATTGGAACTGCTGCCTAACATGTAAGGGAAAGAGATTTGTCATTTTGCTCCTTCAGTTAGCATCCTGGCATCCCTGCATATTGCCTCATCAGTCAGGCTGTATTCAAGTTACTAATTTGGATGCAAAGCTACACTTAACACAGTTGCATACAGATAGATATCATTTGCTCAGAGAAGAAATTATTCCGTTTCTTCTCCTGTGAAAGCTTAAAAATTGCTATAGAAATTATCTGGCCAATATATAATTTTCTCTGATTAGCAGCAGCTCAGCTATGGCATTAGCTGCAGCTTCTAATATACAACATTACAGGGTCCAAATTCAGTGCTAGTGCAAATGTGTATAGTTTTCCTGGGAGTGTGGTGAGCTAGTAAATGCAATACTGGCTGTGCTCTTTTACAGAAAGATTTCAGAATAGTACTGTGTTAAATTACAGTAATTCCAGAACTTAATCCTAATGTTAGAAAATATGCTAATGCTGGCACTGGGGAACCTCACATTGTGAAGCAGCCCCTCGTTTGCTTTGTACAAATGCTGTGCTTCTTGAAGAATATTCTTTATTGAGCACAAACCAAAAGATCTTCCATAGACATCAATAAAATCACTGAATAGTGCAAAGGTGATGGAATATGAACAGCAGATATGTGTGTTGCATAGCACTTTGCGGGAAACAAATTGGTTTGAGTCCTGTTCACCTAGAAAAGAGCCCAGTCAATCAGTAACCCCTCTTGTGAATTATCTAGAGAAGACAAGAGTGAATGGTTACAGATGCTACATTGACATGCACCCCTAGCGGTGGCTTTCCAGGATAGCCTGTAGCCATGAGTGACTCCACAAACAGGTACTCAGAGTCATGTTACTGGAATCACACCATTCTGTACGTAAATGGAGTTTAAGTTATCTCATATGTATAAACAGAGGAGGAAATAAGTAGCTAAAACAAAACCCTCGTAGGATTCCACAAATCCAGCCATTCTTTTTAAAACCTTGGAGGAACATGACAGAAGCAGCAGAGGATCCAGGCTGTTGATCCATTACAATTCATAGAGCTACTACTACTTAGAAAAATAGAGTAAAAATTATTTCTATCTAATATTCCAAGCTACTGGGTGGTTGTGAGGTAGAGTCAAGGTATTAAATCTGGTATACTTGATATCTAAAATCTGTCAAAGATGTGGCTGCCAGGAAAACAAGAAAACTCTGCATGTACACTGTTATGATGCATGTGTAGCCATTTCCAGAGCTAGGCTGAAAATCCACCCTGTCTCTCATTTCAGAAAGGATGCTTATCAATGCAGGCTCAGACTGAGGGCTAAAAGACACATTCTTTAACACGAAGGACCCTGTGGTCTCCTACCTTAGAGCACTGATTGCAGGAAAGGGTGCCAGCTCAGAGGCAGTATGGATGACATAAGAAATTTCAAATTAGTCGTAATTTTCTTTGAATCAGGAAAAATAGCAAATACTCCATGAAGTAAATAATACTGTTCTTGTCTTCATGATCAGAACAACTTATATATAGCCATAAATTCAATGGTGCTCACTTTTCAGTATCTGGAGAGGCTTTTCCTGTTTGGAGGAGACCATAAAACAAAGTGAAACTTAAAGATCAGCCACCAAAATCTGACAGGCCTCCAAGACAGGGAGGCAGGAATAGAAGTCCCAGGAACAGAGCAGCTTAGTCCATTTAAGATGTTTAGATATCATCGAGCTGCTTGCTGAAACTGAGAGTGCAGTTTAGCAGTCAGAAGCCAGGACAGGTAGCTGCAGAGTTGGTCAGAAATGTGAGTCCAAACACTTACTTATTCAGTATTTTTAAAGCCAGTTTATCTGAATATTGCTGAGATTTCACACTGCGATTCTCCTTACAGATCTGTCTTAAACCAATCCAGCCTGTGGGATTTCCATCCCTTTCTTCCCTCTGGCTGGCATGCTGCCTCTCCTGTGTGCGAGCACAGGCTCTGCCATCCCTCCTGCTGGTGACAGGGGAGCTTTTCTTCTTAGTGTGAAGAAACAGGCAAGGGCACTGCCCCACTGGGCTTCTCTGCCTAATGTGTGGGGAAAGGAGGTGCTCAAGTCACCTCTCTGTACACAGAAAGCATGATGGGGATTCTTCTGTGTGGCTATGTTTGAGGGCATTCCCCTCACCCTGACTGGCTTAGGAACGTGAGCAGTGTAGCTTCTCATCCTCGGAGAGTGACTCAGGATGACTTCTGCTGGCATCTGAAGATGTTCAGGCAGAACGATTAACACATGACCTGAGGCCAACTACAGCTGAGATTTTGGATTAAAAATGTAAGAGGAACATTTGTCACGGAATACTCCATCCTTCAAGGAGCAGAACATGGTCTAACAGGGAATAAAAGCAGCATTTATTTTTCTTTAGAGTGCTTCTGTTTCACTAGTTTTTTCTGACCCTAAGAACAATCATATTTGGATGGAGTGCAATTCTCCCTCACGAGTTTGGCTTAGGGAAGCAGTCTGTGAAGCAACACAACGTATGTTCTTTCTCAGACTGGGAAAAGCTGCACCTTGCACTTCTGAGCAAAGTGGAATAAAGCAATTGGATTGAGATTCTTTACAGTAGATACACATGGGGTTGATATCCTAATGCCAAACAGGGTCAGAGCAAGGAGAAACATTTACACACTTGTCTTTGGAACAAATGCTCGGGGAGTGTCCAAGCTCAGTTTTATAAGGAGATTATCTACTTGGAGTTAATTGTCAGTCAGTTAACCAGAGATAAAATACTTTAGTGTGAATACAGGGTCCAAGCAGTGTTTTGCTCTGAGTGTTCACCTTATTTTCTGTAGAACTACTGATGAGGGAAGCTATGTTACGTGTGGATGACAGGAGTGTGCACACAGTAGCTTGTTCTTAGAAACAATCATCAGGTTGTGGAGGTTTTTGTTCAGGATTTGTTTTTGGGGGTGTTGTTTTTGTTGTGTATTTTTTGGATGATACCCATTTCTGCATTGCTTATTTCAGAATACGGCACCATGACTGACCGTAGTAAATCTTGAGCTGCACAGTGTGGTCAAAAGCATAGGCAGAGGCCATGCTGTTCACTCCGTGCTATCTGCTTCAGTACAGCATTTGCTCTTCAGTTAATCAGTCACCTACTCCTTCTAGATGGCAGCTTCTCCAGGCCAGCGCCAAGGGGTTTGCTTTGATTCTGCTGGAGTTACACATTTACCTAGTTCTGTATTCCCCAGCTGGAGTCATAATCAGACATCAGTACAGTGTGTAAGTCACAAAGTTCTCCTGCTGATAATGTCGTCATTGCTTTATCATCTGGCAGTGGAGCACTGCTATCAGTTTAGTGGAAATCGAAGCAGTGGTATTCTGCTTACAGATTGTCACCCTAGTGTTTTGTCTATATGCCCAATCCTACACAAGCAAGCCAAGGAATTTTGCTAACTCAGCTACAGCACTTAAGCTTTGCAAAGCTCTGTAAGCACAAGTTCCCAGAGAAGAAATCCAAGAACACGATGTGGGAGGGGGAAAAGTGTGTTTTAAATACATTTAGTGAGAATTACTTAAACACTTCATCAATCAAGTGACAAACAAAAAGTAAGATCTTATTTATAATCCTTCTTTGCATTGGGTTTAGTAAAAGGTTAGTATATGGCAGGAAATTAAAATTGTATTTAATTTTTCCACCTGCTTCTTTCTATTATACCTTGGCCAACAGTGTGTAGTCTTAGTACATTCCGTAACAGACCTCAGGGCAATGTGGGAGCAATAATGAAACACCAGTATATTTTCTGGGAGCAACTGCAAAAGCTGTTGGCAAGACTGGAGGCTCACTTCAGCTATAGGTTATTGCACACATTTCTCAGACAGCTGCTAACAGGCAAAATAGCTCTGCTGGAGAATAAACAAACAGTGATTTCTCTGATTTGCTTCAGGAATGATTTCCAATTGAGTCAGAAGAATGATTTCTTTCTTATTGTTGTATTTTCTTTCTTAAGTGTTGAAATCTATCATCTAAATCAAAGAAAACCTAAGGTGATTAATCAGCTGAAACCTTTAGTCTTGCTAAACTAGGCCAGTGTATGTTTTTGTCATATTTTCTGCTACTCTAAACCAGAAATGACATGGAAAACTCAGTAAAATAAAGGATTTGAGGCAAGAATGTGGTGTCCACTTTTACTCCATATAAAATGAATAATCAAGCTCTGAAGAACTGGAATTCAAAGAAGCAGTAAGGAGCACTTGGAATGTCAGGGTTAGATGTTGCCATTTAAGGGAAGTGGCCTGGAGGAGTTGGAGAAAGACCAGTTTGAAACAGAGAAATAGAACAACAGTGCTAGAAGGGGTGGAAAGGTCTTCTAATCCATTCTCCTGTTCCAAGGCAGGAGCTGAGAGTCTTGAACTGCTCCTGACAGAGTGAAGGGACCAAGTAGAAGTTGGTGGTAGAGGTTGCTGCTGTAGATGAACCTTTCTGGAGTTTCCCTTTTTTTTGACTTAGGCTTGTTTGAGGTTAGATATACAAAACTTTGTGTAACAAGACAGTGTTGTACAAGAGCAGCAGTAGCCTGTGCTTCTGCATCACCTCTTGCTTTCTATGAGCAAACCTGTGAATTGCACATTCCTGCGGGTAGTTAAGCATGCGGTTAATCTATTTGTTCTTCCAAATGTGGGGGATTTGCAGACTTTGTTGGCAGCTCCAGATCTAGAAATACTGTTACCAGTGAAATGGAAAAACCCAACACATTTAAGCTAATGAAAGGAAACCCTTTGCTGAAGCACAATTAACTTGCAGCTCCTGTTATCACAGGAGGTAGGTGAGGACATTTACATAGTAAGCTGTTTCTTTCAGTGGATAAGCCTTTGCTAATGAGAACAGTATGGACATAGAAGATGAACTTGGACCTGCTCGAGTGAATCCAAAGGAGGCCACGGAGTTGCTGTGAGGGCTGGAGCAGCTCTGCTCTGCAGACAGGCTGAGAGAGCTGGGCTGGGTCAGCCTGGAGAAGGCTCCTTAAGGGGAGAGCCTTAGAGCAGCTCCAGTGCCTAAAAGGGTCTACAAGAAACCTGGAGAGGGGCTTTGGACAAGGGCCTGTAGGGACAGGCCAAGGGGAATGGCTTTAACCTGCCAGAGGGGAGACTGAGATGAGCTCTTAGGCAGAAGCTCTTCCCTGTGAGGGTGCTGAGACGCTGGCACAGGGTGCCCAGAGAAGCTGTGGCTGCCCCATCCCTGGCAGTGTTCGAGGTCAGGTTGGACAGGGTTTGGAGCAAGCTGCTCTAGTGGAAGGGGGCCCTTCCATGTCAGGGGGTTGGAACTGGGTGAGCTTTAAGGTCCCTTCCAACCCAAACTGTTCTAGGATTCTATGATATGTATAGAACAAGTATTTTTCTCTTTGAAAGTAGAAAGTAGCTTGTTTATAGGGATAAGCATAGTAGCACTAGTTCCATTAGCAACAGCAGCTGATCCTGTATCATCTGTTGCTCTATTCTACCTGCTAAAGGTGTTTTGTGGTTTCTGCTAAAGGAGCAATTTCCCACATTTGAAAACTTGGACCATACCATAATAAGAAGTCTGCCTTGTGGCCTCTTCTCCACCTGTTCTTGGATGTACCCACCAAAAATCTTCACCTCACCCATCCATGGTTTGCCAACAATGCTGCTTTTTCCAGCCCTGATTGCATATTATCCCCATGGCAAATACAATTGCCCAATAGCAACAGACATTAAGAAAGCATTTAATGTATTGTTGCTTGTCCTGTAATAAGAAATGCAATAGCTGAAAATGAAGATGAGAACTGTCACCCAGAACAGCCAGTTCTAAGGAGCCAAGACTTTGGGAGAAGCTCCAATAACGTGCACGATACATTCTGAAATGAGCACCCAGGCAAGACTGGATTATTTTTTGGAGAAGGCAAATTTGAACCCTTTCTTTTGAACATTAAGAGAAATATTACCATCAGATCACACCTGTATTACAAGCTCAATCTGATCCTCTTACGATGATTTCCAGGTGAATGGATTCATATTGGGAGTTCTAAATGTAAACTTAAGAGGGTGTTTGAGAACTTGATCCTGCAGTTAATTATTTTGCTTTCTGAAACTGCTGAATTCCTTTTACCATCTTCTTTTGCACATAGCGCAAATGAGTGACACAGATCCCCCTCAGAGAAGCTCAGCACTGTGCAGGATGGAACATACATTACATAAAGCAAATCTCTCAACTATTTCATCAAGGTCCCTAAGAAAAGCCAGGGACAACTGACTTCTGTGATGTGAAATCGCTGCAGGACTTGGGCACCCTGAAGACTTGGACATGATCTCCACTATGGGGAGAAGTATGTACAATCACATGAAATTATCCTTATAGTACAGTATCATCTTAGATCTTTTCAGTCAGACCCAAAATTTCTTGTGCCTTGGGTTTCCTCTGTCTGACACAAAGCGATTGTGTCCTGGTTATTTTACAAGTCTTATGAATGTGAACATGAGAAGGAAAGAGGATACCAAAGGAGGAAGAGGAAGATAAGAGTTAACTAGTGACATCAGCTTTGCTGGTTCCGTGGATGTATGATATTATTTAGCTATAGTAGCAGCCTCCTTTAAAATTTTATATATTATATGAGAGAATTAAGCCTTCTGTATAAGACTGGAAAGAAGATAAAGGGTGTCACATTATTGTGGAATGAACTCTGATTTGTGTCATTTTTATTTAGTCATTGAAAATTTACATCCATAGCCTGTAGAAGGAGCAGCATCTCCAGAGTGCAAGCCACATCACAGCCTGAAACATCCATCTTTGCAGGAGATTAATGCCATGCCAGACTCCTCCCTTTGGAGAAAGAAACTACTTGGATGCTTGGCTTTTAAACAATTTAAGTAATATGAAGTCAAGCCATAATGTACATGTACATTATTGCCTTGTACATAACAGCATAGCTCGGGGAGAAGACCTAGAGGGGACCTAGAAATCCATTGCTGACAAAAAAGATCTGAGACTCTTTGGTATAACTTAAATGTCCTTTTTTTCCTACAGAAATGAAGCCCCGACAATTAACCAGGATATCTTTCCACTGCCTTGTGCCATAGGTTTTCTCTGCAGTTTTTAAATCATTAACTCCTGAAATATCAGAGAGAATGTTAAAAAAATTCTATTACTGCTCTAAAAGGAAAAGAATGTTATGAAAACAAACTGCGGCTTTTTAGGACTTTTTGCAATTTCCTGAGGCTTTTTCTTGAACTGGGGAACATCAAGTCCTCACTCTCCAGCAATTCGTGGGAACAGTAGACTATGCACAAGAGACTGGTTAGTGTAAGTCTGTTAGAGAGGGGGAGACATTAATACAACTGTGTGGTTTCAAAATGTCTTTCGAAAGAGGTCTGCTGTCTCTAAAGTATACCCTGGATTTGAAGCATGGATTGTCAGCCAGTGTTGACATAGATATATTTGAAATGCCATCAAGAAAAGACTGGAGTGAATGTACTAGGAGCTGGTTTACTACCGACTTGGGAGGATGGTTTTCCTCACCAAGAAACAAGGTCTTCCTAGGGAAGTAAATTCACATTCTACATAAGAAATGAAACAAGGTGCTGGGGTTTATGTATTTCCCTGTTCTCCTTCCCTGTCTCCTTTTCAGGCACCTTAGGACTGTGCCATCAAACTGAAGGCAAGGACAACAATCATGGGTGGTGGTAAGAGTCAGTTGTCAGCCAAACAGATGTTTTGGCTACCAAACAGCGCCTGCCTTTTTTTAGCAACAGAATACTGCTGTGTATTGGGATCATGATTTGCTTCATCCAGATACAGTGTTACATTGCCAATTATTATACAGTTTGTAATGGCATATTGGAGTTTTCCTTGTACAGGTAAGGCTTCACATTTATGTTGGCTGAACTTCACTGTATTGATTCCAGACACTTATCCCAATAGCTCAAGACCAGGTCGGATTAAAATCTTTCACTCCAGAATGCTTTAGTCACTGTGATGCGATTTAGAGATGTTCTAACTGCACTGTGTATTTTGTCATGAAGCAGAACTTCAAAGCAGATAGGACCCAGAAAAGCTCTAGTCCAGGTGGTATGACAGCAGACTATTGAGAAATGCCTTTTCATCTATTTTTGCACCTCTAATAGCTTCATCTTTCAATGCTGCACTAGCTTCTATAAATGGATGTTACACTCAACTGAGCGGAGTCATGTCATAGCACATCTACTGCTTTCCCCTTATTCATAAGGCCAATTATTCTGTCAGAAAAAGGAAATTAAATTAATGTGGCATCATTTTAACTCTTGACAGAAATATGTGGACTGCTTATTATCTTGCTATTGGCTAGATAGTTACTTGAACAAATCAATAACCAGCCTCGTATCTGAAGCTACACTAACTGGTAATTCCCCTCGTCCTTTCTGTTTCCTTTAAGAAAAGGGGTGGGGAGAAGGAAGGAAAAAAAGAAATCTGTCCTTCTGAAGTCCTTTGAGCCCTCACTTTTCCATGATCCATGAGTCCTTAAAGATAATCATTTAATGGTTCAGATCGTTTCAGCTATTTCCCTAAATACTCCAGGGTAAATTTCCTTACAGCTTACTAATTTGAATGTATCTAACCCAGCTGAACATACTTAACCTATTCTTTCCCTACTCTCTGTACTCCACTTTGGTTAATTTTAATTATTCTAAGCATCTGGTAGGAATTAACCTTTTACTGTGAAGACTTAAGTAAAGAAAATATTAACCAATTAATCTTTATTCTTCTGTTATTTCCTCATCTTCCCTTGGTAGTAGTGCAGTTTCTAGCTTTTTGATATTTTTATTTTAATGTACACAGTCCTTTCTCATCTCCTTCAATGCCTTTTGCAAACTGTAGTTTTCTATTTGAACATTACAGCAATGGACATTTCCCATCATGGGTAGCTTTAATAAGTCTGCACCAACAAAAAAGAAACAATTTTAGAGCCAGTGTATAGAAGGGAAAAAGCTGTCCTATCAAAGAGAGCCCTGGTGATATGCTCTAGCCCAGTAAGTGGATGCATTACAGTGGGTAGAAAACACGTAATTACCTGGTTTCATTTTGGTTTGCTGTTTATTCAGCAGCTATACTGACCTGAGGTGGAGTGGTGCTGCTTCACAGGTTATCCGGGTACCCTTGCTCTTCTGTGAGAGCTGAGACAGTAGCAGGGGAAAAGAAGAGTTGCTCTCTTGCAAACAAACACACAATTGGGGAAATGGAATTTTAAAGGAACAGCCTGTGCTTAGCTTTCTTGTTTGTAAATGAAAACCTTTCTGGTGGTGTTTTATAGACAGCCAGTGGATTTTTCCTCCAAAAAAGAAACAATTTTAGGAACACTTCAGAAGATACCTAATAGGAGAGTAAGAATGAGGCTTTCTAGGGGAGCTCAGGCTAATCACTTACCTGCAGCCCCAGTGCTCCAGCTTCCCCATTAGCAAACTGAATCTAGCTGCTACTGGTTGCTGCAAAGCATTTTGAGCCATTGGCTGATGGACCACACCTGAACTAACTTTCTCCATTGGCTTTGTCATGCATGGTGGTGTAAAACCAGAGAGCTGAGCGTGGTCTGAGCAGAGCAACATGTTTTCTTTGGTAAAGGTGCAGTGTGGAGGCTGAGATTTTTATCTTTGAAACCACATTTGAAAGACACGTTAAAATGCCCAATAAAACATGTTGGATTCTTAATCCGTTGAGCAATTATTCATTTCAAATTATAGCAGCAGCATTAAAACGCAGCTGGGGCAATTTCTAAGAAAATCAGAAGATATAATCATATGACAACATTCTTGTGCCCTGCAGTCCTCATATATGCAAAGCACCTTCTGAGCTTGACGTCCCATGTGTCTGGGCATAATGGAATAGGTTTATTTGGAAGAAGAAGTTCTTTACCATGCAGCTGTCTAAGTGAATTTCTGTTCCTTTGGATGACAAGCAGAATGTACCCACTCTCTGTGATTTAAGACTTACCAGGCATGCCAAGAATATGTTAGCTTACTCTTGGCAGTGGGAGTTGCATTTGTGTAACAACAAGCTTTAAAACCCTGTTAAGAAACACTGTCTGATCTGTAACATGGGACTCATTCATTTTGTTGTTGTTGTAATTTTACTGAAAATCAAAAAAAAGTGTGCACAAGACGTTTCTCCCCAAATCTGTAGGGTACTTTGGAATCTCTTTTAGAAAACCCCAAAACCCAAACCAAACCACCAAACACCACAATAGATTGGGTAATAGCCATATCTACTACTTAGTTGAGGCCTGCTTGTAACGTAAAGGAGAATGTTTGTTGTGTCTCCTGGACACACTACTGTCCATAAACTATCTCACAATATGAATTGCACAAGAATTTCAAAACCAGTGCCTAAAGTTAGACTCTTAAATCTATATTTAAGTATTCAGAGTCCAGTTGCAGATCTGAATACCAGCCCTTGTATTCCTTTGACTAAATGCAGATCAGAGAAAGATCAGACAAGGGACAAGGAAAGGCCAACGTGTTAAAGCAGTCACCTGTAAGTGAGGAGCAAAGGTTTTAAGTCCCTGAAGCGTAACAACTGTCCTGTTTATTTCTGCAAAGCAAAAGAGGTCCATCAGAAAAAAAATGGAGAAGAAACCGACTGCAATGGGTAAGATACCTGCCGGAGCTCAGAACTAGATTCCAGTACTGTGGCTCAAGAATAGGAGTCTGAAGCTGGGTTTTCACAGTGGCTTTCCTCAGTACTCCATGAGAAGTTTTGAACTGTCTCATTTTTGTCCCAGTGCAGGCTAGAAGCTTATTTTGTGGGTTACATTTGTGTTGGCTTTTGCAGAAGTGCAGTCCTGTTTTCAGCCCCACTGAGCTACTGTTAAAAACTCCATCAGGCACGCACACTCAGCAGGAAAACTGCCTGCAAGCTCTCACTTAGTCCTCCCCCAGGCAGAGCTGCTGGGGAGGAGATTTGCTGTCTCATGGAATTGGTGAGATGTTGCTTTCCGAGATGCCTTAAGGTTGCCATTGACCTCAGGATAGCTGCAGAAGGCAGGAGCAGCTGGGTCTGCGTAGCTCCCATCCCCTGGCACAATGGTTTCTGGGGAAGGAAATGCTGTTCAAATTTGTATCCTCAGCCCCTTGGCTGCTAACCAAACTATCATAACTCTGAGCAAGACAGACACTCACACCCAGCAAGGGCACAGGCAGGATGCAGGGAACAGGAACTGGGGACAATGGGAAGAATCTGGGGTGCAGCAGCAGCAGCCGCCACAAGCTTTGCATTGAGAGTCAGCTCCTTGTGCAGCTACCTCTTTATAGAAAGATGGGAATGAAGAAAGCCAGACACACTGCTTTGTGTGCAACAATTCTCCTTCTGGTTTGAGTAATGCCCACAACTGACTATTAATGTTCCTGCAAGTGGAAATTAGAGGATTCTTGCTGGTACAGAAGGAAATTTCTCAGTCAGGCTTTAGCCCAGGGCAAAGATAACTGAGTGCTGGCAAGAGACTCGTGTGGTGCTTGTTACAGAGCATGGGTATGTTGCTCCTAAGCAGGTGGTAATGGCACTGACAATCCCTTTCCTCTATTCTTAATGTCTGTTTTCCTCTTAAAAAATACTCTGTCTTTCCTGTTCTTTGCAAACATCTTTTCTGCAGATTTGGGACAGGTGTCCCCAGTCTTCCATTTAGGATGGAATCCTGCTCACCTGGGGCACTAACACTACCCAGACAGTACCCACACTCCTTACTCTGACAACATAGTGAGGAGTTCAGTTTGTGAGTGATCAGTGTCTGTGATGGGCTGTGGTGCAGTTTGGGAGGCATCGCACAGTATGCAAAAGCAACGCGGACGTTAAAGAATGCTGCTGACATGAGTTGGGATTTGCTCTCCAAACCACTCTGTCCTGCTTGCACAGGATGTATTTCTTTATACATGACTGAAGAGTGAGTGCTACATTTCATTCTTGTTACTACATTCCATTCTCTGGAGGCTAATTTTGCAAGTAGTCCAGGTTCTAAGGTGATTTCATTAGGGCTGTGCCCTGCCAGAAGCACTTTTGTGAGCAGAAGCATGGTAGAAATGGGCAGAGACAGGAATAATTTAAGAAGTATTATACCTGGAGTTCTTTTGTACTGTGTCTTCTCCTTTGCTAGCAGACCCTTTCCAATACTCAGCAGAGCTATCTTGCATGGAGAGTCAAATGGATGTGAGGTAAGGAAACATCCAAATGAGACTGAAGGTGTGATTACACTAGTGAACTGAATGTGCCCAACTCTTAGGCACTGAAGCCAACTGGCATCAAACAGCCCATGCCTGTCCCACCAAACTCAGACTCTTGTCTAATTGAGAGCTGCCAGAATCCAAACCATGAGCACACAGGTCATGCCATGTCTAACACAAATGTGATTTTTCTCTGACTGAAATATACTTCCTTCTAGGCTTGATCCCAGATTTGGAGATTTTTCCTTGGATTCAGAAGGGTTTTAGTCAAAAATAACATTCCAGGCTTGGTATTAGTTCACGTATACAGTGTTACTGTGTACAAACAGAAGTGTTGGGTAGAGCAAGCATCAGTGAAAGATTGCCTGTAAACATCTTAAGTGGGTGCTTTACAGCCCATTGTTTCCTCCCTCATAATATATGTATTAAACTGTATAACCTCCAGTAATGACAATTTATTATGGTAGCACAAGGTACAAACACACCGCACTTATATTGTACTTTGCAGGTAAGCCCCTCACAGTCTTCTATAAAGAGAAAATTTAAGGTTATGGAGGTCCAAAAATAGCTTACACCTGAAAATACCCACTTGATGAGTACAGGATTTTTATTGGGGAGTTCAGAACCTGGGCTGCCCAAATAACTCCTATATATCACCTTCACAACACTGCTGTGCTTTCAAAACCTGTTTTCTAGTAGGATTTCATTTGGGTATAATGCCACTGCCTTTAACAACGTTATACCAGACTTGAATTATACTTGCAAGCAGGCTCTGCACCTTTGCATTGCAGTGGTAAATGCGACGATCATTTCCTGTGATCTTCTTCACTTCTGGAGGTCACCCAGAAATGAAGGTGATAACTCCCAGTGACTTCAGTTTTCATGATCTTCTACACTTCAATTTTTCTCAATAGCAGATGCCAAGTGAAAAAATATATTCCTCTACTAAACATTTCATATGTTTCAATTTTAATAATAAAAAACTGCTCCTGATAGTCATTTGAATTATCTTTTTTCCACTCGATTGCAAGTTCAAGCTTAACAATAAGAATTGGGGAATTTTATTCCATAAATCGATCTTAAAAAAGGAAGCACCTTGAAAGTCCAATTTTCCTTGAAGCTGGCTTTATTATTACCCTGGTTTCCATTGGATTGTAAAAATGCATAGACTACAAACACCTCATGTTTGTGCCTGAAAGCGCACGTGCAGGGTCTGGCTGCGTAGCACCGGATCTCGCTATTACGTGTGTGATGGCCTCTGCCTAGAATTAATCTAGCAAAACCAAAAGCTGTTGTAAAATGTGGAAGAATGTGCCACCTAAACAAAAAGACAGTGTAAGAGATCTTCATCTAAATAGATCTTTTGACTGAAGTTCAGCTAAGAGACAGTAAATACAATCTGGATTCAGACCCACCGCAGCAAAACTGTTCTTTGATTCCCTGCACATTAGGGTGGACTCTTGCAATGGGCAATATCGGAACACATCAGAATCCACCACATTGCACGACTCTAATCATTCCTTTCCTTTTGGTTTGGTCTGTTTGGAGGCTGAACTGCAAAGGACTTTTGTGAGACAATGTTCTTTGTGAAAGAGCCTCCCCATGCAAATGGGCCACAACTGCAATTCCAGATTTGAACAGCTTTGAGTTTCCTTCTCTGTGTGTCTGCACGAGTGTTTGGAACTCTGCATGCAGATTTGCCCCCGTGGTTTTGGATCTGGGTCATATGCATATAAAGAAGGAAACCTAGCAACCAGAGTTTCACCAGCGCAGCTGATTTGGAGAGCTTCCATTGAACAGTTTGAGATATTATCCTGTTATCAAAGAAAGGCCCAAATCCTTCTGTTTGATCTCAGCCCCAAACCTTTGAGAGCCACCTCCGTTGCTCTGCCGGGATTTCGTGTCGAGTACAACAGGACGAAGAGAGCTCTCCTTTGCCAGCAAACAGCTGTCCACCAAACAGATTTTGCTAACTGATCAATTGCAAAATCCCTCCCTGCAATCCTTTATAAAATAAGATGCCCTCTGTCCTTCCTCCCACCCCAAGCTTAGTTGCCAAAACTTACATACAAAATTATTACTGTAATGTTTTATAGTCACTGGGAAAAAAATATCCATTTGGTCTTAGAGAATGATGTGAAATGAATCTCTGGCCTCAAAAGACAAAAAAAAGTCTATTAAAAGTAGTTCTTTTCCCTCCCTCCTCCCTCTCCCAGGCCCCTTTTGCTCCCCTCCCCCAACAATAAAGGATGTTTTGGAACAGCCTTTTCAGGAAACATTTCCACAGCAAAATGCAGCATCATTTATAATATTTAAAGCTACATTTTTGTTGAGATGGCTTGGCAGGCTTCGCTTGCAAATCTGGCAGGATATGGCCAGCTGAGAGTTAGCACTAACAAACCGAGGATATGCTGACACAACAGAACGCTTTAATCATCATTGCAGCAAGCAGGACAAGATCTTCTCCTGCACTGCCAGCTCTTCCCAGTGTGAGAACCAATGGTGCTCCGTATTTCTCCTTCCCTCCCCTGCCTCTGGAGACTGCAGTTTTCCCTTGCTGTTTCCACTGAACTAAAAAAACCTCGTTGGGTAACAGCATATAATATAATGAGCAATGGCTATTCCTCTTGGCCAATGCCGTTATGAAAATGCTACCCATTTCCAGCACAATAAGGAAGCTTCATCGTTAAAAAGAAAGTCCTTAATCAGTATTGTGTCTCAGTGGAAGGGCTATTTTCATTTGCAGCTAAAGCTCTACTTCTGCTTTACCGTTCGTGCCCTTTTCTAAAGCAGGGCTGAAAGTTAGATTCAGTTTGCAAAATCTTAATTAGAAGCTTGTCCCGTTTGCGAGCTGAGAACTGATTCCAGCTGTCTGCAGAAATCCATTCAAGTAAATCCATTTCTCGTTTAAAAGAAGTCCCGAAGCATTTAACTCTGAAGATCTGAGAGTTACTGCTTTGAGTAAGGTTTGCCCAGAGTAAGGCTTGCCCAGAGAATTCCCACTCTATGGGCTAGATAAGCTACAGCATAGAGACTATGTTCCTGGAGTAATTTAGAACATGATTTGATCCATCAAATGCCAGAGGCCTGTGCCATGAAGAAGACTGTGAATTGAACTAACCATTCGTAGTTTGGGGGCATGTTAATGCATAGATGCTGTTTACTGGCTTTGTTGCACTAAAATTTCTTGCAAACACAATGACTAAGTAAAAATGGGAAGACCTATGAGAGGCAGCCCCAGCAGTCAGGCCGGGTGCTAAGCTGGGTGTTGTTCCTTCTCTGTGGATCCTGGTTAGGACAACATCAAATTCCCTTACTGCTCCCTCCCTTTGCCTGCCTTGTCTGGTGTTCCTTGGAGCAGTGCTGGTGTCTATAAGGCCAAGTACAGCAGGACTCCCTAATCTTGTTTAGGAACTTCAGGCGCCTTGCATACAGATACGTATGATTAGTATACATCCCCAAGATTACACATTACACAGGATACGTTCCCAACATGCAACTGTGCACGTTGGGAAGAACGATTGATATCGTTGCAAGTGTGCAGCTTTTATCCAGTACACGAAGGCCCAGACACTGGGGTATCGTAAACAGGGATACTCCGTGCAGTCCTTGAAACAGAGTGTGCCAGGTCTGGTGGATGGGCAGACGCAGTGAAACTGCACTGTCTGCATATCTGGAGCTGCTGTCGCTCATACCCATCTCCAGCTCAGCACCCAGACTTGAGGATACGTGCATCAAACAGCTCACATACCAAGGAGGAATTGTTGCATCTTCAAAGCGGGGGTTTAGCAAAAGAGGGCTGATGAAACAGAGGGCCAGGTGGCAACGCAGGTTGATCAGAAGCAAAAATGCTTCTACCTAAATACTCTTTTTATCCTGGAGATACAGCGGGCTGTGTTTTGAGGCAGCTCTTGGAATGTATGAGCAAAAAGGTAACAAGCTGCAGTTAGTTTTCACTGTCTGAAGTTCTTCCACCCACAGATTACTAGCAGGGGTGTCTGGCTGGGAGCTGTACTGTAAATGAGTGTTGGGTATGTCCTTGCTTATGTGCACATGTAAACATGTATCATAGTACCGTATCGCATTTGGAATCCTTTCCTTACTTCCTGTTGTTGTTCGGTCTTTGTCTACTGCTTGTTTACTTGACGGCAGTGAGCAGTACTTGAGATGTGCTGCTCTAATTCCCTGTCTATACCCTGCATAACACAGTGAAATTCAGAAACCGTTTTCCCTACAGTTATCAGCATTTTCAGGGCTAGTTTGTGCTAATAAAGGTGAATGTACAGTATTCATATATACAGTATTGATATATACAGCTGCACTCCCGTAGCTGGAGACACAGCTATGCAGCTGGTTGTTAACCACCATAGGCAAGGCAGTTGGAATGGGATTTAAGATGAGGCACATAAGAAAACCTGAAGCATTTGGCAGGTGTATGGCTGAGCTGCTGGCCCAGCTGGGTTGCTTTGACCCTCGTTTTTGTTTTGCTTCTCTAAATCTCTAGCTGCAGCTTTGTGTTGCTTGTGTTTACAAAGTTGACGTTAAGGGAGAGATATTACCTCTTACTTAAAAGGAAGAATCCCCATTAAGATGTACTCAGCTTCAAGAGAGAGAGTTTACAATTGCTGATCAAATATTAAGCCCTGATCCCCCAGGGCTTAACTGTACCGCTGGTGAGCTGAAGCCTGGAGCACGTATGCTGAAGGGAAGGGGCAGGGCAGGCCTGTGGCACTTCCACGGCTTGGAAACCCGAGTCATGGCAACAGTTATCAGGAGGGCCATTTTCTAGGCTTCGTTATGTCAGAGTACTGAAGGGCTGTCTGTGTTGGGAAAAGGTTATGGTAGGAACATACAACCCCACTGCTTCGTGTCATGCAGTGCTGAAAGGCAGTGAGATACCTGCAGGTGTAGGGTAAACAGGTTTTCTTCGCTGTTATGGAAACAGTGATTAAAATGGTCTCGGCTGCCTTTGCTATAATAATGGTGCTGTTTTTCTCTCGTTTAAGTTTTCATTTTCAGGCCACTCACAGCAATATTTACCGTAGAAATGGTCACCAATGAACTTTGCCTGAAGAAGGTAATTTCTCCTGTTACATAGAGACCCTGGAGCTTCCACAAGGAACAGTTTGATGACTGGCTGGTGCTGGGCACGGTGGGGGAAATGGGCAGAGTTGAGGATAGGTGTAGCTATACCAGCTGCCATTCTCTGAACAGGATCTACTTCCAGCATTTTTCTGCTGAAAAGCAGACGAGTGTAAAACGTGAGACAGAATAACAGCTCAGCTTTAAAGCCTGTGGGAACGTACCAGTATTGAACTGAGCACATCAACTCTGAAGATGTTGCGCTGTAGGGAACAGATGGGTAAGGAAGGAGAGTAAAACACAAGGCGAATGAAGTTCTTCAAAGGCAGGCACGTACCAGCTGTTTCTATTTTTGAGTTGTGAAATGGTTTTAGTAGCACTGGAGATCAAAAAACAAACTGTTCATTTATGGCATAGCCCATTCTAACCAAAACTCCAGAGAGCCTGGAAATATTACAGCCTACTTAGAAACTCCCATTAGCAAGTTCTTTTGTTTTTAATAAATAATGTCCCATAGAAACAGAAAGTATTTACAATTAGATCAAAATTCTGAATGTAATTCACAAGAGAAAATGCTATTTTTTGAGAAAATGTTTTCGTATCCTCATAACAGTCATTTGTTCTAAATTAGTACATAGTGATTGCCCATGAAATGAACATTTTTCCCTTAAGACCGATTTTTGTAGAGAAGTATTTTAGGCCAAACTTCCTAACCATGATGTAACCGTTTTAAATCAGAACATTTCTGTGATTAGTAATTCACATGAAAATTAACATTTTCCATCACTTGAGGAAAACATCATGCATAATTATCAAACTGTAAGAGAAGACATGATGTGGGAAGAACAATAGTTTATTAGAGCCGCTTATACAGTTGAAAGAAAAGTATAGGCTTTGGGGCAGTCAGGGCCTTCATCCTAATAGAGGATAACACCTCTTCCAGCAAAACTGTCTTCTCTTTTATCCTATGAATATGATCATGCTGCCACTCTCAGAATATATGGATTGCATATGTCCATGTTGGACAGAATGGCTTAAACCCTATCGCTGCCAAACTGCTACTGTCAAAAATACTACTACTTGCACTAAAGTGGGATTAAGCTCTTTGAGTTAATGTGCTTCTTGGTTACACAGTTTCCTTCTGTAACAATGTAATGGGCTTAATTTCGTTGTCAGTGCATCTCTTCCACTGTCCTTTGCAAACAAGTTTTAATATTACCTACACAAGAACATGCCCTAGAGTTCTTCTTTATTTAAAACTAATTCTGAAGTCTCATTTCTAGTGAAGCCAACGAATGTGAAACTGGATTTTATTGCTGTGTGTTACTATTACAGGAATGCAGTGTTGGAGCTGTGGTCCATCTCAGGGCCAGTTAATTGTTGATATGTCCTCCTACAGGGGGGGATGAACTCTGCAGTTAAGTAGAGGCTCTCCCACTAAGGGATAGATGGCAAAGTTTCAAATGTCCAGTGGAAAACAGCTTAAAACGAGAAGAGAGAACATATGTTCCCCTCAGAATCTGATGCTCTGCTAGCACGTGTCTAGCTTGAAATGTGCAGGAAACATGCAGTCTTGAGCATTAACATGCAATATTCCATTTGCTTTAGGCAACCCTTTCTAAGTTACCTGGAATGATCTCATTGTGAACCTGGTGAAGATCAAAGCTGTTCACTTTAGCCTTACACTGACTTCATCTCAGTGCAATTTCACCTGTGGGTTTTAAACCTTGAGGCTGCATGATCCAATTCTCCACACTTCCTGGTGGGCATAACTCCTACTACTGACCATGGGCCCGGAGGTTATCTGAAATTAGGAGGAAACACTTCTAGGTGCAGAAGGCATGAGCTCAAGGATTTATTTTACTATTTGACTCTGTCAGCCTGTTTATTGCACAGTTTGCACCAACGCAGAACTTCAAGGTCTGCATCGGGGTTAAGGCCAATTTATCATCCCTGAAAATCCAGTCTACTCACATCTACACTTACATTACCTCTTGGTCCAGTTACGTAGCACCACTGAAATTGTCTCACTAAGTTTAAGGCACACTTCTTGCTACATAAATAAAATGTGGGCATGGGGAGGAAACTAATGATATTAAACTGAGGATGGCTCCTTACTTCAATATAAACATTACAATTAGCGGCTTTTCCCCCCCAACATTCCCTCTTCTGGTCCACCAGCGTGGCTCACACCTGTGACTTTGTCAGGGGAGCATTCACAAACAGCAGATGTGGGCGTGCTAGACGTGAATCTAAGGGAACCGCACACCAGTCCTGAGAATACCCAACGAAGATAGTGTAAGTAAATTCACCTTCTGCTCCATTTATTCATTTCCTTGTGCTTTGCTGCCAGTGGAAACCTTGGTGACATTATAGGGCAACATATACAAAGAAATTAACAGTCTTAACAGCAGTGGACACCTCAAAGCATTCTCCTTGCCAGTGATAAGCAGTGATGGCTCAAGTTAAACTAACACAGTAGGGTTTCCATTACAGGTGTATGTTTTGAAGAATGAATTTAAACCTTCCTTTAGTTTAGGAGGAGTCATGCAATTCCAATTCTCCTTGACATTTGGGACTGAATATGCTGTTCAATGATAGGTCGGTCATCAAATAATCTGGGAAGGTCTCAGGCCAAGTGCTTTGCACAAACCAGCTGCAGACTCAACCAAGTGACTGAAAGCTGCATTAATACTGCCTGCTGGGGCATGGGCCTTGGGAAAAGACTCTGCTTCCCAAGAGCCATGAGCAGAGCACATGAATGAGTTCTTGTGATGGGATCTAGTTTTGGGGCTTGCCCACAGCTGATGGGCCTGTTCTTACACTCAAACCTCTTCACAGAGCTCTCTCTCAGTGTAGGAATTACATTCGGGTAGGCACTTTTGCCCCTGAAACTCTCCTAGGCAGTTAGACTCACTGTGATTCCATTTCATTGCTGCTGCCTTGGGAGCACAAAATCAAACATACTACTTCAAACGTTTCCCTAGCAATGTTTAAGGAGATGTTTATTTCTCAGTTGCAAATGGAACTGCATGCTGAACCAACCCGTGAAGCATCAATCATACTGCACAAGCAATTGTAAGAAATAAGATATTTAAAAAATTACTTCTGAAAATACTGCCAACAATTTTATGATATAGATATTTTTAATATTAAAAGTAAATTGTAAATGTATCTTTATAAACAATATGCATAAAATAGATCTACTATACTAAGCTCTCTCTTTTTAAATGCTGCTTCACAGTAATTTCTTAGATATGCAAAGTTTTTCCTCCAAGAAATAGTGCAATCTGAAGAACATACATTATGTCAGCGGATCAGAACTACTGTGGTCATTAATACAAGTCTTTGTAGATCTCTTGTAGGAGTGGATGAAGGCTCATGTCTGTCTCCGTTTTCTTTATGATTTGCAAGAGCTGCACGTGTTCCGTTACAATCTGTCTGAGGTCCGTCATTTTCTGCAGCAACTTTGCAAAGAGCTGTGAGGATTCGGGGTGATTCAGCTTCAGCTGGAGCTCCAAAGCTTGCAACAGATTGTCTTGTATATCTTCAATGGGCTTCACATTTAACAAACCTGGGCGGTCTAGGGGGAAAGAGGGGAGTTGTAAGTTTATGAAGAATGTGGAAACATCGATCTCATCCCTTGGTTTCTGAAAGATTTCTTAGTGTATTGAGCACTTACACACAGCACTTCCTGACGACTGTTTGACAAACGGGTTTATCTGTAAGATTTTACTAGAATTTGCTCAAAGACATTTTAGAAGTAATCTCAGAAACAATCTGAGCATTTGTGCGGTGCGGATCCAGAGGCAGGTTCGTGCAACACGGCAATGCATATTCCACAGCAACCTGGGAGTGTTTATGGAAAGGAAGAGTGATTTACAGTTGGGGCATAAACAGTCTGTGTCGATTAACTCACTTACCTGGCACATCAACATATCCTCAGATGGATTTGCATGTAGTTACTACCATTAAAAATCTCTCCTGCTAAGGGGGATGCTAACCTATCAAATTAAAATAGGCATAAATTCAACTTGTGCAGTCACACTGACTTGGGGCATTTAAAAACCACAGGCTCAGTTCTTCTCCACACCCGAGTTCCAGGTGCCATTAAGAAGTCTCACAGTAGCTTTCAGCATCAGCTCCTCAGCTCAGCCCCGAAGGCTTATGGCAGTGGAGGACGGAGAGATGTGGCTTGCACAGAAAATGCCTTTTCTGGGCTCATGCCAACAGGGAGTTCTCTCTCCTCCATAAGGATGTTTACAGCCCGGGTCAGCTACTTGCACTGCCACAGCTGCGAGGTCCAGGATTATCTTTGATGTATCTTATTCTTCAGCAACAAGCAAAATCTTTCCCTTTTAACCAGTAGTATCTTTCATCATAACAGCTATCCTGTTATTTCTGTCTGTCCCCAAATACCTTCTGAAGTGCTTGCAATTATTAGTTAACATCGTTTGTAACATTTGTTACAATGAATTACTTGATTCTACACCCATGAAAGTTGATAAAGTTGCTTAACATTACTAAATCCTCACAGATGACAATGAACACCAGTAATGTGTTACTGCTGAAGTAATTTCATACCGGGTAATGCATCCTGATCATCAGAATGGAAGAACAGTCAATGATTTCAATGACATTTGCTGTGAAGCTATATAGTCAATTTAGAATCAATAAAAAGCAGTGCCTGAAATCACTTCCCTAAGGCAATATTTCCAAATTTGAGCTATATTAAACCAGTGAAAAATAGCCTGTTATTTCCTGTGATCTCAGTAACCTTTCTGTGCATCCAGTTCTACTAACTCGGCCTGGCTTGTGCTGCATACTAGGAGCAAGGCTGAGAGAAAACAAAGCTCTTTATAAACACATTGGGGTTTTACTCCACAGACCAAAAACTGCAGTGTGAACTAAAACTGAAACCAAATGAGTATCGCAGCCATGAAGACACGCAGGTCAGCCATTAGGAAAGGACAGTTAGCTCTCAAAGAGGTGAAGCTGGGGAGAGCTTTTCAGAAGCTGGAATAATTGCAAGTTTAAATATGGAGCTTGACATCTGATGGTGGGTTTACGAAGTGACCGTGTTCAGTGGTAGGTGATGGGACTCACTGAGCCATTTGGCCGCTGTCTCCATGTGGGGTTTCATGCTAATAGGCTGTGCTTGTCTTGCAGAGATCACCTATTTGTGCCATGCCATGGCCAGTACCATAAAGCATGGCTCAGAAAGTCTGTGAGTAAATATCCTGCAAGCAGAAAATCGTCCCCAAACAAACAGCTACTTTACTAATGCCCTTTGGCAAGATTATCCAGTCATTTTTAGAGAAACTTACGAGAGTTTTGGGGAAATCTGAGGTATTTCCTATTACCTCCATTGACTGCATGTGCTGGAAAACCACTGCCTTCTTTATGCCTTTCAGAAAGTTCCCAGTTTCCAGGACGTCAAAGCTGTTAATGATTTTGGCTTTGGGGTGCGATAGCTTTAAATTTGACTTCTGTGCTGCAGCTGAACTCTGAACTACGTATGACTCAGTGCTCAGTGATAGAAAAAATCAGAAAGCTCAAAGCCTGTGGCCTTGATTTCCTCTGAGATTAATCTCCCTTTGCCCCCTGCTCCTTTTATGATGGGAATTTTTAGGGTGTGAGATTTGCAGCAGTGAAACCCAGCTCAAGCATTGTGCTCCCCAGCACAGCCCAGGAGGCAAACCCAGGAGATCAGTACTGAGGCTGGGACTCGCCAAGGAGCCCCCAGATTGGGGTGCCCAAGGTCAGTTGAAGTTCAGTGAGACTTAAGCAACTAAAAGCCCTAAGCTCCTTTGAAAACCCCAGTCTAATGGGTTTATAATGACCCAGTGGGACTAGGGTCAGAAAAGATGACTATGACAAAAACCTAGGAGATAATCAGATGTTATTTTTAAATAAGCCAATTTGAGAGGAAGGAAAATTCCCATTGAAGGCAAGAGAGATTTTTCATGAATGAGAACTTTGGGATATGGACATTAGTTTTTGGGTGTTGACAGTTTGTTATACTTTCTCAGTAAAAACTTCTTACAGAGGAAAATACTGTTTCTCTTCCAAGAAACTTATCTAAATTGGGGGGAAGGGAAGAAGGAAATAAGAGGCAAAAGCTTTAATATACAGATATTATGGTATATTTCACGTTGTTAAGATGCTCTTAACTATATATGCTCTAGATTAATTGGGCTGCTGCACCAAAACATGTACCAGAAATGGGGGTAAACAAGATGTGACACTGGTGGAGGCGTTTGGAGAGGCTAAGAAAGAGAGTTGCTGTTTGACAGCTCACAGAGAAGTGTGCAAGGGGGAAGCGCTGAGAGGAATGAAAGCAAGCCCCAGTGAGTGGCAGTAGGACTTTCTTACTATACAGTGACATTAGGCTGCAGAAGGCCAAAGGAAAGAGGGTTGAAATGATGATGAGACAACTGAAAGCAAACTGAACACCACTGTTAAACCTCTCTGATACAGAAGATTGCTGATGGAAATTTAACCTTTTTATGTGCTATTTGTGACCTGCCTTTTATCCATTCAGACTATGCCAAGACAGTACCACATTTCTCTTTTCATTACTACTTGTCTTTATGGATTCTGTATCATTCATCGTCATATGGCTGTTTCATTTGGTTTGGAAATTCTGCAGGAAGCTGTTCTAAGGAAGAAAATGGCCACAGAAGTGACCATTAGCCCCTTAGCTTTGACTGCCAGCAATATGACTGCCTGAATTGATGTTCTATTCTGGGTCAGGGAAAAATACGTTGTTTATTTCCTTACAGATTTGGGTGCTTCTTTCCTGTCCCTAACAGTAATTACAATTTGATTTCTGTTCCTCACATATGAAACTGCCATCTGCATGCCTTTCCCCCTACCTTTATATTTTAGTACCTGTGATCAAGTGCATTTTGCATTCAAATACACAATCTGCAATCTTAATACGATAAAACAGGCAAAGATATGGGTGACTGCACAAGCGTGCTACTTCTTTTGCTGAGGCAGATATGACTCAGCAGTCCGAGGTTTTTCTTCAGGACTGTAACGTGTAGTGTAGTCCCCAGGACTGTGGTTCAAAGCCCACAGTGGTTATCTGCAGTTCCTGGTGTGATTATGAAATGCTTCTTTGTTCTTTGTGCTTTGCCAGAGCAGGATTTGTGTAGCAGTCAAATATGAGCTATTCCTTGGTACTGTTCAGTGATAAAACTTCCAATTTTGCTGATCTCAGATTGCAGCAGAATGACCGAATGCAATGCTTAAGCAAGAGCAGTGGCTGCTGTGAAGAACACACCCAGAAACAGAAGTGAATGAACATTACTCAGTTCAGGTACCAGCCTGACTGCACCTCTGCGTAACAGAGTAACAGAGTCTGAGCCTTCACAGGTATTCCCTACTACAGTTCCCAACCACCACTGTAGCCTAAACGCTGCAGCAGATCGTATACAAAAGTTCAAGTCTATGTGGACATGCTACAAAATCACCTTTTGAGCTTTTCCTTTATTTAACAACCTGCTTGAGTGAGTTGCTGGCTGTAAATGTAGATTATCCTAATAGCTTGGACTACCCTCTTTCCTGCACAAACACAGACATCCAGCTTGTTCTCCTTACACCTTCTTATGACAGACTTCATTTTCAGCTCTGGTGTATAACCATGTTTTTAAAGATACTTCAAGTTATTCAACGTTTATACCATGGCAGTAGCTACTGGCTGAGGGTATGCCTCAGTGGAATACAACAGGAAGGAAGAGTATCTCCTTGACAGAAGTTTTCCAAATCCCATCTTACCAAATGTACGTACTTATCAAAGTTACCATAAGTAAAAGGACATTGTAATGAGAATTTGGCATTGCTGTAAATGCCGTAAAGCATTTCTTGTGTAAAACCAAGCTAATATCCTATAATATCCTACCACTCACACGCACAGTCTCTGTCTCATCAGCATTAAATTCAGGATACTAGAATTCATTGGCCATTTACACTTGTTTTAAAGCACAGTGAACCAACGTTAAGAATAACTCCTCAGCTTTGTAATGACGTGTTCAGAGTGACATTTGGAATCACTGAGCAGCTCAGGAACAGTCAAATGATTGACACTGGAAGCAGGAATACTTTCATTCTGTTGATGTTACAGTTAATTTGTCAGCCTATTATTGGCAGAGAAGTATTTTGCCTCTTCACATATAAGGCAAAACAACTGGTTCGCTGTCAAAAGGCTGAACTGTTTTATAGGATTTGTGGCAAAGTCCAAACACACTTCACAATGAAAAGCTTTCTACATGTCATGTTCCAGCTGGAATCATTATCTTTCTCTTTTCCTTCCCTCTGCTCTTCAGAGCTGCATAAGAGAGCGTGCCGTGGAGCTGCAGAACGGACATCATTTCACAAGGCAATGACAGACTCACTTCGAATCAGAGCTTTTGGTGAGGATCTTTCTGCGTGTCACAAACTGCTTTGCTTTTTAAGATCTTTGTGCACAGGATCTCTTGAAGTGACTTAAGAATGAGAGTATTCCTGCAGCCAGTAAAGGCCTTGAGGTGATATCATATGGCTTTGAAAACCAGTTTTCAATGAAATCATCCTGGCTCAATATTCCTACAGCTCTTGCAGAAACAAGAGCATCTGAGCCCCCTGAGGAATCAGATTTCAGTTCCATACCACACATTATAGTCCCCCAGAATGCATACAGGTCAGTCAATATACATCATACTTGACTGTAAGTTCTATGATAAAAGCCATTCTTTAATTCCCTGCCAAGCTTAATTGTTTTCAGAAGAGAAACTCAGTTTTTGCAAATAACTATCATGTTTTGGTTTTTTTTTGGGAGGAATAAAAAGAGTTCTGAATAAAGACAGTGAGTGAGAGATCTTGGCTATCAAGAAATTAAGGGATTTTCCAAGAAAGGGGTGGTTGATTTTTATATGGATTTATATTTTTATCTGGCTTTCCTTCAGGGTTATTTAAGAACTATTAAAATTGAGTAGTTCTTTATGGACCTCTGTTTGCAAACTATCCTTTAAAAAGAGACTTGCTGATAAACCTGCTTTGACAGAGTCATTTTTTCCTGTAGATCACTGTCCTCCTGAGATCTAACACGTGAGATCAGTTCCATGATACCTGTTCCCTTTAATGCCAACCAGGCATCACCAAAGACCTAGCTTTGCAGGCTGTAAGGTCCCTTTTCTCACTTAGGAGTGGATTTTGAGAGGTCTGTTCCTCATCTGGTAGATTTCATTCTATTAGCAAATGCAAAATATCAGCATGTTTTGGGGGATTATTGCCCCAAGAGGTTTAGATAATTTCTCCTCCCCCATCAAAGCCAACCAAAAATACACCAATAGCATATTTTCCCTTCCTGAATTAATTCAGAGTCCTCAGGGATCATTGTGTTCAAAGGTTTGCACAAGGGAATGGCTCCTGGGAAGCGCACTTGTTTGAAGTGGATTTTAGTTAGTCTAATAAACCAGGTTGTGATACCACATTTTTACTGAGTGAAACACAGTGCCAGGAGTAATTGTGTGTGATTTTACATGAAGGTATAGGTAACAATGCACGCTCAACATGTTTGGTTTCAGAACAATAGCAAGTGGTGGTTGTGTTTGATTGCTTAATCATAATGTAGTAACAACATACTCTGCATTTCTCTGTGGAGGATCTGAATTCAGAGCATTCAGCACATTCCTCCCATTGATAGCTGCAGAATCATTCTAAGCCAAAATACACACAAATCAGTGAGGTAAAATGTTCTTTGTGCGACATCACTAACTCAATGGTATTGGCTGAAGTAAGACCTTCAGTACGACCTGAACTGTGTGTCTTATACCTCAAATTCTCAATGGAGAGGTTTCATAAGTGAACTAAAATTAGTTGGCAGTCAGTAATTCACAAAAGATAATAGCTACATCACCTCGAACCAGATAGAACACACTGACTGTCTTCAAACAAGCTGAAAATTCAGTGCCTTGTTTAATGAAGTGTTAGAATGCATGTAGTCTGAGACCTGGGCCTGCAAGTTCATGTTTGCTAAAGCATAATGCATAAAGATTAATGCAGACAGAGCATCTTAGGAAATACGACCAGAGCAGACACACGATGCCTGCTTTTCTCAGCCATTAAGACAGCATAGTTTTCCTGAGGAATGCATTCTTCCCCTCTTTTATAGGCAAACCAAACCTTGCACGAATGAAAAAAACAACCATCAAAAACCCCATAACAATCCTGGAAGCCAAATTCCCCATCTATTTTGAAATAGTTATGGAGTCAAAGCTATTTGTGTACAATTAGCAAGCCACACAAGCTAATTGCAGGTTAAAACTCTCATGCAGAACTTTTTAACTTTCAGAAGCTCTTGCCAGTGAAATTCCACGCTTCCTGTTTTCAGGGAGGCAGGCCTGATTTTGTTTCCTAACTGAATGCACTGCTGACTCAGCAGGCATTTCTAGCTCCAGCATTAATAGCAGGTCATTTACATTCTCACGTTCTACCTGAAACTGAAAAAAGGGCAAACAACATCATGAAAGCTGAAAAGGAATCAAAAGCTATATGTAAATCCAGTCCCATCCTGCAGCATCGAGCATTTTCCTGTTTGCACAGGAACGAAAAGCGTCAATTCTGTTATCTAAAATATCATATCAAACAGGACAGCACTTACCTCCACTTAGTATAATGACAGCTATAAATATTGCCAGGTCACTGTCATCTAATTCCAGTGCATTGAACTTCACAGCAAACTCAAACTTGGGTTCCATAAAGTCACAAAAAGGTTTTCTCAGGCTCTTCAGAAACTCCCGTGTCATGAATCCTTGTCCGTCAGATACAAGAACTCCATCTTTATTCATCAGAGAAGCCAGGAGAGTATATATGATCTCATGGACCCCGTATTTCAGGAGAGTTACTTGATCATTCAGGTCAAGATTCACAAAACCTGGAATGTTCTTGGCAAATTCCGTGATCTCCTGCACTGCCTCCACTGAGCGGAACTGGCATCGCTGGAAGATGCGGATCGCTACCTCTTTGTTCTCCTCCTGCAGTGGGGACACGTGCTTGCACTTGATCTGATCTTCTCCCATCATTAAAGAGTTCATGTCATAAATAACAAATGGCTACAAATAAAAAGAAAAGACAATTTACTTTCAAATGTCCTTTCCATGAGCATTTGCCTCCTGAGAAACTGCAGCAGCACACAGAGGTGTCCCTCAGCCAAAACCACTGTGAAGTCTATGAGGAATATAGCAAGAGTAGCTGACCCCAAAGGCTCAAACCTTCATAAAGCTATTAAAATAAATATCCTCACAGTGTTAAAATGATTTACAGAAAGGCCAAATAGTTCTTAGGGCCTTCTCACGTGTTCCGTGAATCCACGTTCTAAACCCAGGGCTTTGGCTGGTACTTTCTCACTAGTTGTGGGAGGGAAGTAAAGGACACGGTTTCAAAATAGCTGTTTTCTTTACCCTTTCTTTTAATTGGTTTTCTTGTTTGTGTGTTTGTTTGACAGAAATTCTGTAACATCTGAATTTGAATTTGGAGTTTGGAACAAGGTTAAAATGTTCCTCCTTTTACCTGAATTTTAATGGCTTCTATAAGCCAGAATCTACCCAGAGAACAGGGCCATGTTTGCACTTCAGATGATATAACTTCTTTTCTATAGAAAGACAGAGTATATTCACTCTTTGATTACTTCCTATACCGTCATGTTCTTTGCAAGTTCTACCCATCTAGAAGATGCTGCAACTAATATCAACTTTGTAGTATTGGTTATCTGATAAATTTAACCTTTTGCTGTTAACTCCTTTAACAAGAACAAAGTTGGGATATATTTAAACTCAAACAAGCCGGCAGTGGGAAAGAAAACAACCAACGTGATACAAACTACAGGAGCACAATTCAGAGCACAGGAATGAGTCTGACTGTGAAATAAACTCAACTGCAATAAATCAATTTTGAGAGCAGACCAGGAGAAGTAGTGCCAGGAAAACTTTTGTTAGGATCTGGAAACAATCTGTTTCTGAATGTGCAGAAGAAGCTCCTGGTTTTAAAGGAACGGGTAAGTGGGGAATTCTTGAATTCATCTGAAGAATCTTTTCCTTGGAGGATAAATGACTAAACAGCTCATTGCTGCACTGAGAACTCTCACTGATGTGGATAGCTTTGTTAACATAGCTGATTAATTAATTTAAATACAATGAGTTATTCAACAAATGGACTAGAGAAATGCATTTTTTAACTTAAGATCCCTTGTGATTACATATCTAATTCATTCTAATGCCTTATTCACGAGTGCTCTCTCTCCTGCTTTTGTGGTCACTATATACTGAAGAACAAGATTCCAAACCAGCCCAAGCCTTCCTAACTGTAGTCAGCAGTCCTCTCCCACAGCATCACCTCCTGGAAGCTCCTACAGTTCTGTTCCTATTGGATTAAACCAGTTTTAAAGTCTTTTCAGGGCTAAATTACGATGGGATTCTTAGAACTGAAATCAGGTACTTTCTTTAGAGCCTGGGGATGCCTTTTGCCACCTGAGGTTACTACTCCCACAGTTCTGCCAATGGAGACTGTGGAAGTGTTTGCTCATCTGCCTCAGGCTAAATCAAACAGAAAGCTCCGACTGCTTTCACTGGGCAGGAGGGAGGGCTGGAAGCCGGCAGTGCTTCCCTAACCAGGAGAGCTGACTGGAAAACAGAGCTCTGGCTGTGAACTGGACCAATAGCATCTGCACAGGATGATTTCAGCTTTCAAAACAGGTTGGTTGAATCAATACTCCACTGCTTACAGGACCAAGGAAAGTGGTGCTGTGACTTTCCCAGTGATGACAGGCAAACATAGCTCCAGCCCCTGAGATCCAGTTGAACAGAGGGGAGGTGTGACACTGTTTTCCTACTTGCACTAGGATTTCAGTGTGAAACTGAACAAATAAACATACAGCACTGAGAAAAGCCAGGAGAAGGAGGTGTCTTTCAAGATGCAGTGCTATTTTGGCATCAGAAAAAGCATTTTATACAGCTCTGTATATATGTGTATGCACACATATGTAAACTAGTGGAATAAAAAGACGAGAGGAAGCTTTTAAAATGCATGTTTCAGTACTAGTAGGTCGTTCCTTTGTTTTCTTTCTAGAAACTCCTAAGTTGGGGCACCAAGTACAACCAAGTCATTAATTTTGTGCATGAACATGTCCTTTAGAAAGAATGTTTCCCAGTGCAGGTACATAGTTATTAGGATCACACTTAAAATCCCTGAACTGCTAAGTTAATTCTTTCCCCTGTTTCTGATATAGAGAGGGAACTGAGAAAACAGTTGGAAAAAGCAGTGCCGCTCAAGTGGACCTACCACAGCAGCTTTCTGCAGAGTAAAGAAACTACGCTGGTTAAACCTTCATACACTCCATGATGAAAGGCTACTCAAATTGTAAGTGTCCACCACATCTGCATTTTGATGCGAGGAGTGCAACCAAATTAGAGACAATATTTGAATTATTATTTTTGCCACCTTTAAAGCCTAAAACGCCTCCAAATTCTTGTCTTTGAAATTATTAAAGAAAATAAACCCCAGTGTCTGTTGTAAAACTGACAATTAAAGATAAACCAAAGCAAGAGTTACCAAACTTGGAAAACTGGTTTTCTTCTTCAGTATTAAAAGAGTGACAAAAATAGAAACCTCCCATAATTATCAGTTATCCTTCTCACTGCTAGAAAAGATTGTTACATATTGCCGGTGAAGTTTCCAAACATATATATCCCTATCCCTTACTTTTCAAAGATTTTCCTGTATGTTCTCCTCAAATCGAAATTGCACCAGCACAGGATGCTGATCTGATCCAAGATAACCCCCTTAAATGCAGGAAGTCATCAAAGCTTCATAAGAATAAGCATCATATTTAAGGCTAGTAATGCTGTTGGCACTGGGAATCGTTTGACACTTAGGAAAAGAGCATTCCTTTGGGAACAGGTAGTACTGATAATAAGCTGTGATAATATGCTGTGATACAGATGTTTGAATTGCATAGCTGCCAATTCCTGAGCGAGATAGCCACCTTAACAGATGATGTGGCAGATAACCTTTGGGGGAAGAGAAGGAAAACGGGAAGAGAGGCTCAGAGAATACAAAAAGGTTAAGGTGACCTTCACATTCTTGTACTGGTTTCAAGTATTTTATTAGGTGAACTTGGAGTTTTTTCAAATAATGTTTACTTATCCTATCTAAAAACATTTCCTGTGTTTCAGACACAGCTTGAAATATGGAACTGCCAACAGCAAAGGGGGGGGTGGGGGTTTCAAAGATGTGCTGTCTATGTAGTAAATAATTCACTCAAAAGAAAGGCAGAAAAAAACCAAAACAAAACAGAGGGAACTAACTGATTTGTCTGTCGTCTTTCCTGTCAAGATCGCCCTCGCCTTGGCTTTGGTCAGAGGGAAGGACTTTATGTATGAGTCATACAAATGCTTGGCAAGTGCTCGTAGATCAGCAGATTCGGGGTTTAACTGGTCGATGTCGCTGGAAATCTCTGCCAAGAGCTTCTCCTTCTCCGCTTGTGGCATTCGCCCAAACCTGATGGCTGAAGAAGATGACAAGCGATTACTACAGCTATAGTTGCACCTGAAAAAGCACACTTGAATTGCTTTTTATGTCACCTTTTGTTAGGAGCTCTTGAAGCCTTTATTAAAACAGTACTTAGGCAAGCAAGAAAAAGATGATTTTCCCCAGTCATATAGGCAAAACAGCGGAAGTGCTTTAAAGAAATACAAACAAACACATCCCAAAGAGGAAATCGTCTGTGTGCCCAAACAGTAAGGTTACAATATCTTGCTTGGAAATGCAAACCTGAGAGAGTTGCTGAAAACCACTGGTTCTACCTCCAATCTAAATAAACCAGAAAGAATCTTTAAGATATAAAAATCGTGCTGGCTGAGGCTGGGAACCACTTTTCAGCCTTGTATTATTTTGGGCAAATCACTGTATGGAGCTCAGGTTCTTCATTTGTTTAGAAACAAAACACTGCCATGCCTTGCAGGAACAAATTCCTAAATAGTTCAGCACAACTTAGCGTGGCAAGTGCTATGAAATGTTACTAAATGAATTAAGGAATGAGAAAGAAGTTGTAAAGGGAATACAAAAACCAGAAAAAAGCTGAGTTCTTGAGTTCTTCATGTAACTCTATGTGCATGCAGTATTGAGAGAACAGGAAATGGTTCTACCTACTCATATGGTCTCACAATTGCTCAATACTGACCAAGGCAGGCTGTAAACCTCCCACTGTGACCCATAAGCCTCCTCCCCAAGACACTCTTCATTCATATGGGGACTGACTTGGAAAATATTTCACATGAGCTGTCAAGATGAAGCCTGATTTATTGCATGATAGTTCAGGAAACAGAATTTGGTTTATTTTACAGAAACAAAACAAAAGAGCATCCAAACAAACAACAGGAGGAAGAGATAAAGGTTTGCATTTTGGCCTTAGAAAGAGAAATATTCTAAATATTTTTGCAGTGATTAGTGTCTTCCTTGGCTAAAGCAAAAGTGCTGTTAAGATCATACATAGGGATGATCATACAGGGAATGTTTCGTTTGGAAACAACCAGCCACTTTCCTTTCATGTGTTTGCTTGCAGTGTGCTGATGGACAAAAATGACACTTCTATTCAAGAGTAATTAGCTGTGCTAAGAAACAACCTCCAAACCCTACTTGTCAGATATACTTATTGATCAGTTCTCTTATTTCATGCCTCTAGAAACAAGGTGGGTTGTTTTTACAACTGCATTACAGCTCTCTGACAGCAGACTCAGTCTCTGAGTGCTGCATGCTCTGTATTTCATATCTGCTCACGTATTCTGTGAGTGTTCAGATGTCAGAATAAAAAGCTTCCTGAGAGGAAGCCATCTCAATGGGTAGAAATTGAGATATTCTTTTTACAGACATTTCCAAGAGCAAAATATTTAAAGAGAAGTTATTAACTTCAGCTTAGTTTCTATGAGGTACTAGAATGGCTCAGACTGACCCCACCCTGAAAACAAGCAGTGTGAAGGGGTGAGCGTATGGTGACATTAGTGATGCACAAAAAACTGATCTCAAACAAAAGGAGAGTTCATATTTGTACTGAGGGTAACTGAAATAATGAAAAGGTTCAGCATAGCTAGAAAGGAATTAAGTCAGCTCCATCTGCTGCCATGAGCACTGTGGCTCAACACTCCTTCGGTACTTTCATTTTGCAGTTCAAATGGATTCTCTCGCTAGGAACAATTCTTACTTGTAGTTAACACAAATCCTTTCAGTTTGTTTTTAAAAGCCATGCTCTGGAGGTTGGCAGCACTGAACCTTGCTGTGATCTCTGCATTTAGACATTCCTGAAGATGTAAAATGAACAAAGTCTGAGTGTTCTATGAATTAAATAGAATGAAAACTCACTGAGAATATTTTATAGCATTTACAGATCTTTTTTCTGATACTTAAGGACTGAGTCAATAAAAAGAATCAAACTGGCATCACCATAATAAAGCCAAAATACAGTATTACATAAATATAGTAAGAAGTTGTTATAGGGACAACATGCAGAAATAAAATGTGGGGTTAGGAAGGTGTTAACAATATGGCTAATAAAGGTGTTAAAGGTGAATTAGAAGTCCAGGTCAACAGTGTGGCCCAGCAATTCGTAACTTCACATCTTCATTAAAAGCTCTTATGTTCTTCACTAAACCTGGTTTCAGATGTAACGTTCCTTTCATATTACATTTGTGGAATTCACAAGATGATGTTTTATGATCAATGTATCCACTTTTCAAATGTGCATTTTGCAATAGCTTCATCAGTGTAAAAAAATCCTGTTCTACTTTGATGATTCTGATTGGCATCTTGACAACAAAGTCAACTCCTCAACATCTGGTTTTGAGGAAGAATTGGCAAACTGGAGACCTAAGTGAAGCCTTAGCAAGACTTCTCACACTGTTACTCTTAATCTGGAAAGAAAGCAAGGCAAATATTAGCCTCATGTAAAGAACTTCATAGAAAAGGAAAATCAGAGTTGCCCACGTCTAAAATGTTCATCACTTCCAGAAACCTATGAAGTGCAATTTATTATGACCTGAAGTCCTAACACGCAGTAAGAAGTCCTGAGGAGCTCTGAGGATCTATAAGTCCTTGAAGAGATTTCACAATCGGGTCAGGAACGAGGCGCTTTGGGCCAGAAAAATGTTTTGTTATGATAAATCCTACTTGTAAACTATTTTGGTATTGTAGGTGGAATGCATTCATGAAAATATTAAATAGAATGTTATAATATGCATTTTCAACAGCCTGATGTCAACCCTATATGCTCAGTCTGTAAGCACACCAGAAGTATTATGGAAAGAGATGTTGACTGGACACCAGGGTGAGACATGATTCTGGAGAGCTGGGCTTTGCAGAAGCACATTTATAACCTGGAATCTCTCTGGCACAAGAGCCCCTGTCATCAAGGTTATTTTTACAAAGGGGATTAAAAAATGTAGCACAGTATATTCAGTATATTGCTTCCCCTTCCATATTAATGTCTTAATATTAATTTAGCTCTAAAATAATTCATGCATTTCCCCGAGGCATTAAAAACAATAGGAATGTATTTGTTTTTTTCTCTACACCTGCCCCGTGTCAAATATCTACTGAAACATTCATAGTGATGTACCACAGTGCATATACCAGCTATGACACTGCCTAGGAAATAGAACTGTTGAATGGAGAGATTTGATGGCGAAGATAAAGGATTCTCAAACCAGAGATTGTTCTGTCAGTAGAGAGTAACTCAGCTGTGCAATTGTGTTCCTTCAAGGAACAGAAACTGGACTGATGGCAGACACCTTGCTAGAAACTCACATCGGGGGAACAGGCTGGTGCCTGCTTTCTCAAGTAGGTGTGCCAGGATTGAGTGGGATAGTTCCTGGTTTAAAACTTATGGCTGTTTTCCCCTAGCTGTTTCTATCTACTATTGCACTGATACTCCCAGCATCAAATAAGCTTAGTTCTGAGTATGAAACAACAGCATAGTACGTACATGATGTTTTCTGACTATGCTCCTATGTTCCTGCATGTCTCATCTCCTGTCCAAGAGTCTCTTGGGAAGTAAATGACAGTATTTGTGCTAGAAATTTGGTATTGCTAAAGGACATATTGTTGTCTATTCAAAGTTTTCAATAGCTCTAGTGTAGAATTTATAGCAGATGGCAACTTGCTCTGTCTTCATTTTTTTTAATGGAAAATAATATGGAGTTCAGGTGTTTGGGAATCCTGTTTCTGGTGTGCTGATCTATCCTGACCAAAGGATACCAAATTGCCTTAGCACAGTAGGCATGGATTACAAAGCCTAGTGCTTCTAACATTTAGATTGCACTGGAGTTCATCATACTATTAGTAGTTCATTTACTGTGAAGAGTCCTAGAGTAAATGCCCTCTTAGCATTCAGTTTTGGTTTGGCTGTGATGGTGGCACTTGTTTTCCTGCAAAGGGCTTTGAGAACTGTATGAAAAATGCTATAACCCCCAAATACTATTTATTCCTTTGCTGTTTCTTTCAGAGCTCTGCCTTGTTGGAATCAGATTGGATTTTTTATGTGTCTTTAAGAATATGCATAAATCTTATATATACATTCAACCCCCTGGGAACATCAGTGTGAAATCAGAGCATTGCCTTCACTGTGCTAAATTCTATGACTGCAAACACCCTTATTTATAATCTATTTTGGACTCAAAGCCCAAAGTTGCAGAGGAAGACGGTATCAAATGAAAAAGAAACAAAAAGAAACCACAAGGAAACACCAGCACAACTGCCAAAGAGAACCCTGAATTCTATAGCAGGTGTGTTACAATGCTGCGATTACATTGAAAGAAAATTCACACATGTATCATTGTACAGTCAACTGGGTTCTAAGCACTAACTTCCATTCTGGAATGCTTGTGTGCTGCACTCAGAGTGCAGTCAGATACAGCAAACGCTGCTCACAGCACACACAGCTCTCACAGCAGGGTCATGGCAGTGCCAACCCGCTGCTATCGCTGCGTGCAGGGGCTGATAGCTAATCCCATCAGTGTAACGGGGTTATCTCTTACTGGCCTGAGCCACCCAGCACTGGTTTGTCAGCACAAAGGATTGCCAGCTATCAGATCAGGGGTGGCGTTCAGCAAGACACCAGTGCTGGCAGCTTGCATCCAGCAGATAGGACCAAGTCTTCTGCTAAACATGTGAATTGACTGCACTAAGAATGGAAAGGAGCTCTTGCCGTTTTCAGCCCTACATAAACCATTAGGTTTATGTTGCCTGCCATTGTAACATCAGACTTCTACATAATGTAGCTCAGTAACACTGGAGCCCCTCAGGAATCTCAGCATTCTTTCTAGTGCTTAGTGTGTGAAAACTGTGCCTGGGGGAAGGTTTGTTCCACCTCTCTGGTTCTGTACGGATGGTATGATTATTGGCGATCTCTCTTTCCACATGTGTTTGTTTCTTTCTAAACGGGTGATCCATGCTTAAACATCATCCTTATATCATGAACACCTGTGCCCTGGAAGGCTTCTGCTGTAAGTCAGGAATTCTGAGCATAGTTTCCTAAAAAAAAAGGTGATCAAGACCCAAAGGTCTATGTTGTCAAATATTATAATTAACTTTGTTAGTGACTAGTTACGAATCAAACATTTTTTATCCTATAATTTGATGGGCAAAAGGATAGTTATCGTTTGGTTTTAATGTTTAGAATGTGTTTTATAAAGATGCTATTAGTTGCAGCAGGTACTGTTCAATGTTTGCTAGCATTGTAGGCAAAATGTGGGGCAAAATTCAGTTTGTGGTACTGGCCTGATAGCTTCCTGTTGGAGAAGTCACTCTCATTTTCAGGGACTGAGACTAAAGTCAGGGAGAGGTCAGGCACCAGGAGGGTTACAGAAGGAATTTGGAACATGGGATGTTGGGCGAGAGCAGAGGTAGGACACACTGATTGTACTTAGAGAGGTCAGGGTGGAAAAAGGAGAGTTCACAGGCTGGATAAGAATTCACAGCATTTCTGGTGGCTGAGGAAGATTTCAAGGATGGGTGGAATCCTTTTCTGCTTCTCTCTCAATCTCCCTCCTGTGACCCTGGTCTCATCTTCCATTTCCTGGCCCACTCATCCTCCTTGTTACTCTTATCTTCTCTCTCCTCCATCTACTCTCACAGCAAGCCCAGCTTCCTTATCTCCAGGGAGCCTGGGAAGTGAATCAAGGCAGGATCTGTAGGAGGGGGAAGAGCATGGACAAGCCAGCAAGCTGGTATAAGAGACCTGGAAGCGTGGCTTGCTGCTCTCACTGCAGGGGTGGAAGGGCTTCAGATGGCAATTGCTTCCACAGTAATAGCAGATCCTGAAAGTTTAGGCACGTGCTGGAACACGAGATCTCACTCTTTCCTTTGCCAGTTATTTCCTTTACTTGTGTTTAGAGTTTTCTCCAAATGTCAGTGCCATAAAGCCAACAGTGAACATAGTAAGACACTACACACTACCTTATACCCTTTGCCTTTCTGTGGAAAAACTGGAATATTTATCTTTACACCACATTTTACAGCTTGCAGAAGTCTCTGTACCTACTCACAGACTGTTCTGTATAGCACTTGGTTCCTCTGATTGACTAAATTGCTTCTGAGCTCAAATAAGTCCCCGAATAGACTGTAAGCACAGCTTCCTGCACTAGAAACATGAGGTAAAGCCTGGGTGCATGCCTGTCTGGGTTCACTGGAGGCATGTGCCCAGACTGAGCAGTTCATTGCTCCCAGCACTGATGATAAAGCCCTATTGCCATGTGTGCTCTTCTTTACAGTAGTTGCTTTTGTATAAATAGCGGCTTTGAGGAGAAGAGAAATGAATGAGTTTTCTAACATACAAGCCCCAAGCTTCTGCTTAGTGGTACTTCAGCACACAATGTGAGCAACTAAGGGTTAAACACAGAGCAGCACTGTGGCTGGAGAAGGAAAGGAAAACAATATTCAAGGCATGAGAACTCTACTGTCTTCTTTAACCTTCAGCCAAGTGGTATGTGGCGTTCCTACGTGAAAAAATGTGGCTGTAGCTGCTAAGGTCTCCCTGCATTCTCTGCTTCTCTAAGCCCCTCTTCATGTTGCAATAGTGTATCTATGCACAGACAGGCATAGGTTGGAACCCTCAGGCACAAATAATCCACATTCTCATTTGAAATGCAGCTAATTTCACTACCCAAATGGGTAAAGAAGTGTAACATAAAATGTGTTTGTGTGTCATGGGCAACACCCACTGTTGTGTTTCTGGATGCTTCTTTATGCAGCACTGGGTCTTCAAAGGTGAAATTCAGTTCTTTTTGTAAGCCTGATTGTTTATAAATGATGGAGGAACGAGGGTGTTTCATGCTATGCCATGAAACCAGAGTGGGTAGAAAAGGCAACAATACTTGACTACAAACACTCCTGACTCCCTGTTAGGTGAGAGCAAACAGCAGCGTTCCTTTAAGCCCTGGGACACATGGCTTTGCCCCTTCCCAGACCCACACCCCGCTGGTGCCGCAGCTCCTGCCTTGGCAGTGGCTGAGCAGAAGAACTGGGAGGGGAAGCGTTAGTTTGAAAAGTATTTCTTGGGGCCTTTATGTTACAAAGCCAGAGGGAACGGTCCCGTTCCCCTTCTTGGTAGGGCTGCACATGGTTCCCATTGACAGAACTGGGAGCTGTGTTGCTAGGTTGTAAATTTGGCATGCACCTTGAAAAGCATCATAATAAACTCTGCTGAATTACTATAAGAATACCCACAGTAGCATTTCAAAATTAGATTTATGTTAAAGTGTTGCTGTTGCACCCCAGGAACTTGAAAGCAAAACATTTCCCATACGCGTTATTCCCATACAATACATTCAGTGCCTGTATTAACTTTGCAAACCACAGTTAAGCTTTCCTCTTGGGGACAGTACGCTCATTTTTTATATTGAAAATAATGAAAGGTCTAAAAAACCACAGAGAAGTTATTTTCCCAGTCATGTTTGCCATTTTTTACCCTTAGAATTACATAAGTCTCTGTTATGACATTTAATTCCTGTTTTTACTCCACTTTGCCAAAGCAAGGCAGCAAAGAATCTTCATTATGTGTTCCTTTGCAAACATTCATAACTATTTCCACATGAACTGATTTGTTAATTTTAAAGTTCAGGAGGACTTTCTTCTGAATTCTATGCAAGAGAGCAGGATCGTGATACACTTCATGCTATTTGCTTACCTACTGTAAAGAAGGCAATCACAGTCTCATACCCAATGGCAAACACCTTTGCTATGTAAGACTGTGACATATTCAGAACGGAAATGCTGCTCACAGTTCACAGATGGGGGGGGGGGGATGTTCACCTCCGGGTGGGGGAGAGGGCAGAGAGCATGTATTGCACAGGAATCACAGCCGGACACACTATGCGATGGGAGGCTGACAGCTGAATGGGCATGCTCAGAAACACTGCACTCCTGCTTACCACACATTGGAATCTATGCCCAGATGTGGGTATCCTAGGAAGGAGGAGGAGGAGAGGGGTTTGTAAACCAGTACAGAGTCCGGCCCATTCATCTAAAGTATGTTGTGTCCTAGTATGAGGAAGTGTTAACTTAGTGATGCTGACAGACCTCAGTAAGTGTCCTATGCATCAAATTCAAGTTGTTATTCACAATGTTTCAGTAAAGTCTCTAGTCCATTTTTTCACGTTTAGATTGAGCTCCAGGATGCCAAACAGTCTCGTCAGAAAACAAGACAATGGACTGAAAAACAGCAATAACACTAGGAATACGGTCAGGAAGAACAACCAGCAGTGTAACAGGCAAGAATAGTGCAGGGTAAAACCAGCTCATGTGTTGTATTATGTATTATATTGAGAAGTGCGGATCTCTACCCATCTGATTTCTATATTGAAAGCAATCTTCAGTCTTACACAATCCTGGACTCAGAGGCAGTCTCTGTGATAGCATTTCTAAACTGCCTCACGTAAAGATACATGAGACTGCAGATGTCACAGCAGCACCCTCAGTGACCGTATTAACGTTTCATGTTATTTTTCAGTTGAAACATCATTAACGCACGCTGCGTGCACTTACCGTTATGTGACATTCCAACGGCAAGGCATTTCTGGAACCTGCAGTATTGACATTTATTCCTGCTTTTTTTGTGGATGCGGCAGTTCAGGTCACACCTGTCATAGATCAGCTTTAACCTGATGGTTCTTCGAAAAAAGCCCTGCAATCAACACAGAAGCACGTAAGAGGACACCAGAAACTGCAGTGTCATCACCTCACCTCCCCTGTGAGGATAAACCCAAAGCACCTTTCAGGACACACACTGAAGCTAACTTCGGTTTGGGCAGCTTTCCAAAGGAAGCAAGGCTCATGTGATCTGTGTCTGCTCCTCCGTGTGCTCCTGTTCGGATCTCATTAGCCATTTGCAACCTAGTTGGATGGAGGGGAACTGGGGAAGCTCATGGGGATCGGCGGGGTTTAAAGGACACAAGCTGGGAGCTCTACAGAACACTGTACCAAAGGAAGCCAAGCTCCATTCGTTCCACTGCTCATGGACAACTTGTTATGAAGTGACATTTTAGATTCACTAACAGGGGAGGAAGCTTTTCATAAATCACTGCCAACCAGAAATTCTGCCAACAGCAATTCGAGCTCAGGTGAACTGGTCACATTATGGGGTATTGTCTCCTGACAGTTTAAAGATGCTTTCCCACATCACTCAGAATCGATTAATAAATTTTACCCAAATTTACCTGCATTTGTCCCTTGTAACAATGAAGGTTTTCCTCACAATAAATGATATCAATAAATAAGTCACTGTAATTTAATTAATTAACAACGTACTTATTGCTTTATGTGTTCCTAATTCAGAGCTGTATGTTTTATTTCAGCTCTGCACTGGGTCTTTCCTATTAGTTCATTTCCCCTAGATATTGAAAACAGAGAAGATGAGAATTTGATGTTAAACACTGTAATATTTTTCTTCGAGCTGAATGAATTATTATTCATTTCTTTCTCTGGCATTTCTTCTCTCACTCTTGAGGAAGGTTGAATCTTTACACCATTCATTTGGCCTTTTTGTGTTACAAACACTAAATGCCATTGACATAAAAAAAAAGCTGGTGGAGTTTTAAAGCGGAAAACCACATTCTTCCATTCCATTAGACTTTTCCATAGTCATCTAGAAATGTGTGAATTGGGTGAGGAAACCCTAATCAATCGGAATAACAGTCTGAAGTTTAAATTGTTCAGAGGACTGAGCTTTGGAGTTCGGCACGAGTCTGCTTTTGCTGCATGCTATGAATTCAGATTCTGCAATTGATCTCCAAGACAGCAGGAATTAACTAGAATTGCACAATTGCCAAAAGTAGAAGAAATGCACAAGAAATTACAATAGATCAGTAACATAATAAAAAAGGCAAATTATATTTAAAACCCCTCCTCCTACGAAGTCATAAAGTATCTGCAGTCTGTGGGGAACAGGCGGTCCTTTCCAACCCGAACTGTTCTGTGATTCTATGACTGTACTTCAAGAACTAAAGCTGTTCATAAAAGCACAGACCTCTGATTTTACCAAGGGATTATTCAGTATCCAGTCTTCCTTCAGAAGAGCCACTTTTGTGACAACTCACCTTGCAACCTTCGCAGGCATGCACACCATAATGAAACCCCGAGGCCTTGTCCCCGCACACACGGCATTCAATGGCCATAAGGGAGTTGGAAGTCTCCTCCTGAGGCTTGTTGTACAGCTGAACCTTTTCTGAAAAATAGGGTGGGGAAGGAGGCTCCATTTTGATTGCACCTGTGTGTAAAGAAGAGAGAAACTCAAATTATAATTAAACATATATAGGAAGAAACAAGGAATAATCCCAAGCAATCACAGTGAACATACCAGAGTCATAGCTCTGCTTCATAATACAAAATGAGTAGTAAACAGAGGACGTAAAGGGATGTAAACTGGAAGCCACTGTGTCAGGGCCAGTACATAGGCTGAAAAACCTGGAAGAGGCAGATTCTGATGTTGAATGTGCATTACAGATCCAGTTTTCAGCTCTGGAGGGTGGAACGATTGGAAGAAAGGGATATAAAAACGTATCTATGGAGACCTCATACTTGAAGGGCCTTCCAGTATCTAACCTGGTTGCATTACTTTGAGGTATTCAGAGCTACTGCAGGGAGATGGGCTGGAGTTGCTAATCTTGTCAAAAAAAATCATGTAAGTACCTACACACTGAATAATAGATAATTGGATAATATTGGATATTTAAAGAAATTGAGCTGTCCTGGGGAACACTTTGGATGCAGTTTAGAGATGCATCTTCTCTTCTGAAAGCTTCTCATTGAGAGAGCAATTGAATATCAAACAAGTTCAAACAACCAAATATTAGGTCCTTAAATCAGTTACTGGTCATAGAAGCCTCAGAAATGATCTAAGTGCCACAGTGTTACAAAAGGATGAATGTTTTTCTCTTCCAGACTGGCTACATCGTACAAACTAGAAACCTTTCTTTCATACCCAAACTAGGAAGAAAGAAGAAAAGAGGAAATTTAATTAAAGATGACAAGGATTTATCCTACCTCGGCTCTACCGTACCCTACCTTGTTATTGGAGTGTTATGGACAGTTCTAACTGAACAAAAGGAAAAGAAATGCTTAGCTGGGAAAATGTCTTAATGTATTACATACGCAACCGAGAGGTACCCAGCACCTGCTTCCCTGTGCAGCCAGAATTAAACACCACAGGATCCCTAGCAGGAATACCCTTGAAGAATTCCTGGACGGATTGCTACAAGCAAAAGTAAAAGTGATGTCAAATCCAAGTAGGCTGAATGGATCTTTCAGACAGTTCCAGGCGCAGCAACCTCACGTCCCTCCTTGGAGCAGGGATGTGCAGCGACAGCTCACTTAAAAACGGTACACTTCTTAAAAGGAGCATTCCCTCTTAGTTTTTTACTGTAACTGGCAAAGAGCAGCACTGTTCCTAGTCCATAACTAGTCCCAGCCTATGGAGCCTCAAGCATTAGGGACACTGATAAAAGTTAGACCAAAGCTGTGACTCAGGTGTAGCCAATAGCTCTACTCCATCACTTTCTTAGGCCGGTTGGCATTTCAAAGCTACACATATGAATTAGTAATATGCTGTGTAGGCTGGGGCATTTTTTAACATCCAGGATACTTATTCTGCACCATGTGCATAGAGCTTCAAAGAACAATTTACACATAAGGTACTTGAATAGGAAACTGGAAGCTTAAGAAAAAAATGGTGGGGTTCATGTGTCGAATAAAAAACATTTAATGTCATTTTAGCTACCTTATGATACCCTACCCAACCTCCAACTGCTGCTCTGGAAGGGTGAAGGGCTGAGGGCTGCTGTATGTATTCTCTCTTTCCTATCTGCCTATGGTGACACAGGGTACAGCAGTTAAATCACCTGAATACTTCTACAGCCTTTGGCTGGCAGGACACTTTCCAGAGAATGGAGCAGATATGAGCATGAAGGAAATACAGTTTTTAAAACCAAAAGCATACTTTGGCAATCCTGGAGCTTGATATCGTATTTATAATCCATGCTTGTCTGATCACTTCTTGCAAGAGGAATATCTTCATAGTGTGGTGAAGAAATGCTTGAAAAATCAACGGTGGTAAACGGCTTTATGTCGAAGGAATGTGTGTGATCTTCCATTGCAGACAGATCCACGGGGCTAATTCCAAAATTCATGGGCCAAAACGGCATTTCTGTGTCAACCATTGTAGCCCCTGAAAACAGAAAGACAGACATTTTGAAAGAGACTAGTTATCTCTGTGAGAAGTTCAGGTCCAAAGGGGTGAGGTTCAAACCCTCAATCAGGTGCAGGTTTAGGCCCCATCTATCATTTGCCATGGGTTTGGCACCATACAACGTACTAGGGCTTATAGTAACATTGCGTGGCTAACACTGAGCAGTTAACCCGGCTTTGAGGTGGCTCTTAGGGAGGCTCTGCCAGCTCAAGCCATAAGAGCAAATGAGATGTTCTGACATCCCGGCCTCAAGCTAACCTTAGAACAGAACAACCGGAGAAGAGAAGGCTCAGGGGGGGCCTTATTGCTCTCTAAAACTACCTGAAATGGAGCCAGGAGGGGGCTGGTCTCCGCTCCCAAGGAACAGGGGATGGGACAAGAGGAAATGGCCTCAAGCTGTGTCAGGCAGGTTTAGATGGGGCTGAGGAACAATCCTTCCCCAAAGGGTGCTCAGGCCCAGGGCAGTCCTGGAGTCACTGTCCTTGGAAGTGTTCACAAACTGTGTAGACAAAGCCCTCCGTGCCATGGGTTAGTGGTGGCCTTGGCAGTGCTTGGGAACAGTTGGACTGGATGAGCTTAAAGGTCTTTTCCAACCTGGGTGATTGTATGGCTGTCTTCAGCATCCTGCTGGGCTGGACTGAACTGATCTGTTCTTCAGAAGGCAGCACAGATAGTTAGTGGGCTCACAGAACTGTGCTTAGGTGAATAACTCACAAAACCAGAGGGGAAAAATAACCAACTCACTAAGTGTGAATGGGCAGATGAAATACAGTTTTACTTGGCTATTTTGTACAATATGTATGTACTTTAGTAAGCATGCAAGTCATTTAAAACAAAAACAACACCCCCCCAAACCCAAAGACAGGTACCACTGATTTTAACTGCATCTCTCAATGGTGTGCAGATGAACAGAATCGGAACTCTTCTACAGCTAGTTTTGCAGCTTTTTAAATTCTAATCACTCTCCCCAAGTGCCTGAAAACCTGAGGGATTTCTACACTAAGAAAAAATTAAAAAGGAGTTGGTGGTTTTCCTCCAAATAACCAGAAAAGTTTGAAATCTTCCCTCATTCAAGTGTGTCAAAAGCTTTATCCCAGAGTCTTCAACCCAAGCCCCAAGGAACTTCCATTTCTGACTTCCCACATTCTAGGTCTCCTTGTGCACATCTTGAAAGCAGTAAACAAATCAAAAGCTTCCATCTGCAAAAATGGTCAGCAAATCAAGTGCAATGAGACTGAGATTTAAAGAGTTTTTCTGAGTCCTCTTCTGACACTTGGATGACCAAAATCCTTGATTCAGATGTATTTCAGCTGTAAAGGCTGTAAGTAACAGCAAGTGTAAACCACTGTTTTATAACCAGGGTTTGTCTTTTGCTTTCCATCATTTATAAAAAGAACATTCTGATCTAAAAATAGAGTTGATGTGAAGGAACTTCATTGACTTGGTCCCTTTGGCTGTTTAATTTGGACTTTAGACCCAATCAGGTAAATAGCCTTTAACCTCTAGATAACAGGAACTTTGATTTGATCCACTTTGAATCAAAACTACTTTGTCACACTGCCACAACTGTTGCAAAATGAGTATCATGGGACAGACCTGCTCTGTAACACTGAGATCATCCTCTGTTTTGACAGGCCTGCAGGTAAGTAATTCCATGACTGTCCTCCCCATCAACTGCACTGAGGTGCTAAGGTAGTAATGGCTAGAAAGGGTTACAATTCTCTTGATCTTCCCTCAGGGAAGTCACCCTCATTCTTCCACCTTAAGGACTCGAAGCACAACCTTTTCATCCTACCTTGGCCACAACAAAGGTTGTAAAATACCTTTCTTATTTTTACATTTCAATTCAGAAATTCTCACTGCAGTACTTACAAAAGGGATGCTACTCTATCCCATGCTGTGCAACATATGTGTTGCCTCTAGGAGAACAAAATGGGACCCTATAGCTCCATACTGCCACTCCTACTACTATGTGACTGATGAAGTAGTCCTGTAGAGCAAAGTGTTGAGGGCTCACCATTGGCAAGGTTAGCCCAACACTCAGCAGCTGTTTGCCTTCCCAAAGGCGGCAGCCCTCGGATGGGAAGTGCAGGCTCACGTCACCCCTAATGAAAGCAAGACCTGCCCACAAGAAAAAATCAGAACTTCTAACTGCCACGAGGGAAAGTTACCCTGTGAGAGTACGTGACAGGTTGTCAGAGTACCTTGGAGTTACACAGTCTGCTCCAAACAGTCAAGTGTTCTGGAAGCATGACGTGCAAATCCCTGGCCATCAACACTGGGAGCTGTCCTCATTAAACACACTTGCAAATAAAGCAGTAAAATAGAACAGACTCCTTCCTAAGAGGCCTTTAAAACAATTAAATCAAATCAACAAACATCTACATTTAAGCATCGGCTTATAGTCCTTTAAACATTGAGAGCTATGTCCACTGTGTATGTGGAGGGCTGCCACAAGGGTGGATGAAGAATGCCTGCAGGCCTGGCCCCAGTTATAGCCCCAGTTCATCCTGTGCAGCCCACAGGACTCAATACACCCAGGTGCACCCATGAGGTTCCTGTGAGGCCAAGACACAAGTGCAGGCATCCTCAAGAGGCAGAAGGACTCCTACTGACACCTGCCCTTGCACGGACACCTCCCCTGCACTAAAGGAGCTGAGGAGGTTTCAGTACGAGCCTGAAGGCAAGCGCAAGCTGAAGTCGGTCACCCACTGAATGATACACTGAATGACTGCCATTGAGCTCCATTGTTCTATTACACACAAAGCAGATGTTAAAATGAGTGTTCCTGCATCATCCATAAAACCTCTGTGAAGGCATCCTCACAGCCCTGAGGCATTATCACTTTGTATTCTCAATCTGCAAACCGCTGCCAGCTAAACAGCAGGTTAAAGTTGGTCTATATTTCACTTTATAACACAGGGAACAACTGGGATGTTTTGGAGAAATTGATTATGTACAATGTGATTAATCCCGTGAAGCTCCCGAACCATTAGAAGACAATGTGTGCTTGACATTCACTATGTACAGATAGACACACCACAGCTTGGAAAGACTCTGAGAAGCGTGTAAACCCAGAGGTCTGGCTTGCAGGGCACAGGCTCTGAAAGGTGAGAGGGGACAGTAACTCCTTAGCATGTTGTGCTTTCACAGCACAGCCTGCTTGTTTCAGCAAAGTCTACCCATAACCAGAGGAGTTTCAGGGGAAAGGTATTTCTAGCACAGAACTGTAGATTTTTACTAGGTTTTAGAAGCAAAAAAAATACATAACAAGTAACCTTGTTTTAACACTCAGTATGAGCGGCTGTGTTTCGTGCATGCTGGTTTTTCACTACTAACTGTTGTTTGTTTCTCCTGTGCATCTGTTCACATCACACACACGCTCTGTGAGCTGGGGATAGAGGAAATACAAATGCCTAAAGTAAACTGAAGGGCAAACCAGGACATTTGGGTGCACCCATCAGCTGCCACAGGGCGCAAAGTAATTCCATTTTATGCTACTCATATTTCCAATCTAAGGTCATAAAATCTGGACTCAGAAGCCATTTACAGCCCTTCAAGGAAAAGCCTATAAACTCCACCCCTTCCAGAGGTGAACATCCCATGCACAACCAGTAATAGCAGCTTTTCTGATCTGCAGGCAACTAAAAAAGATTTGCTAAATTGTTCCATACCAAGAAATGTCTACTTAGAGGTTTGAAAAATCATTATGTTCATAGAATCCAGCCTGGTTTGGGTTGGGTTGGAAGGGACCTTAAAGCTCATCCAGTCCCACGGGCAGGGACCCCTTCCACTAGAGCAGCTTGCTCCAAGCCCCTGTGTCCAGCCTGGCCTTGAACACTGCCAGGGATGGGGCAACCACAGCTTCTCTGGGCACCCTGTGCCAGCGCCTCAGCACCCTCACAGGGAAGAGCTTCTGCCTTAGATCTAACCTGAAATTATTATCTTGTCCATATTATAATTCTGTCTACAGTATCCTCAAAGACAGGTAACAATGATACTGTGCGTGTGCACGTGCACAGAAGTGTGTGTATCTGAAGCCTCCCATTGAAGTATAAGGTTCTGACATGATAAAATGCTTTGAGTAGATAGGATTGACTCAACACGAAGAAGGGTTTGCCTGTACCTGAGCTGCTTTCCTTACACTGGAAACAGTTACCTTTGGCTGTACTGTAAATCCCACTTGACAAGGCCTTAGCTCTGCTCAATTTACATGAATTTCATTCCCACTCCCAGTGCAGCATCAACCTGGGAGGGCTCACAAACATAGAACTTTTAATCTAACCACAGGGAAACATTCTGCCTCTCAGGCCTTGCAGATCAGGGGAGTACCTCTCTTGTGAGGGCCACAGCATTCTCCAGCAGCAGCACCACAAGACAGGACGAGACGGTGTTTATAGGCATGCATGTCTACATGGGCAGAAGTGGAGAACGTGTGGCTTCTACCTCGTCTTGGCTTCCCCACTGCTATATAACATAAAGCAGATTTGGTGCTCTACCCAGCGGCAGGGAGGATACTTCTACTACTTACTATGACACCTGTGCAAAGGGGTGGTAAAGGTTTATTGTCTTACTCAATTTCATGCAACAAAAAGACTAAAATGTTTGGCTTTCTCTCATTATGCACATATTTCTGATTTGTTTTGCTCAAGAAAAAGAAATGTATAAAGCAGCAATGTGACCTGGCATACAGATACACCACTCACTGCCTGTTTCTCGAAGACACCAGTAAAATCCAAAGTTGCTAAAGGAATCCTGAAGCTGTCAGTGCAATAGATTCTGTACTGTGAGTATATCTGTGGTCAAATTAAGCACAAGACAGTTGTTTTGTGTTTCTCCATTTCTGGACAACAAGATGCATATTATAGCATTTCTTTAGACAATAAAACAATGCTCCCAGATAAATACTATTCATAATAATTTCTGAATGATGACAGTTTCAGGTTTGCTGTGTTGGGTATGCAAATCAAGGTGTTTCATTGCAGTTATAAAGTTCAAATCCTCACATGTAACGGCTAAGTCTTGGATTATGCAGACCTTGTTCAATTTACTGAAACCTTCTATTACACTGGAAACAAAATGGATTTTACTATTCAGACTAACTTAGATTGTGAATACTACAATGAAGTGCTGATTTTATTCCTGCGTTACTGAAAACTAAAGTGAAAACTGTGCCTATGTTTAAGAGTTTACAAATATTTCTATTCTGCATATAACTTTTCTTGATTTCTGCTGTGATTCTGTCTTTTTCCCTCCCCATAAAATGCGAATGCCAACATTGCCCTCTGGAAAACCTAAAAGTTAACATAAATAATGGTAGTCTTCTCATGGCTTTTTGGGAAAATGAAACCAACACCCAAACAGGCAAGCACCAAAACACCTAAAGCAGAACTCGAATCCCCAGACTACTCCAGAATCCTTTCCTAATGCTCACACACTCTCATGTGAGATCCAGGTAATAAAAAGATAACCTATATTGATCAAAATGATTTTCATGTGCAAAAATCATTCTCAGCTAGCCAAAGGCGACGCAGATAGGCAGCAGAGATGTTATTCACATGAAGTCAGATGAATATGCTTTAGTATTTAAATCATCAAAAAGAGCAGAAGTGGAAGAGAGAATCTGTTGAGATAATGTTACACAAGATATGAAACCAGTCTTTATAACTCCCTTGACTTTCATTTAATCTCAGGTAGCCAACTGCTAACTATTATCTACAAGGAAGCAAAGGAAGGCATATGAACTCATGCGACCCATCTGTATCAACTGCCAGCCACAGCAACAGCTTACACTTGATTAACATGGTGCTGACTGTGAGAAGCAGCATCTCATTCAGCTGCTTCACGCAGGAGCAAATTATTTCCAGTTCATAAGAAAGTTATTTGGTGCATTTGTCATCTTAGGAAAACATGAAGTATAACATAAGAGATTATCATGGTATGAAAAACATCTTGGATCACAAGCTCCTCTCTACCATAAACACTGCCTGTGCTCAGTTAACCTGAAGGGCCTGTTGCACTACATTCTAGACACGCTCTTTCCAGACAAAACTACCAAAATATGACCCTAGAGGTATTTAATGAAGCAACCAGAACATCCTAACCTCGGATGAGATGCAGAAAATCAGAGGGGAAAAAAAAACAGTTGAAGCTTTGAAACATTACTGAAATCAAAGCAATGGCATAACTACACTACCCCGACAGGTATAAATATGGATAAATACATACATAGTGTAAATCTATTTTTATTTTTTAAATTAAAACATATTTCATGGAATAGTTTGGAAACAGTTTGATCCGCTGAATCACAAACCTTCATTTGTCTTTCAGGAGAGAATGCTGCAAAAGGGCTCTAAGAAGAGAAGGGACAGTCTCATGACAAAACTGTTGCATTCCCTTTCAATAACTCAGTTCTTTCATTGCCTCTGACACAGAAATTCGATGTGGCAATGGACAAGTAGCTCAAGCCAACATTTTCATCAGTGCTGTTTTCAGGTCCTCAATGTGAGGCATAGGGTCTGGCGATACACTGTGTTCAGAAAGTGATGAACTGGTGTCTCTGGAAGGTGGAGAGAGTCACCAATTGTAGTAAGACTTGGAAAAACAGCATCACTTTGTCCTATTCTTCTGGTTATTTAGAGAAAGTTGCATCATTTTACTGCATTTACTTTTTCCTGGAGAAAAAGAAATGCTCTGACTTTTGTCTCAGTTCTCCACTTGTGCAGGGAAAGAATATTACCTTTCCCCTCCTGTTCTCTGTGTTACCATTAAAACAGCCATCTTCTTCAGCAGAGATGGTATTACTCTACAAAGTTTTGATATTCCTGAGTATGTCTGAGTACAATGAAGCTTTAAGCTTACCTGCTTCAATCGCAAAAATGATATATTGTTCATTCATAGCATCTGTTGTTATAGCGGACTTTATCTGATAGCATTTGCATAAAATAAACTAATTTTATTTTAGATAAACCAAAGTATGTGCTTTTTTTTTGCTGTCTTTCAATGACTTAAAGCACCTGGACATAGTCCTTTTAATACGTTAAAACAACTACTGCATGGTCTCAGGTTCTTAAATCTAACGCAGGACCTGGCATACTTGTGGTTCTATTGCTGCAGTCAGCAGAGGGAGCACAACATAACTGAAAAACCAAACCTTCTTTCCAAGAACTCTGCCGACACAACCAGCGATGCTCTTCTACAAACAAACAAGCAGCAAATAAAGTACATAAAAAGAGCCGTGTTGACTGATCCACCCCCCCCCCAATTCAGTGTTTGATAAAATCAGTAAGCTTTAAATTGCAGCAAGAAAACCCAAGTAACAGCAACAAGCTATAAAGACTTGCTTTAAAAACTCCAGTACAGAATCTTCTATGTTGTGTTTGCATTACCAAGACACAGAGATAGAGGATTTTTCCTTTTCATTCATCCACCTATTCTAAACACTAGCATAATTCAAGGCAGCAGTTGTTTCATTTCTGTGATGACGCACGCGCTGAACAGCAATGTCTTGGTAGGAGTTATCCAAAGCAGTCTTTCCAAGCAAATGACAAACTAGAAAGCACTATGAGTGCAAGAAAAAGACCCAGGCTTCCTTGGGCAACCTTCAGGACACCAGGGCTAACTGGCTGTTGATGTCATCCGCCCCACTGCTCGACTACCCGCATCCACGAGCTCCTTCTGACAACTCAGTATTGCCTTTCAGTTTTCTTTTCAAGTATGATTCTATTCAAAGTATGTGCAGGAATGAAAATGGAGCTCACTGCAGAGGAACTAAACTTCTATGGATCTGTTTTGAGAACTCTAAAGCCCCCCTCAGTTTACCTGCAAAACCAAAGAAAATCCCTGGTGGCCTCTAGCGAATGTTGAGCACCAAACAAGTGACTTAATGAAGGAGTAAGCTGATGGAGCTTTTGGTGCACTGCTTTTAACATCAGGCCTGACTCCAAGCACAAGTTCAAGACAGTGGATAACATTTTCTTCTCCGTTCCACAGAGCCAAACTTCAAGCTGAAAACAAACATGTCCTTTAGGAAAGATACCCCACAATACCATAAAGATGCAACATGGCCAATGTACTATTGAAGGAATGGGAATAAACAAGCCTGGTGGTTCTAGCCAAAATGAGTTTGTGAATCCTCAAGGACAGGAGGAGATATGTATCACCCCTGTCACAGGGTGCAGCCACACCTCAGGGGTTAATCATGGAGTGGGAGGGGTATGAGCCCTGTACAGTCTACTGTACTAACCTGCATAACCAGCATGGGACCAAAATTCTGATAGCAAGAAGGAAAGCAATGAGCTGGGGCTGAGTGTAATGTTAAAGGTGTGACAGCCAACCCGATACTCCCAGGAACATCTTGAAGCACTGCCACTAGATGCAAGTGTCTGTCACATCTCCACAATGTGAACCATGGAGGAGCACTGATGACTCCATGGCTTAAGAACCAGGCTGAGAAAACCAAGCAGTGCACCATCCATGGGCTGCAGAGAACAGCAACACCAAGATCCTTCAGGAAGCCAAATACAAAGGGGGGGGGGGGGGGTGTCAACCCTCTCAGCAAGGCTGCACAGCAAAACATCAGAAGAAGCTTGAGAAATGGGGTAAACCCAAACACTTGAAAAGGCCAAAAGCAAGCAACTCATAAATCAGTAGGAAATGTATTTTACGCCTGTAACTGAATTACAGCTACAAGCTGTAATTACTAAAAGCAGAGTCCATAAAATTTACTACAATGTTTAGGAGGTAGCTGCTAATAGAAACAGCCCGTTCAGAGGACAACAGAGCTGTTTAAATGAAATATATGCTTTCTATTCTGTGCCTATGGAAGTCACACAAAATGGTAGCTGACCTGAGTTCTTACTTGAAATAGTAGCATTTTATGCCATTGCAGGGTCACAAATCATTGTAAATATAAGTGCAGGTGAGAAGCAAGCTCAAAAATGCCAAGGGCTACTCAGATATGCTACAAATTCTACCTCCTATTTTAATTATTTAATGTAGGGTTTGCTGCATTCTGATACTGGAGAGATACTGATGAAACTTTAAGTTATTTCAGGATATAAAAGAAACTGATTACAAGGCTGCGCTCAAATAATAGCTTAAATAGAAATTGAGAATATTGGAAAATTATAGCTGTATAAGAAGTCCTGATTTACATATCTGAAACACTTTGTGGACAAAGGTAGCTCAGATTTAAGGGGAACAGTACTTCAAACCCATGGAAAATAGAAGCACAAGATTCTGGAAGTGGCACGGTGTTGGACTCCTGGTGGTAAAAGAAGGACTAGAATAGAAATGAAAGGCTCTGCTACAGCCACCAGACTGACGGAACGCTGAGCTGTAGACGTAATTTCTGCCCTGTTAACTCAGATCCAGAGTTTGTGGGAAAGGACCCTCAAATTGTTCTTACAAATACCTGAGCAGCAAAACTGCAGTTTTGTGGTTACAGGCAGCTGCAATCCATGCTTTGTGCGGTGCTGTGTATTGAAACTCGGCTGAACCCTGATGGGAGGCTTATCTTCCCAGGCTTTTTGTTCGAAAATGTCTTAAAAATACCTCCCACCCTTCATTCTGTTGGACAAAAACACCCAACACCCCCAGAAGCACAAAAATCAGACAAATAAGGTCTCATCTGATTGTTAATATAAAAATCAGAATGAATGTGTGCCGATTCTGTTGGGCAAAGATCGTATGTACAATACACCTACTTGCCTTAGGAGAGCTCCAATCTGGATCATTTTGGTTTTGAGGGATTTGAAGAAACCAGAAACACACAACATGTCTCCAACTTGCACTGGCAGTATTGTAAAACTACCTCATGATATAAAATGTAGGCGTTACTCTCTATGAATCATTGTGATTTAAAAAGGATACTGATAGATAGGCAATGAATCACATTCAATTTTGTAATCAGAAAAAGCTGGCTTCTTAAGAGAGACCTTTGCCCCTTTTGGCAAAGCAGAACAACTAAATGTGCCAAGCTACTGAGGAGGAGGTTGTTCTTGTCATGGAAGTGGCCTCGTAAGAGTGAAGGAAGTAATTGATTTTAAAGCAGACCAAAAATGCTGTGTTGTATACAAGATAGCAAAGCTTTATCAACGTGAAAGTCACAACATAATTCCATCGACGAGAGTGTTAATGTTCTCAGCCTGTGCTTGGCTCCAAGACTCAGTGTACCTTGTAGAACTGGCATTGATTTATAGTGGGCAGTCTTCACATTACTCAGGGCTAGTGAAAGTTTTACTGACTACAGGAAACGCAGACAGTTCAGAAAGTGTACATTTGTGCAGCTTAACCTACACTGCTTTTTTGCCACTGACTCATTAGGAGAGAAAAATCTACTTCCAGATTCTATGAAACTGACTTCTTGCTGTGCTAAAGAACTAAGTGTTCCGGAAGCCTTTCCATATATCCCAAAGATGCACAAGAAGATAATATAATTGAATTAATTTTAAAATAGAATGTCATCTAATGGATATATAAGCCCTTTTAATTAACAGCAACAAAAAGAGAAATTACCAAGGAGATAAGAAGCCTTTTCATTCTCAAAGTTTTCAGTCAGATTTATAAGTTCAGTGCACGTCATGAAAAGGATTTTAAGGGGAAATTCCACATTTGGAAGTTTCATATACAGACTTAAGCAAAAGCTGTGACTGTGCTTTCAGGTGTCAAACTTGTTTTGAAATCAATAGAAGGCTTTATAGCTTCAATATAAATGCAGTGTTTAGGCCACAGTTGAGCAAAACACTCATATGTTTTATTTTGAATATTGTGTTATTGCTAATGGTATTAAACACCTCCTTAAAATGTGAACACTTTTAAAAACCCAGTTCCTGGCTAAGGAAGGACTTCTTCAGCCAGGATATATCAAATTCCGTATCATACACGTGTGCACACAAATAAACCAATAGATGTAATACAGATCTACAAGAAATTAGGATTTCATAAAGTGCCATATTTTTATGTAAAACTGCTGTTTCTCACTAACCACAGTGACAAAACTGCTCACAGTTCATCAAATAAACTCAACAGCTACCATGAAACACTGATCACAATGCTCAGCCAGATGCCTGCTGTATGGTTAGATAGGGAACAGCACTGTCCCAAGGTGCTCAAGTCTAGCAGGAAAGCTATCTAGCAAACTGATACTCTGCTCACACACCACTCATTATATGAGAACTTGCAAATTCCTCTGTGGCTTCATAAGCCTTCCCCAGATTATCAAAGATTGAAGCATGTAGTATGGCAAAATGCGCAAGAAGACGTGTAAGAACTGCAATTCTTTACAAGACAACCTTCTGCTGCACTGTTTAGTTGGGTTCACTGGGTCATTACCACTGTGTCTTTTCATGCATTTTAATATACTAATCATGGCCCTTATTCTTTATAAATGGTGCTTAGTGAATAGTTATTAACTAAGGGACTAATTTAGCAAGAAATTTTAGACTATATGTACTCCCTTTTGGGATTCAAATCTGAATATGAAGTTTGTATTCCTTTTTGAAGTGTTAATATACAATAATCACTATGAAAGTTAATATGTGCACAATATACAGTTAATTTTTTTCTTCTAAGGCATCTTCAGTGCAATAAATGTTATACTAAGACTGACGAATTTTTGTAATATGAATACTTAAATAGCCACATAACGCTTCCTCAATTGATTTGGTGTGTTAGACAAGTTGGTGGGATCTTTTCACAGAGGCATAATACTGTTGGTAAGGAGCTTGGGATTTTTTTCTTTCCTCAGCCCCTGCCATGTCAGTGCTTTTTAATGTTCACAAGACAGTAAACTGAAGTGTTGGTTCCAACAGATGAGCTAATAAGGCATCCAACTGTAACAGGGTAAAGTATACTTACTAATATCCTCAATGCAGTTCCCTGCCATGCAGAATACTGAATACTCCCACAGGAAGAGGAGGAGGAGAAACAAACGCAACATATGAGTTTAAACTCATTCCTTGAATTAAATCCCACTTCTACAGTTTTTCCTGGCAGTCAAAGACATTGCAAATTATCCATAAAAATGCTTCTCTCATACTGGGACGAGCTGTTTTCATCACAAAGCTGTCATCTCTAAAATACTAACACTGTAATATGTATTTTAATATGGTCAAGCTATACATCGGGCCCGTATAATTCCCTGGTTTTTATATAATATCACTTCAAATATTTTAAGTGTTGGACAATCACTAAGTCCTAAAAGTTAAAAAGCCCCATGTTGCAAAACTGGTTCATTAATGCAGCTTGACGTTATTTGTGCATTAAATACAGAAAATAGCATAACAGGGAACGCACTTCCCTAGGTATAATTATTCTTATTTATAATTATATATAATTTCTGACACATGCCAACTATAAGATAATACTCTCTGCATACATGTGTGTACTGCCACTAAACTCAGTTGTGTCAAGCTAGATCACACACTTCAAAGCGTGAGAAAGCAGTATATAGTACCAAAGAAGGCTCAACATTTAGCATTCTGCTCTTCTAGATGCCCCCCAAAATTAATCTAGCACAGAAATATGTTCAAACCTTGTGTGGAATACACCTCTTTACACACTGTTACTGAAGTGTATTTTCATTAGCTGCTGAAACTCTTCTATCGGACATTTCTAAACATGGAAGAGTACCACCAGGGATACACATACCACTTCAAAGTGTAGTGTTGCCCAACACAGTGCTGAAGGACCCTACTTTTTACTCCATCTCAGTTGCTGCCATTACTTTGAGCAGATAAACACCAGGCAAAAGAAAAATGGGCACCCCACTTTGATTAGGTGTAACAGCAGGCTTTGTACCAGCCTACAGCGCCAGTGCTCAACTGAAATAATTCATTCCTAAAGACAGATGAACTTTTGTGCATCTATCATCTCTTGCACAAATGTATCTCTTTCATCTTTTAAATTAGCAAAGAAAAATTAACCTTCTCAACTGTACCGAGCGGCACATAACCTGCTCAGCCACTTTTCAGCAATAGAGCAATCTCTTGTCATCTGACTACTGTACTTTTGACCCTCCAAAATATTCCCAACTGAAATATGTTGACATGTTTTTACATGTGATTCAGTAATTATTGTTCTCAGTAGTGTGGGATACTTATCATATATTTGGATCGATGCTCTTTGCATCTCCTGTACTCCATCTTTCTAAATATTCACTTTTCCAAATGACTTTAAAACTATTCCATCAAGATGACTTCAGGCTGCCTACGCCAGGAGTGTAGAATCAGGTTATAAGTAGGTAAGCTTGCTTTTGTAACTGAAATTGCAGCATTGGGCAACACTGGGAGAAGTATTAATAAATACCAGTAAATTAACTATGAATTGTGTTCAAAATTTAAGTTACCTTGAACAGTTCCACTTCTGAACCCTCTATTGGACCACAAGGCAATGGCATCAAGAGAGCCTTCCCCATTCTTGGTTTTTGGGGCGTCAGTATAAAATACAACTTCATAAAACTTTGTAGTTTGTATTTTATTCCAGAAGAAAAATAGGTGGAAACTTTCTGAAGGAAATTTAACACTGAAAACAGACTATCATAGAGCTAGATATAAAACAGTAATTTTAAAACCTGCATATGACTAAACAATAGCAATTGGAGAAAAAGAATACTAGAGTACCATCTCTAAAATGTTAGGCATAAATTAGCACCAACTTACCTCCTTTCATGTTATGGTATTCCTTACTTTCCACAGAAATTACAGGAATTTTGTTAGGAATTGTCCATTTGATGCACTTCAGAAAAACTTTTTGTATACTGGAACTTAAAACTATCGTAACTGCTGAACCAAAAAAAAACCACCCACAAAGCAAACAGCCCAGGATTTGAGTTACTGGGATATAGATGATACTGAGAAGACCTAGAACAGAATAGATTATCTGGAGTTCCAAGCTAAATATAATGGGTCCCAAATATCAGTTTCTGGGCTAACAGTACCCCTGGCAAACTCTGTAGTCCTGGATGTCAGTGTGGGCAAATGGAACTATTTTAAATTATGACATTACTGTTCCTACCATCTAATGCTACTAAGCAAAACTCCCCTTACCACTCAGAAAGCAAATTTCACAGTACATGCAATCAGGTCATGGATTATCAGCACAATATTATAGGCTAATTCAAAACAGGGTACATGCTCAGTTGTGACATGAGATCATTGAAGCCTTCCATTACCCACCCCTCAGGAGTTTTCCAGGAAAAGGCCCCTGTCACAAATATTTCCGAGAACGTGACAAGAGTCCTTGGGAGTGGCACAGAATTTGATGGAGATATTTAACTTTTAAAAGCACTTTTCAGGGGGGAAACAACCCCAAGATACTTCTATGTCCTTAAGAGAAAGATAACTTACTAAAACACAAAGGGTAAGTGCTGTTTGAACCCGAATAAAAAGATGAATATTCCCCTGCAGCCTTTTGATTTGAAAAAGTAGACAAAATATTGGTGGGGAAAGAACACGATCTCATCTTTCATTTCAATATCATTAATGCACATCAAAATGAACTTAAACATAACCTGGATAATGATACATTAATGCAAAATTCCACAAGGTCCTGACTTTGTTACTGATGTAGAGACTTACTGGATTTTCTAATAACAGATCTGGCAAGGGTTGGATTTTACAGTGTGATTGAAAATTTAAAAGGAATTTCTTTGATCTTGTTTTCTGTTGGGTCATTCTTCCTCTATGCTATTAATAAGCTAAGAATATGTCTGCTGTGAGTGGCCCTACTTGTGTCAAGCTTTCTATTTGGAAGTAATTTTTTTTCCAATTTGTCCATTGAAATTGCCTTGCTTTCCCCATGAAAGAATAAAAGTTTTTACCTGGCAAAGTACGGAACATTATTTCACACAACTCCCTTGTCCCTTCATGTGAACTGTATGTCACTCCTGCATTTCCTGGGAGTGGCACTCACCCACAAAGCAGGGTATATTTATATTAACATTTAAGCAAACATATATGTCTGGCAATAAACTGCACTGGTTTAGTAGCTCCATGGCTTTTGCTACTGTTCTTTGCTTCTGCAATAAACTAACATTTTAAAACCTGTGTTTGATGTTATTCTTCAGTTCTTAGTGTTGGGGATCTTTAACCCAGAGAGCCCACGCACGGCAGCTCTCCCTCTTGTCACACACTTTGGCACTGCGAGTCAGCAGAGTTTAGCACAGTGACTGACTAAGTCATTCTATTAAAGGAAGATGGGAACTGGTGCTGCTATTTTTGACAAAAAATTTTCAAGCGTTCAAATGTCATCATTTTAGGACACCAAACAGAAAGTATCCACAGCTAAAAACAGTTCACTCTTAGGAAGAAATTAATTTCTAGTTTAAGAATTTTGTTATTTTTAACATCTAATGCTAAACAAATAAATAACCTAATGCTAAACAGTCACTTTTGTAGATTTCTTTGTTTCCAGCTGTAAAGAATCTACCACTACTTGACTTTATCAGTAAAGATTCTGAGTGCACTCTATTTTGTATATAAATATGCGGAGAGCGTGAAGTGTCTTTCAGCTGTAAGCTAGAAAAACTCCGTGAGTCCCACTCACCTATGTTCATCTGGATTTCATATTCTAGGAAGCTTTGTATCAGAGAGCGAGAATTGCATATAGGGATCCCAGTTCATGTAAACTTGCCTGCTTTCTTTAAAGATATCAACTGCCATTCCATTTGTAGCTTTGACAGCATCTGCTAGTTTCAGCTAAAGCAAGAAGTGTATAACCAATTCTAACACTGTTTCAGGAAGATTAATAATTATAGGGTTATGCAACATTAACAATACTGCTACAAGCAAAGCAGAGATGTTAAATTTTAACAGCATTTAAAAGAGGGGAAGAAAGACTGAGAGAATTTCAGTTCCTTTCTCCGTCATGTGTTCTTGTCATCATCTTGTTTTTTCTATATTTAAAATACTTTAAGAATTTCTTCTGCAAGCACTCTAAGAGGACAGCTAGCAGCAAGTCTTTCAGATTCGTGTCATGGTAAGTAAATGCACACACCCCAATTCAAGATGACAATGTATATTTACATACTTATATTTATCGCTAACTTGTTGCATAGTTTTCTAAAACATTTATGGAGTAAGTTAGTATACTGAAAAAAAAAAACCCAACATACTGGAAAGTGTTATTTTGAATAACTGCATGCAACTGTATTTCTTTAATCTAAATGTGCATGCCATTTTCACACACAAACCACAGATCATGCACTGGAGTTTTGCCCATGCTCTGGGATACTTGATAACTCGATGGGTTTGTTTTCAATTCAGCTATTCATCTGCAATTTCGACAGAATTTGGAGCAATGTTTAACCTTGCAATAAATTAGATTGTCAGACCCTATTATTCTTTTAAGGGGATTCGTTTTCTAGGCAAGTGAGTTTAGTGTGAGGAACTAGAAGTTATTGCCATGACTCTTTGTAACCCCTAAAGCAGACTTGTGAACAACTAAATGTCACGTGGCTCTGATACACACTGAGGATAAGTTACTGAGACTTTTTACTGTTCTAATGCTTTTTAGTTGCTAAAGAAAAATAATCATTTGCAAATTTCTAGATGCTGAATTTGAAGCATGATCACAATACAGATGGTTGATCTCGTCAAAGATTCCATGGTATTTAAAAAAGAGTCACATTAAAATACTATTGGGATTATCACCAAAAATATCAATTCTTAAGGGACATCTGGATTACCTCCAGTGCAATGTACTGTCATACAGAGCTAAGTGTCAGGATATGACACTTCTTGCTTTCATGCTACATGTGAAACTCCCACTGAAACCTTCGGAAGAAGCATTAAAACAAGGGGCCAGAAGTGGTCTTCGATAGTACACTGCTTCCCACACCTTTTACTTCCTGTTCTTTGTGTAACAAGGCGTGAACATCTGCTGTAAACCTTATTTCTCTACTCTATACAAAATAAGAAATTATTCTGCAGCAGCTTAGCAATGATAGACTTGGTTTAGAGGAATATGACAAGGATGAAAATAAGGACAACAATAATCTAATTCCATTACACCCACCTGAACTGGGAGAGCTTGGGAATTTAGATCCTGGTTTGGATTTCTCACCTTCATTTTCTTCTGCCAATATATCAGCACAAAATACATTAAACGCCAAACTAGTGGCAAAGCAGAACCTGGTTTTCATTGGGTTACAAGAAAACAGTATTCACCTCACAGCTTTACACAGGCACACCTTTCCTATGTAAGGACGGGCTTGTAAATACGTGGGGAATACTGTGGAAAATTAATATATCTTGCACCTCGAGAATTCCTAAACTCTTTCAGATGTAAACTGATACTGGACTTGGTTCATTGTTTGGAAATATGGAACATTTTGTCCAACTCTATCTGCTCACCAAGTCAGGCAAGATAATTTGGGGTCAAATACTGGCTCCCTTAAAATTGCCTGTAAAATTTCTCTCGGTTTACTTAGTTTACCTTTTGTGGGATGCGAATGACTGCATGGGCTTTTGAAAAGGAATTCTGCCCCTCTTGGTCAATATTTGAACATAACATCTTCAAAATTGCTGCCAACACGAGCACATACCATACTAAACAGGCTCTCAAACTGAACCTCCTCCTTCCTCAGACATTGGTCTATAACCCTAGGTTATGAAAAGTAGAAACTGTTGATACTGAGATCACAATAATACATAAACTGATCAATAGCTTCCTTACAAGATTTACATCTCAGTGAAAGCAGAAAAAGTTGCTGATTTCATTGTTTGTGACATACTAAGCCCCCAGTTTCTCAATGGGCTGTGTTCTGTGAATCGCAGAGCTCAAGTGGATCTTGTATCTTGCTAGTTGTATCTCTATTTTACTATTCGCTCTCAGATGTTAAAACCACTATCGTACGCAGTTCAAAAATACATTGTTGGAAAATTGTTAATGCCCTAGTCATACAATGTCATTCTGAGGCTCCCTGGGAATTTCGATTCGCACAGCTTATTAGGATATGACCTTTCCCTTGATTTTTTATTTTAAGAGCAAGTTAACATGATATTTCCCCAGTGGGAGTTGCTGTGTTTCCTTCACAGATAAGGAAAAGAGCAATGGCAACTCCGTATAGAGACAACTTTCATACATTTCCACAGTACGGACGACTCTGTGGTCTTGACAGACATCCAAAGCATTCCTAGAGATTGAGAGGAAAGTCACGCGGCATCGTAACTAAAAAAAAACCCAGGAACATAACAAAGGTATTTCCCTGGATCTTTCACCTGTTTTTTTTTTTTTCCTCTTCCTGGTTTGGTTTTTTTTTCCAATGTGATTTGAGATTGAGCTTTGAGGAATTTTAAGTCCTGTGGACTCCCCGCATTCAGACAATCAGGGTAGCACTGCCTGAGATAATGGCTTGTTTGTGAAACACATTCATATTCCTTTGGATGTGCAATTACTACCTCTACAGCACTCTTTTTTCTTCATGATACAGATTTTGTCTCTCAAATGCACACACTTCAGCATTTCCATGCTTATTATATTAGCATATTTTTTTGTGGAGCTGATCTAAAAGCAGGAGGCTGGAAAAGCAGCTCTCAAGGCTTTTCAATGTGACTTCCTTGGTGGTCAGAGAGAGAGGTTTCTCTAGAGATGGATTCAGAAGAGCTAAAGTTGTCTCTTGCTCTAAATTATCTTGGAGAGATCTTTCTTGTGATACGGGCTGATTATCAACTACCAAGAACAGTGTTTAAACACTTATATCTAATAAACATTTTTTAATAGCTTAAGACAGGTATATTCAATGTTTCTCCACCCTTATCTTGACGAAGCCCATTTGAAGCTGAATGATGCTGCTTACACTCAAAAATATACGAATGGTCAAGATGGCAAGAGCTAACAACTGTTACTCAGGTTTCATTCAAGAAAGAATAACTTTCTCGCTAACAGTGGGTCAATAAAGAGCTTCTACAAGAAATTAAGTATTTTGCTTTTTGGATATTCAGGGAAAGGCTTCAGACATTAAGCCTTTGCTATGCAAACAACATTTTTGCTTAACTACAGATACCAAAAGAAGAAAAGGAACTTATAATGAATTAAAATATATTACTTCTGTTTTTTAACTTTTCATAGAAGTAGTTTGTTGACTTGGTACTCTGGGTAGGCATCCTGCATAGAAGGTCCTTATACTGATGCCACATTGTAATATAAAGTACTGCAGTAGGATATAAATTCATTGTGATCATATTTGAATGTCATAGCAGTGACACATCAAACAAAACCATATAAAGGTTCAAATGATTCCTGAAAGAACTTCAGATGATTCCTAATCCAACTTGAGCCAATTTTCTGTTTCATTGGTCTGCAGTTCTTCACAGTAGCAATGCACATTTTCTCCTGTAATCTGGTCATGATAAAAAATGCCCTTTAAATTTTCCTGCAACAGCTGTTAACAGGGGGATGTCCCCGCTTAATTACATCTGTTTCCAGAAACAGCCATTCCTCTTTCAACGACTGACAAGAGATACAGATTTACTACTCTAACAAAGAAGAGGCAGACAGTGTTAAAACCAATTTAGATTATAGGCAGACTGTAGGAGTTAGCTTGCAATTGATCTGAGGCTAATTTGTCTCTCTTGGGTAAGTAACCTACACCACCAGTTAAAGACCTCTATGACACTTATGTATCTAACAAAGGAGTAAACAAATCCAAACTGATACCATTTACTGCATATCACTGTAGAGTACACTGATGTCATATATACTTAACTTTTCTGCAAACACATCTACCAAGATTCTAGAAAAATACTAATAATATAGAAGGAAATAATTACAAACTGAATACTACAAACTTACAGGCAGAAGTCTATTGGCTAACATCATCCTGATGGAAGAGTGTATCAGCAGGCATGTTTGAGAAGTGATTCAACAGAAATGTGTATCTTTGTCTACTCTGGTGACACAGACTCTCAATGCAGATGCATAGTGTAAGCACTAAAAGTTTATTTACAGAGGGCAGGACTGAACATTGCATGTGAACTCACTCAGACCATGATAAAGAGCAAAAGAGGTTTGTCTCCCATTAGTAATTGAAAGAATTGTGATTTGGTACTCCCAACACGCCTATAATTGAATTCCTCAGTCATAAAATCACTGGTGCCAAACAAGTTCTGATATCTTTTATCAAGCCTCTTTTTTCTTGTCATTTGTTAACATATTTCTTATGGAGCTTTTCTTCTTTTTTATAGATACATTTGCTTTAGTTATAAATTAACCCCGGAATTTACTCTCCCAGAGGCCACAAACTGCTTTTTAAATTCTCTTGAAAAACTTTCCATATGAATTTATGATTTTGAACAATTTTGAATAACAGTTGGTGGTTCAAATATAGAGTAAGGGAAATGTCAAAAGATTGACAAAGTAATTATGAATAAACTGAAAATGTTTAGATGTTTTTCTGTGCCTTCTGCTCCACAAGCCCTGATTAAGTTACCAAAAAGGGACATATTTGCCTGTGGGATTTCTGGTGCTTCCAGTTCCTTGTAGTGATATTAACTAAGGTATAGGCTCATTCTAAAAGGTCTTTTTAAGAAGTTCCATATTTCAGTGGGTCCTAAAAATGGCCAACACATGCCAAAGGTATGCAGAATACTTTAAAGTTTAAACTCAAGTGCAATTTGAACCATATCATTAAATCACCAATATTTTTTATCAGGGTGGTTCAAATAATGACCATTAATAGCCTAATTTTTCAGTTGATAAATCCTAAAGAAACAGGCTTACAATATTTGCTGGCTCCTATTGTGAGTCTTTGTTGGCCTCTTTCTCTTTATCCCCAGTAGCTTTGGAAAATATTGGCTTGGTTCAGCCAGAATAAACTACAGTGTAGAAGAATTTTAACACAAGATGTCTAAATTGCTAGTGTCACCATTGAAAAAAGCAAAGTTTGAGCTCATCCTGTAATAAAGATCAGAAAATCCAAATGAAAAATTCCTAAATGATATATCCATAGGAAACTAACTTTATTGGTTCTACTGTTCAAAGAGCAATTTGTGTAAGGACAGAAGAGCACTTTTTAACAGCCAGGATAATACACACAGTTTCTTCTACTGGTCCTTTTGTGCTACTCTTCGCTTCATCACAAATCAGGTAAGTTAGAAAAATGTGATTTGATTTGAAATAAGGACACCAGAAATCCATGGTTTAATGGATAAATTCCCGGTTTAGTTAAGACTTCCCAAGGTGAAGCAATTTGAAAAAAAATATGCCTTAAAGATTCAGAAAACAGGAAACGATCTTACGGAACTTTGCGTTCCTGGATTCCTCTTCCTGATCCAGTTCAGACTAGCTGTTGCTGTGCTGCTGCGTGCACTGCCTGTAACAGCGTGCTGACCTAATCCAGGGGGTGGTGGGTTACAAATGGCCCTGGTTTGGTTTTAACAAAATGCTTTCAAAATGACTCTTTAATTCAGAGTAACAGAAAGGATTGAGGAGCCCTGGGGCACTTTTTGCCCATCTCTGGTTTTCCGTATTCAAGACAATGTCATTCCTGCTAAGGAAAACAGAACTTCCTTCTCTAGATGCTGTTTCTCAGATTGCCAGTCAGTTATTTGAAGTTAAAATAGCAAATTTTGTGTCTCACATTGTGCTTTGGGTCTCTGATTTGTTACATTTCTACTAGTGAGGGAGTACCACATCCTCTTGAAAAATGTTAGAACTTGCTTGATATTTCTTCTTGAATGCTTAAATCTATGTAGTTACCTATAGGAGGTTCTTGCCATATCTTTGTTAAGTCTAACGAAACATGGTATTTTCTGCTCCTTTAACTGAATCAACAATGACAGAGCTGAAAAGATTTTAACAGTCAAAATATTTATCAGTTTTTACAACAGAAATGGAGTTTAAAATAGTGGCCACATTGTAAAATATTTTAACTCTCAGCTCTTCAAGCTTTAAAATACACATCCATCTGTCTAAATTTTATAATTCTGTGCTTTCTAATTAAAAAAATTAAAATATCCATGACTTTTTCTGTTGACAGTAGTTGGGGAACATCACTCAGTCCGCTTTGGCCCTCCTATACCTGTGTTGTCCCATTAAAATCAATGAGATGGTGAGCGTAAAGGTCAGATTGCACCAACTACCCTGAAGGCTCAGCACCATAAATTATACACCGGTATAACCATCTCCTCTCACACCTTGTGTACACATTTCATAACTTTGTTTGCCCTGTGTACTTTCACTTGAGCCAAAAGGAATTTTCAGAGCAAACAAGTTGTAATGTATTCTTTAAAGGTGAGTTACAATGTTGGTTATCTATAGTTGTTGGATCAGACAGTAGGACATCAATAATTTCAATATTTCATATCTTTTTGAGTAATGACAATGCTACATATATGTATTTTCCTAATGTCTGCTCAGATCATGGAGAAATAGAGAGCTAGTTTTGCCATCATGCAACACAAGCTCTGGTAACAACCTGATCCATCACCAGGGGTTACAAAAAATTTCAGGAGTATTTTTAAAGATTTTAGGCTTTGTGATATATGCCCTTATATTTGTTTATATGACAGCCAAATGGGTGAACAATATGGACTAAAATGACTTACATATGTTTTTCTTTTCATAAAATGCCTACCATCTACAGCCTCTGCTTTGGCAGATACACAACTTCCATCACTTTCTTGCATGCCATAAGCTTCCAAACTTACAAATATCTCCAAGTTATAAATCATTAATTTTTTGGAGCTAAAAATCTATGAATGGAACATCAAGCATAGCTTGTCTGGGCTCATAGGCAGGGAGAAACTTATAAAGGAAATTATAACAAATCTGAGAGGCATTGAAGCTAATTCAGTTTCAGCTATGCCAATAAACTAAAGCCTACCAGGACTCTCACTCTGGGCATCTTTGTTCTACTTGCATTATCAAACTCTCCTAGTCATAAAAACTGAGTGGCAATACCTAAATGGCCCATTGGAAATGGTCCATGGCCCTTGCTAAGTCCCAGAGTATTGCTGGACAGTGTTTGCATGGCTCTTAGTCGCCTGAGCTAAAACTGAACCAGGGACAATTCTAAGAATTTAACCACTTACCAGTCCAGTCCCTGAGCCTGTGCCCAAGTTACGGCACTTTTTAATTTCCTAGTATGGCTCAAGCCTTTAAATTCAATAGGACTTCTCTGAAACAAGGGAATATAATTGCTTTGGGATTTTGTTTTGTTTGTCCTTAAATTCAACATGATATTTAATTGTGTATTAGGTGTTTTCTTTCTTCCTAATTTTGGTCCCACTTTCTGCCTGCAAGCTGACAATACCTGTAGTAGGTGCTCTTAGCTTTCAGAAAGCAAAGCACGCAACTTGAAGACATCAGCATCAGTGAGAATGTGAGTAAAGCTCTAGAACTCCATAAGCCTCAGGGAACATGCTTTTCCTTTGTACATCGTTTTATTGAGCACTAATATAAAATCTACTAAACCATTTTTCCCAAACTTGCACTTCATTTCAGCGAAATGAAATATTAGAATTATCTGTGCAAAAAGAAACTGCAGAGATGGAAAACTCAAAGACAAGTTACATTCTTGATACTCAGACAGACAAACAAGTAAAATGATCAAATTCCAGTAATGGTCATGTAACATTTACCTGTTTATCTTTGTACCACATGAAAACGGAAGAAATTTTGCTGCTTCAAAAGCCCACAAAAAAATGGTAATACTATAGCAAACTGGAAAGGGCTTCCTATTTATCTCATCACCTACTCTGAGAATAGGTAACACATACTGGATACAATTAGCACCTCAGAATCACCCTAGCTTCAAGGGGCTAAAACAACCTTGTAGAAGGCTTGTAGAAGAAAACTGACTAGTCCTCAGACTGTAGAGCATCAAAGTGAATAAGGGAACATGTTGTGAATAATGGCTCATAGACGATGAAGGCAAGAAAATCCTGTGGGGTGGCAGTATCTTTTCCCAACGCATCACTCATCTCTGCAGTAGGTTTCCTTTTTTTCCCCTCTCAAATTTAATTTCAGGAATTCTTCAGGAAGTCAGAAGATGCTTTCTTTGAGGAGCTCTGCAACAGTTTATATGAGCTACTCAAATTAGCAAATAGTGCTGTTCAGTATTTAGCCTGCATTGCCTTTCATTTCCATATTCGTAGCTAAGTGAGCACTCTCACCATTTTGAACTCCAAAGAATTCCTTTCTCCCACAGTGTAACTGCCAGGTATAATTACTATATTCATTAGCCCTTCCTGGAGTAACTGTCAGGAAAGCACAACCCAAGTGCACCAATTCCTTCTTCCTCCTTACTTCTTTAATCTGCTTTACTTCCAGGACAATTAGTTTCTCCCTACTTTGTTTCTCCCCTTTACACTGGGTCTATCACCTTATTCACCTCAAATTCTTTCCTCCCTTTATTCCTCCCTTCAAAATGCAGATTTGAGGAGGAGGGTGAGAGATTGTCCTACTGTTTCTCACTGTTTTCACACCTACCAATTTGTTGTGGGTTTGCCTTTTTTGTGGGGGTTACGTATTTTTTAATCTATTCATTTTGACAAAGGGAGCCTCATCGTGGAGTTATTTCAGCAGTGACAACAAAAGAGTTACTCTGCTGTCTAAGGGTCAAGCTGCAGCAGAAATTCAAAATTGCCACATGCTGCATAACATTGTGCTGTGCCTTCCTGTTAGTGCAGGGGGGAGGAGACAGGAATCCACTGCACAGCCTGCGTCAGAGAATGTAGTCACACTACAGAGTAGCAACGTTAGTGTATGTACAAGTTATTGTTATTCTAAACTTACCTCAGACTTCAGCAATATTCACTGTCTGTTCTCCTGTCCTTAGTGACAGGAAAGCTGTCACTTGTTGTTAGCATATCAGACAGTTCCTGTTCTCAAAGGAGTAATAAATAAAGCTAGATTTAAAAAACAGAGCAAACTTGGGCAGAGAAAGAACAATGAGCAGGAATGCCAAAATACAGTGAGAGACCATGTTATGGCATTGTCAGCATATCTTAAACCAAGAAAAGCTGCAAAATCTCATAAGAGACCAGACAGAAGAATTCAAAATCAAGAAGGTTCCAACAATAAATGTTAAACTTTGAGAAAGAAATTCAAGCATCTGTGTTTTTAAAGAATTTCCCTGGGTTTTTTTAATACCTTCTTTGGCAAAGATTAAAAGGGATAAATGAATAAAAACAACAGTCTCAGCAAATCTTCCCATTGCCTTATTTACAAATGTCTTTCAATTAATTAATTTCCTTTCCTGATATTCACTGTAGACAACTTTGTTACTTTTTCCCAGCTCTCTTCTCCGCTGGGGCTCCGAAGTCCCACATTGACCTTAGAACCCTGTCTTAATCCACCACTGCATTTAATCTAATCATACTGAACACCAGTAGCCTCTATTCAGATTAAAGATATTCTAGTTATTTCCCAATATTTTAAAGCCAGAGCCTATCTTAATATCACACGTTACTCCACCTATTTTGCACAAATTTTGCTGCACAGCTATTTTTGTGTGTAAAGCAGCAAAACACTGTTGATAATGGTTTTCTTTTTAAAAAACAGAATTGATAAAATCTACAGAAAGCAGTTTTCTGGGTTTTCGTTTGATCTCTCACCTACTCAGAACTGGCACCCTGGTGACCCAGAAGAAGAATGGAAAGAAATGCACATGACTTCCCCATCCTCAGTATTACATCATGAAGGATGAAACAGCATATTGTGTACAGCTCAGAGGGCTGCTGGCCTGCGTGTGACTCTTCTCTTGCATAAAAAAATGCCTTTCTTAACAAAACTGTGACTCATTAAAAATTTGACAGATACCATATTCCAATGCACAGACCAGTGAAAACAACGATAGACCATTAGACACATCATTTCACGATGGGCTCGGCTCTGCAAACTCTGACGTTAGCATCTGAAGGGGTTTTCTGTATAAATTAAAACATGAAGTTTGTGGGAAAAAATATCTTTAATATTCTATTTTTGGATTAAGTTTTTCATTGCCAAACATTTTCAAGAAAATATCTTTCTTGGAGGAAAAATGGGCTCTTGATGGTGAAGTACTTCAAGCACTGTCATAAATTCCTGCCTATGCCAATGGTGCTGTAGTAACTATTTCTTAATTAGTAATCCTGATCTAAGAAAAATAATTCCTCAAATGTCAGTACCTATGTCAGAAAGTAACTTGCATAACCGACATTTTATCCCATCTAGGCTGAGTAAAACCTAAAGCAGTGTGATGATTTCGAGCGTGTATTTTATATGAGGTATAGGGGTATTTGATTACTGTAAACCCCCCCAAACTAAACAAGATCTTGTGAACATAACAAATATCCACCACACCCAGTTTAACTGGGTAAAGTTAGCCAGCCTGATCACATGAGGCAGACCCAAAGAACAAGTCTTTGGGCAGTGCCCAAAGGAAACTGTGCGAGGAACCCTCTTGGGTCTCTTATTCATCATGCCATAATGTTCTTCTCTGCATCACAAAAACAATTAACCAGTTCAAGACAATTGGCAAGCTCACATCATAGTTAACACTCCAAGAAGCTTGCAAAACAGAACCAAGATCAATTGGCAAGCTAATCATAGAAAGAAAGTGTGGAATTTGCTTGCAATAGCATTTCTGAAGTGTGAACATCCAAATAATTAAAAGAAAGGCAAGCTAGGAATTCCTAATTGAGCTTCCACGGGACTTTTGGAAATTATTTTGCACTGCCTTCATAAATACTTTAAAACCACTGTTACAAACCTGAACCTTTCAAAGTAATTCTTCAATGCTTGCTTATTTCCTATTTTAAATTCAAGAGCTGTCATACTAAACTTTTGGATTCCTGATTTTGAAACTTAGTTTGGAGTTAATTGTAACAATTCATACTTAGCTGAGATCTTTACTAAAATAATCTCTTCCAGGCTAGTTTAGCAATTCTGGCAATAGCTCTAGTGTAAATGTAAAAATAAAAGAAAGAAATCCAGGAAAATAAAGCTCTCTAATGATGCTTATTTTATTCAGAGAAGCGATTTCACATGGAATCTTTTTGTTCTAGATAAAGCTTAAAGCTTCATCTTGTTTATCATCTCAAAGCATCTTCAGCAACAGCTGGGAATTCTGAAAGTGAAAGCATATTTGCACACCTTCTGTTTCCACACTCTTTAAACCATATTCTAGGCAAACCTCAAAATCCTACACCCTGCAATAGGCAGGCATTTGTCAAACACTTTTTCTGTTGCCAGTTCCTATGCGATATTTAAAATAAATCGAACACTACCCTGCTTTTCTTAACAATTCTGATCATTTTTAAAATAAAATACACTAACATGCCTTGATGTACAAATGAGGCATCTCAGACATGCAGTTTAAGCATAAATGATGGCATCCAGGAATGCTGATAGAGAAGTACAGTAAAAACCCCACAGAACTTTAGTGACTCAGTGAAGCAAATCCACCCTCAGTGGCTAACTTCAGGAGGATCGGAGGAAGAGCTAAATCACTAGGGCAGTGCAAGAACTCTGCTTCAGACATACTACAGGCTAGAAAGCAACTAAATAAAGTATGTTTTTCCTGGTCCGGGAGGGAATGAGAGCCTCAGCCTGTGGCCATTCCTCACAATTCCATTAAATATGGTCTGGAATAAGGTTAGAGAATACAGATAAAATTCTGTATAAATAAAGCAACCTTTTGCCCTCACGTACTGCTATACTTGCTTATCTGTAGATTTCTCTGGGTGTAAGTGAAAATAAAATTGGTTTTATATTTTTCTTTACATTCTTAGATAGGATTAAAAATGAGTTTAGCAATATACCACATAATAACATACTTCTATTAAGTTTAAAAGCTGAGATTCAGCATAAAATTTTGTAGCTGAAATACCACTGTAGTGAACAGTAACTCCAAGTAAAACATATTCAAGATGAAACGATAAACTCTTCTTACTGTAGACATAAAAAGGCAGTACCTAAACCTATCAGGAGGAAATATGTACATTATGAAAGGCAGTAAATAGAAGTGGCCGCATTTTTCCACAAGCCCCCATATTAGATAGCACCACAAAGCACCAGGTCGAGGTAGTAAAACCTGTTTTTCTGACCACCCCTACTAGAAGATCTTGGTGTGAATGTTAAAGCCTGTAATTAACATTTTTCTTTTCATAGTTCCTTTTTTGGTGTAGCAGAGTGACTCTTTTGGTAGTCTGACATATGTTTCAAACCACCATGGTTGAGAACTGATTTCACAGAGGTATTAAAATATTCTCCTAGCTTAAATATTGAAAATGTACATCATTCTGTTCATATACAAACAGCAACTTAAGTTCAAAGCCTCTCAAACTTCAAAATTGCTACTACACAACCATGAATAGTTTCAGCAGTTACACAACATCACTGTTCAATAAATCTAAACAAACACACAAGTACTATGGACTTCTAATGCAATATTATAACATAAAATCCTATTTGATGCAATGCAGTGTAATCACATATTGTGTAAAAAGTTTAAGACAAGATCATAATTCTGGGCAGGGCTACTTTGTTCAAATACAAAATTCTCTTAAAAGCAATTTGTCCAAACTCAGAGGAAAAACACAGGACAGTGAGAAAACTTCCATCACTCTTACTTATTCCCTATGCCTGTTCAGCTGAAAGTGTTTGTATGAAAATAACATATTGAGAATTTTAGAGACACACGGGTAAGTCAGAGGAATTGTAGCTGGAGGTCTCCTATAAAAGTACTATAGGATACTTGCAAAAGGGAATCTAAACCACCTCACAATCAGACTTGTGATACAGAGGAAAGCCATGAGTCCCCATGGAGCTCATGAAATTCCAATAACGCATAAAACAGCAAGAAGTATAAAATTTTCCTCCAGTAATAGCTGTTATAAAGCCAAACCTAGAACACTCCTCTAACTTGAAGGTCTGGAATAAACTAACACCAACTGCAGTGTCTGTATCAAAATGTTAGTGTTTCATTTTGAGCTAAAATACGTTAAGAAATTGATCACATAAATTCCAGAACAAAAGGCAGATAAATATACTACTCCTGTTACACTGGCGTTTCTTGAAGACTTTACAGAATAATATGTAGGACTTTTGCTGTAATATATATTCGTGATTATTTAATTTCAGGCATTTAGTCTCACTGAGCAAACAGCAATTCATTTAGAGTCAGACCCTGTATTTTCAGTATAAGAAAACCAGAGGAAGTAGTAAGGAACGAGAAGCAAGTGTATACAGGACAGAATTTCTAAACTGCACATAGCTTGCAGACCTAACCCTATTGAAACAGCAGAACTGCCACTGACCTGGATGAAGCTGGCACTGGCACTGCTAGACTCTATGCATCTTCCAATAAACCATCATCATCTTTCTTTGATACCGTGGAATGTTCTGTGTATTTTTCTGTTGGAATATTACCCAATATTTATTATACTGTTATCAGATGCTATATATAGCCTTTCAGCATTACTGAGATAAGCCATTCTATAACATAGGGTTAATATATTACCTGCACACACATACCCCCACAACTACACACATAACCATACATACATGTTCATCTCAGCAGCCATCAAGCGTACCTGTGCCTGAACATACATCCACAAAGCTACGTAAGCTTTGTGTTTTTTAAATTGCTAATTATCAACCAGCAGAGTAGACTTTGGGATTCATAGACTTGAATTCATAGACTTTGTCCTGAGTGTGCAGACCGCATGGCAAGGAGGTGATCTGCTTAGTCATGAGGGAAGAGGGTTGCTTATGCAAGTCCACGAAGCATCATCTGTGTGGCGATTCCAGAAATTCACAACCTGCCTTTTGAGGTAATTACCTATCTTCCCCTTTGTAAGCAGAATAATTTTTCTATTTGCAGTGAAATCCAGTGAAACTGCAAACTAAAACCAGCTTATATTTAGAGAATAGGTGCTGCTTAAAAGTTTAGGGTTGTTTTTTTTTCTATAAGTTTGAGGATTTGATGTCATACACAAACCTAACTTTTTGTATTTGTTATGACACAGACTAGAATCTATTAACTTTGTAAGAATCCGTTACTGTTGTAAGCATAAATCAACACATTGAAATTTTAAATTAAAAGTTTTGCATCAATCTCACTACTGCAATGTGTCTCTCTTGTAAATCTGTAACTATACGCATTCTCAAGCCATAGATAATGTAGTATTATGGATAGGTACAACATTGTCATCTGAGTGAGTAACAAGACGGCCCCAGTCTTGACTAGGCTGCTAGGTACTAATGCAACACAGGTAATTAAAAATATTTATATAGTTCATGTATCATGAATTTTAATTAGAGAATGATGTAATTCTTTAGTTCAGTTCTATAGAGAGGTTTAGGAGAGGACAAACAGGCCAAGAAATATAATGGAAGGTGTGGGTGGAGTGGGAGAAAAATGTGAACCTCATCAAATTGGCTTAAGGTCTGCAAAAATTCTTAAATATGAAGACTGCAGAATAGGCCTTGCTGCTGCTTTCCCCCCACCTCCAAACTAAAAGAATAAAAGCCTACAATAGGTTTAGTTGTATATTTCACAGAATGGTCTGGGTTGGAAAGGACCTTAAGATCAACTAGTTCCAGCCCCCTGCCATGCACAGGGGCACCTCACACTAGTATGTTTCTAGGTTTTCTCTTTAAGAAAGCCTTGGCTTAACCTCTGCAGCAGCTCAGGTGGTGTGGGCTCTGCTCCACGTGCAGATCCAGCCCAGTGCCAATCCCTGCCTGAGTACATGAGCTTTGCCAGAAGAGGGGCAGGATCACACAGGTAACCAAGAAGAGCTGTTACTGTATGTATCTTCACATGAACTGGGCATCGTGGTACATTCAGGAACATGATAGACTTTTTTCCCCTCCACTTTAATAACAAAGAATAAATATAAGCAAATATTTGCCTTGTGGTGTGAGAGGAGCTGACATCTTTGTAGTAACAGGCAAAAGAGAAGTCCGTATTGCAGTAAAAGACCTGATGCTGAAGTAGAAATGTAGTCTTTCCTATGGTTGCCACATGTATTTTCTACTTCATGTCTCCTTCTGCCTGCAAGATGTGAAAGCATCCCAAGCCCCACTCACCTGCATTTTCTACATGCTTTGACACTGGAACCTGACAGAAAACACAACTGAAAAAAAGATGGACTGTCCTTCCATAAAAAAAAACAAAAAAAAAAGCCAAAAAAAAACCAAAGCAGGTGTGTGTGGGGGAACAGACAACAGAAGTGCAAGAGCGTTGCCATTGAATGTAGGACTCCATCTGCATTTCACAGCCCTGGGAATCTAAATATCTGACAACAAAATCTTATGGCTCTTTCATTTCTCGTTCTGCCTTGGAAAACCTCCCCCCCCCCCCCAAATAAAAAGGGGGGGGTGTGTGATGGGGAGCTTTTTCCAAGTGATCTGTAAGAGTCAAATGAAAACCTTCAGACCAGTTAACGGAAACCCCAACGTTTTCTTGTGGCATGGGTATGTAGGACCTGAGTTTACAACAATGTTCTCTTGCTCTGGATTGTTTCTAACTTTTTCTTTTGTTAGTTCACAGAAAGTTAAGTAATATAAAAAGAGCATTTGGTATGAAATAGATATAGGTATAGATTAGGTATGAAAAATAGATCCCTGCTGTTAAAGAAATACCCAGCATTATGGAAATACAGCATGGAATTATTAGCACTCATCATGCAGTATCATGCTAAATTCAATAAGCCTATAAGTGATTAATAAATAAAACTAATAGCAATAACCAATGGGAAGGATTGTATCCATAACTTCAAAAGAACCTAGCATGGGGAGTTTCTAATTGTGTTTTAATTTTGCTTGAGTAATTGCACTGGAAACTGTTTTACTGCATGCCAGAGGAGAATCCAGCAATAATCCTTGTGACAAAAGCTAGTAAAAGAAACTCAAATTTTGAATACCATAGGTGCACAACAAGCGATTTACAATTAGGCTATCAAAAATTGGCTAGAAAATATATTCAACACCAATCTTAACAGATTATATGTTAAAAAAAAAAATCCAAAAGAGAGCCTCAGCAATCAAGGTGGGGAAAAAAAAATCATTAAGTATACTTTCATTATTTAGTCCAGCTTTGTTAAAGACAGTTTTTTTGTCCTACTTTTAAACTTTTCCTTGTTTTTACACTATAACTTTTTGTGAACTTCATTTAATTAGCCACTGGTATAAGTAGAAATATTGTACTGAGAGTAATTGAAGCTGAGCCTTAATTTATGTTATTGACTTTAAATTGGACATCTGGTTGTTCCAAAAAGCTCACAGAAGAGTCAGATTTAGAGGCAATGTTGAGAGCGGGTGTTTTTGTCAGTGCCATAAGGAAGGTTAAAAAGCACAGCTCCAATATTCTTCAATTAAATGCTAACATTTTGCCACCTTCATTCTTAGTGATAATGGAATTTGCATTGAATGCTGGCGTTTAACAAATTATATTATTCAGGAATTTGACATTTGAGGCATTTCTAAGAAATACATCCTCTCTTAAGGCTGCTTAGAAGTATATAATCTCTGAACCACTAAAAGTTAATAGCTATTTTATGAGACCGATGCCTAAGAATATTCAAATTCAAAAGCGACCTGTGTAAATATACCTTTAAATTGTATTTGATTGGTTATCATTCAAAGTCCATGCCAACTATTTTTTCAGCTGTGTCCCCTTGACAAGTCCATGCTTATACCACATGACTGAACACACCGCTGAGTGATTTCTTATAATCTCATAATTAAATCTCAAAGCAATTTTTGCAGCAAGTTTTTTTTCTGTGACAGCCAAAGAGAATAATGATGTCAAACATGTGACTTCATGCAGCAAATTCTGATATTAATGGGAGCACAACATAGGAAACTTCTCTCCAAAGGAGAGCACTGAGTATCATGTGTCATAGTGTCCTGGGTTCAGCTTAAACCGTGACATAGTTACTTGGTGTACACTGGGAATTTTTAGTTAACTAGTAACAAATCATAGTAACCTGTTAAAAGGTAAATTACTGATTAAATTATGGACTAATTGGTACCAGATTTATTTTCATTTTTTAATGGCGCATTTCAATCATGTTCCAGAGCAAAAACTTGTCAGAGATGGGGCAGCAGGTCACAAATACAAGGCTAGCCCACAACCCTAGATATTTCAAGGATAATTATAATCAATCCTTCTGATTTAAAGGAATCTAGACTCCACAGTGTATGAAGAAATTGATAAGTTCCTGGGCTTTTCATCAGAATAAATACGAGTCTTACATCACTGATATTAATAAATACATCACTGTTAAGTCAGCGCTGTATTGTCGTGTGTACACAGTGCCCCAAAGTTACAACACCACAGGAACTTGCACTCTCCAGTTGTAGAATACCCTGGAGAGAAATGACACCAAGAAGATTACAAAATGCTCCTGCAAACCTGAGGCATGCCATCAAGACATAATATATTTCAACACAGCATCTCAGCTGTTGCAGGCTCAGAAAGGCTCCCCGGCTTTCTGCGGTTGAGAAATTTAAGTGTGTGGGGGGAACCAAAAAGATGGCTGTTCATTCATTGAGTGAGCCAGGTGAGCACCAGCGCTTCCCTCTGCGCTCCTTCCCCCGAGCGTAGCAGCAACGGGCGCCCTGCGGTGTGCCCCGAGTGCCTCCCTCCATCCCCGCCGCCTCCACCTCGGCGGCAGGTTATCCACCCGCTCCGCCGGTCGCAGCACCCCGCTCCCCTCCCGAGCCTCGCTCCCTGCCCGAGTGCAGCACCATGGACACAGCGCCCGGCTCCCGCCGCTCGGGGGAGGCCGCCGGGCCGGGCCGGGCCGGGCAGCGCCGCGGGGAGCACCTGGAGGAGCCCGGGCCGCGGGGTCCTCCCGCCGCCTCGTCGACGCCCGCCGCGGGGCAGCCCCGGCCGCTCTCCCCGCCCACACGGACGCCGGCAGCCCGTGTCCCCTCAGGGCCGTGCCCCGCACGCCCCGGTTGTCCCCGTCGCTCCGGGAAAAGCGCCTTAACCTCGCACCCTTCCCTCCCGCCACTCCGAGCATCCACAGCACCACAGCCTCTTACCCGGCGCGGGGCGCAGCTCCTGCCCGCGCACGCCTCCCCTCACCGCCGGCAGCCCCTCCGAGCTCCGCCACCCCTCTCCAGACAGAAGCGCCCCTCACCATGCACCCCCACCCCCCCCCCGCCATGTCTCCCTCAGCGCGGGGCTCTGCCCCCTCACCTCAGGGGAAGGTCCCCCGCAGCCCGCACTGACCTGGCGCTGTCAAAGCCTCAGCGGGAGAAACTGTTCCCTTCTAGTGGGATAAACTCCCCCGCTCGGCCCGTCCTACCGGGCAGGCACCGCCCCTGCCGCCCGGCACCGCCTCCTCCGTCCCACACGGCCGGCGCTGAGGGGCGAGCCGCTGGCGGGAGCGGGGCGGGGGTTGAGGCTGAGGTAACCGCGCGGAGGGACCCGGGCTGAGGTACGGGCGGCGGCCGCCGGGTATGGCCCCGAGAGGGACGGGGCGAAGCTGGCCCCGGAGCGCGACCCTGAGGAGGACGAGGAGGAGGACGAGGCGGCTGCGCTGCTCCTGCCTCTCCTCTTTACACCGCGACCGTTCTCCCGAGCCACTTCCCTCCGGGTCCGTGCTCGCTGAGCGACACCGCAGGAGTGTACCTGAGGGCAGCCCGCGGGCCGCTGAGCGGGTCTGGAATTTGATCTCTGCTCTCTGTAATCTCCTGTTAACTGAAAATGCAGGGGTTTGGTTTTTTTTTCCGGCTGCTAACTGCTTTCCTTTCGCATTCCCGTTCTCCAGCTAACTCCTCTGCGCTGCCTGTAGTTGGCTTGGTCACCTCACGGCAGCCTGTACCCCACTATGGCAGGAGTAAAGGCTTTTCTGAAACGATTCTTAGCAGTGACAGAGGTAAATGGCATTTATTTTTCCCTTCACTTTCTTATAGCTACAGATTATCTCCCCACCACCACCATTATCCCCCTTTCCCTCCTCCCTCCAGGAATGCAGAGAGAAATGGTACAGGCAGAGCTCGGTAAGGCTCAGTGGAGAGCAAGTTCCAACAAGCATGTAGCCTCCCTCTATTTCACCTCAGAATCTCTTAAAAAGAAGTTAGATGTGGAAAAAAAAGTCATAAGATCAACAGGCTTTAGGGAGTCATCTTGTAAGCCGAGATGCCCCAGGATACAACAGTTTATCTTTAAAAACTGTTGATCTCTTGGACATCACAAGGAGATTCAGAGGATCCGAACTTCACCTCATTATCGTTCTTAGTCATCAAGCATTTTGAAAGAGAGCCTACATTTGCTTCATTATTTGTATACTGAAGGCAATTTATAGATTAGAGTTGAATACGTCAAAATACCTGCTCTACTTATAGATACTAACATCGCCTACAGCTTTTTGTTTATGAGAACAGTCTTTCTGTCTGTAGAGGCTTGAAGCCTCGTGCTAATTCTGTTGAGAATTAGCTGTCTATTTGTATAGGCTTGAAGTAAGTGTTACTTCTGCCTTGACATATCAAGGGTTGGGTTGTTTTTTTTTTTTTTAATCCATGCTTTTCTCCCCATCCGAAATTTTTAGCCTGGAAATCCTTTGTAAACTGTTTGTTTGTTTGTTTAGCATACATCAGTAATACCTGTTCAGTAATACCCTGGCTCAGAATTAGGAGCCAGGTACTAGAAACAAGTAAAACAACACCTCAGAATTAGTACAAGATGCTATGGATGAATAAACAGGCAAATGTGGGTGAAGTAACAACAGCACAGGGTTAAATACCAAAATTATGACTGTTTCTAATCATTTTACAGCAATGCCTCAGGTAGTTTCAATACAATGTTAAAAGAAGAAGGATCTTAGCTGGACACCTCCACAGAATCTGGGTCTAGCTCTGCTGAGAACAGAAACAACACTGTTCTCTGTGCAAACTGCTGGGGAATATACCCGTTTAGTTTCAGTGTCTGACTAACAGAGGAGCCCCCCCAAAAATCTGGGCTTTAACATGCAAATTTTTTAAAACTACATGAAACTGGGAGCATTCCAAAGCCTAACATATACTAATGGTTATCTGACTGTGACCATAAACTCATACTTTGAGCCTAGACTCGAAATAAGTTCAGAAGTAAAGCAGAAATGCAAAGCATAGTTTAGATTTTAATTAAATTGCAAATAGGGGTATATCATTCAGTGAAGAGAAATCAGCCAAACAGAGCTTTCAGAGAAGTATTACAAATACCATATCATTTTATTTGTTATAAGCAGTATGTTCTCTTAGCAAGTTCATCCTTTGTACGGAACTAATAAAATACAAAGCAGAAACAGTAATATTGACATATATACAAATTAGATTTTGTAAATGTATGTTTTAACAGATTGAGATAGAAAAGGAAAAATTACATTGATTTCCTGCTTAACATTGATTTTTAGGTAGTATTTGGTGCCTCATTAAATGTCTCTTTTAGACAGACAGCTAATCTTAATTTGAAGAATCAAGAGATGAAGAGGCCATAAATTTTCTTTGGAAGTTAAAAATGTGCTTTATTATAGCTTGCGTTAATCCGGTTTTCTGTATTAACAGAGAGTGGGGGTTTTTCACACATGGAACACAGAAAGCCAATCATTTCATATGGGTAAAGAAATAAAATAGACTACAAATATATTATCTGTTCTATAATTAATTCTAGAGTTTCATTACACAGTATTGAAACGGTGATAATAAAGAAATTATTAATTTCTCATTCAGCTTTTGTTTGCATTATTTCAATGCCTGGTTTTGCATTATGCAGAATTTCTCACCTACTTATCTGACAGAATTCCTAAATTTGACTGGGATCTTTAAGCATTATGAAACAATAATGAAATGTCAGGGTCAGGCCTTCCTGAGCATGAGCAATTCTTCCTTAAATTCAAAGACAAGCAGAAGGGCCTCTAAGCATCAGTTCTAGTTTTAAAATTAGAGGATAACTTGTCTTCACAGAAGATTAGTTATACTTGGAGTATTTTATTGACTATAAAATCCTTAGTTATCTCTTTCCATGTAAACGAATCACATTTTATATTACTTTTAATAATTCAGTTTTTCATGGTAAGTCTTTTTGAAGAGTTTGTTGCCTCTGAAAAAAAAAAAACCCTTATTGCTACATATACTTATTACTATTTATTATTAATTTCAATTATTCAGAAAATTTGAAGCAGGTTATATTGAATCATATGGCAAAAATAGTCTCACTGAAATGAGAAAGGATACATTGTGGAATCTCAAGGTGGATAAGGGTACTAGTATGGACCATACAATCTCCCTTAAATTTCTGTGCAACAGGTTCTAAGGTGTGCTAGGTAGGGTTTTATGGTTTGATCTGAGGTTAGAACAATCAATCTATCAGAGACTCTGTCTGTGATACTGTGATTTTTAAGACTGACTTGAGAAGGACAGAAATCGTAAAAGCTAATAGAGGTGAAAGATTTATGCCTCCTTCTCTCTTTGCAAAAATATGCTAGTTCCAACTTTTGCTTAGTTATTTTGATGTTTCCACTGTGTCTATGCTCCAAGTCTCTAGATGCCTTACAGAGGTTTAAAATCACAAATCACACAGCATGTCCCATCTCAGTATTCTGGATGGAAAGAAAAATTATCTAGCCAAACTTAACATCTAGAGGGCAATCTCATGCACTAGCATGAGACTATCAGTGTGACTGTAAATCTAGCAGTCAGAAGAACAAGTTTTGATTGTGGAAATTGCATTGCTTTAAAGAAAGGGAGTTTAAGTAAGCTAGAATACTATTACATTGCTGCCTTTTTTGAAAGTAACTGTGTATTTTCTCTTGTGTTATGTAGTTTTTAGGTTTATACATCTGGTGGTCTTTTACTAATAACAAGAACTTTGTCTTAGCATATCTTATTCTGTCTTTATTGGCAGGTTCACTTTGGGAAGATATGTTTGTTAAAGGTATTTTTTAATATTCCACTGTACTTCTGTCTTCAATTTTCACATTCTCTATATACATAATTTTACTTGAAGAAAATCAGCAGTTTAAACTATTGGTGGTGTTTTATACATGTGTGTAGCAAAGCCTATAGTATAAACCACATTTCTTGAAGTGATGTCAGAGATCTACCCCTTGGTATGATTCCAAACTCTTTGGAGATTGCACTCCGGTATTGTTATACTGCATTTAGCATGCTGTGCCTTGGATCCAGCAAAACTGATAGGACTAGGTGTAATACAGATTTTTCATAGATAACTGTAGAGCGGGTCAAAACAAGAACCCTGCCAACTAAACATAATCCTCCTTTTCCCAAACTTTGAGGCTTAGACAAAAAAAGAGCAAAATCCAATCGTGCCTGCTTTAAATTCAGTAAAGCCATGATCATACCAGGCTCCCTACCTCTAATTATAATGGATTTTATCCTTCAACTTGGGCTCAAGGATATCCCAAATTCTTAACTTCATTGATTTCATACTGTCTTGAAGAGAATAATTTCCTCTCTAGGATTGTCTGGTTATTCTATGATTGGATATTACCTTCATGTGCTAGTCCCATTCTGATCAAACAGGTCCAAATTGCGTATTACGCACAGGTAGCAGGCAAAAGAATATACAGGAATGAAGAGCTCAAGTATATACTGCTGTCAGATTCGTTAATCCATCTGAAATTTATTTCTGAAGGAAAACTTTAAAGTAACTGAAAGTTTATGACCATTTTGAGTCTCATTTAAAGACAGTTTATCCTGATTTCTCGGGTGATTAAGTTCAAACAGATTTATGAATGTGGGTTGCTCAACTTCATAATGTCAGATTTCTACAACAGTACATGCTTAGACATCTTAAATTAGCAGCTGATGCAACCAAGACTTAGAGTTGTGCTAATATGAGATAGGAAGGAGGTGGCTGCTCTTGTGGTTAAAGCATGGGACTAGCTGCTGAGAGGTCTAGGTTCTATTCCTGGTTGTGTCACTGACTTCCTGTGGGTCACTGAGCCACTTAGATGTGTCTCTTTTACTTGTATATAAAATGGAAATAATGCTTACATTGCCAAAGCACCATGAGGCTGAACTTGTTAGTGTTCATGTAATTATTTTATGCTCATAAAAGGACTTATGTATAACTGTACCAGCAGGTCAAAACCTATATTCCTAATGTAATTCCTTTCATGTAATTTGCTATGTCTTTCTCACACAGCAACTCATTGATTCCAGTTAAGACTAAAAACTCAAAAGTGCAAATTTTAAATTAGAACATCTAGAGAACTTTGCTTCCAGGTTCCGATCGAACATTTGTTAATGAAGAAAATGGAGTTATCTTTGTAAAACTGTGAGAAAGGTAGTTTTGTGGTGTTTACTCCCCCATAATTGTTAAAAAAGAATTAATTCTCTCCCCATACCATTGTTTTTTTTGGAGGATTGTGTGAAGATCTCTTGTTACTTCCATTTCCTATAACCTTTGTCCTGCTTTATAGTTCTTATACATTGTTGTGATGGGATTAATTTGAAATACTATTTTTAAAATCCCTGCTTTTTACATATTTTACCCTAATCTCCAGGGTGCTCTAGATAGATGTAGGAAATAGTGTTGGTCAACTGATTCTGTAGAAAAGCAGTAGTAGTATACACTGCAGCTACTAAACCCCCGTGAAAGGCACAGGATCAAGAGCATCTCCTGGTATCCTGCCTAGCCCTAAGGATTAGTTTCTCAGCATTTCAGCCACAGTGGCATGGATCTCAAATTCATGCTATTTCTATTGCAGAGGGGGAACTCTGGAAGGGTTTAAACCAAGGAGATTGATGTGTCTTTCAAATAAATGGTAAATTAGGTTCATACATTTAGAGTCATAGAATAAGTTGAGTTGGATGGGACCTTCAAAGCTCATCTAGTGCAACCGCCTGCAGTGAGTAGGGACATCTTCAACTAGAGCAGATTGCCCAGAATCACATTCAGCGTGGCCTTGAACATCTCCAGGGGTGGTGCATCTACCACCTCTCTGGGCAATCTGTGCCAGGATTTTACTACCCTCATTGTAAACAGCTCTTGTCTCACAGCCAGCCTGAATCTCCCTCTTTTAGTTTAAAACCATAACCCCTCTTTCGATTGCAACAGGCCCTGCTGAAAAAGTCTCTCCCCATTTTTCCTATAGGCCCCCCTTTTCTTTTTTTTACTTGCATATACTTATAAGCATTTTAAATATTTTGTAATTCTTTAGGACAGATACAGTTGTTACAGGCTGAAGAAAAATTAGCTGGCATTCAGACTATGCTATAGATTTAATTATGAAATACCTTCATTAGTCTTTGCGGCAGATGGGTTGCATGGCTTTCAATAACGAGTTAAGACTAAATAAAGCAGTTGGACTGCTAAAACCTCTTTTGTCTTTGTATATATTTTTTTATTATAATGCTATATAATGAACATATATTATTATAATACTACACATCCTAAACTAATGTCATTTGAGGAATGTTCTGAAAGAAGCACGAGGAGCAGTGGCATAACAATGACGTGGAAGCATCCCTTCCTTACACCTCACAAACTGTATTGCTTCCTTTCCATGGAAGTTGTGACCACTGAGGTACACCCCAACAAAATGCACACAAAACTATTGACTTCTATGCCTGGATTCACAGGTAGCTGTGTGAGACTACTGACAGCAGCACAGTGAAAAAGTACATAAATATTTGTAGTGTTAGGGCATAATATTTTTCAAATGCTGTTTTGTGTAAATGTACACAGATGCTGAACTCAGAGGCCTCAGATGACAGTTTCTACTGCGTAAACAGTATCTGCTTACTCTGTGATTAAATCTTCATCATAAAAATGTTCTGCCAACATGCATGGAATTTTGCTGGGCAGAGAAGCAGTAGCTTTAATCATTACTGACTGTTGAATTTTGTTTTGCAGAAGCACAAGGAAATAAAATATGGTCAGGCAATACAGCTTGAAATAGCTGTTATTTTAAAGTCATCGTGCTTCATTCATGCAAATAGTTCCATTGGTTTCTGGGCTGCCCTTCTGAACTGACTCTTCTTAGTCGTTCAAGTAAATCATTATTTTGATCTACAATCTTAAAACTCTCAAAAAATAAAGTTAATAACTGGCTTTTAGTCTGTGCTAGCCATTTGAGGATGCCAGGTAATGTTAGGAGTGAATCAGGGGCTATTTTGGGAGAAAAATATTACAATAATTTGCAGGAAATAACCTTTTTGTTCCAAAACAGCTGTCATTGAACACTATTATATCTACAACAATTAAAATTATCTTTGGTAACTTTTAGTATTTGGCATTGCTCCATTATTGTTCAGTTAAATATTTTTCAAGTATGTTAGGACTTCTGCCCACTGTGTGCTCGAAACCCTCTATTATCAATACAGAAGCTCTCTCACTTTTGTCACATTGTAGCTTCTCATGGCAGGACATGCGATCTCTTCTGGGCAGATTCTTTGCCATTCTATAGAACAGCAGCAGGACTTCTACAGAGCACTGATGACTCAACATTTACAGTCGAGAATTTGCATTTTAATATGAAGTGTTGAATGCCAAAAGAAAAAAAAATAATTAAAAAGAATGTACTAGCGCATATAAAGTGAATTAGGAAACGTGCGAACATCCTGGTGAATTTAAATAGCTGGTTGGATCAGAACTGGAGGAAAAATAACACTGGGTCAGGAACAAAACACAAAGCAGGCAGAAACCTTGTATTTGTAATTTAGGTTATAAATACTCACTGCTAAAAAATTCTGTGTTACAAAATGGAACTGATTAAAAAAAAAGGCAGGTTTTGGGGGTGCTGCTGATTGATGGCTTTAATAGGCTTCAAATAATAATTGAGAATATTTCCAGTGCTGAGACTTTGTGTTCACTCAGATCATAAGTAGTGACATAGTTTGTGAGCTGTTCTTCAGAATGAAATCTGTATTATTTGTTTTGTAATAGCACTTGTGGGTCCTACTCATGGCTTTGAGTCCTCAGGATTAGCAGAGCAGAACTTTTCAGAGTCCTATGTTGTATGTGTGTAACATATAGTAATGTTTCATTAATAGCACATTTGCATGCTGTGATATGCTTACTTGCATTTGCGTCACTATAAGATACTATAGAAGCATCCCTTCTATGGAACATGTATCAGGTGCCATCAAACTGATTTTTCTACATAAGATTTTACTCTTCAAACTTAATTATTTGTATTTTCTTACCCTATTCATTGTTGTGTTTGCAAAAAAAATGGGAACAGGCAGAGGACATTGTGCCAATTTTTGGTATTTGAGTTTGGTATATACCATCAAATAATAAAACGTAGCAGTTTAGTACACTGTGGGCTGCAGCCTGGCAACCCACAGTTGTTTCAGTGAACTAAAGGAGACTGAATCTGAACTCTCCTGCTTGCTGTTGAAAATATCTGGCATTTGGGCCGGATCACCCCTTTGTGTGTTTGCTTCTGTGGACCTTTCATTACGCTGTGTACAGTTCTTTGGTCCAGCAGCTGAACCTGAAGCAGTAAACTAAAGCAGTTGAACCGAAGTACAGAAAATAGAGGTAAAATGGTACAATAGAAAATCTGATCGAACTGGAAAGCTGTAATTTACATTGATATTGTGTTTCACTTATTCCAGCTCAGATACGCTTAGTTATAAAGCATCCACATATAAAAAGGAATTTTGTTGTGTGGAGTTAGGCTCTGCTATTTTCTTTAAATAGACATTATAGGTAATTCAACTTGTGTCACTGAAAATCACTGAAAACCTAATCTTTTTAATAGTAACATACAGATAATAAAGTGTATCAGAAAACAGAATTTTCTCTCTTAAGAGAGTGTAACAGCACAAACTCAGTCATAATTAAAGTCACATTTTCAGTAACAGCTGTTTTTCCATAATTTGTTTTGTCAATGATCGTTTACACGTCTTCAAATGACCACAGAGTGAGCAAACATCATTTGAAATGGGAGGGAAAAAAATTGACAGCTACTTCTTCCAGATAGGCCACAAAGGTGTCAGCTCACTGGGGAATAGCCCTGATAATTTCACTCCTAGAAATAGATGGAGAGACACTGACAGAGCATGGAATTGGCAACAAAAAAGGTTTTGGGGGAAAAAATGGCTTGTTTGTACACTGCGAATTGGACAGCTTTGTCCTTTTTGCTGGCAGGATAGAACTACTTATCAAATTGTGCATGTATATAAGCGAAAAGCATAGCAATAAATGTTCAAGATGTGAAAAGCAAAACTTAAAATTTCATATTCTATATCGTCATGCTAGATGCAGAGGTGGGGGGTTGTATGGTTTCATCTTTCGTTGTGATTATTGGGAGAAAAAAAAAGATAGAAAAATTACTTTTATCTCTAGATATATGTCCAGAAGATTACTGTAGTGTTCTTGCTTGTGAGAATGTAGCCCATGCCTCAGAATTAAGTTATTAAAACTCCTAATCTTAGCTCAGAACCAAGAAGTGATTTAGCGTAACTGCTCTCACATATGGCAGCAAACTCCTTCCATTCTATCTTTTCTGTCTCCAGTTTCCTGTTTACTCATCATGCAGTTCCAGCCTCTTTCTGTCAGGAGTTCTTTACTTGTGAGTGTACCTTTCGGGGGTTGGAAACCTCAGCTCCATTTGTACAGGGTTTTACCTCAGCTTTTTGTTATATAGTGTTCCCATTTCTTAAATTGTATGGTGTGATCTCTTATGGTCTGACCCATTTATAAGCTCAGGTTTTTAGATGTTCTCAAGCCTTTCTTTAATTTAAGGTTTCTACTTCTGAGAAGCAGTCCTTGTTCAAATATATGCATTTCTCTTACTGGCAGTAGTTTCTGAAATAGACAGCAGTAGATCTTATTGCCCAGTTATGTTTTCTTCCCTAACACTCTGAAACCATTTAAACTGGGAAAATAATGACTTCCAGTAGCCAGGTGAAATTAGGACTGTGGAAAAGAAACCCAGCCAATCTGCTGTGGATTTGAGGGAATGCCAGCAAAGCCAGAAGTTAAATTCCCCTATTTCTGACTTCATTATCTTTCTGTCTTTTAAGAATTATTATCAAAATATTTCCTATTAGTGTTTCTAGAAGATCTGGTAGTGTTATTCGTAGGACTGTATTTGTGTATTCCTTCACACATCAAAAATTAATTTTATAGTTAGTTATTCTCAACATTTTCAGTAGTGCTGACTTCCAGCTACACTTCTACTCTACACTTTTATACTATACACTTTTACACTGTACTGCTTTTCCAGATGTCAGTTATCTATCACCCTTAAACTTAAATAACATCAGCTGAAAAAAAAAGATAGAAAAAGGACTATCATCTCTAGATAAATGCCCAGAAGATTACTGAGATGTTCTTGGTTATAATTCCTCAGAATTAAGTTATTGAAACTTCTAATCTTAGCTCAGAAAACTTTACTAAATAACAGCAATTGAGCTATTTTTTTTCCCATAACTAATTTCAAATTGAAATATGTCCCTCAACCCATGTTAGAAGTAGAGAGTTGCCCTGGACATGAGCCAGCCTTTTAAAATCCTTTTTGAATGAGAAAGGACTAAAATTGTCTTAGTATCTTTGGTTTGCTTAACCTGTGTCTTTTAACCATTGGGTGTCATTTGGAGCAGCATTACCAGTCTGCCTGTGCCCCCAAGCTTTGGAAAAATCATTTCTTTCCACTTTTGCTTCTATTAAGAAGGCAGCCACACCACTCTTGCTGATGCGTTAAGACAGAGCACAAGTGGGCATATCCTGCTGTCAGAAATGTGCACACATGTGACTTACAACAGGAATTGTGTGGGTGTCTGAGATCAGAGCTTGGTCCGACACGTGCTCTGTCTGAATTAGCATCCCTTTATGCTGTAGGGTAGTGAAAAACTTCACCCAGGGTCCAGAAAAGGAAGGAGCACATCGTGCTCTGCAAGTGCGCAGCAGGGGTCCCCGGGGCTGGCTGAAGCCCTGCGCTTCCCGAGAGGAGAAGAGGGAAAGGAGGGAATCTTTCTAATGAGGCTGATAAATTGTGTGTATGGTAGGGGTGGGATCAGAGCTGAAAGTAAAAAAAGGTTTCTTCTAACAAGGAGCAGATTTTCTGTGTTCTCCTGACCTCGTTGTTCCATTCACTGAAACACTGTCTTGATTTTCTTTCTGTGCTTGGGGAAGCAAGGAACTAGGAGGGCTTTTTGATCTCTCCTGGGTACTTCGGAGCAGGGATTCCAGGTGTATGCTTCAAAACACATCTTTGGAGAAAAGGGCATTAACAAGAACCAGTTGTCTGTTTCCCCTGCTGGTTCTATCTATTGTTTCAATTAGACACTTCTGCTGTTCTCAACCATTGCTAAATGCCACTAAAAGGGGTTTCAGACTAACACAAACTTTCTGGATCTAGAAATGTATGTAGGGCACAACAATAACACCAAAAATCCCAAACATCAAACCAAAAGCAGAATAACTGTCAGAATCATGATTAAAAGGTCTATCTGGAGTCTTCAGATTGATTCACATCATAGAAAACATTAAGCATAACCAAAATTCAATTTAAGAAGCATTGACTTCCTAGGTCTGCATACACTTGTTTTCAACACAGATCTCTTTAGTTTCACATCCCTTAGACAGACCTATACTTCTATCCCAGAGACACAACAGAAAGACACCTGGGTACACACCACAGGCTGCAGTTTGCCTGAGCTGAGCGAAATGAATCTGCTGGAATGCTGGAACTTTCTTCCCTGCCTAAACAATGCATCCTGACCCCCAGCATCCCACTTTTCCTAGGAAGAAACTGGCCAATCTAACAGTGGGAAATGAAATGCAGAGGAATAATTCCCTTAAAAAAATGAGGACAGCAGTTAGTGGAAGAAGGATAGCTACAGTGTGATCAATTGCCTGCTAGCCAGTGATGTCTCAAAGACAGACTGCAGGTGGGGAAAACTGAGAGAGGAGGACCTTTCCAAGACAAGCATGTTCCTGGGTTTATGTCCTAATATTGTGCATCTAAAACCATTCACATCAGACCTTTTGGTGAGTGGTTTTTCAGCTATAGAATCTCTGGTTTCTTTGTAAAAGGTTTTTGTTTGCAGGTTTTTTTTGGCGGTGGTGTAGTTTTCTTTTTTGGTGCTAAAATTTTTAAGTCTGCTTTAAGCTTTCTTACAAGGACTGCATTTCTTTCCTATGTGATGTTACCTGTCCTGTGGCTAGGAAAACTGGCATTAGGGAGACCTGTTGAAGAGAAACATACCTGACCTGCCTTTCGTGTTCCCTTAAGTGAATGTCTTTCCCTGGCAGTTTATGGGCAGGAACGTTAAACATTAAAAATCTGCTCAATTGTGTAGAAGATTCTTTGAGTAGATAAATGACCCTGTAATAACTTCAACTCTCCAAGCAGATGTTAATTAGGCTGTGAGTAATTTCTAAAGCATTGCCATAGTGATAGTTTCCAGAATGTTCTCTGCTCAAAGTAGAATTTGGGAAATTCCTTTTATAAAGGGGTTTTAGTTATTCCTGGAATATAAGAGAACAGAAATGTTTCCAAAGATTATTACTTTTTAATGTTATTTTATTCACTTAAACCAGTGAGGTGATTTGACCTGTTTATGGACTTCCTTACAGGATAGAGCTGTATTCTGAATGATACAAGAGTTGAGGAAGTTTTCTGTGTTACTGAAGATCTTGTGTATTCTCTGTCAACTTTAAAAGTGGCATTGTAGTACCAGCACTTCGACCACAACTCCACATTTGTACATGTCACTACCATGAAATAACTTCCATTAATGTCATTATTTGTATGTGTGTATCAATGAGTGCAGGAATCAAGACTTCATTTTAATGTCTGACAGTGAGATGAGCAGAATATAATCTCTTGCTCCTTTTCTCACAACTATGGGTAGCCTCTGAGGAGTGCTTTGCCCCGTCTCTGTTTCCGTTAGTGGTCTGCAGCGCATTATGGAAAACAGACAAGTTCTTCTCTGCAACTTTGTTTCCCAACTCTGGAAAGCTGTTTCAGACTCCTATGGAACTATAGCTGCCTGCCTGAAAGCTAGAAGCAGACAGAACTGAAACCTAAAACGTACATCTCACGCAGAAAAAAAACCCGCCTTCAAAAATGGCAATGGTGAGTGACAACACAGTCCAAGTGCGCTTGGACTTCTAAGCGCACACTTCCTAACTGTGAGGGAGGGGAAGATGCTAGGAAATGGCAAACTCAAGAAGTAAGAGAAGTAGCTTCTCTAAAGATATTAAGTTCCGATACAATTGCTTTGCTCATGTGTTAATTTGTGTCTGAAAATGACCCTCAACTTGTCCTTCTTATTGACAATTTTTTCTCCAAACCTTCTCCTTTTCTGTGCACACTGAGGTGCTCTTTTATCGTTTCCCCCAGATAACTGCGTGTCAGGTATTTTTGCCTGCTTTCTTTGTTGGTGGCTTATGATAAAGTGTTAAGGCTGAGGAAAGGTCCTGAGGTCCTGGCATCTTTCTGTACAGAAGCAGAAAGATTTTGTTGAGGTAGTATTCTGTTTTGGCTGTGTGTGCCAGAGTGGATTTATAGACATAAAGGAGCATTTAGACATAAAAGGAGCACCTTTATGCTTGATTTCAACACCACCAAAGAATTACCAATAAGATAAGATGGAGTACTAGTAAAAATAAGTGATGTTTTCTAAATTACTTAACAATTTAAATGGGCTCCTCCGTTGCAAAGACCACTGGAGGACTATTGATAACAGTTTAAGTGTAATGGTATGTAGGAAGCTCTGTTAGGAGACAGTAAGAGAGCTGCACTACACTTTACAGCATTGTTACGACTTGTAGATATGAGGGACTTGGACCAACCTGTAAAAGGCAAAGGTCACTTGACTCAGTAACTATGTATGCAGGGAGGGCTCTTCTAGCGCTGGAAACTGGAGAAAGAGGTAAAAGATGTAATATTTAATTCAGAGTAAGAACATAATTGGAACCAGTCATCTAGAGAGTGATGTGTGACTACCAGAGCCTGCAAACCAAGTTTTAATAGATATCTAGAAGATATGGTTGATTATCAAGAAATAGTTAAATGCTTGCTAGAGCAATACCTGGGGAGGTTATTTGACTTTGTCTGGAGTTGCTTTGATGCATTCTTTCCACTATGTTCAATAGTATATTGAATAGTAAAATCCATGTAACCTTTCTCTTAACATCACCTTTATCATCTGGGTTGGTTTGGTGTTTTTTTCCTCCCCTGTACATTTTCTTCATTCCTTCCATAATCTAAATGAAAGACCATCAATGCCTCCAGAGCTGTTCACAGCAACACTTCGTCTTTATAGTTTAATTCTGTGAAACTCTGTATTTAATCTTAGCTTTCTAAATGTTTAGATTTGCCACTTTCTGGTTCTTCTCTAGTTTTATATAAATGGGAACCATTTGGCATGTCTGACATCACATGTTCTGCCAAGCAGCAGAGAAGCTAATTGAAATACTCTGAGTATTTCAATTGCAATCTGTTGGCCAAATTCTCAGTTGTCAGCAACTCAGTTGTCGTAATCATGGAGCTCCACAACAGTACATGGAAATATGCCGACACAAATTGAGCCCACAGCCCACTATCTGTGACTGAGATCTGTTGTTTCATATACTGATGGAAAGGAAATTTTTTTTACATCCTGACACTGTTTTCTCCAGCAACATGGTTTCTCAGGAATTGCCACCTTTGTCCTCCTCATTATGGAATGTGCTATATCTAGCAGCTAAGATGAACTGTTGTACCATCCAGGATTGAATGGGGCAGCGGTCACATCCACTCTTGGCAAATAGTTTCAGCCTTGGATCCTGTTTCTTGTATCCTGATGCTGAGAGTTCTGTTTACTACAGTTTTCACAATAGGCTTTGAGAACGAGTACTCTGGGAACACAATAGTGTACCTCCCGAAGAGTTGCCAAGAGGGGAAAAAAATAGACTTCCTTCTTTGGCAGTGGCAGAATATAGGTAAGGCTAAGCAGCATTCTTAGCCAGCAAGAATGGCATAACAATATATTTTGACTCCAATAGCTCAAATGAAGGTTCCTTTGAGAAAATGCATTTTTCTTGGGCAAGGGGAGTCTACAATGGCTTTTCTTGTGAAAGAAGAATGCATATGGAGGTAAAGGAGAGGAGGATGGAATTCAAACATTGGAGGAGAAAGGGAACTATGAACATCTCGATTCTCAACCTGCTATAGGCCATAGGTAGCAAGAAATGCAATTTAAAGTAGAGGATACCGTGAGTGTCTACGAAAAATAGTAGGACATCCTGATTATAGGCAGTGAATCACAACTGCTTGAAGTCATCAAGAGGCATTCTAATATGAAAAATAGACTGTGATATCATGAATACCCATGAGATGTTTCTGGAAATATAGGAACAGTGAGAGAAGGAACCAAAATGCACAGGACTGCTTCTCATCATCAGGCAGACTGATGCTTGATCTACTTCCCAGGAGTTGTTTTCTTGTATGGGAGAAGGACAGAAGGGTTGTGGTAAGAAGGAAAGAGAATATCCATCGTGCTTTTTTTCCTCATCTTCCCTGGAGAAGGAATAGTGTACCTGCCACTGAGGCTGGGCCTGGCCATCAACCACAACTCCTGTCAGAAGCAACGTGGCAGAGATAATGCTGCTAAAGGACTGGGAATGCTCTTATACTGTAAGGGAGAGTGTACCAGTAAGGAGCTGGAAGCATAAAATCTAAATGAGGATACTTCACTGGGAAGGGGAAACAGAAGAGACAGACAGAGAATAAGGAAAGAAATAGGAAGAGCAAATAGATGAGTAGAGAAACTCCAGCTTCTGGATTTCTAGTCATTATGATTTCCTTACAGACTGTTACAGATTTTAGCTGTATAGGTGCTGATTTTGGGTCACCTAACAAAAAGGGGAGCTATAGCCTCATAACTGAGGCTCTAGCCTGATTGTGGCTCTTGTTTATACATGAGGCTTTTTTCCTTTTTTTCCTCAATCATAGTGTCAGTTTTGCTCATCTTCAGCAGCATTCACAACAGAATTAGTCAGACTTCCACTCAAAAGACATGTTTTTTAAATTAAGCTTTGACCAAAGAACAAATGGATTTAAAACCCAGGAAAAAAACCATTTCATAGAACTTTGAGAAGTTCAGTAAAGCCCCAAACTTATAAATTCCACAGGTGTGACGAACCCCCCGTACTCTTGCCTGCTCTTTTCCTCGTCTCAGCCAGTGAAGGACTTCAGTGCCCCTGCTTTAATTCCCAGTGCCTTTAAAATCAGACAGGACTTGTGCCTTAAACACATCTAATCTTCCCATAGCTCACCCCTTCTTTATCCAGAGCTTTTAATGTCTGTTTCAGTAATCACACAGAGGGTTCTGTAAACTGTGACAGTACCAACACAGTATAGTTGGGATGTCCACGGGTCATCCGCAGGGCAGGTGTACCCTGGGAAGACGCACTGCGAACTCCCCCCGTTCCCCTGGCCAGATGCAGGATTGCTCTGGGGAAGGGGAGGATGAGCGCTGCTGTGGGTGGTGCACCGCAGCTTGCGCTGGTTGGCTGCAGCTCCCCTCGCACTGGAATATGCTGACTTTTGTATGTATGTGATAAATGTGTTTTAAGAATAGCAGTGATTTCTTAATCCAGTTTTGCAAGTACAAACAATTACAATGCCTTGTAAAAGAGTTGCTTAGATTCCATAGTCCCAATGTAACAAAGATCAAACTGCCTTGCAGCTTCTGTTGATCGCTTTTCTTCCTGCTCGAAGGAGGAGGGAAAGCAATACCAGAGTTTGAAATTTATATCTTAATTTCTTTATATGAACTTCTAGGGAAGAGTATCAGAAATAGATCCTACAATTTTATCTTTATTAGTAGATGGTAGTAAGAATTGGTGGCTTTAAACACAGTTGCTGTTTTGTGCTAGCAGTTCAATATGAATTTTCTAACAACCCAGTGTATATTGAAGAAATGAAAAAAAAAAGCATTTTAGTTCCTCAGAACAGAGCAAAACAGTTTTTTTCTTAACACTTTCTACATTAGTGATGGGATTTCTGAATTATGCTGTTCTTTTAAGACACATGGGAGATTAAATATTTTATTGCTGTATGTGTGCAGCTATATTTCAGTTTTGAAAGGAAAGCCTAGAATGACATTTAAGCTCTATATGCCCAAAAGAACCCAAATCTGGATCTTCAGTTAAAACAAGAAATATGCGTTAGTGGGGTATTCTCTTTTTAAACCCAGTCCCTCATGCACAATGCTGCAGTGGCATATGAAAACACACAGAAAATAAATCAGCACAATGTGACACTGTTGGCAGGAATACCTTTTTGCGTGTAGAAGATAATCCCAGGACTGATCTGGCATATGCTGTCTGAATTGTCTTGCGTCCCGAGGGTGAGTTATTCTTCTAACACAAGGCTCAACATGGAAGGTGTTTACCCTTTTAAATTAGGGATTACAGAATCTACATACAAAACTACAGGGTAAAAAAGTGATGAAAATGTGTTTTGGTTTGTTTTTTTTTCAACTGGGATGCTAGAATGTTATGAGTTTAGATGAAATTGTATCTTTCCTATAGGTAGTGTAGCCAAGATCTGTTTCAGAGCCCACGGGTGGAAAAACACCAAGCCCTGTTTCTCTTCTTTCTCTGTTCCCTTATTTCCCTCCCATCTCCCTATTGTCAACTGGGGGAAATTGGCAATGAGGTTGCATGTGCGTGCACTTGGGTTGGGGCCAGAGGAACAACCCCAAAAGCCTCCTTCCTGCAGCTGCAATAAACAAGAAAGTGAAATGTAGTGTGTGCATACACTCAGCCAAAGAACTTGACATGAACATTTTAATTGTGGGGGTGCATTTTTACCTTTTTTCTTCTTTTCTAGAGTGCTAGCTAAGATTTTTCCTTTACAGCAAGCTTTTAAAATCCTGCATTGATTTTTAAAAGGATTTTTCTATCATAAGCAAAATATAGGACATGATTTGGCTGTATTTTTGTCAGCCATTCAGTTATTTGTAGCCTACTGTCTCTCTATTACTCAGATTATTTCCTTTTTTTACCAACCCTTTTCATAAGACTTCTCATTGTCTGAAGACGGAAGTTTCCAAGCTAGTGCTGCCCAAGCTGCTTTTCACAAGAGTAAAAATGAGGAAATGATTAAATGTATTTGAATTTTATCATGCTTTCAGTTTTAATAGCATTGGGACTCTTGTCGCTGTACCACATTTAGTCATAACCTCGAATTTCCTTATGGCTCTGGGCAGTAGAATTTGTCTGATGGAGAAGCGTGTCCTGCCAGTGCTCCCTGAGGAGCGAGTCCCCTGCCGCTGCGAAGCGCCGGGCTCATGGCGTGGGATAAAGCAGTTGTATGTGCCATTGCCCCCTGCTGGAAAGCGCCTGGAATACTGATTTCTACGTAAAACGCACTGCGCGACAATGTTTTCTCTCGGTTACTCAGGAATTCCTGTCGCGGTAGACATGTTCTTCATGGAAATTGATGGGCCGTTTCTGTTTCCAAGATCGAAACTGCACTTAGTAAATACATTCAATGGCAGTATCTCAAAACATGCTATGGTATTAAGACAAAGGAAGCTTAATTTTAAAACTAGAAGAGAACTGGAAGCTGCCTGATTGAGATTTGTTTCACGTATCCACAGTGGTGATCTTCTAAAAAGCATTTATTTGGCTTTTTCTTTACAATTCTCCATTTTGACGTAATAATAAGCACTCTATCGGGCAATAGGAGTTCAAATTCAAAACAGAGGTGTAAAGGTGCAAAACTCTTACGAATAGTTACAAATGAACTAAGATTAATTGGCAGCCATCTCAAAAAATCAATGAGATTGATCTCCTGCGTGTTTGCATCACACAGAAATGGTATCAGATGTCAGATGTTGGTCCAACTGGGTGTGGTAGTGGTTCCTGAACTGGTGCAATGCCTTAGCTTTTAGTGATTAGTGTAAAAGCAAGGAACTTGAAACACGTGAACATTGGATTAACAGCAGCTCAGCCAACAGTGAATGACTGAAAGGCATTGAATGGCAAATCATTAATTCAGAACATAAGAAGTACTACTTTCAGGATCTCTGTGCATTGCGGAAGGGATAAGGGATAAGATAGCAGACAACTTAATGTATCCTAATAATTTTCTTTTTTTTTCTTTTTAATAATATTGTAAATGGTTCAGTATCTTTACAGAAATTTTCACTGTAAGTTTTGGTTTGTTTTTTTTTCCTTCCAAAATATGGTAATTATATTAATATCAGGAAGACAACAGCCAAAGAACAGCTACGGAGTATCCCTAGTGAGAAGATGTCACTAGACTTGAAAATCCATTCTAACCAAAGAGAGGGGAGAGGATAGGCCTTTTATGCTGAAGTGAGTTTTTGGCATACAGATTCTGTACACTGTTACAAAAGCTGATGTGCTCAGAGTAAGAAATAATACAGGTCTCTGAGTGCAATCACTTATGAATTACAGATACTGTGTGCTTTGTGAAGCAAGAGGCTGATGTGAGCTGTCTTTTCTCTTGGTAATTGAAAAGCAAGTATTTGCAGTAAGAGACACAGAGCTAGTAAACATCCATAAATACATGCATAAGGTTGAAAACTATTCCACTGTTCAGAGGCAGGAAAGATGTGCTGAGACCTGGGGCCCCTTCTGTTCTTCTAGATAGAAGATGGTACAGAAGGACCAAGTGCAAGTGCATTCACATGCCTCTCTGGCCTTTTGCCACTGCAGCTGGCCCCACAGAACCTGCAGTGCCCCAGGGCCCTGCCATGGAACAGCTCACCTACTGCTCTTCAGTGGGTTTCTTGAAAGGGTCCTGCAGCCGATTGGTCTCTGTTAGGGACCTACGTTAGGTCCCTGTGGTTTCTCTTTCACAATGGAACATGTATATGAGTGTTCTGGTATGCTGTTTCTTTCACTGCCACTTTTCCTGTAAGGCAGCATAACTGGTGATGTTTACCTGGCAGTTACCTGCTTTACAGGATTTTTTGGTAAAATAACTCTTTGAGAAGATAGGTGATGCTTTGGCCAGAAAGGAGACTTCTGTTTTTTTTTTTTTTAAGCAGCATCTTTCTACCCCTCTTTAGCCCTGAAATTTATATTGGTATGTTGAAAATGATGGAGCACAGTATTTGCATTTGGGCAGCAAGTATTTCCTCCACTAAGAATATACTGACATGCATGCTAATGCACACTTCCAGCTGTTTAAAATGTAAATGGACCTTGTGCTGGGTTAGCAATCAATTTTGTAGCATTATGGCCTTTACTGGCTTAAATCCTCCTTATAGAACACACCTGATTTTTAGCCTCCCTTGATATTAAAGTAAGTGCAATTGCCTTGTAAACACCTTGGACTCCTTTTGGTGTGGGTTTCATGAATAGAACATGCTTACCGTAGCAGCAGATCAGGTGCCAGTATTTCGCATAGAAAACCAGTCTCCTCGAAGCCCAGCCTAAATCAGTTTGTTGTAAACCAGCTTTCAAGCTGTTGCAGCAAGATCAGCTAAATAAGCAGAAAGTCATTTAGCCTTTTGTGTGTGTATCAGAAGCTAAATAACTGGGGTTCTGATCAGTTGTGCTGGTAAATCACTTTCGATGCTAATTCAACACAGCATGTTGCTGAAAACCAGAGCTGGCATTAAGATACTTTTCTGCATTAGATGATGGATTGTGTTTTAGAACTGTATTGTGCAAACTGGGCACAAAAGTTAGTCTTGACTTCATCATTATTTCATCACCTATTTCAGACTTACTGAACTTGATGCAAACGAAATGGCAGACTTCAAACACAGGTTTTAGAGTTCCTTTCGAACTTCATGGATAAAACCTGGAATATGCAAGGTCTTATTTCAAGAGAATGAACAGGCTTTCTGGAACACGGTCGTATATTTGACAATGATTGATTGATTGAAATGAATGTTTTTTTCTTGTCTGTGTCAGTTTTATCCCCATATGTTTGTAGCTGTTAGGTATCTTTTCCGAGTTCTTTTTCAAGAGCAAGCCTTACTGGAAATGTAGCTTTTAGATTTTTCCAGTTCTTGAAGACCAGTTTTTGAATGTAGCATAGCTCAAAGGAAATGGTTGGTCTGTGATTGTCTGATGGTGAAATTTAGTCAGTGAAGGTCTTGTGATACCTTGTGGAAGCGTGCACAGATTGTAATTGCTTCCTGGCAGTGGTCAAGGAAGTGATTTATATATTAGAAAGCATCGACAGAATGGAAAGGGAGATGTGGTGGGCTGAGCTGTAGTAAAGGGCCCTGTAGTTTTGAGAGCAGAGGTGCCAAGCTCGGCTGATGCTGAATGGTGAGGCAGAAGTGTAGATAAAAGGCCGGATACAAAGTGCCTGTAGCTGGATGTTGACTCTTGTACTCAATGACAAGCCAAACAAACAGCAGAAGTCTCAGGAACAGAGACACGATTTCCTGATTCTACTCTAAAACAAACTGACTGATTCTCTGCAGGCCAGAATCAAATATCTGGGTAGATTCCCTCAGTTTTCACAAGCCTTTCTTGTGAGGAAAGAACATAATTGTGCATTTTCACAGGTAACTTGCACAGTTGCTGCCAAATTCACTTTAACTTGGCTGGCTTCATGTTATGGGTGCATTGCTTAGAGGGGAGAAAGACCACAAGAACTGTCCAGCTGGGTTAAACCAATGCTCAATATAATTCTCTCGCTGAGTAATGGCAATATGAGAGGATAATAAGAAAAAGATGTTTTATAGAGTGAATTTTGACTAGTGAGTAATGAGAATTTCCTGAGATGTTCTATTTTTTTCTCTCTGAAATTCCACAGAATGGGAAAAAAGTCTGGTTCGAGAGGGCCACAATCACAGAAAAAAGGACAAATCATCAGACCTACCAGAAATGTTTGCTCTCACCATTAAATCTTAGCTCCAAATTTGAATTTCCTCTGCTGTGTGTTGTACTAACTTGCAGAAATGAGCTGGAAACTCACTGGGGAACGGCTGCTGAGCTGCTGAACAAATTTCCTGCTCCTACTGCACAGAAAGCATGCGCTACAATGGTATGAGTGGACTTTGTATGGCTCCTGTACGTGAATAAAGGCTGTTAAAGCTATTTCTGACAAATCTAACCCCCACTTTGCCTCTTTCATGGCATTTTAAGAGAAAATATTAGTGAAGGTTCCCCATCTTCCAACCGGAAAGAAAATAGAAACACATTCTTCTGAATTGCTGAGTCACTCTGACACTCGGAGCCAAAAGCTGATGCAATTCATCTTTTATCACCGGAAGATCTCTTTGGTAATCACAGACACACCTCTTCTTTCAATAGCTTCTGTAAGGGACTGCTGATTCCTCAGACTTAACCCAGCGTGTACAAATCACAATTCTGTTTTCTAGTCCCATTCTCTAAGAATAAAGGTTTAAACTTCAGAGACTGCAGCTAAGGAAATTTCAGTCTTTTGCCATGGAATTGCAAGGTGGCTTATGCACAGAAATCCAGAGCAAAAGCACTTGTAAAACATGGAACGCTATTCTAGTGTTTTAATGTGTATTTAATTCTTAACACTGGTTAAAAGTCTTACTTTTGTGCTGTTTGACACGATGGTCTGTTTTTAATTGTAGCAGGAATTGTTTGAGCTTTGACTGAGTGGAAATACAACCAACAAATTCTCCATTTTCAGTCACTTCTCTGATGTCATACATAATACCAGACTGTATCATCACAACTAAGCAATTTCTGTAGGTGACTAACTCAATGTTTCATTACCAATGGAAGGAGGACCAGCAATGCTGTTCCATTCACTTTCTGTCACCAGCTTGATTAAGGAGAGGTGATGCTGTCCTAAGAATTTCAAGTTTGACCTGGTAAGAATTGTAATACAAATTTTGCTAACTTCTGCATCAAATGAACAAGCCCAATGTTAGAAAAATGTTCAGCTGGCATTTCAGTTGTCTATAATATTAATTTAAATGAAAAATTACAGGCACTTGCAGGAGAGTGAGAGAAAGAAGAGATCAATGTATTGCTTCTTTTACTGTTAGCAGCTCTCCAGTTGAAGAAATAATTGATATTCCTTCTTCCACACCCTTCTGCCATAATTATGTAAAGAATCTGGATTATGCTTCCGACTTGATTTAACTGTTTTATAATAAGTCACAAGCATACCTTGCCTACTTGATGATATTCCTTTAAGGCTGTGCCAGTCTTTCCATTATTAAATCATGTTTAGTGTTATATACTGGTTGCTTAAAAAAAACCAAACTCACTTCAAGCTTGAACTTGCTATGCATTCTCAGCTAGCCATATGTGTGAGGGAGCAAAAAAACCATCAGTGCTACTCAGCAACTTAACACACTATTTTTCATTTAATGGGAATTTTGGCTTTTCTTTAAAAATATGGAAAAAAAAATCCTAATGAGGGCTTCAGTGTGTTAGTGGGGAGAATAAGCATAAAAATGCTGAAGATCTGCATGTTGTGTATATGGTCTACGGGCTGCCCCTACACGTTCCTTCCTTCCCACTCCCCATCATAAATCTGACCCATCTGTAGAAACTTCGACTTTTGGTTTGAACAGGAAGCAGGCAACTAAGAAGGAAGATGTGTGTTGAGAGTAGGAAGCAGTGTAGTTTTAAACACAGCAGTTCCGATACACACAGGGGTACAGGAGGCCCAGTCAGCACCCTGCTCCTCTTCTGACTTGTTTATCTGAAGTTCAGGATTTGAGGAGAACTGAAAACAACACTGGGGCTTTTTGTAACCTTTTAGTTACTGATTTTCCCTGCACACCACCCATCCCCTATATCCCAGAGAAACCCAAAGACTTTGCCACTTGGTATGACTTGAGCAGTCCATGGAAATTTTTAGTATGGAATGCTGTTTGTGTTGCAGAACAGGGTAGAGACTTCTAATAGCTGAATTCATTTTTGTGGAGCGTCCAGACTGAAACACAAAGTCCCTAAAGGGTCACTGCGGAGAGGTCATACTGGTTAGGGTATTTGCTCCCCTCCAAGTTTTATGCATTATCTACTGAAGGGCAAAAAGAAATGTTGATCTGAAATGCTGATGCCTCAAGATGATACACTAAAACGTATCGGAAAGAGTTACTGTAAGGACAGTAAAATTCGTCTTCCTGGCTTTGTCCTGAATACCAGGTAACTTCATCCAGCAGCTCCATTTCCCAGTATACTTCTGCTGACTCTAGTAGCATTCCAACTCTAGTAACATACAGTCCAAGTGACCTGGTCTGTAGTCTTTCCTGGACAGAATTATCATTTACTCCCCATTTTCCAGAACAGAGGATTGAATTCAAGTCTTTTCCTTCATTCAGTTTTTATTATCTGCTATACATAAAGAGAACTCAGCCTGCTTACGCCTCCAGTTTGGGGGGTTCTTTTTCCATGAGGGAGAGGAAGGACAGCTTTGGGGGGTTTTTTAAAACCTGTTCTAAGCTTTTTCTGCAGACAGAGGATAATAAAAAGGATAAAAGGATAATAAACTCATCCTAATATCTCTTTGGAAGGTGCATTTATTCTATTGGTAAGTCTGATACTCTGAACACCACCCTCGTATCCAAGCTCTCAACCACGAACGCATCCTGTACTGATTGCTGCTATGTGCAACTGCCAAGTGGGCTCTTATCTCAATACTTACTAGGCTGGGGACTGCTTAATCTCTGAGATCAGGGAGACTTATTCTGATGTGGCTGCAGACTCTAGACAGCTAAATTTGCAGAAATCCACTGAAGGCAGTTTGCTTTTCAGAAGTTGCTGAGGGCATAATTTGGCTTTTTGCAGTTTGAGGGTGGGCTGTTTAACCTGAACAAGTTCCAGCTTGCTCAATTGCAATTTAGCAATATATTTTCCCCATACTCGCTGTGTTCCTCCCAAGAGATGCTTGCACCTCCTTGATGCATGAAAGGATACTTGTATTTAATGTGCATATTAAATACGTCTGTAAAGTAAATTCTCACATAATTTTACATTTAAAAGTACTAGTTGAGGTGTGTGTGTATATATAATTGTTAGATGCATGTATAGAAATAAAACAGTCTTTGCTCTTCCCTTTTGTACCTCCTCAAGACATGTAATCTACAAAGCAGGAGAATTGCATGATAAAATGTGCCAGAGTGGAATGCATAATTATTCCAGAGGAGGGTAAGTCAGTTCAGAACTTGTACTAACATTCTTAAGGGCAGCAGGAGTCTTCTTGCCATGAAATTACATCAGCTCTCTATGGCCCAGAGTCAATGCACATGCTTTCCCTTTCTAGTAAAAAAAAAAAAGGTGTGAAAAATGCTAATGTCTTCAGAAATGTACCGTAGAACAAAGCTGAGTAAACGAATATGTATTCTAGTGTGATGCTCACCTGTAAGTGAACTTGAGTTGGAGAGATTGAGACACTGTGCTTTTAAAACAACCCTTTCTCTTTTCATAGATTAAGCCATGACTTGCAAACAGACAAAAAACATCTAAATAAGAAAAAGAATGCTTCCTTGATCCTAGTTCAGAGACATTCCCCTAACAGGTGGGGCATAGGCCTTTAAATTACAGGTCTCCTCTATATACCCAAATTTGTTACAATGCCATCAAGCAATGAGAAAAGCCATTTCACAGTAAATAGCAGTGGATGCGGCCAGCAACACCTATTTTCAGGGCTGTTAGAAGATGAATAATGGTCTGGTTGGGATTGTGTAGTCACAGTATCAGAGGGAGAATCTGTTCATCTATATGAAAACACTTCTCAGTTTCCTAGGAGTCTTAGGATGAAGCATAGAGCACTTAATGCTACCTAATACACCTAAAGTGTCACCAAGGCAAACAGTCAACAAATGCAGCTCAGCACAGTTCTGACCTACTGTCATTTCCATGGAGTAATTAGGCTTGGTTCAGCAAGTGGATAGGAAGTGCTAATTTCCATTTCCTCACAAGGAGAGGAGAGGAAAGGAGCATTTCCTTTTTCTTGAGCAAGAATATCTGGCACTTAGATCTGTTTGGTGCATCCATTGTGTGAGACAAACCATATACATAGACTGCAAGCTGATATGGTGCCTTGGCAGAATTTGTTTGCACACTACATTCTAGTGTCAGTCTCTTTAGTAGCACCCCATGTTTCTTACTGCGTGAGACCAGTGGAGTATGTGGTCTCAGAATGACTGCAGGAAAAAAAGTGTATGTGGGGAAAACATGCCTAAAGATCTATCCATGCTCATGACACTACTGTTAGTGCAGGTTGCAAAGAAAAATGTGCAAAAAGCAGAGACTCCAGCAGTTTGGCTTGAACCAGCCAAAACTATGAAGTATTCAGTGATGATAGATATAGTCAGGATAGTAATCTACTGTTTAAAGGGCCCATCTGGAAGATTTACATAATCATCAGTTGGAGAGATCTGTACATTAGATCTCAAGTCAGAGCACACTTGGCAAGTGAAGTGTTAGCTTATGGCATTCTGCACTTAGTGAAAGGATGCTTCACCCCATCTTCTTTCTTTGTGTTAAAAATTCCCCCTAACTTTAAGGGAGGCAGCATCTTAAGAGTGAAGCTGCAAGACGATCACGTTTCATTACAGCGGGTGGCAGTGAAATACATATATCTTTCTCTCACACCGACACCTTTTTCTGACTGTCTGAAAAAGTTTTGCTCACCAGCTCTGGTTTCCACAAACAAAATTCCAGGAAATGTAAGTGGCAGAATTTTAAGTGAAAAACTTGAGGGGTAGAGGAAAAGCAGCATCATCTTCCCCTGGTTTTCCTTAGCAGCAGCACTACTGAAAGCCTACCCTGCATAGTAGTTCTGAGGGTGACCGTCTTCACTGTTCCTAGTTACAGTAATATCAAACCCACACGTTAGGTTCAGCTCCAGCCTCCAAAGGGCACATGGCATGCTAATGAGGAACAGCTCTTGTCAATTTTAGTCTTATGCATCTAAAGTACTGTCTAGAGCTTCATCAGTACTGCAGTAATTCTGTAAGGGATGGAGCAGACCTAGCTGTAAATCCCTACACTAGATCACCTCTTAAACCAAACACTTGTAACAGGCTTCTGAGAAACAGCTCACAGCTTTCAAAGTGGTCAAGTACCAGCCCACATGCACTACTACTTCTTGCTTTCATTTCTCACCTGCACAGACACAAGCTCTTTTTTGCCTGTCTTGGTGTTTTTAAAATCTACACAATCTTTTACAAGTTCATTCTTGGTTAAGAACAGTCAACCTTCAGTTTTGTGCTACTTACTGTAACTGTTGTCATGGTGTTAGAAGGCATATAGGAGTGCAGTGCAATCATGACAACTCTCAACCTTGCTTTCAAACAAAAACCTAGCTGCTCCTCCAAGCTTATAAATCCTTAAAGTAGCATTTGGCTGATAGGGATTGGCCAGAAAAACAGGCACATGTGAGAAAAGTAGAGATAGTTAGGAGGAGAGCAAAAATGCAAACAGAAACCATGTGTAAAGAGTTAAGCTCCCAATTAATCCCTTCTCATCTTGCCAGGTTAGCTTACGTTTTGCCCAGTTTCTGTTACCATCCATCACTCCTATAGAACAAAGATTTAGTTATAAAGCCAGGTACCTTCTCCTCCATAATACATATGCTGTAGTGGGAAACTTGAACATCAAGTAATGTGAAGTGGATTGCTTTTTAAACACTGCAACCACCTTTGGAAGTGCTGAGCAATGCCACTGCTAATGGAAGTCAAAACTCCAGCCCTGGTAATCCTAGCAAAAAATACAGAATCTGTTGATTCCCCTTTCCTCCCCCCAAGTGATCCCGTTTCTAATTCTTTGTAGCATGATCTGTGAGGGAGAAAAACAGTTTCTCTTTTACTCCTGGGCTATCTTCAAGTGAACCAGGGGGATAGTCTCCCTGTTGTTTTGTATTTAAAGAACTCACTTGATACTTCAGACATTATTTGCATTCTTTCTTGAGGTAAATTTTGAGCTGCAAGACTCTAACTACAGAGGAGCAAATCAGGGTTTCATGACACTTAATTGAAACTAGCATCTCGAGGCAGGATATTCTTCCACAGAAAATGAGGATGAATTAGAGGAAACAAACCCCAACATTGTGCAGATTTGGCTGCTTATTTACATGGCTGAATATGCACTTGGAAAACTAATTCTGAGCTTTAGGTACCTATTTTGAAACTCCTGAGATTTTAAAAACTCCTTAAAAGAAGGAAAAATTTGCTTGTTTATAAATGTATGTCTAATAAGCAAAGCAGAGCTCAACGAAGTTGCCTCTTAGTCCATGCTGTAATGGTTACAGAAAAGGAAACTCAGTCCCAACTACTGGCACCTGGTGCCACTGTAGATCACTGTTGTATTCCCTGCCTTGCTTCCAGCTGCCATTTTGGCATAGCCCGGCTCACCCACAGATCCCATATCATATCTGCCAACCCTTGTGTGGCTATCTTGGTTACCAGGATAGGCATCGTGATACCAGATCTAAAAAGGCACTAGACAGCAGTTAGGACTTACTCAGCCACCTGCATCCTTCCCAGCCTTGCTGGAAGCTGCTGTTGATGGAAAACTTGCTAGGAAATTTACTTGTAGCATTCATCCAAATACTGGCAAGAACCAAGTCAGTACACAACAATATGCACTGACATTTTCCCTTTTGGAAACAGGAGCTTTATTGTATGTGATCTGCTCACTGAGACAACATTGGCTCGGAGAAGTGACTTTGTTCTTGTGGAGTAGGAAGTATACAAAGTACACACAATATTTACAAAGTACCTTAGTTCTATTTTGACTAATTTTGACTGGAGAGTTAGTGGTTGTTTCAAAGCTAGATTAGTCACTCTGTCCATAATTACAACCTCTTGAAATTGGCTTCAGGGCTAATAATGGTCAGAAAATGGTTCCATCTCAATCTTAAGACTGAACTTACATGACTTCAAATTTTCCTGATTTTTAAGTGAAAGATGAAAAAGAAATGGAGTGCTGTGCATAGAAACCTGTGGCATCCTAAGATGCATCTGCAAGGAAAAGGTGCACATGATTACAGACCTGATGTTCCTAGGCTTATGCTCCTGAAAAGGAACAGGAACAGACACTCCAATTATTTCAGTAACTATTTGTGCAACCTGAGAGAGCGCTGTATTGGATAACCGGGTATTTAGGGTTTGCACCTGAACTCCAAGTACAACAATCTATCTAACGAAGTACGACAAAATGGACAATAAAACTTCAGAGCAGACTTTTCAGAAAACCTCGTTTTTCCTCATTAGTATTGTGAAGATATGTTATAGATTGCTTAGAAACATCTTAACCATGAAACGCTGCATAAGGAACACAAGCGTGCATCAGCTTGCGTGTGACACGCTTTAGCACGCTTGGAGGTATAAAGAAGTCTTGGCATTGTGGAGAGGCAATGTGTTATGTACATTGTGTGGGAGGATACACCATGCAGATTTGGTTGCATCATCTTGCTCTCTTTTTTTTCTCCTTCTTTCTTTCTTTTTTCTGTTCCAGATGGTAAAACAAAGGCTGTAGTGAAACCCGTCCTCTCCCAGGAAGAGGTGGGAGGGAATTTTATATGAGCGAGAAACTTTGCCTCAAGTCGAAATCTGGGGCCTGGACTAATGAACTACCTGTAATTCATATTGTACTCAATATTGCTGAAACTAGGCATGTACTAATCCTGAACCATGCCAAACTATGCATAATTACCATGCTTTCTCTGTGGCAGTAATTAATTTGCGTTAGCAACTTTGATTAATCTTTCTAATCTAAAAGTAAAGTGCTTCTCAGACATGAAAGGCTCCGTAACTGCTCAGGGTTGTTATTGTAGCCCAGTGAAGGGTGTTTCGAGCCGATGGGGGGCAGGAGGGGAACAACACTTAAAAAAATTAAAGTATAGCTGATATTTATGAACTAAGGACTATTATTAACAGTTAATGCATTCCGTTTTGCCACAGAATTCACTGTCTGAAATACAGGCTTCTGTACACAGTACACTCCTCCTGGAAGAGAATTGTCATTAATTCGTTAAGAAGGCTTCTCTGAGGGCTGTTCCACAAAGATGAGGTTACATGCCAAACAGAGGGACTGAGATTCCATCTTTAGAGGGCAAGGTTACATATTTAAAGTTTGTAACGTTGCAGAGCAAACTTACGCATATATTCATTTTAGTCTTAACCTGGAGGACAGCATTGTTCTAGGCATGGTTGTTCAACTGACTCAGTCTTCATTGCCAGGCCAGAAAGGGTGTCAGCTGGGGAGTGATTTGGACATGCCTGCTTTTCAGGAAATATGGATGCTAACATCATTAACTTAGTCTATGTTGACAAACAGAGAGCTATCAGATGCTAACCTACAAACTAAATTCTGACATCACTGGAGATCTAAGTTTCCATCCTTCATTGTCAACCTCTTGGCCCAAGCCATGCTCTTCACCCAAAGAATCCAAAGCTGCTGAAAGGGCTTAAGTCATCAAGTGGTGACTGTGATTTACCTAGACTTCATAAACTGTCGCATCTACCAAAGGTAAAATTGCTGAGGCAAATAGATGTGGCTCTACAAACCCATTACAAATACTACAGGGGTTTTAAGTTAATATTGTGTTGCTTGTTTTCTCCCTCAGACATGCTAACATTACAGTTATTTTACTCTGGTTCCCCTGTGAGCACTGTTTCCTGGCAAGGAATACTGCTGCATGTAATTCATGATAGGCAGAATGACATGATAATCGTTTGGAAAGTGATAATCTAGAGATTAGTAATGAATTTCACTTTGATTTAGATGAGTTTAAAAGATTTGCTGCTATTACCTTCAAGTCTGGGATCAATTCTGTTTCAACAAGTGAGGGAAGCATTTTTAAAATACGTAACTTATTAGAAAATGTAAATGTGACTCCTGGAATTTTTATATATATATATATATATATATATTTTGTGCTGATTCAAAAAGGGAATTATTTGTGATAGTTTATTTTCTTATAGTTGTGGTTTGTGTCCAAATGTTTTATAATCATAAAGCTACCCTTTGGCACCAGTCAAAATAGACAATATATAGTGGTGTTGAAACAAGCTTTGTAGAAGACATATTTTTAAATCAGGCATGGGACTTTACATTTATTAGAAGGTGTTCACAAAAATAAGGGTAACATCATGCATATTCTTTGCAACTAAACCCAGTTATGGTTACAATTTGGAAATAAATTTAAATAGACATATGGCGATACAGTAGTACATATACACTCTATTTAAGACATTAAGTTAGTGTACTGGTAACTCTCAGCAATACATCAGAAGTCTACAACCAGCTGATGGAAAGATTGTATAAGGAGGAAGAAACTGCTTCAATTTCTCACATTATTTCTGTGGCTTGACAAGAATGTCAGTGTGAATTGCCTCCTAAATTTGGGAGGCAAGAACAAGTCAAGACTATCCTTTAGCAGTACAAAACATTTACACACAAAATACACATGCATTGCAATGCATTGGGAATGGTTAAAGCAAGGAGAACCCCATCACTCAGTGCTTTATTAACACAGTTCTACAAAGGAGTCTCAAATAGGATTATATAGTCACAGTAAGGCCACAATATTACAATGGATAAGGACCTTAGAATTCAGCATTCTGTGTTAGCAATAGAACCCTTCCTTCTTTCTATACCTTTCTACATGTTCCTGAATGGTATCTCATCAGTCCTTCTTCTATTTTTTTAACTTGTTTTTTCCTGTAAGTTTAACATATTGCTTAATACAACAGTTAGCACAGTAGAGAAAGTACTGCCACAGGGAAAACAAAACCTAGGCAACATCCACAGAGTTTTGAGACTATATGCTGGCTGCGTTCAGGTGGAGCTGGCTAATCAGAAAAAAGGCTAGCAAAGGATTTCCTCAAGTTTCGAATAGTTTCAGCTTTTGCTTCATCTTCATTCACAGACGACCGGAAGAAGGATGATTCTGTGAAACTGAAGGCATTTGTCAAAGACTGCGACTTGCTGCAAGACAAAAACGCAACAAGTTTTGCATGGTCATATTGTCTACGTCCACCCACATGTTAACTCGTATAAGCGATGAGAAAAGGAGCAATGCCCGTAAGATGTAGACGGTGTGCATATGAACAAAGTGCATGTCCAGCACAAGCAGTATAGTGAGCAGTATACTAGCAGTATAGTGAGCAGTATACTAGCAGTATAGCACACAGAGCTGCTGCCACACAGCACCTTCCCTCCACATTTGATCTGAGGATAACCTTTTCTTTAGGTAACACGCTGCTTTTCTTACACACCTGAAACACTGTATGCCAGTAAATTGGATGACGTGGATTAGTACTTGAGGAAAACGTGGGCCTGCCTGCTAAATCCAAATCACCACCCAACACGGGATGATTAACAACTGTGTTCATTGAGGCTGCAAACAGTTATAGCCACAGAAAAATTATATATGTATTGGCAAGAGTTTGAAAAATGAATCCTGAAGTTGTCATGTGCTCTGTCTGTATATGTGTTTGATAGCTGAACCTTCATGGAGACTTAATGACACTTTATGCCTTTAAGAAAACACCCCAAATCAGATACAGTTTTGCTTGTCTATGAGCAGCTAGTCTAGCAATGCTATTCCGGTTTTAGTGCTAGCATGTAACTATGGTCTAAGTTTCTGTAAGCATGAACCAAACGAGAAACAAGAAAGAAAGTATCTGAAGCTTAAAACCTTAACTCCTGACTTGTCAGATAAAACAATATTTAAAAAGTAGGCTTGAATTTAAATAGAAAACATTAATGAGTTATAATCTTTTTACCAAGGCACCCATGCATTAGTAAAACTAATGTGATTTTGGTTTTATCTCAGTTCTATAATAGGATTTGAGTTTTGGCTATAGTAAAACCGACACATTTATTCAGATTCTTACACTCTTCATGGTTTGCAGCTTCTCTCCCTCTAAACTAATAATGTACAGCAAACAGTGCTGCAGGCGGTTTAGGTTTTTCATAAATTATAGTTGTGCTAATGAGAATAGACTGATAAATGTTTGTTTGTGCTCCCTGAAAGAGGGAGGGTGGGAAGCAGCACTTGACTTGATTAGTAACACAATAAGTAGCCTAATTAAATATTTATTCACAGATTAATAACATGTACATACAGGTTAGGCAACAGCATGTGGGTGAATACAAAGCATACACATGCAAATAGATAGAGTTAATCCTACAGGCAGGAGATCTGAGTCTTGAAAGTTAGGAAAACTACTCCTATTATGGCTTGCATCTTAAAAACTTTCATTTCTCCTTTTTTATTTCATTTTAAATAGAGAGTATTCTCTCCTGTTTGAAGAAGAGAAAAAGGAATCCAGATTTGAACTAGGAATTAAAGGAAAGGGACAAAGCTGAGAAGCAGTTTGTGCTACAATTCATTCTTAACTGGTTTTCTTAAATGCCAAAAGTTCACAAGTTAAATTTCAAACTATAAAGTAGTCTCCATCTTGCTTAAGAAAACCGACCTTCCTGTTTTCTACCTATACTTAAATAATGGATGAATTGAGTTTTAGGATCATAAAACAGAATAAAGAAGTACACTGTCCTGGGAAGGCAAGGAAAACAGAATCATCTTTGCATACTGATCCCTAATACATCTTTTCCACTGAATTATGCTCAGGTGAGGACTCAGAAGTGGTTCACACAGCATGTGAGTGGGTGGAAAAAGGGGATCTGTGTTACCTGGCTAAAACAAAGACTGCACACCAGCCTTTGTACTTACCATAGGAGGTAGAATGTGTCTGTGACTCTACCAGCAATAGCATGTGTCAGGATTGCTATGTTGAAAGACAACAAATCACTGCTAACACCTCCCCATGTTTTCTGTTGGCTGGGTTTAGGCTGTTAGAGGAGATACAGCTCCAGATCCTTCCCATATTCTTTACTGCAGTATGCGACTGGTGAGATACAGCAACAACAGGATGCTGTGCTTTAAGGATTCTTCCAGTAAGTGAGAGAACTACAGGCAGCTTCCTGTGGAAGGGCTGAAAAGGGCGGGTGTGAACTGCTTGTGCCGGGCACTCAGTGGCAGCGTACAGCCACAAGCAACGTGTGGCCATGAGCAAGCACAGTTCGGCAGCCAGCGTCCAGCGTGTGCACTTGGATTGTTTCTGAGACAGGCCTTTGGAACTGGAAGCTGTTGTCTCAGCGACTGCAGGGTTAAAAGTTTACATAGATAAGACTTCCTTTTTTTCTGTGCAGGCTTACAGCACACCCAGATTGTGAGTCAGTGACATGAAAAGAGGACAACAAATATGAGAAAGATGATGAGTTTTGAGACCCAGTTGGGGCAGAAACTGCGCTACTAATAAATGAACTCTTGTATGGTGCTTAGGATATAACTAACGATGCTGTCTTACTAATCACACGCAGAGAATAAGCTTTCTGGAATGTTTTAACCTCAGTTTTGACTTGGGAACACCTGTACATTTTATCCTGAATACAAGACCAACTCCCAAATTACAGTTACGGCAACAGAATCTGTGTTATTAGAAAAGAAAAGAAAATGGATAAAGTGAATCTTACTTCAGCTGGGGATGAGACTGAGGCTTCTGTTGTGGAGCAGGCTGTGGAGCAGGCTGTGGAGCAGGAGGTGGAGCTGGCTGTGGCTGTGGCTCTGCTTCCTTTGATAACCGGGTGCTGGCAGGACCTTGAGCCTGGGGACGTGGCTGCTGAGTTGTAGGTCCGGGCGGACGCTGGGGCTGGGAAGCCGAGGGTTTTGCTGCCTGCCCAGGGGGGTACATGCGCTGGGGCTGCAATGGCTCCTGGCTTTGTGATTGCATTCCTTGGGGTTGCACTGGGCCCCCTAGGTTCAGTACAAGAAAAACTTCATAATGTTATAGTATCAAAGAGTCCTTATTAGATCTCATATCCAACACTTTAAAATAATCCTCCAATGTGATTAACTCTACTTTTGAGTTCGATTCTATTCTAAATTCTATTAACATGGACTGCAGTTTCATGTAGGCAATACAACTAATCACAGTCGGTACATTAGTAACTTGTTTGGAGCCCCTATGATTCACTCTTAACATCACTAAGAAGCACCAAATTATCCCAGCAGTGGTGGTACTGACTTAAAATCAATGGAGTTACACCCCGTATAACTTTGTCTCAGTACAAGGAGAAGCCATGAGATAATCGAATATACTAGGTAATACCTATTTCAGCAATACAGCTCCTATTTTCTGTGTAGTTATTGCAGTTTTGTTCCTCCAAAGATTCAAAATCATTTGTTTTGCTCCCCTTAGGTTCCCTCTTATAGCAGTAAAAGAACTTTATACTGACATTTTCCTGCTAACTTAAACTTATTTAACCCCTTAGTGAAATACGTTAAGAGCATTACAAGAAAGTTATTACTAATTCTTTACCAAGGAGATCTTGCCCCTGAGAAGGACATATATTGGCAAAATACTGTATTAAGTGAGAAACTACAGCATGTAGTAGAGATTTAGGTTGTGAAACCCACAGCTGAAAGATGCTAAATCATCATACAGGGTGGTTTTTGCTGCTCTCTGACTGAGATAGTGCTGTGTCAGATATCAGCGGGCATGCTGCTCTTAGATCAGATGTCTGCATGTGGTTTTGGGGGCTGACAGCTGTTCTAACTGAATATTCTCGCGTGTGACAAAGCACACAGGACATCCGAGTCAAGGGGAAAAAAGGACAAGGTGAAATCCTGAGCAGTTTGTTTGGATAACTTTTCACAGAATCACAGTTTTCAGTCGGGGCAAGAGCTTTGCTGAACAGTAAATATTATAGAGGACAACTGATCTAGATGTTCTGAACAGTGGGGAATATTTAGTCTTACGCAGATATTTAGTGCAAGTAAAAGACATCTCTAAAAGAAACCCTTCATCGCTGAAAGTCCTGCTGCAATACGTGATCATTATTAGGGTTTGGGTTTTGGAAATTGCTATTATAGTTTGCTCTCCACTTGCTAGAGGAGATTCCAGTGTGTATGTCTGGGAACAGCACGTACTAATGCTTCAATCAGTTTTAATACAGTTGTAGCAGCGTGTTGTGGTGTAGAAAGATAAATAGCACGTACTGTATGTTAAGGAATGTGCCTTCATTGTTTATTAATTTGAACCGCTTTTGTAGGAAATATTTGAAGGTGATAACATGGTCTTGCAACATCTTAATAAAGATCACTTTCTTATTAGTCTCCTTTCACTCAGCATTGAAACCCAGAAAGGTTTCTTTCCCCCACTTGTACATACAGGCTTGAATGCCAGAAACTTTACACTGAAGACAGATATAACTTTCTTTTATTGCACATTAAGCTGTACAAGATATTTCACATAAAAGATATACTGCTGTCACATTTCCAGCATTTGCTCACTTTCTTGCAGCTGGGTTGTACAAAAGGCAACAATCATGAAAGAAACTTTTACCAAAAATAACTCAACAAAACTGAACATTAAGCCTACACTGTAAAACATCTGTTCCCTGTTACCCACAATATTGCACCTAAGCATGCTTACATGCAGAGAGACATTTTGGCTTGCTTCTCGTCTGTGGTATGTAGTAATCGTGTGTGCCCTTGTAAATCCTTTACAGTCAACAAGCTGAAATCCTATCTGAAACACACATCTCTTCTTTGCACACACAACTCACCAGTGTCGTGTGAAAAGCACTTGTGAATACTTGTACTACTACATGCAAAAAATACCAACTGCTTTAAATGAAAATCAATCATCAGATTCATTTCTCCACCCCAGGGCAGTATGGTTTATTCCTTCTTACGGTGTCTGGAGGTAAGGATTTGTGAACCTGATTCTAAGTGGATTTTTCTTAATATAGACCAAAATAGCCAATGCCATCATTGGAATGATCACTGACCCAGACAAATGCTGATCACTAAAGCAAAATATTCATGTAATTTACTGATAGGTAGTAAACAGTAGCACTCACCACAAACATTTAAATAGCTAATAATTAATTCTCATCTTACCAGCCAGCTTGTACAAATGAAAGAAACACTACGAATGATGAGTCTCACTGATAATTTTTTCCAGTGTTTGTAGGGAAAACAGAAGTCCAACATAAGGCTGTTTTCCCTTTAAACAAAATTGTTTGCACTAAACTCATGGCCACTACTCATCTTTGTACATATTCAAGATTCAAATTATAGTTCTGTGGCTCACTTGCAACTAAGCTTTCTGGTATGCTAGCAGTGTGCAGCTTGTGAGTCTAGGCCAGACTTCTCACAGCAGATCAACTGCCTGCCTGTGCATTTTTCATAATGCTACAGTTCAAATCTGTTATGCAAAAAGCAGAAATCATTTACCTACAGAAAATCCAGCAGTCGTCAGGCATCTCGAGTCTTTTGCCATGTTTCTTGTCAAGCAATGACTATAAACCCTGTTTATGTGGATAACATTGGGACTGAATTTTCTTTCTTGCTATCTGGATATTTCTAGGTTTAAAGTAAGAGACCTGAGTTTATAAAGAAAACCACTGACGTTTTTGTCTTGCATTCCAACCAAAGGGCAAGATCCCCAGCTGGTTAAAGGAACCTTGGTTGGTCTGCCATCGCCTAACATCTCAGTGCTTGAAACAAAAAGAGCTCTTACAGGAAGTTTAACAGTCCTTGAGGTACTTCCCACCAAATAATCTGGGATTTAACACTTAGGTAAGCATCAGATTTTTGAAAGTCTTTGCATTAGTTTTCATTAAAAATCTCCATTGATTACTAATTCAGAATAACAACAAAAGGTACTACTTAATCAAAATAGGATACATAAAATACTCACACTTTCACTGAGATATTGCACATAGGTGGCCCATTTACATAGCTTTGTAGCTAATAATTTAATGTAGAATACTAAAAATATGAATACCAGTATGTAAAATAGAAGCTATTTTAAATATTCCTTGGGAAGAACTGTATCTTACGGAGTCACTAAAATATTAGACTTCCAGTTGCGCCTAACTCAAATGTTAATAAACTTTATAAAATTATAAATAAAAAGCCTCACCAGCAAATTCGACTCTAGACTTTTAAAAATATCTCTGGATCACCTATCTATTAGGTCATGCACACGCACAAAAAAATAAAGGCTATGAGTACAGTGTGCACACACTCACAGAGTAAGCAAAAGTATTTCGATTTGAACCTGGTGGCATTTTACTTAACGATATAGAATACTCAAAAATACTGTCTAACCATCCATAACGTCAGTTGCACTGGGCTCTAAAGAGGCACATTCTTTGTACACTGTTGACAACAGCCCTGAAATCACAGATTTTACAGAGAAAGGTAGGTAAGCATTACACGCACAGACATGAACAAGTAAACAACCAGACGGTATAGTTGACACTGCATAGAAAAAACACAGTCCAGGTCAGCACTGAAACAATGCGAAAATCGAACAAAACTGGTACGTTTGCTTTTAAGATTGGGTGTTTGATTCTTTTTTCATTCTGCTTTTTTTTTGCTTTAACCCTTGCTTTTAGTCTCAATTATTTAAGTAGCCTGGACTTGTTTTGGTCCTACTGCAACGCCATTACAGTCGAGAATGTACTGTAAACAACCTTGAGGTGGTGGTCGCTGAGGTGGGATTTTGTTTGGCTCTGGCTCCTTCAGTGATCCACTCTGGAAAACACATTGGAAAACAGAAGAGAAGAAAAACAAAAAAAATTAGAGTAGCTTAGTTCCAATTCCCTGCTAATTTGTCTTTATTTCCATTAGAAATCTCTTTATTGGTTGGGGCTCAATATATACTTTTAATTTATTCCAGATAACATTTTCTAATTTAGTTGCTGTCTGACATGATATATGAATCCTGGACTAATCCAAAGCCAAGTTCTTCAAACCCCCTTGTTCTTCCCTTTGCAGCATATGATCATGATCTAAGGAGTGCCTTCTCAAATCTTACCTCATTTGTGTACAGTCTTTCTTCAGTTCCTAGCACCTTGAACAACTTTCCTGTCTCTTACTGCTTCTGCTTGCTTTCTTTGGATAGACTGAAGAGAAAATGGACTTCGACAAACGCTTTTGTGTAATTTAAGGAATAATTTCTTTTTAATTGCATTCACTCTCATCTGGAAGCACTAGCACAGATTTGTTTGCTAGTGCTAGTTTCGCTTTGATTCACTGACTGTAAATGGGCAGGGAGATGGACTACTGTAGGTTGGCTGTTTTGCTAAGCAAAATGAAAGAAGGAAGCAAAACCCATGGACAAATAACAAAAATAATTGAAGTTACTTCATGCTACTCCATCTAACACGCTATTAGAAACACATGGAATACTTAACTTTTCAAACCAGGAGATTTATTTGGCAGTATCCTTTTCAAATGTATACTTGTCGAGAGGAAAAGATGGGCCTGAACCAAAACCTTGGAGCAGAACACCCTCTGGGAACATCACTATTTGAATCCAAACTTTGTCTTAAGCCCATCTCTAATAGTTTGAAAAGTGAAATATGTTAACTCATTGGAGAGCTTGGGGTATTTTTAAGGATCCAGAAATTAAATTGCCATCTGTCAAGAGGGAAAAAATCCCAGAATGTATTAAACAGTAAATGTAAAATTAATTAAGCGTGTTTCTTGCAAAGCTCACTGGGCTTTTTTTCCTGGTGTATTTGTATTTGATCTTAGAACTATAGAAATGAAACTTACAGCGATGTGAACTCCTGCACAGCTCCTAGAAGTTGCACATTATAAATGCCACAAGACAACACCACTATCCTATGCAGCTGTCCCAAAGCGCTTTGCTTTAACTACACAAATAAAAGGACATAGGGTAGGTCCAAAACTCGTATTATTCAGTTACCAACCTTCTTAAGACTAAATGAGGAGTAGAAGTGACAACTATAAAATGAATGAGGCGAAATCTGATCCTTACATTAACTGGCCTTGATAAGCATCACTGTAAGGATGAAGATATGTAGAAGAAAATTTCATAAGGAAAAGACACAGCCATTAGAAAATTTCAAAGTGCTTTAGCGTGGGTCAAAGTCTGCTCTGTTTTGTTTCTCTCCTTCCTCTAATTTTCTGAGCCACATGTAAAGGTGCCATTCTATCCTATGCATGTTTCAGGCTGAGTGTTTGTGGTATCTGTTCTGTATAATGCAGTTGTGGCACGCTGAAACAATACGCATTTACATCAGTAACTCCTTGGATACTGGGGGAATTAACCCAGATTCTTCCAAACCTTGAAAAGTTGCCCTGGAGGAGATAACTCCTTTCATATTCTAGTACCATTGTTCTGAGGCACCTGGCAGCCTCCACACAGCCTTCAGGGCATCTGAGTGCTCATCTCTGGTGGTGGAGTGTGACACATGGAGCCTGCCCTTAAAGGGAAAGCGTTAATACCTCGGCCTAAGGACATCCGAGGGTTTCTTTCTGGAGGACCAAACAGATCATGTAACTTCTGTTAGAAAGCATGCCTAATTTCATATGGAGCACTACCCTGATCCCCATGTGACAGACTTCCTACCCTTGCAAAAGGCTGTAAACCCTTTGCAGGGCTCTCTGTGCTGCCACAGGGTGACTAGGGTGAATCTGAGTGTTGCTATTCTACTAAAACAAAACTAAAGGATTCTGTAGGTAAAACTCATTATTTATTCAGACACTGAAACCAGAGGGAAGCAGTTTAAATTCACATCTCCTTTAACAGTAAAACAACATCTGCAGGGCCTCCATCTCCTCCATGCCTTGAGGCTGAAGCAAACCTGCCATTTGCTCTCGCACTGGTCTTGGGGTTTATCGCACACGCCACGTCGCTGACTTGACACGGCAACATCATGCAACCTGCATATCTCTCTATCTTACACAGAAATCATCTTCTAAATGAAGCCTTCGATAACCCTCACAGAGCCACTCCTTACCTCCCCACTCGGAAGGCGCTGCTGAAGATGTGCTTCCCCTCACCAGCCACTCACTGCAGCTGTCCTGATTTACCACCCACACATCCCTTTTTTTCACCATCTATCACCTGGTGCTTCCAGGAACCTCACCCACACTCCAGGCCAATCACATGGGTATATTGCTTTGGCTAATTAGCCAACCCACCCAGGCTGACCCAAAAAGACTCATTAGCATTACATTCCTAATTGAGAACTCTTACTCATGGTTGCTCAGTGGTCTGGAGTAATCCAGGCCTTTTCAAGAGTCCCTCTTTCAGACAGTCAGAAACCTTGATACTTGATATTAAAGACAGGCTTTGAACCAGTCTTGTTTGCTGCCCTGAGCCAAGGCCTTTAATAAAATCCAGGCTTCTTCTAAAACACCAGCTGTTGGCAAATTAACTACAGACTGTTACTTCTCACCTCTCCAAGATGGTGTGCCAATGTAATTGTAAGAGCTGCTAACTCCTTATAGGCAACACAATCTGAACAGAGATGCTGGACTAGACCTGTCCTGCAGATGTATTCACCCCTCGTGGGTTTTTTTTCTTTCCTTTTTTCCCTTTGTTGCCCAGCCTAGAAGCTCACCCTCCTCCCTCTTTCTTTTAGCACAAACATGTTTTCCTGTAGTGCAGTTCTGATCTACGAACTTGCCTATTGCTTAGTTCAAACACTGCAGGAATTAAGGATTAGAATGCAGCATCTATCATGGGAAATGACCCTGAACAGATTCTTATTCGGATGCTGAAGAACAGAATTAGTAATACAGGAGACAGAAATGACAGTGTTTAGTATGTTTAGGATTACCTAAGTGAGGTGTGGTAACTGCTGTTGTAAGGAGTCCTTTTGGTTTTCATTTTATGCAACACAACTTTCATATCACATCCAAATTCCCCAACGAGAAGGGATTGCTGATGTTGATAGTAACACTATATAGAACTGATTATGGAAGCTCTCCTTTACCAAGGGGATTTACTGTTTATACAGCTGTTCTAAAAGAGAAATACAACCTTACTTATGGAAACCTCTAAGCCACTGCTGCAAGTATACCATAGTGATTTCTCAGCTCTGGGTATAACAATTGATGCTTTGGTTGCATAATGGTCTTTGAGAATATCAGCCAAGTTAATTATAGCCAAAGCAGAAACCCCACTACTTATCTAGAAGATAGATGTCTCCAGATGTCTCCGTGGCACTTCCTTCCTTTCCACACTTACCTCAGTCTCCTTTAAATTTTAGGGGTAGAGCTGGAGGAAAGAACTGTTTGTTCTTCAAAGCGTGTTGTATTAGAATCTCATCAGTGGCATTACTTCTTTTTCTACCTTGTACATTTATATAAATGCAGACTGCATTCATATATACTTGAGTTTTGAATAGTCTGAAGAATGTGGAAATGGGTGGGAGCAAAAGCAGCAACTTGGCAGAAAAACAGCCCCTGGGCAAAAGAGATGCTAAACTGAGTCCCGCAAAAATGGATTTTGATTTGGCTGAATGTGAAGATTTTGTGGGCTGTAGTTGGAGCCTGTATCATTGGTTCGGGGTTCTGTTTAGTTTTCTTTGCAATGCCACGATAGAAGCTTTTCGTAGGTATTTCAATATTTGAAGGGAAAGTCATGCTTTTCGGGTTAAGAAGTAGAGGGATTCACTGAGAATTGCCAAAAGATGAACTGAGTTACAGCTCATAAAGGAACCAGAATAAATAGGGAAACAATTAAGTAACAGGAGAAGTAAGAAAAAACGTGATTGCTCAGGAGAGAGGTAATTCAGATAATTTAAGTGGGGTGTCAATAGTAAATGAATGTTTGAAGTGTCAGAGATTATGATAAATACAGGAGCAAGGGCAAGGTGCCAGGTGGGATAAAAGCTAAAAATGAGATGGAGGCAAAAATCAAAGCTCTTCCTGGGCTCATATTGGTCCGACAAGATATTCTTCATCTCAGAAATCAAAACCAGCTGACTCATGACATGCAGGATTCCATAGCAGGTATCTGTAACAACTGGAAATGTACGAGTTACACTGGAGAAGCTTAAGCACTAATACTAAGGGAATTACACTGTGGGTAAGGAAATAACTACTGAGGAGATACACAGTTATTGAAGGAAAAGTCATGGGAAGGATATAACTGAACTCAAGCTGGCACAGAAAAAACAGGTGTGCGCTACTAAAAGCTGTAGATGATACAGAGTTGGAAGACTGCAGGACAAAAATATCCTAAAGAAACAATGAAATCATTGATCAGCAGAGTTTAAAAATGAAGAAACCAGCAAATTAAATGCTATGTCCAAAATAATTTATTTATGGCCCAGTAAAATGCATCTGTCAGAAATGCAGAGCTCACCAACTGAAAGCTAATGGGAAAGACTGAAAAACCCCAGCACTTTATCACACAGTCAGTGAAATATTCCCAGTAGATGTTAGGCATGATGCTGTGTGTCACTGACATCACCCCTCAAAAGCCAAAGGTAAGCTGACCAGGCAGATGGAAGAGCCTATCCCTACAGCATTTGGAAACATATGTCTTGCTCAGTCTAGCAAAATGAAGGCTTGACTGCAGAACAGTTCCTTTTTATAAATATACTGTAGTGGTGAAGAACTGGACAAAGTAAGTTAGACTAAAGGACAACATGAACCAAGGGGGAAGGGGTAGAAACTGAGCAAAACTGGAAATGAGCAAATGCTGTATAATTTAGCAAAGCAGTGAGATGTTGAAGTGGCTTTCTGATAGGAAATATCCAAAAATAAGAAACTCCTTGGCACCTTGTTGCTTACTGCTTTATCCATCTAATGTGTAGTGAGTACAGCAGCCGTACCTAGCAGCCGGGTGAATAGGTGATCACATAGGTGATGTATCTGCTTCGCTGTGTTGCAGTGGTGCTGAGCAGGACTACAGAGGTTTTGCTATTTATTGCATTATATATTCCCTATGGACTAGGAAAGGCAGTGAATCAGACCCAGTTACAGTTACAGTGGAGAGAAGTGTTAAGGAACACCTTCAAAGAAGTCACCTTCACCTTATGCAAAGGGGCAGCCAGAGAGCAGATGGCTTCTGCTTTTTATGGTTTTTTTTGGAGTACCAGTGTTCAGCTTTGCCCTTCTCCACTGAGGAAATCTGCATGGAAAAGATACTCTCAGAAAAACAGATGCCAGCCTAAGGTTTCTTCATGCTGAAGTCGTGATAAAGAACCTGCAAATTTAGAGCAGCTTCAACCACGGCTCTAGCAACTTCCCAAACTACCTGTGCAAAACCTATCAAGATCTGCCTCTGAGTAAGAAGGGAAATGGCTGCAAAGAGCAGACACAGTGGCATTTTCACCTGGAATAGTACTTACAAAATGCACTGAAAAAGGCCACCAAAAAGTATTTTAACTTAGATTCTGCAGACTGTTTTCCATTGCCAGATAACTGACTACTTCCTAGAAGCAGCTTCCTTCTTGAATATTCTTACATACGGTATCAATATGAGCACCCTGGTATGGACTCACGGCTCCAGTACTGTCCCTGAGATACCCACACAGGCGACCTCCCTTTGTCCATTTCAGCCCTAATTTCTATTATGCTGCTGAATAACAATAATCCCACCGTGCAGAGATGAGCCTTCTAGAGAAGCAGGATGTCGACTTTTAGGGAAAAGGAATTTCTTAAGTAGCATCTCCTGCTGAACCTAGGTCCCTTTCACAACCAGTCAGGAATTCTAATGGACAAGGATGCAGCCGTATTTTATTGCAGTTCTTGCTTGAAGAAGCCAGATTTCAACTTCTGTTTTTGCAAAGGAAGCATTAAAAGCATGCAGCTGCTCAGCAGCTCTCGAGCAGCTCTTTCCAACAGGCAAGGAAGGAATGCGTGGGCTATGTGATAGGAGAGAGCTCCCCCTGTGTGCTAAAGCAGCGGACACCACACGGACAGGCAAATGCAAGTGGCACAAGGGATCTAGAAGTGTGCAGCTACCTTACACCTTTCTCAGTGTGCACAGACACCTCTCTGTAACTGGACCATAAGGGACCCCCTGGGGCTTGACAGCGTCAAAATCCCGTCCTGCTGCTTGAAGTTGTAAGGAATGTTTTGATCCTTGAATGCCGGGACTTTGAGGCTGGCTGATGCTAATGCTGCATCTGCTCCTCCAGTCGTAAAGCAAAGCGCAACAGATTTTGCTTGTCTGGTTTTTGGGGGGTTTGTTTGTACATACGGGATGGATGGCAAGTGATATTTGCATGAACACCAAGAGATTAAGAGCCACACAACTTCACCTTGAGCCACAAGGATCCAGTACTGATCTGGAAATTCCTGCTTTGAAACAAGGGAGTCTGGAAAAAAGCTGGAAGAAGCTGACTCAAGCGCAGTCTTATAATCCCTGATTTATCTTAACAGCACTGCACCACTGTGGCAGAACAGTGGAATTCTAACACATATTTAGCACATGGCCCTTCCCCAAAATAAACGGTGGCAACGACTGCTGGGGAACAGGACAGAAGCCTTTCAGGTTAAACACGGAGTAAAGCCTAACAGCTTTGCTTAACAGGTTAGGATTTTAAGGTCAGAGAAATCAAATTTCAGAGTCAAGTAGGGACAGAGAATGATAACAAAAAATAGAGAGGAACCCCCAGCCCAGTGGGAAAGGAAAGGAGGGCAAGGAAAAGCCTCCAAACAGTAAAAGGTATTTCTGTTGGGTTCAGCTGAAATAAACAGTATCAGAGAGTATAAACAGGTGGAAAACAAGATCAAATAAAAAAGTCAAAATTCTGTTATATGGTTTTAAAGACAAAAGCAGAGAGGTCTAAGGTAGACCCTTCCTTTTCTATTTGTGTACGTGGCAGCCGCTGCCTGTTCTGAAAGGATGGGATTACTTTTTTTCCCTTGTTTCGGTTTTGTGAAGGCTGGGTTTGCTCTGCAATGGGACGAGGACATGTTTTGAAGTCTTCCACAAAATGCCTGTGGGACAAAAAGCTATTTCTCACCCAAGTCTACTAGAAACATACAGGCTACTCGCTAGCGGTGGGCTCATGATGACTTAAACATTACATGTTCTCTTTGTTCTTTGCACTACTTTGAGGGTAGTCACCATGGAGTTCCAGACTTCCCAAAGATAGTGTCTGCTTCTGCCAATACAACTGGTACACTGGGAGGTGCTGAGAAGATCATCTGACAGAAGATAATACAAAAGTTAACAAAAGCAACATTTATTGTGTGAATGAAGACAAGAAAAGAAGTGCTGTTGTTGTGTTTATAATAAATGGGGAAAAGTATCTATTAACCACTAACACTTGTTCTGTTCTTCAGTTTTAGCTAGCATTTTGTTACCTTCTGTATCATACCATTATTAGCACTGAGGCTAAAGCACTGCAGGATGCTACAGGAGACCGAAGCCACCCTAATCACCCTGGTCCTGAAGCTTGACTCTGTCAGGTTGCTGGTGGAGCTTTTCCTTTGGGCTTCTCTTCTAATGAGCACTTCTGTGAGCAGCTCTTTCTCTTACCAAGTTTTGCTTGGCTTGTCCGCAGGGACAAATTCCTGTTGATGTCAGGAGAAATTCTGCCTAATAATCCTAAACCTTTATTAATGCCCCTTAGTTTATTCTCTCTTACAGTCTAAATAGCATCAGACCCCTTCAAAAAGGGCATTGTAAAGGCACACTTGTTTAGATCTTGGCGCATTACTGAAAACAAGCTAAGAGAGATAAGCAGTTACTAGTGTTTTGATTTAACCATCTTCAGTGAGTGGATACATTCACAGCTAACAACCAGAACCGTTTATGTAGGCATTTATCACAAGCAAATATCCAGCAAGCTATTTAGCTTACTTCTGTAAGACTAAATAAGCAACAGAATTGAGCAATACCTATGTACCTCCCTTAGTAATGACTCCATCTACTGGTACAGGATCCCAGTAAGTGTTTTAGAATAGGTTATCTTAACTTTCACGATCAACTTGTTAGTAAAATCTCTGCTCAACATCTGTGTGCTTGTCCCACTGTTTTTTAGTTACTGTCAGCATTAAAAGTCTCAGGATGCATTCCCCTACATGAACTCTAGTTTTAATATAATACTTGAATGTTAAGTCCAAATGCTTCAAATAAATCAAGCTTTGTGTCATGAAATAGCCACTGTTTTAAATATACGGCCATCCTTCATCCAGCAGTTCAAGTCTGAGTCTCTGTTGTGATCTCTGTCACGTACATGAAGAACATCTGCCCTGAATAGGTGTCTCTTACTCAAAAGGTCGACAAAACATCCTTGGTGTAGAAAAACCCCAACCCCTCCATCATTATATACTTGTGATAAACTTGACTGGTGTAAGTCCTCCTGGAACGGAGCGTGCCTCCACTGTGGCCTGCTGCCGGGATGTGGTGAGCTCAGGGTCCATATGTGTTTATTTTCTTCTGCTTTCCTTAATTCCATACATTTATATGAGGATCTAAAAGGATAAGAGCTGTTGCATTTTCACAAATATAAAATAACTAAAAGGTTAAAAGCCCGCTTTGACTACAATAAGCATCTCCTCTTCCAAATAGAAACAGCTGAACACTGTGTGTGTATCTGTATACACTGATATATTTGTCCACGTTAAGGCAGCACATTAAAATTATTCCATATTGAAATAAATGCATAACATGATTTTAAAATAGGGAGCACGTAATATTTGTTAACAGTATGCCCAATTCCTTGTTGAATGTGCCGCACCTTCTGGAATACGCTGGAATACGTTGCAATGCGAAATAATCCGGAACTCTCAAAATCAGGACTCCCACAAGAGAGGAAGCCACAAGATGTCGCTGGGCTTCACATAACCAACGCTCGCTGCAGTAAAAGGGGTCAAGAGAATCCCTTCAGTATTCCCAAAACCTCTCCAAGGTGACAGCTTTCAGAAGGGCTGGTGGCTTCTAGAACCTTCGAAAGGTATTGCAGTTGTGTTCTGGGCTGTGTGCACGTCCCAGCAATATTCATTATTCCCTATGAGTTTTGATTATGATGTTTTCGATTCATCTTGCTGCTGCCTGCCTAATTTTCCTTTAAGTCACAACAATAACTCCATGAGCATTTTAATATGGAAAGTATTTTGGCTACTAGGGACTGTGATCTAAAAGAACTTTTAGGCTGATGGATCATGTAAATGGCAAACAATAACGACTTTCATTTTGTTTGTAGGCACTGGTCACTGGCAAAATGCTTACAGACATTGTGAGGCAAACAATGAACAGAAAAAACCTTATTGATTGCTAATGCAGACTACAGAAGATGCTCAGTTAGTATCTACAGAGATCTACTACTTGTATACTGACAAGATATAGTGCCCTGTTTCTATAGGGTAAACCAATGTGTTTGGAAAGGTAAACAGTTAAAGAGGCATATAGCAGTACAGTAAAATCCTGTCAGACTTTTTCCAGGGTCTTTGTGCTCCCCTGCCCAGAGGACAGAGAAAGTCAGGTTAATCCCTGGGCTCTATTCAGGATCTTGGCTTCCATCAGGCATTATGCCACACAGACCTGGGTATGTCAGCTTTACAGTATCTGAAGGGGGCCTATAGGGATGCTGGGGAGGGACTCTTCATTAGGGACTGTAGTGATAGGACAAGGGGTAACGGGTTCAAACTTAAACAGGAGAAGTTTAGACTGGATATAAGGAGGAAATTCTTTCCTGTGAGGGTGCTGAGGCACTGGGATGGGTTGCCCAGGGAAGCTGTGAATGCTCCATCCCTGGCAGTGTTCAAGGCCAGGTTGGACAGAGCCTTGGGTGAGATGGTTTAGTGTGAGGTGTCCCTGCCCATGGCAGGGGGGTTGGAACTTGATGATCTTCAGGTCCTTTCCAACCCAGACTATTCTATGGTTCTATGATTCTGTGATGCCATAGCTGCCATTTATCTCCTATTTATATGTCATCCTAAAATAAAGAAATATACCACATATGATTTTAGGGATCATGAAATCATTTAGCAATCTTCTTAAGGCAAGCTGTTCTTAAATTACTCCTGCTGCCTGTTAGTATAGATGTAACTACACCAGGGAACGATTTGCTTTGCACCAGTTCAGCAGGATGCTCAGATGCCAATACTGAAACTCTGTATTTACCCTCATCCATGCAGAATGCTTTAGTGTGGTCTGTTTATTTGTTAGGCAGCCTCTCCTTCCAGACATGAGGAAGAAAAATATGTTCCTGCAAGTAAGTGCCAGGGGAGCATGACAGAAAGAAAAGTCTCGAGGAGGATGTTAACTGGTGGTATGAACATGGTCTGGTTAAAGCACGTAGACTGAGCACAGACTGAGAAGGATCACACAAAGCAAACCTACCTGTCATGGCCTTGTTCCTTTTGCCCTAATTAATGGTTCCAGCTCTTCCCTGTGAGGGTGCTGAGGCGCTGGCACAGGGTGCCCAGAGAAGCTGTGGCTGCCCCATCCCTGGCAGTGTTCAAGGCCAGGTTGGACACAGGGGCTTGGAGCAAGCTGCTCTAGTGGAAGGTGTCCCTGCCTGTGGCAGGGGTTGGAACTGGATGGGCTTTAAGGTCCCTTCCAACACAAACCAGGCTGGGATTCTATGAAACAAATTGCTACTCACTGTAAGTAGCTTTCCATATATATATATTAAAGAACAAGTAAATCCAAGAGGTGGAAGGTAACAGAACTGTGACTACTCTTATGGAAGCCCAAGAACAGGTAATTTGACAACGGTCTGCTTTTCTCTCTGGAGGTAATACTTTTTGTTATCTCCACAGTGCTCACATTCAGTTCAATTTTCTCTCTGAACATTGAAAAATAAAACTGGAGAAAACTGTGGCTCAGATCGTGTAAGGGGTCAGGGAATGAAGAATGAGTAAGAAAAGAGAAAAACAGGAAAAACGGAATTAAATCAAACCAGCTCTTTAGAGCTGAAGATAGCTGAGTAAGGGCTCCTTGACCCTCGTCTCTACTGAACGTGGTGCAATCGTACTGAACTTCCCTGCGGGTGAGGAGTGAGAAGGTATTAACACATTCTAGACAAGAGTGTTAGGAAATTAAACACTTCATATTCTGCTTTTCTAGGCTCAAAACGATTAAAGTACTGTCCTCTCTGCTTCTGCCTTGTGCATTGGTTTAGTGCTGGGGTGCTACTCCTTTCGTTTAAATCAACCAGAACCAGGATGTAGCTGGGAGTGCTGTGCTCTTTGTGATCTTAAGTCATGAGGGATATTGTGTGCACAGATTTCCTCCTTCCATTAAGTATAACAAATTCCTTGTCCTTTTGTGGATAATGCAACATGGTCTCAACAGAGCTGTACTGGAATAGCATTTTCCTCATATGATTTTCCTTAGCTTCAATTGCTAACATGACCCTAACCATTTGCATTTTATGGTAATTCTAATGCACAATGTAATGTTCTACAGAGAATTTAGTTTAACACAATTCATTTCATGACCTGATACGCAGCTCTGAAGAGATGTTTTACTATCATTGCTTAGATGCTTTACTAATCTTTTCTTATATACAAGCATGAAACACCCTGCACTGAGCAACCACCTGCAGGGTTTTGCACATCCGGGCAGCAGAAGTTTTGGCAGTGATCGTTCCTATCAACAGATGGAGAAAGAGATAAGGGGTTCCACAGGCTACAACACTTCACTGGGTAGTTGCACATACTGGTTGGCTTTTTGGGGGAAAGTCTGAAAAAGGCCTCTCAAAAGATCTGTCAGAGCGTGCAAAGAGGTTACAAAAGATGGAAATTCAGATTTCCCCCATTTTATTGCCTGCAAGCACAGCAGGCTTGTCTCATGGAAAACTCGTATGAGAATCATATTCCCACATAAAGTCCTACCATATATTTTCATCGTGGTTGCGAGTAAAACAAGTTGTCATGGTTTCAAATGAAACAGAAACAACTTCTTTGACCGTATGTAGTTCTATCAGGTAGAACTTTTCCAGAAGTGCCCAGGGACTCTCACTTTTCTTTGTGGTGGGAGCACTTGTAAAGTAGCTGATGAGAGCAAAACTGGCAAGCTTTGAATCCTGTCAAGAGCCCTTTCTGCCCCAACACAGTTCAGTCCTGCTGTCAAAGGCACACAGTGATCTGTAGTGTGGGACCACCGGGGGAAAGCTGAGACACAGTTTGCTGGCTGCGGGCGGTGAGAGGTGCAGGACCCCAAGCTGCAAAGCACAGCTTCCCTCCTGCACAGGCTCTCTGGGTACCAGCAGAGCCTGTCCGAGCGTTTACAGATAAATCAGTAAAAATGTCATGTTCAAAATAGCTATTTAAATAACCTCAATGTATCTGATAGCACAGATCATAGATCTAATGGGTTTAAGAATCACAGGATCTGCACTTCCAAGGTTTCAACATAAGCAAGCCTGTTGTCCGAGGTCCCTGCCTTTGGCATTTGCTCCCTCTGGAACTCTGACAGAGAGAACTTTGCTGGCCTTCAGAACACATTGCAAGGCCAATCATTTCCATCAAGATTTGGCTTCCTTGCTCTAAACAAAGCCTTATTTTCCTAATCACTGATTTGTTTTCTGATGGATAGTTAATTGGAATAGTGCTGCCCACTGTGGGCAGTCATAAACTGAAGCATTCTCTTAGACAGGGTGCACCCAGTGCCACAGCAGTGCGGAGATGATGAATGATTTTTAAACTCCACACAGATAATAAGGGAATTCAAGCCATGGCACACCTACAGCTGTACTATTGACTGTAAACTGTTCCTTTAAAAGCAGAAGTAGCAAAACACACAGATTACTCTTTGATATTTATATTACTTTGGTTTCTAAGACCACACGTACATATGCGCATAGTTGATTTGGGATAAATTACTGGCTTTGCATTTTATGTGACCTGTAGAAATATGCAATATCCCCCTGCCACAGAGATGAATGGACTGTATTTCCCAAGCAAAAGAACTGATTTCTCAGATTAGAAAAGGAAAAGGCTGTTCAAAGATGAAAAGCACAGCTTGTTTTAACAGGCTGGTCTTGTTCTTGGGAAAACAACCCATCTGAAAATTAAGTGCACATGAGAAGATACCTGATTTAAAGACTACAGATCTGTTTCATAGTTGTCATTTAAAGCTAGGAAGATTGATGGGTATTTGCAAACTATCTTCTGCAGAAACTCGGATCCCCTTTGTCTGTTGTAAACTGGTAGATAATAGAACAGGGAAAAATTTAAGGAAGCACAGTCTGGTTAACTGAGAGGACAACTACTAAATACTGCATGTATTCCAAAGGGATATCTTGGGATATCTTTGATCAACTGCAATCCGGAACTTAAGGATAGGATAAGGAAAAGAGGATTAGTGTTGAATAACATCCTTTTGCCATTAGCAAGGGCTGATTTCTTCAGAAACCTAAACTAGCAATCCAATAGACACTCAGAAGCCGGGGAAAAATACTTTGGGGTCATCCCCAACTTTTTTCTTTAAGAGTGAAAAGCCCTTTTCATGGACACGATGAGTGACAGCAATGACTGAGGAATTCAGAACTTGCTTAAGATGTCTTTATGTCTTATTTTCATCCTGGACTTACATAGGCAGCTTTTTCTTTGGCAACTAGTAAAACCTTCATTTACACACAACACTGCTTTTGATAACACCAGTAGTCACAAACATCCCTGCTCCCTTGCCACCTTTAAAATCCAGGAATCAGACATCCTCAAGGCATTGTATTTTTATCCTCAGAATGTGAACTATCAAGCTCTCCAAATGACTTCCAAATGAACCGACGAATGTTACAATAATGTCTATTACTGTTTTAAGTTCAGATTTATGTTAACTTGTATGCTCTAGGCAACTCTAAATTTGACTCTTTGCTTCATTTTAATATACAGCTCATTTACTAGCCCCAAAAGAAACTGTAATTTGGTATAAGGTGATTTATTTTTTTCCCCTCTAGACTTTCTTTTTCAGTGCCCTTTACAATGGACTTGAGTCATGTTGGATGGAAACTTCTCCATTGTATGTGGTTCGGTGGCTGAAACAATTTTGTGCTTAGTTTCAAGTGGCTGTAATATAAATAGAAGCCACACCACTTTTTTATGTGGGATGGTGTATTTTTATAACTTAAAGCCTGATGATATATTTGAAGAACAAATTAGTCATTCTGCCTCAAGAACTAGTCTGTCTGAGGTATGCCACAAAATTGGTTTCAAATTGTTTACCTGCTGTGGAGCCTACTGGGAGTAAAAAAAGATTCTTGATTTAGGCTTGGTAATTCCTGTATTACAGTTTGGCTCCTTCTGTTCCTTAACTGATTACCATGGAGCTGCACTGGTACAGAGGAGCAATACAGTCCTTAGTAGTTTCTTCTCAGACTGCATTGTCATGGTTTGTCCCTTCAGTATATTAGAAGAAGTAGCTGATAATGCTGCTCTTTGATCAGACCTGCGGCCAGCTATGAAAATATAAAAGATGCTACTTAGCATTTATACAGCACTTTCCAAAGAATCATAGAATGCCAGAATGCTTTGGTTAGAACAGAACTTTAAGTCTAGACTAGATCTAACAGACTAAATCATCTAGTCTGACCTCGGACCCTTCTCTTCTCCAGGCTGCCCCAGCCCAGCTCTCTCAGCCTGGCTCCAGAGCAGAGCTGCTCCAGCCCTCACAGCATCTCCGTGGCCTCCTCTGGCCTCGCTCCAACATCTCCACGTCCCTCTTGTGCTGCTGCCCCAGAGCTGGACCAGGACTGCAGGGGGGGTCTCCCCAGAGCGCAGCAGAGGGGCAGAATGGACAGCAGCCCTTTCCTCCAGCATGTCAACAGCATCACTCAGCTTGGTGTCCTCTGCAGACTTGCTGAGGGTGCACTCAATGCCGCTACGTATGTCATTAATGAAGATGTTAAACAGGACTGGTCTCAGTACTGACCCTTGAGGGACACCGCTTGTTCCTGGTTTCCATTTGAACACTGAACCATTGACTCTTAACTCTGGACAAAGTCATCTGGCCAGTTCCCTAACCATCTAATAGTCCACCCATCAAATCCTGTCTCTCCAATTCCAAGGCAAAACTTTTACTTTTTAGAGCCTTTTACAAAAACACCACACTCTCAGAAGTTATTTAAAGGACCAATAAAATAAACTTCACATTTCCCAAGCATGGAAATGGAAACACAAAGATGATTTCCAAAGTCTGAAAGCCAGCCGGTAGTAAGGCTAGGGCAGAATTCTGCATCCCCACACTTTAACTATCAGGCCATGTAAGATAAAACAAGTGAAATCCATCTCTTTTCAACCTTAGACACTAGTTTTCCAGTATGCTAAACATATTTCAGGAAGTTCCTAGGTCTGTAAGGTATTTCTGTGAATTGCAGCACACAAAAGTTTATCATGTAATTCATTTCTTACGAGAACAGTAACTATTGCCTTAGTATTCTTTCTGACATCGTCAGGGCAGAGATTGTCTATGACAGTGCTTCTTATTATTTCCATTACAGATGTAACTGGAACGAAACAGTAGAAAGCCTGGCAATTCACTGAATCCAGTTATCATTTTACTGGTAAAAACACACCAACACTTCCAGTTCTTGATTATATCTGGAGATGATCTCATTTAATACTACAAACCTATAAAACATGTCGAGAAGTTCTTTAATCCTTGTAGTTGAAGGTATGTCTGCACAGTTTTCCAGCCAAATTCTTTGAGGAGAACTTTGAGCTTAAAATTATGGAATAAGATGCCCTATTTTACAATCAAAAGTTTCCTACCTGGGGCTGCTGCGTGGCAGTGGGTCTCTGAGGAGATGGTATAGGAGTTTTGGACAACATTTGGTTCATTTTGCTTACGACTAGTTCAGTTATATGTTGCCGGTCTTCAGTCTGGTGCTCACCGATCAGAGGCATTGCACAGTCCATGACCTGCAAAATAAGGTCATACGTCAGCTATTGGGAAGGCACCACAGTAAACTTATCCCACGTGTCCTTCAATAGGTGTCAGGTCACCTATTTGCACAGCTGTTTTTAACCCAAGTCAAACAGGTCTGTAGGAATGCTGTATGTTACATCAGAAAAGCAAAAGCCCGAGCGCAGGATGTGGGTCAGCGGAGCAGGAGAACAGCAACATTACAGTGTCATCCCTTCCCAATCTCTAGGCAACAGACAGGTTCAGGATGACACGTGGGCATACACGCTCTGTGGGAAGCGCAGAGCAGGTAAGGAACATGAGATTTCTTGGGCTATTCGGTGCTCTGCTGAACAACTGAAGGAATTGCGTGTGCTCCAAGTCACAGCTCTGGATATCTTCTGTCTTAGGTATTTCTGTGGCTCATACCATGTTCATCAGCTGATTAGAACGTGCAAATGCAAACTAAAACTCCATCTTCCCAGCTAGTGTTGGATTTCTGCTAGGGAAGACTGGATCCGTACTGATAAGGATAAAAATTGACATAAGACCTTGTTATTATTGATATGCCTTCCTGAAAAGCAATGTGGCTGCAGTGCAGCTGATGCAAAAAAAGAGGTATTTCTACAAAGAAAGCAGGATATCAGAGAGGCAAAGAAAAATGGGCACATTTCCATTCTAAATGTGCAGGCTACTGGTGTTCAGCAAGTATTTAATTCAGCTGTTCAGATAAGTAAAACTCATCCTGAATTCAGTCCCTTCAGTGGGCTATAAGCATTTGTTATTTCTACAGAACACTTGTTGCTTCTGCAGTGCACCTGCCTGGGGAGCATCTGTGTTTGTTTCAGGGGAAATAAAAGCATAACCACCACAACTATTATTCACAATGGCACTGGCCATTTTTGTTTCAACAATAAGAGGAGTTAATTCACTCTTGCGAAGCCGCAATCCCTCTGCAGTACGTGTCAAGGCTATTAAGGCAAGGCACCTGCAGCCCTGCATGCTGGTGTTTCTCATAGCTATGGATCACAAGTGACAATAAAAATGATAGTATTAATAATTAAGAAGGAGCTGCCAGGCATACAGCAGTTGGACTACATTAGCAGTAACACAGTGCATGGATGTGCTTGTATCTGACCCAGTAGGAGTCTTTGTACGAACTGGGTTGTGCCCATCTTTCAGGCTGTGGAAAGCTGCCTACCTGCCAAACCTCACCCAAGGTTTCTCCCCAGTGTAGCAAATTCTGCAGCAGACACCCATCAGCTGTGCTGGTAAGAGAGAAGGTGGTGGGTGAAGAAGGCAAGAATCAATAGCAAGGGATCCTCCTGGCTTCTGCCCAACTGCACAAGGACCAGTGAGTTTTACGAAGGTGTTTCGGTACTTGCAAAATGCACAATCCCTATCTCTTTGGCTTCGGAAGTTCCTTCTTTACTGCAGGTAAATGGGACTTGAAAAGGTCCAACAGAGTCAAAAGAGTGCTGGAGGACTCTTGCAGCCTCAAGCTACTTACATGTAAGTACTAATGGCCAGTGAAAACTTTAAACTTCTCTCACTCCCATCCAATCCCTAGCAAAAGGACCAGAAATAGAGCCCTGCTTTGGGAACTGGCAGGGATATTTTGGCTAGAGAGGGTGACCCTCAGCTCCTCAGTTGGGCATTCTGCTGTAGGCTGGTGCCTTGGCTATTTGTGTTAGCTCCCCAGCTTGTGTAGTTGAAGGGAAGATGCTGAAATCGTGTGGCAAGACCCTATTTCAGGGTGTTATTAATGACTGACTGTTAGAATGCGTTGATGGCAGTGTGACGGGCACCGGATGTTTGGTTGTCCAGTACAAAACATATGATTTTCAGAGAGGAGTTTTTCCCCCTCTCACTATATTAACCTTCCCACCCCTTACCCAACCACAGAAGCAACAGTTCTGTGCTTCACAATTGTGTGAAGAAAACCTCACTTTGCTCACCTTCCACTTACATTAAAATCATTATTTGGAATGCCTGTGAAACAAATTGCCTCAAGCAAGGTCCTGCCAAGGGATTAGACAGGATTAAGGTCTGCAGGACGGGGTTCTGACCAGATTGCTAGGTTTAAATACTTCTATGACTCCAAGTTTATATATAAACTTTCTTTAGGAGACACTGCTGTGTTCAGCAGAACATGTGGGGGAAGCACAGTTCTATGGCTAGGGATAAAAAGAAGCAGCTTTGAGAGCTCAGAACTTCATGTCCGCTTCAGAGGAGGAGATGCTCTGTTTCTTGAAGACAGTATTTTCAAGCATAGCTGCCCTTTTCACGCCCTGAGGCGGATTCAAATGCTCATGGCATTAAAAACCACAGCCATGTTCCCTTGATGACCTTCTGTCACTTGGCCAGGTTTTGATGTTGTTGAAATCCCCTGACTGCCAGACTTGAACAAATACTGTTGGCCAAAGGTACACGGAACCTAACAGTGAACAAGTGCTGAGTCAGGTGCCACGTCTGGAATGACAGGAAGTTATGGTGTGTTCTGGTGTTTTACTGAGTAGAGGATAGGAGCCAATGTGTATAAAGAGAAAGGAAGGCACCAGGTCATCAAGATCACTGATGCTCCCAAAGTGAAATGTCACAAATAGCTGAGTAAAAGATCAGGAAGGCTTAAAAGCGGTTCCACTGCAGGACATTGTTGGTCAGTTCAACACCTGACCGGACCTGGGAGGCAGCCTGGTGGAGTGGAAGTCATGGGTTGCTGGAGCTGGAGGGGCCCTTACCACTGGGAGTGCTGGGAGGAAGCAGAGCACCAGTTCACACCCAGCACTGCATGGGCTCAGCCTCCCCTCCTGCTACTGCTGCTGGGACTCTCGGAGAGACCTTAACCTGCTATTCCTTGGCAAAGATGCTAACAACGAGGTGACTGTTCCACATCGGGAGGGTTTTGTTGTCTTTTTGTCTTTAAGAGAATGCAGTCCAATTTCCTTCCTAGTAAAACAGGTAATGACAGTTAGCAGCGACCAGTAATGTTTTATATAAATGACCTTAAGAATTAAAACATACTTTGGGTAACACCACCAGTTTTTAAAAGCTGTGAGTGACTAACAGGAGTGTCAAACTGCCAGCTCCCCCACTTCAGAGGACTTGACAAAGTTTAAACATGCACAGAGCATCCTGTTTACAAACAGTCTATTTACAGTCTGTCCTAGTTTTAAAATACCATTTTAAAGCAGGCAGGTTTTATTTTTCTCTCAGCACCTCGTTCAGCTCTTCAAAATCCTGCAGTTTCCACTAGGAAGATGTCATAGAAAAAAGACATCTGTAATTCATAAAATCAAATACATTACTTTTGCAGATGCCAGTAAAACCATGGGGCACTCTAATGACACTCACTTAATTCACAGCGCTTCTATCTTTCATTGATAACACACTTCAGTAACCAATCCTATGGAATTAATTCCTCTTACCACCCAAAAACTGCATTTTGAGATGCACTTAACACATATTTGCATGAAACTATGAGACTGACAGTACTAACAGAAACTACATGTTCAGTTCAACACAACACTGTGACAAAACAGAACACCTTTCAGTGATAGGGCCTTTAATGAGTGCCCTCTGCTGCTACTGTGGCTAAGGCAAATACTTGAAATTTGGGCTGCAAGAATGAGAAATGCTGTTTAACTCTGATGAATACGAAAGGCAATGGGATGGGATTACTAAAGGAGCCAGGGTAATTATAAGATACCAGTAACTGCAAAGAGATCATCATGTTTGAAGGAGAAACTACTCTGCCATTGCCCAGACACAGTTCTCTTACACAGTATGTTTGATACTGTAAGTATTCAGAATGATCCCTTGCTTAGAGCTTTATGAAGACCCAGCCTAAACGGTGCAGGGAAAGACAGAGTTGGGGCAGCTGAAGGAAGCGTAAAGGTAAGGAACTCTTGTCATGCAGTGGAAGAAAAAGGGTTTGTCAGGATGCTGCAGTACGAGAGGATCACGTTGGACCAGACAGAGGGCTTGCAAGTCACAGTGCCCAAGGAGTCTGACAGAATAGTGATACATGGGTTCCATATGGAAAAGAAAAATGAAATACAGAAGATATGATAATGATTGGTAAGGCAGAGCAAGGAGGAATGAGTTTCACTGCAAATCAGGGGAATTTTTAAGGTCCACGCTTTGGTCTGTGACTAAGAGAAGCAAACAGGCTGTGTTGCTGTGTTACACGTGTTACTTCCCTGTGCTGCTTTTTCTGGGACCTGGATGTCTCCAGCTGTGGTGAACATTTAAACTGTAAAGGCAGAGGCTGATACAGATTTTAATTTAAGAGCTCTAAGTATGGGGAAAGTAACTGACATTACAAGAAACTAATAGTTTGAGGTGGTCATTGAAGACTGGATGGGATGTAAGAAAAGATGCTGTGACTTCTGAGAAGTAAGGGAGTGACTGGAGATGAAGTAATCCCGGGGCTTTCCCTGAGGCCTCGATAGGAGATGCAGGAATGGTTTGTAATTGGAAATGTAACCACACCTGAGGAGTTGGGAGGGGAGAGTACAGCAGCAATTCCGTGGTGACCGGTAGGAAAGTGTTACAATCCCTCCTGTAGTGGGTGAACAACATCTGCACTAAAAGTAAGGACAGCTGGGAAAGTGAATCAAGCATTCCTAGATGAAGGATCCAGTGCCTATAGACACATTTATATGCTCTTGGTTTAATCTGTAATGAAAACAAACCAAAGAAATGATTTCAAAGTCCCTGCATGAAGCTGAATTTGTATGTTGCAAAAGCAGTAGATTGAAAAACTGTGTAAAATATATAGATATCTCTGAGAAAAATGCCAGGACTTTGAAGGGAATGTGTAAAACAGATTGGTTTAATCTGTAAAATAACAGTTGAACATCACAATGAATTTTACCTGTATTCACCCCCTTATTAATAGAGTATGGTTCATTGGGTATCAAAGACAACATTAAGATGGTCACGTATAAGAAGTGTAGTTGCTAATTTGAAACATAAAAAGGTATTTGTCAGGTGTTTTGACAAAGGATACAGAAATCATAACTATTATGGGGAAAAAAAATGGTGAGTGACTGTTCCTTGGAGGAGCCCAGAATACTAATGTTGTTCATGCAGGTCAAGAGTTACTGGTCCGTTCGAATGGAAACTCGTGTCCTAGCAAAGCACATTTGCCCCCTTCATTAACTACGGCACATAATTGACTTTTCTGCGTAAAAGAACAGCTGATGTCATTATTTCTGGAAGGGTGTCTGGAAAATGTCAGGGGATTCAATCTGTTCCTCTCAAAACAGAAAGAAAAGGCCCAGAAGAGTTCACTGAAAAAGATGAATTTTTTCTTATTAAGTCCTATTAGGAATAATTAGGCTATTTTAAGTCCTGTTAGGAAATGTAGGAATGCTCCTTGGTTTGGAAATAGGAATCTTAGCTGATAGATGTGGTCTTAACTGTAGCTTTGTATCACCAAAAGAGTAATTTTAGACTCCTAAATGTTCAAAATTTCTAATATCAGAACAGAAAAGGAGAGACTTCTGACTTTATCAGCTATTTTAGCTGGATTTAGTTCCCTTACTAACCTGAATAGAGGATATTCTTTAATGGATGGAAAGCCACGTACATGTGCAAAGAACAATGTCCATGCTTATTTGCCGCTTCTGCACACATTTATCTGCCAAATCCCAGATTTAGAGATGCAGCTATGTTTCAAGAGAGGTTTTAAGATCTGTTTGTTATAGGAGACCGGTACCTACGACATTGGCAGACATGGTAAGAAATGAAACACCTCCCTCTCTTCTTTCTGAGCAATGTTGATGTTCATCATGCTTTGGGTGGAAAGTCGGGCTAGGTGAACTCCAGAGATCCTTGCCAATCTGAGTATGCCTAAACCCTGTGATACACCACTTAGATGGGCACTACCAACTGGTTCTAGCAGAATATATCTTCATGTCTTTGTCCAGTCTTTGGTACTGGAGTTTGGAAATGCGTGCTATGAAGACAGAAGGATAAGCAAGCTCAGGAACTTCTGGGCAGTCAGAAGTACAGCATTAGAGGCTGGTGCTCACTGAACCAGTGCCGTAGTGCTGGTGGGGATCACTGCCCCTTACGCAGTGGATGTGGTACATGTCCTAGGAGGCTGACGGACTGCAGCATCTTCAGAAACAGTACCTATCACACCAAGACTTAAAAAAATATATATAAAAATTAATCTGTTTCTTCATTTCTTACATTGGTTTACAATGGCTGGAAACATTCTTCATGAAACCCAAATGGTTTCCATCTTTCTAGGTTATAAAACACTTGGAAGCTAATTTTAATACAGCTCAGGGGAAAATTAAGCAAGTAGAAATAAGACACCTGCAGCAGCCATCCACCCATTCAGTTCTGAGCAAAACTTGGGAGACTGCCTGTGAGGCCAGTTTGAAAGGTTCTGTTACATTTATTCTCCTTTACTGCATTCAAGCATCACGATAAGAGCTTTTGTTTAGCTTCCCAGAGCTCTGGTTTTCCAAGAATGAATCATGAAAGATAATCAGTGGAGTCAGGAACATGAACAATGTGCAAGTTACCCGTTTCTTCTGGTATTAAAACTACAGAGGTGTTAATTTAAAGATTAAAAGTCTATTTAAGAAGTTCAATGGACCTTAATTTGACATCTTACTAGCAAGAATTGGTGACACAGTTAAAAAGTTGTATGTTGCAATGTTGTGTTAATGAAATTTCTGTTTCTACAGCTTGTCCCTGGCCCCGTGATGCTGGGCGGCTGAGTATTCCAACTGAGGTGAAAAGAACAGACCCTAATGAACAGCTGAGGCTGTTGCACAGTGTAGTAACTTGGTCTTCCTCCTGATCAACCTGACAACCCTTCCTTCAAGGTGATTCTTTAATTAGCTCACCGCTCCCTAGTAGGGGTTTGGAGATAGTTCTTTGGAGTACAACAGTACAAGACAAGAACCACTTCTCTTCTAGAGAAGGTGATGTCTTCCAGGGAACAGCCTCTAGGAAACCATGCTCTTTTAAAAATCAGTTACCTCTTACAGTCCCCATCTAAGAAAACTGCAGAAAGCTTGCAGCTGCACAGAAAAACACAGGTTATATTTGGCTTGAATAATATTATGACCTCAATATTTTGCCCTTCCTGTCTTCATATTAGTCTGTTTTTTTTTTTTCTGGGGATGCATAAAGTATCTATCTCCCACCTGCACTTCAAGAAGTGGACATCCTTCAAAATCCCCCTACACTTACAGCAGTGTGGGAAGATGAAAGGTACACTAAAAATGTATCCTTCTTATAAAGTTTGGGAAATAGGAGTAGTATTTGGCTTCAAATGTTGCTCAAAAGAAGCTTGTTCAAATGTCTACAAGTCTCTAGATGGCTGCAGAAACATGAAGATAGTGATACACAAAGCAGCACTGGAAACTGACCCAAATCTATAAAATGGACCCAAAGCTATAAAATGTGAGAAGCTATACTTACACTGCAATTTCTTGGTTTTCTATTACATTGAAACCTACTTGGCCTCATCCCATGAGGGAGACGTCTACAAGAACCTAACAATAAGGAAGATCTGCATATTTATTTCATAACAAGGTTTATGTAAGCAGAAATCAAGTGTCTACAACTATACTGCAGTGTATTAAGGTTTTCCTTCACTGTCGTTCAAGCCTTCCATATTATTCCTGAACAGCCATTACTCTACTTACACAGCAAGCACACTGCAGAATGTGAATGGCAATGAGGCTTTAAAAGAAGAGCAAGTTATTGAAAAGATCTCCTCCTTTTAACCAAATATAGATACAATAGAAACTATTACAGAAACTAGAAAAAAACATGGTGACCTTATTGAAGAAGTGGAGCAAGATGCCTGGACCCAACATTAAGAACCGACACATTCTTACCTGCAATGTGAGCATAGCACACTAGAGCACTGATAAAGAATCACTTTCTAGTGGTGTTTTTTAACAAGTACAGCTACAACATCAGACTGTTGTGCTGATTCTCTAATATCAGCCACTGGCACAATTTGTTGCTCCATGATTTGGGGAATGAAAGAAAGCAGAATGTGAAACCAAAGAATGACAAAATGACCATTACAAATCAACTGAATGGCTGCAATACTAAAGCAATCAAATTATTGGTATAGGTTAGAAAAGGAACAATATGAAATTAATTAGTAACTTTCCAGAAACAGTAACCTAAGAAGTCACTTACATGTTATGTTTTCTAACATTAGTTAAGAATGGGTTTTTGAGCATGTCAGTTGTTACATGTAATATTTAAACACTGTAGATATCTTAAAACTACTGGCTTGGATTATGCATGTCCTAAAGCTCTTGTCAAACACCTTTGTGAAAACATGTGCTATGTACCAAGCAGCTAGTATGTAAAATGCTGCTTTCCCAACCGTATTACAGAAAATCCCTCTGAAGTTAACTTCTGTTCATATAGGAATAAATGAAGGATCCTTTAGTAGAATTCTACCCTAATTCACATTCACTCTGAAGCTGGATGACATTTAGACCTGCTTTCCTAATGGGTGTTACGTGGGTTGAATGTGAACTAAAATATCAGGAAGAACATGTCTGTATACACCGCTCCATACATTAGGAAGTGTGGGTGTTCCCTGCAGAACTAGGTAAACCCAGTATTTATGGACTGACTGTCCTGCTCAACCACTGGCTCTTTCAATGCAGCACATACGTGCTGGCTTTAATAACACATTTATCTTCCCATGCTGAGAGTAGACAAAAGGCAGTATTTTTCCCTTCCACTGGTGCAGACAGTCTTGTACTCTTTGTTGTACGATGGAATTATAGTGCAATAACTGCTAAATTTATACTGTAATAACTGTTGATGTAAGATGGCATTTTAGTAGCAAATGATCATAAATTCTGTAGGTGTTGTGTTGGATGTGAACTGTGCAAACAGTTCTACATTTCAGTGTCTCGTACAGATTCTAAATGCTCTTGCTGGTGAGCATTACCATCTTCCAAACAACTCATCTGATTCTACAGAACAGCAAGAATTATCACTCTCCATCCACTCTTTTAGTTGCAACATCTATTATGTACTCTACTTAAAATGCCCCACAAACCCAGTTCGTCACGTCTCCTGCAGTCCTTAGGATTCTGGTCTTTAAATACATGACAGTCTCTCGCATGGAAAACTGGGGATTTATTCTGAAGCAGGCAGTGAGGTGGTCTCATGGTCAGTTTGCACTGGCTATTTCATTCTCAAAACCCTGCAATCCTACTCTAGTTTTGTATCTTCCTGCATGCAATCTTTCAGTTTTGAACTACTATTGTATGAGGTAAGACAACTAAGATCTTATGTCTCAAAGTCATCTACATTTATTTTATAGTTTAAGTAGTGGGGTTGATATTTATTGGACTAAGGCCAGCCAAATCAGCATAGGTATATCTCATAGGTAACGAATTTAGATAGATGGGTGCATGCAGAAAATGCTGAGATCCATCCTTGCAGACGTTTAAGGGCCATGGGAACTGCAGATCTCACAAAGCTTTAAATGGCACAAGGGAGGCTGCCAAAGCCCAGCTGCCAGAGAGGAGCTTACTTGTGAGCAGCAGTCAGTACCTTCCCAGTCTGCAGGTATGCCTGAGCTGCACACAGGGCTGCCCCCAAGCTGTGAAGCAGCACACAGGACAAGTCTTGTGTTCAGGAACCTCCTCTATATTGTATCACCAGAAGTCAGAGCGGTCACTCGCATCTCATCCAGGTTTCACTGGGTCAAGCATTACAGGAATCTTGGGGTGCAGTGCAAGGGAAAGACTGCTCCTATGTGAAGAAGCAACAGAGGAGGCTCTGTATGGAATCCTAAATTCTATGCTATGGTGAGTTCTGACAATCAGTAAGGCACAGTGAGCTCTGATCTGGCCAAGGAAATGGGGTTTCTTGAACTCTTCCTCAGTGTCTCAGGAGGTAGGGATTAGTGCTGCCCGTTTTGCTGATGGTTTAATGCTGCAGCCTGCTCAGTGCTTTGAAGTGGCATTGATTGATACAGGAATTATCAGCAATTGCAACCGTGATAAATACATTTGTGAAACCAGAAGAGAAGGAAATGAGCTGTTTGACACTGACAAAACAAAGAGTGTCACTTCTACACAGCTCTTCTGTTAGAAACAGACACAAAGAACGAGAAAGGGTTAACCCATCATCTCCAGGTTACTCTCATGGCTTAGAAAAAATACTCTTATTTACTCTCTTTAGCAAACACTCTTTTTAGCAAAAATCAACCTCTTTTGGAGTGGGGAGGTTCTGAGGACCCTTGCCTACCTCCGGAATAAAACTGTAAGAACATGAAAGATGCTGAAGAAATCCTGAATTGTGTGATAGGCCCACGATAGGTTGTTTATGGCCAAAGTTATCTTTAGCCATAATAAACTCCAGGTAAATGAAAAACTTCACAAAACTACCCACAGCAGAAACTTCTGATTCAGAAGGAGTCAGATCTTAATGGTAAAACTTAGGTTAGAAAAAAGTAGTTGTTTCCACTTCATTCTTCATTTCCCTCTCCATGTAAAGGTATAATTTTGTTGGGGTTCCCTTGGGATAGTGCTATCTATAAACCTTCCAGGAAAAACTGCTAAGCCTGCTCAGGAAAGGGATCGTAAGGGCTGGGAAAATATGACATCCACATTTGGTTTTGTTTTGCAGTTTGTGTACATTTCCTCAAACACTAAAAGACATTACCAGCCATATGGTTACATTTTCCAGCAAGTGCTGCCACTACCTCGGACATGTGGCTTTGTATGATGATGCAAACGTTGCTCCAAAATACACAGCCCTTCCTGAAACACAAACAAGCCACTGCCTATCTATCAGGAACGTTCTTTACTTGGGGGGGGGGGTGTAATATATAAAAGCATATATTGAAAAGAGAGGATTGCTTACCTCAAAAATATAATCTTTTCCATCCTTTCCATGCACAGCTTTAACAGCACAGATGTCCAAACCACCAAATATTTCAGAACAGGTGTCAACCCACAGCTTGTACCTGTTTCGTAAAGACAAGTTGCTCTGTGAGTATCTCATCAGGCTCCCGTCTGCCCACAGGCTCACCCAGGGATGCATTTTACAGACCATTTGCCCTAAATGCACAACTGTCACTTGATTGTCAGTTTTACTGATTTTGTATTTCCCAGAACAGTGGCTGAGACATCCTGGCCTGGTCACTCGGCTTTCCCCCAGTAATAGCCAGAAAAGCTGTGGCTCTGTATCCTGACCCAGTGTGATGCTGGATTCTATCCCGGTTCATACTGGTCCAAACATGCGTCTGCTCTAAACAGTGAGTAACTTGAAGATAATACATGCTGTTTGAAACACAAACAGCACTTAGCTATAGGCCACCCTGCCCCTCCAGTGCCCTCATGCAGGTACAGCTTGCTAGCTGTGGCTGTACTTCACAGAAGGAGGGTTCATCATCTGACCAGATTTTGTGGCTTCAGCGTGCCAAGGGGCTTTAGAAAGTCAGGAACAGGGCTTTTATTTTCCTGTGCAATTCAAACACCTGCATCTGTGCACACATTCAGGTGTGATAATCCTCTTCCCTACTATGCTTGGGGGTGTGCTTCATTACAGATGGGTTTTATACTTTCACCAGCAAAACCAGAATGAGAGTCTCCATGTTAATTTGTGGACCCAACTGTATTCCAAAGTAGCGACAACAGCTTTAGATGCACATCATGAACCAGACAGAAGAGAAAGCAAACCCACCCTACAGATGATGCAAGAGGAACAGACATACACCACCATGTAAGTTACGCAGCACACAGCACACAGGCAAGGGCAACATCCTTCGTGTGGGGTTACAGACAACCCCAGCAAAATTCAGCTGCAGGGTAGAATTCCTCTTAGTTCTTTACAACTCCTAAAAACAGGCAGTGTTTCGTACAGCACTGAACAGAACTCCTCCACTCATTTTCAAACCTTGTGGTGAGAAATACAGACTGAGGAAAGGCCAGTTTACCCTGTCTACATGGAGTACCAGGGGTTATTTTTCTTTCCCTATGAATAGAGAGATTATCTGACTAACAAGGGAATGAAGTGGGACTTACTAGAGAAAGAGTGAGGCAATTCCTGTGATCAAGCACCGAACTGCTGGGACCGAACAGGGAGCCATAATGCTTTGCTGAGAGCATGCTGAGGTGATGTAAGCTGTGTGTGTTTGCTTAGGGGCAAGGACTGACTCACACGACACAAAACAGCATTGAGAGCTGTGATTAGCTAATGTCCTAGCTGTGCATGGGCACTGGGAAGTGATGAGATGATCCTGAAAGGTTAGGGAGGCAGACAGCACAGCTCCACCAAATGAGGGACGTCTGCTTAAACCCCCAAGTTTTAAAGCAGCCATTTATCATCAACTTTTTCCTCTTTCATTGGCCAGCATTTGAGTATAAATGAGAGCTATTTCCTCTCAGAGACCCTCTCCTGAGCCAGCCTTTGAGCCACGATGATGGATTTGCCACATCACAGTATTTTCCATTGCAAAAAAACCCTGCTGTAATAAACATAGCATTTGACTTCACTGGAGGATCAAAGGGAACTCGATACTGGGCTGGGAGCTTATTCATAAATAAATATCTTCAGTAATAGCATCCTTTCCAAGTAAACTTATTAGGTCACATTCGCTCTCTTTTCTGATATCAAATCTGTTCCAGTGGAAAAGGTTTATTTTAAGCAGAATACAAAGACATCCATACAAGTGTTTGAAAAGATCCTGATGGTAATATGTTAGCAAGGAAAATAAGTTTTTTCCTGTGAGAAACATGTTTTTTGTCCAAAGTGAGAGGTTGCTTTGGATGCCTGACAATTTCAACATCTGTAGATGCACTGACTGCCCAGGCTGCTTGCGTGGTGCACTTGCTTATAAGTAACTTTTGCTTTGCTGTAAAATACCAATGTGTATCTCAGAAGTAGCTTAGGAAGTCCTGAAGGCACCAAAACTTGTCTTTAAGAGTAAATATCTGGGCTTCATATGAAAACCAATGAAGACATTTTCTTTAAAATACTGAAACATGAATGAGATCTATGAAAGGGTTTTTAATTGTCTTCTGCCAGCAAACACAGAGCTGGAAAAACACAGCTACATTTGGAAAGAGAGGTCTTGGATGGAGCAGCTTGTACTGTTTTAAACCCAAGGCTTGCCCAGTAGGTTTGACAAGAGGTCACGGTTTTTCTTTTCCAGAGCAGATACAGTGTGCAGCAGCCTTGGAACTGGCAGATCTACTACTGCTCCTTGGGTGTCTGACATGACAGATCTGGTGTGCCAGAGGAGGTGGGCACAGTCGCATGGGTCTCTTCACATCCTGCCTGGGGAGCAGTGCCTCTCTGAAATGGAGGGGTCAGTAACAGTGTGCATCACTGAAATGGGCTTCTCCACCTTGCCATGGTCCCTCACTGTGCCACATTCTTCCTTCTTTTCTAAATGTCTAGACTAAGGTTTGTATTCAGCCAACAATGTCAACTGGGGCAGTGTTTTCAAAGCACTTCTTCCTAATTCATGACACGCTCTGTGCAGGAAATGCATGTGCATCAGATCGGGTGGCTTCTGAGGTGGAGGTTAAGCTACCTCCACTCTTCAGAAAACTTCAGTTTGCCCTCCTCTTCCTTGCTCTGTGTTGTGCGCTTCGGTGGGTAATCAGACAAGAAGCGGAGCTATGTGATACATACCCCTCTTTGTTAAGAGACAACGTCCACCTTTTCCATGCTTTTTTCTTCATCAGCATAAAAGAAGTTCTGGATTGTTGGCTAGCATTTTTTTAATGGGAAAATACCTATTATGCTCTACTTGGCTTACATTCAAAAACAGAAGCAGAAGCGAAGCACAGAGAGCTTTTACAGCGAGGCAGCTGGACAAGGTGAGTGTTTCATCCTCATTACCCTCACTTGGTATTGTTTAGTTTTCCTTATGGCAAGACTAAAGTGCCTGTGTTTGTCCAGAGGAATGCACTGTAATCACACACACTGAAGCACTTTCTTCTCCCTCTCTGCAAAGACATAACCTCACTTTCTAAAGGAAGGTGAGGGAAATGAGAAAGAGAAACTAATGTGGCTCCACTCCATCCCCAGAGGAGAGATCAGTGAGGACACAGTCTAGACAGGGGTTGGACAGCAAGCAGCTGTAATTCCCATCTTATTTGTTTTCACCTTTCCAGGGCAGGCAATGGTTCAGTTCCTGTGTCGCCCTCAGCTCATAAGAGGCACTGACTTGTAGGTTTCAGGCTTTAAAACAAAACCAACCCACAAAACAACCAATCCCCCTCCAACAGCAACAGCCTACTGTTGAACATGGAAACACCTTACAGATTACACTGCTATTGTACGTTTTTTTTCAGCTTCCAGTGATAGCAGCCTTGGAGAAGCTGAACAAAAGAAAACCCAAAGCCACCAAAAAGCCCCCCAGATTTCTTATGGAGGGAGCAAAGCCTGTATGTTGTGGTGACCTTGGAGCAAATGAGCGGTAAGTGAGAGGAGGTCTATCAATGGGAGACCTGAGCTTCCAAATGGTACTGCAAGGAGAATGTTTCTGACTGGACTGCAAAGTATCTAGCATAAGGATGGGAGAACAAGAAAAGCACAGTAAACCGAAGCAGAGCTGGAATGATGACATGAGGAAAACGAGCTTCGGTATATGCCAGCATCTGGGTAAAGCCTCACAGTGCAGGTCAGTGGAAAGTCCATAAATGAAAAATAAGCAATGTAGCAGGACTGAAAAAAGAGAAGAGAAATGTGATTTAAACGGGCAAAGTTAAGACCAGGGCGCTTGGTTAGAACAGATGATGTAGAAGGAAAACAGCTTCAAACACTGTAGCATGGGGTAAGACATGGGGAAAAGGGCAAATGAACCAGAGGAAATGGCTGACAGGTTGAATCCAACAAATGGAATTTTCTGAAGGGAACTGCAGTGGTTTTCTAGGTGCAGATGTGGATGTAGGAACCCAAGGGTGCAGCACCTAGTACTATACTAAGGCTAGTACCTAGTTTGGGTAGTGAACACTGAGTCAAGTCATTTGGAACTCCTGGCTCATGTTCATGTTTCCACACAGAACAAGACACATGCATATCTGTGCACTGCACAGCAACAGTGCAATGGTAAAAACCTCATTGTGAATAAAACCCCATTAGTTTTAGGTTGGTTTTTTTAATTACCTTGTACATGAGACTCGACTTACTTATCTGACATAGCAATTTGTTCCAGCATTGCAGAGCCCGTGTTTGTCTTCCAGTTTCCGGATATGGAAGTTCTCCTGAAAGGGGGAAAATATTACAAAGACAGCCAGTGGCTTTGTATTTTCACTCTCTCTTAAATCCCTCTGATCATCCCATGAACACTGTAGCAGTATTTACACCTTTTTCACCCCTGGCAGCTTGTGACAGAACATCTAAAATGTGAAGACTTCTAATAGGCATCACAGTATCAGTAACACCCGCTCTGCCGTAGGCATGTTCTGCAGTAGGACAGTATTGAGAACTGCTGTTCCTCACTCAACTTCAGACCTTCCTTTCTAGAAAAGCTCCTATGATGAAGTGAAAGACTTAGCAAGAAGCTGTTACTGGTTGTAAAGGGTAGACTGGTTTGTAACAAACTGGTACTGCAAATGTCAGCAAACTGAAGCTTCAGCTTCTCATTTCAACTCCATACCCCTGCAGGGCTAGGTCCCACTACTGGAAAATCAAGACAGCTGCATTTTTAACACCACTGAAGTCATCTCAGAGCACTTTTAGAGCTGGATTTTGCTTTATTCTGCAGCTTTCACTCTTTGCTAGTTTACGACTATAACCCAAATGGTTTATGTCAGTGCTTGAGTGCACCACCTTCCATTTAATCCCTAAGAAAAAAAATCATATAGAGGGTATTTCTTCCCAGATCAAGCACTGCTACCAGGGCTGAGGAAATTACTGTTCTCTGAAACCTAAATGTCGTACTGGGAATAGGCGAAGGATACAAATTATGAGGTGTTTCCAGTTAGTAAAATAATAGGAACATCTGTAATGTATTAAAAGTATATTAGGCAGCAGCTATAGTTTTCTCTCCATTTCTCTATTAACCTAATGATGAGGGTCAGTAGCAGCTGTGGGGAAACCCCGACTTGTCTATGCTGTGTTCTCTGTCGGTGTGGGAGAAGGGGGAACATGCACGTTGAGTGCTGTGTGTAAGTTTGCTCAGTAATACGGCTATTTAGTGATTTCTGTTTAATTATCTAAGGTTATATTTATATATACCCATCCCTGGCAGTGTTCAAGGCCAGGATGGATGGAGTCTTGGGTGACATGGTTTAGTGTCTGGTGTCCCTGCCCATGGCAGGGGGTTGGAGCTATATGATCTTAAGGTCCTTTCCAACCCGAACCAGTCTGAGTCTATGATTCTAAATGTGTCTACTTACAAGTGAAAAATCGTAAGTTCATGACTACTCTGCACACATCCTCTGCACCAGAGAGATAATACTTCTCACAAATCACAATTCAGATCTGCTGCAGACTTCTCGAAGGCAATATACTATTTAAAGTGTCTTTTAGGAAGCAAGATGTGACCAAATCAGAGATAAAAAGAAATTGTTAAATTGCCCTGAAGCCTTTTAACAAGTATCTAGTTCAACATCTTCATCTGCACTGAGGCAGTCTCAGCACTACTGTCTAGAGAAGAAAACGTGGTCTGCTTTAAGCCATGCTTCCAGTCAATGATTTGAAAGGTCCCTGTTGAAGCTGAAGCAGTCTCCTGACCGGCTGCTTGGCTGACTGCAAGGATGCTGCAGGTACCAGGTGAGGCCTGAGAGGAACACCATGGACACAGACCTGACTGGTGCAATCTCAGCAGCTTGTGGGCTGGACAAAGAACTCCAGGGAACAACAGGGGTTCCATTAGACCATGGTTAAGTGATACAAAAAGCACTCAACCAGACCAGCTGGCACCTGAAACCTTAGGTATCATTTCTGTAACTCATATATGGTTTCCTCTACTGAAACACAAAGATTCCCCTCCCTCTTTCACTTCTGTTCTAATAATTGCTAAGGGTCTTTCACACTGTCATTTTCTCCTTTTTTACTAAACACTGAATGATATACCAAACAAAACCTAACGCTTTTGAGTGCTTCACATTTAACCTATTTTCACTCGATTAGGTCTTTGCAAAGAAGAATGAACTGTTTTAAAACTAGGGGAAAAGGAATTACGATTAGTATAAACAATTCCTAGTAACTTGTGCTTCCCCTTCTCCAACACCTTGCCTTCTTTAGTACCATTTAAAATACAAACTGCTGGGACAGGGGCTTGTCATCAGAAAAATGCATAGAAACATCTGCCTGCAACTCCTGTGTAGGCAGCCTGCTTAGGGTGTGATTCTATAGCTCTGCTGCTCTTTGGGGTAGATCTGCTCTCCTTTCGTTTTACTGACCTTCGGATCAAAGTCCAGTAAGTTATGGATTTACAGTACTGCTTTTGGAGAGAAGATCTGGATGCAGTGGTTTTGTATTGCTGTTTTTCTTCATTGTGTGTGACCCTTTTAACTCTATTTCCTTGAAGTCAGATGAATTCTGTAATGGTACCAAGTGCAGTTAAATATGCGTCACACAGCACTTTGAGGAGCTGTGGTATTTAGAGGGATTCAATGCTGCATTCGGGCTATAATCTCTACTGACAGATGATAAGCACCAGTGTTTTGTGAGTCATGGATCCACTTATACCACAATTTCCCACAGCATTATAAAACTGAAGCTCTTAATAACTCTCTTTAAACTACAAACCCAAATGTTTCGCTGGTATTTTTTGTGGTGGCTCTCTTAAGTACTCTGTTCCTGTGTCACAGAACAAAATGAGAACCAGCTGTAAAATGATATTCTACTGACATAATGTATGTGTGCGCATATGAAGAATTTTGTAGACATTTGGTAAATCTCCTCTTCATGATGCTTTGTAGCACTGGACTGGTACTGCATTTTTGGGTGTGATTTAAGTGCATGAAAGAATCTGGAGACCAAAGCCTGCTAGGCTTTTAGCATTTGGATGAACCCATAGTTTCTGAGTAGAAACTTAAAAATAATAAAAGGTAGGAGGAGCAGGCTGTCTTTTTAGCTTATTTTTGCTGTCCCTTAGGCCAACTGCTTCTTCTGTGAAGAAACATTTGTGTTTGAAAATGATAAATTTACCATTGGCTGACTCTTCCAGAATTACTCCAGACACTGAACAGCATTTAAATTTCCAGTCAAAGAAAAAAACGGAGGGCTCCCTCCTATGAAACGCAGGGTCCAATTTGTACCGTAGGGAATGAACCATCAAGTTACTAACATTGCGTCTGAGTGCTGGTATCTGGTGGTGTGTCATAACCATTGAGAGTTGGGCCTTAGCCCTAAGACTCTGCCACTCGGGAGCTGTAAGACAGGCAAATCAACTCTGTTTATTATAAACAACAGAGGAGGGGTAGCACAGCATGAGAAATCTGCCTGTCAAAGCTCCAACGAGAGAGGAAAGTGCTAGCCTAGCCTTGGAGGGGTGGAAGCAGTACAAAAAGGTCTGAGACAGCAGAAGGAGGCTGACTGCTGACTGGAAGGAGCGGATGCTGAAGAGCACAGAGTAGAATAAAAGGGGCAAGGGAGAACCCACAGCAACGAAAAAGGTTAGGCAGAAGGAAAGGATTAAAAGCCACAGAGTGGTCTGGAAAAGAGGTGGGACTGGATCAAGCAATGGTTTGGACAGAGAGGAGAGAGGTGACCTTGGGGTGTAACAGTATGGTGCTGTTCAAAAACGTAGGTTGGATCTCTCCGGACATGGGGCTAAAGCCACCAAAAGTTAACAGTCTGGAGCACCAATGTAAGCCAAACAAGCAGAATTGGGACTAACTTCCCTGGAGAAGCCAGGGGCTAGAGGCTGTATTGCCTGTAGGGAGAGGTGGGGTGCATCCAACACACCTACAACCCCGTAGGGAGCTTGAGTCAGCGTTTCTGTCAGAACACTGAAAGTCACCAACAGAGGATTCCAGAAACCTCTCGATCCTCGCAAGCTTTTTGAGTCTTATGCCTTGTCACTGTGGACAACGCAGATTTCCAACACACTTCTTTTGCAAAATGTAGGTAATTCTGGGTTCAGAATAAAGCAGAAGGATTGAGTGTCCATACTGCTGGAGGGACCTGACCTACAGGAAGGGTGTTTCCAGCAGCGCTGTGTTGTGCTTTGATAGGGTCCCTCAGGTGCACAGTGAGAGGCAGATGAACTGGAGAGCTGCTCCTGAAAGGCCTTATCTTTCATGTTCTTACTCCAATACCCCTTAAAGTCATATGCCTGGAGAGGCCAGCAGTGATTCATGCAGTTTGGATCTTGTGACCGTCATGTCTTAGGGGAGAGGTTAAGAGGATGTGGCCTTCCAATATCAACCTAAGGTGAAGTATTTTGCCCCTTCTCCCAACCCTGTGCAGGTTTTACTTTCTCACAGAGCCTGTTGGCTGTTCCTGAATCACTTGACACTTAATGCTAACCCTGTCCTTCACATTATAAAACATTTTACCCGTTTTCTTTAACACAGCTCCAACTTCTGCTTCTCTTACAGTTTATGGGTTTGATTGGAGTTCAGTTGTTTCTACTGATAAAGAACTTGACTGTACCTTATGAACATCAACATACAAAGAATCTCTGATCCCTCCAATGTTACAGGAGTTAGAGAAATATCTTTGTATGTGTGGTGTGCATATGTCAATGCATGTATTTTTATCCATGTTTTGTTGTATTTTTTGTGCCTCAGAAGTGTAAGCATGAGGGGGCGAAGATATGAGATGATCTAACTGGTCTATAAGACAAGAATGAAATGAGTGTATGTCAGATTACATTGCTTGATAATTGAAACAGACTGAAAATGTGCATAAATACAGTTACCATAGCTCAGCTACTACATGATAACCTACTTTGCTCCTGTAGTTTAATGTTGTCTGTGCAACTGAAACACCCTTGTAGACTGTTGTATAGTAGGATCCTTAAAAAAACACCTGGATTCTAAAGTTAGAAGAGATTTTCATCCATATATGTGAAGGTCACTGTGAGATTAGAACTCTTCCTACATGTGTTATGTTAAAAGGAGAGTACTTTGTTGCATTAGAGCGCTATGATTCATGTTTATGCGAATGAATGCCACCTATGTCCTTAGAGAAAATTTGACCCTAAGTTGTTGAAAAGATACAAAGAAATCTGATTTACCAAGTCCTCTATAAAAACAAATCCCCTTCCAAATGCTCCTTTCAGTAAATGAAAAAATAAGCCAAGGTTAGCAGGAAAACCCCTCTGGCAGGCTCACCTGGTGTCTTATTCTCCTCCTCCCAGCCACAACCAACTCAATAATCTGGGTAAATCTGGATAAATCTGGAAGTCTAAAACACTGTCTGTCCAGAGAGGCACACCAGCTCAGAGACTCATCCAACAGGCTTAATCTTATTGGTGCTTATCACATTTGAAACAAAAGGATGAAAGAACATAAGGTATTGGCTCACATGTATGCTTTGTAGTTACTGCCTATCTTTTGGATCCTGATGTCATATTTGGAGTCTATGAAGGGTTCAGTAGTGGCGTAGGTCTGAGTAAGTGCTACCACGCTGGCTATGTCCTGAAAATCGTAGTGGTTTTCTACCTTGATCTGCAGCCATCATACCACAAGTAAACAACATACACAAAAGAAAAAAGAGCAATTAGGAATAAAATGTAGAATTCAGTTGCAAATGGCATTCATGAGAAGTATGGCTTTTGACAGCATCAGTTTATTAAAAAGTATTGGCTATTCGATCTGATTTGTGGATTCGGTAACATTCCTGCACTAAAGTACCTATTTTTTACACAAAGAATTACCCATCGTCTGTAGGAAGCAATCTGTAGACAGTGGAATTTTATGGTGCTTTTCAGTTTTGTTAAGCGGCAGTCGTTAATGTGAGAGCTGGAGGCTTCAGGGGTTTTCAAGGTGTGCTGATCTGCCACAGTGACTGATACACAACCCTTGTTCACTCTCTGAATTGCTGATGTAACAGAGCCCACCATGACTGTCACATCACCTCTCTCCCAGGAGGGAGGAGATGAAGGGTCCTGAGGAGCGAACATTCACACGGAGCACTGACGGTTGGCTCGAGGGAGTAGGACCAGTTTTTTCCCATTTTTCTCACTTCTCTGCAAGGAGTCAGGCTTTTAGAAGTAGGATTTCCCGGTTGTGGAACACTGTGGTGAATGGTATGAAATCCATCAACATCCTGACACAAGGGGGAGGTGGAAAAATTGAGGGGAATACTGATTTAGGGGGGGAGGGAGGAGGAGACTGTAGAGGACAGAGGCATCACTTCTGGACAGGGAAGGCACATCTCTCCAGTTGACTTAAAGGAAGCAGGCTGAAATGAGGAGAAGAGAAGCCTTAGTGCTAGTAGAAAATGGGAGAGGAAAACTGGATGTCCAACATGCTGACTCCAAGTACAGTTCACATGGGTGAGGAAAGGAGGCAGGGATTAGTATTTCTCATGTTATCTAATATTAGGAGAGTTTGGAGGTCTTCGCAGGCCCAGCATCTTGTTTGCTTCCACTGTCACCTGGTACTTAAAAGGGAACCTGCAGGCCAGTGTGCCCCAGCTGACAGATGGATATTAAATGGAGTCTGGTGAACCTAAAAGAAGTCATCAGGCTTAAGTATTTGCTCTCAACTCTCAGCTGGAGAACAATACAGAGTAATTTGCCAGTTGAGAGCCACAAAACCAGACACAATGCCTGGTTTCAACCTGGTTTCTGAAAACTTCATAGCATGTGTAAGTCTCATTACAACCAATGGAACCTCTACTCCTTGTAATGCCTGTCAGGAGGACAACCTCTGTTTGGACTCCGAAGTAAGCATTGTACTACAAGAGACCAGCATTTAACCTTTCAGGATTCAAAATCTTTTATAGCTAAAAATATCTATTTCTAGACATTTGATGTGCTGAACATTTCTGTGCATTATTTCCCTTTTCTATAAATGAGAGGTGAATATTGGAAGTGCAATACGAACATTCTAATACTTCACATATGCAACCCACAGAACCTGCAGTTTAAGGAATCAGTGGTTAATTCTGCTCTTAATTCTGATGGATTTCCACTGACTTACTAAAGGTGAAATAAATCAAAACAGTCATAGGCAAAAGAACATAGCATACAGTACAACTGCATAATTACTGAGTAAAATACAGCTTAATCAGTTTTCTATTTGTGTTACTAGTGGCAAATGTTATGTTCATGGAGCTTTTGGAGATTCAAGATGATAAATGTAATTATTCTCTGATGATTTGGTTTAAAATCTAAAACTCTTACACCACTGAAGTGTTTTCAGTGACAGAAAGTGGTTAATCTATAATGACTAGAAATGTCCACCTCTACCAATGACAGCCAGATTTACATCATTTCCCCCTGAACCAGCATTGTGAGAGAAGTGATATCAAAACAGCTGTACTCACCACTGAAATGCAATTACTTTGGAGAAAGAAAGCAGCAGTTATATAGCGGTATGAAACAATCACAGAGAATACATTAAGATAGGAAATGAATAAAAGTTCAGTATCAAGCTGAAACTAATAAGAACCAAGGCAAAACCTTTCTATGCTCCCAGGTCCAGTAAGCTGGACTGTGCGAACAGACCTTGACTCTTACACAGTTTCATTTCAGTCAACTAAATTCATACGTAAGGTTCTGCTTTGAGAAAGCATCTCAGCATGTTTCAAAGAACACCCTAGAGAGGACAATGCATAAACTGAAAAGGCTTCAAAGTGAAGCATTATGGGTTTCACGTTTTCCTAAAGAGAGATGCCTTCTCAACTAATGTACAAGCGGGGATTTGCAGGGGTAGGGATCCGAGACAGAGTTTGGACAATGAAAAGTTAAACTATCCAGGAAACAACAGAACATGCGTGTTTTTTTAGACAAACACCCGGCCTCCTAACATGCAATAAGTAGCATCTGCACCTTTCCCATGCCTGAATGAGCATGTCCAATCTTCACAACAACAGGAAATGTTGGCATTGTTAGCTAAGGGGAAAACAAGAGAGACGTATTAGAGATACTAGAGACAGCAACCAGGGTTAAATGATTAAACTACATCATTTATGAAAATTATTTAAGCATGACCATAATGCAGCAAAGCTGTTCTTGCCATGGGGTTACCTGAACCGCTGCTCAGCTCCATGCAGCTATGTATGCGCTGATGAGATACTGCATGCGCTTTCAGTGTCGTTTTATTCGCAGTACATCCAGCTGGTGTGCGAGCATCTGAACTTTCTTTTGACTTCACTTTTGGAACTGAATTTCTGCTATTTCCTATTTTATGGTTTGTTATGGTGTTTTCTGACCCCTAAACTCACACTCTCCAAGGTTATGACCATTAATGATGACAAAGTAATCACCTTCTTTATTTTCCCCTTTGACTTCTATTATTTAGCAAGGCTGCAAATTCTTTTTGTGACCACTTATGAAAGCAACGATGTCTAATTCACCAAAACCCCTTTCTTTAAAGGCAGATCCCAAATAATCCAAGTTCTATCGGGAAGGCTCCAGCTTCTGCATGGAATGGAAGTAATTATTCAGCCATTGATTAGGAAATCAAATATACAAAGACATATGAATCTGGCTCTGTCTCTCAGAAAGCTCTGTGAATATCCAGTTTTACTTTCATCATTCATTTGAAGCAGTTTTAGATCTCTCAATCATGGTATCTCCTGACAAAGCATAAATACAAATACTGAGCAGAAAAGGATTGTAACTAGAAATAAAGACCTGAACACCTTCGACATGTACTTACACTGGGCAGCAGCAGCAGCATGGAAGTGTTACAGGGTCTGAAACCTTCATTTAGTACCAAACTTTAACACAGTAAACACAATCAAATGCAAAGTTGATGCTTGAGAAACTAAACTAAGAATTCTCAGAGACCTTATGAAAAAATGCCTTTCCAAACACTTTCAAAGGATTATCAAGAGGTTAAGTGGTGTTCACGCTTATCCCACTGTGCTCTGCACAACACTGCACAGCAACTCACAAACACAAACACCTATCTAAGGGGAAAATGTCCTGGGATTCCAAAGACTGACATTACGATAAAGAGAGAAAGCACAGGAACGTCACTCGGCTTGTGGTGACATCCAAACCTACTTGCAGGGTTATAAAACTAATTCAGAGTCACATACGCTTTTCCTATACTTTAAACATGTATTTTCAGAATGATTTAAGGATTGCTGCTTTAAAACTACTATAACTGAAGGCAAAGAACAAGTGAGCACTCATGGCCAGGTCCCTATTCTACACCACTTACCATCAGATCCCCCATACAATACCCAGATCTCTTTCTTTTCTTTTTAATGGGCTTTCTCTGACCTTCCTAAAATGCAACATAGGTTGTTCTGACTTTGTTTTTACAACACATAAAGGACATCCACAAAACACACCATGCCACTGCTTCTTGTTTTGACAGAACATCAGTTTCTGGTCTGCCTCATCAGAAAAAGGAGGAAACTTTGCATCAGCCCTTTCAATGTACCAGAGTTTTCAAAGCATGAAACTACAGCCGTCAGCTATCCAACACAGGCCATGGAGGTTTGTCACTATCTCTACATCAAACCTCGAGCTAGTGCTAGTATGTCTTCTCAGGAGAAAACTACATTTGATTTAAAGACTTGCAGTCACACAACACTTCCTACAGGAAATGCAGTGTTCGGAATCCCAGTTAGTTTTGTACATTAGTTAAGTGAGGATGTCATCTATCTTCTGACAGGGCATCCTCAAGGTCTGAAGTCAAGGATTACCACCACAGGAGAGCAGATCATTCTGAAACCCATCTCTTGGTGCTATTTCATGAGAAACTGTGGCTGCCACATTTCAATGCCTGCATAAAGTAACTCATATCTTAGACTAACGCTGTAGGACTCCGCAACTATGAAAACTGAAAGTCTTTTACTTAACTCTCATTTAGGAATCACTTTAAGCGTTGGTCTTTAAATCTAAAATACATTTAACTGCTGCTCACGGATCCGTTTCAATCTAACCAATCTAAGGCACGTAGGCATGAAAACAATTGATGAGTTTCAAAATAGCCAAACACACATCCAAAAGCATTATACAGTAAGGGTCACCTCTACAGCAATTTAAGAATACAGTTCCTGCTAGACAGTAGGAAGGCACAGTCCTGCACAGTCAGCGTCGAGACACTTACTTACTGCTTTCAGGTTTTAAAACTAGACACCTTTTCTCCAAAGGTTTTGGGGGAGAAGGAGGAACAAATGATGCCTGACTCAACCTTCAGAGGGGCAGCACCACATTTTTAGGATTGAGCTATAAACCACTGAACCGAGTTTGTAATGAAAATGTTGGCAGACCTCTACTGCAATACTGATGGCGCTCCTGTAATTAAGAGGACCACGTATCTTCCCGTGATTCCAAAGCCATGGAATCCTCCATGTGCCACAGGAACACTAACTCAAATTAGAAAAAAAACCCAAAATAAACTAACAGCTCTGCTTCCTCCCTCAGAAAAATGCACTGACATCATTTGAGACACCAGAGTTCATTTTGCCCTGGAGTCCAATACCCAGATTTCATGCGGATACCACATCCCAGCACAGACTGGGATGCCCTTTGACAGGAACTTCTGGCTTAACAGGACAGGCAGTCTCAAGACTTTTCATACATCTGGGTAAACGTTCTGTACAATACAGATGTGATGGTATCAGTGAAAACTTCCCAGCTCCATGGGTCTCCTTTTAATTTACATTATAATTACTTGGCAGAGAGATACCTGGAAAGAAGATCTAGCAGGTACCAACGGACCCACTCCATTTAGAGCTGATATTAACAAGATTCATGTTTTCTTTGAAATGCATTGTTGGGGGGGGAACACAAAAACACTGCTTATTTTTCAAAGGTTTTCTTGAATTCAGAAAGTATAAATTCTACTGTGACAGTTAAAAACTGGCAGAGATGGAAATGGACTACACTGTGTGACCCTTTGCACATACATACAACAGACATGAAATACATCTCAGTATTAACAACAGCAACAAAAAAGATAAATAGGATCTCTATTATAACTTAAAGAACAATGCAACAAATGATCATTATTAGTTAGAAAGCAGAATACATGTCAAGCATGCGATACAGTTTTCTATAGTTACATGTGAGTATGATCAGATTGGTAATAAGTATTAGCAGCAACTGGAAAAACTGTCATGGCTCGTTGTAGGAACATATATACCAGCTGAGATGCATTACTAGTATTTGCTAATAGGAGACCATTAACCAAAATCCTGTCACCAAGGGACTGATGGAAATGTTTCATCAGCTCCTAAAGAGAGGGATTCAGCTGACACTTTCATTTTTGTGGTTTTAACTTCTTATATTGTTCTTTTAAATACACATAAAGTCTCATTTCAACGGAACCTTAACTTAGAATAAGTTGCACAGCTTACTTCCACGACTGGACTAGGTACTGCTACCAGTAGGTACCACTTTGATCTGTAAACTAGAAGAAGTTCCCCAGGAGAGCAGAGAATAGACTGTATTTTGCAGATAAAAGGCAGTAGTAAAAAATCGTTTGAAGCAAAATCCTTTTAAACCCTGGGTAACAGAAGTCAATCCCTAACTTTCAAACAGACACACTTAGCGTGGCAATGAAATGTCCTAATGGTTTGTCACTAATAGTGTGAATTACATTTACCAACTTAATGTCCAGGCAAATCTACTGGGTGTGAACACCTTCAAGCTGGTGTTCACTCGTGACCGATGTGATCTGAATGAGTACAGCAGTAACACTTTAAACCTCTGGCAGAGCAGGCACTTCCTGAGTGCCAGCACTCCAATCCTGTCCTGGGGAACAGCCCTGCAGAGGGTTCAAGGCCAGAGGAGAATGAGGGATTGAATATTAGCAGTGATTAAATCTGTCATGGAAATCCAGCAGTAGATATGGCCTTAAAGTGTGACTGTAATATCCTGTCTGAAAAATCTTCACGTCTTTAATAACATGTCTATCTTTTCCCTGCCCGAAGAACTTTATATTAGTATTTTCCATTCAAGAGCTGCTGTGTATCTGCATGCTGCTTATTAACTCTTCACTATCACTTTATTTTACATCCCTACCAGTTATTTCACTACTTTCAAGGCAGTACAGCTGAAAATAATTCTTGCAATGGTGCTGAGTGCCAGTGACTCTGTAACAGGCCTAATGCAGTTCTTTAGGTGAACACATTGGAAGTTAATTGTGGTCCTCACAGGAGTGGTTTTTCCAAAAGGAGTGGATTTAATTTTTCAGCCACGTCCTTGCACTGGGACTACAGGAGCTGACAAACAGGCTCAAACTCCAGCTTCTGAATCCCATGAGCTCTGGACTCCATCATCTCCTCAGGCAGACTGGAGACCAATGTACAAGACTCAAAGCACTCGTAACAGCAACTCTAATATTCTTTCTTTTGAATTCCTGGTAAGAATACAGGCAGCAAGCCCTCTGCACCCCTCACTGGCTCAGATCCACCATTCATGCTTCACCAGGTTCACTAATGTTAGTTTCATCAGAGCCAAGAGAGTACAGAAGGAACTCAGGACAAACATTAGTTCTCCAGTTTCCCACTTGCTCTTTATGTTTCCCACACAGACAACCAGCAAATCATTACAGCTGCAACGGAGCTCTTTAGGTTTACAAACAGGCAAAGAACTATCTCAACCAGGATTTATACTGATGGAATTACTGAATCCAGGCAGAAATTTGACCCAATATTCTGAAGTTGCTGAATAACTGCGAACTAAGACAAGTGTGCATCACAGCAGCATGTTTCTCATGTCATCAAGTCTCACAATCAGGTCATGTAATCTGTTGAGTTGGCTAGTGTGATACCACAAAGCTATTTGAAACTGCTGGTGTTGGAAGCAGTAAGTTATCAAATCATCCCCATTAAGGTTTTAACTGCTTTGGATTTTTACTCTTCTGTCAACATAAGTTATTACATCCAAAATTCCTTTTCTGTGATGCTAGGATGATTTGCAAATTGGATTCAAACACGAATTATGTTCAAAGATTTATTAGTTACTGGTCAGAACCCATTTTAAAAGCACGAAATCTGCAAAACAACACTGTACTGCTCTTCTGAAACATCAAGAAGTTTCCAATATGTTGTATACATTGTTTTCCAAACAGATTTAGGGCTGACATATCTTCTGTCCTCACCCCACATAGTAATAATTACACTGAATGAACACTCATCAAGTGATATAAGTGCTCAAAAAGAGCAAGAAAGTACAGTGAGAACAGCTCTTGACACACCAGACAGTCATTGAAAACATGGGCTCTAGAAGACTTCAGGAACACAAAAAGCTTTGAAAGCTCCTGACCTCTGATCTGGAGATGCATAGTAGCAACCAGCCAACCTGGCTGCGTTCAGGACAGGTTTCAGATTCAAAACTAAGCACACCCTGCCAGCCAAAACCTGAGAAGACCCAGATAAAGGTAAAGCATATGGTTACTGCCTTCCTTGTGTCTCAAAAGTTGGTAGAGGATTTGTTCTTGTTGAGAAAAGGAAGGAATCCTTATTCTTCTGGAAGACTTAATTTGTAATCCAAACATTAAGTGTTTGTAAAAGTACTCATGAGCATCATTCAAAACACCAGGGTATATCCATGGGGATATAACAGTACACGCCATGCCAGCCTTCCCACGCCTGGGGTGCTTGCTGTGCCAGGGTCACCGTGGCCCTGCCGCATAGGCTGCGTGGAAGACCCAACTACACACAGTTGGATGTGACATGTTAAACAAACAAACCAATCGGCCAACAACCCAAACCAAGGAACAGCACAAAAAGTGCTCTGTGGAAAGGAAGTGTCGTGGTTTGAGCCCAGCCATTAACTCAGAACCACGCAGCCGCTTGCTCACTCCCCTCTTCTTCCCCCCAGCTCCCGGAGGGATGGGGAGGAGAATCAAAAGAATGCAACTCCCATGGGTTGAGATAAGAACAGTCCAGTAACTAGGGTATAACACAAACCACTGCTGCCGCCACCAATGATAATAATGATAAGGGAAATAACAAGGGAAGAGAATACAACCGCTCACCACCCGCCAACCCATACCCAGCCCAACTGAGCAGCGATCTACCCCTTCCGGGTAACTGCCCCCAGTTTATACAGTGGGCATGACGTGCTGTGGTATGGAATAGCTCTTTGGTCAGTTTGGGTCAGGTGTCCTGTCTCTGCTTCCTTCTGGACTCCCCTCCTCCCTGGGAGAGCATAAGACTGAAAAGTCCTTGGTTGGAGTAACCATTACTGAACAACTACTAAAACCATCGGTGTTATCAGCGCTGTTCCCAGGCTGAAAGTGAAAAACACAGCACTGCACCAGCTACTAAGAAGAAGAAAAATAAGTGTTACACCTGAACCCAGGACAGGAAGGTGTTGAAACAGATGCTGCAACACCGGGCCACTGGGCAGCTAAAGAACAGAATAAGCTCATGAGCAACCATCTGATAGATGGAGAAGTGCCCTGTTTTTACACTATGCTGCTACCTGTATTTTCAGTGCACTTTAATGAAAAATAAAAAGCAAAATCGGTAGTTTGCCATAGTACTTCTTGCTAAGAAGTACTTCAAACTTCCCTCCTTCCTGAATTCACTGCTATGATTTCCTTCCAACAGAAATGTGTGCACTGTGCTTGCAGTTCCCCTGTAGCAGCAGCAGCATGTGAAAACCTCCTGTTACTTGAACATATTAACAAGAGCCATGTCCTCCCAGTGATCCTGACAAAATAAACTCCACTTGTGTTTTACAAAGAAACAAACCACACATTGCAACTAGAGGCAGCTGGCAGCACCATCACTGTGATGAGCGTAGGTTCACTCTAAGATGTGTGTAGATCCGAGGTTTGACGTCCCCTTCTTACAAACATACTCCTGCCCCATCAGTTTATTCTTTACTAAACTCCAGCCAAACCTGAGGCTCTTGGGCAGAAATCCTACCTCACGGTTTTATTTCTCAGTTTCAGGATGTGACACAGTTTTGCCACAGTCATTTTTGAAGGAATTGTCTGATGAGAGATCAACTTGTCAGTGACAGAACACAGACACCCAGTCCTGTTAGGTACCATGACCAAACCTCCCCCCATCCCGTTCATACATACCCAGGGAACCTGCTGGTCACTGGCACTGCAGGATGGCAGCACTGCCCCCAGAGCTCTACACACAAGACAGTGACTAGTCACCAAAAATACTTCCTTCGGAATATGACCGAACTATGAAGCCTGTTTAGTTTAAGTTTGAAAATGAAATGCCATTTGCTAAATTCTGACCATTACAGACAATACAGTTGCTTAATTTCTGAGTATAAATTTCATGCATAGAAGTTACCTGGTAACAATAAAGCTGACTTACAATTAAGAGCAGTTTTCCTGATTAGACGAGCATGAAAATCTAAGCAGCCAGTTAATGCCACGGTTCTCTTACTGACGTCGCAACAAGGACAATTATTATTGCTGCTTAACACGTTATCTGCATCAGTGTCTTAAACTGAAGATTCCTTGCCCTATGAGCTTACAGAGATATGGATTGATTTATTGTATTAATCTTTAATACCTGACCACCTAGAGATTTCATTAATCTGCTTATTATGCTCTTTACTGTAGAAGGAAGTATCCCAGTTTGACATACACAATACCTACAGGCACTGTTACCATCTTCTGTCATCTGAAGTGAAGGTTATGGACTTAACCACTGAATGACTGCACAGGTAACCAGCACATTCCCCACCTGTATTATTGTCTGCGCTCCTCCGTATGTCATGGAAATCATAGCAATCCTTTCCTATCTCAGCAGTTTTCCTGGAGTTTAAGTCTGGTTTATTTGAGTGTCATCCTGTGATTTCTTCAGTCTGTTAGTTTAAAATAAATCCTTAAAACTTAAGCTTCATACACTGAAGTGCTCAAAGGTTTAGGAGTTCTGCAGCGTAAGATACTTGAGCAATTCTTAGAGGTACACAGTAGAAGCTGGTTTATTCCCAAGAGCTATCATTTGAGTTCTTCACAATTTACTTTGAATTCTTCTAACCAAAATAAAACGCGAGATGTAATTCAAGCCGTATGCAAAAGTAAAAGAAGGCAAAGATCATCTGCTCAGAAAAGAGCAAAGCCCTCTGCAGGCAGCCACAGAGAAAGCCCAGTCTCTGGAAGGTGGCGCTCACCCCGGCTTTAACGTCCTCGTGGTTGAGCTGAGTCGAAAAGCCACAATGGGGGAAAAAAAAGCAGGAATAAAAAGTAGCAACAAAACCCCCAGATGCTGCATAAACATGACTTACCTCAAGAGCAGTGTTTAAATATTTATCTTTCCAATAATCCCCAGGCCAAGTTCATTTACCCACGCTAGCTCCATGTAATTTATTTGTGGAATATGCATCAGACTCAATCTAATTTTGGAGAAAGGAAATTAAGAGTGAAATAATTTAGGTGGCCTTTCATTCAGTTTTGCCTTCCCAGAAACAGGCAGGAAGAGCCCTAAATCAATAAACAAGCAGCAGAAGATGTCCTTGCTCCGCTCTCGTTGGTTTTCACAAAGCACACAGTCCCAGGATAGCCGGGGCTCAGCCACCAGCAGCTCTCGGCACTGGCAGGGCTGGCCCTGCAGGACAGCAGCAGCTCCACACGGAAAGCACTGTTTGTCCCAGCAAGCACCAAGAGCGATGCAGAAACGTTGAGTCAGATTTTCCACTGCCTTGTACCTCGACTGAAGAAAGCAGATCTAAAATCCTATCTGTGTGCAGTGAGGCTTTACACCTGCTTTACACAAGTGGGGAGCCAAAGGAGAAGCTGACAGGTTTTGTATCGTCTTTTTAGAAACGGGGGCATTAAGAAATCTAAAAGCTGAGGTGGATGAAAAGAGCAAAGCTTTAATTTAAATGAATTTTAATACACACCTTCTTATGCTTGAATTGGATTAGTGTGCTGGATAACCAAGAAGAGACAAATGTACCTCAACTCTGATTTCTTCATTCAAAACAGAGGGTTAAAATGGCTTATAAACTATAGAAGTGTCCTACAGAGGCAGCAAAATGCTGGGCCACACCAATTCCCACCACATGGAATGGGAGTTGGTTTGACACTGGCTATTCCAACCAGCCCCTTCACAGCAGAGGCCTCCAGCTGCCAGCAGCCCCACCTCGTAGGGCTGGGTCTAAGGCACCAATTTCCCTGGTAGTCACTGACATCAGTACAAGTTTTGACATGATCTTAGTGTGTAAGGACACTATCAAGTAAACCTGAACCTGGAAATCAATCTAAAACACCTCTGTCCCCACAACTGGTTTTACCTAATTCAACACAGAGGCAATCTGATGGGAGAAAAATCTTCTGTTTTCAATACCTGTACAGCAAGAAACCAGAAACTGCCATTAAGATAAAACACATGAAGTATAATGGCAGTGAGTCAGAAAGAGCAGTTCTCACAGATCTCTCATAGAAAATCTGGAGAAAACTTGTCTTCCCCAAGACAAATTCCATTTTGATTATATTCTATTTTGATTCTAGCATGTCAATTCCTATCATTCTAGCAACTATTTTAGCAAACTTCTGCCTCTAAAACCAAGCAGCATTTTGCAACCTTATAAAAACAATCACCCAAACTGCTGTGACTATAAACTGTACGGTGTTTTTTTACTGTAGTATTTTGGAAGCGACAGCTATAAATACCCTCCCTTTCAAAGCAGGCTGCAGGACATATGGAGGCACTGCAATTTAAAATCCATGAAAGCTCATTTGCTTTGTGAAACAGTATCCTAATTTGGAATTTTCTACTTGATTGTAAAGGGTTTTTTTTTACAGGATGTGTACTGTGGTCGTATTGGGGGCAGCACTGAGAACTCAAGGAAAGCATCAAGAAAGCACCAGATAAACTATGAGTGTGGCAAATCCTGCCTATCGTTCTAAAACAAGATCCATTTGCCACAATGGAGAGAAACCAGATTGATACAGATAAAGGCTCATGCTCTGTAGGCTGCCAGAAGCTCATGTACAGAGCAGGGAGCCCAGCCAAATGACCCTGTGTAGGTTCAAACTGCTTGAGAGCTGGAAGGGGCCCAGGCCAGGCAGAGGTGGTGCTGCAGGGCTGTCCTATGGACACACGGCTGCCAAAGGCTGATCCATGAGAGCAGAGGGCAGGCACTGGGAGGAAGGGTGGGAAAGCAGCACACAGCATGAGTGATGTGGCAGTGCTGCCTCCCCCCCGTCAGCTCTTGGGGTGATGCGCCTCATTCCTCACCTTTTGTCCCCAGTAACTCCTGGGGAAGAGATGAGAGCATCAGGAAGTCAACATGAATCTGTTCTGGAGCTCAGGAGGAGCTGTGTTTCAGGGCTCTGTGGTATGGCATCCAACAGAGGAGACTTAGTGTCTACTGCAGGTCTCTGGGGGTGTTAGAACAGAAAGAAACAGTGGTAATTCATGACCAGAATGCTGTTGACGGATGCTAATGCTTCAGAGTAGAAATTAACAAGGATCATGAAAACCCACAGTACAAAAAGCTCCTCCAGAACCAAAAGTCCTGCACAAAACTGGAAGTCCTATTGAGAAGAGATGACGCTGATCATAAACTTGACTGTAGGCAGGTGTCCTGCCTTGTTTTGATGTTGTGCACATCAACAAATACAGATTATCCCAATTCCTGTCTATTTCCTTGCATTTTATTAGAAATCAGTTGTTCAACACTAGACTTATGTAGCTAGACAGAAATGAGAACGTGCCACATGTTCTTCCTAGGGTGTCAATAATGAATGGAAGGAACCAGTGACTATCCCTTGATAAATGAACTTTGCTGTTATTACCAAGCGTAGGCTGTATCAGGATGTAACCAGGGAGTGGGCACTATTTCATCCTGCTACCCCTCATCCTTTACTTGTGTTATGACATATTTTGCTATGATATCATGGCAAGGAAAACTGGCATCATAACACAGAGCACAGTGCAAGAAGCCCTGTACTGCTGGTCTGCATACACAAATAATAGAAAGACTGGGGTTTTGTTCAGTCTGCTTATATTTATAAAACCCTGGCAATAACTACTGTACTATTATTTAAAATACAAGATTATTCTGCTTAAAAGTTAGTCAAGGAATATTTCTGTGTCTTTTGGGAATGATCTTTGTGTTTTACAAGGTCAAGCTCTAACTGTGATACAGACTGGTTGCTGAGCTTAGGGTTTCTTTTAAACTCTGTAGAAGTTATTTCCCTAATACAATGAGAACTCCTAACCAGATACAATATAAAAAAGGACAATGCAACTTCAAGCTAAGATGCTTGCTGATACTGTTCAGCAGTAAAAGGTACTCCAACACTGCGCTGCTAGTGGTAGAAGCTACAACTATCAATATTTATCTCCTCTGAGAAATGGACTAAAAATGCATTTCCTTGCATTTGGGAGAGCATGTTCCCGAGCATAGAGATTTCCAGGCTCAGCAAAATCCCTTTCAAATGCTATGATGGAAATACGTCTTTGTCTAAATGCTGGTGGTAATTTGACAAAACTTACTGTTTCAGAATGAAGCTTTATCAGAGAACAGGAGTTCTGCTGAGGCCTTGAAAACTGTTGCCCTTTTACGTTTTGATATGACTGTGTCATGAAGAAATGAGAGATACACCTACCAAACCCCTGCTCAGTCGCTGGACCTGCATGGGAAGCAGAACAGCCAGTTTTAAGGACTGGTTTTGAATGAGCAAGTCCAGGTACCCTGGGACTGACCGTGGCATGTACCTGCCTTTCTGCTCTTGTGACAAGTTGCTTCATGTTGGGGTTGAGAAACTTTCCTAGCCACAAGCTTCTCTAGAACCCACAGCCCCACTGAAAGGTCCTGTTGTGTGCAGCATGTCCCAAAGCATGTCCCTTCCATGCTGACTGGGTGTACACACACCTACAGGGACCTTGTTTATCGACATTTCTGATGGCCACTGGGTTCTCGAAGTGTGATCACGCTGTAAATTCTCCACCTATGTTCAGAATGCTTTGCAAGACTCTTGAAAACCCAACTGGATTATTTCAAGGGTAGCTGCAGGCAATACTATATAAGATCATAACTAAAGGGTGCTTGCATGGCCTTTGCGAGATTTTGGGTTAAGCATTTCAGTTGAAATGATTAAATTCTCAGCTATTTCTGAAAGTTAGTTGTGAATTTTTAACTTGTCACAAAACTATTTTTGTTATGAGCGTAGTATTTTTAATCTGATTGTACAATGAGTATGTACAGGACGTGCAGAGAGTAGTAGTTTGATGTGCTGATCTAGACAACCTTAGGCAAAGCGTGCCTTAGTTAACCACGAAGAGGTATGCCTGGGAGCTCAATGTTACAGAAGACACTTTGCCCAGCATATTTCTTCACTGCAGTAATCAACTTGGTCTGTTTAGATCATCTATAGCAGCAGCCATGGAATACCACCTGGATATCAACCAATGGCCCTCTGTTCATCACTTCCTAGTCCTACTGCCCTAAGTCAGACTTGAGAATCAACAACATGCAACTACTGACCGCAGAGGCCATCGAAATACGTGCTTGGATTTGGTCTTGTTCCATGCCTTGAACTTCCTGTGTAAGGGTACAGCCTCACATCTTTTTTACCTTTTCACTCACATAAAAAGCTTCCTCTAGGTGAGAACAGAGTTGGCAACAGGTCTAAATCCTTCTCAGGTGTTAGCCCTGGATTTAGGTCCAGCCTTATGATTTAAAGCCAAAACTTCAGGCTGGAAAAATAAAAACTAACTATATGAGGACGCAGGGTACAATATGGCGAGCTCAGATTTGAATGTGGATCTAAAATCCAGAAATGAGAACCAATTCTAGTAATTCTGGGTTTGTTTTTGACAGACTGAGCATGTCTCTGCAGGTGATGGGAGGAATAAAAAGAAGAATCAAAGCACTAATAGTTGTAAACCTAACTTCGCACTGTTCAAAACCACAATCAATCTGCCGCTGTGAAACATGCCCCCATGTACATACAGAGAGGTGAGAAGCTACTTTGTGAACACCTCAATCCCAGCCTCACAAAGTCAATTTTCATGTGTCTGGACTGAGGTGGTTCAAACGACGGCAATGAATTTACAATTCCTAAACTGGATTTATGAAGTGACAAAACATGCAGTTCTTGAAGCAGCTCTGTCCTGCACGGCAAGCTATAGCTGTATGCTAGTGCTCTCTAATCAAACCTTATGCTGCTCCCTCACAAAACAACCTTACAGAAAGGGGATGTATGATACATGTTCCACACATCCAGATCGCTACAGCAACAAGTGATCTGAATTTGAAAAAGAATTCCAGACTCTTGTATTCATGTCTGTGTCCCATGTATAACGTGAGTCGGAAAACCCAGATACAGATCTGGGGTGATTAGCACTTAAATTAATAAGGAACATAGAGAAAGAGCTGTGCCTAAAACATAGCACCACAGAATGTTTTGGGTCAGAAAGGACCTTCAGCTCATCCAGTTCCATACACCATCAGCACATTCTTCCTTATTTTAAGTTAAATCTGTTATTTTAAATAAAATCTGTGATAAAATCATTAAAAATACGCCTTTTATTGCAGCTTTTCTTTTTAACCCAGTATCCCTTGATAACTACCAGTTGCTCAGGGTTCACAAGCAGAGCACTGAAACGGTGCCTTTCCATGAACGAAGTTCTGTCCAGGCTGCGAACAGGGACATCAGTGGAAGAAAACGCGCCCAAGTGCCGGGGAAGATCAGGGGCTGCAAATGCAAACAGAGCTGGGAAAAGGGCGGCTTTGTTGACCAAACCAAAGCAGAGGAGGCGGCAGGAGCAGGCTTGGAATTCAAACGGGAAGGAGATTTACCGGAGAATGAGAAAATCTTTCTTCTGCTCAGATCGAAAAATCCGCTTGAGAGACTCATCAAAGATGGTTTTGTGAAGGCGGTTGGTCACGACGAGCTCCCCTAACCGGTACCAGCAGCGCTGCAGTGCTCCCGAAGGTAACCTCTCCTCCGGTGCAGCAACTTTCGCCAATGATGTGCTTTTGCCTTGAAGGAAGGCGGGGTTAGGAGTCAGCGTCGGGGCCATAAATACGAGGGTCCTATGTCAGGGAAGCAGAAGTCAGTGCACAGCAGCGTGCGCTCGGAGCCGGCGTTAGAGGGATTCCCCGAGCCCGCTGCGCCGCTCGCTGCCGGCCGGGACCGGACCCGACCCGCTCCGCTCCAGGCGTCATGAGCCGCGCAGCCGCCGCGCTGGGGCCGCTGCCCGCGCTGCTGCTGCTGCTGCTGCCGGCGCGCACGGCGCTGCTGGCTGGGGCCTGCAGTTGCGCGCCCGCGCATCCCCAGCACCTCATCTGCGACGCGGCCCTGGGTGAGTGCGAGCGGCGCCGGGAGCGCGGGGCTGTGGCTGAGGGCGGTGCGGTGCGGTAAGCACGGCCACAACCGCCCGAAACGGCTGCATTAGTTAGTGACTTCTTACTCTGAACCAGAACCGCTTCTCTGCTGCGTCCTAACGTGGAGCAGGCAGGGGGAACACCTGAACTTTCACATGGCTGCTGTTAACAGCGCCCGTAGTTACTAGAGCCGCTAAATGCTCGCTATGTATAAACCATGCATAGGGGGGGTTTACTAACAAATCGGGAGGACGGCATCCCCAGGACATAAAATAACAGCCCCCGGTGCTACGTATTGAAACACTCGGTCTCTGTTCTGCTCCACCCCAACTGCTTTAACTGGCTCCTGGATTACTTTGTCATTTTCTAATACTTGAGCAGGACAGTGATGGGCTCTTTATTCTCTACAGCCAAACTGGCAGCAGCACTGCTGTACGAACGCAACTTCCCATCGTTAGGACAACTGTGTCTCATGATACTCACTCTGCACTGGGGTTGGGAAGCAACTCGCAGAAAGAAACTCAAGATCTCAAAATTAGGGATAAGAAAATGTGTCATTTTGCAGTCCTTTGATTTCCCAGCTCAAGCTAAGGCTGGTTTAGCTTCCGTCTAGTGTGGCCAGTAAATGTAGAACATGAGTTTCCTAAGTGTCACAAAATTAGCATCTCTATGGGCAGGCAGTACTTTCTGCATACTGATTAATGGCTTTTATACCCTGACACAAAATCTTTGTGGCCATGACCGACTCTGAGCTCTGTTTGTGGCCATCAGTTAAATTGGGTTTTAATTTGCTCGTGTTAAGCAGTGTTTTCCATGGAGTTCCCTCCACCAAGCATTACAAACTTGGGCTTGTTTAAGGTGGGACAGAAAACAGAACTTGTGCGACCAGGAGCTTAACTCCGTATGTGCACATTGAGCCATATTCCTCTGCTGCATTCCTGGACATCAGAAAGTGATGGCTTTTAGACTTATTGTAGAGATTTTCCCAAACAAAAAAAAAAAAAATCACAATATAGAGGAAACTCAAAATGCTCATTCTGAGGCATCTTCCTCAGGAAAGTTATTCTGGCCATTCCTATGGCAGATAGTAAGATTTAATCTACTCTTAGATTCATTTTACAAATGGCAGCTATAGGCTTTCATATTTAAATACTGAAGCTCGTAAAACACAACTGCTTTGTATTTGGACTTGATGCCCAAGCTCTCACATCTATAAATGTTCCTGTTTAAGTAAACTGCTCCTTTTGGCTACGGAACATTCATATCAAGGATCCCTTTGTTTAATATCTGTCACTTGAAAACAGTATTTCTATATATTATAAAATGTCAGAGACATGTGGGTATCATTTCATATAAATATGTGCATACATGGTTTTATACATTCGTATGCATAAAACCTGCCCTAAAGCATTTAAGGGTGAATTATTTGATTTCCTGTGGCAACACCATCTTCCATAAACAAAGTCACTTTAAAGGATCTGTGGAAGACCAGTGGAGCTATGTGCCCCGTGTAAGAGGAATCCCTCCTAACCAGGGTGCCAGAGGTGGCTCCTCCAGCCTGCTGCCAGCAGCCGTGGGTTTAGATGCTATGTGTGGGGGCAGGCTGCAGGCTGGGGCTGCCCATGGGAAGGGGCAGCACCATCCCCTGGGAATTGGGGCTGGGCCTCTGCTGTTTGATGCATAGTGGGTCTGAAGCCACCTGGGTTCTGAAGAGGGACTGGGAAGCTCACACTGTGCCAGTAAGCATCCTGTGCTGCAGCATAACTGAAACTTCTCCTCCATAGCACCATATTGAAAGATATTGGGGGGGTGGGGGTGTTTAAGATGTAAAGATTAAACTGAAAATCCGTACTCCAATTTCAACACTTTCATACTTTCAAAAGGTTAAACAAAGGGACAGCTCTTCAGCTGCCAAGATCTATGGGAGTCGAGTGTTAATCCAGCTGTTTGCTGAGACTGTTCTGTTTTTTCAGTGATTGAATTCATCCATCCATCCATCCATTTACCCACAAACACATTCAAGTATTTCCTCACAGAACATCCAGCACATCTCCTTTAAAAGAAAGGAACCATGAGATGCCTCTGACTTCCACAGCAAAATAAAAGCTGAGACAAACCCAAAGCACACACTTGGGTCACTGCATTATTTCTCAGTTCACTCTCTACCATTTTACATTTCCTTTGATCACTTGTCATTTGGGTGGAGTGAAAATGGAGGTGGAAGGGGCTGAGTCATTAGACACTACTTGAGCCATTAACTGAATGTGTGAAGCCACTCAGCAAGCTTAGCATTTATATGAGAAAAACAACAAGCTGATAAAGTAATTTAAGTCCGGGACAAGCTCTTCTCACTTTTTGTGTTCCTGTGATTAATGCTGTGATACCTTGGCTTTTACTGTCAGGAGGGTTTTGTGGCTCTGTTCTCTTTCTAAACACCCACACAACCTGAGTAACTTGATAGAAGTAACAGGCTTTCTGACAGACCTGGAGTAAAAGAGAGCTTCTGGTCCTGCTCAACCTAAATAAGGAATAAGTGAAGAGCCCCGCAGGTGTTACATGGCTGTTAACACTGCAAGGATGGGTATGTAATGATGGGCAGTAAGTCAGGAGTGCCATGGCAGTCCTGCCATCTATCCGAGTTTGTGAGTTCATCTGCCCACTTAGCTGTAAGAGGGTGTGAATTTGTACAAATCTGAACTTCTCAGTAGCGTTAAACTTCACAGAGAGGCCAATCCTCATTTGAAGGAAGTGCCTGGCACCCTGAAGATACACACCTGTTATCCCTCTTGTGTTCTTCTAACTGGTGCCCAGGCCCTCCTAAAAGGTGCTGAATGCCTCCAAACCCCAAAGAACACCCATATTTCTCAAGAGGACTTTCACTGGGCATGGAGCTGGCAGGTTTGTGACACTGCAATTCCATGCACTGCACTGCTTATTGCCAGTGCTGAGCCCTGTGCCCCTGAAGCATCCAGGAGGCCTTCTCCATACTGCAATGAAACGTGGTGAGGACATGCTGGTTAAGGTTTCAAAGCCAGTAGCAAGGCACCATAGTGTCAAGCCAATGAAAGAAAATTCCTCTGATAATGGCTCTTTTTGGAGAGAACCATGGATGCAATTGAGTTTATCAGGTAGTGTTGAGATACCAGATTTCCCTTTTACCACTGACTTCAGTCTTCCTATACTAACCCAAACCAACCTTCACATCAAATTAGACAATCTAGAGAGAGAAATGGTAACTGAAGAGAGGACCAATTCCTTTCCAAAGTCGGGCACTTTTAAATCATGCTGGCTTTCCCCCTTAGGCATAAGCAAGGTTATATTTTGGACAGCAGGATGAACGTGTAAGCACTTTGCATTTCTTAGATATATAACACCAGTACCCTCCCTTTCAAGTCAGATGTGATCTTTCTGATTTAAACTGTCTTACTGTTGTTTCTTCTTAAACATCTATATAAAAATGGTATTTTTCTTGAATACTGGGCACCACATTCCAACAGAACTGAAAGACCTCGAGTACAAATCAGTATATAATATAGCTTCAGAGCATAGTTCTATAGCTTTGGAGAAGGGTGGCACATTTCAAGTATGAGGGAAGCTTTACAGCTGGAGCTTGGCAGCATTTTCAGCCTGTTAAAAATCACTGAGATCAGGCATTGTAAAGATGTGCGAGATGATAAATCAGGTTTTAATCACATATAAAAAGAACAGTAAAAATCATATTTAAGTACACCAGAATTAAATTTGCAAAGTCAGCTCCCCCAGGATAAAATTACAATACACTATGTCTTTATCACTGAATTTCCTAATAAAAATTCCACTGCTCAGTGTCTCCCAGTTTTGCCTCTCTGCATCATAATATCTAGTTTTGTACTGGAGTGGATTAATTTGTACATTATTAGAGAGGGAAGTAACTGCCCTGATGGGAAAAATCAGCGTTGGAAAACGTATCAGAAATGCAGACAGTTTTTCTTCCAAGTTAGGTGAGAAAAGGTGAACAGGGACACGAGAGTAGACTTTTCTGTTTCATTTTTACTGTATTACGTTGCAGGCACTCACCATATTGTTAATCTCACAGAGACTACTTGCTGTGAGCAGTGTGATTATGCAGATAGGACACCTGCATGTTCAAGCTGATGAGCACCTGCAGTGGGGGTTTTGACACAAAATGAAGCAGCTCTGTAATGAATCTTCACGTGGTTGGGAGTAGAGCATTCACACAGCTGTAACCACACCATGGACCAGAAGACCATTACAGACAGGAATGCAGACCTTCATCTTCGGGGGGGGGGGGTCAGCAGTGCCCCAACACCTCCTGACTCCTGAAGGCCATGCTTGAGGGAGCAGGCAGAGCGTGGCACATCCTAGGTCACAGACCCCACTAACAGACCTGGGGTCACCTAGCTTATAGCACAGAGTTGCCTACAGTCTTTTAGACTCTCCTCCATAGCACAGAAAGGTTAAAGCACTTGGCATATGATCTGCATTTACATTATTGTCTTGCCAAAGGGAGGCTTCCTAGCAAGGTCCTTCCTCTAGAGCGAGCAATCGGTGACAACAACGCATAGGTTAGTCCTGAAGTAGCTTGTCACCAATGAAAGGAATTGCACACCTATAATTTCTCAGGGGTCCCACACCCCCCCCCCCCCCCCCAAAATGAAAGCCGAGTTTCTATTCCAAGAGTTGTGACTTCCATTATAGCAACAATGCACTGGACGTTTGCTGTTCCTGTTCTCTCTCAAACAACAACAGCACTGCACCTGAGCATCCTTCTTGCACAAATAATTACGAGAAAGAAGCTGTGAGACTCTATTACCGTAGATAATCATAGAATCCCAGACTGGTTTGGGTTGGAAGGGACCTTAAAGCTCAGCCACTTCCAACCCCTGCCATGGGCAGGGACACCTTCCACTAGAGCAGCTTGCTCCAAGCAACCCGGCAAGATATTAGTGCCATTGACAGAGCATGCTGCCAGAGCAGTATTTTCAGAGCCCTGATTATATTAACCAGTGAATCCTCTTAAAACCAGCTAGAAATTATACTACACTCAAAAGCGATGTGATTCCTGTTTGGTAGGTTTAATGCAGAGGTGCTGAAAGCGAACAATCCTCTCAGCCTCACGTCCTCAGCAAGTGGCTGAGAAAAGCTCAATTCAGTCCTGTGCCCAGCTGAGCCCCACAGTGTTCAGAGAGCAGTGCTGGGATGTAGGGATCAGAAACAGTCACACCCTTCCTATGGCCACTTTTTGTTATAGGAGTAAGTTCATTAATAAAAATTATTGAGAAATAGACATTTTACTCTTAACACACACTTCAACAGACTCATAAATGATGGAGATACCAAACCTACCGTTCACCTATTTTGGCTGGACAACACCCTGCCGAAGTCAGTTACAGAGAAGGGGACAGTTTTCCTTACTTCTCCAAGTCCGAAAGAAACACATAGTGACATTTTTCACTTGTCTCTGATGTATACTTTTATATACATCTATAGTATTCCCAAATGAAATTTAAACCCCCTAGACAATATGAACCCTCAGGAGTTATCTAATTTGAAGTAGCTACTGATGCACTTCAGTGAAGCTCTTAATACAGTACCCGCAACCCTGGAAAGGCCCATCCCTGGTACAAACTGCCTCTTACAACACAGTTACAACTGTGGTACATACACATTCGTGGCATCAGAGCCTGACTTCTAGATGCCATCCAAAAACCCCCAAACTGCCTGCAGTGACTGCAGAGATACGGTGCTGTTAATCACTACTTACAACTGCACGTATTCGTCCTAGTCTTTGCTGAATGTTCAATAGAGCACCTCACTATTCACTCTCGGTGAATAGTTTTAGTGCTGCTATGGGAATAGCAGTATGAGTCCTTCTGTTTGCAGCTAACACTTGGCAAACTCTTGGTGAAACAGCTTTCTAGGATAAAGACCAATTTCCTCTTTAGGAGGAGGAAGTATTACCTGAATTAGACCTACAAATAACCCTACATCTGCTCGAGGTTTGGAGACAGAAGCAAGCATTTTGAGAACTTACTTCAGAATCCCAAGTCTAGTTAGCTTCCTAACTTACTTGTCAGTTCTGAATTCAAGACTAGACTGGCATTGCCAATAACATGGAAGCCTAAGAAGTAATTTCCCATCTCCTGCAAATTACTGCTCTTAGAACCCTGCCATACAAGCATGAAAACAGGGCTCTCTCTGTAAAAACAGTCACTCTCCTTCCCTTTGCTCACTGGATTTCTTCATGGCAGTGTTCCCAACGGCTTCAAAGCTGTAAAATGAGGTGGCATCATGAAACTGAACAACCGGACAGGATTCTACGGAGCCAAATCCACTGAGCACGCCCCTCCTGTCAATTAGAACACGGCTGACAACCGCAGAGTAACGTAGCTTTCATGGAAAAACCAGAGCTGAGCATGGTGTAGAAACATGAAATCGCAGAAGAATTATGCTGATTTAGGAGTACCTCAGTAACACTGACTCGTTGCTGAATATGCTGTAAATGCAGGATAAGGAAATTCAGGAACTGGGGGACTTCTACTGAAAAGCATGCATTGTAATGCCCAGAAACTCAAGCCCAATATTCTATACACACACTGGGGGGAAAACACAATTCAAGATTAGAGACAAAGATTAAAATATAAATAAATAATAGAAGATGAAAGACTGCCAAACTCTTAATCCTATTAATTCACCAACCTTAATCCCTAACTTCCTCATTAAAACATATCTCAATAATGCGGTGTTTCTTCTGCACGGAGGAAGGGGCATGCAGCTATGAATGGAAATCTACAATAACATTATGTATGTTGCTCTACAGGCTTTGGAGTATAAAGAGAGTGTTATTCTTCAGCTGAAATTAGGCAGATGTTGATTACCAGTCAAATGATGTGGTATTGAGGCTTGCAAAGTATTTCTGGTAACATGAGCAGCAGCTGTAAAAACAGCGCAGGAAAATAAAACTGACCTTGAACAACATTAGGAAATCAGGCTATTTTTAAGGTTATATTTAAGTTTATCTGTTAAAAACACACTCCCCTCCTCTGTTTGGAAGTCTGTAAAAACTAGATCTTAAACTCTCACTCTCATAAATTGAATCTACTCTCCTAATTAATAGGAAATAGAACCACATAATCCTCTGGTTTAACTGGGAAGCCAAACTCCATCAACTCCTGCCTTCAATACAAGGAATTTTTGGATCCCGAGCCAAAAACACACAGAGAGTCACAAAATCCTGACCTACCTGAGAGCCCTAATGAGCTTAAGCGTAGGCCTCCTACGTTCTGAAAGCATCAGATGGAAATGCATTTTGGCTGCAGTTTGGTAACGCAGTTTTGTGTTACCAAAACACGAAAGAGTAACTGAATTCTACAAAGCATTTACATTGAACAGTACCATGCAAACTAATATCCGTATGAAATGGTAATAACATAATCCTTGGTATCTGCTTTATTGACTTCAGAAGCATTGCTGTTTTTTTGGGGACAGTGAGTAACTGCAGTAATTCTCAATAAAGATGCCATGAATAATGAATGATGAAATGTCCCCACTTACCATGTCACAAAGAAAGGTGTTTCACTGCTGTTGTCTATAACTAAAGACTAGTGGCTAGGATCAGTTGGTAGAGGGACCCATACTGATCGACACACAAAACCTTTTCCAATGTATTTGGGACCTATCCCTTCAATGTCCAATACGTGGCTCTATCTCCTTATTTCTCTCCTAGTTTTCTGTTTTGGGTTGATGAATGATGAATGACGAAATGAATGATGAAATATCCCCACTTATCATCTCAAAACGAAAGGTGTTTCACTGCTGTTGTCTACAACTAGAGACTAGTGGCTAGGATCAGTTGGTAGAGGGACCCATACTGATTGACACACAAAACCTTTTCCAATGTATGTGGGACCTATCACTTCAATGTCCAATATGTGGCTCTATCTCCTTACTTCTCTTCTAACACAGTTACAGATGTGATTGTTAGGTCACCACACTTACCCTTCTCATGCTGGAAGCACCACCAGGACTAGGCAATGCTCTTCCATACACTGCTTTCCGTAGAAGAAAGGAAAAAAGCCTACTATTGTTAAAGTTATGCTCTTCTGCAACATGAAAGCGCCTTCAGATCCTAGCTGGCATAAACATCTTTTGAACTAAAGATTCCTTGACTTTGGGTCTAGGAGCTGTGGAGGAAGAGTGAATATTAACAATGTGTAGACTTACAGATCAGAAATCCATCCTGCAAACACAGAGGAAAAGAGTTTTTCAGATCCCCTCAGTACTGGGCCAGCTTTGCTCCTGGTGCATTCTGTTTATATCTAAAATTGAACTAGTAGAGCAGCTTTGAACATCTGAGTTGGGTTAGAGACTGGAAATGAAACTACTGTTTGCTGATCTGTCTTGTTGAAAGGAGAATCGATAGATGAGCTGTTTGCTGAACACACTGGCTCTTTTTCAGCTGTTTAAAGCATTCAGTCACACCTTGCTCGGCTCTCGAAAGAGAAAACTGTTAGGTTTCCACTGCCAGAAGAGTAAGTATGATCTAGCACCTCAGCAGATAGCCTGAAGTAATCATCTCTCTCTCTACTGAAGTCTGAAACAATTAAAAGCTTTGCATAAGGATTCAGAAATCAACACCACAAAAGAATGGTTGCATTCTCCTGCATGTTGTAAGCATCAAAAGCAAGAACTGTGTGGACAAGTGCACTGGATAGCTGTGACAACATCAGACATGGGCCAGATGTGCCAGATTTATCCTCAAAGCAGTGTATTGTTAGATCCGTCTCATCACCAAGCTGGTGTTGGCGTCAGTTGTTTGTCAGCACTCCCACGGGGACCGAGCAGTCATCTTTGCTGACTTTGATCTTTGTCCATTCTGACTTAATGCATCAGTTTTCATGCAGCCCCTAGACTCAACTTCCAACCTACCTCCTCCCTCCAAGATCTGCTGTAGAAGAAGAGAAAAATACATGAATCCTATCAAAAAAATACATGAATCTTATCAAAAGATACATGAATCCTACCAGGGGTGATGAAGCTGGCCAGCAAACTTTGATGAAAAAACCCCCTCAAACACAGCAAAACCAACTGATGGTAAAGTATTTGGACACCCATGGCAGAAGTGCTCTCTAGATGATGCCATAGAAAGAATCACGACTGTTGTAAACTATAAAAGCATATCTATATAAATAGAGGAGCAGGATGAAACAGGCATGTTTTGAATTAAAAGAACAGAGCCTAAAACACATGGATGCCAAATTCTTCTTTAAAGACGTTAAAAGTAGTCCAATAACAAACAGAAGATGAAGCCCTTGCAGTAAATTCCTAACAGCCAGATTCTGAAAGATCACAAATAAATCTGAGTCAATTTGCTAAGTGCAAGCTGCCTCTGAGTTTAACTCTGATTAGTTATCCTGAATAAAGATAAAGATTTACATGCCTCTCAGTGGAAAATCAAGTAACTGTAGCAATGAACAGAAAATCAGGTTTTGAAGACAGAGTACAGACCTTTCTGCATGCAGTACAGGTCATCTCAACTCAGAATCTGTGAAATGGAGTTACAGCACTAGCAGAGCTTTTTTTGGACTCAGAGCAGAGAAAAATGAAGAAAATTATAAGTGGGAATGGGATAAAAAAAATGGCATTTTTATGAGCCTGCAGTTGGCAAATGGGTCAGCATGAACAGAGAAACCAGGGGATTTGCTGTTAAAGGACGTGCTTTCAAAAGGCCTTAAACATTTCAGGTTAAGGGCAGCTTATTAAGCCATAACATAATTCTCCTGGTACTGGCACTTGATACTATTACTCATTACTTTGTTTCATTGAAAAGCAGCAGATGCCATTCCTGCTCCAAGCAACACATGTAACACAGGCAAAGATTTCCACAACTACGTCCCACATCAATGGACACACGTGTTCTCTCACTTAGTGACTAGCATGTCTATGCTACAGACACATGTGCTGCATTTCCCACCTCTCTTGTCAGAGGTTTCAACTAACCCAGATGGCATTTCATTTGGATACAAATCAAATACTGCAATACAATGTAAGGAAAATCTCTCCATTCTCTTAAAAGTTATTTCTAAGTTTCCAAAACAATCTGCTTTAAAAATATCAGTGTATGTAAAGCTGCACATTAGGCAGGTAATTAAACATTTTAAAACATTATGTTCATGTCAATCAATCAGTAACTTTTGTCTTCTTTTGGCCAACTTGCCCCCATTCTTTTACAGAATACAAAATGTTTTAGCACTTGTATCCTACAAGGAGGGGATGGTCCTGGATTGCACTGATCACTGATAGAGGAGCAGTGACAGGGTGTTAATAAAGCCCATTCTTAATTCTATAGGTGAACACTCTGAAGACAGTGCAACTCTTGACCGGGTTTTGTCCTGGCTGTACTGTAACCTGTGGCACTACCAGCACTGTCCTGTAGTCTCTAGTTATTGCAAAGTAATTTAGCCCAGTATTCAAATGACAGTCATCAGTACTATGTCACTGATTAGTTGATCAATTCTGGAAGCTTCCCTTATGATACTGCAAAATAAATCAAAGCACGTAAAATTAATTAAGCCTTTTATAGTTAGTTTAAATGCTTTTAGAAACAGACAGGCATCTGTTCATCAGATGGCGTGAAGCTGTATTAGCACCAGTGAGACATGCAGCTAAGAAGGGAGATGACTCCCATTTCATAGCGAGGGCTGCAAAAAGATCATACAGACAGTTTGACACCTGTTTTAGAAGTCCTTCCCTTCTCCTCTCTTCAGACTGAAGGATGGAGATTGTAGACTGAAGGATAAAGTGGGCACCCGGCAGTCACACAAGCCTGTCACCACAGCACAGGAAAGGCCACTCGCAGAGCACCCCTGGGTGGCCCGCAGAGCCCAGCTTCACTGCAGTTGTCTCCTGCTTTACTGTGCAATTACTTCCTGTGCTGGATCTAGAAACTTCACCTTTACAGCTCCGAACGAACAACTTGGGCTCTGTTCTCCTGATGTTCTTTCCATAAAGACTTTCAGCGAGCATATGAGACGCACTAGAGCCTCCGTCACATTCCAACCATGGTTTCAGGAGCCTATGGTCAGAGCAGCAGAACGGCTCGAGTGTAGGAACAGAGGCAACTTCTGCATGCACTGGTATTTACTTCCTTTGGTAATAGAAAATAGTGCTGGATCTCCCAGAAGTGTCTGCAATGAGGCCAAATCCCGAAAGCAGACCTTTCGCTAACCTCTTTTGAGAAAAAGTCTATACAAGCTTTTGATAATAACCCCCCCCCAAGAAACCCTCTTCCCCCCAAAAAATCCACATGGCTTTTGGACAAGAAGAATTTTTGAACTGAAACATCAGGTTCTGAATAAACTCAACATCTCTGTGGATGGGGCTCCTGCACTTGTTCCTGTGCATATATTTCCCTTAACCCAAAGAAGTTCTGATAGACAGAGAGGCAGGCAGAAGTTTTAAGTAATCCTTGAGCAGAAGGCTAAGCAGAAACAGCTGCATCTTGTGCATGTGAATGTTTTCATTCTGCTAAAAGGACCTATTTTTATAGATAAAAGTTCATTTGAATACAGGGGTTTTCAAAATGACATACAGACATATTATGCGCCCATAGCTCTGTTTCACCCTGCATACTCTGACTGATAGTAATTTCAGAAAAACACTTGGGTTTTCTATTTTTGCACACCTATTTTTGCTTTCTTCTGTTGTTCCCATAAATAATAAGGACGCCGTCCTCAACCCATCTACCACATGACCATACGCTTTGATTTAGATCCCTCTCCTTGTGCCACTTGTTCCTTTTCCCTACAAGAGCAATAGTGTCTGGCAACACCTTGATCAAAGTGTCAGGCATTAAAGAGACAGGTAGAAGTAAGTGCTCAAAAAACACTCCTCATGTTTTAGGTAATTAAATGTAAGGGCTAAAGCGAGGCAATAAGTGTAAGAAAAAAATAATAGCCGCATGAGCCATTATTACAACCTTGTTCATAACCTTTTAGTAACTTACACCTTTCTCTTCCTGTCAACGTAGTTTTTGAAGTCTCATTTGTAGCAAAGCTGATGCTGATTATAAGGCTTATAAAATTCCCTGATTTCTTGAGACAAAGCAGTGAAGATTAAATTTCTGCTCAGGTAGCTAGATAGCTAACGGAGCCTGAAGTAACCTGGAGGCTACACCTGAAACACAGACGCCTGCTGGAAGGATGTTGCTGCTCAGAGGCGGCAAGTTGCCACTACGGATTCAGCATAGCTCGTGGGAGCCAAGAGCTGCAGCGTGAGTAAAGCTCTGAGGCTCTGCCCAAGCCCTGTGTGGCTTCCATCACATCAACTTCCTTCCACTTCAGTCACCTGAGACAACCTTCAGCTCCACGGTGGGGAGGAAGGTTTACACTGTAGGAAAGTACCGTGACTTAAAATAGGAGCTCAGCAGAAACACAGCATCCCACCACTGGAATCCTGGAGTCAAATACTATGTCTTTTGGAAAACCATACATATTTTTAAGGCAGAACAAATCTGCAGCAGACTGAATGACTGACATTAGAACATGCAGACCACGCAGATGTATTTCATACATGCAAATTTCTCATAAGGAACCAATAACAGTCCAAGATAAAATGACATTATTACAATAAACAACCACAGGTTGTTCTCAGTCGAACAGAGGAGAAGCCAAGTCATGGCATACTTGGAACTATGTCTTGAAAAGAAGTGCAGACGAGGAGGAATTCTAAGCTATAACCACCATCTGAACCACGAGTGGAGTAAGGGAGATGGTGGGGCCCAGGAATGCTGCATCAGGAAGTGCTTGTGGTTAAAAACAGAAGCAACCACATGAATAAGAGGTTTCAGGAGACAGCGAGACGACACTGATTGCAAAAAAATATTAGAGCACAGAAAAAGAAAACCAAGAAGAATTAAAAGGCCCCAAAAGATCCGTGCGCATTTGAGTCTGGTTTCAGGAGAACAGAGAAGTAAAACCCAACTAACTAAAGATGCAGGCATCCTGTAACAATAAAACTTTCCCTTCTTTGAAAGAAATCTCAGTTTGGTCTTCCTTCCCCATCTGGAAGCTTTCTCTTACACAAACACATGAGTGAAAGCACACAACATAGAACAGTTTTACTTTTCTTCTGCATACCCAGAAAAAGATCCCTTAATGACAACCCCCCCAACGTTACACTTTCAGCCTTGCGTAACTCCGTGGAGACCCTTTGAGCTATCACTGATCATCTGGAAGGTTTCTCTCAGATGTTAACATGCGGAATCTAATAAAACTATGAAAATGAGTAATGTTTCAATATTAAACACAAGGGGGGAAGCAGCTTTAATTATCCCACAAATGTTTGCGTTGAGTAGGCAGGAAAAGATTTCCTGCGTATAAACCATGTTATGGTATTAAGAAACTAATGGAGCTTGCTCCTAGCTGCTGTCTCAGCCCTTACCTTTTACACTGAATGAACTCTTTAATGAGAGGACCTCTTTTTAGAGCAGTCAGGATGCAAAGGAAAGCATTGCAAAACAAACCAACATGATTCTAATTTGACCTTTGCAGCAGCACAGTACACACAATCCACAACACTTTTTATCTGAATTAGATCAAATATTTAAGAAGTACTGTTAATTAAAGAGATGCTGCCACTCACCATTTGAAATGAGGAATTTGCTGTTCATACTTGAAAGAACTCTTTCCTTCCAATCCAACCCATAAGTCTAAAATGCTTCTTTAAAAGAGTTTAAATGGCTTGGGAGGAGGAAGCATCATGCCAAAAGACAGAGGACTCAAGCTTTGAAGCTGTTGGCATCTGCAGCATGTTGATTATTACATCTACTTTGGTCTGCTAATAAGTGAGGAAATGAGAACTGACCGTCACTGGGTGGGACTGACCTCTATTTGGCTGTAAGGAAAACCGCAAACTGTGTTTCTTGTTCCTTTAGGTATGGTGTTTAGTGGTCAACACATTGAAGAAATGTTTGGGGGGGGGGGGTTGGAAAAGCCAGATGCCAGATTTTCCTCTGCATCAGCCTGAGACATTTTTCAGGGAATGAGAAGTATGAGGATTTCACTGTAAGAGTGGTCAGACCCTGGCACAGGGGCTGAGGGAGGCTGCAGAATCACCATGCTCACAGACAGTCCGCACTCAGCCCTGAGAGCCCTGATTTGAGCTGGGCAAGAGGCTGGACCAGACCACCACAGGCTCCTTCTAACTGAACTTACTCTATGAAGCATCATGGCTGATTCACACTAATTTTGACAGAAATGGTCCCTTTCGTCATAAAAAATAAAAGCAAAATAAAACAGGAGTCTGAGGGCTGCTCTCCTACTGAAGGATACTTCTGGTCCCTGCAGATGCAGAAGTCTTAGCAGAGATACATCTCTGCCCAACTGCAAACTCAACATAGAGTTGAAATGGGGTCTGAGGTTTGACTGTTGGTTGCTCATCTCTGCCAGCATTCCTATCTCCCTGCAGATACAGCCTGTTCCAACAAGTACTGCATCTGCAGAGGAGCTGGAACAGTGGCATCCAGAATCAAGCAAAACCAGGACTCTGAATTCTCTGGGGGGAGAGGAGTCCCCAGAGAACATTTTGCCATATACCATGTTCTTAGAATCCTATCATTCTCTGTGCCTAATAGTCATGGTGTATGTTAAAACAGCATACACAAGAGAGACGCCTCAAACAATCAGATTGGAAAAGAAATAATTTCCTCTTCCATGAAGTCGCATGCTTTCCTTGTTTAAAGAATAGGAAATGAGGGGCTAATTGATTTACACAGGGCAACACAACTAATGATGTGTTAAGAAAAGTGCTAAAAATCTGTAGTCTCAGAGAAGTGAATGAAAGAAGATTCTCTTCTTGTCCTCTGATTTCATGCACAAAATTGATGTTTTTGTCTTGCCTGGCATGGTCTTTCAGAGGGTTAGCTTCAAGTCTATTTAACTGATCAACAGTTCTTCCATCACCAACAGCCATGTCATTTCCCTTGCTCACTGACTGTAATGATGATGGTTTATAAAATTTTATGGGATTCAAGCCTTAAAATCTACTTCTAGGTGAAGTGTGAAACAATGCTAAAACCTATCAATGTATTTTTTTGCCTTTGCTTGTAAAATCAGGCATACACTTATTTGCATTTAAATCTTCTTCTTTATTACAGTGATTCGAGCTAAAATATCCAGTGAGAAGGTGGTTCCTGCCAGTGATAATCCTCTTGATACCCACAAAATGATCCGGTATGAAATCAAACAAATAAAGGTACATGGAATCACTAAGCTATTTTGAAGTTCAATGCTGATAACCTATGCATATTACTATAGTCTAGTCCTTAAAGGCTTTAAGATGGAAAAGGCTCCAGCTGGCTCTCACTGATGTAAAACAGATCATGAACTACCTGCGTTGGGAATACACAGGAAACAGGTCATGTCTTTCAGTTAAAAGTTGTTGATGTGCATTGGTGGGGATTTTGTTCGTTGGTTGGGCTTTGTTTCTTATGCTTCCCAGGCTGTTTTATCTCTAGTTTTCCATAAAATATTGTTTCACGTTATTTGTATGACATTATATATAGATATATATTTTATATATATATATATGTAATGACATTGACTGCAACCCCTTAGCAGATCATTATGAATGCTACCTGTTTAAACAGTAAGTAAGCAGTCCTTCAAACTGTTATCAGTTGATCATCTCACAGGAGGTTTAGCAAGAAGAACCTATGGTAAACAAGAATATCACAAAATATTCCCAGGGGTGCTTACCACCCATAGATTCTGAGAAGGTTTTATAGTCATTTTCACAAGCCAGTTCTTTTTACCTTGCTGAAACAAGCCCCCAATCTCTTCACCATCTGCCACTTTGTCTTCTTAAAGTATTGAGGATGTTTTGAAACGTTTCTTTACAGAGGTAAGCATATACATGTCAGAGCAATTCTCTTTCCTTCCATTAGCACTTGAATCTTCTGTTGCTACTCTGCAATACTTCAGTAACATTAGAGAAATGCAAATAGCCTTGTACTTCAGCACAAAAAAAAAGACTGAGAAGTCTAGTCGTGTTCCCATTCTTCAGTGACAGCATGCCAAAATCTCCGATACAGATCTATACACTGGACCTGCTTTGGAGCTTCCCCCAAATTTGTCTAAGTGAAGGCCTGTTCAAAATTCAGGCATCAGTACGAGAGCTCTACTTAATTCTTCTGAGCTTCAGAAGGCAAGTAGCTGGGACTGGACAAATCAGAGAGATTTGTTTTCTAGTAAAAGATGCTCTGCATCATTACATACAGGTTTAGTCTAAAGACAAATGGGTTTTAATAGTCCCACCCTGCAACTTCTCACTTCTGGCCAGAAGAGATTCAAGAAGAGGCAGGAGCTGAGAAGATCAAATATGGATTATGAGTTAAACAAAAGATTATCATCTTAAGAAATGCTTTAACAAACATCTATGTTCAAAGCAGAGATAGCTCAGTCTTTGATTTAAAAAAAAAACAACAAAACAAACACCAAACTCATTAAATATTAACTAGATCCCCATTATACATTGCTATGGAGATATAAATATATATATGTCTTTAATAGCTAAATCAGTTTGTGTTACCTGCATAATGCCTCTTCAGTTAATTTAGATGAAGTGATGAGATACCAAAAGAAAAGCTGCACTCTACTATACACTGTAGCCCAACCCCAAGTTTCCTAATGGAGAGAGAACTCAAATCAGACAATACTGTTGTAGTTACTGTGTACTAGACACCCGTGTCTAGCACCCACACCCTCAATAAGGTAGACTGAAGTGCAGCAGAAGGAGGGGATGCAAGTTTCAAAGACGGCAGGCTCAGTGTGTTTGTTTTTCCTACTAGAGTACTTCAAATTCACATCTAATCTTTTTGGATAAGAAGTCCAATGACAACAACTTTGGCTTTTTTTACTCCATAAATAAGGCTTCAGAAAAATGAGCACATTACAGTGTATTCTCTAGAGCCCTGTACTATTTACATCCCTTGAGGGGACTCAAGTAACTTCATTTTCCAGTGACACGGCTGTCCCAAGAGCCCCGTGACCGACGGCCGCGGCTGTCAGCACACAGCACAATGTCACCCTAGTGCTGGGGTTTCCGTGAGCTCGTTTTAGGAGATGACAGCCATGCTGAGGGTGATCAGCATCTTACGGTGCTTTCTTGCTTTTGGGCACGAGTAAATTGGTTTTGATCTAATGGCTTATATAAGAATTCTTGTCAGAGTTGGAAATGCTGGTTATGGAGCAGTGACCTGAACACTGCACAGGCTTTGATCCTGAACCCATCCACCCTAGCACTGCAGGCTAGGAATGCCGAGAGTTGGGTCCCGTTTGCCAACAGTTATTTGAGAAGGCTGCATTGGGCAAAATTCTGGCTGTGGAAAATGATGCTGCAGCACCTTGCTTAAGATCACAGAATCAAAGGATGGTTTGGGAGATGAATGCTGCCCCTGCATTACTCTGTAAATGGAGGATGCCAGTAGAAAATAAATTGAAGAGAAAGCTGCAAAAATCCATCAAAACCACTGAAAAAGCACAGTTAAAACCCCTATAATTTGAAAAAAAAAAGACCTAATTTCCTTCTAAAAATGAAAAATAATGGACACATTTCATTTAGTGTGGAGAAGGGGTCCAGTTGTTGGTATGTCCTCATATCAGTTCAGATGTTAGAACCTTTCTTGAAGGGATGCACCGTGTATTTCTTTCAGCTGTTGTTTGCAACTGCTCATTCCTGTTTGTTTTCCACTAGTGACTTTCCGTGTCTGATCGTTTTCAGATGTTTAAAGGATTTGAAAAGGTCAAGGATGTCCAGTATGTCTATACCCCTTTTGATTCGTCCCTCTGCGGTGTGAAACTAGAAGCTAACAACAAAAAACAGTACCTTTTGACAGGTAAAGTGTAACAAAACTAATGCACCCACAGAGCCAGAAGTAACTGCTCTGATTGACTGCAAGAATATGCCAGCCCTTGTGATAAAATATTTATGTTCTAAATAACACAAGCACAATGAAATGTACAGTTGTGTAAAGCTGTAGTTACACTGGGATCTGACCTGGTTTCCATCCTTCAATAAGCTTAAAGCAGTTTCAAAGGAAGGTCAGTAACCACGCCATTAGTAAATAGGAAGCATGGCATCCTTATCTGTTTAAAGCCAACAGCAGTGCTTGTCCCAGGAGTGGCAGACGTGCTTAATGAGACAACATGCCCACACGTATGCAGACTGGGGTTCTAAGTAATTACAGATTTTTCCAGGGAGCCCCGAAAGCTAGTTTAACCTCCTGCTGCATTTGCATCCAGCTCTTGCTGGCAGATTATGAGCATCTTCTGAAATCTGTTACATTTATTTAGCCCCATCAGCAGAATAGTTCTCTCAGGTCTAATGACATTCCTTGAAGAAATTGTGAAACACGACCAATTTGGTGGAGTTAAAAACTTATATAGGATTTCTATACCCTATAGGTTTTACATAACTTATATAGGGGCTTTTTTAATAAGATATTCTTGCAGTTGATTTCAGTATTCAGAAAACAGTTTTATTTGCTTGCCTGATTTTTCTCATTTTCCATGCTGTAGGCCAAATTTTAAATGATGGTAAAGTCTTCATCCATTTATGCAACTACATTGAACCATGGGATGACTTATCCTTGTCTCAAAAGAAGAGTCTTAATCAGAGATACCAAATGGGCTGTGGCTGCAAAGTAAGTATAGAACAGAACACTGGCTAACAAACAGTGGAGCCTCCTCACAGGCACCAGCAGCCCTCCCTGCTGGGAACTGTTCTGTACATGAACTATTTCATATTACATGAGAATAAATATTGTTTAAATGAAACCTGCAATGTGCTGACTTCATGCCCTATTTCACGTCTAGATTACGACCTGCTACATGGTGCCCTGTTCCATCACTGCACCGAACGAGTGCCTCTGGACAGACTGGCTGATAGAAAGAAAGCTGTACGGGCACCAAGCCAAGCACTATGCCTGCATCAAGAGAAGTGATGGCACTTGCAGCTGGTACCGAGGTGGTCCTCCCCCAGAGAAAGACTTTATTGACATCAGCGAACCTTAAACCCATCACTTTCTAGAAAGCCTCGGAGGCTAATTCTATCAAACACTGCACGCTCACAGCTTTGAACTGCCATCCTCTAATGTATCTGTTGCTTAGAAACAAAAACAAATTGTCCTGTACAGCTAAAGTACGAGTCTGTGGAATTGGCACTCACGCAAGATGAGGAACAAACCTCCTGGAAGTAGCTACTCTGTAAAGTTACGCTTTGTACAGAGAGGCTCAAGCTGAGAATGCGCCTCTGTGTCCTCTAAGGCACAACAAGTTTCCCTTTTACCAATATGAATGTACAAGAACAAAAGAATTGCCAGATTTTTTGTCCCCTATTTCTGTTAACTTACAGAGTTTCATTCCAGCCCCATGTTTCATTCCAGATCTTGCTGATGAACTACAGAATGTTTTATAGAACTATTTTTTCTGTATGGAAGCCTTCTGATACAAAAGAATTATTGTACAGTGTATATGTAAAGTGTTATAACAATGTGTTATAAAAAAAGATTAAAAAAATCCCTCTATCTCCTTATCTATTGAAACAAGTTGAACAGTTTCCTGATTCAAACAATCTATGCTCTGTATTTTGTACATTACTTAAGTCATAGCTTTCTTTATCTACAATTTCATGGATAACTAAGTTAAGAAACAGCTTTGATAATCAAAATCCTCTTACCCAATTCAATATTTCTATGGACTAGGTATATTTTGGTGAAAGAAAAGCCACATGTTCTAATGCTTCAGCATTTCATGGAACCTCCACAAGTAACAACAGGCTAAAACTGCACATATTTACAGAAACCATGTGGGGCATCACAGCAGCTGCAGCACCTGATAACGCCTCTCTAAATATGTGACTAGGTCATTGTATTTCAGCACTGTTAAAAGCCTTGGCTTTAGAAACTCATGTAAAAAAACATATGCAATAGATACTGAATGACTTACACTGCAAGTGATTCCTTTTAAGCTCTCAACTATTCGATCATATCAAATAGATTAAATTTACATTAATGATTCACAAATACCCATCATACTCTGTCATACAGCATTCAGTAACTCATGAACTAGAGAAGTGTTACAGTGTACTTTGCTTTTTAGCGTCTTAACTTTTATGAATCGATTAGTGTAGTTCATAGCTAATCCCACACATACTTGAGTTACAAAAGTAATTCAGTTCACAGTGGTAAAACTCATGGAATTCTGTCAGTAAATGCCAAAGTTCAGACAATTATACAACTGCTCATTCCATAAACTGGATGAGACCCATCACACATGGTATGAATCTGCAATAGCTGCCATTTCTGATGTATTCTACTCTCTCCAATTGGGTTTCTTTTACTTCATCCCAGTTTTGGCTAGAAACAACTCTCATGTATTCCTCACAGGCGACTTCAGAACAACAGGTGGAGATTTAGGCAGTTCTGTTCTCCTTTGGTTAGATCGGGTCTATTTAAACACTGTGCTAATTCCTGCTAACCAGTGGGACATTTCCAGCCCATGGGCTCACCAGGTATCAGAGCTGTTCCTGCCTATTGGTTCAAGGGTCCACTTTTCCAAATAGTCCCTTACTCTGTTTGCTTTAGGGTCCTTATAAAATCCCTGGGACTTCAACTTGCAAAGAAGATATGCACATCTTGAATGAAATTAGAGGGGCCTATGCACTTAAATTTGATGAAGTAGTAGTCTGGACATCAAATGCAGCATGTTCACACCCTGAGTTATGCTGCATTGGATATACAGTGTACACTTGTTAAAAACCAACTGTATGAATGATTTTGGTGACATATTCTGTTCATGTTTCTAATGTTTATTTTGGCACTTGCATGAATCCCTATTTAAAGGACAGGTTTCAAATGCTCTTGTGAGAATAAATATACTTACTCTTTTGGTGGCTAAACTTACACAACTCCAATGAAGCACAAACGGAGCAGTGTCAATGGGAAGGCATGCCGTTATTCCCTTGAGGAATATATACCCCATAATAGTCAATATTTCTCTTTTTTATTTACTGGAAATCACTTTTGCTCTTTTAACTTACAATCCTAAATTAAAACACCATCTATCTGTCCTGCCAAAAGTAAAGCCCAGCTCATTTTCTGCTTTGCTAAAGGCAAACCAAAAATTACCCAGCACTAATTTGGACCACAGACTTACCATGGCTGCTTACATAAATGAAATACAAAGGCTGCATTTCTTCCCCAAAAGAGTTGATCTTGCAGCTCCTATACTGACAGTGCTATTTACTGTCAGTGCTGAGCATTTATATTACTAATTTACAGGAAGACTTAAAAATGAGGCTGTATTTCCTCATGTCAAACCAAAAGCACTCCTAGACAAGCCTGCAAGAGTTTAATAACCATACAAAGGCTGAATCAAGAGCATGGCTAATTACTATTCAGCACATGTACAGTGGAGCATTTGTTTCCAAATCCATTTTGATGCAATGGTGTTTTCTGAATAGCACTGTGCAGCAAACAGATATTTCCTGCTTTTTAACTCAACATAGTTCTGTTTCTGTTTCAGTTTTATAGTGATCAGATCTTAAACACAACTAATCCGACTGAGAATTGCCTTCTTCATGTTCCTTGTAAAAATACGTGTTTTCTTTGATATTTATGAACAAACTGTATTATGAATTGTATGCCATAAAAACATTTTATATTTGACCTGCCATAAAATATCCCATATGGGATGCGTCAAAAGTAATAACCGTCCACTTTGATTTCTGTCTGGGCATAAATCTAGCCAAATTTCCTGCAATGGATGGTACAAAGATGTTGGTTTTTTTTTTTCATATCAGTAAATACAGCACTAAAAGCTTTACAGAAACCTGTCTCAGAATGAGGTTTTACCTTCCCTGAGATTCAGCAGTGGTAAAGCCTATGAAAAGGATTACCTACAACACAGCATTCCCAGCATGTTATTTCCCTAGCAAGATTTTTACTGTAGTGGCATTGATGTATTACCAACAGTGAATTATTTTTACAGCATTTTATTTTCACTTCTTGAAACTGTGTCCGTGCCATATGAAAGGTGAGAGCAGAAATACAGCCTGGGACAACTTTGGATTTTCATTTGAAAATGACTCACATGACTTATGGTAAGAGACGGGAGACTGCACAGGTGAACAGTTGGAAAACCAGCACCCTGAATATTGCTGGCTTTTGGTCAATATCCCAGTTAAGTTTTCATTAAGTTGTCCAACAGTTATGTTGAAAAAGCTGTTGTTTTGTTTTCATGACAGAGAACGTAAGAAGTGGGGATGTAGTGAAATAAAGGGAACTAATTACTGAGGGAAAGGCTGTACATAGCACTCGACTCGCACTGAGTTCAAAAGGCCTTACAGCATTTTGTATAATCAGTCTGAGATGAATGTTTCTGTTTCAAAAAGTGTTTCATTAAAGCAGCTCCATTTTTACACAAAAGAACAGCATCTTTCTTTCTTTACCTTTTCTTGCCCTCTGACGGCTCGGTACAAAGGATCACTGCAGTATGACAGAAGCAAAAGGAGCAGAAGCACAACCCTACCTCTGGCACGCTCAGCTGGAAACTCAAGTCACAGAGATCTGGAGCTTTCCCTGCTTCCCCCCACCCCAGCTGGTTTGCACTGGAGGGGAGGGAGAGAGCTCTAGGTTACAGTTTGGAGAATAAGAAGGGAAGGAGCAAACACAAGAGGGACTACAACAAATGACTCGAAACTGTAAATGCCAAATTCTATCAAAGCAAACACAAGTGAGGCTAGCTATGTGTTAAAACCAGCAACATTTAAATAGGATGATGTGATTTCAATTTGTAGAACCACCGAATCCCAGACCAGTCTGGGTTGGAAGGGACCTTAAAGCTCATCCAGTCCCACGGGCAGGGACACCTTCCACTAGAGCAGCTTGCTCCAAGCCCCTGTGTCCAACCTGGCCTTGAACACTGCCAGGGATGGGGCAGCCACAGCTTCTCTGGGCACCAGAGCCTCAGCACCCTCACAGGCAAGAACTTCCTAACATCTAAATCTACCCTTATCAAACAGAAGACTCTTGATACCCAGATCATCTTACAGCCCATTCTAGAACTTGGAATAAAATGTGAGCTTGTACCATGTTGCCCGATTGTTTTTTCCATAAAGTTCCAAATAATTTCTTTAGAAGGCAAAACCAAATAAGCTTCACCCCAATCAGCTACTATAGCCCATGTAAACCCTATATGGCACAACCAACACCAAAGTGCATTTATTTTCTCCAGATTAACATTCATTATATAGAAATATGTAAGAAAAGATACTCAGCTGTAGAGAATAGTAACATTTAGGAGTTCCAACAAAAGACAAATAGCTTATCAGTTCAGACATTAATGAGCAATGTAGAGGAACAAGGGGAAGAGGGGGAAACCCACTCAAATAGTTGTTACACTCTTAAGCAAAGTAAGCCCTATAAACACACGCGCGTATTTCCTGTTTGTGGTCTATTACTGAATTTGAATTCAGTTGTTCCAGACAGCAGATTGCAATTGCATGGGTAGACACTATGTAAAAATTAAAAGCTAACACATTAATCCTTGTTCCCACGTTATAGGATATTTTCTTTGTTTTTAATGTACTGCAATTTAGCACTGCATTAAAAAGGCTTGCTTTTTCAGTAAGATTCTAGAAGCACTGAGTATCTCAAGCTGGGAAGGACCCATAAGGATCACTGAGTCCAAATCCCTGCTCCTTGCAAGGCCACCTAAAACTAAACTGTCTGACTATGATCATCATCCCAAACTCCTTGAACTCTGACAGGCTTGGTGCTATGACCGTGTCTCTGGGGAGCCTGAATAATAGCTGATAAAATAACAAAGAAAGAACAATATTATGCACAAGAAATGATACACCAGCTTTAACCTTGGGCATTCTTAGGAGAATAGAGAGGTATAAAATTTAATACCATTTTAAAAAGCATCTTTCAAAATATGAGACGTGGTTCTGCTTCTCCACGTGTTACAAAATAAATCATAAAATACTTCCTTTGCATAGAGAAACCCCAAACCAAACAAACCAAAACCAAATCAATTTTATAAAGCTGTCTATTTTTGTGACAAATCCATCAACAAAAAACCCTGAGATGATGTCTGGGGCAAGATTCAGATCTGATGCTCCACATCAGCACCATTCTCATCTGCCTCTACAAAACTCCTGTGTAGCGAATTTACTGAATCCACACCACTGTGGTGAAAGCTCTTTGCAGAAGTGTTATACGTGACAGGAGAAGTGGAAACATCTGTGAGCCAACAGTGCAAAGAAACCAGAGAGAACTGGGGAAGCAGTATGAAGAGCCATCCCAACACTCTTGCACTACATCAAAAAACAGAGGAACTGCACCATACTGTGTTTACCACCAAAAGATGAGACAGTCGTGGGAGGAAGGAGACTTCAGAAGAAATCTTAGTCAGCCGCTGTCACCGAGCCTTATCTTAGATGCCACCTATGATAACGAAGTGCTAGCCAGATTCCCAAGGCAGACACACAGCAATTACAGCTTGAGGACCTTACATAAACAGCTAGCTAGCATATTTGTCACGACCTTGCACTGGTACTTGAATCACAGCTGTGTGACATTTGCTGAACGGATTATAGCCTAAAAATAACTGATGCTTCTCTCCTAGTCTATTCAATCAGCAAATAGCCTCCCTCCAGTTTCTCACAGTGCTCAAAGTATTTCCTCTAGGAAAATATACTCAGGAAAGAATTTCTGATCAGAAACCATAAGAAAAGTAAACCAAAAATGTCTGCAGCATAAGCCAGGTCATGAGGAAAGGTCCTAAGTGTTGTTTCTATGAATGCACTTATGCCTGTGAAGGACTGGAAATCAATGGCAACTCAGGTACATGAAGACCACAGAGCATAACCACCCTGATTTCAGATGAGTCCAAAGCTTTGCACTGACAGGCACACAGCTCCGTGTATCATCTACAAAGATAATGACTTTGGACATATAATGAAGGACTAGGTTGAAAACAAACCATAGAAGTAACTCTAGCACATTAAAAGTTCTTTAATGTCTTTATAAGTATTTAAGCTCTCTAAGATCTGAAGTTTGTCAGCTGGAAAATGACGACCTTCACATCTGAAAATCTTCCAGTTAACCATCACAATGCTTTCAAGTGGTCACCCACCTCATCCCTCCAAAAGCCTCCCAAATGGCTTTTAAAATAGACAGTAAGTGGGGAAAATGAATTGTGTGTTTACAGTTCCTGTTCTACAGTGAAAGTAAGCAAATTTAGTATTGGTGGCTGCACGTACCATTTCCTTGTGATTTGGGTAGAAGGTTTGCTCAATTAAAGGGAACTTCTCCGGACCCAAAGTTTTGTAGACAGACACCAGCTGGGCAAACTGTAAAAGAAAGCAAAACAGAACAAAAAGCTTAGGAAAGAAACCACATTCAACCAAAACGATCTCATACTCAATCAAAATGATCTCATCTTAAACCACAACATACTGTCATTTTGCTGCTTGTCTTCTGTGTTTCATAAACCCAGCAAATTCACAGGAACGTTCAACACTTGCTCTCTCCTCCCCTCTCATGTGCACACCTTTTCAAACCCTCCAAGCTTCCTGAACAGCTCCACAAAGAAAAGCCTCTATGAGTTAAGCCTTCACATGTGCAGAAAATGAAATACACTGGAATACTGCTTTTCAGATATCCTGTCTGTATGTTTGTGGTAATAAAATCATTATAATTTTGCATTTTCTATCATCTTTGATCTAAAGATCAGACACAATTGGTTGTATTTGGTACTTCACAGACACTAAAATACCCTTTTGCACAGGGAAAAGCAGTAGCTGTACCATATGGAACAAGTCAGGTGAAGGACAAAGCAGAGAAGTTTGATTCCCTAGGCTCTAGCCATGGCTATTCTTCCCCAAAATCAACAGAGGTGCTGGTAATTTAAGCAGCTACATGTTACTGCCATTTCTATTAATGTTTCTTTCAGTCTTTCTTCTCCAAGATAGTCAAGTCTACCTATACTCTGGACTGTCAGAACCTAATGCAGAAAGCAAGGCAGGATTTAAGCACAACAAGACAAAGAGTTCTTTATTAAACAGAAACGCATTTGGGGGCTGCTCTTTCTCTTCAGTGAGCAGATCAACTCTCCTGTTGTAACAGTTCAAAAAGCAAATCACTCTTGAGATCCAGGCTTGGCAAGTGAGGTTTCTAGGGAGCAAAGACGGCTTTGGCAGTCAGAAGACCACTATTGTTTCAAGCCTCCAAAGCTCTGGCTTGTACATGCCTGTGATGTGTTTCATTGTCATGATGCCAACATGAGACATAAACAACTTAGCACAACAGTGTGAATAGTGGGGTTTGCTGGTTACAAACAGGAAAAAAGCAAAGAACAATGGAACTCTGTAACACGGCTAGTTAGATAACATACCTACTCTAATGCAATTGAGAGTGCAAGGAGAACAAAAACTGTCTAAAGGGAAGAAAATGATGAAAGCTTTGCATCATATTTCCAGATGGCACAGAGAATTTGTTCAATTTTGTGGTGTTTACTCGGGGTTGGTAAAACACATATTTAGATTTTGAAGCCCAGTGGAAAATACCTTAATGATGAGTAGTTTCCACCAAAGCCTGAAGAAATTCTAGCTGGATAGTGTGCTGTACAAAACTAACCCCAAGCAAAGGAAATATTATCACAGCTACCAAAATAAGGTGGTTTGTGAACAGGAATCCTGACAACTTACTATTTATGTCTGTTCTTATCCAAGATCCAAATTCAAAATGTCATAAGCAAATAGTGTCCATTGAATACATAAATTTTGCCAAACAATTGTTACGCTAAAATAAATTTATTTGCCTACCTTAAAGTAAAAACCTTAAAAAAAAAATATGTCAGATGATTGCATTTCCTGGGATTCTTTCCTTATTTTCTTTTCCAGTTTCACTGAAAGCAAGCAAAAGAAACTGACACTGCTTATAGGTCTTGTGGTACTCACTCAAGAGGCAAGAGAGCCAAGATAACTGAGATTAATACTAGCAAGTGTTTGTTTCCTTAAAATCATATCGACCACAGAGAGTACATGTGTATCATGCTAAAGTACACTCCCAATTAGCAAATAAGCTATTAAAGAGCATGGAAGAAAAGCAGGTTTAAATTTCCTGATGGAGAAGAGAGGAATAACACGGCAAGGTTTATCCTTTGCCCCTGCTGGGACACTGCTTCACCTCTGCAGCTACAGTGTTAGGGATCTCTTGCCAACCTTTTCTCCCCTCAGAAAAAGCAAGTTGATAAATTCAAGCCAGATTCACCCAACCAGACCACTTGTGGAAATCCTGCTGGACCTGGACAGACAGGAGGCCACACGGTGCTTACAAACAGGCTGAGTACAGAAGAGCGGGTTGTCTGCCCTTCTATCCAAACCGGGTTTAGAGGGCTGCTGGAAGCTACACTAACAAAATGGATTTGATATTTCACAGACTTTTTAAATCATAAAGAAACCAAACCAGCCCATATAGACCCGATTAATGCTTTGCCTTGATTACAGCTCATTAGAGTTTATAAAATTCTTTCCTGGGCAAAAGCATAATTTTTTTAGAGTATAAATTACTCAATTATCATCCAATCCAATGGTGAATGTTTTGAGATGTTCATGGAATAGAGAATACTGGTAGAGCCGCTCCAGACTTCAATATTTTATATGGATGCCAAAACCCCTTGGGAGATTTAACAATTATCTAACAAAAAGAAACTCACAGGGCTCAGTATTCCAGCAGTATTCCATCTTTGCAACATCTTCAGAGAAAACAAAATGGAAAAAAGGTCTTTTAACTCTTATTTATTTGCTGAATTTACTTCTTAGTTCCAAATGTTGTGTCTTATTTTCAGCTCAAAGAGAGATATTCTTAGGCACATCTATTTATGGTTTTCAGATAGGCTTTCTTTAAAGGAAAATAGCGGGATTTTGTATCATTCTTTAGAATGTCAGCTCTTCTCTGTTCTACCAGGCATTAAAAGCTTCCACATCTAGGCCTATGGAGTGTTCCTGTATCAAAGAACAGGAGGGCACCAGCTACACTTTTTCTCCTCTCAACAAAGTACGATAACAGCTTAAGAAGAAATACTTAGTCAAAAAGACACTTACTCCCTTTGATTTCACATAAAAGCTTTATGGGGTTTCATCACACTCTACAGATGTGACTGCATAGACTCTACTGTAACCAAACAGCACACAGTTATGGAAATCACTTTGCTAACTTCATAAAGATCTGAATAATGACTTTGCTTATCACTTGAGATGAGTTAAATTGTGCATAATTACATGCATGCCATCCCCAAAATGCTCAGTTTTTCCTGAACAAACTGCACAAGCATTCTCCTCAAAGATAATTAGATATGAGATTGAAAATTAATCACTCCAGATGGTGCTTTGTGTTACCTTTAATTCCAGCAAGCTCCTCATCTCTCTTGCCAGAGTGAAGGATACGTATCATTGACCATTCCCGTGGGGAATTTCCTGGTATGTCAAGTAAGATTTTCATGGAACGAACGACTTCACCTTTGTCTGCAGTTGTTCACTATTAGGGAAGTACAACTGAGCTGTGTAACCTTTTGTGTCCGAGATTTCCCTTTGTTGTGAGTATTCATTACCTGTCCCCTTTACGAGTTAAGGCTTGCTTCTATTGGCAGTGGAAGAACTCCAACCAGGCATCTAATACTTCACGGTAACAACTATAACAACCATGAAATTCTCTGGATAGGCTGGTTCACCAAAGCAGAGAAGCTGGTACTCTCTAGCACTGAAGAAACAGTAAAACTTTGACGGATGAACACTTTCTGAATCCCTTTGTCATTACAAAAATAGCACTTTTAGCTGAGATTTAACTTATCTTTGACTGCTGTAAGGTGTGGGCACATCTGAGTGAGAGCATCCCATGCAATACCAGTTTACTTCTGGATTTCTCTATATAAATTTGCCTTTTACCAAATGTATTAAATGTGTACCAGTGATTGTGGCTGAAATTACTTCAGTAAGAGTTCTAAGTTTCTAATACAATCTCAATATTCAGTACTGCTGCAAGCTTGCTTTGAACATGTGTTACTTCAAAGCAGGTGACACAAAACGGTTTAAAGACTGGGCTGTTATGCTGCTCCTGACAGAGTCCAAGTTTCATCCTGCTGTATACTGAAATAATTCCTTTGTAAGACGAAGAATTGATGAAAGGCAGCTTTCCATGGAAATGCTGCAGAGGTTCCCAGTATTCCTCCGTGAACTGCACAACACAGGAAATTATGCCTGAATATATATTATACATCATGACACATGAGTGTGGATGGGGGCCTCAGCAACTGGGTTCTCCCTTTCAGCCTCGGTGGCCAACAGATTGAGAGTCAAACACTATAGACCCTTCAGAGGGAGAAGAAACGGAGCAGTTGTGTGGAAAGGGCCAGGAGGGTTCACTGGACACATGTCCTCTGTGGGGGCCAATTCCATCAAGACTTCCACCACGCCTGTGTTTTAAACACGCTTTGGGTTTGGCTTTGTGGGGGTTTTCATTCATTTTATTTTAAGTGACTATACATGGACGGTATCTGTGCTACTATTCTATGCTATTCATGCTCCGCTTTGTTGCCGTCGGCCTACCTTTCTTCTACTATGCTTTAGTAAACATTAAATACTTCCCCTGAAGGCTGAGTACATACACATTTGCTTTGCTCTTTGATACCCAACACAAGGATCAAGGGGAACAGACTCCTGACTAGCTTAGGTACTACTTTCTGCCAGCAGGAGCTGACTGACAGCTTAATGAAAGCAGTCAAACTTTCAAAGTCAATGCAAAGTTTGCCATAAAACTGAGCAATGAAACTGTCTACAGATCAGTTTGGGCACATGAACAGAATCCAGAAAAGATGGGAACTGACAAAAGAACTTGATGTTCCTCCAGTAGTTTCCCAGTATTACAATGCAAAGCCAAAGGCACCACAGTTGGTCTGTGATTGGAAAGATGACTTATACGGACCCTGTATCATAATTCAAGTTGTTTCCTAACACAGAGGAGTTGATCCGCTATCCCTGGTGCAGCCCAGCCTCACAGCAGAACACGGTGAGGATCTCCTCCTCTCCAAGCTCAGCTGCTCTCCCCCACTACATCTTTTAGTCAAATCCTGCTGCTTTACTCACCAACCCTGGGACTAGCAGCATCGCTTCCTTCCATCCCTGACTGCAGCTGATGTTTTCTCACCTTCTTTACCTCCAGCTCCCTCCTCACCCTCTGCGGTGCTTGTCTGCACCTAAGGCTACTCAGCCTGTGTGGGTTGTGCTGACCCTTCCCAGAACTGCTCCATGTTCCCCAGGATTTCCAAAGGGCATTTGTTTGACTCCTGCAGCTCCCCTGCAGCATGTGTGCTGCAGCCTGTGCTGCCTCGGAGAGGCACATCTCTCTGATTAGCCATCAGTGCTGTAATTAACCTACGGAAGACTTTCACATCAGGTTTACACCTACATACAAACCATTAAGAATTGCTGCAGGATTCAAAAAATAAAGCTTTAAATAAAAAGCTCATGCCCTTGGAAGCACTGGATGCAGAACTCTTGCTTACAGACTACCAGAGTGCATCCGTGAGAGCGAAACAGTTTAATACAACAGTTAGAAAAGCTGGATCTAAAAAAATAATCAAAACCACTGGAAAACCAGCAGAGGGGCAGAGTCAGAGACACAAAAGCAGTCCCTCTTGGCTTGCAAAGTTGGGTAGCAAGGCACCTGGCAATGAGAAACACCTTGGCTAATGAAGGAGCCAGTGACAAAATGCATAAACAGTGAGGAAGCGGAGATTTCAAGAAGATAGGTGGATTAAAAAGAAGGAAAAGTAGCTGATGAGCATAAAAGGTTGAAAACAGACAAGACTTGTTTGTTCCACAAGAATTTGCAAAACTAAGTACTGTGAGGCCGAGATCAAGAGGCCTTCTGGAACTTTTTATTTCAGAATGAGAAGTTACAGAGGGGAAAAAAAATTAGTTTATGGAACTGAGTCACCGAAATAAAAGCTACAGGGGCTCCTGCTTGGGTGCACTTGGCAGCAATGAGAATGTGCAGCTTATTCCATTATGATGGGAACATGGAGTTCAGTGTCTCGCCCAAGGAAACATTTCTGCACCTGGTAATTTTAATGGTACTTGGGCAAGTGCATAAGCACTTCTCAAAAGGGTTTGGGGCTCACCACAGCAGAAAGATTTTATTGCTTTGTGGGACTTCTTTTAGAGATAGTAACATCCTGAGACTTTGCAGCTAAAATAAGGTTTATAAAAATACTTAATTCAATAAGACTTCACGGTACAGGAAGAAATCTACCTTTTAATGCAAACTGTGTTTTTACAGATATAGCCCTTCCATGTTCATTGTTAAGGAGTCTTATAGTTCATTGCCTTTTGTGCAGGTATTGAGATGTGTATGTAGGAAGTTATCTTCACGAAAAAAAGCATTATTTATGTATTTAACCATTGAAGTAAAAAGTAAAGCCCATTTTCATATTGCTAAAATACATCTTTTTCCTTTGACTGAAATTGCACATAGATAAAATCAGGGGCATCTGCAACTCTGTTCACAGAATTCAAACTCAGTCAAATCAGGCTTCTTACATACATGGACTTTCCTGTCCTGAGATCCTGCCCTCATTTCAGCAAGATAATGGTGTTTTGTATTTCAGTGCTGCAGCAGAACCAGCAGATAATTCAAAGGATATGAATGACAGCTTTAGACTCCTGGTTTGCAGATTAATCTTACAGCCTTTATTTAAATGAAGTTTCTTTCAGTAAAAGCTAAGAAATGACTGCAAGCCTGTTGCAATTTTGTGCCACTAGAACCGTTCAATGCACTGAAAGTCTTAAAGAGATGTCAAGAGCTCCCAGTGCTGCCCTTTAGTGCAGGGAAGAGCAGGGCAAGGTGGCAACAACCTACCACAGCATTCAAGAAGGCCATACAAAAATTTGAGTTGACTTTTGCATTAAATTAGCCTCATGGCAGTAAATGCTGGTCAAAGCAAAATATACATATATATTTAATCTATAAAGTATTTAATAGTTCAAGATTGATGAACACAGAGCTGTGAGAATTACTTGTATGGAACAGAAAAAAACAAACATCACACTGAGGTATATTCATTACTCAAGGGTCTCTGCTTTTTTCATGGAATTTCAGGTGAGTTTACATACACAGGATCATTAAGAGAGTCTGTAATATTCCCTTTCTGTTTTAAGAACAGATAGCTTAATATAGCTCTATAAAGAGGTGCAATCTTACAAGACTGGCTGAAACCACGAGGAAATTCAGTGATGGCTCTAGGTTTTATCTAACGAAATACATACAACTATAGCCACCGACTAACACATAGGTCTTAACATTTCTGATGTTAACAGATGTTAAATCTGAAAGCCTCTAAACGTCTTCCCTATCTGAGTTGAAGCCAGATTGCAGGTACGCATTCTTTACCCTTGACCTTCAAAAAGATATCCTCTGGCACATAGAGAAGTGAGTAACCAGCCAAATTCTACCCTGTTGTTCAATATTATTGTACAAATCTTCCTTTTGGAAATGAGCATAGAATTTTCTTATGGTGCAATAAAAACTTCTAATATCTTTCTCTAAGAGGCATGGAATAGCATTGAGATGTCTCATAGATTTACAGTAAATAGGTTTTCCAAAGACTTTCCTTCTTGCACACATCCATTTCATTTGGTTTTCATTCTCCAGAAGATACTCGGACACAATATTGAAACTCATCTGTGTGGCTGTGTCTGCCTATTAACATAGCTTCAATAATTCATGTCAACAGGAAGCTGGAATGAACAGAGCTCATTTCTTTCACACGCTCCTCCCTGCAGAGTGCCTACAAGTTCCCTGCCAGTGTCCCAGTCTGTTGCTCAAGATTATGAAGTGTAGCTTGGAGGGGAAAAAGCACAACAGTGCAACTCCTAACAGCAACACATGAAGGAAGAGAAAACAAGGTAGGGGAGAGTACTCAATACCATCAGAAAGCAACAGGCTGCCACTAAAACAGAACGAAAGGTAAGGGTAGAGAAATGAAACGTTCAGTCAGAGTAGGAAGATGAAGATAGCTGAACAGAAAATCATCTGCAAAAGAAACAGAGCAAACTACAACACACGAAGGCACAGGATGATGTAAGCTTGGCAAAAGGAGCAAGAGAGGAAAATGTCAACAAACTTGCAAAAATGTATTTGGCTGTCCTCTCCCGAAGCACAGAGAAACAAACAGAACTGCGACGGCTCCAGCACTACCAAGTTTACCAAAGGGAAAAGCCATGACCAGCCTTCCCTCAGAATGATTGCAGATATGCAACCGAACAAATTTTGGCATAACAAAGTGTTCTATGGCACTTCTCTTACACTTAAACCCCTTAATAACAACAAATTCCCACAATGAAGCAGACAAAGTCCCAGTGAGCTTTTGAAGATGTTTCAGTGCAAGACGGGTTCACATCTAGGGCTCTACGTGAAAAACACCCTGTTAGAGTGGTGAGGCACTGGAATGGGTTGCCCAGGGAGGCTGTGAATGCTCCATCCCTGGTGGTGTTCAAGACAAGGTTGGACAAAGCCTTGGGTGATATGGTTTAGTGTGAGGTGTCCCTGTCCATGGCAGGAGGGTTGGAACTTGATCTTAAGGTCCTTTCCAACCCTAACTATTCTATGATTCTGTGATCTTTCAGGTGTCTCTACATTCATACAGGTGTCTCTGTTTTCTAGGTCTCATTTCCACTCTGCAGCTTTTGATCAGAAAACAGTTCCTGGTGTTTTAACTTTATTTCCCACATTACTGAAGTGATGTATCAGTTTGTCATTAGACCAACAGAGTTTACATCCCATGAGGCCAAGCCTGCTCTGCACCCAGCTCTCCATCCATGCAGTGACAGACATCCCTTCCCCAGGTGGTACAGCTGTGCAGTAGCTTGACACACTACCCTACATCCCCTCCTTGATTACATGAAGCCAGTATTTCAAGCTAAATACAGAGTTTTCCACAAGCGTGGCAGCAGCTAATTGAGGTCACTACTCACAAATGATTTTGTAGACCTGTTATTACGCTGCAGATTGTGCCATCACTGCCTTCACCAGTGTAAATGTGTAATTAGTGTCTAGCAGATCCTTAAAGCCTTCGAAACCAGTCACTGTTATGTAGCCTCCCAAGGCATACTAACAAGAGAACAGATTTGCAGCCAGCTGCAGATGCTGCTAGGTAAAGCTACTATCATGGAATTGGATGGAATCCAGCAGAATGGGTTTTATGAGAATTTTCTTTCTCTTCAGTCATACACATTTGGTCTACACAGCTACAGCAATTCTGTGATCTCTGCAGTGTTGAACTGCTGATCACTATCTGTGGCATGAGATATATAAAACAGCAATCCAGACCGTATTGTGTGTAATTAGTACTTCACAGGCCAGGTTTAACTGAAATAGCATTCTACCTATAGCAGTCATGGACCTTGAACTGCGTGGTGGTCACTGCTGAGTCAGGGTCTGCATCTTTAGTATGCTCCAATTAATTCTACCTCACCACAGTTCCACGTATTAGCAGTGCTGTACACAGTGTGGGTGAAGAGCTAATAACCTGTGGCATTCCAAGACCTGCCACCAGAGTCTGCAACTGAAGCTAAAATCAAGATCAGGGTTCAGCTGACGTAAAGACTTAAGCATGCTAATTCCACATAAATCTTACTGGGAAGCATGAAAAAGGATGTGTGCAGGGCAGGAGAAATTTTTTAAAAATTCAACTGGAAAAACATGGAATTATTTTTTTTTTTAATATATTTTCCCAGTCTGACTCGTAAGTAGGGATTTGACCCATTGCTGCAAGCACTGTCCTTATCACATCTTCCAGTTACTTCTGGAATTAGTTCCCTCTCTGCAATTACTTCCCTTACCTACATCATTTACTACAGGAAAGTTTACATCAATTTTCTAAGCCTCAGCTAAGGAATATCTCATTTATTTCTTGAATTACCTTTTCTAAAGGAAAAGAGAGATAGTAAAGTACCTAGATTCTAGCTAAATAATACCAGGTCATACCTTTGGGTAAGTAATTATGCTCTTTTTTCTTTTTACTATCACAAAACTTTCATAAGTACTTTACACCAGGTTCTACAGACCATTTTAGACATGAGTCAAATTATGAGTCACAAATCCAACAAGGAAAGTATACATTTTTTCCTCGCTTTAACTTGCTGCAACTATAAATTAAACTATGGAACATTCTTGGCTCATTGGAAAGGGATAAGTCATGCACAAGACTATCGCTTTGCAACACGACAATGCAATGAAATGTTCCAATGTGGTAAGACAAGGCATGAGCCTTAAAACAGTTACTCTGCAGCTCTGCATGCATTCACTAATAAAGAATTTAGTCTTTCTTTATAAAAGTCATGTTTTCCCCCTAGGTAAGAAGCTTTCTGACATCCTTAGTAGTGTGTAAGTGAATACTCCTCTCACAAACCAGGACGATGACTTTTTCCCAAGGTAGGTGCTAAGTATTATCAGAGAAGTGAAATAACGGGAGCCCAGTAATAATCCCAAGCATTAGCATATTTCAGCAGGCAAACATCTCACCAACACACTCATTTCAGTATATTTTTTGCCACGGTTGCTGGCTTCCCAACTTTTCAAAGGGTTATTCAGTGCTTTGAACTTTTGACATGCATTCGAAGGAACTAGGTACGTCCTGACACTGGAAAATACAAGCTTTCAGACTTGTTTTCAGAAATGTTTGGTGTGTTCCTGGCAATCTTCCACCTCTCAATAAAATACCTCACATCAAATGCAAATTGTTCATTGGCAAAGGCCCAGAAGCCCACACTTGCCTGCAGGCACAGGACAGCAAGAGTTCTGATGAAAAACTGAGGGCAGGTGCGCCAGCTTCTAACACGGAGAGCATGAATCTACCCTCAGGGTTGAGAAGAGATGCTGTGCATCCAGAGCTCTACGTTCTAAAGAAATGCAAAGACCCTATACTCTGAACAACAGTAACTTAAAAAACAAAGAACTTGTATATTGGATTCTAACTCTCACTTTATTCTTTCCTGACTTTCCCTCCTAGCAATTCTATCCTACTCATGATTTTACCTTGCAGTAAATAAGAGCAACTGCCCATGACTAATTCAATCATTTTTCATCCCTTAAAGGCATATTCCATTGGAAACCCTATATTTTTAAATTCTGTTACAGAAATTACCATTCATTTCTACCACTCAAATTTTACCTACAGGGAAGTGAATGTATTTTTCATAAATTAATACAGATTGTTACTCATGACTTTATTCTGCTTCCTGATTTTTCATAAGGCTTTTGAACCTGTAATTTTTATAGAAATAGCTTTGACACAACTATCAAGTCACCCACGTTAAGAAAGGATTATCCATAAAGGCATCCTTTACCTGCAGTGAAGACGGGGCTGATTGATGGCAAGTCCAAGCATGTGCTTGCAAACCTGACAGGGACACTCAGGGCTGCTGAACATGTTCCCTGACAACCTGACATAAGCTGTACTTTATGAAAAGATACAGATGTGGATGAAGTGGAACCCAACTTTGCATTTGAAATGGCTGTTAAGGCAACAAACGATATAAATTGGAATGAGAATTGGAGTGTATTTTATTATTTAAGCTATGACGAAAAAGAAATTTAAACGAAAGGGGTCTTCACTGAAAACATACAATTGCAGTTCCAGCAAATCAGTTCTGTATGTAACAGATGAGCCTGGCAGGTGTTTCAATTCCTTTAATCAGTGCTGTAAATGTTCAGCCGATTTCTGATGAAGGAACTTGCAGAATAATTCTGCTAGGGTTTTTTTTCTAGTTACAGTTTAAGTAAGCATATATCAGCTAAGCTTAAATAGGTGGGGAACACTGCTTAAGTCACTGGCCCGAAGTACATCTAGGAACACAGTATGAGCATCAGTAGTTCTTATGCTTAGTGCTTCCATGCAGCGACAGATTGAGAAGAGCACCCCAAGGCATCCAAAACTAGACCACAGTTTGCAGCAGGGATTGCACAGAGGCAGGGTAGCCTGTATGGGTTAGGTGTAATCAAGCAAGTTAGAAGATAACATTAGCAAAACCAACAGTTCCTGGGTTCTGCTGCATTATTTGAATATTCATGACATGGGCTGAATCAAAAGGATCAACAGATTTTTACCCTCAGAGTATTTCTGGCATGGGTTGAAATGGGTTTGCAGGATGTCTTGCAGCACTTAGTGATGAAGATTCCATGATGCTCTGGGATAAGCATGGCTGTCTCTACACCTCCCACTACCACAAAGAACAGAAGTCAGGATATTCCAAGTTAAATGCCCAAACAAACCCCCTTGTGCTTGTACAGAAACTTTTTGTGCTCAAATTAAAAGTCCACACTTCTAAGTAGGATTCAGCTAAAGTACAGCATCATCACAGAATGGGAACCAATCTCACATTTACAGGCTTAGCTTATGGTCACAGGTAGTTACAACCCAGAACTGAAGCCACTGGTGGAGCAAAGAACAATCGTTCACAGCAGGAGTGTTGCCTGCTCAGCCTCACTGTCCATGGACTTGCAGGCAGGGTGTGTAGGCTCCAGCCCTGCTCTGTTACACACCTTAATAAAACAACTTCAGGGAACTACAGGAAAAAGGTGAAAGAAGCTAGTTTTAAGCATGTCGCCTGTTTGACGCTACAGTTTCTCTAGAACAGTCATTTCTGAGAGGAAAACCTGAAAGGGATGACACGGACTCTTGCTGAGGCTGGGCAAATGGAGTATTTCAAAGAAAACCCATTTTGGCTCTCAAATGTAGAAGTGCAAGGTAGGAAATCTCAAAGGGAAAAAATATCATTCTTCGCTATGTTCAAACAAAATAAGATCAACTGAAAAATATCTTCATTTCACTCGTTTCTTGGCTGAGACAAACTACAGACATTTCAGCCAAAATGAGAACTTTTGCAAAAACCAAAGATACAGATTCTTCTGGCAATTCAGAAGGCAGTCATTTCATCATGAGCTGTGGTGTCATGGAATGGGTTGGAGGGGATACTAAAGCTCATCCAGTCCCAGTACCCTGCCACGGGCAGGGCTCCCTTCCACTAGAGCAGCTTGCTCCAAGCCCCTGTGTCCAACCTGGCCTTGAACACTGCCAGGGATGGGGCAGCCACAGCTTCTCTGGGCACCCTGTGCCAGTGCCCCAGCACCCTCACCCCCTTAGAAAAGCTCTACCATAATTCAAGCCTATTTTAAAATTACTATAATTCTAAATTGAAATAAGACCTTATAAGCATAATACTTCATTATTTGTGAGGTATATTATGTGGAACAAGAAAAAGATATGGAACATGAATTAATCCTTTCACACACTTAGATTTATATTTGCTTTTGCTTGGTCTTCCACCTGTTATAGTAAATATTCCTATAACTTCCACTTACTCCCAGTTAGAAGAGTGAAAAACCAGCACAGAAATTTTATGTGAAACAAGGCCAATGGTAAGAAAGAGCTATCTTTATCAGTTTGGTGGAAGAACAGCCATTACCCTAATGCCACCACAAGAATATTGCAAGGAGGAATTATTCATTTTCTTTTTACTGCATCCTCCTTGCATATCAATGCTACTGTTATTGCTCTACCACCCAGCTTTACAGTATACAATCAATCAAAGGAGTAAGAAATGCCCCACAGCACAGAAAATGCGATGTATTAAAATCATGGGTTCAGCAATGTACAATATGTATTCTCAGAAGGTATAAACGTTCAATCAAATATGTATGCCCCATTGTGGTTTACTGCAACATAAGCATATAATAAAATTAGCTGGAAGAAATATATGTTAAAGTCTGCTAACATTTTTTTGGAGGAATTTTAATAATAAATGTGAAAAAAAAACATCTTCAAGGCAATAAGAAGTATTACAGTAAAGCTTCCCTTTGGTATGAGAAGTACTGACAACTGTAATGATGTTCTTTTCTTACCTCAACAACAAAGTTAAAAATGATGAAGCTTTGTCCCTTTGTAACAAGTGGTATTCTCTGAAGTTTCATTAGCTCTTGGACAACTGAATACACGTATTACAGGAACAGTACTGCACCATTCATCATCATCTTTCTCAGCACTACATTTTACCTCGTTGCTACTAATGTTTAGTTCTCTATGAAGCAAGATCACTGAATTCTACCTCCATCATTACAAAGCATGTAATGAAAAACTGAATCTGCTTCTGCAGTAAAACTGATACACATCAGTGATTCTCCAGTGTACTCATTACTCTAGGTGTAGCAGAAAAGACAAACTCCTAACCCCATATGCACAAGATTATGAAAAGAGCTTTTAAATGAGGAAACTAATAGCTCCAGATTTCCTTGCTAAGGCATTGCCCCAAACGTTTCACAGGCATGCGGAAAACACTGGCTAAAGTCTGTTTGAATTAAGTTCAAAACCACAAATATGAAAAACATTCTCAGCTTGCTTTTCCCAAGTTGCAAATAAACACTCTCTTCACTTCAGCACGTATGCTGGCAGTGGGCAGGCTTGCCATTGGCTTCCTCACTTAGTTCACTATTTGTACTACAAACACTTTGTCTCCACACTGCCTGCACAGCTCTGCTAAGTACCTCTGCAGTTTGATACTTCAGTGTTCACCAAAGGGACCTAAACAAGCAAAGAAAACGTCACCAACTGCTTTTGCACCAGGAGAACTTGCTGGTGAGTGACTTACCACCCACGGTTTGTCACAGAAGTTGTAGATGGACTCCAAGGAGTTGACGCTGGGGATGCCAGCGTACTGCATCCCGATGATCAGGTTACGGAAGTCTTCGTTTTCTGCCATGCTGAATGAATGCTGTCGAACCAGGACAAAATCAGGCCTGAAGGACCTAGCAGGAAAAAAGATACATTGCTAATGGTCAATGATCAAATGTGGTTTTTTCCGTCAACAGCCCAGTCTTAAAAGGGAAAATGTCTAGCTGATGGATCCATTTAGCTGATGGACAGAGAAGTACTAAAAGAACACTCAAAACAAAGGTAAATGCTAAAAGAGGGAAAGAGTTATTGTGGCTTTATGAAAATCTGTCCTGTATCATTTCTCAACCATCAGCTAATGGTTGCTCAGAAAATATCAGCATCCAGTCAATAATGTGACTCCATTCAGAGCACAGAGACATTATCACAACTTCTCAGGTTGTCTTCCAACTGAAAGATAAATCACACATATGAAGTCTGAATATGTACTTAGTCTATGCACACTGGTTCCTAAGCAATGACAATCAAAACCAAAGCAGGCAAATGTCACTGCCAGAAACTTCAGCTTCTTGGGAATAACTGTTTTCACAACTATTGTCAGACTTTTTAAAAGACAGTAAAAGGTGAAGCAACCCCATTGCTTCCAAAAGGCACTGGAGATAATCACAATCCAAGTTCTGATCAATGCACTTGTCAAAATGAATTCCTAAACTTAAACCTGCACTTTGTTGTTTTCCTTTTCTCTCTTGTATCTAATCAGAATTTCCCCTGTTGCAGCCTCCACGGATTACTGTCCTATCACCATGCACCTTTAAGAACAGTCTGACACCATCTTCACCTCACTCAAACCCTGACATTTAGTTACTGAAGAAGTTTATAAAACTGAAAAGATATAACGCAACTGGAGGGAGCCACCAGTACAGGGCAATTTGCTCCTAATCTTGCCTGTTGAAAGATTCTCTGCTGGTGGAAAAACACTGACTAGCTTGAAGCTATCGACCTCCTGAAAGAGGCACAACTGTAGGGTAAATTAAATTAGAGCAGTGTAATTATTTACACGCCCTGACTAAATATAAGCTGTTTGCTGGAGTGCAAAATTCCAAAGATTATGAAGTCATTCCAAAATCTCACTCTAGTAAAACAAAACCAAATCAAACCAATTAGAATTCACACTGAAATTGCCGTAGCAGTTTGGAGATCCCAGCCCGAACGCAGTAGTCAAAGCAGATTAGCTGGAGCCTTAACCAGGCTTTCAAGAGTCGTTACAACAGCACTGTGGAGTAGTGACCACAACTCCTTAAGAACTGTAGCCTTTAAAGAAATTCCCAAAACCATGTTTGTAGCATAGGTCTCAGAACGCATGATCTAGGTTTTTAGGGTGGTATGTCAAGTGTTTGAAACAAGCAACTCAACTGAGGAGCACAGCAAGAGCATAATCCTTGGAGGACTAATAATGCCTTCATCAGAACTGCAGACCACTTGGTGCAAGAAGACATCACCTCTGTCATTTCAAGCAGTGCTCAGGGGATTGACTATTCATCCTCTCAAAGCCAGAGCTGTGTTTTTCAATAAAAGAACAGGAAGTGGCCATTAAAGTGCCAATTTAATGAAACAATTGGGGAATTGAGGGAATATACTTTATAAAAAAAACCCAACAACAGTAAAAGAATGTATTTTGTTTTGCACAATCTCCTCAAAGGAACATGATACGTTTGCGTAACTGTTCTAGATGTGTGATTACTGCTGGACACAACGACTCTGTGCAGCAGAATGTCATGAGAGCTATGTTAATCCTGGCTTAAGCATTTGTAAGATCCCAAATCGCAGCATTACATAACAGAAGGTATCATCTTCCATGGATCGATTTTCATTCACAAAAATGAAGCAAGCAGGTGCCTGTTCCCCTTTTCCTCCTAGACAGCAAAATTCTGTCACTGTGATGTCAGTGATTTTGCTAACTAATACTTTACTCATAGATCTATGATACAGGGTCACAGTGGGCCTCAGATTAGTAACAAAAGAATTTTCATCTCAATAGTCAGTGTTTATGCCTTTTTAGTGATAGGCTCATAGTCCATATTCAATGAACTTTGATACCAGCAGAACCAGCAGTTTCTCCCGTTGCTCTTGACAGCTGACAGACAGAACCAAAAGATCAGGACACAGATCCTACTGTCTGACCCACATTTAATGCTGGTTTTCCAGTGAAGCTTCTTATCAGCTGAACATGGAAAGTAATATCCACCAGTAACTGCATTCCTTAGTGACAGAAGGAGCACATTTCAGGCTTCAGACAACTAACTTCACAAACCAACCAGGCTTAAAGCAACGTAAAGACCAGCACCCATCTGAAGCCACAGAACAATCCTGAAAAATCCTTCTGTGTTTCAAAAATGTCCTGTATCACCAGGTAAATTACTGCAGAAACAGAGAGCTGCATCATGTCTGCATGCCCTTCTCCCAGCAGGTCCACCTATGCATACACTGGAGTGGAATTTATCAACTTCAGGTAGTCCTATTCTGTTCAATTACTATGAAACTTCTAAAATGGCAAGATTCTTTGTCATCTCATTATCGGAGCCCTTTGATGACACAGGATTTGTTTGTTAACACAAGCAGCAGTTTCACCAGGTTTTCTCATAAACTGCAAGCACACATCTTTGTAGATGCCGTTTTCTGGAGGTTCCCAGCTCACGGTAAGTATTGGCATGTTTTGATGCTAACTTGGCCTCAGTATTTCTGTTCTGTTTGGAAAACTCTCTCCAGAAAAGCCGCTAAGGAGCGGCAATCAAGGTTTCCTGGCTCCAAAAACTTGTATCTCCAGATGAAAACACAAACACAACCCCAAAACCCCTAAAAAAAAACCCTGAAATCTCTTACTCTTCTAAAGAAATAATCTTGTCTATTTGGCATATGTGGTTCTTGGATTAAACTGCAGTAATTTCTAGAACACACCAGGGATTAAGCACTTGTGAGTTTTAAAGCATAAAGTAAACTGATTTCAATGGGGTTACTTTTTTTGTTTATGTGAATGAGCAAAAACTTCCTAATCTCTTATTTGGCCAGATGTTGTGCAAAAGCAGGAGGATACAAGCCATGCTGTGTGCTGTCCAGCCCCCTGGACTCCTGCCGAAAGGGAAACATAAGCAGTAAACTACCAGATCTCTGTTTAGGGGCTTGATCTACCCTTCTAAACGCAACTGCTCAGATGAACAACTGCTACACTTAACTCATCCTTAACTTCACTGGCCAAAATGGGAGGAATTCCCCCAAATTAGGTATAGGACTGCTGAAATAATTTTGCTACTACTTACTTAAGCTTTTACTTTGCCCAGTCATACTCCTGTTTTCTCCCCTTCCATTTACAAGGCTGTTGATGTCCTCACAGGAAAAAAAAAGAAAAGGCAAAATTACCCTGCCTTCAATTGGAATAATCCTTTTTGGACAATCTTACTGGGAAATCTCAGGCTTTTAAACTGAAATCTTTCAAACAGATGGTGATATTCCAGGAACTATCCTATGAGAATTGCTACAACACGGCCTGTTTCAAAAGAAACTATTCCATGTTGGAAATGAATACTGCTCATTTGGAACAGCCTGGCACGTACAAAATCACCAAGATTGCTGTTATCCTGCAGCAAAGATAAACCCCCATCAATAACCCTAACTCCCCATCATGTATTCTTTATACCAGACTTTATTCTCTTCTCAAGCAAATCCATCTTTGATGCAATCAAGAAGTCCCCCCTGTCACAAACAGGACTTAACTGCGCTGATCAGACACTCTATTTACCACTTTTCATGCCAGCGACCAAGGAGTGTTGCATCAGTCAGAATCCATTCTGCACATACACTGAAAATCATCAGTACCTTTTGCATGCACACTTTATCATTGCAATGCTTTTGCTGTCACTCAGTTTAGCTTTTCTTACCTGACAACTTTAGTGCCATTTCGAAATACTTGGATATCTACTGCATAATTGCCATCAGCATGGGCTATCAAGTTGATCTCTGAAAATTCTGCCTGTGAAAAGAAAATTCACATTAGTCAGTCTGGTTTATTTTACTTTTATTTTCCTAAATCCCTTCCTTTAAGTATTAGCATCTGAAGTGCCGACAATATACATTTGGAATATAATGAGCATCAGGAGGATATTAATCCAACAGTATTTGCCACATCTGACACATCACGTTTGAACAAATTCTAATCAAAGAAAACAGAAAATAAAGAAGACTTTATGAAAAAAGACTGTGGGAAGGTAGCAAGTGCATCCACGCCATGTTGCACGCAAGCACAGAGATTGTATTCTTGCTTTGTATGGGGTTATCAAAGAGATAAACACAGACTCAACAAACACCTGGCGTTCTGAAGAGAACAGTACAAAAGCAACATTAATATGTGATAAAGAGAACATTTTCTTACAGCATTTTGTGTCTCTTCATATACTTCACCCTTTTTATTTCCTTTATATGCGTTTATCCTTTTTAAAAGATCTGGTGCCAATGAACAACTGACTCGCAAGTAAAGAACTTTTTCAAAGTATCTTCTCACACTGGAAATGTGAAATGTAAAGGGAATCACTTCCATACTCTGAATCTACAGTTATTTGAAAGGAAAGCACAGGATGTTTTTCATTTATCCACAGTCTTTCATCAGCTTAGACTCTCAAGGCACTTTACAATAACATTACACAGCTGAAAAATTGAAATGCAGCCAAGTGTCTTCTAGGGGATAAATAAAAGCGTCTTTGCTATCCTGGACACTAACACAGAATAGTGTCAGAATTCTCATTAGTCTCCTCTTGAAAAATGGTATCACTGAAAGTCTTGTGAAGTAAATCTGTGTCAGGCTTTCAGAATTTAGTGCTCAGTTAAGGCAAGTGCTGACTACTCTTGTTCCAGCCCAAGAGCTTATGGATGTGCTTGTGTTCAAGCACGGAGATCTCTTCATTCAATTCCATACACTTAAATACTTCCTAGGATAAGCCTTGCAGCATTTTAAACACAAGGGGCAGCATTAAGATTATGGCAAAATCAGTACAAATGATGAGAGACTGAATTATTTAAGTGCCAACAATGTTGAAGAATCATTTAAAAACGTATTTAATGTGAGACTGAGAACTGATCTCCGCAGTTACTAACTCATATTAAACAGGAATTCACAATATAGATTCTGTAGTTCAAAAGCTTAGTACATGATAGAAAATATTGCATGTTAAGATAGGTTGCTGTAAAATTAAAAATGCTCTCCAGTAATAGCAGAACACTAAAGTAGTTGTAAATATCTATTTGTATATGATTGCCACAGTGCTGATGTTACCAAGTGATAAGTAAGGCTCAGAAGCTTTCAATCCCTTACTGAGTGAAGGTGTTTCTGCTGCTACAAGAGACTATATGAAGGAAACTCCAGGATTACACAGACCCTTTCTCAATACTAAAGAGACATTGTGTGTGTTGTCAGCCACAGGGTCTGATGTAGGTGTGAATGGCATTTGGGGACAAAATAGCTTGTCTTCTTTTTCCTGTCTCTCCCTCAGTACTCTTGAAGATCCCTGGCAAAGCTTTCCACGTTTCCAAGCCAAGAACATCAGCAGATATTCAATGGTGTAAAGAATGGGGGAGAGGATCAGGACAAAAGTGAGGAAACTCTTGGGTTGAGATAAATACAGTTTAATATGTAAAGCAAAAGCCATGCACACAAGCAAAGCAAACCAATGGATGCATTCCCTGCTTCCCATCACAACTCTGTGTTACCTACACCCCACACTGCCACCTTCACCATGTCCTCAAGTGCCACATAAAACCATAGAATCATCTACACTTCTTTTAAATACCTCCAGGGAGGTATGTACTTATACACATACATGTACTTGCATAAATACACAAATATGAAAGTAACACTCAGGTTAAGTCATTTAGTTACCTGTTCAACCTTTATGTCATACTCTCCATGGACCTTTTTTCCACGAAAAGCCTTGGCCCTGCAGGAAAAAGGGAAAGAGAAAATCAAGGATATATGTATCTGTTATCAGTAGCTACACAAACACTTCCTGTATGGCCTTCAGTGCCCTAGAATTACACGAGTGCTAATTAAATAGACCTGCTACACATGCAGAGTTCTCTTTCCTTTCATGTCCTTGTATCGTTAACATAGAATCAAAGAACAGTTAAGGTTGGAAAGGACCTTAAGATCATCTGGTTCCAACCCCCCTGCCATGGGGGCAATGCCATCATTGCCATCAAGGGCAATGAGAAACCACACCAGACATACAGCACCCGTCCTAAAGGAAAAAGTCATCCCGCTGCTCAGTACCACCCTCTGTGGTACCCAGATCACTGAAACACCCATGGCAGTGTGCTCTGCACCACCACCCTTGCAGCTTGACCTTACCTGAAAACACAACAGTCATTAGCCAAAACCCTGAATACTGGACCTAAAACAAAGCCTGGGGAGCCACATCCCTTTAGCCTGGCAAGGAGCCTTGGGATGACAAATAGTTTTGGATCCTCAGCATGAATGTTTTTTTCCTCATCCATATTTCTCACACTTGCACCCGTAAGTGCCACATGTCAAAACCACATGTTGTGATAAAAAGCATAATGTTATTTTCAACACTGAACTGTATACTAAAGGATACACATATTTCACAATTAGTTATTTATATAAAAATATATATATATAAAAAATAAGTACCCCTGCAAAGATGCAATCTTGCTCTTGTTAACGTCAGTGGAAATTCATTTCCATGTGAACAACTTCCTAACATCCACTCATGTTAACCTTTACTCCGTCATGTATTCAGGAAACCGTTTACTGGAAACACAATGCTCAGAAACTTTATCTTCTTTTTAAAGACAGTATCAGAAGTCCTGGAGATTGCTGTCACCGAATCTGTCCCCAGTTTACCAAGTCAGTGTTTCTTTGTCTAGACCACAACTTCAGACAATGTAATTAATCTGAAAGAGTTGAGTAATTCTTATGTACCAGGGACGGCTGCGATGTAACAGAACAGAAATCACTGATCCAATCTCCCAGGCCTAACAAGTGGACATCATTCTAGGAATACCAGCTGTATACCTTAGGCAGCACACTATCTGCTTTGAACTAAATGGGGATTAAAAGGGAACTACCCTAACACTCTGAGGTTGGGAAAGGGATATGGTTATCAGCTTCTTCACACCTTCTTTGCTCATGAGCTAATCAGCTAATCCCACTGAGACAGAGAACAGTTTCTCCACTGATTTCAACAGTAGAAGAACCAAACTTTACAATAATCAACTGAAAACACTGCTTTTGGCAACACATTTAAGGATATCTTAGGTATTAATGGATACTGGATGGTAGAAAGCAAAGGAGTTTTTACTGAAGTGACACAGTAAATATGGCCAAACAATTAATTCTGTACAAACACACATCTGGTAAGAAAATAACAGTGAAGAAAGCATTCGCATTACTGGTTTACACTGGTTTCTTGCAATAAATACACATCCATCAGTTTACTATAAGAGGCAAATACTCAGCATAAAGTTATCAATCGTTTTTGACAATAACAGAAGTTAAATATCCTGTATCACAAGTCTAACTTAAAGAACTATTATTAAGCACTTCTTTTTCTTTCCAAATCTGTTTTGACATTCCATATGGGGAATATGAAAATTATCTCAAAAACTTTGAAGATGTCTGGATACGGCTTAAGTTTATAATGCTGTCTATATCGAAGCATCAGCCGGACCAAGAAGCCCAAGGACACCTGTTCTTTGAGAAGTCCACCAAAGCCAAACCAGAGGGGAAGGTCTTAAAAGATAACATCACATCTGCCTCAGGAGAAAAGCAACAATGGACAACTGAAATGGCTCTTTGAAGACTAATATTGACCACTTGGAAAAATACTGAAAGCTCCCATTCTGATCCCCAGGAATTTAACAGTAATGTTATTGTTTCATTTTACTGGGAGCAGGATGAGCTCCTAGATTTTATTTCTGATGCAGCAACAGGTGAGGGAAATGCATTACTGGATGTCACAGAACACAAGTTTAATTTAAACAGAATTATGTCTGCTACATAATAGAATCATTGTCACGGTGAAGCTGCTTCTGGAACACTGCAAAACAAGCTGAGAGTAATACCCTGTTTCTTCAAAGCTGAATAGTAACTTGAGCATACGCAGAGTTTAACCCTCCCACAATGCTCCCCCTAACAACAGCAGCGGATTACTTCGAGAGAGGAAATACACCCAGGGAACCACAGCAAGCCAAAGAGAGGCTCTTCTGTCCTTTAGCATGAAGTCCATTGCACCTATTGGAATGTGCTTGAAACATTAGTTAACCATTATTTAGTGAGATGCTATTTCTTTAAACTCAGTCATTCTACTTCAACATCATTTAGATGAGGCAACCTTTAAACAACTGAACTCTGGCACGATTCACATTTCAACAAATGACTTCAGCTTTGAAAATAAACAGTAGAGTACTGAAGTGAAGCAATCTGGGGCTTGAAAACAAACATGACCTTTAATCAATTTAAAAGCCTTTATTTTAAAGGAGATTTAACCAACAACCTCTATAAAAATGTATTGGACTCAGAAATTCTCCAAATGTTGAGCCACAAACTAGAAGAATTGGTACCCTTACAAAAAGGTCTCACAGCAGAGTCATGACTCGGTCATAGAACAGGTCCTTTCAGAACAAACTCCAAGAAGCTCTTTGCATGAGTTTCTGTGAAACAGAACCTACTTTTCATTTATTTACTATATGTAGCAGGAAAATACTCTCATGCCCTGCTTGAGTCATTTCCCATTTGCAACAAGAAGCATGCAATTGTATCACCAAGGCTTTTACTACACACTATTTGGTTTACTGAGGAGAGGACAGGGAACAGAATTCTCTGGTGCTGTTGGTCTACAGACTTCCACTGAACTGTAGCTTCACATTCCCGCTACAATGGATCACTCCTCCCAGCAGTGAGCATGGAATACCCGCATCTTGACTCTCCCTAGAAAGGAAGCAACGCTTCCAAGGCAGGACCTCTGGGCAAGGCCTTTGAGAAGAGCATGAGGACAGCTGTCAGCAGGAATGAACTCAGCAAACCCACTTGATTCTAGTCACGTTTGGCTGCTCACTGTGGATAAGCTCTTGCATTGTATGCAGGGAAGAGAAGACAGTGGTACCTTTAGTTACCTGAAACCCACCACGCAAACAGTCGCTTTCCAAAGCCTGAATGTGGAGAAACCAGACAGCTGCTACCAAATGCCACCTATTGGCATTGGTTACTGGTGGTGGCATTGGTTACTGGTGGTGGCATTGGTTACTGGTGGTGGCATTGGTTACTGGTGGTGGCATTGGTTACTGGTGGTGGCATTGGTTACTGGTGGTGGCATTGGTTACTGGTGTGACCTCTTGAAGGCAGGATCTTTTCAAAATATGTGAAATACTCTTGCATTTCTTGCTTCATAACTCATTTTCTGGACAAAAATCTTGCACATTTAAAATTAAACAACAGAATATACAGTTGCCTTACATGCAGCCTAATATGAGCTCATACTACTTACTGAACTCTAGCAAGGACAATGATTGAAGTAGTTATCGCTGAAAGTGTTTCAAATGTACAGAAGAATCTGACATATTTCCCTCTTCAACTACATAGCATGTACATCCATCGCCATGGGATGGAGCTGTGCCATGAAACCAAGGTGGTTTTGTTGTGGTTTCATTCCATGGAAGCAAACGAAGCATTAAAACTGGTGCTACTTCTGACTGACAGCAAAATCAAGAGGAAAACCATTTCCTAACATGCACCAGCTTTATACTCCTTCAGTTTGCATTCTTTAACACTACGACGATGAGCTAATCGGCAAGAGTCTTTAGTAAAGCCAGAAGCACAGGAAACATGGGGCCAGTCCCTCAAGCCACTGCTCTGTAAGTCTCCCCACAACACTGCAATTGCCCAGCCTAGGGCAGCGCTCACCTCACTTTTGTACCCCTTGCGCTCAGGATCAGTTCCAGTTTTCCACCGATTTCCAGGCATGGCTGAACAGTGGACTGGGAACTAAATACTAACCCTGTCAATAAGGAGACTGCATCCTCCAAAAGAATTGTAGTGTTTACTACAACAGGGCAAAGGTTTGCTCATCCCTTAGAACAGCAGCACCCTCTTGAGCGCACAAACTGCAGACTGTCGATGTTTATAAACAGCACAATTCAGGGAAGGTAACATACATCTAGATATACAAATAACAGTCAAATTAAATTAGTTCATTACAACTGCCATATGCATGGAAAGATCATAGACTCACAGAATAGCAGGTGGAAGGGACCTCAAGGATCATCTGGTCCAACCTTTCTAAGCAAAGCATGACCAAGCACTCTGTCCAGCCCTACCTCTAGAAGTATCCAGCACTGGGGAACCCACCACTTCCCTGGGGAGCTGATGCCAATGGCTGATTGTTCTCTTTGTGAAAAACCTTCCTCTTGTGTCCAGTCAGAATCTTTCCAGGATTAATGTGTGCCCATCACCCTCACCTTTTCTGTGTGCCTCCTTGTAAAAAAGGGAGTCTCTAGTCTTCTTTGTAGCCACACTTTAAATACTGGAACCTGGTGACAAGGTCTCCTCTGAGCCTTCTTGTCTCCAGGCTGCACAAAGCCAGCTCTCTCAGCCTTTCCTCACATGCTGCCCAGTTCGTGGATTATCTTTGTGGCCCTTCTCTGGACCTCTCCAGCCCATCCACACCCTTTTATAGTGGGGACCAAAACCGAGCCCAGTATTCCAGGTGTGGTCTGATAACATACTTCTTCTCAATATGAAATCAAAAGAATATGCCAAGGAAATAAGGGCCTTAAAAACATGACTGCATACATATGAAGCTGCAATAAAGAACCATTGAAAGCAGTAAGATTATTACTTCTTCCCTTCACTGAGGGCTTATTAGACTGCTACGCAGACTTCTATAAATATGACAACTGTAAGAAACCGTTATCAAAAGTAACCATATTGCATAGTGGTTTCATTTTATGTGATCTAATCCACAAGCTACTGAAGCCAGTGGGAATTTCTCTATCAACATCAATGGGCTCTGCAACTGTGTGACAGTACAAACATTCACTAAGCTGTCTTCTAACCCATCAGCCTAGCTAATAAAACTCATCCTTTGGAACTGCTATGACAATGCTATCATGACTAATAGAAGACATTATTAAGAATACTGTAAACATGCTGGTTTATAGACTTTAATTTACTTGTTTCATGTTTCTTCAATAGGAGACTGATAAGAGGCTCCCCTAAAGAAAAACCCCAACATCCTATTTAAAACCTCTCTCTTGAAGACCTTGATACTCCTCTGCGTGTTACTCAGATTCTGCAAAGACCTATTTTCTTCTTCTGCAGTGTGAAGTTATACTTTTGGCACTTGATTCAATCACTATTTCACTCTTACAAAACAGTTTTCTCAAGCTATTACTTCACACAGAAATCATCTTAAAAGCAAACCACCACCACAAAATAAGTGATAGAAGGTAGCAAATCCATGACTTAGTTTTAGTAGGGCTCCCTGTTGAGCTGTATTTCATTAGATTAACGATAATCTCCATTACCAGGGGCTGTAAATTCGACCAGCAGCACATGCTCTTGGCTCTGAACTAGCACAGCTTATTTAACAGGTTCCATAGCTCACATTCATACCAGGCCAGCTCGGTTTTGCTGTTCATCCCTCACTTTGATGAAATGTTGTATTCAGTAGAAGCACTGGAATAGCAAGGACACGTGGATTGCTCTTTCCAGTACTCACTGTGTGACCTGACAATTCACACGAAGCATAACTGAAATTAGATTCATTTCATATAAGCATTTTTCTTCCCAGTCTCACAGGCAGGACACAATTAATGCAGCTCTTCATTTTAAGTCATAGCTTAGCCTTCTGACAGGGAGAATATACTGTTTATGTAAGAAAAAGGGCTAGCTCCTGCCAATAAGGTAACACACAAACAATTGCATTTTAGACTATTCTTTAATCTACTGAGGCCACAATAGAAATGATTTCTGGATATTTTTTTATGTGCCCAATGGCACAACATGGTCATTTATTTTTCCTTCCATATCATATTGTTTCCACCTGTACAATGTGTCTCAGATTTCACTGTGTATCTTTACCTGAAACCACCAACTCTACTGCTCCTACACCCATCCTATCAATTGTAACAGGTGGAGAGAACTACCAGAAACAAAAGCAAGCACTTACAGTCCCAGTGTATCCTGGCATATGATGGAGTCACCCCACATGGCCTAATATCAGAAGCTATAGCGTGGTTAATTCTATCAAACCACAGGATTTCTTCATTACTGACCTGGCAGCTTTATTGAGCACCATGAAAGCACAGCTACTCGAGCAGTTCAAACTTAACCTGCAAGAAACACTCCTCCTTTGGTACCAGGCTTTCCCTCCCTGACTTCTGTAACTTGGAGCAAAGAACTTTGTTAAATACTTGCTTGACAGCAGAGCTCCTGCAGCCTTTCCTCTGCAGGGGCACCCAGCAATCAATACCCTTCCCACTCCCTTCACCAGTGATGGCTAAACTTATGTGAAAGCAGAGAGTAAACACTTCTCAGTGGAGGATTTTCCTGCCCAGACAGTAGAGAAGCTGCCCAAAGAGGTTCAGCTCTAAAAGCTTACCAAAAAACAAAGCAAAAAGAACCTAGAAACAAAGAACACAATCTTATTAAGCAGCAGTTATTCCATTTCCCTTCCTACGCTGCATACCCCCCTTGCTCGAAAGTATTTTCACAACAGCTTTAGATGTGGCACCTCCAAAGGCTTCCACAATCTCTGCTGCAACCCCAACTTTTTTCTCAAAATTTATGGTTAGCTTTTTCTTTTGTAACAAATTATCCCATCCCCTAGCACATTTCACTCTGTTATCTCCTTTACACTGACCATCTGAACAAACAGAGCCATTCTATTCTTTCACAGCACACCCTGAGAACCACCTTTGCTGTTTTAATCCAGATCCCTTCTAATTGTCCCTCTGTCATGGGCATGAACAGTTTCCACTACAGATCTAATAAAGAAGAAGGTGCCTCCTCCTCCTCAATCCGAGTTTACATTCCCTTGCTCTTCTGAACAGCCTGCCTTACTGAATGTGCTGCCTTTTCTGCCCACTTCGGGCAAAACAACTGCTCTTTCATGACCAAATGCTAGTCTGACTTTCTGGTCATGTCCCAGAATCCCACACCTCCAATTATGTCATATTTACCATTAGCCAGTTACTGCTGTGCCAGATTTATAGCCATGACATAATTTCGGGGGGGCTTTTTTTGGGTAAATTAAATGACAAATGAAAGTATTTTGAAGCGTTCGTTTCCTCCTCACTGGAAGACCTCATACGTGATGCAAGACATCATAACCTTTTCCAAATCTGGTAGACTCATTACAACTGCACCGCTTTCCCATGGCTAGGTTTATACAAATATTTTGTACTCAGGAGATGAACAGAAAGTCCCAGCTTCTGTACAGGAAAACGTCACTCGCCAAATTCCAAAACACCACGGTTCTAAATAGTGGTGAAGGTTTTAACGGTTCTTAGCGCTATGAAAACCTTACCTTCCACACCAGTTGCTGCCAGTTCCTTCATCTTACCATCTACAGCTAATGTGACAACACTGCAGGCTAAAGTAACAAAGTGAACTTTATCATTCCCAAGCCTCCATACCAACTAAGAAGTCCATTTCTTCCCACTTCGCATTCTGTTAACAACAGAGATAAAGCAGTGCAAGCTGCTAGCGAGCAGCTCCACTGGTCAGAAAGGCACTCAGACTTACCTTGAGTAAGCGTTCAAAACGTCACACTGCAGCCACTGGTGGGCACTTTATGACAGAAAAAAAACCAAACCATCTAGAAAAAGCATCTAGAGATTTTAGTTTGCCTTTTTCCTACCGAGGTAAAGCAAACACAGTGAGCCAACAGGGCTTCACACTAACAAAAGGTAATTCCCAACAGTACCTGAAATGCTACGGAAACCAGCACGGGGTGAAATGTCTTGAGTCTGAATCCTGTCATTGATAAAGTCATTCAGCAGGAATTTATCTGCCTTTCAATTTCTCTATTTATACTGAATTCTCTAAGGTGTTTTAAATGCCTCTAAGCAAGATGTGTAACACTGAGCTGAGAAAATGTGTATCATTTATGTCTGGAGACATTATAGGGTCAGAGACATACATAACATGTCGGGCTTTCATGTTGTTTGAGTTTCCACCTGTGAGGATCCTGCACTTCATACAGAAACCCTATCGTCAAACCCTCTCTGCTCCTCACAGCTCCACACTGTGCTTGTCTCCTAGATGAGATTCTGAGCAAGCCAGTCACCACGAGGTAAGGAGGGGAAGCGTGCAAGTCGTGCATGTCTGCACAGAAGGTGGGAGAGACAGCACACGGCTTCCACCCACGGTTTGCAGCTCAACCAGATTCGGTACATCAAACCTTCAGTCTTCAGTCAAACCTTAAATCTTCAGCCCCACACAGGGACAAGACCTAGGGGAAACAGGAGTAATGGGAGAAGAAAGGATTGCTGCAGGTGCCAGATCTTATTAGAGATATATGCACGTCTATAAACACACACAGATCCAGCTCAATGCAAAGAGCAGCCTTTGCAGAGAAGGGCAGGGACAGCACAGGCAAGCCTGAGGCTGTTTTTCCCAACTGGACCCCCACAGGCATTTCAGAGCCTTGCAATGATACATCTGTGGCCCCACCAGTGCTGAACTAGACCTAAATGAGTTAAGGACCAAAAGATCTTTGGCTCAGAGATCCCTGCACCTCCATCACACAGATCTGGAGTCTCTTCCAATTCTATCACTAGCTCACATTACAGGAGTACTAGAGACCCGTCTGAATCAAAATCCCAAATAACGGGTGTAAACCAGCCTTTGATGTTTCAATTTCTTTTCACACAGCTGGAACTTGTTCTTTTATGCTTATACTTCAGACAGCTCTGTGCTGCCCTGTGTCTCTGAGTAGATCAATCCAAAAACCTAGTCTGCATACCTCTACTGAAGTAACTGGGTTTAGCATCTTCATAGAGGCAGTAGAGTATATGGCTTTTGCTGCCCTCTTCTGTAGAAATAAATATATATCACATTAGCTAAAAAAATTGCTTCCAATCACAGACAAACATAGATCCATGGTGATCTTCGTGGCTTTCCCGGCTTTAAGGGAGCTGCATGGGATCAGCCCCTCTTTGAGATGGCAGCGAGGGCCAGGCAGCAGCCGCACACAGGAGTGGGCTGGGAACAGCAGGAACACTTCACTGCCATAGCTCAGGTGTATGCCTCTGCTTGGGGAGGGGTGTTATGCATGTCACAAAGCATGAAACTAACTTATAAGTAGTTTTACATCTACTAGAAAAAGCATATTAACAGCACGAACACTTTGTGTATTTAACGCAGCAATAGCAAAAGCCCACAAGGATATTAATCACCGACGCTGACCTGAACTAAATTACCAGTAATTGCTAACACTTTCTAATGCTCCTTTCCTATTTTGAATGGACATACACACATACACGCACATCCACACCCTCAGTTTCCACTGGCTTCAGGACAGTCTCCTCTGACGCTAAGGCAGATTCCCAGCACTGTCAGAAGGCTGCGTGGTACCCGCAATACAATTCCCCCCCAAGGAAACCTGGGTTTCCTGCACTGTGCTCAGCAGAACAAAAAAAATCATGTATTAGTTCCAATGGAAGAATGAGCCTCAGAAACATGCATTTTATGTACTCCCCAGCTTTGGAGGAAGGTCCAGAATGCTGCTATGAAAAACCAATTGCTTCAAGGTACTCAAGTTACAAGAGTCATCGGAAACACATTGTACCGATAACGCTCAGCAACAAAAGAGACCAAGAAAGTAGAAAATACTTTAGCCAGTGTCACTTTTTGACCATTTTTTAACCACATTTTATGCGGTATTCTGCAGGTAAGCATGAAATAGTGGAGCAGAGTAACGCTTTACCAGCTCCCGGGTACCTCCATACATCCCTGCTCCAGTCACATTGGTATTTTTACCCTAATGAAACCCCACTAGAACTTGTTTCCAACAGGATGCTATGTGACTAAAGACCTGGAACTGCAGCACTTGTTTATGAACCCCAGCAAAATGTGCATGAATGGGTTCTTCTGAAAGTATGGCAAGGAATATATTTCAGCAATACTCTAACCCTTTCTCTCAGAATTAAGCTTCCCAAGTATGTTATGAAACTAAACTAACCACCCTGTGTTTTAATACTATACTTTAAAAGTATAATCATTATGGGTGTTTTAAGTACAGACAAATTTGTTTGGTTTATTGATTTTAATATTCTCTGAAAAGTCACACAACTAAGAGCTGGGCTCCTGAGGATTTCCAGCTTCCCACTACAGATTAGAGAACAAAATAATTTCCTAGGACTGCTGAAGCTAGCGAATTGTACCTTTCTCTAGCGAACTGGCATCACAACTGATACACTCCACTGGGATCATTCCCCACCCCTTCCCAAAGTGAAGCTGACCTTGGGAATAGCTTCAGAACCTCTGACACAGGAACAGCTCATAAAATGGTCCCTTCTATTGGGATCAGACATACCACAAGTCTCAAGGACATTGTGACAAATGGGAAACCACTGAAGATGAGAAACACCACCAGGATACACAATAATAACATTCTACAGGTCAGCAGCTCTGCAAACACTTCATTTGCTTATAGTGCATCTAACTGGGAGCTGAATTCAACATTCATTTCAGTCCAGCTATGCACTGCAATAATACAAACCCCCACAACTGCTCACACCCTCCTCAGTGTTTGTAAAACAAAAGTGATCTGAGTTTTTTGTGCTTAATGAATGCTGGAGCCAAACCAGTCCCACGCTGTTCTACGTGCCGGCTGCACAGCTGCATGGGCTACTGCATGCAGGGTCTGCATCACACTTGGGTCACGTTCAGCTCTGGAAATGGAGAAATATGTCATGGTATAGCGTACCCCAAACTTGGGATTTGGAAATTCAGCAGTGTGCCAGTCTCCTGAGCAGAACCTGCTGCTGAGGCTGCGTCACAAGCCGCAGAGCCCAGGCTGCCTGGCAGCACCTCACTGTGAGGAGCGGAGGCAACTGCTGACCGCTGTATTCCAACATCTCTTCCCCATCCCAGATGAGCGCTGTCAAATATCAGATTTACTGCCCCAAAATGGCAGTGTAACAGACATGAAACCACCAAGATGCAAACAAGCATTCTCTTTTGGCACACACTAATGCACAGCACTAGCTGGAATCATTTCATGATTAAAGGATTCACATTGATGGGATTAAATAACATAAGGGTGAGAACAGGACCTGCACGCAATAGCAAAGGCTGTTCCACACTCTCAGAGATTTGAGCAGACCTTCTTTCCAGGAGCTGTGCCATTGAAAAGCTGCTTTACATGCAGCTGGTGACACACAGCACTTTAGACAAGGATGCCCAAGAGATGAACTGGATCCAGCCCTACGTCATGCTGTGGGCTACACCTGGCCACTCGGGTCCCTAATGGGAAAAGGCTAGTTTATGCTATTAGTCACCTCCCCACTAATGGCTCCTCGGGCAACCACAAGTCTGCAGTCCATGGCACCGATTCATCTGGATGGGAGTCCTTAGAGAAGACGAGGGGAGTACTTTTCCCATGAAGACACTGCCATTTGGCAAAGCTGGGAACAGCAGGCATGTGCAAGCCCTCCTTACGTAAGACCCAAATCTGCAGCTAGTTACTGGTAAATATTTTTGCTGGTGAATTTATGACTGTGGGCAAGGCTGATCATCCTGGTGAGTAAACAAAACATGAGCAAATAACAGCGCTCAGAGTCAGAATATTTTCTTGATTATTCCACAGTAAGGCCTGTTGGGGCAAAAACTGAGGCTGTGTTGAAAACCTTTCAGAATTACAGACCCAGGGTATCCACTCTGCAAGTTTAATTTGCTTAAGAAAGAAAGGCTGCTGCACTCACTCGAGCTTGCTACTGTGTCAACACAAATTAGTCTGTAGTTGTATCAGTGATTGCTTTGAGACAGCTCTTGTATCAAAATCCCACAGAATGGCAGACTGCCAAATTTCTCTAACCCAATCTTTTTTTCCAGTTATGAGCTAGGAAAAAACCCAACAGAACAAAAGAGAACGAGCAAGTAATCCCTGCGCTGCTAACAGCTCAATCAAAAGAGAATTCACCGGGATTTGCAGACATGGCTTATTAATTTTTTCAAAGCAAATCAGCCAAATGCTTCTGACTAGTTTTGAAGTCAGTATTTTCTGCCTTTGGTCCTGTGCATGCCACTGCAGAGGTTCATTCCTATCCCCACTACTTTTTATAGCTTGATTTTCTATGCCAACATCTATGTTCTATAGCAACCAGCGACAAACCTGATGAGCGTTATGTTCATTAAGTTCACTTTAAGCTGCTGCAGTCTGATTTTCTCCATTCTCAGGAATTGCTTGCCACATCCCATTCTCCAGGAGGTAATTCAAAAGAAACTCACACTGTTGAGTTAGAGACAGCATCTTACGTAAAAAGATACTTTAAAAGATTTTTAGTGGATCTCATTTTCGATAATATAGTTGTAACATGCATTAACAGTGTGCAGATTCCTTCACCAAGATCAACAAACCCCAATCTGAGTGTCATGACACCGGCACTTTTAAATGCATCTCCAACTCTGTCAATTCAACCAGGATTACTTCAGACAAAACATCCACATCTCTGTTACTCTGTATGTCCAGTGATTCCATTAAACTCCGTGAGAATGCCCAAAAACACTAGAAAAGGGAAGCAAAGCAAACCAAGCTTCCTATCTGCAGCGTCTGCGCTGATGACGGTCTGGAAGCGAAGCGGAGCTCCTGCGGAGGTCCAGCCACCCAGCGCGGCTGGGAGCAGCCCGGCCCCATTCCGGTCAGGAGCTGCCATCTGCTGGGAGCTGCAGCCCCAGCACAACGGAGCCGCGCAGGGAAAAACGCTTGGATTCCGCAGTCAGAGAGTGTCCGTTAAAAGCAATGGTGGCTTAACTACCAATTGCTATAAAGAAAGGTGGAGCAACTAAAAGGAATTCCATTAGCAATTTCCATCTCTTTACTCCTGCTGTAAATTGTAATTCTGTTCCTACAACGTTTCTGAGGGCAATAAAAAAATAGCTGGAGCATTTTGTCAGCTGTACCTTAGATTAAAATAAAACAGATGAACCTAACACAGCCCAGGCTATAGCACAGCGTTTCACAAGATACACGGGTGCAGCGCTGGCAAGAGCCAAAAGCCCCTGATGTCTTTAGTTTTTACATGTGACCTCAGTTTGAGAGACTAAAAGAAAGCAAAATAGAGTAAATAAATAAAGTAAAATGACAAATCAGGCATAATTCTTTACTAAAAGTACTTACAGGTAGATGAGATTCCCTAAAGGGTTTTCCTTCCCCCAGCACAGAAAATCTCCTGACAGGTAGGGTTAGAGAGAAAGAGAAATGGCAACCTGGCGCTCATAAATAAATACAAGGCAGGTCAAGATGTCAGTAAAAGGGAGACAAAGGAATTCCCAGGACCAGTTTATGACCTTTTTGGTTTTTTCATCATTCAGCTGGAAGAAGGAACAGGACACACAGTCATCTTTAGTCTGGTTTACCATTGGATACCCATACAAACAATACAGAATTAAGCAAAACTCCCCGATTTTCATAATTTGCAAGAGACTGAATCCTTCTTTCTCATCCAAATGAGGAACTGGCCTTGTAACTGCATGTCAGCATTGTGACAACAATCCTCAGTGACAGAAAGGACACGAAACAGACTGGTGACGGCTGAACCCTTGCTCCTCTCCATCTTCCCTTACTAACCTCCCACTTCATCCTTAGTACATACTTCTTGCTGCAAGACGGCATATCTCAAAGCAATCCAGAACACCGTATTTTCATACTTCCACAGTTTTGTCACACACTGGACTAGGTTTGCACTTCGCTGCTGAGGCAGAAGCTAACTGGGAGCAGCTTAATATTGCCCTTTTCCTCAAGGATGTTCCATAGCCTTTAACGACATTGCGCTCCTGCAACGTGCTCCAGCACACCCAGAAGTACAGAGCCTATAGAACAGCTCAGGCTGGGCCGCTGTGTGGTCAACAAGCCTTCTTCTCTCACTAGGCAGTAACAAACGTAACCTCCGTTTGCTAAACAAGCCAAAGAGCTGCTATTTCACAAAGCAAAGTAGGCAAAAGAAGAGAACCGTGGAAGAGCAGAGCCTTGCTATGCAGCTATTCCAAGGAATTTTTTTTTAACTGGAAAAACATGAATTACTGTGTCATTTTCATCAGCACAAACAAGCAACAGAGCAACACCATCCAAGGCAACACAGTGAGACTGAGAAGAGCCCCTTCCTGACCTCTACATCTGAGCTTCCAAGCTGGAAATGAAAGGTAAGCACAGGGTCCTTCACAGCAAATGAAGAGAAGGATTTATGAAGCAACAGAAACAGCAAATGCAAATATTTCTACATCACTGCTTTTTAAAAACACATTCTCAGAGGTAAAGGTCAAGTCTTAAAACACTTCACCCGTTCAATACTTGTGTGAATCATCATCTTTTGAGCATCTGTTCTGGATTTGATAGCTTGAAGAAAGTCCTTTTAAGGGCTTCATTCCAACCCACAATATTATCTCAGTTCTAATATGAGACAATAATAATGCATCACTTGAGTCTTTTCTTTCTTTGTTTTTTGCACTATCCCCTTACAAAAGGTATTACAACTTTCTGTCTCATCCCTGGATTCACACATCCTTAGTCCTTTTCCCTTCTTCCCACCCACCCCCTCATATTTAAGACTTGAGAACTCGAACATCTCTCAATTACGATGTTTATGCAAAGTTTATATTTCATCATCACACATCTTTCTCTTTCTGTAGGCAGCCCTATGGTTCACTTCCATTTTCCTGCAAGAGGATCTGAGATTATTTATCCTATTTCCCTAGGATGGAGGAGTCCTGGTAAGTTCAGTGGACTCCAAGGACTAGTGGTTTCTTGAGATGAAATTTCCAACTCAAACCCTGCAATATGCTCCTTTCTGAGTCTAGGCAGAAAACCCATTACCCTGAACAGATGGGAGGTAGTCTGTGGGAAGACAAAATCTGCTCAAGCAAAAACTTAGAATACAAAAAATAATCAAAATATCTGAGTCACAGGCCTGATAAAAATCACAAGATTGGCTTCAGAGATCCCTAAATTTTAAGAGAAGCACCTTTTAAGGAAAATGGTGTACATGGTTCTTTTTTTTCGTCTTGTGCTTTTGATTTCCTTCAAGGGAAGTGGAAGCCTATTTACTTGAAAAGGGAGCTGAGATTTTGACTCAACTACAAAAGCTGCAACCTTAATTAAACCAAGAAGATGTTTGCAAGAACATCTGGAGTGCTCCCAATATCAGGACAGTCAGTGAACGGTGCTGGCCACCCTGAAGATCTGAACAGCAATTGTCAGGCAAATGCAATGGTGACTTGAGCAGTCTGTGCCACGACTACTGCTCAGGTCTAATTCGATCTCAGCACGACCTCACTGGAGAGCAGTAACGACAGAGCTCAGGCCCCAAAAATGCATCCTTATATTCATTAACTGTTAAGCTTCCTCGATGATACAGGAACATGTGTTTTAATCTTTCAACTTGCTGAACCATATAGTTTGGATTGACAAAACCTTATTCCATGAATTTGAAATCACTGCTGCTTGAAGAGATTGGCATGGAATTCACAAGTACAGCAAAAATAGATAAAACTCACTATTCTTTTAATCGATATCTCCTTTTTCGCGGGGCAGTCCTGGAAGATCTTTTAGGATGACATGCTGAATGACTTGCTGACACTGGTACAAACCAGTGGAGCCGCCTACTATCAAAATCAGCTACTCTGGACAAAAGTCATACCCTTGGTCTTAGACTTTCAGCCCCTCCACAGCTGGCAAAGCATTTTGTACAAATAAAATACAGACTAAGCCATTTCCCATGGGCTTTCTGCTGTCTTCCTTAAAACAATGTTCCCCCCCTTCTCCATGTCAACAGTGTGTCAGGGCAGTCACCACCAGCCACATTCCCAGCTTCCTTTCCCCCCTCAGGTTCTATTTCCTCTACACTAATTTTCCTTTCTGCTGCTTTATTCTTTTTCAGGCTGTTTGAGGGGTTTCTTGCTTCCACCCTCCTTCTATGGTCAGCAAAGCACTTTACATCAAATCAACCAAAGAATTCTGTAACAGGTTTGTGCAGTTTCAACTTTACTTGCAGTACTTCAGGTTCATTTTAAGTTAGCTATTTCAACAACAGATGTCTAATCTAAAATTGAAGCGTGGGTGTATGTCTGTATATGCCTATATATATTATATACATACACATGCATATGTGGGTTTAGAGGTCTGCAAAAAGAGCATGTCCCCTGTCCTTTACTGACTCTATAAACCTCTGGTTTTCTTTTAGAGAGCAAGTATTGTATCAGAGTCAAGAATCACTTATGTGCTATCTTGCAACACATCACCAAGAGGACAAAACATAAATTACCCCAGTAAAACCTCTGGTAACAACCATTCCATCACCTCTTGCTTAACTTCCAAATAAAGACATAGCAAAAATACATAGCTCAATAACTAGGCTGGGTTTTGGTTGGGTTTTTTAAGCCGCTATACCAACAACTTACAGCTTTCTGCACAAAGCTTACTTGTGTTCTTCCTGGGCTTCCCATTTCTGATTAAATTCACCCCGGAATGTACAGGCATGTGCTACTGTGCAGTCAGGGGGAACTGGATGGACTACCCACACAAATATGACAAGGAAGCTGCAATGTGGGTACTGACAGGCATGAAGATAAGGGTGCAGGAAAAGGTAACCTTCAGTAAACTGAGGAGCGAGTCTGGAAGGAAAGTACCAGTATTGCAACAGGGACTATCGCTCAAACAAACCCACTGATGACTTTGTATCAACCCTCCCTCAAAGGAAGGCGATGAAGAAGGGACACAATGCTGGACAAGTGGACTTCACAGAAGAGGAAGAAGGAGCCACAGAGGAGCAGTATAAAAAAGCACTACAGCAAATGGGTGTAATGGCTTTAACAATTGCCTTCTTTTAATGAGGATTTCCTTATATTAGTCAAATTTCAGAGAAAACACATTTACTAGAGTGAAATTCATGCCAGGCCAGCAGAGTCCAATGCTCCCCATGGGGTGTGACTCACCAACTCTCTGAAGATCTTTATCATCTGAACTAATACAAGCTCTCAATGCCTACTGCATAGCCAGTTATTCCCGTGTTGTGACAGGAGACTGAAACAAAGCTATGGAAAAGAAAAACTCAACCGATTTCATTGGAATAAGGGCAGAGTAACAGCACTGAATTTTTTAGTGCCATAGGGTAAAGGCGGCTAAAGACTAATTCTGAATTATCAGTGGCATTATCACCACCTAAAGTTTAGCATTATGAAATCCCAAATACCATTACAAAGAGCCCTTTAAATAAATCTCAGTTATCAGCTGAATATAGATGAGGATAACGGTTGTGCTCCTCTTCACCTGCAGTAAGGTTAAGGTGTGCCAAAACACATGAGAAAGCTTTCTAATAAGCTAAAAAGAATATAAAAGAGGAGGAGACATAGGTTTAAGACACCCATGCAAACAACAGAGCTCTCTTGCATGCTCTCTCCAAGAGACTTCTAAGCAAGCCAATCCTTCAGCCAGATGAAAGCACACAGTTTACATAACTGATCTTCACATGTTAGACATGTTCCTTGCTCTGAACTACATCCGACTACAGGACACACGCTTTCTCTTTTCACACTAGAAATTCATGGGTTGAAACTAGAAAGGGCAGGAAAATCATCGCAAACACACAGGTCAATTAATAGAACAAAGGAAAAACCTCCAATCGTCGTTTTATTGGCACAGGGAACAAGATGATGCCCTTAAGAAAACTGAAAGAGTAACTCCCTAACGTATAGTCCTAGGTAAAGCAATTTATTTCCCTCTACATAAATCTTGCTCTATTGAAAAAGAATGGCATTACTTCAGGAAGCATTCATTTCTCAGATGAAAAGAAGAAATCAATGCAAGGTTTTGATTATGTAAAATATGAAACCAACATAATTCCATCCCCATTTCTGCCAGTGACTCACTGCAGAAGCTGTACCATGTGCCTGAGTCACCTGCACACTACTCGTGCCTCAGAAGGACACATAAATTATGAGTCGGTTATAGCTGAGTTAACATAGTAGTAGTAGATCACTATTACCCTGTTCCAACAAGCATTTAAGTATATACATACAGAGTAATTTATGGCAGCTCATGAATATGTCTCTTCTGACAAATGGTCATGACCATTAATTTGAACAGAACACATTTCCGTACTGCTCTGAATAACGAGACGGGCAGAGTTCCCATGACACCAGAAGAGGTCACACCACAAAGCCATCCCAGAAGGAAGGCATTGCATCTTTTGGACCAGTAGCACAAGTAATTTCAATATGGGTGACCTTGGTTAAAGGAAGGTTTTCTGTCTCAGCTGAAGGCAAAAAGCTGCCAGGAGCAGATATGTGAATATCCAGCTCGATAAGAAAAAGGTGAGAACACTAAGCATTACTTATTTTTGCCCACTGTATCTTTTATCTGTGCAGTTTGCTTAGCCAGTCTGCATATGAGCACCTGTGTGTCACAGGCCACATGTGCCTAAATTCTAACAACCAAAGAAATATGTCTGCCCAGAAAAGCCTTTACCTCAAAACATATTCTATGCAGCTTCCAAATACCTGGGAAATCATTAACACAACTGATACATACTCCATAAAAAAGATAGGCCAGATTGCTCAAGACAATTCAGGCAGCATGATAAATGAAAATCCAGTACCAAACTATATATAGGCAGTTTATATACACTTTTAACAGACTTCCCACTTACCAACATGGGCTTTGAAAATGGTAAGTCTCAATAGCATATTTATTATTAACACCATAACGAGAGGAGAATCTAATTTACAGTAGATGAGAATGGGAAAAGACAAGAGGTATTATACTTGGTGACACTTAGGAAAACATAATCTTTCAAATAGAAATAAGAAAATAAATATTTGGGTTCATGCGCCTTCATCCTCTTCACTCACATATTGTACAGCCTTGTATGTTCCTATCAAGTACCCGTTTCTCAGGGACTTGATTTCTTCTGAACGCTTGCAATCGGCAATGCTGCTGGCTTGCCAGCATGCTGGCGAGCATGAAGTGACCTAGACAGAAAGGAACACCTATATTTTTCACTGCTTTCTTCACTCTTGGGAGACTGTTCTTATCTTCACCAGAACAGAGAAGCGGGGATTACCCACAGCAAATAGGCCATCGCTCAGTGTGGTTTTTTTTTCCCCCTGCTGAAATTTATCTTATGGCTTCAAAGAGAGCCTCATTGCAGAGATTCCACAGCTGAAGGCAAACCAGCAAATGCCTGTCCCTCCCCCCTCCTGGTTACTAAAAATGTGCTGACTTCCTTCTCTGCCTACATATGGCTTCCAGCCTTTTTCAGTGAGAAACCCTGTCCCAAAGAGCACACAGCCGTTTGTACGTTACTCTACCCTAAGAGAGTAGTAGACAGGGAGCTGTTTATTCCTCCTTCCTCCCATATAATCACAGATGCTATTCTTAACTGCCACTCTCACTTTGTATTGTTCACGTTGTGTGGGACGAGGCTGGTTCTTTCCTTAAAGCCATGCTCGCTACAAAACAAAATGCCACCATAATTTCTTCTTTGCCAATTGCAAGTGTATTTTCAGATACCAACTGGCTTTAAAAGTAGAATATTTAATGAGCATTTAGATATCATTTATCAACCCACTCTGGCTATGGGGGTCTCCTTGGTTTTAACTCCTTTTGCTTGGGATTCGATGCTTGTGGCCACAGCTAAATTTGACAGGTTTAATTGGAACAAAGCCAGTCCAGGTCGCACTGCAAGAAATCCAACAGAGAGGAAAGCTCAAAGGAATTAAAACATACAGAGCAAAGTGTGGGTTGAATGACAAAGTGCACTTAACTGGAAGGGGAGCTAAAGGGACACTGATGAAAGGAGATCGAGACAGTGCCAATGCATTTGGAATATTAACATCAGAGACTGCCAGCCATTCTGTGAAAGCCGGTGACTCACACCTCTTTCTCTCCGCTCACCGTGACGTGCCTCAAACCTTATTCACTTTTATTACCATCTCTCCAATTTTGCATTCCTTTTACTCTCACAATGAATATGGTACAAGCTGATTAGGAAACCTGATGAAGGCGAGGACATACTGAAAGGTCTGCTGCAATGAGACACACCAGGTACTTTCACAACAGCACTAAAACCTGACAGGACTTTCTCACACTATTTTGCTGCTCTGTTTGAAACCAGTGAATTTATTCCACCTTAAGAAAGAATAAGTGGTTTTCTTCCCTCTGTGACCATAAAGGGATCCAAGCATGTTACACCCATTTCCTTTCTTTTACAGCCACACAACCTTAATAAAGCTGACATTTCTCATATGGAATTACAAGAAAATAAAACCCTACCCTTTAGAAAAGTACCCTTATGGCAAGTCATCTTTAAAACAAACTGTTCTTTCTAGCCTGAATTTTCTAATCTGAACAATTATTTCATGTATCACAAAAAGATGTTTCAAATGGCTGCAGGACCAACATACAGAAAAAGTTTGTTAAATAATGGCCTTTGGTTTCCAGACAGGATCTGTATTTGTAGTTCTAATAGCTGCCAGTTTTCACCTTGCTCATGAGCAAGAGAGCAGACCTGTCACAAAGAATGGCTGATGTCCAAGTGACGTGTGCACACATGTTACCTGGCACACAGTATTACTGCTCCTACATTCTAATTTAACAGCATTGCAGCTCTCCTCTGCAGGTGCTTTTGTGGTTCCTTAGAAGGGGTGATTAAAACGTAGAGGACTTGAGGTTATCAAAAAGGTGATTTGAACTTCACACCCTGCAACTACCAATCACACCAATAACAACAATACTAAAAAGCCACACACAGATCCAGATTCCATTTCTACCAGTAACTCCACAACAAAAGAATACATATTAAAAATAACAGAAGAATTCCACTGCTGATGTCATAAACTAACATCTGCAGAAGTATTTTATCTGCAATTTAGCAGCACCTGAAATAATTGGTGATAACAAATGATGGATTATTCCATATTGTCACACAATTGCATTGCACACAGGAATTCCGTGCCTGCATCCTTCATCTCCCCTTCGCTTCCCTGTAGTGATCCAGTAGGATGCTTTCCCGAGACCTTGGAAAAGAAGGGATAGCAGTTAGTTTCCAGGGATAGGATTTTCCAAAATCCTGTTTGGTTGCTTTTTGCATTCCCGATGAAATATTTTGCAGTAACACTAATTCCCTGTTCGGGTGAGCGGTAGCAAGCTCTGTGAATCTGTAATTACCCAGAGAGCTAACAAATAATTACATCTGGAGACAGACTGCAATTTAAACATCTCCCATTTAGAGAAACGTTGCCCTTTCATCACAAGCAATGTTCCACCAGTGTAAAATAATGACAACTTCTTAAAAAGCAGCATGAAAAAAAGGTGGGGAAACATCTGCTGTGTACAGCTCGAAAGGAAAAGCCATGCTTCCTCCATAACCCCAAATCGAGCTCTTGCCAGCGCACGTGAGCATTAAAAAACATACAATCCTCACTGACTCTACAGAAATGACTGGCTATTTTCTATTAGCTGTTTCTTAGAATACATGAACATCTTTCATGTAAAGAGCAGAATCATGCTGCTTTCTCATACTTTGAGGCTGTGCAAGAGCCTACTCAGTTCAGTAGTCAGCCCAAATACACAGATTCTAGAAAAACATGGGGTTTTGCAAGCAGGAATGAATTCACTCTACACACACCCTGAGCCAGTTGGAAGCCATCCACCCACAGCTACGCATGTTGACAAGGCCAACTCAAGTCCCTATTTTATATATGCTTACACACACACACACACACACACACACACTTGGTATGGAGATGCAAACAAAGGTGCAAAGTATGTTATTCCACTTTGCCTTCTCCAAAAGTTCCCATGTGGTACAGACAGGGACATGTACTGTCAGTTAGCTGCACACAGATTGACTCATGAGAGACTAGGAAATTAAATCCTCCCTGAAGAAATAGTCAGAGCTGCGTGTTCTGCAAGTATAAAAGAGGACCACAAGTAAAAAACACATAAATAAAACACATTCAGTCACACATCATGAATTTATATGCAAAATATTCCCCTCTACTTGTCATCAAAAGACACCCCAAGCTGAATTGGATATAAAGCGTGTGTTGACTTTATTGCCTGACTCACTCAGGCTTGTTTTCTAACAGATGGGAAGTGCTGAGCTCCGACCACGGGTTCCCCCTCCAGCAGCAGCTCACTGAAGCACGGACTTTCCTGGTGCCCAGCTGACTCAGATGCTGCCACCTGACTCATTTTGCCCAAATGCTACATAGACAACTAGGATGCTACAATACTTCTGCAAACAATTTATGCCTGAAACACAGAATCATAGACTCACAGACTGGTTTGTGTTGGAAGGGACCTTAAAGCTCATCCAGTTCCAGCCCCTGCCATTGGCAGCGACACGTTCCACTAGAGTAGGCTGCTCCAAGCTCCATCCAGCCTGGCCTTGAACACTGCCAGGGATGGGGCAGCCACAGCTTCTCTGGGCACCCTGTGCCACTACCTCAGCACCCTCACAGGGAAGAGCTTCTGCCTTATGTCTAACCTGAACTTCCCCTGTTTCAGTTTAAACCCATCATCCCTTGTCCTGTCACTGTAGTCCCTGAGGAGTTCCTCTCCAGCACCCTTGTAGCTCCCTTCAGATATTGGAAGCTGCTCTAAGGTCTCCACACAGCTTCTCTTCTCAGGCTGAACAGCCCCAATGCTCTCAGCCTGTCAAGAACCACAAGAATCTATCTTTTACATTCAAACATACTTCTGAAAATCACTAACCAACCAAGGCAGCTCCATTAATACATTTCTGCACTCTCACAACTGTCAGAGTTTAACCACACATAACTAGTGATGCCGAGGCCTGTGGCCATTCACCCAAGCAGAGCAAGGCACAAGCCCATGCTGGCTACAAGCGGGGCAAGCAGAACAGTAACACAACAAAGAGCAATTGCCTCCGCTCTCTCCTTCATCACGCCCTTGCCCTCAGAAGAGCTGCTGAGGAGAACCCAAATGCCTCCCCTGCTGCAGAGCATCATTTTGGCACTATGCATCACTGCTATAACGTTACCACAGCCACTTTTTGCCATGCACATCTGAAAAACTATTTACATGAGTTCTTGGTGCATAGTGTCATGCACACGGACATTGAGCCTGGCTGGTGCAAGAAATGGAGGTGAAAGACTGCAGCAACCAGGGGTGTGTGCCAAGCATCATACAGCACACCAACCTCAGCTAGGAGAAAGAGGGACCAAGATACCTCAACTGTCATGATTCCACTCCTCTCTGGAAGGCTGAGGACATGTGGTCAGTGACAGACGCAGATTATCCCTTCACTGAACAGGACATGAAAATGAACATAAACACCGAGTACTATGTAAAATACAATATAAGCTATCAATCACTGAATGCTTCTTACATGCACTTCCCCCTGCGCAACATATATTTAGTAAAGAGCTGCAGTGTTTTTCTCTCCTCCCTGAAGCTTCAGTCCTATAGCACAATATTCGCTGTCATCGTGCCTCAAGTTCCAAGATTGAGGCACTTTGGCATAGAAGTGCCTAAAAATAAAGCAAGTACTTCCATGAGCAGCAGCACTTGGCAGCAGAGAAAAATCAGGCTTCGTATTTAAATTATGCTTACTAGGGCAGAATCTAATCTTCCTACCTGCTGAGTACCAACCTTGCTTACCTCACTCCTGTCTTCCTCACATCAGCAATGATAATGGCATTATTTGGGCACAAGACGTACTGGGGAATTTCATTACTGTCAAATCCTAAGTATTGTCCAAGTATAAATATCTTAAAATCCTATTGTAAAAATCAGAAATACTGTAAAATACTGAACAGTTGGTAAAAACAAACCCAACACAATGAATGAGAAATCCTAAAAGGGAAATTAAACCAAAATAATAAACTCCATATCCAGGGACTAACCAAAACTCCATATCCAGGGACTAACCAAAACTCCATATCCAGGGACTAACCAAAACTCCACTTGGGAGGAATCAAGCCTATAGATTATAACTGCTACAATTCTACTCCTACAGTTCCTGGATGCTGTGTGTTCACTGTGCTGGACAGAATATCCAGCATTAATCTTGATGCTTCTGGACACGTTGAGGGTACTTCACACAGACTTCCACCTGCCTGGAATCATGCTGCTAGCTCTTCCCAGCACCTGTTCACCTGCCCATAAACCACCACGTGCCCATTGGCAGGTACCACTACTAAAGGAAAGCTCTTAAAAAGACACCAAAGCAGTGCAGTGAATGATATCCACCGTAAATAATGGGAACTCTGTGCTCACACTGACTGAAGTCTGAAGACATTATATTAATTTTAAAATGAATATATACAATCCATTAATATATTATTAATAACAAATACCCATATAGCTCATCTGGTTTATAGAATTAAAACTCCATCACGAAACACAGAGCAGTTAATATAAAATATGATACATTTTATATCATGTCCTGCCACTGGATCTTCAGGCAAACATAAATTCCAGTTTTTAAAGTGATCATTTCCCAGTATCAGTAGCTGCATCTGGCACCTAATGTGGGATAACAGCTACACTGCATTTGATATCCTGACAAATACCTGGAAGAAAAATTACTCTCATGTGCTCCTCTCTGATAGAGGGAAAATAAATCAAAAAAGAGACAGAATGTGTATTTACACCAATGAGTCTCATGCACACACATACAGTTTTTTACTGAAAGGGTTAGCTCAGTTTCCCATAAAAGCAAGGCTTATGTGATCTTAGAATCACAGAATGGTTTGGGTTGGAAAGGACCTGAAGATCATCCAGTTCCAAACCCCCTGCCATGGGCAGGGACACCTCACACTAAACCATCTCACCCAAGGCTCTGTCCAACTTGGCCTTGAATACTGCCAGGGATGGAGCATTTATCACTTCTTCAGGCAACCTATAGCAACACCTCACCACCCTCACAGGGAAGAACTTCCTTATATCCAGCCTGATATAAGGAAGGTTCATATATATATAAACCGTATCCTGTGCTGCATCAGAAGGAGCGTGACCAGCAGGTCCAAGGAGGTGATCCTGCCCCTCTACTCTGCTCTTGTGAGACCTCACCTGGAGTATTGTGTGCAGTTCTGGTGTCCTCAACATAAAAAGAACATGGAACTGTTGGAACAAGTGTAGAGGAGGCCATGAGGATGATCGGGGCTGGAGCACCTCCTGTATGAAGACAGGCTGAGGAAGTTGGGGCTGTTCAGCCTGGAGAAGGCCGCGTGGAGACCTCATAGCAGCCTTCCAGTATCTGAAGGGGGGCTATAGGGATGCTGGGGAGGGACTCTTCATTAGGAACTGTAGTGACAGGACAAGGGGTAATGGGTTAAAACTTAAACAGGGGAAGTTTAGATTGGATATAAGGAAGAAGTTCTTTACTTCTAAGAGTGGTGAGGCACTGGAATGGGTTGCCCAGGGAAGTTGTGAATGCTCCATCCCTGGCAGTGTTCAAGGCCAGGCTGGACAGAGTCTTGGGTGAGATGGTTTAGTGTGAGGTGTCCCTGCCCATGGCAGGGGGGTTGGAACTTGATGATCTTCAGGTCATTTCCAACCCTAACTATTCTATGATTCTATGATATATATGTGTGTGTATATATGTCCTGCACCCCTGGTAATTTTTAAACCTTCTGGGCAATTCCAATCAAATCTGAGGGAGAGACAGTATCTTAGAATCCAGTGGCCTTGTGAAAATTAAAAAAGCAGTAGAAAAATACTAAAACCAGCATCTCTTCAAAGAGAATTAGCTTAGAAACATACTGGTAATTCCTGCCAGTCATTATGCATGGCTTCGGACGCTATTTTAAATCCTTCAGTTCTTCTGTGTTTATCTTAAAATTATTCACTACAAAAGTACTAACAGATCTCTTCATAAGGAAGGATATTGTGCTGGGACAGGGAAATTCCCAGCTGGCTCTTCACTTCTTACTGAGCAGCAATCAAGAGTACCAGAAAGGGATAGTCAAACAAACAGATCTTTGGAGCACTATGAATCTGAATTTGCTCTGCTATTTCCTTGCAAGCATCTCTATCCACATATGGTACATCCTAAAACCCTGCTGCCAGTTCCATGCTGAGCCGTTCCCACCTTCCATCCAAGTGCTCAGCTGAGCGCACCTGCTGCCCTGCACTCCTCTTGCCCTTGGCACCGTTACACCCCTCAGTACCACGTTATGTTGGCGTGTGGAGAAAAGAAACATTTACCAAGTAGTTTAGGCAGGATGCTGCAGGACAGCGACGGCCAGAGAAATAAGCAATGCTGCCTGCTGTGAGAGAAGGCTGTGCGTGCGGCGGATCCCTCTGGAAGGCAGGTCTCCACCTCCCTAGAATGACTTCTGAAGTCTTCATCCATTTAGATGCTTCACATATAGAGGAAGCAATAAAGCTTCAATGAACGAGGTGGAACTTGGCGCCTTCTTTAGTCACCTTCCACAGACTCCTTTAAAATAACCCATGTGCTAAGCAGCCCGAGACAGCAACTCTTCAAGTACTTCCCTGCTACAAACCTTGGAACTTTTGCTCTCTTCCTTGCGACATGCAAATTACTTTGCTCTCATAGACTACATTTCAGCTGATATCTCATGTAGTCTCCTTGACACCCAAATTTCTTGCAACCAGGCTCCCTTATCAGCTATTTGACTATACTAGAGACAGGACTCCAGGATCTCGCTCACCTCTGCATACATGCATCAGAAATGACAACTACCAACGGCCTTGCAGAAATTTTAGTACCATCTGCCTCTCCCCTAAAGCTTTCACACCTCAGTTCTCCAGTCATGACAAATTCCCCAGTGCTTTTCCATTGACTGATACATCCCAGCTGCTTACTGCCTGGAGTCTGAAGAGAGGACAATGTACTGCGGCATCATCCCCTCTCAATGATCCTTACGGGTCCACTCCAACCTGTGATAGCCTATGATTGTCTCTGGCAACTTCAGACTGCCAAAATGAAATCACAGAAAAAAACCTGTATCAGACTAAGCATCACAATCAGATATGTGAGCATATGCACCCCATGAACAGAATACAGTTTCAGAAACACCCAATAGCAGTTTTACAGGAGAAAAATCAATACTGGTCACATGCAAATAATAAATGAATTCCAGAATACTGAGTAACCTGTCAGTATTGATAGGAATGATCAATACACATGTATTAGAAAGAAAAACAAAGCATAAAAAGGTATAAATACATATGTTTTATCTTAAAAACATTCAAGCAATGATCTCTCCTTCCATTTCCTATAAGTATTCTCATATAAAAAATAAAAATTACAAAGTCTTTCAAGCACTATTTCTTGTTCTTCATTAAATGGAAGCTCTGCTTAATGGAAGAAAAGCTATTGCTTTATCTAAGTTCAATATCTTCCCTCCTTCTGGAAAGGGATTAAAAAGCAGAAAATGAGTGTATGAATGTTTGAATTTTGACAGAAGGTTTTCCATCAGCATAATATTATACAGAATCCATAAAAAGCTCAGAGAAATAAAAACAACAGTAGAAGCGATAGTGTTTCACATTTTACAGCATCTTTTCAAATAGAATGAGAAAACTGTCGCAGGAAATATGGACCATATAAATTAGGCTGTAGGAGTAAGAACACTACTCAGGATTAGGCTTCCTTCTGACACGCTGCAGTGCCAAAGCCAGCTGACAGCAGGGAAGCATCAGAGCAGGATGGCATACACAGAAGACAATGGTACAGACTCCCTGTGCATAGCAAAGGGCAAACCACCTCCTGCTACAATCCCTGCTCCAAAGGGCTTGGCACATAAGGCAGGAGGAGAAGGTGAAAGGTGAGTATTCTCTATATATTTAGCAATAAAAATGATGTTCATGAGCACTATAGAAGCCTCATGCCTGCTGCACCTGCTGGAGATACTTAGAGGTAGGAGAGCAGCACTACTTATTGTATAAACAGGGTTAATAAAAGGTAAATTGAAATAAGTATATAAAATAATGATTGATTTAAATTAGATCGATCAAGAATCTTTCTTCTTTCAAGTCTTCCGTCCACAACAAAAGAACAATGGTTTCTCACATTAACCCAAATTAATCAATCCAAATTGCACTTGGAAGGAATAAATCTGTTTGAATCTGTAAAACATGATTAAAGAGGAACTATCATTGCCACAGAAAGTGCCAAGATGCTAACAGAATTAAAAAGAGATTAACCGTTCCTATTAAAAACACTCAAAGCTTCTGTCATTTACAGAAGCCACAGTGGAAGAAATATTCCATTTTTAAGTTCAGGACTGTAGTCAGCCATGCAAGGAGAATGTCTATTCTGGCTTATACAGAAAGGAACAGGATGTTTTACCCCTTGATCTTTCACATACAAGTTTCTGACAGGCTTTTCCCTACAGTATTTGGTGCTGCTTTGATTGAAATTATTGGTCTAAACAACTGATATGATCTATAGGAAAAGAGATAGGTTAAGTTTCTTAGTGCTAACAGCAGCATTATTTCCAATAACAACAGAAATGCAAGCAGATACCAGACAACCACATACATGCTATTGACTTGATTCATTTATACGATGGCTTGTAAAAATTACATCTATAGCCACGCTGTTAAAATTCAAACCACTAAGTAGCTCCCACGCCAGGGAAAGCAACTGCTCATGCAATCCGATGAAGCAGCACACAACGAACTAGACTACCCATCTCACCTACCAGCTAGGAGCTGTCCTGAGCATCTGACTGCTTTGCTTCACTTACTTCACTCCCTATCCAGATTTTTGTTTCCAGGCAAAAATAAGCCAGTACAGAAAGTAACTTCTCCTCCCCTCCACTGTTCAATTCCTGTAAGTCAGGAATGCTCTCTCCACCTGCCTACTTCCTCAGCAACTACATACATTCTTTTCTTTTGCCTTCAATTTTCCAGCTCCGCATCATATACCCTTCTCAGAAGGTCACCAGCAGTTAGTAACAACTCAAGGGTATCAGAGGAAGATGGAAAAGAACAAGAAAGGAATAACTAAGGCTCCATAACAGGAAACTATGAATTAGGTCCCAAATGCAGAGATGAGATTTTAATAGTTCCCTTGCTTTGGAAAGGTTTGAACCAGTTCTGACTGACTGCACAGAGGCATCACTAGGATGTGAACCCACAGAACAGAAAATTCTACCAAAGGGGTAGAAATATCTTCTTCCTTTGTCAACATCCTGGGTATAAAGAAAAAAATGCTAGTCTTGGATAATTATTTACACACATGTCTATACAGATAATATTAAGGCCTTTAATAGCATCTCTTGATTGCGACTTAAACCACCAGGTAGTTCTTTCATTTCATAAATCCTGATTATGCAAGAGAAATGAAGAGTGGGTATGTGGTACAGAGAGAAGGAGCTTCTCAGAAAAATCTGCTAATGTTAGAAGATCTATTATAGCTTCAGGACTTCGTCAGGAAAAAAGAAAGTCGTGGGATTATGCCACAGAGCCTGATGTATACACACATATCTTCGAGAATCATGTTAGTGTGGGGAAAAAACATTGTCACAGAGATGGGTGTAAACTGCTCCATCTCAGCTGCTTGCACACAGATCAGGATTCTTCTCTTCCACAGTATGCAGATGCAATAGCATTTTTATGTATTAAATGAATACTTCAGAGGTTAAAAATCTGTATTTTTACTTGCTCTAATTATGAAACAATATTTGGAGGGAATATTAATCTTCTGATGTAAAGAAACAGAATATCCTCTCTCATCCTCCCCCAATCCCCCCCCCGCCTCTTGGATATTATTGATTGCATACAAGGACTTCTTGTCAATCAATAGCTTTTTCACGGCTTTGTGTTGCTATTTTGTCTTTTCAAAGTTTAATATTGCTCATGCTGAACCCAGGCACAGATTATTCAATGACTAAGCAAAAACACAAAACCAATATTGAAGCAATTTCTCAGAACAGAAAGAATAAGCAATTGCTTTGATTTCCAAAACAACCATTCCCTCCAACACAACCCTTCGTTACTTGATGCAGTCCTGTCCTGCAGTGCTCACAGGGTCTGCTGGAAGGCTGGCATACTGATATCCATTCACACAGAAGTCTTAAAATACAACTCCAAGTCCACAGCATTGTGTTTCTCAAGTCCTTTTTGCAAATCCAACCCCCATTAGGACACTGCTCCACTTGGGAAGACTCTAATGGTGCTTTGCAGCAATCAGCACAGGCACAAGTCCCCAGATTCAAAAGCCATCAGCAAGCTGGCTCGTTTGTAACAGAGCATTCTGAATAGAGCTGAACGCTGGCTGTGCCTTGGAGCTTGTTTGTTAACACTTCAACTCCATTTTTAGAGCTAACAAAAAGAAATCATTAACCCAACCTGTAAAATCTGCTGGTTTATTATTGCCAAAAATCAAGCAGTCGCTTTCTATCCCTGGAAGCATGTTTGCTATTGGAAAAAAAAAAAACCTCTGGAAGGAAACTGAACAATATTCTATACAAAATTTATTGAGGGAAACAGATAAGTTTCTATTGCCCAATTTAAGAGACAGATTTAAGGGCTCTCACACACAAACAATACCTTTTTTAAAAGAAGGATGTGACCATTAACAGTCATGGAAATAATATAAAAGGAAATGAGACTTGGGGGTGAGCCTCCACAGTACACATGACTTCCAGAGCCCCAAATGACAACTGAAAGCAGCAGATCATTCCCAGCTCCAAACCTAACTGCTAAAACAATACCTCCTGCAATACCTTAGCACTTGAGAGCTCCGTTTCTGTTCTGCCCCTCCCAGCACACCTTGCCTCTTACAAACAGATTGCTTTTGTAGTTATTTGTAACTTTTACTATTAGTCAAATCAAATTTTCCACTACCACCAGGCTGATCCAGGTCATGGGATCCCCTGGGATATGATGTTTAACCTACTGGAGGAAATGCAAGTGAAACAGCACTACATGAGCCTAACAAACACTGCCCTTTAGTCTGAAAATAGCATGCATTATTTCATACAAAATCACGTTGATCATATATTTAAGCAGAATACATTACTTTGAGGAGATGACAGACACAGGCACCAACATGCCAGTACTTAGGAACTCTTCACTGCCTTTATTGCTGACAAATTTTAGGATCTGGAAATGTCTGCAACATAGAGCCACTATGTTGCTAACAAAGATTTTATTATGGCATGAGGAATAGAGAATTTCTTCAGCTATTAAGCTAGGACTTCAAGAAGTGGATAGTTTCTCAGTGTACAGACACGACAGATGGGATTTGCCCTAGTGATGAGGTTACTGTATCATCTGACACAATATCCTGCTGGAAGGATTCCGAAGGGCACACAACATTTGCTGTTCATATCTGCAGGTTTCTATTAAAACCAATGACGATGACAAACTTTTAGCAGGTACCTCTGACACTACCAGACCTCAACAAATGAGCACAACTGCCAATCTGCCAACCATGGCACAGATTAACGCAATCCTGCATCACACCTTGAGGGGGTTTCACCTTAGGTGACACACACACTAAGCAGCTCCTGCTAGGTACAATGAGCTCTCTAATGAGTTCTTTTACAGTTTGAACTCTTAAAAACAACTGAAAAATGTCCTGGAACTTGCATGTGCCTTTCTCAAGGAAGAACAGAAACTACAGCAAACGTGAACCCCCTCTGCAGCCAAGGTTTTGCTTGCTCTTAAAGGACAGCACGTTTGTAAAAGCATTTGCTTCTAACTGGTTTTAATTGAGAAATGAACTACAAATGAATCCTGAAGGAGCAAATAAGCTCTCAGCTACCTCAAGTCCTTTTAAGTCCTTTTCAGTCCATTTTGCTGTGACTACTACTATGATTATCCTCAGATGTCAAGATGGCCTTTGATAATAAAGATTTCGTATTAATTAGATGCAAACTGCTACTTGACAACCAAAACGAAACTAAAAGGTTGTTACTCATACTGCATGTTACCTTTGCTTTAGTATGTTAAATGTACAACTTGGCTCCTACAAGGATTTTCCGTTCCCTCAACAACCAGAATCATTGTATTAATTTAAAAGTTTATTTTTACTTCCTATGATTATCATCCTCTTGTGGAAAACATAATCAATTAAAATAGAAGGACAACTCAAATGTGTTGGTCTTTCTTTCAAACTATACACTTGGAAAAAGCCTCTACATGAGCCTTAACCTCCTATCTATGAAATGCATCCTATGTGACAGGTTAGGCTGCAGGACAGTGACCTGGAGTTGACTACAGATACAACCTTCCAACACAAGACTTTCCCAGGATCTGTGGGACTGCAGTTGTTAGCTCATCTTAGAAACACACCCCAAGAATTGATGCTCTCGAGTGCTGACCTCACCTATGAGAGCTGCATGCTGATTTTTGCCTCATAACACCGTACACTGGTAACCTCCGGAGGCTTTAACTATCTCACTGGTTTAGACCCTCGTTTTGTAGACATCTACAAACAAAGAGGCAGTTAGAGCAGAGGGATGGGTTGGTTTATTGTTTGCTTTTTAGTTTCTTCTTTACCCAAGAGTTTTACAAGTTCATGTTCAGGCAAACAGAAATCCTTGTATCAATATGATGAAAATAACAAAGGAAGTGTTATTAAAACCTTTTGACTCCCGAGAAGAGTATTTCTCTGAAACAGTTACCCACAGTTCTCTTGGATAAAGAGAAAACCATCCAAGCGTGCATGACGGAGCTGTATCCAATAATGGCTCATCCTCCACTGTGGTTGGCATCACAGAAAGAATTCTGTGAAGATTCTTTTCCTTGCAAATTTGATGCAGTCGTCACTGAGACATCTGTTTCTCTTCTAATTCCTCCATACATGATTGAAGTGTGCACCGCTATTACACAATACTAACACATCAAACGTGCTGTTCTCACCTCCCACTGTGACCTCTTCTGCTGCTCTACTTCTCCAGGTCAAGTCCTTTCTTGCTCCAACCCAGCCTATCAGATTCTGTCTCAGTCTGATCTGCCTATGAACTAACATGGACACGTGCAGGAACATCCCTATTTTCCCACGGAACAGAGTCTTCTGCCTAATGTGAGGTATTGGCCGAGCAAAACAGACTAGGAACTGACTTGTAACGTGGCAAGAAAACTAAGGGTTGATGAAGTCTTCTGATGTTAAGTATTCAAAATAACATCATGCTGCACTACTTCCTTTACAGGCCTGACATAATTGCTATAGAAATTACATGTATTTTATATATTTATAACCACTTAACACAACTATACATTCTCTGTTACTTGCAGGACTGCTACTTGTTCAGTTCATTGGTTTTCTGCAAACTGGGTAAGAGTTTGTTACTGGGTAAGTCTAAGAAGATTCTAACAATACCATACCACAGGAAGCTGAAAATCTGCATTACCCTAAAGACACATATACTTTAATGTGGCCAAAATTGCTTATAGGGAACACTTCCATACCAGTTGTATTTTCAACCTCCCCTGAGCTTCACCAGTGCTTCCCTTTGACAAAAAGCACATTCCAGAAAGCTTGTGAGTTGACTCATATGCTCTACTTAAATCTAAACTGAACGTTCCTCCTTTGAAGTCTGCTGACTCAAGGCTTTCTAAAATCCACAGATTACCATGCACATTAATAAAAGATGTGACATGACTGCAAAGCTTGATTTTTATATAGGACTCTGCTTCTAAAAATGCAATAGAAGAATCAGAAATGATTTGCTGTTATTAAGATAGCTGTCAGATTGTGAGTATTTAAGAACATGGAAACAAATGAAGCACACCAGAACCTCGGGTTTGCAAATACAGGTATAGCATTGTTACACGTATAAAAGCAAATCCCACCACTGCATTTCTATAATACAGCTTCACTTCAGCTACAGCCAACATGATGTATTTTCCTCTTATTTCTGCCTTTTAAAAAATAGGCGCATACTTGCTGGAGGCAAAATGCTCCAACACAAATGACTCAACCCTCCATACCTGCAATGGGCAGGACTCCGAATAAGGAAAGTTGAGGCATGAAAAAACCCCAAAAGTTTCATACAACTGATCAGCACAGCACCCTATCTTTGAGCTACGCTTAGAAATAAGTAACATAAGTGCCCACCACTTGGCTGTAGCACTCTGAATAATTGCCATATGCTGTGTGTGGAAAAATACATGCAAATAGATCATGTGCAGCATAAGTAGATACTGCCATAAACCTGTGTGAGGTGGTTTTTCTTTTGCCTATCATGGAAACACCAGTAAAGCCCATGGTTAACATTCACCAAATTACAGACATTCAATGCCACCAGATTTAATTAGCGTTAGTAGCTAATTTTGTTTATGTTTCTAGGTTATTTTCTGTGCTTGAGGAACTCAAAAACACAAGTTACTAGAACCTGGAACACTTCTCAGTAAATGGCACTGTTGCACAGGGGCCAGGTGCTCAAACCTCCCTCCCTGTGTTTTAAAGGCTTTGGTAATATAGAACCTGAGCTGCCACACAGCGGGTAGAAAACTGTCTTACAAGTTCCCCTGATGACAACACATGGAAATTTCAGCTGATCCAATTATACACTCTCAGGTGAAATAAATACTTCTGTTGGGTGAGTCAGTATTAGCACAATTCTGCTCCAAGCAAAACCCACTATCACATTATCAGACTAAAGGTACCTGTTGCACTCAATTGCTCATTACTGAAACCAGCTTTCCAGCCCATGGAATAAATTGTGCTGCACTCCAGGAAAGACATTTACTAAATGACATTTAGAAGGTGTTAAGAATGTAAACAAAATAATTGCCTTCCTACATCCCATCTCATTATAACCACAGAATTGGGGAAATTCATCCTTAATAAAGTAAAAAAGCAACAAAAAACAAACTAAACAATCCAAAACCCTAAACAGAAAAGCCCTGATTTTTAATCTCATCCTCTGACTTGAGTTACAGTGCAATCATCCTTCATAAAAGCAAGGAGTATAGTACAAGAAAGCATTTATTCACTATTATCAGATTATCAACAAGTATAATAAGCCCCACATTTCTAAGCAGACACTCCCCTCTCTCAGGATTTACCCAGCCTGGTGCCCACAGCCCAGACTTATTTTGTTCAAGCTGTCACCTGCATTTATTGAAGAGGATCCTGCTTTAGGGACAGATGTTGGACTGTATTGCACAACTGTTCCTGAGCTTCATCAACATTCAAATCTTTTTCTGCCAAAGGAAGTCCTAATGTCACAGACACAACCAGGTAACTTAAAACCTTTCCAGCACATTCCAAGTCTCATGCTCCCTACTCACAGCTATATGGAATAGGTAGACTGTAATCAGAATTTACTAACAGCTTGAAAGAAATAGTCCATCGTTTGGACAGAACTGTATCCCCTCTAAATAACAACTACCATTTTATCAGTTCATAAGCATGTGCAAAACCTTCCTATGTAATCCCAAAAGATGAAGTAAATTTGTCCATAACAAAATATAAGGCAAGTTCCAGTCTCTGCTTCACCCATGAAGTCAGTCAGCACTTGGCTGGGTTTTTTCTGCCTCTACCCCTTCCCCAGAGGTACCAGTTCAGCCAAACCACTGTCAGATGTGAGTTGCCATGCTGAAGAGCCAAGGATGGGAACCCAACATTGGCCCTATGCTCAAGGCTCAACCCCTCTCCAAGGGTGCAGCTCAGCTTTGCATTTTGTTAGTTGAGCTCCTTTCCACATCTCTGTGCAAGCATACTTTCTCTTTCCTACCATTAATTTTTACTAGACCACACCATGTGTATTAACAGAAGACCAAGGAATCCTCAAAAAAAAAAAAAAAAACAAAAACCACATCTCGGGCCATACTGGTAAGATGGTCCACTACTGTTTTTACAACTGTTAATCTGTTCTCTTGCTCTTACAGAACCCTGGAATAACTTATTTGAAAGCAGGAGGGAGAAAAGGAAGGTGTGGAATTGCTGGAGCAAGTCCAACAAAGGGCCATGAAGATGACTAAGGGACAAGAGGAGACTCAAAGAGCTGTGACTCTTCAGCCTGGAAAAGAGAAGGCTCAGGGAGAGTCTGATCAACGCATATAAATACCTGAAGGGAGGGAGTAAGGAAGATGGAGCCAGACTCTTCACAGTGCTGACCAGTAAAAGCACAAACAAATGTAAGAAGTTTCATTTAAGCATGTGATGCTGTTTTGTACTTATTGCAATGATTATTTAGCTAACTTAAAATAGTCTTCAAATCATCTCTCTGCTGCGTTTTGAAATTGAAGCTCAGTTCAGAAGGGAAAGGACCATATTTATTCTGTACCTTAACAGCATCTAGCATATGCCATGTGTGTCTGCTTCAAAAATCAAGCCCTTCATGTCACAGCAGAGAAGCCCACTGAGGACAACCAGCATGAAGATCTCTTCCAAATGACCTCAGAGCGGCATGGGGTCTGACAGCAAATCAAGTGCCTGAGTAGAAGCAGACTCCCTCCTAGCGTGTCAAACAGTTCTAACTTCCCTGTCAGTACCAGACCATTCTGACACTTTAGGTATTATTGCAGTAATTTCTCATTAATTAAACCAAGTAACTTATGCAGATACAGCATAGTTGAAAATACAATAACTGTATGCTGGAACCAATTCTTATTAAGGGTTTGTGCAAATAATTTTATAAAGGCTCTTCCTCTATTTAAAGAGAGGGTATTTTCAATACCATTTCTTTACATTTCTTCTTTTAAGTACACTTATCTCAGGAAATAAACTGCAGAGAGCATAGCTCATGTTCTTCTTGCCATGAACTTCAATCAGGGGAAGTGGAAATATACCGAGCATCTACTCAGCACAACTCTAAATACAATCTCTGTGTATCAGAGAAAGCTCCAACCCCATTCCACTCAAACAGCTGCAACTGAGTAAGCAATTTGTATATGAAGGAGACAAAAATCAAGGCAATAATCACTGAAGCAGGTGGACAGTTACTGCTGTGGAGGATTCATTTCCTTTCCTGACCTTTTAACAAGAGTGTAAATGGAGAAGACCAGATTTTGTTTTTCCTACAGAGTCTTTTGGAGCCATAACCCACCCTGTCATTAGAATAAGTAAATCATTTCCATTTCTCTCCTTGTTCCTCTTCTGTCTTTTAACAAGAAGGCCTTTTGTCACTGATACAGCTTACTTTGCACTAACTGAACTGATATTCCTCTTAGATTTCCCAAAGGCAAATGTGACCAACAGTGGCTTAAGTTCTGCTTAAACAAGGTTCAGGTACCTCAAAATGGTCATTCAAATACTGGTTTCCAACTTTCCTGGTTCCACATGTGTACAGCTCCTGTAATGGAAACAAAGCTCGTGCTGGAACCATCCCAGTTTATCAGCAGGTCTGCTCACTCATTTGATTTGCTTCCTGAGCTGCAGAACAGCAGATACTAAAACCACAATTTGTTTTCATTTGTTGACTAAAACTTTAATGGATTTTGAGACATTTATAAATGCGTCTGACTGCCGGAAAGGCCAATATAACAAACTGCATTTGGATTGAGTCCTTTTTCCTAACAGGCAAAATAAAAACCCAACCAAACGCAACTATTCCTCAGCTTCACGGCCACAGCAGCCTGTGTTCCCATCTGCAGCTGTGTTTTCTCTCAGCCCTGCAGACCTTTTCTTCCTTCTCTTCCCCATCAATAACACCAACTCCTATTAATCCTTTTTTTCCCCTCCTTTTTCCATCTTGCCGTCTGCTGCTAGCATCACGCTTTAGTGGTAGACTTTGCAGCATTAGCTTTACGGTTGTGTTCAATCTTAAAAGGTCTTTTCCAACCCAAAATGATTCTATCATTCTACTATTGCAAAGAACTGAGAGCTCTACTGCAGAGGACTGCCTCAGAGAGCACCAGGCCCCAGTACATAACACAGGAGGAAAAGTACAGAGGCAGAAAACAAAAAAACCTACCTGCTTTCCTTTCAAAACGTTCTACAATGCTTTAAATGTCGATATTGAAATACTAATTTCTAAAAGCATTTATACCAACAAATATGGCACAGTTTAGCAGCATAGTTACAGCTGTGTCTTGACTTCCAGCTTCACAAATCCTCGGTACAAGCCCCCTACTGACAGATGTCTATGACCTAGCCTGAGGATGTGGGATATTGCATGCCAAAGTTTCACCCTTGGTGCTTCCCTGAGTCTGAGGAGTTGAGCGAGTGAGGCCTCCAATCAGCATCAGTTCATCCTGAGTAGGGTTTGTATAGCCTGAATTTCAAGTAGCCCAAATGGCTTTCAAAGCTGTGAGACACAGACTAAAGAATCCAAGTACCCCAACAATACCCAAGTATTAAGGCCACAGTATACAAATGTGGTCATTCACATAGAACTGAACATTTCTGCAGCTTTAGCAACTTTCAGATTAGATTTGCTCCACACATCAATGAAGTCATCAAGATATAAGTGTTATTTAAGCAAGCTTATTTTTAAAGCGGCAAACACTGTCCTCTTTACAAAAGCATTTAATCAACAAGAACCTGATATTTCACCAGAGAAAGCTTTAAAACCAATAAATATCCTCTGAGCGAATAACTTGAAACAGAAGACCTAGCCCATCCTTCGCTCTGAAAAGCACACAGTAGCAATGTGGACCAGCTAAAACAGCTCCCAGTTCACAACTTGTGCTCTTTTCCTGTGTACGTGTGACAGCAGGTATACTTCTCTATTATGAATTCTAGAAAAAGCATGCAATAGCTATTGTACACCACCTTCATGCTTCCAGCTCTCACAAGAGACAGCCTGTGTTTCAAGGAGCCCAAGCAAATCTACAGTGAGCTATATTTCCTGGTTTCAAATAATGACAAATCAAAGAATCTATGGGCATTTAGTAATCATTTAGCACATAATATTGTTTGTATATTTACTAAGATACACTGGAATTTGCTGATTTTCAAATCTTTTTGCAGTTCACCGGTACGAGAGACGAGTAAGAGTGTGGCAGAGCTGGGTTATCAAGTCATATTGTGTCAGCACCACACCACCTTGTAATGCAAAAAGAAATCATCTTGCAGACTATCAGACAGTCTAACTTATACAAGTCATTTTTCAGAGATGAATGATTTCTACTCTTACAACAACACATCCAATCAGAAGTATCTGTGCAGTTTATAATTGCCTAAATTCTCCATTTGGCATTGTCAGTACTGAAGTCTGCTGTCTTTGTCCCTTTTTGTCACTTTATGGGGAAACTGAACACAGGAAACATACTACAGAAGACATAGAATAGATTTATTCATACCAGAGTAACTCCAACATCAAGCACAAACTGCAGTGGGGTGATTATATTATAGGAAAGCATAGCATTTGCAGAGAAGAATGAGGATTGATCAACACTGATGTAATTATCATAGCTGGAAATTCATTTCTGTTTTTCCAAGCCTGTTATCAAGTGCAGTCATTGACAAAACACCTGACTGTCACCTATTACTCACTTTTAAAATGACTCGGGAATGCCACAGCTGTTGCTTGAAGTAAACAGCAGGATGAAAAAGGGTTGATGAGAGGCCAGGTTTTTCTTCTGTGGTACCTCCCCTTCTCTCTTGCAGAGACAAGCAAACTCCTGCATGTCACTAAATGACTAGCTTATAAGGAGCCAAGCAATGCACTAAACATCCTCTGACTTTGGACACATGAACAATACGGCAGGAAGCCTGGAAATACAGGAGTGACAGTGAAATACAGACAGGCTCACATGTACCACTGTGGGAACAGCGAAGACAAGAACTGTATGCAGTCTAATACGCACTCAGGCACAAACACAGACTCCCCAGAATGTGCTCAGTGATTTTTACAACTCGTGCTTTTAGCAGTAAAGAAAGGCAAGTGCAGTCTTCTGCCATGGCAAGCAAATTCCGCTGTCAAAAGCTGTCTTCTGGAAACCTTGTTAATGTATTTGTATCCTGGCTAGGGCAAAACCCAACTAGTCTAGCGGGGCAATGAAACAGGATCACAAGCTCCTGGTTTTACTTCATAAAGTAACAGGTTATGATTGTTTCAGGGTTATTGTGAGTATTTAGGGCTGTTACATTTCCCAGGTTTCTCACCAGGAGAACTATTGAATGAGAAGTTTCCAGTCACACACACAAGCTCAGCAAGGCATCAACTCACAACTAAACGTTTAGGATGACTTGTGTACCTATACAGACCATCTCCTTAAATTGAAGGGGTCATTTCATCAATAAATCAAGTTAAATCTGGTGGGTTTAAACCAGATATTAGATCAGCCTTTTCTTTAATGCCGATCACTTTTTCCCATGCATTCAGAGCCTTTGTGACAGTGCAGTAGCATCTGAAACATACATTGCTTACAGAAAGAAAAATAATGGATTAAAAGAAATGTTCCAACAGGCATGTCACTACACAGGAAACTACAGCAGCAATTGTTTCAGAAACGGAGGTAATTTTGCCTCCTGGCTTTCTTTACAAATCTGTTCAAATTCATATTACCAGAAGAAACTGCTGTTTGGGGTTTAGACACAAAATCAACGGGACTTGGTCTTATAACACTGTCCTTTACATAATAAACTTCTCTACATCCCTTCATATGTTCTAATAGTGTAGGATGCAACTGAGAATTAAGCATGCCAGTATAAGCAGACAATCCAAGATTTGATCCTTACAGTAACTCCTAACCAACCTGCCTGAAGGCTGGAGGGACACGCATGTGTTATATAGGTCAACGCGTGAAACTTGCTTATTTTAGATACCATTTCCACTGGCTTTTACAGAGCCCAAAGGGAATACGAGCTACTGAAACAAACCGAGACCTAACCAGAATGGGGGAACTACACACAGTGAAGATGTCTTTAGAGCCTGAAGCAACACTTGTCCACACTACCCAACTTTCAGATAGTGGAGGGAAAAAAAAGTTTTATGAAGTCAACAGTAACCTAGTGCCTCTCAAGAACCATTAGTATTTTACTGACCTGTTTGCTCAGCTACTCTATGTCAAGAATGTTGTGTGTCAATGGTCTGAGAAAAACCTTTGTAGGCACTGTAAATCCACCTAACACAACCATTACCGGCAGTCTTGTTTTCAGGATGGTTTCACACATACTTTGCAAACCATACTGTTAAGGTAAATGGGTGTTACTAGCAGGAAGAATCAGGAAAGAAATCCTGAGACGCAAATTCCATGTTTAGCTTGTAGTCCTGTAGCAGCAGTTTGCTAGGAGAGACTAGAAATAACTGCCCTCGTTTTAAACTGCTGAAAAAAGAACGTACTTTCCTTTTGCACCAACAGCTTCTCAAGCCAGAGCTTCTTGCAAATGAACTATGAACTCCCTCAGAAACACAGTTGGAGTCTCCTTCTGACACAACCTCCACCCGGCAGCTGCGATTCCCTACGTACACAGAAGCAGTCTCCCTTTGGTGTAGCTACTATTACTTAAGGGCTAAGCCAAACACAAAAGCTGTAATACAGCATACCTTCAGAAAGAGAGACCTTGCATTTATTTTGGCAACTAGCTCACTGCTACTGTTTAACAGGGATGCAATGGACCCAACTACCACCAGGAAAACGAAAAATGCCTCTTGCAAAGGCAGCAGCTGACATGCTGAGAACAGGGCGATGGGACGTGTTTACTTAGCAGGGCTTTGACAAAACAACACGGTTCTTCCTCATAGGAGGAGCTAATAATAAAGATATTCCCATTTCCTCCAAATGTGAGCTGTCAGAATGGACACAGCTAAACTCTTTCAACCTAAACTGTTTCTTCTGGTTTTCTATAGATCCTTGTCCCAGTGTCTTCTGATTTAGCTTTGTTTCCAGTATCAGTCTTACACAAGAGACTCCATTCATGGAAGTTCCCTGTATGTCCATAACAACCAATATTTCCTCTTTAAGAGTGTGTAATAAAACATTAAGCAATTCATTTTTTAGATGAGATTCTGAACTCACTCAGATTCAATTACTTAAGTTACAGAAATAAGCAACAGTACTTTTAATTAAGTGCAAGTTATGTATATTTAGTCTTGTAATTGCTGTTACATTTACATATAACCATAGTCCACCATTTCCTTCTTAAGAGAAAAACATGCTCTTTGAAATAGAGATTTAATAAAGAAAATTCCACATTTGCTATAGTTTTGAAAAGCCTGATAGCTATTCACAACAGAATTGTTCCAGAAGAGAAAAACTCATTACTATTCTCATTAAGCCATGCAAAACTAAGCATTCTTCTACTTTCCCTCTTTCACCTATATAACTGTAGCCCACTTGGGATTCTAGGCTTAGTGCTTGCCAGAGGATCACCTTCAGAACAAAAGTAGCCCAAAAAGAGGAGAGCTCCTGAGAGAAAGACAAAATGCCTGTAAAACAAGAAGAAATGTATCTCCAACATCTACTATTAACTAAGCATTATCAGGGAAAAGGTAAAGTTGCCATAGGAAGCTGCTTACTGAGCTGAGCTGCCAGTGTTATCTGCCTGGGATCCTCTATGTCAAAAATTCAGCCTGCCAAGCCTTGCTCTTCCAGCTCTCCAAAATTCACAAGGAGGATACGGTGAGTAATACTGTACCCATTCTTATGTACAAAGTACCAAGTACCAAGAGAAAAAGGAATTTCCTCCAAAACAGAAAGATTCAAGTCTTGCATCAGAGCCATTCTAAAGGTTAATAAACATAAACTGAAGGTTATTTTCTGATATAGGACATTGCAAAGATATTAATAAGCATAATTCATGCAAAAAAATAGACTTCAAGCACAAAACCAACACAACAGAATTTTATCAAGAGTTGAGAGAGAAGCAAAACACATGTAACAGACCTGACTGCAGAGCTGGAGGATGAACCTCAGTACACACAGGTTGGCATTACAAAAGGAAATTACTAAGAATTTCCTTGATCTCTACAAAGACACAGGATTCATTTGCTGTTTACAGCTATGCCCGTTTCAAAAATCCCACTAAATATTGCAATCTTTGGCACTTTAGAGAGGAAAAGTGAGTCACCACGCTCAGCTGTAGATGTTAATCTGAAGTACATAGTTCACCTTACTGATGCCACGACTGCTACAGCCAGTGACACCATGCTTCTACAATCTCTGTCCACTCTGTCCTGGCTAGCAGAGTTAAACACTATGCAGAAAGTACAGCTAAAAATGTTTTCACTGTAATTTGTTCTCTTTCCATTATTTCTACTCTCTGTTACATAATTTGTAAGATCCCTTTATGTACTACCCAGCCATCCATTGGCCAAGCACAACCTAATTACACTGGCTTTGGCAGTGCTTCTTGGCTCACTTCCTTCTGCAGATGTAGGCTGAAATTATTTAGCAGCACTGCTGCCAGCATGGCCACCATTTGAGAGCCATTGGGGCACTGCTGAAGGGCAATACATGTGGAAGGTACAGATGTGCCCAAGCAATGCTCACGCTCCTAACCAGCCAATTGCACACACTTCTGCATGGATGCCAATGGCAAAGGGAGCGAGGTACACGAGTGTTAAAAAGGGCAAACATACAATTACGTTATGTTGTATCACATATCTATATTTTTTGAACAGAACAAAACCAATGAAAACCTCACTTCCTCACAAGATATCAAATTGTATTACTTGTAATATTAAAAGTGTGACACCTTTGCTAATTCTACTGGTTGAAGTCTTAGTGCCAAGGTGTGCTACAGTTCTCCTAACAGTTAGTAGTGGTATAAACTTGCATTTTTCCCTCTAACAAACATATCTGCGCTGCTGAAAAAAATGGCTGCACACCTTACCTGAATACCCAAAGGCTCTGCAGGAATTATGAGCAAGCAGTGTTTAACGTAATAAAGCTTAAAATTTTTGGTATTTTTGTCACCAAGTTTTTATTCCTTTCTTTCTATAACCAATTCAGATATAAAAGTTAGCTTACAGAAATCAAGTTACCTCAGATAAACCAGCCTGTTATTGAGCCTTGTGGTACAGACTCTTTGTTGTGTTAACAGTAAATGTACTTTAAATATGAACACTTGTTTTCCAAACTGCTTTCCATTAATGACAATACCCAGAACACAGCTCTATTATAGAAGAATAAGCTTTGCATTAGTGCTACCAGATGCAGTGTGTTGGATGACACATCATGCAAAACTTCTCTCATTGCGCTGGAAAGAATAAAACCAAATCCTGACATTTTTAAATACACATTTCAAAGGTAAAGTTCTATGAAAAATTCAGCAGAAAACTTGGTTTAGTGCCACTTAGAAAAAGAAAAACAAAAAGCATAAAACCACCAACTCTGAACAAAATACAACGAAAACACAAGTGCAAACCTCAAAGATGTGCTGCAAGAACTGAAAGGAAACTCGAAGTTCATGTCTCCAAGACTTTACCTCAGCAGACAACAGGCAATTTCTTAATGCCTGCCTTTCTGAACTAAAACTCAATACATCTGTGACCATTCAGTCCAAGGTTACTCTTTGCAACCCATGCTTCAATATCATTGCTGCTTCTGACAAGAACTAAAGCTCAAATATGACTCTTCCTGGTTGCAATAAAGCATTGACCAAAACTATCTGTCTGCTGTCACTTGTTTATCTAAAATGGACCCAGAAATCAAAAGCATCATCTTACCCATCCACATAACCCGTCTGAATCACTTCCCAGAGAAAATTTATCTGGAACCGAAAATGCTTAGAAACATTCTGGCCAACTCTTCCATAGCTCACCATCTTACGGTACCAAAGCACTTCTTAAGAGCAATCGACTGGGGAAAACTCTTCTGCAATCAGCTCAGATCCAATTGATTAATCACTTAAATTAGAAGAGGCTACGGAGCACGGAGAACTGTTTGTTTTGCCAAGGAAGCTTCTAAAGAAAGAGCAAGAGTAACTTGTTAGCTAACATGCAAACACTTTCACAGAAAGCAATCTAAAGCTGTTATCCTCTAAACCTTTCAAGATCTCATTCCACAGCTCCCAAAACATCTTCCCAACAGATGCTTTATTTGAAGTGTCTTAAACCTGTCAGATTGGCATCATCTTGTAAGCAAAGACCTTTGCCGCATGCCCGGCTTCTACAAAACAGTGTTTAAAATATCAGTACCACCAAACCACTCATTACCCTCAGAATTCACAGGAATTCAAAGAGGAAACAAAGCTTAAGCTGTCCAGTAAATGTAGAGAAGAGGAACTGCTCAGGGATTAAATGATGTGGAAGCCAAACCAAGTAGCCTCAGTTTAATCTGCTAAGCATATGTGTGACTTCAAACAGGAGCATTAGGAAAAGCTGATCCCCAGCTACCTGCCGTACAGCAAGTACCTGGATGTAATGCAGAAAATGGGGACCTGGGCTGCAGGGCATCTCCCCAGAGTTGTACTGAACTTTGCTAAAGCATTTGGTCAGCGACACTTGACTTCAGCATGAGCAACTCTACCTGATAAAATGCTACGACTGATTAGAAAACTCACAAGATCTTCAAGGTCAGAGTCACATGGTGAAAGTGTAATACACATGCCATTGGTGCTACGTCCCTGGAAGCCTGGGAACGGATGCAAACAAGGGCACACAAACACGTCCTTGGTGATTGCTAAGCAGAGAGATACAAGTCAGTAAATCATTTCCGTTTTTGTCATTCTACCTATATGTGACTGTTATCATTTAGTTATAAACTTGGAAAAAAACCCCAAGCATTAGAACAGGAAATGAATCAATTCAGCAAGAACAACTGCCATACTCTGTAATACAAGTAATACCCATTTTTCCTCTCCATTTCACTCAGAATGACACAGCAATGCAGAGCCTGGGGACTGCTTAACATTTGATGTTTTCCCAAACCCCCAAGCAATCCTAACTTTCCCCAGCTTTCCACTTCTCCCCTCCCAAAGACTCTGACAGTTATCCATCACCTTTGGCTTTTTAAAGAAACACAGTTTCTATAAAACATCCGATAGCTTCTAAGACACTGCTGGATATTTTAGCATGAAAAAAAAATCAGTTTAATTTTTGTCTGATTTCTTCTGAATAATAACAAAAAACCCAACATCCCTGCTGAAAAATAGATACACTTCAGCCTGGGAATGGGATAAATTCCTAGTGTTTACAGAGGACAGAGACGTCCCAGTGCTCACATTAAAGATTTAACTTGTTTATGTAGATATTGCTCCGCCATCCTGACTAATCTGCTTTACAAATGTGCTTTGTTTAAAGCAATAAACGTACATCTCCTGAACACGGAGAGAAGAGAATCTCCTGTACCCATCTTCCTAGTGTCGAAAGCAGCCCCTAATGTGCTGTGCGGAGGCAGGAGCAGGCGTGGGAGGCAGTGCCGGCAGGGAATGCTGCAGGGATGGCTGCAGCACAGACACCCCCCGCCTGCGACGGGAGCGGAGCAGCGGCTGAGTCACGGCCCCGCTCCCCACAGAGGGATTTCTCCGAGCATCAGCTTGGTTTTCAGATGCCAGTTCCCAGTGTTTCGACGTCTGGTTTAGGGCTGTCTCAGAACACAGCCGTACTCCTATTTGAATGGTTAATGCTGCCATCCCCCTATTCCAGCCTGATCTCTCCAAGACCTTGACTCAAATAAAATGCATTTTCATTAAAAAAAAAAAAACAACAACTGGTGGAAGCTTTCAGGTCCACTGATTTCATACAAACAGCCAGACTCACTGAAACTACAAAGTATTTGCCCTGTACTCCTGTTATATGGTACAAATGCACAATGGCATGTTAATCAAAATCTTTACCAGCTCTGGAAATTCAGAAAACAGATCCAAACTCTGAACTTTTGATGCTATAATTGCTTGCAACAGAAGCCTGGACTCTCAAAGTGTGGCCAATCCAATTGTTTGCTCCAGTGTAAAAGTTCAGTCTTCACTGTCCCATCAGCTGTCAGAAGGTCAATGTCACCTTTCCTGCAAGGAGTTTCAAATGACAGGGAAATTAAAAGAAAGCCACCTCCAAAGGCAAGGATCAGAACTGCAGGAATTCCACCATCAAAGAAAACAGGTACAATTGGTTTTTAGAAGGGACATCAACAAAATATTCTCTTTGCTACCCAAAGACCTTTACCATTTCAAGCCGATTCCCATACGGCACTCGAGACTGAAACCTCATTATAATTACATCGCTGGAAATTCTGTTAGCATTGATGTATTTAATTTGAAGTTTGGTAGACTCCAGTGGGGATAAGTATGTTTTGCTACCCCTTGTAGAAGGGTTTGAAAAGCAGCAAACAAATAGTGGTAAATACTAATTCAATGCAGAAACTGTTGTTCTTGTTAATTTTAAATCCCACTGCTTTGTACAATGTCACTGCATCCCACAAATGTCTCATTTACCAAAACCAAGCTACTACAAGTCAACCTGAGTGCATATACAGCAAGTTAAGGAAGCACTTCAAAAATGCTAGCTATTTCATTCTTACAGTGCTCTTGATGGAACGTAAAACAGGATACCTGGATCTTGAACACAGTGCGATTCAGAACTTACACATTATTTTTTATTAATTTCCCTGCATTTCCCAGGATTACCATGCACAAATTTGCACACCTGAGCTGTGCCCTGCACCATGCCTGCTCACTCCTTACAATGAGGGTGGTAAAATCCCGGCACAGGTTGTCCAGGAGGGTGGTGGATGCCCCATCCCCAGAGATATCCCAGGCCAGGCTGCATGTGGTTCTGGGCAACCTGATCTAGTTGAAGATGTCCCTGTTCATTGCAGGGGGTTGGACTGGATCAGCTTTGAAGCTCCCTTCCAACCCAAATTATTCTGTAATTCCATGATTTCCAGTCCTGCCAATTCTCCATGGCTCCTACTCAACTTTGCTGAACTAACACACGTATGTTCAGCTGAACCGCATTCTTCCCTCTCTCCATACATCTTGGGGAAACTTGGCTCCATTATGCAGGTACTGACTAGGATTTAAGTCCACATGCTTCACTGGATGGAATTTCTCATTCACAGGGCAATTCCTTATTGCTAAGTTTGAAAAAACAAAGACAAAAACACAACCAAAACCCAAACACATCAGGTTCTTCCCCACATGTCACTACCAAGAGCATTCCTGACTGGTAACAAAACCAAGAAGGACAATAGTGGTTTATCTGCAATTCCTATATTTGTTACAAATATGAAGATGTGCTGCTGGGTCAATATAGATGGTAACTATTGCCATTGGTCAGTATTAACTCTGCTCATTCTTGTGGAGCTGAAGCAGTAACTCCAAGCTGTCCCACTCAATTTCATCCTGCTCCAGAATCCTTTTGTGATTTGTAACACTGCCCTATGAATCAGTCAAAGCCCAAGTACTGGTCAACAAGTAACTGGGTCAACAAAGCTCTGCTCTGTTTAAACGGTGAATAAGCTGTTCTCACTACATCCTCCCATCTGCCATCAGGATTTGCTTCAATAGGAACTGCAAATCTTAAATGTAAAATATAATAAGCTGCTTATGAGTGTTATTGCTTCAAGCATAGAATCATAGAATCCCTTCCCCTTTTGTCGGAAGGGACCTTAAAGCTCAACCAGTTCCAACCCCTGCCACGGGCAGGGACCCCTTCCACTAGAGCAGCTTGCTTCAAGCCCTGTCCAAGCCTTGAACACTGCCAGGGATGGGGCAGCCACAGCTTCTCTGGGCACCCTGTGCCAGCGCCTCAGCACCCTCACAGGGAAGAGCTTCTGCCTAAGAGCTCATCTCAGTCTCCCCTCTGGCAGGTTAAAGCCATTCCCCTTGGCCTGTCCCTACAGGCCCTTGTCAAAAGCCCCTCTCCAATGCATATGATTCTGCCCTTAATCACAACCAGAAGTCAGATGAAAACTTTGAGGTTATTAATGTTCATTCATTCTCTCCACGTATCTGGCCATATACTTTAAATCTTTAGTACCTGCTCAGTCTCCTCAAAGGTTGAACTGCTCAAATCCTAAAAATGTACCAAAGAAAAGGGCACGACAAATTGGAAGCGACTGATGCAATTTTCAAAACACTCCTATGAAAATATGGTTTCAATATTCTTCCAATTGTTCTTGGAAGTCACTTGTAAGATAACAGTTCAGAATACTAGATATTCTTTTTTTTCTGCATAGTGATATCCAACTGCAGGGAACAAACTATAACCAAACTGCTAACTAAAGTCTGCTTTACTACTGAAGCTACAGGATGCTTGTTAGCACAAGGGAATCGACATCTTAATTTAAGTACTATACGTATTTCCTTGGTTTTATTCTTTTTAATCATGAAGATGATCATAGGAAATCTGGCAAGTCATTCTGGCTTTAAGAAGGGAGTTCAGATTGGGATAAAGGGGAACATGAATTTGAGTTAATAATAGATTCTCACGATAAATAGTCTAATGAAGTAGAAGTGGTGGTACTTTAAACTTGCCTTGATAAATTTTGTTAGAGAGGAAAAGCTGATTTTACATAGGCAGCAAGAGCACAAGGACAGAACTTTGAAACATGACAGCCTAAATGCAAGCGACAGTGTAGTTTAAAATTCATGGCAGAAAGATCATCTATTCAGGTACTGAATATATTTCAACATGTCACTGGTGGATTGAGTATATCAATAACCAGTGATGAGGATTTTAAAATCCATTATTACAGCTTGACAAAGGACAGTTTATTCTACTTCATGAAGCAAATTAGCTCCATGCCCTTTACAACAAGCCGAGTACTTCTAATCACTGACAGCTGAATGACCAAAGGAAAAAACCACCCTGCATAGGAGAGGGGAAGGGATGAGGACGGGAAAGCAAAACAAATCCTCAAGAAACACGTATTAAGGAAAACTCTGCTCTACTGTGAAGGTACATATCAAAAGGAACTGAGGGAGCAAAGTGAGCAGAAGAAACAGCTCATGGGGGTTCAAACAGAGTGCTCGAGTTCTTTTGCCTTGCATGGCTTTGGTCTAACCATCATTTGTATTCATATTGCTACTGATAACAGGCTCTTGAAGGCTACAGAAATATGAAAATATGATCCCCATTATTCCAACGGAAAGGAATTCCAGCAGGGATCTATCAATGGCCAACTAACAAGTGAATTGCAAGTCTCAATCATGTGATACATGAATTTTCCAAAACAAGTGCTGCTCCTGGAGACATACAATATCACACAGTGAAAAAGGCGTGCAGTCAAACACACATTTATCCCACCAAAATACTTGGAGAGGGAAGCTGAACTTTTCATTTTTCTAAATCAACACTTGCATTAGCTGCACTGATACTTTATTTAGGAGTCAGAAAGGTGCTCCTGAGGAAATGTGTTGGAATCCTGGCAACTATTTTATTTGTTGGCAAGCATTTTAAATGCGTGCTAAGAATTAGCACTCTTCATTCTGTGATCAATTATTGATCTAAACATCTACACTAAATTTTCCATTAACTTCCAACTTTTCCGTAAGAGGACTCTAGAAAGAAAGGAAATTCTTTTCCTGCTTGCCTGCCTAACAGAAAACTCCCAATGGAATCTGACTTGCAGATTCTCTGTATTCTCTATCCAGCCACTCAGACGTGCTGAATCTGCACCGATGCTCCACAGAATTCTATGCATTTACTCTAATGCATTTTTTATCTGCTTGAAAGAGCTTCAGAATATTGAGGCATTTACCTTAGTTTTTGGTGACGTTAGAAATTTATGACCAACATGTCATAAGTTGTTCCTATTTGAAATAAAAAATGATATTAAAGTCGGGAATAAACTTTTCACAAAAATCAAGTGATCCCTAAGCAGCAGTTTGAAACGGCTCTGTTCAGAAGTACAACTAGCACAGCTTTCATGGCCAACCTCACCACACTGCTGCTCCAAATCACCATTGCTGCCAGAGGCTCACATGGTGTCCTGGGTTCAGCAGTAGCAGTCATGTTTCTCCTTCTTGGTAGCTGGTGTAGTCAGTGTTTTGACTTTCAGCTCGGGAACAGAGCTGATAACAAGGATGTTTTGGTTTGGCCAAGGACTTTGTGAGCCTCATGCTCTGCCAGGGAGGAGGGGAAGCCAGGAGGAAGCAGAGACTGGACACCTGACCCAAACTGACCAAAGAGGTATTCCATACCACAGCACGTCATGCCCAGGAGGTAACTGGGAGGGAGCTGGAAGGGCTGGGAGACTGCAGGGTTGGAGGAGGTATCGGTCGGTGCTTGGTCGGGCTGGGGGGGGCGAGTTATCGGTCGGCTGGTGCTGAGGTGTTGTATTCTGTTCCCTTGTTATTTCCTTTATCATTATTATCATTGGTGGTAGCAGTAGTGATCTGTGTTATACCTTAGTTACTAAACTGTTCTTATCTCAACCCATGGGAGTTGCATTCTTTTCGATTCTCCTCTCCGTCCCTCCGAGAGCAGGGGGAGGGCAAGAAAGGGGGGGGGGAAGTGAGCGAACGAGTTACCTGACTGGGTTTAAACCACGACACATGGAAAAGTTACAAGACTAACTAAACACAGGTATTGCCACTTGGTAACTTCATGCTCAGTGTTCTGGTTTTGGCTTCAACATAAGGGTCAGATAAGTGGTTAATAAAAGAGTCAGTGACATGAAAAACACAGATCCTTTGATTTTTTTTTTTCCCCTCATCCTCTCCAAAGCATTTCAGTAATGGTTGAGCCAAACAAAAGCAAGTTCTGACACATTCTTACTAAATAAAAAAATTCAACTTTTCAATAGTCCTAGAAGTTTGCTGGGTTTTGTTACCATAGTTCAGCTGACTGCAAACTGACCTCAAAATGTAGTTAGCAATATTAGGGGAGACATCTGACAAAGAGAATGGTGAAAGACAGTAACTGTGCATCACATTATCTCAGTTTAATTTGAACAGGAAAAAAAATCCCAAAACCATTCCATTTGAAGAGAATAAAAGGACCCACACAGGCAGGTCTGTGTACTGGCACCTAGAAAGGAATTTTCAAGTGTATTAAAGATGATTGAATATATCTAATTTTAACTATCTGATCAAAGCTGTTTCTAATCAGTTTCTTTTCCATTTACATACTGTCAGAACTGCCACTAGCCTTACAGTCATGGATTTTACCCTGAGTTTTCAGGCAGTGTTTCAAACAAAACAAGGATTTGTCCTCATTATACCTTGGACAGCTCTTTCAGGAAGATACCGCTGCAAAGAGAAGCATACACATGAACACCCCTGCACACACCTCCATATGAAGCCCTCTTGGTGCATAAAACGAAATTCATTTTGTATGCTAACTAGATGATCAGTTACAATACACTAGTCAAACAGATGTAGCAGAGATGTTGACTTTGATCAACCACACGCTACAAGCTGCTTTTGCTGATTAACATAATTTACTTTGATTAATGTATTACACATAATCCTATTTTCCACCATAAAAGTTATTTGCTGAAGTCCTCAAGATGAAAATACTCTCTTCTCTTCTTGAGGAATAGGGTGTCTGGATTTAAAGGGTTTCTAAATCATCTAGCAAAATACTATTCTGAGATGCAGGCTAATTTAAGAAATACACAGGTATACTCTCTATTATTGTAACACTTCATCTACAGATAAATCTTCCAGGAACCTAAGCAGTAAACGGAGAACTCTTCCTGTACGTTTCAGAGTGCAGCAACAATACTGACTTTTCAAAACTTCTCTTTTGCTTCCTCAAGTTTTCCTTTTTGCTTCTATTCAATCTATTTATTAACTTAATCCTATATTCTAGAACTACTAGTTATGGTAACAGGATGATCACAATGTCTAAGTCCCTCCCTGTCCAATCTACAGATTTTGAGACATGCCTATCTTTTCAGTGGCCCAGCTGATGTTTACTTTCTCTGGTAGTAAGACAAGACCATACATAGAAACTTTACTACTTTTTGTTCTTCTCTTTTTCTTTGTGCAACTTCACTATTTGCAGAAGTGCTCTGACAAACCTGCAAGCAAAATAACCCAGTGCCAAGGTCCTGCGTATCACTGGCTATGGTCAGCTACTGGTCCTCAGTTCAGCATCTGGACAGACTGCCAAACGAGGGCACAGTGTCACCCCCCAAGATGTCACTCCACGCTTACTACAATCAGCAACAAGATCGCTCATGTATCACTGTATAACACTGTATTCATGGACATAACTGCACTATTATATGAACAATAATCTTGCGGTTACAACTGGATACTGCTGATGACGTAAGGCATGATGTTAGAAGAGTACCTCAGCTATTCTTAGCAAAGATCCCACTACTGGCAAATACACCAAGGACGAAATTTAAATTCTTTGAGTTCTTCATCAAGTAATTGAAGAACTGACAGTTTTAATAAGAAGTTTTAAAAAATCATTTCCCATTTATCACCACCATTGCCTCAGGGCGGAGCTCTACATACAAACAACCCAATAACATACTTGAAAAGTTGCGGCTCTCTTCTAGAATTACAGTTTGCCCCTCAAAACTAAACTTTTTCTCACAATCAATTACGTTCGATTCCTTTCAAACACCCATTTGAAAATCTACAAACTGGAAACGAGCATTTAAATGAAGTAACATGTGCTTTGAATCCTACACTCGTGTTTGTTAAGCAGTTACAGGCACAAAGCCTTCATACCATACTGACAGACAGATAACAGTTTGCCATATGTTTTTTTAAAGGCTGAAACCAACGCTGGAATTCTGCTCCATGGAAAGCATCATAAACGCATTGTTCTAAATCACCCAAAGAAGAAATGACAAATGCTCAGGAAAAAGCCTATATTAGCCCAGTCATGAGCTACCTCAAGCATAGCAAACTAGAAAATACAGATTTAATTATGTTGTTACAACACAAACTCACACACAGCCTGGATTTCAGAATAACAATACCTGGTGTGCTTAGTTGTTTGGGGTTTTTTTCCTTACTCAAAAGCTCCCCAGAATACTGCTCTTGACATATATGGACATTATCACAAAGGGACACAGACAATGCACCTGCAAAACCAATCACACCATAACGTCTCAGTTTAGTCTGAAGTAGCGTTTTAGTCTGAAGGCTACTTGGGACCTCGTATGGCATCAACGCACAACCTAATAGTGAAAGGTTTGGGCATCTCAAATGTATACTGCCAATGGGTTACACTAATCAGACAAGGAAAAAGGAAACACAATATAAAACCCCAAGCAACCCCAAAGCTTCCATCAGCAGCCTCACTTCTTGGAAAGGACTTCTACCAAACAAAAGCCTAGGCAGCCACTGCAAGACTTCAATTAAAAAGGACTGCCGTAAGATCTTCAGAAACCTGAACACAACACAGACTGCAGTCTGCTCCTACCCACCCGCTTCATGAACAAAGACCAATCCAGTGGAAGTTATTTTAACAGAGACAATGTAGACCATAATACACAGTAATTATACTTCGTATTAGTGTCTCTTAACTCCTCTGAAGTATTACTACTGCCAAGAAAATTCACCTTGTCTGTTGACTTGCTGCTAGCTCAGACCAGCCATTTCTCCCTCAGTAAGAGAATGGATCTACACAAAAACCCTAGAACATGGGGTCCAACTACAAGCCTGTAGGAAGAGCACAACCTCATACCAAATACTGCATCTAAAGTGCCATGCCTTCTATACTGACAACCCATGTGACCTGTATTCAGCAGCACCAAGTGGCACATCGAAAGAGCCTCCTTTTATCCCCACATTACGCAGGGCAAGAAAACCGTAACGACAGAAATAGTACTTATCTGGGCAACACTCATCAGTGAAAATTCCTAAAAATACTCAACATTCTGTTTTATTCTCATATTTTAAAAGTGCTCCTATAAACACTATTGTCATTCATTAATACAGATGGTAGGCAACAATTGTGGAAGGCTCAGGAAAATCAGGTTTGGTTATTACTTTGGTTATTGACAAAGGCCTCATAAAATAAATAGTTTTCCTGATTAAAAGCATTCCTGTATTTTTTACTTACTACAAACAGTAGATGGCTGAGACAACTAAGTACAAGCAGCTCTGTAGTCACAGCACCTATGTAATTATATTGCCACTCAAAGGAATCAGATTTATTTAGCATGTTTTATCATAAAACCTTTTCATTACCCTCCCAGAATCCCAAATTTGAGATGATGGCTTTTCTAATATTAACCATTTTTTCGGTCCTACAAAGGAAAGAGACCTTTGAAAACTTTTAAAGCATGATGAACCATCATAAAATGTGCATATACATAAAAAGGCTTCACTGGAAGAGATCTTCAAAGCAAAACAAATCATTGACGCAAACCAAGAGGTAGTTAAATAGGGATGAATCTTCCTCTTTGGAACCATCCTAGTTTCTTCAAACAAAATGTGAGACGTAAGAGACTATGACTGGTCCCATTCTGGAGCTTAACCTACTAAATCTGTACTGTTTCAGTACAATTATAATAAGTTTTTATTAGTAAGAAGTAATAAACAAGAAACAAAGTTAAAGAGAACAAAACTTCAGTTAGGCACAGAGATATGTGGACAAAGACAAGAAGGTCATGTTGCTACCTTGGTTTTGACCTAGAAATCAGCAGCATTTTCTTTCTCTTTGGAATTCACTTTAAACAGTAAAACTAAAATAAGAGATACTTTAACTTTTGTTGTGGTTTTTTTTTCCCTCAGGCTTGTTTTTATTCCCCACAAACATTCACACACTCACCCTGGTTTCTCCTGTGAGAAGTCAGTATTAAAAACCACACCAGTGAGAGTGCAGCTCAACAGATTTCAGCCCCTACAACGCAGAAAATTCAGTAAAAAAAAGCCAATGGTTCATAACAGGTATCAGATTTGCAAGGTTAAAATGAAGAGATAAAGGCACTTCTTGCACAAGAGAACCACTTCATTTCCAGATATGCATGGAAGGAGTATCTAACCTTACACTCTTTTGAAATTCCTTCTCCAGAAGTTACTGGGATGCAGATGCTTTTGACTCCTAAAGATGGGGACACAGCCACACACAAATATAACTTAGGTTTCAGCTGTGCCACAAGCTTGCTTTCATTCTTTCCACATTCACCTTCCCAAACGCTGAAGCAATTCTCTGCAGGAGCTTTAAAAGGAGCAGTACTCACTGCTGATGTTTCGGTTCACCTTCCACTTGAAATTACATAAAACCACACTCCCCTATTCTAATGCCTCTGTAACAGAGAAACACATGCTGCATATGCAAGCTGAAGACAAATCAGCTGAAATCAGAAACATGGAAGCCTAAAGGTTAGTGTCACAATAAAGGACAATGTATCAGTAGCCTATCAGGGTCTCTGCAAACAAAGCACAGGCTGACTCCAGAGGACATAATGCTGCCATGCCTGAAGGGATAAACCCAAGGTTCCAGACAACCTTCCCTGTCTCCTTGTGCTGCTGCTGCTCACAACTCTTCAATCCACTCTCTAAAAACACGACATCTTCTTTTGTTATTAAGTTTCTCAATGAGTTTTATAACCTTTCTTCACTTGGAGAAGTGGAAACAACTTCTTCAACAAATTTTACATACTTGTGAGGGAACTGTACCTATTGCACCTTAAACGAAAATTGTCTACATTTCCATCTGGTCACTGTGAGATTCCCCAATGCTTAGTCACTCACAGCTTATTGCTGCTGGGGTTTAGGATAGGCAATTATAGCATTATTTTTTTTTCTTAAAAGTCATATCCATGTCATTTAATCTATTTCTCTAATAAAATTATTAAAATATTTTAATACACTATAATCTATAAATAGGAGCATTAATAAACCTATTAATTTATATCAAATGATTTTATGTGGGTGCTTTAGAACAGAATTCAGATATTTAAAAGACTATCTAAGGCTCTGCTATCACATTTAAGTCACTTAAATATACATATATTTTGAATCTCATCAGGTATTTGTTAATAACTCCTACTAGCAATCAGTGTCTGTGATGTATTACAAACACCAACACCCAACTGGGATTATAGAGATCAAATGGTAAATCAAGAAAGGTCAAACATGGTTCAGTCATCGCAAAAAAGGAAAAGACATTAAAAGTGCACTTAATGGTTAGACCCAAACTGCCTTCCACAGCAGCTTCTAGCACCTGACCAGCTAGCATGGGTTTGCTCTCCCTATCTACTTGGCTGGGAGCTGAAAGAAAACCCCCGAAACACTCTGTTAAACACCAAGCCTCCAGCCTTGGGGGGTTTTAAATGAAAGGAGAGAAGTACATTTATGTCTTCATCTGCACAAGCTGGGACTCAGGCCCTCATTTCCAGAGGGAGAAAAGACCTTTTATTCTCCTGCCCCTACCTCTCATCTGAGGGGATCACAGTAACTTACAAAAACAGACCAATTCCAAGCAAACACAGGTGTTCAGAGGTGAAAATAATTAAGGGAATATTGCGACACTCCTCCTCAGCAACAACACTCTGACATCCCATGTGTCTTCAACCTACTTCAACCGCAGATACACAGGGAGAAGGATAAAGATACCTGCAGCACACAATAAAACCAGAAAGGTTCTCCAAACCCTGAAGTTCCATGTTCTTGAGCAGGGTCTCCAATCCATCAGTGAACTGAATCCACCAACATTTGCAACTCAGAAAAGAGCAGAGCAAGCAGATAGAGTCTGGCAGCCCTGATCAGCTTGTCACAGTCACAGCACAAGCCCCAGACATCCCACACTCCTGCAGAACACAGGTGCCCAATCGAGGTACTGCTGAGGGCTGGCCCTGCTCTGCTTTAGACACCACAGCTCTACAGGAAACCAGAAACAGCCTCCTCAGGTTTAAGGCTCAGTATCCTGAATCAAACACTCCTACTACTTTTGCTTGCCAATACAGGAACAAGGATCTGACCTTAATCAACAACTTTTTCTTAGGAATCAATGTATTTGTCAACAGGAGATCATTAATATTGCTGTTCCAGCCAGGCAGCGACACACAGAGGTGGTGAAAGCAGGTGTAGTAAAACCGACAAAGCCTTTGCAGTTTTTGCAAAAGCTTAAACTAGACTACAGTTCATGCTAGCATGAACTCCCACCATTACTCTCCTCCAGCTGTCAAAATGCGTATCAGCTTTCCTCTGAGAAGGCAGATTTTACTCAGCACAGATAAAGCTATTTAATTAGCAAAAGCAGCAGTGCACTAAAGCAAGCATTTTGCACTCCTGACCAAGATACAATGCTGTCCTCCCCCTATAGCATCTTAGAAGTCTTACAACCTCAGTGCACGTTTTTCACTCCACAAGCAAGCAGCCTCGTCATTGGAAGCGCTATCATAATTCCAGGTAACCTTTCACAATGTGTTGCTTCACTTTTTGTCGTTTTCAACATAACTTTTTGCCAATTTCCTCTTTTCAATTCTTTGCACCTTTTCCACCTAATTGTAATTACCCTTTGGTGATGTGTTCAGCCAGCTGAGTCTAGAATCCTTTTTCTGTTTCCAAGTCAGACATCCTGTGTTTGTCCTTCCCTTCTTCAGTCACAGTTTCATCGTCAAAAAAGCATTTTCACTAGTCTCAACACATTTTTAATGCAGACTGCAATACAACTTTTCTAAAAATGCATAAAGCCACAAACCATCAGCCTATTTCAATTCTATTAAGCCCGTATTCCTGTAGTTTAGAGCATTCACAGTGGGTAGGCTAGCTGAAGAGCTAAAGGTGATAAAATTACATGACACTGCATGAAGACTGCTGTGCGTGACTACTGCATGGTACTACTAAGAGCTGGGTACTAAGAACGCTTACAGTGAAGTCACTAAAAGAATATATTGTTATTCTGAGAATATTTAGCCTTAATCTTTTGGAGAAAGATGGTTTCAGTAACAATGCGTACAGTCTTGCAGCATCCTATAGTGGTTACAAATGGCATCCACTCAAAACAGGTACAGCTCAAAACACAGCAAGTCCTCTCAACATGCTTTCTCAAGACAAGAAGTCTAATAACGTAGTTTTTAACAACCTTTTGTTTCATACTTTTCCTTTCTCAACAGATTACAATTTGCTACTGACAAATCATCATCAAATTCTGAAGGGATTCTAAGGAGAATTTATTTTATTTGAGTCTGAAGTGTACAAAGCAATTTATTATTCCTTTTACCGCTCACTTCAGTCTTGTAACTTTGAAATATACCCACCTAAAATCCATTATTTCTGTGCCAACTTTTCCTTTTCCTTTCTATCAGGGCAAACTTTAGGATGAAACACTGGCAAACCCAGTTAACTAAAACATTGGTAAACAGTTAGCTAAACATGTTACTATAGGTTTCATTAAGCTTCAGAGAAGTTTCTGAGATAAAGAAGGAGAAAAAACCCAAAAAGATTCACTTGGATTCTGTACGTCGGGCAGGGAATGACACCAGATACAATCTATCTAAAATAACATTACAGCACGTGAGAGCTTGTTTAGACAGAGTAAAAATACAGAGGATGGAAAACAAAGCCTTTTCCCCTAAAAGCTTTTTTCTTTTTGATATACATACCCAGTCAAAAAGGTTATCTCCATCTGGGCTGTGTTTTGCTATTTATACTAATATAGCCAAATATTATATGACAGAATTGGAGATAAACACAAAAAACTGTAATTTCTTCCTAGATCATCTTAGCCTACTAGCACACAGAGTCTGGTGCAGCACCGTGTCAGCTGGACATTGCTGAGAACAGATGTGAAACACAACTTGCATGAGACTGCTGCATGCCACACACACACATTACTTACTTCAGCTAGCTCAGCTGCCTGTCCTTGTGCCCAAGCCCCTGCCCAGCATGGGCTTCGTGTTTAAAACATGGACAAAGAACAAATAACACACTGCTCAACGAGCCATGCTTCTACCCTTTAAAAACGCACATTCAGTTGCTCACACCTGATAAGGAGACAGAATACAAAATAAGTTCTGCAGAAACTTGGTTGTTTCACCTGCGTGCCCCAGCACACCCTGCCAGGCAGCAGAGCAGTGCTGCTCACACAGCCCCTGCTCATGCCTGTATGCCTCCCTTGATTATGTTTCTATTTTGACTGCAAAAATGGAGAGCCCTTAATGCAGTTGAAAGCTGTAATGCGTGCTGGGAAGTAGTGCTGATCTAATTACCTGGTTGTAAGAAGCTGTCTAAGCACATACTGTCTTCGTGTCCAATCTGGCTGCCAGCTCCTTTTTGAAGCACTGGAACTCATCAGTCCAAAGGCCACAGTTAGAACTTAGATCATTAGACCACAACATACCCCCTCTTTGGGGGGTTTTCTGGGTTTGTTTTTTACAATTCAGATGAAGCTTCTCGCAAAAAATAGAGAGAAATCAAAGATGTTAATCACTCTTGCTCTATTTCAGAGGTTTTAAGGAATCTATTGCCTCCTTAAAAGGTCACAGTGTTGTACCAAGGGCAAGGTTACTTTTCCTCTGAGTTTCCGGTTGCAAAGGCACAGCAAGTTTTAATTAAAATTAATAAAAGCAACTTAGTATATACTTTTTCTTCCTATATAACAAACACATATTGACAAGATTATTTTCCTGGAGGCAACTGGCCTTTGGTCGGTCTTCTGAGCTTAGGCCTTTCAAAAATCAGTCTCCTTATACCTCTGCAACACAGCTGTACCTTACACCTTGCCTTGCTTTCAAGAACTCTCCCCATCAGCCCCCACACTAGTGCCAAGGGATCCTTCCAGTCCTCTCCCACTGCCCACTCACTACTAGTTCCACATTTGCCCATGTGCGGCATTTCCCTCCCCATCCTAGAGTATGGCTTTACACCCTGTAGTAGCAGCAGGGTGCTCTGCAATGCCAGGGGGCTGGTAGGAGCACTGTCCTCCTGGACACTGTTATTCCCAGAGGGCTGAGAGCACACACAAAGCAGGAGTCCTCATTTAGGCATTATGAAAAACTAAGCACACCATCCAAACTGGAGAACTTGCAATCCAAAGACTCCGACTGAACACAATAGAAACTGCAGTTACCAGATCAACATGTTACTAACAAATAAGATAAATTAGAATTCTGGTTCAGCTGGACTTGGGAAATGCTCACTAGTTATACACAAGTGAACCATCTCACTGAGCAGGAAAACCATGATATATTTTCACTGTAGCATGCAAGTTGTTCGGAGTTGCCAACCAAAAAAACACGAAACGACCACACGCACTTTAAATTCAAACTGGTGTCCACCTTCTGGTAGACACACAAAAAACCACCCCAACACCTAAACTAAAGAAGAAACCCATTCTGCTCAATTCTATAAGTGTCTGGATCATAAACCAGCATTTTTCTGCACTATGCCAATAGCATTCATATTAAAAACCTTTATGATGAGCAATGTTTGCCCATAAATGACTCAGTGATTTTACACCAGAAAGTTTGCTCCTCATACAGCATTTGTCCCAGCCTTTTGGAAGTTACCTTTTGAGCCTATCACAAGATGACTAACTACTTAAGGCAGTAAACATTATAAGAAATACATAATTCTCTGGGGAAAAAAGGTACCAATATTTATAACAAGATCTGGGCTTAAAAAATACAAGAATAAAATTTTCCAACTTGAATCTTTTTATAGTTTTATCTTTGCTGCCAACAAGTCGCATATTCAAGCTTTAAAGCACAAGAGAGACTACGAATAATTAATTTTCAATATTGAAACAGCTTTCTAAATATTACACATAAGCTTTTAATAAAGATAGTAATCCAGATACACAGCACTCTGACACCTTGCCATTGACGTATGGTCTCTAATCTCTTGCTAAGCGCTGAACACCAAACAAAATGGTTATTTCCTGAGGAAATCAAATACAGTTGAAAATAAACCTAATCTAGCTGAAAATTTTGGACACTTAATGCAAACCAGTAGCCAGGAAAGGTCAGTTAAAAGAAAAGGTTAAGCAAGCTGCCTGGGTTTTATTTTAGTTCTGTCACTAGCTTCTTGAATGACCTTGAAAAAAGGCTTTTACTTCTTAGTTTCCTCCATTTGTAAAGGTACCAACAAAGATACCTAAAGCTGTAAAACAATCATTGAAGTCTATACACAAAATCATTATTAAACCTAACAAGTGGTTCTTTAGTATTTCCCCTCCCCAACAGATCCATGAAACGCCCAGGAACCAGACCGCTTTCCACTCTGGACCTGGATGTGGCAAGTCAGAAGAGGGTTTCTGGACAACATGAAGGTACTGAAAACGTCTGTTCGGCACACAGTTGCAGATGAGAAGAATGTGACATTAAAATGTGTAAGGAATATACAGAAAATACAATTAGCTTTTCCAATGCCTTCATAGAGATTAACAGCACGCTCCATCCGAGGAGTGTTTGCGTTACAGGTCACCCCTTCTTTATGGCCATATTGTGGAACAACAGAAGGTCTCAAAGATAACAGGTGAAAAGGATCGCTAGTTGTTGCATCAAAGAATCATTTGTTGTATGAAGTATGTAACAGAAAGCATCCCATGAGAACCAGAACCAAAGAAAGCCACTCGCATGGGATTTGTCTCCGACAGCTGACTACAAGCTTCCACCTCTTTTTATCTGTCACTTGCCACTGGTGCATGTATAAAGCTCCCAGCTAGTAGAAAGTCTTTGGTACCAGCTTCTTTTGCAGTCCTGCCTTCAGTAGAAGCCCTTAGAGATCTCTCTCATCTACACAGCTGCAAGTTCCCAAAAAACGTGTAAGAAAATAATTGTCTTTCACAGCTCTAGCACATCTTTAGTGCCACTGGAGAAAGGAGGCTGGTTGAACACAACAACTGCATTTCCTCTCTTTCCTTGAGAGGTCAGAGAATATAATGTGGTAAAAATATACCAATTAGTAGAGATAAGTTAATTTTTCCATTTTTTCCCTGTCCTATGCCATAAAAGTAAAGAAGCCAAGAAATATTTCAAAGCTCGTAATAGGACAAACTTCTTTGGGCAAGAAAAAGATGAAAAAAAAAAAAAGTCATTGAGATCAAGATTAAAAAATGCAAGCAACTGAGCCTCTATCTATATGTAGAATTCCATTATGATACTCCATTAGTGACAATAATGATTTTGGGTTACTAAATCTCAGACTTGAAGTACAAGTCAACCTCTAATAGGAATAAAAGATTTTCCTTCTGCTGCTAGAGGTAAGAGGCAATATCCTCTGCTGACACAAAACTGTGCCTAATGCTTCCTCTGGCCCTTGCTAAAAAAGGGATACTGATTTCAGTGCGATCCTGACTGAAATTACATTGATTTCTATTGAAACTGCAAAATCCAAAAGCAATGCGCACATTCTCATTTTAAGACAAACACAATGCAGCTCAAAATCCTACGAAAACCAACACCCAGCACATGATAAACCAACTGAAATTGTTCCTCAGGAGGCTCTACAAGATTTATCCAGTACTGGTTTTCTTGTTACTGACAGGCTTGGGTTAGTGCATCACATGACAGCAGTTCTACATACCTCATCTTGCTAAACCATACGTCAGTGCATCATACCAGGCAGGGCAGCTACTGTGGTGCCATCAGACCTTTCCAATACATCTCCTGCCACTCCAATCTTTCAACATTTCTTTCTCAAATGATCATACATATTCCATGTTAGCTCACATAGACAAATTCTATGGTAGCTCAGTGCATGTCAGTATGGAGAGCTGTACCTCCAAAGGAATGAAGCAAACTTTCCTGCATGTGTTATCAGAATACACATACATATGTTTTTCAGAACTCATTTAAAAATCTTTAGTTGCAAAATGATCAGCTTTTTGGAGGGGAAAGAGCCAGTACAAGAACAAACTGTTCTTTCCAGAACTACTACATATCCATGTCACGTACTATGAGAAATAAGGGGGAAAAAAAGAAAACACCCCTTAAAAAAGCAGCAGCACCACGCGTAAGTAACTTGCACGTATTTGTGTCTGCACCTAGTCTCCCACCTGGAATGCTGCTGGCGGCATTCACCATGCAGAGGTTGAAAAGCTTTGCTACTGCCGAAAGACTAATGTTGAGTGCCTTTACCAAGAACACAAAACATGCTGCATTTACAGTACACAGGATGGCTTCAATCAGCACTGAAAAATGCTACCAGAAACAAACTTTATGAACACGTACAGTTCTTAATTTACCCAGCAGATCTGTGTGCTGTAAAGTATTAAATAAACAGCTGTATCTGCAAGGCAGTGAGCAGTGTCCATGGATGCATCTCCGTGACGTAGGCACAGAGGCTGTCTTAAGCCAGCAGATACAACCACCTTCCCCCCCAAAAAAAAAGAAAAAACACACATAAAAAAACAACCACAAAACCAAACATGGGGGGGGGGGGGGGGGGAGGGGGGCAACAAGAAAAAAAAAACAAACCATAAAAACCATCCACCCAGATAACATTATCTTAACATTAATACAATATTCCCTATAAAGGCTTACATTTTTGTCTCATGTATTTTATTGAAGTACCACTTCAAAGCAAATTGTATCAAATCAAACTGCACAAGTCCATCTAGACAGGAAGGCTGTAAATCTAAGACAATAAAATCACAAACCCACAATCCATTACTGCATGATGTCAGTGGTATAAAACATACTTGTTTTACTCTATTATTTTGAGGCGCTATTAAGAGCTGCAACTAGCAACAGCAAATAAAAGACGACTCGCATCTTAACGTGAAAACACAGGGTGTAGGGAAGCGAGTGAGGGAGTAGGTACTCGTTCTTCGTGTGCAACACAGCCCCACCAGAGCCGAATGTGATAAACACGACTGAAACAGGTGCAACCTCTTCTGCGGGTAGCAGCCAGGCACAGGAGGAAATGAGCTGACATACAAGTTTCATGGTTTTCTAAACCTCAGTTTTGATGGTGACGGTGGAAGTAAAACACCCCTCACAACACACACACCGACCCAAACCTGCGGTGTTAATTAACCTCACGGCGCTAATTCTCAGGGCTAAGGTGAAACTGAGAGCTGGTCCTCAGTATCCTCAAGGACCTTCACTCAACCACGCATTCCAGACGCTGCAACAGAAGCAGCGGGATCCGCATGAAAACAAGCCCGCTCATCAATATGAATTAACATACGTAACGCTACAACCACACGCAGTTCAACACGGAAATTCGTGCCTAGGACACCTCAAGCCTACCTGCACCTATACATGAGTTGCTTAATTCGCTAGAGCACACAGGCTATGGGGGTTTGGGGCGCGGTGGATGCGTTCTATTTAGCGTTTTGACGGAAAACGTTTTTCGTCCCCAGCCAGGCGCTCCAGCGCTTGCCGGTTTTCGCTCCATCCCCCGGTCGGGAACGCTTCGCCTCAGCCCTCGGCTGCCGCCTCAGCGAGGCCGGGCGGCGGGCACGGACCGTCACCCGCGGAGAAGGGAGCCCTGGGCCGGCGGGGAGAGGGACCGCAATGCGAGGGAGGGGAAGGAGGGCGGAAGGAGGAGGACGCAGCGGGGCATGCAGCGGCGCGGGGGCACCTACCAGTCCGTGTGCGGCTCGTCGATGACCAGGAGCAGCTTGAACTTTCTGCCGGTAACCGAGGAGACGGCGGAGGAGGCATCCACCAGCCCGGCCGAGGCCGCCGTCTGCTTCACGGCGTTGGACAGGGAGCTGAAGAAGCTGCTGCCCGTGGACTGCTGCTGCGGCGGCGGCGGCTGCTGCTGCGGCGCCTGCTGGGGAGGCGCCGGCTGCGCCGGCTGCCGGCGCTCGGCGGCCGGGGAGGCAGAGGCAGGGGCCGAAGATGCCGAGGGAGGCGGCGGGGGCGGCTGCTGCGGCTCCGGCCGCTGCAGGTCGGTCATGTAGCCATTGGGCAGGTTGGCGATGAAGCTGCTGTCCGAGAGCCTGCGCCGCAGAAAGTTCATCATCTGGCCGGGCGAGGGGAAAGCGAGGCCGAGGCGAGGAGCCGCAGGAGCGATCCGCAGCCGGGCTCGGTCGCAGCCCCACTGCCGGCCGCGGCGGGAGGCGCTGCCGTCCCCTCACGGCGCGGGCACCGCCGCCTCACGACTGCCTTTAGGGGGCGGCCGCGAGAGAGCCGGGAGCGGGAGGGCCGAGCCGAGGGCGGGGCTGAGGGGGGTGAGCGCGCCGGCGGCGGGAGCGGGAGCGGTGCGAGGCCTCCATTGAGCCACAGGTGGGCTTGGTGCCGCTCCCCACCGCTCCCCACCGCTCCCCACCGCTCCCCACCGCTCCCCACCGCTCCCCACCGCTCCCCACCGCTCCCCACCGCTCCCCACCGCACCGCGTGGCTGCACCGAGCGGCTGCACCGAGCGCTCCCCGCACAGCGACGGGCGGCGTTGGCGTGAGGGTGAGAGCAAAAGGCTGTCGTGAAGAGCCCCTCGCGGGGCAATCGCTCTGCAGGAGCAGAGCAGCGGCCGCCGCCGAGCCCCGGTGACCCGTTCTGGGGTACGCGTCCGGCCCCTTAAGTCTCTGAAGCGTTTTCCAAGAACAACCAGTACCAAGGGGAAAGCTCACGGGTTTGATGAAGGCAGCGGTGGGTAGCGTCAGGCCGTCTTACACTGTCCTGGAGAATGACGGATGCCTTCTCCTATCTTAAAAACTGGGTTTTCTTTGAGAGTGATTTAAAGTCTTCTTGCCACGTTTTAACATAAAACATACTGTCCGAGATACACACAGCCACACATCACTCTGCGGTTGCTCTTCCGAGGCCGTGCTGCATGGAGCACTGTACGCAGCAACTTCATGCAGCAATCTCTGTTAACGTTAGAGATTTGAGAAGCTTTTCCTGATGCTAACACTTCCACAGCTTACAGTTCACATGTCCCAGGGTAGAACATGCACAGGATTCTTTAACAAATCCCTGAATTCAGAAACATTCATGTATGATTTAGCTGGATGATCTTAAGGCCCTTTCCAACCCTAACTGTGATTCTATCATGACAGAAAGCAAAATACCAGAGCAGATGCACTTCAAACACCGCAGGCACCCTGGGGAATGGCTGCTCCGCCAAGCCAAGGGATGGGCCACGCTCAGAATCCGCCTTTTGATCCAGGGCACAGGAAACCAACATGAGCGGAACCTTGCTGGGCTGTGGCTGCAGTGGGAACATGCCTGCCGCTTCATCAGCCCACGGCCCGTGCCAGCAGAGTTGTGGAACCACGCTTGTACCTGGATACGTGCAAGTCCTGTGGGATCCGGAGAGAATCATTTTCTCTCAGTAGTGTTGAGATACCTGGGGGCTACTTGTATTCCTAAAAAGCTGCCATGTAAGCGCAGTAATGTGAGTTAAATCGTCTACAACGCATGACACAGAAGCAAGTCGCTTGCAGACAGAGGTGGAATGTTGCAGTTCACCATGGCACGGGCTTGTGTATCACTTCCAGTATTACATAGGTAAAGGTGACAGAAATCACAAGACTGAGGGACTGTTTAATTCCTCCTTGCTTGAATAGCTGGATCAACAATCCCCCCTCCCTTCTCCGCTAAAAAGCAGGTGGGCAAAGGAAAAGGGACTGCTTATCCATCTCAAACACAGATTTTTGTACAATGCGAACTGTTTCATCTTCCCTGCGTAGAGATCACCGAAAAACCCTTTTAAGCAGTCTGACACTGCCAGATCATAGATGGTTTGTACATTACTGTTCAGGATTGATTGTATAAAACCGACCCCTCTGGACTGACAGCTTTCTACGCATCCTCAGAGCCTGAAGGTTTTCCTGACTGACAATAAGGTTTTCCTGATGCTCACACTTCTATGGTTTAAAGTTTACATGTTCTTTAATGAATCCCTGACAAGTCAGTCACTCTTGCAGAGCCAAGCTAACCACAGCAGCATGAGCTGTGCCACATCCTGCTCTGCACATCAACACGAGTGTTAGCCAGGCTGAAATCTGCCTGACTTCAGTGCCGGCTGTACTCTCAGATGCAAAGGCAAGAGACACCTAGCAAACAGAAATGACAGGGAGCAATTTGAATGCTGGGAGCCATTACTACAAAACAAAATAAAACCATGATTAAACAGAGTGCTTTGGCTGCTCGTGTTTCAGTGGTACAAGATCTATCCATGTTAACGTGTTTGCGTGGAAATCTTGGTTTCCGATTGATGAAATCCGATTCCTGTCCATAGTACTTTCTTGTATATTCACAGTCCAGCCAAACAATTACTTTCAGATCCTATGGAATGATTTTGTGATCATTGCCAACAGACTCTCCAATTGCTTGCCCTTTATGGTCTCACAAACTGTGAGGTATATCACACACTGTTAGAGTATCGATAGAGTATTACAGGGAACTTGCTAAACTTAATAGCACATAAAACTGTGCATGGAAAAGAGCTACCAGCACTTTTTGTCTAATCTACTCTGCATAATACTTCAACATCTCACAACACATTTGAGATAGTTCAACGTGATTACATCTATTAGGAAGCAAGAATACTGAATCACTAGTATGTTAAACCCCAGAGTCAGCATCAAAGCAGTGAAGACAATAGCAAATTTAAACCCAGTTTTGTTTCTCAACATTGAAATCAATGAAAAAAATAGAAAAAAGGTGGATTACTAGGGATTAATGTGTTGGCAAATGGAGGGGAAGGGAAGACAAAGAAATGCTGAAGCATCCTACCTAGTACACTTCCACTGAGATTCATTAGGCAGCTTCACCGGACTTCTCCCAGAACTCCTGCTGTTACAATGACCCTGAAGCAAAAACATGTCAGTTTTCTATTTCTGGTCTTCCTTGCATTTGGTTGTCCAAGGTGGCAGAAGTACAGTTAAACCATATGAAGATGTGACAGAAATAGGCACACTGCTTCAGTTACTGCTTTAGAAAGGACACAAAATGAGTTTGAGCCTCCCTTCCCAAATCTAGGCTTTGTGTTTTGATTTATGAGCACCAGCAGAGAACACAAATTAACCAGAAATTGGGGGGGGGGGGGAGTGTTGTTCATTACCATGTTGGGAAATTTGACTTCTAATTTACAGCAAGTTCACACCAAACATAACAGGAACTTGGAACGCTAGCTGAAAATGTTTGCAGGGTGCTATGCAAAATTGTTAAGTAAATGTTTTAAGACAAAATAAGGGCTCTTTTATTTATTGACAGCTATTTATTGACATAAATGAATGTTTAGTAAATATGTACATCTGGCCTTAAGTAAGTTCACATTTTCTAAGCATACCAATTCAAAGAGTTCTGTATCAGCAAGAAATACACTGTACTTAACTGACAGTTTTCTAGCATTCACAGGGAGGACCTGATGGCTATATCAGTATGTAAGGATGGTACAAAGCATGCCCTGCTCCCACGCCTCAGGAAGGTGGCTAAGAACCACTCAGCTTCTGTACTCTCTCAACAGTAGCTTCTCCCCTGCCACCAGCTACCCCAGAGGAAGGTGAGCAGGAGCACAGGAGGCAATGCCCTCATCTCCAAAGTGCTCAGTGACTGAACTAACCTACCCTGCCAGCAAAGGGCACATCTCATCTTGTTAGTACTGAAGTCAAGGACCCTGTAGTAGCAGCTCCTTGCATCTGAAACCACACAGCATTCCTGAAAACAAAAGTACGATGTACTGTATTATACATCCTCGGTGCTCAGCAGTCCGTCGAATCCAACATCGAAACCCCACCACATTTTATTTGATAAACCATAATTTATTAGAGACTAGACTCTTACCTTCACAAGCTTTGAACATGGATGAATTCATGCTGCAGAAGAGGGCTTTGTAGTCTCATGAGTAATGCTTGCCAAGATGTAAGAGGGAGTTAAAACACATTCTGTATGTGGCATGAGAACAACCTGGAACAGAAACAGGCTACAATCTGAGTGGTAACTACAGGTCAAATAAATGATTACAGGAGATGAAAGTCTATTGAAATTGTTTGTCTCTGTTCTGAAATCTGAAGTTATAATAGCAGCAACAATTATCTTTCCATTTCCTACTAAAATACATCTGCTTTTTTGATTTTTTTTTTGGTTCACTATGTCCTGTGCTTTAAGGATTTAGTATTTTTTTTTTTATTTTATCTTTAACACAAAGGAACTTCAAGCACTTTTTACCATGTAATTAAGGCTCAGATACTGCTGGCCCTACTCCGGCTGAAGGTTATCTATCTTGTACATATTTCAGAATTCAAGCCACAGAAGTCAAAATAATTAACTTCTAAATACAATTTATAGCAAAAAAAAGCAACCATTACACACATGAACTGACAAATTGAATATATAAAGAGGCACATTTAATAAATGTGATAACATACATATATTAAAGTGCATCTAAAATACTGCTTCCCGGCATTGTATTTCTAGAGGAATGCAGCAATAAATGTGGTATGTCCTGCTGTATTTCTTGAGTTTCCCACTCTTTTGATTTTGGGACCATAGCCTTCATCATACTAGTGATCTCAGAAACAGGTAGCTCATTTCTTTGCATTTCAGCAAGCAGTGTTTCCTCTTACAATATGGAAGATTGTTCTGTGTTACAGAAGAATCAGCAAATGGACTGATACAGAAACCTCACATTTGGTATTTTGCAGATGAGACAAACTGTTTGTACACTGCACATACTATGCAGGGAGGATCCTATCAGCAAAACGTGGACATTTCTCAGTGTGGAGGGGAACTACCACTATGGGAAAGAATAAGTAGCAGATGTTAGGAGTAACAAAAATAAAGACACAGTCACAGTGAATGTTCCACTGGAATGTGAGCAAGGCAGAAGAATAAAGATATTTCTAAAAAGCAGAAAATGAAATAAATTCCTTATAAGCTTTACTTACTATATCACTGCCTACTCACGTGTAATTTAGAAATGGACTTTGATATCTAAAACCAAAAACTAGCAAGGAATACCATACAAAAGCTGTAGGAAAAGCACAGAAGACAAAAATGTTCATACTAAGGACACAGCCAAAGGCTAGAGCTCCACTAGATGCATACATGCATACACTCAGAGGGATGGTGCTCACATAGGAATAGGCTTTTTTGTCCTTTAAAGCCTGAAGATTTTCCCTAATCAGAGAACACCCAGTGCATGTATAGAGGGATAAGGCATTAAATACTACATGGATGTCCTCTGAAGATCAAAAAGTCTGCCAGCAAAGTCACACACTAAGTCAATTTAATTGACACGGAAGAGTTTTGGTCTGTTTGAAGGTTTTACTTCTGCAGATTTTTAATTTATGTTATTAAATTTAGAGTGAAGGTATCTTTCCATTCTGACTCATATCCTAATTGACTGAATGCATAAATGTGAGATCAGCTGCCACACAGTTATGGAAAGAAAAATAAACCTAGGAACGGGTTCTAATGGAAAAGAGCAAACCACCGTAAAGCACAAGTGTAGATGCAGCAAACAAAATATGGCACTTCCATCCAATCTGGCCTGCACAATAAGACCGTAATTTTCTTTTTAAATGACTTCTCAAATGATTAAGATGAATGCACATTTACCTAATTAATTGCCTGCTTTAGTTACCACAAATTCATTTTGAATGCCACGCATGTGAAAACCTGATAAGCCATTAATGTGCAATATGCAGGACGCACAAAGAATTGAAAGGATGACAGCACATGAGCTGAACAATACAGTTACGCTTTGGTACTCATTTTTCCTTCAAGTGAATTAAAAGCCAGTACTATGCAGCACGTGTAGGATTCCAAAATTACCTTTCATCTCACCTTTGTCAATGAACACTGAGCTGGTTTATAAACTAAGCCATAGAAAGTGTCAACTGCAACATAAAGAATTAAAACGCAACAATTTTATAAGCAAACTATACAATGTAAATGTGAAAACATCATTGCACATATGCTTGCGCATACAAGCACATATTTTAGAGATATATATATATATAATCATAGAATAGTAAGGGTTGGAAAGGACCATAAGATCACTCAATTCTAACCCCCCCAGTATAGAAATTGTAGACATTCACTGCAAAATTGCATTCTGTCTTACTACCTTTACTACACCGTGTACAAATCAGTGCAGGCCTCAGAACTAACCCAAGTACAAAGTTTTACATTCTTTCTCAAATTATAACCTGATGTCAACATTTCAGTCCCAAATAATCTCCTAGAAGACACAAGTCACAAATACTGACTACCTCATTGTCTATAAACCAGTAGTAAATGAGTTGGGACTCTAATAGAGGAAATACACTATTAATTCCATGATCAAAACGACAAAAGTTCATATTAAAGCTGTGGTTTGATTTTTGTCCTTCAAATGTATATAACATGCTTTTTAACCCAAAATCTTCTGTCTCAGATACCTTTATATAACAGCACTGAAGACACAATGCTACGTCAACATTTTTAGACATTTTTAAGCAGTTAATCATTATTAATTCCTGAAAATCATGCTTAAAAGAGAGAGACTGGATGTATGCCCACAAGTATTACAGAGATGCACCTAACTTTGGTCATTCTCACTGCAATTACATGCAGCAAGCCCCACATTTAAAGCTGTTTGGCCTCTTTTGTGTCACTTCTTGCAATACTGCCAGATACACTATTATAGCCTTCAACGTTCTGTACAGGTTTTGTGACATCTCTGTTCATGGGTCGCTTTAGAAAATTATTCCCATTTTGCTCTTTGTAGCGAGTTTAGTATCAGCCATTTGCTATGCAATGAAAACTCTGCCTAAGAATTTTTAGCCTAGAAAAAGGAATAAAATACAGGGCAAGTGATCTGAAAAATCCAAAGAATAAATTTATTAGAGTGTATCATACTGTGAAAGTTGGCCTTGTTGCCCATTAAAATCATGTGAAATGGACAAACTATTGTTCAATGAACAGCCAAAGAAGATCCTCTTCTCTTTTTACACATGCATAGAGTTTAGACAGACTCTCCTTCACAGAGATTGAAAAGCCTGAATGTCCTTACACGTAACCACAGAGTAAGGCCACGTGAGAAAGGACATTTCTCTTGCATTGAAGTTGACTGTATCTGCCAATAACTTTGTGCTCAATTCTTGATTAAATCTGGCCAATAGAGTGCACAATAAAGGGTAGCCCAATGTATTTGCTGCTCTCAGGTAATGTTCATTTTGAGTTTCACTAGAGAACTTCAGTGCTAGCTGAGGAAATTTAATATTGTAAAAATCATCCTGTAGTAAGTTCTGTATTAAGAGAAGCACTCAGTCATCATCTGTATAATGATCATTTATGCCCTGAAATATTCTTATGGCCTACATAGGATAAAGAGGTTGGAAAAGACCTTTAAGATCATCAAGTCCAACTGTTAGCCCAAAACTGCCAAATCCATCACTAAACCAAGTCACTATCAGTATAAATATATAACCATCTGAAGAAGTGCAGCTGCTTTAGTTCCTCACTAGGGAGGAGAAACTATTTCAGAGGTTCCTAATGTCACAAGGCAATTGAGAAAGGCCTCTGTTCCAGCCCACGCTTCGTGAACTCATAAAGACTAAGCAATATTGCAGCACAACCTTAAGCACATCTTCTCTACTCTTGGATGTAGAGCCCACTATTAATCAGCTGGACATAAAACACACGTCTGAATGTTTTCCAAGAGCACATCTTTATAATGTTCCTAGTTAAAAATATTGGAAAACAGCTATGCAAAATAAGGATACCAGGCTACCCACTGTATTTTCATATTGTCAGGAAGAATAGTGCATCACAATGACATGTTTATATGATGTGAATTGAGCTCAAAGTAATGGCTGTTAGCGTGCTGTAACTACTCTTAAATTAAAAAGTTGATGTGAGTTTTATCTGTTTCATTAAGTGCTATACTCCTTTCAGAGACCACAAATGAATAGAAGCTGAAAGAAATCGCTTTCCCAATGTGTCTTTAAAATCAACAGGTCTAAAAGATGAAGATGCAAGACGGCCAACAGGTTTAGGTCTCTATCAGTATTTCTAGATAAGGAATTGGCTGGATGGTCGCACTCAGAGAGCTGTGGTCCCTAGTCTCATGAGACACACACACTCCCCCCACCCACACACACACAGTCGTGCATGAGCTCCGGAGACCCAAAATAAGAAGGACAAGGACCTGTTGGAGTGAGTCCAGAGGAGGCCACGGAGATGTTCCAAGGGCTGGAGCAGCTCTGCTCTGGAGCCAGGCTGAGAGAGCTGGGCTGGGTCAGCCTGGAGAGGAGAAGGCTCCTGAAGGGGAGACCTTAGAGCAGCTCCAGTGTCTGAAGGGGTCCAGGAAACCTGGAGAGGGGCTTTGGACAAGGGCCTGTAGGGACAGGCCAAGGGGAATGGCTTTAACCTGCCAGAGGGGAGACTGAGATGAGCTCTTAGGCAGAAGCTCTTCCCTGTGAGGGTGCTGAGGCACTGGCACAGGGTGCCCAGAGAAGCTGTGGCTGCCCCATCCCTGGCAGTGTTCAAGGCCAGGTTGGACACAGGGGCTTGGAGCAAGCTGCTCTAGTGGAAGGGGTCCCTGCCCATGGCAGGGGTTGGAACTGGATGAGCTTTAAGGGCCCTTCCAACCCAAACCATCCGGTGATTCTATGATTTGAATGGCCTAGCAAAACAGGAAGACTTTCCAACTTCTAATACATTATAGATATTTCATCATGTAGTTGCAGTACACTCATCCCGTATTTTAAGTCACTCTAAGGGTAATTGTGCTTTAAGCATTTAATTTATTGGAATAATTTTCAGGTTTAGAGGTTGTTTCTTTTTCTTCTATAGAACTGAAATACAGCAAGAGAATCTGTGATGTTCCACACTCAAATGCTACAAGGTTTTTTTAGGAGTTCTGTAATAACCCTCTTTCCCATCCTTTACAAGAGTGCTCTGCTAAAGTATTCCTCTTTTCAGTGTGAAAGAAAACTAATATAAGGTACATAAACTAAATTAAGTTACTCCTGCTTACACAATATTTCTTTACTTAAGGATTAATATTTGAGCTTTTTAAAAGTAATATAATAGCTTATGGAACTCCCCAAACCATATACCTCTAGAAGTTACGCAATCAGCCATTGACCTTTGCTTGGTTGTAGTTCCTTCTAAGCTGTTCACTTGAATTTGAACGTAAGTCATTTTGCAATGGTCTGGGATGAAAAACCCAACCCCTTCACAGGATAACTAGTCTAGCTTGTGAGTGAAAATCAAACCAGAGCATGGCAGATGTATGACACGTCATGAGAAGGGAAATTAGGGCTGAGATAAGAACCCTTAAAGAAAGCTTTCTCTTAAAACAGGATATTAGGTCTTGTTCAAAATGGATTTAGCTGGCTTATTTCGCTGATGTTAGCTCTCACCTAGAAATGTGGGCAGCACTCCAAGGGCATACCTCTTTCTCTGCCATCTGTTACGACAAGGAGACACACAACTTGGACTCACTTCACGCCCTCGCCAGTAAATAAGCAAATAAATAACTTAGACATCTGAGAGGACACTTTCCAGGAGAACACTGCAGTATGAGAACTGCCGCCCCCCACAACACCTGCTGTCTCTATAGCATACACGGGAACTCACACTGAAAACACAGGTGGGTTCCTCTACAGGAGGAATCCTAAAAATGATAACTAGTTGTGAGACAGCATCGTTGCTGCCAACCCGGAAAGCGATGGGGGAGATTCTTATTTCAATGCCTAAGATTTTATGTATAGAAAACCTATTTGTTATTTGTCCTGTGTGCACAGCAATTTTCACTTTCTGTCAAGGATTCGTGATGCTTTCCATAAGCCTCTTTCTCACATACCAAAATCCATGCATAAATCAATGCTAAACATAAGGCAACAAGAGTGACTGGGAAAGTCAGATGCTTACACATCTTGCAACAAATCCAGCTTTATCACGGAATTCAGAGGAGCTGAAATTAATTACCCAGTTATATATGTAATTAATGTAGATTTTCTTTGGAGATTGGTTATTTTTTACCGAAATCCTCTGTTTTGCTTCCATGTACAGGGAAAAGATTGAAATGCAAGGCAGAACAGCCAACAATTTAGATTAGCTGAGTCACTGTATTGCAGCAACAGTCCTCTCTCAGTAAGAAGCAAATAGATTAGCTAGCTTCACCCAAGAGATGAGGGCATCACCATCACCAAGGAATACGATTAGAAACAGAAGCCAGAAGTCTTGCATCTTTAGTAGCAAGGACATTCAGTCATATCCTTAAAAACAGAAATAGCATCTGCATAATACAGAGCTGATTAACAGATGCAGTGCAGTAAAGGTTATGTCATAAAAATAGACAAGTTTGCTGCACACAAGGAGTGTCAGTCAGTGCTGTATTTATGCAATAAGTTAACCCTTAAATCTGATGTCTATCTGCAGGAACCCTTTACTGTTCCTTACAGCCCTCAGTCCATTAATGAGGTAGCACAGCCTTACCTAGTAGTGGGTCTGAAGGCTCACTAATAGCTTTGATTATAGCTCTTAAAAAATAAACTAAGATAGGATGATGAATTTGGTTATCTGGTTTGAGTGCTAGCATCTTGCACCATACATTAGGCTTCTAAGACTTTCTGTGGTATTAGTATTACTACAGGAGGAGTCATTCACTAGTACTATTGAATAATATTTGTGGTTTTCAGCAGCTGCTTCTATATGTTTTTTTCATGTTTAAACTGGATGTCTGACAAGGTGTTGTCTTTTCACATGCATTTATGATTTAGATGGTTGCACTGCTATACTACTGCATCATTTTTAGGCCTGAAATGACCTCGTGTGTCAGCTGCAACACAGAGGGAGTACTTTCAATGCAGTTAAGCACACAATACCTGCAATATCTCCCTGTCAAGTAGCTCTCTCTCACATTAGATGGATGATGGATTCACAGAAGGGCCTCTTAAACTGTTCAGAGTTCTATAGTTTTAAAAAATTCACCTCTGGTAAAAGTAAATAGCTAGGAAAAATAGATCTTCGTGTCCTGACTCAGTGAAGTGTTTCTCTTTTATTCACTCAGGCCACTAAAAGCTGCATTTCCCTGAACAACCAATTCATTCCCAGGGTTCCGTATCAAAGAGCAGCAAAGAGAATACAAATCCTAGACAACTATCTCACCGGGTTAAGAGGTTTAAGCCATGCAGGGTACCTAGATGGAGGTGGACATGCCAAGTCTAGTTTGTTTCATGCTGCCTGGTCTCCTGACAGACACACACAAGGTGGTGCCGCCCCAGTCTCTGGCATGCCACCACACAGGCAATTTCTAATTGCACCTGAACCCCAGCTTTGCAAATGCATTGAATTTTGTTGAGGGGAGGGGATGATAATTACAGCACAAAAGGAAACGTAACATTATTCTCACAAAGGAAAGGAAAGTGCCCACGGAGGTTGTGAATGCCCCGTCCCTGGCAGTGTTCAAGGCCAGGTTGGACAAAGCCTTTAGGGATGCTGGGGAGGGACTCTTCATTAGGGACTGTAGTGATAGGACAAGGGGTAACGGGTTAAAACTTAAACAGGGGAAGTTTAGATTGGATATAAGGAAGAAGTTCTTTACTGTAAGGGTGGTGAGGCACTGGAATGGGTTGCCCAGGAGGTTGTGAATGCTCCATCGCTGGCAGTGTTCAAGGCCAGGTTGGACAGAGCCTTGGGTGAGATGGTTTAGTGTGAGGTGTCCCTGCCCATGGCAGGGGGGTTGGAACTTGATGATCTTAAGGTCCTTTCCAACCCGAACTATTCTATGATTCTGTGATTCTATGAAATGCAGTGGAGTGATCAGAGAGGGGCATGGTTCTGTTGCCCACTCCATCACTGCTCCCCTGGGATCACCGGGGTTTGTATCCACATACATAAGATGTGAACAGCGCTTACTAGTTTTTGCAGTAAAATCCAGTACCCCTGGGGGGCTGAGGGAAGGCAAGTAGAGACTTGAAAATATTCCTGCCTTTCCCATACAAAGTCACGTTTCCTCACTTGGCGAGTCTTGATCAAGTCAGGAAGCAAATTTTTAACAATGTTTATGAATCCCAGGAGAATAAAAGTTTTGTTGAAGAACAGAAGATAACTTTTCTTGTGAATCTATGTCAGCTTGATGGTAAGGTGCAACCTCGCACCTTATCATCACGTACACTACAGGCACCTACACTACAGCAGCAGCTCATATGAAAAGGCATAATGCCACATAGGTACAGAAGGTAAGAATACAGTCTGACCCACAAGCACACATTACAGGTCTGCAAGCTGGGCATTCAGTCAGTGACTAACATATAACAAACTACAAGATCTTTTCCTAAAACACTAGAGATGAAAGCACAATTCTTAAATTTATGTCAGAGAAGTGATTTTCAGATTTGTGACAAGTCACAGTTTTGTGTAATAACAGTATGTGCTTTGTAACAAAGCTGATGAGAACAGATTGGGCAGTTTTGTGTGCTTGTAAAGTCAAGTGAAAGGTATTACCTGGTGGACAGCACACAGGTACACCTTCATTATATTCCAGAGTCCAGGCTTTACTTCACCCCGAGACAGTCCTGCCAGGTGTCAGGGCCATATAGAGTCCTGCAAGATGTGAACACAATGAAAAAGGTGTCAGTAACTGTGCTTGAGCCTTCAGAAAAACAGAATCAACTTATAAAGAGAAGCATTCCATCATTTCAATAGACATTACCAGGTAAGCCAGGATACCTTCCCTGTTAACATTGCTAATAACTTGTTTGGATCATGAAGATCTGTTCCATATCATGAAGATAAGATATATACGGTCCTGTCTTTACCAGGTTACTGTGGTTAATTGGGTTGAGCCTTTCACAGCTAGTAGATGCTGCACTCAATGTAACTGCATTAATGCCTAGATCTTGAGTCATCTACTTTGTATATTTCTCAAGATAGCAGTTCTATTTTACTAAGCAACTGGTCTGTCATAGCCAAAACAGATGATATATCCAGTATATCTACAAAAACATTAGTAGACTGTCATTTGGAATATGCTATTAGTTGTGCTAGCTAGCAAACCAATTTAAAGCACAGGTCAGAAATACCCACTGAAATTCTTCATGAACCAGATGGCTCAGTCATAGTGCTGCTGCATGTTACAAACAGAGCTCTCTTTACACCAGTGTCCTGGGAATGATGTTTCTCTCAAACATGGGAACAGGAGGATGATCCCGAATTTCTGCATTTGATGTTCAGATACTTATAAATGGGAAACAGAAAAGCAACCATCATTCATTTCATTGAAACTCACACATGAGCAAAGGAACCACTTACCAGTCAATCAGAGTGCTTAGCTCCAGTTGTGGGTTATTCCACATGGTGTGCTTTTCCAGTCTGCCTTCACCGCGTGCCACTCACGGACAACCATCCTGGTTTGCTTGATCCATAGCTATTGTACTTTTGGCACAGAGAGACAGGGAATGGCAGAGAAAGACAAAACAAGGTCTAAACAAGCGGCTGTTGGGAGAGGTTCAATAATAACAGTGGAAGTGCAGTTAAAAGTTGACTTCAAACTGATAATCCAAAACATCCATTGCAAAAAAAAAGTTAGGAAGCTTAAACAAATACGTTAACAGATGCATAAAGGTAATCACAAATAATTCTTGCAATAGATTATAGATTTTACAATGGTAAGCCATCTCAAGGTTGACCTCAGTTACTGGTGCCCCCAGTATACCTGTTCACACAAGGGGTAAGGGGAAAAAACAAAACCTGAAACAAAACCAGACCCCAGCACTAACAAAAACCCTTTTCATTCAGAAGCTTATTGGCAGTTAAGGCAAAACTGGTTTCTTAGAAATTCACTTGAAGGGTAGTTTTAAGTAAATTTTGTATCCCAAAATTATAGAATCAAAGAACGGTTTGGGTTGGAAGAGATCTTAAGGACCATGTAGTCCCAACCCCCTGCCACTACATGAGGTAAATGAACACTTAAAGAGAATTAATGACAGATGGGCTGGAAACTACAAGATTCTATATTGTAACTCTGTATAACTCTATATTCTGATACTGTATTTCACACCTGGAGAGGTCTGTTAACGGTCGAGTTAGGCCTGTACTGTGGGCTCAACAGGGAAAGAGAAACAGCCCTGTGGATCTATGCAACGGGGATAGAAGGAGGAACAGGAAGGGAGGACAAACAATAACATAACTGCAAAAACCTGGGGGTGCACCAAAGAGAAAAACCCAGGGAGGAAGCACCAGGGGGTTCTGCTGAAGAGGACTGCACAGCAGGGGTGGTACAGACTGGGGGACAGTTCATGAAGGTTTGGGAGGTGCTGCTTCAGTGCATGTGTGCACTTGTAGAATCGTAGAATCATAGAATAGTTAGGGTTGGAAAGGACCTTAAGATCATCCAGTTCCAACCCCCCTGCCATGGGCAGGGACACCTCACACTAAACCATCTCACCCAAGGCTTCGTTCAACCTGGCCTTGAACACTGCCAGGGATGGAGCATTCACAGCTTCCCTGGGCAACCCATGCCAGTGCCTCACCACCCTCACAGGAAAGAACTTCCTCCTTTCCAGAAGTACTCAAGTTCTGAGCTAGAAACAGAGCACTTGGTGGCTGCTGTAACCTAAGGCAATATCTGCCAGCCCTGTCAATCAGTTGTTCAGAAAGGTGAGCTTAACTTCTGAATTTGTAGCTCTGTTCTCAAGTACTGGCAAAACTTGACTTGAACCAGGCTGATGCAAATTGCCTTCCAAGATTTGAAGCAAGTTCCCAGTTTACTTCTACAGACAACAGGAGGAACAGAGAAAAATAAAGGTTTTGGTGTATAAACCTATAAAATTAATATTTTTTTTAATTACAGCAACTAAAGTAAGTGAAATAGAGGAAACAGCTCACTCATCCAAGACAAAATGCCTACAGAGATACTATGAAGTGCATAAGAATACTGTTTATTAGGCTGCTTTAATAAAAAAAGCATTTAAAATTCTAACACAATAAAATTGTAACTAGTCAAGTTTGTCAAAATTAAAAGGAGATTGAGACAGATGAGACAAAACCATCCTCCAGTATTTGCTGAAGGCAGAGGATACACAAATCCTACTTACTCCATACTCTCTAGGTTTGTCCTGTCCTTGCTTGGTGAACTAAAAACCTCTGCTTCAGTTTCAGTGTACTTTCCTGGTTGTTTCATGCCAAAATCAAAAATAGATAGGATTTACTGGAAATCTGCATTTAAAAATCATTTTACCTTGCTTCATGCTAATTTCTCACAGTTGATGGATGTGGGAAAGCAATAGAAAAAAGCCTGCAGCTTTGTAATACATCCCTTTTGCCCTTCATTCAGCTCAGTCAGCCACGTCACCTGCACATTTTGTGCATGAAGAGGCCACGTCTAAACCAGAGCTGAACATTAGTTGTTTTGCCTGATTTTTTCTGATCATTTAATTGCTAGTGATGTGTTAAACAGGATATCTTACTGCATTTAAACCAAAGGCTTCACAGGTCTCTTCAATCATGCAGCTTGATTTTAGGGAAGAAATCTGCTGAAACCTGCTCCCGAAGTAAAATTTGCTTCACTAATAGGAAAGCACGCATGGGTTCTGTGACAGTAATTCCGTATGCATTAAGAGAAGTTAAGACATAATGAAAACCAACCCGTGCTCGGTGGAAACACGCAGACTGACAGAACGTTACTAGGCCAGTCACGGGAGTTTAACGGCAGTCAATGGGAAGAGAAGCTTCCATTAAGCAGTAGAATCTTACTGTAATTAAGCTGCACACGACAAAAGCCAGTCCCTGCAAACCAGTAGCACACCCTGAGTGATGGATTTAACTTCACTGGCTATTGAGGAATGAATGTCTTTGGAAGCAGAACTTACTGAAACGTTGTAGAAACATGCTGCACATGCCTATTTGTGTGAGCACAAAATGAGATTTGCTGCTGGCTCTGCTCTGCATCTTACTGCTCCCATTTGCTGGTCCTGCTCTTACGTTGTACGTTATCATTAAGAGAGAAAAATGTCTGTGAAAGCATTACCTCTGAGATTCCTTTAATTACAGCCTGCAGATAGTAGCATAATAAAAGTCATCAAGGAGACTATTGGTAAAACCAACTAGAGTAACCTTGTCAAAAACAAGGATAAGCCACTTAAAAACCGTGTAGATAAGAAGTCTAGGTTTTCTACTATCAGTGACCAGAAGATTCCAGAAGCTTAGTTTTCAAGCAAAAATAGAAACAGGAGAAGTTCAACTTAAATACAAAGATTGAGTTTTATATATTTGCATAGAAAATATAAGGGGGTGGGGGGAAGAGGCATTTTCTAGTTTCCCTAGGAAACTCACTATTACACTTGGTCCATCCTCCCAGCTTCTGTTGTGAACCTACCAGCCCTGCCAAAAACCTTTTTCTACTTCTGGCAGTATATTCCATTAGCGAATCTCAGTCTGGAGGCAGACTGGAAAGTTCCACAAGGTTCCAGTGCTGTTTAGATGTTGGAGAAATGTGCCTTCAGATAAGATATGAGACCGCAAATGCAAAGCTACCAGCTGTTACAAAAGCAGCGAAAAACGTGTGTTACTAGAACTAACGTTAATAAGGGAGCCAGGGGGATTTCATGGACACGTTAAGCTGATTTAAGCTGAAGAGATTTGGTTCAAAGAAAATTTCTAATATTTCATAAATGAAGTATTCAGTGGAGTACTTTAACATGCCCATGACAATTACTTTGCCCTGAATAATCAGCTGATAGGTGATGCGGATGCGCTGCCTCCAGTTGCACTGCAGGATGAGTCACTAGCTGAGATAAAGAACAGAGCCCCAGCAAGACTGCTAAAAGCTGTAACATGCTCAAAGTGTGCCTACTCCAGTGATACAGCAAGAATGATACCCTCCTGTCTGGCTGGATTTTCAGTGTACTTCATCTTCTCCTGTGTAGTCAGTGCCTAGTGTGTTTTCTCTCTGACAAGCCAAATGAGCTACTCAGTAAAAAATGCTATAAAACCTTTATTTCATGCCTTTGTCTATCATTTTCAGACATGTTTATGGCATTTCACATCAGCTCTTCTATGGGAAAACCTTTAGAAGACAGTGTGTTTGTATAGACATATGTAAATAATGCATAGGCATAATTATAAAACAATGAGTGACTGAAATTGCAATGCACAGCAGGTAGAAAACACACACTTGTGGAGAGAAGTCCCACTGGAAATGTGACTCTCTTAAAACCTCATCTATTTAATTACAAGCTATGGATATTGCACACATCTCAAACAAACACATTATCAAGAGTGATGAGAAGGGAAGACTGACTCCACACACAAAGGTTCTGTCCTATTTTGACCTGCTCTTTATCACCTCCCTTCCAGCCCTGTGTGAGGGTGTGTGTACAACAAGGTTACACAGAGATGGGGACTTACACTTCCTAACTGCTGCACAGCACAAGAAGCTATTGATGGGTTCCCACACCTTGAGTGTATGCTCAGGGAGGGCTGAGAGATGCTGGAATAGAGAAGAGGATGAACAACTGCCCCCACTGAGCTAGAGACAGCAGAGACAGCTCCATCATGCCAAATGGCCCAAGTACAGAGCATTTCTCCAGTAACTGTATTTGAAGGCATGATAATATTTGTTCATGGTATGACAGACAGTTACAGGACCATGTACCAAGTTATGGCTATTCAAGATGTAGGTACCTGAGTCAGTAGGACTCTAACTGCATCCTTAAAATGAAGGCTTCATTAAAGATCTTTCTCAGTCATTCCTCTCCCTGTCTTCCATGATAGGTCCAAGCCAACTAAACGCTCTCATTATTTCTTTTGGATGTATGCTATGCTAAAAGAAAAGTCCCTGAAAGAATGGAGGCATTGAGACCTCAGGTAAGGATAGATCTTGTGAATTAACATCCACTTTTGGTACATAATCTTTGTGAGAAGTTCATGGAAATAGTTTTCAAATAAATGGATTAATATCATTAATACTTCACAGCTCATTTTCATATTTTCATTTGATCTTTCAGAAAGCATTCAATTATTTCAAGCTGCTGTATTCTTCCATTCCAAGTTCATTCTTGCCTCTGAGGGTTTATGCTGATTTTTCTTTTCAATAATCTTGTCCTAGTGCAAAGAAGTGTTGAAACATTGACAACCAACTTCACAATATCTATCCCGTTTATTTGTATCCCATCTCCATTTTCAATATTTTATGGCTGTAGAAATGATACACCCCAATGAAAAGGAAGTGCTGACAATTTTACTTGCAAGTATAATGAAGGCAGTCCATGCTTAAATGCAGCTATATCCCCCTGGTGTTTTGCCTGAGTCACTTAGCTGAGGATGGTTCAAATCAGTTTGGGTTAAGCTTTAGTAATATAAAAAAGTTCTGTAATCACAACCAAGTGAATCTGCACATTCTCCACAGTCATTTCTCACCTTCCCTGCCAGCAAGATGAGCTTCACCTTGACACTTTCCTAAGAGCATCCCTCAAATCAGGGTAGCCAGAAAGGGGTAAAAGAATAAATCACCACCCACAAGAGACCTCCAGTCCCAAATGTAGCACACGGCTTCTAGTAAAACCTGCTCCCTTTGTAATAAACTTGAGATACCCATCAAAGCATAGACATTTGTGACCTCAGCCATCAGTCACAGCCCCTCAGTTTACCCCCTAGAGGGATCCATCCTGTCTTTTCACAACTTCTTACAAGTCCCATTAGGGAAATTCTAGTCTGATTGCAGTATTATTTCACTCTGTCTTTATGGCCCTACTGTTAGAACTCTAACGTGACTGCCCCATTAAACAAACTGATTTTAACATAGGTGGTCTAAAGAACGTATAGAATAATTATCCAAGACTGAAGTGATGATGGAAGGCTTTGCTGCATTGGAGATTTATAGAACTAAAGCTACACTTAAAAGAGGTTGAGAAGTTTTGGCAGTAAGAAATTTCCTTCATAGAATCCCAGCCTGGTTTGTGTTGGAAGGGCCCTTAAAGCTCCTCCAGCTCCAACCCCTACCATGGGCTGGGACACCTCCCACTAGAGCAGCTTGCTCCAAGCCCCTGTGTCCAACCTGGCCTTGAACACTGCCAGGGATGGGGCAGCCACAGCTTCTCTGGGCACCCTGTGCCAGCGCCTCAGCACCCTATTCCTAATGTCTAAGCCAAATCTACCCCCGTCCCATTTAAAGCCATTATTTCTTATTTCATCATCTGATATTACTCCCAGGGGAAAAAAACTCAGGGGAGTTACTGACACTCAGACTGCTCAGTATTATCAATGTGCAAGAATATGACCAAATAACTCAGATGTATGGGTCAGCGTGAGGCATTTGAATACACTTAAGTGTTTCAAAAAACCCCACGTAAGTTTCCTTAAGTGCAGAAGAGAAACAAAATACAAACCAACATCAAAGCCCCAAACCAATCAACCAAAAAAAACCCTGTACACTTTCTCCTTCTTCCTTACCAGATTCTGCAGCCAAAATATACAGCAAAGAGGAAATACAGCCCAAGAAACAGTGATACAAACTGAAAGGGGGGAGAAGTTTAGGTTAGATATAAGGAAGTTCTTCCCTGTGAGGGTGGTGAGGCACTGGCACAGGTGCCCAGAGAAGTGGTAAATGCTCCATCCCTGGCAGTGTTCAAGGCCAGGCTGGACAGGGCCTGGAGCAACCTGGTCTAGTGTGAGGTGCCCCTGCCCATGGCAGGGGGTTGAAACTGGAAGGTGTTAAGGTCCTTTCCAACCCAAACCATTCTGTGATTCTATGACATAGTATTAATCAGTATTTTGAAATAAGGAATCACTGTCTTTACCAAAGTCTGTTTTAAAGTCACATCCAACCAAGCACGGAGGGAGGAGTGGGCAATACAAACGTACTTCGTTCACATCCTGCAGCTTTTGCCTTGTAAGTAGGCATTGAAATAAAACAGCCCATGTCAGAAATAATTTCCCCTTGAAGTAGCTCTGCAAACTCAGGAGCTGAAAGGGACTCAGGTGAGCATTCAGATGTGGTGGGATTGTGGTTGGTTGGTTTAGTTTGGAGTCCCCCAAGTCAGTCAAGCTGATTGTCACAGAACAGAACATACGAGTTCCCATTAGCCCAAAAGTAAATTTGCTTTTGGAAGTCATTTATTACAAATGGAACAGCTTTAGGGGCTCTTAGGGATAGTTATTAAGTGTTTATATTTTTTAAATCAGGCTTCATTTCAATGTTTAGCTATTGATTGATGCTTACAGATTGATACTGTCTCCTGCTGGTGTCATAATATAAGGCAATGAACCAGTGAAGATTCCTGTTCTTACATGAAAACAGAACCTAAAAATGGAATTTAAGTGAAAGCATAGCGTATTCGAGGCTGACGTCCAGCAAAGCACTGAAACACACACATATATTCTCAATTAACTCAATGAGACTGTGCCTGTGTCTTAAGCAGTTTGCTGGATCGCGGCCATCTACAAAACTGTTTCTGCCCCGAAGATTGCTCAAAAAGTCTCTATAGTTATCATGTCTGTCCTCTCTAAATATTTAGTTTCCATTAAAGCCTATTCAGTACCTACCAGTTTCACTCCCAACCTATTTTGTAACAGTTTTCCTCTCCAGAAGCATTTAACGTGTAGAGTTTATTTAAAATAAAGCAAATGAAGGAGGAAATGCACTAAAACATGTGGTTAGTGGGTGTACCTCAGCAAAGGTGTGTGGAGGCATGAGCCAGTCCCTGTCAAATCCAACACCGAAGGAAACCCTGCACATGGGAAGTTATCCATTAAAACATGGCCTGGGGGAGACCAGGAGCAACTTTAGAAGATGTAAATATCGACAAATCAACACAGTGTTACCCCTTGCAAAGGTTGCAAAGGACCTTAAGATCATCCAGTTCCAACCCCCCTGCCATGGACAGGGACACCTCACACTAAACCATCTCACCCAAGGCTCTGTCCAACCTGGCCTTGAACACTGCCAGGGATGGAGCATTCACAACCTCCCTGGGCAACCCATTCCAGTGCCTCACCACCCTCACAGGAAAGAACTTCTTCCTTATATCCAAGCTAAACTTCCCCTGTTTAAGTTTGAACCCGTTACCCCTTGTCCTGTCCCTACAGTCCCTAATGAAGAGTCCCTCCCCAGGATCCCTATAGGCCCCCTTCAGATACTGGAAGGCTGCTATGAGGTCTCCACGCAGCCTTCTCTTCTCCAGGCTGAACAGCCCCAACTTTCTCAGCCTGTCTTCATACAGGAGGTGCTCCAGCCCCTGATCATCCCCGTGGCCTCCTCTGGACTTGTTCCAATAGCTCCATGTTGAGGACACCAGAACTGCACACAATATTTCTCTAGGAAAGTGAGAGAAGAAAGCATGAGGAATTCAGAACATCATCCCCTTCTCCTTCATAGACAGAGCAGGAGGTGCTCTCATCACAGGGAGCCGGGCAATGTCCAGTTTGGATCACTTTGTGGGGAAGCTGTAAGTAGCTGGGGGGGCATGGCGAGTCAGGGAAGGACAGACAGACACTGAAGTCTGATTAGTCAATATGGAGCAGAGAAGCTGGGAGACACCTCCATGTTTTCTGAAGCTGGACAACCTCACTGCTCCTTCCCTGATCCCTGAATAAACAGGGGAGCAGAGGCTGATGGGGGACTCGCCTCAGGCCTCCCTCACCTGCCAGTGCAGTCTCTCGCCTAGGTCCAGTTCTGCCTGATCAGATAAATCGGGCAAAGGCTGATTCATTCCTAAGTGCTGCCCTATCAGTGAAGGGGCTCTGGAGGAGAGATTGCTACCTGAAATTACAGCAAGTGTGGCGAGGTGGGGGTTCCCACGTGGCAAAAGCTTGTGAAATAACATTTAGGTCTTGCTTCAAACTCCTTTCTCAAATAATCCCAGGGGAGCCCAACATTAACCTGCAACAAGGACAGCTATTTGCACGATGCTAGATGGCAGGGGCAAGCTGGGAAATCCCATAAGCAGGCTCAGCCATTAGCTGGAATTGTTTTGAGACAATTGTTATGAAGTACTTGGGACAAGAACGTACATATGGGACATGAAAAACTGAGGCCTCTGTTGAGCTTGTAAAGTATATAGTCACAAGTACGTCAGAGTATTTACAGCACATGCTGCATTTGAAAGTAATTCGGTTTACTCTCAGCAAACAGACTGTATGAATGATCCCTGTGAGTGAAAGTCCTCAAAACACTGTTTCTGGGGGAAAGGGGGATAAAGGGTGGATAAAGGGTGATAAAGGTCCTCATCTGTCCTCCTCTCACGGCTCTACACCATAAATGGATGACATAGAAAAGAAATATGGAGGGCTTGCCATAGGGACACAACAAATGTCAGCACCTTTGCTTTCTAAAAATCTCTTAAACCTGAGAACTGTGAACTGATGTCAAGCTGCTGGACAGAATGTTTTTCAGTTAGTCCCAGTAAAACCATCAATTCCTTAGTGAAAAGCAAAGAAAGGTCGATCCTGAGTAGTTCTTCAGTTGCACGACAGGAAAAAAGCTTAGCTAAGAAAAGCAGTGCAGGCAGAGTGGTGAAAGAAAAACTTAGAAAACCTGGTAAGTTCCAAGGGCAGCATTAATAATAAATCCATACTTCTGTAATTGCATAACAAACCTGCCCACATCACTCAGGGCTGCAAGTATTAATTAAGCAATATAGCGTTCCTGGGAGGAGAAACTGATACCCGCTTCACTGCGGCACCAAGAGGTTACAGCATGACTGGGCTCGGGGTTTTCATTTTGCTGTCTTCCTGGTAGGCTGGGAAATTGGACTTTAATAACCTCTAATGGCTTTGCATGGACTCCTTCAAAACTGGTGGAGACACTAATGTTAAAGCAGCGTACTGCAAATTCAGTGGCTTATGGATGTAATAACACAGCTAAACTTAACCATTTGCTTCCAACCTAATGGGTCAAATTCGGTTTATTTTGATTTCTCCCAAGATTCTGAACTGCCATAACACAGCAGGATTCTGCAGTTCTTACCAAATAAAAGGATACAGTGAAAGTACTTTGGGTGGGAACAGACTCACATTTGTGTGTCAGGTGACATACAGAAAGCACAAATTGACACAAAACATACATGCAAGGAAGCTGTAAATCACAAAGCTATTGGATTCAAGGAGAGAGAGTGGGCTAAGAGAGTTAATCAGCTTCCATCACCCCTGCTCCCATCCTCTGCTCTCACTCCCTCCTCCTGTTACCATCAGCTGGTGTAGTGCAACACAGCAAATGGCACAGTTTGGTTGGGATCACATCCTCTGTGCAGCTTCTCCTGCAAATCCTAATTCTTTACTCCAGCATTACTTTAATCTGTTCAAGCATGTACGAATACTAAACTCAAACCAGTCTCCCTCAGGTCTGTATACATAGCTCACCACTCAGTTGTGTCTTCATTTAGGATCTTCCCCATTTGTCATTTACTCTTCAGGTTCTGTGTCCTAATTCCCCAGATACTGTGAAATGTGAACAGCCCTGGTTCCACACTGATGGTCACCTCTGCCTCCAGTTGCTCTGTGCAGTTTCTTCTTTCAGATCCTCTCTCTTTCTTCAGCCATTTGTTAGATTAGTCTTTGTTAAGCACATCCTCTCATTTTGTTTAGTATTTTTGTCACCCTTTCTTCCATTCTTAGTATTTAGTTTCTTCAGTCCTAATTTTCAGAACAGTTAATGTCTACTCATCTGACATCCTTCCCTTCACATCAAAATACATGGCTTCTTTACCCTATCCTTCCAACATTAGTGTACAACTTTATTCATGACATCCAGTATCTCAGTCTCTGATACAACCTGTACCAGAAAGCATGCATTCTGAAGCAAAGGAACCAACACACCATCAGACTTTGCACCCATGCTCCCAATCCCCAGAGAAAACAAAGGCTATGTCAGAATGTGCCATGTGCTTGTTGGTTTTCCATTCATCCTGCCATCACCTTCCATGACCAAAGTAGTCCTTTTTCCTTCTTAAACCTGGCACCTGTATCCTGCAACACTCATTGCCCGAAAGCACTCTGCTCATCTAGCTTCTTTACAGACATGGCACTTGACAAAGCCTCCTTCCACCTCCGTGCTGGTACGCATAAACTTCCCTGTGTTACACCCCTTAAGTTGTACAGCTTCCCCAATATTACCATATAGAAGCTCTACTACGTATATGGCTTTTGTGCCAGTAAGTTATTTACTGTCTCCCACTTTCACCAGCAATGCTACAAGCAAGTGGGAGTATAAATAGGAGTTTTTCTTTGACCACAGATCTACCTTGCAGTCAAATTAAATAGGTCCAAACCTAAGAAACTAGCACTTTCTTAATCTTCCTTCAGTTTTCCACAATTCCCTTAAGCTTATTCCCACAACCCCTGTAAAACACAATTTTGTAAGTAAGTGGTTTCCATGGACAGAAATCAAAAGGACTTAAAAATTAACTTGAAAGGTCTGCATTGAAATAAGTCTGAAAAACTTTCATCCCCCACAACCGGTAAGTCCTCACCATTCACAGTCCCTGTAAAGGCTGGGGTTCAAAACTTGACCACAGAACTCTCACTTTTTTTTCAGTGCTATTTTTAAACTCAGTTCCTTTATCATGCACATGATGCTTTGCTAGGCAGGGAAGCATAATTATGGTTATGTCTCTCAATATGCTATTTCCAACCAGGGCTTGCTATGCCATAACTGCATTCTGTGTGTGGATAACCACGTTAAGCTTTATGAAAGCTCTCAGCTTATTAAAAGCCCTTGCCTGGAAATGATCCCAGCTCCAACCTGAAGAGGAGGGCTTCTGCTAGGTCCACACTCAGCTCCTGAAGGAAGTGGGAAGGAAGAAGCAAGACGCCACTGAAATACAGTAGTGCCATGCAATGCCTGGGGCTATGGGAGGTCTGCAGTGGCCTTAGATGAGAATGGGGTTGTTTCCCTCATCTTCTGTATTCCTTAAATGAGCCAACACCCTAAGGAATAGTTTTCCAGTTACCTCCTGGAGCCCGAATATAATGTCCCAACCAGCAAGGCACCGCTGTCACCAGGCTTGGCAGGCACAAAGCCTGGTCATGCAGAGATACTTCAGTAAACTCCAGCTAATGCCATGACTTAAACCCTCCCCACAGTCATATTAAGGGACTGAGGAGGGATGTAAAGAGCCTGTGGGTCCCCAGGAGCTACAGTCACCTCAGCAGTGAATGCACCAGGCAGGAAGGTCAGCAGCACAGCCGCAGCCCACAGCACTGTACGTACGTGGAGGGGACAAAAATGATCACTGGCTTAAGCAGCTTGCAGAGGCATCAGAAAACCCTGTGTTATAACTTCCCATGAAGTTTTTAAATGCTAGCGCTTTCACGTTGTCAACAAGTCTGAATCAATGGAAAAACATTCTACGCAGAAAATTCAGTGCCTTGATCCTCTATTCTGATTTACATATGGAGACAAACATACCAGGACAGGATCCCAGTGAAGACAACAGCGTTTTGTGGGAAGTCATGTGGGGCAGGGTACAGAGCTGGTTCCAGAGCTTCTCTCTATAAAGAGGGGGGAAAGGGAGTGGGAGGTTAAAGAAAAGAAAAAAAAGGGGAAGGGTAAAAACATTCTGAGCCTTAGTAAAGTAACACAATGAGAAGGCTGAAAGGTATTTATTCATAGTGGAATATTCACTGATTAATTCTTGAGAGTACTGGTGTTAGTCTCCCAGCTATCGGAAAGCAATTTTGTTCAGGGCAAGGATGATTTTTGTTGCTTGGTTACCCTACTTTTTATTCTCGAAGAGAAAACCCATTGCATTGTTACATAAGCAGCAGTGTTTCATCCACCCTGGGAAAAACATGATACAAACCTGCCTGACTGATAGAGAGGCTCGGGAAACAGATTTACATGAAGAGCACAGCGTCTGTGTCGATTTATTCCTTTGCACACAGCTTTGCTCCAGATGGTCTGGAAAATGCTCTAGATGTAAATGCTACAGCAGAATATGCTAGCAATAGAGAAGACCGTGGAACCTCAGAAAATCCTTTGGTCTTTCCTGCAAACATAAGATAGTTTAACATGAAATAGACTAAAATGCAGTGTTATCCTATCCCAAATGCCCTCTGCACATCAGGAGTAAACTTTCTTTCAGTCCTATTGCTGCCTATTAGAATAAAACAACAAAACCAGCTCAGTGAGAAAGTGTTATTAACAAAACAAGATTTCCTTGCTTTGTCTTTTCTGGTTAGAGTTAAATGGCTGCTTATTTATCGATGTAGAAGCTTTGTACACAAAACAACATAAAAAGCTTGTTTTGTATCTTTTTCATTAAATACACATGCTCTTCTCTTCCCTCAAAGCTCAAGGATCAGTGAAGGGATTTGGAAGCTTGGTGTTCTTCCTGCCAGGTGTCGATATAGCTCTAAATAACACAAAGCCTGTTATGCAATGCTATTGTAGCATAACCCCATTCACTTCTTCACTTTTACCTTCAGCATCATCTCTGTGAACTTGCTGACTTTGAAGAAGAAACAAAGAGTTAAACCATACCAAGAAAGGTTGTTCTGGTACATTCAGCATGATCATGACAGAGTAAAAGAAATGAATGAAAATGGCTTCCCTTATGTAAGTGGTATCTTTGGATTTTAATACATGAAGGGAACAGAATTTGGCTTTATCATGAGACCATTATAGTCCTCACCTTGGAGATACTGCATATGCGAAGTTCAATCTATGTGCAGCCTCATTAGTGACATAAAATTCAAGGGAGCATCGGGTTTCAGTAGATACAGTTTGCTTCCAAAGTCTGAGAAGTTAATTGCTGAGGAGTTAATAATCTGAGGAGAGACTTTTACTCATAGCTACAAAAAGTAAAATGTGACATCGTAGTGAAGTAAAATCCTGACTCATTTCAGGAACGATGACAACAGAAACATGTGAAAACAAACACTGCGTTTTTCTATCCTGTTCTTCTCTAAAACTGACTCAATGGCTTCTTCAGGTCATTAATGAAACCTTCAGAAATGACCATCTTCTCAGTGAAATACCACAGCAGTCTCGAGAGCCAGAGCCAGCACATCAAGTGCATGCAGCCCCTAGCTTACATTAAAGGTCTGTTACAGTGTTTAACATACGCTGTTTAAAACCCAGTTTACTGTAGAACAGACAAAATCATCCTCTCTAAAACAGAATGGGTTTTTTGCCTTGAAATATTATGTGGCAGTAGGTAAATGAAAGTCCAGACAGAGGAAGGCTCAGAGCAGCAGAAAGCTCGTGAGAATCGCTAAGTGAAGACTGTCAGTACATCTTTATGACGATACTGTCTTTTTTGTTACCCAAGCAGGACACTTCTAAAACAACACGTCAGGAAGGATGAAATAGAGGATGAAGTAGTTTTACCAACTATTCTACAGGAAATATCTAACTTGGAAGATGTCAAATTATCACAAGTGAAAGTTTTGCTAGGAATCTTACCTCTTGATTTAGGCATTCAGTTTGCTGATCTGGGCACGTTGTTTACCAGATTTCCCTTTTACTGCTTTACAACCTGCTCTGCATTTACTGAGTGCATATTTTACTGCACAGCATTGAATATGGTGTTATTAAGGCAAACGGGATTTGTGTTCGGTAGAGAAGCAAAGCAAGAAACTGGCATCTTAGTGCTAGCAGTGAAAGGACAGCAAATCCAAGAGCAGTTTAGTGCTTTTGATTTTAACAGATGAGCTCTCTACACGTGACTTCTAATTTTAATCTATTATAAGGTTAGATGAACCTCAAACCCACACATATCTACCTAACCATGAAGAAAAGCTACAAGTACTATAAATTGATGCTGCACAGTATCAGTATTATCAAAGGCTCATCACACAAGACCCACTTCTGGTCAATCTATATTTTAAGAAGCGATTACTATTTAGTTTCTGGAAGAAAACCAGGTGTTCAATCTGGCTGATCCTGCAAGCCGTTCATGTTTGGCTTCCTGGGATGAAACCCAAGCACAGCATAGTGAAGAAGGCAAGGCAGTTAAGATACCTGAATATTTACTCTTAGTTCTTATTGTGTGTTTGTCAGACAGGAAGGAAATACTCTCAAAAGGGACTGTGCACATGCTGTTCTGGCATTCTCTTAAAGGCTAATAATGCTACTTTCATGTTCTGTAAGCCAGAAGCAATTTGACTTTAGTAAATGTTGCAGGAAGCAAAAAGCTGACTTCTGCTATATTCCTTGTTCCCTCGTAGGCATGTTCTGTGACCACTGCTCATTAACCATTCCATATGTGTCTCAAAGCTCAGCATTGCACTTGAAGCATTGCAGCTTCCATCTACTGGTCTGAACATTTCTTATATTCATTAGCAGAATATTGTTTCCTATGGAATTAGAAAGACTGAGTGCCAGGCTTTATGGAGAAGAGAAAGTCCCTATGGATAACAGTCATTTGACAGTAGTATGTTGTACAGGTACACTTGCTCTCAGCAGGGAGAAGCACTAAAATACGGGTAGTTTAACCAGTGAAATAAAGAATAATAGCTGTTCATAATGTTCATACCTTGGTAGATGGTAGCTTGTACTCTGTAGGTGAAACAACAACATAAGTTATGTTCAAAAGTTATTAATATATGGTTGCAATAGTCATGTATGAAACTACTTCTGTCAAGTGCTACCACATTCATTTCTTCACAGTGTTTATCACCCCATCGCCCTGGGGCTCTTACCTGAGTCAGATTATATTGCAACAGTAAGTCTCTAAAGAGATGAAGGTTTCGCCAGCAGATCAGTGCTGGGAGAGGAACAGCACTTTATCACTGCAGGAAACTCTGAACAATGATAGAGGTAGAATTTGAGTAAGATACAGAATAATCTTTAAACATTGCCATCAGTGCTACAAAGATAGATGACAGGTTCCAGTTTACCTATTACCTGTAATCTTTCTGTCATCAAAGCAAATACATCCCTCATTTTTCTCTTCTACTTTCAATAGTTCAGTCAGGAAGGCAGTAAAATGTACTTAAACACCCTCCCTTACCTGTATGAAATAGCATGACTGACTCTGTTATGTAAAGTTTATTTCCTCTCTCATTGTCTGTCCACAACCATGTCACCCATGGTACAGCATACTTTAAACTGGTGTCTGATAATGCTGTTATCTGTTTATGCTAGTCAAGAAAACACGGAAGAGTTGCACTTCATACTCACAGTAGAAGATAACAAAGTTTGCAATAATCCTGTTACTGGAATTCTGTATGCTCTCAAAGTGGGAGATTTAAATGATCATAAAAAAATAGCAATATGTAAAGAGACTCTCTGTAGAAGTGTATCCTGACTGGGAAGTTTTACTTGCTATAGGCTGATCCTACTGGTCAGACAGCTGAGATAGAATTCATTCTGAAAAGCAGAGGGTAAGCATTTCCGACTGATTGGCCCAAGTATTCCGTCTTTTCTGTTTTCAGTTCCTCATAGATGTCACTGACAATCTTACAAAGAGTGCTATGTATTTGATTAAGTATATTAAAGCTGTTCCTTTCATTTTCCCACATAATTTCAGAGTCTCTCTGTAAAACTTAGGTGTTTTCTCATCATTAAGTAAAAAAAAAAGACTAAGACTTCATAAGCAAAAGATACATCAGTTGATAAAAATGTTTCACATGATGAAAATTAGCAAGACACAAGTGACTCAGTCACACTAAGGTTGAAAACAGCATCATGTGGGTAATCTCAGAACACCTATTGTGCAGAACAGTGCTAAACCACACTGCTAGGAAAACCTGAAAGCGAGGCAAGGGAGAGACGTGTATTTCTTGCAGAAATACTTCTGGGTTTAGTTTATTTTAAGATCTGTTCAAAGTGAACCCGCATAAAACATACATCAGAATGAGCAGATTTAGATTAGCTATCAACAGATGTCTCCAAGACAAACAGCCGCAGAACTCCTCCAGAATGTCTCTGGACACCTGTAACTCGTGGTTGAACAGTAATGAAGCCCAAATTAACACAGTATGCTGCCTGCTTTCCCTAGCGCTGCAAGCCTGGAAGCATTTACAACTTGAATCCATTGTTCAGTGACAGCAAAGAAAAGAGTCTCCAGGTCAGTATGGATACACCTGATCTAAGGACAACTGCAGAAGGACTGGCTACAGCTCCAGTCTCAAGACCTGCCAACTGAATAAACAAGTCTTTTAAAATGCATTGCTTGTACTGTACGGACTGGCTTCAGCTGGTACTGAATCTTCTATGCTGGGCATAGTCCAAAACACAAAGTTAGGTCCTGACTTGCAATCGGGTGATGAAGTGGTAGAGAATGGAGTCAGTGTTTCCCTTGACAAATGAAAGCGAAGAATGAGCAGCAAATGAGTTTTCCAAGGGCACAGTCATTATTCAATGGGCATGCACAATTCCAGACAGGCTTCAATAACAAGATTTCCTTTCCTCTCTAAGAAATTATCAGTTAAATCTATTTCAATTTTTAACGGATGGGGAAAGTTCTCTTAACCTGATCCCTAACCGCAAGTGCCTTAACTGCAGAAAGTATCTGCTACTGATTGACAAGGAATTAGTACATTATGAAAATTAAATGTTAGAGTAGCTTTCAAAACTGTTCCTAACCTTACAGGTTTTTGCAAAAAAGCCTTTTAGCTGAAATACAGTATCTATACTGTAAAAATTAGGCTTGTATTTGCTTTTTCCTTGAAACTCAAGCGGACAAACAGCACCAAGATTGCACTCTTGCCACCATCACCACCAAAGAGAAGCCTGCACCTCCCCCTGGGCTGCTGAGGTCTGACTATGCTTAGCTGGAGTTCTCCATGCACTGGAATACAGGCATAGCATGGATCTTGCAGGAATATGTTGCAAGGAACTGTTTAAAAGAGAGAAGACCTAAGTGTCAGTCGCTTTCAGCTTTATCTTCTCTGCACCATTTTCAGTAATACCTTCAAAATTGCCCTTGAAAATGCAATATATTAATGCTTAGATAAATTACTTGAGGGAATTCAGTGATCCTAAAAGCTTATGCTAATACAGACCAATTCTAATTTCTACATGAGTCAGTGTGGCCTCCCAAACAGGGGGCAAAACTGCAATAAAAAGGTGAGGGTGTCGCACAGTTTTTAATCAGAGTTTTATTGTGAGGCTTGATCTGCTAACAAACATCTCATTGCATGAGGAACATTGGAAAAAATCAAGATATGCAAAGGGAGAGAGAAAGAACATACTCCCTGGTTTGCCTGAGGATTTCAGTCTTGGATAAAGTGTAAGTGGGAGCAGGCTGCTTAACAATTACTTGTCCACGTTGCCATATCCTCAGTGAGCTTTCATAAAATGAGAGAGAAAAAGCAAATATCTTTCCTTCTTTCCTTCTCAAGTATTTACATAATACCCATTGACTTGCCTGTGGCTATTTGTATCCAAGAGCCTTGAATATTTATCATTAGACATACACCAGGAGTAATGCAATGATCTTGATAAAAATTGGACTGTACAATTCTGTTTCTCAGTTTTCTTAGTTCTTCAGCTTCACTCCGTTCGTACTGGTAAGATCCGTATCCTACACAAGCTTCCTTCTCCCTGTCAAGCTTTCCTGTTACAAAGTACCTGTTTTCTTTTAAAATAGTTATTTCAATTGTATAACTCAGGTCATCCTATCAGGACACGCTATGACAAATAGGTTTTTTAGTTACGAACCAAAACCACATATAGCTGGTTACAAAATCCCACGGTGCAACTAAAAACATACATGGAGGTGAATCTAAATAGCTAACATAGTTTTAAGCAAACCCAGTTCTGGACAGTAGTTAAGTCCACTTTAAGAACAAGAAGGTGAAGCTTACTAAGAAGGAAGGTTGCTGATGGTTTATATTGTTTCTCCTCAACAATTCCCTGATACCACTGTCACGTCCCAGAACTTAGGCACATAGTAAGATACAACAACACTCAGCGACAGATTCAGTTCTTACAGAAAGCGTCAGGGAACCTCAGTACACTGGGCTGTTTCACATGGGAATCTCAAAGTGCCATCCTGGAATTTGGTCTGGATCTTTGATTACAAAACTGAAACAGTTTTTAATGGCCCTGTTTGAGCATGATTCTAGTGATGAGTGCCACAGAACAGATGGCTACATAGGGGAAGGCAGCAAACTCTGCTTGCCTCTAGTCTTATAACTAGTATCTTCCTGATCTGCCCATGATATTTTGGGGTTTTGTCTAAGGAATTGAGTAATGAGAGTTTAAAGATCCATGATGAGAGCCAATACACATGACGAAGGCTGCCACAGCTCCGATACCCTGACAAGTAATACACAGGTACGCACAGACCCAATACACTACATCAACAATGAACCTGGTATGTCAAATAATAAAAGCACCATAATAAGAAAGCAACTGCAGCACATGGTGTGACAATGTGCACTGCACACAGTGCACAGCCAGTGCTTCCTGCATACATTGAGCTGATTGCAGCCACGCTATTCTGCCCGCCTGCGGGAAGGATTGTCACTGTCTAACAGTCCTGAGGCAGCTAAACTACTTAATAGTGCTGTTTCCACAGCCCAGTGTCCAGCAGCCAGGAAAATGCAGTCACCTGCGTAATAGCTTTGCCTGTAAGACAAGGATTTGTACAGGAGAGCACGGTTACGGTGCTCCATAAGAGGAGAGACCAGTGAAGAACAGCCACATGACAGGAGTGTGAGGCCACCGAAGATGGACAGAGAAACAGATAAAAACATACATTTCCATTCCTTCTATTTCAGAGAAGTTGCTCAATCTTTAACGAACAGGGGTTTTGGTTTGAGAATAAAAGGGCTTCCAAAGCAAATCAATATACGTCTGAATTAGTTTTTAGGTGTCTTTCCAGCAGCAAGTTCTGAATCTTACAGGGCTCTACCTGTAGCTATATCTCTAGCCATTTAGTTCCAAAAGAAGAAAAACGTCAGCCTGAAATTTCTCTTAGACTTTCCTAATGAAACCATGTACCAGCCTTCAAACAGATTTATAGAGTACATCTAAAGACATAGTAGTACAAATTCAAGAATGAATGTTTTACTGAAGATAAATATGCACTCGAGAAAAATCAATTCTATTTACCTTCTTCAAAGGAAGAGACTCAACAGAACCACCCGTTATGGGTAAGAACCAAAGAAGGCAATACAAGCAAGACCGAAACTGATGATTGTTTTACGCTAAAGAGCAGAAAAGCATCCCCCCCCCCCCAAGAAAAAAAAACCTAACAAACCAAACACAAACCCCAAACCTTAGTAACAGCTAAACCAAATCTTAGCTTCCAGTTATACATATCTTACTGTAAGGCCTGCTGCAACAAGCCAAGTAACAGAAAATTGCTAGGGCAAGCTAACCCCACCATCTTGGAGCATGCTGTTCTCAGAGATGGAAGCACTAGACACTTGCCAACAACATATATCAAGCTATGTTAGAAGTGTCGCTGGTGTAGGACACGTTGCTCCCAGCTTCAGAGTGCTCCTTTCCATTCACCAAATCTATGCTAGCTTTTCTCATGGTGATGAAAAAAGTTCAATATTCCCTCTTAACCACAGTGTTCTCTCTAATTCAGCCCTACAGTCACTTTGGATTTGTTTTTTTAAGTTTGGGGGTTTTTAAAAAGCAATTACCATACCTGGAGTGCTGCAGAAACTATGCCTGGGACAAAGACCTCAGTCTTTTATTTCATGCTGTTTTCCTTCAAAGCAGTCACCAGTTGAGTTGTCTTATTCAGGTTTTCTGTTGAGAAGAACAGATTGCCCCTACATAGCAGGACTGTATAGCTTCTAACAGGAAATAGTCAAGCTTGTAGCTAGTTAAGCTTTTAGATTAGACCATCTCTTTTAACCTCTGATAAAACATGAGCAAATCCAATGTTGTCATGGGCCAGTAAGCTGGAATTGAACTCTCTAGTGAGATTGCTGGTATTCAAACAAAAGAAGAAAACCTGGACTTTCAAACAGCTGAAAGATTAATTTCGATACGGCGGTAGCAATGTAAAGAATCTGGGTGCTTGAACAGCTTTTTGTGGGAAGGATCGGCAGGTAGCACCAAAGAGATGCCTACTTGAACCTGCAGGAAGAGCAGGTTAGCCAGAGGTTTGGTGCTTCAAGCTCTTCATAGAATCATAGAATTGTTAGGGTTGGAAAGGACCTTAAGATCATCCAGTTCCAGCCTCCCTGCCGTGGGCTACCTTACGCTAAACCATGTCACCCAAGGCCTCATCCAATCTGGCCCTGAACACTGCCAGGGATGGAGCATTCACAACCTCCCTGGGCAACCCATTCCAGTGCCTCACCACCCTCACAGGAAAGAATTTCCTCCTTATATCCAACCTAAACTTCCCCTGTTTAAGATTTAACCCGTTACCCCTTGTCGTATCACTACAGTCCCTAATGAAGAGTCCCTCCCCAGCATCCCTATAGCCCCCCTTCAGATACTGGAAGGCTGCTATGAGGTCTCCATGCAGCCTTCTCTTCTCCAGGCTGAACAGCCCAAACTTTCTCAGCCTATCTTCATACAGGAGGTGCTCCAGTCCCCTGATCATCCTCGTGGCCTCCTCTGGACTTGTTCCAACAGTTCCGTGTCCTTTTTATGTTGAGGACACCAGAACTGCACACAATGCTCCAGGTGAGGTCTCACGAGAGCAGAGTAGAGGGGCAGGATCACCTCCTTCGACCTGCTGGTCACGCTCCTTTTGATGCATCCCAGGGTACAGTTGGCTTTCTGGGCTGCGAGCGTGCACTGCTGGTTCATGTTCATTTTCTCATCAACCAACACCCCCAAGTCCTTCTCCACAGGGCTGCTCTGAATCTCTTCTCTTCTCTTCATGGTCCAATATAATACACCAGCTCATTACTTTGTACTTCCTGCCTATTTTCCCAAGGGATCCTGTTACTATGAAGCCAGCCTTAGTTAACAGTGTCTTCATCTGGAAGCTTCTCTTAATAGATATGAGTACTAAATTTGTTTTTCCTTTTGGTAATAGCTTAAAGCCTAGAGCAGAGCTCTAGTGAAAAAGCTGAGGAGACCCCACAGAAGAAATCCTCAGCCTGTAGGGCTCTGGTGACACTCTGTGTTTTGGGGATATTCCGCCATCAGTCACGTTCTGATTCACATTACATTGCTAGCTTCCTTCCCACGTTGCACGCCACAATAAAACAATATTTAAGACCCTTTCAGTTACAGGGGTTACACATTGTAAGTGCCACTTATTTATAAATCCCATTTCTGCTGCCTGTAACTGGCAAATCCAGCAGGGATTGTTTGTTTAGAAGCTATTGATCCAAATCTGTGTTTCAGTGAAAAAACAAAATTAAATTGAACTTTAAAATGCTTCAAATTGTGACTGTGCATCAGCACTGCGCTCAGTGAAGAGTGGTTTGGGGTTTTTTTATTGACTGGAATGGGCAGTCCTACATTGCAGCTGCAGCCCAGAACAGCATAGGTTACCATGAGTCCTTTCTTGCCTTTGAGATCCACAATTTATTAAACTTCCTCACAATACTATTATTGTAACCGATATTTCTGCTGCATAGTATCTCATGTATTTGCAGAAAAATAAAATCAGGGATTATGCATTAAATTGAACCCTGTGATAGGTTTTTTCCTGCTATCAGTGAGGAGCAGCAATTGTAATTGATCGTAAATAAAAGTCTTTGCAGACAAATGCCCTACCTCCAAGGCTGCCGTGACTTAAAGGTATGGTAAGAGGAACACCAAGGGGTCCTTTCCACTCCGATTCTGTGAGTGATAAACTGTAGTGATAGGTAAAGAATTTCTTTTGAGAATATTAATGTATTTCCTTTCCACATGAAAGTCTGTGACAAAACTGGAAAAGTAATCTTGTTTCACATAGAAAGCTTATTCACATGTCAAACTAGCCCACAGAGAAGGATTCTGATTCTTTGCTCATCCAAAAACACCAACATTACTAGAAAACATGAGAAATCCTTCATTGTTTACCCTGCCTCAAGATAGTGATATTTTTATGTCAAGATTCTCTCATCAAAAACATTCCTACCCTCTACCAGATAGTTATGAAATAGATTGTTCTCTAAGGTCTTGTGCAGGGAAGGTGGGAGTGGGATCCAACTCACAAGCTATCATAAATTTCATCATCCCTCCTTCTGGAAACCAGTCATTTAAGTGGGTTGTTTCTCCTTTAATTAGAATGTAAAGGGCAGAATTGAGAAACTGTGGCACATTTATCACTCCATATGCCAGTGTTAGAGATACTCCAGCATTTTAAAAGAGAAATGTGTCAGAAGTGTTTAGATTAAGCTAAACAAATATTTTCATCCTGTTTTAAATCAAAACCGCTCTGATCATGAAAAGGTGTTTTTCTCTCTGTCACTTTTCATCAGCATTTACTACAACCACTGTGTTTTAAAGTCAGTTTAGCCTGGGGTTTTTTTTCGACCCATAAAAAGGCAGTTGTGTCTTAACAATACTCCTTTGATTCTATTTTATTGTTTTAATTAATGGCCTGCATGATTCACGACTTTTCTCATGCTTTTAGCAGTCTGTCCAGGCAGTCTTTTAAGCTGTCAATGTTTTCCAGCAACTGGTCTGTTATGGCAGGCTTCAAAACCATCTTCAAACCCTTCATCCTCTTCAAAACCACTTCTACAATTTCAAACCGATGTCTGTTTAGACATAGGTGATATCACTTTTTTTAGCATAGGAAGAGGAAATTTAATAGTCTCTGTTTACTGAACATCTCTGACTCATCCTGTTCAAGCTGTCTGTGCTCTCGCTGAGGTAGAGGCATTCTGGAGGGGAGGAGTGTGTGAAAAAGCAAGAGAAAGCAAATGTGATTGTGTCGTTAAGAGACTGTATTCCAAATTATACACAACAGGGAGCTGAATTAAGATCTTAAATCCCCAGTGTTATGCACTCTATTTTGCATGTTCAAGGAGCAAAACCATGTGCTGACATCCTAATTGGTACTTTAGAAAGCAAATATACAGAGGAGAAACAGCATCGCTTGGATAGGAAGCTGAATACTTGTTCTGCATCTTCTCACAGGCCTGTCTGCAAGCAGCGTATTTATGGTTTAAAATATGGCATACAGACATGCTAGCTAGTTATAGAACACTTTTGGTTTGCTTCAAATTTTGACTGAAATTCATCTCATTATATCTAGCAGGTAAAAATTTAAATGTGCACTTTATTCTATTGCTCTAAATAGCCTTAAATCCAAACACATCATTGCCTGTACACTACATTCCTCACAAGAGTCAGAACGTCAATATAGGAACGTGGCTAGAAGTGACTTGTAATACTTTCTTTCAGAAGTGTGGCTGGTCCCCCTCAAAAACACAACAGGAATTGGTCTTCCAAAACTTGACTGCTATGTAACTTGACTGTTCTGTAACACTCCCACAAACAGCTCAGCCCTGCACACAGCATTGGCTCAGCCTTCAGAGCAAACTTCTGAGTGTCAATCGCACAGCTTGTCAGATGGAAGGGAAAATAGCATTTCTACCCCATCTCACCCAGTTCATTGCTGTACACTGCCATTTAGCTTTCCTTTCAGTACGGTAGAAGATGGATGGATAGATGATTCAGATCACAGAACAGACAAATGCGGGTAAGGGCACCAGGAAGAAAATCTTTGATTGCAGACAAAGCATGAACTTGGTGAAGCCAGGTTAGTGGCCTAGGTTCCAAGTAACAGTATTCCTAACTTCAGAAACACTAAGTCATTAAGTAGGATTTCAGATTACAAATCCTTTTTTTTTTTTCTTTTACTAACTTTGAGCCACAAAGAAATTAATGGCTAATGAATTAGCATTAGCACTGCAATTAAATCACCCTCTGATTTCTAACTGCTGTGGTAAGGATGTCTGGAGAAGGCCATACAGCCTTGTGAGTTACTGTACTGATCCAGTACTTCCAAAACACCCTCTGGGAATACTTTGGATTTTTTCACTCATATCTGGAGAAATGCTGTAACTTGGCACAACACTCTGCTTTCCCCATGCTACTCATGGGAATGGTGAGTAGCAGAGCCTGTATTTCTGACTCCAGTTCAGTCTTTTGCCTTGATATCTTAGGACTGTAGCTAAACTGTGATCTCTGCCTGCACTTGAGCTGGTGGAAGCTGTGAAACTGCAGTTTGTGTAGTGCCAAGCCCAAGATAGTCTCCAAAAGCAGGCCAACGATGGTCTTGTCTTCTGCAAGCCCAGAAGGAGTAGCACAACCCTGGGAGAAATGCCTTTTAAGATTTATGTGGTGAAGATGTGCCTTAAAAAGGCTTTATTTACATCTGGGCCAGCAGCAGTGTCCTGCAGTCATTCCAAGAGACATCCCCTCCATCCAGGGGAGAGCCAGCCTTTTAAAAAGTGTCCCGTCTGAAATGCATGTTTGTTTCTCTTTGTTCTAGGGGGGGTAAATTTCAGGGTTTGGGTAAGATCAAGGCAAAGCTGCTGCACTAATTCATTATAAAGTGGATCTATCTCTTTGCCATCTAAGATGCCCATACACTTTGCTAAAAGGTGTATACCAGAGTACATTAGCTCTGACTTGGCACGGTGGTAGACATTATCCCAGCTCCTGCTCAAGGTGGTAGCAGTGTAAAGGGAAATCCTTGATTGTCAGCTCCAGAAGGACGAAAAGACCAGTAGTAACTTGCCAAAAGAAAGAATTAGGCCCAACAGAACCACTTTCAAGCTTGTTTGGAAGCACTCTTTAACAGTTTTCTCAGCTCTCTTGCTGCTATTCGCTACCGCAACTCCCTGTGGGAATAGACTAATGAGCCTCCAGACAGGATGCCTAAATAATGCAAGTGTAAGAAGTTCCAGTGAAGTGACTAAGGGAATGCTGGCTTAGCTCTGCATCTCCCCTCTTTACAAGAACCATCCCTGATAACAATCACTGCCTTCAGAGTTGTAACAAAATCTCCATCTCTCATAACTACATTTTCTCTCTGAGAATCTGCAGTATTGCTCAAAAACTGGTTCATCTTATTAGTGCTAAGCAATAAGTAGGTACATAAGTGATCAGTGAATCTAGAAAGATCATTTTAATCTGCATGAGGTTTCTCGGCTGTATCATGTTAGTGAAAGGAAATCCTTCCAGGAGTAACATAATGAAATTGTCAATACTGATCCGTCATAAATCCTGCTGTACTGGCTGCACCAAGTTCCTGATTCTTGCCCCTTATGTACATATCCTCTTCTATCCAAAACATATTCAGTTGTAGGAAAATAAGTGCTGTAGGGCTGCTGGGAAAACCCTTGATCTTCAGCTGCTGAATGACAAACAAAAGCTTTCCAAATATTTGTATAAATACACAATTATATATTAATACATCTACTGTCAGAATGAAACAGCAGGTTTCTAAAGTGCTCTGCAAAGGAGACTGATTTTGAAATTATAGATCCAGCACCTTATTAGACCCATTTAGTTTTTCACAGAGCACCAGAAAGACCTGGAGTTATTTTCATCCTTCTCTTGGTGAGTCACTGCTTGTGACAGCGAGACATTGTGCAGACTTAGTGTCTTTATGAAGATTAAGTAGTCTTATGAAATGCAGTTAGAATGAATTTGTACTTGTCAATTTGTAATTACATTCAGAACAAACTTTACGTTAACAGCAAAATTAGAATGTAGAAAGAGAGAAATATAGTCCGCCAGGTGATATCTGTCCAGTTCATTTCCCTGTAGGAGTAGGCAGAGATTCAGAAGACAGCATTCCTTTCCAATTCCATCAGCAATCGATTTATGCCCTGAAGTAAAAAATGGTATCATGCAGACAAGTGCTAGGGCTGTCTCCAAAAACACAGGGTTATCTGGCTCATGTGGCTGCTGAATCAGACACACCTCACTGGCTCTGTTGAAGAGAACTTCTGAATAATCCAGCAAGCCAGCAAGCGAGGTCTGAGCAGGAAGAGTTCTGTGAAGAGCAAAACAAACTCCTCTTTACTGTTTGTTAGATTAGAAGACTTGAGGTTTGGGTATAACCTACAGAATGCACTGCGCAGGCGAAGACAGACATGCAGTTTGCCCAGGCCTCCACCCTTAGATTTCTTACAAGTCTTAGTCTAGATAACGAAGATTGATTTATTTTTGCTATCTGATAGTATTACTTATCATTCATCTTACCTGTTTTTCTTTGCAAGGCATAGCATAGACATTTAGGGTCACTATGAGGTACCACTACTACTATTGCCACTTCCTCTGCTTTTTGACTTGCTTCTGTCCACCACTTGGGCAAAAACCCCACACCAATTTCTTTAGGCTTTCTTTTAAGGACAGTTTCCCATCAGAAAGCTCCAGTTTGGCTGTTCTGCAGTAAGCTGGATGTTTATACAGGACACACTGCTACAGGATTGCCAGTGCTTACAGCCATGCCTCTAGCACAGATTAGATGTACAGGCAAAAGACAGTACTTCCTCAGCTCTCTAAAATAGATGACTCAATCTAAAAGCAGCACTCAAAACACTGCTTTGTCTGATAGTGTACAGCATACAGAAATAAGGAGTGCTCATTACTATGCTCAGCACAATCTGTTTTAAGGTAAACTATTTAATTACCCAGCTCCCTTAGGAGTTCTGCACTACATATTAATAGTACAGTGAAATGCACATGCATGCAGTAAAATGCATTGACAATGTTCAGAGAAGGCTTTAATTAGACATGGTCAGGAATCTGCCAAAACAAATTTATATAGTGTGATGGCTGTGACAATGGACAACAGTGTGAAAACCACTGCTTCCAGTCCCTGTTCTATCATTCTCCATATTCCAAGGTAGAGACCCAGCCAATGGCCTGGTCTGTCCAGCTTCTTAATACATTTCATCCTGTGCAAATATTCATGATTCAGAAAGATTTTCTGAGCATGAATTTCAGGTACTTAGATTCTTGGCAGTAGAAATACTTACACAGAGCTATACAGTTCCAAAAGCAACAGCTGTATGGAAACCTCTCCCAAAACTAGACAAGATATCAGCTGTAATGGCACTCATTCATTATAATGGGAGACCACTGTTTCTGGGGAGAGCACAGGTCTTAATATGGATACAATGAATAACCTGAAATATTTTCTTACTCTTCTCAAAAGTGTTTTTAAAAGTCTTAGCATTATCCCAAAGAAACCCGGAGATTTTTTCATCCAAAATTTGGTAAAATGAGTGTTTCTGTGACCAACTTTTAATAAACCCTGTTTGTACTTACGCACATGCAAGATTTTTGTTTGCTCATCCTCATATGTGGTAAGGAGAATATTGCAACTGCTAAAGGCTACAGACAGCATTAAATAAGAATGACAAATACTCCTGAACTTCTTATGTGATTGGTTTTGCTTAAATATGAATTATCTTCAATTGTAAAGCCTCAAAAAATCTTTGGATCTTACCCAAGTTTATTCCCACCCAGATATTCCAACCATGTTTGATGGGTCTGGAAAGAGTCGAGAGAGAGATTAGTCTCCTATTTCCTTGAGAAAAAGCTAAGGCAAACAGTCCTTCATTTTCTTCATTATCACGCAGCAGTTTGCAGTCTGTTCTGATGTTCCCCAAGGAAGCTGTAATATTTACCTAGAGCTTGTACCAAGTATGAAAAACACTATGATCTGTTAAATTGTTTACTAACAGAAACTTACACTGTGCTCATCATAATGAATATGAATGTACAACTGAAGTTGTACACACACTGAAGTGCCCCTATACTCTATTCCACCACCTTAAGATTCAAATTTACTAGGTACAGTCTTTATGGTCTTTCTCCTTGGATCTTATAAAGTGGCCAGAGTTCTGCTTGAATTTCTATAGCATTGTGTTTTGTTTCATTCTAGTTATAAGCATTTGAGTATCACCTGCATATCAAAATACTTACTGATCTGTGTAGTCTGCAATACAGGTTTACAAACCTGGATAGGAATGCACAAAACAAAATTCCTACTGAAAACAGGAGTGCAAGTTACTTGAAACATTTCAAGAGAACATTCTGTTTTCTATTGTGCTTTACAGTACTCTTGTCACAGATTACTTGGAAAAATAATGGAAGCGTTGCACAATGGAAAATACATTTGCTCTAGCATGCAAGACATGTTTAATGCTTTTACTGTCTGACACATCAAATGAGAGATATTAAATACGTGCCAAGCATCAGCAGAAAGAAAGCACAAGTGACAAACATAGGAGGATGGAAAAAGCACTGGGGTTTCAAGGATGTGGTTCTGCGTTTTCAGACACGATGCTACTTCGATGAATTTATTAAGCCAAGAACTCTATTCATGCTAACAAGTTCTTTAGGACATTTCCCTTTGCTTAATCCTGTATAAGGCAACTTGTCTTTGACCAAAGCTTTCGGTGCCATATCATGCAAACAGAGCACTGTTTACAGGCCGATTATCTTCACATCAAGAATTAGAGAATGCATTCTCTACTGAAAGAGTATTTTACTGCAACACCTTGTTTCAAGTTACAGGGAGGTAAACTTTTGTTCATTCCACTGCCCTTCCTATCAGGGGGCAAACAAAAGCCAAGTGTTACGGACATTGCCCAAGATTCCCATTTGGAAACAGAAGTGCAACTTCTTCTTCAAGGTCACATATTAAGGATAGTTTTACAAACCAAGTTCCAAGTTCCAGTAGTTATGCAGAACTAGGCACATCATCCTGCCGTATATGTCATAATTCCTAGCAAGTAACAATAGCTATGGGAAAACAGCCTTCTCCCCTCAAAACCATGCTCCTGCCTTATTTAAAACCCATTTACCCACTCGTAAAAGGAATAAATACTTTCAAGTGATGTGTGAGCATAATGACCAATAATATAGCAATCATGCCTCTGTTGATACAGTATTTAGTATTGTCTGAAGCTTATACACAGAAACTGAAGAGAAAGCAAACTTGTGATTTCTGACGTATGGAAGTATTTGTTTTATTTAGAGGAACTTAGATGCTAGTAACTGAAATTAATATTGCAGGCAAATTATTCATAGTAAATTTGAAGTTTCCCAACCCAGCTGATTTTCTAACATAACCCTGAGATGTATCATGTCTGAAAGGGGCCTACAAGGATGCTGGAGAGGGACTCTTCATCAGGGGCTGTAGTGATAGAACAAGGGGTGATGGGTTCATACTGAAACAGGGGAAGTTCAGGTTAGATATAAGGAAGAAGTTCATTACTGTGAGAGTAGTGAGGCACTGGAACAGGTTGCCCAGAGAAATGGTGAATTCTCCCCCCCTGGCAGTGTTCAAGTAGCCAGGCTGAACAGAGCCCTTGGACAGGGGAACATGATCTAGTGACAGGCATCCTTGCCCATCATGGCAGGGGGGTTGGAACAGAATGATCTTAAGTTCTTTTCCAACCCAAACCATTCTGTGATTATATGATATGTATTTCTACTTATTAAAAAAAGAATTAGGCTTTACAGTTTGGCTTTGTGCTTAGGCTTGGGCTCCTTTCTGGAGATGTCTAGCGATAGAGATAAAGATGTCTATCTCTATATGCTGGATATGATATCAAGATGAATTACCAGAAAGCACTCTTCAAAGATTTTTTTAAAAAGAAATCAGCGTTACCTGTTAAAAACAAGATTAAAATACAAATAAAAGAATGAAAATTTCATTTTTGATAGAAAACCTCCCTTCATTTTCACATTCTAAGGGAAAAAAAGAGAAAGAAATCCAGAGTTTCTGGATTACCCAGCAAGGGACAGATTATTCCCCCCCCCCCCAAATTAAAATTTGGAAGTTGCACTGCAATTTTTAAATTGCATTTAAAAAATTTTAAAGTTAAAATAGGGAGCACTAATTTTATTCTTGAAGTACTAAATTAGCTTAAACAAATTCCATTATAATGCAGATGCTTGTCCAGGCAGGGAACACAAGGCATACAAGGTAAAGGAAGTCAAATGGAGACAGAAGAAGCTGCACTATAACAAACAGGATTTATACTTCGATTACCCAAAGTAGTCTACCTGCACCACTCATAAGTGATAAGGGGAGTCCAAATAAAGTCTGTTTTAGCATTAACTCATGTTATTCAGCTACTGCAGGCAGTCATAAGCTATGGTCCTTGTAAATGCTGTACACAAGCAAAGAATTTAACTCCTGGACCATAATGAAAGCAGTCATGAACACATCAAACTGAATAATTCTCCTGTATGACTCAAGACTATTAGAGGATTATGCAAAGGCTCAGGGGGCAGGGAGGAGAGGGGGGAAGGGATGAGGGAAGAGATTTTTCCCAAGTTACTAATTTATAATTTGCCTTTAAAAGTCCTAAATGAAAAATTACCTATACATGTATTTGCAAACATCAGCAACTTTTAAGATGAAGACTGTTACAGACAGAAATGAAACCCTAAACCGATTTGGAATTCTCTTCTCCTAGGGAAAGCAAAATAAGCTCCTTGCTGTCCTGAAACAGGAAGACTTTGTTTTCCTCTCCCATCTGTACAGCTTTCCTAGCTCCCAAACACAGTCACAGGTATTGCTTGCCTGAGGGCTGTCTGATGCTTGTCTGCTGATGGATGCAGTGACATTCAGAGCTTGCCCTCTGCCAGGCCATAGGACTGACTCAGCCTAGCTTGCCTTTAGGCAACTCCAAGGGCCAATCTGGAAAGGAGATGTGGGATCACGGGGGAGGAAGGCATGAGAATGAGCTAGTCATAAAATATTCTTCCTTCAATAAGTAGAGCACTGTTAATCCAGTTCACGTCCATCATCAAATTATCTCTGGTTAGTACTGAATTTAGGATTTCCTCAACACATAAGAAGGAAAAGCAGATTATATATGTTATACCATATGTAAGTATCAAACTGGAGATTAACAAATGCTAAACCCATTGTCTTCTCTCAGGGTTTGAAAGGTTAACCATCCATTCTGTTTCTCATCCTGGACATGTTGTATTGCTAAAGTAGTTCATACAGCTTTCAACACAAACTATAATTTTGTCAGCTGTGAGTGGTGCTGCAGCATTTATATTAAACTTTAGAAATGGCACTGACACAAGCCCAGCATTTAGAGATGCCAGGTATCCACTTCTATTTGAAGCTCTGGCTTGCACTCTTTTTCACAGAGCCTTTCCAACTCTTTGCCTTTTGGCTTCATTAGGTTCACTCCACTGTAGAACAACAAAGATGCACATGAGAGAGACTGAGATTTTCCTTGCATGTTTCGTTGAATGAAACTATCAGATGCACAGCTTTGTTCACCAGAAAAGCCTACTACTCATAAGCACTCCAAGTTCATCTTACAACAAGGAGTACTAAAAAAAAACCCAAACCAACCCACAACCAACCAACCAACCAAAGAGGCTTCTTTAAATTCTCTACAAAAAGCCTCTTGCCAACACCTCTCTATTTGAATATCTGGTTGATGCTGTAACCTCGTGAAGTCAGACACACTGCTTCTGTAACCTCAGCTGCTTGGCACACTCACCAGTGAGGGCAGGCAAGCTTTGGGATTCCAGAAACTTTTGCCAAGAAACAAGCAAGGGCACCTTAACAAAGGGCATTCTGATGCCAGACAGGAACTATGTCCTCTTACTGATTACGTGCAGCTGTCTCAGAATCCCTATTCTTCATATCCATCCATTCTCTTTTTTTTTAAACTTACCTCTTGCTTTTAACTTGTTTGTTTTTAAGGATTCAGCATAGTCTATACAACATGGAAGCCCTTCCAGACTGCATATGTTGCTATAGGAACAGATTATTTCACTTACGCAGCTCTCAAGTGGTCAAATTGAGTAAATGAAGAAAACAACTGCAAAACTGAACTGATTACTCTTTTCAAGTTCATTTTGAGCATACCGAATTAAGAGCAATGAATCAGCAAGATGTGGCAACTGAAGGCAAAAATCAGATCTGAAGACAACTTCAATGGGCAGCTTCAATAGTATCTTTAAATAAGCTTGATATTGAAATCTGATTGCTACTCAGCGCATTATTTCTGAATTTATTTCTTACTAGAAAATAATCTTACAGGACAAGACCATATTTTGCACTTCTTGAAGAAAACATCACAGTAGTTCAGTGACATTAGGCAATACATACGCATGAGAAGATGTCAGTCAGGCTAGGTAAAGTGAAGTGAATGCATGTATGTCAGGCAGGCAGTGATGACTTGCAGTGGAGCAAAGCAGCACAAACCCCATGGTTGGCTCCTAGCGAACTCCAGGCCATGAAGCTGCCACCTCCACATGGGTTGCATATATCGATGAGGAATATGTTCTTAGTCAGTAAAGAAAAGTCTTAAGGAAGTTCCACAATATCCTTTTGAATAAAGGAAATGATGAGATTTAGAACAACATCAGATTCTGAATTTGAACAGTTTGCTGGGTTTTCTTTATGTTTTCAAGAACCAAAGGCAGAACTGTTTGTATAAAGCCAACCTGAGAGAATACACATTTCTCACAACTTTTTAGGGCTCAGGATATTTGATTGCCACCAATTTCCTGTTAAAATTAAGTGAGGAAAGGGAACTTCTTTAGGAGAACCATTTTAATTATTAAATCATGTGCTGTAAGAAGGGTTATATAGAATGACTACAGGGAAAAAGGCCAAAACCGGTGTTTCTGCTGAGTATTCTTTGGGTATTCATAATGTATGATACTGTTCAAATGTAGTAAATACAGTAGTGACACTGGGGGAAGATGGGGGGTTTGCTGTCATTATCCCATAGCCAGAAAATTACAACAACCTGGAATTCCACAGAAAACTTCACTATCTACAAGCAAATAACTTGAAATTTTCTGATGCTAGAGGTTATAGACATTATTTCAGGGATAAAATCCATAAAGTCAGGATTAAAACCTGTAACTGAAAGCCACCCAGAAATAAAATGGCTATGTTTTGGTAACGTAACACACAACCACCTTAACCACCCCCATATATTTCGAAAGAGTTTTTTATCAATGGCATCCAGAGAATCCTGTGGTAATTTTGGCTAAAAGAACTTTGGATCTGAGAACTTTTCCAGAGTGTGAGTGTTGTTCATATACTCACCAGCAGGTTCCCAGAAACCTCATGTAAAACAGCTTCCTATGAATGTTTGTTTACTAGCCTGATTCCTGATAGCCACCCTGAGTGAAGGCATGAGAAACCACAGGAATTGTCCACCTGCACTCCATACCTCACCCTTCCAGAAGGGTCCACAGCTGCTGGAAACAAGAGTGTAATATTTACTTCAGAAAAAGAGAAGATGAAGAAGAGCCAGTAACTGTTTTCATGCACAGAACTGCAGGTGACTGTTTCTTTTGCCTTTCCTATTGGCCAAGTGACCAGTGAGGATGGGGCCGACAGATGAGATGGTGATGCTTCATCGAAGTGAACGCCAGGCTCACCCCTAAGCACCCTGCATTGAGTTTCTGGGTTGCCTTGTGCAGTGCAGAAGGTCATCAAGGAAACTGGAGCAGCTCAAGATTCTGGCCAGAATCTACAGTGCAAGATGTGGGAGGTGAGGCTAGATTTATCAGAGCTTGTAGAAAATGGAAATATAAAATATGGAGAGTTATCTTCTTGAGAGGAAACTGAAGTTTGCAATAAACTAGAGAGATGAAAGGCAGGCAACGGTACACTGAAGGAAGAGGATGAGAAAGGGGCAGGGGGGAAACACCAAAGGAGGGTACTGAAATAAAACACTGGCAGCCTTATGTAATGAAAACTACCCCCAGAAAGATCTGTACATGAACAATTTTGGACATTTGATTGAAGTAAAGGTGAACATTCTTCCCTGAGTAAATTTTTGACAGGAATTGTGTTTGTCTGTCTGAATCCAAAATCAGCTTTTGCCACCTGCATGATACACAAGACTTGAATAAAAAGGGGATCTGACTGCATTTTCAATTCTAGTTCTGCTGCAGATGCTCAAGTTGTTCTGCAGCACTTTGACTATTTCATTTTCATGAATTCAGTATAAGACAAGCATTCTTTCTTGCACATTGTTTTATTATTCTTCATCCTAGAGCTGCATTAAGAACCTGACTCACTCAGTAAGCTGATTCTCACATTTTAGTCATTTTCTAGCTGGTTAGATTTTAACTGGGTATCCACAGGGTGTGTCACAAGCAGGAAAAAGTTTGTTTTGCCCAACCAGAGGCAGTGTAAATGCTTAAGCTCTCACACTCCTTGGCAGGTCTTCCTATTGCAGGCAGGATAAACTCTTGGCTACATGGAACTGATGGGATGGACCTGCTCAGATGAGACCAAAAGGAGCCGTGCTATAGGCCAGCGGAGATTTCCACAAGACATTAAGAGTCTTCTGCTGAAGACAACCTATACAAATATACTTTCCTCTATTGTGATACGGAGAAAACTCCAGGAACAAACTTGCCAACAAAGTTTTCTAGCTGACAAGCAGGTATTCTTTATTGCGGCGCCGGGAGACACGGGGGATAGCTCCTCCTAACGTGTGTCTCCCCATTGCCACACAAGCCGTCCTTGTATAGCCACTGGGCATACATACATATTCATGAGGCTACGTATGGATTACATCATTTTCCAGAGAGTTCCCCGCATGTGTACAGAATTGTGGGGGTGGTCTCTGAGGGTCGTTTACTTCTTCCAACAATCTTCATCACTTCTGGCAGCCTTTGAAGCACGCACAGTAGATGCTCATACCAGTTGAATTGGTTCATTAGCACCAGAGACATAACAATCCTCCTATCCTCCTACTTATCAAGTAGTTTAACTGCAGCCCATCCTGGACACCTGCGGTTCCCAGATACTCCTTATCCTGTGTCCTGTTCTTCTAGACAGTTTTTCTTTAACTATGTCACAACTATAATGATTTATCTTGTGAGAATTCTCAGTGTGTTCTCTAGCTGTACTCTATATTTTTCTCTATGTGTCATGCACCTCAGTAATTTTCCATTGCTACTGTTACAAAGCCATCAAACTTAACATTGCTTAAATCTAATTCTAAAGGTTTCTATATTCCATTTTGTGATTTTGTGCCCCCTTGTTTCAAATTCCCCCCCTTTTTCTGTCCTTTTGCAAATTCTTTTGCAACATTTTATATATTACCATTACCATCAAAATTCTTTCTGAAATAATTTCCTATTTCTACTTGGTGCTTAATTTCATTCCTTTTCCAATCATAGACCGTTTACAATACCAGAGGGAACATTGTATCATATCACAAGTAACCAATATTAAAATAATTAACATCAATATTCCTGCAACCAGTTGCCTCAACCAGGAGAGACTGGGTAACCATGAAGTTAACTTTTTCCATATTTCTTCAAACCCCCAGGAGGTGTCATCCATGGCCAGTTCATGAAATATCTTAGTTTGTTTCCAAATCTCCTCCAGAGCTGTTTCGATTCTGCCACTTTGGTCTATATAGGAACAACAGCTTTCACTGATTATGGAACAAACCCCTCCTTGTGATGCCCATAACATGTCTAGAGCCATTTGGTTTTGTAATACCACTTTAGACAGGCTGGTTAAAATTGGGTATTACAACACCTAAGGTGCATGCCCCCTTCCAGTTGGGGGGGGTAGAGTCTTATAAGCATTTTTTCCACATAACCAATACCATCCTTTCCCTTAGGAATGGGCCATCACTGAACTACGATACCATCTATATTAATGATTGCAATTTGAATGGTGACCTACATCTGTGGCATTTAAGCAAGGCTTCCTACCCTGGTTCCTGGTGTTCCCTTGTTTCAATTGGTCCTGTGAAAACGTTTCTTGGTATTTTGCAGTTCTGTTTTTTTCCCCCAGTTCTGCCTGTAAGTGAAAAAAATCATTCGTTTCATGATTCATTCTTGTCTGAGAATCTCTGCACATGTCACCATGTAAGAAAAGCACTTGGAGCCAAGCTGCGAAGTATCCTGTACTGCCAATGTGCTTTTAGTATTTGGTTACTTCAGCTACATACTATTTTTTAAACCCCAAAATGAAATCTTTGCAAATCACAGAGGGCTTTAAAATCCAGCCCTAAATAGTCATAAATATCAGTTATCAGTTAGGAGTAAGGAAAACAGTATTTTTCATTTTTTTATAGCTCCCAAAGTCAACAGGAACACTTGACATTGATTCCAGCTCTGGAATGATGGAGTCTCACTTAAAGAAGTGAGACTAAGCCAAGTTAATTGCCTTGAATTCTTTACAAACCTGGCTTAAAGTGGGTGAACTGCTCAGTCAATAGAACATTTTGGGAGGCTGTGCATTTTATTCTGAAAACATGAGTTTTAAGTGATGACATTTCAATTGTTTGGAAGACATCAGAAAAACAAATCTGACAATGAAGCCTCCTACATGGCTGGAGATCAGAAACAGAATGCACAAAGTAGCAGTACAAACTTCTTCTGTGCTTCTATCACTGATCTGCAGATATGTCCTTGAGAAATACATCCCAACATGGCTTATTATCAGATTAATTATTCAGACTGATAGTAAATGTAAAAAAGAACACATTTCATAGGAATGCTTTTTCTGTGAATATATATGCGAACATCAAGAACTAGTTATGATCTGGACAGCTCTTGCATAGCCAAGCCTGGTCACCTTCCGTGCAAAACGTATTCCAGTCACTGGACAAACAGTGGCAGTGCCAGTTCTCTTTAATGATCCAGTACACATATGTACAGGATTCTCCCTGTTCTACTTTTTAAGTTCAGGGTACCTGTAAAGATGAAAGATGTCTTTTATTCAGTTATCATAGGAATCATTCTGCTTAGTAATTAAGGCTGTCAAAAAGAGCTACCCTATAGACCTGTTGGCAGCATGCTGAAATAGAAACCTTAACGGAAGCAATTGCCCCTAAGCAGGCTGAAATAAGAGAAGTGTAGAGACAGGAATCTAGCCCTTACCAAATCTTTAAATCGGCTCTCCAAAATCCAAGAAGGATATCAGAATATCAAATCTGGGCATACATTGCCTATATAATCATACCTGAGGAAAACCAAGCAAGTTAACAGCAACTTCCCATGGGTCAAACTCAAAGTATCAAGGGTTTTGGTCCGTGTATGCATTGAATAATTATGCCATACAACATTAATGAACCTCCATACGGCTGAATTCTGTGGTAAAGAGTTAGCAGAGCTGCACATCCTTTCCCAAAGGCTACAGAAACAGCCTTAGTTTCCTGAAACACCCATATACATCTGAACTCTGGCATCAGAGTACAGAGTGACCCTTTCAAGAGCTGCCATCACATATGTTTTTAGCTTTACAGAAGCTGACCTACATCATTAGGAGATGAGACTGTTTCCAACAGGGAGTCAAATACATGCACTTGTTATTCTCACTACAAAGATGAGAGAAACAGCTAGTCCAGAAATCAGCTGAATTTTAACTGTGTTTTAAGACATCGCTAATTAGAACCTAAGAAAAGCACTAAAAATACCCAGACATGAGCCTGACATCTCCCTGACTCAACGTGGGAACCTTCTGCGCCAAGTTAGGAGCAGTGACTAACACAACCACTTTCAGCGCCTGCTTTTCCATGAACAATGCCATGTACAAGAACTATTTCTTCCCTAAAAAAGATGGATAACTAAGACCAGTAGATTTTCCCCTGCCCCCTCCTGAAAACAAAGGATTGCTGGGTCATTCAGGAATTCAATGGCCGGAGCAAACATACAAAACTTCATATATCCAGAAAGCAAGAGATTTAAGTTGCTGGGAAAACAACTTTTCTGAGCTATATTCCAGGTCCATCAACTGTAAGTGATTTTTTCTTCTTAAACAAAAGCTTTCTTGCATTTCTAGCCTTCTGGTCATAGTTTGTGGTTTAGCTCTGACAAAACACCAACTGAAAAAAGCAATAGCTTGAGAAATAAGAAGAAATACTGAAAATGCAGAAAGAATGGGACTTTTTGCTCTCTGCATCATACAACACTTGAATATTCACTGCTACTTCAGGTTAAACTGAAATATGATATTATCACTTAGGAGGTTTTACTGGACACAGGATCCATATGCCTGTATTATTCAATTAGTCTTCAGTTTTCTCTAGCTCTGCGACTACTTACACCCACAGACAATAGCTCAAAATCTCCATTTAGAGAAAATTCTGGAGCAATCAAAACACAAGCAAACCATCCCTTTTCATTTCTGACAAAGTGAGACTTGGCAGAATAGGCTATGGCCCTATTTTTCCAATTTTTCTTAACACACAAAAGGGAATCAAGACAATTTTCAGACACTCAAATATGTAGTTAGAACAAAGATAAATTAGAAAGAATTAATTACAAGTTACTGGGCAAAACTAAAGCAAAGCAAGGTACCAGCCCAGCAGGAAAAGGTGCCTAAATCTTGTGAAAAAAAAAATTGCTTCTAAATCTATTACTCGCTTAGGCTGACAAGAGTAGTTTTAGAAAAGAACTGAACAAGAATAGATAAAATAAAGGGTATGTAAGACAAAAATCCAGGTAATAGAGTGTATGCCTCTTAAAAGTTATCACTTTAATAACCCTGTATATAAGTAAACATCAGTTCTGTTACAGAAAAAGCATTTTATGTGCACTTGAACAGACCAAGGTGATGTGCACACTGATCCTTCAGTTTTCAAAGTTCTGATTCTCTCTCTTACTAATCCTAAACATCGTGACAGTAGAGCATCATGCAAATGGTGCTCAAACTCAAGTTACCAACTTCGAATGCCTCAGCTTTAGAGTTAAGAAAAAATTGCAAAACTACTTCAAGTGCCCTTAAAAATCTTTCATTTGGTTTTGCAATTAATTGCTTCTCCACAGTTTGCTTCTTTCCACTGGATTTCCCCTTTGGAACACAGGATTTTTGTGAAATAAACAAGTGTTTAAGAATTAGAAGTAAGGAAAACTTCCCCAACAGCAGACTGTTCATCTTTCTGTGCCTCCATCTCTACAGCAAAGCCACAGGGCAGCTTGCAAGGCCAGGGCACAATAAGCTCATCTGGATTTTTGCAGCAGTTTTGAACCTTTGAACAAAGAGAAATACCTTTTTAACAGGAATTAAAATTCAACTGCTTCTCTTTTCTATTTGTCCAATCATGAGTGCACCGAAGCCTGAACCAACTTGCAGAACACAGTGTCTTAAAGATTTCCTAACTACAAGAGAGACCAGAAGAAAAATATTCACTACAGAAGAGATCTAGCTTATAATTGCTGCTCTGCGAAGTAGTTCAAACCCTCTGAGATTCCACTAAATAAGCAAAACAAAGCCTTATGGAATTAGATGCAGAATAAGAGAGTAAATATAACCCCTACTCAGGCTGAACTGCCTTTGTGGACTGCAGACCTTTCAGACAGATCTACCTAGGCACTTCAAGAAGCAGCATTTAAGGTGAAAGAAATGAAACATTAACCCTACAGAACTGAGTAGCTACATGAAAATGCCCTTTGAATATATTTCATTTCCACTACAGATAACAAAGGCCATGTGAAATGCACAAAAGTATGGTAATTTCTAAAATTACATACAAAACATCAAGAAATACATTCTCAGTTTTTGGCATTATTGCCATGGCATTATCAACCACAGTCAATATGAAAAGCCCCAATTCTCACAGAATATTAATTCCACTGATTGCATCTCCTACTATAATCAGTTCCAAATACATCAGTTTAGGTAATGGAAGAAGAGCCAGGATCCAGTGATAACAATGGAACACAATTGAATATTTTCATAAACAAGGAACTAGAATGACAGTTTGCCCTTTCATCTATGGAATGAGATTGTTTATAACAACATTGAGCCTCCACTTGGACTAGAGCCTAGAAAGGATAAAGAACATAAACTAAGACTTTTTGAGGGGAAAAAAAACATCCTCCTGATTAACATCAACCATTTATGAAAATGAAGTAAGTTGTCTTAAAATGACATTTTGAGGACATGGTCATTAACTGTGTGTCAGTCATCTTCTAGGTCAACACTCCTCTTTACCCCATTTTGCAGTACTGTCACCTGGCTCTCCTCCCTCTCTTGCTTCAGGAAGTGAAGGGCCTTACCTTGCTCAGCCAGGTAAAGGGAAGCAGAAGTACAAACTACTCGTTTAGTTGCAAAAATGCAAACAGCATCGTAGGAGAAACTCTTTGTGCTTTCACACAGCCCACACAAGCATTAGCTTAAAATATCACTGTAATGTATTTTTCAGTGTCACTTGCTGTTTATTCTGCTTAATGATCCTTTTTTTCCCTGTGTGTGTGCACAGAATTTCAATACTGCTTTAGAAACAGATGATGATGGGAATATGCAGTTTAGTGGCTACAGTTATTAGGCTAATAAACAATGTCCTGTTTTGAATCTATAACTGCCATGCTTATGAACAGATATAAAGATATTAGTAATAATTTAGGCAGATAAACACACTTGAATTAAAGCTGTTGTACAATAACATTCCTCCAACATACAAATACAAGCAACCTGCAAGATCTCACTCACTTTCACAAACTACTTTGCAATGAAATGCTGTAGCTAACAAAAATCAAATGAAATACATCAAATGACATACACAGAAATGCTAAAGGACTTCTCCAGAATACATAGTGAGCACGCAGAGCCTCAAATCATCACACCCTTAGTTTAACACATTTCACATGGCTTACTACCATCTACAGATAGCACAGGAAAAAAACCCAGTCCTTAATAAATGATATGGTTAATCAGGCAATTACAATTATAAGTACTTGAAAAATGAAACTAAAATTAAGAGCAATACAGACCCATACTATTACAGTCATTGACACTGAAACCACCAAAATTATTTGTTTGTGATGTTATCTTCAGGTGGTATTTCATAATTTCCTTCACTACTTCCAATGAACCAAGCTGTTAGTGAGTCAGTGTCTGGTACTGCTGGAGGTTAATCCTAGAACGGTTTAGGTTGGAAGGGACCTTAAAGCTCATCCAGTTCCAATCCCCTGACACAGCAGGGACACCTTCCACTAGAGCAGCTTGCTTCAAGCCCTTGTGTCCAACCTGACCTTGAACACTGCCAGGGATGGGGCAGCCACAGCTTCTCTGGGCACCCTGTGCCAGCGCCTCAGCACCCTCACAGGGAAGAGCTTCTGCCTAAGAGCTCATCTCAGTCTCCCCTCTGGCAGGTTAAAGCCGTTCCCCTTGGCCTGTCCCTACAGGCCCTTGTCCAAAGCCCCTCTCCAGGTTTCTTGTAGCCCTTTTAGGCACTAGGAGCTGCTCCAAGGTCTCCCTGGCGCCTTCTCCAGCCAGAATCAGTTCACCTCTCTCAGCCTGTCTCCAGAGCAGAAGTGTTCTGGCCTTCAGAGCATTTTCCTAGCCTCCTCTGGACATGCTGCAACAGCTCTATGTCCTTCTTATGTTGGGGGCCCCTGGGAATACAGCTAGAGTTCTGTTATTTTTTCCAGAGCCAGGGTTGTTAATAATTCAGGAGCACAGAGCTGAAATAGAATGCATTGCACTGGGGATAACCTTGACCCCTATTTTTTCCATCTTACAAAGGCACAAGGGAGCACCCAAAGTTGTTGCCCCTTGATGTCTCCACAGATGGGGGGGGGGGAAATGTGTGGCTTTGTTTTATCACTCCTTATACAGACAGAAAATAAGGTGCAACTTCCCTAAAAGCTTTCAGGTGGGATAGTAGTTTAAAGCATCCAGTAAGCATGACAGGGCTAACGATCACTTCTGCAAAACAGAGGCCCCCGCCTCCCACAGGATTCCACGGGCAGTACATGATACTTGGCTTCATCCAGAGGTCAGTTCTCCCTAGCTCAGAAGCTGCTGGAGACAAAATCACTGCCTGGCCTGGGGCGAAGCAGACTGCAGTACACCACCTGCAGGCACACATCACGATTTTTGTCTCACAGTGTTTCACTGCATCCCACAGAAGGATTACTGTTGCCATGTAAAAATGTTCTCTCGCACATTGCCAATCTGTCACAAAAATCCCTTCCTGACTAGAACAAGCAAGCAAATAGAACCAAGGTGAGAAGGAAAGCCACAAGTTTCAGTACTTAACCAACTTTTATGCTCATTTTTATTTCTATTAGCTTGACTGCTATTGTTGCCTAGCGAAAAGCCATGCACTGATTGATTGTAAGTGTTGCCTGGTAATAATCTCTCAGCAAGAAAAGGGAAAGCCTTTGTGTGGTGATGACTGAGCTGAATGCAGCAACAGGTCTGAAGGAGACACCTAGAAATATCCAGCTATTTCCCTGTTCTTGTTGGAAAATAATCTCTTGGATACAGATGCCATGTTTGTAAAGAAGCTTAGAGGGTGGAGAAGGGAGGCTAGCTCCACTAACACACTGCAACAAGTAACACACATTCCCTAAGCACTTCCAAGTGGTTTCACAGCTCAGTCTCTTCAAAACTAAGCAGTAAGGTTGGTGTGTGTCATGTCGTCGTGTCATGTGTCGTTCCCCTCCCCCTTGGTTTGCTTAAACATCAGTATTTTCGGTCAGAATCCAGAGGAGGCTTTCCAGGAGGTAGTTCGGGTCCGATACAGAAACAGAGGACATCTGGTGGTGTTTAGCTGCCAGTGTACACTAACAGCAAGGCAATTCGAGTGTGTGTGCAGCTGCACCAGCAGCAATTCATATAAGCCACGCTTTAAATAAAACTAGTAATAAAAAGTTACATAGAACTTAAGGTAACTGCAGAAACAGAGTGAAATTTCTAATGACCAATATAAAAGAGCTTCTGATTCCAGCTGCTGCCACTACCATACAAAAATTACTCTATGAAGAGTTACACTGGTTACACATAAGGAGTAGCTTCTCTATGACCGTAAGAGGCTGCCACGTCCAACAGACACATGCTATGGTAAAGCAGGAGATACTCCTCACTACTGAAATACTAGGGGATGCAAAGTTGTCAGTTTTGATGGTGGAATCTCCATGGAAGCAAGAGCAGGGAAAGAACCACATGAGCTTACTCTCAGGAAGCAATACCACCACAAGTGAGGTGCGTATCATCACCCAAACCACAGCATTTTTGACACTGGGGGAAAGAGCCACTGGTCTACACACAGGTGCACAGGGGAACTGAGCCCAGTTCCAAACTGCCACATCAGCTCCTGGATTGACAGACCATAAGCATTCAGATTTCCATGTCGTTAGTGAAAATTGTCATTTTTAGCTGAAGATGGGGTGACTCTGAAGATCCAACACTGAGACTTTCTGTAACATGATGCTTAGCATACGCTTTGAGTGGCATAAACCACTTAGACTTCAGACACTGAACAAAGTCAACCTCTGTGAGACTCCTTCACTCTAAGAAGCTAGAGAACATAGTGGCAAAGTAGGAACAAGGCCCACACTTGCAGATAAGCTTTCTAGTTACATGGGGGCCGTTCAAAGTACGTGATTTATTGCTAGTGGCAAAACCAAATACAGGCTTAAGATCAGACTCCTGTCGTGCTCTCTCATGAGAAATATACTGCAATAAGTATTCAAACGTACTTGACTGAAAAAAGAAGAAATGAAAGCAGAAGACAGCCGTGTGACATACAGAATATTGTATCCCTCCTTACATAACTTTAATGCATGGAATCAATCACAGCCAAGACTCTAAGCATGAAAATCTCATTAAAAAAAAACCAAACAAATCCCAAGTACTTGTATCTTTTGAACCAACACTGGCAAAAGAAGAAGAAATCTCATAATCTCTTGCTTGTACCAGCGCAAGCATGTGTGGTAAAGCACACTGGTGACCTGCTTAAAACTAGACTACTTAGAAAGATTAGTTTTAAGCTACATCAGTTCCCCAATCTGTTCTGATATGCAGCCACAAAACCACCTACACTGATACAAGCAGCTAGAAGAAAACTGCTCCCTTCAACAGCAGTGCTGGCTGAAAGTGTAAATGAAACTTAAGACCTTCTGGTGTTTATAGATTTTCTTACTAAAGTTAGCAAAGCAAAAGTTAGACTGAAAAACAGATTAGAGACCAAGTTCAAAATCAGCATGAGACATAAGATAACTTTACAGGAACTTTCAGGTAAGCACTTTAGAGCCTCTCAAACTTTTGTCCCAGATCACAAGCTATTTATTAGTCTCAAAACTAACTGCACTATTGGAAACAAACCCAATTGAAACATCAGTTATAGATACAAGAAAAAACCTTCTGATACCACCTAAAATACCTTAGAGCCAGCTAAGGAAATAAACCAATGAACACATTTCCAGACAAGTCAGAAGATCAGGGCTTTAAGTTACACCAGTAAAATCCACCTTGAAAACCTCAAAAAGAAGTTTTGAGCTGGTGAGTTAAAGATTGAGATGGACAACTCCACAATACTGCAACAACATTGTTCCCTAGATTTTCTTTAATACACAAATATACAAGCAAAAGTGCTCCAGATGTCATTCCCCCTCAAGAGCTTGCTTTGTTACCTTAAGTATCAGACAACAGTATAACTTCCTTCTGAAAAGATACCAGTCCATTCATTTTCAAGCCAGCTTTACTTATTAGAGTAACTGCATCCTAGGTCAATACCACCCATTAAAATATACTTAACAACCTTTTCCTTTTGTTTTGATTTCATGAAATTAAGCTTACATTAAGAAGATAGAATAAAAGATACCTATTTTTCAGAGCTCAGGGTTTAAGACTCCCAAGCAAATAAACATTGTAAACTCAGTAACTTCTCAGAAGCGTGACATTCTTTTACTTAGCTCTGACCAACTTTCATTTAGTTAAGCTCCTGGATACAATTTAAAGGCATGCTAGGATGGGGTGTGTGTGTGGGGGGTGTGTGTGTGTGTGTGTCTTCCTTATTAACTAATAATTTATAACACTTTATCTCTATTAAACATATTTATACCTTCTCTTTACTCATGCTTTTCTCCAGATGATTCTAATGGTGTCATTGTTGTCCTGCTCTCTTCTGATCTCCAATAAAGCCAGTGATGAAGAATTACAGATCTCTTCTTTTCTTGAGTTTGCAGGTAGCTGTAAAGAAGGTAAATAGAGTTTGGAAAATAAACTTCATTAGTGAGTGAGTGTAGATATTTTGAAAGCTTTCCCACTAAGCTTTCTAAGTGGTGATAGAAAGAACTAGTCGAGCAATACCAGCTACCAGCAGCACCTTTCTTTGTCAGCTACCAAATCAGATTATTTGCTAACCACAACTTGTCTGCTGAGCATAGAACTTGTCATTTATAGCAGCCTGCAGCAAACACAGCCCCACGACTCTTCTAAATTTCAACAAATATACTAAAAAAAAATGGAACATGTAGTAAAATTGTTCACACTGGTGCTTAAGAAAGTGTTAAATAACTAGTTAAAAAAAAAAAAAAGCTATATAAAGCCAATACTAACATGGGTGAAGCGTTGTGCCACAACATTTTAGTCAGAACAAATATCAGCTATTCCCCCCCAAATGTTTCTTTGGCTGCTTCCATAAGTTGTGCTTTATAATTAGATCCTCCTCTCAAAAGTAAAGCAAAACCTTTTGCTAATCTAAGCAATACAATGGAATTTTGAATGTGAACTGAACAAATCTACTGCTCTTTATATTGTGTGCCATGAAGTATTTAAAACACAAATATTAAATATAATTAATATAAAGTAATATGTTAATATAATAGAATCCCAGACTTGTTTGGGTTGGAAAGGACCTTAAAGCTCACCCAGCTCCAACCCCTGCCATGGGCAGGGACACCTCCCACTACAGCAGCTGCTCCAAGCCCCTGTGTCCAACCTGGCCTTGATGCCAGGGATGGGGCAGCCACAGCTTCTCTGGGCACCCTGTGCCAGCGCCTCAGCACCCTCACAGAGAAGAGCTTCTGCCTAAGAGCTCATCTCAACCTCCCCTCTGGCAGGTTAAAGCCATTCCCTCTTGTCCTATCACTACATGCCCTTGTAAATATTCCTCTCCAGATTTCTTGCAGGCCCCCTTTAGGCGTTGGAAAGCTGCTATGAGATCTCCAGCATCTGTTCTCCAGCCTGAATGTAATTAATGATATACTATTAATACAATAATAATAATAGTAATAACCAGTGCAGAGACACTACTACACAACATACAATCTAGTGGAAAGCAAGTGTCTCCAAACTCCAGCCATAGTTGGACCTTTGGGAGCTTAGTATTCAGAACAGTTCAGTTACTTACAATGTATTTCTAATTAACACATGATTATTTTCTACAATTTATCTCTAATAGAACACATTCCTTTCAGTATACTACAGTTTTTCCTCTGCAAGTGAGTATTTTGGGGGGAGACTTCAGAAGGAAGGGTCTGGTTCTCTGGGGAATTTGGAGAAGAAAAGCTCGGAAGTGCAAGATGTGATGCAGTTGTATGATGGCACCCACCTCACACAGTTCTGTATTATTTGCCAGCAGTAACAAGGATTGTTCTCCTGCCTCAGATACTCCTTTCCAATATGGCCAGGCTCACACAGAAGCTAATTTATCATATGCTACTTTATCATCACAAAAACATTGGTATTGACGGAGACTTCACTATGCATATCTAACTGTGTTTTCTGCAACAGATCCTTTCCTATGTGGGTTTTAAGCAGACATTACGAGTCCAGTGATGTCTAAAGAGCTAACTGTGTTTGAAGTTTAGGTTGGCAATGCCTCAGACTGGATGTGGCCTGCCAGAGCAGCATACAGCATAAAGAACGCTATAAAACCAAGGAAGAGAAAATATGACCCTTAGAAAGACAGATGCAGAAAACCATAAAATCATGTGGAAACTAACAGTCTTGTGAGCCATTTTTACTCATTTATCCTCTCCTTTGTTTCAGATGTGTTTATTGGGTAGGACTTGTAAAGTAAAGAGAGGCAGCCTCAGCACGAGGAGAGTGTGAGACAACCGTGAGCACAAATGCGATGATTAAAGGCTGTGGGCTGTGTTCAGAGGATGGGCGATGTGTGAAGGAATACAAAGCTGGTGACAGCTCCTGAGGGAAGCCTCGGTGCAAAATATGAGGGGAAAAAAAAACCACCCCAACCCACAAAAAAAAAAAAAAAAAAAAAAAAGAGGGAAAATGATCGAAGAAGGGGCACAGAACTGCAGTGACCTAAAGAGAGTAAACTGGAATATGGATGGGGGAGGGAAGACTGGAAAAGTTAAACCCATTTGATGAATACCGAAGGAGGACATGGAGCTGTTGAAGCGAGTCCAGAGGAGGCCACGAGGATGATCAGGGCTGGAGCACCTCCTGTATGGAGACAGGCTGAGGAAGTTGGGGCTGTTCAGCCTGGAGAAGAGAAGCTGAGTGGAGACCTCATAGCAGCCTTCCGGTATCTGAAGGGGGCCTATAGGGATGCTGGGGAGGGACTCTTCATTAGAGACTGTAGGGACAGGACAAGGGGAACGGCTTTAACCTGCCAGAGGGGAGACTGAGATGAGCTCTTAGGCAGAAGCTCTTCCCTGTGAGGGTGCTGAGGCGCTGGCACAGGGTGCCCAGAGAAGCTGTGGCTGCCCCATCCCTGGCAGTGTTCAAGGGCAGGTTGGACACAGGGGCTTGGAGCAAGCTGCTCTAGTGGAAGGGGTCCCTGCCCGTGGCAGGGGTTGGAGCTGGAGGAGCTTTAAGGTCCCTTCCAGCACAAACCAGGCTGGGATTCTATGGTGCTATCAATATCACTTGGCTCAGCCTACCGGGCCCTCCTGGCTCGGGCAGGACAGCGCAGCCTCCGCAGGAACTCGACCTGAGGCGCACCGGCGCCCTCCCCCTGACCCCCCAAGGGGCCTGGCCGGCGGCACCGCGCCGCCCGCCCCTCGGGGAGGCCGCACACACCGGCCTCGCTGCAGGAGGCTCCCGCGCCGGCCGGCAGGGGGCGCTGTGTGCCGGCGGCGCCACCGCCGGCTGCGGCCGCGCTTCCCCGCGGCGCCGCTGTCTCAGTGGGTAGGCGGGGAGCCGCGGGCCGGGCCGGGCCGGGCCGGGCCTTGCGCCGCGCTATGGCGCTGCCGGCGCTGTCGAGCTCGGGGGTGAAGTTCCGGCGGGTCCTGGCGCACTTCCCTCAGGAGCTCAGCCTGGCCTTCGCGTACGGGTCCGGGGTGTTCCGGCAGGCGGGGGACAAGGCCGGGCCCGGCGAGGTGAGCGCGGCGGCCTCCCCCGGGCCGGCCCGGCCCCGTGGCTCTCCCCAAGCCTCTGGCGTGTGGCGGGGGGGGGGGGGCCACGCTTCCGTGAGCGGCGGCGCCGTGCGTCACCGAGAGCCGGCTCTGGGCCTGAAGTGGCGGCGGGACCTCCGGGCCCCTGAGCGGGGGCGGTAGAGCCGGAGCGTGGTTCAGGGCCCTCCAGCCCTGTGTGCGCCGGCGTTGGGCCGCCCCGCTGCGGGTTAGAGCGAGTTACGGCTTGGCTGGGCACCGCGTGCTGGTCACCAGCGGAACACGCTGCAAGGGGCGTGCTTGGCGCTGCCTCAGCGTTTGGGGTCGGGTTGCTTGGAGATAGTGATTTGATTTTATTATGTGACCTTTTAGAACTCGTTAATCAGCAGCATTGCTCGTTATAGCTGCCTCTTAAGCAACTCCCCGCAGACGTGGTTTCAAATGTGCCTGATTTTCCTTTCTGAAAAGAGGAAAACATGATAATAAGACTATCAGAGCTCTAACAGCATCTCGTCCTCCCACGAAAGAATGTGTTGGGGTAAAGAAGCAAACAGACTGTCTTTTTAGTAGTATTAACTGATGAGCTGAGGTGCTGCCTGGCATCAGTAGACCACAGAGAGAGGCAGGACTAATGAATGTGAAGCAGTGTCGTTGTAAGTATTACTGTTGTGCAGGCGTATGTCGTAACTTCCATCTGCTGTGTCTGTAGGAGTTTGTGTGGACTGACTTCTTCAGAAGAGCAATGCACGGCTTGTACCTTACAAGCCTTTGGGGCTTGGATTGTTCTATCAACAAAGGAAATGAATGTACCTGAAGTGCGGTTTCTTGCTCAGATGCCTTTACCCACCCACACCTCCCTGTTCACAGCCTTGTGTATCAGCAAAAGTCCTGTTTGTTGGCAGCCTAAGCTGTTAGCTGAGCTGGGAACTGGGATGATGCAGATCCTCTCACCTGCTCCCTTCTTTTGAAGGGTTGAAGGTTGGTCCCTTGACCAGGAGAACAGGAATATTTAGTCCATCACTGCTAGGCTGGTTAGAAAACATGTAACTTCATCAGAACTTTAACCTGGATCTGACACTAACACATGTGGTTTGGATTTATTACAGTTTTACTCAGGTGAAAAATAATTGGCTGGAAGTTCGATACTGTGTATACCTTAGATCAATATGGTTAATACTGGTTGCTTCCTGACACAAAAACCCCAACACTTCTCTCCTTATCCACAGAACAACATGCTGGACTTTGTGTTTGCTGTTGATGATGCTGTGACGTGGCATATGATGAACTTAACAAAGAACAGGAGTCATTATTCCTTCCTAAAACTTTTGGGGCCAAAACAGATAAACAGTGTGCAGAATTACGGAGCAGGGATTTACTACAATACGTTAGTGCCATGCAATGGTAGGGTAAGTACAAGTAGTTTGAGTAAGTGAAGTCAAATTTTTCTGTGTGAAGTATTGAAATAATGAGCTTAAAGTAGATTTCTGTGCAGGAAGTGAATCTGGTGGATTGTAACTGATTCATAACTCGTATCTACAATATTTATGTCTCAAAACCTTCACAAACAGCCTATTAATTACGAAGCAAACAGAGCAGCTGCTCTTGCACTTTAAAAATGCGAGCAATGTTTGTGTTTTCAAACTAAAGCACTACAGAAAGTGGTTTTATATTCCTTATTACTTGCTGTCTGGCAGCTTTGGTGGTTGTAAAGTGTATTGTGAGGAAATGGGGCCTTAATTTTAGCAGTTGGGCATGTAATAATTGCCAAGTGGATTCTTACTGTTCGACATAAAATGAAAGTATTTATCATAGCAAGTTGAAATTTACATCTGTGTTTAATGGCTCAGGTCCTGACCTGTGAAGCTTGGGTATGATTAATAATTCTAGGTAAATAGTACTTGTTCAGCAAGTCCTACTCCTGCATCTACTTGTAGACTGTGTTTGGTAAGGAGAAGTGCAGATAGGAGTCAGAGGAGGGATACGCTGCGTCTGTCAATCTTGGTGTTGATTCTGAGTAACTTTTGCCCTGTGGTAACAAACTGTACATAGGGAAAGCAAGTTCTTTTAAGACAGATGGGAAATTAAAAGAAATGAAGGACAGGCATGGAAAAATGCCATGTGAGCTGAGCAATATATACCTAATGGAAGTTTCTCGGGACATGCATGATTGCAATAATGTTGGATATATGTCAGAATTCTTCCTAGAAAGTTGGAGAGTTAGATGAAGTAGTCTTTTGCATACTTGCTATTTTGGTTGAAGGCATCTGTATGAGGCAAGAATTTGGGGTTTAAACCTTATTCGTTTGGTGTAAAAAGGGATTTTAGTTTTAAGAACCAGGGATCTTTGCTATGAAATTCTGTCCTTGGCTCTATGCCCTTAATCGTACAGTAATGACCTGTCATATCACTGTGTATGAACCTCTTTTATCCAGAAATTCTGGAGCTGGCTACCTTGGTGTGGTGATAATATTTGGAAACATAAATCGGTAACAAGCTGTTGAAAGTTCATCTTTTTCCAGTTACATAAAATAGGCTACAAAATCACAGTTTGTTTTCTAACATCAAAGAGCAAAAGAGAAAAGTCCCTGCTACACACTGCACACCCCCCCCCCACACACACACACCCCCCCCCAACAGTACACAGAAATGTGTAGGGGTTTTGCTTCTTTTAGGTCTCTGACAAACTATTTCTTGAGAGCTTTCAGTATCATGAAGGATACTGTGGATCATATTGTATCATTTGACTGGTAGAAAACTGATTGTAACCTTTCCAAAATCTTTTCATAAACAGTTGTATCTCAGTGATCAGATCTGTTCTGTTTTAATGTCTGTCTAGACTAGGTTTCTTTGGGATTTGAAGTCTTTTGCTGTAGTGATTGATTCTGAAGTGACTTTATTGTAACTTTGATTCTAGAAAGGACCTGAAAGAGTTTTGTGCATTCCACTTTTTTTTCCCCCATAAGTTTGCATGTAAATAGCACTTTTTTTTGTTCCTGTGTTCATAAAACCATAAATATGATTTCTTGTTGTGCATCCAGTTTTTCATTGGAGGTGTGTGTTCCTTAGAATTAATGATAGTTCCAGTGAGTAAGTATCATGTAGTGAAAATGGTGCAGGTATGTGGTTTTCTCAAAAGCCTTTGTTTTCTTTTTTTTCCAGATGATAAAATATGGTGTAATTAGCACTGATACCCTGATTGATGATTTACTCCACTGGAAAACCCTCTACGTGGCTGGACGCCTACAGAAGCCGGTAACTGTCGGTCTCTTCAGTTATCTGCCTTGAAATGCAGGAAATCACAGGGCTGCAAAATTATCAGTTGTAGTTTTAACTTTTAACTGTTAAGGATCTGTGCATCAGAACTGAACAAATAACCTGCCCTGATTTAGGAGTCTAGGCCTAGAGGGATCATCTCTCAGAAAGGAAGTGAAATGTTGTCCTTAATGATATTCTGTGTTCTATGGAAAAAGTCCACCCCCGAAGGTAATCACAGTTTTCTGCCTGTAGTAAATCTCAAATAACTGGACTATGTTAACTCCAAGTCCCTTTCATGTTTAATGCCATATTTACCTTTTATAACAAATTATAGGAGTCACCAAAATGTAACCCGAGTAATGGAAATCTTTAGAGATGAAAGCTGCTTTGCTGTTCAGTTACTGTCTGGTTAATTGTGTGAAAAAGTCTGTAACTGACTGAACCATGTGTTAAACATGTTGGGTTTTCTCCTCCATGTTTGTGTCAAAAAATGAGGCCTCTACTTTTCAAGGGAGCCTGACTCGTGCTTTCAGTAGATGGCAGCAGTGCTAAGCCCTTCTTCAGAGGAGAAGGGGGGGAAGAACTCTGTTCAAGCCTTATAACAGGAGTTAATTAATGCTTTGAACTTAATATTTGAGGTGAAAGTTTGCATAGATTGTCTCAACACTACTGGCTTTTCTGTGTCTCTGGAGACCTATTACAGCATGATACAAGTTAGAACAGCTGTTACCTTTATAAAGCATGAAACTTAATACATTGAGAAAAATAACTGAAGGAAGAATTCTGAATTTCACATTAACAGTGAGTAGTGACTATTTATTTTCAGTGTAATTGCATTTTTCTGCTGCCTTGCTTTATTTTAGGCTTTTTCATCTTAAATTGTGCTTTGTATCTTTTGATTAAGTTCAGTGGGAGTATGTACTTGCACGAGAAGGTGGAATTAGGTATTTTGTTTGATGGCTAACAAGACAGCAGAGATATATTTGTGCGTATTTAATAGATAAAAGAAGAAATCGGTCCAAATTATTTTCCTAATGCTCAGGGGAGTTTGCATTCAGTAAAGACTACAGGACTTACAGAAGGGGTCTGAAAGAATACTTGGTGAATGTTTAAACTGCCTCTTCCTGTAGAAGCTATAAAATCACTAACTGGGATTTTGAATGCTACACCATATTGGCCAAAAATGACCAAATAATTTGTTTAGCTCTGTGGTATGGATGTCAAATGTCTGCTGGTTTTGGCTTTGCAACTGATTTGATGTTTGATATATATGTTATAAGTGGCAGTGATAGAAAGCTTGCTTTACCCCCTGAAAAATATACAGTAAGCCTCTTTTAGAGGGATCACAGGGTTAGGTTTGTTTTCTGACGCATTATAATCTCTGACATACCATTTACCGTTTGTGCCAGTTCTAGGCACAGTTGACTGAAGCCAGATTAATATTGTTTAACAGTTTGTTTGGGAATTTTCTCCTCACTCTTATATAGTAGAGGAAGAGCTCAGTGCCTTTCTGGTGTTCCATTACAAAGCTGTCACTCTGAGTGAAAGCTATCCAAGATATTCTAGCACATGAGCTAAAACATTTGCTCTGGATTGAAAATCTTGGTTTAATTTTCACTGGAGGTTTTGTTTCTGTTAGAAACTGGTTGCCTCGACCAAGTAATCTTTCCAGAATGTTTGGCAGAATAGATGGAGTTTGGAATTGCCACTTGGAAATGCTGACTTTTCTTCCCAGGCTTCTTTGTTTGTGTTAGAAGTTTATTGGCTTTTCATCCTGTATGGTATTTCTAATGCTGATTAGCTAAATTCCCATTTAACTCTACTGAAAAACTGAATAAACTTAGGTTGTAATTTCATCATAGCTGAGAGGTTTCCTTGGCTGCGAAGCTGCCATACCTAAAAAGTAAAATAAATAAGCACAAGTGACATATAATTCCTTTTCAGAGGAAGAAGATTTTAAAAAGCATATGAAGTGTTACTGAATCTTTTGTTCAACATAGCGTGTAACAATGGCTTTGGTGTAAGCAGCTCTATTTACTGTTGTTCTGGAGCAACTGTGAAGAGAAGGAAGTGTTTAATACATTGAAGTGAGGTGAGAAAGAGAGGAGTATGAATGGTGTATAGAAATATCTTGTATTATTTTAGAGAGGTGGTGGGAGGTTTGGTTTTTTCTATCCTAGAATTCCCACGGAGGAGTGGCAGAGCACAGTTCTGTTTACAGATTTTTTCCATTGTCCAAAACTGTAAAAACATCTTTTGAAAGAGAATGGAAAAATCCTGTTGTGATATTTAGTAGTGTGGATGTGGCTAACTGGCGAATTGCAATAGTGCTCTTAGCATCTTTTATTCGATAATGATACTGGGTTTGTGTGTTTTGTTTGTCTGCGAGTATCTTTGCACATGTCTGCAGTTTCTTGTCTGTCAATTTTGGAGCAGTGAAGGTAGAACATTTCCATCTTTAAACTGCTGGTTTACTTCACTAAGGCAAGTCTGCAGCCTTCCATGAGGAGGAACAGCATCTTTGCTGAGTTTCACCTTTGGAAAAGCCTGTAACTGTGGTGTTTTAAAACTAGTTTGTACCTTGCTGTTATTTCCAGGGCTAGCCTAAGGTATAAGTAGTGGGTGGGCCTGCTTAGGGTGCCACAGGCTTCTCTCCTGTCTTTCCTTAGAGTTTTCTTGTGGCAGCAAGTTACGAAAGTACGTGTAAGTGAATGAGGTGGTGAGATTTTAACTATTAGTTTATCCTCTTGAGCAGTGTGTCTTGTTTGTTGGGACTTACTTGAGCAAGTCTGCATGCATTTAGTAAACTCCCATGGTTTTCAAGGAAATAAGATTTACTCAGGGCAGATGAATCTATCCTATTTTAATGTGTTTGAGCATTGTCTTCATTCTGATGCTAAAAACCACAAAATAACTTGCAGGAGAAGTTAGGAAGAGTTCTGAAATGTTTGCTTACACAGTGATCTGTGTTTTTAAAGTGAAAAACGAAGAAGGGAAAACATCCTTCAGAAATCCACCTGGGACCAATTCCAGACTCTCACACAGATTTGATGTTAGGCAAACCCGTGCAGAACGATTGGAACGAGCAGCCTGTATACTGTTGCATTCACCATCACATCAAAATGAGATATTGTTCCTAGTCTTATCCCTCTTAAAGTACTTCATAATTTGAAAGTATGTTTTGAATACTGTATTGGCCAGCCATGATGTTGCTTTGTCAACATCCTTTCTGCCACAGGAGTTTTGTGTAGCCAGTATGCCTGATTCTCATACTTTCTTCACTGAGTCTGGGTTAGTTGTTTTTTTTTGTTGTGTGGTTGGGTTTTTTTGTTTTATTTTTTCTTCATTAACAAAGCATATACATTCATAAAGGAAAATACTTAACTTGAAAGGATACCTTAGCTGTTTCAGGTTGTATGTGGGGGCAAAGCTTCAAGTAATACTGCAACTAACCTGTGTGTGAATGGGCCTTAGGGGAGGAAAAGCACATTGGATATGTTTGTTAATAACTGCAAGTGGGTTTGCATTTTAAGATACTCTAGAGTAAACAAATGTTAAGCTGCCCTTTATAAGCAAGACAGTATTGCTCAACTAGAACATTGAAAGAGACAGGAACTCACAACATGGAGGTATTCTTTGGAAGAGTTGTTTCAGAAAGAGCACAATTAGCCATCTTGTAAACCAGGCTGACTTCATCTGTCTAATGTTCTATAATAATGTGTGTCTATATTCAGTTCTTACTGAAGACCTGTTTTTTATTTAGGTATATTTCCATATCCCAGGTGACTGAATTCTGTAGTGGGTCTTGGAACAGTTTGTATGTTTCCTGAATACAAACTTTTCCTTGTGGCACGTAAACGCTCAACTGCAGTGATCTTCATGTACTTGTGAAGCTTCCATTGAGTTCATGTTCTGCTCATGCGAAGTGCAAAATAAAGAAATAAAGCTCTGCTGCTTTGGGGAGAACAACTAATGTCTGACAAACTACTTAAAGCATGCGACAGAAGAGTCCTCTGTTAGAAAAAAGAACAGAATACAGATGAATGGGAAAACCTCTCTCATTTTCTGTTATTCTGTTCTCTTTCAGTGTGATAGTGGTCTTTTCCTTATTGCATAGTCACATATGAATTGTTTCTGTTAATACACTCATGTTTACTGTTTTGATTAATCTTAAATTTATGACTATGAAGAGGTGAATAGCTCTTTAGGGATTTGTTAGTGGCTGTCGCTTATAGCAGCCCTTTGTAAAAACAGCCTTTTGTAGCAGGCTGCTGAACTGTTAAGATCTCTCCCACTGTGTAAACACAAGGGGACACTATTATTTTTTGTACCAAAATAACAGGATCTAATCTTAAATAAATTTCTGACTTACTTTCATGATGGATTGAATAACATTTCTAGGTCCATCTTCAGTAGCACTTCCCTGAAGTCTTGCTTCCAATGACTCTGCTTTTTCAGGTGAAAATCCTGACACAGAATGAGAATAGCAAGCTACAAGCTGCTCTTGTGAGCAATCTGAAGAGTGCAGTCACAGCAGCCTTTCTCATGTTACCAGAAAGCTTCTCAGAAGAAGACCTCTATATGCAGATTGCAGGACTCTCCTATACTGGTTAGTATATGGTGTCTGATGTCACTGAAGAGAAAAGCTGTAGTTGAAGCTGTTGTAACACAGTAGGAATTCTAATACATAGTAAGTCATCTGCTCTCTTGCTTTGGGCCTACACTCTTGCATGCTTCAGCAACTGTATTTTAATGCTGTGTTTCATAACAGCTTGGTAGGACTAATTGTGCTGACTCATAGAATGCAGGTATAGGTGCATAAGCAAAACCTTATACCTGCTTGATTTATGAACAGCTAAGTATGGGTGATGGAAAAGGGTGGAAAATATTTTTTTTTAATGTTTCAAAACTTTGGCAGAAATGTCTTACCACTCTCAGTGTGATGTTGATTCATCTGATAGCCTGACCCATACTTTGTTTCTCTTACTTTCTGAATGTGCTGTGTTTAGGCTTCTTTAGTAAACTTAAACAGGGGAAGTTCAGGTTCGGTATGAGGCAGAAGTTCTTTACTGTGGGGGTGGTGAGGCACTGGAATGGGTTGCCCAAGGAAGTTGTGAATGGTCCATCTCTGGCAGTGTTCAAGGCCAGGTTGAACAGAGCTTTGGGTGACATGGTCTAGTGTGAGGTGTCCTTGCCTATGATTTTAATGTCCTTTCCAACCCAAAGCATTCTGGCATTCTGTGATCCAGATTATGATCCTCCAGTGTACATTTAACACTCACCTCCTCATTCGTATTTGTTCACTTTTTTTTGTAAGAGAATTCTCTCGTTTCGTTGTGAGATCAGTATGAATTTCTAAGGGAAAAAAAAGTAAGAAATTACTCCAAGCGATTCTTCAATACAACACTTGATTGTGCTGAGAGCGGGCTGGCTAAAGGTTGCTAACTGGGGATGTTTGGAACAGGGCTGCATACCTGCCTGCCTGAAACTTACCCAGGAATGTCATTAGATTCTTGGTGAGCACTGCTGACCAAGATACACTTTTTTTTATACATCCTCCGAAAACCATGGGAGATCAGTTACCATGCTGTAAGCTGAAATTGGCTCTGCTGTGTGAACAAAGCTAAAGCACTAATTCCCAGTTGGGAATGTTCAAGAAAGACTGTTGATAACACGTTTTTTTTTGCTGCCGTTTTAGTTAAGTCTTTCAGAGGCTGTACTAGTAGGCAAAACTGATTTTATGGGTTACTTCAATCTGTCTCCTTGGAAACTGCTGAAGAGAGTTGCTCATGCTTTAGTTTGGAAAATGTTTATCCTTTTATTTTTGTATGTTTTTGAGAGCAGTGAGTCAGTACTGCTTCTATGGGAAGTGTTTGTTTTGTGGCTTGGCATAAATTGAAATAAACTCAGTGATGTAGCAAGTTGCCACCTTGCAACAACATTTATCTCCTGCATGTGGGAAGTAGGAAAATGAATTGATTCAGGAGTTTGTTTGTTCGTATGTGCTGCACAGAGCCTCTACCTCCTGGTTGGTAACCCTGGAAGTTACCAGGGTAGCACCCAATGGAGGTAGATGAATGCTCTATCACAGACTGTCTTTTAACTTACTCTCTTTGAAACTTTTCAGTCATTTATCATAAAAGGAAATGTAAAGGTCAGTAACCGGTGTTAAAAGGAGCTGCTTTTTGAAACTAATAACCAAATAGTAGGGTGAAAAGTTGATGAGTAAAAGATGATACTGTGATCTTTCCATGACACCATTAGCAGGTACTGCCCTTGAAGTGCAGAGGCAATGCAAATTACTTTCTTTCAATACTGGAAAATAGAAGGTTATTTGTTTCTGGATACAAAGACTTGGGGCTGGTCCATTTGTATATTCTGTTGAAACTGATGCATGGTTCAAATACAATTACTACCTCTTTCAAGGTAGATTTTTCTTTTGTTGACCAAGGGGTAATGTGGACACATGGGTTGATGATGGTACAGCACACAAGAGGGCATATAACAATTCTGAGTCTTATTTTCTGTGCTTGAAGGTATTTGAATAGTATTTTTTGGCTGTTGGAAGGTGAACCTGGTAGTGGATTATATAGGTAGAATTGGAAAATAAAGTTTTAGACTACAGCTTTTTACTGTGTTTGTTTCTTTTATATTCTTTTTGAGTTTCCATTTTTTCCTAATGAATTAACTGTTTCTCTTTTCTTGACTAGGTGATTTCAGAATGATAGTAGGAGAAGACAGATCAAAAGTGCAGAACATAGTGGAACCTAATGTTCCCCATTTTCAGAAGCTGTACAGTAACATACTACAGGACTGCCCTCAAGTGGTATACAAGCATCATCTGGGAAGGCTAGAGGCAAGTGTTCTTCAAAACATTTTTAAAACAAGCAAGTGGAAGTGCTTTATCACATTGACAGAAGGCAGGAATTCTATTGTACACTAAGAGCAGTTGTAGTCACTGTACTTGCTGTTTGTTATGTTTCTGTTTAGTTAATTCTGCAAGCAGAAGACTTGCCTTAAATACCAGTCTCTGCATATGTAGTAACTACTGTTCATTTTGTTTGAGTATGGGCATAGAACTAGAGCCCTAGCAAGGGAACGAGACAAGATCATTTTAAAACGCATGCTCTAATGACTACCATATGAAAACACCAGTCTAGGAAGTGCTGAATAAACATATGGGTTGTGTTAAAAAGATCAGGCTGTAACTTAGAGGTGCAACTTCTTAGAGCTGCAATCAGAAACTGCATCTGACAAAAAAACCCTAGAGCGCTAGCTATGAAGATCAGTTGACTAAACCCAGATGAAATTCTGGCATTATCTTTAAGTACCCATACTAAGCCATTTTTTCCCTATTTTTTGGGAAACAGGTATCCAAAACTACCAGTATCTTGAATTCCACCTTTCTGGCATAATGTGTGTGATTGCAATTAGGGGAGAGATGCTATATTCAGGGGTTCAGTAGCAGTTTTTCCTCTTCCAGTATTCATGTCCGTGTGTGGATACTCAAGTGTGATACGCATTTCAACGTGAAGTTACAGGTAACATGGGTTGTCTCATGGATATGGTATCTCTTCATCCTCAAGTTACCTTGGTCATTATCTCCCAGGTGTCTCCTTTTAGGATGTGTCTTTAGAAACTGAAGTTCAGATAGAAGCAAGCTTGAGTACAGTAAACAATTTTACTGCAGTGCTTTGGAGTACAGCACAGCGTAGGCAAATCTATTATACTGCAGCTGTCTCCATGTTTTCTTATCAGTGTGCTTTTGAACAGTTCAGTGGAAGAGCTATTTACATGGCTTTTGAAAAGAGTCAGTAATGCTTTGTCGAAGGAAATGGCTAGTTAGGTTAATCCCTGTTGTGATACCTTTAAACAAATCCTGGTAGCATACGACTGATAAGTTGTTGAATAATAAATCTGGCCATAATTCCATAGTAGTCATCAAAGCTGTTGATTAAATGCCATCATTTTACTGTTGATTTTGAGCAAAGTGCTTTAATATGTTATTCTTCGCACCTTGGTTTATTGTTGGCAGTTACCCCCCATCTGAATAGGATAACTGCTATCAGGAGTGCTGTTTGATGCAGAACAGAAACCTCTTCTCCAAGCACACATTCTCAGAGTTACAGAGAAAATTCTTTCTTAAAAGATTCCTCAGAAACAATTGAAGGCAGACACTAGCTCTTACAGTTCTGGTTCAGGCGTGGATTCCTCCCACATAATGTTAAGAGGCTGCTCATTGTCGGCTCCCTCTGTAGTCAGTGGGTGATTCATCTGGATATCATTTTCCCCTCATTGACTAAAGGGAGTGTATAGGACAGCTAGACTCCTGTCTGATGTCTCCATGAACTGTCTAAAACATTGTGTGGGAGGAATTGAGCTCTTCATGTTTTCCTTCAGTTTTGGAGAGAGCTGCTCCTTTATGCATTTTTCAGTATTTGTGCTTACCTGGTGTATAAACGTGTACGGGCCTGCATGCTGGTATCCTTGTGTTCAAAACGGGGTCACTGTATTTCTGACTTAGATTGGAAAATGTGGAATGAATGTTTCCTTCACATTATAAAAACCAGATGTGGTTTGAGTTTAAAGCAGAGAAAATGTTTTTCAAACGAAACTTGAAGTGTGTGTGTGTGCAGTTTGATTATGTTCAGGCAGAAGAAGCTGAGCTAAGTGGTCTTTTGGGAGCTTTGTTTTTCTCATTGTAGTGTACTTATATTTCCGAAGGAAATTGGATAGAGCAGAAATGATACAGTTTCAATGAAAAGTTGCTTGCAGAGGCAGCAAGATCATATGTGTACATTAGTCTTCTCTGGATGAAAATCAACATCTTTGCAGTGAGTTAACTTTTCAGGTTCAGAACTGGGATACTGCATTTCCCAGTGCTTGGGAAGTTTTCATTAGCATTGTCAGTGACTCCTCAAAGTGAAATGGATCATCTTCTGCGAGATATTTATCAGAGGTCAGAGACAGTCAAAAGACTTTTCTGACTTCTTTGAGAAAGTGACTTTGCTTTATTAACACGGGATGTTTTTGCTGTTTTATTTTTTCATAATGTTCAGATAGATAAAAGTCCAGAAGGACAATTTGCACAATTGATGTCTTTGCCAAGGACTCTGCAACAAAAGATAACTTCTCTGGTAGACCCTCCTGGGAAAAACAGAGACGTGGAAGAAATCCTATTGCAAGTTGCCCATGACCCTGACTGTGGATTTGTGGTACATCAAGGTAGGTCTAGATCAGTGCCTGTAATCTCCTTTAAGACATGACAGATTTACAGATCCATTGTATATTTTCTGCTGAAATAGTAGCAAATAGCATTCCTACTGATACAGAAAGGTATGTTTTGGTTTAGTCCTGAAAGAAGTAGTCTTTGGGTATTAGTGTGGCCTCCTTAGACCATGGCAACAATCCGACTCTATTTGGGATGTTTACATCTTTAGGATTTTATTGGCTGGCATAATTTCAGCTAAATACTAAGCTATATATATATCCTACCAGTCATACGTTGCGATGCTACATCCATTTTCTGGCTTGCTGACATTCCTCTTCCCAGTCATCATGGTTAGCCCAGCTCTGGCAGAGAGCTCAAGCTTTGAAGAGAAAGATTGAGGTGTTTCTCACCATCACAGTCTCTCTGAGGCAAGATTATGCTGTACGAGCAAGTTAAAGCTAAAGCTGCAAACATCAGTGTTTTCTTATACTGAATTAAAAATGGAAACATTCGGTGCCTGAAGAGTCCTTTACATCCTTAAAGAACTTGACACATCTTAGTTCCAGGTGGACAATTTTGCAGGCTCCTTGGGCACAGGAAAAATTCCCTGGGTGCCGGAGAGCCACTTGACACTAGCCAGCTCCTGAGGGAGCTCCTGAGCGTTGCAGTGCTCCACTGAGAGTACAGGATGAATTGCACCTTGACATCAAGGTGTCCACCTTCTCTCATGTTAAGTCTATGGCAGCTTCTGTGCTGCTGTGGTTGGACTGCAGCAGTAATGTGACAGTAGCTGAACCTGGTAGCAGGAGCTGCAGTGTTGTGAGCTGCAGATAGTTTTAGAGCTCTGAGTTGTCCACCCTGAGAGAACTCTCCTTGCAGCTGTGTTTTGGTGGGGTATCGCAGGCAGGGCTGTGACTGTATCTGTGCACTTTGTACTCTTAAGAGAAAAAATCAAAACCCCTCTTTGACTTCTATGTCCAAAAGATTTTTCTAATTCAAGAATCTAGATAAAAGGCAGGACAAGCCATTTGGTAATCCCACAAGGCAAAGTTGGTTACTCAAGCTGAATTGCATTGTCCCTAGGTATTTTACTAGCTCAACATGATTTGTTTCCTTCCCTTCCCTACCCCCCAAATTATTTTTTGATGGAATATTGTGTTCCTTTTTTAAATGGATTTCCTGAAGTTTTGTTCTTCATTATAGTCGTAGATTTGAAGGAATTAATATTTGAAATTATAGTCTACGCTCTGGTTAATGCAGAATAACTTTCAGTTTGGAAGGGCAGCTCAGGGGCTGCCTGCGTTTTTACATTTCTGAGTCTGTAATAATGTACAGTTTTGTACAGTTTGTACAGTTTTTACATTTCTGAGTCTGTAATAATGTACAGTTTTGTACAGTTTGTACAGTTTTTACATTTCTGAGTCTGTAATAATGTACAGTTTTTGTCACAGTTTTGTTCTGCACATGGCAGTCTGCTTTACAGATGTGTTCGAATAGATAAAACCTGAGGCCTTTCAAAAAAGTTTTCATGTCTTATATTCTATTCCATTAATACTTAAGAACTGCTGGACAATGAGAACTGAATGTGCCACAGTGCAAAGTGCTAAACCAGCCTTATCTCCAAAGCTGATAACTGAAACCAGCCAGACAAGCACTGCATAATACAGGCATCTCTGCTTGATCAGAGAAGAGCAAAATGCCGATTTCACACTGAAGTAAACAATGAGTAGAATTGGTTCTGCTCTAGAAAGTCAATATACCAGCAGTTAGATGAAACTATTCTGGATGCCTTGTGACTAATCATTTTGGTAGAGAAATAGTGGGAACACTAAATAAATTAATTAGATTAATTCCTACAGGTTATCTGGTTTAATATTGATTTAGGGCTTTTTCTGTATGTTATACTTAAAAAAGCTTAAAGAATTTTTTCAATTAGTGTGACAAAGCAGAACAGTTTTAAGTGTATGTTTTCCTTTCAGGCTGGATTTATTATAGAAGTGGAAAAATGTTTTAACTTTATTTGCATATGTTGGAGGATAAAAAAAAACAACCCACAAAACTCTGAAGATGGGTAACATCTGTGTGCTTTTCTGTCTGCAGGCATTTCAAGAATTGTGAGGTCTTCCAGTGTAGTGCAGAGTGCTAAAACCATACTAACAGCTGGTAAGAACAAGTGTGATTTCCATCAACATAGGCCTTCTGATTTCGCAGAGTAAAAATCATAAGGCCCCAAGACTGGCTGCAAGAGTTTAGAGAATAAAATTTTTGGGTGTCTAATTGAAAGCCCCTGGAAAATAAAGGTAATGTTTAAAGCAGGAGCTTTATATAACTATTGAGAAACTGTAAAATGCCAAAAGGAATTGGAGTCTATATGACCCTTAAACAAAACCGTCCAACAACCCCAAAGTAGCAAAAAACCAGCTTCTGACTTCAGTTTCATTTTATATGTGGGCCAGATTTGGCTATGTGCATGACTTCTGCTCTGTCCGTATTAAAAAACAGAAACAAAATACTTCATAATTCACTCTGGCTTTCTATGTGGGAGTGGATCCCTAAATGATCAGTGCATGGTATCAGTGTGTTATGTAGTCTGTAAGATGATTTCATCATAAAATAAAGGAGGGAATGAGTTTTGAGGGAGAGAACTTTGATAGGATCTGATGTTTTTGTCAGGCTTGGAAGACAGGTCTGTATATGAAGACTTCAGGTGTTCAAATACCAGAGGTATTTGAATACTATACTTGGTGAGCATTGGATATTACTGTAACTCTCATACCTCACAATTAATCACTTCAGAAAAAAGACTTGAATATTATAAAGTCAATGAGAGGGAAGGTTAGAAGGGAAAGAAGACTTGCCTGTGTAGAAACTAGGAAATGGGAAACTAGGGATGTTTTTCAGCTATCCGGGTCTTCTGAACTAAATGAAAGTTACTGCCAGTTGCATAGCTGGCAACTGGCAGTAAAAAGCTTCATCATTTTTTCTGGGTTCTGGGATATATCTGACTTTAAGGGGACCTGATTTTTACAGTTTAAAAAGCTGAAAGCGCTGCAGCTCCATTTGAAAGAAATACTTGAGACCTAAGCCTTCATTTTCTTAAAACTGATCAGGAGCTACTCTGAATCCCTGTAAAGTGAAAACTCCTTGCATGAAGCTACTCAAATAATTTTCTGAACTCATTCATACCTGTTCCTAATTCTCCCACAAAAGCAATTATATACAAATGATGCCATTACTGGTTTTAAAAGCAGCTGTATAATTTCCTACTGAGCAGTCCTTAAACCAGACTTCTACAGGTGCTCTTCCCTTCCCATTTAGTATTAAAGATGGTTGCTCCATGTTACACTTCCTACCTCCTTGTAAAAAAACACCAGTTGCAGTATTCAGGACTGTTAGTGGTCTGCTGAGTAAAATAAGCAGGAGCAATTGTACTTTTTATATGATTCTGTTAATAGTCTAGTTCTGGATTAAAACTTTGTTTGGTAGCTGGAGGAGACTAAGGACTTAACTCCACTTGAGAAAACAATTGTTTGTTTTATATGAGTTAGGCATATTGCAAGTATTAATTTCTAATTGTAAGGTTTCCAGCCAAATAGCTGACATTTTTCTTCTAGGATTTGTTGTCAAAATTACCAGCTAGTGGTCAAGACTTCTTGTATCATAACATGCCTCTTGTAGAAATGCCACCTTGTAACCGATCTGTTTATAAAACCATGGTGAGTAGATTTTCTAGAGTGAAATAATTGGAGGGAAAGGTCAAAGACAAAGATATCTCATAATCCCAGACTGGTTTGGGTTGGAAGGCACCTTAAAGCTCATCCACTTCCAACCCCTGCTACAGGCAGGGACACCTTCCACTAGAGCAGCTTGCTCCAAGCCCCTGTGTCCAACCTGGCCTTGAACACTGCCAGGGATGGGGCAGCCACAGCTTCTCTGGGCACCCTGTGCCAGCGCCTCAGCGCCCTCACAGGGAAGAATAATTATCCTGTTGAATTTGGTGCTTGTGGAAGTCAGGAGTCTGACTGACCCATATAGCAAAGCAGGTTGTGTGTAACGGCAAGAGTATGAATAAAAACACATAAGCTTTGTCAGATCCTTTATGCTTCCCTCTGTCTGTTCCCATAAACAGAAAATCACCTCTGAGAATTGTTAGCTCCTTTTGTGTGTCACAGGGTAAATCACACCCTATATCATTACTAGGACTTCGGGGGCCTCAAATGCATCTTTTAGTAGGACTTGTAATTTTCACCATGTTTTCTACTTTGTGCATCCAAGAGAAGGTATTTGTGAAATGCCTTTTCTTGCCTTGAAAGTCTTAACTGCTTTTTGATTCACATGTTGTGGTGCTTTTTATTTTTTCCCTTTAAAACAAACTCTAGTAGTCCTCTAATCAGCCAGCTTCATAGAGTAACACAGTCAAAACCCATGTTGTTCCTACTAGTGCATTTTTTGCAGTTTGATGCTGGTAGAGCAAAGTGATTGTGATCCTTTGCCTCAGCTACGAGCCAAATTTGAGCAAGGATGCCTGGGAGAGGTGTTCTGTTACTTTTAGCATAGTTTAGCTTTGTTTATTTTAACTGTGTTTATGCACTTCTGCAAGTATCTGGCCAAACCCATTAGCAGCAGAATTCAGGAGTGATCCTTTGGGGGTACTCCAGATGATGTGCTGAGGGAAATGAGTTAGATTTGGAAAAGGACCATTTCTGCCATTTCCTAAGCTCTGGATGTCATTTGATGAACACAGAGCTTGCCTGTAGGGTCACCTTCCTGAGCCACCCTGCCTGGAGAAAGGGAGTCCTGCAGCTTCAGATGGACCAGGAGCATCTGTGACATGGGTGCTGCACCCAGGGTGAGCGTTGCCTCCCCTGCTAGTTCAGGAACAGCCCTGCTTCCCAACAGGCCTGTGTGTAGGCCTCGCTAGAGCTGCCCCTGCTTCACTGCTGGAGGTGGATGGAAGCACAGGAATAGGGCTTTTGTAATCAAAATCCCTACATTGTAGTGCACATCAAGGAAGAAATGAAATTTAACTGACCAGGCACATGACCTCAGCATTCCATCAGGTGTGTGTTGGTGTGATCGGCCCTGGGATGGAGGAGGGATGGGCTCCCATGGGGTTAGGGCTTGGTCGAAGCTTTTTGCATGTTGTTTGTGGGGATTCTTTTAATGTTTCTCTCCAAACATTTCTGATCGAGTTTATGTTAATTCTCACTGTATCCTCTGGTGATGTTTTCTCCCAGTTTCTTATTGTGAAGCTTGGTCACTAGAGGGCAGGCATTAATGCTGAGCACCTCACTTTGCCATTTCCTGGGGCTCTGATCAGCTCCTGTTCGTACAGATACACATGTACACAGACAAAACGTTGTGCTTCCTACGCTGAAAGTATTTGATTGACTCATGAAAGGAATGTGTTTTGTAGGAAAGTATTGAATTTTAAATGTAATCCCTAAGGATGCTGCATTCCTTTCTTCAGTCTTTAACCAACTCTTGTCTAATGTTCTGTTCCCCTAAGACTTATTCTCACGCTTTCTAATAGAGATTTTAGGAAGAGTATTATGGCTCTGTCCCTCTGTGCTGGTGTAAAGAATAGTTGCTAAAATAAGAGAATTATGAAAGATATTCTTGAAATCAGTGGCTCCACTAAATAAGCTCTATTTTTTCTTGCTATTCCTAGTAACTGTACAAATACTTTTGTCCTGTGTCTGCTTTCAAAAGAATTAGTTCTTACTGCATGGCCATCATTCTTTTTGAAATGTAATGGGAGGACACAAAATGATTTCCTTGGCTGGTTATTTTATCAGCAACAAGAGCTAGAACAATGCCTACTCTCTGGTTGTAGCATGATAGCCCAATGTACAGCCTGTTAGTAAACGAAATGTTAAATGGGCAGTACTCATTGCGGAGATGGCATGCTGTGTATTAACATCACTGTCAAGGAGCACAAGCAAAATAAAGAATTTCAGCCCATTTAGGAGAACCTTTTTTGTCTTTCTCTGCCAGTGTGGTTTTAGAGTTGAGCTCAAGCTCTGTGTTTTTGTTTGTTGTTAAATGCCCTATTTAGTTTTTGAATATGTGCCTGTGCATCTCTTCAAGTCTGTGGTGGGATTGCCTCTCTGTTTCCCATTAGGGATGGCACCATCGCTTGATTTATTTTCCCACATAGCCATAGTCTGCACAGTCTTTGGGAACTAACTCTGAAGTTCTTATATTTAGCTCCTCTGAAGGAGACGTTGAACTTCTTTAGCTTAGATTTCTTCTTTGTGTCTTCCTAGAGGAGTGCTGCAGCCTTGAAAATTACTTGTAAATAAGATACTATGCATTAAAGCGTCAGTTGAAGCGATTGTTCAGGATGCTGTTAAGTTAGAACAAACGCTTGTAGCTGCTCTGAATAACACTAGTTTACTTAGAATTGGGATGTTAATATCCTGTGTCTTTAAGGGATTTTTTTGAACTATAAGGAGGAGGTTTACATACCCAATATTCTGTGTATTTGTGATAGCTGCTGTCTTCATCATCTGCCGGAGCAGATACTGTATACACCACTGCACTGTAAATGTTTAAGAGGTTTGCATGTGCATGAAACACTAACAGCATGTAACTGTTTGCCTCCACATGCCAGTTCTTCAGCAGTATGTGCATTAGTTTTTCTTTTCAAAAGGAAATACAGAATATCGCAGCCAGGCATATCTATTGGGAAACTGTGGGGGACTTATAGCCAAATTAATGTCTTACAACACTGACGCTTCCAAAAAAACGAACATGGATCATTAAGTAAAACCAGATACAACTGCTGTTTACTCTGAAATGCTGTGGTCTTGATTCCATGTGCATTAGGTCTTTGTTCTGTAGCATATAGTGGAAAAATCTAAAGGGGGGGTGGGGGGTGGGGTGGAACCACCAAGTCATAGATTCATAGCTGAAGTAGAAAGACATTTTCATGTGGTCCAACTGCTTCAGATGCTGAGACTGCACCATAATTGCAACCATTAACTTTTACTACAGATGTGACTCATCACCCTGAGGGCTGCTTTAAGAAACCAGCTGTATGTACAGATCTGTATTTTGCTTTGTAGCCTGATGTGCTAGGGCAGAAATGTAAGCATTTATTACATAAGGCTCTGGTGGGTGGAGCTGAGGCGAGTGCTCCCTGCAGGGGGAAAATATGGAGGAGAAAAACCTCTTTATGTGGAGCTGCTGCAAGAGGCAGGGTAAGTTGGCAAGCTGATGGAACAGGCTGACTTGCAGGCTGCAGTGCCAGCACAGTTAATTACAGTCCTGCAGGGCTGTATCAGCTGTCTCACTGTTGATTTGCCACATGCTAAACTGCGCTTCCAGAAGTACACTGGCTTCGTTGGAACAGCAGAACATTGGTTCTGGCAGAGCAGCTCCAGCATGTGAGGGGCTGTATCCTGCAAGGATAGTACCTAGGAGAATGGACGGTAAATTCCAAAGCTGTACACTTACATAGTTTTAACTTTGGAGATTGGAAGCACTTCTCTCATTTATGTGCTCTACCTGAGCTCGGTCTGGCCTTATTCTGCAGCTGGAATTCTTGCAACTCTGTGCAGTTTTAATGCAGATAATGTGAGGTGCTTCAAAATTTACATGATTATTTACTTGTTAGTTGAGATGCTGTAAAGAAAAGTCCATTGTGAGTTCATTAGCGTGCTTACTTTTAGCAAAAACCTATTAAATATAGGGAAGTTTGAGCTTACATATGGGATGCACATGTTGAAAAGTGAATGTATGGATGATTCCTTACAAAAAGTACAGTTGAGTTTGTTTAAATTGCAATTAGAGACAGTGCAAAACTGATCATGTACAGCATATTTGTTGTGATAGGCTTTTTGCTGTCCATCATGTTCCTTCAGAAATGGAGCATGCACTTCTCCTTATTGCTGCATACTCATTTGACTTCTTGTGACTCTAGACTGCTGATGCTGAATGCATCTTAAAATACTCAGTGTTAAATTGATTACTTTCTAAGGTCTTTTCAAAATCAAATATTATCATACCCTTTCCCCACCCAATAAAATGTCCAGTGCAGCAGATGGCTAAACTTGGGTCAGAAGATCTTCCCTTGTGTTCTGTGGTGTCAGACTGTGATTTTTGGCTACATTGCTTTTCTGCACTTTTAGCAAGTTTTGTCAGGCAAACCGTGTTCTATTGAATATAAGAAGGGTTGCAGTTAAGTAAAACAAAGTATACTTCTTAGTCTGTGCATGTAAGTGTCAAAATGAAAGCTGTTTGTGCAGCATTAAGAACTTGCCTTTTCAGTTTTGTTTGTAAGGGTGTGATTAGACTGTTGTAATCTGGAAAGTCACTCTGTTTTTTTGTTCTGGGGTGATTTTTGTTAATCAGAAAAATCTGGAAGGAGGAAAACCAAGGAGCTGCACTGATTCGGATGTCCGAGCCCTGTTGAAATGCCAAGACTAACAGCATTTCAAGTTTCCAAATACTAAACGACTAAACCCAGCAAAAGGCTCCATCTTTTTACTCTCTGTCTATAAGGGAAGGCTCATCTCTGGTAGAACTTCAGCAGTGTTTAAGGGTAAACCATATAAAATTGTGTAGGAATCATCCTCAGTCCCTTTCTGTCTACAACTTGGAAAAGCTTGGGGGCAGTGACTGCTGCAAAATCCTTCTGTAGCTTTACTGAAACTGAGAAATGCCTTCCTTCATTGTAAGCCTAGCGTAACAGTGTGGTACTCACCAGAGCTCCCTACTTGTGAGCTAGTGCAGGGTGGTGCTGGAGCATGACAGCTATTCTGGCTTCGCTTGAGGTTTATTGTAAACAAGAGACAGGCAGGTTGGTTCGAAGCAAAAGTGGTCCAGGCAACATCCATGTGGCAGGGTATTCACACTGGTATATTTCTGATACTGGCAGTGTTGCCAAATTCCAGTTGTTCGTCATCATCTTGTTATTTCCAGCTCTTTCAGTTCACCTGTGTATATGCCTTATTAATCTGGTTTTCCATACCCATCATCGTTTCAATATTATCTAATTTTACCTAGGGACACAGATGTCATTTTGTTACACAAGTCAGGCAGTTCTGTTCTCTTGCAGATATGCTGCTATTCTCAGTTATGAAATGGTAGCTGCCATTAGTTAGGATGAGGCAATAACAGAATCTTCAAGGAGGTTATAATGTACTTCACACCTCATTGAAACAATTTGATTTCCACCTCAAGAGTCAGCAACACATATCCTGTGAAAAAACTCATTTTTTTTTTTAACTCACAAGCCTTTGCAGAGCAATGCTCTGGGTTGGTACATTTCATCAAGATGAGCATCAGCATGATGCTTCTGAACTCTTGTGTAGAAATGCTCTACAAGAAGGCAGTCAAGTGCCCGATGTGTAGCATCAATCAAGGCTAACTAAAATCTGGTTAGCAGAAGTTGTCGAAGTAGGATTTGGAAGTATAAAGCTTGTTGTGTACCAGTCATGAGGAGTTTGCTTGTGTTGCTTGAGAAGACTCTTCTTTTGTCTTGGTTCACCCTTCTCTCTCCTTCCCCTTTATCCCTTCAGTAACATTTTGGCTGCACAGCTGTAGCACAGCTGTGGTTCTTGATTAGGCCTCATCTATCTACAGCATCTGGTGGTGGGCTTCTGTCTTAAGAGCCAAAAGGCTTCAAGAACTTGGTGGTTTTCACAGACGTGGCCAGCTCATTAACCTGCACACCTAACAGCCTGGATTTCTCTGGAGAGTCCTGCTTGGGTCCTGTGGTGGAATATAGTCTGTCAGGTTGGTGGTGTCTGTTACCAGGCAAGAGTAGAGCCTGACAACCTATCTCGCAGTAGGTCAGAAAAGACATGGAAAGCATCACATACTGGTTTGGTGAGAGTCTGCAGCAGACAGAGGTGGTTTAAAACCCTGCCTGTATTTAGCATGTAAGAGTTTTATCATTCTGTACATTTGCTATACCTTGGTCATTGTCTATACAGTATGCTTGTATGCACCATCGTCAGGCCTTCAGAATGAAGCCACCCTACTTTGCATGCCTTGATACTATGAAAACTATTTTTCTGTGTCATTATTCAGTGTTATGAATGTGACAAGAAGCTTATTTGCATGTCTGCCTGATGGATTAGGCTGTCATTCTTCTAGGGAATACTTAATATAGTAAGAACCTTATTTTTGGCAATCTTATTGCAATCTTATTACAATCTTATGTCTCTTTTTGGTGTTCTGTTTTTTAGGGGCAAAGAAATCTGTAACTTACAGCATGAAGAAATTATATAAAATGACAAAGGGATGGTTAAGGAAGACATCTTGAATCTTGACATACTGTGTATGGGTAAATAAATGGTACTTTTTCACTAAATACTTTGCAGATGTTGCTTTGCCTACTTGAGAAGATGGTGTATTTAAGAAGTCTGTTTGAATAATTTACATGCTCAATTTTAGTACTGAAAGAGGACTTTTGTTAGTGGGGGAAGGTTCCATGGTGATAGGGCAAAGGAATTATAGTCTGTAAATACTGTGATGAATTCTCCTGTACACTATAGCTTGGATTTTCAGAAATCAGGTTGTACTTATGAATTAAAACCCAAAGCCACTCCTTTTCTATGCATTGCTAGCTTTATTTTCCAAGGTACCCTCAGGCTCTTTCAAAATATTCACTGTCCCAGGTTTAGTTCTGCCAGGGACGTGTGGAGCTGGAGTCCATTGAGTTGTAAGTAGATATGAAACTGTCCTCTTAAAACACATTATTTCTTCATGTACAGGTTCACCGTTAGGATTCTTTTGAGGATGTTTACTGGGTGCTTCTGCAGGGTGGACTTCAGGAAAAGTCAGGGTTTTCCCAGATGTGTGACACGCTGAATCTAAAAACCCTTGGCCATGACTTTCAGTGTGAGAAAGAGTGTTTGAAATGAGAGGCTTGTCGCATATCAGATCTTTTCATTCAAATTGGATGTTCCTTTCCCGAGACTGAGAGGACAACTGCCCAATTCATGGCTAAGCATTGCCAGAAGTGTCCTCATTAGAAGGAAAGTGACCTTCGGGAGCTACTTAAACGGATTAATGAAATGTGTGTTGTTTGGCAGAAGATTCTGAGTCCTTTAAAGTTTATGAACAAAAGTACCTATTATTTAATTGATTCCTTATTCTTGTTTTCCTGAAAATACTGTCCACAAAGATAACATTTGTTCTCCCTTGCTTAATTCAATTAGCTAAACTAAAGAAAACTGGATTTGTACATAACATAGTACATTAAACATGCCGTTAAAGAATGGACATTTCTGGCAGTATTGATGTGCTGGAGCACAATAAATCTGGAGCATCTGTTGTAAATAGAATATTTCTTGCCCTGAGTTGGGTGGGCTTGTGGATTTTGGATGTTTTTCTCAATAAAATAAATGGAGAGAACATTTTACTTGTGAGAGTGTCAATGCAAAAAATAATTGAAAGGTAAAAAATGGAAATAAAATGTACCATTCCTGATCAGCATCTCTGTATTTGTGGTGTATTCTGTGATCCATAGGGCCATCTCTCAAGCTACATTTGTTTGAGTGATCTACTTTCAAAAGAAAATATTGGGATAAAATTGGCTGCTAATGATTTCCAGGGAGCAGTTCAAAGCCTAAATTTAAGCGAGAAGACAGCAAATATATTATCGTGTGTAACATGACTCAGGCTTTCTGTAATCACAGGGGACCTGTTAAATATCATTTCTTACATATTTGAGTTTCAAGTGGCAGAATTTGAATCCAGAGTCAGGAAATGTGTCCCTCTTCCTCTCATTTTTTTTACTTTCTTGGAAAATACTGTTACTGTTCAGTAGTAACTTTCTAAGGTCACAGGCAGATTCCTAACACGTTGCATTATCTGTTGATGGTAGATCTAGAATTTGTAAGACAAATCCCATCAAATGCCTCTTTTCTGATAGTAGGAGGCTGATTATCCTTATTATGGTGGCATATTCTGCATAAGAAGTGACTTCAGCTAGAGAACGTTTGTATGTATGTACAGCACTAACACTCTCTGTCAGTAAAGAGGCCAAAATCCCCAACTTGAGAAGTTTCTATTATAAGAAATGGAACTAGTGAATTGAAGCCACTGCTTAAATTAAATTAACCTTGGGTTTTGGCTGGATAGTCTCGAAGTCTCTTGTACAAAAATATACCCTATCCACCTTAAAATTAAGTACATATGTAGTGAAGACTTGAAATAGCATATGACTTTTTACATTTCAGCATAACCTCTAGTAAAAAGAAATCTGAAATCAGATGTTGACTTACTTAGGTGTGCTTGGTGGAAAACTCGTAACAACAGAGAATACTGATCCCAGTGGTAGAAACAGACCCCAACAGATACAAATGAGCAGCACAAGGAAAGATTCAGGATGGAGTCATGACCTTCTGAATGAAATAGTTCCCAGGTAAGAAGTGCAGTGCTGGCAGAACCGCCTGGTTGAGTCATCTGACGAGGTAACAGCTTGTATTTTCTGTCCCAGATGAAGTACACTGTAGGGGAAACTGCATATGGGCAGGAGCATGGACAAAAGACCGATTGTTTTTACACCGGTAATTTGGTGTTAGTAAAGTCTTAATGGGGTCCACTGTATTATTTGGAACTGTGAAAGTCTTTGGGATACAAGAAAACTTGGAAAGTGAAATAAAGAGCACATCATGTCCCATCTCCTTGTAGGAAACAAGACCACTTCGGAAATAACCCTCTGCATGAACAGTCAGCAGAATGATTTATTTATTCTTAATGTAACTGAATTTTATATGTTCTGGGCTTGCTTTTGTACTTGTGTTTATTTTCTTTTAAGGCTGTGTGGGAAACGGTCTCAGTGGGCCTTAACTCCATCTAACGGAGGGGATGCTCACTGCTGGTGAGGATTCATCCACGACAGAGTCAGTGAGATCCCTCCGAGTGAAAATGTATTTTTCTGTGTGTGTGAGTTAGGGGGGGTGTATGTGAATTCTGGAATATGAATACTGTCAGCAGAAAAATATAGTTGCTTTTTAAAAAATGCCAGCTGCTGCACTCTGGATTGTTGGGAATCTGTTCCATGTTCTGAATACATTTACCAGAAAATGAAGGCAAAAAACTGAAATCGTACTCCAAGTTTTGCCTCATTTATCTTCTCTTTATGTCTGTAAATGAAAATGTAACTATTGCATTTTCGTAATTCCCAGAATTCCTTCAGGATGCAGACTTTCCTAGGTGCTGCATAGAAATGTACAAGCTGGAAGAAAATAGGACATCTGTGGTGCACAGATGGAGCAAAAACTTATCCAGAGTAAGCAATATGACCAGATGAATTACAGAAAGTAGGCAGTGGCAAAACTAGACTCTCTTACCTTTTAAGAAGCTAATTCCCTCCTCCTGTAATAGTGCAGCTAAGTGGAGTTTTACATAATGAGCTTTACTGGGAAATAACAGTATTGAACAAAACCATCCTGACCAACCTGTGCTGTATTTAACAAAGGCAAGGATGGGGCTCCTTAAATCTGGTTAAATAACAGCACCACAGGATGTGAAACCACTGGCTCATAAATTATAACTGCTTCAAGCAGTGGTTGAGAGAGATCGTGTGTCGTCAGATTGCCCAACATCTGGTTGAGAATTCTTACTAACAGAGCATTTAATCACATGCTTGACTTAAAATGCATACATTACTACTGTTACTGAATAGGTCTGCCATTCCTTTCTGAGAGTAATGGCAATATATAGCTTGGGCTTGAATCTGCAGAAGTTGCAAACAAAATAGCGTGATGTCTCAGTACAGTTGGGCACTGCTGAGCTCCTCCTCAGATGTGGCTGCAGTGTAAGTGAAGGCTGGATGCTAACAGCTTGTTCCCTTTGGCGGTTCTTGTTACCCTGAAGTTGTGGCTGTTTTCCCTTTTATTCAGAGAACCTGGGAGATGTCTGTGTACCAGAGCTTTAAACAGAATATCCTATGGGGACATCTCACATCCGGAGAGGCTAGGTGTTTCTCATCCTCTGCCATTCCTCACTGCTAAGTTTGGGGATGAGCAATGGTTAAACGTAGAATTTCTTTAAATGATGAAATGCAGTTGTAACTCTATGGAAGCGCTTAAAAGAACAGCTTTCATTTCAAAGCCATTAGCAATGTAGTTCATGTTCTGAATATTAAAATAAGACACATTTAGAAGTGGGTTTGTTGTTTCAGAAGGTGCCTGCTACTGAAATGGTGGTTCAGAACGTTAGAAGTCAATTACAAGTCAATCTGATGTGTGAGAATGAGTTGGCCTCGGCTCCCATAGTGAAACAGTTGTCTTCATTCTGAACCTTGCAAGCTAAGCAAGGGCATTTGCTCAAGAAATAAGGTTCCTGTAGGAAACCCAGGCCTGTAGTGCTTGCTGGTTAGCAGCTAATTAAACATTTTTATGTGCAGCAGATGCTGCATGGCGTCAAAGCCTCCCAACCTTTAAACTGCCTGTCATGCTGCCCCTGGACCGGTCCTTCCCATTGCAGGTGTTACTGTACAGTTTGTAACCTGAACTGGCCGCGTCTGTCTTGCGTGGCTGAAATACCCATTGCATATCTTGATTTGGCTTTATGAACTTGCTTTGTGTATAGCAATGTCACGGGTCATTTCTTGCTCTTTGGAGAGAGTTTTGCAAATCCCAGTTTAATAGTTCCTAGTTTGCTCCATCTGTTGACACGCTGCCAGCATTCAAGTCTCCGCAGTAAATCTTTTGTGGGACGTAAGAAAGTCCTTCCTCATCATCCATATAGGCTGAAATCTTAAACTGTGTTCTGTAAATCATTTATCTCTGTGCTTTTTAGAGAGTGGCCTACCTTTCCCCTTGAGGCCATTGGTCTTGAATGTATTTATTTTTCTGGCAGAGCGCCATGAATGAATCATGGCCTGGAGCAGCTTACGGTCTGAACTCCTCTCTATTGTTAACCTAAAATACTTCATGCAGTTGTTACAGCGTTTCGCTATGTAAAACTTTTAATAGAAGAGAGATTGATTTCAGACTTGTTAGTTGCTTTTGAAGTTCCTTGGCACTATGTGGAAATGATTTCTTATGGTCATACAGCTGTAGTCCTCTAAAACAACTAGTGATTGTTGCACGGGAAGTTAGTACATGGGAATATGTTACCAACTCTTTGTTGTAATGAGGTGTGTTTGTCCTTTTCACAACAAATAGTCACTTCAGCTTTTCATTCCATTTGTACTTTTCCTGTTTATGCCTTCCTGCTTCATTTCCATATTGCTTTATTGTTTTATTGTTTCTCTTCTTAACTCTTAAGTCTTTCATTCTGTTCTTCAGACATTCCTCTCTTCTGGTTCGCCTGTTCTATCATGGATATTGTTTCATGCTCCATTCCCTTTTTTCCTGTGTAACAGTGCTTTCATTAAAGGCAACCAGGCAGATGATTTATTTCTTGATGTCTTAAAAGGCTTCTTTGTAATGAAGAGCCTGGACCCAATCAAACTACTAAGGATTTCCGTAGGTGAGTCAGCAGCATGGGCCTTGCTGGCTCTGAGAGCAGCAGTGCCAGTGGAGTATGTAACTCATACTTCAGAGGGAATAAACCAGATGACACAGGATGAATGGGAAATCAAGGTTTGACTGGATACATAACCACAGATTCTGGTTTCCAATTCTCTTTACAGTCTAATCTCAGTATTGTGTCCCTTTATTAACTCTCCTACCATTGTGAGCAACCCATTTGGCTGCTGCTAAACTTATGATCTGGGGAGTGCATAAAGCTACCACCCAGGATGCTGACTTCCTCTGTCAACATGCATAAGGTGTGTTCCTTATCACTTGCTCATTTCCCCTTTTTCCAAGTATTTGAGCATTGAGTTCCTCCAGATGGCTGCTATGTGACCCTTCAGTATCAGCTCCATTGAATACACCAGACTTAGTTTCAAATGTAGAGGTTGTGTTTCTCACCTGTGCTTCAGTAAGGTTTCTCTTTAGATTTGCTTGACCTTCAGTGTCTGAATTTGGTGAACAGATGGAGAGCAACAGCTGCAGCCTTATCATAAATGAGGTGCCTCTAGGTTTGGCTGAAAAAGTGCGATCCCTTTCTGTTGCAGAGCTGGACTTTACAGTATCCCACAGCTTCCTGATGTTTGCAACAAACACCTTTGCCAAACTGGGAAGAGAAGGATGGAGCTAGATGCCAGTATTGCTGGGTGGCTTATGGAACTGAACTGTAGGGTCCATGTTCTTTAAGTCCATGGAGGTGGTAATGCTAGAGCCTGTTCTGACTTGGGAAACTGTAGAGTAAACATAGCACTTGGTGCCTGTCCAGTCGAGGGGGACCCAAGCAGGGTGGTGACTCATGCCTTTTCCCAGCAATTACTTTAAAAATAGAATTGAAATTGAAATATGCTTTGCAGGTCAGGATGTCAGGTCAGTGTGTGTGATAGTTTTTCATGGGTAAGGTGCTGACAGAGGACAAAGCATTCTTCATTTTCAAATTCACTTCTGCTGGCCACGTAGTCTGAATGTGTGGAAAATGAATTTTCTTTGTACTGTCTACTGCAGGAAGAACAGCTGTTACCTTTGTAAAGCTATTTTCAAGTATATTTTTGAGTGAACAGCTGCTCTGTCACTTTTGATACTGTAGTTTCGTACAGTTCTGTAGTGACCTTATTTACCTGGTTTTCTAGATAAAAATCTACAGTGCAGTTGTTAACTGATCCTGAACTTAATGACTGCTTTAGGGAGTCTCTTACTCTTGCATGTTTTAACCTCTTGCTCAAACTTGTTAAATCACAAATGTTAAGAAATTGATTAGGTTTTAGTACAGGAACAGGAAGCTTCAGATTACACATCCTGGAACTGGTCATGAAAACTCCCCAAGATTTCAGTTACATCTTTAGTCTCGGAACTTACATGCCATTTCAACCTTCAGAATCCAGCGTGCTGCCCAAGCCTTTTCATTAATGGTGGATGGCTGCTTTGACAGTGAATCACGTACTGTTTCTGAGGAAATGAAAGTCATGCAGCTGCAAAGACCAGTATTCTGACCTGCCTGAAACTTCATGCCAGTGTAATGGCTATGCAGGACTTTTCCTGGTTTTAAATTTGAGTAGAACCGGATTGTGAGGAGTTTGCAACCAGAAGGGGCTGTCTTTAAAAAATAACAATAAAAAATACCTTAAAAAGGTATTAAAAAGTTATCATATTTTGGTTGTCTTTTGGTTCCTTCACTTGCCTTGGTTGTACCTAGAGGCCTTCTTGGAAAGACTTCAGCCTGATGTTTAAGATGCCTCCCCTACTCAGTTAACCAAGCTAAGTAAATAGTTTGGTTAGATATCTCGTTTTGCCTTTATTAAACTCATTTGTCTGACTTCTCTTGCATGGAAGCTCTTTAGCTCTATGGTGCACTTGGTAAATTTGAAAGCTGCTGTTCCCAGACCATGGGTTATATTTTTTAATCTCTGCCTCCTGCCAAGGTCTCTCCAAAGCTCCTGTGTTAAAATTAGATGTGCGGCATGGGAAGGGGGCAGTGTTTCTGGGGTTTGTTTGTGGGTTTGGCTTTTTCTTTCAGTGTTGCCATCTTCAAGTTGTCTTGCTCTTCGGCAGTGATGAAATGCCTGACTCACTCCCTGTACGAGACAACAGTGAGAGCCAAGAAGTTTGTAGCTTCTTAGAAGGCTCCAAGCAGTGGTGCGGGAGGGGGAAGAGCCGATAGGAAGCAGCCTGCCAATGTCTTTCTCCTGGTGCTGTCGCAGAGCTTTGGCATTACAGGCTGGGGCAAAGCCATTTAAATCCAAATGAATTTCACAACAAAATCTACCCAATCTTTCTTTGTCTTCTTTTTGTTCCCTCCTTGCCTCCCAAGTCTGGTAATGGGGCATAGAGCCTAAAGGATGGATGAGGCTGTGCACACTGCACACTGCTGTACTCTGACTCTGCATTTTGTCAAGTAGTTGACTGAGTCAGTAGCAATTTGACAGTTTGAAAGTGAGTTTGTACAGACAGCAGTCGATGATGAACTACATCACTGTGCTGTAAGTTCTCATGACATTTTAAAATGGATTACATTTAAAGGTTGTACTTGCGTAGGTGCTTTTAAAATAAAGGATCTGCTTTCTTCTGCTCTACTTTTTGTTAAGGATGTGTCTCCTCTGTTCCCTCTCGAATTTATTTGTGACTGACTAATTTCAGTGGGATTCTTTTTCCAACATAAAACTGAAATTGTGTTGTTTGTATTTAAAACAATAGAAAACCTCCCAGAACCCCAGACCCTTCTACCCTCCTGATTTCATGACTGAACTGAGCTGGTGGCTGGCTGGTGTTCCACTTGGATTAGCGCAGCTGCCCGAGTGGTGATGTGGTTCTTGTCCCCCATAAAGGCAGGGACTGCATCAGTGAGGCTGTGCTGGGGTCACCTGCAGCCTTCTGCAAGCCCTTCCGAAATCACAGTGCACATCTGGAGACCTGCAGGGACACCAGCTTGTTCTGGTGAGGTAACTGACCTTAGTCTAGAAGTTATTAGTCAGTAAGAACTTCAAGTCCTCAGTAATTCCTAATATCTGACCATAAGAGCTATAAAGTTGGCACATCATAGAAACAGTATGGTCCCATCCAACAAATGTGGCTAAACTGGATTCTTCCATTGTGATTCCCTGATGCATCTTGAAGCTGACAGTTTGGGATATTCAAAAGGGCTTTAGACAGCCTTCTGGTGTCCAGTTCCTTTAAACAGGCACGTTATTCTTGTCCAGCAACCCACTGCTGGTGTCTTTGGTTTAGAAGGAATTCTGGTGACTAAATAACTTTTTCTTACAGCCTGGAAATGTATGTAAGTTCTGTAGCTTACAGTGAGTTACTAGGCAAACTCTGAAAATAATTGCACGTCTTACCGTGAACTGCAACCTGTTTGTGATTTTAATGATCCCAGTTGCACGGGTTTCTCTTGTTCTGTGTGAAAGTTAGGATACAAATCTAGTAGGGAGTTAAATCTAGGGTGTATTTACTGCACAAGAAGATGGGCAGAATCAGAAAAGAAGTGGATAATGAATGGAATACGCTGAGTATTTACCTACATCTGTGCATCACTGATTAGACTGACTTTTCTTTTACACTGAGTTTGTTGTTTGGAGTTTTGCTGTGAACCAGTTGTGGTTATTTGCTTGGTGTTTAACAGAACTATAACGAGTGAAAGGCAGTGGGTTATGGCCAAAGGGGCCTTTTCATTTGTTAATCCAATGCTCCTTTTTCCCTTTTGTTTTTTGCTCAGCTATCTTGTCTGTCTTCATCTTCTGGGAACCTCCATAGGGTGGAATCTTCCTCTTCTCTGGAACAAAGTGAGCAGAAAGTAAGTGTGGTTAAATGTTCTGAAAGAACAGAGTTAGTGGTGTTCATATTTCTGTTTGACTCTGAAAGTATCTCATTGTTTGCTTGAAGATTATGCTGCTGTTATGACCCTGCTCCAACTGAAATTACACTGTCTCTTTTAATCTTCCTTTGGATGATGGGGCAGACAATTATGAAGAGGGCAAGCTTTGTCTTGAAGCAGGTAATAAATAACCATCTCCATCAACTTACAGTTTGGATCAACTTGTCTGTCTGGAATTACTGCAGTTTAACACATTATGGTCTAATGAAATAATAAACCATCTTCAAAAAAATGTAAAGTGTCTTTTCAAACCTTATGTGCCAGTGATGTGAATTCGGGTGGTAGCTTTGAGGTGCAGTGCAAATGAATCTGGCTTTTTACAGGGAAGAGTTTGAGATTCAGAGTTCAGCAGGATTAGCATTGAAGAAGAGATGTTTGCTTGTGAGGCTATGTAATTTTTATGATAAAATGTATTTTGATACAGGATTTTAAAAGCTGCTGTCATTTGGTGTATATCCAACCTATTTTGGTAAAAGGAGGTGTGGATAGATAGAGATATGAGTTGTAATTGAAGCAATGTCACTTTATGAAGCCTGTGACAAATAATGTGCTTTGGGAAAAGTTTCTCCTTTGGGCACAGACTTAATCATCTGTGAGGAGAGTTCAGTGTATCTTGGGCTTCTCTTCAGACTTAAGGTAACCGTGCATTCCTTTGTGTTGTAACACAAGTATCTGTGTTGCTGTTGTTAGAAAAGCAGAAACGAGGTTGCAGTAAGAAACTGGGAGAACTCTGATAAAGTCCTCTCTCACATGAAGACAGGCTGAGAAAGTTGGGGCTGTTCAGACCAGAGAAGAGAAAGCTGCATGGAGACCTCATAGCAGCCTTCCAGTATCTGAAGGGGGCCTATAGGGATGCTGGGGAGGGACTCTTCATTAGGGACTGTAGTGATAGGACAAGGAGTAACGGGTTAAAACTTAAACAGGGGAAGTTTAGATTGGATATAAGGAAGAAGTTCTTTCCTGTGAGGGTGGTGAGGCACTGGAATGGGTTGCCAAGGGAGGTTGTGAATGCTCCATCCCTGGCAGTGTTCAAGGCCAGGTTGGATGAAGTCTTGGGTGATACGATTTAGTGTGACGTGTCCCTGCCCACGGCAGGGGGGTTGGAACTGGATGATCCAGTTTTTTGAAGTTCCTTGGCACTATGTGGAAATGATTTCTTATGGTCATACAGCTGTAGTCCTCTAAAACAATCCTAAAGGATTTCCAACCTTTGCTGTTCTATGATTCTATGCAGTGACTGCCAGCTGGCACATTACTTCCTCAGATGGGCGCCTGAAGAAAAGATGCATCTCTCTGTAGCTGTACACTTAGTCTTGTTGATGGACACAACACATGCCCCCTGCTGATAGTCTTACAAGCTGAAACCACTTGAAAATAGTTCAACAAATTATGTGTGAGTCTCTTTCCACATGGAGATCCATGTCTAGTTAACGCTGAAGTTTTTCACAATAGTGAGGCATATCGCTGCTGTGGCCCATGTGTAGGGAGATGCTTGCCCAAGGCGTTTAACCAGCTGTTGTTATAGTGGAAATGTTTTATTTTCTTAGTTGGACATGGAACAGATGTCAGGCTTCATTTCAATAATAATTACAAGATTAATGGTTGAGTGGGGTCTATAGAACTAGGCTATCAGATCACCCTACAGACTGCAACTGCACTTGGTGTAATACCTCCCCCCCCATTAAAAAGGAAAATAATAAAACAAGTTGTGAAACAGTGGTAACTGTTGAAAGAAATGTCTCAAAACATACCCAGAAATGACCTAGCAGCATTTGTTGCTTGTGAAATCGGTGTCTTTCTGTGGAGCTCTGCTGACATGTTGGTCTGCAATGTTCAGTGGGCCCAGGGGATGTGGGCTGTCACACAGACTTGGGGTAGGAAATCCTTGCTTGCTGAGCATCCTCCACAGCAGAGAACCAGGAGCCACTGCTGGTGCTAGCACAGAGAGATGGGGTCACTCAGTCCTGGCTCCTTCACACGGTTTCCTTGGCTGGACTGCATGGACAATGTCATTTCTCAGTGATGAAGGCATATGGAGCAGGAGTGGCAACTGGAGTCTGGCCCAGGATTTGAGTTGGACCTTTGGTGCTCTGCCTGGGTGCATGGGCTTGGGATGAAGCACTTGTGTTCTAGTTCAGGTACAAACCCTCAACTATCTGGGTCAGTTTGTGTTTCAGCAAATTATGGTTTCACTGGTATCTGAGTCAGCGAAGAGCCTTTGATATCATTCAGTTGTAAGTGCAGAATGAAAACCAAGTTTGAATCCCAAGGCAAACCAAAATACAGTTCATCAAACAAGATCGGGTTTGCTTTGCTAATTTGTGAGTTTGCCTTTTGAGCAGCTTGGCTGAGCATTAGCATGTGCTGAGTTCAGCAGCTTCAGCAAGGTTTTCTCATGGTGTGTTAGCTGGTAAGAGTTGTTCTCAAAGATTTCCAACATCCGACAGCTTGCACTTTATTATGTCTTGTGTTAACAAGCATTTCACCTAACTGCAGTGGAGCGGTCTGTGCCGACGGGGTTCCTGTGGGAATGCACAGGGTCTCTGTTCCCCGAAAGCCAATGTTCCCTCAGACTCTTCAGCTGTTTAATAAATATCCTGCTCCAAAACACTGGCTGGGAGCTGCTATAGCGTATCCAAAGGATCAAAAGCTGTTTTGACGGCTCCTTTTTCAAGCTCCTCCTTGTCCCAGGAGCTCTGTCTCTTTAAACAAAGAAACTGCCTACCTCTTCCCTTCCAGCGCTTACAAACAGGAGTGGCATGCTTTTTTCTTGAAGATAGGCATTAAAAAGGTTTGCAAGTAGTTTGCAGCAACTCATTGTCCTGATATGTACCAATGTCTACTTAAGATCTTTTCTCAGTGCCTGTGGTTTGGTTTTTGGTTTTCCGTATTTCATGGTATTTTTCTTGTCTTTTTTTTTTTTTCAAGAATTTATTTCAAGAATGTGTTTTTACATTATTGACTACCATTTTTTCAAATATTAGGTCATAAACTCCTGCTTGCTGGTAATGAAAATATTTTCTAGTAGTCTGGTAATACAGTATCAACTTTAAAAAATAAGAATATCGTACTATTTATAAATGTCATAAATAGAGAGTTTAAGAAATGTATAAAATAATGTTTGTGGTTGTTCTTAGACTATGTGCCTTTCAGCTTTGTAGCAACTGAAATCTTTCTATTCCATATACTGTGTGTGCTGAGTCGAAATCTGGATTTCATTTGGTGTTTGGAATGCACTTTTGGCTAGCGTGTGACAGCCCTGAGATCTCATGACCTGTCCTTGCAAGGATGTGAAAATGCTTCTGTATCAGTTAATCTTGCATGATTTTGATAGGTTTTGAAGTTGGAACTGGACAGCACAGACCCTCTGTGGAATCCGAACCTCTGATGGCCTCATTCCCATTCCCATTCCCTTCCTGAGTGCCTCCCATGCTGCATGGCTGCACCTCTGGGCAAAGGTGGGAACCCCCTCCACTGTTTCATATGGAAATTGAAGTTTTGGGATCTGAAATCAACCTTACTGCGTCTTGGTACTTTTTTCCCCTGGGAGAACAGACAGTTGTGCTGCCATTTATATACCTGTGCATTTATTATGGTAGCGTATATGTTTGTTGCATTGAAAGGAGGAGGAGTTGAACAGGAAACACCATGAGCAGAATTCTACTGCAACTCTTTGTATTTTCGTTGTGCTGTGCGCTTCTTGGGTTCCACCACAGACCTGCAGCCCTACAGAGCTCTGTGGTGGGGCCCCGGCTGGCCTGTCATCCCTCTGAAAGTGGCTCATTCGTATGTATAAGCTGTCAGATGGTTTAATGTCATCAAATTACTCAGAACAGGCAAAATATTTTAGCAAGATGTGCTCCTAAATTGCCGGAGTCCTGAAAATATCAAACACGCTCTGAGAATCCCAGCCTGGTTTGAGTTGGAAGAGACCTTGAAGCTCATCCAGCTGCCACGGGCAGGGACCCCTTCCACTAGAGCAGCTTGCTCCAAGCCCCTGTGTCCAACCTGGCCTTGAACACTGCCAGGGATGGGGCAGCCACAGCTTCTCTGGGCACCCTGTGCCAGCGCCTCAGCACCCTCACAGGGAACAGCTTCTGCCTAAGAGCTCATCTCAGTCTCCCTTCGGGCAGGGTAAAGCAAGCACAACCCAACACAACCACACCACGTTCCATTTCCCCGTCGCTCTGACCCCCGGCACCCAGCCCGGGGCGGGCACTGCGGCTGCTGCTCCTCCTCCTCCTGCTCCGGCTGCCGGGCGGGGCGGGGCCTGGCTGCCGCAGTCCCGCTTCCTGCCCGCCGCCCGCGCCGCGCTCTCTTTACCTGCGAGGTTATGATGTCAGCGGCTCATTACCCTAATTATGCTGACCTCATAGCCGGGCCCAGCCAATGGGGCCGCGGCGCTCTGCCCACCTGCTAGGAGGAGAATTCCATCATTCCTGGGATTCTTCCCCGGGCCCGTGCAGCGAGCGGAGCCGGGGCTCGCCGCGCCTGCTCCGCCTCGCCGCCGGGGCCCCGGCCCTGGCCCTGGCCCGGCAGTAAACAACCGGCTCTCCAGAGCGCTGTGCTGTGCTGCGCCCCGCTCCGGCCCGCCCGCCCTAGACACGCCGCCGCAGCTGCTCGCCGTCCGGCCGGGAGCACCCTGGTGAGTGACCCGCGGAGCCGAGCCCCGCCGCCGGTGGGACGTTGGGGACGGGAGTGAAGGGGACAGGTGCTGCCCCGAGGGTGCGGCCCCGCCGCCCTCCCCGAGCGGGTCCCCGTGCTCCGGCCGCTGAGGGGAGCGAGCATCGCCCCGCCGGCGCTGACAGGCGGGACGCGGCGACCTCACGGCCGGGGCAGCTCCGTCCCGTCCTCCGCGCTGCGGGGCTGCCTCTGGGCCGGGCACCGCGCTGGTCCGGGGGCCGCCGTCACCCTGAGGGGGCCCCGGTGGGTGGGGAGTGTGGAGTTACCTCAGAGAGCCCCCTCAGGCGCGGCCGCGCTGTCGGCAGCACCCGGGCCGCCCCGCTGCCGCGGGGGTTCGCAGCTCTCCGCCGGTGCCCCCGGGGGAGGGACGGCGGTGGCCGGGGCTGCCCAGGTAACGGCGGGAGGCGCGGGGGAGCTGCCGGGAAACGGCCCGCGGTTACCTGCGGGCAGCGGCTGACTGCCATCTTAAAGTCGCTCCTCGGCCTGCGCCGAGCGCACGGAACAGCCGCCGGTGGCACAGGCTCCTGTGGTGGAGCACCCCAGAGCTAGCCCGAGGGCACTGCCGGGGTGTTTGCGCCTGCTGTGTCCATCTGTAGGGACTGCTTAATGTACTCCGGAGCAGCGCGGCTCCGCTCTGCTCGGTCAGGCTCTTTGTGGTTCCCAGCTGTAATCGGTAGTAATTAATTGTCCGAGCCCAGCTTACTGCACATGGCAGCCGAGCACCTCTGTCCTGAGCGGTTTAACCACTGACGCCTGCCAAACCGTGCAGACAGCTACTTACAGCTTTACCCTGCTGGTGCTTCGGCATTATCGGAACTAATGGAGGTTTTTAAGTTAAACCGCAGAGGAGACTGGTTGATCAGGATCTCCAGGCTTCCTCCTGCAGGGTACTCTGATTAGATTTTCTCCAGCTGTGCAGTACGGAGTTGTTAGAGAAGCGGTTCTGGGGGAGGAACAAAGTGGAGGTTGCGAGAACTGAGCGAAATTCTCCTCGCAGTGCTATTAGTAACGCTTAGATCGGCAGCAGTCTGCCTCTCCCGCCTTAATGATGCGTAAACTTTCTACTTTCAGGCTCTTCTGCGAACTTCTTGGCCTTCATTTGTATTTTCCTGCCTGCAGACTCGCGAGGGTGTTTTCCATAAATTCCCTACAGCTCTCTTTGATTACCCGGTTATAATCTTGATGTTCAGGATCAGGCTGCGAGGCTTTTGGGGAGCAGTTACAAGAGCTGCTTTCAGTCACAAGTAAAGCAGCTCTGGCCCGTTAGACTGCTGGTGGAATTCGGGTGTGCCCGCGCTGTGCATGTGCATTGGGTTTGGGAGCAAACTGCTGGGCTGGAACAGTTGTTGGATCACCAACATCCTGGAGGCACGCTGTGGGGAATGGGGATGGCGTTTGCGTGCTGGGTGCTGTGTTTCTAAGCCTGCCTTACCTCAATGAGATGAATGCTACCGACTAGCTTTAACACCCACCGTAGAGTAGGGGTTAGGCCAGTGCTAAGTGCTGGGCACTGAGAAGTGGTGCTGGAAGGGGTGCATTGAATAGTGGGGTAGTATAAAATACACCCAGTCACTAAACCAGCGTAGAAAATCACTGGCAAAGGCTTTTGGGGCATGTTAACCAAAAAGCACTTTCACATTATAAAGCATAAGGAGGCGTTTTTTTAAATATGTGTAGCTTTGTTAACTAATACAGTATGGAGACACTGAGAAGGCAAACTGCTTTCGGTTACATTTGACAGCGTTCTGTAATAAGAGGCAGTTTCAGTTCAGTTCTGTTTTCTTTGGTTAGATGTTTCATAATATGTTTGCAGCAGAATGTGTAACGGAGGATGGACTGAGCAGTATTGTAGATATAAGATGTGGTCAGGTTAGACTTCTTCACCTTCAATTTCTTATGTTTGTTAGCATCCAATTTGAATACCACTGCTAATAGCATTCTTTTTAGAATGTTACTTTGGTAAGGAGGATTTATGCAACAAGCAAACAAAAAACACAAGGTAAAATGCCAAAGCTTTGCTTTAAGCTTTTAATTTTCTGTGTGATAAGTTAAATTGGGAAGCTGTTTCTGCTTGAAGACTTGCCTGTTCAAACACATTTTCCATGCAAAACAAGCATGGGGAAAAAAAAACAACCAACCAACCCCAACCACCAAAGTACTGAATAAATACATGACAAAAAACCCTCACCAAAAGGGGTGTTCTGAGGATTCTTTGGTGGAGTAGCATGAATTCACTCTGAAGACTGGGAGTTTAAATGCAGAAGGATGATCTGTGCTACGTGACAGTCACACTTAGGGTTAACATTTCACACAGGTATCTCCACAGGGTTTATGTACCTGCAGGGAGAAGCTCTGATTTAAGTGTGGTTGAAGGAATTTAAACGTGTTGTGGCTATTGAGGACACATTGAATACAACATGCTTATTGTTACTCTCATTCACAGTCCAAATATGCTTTACTCTCTCCTTTCGTAAAAAGTGAAAGATGTTGACCTAGTTTGCATCAAGCTTATGCTTTATCTTCCCTTACTCTGTAGACTTATTGATTGTGCTGATAAATTGTGTCTGCATTTCCTCTTCAGTTTAGCTTTCTTCTACTTCAGTCAGCTGGAGACTCTTTCTCTAGGTGCTTCTGGTTCTGAACTGGACAGGAAAGTACTATGCCTGTACCTTCCTGGATGTGAGCCGCTTTTGACCTGTCTGACACTGATCTTCAGTTAATCTCGTTTTCCCAATACTTTTGTTTATCTACACTTCACTTAAGTCCTCACTCTTGATTGTTTCTTGAGTGTCTTGGTCCTCTCTCACTTTCTGGTTGTTATAATGGGCTTTGTTTATTAATCCACTTCTTCTCCCTCCAACCTTATCTCTGCAATTTCACCAGACGTATGAATTCAAGTACCAGACTTTTCTCTACATCATTGAAGGGTTCAACCTTTCTCTCTCCTTGGCATCATGTAGATGTCTATCTCTAGTTCACACTTGCCAAGCTTGAGAGAGCACTTTCTAGTGTCTGCTTTCAGATGGTTCTTATTAATGTGTTAGCAATGGCTGTGGGCCATGCTGCTGTTCTGTCAGTCAGACCTGTAATCCAAGTATCTTTATGACTTTGACCTCTTTTTAGATCTTCATGTCCAAATGACATATAAACTCTTCAGATTTTTCTTATCTGCACAGCATGCCTTTCATACAGGTCTTCTGTTCTCATCGCCCAACTTTTTCCTTCTTTCTGTCATCGAAGGTGTTATTTCAGTTACTTGTTAACAGCTGTTACACAAACCCCATCATATCTCCATCATAGAGACTGCTGCTGCAAACAGAATCTTCGAGGTTATGTCAAATCTTATCTGTCTCTTTGCTATTCCTGCTTTCTTTTGTTAATCAAGTAGAAAGTTCTTCTCTTTATTTGAAATCTTCCCTGACATACCTCCCTGTGAATAATAACTTTGTGGGATTAAATAAACGCCTCGTTGTTCAGTCTGCAGTTAGTCTCTGGTGCTGTTTCTCTACTGCCTGTTTACTGAAGCTTCAACCAAGCAACTTGAGGGTTTTTGCCTGCATGCTTTCCCTGCTGCTTGGAAGGTGCTGTACAACCCATGAGTTGCTTAACTGTTAATTTTAACAAGATTTCTTTTCTCAAAAAAAAATAAAAATGTTACCTGGCATTCACAGAGCTGAGAGTACTCCATATGTGCATGGAATGTGCAAAAGATTGAAAAGGAGAGGGAGAGTAATGTGCTGTTTCATTCCGCTAATAGGTGTTATGTTCTTCAAGTGTTGCATAAAAAACCCGCAGCGCATCAGTGTTTAGTAACTTGCCTGTCAGATGTTGTGTCTCTGTGATTTGATGTTCCAAGTCTTTGCTGTGTTTTCAGAATGTTTCTTCACTGCAGTGTAGGTGAGATGACAGATCAGGGGGATGTTGAGTGGAAGCGGTTAACTGATAAATAAAAGGATTAAGATATTAAACTAATATTTGAAATTACAGTGGGTAACACTATTTTGAATGCTTGTAAAAGTACTTTTGGTTTGTGTCTGTAACAGTTAAGGTTTTGTAACAAGTGAGAAACTTATGAAACTGTTCCCACAGTATTTAAATTGGAGCTATCCAGGGGAGGTTCAATTTGTGTTCTCAGTCTTTGCTAGTCACTTGTTTTCCTTTTTGAGTGTAGAGTAATATACTTGCACACAGGCTGCAGAGCTGGGTTTTTACCCAGTTAGGGATGCTAACAAAATCCAGCTTAGATCCTTGTTGGTTTCTGCTGTACAGATGGGTTTCTGTGTCTCACAGAGAATTAGCTGCCTTTCATCACAAGTGTGTTGGCTTTTTTTTTGTCAGAACCCTGGAAATTGAGCTATTCTTTCATTTCTGAAGCATGAGGCCTTCTGAGGGTGACTGGGCTGTTCTCTAAAGGCTGCCATGGAGTAGCTGTAGCAGTCGCTGTCCTTGCCGCGATGGAATTAGGGTTTTAGGCTGCGAACTAAGAAAAGATTCCTCCTCTCTCATTCTCATAGGCAACCTTCATTTCTTTCCTGAACTGTTATCCCTGGCTTGTGAATTTAGAGAGAAAGGTATTTCATATTACTTGAAAAAATAATCCAGAAGTTGATAGCTCCTTGAAGGTGATTTTCAGAACTGTAAATGTGTTCAGCATGTTTAAAAGTCACAGTACATATGGTATGGCCCCCTGGAATTTGCAGATCTCTTGACAAACAGTGTGGCTTCAAGGAAGCTCTTGAATGACCACAGCATTCTTCACAAGACCTTAACTGTTAGGGAAGTACTTCTGCAGCTCTCTCATGATGTGATCTTTAACAATATGCAAAGCTACAAAACTCTGTTAAGGCCAGTTTTAGTGAAGTTGTTTTTAAAGTGTCTAATTTCCTGAACAGAATTAAGACTTGGTTCCTGTTTCCTTCTCTCAGTGTGGACTTCTGTCACTAGCTAATTCTCTTACTAGGAGCATGTTCCGGAAAGGGATTGGGCATCTGCTAGTCCCATTATTTGAAAAGTTCTGGAAATCTTAAAGCAGCAATTTATTTCCAATGAGACATATTAGTATCCTTCGTATTGCTCTTTATCAAGAGGGTTTTTTTAAAGAGTTGACCAAAAGCTGTGTATTGCTGGCTTTGAAAGGTAGGACAGAGCTGGTTATTACTAAATCATGAGTTAGCCTTTGGTTTGGCATAGCTGCATCATCTGTTCATATGTCTGATCTGATCAGACATATTCTAATCATTGTTCCAACAGAATTTTCACTCTGATAGAGGAATGTGTGTGAAAGGGTTGGTAATTGACAGCCTGGTGAGAAATAAAGTGGTGCTATTTTAGATTCTGCAAAAACAAAACGGGAAAGAAACCAGTCATCAAGGTTGAAGGGATCAAAGTGGAATGATGCTGAAGGCTTCTTTAAGGAATGCTCTCTTCCAAGTTTTTGCTTTGGTTTGGAACATCAAATATTGTGTAAAGAAATGTTTAATGAAGACACACTTGGTAAAATAAGAATCTAACATCTTGTTTCCTAAAACCTCTTGCCTGCATGTACTGTCTTTGAATGAGAGAGTTAATTGATTTTATAAGTTGGGTTAAAACACTGTTCTTGAGCAAAAGCTGATTCTGACAGGGAGGGAGATGCATAATCCTCAAGTGCTATGCTGAGTTATTTTAAGTACGTCTCTTCCACTTGCACAGTTCTGGGCAAACAAGACTGGATTTATTTTTTTTATTGAAAAGAGAGGTTTTAAATTTTAAAAATACTTTCAAAATACTTTCTGTTTCAAAAATCTTTGATTAGTTTTCAAGTCTTTGACATTATTTAGGCTGAGGGAGGGAGGATAGGGAGGTTTATTATTGATAGCGCTAAGTCAAGGAAATTGCTTCCCAAACATATGCTTGTTGTTATGTCCATATACATGTGTTTGAGATTTAGTAGTTGCCACTACCTTTTTAAGCTCATACTGTAAAGTCAGTTCCAGTAAGCAGTTCTTATGTCAGACCAGCATGCTAGTTTTGCAGGGGAAAAAACCAACAAATCTCTTAACAGTCTGTCCTGGGTTCAGCAGTAGCGGTCATTTTTCTCCTCCTTAGTAGCTGTTGCTAGTACCAGTGCTAGTGTTATCAGCGTTGTTCCAAGGCTGAAAGTCAAACCCACAGAAATGGGGCTCATTTTCATGTACAGGAATTGTGTGTTGTATGGGAAGAGAAACAGGGAAAAGCTCCGAGGTGTGATTGTGATTATACAAGTTAGTTTTCTGTTTGTGTTATTACAGACACACACACACACACACACACACATGATGTTTGTATGTTCATGAGTAAGAAAATGTCTTAATGGCTTATAAGCTTTGGATGATTCTACTTTGGCTTAGGAGAGTATGGAGTGCAAGTCCATTGAATACTATGGATCTAAAGCAGCCTTACCCTCATGTAGGCAGTCAGGCCAGCTGTCATCTTCACTTCAGATGAGTTGCATCTTTTGATATTGTCTCAAGTAGCTATTTACTGGCATGGAAGGCTGGCATGTGGGAGGGAAAATTGCCTATAGCATATAGCACATAACCCTTCTGCAACTAAATAAGCAGTGATCACCAGCTTCAGTCAAATACTTGAGAATTTGGTCTTTTGGCTTGTTTTGGAGGAGTAGTTGGTGGGAAAGCTAATTCCAGTGTTCCTTGTTTTCAGCAATGACTTAGTTTTAAGAAATCATGTGGTAGTTTAACATGAAAAAAAGCAGCAGAAACCTGCATTTTTGATTCTTTCTACTGTTGTGCTCTTGTTCATGACTACTTCCTTCTGTAAAATGTGGTGTGTGTGTGCTATGAACAAGTGGCATACTACCTAGGATGTTGTTTTGTGGTAAGGACTCGGTGAGTTTACTCTTTGAAACTTTGGCTTTGAATTTTCCAGGATCCAGAGAGGAATGGAGACTCCATTGGATGTTTTGTCGAGAGCAGCATCTCTAGTACATGCTGATGATGAGAAACGTAAGTCTGAAATTTAGTTTTCTGCTTTGTTGAATCCAGATGCTTTATGTTTATGCTGTGTATCAGCCTCGATGCTGTGTTCATCCATCTGTGCATCCATCTGAATCCAAGACATGTAGAAAAATGTCTTCAGAAGCCCTTCAAAGGTTGTCTTCCTCGCGTCCAAAACCAATACAATTAAATTAGTACACAAGAGGGAATCGTTCCTGTGTTTGGAAAATGTACTTAATGACTCATATAAAGGTGCTCTCTTTTCCCAGCTGCATTTGCTTTGTTAGTGAACAAAAAGTTATAATGGAACTGGTGTTGAACTGGAGATGGTTTGAGAACTCATGCTCCTTAATAATGTCTGGTAGACCCGTTCTTGTTTAAGAACACATAACTGAGTGGGCTTAAGTTTCCACCCACACATAACTGGGTGGGCAAAGATTCCTTTTCAGCTCATAAAAACTAAGAGGTGGACTATTATCAGTAATGAGCACTTCATTTTCCTTTCCCAGCCAGCAAAAGGTGAGTACAGGATTTTAACATAGCAATTATATCAGCTCCAGCTACAGAGACTCATGATGCCACTCACTGCTTTTAACGTTCAGAATAAGTGTTTAAGATGGGTTAACTAATGTTACAATAGTGTTTTCAGGTCAGACAAGTTGCAGTACTACTTTGTAGATCAGATTGTTCTCTCCATGTTTAGTAGTTTTGTCCAAGTAGTGTAAGCACTCAAGGAGTGTATGTATCTTGGATATCAAGCTGTACAGATGCTGACTAGAAAATGCTAGTTTGGATTTCAGACTGCTTTTGTGTGTAGCTTCTATGTATAAAATCACCTTCTAAGACAAATTCAGCTTTTCTTTTGGTCTTTGTTCCTTTATTCTGTCTATATTTTTTGAAAAGCAGTTGCCTCAAATGTTGAGTAGAAACTGATTTACTGCTGTTGAACCTTCTAAAATAACTAACTGCCAAGTAAACACACACGGTGTATTGGGGCAAGTCCCGGAATTTGTGTGTATGTTCAAATAACTAAGGTAATAGTGGTGCACTCTTCCAGAGGTTTGTAAAATGAAGGTTTCATTTCATGGCTCTTTGCTTTATAATGGGTATTGGGTTTGGTGTTCTTTCATGTTCACCTCACTGGGACGCATACCGGTTTTACAGATCCCACTGTAATAGGATGACTTGGTTGTCTGCTAGTTACTTACTGTTACTAGTAAAATGAGTAACAGGCAAAGTCCTTGAGGAACTTCTCTGGCCTGGAGGGTTTCTCTTATAAGCTAACATATATCTGTAGAAAAGGCAAAAGTTTAACTTACTTTCTTTTCAATACATTTTCTTAATGCATTTTGAATATGTATTCTCCATTTTCTCAGCTTAGATGCATTCTTTCTGGTTAACTTGCCTAAGACTCTAGTTTGAATTCCACAGGGTAGGAATGTTGGGCTGGATTTAGAGAATCCAGAGGAAGTCTGAGTCAGTGCAACTTGCATGTGAGGAAGCTGATCTGTATCTGGTTCTAATTTATGTTCCTTTAGTCTTACCACTTAGACTTAATTAGATTTATGCCACTCTGCAGCTTCTAACTGATGCTGTCTCTGAGTTTGTCCTTTTGTTGTGCATATTGCACACCAAGAATGCTGGAGTACAAAAAGCTGCTAAGAGGAAGAAATGAGACTGGTCACTGAACTTACACTTCTTTTGTGTCAGCTTTTGTGGAAACAGTGCCAGCTGGACCTCGCTCTGTGTTACAAAGTGGGTACCAACACTTGGAAGTTATTCTTAATCTTGAATTTAGCAATTATCCTTGAGCTTTCCAGTAAGGTGCCTGGCTTGCTGCTTCTGGAATTCTGTGGTCCTGTCTGTACTTCTGTGTCCCCTGATGGGAGAGGATAAAGATATTTCCTAATGGAGTTCATTGCTTACTTACTGTCCAAGCTTGGTCTTCTGTTTCAGTGGAAGGGAAGGATATAGTGGTATAATTATCAGCCAGTCACCTTAAAGGCTTGTCACTAATTGCGTACTTGTCAAGTAAGGGGAAAGGATTGAAGAAGTCTGTGCTGTTTAGGAGCAGCTGTCCAGTGCCAGACTAGGTAACGTGCAACTATTTTATCTGTAAGTAAGACCACAGTGTAAGCTGGTAGTGTTTAAGTAAAGACAAAGAATTACTGAAAGTACAGTTCTACTTCCCATAATTGCATTGAACAGCAAATGTTTAAACATGAAGGAGAATTACAATTTTGTATTTCTCTCACGTGAAAATAAGGGGTTTGGGAACTGGTCTTCCAGTTATCAAGTGTTTTAAAAGCATAGTCTTGTTAGTGAGAAAATAGTGAAGGAAAATGCTTAACAAGGAGTTGCACTTGCAGAAGCTGATAGCACTGTGTACGCAGTCTGTGCTGATTTTATAGTAACACTTAACTTACACTTCCCTCCAATATACAACTCCAGTTTAAGAATATGGGAACGAATGAGAGAAACATGTTTCTCACTCTCTTGGGGTAATATAGTGAAAAGTCTGCTTTTGGCAAACGGAAGAAAATGTACTTCCACAAGGAAATGAAAGGTTTGGAAACAGCTAGTAAATGCCACAATAAAGTCCTAGGTAATAGCTTTGAATTCATATGCATTGTACCAAATACATACCTGTTGAGTCTTGATTTATGTTTTGAAAAACTGATACAGGACTTAAAAAGGCGATCTTTGATCAAGCCATGCTTCTTACACATGTACCATCAGTTGCATGTGTCATCCTTGTGTGAATGGAAGCCTGCAATTGCTATTCCACACTTTTTGCCTGTGAACACTGTTATTATTTGGCAGCAGTTTCTTTTATGTGGTTTAGTTTAATCCACTTCAAATAATTAAGCTAGACCATACAGTTGATATTTCTAGTACAGAAGAATTATTGTGCTTTAAAACCCATGCCCTAATCCCCTTTGTGATAAAATCCTCATGTAGACAAGCCCTACAAATCAGTTTTTTACTGTTCTGGTCTTCATTCATATCAGTCAGTTCAGTGAGGGAATGAATCTGTCCTGGCTACCATCTCATAATTAATAAATATGCAATGAATAGATGTTTTGGATAGCTGATCCTAAAAGCATGTCACTTTAAGGCTGTGTTAAGAACAACTGATTATTTTTTAACACTCTTGGAGAGGATGATGAATCTGTAACCTGATTGTCTTTAAATACAAAACAATCTATAGTAGAATTAGACATGGGTGTTTCTGTTAAAGATACTGATGATGAAATATTTCTAGCATCACCACGACTTTTCACCTGCACTACTGTTTGTTTTGTAAATTGATAACAAATTATGGGCAGCGAGCTTAAGGTAGGTTTTAATATCAATGTCTGCAGAAGTTTAAATAGCTTCCATCCTACTGTGTGAACACTTAAATCAGCTCTGAAAACATTTATGATACTGAAGGCGTTTTGAGTGACTGAAAGTGAGGAGTTGCACAGAACTTGCTGTGTGAATGCGGTCAGTACAAAGACAGTCTCGACAATCAGTTTCATTTGAGGTGTTGGGGGTTTCTTGGGACTGTGTTTTGGTTTTTGTTTGGGTCCCCCCTGCCCCCACTTCTGCTTCAGAAGTGAAAGAGCAGTATCATGTCACAGTCCTTGTTCATTTTCTACTCACAAGTTCACCCCATCCCAAGTACAACTGGGAAGAATAACACGTTTGTAGTAACAGTGTTTTGATTGAATGCTGTTCTTCAGTGCTTTCAAAGTCTGGGGATTCTTCATCAGGGTTGGTCAACTCTTGGATGTCTCTTACCAACCAGCCCAGTGCAACTTTTCATTTAGAGCTTGACTCTTCTTCAGGAGACTTTTCCCTTACTGTGCGGAGTTGGAGGGTCAGAAGTGCTTTGTCTTTACTTCCCCACATGGAAATGAGTGGACTTGCCATGTGAATGTTTGTTTCTTCTTCTGTGGCAAATCAAAATGCTGATTGGGGTTTTTTTTTCTACCAGGTTAGTGATTGGATGAATATGTCTGTTGGTTCAGAAATGGCACAGGGATTTGGTACACACAAATACTTGGGCCTTGAAAATTAGGAGTATGGTTTGACTCTGCTGTTCTGCAACTCAGTTTAATAAACTGAATTCTTTAATTGCAGAAATCGGTGTGCAGTTAAGGAATTGAATAGCTTTTATGAATTGGCAACTGTGCTTGTGGCGAGAGCTTATCTCTGGTGTCTAACAAACAAAACCCTTCAGTTTTCTGGAGGAAAAAAGACATTCTAATCGGCAGTATCAGCAAAAATCTACATCTGTAATCCCTCAACAGCTATGAGAGGTGTTGAAAGTAGATTTGTCAGTCATTTACATGGTTTTTGATCAGTGGGAGGGAAGAGGGGGAGTCCTGTTAGTTTTGGAGTGGAATATCTGGCACAAATAATTACGTGTTTTTTCTTGAAAGGGGGAAAAGTCTGGAAGTGTGATGTTTCAGTTTAGTAATAATGTGATAGAAAACCATATGTGGTTCAATCACTGAGATGCAGCCTGAAGCATCTGTTGTTGCTGTGTGAATACCAAAAGCTTTAAATAATAAAACTGAGAGTAATGACATGCCTAGTGTTCTACTTTTAAATTTATCAACTACACAGATTGGAAAATATTACTATCTGCTCTGGTTAAAATATCAGTTAATCTGGTTTTTAGTAGAACACCTGAAAGGCTGAATTCCTGGCCCTCTGCTTTTTGTCTTTCAAAAATCTTCAGCTTTTCGTATTGCTTAGTATTTCACAGGGAAGCTTCCTGTAAATGGTGTCAGGGCCATCCCCTCAATTTTAGGGTTTTCTTGAAACTAGAAGTGTTCAACAGGATAACTGGTTGGTTGGGTTGCGTTGTTTTTTAATAAATAAATTATTCTTACCTCCAGAAAGCTTTGCCCTTTTTTTCCCTCAAAGCTTATTGTGGCAAAGAAGTAAAGAATGAGTAGAGTTATGTTTTCAGCTTGTTAAATAGGCTGGAAAATGGGGCAATTGTCTGCTTGGCGCCTAGATGTATTTTAGTGGCAGTAGAGCACCATTAGCATGAGCAGTGGAGGGATGGTAATGCCTCCAGGAACAAAAGCGTCTAAACATTTTAAACCCCCAAATTTGCAAGAGGTTCAGCTGCCTACAGTTTGTAAACATGTTGTAGCATCCTTCAGCATACCAGATGTTTCTACCCAAGCTGTGCTAGCTCAGGAAACAGGCTACTCAGAGCTCCTGAGCAATGTCAGCCACACAATGTGGCTTTTCTTTCTGAGTCCTTCTTAGCTAATTGGTGCTCAAATGCTTGCAGTGATTGGTGGCATTACCTCCAAGGAAATGATGCTTACAGAACCACTCTATAAATGCTGTTTGGCAAATGGAGGGGGAAGAGTCTTCTTCCCAGAATGGAATTTGTCATCGGATACCAGGCATTGCTCTGAAAATTGCAGCTGACGGAATACCATACTGTTAGGCGTGATAGCACATACACTACTGCATGGAACTTCTCAATGGCTGGAGTCTCCAAAATGCTGTGCTTTGTGCTCAACTTGCCTACTTTGCAAAAATAGATATTTGTTATCTCCTGAATTTTGAAACAATGCAGGGAAATTATTCAGTCGTGAGGCTTTGTCTGTGAAGTTTTCTGGTAGTGACAGAAACGCCATAAATGAGCTGTTTTTTACAGGTAGGCAGAATGTGCTGCATGTGAAAATGTGGCCATTCCTCATGTGGTAAATCTTCATTGGCTTATTTCATTATGAAAAAATTAGTTCATTAATTAGGAGGACCGCAGGGTGCTTTCCCAGGTTATTCCTTCCACATCTTTAAGAGCACAGAGAATCAGGACAAGCCTGGCAATGTCAGTGTCGTGCATGAAAAACTAGCGTTTGTATGGGGCAAGATTAGTAACAGGAAAGGCGTTAAATCTGAATTCTTTCTGGATGTTTTGATATACTTACTATTGCTTATCTGCTTTTCCTCCTTTAGTTGTTTTTGTAGGTACTTCTTTCAGCACTTTATCCATGTGCTTTACAACTTCCTTCTTGCCTCTGCAGCACAGTACGTTAAAACAGTGTTAACGTGGTCAAGTCAATTGTTTCAGCAGCAGTGCAGTGTTAAAATTGAGCTGGCCCTAAACAATCTTTACTCCTTTTTCAGTTATACAGTCTTTAGTGAAATGATCATGGAATGTTTACAGGTCTGTTGTTAACAGAAATAGGCAAGTTCTCAGTTGCTAAGCATATGTTCGGTATTTTCATTTGCTGGGAAACCCAGACTATTCATTTGGTATGCCATTCAAATTTGGACCTGGAGGAGGAGGGACCTGAACAAGTCCAAGATGAGTGTCCTAATTAATGGTGTATAAAATAAAAGGAGGATACAGTCAATTACCACACTCTGTTTTACTAACTCATGCCTGTTGTTCTGCTTCAGAAAAAAACAAAAGGCAAGAAAGAAAAGCAGCAATGCTTTGTTTCAGGCTGAAGAGAACATGTTTCTCCCCCAGGAAGCAAACACTGAAGTTACTTGCTTTTGTGTTTTTTGGGTTTTTTTTTTTTCCCCTCTTTTGCTGCTGAACCAGAAATCAGTTGCTTGTGTTAGCATATTTCTGGCTACAGATCTGCTGTGCAGCTATAAACAATGTCGCTACAGAAACTTCTGTCATCCATAATCTTAAAAGGAGAAATGCTTCTTATTTAGCAAATAGAACAGTGAAGAGTGATTTATTGCTCTCCTCTGACTTTTTCCCCTTCTGTTCTGATTTTAAACTTAATGACATATTCATTGAAAGGTCCCCAAAACACTACACAGCATTACAAGAGTATTTCTGTCCATCCACTACAACGGTATTGTATGAGGTTATAATACTTTCAAAACACTGGAATTAAGTTTGCTTTAGATATATATTTGTTGCTTTGTAAAAGAGAGAAATTATAAACAGTAGTTGGACAGAAATAGCCTTTTCTGTTCTTTTAAACAGAATAATTTTAGTACATGCACTAGGCTTACTTTAACTGAAACTTTAACTGTAAACTGCTTTTATTTGCTGGGGCTTGCCCATGCTGTCTGGTTCATGTGAAAACATCTGTGTGTTACAGTTGCAGCTTTATTGCTATAAACCTCTGGCCTTTATTGCCTTTCTTTAGAGCCAGCTCCATCTATCCCTCTCTCCACTTCTTGTATCTTAATCTTGCTTAGCTGTTTTAATAGATTGCATTTTCCAGTGCTACTGGTAAAGATTTCAAAGTTGACTTTTTCTTTTCTAAAGACCCTCTCTTATAATTAACCATTGTTTAATGAAAAGATGTGGCAGATACGGAAGGTTCACAAAGAGTGTATGCTGATCCCTGCTTTGTAATGATTTCTTGGTTTCCTCTTTATTCTTAGATTAGTTATGTATGGGTTTTGAGAAGGTAGTTTAAAATGTATTCTGGAGTTATGTTACCGAGAGTAGTATTTTGGCTTGATGTGTGCTTTATTTCACTTTCTTAAGCCAATGCTTAAATGCAAACATATGAAGGAAAACACCTACCTGTATTCATAAAAAAAAAAAAAGGCAAGATTAAATAGAGCAAGAAGGATCTGTTGTTTATTGTAACCCAGGAACAGCTTTTAGAGGATTCCTATTTGTCTGTGTACAAGTGTGACAGTGAAATATGCCTGTGCATTCAGCCTGAGATCGTGAAAACAGTAATGATCGCGTGCTCACGCTCGGGGGCAACTCCAGCTGTTTCTGAACTAGAATTGCTGCAAATCCAGACAAACGAGTGCATATTGGTCAATGGTTTATAACAGGTTTAATCCTGGGAGGGACTGGGGAGATGTGTGCGTGTGGGTGTCCCTCATCACCAGAAGGATGTGCCAGGATCCCAAGTGGACCCAGCTGAGCTGCTGCCAACCCCATGGCCAGGCAGCTGCAGGCACTGTGCGTGTTGGAGGTCACACGCATGTCAGTATTCTTTACGTGATTCCTCACATGAGGTGTGCATCTGTGAGAGCTGCATTCATTCATAATCCCTTCAGCAATTGCTTTGTGCCCTGCAAAACGTGAAAATAAGCTCTGGTATTTGTGATAAGCATATGAGATTCTTCCCCAGAATCAGCCCTCCGCGTTCTCTGAGGTCTTTCTCTCTGTTTTCTTTCTACCTGCCATTGTGGAGGCAGTACTCTGTGGGTATTTTTCTGTTCTTTGTGTGTGCAGGTAGTAGGTCACAGGCTGAAAATGAAGGTACAATTTATTGTTGGAATGAAGTTACATGGGCTAACTATGTCGATAAATGTTCAATGTAGATTAGTGTCCTTATGCTGTTGGTGTTTGTATGGCCCTACGGAAATCCACGTAGTGTCATTTGTGAAGTAACTGAGATTAATTTCAAGAATTTGAAGTGAAATTAATTGTATCAATGTAATAAAAGAGGCGAACTATTTAATGTCTTTTTTTTTTTGTTTCTTTTGCATTTAGCTGAAATAGAAATAATTTGAAGATGCTTGGTTTCTGTTGAGAAGGTGTTCCTAGAACAGCAACATAGAGGTCTTGTGTCATCAGCTTTAACCAACACATAGTAAGTTTAGTGGTTGGTGTTTTGAAGGCACATTGCTAACAGGGAGTGAAAGATGTGGTGAGAAATGTAGTAACGTGGGGTGAAGGAACGATGAGGCTGTCCTGTGTTAGAAAATCCTTGGCACATATAGCACAATTTCTTCGCAGTGGTGTGTTATTGTAGCCATGCTTCATAAGAATTTAGGTATATACATATTTATAAGGTATAATATCCAGGTCAGTCTGAAGTAGCTGTATGAGTAGAAAACTGGAAAAGCATAGGGAATTCTCTGGGGAATTAAGATGGAGGTTAGGGGGTAGGAAGAAAGGAATTGATGGCTTAAAAGACCCTTTAAGAGCTGCAATATTATTTCTTAGTCTACTACAGTCATATTTTAGCTGATAGGTTTGTTTTTCAGATTGTAGGGTTTGGTTTTGTTACTATGAAATAGGTACTGAGTCTGTTACAATTTAAATCATTGCAACAGTCTCTAACTTCACTGGTACAGTGTTAGACAAATGTGAGGAGTAGAATTAACACAGTGCAGCGTGGTGACTGTTCAGTTTCTGTTGAATTTGAGATGTGAACTCAGATTTCCTTGCTTTATAGATGGCCAGACTACAAACAGCTTTGGTAGCTCACTGTATTTAAGAATCATCGCTGTTCTTGAAGCTGTTTCCTACTGTGCATGTCGTGCACACTAAGCGCAATGTCAAGCTTCATTCCTAACTTAGCTTGCAACTGTGCAGAGAACCTGTAAAGTATCATACTTGTAACAAGAACTGGCCAAGTGGCCACGGGCTTCAGGCTAAACTTCAAACGAGTGTTAGTCACTGATTGCATGACAGATCCGTGTGTTTCTTCATGAAAAGATGTTTCGGGGGAAAGCAGTGAATGGGTTGTGCCTCCTGCTCTGCCAGGAATCCCTGCCTTGCACAAAGATTGGTTTATAGGCTCTTTCCCAAGAGGGGGTCAGAGATGCTTGCCTCCCCCAAATGGTACCGGGGAATTTTCCTGCTTTTTATTCTTTGAGGCCAAGTCAGCTCTGCTGCCAGAGGTGTTGGTTTTTTCCTGACTCCCTTCCACCATGCACACTGAAGAAAGTGAGACTCCTAAACTGCAACAGAATCCGATTTGATTTAATATTTAAATCAGAATTTATTCAAGCAGTCAGATACTGGTGTCATACTTCCTCCCAGTTCTGTTTTAAGCTGTGTACTGAATGTTATATCAGTTTTACTTGGAAACCAATACAAACCCAAACTTTGTGGAGCTGATGCAGACCCCGATGATGACAAAGTTGTGTCGGTTCTGAGTTTACTCCTGTGGCTAACAGTCAGTTGTGGCTGCATCAATATACAACCATCTGAACTGATTCAATAGGACTTCCTGCACTTAAATCAAATAGCAGCAAGAATAAACTTTGACTGGAATCTTAAGAGGGGTATACATGTAAATGTGTGAAGAGAGCTTCATGTTTCTGTTCTGTTCTGTATGTGCCTGTTTTGTTTGGGAGGCCTCGCTGTCATCTACTGCCACTCCAAGCTCAGAGGTGTTTATCTGGGCTCGCTGTCTTGCTGAGTCTACGGTAAACAGCACTGCACAAGTTCTTGCACAGGCATCCAAAGATGCACAGTTTCTTTTGAATGTTTGTTGACAACACCATTACCTGAGTTGTATCACTTTTTAATAGTCATTTTTTTCCCCTCAAAACTTTGCAAATGGTTTGATGTATAATAACCTCTGACAGTGCTCAAATAGTGTTCCTGATACTTAATTCCAAGCCAACTACTGTACAGGCTGGTGTGGCTAATGAGTTTCCTTGGGATTGTCTTCACTGCACGGGCGTTCCTGACTCATACTCCATCTTCAAGCAAGTAAAGGAAACCCAAATCAAGCAGGCTTTAACCTCAGTTGCTTAGTCTGTCTGGGAGTACTTAGCACAACTCCTGTAATACAGAAACCTGTTGCTCAAGTATTATTCTCTAATGTGATGGCAATTGCTTCTGTTAGTCTAACTGAAGAGAAGTTTCAATCAGCATGGACAGTTTTACCAACTCTGCTGAAGCCGTAAGAGCTCTGAGTGTTCAATCTTTAAGTACATGGAAAACCTTGGCAGAAAGTGGTGTATAAAAATGAATCTACTGCTGCTTATCAGTAAATAAGAGCGATTTGAGAATAGTGACCGCAGTGGAAGTAGAGTGTAACTAGTAGTTTGTGAAAGTTGTGCTGAACTTTGTAATTCATGTTCCACAGGTAGACATCTGTGTTCAGAGAACAATGGAGCAATGCAGACAAGGTCTGTAGCTTGTGAGAGATGGATTTCTCTGCGTACAAATTTGAATAGAAATAAAATCGGACCGCAGTTTTGTCAGGGAATAATGTGTTAGTCTTGTTTTATACCAACAGTTGATCTGTTTTATAATACTGATGACGTGAATTTATTTGTGTATCTGCTGTGGTCTGACAAAATATAAAGCAATTCCTGGCTTTTGTGTTGGGAGGATTATTCATTTAGGAAAACGGACAGCACTCTGTTTCTGTTCTTCGGGATAACCTGTGAAGGTACTTTTCCCTGAGGAAGTGATGCTTACACATGGAGAGCTATGTTGGTATGGATATCTGATGTAAGTCTGATGGTGTGTTTCCCTTTGTAGCTGAATGCTGTTGATAAGTCTGTAAGGTGAACTTTGATCTTGGGATCATCTGTACTGCAGATTTTGTACCGAGCCTGCAGTCTTGCCAATGCTTATTCCCATGAGCTGTATTGTGACATTCTACTTAGTGTGATGTATGTGGATATGGAGGCTCATTGTTACTAGTTTGCTTGTGTTTGATCCTGGCAGAGTTGGATATAGCCCAATTTAAATGCAAAGAAAATGTGAAAGGATGTCTTTCAGAGCCCAAAGTCAGAACAGTGCTTTCTCTGGTTAGTTAAGAACTAGATAGTGCTCACCAAGATGTGTGAAGGTTCACAAGCAGAATACAAGAGTGTCAGGAGATACATAATTCAGGCAGCTTCCCAAGGGCTGTCCACAGCAGGGGTTAGTTGATGCAATATTAGGCTTGCAGATCAGGACTTACAGGCAAGAATGAGCTGCCTTCACTTGCTTGTATGAATCTAGTTGACTTTGCAGATGGTAAATGCATGCTGCGCTTACTTGTGAGGAGATCACATCTTCTCCCTTGTGGTCCCTGGAAGAATCTGAACTGCAACAGTACTTTTTCTGGGAATTTCTACCACTCAAATATTTTTTTTATAAACTGAATTCTGTCTTGATCAGAGAAGGAGCAGTAATACAGTTCTGTATTTTTTTCATAGAATCACAGAATCCCAGCCTGGTTTGTGTTGGAAGGGACCTTAAAGCTCATCCAGCTCCAACCCCTAGAGCAGCTTGCTCCAAGCCCTTGTATCCAACCTGGCCTTGAACACTGCCAGGGATGGGGCAGCCACAGCTTCTCTGGGCACCCTGTGCCAGCGCCTCATAGGGAAGAGCTTCTGCCTAAGAGTTCATCTCAGTCTCCCCTCTGACAGGTTAAAGCCACTGTCCCTTGTCCTGTCCCTACAGGCCCTTGTCCAAAGCCCCTCTCCAAGTGTCTTGTAGTCCCTTTTGGTTTGTTTCCTAATGACTGAATTAATTTCTTTCCCCTCTTGTAAGTAATGTTTGGTGAAGGCAATCCCTCCTTGCAACAAGAATCTGGCACAGTGTCATCCAAAGCTAGAGAGAATGGCCTGCAGAACGAACACAGTCCAGAGTAAGGAAAAAGAAGTTGGGATTCTGCAAGAAACATGTAGCACCAGGATTCTTTTAATGCAGGTTCCCCACTGGCTGTCTTGTGACTTTTTAAATACATTGTCAGTAAATTAACAGGTCGGACAGGTTCTGTCTGAAAAGAATATACAGACCACAGATTCTTTTATTTTTAATTACTAGAGTGGATGAAAGCAAGGTGTGGTCTTTGGCCCAGCACAGAGTCAGGAACTGACTAGCTTCTGTGCCTTCAGGTGCATCTCATCTTCCTGCCTTGATTTCTCCAGCTGCGATAGAGGTGTGATACTTGCCTCAGGAGGAAACTGAATGTATTTGGGTTTTCAAAGTTCCTTGGAGATAGAAATTCTATCTACATAATATTTCTCTGTATTAGATGGTAGAAAATTAACCTTTTTATTAAACATTTTAAAATGAAAGTCCTGATCACAATGGCTTCAGTTCAGTTTAGCTGCGTTTCTTCTTGTCTGTGTGGAAAGTAACTGGAAAATGCCCTCTGAGAACCTGCCACAAACATTTCCATCTGGTAATTTCTTCAGTTTTGTGCTATGTGTGTCTGAGTATCTGACCTCAGAGAAAGATGAAGACAGTGAATTTGTCCTGAGACCGGACATATCTAAATGATCAAGTGCATTTGATGAGACATCTAAGAAGGAAACATATTTTTACAGTCTTTATCCATCTACACTGTTCTTTAGTTCTGTGTTCTGTCAAACCCAAGCAGTTTTAGCACTGGAAGATTGGCCTTCAGACTTGTGAGAACTTGGGTTGGGAGTCCCTGCTTTCTAATTTTGAGCTTTAGGACTCATTTTGAGGCATAATTTATGTCTTTGTTTATCTGTTAGAATTAAAAACTTCAAAGAAATAAATTGTGTGCAATGTCTTGAGATGCCCTTGGGAGAAATGGGGCTCTAAGGAAAACACCAGCATTGCAAAACTTGCAATATTATGGAATTGCAACATAAAGAACACGGGGAGGGGGGAGGGCAAGGCTAGCTGCTTCTGTTTTTTCCTTGTTTCACTCACTCTGCGCAGTCTGTTGTTACATTTGGAAATACGAAACTTTAAATACTGTTCTGAGCACATCAGGATTTTGTTGTGTCGACCTGAGCACTGTTGTATCTCCCCTTAACTTGATTCGTCTTCAGGCAGATGTATGAAATAGTTGGAAATCTTTGTTAGTTGCAGTGCTGTGGGTTTACATTGTTATTCATCCACATATCTGGTGCTTTGCATTTCATGTGACTGCAAGTGTGGACAGGAGCGTGTGATATCACTGTGGAGGAGCAGGGTTTAGCTGCTCTCTCCAGCTGTAGCGGCGCGCTCTCGCCCTGCCCTAGAGCTGGTTCCGTAAGTGCTGTCAGCTCCTTTGGTGGAGCAGCATCCCAGCCAAGGGAAACGTGTTGTGAGCTGAAGCTGGGGCTGGTTCCGCAGCTCAGCCGCAGACAGCTGGAGCACAGTTTGTCTCTGTGCAGAGGGCTTTCTTTTGGATTGCTTTTATTCTTTAGCTACAGCTTTGCCCCTTAGATGTTTAAATCCGCACCCAAAACGACTGGCAGAGGAAGGACTCGGATAAGCTGCTGGGAAATGGAGGCTGTTTTCCTGGGGTTTATGCATCTCTCTTTTAGTTGCAAATAGTTGTCATGTACTTTGTAGGCTACGCCACGTGCATACACATCACAGGGGTTTATTACTCGGTGTGACAAACACATCCTGACTTACAGGAGATGCAGTGAATTGTTTCACTAATCCTCTTCCACTATAGCCTGTAGGATTAATTTTGGTAGCAATATTTGCTTTCCTTTCTTTGCTATGGGATTTTAACATCATTTCATGGAGCATTTGATTTATGCATACATAGATTGAAAAACTGAGAATAATAACTTGAGGTTTTTCTTGTTTTAAACAGTTGTAACACTTCTTGTCCTTATTCAACTGAGCAGCACTCTCAAAAGCATATTTTAAAACACTTCTGAGAACATGGAACAATTTAGTAGAGTATCTACTTGAAAAAAGTCTGTGATAAATGAAATAGAGCATTTCCAAACCTAAGGAAAATGGGTCTTCAATTCTCTTTAAGCTATATATTGCTAAGGGTTTATTTCTTTGGCTGTTTCAGTTAAGCCAGTAGCATGCATGGGGAAATGTATTTCACATCAGCTGTTTTAATCAGCTGAGGCAATGATGGTATGGAGAAAAATTAGCCTGTTTTTTAGAAGTCATTATAGGTACACATGTGTGTACGTATACATGGATGTACATGTCATAGAATCATAGAATAGTTTGGGTTGGAAAGGACCTTAAGATCATCGAGTTCCAAACCCCTGCCATGGCCAGGGACACCTCACACTAAACCATGTCACCCAAGGCTTCGTCCAACCTGGCCTTGAACACTGCCAGGGATGGAGCATTCACAACCTCCCTGGGCAACCCATTCCAGTGCCTCAGCACCCTTACAGTAAAGAATTTCCTCCTTATATCCAATCTAAACTTCCCCTGTTTAAGTTTTAACCCATTACCCCTTGTCCTGTCACTACAGTCCCTAATGAAGAGTCCCTCCCCAGCATCCCTATAGGCCCCCTTCAGATACTGGAAGGCTGCTATGAGGTCTCCCCTCAGCCTTCTCTTCTCTGGTCTGAACAGCCCCAACTTTCTCAGCCTGTCTTCATACGGGAGGTGCTCCAGTCCCCTGATCATTCTCATATATATCCTGCAACTTCATTCAGAATGAGCTGCCTTTTTCCAAAAATAAGATACAAAATAATTGGATATTTCTTTGTCCCTATTTAAAACCCCATTAACTCTGGTGACCTGCTGTTCTGGAAGAGGGGGTTGAAGTCTGACCTCTGTGCACTTTCTCCTGCCCATGTAAGAATCTGTTTAATGAGCACCTCGGTGGTGTTGGCCCTGTTCTGGATCTTTCTGCCTACACTGAACATGCCGCAGGTGAGAGGAGCTGCCCGGCCACAGGGCGCAGGGCAGAAGAGGAATGGCAATGTTAGCCCCTGCTCAGGGCCTGGCACTGCACAAGAGGAGCTGCCTGGCTTGAGCATCTCCAGCACTGACCTCCTGAGGTGTGAGCCCAGGGCAGAGAGGGGGGAAGCGGGCCCAGGTGAGGTGTCTGAGCAGAGGGCGTGTGTGGGAAGGCAGGAATGGATGTTGGCAGGAGAACATGGCAATTGGGGCTGGTTGGGCAAGAGCCTGGGACAAGTAGGTACTAGTAAAGGAGTACTGGAAATGAAGATGGGAGTGCGAGGCTCGGGTGATAGGACTAGCTACAGGAGAGGAGTGAGGCTGGCACCAGCGGTCACAAACCAGCCTAAGGGCAATACTGTGGGCTGAGAAGGGGACACCACAGAAGGCTCTCGTGAGCATTTTGCCTGTTTGGCAGGTAGAAGTAGTTCAGCCAGTAGTTAATACCTGTGTGGGTACGAGTTTTGTGCCGTAATGGGGATAGTGCTTGGGTGGCTCTGTTATTTTTTGACTCGCCCCGTTAGGGAACTCCTACTGAAATACTGTGTTAGAGCTTTGAATTTTGATTCTTGAAGACACGGCTTCTCTGTCAAGAATCCATGGTGTACAGCAGTTCTTATCATAAGCCACTTTTTACATAAGGCATTAGTCTTGCTTGCTGAGAGGGACCATGCTTACTGAAAGAGCTGGGTGATATTTGGGTGGGTTTTTTCCAGACTGCTTAGTGTGGAGCCTCATCTTCATGTGTGCCCACTACTCAAACAAAGCTCAACAGGCAGGGCTTTTCAATTCCTGGTAGTTTTTTATGTGGCACTTATCGCTGAATTGCCACAAAGCTTCATAAACCTTTAATTAATCTTTACACCACCTCTTTGATATGATTCCATTTAATCATTATTCAGGACCAGAGCCAATAAATCTTTCTTTACCCAAAGTGAGGTGAGGTCCTGTGGGAATTTAGCCTGCAAGGTAACCAAGCAGAATCATGCACTACAGCTGTGTATGGGTGGCACACCAGGGTAACCCCCCAAAATCTTCTTCCTGGCATTTTTTAACTTGCGTTGGATTTTTACAACCATTGTGACTCTCTTTAAGCATTTTTGTATGCTAAAAAGCATCTGTAACGCTATTTATCCTGAAAAAAGCTAGCTCAGGCTTGTAATGGAAGGAGTAGAACATCCCCAGCTCAGGGGGGTTGGCTTTTTAAATATATTTTAATTTTATTTTTGGGTTTTTTGTTTTTTGGTTTTTTTTGGTAACGTTTTTGCTACTTCCTTTAAAGCAAATCCCAGCTCAGCTAAGAATAGCAGCAAACCCAGCATTCAGCCTGGTACATGCGTGCGCTTTGGGTGCCATGTCGCTCACCAAGCAGTTTAGTCCGGGCTGCTCACTCCTATTGGAGTCGTGCTTCTAGGCCAGTTACCAACACTGACATAAACTAAATTATGCTGAATATTAAGGTTGTAAACTGAGCCTGTGATTTTTGGGGATAGAGTACCATACTTCCGTGCATGGTTTAAATGCCTGTTGGTACATGTTGTGCCTATTTGCTTGTTCATTTATCGTCATTTCAACAGATCAGCAATTCAGACCAATGATGTGATTCCTTGTTTCACTCTCCTGACCCAGCCTGAGCAATCATTTTCATATGATGGTTCAATTTCTCTGCCTTCTGGAAGCAGGAAGCACAGAATTTTGGCAAGAACATGACTTGTGTCATTAGCTCAGCTCACCCCCTACAGCTCATGTTTTAGTTTTTCCGTGCATGGGAGCTGGGATCTGCCTGTTTACAATGGGATTTCCTTTACAATGGAGTGTTTATCAGAAGGAGATACTGGGACTATCAGGACCCCTTCCTCTTTAGCCACCAGACCTGTCCCAAAATAATGCCCTTTTTACCCTCTCAGAGTATGTAGACTCCGTTATACCCAGGAGGACCCTGCTCTTTTCCAGCACTTTGGAAGAAGATGGTATATTACTGGTCTTGTAGTAGCAGAGTAGGAAAAGCTCATGCTGCTTCCACTGAAAAACAGTTTTCATGGAGAATTTTCAGCAGCCTTTACATTTGATTTTGGGACTAAAAATTACTTTTCTGGAAGGAAAAATGTCTTCCCTTGTGTTCTCCTAGAAGTGGAAATGGTAACTTTGATCCACTGGGAAAGAGTAGGGTTTCACCTTCCTAGTACTGTAACAGCATTCACTGTCAGTACTTGTCAAGGCCTGAGAGCATGAACTTTTGGAGCTGATGTTTGTGTTTTGGAACAGGGAGGGCTGACCCCTTCTGAAAGGTTTTCCCTCGGACCTGTGCAGGCAGCAGTATTGTTTCCCTGAGAGCTGTGAATTTGTACAGGCTTTCTCTGTAGTGAGTAAATACACCCTCTAGTAGAATCAATACCATTTTCACATTCCACATGCGTGCCACATACTACACACATGCACACATATGATGTGTATAGATATGCAGTTAAAACATTTCTTCTTGTACTGCTACTTTAAGCAACGCAAGGGCAACGCTTTGGTGGTTGAATGTGGTGGTTCTTTTCTCTTGTGCTCTTCTAGTGGCTTTAGGGGACAACAGACCCCGTCAGCATCTTGAGCAAGGGTGCGGTGCTGTGGGTGGCTGGGGTTTTGTGAGCACTGCAATTGGTAATAAGTGAATGTGTGTTTAGGGTGGCGGGGTTTTATAGTGTGGTAAAATAATTTATTAAGGTCAAATAGTGTTAAAATTGTAGAGAATAAGACCCTCAGTTGGAAAAGGACTTCAATGAGATTTCATTTTAACTTAATGAAGTAGTAGGTTGCAAGTTATAAAACCAGGTGCTGTAATAGGTACTTATTAACATTTCTATCCTACCATTGAGGATAAGTAATTACTTTAATGTTTAAAAGCCAAAATTAATTTCTTCTATAACAAAAGCTGTACTTGGTTTTACTGAGTGGTTCTTAGCAAGACAGTGTGGATTCATGGTTTTATCTCACTTACATGGTTGTCACCTGTGTGGCCTATGATACTCAGTCTTTATGGAAGCAAGGTCAACTCTGCACACAGAAGCAGGTGTCCGTACATTTGACATGGAACTCGAATTAGGTCCTGTGAGTACATTTTATGCATTGCCAAGCGAGTTATGAAGGGGGAAACTTTTCAAAGACTTCAGCATTCATTGAGCTCTTTGCTTTATTTTGAAGCCCTGTAATTAGTGGTTTCTTGAAACTGGATTTGCTTCTTCCCAAAGCTGAGGGGTATGCACAGTAATTCTGAAATCTAGCCTCTAAACATGGTCTGGCTCAGAACTTCTCTAAGTAAGAAGTGTTTTAGATGCTCGAGCACCAACCAAGCTGACTTAGAATTGGCTTTATTTCTTTAATACACTCTCTTTTCTTACTTTTTTTCCCTTCTTATTTCTCATAATGGAAAGATACAAAATCTTTTCTTTGCCCTGGTTACACAATGTTAGGGCACAGCAGAGTTAACAGTTCACTGTGTGCATCTAGAGGCTTTGACTGTGTTTGAGACTCTTTGTAGTTTGAGATAAATTACTTTTGTGATTATATCATCAATCCTTCAGAAATTTAAATTAGTATGCAAGTAACAGGGAAGATTATCAAGATTTTAATTAGCAAACAACAATTTTTCAACCTAGATAAACTAGATTTATCAGTTATGTATTCTAACTGCCTTTTTTAAGTGTTCTCAGCCCAGCTGAAGAGAACAAAGAGGAAAACACCAGCGAATTGTGAACTGCAAAGTACTACTGAGGAATGAAAAATATTCCTGGTAAACCTGATCGTCCCAGCCTGCTGTTCAGTTCACGGAAGCAGGCAAAGAATGCAGTCAAGTCAAATCAGGTGCCATTGAACACTTCTCAGTTGTATTTCACCTTGTAGAACTTGGAAGATACTTGGAAGGATCACCTGGTACATCACCTCCACTGCCCTTCAGTCCTTAGCGACTGCAGCATAGTTCTTTAGCTGTAACAGGATCAGCAGAATGTGTACTCGGCATGCTCCTGCTCACCATGCATTGAAAAAATCTTACACACACTCTGAGCTTTGAAATAACCAGGAGTTACAGCTTTGTGCCACAGTGAGGGGACAGAAGGTAATCAAAGGACGTAGTTCAAGTCCTGGGTCCGCACGATCCAGCTGATGGAAGCAAAGTCTGCTGCTTCCTAAATTGCTGTCTGCTGCTTTCTGGAGACAAGAAGTACCTGCTAGGGCAGCAGCTGCTGCCAGAACCATCAAACACCGTCTTCTGGCCTATTTTAGTTTGACCCAGACAGCTAAATGTAGCTATTGCCAAAAAAACCCCAACCAACCAAATGCAGGCTGCAGTGGTGGCTTGTCTGTGTCCCTGCCTTTGTTCCTGTTTTTATTGTCCTGTTACCCTTGCCTCACTTCCTTCATGTAAACAGTCTATGGTACAGTAGAGGAGTGCATTTAGTTTTGGAGTAGGAGACAATAGCTTTCTGGAGGTATGATGGAGCGGTACTGGAGAACAGAGGGAGCAGGCTGTTGCTGATGAGAGCAGGCTTTAACTAACTGAAAGCTTTTTAAATTGATAAATGTCTTGGAGGTTTTTGATCTGGCGTGAAAGGGCTGCTTCTAAATGGCTAAATCTTTACAAATAAGTGAGCTGAATTTTGTATTTACATTCACAAGGGAAATACATTTTTTTAAATGTCTTCAAAAAAGTGACTAATAGAGAATAAGAACCGCAGGACAGCTAAACATGTAAAAACATCCAGCCCCCAGTGCAGACAAGCCAGTCTTAAGAGGCTTGCAACTCAAGATAGTTTTGGTCATCACTGTGTTTTTTCTTTCCGTGGCAGTTCTATTCTTACTAGGCCAGCAGGGCGCTGAGAGCAGGATGTCTGCTGGCTCGGTCCTTCAGGCAGTAGAGAGCTTCGTATCTTGAGTGACTCAGTGGCTTATGATGGATGCAGACAAGTACACATGCACACTCACAAACAGATTTCCTTGCTAGATATGACTGTTTTCTAAGCAGGATTGCCTAAGTTAGGGTATGACAAGAATGAAAGAGACCATGCAAATTCTTTTGCTACAACTTAATATCAGGCCTAAGGAAGTCCACTGGTAATAATAAAAATATGTTCATGTTCTATAATGTCTGGCATACTGTTGAAACCTTTGTCTAATAGAGGGCTGGTAAAACAAGAAGGAATGCACTGGTTTTCATTCAGAGATGTTCTTCCTGGTAGGGATTGCTTTTATTGATTTGTTTTCTAGGGCTGTGAAAAAGAGAAGGTAGTTTGTGATCAAAGATCTTGAGATGGCTGCTTGTAAGAAACTAGAAATGTCATTTTCCGTATCATGCACCTCTGAGCATCCTGTGCATTTAATACATTTTAACTGTATTCTTTACTATATCTGAACGTATTTAAAAGCAAACACCCCATCTTGATTAAATGAGACTTTTCCTTTACTTTTTAGCTATGAAATGTATTCTAACTGAAGTAATAAAAGCCGAGGTGGTTAAGTGTGGCAATTGTGCAGTTGGGTGTGTGGAAAACCAACAGCAGTGTTTTCCCTTCAGGCACATCGCCACCTAGCAGCCGTTAACTACAGTTTGCTCATGTTTTGGCTGAAGAAAAGTAGTAAAACCTGTAGCTAAGTACTCCTGCTTTATTCCTCCACCTCATCCTTGGAGAATGGTATCAGCTAAAAGGCAGTGTATCATAAATACCTCTCTGACCTCGGGAGCTGCAACACATATTTCTGTCCATTCAAAAATTGAGTTGTCCTGAGCAATACTGGATGTTGTTCTACATCAGAGTGTGTCTCGCCTCTATAAAGACTGTTTTGGATTTTTTTTTTCTACATTGCAAAATTGGTCACTGTAGAAATAGCTCCTGCTGATGATCAAGGTTGAAATGTCAGCTGTGTCCAAGTGAATGGCTTGAACATTGTTCTTTTATGGTGTCAATTCTCAACTGGTGTCATGCTGAAAACAGAGTGGTCTGGGTTGGAGGGACCTTAAAGCTCATCCAGTTCCAACCCCTGCCATGGGTAGGGACACCTTCCACTAGAGCAGGCTGCTCCAAGCCCCATACAGCCTGGCCTTGAGCACTGCCAGGGATGGGGCAGCCACAGCTTCTCTGGGCACCCTGTGCCAGCACTTCAGCACCCTCACAGGGAAGAGCTTCTGCCTAAGGCCTAACCTGAACCTCCCCTGTTGACAGTTGAACCCATTATCCTTTGTCCTGTCAAAAGTATGTATTTAGCTGCCTAGTTTTGACAGTGGTGATTGACCTGTCCTTTAGAACTTCCTTTTGTTTGGTTGGTTGGTTGTTTTTTTCCTCATTTGCTTTCCTTGCCTTGGAATACTTCTGTGATAAGACATTTGTGTGTGAAGACTGAATTTGCTTTCTGTATTAAAGTGCGTTAGAGCTTTAAGAGGTTGATCCCATCTGCTTTATGGGATGCTGAGAATCAAATCCAAGGTACTTCAGTGTGACCTCGAGAGTGATCCAGGACACGTGTGGCTTTTCAGCTACCTCTAGGGGATGCTGTTGTGTTAAAAGTTCAGTGTTTCAAACATTTTGTTCATAGATAATGGTATTTATCTGCCTTACAGAAGAAAAGTGTGTGCAATCCTGTAAGAAATATTCTAGCTAATATGAAGCAGAGATACTACAGCATGTAACTGTGTTTGCAACTATCAATATGTAGAATAGAGTGAGCTAACACAGGCCCCAGAGTGATGTTAATAGCTGTTTTTTCTATGTATATTGCATTTAACCTGCTGATGCATCAATTATTGCTTCCAGTTCAGTGAATGGTATCTCACAGTGGTGAAGTGTTTGATGGACAGCAGTCTGAATCACACAGTTGGGAATTCTTTGCTGTCAAGAACAGAGTACTTTAGGGTGACCCATATTTAAGTCAGTATTTAATGTCTGCTGGTTAATGTAGCTGTTTTCTTTCGAAGAATGATTTCTTATGAATAGATTGTTGTCTTAGAATGCTTGAGATACATTACTTGTGTGATTTCTCCCCCTGTTCTTCCACTAGGCATTGCCTTTCAGTATAGATATTTTAATTTAGAAATTCATAAAGTTCCCAGGGTTTGCTACCAGTTTATTATTATTTAATCTGAAGCATCTAAGTTCATTACACAACATCTGACAATGTTATCAGTGTGTCCTGCACTGCTGAAAGCCATTCATTCACATATTAAAGTGATCACTGCTTTCTAAAAACCTGTAGACCAGAAGAGTTAACTTCTTCATTAGCATCTGCCCAACACTACTGAGTAGTCAGGGAGCTGTAGGCAATCCCCAACCTTGGTTTTCCAGGCAAGCTGAGAAATATGTATCTTTGAATACAGAGGGGAATTCACATTGGACTTTGAACTGTAATGCCCTTCTGTAGCTAACACACTGTGTGCAAGCCCTCTCTTGTAGACCACCGCTCTAAATAAGTTTAGAATATTCATTTCTTCCTCATCACCTGCGTTTTCTGGAGAAAAAAAGTCAAGTATTTTAAATTGGAAAAAAAAAATTCTTAGCTCTTCTTATCCTTCCCAAGCATCTATTAAATGTATTGTATTAAGTGATTACATGGAAGCTGTCTATAGTAAAAACTGAATGTATCAGGAATACTTTTCTCCAAAAGCTTTGTCATACTTAAGAAAGAAACGTGCCTCTCTTTTGTTAATGTTGTAGGTATGGACGTTTGTTGCAGTTTATATCCTAAAGGACTTAGGCCTCTCTTGATGCCTTTATGAAATGGCTCATTAAATCTGAAGCATTAGCATAAAATATCTTTGAGTAGGCACAACATGATCTGCTATATAAAACTTCTAGTCCCCCTGCTTAAAAATCATAATGTCCTTAATAAAGAACATTTCCCTTCCTACAAAACAGCACACACTCCTTTGGGCTGGAGATGTGTGGTGCAGCTTTTGTGGTGACAAATCCTTGTGAGGCAGAAAAGCAACTGCAACCTTTTTATTAAGTACCATCCAAGTAATGTACTGTTAGTGAAGAGAACCCATAAGTTCTTACACCATGTTGAAGTCTCAAAAGATTAACTGCACTTTCAATTAGGAGAGTGCCCTTGTTGCATATAAACAATCAATAAAAGGCCTTCATCTTGACCTTCATCTTCCCAGCAGCGCAGAATTCCAGTCAGGGGATTTGTTGCCTGCTGTGTTGAATTCAGCTCTGTTGGGCTTTCTCCTGCAACTGAAGCATGTGGGTAGGACTACTTTTCTGTATCGCAAGCGAGGAAAAACCTTATTCGGGTTCTAGGGAATCATCCCTGGAGATGAATTTTTTATTCCTGTTTATCAGTGTAAGGCAAGTTGTCTGGTCCCACTGAAATACCCAGAGCATTCAAACAGTACTTCTCAATGTCTTGACAAAATGTTGCTTCACAAATTGCCTCTGTAATGTAACCCAAACTATTCTGTGATTCTGTTCTATGATAGTCCCCTTTTCTAACAGAGGGGAGAAATTCTCAGGTGGAAATGGAAGTTTGTTTGTGGTTCTCAATGAGTCTTTGCTCCTGTGTGTCCTGTTAGAACTCCTCATCCCGGTAGGGTAGGATGTGTTCTGAGCCAAATGGGCAGAGGGAGGCAGGGAGAAGATCAGGACACCATTAGCTTAGCTTTTTCTTTTCTGCTCTTTCTTACTTACACCGAACCTTCCTAGTATTCATTTCTCTTTTATTATCAACTCAGACTTCAGGTGCTGATCAGCCACAGGAAATGCAAACTGATGCCCATCGAGTGAGCACATGCTTATTACCTGTGCCGGTGTTCTGGCCCCTTACGATAAGCCTCTGTGGCTGAGGTCTGGGCTGCAGAAGGGCAGCCCCAATCTGAGGGGGGAGCAACTCCTGCAACATTCACAGCCTGGTTTGTGTTGGAAGGGACCTCAAAGCTCCTCCAGCTCCAACCCCTAGAGCAGCTTGCTCCAAGCCCCTGTGTCCAGCCTGGCCTTGAACACTGCCAGGGATGGGGCAGCCACAGCTTCTCTGGGCACCCTGTGCCAGCGCCTCAGCACCCTCACAGGGAGGAACTCCCCATCACCGATGCCTTCGAAACTGGAGCTTCAGCAGCTGTTAGAAGTGCAAGATGTTTAACTGGCTCTAATAACTTCACCGTGCCTGTGTCCTGGCTGACCTGTGGCACTACGTGTGTGCAGTGCATGCCCCCCACACCTCATTTCTCCAGCTTTAGTTGTCTTTGTCGCACCGGAGCTGCTGCTCTGCTCCGGCCATGTAAAACGGTTATTTTCACTGCACCAGCACCGGCCTCGCCTGAGGCCACGCCAGGAAATGAAGTGAACGCGCAGCAGCGCTCATTTCACCCCGACCGACGGGCCCCTGCTCCTCTGCCCCGCGCAGGCCGCTCTCCTCCCCTCAGCCGCCCGGCGCGCTCTGCGCATGCGTGGCGGGGTGCGCGCAGCCCGCGTGTCCGCGCAGGCAGGCAGGCAGTCAGCGCGCGGCGGGCCGCGGGCGGGACCGCGCCTTTGTCCTCGGCGTCCTCCCGGGCCTCTCCTCCCCGCGCTCCCTATGGAAGCGCGCAGACCGTGGTAGTGCCCCGGAGCTCGGCAGGGACCGTGTGTGCGCTGTAACCCCTCCGCGCTCCCCCCTCACCCCACCCCCGGCGCCGGTCCGCGGGAGGCTGCGCCCCGCGCTGGTACTGCTGCAAGCCGGGCGCGTCCCGGCCGCCCCCTCCCCGAGCTCCGGCGGCAGCGAGCGCGCTGGTCCGTTCTGCCAGCACGATAAATGCTCTTGATGAAGATGGACCTGTTGAACTACCAGTACTTGGACAAGATGAACAACAACATCGGCATTCTGTGCTACGAAGGTAATGGTTCCGCGCCGCGGAGCGCCTTTTGTCGGTGCGGGTGCTGTTCGTAAGCGCGATTTCTGCTCTGGGAAGGGAATCGCGGGCGGTCGGGGGCATCTCGCAGTCTGTGCTGTTAAAGCTTGGTTTGGAGAAGGGGGGTTAGTTCTTTTTAACTGCCTTCTTTTGGGGAGGGAGGGGTTCGTAAAGAGCATTTTTACTGTCAGGTCCCGTTTTCTCGCAGACACGGTCCGTTCGGCCGCGCTGCTGCCCCGGCAGGCAGCGCCTGCAGCTGCACCAGAAGTACTTTGTCAGGCGGGTGCGAGTTACCCGGCGTCAATCCCCGTCACCGGGCCCGCTCTGGGGCCAGAGGCGGTTCCGCGGCGGGTGGGCCCCGAGGCCCGGCGCTGGGGCCCGGCCGGGTCCCGCGGGCCGGGCCCGGGGCTGGCGAGGCGCCGGCGGCAGCACAGAGCCGCCCATTGTTCGGCTTCTCCTTCCCCGCACGCCTCGCAGAGCCCCGGCGAGAGGCCGCCCCTCCTCCGCCCCCCCCCCCCCGAACCGCCCCACGCTCATCTCCCCGGGGAAAGAATTACACAACTAGTTGGAAAACGCAGGTTTTCTGCTCTTCCCTGCGCTCTGAATCTTACTTCTGTTGTCTTCAGCTAAGGTTCGTTCTGCCTCTTGTTAGCATTCACAGCCCTCCTTGGAAGTTGCTTGAGGTAACGGGGTGAAACTCTTACTCGAGTGGAGTTTTATCTACGTGCAGTTTGAAGAAGTGGTTATGGCTTGGCTTTGACTGGAAAGAAAGGCACCATTGAGCTAATTCAGCTTGGCAGTAGGGCTGTTTTTGCTGTAGCCACACACAAGCATTGCAGAAATCTTTCTTCTGATTCAGCAGGAACATTTTCCGCGTTCATCTGGAAAACAAACTTGCTGTAGTTGTCAGGGAAGAAACAAGAAGGGGTGTGCATAGGATTGGGAGCTATCTGTTCACACCCTTCAGAAAGAGCTAGGCCGGAAGGCAGGGAGCTGAGCCTCGCTTTGCAAAACACCATCTTTTCCATCATTAAACTAGCATGGCCACATAGCTGTCCTTTGGGAAGTGCAGGGGCTCCCTGTTAACATCTCTGTTCCATTTTTTTCCCTTTTCCTTTTCTTTCCTGCACAAATATGTATATATTTGCTTGAATAAAGCTCTTTTACAAAAGCTTGAGCTTGCCCATTAGTACTGAATAATACAGAGCTGCGATTCAATAGAGTTCCATTTCCAAGCTCTTTCTTATTCTGTGCTTTCTTCATTACAAGAGGAAAAGTAGTTAAAAAAGGGGGAGAGGAAGAGGAAAAACAACTTTCAGGGTCCTTTAACTTTTTCATGGCTCTCTGCAGTAACCAGTGTTTTCTTTGGAAGCAGCTGACAACTATTGATGTAAACCTTGAAGTTTTGCATAAAATTCTGTTTACATGGTACATATTCCTGAGTGTTTTGTTGACTAAGGCAGAAAAACTGTAGTTTTGGCTCATTAGTTCAATTCGTTATAATTATGCCTAATATTTATGGGAGGTTTTTTCCAGTTGCTTTTTCCCCCTACCCGCTTTTCCAATAATTGTTACTTAACTGGATCTTAGCTTTAATAGCTCAAAGGCAAAGGAACAGCTTAAGGAATACACTCTACTGTAACAGTCTTTGTTTAGCTTGAACATCTGTTGCTATTTTCCTTATTCTGGAAGTTAACATTTTTAACACTAAAATAAACACACACAAAATGAAGAAAAGAAAAGCAAAACTTCAGTGGTGTTTATAGTGAGGTGTTTATATCCCAGTGGCTTAAAAAGTATAAACACTGGCAACATCTGCACTGAACTCGAAGAGTGTTTTGGAGATGCCTACACATCTTCCATACCTCTGCCATAGTATTTATTTTAGAAGTGAGTTGTGTCAGCAGAGATGGATCTTGTCTTTTCAAAGACGCTGCTGCTGTAGTAACTGTCCTGACAACAAAGCACCCTTTCAAACTCAATTAATTGAAGGTCATACTTGAACTACTTATAAATAGATGTCTTCCTGAAAAGTACTTTTGCAGATGTAGGATAGGATGCAAATACGTTGTATGATGAGAAAATAGGTTTGAAATTTCAGAGGAAAGAATTATGGGCCTGTATGCCATGAGAAGTAAATGAGATGGGCTCCCTATTCCTTTAGATTTTCTCTCCAAACATTTGCTTTTGCTTATTGAGATAACTGGCACCTCAGTTTAGGAGGTGTACTAGCGGTTTTAATCTTTCACCTCTGCCACAAGCCACTGGAACTGTATGCGGTTGATTTATAGCTGCAGCTTATGGATAAGAGATACATTGGTATGTAAGAAGGTGGAAAGGTTCTTCCATCATGTGCATTTGGCAGCCCTTTGGTTCAGCATGGAGAAGAAGAATGTAATCTGTGTCCCATGACAAGCCATGCTTTTTCTTGCCCAGCAAGAGTTATGGATAGCAATTTGTTATGTGTAAGCTTCAGGTTACTGGGTTAATGCCAGCCCTTGGTGAGTCTTCCTTGACTGGTAGGTGCAAGAAACCTCAGCTGTGCCTTCATTCTGTTCTAAGTAGTGTCGTTCATGATCGTGCTCCATTGACTGTGGGGACCTTTATTGACAGAGTGCTGTTTATCTGCCCTATGGACAGAAGAGTGTCCTTTTGTCGAGGGTGGTGGAAATAGTTGATCTGGAAGTTCTCCTTAGCTGTTGAGAAATAATGGCATGTGGCAGATGGAGCTGACTGCCTTGTTAATACGGAACCTTAACTGAAGTTTGCCTTCAACCTTAGGTGAAGTTACCTCAACGCTGTGAGGTTAGTCTAACCCTGGCACAGGTTGCCTAAAGGGGTTCTAGAATCTCCACCTTTGGAGATGGTCACAACCTGACTGGAAATGGCCCTGAGCAACCTGTCCTAGTTGAGCTTGGCTTTGAGCAGGAGGTTTGGACTAAGATGGTCGCCAGAGGTGTCTTCTAGGCTCAGCACTCCTGTGATTCTATAATATGATGGAAAGTTCTTCACACTCATATAATAAAGAGCCACAGCCAGCAAAAGGGTTAGAACCAGAGATGAGAGAGCTTTCTGAAAGGGTGTCCAGAATTTTGAATCACAGATTAAATCAGTTTCCTTCCCTTAGAGTTGTTTGTTTCATACCATTAGTTGGTGTCCTTTTGAAGTGTTTTCTTAATATCATTGCTAGTTTTGAGCTCCTGGTGATGCCCTGTGATAATCTCAAGTCTGATTAATACTTTTGGAGGAAAATGTTAACAACATGGTGGTTGTTTTTTTTACCAAATTGCATAAAAAAGACCATTTGAGTTTTGCCTCCCTCTCCAGTGAAAGAAAAATTTGAATCATTCAAATGAGAATGTTCAGTCTTTGCCAGTGGGAAAATGACAGTTGCATTGGCCATGATCAACTGTTTCAAGCAATTTATTGTAAGATACTTAGTGTAGTAAGAAAGAAAAGAAGAAATAATTAGAGAATTGTCTACTTGTCATCTGGATGTTGATTTTTAGCATGAATATATCTGATATCCTCCTACTGAACATTTGCTGCCAGTTATCAACAATGGCCAGTTTAATAGTAGTGCTTTCATATTATTGTTTTCTCACTAATGAGCTCAGAGACATCAGAAAACTCTTGGGAGACTGCTGTCCTCACCAAGGTACAAAGGCCACGAAGCAGAACCGTTCTATACCAGTCTGTAGTCTGCATTCCCAGCGCTTCGTATTGAATAACAAGTGCTTGATCCGGGCATGTATTCAGAGGTGGAACATCTGCATCTTGTTTTGCAATGGAAACTCACTTAACTTTAGCTTAATACTCTTTTTTTCAGAGAGCTTTGTGTGTGAGGTAATGGCAGGAGGGCTCAGTTAAACAAAACAAATCACAGGTGATCCTGCTCTTTGCCTGGTGCTGGGGCAGTCTAGCAAGTTTTGGCTCCTAGTTTCCAATAGAATATGTATGGGAAGGTGCAGTCTCCGAGTAGTTGTTTATCTGAGGGAGTGTACAGATGGTTGTACGTTGGAAAGCAGATTTCTGTCTTCCTTCCTCTTGCTCCCATTTTCAAATGCTTTGTGTTATTACTACATTCTCAAGGCCTGAACTGCTGTGCTGGGAAAGGTATAAAGAAATGCAATAAGATGCTAAGAAATCCCCCAGGCCTGTTATGAGACTTGGAGCACATGAAGTAGTTATAGAGTTCCCTGGACAGAGAAGGCTGGATTTCTTCTTATTTTTTTATTTAATGAAGAAAATTGGATCCAGATTGATAGGAAACCCACCCCTTCTTGCTTTCAGGACACCTTACATTAGTCAGTGGCATTACATAATTACTTCACTGACTTCCTGTAACAATGGAGCATTAGTTGGCTTCAGCACCGAGCTTGCATATCTAAATGTCACCTTAGCACACTGCAAGGCAGTTTGAATATATGCCTGTCTTCCTCAAAGCCAGTTGAGATGTTTGATACCAAACGAGGAGCCTGAAGTAGATTCTGTTAACTCCACTTGCTTTTTAATGAAACGTGATGTGTTTTCTGAAGTTCTAAAGAATAGTTTCCACCAGTTCTCTTTGCTGACCTTACATTTTACTCTGGGTTTTATAACATCACTTTCTCCTGTTAGCTCCGGAGTTTGGTTTAGTTTCTAAATATATAAATCTACTTTAACACTATTCTCCTATTAAGAATCAGTGGAATAATAAATGGGATAAAAATCTCCTTCATGGTGAATTACGTGTTCTTACTTGTAATGCAGTGTAAAATTTCTGTTCAAAGTCATGTAAATGAAGTTGCACCTACATAATGTTCCCCATTTATAGAACGTTCTGTGGGGTTTGCTTTTTCAATGTCTTTTATCTACAGGAAAAAAACAAAGAGCTCCAACTTCACAGTTGGGCTTTTCTTACTCATTTCCTCTGAGCATGAAGTGGGGAATATCCTCTTTAGTTACTGACATCAAAATTCAATCATTCATCAAAGGCAAGATAGATTTATGTCATATTTAAGCATTTTTTTCCCCCAGGAATTCTGTTGCTCTCCTCACCCTTGCTGCTAGTTGAGCATTTGTGCTCAGAGCTCAAACAAGGAAATTAAAACCCAAGATGTGATAGTGGGTTATCCCACAGCTTTCAATAGATAAGAGAGGCAGCACCAGTGAGGATTGTAGCAGTAAGTTGAATTCTCTGTTAATGAGCAATTTGGTTAAAGGCTGTAACTTGTTACTCACAAGTCAAATTTGTTACAGTGCCAGGTCTCTTTGGATATAAATCCAGGGATTTTAGGAGACATTGAAAAAGCTTAAATTGCTCCGGAGTTTGAACAATGCACTGCATTGTATGGAGAACTGTTAGGGGAAAAAATAAAGCTTAAACAACAGTCTTCATTGTGTGCTATCTAAAATTATGAATGAAAAAGTTCATCCATATGTATTCGGCTTGCCTTTTTTTTTTTAAATATCTACTTTGCATGAAAATAGTTGTCTATTAATTTCTGCTTGAGGATTAATACAGATGGGCCTTTATATTTGATTTGGGATGAATAGACTCCAGAGTTTTAGCATGCTGCATGCAGACGGTGTGCCAAGCAATTTAGCAAAGTTGTTTACACGAACAATAATCCAGCAGGACAGAGCCTATAATTTTTCACTGATAATAGTATGAGGTAGTGATGAATACAAGGTTCTGGAGGAGTGTTTACAAAAACGCTGTTATGCTTTTTCAGTGTTAAAGAATCAGGAGTGCTTTTGGTTTTAATTTCTTTCTTAAAGCCAGCCAATTTTTCCTTCATCATGCAGTTTGTATCATCTCCCTGAAAATTACTTTACAAATCAGCATGGAACGATTGCTGGACACACGGAGCCATTGTTCCCTTCTCTTTTGGTAACAGCCATGTGCTTTGGGGAATAACTGGCTGTGCACTGCAGCACTGCTAGAAGCTGGTGTGTGAGCCCTGTGCCAAGGCTGGGGGTGCAGTAACCTATATGCTGTGAGCGCCACAGTCCATGGTTTTAATTGCTCTTGGTGCTTCATCTGACAGCTTTAAGAGCAAGCAGGCATTCTCGTGCCTGTCCCCACCAGTCAATGTAATGGCGCATGTCGCTTCTGAGGACCAGCATGTACTTCTGGAGCCTTGGTGGGACAGAAAGCGAGGCTATGGATCATCCAGTGCAAGTGTGGTTTCCAACACGCAGTTGGACTCTTAATTAGGTTTATCTGTGTCAGCTTGTAAACCTCGTGTTACGGGTGGATGGAGTTGGAAGAATTTTATTCTTAATATTAGTAGTAGTTTGGCACTAATTGGAAGGTAAGGCAAACTTGGAGCATTTTAGTTGTTAGGACAGAGCTCGAAGCAGCTTTTTTCTTGCATAGCCTCAGTGAGGATGAAGTAACAGTGTTCCTAGGAGCACCACAGCATTTCTTCTAGCCAGAAAATAAGTCATCCAGAAACTTCAGTGAGGTAGTTGGTGAGTCTTCATCAAAGATCTTTAGGTGCCTAGTTTTAATAGGAATGTAAGTCTGGACAATCTCAGGTGAACAGTAAAAGGAGAATGGGGGACAAAAGTGTGAAAGGAGTGTGGAATGTTTCCTTTGCCTCAGTTTCACAGCGCTGGCTGGTAACAGAGTTTTTAAAGTAACACTTTCGGGGTAACACTTTTGGGTTTTCTTCACTTTTTAGCTTTATTGTTGCTAGTGTTAAAAACAAGAACTTGTTACAGATAGTAGTGCATGGTTCAGCTCAGCTTTTCCCTCTTATAATGTAACCTGACACTGCCACGTTTTGTCATTGAAGGAGAAGGTAATCCGCACTGGTGTACGTGGATGCGGGTAGATAATATCTGGGATAAAGTAGAATGTTAGAGCTTTTGGGGCATAGGAGGAAGAAAGAAAGTATGCCTTCATGAGAAATGTGCCTCCACTGCAAGAGTTTATCTTTCATTATTTTAAGACATGTTCTTTTTCACTCCTCATCATTTTGGAGTGTTCCTTGTCAACTGTGAGAATCAAGCATTGTAGTGTAGAACTTTCCTCTTGTTCTTCCAAACTTTGCTAGAAGGTTCCAGGAAATATATTTGCTCTCCCGTGAAAAGTTTGGAACCAGTTGTGTTTAAAAATCAGTAATTTTTCATGGAAAACCATTGGAGAGGAGAGACATGGAAACCACTGAGCGTTACACCTCCCTGGTTTGCAAGGCCTAATATTTATCCTTTCGCATGCAGAAATAGGTTGTAGTGAGAAGTGAGAGAGATTTAGTAGATAAGGCTTTCTTTTCTTTTTTCTCCAGGACAGGAGTGACACTGCTTTATGGGAATATAACTCAATATCAAAATATTTATTAGGTTTTATTTTAACTGTAACAGCAAGTAACTGTAACCCAGCAAGCTTTTGCTTTAAGACGAGTGAAAACCAAAGCTGTTAAGTGGAACTTTTGGAATAGCTGTTGTCTTTTTGGGCATGAGTATTGACTTGCTTTACAAATGGCATTAGAGATGGTATTGTGACTTACAGTTTTGTTATTGTTCATGTTTAGTATGTCTCACTTCTGAAAGTAAACTCGGATATCTGTAAAATCAGCAGCTTTTGACTCTTTCAGAGCAGAAGCATTCAGAAAACTGTTGTCTCTTGGCTCCAATGTGCTAAATTGGTTGGAGCTGTTTTCTTGGTGATGCATTGCTAATTGTAGTGAAATGGCCAAATGAAGAAAATAAAAGTTGTCCAGTCATAAGGAAACTATTTCCATGAATCTGAATTATCTGGGAAGAGCAGTAAATGGCATGTGGGAGCTAGCCAAGTCAAATAAGACTATTTAGTTGTTCTGTTTATGTTTTTTGGAAAGTAATCCGTTCTAAAGGAGCTCTACAAGAAGTACTCTTAGCATATAGAAAAAGAAGTTGACATAACTATGGCACCTCCTTTGTGGTGGTTTTATACAGAACATGTTAAATGAAGAGGGAGTGAGGGAAGTGCTGTATGATTCATGCAGGACAAGTTTGAACCCAGCCAGTTTCTTGGATTTAGTATAAATATTTATGGCATTGAAGGGGATTTTTTTTCTTTTTTAATATGCTTCCTTGTGCTCTGGATCTTTTAGATGTCCTTCTCAGACATCTGGTGTGCATTGCTGCTTGTTTAACCCCCACCCTTCACTTCTCATGCTGTGGCATCTTGGAGAGCTGTAGCAGTTGCTCTGTGGTTGCTGTAAAAGAAATCTCCTAGAGCCGGCTGGGAGACTGCTGATGTGCACACTTTTCCTGCTGAATCCTCTAAAATCAGTGGCTGCAGTTAGGAGAGGTGAACACTTTACTCCTGTCTTGCTGTAGGCATCGCACTGAGCTATTTACCAAAGGGGTCAAAACCAGGAATTCCAGCATTAGCAGCGATGGTTACAGATTCTTGGCTAGTTTCAAAAAGCTTCCTTATCAATGTTATAAAATCAATGTATCTGACTCGGCTCAACTGCCAAAAAAAATTATCTTCCTTTAAAAATCCTTAGAAGTCCTAATTTCTCGACAGCGGGAGCTTTGAGGTACTTGATACTTGTCTTACTGGCTGGTCTTTGGATGTACTGAGGTTTTCTTTGCAGTACAGTAAATTGAACACTACCCTGTTTGTTTTCAAGTGTTTCTCAATGAGTCCATTTAGAAGCAAGTATGGCAACAAACATTTTAATACTCATTGTAATGTAAGTGTGTGTGTGTGTGTGTGTGTATATATAATTCTCTCTGTAGAATCCTAGTCCTCACAGAAGCCTACCTCCACTAGTGAATGTTAGAGGGGAAAAAAGAGCTGGAATGAGTTAAATTCACAGAAGTAAGGGATAAAGTAGACAGCAGCATCCAGAGTGCCTTGACTTCAATAAATTGCTGTAGCTGCTAAACCTCACTGTGCTCTGTTAGTGAGCAGAAAGTGTTTTGAGATGTGCAAAAAATCCTGTAATTAATGAGTTTAGCAGATTAAAAACTGACACTTGAACTGAGGATACATGACCTAGGTGCTCTTTGGTCAGTAGCCGTGGAGCTTTTGGGCTAAAACCTGTTGTGACTGTAGTTCTGATCTGTAGTGGACCTGTTCTAAGTTGAGGTGGTGAAATCTGTTTTGGTGGAAGTAGTTGAGTCTGTTGAGCTGGTACAAGGAATGAGATTCTACAAAGGATAGCAGGGTGGAAGACTTTTGGGTGGAAGTTCCCCTATTTGAGCCACAGGACCTTTGCAGGTCTGTTCTTTTATATCTGGGACCTGTTGAGTTGCATAAAAGGAACGTGCCCACTTATGCTGGTGGTCGATTTTATATTCTCTTCAGAAGATGAGCTGGGGTAAGAAACTTCAATTCAGTAGCACTCCAGCTGTGCTAATGTCACTCAGGCATGCTGATAACCCATTTCTGACCTAAAGCAGTGCTTCCAAACCTTTTTAATTAACACAGTATCTCACTGCCCTGAGGTACTGTTTGCTTTCATTCAAAACTTCACAGTGGTATTTAATAGAGTGCCTGCCTAATTATGGGGTTGAACATCTTTAACGTGTGATGGGGGTAGAAATCTGCAGAAATGTTGAGCTTGTACATCATTCAGGTAAAATGGGGAAGGATTTAACAGATATTTAACTGAAGAGTGATATCATAGTAATATAGTGAGAGATTTAATCCTGTGAGTGGTGGGTCACAGACATACAACTGTCATTTTTTGTTACCTTGGTTTTATCAACCCATCCGCGCTTCCCTGCCTGTTCTGTGTTTGGTCAGGAATGAGGTGCTTCTGCAGCTTAGAAATGAACAAACAAGGAGCCTGGGGTTAAGTTAATCAAAGGGGAGATTCAGCTAAAGACTAGCTGGTATAGGGGGGAGGAAGACAAAGCCCTAATTAAAGAGCTTTGAAAAGTGGAGTGTCCCTTTGGTACTGCTCACCCATTCCAATCTCGTGACTGTCAAGATCAGTTCAAAAATACGAATTTCTGCTTGTTCCTTGCTCTTCCAGGAGTTCTGGAAAACCTGCCCTCAGTGCCCAGAAAACTGTGAGAAAGGCTATCCAGGCAGCCTGTCATTTCTTGGGAGCAAGCACAATCCCTCCCTCTAGCTTTCCAGCCTTGTTCCCCTTGGACAGAACATGTATTTTAAGTGACCCTGCAACTTGGCCCCATAAACCACCTCCTTCTTGCGAAATAAGCAGTCCAGCTATGACTTAGACAATGGTTCCATCTATCCCTTAGCGCCGTGGGGTGCTAGATGCTCCCTTTTATCTCTCTGAATCTGACAACCTCTGGCTATCTCAGTCACTGGATAGGAGTGCTGACTGTTGGAGTGGATAGGAGCATTAACTCAAATCCATTATCTTCAGTCCTCTTGAGGAGGAATTAATAATGTTCTCTGGTACCAAGTTTTCCCCAGCTGAATCTTACAGTGAAACAAGGGCTTTCAAGCTCTTTCACTCTGTGGTTACCTGACATTTTTTTTGCAGATCTCTTCATAGCCAGTTGTTTTCCCAAGAAAATCACCTACCTCAATTGTACATCACGAACGCTGAATTAAAAACTCCTATGTCAGAGGCACACAGTTAGTTTTCTCTTTTTCCTGGGTGGTGGCATGTACCTGTTTGTTTTGGAAAGACAATCCTTTGGGCAACAGTGGTGATATTTTTATGTACATTTTCTCATACCAGCACCCATGCTCCTAGACGAATTATATGTGACATCCTTTCCTCTTCATCGCAGGAGCCACGCTGTTCTCTGTGCTATTCTAGAAGATGAAGCCCTTACAAGTTTTTGGTTATTAAAACGCAACATATGAGCAACATCTGAAGGCTGCTCTCGGGTTGTGTCTCAGAATAACACAAAGCCAGTGGGCTGAAGGATCTACATCATCCAACCTTGTAGATCTTAGAATGAGCTTGAATTCATTCTCTTCTACTGGCTGAGGCACTGGCTGGGTCATATCTCAGCCTACTGCCATCAGTTACAGTAAAACCCTGCACGCAAGGAGTTGGCAAGCTGACACATCCTCCTCATTTTCTATGTAAATAACATGATCAAAAGACTATCTTGTTTTCATCTGAATGGCTCGTGTAGTTTGCTGTTGGATTCAGAGTGCTTGACTGCACAGTTGTTACTGCTCTCTTGCTTTCCCTCTGTGGAAGGGATTTTGCAGCCCATTTTGAAGGACAAAGGGATGTTGTTCTTTACAATGGATTCTTTGTGGAGATGGGTTGGAATTGTTCTGATGCTCTGTGGATTAAAGTCTTCAATATTCTGCCCATCTTGGTTGAAGGGACTCTGTGTTCTTAAGTACCGTGAGTCCATTTCAGACAGGCCGCAGTCAGGTAGCAGAAAACCTAAACTGGGATTCAAGTTTTTCTGGCATTCCTTAGGCCAAATGGCATTTGCTCATTTCACCTCGGTTTAGGAAGACATCATGTTGGTGACAGTGAAGGCAGCAGCAGCTCCTAGTCATGTGTCCATGTGCATGTGATGACGAAGGCTTGTGTCCAGTGCCATCTCCTCCTGCCCTGTGGCCACAGTTTCTGCTGCTTGGCCATATGCCATGTGGGGAAGATACCGTAGCTGAGATGTTTTTGCTTGTTAATGACCTTGGGTTATGTTTCTAACTTCCCATCTTGAGGCTATGTGTGTGCTCCTAATAGGAATCCAGTCAGGGAACAGAGCACTAAGCTTTGCAGGACCTGCACACAGTATAGTGCTCTGAACAGTGACCCTACTTCATTCCAAATCCATTCCGAAGGGAGCCACCCATGTGTGTACATCTTTTACTGGCATTCTGAATGTATTTGCTTTTGTGTTTGTATTTGAAAAATATAGGACTTGTATCCTCTCTCTTGAGGGCCTTCTTCCTTTCCGGCCGGGAGCTTTGGGGAAAAATAAGATGGGAATAAAAGCAACATTGCTTGAAAGTGCAATATCAGATTTCACAGTTCTTGTAGAAAACTCATTTTCTTGATGTTGTGAAATTTTCCACATGTAGCATAGGAGAATAATGTGAGAAAAGGTGTTTGGAGCATGTTTATAGCAAACTACAGTAAGAGCTTTCAGTATATCTAAAAATAGGCTCCAATTTAAATAAGTGGAAGATTTCATAGCGCCTTTTGCTTCAAACCCTTATGAAAGAAACTACAATTTATTTGATTTCATTGTATTATGACCCCGTTACAAGCGAACAACTCAGAATCAATGTTTTAAGCATGTTTGCCCTAGAACATGCTGACTGTGCTCGTTTCCACAAGGGGCACTGATTACCCAGAGCAGTAGAGTTTAATTTATGTCATAGGGTCATATCTGTGAAATGTCATCCAGGCAGAGCAGAAGGTGATGTTTCAGACCACCTTCTATCTACGTTGCTGTCCACTGACAGAAACTATCAAAAAAGCCTCAGAAGGAGGGTAGCAAATACTTTCTGCCTGCTTAGGAAGAGTTACTCAAATTCGAGCTTTCACAAACTGAATTTCCTATTTGTGTCTTTGCCGTTGCATGAAAATACATGGTTGTATTGTTTAGTATGTTGAAATATTGCTTAAGCACCCACTCTAACAATTTTTTGTGCTATGACCTTGCTGTGACTTTGGTTTACTTTTGAAATAGATGGCAGGTCTGCGAGCTTTGGCTATTTCAGCTAAAAGACAGAAAGCCTTTGATCCGTTTAGCTTTCATGTAACACAGTCATTTAGCTGGGTGACAAAAGAAGGAGCACCTAGATCTGGAAACCGCCATTGTTCTGGAAAGCAGCATCTCCAAGCTATTGACTCAGTCGTATTTCATTCACAGTTCTTTGTTGATAGCGATTTTCCATTTTTAATAAAACCACATTATCACACTGATAAAAGTAACCCTTTTTATTTGGGAACTTTTAAAAATCCAGAAATTTAAGAGAATGACTTTATAATAGTTTTGCAAATAGAATTCAGCTTCCTTTCATTTATGTTAATTATTTAAACTTTTAATGGTGGTAGTTTTAATTACATATCCTGGAATTACTGTCTGTGTTAGGAATTCCTGTAACCACCTCTGTGGTGTTTGTTTCCCACTTTCTCAAGTGTGTGTCCCAGCAGCATTCCAGTCAGGTTATGAGGTGAAGAGTGTCTTATCTCGAGGCACCAAGACTGGTGGGACTTAACCTCCCTTCATGGGTCTGTGCTGCAGGCACCTGCCTAGAGCCTTTAGAGTTCAGCTGCATGGAGGAGAAAACATGACCTGCCACTGAAGTTTCAGTGTTACTGTAAATGGAGCATGGTGTAGAGATACACCAGGACTCCTTCAAGAACTTAACAATGCTGAATGTTTTTCCTGGGAGCTGACTGGATCATCTGTCTTTTTGCTGCCCAGTAAATAGGAATGTTGTGTTCTCTAAGCAGATAGAAGAATATGAAAATCACTGTTTCCTGCAGAAAATGTAAATTATGCTTCTCCCTTTGTCTCCCTTTTTCTTTTACACTCTCACATTGTTTGGGATGCCCTTGTTGGGTCTGTTCTGCACCAAGTAAGTCACCTGTAGCCTTCTACGCAGGAAGTACTATTAGCCTGAGGAGTAAAGCAGTTGTATGTCCATCGGCTTACTCAGCTAGGTATTGTCAGTTCTGAAGTACCTAACACAGTGCTGTCAGTTGATGCTCTTTTAACAGTTCCCTTTTTATGTACTGATATGTTGACTGTTGTAGCTTTTACCTGAAGGAGGACTGTGCATATCTGCACGTATACAATCACAGGACAAGGCCAGCCAGTGAGTGACGATGTACAGGTCTAGGACTCTCCACTCTTCTGTAAGTACTTCAGGTGTCTCTTGCACACGCAGGCCCATGTCCCTGGGCAGGGCTGGGTGGCCCAAGGGCAGCGCCATGTTGAGACACATGCTGCTGGTGATATGACACATGCTGGAAACACTAAGGTTTGCTAGACCAAAGAATTTCATTTTATTCCATGCTGCTCTTTTTGTGGCATTATCTGCTGCCCTTCTTTCTGTGTCATCACTTTCTGGCCTACTTGCCAAGGGTACTCTTTCAGTTGGTATCTGGGTAGCAGGGTGAAGAGAATTTATTTCAATCATATTTTAAGTGGTCAGCAGAGACTTTCACTTACGTTTATCAAGTAGTTTGTAGAGCTGAAGCAGTTATCCATGTAAGTCAGTGGATGTAAGAGAACATAAGAATGTGCTATTTTGTGCATGTAGGCTTTTACAATAAGAAAGAATTCAAGATGAGAGTGTTTCACAGTACAGTTGAAGGAGTAAATACAGTTAGGTTTGGGGAGCCAATTTTGCCCTATTCTGCCTGTCACAATTAGCATTTTCAAGACCTATTAAGTTGAAATCTGCTTTCAGCTGTGCTGCTCGGCTCTGGTTAACAATATGTGATCTTTGGAAGGATCCTCAAGCAAGCTCTGCAAGTGGTATCGCTGTCCCTAAACTCTGGCTCCTTCCTGTGTGCAGGCCTTTGAAAGGAAGAGGAGGAAAAAGTGGGTGGAAGTGATTGAATGCAGAGGTCACCGTTTTATGTTCTTCTTGCCATGTCAAGCATAATGTGTCCCTTGTTGGCAGGCATGGTCAGATGGAGGAGCCAGAGCAGAACAGTCAATTTAATCACTGGATTTTGGGTTTGGCTGTGGATTTTCTGGCATCCATGTGTCTGCACAGTGGTAGCCAGAGCTTGGTTCCAGGAGTGCTTTTCATATATTTTGTAAACGGAGGAGAGCAGGCTTTTGCCAATTTTTCTGTATGTGTGTATGTGACTTTTTGGTTTCCTAAATTAGCTTTTTGTCATCTTGCAAGAAAGTCAGTAAAATATCTGTCAGATAAGTGAATCACTAAGCTGGCCAGTGAAAGAAATCTATTAATTATAATGAGAAATATTTGGGAAGCCTGATTCATAGCAGTGTTTTATGATTAGGCTGTTCCCATTAATATTTAATTTTCTGTTGTTCCTCTAGTTTGCTGTTTTATTATGCTCTCCAGGTAGTCTGTTTTATATGCTCTAAAGGAAATACAGACTACTGTGACTTTGTCTGCGGTGTTTGGTGGACTGATTCCCAGAATTACCTTTTATTTAAGCTCAGATCTTTGATAGAAATAAAGCAGTGGTACAAAATGATGGGTTTACATAAGGGACTTTGAGTAGGGGATTGTAGAAATGTTCAGTATCTACATAAATGTGTGGCTGCTGCTGCTTAGGATATCTTTTATTGTGAACCAGAGATTTATCACTCGGGAGTCTGGATTAATTAAATGTCTTTGGGCAAGTAAGTGAAGTAAATCTGCCTCAAATTACACACTCTTAAGACTGTCTGTAGTCTATTTCACACAGATTTAATTTCTAGGGAGTTTCCCAGTTTCAAGGGTATCAGTCCTCTTACAATATATAGATGTGAAGTAATACTCAAACTAGGCAGCTGACAACTTCTGCAGATTAATTCTCTGGTGCTGTATTATGATTCTTTTGTTTTGATAACTTGTTTTGATGACTCGTTGAATTGAGTAATTTGTGGCGACTTCCGTGCTTGGTACTTGATATCTGAAATCATGTGCTTTTTGTGCATGAATTGGAAATTTTATGCCATTTATCCCAATTTATGTTGGCTCAGTCTGAATTCTGTGTTTGAGATAGTGGAAGAAAGCATGCAATAGTTCATAAATTCATTCCAGTCTATTTGCAATTTAATCTCCTCATGACTGTTAGCAAATAGGAATAGAAAATAAAAGGCATTCCATTTTATAACATCCTTTTCACAGATATGCAGCTTTTCAGCATTAATGTTTCATGTGTCGTGAGAGTTCAATTTTGATCTTGAACCAGCAGAGAAAATGCCCTTGAACATCTTCATGTGCTGTTGATTCCTGGGATGTCTGGCCCTAAGAACATGGGGAACCTCCTGTTTCTAATGAGCCTGTGTCTGCATGGAGGTATTGGAAAAGTTAATTAAAGGTGCAGTGCACATTAATTGAAGTCTGTTAAACTCTGGTGCCCATGATTTTATTAGCTAATGGAGTGGCCCGAGGTCAGGGTAATTTAATCCAGGACTTTAAAGGTAAAGTACCCTGCTGACAGACACCACAACCAAGAAAATTTTCTTTAAAGTTGGTAAATGTGTCATGAATTCACTCTTGAGGACAAATCCCTTTGTCAGATGCAGAATGGAGAAGTAAAATCGGCAAAGGCAGTGCTGGAATTCTCTTTCAGGGAGTTCTAGTTTGATCTGTCTTAAGGTCTGTATAATGTCAGTCTTCATCTGGAAAGATGAAGCCTTTTGTTTCTGGATTGTGATTAGTGCTTGGATTTTAGGCACTAATAGTAGCCAGCGGGGAGAGGAAATTGGGAGGGGGAGTAGGATAGGGTAGCCTTGTCTTAGTGCAGCCCGTACTGAGTTGCTGGGTCAGAGAGGAAGCAAGCTTACTGCCAAAATGGTGTATATTCCCCCCCAAGTCTTTGGTAACTCCTGGAGTTCTCAGGCATATTCTGAGCCTTCTCTGGTGTCCTGCTATCAAATCCACACTTGTAAAAACACGACTTTTGCTGTTGTGATGTTTGTATTGTGCGAACGTTGCAGAAGGGATGCAGATATTGCTGACTGCACTGCAAGAGAAACGCAAACAGTGTGGAAGACCCACTGTTTACAGAGCACTGTCCTGGTGGTGTACGGGTCTGAATGTTTTACAAACATTCAGTTTGCACGTGTTAATGTGAATCCCTTTCCCATCAGGAGTGTAGGCTCCTGAGTGGTTAAAATAAAGAACATTCTTGCTGACTGCATGGACTTCTGTCAACTGAGTGCACTACTGCAGTACTGCTATATAGGCAGACACTACGTCACGTTGATATCTTTGTTTAGCTTGTCTGTGCTTTATCATGTTGCCTAACAGTTTTAATAGAAAAGGGGGGGGGGGGAAGAGACCAGTATGAATAGTTGTAAGTAGAAGTATCTGAAAGCAGCAGATCTGGAGTGCCTTACACCATCTGCACACTGAAACAAAGAGAAGTATTGAGAGAGGCACAATAAATGTGTTTGCTATCTCTGCTTTCAGTCGCAGTGCAGACTCAAGCCGTCACAGTAATGAATTTTGAAGCCTGGAGTTTGGACTCAGGGAATTTTATAAGACACAGTTGTTTTATCAGAGTGTTGTCTTGCCAGCTGTATGATGCGAGTCTGGTTACCATGGAGTGTGGTCAGTTGGAGGAGACAAACGGAGTCAGTAAAGCAGCATTCTGTGTGGTAGGCTCTGCTGTGGTTTCGCCCTCTCTGGTTTAAATTCAAGTTTGGTAAGCAGGAAAGTAGTGGGAGAGAGAAGTTGCCTTTTTATTTAAATAAAAAGCAGTTTTAGCCTTAATCAAACATACAGCCACATGAAAACTCATGGTGCAGTACAAATACAGTATACAAATGTGCAGTTTATCCCCATAAACAACACGAGATATTTTTCCTCTTGATCTTGCCCTGTCATCTGGACTCTCTTGTTTGGTATTGTTCTCTGCTTGCCTGGTGTCTGCAGGGTGGGCTGTGCAAGATCATAGAATCATAGAATAGTTAGGGTTGGAAAGGACCTTAAGATCATCCAGTTCCAACCCCCCTGCCATGGGCAGGGACACCTCACACTAAACCATATGACCCAAGGCTTTGTCCAACACTGGCCACTTGTATCTTCTTATGAGGAGGTGCTCAGTTCTTCTTGCCTGTTCTGTAAGAGATTGAGGATGTAAGAGCTTTTGCTGCTCCTGCCTGCTCAGCACTGCCATCTCTTTGAAGCTTTGTTAATTAGATTAATTGTGGCCAAATGGCCCTGTGGTGCTGTGGAAACACTGGGCAGTTTGGTGTGGTTACCTGAAGGCACTGGTATCCCCTGCATAATTACCACGTCTCTATACAATGAGGACCGTGTATTACCAAATTCGACAGGCTTTAATTTGAAGCCATTTCTTTCTTTGCTAGATTTCTTTCAAATGGGTTTCTTTAATTCCAGCATCAAATAGCGATAGAGCTTTTACCAGAGTTTGTGCTCAATCTGGGTATTAATACAGAATCATAGGATCCCAGCTTGGAAGGGGCCTCAAGGATCATCTGGCTCAGCCTTTCTAGGCACACCATGACCTAGACTAGATGGGCCAGCACCCTGTCCAGCCCAGTCTTAAAAGTGTCCAATGTTGAGGACCCCACCACTTCCCTGGGGAGCTGATTCCAATGGCTGATTGTTCTCTTTGCGAAAAACTTTCCTCTTGTGTCCAGTCAGAATCTTCCCAGAGGAATATCTATAGATGGTGGTGTTACCATGCATAGAGTAAGATGAATGTGTATTTTGAATTTATTTTGTATTTTTTTTAAGGACACACATACACGCACACACCCCCATTGAGGTAACTGTATAGAATCAGGCTCCTGAAAAACAGAAAGGTTTCTAACAGCATGTAAAGTTCTTTTGTCTCTTGTAAACACCAGTGTTAGTTTTACATGGGTGTTTAAATTGCCTGTGTTCCCATGAGGAGTTGCTCAGAAGTCAGTTGGAGTTAAGTGCCTACATGGAATTTGTGATTCCTGTAATGGAATTTCGTGTTTGAGCCTTCAGAAGTGATCTGAGGTCCTGCAGAGAGAAGTGTGGTTGCATACAGGTGGGATGAAAGTATCACAAGCCATAAGTGATCAAAAGTTTTATCTTTTGACTTTGGTATTAACTTATTTTTGTCAAAGATAGAAGTGAGAGAGGTTCATCACTGGGGAGAAACTGGTATGATGTGGTTTACATCTGGAGTTTGGAGTATGAATGCTATGTAGGTGGAGGTTTCTCCTGGCAAAATACAAAGGCTGAAGACAATATTCAGAAATTTTACTGATACAAAGATTATTTCATGAGAGGTCTTTTTGCTTAAAGCTTCTCCTGTGACAGTGGGGCAGTTGTGGGGCTAACACTTTGGGTGTTAGGAACAGGAGAGGGGCTGGATGTCTGCCTCGGAGCATTTGCAGTAGAGCGCAGTTTTTACTATTTAAAGCCGAGATGGAAAGTTCCTATTTAGATTTGGTGCCAGAGTCTTTAATAGAAATCGTGAATTGTGGTGTATTATAGGTTGGTGTATATTTGCTAGTTTATATTATGCTGACTAAATTGGCAAAATGCTTATTTTTACTGGTAAACATTCAGGAGGTTTTCTCCTCACTCGTTCCTTTTCCAACAAAACACTGTTTGTCGTGTGTGGAATTAGGGCAGCATTTTATAAATCATCTGTCATGGCGATGATGTGAAAATGTGTGGTGGCATACAAAGATTTCCATTGTCAGGTACTGCAGATGGAGTTAACTTGATCCTAATTTTAGCTCTGGAAATTACGGCCATGTAGAAAACAAATGTGTCTGGCAGTGTAGGAAAAATACAAATTCTAAACTCTAGCAAAAGTGGCTATTTCAGGGGTGTTTCCGGAACAGGTAATGCTGGTTAATTCAGCTCCTCTCCAACCCCTTTATGAAGTCCCAAAAGCGTTGTTTTAACATCTTTGAATCCCCCTGAGGTCTAAATACAACCTGTGGCTGTGAGGATGTGAGTTGCAGTCAAGTCCATAGCTGCTGCTGAAGCAGCATTGTGCTTTAGTGAGATGTTTAGTTGAAATGGGAAGAGTCCTGTGTGCTTAGTAATGAGATGGGATGTGTTTTTGTGCAAGCTCATTGTATCAGTTCTGGAATTATTCATACACAGCTCCTGCATGCTGTGAGTGGCACTTTCTGGTAAGTGTAGATTTATATGCGATTTATAATCTCCTCAGTACTCTGCCACCAGTCTGCCTAGTTGAGCATTAGCATTCTTACAGTGAAATGTTGTCATTCTTACGCGGAAGAATTGTGCTGTTCTGTTCATTGCTCCAAACGTAGTTTAAAAGTATAGAGCAGGATGTTTAAGGACAAACTTAAAAATCTACATCAGCAAGTTCTAGTTTTCTCCCTAGTTTTTGCCTTGCACAGTTATATACCAGAGAAGCTTGGTTTGGACAGCCTTTCACAAAAGGAATCGTTTGAACATTTATTCAGTTTTAGATCTTGAGTATTTGGCATCAGTGTGATCTGTAGCCCTGGAATTTATAACCACAACCATAAGAAAAGGAACAAAGCTTATTTCAGTGCGAACAGTCATGCTTTGCAGAATGAGGTAATGAAAGTTCAGTGTTGGAGCTGCAGCTTGTAAGAAGGAATGCTTCTGAATAAAACTGCTGTTGGAAAAGCTGCGTTAGCTCAGCCTTTCAGATTATCTGGGGTGAGTTGACCCCTCCCGTACTACCTTTTGTGGACTGTTGATTCCAGCATAAAACACTGGAATATGGTTTATGATACTTTATTTATCTTACAGCCATGTTAAATGTGCCTGTGCAGACCTGATATATGTTTGGGAGAGTTTTGTGTGAGAATGTTTTCAGAGAGCATATTGTTTTACCTCTCTTCTCCCTGTTGTGTTCATTCTCACTTGTCTTCTTCCTGCAGGTGAAGCAGCCCTAAGAGGTGAGCCCAGAATGCAGTCCCTTCCAGTGTCCTCCGTTCTAACCAACCATCGAACAGGCCCTCCTCCTATCAGCCCCAACAAGAGAAAGCTGAGCATGGACCAAGGGGACGATGAGCTAGACTGTGAAAATGACCACGTTTCTAAAATGAGTCGAATGTTCAACCCCCATCTGTAAGTGTCTGGCTTCTGTTTCCTCTGCTTCACAGAATGTAGTGCTATCCTCTTCGTCTCTGTGTGTGCTAAAATCATACTGCATCCAAAACTTTGGGCTGGGTTTTTCCTTTGTTCCAGTCTGGAAGATCTGCACAAAGACTGGTGTGATTTGGTGGGTCATCTTGTTTTCTTTTGTTTTCATACAGCATGAGGTAACAGGAATTAGCTCAGTTTAACTATTTATAGTAGAACATACGTATTCACCTCGCGATTTCTGAAGTATTGTTCATTTGTTCTGCGTAATCTGCTCCTTTCACTTCCCCTGATTCTGAGCTCTGCACTCTCTGCTGGTGGGGGTGGTGAGGCAGGAGGAGGAGAAACAGAAGTGCTTTGCATTTTTTCGAGGCCAGGATTGTGAGCCAGCTGCTCTGTAGTCTGCCTTGACAGCTGGGTAAGCTGCAGTTGTTACTAAACATTACTTAAAGGATCGTGCCTCAGCTCTGACAGTCAGATGTGGAATTTTTCCTACAGGTAAGGTGTAGATGAGTTAGGTGCCTGTGTTGGGTAATCATCAAATGCCATTCTTGCTCTGTTCTCATTCCTGGGAATGCAAGTCTGCTTGGCATGAAGTACAGGCTTAGAGAATTCCTTTCATTCTTGACTGGAGGAAGTGATTGGAGCGGTTCAGCAGTCCAGGGCTGCCTGATAGCTGTGTGCCTTTCCCTGCTGCCTCAGCTCCTGCAGCCTCGGCATTCCTCGCATTCCATGCTGCTGTGGACTGTTGTGTTCAGTCATAAGATGCGGACAGAGGTATTTAGCCTCAAATAAATCACCACAGTGTTAGTCAGAGGCTGGGCCTGTAGTCTGCAGTCTTGGAATTTGTTACAAATCAGGAATCCAGCACTGAAGTAATGCAAAACAATAGAAGCTCACAAGCAGAGGGGAGACTTCTCATTTACAGCATACCCTGCTCTTTCTTCTAAAAACTTAACTATTTATAGCCCTTCTCTGGAGCTGGGAATGCTGGTATTGGAGAGAACTGTGTGCTGCATTTCTGTGGCATACATGCATGAGAAAGAAGTCTATGGCATTTTTGAGTTGGTGTGTTTGGATTGTGGGAAAAGGTGTTATTTTCTTTAAAACCCAATTGCTGATGACGGAATCAAGCACAGCTGGCAGTTACATACATTATACCACTTTATACAGTGGAGGCCATAAAAATAATGAAGTCTGAACGAGCAGACTCATGTTTGACTAACGTTCAAACCTAAAAGATAGGGGCAGTTAGTTACTTTATGTGATTCCCTCAGGTGTATTTGAAAGCTCTTTGATCTTTTCCAGTATGGAATGTTTTTACTCAGTAGATTCTGTGATTTTATTTTTTTTTAATGTATGAAATGTGCATCTTTTCTTCTTTTAATGAAAAGCACTGGTTGTCTGCCCAGTGTTCATGTGATGGGACATAATTAATTTCAGTTAAACCTGCACGTGAATCCTGACCTGAAATAGCATATGTGAGGCCATCTTTTTTCTGCTTTATTTTGTAAGTTTTATCTGGCCATATGAAAATACACTTTCAACTGAATATTGCAAAACTTCAGACTTCTGTGAAGCTGAAATAACTGAGTATCAGTGGATTTCAAATACAAGGAAAGTTCATGCATGTTCTCTGAATTTTACTGCCACTTCCCTGCCACCACCACTAATGAGGTTATTTTTTTCGAATGGTTTTCATATTTTCCTTCTTTTTTCGGATGAGGATGTTCTGGCTTAACAATAGAAATGAATTACTCAAACTGTGTGCAGCTGTCCTAAAAATGCACATTGGGCATGGGCAGCGTGTTGTAGCAGCTTGACTTGTTTACGCTGAAGACAAGGCAGTAGATTTGGGGAAATAAATACTTAATGGAACAGAATAATGGCAGCCCCACGGTAGTGACTTGGAGGTTTAGAAGCATGAGTTTGACAACATTCGGTTTAGAGACCCAGCTCCGTAAGAGATGTGGAGATGGCACGATACCTTCACTGGTAGCAAAGGCATTTTGTGTGATTCGGACTGTAAAGGTGAAGTTTAGAGTCTGCATTTTGAACTTTTCAGGACAAAGTCCTTGAAAGCATAGGGTGCATGAGTTGGTGCCACACAAACTGGGCACAGCTGCCCCAGTCAGTGCTAGGGCTACACCTTTGACATGTAGTGGTGTTTAAATGTCCAGGTGGGCAGATCTTTTTCATTTGGAAGACAAGGGTTTATCGCCACAAGCAGCTCCTGTTCAGACATTTGGGTCTGTGATGATGTTGGCAGAACTGTGCTGGTGAGCAATTAATACAAAACTGCTTCACATTGTGGTTGGGACATCATTGAACAGGGCAGGAGCTGTGTGCTGTGGTTCATTGTAAATGGTAGAACCTTTTGTTAGCAATTGGATGTTAACTCTTAGGTACCAGCACCCTAGCATCTCACTGGGAATAAAGCCATTTCAGTGCTTTGGAAGCATGAGGAGCAATCCAGCGATGCCAGCCTTCAGCTTGGGAACAGAATGCGTAGAGATAGGCGCTGCTCAGGTGTAACTCCCCAGTGTGTTGTCTTTGATTTGTACTGGGGTATGTTTACTTCTGTCATGGAAAACACAACTATTGGCCTACAGTCTCTGGAGCAGAGTGAATCAAATGGCCTGGCAGTCCTCCTGGGTTTGTAAAGTATGTCATGGAATTCCTGTGCAGAGAACAATTTATCAAAGGCTCTGTTTTTTCAGGGGAGATAATTCTCAGCTGCAGGATAATAAAATACCCTTGAGACCTTGTGGATGACTTAAAAAGTCAATATGTGAGACTGCCTGCCTTCCTTACAGCAGCATACAGGCTCTATTTATACAGCTTCTGTGTTTTCCTGGCCATAGAGATTACATCCATAGCTCCTTACTTGGGAAAAGGAATGCTTCCACCCCAACTTAAACCCCAGCTATTGTCATATGAAACTGCTTTATTTGCATTTTACACTTTCTTATGTGTCCCTCAAATGTATTACTTAAAATGCACTGGTTAAAGTATAATCTTATTGAAGTAAAACATGTTTTTTTTTTTTACCATGCTTTTATTTTCTGGTGCTTTGTAAAGAAGCAGCGAGCTTATTGTAAGCCTCGAGTTGAAATATGCCTTTCTTTTAATATGTGTAACTTCACTGAAGTTGCCTTGGTTTACAGAAGAGCAGTTCGGGGGGTGATTTGTTTTTCCCTTTGCTCCGTGGAGCTGCAGGGTGGACATCAGCCAGTCCGCAGCCCTAAGAGTCCTGATGGAGGCCCTGCATTACCGGGGAGCAGTGGCGGGCTGAGTGTTGTGGAGGAATGGCACTGGGCTGATTTAGCTGCTCTGATTTCGAGTAGGGAGTAGCAGATACACAGCTCTTAACTGCTCTTAGCTAGGGACAGTTACAGCTAATAGCATAGAATCATGGACTCTCAGACTGGTTTGGTTCCGAAGGAACCTTACGAGTTCATCCAGATCCAACCCCTTGTCAGAGGCAGGGACAGCTTCCACTAGAGCAGCTTGCTCCAAGCCCTGTCCAACCTGGCCTTGAACACTGCCAGGGATGGGGCAGCCACAGCTTCTCTGGGCACCCTGTGCCGGCGCCTCAGCACCCTCACAGGGAGGAACTTTTGCCTAAGAGCTCATCTCGGTCTCCGCTCTGGCAGGTTAAAGCCATTCCCCTTGGCCTGTCCCTACAGGCCCTTCTAAAAAGCCAAATAATTTGGCTTTTTCTTGCATTACAAGCAAGGTCTACCCATCAGAAAGGTAGTTCAATGTATATCTTGTAAGATGATGTTTAGTTTTAAATGTACCCATATATCAGACCCAGACACTTTTGATACTCATTCTGGGTTGTGTCTTCACTTTTATTGCAGTGACCAATCTTGGCAAATCTGATCTATAAAGCTGAATTTGATTCCTGGAGTTTGGAAGCTGCCATATATTATAAGGCTTTTGCCATGACTATTCAGTGGAGTTTGCTTGCTTTAATGACACTGTCAGAGAAATTATCCTGACATCCTTTTAAAAAAATCTGCCCTAAGCTCTATGGAAAGTTCCCTGGACTCGAAGACCATGGGGTAATTCAGGTTAGAACAGGCTTCAGGAGACCTTTCCATCCAGCTTCCTGCTCAAAGCAAGGTCAGCTCTGTCCTCATCAAGCTTGTAGTGGCTCAAAGCAAGGAATTTTGAGTTAAGATCTGGAGGACTCTATCCCCCTCCTCTTTCCGTCCTCCCTGACCCTGGCTGAGATGCCAGGTGGAAATGTCTTGCAGAAAACCAGGTCCCTGCTGTGCTGGAGGCTGGCTCCGGCTCCAGGAAGGGCTCAGAAAGATTTAGAACTGGGTTGCAGAGGTAATGTGGCAGTTTTCAGATAGCTCTTTGCTGTAACTGCTGCTTTTTGGGTTCCAAGCTCCATGGGGGATTAAGAAACATGTTTACACTGTCTTTTTATTGTGACAAATTGGAATTGGAAAAAACGAAAACCCCAACACACAGAGCTCAGAACACCCAAAAGGTCTCTCTCATTTGCTGTGAGCATCTTCACTCAGTTCTCTTGGCACAAATATGCCTTTGAAGTGTTTTAGGATTAACCTGGTGTTTGCAGAGCAGTCCTGGTGAAGCTGAAGTCCTCCCTGTTGCCTGTGGAGCTGTTACAGTGTGCCTCCTGTTGATGACTGGGCAAAGGAGCAGGATTGCAACTGCTTTTCCCATGTTTTCTTCTTTCCATGTATACATTGTTTGAATACTGGACCAAATCTGATACATTTTCTTGTTTATTAATGAAGATTGTGCATCACACAAATACTCTTAAATTGTTTCCAACACATATACATTAAATTGAACCTTCAGGGGCAGGCTTGAAAGAGCAAATGTATCCGAGTTAATATTTAACACAGTTTTGCAGAAGTTCTCATCCAAGGGAGAATTTCAGAAAGCACTCAAGTCCTTTTTAGTTGAAGAGAGGGTAGGCAAACACATGTGAACTGGTTGGTAGGAGCAGTTTCAGGGCTAAAAGTTGATGGATAGCTTATCAGTCCTTCCCCAAAAGACCCCATCTGCCAGAGTATGGGTATATGTTTGAGTACTTGAAAAGTGAGGCGATGTTAGCTCAGGTGTCTCCTCTTGCCAGCAGCAGGGGTTTGTTAGCTAGCTCCAACATTGACCACCAATCCAAAGTCTGATAGCTAAGCAAGAGAAAAGAACCAGTAACGTTTAGAGACACATTCTAGATGTATATCCTAACCATATGGAAACCAGGGTTTAATCTCACTTCTCATTTAACCGTTTTCCCAGATGTTTCCTGCAGTTTGACAGATGTATCATTTACTAGAAAGTTGCGCTCTTGAGAATTAGGATGTTATGGACACGGTTGCTATAGACAATGGCTCTGTAAGGATAAGATTTGGAATAAAACATTACATTAATTTCTGGTTGAATAAGTACGTTTTTTCCCCAGACTGAAAGCTCTGGCCTGGGCAGTCTCCTTTCATTTTCTCTCATGTTGTAATGAGCTACACAAACACCCAGCTGGCTTTAACTCATTCCTGCAGCATTGCTGAGTGCTGACTGGACAAATGGCATTATTTCTCAGTGTTGAAAGGTGAATAGTATTCCTCTGGCTATTTCTAGCTGTACCTAAGTCGAGTCACCTTTATGTTTTGTGTAGAGCTCTGCCAGCACTGTTAGAGCTCAATGTGAAACATAAAGGTGACGTTTCCGTTGTGCTGCATGGCCACCCTCCTTGTGTGGCTGGAGCACAGAATGCCTGATTGGAAAGAAAGAGGGGGGTGGGATGAGTTCAGTTTAGCCATGACAAAAACCTCCCGAACCATCTGGGGAGAAGTCTTGGTGCACTGCAGTTACTGTTCCACATAGTCTTTAACGTGGCACAGATCTGCAGTTCCTGTAGGTAATGGAGCGCTTGCATACTGCAGTCAAGTTAAAGTTGAGTCATACATTCCTGTAAAAGTCCTGTCCTAAAAGGCCTTGTCTGTCAGAGCTGTTTGTGGGGTGTGTGTTGGAGCTGTTGTCTGAACCATAAGAAATGGTGTTTCATGAATCTGTTTTTTAATTAGGAACTTTTAGGGTTCATAAATCAGGATTTTAAAAAGAGGGGGAATTAAAGCACCCCCCCCCCCAAACACTTTTGCTTGTGATTTGCTTTTCTAACTGGAGTCTCCCTTAAACAAGAAGTTGTTCTGAGAGGATACTGCAGATTGCAGAATTCAGTGGTTAACTTGGGCACGTTAACTCCAAAGTGTCCTTTCAAACCTGCTACTGTTGTGGTCAGTTTGGTTATCAGCTCCTGAAAGGAGCTGTTTTACTATATTTGTATGAATAGTTGTACAAGATACGATGAAACTGTTATTGTATTTATAGTGCTTCCAGGGTTTAGGTAATTCAGATTTTATTAGTGATTACAAACAGTTTCAATACACTTTTAGTGAAATCTTTATTTTATAAAACAGCCCATGAAAAGAAATCTCATCAGCTAATGTTACATGGTGTATCTGATGGATAGAGACGATCATTTGTAAGCTTTCATGATCCAGGGCCTTTTCCCTGGGCGATTCTTTCTCATAAGAACCATTGAAGCTGGAAAAAAAAGCTCTATCATCCCATCTCCTGACAGTCTGACATGGTTAATTCCAGCACTGTGACCTTGTTTCCAGAGACTGGCTTGTGTTGTTAAAGCTCTTAGTAATAAACGTGCCATTCTCAGGTTGTTGGGATCTTTTACTTCCCCCATGATCTATTTGAAGAAAGTGATTCATCAGCTTCTCTACCATGAGATTCTACTCGATGCAGTCTTTCAGGTGACTGAACTAAATAAACTCATGTAAACTTTTGAGAGCCTGAGGATCACAGATTGACTGAAGCTGGTACTTGCTGTAACACAAATAGTTCCATGTCAAGCACTGGGTGAGGAATGAAAGTATTTTTCCAAATAATGTGGAAAATATTGTAAGGAATAATGCAGAAAATACAGTGAGAAAATGTAACAGCCGTTTTTTATTTCCTCTAACAGTTCTGCACAGTTTCACCATTGAGTTTCACCACCTTCAACTTTTCCCAGAGCCTACAGAACAGCCTGATGTCCCCTGGCGATATTGAGCACGCATGTATGTGGTGAATCTTGTTCCACTAGGACATGCCCTGCTGCTGTCTGCATTTTATGTATGAGCTTTCTCCTGACATTGGCCCATAGTTTTCTCTGTGTGATCATAAATAGTTCTTACAGTATTTTCCAGTGACTCAGTAGAAAAGGTTTGTTGCATGCGCCAAGTATGACTTCAAAAGGATGTTAATATGGCTGAGTTATAAAAGCTGCATGTGACCCAGCACATGAATTGGTAGAATGGAAGAGGAAATGTCTGCCAGAGGTGTTTGGGTGGGCGCTGCAGTTAGGTACAAGTTAATCATCTTACAGCTACGTCTGAATCTTTCCAGTAACCCCCCTGACCTTCCAGCTGCCTTCATGGAAGACTCTGCGCTTCCCTTGTACTGTCAGATTTTCCTCCTTGTTAGAAACTTTCCCTAAAGTTTGGAGTGTCCCTTTAACCTCATTTTCTGTATCGTTTGCTTTTCTGGATGTTTTTCCCCTCCGAGCCATTCCAAGTGCCTTTCATACTTGAAACAGTTCATGCTTCTGCAGGGATACATTTAGTTTCCATTCCAGCGGTGAGTTGCCATTCTAGATGATGTTCTGTTTGTTTCAGTATAGGCAGTAGCCTTACTTGCTCTCCAGATGTGGACGTTGGCAGGCTCTGCTGTTTCACTGGCTTCATTTGACTTTCTCAGAATAAGACTTTTGTGCCTTCAAGTGCCCATATATGATGTTGACTTCTGCACAGTTTACCTTTGCGCTAGAAATGAAACCTTAGTTCTTGTTCCTAACTGGCAGCCATAGCATTGAGTTTCTGGTGTGTGCTGACGCGTCTGACTTTTACAGTTTTACTGAAACTCTCTCGCAAAAAGGGGCTCTCTGGAACAGTAGCACCAGCACCTTCTAAAGGCAGACCATATCCTGTGCTGCAGCTGAAAAGCTCGCATCTCCTGCCTTTTGGTTTTCACAGTTGGTAGAAATAGTTTTTCATGTCTGTGTTTTTCTAGTGTGTTGTGCTGGTTTTCCCAAAGGCCACTGTTGCTCTTTTGAGAGTTACGGGTAGGAGGCTGGATCAGGCAGATCTTCAGCGTTTGGTCACTTCTGTCTCCTTTCCAAGATGGGTGCTGTTCCTGCTCTTAAACAGTAGGTAGAAGAGGGAGGCCAGTGGTGCTGCATTGCAGGTCAGAGGACCAGAAGGTTTCGTTTCTTTGCCTAATGCAACTGGCAGGAGCCTGAATATTTTTTGTCCTCAGTCTTTGAAAACTAAATCCGAGCTGATGGGAGTTGTACTGAGCTTGGTGTCCACCTAGATACAGTTAAACACAACTTTGAAGGGATGAAATGGGCTTTTTTACCCTTTAGAAACCAGGGTGCATTTTAGGAAACTTGTATAATTACTGCAGTGTCCAGTTGTACCAGGTCACTTGTTACTGTGGTAATACTGAAATGCTGGAGCTTTCTCTTGTTCTAGCTCTACTTTTGAGCCATTAGTGATTTATTTTCTTTTCCTAACAGGCTAATTCATATTTCCAGCTGCCTCAGCAGAATCAATGAGATCACTCAGGGTTTCACATCTTCCCCACGTATTTACTACATGTTAAAATTGAGTTATTTCCATCTCAGGTATGGCCTCACATAAAACCTCTTCAAAATATTCAAGGGCTTTAAAATCAGCCATCAGGTCTACCTCACCAATTGAGAGCTGAACCACAGGGGTAGGAGGTGGGCAAGCAGGCAGTGGAAGTGCAGGGCAGAGAAGGTGGTGGGAGAGCAGAGGTCTTAAGTTGACTTGGAGGGTCTGATTTCCCAGCTAACCTGCAGTCTGTACCTGTTGCAGGGAGGTAACTTTGCTTCTGGATTGTACACGTCTGCGTTCCAGCAGTGACATAATGTTTCAGTTAATTAATCCCAGAGTTTTCCTTAGGGACAGAATGAGTGATTGCCATTATAAAGCAACCCGTGCTACCTTTTAAACCAACCTTGTGAGTGCCGGAGCAGACACAGCCAAACACTAAACAAACACCCTGTGAGAAAAATAAGTAGGATCCGAGATTGTGTAAATTGATTTTACTGTACATTAGATTTAGATTTCAGTTTTGTGGCTTTGGCTTTTGACTAAGGTCTTACATCATGCGGTTTCTCTTGCGTTCTTTCGTACTTGAGGCTATTAAGCCTTCAGGAAGGGGAGCTCTTCCGTGTCTGAGTGTGTTTGCTTGGTGCAGGCAGGCAGCAGTGGGATGCTCCTTTATGCATTTCACAGCTTAGTAGTGAAATGCATAGGTGTTTTTACTCTGTGAAATCTGCCCTCCTGGTTGGTTACATTCACAAGTAACTACCTGGTCCAAGATTTTTACCTCGAGAAATCTGGCTTTGGTGAGATAAGAAAGTCTGACCTAGGTTTGTTTATATGTAAGGTTACCCTATTTCTTGTTAGTTTGTTCTCAGCGGTTTTACTTTGACTTCTCATCTCAAAGATTGTTTCCATTGGCTGTGTCACTGAGCTGGAGGAAAATCTTTGTGAACTGAAAATTCTTAAGGATTCTGGCTAGAGAGGAGTGGAGAGGGCAGGGGAGAACAGGTACAGTTGGTGTCCATGTATGTACTTACGGCTCTGAAGGAACTGGTGTGAGTTACGGTGCTTAGTGCTCCAGACCCGGCCTGATGCTCAGGCTGAAAACTTCTAAAGAACAAAAGCTCTTTTCTGGGAAGAGTTAAGTGTGACTGTTGGTGGCTGGAGAAGCTTTGAGGCAGTGCTCAGAATCCTGCTCCTCCTTCCTTTGCTGAGCTGTTTCTAGCCTGAGGCAGAAAGTGAAGACTTTGCCACCTGCCTCTTCCCTTGTTAACCACACTTGAAAGGGGGAGAAGTGGAGGATTTTCCAGCTACAGACCTCACTTGAAGAAGGCTTTGTAGCCAGCTGGCTAACAAAGTGCTGTTCTGGGCTCCTCCGGAGCCAGTGCAGGAGGCATAGCCGCCTGGAGAAGGGCGTTAGTGGGAGATCAGTTGTCAGCTTTATCTGCACTTTGGTCTGAACACGATCTTTGGTTTGTCCAAAAGATTTCCTGCAGGGGGGAATATGCTGTACAAATAATGCTTAAATCACAGCAGTGGCAAAAAGGGAAGGGCGTTATCTTTCTCAGGAAACCTGAGAAATCAGATGGGGCAGAAGTGATTCTTGCAAAGGCAAAAATCTCTTGCAAGTTGCCTACTTGAAAGCTGTTTGGGATGGAGTACTAAGCTGTAAAAGGAAAAGGCTACTCAAAGTAACAAGGAAGTGTACAGCTAGTAAAATGGAGTGGAGAAAGGGTTCTGTATTTAGGTGGCAGCCATTCAAAGTAGACGTGGTTTGAAGAGTGTATTGGGCTGTTAGGAGGGTTTTTTTCGTGTTATGAGTCCTTCAGATAATTGGCTGACACTCAAGAGAGCAAACTGCTAATACTTGCAGGCTTTGTTTGGGGTTTCGTAGTGAATTTAGATTACTTAAATAATCCTGAGTAAGGATTTTTCTCTTTGGAAATACATATTTTGAAATATGACCTTCAATACTTGTATTCCCACCTCACAGTGACAGAATCTATGTATACAAGTAGATACTTTTGCAGGAAATGATCCCCATAATGTGGAGAAGATGTTTTCTAGTGGTGGGTTGTAAATCCTTAAGTAGTCTGTAACAAAAGCAGCTGTCTTCTTTCAGACCTAAGAGTTTGTGAATAAATAAAGTAAAATATGTTAGAATAGGTGCATTATAAAGATGCTGAAAATACTTAAACTGTATTTGAATTAGGTTACAGAGATGAAAGTCTGCTCTTAAGCAGTATTGTGCGCTGTGTATGTTTAAAGAAAACATCTAACATGGCAATTAAAAGCACTGTAAGTGGATACTTGTTCTTTCTGTGAGTGAAACACACTCCTACAGTACAACCATTCCAAGTTAGAGCTCTATTTCTGCCAAAGGGAGTGTGAAACGTCTGTGATTTCTTCACTTGGAGGTACAGTAATACTTTTGGCATCTGTTCCTTAAGGATCTGCAGGCTGGAAGTGAGTGCAAGCAAAACTGTCCCCTTCAGTGGGCCTCTTTCTTTCCCTTTTCCTTCAGCAGCTGGCAGAGCGAGCTTGTTCCTGTAGGATGAGTGTGAATTACCGCCGCTGTGTGCCAGGGAGCAGAACAGCCACATTCAGAGGTTGTACAGCAAAAACAAAATCCTCAGAACAATGCATTTGAGCTACCTTTGAACTGGCTCCTGAGGAGGGCTCAAACATGGCTTTCAATTAACAAAAGGTATTTAGAACCCCGCTGCAGGACACTTGCAGCTCTCAGTCAGGATGTGTGTGGTTTTGGTATGACATCCATCTGAGCACATGATGCTTGGTAAGTGCTGGAGCCTTGGTTATGATTCACTGGGGAGAGACATGGAAAACAATGTCTGTTTTTCAAATGCTGGAGAGAAGAAGTTAAGGTTGGAATGGTGTAGAATTTTACTAGAATAAGCCTGCAAGCAGCTTGCCTGCCCCTGTCAGCAGGGAAGGAAGGGTGGTAGGCATGGCTGAGGTGACTGTCCCAGTGCCTGGGCTCGGTGGCTCTCACCACTGTGAATAGAGGGCACTGACATCTGCACCACAGGAGATGGAGTCCAGAGTCACACATGCTGATCTTTAGGGCAGCGTGGAGCTGGGGGATGGTAATGCTGTTTGGACAGCTGGATTTATTTGTAGCATGTATTTTTAAGTGATTTTTTTCAAACATGGTCAGAAATCCTTCTTTGTAATTTTCTGCTCTTGTGTTTGAACGAAGAGATGCCTCTGCCCTTGTTCAGTGCGGGGGGATTTGTTAAGCTAACTGACTTTAGTGAAATGCAGTTCTCTTCAAGCAGGCTGTTTTGATTGCCCCTTCAGGCAGAGCATCTGAGATAAAAACAAGAATGGCTTCTCTCAAGTATGGTAATAATATTAATAATACTGTAGCAAACCTTCGGTTTCTAATCTAAAACTGGTTTTGAAGTTGTCTTTTCAACTGAAATTATTGAATAACGTGAGACTGCTAACTATAAATAATTTTCTGCCCAATTGTTTTACGAGTGGAGTCAGATGCCTGTAGGATTTGCTATTTATATTTCAACAGGAGGGACTCAGAAGTGCTGGTGTGTTTTCACAAGGACAGAGCTATCATGTTACTGTTCCACCGGTGCTGTAGCATTTTCAGCTGGGCTGATGTGGAATTGAAGCTTCAGGTGTTTCTCTTTTTTTGCCCAGACTCTGTAGGTGAAGGTAGATGGACTGAGGAGCGTTGAGGAGCGGGGTATGAACAGCTCCCTGCCCGGAAGAGGAGTTGTTCTAATTCGGGCTGAGGGAATTAACGTGCCTGCAGAAGGGGCTGGGGTGTGGTGTGCTGAGATTGCTGAGAGCTTCCTAAGTCTGGGTATCTTTCGGGAAGGTCCCTGTGCTGGGCTGTGCTGCCTGGTCTCCGGCTGAGCCCGTTTCCCACTTTCCCGGTCCCTGCTTCCAAAAACCTCTGCAGAAGTTTTCTTGGGTTGTTTTGATTTTGTTTTGCTTTGCTTTGTGTTTTTTTTCCCAGCAAAACCTCCAAGTTGACCAACACATAGGGCTGTGGCTGTTTGTGTGAAGTAAGGAGCAGTGAAATAGGTGCTGTTGTGTAAGCTGGAAAATGTCTTTTGCTTGGGAATTTCAGGAGCTTTGGTCATGGCCGGTCACTTGACAGCCCTGCCCCCCCAGGAAATGCAGCCCTGAGTTGCTGAAATCCCCAGTTCTCAGGAAAAAACCCAAGCAACTGGTGTGGCTGCATTTTTTGCTTCATTTTACAGGCATTTTTGGGTGGAGGAAACCAAGTTTTTTCCTTTGAAAACTCAGCTTGTGCTCGTTAAGCCAAAATACAGTCCTGATGAGAAGGGGTTACTTTTTTCCTTTGAGGCAGTGAGAAGCAGGAATGTGCTGGAGCTGTATGTGGGTTTGCAGCCTCCAAATGGTTACTTAAATTGTAGTAGAGCAGATAATATTTAGTTGAACAGTAAGATCTTGGCTTGCAGCCACCAAAGATAACTGTGCTGCAGCAAGGAGAGGGAGTCCCCCTCTCCACAGCATTGCCTTTATCGCCTGAACAATGATTTTAGCCATGTCTTTTCATGTTGCTGTTTCCCAGGCTGTCTCGTGGCTGTTGTCCAGGTACAGACCAGCCAGCAAAGGCACACTGTGAAGTCCATCCTTGCTTCCTCAGGGGTGGTGATGGATGTTGCTGTTGTGCTCGGTGGCTGCCTCAGTGCTGTAACTCTAGATGAGGCTACTGTACTTCAAATATAGTCTGTTGTGCTGCCTCAAGTCACACATTTGCATCAGTCATTAGCTCAGAGCGCTGCAATTCTAAACGTCTTTCTTGTGAATGCTGATACTGCAGAGTAGTCTTGTGAATTGAAATGGGACCAGCGCTGGCAGGAGAGGGAAATGTAGCACTGTGAGAATGTTATTTCCTAGTGGTTTGTGTGCTGCTCTTTTGTGCCTGAATCTGGCCTGCAAAGGAGGATTCAGGAAACACATGATGTTCAGAGAACCTCTTGAGCACCAGCTGTGAAACTTTAAAGGTTAGTTTTTATGGTCGATGCTGCTGATCAGCAGCTCCTGATTTGTCATGAGTTAAGAGGGACAAGGGATGCAAGGGAGGAGGCAGAGCTGGGGGATCTGAACAGTTATGTATTGTATTATTCTATTGACTGTTCCCTCCTAAGGACATCGAGGGGATTTGGCAGAGAGAATGAGCTGTGTCCTGAAGTCACTGGTTGCCTGGCATCGTATTAACCCTAACTTCCACCGTGCCAATTGAGTTTTGGTTCGGGCAGCAATAGCAGATCTCTGTACAACCAAGTGACTGCTGAGCAAGCTGGGGAATAGCTGATTAGTTCAGCAAACGTCCTGTTCGTGAATGCAGCCAAGATCTGGACCCTCACCTCAAGAAAGATTGAGGTGATAGAGTGAGCTTCTCTAGCTCTAACACAGGTGGGGCCACAGGGATGACAAAGGTGTGGGAACAGTTTGTACCTGAAGGAAGTATTACCTGGGAGAAAAAGGGTTGTTGGACAGAGATGGACTCAGGAGGGGTGTGAAGATGATCAGCAGGGAGCCATGGCTTTGCCTCTCCTCATACAAGAAGGAGGTGACAGCAGAGCACGTCAGTAGATTTCACGTTTAAAAGAAACAAAAACAACCTGTGAAGAAAAGGTACCCAACAAGTGTGTAGTTTAAATGGAAGAATCCATTGCCACTGGATGCTGTCAAAGCTCATGGTTTATGTGGTCTCCAAAGGCGCTTAAACAAATGCTGTGCAACTTGATGAGCACCCTGACTCCTGGGGCACTCCTGCAGGTTTTTCCTGTAGCATTTTGGTTGGTAAAGCTTCGGGGTTCCTCCTTTCCCTCTGCTGGCAGGGCTTTGGCTTCTGTTCCTTTTCCCCTCAGCTGTCAGCCTGCCTTCTTGATGCTTTCCCTGATGTTGCAATAGGCAGGGGCTTCTTGGAGTTGTAGTTTACTTCAATATTGAATACTCTTCATAGATCTTCATTTCTAGTACTATGGAAAACGCTTCTCTGTTCCTTTTCTCTCTCTGCCTAATACTCATCAGAGCATTTGTAAAGATTGCTCCTGCATATTAATATATGCTTAAAAAGTGGGGGAAATACCTTGGATTTTACCCACTTACACACAGGACACGTCCCTCTTGCTTCAAGAACCTTCTGAAGACAGAAATTCTATGTTGCATAGAAGCAGCCTTCTCCTCCAGTGCTTTCCTGTGTGAAAGATGGACTGGGTTTGCTCTGTGGCACTGAGGCACTGGGTGCTGCAGCACATGAACCCCTCAGTGCTGTATGTCTGTGGCTCACTGCTTTGCCTTTCATGTGTGGAAACTGAGATGTCTCACACATAAGCCCCACATCAGTATTATTTTAATTGCAGTGAGTGATAGGCTAATGATGCGAGGACATTTACTGAGATTTATTGTTCAGTAGTAGTTTGAAATGATTCTTTTTAAAGAATGGCTTAATCCAGTGATTCTGGGAAAAGTGCAGTTTAGCTTTTCCTTCCTTTTCTGCTGTGAAAATCCTGCTTCCTGCTGTGACTCGCTGTGTTTTGCTCACAGCCATGGCTTTTGAGGAAAACAGACTTTGCATGGGCTTAATAATGCTTAGAGAATATTGCAGTGTCAGGAGACAGAGTGGGATTAATAGTATGTGAAATGAGGAGGTGTCTGATCTTAACAGAAGTGTTACTTAAACTCAGTGCATTTAGCTAAGGATCTGAAGGAATTCCAGGCTGAAGAAAACTGTTGGCTGCCAGAGCTTGCAGATGCAAACCACTGGCTGGATAGAGCAGGGGTACCTCACAGAGGGGTTCGCTGCCCTCCCCACAGGCCCAGCAGAATGCATTGCCTCCTGCCTCTTGAAGGGATTCAGTGTTGTGTACCCCGCTCTAGCTTGTAACCATAGTGAGTCCTTTGATCTTGTTTTTCTTTCTTGCCTTAGAAACAAGACTGCCAATGGAGACTTTCGGAAGGAGCACAGAGAGAGGAGTCGCAGCCCCATAGAGAGGGCTGCTGCCCCGACAATGAGCCTTCATGCCAATCACATGTATGCCTCAATCCCAAGCTTGACCATGGATCAACCTCTAGCACTGACCAAAAACAGCATGGATGCAACCCGGACAGTTGGCATCACACCTACACTGACTTCTGTGGAACGGCAGCAGGTACTGGCTTCTAGTTGACAAGCAGCTGTGGGTGGTTGTATGAATCCTTGCTGTAGACACAGTGAGGACTGCGCGGGTGTAAGCAGAACATATTGCGAGTTACAGTAGGTAGGCAATGCTAGTCTTCAGACAAAAAGTGTTTTAAAAATGCACAGGGAATGTCCCAGCTCATTGTGTTGGATGTGAGGTGTGTCAGTGTCACACGCTGACACACCTTTCTCTGATGCTCTGCTAAGCTTGTGAATGCTGCTTTAGCTGGGAATGCAAAGTCTGTGGTTGGACAGAGCTCCAGTGCCTGCTAGGCAGTAACCGATGCAGCTTGCAGGTAAAGCAGGTATTCACTTGATCTCCTCTTGGGACTGCTGAAGAAGAGTTGTGAGACAGAAAGGGCATCGCAGAGAATTTGTCACTGAATTTTCCAGGTGAAAGAAGCTGGAAAGACCTTGGTTGGTTTAGCCAGCCATAAGCATTCATTGTGTTGTTCAGAGCAGTGTAGTTTCGCTCTTCCGCAGTGACTTTTCCTAAAGTAATTCTTTTCTATTATCATTTATTTCCATATGCTGCAGTGTTCTGGTTTGGTTTTGGCTGGTGGTTTGGTTTTTGGCTTGCCATCTTGTATGTTGTGTTTTTCTCCAGAACTGCTGAAGATGAGCTATCTCTATGCAGGTTAGACAGTAATAGTTTCCTTCTGTCATACTTGCTTTTATCCCAAGTGAAGAGACAAAGCAAGACAACCGAGTTGTGATGAGCTACAGTGTTGAGAAATCAAACTAGCCCAAGCTCTTCCTTCCTGCCTTCTTCCCTCCCCTGCTGTGATGCCCTGCAGAGGGTAAACACTTGGAGCAGATACTGTTTCAGAGGCTGGGGTTTCATATACAATGTATGAGAGCTGCTCTTCACCGGAGCTGTGCGCTTTACACCTGCTGTGTGGGTTTTCACAGGGGTTGCCTGTGTACACTTGTCTCTCCCATTTTGCTTTCCCAAAAGGCCGAGCTCTGCACTAGTGTGGCTGCTCTCTTGCATCACTTGGCACACAGGTTGCAGAGCTATTGTTCTGTGCAGAACAGCTCCTCTTTGCTCTCAGTGTTGGGTGGTAACAGAGGAGGAAGGGCCTCACTGCCGCTGACGACACTGGTGCCCTTTGGGCAGTGTCCAGAGCAGCCACCACCTCTGACACCAGCCTCTTGGGGTGTTTGACTTGGGCCCATTCCTGGTGCCCGTTACCAGCTTCCTCTCTTGTTACCTTTGACATTTTGATCTAGGTTACAATCTGTTTTCTTGGAAAATTGGATGTTGAGGTTAGACCTTGCTAAGAGCACATTGTAGAAATCATCCAGAGCCAAAAGTGTATTGGAAAACCCAGCAGAAACCCAGGTTTGACAATTTGTTCTTTTGTTGGGTTTGGATTTATTTATTTATTTATTTACACCTCAGTATGTTCAATGGGATTTTTATCTTGCCCTCTTTCTAATAAAGAGGTGGGAAAAACTACCTTTGTATTTCAGCTGCTGTAGTCACTGTCACTAAATTCTCAGCTTTTCTCAGTATTCTCATCTAAATCTGTGTGGTCTGCTCCGTGCTCCTGTACACACAGACCTACACATGCCTTATCCTGCCTTGCAGATCCTCTGTGGTGTTGGGATCCTTGCTCGCTTCCGAACGTGCATCCTTGTTTGCTGCCTCACTCTGTCTCCACTTCCCACCTCTTGGATGTCTAAAATACTCCTTTAAAAAGAGAGCAGCATATATACATTTTGCTTCATAGATGTGCAAAGTCTTGGTCCCTAAAAAGAAAACAAATGCTTCGGGAAGAATCGAGTAATTCTTCATTTACATTTTGTACTTTGCTGCAGTGCAGTAAGATGTGAACGGCGTCATTCCTGTTGTGTCCGTGCAGTGTTAAACCTTCCCTTCCAGACTCTCACTTTGGCCTTGCTCTTACTCTGTACACTAAAGTACCACTACACAATGAAAACTCTTTCCTTCCTCATTGACTGTATGTGGTGGTAGGTAAAGCAGTGATTCTTGTGGGCTTGCTGCACACAAGATGGACAGGAAATTAAAACTGTGTTAATTACAGCAATTCAGTTAATCCTTTGGACACTTACCAGTGAACTTGCATTGGCTGGAGCAAAATGGACTCCTTGCACCATAAAATAGACCAAAGATGCAAAGCAAAAATATTCTAATCCCCTTCATTTCCCTTCAGCCACTTGAAAGACTCGGACATTCTTCCTCCTTAGGCCTTGTTTCAATGCAACATCTACATAGTGAACAAGTATAAGAAGAGTGTTTTACCATTACACTGTGCAGAGTATCCGTTGCAGAATTCAGGTTATGGGATGAACGCTTTGGGGAGTTTGCATATGTTGAGAATGAAGAAGGGTGATGCATTAAGCAGCACTAGAAAAGCAGATTAATTATAACAGGAAAGTATTTGTGGTCAAGGCTCACTCAGGTGCTCTTTATAATTTAATCTTATGGGCTTATATTTTGTGCCCAGAGTAGGGAGTACAGGATCAGCCAGGCTGGGAAGAGTGAGCTCCTGAAGGAAAAATGGTGCCATCAAAAACTGAGTAACACTAAGGAGGCAAATACCTGCAACCTGTGTAAAGCCTGGCCGAGTCTTGGGATCACAGGGATCTGTGGCACCGGAATGGAACAAGCGTACACTGTGTTGACATTTAGTTCTATGTATGTAATGTTGTCTGTGAAGTTGAAACAGTTGCTGTAAAATCACTTCAGTGCTTTTAATTATTTGCTTTTACACTGCACTTTTTGTGTAGGGCTGCTTGTCACTTAAATATCTAAGAACCGTGATGGAAGTGCACTGTAGTGGTTTTTTAATCAGGCAAAGAAACAACAGCCAAGTATTTTGGGGTTTAATGCTCGTTACTGAATTGGATGGTTTATGGGTTATTTCACTGCTGGGATTCTGTTCAGTGCCTGCACTCTCAAGTGCTGCTGCAGTGAACTGCTGCTGCTACAGCTTTGGCTGACAGTGACTGACAGTTTCTCTCTTGTCCCCCTCAGAACCGTCCCTCGGTGATCACCTGCGCTTCCGCCAACAACCGCAACTGCAACCTGTCCCACTGCCCCATCGCGCACAGCGGCTGTGCCTCCGCCGTGCCCCCGTACCGGAGGCCCGCCAGCAGTAAGTGTGCACCCTGCGCTGCCCCTTGCACCCTGGGAGAGCAGCACAGCCGTGTTACCCTCCGCCCAGTGCAGGCACTGATGTATTAACAAACAGGGACAAAAGGAGGTGAAACAACAGCCACCTCTCTGCAGGCTTCGTAGCCGCCGGTCCCGTGCCACAGTGGAGGTACCAGTTCAGAGTTGGGGAGAGAGGGGTTCGTTCTTGTTCTGAAAAGCTGCTTTAAACAAACACACACCCCACACAAACAAGTCCTTAGTTACTGTCTAATGGACAGCAGATCCAGCCACGCTGTCATTTGAGGTGCTGCAGTTTCTCCGCTCCTTCAGGAGTCAGTAGATTGAACTGCAGTCACAAAAACCTCTTCCTGAAGGTACAGATACTCTTCCGAAGTAAATACCCTCCACGTCTGTCTGTGTGGGTAGCGCACATTGCTGTAGAGGGCAGCTGCTCCCAGGCAGGGAGCGTCAGCTTTCTGCCTCCTGTACACCAGCAAGACAGAGGTAGGGCCCTTGAATTCCACAGTGGGGGGGTGCGTGTGTGGTTGTTACTCAAAGAAGATCCCTGTATTGTTGAAACCCGGAATTAACAACTGAGGCGGGACCCTGGAGGAGACCTTCACTAGTGTGAAGGACCTGAGAGGACACAAGTTTGCTAGAAACCTGCTGGTATTTGTCCAAGGTGAGCTCCCTCTTCGAGCCCCAGCTGTATTTACATGGGCTCTGCAGCAGTGGTGGACGTTGTCAGAGGATACTTGTCTCATGTCGCTTGAACAGGTCTTGGGGGCAATGCTCCGGTGTATTTTGGGATCAGTCAAGCCTGTCTGTGGCACTAAGGGCAGTCGCGTGGATCCTGCCAGTTTGAAGGGGACTTTAAAGATGAATCTCATGTAGACACAGACGATGTTTCTAAAGCATAAAACTGCAGCTCTCTCACATGGAGCCTGAAGAATTAACTACTATTGTTGCGCAAACCCTGTTTTTAAGGTTCTTTGTTTCTCTTGCGATACTATGATGCTGTTTTAATGCTTGCAGTACCTAATGCAGAGGTAGTGAATCAGTCAGCTTTCAGACTGGCTCTCAGCACAAAGCACGTAGAGGAAGATGATACCCTGAAATCAGCGTTTGGCACAGTGTAATTTAGAATGAGGTCTCCCCACATCCAGCTGGTATCAGCAGGCTTGGGAGCTGATTTTAAAGAACTGCTTCCATCTTTAATTCTGTTTAAGTCTAAATAGGACTTCTATGGGATTGTTTGGGAGAGCGTTTCCATAGAACAAGAACTGTAGTCGTCACTAGCCTGAGGAAGAACTAAAATTGTATAGAAAACGCTTAACAGCTGCAGGTTGCAGAAATACAAAGATATGTAACTCCATTTATTACTTTTCTTCATTGTAACCCCTTCCATCTACTCCCCCCATTCACCAACAGCTCTGTACTGCTGTAAGGTCTTGCTTTATGCTGAGGAAAACGGGATTCTGCCCTGAAATAACACACTCTCTGCCTCCTTTCCCTGTGCAGCTACCACTGCCTGCGACCCGGTGGTGGAAGAGCACTTCCGCCGAAGCCTTGGCAAGAATTACAAGGAGCCTGAGCCAGTGGCAAACTCCGTGTCCATCACAGGATCGGTCGATGACCACTTTGCCAAAGCACTTGGGGATACGTGGCTGCAGATCAAAGCTGCGAAGGACGGCGTCTCGAGCAGCCCCGAGTCCGCGTCGCGGCGGGGCCAGGCTTCCCCCTCCTCTCACATGGTCAATCATAATCACTCGCCCTCGGTGGTCTCCTGAGGAGGGGACCGGGACCCTTGTGAATTTGCATGGTTTGACTGAGCTTTGAACAGTGCTTACGGTAGTGTCGGGGAAGGGAGGTTAGTTTTGAACACATGTTTTGTGTACTCACTTTGTTTGTGAAAGGGTGCCCTTAAAGATGATAGCAGGAACTATTTCATAACGATTCATCTGATGTAGCATCCTTTTTTCCTGCCTCAATTACCAAAGAAACCTCTGATGCAAATCTGCTGCCCCTTAAAAAAAACTAATGCACGCTAATCCACAAAAGCCATCACACTTAGTTGGTTGACCCAAGTGCTTTCTGCTTTTATTAGCTTCTTGAAACTAGATTTGTCTGGTTTGCTTACATTGCTTTGGGGTTTTTTGTTTCGTTTTGGTTCTTTTTCCCTCTGTGAAGTAACGTTGTATGTATATACTTGAAAAGAACTGTCATGTATGATTTGCACTATTGGAGGAGGACTGAAGTTGCATAGCAACTTTCTGGAAGACGCTAATATTTTGAGGGCAAACTGCTGAAAAAAGGGTTTAAGGATGACATTTCTATCAGTTTGATTTATTTTTTTCTTAAAGCAAAACAGCTTTGGAAGGGGAAGTCTCATACAGGTTATAGGTCTTTCTCTCTTTAGATTTCAGGTGCTTAGTGCTTGCAACTGGACTGCATAATTTACAGAACACGGGCATTTTTTCCTAAACACTGCAGTTTGCTAGAGTAGAGCTGAGGTCGGAGGGTTCAATAGTGCTTAACGATGCATGTTTTATGAAAAATAGCTGGTATCTATTAATGTATAGACAGTAAGAATCATAATACTTATTAGCTTTTCTTCAGAATTAGTTTATTTTTGTCAGTAACAATCCTAGATATACTTACTGCTGGTACAGTTGTACTCTATGATATTTGTATTTGATATTCACTTTAGTAGCAGCCAGCAAAGAGGACAGCCTCAGGCCAGGCCTCGGACGACGCAGTCAGAGATAGATGGTGCGTGGTACAGGATGCTACAGCTTTGCGCAAGACCGAGTCATTGTTCCTGTCTGCTTAACCAGGGATTTGCTTCCTGACCCCAAGTCTGTGTAATCCACCTTGAACCAGCTGCAGAAACGGTTACCGTGACGTACCTTGGCTGGACAACAGATTGTTACAGTTTGTGAAATATGATCTTTTAGGGTTTTTTTAAGCTTCTCCATAAGCCTATGCCAAGTTGCAGCATACATTCCTCCAGTAGAGAACTTTATACAGGTATTACTGCGTTTATTATCATTTGCTATATTAATAGCTACTAACTAGAAAGTAGGCGATAGAGGCAGGCGTAAACCCACAGCTGGGCTAGTAAAGAGCTTTTCTTCTTGTTATGTGTAACTGCTCTCCCCCAGACATTCCATCTTCCCAGTACAGTTGCAACTAGGGCTTTGTTTTTCTACTGGGTTACCTGAAACAATTGGTTCAGTGTAGAAGGTTAGAACTAGCTGGAAGATGAACTACGTGTGATGTATTCTGGACTACGTTACAGTATTTGGGTCCATTGTGGCTTTTACTTCTGTGTTTTTGTTTTCTTTTTTAAGCTATTTAATTTGGAAGGATCGGGAGATTGGCTCTTGCTCTGGTTGAGAAGGTGGCTGCTCAATTCTCTTTAACAAATGAAACCCCCACCACCTAAGCCCCCCAGTTTGACACATTTCACTACCATCCTACTGGGTAGTCAACGCTTCCTTGCTTTGGCATTCAGTACCCTACTCTCTGTAGGAAGATTGTTAAAAGAACACTTTTTTATATAGGTAACTTTAAGACCATCGTTACGCTGTGCGTAAAGAATGTACAGAGAAATTTGTAGGTATTTTTTGAGGAACAATTAATTTGTTAATGATATGTAGCTATTTAATTTTTCCCTTTCCTTTATTGTAATCATTCTTTTTTGTTTGGAGAAAAAAGTTGATCTTTTTTTTTTTTTGTTGTAGATTTGTCTGTAATACAGTAAAAGTGCAGGAACACAGTTATTCTATGAGAACACTGCATTAGCATTAATAGCCACTAGTTTGTTATTGCTACAGGCTACTGAGCATCGTAACATTAAATACTAATGCTGTAGATTGACTCTGTGGAAAATGTGACTCCTATATTTCTTTGTAAACACAAATGAGATGATGTTTCTAAAGCTAATGTTTTCAATAAGAGCTGTTTTACAAGGTTACATTTACTTATCTGAGATAGGTAAATGGATTTGAGGGCAATAAAGACGTAATGCGATCTGTCCGGTAAACCATGTATTAGACACAATAATGTCCTGAGAGCCAAAGGGGGGGTGGGGGGGGGGGGGGGGGTGTGTGGAAGGAAACTAAACCGCAGTCACTGCCGTGCGCGGTGGTGGTTCCCTCAGAGAGCCGGGTCACCTACAGCTGCGTCTGGCAGACTCTGTGTTTGTAAATGTGTAAAATAGGTCTCTCTCCCGCGGCCGCATCCCACCGGGACTGGGGCGGGAAGAGACAGCTGTTTGGTTTTGTTTTGTTTTGGGGTTTTTTTGTACTTAAAAGTAGCCTTAAAGAACAATAAAAGTGCTCTTAAATCACCGCGCGTCCGCCTCCGTGCTGCGGGCTGGGGCTGGGGGGGGGTCAGGGACCAGGGAAGCCGGTTCCTGCACCACTCATCAGACACCAGTGTCCTCATCTTGTTCTGTCCCTCTTCGAGCTCCATCCCGAGGACAGGAACTCTTCCCTGCTGGAGGCAGCTGTATTTCCAAGGTAGAAATCCAGGGGCTTGTGCTTCCGGTGAGTGTTTTCCATTCATTCATTTGACTGGAAATGGTTAATCCTTAAAAACAAAATCCTTAAAATCCTGATTACCTGATTTTGAGGAAGTTTGGTTAACCATGCGCAAGCCTTCAGAGGAACTTCAAGTGAATGTAGGAGAGCAGTCTCTGGAATTAGAGGAGGAGACCCTAAACCAAGGAGACACAAAGTACTGTTGTATAAAAGCCAGGTAGGGGTAATGGATTTCAGTGTCACTGGAAGAGGTGAGACTGTTCCAGTCAGTGGCTGGGTTTAGGAGGTCCCATTAGGACACATCCAGCATGATGAGTTTAACACAGCTACGACGCAGCCGTCTCCCCATGTCCATGGACAGCAGCTAAATACACACTTCAAGAGCCCTTGGGAGGGAGGCTGGTGACACAGAGCCTCCCAGTCTGCTTCCTGATGGGAGCTGGCTTCCTGTTAGGAAAACGCATCCCTGCACCAACATTTTGGGGCCTACGTGAAGCAGGACCAGCAGCATGGCTGCCTTTCAGGTCAGTAACTTACCGTGCTCTGTTCTCTATGTGATAAAGGTTAAAAGACACATTTTTCTGCCACATAATCTTTCTCATTAGCAGTAATGTTACACAAAGGGTGGCACCATGGCCTAGAGAAACTGGACCCTACACACATGCTTCACATGATTAGGAAGTCCTACGCTATTTGTCGTGGCTTACCTTCTCCTGTGACCTAAACAAAAGGTAACTCCCCATTGTGCATCCGTACCCTCACCCCTACGCATACACACAGACCACATTATTTGTGTTAATTCCATTCAAAGCAGGGGTTTAGTTTAGAAACCAGACCTGACATCACAAATATGCTGGGGATGGAGTTCACATCTTTCTGCATCGTTCAGCAGTGCATCCATTGCTCCTGGATGCAGTTTCTATGTATTTCATTTTAGCTGTGTACAGCTATACATTTCTATGTATCACATTGTAGCTGTGAACATGAACCTCACACACAAACACAGACAGTGATGGCTTGACGCAACAGGAGTGTACATCTGTGTGTAGCACACGGGCAGTGCTGCTGTCTGTGTACTTGCTAAATCTGTACCAACACCAGATGTGTGCAGCACCAAGAGTGCTGCTGGTACCTGACCATAGGGAACCTTCCCATGGGATTTTCCTCACCCTGTGGGGTTGTTGGGACCTTACTTGCACAACATTTATCTCCTTTCCAACCACAGCAGCAGGCAGCAGTGAGGGGAGCTCACAGGCAGCGGGTACCACACCATGCCTGTGCTCAGTAGAGGCGCACTGGTGTCCGATGGATGTTGAGATTCCTGCCACTGCTGCAGCAAACCCTGCAAGGAACTGCTGCTGCTGCTGCATGTGAGGCAGCCACACTGACACAGCGCAGCTGACCTGTTGGACCTTACAACTGGACTGTTCACAACACTGGAAGGTGTAACCCGCTCAACACCAGAGATGGAGCCGCACAGGACGCTGTGGACATCCTGCTCCACAGGCTGTGCTGGGGCCAGTGGGGAAGAAACCAGGTCCTGCCGGGAGGCCAAAGCAGCCCGTGGTGACAGCACACCAACGCTCCCGCAGCCCTGTTCCAAAGGCCTGTGTGCAGCAGCAGTGCTGGGACGCATCCACGAGGGCTGCAGGCACGAAGCCAACCCCACACCACCGAGTTGCGTTGCTCAGCGTGATGCCCTGGCACCACGCGTCGGGAGCGTTTCAGATGCAGGTTGTGTCAGGGCTGTACTCACTGGCGCTGGCCCCCATCACCACTGTCTTTAGATCCTTCTTGAGGAAGAGTGAAGAAAGAAACCAACCAGTCTGCATCCTCCTGACACGGGAGCTTCCCCTTCCTCTAGCTCCAAGTACACTAACACGGTGTCTCCAGCTCTTCCCCCAGCAGACAGTGGTGAAGCGTGCTTTATCCTGAAGGGCCAACGACAGAAAATGCACCAATTCAGTAACTAAAATACACTGCTATAATAATTGTTAAAGCTCTCCTTCCATGGGAACATGCTGCCCCCCTCTCTGTGGAGCAGCTCTCTCAAGTGCTGTGTAGAAGAGCCAGAACAGATAAATTGCTTGGTTTTAACTGCAGCTACGTACAGCTCCACAGCAGCTGCCTTGCTCTTCGGACAAAGCTCTCCCATTTCCCCTTGGTGCTCTCCTGTCACAGCACACAAGGCCGCAGCCCTCTGCATCTCTGGTCTGTGCAAGGGAGTGCTCTGTCCCAGGGCTTTCCTAGGGTTGCTCCACCCAAGATTGGTGCTGGGAGGCTCCCGCAGGCACCGCTCCACACAAGTGACATCCAATGCACTGCAGGGCACAAGCCTCAAAAGGGAGCAGCAGACCTGGGCAGATCTCACTCACCTCTGACCGATGGCAAAGCCAGGAGTGAAACCATGCAGGTACGAGGCCTTTCCCCCGGTGCTCAGCCTTCAAACCTTTGGGACTGTGGCGAAGTCCAAGCCAAACCCTGCCCAAACGCGGACCCAGGGAGACCCTGCTGCTCCCAGTCGTTTCTGGGGAGAAGGTGAGGGGAGAGGAAGCCACTTCATCTGTGATCGGAAGCCACAGACACTGCTGCTATCTCCAGTTCTCTGATGTCACACTTTCCCTGGGGCATTTAGTAGTTCACAGCAAGCTCACGTACCTTAGGGACACCCTCAGCACCGGCTGAAAGCAGCTGCGGGAGGAGGCAGAGCCCAGCGTTGGACAGTCACTGCCGGTGGTTCAAGTGCAAGACAATGAACTAAACGTTGTATCTAATTAAAACTCCAAGGGTGAATCTGTGCCTGGACATAGAGCTGGGAGCCAGAGCACCCTGCTGCTGCGGGAAGCGCCTGTGCAGCGCTGCAGCTTCTCATTCTCAACTGCAGCTAAAAAAGCCTTCAGTCTTCCCTAAACCAGCTCTGACGGGGGGATGCACGTGCCCAGCGTGTGCCCACGGCCACCCTGGACCATCTGGGGAGGCTGGCACCAGGTCTGAATTGTGCTCAATTCTGCTGTCACACCTGAGCCTTCACAGAGACCCACGCGGAGGGGAAGGGACGTGCTGAGAGTAGAGCAGGGCCCAGCCCTCTGCATCGGGCCCATGGGACCCCTGCCACAGGCAGAGCCTTGGCTCCTTGCTGACACCCTCGGCATCCATCTACCTCACCCACAGGGTTTTCCCTCTCCTTGGAGCATCCACACCAGTGAACACGGACTTACTCTGCCACAGGACACAGAGGGACTGCAGAACGCCAGGCTCTCCCCAGGATGAGCTCCTCCTATGTGGCTCCTGCTTCCGGTGCTAGAAGTGGACCCTGTCATGCTGGAGGCAGCCCCCAGACTCATCTGACAACAGAATCCACAAGTAACATTAAATAGGAAACTCTCATGTTTTCCTTTGTGACCCAGCCATCACAGGAACCCAATCCATCAGACCACTGTGTGCTGTAGGGGTTTTATAGCTGCCAACTGCTGTATCACTTAAGCATCTCCACCTGTTGGCCTGGGATTCGTCTCAGTGGATGCTCACTCAGTGCCATGCATCAAGATTTTAACAGAGTTGGAAAAAGCAGAGTTCCTTCCTCTATAGCTTCTAAATAATGACAAAGCAGTTGCTGACTCCAAAGAAGAACCCACCTCATGACATCCACATCAGGCTGTCCCAGCTTGCAGGCTGGCCACTCACTGCTCTCTGCTGCACTGTTCACTCTGATTTCACATTTCATCTTGCTGAGCAGCAGCTTTCTTACGTGCCAAGGAGAACATCTGTCTTCTCTCCATCACAAAGGCAGACGTGAAGGCAGCTGCCAACATGAAGCTGTGTCAGCCGCGGGCCTGCTACATTTAACAGTCAAAAAGCTGCTTATCTCAAGACTGTTTACTCAGTTCTCAGCCTAAACCCAGCCTTTCACCCAGAAACGCTGGGTTGGGTTGGTTGGATTTTTGGAGGGGGAAGTGGGGACGACAATAACGGAAAGAACTAAGAGAGATGAAAGCAATGGCCTCACCTTTCCTTTGCCTGTTTCCTTTTCCCTTTTTTTCCTTCCAAGTGACAAGCTCTTGGGCTTCTGTGAAGGCTACAGAAATGCTCAGCCTCAGCTTCGTGAGCAGCACAGGCGTGTTTTTGAGCAGTACCACAGGGAAGGCAGCATTTGCTGTGTGGTTTACAGCAGCAGCAGCAAAGTCCCTTTCCCTTACCTCCACTGTGTTTATAAGTCCCTTTATTTAACCTGATGTTCCTTTCACTCCTCACACATCTCCTCACGGCATTCACAGTTACCGGCACTGTGTGGCTGCTGCAGCCTCCTGGTCTGTGACACAAACACACTGTTGTGAAAACAAACCCAAGGGAACAGAGCAGCAGAGAGCTGAGGTCTCACCTCCGACGCTCCCGATGCGCAGCAGCACCATGGACATCACCGCCTGCGGAACACGCGCTTCGCCCCGACCTCTTCACAGCACCACCAACCTGCTCTCAAAAGGAATTACAACAGGGACATGATCCCATAGAATCGCAGAACAGTTTGGGTTGGAAAGGACCTTAAGATCATCCAGTTCCAACCCCCTGCCACGGGCAGGGACACCTCACACTGAACCATGGCACCCAAGGCTCTGTCCAGCCTGGCCAACGGGCAAGAAACAACCCCAGGGAGAAAACTCCTGCCCCAACCTGACCCCTGCCAACGGAAGCACTGGGAAAAATAAATGGGAACCGATACCAAACTGATGATGACTGCTCTTCCCGGTGAGGGTGCTGAGGCGCTGGCACAGGGTGCCCGGAGAAGCTGTGGCTGCCCCATCCCTGGCAGTGCTCAAGGCCAGGTTGGACACAGGGGCTTGGAGCAGCCTCTAGTGAAAGGTGTCTTGAACGGCTCCTGTCATTTCACGCGTTCGCTAACTTAGCCTTCAGCTTCCCCAGCCTATGCAATGGAAGGGCATCAGCTCAACTGCTGAGTTTTGAGGTGGGGAAATGAAGAATACAAGTCCTGCAAAGCAGCACCCACAGAACATGGGGGGATGCGGGGCTCTTGGTTTAAAGCTTTTCATGGCAAGAGCAGATTTCCTCACAACACACAAATGATGCTTTGTTATTGCCAGGCTTGCAAATGTAGCCTGTAACGTGAGTCAAGCTGTGACCTTTCAGGATGATGCAAGATCAGCAGCACTAAATCAAACGCTGACACTTTAGTGATTAATCCCACAAATACAACCATTTCTGCTTGGAAATGCAGACAGAGGAGTGTGGGATCTCCTGCTCTGCCTTGCTACAGCTGAGCTCTGAGTGCAGTTACGTCCTGCCAGCTCTCACAGGAAATGTGAAAAGGCCTGGGCAAAGGCTGAGGATTGAAGTCAATAGCAGCAGACCTACCAATAATACATCATTAAGGAAAGAGAGGCTAATGAAGGCAGGAGGAAATTTTCTCCTGTTTATATGAAAAGTCGGTTCCTTTTACAGTTGTCCCTGACAGATCCCATCTTCCCTCCCCTCTGTCCTCCTGGGGCATCCTCCCAGATGCATTTTCCCCTAAGGGAAGTGTTAATTTTATCAGCACGGCCAACCCAGCTCACACACCAATCCCTGCCCTCCTCTCCCTGGATCTGCTGCTGGCCCCTTCCCTCCACCTGCACCACATGTACCAAGCTGAGGTACAGCATCAGAGCCCCTTCACACCACTGTGGCTGCTGAAGCTGCAGTAAGCTGGCACAAAGTTCCTTGAGGATGCCATAAAACCAGAGTAACTTGCCAGACTGCACCAGTGACATCTGCCCAAGGCTCCCAAAGCTGCAGCTGTGCAGAGCTTTCCTTGAACTGACTTCTACAGTGCGAGTCCTTCCTTTGAGCCATTAACAGCAATGAAACCTATACTCAGAATGCAGATCTCCAGAGCTCAACAGAAAACTGTGAGTGCATCCAATCTGATTTGCTGCCCAGAATGTAACATCTAACGCTGGTATACTGACACATAAAGCATCGTAGCTGCCAACTATGTGCTCTTGCTACTGGAGAATCAACAGCACTTGGACTTGGGGACTTCTTTACACTACTCCACAGCCATTCAAAACTGTTTTTTCTGCCTCTGTAGTACTAAAGAAAGGATCCAGACCATTGCTTTTGTATTACTTGCACAAATCTCAGCTGATTTGCTGGCTGCTTGCCCTCCGCAGATACCAAGGCACAACACGAATCAAAGCGTTGCAGGGACAAGGAAGCCTTCTCTGCCATGCAGGTATTTTGCCTGTAACTTAGGTGAGCAATGGTAAGGTGGTAAGGCAGTAGCACCAGTACCTCACCACAACCCTGTTCTGTACTCACAGAACTCCCTGAAATCATGAGAAAATATTCCACTTGGATTTTTCAGAAGCCAAATTAAAATCAGGTTATTATAAATAATTACAGTTGGGAATCATTCTGTTCTTGAGGCCTGTGGCTTCACATTTCCAAGTCTTGCTGCACAGCCACAAAACAGATGTACTCATTTTGAAATTAAAGAAAAAATAAACCAGATTCTTGGGAACCGAAGGAACACAAAACAAAACCCCCAGTGTTGGGAGACCAGCAACAACATTCTGAGAGCTGAGAACACTGTCATCCACCCCACTGGTCAGACTGGAGAACAGTAAAGAGCCTCTCCTCAGGAAGCCTCCATTGCTGAGCTCTGCAGCCCTGATGTGGGAATCAGCTACACTACAACCTCAAACCAAAACACTCCAAGAACTTCCACATAGGATGGTGTTTAAGCCTGCTTAAGCAAGTGTATTGGTCTAACTCCTCTGCAGGTGCACATTAAGAATGTTCCTCTCCTTCCTGAGAGCACCAGAAAAGTGGGGTGACAAAAGAGAAGTAGCAATTTCTGCAACAGAGAAAGGGAGAAGCAGAAAGTGTCTGGCTATCCTCTGCTCCCTTAATAAGCTCTGAAACCCTATAGCTTGAGCAACCCAAGAGGAAGCCCCAACACAGAAGAAAACTGATGCTAAACCTTAGGAGAACTTCCCATAGACGGACAGGCCCCGACCAGCAGAAGGGCCAAGACCTGTCAATATGCATGGAAACACAGTGAAGCTCTTAGGAGGAATGTAAGTTATTCCACAGCAGTGACAATACCTCTGAGGGGAAAGCTCCCAAACTGGGGCACCCCTGATCCACTGCTCCTAAAGCCTCCAGTAGGAAGCCAATCTCTTGACAGCCGTGTGTCCTGGCTCTCTTCCACATTCCTCTGCTTCTGGCACTTCTGCTTTTCTTCTGCCCCTTCATACCCTCTCCCATCTAGAATGGAAACAGAGGAAGAACAGAAAATACTAGCAAGGTAGGACAGAAGAATTGCTGGAGCTTCATTACAACAGCGATTTGGGGCAGTGATTTCACAGGCTCTCAGTTCACTTGCTCTTCTCTCATAACTAAAGTTTTGTATTTCTTTTTGTGGGAAGTTTCACTGGAGAAAACAGCCAATGACTGAAGTGTGAAAGTCCAGTAAACCACACAAACATCACTGACACCACTCTGCAGTCCAACAAACTGCAGGTCCTGGCAACTTATTTACACCTGGTACTTGGTTCGGGACCAGTTCTCTGCACTTCACTCAGGAAATGGACAAGGAAAGGGTTTTTTCTCCCCTGGAGAACAATTCCACTCTAGGGTGAGATCTAATCAGAAATGCTTGGTAATTAAGAACATTAAAAAAAACCAAACAAGTCCAATTCTTACTTGCTTCTTGCTTCTTCATTCTTCTGTTCCAATACTGAAGTCAATGCACACCTTCCTCCTGCAAATGAACCCAAGCCTTTAGTTCTAGGGGACAGAAACGTGAAATGGCAGCGCAGGCCTCGGAGAACACAACTGACATTATTTCTAGCCACTCTCAGAGTGGATTGCTATGTTGCTATAGTGGTGGATTGCTATATTGCTACCCTGATTTCCAGTGGTGCTAACAACCCAAGCTGAGTGCGGACCCGAGTCCCTTAGGGAGCAGCATGCACGTGCTGTGAGACAAACAGTGAAGTGTCCCCCGGCCAGACTGGTAACAACCAACAAAAGCCTCAAAACCAGGGACTCATTTTAAGAAGTGCACTCCACTAACTTCTTTCTTTTCTGTGTCTCTTTTCCACGCGAATAACAAAGCTCTTTTATCCTGGTAAGCATATTATCCAGCACATCCATGCAAGAAAGAGCAGAACTGAAACAGCAAGCAGTTAAAAGTTAACACATTTATTTAATCCTCTGCTACACAAATAAGGTTTTTAAAATACATGCTTAAGACAAGATTCTTTTTTTCTTTTAGAATTCCAAAACCCAGTTTAAGACATCATCAGTCTGGTTTAGAGCATCCAAAAATCAAGGCAAATGAATTTCACTTCTGTCCAAGCTGATTAAAAGGTATTAAAAGACAATGCTAGAGATGAGATATACCTGTATGATCTCTGTACGTGTCCTGTGTCAATGCCTAGCTGACTCAGCCAAGGTTGGTCTTGCTGTACTATGTACTTACTCAGCAGAAGAGGCTCCACCAAAGCATGCTTAGACAGAGGATGGGGGGTGGAGACGATGTGACTTTCTTTGGCCTCACTGGACCTCTGTGGTACAGCCTGTATGTGCTGCCTCAATCCATCTTCCCATGTCTATGAGTACTACGTAGAGGACAAAGCTGCCCTAAATAAGCAGCATTTTTAAAAGGTAATCTGGTCATACTCTGAAACAATGTTCTGCTGCATGTCCTGTGGCGTGAATGTCAGCCCCCCTCCCGACACTCAGGTGACATTTAAACCACATTCTTTTCCAATATCTCAGACCAACAGGTATGTTATTTGCTGTTCCTACCTGATTTTTAAGCACTGCATATCTTTGACGTTATCTACCAGAATCTCTTCATGACATTTTCACATACTAACAACAGGAAGCTAAATTAAGTGGCAGAAACTATAAGTGCTGGAAACGAAATGAGAGTATCTGCAGCAAAAGGGGAGCGTTGCACACACACTAGCTGACTTGCTCCCTGTTTCTCCCTGTCAAACCAGAGTGTGGTTAACAAAGAAGCCTATGTCAAGTTTGTAGTGTCAGTACTAGTGAACTCCAATGAAATGCAGTTAGCAAGTAATGGAAATGCCTTACCCAGGACTGCTGAGAGCACCAGTGACACAGTGTCAGGCAGTGGGTGAGCATGATTTAGCTAGGTACTGCACCATCAGCTGCTGCCTGCAGGGCTCGGGGGCAGATCAGGTATAGCTCACTCATTCCTAACTGCACACAAGCAACATACAAGAGTAAGCTTTTAATTAGTTAATTAGTTCAATTAGTGGAAAATTGTCTTTAGGTTTGTGTGACCCAGTAACCGTCTCAAAGCATACTGGTACTCAGTACCAGTAACAACACACAGCTATGGCTCTAACAGCCACTGTCACAGTCTGAGTTTTTCCAACAGAAGCATGCACGACCCCTGCACAAAGGTAATGTAGAAAAGAAAGGAACCAAAGGAAGCTGAACAAGAACCTTACATGGGAGACAGACCATTACTGATACCACCTCCCAGAACACACGGACCTTGAGTTTTCCTTTCAAGTAGAACCCCAATGGCACTGCCTGCTGCGTGAGAACCCTGCAATCCAAGCACAACCAAAAGACGTACCTAAAATCTCTGCTACACTAATTTCTATAGATCCAAAACTGCTCCTATTCAAACAAAAGGGCAGCACTCCTCTGCCCATGACAATACTACCTCACTGTAATACTCTGATAGCCTATCTGTGAACGCTATGAATAAATGACCTGGACAGACACCCAACTTGTCACATTCCGCTGATGGCAAGGATTCCTGAGCAGGAATTAGCAGCAGTTTAACAGCCAGCTCCTGCAGTGACATCACTGGGGGTTGTCCATGGAAGAAAGGCAGCTGCAGCCACTGCTTGCCCCCCTCCCATGCCTCCCTGCCCCAACCCCTGCTCCTGCTGCCTTTGGAGGCACTGCAGAGGAGCCAACTTCAGTCTGGCTCCTCCTCTTTCGCCCCTGTGTTTATACAGCATTATCATTGACAAATATCAGCTGCAGGAAAGGAAACACTGAAATCTACCAAGAACCTGCTATGGTGCAAACACACTCTACTGAGAGCAGTGAGGGAGATCCATTAAAACTGCCGAGTAGCAGGAAAACACATTTCTTCTCTTTGTATTACTTCCAAAGTAATAATGGAAAATTATGCTCAGACCTTTTCCTTCCCCCATGCTGTCCCTCCTCCAGACCAGGAGCAAATTAAGAATGCTTTGTAACGACAGAACCTCTGCAAAGGCCTGATCACAAATCTTTCATTCATAAATAGCTTGTGTAGAAACGTGGATCTCCTGCTTTAAGTCAACATCAGCGATTCCAGTGATCTGAAGGGATAAAACACACACAGTGTGGTTACTCGCAACGGCCAGGCTGCCTTAGGTCATTAAACCCCCTCACTTCCCCCTCGTGAAAAAACAAAGCTGCAAGTGCTAGAAGAACAGCCAACAGCCCCTGCTTAGGAAAAGGGCAACTGGAACACCCGGTGATGTCATCTCATTTCTGCACTGCCTGAGTCACAGGTTCCTGAGGAAGTGGGAACACCTACGGCATCGCTGTATAAAAGTATGGAAGGCTGGAAAAAGTCTGGAAGCACGAAATGGAAACACTCACAGACAAAGCAAAACCTGCCAGCAAAATCACACCTACATTATAGAGCTCCCTGCCTCTTACGCCAGTCTGAAAGGAGATAAATTAATGTGCACGTCCATCAGCAACTCTCCTTTACAGGGAGGCACTGAGCACCGCGGTGGGAAGGAGATATTCATAGGGAGAGAAAAACACAGAGGGAAGGGACACCAATTCACTAGCTGCCAAAAACTGGAGCTCAAAGGCTCTCTGTGGAGTGGAGCAGGCCTGGAACCTCCACAGCCCTGGCCTTTCTTCCCAGCCCACTGACAGGACGTGGAACAATCCGAGCAGTGCTCCTTCGTGCATACTGGTTTTGATTTTGGTTGTAAAACCACTGCAGAAATGAGATGCCAGCTTGCATTTCCAGGGCAGCAGCTCCTGCAGCGCTGCCTTGCAGGAGGCATCCACTGCAAGTTCTGTGGAGGGGGCACACATGAGACCAGAAGGGAAATTGAGGGAAAGACTACTGACCTCCTCCGTGTGAAGGAAACCAGACTAATGCCTCTCCTTTGTGAGTTACGCAGTGCACAGTAGTGGTTCACTAGCAAATCAAACAATGAATCACTCTGCTGAGATCTTGCAAAAATCAAATGTCCTGGTGCCAAAAAAGCAAGCTGAAGTTACACACAAGCCTAAATTTTTGGATACTCAAGAACTACTGAAGCAGCCATCCACAGCCAAAGAATGTAAGAACAGAAAGTGACTGTATGGGAAAGGAGAGAAGTTACAAAGAGCGATGTTAAAAAGCCCGTGCTTTTGATTTGCAGCGGTACAACACTGTGCATGCTGCTGTCTTTTCCTGTTAGCTCACTAAAACATGTTGTTAAGAAGGAATTTGAATTTTTCAGCATTTTCAATGAAATGCACATGTGCGTATGACCTTCAGTTCCAGAGGCAAAGTCCATTGTACTTTATGTCAATGTCCTATATAAACATCTATTCAAAGATCGAGAGGAAACAGGCATTTAGACAGCTACAGCAGATGGAAAGACAGTGTGTACTCCACGCCAGTCAGGAAACATAACACACTTGTTTTTAGGACTCCTGATTGTCCCTTTTTATCCCCAAGTCCAAGGCAGCATTGGCAAGGAGCTACAGTGGCAAGGGAGCCCTGGCCTGATTAAACAGAATGAAACCATGCTATTTCATTTGCAAAGTTCCAACAAACAGCTGAGGGGTTCTGAGGATCTCTTCAGACTGTCCTAAATAATGCCACCACATTAGGAAAAAATGCTACGGTGAAGTTGCAACAGGCAGATAATGTTGTCAGGTATTGAGGGCAACAGCTGGAACTTGAAATTACATGCGGCTGGAGTACTCACCTGCATCCTTATCCTGGGTGAGATCACCTGTACTGGGAAATTAGGTGAAAATACTGCCGCCCTAAGATACAGAATACCTTAAGGTGCTTAACATCATTGCTACTCGAGCTTAACGCTATTAATTCTTTTGGGAGTAGGTTCAGTTTCCCTCCCGCAGTGCCAGTTTCCTTGGCCAGGTTAATATAATCCTCAAGTGACTCACTCCAAAGACTTCACTACAACCTGGATGAAACCCCAGTGGACTGGCTGGTGGAAGAACAGGAGTCACCAAGTCTCAGCTACTGTACTTATGAGAAAAGTGGCTACAACCTGGCACAAGCCATAGCCTATTCTGGTTAACTTTATGCAACAACAATAGCCAAGAATACATCAACAGAACAATGGGCCAGAGCGCAGACCAGTTTCTTTGACCCAGGATAACTGAGAATGAAAACCATAGATCCAGTTTCCAGACATTTTTCGGTTGGGGAATTAAATATAAAGCACGGAGTCCTCTGCTCTGTCCTGTCTGTCAATCACTGCTCACTAAGAAGAGCCACTGTTATCAGCAGGAGGGAACAGAAGGGTATCAATAAAATGAGAAAACACTATCAACAAATTGTTAGGGGGTTTTACTGCAAAACCTGTCAAGTGTTGCACAGACAAGATTAACTGATTTAGAAATACTTACACTGGATAGCTGAGGTGGTAATAGAGAGGGTATACTAACTGCAACCCATATATATATATATATATATATATATGTGTGTGTGTGTATAACCTGTGTGTGGCCACAGTATTTTTAACCACTGTTAGGTTTCTGGAGAAGGTCCAGGCAGCTGCAAAAGGGAAAGAGAGCTGGAGCTGACATGGGACAGGTAGGTAGGGGTTTGTAAGTTAGGAATTTACACTGCTGTGACAGTCCCAAGTCCTTCTAATGTGGTTACTTCTGTCTTTAAAAACAGTGAGTCCAGGTGCTCTAAAAGACAGAAGGTGCCCAAGATTCTCATGATGGAAAGCTCCATTTTGGCAGGATGTGCATGAGTACAACATCTGCACTGAAAATTAAAAAAAGAAAAAAAGAAAAAGAAGAAAAGGAGTTAATAAAACCATGTCAAAAGATTCAGGAAAAAAAAATGCTAAGAGGCTCGGGACATCATCCACACTGTGTTTCTTAGGAAGTCTGCTACAGTTTATCATATTACAAATACTTCTTTAAAGGCTCTCTTTGGAGTATAAATGCTCATTTGCTTCTAAGGAAAGTATTACATTAGTATTAAAAAAATTGGGAAAAGTAGCAAGGAAAAATGCCCATCTAGCTGCCCATGCTCTCTTCAGCTTTTGTGTACTCTTAATGCAAAGTCCCAGCACAGCCAACCCCAGATCCATGGGGTCCGCAGCACAGGAATGGCTATTTGCACTGCTGGCCTCTCACGGTTGGCACAGTGACAGGGAAGGCTGGCTATGTGTTAGCTTGCAACATACTCATTTTTTACAGGAATGTTAGCTATCCTTCCTATTCCCATAAGAACAGAGAGTCAAAATTCTCCTTGAACTCTAAAGATATGATTTTACTCTGAAAAGAAAGTATATAAATACATCCTCATGGCTTCTGTCATGGCTCTTAATGATTCTGGTAAGGCAGAGTTGTTGATCAGCAGCAGGAAAGCTGGCAACAGAAACTTAGTGATCTTTTCACACATTACTGGCATTAATGAGAATCCTACATACCAAAGTCTATTCTCAGTCACATCTTGGCAATCTCACTGGTTTTATGATTTGGCTGGAAAAAGAGGAAGAAAACTCAAAGGAAAGTTGGGAGCTGGGTGAGCTCTTCATGGCCCAACACTGTCCCACAGTATGCAATGATGAAGCAGCTACTGGTGGACTCGGCAGTGCTGGGTTAATCCTAAGGATCTTTTCCTACCTAAATGATTCTATTAGCAATTCCAATTAGACTAGTTAACATGCATTTAGAAGGAATTTGTTCAGTAAGAGGGAGAAACAAGTGCTATGATATGATTATTCTACATGCACAACGTAAAGTTCAGAAATACATAAAACCCATTTCGTAAGACTTTTCTATGAGAGCACAGGTGAGAAACTAAAAGAAAACGCTTATGTATAAAAAAATACTCAATTTTGATAATACTTCTCTTGTACATATTTAAGGTGAGAAGCCAAATCTTATACAAAGAAACAGAATTAGAAAGAACATTAGATGGGAAGTGAAGTAAGAATAGCAAAGATGACAAAAAAGAATTTTAGCTTATGTCACAGGACACGATACCAAAGCCATACAGAACACAGGGAAAGGAAAAGTATTTTTCCAGGCTCAAGCTTAATGATTTTAAGGGCTGGAGCAATCACTACAGTTTCCTTCGATGTGCCAAACTAACTACTGTGCCATTGACTTCTGCTGAAGCACCATCTCCCTTTAGATCTTGGGACTTATCAGCTTCCTTGGAATATAGATCCTATGGTTCCATTCCTCAGTGATTTTCTCAACCAACCTGTCTCGGCCATCCAAGTGCAATTTCATGGATGTAAGTGTGATTTTCAAATTTGTGCCCTTTCTCCCTTATAAAGCCCAGCACTGAAGGCTTAAGACTCAAACTAGCCCCATGCTCCATGCAATAGTCTCATGTGGGCTAAATCACCTACTGGCTACGATTCTGCCGCCTTTAATGGCACCATGCCAGTTTACACAACAGAAAGGGCATGCCCTAAGTGAAATTTAATCCCTACCGACAGTCCATGACACTAGGGAAGAAGACCACAGCAGACTGTGAAAGCATGGATGAGAGCAAGTGAGGGCTTTAAATAAGAAAACGCTCACACAAAATCTCAGGTTCTTCACTCTCCTGACTGCAGTGCTATTCCATAACAAATTTTGGTCCCCAGCCAGCAGACACAGTGAAGGGAGGGATGACATGAAGAAATATTCTAGTTAGTAGAAGTGTGAAAGCAGAGCAGAGGCTATCATTCCATGAGTTTCTGTAACACTGAGCACAAAAATGATGTCAACAGCTCTCTGTTAAGATCTGTGATCTTCCAAGATTATTAAATGCCCTCAGATGTGACATGCAGGTGTTAGAGCTGCCTTCTGTGAGCTACAGTCCCACCCACACAGCCATACAGGGCCATTGCACTTGTGTTGGATAGCTGAGGAAGATGAGTAGGTTCCTCTGAGGCTGTTCATTTCCCTCTTCCCAACACATTAGGTTTATTTGGGTTCTACAATGGAAGTTAGAGCTTGGGCTCTTCACTGATGCCTAGGAGGGCATGGCAGCACAAATCAAATTTAAGTCCTGCTTCTTTCATGAAGAGAAGTAAAGATTAGCTTCTCCCATTGAACAGCAATAACTGGAGCTGCGGACTGTGCTGATATCCTGCCTTAGTGCACACAAGCCAGTAAATAAATATTTTTATCCGTTAATAGTATCTGAACGTGCATTCATTCATTTCAATGGATTCTCATGATCTCTCACTCAGTAAATGCCTAGAAATTGCTTAAAAGCAAAGAAAGAACAATTCTGGTCTGCAAGGAGAAAGAAAACAACATTACAGTTAGACAACGGAAGTTATTCCAAGTCCAACTGAAGTGTTTCTGAGCATCAGAGACATCTGGGAAGCATATGTACAGGAAACTGCTCAGCCTGAGAGAGTTGTGTTACTGAAATTACAGAGGTAAGGAAACATTACATTAACCCTGAGTTTCGAACCTTTCAATCTTGTATCCTTGTGCAGTTAGATACTTTCAACGTAAAGCTACAGGGTGACTTCAACCTGACAAGCACAGTTTCGGCTGCTTAAGAAATTATTGTTCATCAGTTTTCAAAAAGATGTCTCGATTTTAACTTTTAGATAACCAGAAACTGCAAAGACATTTTCACGTGTTATGGCCAGCAACTCCAAGAGATAAAAATACACATCATTCCCTTTCAGCTACCCAGTACTGATTCATGATTCCTGCTGGACTATGGCATGGCTAACAAAATGGAAGTCATTTGAGCTCATAACTAATTATGTACATTAACAAACTGCTTTCAAATGGTCATAGCACGTCATCAATCTTATTGTCCACTGCCTGACCACCAAATGAACAGTTTCCTTTGATTATTAATCTTTCAAAAAATATATTTCATTAGTATCTATTTTTATATTACAATGAAGTTAGTTAAACATGACATTCCCTTAAGGCTTCTTAAGAAATCACATAAACAGAATGAATATGATAGTTAAAATAAATATAAATAATAGCTATTTTAGATACTTGATGCAAACCTCAGCATGTTTCAATAAATCTTCTTTCATGACTGGAACATGGGAGTTGCAGATATCCTTGTTTCAGGCAAACGTGACCTGACAGGACTTCTTCTGATGCGGCAAAGAGAGAAGCTGTGACATTATCTCCACCAAATATTCAGAGCTTATGTTAAGGAAGGTACTACAAATAATTGGACTGACCAACTAATTTTCATAACATATACAGGAAATAAAGACTGCTTGGCAGATACAGTAGTTTGCATTTTTTCTGAGTGAGTTAGCCCAGAAAGCCCACAACAGAAAGCTATAAAAGGGATTTCAAATACCCTTTAAAACAAACTCCAAGACAAAACCCAAGAGATTCACTTTCAATTTTGTCATAATGCATTTGGGTATTTCACACATCCTTTTTTCTCAAGTTACCTTTTCAACACAAGGATTCTCAAAGTACAGTTTGTGCTCAGCCATAACCCCTGAAGCCATTCCTGCTGCTGCAAAAACTGAAAAACTTCAAATCCAATCAAAAAGGACATCAGAATTGCTCTATTGTAACACCTGTGAAGCGCTGAACGGTGGCATCCAAGAACAGCAAAGTCAAAGAACCAATTTCTTATTTCAGTTCTTATTTCTCTATGAGTTTTGACTGAATCAATGATCTATCCCCCAAAGCAATTTTTGCTATGTAACTGAGCCTCCTCTCTAAACTTTAGGGGAGCCTGATCACGGTACCAATGCATTTTGGTCTTTCCTGTCTGAAAATAAGTCAAACCACATTGTTTCCATAGCATGAAGTTGTGAGATCTCTACAGAGAATAACACCTCCATAGCATGAAATTGTGAGATCTCTACAGAGAATAACACCTCCATTGACAAAGGTAAGAACAATCAATTGCACTGTAAATATGTACTTTGAAACAGCAAGCAATGTCGTATAGGTCTTAGGTGGAGGCTCTCACCTACTCCTCCTGTCCTTAAAGATGCAGTTTAACTCCAAATAGCAGAATATTCTTAATCTCTTAACAATAAATTCCAACTAAAAGGGCACAAGTCTGGGAAAGATGAAAAGACATTTAGACATGCTGCATGGACATGTCCATTGAGAAGCAAAAACTAAAAACTGGGACAAGCAGAACACCAAAGTTTGCTTAAGCAGCATATTTTATATGTAAGCTGTATTTAGAAGCTAAAAAGAAAAAAAAAAAAAGACAAAAAAAAGACAATGAGGTTTAAACATAACCACATTGCTTTAGTTATTTACATAATAAAACTGGGGAGACTTAGATCCATAACAGACTGCTTTGAAGGTGAAGGAATTAATGTCAAAATGTGGATGTTTGTTATCTGTAGCCATCAGAATGGTTAAGCAATCATTAGCTTGTCAAGTAACAGATAAAAGGCAGGCTCCAGTCCAAAGCAGGTCATCTTCCATTTTATTCAGCTGATTCTCAGACTGTTTCATCATCACTCATATCCCAGATCTGCAACAAAAAAGGAACTGTCATTTTCATTTCTGGAGTTTCAATAAGCTATAAATACCCTTTTAGAAAATTAGTATTACTATTTCAAAGGAAGCATGAATAACGTTTCATGGACTGTTGACTAGCACCAGTGGAGCTGTAGATAAAATTCAGTGTTTTTTTGTGAACAACCTACACACCATTCATTTGGGGGTATCTTTTAACATACACTTCAGCGTTTGTTCCTGAAGTGCCAGGGATGGCATCGGTCCTTTGTCCCTGTGGGGAACGACACTGAGTTCATTTGTTCCAGAACATAATCTGTGTGTTGGCATTGAATGGCCTACTAAGTTATCCTCTCTTTTCACATCCTGACCACTAAAACATATCCAAAGAAATACAGAATGTGAATGGTTATTTCAACTGTAAATGCTTCTGGGCACAAAGCAGTACTTTACACGTCTCATACACTGCAGCAGCGCTCACACTTGCACTGGTTAGACAAATAAGCACAAACAACCCCATTTCTAGACAGGCAACAAGGACTATTGACCTATAGCTTTAATAAACCCCTTCAGACAACATGTATTTCTGGAATTTGAAAACATTCCGGGAAAAAGCTCCTCAGATCCAACCTGGGAGAACATCTCAAGTAAAACATGTCTGTGCAGTCCTACACGCTGTGCAAGAGGAAAACTCGGAATGGTTACATTTTCTCAGTTCCTAGAAGCGTTGCAAAATGGTGTAAATCCTCATGGAAAATACTGAAGGAACAGTTTGTTTACAAAAGGGGAAAAAAAAGTTTTCATCCTGCCCTAGATGAGCAGCTTGGAGCTTGCCAAGGCAAACAAGTCCAGCTCACCAGTGCGGGTCAAGGATGTGGAAAATAAATACAAACCCCAAAATCTTTAAATAGAGTTTATGGTATGATTCAAGCTGGCAGAAAGCAAGAAATCAGAAGTTGAGGCCAATAACCCCTCTTTGTCCAGCCCACTCCCACTGTTGAAAGCAAAGCCCATAGTTTGTAGTACTTACAAACACACCTCTGGCAAAGCAGCACAAGAAATACCTTTAAAAATACACCACGAGGTGATTCAAAGGCAAAAATGAAAAAAGCCAACCAGCAGCCCTGAAAGTGCCTCCTTTATCCACTGAACAGACACACCAGGAGCACACCCAGCTCCTCTGCTTCCAGGCTGGCTATTCCAGAATTCCCGTAGTACTCAGAGAGCCCTTTTGCCTTTCACTTTTAAGGGGCAGTGCTTGCATCACCCTAACACCCCACACAACACAAACTGCAGCTCCCACGGCACTGCCATTTCTGGTTGTTGAACACAAGGGGAAGAAAGCAGCTCCCTGCATGTGGCCTTGACAGCCAGGACAGGCTGAGAAAGTTGGGGCTGTTCAGCCTGGAGAAGAGAAGGCTGCGTGGAGACCTCATAGCAGCCTTCCAGTATCTGAAGGGGGCCTATAGGGATGCTGGGGAGGGACTCTTCATTAGGGACTGTAGTGACAGGACAAGGGGTGATGGGTTCAAACTTAAACAGGGGAAGTTTAGATTGGATATAAGGAAGAAGTTCTTTACTGTGAGGGTGCTGAGGCACTGGAATGGGTTGCCCAGGGAGGTTGTGAATGCTCCATCCCTGGCAGTGTTCAAGGCCAGGTTGGACAGAGCCTTGGGTGAGATGGTTTAGTGTGAGGTGTCCCTGCCCATGGCAGGGGGGTTGGAACTGGATGATCTTCAGGTCGTTTCCAACCCTAAGTATTCTATGGTTCTATGACAGGCAGCCATGGAGGGCCCCAGCGATTGTGGAGATTCCCAGCCTGTGCCCATCACACACTAGCAGCAGCACCTACAAGGTCATTCAGGAATTACAGCATTGTTAGCAAGGGATGAAAGTGAAGACAGAGAATGACTATTATATTCTCTCCTATCTAAAGCTTAGGTCTTTTTTAGGAGGCTTTCAACATAAAGATACACACAGCAAAACTGAAACTGAGGTTCCCATCTATTAAACCACTATGCAAACATCCTGCATTGAGGAGAGTTACTTGTAAATGTTTTAAACGCTATTATTTTATTTCCAGAAGAACAGACAGTTTTATAACACAGCTTATACTTCATCTAATGATCAGAGCAGTCACACCAACAGAATCTTAGAATGGTTTGGGTTGGAAGGGACCTTAAAGCTGATCCAGTTCCAACCCCCTGCCATGGGCAGGCACATCTTCCACTAGAGCAGGTTGATCCAAGCCCCGTCCAACCTGGCCTTGAACACTGCCAGGGATGGGGCACAGCATTGTGTGTCAAATCTTACTAAGGTTTATAAAGAACAAGGCAGTAGTACTTTAATAAATGTAGAGTGGACAGGAGAACACGAAACAACAGGAGCAAGTCAATGCAAAAGCTAACAAGTGCATGTTAAAGAAAACAAGCTTTGTGATACTGTGTAAAAGAAGTTGCGTTAAATGTCAGTACCAACTGCTAAACCATGATACATCATACTCTTACTTCAGAGGAATACACATCTTCATGGAAAAACATTCCAACTACACAGACTATGAGTACCCAAAGCAGTGAAACTCTGAAGAGGAGGAATCATGAAATACTGAAAGCCATGAAAGCCAATACCTAAAATGACTGTCATGACAAGAATCTGATAACCAAGCCAAGCTGGGAATTGGGAATTTGTTTTCACTTCTCTCCTGTTCGGTCGCACACCTGGGTAGGGCAAACCTAAATGCAGCAGTCATAAACCAGGAAGATAAACCAGCTGTAAAAACCAACCTGGTCTGGACAAACCTTGACAGTCTATCTGCAAATACATGCTTCTTTGCAGAGGTTCTTAAATTCCAGATACAAATTATGTCTACTCAGCATAAGAGAATTCCCACACTTGTTTTCTTCAAAGTACAACTATTATTTTCTTACACAATAGGAAGAATAGGGAGAAAAGCCCTGTGTGTTAACCGCTCACAAGTTCCCACTGACTGATTTTGCACAGTTCCACACTGCACATTCAAGCAACCCTACTGAACAGGGAGTTCTGCATTTCCTTCATACAACAGTAAGACCTGGTACCTGACATTTAACTTCCATGGGAAGGGTTCCAAAATCATGTTCACGTCCTGAAGCTGGTAGTGGCTTTGCATCTTAGAACTAACATACGTAATTCAAACAGATAACTACTGTTTTATCTTCTAAATAAACTTGCAATGTATCCAATATATCCTTAGGGGGTTCTTAGAAGTTTCTTGCCAGCTAGATCTAACAAGGTTTGCCTCAAAAAGGGCAACGTCATTAAGAGAGACAAAACAAACAAACAAACAACCCCCACACATACTATTTTCTACACAAAACTGAGATAAATTTACATACATGGGTACCAAAACACTCTGCTTAGAAAAACCTGGAACAGTTTTGTTTTGCAAACCACAGTATTCACTATCTTATAAGTGCTCCAAATATGGTGAAGAGTAAGCGAAGAGTAAAATTCCACAGGCAGAGGAAAGGGCTGAAAATGAGACATTACATACATGAAATGGCACAGCTGAGTATCCCAAGAGCATACACGGCTTCCTGATCAATTCAGGCTTATCACAGGATCTCAGACTGGTTTGTGTTGGAAGGGACCTTAAAGCTCATCCAGTTCCAGGCCCCTGCCATGGGCAGGGACCCCTTCCACTAGAGCAGCTTGCTCCAAGCCCCTGTGTCCAACCTGGCCTTGAACACTGCCAGGGATGGGGCAGCCACATTATTATGTAGTTATTATTAGGAAATATCACATCTTAGTCTGATTTAGAAACGTACACTTTAGAAATCTAAACAAGAGGAAAAAAGAATACATTCAAGCATATGTTTAAAGTGACCAAATTATGTTATAGCTATAAAATGTAAGCTTTTTGATGGTTATTAGCTTAAACATTAGCTTAAACTATGCTCTACCCCTGAGACAATACATCAGAACTTTTGGCAACCCAAATACAAAACATGTATGCCTAAATATACTTGTACTAGAAATGAACTGGACATAGGAGGCTGCATTAATACACCTTGTGCAACTTCAGACTTCTGTATTTCAGTATTCTTCTCGGTCCACTGGCTGTACCTTCCAGGAATGGAAACAGAAAAGAAACTGCAACTTGAAATTCATTAAAGCCCTACAAGTTCTAACATGCAATGTTTTCAGTCTTCATGGTATAGACTGAGGGATAATTACAAAGTTCAGCACCCTCCTTTCATCTTGGGTACTTGATGCACAGCAAGCACTACCCTTCATCTTCCTGAAACCAAAACACTTCAAGCATTTTGCATATGCAACAATTCTTTCCCCATCCCCCTTTCCCACAGGAAAAAAAAAGCCATAAATGAACAACCAACAGAACACTATTCCACACCACCAAGAGCACATTGTTCATAATTTGTATCTAGCTGCATGTCAGAGCCTGCACAGTGCACTCTGCGGTGAAGTATTTTCTTTGCTCTCTAAGAAACCAGAGTGATGCACTTCAACGAGGATCCACTCTTGCTCCCAGTGGCAAGAGCTTATCATACAGTGTCTGCAGTGGTTCCCCCCCAGCAATTCCTTTCAGAAGCAGCTGCTCACTGTATGCAATTAAACTTTAGCTAAAGTCAGTTTTGGACATAATCTAAAGACTTAACTATCAGATACCTCTTACCTGACACAGAAGTTACAAACTTAAACACACAGAAATAGAAATTAACCTTAAAAAAATAAATAATTAAAGCCAAGGATTACAAGACCTGCATTTCTTTCTTCAAGCTGCTTTAAGCTGCAGGTAGAGAAAACCGTGGGTAATTCTTCCAGATCCCTGTACACAACAGCCTTCCCCTAGCTAGTTGGCATGGCTGATGAATTCCTGGCATCCCTAGGATCTCCAACAAGTTCATTTTTTCTGTCCTTGCCTTCACAGCCTTTCTGGTCTGAATGGTTTACTATCTTACAATAAAATCCATCAACTCTGTCCTTTTTTCCCAGTGATGGTGTCCTTTACTAATGATTGTTTTCTCTTTATAGTCTTTCCAAAACTGTATTTTCAGCCCACAACCACAGCCTAAAGGGTTATGGTCATGATGCATTCTCATTTTGGTCTCAACCAACAGCAAGCGCTATTCTTAGAGTTCTTGTATGCCATTCTCTTGAATAAATATATAATACTTCTCGTGAATGGCCCCACTTTTCATACAAAATGCGAGCATCCCCCCCTCTCAAAATCACGCTGCTGATTTTGATCTTGCCAACCACAGTATGGTTAAGAATCTTGCCAGGACCTTTCAGGACATCTCTTCCTCCTTCCTCTGATGTCCTCCATTTTATCAAGCTGTAGGTGTCTGAATTTGATTTTCTGTCCCTTTACTCAATTCTTGTATCCTCTTTACAGCACCTAGTGTTCCAGGAGTTCAGGACAGAGGGATCACAGTCTTTTCTGAAGATAGCTTCTTCCAAGATGGGTTTTACACGTTGTTTGTCCTACCCACAGTTGACCTATTACTGCGCCAGTTGGTCAACATGCGAAGTCAGCTTAGCTGGCTCACACACCTGAAACCAGAGCATTTTCTATTCCAAATACTTCAAAAGATATACTTAAGAACAAAACCAGAAAAAAATCCCACCCAAGTAAAGAATACAGAAAATGTTTGTTTACATTATACACTTAGTAGTGAGAAAGCCTTTTTAATACGCTCTAGTAAGAAGTTCCAAACAAGTCTACAAATAGTAGCACTGGAAAGTCATTAGGCCATTCTGGTTTTACAGCATTTTCCTAGCTATTTGTCAGAATATTATATGAAAACATTCAAAAAGGATTTATTTTTTTTTTTTCATGACTAAGTTAATGAAACAATACAATAAAAGAAACAAAGAAAATGCATACTAGGGTTTTTTTTTTTTGGTATAAGAATGCCTCCAACACATTTCCTTCCATTGTTTCTTGTTTTATGAGGGGAAAAAAACAAAGCAGAGAAGCAAGCAAATACAAAAGCAATTTCTCTCCCCCTCTCAAAGGGGTTGGAACTGAAAAGGCCACTTTTCAGGGCACAGCAGTGGAGCTGCTGGCTGACACATACCTAAAGAGGAGAGTTTCTACTATTAAGTCTTTTCCTCAAGCTCTTAAAAACTGAAAACAAACAAGTGTGAAAACAACCACCCCCACCAAGCAGGCCCCATGATTGCCATTATCCTGTTTTGTGTAGGATTTTGAACTTCATTTTGCTACTGCCAAAAGGTGACTATTCAACGGGAGTGTTTGAATGAAGCCACGGTAACGTAAATACTGTCACAGTAATGACTAGATCTGATAGAAACCCTTTGACTGAAATGAAAATGAAAACACAGTATATGAATTATACATTCAAATCCTTGTATCATCCTCCTCCTTTGATGTGCCCAGAGTTCACATTAAAAATAAAGATATGCGTAAGTCTGTATTTATTACATTTCTAAGTCCTGCAGAAAAATCACAGTGTAGATGCAAATGCATATTTATTTCATAGGTTTCACAGCCTTGTACAGCAAACTTGGATCAGGCACCTAAATGGATCTCTCAGAATAATTATCACCATTTGAGACTATGCCCTCTCAACCACACAGACTTTGTTTTGCTGTAATGAACAGCTTGCCACGGTCCACTACATCTTTTTAATTCACAGGTGATGCAGAACTGCTGTCTAACCTGTGCATTAGCTTTGGGGTCACAGAGAATCAAACCTGTCATAGTTACTCATGAAAAAAAGAGCACCAGTTGAGCTACACAAGCTATTCAACTGATAAACAATTCAGAAACGATGAAGAGATTATCAAACATGAGACTTAAGGTACACTCGGTGCTCTAACAGAGGGTCACAGAATCACAGACAGATCTCAGCTGGAGGATACCTCTGGAAATCATTTTGTCCAGTCCTTCACTCCAAGCAGGGCCAACAAGATCAGGTTGCTCAGGGCATTTCTGAGCTTTCACAGCCTAAGAAAAGTGTTTTACTTTACCTCCAAACACATAAGATTACATCATCTCTTGAAACAAGGATCATCTTTGTCAAACTAGCCCTTACCCATCACATAACATAAATAGGCTCACTGTCATTACCATCCTCACAGTGCTTCTTTACGCATAGGTGACAGCAAGACCTACCTGGCAGGACACCCTACTGCCAGTCTTTTCAACAGCTTGAAGATGCTAAGTGATAAAGGTACAGTACTGTTCACCTGGTATACCAGGTAACCCTTCTATTCAACAGAAACACAGCCCATAACCAGCTGGTGGTCAGACAGGAAACACACATGTGCATTCGGACTGCTCACGTGAAGATCTAAACGTCTCTCCACTCTTCGCAGAGACAGAGGTTTGGGGTGGAAAAAGGAACCAAGACTTCGTCGTATCAGGAAGGGAGACTGCCAAATGTTACAAAGACCCTTCAGAACTGGACAAATCTCCCCCAGTTGTTAGCACACCCCCAACTTCTACAAGTAACTAAAGAAAGTCCACAGAAATCCCTTGAGTTGGACTGCACGATGAAGCTGCAGAGACTATTTTCAAATGAGCCAGACTCCCACAACAATAAAAAGTACTGGAAGGTCACCTAACTCAGTCACGTTTCAGTCCTACACCTACAGTATTTTCTTGTTTAATCAACCACATCTTCACAAAGCATGGCTGGCAAAGACAAACGGAATATGCATTATTTGAAATAATGCTGAAATCCATAATATGGATCCTTTGGAGCTCATTCCCATTATCAGAAAATAATACTGGCAGGAAAAAATAACACAGATTTCCCACGTGCAGTTATGTCATCTTACATGCACAACTTAGTACAAACATATTTCCTCTAGTGCTCCGTCTATAGCACATAAGTGATAGAAAACTTGAAAAGCAATCAAAATCTTAATTTGTTAACATTTTGCTTTATCCAGTGACCTCACTAATATCATCATTGCTTCCATGGAGATACATGTGGTGTGTACACAACATTTCTGGTTTGTGGAGGAGGCATCAAGAAGTTATGGAAAACTTTCCCTTCTCTCCTCTTATGCAGGAAAAACTGCTTTTCATACAATTAAAACCCAGAATCGCTTCTGAGGACACCAGCTGAAGCTAAATGAATAAAGGAAGACGGTTTCCAGTATTAAACGCATAAATGATACTGCAATAATCAGATTTCATATTTTATAGTTCAACAGCTTAGAGAAGATAAGTGCATTTGTATTAAAATCTGACATGCAGTTTTCCCCATGACTATTATTAAAATCCATCATGCCACTTCTCCCATTATGTTTATCAAACAGAACAAAAATATATATTACCCAGAAAATTGCAAGCCTCGGTACAAAAGCACAACTAGTAAAATGTTTAGATACTAAAGGTAGAGATGTTCTAGGAATACAACAGGCAGATCAGGTTTATGGTTTAGTTCTACTGAACCACTGTTGTTTCTAATGGGCAGAAAATGAACACGGAGAAGTTTAAGGTGCCCCAGCAAGCACAGACGTTTCCAAGCACATTGCCCCACTTCTGAAGTATTCCCTATGCCCATACATTACACAACCTTCTAAATAATAGAGGTAGCCTCAAGTTCACTGCAAAACCTATGTAATGACTCAGGAAACAGTTCTGAAACCACATGTCTGATCCAAATTCAGCTGAAAACTCCTACAAGTGTCAGATTTATATTTATAACTTTCATCAATACAGAAACAACTGAACAAACAAAAATCCGCATGATACTGTGCAGAGGCTTCATGCTAGGAGGGTCTTGCATGACTCTTGGGATGCCAGAACCCTCTTCCAAACGTCTTTTGATTTTCTGACCACATAATTTCAACATCTGCTGGAATAACAGATCTTTTGTGAATACTCATATGTGCCCTAGCTCTCAAATCTCCTTAACTCTCATTTCCCTTTCATTATCTGCCTGCTTTAACAAAGTGGAAACCCACTTCCTCTCCTGTTGCTTTCTTCATTCCCAGACTCCAGTGGGAAAGCAATGTTTCAACAAGGTCCTGATGGGAGGTGAGCCTTATTGCAGCCTGATGACACAAAACTGTTACAAGATGGCATGATCACACAGAATGATTTGTTATTTTGAGTGCACAGCGCCTTGGTCACCAATTCAAAATCCAGCCCACTCTGTTGCACTTCATTATTTGTAACCTGGTGCTCTGGAAAAGGAGAGAAAGAAACACAATGCTGATGATGTCATCTGTCTGGTACAACCCCATCTTTTAATTCCAAGTCTATCTGGTCTGGCAGAGCTTGGCAGAGCGCTGCTGCAGCATTCCTGAAGCGTCACAGTCACACGAAGCCTGCAGCATGCCATGCTAGAGAGCTCTGGAATGTAGAGTACATTGCAGATGTGCTATAGAGAAGACTTCCAATTGCTTACAAGCCAAACAGCTTGTTTTGGCTCAGAATGCTCTTTCCCCCCCATGTGGGATTACTTTGATCTTTTTGCCTATTATATGATTGCAATTACGCTGAGTTTATGGGATCAACGGGGACCGTGGAAAGAACATGTTAATCCAACTGTGAACGACAGAGTGAGAAGCTACTTTATAAAGTCTGACTGCAGGGCAGCAAATATAGTTAGCATGTTTTCAAAACGGGAATATAAACCAAGGCTGTAAAATGAATGTTTCATAAAATTAATTAATAATCTTAAAACAAGCACTGGATCTGCTGCACTATGCAAACAAACTTTCCGTCTTCATGTCACTAAATTTACAGTATCTGAAACATCATTTGCTTTCACTTCCTCGCCTCCTCTTCCCACTCAGAGAGCAAACTGGAATATATAATACTAACACTTGGGTGCTTTCATTCAGACAGACAATCCAGCAGGGCCAGGAGGGATATTCTCTCATGCTGTGATTCCAGCAGGCTGCAGGAGCCACATCCTTGGGCTGCGCTCATCAACCTTTGCCAGGAGGAGCAGGGGCAAGCAGCAGCTTGGCAACATGAGAGGAGTGACACCTCCTCAGACAGTATTCAGAACTGAAGTCACATTCATCTATAAACAATCTGGATCACGTCACACTTCAAAAAATGGTTTTCTTTTCAGTAGTGAATAAAATGATTCATCTCGCTCAGTTTATAAAGCTCTTCAATTCCTTACAGAACGGATAATGACCAGAAATTAAAAGGAGCCTGTGACAGGGTTCAAGGCCAGGCTGGATGTGGCTTTGAGCAAGCTGCTCTAGTGGAAAGTGTCCCTGCCTGTGGCAGGGGGTTGGAACTGGATGAGCTTTAAGATCCCCTCCAGCCCAAACCATTCTGTGGTTCTATGGTATAAATATTGCATAGGGGAAAACTGAAGCCTTGATATAAACCAAAACACAGGAGGTATCCATACATAAATGAAACATTTATGTATTGTTTGCAACTCCTCTTTTTAAACTAGGAAAAAAAAAATACTCTAAGGAGCACTCTCATAATATTAATTTAAATGCTTGGGTCTAAATTTGACAAACATAAGATTGTGCTGAATAACTACAGTGTGGGCCTTGGGCAGGCAAGTGATTTTATCCAAAATAAACACCTTACAAGAACTATTTTGATCATCTCTTTACTTTGGCAACATATGATTCTGGTGCCTAAATATGGATTGTGTATTGTGTAAACCAGTATGCTTCTGCTGCTCACTGACAAGCTGCATTCTGGCTTGCAACTCCATATATAATCATCTCCTATTCATCCTTTCTGACTTAACACCAAAGTTTCGTTATGTTTTTTTTGGCTTCATGGAATATTCTTACAAAATGCCAGTGCTGCATTTACCTGTGTGCAATGCAGAAGACTTAAAAATAACCAAACCCCAAACAAAAAATCCCAAACAAGCCCCCGGAAAACATGGAACACAAGGTACAGTTTTCCTGGGAGTAGTATTCTTCCAAAGCATTCTCACTGGGAGCTCAGGGAAGTGGTACAATGTTGTGTTTTCTTGAAGGCCAACCCTCTCTTAGATTAACCTTTCAAGTGCCTGCTACTTTATAATAAAATCTATTTACGAGCTCTTACGTAATTCTAATATTTTTCTACTAGTGTGATAAACAAATGAATTGCTACTCTATAGGAACAGTTCTTTTCCCTCATAAGAACCAAGGTTTGATTTCCTCCACATCAGAGATGGATGTTTTTCCCCATTTTGTTTTTTATTATGGGTAATAGAAAACACTTCCTAAGGAGCTAAATCTGAATCGTACCTAGGTTGTGGTCTAAGACACTAGAAAAATACCAACATTAAAGAAAATGAGTTTCAAATGACATAAATGATGTCTGGTTTCTTCCTAGCTGTGAGCAGGGAAGTGTTAGCTAAGCACCAGTCATGTCCGCCTTTGATATCCTCTCATTTTTTCTCCTCTCAGTAATTCAAACCATCCTGGATATTAAGAGTCTGCCTTTCTTTGAGCTACACATCAAGACAATTTTTTCTTTAACATACTCCTATTTGTCCAGAGGCCCTTGTTAAAGCCCCACATAACCTCATGCCTTGAATTCCACCAGTCTTCTCAATGTTCTGAGACCATGCTCATTAAATTAATCCCATTCAAAGCACAGATCTACTACTTAGGTCTGTTATTCCAGCTACAAATCTTTGCACATGTGTGTCTGCTGGCAATACAACTCCCTGTATCACAAACTCTTTAACTGGGTGTTATTTCATGGTACAGCTCAAGCCACTTCCTATCTCAAGTCACAGATTGCATGTTATTTTGCCAGTAAGGGAAGCTTCTGTTGTCCACTCCTTTATTTTATCAGTTCCTATGGGGCTTTCTCCCACACTGACCTATCCACAGGGGATAAATCTGTAATGAGAATCATATGATAACAAGTTGAAGCTTGTTCTCTGATATTCCAGAAAGCGGAATATCAAAGAATTAATCACATTCAGGAAACAAAAGAACCAAGTGTCAGGCTTCAGTAAAACTTTGCTGTTGAAGTAGAATTTGTGAATACACCTTCAAGCTAAAGACAGCAATTTCATTTTGGGGGGAATTAAAAGAGGATATTTAAAGCAGGAACTATTTTCTTCATTGCCCTTCTACTCAATATTTAATATAACAGACCATGGTTTAGTTTCATTGTAAAGAGAAAGCAAAGTTATCCTTTGCCTTCAAAGCCATGAGCTTTTTCTTCTGCTGGTTAGACTATATAGTTAACAAAACTACAAAGGCATAGCCAGCCTTTAGAAATTATTTCAGATATACATAGCTACAACTGATGGAATAAGCTCACTGAATTGGTGATTTTTATAAATCACTCTTCAGATAAGCCAAGCTTTGAAGAGATAGCAACAATCCCCCTACTCACATGTATTTCACCTGAATGATTTTCTTTCAAAAAGCAATTCCTTCTTTCTCTAAGACAAAATATCAATTTGATAACTCCATCCAGTTACTGTATCCAACAGGAAAGTTCAGAAGAAAACCCTTAATCAAAATAATTTTTTAAAATTTATTTTGCCCAAATTTGATTTAATCTAGCTTTTAGCACTGAAAATAAAGGTTTATCAAGAAATTCAGGGAGTAAACAGCATGCGAAGTTCACTGTGTTAGATACTCTCTGTTGTAGGCAATAATCACCTGTGGAACCAGGTAACAGACTCCTCAGAGTAGCACATACAGAAAGAAGAAAAGGCAATGGGCACAAGCTGCAACAAGAGAAATTCTGCCTGGCCACCAGGAAGAACTGTCGATGACGGTGGTTAAGCACTGGGACAAGCTGCTCACAAGTCCAACCTTGCACTTAGGAGAAAGCTGGCTGGGGTGACCTCTGGAGCTCCCTTTCAGTCACACGTTCTATGACTGCAACATAGCAAATAACTGGTAGCTAGGTGTTATAATTCAAGTTGTATCAACGTTATTATGTTACTTGGATTACTTGAATTAAATCCTCTAACGGGTTTAGCATCTTAACTGAATCTTACTTACTTCAAAAGCTTGCTGCTGGGATGGGAGGAGGGATCTCGAAGGGAAAGAGAGGGGACAGCACTTCTTTTTCATGTGCTGCTCAGCATGCACCATGGTGAGGCTCCATTTCCAGCTAGAACACCTGGGTAGCAAAGTTTTAACCAAATTCTGTCTAATTCTTCTAATACAGAACAGATAATCTACACTTTTTACAAATGCATGCTTTAGAATTATTCTGCTGAAAGTCATGGAACTGTTCTCTAGCTCCGAAAGATGAAAAGATTAGCTGTCACAGCCTGATGTAGTCATTTCCTGCTAATCTGATCTCTAAATACTGTTGCTCCGGGTGGCTTTGGTGATGTAAGGAAGTAGCTCCTCATGGAAACTTTTGTATTCCTTTGTCTTTGTTGTAATAGGGCTCAATTAAAATCTCAACAACAGAAAAAGCTCCATACCACTAACCAACAATACTGAGGGATTGAAAAAACCCCCCAACCCATTAACAATCATATCTCAGGTTTGAACTGCATGCTTCCTTTCCTGTGATGGTTCCTCTGAGGAGCATGAGGTGCTTTAAACTCAGTAGATTCTAAGCTGTTATTAGTGACTTTCCCGTTCCTTGTCTTGTTTAACAGCAAGAAATTGCCCCTGACATCAGTCGTCAGTTCATTTGCATCCTGGGGACATCACTTGAGAATCTAAGCTTACATTCAAGAGCCAGCACATTAAAGCAACATTCTGAGCAGAGATTCTCAGACTCTTTTTGTAAGTCATGATGACAGGAAAACTGTTGTGGTCAGGAATAAACATCGCTGGGTTTTCTTCCTTTGTTTTCCTATCAAGCAAGGTTTGCTTTTTTGGCTATGGCAAGTACTGCTTCCAGGGAATCAGAAAAACTAGAAAAATCCAAAGACTGGAAGTGGCAAAGGCTAAGGTGTTCCTTGGAAAGTCAAAGTTCTTGAGTAAGCCCTAAAATGAAGAGAACATGGGCAGCTAAAATATTTTTGCATAAACTGAAAAACTCCTCTACTAGTTGGGAACAAGCTGGAACTTGCATGGGGCCCTGCACACACTGGCAAACATCTTAATTGTTCAGAGCAGACAAAGTCTGTTTAGTCATGTCTGCTGAAGTGGGAAGGATATTACAACACATCTCTGCAGTCTGTTTCCACATAGGTCAATCAGTTCTTGAAGCTTGTTTTTAATGCACTTTCATCCAGGCAGAACAGGAGGCGTATGGACACCTTTACACGGGTTGGCCACACACCTGGCTAGCAGACAAGTCATCTCTGAATAGGAGCTCACAAGTGAGCAATCAAAGAAACAATCTGGAGTCCCAGCAGACACGCAGTGCCAACACGCATTAATGTCTGGGAGGGATTTTGTAAGAGTCTAAGTATGCCTCAGTGAAATTTCAAAACCAGTTTCAGTGCCCACTGAGGATAACAGTAATATATTTAAAACAGAGAGGGAACCGCAGCACGACAAATACAAGAGGCAGCAGCTGAAATGGGTAGGTGACTTCCAATTTGTTTCTTCATTTCTCAAAGGATGGGGCAGGCGACACAGGATTCTTTCTAAGATACTCAAGCAAGTTTTTTAATCCATGTTCCAAACCAGCCAAAAGCCATTCACCTCCTGAACACGTTGCATGCCACAAGAAGGTTTTTAAAACCGCACTGAGGTGGATCTCACGCACACTGGCTATGCAGGAGGTAAGTGTGGTTTTGTGCTCTATCAACAGCCAAACACTGTTTCCCTGCTTTGGCAGCAGTACCTCAATTTTCAACACATACCTTCTCTTTCACCTATACTGCATTATTGGAAGGCAGATGTTTAAGATGCTTCTATACATGGATTATGAAATGACATGTGAAGTGCCAGTTCTGTAAAGAGCAGCTCCATGACCTTTTCCATGTAGATCAATCTTGCTCCACAAGACTGTGTTAAGGTCCAGAAAACCAGCTAAATATTAAACAAAACCACATACCAGCTAGCCTACAAATCTTCCTGTGTTTGGATCTGTCTCATTTTGGGTATGGTATGGCTCCCTGAGCCCAGAGGTATATTGCTTTTGTTGAGTATAGAGAAAGGCCAGCAGGAAACCAGGAGGAAATGTTATATTTGTATGGAAATAGATACTCTTCCCTTCCCCTTAATTTTGCATTCTGGAAAATCTTCAGCCTTGCTGATGATAAAGGTACACTATCAGGTGGTAGCTTATGTTATTTATATGTATTTTAACAAATTCTGAATTAATAAATACAAATACATTTAATAAATAGTTTAAACTGATTTTAAATTTCAACTCTTCAGAACAGAAAACCATGTCTAGGCTTGTAAGTCCCATTAAATAACTGAGTAGGATCTGGTTTTCACAGGGAAAAAGCCCTAAAAGGTCAGGTTCAATGAAAGAAATGATGTACCTCCTTTGAAGAATCCAAGCTGCAGCCAAGTTCTAATCTGGGGCAGTGATAACATCCATGACAGAAGTTTAGGAACAATCGCTGTTTGCTTTACTTAGAGCAGCCAATCACAAAGGGATTTATCTCTAGACCAGTACTTTTCCCACACCAAGGAAAACTGAAATTCAGCTGGAGACCATGTATGAAGCAGGGCAGGCACCTCACAGTACTTCATTGAGGGGAATTTGTTTTTACATTATGCCATTGCTGCAAACAAGAAGAAAGAAATCAAACCCCAGCAGATCATTCAAAAGGCAGAACAAATTCCAAGTTATTCCAATTACAGGAGTTCAAGCACAAAGATTAGAAGTACCATAAAAACTGACAGAAAATTATGCAGTGAGTCAAGGTTTATTAAAAACCAATGGGGAATGGGATAATTATTGCACTTCCTTCTGCTTGTGAACTGGACTCAAAGAACACTAGATGAGCAGGACAGTGTCGCAGAAGTGATACAGTTATTAGGTGTACAGTTATTCACACACTATGGTATGCTTACATTAACACAGGTAGTCTTTGTTACTTTGAGAAAATGGTGGTGTCACCTTGATTTATGATCCATACTGAAAAGGCGAATTAGATGCATCTCAAGAAAGGGCAGCACCTAAACTGAAGAAATCGGGCAGCAGAGAGAATGAAGAAAAAACCTATTTAAAGTTGTCTGATTACTGGTGATGGCTTTATGAAAAAGAAGTTAAAGGAGACTTCTTAGAAGTGTTTCATGGAAACTGAGATGAAAAAGGTATTAACCGGAGCTCTAATATCACTACAGACTGGAAGCATTCTGCAGTAGAAGAAAGGTGTCAGAATGCTGACAGCAGTGGTGGGTGATGAGAGTTCAAAAGGAGATGAATATAAAGTAAAATTCTTTTTAAGCCAAGCTGGTCACAAGATGCCTGGATGGGGAGACATCAAAAAACTTACAGTGACTGACAATATAAAGGACAAGGAGGTGCCAGAAGGAAAGAATTCCTTAAGACAAAACAAAGGTAAAACACCAGGCAAAGCTGACATGGTCTGTAGGGGCAGTGTCGGATGGGACTTAGGAAAAGACAAAACCCTGGATGTCAAAAGGTATCAGTGTCACACAAATTACTCCCTGGGAGAAAGCAGGCTTCATCAGGATCAAGGTTATATTTGCCTGAAGAATAAGGGTTTCCTTTGGAAGTGTCCAAACAAGGGTCCAGCCCAACTTGAGAAATATGGAGTAAAACGATTTTTGAAGTTTAAGAACCTGAATAACCAATACAGATGTCTCCTGATCATAACAAATCACTTGGTTTTTAAGGCTTGATGGCAACAAGTTGATTACCATCAGTGTGGAACTCAGCTGACTAAGTCTGGACAGACAAACAGTTGTCATTATGATAAATAACCGCTTCAGAGTTGGTTACTGAAGTCATATTCTCAAGGGCTGTACAACGGGAATTCCAGCCTCCTTCAGAACCTAGTCCTTTAAAATTGCTTTGTCTGTTTTGGCCCTAGGCTGCATATTAGAAATGATAAAAGTAGTTCTTTCATATTCAGAGCGAGACAGTTTGATTGCCAGTGTCAACATGACAAAGCGCTTATGGCTACAGAAGTGGGGGGAGGAAGCAATAATAGGAGGGGGGCACGAGAAAAAGCTCTGTAGTTAACACTGGGCAAGTAAGAACAGAACTTTACTCTCCAGTGAAAGCCCAGACTTATCCCACCGTATTTTTACCTTCTGTATGTTGACTAGACTCAGAATTGCTGCTCTGGCAGTAATTATAAATCAAATTCACTGTAATTATTCTTGCTACACAGAGATGAAGAAATGTCACTGGGAACAGCTCTATGCCTTTGATATACTTTACACGCTTACTTAATCAGCGCTTCCTTCTTTTTTCTTTTTGCAACAGTGACAAGAAACAACCAACAGGGAAACAAAGAATTTCTGGAGACAAACCCAAAATGCTATGTTTTATGCTGACCTGCGCACATAACGTAAGGAGATTTTCTTCTCCCACAAAGTTAACGTGAACAAATATTCGGTTTCAGAAGTAGAATACTTCTTTTTGACAGCATATAGATTTGAATTAGGGACGAGAGGCACACAACCCAATCAGACTGTAGTGGCCTCTTCTCAGTACTTAAGAATGTCCAACTACAGCCAAATCAGACGTGTCACATATACAATTAAAATGATACGCAAGATGGACACAAGTGTTCCCCAAGAGCCAGAACAGAAAGTCTAAACAGTTCCTTATGTCATCTTGAAGAATTATTCCACTACCCAAGAAGAAATATTTACAGTTGGAAACATAAAGATCAGTCGAGATTGTGTTTCAGGCATTTGCAACATTCAAAGGGAGTTCACAACACTCCAATGTCAATTTGAATTTTTGACTGTTACGACTCATGCTGTCCTTCACTTTGTATGAGCAGAAAATGGTCTAACAAACACAGCCCAAACATCCTCGATTTACAATTCTATACTTCAGACTCACAGGCTGTGTGTAACTTACGGAACACGGCAAAAATGTTCTGTCATGGTGCAATGCCTGGAATAAAACGGGACCAAAAGCAGTAAGTCAGCTTGCTGAGCCCTTGAGGACACTTCAGAGCATGCAGTAGTCTTAAATTTGATTTTAGTACAGTAGGTTTCCACATTCTTTACTTATAAACTCTTATTTGGCAATTTCAATTATTTCATTCCCTAGTGCTTCTCCTTTTTTGGACCTCTGTGTCTCCACGCATCTTGCCCCAGAGCAAATCAGCTGCCTTCACAGCTGAATGAAATTCCCTTCTCTTGCTCAAAGGGAAACAGTTTTTTGTTTGTCTGTTTAACTAGAAAGAAACCAGCCATCAAAAAGCAGAAACCCTCACCTGTAATCAGGGCCTTGAGATGCTGGAATGTTCCTAGAACATTCTCCCCACAGATATCTGTATAGTCTGACTTTGAAATGCATGAAAACAAGCTTGTCTAGCACAGATTATTGAGTCCGTCTCAACTGTCTTTACTAATATGAGGCCTTCTCCTAAACATGTAGTAAAAAGAGGTAATTGCTGGAGTTAAGATCTGTTACATGAATAGTTTTCAATAATCCATACCGAGGCTCCTGGATTAAAAAAAAACATAAAAACTCAAACAGTAACAACAAAACTCAAACACCAACCCCCAGGAATGTTCTTATACCCTGACTACCATTTGCCACAGTAAGACATTGCCACCAGTTAGCAGTCTTCATCAGTTCCTCCTAATAGCAAACTGCAGGCTCAGATTCAGGTAACACCATAGTGCAAATGCTGCACTGTTCTCAAAAGACACTGTCCTACTCTACTGCACTATATCAAATGTATGATTCATAGAATCATAGAATAATTTGGGTTGGAAAGAACCTTAAGATCATCCAATTCCAACCCCCCCTGCCATGGGCAGGGACACCTCACACTAAACCATCTCACCCAAGGCTCTGTCCAACCTGGCCTTGAACACTGCCAGGGATGGAGCATTCACAACCTCCCTGGGCAACCCATTCCAGTGCCTCAGCACCCTCACAGGAAAGAACTTCTTCCTTATATCCAATCTAAACTTCCCCTGTTTAAGTCTTAACCCGTTACCCCTTGTCCTGTCACTACAGTCCCTAATGAAGAGTCCCTCCCCAGCATCCCTATAGGCCCCCTTCAGATACTGGAAGGCTGCTATGAGGTCTCCACGCAGCCTTCTCTTCTCCAGGCTGAACAGCCCCAACTTTCTCAGCCTGTCTTCATACAGGAGGTGCTCCAGCCCCCTGATCATCCTCGTGGCCTCCTCTGGACTTGTTCCAACAGTTCCATGTCCTTTTTATGTTGAGGACACCGGGATCGCACACAATGCTCCATGTGAGGTCTCAAGTGAGGATTCTATGATCAGGTAATCAAACAACTGTCAGCAGAAAGTAAACCCATGAAAACCGGTGTTACTTGTAACTCTCTTTAGTGCTTATTGCTATTAAATAACTAAGGCACAGAAACACTCCAGGACTCTGCTGTCATGATGCCATCATTTGCTGAGACACATTCAAGCTAACCAGAAATCTGTTTCTTGAGCTGATGCTGAGGCCTGTGCCCTGCCTTCTGGATGAAATCAGGGCACCCTACAAAGCCTCGCTGCTGGTATCAGCTGTCCTCTTGGCATAGCCTTCCTGCAGATGGAATATTCTGGCCTATCTGTTGGTACATCTCTGCCTTCAAAGTATTTTGAATACAGTATCAACCAATAAGGTGTCTACTATCTGCACTTTTTTCTCCAAGCCATGATTATTAAATGGATAATTTTTTACAGATTCCATACCCTAACCAAGTTGTGACCAGTAACACGAAGAAGCAAAACCAGTGATCTTCTAAACCAGTGCAATTACAAAACCCAGCGTGTGGCTTGGAATAATGCATGGTGTAGCTGCCATCATTGACTCAGAAGAGAAAGTTAGACACAGGAAGGGATAGGAAATGCAGAGAATTTGGAAGGAGGAAGTTAATAAAGAGCTGTATTCAGGCAGCTTATTTTCATCTGAAATCTTCCAGAAAATGTATTACAGCCAATAGTCTCAAGAAAAATGAAAAGCACTCAAAGCTCTCCGGAATATGATAAGCATCCAGTTATCACCAATAAACAATTTTCATAAAATCATCCATCTCTCTCCATCACATCAAACCATCTCTGAGCTCACATTCCTCATGGAGGCCTGACCATTCTATGGTCTCCATTCAGACAGCCTAAAGTTTGCAGCTTTTCCTTTGCATGTAGATGTTCTACATCGAAAGATTCTTTTGCTTTTCCAACTGCGTTAGTACATCTAATATATTACCTTCTCTACAAACCTTTCTGTGCTTATGCCTTAGACGGCCAGAGCTACATGACCACAAGCTGACTGCCCACATCACAAAGTGGAGACTGAGAATCACCACAATGATTTAAAAAGAGAAGTGAGTGGCGAGTTGGACAACTGGAACACTGAAGGAGTTTACTTGCTACATTCAAGCTAGTAGTACTTGATGGTTTAACAATATGCCTAATGAGGGACATCCTTAACATCAGGCTGCCTTCCCTGAGCAAACTAACACATACACCTTCCGTGCCGATTTGAAGGAAGAGGACTCACGTACCCAATTGCCACATCCCTCAGGTACTTTTTTTGTGTCTTTCAAACAAACTATCATGCATGACCCTCCTGTTTAGGAGATAAAATCAGAATATGTCATTTGGTGACTAATATCTTAATTCTGCTCTCTTTGAAGTCAACTGGAATTTTGGCATGTATTTAATGATGACTGATCAGATCCCAAAGTGTTTGTTCAGCAGTTTTGGAAGAATGCCAGTCTTAATAAAATCAATTGAAACACATTTCAAAGCCATGGCCAATCAAAATACTTATTTTCAGACTCATCTCAGTATTTGGCATATCTTTTCAGCTGAAATGCACAATGATGCTCCTTGGCAGAGGGAATACAGCACTGCAACATGTTCTACAGATTTCATTATACAATATTCTTGTTAATGCAAGCACCTGAATCAGGAGCTTGTAAAGACTTAGCAGCACTGAAACACTCTTCACATTTTCTTTCTCATCTTCACTAATGGAATAATGCCTTTGATAAATGCGGCATATCAAGATCTTAATCCTACTGTTGGAAGAAGTTCATGAACTTACCAAGGTTTTCCCCTTGAGAAAAGAATCCTTTTCAAGATAAGCTAGAATGTTTAGTTTTCAAAAATTAATTCTATTGCTTCAATGAAGATCACGGAGCCAAACCCCCCAACCCAATGTTGAGGTTATTACCACCACTACTTTCTAAAAGTAAGAAGTAACAATCAAAGTGGAAAATAAGACTTTTTTCCACTGTCGCTTGTTATCATCATGTTCCTACATTTTTAGCACACACCTACTACGATAATTTCCTATTTTAAAAGTGTTTATAATCACATACAGAATTACAAGTTGAGGTGTAAGGATATCTGAAGGCTTCCAGGAAGAAGACAAAAGGCAGCAACCATTCCTCAGACATACACCACTTGACTCAATTGCACCGTGCATAGGTGATAACTGAAAGCAGACCCACAGTGCAACCACTTCCTAGTTCTTAGAAGTCTTGCATGAACATGTTTTAAAAAGATTAATAAGAGTCCAGCATTCCTTGTAATCTTGTTTATATCTTGCTAGATTATTACATGCATAAATTCTCCAGAATTTCAATTTCTACACTTTTGGAAGCTCATAGTATCCTGTAACATCCATTTCTACATTTTGCTCTCTCCATTACAGGCACAAAGAGCAGCACGTATTCTCTACTCTTAATATTTAATTCATCTTAAAATCTCTTTTCCATTATGACAAGGGTTTTTAATTTGGGGAAAAAACCAAATTCAATTCTTCCCAAAAAAATGTAACAATAGAGAGGTGTAAAATGGTCTGAAAAAAAAACAAAAAGCCCCCCAATCTCTAGATTGATGGTTAGTAAGAAATCAGTGATTAATAACATGCAATGTTCTGAAAAGCTACAGAGATAGCTGTGTTAATAAGGAATTGCTAACTTAAAGTAACAACTGTGTGCTTATCCTGTCTATGAATACCTTAACAGCCAGCCACACAGCAAGAATAACCAAATATTCCACGTGGAGATATCAACGTTCAAATTTCTATAGAATTCGGAAATGTATTTTGTGTCTACTTCTAACAACGATAAATAGATTAATATTTTAATTCGGGGGGGGGGTCAATTTGCACATATATTATAAAAAACATATTGCAGTTTTTGTGGGGAGCAAAAGAACTTGTGGTTTTCATTACTGTAACACAATTAAATTACCTAATGTACATAAGATCTGCTAAGTTTTGGAAACAATAGTGGGTGGTGTTTCCTGGAATAGAGCGATATGTCTTGTGACTGGGAAGGAACACACACCACTCCATTTTAATGTGAAGTCACACAGTTCAATCCACACAGACAGGCAAGAATTAAGGACAGGAAACAGAGGGACATCTTGTTAGGGTAACTATTCAGAGAATGGAAAAGTTAAGTTAGTAGCCCAAAGGCAAACAGTTAGAAGTAGCTGAAGTCAATTCTATTTGTTTCTACAAAACAGTGTACCCACTGCTAGGTTAAGCAAGACCACAGAAAACACACAAAAAAAATGGATTTTAACACTGGTTTTAAGATTTACATATTTCTAGAGCAGAAGACACAACACTGTAAAACACTGTGAAAACTAGTTCAGAAAGTTAGGAGTCTTTCACCATCCTCCTTGATTCCAAAGAAGTTACAACACTTAAATTAATGCATGCGTACGCTCTGCATTTAGATATACAAACTGAGTATCAAATACAAGTCTTCCAAGTAAACTGAAAGCCATTTCATACAAAAATTTTCATAAAAAACTAGTGTGCTAGGCCACATTTTCCATGCTTTCTTTTTTTCACTGCTTCATGGGTGATTAAAAAAAGTACAGTTTAAACAAGTCTTGCCTAGTTTACACCCAATTGCATTTTTTAAAGCTTCATTCCCAGTTAATCTAGAGGGCATTCTAATTCATATTCTATTTCCAGCAGGCATAGCTAGAACCAATTTTCACTTACTCACGTTGTGAGACTCTGAAAGGGAAACTTGAAAATGTTCCCAAATCATAATGCAATTGAATTGACTGCTCAGTACTGCATAACATCTAACAAAACTTTCAAACAATGTTGTGCATTAATCCCTTAGAGGGTCAATGCATACTGCCACATTTTCAATCAGTGCACCAATAAGTACTGTTAATTCAAAAGCGCACAGCTTGAAATGTATTGTACAAGATACAGGGCATTAGAATAATCTGCTTCCACACCACAGAATTCACACGTGTGGATAACAAATCACTGAAGTTTTTACTGCAGCTATAGACATTACATGATGAACTTTTTAGCAGTTTCTCGGCACAGCTTAATACCTGGTTTGAAGTGGATGACTTCCCTGGCACACGATTTGTATGAAACACTGGTTGCATGGATCACAGCAGAGCTTGTGAATTTATGCAACTCCTGAGCTCACCAAAACTGCCACCATTCAGTCAAGATACTCTTCTCGGTTTATCTTCAAATCACAAAGGCTGAGTCAGCTTTCAAACGGATCAAGGAAGGCTTGAACCCAGGTACTTTATAGGTAAATCAAGAGCAAAACTGCCTTTGGCTCGCTTGGAAGATTTTTGACTTGTTCAAAACTGGTTTTGTATGTTTGTTACTAAACACAGTCTCAACATCGTTTAGACTTGTTCAACACAGTTACAAGCTACATTGTGTCTCTGGACAAAAAGCAGCAACGTGGGAATAAGCTGTCTAAATTCAACGATAATGTGGTCTAGCACAACCATTTTTAAGGCAGATCTTTGCAAAACCTAGGTTTATGGGCCATAGTTATTAACTTACATTGATGACAAGCCTGAACAGCATGGTTATGGCCAGCTCTGCTCCCACAGACTGCACAGGGCAGTCCTATCATGCCCAAACAGAAGTCTCAGTCTGACAGAGAATATATTCTACTAATGAGCAAATGCAAGAATCAAAACCATTTTTGGTCTTTTCCTAGCAGTGGAAACCACGAGGAGGAGCATGAGTTATTCCTCCAAATTCAAAGATATTGGAACAATGTTGTCCAGCAGGACTTCTTTTAAATTTGGAACAGCAATTACTACCCCAAACTGCGTGTCCTGACAAAACAGAAAGAGCAGCTTTGCTACAGGGGAAAACAGCAGGTCTGTCAGGCCACAGAAAGCTCTCGTAATTATCAAGCTGAAGTTTAGCAAAAAGTGACCTTTTTCTCATGTGTCAACACAGGGCTCAATTTCAGAAGCAGTATTCATGAATAACTGATGTGGATAATAACAGTACTTGTCTCCTAACACCACGTTTAAAGCCAAGCAAGGTGGAAAGTCTCTGAATGTTTAGCCACCTGCACAATTAGCTCTTGTTTTCTACTGCAGCAAACCCATTTACCCTTCCATGCCATCAACTCCACTGAGACCCATGAATGAAAAGGTTTTCTAATGATTTTTATATAAATGATATTAAAAAAATAATCAAGCAATACAATCAAGAGCAACTCTAATTTTTGCTAACTAAGCAGCATGGCTGAACACTTAGTAGGAACAGCATAGTCCAAATGTTGTGACGGCAGCTTTCAGAAGTGTAGGCTTGGCAAGGTGCAAGACCTGAGCAAAATGACAGCTTTAAGCACGATACTTGCTCTTCTCCAAGAATTATTATACATTTGCTTAGAATTATAGAAAAAACTAAGTTGGGGCACCTGGAGGTCATTTACTGCAATGCCCACACTAAGCAAGGTGAGGGAAACCAGGCTCAGGTCTTGCCCAGTTCAGTTTCAAGTATCTCCAAGAATGAAGATCCCACAACCTCTTCTGTGCCCGGTCCAGTATTTGACCACACTCATGATAAAAGTAATATAAAACAAACCACACAACCTTTTTCCTTATATCAAAGCAGACTTTCCCATGCTACAACTGTCCTGCCACTACCTGCTTCCAGACACAATCTGGCTCCATTATTTTGTACCCCTCAGGTACTTGAAGAGGGCAAGAAGATCCTGAAAACTATGCCCCCCCCCACATACCCTACTAAGGAACATGCACCGAGATAGAGGCAGATGGCTGCTGAAGTATGGCAATGTCTGATGTAGACAGGCAGATCTGCCAGAGTAACCAAGCAGAGAAAACTGGCTCTCCTTGGGTCAACCCCAACCAACTCTGCACCTCCTGAGCAGTCATTTGTGGGTGCCTGCAGAAATATAAGATGCTCTTTTGGGGTCTTATTTATTCAGTGTTGCAAAACCAGTTTGCACATAACTGTAAAGGGAAATCATCCCACCTTAATCCTTCTCCTCAGTCTGGACTAAGGTCACTGTCCTCACCCTCAGGAATTACTCACACCAGATAAGGAACCAGTTACAAGCTCTGCAGCTTCTTCTGACACATCCAGACAGAAATCAAGGCTAAACCCATGAACACCCACCTCTTGCATACAAGCATCCAGTATCTCCTAGGCGACAACTGTAATCACTCAAAACCAATCCTACTCCTCAGGATTCTCTGAAAAACTCTCCCAGTATCCAGACCTCTGTTTGCATTGCTAATTTAAGGGAAGAATCTGGACACCTCACCTCGTTCTTGTTGAGCAGACAACAGTCAAGGCTATTGCTTTGCCAAATTACAAACGTTTGTCACTAAAGGCTTTTTCTCCACAACAGCAAAACGGGGTTTGTCTAGCTTCATACAAACCAATCTTATCGCTTATAATCAGAGCTGCTTTGCAGAGGGCCCCTTTCCTTTAAGTTAACCTTGATCTTAATTAGAAACCAGGTTTCAATACCTATTCAAAGACGTGACTTCCCTATAAACAATCCCATGACAATACTACAGTAAATGAAACAATGGACAGGTATAATCTTACTTTTTTGACTAGGAGGAAAAGTTCAGGCAAAACAAACAGTTAAGAGCTTGTTTTATTACTTGAGACTCACAAGTCCAAACAAGCCAAGACATACTCTCAATTTAAGGTTATTTTCCTCCAAGCAGGAAAAGCCTATCTTTAAAGTCAAAAGACACTTGATTCTTTCTGCTCCAAATATTAAAATACCCAACATATTTAACTGGGAAAATCTCCCAGAAGACAGCTTGCACACAGTAAATTGCATACAGTAAATTACCTGACTGCTAAATAGTTTTCTATTTAAGACCAATAAAACAAAGGAAGAAAGCATGAACATTTCTCAAACCCAGCACTTACTGAACCTTTCAAAGAAAGTTTTACCTCTTCATTTTCGAAGCACAAAATACACCAGACACTTGAGTTTTCACGTGCAAATACATTCTAATATGCTAGATTTTGGGCAGCATTTTATATAATTCAGAGCTTTGTGTCTGCACACAGCCAGAGAATTACCTCTACAGCTGCCTGGATGCAAAAGAGAAATGACCCCTCCAACAAAGAATTCCACCTCTGTAGCACATTCTCAAGGACCATCCTGCCACAGCTACAATTCTGGTCCATAGCGTGGTAGCCAGCTAACTAAAAAGCCAAGCCAACCCAGAACGAGCCTTGATGGCATCCCAGCAGCCTAAATGCACACACCCAGAAGCCTGCAGTGGAAAGGAAAGCAGGGAAGGAGGGAAGTGCGGATCCAACACTATGGCTGCTCCGGGGACACTAGCCAGATACAGCTATGAAGATTCCTCATCACTCCATTGCAAGTCTCACAAGTGAGTTTACTTTCCAGTTCCATGTCCATACTTGGTTGATTTTTTTAAATTGCTTTCTTATGACTCTTATGCACCCATGGAAACAAAGACAAGCAAGGGCTACTGTTATGTTGAAAAGCTGGAAGACATCTGTGAGGGCAAGCCAAATCCCTCCCCCTTTTCTCTCTTACTCAAATATTTGATGAATAACAACACCAGCACTCAGAAAATGCTAAGTCTCTTGTATCAACTCAGAGGGCAAGATAACCTGCTTCTTCCAGGTTCGGTTTATTTGCCTAACATTTCTGAAGACTCACAATACATTGTTTAAATCATGATACAACACTCCACAAGCATGAAGCCCTATCAGTTTGGCTCAAGTATTAAAAACAAAACCTCCCTTCAAGTAACAGCAGCAAAAAATGTCAGACACAGCCCTACACATTAGCATAGCTTGGGAGCGAAGTGTGTACAGAAGCCACTGTCCAAATCTGCACTTAGTGTTATTTTTATCCCACTATTCAAAATATCTGAAGATGAGTATTTTGATACATTTGAATGAAATTTGACTTCTGAACAGAGAAAAAACAGATGCAAGCCACTTCCAATACAACTTTCATATTGTGATCTTTTCAATCCCTTCCTTAGCAACAAAACACAACAAAGCATAAATAAGAAGTTGATTTATTACCTACATCTTCATTGCTTACGCTTCTTCTTTTCTCTGCTAGTCAGCTAAATGTGACAGAGCTCCACAAGGAGCAGCATCAACTGGTGGCCTAAAGGAGAAGTGGCAATACAGGGGGCCCATTTGCTCTTTTTTAAATGATTTCTTCCTCTGCCCATGCAGAGGGGAATGAGAACACTGCGAAACCCATTACACTTGGGACGTGGTACCTGATGAAATGTGAAGTGAAAGGCTACGTAATTAGGAATCAAACTTTGTAATACTCACATACTTGTTTATCAAATTTGAATTCCTCTTATTTTCCCAAGAGAAATTCCTAAGGATATCTGGGGAAATCGGCTACCCAAGCAAGAGCTTTCAGGAACTGAATATGTGAATTTCTGTCAAGATTCAGCTATGTTCATTATGAACTGATTTATAACCCAAAGTCGTTCACTAGCATTTGGTAACTTCAAGGAGCTTAAGATCTCAGAGAAGATCACTGCATGTGAAAATTCTGACAGATATTGAGAAATAGCCCAGAGGGTTCACTTCTCCAATGAATCCTTCATCTCCAAAACACACAGCAGCACTGTAAGCATCACAGAAACACTTCCAGTGTAATCTACTCTAAGTCCCTCAACATTTCAAAAGACCAAATCATACAGAGCTGTAGTTTGTAAAGATATCTACAAAAAATGTGTATTGGTTTAAACTGCTAAAACATAGCCCTTAAAATGGGACAATAACTGCACAGTAATAACACTAACTGTAACTTACGACTTCAAAGAGGAATACCACTAAATACTGCTGAATTCTAATTTACGCATTTAATGTTAACACAAATACCTAAATTAAATACAAATAACAGGAACAGGGAAACCCTGTCTGCACTATGGAAAGAACTGCAGGAATAAAAATCAGCATTTTAAAGTTGCAATCAAGAGAAGACCATGCCAAACCCCTGACTTCATTATCAATGCACCAGGACAGTGAAGCTCAAATGAACAATCTTCAGATAGCCACAGTCCCTCTGTCATCCCTAGTCAGAGAAAAGGGCTGGTGGCAGAAGCCTTTGCGCACAAGACCCTCCCAAAAACACATAATATTTGCACAGGAATGACCTTAACATCATTCTATTAGCAACAAGATCCTGTGCATCAGTATGAAAAGACTTCTGCTACTTGCTAAAATTATACATTGACATCTACATTTCAGAACTAAAATGAACCAAATACCCTTTAATTTACCAGGATTTTTTTTGGTTATGTTATTGTCAGTATGTAACTGCCCATGTCAAATCAAGTACATATGCATTTATAATCAGGCACCGAAAACAGAGCAAAGCTGCAATAGATGCTAAATAAACTCACTGGAAAAATACGTCTCTTTTTGCTGGACTACAGAAATAAATGGTGAAAGAATGCATGCTCAGCTAAAAACATGCACTTTCAATGTCAGAAGTTTTCTGGTTTATTACTAGAGCTATCAGAGAAGAAATAAACATCAGCTTCAGTTCTGCCTTTCTTTTCTTTTTGTAAACTAGCTTTTGCTTTCTTCCTTTCTTGTGGCTAACTTCCATGAGTTCGAAATTCAACGGGGTAATTATTCTTCCCTGTGAAGGGTGGAAAGGCCCTGGCACAGGGTGCCCAGAGAAGCTGTGGGCGCCCCATCCCCGGCAGTGTTGAAGCAACATACATAGAATCGTAGAATCACAGACTGGTTTGGGTTAGAAGGGACCTTAAAGTTCATCTAGTTCCAAACCCCCTAGCAACAGATATCCTTGTCATTCTCCAAGATCTTTCTCTTCTTAAGAGGTTGAACTCTAGGGAATATATATTAGGAAGAGATTTTGGATTTTTGTTTTTAATCAGTTTGGCTATATCCTAAGTCTTGTTTCAGAAAGACTAGAATCCCACCCTGTCTTGTACAGAACAATAATGAACTGAAATACAGCAGCTGCTCCAGAGAACTTAACAGAGACAGAGACAAAAATTAGGCAGACCGGAGAAACCAGTGTCACAATACAGAGACATAAGCACTGGCCCACTAACTACACTCTTCTTGGCAAAACTTAATTCACATGCCTTTACTGTATACTTTAACTACTGCCTTAAACAAAAGGAATCTCCCTCTGTTCTATACGCCTAATACCTCTTAAAAACACAGCAAAGAGAAGAGGGTTAGGAAAGAGGAAATCTGCTCAGCATTACTCTAAACACCAACGGTGCACTAAATCTCAATGTACAAGACTAAAGAAGCTTTGTATGGGTGGGCCATAGTGAACCAAAGCCATAGCAAATATTTACTGAAACAGAAATACCTCTAGCTAGTTTTTCTCACAGCTATAATGGGTAATGCTCTGGTTATTGACTCTGCAGCCATACAAGCAATTTTCTTTCTTCAAAAGGAAATCCCTTCTGGGTCATACACGAATGCTCAGTCACTCCATTTGAAAGCCTACTGTGAAGTTACACTGGAGGTCGAGTTGACAAACTTCACGTAAGAACCTTTTCTGCTCCTTTCCATAAGGGGGAACTGATAAACATCTGGTCTTTGGAAATGACTTTGTGTCGTTTGGATTTCGTACCAGCAAGCTGCTCTCACACACTGTGGTATATCATCACATGATGCTAGACTTTTCCAAGAAAAACCTAGTAAAATGAAAATACTTCATTACCATGAACTCTTGTTTCTTAAAAGTTACATAATTACTGTGCAATCTCTTCTAAGATCTTATTTTAGTTTTAATTATTTACTTCAATGAAAGGATTATTTCATACAAAAATAATTCTTTAAGGAAAAAAAAAACAATACCAGACGCAGGTCTTTTTCTTTTTGCTGTATAAATTCTGTTTACCACTTGCCAAACTGTTATTTCACATATGTGAGAAGAAAACTGGACGGAATACATATGAAACAAGCTGTTGGCAAGGGAAGCGCAAGGGCTTGCCATTGACAAAATGAGATTCACAGGAAACGTCTTTTACCTTCTCCAAAATCAACAAATGCATAAAAAAAAAAAAAATCATAAAAAGGAAAAGCTTTGTCTGAAAGGACAAGGGATTCTTCAGGTAACTCTGAATTTCCAAGGTACTTAAATTACCCTCAAAAGACTTGCACAGTTCACTTGCCTTAGTCGCTGGAACACTGGGATTCACTACACTGAGTGAAGACAGAACATCATGAAGTACTGTTTGCATTCCAGTCTGTATTCCCCGCTTGTTTAGCAAGACTAAAACTCCTGATTACATCACCAACAACTCTGATTAGATTTTGTGGGAAGAGCACTTTAATTCTGCAGCTTTCATTACTTTTTATTCCATCTTGCTTAGTCCATAGCCTACAACATAATCTATTTCAGCCCATAAGGCACATTGCCTTTCCTTAATGTGAGAGAGCAAGAGAAAGAATGTATTAGAAGCAAAGTTCTGACACACTGCAGACTAATAGTTAGTTTCAAGACAGGAATTCGTTGCACACACTGTTTGCATGCCTCTAGTTCTCAGCTGTGGTAGAAAACTGCTCTCAGCCAAATACGCACCTGTAAAGTTTTAAATGAAATTATTTCATTAAGCAGCTCCATCTCACCAAACTTCCACAGATTCAGTTCCCAGAGAAGTTTTCCAGGTGCAGAGAGAATCACGGAATGGTTTGGGTTGGAAAAGACTTCAAGATCATCCAGTTCCAGCCCCCTGCCATGGCCAGGGACACGTCACACTAGACCATGTCACCCAAGTGCTCGGTGATGGGGTGCACACAAGTCAGGGGAGAAAAGTGTTGCAAAGCTGCCACAGAACTTCACTGTTTTCGAAAGTTTCTTATAGTTATCACATGTATAGTTCTAATTATCAATAAGGGACTGCTAAGAATCAGATTCAATCAGACTCATCAGCAGCAATTTTATGCTATTTCTTGTCCCTACCAGTTCCACCATGCAGCCAAGACAAGCTGACATTTCTGTCGACTTCACAACAGCCAAAACACAAATCACCTTCTCCCCGTCCAAAAAAAAAAACAACACCAAACTCACTTTAAAAAACATTTCAACCTAGTAATTTTTCAAAACTTAACAGGTGAAAAAACAATGTAATTGCTATTAAACTCCCCAACAAAAAACACGCATGAGCAGAACCAACACCTGGATAGGATCCAAGGATCCCGACTGCTCCTTTTCTGCCAGAAATGCACATTCCTGTCTAAACTGAAAACAAAAATAAAACATGGGAGAAGATTTACTACAAATGAAGCTTCCTTTTATCTCTGTCACCACCTCGGCTTCTGGTTCAGATGCAGTTATTATGCAGAAAGTCACACTTCCACAATACAGCACAAAACACTGCCAGATCAGAATGCTTAAATGCCTTATTAGCAGAAACTGCTGCCTTTCAACTCTGTTTTTTCTCTCCCTTTCACAGCTTGCAGAAGATCCTAGCAGGTATAAACATGCCCTCTTTTAATTACAGAACTAGATTACTGCTGTAACCGATTCCCAGCTTCAGCAAATTATAATCGAGTACCCATTGTGCATAACAATCATTTAATGGCCCAAAAACCATAATAAAGAGAGCTTTAATGAAGAAAGCTGGAAAGCTGCCACAATTTTATGGCAGCGCACTCCAAAAGAAAGAGTTACAATCTGTATTTAAGATTAAGAGAACCTTTTAATCCAGATGGCCAGAATTAAACAAGGCAGTGCAGGGAAATTTTGATCAAAAGCTAGTGCAACATGAAAGTACCAAAATTCCCCCAGTAAACCACTACTAATTATTTCAAACAGAGGTTGCACGTTCACTTTGTATGGTGGAGAGCTTTGAGGGAAACACAACATGAGCATGTTGCTTTCTCTTGAGATAATTCACTTACCCACTTGCTTTTCGACATAAGTGCCCAACAGTTTAGCAGCAAGAAATCTATTTGCCAGTGTTTAATTGGGAAAATATATGGAGAGTTATGGGAGAAATATTTTAAAGGGGTTTGCAAAATGAATTGCAAACTAGTTCAGATCAGTATATGCACAGTTTTAAGATACAGCTAAATAAACTACAGCTGCTGCAACAGAAATGTGAAAAGGCCCTTGGTTTCAGTATTGTATTACTAATCGAGATTACCTCCAAGTTTCAATTTGCTCTCCTCTCCCTTACTTCACTTGGAACTGCTGACACCCTACTTAGTAAAACTAGCTTTCCCTGATGCCTCTCCCAGTCAGCAGAGAGGATGTGAGGTCTCCTATTGTGCATAAAGCCCACTATGAAGGGACTGTTCATCATTACAGATGTGTCACTGGTGGGTGCCAACAGGCTGCTTACTGTACGGCCCCGACAGCTTTGCATCTGCTGAGTCAGAGCAGCATCATCTGAGATCAAGGGCATTACTACCCAGTAAATAGGAGGGTATTTCTAAATCTCTGCAATTATAGTTATACTTTAGCAACTAAAACTTAAAAATATCATTTTTAGTAGAGCAATACAGCAGTAAGAGGTTTTGGTCTTTATGGACCCCCTTTCTGCCCCCATGAGTTTTATTCAAACACCAGAGTGGAGAAGTACACAATGAAGATGATCTCACTGCTCCTCTATACTAAAAACTTTTATCTTTTGGAAAGTTTTATGCTGATGAAATAAAACCTCCGTAAAATTTGTGGATGCAGTAGAAATCACGGACTCTAGTCAAGCCAGAACTTACACAAAACCAGCAATGTTTTACCCTCTCCGAAACACACAACAAGAACCCATTTTGTACACCTACTTGCTCTTACTCTGATGCTTACACCCTCACTGCTTTGATTTTTTTGCTGAGGCCAAGTCAGTACTGAACCATGACATAAATCAGTCTGCACAGTTACAGGTTAGGAGTACCGATTCAGACCAAACAACAAGGAATCCTTGTGAGGATCTTTGTAACACTGACAGTGAGCAAATCCCAGTGTCTAGAGAGTGGTGCTGCATCCTGAACCCTTCCTCAGCCCTGGGAGCTCAAGAGCATGATCTGCCCTATCTGCACTCTGATGCTATCCCTGTGCTGTTCTGCACAACCAAGACACAATCTGTTTTTTGACAGAGTGACTTTTTGCTCTTGGTTAAGACAGTTTTAGTTGGAAGGAGATCACTCTATCTCTGATTTGTATTTCTCCATTTTCTAATTTGCTGACAGCAGTAACCTTTGAAAGTCTGCCAGGCTCCCTTAAATGAAAAAGATCCTACAAAATGTGATCAGTCTAGGGCTCTGTACTGATGTCCATATTTATGCTTTACACTGCTGTTACTCATGTGCCGATACAGAAGGCAGCTTTAGTTATCTCTGTTAACCCAGCTCCTGCTCCCAGCCACAGAACACAGTCTACTTGCATGCTCAGGGCAGCGCAGCACTGTAACATTTCTGTAGTTTTCAATTCTACCCAACACATTACAGACATTGAGAAAAACAGGACTGATGTACACAGGTCTGACAGAGGAGTGGAAACTAAGGCTGAAACATCAGCCTGAAAGCCCAGGCAGCACGTTCCTACTGGCTGCAGAACATGTTTCAATTTCTACATGTTACAGCTCACTCAGGGTGAACTAAGTATTACTGACATGAATCAACATCAGAAAAGATACTGCAACAACCAAACATGATCTGAATTAAACATTGCACTTCTGGTGATAACGGGATCTCCCGGACTATCTGCAGATGGAGCAGCAGAAAGTAAATCTTGTCCAAAAGCAACAAGGACAGCTTCCTTGGGCATGCAGCATTCCCTTGGGGCAATGAACAATCCAATCATGCCAATTCCCATTTACCCCCAAGTTTTCAAGCAAAACTCTTTTGCAGTATCAGCAACATTAGGATTTCTGCTGCACCACAAGCTGCTGCTGTCATGTTAATGGTGCACTGGTTTATTGTCCCAGCAAAAGGAACTATCACTTGCCACAGTTTATATACAGGGCAGAAAAAGCCAGTACTCATTAACTATTATGATGATTGATTATTCATCAAAACCAGCCCTGAAAGAAGCAAGAAAACAAAACCAAAATCACATGTGAAATATATTAATGGGAAAAACTAGCCGAGGAAAAAAGATCAAAATTGCCAAAATAATTGCAAAATGCAGAAAGAAGACAGCAGCTGGTCTGTGTAACTGCACTGTTCTGGCTCTTCCTCCAGAGCCATGGAAAACCATGCAGTAATGTCATACTTGGTCCCGCATCTGCACTTGCTAATTGGAACCACATTGCCTCATGCTCCAAAGCTCTACTCTCTCTGCTGCTACAAGAGAATTCATGGTATAATTGAGTTAAGAATTACAAAATACCATACTGAAATAAACACAGGAGAACAAATTATTATAAAATACTCATAAAAATGGCCCCCAAATCAATGCATTGTTTATTTGTGGAATGCTTGCAATTGTTTTTTAAGGGAGTCATAAAAATTCCTCGCTCACCAGGAGTCCATTCATGGGGGCAATGAATTTCCAGAGGACCCGATTTTTTATACAACTCAAGAGAAATATTTTTGGATACAAGTTAAAAAAAGTAATAAAAATGTTTTAAACTAATAGTTTTGTTCCTTAAAATGAGCAAAGACTTGCCTACAATGTAAACAATGAAAATTAGAAAAGCTAAAGAACACAAGTCTGGTAACCTAAATACAATACCCATTGTCTGGACTTCCCTATTTCCTTGAATAACATCTGATTTTCATTTTGGGTTAGAACATTCTGCTAAAATTACTAATATACTGGCATTTAATTGAATTAAATTGCAAAATTTCAAGATGAGCAACCAGCTATGATCTGATCAGACTTCCATAACTGAGAATTCACGTTCTAACTCTGCAAACAACGTAATGCTGATTCCTGATTGAAATAAGGAAGATCTTGAGGATCTCAGAGCAAACAGTAGTTCTCAGCAGAAAAACCACCACATAAAACTCGGATCAACTGGCAGCTTAGCCAGGGAAAATTTGGCTAGCAATGTGATAGCTCTGTAATTCCAAGAACTTCCAGTATTTTTCTGTGAAGAGATACTCAACTGCCAGAGATAAAAACTACACTTAGATGAGAATAATACTGCAAACTTCTCCCCAGTATGTCAGTTGCTTGGCTGTTCTGTTGAGGGTATGAAGATACAGACCCAAGTTGAACATACAAACAGTCTGAAAGAGAAGGGGCTTCTTCTCCTGTTTGGGTGGGGGTAAAAATGTAGATAGGAATCAGCAGTCATATCAACATGCTCCAGCTTGTAACGAACAACACCGCATGCAACCAAAGACACTGACAACACTTTTACAACAAAAGACTTCATAATGGCATAACAACAGATTTATAACAGAATCACCGGATGGTTTGGGTTGGAAGGGACCTTAAAGCTCATCCAGCTCCAACCCCTGCCACGCACACAGACCCCTTCCACCAGAGCAGGTTGCTCCAAGCCCCTGTGTCCAGCCTGGCCTTGAACACTGCCAGGGATGGGGCAGCCACAGCTTCTCTGGGCACCCTGTGCCAGCGCCTCAGCACCCTCACAGGGAAGAGCTTCTGCCTAAGAGCTCATCTCAGTCTCCCCTCTGGCAGGTTAAAGCCATTCCCCTTGGCCTGTCCCTAAAGGCCCTTGTCCAAAGCCCCTCTCCAGGTTTCGTGTTGGCCCCTTTAGGCACTGGAAAACAGCGGTAAGACTGCATTTAGTCTAGCTTTTTTATGCGCTCCACTCATTTCATGGAATTCTGGTGAAATAATAGAATTGTTTAGGAGATTCACACAAAAGATAAAATTAAAAAAAAACAAACAACAAAACACCACAAAACCACCACCACCAAAACCAACCCAAAACAAAAGAAAAAAAATAACCACCACCACCAAACTTCAATTAATAATATAGTGAGCCCTAATACAAAATCTTGTCAGAAAGTGTATGGACCAGAATTAGATGGACTGACTTCTGCCTGACCTCCCTATGAGTGAAGGCAGACACCTATTTTTGAAAGTGCATAAAAACATCAAAAAGAAAAAAGACAGAGGTTGCTCTGCATTTTAGGCAGATCTGGTAAGGTATATATAAGGTATCGATATGCAGATAGCCTTAAGTTTCCTTAGGAATCCACAAAATTACATTAGAACAAATACCAACCTTGGGCAGGAAGGAGCAAAAACACATTAAAAAAAAAAGAAACATTTTTCTATATAAATGTTTGTGTTTCAAATGTATCTTTGATGTTTAACTGTCAAATCTGGGAAGTAACAGGAACTGGCCCAGCTGTGTATTGGAACAGTACTCTAGGCACACACTGTCCCACAGCTGAAGAAGTTGCTGACAAGGGGCAATGGACTGAAAGAGTATTTCCCCCAAACGACTGTTAAATTATACCTGACACTTAACAGTCAAGAAAAACAGGTATGGACAATTTCTTATTGCTCAATGGAATACGACTATTGGAAGATGCCTGTCTGGACAAGAAGAATGGGCAATCAACCAGACGACTACATTGATTTCATAGGTAAAAAAGGATTAACAGGAAGGCACGGCAATTCTGCTGCGTGCATGCAGACAACAGCACACATGCCATTTACACACAGAGTAACCAAAAGAAACAAATGACACACCAATGCAGTACTTGACCCTGACCTTACATACTGGTCTTTGTAAAGAACAAATTTAAGTATGTAAAGAGAAACCAAAATAGATGATATAAACCAGTTAATGGCTTCACAGTATTCCTAATGCAATTCAGTGAAGCAGTCTAATAGTTGTTGAAAATGGAAGTGTTTGCACAGATAAATGCCACGTCACTGATGTACTCAGATTACTGTGACAGAAAATCTGTAAATCTGAAAAGATAAATCATGCAGATGCACACGAATAAAACATGCAGATGACACAAAGCAGACATTCAAAGCTAAGGCGAAGAGGTGTGAATCAAACAGAGACGTTATGGATGACCTCGGAAGTGAGAGAAGAAGTAATAGGTTATCATTATACACACACTCAAGGGCAGACTGGATTGAAGTGAATGAGAAAGCAGAATTTCATCACGAAAATGATGGTGATAGTAGAAAACTATCTGGAAAACTATAGCAATACTGGGAAAACGTTAAAAATAGTGGGAATTGAAGGTTTAAACAAAACTTCATTGGAATAGGGCTGGAGCATTTTATAGTAAACTGGAAAAACACAGTAGAAGGATGTTTTGAGTACTTAAAAGAAAACATTTGTGGCCCATGAATGAAATAGTTCCATCTCCCAACAACGAAACAGTCATCACAGCAAAAGAGAAACCAGGAAAGCATTGAAGAGAAATGAGTAATAATAGCGGTTTACATAGTAATGACATCTGTGACTAAGTCAGCATAAGCACAAGGGAGAGAGTAAGAGCTGTCTTCCTCCAAACAGTTTTAAAATACCTTTGGGTGGGATACAGTGGGAAACCCAGCTGAAAGCTTGCAAGACAAGATGAATTCCAGCTGTTGCATTGTGCGGCCTAACAGATTTTCCCTAATTGCCTATATTAACATATAATCCCGGTAGGAGATCATTTCTGTTCTTCCCTTCTGTCCTCAAACTCTGAAGACACAGAGAACCAATGGGCTGTTGGCAGTTGAAGATTTTGATTCTGGAATGCCCTGTACAGCATGGAACAAGACATTAAAAGCTGGTAACATTCCAATGCATTTTGGAACACAGGCTTTGCAAGTCAACAAGTGGCACTTGAGAGCAGACAACACCTTCCACACTCTCTAACTGGCAAGGCACATGCACTTCCAACACCAAGCTGGTCGGTGGGTTGGTCTGGTTGTGAGACAGCGCTCACCCCAGCTCTGCAGGATCCTCCTTTGTGCTTCCCTACCTGCTCACACCTCCTGTGAGCGCAGACAGGCACTGTGCTGGTGTGCCTCAAACCTCCTGCACTGCACACGGTATCAGGCTGCTGAAATAAACCACTCATGCGAGGAGGCTGTGACAGGAACCGCACGTGACTTCTCATTATGTAAAAGAAATAGCCCAAATAGCGTATTGTTAACATCACTTTCAAATGCTCTGGCATATGTTAAGCATGTCACTTTAACAAATCACACAGCGTGCACCTGGGTGCTGTTTTACCCTCTCTTTGCTCTATTTACCCAGGGATTCACTCCACAGCCTTAAAAGCTATACTTCAAAAGGTACAAAACAACACAGATGAAAAATTATAGATTTTAATCTGCAGGGGAATGATTTATTAATGCTGACAGCTTAATCTAGCAATTCGACACCATGTGATGAGAAAAAAAACAAACACCTGATCATGGAATACTGAGATGAGGAGCCTATTCCAGCTTTTGATGTAGCTTTGTCCCAGATTCAAAGTTAAAAAGACTGAGAAAGAACTTTTCCAGTTTACTGAAATCCAATCTCATCCTGGATTCCACCCAGGTTTTTACCTCAAAGGCAAAAGCGACTTAGTCATATTTTTACATAACTAAATTCCTGAGTCACATTATAGAGGGAGAGTCAAATGCAACTCAAAACCAATTTCTGCCATTACATATTTTCTTTTTATAGCATTGCTTGTAAGAAACAAGTGTTGTAAGGCTGTTTCAAAACTTAAAAGCCTTTCATCTTTGGTTATTGCTCATTTCTCATTCAGATTTATTAACACATTAATATACATAACACTAACTCTGCATCATGGTAACAAGAGCAAATGGTGACTGCTCAGCTAACTCTAACAACCCAATAAATAATTTGTAATTAACCAGCTGCTAAAATAATAATGGTTTTGAAACATCTCCGCAGCACTACAGACTCCATAGAATGGAATGGAATGCAGCTGTCTAGAGTAATGGATGTCACAATAGTCTCTGAGCTGGGTTAATGAAGCCAATGTTTCATTGCAGCCAATTTTATATAGCCAACATTAATGGAACAATCAAATTGACATGATATGCATTCACTGAACTCTTAATTCGCATAAAAAAGAGACACTGCAGTACACCCCAGTGCCGTTATCAATTTAGATCTCCTCATCCCTCCTAATTACACTGTGACTGAGTGTTGAGGATGCTGCAGAAAAAAGGCAAATTTTAAGTCCTCTGTTTCTAAAGCCACATTTCCCCACTTCCTCTTTGCCTGAGGCTTTTAATCTCCGTTCTTCTGAACAACTCTATGCCCCTCGTAACCTCAGAACATCTAAAACTATCTCACTCAGCCTACCCAGCACTTCAACAAGCTCCAGATCTCTTTCAAACTATAACAGCTGCCAACCCTTTGTCCGCAGGACAGCACAGCCCAGATTTCCAATGGCACTGGCTTCTCGCCTTGCTCCGACACACAGGGCCAGTGCACTGGCATTGTTGTCACTCATCCTTGCGCCTCCTCCTGTCCTCTTTGCTGACACTCACTGTTCTCACCAAGCTTTGCCCCAAACATCCAGCACACCGACACCTCCTCCACAAACACAGAAAAAACCTCACAGACAAAGGGGCCATTTCCTCTCTCACGTGCATACATACAACAATTCATCTAAGAAACAGGCTTAAACTGATGCGTGGAGAGCGTCAATGCTGATGTATGTTGCTCCAGTTAGAAAGAATATTAGTTTCATTTCTATGTGCACATTATTTTCTGTAAATTATCTAGCAATTTGGAGACTTAAAGAATACTACAACAAAACTCTTCATTCACTCAGCACCAGATAAACGCTGTCAAACCTGCTGATTCATTTCATCAACATGTACTGCACTTCATTAATTCTAGATCTAAACATTTTCAACAAAATAATGAAGTTACATATAACTCAAAGCAGCAGCACCTATAAATCCTTCAAGCCTCGTGGCAACTTCTTTAATCCAAAGTAATCATGTTTCTCTGCACAACAGGTCTTGTGATGTCTGTAGTAGCATCTCACTATAGTAACAACAGTCTTAATGTTATAGCTCTCTTGAATGCCTGAAGTATTAATCAGATCCCATATTTAAATATGAAATCAGAGTACTCTTGATACTCTTCCTGAAACAGATATGCTAACCAGAGCCCCTCAATCATTTTAAAGGAAGTGCGATAAAGATCAAGACTATGAAGTCGGTTTTGATACCAAACATCGCAGCTTTCTGGTTATGTTTTACTCCATTACCTCATTCTTTTGCATTGAAAAAACATTTCTAAATAGGCAGTTCATTCTATATGCAGTTTTTTTTGTGCCACAAGTTCTTTCCTTTTGCTTTTAAACCAAAGAGAATAAAGAAAAATCCCATTTTAGAATGGAAGAGAGCAGATTTGATGCTAGATCTAGGAACACCATTCTCCTTTGAAAGCAAAAGACTCAATGATCACAAAGTCATTCTTCAGCGCAGAAATTTCTTTATGAAAACAAAGTTTTCTCTTTCAGAAGTGAGCCTAAAGCCTAGCATGGTTTTCCAAAGAGACTGACCTTTTCCCAGTATTATCCTGAAAACTCACGCAGCACCCTCCACCAGCTATTACTTATAAGGACGTTATTAATGCTACATTATAAAAAGTAAGATTTTTTTCTTTTTTCTTTTTTTATGACCAACCTTGATTGAGTTTAAGCTCAGTTGATGGAAATACCATGTTTGTGAGCTTTATGCCCCAATTTAACTAAAAGTATATTTAACAGCAAGGATTACATCCTTCTCCCAAATCTCCAATTTCCACTGTATTACAAGAAAATTCAGTCAGCTCATTGAACTTCATCAACATGTTTCAGCTCTAACCAAGATTTTACTTTGTTAAGTAATCCAAATATAACCGGCAAGCATAAATCTATATATTAAACACACATTAACCAATATTAAATTACATATTAAATGCATTAAGCAATTTGATCCAAACACTAAACTCCAGACTAAATCCAGAAGGCAGAAATCTCAATAAAGTAGTCCCAACCAACACAAACCCCGTAATTCCAAGAATGGCAGCATTTCAAGTATCTCATTACCCATCTAAAGACACAGGGTTTAGAGTCTGGACTCAATCCAAAGCTATCCTCAGTTAATTCACCCCTCCATGGGGAACCAAAGACAGCTGGAGAGGATGCGGACCGTATTGATATCCACGCGTGTCACAAATGCAGGCCAGCACAGTTGGACAAACCCACAGAGTATATGTAATTCAGTATGGAATTCTTCCACAGGAGCTTGCCTGTCCCATTGTGCCACCTGAGAAAATGTGAAGTACTGCTGTGAAAGCAGTAAGAAAGCCTACAACCATGGCTGGTCTTTAGAATACTGCCAGGGCTGCTTATAATGATAACATTAAAATAGACCACCAAGCAGTCATTCACATATGAAAGCTACAACAGATGCTGTTTAATTCTTTATCTGAATGATCTTCAGTCATTTAGCTTCCATATTTCTTTCTAGTATTTCTTGCAGTGAGCCAAACTCATGCAGAGGCTTCTTTTGGAGGCTGGAAATAACATCTTAGTAGAATTTTAAAAGATAACAGACAAAGAAGGGACAAATGCAAACTAAGAATTAAAATCAAGCCTCAACTTCATGGCTATCTATCCCTGAAAACACACACAAGATACCAGCATTTATTAGATGTAAGGCCACTGCCTATGGAGAAAGAGACTGATATACTCTACCAGCCAGCTCTGCTCTTTCGAACGTGCGAGCACAGTGATCATAGGTACAGAATTACCACTGTTTTGGTATGCACCATGTGTAGCAGAAGCAGATCCAGAGATTAGGACATATAAATCACTCACCCAGGAAGAAAAAAGTCTACACAACTGTCAACTAAGACAACTAATATGAAATGCATGTTTTTACAAGGGCTATTCAAAGAAATAGCATTTGTGGGAAGAATGAGTCATAGAAGGGCAGATTTCATATACTACAGTTACTCAAAGCGAGAAGACAAAGGGAGTTAAAACTTAGACCATTCTTTTTCTAAAATAACCAAGAACCATTAGCAAAACCAGCTGTGGCACTGTAATGATTTTAAATAGCTTTGTTATGCCTTCAGATTCTCTTCCAGTAGTAGATTTCTCTTTTTCTTTTTAACTTGCATTTGAGTTTGCTGTTGTTGGCACACTGTCTCAGCAGACACTAGATAAATAAACTTTTCAACAACAAAAACACTTTTAAAACTGTATCTCTTAACCCCTATTCCCTGGAGAGCTTAGAAAGTAATTAGTTAATTCTTTACAGGTTTCCTTGTGCACCCCTTCTCTATCTGTGTGACTTTTCTTTCTACTTTAGTTACAACAAAATAAATAAGCATCTTAGTACTTAGCTCCACCTAAATCACAGATTGTATCTTTTCCTTAACTATGTATTCCTTGTGTAATCCAGAAAATAGCACCGTGCTTGGCACAGCGAGCAGCATTCATTCATGTCATGTTTTTGGGACCTCACTCTGCTGTCAAGCTTCCCCTGGCTCCTCCCTCATTGATAAAGAGATTAAACTTGACCCTCAGTCAAGTCAAGTCAATCAGTAGGCAGGTGTCATGACTGACTTTCTCTTCACATGCAGATGTGGGACATGGTTTACTGGTGGACTTGGCAGTGTCAGATTGACAGCCGGACCTGATGACCTTTAAAGGTCTTTTACAACTTGATTCTCTAATTTCACACTTAACTTGCAGGGCATGAAATTCGTTGCCAGGTATGTTTGATTCTGTGCTGTAAAATGACAGAAGTTTATTCATGTATAGTAAGCACTTATATAGAGCCCATATGAGCCTTCCTGCTTTCAGTGACAAAGTGCTAATGGCTTGAGTAAGTTAAAGACAAAACTAGTAATATTTGCTTCATACACATTCTTACTCATGTTTTAGACAGGACTTTCACTTCTTACTAAGGCTTGCAACTCAACCTAATTTTTAAGAGTACGTTCTTGGATGTCAAGGACCTCTTATCAATGCCATTACTATTTACCCACTAAAACTGCATTATTTTAAGGTTGCTGTATAACAATTGAAACACTTTAGAAATCACCAGCACCCCTCGGAAAGACAGAAGTTTTCTTGTATTTAAAAATAAACTCAGTAACTCACAAGCTGCTCTTGCTTCATGAAGTATCACATGTGAAGTACAGGTCCAGTGCTCCAGACTCAATACCTAGAGTATGCGACAACTCCTCACTCATTTGGAGCATGGTATTTAATGAATAGAGTGAGGCTTTTAAAGGCTGAAAGCTCAAGAAAACAGAAATCTATTCTAAAGCATTTTTTCTCTAAACACCAAAATATTATGTTCTCAAACTTAGAAATTGTTTTTCTACAGGTAACATTTTTTGTACGCATAATGCTACAGACTATTTTGATGTCTCTTATCAGGTCAGACATCTTTCATTTACAAGGAGATGACTTCCCATCAGTTTGTCCTTATATCAACTAAGGGATGTCATTGCTAAGGAAAAATTATCACTGAAGTGATAAGATAACCAATCCTTACCTCCTCAGAAACAAACAGGCTCATCTTGGAATCAAATCTGGGTTTTAACTATGGAATTGGCCATTAATTTTTATCACTCCCAAGCTGGCAGGTGGTCTTTCCAGGACTCCAGCCAATTCCATAAAACCAAGACTGCTGCACAGCAGATTTCAGCTAAAACCGAAGTTGTGAAGTGTTCAAGAAAAAGATGCTGTAAAAAGGGAACTTCAGGAGAACCTGAACTTAAGTAAAGCAAAGGAAATACCAGCACTTCATAGAGATGTTCACTGAAGTGGAAATGCCAGCGAAATAGCCAGAATCAAACAGAAAGAAAACTCAGGCCAGTAAGAGCTAGGTTGGTGCTAACTTTAAAGGCTTCAAATTCCCCTGGTTTATGAACCTCTGCAAAATTAGCATCAACTATAGACAACAACATTTGCATTACAGTAGTAATATGAACGTAAATCTTAAGCAATCATGCTGTTAAAATTATTCCATACATCAGAAAAAAAGAAACCCTGAAACATTGTGAAAACCTAAGCTGAGAAGTAGTTTACCAAGGGGTCTTGATGACAGGTTTCCACAGAGGATAGGAACAGGTCCTAACATTGATGTTTTGTTATTAAAATCTGCAATGCTTACTTGCCCCGATTTTGACTGTGGATTAGCAATCACTGGCATTAAAGAGAAGCTGTGGTAAACCTGCATGATTTTTGGACAATTCTTTGCATTGTTATCAACTTCATTTTTTACCACTTACTAGTTCCACCTATGTTTACAGGAAAACCAACAAAGCTGGACAAAAAAGCTACTGCTATTTGTATAGAAAGTCTTGTAGTCAAAATGACATGCTGGCAATAATGAAATACCAGTGTGCTTGGTGTATGTGGTAAGTGACAGCACGAGCTTTCTTGCACAACTCTAACACGAGGAGTTCAAGAGGCATTTCCAGAGGAAATACTGATTGCCATAAGAATGCAAACACCGTTAACAGCTGCATACTCCTGCAAACAACATTTAATGGTCTACAGGATGAAGAGAGTACATTAACAACTGGAGGAGGGGTGGGAGATAGAATGTCTTCATACATAATACAGCAACTCAATTAACAGTCAAACATTCAGCAGTTTAGTGAATGCAGAGGCAGACTTGCCTCAAGGAATTCATAGCACCTTTGGGTAAGGCTGCAGCAGTATGTGTTTATTGAAATCTGCAGCTGGTAGTAATTTGTCCAGCAGCAAACTTGGTTTCTTTTTTTACTTGAATGATCTACAAGGGCCCACATACTCTGCAACTGTTCACTTGCACCAGGATGTACACGGTGTAATTTATGTTCTTAATTACGAAACAAAGTTTATCAGCATGTTTGGCTGGGTTATGTCTAATTCTTCACATGAGAATAACAGAATGCATCTTGAACAGTCTATTCGTTCTTCATTGAAACAAAATAGGTTGGTTGGAATGGGGGAGATTTAATCCCTAAATTATTTTCTTCTCCCTTCTTTACTGGAGATTTTTCCTCTAGAGAAAAAGGAGCCAACATGGTTTGAAAATTTTTCTAGAAGACAATTGCTCCTCTCCCTCCAAAAAAGAAAAAAAAAAGAGAGAATGCAGGTTATAATCCCAATTTGCCAAATATTGTTTTAATAATGATACACCTCATTTGAAACTGGGGGCTAGCCCAAAAGACTGTCAGCAGGGGCTCTTACTAGCCACGTAACAAATACCTCTCAAACGAACGGTTAGTGTTGTAAAGTAGACACAGAGAAGTCAAAATAGAGCACAAGGAGAGAACAGACCACAAGGCCCCCAAACTGAGATCCAATTATGAAGAAAGATTTTAGGATCTCAGTGTGCAAGTCCCTATGAATTTCAAGGTGTGAGACTCCTAGAAGATCAGGCCAGAATTCACAGGAAATTAAATGTTCATGACTGCACTGTTTTGAAGGGACACACCACTTCAGTAATCCTGTGCCAGTTTTTAGGCATGGTCATTCAGCATTTCCCTTAAAACTCTGGATAACTGTTATGCAGAAGGAAGAAAAGCACTTTGCAAACTACCCCCGTGTTCAACTTAGCTGTTTTTTTTAACTCGTTTGCTCACCTTTCTTTAGATCATACAGGATTACATTTTGTGCCTGGATCAGTAGATTAGTACAGTGTTTTGACTGATGGAGCAGTACTTCCCTACCTATACACAGGGGAGGTGAAACAGAAACACGGAGAATTACACCAAGGCATAATGCAAGCAATTGTGCAGCACTTCTGTCTCAGTGGGTTTCAGTCCATGTGACATCTGGGTCCTCGCTGCTTCCTCATTAACTGCTTAGTAAGCGTTGTTAATCGTTTCTCTGAACCCTTCACAACCTTCAAACTGCTGAAGTCCTCAGTGCCATAGCAGGGTACCCCCAGACAGCTGGGATGCTTTAGATGTACCAAGTCCCTATTCACTAGATCAGCCACTTCAGTCACAGAAGTCGTTTGTAACTTCTTCACCTTGTAATGTCAGATACTGGCAAAGAAATTAGGCCAGAATATTGAACCTGTTCAGGCATATTAACACTAATTCACTGTGACGAGAAAAAACAGGGGTACGTCTCCTTCTGCCCCATAGAAGGCAATAGTAAAAAATGTAATTAAGAATACTAAATGCCTTAGAGGCATGGTAAGTTTCTACAGGTATCAACAAATCCAGGTTTCAGACTCTACAGCTTCAGTACAGCAGTTCACTTGAAAACCCTGGGTGCTGTGTTCATCATTAAAACATTCTAAAACCTTCAAGTACAATTTAATATCATTTACTATCATGGCACAAAACAAAACACTGCTTTCACCTCCTTCAGATACTGATCTCATGAGAGCAATTAGAACAAAAAGGAAAACTAGTGTACCTCTGCAGCTGTACTTAAGGTGCTGGTATTGTTAAGACAGGAGATACGAGAAAGCATGGACACTTTGAGCCCTCTTGGTAGAGAATGTCTGCTGTTGAACAGCACTAACCTCCACTGATCAGTACAAGTAAACAAGTGAAGAGGACAAACACTCCACAGTGATTACCTACACAAGCCAGCACTCAGAAGCTGCACAGGCGCTCTGAAGAACACAGACTAAATACTAGTGTTACAGCAGTTTCATAGCACCTGGCAAGGCGCTACAGTCCTAAAACTGATTTTCTTACAGCTATTTGTTGCATAGCATTTTCCCTTCGCATAAAACTCAATTTATTTATTCACAGCAGGCCTTTCCATTTTACAGCTATGCAAGATTTACTGTGCAATTTTATATAGATATAGATTTAAACTCTATCAATGTTTTGGCACTGTCACAGTAATCCACAGTTTAACACATGAAAAAAAAACGCCCTGTTGCTCACCCAAATGCCATCATTCCACTTCTTGCAGGGATTTTAGGCTAAAATTTTCCTATATATTTGAAATTTCAAATAAAAACCCCCAGCTTTATTTTTCAAATAAAAACCCCCAGCAGCTTAAATAAAATATTAATATATACTTATATATATTTTATTTTTATATTTTAGATATATATATTTTATATATATTTACACTGAATAGTCATTATTTCCTCTGTCCCAAGTATTCTTACATTCAAATTTGAAGAGTTTCATTTCATTTTACTAATAACCACATAAGTTTAATGTATCTATCAACTTACACAGCTAATCAGAAGCACCTTTTACAGCCAGCATTTCCATGTCAAAACTTGTAGTAAAAGTAATTTATCAAGTTGTTTCCTACTTTAGAGACAAGCTGACACAGCATGTTGTGACAACACAGATTTAATCATTTGAAGCGATATGGGTAGTGTTTCTATTGCTGTCCCCACTTTTCAAATCTCTCTTTGGAGTTCAAACGTTAATGAGGGTTGACTGATGCCAATATGTTTGGAACTACAACAGGCCACACTCTGGTCTTACAGGACTCTCAGCTCAGAAGACTGGGAGGCTCTCATCCTTGAGACCTGCCTTGAAGCATTCCTGTACACGAAGAAACCTTTCCATTCTGTACAACCCTACCATTACCTGTCCTTCCTCCTTTCCCTTGGCTTCAAGCAGAATGACTGCAAAAGGCCCCTCCTGTCCTGAAGGGACAAATACGTATTTAATCAAAACCAATATGAAACACAGGTATTTGAGCACTCAGGCTGATGATGTTAAGTCCCGGGAACAGCATTGAGCATTATTAGTAATACTAAGTGAAGTCATCAGTAAAGTTATCCAAGGAAAGACAAGGAGATCACATTATGGTACAAAATACGAGGGTGCTGAGGCGCTGGCACAGGGTGCCCAGAGCAGCTGTGGCTGCCCCATCCCTGGCGGTGTTCAAGGTCAGGTTGGACAGGGGCTTGGAGCAAGCTGCTCTAGTGGAAGGTGTCCCTACCCGTGACAGGGGGTTGGAGCTGGATGAGCTTTAAGGGCCCTTCCAACCCAAACCAGTCTGGGATTCCATTATTCCATGAAAACAGAGGAAACACTTCACAGATATTTCTACATGCTTCAAAGAGCAGCATAAGGTATCAGTAAAAAGACCACTCCTGCGTGTGTTCAAAGGCTATAAAACTCAGTTTGAACTGTTTTGTGTTGATGTAGCAATTACCTCTCCTTGGCAAAAGTTCAAGAGCAGAAATACCACAGATTCAGCTAAGCACCGCATGAAGGACTGACATACTCAATCTATTTTAGGCACGTAACAGCAAAGCATAATAACCAGAAAGCATTGAAATTTACATACATTAAAAAAACTACCATAACAGAGAGTCGTTTCTCATCTGGACCATGTTCAACAGTAATTCATTTGCAGAAAAAAATTCCCATTATTTGAGGCTCTGGGAAATATTGTTTGATGAATGAAGGAAAATGATGACACTAATGGATATCATGAGAAAACTCAAAAAAAAGAAAGAACCCAGCTCCTGAAAGAAACCAGATTAATCTCTTAAGCTCTTAGGAAAGAGATTCCAGGGCAGGCCTGAATATGTCAAAGTGAATTTCTCCTGAAACACACCAGATTAAGAACATGAAGGAAAACAAAAATGCTCAAAGACACAGCAAAATCTCAAATACTAATTCGGGTCTACCCATCAGTGGTGGGGTTTGTAGGAAGCTTTCGTAATATCAAGCAAATTTCAATCCTGCATCCTGCTTGGCCCACTAACAGAAACAAACGCTGGAGTTACAGAATTGACTGTTCTAGCGCTGCTGAAGCAGGGATTTCCTGTTTTGTTTAGGGGGTTTATTTTTGCATTGATTTTGTATGTTATTGTTTCAGAAGCAAATACGCTGCACAATATCATGCACAATCAGAAATAAGGTTATTTTTCAGAGCAAAGCACATTGGAAACCCTGAATTTTCTTCCCAATTTGGAGAAGCACAAAGTGCACTTTTAATACCAGCTGCCTATTATACAGCTATATTCTGTTCCCCAAGAAATGGCTGTACAAATGGTCAGGCACAAACTTCTAGAGCAGAATCAGAATAAAAAAGGGTTTTCTACATTTTCTCTTATTCAAAGAGCTCAAAGGATTATCGTGGCCTGATTTAGGGTTTGCTTTTGTGTTGTTTTAAAAATTAATCCTACCCTTCCATAGGACAGGAATTCTAATCTGCACCATTTGGGATAGAGAACACCAGCACAGCAAGGGGATTCTGCAAATACCAAGCAGGGTTCATTCTCTGACCACAAAAACTTGCCATAAACTAGAGATACTTTGTAAGAAACAAAAGAACTTTAAGTATAAAGTTACTAAAGAGAAATAACATAGGCATCATGACCTCCTGACCTTTATAATCCCATTCAGACTCTACAATCACAGCTATCTGACCTTATAATCACATTCAGAAACATGAACTCTGGTCTGGATTTGATTATTTTGCAAAATTCTTTATGATCCTCTTACGATTGCAAAAGTTCTGCCACTTCTTGTGTTTTAATCAGTCACAAAGCATGTATTTGTGCATTTTACAGTTTTCTTTCATCCCAACAAAGCATAAAATACAGTAAAGCTGCCTAAAGCATCAAGTAATTTAGGAATAAGTAAGAAAGTACATTTATACTTGGGTCTTCTTGAGAAAAGAGAGAAATTATGTTTGTTTATGAAAATGTCTTGCATAGAAATTCAATTACACACACTACAGCAAACTCATGTAAAAATCTCTCTTCGCTGTTGTTACTGCTTCTTCTATCAATACCTGTCAATAGATGCTTCACTCCCAGTGTTTTCAAGAGTACTTATGTTTACTGTGAGGTGTTCCTGCCCATGGCAGGGGGGTTGGAACTAGATGATCTTAAGGTCCTTTCCAACCCTAACTATTCTATGATTCTATGTTCAAATAAGGATTAGCTCAGTTATTTGCTTAACTGGGCCTGGAAGAACAGTGTCAGTCGTTTCTGAAGAAAAAGGGTGACCATAAAATGAGTATCCTTAAAGAAGTGAGGTTCTTAGAAAATCTTCCAAATGGGAATGGCTCTTCCACAACTATGGAATCATCTTGACCATCGGTTTTACTTATGTGTCAACTTTCACTTCCAGAAGCATGCCTCGCTGGTACAAACCAATCTTTAACACAGAGCAGTCAAGTGTGTATCAGAAAATCTGTAATTTTAGACTAGGTTAAATAAAAAGAGCTCTCCAAACCAGCAAAACCCAATACACTTTGCAGGGTTAAGTCTGGTGTATGTGACAAGCAAACCACTTGGTTTCAGAGATACACTGTGATATGCACCCGTTTCTGGGCAGCCCAGACAAGTTCTGAGCTGGTAGCAATGCAGTTGTTGTCCTGCCTCCAAATCAATGCCTCCAGTTTCTGACTAATAATTCATGAGATCCATAGGCTTTCTGTATTTTAAGCCCCGCTGTTAAACTCGACTACGCAGGGAACAAGTATCACAGAATCATAGAATCATTTAGGCTGGAAAAGACCCTTAAGATCATCAAGTCCAAGTGTTAACCCAGCACTGCCAAGTCCATCACTAACCCATGTCCTTACGTGCCACATCTACAAACATCAGAATATTTTAGTTTCTTTTGGAATACTTGTTTCACCAGCACTAGTACAGACTACCATAAAGTGAAAAAGTTTTAGTTAGGAATAAGGAGACAAAGCTATCTGGAAAACAAGAGTGCAGCTTTTATGTGAGCTTGGCCAAATCCCAAAGTGAACTGCATCCAGTGGAAACAAGGTCTAAGTGCTGACCTGGGAGTTTCCCACAGCTCCTATTGGCCTTCACAGCTATGCATGTCACCAGAGCCTCTTGCTAAAGCTGTATGTAAGTATCTAACTGGTATTAAAAAAAAAACAAGAATAGAACCTAAATTAAAGCCAGATGTGGAAAAAGCAGATGCCTGAAATTTACTGTCATTTCAAGGCTGAATAGAAGCACTTGCTAATTTTATTATTTACTAAGTAAATTGTCATGCTAAGTAAGTCACGTAGAACATTTGTAATTTCCTGATGCATCTCATGGTAAAGAAATAGGTGCTCTACTGACTAAAGCTCTGTAGTTGGAATGAAATTTCAACCACAAACTAAATCAGTGTTATGATTCCTCCAGTTGCACACTGAATTATGATTCTATTCTTATCAGTCATTTTAAAAAGCTGAGGTCAAGGATGTCAAGATGGCATTAACACTTAGGTTAACAGCTCAGGACTGGAACAGGAAATTGAACAATGCAAGCAAAAAGGATAATCAGTAAGTGGAAAGTCTTCCATATCTTACTGCAAATTGTATTGCTATGATCCGGGCAAGCACAAAGCATGCAGAGAGGGAAGGTTTTCATGGAAGCTTCAGGCCATCCAAGCCCATTCTATTTAATGTAGCCACTCCTCCAGAACATGCATGACTTACCCAGATTCTCTTTCAAGCAACTCAGAAGCTATTTTATAGACTTAGTTTAGTATTTAGCTCATTAAAGCCCTTCCGTACACACATCATGAAGGCAGCTAAGCATTTGTTAGGTGAATTAAAAAAAACAGGAAGGTTAAGTGTGTGATTTAACTTAACATGCAATATGCTGAAGCGTAAGACCAGTATGACAAAACCTCCTGCTCTTCTGACAACAACAAAATACTCTATGCAAAGCATGCTGTTAAACACTCTCAATGAATCGACATTTTAGGAGTGATCCCTTTAAAAGAAGATTGAGTAGTTTCATACCAGATTTCCCTATCAGGTACTTAATATCACTTATTTCATACGCAGAATTGTGATATAATTATGATGCTGCTGTAGCAAACTTAAGGTTGGGTGACATGTAATTTTACAAGTCCATTTTCTTTACAGTGGAGCAACAGCACTGGTCAAATTTTCCTAGCTAGGAGGAAAGGAAAATCTTCAGTTATTAGGAGTCATTTTGATGGTCACCAAACCCAGCAATTATCCACAAAATCTCTTTGAAGAGTCTGAGTGCAGAGAGGCAAGTAACTTCTCAACAGAATGATCACACATGGAGCCATAAAAATGGGCCATACCTGTCTTATGAAACCTCTCTCACTACTTTTGTTGCTGTTTTTAGAAATCCAAGAATCAAGAATATCCTAAACCAATCCCAAGATCACTGCTCTTCATAAATCTAATGTCTCCATTTTAGAGAATATATTCTGCCAACAGCAGCTCAAAAGCAGCCAGAAACCTGAAAAACCATTTCACAGTTCTAAAACTCAGCAATATAAATGACACAATCTGCCCTGCATAAGAAAAATGAGCTCAAAAGACAGGAATAATTCAGCAGAAAATAACTGAAAGCACGCTCTTATGCACCTCAAAGTTTTAAGAACTGCCCCAGATCATGCAGAGTGGAAGACAACAAAACCACCTCTTTCAGAGTCAGCAGTGGCAGAACGCAACAGGAGAGTTAAAAAGAGTTCAAAGCCAACTTTAGAAACACCTACGTGATACGACTCCACCAAAATTCAATTACAGATGTAGAACAGCACAGACATTTGCAGACGGAGGAAGGATTACACATCACTGCTCAAATACAATAATAAGGCAGATAGCTGTTTCATTTTTTATGGAACAAACTCAGTATCACAAGTCTTTAGACAGGGTTATCACCCATGAGAGCAAAACATACCCCAATCTCATTCCACATAACAACTTCTGTAAGTAGAGAAATAAACAGCATTGCTTTCTCCACATAATAATCCATCAGGCAGTATAATAATAACATTTCAGACTGAACTAAAAAGATTCCCGACTTCCTTACAACACATAACATAGGTTCACTTGGTTTACTTAAAAGCAATTCTTAACAACTCAGACATAAGAAGTTAAAGCAAGTGAAGATAATATCTAACCTATGTAGGAACCTGTGTAAAGACTGCGGCTACCTACAATCAGCACCTGTACACTCGTAATGCTTGCACAAACTGCAGTTTACACTGCCACAGGAACAGCCTAACAGACAGGAGCTCTCGTGATAACACAGTCAGAACTGTCAAGCAACAACTGTTACTTAAATATTTCTGTATTTCACAAAATGGGACAACAATAAAAGGAATAATAACAATAGTGCTGCACATTTCTAACTGGCTGCCAACCTGCATCACATCATCTGTTCTTACAAAAAGAATGATCTCTCACATCCAACAACATTTCTTATTCTGTAACATTAAAAGGACACATCTTATCTTACTGGATGGATTATCCATGTGGCTTGTGTAAATCATCCTGTAAATCAAGCACCACTGCTGATGCTATCAGTGATTCATTTAATCACATGGTTATACAGCTGAGCATAAAACCAAGTGCACTTTACTACCATCTCTTTATTCTTATTATCCTAATTGCATTTTCTTACCTCAGCAGCCTGTGTCTCCTGGTGTAATAAAGTCAGACCCGTCAAGTCTTCTAAGAAGGAATGTGAAGAATTAAAAACTTTGGCTAGGAAATTAAACCCTTCTCGTTCATACTGGTCAAGGACCTGTCAAAGAAACAAACAGAAAAGGGTTTTAATGTCCTGAATGTGATTCATCATCATCGTATTTTGCTTACAAAATAAAAGTGCAATCTTTCTGAACACTCAGAAAATGACTTTATATTGTAAACAGGTAAAAATTATGGAGACAAGAACCACCACTTCTCCCAGCTCAATTTTGAAGGCGCGGAAAGGAGGAGGTATGAGAGGCATGAGAGACGAGAGGTTTAAGATTTTCTGGTTTAAACATATTTTTAAGCTAGTAACAAGACAGACAACACAGCAAGTAGAAAAACTTAGCTGCAAAGTCATGAAAGGAGCATTCGAGTTACACAAAACACAGTAAAAGACTGTTCCAATGCATCAGTTAAGGGAAAGAACCATGCTGGGACAGACGAAAAGTTCTCCGAGTAAGTGTCCAAGTCCAACATCCTCCCAGTCTCCAGAGATTCATGGGTCTGAGACCACTGTATCTTAAAGGCCTTTTTATTTTCCTACTCTGATTTTCCCTATTTATCTTCTGTTGTGAGAATCTTATAGACTAGCACAAGAATTGTGAGGAAGGTTTTAACTTATGCTCCTCTCAAACCCCTAACCATGACAAATTTTATTTCATATAGACATAGCTTAAATGACTATTTCACAGGCTGATTTCATAAAATCATACAATGGTTTGGGCTGGAAAGGACTTTAAGATCATCCAGTTCCAGACCCCTTGCCATGGGCAGCGACACCTCACACTAGACCATGTCGCCCAGGGCTCTGTTCAAACTGTCCTTGAATGCTGTCAGGGATGGAGCATTTACCACTTCTTTGGACAGCCTGTTTCAGTGCCTCACCACCCTCACAGTGAAGAACTTCCTTGTATCTAACCTGAACTTCACCTGCTTAAGGCTGAATCCATTGCCCATTTCGATCAAACATTAACATTAGATTTCAATCAAGTGTGATGGAGATTGAGGAAAGAGAAGATAAATGTCAAAGACGACTGCAAGTTCTGTGAAAGCAGGTAGCAAGAAAGTAGAAGGAACATATGATCGAGCAATGCACTTAATATCCACTGTTTTCCTCTTTTTGTCCCCAGTTCTACCACTGGCCATTTATATCCCGCTCGGCTACCACCAGGCTCACTTGTTTTGCAATACATGGGGTTTTGTGGATTTGTCCAGTGACCCACGCACCTCATCAGAAATTAAAAGAGAAAAAAAGGAAAGGAAAAAAAAAAAAGACTTAAAACCCACAAGAGCATATCTTTGGGTTTTTCTTCCCGAGATAAACACACCAAGACAAGCTCATCTGACTGCTCACAGTGCAATGTAGAGAACTGGACAACTTCAGCATTCTACCCGAGGTAAGTCCTCCATTCCATTATGTAGTGAAACTGCACTGTGTATACACACATACATTTAATGACTATACTGCTCCAAAACTCTAATAAAGCAACCAGATGTGCAGAAGTCCCTCGCATCTGGCTCCCTCCGAAACACTGCATTCAGACATCAACTGACAAACCTGGATGATGTTCACAGCTCTGCTTGTATATAAACCTCAAAGCTATCGGCATTAGCAAACGTGTTGCTATTGCTTTCATCTGTTGGAACCACATTAGGGAGTTTATGAAACATCTCTGGAGCGATGCAGCTACATTGTCGTTCACAGTATATTGAAACTGTAGTCTTATTCTAAAGTATTGCAGCGTATCAATGAAACACAGGGACAAGAATTTAACCTCTCTTCCCAGAGGTAAAAAATATGGGATATGCAAATGTTATGAAGAGAGCAGAGAACAGAGTACAACCTTACTACATATGAGATGCCTATCAAATAGTCTTCAAATCGGGTCGATTTTGTTGCTCAACTAACTAAACTCAACTAAACTCCCAAGTATTGCTTCCTCAGCAAGTATATTACTTCAAGTGTGCCAGGGTGTTCTGTGTAAACTGTCCTAGTCTATCCTGGAGATATGCTTAACCTTATTCCCTGCCCCAGCCAAATGAATCCTTATGTGCTCACACAAAGTAGACTGCAGCACCCCACTGACATTCATAATGTCCAGCATCAGTTGTGGATGAATCACCTGGAAGAATTGTTATTAAATCCAAGTGCCCTTTCTATTGTGATTATCATGGAAAAGACTAGGAAATCTACCATTAGGTGTCTTAATACAGATTTGTCTTGTATCAGCCCCTGCAGAAGCTTGAAAAACTTTATCAGAAAGTGCACTTGCTGATTATAATTACTTTCTATAATGGGAATAGCCTGCTGAAGAACCTCCTGACTAGCTTTACAACAGAAATCCCAGCCACCAACGTACCAGGGAGTCAAAGCATGACCTGACAACATCAGTCAGTTTGCTGCCCAAGCAGTGGTGGTACCCTTAAAGGAGGATACAGTACCATGAAACCCTTCCAACACAGGCAACAATTGAAAGAACATTTTGTCACCCTCAGGCACTTTGTTTCCTACTGCAATGATTACAACTTTCCAATGAATACTATAAAGGGATAAACGCCACTGACTTGCCCACCTAGAACTTTTACTACACAAATTCAGTAACAACTGTCCTCTGATAAATATAACATGGCGTGTATTTGTTTAGTAGCCACTGAACATGCCTCCCAAAGGAAAAAGAAATAGCAAAATAAAACTCCTCTCAAATTCCTATGCCAGAAGACCACACAGGAATACTCTGCAGGTCATTCAGGAATAAAGCCGGGCTAGACATCAAACTGGCACAAAACATTGCTAAAGAATGCTTCCAGATTTAGTAAGTGCCCAATTGTTGCTGCGTGGAAGGGAAATTTTCTCCTATTTAATCATGCCCAGCAAAACATAAAGGCCCATGGTTGGCAGGAGCTTGCTTTTTCAGCTCTTAGCTCTCTTTGCTGTGAACACCATACCTGGTACCAATGGGATTATTCTGAATGGCAGCTTTACAGGAGAAAACTACCTGAGAGATGTTGTAACTTTTCTTATTATTGAACTCCAATCAGTTACTATCTGACCTCAGGTGTAACAAAAGACCCTCACAGACTGTTTCTGGGTGTCACTGAGCAGCCTTCAGCAACATGTAACTATGCAGCAGTTGGTTTTCGCAAGCAGAAAAAACTGCATGGCAGCAACAAAATGATCCAAGGATGTAATTCTTCTGCCAAGCAAGGCGAGCTGGAGCAACGCAGATTGATGAAGGAACTCATCTTCTTCTCACTTGTGGGTCACTTTTTAGAGCTTAGCAGGCGAATTCCAAAGTAACTTGCCTTCTGTATTTCATGCCTGTGACAAACACTGCCACTGTGACAAACGCTCTCTTGCCTGACACATGTAAATCTCCTCTAGGGTTGACGCTATAAGCTCAGTTCCAGTCTCCCTTTTACAGAGCCAGAGCTACAAGCAACTTTTTGCATGATGGCATTTTAATAGAACAAATGAATCTGTGGACGCACGTTATCACACCAGGGACAAATGAATGTATTGCTAAAGCTCTTCGTGTAAGTGATACGCAGTAACTCATTTTATTACCAATCTTTATTCTTGTCTGTTTACTGAAGGAAAATAAAACAAGTCTCATGGTAGGAGGAAAAATAAAATAGAGGCTTAGAGTAAAAGAACTCGTTTTGAAACAAGAAACAGATGTGCAGCCTTGGTGTTACATCCCTTTTTAACAGCATTCTGCACAAAGAAGTCTCAATTGCTGGGTAGAAAGACATTCAGAAAAAGACTCTGGCTCCAGGATTGCTTTATAGCATAAAAGTTAATTTCTGGTTAAGTCAATATACAAACCTCAAACTCCAAATCCCGAGAACCTGGGCACTGATGTGAAACTGGCTCACATTTTATGCCTCATTTCTGTCACAGAGTTTTTAATCTTTTCCCAGTACTTCCATTTGAGTTAGTGTTTTTTGTTTTCTAAGCAGTTAGCATCTGCAGAGCTCCAAACAGTGGCATTTACTTTCCAGGAAAATAAGAAATTACTGCTACCACATTTATTGATTACACTCAAGAAGACATACGGGTATAGCCTGCCGCCAGAACAATGAGGCTGCTGTGTTTTATGCTCCTCCTGGCTTTAAGCACTTTCCACTCCAGAAGGACAGCTCACTTGCCTTCCCTACCCCAGCTTCCCCCTAAGGGGACAGACCTTCACTAAACATTGGAGAGTCAGAAACTCCACCAAATTCAATATTCTATTCAGGAATTTTACATGCCTAGATATATTACTGCACACTGCTAACTATCCAGTTATCACAGGCATTGCACAACGAACAGACTACTGTGAGTGTTAGCATGTTGGAAAGAACCATTTCAGTTTCAACAGCTGCTTGGAAACAAAGGAAGACATGTAAAAGTCTTGCCAGTTCAACCTTCAAAGCTCAATGTATCTGCTATTAAAACAGGAAGTTTAGTGAAAGACTACAACACTGTGAAGAATCCTTCTAAGCGAGAACAATCTGATGAGGCACATGAGCCATTGGGATCTTAGGTGTAGGCAGTAACTCTGGTTTCCTTAAGAAGACCCTCAGCTCCTAGACTCTTGTCTTTTCATTCATTTCTTGATTTTTATGACCATTCGGTCCTAAAAAGTTGTAAAGAAAAGCCTAATAAGGTGATCCTGTAATACACTTATGCAAAAGCATGCAACAAAACTGAACTTTTCTGAAGAGCACTGATTTCCCAGGGACTCAGTTCATGACACTGGCACGGAGAAGTCTGACAATGCTACATGAGCACAAAGATGACTTTTAAGACACTTCATCTTTTGACAATACTCCCAACTATCTAAAACGTGTCTACAAATGGCCATTCAGAATTGGGCATTCGGACATGATAGAGAACAAGACCATAAAGCAAAGGTGTGAGGCAGGCTGTCTTGCAGGTGCATGCTGAAGAAGGCTATTCAGAAAACGCTGCAAGGTTACAAAACACAAGCCAAGAAAGGCCTTGTCCAAATTTTTGGCTCATATCCAAATAATTAAAACACCCTCTGCAGACACAACTGTCTCCAAGGCTTCCCATAATCAGCATTAAAATTAAAGCAAATCAGTATAAACCCCTCAGTAATCCCAGTGCAAAAAGCTGAAAATTCATTTAAGAAACAAAACAGACTACTGGTTTAATTTAGAGCAGGAATGCAGTGATACAGATGTGCTTTGTTTGTTGCCATTACTTACACTGATTCTGAGTTGCAATGGACAGAAAACGGATTATTAACTTACTGAAGAAGAGGCCCTGAAAGGACTTGACAAGATTTTTTAGCTTAGGTCTTTCCAGTTTCTTTTTTTGATTAATGAAAAGGAGGAAAGAAGAGCTCTTGGAAATTTAAGAGATGTAAATTTAAGCATGGTCTTCTCAGGCATGCATCCTGTGCTGTTCTGCAAGAACCTTGATGTGCTGTGCACACAAGTAACCATTTTTCCTGATGTGACAGACTAACACTACAGACAAAACTGAGAGCTTCATTTTTGCCACTCTTCCCTTTCTAAAATATTTCTCCCGACTAATTTTAAACAAAATGACATCTTCAGATTACAGTCAATATAAGAGCTTCCTACTGGACGGTGTACAAGTTTAAAGCATTCCCCACCTCAAAGCATTAGTAAACACAAGTTAAGGCAAGGGAGAGAGAGAGTAGATACTGGGAATACAGGAACAAGAGAGTTTCAAGCAGACAACATCATTAGATCATCTGCCCTGACCTCTCCATACATGGGTACGTCCTTCAGTCACCTCACAGCCATCCCTTGCTCGCTCCACGTTTTACACTGGACAGATATTTACAACTTTATTTATCCCCACTCTGCTTCCTGTCCAAAATTTATGCTGATTAGCTCATCGGCAGTTACAACATTCTTGGCTCCAGTTCATCCTGGCATTAGTCACTCTCTATTGTACAGCAACTGCAGAAAGCCATGCTTTCTCCCCAGTCACACTGAAGGTTACTGACAAGTTGTGGCTGGATCATGTTTGTTACCCATGTGCTGAACGCTCAGTTTTGCCTTGAAGTAGCAGTCAGAAACAGCACCCTTTTCCGCAGACAACCCCCAGTGCTGGGAGTGAAGCAAGGTCACTTCCCCACTCCCTGAAGTTCTCACAGAAAAGCAGCTGCCTCACACTCGGTACCATTTTGGCTGTCTCCACAGGTTGATCTATAAAGCCTGGAGTGGGCCATCTCTGATGTGTTGACTTCAGCAAGCAAAAAGCCAGTAATGACTGGGTAATACATAGGAAGTCATTTATTCCATCCTGCCATCAGCTGTCCCCTGCCATCAGTGCTTCAACAATAAGGCAAGATCTGCCAGACACTAAGCACCCAAACCCATTACTGCCTTCAACACAAATCACAGCTGCTCAATAGCTCCTAAATCCAGATCTCTAGCTCAAAAATCCAGATTTTGTAGACTATTTGAAAGAGAGGTTTTTATTATGCTACAATACCTATGCAAAACAGCACTGGAAGAAAAGCAGCATTTTCCCCAAACCACACGTATTTAATGGATTTCATCAGTTTCAGTCATTTTACCATCTTTAACTCCATTTCCTTCATTTTTTTTTTTCCAATTTCATAACCAGAAGTACTTCTGCAAAGACACAGGTACAGGCAATACTGTAAAAATGTGGAAAGACTGAATAAAGGTTAAACTTACACTCTCCAAAAATGCCTACATGGGCATTTGCAAACCAAAGAACAGTTGCCCAAAAAAGTAAGGCTGAAAATTTGTTAAGTTTAATCAAAGAGGAACACATATAGACAGACTGCTGTCAAAGACTGCAATGAGAAGAATGCAGAAGAGCACCCAAGGAAAAACTGCTACAGATAAAAATAGGAAGGCACTAAAAAAAAAAATATGAGAAAATATGTAGTAGCCATCCCTGAGATGGGAGTAATGAGATTAAAAGGGTAATTCAAACCCAAGTAAACGATATATCATCTAAATACCACAATTTAACATTTTAGCAGGATTTAAATATGAGATTATAATAAAGCAAAGTCTATTTGCATAAAGATTGGGGGGGGGGGGGGGGGGGGCGGAATAATGAGACTCCCACATCCTCACCCAGTTCCATGAGATAACTCTTACAAGACCTGGCCATCGAAGAGCAGAATATGGATGGAGTTCTAATTTCTCACTGTTGCATGTTGGCATTCCTTTTTAACGTGTAGAGATAGAATTGTGGCTGAAACTGCGAACTGCACACAGTGCTGCACTGTATCAATGTGAAGTACTTATTTGTACTGATGATTTTGACAAATGAGTGTTTTGGACCATATTCTGGCCTGAAAATTCGTATTCATGTGATTGAGACTTGATTTTTCACATTGGTTCAAGTTTTTCTTACATACACTCAGACCATTAACCTTCTTTGTATGGAAGTGATAAGAACAAACACTTTTTTCTCAATTATTGCACTAAATACGTTAACATATTAAACAACTCTTTTCCTGGTCACTAATATTAAAGAATAGGAGAAGTTCCAGCTGGACACTTAAAGTGATTCCTCAGCTTCCAAATAAAAATCTCGAAGCATACAAGGCAGACATGAAGCACACTGTGTTCGTGTGTTCTGTGAGGAATATACACTGAATCCTTGGAATAGCTGAACAATAAATAAGGGAATAGAAGGGCTCAGGTTGCAAGTATGCAAAAAACCTTATGAAAGTAAAAAGAACAATTACAAACTACTCATCTCAACAACTGGCCTTTGGAGTTCCAGAAAGAAACCTCCAGGATGAGATCTGAATTGGTTCTACACTCAGCAGCGGAAGGATGAACATCATCACCACACCATCACTGCAAACTGTATGCTCCTACTTTTATCCACTTCAGTATTCACCACCTTTGGCTTTGCAAGTCTTATGTGAGAGTCTGCCAGCAGTTAATTTTAAGTCGGAGTGTTTTAGTTTGGGTTTGTTTTTACTGACACAGAACGAATTCTGCAACAGCTGCACAGAGAGATGACAAGGCAGCATAAGGCTGCCATTAGAAGAAGTAAAAATGGTATTCTAGACAAAGTTAGATATTGACCATGTCAATACCAGAAACTTGTGGTGATGCCATCTCTTACTGATTGATAGTCATTTACTAAACTGTAGTTAAAATTAATTAACTGTAGTTAAAATTGAAGGAAGAAGAAATACTGGGAAACAAAACCAAAAAACCTCCAAGACCCACAGAATTTAAATGGTACAGAAATACAACCCGTCAGAAACATCAGTCATTGTTTTTAACAACGGCAGGTTTAATCTTCCCCTCAAACCCAGTATTTTACACTTAATGTGAAAATTCATTTTACTGATGGTACAGAAACTATACTATATGTGTCTTTTCACTTTTAGTGCAGACAACAGTTCTATTCAGGATGGACTTCGTTAACCATTCTTTCTTCCACTTACAACTGCTTAGAATAGCATCTCGCACACATTTAAGATCACTGAACAACCACTGTAACGCGTTTTTACCTCTTTTAATAATGTTTAACTTGGAGACAAGGAAACTAGTCAATACCATGGACCAGTTAGCCACAGCAGCTGCTTCTTGGACTGAATTCTGGATTCTCTGCAACATAGCCTTAGCTTTCAGGGTGTTGTATGTCCTTTGTTATTTTTTCTCCTTCCCTCCTTCTCTCAAGAAATCTTCTTAAGCATTTAATCAGTGGGGTTCTGTACAGACACCTCCACACCTTCTCCAACGCACCAAGCTGACTACACTGCTGATCCCACAGCCTTCCCTCTGTCCACAAAACAGAGTGATGTTTAAAGTTAATGATACTTTTAAGATTCCTGGGGCTCTTGATGATATTTGCCCTCCTCTAAGGGAACAAAATTCCAGCACAATGGTCACATTACCATGGTCACCATTTCTTAGGGTGTGATGTGGCATTCTTAGTACGCATCACAGCTTCCTTCGTTTAGCATCCTTTTACTTAGAATCATAGAACAGTTTGCATTGGAAAAGACCTTATGATCATTCTGTTCCAATCCCCTGCCATGGGGAGGAGAGGGGACAGTGTTCAGTGCCAGGCTGGACAGAGCCCTGGGAGACATGGTCTAGGGTGAGGTGTCCCTGCCCATGGCAGGGGGTTGGAACTGGATGATCTTAAGGTCCTTTCCAACCAAAATCATTCTGTGATTCTATGGTTCTATCTTTCAGGCAGCCAGCAGTAAAACCACCTTCACCATAACTCATTTTGAAAATATGTTATTTAAATCCTCTCACTGAATTAAAATTTATATCCAGAGAAGTCTGCCTGAGATTGACAAAGTCATGGGTGAGGTACTGCCCCCTTCTGCTACCCCACCTAACAGGGCATTTTTCTTCAAAGAGGAAAACCAAAAGTGATACATTCTGTAAGTCACTTATAAAACAAATTTCTCTGCCACCCTAAGAAAAGCATTATATTTAGCTCAGTATGCTGCAAATATGCCTCAGGATATTAATGATGCATTCTTTAAGTCTGAATGAATCTATCCAATATTAATACAGAGGCTGCACTGCACATAGAGGTGTCTAATTTTAACATATGCAAATTCAGGAAATAAGGGAAGTCGTAAGCCAACTCAATTACACAGACTGAACGTTACAGCACAGCTACATAAATAACTCTTTTTAAACATTCTTTTACATTTTTGCAGCGTTCATTCCTGAAGGACAAACATTTACCCCATTTCCTCCATCTTTTCTGCAAGCTGTGCAAGAGTTCACTTGGTTTAGCACAGGAAAGACTAAGGCTTTCCTCTCACCCCCATGATTCACACCTCTCTAACATCAACACATGCTTGAACTGAGAAGTGTATAATGTAAAAAGATTAAGGAATTTCCTTGACAGATGGTGTAATATGCTGTTACTGGGAGAATGTAACTTATGAAGTCCTTTCTCAATGCAGGTAGGGCAAAGACAAAGGGTCTTGCTGGACTAAAAGTTATCCCAACTGAAAGAAGTTACTGAACAGTGCAGGTTACTATCAGAACTGATTGGAGCCATTTAAAGCAAAAATGCATGCAAAGCAGTTAGCAGATGAGAACAATAAAAGCACTGTTATGTCTACATGACGATAGATTTCCAAACTGAAATAGTCACGAATAACTTACGCAACACAGGCACTTAGTAAACGTCACGGCAAAAGTGTTTAATGTATTCCTGGGATGTTAAAAAGGGAAAACATCTGCAAGGGTAAGGAAATACCCTGACTGAAAACAGAAACCGTAACATAGTGCCTAGAATGCCATTCCTGATCATAGTGTCTCCTGCTTTATTGTTTTGATAGTGGAGATAATTACACATCAGAACAAATTTAGTAGGGGAAGGAGAGAAATCTCTTTGAGGCAAATAAGTTATCTTCTAGCACATGGACAATAAATCTGGCCTCTGGAGGAAACAGTCTGTGAGCAACATGCAGAAACAGAATGGGCAGCTGCATAGCCAAGTGGCTTAGCAGCAGTGATCTTTTTCAGACATTAAACTCTGAACCTATGAGGTCTCCTGGTTCATGCCATGACACACAAAGAGGATGGAGAAGCAATAATAGGAAAATTTCCATTACCCTCACTAAAATCTAAACACTGGCAGTTTTGCATTAAGATAGATACATACTTTAATATTCATATTTTAGGGCTTTAGCCAGTTGCCTGCAAGGATTAGGTAGCAGAGGATCAGAACCAGTCAGATAGCTTAATTAACAGATTCTTGTAAGGAAAACAGTTACTACAAATAAATATCTATACTATAGAACTTGGACTCTCCCATCAGAAGAGCTTACACTGCTCCTACGACTCCCTACTCAACTGCCAGGGCAGTGCAGTGCTGTTTGCTCTAAAAAGGGATACTTTCCATTCTAGCATGTGCTTGTGCAGAACCAGAATAAGACAGAGGGGGAAATCGTACAAAGAAAATCAGGCCCAGAACAAAAATAGACTGGTTTCCTACTGCTGCGACCATCCCAAAATTCCTGAACAACTGCCTGCAGGAAGCTTCTTTGGCATGCAGCCTGTTTAGGACAATTCTGGGTAAGGAATAGCTGCCTGCTTGGACGTCTGGGCTCTTCAGCTTCAAAAACAGAGAAATGAAGTCACGACTGTGAGTCAAAATGAAATGGAATCTATTCTCTAAACATGCAGATCATTAGCAGCTTCTCTCAAGTCATCCAGCTTACACCAACTGGATGGTGTAAGGATGTACAGGATTCTTGTTAAATTCCTAATTCACTATTTCAAGAGTTATAGTGACAAGAAGGAGAATGCTGACAAAAGAAAGAGGAAAATAGATAAGGTACCAGCAAATTCAATCATGTCAGAAAAGACAATTGTATGCTAAAAGTTTAGATCTACAGTAAATCTGACACAGATCAGGATGAAATTATGTTAAATCAATGCATTCAAAATAAAACCAACAGCAGCAACGAAACAACCAACATAAAGACTACAATTAAACTGTAATTGGATTTGTCATTTCAAAGTATCAGCATCAGATTTGCAGATAATACAGGGTGGCAAACTCTTATGCTAATAAAGAGAAAGTTAGCAAAGTAAACAGAGGCCGTGTTTCTACTGTAAGGAAATACGTGCACTGATGAAGCAACGTTTTCAGCACAGAAGTAACTGAATACCAAAACCACATGAAAAGTGATCTCTCTGGGAATAACACAGCTGCTAAAATCCAAGGCAGTTTTTATTAAATCATCAAGTCTGTTTATGTAAACCAGGGCTCTCTGGAAAATGACCTCCAAGAGGAAATGATTTGCTCACAAAGAATTGATACCTGCACTGAATTTGTCTACATAGACGTATGGTTTTACTGATTTTATATATCAGTACATCCTTAGTAGAGATGATAAGAAAAAAGCTTATTCTAGCAGTTTAACTTCTCAGGCTTCATCATCAGAAAGTTTTAGCTACTGCTGAGCTTCCAGCTATTCAAGAGGATAAATACATGTTTCTAAAAATAACAGCAATTTTAAGTCTAGTGCTTCAACTTTTGAGGAGAAAATGGACGTTAATAGCCCTTCAAAACTTGTCAAATGTACCCAGATGGCCCAGAGAAAGCAAAGCAATTCTGCGGAAAAAGAAGCGGTGCAAGTCCTCAAAAGAACGAATTCTAGTGCCTCAAGAGCTTTTTGTAGCTCTCTGAAAGGACAAGTGCAGCGAAAGGAACTGAAAGAACATCTCGCAGTAAGTCTCAAGGTACATCAGAATGAACTAAACCAATGGCACTCCCAAGCAGTCCAAATCATGAGTCAAACCCTCTGCATCTCCACACTGAGCGATCCCAGTCAAAACTTCTTGAACTCTCACTGCAGAGAAAATTTGCCAGAAAAAAAACTTTTCAAAGCCACAGTACAGGAAAACAATCCAAGACTGAAGAGGCCTCACACAGACCCATTAGTGGGCTATGGGTCTCCAAGTCCCCAGTGTTCTGGCAGGACAGCTCAGATCCAGGCAACAGCTGTAAAGCTATTAGGTGACTCAGGACTGTCAACACTAGTGTCAAAATGAAACAGGCTTTTCAATAAAGAAACGTTATGGAAGTAATTTATTTTTCTGAAGTGCTCTTTATGTGCTTGTCTCATAAACCAGAAATTTATATAACTTCACGTATTTGTAATGGTACTAAAAAGGATATATTTACACACTGGACAACAGACATCTTTTCTTAACCAGCTAGAAATGATACTGATTTCATTCCTTCCTACAAAGCTACAAGATATTGATTGTATTTATGTGATACACTTCTCAAAATGTGTTGGTCCTAAGCTCTGCTTGCTTTCTTCAGCTGACTAATTATTATGTGGATATAGCATGCTAATAGGTGATACCAAAGAAATTCAGAAGACAGCTAAAAGAGAAGGGTATGAGGGCAAAAGAACTTCAGCTGAAGTGAGAACACATATTCCAAGCCTTAAGGAGAAAATGTCAAATACAAAGTAGTCCTCAGCACCCTATGACTGACCTAGAGCAACACCATTCAGTATACGTATAAATAAAGCGCAAGTTCAGACTTACTTTTGTTGAACAGGCTGTGCACTTATCAAAGGCCAGGCTGACAGGAAGAACATTATCAAACCTTGATAAAAAACCACGGATCTGGAAGATGAAACAAATTACAATCTTTTTACCACCATAAAAAACATGTCCAAAATTTGACATGAACTGGAGACATACTTCCAACAGACATCTTTCAACAGGGACATCTATAACAGGGGTAATGCTGTTCTGACAGTGACTTCAAGTAACTCCTGCAGTCAAGTTATACTCAACATATATTGCTGTTTTTCTGGATACAAACAATGGCCCAACTAGCTAAATGCGATGTTATTTAAACACTAATAGAGGCACAGCACCACCTGGAGTTTGACTTTTCTGATTGCAAAGTTCAATCAAAATCAAAAGCCATGGTGTAAAGTTAAACACAGCGGTGATTCCTAGGAGAAACCAGCAAAACTGTGACATCCAACCCTTTTATAAAAGGATTAGGTCTCACAGTATTTGAAAAAGAAAAATGTCTATTTTCATCCATATTTGTCTTAAGAATATCTAAAAGAGAAGATATTGATAAGAGTCACTAAAGGTATATGTGAAAACGGAGACAGGCTTGACAGGAGTCATTCTTCTATGAAAAGTTTTCTGATTAAAATACATATTTGATATGGATCATACTGTAAAGCATAGCGCAAACCAGAATAGTAATGCAGGTAGAATATTATGGGGGTATAAAACAAACCAGACAGGACTGACTGGACAGTTAACATTCTCAGAGTTCAGGTACGTCCTGAAGATGAGATCATTATTTTTTCAGTAGAAACAGTAAACTCTAAAGTTATTGGTTTTTTTTTGTTGCTGTTTCTACTGAGATTTTTTTTTAACTAAAAATATTCCTATCTAATGAAATATTTCTAGTTTTGGGGTGGGGGAGTAACTTCTTCACTATCACTTTTTAAGAGAAAGTTCAGATTACAGATCTGTTCTACATAGGTCTGGAGCACAGTCACCATTTTGAAACAAAGCAAATGAACAAGATTTAGAGCTGGCTTTTTCTTCCTATTATGAAAGGTCAAAAAAATCTCCCTCAGATACGCTGCAGCAGTTGGCAAAGGTTGGGCCTGGCTCACAGCAGCGTTAGCATTTTAACAAATAATAAAGAGATAAGTAATAAATAACAGATAAACCTATAGGATAAGGGAGTTCACTTTTTACTATAACTAAGTAACCCGTCAGTCGTTACTAAAGTTATCAATGAGTAACAAAGATGGGAAGAGTCAAGAATCTTCCAGGTGAGCAAACCGTGAGTGCCAACAAGGACAAGAGCCTCACACTGAGAGTATCTCAACAAGCTACTCAAGAACTGGATATTCCCAGCCAATCCTGCAGCTGACAATGCCCACAGTAACAAGGAGAAAAACTTGCAGGGGATGGGAGACACACACCTAAGAAAGAACTGGAGACACTCCAGAATTACTGGAGAGGGAGAAAACCCAGGGGGACCCCACTGCATCAGATGAGCTTTGTGTAAACACTAGTTACTACATAACATTATAAACACAATTAGACTAATTTTATGTAGACCAGAGCCTGTGATTACCTGGATGTTGCAAAGAAAACATACTGGTAGCTTTATCTTTTTCTGAATCGGGATTTATTCTTAGTGCAAAAATAAAACCAACCCCAACACTACAAAACCAATGGAATATAAAAATATCACAGAGAAACCAATAAATTACTTATTTATACAATGGCACCATCGAAGCAGAGTCACTCAGCCACACAAAGAAAGATGCACAGAATACTTTGACCGATAGTATCACAGGAGACAGGATTACAGGGATAAGATGAGCAGGCAGTTTTTTGAAGGCCTGTACCAATGTAACAAATAAACCCAAGTCTATCCAGCAATTTGAAAAACTGTATCCTTACCATATTTGTAACTAGAGTTTGGCTTGAGTAGAAGAATAAAGGCTGCTGTATAGCAACAGAAATAGTGAGTATTTTGGACAACTGTAATAATTGTGAGCTGGCTGGAGTTCATTTTTGTTTTTTTTCAGTCAGAGGGGATTTAAAAAGTGAGCAAAAGTAACCTGGAGATGTATATATTGTCTGTTCTGAGGGGTAACAGACAAGCATGAGGCTGCTTTATTCAAATGCTGCCTGCTCCAAACTAATTCCTGCTAAGTAGGCAGCAGGAATTGTGTGCCCACAGATAAGAGAGACAACAACAGGAACACAACTACCCTGTGTGATTGATTGATTTCTTTTTTGTATCTATATTTTGTAATGAATATGGAAAGTCAGTCCTTTGGGGAATGGAAGCAGCATACAGTATGTTTCTGTTAAGGAGGCAAAATCTGTGATGTTTGCTATATATCAGTTCCCAGCTTTTAAACAAAAGGATTTACTCTCAAATTATTTACCTGATGAGGAACAAGTCCAAGAGAAGTAGGCGGCTCATTCATTCTATCATCACTGCTGCTGGCCACAGCATAACCCCTGCCAGAAATCCAAGAAGGAAAATTAGAACAAGACAACATACTCAGCCAGAATTTCCAGTAAGCTTCAAGACTTTTTTTTACAGCTTACAGTTTAGAATCTGGAAAGGAACCTATCTGGAAAGTCTGTTTCATAGTAACTAAGATTCAGCATGGGAATATAAAACCCCCTTTCAGACTTAATCTCAGACACTTGTAACATACTCATAACCAGTTCCTAACTCACCTTTTTTTTCAGATTTTTAAAGACAGAAAACAAGCCTAAATTTCAGGTTGCACAATTTCAGAGTAATTTCTGTATCACACCCACTTAATTTTAAATTAGATTTCACAATATTAGGATTATCTTGAAGCCCTTCAGAGTGACATGCGGAGTTTGGGTAGCTCCTCATTACACTTAAACACTCTCTTGAGCAAAGGAATGCCAAGATCCACCTACAGGAATACTTTCTTCTTTTGAAACAGTTACAGAACTTTCCTACTTTTAAACTTAGAGAAAACTACCAATTTCCAAGATAAGAACTTAAAATTTGATGAATCAGTCCTCCTAAACACTGCTAAGTTACACTAATACAGCAGATACAATGACTTGCAGGCAACATTACACCTTACAGAATTGTTCTACTCCATATGTACTTCCTCCTTCTCCCAAAAGAGTTTTATTAAATAGACGTTATTTCTCAGAGAACACCTTTTGAACACCAATAGGAAAGGACTCACCCTTCTGGATGCTGCAAAACAGAGACCATTAATTCTACTGCAAGCGCTCCAGCTACCATGGCTAACCCAGGCCGACTGACTGTGCACTGCTGGTCCAGTGTCCGATCCCTGGTGGACTACAAAGACAGACAGCTCTAAGGGAGAGAAAAAAGTAACTCAAAAGTAACCAGCCACCCTGCTACACAAAACACCTTTAGTTATGTGCCTTTGATCTTCCAAATAAAAGATGAGGTATTTCTTAATCCTGTGTACATCAACATACACCAAAGCCTTTAAAGGTGATAAAAAAAACCCAAGTCACAACAAGAGAGATATATAATCACCATTTGCATACGGTTCTACTCACATCCCCTGGTGCCACAACATCATTGCAGAAGTAGCAGCCCAGTTTATAGCCAGGGATATTTGAAAAGAGTGATGACCCCAACAGATCGGAAGAACCAGCGGTGTTGTTGAAACATGCATCACCAGTTTCTGACTGTTTTGGTTTCTTTAGTCCGTGTCTCATAACAACAAATGTGTCAAATCCCAATGCTGCATTGATGACCAACTGCGAACAAAAAGAAAGAGAACAGATTTTAAGTGAGCTAAAGTGGGAAGGGAAAAAAGGCCTCGAGGTTTTCTTCACTGTAAACATCAAAAAACCCCCCACGTGCTGTAGATGGTTGAACAACCTCTTAGGTGCCTAGCTACCACCCTAGCCATGACCAACAGATTGGCCAAGAGGTGCAAAATTCCATCTGTCAAGCATTTAGAAGGACTGTGCCTGTCAGGGAAACGATACAAACCAACAACTTCTCCTAATTGTTACACAAACCTATGCACGGTTTACATCTGAAGCGGGGTTCAAATCAACTCACACCCAGTGTCTCAGGGAAACTACTGAAGCTGCTAACATCCATATATTCAAATTTGGCCGAATGTTCATATAATGATTAATATCATTATTGGAAAAAACCTCTTCTGCTTCCAACTCAGAATTTATTTTCAAGGTGCTGCATATTCTGTATCATCACTTACATGGTTCTCTAAGTGCTCAGATATTCTAGGTGGCATTTAAGTACAACAGTGGCTATCAATAACAACTCTATATGTAGTCTTTTCAGTTCACTGTAATCTGAACTACAACTGACTAAACACTCCTGTGTGACAAAGCAATGAAATCCAAGTCTGTTATCCCAGAAAACCTCTGCTCAGTGAGGAAAGCGATTAATGATTACTTATGGTCTTCACAGGCACCTGTCTAGTCACATGGGCAGAAGCAGCTGCAGTGAACAATTACACTGTCATTTTTCCCTTTCTCTGCAGTTTGTGACAAGTGCTTAGAGTAATCTGAAGTTTCTGACCATAATATCATGAACCAGTACTTACACTAAGAGATTTTAACTAAGTTTAAACTTAAACTATGCATACAGGCAAGGCTTTAAATACAGGAAAACACAAAATCAATTACGTATTAGTGATGGTCAAACACGAAGGAAGGTATGATACTGCTTCGTATGCAGATACTTTGAATGGAAATTCTAGCCCAGCAAGTTTGTCATTTTTCATTCTTACAGCCAGGAGTTCTTGAAAAGAGGGAATCTGAGGGAAGCTGTCAAGAATTAGCCATGTTGACAAGTAAGCCTGTGAGTTTCATCATCATTCTTGGCATCTCAAATAATTTCTGGATATTCATTTTCAACCTTGTAGTCTATTCTTTCCTCTGTCCTAAAGTAGAACCGTAGAATCATAGAACAGTTTGGGTCGGAAATGACTGTAAGAGGAAATTTAATTAAGTTCATCTGTACATAAACTTCATGAGAAAGGGGAGCATACTGGGAATGTGTAAGGCAAAACCAGTTTGCAAATACCACAAATCTGCATTCCCTCCCCTTTCCACTGTATGACTGTTTTGGAAATAAACACAAGCAAAAGAAACCACAACCAGCTAACAACTATTAGGAAATGATAGTTGCCATAGCTGAAATATCAGAGAAGTCAGGAAATGCAAAGATCTAGTAACAACACTGACCAGCTGTCACGTGTAGGTTGTCTTTTACTCTCATATTAAGTTCATAACTTAATAAATTGCCATGGACACCATTACATTTCTGTCCCAAAACACAGGATGTGCACTGTGGTTAAGTCAACATGTTAAAAGCTTAATACTTGCATTTTCTGATTTTGTGCTATTTTAACTGAGCAAACATGAAACTGCACAACTCCAATTAAGAAATATCAGGATTACTTGAGGTGTTTTGCTAAAATCTAGACCCTGGTAGCAAGGGAATTAAGTGATCAGGATAATTTATTTGGATACTTCAGCATAAGAATATTGTCAACACTGCATTCGCTTGAAGAAAGATGATGCTTCCAGAATCCTGTGTGATTCACAACATTCTTTTCACAGGAAAAGTCTGGATGCCACGCTGTCTTCAAGAACAGCATTCACACAGAAGTCAAGGCTCTGTTATTCATATCTAATCCTCAGTAAGATCTGCAGAGCAAGGGAAAAAAGCCCCAAAATCTCCCATATGTTTTTGTTACTCTCCTGGAAAAGTTTTGTTCATCTTAAGCTTTATTTCTCAATCTGGTTCATATGACCAGGTCTATGTAATGACCACAAAAGGTCTTTTAAACATTTTGACTACAGAAGCATTTATGCATACAGTCTCACCGATCTCCTATAGAGGGTATGAGCCATAAAGCTTTACACACTTCTTTTAATATAAGAATTCACAATCTCAATTTGATGTGCTGTAGCTCTCTACATTTTTCTTTGTTTGCAACATAAGAATATAACTTCTGAAGTATGAAGCATTCAACACTACCTGGGTAAGAGTCATTCCCAGAGTTTCGATGCATTGGCTCAGCACAACACTGTGATTTCCAATAAAGTAATGAGAAAAAACCAACAGTTAACTCTGAACCAGGAAAAGTGTTAGCATACTTTGAAAGTTCAGAATTTGCTTTCCCATTTTACATTTTTGGGAACTAATTTGAAAACATGGTTTCACATAAGTTTCTACAACTTACATCCCCTATCAGTCAACCATTAATGTCTTTAGACCTCCTTAGTATGATTCTCTTACTATGAAAATATTTCTCTTAATATTACTGTGAAACATGTACCCTCAGAGATGCTCAAAAGACACTGACTAAACAAGACCCTAGGCAATATGCTGTAAATTGGCCCTATTTTGAACAGGGAATAGGACCGTACCTCCTCCAGAGGTCTCTTGCAACCCGTATTATTCTGCGATACAAAAGTTTCTATTTTCTCTTTTCCAACACTCTCTTTTTGTCATCTACAGAGTCTCTAAGGCTACAGAAAACAAGAAAAACATTCAGCACAATCACAAAAGATTGACCAAATATTTTAATACCCCATTAAGTTCTTTTAGGTAGACACAGCCAGTTGATATGTATGAGTTAAAACACATTGACAAGGACATTAGCAAAGTATAGTACAATACCTTCCTCTTGCTGGCTGCAATGACAGCAGGAAGCCATCGACTCTCTCTAGTGTCCATTAGTAGGAAAACAACATCATGAGCATCAATAAGCTCTTCAAGTTTAGCCACATCCTTCCGAGCCTGTGCCATTGTTACTTCAGAAAAATTCACTGGGTGGCCGGGCATAGGGATGCTCATGTTGTAGCCTTCTGAAATCTAGATGGAGACCAACAGAAAACATCACATTAAAAACATAATCTTGGGACTGAACATAATTATTGTAATATTCCATACAAAACTGGGGAGTACAGCCTAAACTGCTGTTTGGCAGAATGGTACATTTATTCTTCACACCTCCAGATCAGTGCTGTGCATTAAAGCACAGTGCTAAAGTTTCTGAGGAAGCATCGCTCTCAGCTCTATTTATCCAGAACAGAGCAGCTCAATGTAAACACACTAACTTGGGCCATGAGAGCAGATTAACCATGTTTGGGTGGCTTGGTGCCTGAATTAACAAGCCCAGGCTCTCAGAAGGGCTTATTAGGTCTGGCAAATCCCAAGGAGATAGCTGACTGTTCCTAACCCCAGAGCTTACAAACGCCACTACAATTACAAAAGCAAGGACCTTACATATTATTAAGATCATGCTATTAAACTTACCTAAAACCTTTGTCCTGGACTAATCTATGTAGCCACTTCACACACAATATAAACTACAGCCTGTTAACATTTCTGATATTGCATATTCATTCAATTACTGTGAGACAGATGCAAAGTATCACACGTTCTCCTCTTTGTTTTAAATTGTTTATGAGAACAACAACAGTCTGGAATTATCTTCATGTAATTTGACCCACCATATGTGAATTTGATTTAGGAGAAAATCACTTATGAGACTTGTTACTCCAGTGCTTGGATGTCTGGAGGCCTGCACTATGCAGATGCTGAAAGAGCTTGCTCCTGTTGCAGAAACATATGCTTCTCCTAACTCTGTATTCGGTCAAGGCATACTGAGCAGAAAATGGCTGAAGAGCCAAATAAGCACATACACAATGCACATACAAACCAATCGACTCGCTCATTTGGAAATACGTTAACACAATCTGTCAGCCATCTGCTATAAGAGAATAATGGATCTTTCATGTATGTCACAGAAGCACAGGCCTTGCCAAAGTCTCCCTGCTTCTCACTGTGCAGGGAGCAACTAAGAATTTAAATGCCAAAATTTAAAAGCTAGGTGAACCACACATAAAATTACATGGGAAGAGAGGAAAGGAGGATTGGTGGAATGTGCTTTTGAATTGACCAATTACATGCACAACTCCTAAATCCAGGTGAGCCCAATAACCACAAGGGTAAAGTATACATTCTGAACATCATAAATATCCCTGATGACAAAGAGAAACAGACACATAGAGCAGCTTGGAGAAATAAATCTGAGTAAGGTCTGCACTAACCATACCAAAGGATGCATCTTTTTTCCCCCCCTTTCCTTCCTCCCACTTCCAAGGGGAAAAACATGAAGCCCACAGTGATCTAGTATGCTGTTAACAAGACAGCTCCACTGTTTCCCACTGTGGACAGCTCTGTGTCAGCAGCACAGACACTGGGTAATTGCTGGGGGAGGTTTTACCTTCATTGTCATCATCTCCTCCAAAAAACCTCTGGCAGAAACACGAAATATAATCCATGCTGTATTTGAGAAGTGTATTTACGGATAAACTTATCAAGCTCCTGTACTGCAAACAAGTGCTGACTGATCAGATCAGTATAACTGACACCATTGGGGACTTTTGTTCCACAAAATAACAAGTAAACAAGTAAGTTGAACACCGTTTGCATGGAAATATGATAACAAGGTATGTAAAATACTAACATCTTCCCAGAATTCAGAACAAAACTATCCAGTGTCTGTAGCTGCAGGAATACACACATCTAGTAACGTTAATGGCTTCCATTTTATTCCAATAACTGTCTCATGAAAAAAAGACACCACTCACTACCAAAAGCAGCTGAGGTACACTTTTACAACCAGAACCTTCATATTAATAAATGATTTTAAATTACCCAAACCAAAATAATTAGTTATCACCCCATAAAGTATTAGAATCATGTTTCTATTAAAAAAGGGACTGTATGTTGACATGAGCAAACTCATAAAAGATGATGAGCTTTTGACTTGACTGACAGCTGACCAAAGCTGTGCTCCAAACTCCAGTGTTTTTGTTTAAAGCAAACAGACATCAAGATACTGCAATTTATGGTGCTGCCATCTCTCTCATTTTTATTCACGTTTCTATTCACTTTCTGCATTTTTGGTTAAACCATGGCTCACATCACTTTGAGGGTATCTCTGCTCAACGGCTTTAATATATGAACCTGGTCGCATTTGTGCCATGGGCAGTAGGTGCACACAAAATGAAGATGCTGCCATCAGTAAATTGTTCCACTGGAAACAGCTACACAAAGTGCCCATAATGCAGTACAGAACAAAGGATAAAATGCTGAATACACTGGAGTTCCCTGTCTGAATACTTCAAGAAATGATCATGTAAGTGACACAATGAAGTTAAATTCCACAGCAGCTACCCAAATTAGTCTGTGCATTACCTACTTGCAGTGAAAGGCTGCAAATCCATGAATTCTGCTATTTCTAAGTCCTCCCTTCTTTTTTATTGTAAAACTCTAAGCTACAGCTAATGATAGTCTTAGAAGTGGAAAGAAACAAATCAGAGCTCCTTGCCAAAGCATTCCTCCTCGTTTTGTTTGCGATGATGAGGTGATTGCTCTTCCAACTAGAGAGGATGTAGATTAAAAACAATAAAGAAGAATTCACATCGAGCAGCCAAGCATTTCAAAGTCAACTAGGAGAAACTGCATTCTGTGTGCAAAATACTACTCACACTGAAACCAGAGTAAGGAAATTAGACTGCCAGTGAATTGCACAGAAATGCAAACCCTCAGAAACACCTTCAGAACCAGCACTGCTGCTTGGATTCCCAGAGGCTTAAAGGACTGTGTGGGTTTCCAAACAGCAAGAGACAGCTTTGGCTACTTCTTCAGTACAAGAGAAAGAAGCAGGTTCAAAATGCAGGACAACTGATCATTTTATTCAAAGGCATTTCCACTGCTGAGTACAGGGTTTGGTAAGGAGCAGTAGCGCAGTCTGCAGTGCAGACATAGCTGCAGTTTGAGAAGTCTAGCAAAGTCAGCTGGGTTATAAGGATTTCCAGTTTCAGCAGCTTCACTGTTCAAATGGTCCCAAAGCAGTAAGACTTTACCCAGGCTAATCAGAGACTGTCAGTCCCTACGCTTGGCCTGCTGCCATAATCTCACCCCTCTCGCATGCTGTCAGCATGATATTAACTGCCTGAAGCAGTTTTTACTGTTAAGCCCCATTAATTGTTGTTAATGCTAAGATGTTCTCTCTCTGTATATTTACTGATGGTCAAACATGAGACCTCTTCTCCATGGGTTACTGCAGAAATCACTTTCACTGAAAATTCTTTAGAAACACTCTATCATAAGAGTACACGGGGTCTGCGCTTTCTCCTCATTTGTGCACAAAGCTATGAAACTAAGTTTAAGTACCACTGAAGGCTGATCAGATGTGACCCATGCACGGCATGAGAAAGTAACAGAATGCATAACACTGTGCTAAGAGAGCAGTAGTAGATGCAGAATATTTGAGGTGTATGGTAGAGGAAAAATCCCTTATACACAGTGTGGGCTGCATGTTGTATATGCTATTACTGAACAGGAACATTGTTTTTTTTCCTAAGTATACCAAATGCCCTAACACTAATTGATACAGGCTCACTAAACCATTGTTACTGGTTCCCCTTATCTCTGGAAACTCTTCTGCAGGTTATATTTTAACTACTGTTTTAAGCTTCATCCCAATCTCAAGATTCCAGAGCACAGCCTGGTCTTTTGCTGCCTTGATTGTTTCTAACAAGAGAACTCCTGAGACCAATTTCTGATCTTTACACATGCAAAACTAAGACTTGCAGGATTTCACGAACAGCTTTTATTTCTTTCAATTAAAACTACTCTTTCTTAATAGTCCTGTTTTCATTTTCTCAGGCTCAAAAAGCAAGAAATCATGTGATAAATCCTAGTTCACATCATATTAGTGCTCTGGGTGATACCACACAGATGCTTTCTTTTCTGTACTTGTTCTGCTATTTAGTATTTCTATAGCTAATAATTTCCAAGTGACAGAAACTCTACAGTGCAGTAAGGGTCAATACAATTAAAGGAACTTTCGGAGAGCCTCTTCTGATTTCTTTGTATACAGTTCTGAAGGTGAAATGTTTAGTATTTTTATGTACCAGGGATCACTGATACTCAAATATTCATTGAATTACTACTTAGTACTAACACTGTTTCAATAAATAATGACAATCATAAGATCAACAGAAGAAAACAGAACAAAAGCACAGAACAAACCTTGAGTCAAACTAAATGAACCCAAAATTGTTTAGAAATGATATTCTGTGAAGCTGTTCACAGCACTGATCATCATCAACAACATAATCTATATTCCACTGTTCATAACTCTTACTTACAAAGTTGCACTGTAAGTATACATAACTCATTCTTACTACACTGAGTGGTTAAGATACGGTTTGCCAGATGAGCAACTATAGCTACCAGTTCCAAGCCTCAAGCTATAAACCACTGAATTACTTCTGTCACATGTATGTCAAATGAACATAACAAATTTTCTTCATGATAGAGAAATTGCAGGCCAGATCAATTCTTTCCCCAAACAAAGACTGAAATGTAGAGAACTGCAAATATTTACAAGGTAGGGCTTTTTTAATCTACTTTTTTTCAGCACTGAAAACCAGGTGTGCTTGAACATGCACACTGACTAATGCTCATATGATGCACAACCCTGGAGTCAAGGAGGACAAAGGCTGCCATTGATGGGTCTTTCATCATAAGGATTCTAAAACATCTTGTCTTGTTCCCTTTCAGCTACTTCATTTTGATAGTAAGTTATTACTCCCCAAAAGAAGAGTACTTTGCTGCTACAAACCATTTCCCTTTTCTGAAAGTTAAAGATATTTGCCTCTAATGCAGAACAGACACTCCAACAAGAATGCAAATATTGAGTGTAAAAGATAAAAGGAAATCTCAACCATTATTACTGCCCTTGAGACCTTCTGCTCCCATAATAGACAACTAATGGGTCTAAACTCAACATTTAAGAGCAGAAAGGGAGAGCACGGCATTAAAAGCTGCCATTACTGAATGTTCCTTAGGACTTATCAGACAGGGAAAAGTTTACTTCACCATCTGCAAGCTACAAGATTATTCAGATGATCCTTGATTATATTCCACTGTTACAACATTGTCTCAATAACATCTAACAGGTATTTTTCCACTCATAATAATGCTTAATTACTAGAACTTGGAGTAGCCATTTAAAGTCACTGGTTCTCTTCCAAAGATGTTAACACATTTTAAGTACTAATCTTACCACTCCTGGGAAGATTTTCTGTAGTCTGTCTGCTGCTGCAAGTGCCTTGGCCTTCCCTCCACTAAGACAATCTTCGAACTCATACAGTGGCTGTCGTACTGGGTTGGAATAAGAGATCTTTGCGTTGTCCACAAATGTAATCTTCCTGACTCCCCAGCCCTAAACAAGAAAGTAATTTAAATGACAATAAGTATGATGGGCTTTTGAGTAATGCCAGGAACTCGAGAAGAGTTTTGGACAATTTTTCTAGAAAGATCAAGCTACAAAAGCTTTTGACTCTACTCACAGCAGCAACCTTGTTGTTGCACTGAAATAACAGAACAGAAAATTTGGTCTGTATGAATATGTTATTTGACAGTAATCCTTCAAAACCCTATAGAAAAGTAGTAACTGTGCTGTTATTTACAAGTGCTTCACTGTGAATTTGCTCATTAATTTGTTCCAGAATTTCTTGTTCAATCTTTTTTATGTAAATTTAAAACAGATTACTATTCTGTTAAGGTTCTCTTACTATCTACTATTCTAATATTAGCAGAACTTATTTCTATTGGCTACAGATCTTGCCTCTTCCCTGCAATTAGTAGTATCGACTAATACAAATTTTGTCTATTTTAATACAAAGGAATTCAACTTTTCTCTTACGTTCCATGGCAGCTGCTCAAAAAACCCCCCAAAATCATACAGAATTTATGAGAAACAGCAGATTAGTTTTAAGATTAACTCAGGACTTACCATCAAGGTCCTTGCAACACTACACCCTAGTGTACCAGCTCCTAGCAGCAGACACTTGGCAGACACAATTTTCTCCAAATCTAGAGTAGGCACCAACCTCCAGCACATCAATTTCAAATTCAGATCCACTGATGATTCTGCTAACCTATACCATGAAAAAGAGCAACACACTTCTGAATGTTCTTGTCTTTCTGCAACAAAGCAATTACTTCTATTCCATCTCAAGAAGTTCAATACTTTCTTTTTTTTAAGGAAAGAATTCAACAATTCAGTACATAGGTAATATGAAAAACCAAAGTCCCAGAAGCATACTCCCACTTAATAATAAGGTATATGTATAGGAGATGAGGAAAAGGCACTTTTTACACTGCTTGTTCTTGTGACACATGCAGTACGTTCATGAGGGTCCTACCCATAAAAGTTTAACCATTCTGGCTATCAGCTAAACAGGAAAAACATGCAAAGAGAAGATGTCAAAAGTCAATTCTATGTAAATACACAAATGGTGCCTTGTAAACAAGGTGTTGGCCGAACACTGCTAATGAACTTTGCTTATAAAAGCTGTGACCATACTGCTTTAAAACAGAAGAGTAAATCACTACTGAAACAAGAGTAGAAAGACAACAGAAGCTTAAAAACAAACAAACCATACAACCAGTCTGTAGACATTTGACAAGATGGTTATTAACCAGGAAATTCTGCTAAGAAAACATTCTCTTTCACAAGCTAGGGCACATAGGAGTGTGCCAGCTGGCCACCCTGGACTTGGTGTAGAAGTCTACTAAAGCCATGTACTTCCTTAGGAATCGGAACATGTTTGTAAGGGCTTCTCAAAAATGTAACAATCCAAAACTCAAATTTTGGTGACAAAATTGATGGAAGCATGAAAATAAAATAGCACCTTGGCCCAGATTCCTGTCAAGCTGAGTGACACAAACCATTTGTCCATAAACTTCTGTTTGTTTTTTAAATTATCCGGTTTCTGTATTCAGTTACATCTGTCCTTAACGTTAAATACTACACTAACCCCTAAAAAATGTGGGCAAGCTTCCGTGGGGAAAATTTAGAAGGAAAAGGAGGTAGGAAATCCATGCTCAACCTAGTGTCAGGTTTTTATATTCATCAGAACGCAGGGTGTTAGAACTCTCAAGTCAGGTCATCACAGTTCTTAGATTCTTGATGGTTTCTTTCCTTCATATATCATAAAGGAAATCTGCAGTGTGCAGTAAATTGTTTGTTTAACAAGGATTTAAGATTGCAATTGCCAAGTTTGGCATATTACCAACATGTCTCCATGGGAAATAAGAGAAGGGAGCATACACAGAAATAAAGGTCACATTACATTTACTTAAAAGAATTAAGAGCCCTCATATGAACCTTCTCTAACGTCTATGAACATACTATGAATTGCCACAACTGCAAGACAAAAATGGCTGACCTTGAGAGGTGAACTATGGTAACCTAAATCATTAGATCACCATGCTCCTGCAGTTTTTCAAAGTCAGTGAAAGCAGATGAGCCAAGAGGCTGTATAGCTTAGACTTTTCAAGCCATTTTCCCTAGGTTATGTGCAGGATGATAAAAATTACTGTCATGTTTCCCAAGCTCTTTCTTGTTACACTCTGACAAAGGCTGAACTTTTCTCCATGCTTATTTTGATTAATAATCTGCAGGTTATAGAATTCAATGAAACACACAGTCCTGTAACACTGTGACCTATATCCACTCCATTTTAAATATAATGCACTTGAAATTTTGAGCTAGAGTCAAAAACTGCACACATTTCTGCTGCATTCAGAGCACACTGCTCTATTAAAGCCTTTTTCCCCAATAGGACTATCAAAATAATAGACAGTTTATGTGCTCCTGTAGATTATTATCTAACAGAGACAGATAGTCCTTGCATTTCACATTTCAACTTGCTAATGGCTTAAACCCAAGTAAGGAAAACTACAGAAATATAAAAGATAATGAACAAACCTTTTGGGATCCATGCATTCACTGAGATTCACCATCCTTGGACCCATCCCTCCCTTTTGGTTTTTCTCCCATCCAACAGCTTTTGGACAATCTAATTTGACATTTTTTTTTTTTTTAAAAAAAGGGGGGAAAGAAGAAAAATTGAAACATTAATATCACAGGATAGAAAAAAAAAGATTTTGTTTTTTGAGTAAACCTGTTGGAAAAAATTCCACAAATTCTGAACCTGTAAGTAAATAATCCGTATCTTAACATCTAGTATATGTTACAATACATATTTTGCTGCTTTGTATCAGTTGAGAGCACTGCTTCTTGAGTAAGTGCTTTATGCGCAGGTGCCCGATGTGCTACTTTTGCCTGTCCAGCTTGATTCAAACCTTGGAGAGAGATGGCATCATTCCTCATCAAGCCTCTGGATGTTTAATGTCAAACGCACTGCTATGTTTAAAACTAAGGAAGATCAGCATTCAGAACCTCATGAATTTTGTCAAGTTCTATCATCTTCATGTTCCCTAAACCCCATCTGTAAATTCAGTATAGAATTATATACCCTAATTCTATAATAATTATTTAATTGTATAATAATTCTATAATAATTAAATAATGTAAAGCATTCACAACTTCTTGGATGAGGCAGAGGAGTTTTGTGATGCTGCCCTGTATCCATAAATAAAGTTTGAGATTATTTTCTAATGTTACAAGTTCATTGCTTTAAAATACATCTGCCTACATCACTACGGGATTGAACTAACAATTCCATGCTATAGCAGGCTTCTACCATTTCAGACACATACAGAAAGTTTGCAACACAAATTCACTAGCATATGCACTTTCTCTAGTTGAGAGACATGTACCAATTTGACAAGAAAGAAACTACTTGCTATTTGCCTGAGTTTGTGTTTCATATGACACCGGAAGGTCTTTACTTCTTTTGTAAATTAGGAACACAACTGAAGGAGGAAATATTACTACAATATGGTGGGGGTGTTTTTAGGAATAAATTATTCCCTTTATAGATACTCAACAGAAATTCAAACCATTTCAAATCCATTTGAAATACCTCAGCATAAGCAATGACTTAGTATTCATTTATTTTTTCCATCTTCACAGTGATTGAGGAGAGAGAAAAAACAATTGAAAGAATTTTTTAAATGGCTTACCTGGGCCAAGGGCTCTCTCTGGAAGTTTTATTTCAAAGATAATGCTGTGTGTTATGTCTCTCACCCCTTGCATGGTCCTATCTCTGAAGCAGAGCACTTCAAATGACTGGAGAAGGCTGCCCCTACCATTAAAAAAGAAAAGAGAGAGAGAGAGATGCATGCAACTTCTTCCATAGGAAAGGGACTTCTTTTTCACTATTTCACAGAGACTCAGCGCAGATTCTGAATAAGAATTTTCTGTTAGTGCTGGAACACTGATTTTCTTATCAGGAATTGAGAAAACAATTGCTTAGGATGTGAAAATGACTAGCTTGTTGTGAAAGCTCTACAGAAATGTCACTGACTGCCCTCTATCATTTATACAACACTGCCAAACAAACAGCATTTAGGGGAATCAAAAGCATTGAAGCACTAGAGCACACATCAAGTGACATGATGTACTCTGCCACGACACAAGCAAGATCCTTCTCATTCTTGATATTGTGCCATTTTTTGAAACAGGTATAAGGGACTGCAGGGTCTGAAACATTTCCAGGTAAATGTATGATCGTCAGGATTAGGAATAACAGGAACTTGTGAATGTCAGAAGTAAAAAACAGAATTAATATGCAAAAATCAAAATCACCAAAGGTTAAGTTAAAATGTTGAAAGTTAAATCTCAGGTGGGTGATACCAGTAAAGTACCATGGGGGGGGGGGGGGGGGGGGAAGCAATGCTAATTTGATGTCAACCATAAACAATCTCTGTGGGAAAAAAATTAAATAGGTACCATTTGTGGGCTGCCAGGATCAGGAAATTTCTCAGTGGCCATCCTGGATATTGGGATAAGTTACATGGATCGTAAACTCCAACTGTCACCTGCAAATAAAAATGCTCTAAATGAGAATTCATCTATCCATACTGATATTCAGCTCACAGTACAACTTATCTGGCCTTTTTAATATAAAACTGCTGGACAGAGAGGGCCCACACACATCTTTTATGTATTTGCAAATGTTTAATACATTGTGACACTAGATTTCAGCCAAGTGTTTGCCACAGCTTTTTCAAACATTTTTCAAACCATTTGTAAATTACACATTTTTAGGTTATAAAAGGACACAAAATTCTCATTACCTTTTCCCCTTGGTCTTGGAAGAAACCATCCCAGTTTTTCAGTAGAGATATCTCAACAGAATTGTCATGATACTTGATTAAAAAATAAGGCAAGGCTGTAACCCCCTCTTTCTGGCAAAGTTCATCATAGGCTTTCTGAAGTGCTTGAATCTGAAAGCAAAAAGCCAACTGTAATCAACAGTTCTAACCATCTTAACAGAACCACAGAGAGTGTTTTAGCAGTGGAAGGAACTGGATGATCCTTAAGGTCCCTTCCAACCCTGACCATCCAAGGATTCTGTGATCTGGTAGCTCACTCAATCTTAGAACACAGCTGATACAGAAGCCGTAAAGCCCATTATGACCACAATACCCGAGCTCAAAAATTCAGCTGCTAAAAGAGCGTATGTCAATGCAAATTTAAACCAGAGCATTATCACTGCTGCGAACTGATCTACCAATACAAATTGTACTAAGGTAAAAATCTTATTCTGATAACCACAGTAGCTTTATAAGAAGGTAAATCTCACCCTCTATTATTAGCACAGGGACTGAGACTCACTCGATTTATTATATGTATTTTCAGTGTTTACTTGAAACTCTCTTTAGATCATGCCAGGTATTTTTGCACTACTTATTACTACAGAATTAATGAGGGTCTTCTGAGAAGGGAACTAAGTATTTTTCATTGAGAAATACCAAACTGTTTCTTACAGATTATTATGCCATTAAAAAGACATTCCAGGTTATGCAAAGCAAAAAGGCATATGTGAGCAAACATTTGCCTTTTTCTTTTCATCCTTTTGCACTGTAATATGAAAGAAATAGCAAAATTTGCTAACTCTTCTCCTAGAAAAAAGTAATACTCCTTATCCACTTCTTTTTCTTGCCCAACCATGTGTTTTATGAACAATCTTGTAATTGCTCATGATGTAGCTCTGCCAGGGGATGCACTTTTAATAAAGTTTCTTAAAAAGATGGATTTCAAACCCCATCTATTCAATAAGCTGCATATAAAAATGAGAATATACAAAACCACCTCTTCAAGAATTTGTTTGACATAAATCAATAGCTGAAGGGATTTTAAGCTGAGAGATTTTATATAATAATGTAAAAATAGGTGAATAAAAATACTACATGGAAATTAAAGAAAGTGAAGATTTTTAAAGACATTAGATTCTCAAGTTTGCTAACAAAAATACTAAGTTTTACAGCCCAGAAAACTGCTTAGTGTTACAGACTCACACCATCTAGTATTTTGATTACCTGATTTAATGGGAATCTGTTACCAAGACACACTGGTTTCTGAACTATATGGATTCCATCAGGGAAGCAGAGAGCAGGGTAGCAAAACCAATAATAAAAGTGGTACTTTTTTAAATCCTAGAAAAATAAAATAAAAAAATGGGAAAATTAGACAATAAAGACATCAATCAAAGTAAATACTGGTTCCAAATACTGATCATAACACTGATGGTTGATGATACTAACCATATTAACCACAGTTCTCCACACTTCATAAGACTTTAGAAAGCAATAAAAAAAAAAAAATACTAGAAGACTTCCCCTTCTCTATGTTTTTATTTCAGACTTAAACAGATAATGTGCATAAACCACCTCAAGTTTTGTCACCTGGAGCATTACTGACTGAAACTTTCAAGTTGTTAAACATAAAACAGCTGTTCTATTTTTACTAACAACTCCAAGGTCATCAAATAATCTTATACATTTGTAGGAAACAATGAGATAGCACCAGCATTTTTTAAAGGACTCATCCTAAAATATTTTGTATCTGTAGATAAGAATGGCTTTTTAGGGTTTTTTAAATGTTTTCAGACATTTTAAGATGTCTGAGAATGATCCTGATAACATCAATATGCTAATACTAACAGAGCATTTCAGAAAAACCTACATCATTTCCACTACAACACTCTTTACTCACTGCGAATGTCAGCAGCAGGAACCTGTTCAAGAGCATAGGGTTTTCCAGAGCAGCTCCAGATTTTATTGATTCCCATATCTGTAGTGATTGCGGGGACAAGACAGAAGGAAAAGGGCAGAGAAACAAAACAGAAGTAGGATAAGAACAGCTGCTGAGATCTTGAAATCTTTAACTCTTCCAGCTGCCTTTAAAACACTGAATTGACATTCCCTGTAACACACTCTGATCTTCCCCTAATGGATCTTGGCCATGCTATTAACTATGCTAGAAGGATTCTAAAGGCAAGACACAAACATGAACTTTGCAACACAAAAAAATATGGCAGCTAGGGAACAAAAGGAGCATTAGTTCATGTATCAAGCATGGAACATCAACAAAACAAAACCAACCTCATCAGGAACAGTCCCTCATGGATATGAGACACTAACACTAGCACCTGTAGAATATACTGTGGCATTAACACAGCCTTTTGTGGTGCTTTCATCTTTTTCATTCATGGGATCTATGGATACTAGAAATTTGAATAAGGTCCTAGGAAACTCAACCAAAAAATGAAGACTTGGAGGAAGGCAGTACATTTTACCTTGGCGAGACGAGAAGTTATTTAATCGAATCAAAGGAATCAAGGACTGGTCATAGAATCATAGAATAGTTAGGGTTGGAAAGGACCTTAAGATCATCCAGTTCCAACCCCCCTGACATGGGCAGGGACACCTCACACCAAACCATCTCACCCAAGGCCTCGTCCAACCTGGTCTTGAACACTGCCAGGGATGGAGCATTCACAGCCTCCCTGGTCAACCCATTCCAGTGCCTCACCACCCTCACAGGAAAGAATATCCTCCTTATATCCAATCTAAACTTCCCCTGTTTAAGTTTTAACCCATTACCCCTTGCCCTATCACCACAGTCTCTAATGAAGAGTCCCTCCCCAGCATCCCTATAGGCCCCCTTCAGATACTGGAAGGCTGCTATGAGGTCTCCACTCAGCCTTCTCTTCTCCAGGCTGAACAGCCCCAACTTTCTCAGCCTGTCTTCATACAGGAGGTGCTCCAGTCCCCTGATCATCCTCGTGGCCTCCTCTGGACTTGTTCCAACAGTTCCATGTCCTTTTTATGTTGAGGACACCAGAACTGCACACAATACTCCAGGTGAGGTCTCACGAGAGCAGAGCAGAGGGGCAGGATCACCTCCTTCGACCTGCTGGTCACGCTCCTTTTGATGCAGCCCAGGATACGGTTGCTTTCTGGGCTGCAAGCGCACACTGGACCCGGCTCATGGTCATTTTCTCATCAACCAACACCCCCAAGTCCTTCTCCGCAGGGCTGCTCTGAATCTCTTCTCTGCCCAACCTGTAGCTGTGCCTGGGATTGCTCCAACCCAGGTGTAGGACCTTGCCCTTGGCATGGTTAAACTTCATGAGGTTGGCATCAGCCCACCTCACAAGAGTGTCAAGGTCCCTCTGGATGGCATTCCTTCCCTCCAGGGTATCAACCGAACCACACAGCTTGGTGTCATCGGCAAACTTGCTGAGGGCGCACTCAATCCCACGATGGTCAAAGCAAAGTGTCTCAGAATGAAAAAATGTTGCCTTAGTTTGACTTTCATGTCTCACCAAGCCATGACATTTAATTTGGTCACAATGCAAGCAGGCTAGTAGTCCCTTCCTTTGACAGCCACCTTTTCCTTGCTTTAGCTCAGTCTTCCTGCTTTTCTGGAGCTTCCCCATCACTTTGTTACACAGATGTACTGCAGTAAAGTTTAAACTAAGCATTTGCTGGTTTCTGAGTGTCAAAACGAATGCTAAAAACATGCTCTCCAAAATTCAAATGGCACTGGTTAGCTTAAAATGTGGCCTAGTAGAACACTGAATGAAGCCTCCAGGAATAATTAACTACTTTCTACTCTCTTGTAAAAGATCAGTGAAAAGCAAACATTAAACTATTCCCTCCAGAATAAATTAAATCCTGAGGCTACTGTATGGGCGAGTATGGACAGTATCTCCAATATTTGGGGCAGAGACTATAAAGCACTTCACTGCTTATTTCCAAGTCCTTTTTACCAGTTTATTTGAGTTTTAATCTTACCTCATTTGCTTCTTTTTCCAGAAGTAACTTCTTATCACAGGATTTGAAAGTCTCAAAAGTATTGGTGTTATACAATGTTCCTAAAGCAGTACAGCAACGTGCTGGTGTTGAAGCATTCCTGAATAAAAGAAAAAAAACACTATCAGTGGTAGTAGCTACTTCACAGTGTAAAGTTGCCCTGAAATTATCAAATAATGAGGCACAGTAGCAAAATAAACAGCAGTTCTAATGAAAACATTTTTATGACCATATGCTTTATTGAACATGGTTTGGTATAATAACCCATGCAAATACACATCTACATTATGACTTCAAAAATAGACCAGGCACCTGTATTTTCTCTAAGCAAGGTGGTGTTAACAGATTGAAGATTTTTAAATTCTCACCAAATATAAACTCTGCATGACAAATGGGATTTTTCACTAAGAAAAAACAAATCAAGACTTAACTTTAGGTGTATTTTATTCATATAAAGAGCTGTTCAGTAAAAATTTTATGGTTAAAAAACGTACCAAAGGAAGCATAAACAAGACAAAAGATTGAGTAGCTTTTATAGTTTGTAACATCATCACCTGAAGAAGCTGTTTGGAAACACAGTATGCATTTTCCCTCCTTTTTTGAATGTAAACTAGGTAAAAACCCCGCGATATTCCCTTAATTTATAGAGCTGATTTGATTTCATTGACTCCCTTAACACCATTTTCCTAAACCTATATATTTCTGACCATTGCTAAAACTCAAGTACAGCAAATGTTAAAGATAAATAATAAATACTCCTGATGTAGTTTCCAAACTTCAGAAAGCTGAAAGGGAACTCTTCATGATTGTCTAAAGTGACTGCCAAAAGTACAGAAACAGAAGCACAGAAAATTGCCACAGGAAGGGTAATTAAACATGACATAAATTGACCTTTCATAATTTGACGTTCATCATAACGTCTGAGAGCATACCATGGTACCATCCATTTTCTCCTAACCTGAAATTCCTGACCCAATGTCACAGCTTTCTTCCAATCTCTTTGCTGCATACACTTTTAGTATTGTACCTAAAAGCTTTTACATAACAATTAATGGAATATCTCCTGAGAAATTATGCCAAAATGCACAAAGCCTCTCTAGGCTCCCAGCATCCTTGCCAAGCAAGGCAGAGAAAGTCATTTCAGTGATTTACATCTTTAGAATCCACCAGTACAAGCCAAATACGACACAAACTACAGATATCTGTTCCCATCTTAGTTATGTTGGTGTCTTCATATACAAATCAAGGTAAACCATGGTACGTACTTACATATCAAAGGCACTAAACTCCAGTGTCAAGCGAGCTGGCAAACCCAAAGGATCACCTAGACAAAAAGCAGTAACATGCTTCTTTTAAACTGAAATACCTAAATTTCCCTCTTTTTGTTAAAGTAAGTTATAAATTACCCACAGACACATCAGAATTCACAGCTCACCCAGCTGTATTTTCTAACCTTTCAGCAAAGTCTCTAATACTTAGAAGCAAAGTATCAAATACTTAGAAGAACAACAGAAGAAACTAAGCAGGATGTTCTATTTCTACCTACCATTGTAGTAGTATCCTTTGATAACTTTGGGGGTCTCATCCAGTCGGTACTCATTGAGTTTCTTCTGGGTTAGCTCATGCCAGAATCCTGCATCCAAAGCACTACTGAAGGGAACAAACTGCAGCTTTGAGATTTCAGGATCTACAGGCTGGTGCACCTCACTACTGACAGCTGCCATGATTTTAGTTAACGACTACTGTTAAACGGAGTGCTGTAAGAGGAGACACACCTGGTAAGTATTACTCAATTGACTATATTACTCACAACTACTCAAAGCTTCATTTTAATACATTTTGTTGGGTTAAAGTGTAGAAAGCCTTACTCCTCTGAATGTCTAACTTAAATTTTTAAAATGATTGATCAGAGGTCATTTCAAGGGATGAAGCAAAGTCCTTCCAACTTCCTGCGTGTAAAATTATGAAAGGCAAGTACATGTTCTGTTTGGCCAAGCTGCATAGAAGGATTTGATTTCCTGACAGACATTCCATGAGTTCTCCTATCATTTAGGATACTAACATTTCATTTTGCTAGGTCATCACTCTCAGCCTGTGGTGAGAACCGAACACTCTTAAAGTCTCTACAAATTGACAAGCAAAGCTAGCAAAGGGAAACTGAGCCCAAGAGAAGTCTTACAGCCAGCAAAGAGCAAACTAAATATTGCACTATGGTTTTATTGTTCTGAAGCTTGGATTGAACAGTTCAATTTTATTGTCCTGTGAAATAACTTGTGCAACAAAACCAAAGCTTACATGCTTCTATTTCATGCTTTTTGGAACATGAGAAAGGGAACAAGAGGTGTGCTGAACTTCTTAATAACTGCCAAATCGCCAGCTCTTCTCTGAAAGAGACAGTTATGCTTTTCCTCAAGCAATACTTTCCTTAAAGCCTTCAGTCTAATCCAGCTATGCCTTTTATGTTCAGTTTATACAGCTCATCTCCTCCTTCTACTGTAAATGCTTTCCTTACTTGCTGGTAAGTTATGGAATATGAAGTTTTGGACATAGGTTTGAAGTTTTCTGTATTTTTCATAATGGAAGCGGAATGGTTTGTTTTTTTCATGATGCCTTGCCTTAACTGGCATGTTGCAAATACAGCATTTTGTTGTCTCCCCACATTATTTTTTATTTTCTTAATTTTTAAGAGCTGCTGGAATGGGTGGCAATGTGAACTTTAACACTTTTCTGTGTGTAAGATGTAGCAGAAGTAGCAAACATTTAACTGTCACTACAACATGGGTCTTAAGCCTTACAAAATTTTGTTTGCCACTGAACGCCACAGAAAGCTTAGCATAAACCAGGCAAGCAATTGTTTGTCACACAGATCATACCAGTAACAGACTACACAGTACTTGATACTAAGGCTTTCACACTGAAATTTCTATTGGAAGGTTCAGTAGCTGACTACTCAACATTAATCCATTAACATCCCTCTCCCCTTTTTATCAGAAGCTTGGGAAGGTATTATTTAAGACTTATTAAGAAAATTAGTAACAAAAAGGAACACAAAGTTGTTAGTTTCCTTGCCAAGACAAGCTCTAAACTGAAAGTTTATTAATTTTAAATTTTCTTCAAGTCTTTTTTTCAACTTTTCAAGTAGGTAAAGCCTTCATTTTGCTTCTCCCCTGGCCCTAAATAAGTACATGACATACCCAATACTTAGTGTATTGTCAAAAACTTTACATAGCAAGCAGCCAGCTGACAGCACCTACATAACATACACTGAAAATACATGCCTAAAAGCATCCACTGGGAATGAATTTTAACACCCTGTTATTTTCATTAATAGTGCACCTAAAGAGTTATTGTAAAACTGGAGAAAATGAAACCAGGGGGCCTCACTATGCTATACACATGCAGAGAAGGACAGAAAATCACCTCTGATGTGCTAGCACTTTTGAGAAGATTCTCTAATGTAATGTTAATACTCACTTACATGCTTTCTTAATGCAAGATCAGTAAGCTAAGGTAAATTGGTGCAGTAAAATTTAGAATCCTGAAGATGAAATGTATACATGTTGTAGAACTTGCATGAAGGAACCCATTCAGCCTCAAGCAGTAATAATGGTCATTAGGAGGATACAATAATAAAGACTAAAAGAAAAAACAAAACCACCAACATTTCATATGTGGAACAAACCTCGAGTTTCAGAAGGACCCAGCTTTGAGTGCCTGAAGCGACCAGATCGACCAGAACGCCTCAGACACTTCTCAGTTCTCTGACTGGGAGCACACTTAAGACATGCGATCAGCGCAGATAACCCAGGGCGGAACTGCACTACCCCTTGTCCAAGTTCTAGCACTTGTTCAGAAGCATGCAAGCACTTAAAACTGATCTAATGGAGAAACATGTTGAATGGAAAACATGCCAGGACTTTGAATATTTGTCTTCCCCTTGACAGACATAATTAACCTGCGGTGAAAAGTACGATTAGCAGCTTTTAAACTGTCGTGAAGTTACGGGTTTTACACCAAATTCACGTAATTCCCTAGCATCTACAGTTTTTCTATAGGTTCTACTCCGTGGTCCCGTGTTCACCATTTTGAAGATCTCCTCTGTATCTCGGTGACAAAGTAAATTGCTATTTCCTACCCCTGCATCTCCACTGAGCTGCTCCTTGGCTGCTGCCTGTCACCAAGCCCCTTCTCGGGGCAGCCTCCCCCATTTCTCACAACCACACTGACAGAGAGAGGCCGCCAGCGGCTCCGGGGATGACCCGCCCCGCGAGCCCCCGCCTCAGCGCAGCCCCGCCGCCTCTCACCCCTCACACCGCCGCGGCCCCCAGCCCGCCCGTTTGCTCCTGACTGAAGCCGCAGCTGCCGCCCGGGAGCCCGCAGGGGACGGTCCCAGGGACCCAAAGCCCCCCGGGACACAGCGACCTCGAGGGGCGCGGGGGTGAACCGGGAGCCCGAGGGCGGGCGGGCGGCCCCAGGCCGGGCACAGCGCCCTCACGATCCGCTCACCGCCTGCCCGCTCCACACTTCCGGCATTGCTCGGTGGCACGGCGAAGTGACGTCACCCCGCCTCGGCCACGTGATGGAGGAGGAGGGCAAGCACCGGGGACCGGCGGCTGTCGGCACGCAGGCGCCATGGGGGGGTTCGCTCAGCCCGGGGCCCTTCCCTTCCCTTCCCTTCCCTTCCCTTCCCTTCCCTTCCCTTCCCTTCCCTTCCCTTCCCTTCCCTTCCCTTCCCTTCCCTTCCCTTCCCTTCCCTTCCCTTCCCTTCCCTTCCCTTCCCTTCCCTTCCCTTCCCTTCCCTTCCCTTCCCTTCCCTTCCCTTCCCTTCCCTTCCCTTCCCTTCCCCTGGCACTCACCCATCTTAGCAGAGAGACCAAGTCCTGTGGGAGAGGGGTCTGCACATCAACGCTCGCCGGCGTTACCTTAATGTTACCTCAGCATTACCTCAGTGTTACCTCAATGTTACCTCAGCGTTACCTCAGCGTTACCTCAATGTTACCTCAGCGTTACCTCAATGTTACCTCAGCGTTACCTCAGTGTTACCTCAATGTTACCTCAGCGTTACCTTAATGTTACCTCAGCGTTACCTCAGTGTTACCTCAATGTTACCTCAGCGTTACCTCAGCGTTACCTCAATGTTACCTCAGCGTTACCTCAGCGTTACCTCAATGTTACCTCAGCGTTACCTCAGTGTTACCTCAATGTTACCTCAATGTTACCTCAGCGTTACCTCAATGTTACCTCAGCATTACCTCAGCCCATCCCCACCCATCTCCACAGGCTGCAGCCGCGTGTGACAAGTGGGCGAGGGCTGCTCCGTGAGGGCCGCGGGCGGGGTGTGGTGTGCACTAAAACCTGCCTTTCCCTGCGCGGGGAGCTGTGCACTGCGTACCGCGCTGCTGTCCTAGTGAGAGAGGGCTCAGGGATCCCCTGTGAGGATGAGCTGTGAGCGGGAACCCCGTGGCCGGTCAGCTGTGGCCGTGTCCCGCTCCTCAGCAGCCATGCAGCTGCTCCTGGAGCGAGGTGCCCGTTTCCGTGTCTTCCCTCAGCCTCCTTGGTAAAAGAGAGGAGCACAGACTCGTGGAGGCCAGTCAAGGGTCACTAAGGCGGACTGGGGGTTGTAGTGTATGGCATGAGGGGCTGGGAGAGTCAGGCTGGCGTCGTGTGGAGAAATCAAGGGTGAAGGGGGTTTCATGGAAGTCTTGAGTAACCTGAAGTGGAGAAGACAGAGGCAGATTGTTCTCAGAGATGCACAGCAAAAAACAGGAAGGAAAAGGGTGGATATCAAAACTAGAAAAGTTCCAAATGAGCATGTGGAGAACAATCTGCCTAATGTGCCTGGTTAAGCACAGGGATCAGTTTCCAGAGAGACTTCATAATACCCATCCTTGGGGACTTGTCTGCACAAGCCTCTGAACAACATGATCCATCTTTGAGGCTATCTGTGCTCTGAGCTGGAGGTTGGACTAGATGGCATCCAGAGGCCCCTTCCAACTGAAAGTCTTGATGAGTCCATATCCATTTTCACAGATCCAGAATACAAAGTGTATTTTCTACAGAATAAGCATTGCTTCTTCAGGTGGTTCATGCCAGTTACCAATCAGGGAAAAAAAATTTGCCAGAGCAGCCTTTGTTTTGAAGTACAGAAGGCTGCAGTAACACCCAGATTGCAGAGAGGGCCAGCAAAATTGGGAGTAAGCCTCAGAGGAAGAGCCACCATGAGCAGCCAGATGAGCACGGGTAAGGTCATATAAATATAACTGTTCTGGCAGCACTGGAGAAAATATTCAGTGCTACTAAATACACGGATTTATACCTGATGTTTGGGTAGAGGACTTCCTGTGGAGAATGAGCCAAATAGACTTTCCAGGAATTTCATAAATAAACTGGAATAAACTTGGGAAGTTTTCTACAGATGCTATGCCTTGAATCTAACTGAATTGTGTACTCAAATTCTGCAGTTCCTCATGCTGCATGCCACTTAATGAGTATGGGTAGTACCTTTGCTCTCGGACACTTCATAACTCAGTTCTGCAGTTTATTTCCCCAAGGCTGGGTAATATTTTATGATGTCACTTTTTAGAGTCTTTTAGTATCTTTTTACGTTAAATATAAAGGGAACACTGATGGAATCCCATCGAAATAGCTGTAATGTTGTTACCCCAGTCTCCACTGGACTATACCCTAGCTTAGATTCATAGTCATATCATTGGTTATGAGAAAAAATACCAGTACAGGGCAGAGGGACCCTCTTCTATGATCCCACATCTGTGTAGTGTCTCAACTAGACATGTCATACCTGAAATCAGACCTAGATTTCTGCACAACAGTTGTAGCTTTGGGAGTATGGGAGATACATCTGATAGGCTTGCAGTCTTGGACTATCATTTTTACACAGACTAGCTGACCTGGGAAATGACCTTGAGATTAACACATGAAACTGCTAATGTATACATATGAGCACACTGCAGTGAAGTCTTAAGATACAAGAGAAAGAGGCAGTTCCAGTCAAATATCTCTCTGTGCCTGAGATCCTCTGGAAAGTGGCTGTAACAAAGCTAAGGAGGGGCCCTGATGGGCACCAGCAAAGCCCACCAAAGCCCAGTGGGCACTGAGATTTATGCTGGAATTGATTGATTGTTGTAGGTATGGTTTACTTTGTGACGTCTTCCTTTAAGCAAATAAAAGTGTCTGTAATAAACATGAGAATAGCAATCAACTAGAAGGCAGGCTCTCTAAAAACAAGAAACATACTGTTGGGCGGTTTTGGCACATAATTCCACAGCAACATTTTACAGAGAGGGATAATAATCCTGGAATTGAAGATTAGAATAAAATAGAAGCAGATTCAAACTCAATCATTCTTAGGGAATATGGACTGAACATGTTTTGGAGAAGATAAATTCTCAACTATTTCATTTAGCTTCTATTAAAAGTTTGATAAAAATAATATTTAGGTTATAGATTGCTTTCCTTTTGAGGATTTAAGTGAATTTTACACACTGTTCTCAGAGAACAAGACTACAAGATACAAGCAGAACCTGGCAGAACTGTTCTGTTATCACTGATTTCTCTGGCACAGTGCCTCTCCTTTGAGCACTTTGATATGATACAGAGAAACAGTTATTACCCTTCGAAGAACAGAGTTGAAGTAAAATGCATGTGTGGTGAGGAGGAAATTAGGTTGCCAGGCAGGAGACCTGAGGTCAGGTCCTAGGTCTGTGTTGGTTTGGAAAAATGAGTTATGCCAGATCACAACAAAAGGCATTTGACTTTACTCAAGGCATTCAATTTAATTACACAGGAGGCATTCATTTTAATGACATGTGCAGCAGTGGGTACTGTGTGTTTCTTGTAAGGAATAGTTTAGTTGAAACATACCCAAATTTAAAGCCAAGATATTTAGGTAGACAGCATAAAATCATAATGGATATAGATATTGTTAAAAATGGAAACATGGTTAGACTTAACCATGTATCAATGTGGTTTTAAGCCATGAGCATACACAACCATACATGTGTTTCAGTGGGAACTCCTTACACTTTTTAACTGCTGGAGATCTCAGATCACAGTTTTGTAGCAGCCTGGTGTGTGTGCTCGTGTGTCTGTGCATGTGTAGGGTGTACATCTCACATTTGACTCTTTTTTTTTTCCTATTTCAGATTGTAAAATGACCATGTAGAGACGCCTTATTTCGGTGTCAGGTACGTATGATTTTTAAAGCTAATTGGGAACTTGGTATCAGGCATGTAAACTGTTCTTATGAGCTATTTCTCACAAAGTGTTAACATTAATAGTTCTTTTTATCTTCTAATCTTCAATATACAAATAATTTGATGAAAATAAATTATTTTGTCATTTTACTTCATGAATAAATAAGAAATGAATATGTATGCGTAGTATTAACGTGGCATTTCCAAATGAAGTAATTCTCATTCTGGTGGAACACATGTACTGAAACTTTCAGGTGTATTCTTACTCCTTATTTTTGGGATCTTAAGCCACCCCAGCTAAGTTAGAAGGCTCATACTCCAGCATGCCTGATAAGCAGTGGGAAGATAACAGCAATCTGCAGAATGTGGGACCTTCTCTAGAACTTTTCACTCGTGTTTGTGTTGCTTCTATATTAATATTTTAAGATTAGAAATACATTTTTAAAGTGAATCTTTCATCCATTTTCATTTACTGTGCTATCACAAAGTGCATCACAGAGTGGTCTCACAGAGAATGTAATGGAGTTTAGATGATGAAATGAAGCCAAAATGTGCACCTACACTAATGTTTCCTTTATCGAGTGCTGCATTTCCTGAAAATGATGTGGGAAAAGAAACATGGATTAGATAGTGGAATGTATTTGCTAATTGCACTGCTCATTTAATAGACCTCCGTAATACATGGTATTTGATGCAGAAGCCCAGAATTCTTGTCATTACCCACTAGATGTCACCATTGACACAAAAAAAAATAAGTGAGAATGTGTTCTGCCTCCCAAAAGCTAGGTTGGTGTGTCAGGGACAGTAGATAACGGTCCGTGGTGAAACACACAACGACAGAAAAGTACTGTTTGTCTGCTTTGGCTCCTCCTTTGGAGAGTCCTGCTTTGGCTGCTCCCCGGAAAATCCAGCTTTGGTTCCTCCCCGGAAAGTTCTGCTTTAGAACTTCACGGAAAAGTCCCAACCCTTGGAGACCTTTCTAGATATTGCTAGCCACTTCTTCCGACGTAGGCTGGCCCCCTGTGTCAGAATGAATGTGCATTTTTGTTAGCATAAAAGCCTGTGCCTCATGAGTTGTGGAGAGGTAAACCTCATGCCACTTAGGTCAACATTGCCTCCATGGGAATGCCCACTAAGGTTGAGCCTGCCACCTTGCACTGTGATGATGTTTCTCGGAGCTGGTTTCCTGATCATCACAAGGTCCTCGGGGTTGGTAAGATAACCAAACATCAGCGATATCCTTTGCTGTATCTTTTGTTACCTCTATATTTTTCCTGTATTAATAAACTAGTTATTCTTTATTGTGTTGCATTTCTCTCAACCCGGAATCCTTGAACTCCAGAACAGTTGGTTGTTCTCACCACACCTTATTCAAAGTGGAACTCCAGTCCAAGAAATTTCAAGGAATTTATTATGTTCTCTTAAATGTGTGTGTCCTGTGACCTTGTTTGTTCACTGGCAAACACTGGAAATATTTTACAGGAAACCACGCCTGGAGTATTGTCAGGAGGCTTGGCCTCACATGGTAGTAGTGTTCTCCATACTTTACCCTAATTTGCTTTCCTCTGCTTCTCTTACATCCAGAGCCATTTGAATTGCCTATTCAGTAAAATAAACCCTGTTATGTACCTTAATGTTGTTCAATTGAAAATTTAAAATAGGCAGTATCCCATTTTCCTATTTTATTATTATAAATATCACATCAGAGAAGTCCATGATCACAACTTACTCTGTCTTTAGTATTAACACAGATTATGATTATGGATAAAAGTGAAGGGAAATTACAAAATATTCAGGCAGCTTTATTTGCCCATGTTTAGCTGTTCTGTGTTTCAGCTGTACCAGAGGTAGTCTTTGTTATAATCATTGTAATTTTTAGACCAATTTTCACTGATGTTGTTTAAGTTGCTGTTTCATGTATTAATACATGTTAAAGTCAGAAAAGATAAGACTTCTTGATAACCTTGGTAGCCCATGGGTGAGATTGTTTTGTCAGTCTACACTAATAACTGGAGCTGACTTATTTCCTCCGGGATCACCTAAATTACCATGCATTGTGGCTGGAGTTGCTGTTGCTATCACAGTAGAAAAAAAAAGATGGTAATGGCTGTGAATCTGAGCAATTGCTTGTGAAAGGCCATTGGATTAGAGCATACGTTTCAAAAGATGCTGCTTTGTAGTCCAAAAGAAGGGGTATTTTACTATTTGAGCAGATGCAGCTTTTGTAGTAGCAAAGTTGTCTGAATTCTGGAATGAATTTTGCTGCCTCTATATTCTGTCTATGTATTTTTACCTCCTAGATTTGAGTTCCCTAATTGCAGTTTTTCCTACATGGTACTTGAAACCAAAGTCAGCTAATCTCGGAACCTTGTATGATACGTTAAAAAGGACTGCAGTTTCTTCCTTTAGCACGTTTCCAATTTATGGAAATGCAAACATATTAGGGCTCCATTTAACATTTAATACTTTAAATACAACTATCAACATTCGGGTGTTTAATTTCAGACAAAATTGACAGAGGATAATACTTTGCATTTACTTAGTATGTTATAGCCAAAATTTGTGAGAATGAAGATACTACATAGAACATCCCTTCAACCCACCCCACCGAAATCTTGACAGTACTCAGTTGAAGGAGTCCCAGTTACATCAGGACTTTGTTGTTAAGCTAACTGAGCAATTTCAGAAGCAAAATAGTGGTGAATTCATCAGAACAACAAAATGAGCGTGAGGACATTGTTTCTACATTGAGCTCAGCTTTTCCAGATGAAGCTGGTTTTACAGATGCTTGTTGTTCAAGTTGTGGACCTGAGCAACACGACATAATGTCAAAGCCCACCCAGCTTTGAGCTGTAGGTTGTACTTACATGTCTTCCTGAGATCACTTCCAACGTATTCTGTTTTTGTGAGTTTCTCCTGAAATGTTGCAGCATTTATAGCATGATTCATAAAATGCAATTAACTATAAAGGACAGAAAAGGTAAACACAGTTCATGTGTTTTATTTTTGGTTTTGCAAGCTTGAGTTGTTGCTCATGAGTTTGCCTCATTATAATAAGAAGAGTTCGCCTACTACAAGATAAGGGTATATGGATTAGTAGTGCCATTGCACACTTAGGTTAATTGCCAGCTTGTAGGAAGAAGAAAATACATGTTGTCTATAATCAGCTATATTCTGTGAGTCTAGAAACAGCAGCATACCCTTCCTGAATAAACAGTGAGACGGGGTTGAGTTGGAAAGCCTTAGCGAAATTTCTAGGACATAAACCCCAGTTTGTTTTTGTTTTCAGTGAAGTTAACATGTACAGGTCTAAATGAAGCAAGCACAGTATCAGAGGTGCTGTAGGTTACAGGATGACTTGACATTTCAAAAAAGTTTATGATTTGATCGAAGCTGTAAATAAATAGATTTTTTAAACAGCTGAAGCTTCTTTCTGTGACTATGCAAAGTACCTCTACGTGCAGATTTCACTTCACAAGCAATGTTCCCAGGTTTAAGTAAGTTTAAAGAGAAAAGATATTTGGCCAATTGCAGAAACATTATCTCTTCTTTTGCTGTAGCTGAATAATTTATAGTCACTGAAGATCTCTATTTGTATCTCATTTTTGTTCTACATGACGAAAGAGGTAATATCAAGTTGTAAGCAGTGTATCAGTTCTGAGATTGCCCCTGAGTTTTTCATATTCCTGATGTGAATTAGTTCCTCTTCAAATGTGTAAAGCTGTTAAATGCACGCTTCGCACTTTTACTAACACTTGTTTATCAATTACAGTTTTCCAAAGTCGTGTACGTTCCCCATTGTGTTTGTCTTTGAAACTGGAACATTTTGGTTGGTTGAAATCTTGAGCTGCTTTTAAGCTGACGAAAATCAGACCAATATCAGTGAATGTGAAAGATCTTTTTGAATGTCTTCTTGAAATTCTGGTTACAAAGAGGATACAAGAATGGATTCAAGGTGGAGTTCACATAGCCAAGCCATATAGTGAACATGTGGAACTGTGAAAAACTTTCATGCCCATGAAAAGCTATTACCATAAACAATACAAAATAAGGAATCCAGCACAGCATAAAGGCTGCCATTATGACCCCTAACTGCTTAGCTGCTTTCCTCTCCCTGTTCACATGCAGTCCTTGAGTGTGTGTTTTGGAATGGGCATGCAGACTTTGCCAGGTTTTCCTCAGGTAAGACAGTCCTTTGAAATCCCTGTTCTCCGGCTTTTCCTGAGGACTGCCAGCTCTTTCAGGGTTAGGATTGGAGCCTTCTCCATTAGGTACCTCGTCACTGAAAGTCTGGCTGTCTGATGCATCACTTAAGTCACTGTCTTGTGAGCAAGGCTCCTCTTCAGTTTCGTTCTCTTCTGTTACACACACATGCTTCTTTCCTGCTTTGTCCTGGCCTGGCTCAGACTGGGCAGTGGTAAGAGGGAAACAGCCCCATTTAAGGACTTTCCTATTACTCTTGCCAACGAATGCCTTTGAAGACTTGTCAGGATTACTGAACTGAAGCTCTGCCTCCATATTTTCAGGCTGAGGGGAACTTTCTTTGTGTTTGGGAGGGCTGTTCTCATCTAAGACTTGATTTTGGAGGCAGATGTTTTGCTTGTCCTTCATCTTACGTTGATGTTTGGAGTTTTTTTCTGAAACAGACTGATGTGATCCATTGATGAGCTCTCGGTGTTGACAGTGTTTTCTAACAGCTCTGAATATTTTATAGTAGAACCACAACATCATGATAGAGGGTATGTAGAAGTTCACAATGGCTGTCAACACTTTAAACCAGGTGACTTCAGAGAATTCAGTTTCACACTTGGTTTCGATTACTTTCCTTTTCCCATCATTAGCAAAAACATGCCATCCTAGGATTGGAATGACCCACAGGAAAGAGAGCAACCAAACCCCCAAAATCATTACCGAGGCTCTCCTTTTTGTTCTATACCTGAGATATTTCAATGGTTGCTGAACTGAACGATAATGATCAATGCACAATATGAAGAGATTGAAAATGGATGCAGTACTGGCCACATAATCCATTGACAGCCAGAACAAACAGGCTGGTAAGCCTAGAATCCACTGAGAATTGAGGAGATAAACAATGTTCAGGGGCATAACAGCTGAACCAACAATCAGATCTGCAATAGAGAGGCTGACAATGTATAAATTGCCAACGGTTTGCAGCTTCTTTTCGGTTTTCACAGCACATAGTACTAATATATTCATAACAACAGTGATGAGTGAAATGCTTCCCAGGAACACACCTAGAACAGCTGGTTGACTGATAGTTGAGTTGTCTGCAGTGTTTTTTGACATCTTTTGCACAGGAACACAGAATGAAAATCAGAGAAGACGTCCACGCCTTGGAAATTCAGTCTTGGTTTACTCTTCTGGATGAAAATGAGTGCTGGATTGCTTTGTGATTTTTATTTCCACAACTGTAAAAAAGAAAAGAAATGTGCTCAATCACTGTAGTACTAAAATAAAATAATAAAACTAATCTGTGCTTATGCTCAGCACTGTCCCTTTTAGGGCTCTCCCAGATAACATGGTTTTACAACATTTTAATTTGTGTTCTATGAAAAGCACTGGAGCAGGCTCCATGAACCAATCCACAATGGTTTGCAGAGGTGTTTCATGGGGCTTCATATAATTCTACCACAGAATCTGGAGAAGGAATTTCTGTTCTCAGTGTTTTACCTTTTTATATGTCATTAAAGTGACAATGGCTTTAACCTGCCAGAAGGGAGATTGAGATGAGCTCTTAGGCAGAAGCTCTTCCCTGTGAGGGTGCTGAGGCGCTGGCACAGGGTGCCCAGAGAAGCTGTGGCTGCCCCATCCCTGGCAGTGTTCAAGGCCAGGTTGGACACAGGGGCTTGAAGCAAGCTACTCTAGTGGAAGGGGTCCCTGCCCGTGGCAGGGGTTGTAACTGGATGAGCTTTAAGGTCCCTCCAAACCAGTCTATGATTCAGTGATCAAATAGCTATCATGAACCATAACATAAAGTACATATTGGCAAACCAATTTAAAATGTTGATATAAAGCAAATTAACATGTTTTGTATTAAATGGTTTTCAACAAACCAGTGATTATTTACAGATTGCATCTAATAGGCTGAGCATAGAGCAGTTGGGTTTAATTATCCACCCATAATAGGGTACCATATCATAGGATCAAATATGTCGAGTGACAATGCATTCCAAGCAATAAAGACTCCAGCCAGTACACACCTTTAGCTGATATAAAGTCTCAAACAACTCCTAAGGTCACAGCCAGTGACTGTGTTTTCACTGGTAGGCAGTTGTTCAAATTACATATAATGAGTGATCTCTTCCTACCCACACATTTCAAACATTTAAAGATGGCAGCCCTATTTTATTTCAAATACAAACTAATAAAAGTTCAGAGAAAACAATAGGATTTTTCAGGATTAGTATGCATCTTGCAACCTCTCAAATGCATATAAATATAGGGTCTTTTAGGTTGAAGTCTGCTAGTTGTTCAGCTGCTCAAGAAACATATGCGAGAAATGTCCTCCCATAGCTGTCAGAGGCTGTGTCACTCCCACAAGCCTGCTGTTGCTGCTTGCTGTATTAAAGTGGGAAGTAAACTGGAAATAAGAGGAGTTGGGACTAAACACAGCAAACCCTTCCTTTATGCCTAAGAAATTATTTTAATACTTAATCCTTAATAGATGAGCTATCTTTATTTGCTTAGAACTTTGGCATAAGCCACATGTAAAGCCTTAAGAATGGAATTCTTTAAAATCTTCTGTATCCCCATGATTAGAGTGCCCAAATTCCAGTACATGCAATGCAGCTAAAAAAGCAAAAGGTTAACCTACTAAACACCCACCATGTCATGTACAAAACCTATTTTACAGTGTTTTCTAGTCGCATTCATCTCTCCCTCCTATTTTGCAGGTGCTGTCAAGCAGTGGGAGATGTCATTTGCACAGACACAGTGGTGTGTAGCTTTATGGTGACTTGATGTGTATCAATGAACTGTAGGTGCATCCTTCACTTATGTATGGAGGTTATGTATCAAGATCATAGGCCTTAATAGTAAAACGTGTTATGTTTTCCATTTTCTAACACAAGCATAGTAACTCAAGTATTTGCAATAAAAGGGAAAAGGGAGAGAATGTAGAGGTAAGGAAAGCCCCTTTTCAATGTTGAGTAGTTATGCTATTCCATTTCTAGAAATTCCCTATGCCTTTGGTGTCTTCTGCTTCCCGACTGCAAACTTCATGAGCTGATCTAAAGTCCAAAAAAGGATTAATAATATTTTAAGTTTTGGAGCTTTTGATATGTTGACAATTCCATCTCCAGGGTATATAAGAAAAATGTCTGTGAGGGTGACACATATTTTCTGCCGATTTTCTCTTATGATGCTTGTCTGAGTTCATGTTCTGGTAAATCTGTTAAAGCAATGAGAAAGGAAACTGAGACCTTAGACATAGCACCTCAGAGTATTTACACAACTAAAGCTGAGATACACAATTTCTCATGCTTGTTATTCTAAACATAATCAAAATTATTCAATGCAATAAATTATTCAAATTTCAATATTTCATACTGAAATTAAATAATTCAAGATTTTACGGTAACTTTATCTCTTTCTTATTACAGTAATCAAGGTTAAAGCTAGAATATTTGTGTGCTTTCTTCCATGAGGTCAAATTCCTCCTTCCTTACACCTTAATTACAATGCCTGGTCTTATGAAAGAAGGAAGTGTGCTTGGTAGCAGTAACATCCATAGACAGAGGGAATACGTACACTGTGGGTATGAACTCCAGAGCTGTATTCTGTAACGCTGTGTTCTGTACAGCCTTTGGGTTCTCTCATGAAATTCTTCAGTGACTGACAGCTAGTCACAGATGTGAGAAGATCAGAGAGCTTCAAGCATCTCCCCTTTGAGAACAAGAACAGAAATTACTCCATGGATCTTAAACCAGCATGTCTGATCATGAGAAGTATCGCGTCTGGTGACTGAGAGTCAGCCAGTCTGCCATTGTCTTTCCACAGCTACACGCTGTAACCTCTCTGCTGGTCTTAAGTATATAGTCAAGGCAAGAAGTTGATGTTAATTACTTCAGGGATCTCATAAAGAAATGACTGATTTTCACCCCCACATATTTTCATTTAAATTTATAAATAAAGGGAGAGAAGGCAACTTTAACTGAGTCTTCAACAGGAAGAATAGCAGTGAAGCAAGGCAGCTGATTAGACAGCCCTTCTTGGTTGTCTGTGAACTGTATATGGAATAAAACATGGAACAGGATAAAATAAGTGATGCTGACTGCTTCCCAAACTTTCTTTTAGCACTGCTGCAGTGAGATAGCGTATGATTTAGGAGGCAGCCTGCAGAACTTGATCTGAAGTACTTCTGCTCCAAAGGAGGCACAAAGGTCTAGTTTTTCAACTCATGCTCCACTTTTATTAAAATGTCCTTTATTAAATGACAAAGCTTGGTTATGTTTCCGTTTGGAAGAGTTTGTACATGCTATAACAATCCAAGAATGATGTCAGGAGATGCAAATCATTTGAGAAAGCTAAGAGCAAGAAAAAATTGAGGGTATTGCGTTTGCTGTTTTAAAGGTAATGCTAACAGGTACTCCGTATTTATAATAATTCTGTCATTTAATGTAATTTTCATCACAGTGTCATTTGAGGAGTTCATAGCCCTGATGAATTTTATCTTCTCTGTTTTGTAGAGAGCTGGACCTGTACTATTAGATTTTAAAGTGAAATTAAGGAAAACAGTGATCTCATAGCAGCCTTCCAATATCTGAGGGGGGCCTACAGAGATGCCAGAGTGGGACTCTTCATCAGGGGCTGTAGCGACAGGACAAGGGGTGATGGTTTAGACTGAAACAGAGGAAGTTCAGATTAGAATTAAGGCAGAAGTTCTTTACTGTGAGGACAGTGAGGTGGTGCACAGGTTGCCCAAGGAAGTTGTGAATGCCCCATCCCTGGCAGTGTTCAAGGCCAGGCTGGACAGAGCCTTGGGTGACATAGTCTATTGTGAGGTGTCCCTGCCCATGGCCCAGGGTTGGAACTGGATGCTCTTAAGGTCCTTTCCAACCCAACCATTCTGTGATTCTATGATCTACAATATTAATCACTGGAATGGGCTGGCAAGAACCATTTGTTCTTGTCCAGAGTGAGTAGATCTTGAGACCAGATTAGGATACTGAAGCTTTACAGTAACACTAAATTTTCTCTGCTGAAAGTTTTGTGGTTTTCACATATGATCTTTTGCAACGATGACTTTATAATTATTCTCCCACCAAATACAGTTTTGTTAAGCTCTGAGTAATTTATGTTTTGTAGTATGTTCATGAAAAAAGAAGCCACTCTTAAGTGAAAAGGGTCTCCATGCCTGCAGTATGGTACAAGAGAAAACAGTAAGCTTCTCCTAAGAAGTAAGAGTGACAGCACACAAAAGAGCATGCAGAGAAGTTTGATTTAGTTGCAGAAATGTTACATTATTGGTCAGTGCCCTCTAATACTGCTCTGTATTTGGAGCTTTGGCCCTTCTGTCACAGTCTTGCCCACTAAACTTATGCTGAATGTTACACCACTGCCACTCTTTGGTAGAATTAGCACATTTTGCCACAACTTTGTCCACAGGAAGATAACTAGAAAATAATAAGCCTTGCTCCATATCATGGAATTCACTGATCACCTCTTCTGTGCTTTAAGAAAGATTATAATCCACAGGGTTTTTTTCTTAAACTTCCTACCATCATCATTAGTAGTGGATGGTACAAAGTATCAGCAGCATTTAGTCATCCTGAGAGCGCTGTCATTTGCAATAGCAGCTTCTTGTTCTTTGTTGAGGCACACACCATTTTGTAGTGGCTGTAGACTGTGGTATATGTACCCCAGTTCAAGAGCTACTGGTTTAACTCCTTATCTGAAACTCAGTTCCCAGCAGAGGAACTGCAGTAATACTGAATAAATGTGTTGTAACATTTGGACGGTTTCACTCTCATTTCATTGAACCAAAGCTCACTAATACAGAGCAGCTTTTTAAGAAAACAATCAGTGTAAGAACTTGGGTAGCTCTTTGGAATTTCTAAAACCTGAGCTCACCAGGAAATGTCTTCTTTAATTTTTACTGTCTGTAAAGAGCTTTTTCTACAAGGAAGATCAGCAATCAAGACTTGTTTGTTATTGTGTCACAGTGAGAATTCTTCCCAGGAACAAGAATCTCCTGAGAGATGCCAAGCGGATGCCTTCCTCACTCATTAGTGCAGGTGCAACCTATTAAGCCCTGACTAAGTGGGAGTTAAGTCTCTAGAAACAGATGCTGGTATATCTCTGATGGATAAGTTTTAAAGAAACCACAGCTACAACAGGCAAAGGCAAAGCTAGAACAGACTTCTTGTTCATCAGACTAAGTTCAACACAGAAGGTAGGATTTGATTTCAGATGACCTCTGTTGACTGCGTTGCACTTAAGAAACCTATTAAATTACATAATCTGAAGCTTTTGTGTCTGGCCTTTCAAATTTTGACAATCCTACTGAATTGCCCTCTTCCACTCACATACCTATTTTAAGGGCAATGAGAGTTCTAAATGAACCTTTTACTATGTGAACATAGTGAACATCCTGACTTATAAATACTTTTATTCCTTGTTTCCATTATGATTTTTCCTTTGTGAGAAGAAACTCTTAACCAGCAGATTTAGACATCTGGCTGTCTAGTTTTGCATGAACTTGTATTGCATGCATTTGATGTTAGAGAATTTTTAGTGGTTCTTGATGTAAATGCTGTTTTGAGGAAAAATGAGGTCAGAACTAATGTAGCAGATAGACACTACTGCAGATGTGCTGAAATTGACTTCACAGACCAGTCTGCAGAGAGAAAATTGCTGTCTGAGTTGTTGGAGTGGTGATCTGCATACTAATTGCAGGAGCTGGGTGCCCTGGGAAACAGTTCAGGTCTCCAGTGTGCCAGTAGTGATTGGCAAAGGTACTGTTCTGGGGAGAGTGAAAGCGGGCAGCTTGTTTCTGAATCCTTCTCCACACTTTCACTTCCAAAAAGAGTGTATGGTCCAGTCCTACAATTACTGCATTTCTTTTTCTCCTCCTGTTCAGTCACTTATCCTAACAGTGTGGTGAACAGGCTGTATAGTTTCAGAGCAAGAACAAAGCAGAATGGAAGGACTAAATTGGTTACATCCTCATTCCTAAGACATATTTGTTCAATTATCTCTGGGAATGCAAACAGTAACTAATTTTAAAGTAATTTAACTGAAGGCCCCTAGAAATCCTTGTTTTGAATGGACAGGACACTGTGAGTGGTCTTCTAATGCTTAGGAACTGTTGGAACAAGTCCAGAGGAGGCCACGAGGATGATAAGGGGACTGGAGCACCTCCTGTATGAAGATAGGCTGAGAAAGTTGGGGCTGTTCAGCCTGGAGAAGAGAAGGCTGCGTGGAGACCTCATAGCAGCCTTCCAGTATCTGAAGGGGGCCTATAGGGATGCTGGGGAGGGACTCTTCATTAGAGACTGTAGTGACAGGACAAGGGGTAATGGGTTCAAACTTAAACAGGGGAAGTTTAGATTGGATATAAGGAGGAAATTCTTTCCTGTGAGGGTGGTGAGACACTGGAATGGGTTGCCCAGGGAGGCTGTGAATGCTCCATCCCTGGCAGTGTTCAAGGTGTCGGACAGAGCCTTGGGAGGTGCCCCTGCCCATGGCAGGGGAGCTGGAACTAGATGATGTTGAGGTCCTTTCCAACCCTAACTATTCTATGATTCTATGGTAGAATGCAGAGCCTATTATGAAGGGAACTTGAAGATTTTAAGTAACATTGTGAAGTCTTTCAAGGAGAAAAAAAGTATTATTAAAACTGTATGGTATACAGAATTTGAAGCTTGCTTATGTAAGGATATTTTCAGTCAGCGATTCTACTGTGCTATTGCTATTTTTTATTTATGTTGTTGGATATTAGTGTATAGGCTGTCAGGATTGCAGATAAATACTTCTGGTTTTATTTATCTGAGGAAATGTTAGATCTGGTTTTGTAAATGAAGCTTAATTCAAATAAAACAAATGTTTGGACAGGCTGAAAGATTTTCAGATGTAAGTGAAAGTTCTGCTTGGGGCTTGTAGATAGTGCTTGATGTGATTATGCTGGATATTTTCAGGGCTTAGTTTTTACAGAGTTGCAGCAGTGGCTTCTACAGCCACATGCATCAGTCACATTGGCAGGCTACATGCTGCTGTCAGCACAGATTCTCCTGATCTCTATGCTTTTATTTGGCTGGGGTCCTGGCTTTAGTGGGGATGAAAAGATCTACAGTTTTAGCTCTCTGCCAGCAAAAGGTTTATTTCAGAAGGCTGTGGAGGTCTAAAGTTTGAGTATGAATAACACAAAGCATTATATCCATTCATGCTCTCCTTATTTGCGTCCATGTATCCTGAGTCCTTACCTTTTAATAACAAGCACTGAACTTTGTGAGGAAATTGAGTGCTTGAACCTGAGTCTCACTGCACTGTCTAAGCTCAAATCTTGATTAAGATGCTTATGACTTGTCTGTATGGAGAAATGCCTTGTAAAATAAACATTCTGAAACAAATCTAATCCAACCCTGTTATTGAGCTGAAGCTGATAGTGACTTTGCATCTGTCCACCTGGTATTACGTTTCTGTTCTTGGGCACTGCCAAACATGAGGTTGGTTTCAAAACTTAGACTCGCACTGTAAGGACTGGTTCTCAAGCAAAGATGGATCATAGAAATACTCCTGTGTGGTTCTTGCTCTCAGTAGTGTAACCAGAGTGCAGTCAAAGCTCCTTTCCTTGAGACGGGGCAGTCTGTCCTGTGAACTCCATTCTGGGTTTGGTGTTTGCCTTATGTTCCTCTGTGTTCTGCTTTTTTGTTGTTGTTATAAAGCTGATTATCTGATCATCTCAGATGACAACAAATACAGCTTTTACTATATGGTTCATATATGATGCTGAGTATGTATGAACCCAGAGGTATGTAGTAGGTATTGTTTACAATATACAAAAAAATCCTACAAAACCTAAGGAGGAGCTGATCCGAAGGGGTATCAGAGCATCACTTCTGCTGAAAATGATGATCGGAGCAGTGCCAGTCTGTCAAAGCCAGATTTGAATCCAAAATACCAATATTTTAGTCTAAGGACATGTTCACATAACTAGTAATTTGCAATAGACAGCAAAATATCAAATACCTGCTCAGAAAAGGTATATGTTCAAGAAATGAATCTTAATGTGCATTCAAAATGCTTTCCTGTGTAGTGAAATCCTTGTGTGAACAGAACATAGTGGCAGTAGTAGCACTAACTTGTATAGGCATGCATGTCCCAGTTAATTTGCAGAGATGAGAAACAGCTTCATGCCAAATAGTATTTGAAACATGAAGGGGCCATGCCAAGCTGGGAAGCTAAACACCAGGGGGCCTATAGGGATGTTGGGGAGGGACTCTTCATTAGGGACTGTAGTGATAGGACAAGGGGTAATGGGTTAAAACTTAAACAGGGGAAGTTTAGATTGGCTATAAGGAGGAAATTCTTTCCTGTTAGGGTGGTGAGGCACTGGAATGGGTTGCCCAGGGAGGTTGTGAATGCTCCTTCCCTGGCAGTGTTCAAGACCAGATTGGACGAGGCCTTGGGTGATATGATTTAGCGTAAGGTGTCCCTGCCCACAGCAGGGGTGTTGGAACTGGATGATCTTAAGGTCCTTTCCAACCCTAACTATTCTATGATTCTGTGAAAACCGAATACAGTCCTGTGAAGCCTGATTTGGTGTAGAGGGGTTAGGAGCCAGACCACTCTCCTAAAACATAGAGAAGTATTCAAAGGCTAGTGGGTAGTAGTGAAGGGCAAAGATGTTTTTAGTACTGTTTTCTTCTTAAGGAATGATGGCCATTTGTGCCATGCAGCCTTACTCTAGGTATGTCTTTACCTATAAACAGCTTATCATTAATACTCTCAGATTTTACATGCTGTTTATGCAAAAGTCCCTTCGAAATTGCTTTTCCCTGCTGTATTTATGGTGTTGATTTCACTGCATGTCATCTCTTTTCTGCTCTTCTCTTTAGAGCTCACAGGTAGTGTTGAAAGCCTAAGTGAATGACAAAGTTCTGCAAGCTCACACAGTATCTACTAATCCGTGACATTGTTCTGGATTCTTAACGTTATTTTTTTAGGCTGAGAATTGACTCTTTTGAGAGCATCATTTTTTCCATGCACAACTAAGGACAGAGTGTCTATGGCTTTGGTATTTTTGCTCTGGAGTTTGCATACTCCAAATCACATTCTGCTTATTTGAATTTCCATTGTTGCAGTACTGATGCATATTCAACCATGTTTTGTAACTCCTTGAGACATAAATCAAGAGTTGAGAGCAGGCATGGAAAACAAAGGATACCATTAGAAGGTGTATTGTCCTGTGCATTTCAATATGTCCTGCTTTGTGGCAAAGCCACGATGTTCTCTTTTTTCAGCCCCTGAAACTTCCCTGAGCTTTACCAGGTCTTTCCTGATCCCTCCTTGGCCCTTTCTTCTGGGGGGAGGGAAGCTTAATAGCTGGCCTGTATGATTAATATAGAAAATACAGGAATAGTTATGAAAAATTATTAATTATCCCCTGGCATTCAGCTGCAGACAGAATCTTGGCTAGGGAAACACTACTTCTTATTTAAGAAGAGAAGAATGTCTGCACATGATTCATAATCTCAAGAGCCTTAATTTACGGGAATACACTTGCAGGCTCACTGTCAGCAGAACTCGTGGATGCAGTACCTTCCTTGCTGTTTCTTTAGGAACACTCCGAAAACAATTTGAGAAACTAGCTGTATGCACTTAGATTTCTACTGGAATCTCCTAATCCGAAGCAAGCAGGTAAACTTTTCTCTTTGATGTATTAAAGTTTCAAATGAAGCCTACCTGAAGAATCCTCAGCAAAACTGTGCAGTCCCAGTCCCTGAAAGTTTATGGTTTTGTTTTTTTTTCCATATTTTTTTAAGTTAAAGTTTTACTGAATGTGCATCATTGACAGCTCTAATGCTGAGGAATAGAGACCTGGACCAGAGAGTGGTTTTATATTCAGTGTCCTAAGTAGAGTCAGTATTAGTAGGCAGAGATCTGAAATACCAAGTTTGAACTACCAGTTGTTTCACCTGAGCTAGGAGTGCCTGAAAGTGTATCTTTCAAGTGGTGGATGTGTGAAATGAGACTTGGAAACCTATTGTCTGCTGGGTGTTTCTATTTTATACTGGTGTCCTGTCCCATCCAACCTCCCCAGCTGTATGATGCCATTGTCTTCTGATCGCTCATTTCTATATACTAATACTGAACCTTCCTAAATTGAAGTTGTTGTTGATGTATACATGTGTTCAGCAGTATAATCAAGTACTTATTAAACAATTTTAAACCATTTTCTAAATACGATTGTACTATGACAATTATGTACTTTTTTCTGAAGAAATACATTATCTTTTAAGTCTGTGTCTTAGCATTATCAGGACATAGATATGGTTGGGTTGTTTTTTTTTACCTCTGGCTGGCATTTTTGAACAACTATCTTAAACACTGGGTCTGTATTTGAGCATTAAACCCAAAAGAGCTAACAAAAGATGGACACGTTCCAAAGACTGTTCTTGCCTTCAAAATGTAAGCTCAGACTTCTGTTAAACTCTTCTTCCAGCGGCTCAGTTTTCTGCTCTAAGTTGTACTGAATGTCAGGTTTTCCATGACAAAAACCTCAGTCTTGTTCCTGTGGTAGTAGTATTTCCATCTGGATTATTCCCCCCCCCCCCCCCCCCCCCCCGCCCATTTTGATGGTGCGGAACCCATCAGGACTCAAATCCTAAGGCTCCCAGAGATGATATTAATTTTCCCTGCTATCCTAAACATCAGCAGCATCACCTAGTTCATTAGCAGTGTGATCTCTTAACAAACCAGTACTTAAGTGCTATTGTCACTACATGGTGCAGTGCTACAGAAGTCTTACCTTCTCTGCTCCATTACTATTTGTAAAGAGAGACTTTTGCTACAGGCATTAAATAACTGCTCTCATAGATGAAAACACCTTTTTACTTCGATGTAGTAATCAAAGCCACCAGGTGTAAGATCTGTTACAAATGTGGGGAATTTTCCAGTGTTGTGGTGCCTTTAAAGCTGAGTAGCTGCAGTGGTGCTTTTTCACTGGGGATCTATTCTGTTATTGGAATCCATTAATTCAGCTCTCTAAACAAGGACATATTTCATACAGGGATAGCAAAACATCTTTAGGGTTTTTTGGATTCCACTTTGTGTTACTACTTAGTCCAACACTTGTTGAACTCTAAAACTAGCTGCTTGTAATCTTTGTGCATCAGAAATGCATTTAAAAATGTAACTCAACCCGGCATTCGAATATGGAGATCAGTCTGTTTCTTCCCAAGTGACTTGGTGAGTCATACTGGAGAATCACTAACCACAGGATAATGTTCATAAGCAAGAGTTTTCAGTCCTTTAAATGTTGAGGTTGCAAACCCCAGTGCTGTATCTGCTATGCAGTTTAACAGTTTCCAATAGAGGGACTGTAGCAATAGGACAAGGGGTGATGGGTTCAAACTGAAACAGGGGAAGTTCAGGTTAGATATAAGGGAGAAGTTCTTTACTGTGAGAGTGGTGAGGCACTGGAATGGGTTGCCCAAGGAAGTGGTAAATGCTCCATCCCTGGGAGTGTTCAAGGCCAGGCTGGACGCAGCCTTGGATGACATGGTTTAGTGTGAGGTGCCCCTGCCCATGGCAGGGGGTTGGAACTGGGTGAACTTAATGTCCTTTCCGACCTAAAACATTCTGTGATTCTATGATTTTATGATAAAGGGAGCTTCGCTGTCTGATAGAGAGTAAGTTAACCACTTGGGAAGCCTGATGAACGCACCTATGGATAACTTCTTTGAATTCAGAGGCAATGCTAGATGTGGAGAGAACTTCCAGAAAACTTCTGACCTTACAACAGAAGTCATTGAACTTTATCAAAGATGGATTTCTCAAGCTCAGATTCACATCCTTTAAGATGTTCTCTTTCTTTATCCCTTAGTGTATGTGTTGAAGAATCCAATATTGCTATTCTTCTAAAGAAGGGAAAAAATCCTAGGACTCCCCTTACCTCAGAATTAGCATGGTCTAATAAGCACAAAGTAGTTCATGATCATACTAATACTGCAATTTATAATAGGAAATGTCTTTGTAATATGTATTAGGAACTATTAAAAAAAAGAAGGGGGGGGGGGGAGGATCAGAGAGAAAAGACCAGAGAGTAGTGTTTTAAACATCTTACAAACCAGATTGAATCCTTTAGGGTCAAACAAAATCAGATTAATATTGTGAATCTTCTTCCCTCCCACCCCCCAAAAGTTACTGAAGTGCTGATTAATACAAAGTTTCTTCAGGGATTTACCAAAATGAACTTGAATTTGAACCCAACTGAATTTAACATGCTTTTAATCTATACGAAAGACTTCACCACAAAAATGCACAGATTTAGAAATCCTTGTGATTTGTGAGGACTTGCTGCCTACTTAATAAAAGTAAACGCTGTTTGGTTGCAGCTCACTTGCTGCAACCAGATACGTTAATGTGCAGACCATTGGGTTTTGTCTCTAATTTGGAATACAGATTGAGTTATCTGTCTCTGCAAACATCTGGCAGCCTTTCTGTAGAAATATGATGAGCTCCTTCATCTTTTAGCAATAACCCATTGGATGTCCAGAGTCTTCCCTTTTTATCTATCTATCTATCTATCTATCTATCTATCTATCTATCTATCTATCTATCTATCTATCTATCTATCTATCTATCCAGCCATCCATCCGTCCATCCATCTATCTATCTATCTATCCATCTCCAACTTAAGCAACCTCCTATCTTTCTCCAGGCAGTGTTAATGTTGCTCGTTGAATTAAACAGAAGGTTAAGATGAACTGGGGGAGCACAAGGTCTCTTACAGCTCAAGGCTGGTGCCTTGAAGTGAGCAGTTTAGAAGCAGTTTATCTAGAAGCCTGGTTCCTCTCCATCATCCCTGCTCACTATCTGAGGGAAAGGCTGGGAAGGCTACTTCAAGAATTGCCCATGGTATGGGTTTAGAGCATGTTATATCGCTGCTGTAGCCCCCACTGCCATTGACCCCCTCAGGATGTGGTGTGGCTTTTCTTAAATAAATGAAAGTCCAGTTCCTGTATGGGAGTGAATGCAGCTGGCATTTCTCCCCACCTGCAAAGTACAGCTGCCTTCAGAAAGGGATAAGGGTTAATGTTCAAACAAATCTTTCTCTTCTTCAGTGAAGTCACTGTTTCTTCCTTCGAACAAAGAATGACCCAGGCCTCCCTCCTTTCCTCAGCCACATACTCTTTTATGGCTACTTATAAATTGTTAAAAGAGGGATGCTTAAAGTAAGTGCAGAAGCATTTTGCCATTTGGTAGACAGAAACTCACCCTAACCGCCTTTAGTCAAGTGGTCAGTGTGACCATTAAGTATAATGCAGAATCTGGACTTTATCCATCTGTATCCCTTCCTGCTGCATCCGAGCATCACCTCAGCGCTCGGCCGCGGCTGCAGGCGGGGGCTGGCTGCACGGTGCTGCTGCACCTCTGAGCTAGAGCAAAACGCAGTGGGCTTTGTGCGGCCGGGCTGTGCTCGGTGCGGAGCCCCGGTCCCTGTGCAGCGCGGTGGTGCCGCGGGAGCAGGCAGCGTTTCCAGCTGTCAGCAGCTGGGGCGAGTCGGGTGCGGAGCCGTCGGACCGGCCGCTCGCTCCCCGTTCCCCGCCCGCCACCGCGGCTCTCGTTCACTCACCGGCAAAGCGAGGAGGAGGGCGGCGACCGGCTTCCAGGGGCTCCGGTGGGCTCGGGCAGCCCGGGCTGATGGGAGGGCAGCGCTGTAGGGCCCGCTCGGGACAGCGGCAGCCGGGCTCCTCAGGGCTCCTCAGGGCTCCTCAGGGCTCCTCAGGGCTCCTCAGGGCTCCTCAGCTTCACGCCTTCAGCTGGATGCCTCCAGTTGGCAATCGGGTCCCGGGGCTGTGCCGGGCGGGGCTGTCCCGCCCCGTTCCGACCCACTACATCCCCTCCCGTCGCGGCAGCCGCCGCTCCTCTTCTGCTACTGCTCTGCTCGGCGCTTGACCCGGCGCAGTGACTACCTATGGTAGCAGAGGTGGCAGTGGTGCCGCTGCCCTGAGCGCCGGAGCGGTGTTATCCGAGGTAATACCAGGAGGCTGCGGAAGAACAGAAGTCAAATCCCAGCCCGCGATCGCCCCAGCACTTGCTTTAGCCGCAGGGGCATCACTCTGGCTCTGCGAACGAGCATGTGTTCTGAAGTAGCTTGGTATGGGGCCGTTTTTTGTAGTGGAGCCGTCTTGCAAGACTAGTTGAAGACCTGGCAAATCTCAAATGTAGATTTGAGATCTACAATGAATCATCATTGCAATCTCATCTTGGCCTATCTTAGCCAAACTGTTTATTTGCAACGTCTGTAGGTCCAGTACATCTACTTTGTATTAAACATGCATACAGGGGTTGAGGTTTTATAAAGGAAAGCAACTAACTTACCAATTTTGACTCCTTTATTTAAAGTCGTGCTTTCCCTCCCCCCCCCCCCCCCTTTTTTAAATGTCTAGAAATACACTGCACAAAACTCTGCAGATTCAAACAGAATATTTTGTTGCGTCTTACATGAGTCATAAAGTATTCATGCCATGATGTTTTTACAAACAGCATTGTTGGGCACTTAGTAACCCTGTTGTCTGTAAAACTGGCAAAGAATACAGCAAATATTCATCTCCTTGCACGACTCCCTCTCACCCCCCCAGTATTCTGGAAATACTTGACCTCTGAATGGACTTACTTCCAGGTTTGATACTTTACCTTTTGACCTGCTTCTCAGGGAAATTCAGGATTCTCTTATTTTTCCACTGGCCTCATATCTGGGGAGTTATCTCATGATTGCGTGTCATGGTAATTTGGCTGGAACACAGTCACTGTATTTCATTGTATTTTATTGTATTTCATGATTATATTTCATGGTAATTTGGCTCAATGCTTCCCTGGAAAGAATGAACTCAATTTGCTCATGTAGGAAAATGTCTTTACTAGGGTTATACTTCACATAAATAAAGGTTGAGCTAACAAGGTACTTAAACTGAGAACAAGGATAGTGAGCTCTGTGGAATAAGAAGTGCACGACAGCTATGGCAGTATAAAACTCTAAGAGAACAGTTCTCTGGGCCGTTTTCAAGACTCAGGTGTGCGTGATCAGAGCCATTCCCCCTCTCCAGTTCTGATCTCACTCAGTTTACCTTGCAGGAGAACCTTACCCTCCACCAACATCGTCATGTACTGGGAACACTGGTTGTCACATGCTTTGAGCTCCTGCGCACCTCTTCTTGGGTTTTAGAACTTTATCATTAACAAGAGAACAGTGATGCTACAGAGAATTTGATCTTTGTTAAGAGAACAAAATACAGTCAGAAGAACATTAACAGTTTAGCAGGTAATATTGAAAGTAGTAATCTATTCTCTGCTTAAAACCTGTTGCTTCCCAGTAGTGCTCACAGAGTATCTTTACAGATGACAGTATCCCCTGTACCACCACAGATTTGAATATCATTCTGGCAAATCCCGTAATATGTCAAGGTTTGTTTTCCCATTAAATGCTGTCTGTGTTGTAGGAATAACTCTCTTTCCTTCTGCAAAATGTCAGAAGCTTTCTATTATCCCTCATGCTTTTGCTGCTACTTATTTTATTGTAATCTTATTTTGCATACCTTGTGCACATATGCAGTGTAAATGATCTTGTCACAATTCAGAAATGTTCTAAGTGATATTAAATCAGAACATTTTTTATTCATAACTCTTATACTGAGTTGCTACCAGAAGTACCTGTGGTAATAGTGAGGGTTTCTTCTCGTTTGGATAATGACAACTATCATTCTGATAGTTAAAAGGATATTATGCAAAGGTGGTCTACACTTTGTCACTAACTCCTTGCTATTATGTTAGTAGTTACTGATGCATGTAGCTTTCAATGAGCTAATAATGTCTTAATAAAAACCTACTGCATGAGCAAGGAATAAAATTTAGGACCTGTTGTGTAGTTGAGGTACCCGTTGTACCTCTTCACCTCTGGTTTAGACAATGTGAAGTTTACCCCTTCTGAAATTCAACACCAGACATGCTGATTTTAACTTGACTGTTGTGAAGTAAGTTGAAGAAGTCTGGAGGAGATCCACCGTGTTCCAGTCACATGAAGTGGAACGACCATGAGGTGGCTTTTCATTCTCAGCAGTGCTATGTATCACCACTGTGTACAGAATACCCAGCTGATCTGTGCATATCTTTCTCCACATATGCAAAGGAGGAAATAACTAAAAATGAAATTGTTATATAGATGTGGAGTGTTTAATACAGGGCAGTTTTTCACTTATTGCCTGTGTGGACAGTTAATATAGGTGTAATGTATCCTGTAGTTTGCCCTTATGCAAGGGTAACAACCAGCTTTGCCTGTGAAGGATCACTCTTAGTTTTAGAACACTGAGTGGCCCAAGGAATATGTACTGTTATGTCTATGGCTTGATTTCTGAATGGTGCAGTTGGGGCTCTAGTATTCTCTTGAGTAACAGGGGAATAAAATATAAAAGATATAGCTAGAACTGAGACTATTCTCTTTGCTAATCACGCTGTAATTAAGATTTATCTATTTTTGGACAGTCTCAGAGTGCTGGGTTCTGCAAAAGAGTGCACTGGGATAGAAACACAGTTCCCATTATGGTTTCAACGTGCTGGGTACATACGGGGTATCTTTTTTGGAAGTGTAAGCCATTATCCTCCCTGTCCCTTTCGGTGGTCAGGTTTTCAGCTTTAGGCCAAGCACATTTGCATCAGGAAGTTTAACTTGAAATGTCTAAGAATACTGTCAGAAACTTCACTTACAGTCTCAAAGGGCTGTGCTTTGGGAAGATTTCCCTGGAAATCCCAAAATAGGCATCATCACCAAACACTTGAGAAACTGGCTGCTGTGACCATGAAACTGCCTGATTTTTGTCTTGCAGATTGTGACAGGCACTTACGGTAAAGAGGGAAATGAATTCTATTTTATAAACATGCTCAGTGTTCCTTTATGCTTAGAGTGGATGATTTATTCTGGAACAGGATAATGCAAAGCTGTTAGAGAAACTGAGCAGTAAAGATAAAACAATCTAGATAAGAAACAGGCTTCTAGTCCTCAAAAGGGCTGTATCATGCTATGAGGGTTGAATATGTGTCAGCCATAACCAGGGGAGGAAAACCAGAAGATGAAAGGGAGTATGGACATTTTAAAGCTCCTTGGGGTCTAGAGAAGGGAGGAAGCACTTTGCTGAAGGGCAGAGGTTTTGTATCCATCCAGCAAGAAGGCTCACAGACATTCAGAGCCTGTGAGAGGCTGAAAAGTCTACCCATTCCCTGTACTTGGTCATCCACCTCCCAGTGGGTAGTAGATGTCAGTTTAACTGAGCTATCACACCCTAGTCTCTCTGTACCAGAATCAGAAATGTATTTGCTTTCTGTGCCCTATACAGCTGGGGCAAAGGAAACTCATAGAAATGTAGGTTAGAAGGACCCTCTAGAGGCCATCTAGTCCAGTCTCCTGTCCCAGTGGGACTAATGCCATTCCTGGATCTGGTCTGCCATGGCCTTGCTTAGCCAAGGCTTGGAAGTCTTGTTCCAGGGACAGAGATTCCACCTCTCTGGGCAGGTTGCTCAGGTGTTGCACATCTCCCCTAGTGGGAGCTTTGTGAAGAAACCAAATGTTCAGGTACTTAACAAAAAGAGATTATGGTGCAAGACGCTAAAAAGGGTTATAATACAATTAAATTTAAATATGAAAAGATTAATTTTTTCAATTGGAATAAAGTCATACTCAAACAATGTTAGATTAATTCAGAGGCCTGTTGCAGATCCATCATAGTTTGTCTTCATCACGTTTGTGTAAGAAAAGTTGGACTCTCAGTTTTAAGCAAAAGCTACTGTAATGTTATCATGACATTTGGAAACTGATCCCATTCTGTATGTTGAGGTCAAAACCTTAATACAAGCACCTCATAAATTTTCTTTGAAAGACTATGATAAGCTGAAGTCCACACATCAGCTGTTGTAGAATGCATTCAATGGGAAGTGGTGAATATTTGGTGAAAATCGATCAATAAATAATTCTGGTAAAATGCTTGTTCAAGGTCACTGCTTCTTAGGTGGGAAAAGAAATACTGGAATCCATGACAACAAATAAGCTATTAAAGTGAAAGGATAACTTGAGTAGCACCAATTTTTTTTCTTGGTGAGCAGGCAATAAGTCCTGTTCAGAAAACAAAGCAGTTTCAGTAAATCCAAATTGAACGGAGAGAAACAGAAAGCTAAAGATATTTGTGTGTGAGGTTGTCTTATTATTTGGCTAAGTATTAAAATACGGTGCTCAGAACCATACTTTCGTCATGGACTCCCTGTTTCAAGCAGTGTCTTAAACCTCTCTGCATAGTTTGGGGGTAGCTGGGAGCCAGGAAACGCTGTTGACTTACAAATGATGATGGTGTCTGACATGCGATTGGACTCACAGAACAAGCCTGTTCGGGAAGCTGGAACAAAATTTCATGGTCATTAGTGTCTTTGGTATCTTTCAAGTCATTCTGAACTTTGCCACGTGGAACACTTGAGGATAGGAAGTGGAGGGACTGAGCCTCTTTCTTCCAGACCCTTTTCTGTTGTTAAGGACCATCACCCGAAACTAAAAGACCCTATCTCATTGATGGCAAGTCATTTCCTAGTGAAAATATCTCCATTTTCCCATACATGTAGGTAGAGATGCACATACAGGTTATGTGCTCTGTTTTCAGCAACAGGGATGAGGGTAGGGTTTTTTCAGGCTGTGTCAGAAGGTGCAAGAAAAATCAGTTTCCAAACCGTGGACGCATTGTGGAAGCTTCCAAAGGAGAAAGCTAAACTGCCACCAAACTTTATTCTTTCCATCTGTGACGATCCAATGTATTTCTTGTAGTTTTTGTAAAGACTGTAAACAAGTGGAGGGGTGGGTTGCTGGGTTGTTTGCTTGATGTTCGGCCACCCATAAAACCAGATTATTCTTAATAATGCTTCTGGGAAGAGCTGATCCAACAGACTGGCAGGAAGTCCTCTGCATCTCCGCTTCGGAGCTTTTAACACTTGGCTCTGCTGGAAACACATTTCCAGAAACGCTGTGCTTCAGAATGCTGTTTCCTCCTGTATTTCTTTATTTCTGATGCGTATCAACTGAACATTGGCTTTATGTTAGCATAATTGGCAACAGAAAAGTTATTTATTCCCTGTACACCGTAACTCTTAATGTAGGTAACTCTCCATTAATTTTACCAACACATGCAAATTGCTGCTGGCACACTTGTCTCTGTGGATGGATATGAGCTAGCCGATTGTCCTGGTTTCAACTGGGATAGAGTCAATTTTCCTGCTAGTAGCTGGTACAGTGCAGTGGTTTGGGTTTAGTTTGGGAATAATGCTGGTAACACACTGATGTTTGCATTGTTGCTCAGCAACAATGGACTAACCAAGGACTCGTCACTGCCCTGCTAGTGAGGAGGGGCACAAGGAGCTGGGAGGGAGCAGAGCCAAAGTGACCTGAACTGGCCAGAGGGTATTCCAGACCACAAAATGGTGTTCCTGTTTTCATTACAGTTATATTACGATTATCTCAATTCAGTTATTAAATCGTTCTTATCTCAGCCCACAGGATTTACCTGCTTCCCAATTATCCCCCCCATCCCAGGGGGTGTGTGGGGGGTGAGCAGGCAGCTGCCTGGTACTTTAGTTTCCGGCTGGGGTTAAACCACAGCAGAGGAAAATCCAACTGTTTTCACTAGCAGGGTGCCAGTATTAAGAGGAAAGGAAATTAGTTTAGTTCCTGAAGGAACTTGGAGGAGGTGAAACTTGAGTCCAGTTTTGTTCACTGAATTCAGTAAGAGAAACTGAATTGTTTTCTCAAAGAAGATAAGGGTTTTAGGGATGAAAGGACCATGTGGTTGCTTCCTCCACCTCCCCCCTTTTCTTTGTGAAGAAGTTTCTGCAAAGCTTGTCATCTTGGATGCTGCAAGATAGCCCTTACTTCAGGAAGTTCAGCATGTAACGGACGTGTGTGTGAGAACAGTATGAGATTATATATACATGCACACACATTAATTCTGAATTATATCTTCAGGAATGAATATGTAGTTAATTATATAGACCTGATAGGAGAGCTCACTTATTTATGATGTCTGCACACTGTCCTAGCAGTTTTCAGTAGGGAGGGACAGGGGTTGGTTGTATTTCCTGCAGGATATTCCCCCAAAGCCTCAGAGCATTCCTTCATGGGATACTGGAGCTAGTACTCTGAGGGAAATAAAATTCCTAAGCTGTTTTGCTTGCGTGTGTTGAGGAACCACTTTCTCTCTCGTATTTAAAGCACTTCACTCTGCTTTCCCGATTGAATATAGATGGTGTAATGAAATTCTGTCTCTGCTATCACAAAATAACAGAGGGGAAATTACAAAATCACATGCTGTGATGTGTGTGGAATAAAAAGTGAAGGGGCTAGTGGGGTGATGCTATGGGAAGAGATCTATCAGATGATGTTGGTGCCCTTGACTCTTCCAGGCAAAAAGCTCACTGGGCAACAAATTAGGTAGACTTTGCTTGCTAACTTCCTACACTGTCTGTGCTGGAGAGTGTGAATCCATTCCTTACCTATGGATTCAAGGAGGTCCTATGTTTAAATTGCCACCTAACAGGTACAATATTGCTAACTTGAGGGCAATGATGTGGTGCATACAAAAAGGATGCTGCTTCTGGTTTCATGTGCATGAACATGAAACCCCATCTAGAACAGGGACACCTCACACTAGACCATGTCACCCAAGGCTCTGTCCACCCTGGCCTTGAACACTGCCAGGGATGGAGCATTTACCTTCTTTGGGCAACCTGTGCTAGCACCTCACCACCCTCACAGGAAAGAACTTCTTCCTTATATCTAACCTGAACTTCCCCTGTTTCAGTCTGAACCCGTCACCCCTTGTCCTATCACTACAGTCCCTAATGAAGAGTCCCTCCCCAGCATCCTTGCGGCCCCCTTCAGATACTGGAAGGCTGCTATGAGGTCTCCACTCAGCCTTCTCTTCTCCAGGCTGAACAGCCCCAATGTTCTCAGCCTGTCTCCATACAGGAGATGTTCCACCCCCGATCATCCTCATGGCCTCCTGTGGACTTGCTCCAAAAGCTCTATGTCCTTCTTATGTTGAGGACACCAGAACTGCACACAGTGCTGCATGTCAGAGGAATGTAATCATGCTTTTATTTCTGCATGCATTTTAATCAATGGTGTAGTCATTCTTCCACTGTTTTTTCCCTCCATGGTATCCTATTTATCTTGCTTCAATTTCTTCCTAAGTTCAGTATGCAGAATAATAAGCAACTCTTATGTATATGAAATTGTGATTGCAAATAGTAAACATGGTTCACATTTCTGCTCAATGTATTTAATTATTTGCCTATAGTGACTTGTCTCACTTATTCTTCATGCTCTTGATTATTGACTCCTAATTGTATTTTCACTTTTATCCCATTCTCACACAGATACAGAAAACCTGTGAAAATGAATAGTGGTTTTAACATGTGCTTTTGCAGATGTACGAGTTCCACATCATTTATGGAGTGGTTTTAGGTAGTAGTAGGCTGGGGAACAAGTCTTAAAGTTGGAAGTGGTTCCTGGTGGCAGAATCACACAGTGAGAGCAGAAGATCAGAGCTTTTACTAGATTGTGAGCTATTGATTGGTTTTGGCTTGGGTTGGGGTTTTTTACTAATTCTTTTTTTGCAGGCTATTTCTGTGCAATTCTGAGTAAAATTTAGAGGCAAACCCAGTCCTTAGCATAGCTTGAGACCAAAGTAACCTTTTTATCCTTTCAGCAAGTTATCAGTTACCAATTTGCAAGGGAACTTTTGTTTGCATTTTTCATGTTTGGGCTTTGTAGAATGTGTACAATACTTTTTGTTGCCTTCTTATGCCTGCCCACGAGCACTTACAGATTTGAACCATAGGATAACTTTGGCTGGAGGAAACCTTTGGCGATCACCTTACTAAAGAACAGTCCCACTCGCTGCAGGACCACCCTGGATCAGGTTGCTCAGTGTCTTGAGGAGTTATGTGCTGAATAACTCCAGGAATGGTGATTCCACAATTTCTCAGAGCCCCTGTTTCCAGTGGTTAGGTACTGAGGAAGGGCACTGTGATCCACTGTGGTCACCTTGACAAGTCAGGTGTGTCAGTGATTTTCTCTGTCATTATTAATGGAAAATAGCTTATTTAGATTTTTCTGAGAGAACCACGTTTTCCACAAGTGTGCCTTCCCCTTATATTAAACACTGTACGATGAAATAACTTGCAGGGATATAGTTTATAGAGTTAAAAACCTTTAAAATGAGGTAATAGGGCTTTTAAAACCAACAGAACTGTAGTAAAATCATGGGAAGAATGCATGAAAACATGATCTGTAACTAAAAAGATAAATTTTCAGGTTTAGCCCTCATCTATCATCCCAAGACACACTTCTGAGCCGTAAATACCAGCAAAGTCTTGGATTTCAGACCTCTCTCAGGATTTTCAGGTTATTTGGACTGCTTTTATCTAGGTTCAGACATGGAATTCCAGTCCCCAGTTTGGTGAATCTCTGGAGTTTCTTCTGCTTCTTGCTGCATTTCTTCTTATTCTGATCTGAGGTATGTACTCAGGCATCTTCTCAACCAGGCTGTTTTATTTCACTCTTGTCTTTCTTGTTGACCAGACTGGGGGCTGAATGTAGGGGTCTTTTGTATTTACTGAAGTGAAAGAGCGATATGGAGTGTGCCCACAACAGCTGAAGACTAAGAGCTGCAGTGTGATCGTAAATGCCTCTCCTTCCTAAAGCCATCAGCACTGGTCAGTGGGAGGAAGTGTTACTATGGGCTGGTCTTCACCATGCCTCTTTGGAAGACTGCTGCTACCAGCTGCATTAGAGCAGAGTTCTGCAAAACACCTTCTGAAAGGCCTGCTAAAATCTGTCTCACAGTGACTGATAGATGTTTTGGATCTCTGCCTGCTGTCCAGGCAGGTAAGTGGTCAGCATCCTCTGGCTTTTTCCTTTGGGCATTTCCTAGTCTCTAACACCTGCAAGACTCCTCCCCCGGAGGAGGTGTTTGCTTTCCCAGTTCCAAGCTGATTGCCACCTAATTGCTCTGTGATTACACATCTTTCCTTCAGTAATTATGTTTGCTGTTTCCAGTGTGCTTTTCTGGCTCTTGCATACCGTGTTTCTCCACAGCATTCAGTATCTAGCTTCCCGAGGTAGGCCTTTGGGTTAGAAAGTAATGCATGCAAGCTGAAACTCAGAAGTCAGAGGGTAAAACTAAACCCAGTGCAAGCAGCCACTAAACAGAGCAACCTCCAGTAGATGATGAGTGTACTTTGATAATGGGTCACTAGTTTGATTGTTGTCTCTCTCTAATGATACGAAAACCAAAGGTAGAAATTTTCTGACCTGACGTAGGGAATTGCTTCATCTACAGTTGTGTCCTGCAAAACAAATCTTCATTAAAATTAGCAGATATTGTGGAAAGAAACTCCTGTGGGAACAGGGGATGCGTAGCTGGTATCCTAATGAGCTTCAGAGTAACTAACTGCTATTAAGATCTACATTTGTGGTTTGAATGGTGGATCAGTTTCAATGCAGAAAATGAACTGAAATTGCTTCACTTGCAAGAACTGAAACCTTAGCTGTTTTATCTGCAAAGTGGAGAGAATATCATTCAAAGCCTGAAAGCAGCTTTCTGTTTGTGGTGAGTTGGTGTGACTGCTCTGCTAGAGCTGGGATTTTTGTCTTTATTTTCTTAGTAATTTATTTTCCACAATCCAAAACACAGAGGCAACTGAAAGAAAGAAAATGTGGTTTTAGAAGCAGAGAAAATGAAAACTACAGAAAAGATCAAGGAATAGAAAGAATGTGTCTGTGTTGACTAATGTTTGATGAGTCATTAAACTTTCAGGGTTACTTTACGACTTGTAACTAGTTCATCAGGATGTGACAGATGTGCCCTATTGAAAAAGGGATGAAAGAACAAAGAAAAATTACAGCTCTCTCATAACGTGAGCCTGCAGATAGGAACTCCTATTCTCACTGTGGGTAGAAGACAAACATTGAACAGCATCTCTCTAATGTTCTACTGACTGCATGCCGCATGTTTCCACCCTTCTGATATGCTGACGAGGTTCGATTCTGGCCTGTGCAGTTGTGGGGAGTGATTCAGTGTTGCCATCTCTTCCCCATAGAGGCTGTCCAGGCAGAGGAGCAAATGCCAAAGGTGTTGGCATGCTCTTGGGTTGGATTCCAAATCAAATGGGGGAAATCTTTTGGTTTTAAGCAGTGTGTGGGGTATAATTGCGTTGCACACAGCAAGGCTAACATGAAGAAATTGTATGAATGCATAAATAGAACTAAATTGCTCTCCTACTTTAGTGGTCTGTGGGAATTCCCTGTCCTTGTGTGACATAGTGCTGCAGGCACACAGTTGCCTGCAGTGTATGTTTCCATCTGGAGGATTAATATGGCCTTGGTATTGTATTTGAATGTGACGCTATTCCCCAGTTACTTCCTCTAGATTAGCCCCGTGTCCCTTGCCTGTGTCTTCGGGGTGGCAGGTACTTGCTCCAGGTAGAGCTGCTTTAACAGGTATTAGTAAGTGTCATGGCTTTGATACTGCAAGCTCTGCCTCTTCTGCTCAAAGCCCGATGTCCACTACTGGGAGAAGGGGCATTTTAACTCCTCATTGCTCACAATTTAGAGCTTTTCTGATGTGAATTAGCTGCAGCACGCTGATTCAGAAAGCAGAGTAGCTTGGCTTGGATTGCTTTAGCTAGAATTTGTACAGCTGAAGATATAGTTTTAAATATTAATCTGGTCATTTTAATCTCTGTAATGAACAGCTTTAATGCAGAAACAAATCCACAAGGAAGAGTGGCTGAAGACTTTATTTCAAGTTAAGGAGAAACAGCCCAGGGCTGTTTGTTTCCTAAAGCAAACAACCAAAACGTGGTAGCAAAAGGAGATAACAGGCTGTCAGCAATATATTCTGTGTGCCACTGCTAGTTTGAGTCAAACAAAGGGAACCTGCAGAACCTGCAGGACTGTTACGCATCTACTGCTGTAAGCTCCACATATCCTGGGCCTTGGTGAAGGCTTAGAGCTAGAAACCAGTGCATGAATCCACCTCTCTGTTGTTTGTTGGAGGTCTGTTACATTGGCACCATGTGAGAGGGCAGCCAATGTGTACACGGAGGCTGCTGCACTCAATTCTGTTCCTACACAATGTTGCTAATGAAAAGCTGAGCATATGAAGTATCATGGGCTAAAGCAGCAAGTGGGAATGGGAAAGCTAATGAAAGAAAAGGTTGGCATGCTACCCAGAGACAAACATGCAGAGATCCACATGGCTTATCCCTTTTTCTCTAAGTTTACACGTGGGTGGGGGTGGGATCCAGAAGCTTTACAATGAAAAAGCAAGTTCAGTTAATGAAAGACCAAATTGCATTTGCAGAACCTCTTCTCTTGGGTCCTTGTCTGGTTTGGTTGGGAAGCCAAAGATTCATCTATCTCTGTTAGATTTTGACAAGGGAAGTAGGCTCGCTCTTTATCTCTCCGGAGTGTTGAGAGAGAGATGCTGTTGTTCAATGAGGGGAAGCGTGTACATAATATCTGTTCATTTGAAGAATGCTAGAAACCAAACTGTTGTAACTTCAGGAGCTGGTTGAGTAATTGCCTATAAAGCTACATTGTTTCCTACTAATTCTTTTACACTGGGGATCATCACAAAGCTGTGACAGAAAGGAGCTAACAGTTCCTCATCCTAGGAGTTACAGTATCAGGGATTCTAAAGTGCCCTTTATTTGGATGCCACTGAAAGTTCCTATTAGTCTAGCAAGCATTACAGTGCTGTCCACTTGGGTATCTTGAGTGATTGATTTTTCTGTATTAAAGGTAATTGTGCTGCAGGAGTTGGCCTCAGGCACTGCTCCATCTCTGTCAGTGTTAAGTATGTAGCAAATCGCCTTAATATGTGTAGGAAGTGCTGCCTGGCATGGCTCCAGTTAGTTTGTTGTTTGCTTTCTTTCTGCCCTTCTACTTATCTGTATTAATCATATTAACAGTTGTATATGCTCTAATATGCTTTACTTCATTGTTTTTAGTGAGGGTAAACATGCAACGATGTTTGCCAGGAAGAGCAGGAAAAGGAAGGTAAAGGTTCTGTGTTCTCCAGGAGGCAGGTACTGAGCAGTGGTGAATCTTTACCAGGGTGTCACAGAAGTCACTTGGCTTCCTGAATGAATAGCTATTTACCAGTGTCAGACTTGGAGCAGTGATGTCTCTCCCACCATTTTTAGTATTCTTTTAGGTCAGTGTTGATGTGATATAAAGCATACGCTGTGGGTGGTTGCCTATGATTACTGTGGTAGTTGTGGTCTGAGATAATTTGATTTAAACACTTAATACGTATAGGATTGCTAGTATGTGTGGAACAGGCAGAGCAAGGACTTGGAGCTGTGCTCCAAGGGTGAGCTAGTGCCCTAGCTGGCAGGCTGTTTGCATGAACAAGTGAAAAGAATCACCAGATGGTTTGGGTTGGAAGGGCCCTTAAAGCTCATCCAGTCCCAGTACCCTGCCACGGGCAGGGACCCCTTCCACTAGAGCAGCTTGCTCCAAGCCCCTGTGTCCAACCTGACCTCGAACACTGTCAGGGATGGGGCAGCCACAGCTTCTCTGGGCACCCTGTGCCAGCGCCTCAGCACCCTCACAGGGAAGAGCTTCTGCCTCAGAGCTCATCTCAGTCTCCCCTCTGGCAGGTTAAAGCCATTCCCCTTGGCCTATCCCTACATCCCTTGTCCCAAGCCCCTCTCCAGGTTTCCTGTAGCCCCTTCAGGCACTGGAGCTGCTCTCAGGTCTCCCCTTCAGGAGCCTTCTCTTCTCCAGGCTGACCCAGCCCAGCTCTCTCAGGCTGGCTCCAGAGCAGAGCTGCTCCAGCCCTCGCAGCATCTCTGTGGCCTCCTTTGGATTCACTCCAAGAGCTCCACATCCCTCTTGTGCTGCTGCCCCAGAGCTGGATCAGGACTGCAGGGGGGTCTCCCCAGAGCGCAGCAGAGGGGCAGGACCCCTTCCCTTGACCTGCTGCTCAGGCTCTGGGGGTGCAGCCTACCAGTGTGGAAGTGTGCAGCTTTACAGGTGGATTGCATCTTGTATTTAGAGTTACTTGGAGTGAGATATGTATCGAAACAATTACACTGCTCCAGTCAGGCTATCTCAGTTGCCTTGGGGGCTGACCTTTTGTAATACTGAGAATATTCTGAAAAAAAGGAGACATTAACCCGATTTAACATTTAGACATAAATTACAACATCACCCGAAGGAGGTACTTGTTTGAGTTGTCATTTTACAAATATTTTTGGTTAATGTAAGTGGAATGTAAATGAATTACGTAAGGATTAAAGCTAGGGAAAACTCGGTTTCTGATTCATGAGAGCAAGGAATGGTTTCTTTGTCCTGATAGGTGTTGATCTCCTTACTAATGGCATCAACAGGAGGTGGCTGTAGTCTCTGCAACGCTGTTGACTTTGGTGAGGAAATAAAGTCAGTGCATTTGGCTTTGTGCCCCATTGCCTTATTTTCAGGATGATTCCTGCTGTCTGGATGGGAAATGGAACTCTGTTGTAATGCCGAATAAAACTAATGTGTTGGCTTTTGCAGACGGGGGGGGCTGGGGATGTGGAAGCATTGTCTAACAAGGAGTAGCTTTAGAAGAAAAGGCAAGAGTAAAACTGTTTTCCAGTAAAGCAGTTCTAGAAAAGTAGTAGTTTCCAGTAAACAGATACTTGTGGATGTTAGTAGGTGAGTCACAGAGTGTGGGAAATGAACACTCTAAATGAAAGTTAAAATCTAATTAGACTAGAATACCTTACAAGAGAAGCCAGGGACTAAGCTTAATTCACTGGGCCTCTTGGTTTGGATTGTGATTGTGATGGTCATGAAGGAGAAGAGATCCTGAGCCTCAAGTAAATAGCATAGAAACAAGTTGGAAGGATGCCGAAAAGACTGCCACTGTCTAACATGGTAGAATGGGAGGGATGGTTGTTTGTTAGTCTTGTTCAGACTTCAGACCTTCAGTGGGGTAGCAGTGTGGGATAAACACTATGTAAGAGCAGCCTGTCTCCCTTCTGAAAACTTCCACTGCCTTGGACCTCTCTCTCAGTCTGGAGCTAGATGGAACGCAAATGGGAGCCAACTGCTCAGCTACTGGTTTTCCTCAAGCAGGGACAGAGCCTCTTGAAGATGACACTTTGCTTACCCACTGGATAAATGCTTTCACCAGAACCCTAAACTGCTGTCAGGGCTTGTTGAGTGTGGGAACACATCTTGCTTCTGTCTGAGGCTGCAGTAAGTGCCTGGGGAGACACCCTTGTTCCGTGATCACACATCCACAGGCATTTGTAGCTTCACACACTTCTGTATGGTGATGTGCTGAAAATGAGAGTTTGTTTAGCATGGGAACTTCTCCTGCCTGTCCCATTGTTCTGCAGGCTTTAGTGGCTTGGGACTGCACTTTGATCCCTCCAATAAGGAAAATGGTTTTGCTTGCAAATGCCATCAACTCTGACTGTCTATCTGTTCCCTAAGTGTGATGCAAAGCATTCTCTCTTCTATTTATTATTTCTCATTTAGTGACTTATTATTTCTAATCTCAGCAAATGCCTATTGATCCCATGGAAAGTATCTGAAAAAGGCTAATAGGGAGCTCCTAGTTGCAAAGGACATATCAAGATGAAGATGGGTTAGGTTCTCAGGAGTGCATTAAATAAGAATGATGCTGCAGAACCAATGGCAGAGATGCTCTCGCTGTAACTAGGACATAATACATGGTTGTCGTGTTGACAGAATTACATTAGCCAGGCATAAGTTTTGTAGACAAGAAGATAAATGTTTAATGCATGCACTACTTGAGAACAGAACACAAAATACATTGGGAAGTTGCAAAGGTGGGGTTTAATTTGTTTCTTTGGAAACTGGAGCTTCATAATCAATTTATTAGAGAAACTGTTACTGTCTAAATCCAGCATAAGCAGTACGAAGGTGGGAAGGAGGTTCTTGTTTTCACCCATGTACTGACTTCTTCAAAGTAAGTCATGCTTTAAATGTGTATATGCATACATACTTACAGGAGTACTTAAAACATGGCTCTAACTTGAAAATGTGTATGAAGTGTGTGAGAAAAAGGATTTAAAAATAAAATCCTCTTTAGATAAGGCAGGCAGTTCAGGACTTAGGTGAGGAATTACATGTTTGTTTCTTACTGTTGGGAAGTTAAGGTGGAAACATATGTATGGATATAGCACGTTCTCACCTTGCTGCTGCTTCGTCCCCCATCTGCTTTACCTCCTAACCTGAAGTGCTGCAGAATGGAGACCTCCCTGGGTGACAGACATCCCTTATAGTGGGGTACATGTGGAAATCTGGACTGCCCCTGCAGCCACCACAGGATCAAGAGCAAAGGAGGTTCATCCCCTTTGAAACTCCTTCCACAGTGTGAAACCACTAATGCAGGTTCTGCTGCTATGAATTCTGAATAGGGCCTTCAGCTGGGAGTGCTTACAGTTAAAAACAGTATTTTCGTGACACGGGACAATACTCAGCATGAATAATGATGGAATAATCTGGCTTATGGTGTGGAAAACCATGAAGAGCAGATAAATGCTGGTTGATAAAAATGAAGAACTTTATTTTCCTTCTGTTTGTCCTAGGAAATATTTTTGGGAAAAAACAGAACGTTTAATATAGCTACATACCCTCTGTTTCTTTTCTGTCTGTGTTTTCTGGTCTTCATGGTCACTCAGAATTGGATTATTTGGAAAACATCAGCACTAGTTCTATTAGCTATGCTCTTCTATTAAAAAATAGAGCAGGGTTGCTCTGTCTTTAGGAATTATTTGCAGATAGTTCACTTGAATTTCCAGCTACATCTTGGGCTTAACTTGTGACTTAGAGACTTCTTCTAATTCCAGAAAATAAGGGCCTTTTGAATTATCCTCTGCTGGCCTTGAGTTTTCCCTTTAGCTTCTTCCAGGAATCTGGTTTGTTGGAGAGCAAAAGACACCTATTGTTTGTATGAGTGCCACATGTAATTCTAAGAATACTAGGAACTGGTTTTGAGGATTTTGTTGGTTTATTTTCCTGGAAATGCTCTGCCCTATCATGTAATAATCCCTCATGTGAAAGAAAAACAAGCAGAAGATACGACTTCTCTAGCTAGTTTAGAACAGCAGTTGATGTTCCTTTAGATCACAAAATCATGGAATGGTTGAGGGTGGAAGGGCCCTCTTAAAGGTCTCCTAAAGGTTTCCACCACACATTTCCTGAGATTAGAGCAACAGTTGTCTTTTCTGAATTGGGCCAAGAACAGCAAGGCTCTGTTCTCATTGTGAGGACACCAGCATGGTTGTATTTGTGCAAAATCCTGATGGAGAGGCACAAAGTTCCCTTTTCCCTTGATAACATCAACAAACAGGTTGATGGTTCTTAGTTACGTAGTGGGTAGTACTACCCATGTGAACCCCCCCGCCTAGATCTTTGTCCCTGTGAGGGTTTTACCAAGACACCTTCTTTAGTTGCTTTTAGTGTGCAGCAAAAATGCTTAAGGAATTAATCCATTAAGTTATTAATCACAGAATAATGTGTCCCTGCGCATGGCAGGGGATTGGAACCAGATGACCTTTAAGGTCCCCTCCAACCCAACCCATTAGAGGACTCTATAATCCTATTTTCCAGTCACAAAGATCACCTGTCTAAAAGCATGAACTCTCAAGTTTGAAACTTACTTTGATACTTATTCTGCCACCTCCCTTCCTGTGCTACTTCCAATAATTTTACCATAAATACCTAGCTGAAGGTTTATTCCATACTGTTTCAGCCTACTCCTGGCATGCCAGAAGTTTGACCAGTGCCTGAGAAATCCTCTGGTTTCTTCCTGACGGCTTCAGATGTGCTTCTGTGTTTTACACCAAGATGATGTAGTGCACTCATCAACCACAATCTAATTGATCTAAGTGCAAAATGGAAATAAATCACACTGGTAAGGTAGGCCATTTCCTTCTCATTCTGAGAAGCTGTGAAAAGCTTCTTTTTATTTCTCTCTAAGCTGTTCAAGCTTTGCCGCTAATGAGCTTCTAAGAGCTGTGCTGAAGAGTGCTGCCATTGAGCAGTTAAGGCCTTGAGTTCTAACAGGGAATGTGAGAGAGAAATACTGTAGGCTGATATAATAGTTCAGGTTGGAAGGGATCTCGACTGGTCATTTGGTCCCATCCCTTACTCAAAACGGGGCCAATGTAAAATTTGGATCTGATTTTGAAATTAGCTCAGGTTCTTGTCCAGTCAAGTTTGAGTATCTTCAACAACAAAATCCTCCTATAGCTCTGGCAGCTTATTCCAGTGTTTGAACACTCCCATTATGAAGAATATTTTTCCTTATGTGTGATTGAAGTTTCCTTTGCTGCACCTTGGTTTTGTTGCCTCTTACCCTTTTGTAGAGCAATTCTGAGGCAGGTCTGCCTCTAGCTTCTCTTTAGCATGTTCTGCAGTTCCTCAGTCATCTTAAGCCCTTATTCATCTGAGCATCTTCTGTGTAGTGGTGCTCCACTAGACTCATTGTGGTGTTCTTTGTGTATCAAGAAGTGAAGAATCTCTTCACTTGTTCTGCTAGCTACACTCTTGCTAATACTGAACAGCATGTGGTGAACCTTTTTTTGCCTCAAAGACATGGTGCTGCCTTATATTTGACTTATCATCTGATGAGCCCCAGGTCCTTTTCTGCTAAGTTGCCATTGAGGCAGCTGGCCTCCAGCACGTACCATCGTGTGATGCTCTTTCATTCCAGGCACAGGACTCTGCATTGATGTTTCTTGACTTCATAAGGTTTTCATCAGCCCATTCTCCAGGGTGTTGAGTTCTTTCTGAGCAGGTAGCCCTATGCTCCAGTGCACTGACTGCTTCCCCCAGTGCGGTGGGATTGTTTTTGTCTTGTAGTCATGAAGGTTGAGCAGCTCAAGTAGCAGTCACACCAAGTAGCTGCTGGTTGGTTGTTATGCAGGCAGCAGTGCCCTTCTTGAATTGCAAAGTAACAATTACATTGTTCTAATGCTGAAAATCTCAATTATGCTTAATTGAGATGATAATCTGATCACAGGCCATGCATAATAAATACAGAGTTGATCATTTGCAGGTGCCCTGAGTATTTTGAACTGCTCATCTGACGCCTGTAAAAGACAGTTGTATCTTAATGGCCATAGTTGATGATCTAAGTCCTGGGGAGCTCTTCCCCCATGTTTTCCCTATTTTTAACTTCCTTCCTCTTCAAGTTCTGCAAGCACATTCTGCCTTTTCTGTGTGCTCAGTACAGTAATTACTACTCCATTTTTTCTCTTTCTAAGTTCTGGAGCATAAGAAATGCTCTTGATATTTGGCTTTTCTTAAGGTTTTTTTTTTCTAAGCATTGACAATTTTCTGAAGTGTATTTCATTGGATGTGCCTGTGTAGGGAAGCTGAAGGGTCCTTTCTCTTGTTAGCATTCATGTCTTTTGCCTAAAAGCTATGTTAAAGAGCACTAAAAACCTGTTAGGAATTCCTCTCTCGGAAGGCTGTCTGATTCTGTCTTCCTTTAATAAAGGAAAGAAGTGAAATGTGGGAAGTTGTTCTTTTCTCGTAAACAATCCTCGTATTTTTATTCCATCTTGATCTGGTACTTAGAACAAGCTGCTATACCTTTAGATGCTGTAGAAGTCTTCATGTCTTAAAAATCCACCAAAGATCAATGTGGTTACTAATATTAGACTGGGGGGCTGCTGGTTTGCCTAGTACAGTCTGTAGTGTTGAAATCTGAACCACAGCTGATCAAGTTGTAGGTTGCCAGCTTTTAGCCCTGATCACACCTGATCACAATGAAGGGAAGCGCTTCCTTTTGGCACCAGTGGACTCTGGCTCAGCCAAACCATTGGGCTAGGAGAATCCTGCAAGCTGGAGTCTTAAGTTGCATGAGGGCATCCTAAGCTACAATGCTATCAAGTAGGTTTGGCTATTGTGCAAAGTAGAATGGCAGTATAAAACACTGCCTTTATTTGTTCATTCCCTTCCTGTGCCTCAGCTTTGTTCTATTTATTGCTCACCTTGGCATACTCCAAGATGGTAATTTTCCTGGATAATGCTCGTGTTTGTGCAGCACTCGGTTCAGTGCAATCTATTACCTTTGCCTGGGGCCTTCAAATGGCAATAAAATTTACACAGGTCTTAAAGCTGGATTGGTCAGACTGCTCAATGACTTACACCTTAGAGTGAAAGCTGCTGCAATAGGAAGTAAAATATACCCAATCTTGAAACATAGAATCCTAGAATATCGCTGATAAATACTTTGGATCCTGAAAACTAAAATGGAAGGCAAGTAGCAACCTTGTTCTTAGTACTCAGTGAGGAGAGACTGGAGGTCTGGACATCCTTCCCATCCAAATCAGGGTTTGTGACCTTCCCCATCTGCAAAGATGTATCAGCATTCTTGCCATGCTGTGGAGGTGAGAAAACAAATCTCTCATTCTCCTGAGGTGCATAAATATCTCAGTAACAAGTACGGTAGGGAAGCCTGTAAATATTACAGAGATGCATGAAGTTCAGAAATGAAAGAGGTTCAGCTGAGGGCTTATTGTAACTTTCAAGCTCTTAGACTTGAATAAACAAGCAGAAATGATGAGATTTTGCTCAAAAACATTTCAGGATAAATGAGGAGTGTAGAATTTAGAGTAAACTCGTTCTTTGCTTATCTTCCAAGTGTTACTGATGGCATTAAACCTAGCAATTTCTACAATACTTGATGCTGTTGGTGTTCATGCAACTGTTGCATGAGTTTTATGGATTAGAAGGAGATAGCAGCCTCTGCTGGCAAAAAACCTATACCAAACCCAACCCAACCAACCAACAAATAGACTCATCAACCTTCTAGACAGAGTATTTTTAGGCTATCCATACCAGCATGTGTTTTGTGGGTCTGAAACTGTGGAAAACCAAATGAAATGTCTCACTGACTGTATGATTTTACGTCATCCTTTAAGTCATCTCATCAACTTGATTTAACCTACTCTTCTATCCTTCAAGTCTATGTGGAACTTGTTCCAAAGCTTGACCCATCTGCTGGCCCTGCATCCTGCACATTTTTCTGCATTAGAGGAACTGCCTGATTTGGTGAAACTCATGGAGATCCAGGAATTTTGAGGAGTGTAGTTGCTGTTGTGGGCTCCAGATGTATGAAGCTGCTGTACTCTATATATAAGTAGCTGTGAAAGAAAGGCAGTTTTGGGGAAGCAATAATTCATGTTCATCTGTTTCATTCTCTTTCTCCCCTCCCTCTGCCTTCCCCTAAATGCAAGTTCTATTTTTCTGTGTGTGTGTGAAATCAGTTATCTCACTCAGGGCTCTGCAACATGTGGGAGCTTTGCCAGGACAGCACCTACCTCTGCCGACATTGTTCTAAGAAATTAGATTTCATTTTAATGCACAAACCCCCTTCTCACTGTGTTTGGTCCTTGAACATGTACATTTAGATTGGTATTTGAATGGCATCCTTCTACATACCTTTTGATAAATGACTGTGAAACAAGGGTTCCATGCTATGGCTAAAGACTACTAATAATACAGGAGAATATGTGCTGTGTGTGGAATTAGAATCACAGAATGGTTTGGGTTGGAAAGGACATTAAGCTCACCCAATTCCAATCCCCTGCCATGGGCAAGGATGCCTCACACTAGACCATGTCACCCAAGGCTCTGTCCAACCTGGCCTTGAACACTGCCAGGGATGGAGCATTCACTTCTTTGGGCAACCCATTCTAGTGCCTCGGCACCCTCACAGTAAAGAACTTCCTCCTTATATGTAACCTGGACTTTCCATTTTAGTTTGAACCCATCACCTCTTGTCCTATCACTACAGTCCCCGAGTCCCTCTCTGTCATCCTTACAGGCCCCCCTTCAGATACTGGAAGGCTGCTATGAGGTCTCCACGCAGCCTTCTCTTCTCCAGGCTGAACAGCCCCAACTTGTCAGCCTGTTTTCATGCAGAGGTGTTCCAGCTCCTGATCATTCTCATGGCCTCCTCTGGACTTGTTCCAACAGCTCCATGTCCTTCTAATGCTGAAGACACCAGAGCTGTACACAATGCTCCAGGTGGGGTCTTAAGAGAGCAGAGCTGGGACAGGATCAGCTCCTTTGACTTGCAGTTTAAATTATGAATTTAGTTATGAATTCCAGTTCAATTTATAATGACTCTTTTTTCTTTGTGAACTAAAGTAACAACCAAGTAAAAATCACATGGGGCTAGGATGTGCAATGTATATAGAGGTTTCATACATACCCAAACCTTACTGCTTAAACTGGACACTTCTCATTCTTTCAGCTATTTCTAAAGGAGTTTCCTTCTAAGGAAAACCAGCCACTGTTTATTTTAGACCTAAAATGCCCCACTAAATTTATTGTGATATAGAAGGAATTTAATCTTATCTGAAGCAATAAGCCCTCCATCTGCAGCTGATAAGCACATTTTTGATATAATGACAATAATAAATAATTTTCATGTGTCTAAAGATTTCAAACTGCATTCAGCTTGTTAAACAAGAGCTGTACGCTTGGAAAGACAAACTAGCCATGAAGCTTCACTCCTTGGATTGAAATGGTGGATCTCGCTACTCCAGAAGGGAAAAACCAAACCAGAGTGAGAGACTTCACGTTTGGAACAAATGTTCCAGCTTGGCCATGCCTCAGAATGGTTTTGAGTGCATCCCTGTGATCGGGAGCCCTGTTGGGAGAGATTAGATGCAAATTCTTCTGTGATATTTTCTTAAGAATGATGATGAGAATCATTAGAGGATTTCAGTGAAAGGTCAGTAAATCTTGCAGAGCTTCGGGGAGTTCTACAGCTTTATTCACACACACACGCACACAGAGTTTCTAATTAACAGTCCTGCATCTTTTTCCTGGCAATGTAGCAGCAAGATGTGACTGTATCCTCCTGCAAAGCTTTCCCTGTGGTTTTGGGGTTGTTTGTGTGGGGCTTTTTTAACAAACTGTTTTGAGTCTCTCGAATCAGATATTTCAAGTGAAGATTTCCTGTAGGGGAAAAAAGCCTGAACTAGACTTGTTATTCCAGTGGCAGGTGGGGAATGGGTGAGCTGCGAGATGAGCTGAGAGGTGGTTGAACTGTAGAACCTCACCCAGACGAAAGCAATCATAGAATCACAGACTGGTTTGGATTGAAGGGACCTTAAAGCTCATCCCATTCCAACCCCTGCCACGGGCAGGGACACCTTCCACTAGAGCAGCTTGCTCCAAGCCCCTGTGTCCAACCTGGCCTTGAACACTGCCAGGGATGGGGCAGCCACAGCTTCTCTGGGCACCCTGTGCCAGCGCCTCAGCACCCGCACAGGGAAGAGCTTCTGCCTAAGGTCTAATCTAAATCTATCCTCCAGTCTAGTGCTACAGAGTACAGAGGGGAAAATGGGTGAAGTGCTAAAAGCACCTACGTAAGGACTCTGACCAGAGCTGCTCACAGTGCATTGTCAAGAGCTCAGCAAGCTGTTTCCTGTAGTCCCTTGTTTTCTCAGGGTGTAAACAGTAGGAAAAGGCAGGTCCCAAGGGGAAGAATAGGGCTAATGTGCATGGCAGGGAGTTCGGGAGGGAATGGGGTTGTAAATGTTTCAGAGCAGCTGAAGTTCAAGGATTGTTCTTCCCAAGCCATCAGGTTGAGGCTGATCTCTCCAGGGAAAACTTGTGAAGAGCTGAGGAGGGTTTCTCAGTCTGCTTCCAGTGGTCAAGTGTTCATTTCCGATTCCAGCCTTGAGTGTAAGCCTGGACAGGCTCTAAGCTACTTTAAGTGCCAGTCTAGTAGCAGGAAAGTACTACCTGAGGTTAAAAAGCAAGGGGTAACTTAAGCCTTTCAACTCAGTGTTTGCTCCTAGCTTCTAGCTAGGAGGTTTTATACTGCATCATCCTTCTGCTGTCTCATGTAAAAGTAGGAGTGTATGTGGTAGCAGGAAACGAAATCAAGTTGTTCATTTGCCCATGTCGTTGTGAGACCAGATGGTACTGAGAAAATGGGCAGGATTTGTAGCTGGCATTGACACCACCGTTCTTCCTGCCACTGGATGGCAATGTTTGACCAGAAAACCTAACCATATCAGAGGAAATAGTGAAACAGGAAGCCGATACCCTGCTCTGTTGGCAGAGGAGGTACACATCTTCCTTTGGGTATATGGCTTTCTGGAATCTGAAGAGGAGGAAAATATTACGTTGTATTAAACTGTGAACCAAATTTCTTTGCTCTGTTTATTATTATTATTCCAATAGAGCTTAGAAACCTCTTGGGCTCTGAACTTCAGTGTGATAGATGCTGTAGGGAGTGCATGTAAATCATTTCATGTCTATGAGAATTCAATAGCTTCCACTGTACCCCAGCTCTTTTAAGAAGCACCTTCTAAGATTAGGAATGTAAGACTTGGTATGTATTTTAAAACACACCAAACTGTGAAAAAGAAGCAAAAGGTTGTAAATGATGTCAACTGTGATATAACTATATACCAGCACATAAATTGTAATTGGGAAGATGACATTGGTGAGGTGGTTTCTTAGTGTTAAAATGAAAACTGAGACACTGGAAACGTCTCTGGCTGCTCTGGTCAGCTGCGAGCAGTGCTGTACATTGCACTTTGTAATCCAGGTAGGGATTTGGCCAACTATGGGAATTTGAAATCAAATAATATTATAAGTAGATCAGAGAATATGTAACAGCTTTTTGGTCAAGTAATAAGCTGAGGAACAGTAGTAATGTCTTCTTGAATGCATATATTATATAGTATATAGTATATATTATGCCCTCTGTGTGTGCAAATAATGTACTTGTTTCATTTTGACTCAGTTGTTTTACCTCAGTGTTGGTTGCAGACAGTTCTCTGAGCTTAACAGTGTGGAAAGCTCAAATCTCAGTGTCCACTTGACCATACCTGACTCTTGCTATAGCAAGAAATTTGGTCATCAGTGTATAGGAGTTTTTCTACAATGTTTACTCCTCAAATCACACGAGTGTGTTATATCCTAAACCACTCTTTGTGTCATGCAAGGTTACCAGTGCTGCTTGTCAGAAAAGATTGATTTATTGAGCGAAACAAATATTGGTTAATAGAACTATACCTGCTTAAGTTTTTAATGTGTAATTTATGGCTAGAACTTAGAGCATATTTCACTGCATGAGACAAAGGGGCTATTTAACTTAATACTGTGTTTTCAACAGAGGCCAGTGGCAAATGACTAGAGAAGAATGTAAGAATGAAGTAAACAAGATACAGAGGTCTCCTCATTTGAAAGACTTCTTCCATGAACTTGTGTGGATTTTTCGGGGAGCTGGAGGGTTTGGTTTGATTTGGTTTGCTTGGGGGTTTTTGTTTGGTTGGTTTTTAATTGAAACTCTTGCAGAGAGGAGTTATAGCTCTATCACATTTTGTGTAAACACCTCATTTCATTTGGGTGTTGGTCATACTGTGGTGTAGAAAAAGCATGTCAGAACCTTAGAAAATCTTATTCTTTGTAGTCCTACTCTGCCATCACCCAGAATATATGTGGATTTTTATTAGGCTTTGTGCCAAGTCAGTAGTTGCTTGGGGAACCATTTTGTTTGATTCATTGGAAAGGGGTCAGTGTGGAATGAAAAAACTGATTGCAGTGGAGATAGAATGCAAAGGTCTGTTACTCTATTGGGAGCAGTGCTCCTTTGCATGATAAACTTGAGGACATTGGACATGAAGGAAGAGGTGAGGGGGAAGAGGACATGTAGCTCACTGGCTCACTAGATGGAGGGGTTAATTCATGGTTACTTCATAGGCCATTTTTCTAAAGAGAGACCTTTCTACCAGTGCCCTAAGCAAGTGCCTACTACTTAAAGCCAGGAACGAGACATATTTGGTTTATTTCCAAAGCTGACATGGAAGCCATCCCGTGTGGCTCACAAAGGTGGAATACTGGACAGGTATCCTGCCCCAGGAAACACTGCTGCAGTTGTATAGAGATCTACTGAGGAAGTCCTGGTCCCATCAGTCACAGTGTGCTGCTCTATGTGCAGCAGCGTGCGAACCATGGAGCTGGTGTTGCTTAGCTGCCACATAAAGCACTGAGAGCCTTGTTCTGCCTTGAAGTCATTATTGTCTAATTAATTTAAGGCTAATCTTGTCTTAATCAAGGATGGAATTTCATTCTCCCTTGAAGTAAATGCTCAAAGGGGTTTAGGGTTTACACTGCAGTGTAAATGCAGCGTAATGCAGCAGTGTAAATGCATCTTTACTTTTTCAAGACTCCTTTCTCTTCTTTTCACCATGTCTAAACTCTAACTGTATAGTTATAAACTTTGAGCTGGAAGATATGCTGCAACAGAGAGCTTGGAAATGGTGGTTCGGAGATTGAGTTGTGGTTCTGAGTTATGCTGATGTACTGCAAAGATGGTTGCAATAAGGAATGTTGCTTCCCCTCTGTTTCTGCTGACTGAATGGACTTCTATCAAATAACTTAGAATGTAATGGGGAGAAAAATGTGCCTTTGCTTTCCTTTCCCCCCACTTGGTTTTCCTGCTGTCCTATAAGAGGTCGCTTCAGATTGTGATTGTAGTCATTGAAGAATGAAAATTATCTCAGTGAGAATGGAGATAATTTAAAAATCAAAAAGGAAAGGACATAGAGATTATAAACTGGGGCAGTGGGCACAATGGGTACTTGTGAGGAATCATAGAATCACAGAATCATAGAATGGTTTGGGTTGGAAAGGACCTTAAGATCATCCAGTTCCAACCCCCCTGCCATGGGCAGGGACACCTCACACTAAACTATGCCACCCAAGGCTCTGTCCAGCCTGGCCTTGAACACTGCCAGGGATAGAGCATCTAGAATCTGTGAATCTTCAAAGAGTAATGTACTTGATTGTCGTGGAGAAAAAGAGATGCAGAACATCTGTGAAGATCACTCTACAGCCACTGAGGTTTCAGATATCTCCAGACATCAAACTTGGCAGGTTTTCCAGAGCTCTCTGGAATGACTGTCTAAGCCTTTGTATGCACAAAATTGCCACTTACAGACATTAAAAATCCAGTCTAGCGCTCTGGGAGGCCAAAAAAAACACTTGGGAAAGAAACACTGGGCCCTTTCTTCCTTACTTGATGCTTTGAATCTTATGGCATTTTATTCCTGACCTTTACCTGCAAACTTCACATTCATTTTCAGATGTTTTTATCATTGAAAGCTCTCAAGTCTTGAGTTGGCGGCATGCACATCTTCTGCCTAGTGCTTGAGTGTCGTGGGTGCATTTGATAGTTGATAGTGCTGTGCTTCCTATCCTGTTTCTCAGAAGCCAAGCTTGCTCTGCTTCGATTGGCCAACATCCAAACACTTCTGCCTGATGTTTATGTGCTATAAAAGTGTTTCATGGAATAAATTCTCACTTAGCTCATACTTTTTGAGAAGGGCCAGATCTGTAAGGTGTTTGTAACAGCTTACAGACTGACTTCTGAGGTTGCATTCCAACAGTGGTCGTTGTTCTGTGGTGCAGGAGGGCATTGATACTAATGTCCTCCTTTAAAGCTCACTTGGGTGTTCCTGCCTTCTAGTGCTGTCTACAGTAGAGTAGAACCCAGAACAGCTACTGGCTCCCAGCAAGAACTGATGGAACAGGGCACTGGAGCCACTCTGTGCAGCCTCTTCTTCCCCAAGCTCTCTGTCCCTTCAGTACATCTTTGCATTCCTCTGTGCTGTACTTTGCTTGACAAGATGTATCCAGGGCTGCTTTGGGAGACACAAACCACCAGCAGCATGTTAGAGTTTCTCTTTGGTTGATTGGTTTTCTTTCCTTTCTGTAAATTGCTTTTCTGGCATTCTGCTTTCCTCAGTCCTGATGGTAACATAAATGTTTAGTAATGTGTAACCTGACAGAGACATCAACCAGTTTGATAGAAACGTATTCAGTATGTGGGGTTTTTGGTTCCCATTTAGCCATAGTTTCTCCCTCTAAAGTGGAAGTATCTTTTCTCTTTCATTCAAACAAACAGCAGATTTTCTGCCCCCCCCCTCCCTAAGTGTAATAGAGTCTTGAAGAATGATTTAGTAGAGGAAAACATCTTTTTTGTCCCTAAATCTAAACGTGGAAAGAGAGAAAGCTGCCAAGAGTCGATGAGATCTGAAGCTGGTGTCTGCAGTGGACTTCCACAGAAGTGCTAGTACACACACAGAGACAGCAGTGGAGGTAGTGCCACGTAGCATTGATTCAGGTTGGTGGCAGAAATACAGAGGAATGAAACAGGTACTAGATAAAACAGACCCATGTTATCTGGCTGCTAGGAGTAATCTGTAGGAGAACATGCTCTGTACGCTTTAGGTGATTCATTGCTGTCCATAGCAAGCTAGTTGCCTAGAACTTGTCAGGGAAAAAGTCCTTTGATGCTACAAACTCCTGTTGAATGTGGATTCAAGTAAAATAGGGTAAACAAGTAAAAAATGAACTTGTTTGGAAGCCTGACTTCCATGGAGGGAAATACACTATTTTGTCTACATAGAATAATTGTACCACTCTTCTCACAGAGAAGTTCCAGCACCTTGATGGTTGGTGAACTTGGAAGTTCCTTTAAAATGCTGACTTAATGCCAGGGTCTTGTCACATCCTTGCAGTAAGATGCTCAAATATGTCTGAATTATGAGTCTTGGGAGAGATAGGGAGGTTTGGACAGCTAAATTAGCTTAAACCTCCATCTGTGCTGAGCATGATCCAACACACATGTGCCAGGGGCTGCTTTCCTTTGCCTCTCCCAACTGTGGCACAGTTACTGAGGCAGTGAGCAGGGCACTGACAGCAGCAAGGGCAAGTGTTCCAAGTTCTATTTGCTACCTCCTATAATACTAATGCAACATCTGTGTTTGAAATGAGAGTGTTTGGAACAGGAGAAAATGCAAGGAAGAAAAGATGGATGATAATACAGCATCATGGATGATAACACTGAATTCGAGTTCTGTCTCCTGTTTAAGAAGTGTTTTAAGTGATTGCAGATGCTGTATCTGGAAATTTCTGATATTAATCCACATACATCTACGTCTGCATCCTGCGCAGCTCAAATGTATTTGGTAAAATCTCATAGGTTGTTTACTTGGTGGGCAGTTCGATCCTTTTATGTTTCCATTTAAAGTTTGCTTGAATTCACACTGCAAAGGGAAACTTTTGAAGACATTTCAATAGGATGTTCAAAGATAACAGCAATTACCAAGTGAGGAAGAGCAGACTACTTCTAAAGCTCTAATTATAGTTTTGCTAATGGAGAGCAGAGGAATGTTATTCCTTTGGCTTTGTTTTAATCTGTTTCTTTTTGTGCATGTCCAGATCAAAGTGCTGTGGTATTCCTAGATGATGACTCTGTTTAAATGTTGCTTGCTGTGGTATGGAGTGTCACTGTTAAGGTCAGGTTAGTGCAGCCTGTGTGGGTCCCCTCCTTGGGGCAGTGATATAACAGACACTCTTCCTTATTTTTTCCCCTTTTTTTCTTCTTGGCCATGTATCTCAGCTATAATTGCATTTTGGCTACAGGCATGAAAAGCCTGAGGTAGAGGAAGCAGAGCACTGGCAAACGTGTTCGTAATACTAGATGAGATGGAGCAAAGGAAGAGACAGGATCAGGTAATTTTCCTCACTGAACTAGTGCTTGTGGTAGTGCTGTGTCCTTCTGCCCACTACCTGTTTGCCCAGAGAGATTAGGAGCATCTGCCTTCCCAGTCTGAGCTTCTAACACAGGCTTCTGACCTGGACAATGTTGTTGGTATGGGAGATAAAGGTTCCAGACTTCCTGATCACCACAAAGGAAAGCTTGAACAGTTCGTGGTGTGCACGGCAGTGCTGGGCTTTCTGCTCCAGAGCAGTGCAACAACTGTAGGGCGCTTCTCCAGACCTGAGTAACTTTCCTATGGCCATTTATCATTAAAGCAACTAAAAACATGCCATGGGTTCTGTCAAACGTTTGCTTTCTAACTCTGAATACTTGTAAAGACTTGGTGATTAGGGGAAGATTGCCGCTTCTTCAGGATTAACTTGTTCTGAACTCTGTTCTCAAAGAGGAAAAGAAACAAGCAACAAAATTGAGACTTTTCTAAAGAAGTCTTCTAAGCAAAAGCTCAGTTTTCTTAATTCCAGTCAAGAAAAACAGAATGAAGGAATCACTAAACAGTTGACTGAATCCTTGAGGATGGAAAGATTGAATCGGGAAGTCTCTGTAGGTGTCGCTGCTTGCTATTCCCATTGTTCACAGCTGCATAGTGATGCTTTACTAATGTTACAAACGATCAGAACCTAGTGATCTGTAAATACCAACCACGGTCTCTAGGACTGTACACATGGAAAAATCTGCAGGGAGGAGTCTGTGGAAATGTTGTGTTTCTTTGACCACGTTCTGAGGTGTGCTGCTGCGTGTTGCGGCTCAGTTCGGCTGGAGTCTGTATCTGTTCCTCATCTTGACTGGTGCTGTGGGAACAGAATTTTGGTTCATTTCAATGTAGAACAAGAAACATTGACTATGGATATTTGGAATATTGGTGTGAATGTAAGAAGAATCTATTACCAAAAAGTCCACTGTTAATTATATTATGAATAGAATAGAAGTCTTCTTTAAAAGGTGCAATCACAGCAATGCAAAAAGGCGACTCATGAAAAGCTTGGCAGCCCTCAAAATAGATTCTTTAAGTAAGTGGTTGCATCTTATATTTTCTTCATCTGTTATCAAATATTATTGGTTGTATTGTTCATACTGCGTCAAGTGTTTATTTCTGATATGTATTTGTGATCTTATTCTACTGCGTGAACTTCTTTGATGGGGATGGGAGGATTCATCTTGGGAACAGCTAAATGAAGCAAATTCCCAAGAGCAACCAAGGCATTGTGTCTAATAATGAGCCTGACACAGAAAAGTACTGGCAATATAATTTGACTATCAATCACTGTCATCTCTGGAGCATGTGAAGCTTATGGCAGCTGCAAGAACAGCTGTAACCCAGGTCTATTGTCCTTGTGACCATCCCATGTATTTCTGAAGCCTATTAATGGCATTTTTAGGGCTTGAAACTGGATGGTAGTAATATAAATCTGAATATTCTAAATGACACTGGCTCATTAGGCAGTGCTTTCTACAATAATATCTAATTTTTGAGAGTTCACTTGGCAAAAGAAAAGACATTTGAAATGGGACAAGTGTTACAGCTTTACAAATGCGAGCAGCGTTTTCCTATTTAGCACAAAGCGAGAGGCAAACACTCAACAGATGTATCTAATTGCTCCTTCTGCTCAGTGTACTTTATTCCTTCCAAATGCCTGAGGGAAGACTTCGCCTTTCTGTGAGGGTGAGGCAAACAGCATCTCGCCTGGCATCAGGGCCTTTATGGATCCAGATGGATAGGTGTATTCCACAGCAAGAAAAGGAAGGTGTATAGTTGTCTGTCTACTTCCTTGCTTTTACTAACAACGATATGTAATGAGCAAGATGTCTGTGATGTCTGTTGTATGTCTTAGTCTTGTGCTCCCACAGTTTCTGTGTTTAGGATCCACCTTCTTCCTGCTTGAATTTTATCTGTTTATGAATGTTTTGACAGTCTTGTTCCCTGTAGATTTTGAAGTCTTCAGAAGAAGAGTTGGACGTTTCCAAGGCACGTGAGCACAAGACTAATGGTACTGTGCATCTTTAATCAGAAAAATAAGTGTTGGAGACTTCTGAAAAGGAAGACCCCTGGAGAAAAAATGATGAATTTCAGCTCCTGCGTTACTAGCTCTATTCCAACGTAAGCTTCATAGTCTCAGGTGGCTTAGCCCTGGTTTGCCTCTTTGCTGTTGGTTAAGTGAATTGGAGATATTTAGTGTACTTTTAGCTTCTCTCATGTATAAGCAACTGCTAAGGCTTCTGTAGGGTATTTTGTGCTGCCTTTTGAACATGAGCCTTCATAGGCACTACTCAGGCTTCCAAGTTCTAGTCATTTTGATGCAAAGTTCGAGTGGATTTGCTGAATGTATTTTGCTTGGCAGCTGTGGGAGTATTGAGCCATATGGAGCTCTGCTGAAAGCTGAGACAAGCTCAAGACTTATAGTGATGTTTTAAAAAAATCCTAACACAGCTTCTATTTCTACTAGGGACTTGGAGGGAATCCTCAAACTAGTTTCACATACGCCACTGAACCTCAAAGATAAATGACAGTTGTGATGGAGAGCTAGATTTAAAGATATGTTAGAGACTATTTCCTCCAGTCAAACATTGCTTCAACTCTTTCTATGGCTCTCACACTGTGTATTTAAGTGCATTCAATCTTTGCTGTCTGAATTCATCAATGACAATGATTTGCTTCAGGTAATCATGCAGAGTGGAGAGCACTGGGTAACAGTGCTTTTTGCAAATGTATTTCCTCTTATTAAGTATTTCTGGCTCAGAAAAATTTGAGAACCTGCTGGATATCAAAGGCTCTTTCCTAGCTCGTAGCTCCTTGCATGTTTATCTCTTCCACCACACTATCCTCTGTGATACCAAACTGCTCTGTTACACAATACCGTTCAGTCTGGGCTGAGAGCAGAACTCTGCGGACGTTATAAGCATTGAAGGAGTTCAACAAGGAGGTGTTTGGTAAAGAAGGTAGCAGTGCTTTGGGATTCTCTGTCATTAACCTGTTGATGCCTCCTGCTGCACCATTTCTGTGATAGAATCTTTCTGCAAACTCAGCCAGATGAATGGTGTGTCTGACTGATGTATCCAGTCAAAGTGAGAGAAGGACTGTTATTTAGTACCTGCATCTGCAGGAAGATACCAGTAAGCCAGTCATTCAGCTCAGCTCGCCCATGCGACTGTGCTGTGCAGATGATTGCACGCTTCCCACTAACAAGATTACTTCTACTGTGTAATGTTTGTGGTTTATTTTACTCTTATATCAAACCAACAATTGTCATGTGTCCTCTGGTGTTGTGGATATTAAAATGCAGCATAAATATTTGGTCTTCTGTAGTGATTCTGGCCTATGAAATAATTCTGAGTAGGATTCAGGGTTCTGGGTTACTACTCAGGCTTCTAAATTTAGAATTTCATTTTGAGCAGACATACAAATTTTAAGGGGGTAGTTTTCAAAAACTGAGATATTTAACTTCAAATGACAGTAACCAAGTAACTCTAGTAAAGATCTAATAACTCCTGAAAATAAATACATATGTATACTATATCTAATAGAGAAAAGTAGCATATACATCGCATCGTAGAATAGTTAGGGTTGGAAAGGACCTGAAGATCATCCTGTTCCAGCTCCCTGCCATATGCAGGAGCACCTCATACTAGACCCATATTGCCCAAGGTTCTGTCCAACCTGGCCTTGAACCCTGCCAGGGATGGGGCAGCCACAGCTTCTTTGGGCAATCTGTGCTGGTGCCTCATCAACCTCACAGTAAAGAACTTCTTCCTTAAATCGAAGCTGAACTTCCCCTGTTTCAGTTTAAACCCATCACCTATCATTTACAGTCCATGGTGAAGAGTCCCTCTCCGTGATACAGGTTAGCTGAGCTGCTGGTCTAGGCAAAAGTAACTAAAGATGACACAAAGGTAGCTGCTTTAGTACTTGCAAGGATGGTTAGTCCTCTGGGGTGTGGAATGTTAATAGAAATGGAATGGAATGGAATGGAATAAAATTAACAATGTGGAGCAGTTGATACATACATTGCAGTCACTGAATAGTATTTGAACATGAGTGTAAGCGGATTAGTGTGTAATGTGATGTAAGGTGCTTCCACCTATCTGAGTTACTGTGAGTTGCTGGAAGAGCATTCATAAGGCAGTACATAAAAGGCTATAAAGGTGTTTCAGGACTGGAAGAGTTAATGTGGAGTCATCTGAGTCCCAGCAACTCTCCAAATCTGTTAAGGAATTCAAAAACACATAAAGAAGATCTAATTTCATCATATTTTAGGTCTGAAGTAACAGAACTGTAAGAGAATCCTCTCCCTTGACCTGCTGCTCAGGCTGCTGGGGATGCAGCCCAGGAGACAGTTGGTTTCTGGGCTGCAAGTGCACACTGCTGGGTCTTGGTGAGCTTCTCATTGACCAACACCCCTCAAGACCTTCTCCTCTGTGCTGCTGTCAATTCAGTCTCCCCCAGCCTGTATTTGTGCTTACGATTGCTCTGACTCTGATGCAGGACCTCGCACTTGGTCTTGTTGCACTAATCCATTGCAAGCTCTAATTTCACCCATTGCAATAGCTCTTCAGTCCCTAGGGCTGTAATTATTGTGATGTGTTCACGTTTTACATCATTTCTGCTCTGATTTCTGCTCCAGGGTTGGGTGCACAGTAGAGAACTCTTACAGAAGCAAAAGTACAATGTCAAATGCTTGTTTTCTGTCGATGAAACAGACTACTCCTACCCAAGGGTGCTGAACCAGCCCCCTCACAATCATGGTGTGTCTGCAGTGTAGTCCAGAAATGGTGCATACTCGAGTTCATTCCGTCAGCCACCTTTCAGTTTAATTCCACCCTGAACTTGAGAATAATAAAGATTTTACAGATTAATTATGCACATTAATTAAAAATAATTCACATTGTTAATTTTCATCAAGTGATCATAAGTGGAATTGTAAAACAAGACAGTCTCTATTTGCCAAGCTGCTTTACCTAGGATAAAGCCTTTGGTTTATTCACCAAAACCCCTCTAAAACTAGTTCATGCCTGAACACATCCAACACACTTAAAAATTTACTTTAGTGAAACAATTTTACTTCTAAATCCACTGCTATTGCTTAATTTTCAGATTTTTTAGTCACTTATTTCTTCTTGATTAAAATATAACCTGATTAATGCTGGACCGAAAGGCTTTGGCTGCCCAAGAACTGACATTCCAAGTAGTCTTTCAGCTTCCAAAAGTGCCTTTAGGAGCTCTGCTCCTTCAGACTTTTAATTTTCTTCCCCACGGTATGGGTTTAAACTGAAACAGAGGAAGTTCAGTTTGGATATAATGAAGAAGCTCTTCCCTATGAGGGTGGTGAGGCACTGGAGCAGATTGCCCAAAGAAGCTGTGGCTGCCCCATCCCTGGCAGGGTTCAAGGCCAGGTTGGACATAACCTTGGGCAACATGGTCTAGTGTGAGGTGTTCCTGCACGTGGCAGGGAGCTGGAACAGGATGATGTTAAGGTCCTTTCCAACCCAAACCATTCTGTGATTCTGATTCTATGGTAGCTTGATTATAGGATGCAAATATCCACAAATGTCCATGTCTTTTCTTCTGCACATGCTCTCCTACTACCTTATAAAAAATACCAAATGGAGCAATTATTCAGCAAGGCACAAAACTTAAAAAGATTTACATTTCATACAAGAGAATGGAAAATGTGTTCTGCTTCTACCACTAGAGAATTCCATGGCTCTGACCCTGCCAAAATCTGCATAGCTTATTTCACAGGCTCAGCTTTGCCTGGTAAAGTAGCGAGGATCACCTGGAGTGCATTAACTTGAATCATGCACGTGCATTAAAACCTCCAAACCTCTGGATTTCATTGCTAATGTGTAATTTACTCTGATTTTACAGTGATGATTTTACAGAAGAATTTACAGTGATGTTAAGCAGACGATATGAAGACTACTGAAGAAACTTATAGGTGAAGTGAATAGAAGCTGAATCCAGATAAACATGAATTAGGTGTCAGGTATGAAAACTACGGGATTCTACGTGGCTGTAACTGGTTGATGTATATGCTCTCTGCTATGCTGGAGGTCAGGCAGGTCCAAAGCTGTGCTGCCCTTCATGGAATAACTAACTAAATAATGTCTCTTTAACAGAAGATGTTTGGGAATGTTTCTCTTGGCAATCGTGCTCTGTGTTGCAAACCAATATGTTAAAATATCTGGTGTATCTTCCTGTTTGAGGGGAAGGATTTTAATTTCACTTGGTTGATGACTTTCTTTATAAAAAGAGTATTTTGTGCCAATAGTACAAGAATGTTATTAAGACAAATTAGATCTACAACATTTCCAATTATTGAACTTTACTAGACGAATAAAGCAGCAGGGAGTTATGTTCCAGTAACTGCCTTTCAACAAATGTGCATTAAACCTTATTGAACTGATCCTCTCTCTGAAACTGCTCTGTTTTGTTGTACATTAGAGTAATGGTGCGTCAAACGCCGGTTCCACCAGCAGTTCCTGCCTCCTCCTGATCTTTTTCAGGATCTTGAAAGTGTTTGGGGAATGTAGTTATTTTGGATAAAGGGACACAACTTTATGGACCTAGTGAAGCTCTGATAGAATACATGATCTCAGAATCTGCACCTTTCTATTTAAATATGGTAGTGCTGTTTAAGTCTGTTTGAACAGCAAGGCTCTTGCCCATCATAAGGAAAGCTTGCTTCCCTCTGCTTTTCTTGTCACATGCAGGGAAAACAGTGAAATTCCACCTCCTGTGGGAGGAAAACTCGGGCTGCTAGTTCTTACTGGGCAGAGTGGTGTTGTTAATCACGGCTCTGGACTTCAAACATGAACCCATCTATGCCAGGAGTAGTTGTGAGCTCATTTCCTTCCTTTGTCCATGCTGAATGGAGACTTCCTGATCTTTCAGCTGGCAGCATAGTCGTGTTTGTAGGGCCACTTGGAAAGGATGTGGGTAATATCTTGGGAGCTCTGCCACCCTTGATTAAAATCTCTGATGGCTGGCTAAGAGTATGAACGCTGAGATGCTGCAAAAGAGTGTGTGCTGAAGTGTGTCACACAAATGAACTTGTGGGCTGTCCATTTTGGTGGGAGAGAGGTGTCAGTGCTCCTTACTTGACTGTTGTGTCTGCCTGCTCCAAGCCATTGTCCCATGCAATGCAGCACTGGGTGCAAAGCCTATGTCAGGGGGATATTGTTGCCATTAAGAAGCAAGTAACTGAGTTATCTGACTAGGGTTTTTATCTGGGGAGTTTGGGTTTGTTCTGTGTTTTGTGGGGTCTGACAGTCACTTTATATAGCTTTCTAAAAACCAATGGAATACAGATCTGTTGTTGGTATATTCCATCCCCATGGAATATTCCTGCCTATAAAATTAATGCTTTTAAGAGGTAATGTGTAATCCAGGAATGCTTTGGTGTTGCATCCTCTGGGTTCAGTGCAGTTCCCACTCGCCAGCAGCATTGGCCTTCAGTTGTAAGCATAGTGTGTGATTGTTGATTTTTAACTTTTTTGGGGGAAGGCTGCATTTAAAATATTAGGCAGGGGGGAAATGAGAAAAAAATGGAATCCTGAAATGGACATTTCCATTTAAATCTGAGGAGGAATCTAGGAAAGAAATGAACAAGCCAGGTTGCAGTATCACGTACAAAACTTTGTAGCTCTCCTACTCTATTTTTTATATCTTTATTTTTCCTTATTTTTGGCCTAATCTAACTCTTGGCTCATGTTTTCTGTAATGTGGGAGACCTGGATTGAGTTCCTGCTTCTGTCTGAGGGCATGTCAACCGATGTGTATCTCCCAGCCATCAAGGAAGCAGCTTAGCTGACAGACTGTTCTCTCTTGTTAATGCTGTTCCACTTTCTATAAACCACAGGGAGCCCTAGGACTAGGATGCTCTCTTGGCAGACTGTAGCTTCATTATGGGTTTGAATTTGACCACTTTGGTGCTGGAAAGTGCCTTTGCAGGTACTGGCATTTCACTACCCTCGTGCCTGACTTCATGACTCTGTGTCAGTGATACTGGAATCCTTCAAAGGCAAAGGTAGGTACTGGATTTAACCACATTATGGTGGGACCCATCAGTAACAAAGAACTTGATTGAACTTTGCCTGTTTCAGCTGTGATGGGCTTGATTTTTTTCTATGGGGATGAATGCCGTACAAAGAGCATCTGATGATCTCTACTTGATAATCAAGTCTGTTGGGGAAGAGGAGCAGTTGCCTGGTGCCTGGTTAGATAAGCATTGCTTTTACGGTATGGAGGGAACTAGAACTGGAAGGACCAACTAAATAATACCTTTTTGGCTCATATCTGCCTGGCTTGCTTCCAGGAAAACACAGCTCCTGTAGATGCATTCCCTGAGTACAGTGTGATCCTTTGGAGACAACTACTGCAAAAAGGGGGCATGCAAACATAAAGACAGGTGACTGTTAGTCCAATAGTAATTTTGAAGTGCTCCAAGTCCCTCTAGGACAGTGTGTAAGTGTTCAGGGACTGATGTCTCAGTAGTACCTGCAATTCATGGCTGTTTTGTGTTTGTTCTGAAGTAGCCACCAGCTGGTGTGCAACAGAAGAACATCTTGTCCCTGCTCCACGAAGTTGAACTCCAAACTAAAAATGGCCTTACGTTCCAGAGGCCTCAGCTCCTACTCGGATACCTGCTGAAGGAGGTGAGATTCCTGAAGTGCTTGGTACCTACCAGTGTCTTGCCCATTTGGTTTTATCCTGTCTTGGAGCTGCTGCTCTGGCCTTTTCTCCAGTCTCTACCATCTCCACCTTCGTTGTCATTCACTGCTGTTTCCAGCTGCAGATCTGGAATGTGTCCTAAGGGACAGCCGCAGAGCCTGGGCTTGAGCAGCTTCCTCAATGCCCCTGTGCTTTTTCTCCCTGCCCTTGCTAGGGTGAATCTTGCCTCAAAACCAGAAGAACAGCCAAACACCTTTGAAAATCAACACCCAGCAAGTACTGGGGGAGTTCTTACATGGCTTTTACTTTGCTCTTTTCATTTGTGAAGACTTGATAGGAAATGACTGCACAGCTTCCATCCATAAAACCTGGGTGTGCTATTTCTCCAGCCCCTTCGTTTCTCTTTAACTGCACCGCAGTGGGTTGCAGCCCTCATTGCAAGTAAATGTACAACTGTTATTAAGCAGCTCTGCCAGCGTGGTTTAGTCTGTATGTGTCAAGGTGACTTTCTTGAGTGGGAAATGGTTGTTGTGTCGTGTGTCCGTCGTCGTCCCGTCCCCCCGCCCCGAGTAATTTTCTCTGACACATCTCTAACTTTCCAATGGGAACAACTGTACATATTGTTTCTGGAGACTTTTAACAGGGTTGAAAACAATTTTTTAAAGGGGTTGAACCATAGTCTTTTGCACAAAGGCAGGCAAAACAATCACTGCTTGGCCTTTTTCCAGGCAAGCATTTGAGCCCCTCTCTATGACTGCTTTTGATCACAGGGCACTTATGCTGCTTTTGGGAACATGGACCTGAAAACAAACCCCCTGTATCCAAATAAGTGTCACACTTTCAAGGATGCATAAATACTTTTGGTCCTCTGTAAGTCAAATATAGCTGTTTCAAATCTCATATTCTCCCCCAAAATTGTGTTTTTGGGGAAGAGTTGCTCTAGAGGAGGGGAAATAGACCCCAGAAAATGACCAGGAAAAAGGCTTTCAGGAAGGATTAGTCTTGCAACCAGTTCTGTCCTTCAGGTACCTTTTTCTTCATTTGCATCTTCAATTCATAGTTATGAATAAAGACAGAGTTCTCTTCTTGCATGCTGTTTCACACCATTATATTATTATACAATGCATTACATTTTTTGCTTGCTTCTCCTTCTTCTGTTTTTTTTTTCTGATAGAGTTCCATACTTCAGCTGCTTGGAAGAATCTTGCTCTACTGTAGATGTTCATTTTATATATATATTTGCAGTAGAGTCTGAAATTTCCTTTGGGCAGCACATACCTGTTTCAGTCGATCTGGGCAGTGAACATTTCATTCTGAGGTGAGTCTGTTCCAGCAGTATCACACAGAAATCACTGTTGCATTCTTTAGTGGAGTATTATAATTGTCAGACACTACAAAAGTAGTGACCATTCATCACATCTGTGTCATATATTCTAATTGTTTGAATGTCTTGAATGAGGCAATAAACTAAACAACCAGTCTCCAAACCCAGCTGTATCTCCTCTGTTAATCAGCCTCTTCTGAAGTGCATGATTACACTTCAGTGTGACACAGTGCTGACAGACTGCTACCCTTTGCGGAGCTAATGAGCTCTGTGTCGGTACTAATATCCTAAGTCATTAACACAGGTTTACACAGATGTAAGCATTGCACAATTGATAACTTGAATTTTTAAAGACTTAAAGATGGAGTGAAGGATCTGACAAATATTTTAGTCTTTCTGCTTGCTTGCAGCGTCCTGCTAGCCTAGAGACACAAATCAGTTCCTCGATGTTCTGTTCTTGCTGTTGCTTATGGGCCAGAGTTACTGCAAATGTCATCCCCTCACCAGAGCTCCCAGAAGGAGAGTTCCTGAAGATGTAATTCTAGGAGTTCATGTCAGAATTCAGAGTTCTTGGAAGACTGTTTTTCCTCGGGGCAAGGCTTTTGGGAATGACTCATCAGACCAAGGTATATTTTGAATATATAAAGGCAGGTGCAGCTGAAGGCAAAGTCACGTTTGCCTGTACTTAGAGGTCTTCTATTACAAACGTGCTCTCGGGTTGTATTCATTCACCTGCACCTTTAACAAAGAATCCCAACCCCAACACTTGCTATCCTATGCGCAGTTTGCACATGTTAGAGATTATAGTTCAGAGGGCTCAAAATCTTCATAGGATCAGTTCTGATTTAGTTATGACATGACAGCCCATGATGGATGACTTAAGGAGCTGCTAGGAAATGGCTTGTCCATTGCTGTTTATATGAGCCATCTCTTTGCTGTTCCTTCAGTCTCTGACAGAACAGTGGTTTTGAAACACATCTATGCTGGCCCTGCAGCTGTGTCCTGATTCAGTGCCTTTTTGGTGCATTTCTTGTTTGTGCAGATACTAAGTGTACAAAACCTTGGCTGTGCGATGTGACATATTACATTAGTGTGAGTCATGCATGCGACGGGAAGAGCAGAGTTGGTGAAATGATGATAATAAATTGGGAAGGTATAGGGTGATGATGGGTATACCACTCTAGGGAAGTGTTCTGACTTTAATGTTGCAACAGACACACTGTACTATATTTCAGGAAAAAGAGAATTGATGGCTTTGGTACTGCCTTAATTGGAAGAGGTAGAATCTGTTGCAGAACTGCTGAAGTGTAGAAAAGCATCTATACAGAAAGTTTGACTTAAAGGTCTGTAGAAAAGGGTTGCAGCATTTTAGTGGGACTTAAATCAGCTTCTTTACTGAATATGAGTAAGTGCCTACCTCAGTCCGGCAGCTTTAAAAACCTGCAGGAGCAGGGAGGAGAGTCACCAGCACAACAGTGATCGCTCTGAAGCTGTTAAGATCTAGGTGACCTTCAGCCACTTACTTTTTCTTTGCTTGTGAAAACCCTAGGGTGACAGGAGGGCTTCATATCCCACCAAGAAGTGTTTAAATAGGATACTTCCGAATGCGACAAAAGGAGGTCCCTAATGATCTAAATATTGACGTGAGGAGCCAGTTGCAAGGAAGGAGGAAAACGTTTTCCTTTGCATGTAGTTTCAACTCTGAATTCTACTGTGCTCACCTGATATTTGGAGAGGCAAAGGCAAGTGTGCTAATATGATGCCAAAAGGCGCAACTGAAAGCTCAGAAAGTTCTTGTTTTGTACTTGATAGTGCAGGGAAAAAATAATGCAAAATAAAGAGCCGTGCTGTAGACAAGAGGAACAAGACAGCTTATCAGTAGCTGTCAGGAGCCCTGATAAGAGAGATGTTCATTTCTTCAGCTGAATTCCTGATGAGGCTGTGGCTGCCATCCCTGTTCAAGGGCAGGCAACCGAGAAGAGCAAGTTCTCCTCTCTGATAATGACAGGTGAGAGATATACTAGCATGGAAAACATCACTGTTGGGAATCAGCAGTGTGATCAGAAAACCAGACCCTGTTGCTAAAAAGAATGTAAAGCAGTACCTATAGGCTGCATCGTTTGCAATATAGAGCCTGGAAAGCCTTTGGAATGCCTCGCGTTCCACCTGTTGCATCCCTGTTCTCTGCTGGCATGCTGCGATGTCTGTGTGGCACCTGCTTGCTGATAACAACCACTGTAGCTGTGGGGGAGATGCAAAGAGCACCTTGCTGGATCTGCAGAGACAGGCTGGCTTAAGAGTTTCTTTCTCTCTTGAAAAGCAAGTAGTGGACAAACTGCATATGAAGAAGTTGTGGAACTTCTGTATATGAGGTACGACTGTTTTTTTTTTCCTCAATAGGATTAGTTGATGGGGGTTTAGGGCACTTGGGACATAGCCTATAACTGATAATATCACTTTTATTCATGTGCATGCTTACGTATTATTCATTGCTAACCCAGTTGCTTTTATGTCTTGTTACTGTAGATGTGTCTTAGGGCTCAAAAGAGCTGCATGGGACAGTAGTCTGTGTTCTGAGTCACAGGCAGGCATTTCGACTACTGCCTATCTTTGCTTTAAACTGCTGGAGCTGTTTAAGCAGAACTAGACATCTGTAATGACATGTTTTCACAGCCCAGTACTTCCCACTGCAGAGCTGAGCCATCGTACTGTTGTATCAAAAAATGGCAGGTGGCAGAGAATGTAAGAATCCTTCTTTCCTGCCCCCTTTCCCAAAACCACTGCCTGCTGCAGCAGAACAAGCCATCGCTTTGGTAGTTTTAAACATCTGAAGCACTCCTTTGACTGGTCCTTCAAAGAAGTGAGAGACGGGCAGTGTTCCTTTCTTATGGCATAAAATGTCCCAAGAGCTACAATTGCACAAAAAGCAGGAAATCAAACATGCAACCTGGAAATAATTGAACCCTCAATTGTTTAAATTGGAATCAAGTGGCTGCAAGCTGCAGTTGGTTATTTTTAGATAGCTTTGATGGTTTGATGATTTAAAGTCCTATCACTGCCTCTAGTATTTATCACAGCAATCTGTTTAAATTTGATCAGAGACTGCAGTCCTCCAGAGTTTGTTCTTATGTCATTTAGAAGTTGAGTGACAAGGCAAGAGGCTGCCCATACTTTCAGTCTTGTGGCAGCACTCTGTGTAATACCAGTAGTACTTTTGGGTAAATTCCTCACCATACTGGCTTCTACCTGTTTCAATATACTTGTGAGAGCAGAATACCTTCCAGTGATGTGATAGGAAATGTGGTAAGGCTGATAAGACTACGTGCAGAATCTAAGCTGCAAGAAGAAGTAATGAAAAGGTAGGGAAGGAAAACCAGAGCATTGAAGAACTCTTGAAGTCATAAGAAGTTGGGCCAGACCTTCAGTGGTAATATCAGCTCTCATGACAATAAGCACAGGGTGACATAGAAGGTGACAGTGATGATTTAATATGATCGAGCCACAGACTAGAGAGCAGTAAATCACCAGTTAAGCAGGCAGCTCAGCTAGGCACTGGAGTCAGAAAAGAGATGTCATCAGTAGGAAGCCAGGCCCCAGAATAATGCTGTCAGCAGGCCTCACTTCCCTGAGATTTATGAAGAGCCAGAACTGTTAGTATGAGCTGGTTGCCTGAGGGTACAGGAGTTACCCATAAAAGTACTTAGGTCTTTGAAAGGTGTTTTTCGGGCACATTCGGGTTTCCTTTCTATATGAACAGTAAAAATAACCTAACAGATTCCAAGTGTCATGACTTGAGAATCAATACCGAGATTCTTATTGAAATTATAATATTGTTTTACTTATTTCTGTGTTTAAGCCATGACGATATGCTCAAAACAGATTTTCAAGCACTCTCCACATCAGTAACTTGAAGCTAAACCTTGTTTCATGTTAGGTTTGTTTTTTTTTTATTAGAATCCTGACTTCAGAAGCCTGAACTTTCTGCAGACCACCAGGTACTGTGTTAGCCACTGTAGAACTGTTGGTACTGGCAACGCTCTTTTTCCCCCATTTATCTTGGGAAGGTGTACCCTGCAGAAATGGGTAAGATTTTGCTTTCATTTCATGTACAGAGGAAGAAAAGGAATAGGTGAGTCACTGGTGTGGATTATCTCTCTGGCTGGAGGTCCTTGCACCATGCCCTCAGATAACTAATAACTTCTGGACTGGAAGATAGGGCAAGAGGTAGTTTTATTTTACTGATGTGGTTTTTTTTCTCTGATCAGTTTGGCAGACCCTTGGGAATGGGCTGCTTCTCCAGTAAAGGAGACACAGTGGTTTCTTGTCTTGGGCACTGGTGGAGTTTTGGTTGCTGTCACAGTGCTGTGGAACATAAGTGCTGGTTTTCTTGAGGACTGACATGCTTTGATCTAACCACAGTTATGGCATTTAACATGAGTTATCTTGGTGCAACTTAGTCTCCTGTGATACTTTGAGGATCTGCTGGCAAATGTTAATGTGTCTTTTTAGCAGTAGGCTCCATGAAAATTCCCTTCAACTATTACGCTGAAATAATAATGTTACTTGAAATAGCCATTCAAGCTTACAGTATTTTTCCTCTTGCGGGGTTGTCACGGATAGCTCCTTTTTTTTTCTGAGCTGCCATCCTAAGGATAGCCTTTTCCATTTGGCAGACTCAAGCTACCACTACTCCAGCGTGCCCATTTTGTCATTAATATCTGCTGAAGCTCGTGTTCCAGCTAGGGACCAGCTACTCCAATTTTTCCTTTTATACATTATGTCAACTAAATAGTTGACTTCTGCTACGTGCTTAATGTGAGACATTCTTATTTGACTGCTTTTACTTGGCTGAAGTAGGTACAAGGGAAGAGTCATGCTGGGTCAGTGTTAAAGTTCAGGAAGTAAATCTCTAAGGAAGTGTTTATCAGAGGACTTTATTATTGGATTCTACATAGGCTGCAAAACTAGGAAAAATTCCAAGATTAGAAGGGATCGTTTAGGTTCCATGACTAAACTGCAATCAGGTATGCTACTATCTATGTGATCAGTAGGACTTGCAGAAGAAGGATGGAAGACCAGTTATTATTGATGTAAGTTTTATGGCTGCAAATGGCTAGACTGAAGCTTAGTCTTAGTGTAGGCCAATGGCTTGGGCTTAGTTTTTTAGTGTTGAGGAAACCAGGAATTCTTTATTATTATTATTATTAGGAGTGGGAGCAAGCAGATGGGAAGAGACCAGATTTCCAGGTTTTGGTCTGGATCTCTGAAGGATGTGGAGGAGAAAGTTGAGGGTTTGATTTAGCAAACCCAGAGGTGGAGAGGATTTTGTATTCAGGAATCTTCTGTAGCTTGTGGTGTTAATGTCTACTCAGCAGCATCCTTGAATTGCTTTAGCCTAATGGCAAGAACACTCTTGTTGAGGGGTGTCTTGAGCAAGCAGCTTTCTCAAGTGCTTTCCATGCTCAGACGTCTGAAATAAGAGATGAAATCTGGCTTTCTGTTCTCTTTTTCGCACCAAATAAGAAGCTGGCATTAAGTGAAATAATTCTTTTCAGTTTTAAAGGGAAAAAAGGCAAAACTTAATGTGATTTAATGTTTGTTGAAAAAAGTTGAATATATATATGTAGGACATTTGATAGGAAATATTTAAGCTATTTCATCATACTGAGAAACTTAGTTTGGATTTTGTATCTCAAAGCTTTTTGAGTTTTGCTATTTAGTGAAGGACTATGGAATTCTCTTGAAAGGACAGAAAAAATGTTTGCGCTCTAACTTGGTATGTTCATAAATGTAATTAAAGGAGAAAATGATGGAACATAAATGTTGCATGAGAAATAGAAAAAAAAGTAGGCTTGATGCATGAGGAGATAAAACAATTTATTGTCTCCCTAGTCCAAATTTCCTTCTCAATAGAATTCAAATATCTGCCATGCAAATCTGATTGAGTCATGGCCTAATTATTTCACTTCTGCCACTGTTTGTTTCTTTAAGGTCAGAATTTATTAAAGAAGATTATTCCTTTAATTACCATGTGCATTCCTAGAGCTTATCAGGAAGCAAACGTGCTCTTTGCCCACAAGTGGTGTTCAAGCATCTGCAGTGCATGTTCAAGCCAGCATAAACTGGCTGTGGATTGGGTTATTTTGTACTCTGCCACACCAGATGATGTGTTTGCAGATAGCAGTGTGAACGGTGTTGACTCTGTTGCTAAGGTCATGATTTGTGTGACATCAGTGTAGTGTTGCTAAGCAACAGTTAGCAACTTGCATCCCACATTTAGTTCCTTTGATTTTTGTGGTTTGTATCAATCCTGACAGGCTCATGCTCCAAACCTGGGAACGCTGGTTAGTCATTGTGCACGTTCCTCATACGAGGTCACCAGAAGCAGTCAAACCCATTTGGCCCTACCCTCTGGAATGTGGTGGTCTTTGGCAAAGCTTTGGGAGCTGGTCAAGCAGATATGCCGGTACAGACTGTAGGGACAAGAAACAGAAAATGCCATGGTATGGAAGCAGGAGATGGAGAAGTGACACCACAAAGTAAAGAGGGCCGCTGTATCCTCCATTGGATAACGTGCCAGCTGGTCTCACACATACCTATTTTAAAAACCAGCGTTTATTTAAAGTTTTGTGCTATTTTTCCTCCTCTACACAAATGGAAGGTTAAAAATGTACCTCAAACTGTTCCGCACATAAGCGGAAAATGAGATCCATGTCTGTATGCCCTACATTTTCCATTCAGCTTTGTTCTGAGTTGTGTTTTCTTCAGTATTCATTCTTTCTCTGTTTAATTCCACATGAGTATTAGGCAGCAGTTTATAAATGTTAATTAAACTTTACAGTTCACCAGTGGGTAAGAATTACTCTTGCTTAATAGGGAACACAAGGTGGAAATGGATTAGGAGAACCTGTGCAGGTGAGAGACCAGAAAGCAGAATACAGTTGTCCTGCATTTTTGGGGTTTTGAATTACCACTGGCAAGCCCAGGAGCACATTGGAATCTGCTCCCCTTAGTGCCAGGGGCCTGCTTGATTAGAGCCATATAACATTAATGTCTGTGCAGAACAGCAAAGTCTAACCCACTCCAGTGAGGGCAACCTCCTTCTCCCAGCTGAAGCCCCAAATCCCTGATTAATCTGCCTTGCGCTGCTATGTTAATTCCAAGCATGTACAGGTGTGCTTGTCTATCACTGATAAACATGACAGGCAACAACTCTTCTCCACAGATACCCAGTCTGATATGGCAATAGCATGCTGTTAGCTCTGTAGGGGGTGTACTGCAACAGGATACATCAGTGTTGTGAGATGTTAGCCAGGCTATTTGTTACGCGTCCACAATGCCTCCGGATTGGTGTGAAGTCATCACTAACCAGATCTCACCTTGCTTCTTCAGCTAAACCATTCAAGCCTCCGGCTTTCTCTTGTTACACCCCACAGAAGCACTATCAGTTGAATTTTTCATGGATGAGGACTGCAGAATGCAGTCTGTGAGAACTATCCATCTCGAGATATTACTGGTGTGGATTTTTTCTCACACTGTAGACCTGCTGTGCTGGTTCACCAGTAAGAAACATGAACCTTATTTTGCAAAAAGGTACTCTGAATGCGTTTTTGGTAGCAATATAGCACACAAAAAACATTCCTTATAGATATGAATTTGCTTTTTGCTCCCATTCAGAGACAAGCGGTGTTCATTTATATGCAGCACTAGTATACTCATAGTGGTTTCCTTCTCTGTTACCCGAAAGTGAGCAATGCAGCAGTACTACTGCATCACTCCATAGCTCGCTTAGCTAGTGAAAGATCATGCTGTGGCTTTTTGTAACTTTATTAATTTAGCAGTTTTCTTCAAGAAACAGATGCTGCGGTGACACGTCCTCCTTGTCAAAGCAAACCAGGATTTATCAGTCAGCTGGAATATAGTATTTGCTTCTTAGGTTACAATGACTTATTCCAAGGTGATGTTAAGATCTAGTGGGGCAATATAATCCTCTTTTCTTGCCTTCTGCTTATCCCTCTCTCATAGAAGATTGCTCATGATTGTTCCGTCTTGGCTGCAAGCGGATGTCTTGCTCTTTTCACATATCCTGCTTTCTTAGTTGGAGTTTAATTCTTGGTCTTTTTTCTCCCCAAATGCCTCCCTACTTTGTCTGTTGACAAGCATACATTCATGTCATTCTAGGAGTGACTACTGCACACAGCTTTGATTGTGTTGCTTTGCAGTGTTAAGTTCAGTCTTTACAGCTAATAATATAAAAGAGGATGTAGGTAGAATTAAACTCTCTGGAGTTTAATTTGCACAAATTAGTTTGCACAAATACCTGAAAGGTCAAAGGGGGGATCTTGGGGGAGCAGGAGAAGGGGGGAAGGCAAGAGTCAGGGGAAGCTTAGGGAACAAAACAGGCTGTGGTTTAGTCCAGAATGCTTGTAGAGCAGTTTTGTTTTCCTTTGAGAAGCATAATCAAGACCTTTTGAATGGCAAAAGGAGTCTTGTCGTGAACTTTGTAGACATTAAGGAGTTTTGACAGTATCTGCTGCTATTAATGCTGTGACACTGTGATAAGTCAGGGAATGGTTTTCACCAGGGCTGTGTATCAAGGGACATCTTTCACAGTTAACACATGTTCAATCTGTATTTACATTATATGCATTATCTCACTTCTGTTTTGGCATTGCCATTGACTTCAAATGAGGAAAAAAGTAGGCACATCCAGTCTGTACTTTGCATGACTCTGCTGAGGATTACTGGAAGCCAGATTTATAGTATAAGATGACTGCTAATGCCACAGCTTAAACAATATACAGTGAGCAGCCAAATTATTTAGCACTTGAAAATAATAAATTAATCAGAGCTCTAAAGCCTCGACTGTAGCATTACTTTACAAGGTAAAGCCCCACAGGAGGCCAATGGAAGTAATGTATACAATTGAGAGAACAATTCAGCAGCTACAATAGACTTTGGTCATTGAAAATCTGCTATTTAAGGGCCGGCTCAACTTTACTGTTCCCTGACAGCAGCTCATGTGCATTTCTACCTTAATAAGCTAAGAATTCACCAAAGATAGAGGCAGACATCTGAATACCTTTGGGAGCAATTGCTTCAGGAAAATTTTGAAGATTAGAGGAAATAAATTTCTTCTCTATGCCAGGACTTGTCAGAGTCCAAAGTTATCCAGAAAACAGATGGAAATAGCCTGAGACATGTTTAGAATGATGTGGAATTTGGAAGACCGTGTAAAAGTAATTGATTGAAAGAATCTATCCATTGAATAGCACTAAAAGAAGAAAAAAATCACTGAACTAGGTACAGTGTGCCTAGGAGTGAAGAGGAGCATGAGGTGTTGCAGAACACCTCAGCCCATTGGGTTTCCTTCAGTAGTCCCAAAGGAACTAACATAAATGAGATGTTTTTGTTGTTTTCCTGGCTTTATAAGCAGAGTAGAGGAGAAACTTCTTTTGGTGGCTCCTGGTGGCACTGGTGCATTGCATGCACCTCTTCTCTTTAGTAGGAAAAGAAGAGGTTTGTTTTACAAGAAGAGAGTTGATTGTTCTGGCTGTTAGGAAGTTCAGCAAGCATTCTCAACTTGCATTTAACTTTGAAGACTTCTTCACTCTTAAAGAAAGCTTTTATATGAACAAAATGAGCATTTTTCTTCATCCCCATGTTATTGGTCTAAACCCAACCAAAACTGTACCTCTCCCTAAAAGTCCTTACTTTCATTAAATACTTAAATCATGATGGATGGAACAACTTTTATTATGTCAGCGCTTGGGCTTCCTGCAGCGGTTCACATGTTATCAGTCTGATGTGGAGTATAAACTGCTATTTATTTAGCTGCTGGTGAGCTTTGCACTTTGGTTTTCCAGTATCAGGGAAAACTTCCTGACCGAGCATCATCTGAGAATGAATTAGAGTTTTGAAAGATTTTACCTAAACTACCAGTTCTGGCATCAGCTGATAATTCAGTGTCTGTAAGTCACTTATTTTACACTCTATGGAGCTGTACCTGTAGTGAGCAGTCAGCTAGCTTGTTATTTCCCAAAAGTGATTTCCAGGCCATTTTATGTCTTTTGTTTGTTTATGGTGTTAGTTGAATCCCTTAAAACTTCCGAATGGATAGTCTCATTTATACCTACCTGTGAGCACACTTTAGTTTTACGTATATGCCCCTTTGTACATAGAAAGGGAGGGAGACTCACACACTAATTAAAATATAATTAGGGAATGTTGTTTGAACAGCAACCCAGAAAAAAAATGGGTCCAATTTTTGTCTTACTCTGAGTCTCCAACTTTTGGGGGGGGTTTGACCACTTCACTAGAACTTCTTTTCCCTGTGGTTCAACAGTGGTTTTCCTTCTTCTCATCTCTTCTCAGTATTCACCCCAAGCACTGGTAACATGATGGCAAGCAAGAAGCTATTTGTTTGTGATAGAAAGAGAGGTCAATTGAGTAAGTAATGAAGCAGGGTCTGCCAAAAACATAATATAGGCATTAAGGAAATATTAGGTTAATGAGACCATTAGTGTCTTCATTGTTCTGAGTAAATTTAGAGGAAGAACAATTATGATGCTGCAATTACCTTCCACAGTTCATAAATTATTGCTCTGCTCCTGAGTGTAAATGATAACTGTCACAGCTATGGGGTTGTAGAAGACTGTTGTATAAAAAGGCTGAGAATTGTTAGAAAGCTGGTATCACCCCAGTGCAGGCATAGATGTCACCCAGAGATGGCTGAAATGGCCCCTCAGAAGGGTGAGGGAGCAATGGCTGTGTGGTGGATTGGCACTCTACAAACTGCAACTTACTCCAGTGTCCCTACAAGAAGAGTCCCTGGAAAAAACCCTATTACCTGCATACACCAGCTCCCAGAAATGTTTCCATCATGGGAGCAAGACAAAGCAGCCAGAGTTGTTCAGAACAACAGGCTGGCCTCTGAGTGCAAAATTCCATGTGGCATTAAGAGGAAAGCTGTAGTTTCACATCTGGATGGCAGTCTTTGAGGCAGGATTCTGATCAGTGGGCATAGCACTTAGTAATTGGTGGTAGTAATGATTGGATTCTTGTACACACACAAATGGATGCAATTATTAAGCTGTCTCTCCTGAGATCAAGAAAATTCATTCTTGCAAGGCTGGATCTGCTAGAGGCCTGCTTCTTGAACTCAAAGGCTCACAGGTGACAAATTCTGCTGGCTGTAAAGGGAGCTGTTGTGATCCTACAAGAAGACTCCAGATTCATTCCTGTTAAGTCCTTCAAAGGGAATGGACAGAGTCTTCTGGAGAATCCTGTTCATAGAGCTCCTCTATGAGCATAGTACGTTTTTTAGCATGATTAGAATGGCTTTTTCAGGGTCTGACTTGGGGGGACGCTGCCCTTGAAGACTCCTTAGATATTGCTGAATTGCCTGCAGGGAATTTCCTAGTATGCTATGCATAATAGTGATGTACTTTCTGTATCACTCCCTGATCACAGTTTAGCAAAGCATAAAAGATGGTGCCTAACTTACTGTTTCTGCATAGTTAGTGAAGACTGTTACTGCTTCGTTCAGCACATACTGATGCACTTGCTGATGTGGAGAATGAGTTGGCTGATGGAACTCGCAGCAGCAGGACTTGCCCCTGCTCCCCCGTAGTGTTTGCATCAGTGTATGAAGGAACTGGATGTCCCGTTGGGGTCCTGCCATACAATCTTCTCTATGGGTGCTCCTGCCAGCTTGGACCTGTCCTGCTAGTTTTGTGAAATGACCTCTCAAGGGAACGAAGTCATGCCTAAACCTTCTGAACAGTGCTGTCTGGCACAGTGCTTCTGTAAACCCTGGGAGGCAGTGTGGAGGGACAGTTACAGCCAGGATGGTTTTATTCACTGGTTTGGAAACAAATCCGCTGATCAAATCACTTGATTTGATTCTCTTTGGAGAGTCAGCAGCATTCAGCAGTACCCACTCTGCAGTGGCCGCTTTGTAGCTAAACCTCACACACGCACGTCAGGGACAGGTAGCTCTGGGTTGTTCTTCTGGGGCCATGGAGGGAAGGCATAGCACGTGTTTGAAGTAGAGTTTAATACTTTCACGGTTTCTCTGGAGCAATTAAACCATCCTTTATAAGAGTCAGGTTGGAATTGTGTTTTAGAATGTGTAAATTGTCAGGGAATATAATGCTATGACATGTAAAGGCTGCTTTTACATGGAGACAGTTTAGGAGAGTGCTTTATGAGGAATAAAGCCTGCAATAGCAGTTTGATGTTATAACTCAAGCAATCCATCATATTTTACTTTGGTCCATTTGTCTTGTACTTCCCTTGCCCAAGACCTTGTTTCTCATTGCAATAAAAGGTCAACTTCCAGCACCGAGCTAAACAAAAGCAGTACAGAAGAGAGTTCAAAGGCAAGGTAACACGCAAAACAGAAGAATCCAGATGAAGGCTGATATTTAAAATACACTTATTTAAAACATAAATACATATAAAATCATTACTCACTAGTAAATCTGCCCAATCGTCTCGCTACAGCTTGCATCTGTCAAGTCATTTTGGGGATATCAGTGGTTTGAATGTTGTGTATGCGTATGGGCATCAGACTTTGTATGGTGTCAAAGGTTTGCCTGACACCTGGGAAGCTGCAGGAGGCCTTTGTGAGCCCTCACTTCAAAAAGCATTTCTTAATCATGAGCTGAGGACAGTGGGAGTGGAAGCCTTTCACAGCGTGCTGTGCTCCTGGGTCGTGCAAATTGAGGTCTTTTCAGATGAGCACTGCTTGAAATGAGATACCTGAGGTTGTAAAGAGCAAAGTTTGTGTCGTACAAGAAGACATGCAGCAAGTTTGTAGTGAAGGTGCTTATCGGGATTATTATTACGACCAGGGAAGGTCAAGCCTGAATAGGAAATGCAAAATAAGTCTTAAGGGGCTGCTAGTGTAGCAGTGGAAAATGTGTTTTGTTTTTCACTGGTACTGTGTTAAAGTAGTGCATGGCAAACAAAGTAGCTGTGGTTCCTGGACATGGCCAGACCCAAGGGAAAATGCTCATGATATGTTTGCTTGATTGGCAAGTGATTGTCCTCTAAATTAAATTAGAGCTTTAATGTAGCAAACAGGGCTGATTTTCACCTGTTGGTGCAGCTGCCATTTTACCGATGTAATGTCTTTTCAGAGTAGAGTAGGCAGTTTGTTCCCCGGTGGGTTTTGTTCCTTTCAGTGCCTGGGTAAGTGTCATTGACAGGGGAGGGCAGAACAAACAGATCAGAAGAAGTGAAGTGCTGTCAAGCCTGCCTTTCCTGAGGCTTCCCTGCTGCTGCTTGCTCAAGTCCCAGCCCTTCTCCCAGAGTCTCCCTTCAAAGTGGCACATGCCACTTTCTTGACGTGGGGTTGAGCTGGTGTGGAGCTGCAGAGCCCTTCCTGTGCTGCCCGGAAGGGTTCAAACCAAGGTGTATTTGGACAAAACCTAAACATCTGCCTCTGAATTTTAGTTTCCTAGAGCATGCCTCCCCTCAGCACACTGCTCTGGTGCCACTGCGTCATGAGAAATGATCATAGAATCTTACCATAGAAGCCCAGACTGGGTTGAGTTGGAAGGGACCTTAAAGCTTATCCAGTTCCAACTGCTACCATGGACAGGGACACCTTCTACTAGAGTAGGTTGCTCCACGCCCATCCAATCCTTTATAGCGGGTTGCTTTTTCAACTCTAAGTTTGTCAGCTACTTGATGAACTTGACAGTGTATACAATAGTCTTGTGCAGCAGTCTTTCTAATTAACAAGTATGCTTAATGCTTGTTTGTTATGTGTTTAGTTTAGTTTCCTGTATGGTCCTCACCTATTTCTGCAGTGATAAAAATGAAGCTGCTTCAGGCAGGGTTGAGCAAGCACTGGCCCTTTTTCTCCTGCAAGATGGAGAGGGTAACATTCCTGCGTGGCACTGTCAAGCCCAGTAGGACCCGTGGTGTCCAGATCCTGGTTTTTGCACTGCAGTGCCAGAGGTTGTGCGAGCCTACCCCAATTCATCACTGGGAAAGCTGCCACATCTGCACTCACAGATGCTTCACCTGTGCCGTTTTATGTATGCCTGCTTTGAGGGCTGGGTTAAAGGAGGAAAACGAGCTTTGTAGTGATGCTGTTGGGAAATAGATATAACTAGCTGTGCCATAAATTGAGGGTCATCACCCCTGCAGTACAATACATTTACGTACAGTATATACGAAGTCAATTGCAGATTAGTCCATATCAACATTGAAGTGCTTTATTTTGCTTTAGCAAGCTCTTCATTTTCCAGTTGCTCTCTAATTATTAGAAAGCCCACAATGTCTTGGCTCTATTACTGAATCCGTTTTGTGTACAAAGTCATCTTTTCTCAGTGGGACCTCATCAAAGTGAGAAACTGAAATGGATGGATGGGAATGAGCTGAGAAAAAACTGCTTTGGAGTTCACAGAAGAATATGGGAAGTGTCAGATGAAGTTTTCACAAAGTTTATTGACAAATGAAATGATTTAATTGAAAGTGAAAAGCTTGGTGGATATTTGTGAGCATGGAAGGGTTGAGCTCAATTTCTGTTCTACAGTGTTCTGATTTGCATATTAAAACATACTTGGCATTCAATCCCAGTTATGTTTTGTTAACCTTAGTACAATTAATAGTCCTAAACCACCACTAATTTCAACCATCTTTGGGTATTCCAAGTTGCTGTTTGAAAAGCAGCGTTGCACCGAGAGAACAAGACTAATCCAGTGGGATTTCAAATGATCATCTGAACGACTCATAGTAAATGAGGAGATGAAAAGAACACAGAGTACACAACCTTTAGGCTGGGAATTAGTCAGCTAAAGACTTTTCAGATCAGTATAACAAGCAAAATCAGGAGCTATTCAATAATGCTTTACCTAAGAAGAGATTGTATTATAACCAGCAGTCCTAAAAACCAGTTTGCCTGGCCTTGATAGGCCTTGACAGGACCTGTTCTGGAAGCAGGAGATGTGCTGTAGTTGTGAATGGTTATTTACAGAAGAGGTGATGAAAGGAAGAAGAAAATGCTGCTGAAATCATCTTCTCTGTGACTGACTCCTGGTGGCTGGTGCTTCTGATGCCTCCACCTTGGCAGAATAAGGCTGTACTTGGGGTAAGCTGGCTGGAAGTAGTAGGATATTAGTGTTGCTTAAGGGATGAGCCTGTCTTCATATGTACAAGTTGCAGTAATAGACTCTGACCTTTTTATGACACCCTTGATAGAAAATGCCATCGTGTATTAATAGCTGGTGTTAAATAAAGTGTCACCAGTGAACGAAAGGGCAATCCTTGCCCATTAGATGCTTCACCACCATTGCCCAGCCTTGACTGGGCTGTGACATCCCTCACTGGGACAATGAAAGCTCCAATTTAACATGTTCTCTTGGGAGGAAAACATTCATGCTTGGAGCTTGTGCTGATTGTTACCAGATTTTGTTCCGAAGGTTTTCCTTGCCTCGCTCCGTACTGCCTGGTTGTAGGCTAAGGGACTGAAAAGCTGCATAGCAGTCTCCCACACTGCTGGAACTCACTGGAACGTGAGTACAGGGAAGGTAAGAAGGTGAGAGCTGAAAGAGAGTCTTAAACCCTGCAGGCAGGTACAGCAAAGGCCTGTGAGTATTCTGACTGTTAATTGTCTTGGCCGGCCTTCCAAACCTTAATTACTTTTAGGGCATTTTTACCTTCCCTGTTTTATATCTGGGCATTCATTTGTTAACACCACTTCTTGTCACACTTCTGCTTTGTCTACGTTCATTGCTTGACAGTCCTTAGGAAACTATACATGTCTTTTTTACACACACACACTCTCTCTGTGTCTCTGTGTAATGGAGTAAATCCACTAATAGATACAACAGTAAAATAGAATCGTTACAGAATGGTTGTGGTTGGAAGGGACCTTAAAGCTCATCCAGTTCCAACCCCTGCCACGGGCAGGGACACCTTCCACTAGAGCAGCTTGCTCCAAGCCCCTGTGTCCAACCTGGCCTTGAACACTGCCAGGGATGGGGCAGCCACAGCTTCTCTGGGCACCCTGGGCCAGTGTTTGATCACCCACAGTGTAAAAAATGTCTTCCTTATATCTAGGCTAAATCTGCTCTGTCAGTTTAAAACAATTTCCCCTTGTCCCATCAAAACAGGCCCAACTAAAAACTGAATCCATCTTTCTAATAAGTCCCCTTCAGGCACTGGAGCTGCTCTCAGGTCTCCCCTTCAGGAGCCTTCTCTTCTCCAGGCTGCCCCAGCCCAGCTCTCTCAGCCTGGCTCCAGAGCAGAGCTGCTCCAGCCCTCGCAGCATCTCCGTGGCCTCTGGATTCACTCCAAGAGCTCCACATCCCTCTTGTGCTGCTGCCCCAGAGCTGGATCAGGACTGCAGGGGGGGCATCTCCCCAGAGCGCAGCAGAGGGGCAGGACCCCCTCCCTGAGCTGCTGCTCACGCTCTGGGGGTGCATCCAGCACACAGGAATGTTCTGTGCTCAAGCACACACTGAAGCCAGGTCATGGGGAGCTTCTCAGGAGTTCGTCTTTGGAAGCAGAACTGGTTACAGCTAAAATGGGCTGTAAGGTTGACATCCAAGTAGCATGTTTATAGCATTATGCAGTACCCAGACCTGCTTGTACTACACAGTAGACTTTGACCTGCTACTGCTTTTTTTTCCTTATAAAAAATGGAGGCTTGTAGATACCTTTTCCACTCTTGTCTTCAGTCTTCTGGTGCTGCCCACAAGTGCTGAGGCACTTGCTGATGAGAGGGTGATGTGCTGTTGCTAGCACACCTCCTCACACCCCTGCCTTTGGGGGTTCCTGCTGCACCCCTGAAGACATCCTGCTCTGTTCTCCGCTGCTGTTTCCAGAAGTGAAAACGAAGGTCTGGGCTTGGAAGGCTTGGCTGGTACTAGTTTTCTTCTGTTTCTTTTTTTGGCTTCCTGGCTTTTAACCAGCAGCTGTTGATGGCTGGCTACAAGAACTCTTGGCTTCAATCTAAGGTTGCAGATTTTGAGCACAATAGATGCTTTGCTAGGCAAGATATGGCTAAAATGGACTGTGCCACAGAACTGAGCAGAGAGAAGGGAATTTCAGATATAAGTAAAGGTGCCTTCTTTCAATGGTCTTTTTTTTTGTATAGGATACAATGTGGAAGCCACCTTCTGACTTGACCTCTTTGGTATGTCCAATGACTGTCTTGTGATGCGGATGGCGTCAGCAGGCCCGCTTGCATCCTTTGGGATCATTAATTTTCTATATGGCTCTTACTGAAGGTACACCCTTACAGAAAAATCTGTTAGGGGTTAGATGCTATGGGAGTGCCTTTCCGCAGGGATTCAGCAGTGAGCAGTTGTGCTGCCGTCTGTGTTTCTTTCCTTGCTAGCGAGAGGTGTGTGCGAGGAACAGCCCTCTCCAAGAATTTCCAGAGCAGTTCAGAGAGATTTCCATTTTCTGTTACACTCATATGGGCGATAGTTTTTAAGATATATTTTCGCCTCCTCAAAATCTGCTTTTTGTATTTCACAGTTCTGTCAAACCCACTAATCCTCTAATCACCTTAAATTAGCTCTAAAGGTCTTGGCTCTCCACTGAGCTCTTTTGATGCCTTTGAAGAGCATTCTAACAGGATCGCGCGATGGATTGCGCTGCTATTTTGAAAGACTGGCTGTGAAAACACATTTTTCCTGCAAACATCAATTTTAACCACTAGTGTGTCAGAACTGAACGCCTATGGCTGTCCTCTTAGGTGAGATTTATGTTACTCTCTCAGTGAATGTGCAGGTGAAACAGAATAGTGTGGTACTGAAGAACAATGACTACTATATAGCTAAATGATTTCTGGGCATGCAGGCTGAGACCAGGAGCTAGAACTGGAAACAAAATATATTACTTTTACAACTGTGGGCAAAACACCCTAAATGTTATCGTGTTTCTGTTTTCCCCATTGTTCGTGTTACTCAGCAAATCAAGTGTCTGCTATGATTCAGTCACAGTTGTGTATTTTCTGCACAACCTTATTTCCTCTTACTTATGTATGTATTTTTATTTTCAATACTGTGAGTCAGTACAGGTTATATTTACTCTGTTTTGATGTGAAGATGCCACCATGTTACAAGATAGAAACCTGTCTTGCCATAGAGGAATGTTTATGAATAAACTAACTGAAGTCTCTTGGAACACAGCAGTAGCTGTAGGTCTCATGAACTGTAAATCCACTTATGGCTTGTACGACAGACAGTGCATGGACAGAGTGGAACTGGGTATCTGGTCTTGGGCCTTGCTTTAGAGAAACTTTGGACTGAAGAAACCTATGAGGCAAAGTGAAGTTGGGAGAGGTGAACTCCTGACAACTTCAGCCAGTAGGATCCTTACTCAGGATCCAGACTCACAGGATCTGGCTGGAGAAGGTATGTACTGATGACCATGGGAGAGACTTCCCACCCCTTCATAATCTTTTTAGGGTCTTTCCTTACTCAGGAAAGAGAGCTTTTACAATTAAGTTATAGGAGGAGGCAAGGCTGATTGATTGATAGAAAGTGTACCATGGTCATGCTAGGCCATAGGGAAGGGCACAGAGTGAGGGACACGTCTTTTGTTTTGAATGCTGCATTACTAATTGTGCCTGACCATTGTAGTATCACACACATCCAGGTTGTGAAACTGTTGGGGTTTTGATGTATCAACTGCCATTGCTGTGCCGTGCCCTCTTCTGCTCTTTCTTCAGAAAGTAAAGTAGAGCCGAGCAAAATGTTTCGTTCCATCACGAGTGCCTCAGCCTGGAATTTTCAGAAGATGTAAAAATCTTCCAGTTGAATTAGAAAATTACCGCTTGAATTAGATAAATTTGTCTTTGATGCTTTGTTTCAAGAGTATGCTCAGTTGGTTTCATGCTGTAATAAAATCTTTGGGTCCTTTGAATCTTGTTTTTGATTTGCCAAAATCGTGTCACCGAGTTTGACCGTTTTATAGGTAGTTTGGATGGCAAATATGTATTATCTGTTTGGAGTGTAGCTGTTGTGGCAGCAAAAGTCATCCTCTGTGCTGAGCACTGTATATTTAAATAGATAAAGTACAGAAGCCAAGGACTATTTTCATCTATTTTACTGATGGTAAACTGAGGCTCAGAACCAGACCCATGTTCCAATCTAGTTCCAAGATGGGATCAGTTTACCACTGTTGGTCTGAGTCCAGGAATCGTGTTCTGCCAATGGATTAGTACTGCAAACGAAGGCATGAGCTGAAGCACACGTCTGTATTGCATTTATGGTCTGTTTAATGGAAGCTTGATGCTATGGTGGTTCACTGGAAGTGCTGTAAGCTGTACACCAAAAAGAGTAGGAATCAGTATTGCTAAAGGAAAGCAGAACACTGCACTTGATCTGCCAGAGGAAGGGGGTTTGCCTCGAACAAATGTGTCTACGTATAAGGGGGTAAACTTCTGGTTATTTTCTAACCATAGTCCTGTGAGATTGGTCTCTACTCACTGGGCTGCACGGGAGTAGTGTAGCGTATGGAAATGGTACCTTCAGATTCATACAATAGCTGAAGTCAGTGTTCTTTTCATTATTTCTTCCAAACATTCATAGTGTGTGTAGGTGAATGGGAGAAAAAAAAGGTCAGGAGCCATGGAGACCTTGCATTAGAAATAAATTGCTGCCTGGGGGAGTTATGTTTTATGGTCAAATTTTAAAGCCATTGATAATAAGAGATGTAAGGAAAATGGATTTTACATTGCTGCACAATATGTAATGATCTGTGTCTACAACCTCTCCTAGATTCCTGTGCAGGATTTAAGCATTTGTAACAGTGCTTTGGGAGTCCTGCTATTTGTTCAGAGGAAATTTCAATAGTTTTCAGCAGAAAAGAATATGGTTCATGAGCTGATCTCCTTCCTTCTGCTTTCTTTTTAATAGTCACCCTGGGAATATGCTCTGGTTACCAGGGATTGTGCTGCTTGCTTTGGTGGAGAATGGCAAGATGAGGTTTAACGTAGCGTGAAAGACATTGAGCATGAGAGAAAAGGGATGTAGGAGAGGAAAAAGTTTATGCTCCCTACTTGTCAGCATCATTTTGTCCCTGCAGCATCTTTTTTTGCCCTCTTTTCTTCTGCACTGGGATGCGAAGTGTGTGAGACAAGCATGTTGCTTAGCAACACGAGGTGAGCAACCTGTGCAGGGAAAGAACAGCCGGGCGAGGGGAGGGAGCAGGGATACTTACAGCCCTGATTTCAGCTGCTCCTTTTAGAAATGAGATGGAGAATCTTGTGCCAAAGCAATTTTCTTCTGCATTTCTTTTCCCAAACAAGTGCCTTTCTCACCGCACAGGATGCACCCAGCTGAGGTATTAGTGGGGTAAAGGACCACGGTCATCTGGAAATCATACAAACCATGGATCCCCAGAGTGAATACACTGCAAAAATGCACCGGGGAAAATTCTGATTGCTGGAATACAAAAGGTTGTGTTGCTTGGGCTGAGCTCTGCAAGTCTGGAATGAGCTGGTGTAATGAGAGAAGAGCTCCCTCCCATCCGAAGGTGGGGTGATGTACTTTGGAACAAGCCCTTTTAATGGCTGCAAATACTAGAGGACACAGAGCTCGTTAACAAAGTCTGGTCTCAAGATCTGGCTGAGTTAAGAACCGAGTAGAAGGATGGTTTCACTCTGCCAGAGTCTCCCTTGCAAAAGAGCCAGAGAATGTATCTGTTCAGGCTAACTTTATTGCCAGGTAACCTTAACAGTGCTGTGGAAATTCATGCCCGTTTTTAAATGCATCTGCTGAAATACAGGTGCTTTGCCTCAATACACAGGCATGAGAGATGGAAGAAGAGGCTGCGAATAGTATCCACATGCCAAACAGTGCTGGCGGAGCTTGTGATGGAGCACTGAGCACATCAGCAATTAGCTCTGGCTGTGCGTATAGTGGATATAAAGCAGGATGACCTCATGCTAGATCGAAACACTTACCCAGCCCATGGCATTGGCCCTGTTACTTTATTGCCTGCTAGAAAATGTCAGAATAAATACTTGTCTTTTTCTAGTGAGCCTAGAAAATGCAACAAGCATGAGTAATATGAGATGTCAGGGGTGCATGCTCCTGAGATGAGACACTCCAGCCTTGGCTCCCCAAAGTCCTCACTCTTCAGGTGGGAATATGGGAGAGAATGGTTCCTAAAGTAGAATCTCATGGTGGCTTTGTAAATCAAATCTGAAATGAACTGACACCAAAACACTATATCAAATACAGGGCAAAGCTGTGACTTGCTAGTGTCAGTCGTTCTATACAGGGATCACTGCCATGTAAGCAGCCAGATGAATTTTTCTTCCATGGGATTCCTGAGATTTAGATCCACAAAAGTAGGTAGTTTCCTAATTCTCCCTGATTCCAGTAGAGCTTGGGCATCTACGTAATTCAGGTGATCTGAGACAAAGAACCTTCTGCTAGGAGCTCTGCAAAGGACATGTGGAAACCTTTGCTTGTGATTGGTCCCTGGGGGAATTTTGTGACTTTTGTTAATTTAAATGCTCAGTAGATATTCTTACAACTCCTTCCTTCTAAACCATGTATTGATTTTGTGCATTGCATGGCTGCCAGTGCTGGACTCGGCCATTCAGGAGGAGTTGAGAGCAACTTTCGTCGAATAGAATCGTACAATCAACCAGGTTGGAAAAGACCTTTAAGATCACCAAGTCCAACTGTTCCCCAGCATTGCTAAGGCCACCACTAACCCATGTCACTGAGGGCCTCGTCTACATGATGTGTGAACACTTGCAGGGCCTGCATGTCCCAAAAGCTCATGCTGCTGTATGATACCAGGTGTAATGGAGCAGAAATACTGAATTCTGTTTGTTTGTTTCACAGGAATACTCCTGCAATTATGAAGACGGGCTGCGTGTTATTTTAGTCTTCATGTGTGCAAAGCTCTGTGCTAGCTTTTGTGAGCAGCTTAGAATGGCTTCTAAACAGGGAGGCTAGTGCCTATGGGCGGATGATCCCAAAATGAGGTAAAATCCACACCAAATTATTTCAAAGGATTTTGTACAAAGCTCCACATCCTGAGAAGACAACTGCTGGAATCGTTTGTGTTGTACTTTGTTGGGAGGGAGGAAGGGAGGGGAGTAGAATTCTGACATTGTAAATAGTGTCTAAAAACTACAGGGAATGGAAGGTTAGGATGGTGGTGTGCTAAATGCGAAATCTAGACTTTATTGAGGCAGCCCCTACTTCTGCTTTGATGCTGGAAGACTGGGCAGGAAAATGGGGATAAAAGAAACTCTTTCCACTTTTAAGACTTCCCTTTTAAGACAGTGGGAGAGCTGTGGCAGAGCACCAAGCAGCATGCCAACCAGATGTCAGCACCAAGGCAGCTTTCCCTTCCCTCTCCGTTTCCCCTACAGATTGATCTGTGAAACCCAGCTGGCACCAGGAAGTTCTCACTGATGGGGACCATTTGATTTGGGAATTGCTACAGTGAAAACAGTAAGACAGTGGTGTTCAGTTCTCAATTGGCGTTTCTGTACAATCTAAGCAGTTAAAAGGAGTCTCTAGTGCCTGTATGTTTGGTGTGAGGAACAGCAGAGGTGCGAGGCTGGAGAGGGGCCTGTCATTACCAGCCATTTGGTTTGCTGAGCTGAGGTCATGGTAGAGCATTGAAAAGCTGTGAGGAGTGGAGGAAAGCTATTTGTACCTGACTGCCATTTCTAGGCAGCTTTACCTGAATAGTTTGCTTCATCATTAGTGAGATGTTTTTCCTTTAAATCCTGTTATCTCAACGTAAGATCATAAAGCAGCACATGCAGAAGGGCACTGAGTCATTAGCTCTGGGCTATCAAAAAGCTGTGACATGATATCAAATTCCATTAGTGTCTAATGTTGCAAATCTTTGTTGTTGAGGTATTTTTGCTGGATTTACATATAAGCAATTTAGATTTCCGTTCAACCAGTGCATTCTCAGGAATAATTTCAGTGTATCAGCTTAATCCTCAGTATGCTCTGCTTAAAAGGATGGATTTTATAGTTGAAGCTGATGTTATTAAGAGATTTAGTTGAGTGATGTCATTTTCTGTTTTATCTAAATGGCTTCTTTCATTTTAAACAATTAAGCATCACAAATTCATCTCAGAGGGCATAATTGCATTGATAACATCCAATGCGTTGTATTTTTGTCCAGCTTTCGGAATTGTTTGTCTACAGGGAAGTCTCTGAACAGGTTTGGGTCCTTTTTCTTTTCTTTTGACCTTGGCGTGTCCTTCAGCGTTGCCAGCGATGATGCTGCATTGCTTGGAGGCCAGTCTCAAGAGAGAACCCTGTGCATGTGTGATGTCAGCTCCATGCCAGCAGGCTCATGAGGTGAAGAAGACTCACTGCCTCTTGCTCTGCAAGACTCTCTGGAAAATGTTCAGTTCTGTTGCTGGGGTTTGGGTTTTGCTGGAGTTTTTTTGGAGAGGAAGGAGGAAGTCAGTGGCAAAATGGGAACAGTGAGAGGAAAGATTGGTAAGGAAGGATTTGAAATGATTCTCCAGTGTATTTATGATTTGCTTGGCAGAAGAGGGTATAAACCACAAATGCTTGTGATTAAAAATAAATAAATAGAGAGACGAAAACAGATGCAGTAAGAAGCTGCCAGTGTTGTTATTTGAGATTAAGCTGACTGATCAAATAATGAGAGCTACAGAGTGTGATCTGCTCTGCTCCTAAACCTATCTTGGATTAATTAAATCTGTCCTTTATTTAAATATATGTCACATTGTCGTATTAAGGTTTCTACCTAAAACAAAAAGGCTCGTCAGGAAAAACAGAATGATTTGGCTTAAAATCAAAGGCATGAACATGAGCCATAAGCCAGTAGATTTTATAAATTCCATATGAAGGCTGCCTGTGGTCTGTGATCAGGTGGAATTTCTCATCCCTCAGAGATCACTTTGATGGGCAGCATCCTCCTTGTCCTTAAGCTTTCTAGGAAAGCTTTAGGAAGTTTCAGTTCAGTTCAGGTGGAGGGTGTGTGTATTAATGCTTGGCTCCATGGTCTCAGTTCTGCTGAGCTTCTACTGAATTTGATATTCTCCTTTCAACATCAGACAAATTCTGATCATGTGAAAACCTTAATTGGTGATGAACTGTGTGAAGTTACCTCCTCATGAGCAAGACCAGAGATGACAGTGAGAAAGAGTTCACATGTCTGGATTCTGCAGAGCTGGCAAGAGCATCAAACTGAACAGAAAACAAGTTCTTTTCTAACATGCACTTTTGCTGCCCTGGATACTAGCAGAAGCAAACACGGTGTTTCATTGGTGTGATTCCAGGGCTACTGCAAAAAGAAGGAATACTGAGGGCACAGTGTGCATATTTACAGGGAAACTCAGGGCACATGTGGTTTAAAGTCATTGCTTGGACACGCTGCTCGCATGTCAGCAGTGCTGTGATGCACATAGACAGCTCAGTGGGTCTGGGGTGACGTGTGCAGCTGAAGCAGAAACCTATCTACTGGGGAGAGGACAAGAAGGTTTCTTTCAGACCGGGGCCCTGGGACCCGAGCTGTGATGCCAGATGATGCTTTGTAAGGTTATCTTCCACAAAATTCATCCTACAGTCTAGTTTCCACTGACCGCCATGGTAATTCACTTCCTAATTTGAGACATTGGTTTGAAATGTATCATTTAAATGGACCATATTCTGGTAGGATAGTGCCTCAGTCTGTGTAGCTGGGCAGCTAGACCTACCCACTTGCTCCGAAGCAGCTTGGTGAGGACTGTGTAATTAGGAACACCAGCCCAATGTCAAAAACCTTTAAATAAATGGTGAGATGTAAGGCAAAACCTGTCCTGGTATATGCTTGAGAACCCGTTAGTGTTCACAATGAGAGTGGGTAACACTGGAGCCACTCATTCAGTGCTCTGGCATCTCCATCCCTGGAGATTTAAAAACCTGGATAAGACTCCAGCAATGATGTAGCTTTGAAGTCAGAATGCCTTGAGAAGGTTGGGCAATCTGTCCTTCAGGGGCCCTGTCCAGCCTGACGTTCCTGTGTTGCTGTGATAGATTTGTGAGTATGCAGCATGGTGCCATTATCCACAGTGGATCTTGGAAAAGGGGGTTGGAACTAGATGTTCTTAAGGTCCTTTCCAACCCTAACCATTCTATGATCCTGTGATTCTGTACTCTGAATTATGTGTCCATTCGCTTTAGTCCTCTACTGGTGCGCTGCAACCGTTTCTCTATAGGGTAACACCATGACCTTGTGCTCTGAAAGTACTGAGTTGATGTTTTAAAAACCATAGGGAAATATTGTTGACATAAATGAATGTTAATGAATGTGGGATTTGGAAAATGCCTGAAGAGTCCTGTAGCTGCAGTGGCTTCCTTTATGTACCCTTGCAGGACTGAGTATTTTACATTAAAAATGAGTATTTTACATTAAAAAATTGCTACTTGATATGATATGAGGGCAGATTTGAATTAGGTGTTAGGCAGAAGTTCTTACCTGTGAGGGTGGTGAGGCTCTGAAGAAAGGTGAGATTCCAAGTGCTCATGATCATGCTTTAATGAGAAGAGGAAGGTGCTTTAAAGGTAAGGAAAATATTCATGTAAGCAAAACTAATTGCCACTGCTTAGCTTTAGTGATGACCTCATTTGATATTTGCTCTCAGAAACACATAGAAAACACCTATTCATATGGACAGAAACCTTTCTTATGTATCTAGGTTTAAAGGTTGGTCCTTAAGCACCTCAGTAGTTTTGACCTCCCTCAGAAAACTTTTTGTGTTTCATATTTGTATTGCACATTGCTCAGCTTTATAAATACAACATGCAATGCAACACAGCAAAGCACTGTCATCTAGCTGAATAACTGCAGCTGCACCAGGAGAAAGGACTACCTAATTTAGATGAAAAGCATGTGACAGCTTTTGACAGAGAGGAAGATAAAGCCAAGATAATCAATGAGTGGCTGCTCATTGATCTATTAGAGCTACTACAGCATCTAGTTTGAACACTGGGCAAGCTTCTCTTGTAGTAATGGGTAAAGCAGTGTCAGTGGTTTGTGTGAACCAGTTGCTACTACAGAAGTTCCAGTGAGTAGATGCATAGAAAGAAATGGGTAGTGCTGTCTACAGCAGGACTGCCACTCTGCTCTCTACACGGATTGTGACTTTCATCTTGTGTGTCTGAGACATCTTGGAGCAAAATGTTGTCATGGAAAATACCCTCATATCTTTCGAATGTTGAAGTTCAGATGTTCTGCTGGAACTGATTACAATACCTTGCTCAGAAGGTATCTTAACTCCTGCCTCTTTCCTTTGATCCAAGGCAGAAGGACTGGGGGGAACAATTACGTGACTGACTGGGATTGAACATATCTGATGGTCCAAGCACAATTCTCTGTTCCTCTCAAGACGTGGGATGAATGCAACTGCAAATAGTAACCATCTGTAGCAGGCTGGGAGAAATTAGAAGGAAATGAAAATTCTTCACCCTTTGGACTTTATTTTAAACTCCAGGACAAAACTGCTGGAGGCATATACTCTAAGAAACCTTTTATAGCGTCGGGTTTTCAACTCCAGCTGCTTTCCAAGACCTCAAATCTGTCCCAGCTGCAAAGCTCATATGACATGGCTATTCGCTTGATTGCGAGGCAAAACAAAATGACTCCAAGATAGATTAATGAAGTAAAGGATGATGTTGCAGAGGCTAGTTTAACATGTTTTGTGAGAAGTGGGTTCACTCAGAATCTGGAGAGGACTGTGATCTGAAAAGATCTGTGCTTCCCTAAAATTGCTACCCCTCAACCCCCAGAATTCATTCTGCACTTCAACCCTATTTGGAACCGCAATACATTTGGAAATGATAAAATCCAGGCACCCTTCACTTTTCATTAGGAAGCGTAAGCATGGAAAGGAGTATCTAGGTCCTTTGTCCATCCATGATGAATTTTCCATCCATGTCCTTCAGGCAGTGACGTGGTGACTATTGCTTAGTGTGAACTGAGGAGGGAGTCACGTATCGTGACCCTCAGGGCAGTCAGTGCCTGGCAAGTACTGGCCTTGGTTGGCAATTTTGCAGTGGTGAGAGGGGACTGGTGCAACTCTTGCACTGCAATTTGCTTATGGGCAAATAGGACACATATATAACTTTCATAGAAAGCCAAGAATGTACTGCTAGTGTAATTGAAACCTTAATGATCCAGATTAAGATTCATTAGTAGTCTAGATGGAATTGACCTTGATGGTTTCTCCTTTTTCACGCTAGGATTCATTTGTGGTTTTATATGTTTGCTGGCATGTTTTTATATTTCCCTTCTTCTATTCCTTGCTCGTTTCCTTCCTTCCCTCCTTCATTCCTTTCATTCCTTCTTCTCTCCTTCCCTGTCTCCCTCCCTCCCTCCCTCCCTCCCTCCCCTTCACATTACATGTGGATTTACTATACATGATGCCTTTCACATACTTTAAATAGCATTTCTATGTTCTCTGTTTTTCTTAATCCCAGCTTTGTCCACCTCTAGGTCTGCGTTTCTTTAACTCACCATTGATTTATTTATAGCCTTGGGGGTCTCTTGTATCCCAGATATTTCCATCCCATGTCTATATTCCCAGGTGCCCCATGCTGTGTCTCCAGTACTCAAGGTCTCTGCTGTAGTACCAGGCCTGTGTTTCTCTGCATTATATCATTGCCCATTTCACATAGAATTACTGCTTGTTACTGCTGCACTATCAAACTATGGTTACAGCATACAGAGATAACAGAAGTAAAATGGGTTATCCATAGATAACTGTCCATTTAGAGAAATTGCTGCCATAGCTAAACCAAGTAAAATAGGGCTGGGGCAGGTCAGGAGAAGTTCAGACAGAGCAGCCCTGCCAGGCTGCAGCTCTGAGGTCTGCAGACCCTCTGCAAAACTTACAGCCTAGTACTAGCACAGCTAACTACCCAAAAACCTGCTCCTCTTCCTGCTGGTGAAGATGACCACCATTTGGAGGTTGGACTAGATGGTCTCCAGAGGCCCCTTCCAACCCTAATGGTTCTGTGATTTACACAGGCAAAACTGCAGTGCATTTTCACAAGTTCCTTTTGAATCAGGTCTGGAAGAGGCTTTCTGTGCGTATGGTGTTTTCATGCACACATTCCCCATATCCCTCACCTGCACATTGCATTTGTGCGTGTGGTTTAGGGCTGTCAGCACCTGAGCAAGGAGCATCAATCAGTATAGATTTTCTAACAAGAAACTCCTAACTCCTGAAGATGCCTGACTTGGAATGATCAGAAACATCTTAGTCAAGCCCCGTAAAAAAGCCCCGAGATGACAGGCACTGCACAGTGGTGCCTTGCAGCACTATGTGCCACTTTTCAGGTAGGAAAAGTCTTGACCAAACGAGTCCTTGCCAGCAGTACCCTTTTAGGATGCAATTCAAGCAGAGATGTGCCACCAGGCTGAGTGCTATCACATGCATGTGATAGCATATCACCGTTATGGTCAAAATTGGAACATGCATGGCCCAGAGAGCTCAAGCATATCTTGGCTACTGCCTGTGTATTTGAGCAAGCACTATCCTGTCCTATGCCCAGAGGAGAAGGGACTTCGAGGATGTGGTCAACCAATACGACTTCTGGTGTGAAGTGGGACCAAACAGAAACAAACCTGTTTCTTTCAAAATTTAGAGGAAAAAATGGATCAAGAAAAAAAAAAAATCAAACCAATCTTTTTTTTATTTAGGCATAATCCAACCTAAAGAAACCCATAACCCAGTACTGCTTGCTTATGGTCGCTAGGTACAGGATTGTTTGTATGAATGAGTAACATTTCCACAGTGTTATTGCTAGACAGGAGAATCCTTGAACAGATTTCCCTCCTACTCCATTGCTTTCTTGTTTTTCAAGTGGCTTTTGAAGAGATGATGCTTCCCTGTGTTTGTATTTAACTGTCATCACCTGCCCACACAATGGATCTTTTTCGTTTAGCAGAGAAAAAGCTCTTTCCCTGAATGGGGTAATTTTTGGATGAAGGTCCTTTTGAATTGCTGCTCCTTGTGGTATCCTCAGCTCTGTATAGCACAGGTGAATGTTGCCAGTTTTCAGCTTTGTCAAGGGAAAGATTGAGTCAAACTTCTGCACTAAGCCTTATCCCTTTCTTTACACTCTGTAATTGCATTTTTCCTTTAGCCTCTTTTCTTTAAGCACTGCTAAGGTATTTTGTATCCCCAGAGAGAGACAACGCTCTATTAGATAGTGCTTGAAATTAAGAATGCTTTTTAATTAACAGTTTCATAATGCACCTCATTTCTAAGCGGAGAGGAGAGGGAAATCCCACCACTCCATCACTCGCAGACTGGTTTTGTCCCCAGCACGCATTCACGGTCCAATAGAGATAAAACCACTCTTTGAGTCAGCCTTGTCAAGCTCCCCGTGTGTGTCCTGAGCACTCTCTGGACACCGCTGAGAGCAGTGGGCTGGCAGCAAAGAGCCAAGGGCTTTGGCAGAGTTCAGGACTGGAGCATTGTGAGGCTCTGCTTGGTCACTGCCTTGGATGCAGGCGTGGTGGGAGCCCCTCCTGGGTCCCACCGGCTGGGGCTGTGCTTCCCTGACTGGGAATTCCTGTGCCGGTTGAGGCCACAAAACCAGACCGTGTTTTGTCAAAGGTGGGTTTTGATTTCTTGAAAAGCTGTGAATAGAAACAGAGAGCTGGGCTGGGCCAGCCTGGGGAAGAGAAGGCTCCTGAAGGGGAGACCTGAGAGCAGCTCCAGTGCCTGAAGGGGCTGTAGGAAACCTGGAGAGGGGCTTGGGACAAGGGCCTGTAGGGACAGGCCAAGGGGAATGGCTTTAACCTGCCAGAGGGGAGACTGAGATGAGCTCTTAGGCAGAAGCTCTTCCCTGTGAGGGTGCTGAGGCGCTGGCACAGGGTGCCCAGAGAAGCTGTGGCTGCCCCATCCCTGGCAGTGTTCAAGGCTTGGACAGGGCTTGAAGCAAGCTGCTCTAGTGGAAGGGGTCCCTGCCTGTGGCAGGGGCTGGAGCTGGATGAGCTTTAAGGTCCCTTCCAACCCAAACCAGGCTGCGGTCCTGTGATCTGAGGGGTTGTGCTGTGCATAGCAGAGATCGCCGCAAAGCATTAGCAGGTTCTTCACAACAAAGGCCTTAACAGCTTGATCCTGTTGAAGGAAAAGGGGCTTCACATTAGCACCTACAGTCACCTCAGAGCACCATCTATTCTCCCCACACACAAGTGGCAAAGAGAAGCTTTGTCCCAAGGGATCTTGCACTAGTGGGTTTAGCAATCAGAAGGTTTCTTTGCACCTAAAGTAACTCTGCAATGACTTCACGTGGAGCAAAATCATATTTTACTCTGGTTCTTCAAAAGAAAAGAAAATATGGGGGGTTTAACAATTAATACATCTAAAAACCAAAGTATGTCATCTGCAATAATGTATTCACAATACTGTCATCCTAATTAATTTCTAAAGTGTTAGGAAATATTTGCATGAAAAAATCTTTGTAGTTTTAAGTTCTTTAAAAATAAAATCACCCATTCATGATGTAATAATGAGTAAGAAGTACAAAGTGATCTAATGCCCATTCTTCTGTATCAAACTGGCTTTCATTTTTAATCATAAATGCTGCCAGTTTGAGCTTTTGAATAGTCACAGTTTACATCAAGCTGCCTAGGGGATGTACTCAGCCTTGGGAGAAGGAAAACAAATCTCTTCTTTGTTCTCTTTTCAAAGGCCAGACCAAGACTTTTGCACCTGTAGCAGGAAAGGTCTGAGATCCTCATCACATGAACGCAGCAGCACTTCACCCTATGTCTTTGGCATCTCAATTTTGCATCCTTTTCAGGCTATTGACAGCTATTATGGGGCACTCATTCACCAAAGAAGCGAAGGGGGCTTTTCAACCTCCTTGCCAGACCTCTGACATGCAGACAAATGAAGAATTCAAACGAGATGGACAGCAGCTTTTGATGCAAGAGCTAGAAATGCAATTACTTTGTCAGTATTCACATTGTAAACTTTTCAAGGCACATGAGCCAGCAGTATAGTTGAACACGGCTATTCAGTTCAGGATACTGAGGAAGTAGAGCCAGGGTTTACTTGGAAGTTGATCTTCGTCGTCAACTTGTTATCAGTAACTAGGTTTTAGAACTAAGAGATAGGTATGGCTAACAATATGGAAAAACCCCTTTTATTCTCTTTTTTTCCCCTCCAGCACTGTATATGAAAAACTACGTACTTTGAAGTCCTAAAGAAGTCCCTGGTGTGTTCAGTTCTTCAGATGAACATTCATCTTTAGGAAATAGGAACACATGCAGTACGTCTGCATCATTAGCTACAAGAGTAGTAAATTCTTATTACTCTTGAAGAGGCATGAGCTCATTCCATCATCATAACTTCAGGAGCTGCCCACAGGTTAGAAACCACCACAGTGGATTTACAGCTATTGCTAACAACATTCACCTGCTGATGACAACACGCTAGAGAATATGTGTCCACCAGAATAAATGTGCCTGCTCATGATGTTCAATAGCTGAGTTTCTTACCCGTGACCCCCCCAGACCATTCCACCCTGGTTTTCTTGTAAGCACTTACTGAAGATATTGAGGCAAAAAGGAGGATGTGAAGGAAAGATGTGTTCAAAGTTTAGGTTAATTTTTTCTACCTTTAGATGCAAACTCTCATGTTAACATTGCTCTTCTTCTAGAAAGGGCAGCTGGTATTTTAATACAGATTCTTCTTTCTTTGACTTTTAATGTGCTATTAACATCCCGCCAGAGGTGATAGTTCTGCACATCAGGAATATCTACTACTACCTACTATTTGGCAGGCGGGACTAGTCCTTTTGGGAAGTTTCATGTTTTCTGGTTTTACTGTGTTTAGGACCAAATCACTTACAGAAGTGAGCTTGGTGCCTCTAAGTTGTGGGTAAATAAGAAACCTTTACCTTACAATTTTTAACCTGCTCAAGTTCTGAACTGCACACAGAGAATATTTCCACAAAAATCTCCCTTCCAGACGTGCTCCAAACTTTATCTTTAGGTGGCTGCTGGTCAAAATTGTGTCCTGTTTTTCAGTGCCGTATTCTTTTTAAAGGCTGTTGAGTCCTTTGCATCAGTGTTTTGTGCCCTTTGGAAATTGTCCATCCAGTTATGGCGATAGAGGTACTGGTGTAGAGATGGTAAGAGACAAGTGGAAGCCTCAGACAGTAAAATGACAGACATGTACTATATTAAATTATAACCTTTCTGAGTTGAGCCATTTTCTCTCCATGTAGGCGTTTTGCATTTCAGTCTTACACCGCTCTAGAGGTTCCAAATGTTAGGAAGTATAACTGATGTTTGGAGATACAGGATGCGGTATCTGCCTTTCTTTGATGCCTGTCCTTTCAAGAATTGCTGGTATGTATATGTCTTAGCTAATACAAATCTAAAGTCCCATGTTTCACGTGGCTTTACGTTAGCCACTTCCTATGGCAGTTTATACCAGCTGAATTTTGTCCCCCACACGTTTATTGAAAGCTTGGCCAAGCACTTATTTAAAAAAAAAGTATTATCATTGTTGTTATTAATATATATTAATAGTAATTCTTATTATTAATATACCAATACTAATACTACTAATAATAAAAGGGTAGCAACAAATCTGGCACTGGCTTTGCTTCTGGATAAAACCCATTTGTAACCTGAATAAATGGTTTCTAACATACTCTTGCTGTTAAGCAGAGTTCTGCTCCAAACCCAGATAATCTTGGACTCTAAGAAGGGAGTTGATGCCTTTCAACTCTAGAAAGGCTTTCTTTAGCCTGTTAGTTTTTATAATTACCACCTAATGTTTCTTTGAACATAATCTCTCTTGTGTCTCAAGGCAACTGTGCTTAATGTTCAGCAGCCCAAGTAAATTTAACGCGGTAAAATCATGGCCTAATCAGATATACCCGGTGTGTGATGGGTGGGAGAGAGCGTAGGAGTGCTAAAAGCCATAGTAGTGTTTTCAGTAAGTGTTAATATTTAGTGAGTTTTCGTGGCTTGTTTGATGGGAGAACATCACACTCCTAATTTGTTTATCATGGGTTGACAAGTTCTGGTGTGCATTCTTTCTTTGCTTCAGTTTCTCAGCTTCCCCATAAACAAAGCATTATCTGTCTTAAAAATGAAGGCATGTTTGGGTGCTACCACACCTCTTCACGATGTATTTTTCAGAGAAGGAATGGGTAGATTGATTACACAAGTCTTTGGCGTTCAGAGAAGTGTTTTAGTTGTTATCTATTCAATAAGACCACTTACAAATCATCTCTGCTGGAGGAGTCTGACATTCTCCAAACAGACATGCTACACCTGTATTTCCTTTAGCAGAACGCCTAGAGCAGCTCCTAAAGCAATGTTGTTCTTTTTTCGTGTTGTGTGTGTATTAATCAGGCTGTAGCATCACAATTAATTGCTGGATTTAGGAGCCAGATGTTGGCACCTTTCTAATGAAGTCTGCCAGGCAGCATGAGTGGGTAAATAGCTGCTTTAGCAGAGAAAAATAGATGTTCCTTTCAGCATGATCATAGAAAGGAAAAGGGAACTAATTTGAGTTGATTTCCCACAGGTGGATGTACTTCAAGAGACGTTCCCAGAAAGGGCACGTTACTTTGAATGTGAGAGGTGCAGTACTACTGGGTTATTCCCTACCCAGGGTTGGTAATCCCGATGGATTTTACAACATTCGTTGGCGGAGGGGGCATGAAGTTGATTTTTTTTTTTTTTTTTTCTGCAAATTTGCAGGATTGAACCTTCTGGGGAAGATTCCCATGAAAAACAGGACCGGAGGGGCCCATCGTCAATAGGCGCTGAGCATCTCCCATGCTAAGGATACTCTTTTCCTTCTCGGTTAGGATGCAGCCTTGCAGGAGGTGTAGCCAGTGGGCTGATTCCTACCTCTGCTTTCCTCACTGTGTCTGCAGCAGGGGGAACATTGTCCTGGAGGCACATCTAAAGCAGCAGGTGATGGTGGGTGGTGGGTTTAAGCGCTGGCCAGTACACTGAAGGTTTAAGTACTTTCAGTACACTGAAAGTCTGTTTCACGTGAAGGAAGCCGGTGCATTCCTGGTGCTCAGTATTGCACTGTCTGATGGGCTGGAAACCGCATCAGCATCTAAGGGTGCAGGCAGACGAGCAGGGGGAAGCGTTACCACCCAGGGTCTTGTCTGCAGCTGCATGCTGCACAGCTGGAGCTTTTCAGTCCCTGCTCTTTGCCAGCCGAGCTGCTCCTCTGGGTGCCCCCCCACTGCCTGGGCACATCTCAGGCTGGGAAAGGGCGGCTGCACCCAGTCCCAGGTGGTTGTCTTGGCTGTTAGGAGCAAACCCCTGAATGCTCTAGGGCACTGTAGAAGAGCTGTAGGTGGCGAGGCGGGTTCTCATCTGGTTCCCATTAGATCTTTAGGGTGGTTCTACTGAGCTGCACCAATGTACCAGGGGGATCTTCCGGCACTGAGCCTGCTCTGGGGTCCTGTGGGTTAATACACCTTGTCGAGGCACGTGCAGAATTACTGGAAGCTTTTGAGGAGCAACTTCAAGGGCAGGTTGGACAGGGCTCTGAGCAACCTCAGGCTGGGAGGTATCCCTGCCCGTGGCAGGGGGGTGGAACTGGATGGGCTTTAATGTCCTTTCCAACCCAAACCAGTCTGGGATTCTGTGATTAACTTGCAACACAGGCTCATGGAATTTAAAAATGCGACCTGAACCTCTCCTTCCCCACATGGCCATGTTGCACTGCCATGGGTCCACTGGTCATTGCTGTACTTCGGACTTGGATGTGTTATTCACAGCAGCAGCAAGCAGGTAAGTGGAGATTAGTGAATGAACCTTTTGCCCTATCTTGAAAGCTACGGTAATGCAAGTGCTGCTCTTGGGTTTGTGTCTGTGCAGTGTTCAAGCTAGGGAGATTTTGGCCCAGCCAAGCAGCTCAGGGTTGCTTCAGGAACAGCAATAATGATAAACTGCATTGAGCAGATACAGACAACTGCCTTGGTGACAAGAATTGCTTTCAGAGTTAAGCTGTGTGCAACTAATTGAGGTCTCATACAACCACGGAAGCTACAGTTTTTCACTTTAAAACTCATGAGGATGGTGCCAGGGCCTGTGAGAGCAGCATCTGCCCCAGAAGACCCAAATGAGGTCAGTTTAAACGGTGAACATTGTCCATGAGACCTGAGCTGAAACTGTTCATCTCACTGCGCCAAAGAGACAAGCTGGCCCTGGGATGGGAGCTGCAGGCTGCAGGCCACCCAGCTCTCCGGCGGATCTGTTTATTAGTGGTTTGAAGGAAAATGAATTTTCCTCCTCTTCCTTCCTGCCCTTACTTACATCAGTCACTAATAAAATGTACACGGCTTGTTTGAAGGCTTAGCCAGTGTTGGCATGTGTACTTACACTGACAAAATGCTGGTCTGTGCAGAGCATCGGAGGAACATTGTTCTGACAGCCCATTGAGTTGTGCAGTTCCCAACTTCCCTGGTTAATGTACCATGGGCTGCACTCTGCTCCCTCCCTGCACTGATGTCACAGCCCCTGAGCTGCTCGCTGCCGGCGCTGTGCTCAAGGACCCTCCGCAGCACCCAGCACCCGGTGCACAAGGGGCTCTGCTCACTGCTGGCTCCAGGACCCTCCTCAGCACCCAGCACCCGGTGCACAAGGGGCTCTGCTCATTGCTGGCCCTGCTTCAAGAGGGGAGCTCTGCATGTGGCAGCGCAAGGGCTCAGAACAGGGCAAGTGGCTCTTGCAGAAACCATGCTGTCAATCGGTGCTAAAAAAGAGGCAGGGATGGGGCAGGGCACACCAGTGTGTACTCCTGATGCAGAAAGGGCTTTTTCAAAGGGCCTGCACTTTGACAGCAGTGTGATGGTGCAATAGCATTCCTTGGATTTGCATTTTTATGTTAATGTAAGCTACTCATGAGGCTTTTCCTATAGCAGTAATCCTGGAACATTTTAAACTCAGGGTTTCCTGAAAAGCCAGCAGTAAATAAAACCAGCCCCCACCCCTAGTCCTGATTTCGTAATCCTGGAGAGTTTACCTTCAGAACACAAAGAAAACCAAAGCAGAGTGTGGAAATACAAACCCAGCATGCCAGAAACCCCTGGGGAAGCCTGTCACTTACGAAAGGAAAGGATGAGCTGAAACCAGATCATTAAATATTGAATGTGGAGTAAGGCATAGTATGTAAAGCACTAAGAAAAAACCCTTAGCATATTTGTGGGAGCATTTTGTGAACATGAGAAGCTTAAAAGCAGCACACACACAATGTTTCATGCTGACAGTTGAATGATGGAACCGAGTACGATCACCCTGCTCCAACAGCAAAACCCTCATGTCTCCAGACTTGTTTTGTTGCACCATTTGCTCATAAGCTTGTGTTTTATTGTTCAATTGCAGGCATTCCAGTGTATGGCTTTTCGCCCCTCCAAACCCCAACCAGTGGTGCTATAAAGCAGTGCTTTGGGGGCTTAATCCCTGTCACAGTCACTCTGGTTTTCTTTGTCTTACCTTGGTTAGTCCAAAGAAAGTAAAAAAGAGAAGAAAAAGAAAGGCCACTATCATAGATCGATACGGATGCCGCAGATCTGTGATAAACCTCTGTTAATGCGTTTGGTAGCTGGGTGAGACCTTCCCCCTTTATTTCCTCATTTTAAAAGGAGTATCTCCCAGCGTTTCACCTGCTGCTGGAGATTACCACTATCTCCCTCACTCACATTTGATCAGAGCTGGGAAGCTTGAACTGGCTTTTCTAATACATCCTTCTTGAAATGAAAGATTGGACAGGGCTGAATAGAGTTGATTCAATCAGGCAGAGCATGGAGGTGTTCACTGTGTTAGAGCCTTCGGGTGTTTCAGGCTGGGGGTGTTGTGCAGGTCTATTTCATAGTCACAGACTGGCTTGGGTTGGAAGGGACCTTAAAGCTCATCCAGTTCCAACCGCTGGCAATGAGCAGGGGCAATCTCAGCCAGACCAGCTGCTCAGAAGGTGGGGAGCTCATTGCTGCCCTGGTCTGTGTGGGCTGGGCCAACATGGGGCACTGGAAGGAAGAAAAGCTTGTGCATGTTGTTGGCATGTCTGAATTACTGCAGCCTTTCTTACCTAGGGTACCCAGTGTGTGGTGCAGCAGTGACTGCTCAAGCCACACCTCAGGTAGTTATGTTGTAAGTTAATGATGGAAGAGAAAGAGCTCAACATAGAGCAATTCCCCATGAGCACAAGTCCGGCTGTTTCCCTGTGTTGTGAAGTCTCCCCAGTGATCCCCTGCAGACCTCACTCACAGGTAAGCTGTACCAGTGGGGATTCAGTTGTGCAAGAATCATTGACTCATAGAATGGTTGGAAAGGACCTTAAGAGCATCCAGTTCCAACCCCCCTGCCATGGGCAGGGACACTTCACACTAAACCATCTCACCCAAGGCTCTGTCCAACCTGGCCTTGAACACTGCCAGGGATGGAGCATTCACAACCTCCCTGGGCAACCCATTCCAGTGCCTCAGCACCCTCACAGTAACGAACTTCTTTCTTATATCCAATATAAACTACCCTGTTTTAGTTTTAAGCCGTTACCCTTTGTCCTGTCACTGCAGTCCCTAATGAAGAGTCCCTCCCCAGCATCCCTATAGGCCCCCTTCAGATACTGGAAGGCTGCTATGAGGTCTCCATGACACCTTCTCCTCTCCAGGCTGAACAGTCTTTCTTCTCTAGCTTGTTCCCAGCTTGGACCTGATCAGTCACTGGGGTCAGCTGCTGGAAGCTCAGAGTCTTCAGGAGCAAGAGGAACAGAACAAGGGGCTCATTTACCCCAAGCAGTGCAGGAGGATGGAGGTGGGGTGGGTTTTAACCCAAATCCAAGTCTGATTTTGAAGCAGATCCTGACAGGATCCCAGCAGGAGCAACCAGGCTGGGAAAGGTCACCCTTATCCCCCCCAGCCTGAGCCTAAGTCTGGGGGAAGCTCAGCAGGAAAGGTAATGTGTTGGCAGCTGGTAAAGAGCAGGTTAAAAGCCACCGCGCTCTTCCACTTGTAGGGCAAAGTGAGTCGCCTCCAGTGCAGGTTGGTGCTTCTCTCCAGTGTTGTGATTAATTGCTCTGGTCATCATTCAGTGAAGGAGTTGCAGTGCGGCGCGGTGAACTCAAGTGACCTAGAAATAATTCCCTAACACAACCTGACGCTCTGGCTTATATTCCCAGAGAGATTTATTGTTTTACTCAGAGAAGATCTTCATCAAAGCACTCCTCAGTCATTCCAGGGTAGCTGATGCCCCTCCTGCAGCACCAAATAGCTTTACGTACACAAGTAATAGTTACCAACTTCCTATTTCAATAACTGAGTGTGCTGGGACAGGCGTTTTGCTGGTGGAGCTCCAGAGATGCCCAGAGGTGCATCCTGGCAGCAGGAATCTTAGCTGTTTCTCAGGACTGAGCCCTGGGGCAGAGCCATGCCTCACCGTGCTGTGGGACCGGCTGGTTCCAAGCCATTGCCTCAACTGGGGTTACTGGGGTCACCTACCAGCTGTAGTTAATGTTAACTGGCTGCGTGTGTGGGGAGAGCAATGGGTGCTCATCTGCAGGGAGGGCCGGGCTGTTAAAGTGTGTTTGCATATGGTATTGCCAGGGACGTCCGGAACACCATTTAGTAGATGAAAACTAGCCTCTTTCTTATGCTTTTCTTTATGTTAAACTCGTTTAGATGTTCCCAGGTTGCTTTAGAATAATGAGCAGAAATTGCACTGACTGAAGGTACTGAGACAGTGATTTGTTCCCATCATCTTCACTCCCCTCCCATCACTAAGTGGGCGTCCAGGTTGGTAAAGTGTAGAAGAGAGTCCAGACAAAAATGTGACATGTACATTCTGGCTATTTTTGTACCCACTGTTACTTTAAAGTGTTTATAAACACTTTTCAGCCATTTATATCCCAAGACATGTAAAGCAGCCATTCCAACATGACTAAAGCACCGCTGCTGGCAAAACGCATCAGGTTTTGCCCTCATGATAATGCCTGAGCCATCCTGTCCTGCTCTTCTAGGCGGCGTTGGGCACGTTTAGCACCATCGTGTACTTATGACTCACAGGATTACTTCAGCCTGTTTGATGTTCAGAAATAATAGCGGAATGTTTGCCATTGATTTTAATGTGAGACCATTTGCAAACCTGGGGAAAACAATAATCAGGTCTTCGGTTGCAAAATACTGTTAAGGTGCCCCTGACAACTCATGAACTTTAAAGTAGGGTATCTTGAATGAGTGCACAACTGTGCCTCTTCATGTGCACAGGGGTCAGCTTGAGCTGTTGACTGAATGCCACGTGTTTGCTCTGAAGGATATTGCAAGGCACCGACGCAGCTCTGTAGCCCTAAAAATCAATTGGATTTCTGTGCTAACAGAGGGGAATAATTGCTCATTGCCCAGCACTGTCAGCAGGAAAAAAAGAGTGGCAGAATTATTGACTGGCCTCAACTTGTAGAGGCAGGGCTGACAAGTGGCGGTACTCACATCAGCTTCGTAAGAAGACTGAGCTGTGTGTCAGGACTAATATCATGTCTCACTTTACCCCATTTAATTCCCCTTCATGCTCTGACCCTTTTCTTTTGTTTAACTTCATAGGAAGAAGAGAGGAACTATGGAAGCTTTAGCCTGGAAAAACATGAAAGAAAAATGGTAATATGGGTACCCCCCTCCCTCCTGCCTCGGTCTCATCAGTTTTAGTTAAACTCTTCCTAGGCAGCCTTTAGAATGTAAAACCTGGTGCCTTCCTTCTCACTCTGATGAGTAAGGGTTGAAACTGGTTAATTCATGGTAGTGTGCCACCCACCCACACTGAGGTAAGAGCAGCAGCTACAGTGGGCTGGCAGCTGCTGCAGCTCATGCTTACTTGGAGTTGATCAGTTTGGATTCCTGGGAAATGAGGCTTCTGTAGCATTGCTTTCCTCCCCACGGCTGCCCGCGTGCGTTTGTTTGCAGGCAGCTACACAGTGGATTGGAGACTCCTCTTCGTTGGGAATCTGGCCGGAATTGGAAAGGACCCAGATGTGAATGTCCAAATGTTTCAGAGCAACCCATTGCTGCTGCTCCCCGCTGCGCTCAACGGCAGCTGCCAGATGAGGTTGTGGCCAAGGAGGGGTGTTGGCAGGCAGGAGAGGCTACTCCATGCTTACTTCCAGCCTGTGGTAAGCATGAGCCCGTCTGCACTGGAATGCATAGGCATGCCTCTGGGGTTCACCCAGCATCCCGGGAACCAGCCACAGTGGGAGTCGTTCTAATAGTTAATTGTAATGCCTCCGTGGCCTGAGCAGAGCGAACCAGAAATAATAACCAGGATTAAAACAAACAAAAAACCCCAAAAGCAACACAGGGTTATTTTAGAATAAAAGCACATGTAGCTGAACTAATACTGCTGAGGAGCAAGGACGTGGCTTTCTCCCAGGGCATCCTGCAGCCCTGCAGGGCAGAAGTGACCTTATTTGCATTTTCCTTGTTGAATCGCTGCTGGGATTTCTGCAGCACAGCAAGGGAAAATTCCTCCAGGAGCACACGGAAATATCACAGCACTAACGCAATATCCTTCAACAGGGGCCCTTCTCCTCAGCCGAGCCGGACCCGTTGTGCTGCACCGACTGCCCGGCACCAGCACCCAACTGGGGCTGCCTCGTGCTGCTGCAGTGCTCATGGAATCCAACACAGCTTTGGGTTGGAAGGGCCCTTAAAGCTCATCCAGCTCCAACCCCTGCCATGGGCAGGGACCCCTTCCACTAGAGCAGCTTGCTCCAAGCCCCTGTGTCCAACCTGGCCTTGAACACTGCCAGGGATGGGGCAGCCACAGCTTCTCTGGGCACCCTGTGCCAGCGCCTCAGCACCCTCACAGGGAAGAGCTTCTGCCTAAGAGCTCATCTCAGTCTCCCCTCTGGCAGGTTAAAGCCATTCCCTTGGCCTGTCCCTACAGGCCCTTGTCCAAAGCCCCTCATCAAGAGCCCCTCTTCAGGTTTCTTCTTGTCCCCTTTAGACACTGGGCTCTCTTCCGCTGTCTTCCAGTATAGTGTGAAAGCAGCAGGACGTGAATACAAACCACAATGTCCATGAACTAAACATTAAAGATGGTTTAAATGGTCCTCTATATTTCAACAGCATCAAAGTTGCTTCTTCCTCCATTTCCAGGACAGTCTGGGATCCCTACATGCTGCTGCCCTTCCTCCCCAGCCTATTGGATAAGCAGCAGCAGGATCTGACCTCTCCTGTACACTGGAGTGCTCTGTTCTAAGGTCAGCATTTTGAAGTCTATGATTTTAGACTCTTCTATCAGGAGCATTTTCAGTTCTAATCAAGTTCCCTGGATGGCATCAGTTCTTCCCCAGCATGATGTCCTGCTCCAGTTCTGTCGTTAGATAACAAAAATCAGAGCACAGGAGCACCCGGCTCCTCAGCGGCACTGCGCAGCGCAGATGTAAGGCTGACTGCTGTGCGACTTGCTTGACATCTTCTCACGCTGTAGTGGCAGCTGATACAGAGAGCAATGACTTTTATAAGTGTGTAATCTGTCCGTTTACTATCAGGCCTCTGTTTCACGAGTCCACCGGCTGCAGCTCCTCAGTAGCAGCTTCAAAACCAGTGGCTTTGGATGCTGCCGTCCCACAAAGGAGCCCCAGAAACCTATCCCAAGAGCATTCCAAATCCGGGTTGTTCCCTAGGGCTGCTCGAGGCCCTGCTCTGCATTTCCCTGCAGGAGTGCTCACGCAGCAGGATGCCAGGTAGAGCTGTAACTGCAGCCTCTGCAGCTGCTGTGCAAGGAATGCAGGTACTAACTACAGAAATAGTAAGGATTCATGTATGCATATGTCTAAATGTATAGAGTTATATAAATAGAAGTGTTCTTATATAAATACATGAAACAGAGAATGCCACACGTTGGTTTTAGCCAATGAAACACTGCAAAATTCAGCATTTAATGTATAATATAACCTTTATTCTTTGTCCTCTAAACTCTTGGAAACTTACATAACAATCGTGCTTTAATTATGACACCGTTTATAGACATTTAAAATGCATCTTAATTTATAAATATTTTACATTTGGTCCATAGAACAGGTTGCAATTTACTAAATAATACTGTACTCTTTTAAACAGGCTCTGTATATATTTTTTGAATATGTATATATTACATATATATTTTTATATAGAGATAGATTTGCTTGGTGTTCAGATATTTCCTTATTGCAAAAAGCTTACATGATCATACAATAATCTTTTCTTTCAGGGCAAGTACTACAAAAAAGATACAGCTATTCACAGTTTACACACAGTAGTTCTACAACACTAGTTTGTGCTATATGATACGTTTGTACAGCTTTTTGCTAAAGAGCAGGTCTGTCAAACATCGGTCATAATTGTTTACAATCAAACATTAAATACTGCATTTGTCTTAGAACAACATGGGACTTGGTTACATTAAACAAGAAAGAGGAAGTTGGAGTTTTTATCCTTAGTCTAATGAAAGTCACAATTAGGATGTGTATGGATCATCTGGGATGTTGGTGTGGGATGGACAGGTTTCCTCTAAATCCCAATGACTTACAGGACTTTTGCATTTCAGCTATAGCTGTTTAGGATGTAGCTTAGGTCTCATCGTATTTTACAGTTGACCTATGTATGAAAGGGTTTAGAATCTACCAAACATACTCGGAGATTTTATGATGCCTTTTGAAATGCATGTGTATTATATATATATAGTATTTCTACAATGATGTGCTTGACATTCTGAGAATAATACCTTATTGCAAGAATATGGTTGTCACCTTCAGACAAAAACAACGAAAAACCCAACATTCACAGTTAACATGTTTTTCACGTAGTAGTTCTACATAAATTGTGCTATCTAACATTGTACGTTGCACAAAAATCTGCTGAAAAGCATGTTTCATTGCACAGTTCTGTCACAGTCATTTACAATCAAACACCAACTACTGCAGTTTCCAGGATCCGTTGTGTCTGTCATGTAGCTGCCAAACGAGAAACACCACACGGGGCTGGCTGTGGCGTTTAACACACAGGGATTCACTGGGAGCACCCCTCGGCCCTTCTCCCTGTGTGGCAAATGCCGACCGAGCCCACGCTGCAGACTCTTGTAGCATGGAACCAACTTCCCTCACACCTTCATCACCACAAATAATAGGTAAATAAAAATAGAACTGTTTTCAAAGTGCTATCGAGCCATATTTCATAATTTGCTTATTAGAAACTGTTAAAGTCCTCGAACAGATTCAAAAGACCAGTTGTGGAGCGAGCCCTAAGTTAGAGCTGCAAGGACGAGCTTCACTCTTGAGGCCATTGGTTTGGTTTCTGTTTTGGTGGCAATGCGATAATAGTAGAATCGTAACAGCATGATAGAAACTCAAGTACTCTGAGCTCGAGTTGCAAGTACTTGGTATTTCTTTTACTCCTGGGAATCTTTAAGAGCTCTTGGATATTATTTCTTATATTGCTAAAAAAGACATATTTTTGCCTCTAGCATCTGCGGCTTGTGTCACATTGATTCACAAAGACATGCTCTTTTTCATCAGAAACAGTGTATGGATTTTAAAAGACATTTATAATCTTATTCAAAAGGTGTCCTGAAAGAACAAGTGCAGGTAGCACTTAGAGCAGTGTTGTGCTGGGCGGCCAAACAGCCACGGGACTCAACTGCACTAGGAAAGTGCTTAAAGGAATGTGTATAGAGGAATGTGTCTGCTGTTAACTGAAGGAAGACTCTTCCCCTTCAAATGGCCTTGACTGGAACCAAGTTTAAGGGCAGACTTTCACTGGAAATCACTTGTTTACAAAATACTTCATTCTTTTGTACGAAACAACTCCAAACTGAATTTTTACTCCTGTAAAGTCAGAAATAACAGTCTTGGGATTGAGTGGTAAGAAATAGTGATAAACTACTAAAAATCAGCAGCACGAAACTTCAAATAGTCCTGCTAAAAGGTAGATTAAAAAGGTCTTGGCACATCAATTTACAAATTCCAAGATATGCAACTATTATTGTGAAAGGATAAAAACATTAACAGTCTATGGGTTGCCAGAGAACACAGAACACTCGACGTGTGAGCTCGCGCAGTGGTGGATCATGCCCATGGCTATTCCCTTGTGGTGGAGATGACCTTTTGTCTTTTTTTTTCCTTTTTTTTTCTTTTTTTTTTTTTTTTTGCCACTAGAGGTAGGTAATTATATTCTCGGACATGAATTTGTGGTCATATTCAACCATATTTTTTGTTTTTCTGGAGTTGTCTTGGTGCTTCGATGATAGAGACGTTTAGATGTAGGCTTCTTTGTTTGCAGAGTTGCCCTGCTGGGCCTGGTCTGGCCCATTTTCAGGGTGAGTGATGTCTTCACTTGGCTGAATCATCACTTGGATGCGCTGAAAGAACAATAAATGTGAGGCAGGCAAAAATCCAAGGGGTTTGGGTGGCCGATTTTTAAAGGCAACCCGAACCACTTCTGCCCAGGAATTAGAACTAATTTCAGGTTAGATATAAGGAAGAAGTTCATTACTGTGAGGGTGGTGAGATGCTAGAACAGGCTGCCCAGAGAAGTGGTAAATGCTCCATCCCTGGCGGTGTTCAAGGCCAGGTTGGACAGAGCCTTGGGTGACATGGTTTAGTGTGAGGTGTCCCTGCCCATGGCAGGGGTTTGGAACTGGATGATCTTAAGGTCCTTTCCAACCCAAACCATTCTGTGATTCTGTGATTCTATGAAAATGAAACACCTGTCTCTCCCAAGGGACCAAAAATGCAGTGAGCCACAGGTACTAGAGCCAGTGTTAGCTATGTTCTGGACATGACAGTGAGTTTGGAGACCACCTGCAAAGCAGTCTATGCCCCTGGCATTCCCAGCTGAGCATGCCTGGGGAACAGAATCAAGGAGAGGCCATGTGGGGCAGAGGAGGGACCGCAGCAAGCCGCAGGCACAGCACAGAGGCTGCAGCAGGGACTCAAAGCCGGATTGCAGACGTGATGGTGACTGCCCCAGGGAGCAGAGGGGACTGGAGAATGTTGGCAGCAGGTTCTGGGAGTTACTGCCTCCAAGGATACAAGTGAAGTAGACTTGCAGTTCAGATTGCTGTACTTCGGTTCCGTCTTTCCTAGTCCTTTTGTGTTCTCCACTCAGGAAGAGTACCTGCCCAGCTTACACTTGTATCTAGAGCCCAGTTTTAATCATCATGTTGTAGGTTCCTTCTATTATCTAATGATCATTTGTCAATGCTTCACAAGTGAGACCTTAACCCACAGCAAGACTGAGATGAGGAATTTTTACTGTGGTCTTGCACAACTCTACCCCAGAAGCTGCTGTATATTAGAGCAACAATTCTCTGTTTGCAGGTAAACGTTTCCATCGAACTAAAGGAAAGCTGCTCAAAGTGCAGGGGCTAGGGACAAGCAGGGGAAAGAAAAAGACACCGAGTCTTTTAAAATCTGCTGAAGACAAATATTTGGCTCAAGGTCTGAGCATTGCTCGTCAGTTCTGCTTAGGATCACCTGCCCCCTTGCAAAGAGGGCTCTGTCAGCTGACTTTAGAATGTTCCAGAGACTGTGACAGATTCATTCTGACAATCTTTGGTTCCCCCAACCACAGAAGACAGGGATGCGTGTTTCAACCCTTGTGCTGGAAAAGGGCCCCTTACAGAGAGATTATTGGCTGAGAGGGAAAACTGAGGATGCACCCAGCTTAAAGAAAACCAAGCGGTTACTGGGCAGTGTGCGGGGTCAATAACTTCGTGACCAGCTCCCATTCCTTGAGCAGCATTTCTCCAAGGACTCTAAAACAGATTTAAGCATCTCTTACGTGGGAAGTATCATCTCCTTTTAACAGATGGGATAAGGAACCTGGGAGAGGCTTAAAGCACAGTGCCATGGGAAGAAGGTCTCTAATGCTCTTCAGAAGAAACTGTTCACAGAAATCCCTCAAATAAAGACTAAAGGGAAGGTCAGATAGTCATAAAATACGCTCCCGAGATTTTACATGTACTTCCTCTGAGTTGCAGCAGAGCAAGGCAGGGAGTGTAATTTAAACCAGGTGTAACTTGCAACACATTGCAGAGGGATGCTAAATAGGATCACTGTGAGCAGACTCATGGAACTGTGAGTTATGTGGGTTTAGTCCAGTTTTCAGCTTGATTCCAGTTCCTTAGAGCATCACCTGCCTTGACACATGACAACGTGGCTTGTATTAGTAAGGACAAATTTACGTACTTGGTAAAATGCTGCTTTGGTTTCTGAGTGTAAGGAGATGGGTTGTAAAGCATCTGGAACTCTCAAATCCCAGAGGTAAGGACACTTGATGCTACGAGTTGTGCTTAACAACAGATGGTACAGACACTGCCTTGCCTTTGGTCTGTTTGGTCCTTGGTTTTATGTTTTTCAGCTCAATGTAAATTAACTGGGTTAAGCAAATGAGGCCACAGCAAACAGACAGTAGAAAAGACCTGCCCAGCAACCTCTGATCAGTGTGCACAGGTCTCACAGGTGAAATCATGCAGTCAGGAAAAAGAGAGACTTACCTGTTTTAAGGAGCCTTTCAGGGTTAGAAACATGTATGCCATATAGCCAGGGATCAGCACCATGGAAGACAAAGCCATGAACCAGCCAACCCCTTGGCCCCATTTTGGGAAAACGTAACTTCCCATTGTGAGTGGAGTCATTTGGACAGCACTGAAGAGGAAGACTCCCTGCAAAATACAGTGGAAAAGAAGATTTGCATGAGATTTCCAGAGTGTTCTGTTCAAGAGTTTGTCTGGATTGACTTTTCCATCGAGGCAAGGATCCTCTGATCCCTGGTGATGGTCGCTGGGCATTGCCTTGTAGATGGGGCCTGCAGGTCACTCTTCCAAGTGGAGGTTGCAGAAAATAGGCAAACGTCAGTCCTCTGCACTGACCACTTCCCTGCTCAGTTAACCTTGGGTCTGGGAATGTGTACACGGAATGGAACTGTTTGTCCATTTCAAATAACTTTCTTATTGGAATAATGGTATCAGTACAGCTCTACTGTACTGGCCAGCAATGCACTCCTGGAGGCTCTTTCAAGCCTGGCTCTGCATTAACATCTCTAATATCAACACCTAGAAGGGCTTGGCCCAGAGGCTTTGATAATGCTCAGATCCTCTGAACAAACTCATGCTGGAAAACAAGGGCAGTCAGAATGGAACCTGCGGTTCAGTAAGTGGTTGCAGGTTTGTCTGTGTAACAGATCCTAGCCTGTGAAACTCAAAAACCACTGTGAATTGTTCAGCAACAAGGAGACAGTTTCCCAAGAAGCTTCTTAACAGAATTAATCTTCATGTTTTAAGTTAACAACTCTATTTTCACATACATAACCTGCATCTCAGATTATCCAGGTACGCTGGTAGGGGGAATCCACTGGTACTAGTAGAGTCTTCAGATCACCTGCACAAAATCAGAGGGAAGGGGGCTATTGGGAAAGATGGGGTCCCGGGGAATAACACTGCACACCCATGTACACTGCACCACTGAGCAGCACCCGTGGGTTGTGTTTGTGTTGGTTTCACCTGCAAACACGGTATTTGTAACTGTAAGTTCCCAAGCAAGGCTCCTGTCCTGGCCCGTTCTGTCAGGGAAACCTGCTGAGCTGAACCAGAGAAAGAGGAGATCCCAGGTTCAGGCACTGTGCAGAACCCATTCCCATAGAGGAGAATGCAGAGAGGCAGATTTTACTGGCATATCACTACTGTGGACAACAAATTCTGCTGAAGACTTTAAAAGGCAGAAGAGATGTGGTAAGTTTTTACACACAGTGTTGGTCATCTGCCTACTGTTCTGCCCAGCCACCTTTGATAAAATAAAATAAAAAATCATCTAAAATCAACAGAACGCAGGGTTTTGCCTTCCTGAATGCTAGTTTTCAGAAACATGAAAGCTGCCTTCACCTGGGTAGAGATGAATCAAGGAGCCCTCTGTATAAACTCATTTCTGTGCCGCTCTTCAGTGATCTTTGTTTGCTTTTCTATGGCTATTACATGGGGCTACCAGAGAAATGTCAGTGTGTCATGGGCAATAGTGTCTACTTGATTACAGGTTTTCAGTATGGCATTAAAATTATATGTAGTAAACTGATTATTTCAAAATGTACTGTACGGGCTTCACTGGACAAAGGCTGGAGCCGGGAAGAGCCTGTACTGTGGTTTCCAGTGCACAAAATCCTTGCAAGGTTTGCCAGAAAACCCGGTAGCAACGTTGTTTGAGCTGAATCCCATGAGAGAAGAACATCAGTGCATAACCCCAGTCTGTTACCACAATGGTGCCTGTGGAGGAATCCAGTTTACAAAGTGTGGGCATTTTTGTACAGATGGAAAATTCAGACTTCAGAGAGATTGCTAAATTTTGTCTAAGAATACAAGAAATGGGCCATGTTTGTTTCTTACATTCTTCTATCTCTACCAATCAAACTCTTGACTCGTTACCATTTCCAGGGGACTAATACAAGCCTTGCAATTGCACAGGCTTCTTGCCTTAAGGCACAGGTTTCCTTTAGTGACACTGGGTTTTGCCTATTGCCTTCAGTGGAATTGCTCAAATCCTTCAAAAGGGAATGAGGTCAGAGCTAATCTGAACCTGTGGGGATGGAAATGACCGCACTGTAGTACTCAGGCCACCTTATTCACATCCTTTGAATCATATAATAAAAGTTGTTTCCTTACTGCCACAATGATAGGAGTGAAAAATGACCAGCAGAGTTTCCACCAGATGCAGGGTCTGTATCCCACCATCTCTTGAATGTTGTCATAAAATCTGTTAACACCTAAATAGAGAGATAAGAAACAGTAAAGAAACATGTCAGGTAACTGGGGCAGTTGACGTCTCAGTGGTTTTGAGAGACCCTCTCATAAATGATGAGGTGTATCTGGAAGCTCTGTACAGACCCCAACCTTATTTTTCACCAGTCTGAATGGGAAAGAAAAGTGCAGCTCAAAAGCACTGAGAATCATTTACTCTCATTCCAGCACACTGTAATCAGTGACCAGGAAACTTCTTCCCATGAGGAAGTCTGTACGTCTGAAGGTCAGATGTAGCAAACACACTTGTTTCTTTTCAACTCTAAGTCTTCTTAGAACAAGAGATTTAGAATGATATTGTACCAATTCAGCTAAAAATAAACCAAACCCATCCTTGTGTTAAGCAGCTTTCCCCTGTGTGGCTGTACACACACCAGAGCTGTGTATGAAATCGGAGTGGCCCTTCTGCTGCTGCTGTTACCTACCAGCACTCCAGCATCTTCTAAAAATAAATAATGGGTTTATTTTTAGCTTTGATTTCTTCATTATTTAGCTGGTGTATTTTTCCATTCGTATTTGCTGGATTCACATGTGGTATCTCTGAGCTAAAAAATGCTGTTCTAGCCTCTTAAGCAGAAGGACTTCACTTATCTAGCTCTGAATCAGTTTTGTTGTATAAACTGAAGTGCCTTAGTAATCATGGAGTGGGTCCTTGGATGAGCTAACACAGAACTAAGGTCAAATGCACAAATACTCTGGCAAGAATGTGATACATTATTCATCACTCTTTTCACCCAGAGCTTGCCAGTCCAGACTTCTGGATATTTTAGGGCAATTATGAAGACACAAGTGATGAAGGAGCTTGGTTCTCACTACAAGGTCCTAGAGTGACTGAGTCATTTCTGGTAGCTGAACATTACAGAGCTCAAAAGACCCAAGTCACTATGTCAAGAACAGCAGTAGCTAACACCTCAGGATGTCCAGGCTTTCCAGGGAAGGGGGACAGGAAAAAAAGAGAGAGATGTCACCTCTTTAGTATTCCTGGAAAACTTAGTATCTGATGACTTCTAGGCTTATACATGGGGTGTTTTAAAGAGGCAGAAGGACCTTCCACAAGGCAACTTTGAGTGGAATTACATGCATATGAAACAAGGGCACCCTCAGTTCCCCCCTCAGCGTGGCAACACACACACAGGAACAAATCAATAGATGAATTATCCTTATGAGGTGCAAAAATTATGGGAAAAAGTAAAAACATTGTTTACCATAGCACCAGGATATTGAGATGCACTCAAAGAATACAAGGAACAAGAGACTCATTCCACTGGCAGAGTAGTAGTCAAAAAGCTTAAACACGTAGATTCCACCCTAAAGCATAAGAAGGAAGTGTTAAAATAAGTAGCAAGAGCTCCAGTTTCAAGACAGATTAAAATGCAAGCTACAGACTACCAGTGGCAAATAGGTTAGGGACATATTAGTGTATATGAAAGTGAACATGTTGAAAGCTTGTGACACTTGAGTTCAATACTGACAAACATTAGAGTACTGCTAGGATTCAGTTAACTGCTTTAATTTCACTTTACTCATTTTTGTTCAATAATTCAATTATTTCTCTCAAAATAGTTTGCAGTCCAGTAGATGGGAGGCAGCATTGGAGAATATCCCTGGCAACCCTTTCGTGCGCTGGAAGGCACACTGGAGAGATGTGTATTTTCTTGGCACCTGAACCATGAAGTAGGACAAACTGCAACCATGGACTTCGGGCGTTTCACACTTCAAAGTTACTGCCTGAAGACTTTAGATAGTGTTGATGATTGATAGATCTCTGCCACTTTAACTATTTACATGATTCCTGGTTGGAGCAGGGGATGGGAGAAATAAAACGGATGCTGTCCATTGGAGGTAAGATAACCTTCTACTACAGAACATACCTGAGTGATGTTGGACAGCCCTATCAGATAGGAAACAATGCACACAAGAGCAATGAAGATTTCTCTCCGATTCCGCAGTAACTTTGGGAACTCATCCACCAAAGCTGTTATGAATCCTTCCACAGTGCAGAACTGCAAGAAAAGTCACAAATAAAATACAATGCAATGCACTGCAGCAGCAGGGTTACATTTAGGGGAGGAGCTTCCATCACTGGCATCAGGCTGCAGCCATGAAATGATAAATGAAAATTCACTGCAGTGGGAGCGGTGATTTTGAGTATCTTTGTTTCTGTCTACAGAGATCTCCAGTTAGATTTCCAGACAGAAAAATACTCAGAATTCCTAACTGTGAACTACAGCACGATCTTTATGAACATAAAGTGCTTGTTGTTGGGGTAGAAGACGATAGACCTACAGTTGGAGATTTGACCCCTAGGTCCTTTGCAGACTTGCTCTTCTCCTTCCTGTGATTTACTCACATACATGAAAGGCAATAGACAGGAACAGTGTAATCAGATTAGTGAGTGAAGCCTGAAGACACAAGATTGATCCTCATATGTAATAAATCAGATATTTTTGTATTCCCCAGAGAGGATTTTTGCTGAGGACGGGCACCTGCACACACAGAGCGTGGCCACGCTGCAGGTCTTTTCTGCATGTATCTATTCAAAATGAATGTTACCATTATGATGGCTGAAATGATGAAAACCAGATGTAGGTGAAGTTCTATTCATTTCCAGCAGTGCAATCAGAACTTAACCAATAGTTACAGTTGCTGTAAATGACAGTGTATGAAATGTTTCACTGACAGACAGAAATGAAGCAAGCATGACAGCCTGGAGATAGAGATTCTCTTTAATAGTATCAGACTTGCTCAGCTGTTAGTTGCCTAGAGACAAGGTCTTTCAAGAATATTTTTGACCCAATTAATTTCACAGTAGTTTCCCCCCCAGCTCAAGCAATAGGTTTGAATGTCAAGCCCAAAGCTTATTGAAAAACAAAGGAACAGAAAACAAATGTTCAGCTCCCTTTCATGGTGCAGGATGAAATGCCCTCTTGGTCTTTGTGTATTTCGGTTCACAGGCTGAAGTCAGTGTGGATTTATAGAAAATTATGGATTTTCTCTACTGAAAGCTAAGGAATTCCAGCCAGGCCCCTGTTCCTTCCTGTGCTGTGAGGGTTGTGCCAACAACTGTGAGGTGCTGTGGTTTGATAGCGGTAGCTCTAGATGACTTGAACACTTCTGCCTGTGATGGGTCATACACAGATCACCAAACCCTGCAGCAGCAGAAGGGACTTCCCTGACAGAGCCCTCCAAGAACACTGTGCAAGATAAGACAGAGTGCTTTCCTGGTGCTCACAATACAGCTGCTCTCTGGGTTGAAAGTATTGCTGATTAACGAAGGTTTTGTTGGACATAGTCCATTTGAGTGTGTAAAGTGCTTTTTCTTGCGCTGTGTGATGTTTTTGTTCATTTTGCAGTGTTTCTTTTTTATATGATTGCATGACTGAATTATTTCTTTGTTCCAGTTAATCTAAACAGTGACTCTGAACAATGGCTTATCTGGATTTGCAAAACATCTAGGTTGTGCCCTCCCACTCATCTTCAGTTGTCAGATACCATCTAGAACTCAGGTAAGGCCTGGGCCAAGGAACTCTTGATCCTTACCCCAGAAAGTGATTTCAGAGCACACTAAGATGCACAATGTCCTCAGTAATGAGCCTAATGCCCCCTGAATTTGCTCCTGATGTTCGTACGCTTAAAATGAAACGTGTGCTGCATCCTTTTGCTCCATGTGGTAAGTTCTGAAGTCGCCTTTGTGGCATCTAAATCTTGTCAAGCTTCTCCCAGTGTCTCCTACACTGATGAACATTGCAAAGGTATTCTTAATACTGTGACTGAACAGGGAAGAGTTCAAAGAAGAAATCTGTTGCACATTTTGTATAGGCTTCCAACAGTTCATGAAAGAGCAGAAGTGTCTCAGTATCAGGCTTTCACTATGCCAGGCTCCTGGAACCACTTAGTCTCTCCTCTCCTTAATACCTCCTATCATTTATGTGATGATTCCTGAAACCATCGTGCACCACTTAGAGCTGGCAGTGCAGAATGCAGACAGGCACCAACCTTGTACCATGCAGCTGCAGAAAATGTGTCTCTGTTAACAGTTATTACACCAGTTTTACCTGACTGTCAATCCCGAGCATGAGCAACATGGAGAAGAACAGTATTGCCCACAGAGGAGAAATGGGTAACTGCGTCACTGCTTCTGGATAAGCCAGAAATGCCAGTCCAGGGCCTGGGGGAGAAACAGGAGAGGAGATGTCAGTGTGACTGACCAGCAGTGTGATGATGTGCTCTGTCAATGTTTTGGCGTATTTGAATGACTCAGCCATGAATGCATCATCTGATCAAGGATTTCAGCTTCATCAGTGTTCACTGACCAAGAAGTCAGTGCATGCATCTTGCTTTTAAAATGAACCATCCAAAACAAACAAAAAACCCAAACCCACCAACCAAAAGACTTGATGCGTTCAGAAACTGCTTCTGAGAGACAACTTTTGTATAGCAAAGGCAAGGAATGTTATCCTGTAGGAATACATCTTCAGGTACTGATCAGCCTTCTGCCTCAAGCAGTAACTGAGAGCTGTAAACTACTGCTTGGCACCAAGTAGCTCAGAAGAGAAACAAAGATAGCTCAGAAATGGAGAAGACTACCAGCATTTATAGCATTCCCATTTGCTGTTCCATTAATTACCTTAAAATACACATTTGAATCAACTACCCAGCTGTGACCAGGCAAACCTTGTCATTTGTGTTTTTACTAGGCGCTGTTGGGGGCGTGGTGTTGGAAGAACAGAAATCCTTATTGAGAAAGAAGGAGCTGTTTTTGCTGTCACAGCATAGCTGGAAGCCATCTGATTTCAGGTTAAGAGGGAAACCTGTAGCAAACTTATCACAGAAGGAGAATCAGCATGCCTCACCGAAGGGGCATCCCATTCCTTTCATTAGAGGCTGGTTTGCCTGTGAGTACTGGTTGGACATACAGAGCTCTCAGACCAGTGAAGGGTTGGCCTTACACACCTCAACTGTCAAAGCAAATGCAATGCAGATTTTGAAGCACTCGCACCTATGATTGGAATGCCTTCCAGTGGCAGTGGTGAGAGCAAAATCAACATGAGATAAATGTGTTCTTAACCTGACTCTGTTACACATTCCACCAAAATGCAGCTGCAGCTTTTAATAATACTGTTGTCTTACAAAGCTGTGTAAAAGATCACAATGCAACTTCTCGTGGTGCAAAAATGAAGCATCAGTTTCTGAGCTTACACGGAGAAATAGAAGCCTTAATGAAAAGTTTCAGGTTTCCAAACATCCTTTGCAATTCATGGCCACAGGAGGTTATGTGCATCTCTGTTACCTCTGGTACCTTCCAAAGTATTTAGGAGCTTCATAGGATATAAAAATATTGTTGTGTTTGCAGGTGTAGTCGTTATAGTTCTATCTGTGTCAGATATCCAGGAGGCTTATTTCACACACCACTAACTTGCCAGAGCAGTTTTTGACAACAGTGTGTGCCATCCAAATTGTTTCTTCTGCTGTCTTTTATTTGTCCTTTACTGAAGATTATTTTTAGGTCTCTGATTCTCTCCTTTTCTAACAAAGGAAATACCTCACCAAGGGGAAGTGTTTGCTGGTATAGTAAGGCATGTTTTGTCCACCAGTGACTTCCAACCAAGCTTCCAGTTATCAGATCCCTCCCTGTGGCCAAAATTGCTAAGTGAGTATCTGGTACACCAGCTGGGTTAGGGCAGCCATCTGCTCTCCTCCTTTAAGCTTTTTCATCTGCAAGAAAGACAAGGAACTGCAAAGAATAGCAGAATTCCTGCATGGACATCTTACTGCCCTGAGCAAAATGACTTCACAGTAAAAGTCCCATTAAATCTGATGATAGCTGTAAGTGTGAGGAGGTGAGAAATGGATCCACCTCCAAGGGCTCAACCACAAGAAACAGTAAAAGGAATTTAAAACCCTAAATGAATTTCAAAATACAGGCTCCAAAACCCTCCTGACCATCATTCCTCCTTTCAGTTTGCTTTTAAGAATTCCAGTAGCATGAGGGTCACCCTGATGTTGAGCTGGGTACGGAAGTCACAAACAGTGCTGCCACCTCTTGTGAATGCATGCCTGTAAGTAGCAGTCATTAGTGTTCATTGTGCAGCCCGGATGAGTTTCTGGCTGAAACACCCTCCACACCAAAGCTTTGAGAGCAGGAGGCAGGCAGGCAGAGCTCTGCTCAGTGTGAAGTGACTGCTGGTGGTGCCTGGAAACGATGCTCTCTCTTACTGCAGTCAGGGTGACTGAACCGACAGGGAGCTGAGGAGTGTTTCTAGGGAGGGGTTTTGAACCATCACATGAAGCAGTTGGATACAACAGACAAACCAAAACCAACTGATGCCACCAAACAACTTGTAGAAGAATACATTGGATACCTGATGCTGCAACATCTGCAATAGGCCTCTTTGTGACATTAGCCATGAATCCAACAATGGAGAAGATGACAAAGCCAGCAAACATGCTTGTGCATGAGTTTATGCAGCACACTATGATGGAGTCCCTGCAACAAAGGTAAGGTGCTTTAAGCAGCAGGTAAAGCAGTGCTACCATTCATCAGTATATTCCTGTGAAAAGATTTCATGCTTTTAGGATTTCTGTTTGGGTTCCATTTCATACTGTCTCTCCCTTTAGTGCAACAGTGGTTATACATCCCATTCCTAGTTAGAGGTAATATTTAATATTCAGATCTGAGCCTACACTTTATTTCAATGATACAGGTCACAGAAAGACAGGATCCAGCTCCAGCTGACACAGGAAGGTGCCATGGTAATAAGTGCAGTCATCTGCTTACCTGTAAACGTTGTTGTGGAAAGGGTTGTAGCTTCCAAGGGCAATCAGTGAGCCAAGACCCAAACCGTAGGAGAAGAAAATCTGTGTGGCAGCATCCAGCCAAACCTGATTGCAGGAAACAGTGGTGTTAAAAGTCTGTTCCTGCACCTGAGGAGCAGGTCAGATGTCTGCAAGGGGGACAGGGAGCAGTGAAACTTCTGTAACCACAGGTGCAATATTTACCTCAGAGTCTGAAAGCTTACTGAAGTTAGGAGTTATGTAGAATAAAATGCCTTCCTTTGCTCCAGGCAGTGTTACACCACGGAAGAACAAGATAAGCAGCATAACATAGGGATAAGTAGCAGAGAAATATACCACCTGATGGGAAGAAACAAAGGCATTGTAAGTGTGGAAGGAAGAATGATCTGTGCTCGTCCACACTTCAGGAAATATTTGCTCCCTAAAAGTATCATAGCAGCAACTGAGGCTGACTTCTCAAATGAAGCATTTCTCAGTGGGAAGGCTTGGTGTGGAAAGGGGAGTGCCTACTGCAGCGTTCCCTAACACCATGGCTATAAAGCAAGTGGCTGTTGCTGACTTCCCTGAAGGTGGAACAGAGGGGACAAAGGGATTTTTGCATAAGGGGCTCTTGCTTTTCATGCTTTGGAGTCAGCAAGGGGAGCTCCCAAAAGCCACCAGTACCCTGCTTGTAGAACAACGTCCGTTAATGTATTTCTCCACCTCTCAGGCAGCTGCTTTTGTGTTTTTCACATGCACTCCTCATCTGTGTTATGACAAACAGGGTCCTACTCTCTTCCCTTTTCCAAAGCCCTACAAAAAAGACACTCCGAGGTCAGACTCCACTGAAACATGGCTGCAGCTTGTCATTTCCTTGCCACTTTGGGGAGAGGGAAGAGCATGTGCCAACGGCAGATGTTGTTGCCCTTTCATTCCTAGGGAAGGATTTGTCAGCAACATAATTTCCTTTAATTCATTAGTAGAATCTATTTTGCACTCAGAAGCCAGCCAAACTCCAAGAAGCACAGCATGCAAGTACGCCTGTGGCAAGGACCATCTACAGCTCTCCATCAGCATAAGAAAAGGAAGGGAGTAGCTCTTATATGCAATGCAGCTTCAGCACTTATGTATCTGAGTCCAGCAAGAGCTGTGCAGTAAATGCATGCTTCTCACTAAAGCCAAAATACTCCACTGCTATCCAGACTAGCTGGAATATCCATCCCGGGAACAAGGAGGCATATGTTCAAGCAATTCTATACCTGGCACAGCCCGGCAGTCTGTAAGTGAGCAAGATCTAAGACTGTGGCCAGACCTAGCTACAGAGGAGCCAGCTTTCCAAAACCATGGTGCTGTATCAGTTCAAAACAGAAATTAAACACTTCAAAGTTGTTCCAGCAAAACTGTCCCAGTGCCTCTTACCTCAAGAATATTCAGACTATGAGTAAAATGGGCATTCTTAATTGAAAGGCATTTACAGTAGTTCTTAAGCTTACCTTTCCAGTCCAGCCTACCCCCTTCCAGATACAAAAATACACTAGAATCCAGGCAATTGCTAGAGTAATTGCTAGTGGCCATCGGATTTGTCCTGGCTTTTCCAATCCATCCGTCATTTGGTGCATGTTGCGTCTAGAACAAGCCAACAGAATGGTGTATTTGACAACTAATTCAAAAGATAGACAGCACGCTCGTCCTCACATGTGTGCGGGAATGATAGAGGGAAAAACTGTCAGCTTACTCCCAGAACTCCACCACGGCACTTGTCATATTGGTGGTATTTGCTAAGGTGTAGTTGGAGAAGCAGCGGTCAGTGTTCCAGGGGTTCTCACAGTGTTTCCAAGGAAGAGTCTGTTCAAGAAAGGGAGAGAGAAAAGCCTGAAGATTCAAACACTTCTTAAGTAAGCATTACCTCAGGTTTCTCTTTCCTAGAAATGAGAGTTTGAGTGGGGAGCTAACACACTTTGAGGTCTGCAGTGCACTGATCTCCCTGGGGGGCATGTCTGTCACTGAAGTTACTGAACATGGTATCAGCTGGGTGAATCAGATGTGGAAATTTCTCTTCCTCTCTTTAATATATCAGCCCACATGTTCGATACACCTCTGAGCACATGGGAGTACATTGAGTGCATGGCAAGAAACAAGGGCAACAGAAAGGACCTCCTGGAGGTCCTGTTACCTCTTCTTGCACTAGAAGTGATAAAGGGTGATAGCTCTTGATCAGAGATTTCCATTTCCCTGCTAGGCTAGGTGACAATCAGAAAAATGTAAGCTTATTTTCTACATGTGTCCATTACAATATCTTTCAGCAGCTCTGAGAAGTAGAACCTGCTTCCACATGATAGCCATTAGAATGAATCTCATTTCATTTAGATACAACATAGGTATTCTTCTGATGGCTAATCTTGGAAACTCCTCTCACAGAAGATGTTGTATCAGGGTACTGCATATTTTAAATACAAGGATAAGAGGCTTTAAGGGAATTAGAAGTCAATATTCATCTGACATGAGCCAGCACACCCCTGCCAGACTAGGCCTGACCTTTCATATGGATAACAAATCTGATGCTGAACAAAAAAGAAATGGCTGTGTCACTCCCAGGCAGTAATTAATGCAAATCTGGTCAAGAGACAATTCTTTAAAGCCAGGAGCACGCAAGCATGCACAAAACTGGTAGAAAAGACAACAATTGAACAATAATGCATTAATTATTGAGGTTTAACCAAGAATGCTTCCTCAGATGGCCAAACCCCCAAATCATATGAGTCCAACTCAGCTGATGAATCATCCTTGAAGGGAAAAGAAAAGGCAGCTAAAAATAAGGTTAAAAAAAAGGCAAAAATAACAGCAATGAATGGAAGTTCAGAGCTAATGAAATTAGCTCTTCCACGTGGCTTTTTAAATAAAGCCCTCCACTATTAACACAGATCACAGTGATACTAATTCCTAAAGAGCTGACATTTGTATGGCTGCTATTGAAGACAAAACTAAACCAGTTATGCACTAGAATATCTCTCAGGGGAATGACTGGCCTGTAGCCTCAAAGGCAAAGGGGTACTAGCACCATTGTCAGTGCTGCCAGCACAGGGAGTTGCAGCCTGGCAGGAAAGCAGAGAAGCAAGCAGGCCTGCTTGTCATTGCAGGGCAGAAATGAAACTAAAAGGGAAACTAAAAGAAAGATCTGTGGCTCTGAAGACCAAGACGAGAAATTTCAAATAAATGGGTAAGAAAGAGAAGCCTGTGGCTCCAAAACAACCTTTTATTACATTTCTCCACTGACCTTCTTGGAAAATAATGTTTTTCTCATAATTTTCTATTTATTTTAGCAAAAAAATGCCTTATCCTACTGGTTTCTATGGGTGTTGTATTAATGTCACACCTTCACAGTGAGACAGACTGATCAGCTATCTATACATGACCTTGCTTTACATTCAACAAGCAATTCCAACCCCGTCCACCACACACACTTACAGTGGTGAAGGAATTATACAGGTAGTATATGGCCCACGAAATAATCACAATGTAGTAAATATTTAGCCAAAAGGAAAGGACTGCAGCAGCTAGTCCCACACCTGTAAAGAAAACAAAAAGGAACAAGAAAAGGCAGCTTTTAGTAATGTCTGTCCAAGGGTCAACCGAAGAGCTGCAGTTCAGAAGGACAAATACAACACATGGGGCAGATACTATTTATCACATTCTGTAGAGGCTGAGTTAAAACTGTGGAAGTAAAAAGTGCCTGTAAAACCTCAGCAACAGCAGCAGCTGTGACTGTTCACTGCAACACACTGGACACTAAGATTAAACTTATGGATGACTGAACCACCACCCAAGTTAACAACCTTATCCCCTCAAAGAGCAGTGCCCAGAAACTTCTGGCAGATGCAGGCAAACTGAGTGTGTGTGATAAGACCAGCAGCCATTTACTACACTGATCAAGGGGCTTGATGCTTACTCTAATGCTATTATGCCATCTCAGACTAAAGAAACATCAGGGTTCCACAATGAGAATGCCTGGTCTTCTACTCCATGTGGAGACTTCAGGGGCATTGTAAATATTCAAGCTGGTGACAGGTGCCACATGACACTTTGCAGGAGGAAGTGCTCAAATCAATCAGCATAATGCAAAGCAAAGGCTATACTTTGCATTGTGCCACCTGCCAACAGCAGTCACTCGAGCAGTTATCTACAGAAACCCTTTTATTTCTCTGGGTTTTCCCAATAATAAGTTTTCTAGAACAAAATCCACCCTAAACAGACTTAGCTCATGCTATGCTAACTACCAGTCACAGAATGTGGAGTCATTTGTAACTCAGTGTGTAACTTGCTCCTCCACTGGTCCAGGAGTCAGCTCAGGAACTCTTCGGTGTCAAAGGATTTGGGATTAGAGGGTGAAAAGCAGAGTCTGGGAGGTTTGCAAGACTGTGCAGAACCTAGATTAAAACCTTGAAGTTCCAGCAATGAGAAACCTTAGTCTAGCTAAAATTCTAAGTATAAAGTCTTAAGCAATTCAGCATGAAATTGCCATCTTTGAAGTGTCTGCCTTTTGAATTTCAATAAAGAATAGGAGATACAAACCTTGGTGACCTCAAACAAAGCCAGTGTTTACCCAATTGCTGTGAACAGAGTTCTCTACCTGCTCAGACAATGATTACTAGATTTAAATGCTACTTTGAACAGTCTTTATATGCTTCTAACAAAAAAATACAGGAATACAAGTTTTTGAAGGTCAAAAATAAGTTTGTTGAGTTTCTAGCACCTAATTTTTGCTATTTGTAATGGGGAATGAACAATACCCTAACACGGTTCCAAACGGTCAGTTACACCTCAGAAAATTAGGGTTTTCTGTAGGAAATTATGGTGTAAGTAGAGCTGCGACAGGCTAAAGTAACATCCTTGCCCTGTCGCTTTGTGCAACTTCTGCAACTTGAAAACAGGAAGTTACCCAGATCCCACTGTACCTTTGAACATGGGAGCAAGCTTCCACACTCCAAGGCCTCCTATGGATGTATACTGACCAAGGGAACACTCCAAAAGAAACAGTGGCACTCCAGCAAAAATTAAAGTAAGGAAATAGGGAATCAGGAATGCACCTAAAAAGAAACAAAGAAAAGGTCTGTTCCAGTGGAGAAAAACACAACTGTTTCCACTGTTTCTATCCCTATCATATGTGAAAAGAAACCCACTTTTTCTTTACTCTTAAGTGTAACTTTCCAAGAGTTAGTGGAAAGCATGTGTACATTTCTGAACCAGTATCCCAAAAGGTGAAAATAAGGGGAAAAATGCATCTCCTATCATGTAAATATTTTCTGTTTAAGTAAGAAGTTAAAATCCCAAAGGCTGAGTATTTTGTTGCCTTCATCTATCTCAGGAGCATGCAGATAGCATAAAGGCTTTAAGAAGAACTGGCTGCTTTCCAGCTGGAGTTAGCTTTTCATAGTGAGCTCAGAGTCAGTATGACAAGCCGTATGCAATCCTCTCAAGAACTTAATCCAAAAGAGAGGGCTCTGAAGGGTTAGAGGGCAATGTGCTTTAGTTCTGCTTTAATCCTTTATGGTCTTTGAAGAGCACCTGCCAACTACAATTTAGAGTACACTCTAGAGCAGACCTCAAAGCAGAGCATCACACTCCAAAATGGCTCCAACCTTCCCGGGCAAGTGTAAAACAAAGAAACCCAACCCAAACCCCACCTATAGAGCTGAAAAAGCTATTAAACCCAAATTCTGTTTTGCTGGTAAATCTTACGGTGAATTCTAATGCACAAATATATCAGAGGTTGTAAGAACAAATCAGCAAACATACCTCCACCATTCTTGCCACAAAGGTATGGAAACCGCCACACGTTCCCTAAGCCAATGGCATAACCTACACAGGACATAAGAAAGTCAAATTTTCCTTTCCAAGTGTCTCGGTCTGGAAGATCCGTCTTCTTCTTCTGCACTTTTACTACCAAGGTTTTAGGCTTGTCATTGGTGATGGAAGCATCGACTTCCGTGGAGATCTGTCCATCTGCCACTTTGGTCCCGTTTGTCGCCATGTCTCTGGGTTTGGCTGGCGAGGCTCTGGCAGCAGCCGGGCGAGAGACTTCGGCCCCAGTCCACGTGGACAGCAGCTTTGCGGCTGGCAGTCACCCCAGAGGGCAGGGACAGCACGGTGCCCTCGAGCCCCACAGCGGTCTGGATGGCTTGAGAGCTACTCTGCAGTCCTGCACCCGCTGCCGGCCCCACCTGGAAAACACAAGCCACAGAATTCAGAACCCTTCAGCAGGACCTGAGCCAATTTAAAAACTGACAGTGACCGGGGACCTCGCTGCCCACAGAGCTCTGCATTGCTGGGGCATCATCAAAGAGCTTGGCTCTGCCCTTTGAATTTTTCTTACTGGTTCCATAGGAAAGCAGAGTAGAACTAACACAGCCGCCCAAAACAATCTCCAACCCACAGTTATTCACTGGTGCCCAGGGAAGCTGTGGCTGCCCCATCCCTGGCAGTGTTCAAGGCCAGGTTGAATGGGGCTTGGAGCAAGCTGCTCTAGTGGAAGGTGGCCCTGCCTATGGCAGGGGGTTGGAACTGAATGAACTTTAACCTCCCTACTAACCCAAACCATTCTGGGAAGCTGTGTCTTTTCCCTGACAGATCTCTTATGTGTCTACAGAAAAAAATAATTCTAAAATGCATCTCTCTACATAGAGCCCAGATTTTTTATATATATAAATATATGTAAGTGTGAGATAAGTCAGTATAGAGGTTTCTATCTAATAGCCCAGTATACAGTTTAAATATAACAGCCCAGAACTTGGGCAATGTAACTATTCCATTTAATCATTCTGCATTTAGAAACATAAAAGTGAATTCCCGTGATTGTAAAGTTCCTTTATTGACAAGAAGTTGTGGCTACCAAGAAATAGCACTTGCTACCTCTTACAGTGAATTTAAAATGTTACAAACAGCGTGCATTTATCTAAAACACCTCACTCTAGAGACTTCTAAAGGAATTAATAAAGCAGATCAAGCAACAGGATTTAATCCTGGGTGATGATGTTAAGTTTTACGAGGTTATAATTATATATTAAATATAAGACAAATATTTCATTAAGCTTATATTATAACACTGTAAGATGACAGGCTGCAAAGTTCCCTCCTCATTTCTGTATCCTACTGTGGGTTGCATTCTTGCACCTTTTAAAAACCATTGTTGGTACTATATAAATATTCAAAATCTAAAGAAAGGAAGGAAAATTCCAGGAAGCAAATATGCATTATGAAAAATAACCTGGGATAGACCTCATAGCTGCCTTCCAGTATCTGAAGGGGGCCTATAGGGATGCTGGGGAGGGACTCTTCATTAAGGACTGTAGTGACAGGACAAGGGGTAACGGGTTAAAACTTAAACAGGGGAAGTTTAGATTGGATATAAGGAAGAAGTTCTTTACTGTAAGGGTGGTGAGGCACTGGAATGTGTTGCCCAGGGAGGTTGTGAATGCTCCATCCCTGGCAGTGTTCAAGGGTTGGGCAGAGCCTTGGGTGCCATGGTTTAGTGTGAGGTGTCCCTGCCCATGGCAGGGGTTTGGAACTGGATGATCTTAAGGTCCTTTCCAACCCAAACTGTTCTATGATTCTATGGTTCTATGTTTCAGTCAACTCTGAAGTGCATGTGACTCCTGCAAACTCCCACAGTTCTGCTTCAGCTGGAGCCCCACAACGAGCTGGTGTCTATTGCATGTCTACTGTATGCCCATTCATGATCCATTTATTGTCTAGTTCCACTTCATAACTCCTTTTACCACAAGCCAGTCGCCAGAGACTACAACAAATGAAGTGCCTGCCACCTTACAGCAATGGGGCAACGCTGGCCATGAGGTTATGTAAAGGACAATTTCAGTTACAGATTTGTGTAAAGGGACATTGAGGTTATAAACCAGTCCCTTCTAGTTGTAAATTATGATAAAAGAAACAAAAAGCCGGCACCCATAACCACGTAAAGACTCCGTTATAAACAGTGCTTTTCTTTAACTTCTCATTTCAGATCGCTTCATGACTAGAATGCTCATTATAAGGCCACATCCAGCATGAAAAGTTTTCAGTTGGAAGCTGAACAAGAGCCAGCAGTAGGTATGCTGGGGTGAGGAGAGGAACAAGGATCATGCCTGTAACCTTCCTCTCTGTTCCACTTCCAGGACTCAGAGAAGGGGACTCCCTCTATGTACTTTCACATCCTCACAAGTCCTTCTGTTCCAGGTACCTCCCCTTTTAAAGCCGTGCACTGAGTTTTCCATATTTCGATGCAAACCTGTCCAATTTGTTTTTGCCCATAAACCTCATTTCTGTCTGCAATCAGAAGCTGGAGCAGCTCGGGTAAGGCATTTCCCTATGGCTGAGGAGGTACTGGTGACCGTGCTAGCAAAACAGGGCTCCTGTTTGAGGCTGGGCTGAGACCCCGTGGAAACGCTGCCCTCCCATGGAGACGTTTGTGAGCGGCTGGTGCAGAGCTGGCAGGGAGCGCTGAGGGATGTGCAGCTGGCCAGCACCACCTCCTGATGAAGAGACAGAACTGAAATGGCTCCTTTGGCCAACACCGGCCGTGTGCGGAAAGAATCATCCCTGTTCTAGGACTTTTACAAACAGGTCCTGTACTAGGTTAGTTTGTTGTTGTTGCAGTTTACATTTGGGCTGTGCTTTAGCATCAGCAGGAGCTTCCAAGTACTGGAAGAGGCTGTGATGAGGATGAGCGGAAAAAGAAACTCAAAAACAACATTAAAAACCCCCAAATAAACTAAAACTACATAGAGATGTATATATGTATGTCTATGTCTTGTCTGGGTCATAATGAGGGAGAAATGCATCCTCTCCGCTCCAGAAGACGGTCTATGCTGAATCTCAGAATGGAACAACCAAGCCAATGGGCACATGGATTCACCCCCTCCCACCTCCACACAGGCTCTGGGCATGAAGCCTGCCCTCTTTGTTCCAGCCCTGCGGGCTCAGGGAGCTTCCAGTGAGCGCTAAAGCCTCTATGGAACAAAGCGGGTCTTTTAGAGCAGTGTTAAGAGTCCACAACAAAGACAAACCAGAGGAAGTTAGGAAACCTTCATGAATAAAGCAAAGAACCTGGGATTTTGTGAGTCCTCCTGGGAAAAGACTCCCAGACCTGTTTAAAGGCTATTGCAAAGCCAAATGTAAGGCTGATGCTTCACCAGACACCCCAGCAAGCGCACACATGGCTATGTCTGGGGGCTGGCAGGCAGTCTGGTGCTTTTAATGTTAAAAAGAGATTGAATACAGTAGTTTAAACAATCCCATGTGGAGACGTGCTTAACTGTCGTCCAGCACAGCCCTTGGCAAACACCCCCCTGCACACACTCTGCTCTGAACAACCTCGGGCTGTAGCAAGCCCAAAGGCTGGTTTTGAGTGGATGGAGGAGGGGACTGGCTTTGCCCTACCACAGCTGATGCCATTATTCCATTTGGAGACCACGCTGGAGATTTTACTGGCAGTGATGTCAATGCATGGACATTTGTGCATACATGGTGATACAGCAAATCAACGTTGCAAAATGAAAACATGCTTTCCTTCCATAGGCTTGAAAGTCAGGTTTTTTCCATGCTATGAAACAGCGTTTTCCCCAAACCTAGTAACTAATAATAATACAAAATTACAGCAATAAATATAGCCTCTAACCTCATATCCATACCCTTCACACACAATAATATGTCAGAAACTATGACTTAGGTACAACAGTCTAGAAGCACTGGTGCTACAGCAGTAACGATACTTGCCTCTCTAATCGGATCAGGCAATATCCCACAGCACTGGGATTTCAATTTGAAATTCCTCTGACATGGAATAGGACAGAAAGACACTTATGTAAGCTCTGTGGATTGGTTTGGGCACAATGAAATACCCATAGGAGCTGTCGGCCGGCAGAGCAGGTATGACACTCGCTATGCAATGTTATTGCTTTGTGGGAGGAAGATGGAGAGATCTTTTAAATAAGTCGGTCTTTGCTCCCTCGGTTCCCTCATGCCAACACAGAGTGTGCTAGGAAGGGCACAGCAGCTTCCCACCACATTCCTCAGTGCACAATAGAGCTTCCTTGACTTCAGTTACTAGGGTTGCTCAACCAAGAGGAGAAAGCCCTCTAAAACAGGGGTTTGGATACCATCTGGTTGTCCCGCATCACCACCACATTAGAGAAGAATGGCAACAGAGAGCCAAGCACACATAGCAGCCAAGGTAATACGCACAACCAGGGAAACTGGAACAAAGAGAGTGCCACTTCATTAATAAAAGCAGTTTTCTCTCTCCTGGTCTGCATAAAAGTGGATTTGAAGAGTTTAGAAAGGGCTGCATAAAATGAAAGTGAACAGCAATATTACTATCATCTTTCACAAGTGCTCTTGCTTGTGGCAGGACACAGCAGGTAAATCTGTCAATGTACTATAGCTTTAGAAACATCTCTGTTCATGATCACCTAAGTAACAGGCAGCAGAAGGAAAAGCAGCAGCTGAAGTCTCCAGCCTGGGGTGCCTGCAGCGGGCTGTGTAAATGGATTTCTAACAGGTCTGCATAAGTGACCTGCTGGTATTGAGAAAAGCAGAACACTCCCCTTGGTTATGGAATTTGTGGATGCCTGAAACGTCTGCATCTGGTTCCCACCTCTGAGAATCCCAGTGGGCTGGGTTCAAAGGCCCCTTTAAGACAGTATCCCACAAAGTTCCCAGCTGTCAGCATGTATGAAACGAGTCCTGGGAACTGCAGAATTAACACCTGAGAAAACATTGTCTCTTCTGGCACAGCTCTTTTAATCCAGCTGCTCTGACATAAAAGACATCAGAACCTCAAAGGAAGATCCCTGGACACAGCTTTTCCCAAAGTCCTGCCCAAAGGGACCCAACAGGGAAGTCAAGGGTAGACTTGAAGGATGGTTCCATGCTGCAGGAAAAACTGCCAATAACAATATTGGCCAAGCCAATATTTATCAGGGGAAAGCAGTCATCATGTTTTGAGTAGTAGAGGAAGCCCACTCTTAACTCTTTACAGGTCAGAAACCCAACAAGGACACACAAAACCAGTTCTAAGTCATCTTTGCCTCTCTCCACACAGGGCACACTATAAATATGAAGAGCTCAAATCCGTGATAGAAGGCACATACCAGACAGGAGGCATCAGACCACCTTGGACATGTTTGCCCAAAATGTGGTAAATGCTCCATCCCTGGCAGTGTTCAGGTTGGACAGAGCATTGGGTGACATGGTCTAGTGTGAGGTACCTCTGTCCATGTCAGGAGCTTGGAACTGGATGATCTTAAGGTCTTTTCCAACCCAAACCATTACATGATTCTATGATTCTATGTTTTGCCAGTCCAATAAGAATTATAGCCTGTACCTCTGCCCACTTCTTCTGCATGCTCATGTTTAAGACATTCATTGCTTTATTTAGCATATCTGAACAGACATGCCCCATCTCTCTGCCAGTTTCACACCTGATCATGTTTAAACATCCTCTGCACAGCAGGGTGGCAGAACCATGCTCTGTCCAGCAAATATTCCATATTTGAAACACACGCTGCATTGGTATGGAGAACATACTCCCACCCAAGCCCAGACCCCTGGTGTAAACTGGTGGCCCAAAGAACAACAGAATTAGGACACAAAGGAGTATCTGGCTCAGTATGCGAGACTGGAAGAGGTGACCTCACGTTCATCTATTGCCAGCTCTTCTGACCTTGGTAACTAACTTCTCCCATTGAGAAGGTCTCAAACCACAGAGGAAACCACATCCTTCCTGGGCTCAGGGGGACATTTTCCTCCTAGCTTGGTCTCCAAACACTCTGAAAGCATTTTTGCCAGGCAGCTGGAGAAACCAAGACGATTCCTGGGCCTCAGGGGCCAGGGCCAAGGGCATGCTAGAAAATGAGATGAAACAAATCCAATTGCACCTTGGCAGCAGCTGGAGACTCAGCCTACCATAGCAGAGGGCTGATACATGGCTGAACTGTGTGGTGCTACTGAGGAGCTGAGTCCTGATGCAATTAATTCTGTGGGGAGGAGAGGAGAAGTGTGCACGAGGTGAGCCCTGGGCCAAGTGAGTGTGCGTCAGGCAGGAGGGAACTGGTGCATTTTGAGCATCAGCTTCTCCAAGAAAGAAACCACTGAGCCCCCATTTCTCTGGACTAACCCCCCCCCAGGTCCCTCAGCCGTTCCCCATCACACTTGTGCTCAAGGCCCTGCACCAGCTCCATTGCTCTTTTCTGGCCCTTCTCCAGCACCTCAATGTCTCTTTTGCATTGAGGGGCCCAGAACTGAACATAGGATTCAAGGTGCAGCCTCACCAGTGCCCGGTGCAGGAGGACAGTCACTGCCCTGGCCCTGCTGCCACACTGGTGCTGACACAGGCTAGGATGCTGCTGGCCACCCGGGCACACTGGTGGCTTATATTGAGCTGGCTGTTTACTAACACCCCCAGGCCCCTTTCAATCCAACAGCTTTCCTTCAGGCTCTAAGACATGACATGAGAACTCATCTGCTCGCTCCCAGTTCTAGCTTCCCTAAAGGAGCAGATTCTCTCCCTAGCTGTGCAGTAGAGCCTGCATATGAAGGAAAGAAATAGTTTCCTAAATAATGTTTGCTCTGTATGCTTCTGGCATTTCTACAGCACTCACCTGTCTCTCATGGGATGCAGAAATGTAGCAAGAATCCAAAGCAGTGCTAAGGATGGTGTGTATAACTGTGGTCATATTCAGACCACCACCAATAAAGCAAACTAGCAACTTTTCCATTTTCCAGTTGCCATTTGCAAGAATAATTCAGCACATCAGAAACAAAGATGAAAACCAAAAGCCAAAACCGCCACCAGGACTGCTCAGGTCTCTGTGGTGTACCAAGATCCCTGCTGAAATACATGCATCATTTTGAGCCCAAACCACAAGTGTTTACTCCCTAAGTCCATCAATGAGACTCACATTCATCTTCTGTAGTGCGCAGAGCTCTCCTGCTGTGAAATTCACTCTTCATGTAAAAGACACAAAGGTCTAACCTACAGAAAGAGCTTTTCTCTTAGTGTTACTATCAGGACGTTATAGTCAGATCCTAAAAGAAATATTTAGCACTTAACGTTCCACAGATGTTTCATATTTCTTTTTCAAGAACTTACTAGCAAAGGTTTTTACTTTGCATTTATAATGCTTTGCAATTACAGGAGATCCTGTAGTTCCCCAGAAAAAATACAGCCTACAATATAAAAAAGAGAAACAAACAAGAGACAGGAGTCGCAAAAGCATGGAAGTGCTGGCCATATAGCCTGTAGCAAGGTTACTTTGAAAGACACTGAATTCTGTTCTCCTTGTCAACATCAGGGTGAAGATACAGCAAAACACGCTTGCATCACAAGTGCAAAATTATCCTGACAGTCCTGGGAGTCTGCTGAAGCCTCTTTCAAATATTGCAACGTTTTCTTATAGGTCTGTAATGATTTCTCCCATCTGGAGCCTGTAGCATTTTGATTTAAAAGAGACAATTGAGCATGGAGATCAAGGAGAAGGAAGCTTTTTCCACTCATCATGGTATTACATCAAGCCTGAACAACTGTCTCTTACAAGGCTTTTATAGTGATTAACATCATTACTTCCCTATCAACCCCTTTAACAAGGGTGTGGGTAGTTATCCACTGAGTATGCTATTGCTCAGCACGACCTTCCCCTACTACTCCATATTTACACATCAAGATAAATCTGGACCAATCTTCGAATGGATTTCTAGCAATTTACAACAGAACCAAGTAGCTCTTACAGTGTGGGGTACCTGTTTGCTTAGATGCTTTGATTATTCCTACCTTACTGAGTGGGGTTTTCTTTGTTGTTTCCATAGTTGTTCTTTGCAATAAGGTCTTTGTCACAGTTTCTGATATTAGATTCTACACCGGCTACCGCAAGATACAATAATTACTAACTACTGCAACCACACAGTTGCTTCTAGCTTCACCACCCTTAGATATTCAGAAGGACTTGCTCTAGAGAAGCTGTCTAACTAAGGACAGCATTCTCATACCTGTTTGGACTCTTGTCTACTGGTTGTATTGCCATCCATCTGGAGTTTTATAGAGCAGGGTAATAATCTAAAAGTTACTGCTGTATAAAATGGGTTTGCCCATTGTTCTTCACATTAGTTGGTATCATTCTTTAGCCTGAATTGATATTAATAAGTATCTGAGTTGTGCAAACCCAAAGGCCTTCCCTCAGTGCCCACACTGGTTTTCAATGTGGAAAATGTCACTGCGAGGGAATACGGAGAGGTTCAAAAAAGGTCAAGACTGGTGACAATCAGCATCCTGGTTGATGCTCAGGCAGGTTCCAGTATCCCCTTGCTAACACCCAGGAAATAGCCCAACATACCAGCTCCCTCTTGGCCACAGAAACAAGCCAAATACAAGTTTAGTGGAGCACGGATTTACTGCCCTGTTCTGAACTGCAAAAGTCAGTCATGGTTCTGACTTACAGGTACTCCCAATCGCATGATTTGCTTGCCTTACATGTCCCTTTCCCCCAGCCATTCCTCTCTCCTTTCCCTGGGAGCAGATTAGCACAGTAAGCAGCCTGCTCATCCATTGCTTCCCCACTGGCCCCCATTTTGCTCCCTTATTCAGTCTTTGTGATACAGCTGCCCCAATAGTTTCTGCCTTGGCCAGAGCAGTTCCGCTGAGCTGATGTGGGCAGGAGTTGGGCAGTTCTGACTTCCTGCCCTAGAGGCATTGAGCTTCTGCTGGCTCAGGGAGTCGCACAAAGAGGAGAGCTTGGAGACACACCAACGCAGGAAGCCAGCACAGAAAAAAAGGGAGCAGCAAGTACAACAGAAAGGCAAAGCAATTTGCCCAAACAGTAGGCTGGCACAGAACTCAGAGCAGAGTTTCTGAGTGCCAGTGACATCCCCTAACCTTCAACAATAATACTGTTACACTGATCTAATATTTTTATTTCCAGGATGTACAAACGATTAGGTATGAAAGACTGTTTGCCTGGTAAAGGCAAATAAAGGCACATTAAAGCACCAGCAAAGATCAGTCTCCCTCTATGCAAGAGAAATGACAAGAAAATCTCAGTGTAAGTAACTGGAAGTAGTGTTTGTTATTTAATTTTCACCAATCTGGCAAATTCCATGTTGGATCTCTTCTCAAAGAAGAGCATACCCTGACATGCTATAGCCACATTAGCTTGCAGGTAGCCTTCTACTAGGGAAAAGAGATGGAGGATGTGTTCCTGCAGTACTGCTGGGAGGGTGTCTCAGTGTGAACTGGACTAAAGCACAGCAGCACTCATCTCACTGAGACCTGGGGCAGGCATCACATTTGGGGTTACAAATGCTAATGCTGTCAGGAGCCCATGAAAACAGCCACACTGCCTAATTCAGTGTCCCTGAAGACCTACATAGTTCCTTTGGTGAAAACACGATGTGAAAACATGACAAAACACTTTGCCTTCCCTCTGCATGGGCTGATGGAGGCCCCTGGGAGTTTGTTTGGTTGAGATGTGCAAGCATCTCCCATCTGTCATTGTGTAATTTTATTTATTCTGTTGTTGGGTTAAGTGTTACCGTTTTGGGCAAGAGCAGCTAGAAACATGTTGCTCCACATGCCAGAACACATCAGAAAGATCATCATTCCAGCCTGAAGTTTCCTACAGTTAATGGAAGAACAGACTGTGGGTGACTCCTGGTGCACTGCAGCAAAGGAAGTGCTACGGTGGTGCAAGATGCGTGCCCCAACCAAGCTTTCAAAGCCAACATTTACAGCATCCAATCCAAACACGCAGAACATCACTAACTGAACAGTGTTTCTCAATCTATAGTTTCCCAAGTAATTCCCAGTATGCAATCCAGACAAATTTAGATCAGATAACCTTCTTACAATGGATTTCTAATGTGAAAAGGCCATTGTTAACTCTCAGAGGTGGAAAAGGTGTATCTTCACCAGGCTGGGGGGAGGAAGGTGGAGAAATAAAACTCACACAGTGGTTACAGTTCTTTTTATTAGCCTTCAAAATAAGAAGGCTTCAATTTCATGCTTCATTATGAAGGCAAAAGGACTGGAAAAAGAACTGTTTCTGTGAAATGAAAATGAAAAAAACTTAAAAGACAAAGTTTCACAAGATGGGGCTTAAAAACATCAACAGTTTGGGCAACAAAAATACAGTATTTTTGTGCTGGATGTTTCCCTTAGTTTAATGTACTCCTTTTGTCATGTCCAGCTCCTAAACTTGGGGATATATGGATTCATCTTAAATCTGAAAACACTGCCTAGAAGTGCCATGGCCAAGGCTTTACAGGATGCCATTTTAGCATACCTGAGATCAGATTTTCTGTTCCTAGGCAAGTCTCTTTTGATGACATCTAGAGTGAGACATTGCCTAAAGCTTAGAGAACCACCCATCAGAGAGTACCCACCAAAGCTCCATGCATCAGATTCAGGGCTAGAAATACACGTGGACAAATGGAGAGCTGGTGGTCCCCATTCTTAGAAGCTGGGTATGCCGTCTTCATGCAAGTCAAGTTTCCTTCAGTTGTATCACTTCATGGCAGCTCATTCCTCACCCCAACTCCCACAAAGCCTCTTAACTGATTTTAGCAGCCGTACGTAAGACTGGCCTCAACTCTCGCAAGCCCAGCAGAGAGGGGGCAGCTATGGCAGATGCTCTCTTTCCTAGTTTACAAGCCTGTTGACTGACAATAGCAGCTTCCAACACTGCTAATTCCAAATGATCTGATTTGGGTGCTGCCTCTGTAGTTTAGATCATGGCTTAAATAGCCCTATTTTCTGAATAAGAAAAGACTTTACATTCGGGATTCTTACATGCAGTTATCATACTCTGCAAACCAAACCAAAGAAGAAAAGACTGCCGGCACATGCACATGTTAATGCAGTTAAGATTCCTGCAGGAGAAACTAGAAGAAACATACTCTTTTGGAAGAGGGTGCAGAAGGGAGAAAGAAAACCCTGAATCTAAGGTTACCCTTTTCAGATACAGCTCCAGGCTGAAGCCACGTTTTCTTTCTGTTCTATTTTCTTTGATCCTTAAACTTCAATCCAAACCTGTAAGTTTAAATGGGATTTAATTTTGAACTAAAAGCTGTTTAAATGGAAACGATCTCCCCCCCTCCTGCCAAATCATGATTTTGAAGCTGCAATATTGAGGTGCCAAGCAAATCTGTAAAACTTTCTGGCTTGAAGTGATAAGGACAAATAGTCAGGAAACTCAGTCTGAAGGTAGGAGATAAATGGAACAATTTGCTTTCATTTCACTTAAAAAGGAAAAGGAGAAAAAAGCTTGTGATAAATGGGAGAATTTTGCAAGTGTACAATACATAAATCCAGTCTTTCTGGGTTTAACTGACAGCTCAACTGCATTACAATATCAATGCAGTGAGGTTTCACTCCTGTCCCAAATGATTTTAAGCCTCCATTGAAAGCCTGTCTCAAGACAAGCAGTGGGGTCAGATCCTGCTCTAAAACACTGGCATCACTCTGAATGCCACACAAACACATTTTGTGGATTTTGCAGCTATGGATCTAAGACATAGTTCTTTTCACAGCAAGTCAGCAGTGCCTGAGCCTCAACTTTCTATAACTAAATATCCTTTAGGAGATGCAAACCTTCTCTTATATTCTCCCTACACTCATGGTAGCAAGTCTACACATGACAATGAGGCTTGTATTTGGACATGCCAAGGTACCAAGCTTGAGGTCTGGATGCAGCTCCTATTCACATATGGCTCTGGAACATCTTGCTGGCACATCAGGCTGAGAGAACTTGGGATCACTTGCTTGAGTGAGCCCTCTGTCTAGGGCAGTCCCATCTGTATGGTGGGGCAGTTTATTTATAAGACTATAGGTTTTTTTACCTTCTAACTATAGTAATGATTCTAAACAGCTTTTAGCATAGGATTGGCAGTCCTGGAGTAAAGGTTGGATTTGCTGATCTTAAAGTTCTTTTCCAACTTAACTGATTCCATGATTCTATGATTATTCCAAATACATTGAAATGTAGTACAAAGGTTTCTGGTATGGCAGATGTGCATTGTAAAACAATCGCTATCATTTTCATTTTAATGGCTTTAGCTTTTGAGCTACTAAAACGCTTCAGAGCTCTGCTGCTTTGATTAAAAAAGACACAGATTGGACAATCTCCTTAGACATCCCCTGCACACCCACTAATAGCTGTTCTTGCTGTTAAGAATAGGTAGCTTTAAACTGAAAGAGGGCAGATTGAGATGAGCTCTTAGGCAGAAGCTCTTCCCTGTGAGGGTGCTGAGGCGCTGGCACAGGGTGCCCAGAGAAGCTGTGGCTGCCCCATCCCTGGCAGTGTTCAAGGCCAGGTTGGATGGAACTTGAAGCAAGCTGCTCTAGTGGAAGGTGTCCCTGCCCGTGGCAGGGGTTGGAACTGGATGAGCTTTAAGGTCCCTTCCAACCCAAACCATTCTATGGTTCTGTGATTTTAAATATAAGACAAAATATGCTCTTTACTTACTACATTATAAACACAGGCTAAGAGTTTTCTACCCCATGAAGGAATTGATTTGTGGTGTTTGGTTTGAGCTTGTTTTTTAAATATTATTTTATTTACAGTAAACTTACCAGCAGGTATCTATGTACCAACAGCAACATCACTCATCACTGAAAGCCAGCTGATAGGGTCATGAAGCCAGATAACACCAAATGTTGGCTTCTGTCATGAATCAAAGCCCACCACCGTTATTAAACGGTAGAATAAGACACTATCTGGTGAACATCAGTGCATTATGGAGAACACAAGACAGCCAAAGGCTAATACTGCAACCTGAAAACCACAGGATCTAGGACAATTTTCCCCACTTTACCTATGCCCCAGGACTAGTGCTTGCCAGTTCCAGAATACCTCTGCCAGTGATGCTGGTGCCACAGTGGCCCAGTACCAAACTGGGATAATTAAGCTGATCAGGAGTCCAGACAAGCAAGTAGAGAAACCTGCAACCCCAAATCAAATACACCACACGGGTAAGTGAAGTGCAGGTTTCATGTTCACAAGGGCCAGGCAAATGGGCTGTTCTGAGAGACAGCTCAAAGGTGCTTGTGAAACCTTGTTAGTAATTTGTGAGGCCTTGTCAAAAAGAAAGTGTTATACCTTCGCTTTGAACCCACCAACCATTAATGCTCTGAGAGGACGGCTGCTCGGTCACAGGCAGCAATTCAGTATCAGCCACTACAAAACACAATTTTCCCTGATCTCAAGAACATATTCTTCAGTGTAATGTCCAAGCATAAGTCTCAGGAGGCAAGCACCTTTCTCAAGGAGGTGAAGGAGAGGGTTATCTCCACCCTCCCTCCATTTGTTTGAATAGTAAGCCACCTGAGTAAGGATATTCTACACAGGACATACGATTTTGCTGATTTTTCCCTGGAGAGGATTAGGTTAAGCTCGCTCTTTTCTAAAGATACACAGATCATCAGGAAGAAGTTAAAAAGGGAAAATGTGTTTCCATATCAGGTAGGAGTGCACACGTGGCTTGCTTTGCTCTCACAATGGATGAGCCTGCACTGTTCTGCAAGACTGACAGCTTCATTTTCATCTGCCTGACCTCAGCAATAGCACATCACAAAACAATTCTGCAGATCCACACTCAGGGCTTTGGACATCTGTACTGATACCACTTTAGTTCCATTGGACCATCTAGGAAAAAAAATCCAAAACATTATATTCATTTACTTAGGTCAGACAAAGCCTTATTTGCTGCAGCAAATAATTTGCTATGGTTTCCTCTCCCCTTTTTGGAAACTGCTTTTTTCCCCCCATCAGACTTTTACAGCCTTCCAATTGCAAGGTTTGTCGCACTTGCTAAGGGTGAAGGAATCTAATTTGCTAACTCAACCATCATTTGCAAAGTAATGACTGTCAGCATGTCTAAAACCAACATTAGAGTATCTGAAACACAAGCTATGTTGATTGATACATTCTCAGGGTAAATAAAAGCACCTTTCAACTGAAGCACTTAAAGCCTGCACATATTTCTGGTTCAAGAGTTGAGTCTCTTCCTGGACAATAGCTCTATTATTAATGAAATTAAACAGTAAGAAAAGGACAGCTCAAACCTCCTCCCATCACTGGACTGCTCCAAGACCTCCAGCTGGAGCCTAACTTTTGTTTTAAGGCAGCAGTCACTCAACCCCCCTTACTACAGGAAGAGTAACAGGGCTTCTACTTCTCCATCAGTTGAGTCTGCTTCAGATTCACTCAAGAAACCCCAGTTTTTAATGCTCTAAAATTACTCAAGCCCCCTGAGTTCTGCCAAAGATAAACACACATGTGGATGAGGTGTGTTTGTAAGGGCAACAAAGGAAAAAACCCATTGTGAACCGACAGCAACAGTTCTGCAGTATTCTATTCTGTATTTTAACATTGCTTTGGGTTGGATCTGTAATTGATATCAGCAAGAATTCCTTTTCAGATGTGATCCCAAAGCACATCTGGAAATCCTACACTTAACCACATGCAAAATATGTCTCTCCCCAAGCTCTGCTCCAAGCTGGCAGAGATGACCTTCACTGGAGAAATCCATACATATATACACTGCAGAGCACAGTTCTGGCATTCAAGTGTTTACAAATGACCGCTATTTTGTCCAAGTGAGATTATTGTGCTAGAACCTCTCAATTGGAGATGTGAGGAGACTGTCCTCAGGCGATCACAGATGCAAGAATACTCCCAACTTCTTTGAGAAAACAGCTTGAGAATTAGGACAGTTATATTTTCTTGCCAATCAAGAAAATCTGCATTCTCAGCTGCTTATGGATAATAGATTAGCAATGTTATTCATCAGCAGGTTTCCAGTCTCCCAATAGTATTGAGGCTGGATGAGCACCAATGCCTCCACTGCCACACCATAGTACACGTTCTGCTTCATGCTTTTCCCTTCAAAGGTTTCACTTAATCGTACTGCAGGGGCTCCTCAAGATAAATGCATTCTACTTCCATTAGGATCTTAGTGCTGCCCAGACAGCCCTTCAAAACAGGAGCAGACTTCCAGGTAAACATGTGGAGCAGATCTTAGAAAGACATGTATTCACACTGGAACAAAGCAGGGAGATACTGGTCTTGCATGATGCCTCTGAGATCTCCCACCAGCAATAATTCCTTCCTGTGAGAAGGTTAAATTTATAGACTTTTAAACATTTAAAAAAAAAATCAATATAGCATCATTTGTCTATTTTACAGTAGATACAAACTGAGACTCGGCAAGGTGAAGTGGTCACAACCATCTAACAACAACAGCTTAAGCTGCATTGGAACCCAGCCCTCTTCCTGAAGGCTGTGTCTCGCTCTATAGCACAGAAGATTTCACATCATTCAAAACCCAGGTTCTCAGGATCTAGAGGACCAGATGGTTGGGTGGCTGTAAACATTTCAAAGTGCAGCCTCTTCCCATACATGGATCAGAATGGCAGTCTGTGACAGACAATGTCCAAGTTTTCAAAGGTCACTAATTTTATTGACCATGAGCTAAAAAAGAATAGCTTACATAATGCTGTCCTTTTCCTCTCTCAAAATCAGAGTGTAATTTGCAGTATCCAAAGTATCCAAAAGATTTGTCTTGCCAATTCCCATATATTTGAATTAGCATTTTAGTAGCAATCGGGTATTCAGACTCTTGGGGAGCTTTTAGCATCTGCAGTCTGACTGCCTCTGCCATAAATGACTTCCCTCTGCTCCCATGGAGTTTAGCTGCAGGAAGGGTGGGATAGGAGCCAGCCAAGACTCAAACTGGGATGTAGTAAAAGCTTTGCATAGAAGAAAGCTGGAAGAATCCTGAAGGACAAAGTCAGCTAATCCCAGCTCCAGGTTTCAAATGCAAAGCAGAAAGAGCCTCCATTTCTTATCAACTCTTACAATCATAATTCCTGCATTTCTAACATTTTTTATGTAGCTCTTTGAAAGTAGTTCAGGTAAACTGAAGCCAGGATGGTACCACTTCAGACTTCTTCACTGTGTTTAAGCACAGACAAGGAAAAATCAGCTAGTGACAAAGATTCCATGTGTCATATAAATCAGTACAAGCTACGCTAAGCAATGCGGCCCAGCACCAAACCAGTTAAAACAGCTCTGAAAAAGCTAGCTCAGCTACTATATGCAGCCCAGTTGAATAAGCTCATCAACTTACCCACTGTAGCATTTCTAGTACCCAAGCTAATGTGCTGAGTTAGGTTTATTTGCTTGACTATGTTGGCATTGGTAATTTCCACACTATTTGCATCACTGCAGTATATGGCTTCTGTTGCCCTCAATTAATATTTGTCAGTTTATCACCACAGTGCATATTTTAGTTCAGCATATTTTAGTGACACAGTTGAGTGGTACATAGCTGAAAAATAGTACAGAGCACTATAGTAATACACTGAGCCAAAGGAAAAGGCAGCTTCCCAGCCCATGTCTATGGAGTAGGTAAGACCAACTATTTGTCTTTTACACAGTGAGATCTGATGTTGCTCCTTACGACATTATTGAGCTTATTCACAGATTGTTTATCTCCTCATGTTCCCATTTCCACACCAACCAGCTCCTGCCCTGCTGAGAAGTGACTGTCACAGGAGCGAGGGAGGGATAGGAAAGGAAAACATGACTGCTGAAAACAAAGTAAAAACTCCCCTGTCTCACAGGCTATGATTATATACCATGCTTTTTATCTAAAACCTCTTAAGTCTATCTTGTGCTCTTGCCCTTGTCAAGTGTCTGAAATCTCCCTGAACTGCTTTATTCTTAAGAGAAGAATTCAGATAAAGAAATAGGAAAAATATTTTTCTTCTCCTTTCTGTCCCTTGTGCCATGCAGAAACAGCAGACTGTTGGATGCAAGGCTCTGACATGACTACTGACATGGCTCCTAGAGAACCAAAGATTATGGTGACCACCACAAAGCATCATTGATAAACTACCAAGATATGCTTGGGGGATTAAAAACCCCAAAACCTAAAAAGCACATCTTATGCTTAATTACTAATCAGACTTGCATGCTATTTGTTGCAGTATTTCATTCCTGGTTTGGTTTTGTCTGCATTACATAAGCCTTACAAGTAGTCTACACATTTTCTTCCACTTTAGCTCATAGCTCTTACCATTCTTTGGACCAGTCACCGGAAAATTTTCTCATTTAAGACAATTCATTGCATTAAATCTGACCCACTTGATTGAAAAGTGTTGTGAAGACCTGCAAGTAGGAACACTTTCTCGCATCCGGTAAGACAGCAGTTAGCCACAACTAAGAACCTGAGGTTCTCAACTGCATTATAAAACTAGAAAAGCAATGCTGGAGAACTGGGTAAGATTTCTGTTAAGAATGAGCTTTACATTGTTTTAATTGTGTCATAAAAGTGGATGCACTACTATAATTATACACACAACAGAAAGGCTACTTAAAACCTGAATAGAATTTATTTCTTCACTGTTTCACTCCTTTAGATTATTTCCTTTTCAAACCAACAATTTCTTTCTTCAGACCAAGAAAGATGTTGAAGGTGTCAGGATCTCTCCAAGTCCCAAATATCCCTCAGAAAAGCTCATTTTCAGGTCCATGCCAAGCAAAAAGCAGCTTAATTGCCTGCAATCGCAATTCCAGCCACTGCAAATCATATAGAGCTCTCCCATGAAAGCTTTAAAAAGCTAAGACTTAATTAGCATCCCTGATTAAATAGCAATTCATACACCATTATATCTCCCAGCTAGGGAGCATAGTGCTCTGAAGCAGCAGCGAAGGAGAAAACAAATGTGTGCACACACACCTCCTTCCCTCAGTCCCCCAAAACTCACCATCTTCAGACTTTATCATGGCAAATGGCCATTATTTAAGATGGAAAGGCTCCTGCCAGACATGCTTTGAACACACCAAGGCAGTTTCCATTTACAAGCTTGACCTGACAGAGATTACAGACGCCAACCCCAACAGAAACCATGGCAGTTGCCACAACATAAAGCAGTTCAGCGACAATAGCACTGATGCTCAGCATGAAAAGGCTCCCCCAGGCAGACATGTTTCAACAGCGTGCAGTACTGGGGGAGGGAGAGGCAGCAAAAATCCCCCCCAAACCACCACAACATGAACACCCAACACAGAATCACAGGTTGGTTTGGGCCAGAAGGGACCTTAAAGCTCGTCCAGCTCCATGGGCAGGGACACCTTCCACTAGAGCAGCTTGCTCCAAGCCCCTGTGTCCAACCTGGCCTTGAACACTGCCAGGGATGGGGCAGCCACAGCTTCTCTGGGCACCCTGTGCCAGCGCCTCAGCACCCTCACAGAGAACAGCTTTTGCCAAAGATCTCATCTCAATCTCCGCTCTGGTAGGCTAAAGCCATTCCCCCTTGTCCTATCAACTACATGCCCTTGTCAGAAGTCCTTCTCCAGATTTCTTGTAGGCCCCCTTTAGATATTGGAAGGCTGTTATAAGGGTCACTCCTGAGCCTTCTCTTCTCCATGCTGACCATCACTGAAAAAAGTCTAAGAACAAGCATGTCTAAAAGACAGATCCCATTCTTCCCTTCTTCCAGTTCATACTTTCGAAACACATCACAGTAGGAGATGACCTCCTCCTTGGGACAGCTGGGATTGCAATTCTTCACCACCCTTGCTGTTTGGGAATCCTGAAGTGATGGGGAAAAGGGAGCAAAAGCAATACAAAGATGCAGAGTATATATATCCATACAGATATCCTTTCCGTGTTTGGATAGGATAACCATGGCAGCAACCAGAGATGGCTACTATGAGTAGTAATAAGAGCTAGTGTTTGTGGTGTAGGAAACCCCTTAGTTTCTGAATTTCCAGTGCCTGCATGCAGTTATTCACCTATTGGTTTTGTTCAGAAGGTGCTAGCTTGTGTCTGGTTCTTGCTGGAAGATCTCAACACAAAGATGAGCAGCATCTGAGTACGCTAGTAGAAAATGCAACAGAAACAACTACTCATCACCAGACAGCTTTCACACTGGCTGTGCTCTTCCTAGGCTGGAGGGAGCATGTCACCCCCTCGTGAAGCCTGAGAACATGCTCATTTTAGGATGCCAAGTGGGGAAAATGTACTAGAAGCAGTGACAGGACAACAACAAAAGGAACAAAAGTAATAGAGGAGTTAATGTGCAATGATCAAAGAAGAATGATATTTTAACAGGATTGGAGGTATAGAGGTGCTAGAATTAGCAAAGATCATCTATCACGACACAGCAGATAAAAATCAGTTTTCAAACCCTGAAGACAGATGATTTTTGGCTTTTAATGATAAGGCACAGGATCAAGAACAAGGTTTGTACATGAGGTCCTCAGTACCACTCTCGCTGCTCCAGCGGAGCACGTTGAGATGTTGGAAGCTTATCTCTTAGTAGAGAATTACACTGCAGCAATATTCCTTCACTCATCCAAATCGGAAATCTTAAACTAAGCAAAATAAGTCTTTGAAGGGAATAAATACACTCTCATATGACAAGAGTCCAGCAAATCAGCTAGATAAACAGAACCATGATAGATGGGATACAAGAGAAGAATGAATTACTGTAGGTAGTGTTTGAAATGTCATTCAGATTTGTTCACTGCTAATGTGCCTTCCAGGGCTTGCAAAGTCCTGTTCCATTGGCCTTCAGAAAGGCAGGGGTCAAATTTACATATAAAAATCTAAATATTCATTCAGGTTTGATCATTTCTTACCTACTGGTAAAAAGCATTTTATTCTTGACTAAACTTTCTGGAAAAGAACTGCTCTTTACAGCATAGCTTGACAGTCCATCCCTATGCACTTCACAGACTCCTGTGCTGCTTCTAGCATTCCTTATTTCTGGCCCTTAGCCCCTTTCACACTTCATGGAGCAGAATACATTCCTGTAGACTTGAAGGAAACAAATTTTTCTGTCACAAATCTTCTTTTTCAGTGACCACCTGCTAAATAGTGTATAGTATTTGATATCAACATCCGGATTATTCCTTGCTTCATGGTGCTCAACAGCCTCACAAGTGGAGCTGGTCTTTGTCTATTATTTCTCTAGCTTGGAACCAGTGGCAGTGACTATCTGAGAAAAGGAACAACCAAGTTTTTGGACAAAGGTCTTCACAGTCCCAGAGAACTCCAGGCTATCACTGAGCATGCAAAAATAACTCATAGATGAGTCTGAAGCAGTTTCAGTTATCTACACTGTAATACATGACTGCTCAGTTGAAGAGGGAAGCTTGGAACAACATATGGCACCAATTACTTACATCCACCAGTAACCAATACTTTTTCTTTTCAGATACAATTTATCTGTATTCTTGGCAGCTCAACTGTCTGCCTCTCTCCTCTCTTGAGGAATACTATCACATGTAGATGCTATTTATATGCCAAGCAAATTATTTCTGCAACCATATTCTTCATGGTAAGCCTATCCTTGTGTCCCATCCAAAAGGTAAGTGTCACAATTTGTGACTGTGAAAGATGCCTTGGCACTTTTTGCAAAGTAAATGCAGAGTCTTGGCAAAATTTCACCTTTGGTAATTGCATTCTGACTATCTGTAGCTCTTTTCTAGCAAACAGCTGATGAATTCTAACCCAGATGTGACTGGTAGCGTATTCCAGGTTCCAGGAAGCTATTAAATCACAGAACAAACTTAACAATGAGCACCCTAATGATAAGCCTCATTTTTCATGTTGTCTGCTCTGCAGGTATTTTTATGCTCTTTCTCAGCTCCCAGAAACCCATCACAACAATAGCTGGACTCAATAGAAGTCCCAGGAGTAAATCTCTGCAGACACTCTCTCTTTAAACTGCTGGTTAGAACCCCAGAGAATACCAATGGCACATTAAAGCTCATTTTCTTCAGCCTACAGCAGCACTTGGTAGCATTCAGTTACCTCCCATTGAAAAGTTTCCAGCCCTCAGCTAAAAAGAAAGTCTCAGAACCACATGGCTAGTAGTGCCAACTACCTGCTTCCAACAAACAGATCCAACGGGAAGCAAAAGTTCGATGTATTTTGGAATAATGATTTTGGCATCATTTCCCTTTGCACTGTTTTTATTGTCATATTTAAGAGCAAAAGTAAAACAAAAATTCTTTGCAAAAGCCAATTGCAAAACAGCTTCCTCCAGGAAAAAGTAAAAACTAAAGAAACCAACACACATAGAAACTGCTATGAAAAGCCCCCAGATGACAGAAACATCTTCCTATCTTTGAGTTATGTCTCAGGGTCCATTAACTAAAACCAGTTTGGAAAGGAGTCCAACATGCTATGAAAAGCACTTCTTTAAAAGCAGAAAAACAATGACAGCAGGATTATGAGGTACCATGTTTATCATACGCCAATGGAACCCTTGCTCAGTTTATCCATTTCCAAGCAAGCCCCAAGCAAGGGAATTCTGCAGTGGTGGCTCACACGGGATCTGAAAAGGAAAAGGTGCTCATTAATAGCTCATCACTTGTCACCACCCCCCAGGCTGAACACTTGTCACAGTGTCACCTATTGCCACATACTTGGCAATTTATTGCAAGGAGAGTGCTGGATGTTCAATAGCCCTCCTGAAATAATGCTTCTAACTTCTGAAAGCAATTTTCTAGGCCATCTAGCTGGGAATGTCACCTACCAAATGGGAAGCAAATAGCTGCTGCCTTTTCAAGCTCTAAGAGAACACAGCTTTCTACAGTAGAGTATTACTTTTTATTAAATATATACAGCAGTGATGGCACAGGCAAAATATGGTATTTTTTCACAACTTCTACCAATATATGACAAGAATTATGTATTTACTCTCTAAATCTAGTTCTGCACATTTTTTTCTTTAACTAAAAATCAATAATATTTGGTTTAAATTAGAAAGATCTAAGCATGTGTTTCAAATTAAGATGACACCCAAGAAGTTTAACATAGCTGAGTCAGGGCATACACAAGGCAAAGCTGCTCCGGCCAATAAGCCTGAATGTCAGGAGATGTAGGCTGGATGTCTACCATCTCCATTGTGTGTCTCTTAAGATGGGGACATTGTGACACCTCTAACCTGTGATATATTTTATTTCCTATTTGTTATTAGCTGTCTGACTGTGCTGTGTACTTAGACAAGTATGGCCCAGCACACCCCCAGAGTTTTTTCTCTTCAGAGCTATATTATTTACACGGTATAGCTGAAAATAATGTCAGCTGGGGGCTGTTGTGTATTGTTTCTTTTCTTGGGTGTGCAAATTGACCATTCTGTTGCTCATCAGGAAGTCAAATATACCTCCGCTTCTTCTCTCAGGTTTCTATCTAGGCTGTGGTTACACAAGGAAGAAAAGCATTCATGACAGCAGAGCCATGGCTCCAGGGAAGACCTGCAAGGGAGGAGATGGTTCCAGCTTAACAACTGGTTCAAGGCTCTGCAAGCAATTAAGTGAGAACCCTTAAGTAGGCATGTAATTTTTCTGGTTTCTGTGACTAGGAAAACTATAGAAATTTTTAAAAGATGAACTTTTAAGTCATTTTAAAAATGAAATGATGCAAGAGATGATCTTGTGTACCAAGGTTTTGGAAAGGAAATGCTGAGCCCAGTACAAGAGCTGAGCAGCAGCCCCCCCCTCGTTGCAGGGTTCCTACATGACAGTTACAGGCATAGAAAATACAGCAGATAAATCCCTTCCACTAGCTCCACTGTCCCTGGTACCTGCACAGCAAGAGAAGGACAGGAAGAAGTAGACAGCAGGAGAGGATCTCCTTACCTGTCACAGAGAACCCCAAGGCAGCTCTTCATTGATAATAGGAAGTTATGAATTTGTGACCAAAGCACCAGTCTACCCCATCAACAATGAACAACTACAGCTCAGTGTTGATGGTTTTTTAAATTACTTTCCTATTTACCAATGAAAGGACAATTTCCAGCAGGTCTTGCTCATCTACAGAGACAGAAGCAAAGCTGCCTGCATTTCACTATAGCAGCATTTGGCTTTAGGAAGGTTCCCCTAGCCACCTTGTGCCTAGATTTCAAGCTGGGAACACTGTGGTCCTACAGAGTCACAGTATTTGTGAAGGAGCTAACGCTGTCTCTCGGGTTCATCCATCCATTTGGGAGCCTTTTCCCTTATACCAAGAGTATGACTGAAACTCCAGAAGTTTGGAGGTAAAATACTGTTCCCTTTAGATAGGCCTCAAAAGCCTCAACTGAAGGAAGACAGTCCCAAAAGCCTAGCCTCAGAAAAGGGAGGCTGAAGAAATACGAGCACTTTTGGGGAATACAGCATTAATCTTGGAAGGGAGAGCATTCAAAAGACTGAGAACCATCCCAAAACAAATCCTGACCTATATAATATAATAGGTTTTGTTTACTGAGGCATGAACAGATACTACATCACTGATTTAAGTGAATAGGCTCAGTGCCAAAGCTATCAATGGAAATTTATCTGCTTATGCTGCTGGGAAGTTCTGCTCTTTGCACAGCATTCAGTGAGGTGTAAAATGAGGACTTAATGTTACTTGCTTGGACTCATTTCAAAAGCAATTGCTGCACCTGTTCATACCAACACACACACAGAGCAAATGCTTCTATTTTTCACAGGGCCCAGTACAATAAAACCTGGATTGAAATAATAAAGCTACAGTTTATATCCTCACCCATTTCTTTATTCTTTACTGATCACCTCCTTTCTAAAATGCATTCATTTTCCTAAAGAAAAAATAAGATCATATCTGTTTCTGCCTATTCAGACAATAAGTGATTCCTCACATCATCTCTCCACAGAGATCTTTCTGTAGTGCACAACACTGAACACAAGCAACATACCCTGGCTCCTCTGAAGCCATCTCTTCCAAGTATTAAGAGTCCCCATTTCCTGCTTAAAGAATGATGCACAGAAGTCAACTGTATACCCCCTCTGAATGCAATAAAATAATAAGAGGCAAAACAACTCAGATTTCTTCCCAGACAAATAGGAATTCTTATCTGCCCAGCCCAGGCAGAGAGAAGTGTTCCCTTCTGTGATTTAGCTCCAAGCCAATCTAAAGCAGTCAGAGTGGACTGGCTCCAAATACACTGTCAGAGTAGAGGGACTATGCAGATGGGGGCCTGATTCTGTTAAGCAGTGAATATCCTCAGCTTCCACAGGGAGCTCATGCTGCTTTGAAGGGAAAGGGCATTTGGCAAAATCCAGCCAATTTTAACAAACAAACAGCACATGATGCCATGAAGCTATGGCAATAAGAAGAAAAATATTCATCTCCCTATAGCTATCATAATTTGGTTTCAGTGATTAGCTTTGAAGCAGCAGAGAAAGTGAGCAACTTGAGTGACATGCATAGGATTGCTTCATTCCTTAAGACCCTTTCTACAAGCCATTCAAACACAGACAAATAAAACCAGCTCACCCACCGCACATGCGTGGACCTGGCGATCTCCAGATGTTCTTTCCAGTCAAGGCCAGGCTGGACAGAACTTGGAGCAGCCTGGTCTAGTAGAAGGTGTCCCTGCCCATGGCAGGGGGTGGGAAGTGGACGAGCTTCCCTTCCAGGCCAAATCATTCTGGGATTATAATTTTTCTAAGTGTGTGTACCATGAGTTTTTCTGATGCTCACCACATCTCACAGCTCAGAGATCCTGGGGGAAGAACAAGATGTTTCAGGCCCATCAGCTGCTATGGATAAAGCTTTCCATCAAGGAAGGCAGAATAAACTCTCCTGCCTCTTTTTTCTTTAATAGAGCAAATAAACTCCAAATATCATTTCCTACTTGTGTAAATATTCACTGAAGTGACTCTAACCAGGTGAGGATGGACTACATGAAGAAACCACCAGTTTTAGACTTTCATCATTTCTATCTTCAAGCCATACAACCTTTTACACTGCTACCTCTGAAAAAGAAGACACCAGCACATGTATCAAACTCTTAATAACCTTATGGGGTAACCACATTCAGGGCAAGGCTGGTACATTGATTAAGGTAGCAAAATTTTTCCTTGCTTGTCACAATTAAGAATGGCCAGTGCTACTTTGCATATGCTTATAGGCTGTTTTTTCAGGTTTGGTCAGAAAAAGGCCATCAGCAAGTCATCACTTACCTCAGCAAGAGATGAGGGGAAACTGAGGAAAGCTGGTTTCTCTTTTGCTATGGAAGCACTTCATACAACTCGGTACCAAGTGGTAAAATTAAAAGACAGAAGAGAGTAAAACTTGTCTACTTCTTGCAACTGATAGGGAAAAACACCCAACCCTATAGTAGCCTTAATTTTAAGCAATATGTGACATTTCCAATTCATTCACAATAATTGCAATCGGAATGTCAAATATTTATGCCAAAGATTTTATATGTCATTAAGAGAGTATTGATAAAAGATCACCACTGGATTATATTAAATAAGGTGGCTGAATCTTTCCAAAGGAGCCAAAAAGCCATATGTGTACATTTCAGTGGGATTAAGGTGTCTGTCTGTCTTAGACTTCTAAGGAAGAGGAAAAAGCACCCTGACTGATTAATGTCTACTTTGGCTCTGAAATACTACATTTAATTATGTTTTGGTCTAATGGCTGGCATAGACTAGGAAAGGAAAGATGTAACCCCCTTCCTGCTCTCATCTACATCTGCCAATCACATCCACAAATAGCATTACCATTTTTAAGATCCATTGGACCAAATCTTGAAGCCTTTTATTAGCAAAGAAATTTCCATTAACGGAGAGCGTTCCACACATGACAGCACTCCATACCTTGCATAATTCAGCTGCTGAATATAAACTACTGTTTCTAACTCTTCCAGTATTCAATTTTTATTATGCAAAACATACTCCAGTGCATACAACAGCTCTTTTTAGGGCTTATCACTGCAAGATGACAAAGTGTCAGCTTTAAGCCACCCTTGAAGATTCCCCCTCCCTGTAAAGATGCCAATCTGAGATTCAGCAAGCAAAGGCATCTTGGTGTTCTATCACATGTCAGCAGCTATAAACAACAGCCTGGAGGGTGCTTTCCCTCCTTCTCCTGTAAACAAAGGAAGTCTTTATTCCTGTAGTAGTAGATCTTTCAAGAAAGCTGTGAATCCTGACTGCTACATGGCAGAGATAACTCTTGCGCCTGCTAAATAGAGTTCCTTAGAAATAAACCATGATGTTGGAGACATTTACTTGCAAGACAGTTAGACACCCTCAAACAAAACTCATTCTATAGCATACTATGCTTTTCAGATTCCTCTACACATCCAGCCACTGATGGAATTTCACTTCCAATTGTAAGGAAGCAGTCATGGTTATTCAAATGAAAGAGAGCCTTGTTTTAAATCGAATGAAGATTATTTCACTTTGCTTTTTTAGCACTGTAAATCTGTGGAAGCAGTAGTGACATGAGGTAGCTGGGACTGAATCTGATAAAACCAATAAATGGAAGCAGCATTCTTTGGTGATACTCACCAGCCATACAGAACAATAGCGGATTCCACTTTCCTGGTGAAAGTAAGGATTCTCCCCCACAATATATCACAGCAGCCGTGCTGTCATCCAGTCAACATTTTAAGCTCCTCACAACCTTGTCTAAACACACAGAACTGCACTGTCCACTACTGTAAGTGCACCAAGGTCAGTGGAGATAGAGCTTTCTGCAAAGATCCCTGGGGTTTCTTATTTGCGCTTCCAGCTCCCCAACTTCCACTACAAGAGCTTCCTGCTGGTACACCAACACTCATTTCTAGCAGCCATGAACCACCTTTAAGGCAGGAACATCCGGAGGAAAAACTTCTGTACAGCTAACATTCATAGCTAGGACCACAGAATAAATCACGTTACAAACACTGGCAGAAGATAAACAGCTACACAATTACTGCACACACAAACACAGCAAATGCTCTTAAGAAATAACACACAAAGGAGTGTGATCAGCCCAGCCCAGTAGAAAAGTCAAGTGAAGGTAGTGAATCTACAGATAGGCTCACAATGTGTTTTACACAGAAACCATCTTAGCATAATCATTGATCATATAAGTATAGTGGAATGTATAGTACCCATTTAAACCTTTTTACACCAGCCATTCTCTCCTGAAGAGCATGAATACAGCATCAATGAATAAAACTCTTCAGAGACACATATATTTTGCTTTCAGTCACAAGACAGGCTGATACACATGCTGGATATGAAGTGTAATAATCACTTGTGCTCCTCTGCCTAACCCTATGTTAGTTATAAAACAATTCTCAGGGCTTTTTTGTTTGCCCCTCACCCCTTAAAATGGATACAGCATCCCTCAGTTTTCTGCCTGCTTACACTCCTGATCCAGAAGCAAGTGAGGAGCCTGAGGTATTGCAATTTGCGGTTGTTACCTGCTGCTATTCAAAGCTCTTCAGCTGCAAGCTCTTCTCCCAGACCTCACATCAAGGGGCCCGGTTCCAAATCCCATCCCTGCTGGGCAAAGCTGATTACTCAGGGCAGACCTGTTTGTTATCATCTAGCTAAAAAGTAACAGACCAAGGTAGATAAAATGGTGCAGGAAGGAGAAAAAAAAACAAACCCAAAATAAAAGAAATGCCCACAGTTATGTTCCTTGGCCATTCCTTAATACTAAAGGGTCCATGCAGGAGCAACCACTCCTGCAGCACCAAGCAGGAATCATTTCAGCACCACTTCTGCCACCGGTGCCAAAGTCTCCTAGGCGCAGCCAAGCAGGCAGGAAGCTGCTTTCCAAACAGGACACCCAAAGATAATGCTAAACTCTTTTCACCGTCACCATTCCTTTGTAGCGTTATTTCCATGTCTTTCTACCCACAAGGGAAGTACAAGTGGTGTATGTACCTTTGTGCAATTACAGCTATTTTTCCTCTTTCTGTGCTCCAACAACAGGAGGGCATTTGCTGCCAGCTTAGCTGTCCTCAGGCTGTACACCTTTGTTATCCCCAGGAAACCTGCCCATAAGTCTGTACACTTCTTTGTTTGCTTTCTGATATGGTTATCAGCATTAGCCATCATCAGTGTGATTTTTAGATTGCCTGCATGGAGCAAGGAGGCAGCTTATCTGGACTGTAAATATGTGGATGTGATTAATCCCCACAATATGCTGCGGTGAAAAGCTGCAATAGCTTTTGAGGGAGCCTGAACAACATTTCAAGACAACATCTATATAACCTTTAAGGGAAGTTATCCCCCTGCCCCTCCAGCTCGCCTCTAACATCAGTACATCCATAAATGTAAACAATTCATCTGCAGCCACTGCACCCATGGCTTTTACTTAACAGGTACACGGACACACACACATTCAGCTGCCTTATCTTAGGCACCTCTCAGCAGCTCTTTTCTTTGACTCCCAGAAGCAAATCCGAGTGTAAGCAGCTCTGTCCTTGCAATGCAGTTCTGTTACAATGTCTTACAACTTCAAAATTAGTGGTAAAAAGAAAACATACTGGAAGAAAATCCAATATCTTACAGGATTCACCCAGAAAACACGCGTTCCTCAAATAAAATAGCTTTTGTGTTACTCAGAAGACAAGGCAGCAAGTTCTTGCATAAAGAAGAAAAGAACAAACTAAACAGGGTTTCCTTTCTTGTACTGTCAGTACTGGCACAGATGTGATCTGCAAATAATAGTGTGTGGGGTTTTAAATAGACTTTAAAAGAATTATCCAGGAAATCTGTGAATTTTCTCAAAGGTCCATCTAAGCATTTCCTAAACCATATTTGTCCATTACTAAACTGCTTGGGCTAAGATATACATACTCTTTTAAAGTAAAAGAAATTCTTTGTTAAAACCTTCCCCCACCCTGAAGATTTTACCTCCATAAACTACTCATTTTTTTTGCCATTTGCATAAAGACAGAAATGAAATATAATCCTGCAGCTCAATTTTCAATATAAACCAGTAAAAAGCTATAATAAATTCTGCCAGTCACAGTTCAGCTCTCTTTCATAGGAGGTATTACACTGAAACAAATCAAAATGGTCCATAGCCTCTCTAAATTGCTTTTGAACATCATCCTTGAGCACCTCCAATTCTTTATCATTTATATCAAACCCAATTTCCATTGAGACTCCACTAGTAGTATGTTGTAAATCTGCCAAGTCCCTTGGAGACCCTTGGCAACCACTTTTGTCAATCTAGCACCTCCTTGGAAACTCTTGTTGTGAAAAATCAAAATCATCCTTATGCTTGGTGGAAATTGATATACTTGGAGTAGCTGAATGCAAATGTGAGAAAACAATCTTCCTCTGTGTCCTCCGAGTGTTGCTGTGAAGTAGAACCATCAATCTCCTTCTGCAGCCAGCCACAAAGATGAGATGCTACCACATGTATCTATGCACTGTCAGACAGTGCTGCTTCCTCACGAAGGCTAAAAGGCTGCTACAAGCACTTGAAAAGGGAGTTCTGAACCATAAAACACAGACAATCTCTATTTGGTTGTGTTCAGAAAAACCAGCAAAACCCTTCCTCTGCTCCTCAAGGGACCCAGGGCCTGCTTCACAACTAGCAAAAACTGCTTTTGATCCATTCAAGTCACCGACCTTTCCAAGGTAAGCATTTGGTTCCCTTTCCTGCTGTTTTCTTCAGAAATATTCATTCTTGCTCCCTTCTCAACTACACATGCTGCTGATTGGAATGTTAGTACATTCAATGCAGCAACCGTCTTACGTGCCAGAGTTTTTGTAGGCTTAGGGGGTTTTAGCAGGATAGGGGAGAGGGCAGCAGCTGCATTTCCTATCAGACCTGCACTCCTAAAATCTATTCAGCAACAGGGTGTTAATCATTACTTCATAATCACTTGATTCCTACAGCTTTAGTACAGTAAACAAGGTAGCTGTGCACTAGATGCTACACAAGACCTTAGCAATCAGCAGCAGCTTTCGGATTCAGTAGAGCTCAGCTAGGAAAGTTCACCTAAAGAATAAGGTGAAAGTCAATACGTTTGGTAATCTGGATGACTCTCTGCAGAATGACAGCACCAGCTTCCCTGGCTTTCACCTGTGTCCATTATCCAGCCCCTTAAACTCTACCTTGTCCAGAAAAAGCCTAAGTTGAAAAGACACCACCCTATAAACTCAGTCCCTGCCTTTATTGAATTTAGCACCGTTTTGACATTGACGATCCCTGGGTGCCATGCAACACACCTACAAACATCAACATCATAGCACTACAGAGTCAGCACATTCCTGAGCACTTCAAGCCAGCCTGCTGCATTGAGACATTCATACATGTGCCCATAGTTAGAACCTAAGTATTTCTTCAAAACTGTGATAGTACCAGATAGACAAGTGACAATCCACAACTGCGCCACAGCTACATGCCCACCGAGTACCAGATGACCACCTTGTGATGGTGACAAGCCATTTCCGGCTGGGTGCATTACGTAGACCAAAATCAAAGTTACAATTGACATTTAACTCCAGACTGTTCACTTTGTCCGAAACCGAAGCACTTCCTAACCCAAGCAGTCATCTCGAACAGCATCAAAAGAGAGCAGGAGCATAACTGACAGTAGGAAAACATAAGAACTGAGGAGTATACACACACACTTTAAATATACATTCACAAGCACACATTGTGACGTACTGTATTTATGTGTATACATAGGCAGGCACATGCGAGCCTAACTTGGGCCATGGACACCCGGCAGAAGGTCCCACTGACACAACAGCCATACACGAAAGGACCATAGGGCACAAGAAGCACTGCTCAAACTGGGTTCAGGGGAAGGGCGTAGCCAAACTGGTGGATAACTGACAGCACACTGGCATCAGGTTTCACTCAGCTGGGAGTCTCACTAATATTCAAGGCAATGCCTAATGCCAAGTTTAGTTCATTTACTAAATTCAACATATATTTTGTATTTAAAAAGACTAAGGGTTTCCCACAAGAATTATTACACAATCCCAGAAAATGTTAAAGGGTTACAAAAGAAATGACATACTAATGGCTTTAAGCATATCAGAGTGTAGTGCCACTAGTCCCTTATTACGTTTAGGTGGTCTAAAAGGAAACACTCTATGCATGACAAAGCAGGCATCTTGGCTCTAAACAGGCACCCCAGATGATGTCGCAGTTTGTCCTGGCTGTACAAAAAAACCCCAAACCCAGAACCCCAGAGAAGCTGATCCTGGTTTTTGAATTGGCAATAAACCCAGGTACTCAGCTGGGATGCGGTGGCAGGATCTAAGACCAGAAACAGGAAATAGTAGTCAAGAATAAACGGAATGGATATCTGAGCACCACATTTGAGATAACCCACACCAATGAACAGTCACATAACCCTGCAAATAACGCCCAGAGGGCGCAACAGCCTCGCATTTCTATGTCCTCTGATGCATTTTTGACCAATAACACCTCTTCCTCAAGATAAGTATTTTCTTAGAGCAGACACAGAAAACCTCACTAACAGTTCCTAAAGTTCTGATACTTTAAAGGGAGATTTAGACAACACCCAGAAATTCAGACAGCATGAGGTAGGTATGAAACAACATACACAATCTCCAAAAAGCTTGCAAGATCAGTAATTCCACAATATCTTCTTTAGCAGAAGTTTTCCAGCCAGATACCTTGCAGTAAGTCTTAGGTGTCAACAGCATGGGGTTGTTTTGCTGTTGAGGTGTGGGACTTTTAATAGTTGCCAGAATGTTGTGTTCTGACAAACTTCTCACAGTGAAGAGATCCTAAAGCAGAGTATGAGCATCTCTTGAAATCACAAGCCAGGGCTCACCTGCAATGAAGCAGTGCTTCTCCAAGTAGACCACTGATAAACCTTTGCTGGTTTATGCTGGTGAGGATCTGGGCTACTGGGACAATAACTAGAATTTCTCTGCTATTATTCCAGGACACAGAAAAATCTGGCTGCAAATTATAGCAAAACCAGTCCTGCTCCATTAATTTTTATGCAAGATTGCAGACAACTGCAGGAGCCCACTAGTGCCATGCTAACCTGGCAGATGTTGCCATTCTCAAAAGTGTGATTTTCATATATTTAAAGGAAAAAGGAGCACAACCCCTCTGAAAAACAGAACCCCGTGGTCCTGCTCAGGCAGAATTCTCCCCAGATTAAGACCTGCGTGTTTCATCTTGTCCAAGCCTGGTGAAATGGCCAATGCTGCACCCATCCTCTTCCCTATCAGTGACTGTGATATTCCTTAATTGCAATATTTTGCACAGTTATGCCATTGATTAAGTTCATCCCCACCAAGCTGGTACAAAAATGAACTTTTCAGTGACATACCAACAACAGCCATGAAGAGGTACACTGTGGAAATGTGGTACTGTGCAGCCAGCCAGGTGACAAGCCACCATACGAAACATTATAAAGATGAAATTTCTTTTTCCTAAGGCCTTCCTTCAATTGTCACTCTTAACTCAGGGCACTCACCCATAATGCCTCAGTTCCAATACTTTTTAACTCACATTAACACAACAGTTAGGACACTGGCAGCTCAATAGGGAAAGGCTGTGAACCTAACAACACTCTCAAGCAGCTCTGACCCCTTCTTCTCCCCTCCTATGCAAAAGTCAACTCCTCTCACACTAACAAAATCCCTCTGGATTTAGCCCAGCTGATAAGCTTCTCTCGCTTGTGAAGTGAAACACACAGCACAAAGAACAAAGTTTATGAGGAATTCAAGAACTCTTGCAATCAATATGCAGCACAGATCTCTGCACTACAGCAGTTACATTATCTTGTGTGGCACATGCACTGTTCCCATGGCAACCAGCATCCTTCATCCAACTCCATTATTACAGCTATTTGAGGCTTTCAGAATCTCTGGTGTCCAAGCCATGGCTCAGAGCTACTTTGTGCTAATAAGCCTCAAGAACAGACACAAGAAGAGGAGAAAATACAGCAAACTGGGTTTTGCTCCTCTATAAGCATCATGGAAAGCAAAAGGTGGCATGGGAAATACAAGTCAATCAGCTAAGGGGAAGTGACTCTTATATAACTGCCTTCATTAAGGGAGACGAACATAGTGCACATTCACCGCAGCATTTGCACTCCAGCACAGTTAACAGTCACCTCACCCAGTTTGCTGATGAAGAATGACTTTGTATTAGCTATGAGGAAACAAAAAATCTTACTGTACATTTATTGCAGTATCGATTCCTCCATCGCTAATACCAAATATATCTTGATCTCTTAAAAGGACTGAGTTTGTAACTATCTGCAGAACTGTTCAAGAAGATGATTTGATTGTGATCTTTTTATCATGCCTGATATTTAAACTTTAAAGGGTGATTATCAAAACCTATAATCTTCATAGAATAATCTATACTTTGTTTATATAAATTGTCCCCAGATACATTAAGTAAGCTTTTTCTATCAATATCACCACTTTTTTTTCCCCTAGCATTTAAGCATTTCCACATCAAAGCATTACAGCAACTTCATTATGCTTTGCACGGCTTAATACAAAGTTTCTCTTGGTCACCAACCAGGGAATTTCAGGCAGAAAATAAATAACCTAATTTATTAAAGCGACCCTTGACAAATCATCCCTAAGTTGCTAGCTAGAGGTTTTATCCCTGTGCAGTACACATGGGTCAGTAGGAACAGAAATGCTTTGAAGTTGGAGGGTTTGAAGGCTCTTAAAAAGAAACGCTAGAATAAAGAAAGAAGGCCCTACACTAGAAAATGCCCTTACGACTGACAGAGGAGACTGACAGGCTGCTGCATCCAGTTGATCTTTAGCTACACCTAAGCTTCACTGTGCTAAGCACCTGTTCAGAAAGAGCAGTGATTCTTCAAGTGGCTTGAACACCATCAGGTCACCTCATTCAGCATCAGGTCAGGTGTACCCGTTGCTGTTGAAGGCAGGCAAGGTCAAAAGCAAGGTCAGTCTTCAGAATAGATCTGTTGGGGAGATGAGGGAAAGCAGTTGGTGCCATTCTCACAAGCCCCTGTCCATTCACAGAGCATCCAGATCAACAAAGCCAGTTTCACAGAGCCCCTGTGAACAGCTGAAACCACAGGGCTCAGAAAGCTCACTGCCAGAGGAGCCTTTTCCCCCTTCCATTGCCACCACACTCCAGTCCTAGAGCAAGCACTGCATCCCACACTAGCACCCAGGAGAGTCCCAGCAGGTCTTGTTCTTTCAAGTTGGAGAGCAGTGGTGCAGGAAAGAGTAACCAACATTACACTTGGAGTATGATTTTCAAGCCTAGGTGATACAGATTCAAATACTAGGTTCTACAGAAAAGAGATTTAAAAAAAAACACCCCTTCTACTACTGGTAAATGAATGTGCTACACATTGAGGAAAGGCAAATAGAGCATTACATGCTCACAGCTCCTGCATCACCAGGGGTCCGTGGTACTGTTTGTCCCCTGGAAGCCTCCTGACCTGCCCGTGCCCTCACTTGCTGCTGCAACCCACTGTTGCATCGACTCTGTGCCTGGGATCAGTCTCCAGGCTGACTGCCTGTCCAAACAGGTCAACTCACTCCAGGACAGGGAATAAAGCATGATTACCATCTCAGAACACAGCTTCTGTAAGATACAAGTGTCTTTACATCTGAGGCTGAAGACATGCTGCTATTCAGCTCTAGGACAGATTTTGAATTCTGCTCGTGTTTGACAGCTAGTGAAATCAATGGAATTAAATTCAAGTAATTTTTACTACTTAAGCCCACAAAGAAGCTTAACATACTTAATCATACAGCTTTCTGCTATTAAACAACTTGCGAGAGGAAGAGGAATGAAATTTTCCATCTACATCTTCCCTTTGGAACCTGCATAACAAGTTTGCACCTCTAATATTCACGCTTGTGATACTGAAAAGCTCTGGTTTTGCAGAGAAGATACAGAGGGATGATCCAGGAATGCTTAAACTGCTCTTCCCCTTTTCTGTCCTTCGACCCAGGGATAGCTGCTTATGTCCAGTTCAAATGCAGGTCCTGTATCATGCTCCTCTACGTGACCAGCAAAGGACGCTAAAACAGGACTGCTAGGTGAAGCAAACCAGTAGATGCAGCTGCAGAAGGTGACATTGTGTTACCCTGAAACCCATCTGCTATGCTAGAGAGGATTTGTCACACAAAAGCAGCAAGATCCTTGAGGAGTGATATTCTTTCAGAAATGTTAAAACCCCGTGCAAATAATCCCAGTTAATTTTAATTTCAGAAGGTTAGATAGTCCTCAGAATTTTCTGTAATTGCATATTCCTCAGAATAGACTCCTCGGGTTGCTCTGTAATCAAATCATAATTAAAGCATCTGTGTCATTTTATCTATCCCTTCCTGCTATTTACAGAAGGCAACAAAGATGCAGCATGCAAAATTTCCAGCATCAAGGCTCATCATCAGAGCAATAATAGGGATTTGTGCTCGTGTGACTGTCTGAGTGTCTCCTTGGGCTTTCATTAGCCTTTAAAAACAACTGAGGAAGAGAAGAATACTAAACAGTGCCCCCCTTGTTGTATCCACAACTGGAGGCCATGTTTTATCCCTGTAACACTTGTTTTTCAAACAGCTGCCTCATTTCATCTCAGCTTCACAGGGAAAAGTCTTAGAGTGGGGAAATAGCTGATGCAGTCTGAAATGAAGAGGTACGTTAAACAGCAGTATCACCTCAATGGAGAAAAATCTCTGAGCGCTGTGTCAGTTGTCAGACTGAGTCTCCAATCCATTTCAGCCAAACAACAAAAGAATAACCAACAAGCAACTGTGCTCCCCTGAGCTGTAGCACAGAACACCAAATTAACTAGCTCTAGGGCTCAGCCTGGTGAAGAGCTGAGGGAGCTACCTGCAAGGGAATGTCACAAGGTACATTCCACTGTCCCACTCCCCTCCAACACACACTGCTTGAAGTGATGAAAACACTGAGCAAACTTCTCTGGGAAAACAGTTTGCATCTTGGGCTTAGTTTTATACATTTTACTTCAGAGGGAGGGAAAAACAAAATGCAGAATTTCTTGCACAAGCAGAATTCAAGCTCAGACTGGGACAATTTCCTTCGGCATTTTGGGTTTGTATTAAAAGGAATACATTAATCCATAACTGAAAGCAGATAGTTTTCACAAGAAAATGTTGTGATGTATTCATTCACCACCGACAGGACTTTTTCTTATTTTCTACCTAGATTTCAGTTTTGTTACACAATTTTGTAAGGTTATGGAATGAATCTCAGCTGTGCAGGCATTGTTCAATAAGCAGTTGATACCAGCTGCATTCCTAAGTACTGATTTTTCACTGTGCACTTTTCATTATAACATCATTCTAATTAAACTTTGAAATAATTGTTATTTTACACAGAAAAGGTTCAATTTGCACAGAGATCATTCCAGGACTGCTTCAGACTAAAATCGGCAATAAGCTTGCTAGAAACATATCACAGCTTTTAAAACAAAGATCAAAACTGGAATAAAATCTAAATTTTTCCAGGTTAAAAAAAATAAAAAATAAAGAAAGAAAATCACACAATTATTCTTAAATAACTTCTATTTTGGGATGATGAAGTCTTTCATAAATGATTTTGAGGGAAAAGTGATTTTTGAATAATCAATACGAAAATATGCTTGATTTAAGTCTGAAATAGAAAGCCTTTTAATACCTAACAGAGTGCTAGCTACTGGTGTGAAAGGCCCACATCTGAATTTGATATTATTTCTTCTAGTCGTTTTCTTTCTTCTCATTGTTTTTTTTGCTGGTGATTTGTTCTTTTATTTTAAAAAGAAACAATAGTAGCACACCGGAATTCCTACAGAGCAGACAAACAGAGGACTTGTGAGACACCAATGTGATAACTTACTGCCCTGCATCAATCACAGCTGAAGTCAAAGGACTTGTGCCTGTTACAGCATGTGGTTTCCCTGTATCCCATGGAGTTTGTCCGTCACTGAACTGTCATTAACACAATAAAAAGCAGAATTATCATCAAGAGTGGCATTTTATGCACATTAAAGTCCGACTAGAGCAGCAACGTGGAAACATCGGAACGTTAATGTGAATGTCCGGGGTCTGTTTCCCTGGGGGAAAGCCAAGGCAGGACCTCTCAAGCTGACATTGTTCCAGCAACGCTTGTGTGAATGGCAGCAGCATTTAGTCCTTGGTTTGCAGATTACATCAACTCTATTGTGGACATGGTCAGCACCTCCTGTGTGCACAAGCTTGCATGTTGCCCAGATCTTGAACAACTAAAATTGTTGCAAAACACTTTAATGCAAAAATTAGGAAACCAATAAAGGGTTTTTTGGAGAGTAGCAGTTTGTTGTTCACGTTACACTGTGTGACTTCCCTTCTTCAAATGCCTGTGTGATGGGAAGGAGAGTACATATACAAATAGTATTTTTTAATGATGTTACTTCCTAGTACCTCAGGGACGAAACCCTCTCTGCATTCTGCAAATAGCAAAGAAGATCCAGATGTAGATCAATCTACCTATCAGGTTACCTTCCAATCTGACTGAATGGAACACATTGCAGATATCCAGCTGCTGGTGTTGCCCTTATAAAAGGAAAAAAAAAAAAAAAAAAAGAGAAAAAAGCTCTAATAATCCACTTGGTATGTCATTCTATTCTCACACAAAGCTTGTGATAAAAGCAGAAGCTGGGGCTGAAACACTGGTTTATCCTCCTACAATCAAAGGACATGGTTCTGGAAACAGGGGCACAAAATATCTGTCACTAAAAGCAATGAAGCCAGTCAATTGTGGGGGCTTTAAGCCAGATATCAGATAATTCACCCAGGATATGAATGCTGCTTAGTCTTGAGGTAAATAACAAAAATCTCAAGGCTACATTTCTTATTGCTGTTTGTACAACAAAGACTTCATTGCCTTGTCTGCTGCTTTTTAAGCAAGATCTGTCATGACTGTGAAAGCATTTGCAACCTTCCTCCACTTGGCCAAGTCGCCTGTTCAAAGAGGTCAGGACTGCAGCATCAACCTTCCATCACAAGCATTCAGACAGGCTCTGAGGTGCACTGCTTTCAGCATTTTATGTAACCAAATGTGTCACCATATTAAAAGCACAACCATGCAAATATCACAGATGACCGTCTAACGTGCAGTTGAAAGGCACAGATATAACCCCAAGTCCAAATTCATTTTTCGTTTCCAACATCCAAAGCAAGCATGAGTTAGAAGAAATCATGGTAAGCAGCAAATCCTAAGATAACTTGAAAAGAAATTGTCACCAAGGATTCTCTTCAGAGATAATATTTTTTTTCCAAATCACTCGTTCGTAGTTGAGTCATCCCAGAAAGCATCTAAAGCTTGTGGAAATTTGTCACTGCATGTAGCATAATGAGTGCAGAATTCTTGCAGATTATTTACAATTTTCCTTTATGCATCTGTGGCTTCAATTGCACTTAATGCACTTACACCATGAACAGATTCAAATACACAGTTAAAAACATCTTTCCCCACCACCTTCCTACTTGTTCCCTGTTCAATTAGTATTCTGTTACACCTAATAGTGCCATCAATGCTGCAGTACTTTATCAGTAATAGAAGCATCACATCAGCAGTCAGTATCTTCAGTAAATGCATTACCCACCAACTCCTCCACCCCAACAAATCCTTTACTTTTGAAACACGCTTTAGGAGCCCATGATACTCATGGCTCAAGTGAGATTGGTGTATGCAGCCTCCGAATGCTACTAGACTTGGCTTTCAACTTTACCACACAAAACTATGTGTTCAATAAAGCAGATATGACAATTGCCTCAATTTCTCCCTTTTTCACATGCATATGAAACAGTAAGATTTAGGCACCTAAAACACACACAGCCCTACCCTAGAATATTTCAACTCACGGGGTATGAAGTGAGTCATGATCACAGAACAGCTATTTATCATGAAAACAACTGCCTCCATTTTTTTTTACCCATGCTATATGAACACATATAATACAAAATAAACTGTAAAATCTAGCAGCTCATGCTGACCATCACCAAATGACATCATTTGTGCCTTCTACCTCAGAAGAAACAAAAAACGTTGTTTTCTTATACATTCTATAAACTCTAAAAAATTAGAGGAGTTCCCTATGATGCCAGTGTTGATATTAAAATGCTTCAAGCTTACCACTAGTTAAATTATGCTACTAGAAAAAAAGTAAGTAATGACATACCGAGCTATCAATGCTTACCACAGTATTAACGTGGCAACTCCTGATAAAATTTCATCCATCTAATATTAGGATTAAAATTTATTCTGGCAACTGAAGGAAGGCATCAGCATATGTTTTCTCTGGTCCCCCGCCCCACCTAAAGTATTTAGATTCACACACATTAAGTGGCTTGATCCTCAACAGTGCTGAAGTGTCTTTGAAATTCAAGTCATTTTTGCACCTCCAGGCAAATTCAGTAACTCCAGGTGTTAAATCACTGCCCTTCATATCTAGATCTCCACATTTAAAACATAAGGTGCTAAATTCCTCAGATTTTGGAGAGGCCAGGATCAGCCACTGCCCCTTTAATGTTCCACCTCATCTCCAAAAGGAATGTCTTTTTACTAGAGCTCAATGTGATTCACTGGAATTTGCCAGGCAGGTCAGGAAATCCCCTGAAGCAGAGGAAGAATATTAAAGAGATGGGACATGTATATCAAATCTCATTACTGTTCTCTTATGAGAATCAATCAAGTGAAAGGACACGATGATGTCATTATGACATCATTTACTTTGGGATTAGAAATTCATAGCTACTTAGCAACTGAAGCTGTCCAATACATAAGTAAGAGATCCAGTGGAAGATGTTATCACCTGACCCACTTACTGCAAGAGAAATATTTGTCAATTCTTGTTTCAAGAATTTGTAAGACATACCAGAACTTAAGAACCCCACCATTTCAAGGGCAGAATATTAGAAATACAGCATTTTCTGCCTTTTTAATTAACATTCAGGTGTAATTTTTACCCCATAACAGCCAATACCCGCGTTCCCATCTTCCTTTTCACCTTCTCCTAGAACTAAACCCTAAACATGCCAACAGAAAAAGCTTGTGCTAAACAGACTTGGTTATTTTAAGAACTACAATCTCCATCAGAAACTAAGACCTCGTACAGTTAAGGAGCTCCAACATAATTGTGTGAAAAGCAGAGCTTAGAAAGCAGGTTTATTTCAATAAGCTGAAAACATCCAGCCGAGATGCTCCGGGATCTGTGAGAAATTCCAAAGAAAATACAAAATAAAGAGCTTTGTGCGTGGAAAGAGAATTGGTCACGCTACTTTTGAGGCTATTTCTGGGACCTGAAAAGGGTTTGATGCCCGCAATCTATGCCTGACCTGATTTCCTTCGAAGTTCACTCCCCTCTGCTGAAAACACCGTTTAGACGAGTTCTAAAGCAAAGATAAAACGTGAACCGAAATCATAACTAAGTCTTTAAATCCGTTCTCAATCTCCTACAAACAGCACTAGCTTGGCACTTGGGGTTTTCAAACCCGTGCTCCGCTACCAGCTCAGAGTACAGCAACACATTTTAGCATCAAACGAAAGGAAACGAAACACTCCATCTCCTGGACATAACTTTTATTAGAACGGGGCTGGGTGAGATTTCCAATGAATCGAAACACCTCCGCTGAGGGCAATGCAGGGCGCTGAAGGACGCCGCTGCAGGCGGGCTCCGCCGGCACGCCGCGGCTCTGCCTTCCCTTCCGTTGCCCGCCGACCCGAGCCTCACGGGCAGGGGGGAGCTCAGCACCCCTCAGGGCTCCGGGAGCTGAGCCCGGCGCCGGCACCGCCCGCAACAGGCCGTTTCCCGGGCCGTTTACCTCAGCGGCTCCGCGGGGCCGCCTCGCCTCGCCTCACTTCACCTCACGTCCCCTCTCCTCTCCCCACAGGGCTTCACCGCCCTCCGAGGAGACGGCGCCTCAACCTCCTTCCCCCGAGGGCGGCCGTGGTGCCGCGGTCTCACCGGCAGCAGCCCGCCCGCGGGGCTCCGCGGGATCCCCCCCGCCGGCTCGGTTCGCCTCGCCTCAGGGTGCCGCGGAGCGGGCACGGAGCGAAGCTGGCGCTCAAACGCGCGCACCCTACCTGCTGCCGCGGCGGAGGAACGGGAGGCAAGAGGACGGGAGGCAGGAGAGGAGACACCGCCGCCGCGCACCGACCCGTCCCACTGCACCGGCGCTGCCCGCCCCGGCCGATAGTAATGTTCATTTAAAGCTCGGCGCCCGCCGCTCCGCCGCGCCCTCCCCACGCAGCAGCGGCCGCGGCCCGCCCCGCCGCGCCCCGCCCACAGCCCGCCCCTGAGGAGACGGCCCGGCCCCGGCAGCTGGGGCCCGGCTCGCCTCGGCTCGGCTCGGTTGGCCGCGGGTCCGGGCTCACCGGTTTAGCCCCTTGCCTCTAGTCCCGGGCCCTGCTGCGAAGAGGTGCGCGGGTCGGGAAGGCCGGGCCCGTGCCGGAGATCCGCTTCGTTGAGCCGCGGTTCGGTGGCCGCTGGTTGCCTTGAGGCCCAAGCTGTCAAAAGTGGAACAAAGAAGTTAAGAACGGCGAGCCTGAGAGCTGCTGGGGAGGATCACGGGTTTCTGGCAGTGTGTGTTTCCAAGTGGGACATGGCTTCAAGCAGGGCGGTTAGATCTGTGTTTTGAAAGCGCTGGGACACAGATACATTCCCAAACTCCCTCAAAATGTCCGCATGTCAGAAACGGCCAGAATCGCCCCATTTCCAGGATCCTTTGGGATCTGGTGTTTTCTCAGTGTAAGGTTTGCAGTCAGAAACCCCTGGCCACGGCTCTCCAGGAGACACCTTCCCAGCCGGGGTTAGCTCACTGCTGTGGTGGCACACTGGAGCAACAACAGAGCAGGTCACACAGTGCCTCACAATTACAGCCACGTCCCAGGCACCAAGGAACACGAACAGGTAGAAGAAAACACAGCGGTGCCTTCGACTATCCAAGTGATGCGATGGAGTGAGTGAATGGCAGTGACAGCTGGCCAGAGGTCTGAACCAAAGCAACTCCTTCTTGAGGGTTTTCCAAGGTAAGCTGGTTTCTCTTGTGGATTAAAGTAGCCATCACTGCAGTCGAAGAATCAACCCCTTGTCTTGACCTGTATGTTTCACTGCATTAAAACACAGCCTTGGTTGCTTAGATGAAGAAGCACTCACATCTCTACCAATATCTCTTATGATACACAAAATTGGTAACAAAACCAGCAACATCCACTGCACTGCCATGCATTTGTTGAGTGGAGACCAGCCTCCTCCTTTTCCTCCCACGAAGGTCTGCTGAGGTTTTTTGGTATTCACCCCATCAGTTAATTGTGAACCCACCCCAAATGTTTCTCTATCATCTTCTCAAAGTCTGCATTGCTGTATGTGAACTTAAGGATGACATGTGAACTAGTGTTTAATGCATGATAATCATACAACAACAGAAATGCAAACATGAAACTTATTACCAGGACATGCAGATAGCATACATCTCATGAAATTGGCTAAGTACCATTTTGAAACCCAGCTAGTTGTGCAGGGATTGCCAGATTGCTCAAAATCGTCAATGACTTGCTTGTGAGTTTTCATGTAGAAAATATGTTAACAGAGATTAACTCTGTTGCCCATTAATTACAAGGAGTATTTATGCTGAGACAGATAACTGGATTGTCCTGTAATACACCATAATAATCAAGATTTTTCTTTGCCCATGTGGCTTGAAAAGGTGATAGCTAATGATATCCTGTCTTGTTCATACAGTGGCAATGAATGACTACTGCTTTGGCACCTCTACTGTTATTTCAGGATTATAGATTTTGCTACTGATTAGCTCCTGATTAGCCCTTGTCTTCATCATAGTCCTATTGTCCTTGTGTTTCTGCCAAGTATTGGTTTGGATTGGCTTGACATTTTTAAAATACAGGATATATTCGGTTGTTTAGACCTGCTCTCAAAGTATTACTGAATGTTCACTTCACTTGAGGATGCATCTTAAACTGGAGCGCTAAGGAGGCTCAAGGGACACCTTCTCACTCTACAACCACCTGAAAGGAGGTTGTAGCAAGGTGGGGTCAGTCTCTTCTCCCAAGTTACAAGTGGTACAAGAGGAAACGGCCTCAAATTGTGTCCAGGGGGGTAAGGACTGGAGATTAGGAGCAACTTCTTCACTGAAGCATTGTCAAGCACAGGAACAGGCTGTCGAGGGCAGTGGTGGAGGTATTTAAAAGATGTACAGGTGTGGCAGTTAGGGACATGGTTTAGTGCTGGACTTGGCAGCGCTGGGTTAACAGCTGGAATTGATCTTAAGGGTCTTTTCCAACCTAAATGATACGTTCTTGTGAATTGGTGCTGTAGTATCACAGAACCAAAATGCCAGCCCATATTGCCTTCCTTCTGCCTTCCTTCCCAGTCTTCCCACCTACAGCTTTTTCCTGACTGTATCCCGTGAAAGGAAGTGTGTGATTTATTTTGGAGGCAGTGTCATAATCTCTAACTATTTGAGGTTTAACTGCTAGGAGAGCTGTGACATGGTACAGTGGAAAGGTCTGTTTAAAATTGGATGTCACACTACAGTTCATTGACTTGAAAAAGATCTGTTGCTCTTCCATCATAACTCAAAGGCTTGGGAGGGCTGCGTTATACTGGCTTACAAGGCAGGTGAACATGTCCAAACTAACTGCAGGCTGAAAGCAAGGACAATACAGCATGGTTTTCAGCACAAGCAGCACAAGCTTGTGGTGCTCTTGACACTTACACTACTCGTGGTACCTACATGTGAAGGTTCCTTCCTGTTCACTGAACTTTCTGAGTATCTGATTTGTAATGCTGTTGTATGCTGCTGAATTCCTTAAAAACATCTAAGAAAAGGGAGCTCCTGTTCAAAAAAACTCTTGTAGGGGAGGAAAACTACGGTTTCCCGAGTTTCCCCTGTGATTATTTATAAATGTGCTAGGCTTTGCCTGCTGTGTTGGCAAGCTGATGACTCAGAAGCACATATTTAGGGGAATCTGTTGAATGTATGGTTCCTGGATGCACAGACCTGCCTCTCTTGGGGTGTCACTGTGCGCTGACTCCCCTGAGGGTGTATTGCTAACGCAGGCATCTCTGGCAGAAAGATAGGGTGTAAGTTTGGAGCAGACCCACTGCTTAATTGGGTCTGTGAAAAGACCTGAGATTCCTATGTGAGACAAGCTTGTCAATGGGACTGAGCTGTCACTTCCAGGAATTTAGTGTAACTTGACTGATCTGGAGAGTCTGACAATGTGCAGGGAACAAATGCTACGGAGGCACTGTCTTAGCAATCTAAGAAGGGTGATCTTAGGGGTTTGAGTGTTGAAACCCTAAATGTGATAGTTCAGTTGAGGAAACTGAAAAGGAGTGTTAACTGGAAGCTGTTACTTGCAGGCCTGAAGGAAGAAGACAGTTGCACTGATAAGTACAAAGCAACTTAGTATTCTGTACTCTTAGTACTCTTAGTACTCTGGCAGGTTTAAGAATTATTGCTGTCACTGTGTTTGCACCAGTTTTAATACTAATAAATCTTACAAGCTACACTGCTGTATTTTTAATGCTATTCTAGATCACACGATATAAAGGCTATCATCACTAGATTTGTCAACTTCTTAAACTATTCCAGAGTGTAATCTTTCCAAAAGGTAGCTGCTTTTTTGTCAAAAGGAAAATACAGCCCTGTGGTCGATGTTGGTTGGGTTTTGGTGGTTTTGTTTGGGGTTTCTCTTTGCTTTTTGTTCTTGTGATACTGCAGCTTTTAATGGTTGATACCAGGTAGGAATTAACTCACAGCCAATAAAGATCACGTGCTGAGCAATGTACCACACTCAAGCACCATACCGTGCAGTAGCAATTAGCCTTTGCTGCCAAGAATTTCCTAAGCTGTCAAGGTTTTTGGTCATTACCCTTGTGGTTATAAGTCATCAGATCTCAGAAGCTCAGCAAGGTTATGTCTAGCCAGGACTCAGATAATAAATGTCACCACACAGATGCTGTACAGTGTGTCAGTACTGAGCAGAAGGGTGCTTGTATGGAGTGTTGGAAATAGATCAGTGGAATCTTAAGGTTCTGGGTAGCATTTTTAGTGCAAGATCCCATAACATTCTCTGTGTACTAGCTAAGTACAGACTAGGACAGGCTAACATTTCCCTCACCGGGTCTCTATCTGAGTAATACTTACTAAGCATTCCCCAGTGATTCAGTTAGCTTTTTCAGAGTCCTTTCTTCTTGCCCTCCCTTTTTTTAGTGCACAGAGCACTGTGTTCTGATGAGCAGGTGCTATGTTCCTTCTTGGAAGCGGCCGCACTGCAAAGGTTAAAGGATATCCACCCTCATTTGAACTCGATTGCATGAGTATAATTAAACACAGCATTTGGCCAACTTTTTATCAAGAGCTCTTGGAGCCTTTGGGATGAAATATGCTATTATGATTATAATTTGCTATTAATTATCTGTTGATTAAAACCAGCAGGAATGTGTGTCACTACTAAAACTATCCATATCTCCCTTTTCATGGGGTCAAACAGCAATGAAAATTTTACATTGCATTGGCAGATTTGGTGTAGTTTGGAAGTATTTAGCTGTTACATTTTAATGTAAGCTCCTTACCCCTTCAAGCATAAAGCTGGGAAAAGAAAAGGTCTTTCTGACATTTTTCAGTAAGTTGCTTCCTCAGCTGCAATGCATTTCTGACCTGCCAAGTCAGTATAGGCAACTAATGGTCACTGCCCATTTGAAGGATCCTCAAGCACAAACAGTACTGAGACTGACCATCACCACCTCAGCTGTTAAGGTGGCAGTAAGGGATATATCAACCAGAGGTAATAAGGAATTGACTTCGCTATTTTTTAAAGCTGGTTGGCTAAACTTCCACTGTGGAGATTGCTGTCTTGAAGTATCTCCACCAACAGCAACCTCTGTGTTGTGAGTGTTGGCTTTGGGAGGACCAAAAGCAGCTTCTGCAAGCTTAGACAGTTTGGAGCCTGATCCAAAGTACCCTGAACTCACTGGGAAAAAGTTTCTTATTGACTTTCACAATTGTCTTTGGAGCAGGTCCCTGATAATAATTACATTGGAGCCTAGCCATGGTGATTGCTATTAGAGCTAGGATTTGGCCTTGACAGATGATGATAAATAATCTAATGATTATCACAGCACTTATTTTTACATTTCTATAGCATTAAAAGGCATTCATAACATTTTGTTATATTTTTACATCTCAAAGAAAGTTGGCTTGAATTGTCATTTAAAAAATAGCTTACATCTGTCTTGGCTCTCAAGAGCAGTTATTGGATTTTGATAACATCTGGAAGAGAAAGAAGACTATTGCATACAAGGACAGATACTAAGTATAGCAGAGACAAAAGATTTGAGCCTCTCATCACAGCATTCAACTAAAGGAGAAAAGAGACTATAGAGGGTCTTGTATGGCTGAGGAAGTAGCAAAAGCCAGTTTCAACAGGGACAATAGCTGTAAAGATGGTGGCAGTGCCAACACTTCCTCTTCTCCAAAAAAGTTTTCAGAATTTTCTCCTTCAACACACTGTGCTTCAAACCAACAGGGATTGGAGCATTAACTCAAATATGCAGTTGATTGATGTTAGTGAGAGAGATTGGGGTTTAAATGCAATTATTTTCATACTGCAAACCATGTTAAATTGATTTTGGACTAGCTATATTTTTACCTCATCCTAGAGCAGTGTGTTTGGGTGCTTTTCTGGAAAGAACAGCACCTTGCTGTCTAGGAAGACATCTTCTCACACAGAAACATGTTCTCTCGCAGAGCCTTGCTACATGGCGATATTTCACATGGCCCCAGCACCACTGTGCTGCAACAGCACAAATCCTAGGAAGAGAAGCTGGTTCACAGACTATGGATGTGATGGAGCACAGGGTGAACTCATTTCTCTGTGTCCTGGGGGGAAGAGAGCAGTTCCTCAGAGGGGTTTTTCACCTTTCAACTGTTTCTTATCAGTGAACAGCACAAAGGAATTCATGAGACCTTCCAGCTGTCTTCTCCATAGAGGCACACAAAACTTGAAATATATGGTTCACGTAGTACACGTAATACACATTGCTTGAAATACATAGTTTTCTGATTGCAGGGCACTTGTGCCAGGAATTGGCCTTGTACGCACCATTCCAGTCTTTAGCAAATAGTTCTTTTCCTTCTCTTTAAAAAGAAAAATCTTTCAGAACTTATTGCTTCAGACTGTGAGAACTTTAGAAATCTGAAGGACTTTGTACTCAACTCATTGATCATTGCACTCTTGATGGTAACTGGATCTTGTCTGTGGGAAATGAGCTTAGAAATGCACTAAGTCCATTAAGTGAGTTCTTTTATACCACTTAACTAAATCTCATCAGCAGGTTTCTCCTGTGTCTGCCCCTGGTATGTTGCTGCGTTGAGGCAGTGTGACTTGCTGAGCAGGACCTTAAGCTCCACATGTGTAAAGATTGCTTGGTATGGATGAGGTTTGATTTCTTGCTCATACAGATGGGAATTAAACCCTGGAAGGGTGACTCTCTAAGCACAGGATCCATTCTTCACATGCTCTTGAACAGGTTTGAAGGATGCAAGTAGCAACACTTTCCTCTGTCAAGAAGTATGTTGTTCCCTGTGAAAGTAAATTTCTTGTTCTTGTAACACTTGTGTATACCCAAGCCCTCAGTTTACAGTGTACCTTGAAGATAAAGGTATTACTTGTCCAATGCATGACTAGTAGCTGGTAGTGAAATCTGCCTTCAGATTTCACACCTAAAGAAGTTCACTATAGAAAAGAAAACACGTTCTCCTCTCAATCTTTTATTACGATACAGTAAGGCAGGTAATGCAAAATCTTAAATGTAAGGGTTTCCATTTCAGATTAGTTTGCTGAAAGAAGGGGAGCATCACCAAGTACATGTCTAAGCATAGGACCTGATTTTCTGAGCCAAGAACATTTTCTAAGGACTACATTCAAGGGACTGTGGCACTGTTTGGTGGAGTCATGTGAATAAGAGAAGTGAGATGAAACTTTTGTGTTACCAGCTCAGAGGGAATGTTCCAGAAAGTGCAAGATAGCTGAAAGCAGAACAAGAAATGGAGTCTCTGTTGAGATCTGTGTTAGTCAGCAGAACAAAACTTCAATCTTTCTCTTCAAAGACAGACTGCTTCAAGGTAATGTCATCCCCCACTTATGTCCTAACAGGCTACCAACTTAGTCACTCATGTCAGAAGGGTTTAAGAGGAACTTTGAAAAAGGAGTCTTCAAATCTGTGAAAGGGCAATTTTTTTTTCTCCAAAGAACACATATGCTGTGCTGTGAGAACTTGCTGAGGTGAAGAACTGAGTAACATTGAAAGCAATACTAGACATTCATATGAATGATAAAAAGATTTGCAGTTATAAAACAAACATAAAAATATATCTGTTTTGAAAGAAATTTAAACTGTCAGTAATTTAATTCCAGCTTTAAATTTGAATTATCAGAACAAAATCTGCCATCTTCTTCTGGTAATTTAGGATGCTATTTCTGGGGTTGGGATACCCTCATCCATCTGTTAGGCATTAACATCAGTTCAAACATACAGATATTAAAATCTCACTGTGATTTTAGTGTGCCATTTGAGGAGCCTACCAATATTTGGCATTTTCTTCTGGTGCTGGGACTACATTCAGCGCTGTGTTTGTAATGCCTGTTCAGGATAGTTGGGCAAATCAATTAGTTCTAGCTCAATAGTGCAGTATGTTCACTATTTTGATGCTTCTTTGTATTACTCTCTCTCTGTGTGCTTTCCCCTCCAACAGGATGTTCAAATAACTTTGAAAGTCATCTGCAGAATCTGGATTCCCAGCAGCCAGCTATTCCAGTGGTGCTCTGTGGTATGACAGCATGGCCCTTTAAATTACCTCCAGGGTTTTGGTTTTGTCTCTCAATTGATTTGGCTTTCTTCAGTCTTCATACTTAAGGCAATAAACATAAAAGGCAATGGGGACCAATTCCCTAGGAGCAATACCAGCCTATGGCTGCTGGAATGCTGGGAACAGTGCCATGGGAGGTGCTGTGCTTCAGATAAAGCAAAACCAGAGAGCCTAGCTGCTGTGCTGCAAGTGGGTTTTGTTGTTCCTTTTACAAGAGTGAGAACATTAAGCCCCGGTGTTCTGGACATGTTCCATCCTGGATAATAACATGCTGCCTGCCCTCTATTTTCCTTGCAGCTGTAATTGTTCATTTCCTACGGTACTGGTTTTGGCTGAGATAATGTTCTTCATAGTACCTTGTATGATGCTGGTTTCTGGATTTGTGACCAAACCAGTTTTGATAACACAGGGAGATTTTTGTTATTGGTGAACAGCTTTTACACAGCATCAAGCCTTTTCTGTTTCTCACATTGCTGTTCTTACCCTGCCAGCAAGTGCACTGCGGGTGCAGAAGAAGCTGGGAGAGGACACAGCCAGGACTCCAACTGACCCAAGGGATATTTCAGAACATACAGCATCATGCTCAGCAATAAAAGCAAAAGGGAGGGAGAAGGAGGAGGAGTGAAAGACATTCAGAATTAAGGCATTTGTCTTCCCAAGCAACTATTATGCATGAGGAAGCCCCGCTTTCCTGGAAATGGCCAACAACTGCCTACCAAAGGGATACAAGGAATGAATTCCTTATTTTGCTTTCCTTGTGCAGACAGCTGTTGCTTTACCTATGAAACTATCTTAACCCATGATTGGGATTGGTAAACTCCATTGATCCCAGGATAGCAGTACCACAGCACAAGTAACAATTCAGAGTAAGTGAGGGCTGTACGTATTCCACTGTCCCTTCAGAAATTTCTGCTTGATTTGTAGTCAATATTAGCTACAGGAATTTCTGTTGGTTTTTTCTCTCTCCAATATGTGTGATCTCTGTATAAGGAAGTCCCATCAAGCAGGACTGCGGAACACACAACAGAGGTAAAAGCAGATGCTGCGACTTCATTGCAGCTTATGAGAACAGCTGTCCAGTTAATATGGCTCTGAATCTGGGGTTCAGTTTATGTGAGGAAAATCTCTAAGGGAGGAAGTGAACTTCAGCAGCTGGAAATGTATTCTGATTACACTCTGATTAACTTCCTGGGGAGAGGGTGAGACACTATCATTTGGCAAAAATGTGCTCAAGTATTTTTTGTCCTCTTCTGAAGTTCTCAAAGCTGTATCCTTGCAATGACATTCAAGTCCTCCATAATGAAATTTGAGTTTATTTTGGGACCTAACTCTAACCCCAAACCTAATATTTGTATCCCACCAGAAAAACAGTTTATGAACAGCCTGAGTGTTCTACTAATGTTGTTTTCCATTGGCCAAGGGTGCCTGATAAATGGGAGACCCCTTGCAAAAGCAGTTCTAAAATCAATTTTAGCTGGCAGAACAGGAAGGAGAGGGGAAAAGCAATTAAGAAGCTACAAGAGAATTGATTTTCACTGGGAGAATAAGCGGGTATTATGTATTCCTGTTTTGACTTAGGTTCTACTGCTGATAGTGACTGTATGTTCCTATTAGCACAGTGTCCCACATTTTGCTGGTTGATTCAGGTCTATATAAAGTTATTAAAGACTAATTTCATACGTTGAAAAAAAAAACCAACCCAAAACAAAAAAACCCACCATGTGTGCACACTCAGACACACATCCCAGTCAGAGTTAATGTTAAAAGCACACTGGAAGCCAGCACTGGTTTTCTATATAAACTGAGCAAATTCATTTTTAAAAGCCTCTTCAATCCTTGTGCTCTAACTTCCTGGTAGCCACACACTCCAACCCTGGAGCAGTGGCTGCAAAAGCAGCAGCAGCAATTTTTGGAAAAGGAAATTTCTCATCCCCCTGTCACTTTCTCATTCTAACTCATGAACAAGCCAATGGTAGAAAAGGAAGTGTTCAGTGCAGGTGCGTGAACAGCTCTTCCAAAGTGGCATCAGTATCGTATCCTAGGGCAAGAGTAATTTGGAATGAAATTTGCAGACAGAAACATGTGGGTCTGTGCCTTGCACTTTGTGGAACATAGACTGTCTGTCTGACAGCTATGCAGCTGGCTTACACATGCACAGGAGTTCTGTCCCATGCTTCTGGAAAGCACCAGAAGCTCTTTGTTTTGCATGGGCATGTAGCTACAGTGCAGTGCGATTATGACACACATAGCAAGTGTGTTAGAGAGTTCAAACATTATACTGCTGATACTGTATGTTTCATGCAGATATCACAGCAGTTGAATACATGGGGAAACCAGCCACAAAAATGGGGTAGGTTAAACCACTGGATTTTGATTATCACCAATAACAATGTATGAGGAGCCAGCTCTTCCTAGACCCATTTCATCTCTGGCAATCAGATTTCAGGCAATCCAGTTAATACCTATTTAGCTGACTTCTCCAACAACCATGTCAGCTAGCAGCCCTGCTGCTGGTCATGGGAAGCCCCAGTGGCATGGAACACACTGGGACTGCTCTATGTTGCTTGGCAGCTTGGCTGCTTGGTTACATTGCACTTAATGTCATTTCACCTTAAAACTCTATACTTACTCCTCTTCATAAACTACTAATTAATTTCAAACAGTCATGGATGTTTATTGTAATGCTTGCCAGAGAACCATCAGTGGGACACTAGCTGTAATACAAATTGGGTTTGTTAGTGAGATGTAAAATTAGCTAAGATTGTTAAAAGGGGTTTGTGATTTCAAGTGTCTAGCCTCAACAAATCAGAAAAGGATTACTTTATTACTTTCTAGGAAGTGCTGAGCAGCAGTGCTCTGAAAACCTGGCTAGTCTCTCAAGCTGAGCACCCAAAATGACGATGTTCTTTTGAGAAGGTTTCACATGTGGTTTTAGAAAGGCTTGCAGCCTGACATAGGTTGTATTCTCTTCTGTCTTTCCTGAAGACATTTCTTTGATGACTTTCAAAAGTTCACGTTCCAGGTAGTTGTTAGGACTTATTTGAGGAAGTCAAAATTGGGGGAGAGTTATTAGAAGCTATTGTAGTAGGAAAATAGAAGTGTTTTCACTATAGTAAATAGATTGCCAATGTAAAGATCATTCCTGGCTTGCTCTGATAAGAACATTTAAACTAAATGTCCTGTAGGTAAGAGATAAATTGAAGCCTAAGCTGATAACATTAATTAGAACTGGAATGTAAGAGTAGGCTTGAGATTCCAAACTGTTTTCCAGTTTTGATGAGATGGCATAAAATTCTCATGAGCCCATTTTGTTTGAACACTAATAACTAAGAGAAAAACAAACAATGTGGTTCTGGTTTTGAAAGTCAGATAGTTTGGGATTGACCCTATCCCTCAGATTTATATATAAACACAGACTATCTTATACTGTCATTGTTTGCACCCTTACCAATGGGCAGGAATACACAGAAGACTTGTAATCCCAAACTTGAAACTCCAAAAGATCTTGTAACTGCAACCATTTCCTTGGAAGGATGAGTGAAGGGGATAAAGGCAACAGAGCTGTTTCTGCTGACACCTTCTTGCTTCATGTGGCAGCACAGAACAGATTCAAAGTGGACATAAGTTACGTTCCACATCTGGCTTCTGCTATCCAGTGATGTTTGGAATTCAGAACAATGCTGGCCAATGAACCAGCCTCCCCTTTTCCTGGGGCCAACCTGGGAACCTGCCTTTACTTTTGATAAAAAGTAGGCTCAGAAGGAGACTGAAGTACTGCACTCCTCCTTTGTGCTTTGGACAAGGAGTTTTTGCAGCGCACAAGTGCAAACTATATTTCCACTTTAGTGTTCATAAGACTTTAGGGTTCACTGACTTCAGAGGTGACATTAGACAAAGAATACCATTCAGAGTGCATTAGTGGCTATAGCGTTCCTATGCGGTGGCTTTGTTGGGAATGCGTGTTCTGCACAGACACAATTCACAGTCCTGAGGTGGGTTTGCCACTCTTATGAACTGTTGCTAGCAGATGGCTTCACTTTACTTCTGGGCTTAGACTTACTAAGATGTCATTTAAGGTAACATAGCAGCTTTTGTACAGAAGGGCACACTTCCCTACCTGCCAGCACTACATGGAAAATGCCTGTCAAGATATGGGTGATGGCAGTTTCTGAAACAGAAATGTAGTCGCAAGTCATCATCTCATTTGTGAGAGGTGTCGGGGGGGAGCTCTTCAGTTGTTTGGGGGTTCTTTTATTGCTGTGAGTTCTGGACCTGATGGTGAGGAAGGTGAGAGATGTGTGGTGAGGAAACCTTGGCAAACATCGGCCGTTATCAGTAGGGAGTCAAGATCTCTGCTCCTGGTTTAGACTCTCTCTTGTGTACTAGGCTATTTCAAGTGCCAAATAGGATTCGTGATAGGACAATCAAAGTACTGTTTTCATTTATTTTCACATACAATTTGTTTTTGTAGAAAATATCCTGAGTTCACCCCAGATTAAGGAGTCATTTGGAATGACTGAAACCCTAAATTTCATGAAAGAAACTTTTTGATGAGAGAAATTACCAGGGATTAGTTAAGGCTGCTGAATGCCCCTCTCTAGGGAAAACTATCCTGAGGCTGGCTCAATCCAAAACCTCTGTCTGTGATAGAATGGCAGGCCCCTCTAAGTCAGCAGGTGAATTCCCATTGTCCCGCTGCTTCCATTACCACTAAGCAGTGAAGCTGCAATGTTGATCTCCTGCTTTATCTTCCTTTATTTTGCCATCACATAGATTGGCTGTCTTTAGTTAAGGAATTTGAAACTGGAGATATTTAGTTGCTAAAAACGTGTATTTCCCCTTCTCTGACCTCAGCAGCTGCACACACAGATGCGCTCAGACATGCATGTGTGATGGAAAAACAAATGTGAGAAGGTGGCAGTTTTAAAAACAGCATTGTCAAGGTTGATAGTGTTTTTACTGGATGGCAGAAGTTTGTGAATTCCTCTCCCGGTGACCTGGCACTAGGAGGCGTGATATAAATAAGCTGACAGGTAAGAAACGATTTAAATGAAATCAATGGCTGGAACAGCAGATTGCAAGAACAATACCACTATATAACAAGTAAAACTGCTTGTTAGAGGGCTGCAAGCAAAAGGACAGGAACATTAAAACACTTTGCATTCCTGCTGTAAGAAAATACCTTGTGGAGGAGGATACACAAAATCACAAGCATAATAATAAAGAGCTATTGTAGAGTCCTGACAGACACTGCCTTTTGAGACAATAGCAATCAGAAGCTTTACAACTGAAGGTATTTTAATCCTGTAAAGGTCATGTAAGTATCTGTGCTACGTCATGTATCACATTTGTAAAGGTGCCTCAGAACCTGTTCTGACCATGGCACCTAGACAGTTCTCCTGAAGCAAAGGAGAAGTGCCCAAAAGCACTTACCTCTTCAGGAGGATGGCATCATTCTGATTACACTGAGTGTTGGAAATGATCCTTTTTGTTCTTGCAGGGCTCCACTGGAGAGGTCATTCCCTAGTTAGTGTCTCCTGGGACAGTGGAGAGCAGTGCAATTAGATAACACAAACAGGCTAGAGCAACACAATTTCTAAGCGTGGCATCTTGCAGAGCTAGTGGAGACATTCTGATTCAGCTTTGGGGAGATACATGAAATCAGTTTCCACTAAAGTGACTTCTAAATGCTGAAATAAAAATTGGAACTTTTCCAGACTACCTTAGAAGGCCAGATAGACATCTGCTATTCCAATTATGGAATTCTTTAAAGCAGATGAAATAGCTTGCTTTCTTGGAAGTTTTCAGGAGAGCACATCACACAGATAAGAAAGTTGGTAGTGCTTCACCCATCTCTTTGAATGTACAGTCAAGCATCTTATAGTCAGTCTGTCATTTCAAATCCATTACAAGATCCCATTTTAAATCTAAATACAAGCTACACCTCAATAATGGGAGCTGAATCCCTTTGAAAAACACCCGCTCCCTCATCTTCTCTGCCTGTCCTTCCTGAAGAGCCTGTGTCCTTCCATTCCAACCCTCTCATAGGAATCAGAGAAGATAAGAGTTTTACTATGAAAAGTTTTGGGATGTGAACGTGTATTTAATAGCACTATCGGCTGAAAAATAGCTAATTTTAATTTCTTTCTGCCCTTTATAGAAGAGAAAGCTCTGTTGTTAGTAGTTGATGGGTAATGCTTTTCCAGCAGAACCCATAACCCTCTTCAGAGCTCATTTTCTTTTCCCAATCCAGCCTCTTGTTGTCAGGATTGTTTTGTTGGTGCAAGGGTTCGGTGGTGCGGATGAGAGGTGACTGCTGTTAGTGCAGGAGTAAAACATAGCGTCATGAAGGACAAACATCCTGACAGAGATCCCCTGCTGTGTGCATAGAGAAACACAGGAAAAAATGAATGCAGACCTTTTTAAAGTATAGAGGTCCCCAACAGAAACTGGGAAGTTTCTGTTTGGTTTTGGTTTTTTCCTAATGTTTGGTAGAAAAGACCTTAAATACTAGAACTGTCCAAAGAGGATGTCTTCCTCCTTTAGGAGCAGGCAGGTAGCAGATCAGGAAAGCCAATGTCTGTGTGCATGTAGCACATAGCAACGTGTCCCAGAAAATAGCCTTGTGCTAGACTTACCCAGTCCCTCATGCAGGGGAAACTAAAAGGGCTTCCCTGTGATACACTGCAGCCCAATCATTCTCTGATCATAGCTGGTGACTCGCTTGTGCTCAAAGATATGAGACTGAATTCAGCCAGAGATGGTTCCATTGCTGACACATTAAAACTTGCCAGTTGACTCTTATAATAGCATCTGCTCAGCTATGTCCTGTGGCTGTGACTGCCATAGGATCTTAGGCGCTGTGCAGTGCCTCTGCTGTATCTATTTTTATTCTTCTTTTTGATTCTTTTCCAGGCTTTTCAAGCTTTTCCCAAATGGAAGTTATCATTGCATTTTACCAGTGTTTATGTATTATTTTGGAACACTGATAATTTTTGCTAAATGGAATTGTTACACAGAATAGTAAAGTCTGTGCCTGCTGAAAACGATGGTTTGACAAAACCAGCCCACTTTTCTTGAATGACGTTCTGATGAAAGAAGTTCTAACACTGTTGAAAGGACATTTTCTTACAGAAATACCCTATTATTACTATTTATTGTAGCAGAAGAGGCCTAAATTTACGAATAAGGCAAGGCATCATGGGAGACTTAATATCTTTTATTAGACCAGATGATGCATCTGGAAAGGAGTCAAAGACTGCTTCAGACCTGGAGCAGGAGCTGCATGGCCCCAGACCTGACTTGTTTACCAATAGCAGCAGCTGGTATGATAAAATTCATTGCTGTTCATTCCAAAGCTTGCCTAGATTTTATTTCACAGCTAGCAATAGCTTGCTGGCTTGAATTTTGCCATTTTTAGTTGAACTAGAAGAGAATAGGCATTTTAAAAAAGCCAAATTCAAAATATGATTTTCAAAATGTGAGGATTTTGTTCCATGTAGAATTAGAGCTGAAGTTCTGCAATCTCATTATCCTTCAGAGGAGGGAATAAAAGTCCTGCTCCTTTCACCTCATTACCCGATTTCTTAGTGGGAGAATTCCAAAACTGTCTTTGATGTACCTTTACCGGAAAGCAGGTTCACACTAATGGTCCAGGCTATAGATACCAGTACTAGCTCTGTTCAAAGAGCCCAGTCGTACAGCACGGAGATGGGATAACCCTCTTTCTCCTGGAAGGAATGTTCCTACTCAGGGTGATCAGAGTGGCCCCAAATGAGAGCTAGGAAAAGCAAAGTGGACAGTTAGGCCACACAGTCTGTTACAGAGGCACCAGGTAAGACCTTTAGAAAAAGTGACCCAAGTTCCTGTGCAATGTTGTTCCCCTATCATTGTTGTTACACAAAGTCAGTCTGACCCTTTGATGGAGAGTTTCAAGATGAAAGACAGTTAGAGAAGTTTTAACAAAAAAATATGTAGCAGGCCTGGCTGTTTAGTTCAGTAATGCTTTCTTAAACATGCCACTTAATGAGAGACTTTGCTGACACTTCGTTGTGTAATGGAGTCGTAATGCAGTAGTGGGATGCTGTGTTTGAAATAGAGATGCTGCATGGTAATGAAAGGATGCTTTTGCCATGGTAGGGGGCTGTTTATGTAGTGGTGGGATGAGAGAGACCCTATTTGCTTAGTGGCAGCAGGGTGCTGCTTGTGTAGTGATACAAGTGCTTTGGCAATGGAGGGGATAGCAGAGCGCCGGCAAGATTTGAGCAGCTCCAGCTGCCAAGTGACTTTGTTGTTCTTCTCATTCTTTTCACAGAGGCATGGAGAGAAACAGCCTAACCTTTTGTTCCACTTGCATTTTTTACATTTTATGTTGCTTTGGATTATGTTTAACAAACTACTGACATCTGGAGTCACAGCAGTCCTTGGCCCTGAAGCACTGTTTCCATTACAGCTTAGACCCCCTTCTTTGCCTTTTTATTTGCACAATAATGCAACACCCTAATTCTGCATCCCTCTGTGCAATAGCTCAGTCTCATGAAACCACAGTCACTTTATGTTCTTCTCAGTCCTCCAGTTCTTTCATTTATTTTGCCATTTGCATAAGGGGTAGATGTCTTACCGTTATCAAGTGGTATCTGTATTTTCAAGAACTTAATTTAGAAATTACTGTAATGTATATAACTGGGCAGACGAGAACCCCAAGAAAGAGATTTCTATTTTGACTATTTTGGTGTGGTCTTATCCCATTCCTTAGTCTTGATACAGGTAAATTGTGTAACCTTGTGTTGCACAGACTGGGAAACTAAGGCACTGAGGAATTAAGAAGACATGCCCAAGTCTGCAGCAGAGTCCCTGTGTCTTAGTTTTTGTTCAGATCCTTATCCATAGACATACTCCTTTCCCAGGGACACCATGCCACATTTGAGTTCTGCTTTGATAGGAGTGACAGAATCAGCATATCCTTACATGAGTTCTCTAGCAAATGTAATATCAACCCTTTCTTGTTAGCCCCATGCTTACAAATCTGTGGGTCTGAGATCCAAAGGCCCAAGAAAAGCCTGCTTTTTGTGCATGACACAGAAGTCTTCCTTCATTTCCCTTTTAATTCTCAGAGTGTAAAAATAGATGGTTCAAATAAGAGGAAAGTGAGTAAAGGAGTTCTGCTAAATGAGAAGACATTAAATTCTGGTTCTTGGGGTTCTCCTCCTCTTTGAAATGGTGTTATACAGAGAAGGATTTGGCCATTAATTGAAGAGACTTAATTAGTTCTACCTCTTAATTCCCCTGGAAGCAGTAGGTCTCTGTACCCTTGACATTTGCATAGACTGATGCACCCCATCTTCATCCCTTGCAGGTAGCAAGGGATCCAGCATTTTGTCTTCCCTCAATTCTAACATCAGGAGCTCTGTGGGACTCATGAACACACAGACTTTACAACACAAAGTAAACTACATCTATTCTAAATACGTGTCAGAAGTGCAGAAGTTAGACAATATAATTCTCCCAGGCTGGAACTGGAGACAGTCAGCCAGAGTAAGCTAGGGCAGACGAGAGTAAAGATCAAATATACCTCAAAGTAATGCGCCTAGCACGTAGCTCTTGCATCCAGCCAGTAGCACTGAGGATACAGATCACTTCAAAGGACAAACCAGTACATATGTTCCCACAAAAACACAACTAATGAAGACTCACAGTTTCTTTCTTTTTCTGCTTCTTGCTTTCCTTACAGCTGCATTTTGTAAGGAGTTCTCAATTCATTTTTGCCACTTGCAATATGTTCTCCCAAATAGAATCACGGAATCGTTTAGGTTGGAAAATACCCTTAAGATCATCAAGCCCAACCATAAACCTGACACTGCCAAGTCCACCACTAAACTGTGTCCCCAGGCACCACATCTACATGTCTTTTAAATACCTTGAGGGATGGTGACTCCACCACTGCCCTGGGCAACCTGTTCCAGTGCTTGACAATGCTTCAGTGAAGAAATTTTCCCTAATCTCCAGTCTAAACCTCCCCTGGCACAACTTGAGACCATGTCCTCTTTTCCTATTTGCTTGTAACTTGAGAGAAGGGACTGACCCCACCCCACCGACCTCCATCCTTTTGTCAGGCAATTGTAGAGAGCGCCCAGGTCCCCCTGAGCCTTCTCTTCTCCAGACTAAACCCCCAGGTCCCTCAGCTGTTCCTCATCACACTTGTGCTCCAGGCTCTGCATCAGCTCCATTGCCCTTCTCTGGACCTGCTCCAGTAACTCAATGTCTCTTGTAGCGAGGGGCCCAAAGCTGAACACAGGATTTAAGGCACAGCCTCACCAGAACAGAGTACAGTGATGCTGGCAGTGGCACCATGGCCTTGAGAAGAACTTGGTTTTTAATCTAGCAGACCATGAAATAATACGAATCAGCTGATAAAATCTGAAACTGCATGTGAAATTATCATAATAGTCCCTCTGGTCCTAGCCATTTAACAGGATTCCCTGATCAGTGACAAGAATGTAATGCAGCAGGATTCTCACCTTTGCTTGGTGGAATGAAAGGTCTAAAAATACCTGCTGGCCTCACTACCTAAGAAACTGTGCTCTTCCCTGCCTATTCCATGAGAAAACAAGGAGAGGAAAAGAATGCTTATTTAAGTACATTTTCAAAATGGGTGATACCTTTTGAGGTTTACCATATTTCATTTTTTTTTTTAGCAGAAGAATACCCTTAAATAGAAACTATTGTTCCACTGCTTTTCTTTTATATTGTATTTTGGGCTTTTGCCATTCTTTTTCTGTTTGGAAGCATCACCCTCTTTTCCCTCCCTAATGAAATTCAGGTGAGCAAAAAGCAGTTCATTGCTCTCCGGCAGATAAAGAGCTGCTTTCTTTTTCACAAATATGCTAAGGTTTTATGTGCAGAATTTCGCTCCCAAACTGGTAGTGACAGAAATTAAACCACAAATGTAGTTGAAAACACTCTGCCAATGGAGAGAATATATTGTAATCTTGGTCCAGTTTTGAGTCTATTGGTTCAGATCTGTCCATAACACAGGTTTGCCAGACAGATGTACCCACATCTGATCACTTGTGTGTGCAGAAACACAATGAACAACTCCGGGCTGGATTAGCGGTCCTTCCTTTACTAACTCAAACAACAACTGCAAAGCAAAATTTTCCCTAATTGTCGTTTGGAATTGTTCTGGAATTGCATCTTCTAAGTGTTCATTTTTGGTTTGAGGTAAAAATCTTCCCTGATTTTGTAGGCTGATGGGTTCCAAGCATTTTTCCTGAGATAATGACAGATGGCAAACAAATGAGGGGTAAACTAACCTGCTAAATAACACGAGATGAAATTTAGCATTTAAATTCCCATCTGGAATGCCTTTCCACTTAAATAGTCTTCTGGGGTCTGGGTGTGGATTTACTCAAAGTGCTGCACATTGTTGAGCCTGTTAATGTCATTTTGAGGTGCTGGCAATAGGCTGAGGCCACACACGGCTGCTCAACTGATAGCAAAACCTCAGGGACCACAGAAGGTAGCAATTACATCCCCTCACAGGGTGCTCATTGCTTGGGGCTTTTAGAAATCCTCATTGCAGAAAGCAGCAAAGCACACTGCTGCACAGCCATTTCCTCAACAGTCACCCCAATTTTGTGATCATCTCCTGATTTCAGCACACCACGGAATTTTATGACTTACTATTCCCTTTTCCTTTCCTGTGAGCAATTTAGATACACTTTAAAATAACACAAACTCTGCTTATTTTTCTCATAAATCCATTATGCTCTATGCTAACCCAGTCAACATTTATATTGACATAAGCACTTTGCTCCAAATGGCTTCATGGAAATCATAAATAAATGGCCAACACACACACACTGCTGATACCAATAGTAACATGCAAAAAACCCAATCCAACCCAAACCCCACTTTGAAAAGGAAATGCAGAGTATTTACAAATACAGTGATTCGAAGTATCATAATCTGACAACCTCTCAATCAATACTAATACCTAGGGCTTTATTTCTGTAGGTTTCAAACTTTTCAATAATGTTTTCTCTCTCAAAATCCTATTTATGTGCAGTACTTTCCTTTTGGTAATGCACTATGTTCAGACTTATTCCTCCTATTGTTTTTCCCATAACTGGTAGCATTTCCTAAGCTATATGCAGGCATCCGAATTGACTCTTTGGGAAGAAATTGCAGTACACTGTATTTAACATGCACACATGCAGCAGGAACACTCGTATGCATAATCATGGCTCACTAGTGCCTGTCTTAGCCAGATGTTTTGAAGTAACAAACAGTAAGCTTAGTGGACTAAAATCCATTTAGCATTATCCACTAGCAAAGAACCCAAATCCACTAGCACTTAGCTTAAAAAAAGTGGTTTAATTCCTGATATGGTTTTAATTAGGTTAAACTTGGCATTGTGCTTACACTTTGGATTTACTGAGGGAGACACTTGCACAGTGTCCTCTGCCATGTTTTGAACAGAAAGTAGTTCATATTAGCCCAAACATGTATGCTAGGAACATTGTATCTACATTAAATTATAAACCCACAAAGTTCTTCACGGTCAAGTCTTTCAGCTTTTGAAATATAATTTAGTAATTGGTTTGATATCTAAGATCTTACCATTAGGATCGCATGATCAGTCCGCATGATAGACATAAAAGTGGTACTGTTATTGACATGGTTTTGACATAGCTATACCTTCATTTAGGTATTCTATATATGTATTTTCCTCATCCTTGGACATTTTTGAAGGTCTGTGTGACTGCTATGCTCTCCTTCAGTGTTTAGGCAACAGGTACCAATGAGAATGCTTTCACTAGAGTCTGATTTGCCAAGGAGCACACCTCTGAGAGCCCTCCTGTCTCATACATGACTGTCGCTGAGAAGAGATGACAATTTATATGCATCCCTTGCTTCATTCTAGGACTAGTGAAGGGTGTCACACTTCCAGCTCCTCATTCTGATGTCTGGTTTTCACTAGTTTAAGGCTGTCTTTAGTTATTCTGTTTATAGTTTATACACACACTCCCAGCTCCTCTCCCTCAGATGCTGTTTCCCACACAGCAGCTGGTGAAGGACACAGCTGTATTGTCTTTATGAGAACAGAGAATTCCCTAGGGCCAAATCTTTCCCACATTGACTATTAAAGCAAAGCCTTATCTTCAGGCTTCCTGTAATATGTCTAATTTGTAGATAAATAAACGGGCAGAATATACTCTGTCTACAGAAGACTAATTTAGTAAAGAATAGATAAAATAGGGATGAAAGAGATGATGGTATGCTTGGGTAGTAACAGAAGATTTGTTCCTGCTATGGAGCCCAAACAAGTGAGGAATACAGTCCTACAGCATGAGGAATAAGGGCGTGTGGGCCCAGTGGTCAGCAACTGCTCTCAGTCCTATCTGGGTTCAGTTGTTAGTGCACTGAGAGGCTTTGACAAACCAGTCAGTGTGGTTGTGGTCTAGTTTTCAGAGTTGCGGAGGTGTAATACTGTTCCCTCACAGGGAAGTTTGGGGATTCCTCACTTTCCAGGAGTGCTTTAAAATGTAAGGTGTGCTACAAGGTATTAATTCTAGTAAGTGGGAAGCAATATCATGATCACTTTCTAGAGTCAGCTCCACTAACAGTATCAGGTTACTATGCTGGTGCGAAACAACCACAGAGTCCAGGCTGGAAGGAAACTCCAGGATCATCTGGTCCAACCTTTCTAGGCAAAGGATAACCTGGACTACATGTCTCAGGCTGCACAAGCCTAGCTTTCCCAGCCTTTCCTCACATGGTTTCCAATCCTTGGATCACCTTTGTGGCCCTTCTTTGGTCCCACTTCAGCTTGTCTACATCTATTTTGTACAAGTGGGGACCAAAACTGACCCCAGTATTCCAGGAACGGCTTGACAAGTGCCAGGTAGAGTGGGACAATGACAGGTCTGTCTCTGCTGGTGTTGCCCTTGTTGGCTTGCTTTGCTGCAGCTGCACACTGTTCACTCCTATCAAGATTGTGTCCCCCAGGTCCCTTCCCACACGGCTGCTCCCAGCCGGGCACATCCCAGCCTCTGCTGCACTCCTGGGTTGTGTTTTCCCAGGTGCAAGACCTTAAACTTGTCCTTGTTGAACTCCATAAGGTTCTTGTCAGCCCACTACTCAAGCCTATCCAGGTCATCCTGCAGGGTGACTCTACCTTCCAAAGTGCCCACTTCCCACTCAGTTTGGTGTCATTGGCAAACTTCCTCAGGGTACATTTGATCCCATCAATCCATTCCATCATCACTTACGAAGATATTAAACAGTGTTAGCCCCAGTATTGAGGGACCCCATTAGTGACAGGTCACCAGTTTGACAAGGAGCTGTTCACCACCATCCTTGGGGGTTGTCTCGTCAGCCAGTGTTGTGTGTTCCCCCCATTGCACAGACCACGTGTCAGCTTCTCTAGGAGGAGACTGGGAAACCATACCCAAAGCCATGGAGAAATCCACCGAACCTGCTCAACAGCCTGTCCCAGTTATCTCTGAGCTCCTACGAAGAATGGCTTGGAGTCAGTTCATCACTGACACAGGTTCAACAGCGTGCTGGAAAGCACTCTAACCCACTGCATAATGCCTGCTGAGTTTTGAGAGCCCTTGTTTATTCTCATGAGGGGTAACTGTGATTTTTATATCCATTTCAAGAGCATAATTTGTGAATATCAAAGCTGTGCTAACTAACGTGGTTTAGATTCTCCCCTAGTTAAATCCACTGACTTCAAGGAAACTGTGTCAAGTTACAGCAGATGAGCTCTCTGATCCATTTAATCAGAAACTGAGAAATTGTTACTTAAAGGTGAACATCTCTGTATGCAGGGAGGCACTAAAAAGCATATTCACGGCTTTACTTATACACTGGGTGTCCAGGCATTGAATTCTTGTCTTGTACCTAGGAACTGACTTGCTTTTCCAGTTCTCTCTCCCTGTTTGAATGGGGAAGACATTTCCCTCCTAAAAATTGTCTAAATGGTGCATGCAGGGCACTGACATTGACTCGTCACCAGGGTATTCAGCAAGTGCCCTCATCTACCTGCTTTGTTTCCATTGTTATAACAGGAGATGATGTGGAACTCAGTTAATCCACAGGGACTGTCTAGAGATTTGGAAGAATATTGCAGGAAGACAGAAAGAATACTGCAAACAACTACTTAAAACATATTCTGTGCCTAAATCTAAATGATGTTAACTGTTGCTGTACTACAAAGGGTAGATATAGTACTAGCTGTTTATGCAATGCTATGTTTAGCTTTTTCACAGGGACTGAGAAGGACCTAAAAGTTTAATAAGACCCATTTGTTTATACCTTTGCCTTGTCTTGCTGACATAGTAGCCTGTAGCCACAAGTTAGTTCCCTTAATCTGTGCATGTATTGCCTTGTTAGAGGGCAGTTATTATAAATGGAGGTTAGTATGCAGGGCACTGTTTCCACTGACAACACTGGAAAATGTTGTCAGAGATCTCAGCAATGAGCTGCTGCATTCTGCACTGGGCTTTTGCTGGATGCCTTGAGCAATAGTAGCACTATTTTCTGCTTTCCTGCTTTTGCTTTCAGCACTACAGCAGAATAAACCTCTTCCTGCCTCTTCTACATGGGGTGGAAATGATAAGCCAAGCAGTCTTCCCTAAAGCTCCACTGACTGACAGAAGGTTTCAGTCCCTTTGCAACAGCATTTAATACATTAAAAAGAAACTGTGGCCATTTCTTTAAAAGAGCAATGACATTGAGGCATGCACAGAATGTAAAATGATCAGAATTAAAGGACTCTCTTCAGAGCTGTTCACAAAATTCCTGCATAACTATAGCTAAGCAGGTTAGTGAAGCTCAGGTTGCTTTGTGTCAGTGACTGCAAGAAGCATATGTTACCTGAAGAGTAGATGTTGTCCAGATGAGCTCATACAGCACAACATACTTTTTTTTTTTGTCCATTGGTATGTTTCTTATTGAAGGCTATAGGCCCATTGGGTCACTTTCCTTTCTTCATTTCTCCTCTTATACACAACTCAGACCTACAGGAGCACATGTTTAAACAGCATGCACAGTGCAGGTTTTAAGCAGCACTGAAGGATTGAATGGTCTGCAAGGGGCTCACTTCCAGTGGCATGAAGGATGAAAAAGGATGAAAGGATGAAAAAGGAAAACAACTGAAGGATGAGTAAAGCAGCTGCAGGTCTGTGCTCCCAGAGCACTTTTGAGTGCCTGTCTCACACCACCATGAAAGCCACAGAAATACTCACAGTGGCACAGGGGAAGTGTATCACTCACTGCCTGGTGTGAGCTGTAGAACCAGCTAAGGCACAGGTGAAAAAGGAAGTCTTCTGCAACAGCAGAGCACAGCAGAGAGCCATCCTGAGGTCGCTCACTGCAGCACGAACAGCTCCCACCTGCCTTGCCTGCGCCAGCACTCGCTGCTCAGAAGAGCCACACAGCGTCGAGTTCCCTCACAGCCGGAGAAGCCATGTCCCCTCATCCCCTAGGGTTTCAGTCGGGCAATTTCACTCCCATTCTCCCCTGCCTGGCTCAGCTGGGGGGGGCACAATGAACAAAACACCCTACAAACTGCACCTGATGCCAGGGAAAGAAGCCAGGCTAGCCATACTTTGCAGGAAGTCCCTTGTGGCTGGGATCTGAGCTAAGGGCTTCAGGAAGAAAGGATTCTGAAGCTATTTTTCTTTTCTTTTTTTTTTTTTCCCAAGGAAAATGCATTCTTCATCAGGGTTAAATATTTTTCTCCCCCCCCCCCCCCCCCCCTTTTTTTTCCTCCCTGCTCCCAAATTGGCTCATCCATCACTAGAATCAATATGAATGCAAAAATTTTGGTGGATTTGTTGCCATGGAAACCACTTCTCCTCTCTGATATCCCTTGCAGGCTTTCCAGACCTTTTCTTGCCTTTAAATTACCATTCTGTCCTACATTCTGAACACACTGGATTTTAATTCCACATTGTGAACTTCCTTTGAAAACAAACTCTGCACAATCGCAGCAAAATCAACAGCCAAAAGATAAAACATTCCCTGCTGGAAGAGTGAAGTAGCTGTCTGAGTGAATCCAACCGTGGTCCCAAAATGGCTGCTTAGGGAAGGAGGGCTAAAAGCCCTCTCCCTTAGAGGGCTGTCAGTATGCAAGTTATGACTTCCATGAGATAGGCTTTATGTTTCTCTTTTCTCTCTGGAGCTGCTTTGTTACCCAGAGAAAGGCTCATTTGTGATTAAGGCAGTAAGGCATGAAATCAGGATCCAGACCAGTTAGAGTTACTCACATAAATAAGCTTTGCAGGATTTAATCCTTTGAGTCCCTTATCCTCTATTCATCACAAACTGCTAGTCACATCACTTAGCTTTTTGCTCGTTTGACTGTATAGAACATAAAGGTAATCCAGACACAGCTACCTATCAGCTGTGCTGAGACCAAAACACTGCAGAAGACACCCAGATCAGTAGAAAGCTATATAAATATAACCCTGTCATTACTTGTAGTGCATTTGTGACCAGCCTTAATGTTCAAGTTCCAAGCTAACTGCACATTTCATTAGGAAATAATACATAACTCTTAACATTGTTTTGCAGATTCAGAAGTTACATTGTAGGAAGTTTTCCTAGAAAGCTCAAGAAGTTTAGGCACACACAGTTCCTATTTAAAGCAAATGCAATCTGTGTTCTTAACATCATGGATACTTAGACAAACATCTGTTAAATAAGGAACCACCATGCAATATAACATAGTGCAAGAGAGAAGGAAGAAATAGAGTAAGTAGTACAGTTTATAGTAGTATGGATTGTTCAGGACCTGGCAGGAAGCCACAGTGAGACAGAAAGTGGAGAGGGAATTTGAGTTCCAGTTTCCCTTTGCCCCCCACCAGATAGTTGCTTTCACTCAGTATAATTTGCTATTGCAATGCTTTTAGTAAAAAGAATTTAGTATCTTCCAAGCTGGTGCTATCTAAAGGTGCTGTATAAAGCAGGTGCTCTATAAAGCGTTCTGAAGGTGAAGAGTTCTTACCTGCTTGCAGAGCTTGTAGGTAATTTCTGAGCCACACATCAGCAACGGCTAGTTTGGGTCAAGCTATTTATTTTTTGGATCCAGGCAGGTCATTTTGTTTACTTTTAAAGCACCATTTACAGATCCAACTAAAGCTTCTAACTGAAATCTTTGGAAAAAGGTAAAAAAATCAATCATTAGGACTCTGCCAGGATTCAATTCCTGTAAACCATGGAAGACAAAAATAATCTACTTTGCAAATTTCACACAAAATTTACTGACAAGTGGCTTTGAAATGAGCAAAACACCAACAAGCAGATCATCTATATAGAATGTCTTGCCTCTAAATAGTTCTTGTACTCTGCCAGATGTGGCAGGGTCACAGCTAGAGCAGAACTGCTCCTAGGGATGATGAGGAGCTCAGGCAGATGCAAATATATCTATTCCAGACAGCACCATCTGCCCAACAGCCAGATCTGTAACTGCTGGTTCAGTGGGAAGCTCAGTGCCTGAATTCCCTCTGCCGTTCTGCTGGGAGCTATCTTGAGTGCTGGCCTGAACTTGGCCCCTTTCTCAAGTGCCACATGCCACCATCCCAAACTTACTTACTCTGTACTTTATTCTGTAAGGAAAGTTCTCCTTGCCTAGAACATCCATGATTACAATGAAATGATGCTACCTGATAGCAGCTGGCTAAGACCCAATGTGTTCTGCCAAGGGCTGTGGCTGAAAGTACCCTGTTTGTATTCTTGGTGGTAGAGTCCTAAAATAGTCACAATTTCCCTGCAAATAAACTCCAAGCCAGAGCCTGTGGCAGGTTTGCTGGCAATGTGAGGAGAAGGCTTCAGCACTAGATCGTTATCTTTTAAATAACGGAAACCAAAATCTAACTAGCCTCTTAATCCTCTGTGTTAATACTTTGGGAGAAAGAAACAAGATGCAAGGGTCAGGTCAGCAAGCTGCAGACATTTCTATGTATAAAACCAGGAGTTTGAAACACCTAAAGAATTCCTTTTTTAGTTAAGTAATGAGATGTTAGCTTCAAATTCTACCTTTTCCACTGGAAGCTTTAAGCTTTTCATGTCCTGTTAACTATTTGTTGACTCTTGTTCAGTGTTTGTCAACTTATTTATTGAGTCAGTGGTATTTGGTGCTGAAAGAAGGTGGGTTTGGTTTCTCTCACTCCAGAGTGAAATGAAGAGTGAAACGGTCACCCTGCTTGCACTTCTCCTTGCAAATTTATGGAGGATCTTTGCCTACATTTTCCTATTGATTGCCCTAGGCAAGCATGGATCATCCTGAAGTGCTGCTAAGAAAATAGGGGGTTTAAAAATTCTAGGAAGAAGGGGGAGGAGAAAAGAGAGAGCAGCAAATGCAAAAAGACAACTCTCCAAATAGAAGACAAAGTCTGTTCCAGTTATTTTTGTAAGGGGTTGATTGCAATTTGCATCCTGCTCAACCAGCATCTGCCATCAGCAGTGCTCAGTAGTCTTTTTTGTTTTTACTTTGTATTTTGCCTGTGAATGTTGCTTGATGACATTTCCTTCCCCAATCCTCGCACAGTGATCATCCACTCTTCTTCTTTAAACCCCTTAAACCTGAGCGTGTGTTGTGGTTTAAGCCCAGCCAGTAGCTCAGAAACACACAGCTGCTTGCTCACTCCCCACCTTCTTCCCCCCTGCTCCCAGAGGGAGGGGGAGGAGAATCAAAAGAATGTAAACCCCACAGGTTGAGATAAGAACAGCCCAGTAACTAAGGTATAACACAAACCACTGCTGCTACCACCAATAATAATAATGATAAAGGAAATAATGAGGGGAGATAATTCAATTACTCGCCATCCGCTGACCTGCTGACCACCCAGCCTGACCTGAGAAGTGATTTGGGCCTTCTGGGTGACTCCCCCCAGTTTCTATACTGGGCATGACTTGCTGTGGTATGGAATACCCCTTTGGCTAGTTTGAGTCAGGTGTCCTGCCTCTGCTTCCTCCCAGCTTCCTGTGCCCCTCCTCACTGGCAGAGCATGAGACTGAAAAGTTCTTGATCAGGTTAAGTGCTACTGAACACCAACCATAAACATTGGTGCGTTATCAGCACTGTTGTCATACTGAAGTCAAAAACACAGCACTGCACCAGCTGCTAAGAAGGAGGAAAATAACTGTTACAGCTGAACCCAGGACACCTTGCTACAAGGTAGAGGTGATTTGCAGCTTGTATTCCAACTATCACGTAGTTACAGCTGCAGGTTGCTTTATCAGGTCTGTCATGCTGACCCCCCAGTGTGTGCTAGCATAGAATATTATTGGTAAATAGTATTCCCCAGAGAATACATTTGGGATGTAGGAGTTCCGTGATGCAGAATAGCATCTTCCATTATCCTCCTTACTGAAAGAAACAGATGAGGAGTGAAAGGGGAAAATAAAGCCCTCCAAATCACACACTTTCCTTCTCCATATTGCATATCACATTTACGGAGATGCATCTGGAATTAGCAGAGAAGAAAGCACAGCTGCAGGACAACCTGCTAAAAATACCCCTAAATCCTTCATGATGAAGGGGACCTTGCCATATGGAAACTGCAGTAAGTCACCCATACAACCAAACAAAAATATGGGTTGACTGAAAGCAATATTTGCATTTTCCATTCACTGTTGACAAGAAGTATCAATCCCACAGTGACTTTAACTGCCAGGAAACTGTCTCTTTGCAGGGCAAACAGGGACAGGAAAGCGTCATTCTGCCAAGAGATCTGCTGCTCCTGTGCAGTTTGGTTTTAATATTGTTTTAACTCTTCTTGGTTTCATAGAGTAATTAGATACAGATGTTGGTTTTGGTTTCCCACTTGCCTTTTATGCTTGCTCAATGTATTTTGATGACTAACAAAGACAAGTTCATATTTTATCAGCCATTTAACCAAGTGAACCTGCAGTTTCTTTCCCCACAACCCCCGACATGAGGTGTAACATATGAAAACCTCCTTTGTTCACCTTCACTTGCTAGAAGGTGAATTACACTGAGAACCAGAATTACACTGAGAACCTCCACAGCTGTATCTGAAGAATAATATTACTGGAAATTTATAGTGCCTTGAAATTGCTGGCACAAAAAGAAACCCACACAGTCAGTGTAAGTCAGCAGGTGCTAGATCAGTGCTAGCCTGTGAAATAGAAGGATCTTCAAGCTATTTCCAGCACTGCCTGCCAGATTAGAGAAAGGGAGTTGGATTTAGGCAAATACTGCTCATGATGATAATCCAAAGCAGTGAAGAGACTGCTGCACTCATTGAAAAGGCAGTGAGCAAAGTCCCAAGACCCAGTACGCGGTGCAGAACTAATTGCAATCATTTCCAGTCAGGTAATAACTGAACTGTTTGTATTGCTTTTAAATGGTAGTTGAAAATGTGAGCAAACCTGATATACTGCCCATTTAAATCAAGTTTGCTGGTGGGCAAATGTGGCTTTATTCAGAAGAAAGAGAAGAGGAGATAAAAAAGGCAGGGGGGCACGGGGGACGGAGACAATAAGCAGTACTAGAAAGAATGACTGGTGGGTATCCTGAAATGTAAGCAGCATATTATGTCAAAGGAAGAGAGCAGAATCCTGTGTGCGTGCCTGTAGGTCGGCTAACTACAAGCGTATGTAGTTGCAAATTCAGTTCAACTATGGTGCATAAAGCTGCTAAGCTTCAGGTAGCTGGGCTTTGGCATGCTAAATAGGAAAGCAAAGAGTTTATCAACAGGAAAACTAAAAGGGACAGGACAAATTGCAGCTTGATGGGAAAGGACACTAAGGTGTACATTTTCCGTTACCATTAATGAGACTCTCATGTCCAATTTGCACACACTGAACCAGTACAGAAGAAAGAAATAGTATTTGTAATGAGGTTTTCCCAGTAGGAATTAAAAAAGAAAGCTGAAGTAAAACAAAACCAAGAAAAGGCAAATAGGATGTTGTGAAACTTCCCTCATGACACAGAAGCACTGTTTATCCAAAGGGACAGAAGGCAACAGTACAGGAGTCTCAATTTAAATAAAGAACATTCATTTTCCCCAACAGTCAGGACCATGGAAAATCTGGTACACAAAATAACTCCAAAAGCTGCTTCAAGAGGTGTTCTAGAAGAATTCATTGTAAACTGCGTTTCAGTTCAATGATGTACTGAAAGTGTATCCTACTTGTCAACTCTTGTATCAACTCAGCTGCAAATGGAAGTGTAAAGAAATAATTGCAGAAGAATCATCATTCTGCCCTGAGCAATGGCTTATATCTGCTAGAACACAGGCAGGAGTAGCAACTGGAGTAATCACCCTTGGGTGCAGGTGAACAGCTCTCAGCTCTTCCTTGCTGGGCTGGTGAAAATTAAGGGAAGCATAGAATTGCCATGAGTGAGTCTCGCCGGATTCTAATCCAAGCCCTGAATGAGGGCTGAATTATACACTCTTGTGTAGAGATATACCTGATTGGCATGGGGGATTTTTGGTCTCCTAGGAATTAATATGCATCTGATACCACTATTCACAGCATATCTGGTGTTGCTTTGCCTTGCAGAGATGAAAGCCTGAATTCTAGTTTCTACATGTTCCTGGGGGGGCCCTCTCAAGCCAGCCCATGTACCCCTTCGTGCTTTATCAGCCTGCTCAGGCACAAGTATTTAAGGAGTGAATAATGGATGAATGTGCCACTTGGTATTCCCTTTAGTGTCAGTCACTATTATATGTGACTTTAACTAGTGTTAGCAGTGTAATATTGTTTAGGTTAATGAGCCATTCAGTGAGATCAGCTTTCCAGTTTGTTGGGTTGATGAATTAATCACCATTACTTAAAGGTCCTTGTTTGCACTGGAAGGCTGCCTGCTCCCAGTGCAGGATCTGGAGAGCTGTCCACACTGTATGTCATCTTGGCTTTAAGCTGTATCCCAGGAACAGGGAGATACACATGAATTACTGACACATACCAGCTCATATTAAACAAAATCATTTTTGCTCAGCAAACTATCTTTCTTTGTAGAAAACTTCTGAAATTGCTGTGCAAGGCTTAGCAGCATGGTTTCAGATGCAGTATAGTACTCCTTCATGGGGGTCTTATATTTCATTTTCCCCTGCCTCTCCTTTAACTTCATCCCTTTCTTCTGTCTGATTTCTTTCCCAGTGAAAAAAAAAAACCCACTCTCAAATACTTCAAATAGATCTGGATTTGTTCTCTTTTTTGATATGTTCTGAGAAATCAAATACTGTAAAACTTTTCTGTATGGCATGAAACAGAAATCCCACAAAGGTTAACATGAGCTTTGTACATTAAAGGGAAGGGAGGTAGAAAACCATCACATGGTGTCAAACTTCTGGAAAAGTCTATTGTATTTGCAATAAGCTGAAAGATGTGGGAGGTTTTCAGGCTGGACAGAGGAACATGAGGAGTCAGTAATAGACTTCCAAACTGAAACTGAACTTTACTCTCCTCAACAGGTTTCCTCTTTTCCTCCTGCAAACTCACTTTTTTCTACCTGCCAGTAATCTCTTTCACAGTAACTGGTGATGATCTCCCAGACAGCAAAACAGAGGCAGAGCCAAGCAGCACACACGCACTCCGTGGACTTACACTGAATGCTTCTGAGCTAGCAGGGCCATCAGCAAACGTGCTGCACATCCCTGTGCTGCAGAAAGGCCAGAGGGCTGCCTCTTCTCCAGCAGAGCTGCTGCCTTCCTTCAGGCACCGGGATCTCACACTCACACACATAAGGACAGTCAGCTTTAACTGCAGGCAGGTGATACATCCATCACACCACTGAGAGAAACCTTTCCTGTCAGTAAGTTATACATGATCAAACCAATTCAGGTACTGAGGTCCCCTGTTTAGACTTGGCCTACAGCAAAGGCACACAGAACAGTCACCAGTGCTGCTTCTCAGTGATCCTGAGCTGGCCTGGATACACCAGAAGTATTTGCAACAGTGACATTATTCAGAATAGTTGTTGGAATTTCTAACTTATCCTGTTGTAGAACACACCGATACCTCTAAGAGACAGAACTGAAAAATAATAGCTTATACCTGTTGCTTCCACTTAGGTATTCATGAAGCTGAAACTACCTAGCCTTCACATAGTTTAACCTTAAAGATTTGTTGTTGTTTGAGCTTCTACTAGCAAGTTTACTAGAAAGTTTTCTGCGTAGCTCTTATCTGTCTCTTTCTGTTGTTACAGGAAGACGACACTCAACATTCAGAGCATCAGTGCGTAGCAAGATCCAGCTGCTCTTGAAGAGCTGGGAGCCCACTGGGATAACACAGCTGGCAGCTCAGGGCCCAGCCTCACAGTGCTGAGGCAGACCTGGAAATAGCAGACAGTCAACTGTGAGACCAGAGAATCAGGTGAGTTCATGGTGATGAGGCAGGTCTGAGGTTAAGCTAGGAAATGAGTTTAACAAGTAAGGATCAACACATCCATGGCATAGGCATGGCTGCTACTGAGCTGGGAATTCAGACTCCTACAAGCTACAACTTCTATGCCTAAGCCGAGGTTAAATATAATCACAGAATCATTTGGGTTGGAAAAGACCCTTAAGATCATTGAGTCAAACCATTAACCCAGCACTGTCAAGTCCACCACTAAACCATGTCCTTAAGTGTCACGTCAGGGAGCTCCTGGGCCCATGGGCAGAAGATGTGGGTGGAAGTTCCAGGTGTATCTGGACAGGATCATTAAGGCCTAACGTGTCTTGGCACAAAGAATACTTTCTCTCTTCTTTCTCTGTATGGCTTAGGAAAAAAGTGAATTAAATGTATTACTTAATTCAGATGAAAATTTAAATGCTACTTTACATTAACGTGCAATAAAATTCCAATGCCTCCTTCCCCCACACCTCTCTAATTAAAGATTTTGTTTGCTGGCTTGACAATTACTTAGGGAAACGTATTTTCTGTGGGAGAAGGAGGATGATACAGGAAACAGCTCTAATGAAATTTCCATCAGAGAATCAGCTAAAGGAAAAAGGAGATTCTAAAGCTTTGTCTGAAACTGGTGCTGAAATCCTAATGTGCCTTAAGGACTGTAAACTGGGAAAGCATGGGAGCTATTTTTCATTACATAGTATATTGTTCAAGTTGCCACAGATGAACTTCAGGTGAACCGCTGGTGAGTCTGGAGTATTTTAAGTTTTAGAGATGTAATATATGCTGAACTTTGTATGGGGTCAGAGATAATAGATGTTGCCTAAGGCAAGGCTGTTTCTCATGACATGAAGCAATCAGTCTTACGGTTCCTATTTTTGAGTACAATTTTCTCCTCTTCCATAAAAGCTTCTCATGAGCAAATTTAGATGCTGAACAAACCCATGAAACACAGATTTCAGAGGGCAGGAGTTTGGATGGAGTGATGTTCTGCAAGGGCAGGCTGTACACTAACTGCCAGCAGCCATGACAAGTGCATAGGCAGGAGGCATCAGTAAAATACTGAAGATGTTAGGTTATTGCTGTCATGCTTCTGTGACTCGGTTGTGCTTCAGAGGTTTCTGTGGTTGGGGTTGGATTTTTCTTTTAGTTTATTAGTTTCATACCATCAGGGGATCATCATAACCACGTGTAAAACAACTAATCCTAGAAGAAACAATCAATCTGTTATGGAAGCTCAGGTTTTGTTTCATCCAGAATAAACTCATTTCTTATACATATATGCAGCAAAGAGAATGCAAGAGGCTACTTCTGAGATGAATGAGGGCATTGATCTGACTAAATGTAGGAATCTTCATGTGAAGAACCACCCAGGATCCCTTTAGAGTCAGTGGAAACCTAGTCTGAGTGGTCTAATAGAGTCCAGGAGCCAATTCATGTCTAAAATAGGCCCAATTCTCTGCTCATTGGGGGGGGGGGGGGTGGGTGTTGGGCTGGGTTGCCTTTAAAGGTCCCTTCCAACCCAAACTACTCTATGATTCTATAAAACCTGCCCTGGAAGAAATCATTTATTCCTTGAGAAGAAAGCCCTGTTGACTACCTGATGTAGAATCATTTATATTGTTACACTGAGTGAGACAAACCTTAGTCTGTCTGAGAGGATGTATTAATGAATTACTTTCAGTAAATAGACGAGGTCAATTGTGACTTAACCTAGTGGCACAACTGGTGCCAAGTCAAGCTGTGCTGACAGTAGATAGCAGAACAGGCTGCTGAAGCAGTAGTTCGACCAGTGCCAAAAGAGATTAATCTTTTGCTGCTAAAAAGGGAAGTCACATCAATTGTGTGAGGTGAATTTTCAACTGGGAAAAAGAGAAGAAAAAACCCAAAGGTAAGGGAGCATTTGTGTCTTAGAGCAGCTCTTTCCTGAAGTGGAAAAAGCCAAGGCTGTATGGTCATAACCAACTGCGAGACATGCTGCTCCTAAAGGGTGAAGATCTTTCTGTGGTGCTGAGCTATGAGAAATTTCAGTTGTCTTAAATGTGCTATAGAGCAAAAGCTTCTGGTCTATTACAGTAGTTACAAATCTATTTAAATAAATACTTTAAAACAGTTACTCTGCATAAGACAACACCATACCTCAGAAAACACATTCTGGCTTTAACCTTACATAGTAACAAGTGGCGAGGAATGTTTGAAACATCCTTCAGGACAAATGGTAATCTACCTGCACATCTCTTGACCAGCCAAATGATAAGCTGTTAGAGTAGAAAGTACACATTTGTAGTGGAATATATATATATGAATGCTACAGTTTTCCACAGAAAATGCATTTTGAAGGGGTTAATGCACAGAAGCACTTACTAGAAGCATATAAACATTCTCAGCTGCAATATTTACATTTTATTTTTGCAACCCCACTCTAACTGTAACGGTGCAGTGCCCTGGACTATTTAATCCAATCCAAGGAGGGATATTAGTCCAGTTTTGCCCTCTAGCCTCTTGTACTTCCCTTCATGGTGTTGAAACCACCTATAATCCCACGGCTTCTCTAACATATCAAAGGGAAGCCATAACAACACTGTAATCTTGGTTCTCTTAGAGAAGGGAAGGGACTTCAGCAAGGAAGTCAAGCATCCCATGTATCTAAGGTACAGTTTACCTGAGCAAACTAACAACTGCAACAGGGGGGCTTTGAGCTGCTCACATGGAGGATGGTGTAGGAATTAGGTATTCTGTTCACATCACAAATTAAGTCAAAGGTTATTTTACTTATTACAAAACAAACTGTCGCAGTATGTCTGGAATGCAGCTTTGTTCAGTTGTGTTCAAAGGACTGAGAGCCTTTAGTATTTTTCCCACGGCTGAGAGACAAACTTATTTATAAAGCAAAATCTTCCAGTCAGAAAACATGTGCATATATACATGCAGCTGCACACGTGCTTACACACATTCATATGCATTTATATATATACATATGCGTGCACATTCATGGAAACATTTGCTAGAAGCATCCAAAATGAATGTGATTATGTAAAATCCTGAATATTCTCTAAAACCATTGAGTGTCTCTAACTTCCGTTGCCTTCAAGAGGGGAATAAAGATATTCCGCAGCTGCATGTAGGATACAGCCCACTGCCACTACTGCATAAAGCTCCAAGAAATGCACCAATATAGAGATCTCACAGTTTCTGCTTAAAGTGGTGAGAAAATCAATCCTAGACCAAAAGGGCTAGAGGCAAGAGGATAAGATGAAATGTGACTGACAGAGAGACAGCATGCAGTAATGCTCAGTCAAGTGAAAAGGCAGAAGAACACAGGAATAGTAAAACCTATCCATTTTTGTTTTAATTGGGAGAGGAGTTAGCAGGCAGTTTTGGTGCTCTAGGCAGCCCCTGCTAGGCAAAGCCTATAAATATTAACTCTGTTCTATTCTGAAACAAAACATGCAAAACATATATAGGGCTCTTTATATCTAACACTGAGCCATAGAAAAATTGGACTGTGATTTCCTGTGACGTTAGGATGAAATGAGGTTGTCAAAGCAAGTCAAAATGAAAGAGCAGGGAAATAGTCTTCTGCTTTCTGGTAGTGCAGTAGATTTTGAAGTAAATGTCCTGTGCCTTTGCTTCTCACTGCATTTTGCCCTGCGTTGTCCTGTTTGTGGTATTATGAATATGAACTACTTCTTAAAGCGTGAAAGGCGAGGCCTTTTTTCCTCAGTCTACTTCCTGCTCTGAAAAGGATTTAAAGTCCCAAAAAGGAGCAGGAACCTAAGATGCTGGCATTAGGATCTCAACTGTACAGCTTGCTTGCCTTCACCACAGCTTCAGTGTACCCAGCCGTGACACACATTGTCTGCTGCATCCCCTAAGGGCCTGCAGGAGACTGGGGGATTTAATGCACACTAATGTATTTGCCTGAAATGCTCCACAATTATAAACTATTGTTACTGCAAGAATCAAAGTTGAAGCGTTTGAAAAGCATGTGAGATGGAATGGGAAATCCCATGTCTTATAGCTTTACTTCTCCAGCACTTTCAGCAGTGAGAGGTGGCTGAGAGAAAAGAGCAAGTGACAAAGATGTAAGCAGAGTTAGAAAATGTGAAGAAAACAAATACTGACCCACCCTCCACAGTGGAAAAACTGTATCCCACATCCCCTGCCCACTGAGTTACAATCAGTTACATCTTGTTTCTTCCTTTCTTTAACCTTTTCTTCTGGCTTTTTGCTCACACTCGTTTGTGGTATTTTCAGAGGTAACAAGTGAGGAAGGTGACCTCTCATTCATGTCTGATAGCAATGGAATGGTAAAGGATACTTCTGTAAGGGATTGCCTGCTCTTCAGGCTTCCTGGGGCTTTGAGGCAGCTTCGCTCCCATGCAGATGAGAGTGCTGCAGGGAAAGCCAGGGTAGCACAGGAAAGAATTAGGAAAGCCAAAGCACGGCACATGCAAGATGAGGAGAGCCAGAACAGCTTAGAAGGCAGGCAGCAGAAAGGGGAGCTTTGGATGTAAATCCTGTTAGCTTTTACAGTAGAAGCAGTGGCCCTTTACATAGGAGTTTGTAAAGGAAGTGCTTCCTATGTGTTGATTTCTACAGAAATCCTCCTGTGTGCAGATTAATTTAGTGTTCTGAAGATCATGTAATGAGGCCTTCACACCATGCATGTCTTTCAAACCGTAACGCCTAAGAGGCAGTCAGTGACTTAGGAGTAGGAAGCTCCTCCAGAATTATAAGACTGAAAGTTCTGTCCAAGGTATTTAATTCCTGAGTAACCATTTGCTTATAATCATCCAAACAGTACCAGGCTCCTGGAACAGCTTCCACAGTCTGACCTGGTAGGACTGTCACAACTGAAAGCACTGAAATGCCACTGAAAGCACTACTGTGTTTTGTATGTAAAACACTGTGCTCAACTCATGCCAGAGCAAAGGCAAGGTAGAGGCAGGTTGGGGTTGTCAGTGACCCCAGCACTGCCTGGCATGGCACTGCTGTCTCTCAGTTGTAAGGCCATTTGGTGGCCTTGAGCAGCTCCTCAGTTCTCCTTGGTTTTGCAGGTACTCTGCTATTACAGTTTAGTCTACAGTAAAAAGATGGAGGAGCTAAAGAAAGCTAAGTAAAGCTCATAAAGGTCCCTACATAAAAGTACTCCTCAACCCCCCAGTAAAACCTATGTTGCTTGCTGGGCACCAGGATTTTTGGTGTTCCTGGGCAGTGGTTGTTGTGAGCTCAGAGCTCACACTCATGGTTACAGCAGTTTTGCTCAGGAGCAGACAAAAGCCATGAAAGGCAGGTATGCATGAGAGAAGGTATTTTCTTGTCATGTCTGTCCATAGGAAGACAGGACTGTAGAGCACATTTGTCCCTACAGGGCTCTGGTAGTTCCTGCTTTCCTGCCAGAGCCTGGCACCTTTGTGCTGCTTGATTGACACTTTGCCCCAAACCTCAGTTCATGGCAGTCATGGAAGGATGGGAGAAGTTGCCAGTGCCAGGGCAAACATTTGCTGTTTAGAGTATGAAATATTAAGGCATTTAGAGGAAATTCAGTAAACATTTTTTAGATCAATAAGTAAGGATAAATTAAGTTGAAATGTGAAAGGAAAGGAGCTAACTTCAGTGTAGCAAGATGCCCTTAAAAAACTTACAGCAGAGTAATTATTAGCATCAGGCTGAATCAGTCAGTCTCTGACCATCGCCATGTCCTGAATTGTGCCCACCTCATTTTCTCCTGACACCTCAGCTGGATTGGGTAGGTGTTCCTGTTTGTTCTGAACAGTTATTATCCAAGGTATCTGTATGAGTGGAGTTATGCAAATAGAAGTCATTATTCTCCAAACGTTTGTCCTTACAGAAGTAAGGAGAAAGCCACTGTTGGGGTGCAGTTTAATGAGCTGTTAACAGAGTAGTGAGTGAATGTCAGTATAAGTGCAGCAGGGTTGTGCTGGGGAGTTCAGCTGACAAAAGAACTGCAAAAATGTGAACTGAATTGAACTAGAAGTTGAAATAAAAATCTTTGCTCAGTGGTGAACATGAACCAGCCGTGTTTCCAAGGATGGGGCGAACAAAGCCATGGCGTGGCTATGAAAGACAGGCTGGGCTAGGAGAATGAATTACAATATTATACCACTGTTCTAAAGCAACAGCCTGTCACTTCATTTGATACAGAATGAACTGAAAAGTGCAGCCATTTGGAAGAGTCAAAGAGTTACTCTTGTAAAAACATACAGTACTTGATTGACAAGCTTACTCCTATACAATTGCTGTACCGTTTGGACATCAAACTTTGCCAGCTCTATCAATCCATGAGAAAATTCAGTAACTGTCATTTTGATACCTCACCTACCACTTCCATTTCCCTATCCATTCATAGTGGAAGTTGCAACAGGGAACACCGACTGGGTACAAAAAGTAAGGAATAGATTTATCTTTGAAAGCTGTTAGGCATATATGGGGGACTTTGGTGATGGGGACGTGACACTGCTGTCATATCTGGGACCTGCTGGCACCCTGGGACAAGTGCTGCTTTACCTGCTTCAGTCTGACATTGTACCACCAATATTCTTATAGCTTCCAAAGAGCTCCAAACAGCCTGGGCAAGGATCTGTGTTTTGTTTCCCTTTCAGAAGTAGAAAGCTGTTAACAAGTTCAGTGTTCTTCCCAGCCCAGAACCAGATCAGGTCTTTGGCTGCCCAGTCCCATACAGCCTCCTGGAGCCTTTTTAACATTTCTTTTAGAGAGATTGTGACTGTAACTATGAAGCATAGTTACAAGAACTGTGCACTGCAAGAACTGTGCACCCCTGGCAGTGTTCAAGGCCAGGTTGGACACAGGGGCTTGGAGCAACCTGCTCTAGCGGAAGGTGTCCCTGCCCGTGGCAGGGGTTGGAGCTGGATGAACCTTAAGGTCCCTTCCAATCCAAACCAGTCTGTGGGTCTATGAATTACAGAAAAGGATATTGGCCTGAAGAAATGAATGGGTGTAAAGTAAGAAATTCAGGCTAGAAAATGTGCCAGTACTTGTAATAAAAAAGGAACTGCTCTAACCTCTTCTTCTTGTCGTTTGGTACAACTAGCTAAGATGCAGCTCAGGGTATGTACGGAAAGATACCCATACCCTTGACTCCTCTGACTGCAGAGAGGTCACAAATATCTGTGTTCCCCGCTCCTACTCCAAAAGAGACAGTGCTTGCCTTGCCATCTGTTTCCATAGACCACCAAACACATTCCCACCTGAAGAGAGTGACGTGGAGACGTCAGCGTTCAGTTGTGCTTTCTGCGGAGCAGAGCTCAGTGAACTCACAGTGGAGAAGGTGGCAGACAGCAAGAGGCATGGAAAGGCAGAAGGTAGTCCTTCCCGGGTGGCTGGCTGCTTTCCCTCTAGGAGCAATGTCTGTAGTGGTGGGTCCACAGGGGGCACACACAGCTGTAGTCTCAGCAAGGGTAAATGTCTGAAAGAGAAAACAAGCACATACTAAAGCTGGATGAAAATGCAACTGTCACCACATGAAGCTAATCACCATCCACAGCTGTTGTGGCCTGGGAGGCAACCAAATAAAAGGCTTTTAAGAGGTTTTACTTTTGGCATTTTCCTTGTCTAATACTAACCTGCTTTTGGAAGGAGGCCCCCACTTTCTGTCAGTCACAAGGGAAAAAATGGGACTGTGAGTGTATGTGCAAGCAGGTATCTAAATTACATGCAGAAGCAGTATAATTGCAAATGCAAATTGAATCGGGATTGCTGAACATATGGTCACCTGAGAGGAGAGTTCTTGTCATATGATCCAACCATAAAACAGAGTAATGCATAGTGGGGATGCCTTTAGACAGGGTCACAGAAAAGCTGGTTGGTTTATGTTTTAAACTAGGTTGGTTTTCTTGGGTTCTCTTTAAAATGGGTTGTGCTCAGAACATTTCTTAGGGTGCAAGGAATGGCCCAGGGATTTTCCTCTGCCACAGCTCATTGTCTTCACGGTCAGAATGCTTTGCAATGCTACTCCTCTTCCCCTCATTTCCCTTAAGTCTTCTTGCTGTCCCAGCCAGAAGTCAGAAATGCCTGTCATGGTATAGGGACAGGCTGGTCTGTGCTGGAACCTGCATTTACAGCTGTGTAGTAGAAGACCTTTGTGAGTCCATGTAATAACTTTCTTCTACTGCTCATGGACCTATTACTGTGTATGCCTCAGAGTAAGTCAGGACAGACTAGACACATTGGTTGTAATGACATTCAGGGTTTAGGCTGTGGGTCTTGACTGAGAGGCAGTTGCACACCAGGACATGAACAGGTATGAGAGCAATGGCCCTGCAGCCAGCTCTGGCAGCACTGCCTCAGTCACATCCATTATCCAAAGAGCTATTTGAGATACAGTCAAGGAGCAGCAGAAAAATAAATGCACCTCTTAGAAAAGGGCATTCCTTGCTATTTTCTTGTAAAAAGGGTATTTCGTGCTGTGCAAGTAACTTTTGTTTTGGACTTACAAGTAGTATTTTGCAAAAATGATGGTAAGCTTTCATTTTTCAGGTTACCTGCATAGTCTCTGAATACAATACAATACAATTTAACTATGCCAAGTCCAAGGTCCTACACCTGGGTCGGAGCAATCCCAGGCACAGCTACAGGTTGGGCAGAGAAGGGATTCAGAGCAGCCCTGCGGAGGAGGACTTGGAGGTGCTGGTCGATGAGAAAATGAACATGAGGCGAATTCAGTGTGCACTTGCAGCCCAGAAAGCAACCGTATCCTGGGCTGCATCAAAAGGAACGTGACCAGCAGGTCCAAGGAGGTGATCCTGCCCCTCTGCTCTGCTCTCGTGAGACCTGACCTGGAGTATTGTTTGCAGTTCTGGTGTTCTCAGCATAAAAAAGGACATGGAACTGTAGGAACAAGTCCAGAGGAGGCCACGAGGATGATCAGGGGCTGGAGCACCTCCCGTATGGAGATAGGCTGAGAAAGTTGGGGCTGTTCAGCCTGGAGAAGAGAAGGCTGAGTGGAGACCTCATAGCAGCCTTCCAGTATCTGAAGGGGGCCTATAGGGATGCTGGGGAGGGACTCTTCATTAGGGACTGTAGTGATAGGACAAGAGGTAATGGCTTAAAACTTAAACAGGGGAAGTTTAGATTGGATATAAGGAAGAAGTTCTTTCCTGTTAGGGTGGTGAGGCATTGGAATATGTTACCCAGGGAGGTTGTGAATTCTCCATCCCTGGCTGTGTTCAAGACCAGGTTGTACAGAGCCTTGGGTGAGATGGTTTAGTGTGAGGTGTCCCTGCCCATGGCAGGGGGGTTGGAACTAGATGATCTTAAGGTCCTTTCCAACCCTAACTATTCTATGATTCTATGATTCTCTTGAATTAAATACTTCTTAGCATGAAAAGCTGTCCAGAAAACATTAAGCAATGCTACTGAATACAAATTATATCATGAATATGTAAATCATGCCTCAATGTGACACTTGGCTTGTCTGAGAAACACTGATAGACACAAAAAAAAATAAACTCCATCAAGGATGAGGACAATTTCATTTAATACTTTCCTGGTGTGGCAGACAAAACTCTGAATTTTAATAGCTGTATAATATGATTGAATTCATAGTTAAACCAAAATAACCGTAACTTGCCATAAACATTGCCAAGGGCAAATAGTTGGGAAAAAAACCTCAAGATCAAGATGAGGAGCAGAGCTAAGTGAGGTTGGGAAGTTCATTTCTAACAGTGACCAAAGAAACCAGCCTTGCTTTATGTGGTTTTGGTGCTGAAACATGCTCAGCAGTTGCTGAGGCCTCCAAATCATGCAGTGATTCTGCACGGGATTGCTCAAGCCAGAGCTCTGCTCTCCCACACTGCTGCTCCTGACCCAGGCAGAAACTCTGCCACTGGTGCATCTGCATTGCCTGTTGCAAGAGAGTCCAAGGTGCTGTTCCTGCACACAGAGCCACAGCACACAAGAAGCAGCTTTAATCTAGAAGCTGTGCAATTGCGTTAACACAATTAATGTACAGGGCTGTACAGGACTAGAGCTTGGCAGCTCTAATGAGCCTGGATCCATGCCATGCCAACAGTAGCAGCTCAGATACACCAGAGAGCATTCACATCCGCTTCAAAGATTGTGTAAACGTGCTTGTGTTGTCGAACTCTGGGTTAGGTCATTCAGGGAAGACCTGTTCTTGTAACTAGTTAGGTTCCTAAGTAATCTTTGTGGAGCTCAAGTACAGGAGCAGGTACACTGAGCAACATAAAGCAACCAGGTTGATTTTCCTTGTCTTTGCCTACTATGAAGTAAAAACCAACAGCAGCAGCAGCTTCATGTTCTCTCACAGAGGTTTTCTATAGCTGCATCTGCAAGCTCTGCATGGTTGTGAGAACTAGGGACTAAGCACCTTGATTTTCTATATCTTGGCGTTTTTCCATAGCTATTTGTCTCTGAACGCTGGCATCACATTATCATCTTAACCTAGACTTGTAGCCATGCCAATGCCTGCAAAAGCCATAGCACAGCAGAGAAAGAGGCCCAATGAGGTACATACAGCTGGTGCTCGTCTATTACACGAGGCTGATACACAACTTGCAAACACAGTCTCTCCCAAGGTATCTTGAAACATGATAGTGGCTGCTAATGGGAAAGGGTGATTGATAGACAATTTCCACAGTGGTGTTTGGCAAATAGAAAGTGGAAATTCAATATAGCAATCAAGTCTTTGTGCCAAACATTTCAATTTAAGCTGGGGTAACACTTTCTGTGAATGAATTCAGAGTCCACTGCCTTTTTGCACTCAGTATTTTGAGCTTGAATTTCAGATCCATGATCTTTTCCTTGGTGCTGTGTGAAGGTGGTTTTGTGCTAAACTGAGCACACGCTGATGTTCATGTTTCTGTATCAGCCCTTTGGTTGGTTTGGTGCTATTACAGATGCTTTTGGTGTCTGTTACATGAAGCTAACTTGCTGCAAAGGACAAACTTTAGATGCTTTAAACAAAAGATACAAAAGGTAACAATATTGGTGAACCTTCTCTAGTACACAAGGGCCCTTACACTGATATTTTAGGGAACTTCAGCAGCAAACAGCTGGAACCTGAAGCTGAGATTTACAGTAAAGGATTCTTAAACATAACCAAGTGCCACCAGAACATATAGCACACCATGTTTGTTTAGACGGGAGCGCATCTGAATGTTCAGGTGGGGAAATAAAGGAACATTTGGACTAGAGGATTGCTAAACAGAAATGTGCTCAGCCTCCTGACACTTTCATCTTCCACAAGGGACTGCTGCTTTACCTGCTGCTGGAAACCCTAAGGGAACTTGAGAGGGAAGGAGTCCTATCCTGGACATGGGCCACTGTCAGTGACTGACAGCCAGGCCAGATGAATGTACACCCATGTGTAATATACAGCAAGGTGTCCAAGCTGAAATCTAGATATACACGATGTGAGGGAAGGGGAACATATTTCCTCTTTGCCCTCAGTACACCCAAATACCTTCCTCAGGAAAGACCATGAAGCTGTTGACCAATGTCACACCCCATTATGCATCTTATTCATTCTGTGAGATAGCCAGTGGCATTTTGTTTCTTTTCTTGTTTAAAATCTCAGCAAAAAAAAAGACATTGAAAATTAATACAAAACCAAACATTTTTATTCTAAGCAGGCCTCAGTCATATGGTAACTGTACTTGTAGAAAATAAATTACAATTGGTAAGCTAAAGTTTTCCTGTTCCATAAACTTCAATACCAGTGGAAAAAGATTTCATGTAAATTGCTCTCAGTCTAGGTCACCAGAAAGCTTACAAAGGTAGAAGTTTATTGCTTTAAAATTCATTGCAGATATATCGGGGGGGGGGGGGGAGAGATAGTTTCAGTACACTTCCTGTTGATTTAGTCAAATCATTCTGCTTTTGCCCTGGTAAATACTGTGTCTTGAAGAGACATGCATTCCCTCTCTGAAAAACTCAGATGGGAGTGATGAGCAGGGGAGTTTTATTGTGCTTTTGTCAAGGGCTCCATCAGCCTATAACAAGTTTGGCAGGTCATGCATTAACTACATACCACGGAGTTACCTATTGGAAATATGAATAAGGTTGTGAATTGGTCCTCTATAGACACAAAGCCATCCTTATTTGTGAAAGTTACTGCTGAAGCAGCTGAGATAAGAAGTCAAACTTCATAGCTTGTGGCAATGTATAAATAATTAGTACAGCAAAACCTATTTATCTGGGCCTGAGAGCTAAAGGAAGATGTGTTGAGTTGTTATATTCTTTTATGGCAAGAGCCACAGAATAAAGACACAATTAAAGAGACAATGCAGAATAGCTCAAGCAGGTATTGGTTTGGAGAAAGTGCTGATTACGCTTGTGAGCAAACCTTTCCCTCAAAGCACCACTCTGTACAGCAGGGCAGGTAGATGGAACAAAGTCAGAACAACAAAATCCAGAAGGAAAATCACTGAAGCACAGTGATAACCAAAAGAAAGCTCCCATTTTGAACTAGTCAGTTCAGGAGATTTTGTTCCCTTAGCTACAGTAGACTGTCATCAGGCAAAACACATGCCAAATCCACACTATCTGGCAGGAGGAAAGTAGCCCTGCTGTTGGGAAAGACAGACACCAAGCTTAGAAGAACTCCAAAGGGTTGGAGCCAGCCAAAATCCTCATATGGTAATAGTCTTTTTTTTTGAGTATCATTTCAGGACCAAGTTCTAAAGAAGTAGCTTCTCCTATCACCAGATCACATGCCATTAGAGCTATACCAAATTGGTTGTCAAGGGATTTGAAGACTAGGGAGCATGAGCAATAAAAATTTCCTGCTGGAATGAACCAGGAGGCATTCTCATGAAATGCACGCCAGACTTGAACAAAGAACTCATCTCTGCATCCCTCTTAAGACCACACTTCCAAATTTCATCTAGCTTTTTCTTTATCAGATCATCCCTAAGATGGTTCAGGTGGGTAAGGCTATACTCTCATGATGGCAGTACAAGTCTAAGGGTTCTTCCGTTTGCTTTGGAAGAGTACCTTGGATTTTACACCAGCGTAGCATCAAAGCAAGGATACTGCACACGGTACTGAATGCAATAATATTCTGTAATAAACAAAGCACTACAGATATTTGTGTAATTCAAAATCTATTTAAGTTTTGGTATCACTTTTCACAGTAAGCTGGAGGTAATTTAAAGAACGAACACTGGCAACTCAAATCATGTACCACAACTAAAAGATATCTCTACAAAAGGCCCAGAATTTAATCAAATACTACATGAAAAGTTGGTCTGAAATGAGGCACATCTTTCTCACTGGTCCATGCCCAAGACTGCATGGAGAGAGAAAAGCGTGTGATTTACAAAGCACCTAACAGCATGTTTGCATAAACAACTTCATTCTATTACACCAGCAATTTATTCCTCACACGCAGTTCCAGTACAAATGTACCTGTATAAGTGTTTTTGAAACACTGGTGAGGGAGTGATAGGCTTGGGGTTAGTTTTCATTTTAATCACATTGCTGTTTGTTGAAGAAGAAGGAGTTCAGGTTCAGATAAATCAAGATGATGGAGAGAGGATGGAAAAACAAAAGAATGCACTACAGAAATTACTTTGGAAACCTAACCTGAGCTAACAGCCCAAAAAACCCGGGACCATATTTTCAGTCCCTTGGAGTATTGCCGTTATAGTGGCAAGTGTGTGGATGTATATATACCCAAGAGGGGCAGAGGAAGGACAAAATACACGCGCTTCTTTAGTCTAAAACCTCGGATAACTGCAAACAGGTCATCTGCACTAGCTGGGTACTGCTTGTAAAAACCTCTGACCTTCTCAAATCCAAAGTGTTAAAGAAATAGACCATAAAGGTGGCCAAAGATGGTAGCTTAATAATTTCCTAGCATTATTTTTAGACTATAAGATTGAGACATAGTACAGAAAAACTCTCGGAGTGAGTTTCATTGCATTTGCAGTCTGCTGTGTTGTTATCTAAGGAGAAACAATACCTCATATGTGTAGCTTAGCTCTTCTAATAATACTGAAAGATAGAGACCTGAAGGCTGCCACAGCAGGAAGGTTTTAATTTCATTATTAGACACAAATCCAAGTGCATCAGTAATTTATTTTTATATGGTGGTTTCAGAATTAAACAAGCACAAAAGGAGAATGGCCTTGTCAAATGTTTTAATTAAGAAGGCAAAGCATTAAAGATAAGAATCGAAAGCAAAGTTTGCTGTCTTCTCTGAAAAAAGGGGTAGAATGTGCATACTCTCAAAAGGAGCCATTCTTATGATGCTGAAGTTACAAAGCTTAAAGCCCTGAAAAAGTACAGGTCACGGGACAGACGTGAGCAACAGCATTGCAAGTGGCTAATCTAGAGAGCCACTGAACATCTACAGCCCTTTACAGTCTCTGAAATATGAGAATACATAGTGTTAGTGATTGCTCACTTTTATGTTAGTAAGCAACAAAATACTAAATAATGTTCAAAAGATAACATATAAAAAGCAGCAGGGGAATGTTAAATAGGTAATGCTGGATCTCAATCCAATACTGGGAAGCCCAGTGTCCACACCCTTTCCATTTAACAGAAAATTTGCCTCCAAAATGCCTCTGGCTCCAGAAAAGTTGTCCTAGTTTCTCCTTCAAGAACATGGGCTCAGTTTCTACATATATATAAAAGAACTTACATTCATGTTTCAGAAAATTACAGTCTTGGAAAAATAAAACTGCTTTAAGACATACTCAGTGATTGTACTTCTGGTGCTTCTCTTGTATTCAGAGACACATACCAAGAACTATTTTTCTTTCAGTTATCATCTACCTGCTCCATACTGCTCTATATAGCTTCTCCATTCCAAAGTACTGAAATACATTCCCTGTTTAATAAGTCTGAGTGTGCCCACAGCTCCTTGCAAATCCATTAACGTCAGCTTCAGCTGTTGAATTGCCAGTGGTACTGTATCTAGTCTTACTAACATCATGTAGATAATTAACCTCCAGGCTAGGAAAGGCCTAAATTCACCACACACAAGCCAATTTGAGCATAATTTAACAGAACATACATTTCAAACCACTGCATATTAACTCCTAAACACCCTACAATCAATGTTGTAAATTCTGTCTTCTGGGGGCTTGATGTATCCCATTCACAATACAAAGCAATATCCTTCATTTGCCATGGATAAAAAGCTTTTGGAATGATTAATGAGCACATTGAACATGCATCTGGGGATGAGCAAGTGATCTGCAAAGACTACAGAAAGAGTTTTCTCTGTGCCAGTCTCCTCGCAGCTTTTCAAATAATCTCACACCAGTGAATTCAAGGAGAGTCGAACCAGGGCCTTCATTTCCACTGATCAGTATATTATTATATATATTATATATATATTATATATTATATTATATTACATTATATTATCTATATTATCTATTATCTATATTATATTGATATAAACAAAGAGAACTGACCTCATTTGCAATCTGCTGGCATTTGCTCTCTCAAAGAACCACCTCTTTTGGTGATAGACCAGAACAATTCAAACTCAAGGAATTGTTCAACTTCTGCTGAAAGCTTGATGTAAAAATGGTAAGAACAGCAATTGTGTTTGATCACTCACATGTAGTAATTGGTCACGAGCTCAGAGAACTCTTTCAGATGCAAAGCTTTGTCAGGACAGAGAAAAGTCCTCCTCCTTTTAGACTCAAGAGGAGAAGCATATATGCATATGAACAAAGCTCCATCCTCTGTCCTTTAGACAGGCTGGAGTCAGACAGCCTAGACCCTAGAAACCACTGTTAGAAGTTGATTGCGTCACTTTAGCAGCCCTTTTGTTGTAGGGAAGGGATCTCATTTTAGTTCAGACTACCCTCTTTCTTCTGTAGATAGAATATAAAGAAATTTCTGCGTACTTCCCCCCCCCCCCCCCATAATTCTCAATTTCTAGTTAACTTGCTGAAAGTTATACCCATAAGGACACTTACACAAGTTGGATTTGTGTTTGGGAGAAGAGTAAACCTTTCATTCGACCTCTGATCTTTCTCATGAATTTCCATCCTAAAAGCCTAGTCTGGTGTCTGCAGAATTAGAGCAGACTTATGTAGCTTGAAATAAGGATAAGTCTGGACTCAGGAAACCTTTACTCTCTTCCTTGCATTGAAGATTTTAGACAGCTCAGACTGTACAATGAAGGAAGAGAGGATGCAGTCGTTTTATGCATGATTTTTTCCTTATTTGCAAGTTATATTGCATGGTATTTTTAGCTATAACAGCACTCAAAACAAGTACTCCTACTTTTCGAATTTACTTAATTTCCCTCCTACACTGAGGTGTGGAGGAATTACAAGCTTGGCATGTGACTGGGAGGGCAACGTCCCTGGACCAATTCAGCACATGCAGAGACAACACAGGTGACAAGGTGGCACTGTTGATGACAAGAGGAATGGGTAGACCCATACACTTTTGTCTCTCTGCCTCACTGCATAAACTGTTGAGTCAAACAACTTTCAAGCAACTGAAATAACATTAAAAATAGAGTTAATGTGCTTGATTTCCTCTAAGATAATTGTGAAGGTCTTACACGCTACTACTTTCTGAAATCAAATGTGCAGCACAGAGTTTAATGTTCAATATTTATTTAGAATGTTTAATATTTATTTAGGATGCTTAATATTTATTTAGCACATGCAGTATGTTCTTTTTACTAGTCTGGGAAACTTAGGCTGTGATTCTGAATTAAATGATACTTGGATAAGCACTGTAAGCAGACAAAGAATCAAATCAGTGGAATCCACACAGCATATATCAAAATCCTACCATCTGAAATCACTAACACAGTGTTTAGTTATCCACAAAAGTTATTCCAATTTAATCTGTGTGTAGGAATAACAACAAAGAAGTTACTTCATTCCAGCTCTGACTACAGGCATGTACAATTATTGTGTTACTACTGGAGAATGATATGTTAAGACATAAACCACTTTGGGATTGCTTATGTGGTAAAATGAACATAAGGTCCATTGTCCTTTCTCTCTGACATTAGCTCATACACTTGAATTATTTCCCTGATATTTTGCTGTACTCTTCAAAATCCTTTGAAAGGAAGAACATTGTTGGAATATGCCAGATAATAATAGGATCACAAGCACCAGTCAGTGAAGGGGGTGCTGGTGGGCAGGAATAGAAAAATCCCATTGTTTATTATTAGATCTATTCACCAGACTTGGGAAGATGTCAGAATACTTAAAAAACCTTCATCCTAACAGCAGTTCTGCAATTAGGGCGTTGCTATGAGAATTAGAGAGAGAAGACAACCAGATGAGAATCACAGAGGTTAGTTGGGCTACCAAACCCTTTGCCCCCACTGTTCCACAACACGGCTTCACAACTGCCTAGGTGAGAGCAGTTGCAGAGTCTACAGAAAGAGTCTGGAGAGAGAGCTCAGGAAAGGGAAGATTGCAGAGAACATAGATGGTGTTCCAGCTGTTCCAAAGAGAAAGGTTGTAGGAGGCAGAGCATTACATTAGCTTTGCTGTAAGCAGAAATAGCTTCTCAGATAACAGCCAAGTTTCTTCTGCCCTCCCATCGGGGTGATTTTTCCCCAGCAATGATAAGGCTCAGCAGTTGCAATCAGTTTATCGATGATCTCACTGATGAATTCCTAAGCCTTCATGATATACCATGAGTTCTGCATTTGTGGTATAATTCTTAAAGTCCATCTAACTGGAGCTAAGTGATTACATGGGAAACTCATCTTTCATTAAAGACTTTAAATGAATTTCTAACCATGGTAATTGCAATTCTAAAAGTTTGAAAGCCTGATCCTTACAAGTTGCACCCCCAACAAGTCAAACAGTATGGTAAAAATTATTAGAACCTAATTTCTTGGGTGTGCATGTGGGGGATTCAGTTCAGGGTTCTGAAATTAACCACTGGTGCTCTTTGGTTGGATCACCACATCTGAGATGGGCTGTTTTTTCCTATGTCTAGATTTGAATTACAGAAGAGTAATTATTGAGTTTATTTTCCTTTTTAAAACAGTTTCATGCTTATAAGTCTATTCATGAGAGTTAAAACAATTAAGGTAAAGCTAAAAATATATCAGAGAACCTTTTGTAAGTCTATAGATTATTATGGGCTCTTATGCAGAATGGCTGAATAGAACACATTACTTTTTTCTCTTACACAATATCCTTGCTAAGGAAGGAAGTCTTCTAATACAAACACATATGGCCATTGAAGGACTTAACTCAAGACTGATTTCTGGCTCACAGGTCTGCCAGACTACTGGTGTAATCATGTGCAAGCTACTTCCCAATCTTCAGCTTGAAAATGGAGACCACTTTCTCTTTTGATTACAGTTTAAATACTTATATTACCTTTAATCATATTGTATGTTCTCAGGGAAAAGTAATTCCTTCTGTTCATGTATCACAGAATCATCAATCACACAGTCCCAGACTGGTTTGTGTCAGAAAGGACCTTAAAAACTCATCCAGCTCCAACCCCTGCCATGGGAGGGACACCTTCCACTAGAGCAGGTTGCTTCAAGCCCCGTCCAGCCTGGCCCTGAGCACTTACAGCTTCCTCCTATTTCCAGTATGGCAGCTAACAGAGTGCTTAGTCCTTAGATATAGCTGCATATATATACAGATAATAGGTATGTTTGTATGGGAATTTGTACACCTTTTTGTTTTGGTTTAGGGTTTTTTTGATACAGAAATTGAATTCAGATTTACACATAATTTTGCCATAAGGAAAAGTAGCTAGGGGAGAATAGATAGTGACTCTAAAGGACATTCCTGGAATACTAACCATGATTTTGAATAATGCTTCTACAGTCTTCCAAAATGTTGTTTGCTATTCCTTTGAGCAAATATTTACAGAAATAATGGTAAGATCTGCTGGGAACAGCACAAAATATTCTCAGCATGATACTGCAAGAGCAGTAGGAGCTTCCTCAAAGCATTTTTGCGTGTACCTCCAGCTAAAGACAGATTATTTACACTGGAAACAGCCTCATTTAGGATTTCAAAGAAAATTCAGCATCGCAAGGCAAGGCAGAAGAAATACTCATTTGAGCCTCTACTAAGCAGGCAAACGTCTCTATTGTGTGCAGTTTAAGCTGCATCTTCCAAAGGGCAGCGCCCAATGCGTAACCCAGGGGTGAAACATTTATCGTGGCAATCTGGGCTGTAAATTGGAGACATCTTGCAGTACACACAAATAGAAGGTTTGAATAGGGTACAGAATTTTTGTGTGCCTGCCACCCACGGAAACAATCCTCATCTAACAAAGGGCAGAAAAAGAAGTAGTAAAAGAAGGCTCAAATACCTCCCTGCCAAGAGCAGCGGCTCTGCAGGCCTGCTGATCAGGGACAACTTTCAGGGCAGTTTTGCCAGTGAACAGCTGTATTTTGGGACTGCAGTGTTTGGTATTGTTACTGCGGTCCCTTAGCCTGCTCCACTGCCTGGGAGAAATCAACATTCACGTTTCTGGACTGCAAGGAGGTCACATTTAAAATGCCCTGTGTGGCTTTCATGAGGTACAGGAAAGCTGGTTGGTAACACATGGAGACCACTTTTCAAGTTTAACAAAGTTAACACAAGGCCGAGGATCTAGAGCTCAAAATAGAACTTAAAACTTAACAAGTTTAAGGACACTTTTCTTTGGTGATAGTATCAACATCCTTCCACTTTTAAAGACAGAATGCAAAGACAGTTTCCAAATTTGGTTATTTTTCCCAGCCTGCCTGTTTCCATTCCTACCTCATCTATCAGTTACTCCAGTTAAGACGTTGATCCTTTGTCAGCTTCTCCTGTGTGCCCATGTAAGCCTGGTCTTCATACTTTTTGGAGTAATTCAGCTGAAAGCATTGCATATGTGAAGCTCTGAGGGTGAGAGCTGCTGAAACTATCTAGGACAGTACATTTGGCAGAGCCCAAGCTCCACTGTTTTCAGGATGGTGTTTTAGTGCAGAGGCACAATTCCATAAATATTAGCTATAAGCCCTTTGATACAAAACCCAGCAAGGGCTGGACTCCTATGCATCTCCCTCCAAGTGGCAAAGAATGCCAGGCCCACTGTACACTGATCCAATCACTGATAATTGATTGGACTGAAGTTGTTTCTTGAAGACAACGATCACTATGAGGTTGACAGTTCCTAACTTCATTAGAAGTTGCAGCTGCTGCTATCATTATTCTGATTAGTTACCTTGAATTGCTTAGCAAAAGACAATTATCATTACAGCTTCTCTATCACAAGGAGGAAGTGGCTCCTTATGGCAGAACTGAATTAGGAAACAAACTAGAGCATAAAACAAGGGAAGGAGAGCGAGTGTGTCACATACTAGAGAGAAGCTGATCACACCTTCCTGGACTCAAGTATTTTAAATAGAGGCTATCACACTGAAAGGCAGGAAACGGTACAACAAATGGTACAAGTAACCACTAATAGATGCTAATGTTAATCAAGTGAAATGATCCTGTAGCTGCTAAGAAGGATCTTATCAATTATCCCCCTGCTAAAAAAAAAATACCCACCCTGAAACCACCAAAACCTCTACATCAGGTGCCTGTGGAGCTGCAGTACCACCAGCTGGTGATGTATCAGATATGTTCTGCTTAGCTGGGAGCTTGGGTATGAATGTGTTTATTAGCTGATGCATTCCATTTGGGTCTTTATGAAGGGAACAGGAGGTGCAAGGTAAAAGGGATACACAGGGTTGGGTATATTGGTATCTCATACATTATTATGTAGCATTTTTTTCCTCCTTGTCTTGTCCTTCTTATCCCCCATAGTCTCCACCAAATCTCCACACCCAAACCCACTTCTCCATTCATTTCTTCTTCCCATTCCCAGTATTTGACATGGAGACAAAAAGTAAAGGGGATGCCTGGTTTGGTCATATCTATAGTGGAACAGAGAGAACAACAAGTGGAAAGTGAGATACAGTGAGAAGCTGAGCCCTTTAGAGGATCGAGACTCTGTATTCTGGGTGGCAAAGGTATATTTGCTGCTGGTGATATTATAAAGTCAGCAATGAATGTCTGGCCTTTGGGAAGAGAACTTCCCTGCAGTGTACATTCCCATAGGTGAAGACAAAACAGCATACCCAGCTCTGTGCCTCCCATCCTTTAACACAACTCTTCCTTGCTAGGAGTAGGACCAGGGCTTCAGTATGATTTTGCAGTTCTTGGCCAACACAATGGCTGGGGACAGCTGTGGTTGTCACAATATGAACTAAAGTTCATCTCTTCCCTGCCACAATCAGCCACGAAGCAGGAGTGTAGAAGTGGCACAAGGCCACTTACTTCATTTTCATGAGTAAGAGATCTAGGCATAGATGAAGATGTTAGCTGAAGTCAAAAGCGAACATGTGGGTGAGCACAGACATGGATGGCATTGTGGTTTGGGCAGCAGTTGTGGGTTGTAGTTTTACTTTTTAAACTCCCTTATCTTCCCCTTTTCCAGACAGTGGCAGAGGTTGACAAATGAAGTAGGAGATCATAGCAATCAGGGAGGCAGGAGGCTGTAACACTGGACAACTTTCTGACTACTTGAAGAGAAAGAATTGGCTAATAAGAAAGTAGAGAAAATTCAGACGTTGGCATGAATATATGAAGAAGCAAAAATGAAAGATATAACCTCTTTTGGGGAAATACAGTAGACTGACAGGATTAGCAAGTGTGACTGGGGACAAGAAGGATATATATTTCTGTCTTGCAATGTTCCTTCATCTCAGTTCAATAGACAGGATTTTGTATTGGGGTTCCAAGGCACTAAACGCACAACATCCAACAGTCCATGTCCTCAGTGGCTCACAATTAAAATCAGATGAAGAGCAAGCATGGAAGGAAACACAGAAGAGTGATACCAGAGCTTGAAGTAGAGTATGACTAACCTAGGTAGCTTTCTTGGTGGGGGCTGACCTCACTGATACTGTCTTCTCTTTCTCCTTACCTGTCTCTCTATACAGACTTACGCTTCCACAGACCACACTTTGCTCTAACCCTAGATTGTTTGTATCTCCTGGTGCTACCAGCTTCTGTCCCTCAGGCCCCTGATGTTGTCTCCTCACAGTGCCTATCCTGGTACAAAGTTTGAGCTGAGAAAGCTCGGTAGCTTTTCCTTCCCCTTCTTTATTCTACCTTTAATGATTAATAATACCTCACCAGCTAGGAACTCTGACCACAGACAATTCAGCATCTCAATTTTCTGTGGCTATTATGGATTAAAAAAATGACATTGCAAATCACTTTCAGGTTGCAAAGTCAAGCACTAAACAAAGAGGAAGTGCTGGAATTAAACTTGCCTGCAAAACTTTAATTTGGCCCTTTTGTACATAAGTATTATGATCTAGACTTTAATTACATGAAGACAGACTATTTTTTCCACATCTAAATGCATAGATGTGCAAATTCTCAAGCAGTTGACTTGATTACAAGTATGCGCAATATAAAAGTTCAATAGTCTATTGATATTTAGTCAGATTGCAGAAATTCCTCATATTCATTGCAGCAGCTGACTATATTTGGGTACTATGCCAAGAGCTGAACAAATGAAATCAGATTACTGCAAATGACAAGCAACAAATAGCCAGGAAAAAAAAAAATGGTAGAGCCACAGGAAAAGAGAGTGTGGCGAATACGAGACAACTGAATGAGGTTTAGCTAAAACAAAGCAGGAATTCTAAAGCATCCCACAAATAATACTTAATCTTTCCTCTAGTCCCCATGAAACCGACTAATATCAGCACAGCAGCTACTCTCTATTGGGTAGCTCCAAAGACTAAACCATAAAAATGGGGTGAAAGTGATATATTTGAGATATACACAAAAATTAGAGCTGACATCTTGGCCTGTAGGTCTTCTTCCAGCTGAAGAAAAAAAATAGAAAAAGGTTAATTTCAAGGTTAGAACTAACCTTGTGCTGGTTTTTTTTGTTCACCAGAGCCCAAAGCAGAGCTCGTGGCCAACATGTCACCTCTAATATTCGTAGCTATCTCAACTGTGAGTTTAACATTAACCTTTTCTCTTAAATTCTACTCTCAGAATGCTGTTGCACTGTAGATTTTATTGCAGTGTGAAGCAGCTTGGCTTGGTCATCTTTTAATCACTGGTCAGCTAAGCATAGAGGCTTTTTCTTTTTAATATCTAAGAGAAACACTTGCAGACACAGGAACAATTTTAGTCAGTACATGATAAGGGGATATAGTTTTGATAGATGCTGCATACCTTATGCTCAGTAATTAATGCAGAAGTCTAGCCCTCCTTCAGTTAAGTTAGCAACCAGACCTTCAGGGAAGTTAGCAACCAGGCCAGGCTGAATGGGGCTTGGAGCAACCTGGTCTAGTAGAAGTTGTCCCTGCCTGTGGTAGGGAACTGGGACTGGATGAGCTTTAAGGTCCCTTCCAACACAAACCAGTCTGGGATTCTATGATATGGCCTGGCAAATTCCATACATCACATATATTGTATAGATAATAGGAGAAGATTGACTGAGTCTGCAAGTTTGAACAAATCATCTTTTCTTTTAATATATTCTTTTCCTTTTACTTCCTTTGTCACTCCAATTCTCCAGTTTACTCTCCACAGCTTGACACATTCACCCTGCTTCCAGAGGCAAGAGAGGTGCTCTGTGTGCCTGGAAGATCGCTGTATACACGTTTCACATGCATGGCCCTGCCACCTTTGTATTTTTACCTAATCTTAAATATTTCTGTGTGGGAAACTCTGAAGTAATAATGCATCCTGCATGGCTTCTGTTGGAGGACAGGGGGTACTGCCTCAGCTGTTTATAGAGAGGAGAAAGGAGCTCTACTCTTAGTGTTATATTCCAACTGAAGGTGTACTGTAGTTTCTGCCTGCGCTTTAGCATAGGACACAGGTGAAGATGCAGAACAAAGATTTCACGTGTGGCAGGAACAAACCAGAAATCCTACGTAGGAGTGAGAAGAGAAAATTCTGTGTGTAGTGTGTGAATGTAGCTTAAAAATAAACTCTATCCCACTAAACCATTAAATGTAGTCATACGTTATAGTCATACACAGTCATACATTGAGACAAATTCTATGTATTTGATTTTCACTTAGTTCACATCATAAAAATCAGTGAGGCAGTATCAGTTATCCTGCTGCCACTCCAGAGCAGTTTCAAGCACCAGGAAAAGTTTAAGATGATTTATTGTAGCTGCATGGCTCATACAAGTTCAGTTCCTGGCTGCATGATCTCCGCATCAAAATCTTTTCATAACTAGTCTTTGTAAAAACTGGACAGGAGAGTACATCTCTGGGTATGCCATTATACTGTGCTTGGCTATGCTGAAGACATGGAAGGTGGCCTCTGAGCCCAGCAGTGTGGGTTTCAGCAGCTCCAGCTATCTCACATTATCTTGATGCTGCCAGTATGTGAGTACATACCCACTCCTGGTCACATCCCTTCCAATCAGCAGGGATGCTCAAAGAGCTACTTCCAACTTCAAAGCCACAAGTTGCTCTGAACAACAGGTTTATTCATACAAAAATCTTGAAGGGATCTTAGTATAGACGTGTTGTGGTTTACTTAAGGTTTCTTATATTGTTCTATCTTCAGTTACATGAAGATGTGTGGAAGGCTGTTCTCATTTCACACACAGAACTCCCATATCCCACCTTATTAAAAATCTGATACCTAAATTGTCCCATTTGAAAAGCATAATGTCACTGAACCTTTTCCTTCAACAAGAGTGTCTCAGGCATTCGCCATAGCATTTTACAGTACATCACGCTGGCCTGCAGGATTGCTTGAGCCAACACCACTCATCTCTAATGATAATATGTGGTGCTGGGCATAAACCCACAACATACAGTGCAGTGTGCAATGTCTGGGCCAGACAGTTTGTTGTCCGAGTGTCTGCCTGGCTCTTTAAAGCATGGCACGGGAGACTTGGTCTTTATTTCAAATTACTGAACTGAGACTTCTGCTAATTTTTCTGTTACATCAGAAAGTCAAAGAGAATTTCACTTCGCAAATAATTCTGCGGGCTCACAGACTACAGCGTACAAATATAGTCCACAGGGAAAAATCCTGCAGGGCAAAGCTGTCAAAAGCAGTGTCACTCCCCTGTTAGAAGCACAGCCATGTACAGGGAATGCCAAGGGCATAGCTGGACCTCCATGTGCTACTAGGGAAAATTATCTGTTGCAATTAAAGGCAGGAAGAAAAGTGATGAAGGTCAGGAAACAAACATTAAATCTTGCTACCTAACAATGTTCTTGTCTTGTAAATAAATATTTCATGGCTGTCCCTAGGAAGCCTTACAGCTATGCTGTGTTTTGAAATGGGTTATATTGGGAAGAGCAGCATAAATCAGCTAACAGCAACCCACTGACTCGGGGATTTTTCTTTATAGGTGATAAGGCAAGAGAAGAAATCACAGAAATTAAGGTGTGTAAGAGAAGAATCAGGTCCATGACATGGACTCTTGTTTGTTCTTTATTTAAGGAAATGCAGTGAAGACTTTAAGGTTACAAAAGATGGGATGACTGTAGGCTTTGATAACAAACTGCAAGTTTCAATTCTAACATGTTTCTAGTGGCTGAAAGTTCACTACAGTGAAAGATGTCCAGCATTTTGCAAAAACATCTGCTTCAGTTAGGAGCAATCCTCCATTCACACACAAGATCAGTGTAGCAAATGGCTACAAATGAGGACTATCTCATTACAGACTATCTCATTAAAGCTGGCTATGGACTCATGCCACAGCCTCTTGGCAGAGCAATTCCAAAGACTCACCAGCCCCAAATCTAAAGCATCATCCATAATACACAGAAGAAAAATAGATGCTCCTTTGATCACACTTTCCTTAAAAGAGTAAGAAATTAAGACAGAAATAGCTCCCAGTTGGTTTCTTAGGTTGGTGGTGTGTATTGTCCCACTTCATTTGAGGGGGAACTAGGAACTGTAATTGCCTCCTGAAATCATTTTCCATTCATGAATTGCCAGGTAGTGAACAAGATGTTAATTGTTCCAGCAACAGAAGCAGCCAGTGTGAAAGGTACTGTCTCCACAGAGGAAGGGAATGCACAACTACCCTGGGCCTATTCACAGAAGCAATGATGTTCAATCTTATTTGCACTAAACTCCTTCATGTTTCCCAATAAAAGAGTGCCTGTGTAGCAAATAGCCTTGAATTCAAAGAGCTGGGGTTAAAAGGATGAAGAAGAGAATAACTTAAGTATTCCCACATGCTGTTGCTCGTCATCTGATTGAATCTTCTGGCTTGTCCACTGATCCAAGATTTCGTCATGTGTGCCTAAAGGCTGACACAATCTTTTCTGTATATTGTAGCAGGAAACCTATTTTATTGCTGTTCCAAGGCAACAATTCACAGAGCTTTTGTAAGTAGCTGAGGATGACATTTTTAGAGGGTTAACAGTTCCAATAAAATACACCCCCAGCTCTGAAACTCAGTTTAGAGTACACCATAAAATGAGATGTGACAAAAGAAAACAGCAGCTATTAAAAAGATAAAGGAAAAAGGCTCTTAATTAACTTAGCTTCAACTTCACCCTCCCATAGTTCTGTTAAATGTTGAGTGGAGGATGTTACTGCTGTGTGAGTGGAAGGTAGGCTGCAGTCAGTATATTGCCTACAGTACATACTTCATGAGATTAGTACAACTCGCTACAGTCAAAGGCTAAATCGTAGTTTCACTGTGACCTAGCAGTCACTGGAATAAGCTCTTCTATGAAGAATGCATCTAGCTACAAGTATACAGCATGTACAGTTACTATTTGTACATCACTCTCTTGTAAGGAGAGCATAGTGACTAGTAATGTCCCTCCATGAAAGAGCTTCTGAAACACCTATTTGTGAAAGCAGCAGAGTGGTCTTGTTTCAGTACTATTCAGAGGAGGGCACATCAAGGGCTACACCATCTCTTCTGTGAAATGATCCTACCTGAACACAGGAACAGTTACGTTTCTTTCCAAGCCTTGTGTTTAGCTGCAGTACACATTAGCTCAGCCTCCTTACCCCTCTCCCACAAACCACCAAACATGTTCATTACGATTTTTTCCTGAAGAAAGCAGCAACTCTGATTTCTATCCCAATCATGTCACAGTACAAGTGCCTTAAAGCTAATGTGAAGGGTTGCTTAGCAACTGCACTAAGCCTGATGGGATCATCCTGCTACTGATTTTTGCATTGATATTTTGGTTCTCAAGGATGCTTTGTAATAATGAAAGACAATATTAACCCTGTTTCCTTACCTCAGAATTTAATTGATGCTTTTTCTGGAGTGAGTGCAACTGCTTTCCAAAATGTCTGTTTTGTTAGCTTCTTTAGGGTATTTGGGAGCAACATACAGCAATGGGTCCATCAGAAACACAAGTTTCAAACAAACAGCATCTGGAGATCTCACTGATCCTCTTAAATCTATACAAAAGTCTCTATTTGTGAAGGAACTGTTGCTGGGTATGACTTATGAGTTCACAGAACAACAGCAATTGCATGCAATCTCTGCTGGTGACTTTTGGAAGGTCTGTGTCAACCATCACCACACATAATAATTGTGTTCTACACTGATTAGTTAAAAAGAAAGCCTTTAGAGAAAGAATTATCACATCCTACAGTATCCAAAATCAAACAAAAAAGAAGCTGGATGAATTGAACACCAAACAATACACTTACGAGGGAGGACTACATATTAGTAAGCAGTTCAGTTTAAGGGGATTGCTCCAAGGACACCTAAACTCGATTATGTTTTTTACCAATACAACTCCACAGTAACAGTCTTACACTCTTTGTAAGGACCAGGAATTTCTGTCTTTAAGAAAGCAGATTATTATTGCTGGGCTAAGAAGTGGCAAATTCGTGTTCCATCCTGCCTCAGCCCTAATGTAGGATCATCTCAAAGATACTAATACCCATTCAAAAGGCATTGCTGAGTTGAGTGGCTGACTTTATTCCTCTTTGTTTCTGCTGGACTTAGTAGAAAAGTCATAGTTGGGAAGACAATAGGTATTTTTCTACTGTCACTATTAAAATGCAAACCATGGACAGACATCCTGGTGCTGTCAGCTCCCATGGCCAACACAGAATCAACGGGACTGAGGCAGAGACAGGTAAGTTATAGAACTGCACTCTTTAATCAAGAAGGAATGTGAAGCTCCCTATAACTGACAGCAGGCACTTGAATAGATGCACAGATAGTGCCTTAGCACTAGACATCCTATCTGAGAAGAGATACAATAATAAGATTACTCTTGCTGGAGCTTCAGCGCAGTGAGCCAAAGGTGCAGTTCACATTACTTCACGCTACTCTGTCAGATGCAGTTCCTGGCTACCATGCTTCTGACCCTACACTAAGGCTAGCGATGAAAAGTTGCCAACATGCCCCTCTACAAGCTGTTAGACTGTATTATTTAGAATAAAGAGTATTCTAACCAGAAAGCCCCAAAGCTCCATTCAGATTGGCTTTGCAGTAGCAGTGACAGAAGTATTGTCTGATGGGAAGTATGATTAGGCCATCCACTAATTCCACGTGGTAATCAATTAGTTCCCGTGGAAAATGACTGGCCATCCATGACCTTAAATTACAGGCACTGGAGAAGTGATCTCCACAGCTCTCCACACAGATCTTAGGCTCCTTCTTCTCAGATTCTGAGCAGGTTCTCCTTGCTGCCCTTGCACGTAGCCTGTGGGCATGCTGTTATGGACCTCACACAGAGCCTGAGATCTCTCAGGTTGTAACCTGCAGCCCAAGGAAATCAACTGGCGCCATTCCCTCTATTTTGATAACAGAAGCAGCCCTCCTTACCAAATCAATTCTAAACAGAACAAGCTGTTTGACAATTACCATCTTCAACAAATATTTCCAGCCATCCTCAAAACACTATGGCAAAAAAAAAGGCAAAATTTCAATCAACAGAAAATAGATGATTGTTCTAAAATGACAGCTTTCGTGCTGTTTATCCCAAAGGATCCTCAGAGCTTATGGAGTGTGAAATAAATTTGCCACTGGTTAAAAATGTAAATTCTTTAAATACATAAAACCCTAATGAAAAGGCTTGTAACATTTCCCTTTTCCTGATTCCCACTTTTCTCTTTTTATCTTCTTACAAGACACTGATTATAATTACAGTGGAGACTAAAATGTAGGCTTGATTTTGTGTTTAACAATTATTTGGAAAGTAAAATGGGTTCTTCATGCGTGCATGTGACTGGGCATGTGCATGCGCTTCTACACATAAATGCATATATGAATTGTGCCATGGCTTTAAAAGAATTCTAAATGCACTGAGTGCATTTCATATTTAAATGCACGTAATTTGTAGCAACCACACAGAAGAGTCTGCCTATGGAGATGAGAGAGAAAAGCTGCTCTGAGATTCCATCACCTCCTTAATGCTTTCAAGATGCATAGTAACGCAAAACGAAGGGCCTGACTCTGCCTTCCTGGAGAGGCAATGAGGGCTCCAGGATCAGTGCCACCACCTGTCACTTTCTGCTCATGGTTAGAAGGAGCTTGTGATCATCCCCTGCAGGGTTGGCTGTTGTCAAGTCAGAGCACGCTACAGCTCATGCTTACTCTGCACTGCCCTGCAGGCGCAGGATGCAAGCTCAGGGCTGAAAGAGCACTCTGTAGCACAAGACTCAGGCTTGCAGCAGGAGCAAGCGTTTGCTAGTTTAGTGGACTCATTTCAGGTGCCTATTCTCTTTTAACTAGGATTTCCCATTTAGCATATTGTGAGGAACTAAAAAGTGAAATTAATAGTTTGCCTGAGTGAGAGCTGGGTGAAAAGAAAGCAGTTTGGACCCTCATGTGTCAGTCCTCTACAAGACCAACTCCCTGCTTCAAATTGCAGTGTCTGCTTCTTCACAGTTGTGGTTTTGCTGGGTGCTGGATTAGGTTTAGAAGCACTTGGTAATCCTTGCCTTACAATGATTCGTTCCTTAGGAATGTTATCATCATAGATCCTGTGAGCAGGCTCCCCAAGTCCTTTAACAGCCACTGCACATGTGCAAATCAAGCGTGCAGCAGAAAGCAGTGAGCCCAACAAGACTCTCGCAGGTGGAGTAGTGGGTGCAACGTGCTGGACTTAGGACAGACACACCACCAAGTCATCCATACACAAGCCCAGCAGAACCAGAACACAGGGACATGCACTGCATATAGGCAGAAGCCTGGCACAGTCAGGACACATCAGCCTTGCTCACATATTGGACAACAAAGGTGGGATCCTGCCTGCTTTGGTAATCCCAGTGTTATACCATAGACTTTGCAAGGGGCCCTAAGATTACGCCTGTTTCTACCCCAACACATTATGATGATCTTTAGACTACTAGAACTCTGCTGCACAGGCTCTTGGATCAGAGAGCTGATGATCCGGGCCCTAGTCCCATCACTCCTGCTCACCTGCTGTGCGTACAGCTGTGTGAATAGTAGCTTGCATCTCATTCTTCCTTGAGAAAATGAAAACATCCTTCTCTCATGCCAAGCTTGCTTTCTCACACTTACTTAGGTCACATTCTCTTGTAGAGTATCCCTAAAGACTTCTGGTGTCAGATTGTTTGAGATTAAGTACTCTAAGCAAGGTAGGGACTGTATCCAGACTACTGGAATAGCTTTTGGAGAAGAACTTTCCTATGGTCTGTACCTGGCTCTCCAGCACCAAGTTCATAGCATATGGAATGCCAGGAGGAAACTAGCGAGCGTATAACACTGGCAGTCAGTTTGAGGGACCAGGGCTTGCTCTTATTCTTGAAGCACAGCTCAGAGTGGCAATTTGTTTTAGGTAAAGAAGGAAGATTAGAAGGAAAGATTTCCTTCTGGATCCTTTTCTAGTGGCAAAATGTACCAGCAATGACTAGTTAGCTTTATAGTGCAGAAGTTGTACTTGCACTGAACTCTCAGAGTCAATACATAGGCTGTCTATGTTCTTGTTCCTCCCCCTTTTTGTAATTATTCCCAATTCATGCTGGAAAAGGCTAATGATGAGAGAAAGTTATTATCCTTTTCATTTCATAATTAATGCTCTCTATCCTCATCAGTAGGTGTCTATTGTTTCCTATACTTCGCATTGCTCTGAAGAAAAAGATACTAAATTGGATAAACGACTGTTCTGCTCCAGTATGGATAACCCTACAGTGATACAGATGTGTGAAGCTTGTGTGAATGCACAACCAGTACCTGAATGACCTCAGAAATCTGCAATACATTTTGAATGACCATCTGTGCAGAAGGTATTACTGTAAAGGGTATAGGGCAGTCTTCTCTGGAGCAAGGCAGGTGCACAATAGAGCCAGGTCCAGTTATCCCTTTATTATGGAGGAGCCCAAGTTTTGCTTTGGAGTTAGCCACCTAGATCATAGAATCACAGAATGGTTTGGGTTGGAAAGGACCTTAAGATCATCCAGTTCCAACCCCCTGCCATGGGCAGGGGCACCTCACACTAGACTTGTCTGGCCTCTATTTTTGTAAAAAACAATGTTCTTGTTAGGCTGATGTCACTGGTGTTGTCTTGCACACATTTTCTGTCTCTTTCTAAAACATGAGTCGTTCTTGCAGTCAAATGGACAGCCACCAGCATTACCAACATTAGAAAAGAAGTGTACCATCATCTTACTTTAGAGATGACAGACACAGGAGTAGGAAAGGACCTTGAACATTCAAACAGGAGTTTAATTCAAATTTGAACTGTGTTTTACATCAACTTTAGACATTCCTCTCCTTTTATAATTTCTTCATGTGTGAGGTTTGACTTACTCGGTTGTCTAAATTTGGTTTGTGCATGTGATTCACACTGACTCTGAGACTATAAATCTAGCAACCAAACTAAAGCCTCAGTCAGACCCTGCCCAAGGAGCCTGCTATGGAAAAAACAAAGTGTTTGACAATGCAAAACCACACTCGCATTTCAGTACTAGACAGGACTGCATTAATGACAAAGGAAACTGAAAAAGTGTAAAACAATTTGAACCAAACCAGACAATTTGTTGTCCAGTCCACATTTGTGTGTATCAGAACTAGATATGGTAAGAAGCTTCCACCCCTAAAATGATTTATTTATATAAAGAATAAGAAGGGAAGTTTGTTCAGTGGAACAAAGACCCTCATTCTCCTACTAACACTATTGTGTGGAATGAAAGCGGGGGTAAATGAACTTCAAAAGACCTGTTTCAGAGATGATAGCAATTCTAGGGATATGATTTCTAACGAGTTCATTTCAGAGTTGGCTTCTTTGCTGCCACAAAAGGATTCAAGAGTTTCTCGTGACTAGAAGTTTTTAATACCTTTCCTCTCTATCCATTCCTTATGTCAAAACACTCAGTACAGCTTCTAACTTTGTGAGGAAATAGATTACATTCTGTAAAAATAGCATCTTTGATAGGCTGGCTCTTCTCTCCTTGGCTACTTATTTTCAGGAACCTGATAGGAATGTAACATCTTAAGCCCTTTTTTCCTGTGTCGTATCTGTGTGAACTTTACCAAGTACAGAGATTTCTGAGGGCACGATGAGAAAATGAGTATCAAAGCCTTATAAGATGCCTTTCCTTAGGAACCCAAGATGAAGATAAGTAAGTTCTCAAACATTTTTTAGATAAACCCCTGGTTGGTGAACTCAGGAGGATACAACTTTGCAGGCTTGCCTCCGGGCTCAGCAGGGAGCAGTTGATGCAGAGTTTCTCAGGCTCTTTCTCCTCTTCCCACATCTCATTGTTTCCATGCCAAAATAAAAGAACCAGAAATCTATTTTTATAGTAGGTCGTTCTAGCTAAATACATCCATCGTCTTCTGGAGGTATTATATGTGAGTTAACATTCTCTTTTCATTCTAAACCAGGCTATATTTTGCAAATATAATTTGTAGTTCAGGCATAGACCAGCAAACCTGCTTGGAAGACTCTGCATGATAGATTTGTCCAAGTTATTTCTGTTGAAAGCACCTATAAATAGCTCATATAGCGCCTCAAGTGTTTTATGGAATTATTGGGAGTTTTGCCTGATTAGAAGAAATAAGAAGTAAAAGCTCTGAGAAGGGAGCTCAGGACTTTACATAGTAATAAAGAACAGTAATCGAAGGGCTGTGGGTCTATTCGTGTGCTTTAGCTGAAGCACGTAGTCAAGTATTTTGCTCAGCTGGAGATATTTTGCCTGTAAAATAATTGTTCCTTGTTTCCCAATACAATAACAACCACAAAAGGTTTCAGCTCAAACAATGTGCGTTTGATCAGAACTTTGTTACTATTAATTCATTTATTCACCGGTGTTCTCACACAAGTCTTATTTATTCAGTGTGGGTTCCCTTTTTTTCCTTTGCATACCCAAGATCTGGAAGCAATTTCTCAAATATAGATGTCTGGAGAAAAAAGAAAAGGGAATTGTGTGCTAGAAAATAGACTACAGAATCCTCGGAGCATATGGCAGCTTACAGATTGCATATGCTTCCGTGCCTAATTGTCTGAATGTGCATACCAGGGTTTTGAGGAGCACTGCAGGGACAGCTCCTCTTGGTAGCTATTAAACAAAAAATGCAGCTAAACACCAGTCAGTATGGGGTTTTGAAGGGCAAGGAGGTAACAATAGGGAGTATCACTCTTGTTACAGGTAAACATGATCTTTAGTAACTAATGCAAGTCAGAATGAATGACAGCCTTATTGGAAATTGTTTTCATGTCCACATCGTGAACTAAGGAAAGCTCCGTGTTTCTTCTGGAGCATGGAAATAGAGCCGTCATCTTGCTCAAGTTAGTGATGTCCACCCTTCACAATACTTTCTGGTGGATTCATTTAAAAAAAAACTGTTTTCCCATCTCTTCACTCAGGTAGCTAACAGCATGCTCTCTTTGGAGCAGTTTGATTGCATCCTTGCCTGACTGCAGCCAAAAGACAATACTCCTTTACACTGATTCCAATGGAATTTACATTAGGCCTAAAGAATCACAGGGCATTCACCAGTGGAATTTACAGGTGAGGCAAGAAGGATAAGTTCATAGCATCTTATGCATACCTTATTCCTAAATGTAGATCCATTTACTACAGTAGTAGATAGATTAGCTCTTCTGCTAGTCTACCACGTCAAAGCTGTTTCTCTCACTTACATGTCAAACTTGATGAGATGCTGGATGAAGTGTTTCACTAAACTCACTCTAGGAATAGCTGTCTCTACACCACAAAGAGTATGTGTACTGTTCCATGTACGTGGTATTTATAATGAGCATTTGTTTTCAAGGGATTTGCAATAGAACAGCAGATCTGCAAAGCTCAGTGCTGGTTTGCTTCCAGAGCTGTAGGTAGCTGATTGTTCATTTGGTGGACATATGCTTAGGGGTGGACTCATTGCATGTCTTTGAAAATCTCTTGGAGTATTTTTTACCCAGCACAGAGTTAAAGCTCCTTTCATTCCTCCTTTTCAGCTGTGTCTGATTCACTCATCTGAGTGGTGTTGCAGGATGAAATTTCAATCTGAGATAAAAGGATTAGATGAATCTTGCTTTTTTTTTTTTTCCACAAAACCCCACAGTCTTTAATTCTCTTTTTCCTGCAAAGTCACTGCAATAGAAGCAGCTTTTATCACCATGGGTAGCGAGCTGCTGTACTACTTGGGATCTAAATTATACTGGGTTTTGTTAAGATGGCTACCTGCTGGAATAGCTTCAGAGGTTTTGCATTCATATACCACAAACCCAGCAAGTTCTCCGTTAAGTTTTCTGCTGAAACCCATAGACTTTCATTACCTTTTGTAATTGGGACTCTCAGGAAGAGCTAACCTAATGCTCCCTAGTATCACTGAATGATACCTATGGCCTTCAATCGATTTGAATTCAGTGAATTTGACTAGCAATTGCAGAGGTGCTCTGCAAAGATGGAGAGATGCCAGCTCAATCACACCGACGAAGAAAACTCTTATCATATGCTATGGATGAAGGCATGAGAAATGAGAGGTTTTTCATATGGCCAAAGATATTACAAATGATAGTTAATCTAAGCTAATCAAGAGCATCCAGTATCAATGACATCCAAAGAATGTGATTTCTAGATGTGTCCATCATAGGAGAGTTTTCTGAAACGACCATTGTTTAATTACAGCCCAATACACATTTGTCTAAATAAATTTGACCAGCATAACTACCTATCGACATGGCAAGTAAGAGCTCTCATACTTCGCAGGAGTCAAGGCCAGAGCTCAAGAGTGTTAGGAACAACGGATTCACATTCCCAGCCCTCATAAACGTAGCACTGCCAGCTCTGCCTACGGGGAGCAGAATGCACAAGCACCAACCTCCCCTGCAGAAGAACTGCTTTCCCTCCTATGGAAGTAAACATCATGTTTTCCTGGTGCAGTTGCTTAGTTTCAACAAACTCTGCACTATATACAATAACTTAAACACATCGATGTGTGTATATATATATATATATATATATATATATAAAACTTTTCATTTTCAGAGCAGTAGGCTTTGGCTTTCCTCACTATGAAAGCCTTGCAAAAGGCTGTCCGAGGACACCATACACAGTCAGCAGTTTCCTTCAGCCAGACAATCAAGCTGCTTCCAGTCACTAAAGAGCTGAACATCTGTTACTTGGCAACTGGGGAGGCAATTTGGGAGCATATACCACCCTTGCCACACTCTTCTTGCAAACCTGTCACAGCCCCAGCTACTTCGCGCAAGTAATCCTTTCCATAAATATGGAAGGCTAATGTAACAAGATTATACGTTCCCAGAAATAAATACTTTAGTTCCACGCTTCTCTAAACTATAGCTAAGGGATCTTTAGTATATCATTTCCTACACAACAACTGATCAGTCAAAAACTGTTTCTAGGTGAGAGACACAGCTTGGGTAAAACATTCCAGTACACATGAATTCAGCAACATCGATCAACAACAAGCTGCTTGCTTTTACGGTTAACACAGACCACGTACCTGCATGAGGTTTTAGCTCTGTTTGAGAAACTGCCAATAAGCTCAAAAGCCTGAAGTTATTCACAGACACACATTACACAGAATCTCCATGTTTGATACTGATGAATTTAATTTAAGGCTTGTCTCTGCTTTACCCTTTCTAGATACAACAGGTTGTTATGATCTTGCGCTAATTTCTATATTTACTTTTGGTGCTTTGTTGTCAGTTTCCTTCATCCTTAGTCTTATGTGTTTTGAATGGCACCTTTCTTAGTCCTCAGCTCATTATTTCTAGTGATTAGTTAGCATTGCAGTTGAAGACCCTACAAACAAAAATCACAACTGCTTTGGCTCTCTTGCAAAAAAAAAGGCATTCCATATTTACTTTGCACTGCGCAATTTTGGTGCCTTTTCATGTGAAGAGGCACTGGAGATGTTCAGTCATTCAGGTGGACTGGTTTTGATCGTCTTAACAGCTACAACTTGTTTTATACTTTCTTTTATTCTATTTTTTATGACAGTTCTTGTTCTGAAAGCAAAATATGTTTTGCTGACATTGATAGATGGCATTTTTGAAGCTTTCCTACAACTTGCCCAAGTAAAACGTTTATATACACTGAGGAGAGGTTTAAACCTCTTGAACGTATTCCCAGATGAAGCTTTTTAAAATAGCAACCTTTTAAAAATACATTGCTTTGTCATCAATGTCATCAGTCAAAAACATCAACATGCTTCCTTGGAGTTCCATGATTCCTCCTGCTAACAGCTGCTTCCTGTGTGACTAACAGTTTGGCAAGTTCAAACCTTCAGATGTTGACTTGATAGGCAGAACAACTCACACCCTTTCTTTTCCAAGTAGGACAGCTAGGTTTACATACTCTCTTCATCATCTACTTGGATAGAAAGATATTTATGTTTGCTTTCTATGGAAGAAAAAAGTATAACCAAATAAGCAATGACAATAAGGAGCAAGACAAAACCCAACGTATCTGCTCAACTATGTCAGGAATTTGAACAATAGCTTTAACAACACATTTTAACTCGATGGAAGTCTAACACAAGCAGACAAGTCTACTTTGAAAATATGTATGTGCAGCTCTGAGATATCGGTGCACCAACTCAGGAGGGCAGCTGTTCACACAGAATAATTGCTGCATAGGTTATCAGCTTGGGAAGAGAAGAGCCAGGAAACATGGAGCCAACCCTAGTGACTTAGGTGGTTTTATCATTCTTTTGACTTTGCTGCTATGAAACTATTCTGACTACAACTGGGGTCAGACAGGTAGGTACTAAATCTAGTGCTATTTTGGCTTGAAATGAGAATGAATGGGAAATAATTTTGCATTCAATTAACATGTGTAACGGACCATATTTGCCACTGGCACCTGCAGGCTACTGCTACACACCTCCCTTCAGTTTTCCAGCATTCCTGCTCACTGTGTTTGGAATTTACATCTGCCTTCAACCGTATTCCCCAGCTGCTACTGAGAAGTAATGGTCTTAGGTTGTATTTCCTTCAAGCAGACTTTGGGCCTGGGCGCTTAAAGCATTTCTGAGACTCCCTGGCACAGACAAAGCAGTACATTTGCAATCCTACTTTCACATGTGACTCCGAAATTTGCACTTTGTGTTTAGTGTGAGGGGGAAAAAGAGGTGTCTGTGGTCTGCGCTAAGTTGGGTGTAGAAATTCACCTGCCCGTTGCAGTGCGGTGCTGGTACATTCTCCATTTGCAGTCTAGGCTCAGTTATCTAGCTCTACATTCAGGATAACGATTACATCTCCTCCCAACTCTCTCCAGCCAAGACTGCTGCTGTTAAGGGAGAATGGTTTACTAAACAACATTGACATTGTTAAAAATTCATAGAATATCCAACACAAACTCCCAAATGCTTCTGTGATACAGGCAGCTCTTCTGACTGTGGAAGCTCAGGATTTAACTTCCAGGTTGCAGTGGAGATGCTCTGCAGAAAGAGGTGCAAGTATCAACAGAGGCAGTAAATATTCTCTAACAAACGTTAGCTTGTTCCCTTCAGTCTTCAGAAATTAGTGGAATCTTTCTAACTAAAAACCAGTGGTAACAACTGTGGTAAAATGAAAAATCGGGATTACAAAAGGGTTTGCTCAGTTTTTCTGCTGTCACCTTGAATCTTATTGCATAATTCCTTAAAGCCTTGTCTAGCATGTAAATGAATCTGGGGGATGATGGTTCACCATCAGTAATGCTTTGACTCTTCTAAACACTTTATTAACAGTTAATGATTTCTAATTATGGTTTCTGTAGCAATTAAATTATTGGCTTCTTTTCAAGTATTAAATTAGGATTTTTTGCTTCTGTTCTCTGTGCTGACACACATTTGGCGTATTGGTAGGTAGCCTGAGTACTGTAGTGGTGGCATTTATACATACAGAATGACTCCTGTAACCCAGCTGGGATGTACTGATGAAATGAAAGTATTAATTTCATGTAAGACCCACCACAAAGCAGGTCATTTAATGTGAAGTCAATTGCAATTTAAAAATCTCAATGATTTTTAAAAAATCAATACTTGAAATAGCAAAGAATTCTTATTTGAGGACTTGGAAGAGCTATAAATGCTCCTTCCTATAATTAGGATTGTGAGATGCAGCCACAACCACATCACTTTACCCTTTAAGATTATAAAAGGGTAATCAGCTGTTAGAATAGCTTAGCAATACACACATTATCACTGGGGCCTTTACATCAGCCTCATCATCCCCCTGAAGCATGCACTGCAAGTTATTAGACTTACTGCAGCATTTGCTGTATGAAATACCAACAGGAATCACAAGATGTCTGAAAGCTGATGGCACTGTGGTCGATATGCTGAACAGAGACCAAGTGAACAAAGGCTCTTGGGGTCATTAGACAAGTGAGCTGTCGTTGATCAAGTACCCTTCTACCTGAACAGAACTCGCATCTTGCATGTCATCTTACAAAGGAGACTGGCTAACCCTCTTTTGATATCACTTCATTTTCAACAGCTCAGTGTGCCAAGAGCTGAAGAGATGTCTTCATATTGAGCTTAAAGGCCCGATTCTCAGGCAGCATGATCAGCCTACAGGAACTTTGGTTAAAGCCTCCAGTTAATTTAAAGTCACAGGTTGGTATGGGCTTCAGACAGCAAGCAGAAGTAAACTAAGGATCTAAATTGTACCAGGGTGCACAGTCAAATTTCTTTGGTAGGTTTCCACTAAAGAAGTTTTAGAGAAGGAGAAAAGGTTGCTATAATCTGTCCCCTTATATCAAGAGAAGCAGCTCTAGTTTGGACTGTTACAATACAACATGCTTTACCAAAAAAAACCCAATATTTGTGCTCTGGAAGAGCACGGTGTGCTATCTCTGATTAACAGCCTCTTGCTGATAAGAGCTACATGAAATGTTTCTCTAAACTCACAAACAGCTAGAAACTTGTAATAAAGTAAAGTAAACGGGCTCAATTCTCTCTGAGCTGGTATCTGGCATTCAAGACCCGGACTTGCACAGGTTTCAGATTAGACTTCATGCTCCGTAAGCTCATAGTTACTGTGCTGTTTCCCATGTATTGCATCAGTGATAGAACACTTAGATATGAGCAAACCAAACAAGAAACCAGTCAAAGCCTTGTACTTTTGTTTAAGCTTCTGATACTCAGAAAGATTTTAAAAGGACAGTGTATTTTTCTATAGGTGTACAAGGCAAGGACCTAGAAATAGGATATTTCTGTTTCTAATGCCTAACATTTTCTGCTTTTCACTGGAAATGAGATATCTAAACAGAGCAGTGCTGTCCTAAGTCGGATGTGAACCAACTCAGAAGAGGTCCATTTAGTTCTTGAAGTGGTCACCACTTGTGGGCTCACTGACCCTAGGATACTCCAGAGCACACTCAGAAATCACTCTGGATATAGAGCAGATCTCACCCAAATGGGAGTGAGAAGCCATCAGTATCAAAGCCTGAGGCAGCAAATACTAAGTTGGGGTGTTTTTTTTGAAGAAAAAGAAAAGAGACAAAGCAAGCAGGAGTATGAGATGTTTTATCCTGGCACCATTTAACAGAAACCAAGTATGGATAGGAAATGACTGCCTTTCCACCCAGCGCATATGCTTACACATATGACCATCTCTTCGTATGCACCCACATACCTATACATATCCATCCACATAAATATTGTGAGGTACAGTAAAAAAAAGGGCATTGAAAAGGTTCTAGGGAGGAATTTGCCAAAATGATGCAAAGTATGACTGAGGCCAGCATTATTTAGTGAATCAAACAGGACGCCTCAGTGGTGTTGAGACAGTCAAGGATCCACTGGAAAAAAGATATGGACCATGTCACTACTGACTCACAAAAACTTGCATTCCCACCACCAGACCCCCAGCAGTAAAGTGCTTGGAAGGGAACATCATAGAACCCTGAGCAAAGCATCACTGGTACTTGACTACTCTGAGGAGCTTGCCAGCAGCCTTGCATTCTTCCCAGGTTAACTGGTTGCCTCTCTCCCCACCTGGGGCAGGAGGTGATACCACATCAAAGCCACAAAGCACATTTCTGCTCCAGCTCACAGGACTGCAACATGAGGATCGTGCTCTGTTCTCAGCATCCCTTTCTTACCACATTCACTTGCAAACCTAAATTTTAGGCTGAGTCCAACACATCCAGGCCTCCTAAATGTGTGTAAGTGGTGGGGGGTTTGTGGACACTACCACATCAGTCCAGTTAGCTTCTTTAAGGGGCATCTCATGCCCTTGAGCTGACAGCATCTTAATAGTGAGAAATATTAAATCTCAGTGGGAATGCTTTCAGAATTGGATTGCAGCCATCACACATGCAATGGGGAGAGAAGGGGTTGGGGGGTTTGCCTGGGAGACAGGTCTGTATCTTGCACCTTGTATTGATGAGGTTTTGGGAACCTGGAAATGTCTGAGAACTCTATAATTCATTTAAATGGGCAGAAAAATAAAGAGGCACATGGGGAAAATGAAGGCCCCTTCCTGACACATATCAAAAGGGCTGAGCTCTTTATGTACCATCAGGGAAGCATTCATTGATTTCACAGAGATGAGCTGGGTAATAGAATTCTGAGCTTTTCAGTTGCAGCCACTAAGTCAACTGCAGGTCATTAATGTCAAAAAGAATCTTCCTGTTGCACTTGGACAGGGTACGTGAAGCTTCCTTCACTACTGCCGGTCTCATTCTGTATCACCTCTTCAAAAAGAGCCCAAACTACAATCTCCAGGATGGTCCCTCTAAGATCTGTACTGGTATCACAATTCATGAGGACCCCACCTAAAGCTATAGCAGGAAGTAGTTTGCTGCAGGCCAAAGCCATCTATAGCAGGGCTCAAGTTAGAGGAGAAAGAGTTGTGTGATTCGGCTAATGGTGTAAGTAACGTTGTACAGTGCCCTGACATCCTGTTCTGCCACATGAGAATCATCCAGCTTGCTATAGCAAGTACATATTTTGGTGGTACTTGCTGGATTTGCTAGCTATCTGTGTTTGGTATTACACATATTTTAGGAGAAATTAGTAAGTCTACCTAAATTTTAAGACATTCTTTCCTGTGAGGGTGCTGATGCACTGGAATGGGTTGCCCAGGGAAGCTGTGAATGCTCCATCCCTCGCAGTGTTCAAGGCCAGGTTGGACAAAGCCTTGGGTGCCATGGTTTAGTGTGAGGTGTCCCTGCCCATGGCAGGGGTTTGGAACTTGATGATCTTAAGGTACTTTCCTACCCTAACCATTCTATGATTCTAAGTGCTGGATCCTCTGTGTAAGCATTTCAGGACTTGTTTTATATCAAGAGTAAAAGAATGGGGACAGGTAACTACTTTGCCCCTACAATGGAAGGGGTAGGGAGAACTAGGCTAATCTGAGGGCGATTTATGCAATTAGCCAGAATATAAAGGGTGGCAAAATCTTAGGAAGTATGTTCAGCAGAGATCAGAATGTCTCTGTGCCTTGAGGAGGGATCAGCTGTACCTGCATAATCTAAGAAAATGTTATCCAAGTTATTCTTACAGCAATGGTCATTGCCTGCTGGTGATCTGCAGTGCTTTTCCACCCTCCCTGGCATCTTGAGAGGCTGCTCATGTTCAGAGCACCCACCCTCACTTTATAGCTTCTCCTGACTTGTGACTCAAGTTTTCCATGCAGCAGCTTAACCCCATTACTTATTGTTCTGTCTTCAGATGAGCCCTTTCTCTACTAAGACACTTTATGCATGAAGCTCATAATGGCAGTAATCTCTGTCCCTGAGGTGAATTATCCTTTGGCAGATTACAGACCTATAATTTCTTGTCATTCTCCGTGAATGGAGAGCTGAGGAGAGGCTTGAGTTGTATTGACTTTTAAGTGGACTTGAATACGCAGATTCCATGCTCTCCACCGGAATTCTCAAACATGAATGGGCATGGCACAAACTCCATCAGCCTTGCCATTTGCCTTGCTTCTATACCTGAAGCAACCCATGCTACAAGGTAAGGTTCTAGAGAAGAAATCCTGGGAAATCGAAGCTGATTAGATTCAATGCTGACCTGTCATCCCTAATGGTTTATTGAATAAAAATAACCACGGCTCTCCTTTCTGCCCAGTGTAACATTTGAGATGTCAATGGCTTCCTGATGGGACAGCAAATAGGGCAACTTCTTTGTTATTTCACCCCCTTTCTGCAGAGGAATCCAGCCTAACAGGCTGTACACTGTTTTATAATGAACATATAAATATTTACACTGCCAAAGCGCTTTGAGCTTTGTTAGAGTGACATCCAGTGGCATATAAAGTGCTCTTGCTTGTGGCAGCACACAGCAGGTAAATCTCTGTCAGTGTACTACAGCTTTAGAAACATCTCTGTTCATGATCACCTAAGTAACAGGCAGCAGAAGGAAAAGCAGCAGCTGAAGTCTCCAGCCTGGGGTGCCTGCAGCGGGCTGTGTAAATGGATTTCTAACAGGTCTGCATAAGTGACCTGCTGGTATTGAGAAAAGCAGAACACTCCCCTTGGTTATGGAATTTGTGGATGCCTGAAACGTCTGCATCTGGTTCCCACCTCTGAGAACCCCAGTAGGCTGGGTTCAAAGGCCCCTTTAAGACAGTATCCCACAAAGTTCCCAGCTGTCAGCATGTATGAAACGAGTCCTGGGAACTGCAGAATTAACACCTGAGAAAACATTGTCTCTTCTGGCACAGCTCTTTTAATCCAGCTGCTCTGACATAAAAGACATCAGAACCTCAAAGACAGATCCCTGGACACAGCTTTTCCCCAAGTCCTGCCCAAAGGGACCCAACAGGGAAGTCAAGGGTAAACTTGAAGGATGGTTCTACATCACAGGAAAACCTGATGGGGATTGCAGGCTAAGCCACTATTTATTGGGGGAAGACAAATCCAAGGTAGGAGAAACATGCCAGAAAGGAGGCATCACACCAACCTGGACATGTTTAGCCAGTCCAATAAGAAAAACACCCTGTACCTCTGCCCACTTCTTCTGCATGCTCATGTTTAAGATTTATTCATTGCTTTATTTAGCATATCTGAACAGACATGCCCCATCTCTCTGCCAGTTTCACACCTGATCATGTTTAAACATCCTCTGCACAGCAGGGTGGCAGAACCATGCTCTGTCCAGCAAATATTCCATATTTGAAACACACGCTGCATCGGTATGGAGAACATACTCCCACCCAAGCCCAGACCCCTGGTGTAAACTGGTGGCCCAAAGAACAGCAGAATTAGGACACAAAGGAGTATCTGGCTCAGTATGCGAGACTGGAAGAGGTGACCTCACGTTCATCTATTGCCAGCTCTTCTGACCTTGGTAACTAACTTCTCCCATTGAGAAGGTCTCAAACCACAGAGGAAACCACATCCTTCCTGGGCTCAGGGGGACATTTTCCTCCTAGCTTGGTCTCCAAACACTCTGAAAGCATTTTTGCCAGGCAGCTGGAGAAACCAAGATGAGTCCTGGGCCTCAGGGGCCAGGGCCAAGGGCATGCTAGAAAATGAGATGAAACAAATCCAATTGCACCTTGGCAGCAGCTGGAGACTCAGCCTACCATAGCAGAGGGCTGATACATGGCTGAACTGTGTGGTGCTACTGAGGAGCTGAGTCCTGATGCAATTAATTCTGTGGAGAGGAGAGGAGAAGTGTGCACGAGGTGAGCCCTGGGCCAAGTGAGTGTGTGTCAGGCAGGAGGGAACTGGTGCATTTTGAGCATCAGCTTCTCCAAGAAAGAAGTCTCTGGAGTGGAAATACAGTTTGTGTCCTAAGTGGCAAGAGAAAACCCTGAGAAACAACAGCATAACAAGCCAATGCATTTCTCTCCTTCTTCCTTCCCCACACTGTTACGGGCACAATGGAATCATGGGTTGTAGAAAAGCTATTGGGGGCTGATAGAACTATCATAGAGTCATTTAGGTTGGAAAAGACCTTTAAGATCATCAAGTCCTGTCACTTGTTATTTGGGAGCAGAGCCCAGCCCCTCCTGGCTCCATCCTCCTGTCAGGCAATTGTAGAGAGCAATCAGGTCCCCCCCAAGCCTTCTCTTCTCCACACTGAACCCCCCAGGTCCCTCAGCCGTTCCCCATCACACTTGTGCTCCAGGCCCTGCATCAGCTCCATTGCCCTTCTCTGGCCCCGCTCCAGCACCTCAATGTCTCTCTTGCAGTGAGGGGCCCAGAACTGAACCCAGGATTCAAGGCCCTTGGAAGCATCCCAGAACCTCTGGGGCAAACCCAAGGGTCCCGGCTCAGTTTTTAATCAGGTGTTTCAAAGAGCTCATCAGTTAGTGCTGAAGGCCCTCCATAGAGCACAGCTGCTTAAATGAGAAACCTCCCACAAGATTCTGTGGTCTCCATTGGAATTGGTCCTTGTTTGACTTTAGGCCATGCCCTGCCTTTTTTCCTCTCAGACACCTCCTTTCCAAGGTCTGTTCTCAAAGAGTAGGTAGAGATACTGAAGGCTTTGCTTTATATGCCTACACACGCACACACAATTCACTGCGTATCTGCACCTTGCTGCCTGTCACTTACCAAGTACATCTCATCCCCTCCCATCTGTACACAAAACTGTGCTTCCAGCCGCTAATTACACCTTCTTCTAATTTAACAGGAGGTGTGCTTCAGCCTCCTGTTCCTGGAGCTCTCCAATTCCCAGGCACTCAGTGAAGCATCCAGGAATCAGCCTTGGTTGAGCACTACCTGACAGCGGGGACATTCCTTGGCAGGATTCAGACAGAGAACAAATGAAGTGAGGGCTAAACCAGTCAAACTTGGAATGAAGCTGGTTTTTCTGGCTGAGACGGCTGTTGGGGGCTGAGGGCGGTATGCTGTGGGTTGTCATTTCTTACACCACGCAGTGTTTCCCATCATTTTAAACACCTAGACCATTGAAATCTCACTGACAACTCTAACACGGCAATGGCAGCTTCAGCAGGAAGCTCTGGGGTTATTTCATAACAACTCATAGCTCCTCTGTAAAGACTATAAATACATTCTGCACATGAGAAATTGGGTCCAAGGAAACCTCTCGACTCCCTGTTTCGTGGCTTAGATGCTGAGCCGGGGGGACGAGCTGATTTTACTGGCATGTGCTGCCACCTAATGATACAGGAACCAGGTCGCTTGGCAAACAATCGGACCTGCACCAAAAAAGGCGCAGCTGCAGAAAGGACTCACAAATCCCGTCAGCTCCAGAAGTGCGTGTCAAATACATGTGAAGAGCTCGGAAAAGCGGGTGGGAGACCTGGCCGCTGCTCGCCTGCTGCAGACAGCAGCAGCGCCGGGGCTTTGCTCTACAAAGCCACGGGTTCATCATCAGCTTTAGGCCGATTCTGCCAAAAGGTGTCCCCAGTGCCCCACAGACATGCTGTTAGAAGGCGTGCTCCGAGAGCACAGCAGCCAAGGAGGATGCAGTTACCTACACGGAACCCCACACCCCGAGAAAGGAAACCTTCCCCCGGGAACGCCTCCACGCCGCCGCGCAGCCCAGCAGAGACTGCAAGGAGCACAAGCTGCTTGCTCCGATTTCAGAAAGGGAAGGTTCAGCTGGGGGGGAACTCAATTTTTAAGTTAGAGTTCATTATTTTATCCCTTAATTCCAGCTTAACCGGGAGAAACAGCATTTCTGTTTCAGGTAACTGCATGTCAGTGAAGAAAAGCTGCTGCTGCAAGAAGCCAGCATTCCAGTGAGCAAAGAGCACTGTATTCACTGGGTTCTCAGACACTTCCATTAGTCCATGGAGTTACCACAATAGCTACTACTCAGTAGCATCTAGAGGTGCAGTACAAAAGTTACTGCCCCTAATGCTGCATCCTCACTCCATCCTGTATGCCTATTATTTCCCAACACACAGCTAAGAGCACAGCTTCCACCACAGAACTGACTTTTACAGCACTTGGTATTTTCATACAAAACCCCAAAACTCTGTAAAAATACAGGTAAATTAAACTCCTTCAGCTGAACAGATAAAGCGTGCATTGGCCTACAACAGGACCACACCAGGACCCATGCGACAGTTCCCAATGAGAACATTTGCTGAAAAAATGCCTTCATTCCAAATAATCTTAAACTGTCTGACTTGAATGATCTAAAAAATGAGGAACTTTAACAACAGCCCTGCAATGCATGGAGCAGCCTCACAACTTAAGCTGGCCATGGGTTAGTCCAAATCCTGCAACAGCTTTGCCAGCTCAGATCATAACACACAAGGGCCTCCAGCACTATCCAGCAATACATGAAACCCACAAATTCCAGAAGTTACACTGCTAGAAATCTAGTTCAGACAGAGCTCCATCATCCACCCCACTCTTCCCACTCCCTACCTGCTGCGTGCTTGAGGCAGGTAGCAGAGGTCATTACATTCAGGAGATAACTCCAAGAGAGAGCTGACAACCATCCATGACAGCATTCCCACAAGGCTTCTTTCCAGCTTCTCCCTACCTTCCCTTATATCATATCACAGCAAGCACCTTCCTTCCCCACCCATGCTCACCATGTTCTGCCACTTACATTTAATGAATCCAACCAACCAACAGCCTCCATCACCACCGTCTCTCACTCTGCAAAGCAGAACCTCTGTAGTGAGTTGTGCTGAGGAGGAAGTGGTACCTACACAAGCAGTAGGCCCGAAAGCTTGGGGAGAAGTCTGTGCTACAAGAACCCAATGAGATTACTGTGAAGGCTGAGCCAAAACTTGACAAACAAGCAGAGCCTTTTAAACATCACCTGGGCTAGTTTTCTGGAAAGAATACCTAAAAATAAGCTATGTAACTGTCACTGGCAATATATTGTGTTTTCATCCCTGCAGACAACACAGATTAGTTGTCCTTTGCTTCTCTTAGCAGCCTGTTCTTCTCTCAATTTCTGCTTATGATTAGCTTCTCTGGGCACCCTGTGCCAGCGCCTCAGCACCCTCACAGGGAAGAGCTTCTGCCTAAGAGCTCATCTCAGTCTTCCCTCTGGCAGGTTAAAACCATTTCCCCTTGTCCTGTCCGTACCTGCTCTTGTCCCAAGCCCCTCTCCAGGTTTCCTGCAGCCCCTTCAGGCACTGGAGCTGCTCTCAGGTCTCCCCTTCAGGAGCCTTCTCTTCTCCAGGCTGCCCCAGCCCAGCTCTCTCAGCCTGGCTCCAGAGCAGAGCTGCTCCAGCCCTCGCAGCATCTCCATGGCCTCCTCTTTGTGACCTCATGGGCGATTCCACCTCTCACGTGTTGCACGTGGGTGCCGGGGCTGCTGATCAGCACTGATCAGAGCACAGCTGAACACAGCACTGCCTGCACCCACCTTGGCCCTCGGGGTGTCTGCCTGAATACCTGCAGTTTGCCCTTTGGACCTTGGCATGCCTTAACTGCAGATGGTCTTTAGCCCTTTGGGAAGAGGAGAGGAGTGATTCATCTGTGTATACTATGATAAATAAACGGGTGCTTTAATTCAAGTAAAAAGAGATCAGCCAGAATTCTTGGTGCTCCTTATGTTTTACTATAACGTTAAAGAGAAGCTGCTCTGCTTCTTCTATAGTGCTGTAGTAAGTGCCAGGAGTGGGTAGTGGAGTTGGCTGATGGACTGTATGAACAGCAAACTGATAGAAATAGAAAGCATACCCTGATATTTTGTCACTAGCCATTTATAGCAAGGAATTCTTGGCTATCCTTAGCGTCTCTTGTTTAACTGGGATACCTCAGTGAAGAGTAAGGACTCTTGTTTTAAAAGCCATGGACCTCATCACGATAGAGAAGGACCCTCTCCATCAGCTGACAGTAGCATCTTGTGAGAAACAGGGCCCTGGTTGATGCTTCCAGCATGTGTTTAGTGGCATCAGAAACAACTGCTGGGAAGATGTTCCCCAGAGAGCAGAGATTAACAGGTGGGGGAACTGATCCTTTGAAAACTAAAGTATGTAAGGAAAGGGGTGGGCAACTGTTCCCAGTCAGCACACCACAGCCAGGCGTGGGGCGGGCAGGGGGAGGATGGGGTGGCAGGGCTGACTCTTCCATGGAAGAGTTTATATTAACTAAAGGTTAAGGATTTATATTAACTATATCTATGTAGTTATACGTAAGGATTTATATTAACTAACAGCGCCATGAAGTTGTGAGATCAGGAAACTTTCATTTGTTTCAGCCCCAGATGTACTGGACAAGCTCAAAGAAGCTGATGAATCTTCTCTCGTTTCTAAGTTCCCCATTTAAAGCCTCATGTCTGCCCTAACAGCGTGCTTGTGAGTATTTAATCTGTTAGATGAGGGTCATGTAAAATACATAAACTAAAATACACAGACTGGGGTTTGCCCATTTCCTTTAATCTTTGAAAATAAGTAAGTAGATGAAATCTTGTGCCCTTCAAAACAGAATCTTTCTTGATGTAAAACGTTACATAAACCTTAGTGGTTGTTCATTTTTATTGTACTAGTTGTAATAATACTGCAGATAGTTCAGAAAAGGGCAATGCTGCTTCTAACTGCATAAAAAAAGTCACGATATAGTTGGCGTTTGCATTTTCCCCTTCATGGGGGAAATTCCCCCCCCCCCCCCCCAGTGAGCCGCCGATGCTGTCAGGAAATGTCCCGTCCCACCCCTCCCCACAACAGAAAAATAAGGTTTTGAAAATCAGTACAGGGTTAAACAAGGCAGATAGATATTAAATGGACACATTTACAAGCACAGCACGTTAGTAATACTGTGTAATACTTTAGACCATGCCAAACCATATGTATGTGTATAAAGCTACAGGGGAGATGGTTCATAGCAGCAGAAGAGGAAGCATGTTCCATACAAAGCACATAGCTCCTGGGGAGATCCTTGGATGAGCACAGCAGTTCACAGTACACTGATAAGCCGACATGCACGAGCCCCAGCAGTGTGTGTGGAGTCAAAGGGCAATGCTGACCTGTCTGGGACTTTGATTTTGTGCCTGATGGACGGCCAGGAGCGGTGTGGGTTCCACCTCGGGGCACACTGTACTGCACACAGCCACGACGCGAGTCCCGACGACTGAGGGTAACTCCACTGAGATCAAGGCCCAGTGTAACCTGACAGTGCATCTACATCCACACAGCCTTCACTGGTAAGAGAACACGTTGACATTTCCTCTGGGAGGGGACATAACCCATCCCAAGGTCCATAGGTGGCTTTGGGTCCTCAGTACTGCAACACAGACGGGTGGAGACAGAGACCAGAAAGGGGCACTGGGTCAGAAATGCTAACAGCTTCTTAGGGCTTCCAAACCTGTTAATTTCTAGGTTTCGGAGCAGGAATGGAGTCAATGTCAACATGTAGCTTTCAGTTGTGTCGTTGTATAAACCTCTATCTGTGGTTTCAGTTCTGGGAACAATTCTCTTCCAGCAGTCCCATTTTCCAGTGGGACTGGGGTAACCCAGTTGCGGATCCCCAGCTGAAGGCTCCCTCTGAGGGAGGCCAGCAGTCCCCAGTGGCAGCTCGGTACCTTCACAAAGGCAGGCTCCTTCAAAGTGTCCTTTCTGAAACACGCAAGGATGGAGCGTGCCAAGGTGAGCAGGACTTAACACATTTCAAGCTGAATCCTGGTAGAGACGTTCAGTCTGAGCCTTCCACCTTAGCACCCAACAAATACAGAGAAGATGAATGAGACAGATGGGTGAGTTTTAATGATGTGGTTTGAGACAAAGCAATTCCATGAAAATGCTTTTTTAAGACATAAAATCTTGGAGAAGTGCTGAGCACGTGGACAGTTCTGGGACATCCTCAGTGACTTGCAGTGAAGCAGTTTCCTCTGCCAGGGGCCAGCAGCCACTTCTCTTCCTAATAATTCCAGGTGACGGCATCCGAGCTTTGCTGGTGTGGAACTGCAGAGAAGACAGCAGGCTGCATGTCATTTCTTCCGAGTTAGGCTGTTGCTTTTCTCTCCCCAGCAGGTGCTGTGCAGGGTAGTACAGTGTTCCTCCACAGGCTCTCACACAACCATTAGGTAAAAAAACACAAGGAAAAGAGGTTGTCCAGAACAAATAACAGTGGTTGGAGTATAGGCAAGGAAAAATAACCAACCAAGAGACAGAGATTTTGACATGGGGACTAGCATGTGCACACCTCATGGTGATCACCATCCATCAGCTACACTCACATACAAAATGTTTTAAATCAGAGGGAGCCAGTTCATACAATTGACAGAATAAAAAGACCTGATACCACAAACCCAATACTGCTCCCTCTGCGAAAGAGAGGTCGCAACATCCCTGTCTTCGTTCCTTCATCTGCACCATAGATAAATTACCCCCTGGAATCCTCGTAGAGATTAAGGACCAGATTTCAGCAGCCTTCTACCAATTACGCTCCTATCCTGACCCGGTGCAAGCCTCAATACCATGCGGGGTAGAATAATCAGTGCTAATCTGAGAGGATCTCGAAAGTACCTTGAAGATGAGAAAAGCTGTGCAGCTCTGCACACTGCCATTACAGCACTCTTGCTTTCATCTGAGGGGAATGAGCAGATGCCCAGGCAGACAGACTGGCAAACTACAGATAAAGAGACACAAAGGCTCTAAACCTGCTCTTTCTTTTTCCCTCAGCACATCTCCGCATACATCTCCTCTTGTACAAGCATAGACAGACACATTTCACTTCAGCGGATGGGACGTGTCAGCCAAAATGAAGTCCTGGTACCCAGACACAAAGGCAAATGCAAAGTTTCACAGGCCTCCTGGAGCAGCACACATCATCCCAGAGACCTTACAAGAGCAGCAAAATTCGTATCTCTTAAGAAATACCCTATCCAATCTCCAGAAGTAACAGTGACTCGGAAGTGGGCCCATTCCAGCACAGTTTTAGACCTGCTGAAGCACATGGAGGGCGGAGGGAAGGTGGGAAGAGCAGCTGAGGAGTTGCTTCCTATCGGCTTCCCAATGCTCACCCTGGAAGCAGAGCTGTGGTAGTTGCAAATGTGCCTTCCCAGCCCAGGGAACAGCAGCTGAACCCACACAGCCTGACACCCCTGCACTGGAGAGGCTCTCCCTGACTCCCACGGGTGCAGCCCCCCTCCAGACAGCAACATCGACACCAGCTACAAGTCATCCTGCACCCCTGCACCGTTTGTTCCAGCATAAACCCAAGGACGTCCTGTCCACTTTATATACATACATGAACAGCTGAAATGGTCTGGAATGCTCAAAGGTTAGAATGCACAGATCTATACAATGTTACACCTGCCAGAAATCAACGTAAAAAAGTTGTACAGCACATGATACAGTCCCTCCAACTGCCAAAAAACATCAACTGCAGTCACCATATTACAAGAAGTCATCACTAACATACTGAGAACTATTTCTTTTTCTTTTACATCATCATTACTTACATAGTCATTTAAAAAAACCATTTTTAAACAAGTATACAGTTTTCACTTTATAATTAACTGGTTAATAAAATTCTGTGCAAAACAAGCCAGCCTCTAGAATTAAGTGAATTTATTTATCCATTTATTTATACAAAAAAGAAAAACAACTCAAAAAAAAAAGAGTTCTTTCAGAAATGTGTCTCCTTTTCTGTAATGGTGGAAATGGCACCATCTCCTTTCAGTTTGGCATCGCAGTCATTGATTGCTGCAACGTAGGCTCTTCCTCCAAGCTTCCCCCTCATTTTCAGATCTGAGCTGGGTGTAATCAGCTTCCTGAATTTCTAGAAAATTGGAGAAGATGGGAATCATTATTTTTGCCTTGATGACACACAGACATTTCTTAAACAGACTGACTATAACCCCCTTTCTCTTGTATTCCCACTTCTCATTTCCCTGTTCCAGGTACATCCAGAAAGCTGCATGCCCCCCAATTCTTTACAGATCACACCAGACCGAATGCTAGAGAATGAAGGTGAAGACAGAGTCAAGTGAATTTTCATGCTGATTCAGAGTGACATCCCCTGCCATAAAGAAGCTCAGCTCCATGCTCTGGGTAGGGCCTGATCTGTGGGTGCATTACGTTTCTCATGGTATAGTCAAAGGATATACACTAAAGAAAGAAGAGACCATTGAAGTGTATGAAGCTACGGTAAAGAACAAAAAGATGTGTGTTCATCTGAGAGCTTTCTCATTTCTAGCAACGTTGCTGCTCTCAGCTCGGGGAGCAGAGGTGCTGCAGGAAGTTGGCTTGCTGAGAAGTTTGCAATTGTGACTAAAACCCCCTCCCGTGTTCAGGTATGGAAAAGAGAACAACCTGTCTGCAGTGCTTCGGACTAAATGGACTTCAAACAAAGTCTGTTTACCTGCAGAGACAGGGAAAGGTTGCTGCATTAAGGAAATCATGTTGAGATTTGTGCAAAACTTCCTTTTTGACATGCTAAGACAATTATATTGCAGACAATTAATTTTGTGGTTATATACCCATAGCACAGGTTTCCTAGGTATTCTCCAGGTCGTATTTAATCGGCTTAATGGTGTCATTTCAACATGGACTGCCATGTTGGATGCCTTTTCCATTCAGGAATGCAGTACCTATTGCAACGAGAGGCACTCGAATACATTTAGATGTCATACCCCTTGGCTCTGAATGGAGGATAATCTTGACAGTGTGGGTACACACTGAGACAGATCTTTCCAAAGTGCTGGGTAAATTAAGGAGCCCCAGGCACCCCAGACACAGAACTTCCTACAGTCTTGTTCATCCTGTTGGCATGATCCTAGAGAATATCAGACTGAGAAAGCACAAAAGGGGCTGAATAAAGGCCCTTCCATACATGCCTTGAGATAGGAGGAGGCAATACAGGGTTACCTCCTTCCACTAACTAGCATGTAAGGGGCTCCAGATGACAGAACTAGGCATTTCTGCAATATGAGAAATCCCAAATGGGTGAATAAGGTTTATATTCTTGTTTCTTCCATTATAGTTAGTCATCTTCACTGTCCTTCTCTGAGCAAAAAGTCATATATTTAATAATCTTAACCTTCCCTGGACCTGAGATAACCTGATACCCAATGTCAGTAAATGGCACTGAATATTTCTTTCTGCCTGTATTTCTCACTTAGATAACTGTAATCAGGAAAAGTGTATACAAGACATATGTGAGGTTTGCAACTCAGCTCCTGGAGGAAAATCCTGCTAGCACAAACATTAGTTACCAAAGCCATGAAAGAAGACAGCTGACCAGAATGAATGGCTGATATAAGCTCCTTGAGGGATTTAGCTGATGTTACAGACATTTTAAGCTACAAACTGAGCAGGAACTGAGCTCCTCAAAGCCATAGTATTGTTTAGTTTGCCACAGATTGTACATTCAGAAGAAAACAGACAAAATTCATATCCCTCTTTCCTCCAGTGACTGAGAGGCCTAACCCGAGTTGCCACCAGAAACCGCTTGTGGCATTTCTTCTTCGATTAAACTGTGCTTAGTCTCTTGAGGTGGGGGCTCGCGCTCCATTCCCATTTCTTCTTCTGGTATTGTCAATCTGAAAATGTATCTTACCTCTATGAAAGTGCCTTCTGTCTTCCATAGCTTAATGCAGATCCACAGGGGGATACAGATCATGGAAGAGAGTGCCATCATCCAGCCTATGCCGTAGCCCCAGTCAGGGTATATATAGACATTGTTGTATTTCAGAGGCTTGTATTTCACCAGAAAAAAGATGAAGATGCCCTGAAATAAGCAGAGAAATGTATTAGTGGTATTTGACAAAACACTGCCTGTGGAACAAGAAAATGATTGTTTAGGCAAGGCTGGTCTCCCTAAAGATGGAAAGAAGAGGTAAGCTTTTCAGTCAGAGAAACAAAACAACCAGCAGTGTCTGCTTCGTGTACAGCTTAAATAACATGTCTCAGTAGCTTCCACAGAAACGAACAACCTTTAAAGTTGAAATCCTATTTACCTCTCGATGACAATAAAACCTGCGCTTTGATAGCAAACAGTGCCTGGGCAGGAAAGCTTAAGCTTTGCTCCTGTGAACCAGCTGTGATTAAGTAACACAAGCTGTGTTCTCTCCAACCTGTCACGATGATAAAGGAAAGCCATTTTCAGAGTTGCCCTAATCCGCTGTCTGTGTTTGCAGCCTGCAGGCCAGAATCCTCACAGAAGCTCAAATACAGCTGTCTAAAGCCAGCAGGTGTCTTATCAAGCAGTTTGGACCATTTAAGTTTATGAAATATAGAAAAGCTACTGTGGACTTTCTCCAAAGTGGTGAAAAGGGTGGACAAGAGCAAGAGGTACTGAGTTCATTTATGGGTTGGTGAAAATGAGTCAGAAAGGCACCCAAGTTTGTGAACGAACCGGCAGAGCTCAAAGGAACCCCACAGGTGCCCCAGCATCTGTGGGTTTGCAGCCGCTATCATTTATGTGTTGGACAACTGGAAGGTTTTAGCATCTAATGCTCAAGCACTTGTGGATCAAATGTGTGTGCAAACTGGTCATGCTCCTTCAGTACTTTTGACCCTTTGCGTAGGCACAGCAGACCACCAGCACTGCTACCTTGTGGTAAGGCAAATTCCTTCTCCTTCTTCACGTGTATCAGATATGCCTTTGGCCACTACTTTTGATAGAAGAAAGAAACTCCCCTGTCTGAAAAAATGTCTACTTACCCAAAGAGAGAGAAGGAAGCAGGCTGGAGCAGCTAGGAAACCAGCATGAGCCTGGAGGAGCTTGAGTTATGTGGGGTAGACACCAGGTGTAGTGGAGATGCAGTGATGCAGTGAAAAAAAGCCTCCGTTGTACTGGCAAATGTTCATGTAGGGCCCTGTTTCCTCCTGTTATTGTGTATACTAAGAGATCTCACAACTCACACATTTAGCAGATCCTACGGGGTGTTTTTTAACTAGAACATACACTAGGAATCAGGAGATGTTTTTTTCTGAACTAGCAGCAGCAGCAAAATTCTGCAAGTCGGCACAAAATCCTTTGTGTTTAACCAAGTTCCTTGGATGCTCCGTACTTACTGCGCAAATCCCGGGAGTTAGAACCATCCAGCACCATTTGATCAGTGACAGTGGTCTGTACCCAATCATGTCTTCAATGTTTTCATAAAAGCGATTGCTGCCTACCCCAGGAAACAAACGAAAAGCAGAGGTAGAATGGACGTGGAAGAGGTTGCATGGGTCAGTACTCAAAACATAAAGAGAACAACGGAGTTTCTGACAGAGCAACAAGGGCTGCTCTGTCTTTCCCTGAGGCTGTGTCTTTCCCTGACACTTACATCTCTGTCATCTGCTCCATACTTGCCATGGAGATTGCTGCCCACATCTGGATCTGACCATTGTGAGCAATGAGGTGGTCAAGCTGTCAAACAGAAATGGCTTCTGGGCACTAACAGCCTGAGCAGAGGCAGTTAAAGTGTGTCTATATGCTACAAGCTTGCATGTCAATCCCTCAATAACTGGGACTGAAGGTCACACTGATAGTCTTGTGGGTGCAAAAACTGCTGGACCATGTAACCATGAACACCCATGGTGGTTTGCTTTTGGCTTTGCTGACAGACAAGCAGCAGAGGCAGGGACACTGCTATGTCCCTCCCTGTGGTAATGAGGCAGGAACTCCAGCTCCCCTGGATATACCTGTGACTGTCAGCAGTGGGAGGGAACATGCCCCAGGGAAAGAAGGTGCAGGTCAGTCCTGACAAGGATTAAGGGGAAAATAAAGTAACAAATCTGTTCCACTATCTCTGTTAGTTAGAGTGGGGAAAAAAGGCATCACTGACTTATGGTAGGGCATGGGAACATGGAGAGCCCCATTCCATAAGCATACAAGGCTCACACACTGCTTTTATGCAAATAGAAGACTTCCATAAAACCCGAAACCACAGCAGTTTTCAGCAACTCACCGTAAACCCAGCCTATGCAGACACATTCAAATATGGCAACAAAGAGAAGGCACATGCCACTAGCTGCGTAAGAGTCAAACAACTGAAAGACGTACATCCCACCCTGGAAGACAAAACCAGATAAAGGAATAAAGCTATTGTGTTGGCACCAGTAGCAGTATTTCATAGCAAATATGGCTTTAATTACACGGTCCATCTGTTGGTTCCCTGGCAATCTTCCTACTAAAGCTGGCTCCTTCCTGAACAAAGTATTTAATTTCTCGCTGATTTCTTACTGTGAAAGATTTTTGCTTCCATAGCACTTAAGGTTATTCCCTTGACTGGCAGTAGACATTTGCTTTAAGGTAGTAAATGCTGGAGTGAACAACATTTGACTTGATTCCAAGATGCTCTCCCACTTCCCTGCCTTTTTTCAACTTCGTTTGGTAACACGTCAAGCTGTAGACATGTACAGGTGCTTCTGAACTCCACATCACTGCACATGAAGAAGCAGGGTCTGGTTTTTGTGTCTGATATTCATATGTAAAGGAATTAGTTAAAATATGGGGAAAGGCGGCAAAACCTGTAGCTACTAGAATCGCTTTCCAATGGCATAGGGACTGTAAAATGAGTAAATCAACCTATGAAGTTTGGGTGTAGCTCACAGCCTTTAAGCCACGTTACTGAGTCATTATTTGACACCCCCCCAAAAAAAAAACCCAAGAATCACCCTGACTCCAACAAGTCTTTAAAACATGCTTTCCTAACAAGTTAAAAGTTGCTCTCCAAATGGCTTTACAATAGCAACCTCTGCCCTTCGAGAAAGGAGAGCAAGCCCAAGCTTTGTCCTGCACCAGCACATCCCTGCACCATGCACACTGCGCTGTCAACGTCCTGCCATCCTCTGCAGTCAGTAGTGCCACAATACCAACCAGCAGACACAGGGTGGCCCTTGGCCATTGAAGTGGCCAGGACAAACGTTCAATTTAGGAAACTGTTTTCTCTGCCCCGCCCCCTGATACAGGGAGGCTCTAATGGTCCAGCAAGCAATATGGGCAGAGGAGGGTGGGGATACTGCCCCTCTCTCTTGAGGCCTTGAGAGGAAAACTGCTGATAGAAGTCATTCTGTAAAGCAAACACTAAGCTCCTACCAAGTACCAAAGGGTCCCAGAGTCCTCCCCCAGCCTGGGTACCACACAGAGAAGTAGCAGAGGTGTTGTATCATGAACTGCTGGATGGGCTGACACCCTCAGAATTTCTAGTTTAGACCATCCCAAAGCAAACCCCCTGCTTTGGAAAAAAAAAGGTTTATTTCCTTTATTTCATTTTCCTGTCACTCTCCCTGAAGCAGCTGCTGCTCAGAGATTGGCTGCATCGACTGACCTGGCCTGCTGACATACAAATCAAAGATGTCTTAGTTTCCTGTTTTCACTCTACTCCATCTTGTTGACTGATCTATTAATCCAAATAGGTCTGCCCATAGTAAGCAAGCAGAAACCAAAGTCAATAGAGCTGGCTGGTGCAAAGCAGATGGAATTTCCTTGGCTATGTAAACTGGATTAAAATATTTCCTAAGCCCAGCTGAAGAACTGAGGATACATTCCACATTTCAGCTGTTCCACGGTACTTGAGAACAGTGTCTCAAGTATTTGTAGTCACATTCCTGACAGTGAAATGTAATATGGCAAACGTTCTTGCATTTTACCTGTTAGGATTATAAACAGAAGCCTGTTTCCTTTTCTCCGCAGCAGTACAGTGAAGAGCACATCTTACCTCATTTAACAGCAGTGCAGTGAAGAGCACATCTTACCTCAGTTAACAGCAGTACAGTGAAGAGCACATCTTACCTCAGTTAACATTATTAGGCCGATGAAGTAGGACACAATGGAAAGGCCAAGAATCAACAGCTCTCTTCGGTAGCCCCTTCGGAAGATTTTTGGGTACATATCTACAACAGCTGTCACCAGGCTTTCAACACACACGAACTACAACAAATGATAGGAAAGCACAACTGAGTCTCATCTGGGACTTGGATTTGCTACAAAAACACTTCAAATATCCTTCTATGTTCCCATCACAGAGACTGACTGATCCCTGAGGACATTCTATAAGCAGAAGCTCAAACTGAGAGGAACACCATTTCAGAATTAAAAAGACCAAAGCTGTAGATTTCCAGTCCACCACCAAATTCAACTTCCACTAATATTATCCCAGAATACATTTGCCCTGCAGCAGAGGGATTACGTACATTAAATCTTTCAAATGTGTCTTGAATGGGACTTAAATCCTGTACAAACCACCCACTGGATTGCAGCAGAACTGCACTCTAAGCACCCTGCACTTCTATCACTCACAGGAGCGAGCTGCAGTGCTGTGCACCTTCAAACACTGCTACAGGAGCTGCAGGGGGTTTGGAGATGTTCTCTCCATTTTACAGGAGAGAGAAGCTCCACAAAGCTATTAAGTGCCCAAGCCAAGTACAGCTAGTGAGGGAGGGGAGGAACGTTCTTACTAACTTTGAAACTCAGCAGAAAGCAAGAGGCTTGAGTTCTGCCTCAGGGCTCTGGAGAAGGTTTCTGAAATAGGCACCCAAACGAATGGCCAGAGGTAGGCAGTGTAAAGCCGCCTTCACTGCAGCAGTCAGGAGTAGAATTCAGGAAATGACATTTTAAAAGGCTTTTAAAGGAATTGTTTGATCAGGAAGAAGAGTAGCTACAAAAACGTTCGGTTTAATGTCATGCAAAACAAGCAGTGAAGGGTATATACTTAAATATATACTTATTCTACAGCATACGGTCATGCTGAGAGCTGAGCTGCATGCTAAAACTGCCACTTTGTCTATCAAACAGCTTTCATCATTTTGATGGTCACATAGCAAGAACAACTTCTATGCTGTCACTTTGCTGCAGAATATGCCTACACATTCCTTGCTACGGTATCTTGAAGTATAAATACACCCTAGAAACTTACACTATCATTGATGATCAGTTTCAAAATTCATTACAAGTGCTTTAAAAATGGGAAAAAAAAGGCACACTGGTATTTACTGATCTGTGCATTTTAATCACCCATACTTAAGTTCAAGCTGCTGGCTGTGTTCATAATGAAAGCTGATTCAGTGAATCAGGCTGCATCAGTGTCACAGGAGATCGTGAAATAATCTGCATCACGTAAGATTTGAAAGATTTAAGGAACTTGAATGATGGTTTTATGCACGGGATTAAGTTAGGGTTCATTCTTTCATCAGGTGAGATGTTGTTTCCATCATGGATGCTGCCATACACGTGCTAGGGGATCTGACAAAATATTTAAACAGCATTCATTTCATACCTGACTATCTAATCCAAGGAATATGAGCATCATAAAGAACAGAGCTGCCCACAGAGGAGAAAGAGGCATCATGGTAACAGCTTTAGGGTAAGCAATGAATGCAAGTCCTGGTCCTGAAAAGGAAGAAAGGAAACAGTTTACACTTGTGTACTGGGCCTGGCTGAGATGGAGTTAACTTCCTGCACTGCAGCCTGTGCAGCGCTGTGGTGAGGATCTGTGGCTAGAACAGCACTGCCAACAGCAGCCTTAGGGCTGCCACAGCACCCTTTATTAACCTCTCTTTATCTGCAGCCACCGGTGCTCTCCCTTTTTCTCTTCCTGCCCCCTGCCCTGTCACCCACTGGGGTGGGTGAGTGACAACAGTGTGGACACTCAGCTGCTGGCAGAGGTCAACCCACCTCTTAACTGGTCGACCTCTTAACTGGTCGACCCAACTTAACTGTTCTTTTATGGCAGATGAGAGAAGCTAAATGTATCTCCAATATTTGGTGATAAGGCTAATCAATAATGAAGACTTGCTTGGCACATCAACTCTGCTTACACACTGTCCAAAGGTTTGAAGGTCAAGAGGAGTACCTCTGCGCTCTTGCTGCAGTAACTTCAGTGAAGACCTGTCAGCACACTCCAGCTGTTGCACTGAACAGTATTTACAAGCTCCTATAATTTCCAGAGTTGCTGGAGTCTTTTAACCTTTCTCTATATAGCTTCTATAATAGTACAAAGCCAGTTGGCTTGAGGCTTTAGGAAAAGAGAAATATTTTCCACGAGAGCATCAGTGAAGCTCTGCTTCGCAGTTTTCCTGCTAACCTTGACTAACTTCCTGAGAGCCGTTTCTCCTCTCAACAGTTCAGCATTATACTGCTTTCCTTTCTGGTGGCCCTCCTTTTTGTTCTGCTCGGTTTTAAGTGATGCTTAAAGATGTGACATCCACGAAGGTGTTAAAGAGCTCTTAACTTCCATTGGGTGCCTAACTCCAAGGGATGGTAACGAACATTAGGTGGTTCATTAAAAGCCTTTGTGCCTTTCTGGACTCAAACCAAGAACGTTTATACTTAACCAACCAGAGTGTCTCAGTGTATGTCCCTGGGAGAAAAACTTAGTGACTTGAAGAGACTGCATTAGCCATCTGACTGTTAGAGATCTGTGTCTGGATAGGACACATTAAGCAAGACTTTGTGGCACAGACCCAGTGTTCTGACAGCAACCTCTGGGCATTTAACAACTCTGAAAACTGCTTTTGGAACTTACCTGATTCTGCAACTTCTGCAATGGGCACGCCTTGCTCATAAGCCATAAATCCAAGAACTGAAAAGATAGCAAAACCAGCAACAAAGCTTGTGCCGCTGTTCAAGCAGCAGAGCATGATGCAGTCTCTGAAAATACAAATAAGAAACATTTGTACAGTTGATCTCCAGAGCCTGGCTTGCTTCCACCTACTGAGCTGTAGGACTTAGAGCACCTCATCCTGCAGGACATGAAGTTGCTCATTCAGACTGAGCTCCCAACTAATATTATCAGTCAAGTATAACTATTTGCAGGAAGAAACCATCACTATACCCGTGTGTGCTTTAACTGGTGGAATTACAAACCTGCTGCTATTCACTACTGTTCTTTGACAGAAGCTTTAAAAATGTGTAAAAATGCTGTAAGAATGGTATTAAAAATAACGTCTCAACGGTAGTTGCAATAATGCATTCCAGAGTATATGAGCTCATTTAGAAACTCTATAAAGTTGGTATTAATTTGTTTCCTGGAAAAAACCCTATAGTCAGATCTTAGCTAATTCTATTCCAGTTACAGAATATTGGCAATATCTATTCCTACAAAATACAACTCCAATTTGGTTTGCAGACTTTTTGTAAGACGCTGATGTAACAAAACCCACCAAACAGTCCATGAAGTACGTACATGCCTGAAAAAGTGCCTAACAAGTAGGCAAAGACAGTGCAGGGACACTGATCTCTCAGACCTGGGCATCCTACACATCAAACAGTGGCAGTTACGAGGCCAAGGTGAAGAAATATTTCTTTCCCAGATTGGAAATGTCACAGTAGTAAATCACTGTGAAAAAAGGGAAAATGATCTTGCAGCAAGGTGTAATCTTTCCCCAGAGCCCAGTGGAATATCCTTGTTCATCCTGCTTTCAGACAGCACTTGAGGCGTGACAGCAATGAGCTGGGAATGATTTATCCTGACAGTCAGCCTTTTAGGAGTGTTTGCTGCGAGAGCTGTATACCTGAGAAAGTAATAACCTAACCTACATGCCTGAAAGTACATTAGGGTGCCAAACCTGAAACGATATCCAAACTGAAACCCAAGGCAAACCTGTAGTTCTGTTGAGCCTATACCTTAGTCTGCTTTATTCCCATCCTAAATCTGAAGCAAATTTTTGTGCAAGTTGTCTATGAGAAGAAAATACCCTGTAAAATCTGACAGTTTCTGAATCCACATCTTCAGTACCAAGTCCTATCTTTGCCACAGATTGGAAGTGACAGTAAGAGGCGGTTCATATTCTGGAAGTGTTGGCACACATTCCAAGCAAAACCCCTCGGCAGACTGTGTAATTTTTAATCCTTTGAGGGAGGGTGGGGAGAGCTCCTACTTCAGAGGGCTGGATCTGGCTGCTCACTGGTTGTACAATGCCTCCCGTTTGGAACAGTGTGCTTTCTGCAGGTAAGATTTATTTTAGATAATTCCCAGGCTTCAGACGCAGCCCGAAAAGGAAGGTTTTTCTTTTTATCAGGTGAAGGTTGGGGCACTCCATATTCTTCCAAACTCATGTCTTGCCAATCACCTGAATAATTCCAGACATGCATCCCTTATCCTGTCCCTGCCTGGCAGCCAGGATACTGCTGAAAAGTTATTCTGCCTTCCTTAAGGAGCTTTTTAGAAGAGCCCGCAGAGCCTTTTCACCCCTCCGGTTACTTCGTTACCCTCATGGATCCCCTCAAGACCAAATCCCATTCCTCTTCTCCTCTTGATAAAGACCATATCTTTGTTTCTGAACAGTTTTGTCCATTTGTTGGCAGTCTGAGAAATGACTCCTTTGTCTTCTGCACCCCAGTGGCAACCTCCTGTACTTAGGCTCGCACACAGGACTTGTCCCACCACAGTGCCAGGCTCCAGGACATAGGAGTGGTGCTAGAATGAGACCAACCCGTGCTTGCCCTGGGGGAGAGCTGTGCAGTGTGCTGCAGGGAGCTGCATCCGCTCTGCAAACCCAGAGCCACAGGAAGCAGGAAGATTGTCCTCTCCTATCTGCTGAGGCTCTCTTGACTCTACTTACACCACTTCAGGCAGTGGAACATTTGGAATTTGGGCTGTCAAAGCCAAGCAAAGTGCAATTTAAGTTACTGCTAAGTTACTTTGCATGTTTAGATGGCAAAGTACCTGTACCTGCCGCTGGGTAGCTTTGCAGACGTTCAGCTGGTGGCTGCATTTGTGTCTCTGTGGTTTCCAGTATCCCACTTCCCTCTCTGGAGGGTCATGTTGTTTGCTGTTTCTCTGACAGAAGAGCAAATTGTTGCCAAGATACTGAAAGAAGGTGTTTCCTAAAACTCTCTCCTGAACTCTCCAAGTGAACCTGTAATGTAGAATGTACCTACTTACACTGCGGGGGATGAGGGCTCTGTTTGGGGTTCTTTCGCTTTTGGATTGTAACTGTTCCTTTATGGAAAAATTGGATTTTAATGCTCTGTCTGGAGGTCAGAATGGACGCAGCATAATCAAACTGTCATTTACTGCCGCCTTTTAGAAGCTGTTGAATAGAAGAGGAACTGATTCCGTAACTACTGATGACAGAAGGAAAAAAGTAGTGCTCATGTTCTTGCCGACGCTGGTAGAATGGAATGGGGTAGAACAGAATGCGTCACCTCCTTTTGACATTGGTTCAGGAGACATTAAAATCTGTTGAGTCATTAGCAATTCCCTCACTGATTTCTACAAAGATAAGCAATTAAATGCTCTCCATTTCTCCTGTGCTCTAGTGAGGAGCCAGTCTCCTGTGCTAGAAAGGGACATTCAGACCAGACTCAGGTGACTTTTAATAACAATTTTTGGTAGGACTTTTTTTAAAGCAGATATTCATTATACAATCAAATATTGCATGTACATGCAACTATATATATATATATATATATGAACTTCTGTTATACATGCAGTTGTGTATGCCTGCGTGTAATGAGTGGCTTGTGGCTGTGCAAGGATCAGGTATGATCAAAAGGGATGAAAACACCAGATTTTGGAAAAGAGTTCCTCTGCAACAATTATATGAAACATCATAGACCTCTGTTCTACAAGAACTTGAGCGTGTGCTTATCTGCAGACAGCTAAAGGAAAAGGAAAAGTACTTCTGAGTGAAGTATGTGGACGTTTCCATCACTGAAACTAAATGTAAAAGTGCAGTGTGGAAGGTATTACCTGTAGCAGTTGTTATTATAGTTGTTGTAGCTTCCCAGAGCTGTCAAGCACCCCAAGCAGATTGCGTAAGAGAAAAATATCTGTGTTCCAGCATCCACCCACACCTGGAGACAGAAACAAACCAAGTGGCAAAAAAAGGTCAGGAAGGAATCACCTTCATGCATGTCCTGCCTGCAAACCTGCAGAGGCAACTGCAGGGAAACAGCGTCCGGCAAACCTGTTCTACATCAGCCTCAAACCAAATACACCATGGGTTACAGTGCTCTCCCTTTCCCAATGGCACAAACAAGGAGTAACTCAGCTGGTCTTCACAGGTTCAAGCTAACCTGCGTAGAAAGAGACTCAGAATTTCTGGAGAAAGAACCTCACCCAGTGTAAGTTCTTTAATAGACTTATTAACACTGCAGGGTGTTAGTAATAGCAATCGGATCACGATCTTCTGCATTTATCTCATTCTTACTTCATAATTATTTATTCAAATTTAAAAAGGTAGTGTTGAAAAACTACTCTGAAGACAAAAGCTGCCATTCATAGATGACATTCGGATTAAGCAGGGGAAAGAGAAGGGACAACTTATCCAGGGAAAGGGATTTTAGCAGTACTTAACGGCTCCAGTTAGGCACTAGGATCTGGTTGTTTGGTCACTGTACAATTAATGAATAAAAGTTCTATAAAGCTTAACAAGTAAATGGCTTTATAATAGCATTATGGCAACATTTATATCCTGACATGATGCAAATACTAAATTCTAAATCAGAAAAGAGAAAACCAAACCAGGAAGCATGAGCTGACCCAGTGCAGTTATTCTCCTCACAGTAAGCTCAGAACATTAATATAACATGCAATTTTGTTGACTTCATAAATACTCCAACAAACCAGTTCATTTCATTTGACTACAGGCTGGGTGTGTTATTACTGGAAGTGAATATACTCTTTCAACTCCTGGTCTTGCCATGAGAGCAATGTGAAGAACCCACATCAACACAGCTGCACTATTATTTCCAATCCAATATATCCTGGCTCCTGGTTTCCTGGGATAAGAACTCTGTAAGGTTGGGTTCTTTAAAGCAGAGTGACCAAAGCGCTTTTCAGAGGAGTAATAAAACACTGACTGATAACCTGGGGCGATAGCTGTGTAGCCATTAGCTACTGTAAGTTTGAGACAGGAAGGAGGTAATGCAGGTAATGATTTCATGACTAATAATAGTAATCAAATACTCATAACTATATGAAGGGGATGTATTTGTTTTACATGTGATCAAGCGAGACCTTGGTCTCTGGATTTATTAAGAGTGTTTCTGTTTAGGAATAACATTAGGATCACATTTGATTTGCATCAGTGGCTTAAATGGTTTCCTTGCTGTCATACCAAATAAGACACAGCTGGTTACATCTCAAAGTTCCACCACTTGGTAAGGAAAAAACTGCCCAGAGAAAGCCTTTTGACAGACAGGCTCTTTAATGAGAACAGAAGCTCCCAAAAAAAGCTGTAAGTAGCATAGGTCAACTGAGAATGCACAGTCCTCTTAAACAGAAACGAAAGCTAGGGAACTGGACCAGCATGGGGAGAATCTGCGCTTCCCTTCCGCCCCAAGTTCTGCAGAAGCCATTGTGGCAGTGCATTGGCCAGCCTTTAGATGAGCAAGAGTCTTTCCTGTTGGCATTTGCCAGCTCCACACAAGTCTGATTATTCCTTGGACAGCAAGTCCTGCTGGAAACGGGGCAAAGAAAAACTGTACTCTGAAGTGAGGACCTTCAGAGCTGCTGGAGAGAACAGGAACAGAGAGCACTCTCCTCTGGAGGTCCTGTGTACCTGCCTAGAGAACAATAGAATTCTGGCCATAAGGGATGCTATTTCTGTCAAAGTAAGAAAGTAATCTCTAAAGACCATGACATCTGACTGTGACTCAACATAAAATGTGGCAAATACCTTATGAGAAACATGTTCTGTAAGCAAATGTTCACATATTCTATAGAGGCTGAATCAGATTGAAAAGCCCTTTTGTCCTGGGTGCACTATATGACATCAATCTAGAAATCAGCAGAAGTTAAGGGCCAGTGTTCAAACATGAAGTCATTTTATTTACTGAATGGAATAACAGAACCAGTGTAGGCTTTCTTGGGTTGTATACTCAGAGAACCAGGGACGCTGAATTTGTGACGAACATGAATGTTCCAATTTCAGGTTTCTGAAATGGCAAAAACATCTACAGCTGATCAAGGAAATGGGAAATAGGGAAAGAAATGTAGGTAGATTTTAGCTGGCAAAACAGGAGCTGGACCAATTGACTCAAGCCTACAGATGTCAATGTTTTAAAACCATGCAGTTGATATTACAGATCAGTACTTCACCTCCTTGCCCCAACAGCTAGTGCCCATTTGACGTTTAGCATTGGACTGCGGTACTCATTTATGGCTGGAGAATTCCTTGAGGTGGATGACTCGTTATTAGTCTAAGTTCATACCCAGCCTCAGTCATTCCCAGACTGTACCTCAGGGGAAGTTGTTCTCATTAGAACTTCTAGTGGGTGCAGATGGGCTGCCGTAGATACCGCTCACAAATCCAGGTGTCACCATCTGGCTCCCAGCAACAAAAGCATTGTCGGTTATTTCTGAGCGCTCCATTAGCACTGCCTGGCTTACGCTGGAGGTTGAACCCTTTCCCAAGTACATGGAATGAATGGAGCACAACTCTGCAGAACAATGGAATTCTGAAGGACAGAGACAAAACGCTGCCAGGAAGCTGCAAACCAAGAGATCTGGAGCCAGCACTGGTGAGAGCCCGGGACAAAAAGGATGTTTCTTTCTGAAATGAGATGGGGCTCGATAGGTTTCTGGCATGAGTAAATTCCAGAGGAAAGGACCTGTACCAGAGAACACTCTGCTCATGCCTTATAAACCTTTTACCTAGAAGACCCTTTGGTTAATGGTAATTAAGCCAACTCGCTAGTATGCATTCATAAATTTGGGCATTGACAATGTGTTATAGTCTTCTATTAGCTTGTACTTTAAAAGATGAAGGTGTTTCTTATTACTTATTTTCACCTCATCTTTAATGTTTCCATGCCAAAACATTACAATTACAGCAAAAACGCTCCGTTTATTATACCCTAACATTAAAAAAATCCAAATGCCAAAGGACGGAATCTTTATTTCTACTGTGCTTCCATGTTTTGTGCCCGTGGTACAGCCACTTTCCAGAGGTGCTGGGCCCAGCAGTACGTTAGCAATAGCATGGGCAAACAAGAGGAACACAAAGGCCAGCTCAGAATACAATAGCACAGCTGCTGCTCTGACTCCCGCACAGAAATGATTCCTGCTGCCTGGGAAGAAGGAGCTAGGCCAATGCCATGAAGCTCTGTTCCCAAAGGGAGAAGGCAAGGTAAACAAGCCTCACCTCTGCAGCACTGCCTGCCTTCCCTGAGTAGAAATGAGGCAGAGCAGAGTGAGGCTGAGTCTCTCCGCTTCCCATTGCTTGAGTGGGAAGGGGAACAGCAGAGCTGTCTGTGTCCTGATACCCATGTCGGGGCTTTCCCACACTTGACTTTGCAGCTTTCCTGGTTCACACTGTTAGTGACCAGCAGCGGTCTCAACTCTGTCCTGCTCGTAACTGCTGCTGGTACAAACACAATTCCGCACAGCAGAATAAACAAGAACATCTTTTACTACAAATGGAAAGCCCTGTTTTGTAAAGTCCAGCTCCCCAGAGCCCACAACACCCAGATATTAAGTCTGCCTGGGTAATCTTAATTTGGCCTTCTTGGGTGCAGGTCTAGGGCACAGTCTTCATTTACATGACTATTCTCTCTCTGCCCAGGGAGATGAATTGAGCTAGTCAGAGGATCCTGCTGTCTGGGGGACCCCTTGCCTCTTTCATTGCCATGATTGTAGCACATGTCATGAATGAAGGATAAAGAAGGAAGAAGGGGGATGTGCTGTAGTGAAGACAACAAAATACTGCTCTAGAGAATTAGATTCTTTTCATGTCTCTGCTGTAAAGCTTGTGTGATGTTACATCCATAAATCACTTAAACCAGCCCTTTCTCAAAAGTTCATTAGCTGGGCAGCCCTAATTTAATAGGTGTCCAACGGGAAGTTAGCAATAGCATGTGTCCAGAGGGAAGGACAAAATTACTGAGCATTCACTGTTGCAACTAAGATGCATAAAAGCCATGTTTGGAATAAGTAAAAAAACCCTAAAAAGCACCAAACCCCTCCACAGTATAAAACCACAGGTCTACAACTTCAAACTGAAAATCCCCAGTAGACTGATGGCCTCTCATTTTAGTCTCACTATGTATCTCTCTACACGAGTAAGACGGGGTGATGCCATACACTGAAAACAGAGTAACAGATGTTTATGCAGCATATGCGCAGTGCAGAAATGGCTGAGCCATCCTCTGTGACGCCCAAGGTCTGGACGATGTGCTGCCTATCTACAGGGCCAAGCGATGAGGAGAAAGTCTAAGCCAAAATCCTGCATCCCTGTCCTGAAATGGGCTCAGCTGACGCTGTACTTGGATAAAGCAGAGACCTTGGGGAAACGTGTTATGTGTTGACATCAACTGTTTCCCTAATTCATGCAATATAAATGAACATTGCTCACCTGAAGGGCTACTGTGAAGTTGCAGATTTTTCTCTAATCTGTCCCTTCCCTTTACTTTCCATACTCTTTGCATGTCTTTTCTACATAGAGCCATTCTGGAATCCTCCCATGACTGCAGGAAACATCTCCAAGGATAAACTGACTTTAACTGGGACTTCCACAGGCTTCTAGAGCCATGCCAAACAGCTGAATGTAACTCAAAAAGCAGAAAATCATGTCTGGGGAATGTGGGATAATTAAGCAGTTATTTTCAGTCTGGAAAGCTTCATTTTACACATCATCTAGGAAGCGATGAACGAAACGGCACTGTTCTGTCTCATTGCGCATGCCTCTGCGCATTAGTCTATAGGAAAGATGTAAGAGGTTGAGGACATTTGTGAGCAGAAGTGGGAGGGTTTCTTAAAAATGTGATACTTGGAAACCCTGTTTATGGCAGGTTCTACATTCACAGGCAGAGCCAGGCACCTCACACCTCTGTGATGGGCCCGGGAGGCAGACAGGACCTGGCCAGGTATCCTGCCTCTGTCTGGGAACATCTTGGCTGTTGGATGGGTAGAGAAGCTCCTGGGATAAACACCAGTTTATGGCTTAATTTTTCAGTCTGTTGTTCAAATAATGTTAAAAATAGGACAAACAAATCACCTCAACCACTTCCTATACTTCAAATGCCTGTCTGTACCTCACTTGTGTGCATGCGTCCCCACAAGCCCCCTGCACATGGGGACAGCAGACTTCTAACTGTTGATCCACATGTGCAGTGGTTAGGGGGTGATTTTTTAACTCTGCTCTAAGCCATCAATGAGAATAATGACTGTGCAGCACTAGTGCTGTTGTTACTGTGGCACTAAGTGGGAAAGACCATGCACAGGCCTGAAAGACAGGATGAAATTTATACCAAGGAAGCCCAGAAAACCTCTAAAGAGCAAGCAGAAGAGCAAGCAGCATGTAGATGATCAAGTATATGCCTAATTACACACAAGGAAAAGTAGCAGGAATGAACAAAGCTGCTATAGAGCAAGCTCACAGCTTTATACCAAACAGGAAAACTGTTGAGGATGTCATTACAACTGGCTCTGACCTGTGGCAGGAGACATAATATCAGGATCTCCCCTGGTACTGCTCTCTGAACTCCCAGAACCAACACAGATGCTGAGGTAGTAGCTGTGTGTTCTTGATACTAATCTGGACTTACACGCAGGCTTTAGGCGGCCATGTATTACAGATTCAGGCTTTGTGTATGCAGAGAAACCCACAAGTTACCTGTTCTCTTTTTGTAATCTTCTAAATTGTATTTGCCAGATTTCTTAATGGTACCAAACCATTGGGGTGCTTTAGTTCAGAGGACAGCTTAGAGTTCTGATCTTGAACATCTGCAGCATCCATATTTCTCCAACCATAACCAGAACAACAGTCGAGCACTCTGAGGATTCTTCCGTTAAGCAAAACATGTCTGTTGTGTATCTGTCTTTCCATGACCTTTCCTATAGTCTATAGTTAAGAGATCTGCTGGAAATGATAAACATGTGAGTGCTGCTCCAATCTGTAACCCACACTTAAGTTTGCTTCCTTGAGTATTTCTATCAAAATCAGGGAATTAATTTCCCATTGGTGTCTGAGTACCGGCTAAAATATGCATCCCAGTGGGGTAGCTGCATAAATATGCACATTGATTTTCACCCTTAACAGGAAGACTGAACACCCACTTCAGCTGCAAAGCTCAAAGCGCCCTTAATTAGAGTGGTTAATGACAATTATAATGAAGCACTCTGAGAACATGGGAGATCTTACAGGCCAGTTAAATGCTGCTCTTGCTCTTTAAAACATGATGTTCCAAATGTTGATAGTCATTTATTTCCCATTCTGTTATCAGAGAATAAGCAATCACTTTGGAGTTTTCTTTCCATTTAAATTATTCACTACTTTTGATGAATCTCAGCAGTGTTTGTATTTGGAAAAGCAGTTTTCCTTTGGTTTTAAATCAGGATTTGAAAAATAAAGCCTTTGCTGTCAGGATTTAATAAATGAAATGTCAAGGTAAAGGCATAGAACTCTTGCAGATTGTTATGACAGTAAGAATGCTTGAATAAAACAACCTGTTGCCAAATAGACTTCAATATGAGCATTACTGCAGTTTCAGTTCTACCTGTCCTGAAAGGTTTAATGCTCATGTGCCAGTGTCTCTCTCAACGTCTGGGGGGTGTGTGGAAAATGACAAAAGCTCATGTCAGTTATGGAATACCTTTACCTGTACTAGAGCACAAGGTTCAGCATTTCCAAGCTGGCTTCTAAAGCACAGGCTTGTCAATCTTACAGGCACAAAGTACGGTTTGCATCCAAGCCACCCAGCATGAAAAAAGAGAGGGAAGATGGACAGCAAACAGAGACTGAAAGCCAGTCATGGACCTCACACGGGGTCACCAAGGTAAAGATCTTAGCTTCCACTTTCATTATCATGTGGGTTTAGACATGACAGGACTGTAAGGAACTATGTTAGTTCTCAATCTTGAAGTAGCACCCATACTTGAAGAGTACCCCAACAGGTATGAGGGAATCAACAACATGTTTAATTATGAACACCAACAGAAGCTGTTGGAGAATCACACCATTTCAAAGGAATCTGCCAGCCGTCACCCTAACCTCGGCTTCTGTCCTGCCACCTGAGTTACGGGAGAGAGTTTAAGGGACCGCTGGCAACTAGAGCTCCAAGCGTTGCTACAACAGGTCAGCACTGCTCTAATAATGTGACATAAATCTGTAGGAAGACCTCAAATTTACAATGAGCAAAATATGATTAAAAAATGCAGTCTCTAAAGGCCCTGGGAAAAAGCCAGTCTCTACTTCACCTTGTCCTTTCATCTCAGGTAGTCTGCATAAGTCTTTTCTACCATTTCACCATTAAAGACTGCTTTCACTTACTAGCTAACATAACTGACTGAGTAGGAGCTGCAGTGGAAAACCAAGCTGCCCTTCCTCCTGTAACCCCACAGAAAAGGATGGCCTGAAGCTCCCAAGGCAGAGAGCTTTACCAGTTTTTATCTACAAGACTCTTTTTTCCATTCTTAGATCCCACGTCTCTTAAACAAATGACAATATTATCACTCAGATGAATGTCTGAAGACACCAGGAAACTACTGAAGTGTGCCTACACAGTACAGGGTAATGTGCAACTGTGACAGTAATTCCCAGAATGTTTCTTACGTTGCTATTACATTCCCCTGCTGCAAGTTACATTTCTATGTATTTATATGAATGTATCTTCTAAGAAAAAAAATAGAGAATAGGCAGTGGTGGACACTGAGCATTTTACCTTTGATCTTATTCCAATTCAAGTCATTTTTTTCTGGTTTTCTCATTATGAAAAACATTCAACTACATCTCAAACTATTACACTTGGCATGGTGTAGCATAGCTGAGAATAGCAGGAGAGAACACCAGGATATAACTAGCCTGTTGCGTGATGGCTGGATATAGATACACTGGAGGGAAACAGCAGGTATATGTGTGGCAGCTTCTTTTTTGACACTTCCTCTGTTCCTCCCTTGCTAAGCAGGATGCAGAATGCTATACATTCACACAACACCCCACCTAAAAGACAGATTCATCTTGGACGTTTTCAGCTTCAATGCAGAATGCTTTGTCAAACGGATGGAGAAGAGGTCAATGCACCCCTGTCAGCCCTGGAGGCCTTTGTGAGCAGGATCATGCGGTGCCTCGATCCTGGTGCAAAAAGTGCTTCTTTACACTCTGGACCTGCCCTCAACTGAAATCTCCGTTCAAAGGCATGAAACCCAGAATTAAACAGATTTAATTTATTCTCTAGTCACTCTCTGGCAATCAACTGAGTTTCTTTCTTCAATAGCTGCTAACATCAATATCAGCTGAACATCCGTGCTGTGCAACCACACAAAACACAGAGTTCAGTTCAAAGTACAAGTCTAGTCTCAAAACCAACCCAAACACTCAAAGATGCAGACATTTGAAGTGTATAAAGCCATTCCTTGCATTCATTTTGCTCTTTCTTCTGACTACACGTATCTTATTCCTATGAATCCCGCAGACAAAATCATACAGGGAGGAATAGTTTATTATTTTAATTTTCCCACATCATCAACACAGCTATTATAATTGCTCAGTTTTTCGTGTTTGGCTATAAAATAGTAAAAAAGACTGATCTTCTGATCCTGGTATATGGCTAGTTTTTAAAAGTATCACCACAGAGTTAATTAAAAAAGACACATTTATTCAGAGATCAGACAAAAAGATGTTTCACAAAATTGAACTCGTCAATCCCAGGGGTCACAATGAAAAGCTTTTTGCTGACTAGGAGAATCCAGCTTCCCACTTGGAAGTGAAATCTTGGCACAACCAATGAGCAAAACAGACTGTCCGAATGCAATTTTAAAGTAGAGCATTACTTTAGCTAAAGACGCAAGTTGAAGCTGAGAACTTACGTGATAACCCCCATGAGAAACCATTCTGAAGGACACTGCCTCAACAAATATACTTTCAATAGTAGTTCAACATCCTTTTGGTATACTTCTATTCCATTAAATATGCTCCTTTAAAAGAAAACCTCCAATGTCCAAAGTTATCCAATCTAAATTTACTGAACCTACGCTAGAAGTGGGATGTAGAAAAATCAGGATATAAACCCGACTGTCCACTGAAAATGTCCATGTCCTCAGGCTACTTGAAAGTGGCAACTGTTCAGACACTCATCAATGTAAATGAGAGCTTAGCATGATGTTTTACAAGGGAAGCACAGCTCCTCCAGGCTTATCCAGATGGAAAGAGCAGCGCTGCAATACCCCTCTGTTATCTCCATGCGGCCTCAGTCAACTCCAAGGAATCATGGCTGAGGGCAAACCTGGGGTCCTTTGTTCAGGAAAGTGAAGTAAAAACCCTGCTGGATCCAAGCACACTGGCACCAACTGTGTTACCTAAAGTAAATAAGCTCTTTATCCCCTGCCCCTGTCCCCAGATGCCTTCTTGGGGAAAAAAAAGAAGAACAAAATAGAAAAAGAAGTAAGAAAGAACAGAAAACAAAATCACCACGTTACCCGCTCAACATAATGGTAATGTCATTAAATGGAAACCAAACCTAACCAAAGTATGAGCTGTGTATTGGGGAGAAGCAGCAAAAAAAAAAGGTGAGTTTTGGATACAGGGCTTGGTTTGTGTCTGAAGTTTACTACCCAGGAAACAACACAGCTTCTGAAAGCACAGCCTTCATTAGAGCAGGAAAACACAACCTAAACGGCCAGGCAGAAAATGGCTGAATTAAGCTCTTTTTTCCCCACTCTTTAATGGCAGTGATTCTCAAATGATTAAAAGTAGGTTAGGCGAATAATAAACCAGCTATGTTTCTAGTGTCTACCTGACAACAGCTTTTGTGGAAGTGAATAATTACATGAAAATCACTTCCCTTCCACCTCTCTTTGGGATCTCTGTGGGTTGCTAGGCAGTCTCTCTCCTACCTTCTGCTAATGTTACTTACAGACGGGATGAATACAGTATATTCATTATGAGAATGGCGAGCTGAGGGGGAGAAGGACCTAAATACTTGAAGGTTTGTTTATTCATTGCTGCCTTTGGAGACCAACACCATAGCTCAGATTACTTTACACATATTTAAATGCTAATTTTCCGAGGCGTAATTGTTAGCCAAGTACCACCCTGTTCAAATGGAGCGGGACCTTCCTCAATACAGGAGCCACACTAGTAGTATGTTTCTGTGTTGCCAGCCAATGTTGAAAGTCAGGTGCTGGAGCAAAGCATACTGAGGTTCCTTCTGGGATGTGGAGAAAGAATTCTTTCACTCGCTCTGAGTGCTTTTCATGACTGAAATAATGTTTGTTAGGAGGCTGGTTTACTTTCCTGACCTCCTTAACCCAAAACTTGGGAGATGCTGTGATTGCTCTGGCCTGATTCCAAAACTAGCAGCCACAAAGCACTGTTGTACTTCCCTAACATTCCAACTTTGCCAAAGGAAAAATTCCACCTGCAGTGGTATTTATGAGCCCAAGAACTTCTCTGACCTATCTTTATGATAAAAACTTTCAAGTCTGCAATTACAGCCAATAGTGACAAGAGTTGTCTAGAATACATGTAAGGGGAGAGTTGTCCCATCGCATAGCATATTCCCTGGATATATATACAAGCTTTCCATTACTTTTGTTCTGGAGCATAAGGTAAGGAGAGGGCTGACAGGATAAGATACACAAAACATTCAAGAGATATTACTCATCTAAAAATATTTATGTCCTTATTGATGAATATGATTTCAAGGGGAGTGGGGAGGGAAAGTCACTGAGTAGCTGGAACAGTTCTTTAGCATCTGAATGAGAAGACATGAAAATGGTCTTCACCGGTAGCTTCACTGGTAGCTTGAATCTGGGAATCTGGCAAGTGGGAAACCTTTTAAAAAGGTATTGATAAGAGGCAAAAATACCAAGTCCCAATAGCTTGGGTGCAGCACTGACTTTTTTCACTGATGTGTTCCCTGTCACTGCATACCAAGTGTACATGGAGTTTATGTCAGCAGGATGGGCTGCATCCTGCCTCTGTGACCAAGCCTGCTTGTCCTGACAGCTCTTGCTGAGTGAAAACTGTCCAGCATCCTGGGAAGGTGAAGCCATTGACTGCTGGAGCATCCACATGCTCCAGTTGTGCGGTACAGCTCTCTTGCAGCATGCCTTAAAAGCATCAAGAGTTTTGCCTTCTTGTACACTCACACTGCACAAAGCTTCAGGCTTTTGGAAACATTAAATTTGTTTTTTTCATTTTATACATGACACGAAAATGGACCCAAAAGTAGCCACTGTCTTTTGTTCTCATTTCAATAGCATGTTTTCTGTCTCCTAGAGACACTGGGCTTAACCAGGTCCTTTTGGGGGCTGCTTGGCAGTTGGGGCATGCTTAGTGTAATTTCTATGAATGATAAAGAGAGATGCAAATGGAGGAAGTGCAGGTCACTAGTTCTAAACTGAGGGTATTGATTAGTGCCTGTCTTTACTAAGACACCATCACCAAATGCTCTCAGAATGAGATATTTGGCTGCTCCCACATACACTGTATGGACAGTCAGAGGAGTTTCAAAGTATTCACACTGCCTTGCATAGCGGGATTGATAAGAGAGGGCACCCTGACTGATTTCCAGAGTATTCTGAATCCAAACCGACAGGGTTTTAAGGTCGTTTTTTTCTTCAAATATTTGGTTTACACTAAATTTGGGGAAAAAATTGCGGAAAACAGGGCTCTGGGATTGGTTTGGGAGTTAGGTTTTCAGGGGAGGGAGAGGCAAGAGTTTAAGGAAGTGTGGTAGGACCCCATGTCCTCTCATTTTGAGAGCACCTAATGGCTATTACAGAGCTGCTTGACTGCAGTATCAGTGATAAAATAAATCCTTCTCTGATGGCTTTTTTGTTGACTGCTGTTACTTCTTTAAGATTCTCATTCAGCACCCTTAAAGCCTGGGGAACAACGCAGGTATTAACCATACTATGCAGCCCTGATTGCAGATGCTTAAAGAAGGGTAAATGTTTTTGTCCTGAATTATTATCCAAAGAATACACTTTGTTTAGAAATAAACTATACTTATGGAAAATAACATGAGGTTAAATGCTGTTTAATCTAACTTCATTACAATTAATAATTCTGAAGAATTCTTTTTGAGCAATCTTCTTAGGAATACTGATCTTTGAAACAGGAGAGAACACATTTACCGAAGCATGACAATTATTTGATCTTAAGTTCTTCCTTTTAGTGAAAACAGCTTAACCCTGACACTAAAGGGGATTTCTATTCGTTTCTGCAATTTAGACACTGTCCGCGTGCCCAGTGATGAATACTAAAATGATACATAAACCCTGACTGAAGCAAAGTTTGACTGAGAAGTAGGATACTGTGTACTGTATATGTGACATTACTTAAACAGTTGTCACTATAAAATGCTGATCCAAAGGTTTCAGATGTACTGAAGTAACTTAGTGCCATATATTATTGTCCTGGGTTCAGTAGCAGCAGTCATTTTTCTCCTCCTTGATAGCTGGTGCAGTGCAGTGTTTTGACTTTCGGCTCGGGAACAGAGCTGATAACAATGTTTTGGTTTGGCCAAGGACTTTGTGAGCCTCATGCTCTGCCAGGGAGGAGGGGAAGCCAGGAGGAAGCAGGGACAGGACACCTGACCCAAACTGACCAAAGAGCTATTCCATACCACAGCACGTCATGCCCAGGAGGTAACTGGTAACTGCTTGGTCGGGCTGGGGGGGCGAGTTATCGGTCAGCTGGCGCTGAGGTGTTGTATTCTCTTCCCTTGTTATTTCCTTTATCGTTATTATCATTGGTGGTAGCAGTAGTGATTTGTGTTATACCTTAGTTACTAAACTGTTCTTATCTCAACCCGTGGGAGTTGAATTCTTTTGATTCTCTTCTCCGTCCCTCCGGGAGCAGGGGGAGGGCAAGAAGAGGAGGGGAAGGGAGTGAGTGAAGGAGCTCTGCCTGGTTTTAAACCACGACAATTATTCGTAAGTAGTAATAACTAGAACACGCATTAAAAATTAGTAAAAATAACTGACATAGTCACATGGAACTGCATACGAACCCTCTTAAAATAGAGGCTAGATCTCTTCAAAGAAGCATTTCCTCATTCTTGAATACCCTACTAACCAACAGTTAGTACAGTAACTGGTGTGCGGCAACCTGCAACTCAGAGGCAGGCAGACTGTAAAATCAGGCAGAAGTGGACCTCCTGTGGTACTTGAGACCATGGCAGTAGCATACCTGTGACCTGTTCCGTTTCCAGTGTTTATACACCCCAGTTCCACAGCGAGGTCATGCAAAATGATGCAGTCCCAGCCTGGTTTGTGTTGGATGGCACCTTAAAGCTCATGCAGTGCCAACCCCCTGCTACAGGCAGGGACACCTTCCACTAGAGCAGTTTGCTCCAAGCCCCTGGCCTTGATCACCCATAAGCTCTAGATTCAAACATGAAGGAATGCGAATGCTCAGATTCACAGAGCAATACTGCACTGATTATTATTTAGTTTTTTAAAAGATCTCCCCTTTAAAATGTTCATTATATCTCTGTTCAGTTCAGAAATCCCTTTCATGATACAAAAGATTCTCCTTACTGCAAGCATTTTGCAGAAGGGATTCCAACAGCAGTATTTAGGAAAATTGCAGTAAACATGGTAAAAGAAGCCTATACAAAGATTCTACCCTCATATACACTGCTGCAGACAGAGGAATCCCCTGCACCATCTGGTTGATATGCAGATTTGCAATATCAACACTTAGTATGTAGTGCATAGCCAGTGTCCTCATTCTTTGCACATGCACACAAAGATCTCATTACCTCCTGATGAAAAGAACTGTGTTTGACTAGAGAGTCTGTGTCAAGGGATATATAAAAGTGATCTATGTACCAATACTATAATCTGTTCCTGGGTGCATTCTGCAATGAGATCTAACAAGTCCGCTTTCTTCCTTAAAGTGGGCTGTGCAGAGATTGCCAGGCACCGTCAATAGAGGGAAAGAGCAGACAGAGTGGAAACAGCTCTCTTAAAATTGCTTTTCATTTTTACATGTTTGTGCCTTGCTTGCTTGTTGTTGCATTTTCTACAGTAGCAACCAGTCATTTGGGGCAATAATGCATCACACATTTGATTCACTTTCTCAGATTAGATGGGATTACATTACTGCCTTCTTCAAACTGCGCTGGGAAAGCTGACATTGAATCTCAGTAATCTTTCTTCAGGCTGTAGTTTCTACTCATACAACCTCTTTTTCAGCGACTACGGTCAGCAGGTGATTGTGCTGAAAACAGTGTATCTCTATTGACTCTTCATGGAAAGCAGAGTAGCAGTCACAAAAGCACAGCTTCCTAACCCCCAGCATTGCCCTTCTCCAGCCACTGCCAGAAACATAAAAGCCCAAAGACAAACGAGGCAGCAGTCTGCCGTGTTGACTTGCCCAGAGGTGAAGAATATATTTCCCCTTCTCAACTACCCTGGCGCAGTGCCGCGGGTGGGCACCTCAACATTGGATTCTGGCCCAGCTGCTGGAATTGTGCCACTGGCAGCTGCACTTCCAAAATTAAGAAACCAATCAATTTTCTGTAGCATTACCAGCACAGAATTCATCTCTGCTTCCAGAGCCTGTTCCCTCTGCCACTTCTGTTCCTTCTATACTTGGCATTCAAAACATGACAGAAGCTGCTGGTGAAGCTTAGAAACTGCAGAATCAACTTCAATCAATAGGTTATTGCTCCTTGTCATGGTTAATCCCCAGCCCAACTAAGTTGCAGGCAGCCTCTAGCTCACTCCCCTCACTGCCCCAGTGGGGTGGGAGAACTCGGGGAAAAAAGGTAAAATCCCATGGGCTCAGACAAGAACAGCCTAATAACTGAAATAAAGTAAAATATAATAACAACAAAACAAATACTGATAAAAGGAAATCAAGAGAGGAACAAGCCCCAAGACAGGCAAGTGATGCACAAGATCTCCCCAACCACTGACCAATGCCCAGGCCATCCCTGAGCAGTGACTGCTGCCCCCAGCCATCCCACAGTGTCTCTACTGAGTCTGTGGTCTGGAATACCCCTCCGGCCAGTTCATATGTATGTGTCTATACTGTCATCCCCCAGTGTCTATACTGAGCCTGAGACACTGAAGAGTCCTTGGTTAGGTCTGCTCTGCTGAGCAACAACTCAAAACATCAGTGTTTTATCAATTCTATTCTCAGACTAAATCTAAGCCATAACACTGTTCCAGCTAGTAGGAAGAAAATTAACCCTATCACAGCCAAAACTAGGACATTCCTACCTGTTTCCTCTCTTGGAAGTGGTCAGCACCCATGTGGTTGAAGGTGATGTAATTCTATTCTGATTTTCAAACGCATTTTGGAAAAATCTGTCACCTAAAGTTCTTTAGGAAACTAAGCATCTGTGGTTTGAGAAAGAAAGTCATTGCTCGAAAAAGAAATTATAAGATAGGAAACATCAGATCAGAGTAAAAGGAATAACGTTTATGGTGGAGGGAGGTCACCAACGGAATACTACAACCAACAACCTGTGCCTTTGCTGCCACAGCAAAGGTGCCACAAAAGCTGGTCAGAGCAGGAAAGATGATCGTTAAAAAAGAAGTACATTCATACAGAGTAGGGGACAGCCTGCTGCAAGGTGCGAGGGGACAAGCTGACCATGAGCTCACAGTGTGCCCTCGGGGCGAAGAAAACCAACAGCATGCTGGGCTAAGCACGAGGAAGAGTGTTACCAGCATGTTCAAGGAGGCGGGTGATCCTTTTTCTCTGCCAAGCACTGTCGAGACAGGTCTATACCACTACGTCCAGTGCTGGAGTCCCAGTTCACGAGAGACATAGACTTCCTGGAGTTAGTCCAGTGAAAGACTACAAACAGGATTAAAGGGACTGTTGCATTTAACATGTGAAAAGTGACTGAGAGAGCTGGGACTGCTCAGACTAGAGAAGATTCCAGGGATTGTAATGTTACAAGAGAGGGAACCAGTGTCTTCTCTTCATCCTTGGAGACGTTGGACATGGTCTTTGGTGGACTTGGCAGTGTTGGGTTTACAGTTAGACTAAATGATCTTAAATGTCTTTTCCAACCTAAATGATCCTATGATCCTGAGCTTAGGGAAGTCAGGCTGGACTAGAAGATCTCCTAAGGTGCCTGCCAGGCTCAACTATGCTGTGATTCTGTATGAGAACAGATTGAGTGGCCTAGGACTCCTTCAGCTGAGGAGACATGTCAGGGCAGTTTAACAAGTCATGAATGAGAAGTTAAGTAAGAGTAAGAATACTTTGTTCACTGTTACTTCCAGTGCAGGAACTTTTGAACAATCAGATGAATTTTCTAGGGATCCAGTTCCAAAGGAATGAAAGGATGTAGCTCCTCCTGATACAATTCACAGACCTGTGAAACTTGCTGCCAAGAGATGTTGGGGATACTGTCAGTCTTCATGGGCTCTAGAGACCAGAAAACTACATGGAAGGGAAATTCGTTGAGGATTTCTGAACATAAAAAGGCACGCAGACCTCGGGAACTCACCAGAGCAGAAAATACCTGTCTGCCCAAAGGGTTCGAGAGACAAATATCATATATTCCCCTAGGAATCCTCATGGGTCCATTGCAGGAAACAGCATAATGGGCTACATCAACTTTATTCAGGGAAAGCTTTTATGTAAAGGATTATCTTATATACTTTCAAGCAAATAACAGTTTGATGCTTCCTATAATGCTTACTGTTCTGCAGCAAAAAGCGCTCATGGTGACTTGACTGTGCATTCCACAAACTAACATTTAGTAGCTATTTTCTTACAACCATTTCCATAATTCTCTTAAACTCTCACCTGATAATACCAGTACCCAAACAAGGACTGTTATGTTTCCATGCCTATACAACTCCTGGCACAACCTCCCCTACCAATCCATGCCCAGGATAATGAAAGTGATGAATAATTGCTATCAAAGGATTAAAGACATAAATTAAACTATGAATCTGCAGCAGTCCGGCACAAACATGTTATTTTCTATTCAAATAAGCATATTCAAATAAGTTCTGACTAGCTGGCATATATTTAATCTTATTTTATAGTAGGGACACAGGAGACAGTACCTGCAGGGTAGACACCCCAGGACAGGGAACTTGCCAGTAGAAGCTGGGTGGAAATCCTCCAGCAGAAACAAGTTGGAACCACAGGTTATATGTGAACTTGTGTTTAACAGTTCACAACTGACCTATCCACAATTAATGGAATTAATTTATACTTTCAGCCTCCCACATCCTCCAGCAGGGAGTTCCACCATTTAGTTATTCATTGTGTGAAATAACACATTCTTTTGTATTTCTCTAAGCCCACTACATCTCCATTTTTATAGCCTTTTGCCAAAGCCAAGGGTTCCAGTAGGACCTCCTGAGTTACTGGCTGAGAGCCACACAAACAGGGAATGGTGCCTTGGCTGCAGAACTACAAGGGCTCTGCTCTGCTCTATTTTCAGGTCTGACAGTGTGTAAAAGGCTTTTGGTTTGGGGTTTTTTTGCCTTTTGACAAAAAAAAAAAACAAAACCCACAAGTGACTGTTGGCTGTACACTACCCTGGAGAGCTACCTCTGCTAGGTACAGGGAAGATCAGTATCCTAAGGAACATCACAGAAATGATACAGTTCTCTGAAATGCTACTCCAGTTACTTGTCTACAATACCACCAAAACCATGGTCCAGCTTCCAACTGGTACCCACTGAGTTTATTTATTTGAGAAATATTTATCACCTAAAGACCCAAAGGAATATTTTTAAAACATTCTTCACTTTAACAAGAATGTCTCTCGAAAATCCCTCAAATGAAACCAGTATTTAATAAACCAAAGGAAGGTTCCAAGTGACAATGCATTACCTATGGTTCTGTTATACAATTACATGGTTAAATGCAGACAGCATTGATTTCACACTGCCCACATAATAATCCAAATATTGCACTTCCCAACCGTAGTCAAAGCTGAATGCTGAGGCAAAATAAAGAACAAAGACACAATTAAAAGTTAATCATCTTTTGCAAACAGTAATGTCAAAACAGAACTGAACTCTTGTGCCACATACACCTTCAGGTATTGATACGGACAATACAGGTCAACAATCCAAAGTGACAGACAAGAAAGTATATTATATTATTATAATTTAACCTCATTTTAGTCACTCAACAAAGCTACAGATATGGATAATTCCATCCTAACTCAGCAAAAGTGCCTCAGAAAACTAAGAAAAGACATAGTTAATCTAGAGCATTAAGCCCTTTACTAAAACATCTTAAATCCTCTTTCCATTTGAGAACTGTCATTTTCTGTTTAATATAACTTAAGACAACAGAACAGAAAGGATTCAAATTACTAGCAAGACAGTCAAACACAAATATTATTTCGGTTCAGCTACTTCTGTGCAGAGGAAACATACTGGGATAAAAATACAGAACAGAGGTATGGCTACATTCAGTCAGTGCAAAGGTAGCCTTTTAATTGCTGCCCAAAACCGGATGCTCAGGAAAAGACTACAGCAAACATTTCCCAAAACAATAAATTCCAATTTCATTCTAACTGATTAAACTGTATCAAAGCATTTCACAATTTTATGTTTTCAAATGACTTGAGTACAAGTCAATGGAAATGCTCTCCAAAGGGGGCTTTCCTCTTTGCATTGTCCTTGCAAGAAGCCTGTGAGACCGACCACCTCCCTTACTCCTGCCACAGACACAGCTAACCAACAGGCTTCACACTGCATCACTCTGATCCAGGAGTTCTCAGAGAAACAATCAGGGCCAGAGCATCTTGGCCCGGGTACAGCCTTGGTGTTTGGTGCCTTACTTTGTGCAATCACATTACAACTACAGACAATTATTTTTATTCACTTGTTTTAATGCAGAAAACAAGTAGCACGAATGAGTCAAGGATACACAGGTATATGACAGCCCAAGGAAGCACAAAGAAATGAAAACCAACAAATGTCTTTAAGCAACGATTAAGTCTAAGTGAATGTGCCCCCACTGGGTACAGCAAACCCAAATGAGTTCAAAGCAAAAGCTACATATTACTTCTCTTACTCAGCCAAAACAGAACAGCAACTCTAGGAGCAATAGTAAGACTCCATTAAGATTACTTCACAGCTAAACCTTCAGAATATCAATTCTATGGCAGCAATGCCCAGTAGTAAAGTGTTTCAGTACGGATTCCTCCCCAAGGAATGTATGGTACAAACCCAGATATATGTATTCACTGCAGACTCATGGATCCATATTCACAAACAGAAACTCTACTTCCTCATCCTGTAATCTCTTCTTCCTTGTATTTCACCAAAGATTAAGTCCTGAGCAAGGAACAGTCATTAACTAAGGCATTTTATAGAATCCTAGAATAACAAGCTTTAAATTAATTTTTCCCCATTTGCACACAAGTCAGAAGCCTCCAATCCTGAATGTGATGGCCAGCTAGGGGTGGGAAGTCTTGCAGCATCTGTAACAGCCAGTAAGCACTGCCATTCTGGGTGGCAACCAGGACTCCCAGGAAGGAATTTGTTCTGGTACATAAGGGGAGGCAGACAAACCACTGACTTGTTCTGCGGACTTGGACCAACCTGATTCTGTGGATGAAGAATCATGGCCACAGCTCTGCAACTGGCAGGGTACCATCACATTGCTGCAATGATGATAATGTGGTAAATACCATCTGACTATGTGTCTCAGAGTTAATTACTGGTGAATGGTAGCTGGAATTTGCTTGGAACCAGACCAAGAGCCTGGCACCTACCCCAGGTTATGTGCCAAGGATCTCAGATTCCTCTAGCAAGCTTAGAACAACAATTTATCCAATTATCTCACATCTGAAGATTTTTACTTTTGGGGAGTTTTCTGGTTCTTCTCAGTTCCAAGTCATTGAAACCCCAGCTGCCTGTTTAAAGAACCTCACATCACTAGGTAAGGACCTATTAATGACATCCAGCTCCATAAGCGGCTCAACAGATAGAAAAAATCAGACTGAGTTCCCTTAATAATCTTTATAAATAAAGGCAAAGCTATAAACCAGATTTGTTTTAAACCTTCAGGCATAAACTTGTCATCTCTTCCCTGTGACGGATTTGTCTTGGAGAAGTTAATTTTGGAAACAAACTGATAGGCTAGGTTTACTTACAACGCTCATCTGAAACATTCAAAGAGCTGATGTGCCGGTAGGGGTTTTTCCTAATACCCAGCCAGGAACATAGACTGATGTTCCAGCCAAAAACATCTTTGATGCTGTGTCTTTCCCTCAGAATCACTTCTTGCATGTTCCCCCCTCCATGTGAAGGGCAGTTTGCTTCAGTCTGATACCGCCAATCTACAATACTCATGCAATAGGATGGAAAAAGGACAAAAAGGGATTGTGTTTTTGTTTGCTTCTTCCTCTTTCCCACTTGCTGACAACTCATTTAGCCACGTGTTCTTCAATTCTTTTTGGTAATAAACATTCAGTTCTTACTTCTATTTGCACCTATGACTGCAGCTACAGTAAAAATTTAAGCCAGTGGATAAAAAGAGCAAACACACCTCCCTAAAGAGAGAGTGCTATTCATATTTTACTATTTGGAGTTGTGTTTGACAGATGGGGTTCCTTAACAACTGACTTGTTCAGTGACTATATGTTTTTTGTGACATAAACTACTTACATATCTGCAGGTAAACAGAGTTACAAAAATACAGTTATCAGTGCTATACCAGTATGAAAATCATTGCCTGGTTAGCCTCAAAACCCCCAGGAGAGTCAATTAGCCCCTATGTTATTTACCTCTGCCTCACTCACTGGAGCTGAGGTAGCTGTGTCTGCTCTGGCTGTAAGACTGCGCTCATTCCAAGTGCCCTACACAATTAGTTCAAAAAGGCACTTACAGAACTGATGCAAATGGTGAGTGACTGAGGTACGCTTCCAAAACACCTTCCCCTCTCCGGTGATGAAAGAGGCAGCCATCTACAAAGTCAGAAACTTGCTTACACATGCCATAATTACACATTACGTATGTATTGTTGAATATGACGACTCCGGACCACCTTATCTAGTTTGTTGTGAAGTTCAAGATACAGAACGGACCATTTTAGTTTGTAATCTCAAATCATGCACCACATTTTCTGCCTTTCTGCATAAGATAGAAGCTCACTGAGGGCTAGTGCCCCAACTGTACTTTTTTCAGTGCTTTAACTACTGCAATCACTTTCCACCTATGTCCTGCTCACCTTCATGGATAGATAAACAAGTTCCTTTAGACCTCCAGGCTGGGAATGTACCAGCTTTCACTGTACCTGTTTGTGAGCATCCCTCAGAGTCACCACGCTGTTTTATTATTTCACAGAGGATTTAGAGGATCTGAAAAGCAGGGGTTGTTTTTGGAGTGGCAGGAACTGTATACTCAACTGGCAAATGCTAGTAAACAAGCCACTCAAGTTTCACTCAAATTCTCTGTGAGCCTAGTCCTTTTTAAAGAGAGCTGGGCAATGAAAAACCTTTCTTTTATGCCACAGAGCTGGCAGAAACTTCAAGTAAAACCAAGTTCAAGATGGAAAAAGCAATAGAATAAAAAAACCCATAAACACCATTTAGGAATTGTATTCAGAGCCTGCAGTTCTTTACACTAAGGGGGCGACTGAAAATACTGGCATAGCGCAAACGTTTAATTTCACAGATTCAGTTTAATTTACATTCTTTGTAAAATGGAGTCGAACAGTCAAGGTGTTTGGTCAAACCCAGGAAGGTTATTTTGGAAGTTAAATGTTCTTTTTCTTATTTTCTGCTTAAATGAAGCAATTGAATTTTGATTCCTAAATGAGAGTTTGTTTCAAAGTGTAACAATAACAGTAAAAAGAATTAAGCAGAACACCTCTTTAAAATAAAACCACTTTTTAAAGTGCTGGTCTGCTTGAAATGCCTTGCATTTGTTCTGCTAAAATATCAATATGTGAACACAGAACTGAAGTGCACATTCACCAGGAACCAGGTTCTGCCTCCCATTCTTCCCAAATCCAGCTGCACTTTCTTTACTCAGCCATTCTCTGACAGTTCACATGGGCTGACAATAAGCAAACCGATGAAAGACTGGTGAACCCGGATCCCAAACAGCAACATCTGATCATTCCTGCCAAGTTTGTAACAAATTTACTCAATGCACTTTCTGGCCTCTTCTCTTTGTGATTCTTTCGTTATCCTTATTTACAGTCCTAAATTGGAGGAGTAGAGTTTGGTTTGCACTCATGTAACAAAACACATGGTATCGCCTCTGTGCTCTGACGGCATCTTCTTGCAGCCATGATTCTGGTGCAAATGGTCACAGAATGCCCAGTTCATTTGAGCCTCAGTGTTTAAAGTAGCTGTCCATAAATATCCATATGGGAAAATATGTTAAAATATGGAAATCTCAGACTGTGGACATGGTTAAGTAAGGTATCTTCAAAAACATTAATGACCTTTACAGGAATTCCTGTACTACAAAATTTTCTGGAATTTAACATTAACACAGGAATAAATTTATGTCTTAAAAGACTCTTCTTCCAGATAAAAAGAATATGAACCCTATCTCCAAGTCACATAATGCACCACAGCAGAACCTAAAGTTATGAAATCCTGTTGACTATCCCATCCTATCATTCATCTTCATGGGCAGTTCTGATCATGTAACTTTAGTGTGCATATGTGTTTGTGTGTTTAAACATATTGCAAAGCATAAGGAAAAAACAGTTACGCAGTGCTAGGTAAGCAGTCAGCAATCAATCCAGCTTCAACTGCCGACTCAAAAACTCTACTAACACACTGGAGCTTCTCTATCCATACGGAAGGGATAATCAGCAACTGAGCATAGTCATTAAGAGCAGAGAGCATCAGAAAACCACAGCAGCCGATACACACATCTCATCTTCCCCATTTGTTCTCCTGATGTGGATCCTCGCTGTGAGCTGCCTGGCAGCTGGTGACAGTTTGTGATGGGGCAGACAGTGTGTTCTCCTACATGCATTAGGGCAGTGTGCCAGCAACTGTCACCAGTCACCACCCGCCTTCTCCTCCCAGCTTCCCTCTCCTTACTTCCTATCACCTTATCCTCCCTTTCCCATACTGCCCTTGCAAATAAAGCACATACGTACACACAGGTGTCTTACAAACTACATGCCAGCAGACACAAAAGGCATGGTAGGGAGAGGGGAGGGCAGAGTAAGGCACATGTAGTTGTAAGATACCTACATAACACATAGCTGTCTTATACCACCCTGGAGGAAGGCACCTTTTCTGTTCCTTGTGCCTCCTCATTTTGAATTTCCATTAGTCTGGGGACACCTTCAGGGGAGAACTTCAGTACCAATCTGTAGGCTACTTCTGAGGGAAAAACAAGTGAGAACCCAACTCCCTTCACTAGAAGCCTGAGGCAGAGAGTACTCCAGGCTGATGGTGAGGCCCTGTGCACAGCACCTCTCCAGTGGGAGAGCTGGGGTGTACACAAGGTGCTTCAGCCATTCCTACTTCCCTGCAGAGGTTTGCCCAGCCTGCATTTTCTTGGATTCTTTTCAGAATTCAACTGTTATTCCAGTCCTAGGATGGAAATAAAAAGAGTCTCAGAAATATTTGGGGGCTTAGAAAGCTGTTTTGTTTTTTCTTTATGTAGATCTTTAAAGAAGAATCTTTAGGAGCACTGATTTCTAAACAGTAAATAACAGATTTTCTGCACATCATTCCACTAGTGCAGCAAATTTCTCTTTCTTTTTTCTCTCATTCCTCTGGAATAACAGGATTAACAAGAATCCTGTTGGCAATCCTTGAAATAACTATATATTTCCAGTGCCTCTATTTATGTGGCATCATATACCCACTTGTGACTGTTGCAGAAATAACATGGAATATTTATTTGTTTCACTTACTACCCTCACTGTGCACAAGGTCCCTTATTACTATTTCCATACATCACTTAGTATTTCTTGTAACCATTTTTAATGTCATCTGAAAATGCTGAATTTTCAACAGCAGCTTTTCTCCTGCTTGTAGACTTAACTTCTAGAGCAGCTGGCAGTCTGGAGTCATGGACAGCATTTGCAGTTCCTTAGATGTTCCTGGGAATGTTAATCAGTTTATGCACAAAAAGGCTTTTCAAGTTTATCTTCCAGCTGCCATCATTGTCAACAGTGAAAAATCTCTCCCTGTTATGCCAATACACTGAGCTAATATGTGGATCCTGTCTCCCTCCAGTGGCATATCTCATTAGCCATAAAGTCTAATATTAAAGTACAATCAGAGCTTCCCTAGAGCTCAGATGATGTCTCTCCATTACTGCTAAGGGGTTGCAGGGATAGCTGGAAGAGATTTCATGTGGCCTAGAAGCCCCAGGAAAATTACAAAATGACCCCATTCTTTCAACAAGTCTCTTCTAACTACCAAAATCTGCTGTTGCCTGCTCAGCTTGCTGTTGCTTGTGTACCAATAGCAGGAAACATAAGGAAAAACCATGGAGAGAAGCAAACTATTTGTTCAGGGCTTGAAATACATCTCCAAAGCAATAACTGCTCTTCTGAAGTCACATTTGCTTATAAAAACTAATAGTCACAACATTATGCCACTGAAAAAACACAGAGTTGTATATCGAAGCATAAAAAGACACCAGTAGTTTTGGAATGATGCATTCAATTTAGGTTGTGCCTTTCCCACAGCATACTTAAATATAGCTCAGATCTTTGCACAATGGAGTGACCTGCACAGTGAACAACTCCTAAGCTGTTCCATGCATTACAGAGGAAGCATGAATGTTCTATGCATTGCAGCAGAAGACCCTGAATGGTTTCAGCCTTTTGAGGTGTACCTGCCCAGTCACTGGAGTGCAGATTCACCATGACAGAACAGTGAGTGTTCCTTCGAGCAGGGAAATGAAGTTCTGATTTTGAGCAGGGAAAATGTAATGTGCTCCCGGACTTGCCTTCAGACTTTGCAGAAATGGGAATAGCATCCATCCCTATGGAGCTTTGTTAAACACCTCTGCCCTTCCAGCAAGAGCACAGCATTACAGCAATGTGGTGGTCCTCCTATTTTTTGAGGCCACATAAACAATTTGTAATGTAAAAACTGTAGTACACAGTAACGGGAAATAGTTCCTCATTGTGGAGATTGTAAACTGCATTACAGGGCAAAATGTTTCTAAACATCACAGCAGTCTATACCCTGCACTTACCATTTAAAATCCCAGTAATCTGTAATGCTGGTGGAAACAGCAGACCTTAAGAATAAATTCTTTACAAGTTTAAAAGTTTGGGCAATGATTATGACTGAGCAGCAACATGAGAGCCCCACAATCACCAGCAGGATGTTTTTCCTCTCACAGAAAGGGCAGTTTGAAATTTAGCTTCTATATCAAATGAACAAAAACCGACAGTTCAAAGATACAGGTGTAAAGTCAGAGCTGCAGCTCCATAGACAGTAAAGTCAGGTCAGGATTTTCAGACCTGTGGCCCTTGTACATGTTTCTGGCATCTCACTCTTAGTTAAATTTACTGCAGCTCATGTGTGTGCATCACAACTGCCTGGTTCAGAAAGCAAATACCTCATGACGCAAACAGTACAGAGAATGGGAGGAAATCCATAGGAAAAAGAAGAGTAACTGTTAACAGAACCGGACATCTCATTACCACTATTTTTTCCCTGTTAATTGATTTTTAAGAAATGGCTGTCCATATTCTTCTGAAAACCACTCAAAACTGCAGAAAATTGCTGAAGGTGTTACTAGACATAGTGGTATAAAAAGGCTGGTGAGATCTAGGACACATGACCTGCCTCTGAACCCTTTCTCCAAGCACTATGCTTAAAAACTGGCTTATCACCCAGTATCGGGCATGTCTTCAAGAAGTACATTTCTCTTTAGATTGAGGCTTCTCGCATTCCAAACAGATTAAAGCATCAAAAGATTCTCCAGCAATGAGCTGTCATTCCATTGCCACCACAGGAAAATTCCTTTACATTTGAAGGCTCAGGATGCTTAGACTGATACATTACAGGTCTAAAGTCCACCACTTGGGAACCCATACAGTTCCCTTGATTTTCTGAGCACAAAATGAAAACACTGTTTGTTTCAAAGCTAGGGGAGCATTTCTGTTCTCTTCTGCCTTTGGACACAGAGGTTTCCTTCTGCCTCAAGGTGGCAATACAACTGTGATAGCTGCTCGCTTCCAGGGCTGCGTGTACCAAAACTGAATCAGTTTGATTTATTTCTCCTGCTGTTAAGCCATCAGCAAAACAACTCTGCAGTGTTATTGAACATTGGAAAGGAAAAGTTATGGGAAGATAAATTCTCAAATATGTTTCCAGTTTGGATTTTCAGAAAAGGCTTTAAGAAAATATTCTCTCTACACCTCTGCAGTATTCCCAAATGTGTCTCACATACCTGAATATTATAATTAGCCTAATTGGTTAGCAATTCTTGACATCTTTTCTTAAAAGTATAATTTAATGTACATGCTCCAACATACGAAGATGATGTTAAGGAAGGAGTGAGTAACTAGCAAAATAAACTCACGCTAAACTGAAAATTAAGGAGTATGTAATTAAAATTCCCCTGTATCTTTCAGGTAATTTGCCCTGTCTTTCATTTATCATGTTTAATATTCACGTGAGAGTGTATCACAGATAAAGTACAACCTGTATTCATACAACTGTATTCTCATAGGATCATTTCAATTGGAAAAGACCCTTAAGACCCAGCACTGCCAAGTCCACCACTAAACCATGTCCCCAGTGTCACATCTATAGATCTTTTAAATACCTCCAGGGATGGTGACTTCACCACTTCCCTGGGCAGGCTGCTCCAGGGCTTGACATCCCTTTCGAGGAAGAAACTTCTATGTACAATTCAGCTGCAAAACCCAGATTAATTGGATTTGTTCAAGATTTTGGTAAGCACCTACTGCTGTGAGAAGAGTGCAATTCTGACTGTGTTGACAGGTTCACCGCCAGTAACTCAGCCAGTTATTAATATGCAAACATACAATAAGCAAGAAGGAGAATCCACTGCTACAGCAGGGTTTTAATTTACACAGGTATGTTTTGCACATCATTGACCATAATATTACTCCTTGAGCCATCAAACTGGTACATCTGCTGATCCCCAACTGATTTAACCTCTTCCATGCACAAAGGTTTGGAAAATCCCATTATGAAGCAGCAAATATGTTCCCGCAAAAAAGAGCAGTGAATAACACACACAAATACAATTACATATCGAGGGACAGCTAGAACCAAACTCTGGGTCAGGCTTGCACACAAAACCCATCCTATTTACTTTGCTAAATACTTCTTTTTGTGTGAGCTATAACTCAGGCAAGACTTCATATTTAAGTTCCAAACAGTACCTGTAACCTCCAGATTGGGGTAGAGGGACACATCTCAAGCCAATTTAAGCATGAAGGCTCTAGAGGCCTCACCGTTGATGAAACAAAGCATTTCTGAAGCTTAAATATGGTACTCCACTATTATAATGAAAAGTGATTGGTAAGAGCTCTACAGATACACAGGACAAAGGATGGCATTTTCAGACCGGGAGGATTCAGTCTGCTGGAGAGATAGAATATAAAAATGAAATAGAGAACACAGCACTTGAAAGCTAAGAGGAGCTGAAAAGACAGATGAATAGCTGCTTAGAAAGCTATAATGAACCATGGAATGCAAATTACACAAAGACAAAAGCTTCAAGAACTCCAAACTAAAGCAAGCCTTGAAGAGAAACTTAATTTATTTAACCCACAGTAAACACAGTTGGCGCTATGGTTCAAATACTGCTCCTCTAATACAGACATATTAGCCTCCCTAGAACATTATTTCAACAGGCCTCCAGCTCGTACACATGCACTATGCTGCGATATTGTGAAGCAAATGCAAAGAAACAAGAGTAAAGATAAAAACTGAAAGCACCAATGGCAAGGTTAGGTCAGTTGTCCTATACATGCTTCTTGGCAAAAACCTCTAGAACAAATTGAGGAGAGGCTTATGGAATGGGCTTTTTTTGATACAAAAATTCATGGGCTTAAACATTATTAAGCCCTACATTTCTATAAAAGGGAAAATGTCGTTTATTTATCTTGTTACCATTAAGAGCTGCAATAAAGCCGAACCAATTCCTTTCCACCATTTTTAATTTAAAAAAATGCTGCCAAATTCAGTTTTAAACTTCCTCCAAACTTCCTTCATTCCTTGCAAACTGACCAGAAATCCTGCTAATAACTCAGAAGTCTTTCTTCAAAAATTGATTAGTCTCAACAAAATATTTAATTTTTAATGCAACTGCATTCTTTCCAACACAAAAATCATTCTCTACAACCATTTCATCACACATATTATGTTTAAATTACATACAGTAGTGTTCAAGATCTCTGTTCTAGTTCATTCTACTTCAGCTTTTTTCCTACAAAAAGCTGCTTAAAATCCTAAGGCAGGAGTATGGCAATATGTCAGTGAAAGTCTCAGTGAAACACAGAATAAATTGGCTTGTTAAATCAATCCATTAAGCCTTCTGAAAAGACATCCCAGTATCAGCCAAGCACTATGTGTGGGACAATCAGATACATCCACACGTGCCTTTTAAGGGCTCACAGACTGCTTAGGCTAATACCATGTGCTTTGGGAATTGTCATGGCAACAGTGTATTTCCTTACAAATGGATCAGTATAGTAAACAGGCATATAAAACCCCCTTGTAGCCTGACAATAATGTTGCTTAAGCTTGCATGCCCTCCCTCAACGACACACAGAAGCAAGGGTGGTGGTGGCATGTGAAAAATCCACACACAAGGCAAAATCCTGTTAACAGGCATCTCGCACAGCACTGGGCGAGTGGATGGAGCAACAGCTTGGCAGCAGGGCTGCCTCCACACTCAGTCCACAGAATTCATGTGTGGAGGAATCATCACTATGTAGTACAAGAGTACTCAGTGAGCGCTTGCTGTTAATCACAAGATGGTTTGGGTTGGAAGGGGCCTTAAAGTTCATCCAGTTCCAACCCCTGCCACAGGCAGGGACCCCTTCCACTAGAGCAGCTTGCTCCAAGCCCCTGTGTCCAACCTGGCCTTGAACACTGCCAGGGATGGGGCAGCCACAGCTTCTCTGGGCACCCTGTGCCAGCGCCTCAGCACCCTCACAGGGCAGAACTTCTGCCTAAGCTAGTTAAGGCAGTGAGTAACGAGCTGTCAGAACCACACAGCAGTATGAAACACTAGTTAAAACTGGGCAAAACAAACAGATTGCCACCCGTGGTCTCAGATAAACAAATTTCTTGTCTCTGCTAAAATAAGTTAAGCCACATGGGTGTATGTGATCCACGTAAATGCTCACACATTTTCAGTAAACAGATTAAAAAACATAATTTGCACAAATATTCCCAAACTCCCTTTCTATCTCCACCTCAGTATCCATTTAATATTGTAACAGTCTTAGGAGTACAACACTGTATAATATCTTTTACACTGCCAAACCAGGTAAGTAAAAGGCTGTCTGCAACCTGTCAGGGTTTCTAGAGCTTGTGTCATTTTGCCTCTTTGCTATCAGACAAATGATATATAACTGTTTCATTGTACTCATCTGTCACTGAAAAAAATCAGCTTAATCCTGTATTTCCATGTTCAACTCTACTTTGGAAACAATGAAAAAGAGAGTGTTCTTGGTTTCAGTACTTCATCCCTCCTTGATTGCATATACAAACTTCTGCTTCGAAGACAACAGTCATCTCAATTATTAATTTCTCTACTAATTTTGACTGAGATTTAGAGCTGGAATAAGCAAAGAACTATAAAATGGCCATGTCTCAGTTAAATTCATTCCTGCTGAACCTGTGGCAATGATTTTGCCTGTCAATACCAGAAGCAGCAACTGGAACACTGGAAAATCCTGAAAACCATGGGCACTTTTCTAGCAGAAGAACTGTATATTCCAGCACATGCAAGCAGCAATGGCTTTAAAGCCTCAGCCACAATTCCAGATCTCTGACAATGAACAACCACCCAGCGAGCACCTCCATTCAAACTTAAAAATCAAGAAACTCTTGCAGTTTTACCCAGTCAGAGAGGAAAATGAATAGATGGCCCATGATCCTACCTGTGGGTCAGACAGTCGGGAAAGGTCAGGGTACAAGTAGAATTTTATCCCCTCGGAAGCACCTGGTAACGTTACTCCACGGATCAGGAGAATCATCAACATGATATAGGGGAAGGTGGCTGTAACATACACAACCTAGCAAGAAAAAGCAAACATTAGAAAAATATTTTCTTCCAACTGCAGAAAAACCCACCCAATTTCCACGTCCATTTTGCTCTTGGTTAAAAACCAAATCCTTTCTCGAAGAAAAGTGCTTTGGATGCCTTTGCTCATGCAGGTGAATTTTATCCTTCAATCTTCCCTTCTAAACTATGTCTTGTAGGAAAGGTCAACACATTTTTATAGAGAGATTGGCAAGTTCTCCAAGTATATTATTTGCTCTCTCTTGGTAGCAGGTGACCAGACATTAGACTCTAGTGTACCTGAACACCCTTACCACCTACTATTTCAAATACAGATACAGGGGAGTTACCTCATAATAGCAAGTAATTAATTGCATTCTATATATTTCATAGCAACATATGCAAGGAGTTCTCAGTCACCTAGTAATTACTAAACTGTCATCTGACAAGAGGGCTTTGCATGCCTGTGTTTGAGGAATAAACATTCTAGCAAGCCTAAAGGTTAATGCTCTGTACATCTATCTCCTTGCGATGTGCTGTAGCACCTTTCTCATGCAAAGCACCTTCAGGCACACTTTCTTAAGTGCTCAAGCTCAGCAACTTCTGTTTCCTTGTATATGGCCACACTTATTTTTTTTCCAGAAAAACTGAGCTTTTCTGGAAACCTGAAAGAAATCACATCTTTCAAAGACAGAGTTGAGCAGAATTGATCCCATTTTATGATCACAAACTGAGAACAGTATACAGCGATTCAAACTTGGAGATTGATTAAATTATAAATTCCATGTTAATATAAGTATTTCTTTTAAATAATAACATAAATTCCCTATAGCCATTCCCACCTGTGCAGAGTAGGTATAAAATATGCTCGTGAGGGGATAGTCTTATACATCTGCCTTGCACAAGTCAAAATCACTTAACAAGCTGCAAGAATGGGGAAAATGCTTCAGTAAAAAATACAACCTGTAGAGCCGTCCAAAAATATACATATATTCAAAAGTTCATTATCTCTCCCATGCCTATGTAAATGAGAGACATCAGAAAATGCACCCATGAAAGGATTTTCAAACACATTTTCATTCCTTAATGAAATCTGATTTCATCAACTGAAATCTGATTTGCAGGTGGTGCTGAGTATTTAACCCCAAGCACAAAATCACCTCATGTGTGCTCAGCTGGTACACTCAGAAGTGAAGGAACTTAAAATCACATGGCAGATCTTCAAATAAGTCCAGCTGCTCAAGACAGACACTGCCCTCTCACTGACCTACCTTTCTAATACAGGTAAGCACCTATATATCTTTCAAGTGTCTTAGCCCTTTTGAAAACACAAATCATGATTTTCCTAGGAAAAGGAGACAACCATTGTATTCCCATAGGTCTCAGAAGCCTGAACTGATGAATTCATAGGTCAATAAGCTCTATCCTAGTGCTTACATTTACTGTAACTGACTCAGTGCAAATGTAAACCGATAGGACTGGCTGTGTTTAAGTACACCTTGTCTCAAAGAGATTGCTCTCCATGTTTTGGTTTCAAAGGAAAATAGATCATCAGTTACTGAGAAGTAAAAACAAAACATACAGAATGGATACGGTCCTGCTCTAAGCCTTATGTTGGGCGGAAAAGATGGAGGAGCCAGCCTCTGGCTTTCATGCCTCTGTATTAAACTCTTTGCCAGCTATTTTTACTACTCCTTTTAAATCAATAATTGCTTTTAATAGAGGATAGTCAGCAGACATTTACATTTGATGACATAGAAGGCATTGCACCTGAAAAGCTGTTATCACATTAAAGAGCATTTCATTGCACTGTGCTTTATTAACTCTGCCAGCTTGCAGCCTGCTATCTCGCACAACCTGCTGCTGCCTTCAAATATTTTCATCAGTAAACAGACTGCAATTTTGTACAAGCAGATTTCTTCCCAGGTTCCTTTGGATGTATATCTTCACTCAGCTTCATCCAGGAAGAGCTGAAATCACTCCCTTATGCCAAAGAAAGATCAGATAGAGGTATCCCTGAAGAGGAGTCTGTAATCCTGCAGCAGCTCTCTAGGCTTGTAGAGTTATACTTCAGGATTTTCTGTTTGCTTTTCACATGTCTTCCATGGCTCATCCATGTCTGTTACTAACACTGTTGCAGGTAACAGAACCACAGCCTCTAGTGAACATTTGATCATGAGGGCAGTTGTGCTTTAGAGGAATGAGGACTCGCCTTCCCTTCTGGTTACCATGCACAAAGAGGATATATATAGAGTGCAACTGGCTCAGTATTTCTGGCAGTAAAAACTAATGCAGTTATTGAGAACAACAAAAGAGATACCAAGGAAGCATGTGTGGGGAAGATACACCCTTCCTGAGCCAACTGGCATTTTTGACAATTCATTGGTGTTGGTGCTCATGCAGGTCAGGAGGTTGCTAGAACTGCCAGCTTCTTCTGTACTGCAAGAGGTCTGCAGTGTGTTCAGAGAGGGGAGAGTGGCCACCCCTTGTAGGCTGAGCCTAGGCTCACCATTGCTTTCAGTGCATCAGTTGCTCATTTTATTATGCTTCTCAAGAGCTCAGGAGGTGAGGGAGGATGGGGCATTGTAGAAATCAAATGCCATTATTAATATCATCATCACATCTGTAGGCATTAAAAGTTTCCTGAATTGTTTTCTTTCAACACATCAAACCTCTCTGAATATAAATGTGAACGCAACTGTTTCTAATTACACTGCATCCTGTTTTAATTGACTTTAATTGCTTGGTATGTTAATTTGCATTCCAATGCTCAAAATGCTTTTTTTAAACCCTTGTCAGGACGATGCCAGTGTTTAAGCAGTTGGAAACAAAATACAAATTTCTGGCATGCTAGATTTTGCATCAAGTTCTGCTATTACATATCATTGCAAGACAAACTTACAGAGATATTTAGACATATAAGTATGTGAAGAGGCATCTACTGGGACATCTTACAGTGCTTAAGCATACTTAGGTGTTTAGCTGAAAGTACATGAAGACCAAAGACTGAGAACAGATATGTCATTGACTGACATGAGCTTTAAGTACTGAAGTATTCAAAGTAAGTTAAGACCAAGTATTGGAACCTTAAATAGCAAAATCTTAAGAGACTTACCAAGGTGAGTTATAAAGATATTTAGGAATCTATGCAATGGTTTCAGAGCAAGGCACCACAAAGGTGTTGAGAACTGAACTAGCTGCCAGTTTGTGCCTTTTCATATTTCAGTACCTTTAAAGCACAAATACGGTGCATAGTTCAAAGTTGGCTACTGGGCCTGTTGAAATTCTTGTCCTAAATGAAAGGGCTGTTTTCTGAACATTCTGGCCAGATCATGCTGCAGAGGTTCAAGTGAAGGTGACCTGGCTTGTGAGAAAATGTAGGAGAAATACGTGATAAAGCTGTTGAGAATAAGGAAGAAGCCCTGTGTGCAATGAACTGAGGCACAAACCCACAGGCTTCTCCAACTACAGCTGCTACAGACCTCACCAGCCTGATATTCAGACAATACCTCACAGCAGCTTTGTAGTGGGGTGTGCCAGGAAGCAGTGAACTTTAATCCTTTGCTTGGCTCTTACTGAGAACAAAACAGAACTTGGATTCAATTAACAGAACTTCACTTTCTGAGCCTAGGAAGCTAAAGGAATACTTTCCTGCAAGCTGGGATGCTCAAGCTTGTTTGCACTATAATGAACCAATTGCACTTTATGAATGGAAGTGTTTAATTTCACTTGATCCTTCAGAAAATGACTGGCTTGCTAATCCCCTCCCCATAAAGTCTTCTATTGCCCCAGCTGAGTTTTAGAAGAGTTATAAGGAAAATAAAGCCTGAACGCTGCTCTGCCTATCACTACCTTGCATTTAGTGTTCTTAGCCTATTGGCTTGGCATTTAGCCTATTTATGCAGTTGACACTGTGACCACAGAGAATTATACTGACACCACCAACATCTTTCTTTCAGGGGAGACTGCTGAGCAGTCTTCAGATGTCTGTGACATACAAGGTTTGTCTACACAGGACAAAGAGAAGCAAATTTTGCCCATGCTGCAGTGTGGAGAATCACCTTGGGAACCAAAATTTCACTACTTGAGTGATGTGACAGGGAAAAGAGTCATTTTTATCCTGCTTTACAGTGTTGCTGCAGAAGGGCCTGTTAGTACAAGTATGGAAATCCAGTTATCTTACCACTCTGGCAGCTCTGGTGGTGATGTAGAGACATCCAGGTATTGACAATTTGGGCATCATTTCCATCAAGATTTAAAGAAAATATAAGGAAGAGTTCTCCATGCCACAACTAACCCAGGCGTCCTGACTCCACTAATCACTTTCCAGCTTCACAAATTCTAACTCCCTAGATGTTAACAGCAAATGATAACACAATAAAAGATTTTCTTTTTCAACTACCATGGTAGATTGTGAAATTTCCTACACAGCACTGGCTGAAAAAGTCTTTTGCTGATTTGACTCTGCAGTATCTACAAATGACAATGGAAAAGAGATATTTTGAACATTGACTGGATTTATGAGAAAAAACTGTATGGAACAGTGTAAAGCAATGACAGATGAATCAGAAAAGTATGTCAATGGGGGGGAGGGGAATTCTAAATCTGTCTACATTTTAAAGTTTAATTTCATCTGCAGAAAAATAAACCAAACCAAAACCCCATCAGAATCCCAGATGAGTTGATTTGTATGATGTATGCTTGGGATAGCAGGAGAGAGATAAAAATCATAGAATCAACTAGGCTGGAAAAGACCTTTAAGACCATCAGCCCAACTCTTACCCCAGGAATGTCAAGCCCACCACTAAACCATGTCCCTAAGGGCAAACTGATCTCCCCTCACGGCTGCCCCTTGTGATCTCCAGTCACAGCCACCCCCCCAGTGGCCCACACTGTATAGCTGCCACTGCTACCCCTCATGGCCACCCCTCATCTCCCCTCAAGATATACCCTCATAGTCCACAGCTGCCCCTGCTCTCCCCTCGTGATCTCTCCTCACCCCTCATGGCTGTCCCCCCTTATCCCCTCATAATCTTCTCTCACCCCTCATGGCTGCCCCTCTCCCCCTCCTGCCAACTGATGCCCCTGATATGCCCCAGTACTGTCCGGAACCAGCAAAAGGTTGATTTTTCTCATTTCTCTGTGTGTTTTATACATTTTATCCAGCACCATCTTCAGTTTACCTCATTTGTTTATCCACAGAAGAAAATCTGCTCCAGAATCATCTTGTGAACCACCCTTACACAGATTGCTCACAAACTGCAACAGTTCTTCTAAGCTACTAATGAATGACGTGTGAGTGCAGAGAGTTTCACCTGAAGTACAGAGAAGTTCAAAAACTAACAGGCAAGAAAATTCAATGAGATTTGAAAGGTAAGAAATAAGAATCAAAGGGGAAAACTTCACTGGGCATGGAAAATGAGCTAGAAAATAGGGGGTGGGAGAGGATACTTAATGAAGGTATGCAAGAGCCTTGTTAAATGCCCAGTGATCACAGGAAGCAGGAGATTCTACATAACACAATAACAGAAAGGAATAAACTCTTCTAATACCACATCCCACTGAAGTCATTGGCTGGGACACAGGAAAATCTCTATCAAGCAGAGCTGTGCAAGTCCTTATTTTTATCCTCTTGGTGGTGAATGCAATGAATAAATAAGTAAATGATAGTCTGAGTCAAGCTGAAACAGTTTTCTCTATAATGAAATGAAAACTCAACTCCAATATTCATGTTGAGTCAATATGAACAAATTACATTCTATTCTGGTTTGGTTTGGCATTCTTTTTACTGTATGGGTGGAAGGGAGATCTCTTTCAAATGAAAAATGCTTTAACAAGCCAAAGTCATTATTTAAAAGCTTCAATATTAAAAAATGGGTGAAAAATGTGTTTTTCCTTTTTTTTAAGCAAGACTTGTTCTTTATATTGGGTGTGATTTTATCAATTCTGCAGCACTTCCCAAATTCCATTTCAATAGCATATTCTGTGCTTGTAAAATTGCCTACTTGTCAAAAGTTCCAAAAGGAGGGTAGGAGAAATGTGGTGGAAGTTTTGACTCAGTGCTGAGGACTCTAGTACTCTAATAGCTTCACCAGGCCAATCCAGAATACAGCTAAAAGTAGAAAGCAATGAAGTTCCACAGCAGACAACACAAATGCAACTGCAGCAGCTCACATCCCTGGCTGAAGTGAGCCAACAATTCACTTGGATGATGAGCTATTTCTCCACATAAATATTCCTTAAGCAGCATCAAGTTTTCTAAAGATGTGTTATTTGAAATGATTTCCCAGCTAATTACCACAGCTGGCTTTGTTTCCAGACTGCCCAGGCCCATTAAGTCCTAGAGCAGTCATTTCTGCTATAATCACTCTTCAAGTTTGTTGGTTGTTTTGATGGCACATCCAAGCCTCATATTTAAGCAATAAAATGTACCGCCTAGATCAAACGCTTAGCTAGATTTCCATGAATTTGGGTAAAAATGCCCTAATTTAACAGATACTGCTGCTCCAAAATATTCATTAGACTACCAAGAGAAACCAAACAGAAATGTTCATAAATACGGCCTGAGTGATTTCAAGATCTGTATCTTGGAACATCGTTGTATCTACACTGCAGAACTGTTGCACTTCACACTACACCCGCAGCAACACTCCAGGTCCATGGTTATCCCCACTTCTCAACTCTGTGTTCGAATACAATGAGAGGCTGCAAAGTTTCCCACATCTCCTTCACAAAGACACCTTGCTATATGAATAGAAGGGAGTTGCAGCGATGCTGCAGCGACTGCCCAATCCATCCGACTGGAAAAAACAGACCAACAAGTTTATTCTTGGAACAGAAGTTTCTCTCTGAACAGACATAATCAGTAAAGTCCAACCATAGGCACCAGAACACATAGAAGTGCCTATATAACATGTAGAAACAGTTAATTTTATTACATTATGGAAGTCCATTCTGTGAGCTGCATTTAAGCCCTAAATAATCATAAATGCAGATAACCAGCTTCTTTCTTGAACTGGCCATATTCATGCACAGCTTAATAATGACCTATTCCAAACAATGAGCCAACAGCTGCTAAAAAAGTGGGACTGACCCTAACAGATGGCTTGGATCCTGCAAGTATGTCTTTAGAGCACAGTTCCATGTATTTCAAGAATCCATTCTAGTCTGAACAGACCTTGGTCAAAGTCATTGTAAAATTTGGTTCAGAGTATGATGAGAAGAGACTCAGTCTAGATTAAGGCTCACAGGAAAGGATTGCATGGTTCCCCTAAGTTTACACAGGTCTACAGTAGGTTCTGGAGACTCTGCTCTGCAGTGCATAGGAAGATTCACTGGTGAATCTACACAGTGCTGACCTTGCTGACTTGCACAGTGACACAGCCTGAACTGGAGACCTGAGAGACAGTCATGCTGTTTCACCAATGCCACTACATCTTTTTACTGTGATTAAGAGCCAAAGGAGGAGAGCAGGAAGACTTACTTCCTAGATAAATACCTATAGCAAATACAACTCGGAGAAATCTCAGGAACTTGCATCCTCCCAGTGCTGCTGTTCCTCAGTCTCCAAAATAACAGTGTCCAAACTCAGCATTCACCCTACACTTACAAACTGCCTGATTGTCCTCAGAAGAGTTATGTTGATAAAAACAGTAAAGGATGTAACAGTTCTAAACACTAACATGCCTAGAGCGTGCTATCCATTTGTCACATTGCTGATGTATAGTTAATACACTGCCAACACAAAAATCCTAACAGTTGTAAAAAAAAGAGCACTACCATTTGGCAAACAGAAACAGTTCTACCAGTGTAAACACAAAAGAAGCAGTCCAATGACAAAAGCAGGGTATTATTGCCACTAGTAACTATGGGGTGTGGTAGTGGTGGGTGTTTGGGGTGATTTTTTTACCCTGAAGAGGCTACTGATTTAAATTCATTATTTTTTCTTCACCATAATGGGGCCAGCCTCAAACCAGAATGACAAATGAAATACTGGTATCCTATAACTATGAATATCTAAAAGAATAAGGTTAATGTATTGTTTTGGTTCAAATTCAGTGCACACAGAAGACCTGTCCTGTGACTGTGGTCAGGGAGAGGAGGGATGATAGTGAGGAAGCAAACTTCAGCATCTTGGATAAGCTCATTACTGCAAGCAAAGTGTTCATGTAGAGCTGCCATCAAACAGGGAATTTGCAGAGCCACAAATATCTCTAAATCAAAGACTGCTATTTAATCAAGTAAAAGGCAACTTTAGAAATCAGTCAGGAAGAATTTTAAATATAAATTAGGACTAATTAATCAACTGAGGGTTTGGTTGGTTTTTTGGGGGTTGTTTTTTTTTTTTTCATTTGAAAAGGTCTTTAAAAAGTTGAAGCTTTTCTAAATCAAAGCTGTTATTTTTCAGAACCTTCCAGGGTTTTCAAACTTCTGCATGCCATCTAGTTTGCCTTTATACACAACGAGCCAGATAAACAGATTAGTTACGTATATGCAGAGAAACCTTTAAATATGGGGTGACTGTACAGTCCCATTCCTATGAAAATAATTCAGAGCCGTTCAGAATGATCCCATACTGGATTTCCAGTTTTGTTACTGAATTTGAGTCAGGCACAAATGGGGAACGGATAAGGCACTAAATGAATTTGATTTCTTAGCTGCTCTAGACACGCCTTTCAGCGCTCACTGAAGGCACCAGTCGTTAGGGTCTGACATGTTCTAAAAATGCACAGAAAGATGCCAGGGTCAGAACAGGACAGGAAATTATCTTTCCTGTCACACAAAAATTTGTGAGACCTTAATTCTGCATGGGAATGGACACAACATTTTTGGTCCACTGATTCCTCTGATCTAGTGAACAGTAAATATCTGGTTTGTCCTCTGACTGATTTATGAAGAAAATCTGTGTTTTCCAGATGAGCTTATGTAATTACTAAGTGCTCTGAATCACAGACTGGTTTGGGTTGGAAGGGACCTTAAGGCTCATCCAGTTCCATCCCCCTGCCATGGGCAGGAACACCTTCCACTAGACCATGTTGTCCAAGGCCCTGTCCAGCCTGGCCTTGAACATTGCCAGGGATGGAGCATTCACAACTTCCTTGGGCAAATAACAACTAGTTTCAGTGTATTAACATTTTCCAGTGAAATAGAGCTTTACCAGAACAATTCTTATCTCCAGCTTAGACTGCTGCTTGATTTTCCTCACCTGTCTTTAAAAAGAACACAAACCAACACACACACACTACCACTCCCGAATGAACACCACCACTAAGTCAAAAAAAGGTCAACATGCAGTCTGGAAAGCAGATAAAATGCTATCTACCAAAAGGATTAGTAGGTAAAGTTTTCTAACTAGAACTCTTACTCCTTCAAGGTAGCCACAAGAGGTAAAAGATTCCAGTCAGCAAAGGTGGATATAGCAACCAGAGTAACCTGTTTGCCTTGACTGTGAAGGGGGTAAGCAGCAAATCAGTCCCTGCAGCCACCATATGAGAAGTCATCGAGTAAATGCATGACTACTTTAGAAATTTTACAGGACTGTAAACATCAAAACCAGGAAACATCAATACAAGAGGAACAGGAATCATCAATACAATAGGAATTTCCCTAGAACTTTGCACCAGAACGAGTCACAAATGCACCTCTTTTTCCTATGTAGGCTATCAATCTTCCAAGCATGCAATCAGATGCATTAGTGGCCATCCCTAAATGATTTATCAGTCAACTCTTCACAGTTTTCTGAAAGTACTGCAGCATTATAGAATCTTGTGCAATAGATGGGGGGGGGGAAGTAAAGATTTGTAAACGAGGAAAAGGACATCCCACTAGCTCTCATACCTCTTCTTTCTTTTGATAACTCTTCTTATCATGAAACTGTCCTGTGTATTATACTTGTAGATGACATTTAAAGGTCCCTTCCAACCAAAAACCCCACTCTACGATTCTATTGAGAAGTTCAGGACATTTCTAGGATAATAAAAAGCTTGTAATTTATTATTGAAAATTGTAAAATATTATTGAAAAAAGGTGTGGGTTTGTCTACAGACAAATTTCTATCATCCACTGAGGAATATAGGCCCTTATCACCATGGTGACAGCTGAGCAATGTATTCATCATAAGGCATTTTCATTACTACTTGCGTATTAAGTATAATAATTACAACAGTAAAGTAATAAATAGACTTGACACCTAAACTAATAAGCATCCTTATCATTCAGACCCTAATTCTCCATATTTTCATTCCCTATGGCTACTCCATTTATTGTAATGCAGTTAGTCAGATCTTTATTTTACTTAAAGGCTTATTGCACTGTAACTTCCCTACTAAGCAGCCTCTAAACCTAGCCCCTAAATCACCTCTAGGCTGACTTGTAGGACACTGATCTGACAGCCTGCTGCAATTTAATTGTGGGTTTGAGCCGAGTGTCAACCTGAGAAGAAGAGGTGACATGATGCATGGGAAAAATGAGAGGAATCACATGATAAAGGCATTGGGCTGCAAGGCAGTGTGATTTCAGAGTATGCTACTGCTACAGACTTATTTTTGTGTCTTAGACAAACGCTTTGATCTCTCTTCTCTCCCTTCATCCCTTGAGTTCAATGGAGCTCTCTGACTGTCTGCTATGTGGGTGTAAAGTCAAACTCTTTGGGGAATAGAGGCATCTCGCTGTGTTCATCCAAGCCTTGGTACACTGAGATTCTAACCTCAGAAAGGCACTCCAGGAACAAGTGACACACAAACTAAACCGCAGAAGTACTTCCTGACCTGGACTATGGCTAGTTATTTCAGATAGCAGTGAACACAATATACATCCACAGGAAATAACTAAGCTTTTATTACTGTCAAATCTCTCTGTCAAGACTGCTGCAGCAGTGCCTTACACTCCCTACATGACACAATCAAACAGGACATTTTGAGGTTTCTTCTTCTCTCTTTTAACCACACCACTTTTTCAATTGTCCAGTAGCAGAAGTGAATAGCAGGAGCAGCAGCCAACTCGCTTCTCAGCGATGTGTTTTAGTTACCAACACAGCGCCAGCAGCTGCCTGAAGCCACTTTTGTTGCTCATACAGCAATTTATTTCATTAAGCTTTCCCATTCTTAAGTGTGCGGGTCTGCATTTGGGTTCAATCTGTGTCAATTGACCCTGGGGTGGGATACTGAATTAAAGTTTGTAAATCTCACAAGAACAGCCTTGTAAACAAAACTTGTACTTCACAGACATCTTTGCACTCTAGATAAAGCCAAAAATCTGGCCTATACTGACCACAGAAACTAAGCAGACTGTCTTTCCACTGGCAGGGATTTGCTATAATACTAACCTTTGTGGATGGATACCTATAAACTGGTTTGTAAATTGCAAAGAATGAGCCAGTCTTGAAGCTATATAGATTAGCACTAGCTGAGAACAAACTATCTGTGTGAGAACAGGGGCTTCTACTTCAGCTGAAGAGATACAAAACCAAGGCATCACTACCAGAGTCATTGTTACAAATGGATACCAGCTCTCAGGGTTCTGTACTTGAGTTGAGGGACCAAGGAGATATTTTGTATGCACTTGCTGAAGAAAAGGTGCAAGTAATATTCCAAATACATACACTAAAATCCAACAAAACCAATATCCTTAGTGATTTCTGTGTACACATAAAGAGACAAGGACATGGGTGACCACACAACCATTTCTGTAACATGAAGCCTCAACAGTTATAAATCACAGGCACAAGCAGTTCATCATGCACCTGGAGAGTAATGCTTTAGCCCTGACGCATGTGCATCAACAGTGATCACAGTGACAAGAACTTATACTTTGGCTCCTGGTTGATGTTCTTCTGTATGGCATTTATGGTTTTGGGGTGGGGGATAAGGCAATTGGTAAGGAAGGGCAATTTCTGTGAAAGGAGAAATGAAACATGAGAAGGTCACCTAGGAGTGAGTGACTGAAACTATTGCATTGCCGAAGTATTTTCTCATTGGGTCAGTGTATTTATTTTTGATAATGGGCTAAAAGTGTCTGTTAAACTCAATGGAAAAAAAATAAACCTGTTTGTGCTACCTTTATGCAATCAATGCATTTCTCCTATAGAGGTGTCTCAATGTTAAGCTGTGCCTTTTGGCACACAATGTGCCTTCAATTTTCTAGCAAATTTCACTGCGTTACTGCTGCAAATATGACAGTAGGCTTCCACTGCCCTCCCCGTACATTAGGTTGACAGATCAGGCGATTTCTCAGCCCCAAACCTCTTCCATCTGCTGTGCCTGAGTTGTGTTTCAGTGCATTGAAACACATTTTTGACTTGCTTGGGCTGTGGACCAGGGCTTAGATCCAGTCTAAGTAAGTATTCATACGAAAGTGGACCACTCCTGTTAAGATGAGGATGGGAAGGAATGAAATCGTGAAGGCAGGATTCTGATTTAGGTTTATTATTCGGTACTTCCCCCAGATGCCAAATAGAAGTTCAGCAAAACCACTGAGAGGCACAAAAAAATCTCCTTTCTTCTTTTATAAAGAAATCTGAGGTGTCCTTACATGCTCAGTGCACAGGAGAGTGGAAAAAATATTGCAGTAGCTGTTTTAAAACCTCACACAGAGGAGGCGGAGAGCAGGAACTCTGCATGCATCTCATGAATGTTCTACTTTCCCCCTTTGAATACAGAGATCAGTCTTGGACAGAGTGTTAAAGCCTTGCCATGAAGGGCTATTCTTTGCTATTACTTCAGGCTAAAACAAAAGACACTTCAGGAGATACAATCATTGCTGCCTATTTCCTTTTCCTGAGCTCCTACAATGGGCCCCAGTTCTTTTTTTTTTTTTTGTTTCCTTCCACACATCTTTCTCTTATTTTTTTCTTCTGTCCTTTTACTCTTTCTTTCTGCCTCATTGAATCCATTAAGGCCTTTATATAGTCTGCTATTGAGGAATAAATTTTTTGGGGGACTAGTGACTGAGTTTTAACTGCCGGCAAGTGAGGCTTAACTCCTGATGGGAGGGCAGAGAAAATAATGAGTAAAAAGTATGAAAGGTCCATCTCTGAATTTGGGGTCTCTGAGCACAGTGGATACCTTGCAGTGCCTTGCTGGTAATCAGCTCACAGAAAAGGAACATCCTAATCCTAGCCATTTTTCCACCTCTTTCACGCATTAGTCTTGATACACTGTGTTATCTTTCTGCTCATGTTTCCAACCAGATCAATATACTCCTTTCAAATATCTTCCTTGGTTTAGGTCCACATGCCAATCTTTTGTGCACAACTGTAAGTCAGAAGACGCTCTGACACCAACAAGGATGTACTGCTATGAGAGATGTAAAACTGGGTCCTCTCTCAATTACTACAAAATTATCCACACTCAGAAATGTAAGCAGTGTTCAGGTCTGCAAATAGTGTGATAAACTATTTCAAAGACACTAAAGCTAGACTCAAATGAATGCACTGCAGTTTACCCCAGAACCAGAACAGACCTGCAAGAAAACTGAAAAGCCTTCTGCTCTGGGGTGGCAAACCAGGTTTTATAGAGGTGTGCAATGCAAGAGAATCAAGGGAGCTGAGAGGGGCCAAGCAGAAACCCATCTGAGGAGAGAGGAAGAAAATAAACCCATGGCCCTATTAAGCCTAAGGAAAGAGGTCTGTGTAAAAACAGGCTAGCTTAAGAAGGTGTACATAGGCTGGCAGAGAGGCTGCTGGCCCTCTCTGCCTTTCCTGTGGTGGGAAGCTCTGTGGAGTCAAGCTTTTGCCATGGGGATCCATTCTATCAGTGATGGCCTTGGCAGATGTACTGCAAAATCTAAGACTTGGAATGAAGGGGAAAAGCCTTCAAATCTTGAAGTTCTGAGTCACTGCTACATAAAATTAAAACATCTCAACTATCTGAGAACCTGATGAATCGTTCACAGAATAAAGAATGAGCTGGGGGGCAGAGGGGGAGTGTTTGAGAATAATTTACTATTAATGTGCCCTCTTGTTTCCAGCCTGGATAATGAAGTTATCTGGGAGATGAACAAGGAAACATCCATAAATCATCCATCATGCAGGTGGAGGAGGAAGCAAGCCTATGAAAAGCAAGGGAAGGGGGGGACATGTAGAGTTCAACAGTGAGAGATGACACTGCACTCAGGCAGCCAGAGCCTGAGAGCTTCCATGTTCCATTTTAAACTGTTCATACAAATTCTGTGGTTTTCCTCAACAGAAAAGTGAAAAATGAAGTGTAACCATCAGTTAAACATGTTTACAGCCTTATTTTATTCTTTGTTTTCTAGTAACGCATAGCAAGGAATTTGATTTGTTGAAATAAATTCTCAGCAGCTCAGATGTCTATTTTGTACTGAACTGTGCAGGCTATTAGAATTGCAGCTTGGGCCAGAAGGTCTTCAGCAGCAACACAAAGTGAGAAAAGCACCTTCAGTTCAACTCTGCTAACATAGGGATGCTAATTAAATACATTGTAGTACATTTCATTGGCCATTTTATTTATTCATTATGAATGGCTTTATAGTTTTCAGTGATTGCTTCCTGCCTACGACATTCACAAATTAACAATAACGCCAAAACTACTTACCAAGCCACTTCTCTAATACTGTTAATAGCCTTATGTCAAGATGCCCCAGTCAAACAGGCTGTTTTCTCTTATCTCTGGTCTTTTAACACATAGAATAAATATAGACTTCCACACAATTTCTTGACACTTCAATGGCCTTTCATTGCTCTCAGCTCAGCAAATCAAACTGATCAGTGGAACTAATTCAGAAGTAAGGAACAGCACAGCATTGCAAAGGACAACAGCCATGCAGTTACAAAGTGAATTTCACAAAGTCCAGCTTATCGCTCACAGCTATAAAATGCACTTAGCAGCATTTACGTTGAAGCAGCACTATGTTGAAGTCTTACATGTAAAGGGGAAATAAAACACTCAAACCAGAAAAAAAGTGGGAGCCCATATGGAATCTAACCATGTTTACCAAACATGTAGAATTACACAGGCTGCTATCAGAACTGTTAAGCAGAAAAGAACTATGGAGAACATTACAGGTTACAACGCTGTACACATACACAGGAAAAATAAAACACCGAGTAGCATAACAGCAAAATAACAAGTTATGCCATTACTTACACTAATTCAACCCAATATCCTGCTTACTTGTGGTAGGCAAAACAGTTCTGCTGCTCCTTCCCAGAAAATAAAGCTCTCCACTTCACTAAGGTGTTTATAACTTTTCCTATCATATCATGGTAGAAAGGAAAATATTTTATATAAATAATGAATGTGACAAGTAAAAAAAACAAGAAAAATAGAACTCCAAGTGTCTCACACTTTGATGTTTATACCTAATAACTACATCACCAAGAAAGCTTGCAAGGTCATTCCTAATGGTTTACAATGAGGACCTACCTGCAAATCATTTTCTTAACCCAACAGTATCCTTTTTAGAGATGCAATAGATGGTATAAGGCTATCCAATAGTAAATTAGGAGTAAAGTCATAAATGTTTCATGAGGAGCTACTGTGTAATCATTAATCTATTATTTTCTGACTTGCAGGACTATTTAATCAAGCGTCTTTGACAACTCATGTTTATTTAGAGAGGGTAGCTATAGCAATACTTTTTCTTATGTAGCACTTCAACAGATGTGAGCACAGCAATACTTTTCAGCAACGCTTTCTGTGCTATGGTTAACACTGTATCTAGGTAGTGAAAAGGGGTAGCAAGCGATAAACAGAACCATATTAATGTTTTCTAGCATGTTTTCAAGTCAAAATTTGATGAGACAGCATGCAAGGCATTTTCAAAGTTGACTATGATCTGAAAAGCCACGCAAATTTGGTTTAGAGCAACATCCACAGGTTTTTACAGGGGACACAGCCTCTTAGCTCTGGGTCTACTCTAGATTGTTTTGTAGACACTTGATACATATGAGGAGTTGATGGGTTTTGCACGTTCCTGTGCCAAGTCAGGACAACACTCCTGACCTTGCTGTTCACCACGGTCTACTTTTACTGGCCTCTCCTTCTGTCGTAGCTTTAAGGCATATCAAGTGGAGAGACAGCATAAAGTTAATACAGTAAGAATAGGATGATGTTGGACTCAAAGAAACTCAACAGAGAGTAGGAAGAGATCAAAAGATTCAGAAGTCAGAATCAGACAGAAAAATATTTGGTGATTACTGAGTATTTAGTGCATACTGAAGCCTATCTCTGTGATACTTGAATTAGCTCCAGAAAATTTTGAAGAATGGACTTCAAATCTTATATGAGATTTGTCCCTCTTCTAGATGATCCTGAAACAAAGTCAGAAGGATTTCTGACCACATACTGGCCAGCACTAATGAAGAAGTACAAAAACACTGTGGAATGTGATAACATTATGAAATCATTACTTAGTCATATTTTTCCTCCTTTTGCTTTTGAATTTCTCATTCAAAGATCCTGCATTTGGTATATATGCTACGTTTTAAACGTGGAAACTAAGATACAAATAACTTCAGCTCTCAGATCGAATAATTAATGGCAAGAAGCTGGCACAAATGTGTTTCTCCTGAAAACCACCTACAAGTCTTGGAATGGAAAACTAAAATGTTTTGTGAGAAAGTAACTACTTTCAAGAACAGTAACAGGAAAGTTTGAAGCATCTCGTTAAGAGTGTCACAAGCACTTCATTTGGAATTAAACTTTATGTTAGATTTAACGTATTTAATAACTTAAAATATTAAATATTCATAATATGAGCAGATGAGTTCTGTGGTAGTGCTGCTTGGAGAATGATGGCTTTATTTGATGACAGCTTTTTTTTCCACCATGCATTAGGATGCAGACTAAAAAGAGGAGAAGAGCAAACCAACCTCTTGAATATTTCACAGAACACAGCTGTGTGAAGATGGTAGGTCTCTCCCACCCCTTCTCCATTTTGTCTCTTTTCGTTTCCCCTCTCCTCTTTCCCTCTAGCTATTCAGACATCTTCCTTTGAAAATGTTTCCGTTTTCAAGGTTCCCATCACCATTCCAAGGTGATAAATCTTTAAGAAGTTTTATACTTTGAATAAATGTGTTATTTCATTGAAATTATTCAATCCAGTTAAAGTGCATAGGAAATTTAAGAGGCTACCTAAGTCCACTTTTAATACTATGATAAAAAACTCTACATCAATTTTAGATGTTTCCTGGAAATGTGCATATAACAAATTCAATCTAGTGCGAAGGGCTACAACTGCATTGAGCTTAAATATGAACTTTTTAAGTGCCAGTAAATCAGAATTGGAAACTCCAGCCCAGAGGACTGCTCTGTCATCTGTATTTCAGAGCATTTTATTCCTTTGTAGCATCCAGCATGCCTGACTGGTACATCTTTGTTTAGGTGGTCTGGGAAGGCAGTGATATAGCACAGACTTCCAGTGGCTTTGGCTGTAAGAAGTGGCAAATGTAAGAATATTAAAATTCTTAAATACCTCTAAACAGTGAACTTATATCCAGAAAAAAAAAATAAAATGTAGCAACGGAAACCAATTGGAGTGTCACATATTCAGCTAGTAAAAAGCTAAAAAACTTTCCTTACTAATTCCAGGAACAGAACTGGAAGAAGAAATGATCAGTATTGGCTATGAAAGATCCTTGCAGCATGTTTCCTGAGAAGCAGTGGAGCCAGAACTCCTGCCTGTGGTACACCACTCTACAGTGTAAATATGCGATAATCTACTTCTTATTGACTCTGATCTAATTTTTTCAAGCAACCTATTAAGCTGAATATTGGGCATTAATTCCATTTTCTGTGCACTTCTGTTGCACAACCACTAGTTATTTCTGCTTAGTGGAAAAGCTTATCATCCTGTTTCAAAGGGGCAAAGCAAGTATCTCTCTCTCAGGCTTATTCACCTAACCTCATCAGAAAGGTGGTTATCAAAATCACACTGAAATGAAATAAAATCAGATTTATTCCACCTAGCAGTAAGCTGAGGTTTTAGCTAAGCTACCAGGGAAAACAGACAAAAAGGAGTCAAACAGCTCAATTTCACTTTAATGACTTCCAAAATACAAAACTTGTTTCTGAGGAAATGGTATAAGCTGAAGGAATTTCATGTGACTATATATGAAGAACAATAAAAAGCTGTATGTAAACCACAGAAACGTAAGATATACCCTTCCCACAATCACCAGCCCCTCTTCCTATCAGGAAATGATTTCTACCAAGGCTGTTTTTCTGGAGTACAGGGCAGTTTTGCACAACTTTGCACGCACACAGGCATGTGCATTCACAGTACATGGTTTTTCCTCCACCCTTGGGCCAGATTATACTATGGTAGAATAAATCTCCATCTTCAGACGTTCTTTCTGATGGAAAAAAGAAAATTAGTTTTGCTCAGTTTCATTTCTTCACTGAGAGCTGTAGCTCCTTAGAAAACTCTAAACCACTTTCGTACCTCCCTGGAGTGCATGCTTCAAAGGCATGTGGACATTTATCTTGTCATTCCCTTATATCACCTTTGCTTTTCCCTATTTCTCTCTTTAGGGTTTGTTGTGGTTTTTTTTTCCCCTTCTTTCCTCTAAACTATTCATGCCTATATGTATCCCTAGACAGTCTGTCTCAGCAGTTCTCCTGCAATGACTTGATGAAAGTAGGACCGCATAAGTGTGTGTGTGCAAATACCTAGATGAAAAGCACAGTACCAGATTGACTGACACAGTTGGCAGAATTCAGGCAGAATTCAGCAAACAGTTGCAGCCAAAGTTTTGGTAGGAGGAAGGATGTGTGTCATTGAGGGAGCTGAAAAAAGCACTCTGACATTTTCGAAATTAATATGAACTCTATTTGAAACAGTTCATTTAGTATGCAACGAAACCAGAAACAAACAAACCCAACCCTACTTCTGAACTAAATAATAAATAATTGACAATTAAATGCACAAGATGTTTCAGTCCACCATTTTTTTCCTTTGTCTTCTTTGGTTCCAATGTGAGAAACCAGTGCTTTTTTTAGACACAAAACCCTCCAGAGCTACAGCTCTTTCCCGCTCTCTGCCGAGTTGATTAATCAGATATTCCACCAGAACTACATCTGCTACTACTCCAGGGGCAACCTCTCCATCATCCTGCAACTCACTTAGGCTATGAAGTTGTGCCTCTCTCCTGGGTATCCCATCTGGAATGGCATTCACTCAAAGAGTTACAAGAGTACTAAATATTTTTCTTTCTTCCCTCTGATATGTCCATCTTTCTATCTTTTATTTTTTGTCATTATTTCAGCTTTTGCCGTTCTATTTGCATTTGTTGTAGGTTGCTTATACGCCTAAATTCTCTCTTCTTATGTGTGTAATTTATTTGCGGCACTGAGAGCTTCAACTCCTGTCAGTTTGGGAGAAGATTCGGATTTTGGATACCTCATGCACAGTAATTAACAGAATACAGTATTGATTTCAGGTTCAAGGACTGGCTAGTAGTGTATAGTCTGTAACATTAACAAAACCAATCCAAAACCAACTAGCCACATCCAACAGAATTAGGGGAAAAAACAAACCACGAAACCAAAAGGAACGAAACAATGCAAAGTATGACTGATTCTGAATTGCCTACTATTACAATGTATATACCCCCGAGTATATTTGCTTACAGCAACACGATGCCTGTGAAATTCTGATTTAAGTAGCTAGAAACAACAGCACAGGTGTGGAGCATAAGAGAGTCATAAATACAGCTTATGCACAGAATTTTAACCTTACCTTTCCAGTAGACTTTGTTCCTTTCCAAATGCAAAAATAGCAGATAGTCCAAGCAGCAAGGAGGCACAGTGCAAGTTCCCAGCGCAGATTCCCAATGTCTTCAATTCCATCAGATATAGCAAGTACCCTTCGTCTTCAGGGGGAAGGGGTAGAGAAAAAAAGATAACAACATTGAAGCAAAACAGCACCACATATAAAACCCTGGCCTAAAATCAAATCAGCTTCAACCAAGGAGCTTCCTAGTTACTGGCTATTGAAGATGCACCACAGAAGCATAGAATAGTTAGGGTTGGAAAGGACGGAAGCTAAAAATAGAATATTCTTGGTGGATTTTACATCTACTTTAAAATGAACAAATGGGTAGTTTTTCCAGGTCAGTGACAAATTATAAAGAGATTTTAGAATATTTTTTGTATAAAGTAAAAGTCAAAGAAAAAACTGAACATGAATTAATAACTGACAAATATAAGCCCAAAATAAAACACTTTATCTAAAACTTGCAACATTTATTTTAATGAATTTCCTTTTGTAATAGAGACTATACTTGTAAAACATTTCTTTTCAAAACTGTCAAAGATCACAACTTTTTCCAAGTCTGTTTTCTTTAGGAAGTGTTAACATTCAAACATTAAGATTGCAAACACAAAGAAACAACCTTTTAATGTGAAAAGTGTACAGCAAAACCATGTATTTAATTTACTGTTTCAAAATAGGGTATTTGAAATCCTAGCAACAATATATTTGAGGAGCACCCCTCACAGATCACAGTCTGGAGCCAAAATATTTACTGACTTAGTAAAGAGGCTAAAAAGAAGTGGAAAGGGAGAGCTTGGTTGGTTGGTTTTGTTTGTTGGGTTTTTAAGCAAGAATTTGGGAACAGAAAAATCCCATGACTTGCTACTACTCCTAGAGGAAACCTGTGGAACCAGCCTGCAATGCAGGCTTCCAGATTTCTGAGCTAGCATTTTAGTCACGAGAATGATTTTTAAGAAAGCTTCTCTTATCTGGGAGCTGCATGCTCCCTCCATGCCCTTTAATTTTTCCTTTAAATAAGCTCTGAGGTTAAATGAAATGTAAATTATTTACCAGCCCATAAATAAAATATGGATGCTCCTGGCTGTATGGATGAAGAGGTTAAGAGCAAGAACAGAAATTTATTCCTATAATATTTAATGATTTCATAATTCGCTTGAGCTTCTTCAGTTGCTCTTGAGGCTGAAAGAAACCCTATAGATAATTAAAGACTTTTTTTTTCAGGAATCTCTATTTTTCAGGACAATGAAGTATGATTTAACCGGTATGTGATAGCAAAAGCTGATACAGACTTAAATTCCATGCATTCAGAGATTTAGAAACACCTCATCATTTTCAAGCAAGCCATTAGTAATTTACTAGTTATATACACAGAATGATTTATTTCAGTCATTCATGTCTTTTATCAGCTTAACCAAATCTCCATAGGGACTGGTCATGCCTCAATACATCTGTGTTTCCATGAACCTATTTGCGCATCCATATGCACACATACACAGATTCATGTTAAAGTGTCCAACAATCAACTTTACATAAATCATCCTGAGCAAAGTTTTTTCTGAAGTGTGTACTACACGTTCTCTTACAACCACAGGGTCCCTAAACTTACACTGCCCTCTCCCCTGAGACAGTGAAAACACTGCATTTCACAAGTACTCTGATATAATTAAAAGCCCTATAAAAAATACTCACTATTTATAGATATAATTAAGGTGCACATAGTTATACAGGTAATTAATTACAACAATATATATATAGGTTAAGAGTTGATTATTAAAGTCCAACTTACAATTACCCTTATGAAACAATTCTTCCTTTTGCATTTGATTCAGTTATCAGCTGAAGCAACCAGCTCAGGGAATATAAATTCAAGGCCATGGCTAAAATAAATCAGTGTTGGGGAGCAATCTAAGTGGTTCTTCCTGCTCTCACCAGCAGTAGTTGAGGATGAAGGGAAGTTCTTTCACCTGCCTCTAATAATGAAGTAGGAGGATGGAGACATCATCAGCTGGTGGAATGTGGGAAAATGAAAAGACCTAACTACTGGTGAGTCTTTCAAATGGCCATAATGATGCTGCAGATCCTACTCAATCTCTCACACATCCCAAGAGCTGCACCTGCTGTTCCTGCTGCAGCCCTGGGGTGCAGCTATTCACAACACATGCTAGAAGTTTACTACTTAGGTAAGGTAAGGCAAAATTTAACAGTTTAAAGAAACAAAATGCACACACAAACCCTAAAGCCTTCCTTTGTCTTCTTATTTTCCAATGAATACAGAGGTAGAAGATCTTTCAGCTAAAAAGAAAAAAAAAGTAAAGAGTGGGGAGGGAGGTTAAATGAATTTTTTGCAATATAAAGTAATGTGCTTCTATGTAAAACCACTGCGACCTCATCCAGATTGCCTCCTCATCCTGCAGCTAGCTGTATTCTGCAAAGCTTCTGCCATCATCTAGTTAGGGAAAGGAGTGATCTGCAAAGAACCTAAATGCATTCAGAAATGAGAAAAGGTACATTTAATGAAGGAGATATTTTAATCAAGGGGAAGCACACATATTCAGTCTAGAATTGAAAATAACATCACTGAGTCTTAATTATACAGAAAGGCTGATGAAATAGACACTTAAAATTTAAGTTCTTTAAGCAATTTGATGGATGGTATCATGCGGAATTTGACGTCCAACCTCTATACAAATTCTTATTCAAAAAGCAAAAAGTCAATTCTTGACTGACCTTGAATATTAGTGTTACTTGCAAGAGAACCAAGACAAAAAGGTTTATAACATGGTTAAAGAGGGTCTAGGCGATAAAAGGCCAATAAGTATGTACAGACAACAGGCTATGAATAATCATGTTGAAAGACATGCTAGGAGCGTGTCATTAGAAACCTAATGACAAAGCACAGAACAGGTATTTACAAAGAGACCTATTTTGATTGCTGGTACTAAAAGTTTCTTTTTAACCAAGAAACATTTTATAAATGGACTAAGAGGCCTCAAACTATAAATTACTATCATTAAAAAGAACAAGCTAGTAAGCATCTTGCTCATTTGGGCACAAGTGTTTCCATGCAGAACCTGCCAGGCTAGCAACCTTAACCAAGCAGTTCAGATTTCTGCTCTGTCAGAATCAAGGAAGAACAGCTTTGACAAATGAGGCTGCTAATATCAAGGAAACATTGTAGAGTGAACACTGAGACCTTTAACAACCCTATGGAAAGAAAGCAGCGTGTCGCCAGCCTGTTGGCATGTAGCATGACATACAGTCAGCACATCCACACAGTATGTACCAGCACTATGGAAATCACATCATTTTGTTGAGACGACACAGATCCAGCCTTTCTGCAGTGACACATACATGTACACTACTTATAATTTCCAGTTTATACCTGCAATTCATTGGGGTTTTTTTAGCAGTATTAGTATACTGACTTAAAGATGGAGGCTGGCAAGAGATTGGTCCAAGCTCATTTTAAACTTCACAATCTGCTAAGTGAGCCTAGTAAGACAAGCAGGAGCAGCCTAAAGATTTCTAACTGTTGTTTTGCTTAGAAAGGTTCTAACTTTTACCTTCAAGTGGCAGACTACATTTTACAATTAATAGTTTTGGGTTGAAGATGAAAAAGGAAAAGGAACCAAGAGAACATTCAATCACAAAAATTGAAATGGAATGCTTGTGTTTGGGCCACACGAGTTGTGAAATGGAAACTTTTTCATTTTGCTTTATTTTCACTGAAAAAATAATAATGAACAAGTTTCTTTTTATTTCAATCAAACCATTTCTTTTTTTCCTGGCTATTTAGATATTTATGTACACGTGCACTTAAACATCAGTAGCATTTCTTTTCCCAAATGCAGAGGTGTGAACACATGTAAGATGGCTGCAGTAACGCCAGTCAATGCTATGGACACATTTGTAAGCTTACTCAGTTATGGGATGCCACAAAACCATGCTAATACAGCACTCTGCCTGGGGGAAGTCATACAAGTAGTTACTTGCTTGTAACACATATACCATGGGTATAGCTGTGCTGCTTTTGTACAGGAGCTAGACAGTTTAGGCAGCCTGGAACCTCTGCAGTAGACACTGCAGGATCACCTAAGTAGGAACTTCATGAGAAAAACCTGCTACAGGACAAACCCCCAGCAACAGGAATGGCTCCTGGAGCATTGGTAAACTGATTTAAGAGAAGCTTGCAACTTCCTCACTTGAAGATTTGTGCACATCTATATGGGTGACGCACTGCATCACACCAGTCACTCATTCCCATGAATGGCACCTGCCCAGTCTCATGGTACTTCTCACTGCTCTTGCCCTGCTAACATGCATGGGGCTATAATCACTCCTAGTCTTCCAGACCCATGAATGTGTCAAGTGAGATATCAACCTCTGTTCAGCTGTCTTGCAGTGCGCTTGCAGAACTGCGTGCTGTGGGAAATAGACATGGAAAGTTTTTAATAATTCCACAGTACTGCCACCACACTGCAAAATGGTGAACATGATGGAAATATATCACCTGATACATTGGCATACTCAGGGCTTAAAGAGAGCTTGCAAAATTACTTCAGACTCACACTGTAATCCACATCCCACTGCCAAAGTAATCCATTTCAGCTGCCAGTCACTTGAATCATTATGCTATACTTCCCTAACTGCATAACACCTTCTTAATAAATAAATGTTTCTAGTCTCTCTATGCCCCAGCTTTGGCTGGCATAGAGTTCATGTTCTTCTTAGTAGCTGGGGCAGGGCTATGTTTTGGCTTTAGTCTGAGAATAATGTTGAGCTTAATAATGTTAAGGTTAAGCTGCTGCGTGGTACTTAGTTGCTGGCTGGGGTTAAATCATGGCACTCTCTCATGGTCTGAAAGTTTCAAATACCAAAAGACAACCTTGTCTTAAGAACACAATTCTCTGAAGATGTGAGGTGAGGAGTTTTGAGAGCAACCAGTTTCTGGAAGCTGTCTGCAGAAAGTCATGGCTCAGTCTGTTGCGACTGCTCTGTGAGAAGTCTCAAATAGCAGACACCTACATTATTCATACAAAATTTTTGGCCTGATTCTTTCGTAAAGAGTGTCATAGAAAGTAAACAGCAATTTAATGTCCTCGACACAATTATCCCTGTTGCTCCCATTTTAAAAAGACAGCTAATGCCAATTCACTTGAACTGTTAGTACAATAATGAGTATTTAAATACACTGAAGTGCTGTAAATCAGTTTGTATTTTCTTTGTTCAAGCAGAACAATGGCTTGGGGTTTCCCTTAAAAAGTAAGCAGCAACAAGTCCAGAACATATAATTCAACTCTAACATACAATGTGTGCAAGGAATAGATCCAAGGAAGAGAAAGTCTTGCTTAGAGACTAGCAGTGATTTCCTCAGTAGGCACACTGCAGCTCTCCCTAATACCAGGGCCTTAACTCTCCTGCTGAAACCATCTGGACCAGCATCAGCAGATGCAGGTTTTGCAAGGAGGTGGCATTTAGCACATGAAATTCCTCTCAGAAAGCTTCAGTTCAGTCTCACTGTAGATACCTTTCTATCTGCTCTTTTTCTTTTATTATTCAACTTAAACAAAAAGGCAGAGCATTTTAAAAATACATGATTCTCTGCATCCAAAAAGTAAGATTGATGTATTTAGGGGTCAGAAGATGGCAGAGTTGATCGCACCCTTGTGCTCAGCAGTTCAGCATCTATCTAAAAGCTGCCATAACCTTGCATAAATCACAGAGACAACAAGAGGTAGTGTAGCTTTCACTGTGCCTTCATTTTCTCTTACCACTGCAAGTCCCCTACACGACCCTGGTCTCCTCACTTCTCAATGCAGAGAAAGAGACAGAAGGAACAAGAGCAGTAAAATCAGCAGTGAAAAAGATACTGTTTTGAAATAACAAATATTTGAAAATGGAAAGCTCTATAGTGAGTTCTGTAGTTTAGCTGGTTTGGTGCATACTTACATTAAAAAAATAAAATCTTTTTTCCTTACCTATATCAAGACTTACTAAAGCTGAGAATCTTTATGATAAGTCCCCCAAAATTAAATGAGGAGAAATATCTTAACAGACATTTCACACTGGAATGTCTTGAAGCCTTATCACTAGAATTCACTACGCCACTGCCCTAAGGCCTGAATATTCTTACCTTCAAAGAAATATTGCAAACTCATCTACCTTGCAGGGCATTTAGGGGAAAGGGTGCTGGGCTCAGGCAGGCTATCGAATGTTCTCCTGCTAAATGAAAGTTTCCAGAAATCATTACACGTTTTTAAAAGTTTAAACAATTAAAAAAGAAAAAAATAAATCAACAAAAACCCTACTAGAAAAAAGCCCAAGAACTCAGAGGAGCACTAAAGCTGCCAGTAAAACAGCAAACTGGGGGTAGCTGTATATAACCATTTGAATTACTACAGAATGTAAGATCTCTGGTCAGTACAAGTCATTTTAATCAGAGTAACTTTGAGTATAGTGAGTTTGCTGCCAACAACTTCAGACTACGTGAAACTTTGCTGTAGAAAAGATCTCGCACCCAGACCTGAAGATACAAATCATTAACTATTTTTGGATCTCATTGAAAACAAGAATTGTTGAGAGACTGAAGTTTTATTGCAGGTATTGAGTTTTGTGGTTGTGGTTGTTTGGTTTTTTTTTGTTGTTGTTGTTGTTCAAGAATATGCAGCAGTTCAGTTTGTTGAACTGACCAATAGCCTGGGAAGGAAGCCAGGGGCCTGGTGGCATTTGGGCATGTTGAACAGAATATAGAGGGGAATAAGCTCCCTCGGTATTGGGGTTAATTTAGAACACAAAGGTTAACTCAATCCGGAGTAAGGTTTTTAATTCAGTAGCAGCAAACTGTTAATTCCACATAGAATATTTTGCTTGTAAACGGAAAAGTGAATTTAAATCAGAGTAAATTTGTAACATGTCTCATGTCCAAACACAGACGATGTTTGAAGGTTTCACTACCTCTAGTCACACATATATAGCTTAACTAAATGTTACTGAAGGAAGATTTTTACTTTGCTTCCTATACATAGCACAGAAGAAAAATTACAAATAATTGCAAGAATCTAATGAATGAAAGATAAATTTATGTGGAATAATAGGACATATTCCTGAAGGGTGGCATTCTTCATGCTTCAGAAATACTGATGTTTGGTCACAAGAGTATTTACAATTAGACTGAACAAAATTATGACATAATTGCTACAGTGCAGATTTATTCTTGTTACAGCATACAGTAACAAATATTGTGAGCCTATTTAAAGCTTACAGTTTAACTTGAGTCAAAATATAGGTGTGGATAAAAACAAATATACATGGATAGAGTCAGGAAGAGAGAACAGAGCCAAACTCAGCATGAAACTAGACAGCAGTGACCTTTTGCTACACACATTCAAGTGACATACTGTTGCTAATGGTTACCTCTACTCTTTCAAGTAACATAAAAAAATAAAATCCCACATGCATTTAATATTCAAAAAGTATTATATAATTACTGAAAATGTTTTTAATGTGTTTAAGAAGGCACTAAAACATGTTTCAACTCGGTAGCTCATTACACTGGAAAGAAAGAAGGGCCCCTCTGTTTTTGGAATTGCTATAAAGGGGCATATGATGACATAACTGCTACTTCTGGCTACTCACAGCTGAAAAGTAAACTCTCCAGCCAAACCTGAAAGCTCAAGACACTACATTATTGCCTGGGAGAACACTGCATTTTCCTGGGAAAGAGCATCTTAAAGCGTTCCAATGTGCAGAGCTGTACCAGGCTCTTTCTATTCAAGAGGATTAACTGCTGCCAACACATTGTTGAAAGGAATGTAGGGGGGTACTTATTGCATTATTTCATGATTTGAACAGATTCAGTCTACTTGAGGCAGGTCCCTTCATGTTCCCTCTCTGATGCGGTGCAGTTTCCAAGACATCTTTCTGTAAAAAATGAAAATGCAACAAAAACCACCCAAACAGAGGAGGCAGCCTCTTGAGGTCACTTCTCCATCTGCATCTGTTCAGCCAGGAACAGAGGTGGCAGTGCTGCTTTTCATTCAGGGCCAGACTCTATCCTCAGAGTATTCTGCGGGGAATGAAAAGAGTACAAAGTGAAGCCATTAAGCAGTAGTAGTGCTACCGTGCACTGGCCTTTCTTATTACAGATTTTGATATGCTCCTTTCACCCCTGCAGAGTTTTCAGACCCAGTCCATATTTACCTTGTGAATCTTGTTCCCGAGCTTCCTGTACAGAAACCATAACACACCTGAGTGCCAATGCTGCAGAGGTTTCCCTGTGCAGCAGTTTAGTAGAAAAGTATCTGTATCTTCTCAGACATCCTCTGTTCTTGTGTTTAAGCGAGTTTAAATTTCTATCGAAAGACGTGTCTCATCTTCCTTTCTCTCACTGCACTTTATGAAGTTTTAATTTTATTTCTTGTGAAAATTTATTGGTTTGAGTATTTCCTACCCAGATGTATGAAGTATGGTGTGTAAGTACGCAGTTCTGACATACTTGAAACTCGGGCAGATACTAACTTAATCCTGAAAACTATGGAATTTGGATTCCACGTATCAGAATCCACCATGAATGCTTGAACTTCTATGCCAGAGAGCTACCAGCATCCAAGGTTCCGGTAAACATCTGCATGAAGACAATCACACTGTGGATTGTTCCACTGTCAGATGCTTATTCAACTGGTTAGAAGTCATAAAGTCAGCCTCATTTGTGAGACCATAATGACTTCAGCACTTCCAAACACACTGACGGCTGAGATGTTGGCCAGGGACACACAGAAAAGTAAAAAGTGACATTCTTTTTGTCACAGAGATCAGAGGCAGCTGCTTATCTAATGTCTGTGACTTTATTTACTGATGAGAGCATGGCCAACCATACAACTACAGGAATTTTGAGTTATTTTACCACCAGCAGCATTTATTCTCTCTTGTCTGAATCACTGCAGCTTTCTCACTATCTGACAAGAGAATCTTAGAAACTGAATGCTGAGGTTCATTTGGCCCTGCACCCTTCCGAGGCAGCAGTGCTATGAGTTCTTGCTCAAACCAGTGCTTCCTCGACTCTTAAAACTGCAAGCAGCTTTAAAGGATCTCTCAGGTAGTGAAATTGCTCCTTTCATTCTATTAAAACACCAAGCTCTGCTGAGCAGCACAGAGGTTTACTTGTACAGAAATATCTTTCAGGAAGTTTTTACATTTCCCTGTGGCTGGCTAATGTGTGCTAATTGTTGTCTAATTTGGAAGAGATGCTGATCCAGACTGCATAACTCAAAGGTGGAAAAGAAACCACTTGGGAGGAACAAAATCTTCTGAAAGAATGCTTCGATTAATAATAACAGATAAACATACAAGCAGTGGTATTTCAGAGAGGGCTCCATTGCTTGAGTCCGTAATCTCCAGTTTACAGACCAGACACACCAAAGCTCTCATAAATGAGTAACAGCTAAGAGAAGGTGAGATCACCAAAATTACATGCTTCCTACTTTTCTTTGAACAGAGTGGTTTTCTCCCATAGAGTAAGAAAGCAGTATTACACAGAGTACACAAGAGGCTACGGATTTGAGATAGTATTCTCCACTGCCTTATATACTTATAACTTTTTATAATAGTACTCATATGATAAACTTACAAAATCTATGCTGAATACTAAAGGATATAAAACTCTGAAACCAAAACGACAGCAGTCTACTTTGTAAACCCCTCAGGACTTCTTACTAAGTACATATATTATTATAGGACAAAAGCCATCCTTCAATAAAATGAACCTCAAAAGACTCTTCTCATTACTTGCCTAGTCAATCGATTACTGTATTTATTACTCATACTGTTTTCCAAGGTTTTTCTTCTCTGGCATGGTTCATTATTTCTCGACACAAGAAAACATGAAGAATGGTACAGTGCTGTTTTAGGCAGCAGGGATAGCAATGTTCTATGTACTAGTGATACCAAAGCTGTGAAATGTTTTCCAGTTTTAAATTATAAATCAAACATGATGTTCTACACTTTACAGGACTATATATTAAAAGGTAGGTACCAAATCAAGTAAAAGAGACTTTCTTCCTGGGGAAGCTTTATGGCAGCCTTCCAATATCTAAAGGGGGCCTACAAGAAATTTATACAGCAGGGATATGTCTTCAAGAAAGAGAATGCCTTAAAAATAAAGGATTCTTCTCAGACTTTTTCCCCCTCTAGATTCTAACATTTAGGAAAATAAAAATGGGCTAGTTGTCAGTTGGGCTTTTTCCAGTGCAGTAGTGTGGTAATCACCAAAACATCTCCTGAACAAGCACAGATAAAGCAGAGCACAGTGCATTTGTAGCAGATTTAGACACTAAAAGTGTATGTTCTTTGAAATGAACAGTGAGCGTGGGTGAGAACTGGACGTCAACATGGACTGACACCTGCACCTTTCTAAAGGTTATATATCCAGAAGTGACCAGGGATACAGAATCTGTGTACTGCACAAACCTCTCCTACAAGGTTTTATATAAGCTCTGAAACAGGAAACATAGCATATCCACAGGTTTCCAAATAACCCTTGCCAAAAAGTGTTGGATACTCACAGTCTCCAACCACCACTGCTCAATGATTAGAAATATGTGTTTCAGCTTTTAGAAGATATTCTACAGATTATAGATTAAAGAATCTGCAATAAAATTCTCTCAAACTGTAAGAATTCTCTTCTGGAAATCCACTCAATTCCATAGTTGGCATTTTTTTAAAGCAGTAGACAGACATTCCCGTGGTCACATTAGCAAGAATCCCTCAGCTACAGCTTTATGCACAACTCTAAAATCCTGACCTTTTAGTGGTCTGTGTGGAAGAATTAAGGTCTATGACCTACACCCATCAGAAGGAGTTATTCCTAGTTGAGCCACATTTGCTGTTGTTAAGCTTAGTTCTTTCTTCTTAAAGTCCAGAGAGACTTGAATGTTGCTCCATCCATCATCCATTTTTAAACTTATTGAATTAAAAGGTAAGATTAAACTCTCCTCAGCAGACTTTTCTCTAAAATTTCTAGTACTGCTTGCAAATAATGATTCCTACTTCTTGTGTCAACTCCTGCCTCATGAAAGTCAGTACTTAAGTTATCTGAATGTAATATAACATTGCTTAGCAGCTACTGATTATGGACATATATTGCCTTTTTTATTTTTCTATGTATGTGTTTGTATTTGAGACAGTGATGGATAAACACAGAATACCTCACTTCTCCTCTAGGCTTTCCTGACCTACTTTCCTTCAACCTCTTTCACGGAAGTCATGGCAACTTCTCAACCAAGTCTGAGAGTTTAATCCTGTCAAGTAACTTTTTTGTACTGTTCCACTCACCTCTGCTCTACAGTTTCTTGCTACTGGCTGAATATATCCAACAACTCCTTTAGTCTTTTTGCAGTTTCACCCCTGCTTGGCTCTGAAGAAGTCATACAGTGACAAAATTCTCCTTTTTATTCACCTTCTGAGGGACAGAGATTAGTTTAGCACATGGCAGCAGCTGTAAACTGAAAGCACCTAGAAGAAATGTGAGTCAACCTGACTTTCCCTTCAGCCTTTTAGTCTGTGGACTCGAACTTGGTTGTTCACCCTTAATTAAATGTTCATAAAATGAGAACTACACACCACAAAATATTATGAACTCTTCTGTGATTTGGTAAAACAGTTCATAGTGAGCTCTTGGCTACAAACTCATGTAGCAAATGAGTGATGCTAAGCTCTTAACTCTTCCACACAGGACAGGGCAGTATGAAATAATTACCTGACTGCATCCCCAAAAATAAATAATTACCTTTCAACGTATTTGTCATACTCACTGTCCCTGTACAAAATCATAGATACAAAAAAAATCCCTAAGAAGTGAAAATACAAAGGAGCAGGGACACATGGCAGTAAAGATTAAAAACGCTCCTGTATGTTTGCAGCTATTTCAGGAGGTTGCAAGTCCTTTGTCCACATTTACATCTACTGGGACTTCCTTGTCTCGAAACTGGACAGATATCAATTTGATGGATTGACACCTGGTGAATAAAGAACTGGCTGGATGGCTGCACACAAAGAGTTGTGGTCAATGGCTCAATGTCCATCTGAAGACCGGTAACAACTGGAGGCTGAGAAAGCTGGGGCTGTTCAGCCTGGAGAAGTGAAGCTGTGTGGAGACCACAGTGCAGCTTCCAACACCTGAAGGGAGCCTACAAGGATGCTGGAGAGGGTCTCTTTGTCAGGGACTGTAGTGAGAGGACAAGGGGTGATGGGTTCAAACAGAAACAGAGGAAGTTCAGGTTAGATATAAGGAAGAAGTTCTTTACTGTGAGAGTGGTGAGGCACTGGCACAGACTGCCCAGAGAAGTGGTGAATGCTCCATTCCTGGCAGTGTTCAAGGCCAGGTTGGATGGAGTCTTGGGTGACATAGTTTAGTGTGAGCCATTCCTGCCCATGGCAGGCGGTTGGAACTGGATGATTTTAAGGTCCTTTCCAATCCTAACTATTCTATGATTCAGTGATTCCTAAAATACCAATCTCCTGTAGTACTTGGCAGCTACCAGTATGATTCTTCACTGCAAGTAAATTAAAAAGAGTGAATAAAAAGCTTTTCATCTGTAAGCCAAAACCAACAGTCAGCAGAGTTGAAATCTTAAAAAAAATAGCTGTTGAAGGGACTTTGTGTCATTTTCCTTTCTACAGAGGACAACTTCCTGCAGCACTGTTTCAAGGCCTGCGCCTATTGATATTTGGTAATGTTTATAGAAATTCCATAGCAATAGTTAATGAGTCTCCTCAGGAAGTCCTCCTGACACTGCAAATCAATTTCCTGGCTGCCATATATGCATATAGTGGAATAAAGTGATAAATTTACCAAAAAGCTGTTCAGATTTGCACCCATCTTCCCCCCCCCCCCCCAGTCTGCGTTCACTATATTTTTTGGCACAGCAAGAACATCTCTCCTTTGCACATTTAACTTGACCAAACAAACCCAGGCAGGCACCGTTTCTGCTAATGCCCTGGATTTACAAGGGCACACTTGGGAAATACTCTTAAGAAAAGTGTCTAAACATTTTTTTCACCCCCTCCTTGTGATGATAGTTTTTCAAGAGCCAAAAATAGATGCAGGCTTGCTTAATTGCATGCAACTATGTGCTCTGCTCAGTAATCATGCTGAGATAACCAAGAAGCAGATCGATGGAACTGCTGTTTGATGTTGTTTTCAGTTACTTGGGTATCTCTAAAACCCCTTGCAATGAGGTACTTAAGATTCTTCATTTCAAGAGAGTGAGCAAATCCAACGGACACATTCTTAGGCAGTTGCAAAGGACAGTCTGTTATTTGCAAAGCCACATGCATACTTCAAGGATTCCAGAGGCACTGAAAAATAAGTCTTGGAAGAGTTACATGCTATTTGCTGCATATCTAGTCTTGCAGATCCAATTCCCATGGTAAACTGGTGGAGAAAATCCTTACTGGAGCAGGCAGCCTTGTAAAACATGAATGGAACACTGCTCTACTTAAGGGGAGTGACAGAAGGGAACTAATTGGTTTCAGGCAGCAATACTCACCAACTGTATCTCACTTTCAGTTTTCTAGGAGATTAGAGGTTTGCTTAGATACAGCTGTAGGAGGCTATATGTGCTAAGTCTTAGAGAAGGGGATGAGCTCACCTTTGTATTTGCAGAAAACCAGGCATAACTGGAAGGAAGCCTTTCAGTAGAGGTCTTCTCTCATAGAAGTAACAGCAACAACAAAATCAATGAGAAACCAAGAAAGCACTGGCAAAGCCAGAAAAAACACGGCATGTTCGGCAACTGCCTGATTTGGCCAAGCTTGGCGCAGCACAACTAAGGTTTTGCTATTTCAGATCTTCTGTCCCCTTCTTTTCCCTTTTTTAATTTCCCTGCAAACTGTGCTTCTCTCCAATATTTCTTCTTCTACAATATCAAAAAGGGCACATGCGTCTTTAAACACAGACTCCTACATTAACAACAGGAATGAAAATGCCCTGAAAGTTACTGACTCTTAAAGAAAAATCAGCATTCCTCAGCAAAACTGGATACCTGAGCAACAGCTTCTAAACACCACTGCTTTTCAAGCACATCACTCAGATCCTGTGCTACCAACTATTTGCAGGTAATATTATTATTGCTAGAACACTGACAGCTGTGCAACTAAAGGGTATTTAACTAGCTCATGTATGGTCTTTGCTGTAAAACACAAATTCTGTTTTTGCCAAGACTGCAGGGCAAAACTCTTCCATATTTTATCATAGGAACAAACCAAATGCTACAAATTTCCAAAGATATTTTAAGTACTAAATAGTGAAATGAATGATTTATGAACTATATCTGAAACAATGGCATCATTCTAAATCAGCAGAAAAATAAAAGGTAAGATTTGTTCATGGTACCATCACAATCAAAGAAAAGTTTACTATTCCTTTAAGTACCTACAACTACTGAAAAGGAGTTCATAACGTTTTGAAGTTACTTTTCCAAAACATAATGGTGCATCTCATAACACTAAGTTTTTATTATTTAAACTTTTCATTATAAAATCCTGGCTTTGGATACAAATTATGTTTATTCAGACTCCTACTGTTGAATCAAAGGTTTTTACAATAATCAGTTTAAAAATGTTAATCACAGTTTGTGGCTGCACCTAAAACACAGCATAGGAAAAAATATTTATTGCAATAAACTGATAGCTTTAGCATTAAATTAAAAAAGAAAAGCACATACTGCCAACAGGTTTAATCAGAACAGAATCATAGAATAGTTAGGGTTGGAAAGGACCTTAAGATCCAACCCTGTGCCATTGGCAGGGATGCCTCACACTAGATCAGGTTGCCCAAGGCTCTGTCCAGCCTGGCCTTGGACACTATCAGGGATGGGGCATTTACCACTTCTTTGGGCAACCTGTGCCAGTGCCTCACCACCCTCACTTCTTTCCTATATCTAACCTGAACTTCCCCTGTTTCAGTTTGAACCCATCACCCCTTGCTCTATTGCTATAGTCCCTGATGAAGAGTCCCTCTCAGTATCCTTAGGCCCCAAGAGATCAGTCTTCCTAGATTTCTCCTTCAAAATGCTCTAATGCTGCATAATAACTTCGCACAAGCTGCAGAACATCAGGAGTAAACAAACTACCTGGAGGTCTGGGAGTTAGGGAGACTTGATGTTAAACTGAGACTTCCCAAGGAGGACAGTCTTTCTCACACTAATATGCAGGCATGGGGATAGGAATGAAGCAATGAGCAGAAGGAAGGGCACTCTGCATTTAGCTGGCCAATGGATTTCAGGAGCAGACGAAAAATGTTTAGGAAGTTAAGACTGAAGACCATGGAGCAGCCATCTGAGCCTAGATGCACATTTGGGGAGTGGACAACACTGGATGAAATGACTGGGACTAGCAGGCTGGAGGTGGGAAGCAGTAATATACCTGATTTAGAGACAAGTCAGAGACCAATTTGAACTTCCTAGGAAAAGAGACAAAGAGGTTGAAGAGACACCAGTGGGAAGTGCATGTGGGAATGGCAGGATTAGAGGCAATCCTAGGGAAGGAAACTAAACTGGATGGTTGTGGTGGGGATGCCAGGCAGGCACCAGCATATACCCTGCAGTAATAAATCAACTGAGGAATTAAGGTAAAAACTGAGGCAGTTCCCCAGTGTCCCAGAAGCATGCTAAGATTTTGATTTCCTCTGAAGAGACTTTTCAAAACGTCCAGAACTGAGATTAGAAACATGGGGGATGAAGAGCAGATTTGCATAAACAAAGTGGCTAGGATAGGGAATGAACAATCAAAACCAAACTCATCATGCTGGAAACCCGTATCCATAGCCCTCTTTTACCTGATAAAGCTTATAAGGCTTTCTACCAAAAGAACTCCCTGGCTGCCAAGCATCCTGCTATTCTGCAGTAGATGAATTCAGAAGAAGCTTTCAGTCTCTCCTGTCAGTACTATGTATAAACAATTAAATATTTATTGGCACGAAGACCCAAACTGGATGTTCTCACTATTAACCTGTAAAGTAGCAAAATAGTCTCCCTCAATCTTCCTTGTCCTGAAGTATCCACATTGACCTAAAGCAACTAAGTAAGTACCAAGATAGTAGAAAAATGATCCTGTAGGCTTCTGGCCAAGGCAACCACCTGAGAAGCAAGACTTCAGCATGCCAGTCTGTACTCCATCATTATTTGACTCTTGTACAAAGCAGAGCACGTTCAAGAGAAGATGCTAAAATTCCCACCCCATCCAGAACACATTCAAGGGAGCGGAACATACGTATGCCACTTCTTGCAAGCAAAATGGAATGAAAAGAGACTTCTAAATACTGAGTCATTAGAGCAAAGATGACAAGAAGTAATAATCCCCCTTAAAGTTTCACGCAAGTGTGCAACTTACAGTGTTAAATAGCAATGACCCCATTGCAAACAGAAGTTATGGTGTCCTGAGTTAACTAACTTTTTGGATCTGTATCTCTGGACAAAGTTGCCTTGCATACATTTTCTTGTTTTTATTGAAATTAATAATAAATAATTGCACAACCCTAATGCCAAGTAGTATGAAAAATTGTCTTGGGCTTATCATACCTGGCACTTTTACTCTCTCCAGTCCAGATCCCCTTCGGTAAAATGAGAATAATCTGACCTTATCCAGATTTTGTAGATAGATAAATGAACATGTACATAATCAAGAAAGCTATGATTGTGAAGCCATCGGCACCATGAGCACCCCAGGAAGCCTTGATTAAATTAATAACTTTGTCAGCAGAGCAGGAACCTAATAGTGATGCGAATACAAAACATACGAAAATGAAGAGAAGAACAACAAAATACTGAAAGCTGCACAGAGTTTGCTCCCTATCCATCCTCCAGCAAGATGTGCAGAAAAATATTAGGCAGTTCTTCAGATGGTCATATTAATGAAAGATATGAACTTAAATTGCACCTTATTTCTAGTCTTTCCTAATACCCAAATACTTGACTTGGCAACCTTCAAGGCTGTGTTTTGTCCATATTAAAAATGTTATGTACAATGTTATGTACATTCAAGACAAAAATCAAAAGACATGGAAGTTCATCTGCCTGGTTTAGGGTAACATTAATCCCTCAGTTTTAAGAAACAGGCTTAGCATTTTGACACCTATCCCATTTACTTCTTTTAACCGAATCCAGGCAAAGTCACTGGTATTGAGGCAAAACCAGATGAAGGGCTCGCGTGACCCCAAACAAAAAGCACTTTTCACATGACCTCTTATGAACTGAACAGAAACAAGCAAGTCTGGCACAACTCAGTGTTCTACAAGAGATGCACAAAGGGCTTACTTCTGAGAGGTGCTGAAGGTCTCTGGGTACTGAGCACCACAGGATCAGGCTCAACTTGCTAATGACTTTTCATAGGGTAGTGGGGATTAACCACAATGTGACTCCTGCAGTCATTTGCAGCCTGAATGAAACAGGAACAACTTTTTGACTTTGTGAGGGAAGGGTTTGTGCCTTTCCCTTTTTGCTGAGAACGGCCCCTTTTCTTTTCTCTAGACAAAATAATGTTTTTTCTCACTAGGCTTTACTTGGAAACGCTAAAGATGTGTCACCCTGTCTGGAGAATGACAGGCCAACAACTAGACTTTCTTTAACAGAGGACTAAGTTGTTGTTATACAGCCAATAAGAAACTATTGAGGTGGAATCAACCACAAAAACATGAGTCCTCTGTCCAGCTCCCTTCCCAGGCACTAAAAACCTCAAATTCCTGACCCTGGTGACAAATTGGAGTAGCAGCCAAAAGAGCTGTCCCCTCTACCTGCCAGACAATTTCCTCCCCTAGAAAAGTATGCAGAACAACAGAATAGAGTATCTTATCCTCTCTGTGCTTTCACAGGCTTATCCATGGCCACAGCTCTCTTTCATGGGACTGCTTCAACATACCCAAAATTATCAACGCCTGACTTAATTACTGCTGCTACCACTATTAACTGTTTAAAGCTTGGACACTAAAAATTCCATGTGCTATACCTTGACGTTCTGATTATTATTTTTTCTTAGAAACCCCTTAAGCTATACGATTAGGATAAGAGAAATGCCATGAATGGTGGTTAACTGGACAGTCTCTGAACGCTGGGCACCGGTATGAAATGAAAAGTGAAGTCTTTCATTGGAACATAGCATTGGAGTGTTTGAAGAATAAAAGTAGCTTTTGATTGATTTTGCTGCTTACCTTAAAAAGCCCTGTACACCAGATGGAATGTGAAACTTCTCACGGCTATTGCTTGCAAGGTCTTTTTAAGTAAGGTAAGAGATCCTTTAATCTGATTTTTCAGAGAGGTGTCAACAGTGATATCTGTAGTCAGCAGCAAGTCTGCTAATTTAAATGAAACCTTAAAACATCAACAGGAATAGACACTTCTAAGCGGGAAAACAAGTAAAGAGAGTCCAAACTTCCAGATTTTGCCTACTGCTCCTACAGCAGGATCACACCATTTTCACTGTGTAGCTACAGGTAAGTAGCTATCAGCTACAGGCTCACTAAAATAAGTTTTCAGATCCTTGCATGCAGAATGAGATTCTTCTGAGTGTACCCAAGAAAGCACCTAGGACCTACTGCAGTACTTAACAGAAAGAAGTGAAGTCTTTTTTACTTATTTTAACAAACAAATATTCCATCCAAAACAATAAATAGGCCTTTCTAAATAATAAATAAATTCCTAAATAATAAATAGGCCCTCTGTGTGCCCCAGCTATTAAAGCTGTTAAAGAATGTTGAATTACCAGACAAAGTGAGTCTATACCTGCTAGTTGGTAAGCAAGGAAACAGTATCCTCTGTACAGACCTGAGGAAGGGTAACTACAGAGTCTACTCACCAGAGAAGTTTTCTAGTACTGCAAGAGATCCCCTCTCTTACTCATCACACTTGGGTGAGTTGCTGTTTGACTTCAGCAACAGCTTTAGAAGTAGCCAAGGCCACAAATGCAATAAAAGCTAGAAATATTTCAGCAGAGAGGCTGAAGTTTTTATTTGAAATCCTCAAACTAGCTGAGGATTTGGACTTGCTTCCAGTCACAAAGGGTTGAGTCTTTAAGCCCAGAAGATCAGAAAAAAACCTAGTAGTAACCAGTCAAATGGGGATAAAGACAGTTCTAATGTCAATGAGATCACATGCAGTAAACAAATAGGATCCCTATTCACAATAATTACCACTCTAATTCACAGATTATCTCAAGAGCAAATAGTAACAGAAAAGACAAAAAAAGAAAAAAAGAAAAACCCAACCTCCAAACTGTTCTTCCCCTCAGCTGACCCTTTACACAATAAATTGGCTTTATGTGGCCACAGCTTAGAGGAATTTCAACTGCAGGCTTGACATGGCGGAGAGCAAAGTGGGAAAGTTGTGAATGGTGTGGTTTTTCAGAAGAAACCTAGAAACTCTGCCTTCCCTTCACAGTCATCAGCTTAAGGCATTGTAAGGAACCTGGTTATGCAAATGAATTCAGTCCTGTGATTGGTTATTGCAGCAATGAGGATTCTCACTCACTATCCAAATGAGCTCTGAAAATAGCAACAAGCATCTGCTCTGTACGGTCTACCTCATCAACTTTCCTTTTACTATTTGTTTCAAAGAGTCTCTCAAATTTATGGTTCCTTACACCAGGACTTATAAAGGAGTAAAGCAAAATCATGTGAAAAAGACCTCTGGCTAAGCAAAATAGCATTTCTGGTAACACTCATCTACATACTGTAAGACGACTTGCCAGGTAACTTAACTAGTCTAGGAATGTATTTGCTTCGATCTTCTGTGATTCACACTACACATCCATACACAAAAACCTCTACTGAGCATTTATGTCTGATATATTATACCTCAATTATAAATTTCTGTTTGTCCCAGTTATTTCAATACAAAATTAGCTCCGATCTTTCCTAAAGCTCTTTCTTTCACTTGTAAACTAGTTTGTCATGTCTATTTTAAATTCGGAAGCCATGCAACATCATTTTAAGCAGAGAACATATGCATTTTCATGCCTTGCTCAAGTTTAATTTGGTTTGTTCTTTTTTATTTTAAAATAAAATAGAATTGTTTACTGAAGCAACAACTACCACCCATGGAGATGAAGGTAACTACTCTAGCAAGACACAGTGGTTCAGAGATAAGGACAATAGCTTATGCTAATGTTCAAGAAAATTACATCAATGTAGAGTTCTCCCTTCAAGGATAGTTTTAATTTATGGTCCTTTCAAAATGTAGCTGTTGCTGTCCTGAACATAAAACAGAGCTCTGAATGTACCGCCTCAGAATAAGACCTTATCTTAATAATAAAATTAATAAGATTAGAACTGGCCATCAAGAAATTTTAGTAACTCATAAATTTTTAACACACTTAAAATTGTGAGATGGCCTAGTATTAAATAACTGCACATTTACGGTAAGAAGAAATACATGTCATAACAAAAGCAGATCACGCTTTGTAAAGACGTAATTCTCTTCTATTACTAGAAATCAGTATCAAGGAGAAACAAGAGAGTTAAACTCCCCATTATTCTAGCTGAATAACTAACACTAACTTTAAAAAATGAGATACAGAAGCCAAAATATTAGTTAGCTTAATCAAAGATGAACATGCAGCTCTCAGACTCGAGAGAAGAAACATCCTGGGGAAACAAACAAACCAACCAACCAAGAAATATTTAAAATCATCCTTTCTTTCACCTCTGCCTCCTCATTAGTATGGGTTTGAGGTTCTTTCCTCCAGCAGCAGGAGCCAAGCTCCCAAGCAAGTGGCACACTTTGTTCTATGTTCTTTCAGGATATGGAATTCTTTTCCTTGTATCCTCTAAAAAAAGAAGTTAAACTCTCATCCTGACTCTCTTTGCCTGTATGAGAAAATTTCCAGCTGCACTCACATTACTGTTACAGGGTTAGAAGGTATTTAATTTTGTGTAAATGATTAAAATATCAGAAGATAACGAATATTCTGATCAAACATAAAGTTGATGTGCACTTACTCCCAGAATTCCATCACTGGAGAAGTGGCATTTTGTAAAGAGAGTTGACTGCAGTTGCTCATGTTAAGTTTTTGAAATTCCACACAGTTTTCTATAAAAGAACAAAAAAACAAGTTTGCTATATTGACATGTAAGTACATTTCTTCTTGTGCATCTGCTACTTTATGCATCCTTTAAAGTCACCATTTTACAATACATTTTCTGTAGATGGTTAAAGGACTTCTAGGGACACTAAAATGCCACAGCTGCTACTTCTGCCACACTGGATTTTGACCACCACACTACAGGCCTATCTGAGAAAAACGTCCATGCAGTATGATATATTCTCCACACTCCAATGCTTTCCAAAGGCACAGTTCCAACGGCAAGGGGCAGTAAAACATCTGAGGCAGAAGAATAATACTTTGAGAAGCTGATGCAATTGATTGGGAATTACAACATACTCCAGCTGCTGCTGGTTCAATAGCAAAAGGTAACAATTGGCTTAGGAAAAACCACCAGCAACAGGTTTCCACTTTGCCTTAACATGGCAGGTGAATAGTCACTCTGGCTTATTGTTATCTCTAGTACAGAGAAAGGAGATCAAAGCAGCTCAGCACTGTTGAGCTGACACTTAGTATTTGAACAGGGATCAACATTGGCTAAGCTCCTTTTCAGAGTTGTCAAAACTGACACTGAAGCCTTGCACATCTATTGGGCCCAAGACTAGTTTTCTAACATAAATAACCTAAACTGCAAGATTTCAGGTAGTTTTAGGTATGCTCAAGGAACAGGACAATGACCAATGAATAAAACTCATGACAGACAGTACAATTGATACATGACTTGAAATGGAACAGTACCATAGGGAATAAACGCAAAAACTTCAGGAACATGGAAATAAGGGTCATTGGTATGTATTCCTCACCTAGATGTTTGTGATCTTCATGTGCAGTAAGCAGAGCGCTACAGATGAAAATACCAATGACCAGACAGATGCAAAGCCCTATACTGCAAACCCTCACAAATACACACCTCATCTTTCAAGTAAGAGCCTACTTTCCATGCAGCAAAGGTTATTTGTGTGACTTGATGGACGTTATCCCTCAACATCTGGCATTATAAAGAACAAATCCAAAGTTTAATATTTAATATTCTCCTCTCCATTCAAACTCCTCCTAATTTCATTAGAGCAAAACAGCAAGATTGTAACCATCACCAGGTCATCAGCTCTTCAGCAGAATTCACTTACTGCATTCAGGAGAATATATATGATTGCAAATGAGAATCTTGGGATTTTGCTGGAATATCTTATAGAATTAACAAAATCTAAAGTCGTCTTCTGCCACCTGGCAACATGTTCTGCAGGAATAAACACTTATACAATGGCCTAACCAAAAAGATATAAATAAGTCTTGACTCTGGGATGCCTTTTGTCATAGTGTGGTGTGATGTGACTGGCCCATTTCCACAGACTTTTCTACAATAGTTTTGTTCCTGACATTTTAATATATTAATCAATTACTTGGAAGTAATTGCATAGCAACAATCTCTGCTGAGGTCATACCTGTATTCCAATCATGCCCACAGGTAGCCCAAGGAAGCTCTGTAGTAAAGCAGTTAAACAAATAGAAGATAGCCCATGCTAAAATGATGATATAATATACATTTAGGTGTGCCTCTATAACTTGGGTAGCATATCCAATGCCTAGAGACAGAAAAGTGAGACACAAGAGAAAAACTTACTTTACAGGTAAATCAAAAACAAATCATCACTTTAAGTATATCTTAAGTTTTGATACAACCTATTTTATTTTACTTCAAATTCAATGCATTCTTCTGCAGTAGAACACAAACTGTTTGTTACCTTCAAATAGTGGGCAAACTTTTCTCCAGCATGTAATACCTCCTTCACTAGTAAACTGTCCCAAGGCTGTCTCCAAGAAGAATACTGGTATTCCACAGCAAATAAAAAAAACCACATATGGGATGAGGAAAGCACCTACAAGCAAACATTGAGGGAGCGGGTTGTTACAATGAACACAGTTCCTTGGCAGCACAGTGAGAAATTAACTTTCTTAATAAAGGATCAACTGTTATCCACCTCTCAGACAGCATGCTGCAAGTGCACGAGGGGTTCACTCTTGGTGCACAGTAACAGCAGTGAACCTGCAGGCTAATGTCATGGACTAAAAAAGACCAGACCGCAGTTCCTCAGTACAGAACATGTGTCTCATGTGTCTCTCAAACACAGAAAAGACCAGAGCCTTGCTTAGCCACACAGCTCTGCTCTGTCGTCGCGTCGGTTTACACCACCTTCTCTTCCTTTCCTCAGGAAAGCAAATGATGAAGAAAAGTTATGGAAATTAAATTCAGGAAGTCCTTTGTATGTTATTTGAATATGCCTGATGATAAGAATCATGAAAAAGGAATGATGAAATAAATTTTAAAACTACTTACACTACTTTAACTACTTTAAAACTACTAAGAACAGGAAAGCAGGGCTTGGCCTTATGAGCTAGAAAGATTAATGGGAAATTGCAGGAAAATAAGAAATCATCAACATTTCTGTCAGCTGCTGACAGTAAACTCCAGCATAGACAACGAAGAGTACAAATCAATACTGAAGTGTCATATTCATTAACAATAATAAAATATTCTCGTATCAAGTAACACATAGCATAAGTATTGTATTATTTCACAACTGATCCTGTTGTTAGGTATGGCACCTAAAAGACACAGCTGTGAAGTATGCCAAAGCAAAAAAATGAGAGAAGATACATGTTAGGCAAAACGTCACTTGCTAATGATGCAGATTTTAGGTATCCTATTTAGAACTGAGCCTAAATAACGAGGGATAAAATACAGCTTTTTTAATTTGTAGAGGATCTGTCAATATGTAAGGCATAAGGAATTTTTTTCCTCATTCACAGACTTTCTGACAAGTTAAAGGATGACTTAGAAAGCAAGTGACTATATTGGTTTAGACTGAAACAAGGCCAGAAGGGAACAAGTACTGAGAAGCAAGAACAAAGTAACTGATTCTGCCATTTTTACTTACGCCAAGAAAGTTTTACTGGTTAAACCAGGCAGACTAGTGCAGCAAAGTACTGCACAGAATAATTTATCTGACATGGTAAGAAAATCACAAAGCATTAACTGCCTAATTAAGTTATGAAAATAAACCTTAGCACAACATACATAACACTTTGTATCCAGGCCTCAACTTGCTCCCAAAGAAGTAACCTCACAACACTCACGAACTTCACTTAAACCTCCCATTAAATGGTGTACACATCCCATAATTCAGTTCATTACAAATCAACACAAGAGAACGCTGAACACACAAAAGCTGGGGTGGAAGTGGTCTTCCCTAGGAAGAAGTGGTTTACAGTGCTGCCCATCACTGCGTATGTTCCTCAGCTCTACAGAGCACTAGCAATAGTAGCATTTTCTCCCTTCAGTGAGAGGCCTGAAAATCAATTGGTATTTAATGAACAGTACCTTAATAGCTACCTCTCTGATACTAAATCTGTCAGAATATTAACAATAAACAAAATGTTTCTGACTATATACTTCAGGAAAATTTCTACAACTTCAAGGCAAATGGATGGGTTAGGTACCCATACGTTATCTTAAAAAAAAACCAAACAACAAAAACCCCCACAAACCCCAAATTCCACAACACCCCCGTAATCTGCAACATTTGTTATACTTGAGTCATTTAGATTAGGCAACTAAATACAGATGCTTTGGCTTGCAGTTTCTTTCTTCAGACACAGCACATCAAGAGAGATCTGCTCATGAGTAGCTGCCTGTAATTGAATCTCAGCTGCATCTCAAGCAACACATGCGGCTTTCCCAAAGAATGGAATCCTTGCAACTAAAATGTGGTTTCTCTATCTCATCTACTGTGCAAACGGTTTGAAGAAAATCCTTATAGGCCAGCTAAACTGCTGGCCGCTATCAAAGCCAGCTTGACCCACTCATATGCACGATCATGGTGCATTTGATAAGGCAATTTGTTGAAAGTATTGGCTTTGACTCTCTTTTCTATGACTGTTCTGCAACAGGTATACATCAAGAAAAAACAGATGATGTTAGGTTTCCAGCTTGCAAACAGATCACATTCCAAGAAATATCTAATTCTAAACATGCAGAGAAATTAATTTTCCTTTAAAAACCCACTAAATATTCCTAAGAACAAATTAAAATTATAGAAGATTATGCCTACACTACCTGTTATGACTTAGATGTAGTACAACAGAGACATCAGATATTCCATACTACTGCTTCTAGAGTCGTTCTGTATCCAGCAAGTTATGAAACAACTAGCTCATTTATCTTACCAGGATGTACTTACTACCACTAAGTAGTTTTCAGTATTTACATCTGATGCATCAAACAAGTCCAACTCTGGTCTAATTTCAGCAGGGCATTCCAGAGGGTTACAAAAACACAGGTCATAGTCCAAGTCCTCATTGAATAAAACTGAAGTCAATGACAAGTTTCCCATGGTGCCAGGACATGACCGATTAAACCACGCACATTAATTTTACACTTTAAGAACAGAGTAGTGATTCAAGCATGGTATTGAAGAAATTCGTTTTTCACCAAGTCACCCAAAACATAGTTAGAATTTTTTCTACCTAATGTTACAGCCTTAAAAACGATCTTCTCACATTTTGACAAGCTGGCATATACATACAAATGGGCACATAAAAGTTACAGATCTATGCAGAAAGGAACTACAATCCATGGACACATCTTCCACAGCAGTATTAGACTTACAGAAATAGCAGACAAAATGGGCCCTGAGTTCAGACAACTGTCCCTGGGTTCGGAGGGACAAGGAAAAAAAAACTGGCTTAGTGTTGTTAGCAAACAAACCCATTAAATAATAGATCCCTGCATGTCAGCACTGAACACATTTTTCTCCCAGCCTATGCTCTTGGGCTAACACTGATTAAGGCTTTAAGCAGGGAGAACGTTGAATCCAGTCCACAAAATTCCAAACTCCACTTTTAATTTACTTTTTCCCCCCAACTGCTTTGCAACTCATTGCTGACATGCTTATTCTTAAATATCACATATCTTACATAGCTTATACTTAACTACTACCAATAGATGCCACATGTTACACTTTTGTAGAAGTTAAGTCTGTTTTCTCTCAAATAACATTCTGATTCTAAATTTTATAGGGTTTGCTCTCTTCTTTGAGTGACAGGCACCTTTTACATCTTCCCCTACCATCATGCAGTGATTTGGGAAGTAATGAGAAACCGAAGTACAGTTGAGTTACAGAAATTTTCACATGACAAAGAAAAAAGTAATCTTTGTAGCATTATCAAAATCAATATTTACCCTCTTCAAAGTACGTTGTCGTGAAAAATAAACTGCTACATTCATTTCTACAGCAGGTAAACTTAGCTATGCTTGGGTCTGTATTCACATGCGTAAGAAACCACAGTGTACTACTATAAAAGAACACTGGCTTCTTCTGCATTAAAAATCTTACAGGAAAAAAATATCAATTTGCTAATACAAAAGCAACTTGTGCAAGTAAACCATGCAATAGCTGGGGAGGACAAGGAAAGAGAAACACAGTGATCTTTTTCTTACTTGTCAGATGTTTAATAGTTCCCTATCCGCACATACACCGAAATCCTGAATACTTCTCTTAGTGCAAAAAAAAATCCCTGTAAAACACTCTTAACTGTTTATTTCTCACATGCTTATGGTAAGCTGTAAATCAACATATGAAGCCATCTTACCTCCTCCATTCTTGTAGCAAAGATATGGGAATCTCCATACATTTCCCAACCCAATAATCTCCCCTGCCACAGAAAGCACAAATTCAACCTTATTGTTCCAGTGACCTCTTTCGTGAACTTTCTTATCATTGATGTGGACAAGGTTGGTACTTGAGGCTTCTGGGTCCAAAGCATCTTCTGGCTTGCCATTAATTATAGGAATAGTCTTTTCAGCTGTCATGACTCTTCAGCCTAGGGGAGAATGAGAGAGAAACATACAGATGTATTGAATCACTTGTTAGTAATAACCTTCAGTGATTAAAGAATTTCCTTAGCATATCATTGGCTTCTTATTAGCTGCATAAATTTGCAAGTGAAAGTGAAACAGGCAACTCTGTAAGGCTGGAAAAGTTGTAAAGAAGGAAAAAAGGAAAAGGAAGAAGATAGCAAACCACCCAAAGCAGCTCATGTACAAGGGAAGACATCCAAATTGAGACAGACAGCTTAATAGTACAATATTGTTTTAAGGTGCAGACAGTAAAGCCTTTCAAAAAACCCTCCCCAAGCAAGGATCCCAACTTAACTAACCTACCAGAGAACAGATCTCTCTCCACCTTCCAGGCACCAACGAAAGGGATGTGGAGAAAGGAGCCTGAACGTATCTGGCCTGCCTGAAGGAATAAGGGAGCTCCCGGACTACTCACCCAGGGCTCTGCCTGTGCCTGCGCTGCAGGGGGAGAGACAGGGAGCTAGGAGCTCGGCTCCCGGCGGAACTCCGCGGACCGCCGCTCGGTTGCACGGGGCGGGGAGAGCGCTGGCGGCGTTAGGATAACCAGGAGCCGGGAAGGCTCGTCCTGCTCTGCGGCTGCCACCCGGCGGGAATAAGATAGGATAGGATATGATATGATGCTCCCCGCGCTCTGGAGCCGGAATTTGCAAATGCTCAGCCTTCCCCGGAGGGATGGTATAACACCCGCCTCCCCCCTCCGCCCACCTCAGGCTGTCCCGCCAGCCCCCCCGCTCCCTTCTTCCTCCTTCTCCCGGCATCACCACCCGAGCATCCCCAGCCCCTCGCTCCCCCGCCCCGCGCAAAGCCACCGGAGCCAAGCACCGCGCATCCCCACTGTGCGAGAGGACGCTGCCGGCGTCAGGCCCGCGGCTCCCTGCGCACCTGCGGCGCTGCCCGCGGGCGGCTGGGCCGGGCAGGGGCAGGGCCTGGCAGCTTAAAAAAAGGGGAGCCGCCGAAACCGGATGACAGTGACATTAACTGCAAGCTGGGAAGGCGGAGAGGGACTGAAAAACGCGGGGGCAACATTTGGGAAGCGCGGAAAAAACGCAGGCATTTTCCAGTTCCACTGGGAAAACGCAGAAACGGCCCACATGGGCATTTCTGATAGGTTTTGCTTAAAAATCAAACTCAACAGGGACAAAGAACACAAACTGGTTTGGACTGAATTAAATATTTCAGATATATTTATGTTTTTCTCATTGAATTTCCTCCTCTCCCACTTTCTATTTTTCTTTTTGGTAGGTCAGTTATTTCCAGTCCCTGTTTCTCAACCCAGACTAAATCTCTCTTCCATTATTTATCCCTGAAGCTTCTCCTTGGCCAAAGGCAAGACCCAGGTCAAGTTCTAGCTTCAAATCTTCTCTCAGATCCAAACTCTGGGTTGCTGCTGCAATCACCAGTGTTTTTACTCTGTAGCCACAGGAGATGTGTTTTGAATGCTGCCTCTTATATCCTGGATTACACTTAAGTGTGCAAGGGAACACTGTCCCAGAGACAGCATGCTCTTCCATGTCAAATCTCTCCCTTTTGCCCTCCAGCTCCACAGATTTTTCCCACTGCCAGGAAAACTGTTATCCACTGCTCACTGAAGACAATATAAAGATGCCCATGGACAGTTTTTACATTAGCTGAATTTGGAATCTAGAGCCTGACCGTACCTTATACATGGAGACTCAGCAGGTTTCCACACAGAAACTCCTACTGTGGCTCCAGTTGTTAGACTTTTGCTCTTAAATGCCACATGCCATAAGGGTGAGCATTGGGACCTCACCCTCCATCCTCTGACAACTGTAGCTCACAGAAACAGTTGCACCAAACCTTGCAGGATGAGGCCCTTTCTTCCTGATACCAACATATAGAGCAGTAGCCAAACCTATATTGTGAAATGAGAAACTGACACTCGGGAAACCATAGTAAAAGACCATAATTCTGATTTTATGTTTTAATCATTATTTAAAAGGATCCTCTACACAAATACCCTTACCAGAGCTTTGACTGGGTGGTTTCTGTGTGGTTTTTTTTGTTTTAATGCAGCTGGTATTCATTAACTGAAGATGGAATGGATCCATTTCTCCCAACCTGGGTTTGTACAAACCAAACTCAACTTTGAAGGTTTTTTGTTTTATTTTTTCCCCCTTCTTCATCTAGTTTTCAGCAGGGATCAACACAGGTATTGTTTTTCTGTATTCCAGCCAGGTTGAGCAGGCTTCACAGGATACACTTAAACAGAAAAGCTGACACTGAATTATCGTTTCATTCCTGAGAGCAATTCTGAAACTGGAGGGAAGCTAAGGGACAGTAAACATTTGACTGATGATTCTCCTACAAAGAGACTAATGATACCAAGTCAAAGGGGCCTGCTCCAAAGAACAACCTATAGGATGACTGGAAGATGCAAAAGGTATTTAATCATTGCTGATTTGTTCAGTATTTGAAACGATTAATTCCTGGTGACAAGTAGTTTATCCACTGCTGTACTCTTGCCCTTGATTATCATTCAGGCTCCTACCAACTGAAAGGATTATGGAAGTAGTTGCTAGCTGCTAATCTTTGTGAATACTTTAGTGAAGTGCAGCACAGTGTTTCCAACAGAAAACTTCCCAAATTTCAAAATAGGTTGATAAGCCATTGATAACAGGCTGATAGAGCCTATTGCAATGAAAAGAATCTCTGGATTACAGGTTTCATCTCAGTTCAGGCACAAACCTGTGCATCTCATGCTCCTCATCATGAATTCATGCCAGCTTCTGTCAGTCTGCTAGGAGAGTTGCGGGGAGATCAGCACCTGAAATGCAATCAAAGCTCAACTTGGCAACTAGGATGAGGGGAAACCGTGCAACATGGCTGCACTGTAAGGCAAGAGACTGTTACCAGTATCAGAAGGCTGCTATCAAGTAAAACCAGTATCTACTACTAGAACATTCATTAATTAAGTAAAATATTAGTAAATATTATGTAGAAGGGCCAGCAGCATCACACATCAAGTAAACTATTTACGTCCAAGTAGATCTCTTCTGCACCCCATACCACAGTGTAGCTTCAGCTCTGAAGAAGCATTTAGAGCACTCAGTAGAAGTTTCCTGGCTATTCCTTTCAGGTACCACATTAAAATGATGTGACCTAATGAAGCAATTCAAGTTCTGCCTTATTCAGGTTTCTCCACATTCCCAAGGAAATAATTAAAACTCTGTGTAGAAAGTAGACACGGGTGGGAGTGGAAGAGACTTTTTGCTAGCCAAAGGAAGGTCCTGTAAAGTACCAAATGTTAGAATCATGGAATGGTTTGGGTTGGAAGGAACCTTAAAGATCCTCTAGTTCCAAACCCTTGCAGTAGGCAGGAACACCTTCCATGAGATCAGGTTGCTCAAAACCCCATCCCAAAGCCCCTGGCCTTGGAGACAAGATTATTTATAATTATAAACTAAAATTAACGAAGATGAGGAATTTATATTTAGGGTAACTTGAGAAAAGAACCTCCAAGAAAAAGCTACATTCCCATAGGATTCTGCCAGGACACTGAAATGTCTTTGGTTACTGCCAGAATACATATTCAGCCTATTTTTCCATTTATTCTGTTCTGGGACTTCTACATGGTCCATGCTTTGAGGACAAATACAGAGTGTTAAGACATAATCAACACGTCTGGAGGATGAACTCTTTGGCTTTTTTTTAACTTGGTATCCAACCCATCCACAACTCAGAAGTCACGTAAGAAAAACTGCATGATACAGTTGCACATTTTGCTTCTCATGCTTTGGACGGATACATTTCTTGGAACTTAGGATGCTTTGCTTATCCTGCACTTTGGATCCTTGTTAGGATGCCTCATTTTCTGTAACGCTACAAGTAGACAATAGTGAGGTCTCTGCTACACTGTGTAATCTTTTGGCCCACATGTGCCTTCAGATTTTGGCATTTTTCCTGAATAAAACCAACAAAAGAGAGGCAATAAACAGATGTCAAAAAAAAACAAACAGTTTTCATTAGGATTAAAGCTACCATGAACAGAGCTAATTTTCTAATAGAGATATCAATGCAACGTTCATGCAAGTCTTTAATGTGAGCAAAAGTCATATTATACAGCTTGAAATAAGAAATGAAAAGGCTTGGGCTTGATTCCATTTCTTCTGCTTTTAAACCGCAATAACTCTGTTGATTTCTGTGATGCTTCAACAATATAAAACCTTGTGTCAGTGTAATTGAAGGAAGGAGGAAAAACCAATCCTCTGTAAATCTAAAAGCTTTAATTTAGATTTGCCATAAGCAAAATCTACACAAGCCTCATGTAAAGATTTCACGAAGTTGGGTAAAGAGCTACACAAAAGAGAAGAAATGCATTAAGAATTTCATTAGTGATAGAGATCTGACACAACAGTTTGTATCAAAAGCCTAAAGGCATGAAGCATTCTGTGGACAAGCAAGACAGGTTTAGCTGTACTATTACAGACTGGACTTAAGTCAAAAAGCAATAGGTTGTCTGGTTTGTGCCTAATCAGTTGTTTGCAGTGGTGGGGAGTGGGGGGGGCGGGGGCAGAAAAGAAAGGATTTCTTTATGTCACAGATAACAACTTCAAGTTAAGCAACAACTGACTGCTGGGCTTCTATTTAGAAAGGCTTAACAGCTATCACTGTCAATCTCTCTCAAATTTATTGCCCATGACTCACAATAGCTGAGATGCTGAATTTAGAGTTCAAGAGCTATTAAAACCACTTTTTCCTCTATTAGTGTTGCCCTTTGGAGGCTTTCTCTTGTCCCTTGCTGTCAGCCCAAGAGCCACATTTTCTTTGTTACACACATTCTATCTTCCAGACTATCTTATCTTCTAAGCAGGAATGGGTGATATATTCCATAATATGGGTTCTCTGCTACAGACTCATGCTAACATGCCTTCACCTTTGAATCACCTCTGAGACATCTGGCTGTGAAAAGTTAATTTCAGAGCTTCCTAAACATGATTTTTTAACAGACAAACAGCACTCGGAAGGAGCCTCGATCGTGAGGCTTATACAGAACTTCTAAGAGTTAGCGGTCATCTATTCAAATTGAATAGAAGCCCTTACTATGTCCTGTCAAGTCTTACCTGTTTACTTAGCTAACAAAAGCACATTTTTACTTTTTCTATCACTTAGAGCAGCGAGAAAACAAACTAGCAGTGCAAGTTATTTCTCTGAACAAATTACAGAATCATAGAATCAACCAGGTTGGAAAAGACCTTTAAGATCATCCTCATGCCTCTGACTGTAAACCTGGAGGCACTGTACTTCTGCATAAGATGAAGTACATTTCTACATACTGACCAAAATAATCACTCTACAGTAATTTAGTACATGTATGTGGCCAAAGGTGTCCAACAAGACAAAGAGTAAAATGCAGAGTTTTGTGAAGAGAAGAAAAAGTACTAGAAGACACCCATGAAAAGATGTTATAATGTGACTTACAAATGAGATCAAATAAAAGAAATACCAAATGAAGACCTCAGCATTAGATACATAATATAGATACAACTGTCTTACCACTAGCAGTTACTAGTCTGTCATTCTTCCAGATCAAAAACTGAACTTGCGGTCTTCAATGCAGCTATGCCAAATTCATACTGAGAAGTGCTACAATCTGGAAAAGGAATGAATTCTGAAGAAAGCTGGTGTTCAAATCCTCTGGACATATTTCTAACTATATTAAAATTTCAAAATTTGTATTATTAAAGGTACTCAGTGAATGTTAAAACAAAGGCAGAATTTAATTCAGATCATAGATGCTCTCTACAGGCACCTAAATTCCTCTAACTTATCCCCAACATTCTTCCTTGCTGTAGAAGGCAGTAGGGTAAAGAGCTGCTTTGGCACTGTACACTCCAGGCTAATGTGGGGAGACTGTAAGGATTTACAAAGTTAAAGAATCTAACAACTCTACCCCTCAGGTGAGAAAAGAGTGAACCCAATAGGAAGAAGCATCTCCCCTAACCCCTAGGCGATGGTCCTGTTCCCCTTCTTCTGCATGAACAGCCCATCCAGACAGGCTCTGTTAATCCATGAATTTTATACAATGTAACTTGGCTTTCAGCTTTGGAATGAGACTATAGAACAGTAAAAAAACATGAGATGTAAATAACTTGCAATTATATCCCTTCATATATATTTTTTAAATGTCAAGGAACAGAAACGTTTCTTGATGAAAATTAGCGTCTCCCATTCCGATTCAACAGCTTAGTATGTTCATCTATAAAAGTTCCCCACTTTATTCATTTTATTCAAAGTAGCTGGTATGACACTACATTTTAGATTTGTGATCAAAATACTGTTGAGAACACACTGATATTTTAGATATCACTGAGCAGTGATTACACAGCATCAAGGCCTTTTCTATTTGTCATGTTGCCCCATCAGTGAGGAGTCTAGGAGCAACATGACAAATGTTGGGGCATACAGGAAGGGACAGAGCTGGGACCAGCTGACCCAAGGGATATTCCATACCAAATGGAATCACACTCAGCAATAAAAGGGGGTAGGAAAAGGGAAGAAGGGAGGACACTGATTTTAGTTATGGCATTTGTATTCCCAAGTAACAGTCACACACAATGAAGCCCTGCTCTCCTGGAAATGGCTAAATATCTGCCCACTAATGGGAAATTGAATTAATTCCTTATTTTGCTTTGCTTGCACATGCAGCTTTGCATTATCTATTAAACTGCCTTTATCTCAATTCATGAGTTTTCTCACTTTTCCCCTCCAGATTCCCTACCCTATTCTCCTGGGGGAGATAGTGACCAGATGTGCAGGGCTTAGCTGCCCATCAGGGTTAGACCACAGCACTTACCCAGAAGCAAAAGACCCGTGTTTTATCTTGTACATAAAGTAAATGTCCCTCACAAACATGGTAGCCAATGCAATATTGATGCTCAGTGAAGGGTGGCAGCAACACTGCACACAGTCTGCCAAATGTGGTTTGAAAACACATAATAATGAACAACTGTGAGTTACCACGAGGCATGCAGTCACAGGATGTGAATGAGGGAGTGGTTTGGTTCAATTTCACATGTGAAATAGGAGAAAAGCTCCAAAAGACAGCTCAGCTCTTAAAGAGGAAGATTTTTCTCCATGATATAATCAGAAATATATACAAGTTACCACCAAAAGTCTGTTCAACTCAAAGACATGTTTTATTGTTGGTATTTTATATCTTTGAAAATGATCAAAGTGCAACATCAAAATATTGCTTCAAAATTAAAAACAAGAGGGCTCATTTCAGAACATTTCCTTTATTCAGTTCTTTTTGGCTGAAGCTACATGTTATTAAAACAAAGGAATCACTTGAAAATTTCTGATCAGCTTTTATCAAACACACCCTGTCATGTTCAGTATTTGCTTGCAGTGTTAAACCATAAGCATTTAAGCACTGGAACATCTAGAGCTTTAGTGAAAATATTATGTGTTAAGGTCTCTAAAGCAGAGCTAGTATATTCATACAGACACTATGCTACTGCAACTGCTCTATCACATAAATTACATATGACAGCTTGCACTAACTCAGCAAACCACACTTTGAGCTGTCTGCTGGCACATTACTAATTTACAATTGCCTTCAACAAGATTCCTGCAGAGCAGATGAGGTGATACTGCAGATGTTTCAGCCAACTTGCATTTCTTTGCATCACTGAAGAACAGGTAGAGATTTTTTTACTGCTTTGCACCATGGTATTTTAAATCAGAAGTCTATTCCTTTTGTTAATTTTGGTGGGTTAAAGTTGTTACAGTACTTGTGTACTGAAAATCCTTACTCAAATACTTAACAGCTGATTTTTCACAGCTGTTAACTGATATTTAGCCAACACCTGTAGATTCATGTTCTGTGACTTGCCTCAAAAGGGAACTTAGCTGGTAGACCCAGAAAAACATACTGTTGTTAAACCCCATGATGACCAGCAACATCTTGGTGTTATAAGACACAAAACATAGAATACTCGAATTTTATGATACTCACTACTTACTTACTCACTTTTGCACAGCTCTTTTCCAGGCCTGGTGCATGGACTTGTGCATTTTTCACAGCTTAAAGAGGGAGTAGCAGTATAAGTAGAGTATAAAGTAGACTTTATTCTAACTCACTGGAAAGGCAAATTGAGAAGATACAAGATGAGCAGATAGTACAAAATTTCCTATCTGCTGGACAATTATTTTCCCCAGTGACTTGCTACAAGTGAACAAACCAAGGTCAGATGAACCTCACAGCAAAAAGGCATACACCACATTTGTGTGCGCAAAGCACTGTGTCTAGAGGAACAAAGAACAGTAAGTAGGTCCCTGCTTTGCTGGCATGGATTTTGGAAACCTGATAATGGGAATGGTGGGAGGGTGACAGAAGACATGTGGGAACTACTGCTGCACTCTTTCAGAAATGGGTGGTATCTATTTGGGCGTTATGATTCAAGAACATGAGACAAAATAGGCAGATACTTAAGAGTGGGAAAAAGCTTTCCAGAAACTTTTAAGAAAACATTATTTTAACATTATGCTTAAAGCAGAGGTGTGAAGAACTTTATTTAGATGATCCTAATAGCTCCTACTCTACCTCATCCTCTATTCCTATCATATCTACAGGCAAGTTGAAACTGATCCTACACTGTTTAAGTACATTGAAAAGAGAAGCTTAAAATACAACTTGCCTCAAATTCTTTTCCACATGTCTGGCACTGGGTAGAATCACACTACCAGAAACAGTGAGCCTAATCCATAGAAAACTAAATGCATGAGAGAAGAATAAACTCTACAGAAGGTCATTTTATGCATAACTTATACCAAAGGTTTATGTCTGACTTCCTTAATATTCTACTGTTTATAGGACAAGTTATAGGCAACACATCACACAGAGGATGCATCCTGAGAGATGTAGTTCTGGCTTCAGAACAGGAGGAAGAATGAGAAGTTTGGCTCCTCTCTCTTTACAGTCTATAGTAAGAAAAGTGTTAGCAGAACTGCTCAGTGTAAGGAAATAATCCGTTGGTATTCTGTGCTCCCACCATTAGTTTAGGCACAATGTCTGCTGAACGTAATCGCCAAAGTAGTCTCCCATTTCTTAAACTCCTCTAAACTCATTGTCACTAAAAATACGGAGCCAAATGGACCTTTATTCATGATTTTTCATAGCACTTCTTACACTCTGAAAAACATCATTACTTTCAAGGTGCCCAAGCTACAGATATAGTCCTGATTTAACAAGAAAGGTCGAATCCTCACTGAAGCTATATGCATGCTTTACTCAACATTTGAGATGCCGTTATCTAGTAGGTAATACTGTGCTGAACACACTCAAGACCATCATTGCCAGGAAGCGTTTTGTGTTGTTGAAATGGAGAACAACCAGGTTTTGCTTTCTGGAGTGAGGGAACAATGTCAATGTTAAAATTAACTTTTCTAAGTATTATTCCGATTTATTAAATCCAGGAAATCTTTAAGAATAAGAAAGTCAAGAAAACAGTTGACATTTTAAATACTTCATACATAAAAGGTTAAAAGTTTGGAATTTCTCCTGGCACGAAAAGCACTGATGTCTTGCTAGTTTGTAGTTCATTCTGGGCTATAATCTAATTCTAGCCCATGAGTGCGGGCTATCGTTACCGCACCTTGTTTCTGCTTTGTCTGAACTCAGGGACCTCGAATCTATTTCTTTTATCAGTCAGGATTCTTAGAAAAGGGGTGCCCTCTATCCGCAGGCAGGCAGAGCACACCAATAAAGCTACAGGAGGGCTCCATGTGGGGCTGACTGCATTGCGTTAAAACTATAGGTGGGCTCCACGTGAGGCCGACTACATTGTGTTCGCTGTGGGTTGCTGTCAAGTGCCAGGCGACCACTGAAGCCTTGTGCTACTAAAACTGGAACCTGACATACCCACCTCTCCAAACCCTATATAGACCAGAACCTTACTCAAATGGAAAGGACTTTCATACAATCATAGTAGAGAGAAAATGTAACATGCATTGGTTTATTTAAGGATTTAGGGGGTGAGGTGTTCGAAAAGCAGCTCCTGATATAACTCCCTTTCAAAAAACAGTAACAGTCATTCTCACTGATGCATCCCTAAAGTATGGGAAAAACTAATGCCTGCAAACTCCATTCCAGTTCAAAATATGACACTGAAAACTAGTAATAGTAGGGCATCATGGCCATTTAAAAAACATCCAAAAAACCATAGTGCACTGCAGCCCCTGTTGACATAAGGAAACAGGTGATGCATTTCCCAAGATCTTCTACAGCAAAAACCTTGCACCACTAAAACTCACATGACAATTTAAGGCCCATCTTTCTTTCATTTTGAATATTTCATTTTTTTCATTTTTTCTTTTACAAGTAGCATCTAAGATGTTTCAATTCATTATTTTGAATAAAATAGTATGAATACTATGAAATTATTCATGGATATATTAATATTAGAAAGCTAATGTTAATCAAAGACAAAGATGTCAAAAGTATCAGGACATTTAGATCTTCAGAAAGATTTCTAAAAGACTGAATTTCAAAAGCTGCATATAACAACCTCTGGAAAAAACAGGTCCTTTCAAGAGGCAGCAGTGTGAGTACACAAAACCACTGCTCATGCTTTGACCTGATGATTTGAGCAGTCAGTTATCAACCCAAATATGGCAGCCAGTGCAGAGGCATTCATCCATTTTGCCTTAAACACACACATACAGATATTTTCACAAATTAAAAAAAAAAACAAAATACACACACAAACCCACAACTTTTGATGAATTTGACAGCAAATGTATTGGAATGTGATCTGACTGAATCAACAGTTAAAAAAAAAATTAAGTGGCTAAAATAGTATAATGTTAGAGTATAATACTAATGGGTAAGTCTTTTGTGTGTTTGGGGTTATTTTTTTAGTGTTCTTATTTTGTTTTTTTAAAACAGGCACAGTCAAAACTGCCACCATATTTAGCAGCAATGATAATTAATGATCACTATGTCAGCTTTCCCAGGCTAGATTGTCCTGTCAGCCTTTTACTCTCATTTCAGTTTATGCTTGAAAATGGCTCTCAGAACACAATCTTTGTTTGCAAGGTCTAATTACCTGAATATAATCAGATACATGTGCGCTCACATACCAGAACCCCCGTGTGCTGGGCTGAACCCCCAGAGCGTGAGCAACAGCTCAGGGAGGGAATTCTGCCCCTCTGCTACGCTCTGGGAAGATGCCCCCCCCGCAGTCCTGATCCAGCTCTGCGGCAACAGCACAAGAGGGATGTGGAGCTGCTGGAGTCCAGAGGAGGCCACGGAGATGATGGAAGGGCTGGAGCAGCTCTGCTCTGGAGCCAGGCTGAGAGAGCTGGGCTGGGTCAGCCTGGAGAAGAGAAGGCTCCTGAAGGGGAGACCTCAGAGCAGCTCCAGTGCCTGAAGGGGCTGCAGGAAACCTGGAGAGGGGCTTTGGACAAGGGGAATGGCTTTAACCTGCCAGAAGGGAGACTGAGATGAGCATTATCTTACACTATTACTTTTACTTATTATTTAACATTATTTATTATTTAATATATCCTTTAACATTAAAAATATTTTACTTCTAAATATAACCATTAAGCTAGTTTTTCTTCAATTTTAACAATAGTATTATAATTACATTCATGAAATTGTTCAAGTTAATTTCAAGGTTAAGGACCAAAACCTCTTACTTTGCATACTGGCATGAAGGGACTACCCTTCCTGTTAAGTGGTTTGTATATGTTAGACTACTAAGATTAGGAAATATCTGAAATCTGCTCAAAAGCTTTTATTTTTCCTTAGAAGAGCAGTAGTTCTCTCAGTCAGATAGATAATCACATTCCTACTGCAAATAGGCCAAAGCCAAATCCTGGAGAAGTTAAATGAAAACTTGGATTTAAAATTTGCATTTACTTCCTTCACTCGAGATTAGCTCAAAATACATTCACAAATACTAAAAAATCCCTGCGTTTTGTGGGCATTGGAAAGGAGTCTGTATAAAAGTTCTTCATCTAGACATGATTAATTCTGTAGCTTGTGGCTTAGAATGGGCTTCCCATTTATACTGTCTTTTTTATCAGTAATGAATGATTTACTACAACATATTCTAGATCAGGCACCACTTTCTAGATGTAACATGGAACTATTTGTATATGGAATATTTCTACATTTTTTTCTACACTATACCACACTATTTCTACAAGTGCTTTCTAAAGGAAACAAACATGCAAAGATAGGAAGTCCATACCTCATCAACAAAATTTTGCTAAGTTTATTTATGTTGCTGGCTTGAGAACGCTATGGCTAAGTACTATAAGGAATGATTCATAGAGTTGAACAAAATCTTGGCAGTTAAAAAAGAAACCAAGCCAAACTTGCTTGCTTTCATTACCAACTATGAAGCCTCACCAGATGTGCTGTGATCTAATAAATCTTTTAAGGGTATCTGTACAGACAGGAAATTCTGTATCAAAATCAGGCACACCTCAGTCGCTGAAACAGATTTTTTTTTGCCATCAGATATCAAAATTAAACTAACTTAAAAACCTTATATAGAAAACAATTGTGGAAGTACAATTCCTACTTAATGGAAGTCAAACATGCAATAGTAGATTAGTGAGAGAGGTAACAGCAAGGATGCACTCAGGAAAGAGAATTTCCCCACCCACAAGCACTGGTTACCTGGGTGAACCACAGGTGCCTTCGCATTACTTCCCTGGTACCTTCTCTGAAGAGTCTGGTTAAATCTTCCACTGACGCTAGAAACATTAGAAAATTTATTCTATGACTGGTCTCTCAGAGGGTTGAGATCTACAAATTACAGCTAAATCTTTGTTATGCAATTTACTTTTTACAAAGAAAAGCCTCCTTTGGTCAAATTGGCATGCATTGACAGAATGGAAAGGTATGCTTGGTTTTAAGTGTGTTTGCAGCAGGTACAGTTAACAGCTATAAAACCAGATTACAGCACTCCTGTTTCCCTGAAAATTTCTTGCTGCAGTATGAACAGATACCACAGAATGCTGGTAATGTAGCAGAACTTACTTGCTACATGCTGCTATTTAACACTGCTCCAGCAATAGACTTCTTCAAGTGGGAGCCTTCCTCCATCGCCTTTCTGCACTTGAGTGCTCACTATTGTCTAGAAAATGGGTTTCTCAGCAGGAGGTGTATGACAACAAAATAGGCCCTTGGCTCAGCAGCCCAATGTTGTCAGAGCTGAATATCTGGCCGGAGCAGGACTTGATATTCCTTAAAATAAGTTCATTAACAGCTTGACCTTTTCTACTTCCTAGGAAGATAGAAGTACCAATGCCTTCCAAACACAACACCAGACCACCTAGGCTGCCACTACATCCGTTTATAAACGGAAGTGTGTGTAAAAGTAGAAAAAAGCCTCGTCTTGCACACTGACCAGAAAGTACATCACATGCAATTAAACCAACTAAAAGTCATTAACATTCTCAAACACTTTTCTGGTAGGTACACTGCCACGGAAATACACTTTGTCTGCTGGGTTACGGTACAGACAGTCCCTTTGACCAGACACCCCCACCTCCTGCTGAATTCCCAGGCTGACAAGTTGCTGCTATGTTTATCACTTTTACAAGTAACAACATTGATGGGAAACAGTAATAATTCTGCTTGTGCTCCAGTACTGCACATTTTGTTGCTGTTGTTAATCTTGGCAACAGTCTGAACTGAGCAACTACATAATCATGGAGTCCATTAACTGGAATAATGCCAGACTTCCCAGTGCTTTATGTTCATAAAAACATCCTTCAACACATTTTCAGATCCAATTATATGACTGATAAATGAAGAAGAAAAAAAAAGTCTAAGAAATTACTTCCACCCTGACTGCTTGCTTGAATTTTCCAGTGGCTTTTCATCAAGACCATAATGAATTTTTCAACTACTCCAGAAGCCAAGCAGTGGGACTAGTGTTAGTGTCTGCAGCAGGGCGAGGCCATCACCTAACAGGTGGAAGCTCATGTCCTGTGTTACCAACCAACAGGAATTGTCTCCAAGATGATCAGCAGCTGGACATCCCCTGCTAAGGACTGATGAAAACCAAGTCGGGCTCACAGAAACCTCAGGGACAGCCACATACACCAAACACTGCAGCCAGTGCTTTGGATGCTCGTGAGTTCAAAAATGCAGCTTGAAAAAGGATATCCCTGCTCCCTGGCCATAGTGGATTTCACACACAGCAAAGAGGCAAGACCAGCAGCAACCATCAGTTTGAGAAAACATTGTTGAAAATCAGGATGTGGCAGAGCCATTTAGTTTGATGTTTCTTCCTGCCAAAAGATGAAGGAGGAAAGAATTTTGTTTCTTATCATCTTCTGGAACATGTACAATGCTAATCCTGCTAATGCTGAGTAGGACTTCATGGATGTTTTCTTTCTAAATCCACACATTTGCTGCGATTTTCTCAGCCTACTGTATATTTGAGTAGCTTGATGAGGTTTACGTCATATTCCCTGCCCCAAACTGTATCAAGCTCAGTTCTCCATAGGACAATAGGGGAGGATGTTTGTACAATAACAGTAATTTGAACTATTTGCAGTTTCATTTCATGACTACATTTATCTACTTACACCACAGTTAAGATTATTTGTGATTACACTGAGTTCTGTTGCAATTTGTTTACTTTGGTAACAGTCTTCTGAGTTATCAAAACTTATTCCCCCCCCTTATCTAAACATGATTTAACTGTTCAGTGAGGATTCACTAGCAGTATTGTGACTACTAGGACGTATTTTCCATCCATGTAACTTCTACCTGGTGGACAAGTTACATCAAAACTCACTGCTTAGAAAAATTTATCTGAGGTATATTAAGCCAGTTGAATTGCATAGCTTGGATGATGAATACTTCATGAAAGACAGTGACCCTTGGCTATCTATAATAGAACACAAACTAGATCTGTGGTACATCTGTTAAGCTGCATGAGAAATCTTTAATGATTTATCTGTAGTTTCATATCACTACAAAAATACTTCTAAATTCTGTTGCTGGCTACAAAGCAAAAATGCTACAGCCAACATTATAATATTCTTTCCAAGTTTTAATTTTCCTTACAGCTAATAAATAGTGCCTGCAATAAGTAGTAGGTCATTGGAAGACAGAGCGAAAACTTTGGGTGCAGATGCAATAAACTGTAATAAGAAAAATTAGCCACCACAAAAATACAGAGGAACATCACAAGATATTATAAACCAAATCGTGAACAAATATTTGCAGAATGGAGGGAACTGGCAGCTTCAATTCTTACTCTCTTCTAAACATGTAATGTGTACTCTATTCTAAAATATTCAGCACATTATGATTTTACCTGCCTCTTCTGCTGTGAATCCCAAATAACTCAGACCTCAACCTGGATTTGAGTGAGCTGCTTTCTTGTTCCATATATTAATTGGCTCTACAAATGGTTAGACATAATTAGAGGCATCTATTCAATGCCCCAGAATAAAGCTTGCATTGCATTGTTCATAACTTCCAGACTTGTTCCCAGGCTGGTCAACAGTCTGTTTTATAGCTATGAGATGCAGAAAGTAATTTTCATTACTTGCATTCTTTTAATTAAAAAATCAATTGAGCTACAGAGCTCATAAATACCTGTTACAAAGTTAAATACCTTGAAGGACACAGTCTGAAGTTAAAGTCATTCTTTGCCAAGTACTTGCAGCTGTATCTTTTTAAATTATTCTTCTTCTCCACATCTCTCTCTTCTAAAAAGAAGTGGAGTGGCTTTACAGGGAGCCAGTACATCATGTTACTATGTTTTACAGTTAGGTCTTGGAAAAAAAAGAAATCACTGGCTACCTGATGTGGTTATTTTTAGAAGCTGAACATATCATCAGAAAAGTCTGTTCTGCATTCCCAGAGCCAAGACAATGTGTCACACTCAGATTGGATGAGTTTCTGAAGCCTGCGGGCAGGAATCCACTAGTGACGGTGCGTATCAGCACTGAAACTGAGCAGGAGGCCTCTAGTACAAACGACAAACAGGCAGCCAGAAAACATACAGGAGAAAATATGATGTTGAAATGGCTTTCTTTGAATTCATTCTTATACCTCTTATCAAGAAAGGCAGAATGGGAATACCTTTCTAGTAGCTAGATAGGTGGGATAAAAGCAGAGAAGCTTAATGTGGTTTATTATAGGAATGGAAGCTTAAAAACCAGTTTGTCCTGTTAGCAGGAAGAAAAGCCATCATCTAGAGGACAGGCAGATAGCATCATTGAAAGGCATTAAATTAAAAGAAAATTAATTGTGCCTACTGGAGGACCTTGCATTCACATTACAAATCAGGCCCTCAAAATGGTGCCCAGTGTGCAATTTCAATCTTAGTTTCACAAGGAGTAGGACTGCTTCAGGTGGAACAATAATGCATGAGTTCTACAACCAAGACACCAATTATAGCTTCAGGCTAAGTATTTGCTCCTCAAAAACCCCTCCAAAACACTGACTTGCTAATTTAAACACACACATAATTCTCCCCAGAACATTTGGAGAATTACCTTCTTCCCTCACCCTGAGATTTTTGTTCTGGATCTCACTCCTATTACGAGCAAACTCTTTCCATTCTGGCTGAAATGGTTTGCTTTGCAGCCCCACCAAGACAGCTGTTTTCAAAGAAGAATCATCTCACTCTCCTAGCAAAGGGTAGAAGATGAGGCTATATGAACATGCATCTGGTGCAACTGTCTTTGAACAGCAAACTGGAAACAAACATACTACCATTGTATCACTTGTTGCAAGATGAAAAGAAGAAGCATAAGTGTCTCAGTGTAAAATACTGATATTTAACAATAATTGATCTTGGCACTAATGGTTGTGAAGAGAAATTGTTCAACTGTCTGTTCTACCCACACTACTAGCAGTCTTAGATAAGATGCTCTGGAATTGCTTATTTATTAAAATAATCCTTATATAACTGGTAGTGCAAATACATGGAGAAATGATTCACATCAAACGTGGTATCAGTTGCTATAGCCATGTAAGAAGGATTAGGATGGAAGTAAAGGGACAGTGTCATTCCAGATCAAAGCCAACCATTCTTGCTTTCAAACACTGAGTATCGATGGTTGAGTGAATGAAGCAGAAGATGGGCGGCTAGCTCCATCTTCTCCACTCCATAAAACCACATTAAATCAACTTTTTGGCCACATGCAATGAGTAAGAATCAAAGCGGGTTTTATTTTTAATCATGGAGAACTTCAGTTTGGACAATACAAGCCGAATTGTTCAGTCAACCAGTACTAAAAAAAAAAATCATTGTATTTCCTATTTCTGAGCAGTACAACAGATATTTTCTAAACTCAAATAGCATCAACTCTAACATGAACCAAAGCTAAAATGTATATCACAGTATAAGGATAATTATGGAATGATAAAGAGGAGGTGATTGCAGAAAAAGTAGTGATATTAGAGGGTACAAATGACTAGGACTTGGTATGATTTGACAAAGAGATGAAAATTCCAAATATGATCTACTTGGCTCTTTTAAATAGGTAATTGTGTAAGCAAAGTAAGTAAAATCAAACCAGCACAGAATTAAAAGCTCATTAGAAAAATGGATGCAATGATAGGAATTGAGTGCATTTCACTGTATTTCTGGAACCTAAGCTGTGAAAAAAGCTGCCCCGGGAGAAAACACACACACACACACACACACACACACACAGAGTGAGTGAAATACAATGTGTTCTGTAACAACTGAAACTCAGGAGGCTTTAAAGTCAGCATGTCTAGGAAACTTTACTCAGGAGTTTTAAAAACTTTTTAATGGCAAATTTCAATAACTGCAAAAGACAGGAAAGGTCTCTATGGCTGGGAAAAAAAGCTGTGCTAATGTTTTTTGAAGAATAAATAGAGAGCAACTGTAGAAATAGTAGCCAGCAGTCATTTCCAGTCAGAATAACCGAACAGCTCATACCAGAACGCAATGTAAAAGAACTACAGAATGAAAAAATAATATAACTGAGTTTATGGAAAAGAGAGACGGCTAAACAAATACGTTATCTTTGATACTCTTACGGCTGTGGGCAACAGTGGCAATATCGTTATTGCAGTGTATCAGTAAGGCAAAACTCTGTGGACTTAATATTGGAGCATGTCTCATTCTACACAACCACAACCCTCATATTTTTATGCCCTGTTACTTACTTCCTTCATGTAAAATAATATCCACATCGTTCCTGCAAAAAACAGCCCCTTCAGATGACTGGATGTCCTCACCAACCATGCTTCTTCTTCCTCCTAAAATCCTCACTCAAACTCTGCATCAGCATTTCTAGTCCCTAATTTGGTTCCTCAGCACTAGTATTTCAATATTCTAATTTAACATATACAGGCTGGATTTTTTTAGATTGATCTCACCATTGTAACGATCAATATTATCACTTTCTCCTACCGAGTCTACCAGGTCTCCAGTGATACAAATATTCTCCATGTTCTAATTTCAGTTTTTATCACATCTTCGTCCAGGTCCCACAAGCTTTTTCGAGTGTTATCTTTCCATTTCTTTGCTGCTAGTTTCTAGCATACAATTAATTAATGGACTCTTAGTTTCTGTCTCTTATCACGACACTTTTAAGTGCAGTTAAAGTCTGTAACTTATACACTAGCAGGTTTGCTGTTTTGATACCAGCAGCAAGGATCTTCCATCCCCTCACTTACCTCTGTGATTCACACCCACACAGAGGCGTGTAGCTGCTTATTACATTCTAACCTTTGTTCTTCCAATTGTTTTCAAGATTTACAAAAGCACAGTAACATAGCTTTTAACATCAAAGTTAAATTTGCTTGAATTTAGTAAACTGGTTTAAAATTATTGAGAAAATGATTGACAGGCAGGCTCATACCCAACATGATCTAACTCCCGCTCTTCTTTGGAAACATGTCTGAAAAGCTACCAAGACCATAATGCCCCTCCAGCAGCAGCTGCCAAGTTGCTGCTCTTCTTTCATTGCAACTACTTGTAGTATGCTGTTTGTTTGCTGTGGACTGCTCTTCAGATACACAGGTAGACACAGAAGCTTCAATGGAATTCATTCTGGAAGTCACTGCAGGCTCCCCAAAGGAAGCAATGTAAAAGGAAACCAAAGCATATACAGGGAGAAGCACTACATCTGTGCCAGCACAGACAGCTGGAGGACTAGAAAGGAGCATGTCTTCAGACTGCAAGATCAGAGATTGTGAGGATTATTGGACTGTACAGTGCTCCCCTATTCCTCTGATTTTAGCATCTGAGCCCCCGATACAGATTAAATACCTGCGGTGTTGAAAGCAAAGAGGAGTTATTGACGTGGTAAAAGTAGGGCTATAAATTGCAGACCCATTTACTGAAGCCAACCCATACATAAGCACAGTACTATCCTATTCAGATAGCACAGCAAAGAATAACAGACAAGATGAGTAAAGATCGGCAAAAATTAATTTTCTGGCTGGCCTCTAAATTAGGGTCATTTAAAGGATCACTTTGTGCTGACAGGAACACTTCCTCTTGTCCCTTCTGTCTCTAGGTCAGTAGCTCATGCACAGCGTAATTGCTGGCATGTTAAAAACCCCAAAACTTTAAAATGAACAATTGCACCACTACAGTTTCAACTATCAGTGGGTTTTGTTAAGTGCCTGTGATATTTTAGATCTCAATTATTGACCTATTTATTATGCAGCCTTGATGGACAGGATCATCTCCCATTTTATAACTCAGAAATGAAGGCCAAACCACTTGTTAGAGGTACTGTGCATTATTGAACCATCAGACTCTCTCAAATTCTAAAAATGTTATGAAGAACAAAAGACCTCTCTCTCACTCACAAAAAGATAGGCAGTCCTTAGCAGTCTTTGCCATCATTTATGGCAGCAGCAGAATTCCAGTGACCATGCTTAGCAAACTGCATACTGAATTTAGCATCGTGTTCAAGCATTATTTAAAGCTACTACAAAAACTGAAGGATTTATTAGCCTCACCAGTACATGCAGTAAAACCTCTGTGGGTCTTCCTAGAAAATATTACCTGAACTTCAGCAGCATAAAGTGGTCAGCAGCATTGCCCCCGCATCCTTCCCTCATCATCTGCAGCAGGGCATCAACCTGGGAGATTCAGCTTTTCCAGAGATTTCCAGAGTGATGACCCACTGTTTATCTGGTCAGATGAGGACCTTTGTTTGGTTTTGATGAATTACATAATGACTGTAATAAAACGTTGGGGATGTTTCACAGAGAAGAAAACACTGGCGAAAAGCTTTTGTGGAGCAGTAAGTGCTGGTAATTAAGTATCAGCCATTCTTCTTCTTCCCTTTATTTGGCAAAGCTGCACGCAGAATATCAATTGAAATTCCCAAATCACCACCACAGGATCCAGTTCAACCAAGCTGACCTAAACTGACTCTTCTCTTAGCACAGTTCTACCCACATAACCTCAACAGCACAATCAAAACTACCCCACAAACGAGAGACAAAGAGCCTATATGCTCACATGGGAACGCACACCAACCCCAAACATACACAAAAAGAAAGAAAATGTCTCTTTTTTTTTTTCCAACTGGTTTAAAGAACAAGCTTACTTACAGAGCTCAAAGTTGCATTTCCTGCTCAAGACAACCGTGCCTGGGCAGCTGCTTGCCAAACGCAGAGCCGAGCAGAGCTGTGGAAGCCTTGCTCCCCCATTTCTCCGGCACAGAGCGGCCCGCTCCCCGCCGCACCTCAGGCGAACCGCGCTGAGGTAAAACAGCCTCGCGGGCCTCCCCGAGGGCGCCTCATGCGGGTGGGACTGATCCCGCCGCCTGGAGACGCCATGTTTACCACGCTGAGGTGTGAGAGGCGGCAGGCCGCGCCATGACGGACAGCCTAGAGCCTCTGTGAGGGGAGCGCGGACGCCTCGGGCGAGCCCAACGAGAAGAGAGAAAACGCAGGTTCTCAGGAGAACATGGTGCAGGTAAGCCTGGTACAGAACATCAGAGGGGGGAAAACCGGCTTGTACTGGAGCTACACCGGGACAAAACACCTCGGGGCTCTGGGCACCCGCGTGCCACCTGCAGGTTAATTTCCCCAGTACTAAATCCAGAGGTAGTTTTCTGGGAACAGGAACGTTTCCTTGTGCCCGAAAACGGGATACAAGTGTTTCCCTGTGGTAAAACTTTCTGTTAGCGCGTTCAGCCCTCTTTCTCTTGGTGGCTGCCTTGCTGCAAACCCGCTCCCCTCAGTCATGGCTGGGGGAACTCTAGTGCAGTGCTCTGAGGCTGGGAAAAGGCAGGCAGTAATTCCAGCTCTCCCCTCCACAGTGCTTTAGCTTTCAAGGATATGAGGCATGCTTTAAGGATAGTGAGGAGGAGTATGTGCTAATGTGATGATAAGGGCCATGTGCTTTCATTCGATGAGCCCCGCTGGTGCTCCATTATGAAGCCTGATTGTAATTACACTGATTACCCTAAGGAATGGAGGGAAAGGGTTAAGTGAAGGGGCGGTGGGTTTGGATTTAGTTCTCCTGAAGCCATAATGTACAAACTGTGGCAATCTATAACATTTGAGATTTCCTTCTATATTCTTGGGATTTTTTAAGTGATATTGACAAACCTTGTTGTATGGTAGACAGTGGATCACGAATTAAATATGCTCTTTAAAAAGGCTTTTGAGTGCAGCGACTTTTGCTGTAGTTTTTATTAAATATAACCTGTGCCCTGGCCATATTGAGGCATTCCTGCAGTGCATTCTTTCCTTTGTCCAAGTGATGCCTCGGGAAAGCATGTGAGGGGGAGAAGATTACCCAAATCCTTTCTGGCAGTGGAGGAACAGTGCAGTATGGCTGATCCCTGATGCTGGTATTTGGTTTACCAGCCAAGAAAGGTAGAATTTTAAATTTGGAATGGAAGAGGAATAGTTTGTTTTACAAACAAACTAATCTGGCTGCTGCTGCAGTTGTCAGCTTGCAGCATAGCTGTGCAGGTAGCCTGGGAAGCGTATTTAACGTAAATCAATCTGTCTCATACCAGAGCAGGTAGGCAGTCTTCATTTATCTGGTTTGATGCCGAGGGGAACACGCCTGTGGCAGCTCAGCAGTGCAGGCTCCCTCTGGTGGCTAATTTCTATAATTGACAAGGTTTTCTTCCTCAAAAGATTCGGTGCATTCCAGCTGATTGGCATCAGCCTGATGAGGTAGAACCTATGTTTGAGAGCAGGTAGGTTTAGGTAACTGTAAGTTTTCTGTAAAGCACTGACCGATAAATACTTTTACTGTGAGTAATGTTAAAGACTCCCAGGTTGTACAGTCCTTTTGTTGTTGCTGTGCAAACTGTGAAAGTGTACGGAAGTGTTCAGGTTTTAGATTTAAGCTGTTTAAAATAAGTATATTAATATGAAATAATGTAATTTAATCATATTAAAACCAGTGTAAATTTAAATTCCATCCCTGCTGTATTTGGAAAGTTACCAGTCTTAGAATTCAGAGTAGCTGTTTGCTTGTAGAGATACAGGAATAAAATGAGGGCTAGAATATGAAAGACTTCAAAACAAATGAAAAGCATAAATTCTTGCAAAAGATGTTCTTGGAGATGCATCCATGTTGAGCACATGTCTTGTAGCTCAACAAGATCTCTAGATTAAATAAAACCCCTATACACATTCCCCCCCCCCCCCAAAAAAAAAAAAAATCGGAAGGAAAAAGGCCAACAAACCAGAGCACAAGCCCAGGTGATTGCATAACCAACATGATTTCACAGATTCCAGCAGCTATGCTAGGCTATTCAGCTTTAATCCCATGTGGACATACCCAAAACTACCAGATTTTGACTTAAGTAGTTAAAATTTCATAAATAGCTAAATATAGCCCCCTAGTTAGGAAACCCTATTTGTATTAGAACCTTCTTGCAGGTCGGAAGCAAGCATTTAGTTGAAATAGGTAGCTTGAGTACATCTGGTACATTTTACCTCAGACTGTGATTAATAGTGGTAAAGTCTAGCTTAGTTTGACAGCTAAAGGTGCCTACAACACTAGAAGTGAGCTTGGTGAGGAAATCACATTTGTTAGTATCATCTACATGTTGTGTTATGGGTATAAATCTTACCGTAACTGCAGAAACAATGAGAACTTTAGTAGTACCGAATTCTAGCTGCAAATATTTTGCTACAGGAGAACAAAGTGTAGTTTTGGATATGTTTCAAGTTTGTTTTTTCTTTTTTTCAAGTTTCCATCTTGCCAAATACTGTATTAAAGGACTTGTCCCTGAATTGGTAGGGAATGTTTCCTAGTTCTGAGGTAACACTTTGTGAAGCTTAAGCCCTTACCCAGTCTAATACTTCATAACATTACAAACTGTTTAAAGTTATTTCAGGATTGCCTCTTTGCTTCTTGTCCCCTCTCCCTTAAAATGCATTGAAATTGTCAGAATATTATTAAAGTAAGTTATGCCTTTAAGAAATGTTCTTCTGTCACTTTGTTTTATATTTTAGGCCAATCTCTCTAGAATCCTTACCTAACCTTTACGGTACTGGAGAAAGGAGGAGGGAGGGGAAGGTTGCTAGGATACTTGCAAAAAAGCAAATTAGCTGCACTAGAAATAAAACAAAAGGATTAAAAATCTCTAACCTTTTGAGTTAAACATCCAGTTTCAACAACTGCCAACATTTTGTGGTTCTTTGCGACAAAAAGAAGGCAGAATATTAATAGAACTCCAATTTCACAGTCATATGGGACATTAAAGCATTGCCCTAGTAAATCAAGTTTAAGATTTGCCAAACAGTATAAAAAGTCTTGCTGTTTTCAGAAGATTTTATTATTATAGGGCTTTTGGTATTTTTGTTTTTTTTTTTCTATCCATGTTTGGATGTGGAGCTTCAGAGTTCTAGGTCTTTCATAAAACACTGAGCTCCCAGATGAACAAAACTGAGTCCCTAAATCCAAGTAGAATCTAAGGAGGCTTCAATGAAAGACTTTTTGACAGTGCTGTTTAAGTCTCATTTTACATTTTAGTTCTGTTGAGCTCTTCTCCATTTATAGCTTTGGCAGCAGAAACTCAACAAGAGAAACAAAGCTAAAGATCTAGATGCTTTTCCTTCACTAAAATATACACTGTCTTGATTAAAACTCTGACAAGAAATCAATCCTTGAATATTTTTCTGCATCTTTAGCATAGTAAAATTCCTGCTTATTTCAATAAAATATCTTTTATATATTCAAATCCATTGCAACAGAAAGCTCATTGTAATTGTTTCTCTTGTGCATTAACTCTGAGGTAGAGCATGTACTCGTAGCAAGCTATTAGAATTATAAAGCACATCATCGTCCCACAGGCTTCCTTGTCCCACTGGGGGCATGGAGGTTTGGATCAGACTAATGTAAAGAATGAAGCCATCATTACTCTGAGTAGTGATCTACCACCATATGGCCCCCCCCCCCAAACTTTTCATGCCATCGTGCTTTGTAGACTAGCAAGTACATCTGCATTAATGACCCTTTCTTCTCTACTTTTTACCCTGAATAATGCCTAAAGAATAGCCCTTGCCTTTACTATATATGTGGGAAATCTGCTGGAACACATGACAGCTTGGGTATTTTCTGTGTTTGAGTCCAGAGAGAGATGACTATACAGTATTTACTCCAGAGGTACTCCATACTTAGAGGAGAAAGAAGGCAGAGTACTGCTAAGCTTCAGCAAGTCAATATTCTTGCAGGAAGAGTTCCTTGCTGTTAAGTCACAGATGGGAGGAATTGCTGGCCTCAGTGCATGATTAAAGAGAGATGCACACATGCCAGCTCTCTGCTCTGCAGATGCTATGTAATAAAATGCACCTCTGTTTCGTTATGTTGTCAGAAATTGACAGAATTCACTTTCCCTGAATAGCTAGGGATAACTTTAAAAACTTGAAGGGAAGATGAATGCTGCTGGTTTCATAATCAATTCCCATGACTCTTTCATTCTGATGTCTGATGCCAGTAAGAATTTGTTCTGCACCCCTTTGGATGCCACATAAGTCACAGATGAAAGAGTATGAATTCCTTACTTACAGAAGGAATTGGAGATTATTATACTGCTCTGGCTTGACTATTTCCCTTTTCCAGCTGAGTCAATAAACAGTATTTCACATGAGAAAGTTGTATACCAGAAGCTTTCCCTGATGTAACTATTTCCATATTTAGCTCTCTGACTCTTTTTCAACCGTGTATTTTTCTTCCTCTTCTATTTACCCATCTGTGAGTTGCAAGAGTAAGTTTGCAGGTTTGGTGTTTTAACTGTTTCTAGTTAAAAAAATAAAAAAAGGCATAATCATTGCCTGCATAAAGGGAACTGGGCTATTCACAATCTGAGATGGCAAACTGGTAAGAATCCAAATGCAGCTGCACAAAGACAGCAAACAGCAAATTGAAATGGAAACACATTTGGATAATTACAAACATGCCAAATCAGGAAATGCAAATCTGTGTTTAAAAAAAAAAGTAATACTGTTGCTTTTCTGCAGTGCCTGCTGAATTAAAAATGCAGAGTCTGTAATAAGACAAACCTCAGGAGTTACAAAGGAAAGTAGGTTGTATGAATTAAGAAGTCCTGTGGTCTAACAGGTAGGTCATTTTATAACAATCCAGAAAAACAGCATTAGGGGACTACAAGTGCTCACTGTTCCTGAAGTGATGGGAAAAACAAATATGCCCCACATAGAAAGAGCCTCATCAGCCAGGGTCCTGTCCCACAGTACCTAAGTTAGGCAAACAGACAGACCCAGAGGTGGTCATCAGGGTCAGCCAGAAGCCAATATCTTCAGGCAAGTCCATGGGGATGAAGTGTGTTCAGGGACAGGCCAAGAGCACCAGTTCCCAAAGTCGGGCAGAATCAGATCTAATGACGGTAAGCAGGGTCAGACATAAGCAGTGATTCACAGGAACGTCCATAGCAAGTTAGGCAAGCCCTAGGTCAAGCTGAAAAATGAATCTGCAGGTCAGGGTTTAGATCTGCAGCATCTATGGCTAGGCACAACTACGACAAAGCTGGAAATGAACACTCCTACAACATAGCTTGGCTCGAGACTAAGAGCTTAAATGGGGCTCACAGACAGGGGCCGTAAACAGAGGCCTCTGGTGAGGCTGATTAGAGTTAAGGCATAATTGAGAACGTGAAGTGAAGATCCTTAGGTCATCCAATATTATTAAATTCATATTGTCTTAGAAGTAAGCATGAACGGTGAAGAAAATAAACATGCTTGGAAGCTGGGGATACTCTTGCCTTGATTATCCAAATGCTAGTGGAATACTCGGACTAAAACCTGGATGACAATACAGTTTCAGAATAGCAGATGTTGTGGACGTGGCCCTATTTTAACAATGTGGAATTGCAGATAACAGAGGTTAAAATAAATCTGTATGGGTTTACACATACTCAGACGAATGACATTTTCATCAGAACTGAATCAGATATTCAGATTGTGCCAACATCTAAACTTGAATTTTATGATTAGCTTACTTCTAAGACAATATGAGAGCCATTTACTTTCTCGGTGTAATATTAATCATTCAAGTCATCAAGACTTGTTTAAGCCTCTGCGAATTTCAAAATCTTTCTTAGGTAGCCGGAATAGTTCTTCACAGTATCTATTTTGGTGTTAGAATCATAAGATCCAAATGACTGGCATATCTCTTGTTCAGTTAAAAATGTTGAAAGGCGTCAGATGAGCCTGAATTAATTCAGCCTTACCTAAACATGTGGGTCTTCTCCTGGGGAAAAGAGAAAACTTGAAAATATAGTAGGCATAGCTATAGATACACTTCTAGTGATAATTTGGCCTCGGTAAAATAATTTCAAAACAAGACATGTCTCAGGGAGGAAATGCATTTGTAGCATGAACCTGTCCTCCAGAACTGAACTCCTGATGCTACAGTTTTATGCTACACTATTGTTAGGTTGAAACCCAACATAGCTGTGGTTTTTTTGTATACAAACGTTAAATAAGATTTGGGAGATTTCAGCCCTTTGCAACCAGATAACAGATTTCAGTATAAATGAGAAAAAGATAAATCTATTGAGAAACATAACTTGGGAACCTGTAGGGTTGGAGTTTCTTCCTGTTGAAACTTCTCCAGTTTTTAATCACACTATAAATCTTCTCCAAGCAGTGCTAGTGAGTGCACTGAACCATGACAGAGGTAGATTGCAGTCATGCAGAATAGGTATATTCAGTGGTATGATCATTCCCAGTGATTATTTGCTGTGTCATTCTTGATTTCCATGTTTAACCATTGTCTTAGGTTTAATAGAAAAAGAAGAATGAAATTAATTTACGTCTAAATAGTTTGCTAGAAGGTCATTGCTTTCTGTTACCTAAAATGGTGTGCAATGCAGACATTAAGTCTTACTTAAATTGCAAACCACAGTCTAAGAATTTTTAAATACAGCCTCATGAGAAAGCTTTGACATACTAAGAGTATGAGTATATCCTCCCACACGAAAGTTATAACAGTTTTCAGGTTGTTGAAATTCCGATGGTTCACACTTAAGTATAATAGAGTAATACCTGGGTTTCTCTGAGGAGCGGATACTTTTGTGGCCAGAAAAGCAGAAACTACACATTAAACCATTTAAAAATACGGTGCAATGATACCACTACTGTACATGATCAAGTGCTTTTCTGCAGTACTTGGAATGTGATGCAAAAGAACTGTTTTAGTGATACTGTTTAAGCTTTCAATGATTAATGGCAGAAGTTTTTTAAGAGATGCTAATAAAACATTTTTTTCTAGCTCCAGTAATGTGCTGACAGAGTGTAGAGTCACAGTGAAAAAGGGAAACATGTGCTGTGATTTTAGAATTTATATTAGAACCTTTGAAAATCTCTCATACAAATTCTCTGGAAGAGTCAACTATGGTATTCATACTAAGATGGAACCTTCCCATTCCTCAAAACATTCCTCTCTGCTTCAAAGACAGATGAAATCTGCACATGGGGAACTCTGTTCAACCATTTTGTTTGCATGATGGTAACTGCCAACACCTGCCAGGCCTTGGTTCCCTTATACTCCTGATCTCTTTCCCCCTCTCCTGAATGCCCTTGCAGGTTCATCGTAGGTCATGTGTCCATGCTGAAGTACTCCTTGCTAAAATACCATCCTTACACAATGTTATCTCACTGTAAGCACACAGTGGCACCAGACTAGAAAGATTAATCCCTTTACATCTGTCATTTAAGAGATGGAACTACACTAGCAAAATACCAAATAAATCTTTCTAAGATACAGTTAAGAGGCAGTATGTAAGAATTGAGTTTTCCATTGCCTTGTTGCATAGACATTAAAAAACACTTTTTTTTTCTCCCTTTAACAACATTTAATTTACTCCTCCCCTCTGTACTTGTTGAAGAAAGACTTTGCATAATGCAGTGTTACTAGAAACTTTCTCTCCGTCTGAATTGAGAACCACCAAAAGTCTAGAATAGAGTTTCTGAGCAAAACTGAAAGGGCTAAGTGGCTGAATAATACCTTTTTTAAAAAAAGAGGATATAGCCAGTTGCTTTGGAAATAAAGTCTATTCATTGCCACAGGACTTAGAGATGTTAAGACCACCCAGAAGGCAGGTAGCCTGCCAAATCAAAATCGAAAGTACATCAGGCGTAAAGGGCTGCACTTTGCTTTGAGAACTCCCAGGGCTACACTGATTCTACTTTTTATGCTTCATTATTTAGAACCATAAAGGAGACCCTGCAGCTGAAACTTCCTATTTTGCCAGCACTTCACCCCATCTGTATAAAAAAGTAATAGATGATAATTATAGCAGAAGCAGAGCGGAGAAGTACCTCCACTATGAAACTTAAGGCACTGAGAGTTATGGTAATATCAACAGGGCAGATTTTTTCTGATCCAGCATGCACTTACTCTACAGAGCATTCAACTGAAACAGAAGCAAGTGGAAGAAGTGGTAGCAGTGAGAACAGAAACGGTGGTGTATCAGAACAGGATGATTATGGCACCACTAGTCCCATTCAGTAAAAGTTTTGAGAGCTGTTAAATGATCTCAGAGCTGAGAGTTGTGCTCAGGGTTTTTGCTCTTGTAATCCTTAAATTTACAGCTACGCCATTACGTGGCGTCTAATTCACCTAAACTGGGAACTAATTCAAACAAAGTAAAGCAAATTATTGTTTTCTAGCCAATAAATGGGGGAATAGCACTATAAAAAATACCGCAAAATAACTAGAGGTGGCAGTAGTGGTTGTTCTATTTGGGATTGTCTTCAGAGTTCTTATTCTGTTAAAATGAATTTTTAAATTGAGGAATAAAAGAACATAGTTCCCACTTGTACTTTAAGAAGTGATAATCTGATTAGATGTTCTGTTATTTTTTATAAATGAACACTAATATGAAAATGTTCAGTACTTTACAGGTATAATTAATACAGCAGCTTCCACTGGTGTGCTGTACTAGTGAAAATAGGGTTATCAGAGGTTGGCTTTTCAAGGAGTTGATTATGCAAAAGCACCTGCTCAGCAGCACAAAACTGCCAAATGCCAGCGACAGTTTGTGTCATGTGCTTGAATCTTAATTATGTCACTTTGTGTTGGAATAAGAACAGTAACCAGTAATGAGAATACCACTGCAAATGCAATTGTTATGGATTCTGAGGGTGCTGGTACTAACCCAGATTTCCAAATTATTTTATAATAATTAAAAAATGTAACTGCATATTAACTTGGAGCACAGTAAGGTCATGGCAACAGAATACATTACTCTGATGAATGACTGTAGCTTTTGCCATCTGCACGGTACCTCAGTCAGTCATATTAGGAGCAAGCCCAGGCATGCACCAAGATAAAATTATAATGCTTTCCAGAAATACATCTGGGAGTTTTCCAAGAATGAAAACATTCCTCTCTCAAGTTTGTTTTTTGAGTGCTGTATTTATATTGGAAATTGCTAAAACAATAGATTTTTTGGCCAGAGTATGATAACCTATTCTGACAAGCTAAGCAGGTAGCACTGCTATATATTTTTCCTGGTAATTACTGCACCAAAGTGAATAACTGATGGTTGAGTAATAGACCAGCCTTAGGAAGAAGAATTCTACTCCAGTTAAAACCTGCAAGTGTGAGAGAGGTAGAACTTTGTGAATTTGTCACAAGTTGGGTGATACATCACTGGCAAATTGTTAGAATCATAGAATCATAGAATAGTTAGGGTTGGAAAGGACCTGAAGATCATCTAGTTCCAGCCCCCCTGACATGGGCATGGACACCTCACACTAAACCATCTCACCCAAAGCTTTGTCCAACCTGGCCTTGAACACCACCAGGGATGGAGCACTCACAACTGCCCTGGGCAACCCATTCCAGTGTTTCACCACCCTTACAGTAAAGAACTTCCTCCTTATATCCAATCTAAACTACCCCTTGTCCTGTCACTACAGTTCCTAATGAATAGTCCCTCCCCAGCATCCTTATAGGCCCCCTTCAGATACTGAAGGGCTGCTATGAGGTCTCCAAGCAGCCTTGTCTTCCCCAGGAAGAACAGCCCCAACCTTCTCAGCCTGTCTTCATACAGGAGATGCTCCAGTCCCCTGATCATCCTCGTGGCCTCCTCTGGACTTGTTCCAACAGTTCCATGTCCTTTTGATGTTGAGGACACCAGAACTGCACACAGTACTCCAGGTGAGGTCTCACGAGAGCAGAGTAGAGGGGCAGGATCACCTCCTCCTGCTACGAGTGCACACTGAAGCCGGCTTGTGTTCATTTTCTCATCGACCAGCACCCCCAAGTCCTTCTTTGCAGGGCTGCTCTGAATCTCTTCTCTGCCCAACCTGTAGCTGTGCCTGGGATTGCTCCGACCCAGGTGTAAGACCTTGCACTTGGCATGGTTAAACTTCATAAGGCTGGCATCAGCCCAGCTCACAAGCGTGTCAAGGTCCCTCTGGATGGCATTCCTTCCCTCCAGCGTATCAACCGAACCACACAGCTTGGTGTCATCAGCAAACTTGCTGAGGGCGCACTCAATCCCACTGTCCATGTCAGCGACAAAGATGTTGAACAAGACCGGTCCCAACACCAATCCCTGAGGGACACCACTCGTTATTGGTCTCCAGCCGGACACTGAGTCATTGACCACAGCTCTTTGTGTGTGGCCATCCAGCCAGTTCTTTATCCACCGAGTGGTCCATCCATCAAATTGATGTCCCTCCAATTTAGAGACAAGGATGTCGTGTGGGACAGTGTCGAACGCTTTGCACAAGCCCAGGTAGATGACATCAACTGCTCTACCCCTGTCCATCAGTTCCGTAGCCCCCTCATAGAAGGCCACCAAATTGGTCAGGCAGGATTTCCCCTTAGTGAAGCCATGCTGGCTGTCACCAAGCACCTTGTTGATTTTCATGTGCCTTAGCATGCCTTCCAGGAGAATCTGCTCCAAGATTTTGCCAGGCACAGAGGTGAGACTGACTGGTCTGTAGTTCCCTGGGTCATCCATTTTCCCCTTCTTGAAAATGGGGGTTATATTTCCCTTTTTCCAGTCATGGGGAACTTCACCTGACTGACATGATTTTTCAGATATGATGGGTAGTGGCTTAGCAACTTCATTCACCAGCTCCTTCAGGCGAATCCACCTGCGGATGGATTTCATCAGGCCCCATGGACTTGTGCACATTCAGGTTTTTAAGATGGTCTTGAACCAGATCCTCTCCTACAGTGGGCCCAAGGTTTTCATTCTCATAGTTCCCGCATCTACCTTCCAAGACTTGGGTGGTTCAGTCAGAGCCTTTGCCAGTGAAGACTGAGGCAAAGAAGTCATTGAGAACCTCAGCCTTCTTCAAATCCAGGGTAGCCAGTTCTCCCGATAGCTTCCAGAGGGGGCCTGCATTGTCCCTAGTCTGTTTTTTATTCGCTACGTACCTATAGAATCCCTTCCTGTTATCCTTAACATCCCTAGCTAAGTTTAATTCTAGCTGGGCCTTAGCTTTCCTAACCTTGTCCCTAGCTTCCCGGACAACATCCCTGTACTCTTCCCAGGCCACCTGTCCTTGCTTCTACCTTTTATAAGCTGCTTTTTACCCCTCTAAGTTTCCTCAGCAGCTCCTTATCCATCCAAGGAGGTCTCCTGGCCCTCCTGCTGCACTCCCTTCTAGTTGGGATGCAACACTCCTGAGCTTGTAGCAGATGATCCTTGAATATCCACCAAGAGTCTTGGGCCCCCCTGCCCTCTAGGACTATATCCCATGGAACCTTCCTAAGCAGGTTCCTGAAGAGGCCAAAGTCTGCTCTTTTGAAGTCCAGGGCAGTGAGCTTGCTGCACGCTCTTCTCAACGTCCTGAGGATCTCAAACTTGACCATCTTGTGATTGCTGCATCCAAGGCTGCCCTGGAGTGTCACATTTCCAACGAGCCCTTCCCTGTTGGTGAGCACGAGGTCAAGCATGGCACCCCTCCTTGTTGGCTCCTCTATTACTTGCAGAAGGAAGTTGTCTTCCACACAATCAAGGAACTTCCTGGATTGCTTGTGCCGGGCCGTACCGTCCCTCCAACAGATGTCAGGGTGGTTGAAGTCCCCTATGAGAACAAGGGCCTGTGAGCGTGAGGCTTTTCCTGTCTGTAGAGTGCTTCATCCGCAGGTTCTCCTTGATCAGGCAGGCTGTAACAGATCCCCACAGTAATGTCTCCCATAGCTATTTTCCCTTTAACCCTGACCCACAAACTCTCTGTTAACTGATCACCTGTTCCCAGACAGAGTTCCACACTCTCCAGCCTATCCCTAACATAAAGGGCAACTCCCCCTCCCTGCCTGCCAGGCCTGTCCTTTCTACAGAGCCTGTAACCTTCCATTCCAACACTCCAGTCATAGGAGCCATCCCACCATGTTTCTGTGATGCCTATTATATCATACCCCCATAGACGTGCACACATCTCTAATTCCTCTTGTTTGTTCCCTATGCTACGGGGGTTTGTATAGAGACATCTGAGCCGAGCTCCAAGTGAAGCCGGTTCATTGCCTGGAGCGGCTGGAATATCTCTACATTGCTCCCAGCATTTATTATAGGTGCTGGCAACTGACTGGATGTGTTGGGATGGAATGATGCCCCCTCCCCCAACACATCTAGTTTAAAGCCTCCTTGACCAGTCTGGCAAGCCTCCTACCAAAACCAGACACCACCACCACCACCACCACCACCACCACCACCACCACCACCACCCCCCCCCTCCCCCCCCTCCCCGCAGTAGACCTGGCCTACAAACTTAGGTCCCGTGTTCAAGACACCCAAACCCCTGACTATGACACCACCCTTTTAACCATTTATTAACCTGGCTAATCCTAGCTTTTTTTAGGTCCTCCCATGTATCCTGGAGAATTGATGAAAAGACCACCTGAGCTCCAGAGCCCCTAACCACCTCCCCCAGGGCTCTGTAGTCCTTCTCTGTGTTCCCCAGGCTACTGCTATCTATACCCCTAGCACCCACATGTATCACGAGAAGGGGGTAATAGTCTGTGGGACTTACTAGAGCATGCAGCCTCTCTGCCACATCCCTGATCCGTGCCCCTGGTAGGCAACACACCTCCCTTGAGACTGGGTCAGGACGACAGACGAGTGCTTCTGTCCCTTTCAGAGTAGAGTCCCCTACCACTACGACGCACTGCTTTTTCCTGGCAGCACCAGTAGAGATCTTCTTTACCAGTGCATCAGCCGGCTGTTTCTGGTGCATTTCCTCGGTAGTCCCCTGCAGGACAGTAAAGCAGTTCTGGGTGGGGACAACAGATTTAGGGGGAAGCCCCTTGCTTTTGATTGTCCTCTTCCTCCTCTTTTTTTTTTTTTTTTGTTTTTTGTTTGTTTGTTTGTTACTAATTCCCAGCTTCCCGGGTTAACGGCCTCCTTTCCTCCATGAGCTACAGGGGATGCTTGAGGCCCCTGCACAGTTTGGGTCTGGAGCAAGCAGTGCTGCTTTCTCTCAGCTTCCCTGACATCTTGCAGCCTATTGACAGCGTCCCACAGCTCAGCCCCTGCTGCAGGAGCACCTCCACCAGGGAGCACCGAGTGCAGCCCTGCCCATTGTGCCCCCTCCCCTCACCTGACCAGTGCAGGCACTCTCTGCACCCCGAGCTCTGCGCTGCAGCCTCCCTCTCATCGGCTCTGTCTGGTGGCTACACTGGCCACCGCCTTGGCAGCCAGAGCAGAGCTCCCAGACCGGGCCCTGGCCATACGGAGAGTTCTCACCTACCCGCGCCATCCGCCTCGACCCGCTCTCCTCGCCGCACTCCCTGGGGCAGGTTTTTAACTACTCAGGGCTGGTGCCGCTCCTCCTGGCTCCGCCCCGTGTGAATCAGCTGCTCTCTCGTCAGCTGAGCTGCCGGCTCCTGGGCAGGTCTGTCGAGGACTTCAGGCTCCTTCGGTGGCTGTTGCCGCCCTGAGTTGAGGCTCCTGGACACTGATCTCGCCCCCGCTCCGGTGTTGAAGCCGTCCTCTCTCGAGCTACTCACCTCAGCAATTCATATATATGAGTAACGTCTTCAAGAAGACATGCGAGTAAAACCCTCACCCATAAAACCTACCTAAAAACTTCATGAGCAGCAGTTACTGTCTATTTTTCATTAAAAGTACTGTCCAAGGTAGAAAATCGTATCAGGAATATAGAAAGGTTGCTTTTGTAACATCGGGAGGTTGGAACAATTTTAATTAAAAAAAAAAAATTGCAGTTCACTTGCATAAAGCATACTTCATTTTAAAATGTTCTATTCCCTTTATTAATTCAGGTACTAATTCTGCTCTTATTTAATGCAAAACTAGGTACTTTGGATTAGATCAAGTAAAAGCAAACGTCACTTTAACAGCTGAAAGTCCTTCTTTCTTCTTGAAAAGTTCATTAAAAAAAGCCCAAAAGGCTAAGCTGTTGTTTCAAAATGGCGAACGTTTGATTCTTCAGTTGGATACATTATCTTGTGCTGAGGCAAGTCTCCAGTTACGTGCAGATTGCACAAACTCACTGACAGAAGGCTATGACCGTTCCATTAACCAGACTGCTGTGGTGTTTATTTTAGACAATCTGTTTAATTTTCCTTGGCTTTCATTTTGATGTATTGAAGATCACAACCCTCCAATATGTGCAATTTAAGTTTTCGTTGCTGATGACAATTTGAAATTGAAAATAGGTTTGTAAAATTACAGGTGTCACTACAGATAGAACAGAACAGCGTAATTATTGACAGAGCAAATCCTTTAAAGCCAGATAAGAAATGAAACTGAAAATCAGCTGCAAAAGCAGATATGTCTTTTGAGCTTTGCAGACTCATGGATGGCTTCATCTTTAGAGCTGAGCTGCTAGCATCACAGATTGTTAATTCAGTATCAACATTGTAATCAGTCCTTATGCATTTTGTGACCCTTGAATATAGCAACGGAGCTTTGTGAGATTAAGGAACTTGGAGGCACAGTGAGACTGTACCTTTTCTTTTTGATCAGTTGATACAGGGTTCTATTCCTATTCAGTTGTGCTCCTTGGGCAACCAGGTTTATAGGACCACTGCATAAATTCGCAGAAGGCAGCAAATTGCATGTAGCAAATCCATAAATAAGGCAGGGAAGTGTCTCAAGTATTCATGGGTAAAAAATTGTAGAAATTTGGCACCTCATTGAAAAAGAAGAGTTTAAAGATATCTTGTTTTGACTCTATGGAGTTATAAGAGACTTCGTTGAGATGAAAAGCGGGAAATAAGGGAATTAAAGCAGTTGTGGTCTCCCTTTACGATAATCTGCACACTAAGGTGCAACCCTAACTATTCTATGATTCTGAAGGGCTAGGGAGAAAAAAATACACGCTAGCAGCCATTTGTTGGCATGACTGTACTTGGTACAAGCAAACATACACTGCATTTGGGGCCACAATAATAGAATAGTTAGGGTTGGAAAGGATCCCTGCCACAAGTAGGGATGCCTCACACTAGACCATGTCACCCAGGACTCCATCCAACCTAGCCTTGAATGCTATCAGGCATGGAGCATTTACCACTTCTTTGGGCAACCTGTTCCAGTGCCTCAGCATCCTCACAGTAAAGAACTTCTTTATACCCAACCTGAAGTTCCCCTGTGTAAGTCTGAGCCCATTACCCCTTGTCCTTTCGCTACAGTCCCTGCCGAAGAGTCCCTCTCCAGCATCCTTGTAGAAAACAGGCAGATTTCACCTCCTATCTGCAAGTCCTGCCAGAAAGGCTAGAAGGGATTTCTGCATTTACCTGTGGCCAAGAGAGTCTTAAGGATTTTCCACTGTGTGAGACTGCTCCAACAGAAAGAATTTCTCCTCTCAACATCCAAAGCTGCTTCATAATGAGAAAACAGGAAGCTGGGGTGGAATTTCAGTGTTCACATTTGTGAATATACTTATTCCTCTCTTGCTCAGTAATTCTAGGCTATTATTTTATTTCTCTTGTCCACCTTTGCTTTTGTGGTGGGAGGAGTGCAATCTGCTTTTTAAGCTGAAATTTATTTGGAAGTTTAAATCTGGAAAGATGATTAAATAAATGTATGGGATTTTTTTTTTGTTTCGCAGCATCTTTTTTTTTTTCTTGCAAACATTACCATTGCCCGAAAATGCTTCTCCTAGCTCCATTTTTAATTTTGAGTTATTTTTGGCCATGTCTTGGGTTATGTTGATCAGTATAGAATATGCAGAGGGTTATTAAGGTTCTTGTACTTTCTGGTACACTTGTAGCTATTGCCAGGCTGTGCAGTATAGCAGCTCTCTTTGGTTTCCTGTACTTTCAATAAAAAATGGCAACACTGATTTTGATTGAGACATAGCTTAGTGAGACACAGCTTTTTCTATCCCATGTATCTGTCATGTGTGTGTATAGAATAGAAAGAACTACATGGGATGGTAAAATACAGTGTTTGTGGTAAACTTTGTTGAGTCAGTAGGTGTGACAAATCTAAACCACTTCTCTTCCATTCCAATTATTTGGATGTCTCCTTGGTATAGCAATGAGTGAGATTGTTGGAGCAATATGACTCATGGAACTGGAACTACTGTGTCAGACAAAAACAGGAACCGTTACTTCTGTCAGCAGCTCATGATGCTGCCCAGTTTACACCATTAACTCACTGTGCTGTAAAGAATAGCAATGGTTGTAGCTTGTAGTACAAAATGATGACCCCCATGAAGCCAGTACATAGACATCTGATGAATTGTCACTGCTGAGCGTCATAACCTTCTTGCTACTCCCTTCTTTGTGGGTATTAAGCAATACTAAACTTGCCAGTTTTTCTCTCTCAGCATGTTCAGTAGCTTTTGAATATGAAAGCCCTTGTGGTTAGGTTACTGGGGGTGGGAAGAAAGGCATAAAGGCTTGTTCCCAATTATTTTACTTCTGATGTCTATTTTATCTATAAATCTATGCACTTTGATTCAGTTGGAGATCATATACTTTTAAGCTCTAAGGAAGAGCTAAACAACAAGAAAAAAGGGTAATTCTTTTCTAACAAAAAGAACAAAACCCTTACAGGAGTTCCTTCTTAGTTTCCTTATTATGATCCAAACATACAGTATGGTGGTGTTAAGCCATGAAAGACTGTAGTACTGCAACTACACCAGTCATGACCCAGGGACAAAAGAATTCTAGCCTCAATTTTATGGTTGGTTTTCTGTATTTTTTCTTTTTATGCGTGTATAAAGATATACATAATATTTTATTATGTATATAAGTCCCAGTTTGGGCTATTTCTAAGGACAGTCAGAAGCATCTAAGTCAGTTTAGCAATGACAAAAAAGTGTGATTCAAGTGAACTCCAACAGAAGTCTTATTCTTTAGGGAAACCAGATTGGGTATGGACTTGAATAAATTCAGATTTAAACTCCATCAGCCTGTGGGAGTCTGTGAATGGCTCATCATGTATTCAAGACACACAGTTAGGTACAAATGCCAACCAGCAGAGCTGCAATACAGAGATCAGATTCTTCTTCCATCTTAAATCAGTGATTTCCTTTCTAAAAATATGCTTAAAAAAAAAGCTGCAAAGACTGAGCACTTTGCTTTGTGAATTTTTCCTCATCTAATAGTTGGAGTTTTTCCTTCTTTCACTTGAAGAACTGTCAGAATACTAAGGCTATGAACGAGGAAAAAGAAACAGTTCACAAACAGATTGAAATGATGGAGAAAAATTCTAACCTATATCTGTTTTGACAGATAATAGCTTGCTGCTGTGGTCCAGCATTTACCCAGTTTCTTTTTTTTAACTGGGTGAAATTAATTTTGCTGAGATTTCCTTTGAAAGTCTCCGTGGAGGGAGGCTGGACTTTCCCACAGGAAAAGTGCATATTGTTTTGTTCCACATTAAGCAAGATTTTCACACTAGCGGTACACAGCACTGCCCATCACCTGTACCGCGCTTTTACATAGGAGGCAAACCAACCAACTCTCAGTGCTGCAGCTGACAGCAGGAAATCTGGGGTAAATTTCAGAACAAAAGAAGGAAAATTAGCCTGATTTATTTATGCATTGAGAGTGCTTCACTAGCTCTGTGCATCATGTGAGCCCTTGTTTCTAAGGAAACAACTCTGATGCTGGGCACATACTCTCTTATCATGAACTACAGGATTTTTTTTCATCCTCAGAGAATTTTTTTAAGACATAAATGTGAAATGATGTGCTGCGCTTGATTCGCATTAATTGCTATTTACGAAAACATAATTCTTAACATATGATCAGTTCAGTAGAAGGGATTATAAATCTATGCTGAAATTAACTACAGTAAATATCTAGCACAGTCAAATTAATTTTATGATATTTGGGATGGGATTGCCCCAGTTTACAAGGGAAAAGATGTTATACAATTGTGTCCCTAGATGGTGCTTTTACTTTGATTCTTTGCATTCTTTGAAAGGATCATTTGCATTATGGCTGATTTATCATTTAAAAAAAATAAAATAAAATCATAGTGTGACTATTCAAATTCTTCTGCTTTCAGCAGCAGCTGCTTCCAGCAAACATGTCTCAACCACCTTGAAATTGTAGCTAAGGTACCAATGTGGTAATGATGAAAAGATGGCAACAAACGTAGTAGAAAGGCTGGCACACACCTGAAGGAAGTGGTGCTTTTATCTATCAGTTAGTGTCAGATTGCTAAACTAAAGAAAGGATTTGCAGATTTACAGTAGCTACAGAAGATATTCAGTACAATAATAAGGGTACTCTTGAAGGATTCTCTGTCCCCGTTTGTTAGTAAGATAACCACTAACTAAGCAGCTATAAAGTCTTCAGGCCTGAAGTCTATGTGAAAGGCGAGTTTTCCTGGTGTTAAAACTTGTTTAAATATGATTCTAATGAAGGTGGGTAAGTTGGTATTGAGTTAGACTAAGCTATGGATGGTGGCTTTTCATTTATTTGTTTCCAGCTCACTTGTTTTGTGTATCATCGATATAATTAAGATAGGATTAAATCCTTCACAGAGTATCATATTAAATTGTAACTGAGGTGAAGAATTCCACTGAAACAGAAATAAACAGAAAGTACAAATAAAGCTTAATAAGTGTATAAATCTGAAAAAGAGACAAATATAGATAATTTATAATCTCTATTGTTAGAACCATTTTTAGGAAGGCTCTGAGATATCCAGGTACATCCTCTTTTTAACAGATGTGTTTACACACTGGAAAGAAAGAGTCAGGACATTAGCCAAACACCAAGACAGAAGTAGATAGTAAGCAAACAATTAGGAATTTTTCTGTATAGAGGTACACAGGAACTGGGATGCCTTTCACCATACCTCCCTTTTCAATGTAACTGGTTTGGCTTAACGTCTGCCTGAACAGTGTTTTTGTTCAGCACATGCAGCTTGCAGTTCTGACATCTCTTTGTATGGACCTAGAGGTAAAGATACACCTAATAGTTAGCATCATCTGACAGAAAATATGGTCAGAGCACTAAAGATGAGAAGTGGTACTTCTGACACACGTGGTCAGCCAAATACCACTTTTAGGTGTAATAGCTACCATAACTTACAAGAGAAATGGAGTTAAACATATTCAGATCTAGAGGTAGCCTTGCCAGTCCTGTAAGTTTAACCCTGAAGGAAAAAAGTGTGCTGTATTTTTAGTAATTCAGTACTAAGAGAAGTGCTGTTGAGTGAGCAGAGAGACTCTTCCAACTGGATGGCCAGTGCTTGGAATTAAATGCAAACAGAAATTTTTGGTACAGATTGGAAATCTTGGGGTATCTGTAACTGGCAACAGAATGAGCAGTAAAGTAGGCCACCAGCTCATTTGCAAAACCAGCCTGGCATCTCTGTGTGAAAGGACAGATAATGCAATTTCATTTCTGCTCAGCCTGAGCTTCATGGAAACCTTCTGAGTTTCACCAAATTCTGCAACACTTGGACAGGATACAGGAGGGAACCACAGTGAAATGGTGGGTTTGATGGGATGAGCCTTTTTATGTAACAGTGTAAAGCCGACTCAATTGATTTCTATTTTGGCTGTAAAATCAGGAATATCTCTTAAAGGAGCCTCACAATCATAAAATTACCAAAACTAGAACATTTCTAATAACCCATTACTAAATACCAGCAAGAATTGATTGGGACACATGAGCCAGGCTGATAACAACACATTTACTGCTGTGAAGGGAGTACCGTATCTACTTGGAGATGATTTAGGTCTGTTTTAACATCTATACCAAAAAAATACCTGTTTAGATTCCCAGGATAGTTTCAGCAGAAGGTTTTTTTTTACTGCCTCTGAGTTTGCTTTTCTTGTCCCCCTTTCCTTTTATCTTTAGGAGAATATTTCCTAGTCATTTCTGGTAATGTGGTTTTTACAGCAGCAGGGATTTTAATAGGCTAAGCTGGCTATGTTTGCATGCTTAATGAAAAGGAACATCAATTCGTCTGGCATATTAAAAATAAAGGAAGATACTGCTTTATTGTAGACATATTTAGTTTGTAGTTTTCAATACTTGTAGCCTTTAGCCTTAAGTTATCTTTTTTTTTTTTGTCTAAGGAAGATGAATACTGCACAAGAGGCTATTAAATAAGTGAGTATCTATCAAGCCTTAGAGTGAATTTCCATTTTTATAAGTGATATTGTATTGCCTATCATTTGACTGCAAATGCTTCCTGGCTTATCTCCAATTTGAAAGCTGATATTGTAGTCAATATGAACTGGCACCTATTAACTATCAGCCAGGGAAGAAGTGAATTATGCCTGTGCTTTAGGAAGGGACATATAAGTCACCGGACTTAAGCATGTAATTTCCTCAAACACACACTTCGTCATTCTGCGTGAAGATGTTTGCCTGAATTAGGATCCAAGTAGGCCATGTAGTTAAATGTGTTTCTACTCTGAGAAGAGAATCTCTCAACAAGTTCACACATGCTTTAAGATGGACGATGATGAAGGCTACAAAACTTTTTACAAAGAAAGTTTTGTTTTATTATTTGTTGTTCATAAGCAGGGAAAAACACATACAAAATGAGAATATCTCTGCGGAGGTTTACAGGCAAAACCATTAGCCTTGTTCATATGATTTTACTGGAGGTTGGAAGTGAGAATGAGCCCTAGCAGTAGAGGAACCCCAAAATTGATTTGAGTGTTTAAAGGCTTGGAAAACTTCACATGAAAGGAAAATTGAATTTAACAGCAATTTTTCAAGTTGAAACCCTCAACAGATTGTTACATCTGAATCCATATTAGAAAGTTAACAGGGGGAATTTGTTGTTTTTCCAGGAATTAAGGGCATCTTAAGACCAAACCCAAGTGAAGCGTCCATCCCTTTGTGTTGAGTTGCATGCTCACTTCATTGATTAATCTGTTAGAAAGGGATGGTTTGATGGGCTTTTGCTGTAAATTCCTTCCCATTTCTTGCAATTTAAAACAGAGTAAAAAAGGAATCAACATTGATACTTACATATATATTACACATTTTAAAATTGAATTGAAAGAGGAAAATGGTTTATGAGGGGCTTCCAAATCAGAAAACTCTTTGAAGTTTGAAGCCCTTTTACAAAATAGATACTTGCAGACCACTAACTCCACAGAAAACCTCAGACTTTCTGGGATAGGGTGTTTCTGCTCAAAATTGATTTTGTGGGGAAAATTTAAACATCACATTACCTGTGTACAGTGTAATATTAGAAAAATATTTCCTTTAGAAAACCTTAGGCAGGGCTGTAACACAATAAAGGCTGAACTTAAATCTAAAACTCTACTTCTAGAGCATATATTTTGTTTTGTCTTTCCTCTTTCTTCTAATATACAACTGTACTTAAAGGCAGCAAGAACAAAACACTAGCCCAAGTATCTGAAATCTGAAATAAAGAACAGGAAAAGAACTGCTTATTCTTGCAAGGAAATGAAAGAATAAACATTCTGAAACATAGTATCTGTACTTAAGAACTTTGATCGATTTTGCAACTACTGAATCAGTACCAAAGACAATAGAATTGGTCCAGGTTTACAGTATTACCAACATCAAACTATTTTCATTTTAATTCTACAAAACCCCTCTGTTAGAAGGATGAACCTGTTGAGTGTTAGGCCTTGAATGGGGCCTCAATCTCTAGACTATCCAGTTTGGAAGAACACACTGACCCTGAATTGATTTGAAAGCCTAGATATTGTATGGGCAAACTGGCAGGAAAACACTATTCCAAAGCAATCCTCCTGTAAAAGTCCATAACTTTTGGACATTGATCTTGTAGAAAGATGCTAATTCATTTTGTATGTTTATTTTTAAGAATATAAAATACAGAATATGGGAAAAGTAAATGGACATTTATTGCATATAAATAATTTGTCACCATGAATAGGGACAAAAGCTTAGAGACCCAGCAATCACAGAATCATAGAATCATAGAATAGTTAGGGTTGGAAAGGACCTGAAGATCATCCAGTTCCAACCCCTTGCCATGGACAGGGACACCTCACCCAAGGATCTGTCCAACCTGGCCTTGAACACTGCCAGTAGTCCAGTTAACCATCATTCACTGGTCTTTCACTATTGCCCTTATAAACTGGATATACACACAATTTTCACCAAAAACCTCTCATCTGAGGGAACAAAACCAATCCAGTATTCCCAGAAAATCAAACCAAAACAAACCCCAAACCCACTGAACAAACCCAAACACCCTCCCCCTGCTTGCAAAATCCTTACATTCTGCTTTTATCTGCTTCCACAGGCTAGTCTCCAAGGAAAAGAGTTACAACACAATGTAAATCTAGATGTTGCAGCAGGCTTTTGATCAGTTAATTTTGGAGCCCTGGGATGTGCTAAAATTGTTTCTTTTTTGCTTGGAGCACAGTTCAGCAGTCTGGTAGCTGACTGTTTTGCTGCCTCTTGGCTTTGTCATCGCTTGCACTTTGCTGGGAGCAATTATAACAGAACTGGAAATGCAAACATGGTAACATGATCATTTATTAACGAAGAGAGTGGGATTATTGCTGAAATGAGGAAAAATGTTCTATTTAAATTCTAGCTATGAGCATTATCAGTATTTTTCAAAGGGAAAGCAGCCCAAAATATCAAGAACAACGTGACTTCATGTCCCCATAGCATCATTAGTTCACTAACACTTAGAAAAATGAATGAAGAGGTTAACATAGGTTTCTCTATCTTCACCCAAATTGCACTGTTTTATTTCCTTCTGTATGTAGCCAATAATTATAGGAACATTCTGGAAAATCCAGAATTTTTAAGACTCCTAGGAAATATTTTGAGAAAGCAAGCTGCAGACCCATCACTGCACAGTTTGGAGCCCCTGAGTCAGATTTCATCTTTACTAATGTATTCTAATACAACACTTCTTATTGAAAGCTAGAGCTTGCCCAAAATACAGCCTTGGTGAACTCACTCTATAGAAATTGTTCACTTTGAAATTATCACTTCACTTTGTACCTTGATAGTAACAGCTTTGAATGGGGCCTTGCAGTATAAAATACCAAGAGTTTAACATCAGGAATTGTTCTTCAGGAGTTTCATGTCACGCTGGAAGAAGTTATCAATTGGAGCTTCTGTTATCCAGTACAATCACTGTATTAGACTTGAAATACATTGGTCTGTGTAGTCATACATAGTGGGGAAACAGGATCCAGATAAATCCCAGCTCTAGAATTCCCACGTTACTAACAACATTCTGATTGTATTGCTGCGGTTGGCTGGAGTTCTTAAGGCACGAAATTGTCTCCCTTGCCAGACTGTGGCAATGATTTTAATCTTCTCATTAATTTAGCAGATGAAACAGGTCACAAATGAAATATGGTCAAAACCACAATCTTAAATATACCTGGTAATTAACCATATAATCAGTGTAATGTTATCAGCTATTGCTATCAAGACTGCCTTAGGTGTTATCTATTACGTACCAGTTACCTTGAGTGTCTATTAACTTTCTATAAGAGTATCTCATGTTAGTATTTTTAATAACTAATTTGCTCTGGAGAATGAGAATAGGCTTTGGATCTCACTTCACTCCATATCCAGATGTCCATAACGCTCTGTGTGCAGATGGATTTTAATGCCGCTATAGTTTTGGAGGAAGTTTTTCTGGTATTTTTGGATTTAGATCTCTTCTTGGGGGTTGGAATTAACTGATCTTAAAAGTTCTTTCCAACCCAACCCATTCCATGATCTGTGATCTCAGACATGCTTTGGAACTTTGCTTTGTGTTCTTTAAAAAGTTTTATTTTCAAAATGATTGCTCTTTCAAAACTTTTGTATCATCAAGGTCTAAATCTGGACATGACAAACTTTATCTGAAGTGAAAGCCATATGAGGCAAAAGTAAAAAAAATAGAAATCAATTTCTATTCCAAACACTTTCAGAAACCAAGGATAAAGAAATAAAATATGAAGGTTTTCTTTGGGACTTCTTTTGAAGCATCACTGAAGTAACTTACTGACTTTTTCAGAAACATATGTATGCCTTCAGAATCTAAAATATATTTCAAAAGTTTGTATAAATATGCTTTTGACACGTAACCCCTAGAAACTGGAAACACCAGGGGTAGTTATTTCTCTTTAAATATGAAGATTACAGAGGCCAGTATCTCAAGCAGACAGGAGCTACTAAAATGCACTTTGCCTTCTGCTGTTAGCATAAGGTATCACAGATGGCCCTTGTCCAGAATTTCAGAAGCACCTGAAGACAGCTACATTCTGGCTACTAATGCTTCATCCAGGATGAAACAGAACCTCCTGTGAAGCTTGTTCATTTCTTTAGACATCATAGTAACATTCCAGATGATTTCCAGCACAACTTCTCAAAGCTAGTGGTTAGGCAGAATGCCTTTTATTAGACTTTTTGATGGACTAGGGTGACACTATGTGGCTAATCTGAGCAGTGAAATATCAGTTGCAAATTATCTCTTGGAATAACTCATAAGGAAAATCTAACCTCTTAATTCTAATGCTGAACAGACAAGGTTAGAGCCCATCAGGTTTTATTAACGTCATATGAAGTGGTGAACGTGTCTGAACTTTTTATTCCTAACTGTAACGTTCAAAGTATCACTTGATGTAATTATATGCAACAATGAAAGAAATTATTACACTTAAAGTAGACTCTGCCTTGGAAGGGATAGAAGAGTTAGGCTGTGATCTAACCCTTTTTAGAAAGGGAAAAAAAAAATCTGTAGATATTGTCCTCTCTATCATCAGCTGTGTGTTGCCAAGTCTGTTAGGAAACAAAGAGCAGGTGATATTCCTAGTCCAATATCTTCAGCCCTTTCCTGTTGCCTTGAAGTTAATTTTATTTGTCCCTGTTTCCCCACTCCTTCCCCCATTTCATTCCTTCCCTGGAAGCACTGCTTGGGTCTTACCCATCTGTTTGGATGTGGACAGTCACAATCTAATTCTGCAAATAATACCACACCTCTGTATTTGCGTGGATCATGTCAAGCTGCTTTATCCCTACAGTTCATGGCTGGCCACACACATATTTGGGTGGCAGTCTGTGTCAGCTCATACCTTGAATGAATGTCACTCCTAATTCCACAGATTGCAAGAAGGCTTCACTGGTTTCACCTCATGACAATTCAAAGTCATCAGCTTGTGAACTTATCCCATGTCCAAGGAAAACTCCCTTTTACATGGGTCGACATAAGCTTTTAATACTTTAAGTATGTCAGGTCCTGTTTAAAGCTTTTCAACATGTACCTGCATATCATTTGGGAAAAACAGTCTGAGTGTGACATACTGCATGGCACCCTCCAAGTGTCTCAACCTGACAAATAACCATCACTTTAAACTTAGGCCTTATCTTGCTATGAAAGCAAGTCTCTTTCATAGTTCTGCAGATAAAACTCCATTTTCAGGTATCCACTTGTAAAATTTAGGGTACGAAGCAGTTTGAGCCTGCTACATTGTCCAGATATCGTCTATTGCAGTGGCAGTAAGTGAGGATTTATATAATTAGCTCAAGTAGTTTTGCATAATCGTACAATCAGATCCTGCTCTTCCTTCCTGCACCCCCGTTTCTTGGTTTGAACTAAGAGTGAGGCAATTTTAATAGTATCTATACTTCTTTGATGCAATTTCTCCAAAGGTTTGTCCAGGCCTCTTCCCAATTTGCTGTAGTGTTTCCCCCAGAACCAGCATCAGTCTGTTTGGAATTCAGAGACTGGCCTAAGAGGTTGTCTCCTCAGCTGCTGCACTTGGCCTATATTTAAACCCACAGTGGGGATGAATCTAATACTACTTCTGGAAATGGACCTTCTTTGTTGTCCCTTCATAGCTTTTTTGTACACCAACATTTACCAGATCCACCGATGCAGTTTGTGACCACAGTTCCCTGTCTCATGAGTTTCAGCTTGTTAGTGACACTCAGCAACTCTCAAGTCTGTCAGTCCTTCAGAGCCATGCAAGTTTTGCTGGTTAAGGATCACCTGAGATGTTGGCTCCCAAACCAGATGTCAGTAGTCTCCTTGGCTATCGCTGCTGCTATTAGAATTTCTATCCCTAGATAATATTTTTACAGCAGAACAGCTCTTTTCCAAATAATTTGTTTATCCAAAGGGAATTTCCACAGTTAGCATTTATAACATAATAAAACCCAGCCCTGGCTGTTTTTATTGTCTATAATTCACTTGAATTTTAACACTGACCTCCAAAAATTAGATCTTAAAAGTTGTAATCCATCAGCATATTACAATCACGTTTAAGACCACTTAGCTATTACTAACGGGAGCTGGGGAAGGAGGCAGGCAGAAGTCATGCCTGATTTTTTTGCCAGGTCTCATATTTTCCTAGCCAAAACATTTCTGTGTGTTTCATTGATCCCAGGTATAAGGAAAAGGTAGATCTTCAACATTTATCCCCTAAACTTTAACATCCTAAATCTCTAGCAGCTAGGCTTTCATTAGCACAATAAAAGTGCTATCTTACAATGGGAAGGTTTCTTTTTCTCCAGTTGCCTTCAGTAGCAGCACTTAATTCCCCGTTATTTTTCTGGAAGTCGACGTGATCCTCCTTAGATTAGGTACAATTATAATTTTATCCGTTTCTGTGGTTAAGGAAATGTATTTTACGTAGCTTACACTCTTCAGTTTCCATCTTCCCCACTGACATTTTTGCTATCGTATGGAACAGATTTAAGTTCTGACACAATTTTGACAAACTCTTGAACATTATTGGCTTTGATGCTCTCTGCTTATCATGATTTGTAAGTCACAGGCTAAGTCAATTGATCAGTTGTCAACTTGTCTTTCAAGTCCTTACTATTATCTGGTTGGCAGCCTGTACTGGAAGTCTTCTTCTCAACCACCTACAGCCAATGCATGTACTCACCACCTACGCTGATGGTAGTTTCTTAATAACATTTCAAGTCGTAGAATTAAATGTAGCTAATTCAGGCCCATTTCTGGCTGCACATCCCACAGCATATTTAGAGCTTCAGCTTCAAGCTGTATGCTATGTGCCCAACTCATTTTTCTTAAGCTTTCACACGGACCATATTGCTGTTGAGACAAGTACTGTACTGAGCTTTCCAGCAGAAGGAAGCTGTGTTGTCCCTCTGTTTCCTTGTCACAGTGGTTTCAGCAAACTATTCTAAAGAGCAACCCAATGACCTTTTTTTAAAGCAGCTGTTGAAGGAAGCTTTGATGATCTACATAACTCATGGGTAGATTTGAAGGTCTGCATTTAAAAATATGGTAAGAAACTACAATTAAAAGATGATAAGAAGAGAGCTGGTCTATTTAAATGATTACAGATTAATTTAGCCTGCTGGAGAGTATGCTATTCCCCTGTTTTGAAAGGAATCAGAAGAGTTATTTGGAGCTTGTAGCTACATTGGTATGATGTGTGGAAACGTGTTCTCGTACCCAGGGCACAAAGTTCTGGCTATAGAAACCCAATTTACAGCCTCAAGTCCAGTACACTCTGCAAGCCAATCAAGAATTCTTTCTCCTTGGCAAAGACCTTTCATCTCAACAACCTGCAGCTTCCCAAACTTAGTTCATCCTCCTTGTCATGCCTCAGTGTTCTTCTGTCAGTTATCCTATGCATTCACCAGTGCGCAACAGAATTCCCTCATCTGGAGTGACATTTGTGATGTGCGTTATGCTTATCTGTGCTACAGCAGATAAAGTGCTCCTGCAAAGGGTTGTGAATCACATGCAGGAATAGCTGCCTGTGAAAAAGACTAGTCTTTTAGCTCAACGTAAAGCTAAGAATGGTTTGATGTTACTTGTTTATTCGTCTTTCTTATCATCAAGATGGATGATTTTGTTTATTTTTGTGTAGAGAAGTTCTACATATTATTCCTAAAGATTAAAAAATGTATTACTCAGTCGCTAGACTGTTACCAACCTTTTTTTTTCCAGCCATATTTAAACCAAATGGAAAACAAACCCAACAAAGAGTCCACGGAATTCGTATCACCATCTACATTGCTATTCAGCATGGTTTGTTTGGGGTTCTTTTAAATAACTCCACAAAACCCTCCTGAACCGGTGTATAATCTAATGCTGCCAAAACAAAAATAGCACCCAGAACAGTTTAAATACAAAACTAGAGCAACCAACAGAAAACTGGGAGGAGGGAGCTAAAAAAGGAACATTTATCAGAATACAAAAGCAATTCTTGGAAACAGTTTTTCCTTTTGATCAGAATAACTTAACATATCAGGGACTGCTTCAAAACTCAGCGTTTCCTGAGAATTAGTGAAGCTTGAAGAGTGTGTTTCAAGTGATAATCTATTTCCATGGTGGTGGCAGCTTACACAATGAGATGCAGTTCATGAGATTCAGTTCTAATGGCAAATGGCTCTCAAGCTGTATTTTAATCTATGCTGAGGGCATATAAGATGGGTGAATGAACACAGTTTATATCCTAGAGAAATAAAAATTCATTTTGAAGATGAACTTTAAATCATTTGTAATTACTCATTCTCCATACAAAAGTGCTGATGTGGTGAAAGCAACAGTTACGTGTATGAGATTCAATGAACCCACAGAGGAAATATTTGCACTTTGGTGACACTGTGCCATGGGGGCTGTAGGGCCTGTGGATAATCAGAGCCCTACTGATTTTATACTCATTTTCTCTATTGTTATTCATAACATGTTCTTAAAACCTGGGTTGTACCAGCTGTATTTTTAACTCTGTTTGAAAGAGAGTATTTCTTGTATCATAGACATTATATTGTGGGGAATGCCCTCTTCCCACACCAGTGCCACTGTCAGAGGATTGTATCTGCATTATGAAAATTAAGTATGGGGAATCATGGCAATTATTAGCACATGCATTACCATAGGCCCCAGATCCTGGAGCATTCAGGCTCTCTTATAATGCACAATACTTAAAACAAAAGCAGGTTACGATTTTTATAATTGCATCACTCAGGAATTGTTCTTTGAATGCAGCAGAATGTTTTCTCCTGTGGCTCTCACATACAAAGAACAGCTTTTCTTCCTTCTCTTTTGGTAGAGACTAATGGAGTCTGAATCTTGAGAGAACAAGATTCTAAAAGATCCTGTTCTAATTCATACTCTGTCCAGTGTCCCTTCTGTCATCCCTCTTTGGCAGCTGTTTCTCTTAGAATCATAGAATCACAGAATAGTTCGGGTTGGAAAGGACCTTAAGATCATCCAGTTCCAACCCCCCTGCCATGGGCAGCGACATCTCACACTAAACCATCTCACCCAAGGCTTCGTCCAACCTGGCCTTGAACACATAGATGCTCCGTATAGATAAGTTACAGAGGTTAACGGATGTTGTACAAATCTGACAGGTTTAGAAGCCTTTGTGTGATACTGTGTGTGTCCAATACCAGATTTTTCAATTGCAAACCTCTGAAGGTTTGTCAGAGATTGTAGGGACAAGAACAGATCACCTTAGTTTCTGGAAATGTAACACTGCTTTGGGTTGGTTTTTTTTTTTTCCCAGCTTTCCATATCAAAAAGCACATCTCTGTATTCTGATTGGAAATTAGCTATTTTTTATTCCAAAACCTGTGCCTGGCATTGCCCTATGTCTGAAACCAAACCGTAATAATCCTGTTGGCAACACAGCTATGGTGTTATCTATCTCAGCCTTTAATGCCACAAGAAGCACAGAAAATGCTTTGCATGCTTTCTTAATTGCAGAATTGGAATCTGAAGAATAGGTTGAAAATTCTAACAGCAAAGTTACTCCAAGGAATAGAATATGAATATAATGAAATTGAAAATTATCATTGCAAAGGGAAATGGAGATCCACTATACAAGAGGAGGTTTAAATAAAACCAAAACAGCCCACAAAAAAAGCACCAAACCCCAATTATTTCCCTTAAAACTAAACCAATACATTAGTGTCCTTCCTCTGCATGAACATGCTTTAAAATCTTTAACATCAATACTAAACACCCATCATTTCTTGAGATAGGCAGATTAAGCACAAGACTGAGCAGTAAGAGAGTCTGATGGAGTTGAGTTTTTAAATGAATTTAAAGATATATCAGAAGGGTCTTTAAAATCCGACTGATTTCCAGTGTAGGCAATTCCTACCTTAATTCTGCCTCTCTAGACAGCAATACATCATAACATAAGCGCATGCCTTGCTTATAATCAAGGATTGTTTCTAATCACAGGACATGTCTTCTCACACTGAGATACTCTGGGCTTCCACATCAGTGAAGGTATGCTAAAAAGCAAAGATCTATGAAATTAAAAGTCCATAGTTCTCTTGCACCCTAATTGGCCTCCTGTCTCTGAAGCAACATACAAAAAAGCACTGATAGCACTTCTGAGAAAGCTTACACTTGAGTGAAGTCACAGCAGGGAAGAGATGGTTACAGAAATAAAATATCTCTGGTCTATTAGTTGGAAAGCGAACTAAAGAGTAATAGTAACTGTGAGATACTGAAAACTAGAGAACAATGTATCACAATGTGGCACACTTTCAAAGGAAATGAACTTTCAAGTAAACACTACAGAGTTTTAATTATTTTTTTTTTTTAGCAAACTTTCTTACTATGTTAGGAATTTTTTAACTATTTACTTAAATTTTCTTACTAGAAATTTTCTCAAAATGGTGTTCATGTGACACGTTCAAAGCTGATTTTCACAGGGCCACAGCAAGGAGAACAAACGGAGAGAGCTGTGCTGATTTTTCTGTCCTCCTGACACCATTTAGTTGCGGTCTCAGAATAAACATGGTATTTTTTAAAGCTGCTACCATGGTAAAAGCTTCTTCTCTTCTCCTTTGATGATTCCTGCAAAGCCTTACCTTCAAGAATTGGTGTCTTCTGAGCCCAGTTGATCTTTTCTAAAACCAGACTTTTTTTTTTCTAATCTGGTAACATTTTTTGAATGTTTTGTGGAAATAATTTATAAGGAGATGTCATTTGATACAAGGTTTAACTACCTGAGTTAGTCTGAGTTCCCTACCAAATGTCAGATTGTTGGGGAACCTAGATAATGGAGGGGGGGTAATTTGGTTTTGTATAAAGATATGTTTTGGACCACATAGCAAGGGCCTTACATGAGCTATCAAATGAAGGAAGCTCAAATTGCAACTACAGTTTCACCCCATTTCAGGATTCAGCAGAACACTTAAGTATGGTGAGACTGCATTGACAAAGAATGTATATCTCAATCAAACATTTTATTGACTATAACTAGGTAGCAAAATATTCCCCCATGTGAGGAAATTCCAAGTTCTATCAGCTATCATTTTCAGTGTCCAGTGTTCGGAGGGATGGCAGATTTCCACTCTGCTGTAGGAGCTCACTATTAGCAGAAGGATGCTCTGCCAGTGGTGTATTATAGAGCAGCCTGCACTTTTTTAGGAACAAAACATACTGGCAGGATTGGATGGGCAGGAACACTGAAGAGACAAAATGCTTTGACATTATTAGGTAGTGCTTCTCTCCTTAAACTGAAAAAGAACAGAATAGCAATTCAGTCATCCCTACAGCAACCTCACCCAATGGGGCTTTTCTCTGTGTTTTTTTCTATTCAATGAAAACAATTCATATCCAGGAATTACGTGATACAGGGAGACTGGGATATACATGTTGTGGTTTAATCCAGGACAATAGGCTATTAATAAGAGGAAATAGGTAAAAAGGCATTTTTCACTAAGACCATTTTTATCACCTCAGGGTTATAAGTAATAATACAGAAAAATGTAATAGAAAAATGCTGAAAATATCCAAATACTTCGCAAGCAGAGAAAATAGGATAATAAACCCAACTAAAAGTGATTTTAATTCTTGATGGTAAACTCCACCAAAAGAGTGCATATGCAGGCAGAAATGGCTTCCCTAGTTGCAGCCAGTGCAGTACATCCTCCAGCAACAGAGCTCATTCTCTGCAGCCTTGCTGGTACTCCAGCAAGAATGGTTGTTAATGTGAAGTGTGATGGCATTTTGTCAGATGAAAGCATCTGTCTGGCAGAAAATAATTTTGCTTTAGAGCAGCCACCAAACAGATGCTTGTGACTCTGCATTTTTGCTTCTGAAACCATAATTCCCTATGATAGGCTTGGTACCTTAGTGGCAAGACAGTCACAGGCACTGAATGCTCTCTCTTTGGGGTATGGGGAACTCCATAGGCATCTGTTCAATTCCCTCTGTTGTAGGCTGGCTAGAACAGTCATTTTAATCTGAAATAATTGCAGTTTGAGTCTATGATCAGTTGTTGCTGCTGCTTCTCTGCCCCAGCATGAGCCCCCACCAAACCATATGGTAAGACCAGTCATGGAACTGGCTAGAAAGCAGTGGAAATTATCCAGGAATAGTAAAAACCCAGCAGATAAACAGTCTGTTCCACCCATGTAACTACATAAACACTGGTGCTGGCACCTAAGGGAGTGAGTGATGCTTTTTTGGTGGAATAGCAAGTTTATCATATCATAATATGATAATATAATTACTATGATAATGTAATAATATGTACATAATATGGTATGTACTACCATATTACTATGCAATAGTGTTAGGTGTTCAGCATGCTCCTCTGTGACAGAAAACATTCCAACTTGATTTAGTTGCACCCCAAACATAAAGCACTTTTTACGTACACAATGACAGGTAGCTGTCTTCTGTAACTCCTGTCACCTTTGTCTTTTAGAAAAGAATTCCAGACATGGATCAAAATAACAATTCATTATACCTATGCAAAGTAAGCATAAGAAAGCTTTCCTCGTTGACATGTTTTGATGAGAACGTACTGGTAATATATTCCTGTGGTTTGTTATCAAATAATGGTTGTCTTATTTTCTTTAATCTTTCTAGAAGACTATTTAAAATGCATCTCACAGATCTTAAATAACTTGAAACAACCTGATGTTGACCAGGAGGTTTTAGAAATACATACAGGGTCCTCTTCAACAGATACCGTAAATGCTTTAGAAAGTTCTTCCAAGAAAGCTACATAACTTGCTTTCTAATGTCCATTATTGTACCAACACTGCTTATACCAGATCATCTCCTAATGGTTCTTAAATGCACATAGACAAGAGACAGAGGGAGGTGCTTTATCATTTGCTTGAAAAGAGAACAAGTCCATCACAGACAGAACGAGTGAAATACATTCCCTTACTTAGAACTGGAACACTTCAGTTCAGGTACCAGGCAAATGTAATGTCCCAGATACACTGATAATCAAAATCTATTTGAACATATGGGAGAAAATGTTGTTGTATTTCCCCTGGTTTGTGTTTTTTCAAGTCTGCCTTGTTTACCAAGTTGTTTAATCTTATTTCTCTTCAGCTCCCATCAGGTTAGATCATAATATGCCTGTTAATACCTGTTTGTAGAAAGAAAAAAAAAACAGATGCTTCTTTATCTTATTTAGTACCTCTTATATCAATGTTTTGGTGAACAAAACTCAGTATTCCCTGAACAGATTTCATGTACCAATAGAATTAGAAATACGGATTTGTAGTTTATAATCCAGGAGAATTTACATGTGGACCCTAGTACTGATCTGGGGCATGAATACGTTTTATTACGTAATTCTTAATATCATGTTTATTATGTCAGCATCGCACACTGGAACAGAGACATGGAGCTGTTGGAATAGAAACATAAATAGGAAATGTCTATTGCTTACCTTTTTGTAGTTCCTCAGAAGCAACTCTAATAATACAGTATTACCAACAGGAAGCTGGAAGTATTGAACCCTGGTCCTCTCACAGCCTGTGTAAGTAAATGTGTTGCTAAGTGAGCTACTTACTTCAGTGTAATCCAGTACCACAAAATGTGTCATTTGGTTTTGTATCACAGAAGGGGATGCTGGAGATCATCTGCTTCTGGTGAAAGAGATGCCAGGTTTGGGCTATCAGCTGAGCAAGAGTTTGTTACATCTGTTTTCCAGCTAGAGGTCTAGACCTCACTTTGGGAACCTCAGCCTATTCACGAATTTGGACTGAAGGTGGAAGAGGCTGGTAGGCAGAGAATACTACTTTAGTACCTCCTGTATTCAAACTCAGTTCCTAGATCAAGCCAATAACAAACAATTAGGATTTTATTTCATTCCATTCCATTATATAGCAAACTCTATATGCACCTGCATTTTCTTCCTTTCCCTCCCTACTTTTCTCTTTGCCTCTCCTTCATGCACTATTTGTTAACCATTTCTCCCATTCCATCTCAGTAATATCTGCATCAAACAAATACATATAGTAGCATTTAGTGTAGCATCAGTCTACATGATCAGCACCTAATATTTCTATCAAGGCATGCAGGACTATCCTCTTTGTCTTCATATGAGTGTATTTATTTCATATGGGCGTGAGAAGAAGAGCAAGAATAAACCATGTCATTCTTATTTTGTATCAGGACATCAGTCTTAGTTTGCTGTGACGGACTAGTAACTTTAACTTCAAATACTATGTGCCTTTCTGAATCTTCAGTCTGAGGCAGAATAAAAAAGGGTAGTGGGGAATTTCATCCCTGTTATTCTTCTAAATTCACATGTACAACTCACATCCATGCAGTGCTAAGAAAGTATTTCACAAACATTTTTTAGAAGGTACAACTCATAAAATACATCTCTGAAGCTGACAGAGGCTTAACAGATATTCACTGCTTAAAACGCACCCTGCAGCCATAGTCCTCTTTCTTACTCACACGTCAACACACAGACACTTGTTAGTGGAGACAGAGTGCTGCAAAAGCACTTGGACTGAGCCTGTAAGTAAAGGTATGAGTGTAAGGAGGAGGTAAATGAGTGACAGAGAATTAGAAGATAAATATTTCCAGATTGTTACCTAGGCTGAGCTCACAAAATCAAAGCAGAAAACTGTTTAATTCCAAACCAGTTATAAAGCTAAATTAATATAAGAAATCTGTTAACTAACAACTATTTTTGTAGGGTTTTTGTTGAATTTACCGTATTGAATACGTTTTTATTTCTTGGTAAGTTATCTCCCACTGTAGTATTATTTCACTGTAGTTTTGGCTGCTGTCAAATATTTCTCATCATACAGAATTTGTGAGTAAAAGCTTGAAATCAAGGTGGGAAGACAGGAAAATCTGAAAGTTGAAGCATTTTACCTTTAACAATGAGATTATGTGATAGTCACTCACCTTACACCTTGTGGGAGAAGCTCAGCCCACTATATCTGTTTAGCTAACTTCAAAACCTTGCTGTTGCCAGTACAGTTGCGTGTATGACCACAGGCTGTACTGCAGCTCATGGAACAACAGCATTAGTCTAAGCTGTAAAAACAAGAAGGAACTTTGGGCTGAGGGTCTAAGCACCAGAAAGGGAAGTCCCTTATTTTGCCCTAGCACTGCATATGCAGTGTTTAAGTTCTTAATGCAGGACACGAGTCCTGGACTGAACTCCCTGGTTTCAGAGAGTTTTTTTTCTGATTGCAACAGACAGAGGGGGAAAGAGATGAAAAAAATATATCTAAATGAAGGGATATGTTATGGGCCAAAGTGATAGGAAAAGAGAGTTCCATGTCTGTTGGTTTTAGAATCAAAATTAAATTAATTGTTTCAGACACAAATTTTCTGTACTTAGTAATTCCAGGTGAATTCACTGCAGCATCATTCACATCAGCCACTCCCACCATTGTGCACCACCACCTCAGCATGGACCAAGTCATCTTTCTAGGCATCACCCTGGCCTGTAGTCGGGCAGGGACCGGAAGCACCCTGGTCTGGCTCACAGTCGGGGTGTACTGAAAGTGTAACCACTGACTGCTGAGTAGGATTCTTGCTGCCAGTCCACAAGCTTTATATACACCTCTCCATTAAAAATACCTCAGTGAGAATCCACAGCTAATCCTAATGACTTCAGGTGAAAATAAAGAAAGCTGTTACATTCAGACCATTATTGTTCATGCTGCTTTGTGAATTTATTTCTTTAAATTTTCCACTTGTGCTCCTGCCAAGAGAGATCTATTAGACAGAAAGCAGCAAGAGTAAAACTTCATCATTTTGTTTCAAACTATAAAATAATTTACATCACATATTTTACTTACTTTTGTCTTTTTTTTTTTGGTTTTTTGTTTTTTGAAACCACAAACATTCCAGCATCACACTGTAGGAATAAGAATAACAATAGAAAGCATAACCTTTTGCATAGTATTAAATGAACAGACAGAGTTAAGTTCTTTATTTACAATTATTGTCTAGATAAAAAAATTCATAAAAACAGATGAATGAACATATATTAATAACCCCTAGTGGGATGGATTGCCAATGTACCACTGTATTGTTGTCCACAAATCTCATGCTGCTAAATACAGTACGTAGAGAGCGAGCATTTATATATTGCAGGGAATTTTAACAAACTGATCATTTTGGTTTTTGATCCATTGTTCCCATCACAGAGAGGTCAAGCAATAAAAGAAAGGAATTGTGATGCACGACTTGTAGTTGAAAGGTCATAGCTATTCTGCTTTAAAAAAAAAAAATCTATCATTTATCATATACATAAAGCACAGTCTCTGCTCACAAAAGCCCAAGTTTTCTATGCATCTCAGTTTATATATGTTTTACTATATATACACAGAATGCAGTGTTCATTGTCTTAACAGTTTTCAAGTCTGCAAATGGTACCTTAGGGAGGGGTACTCCTACAGGAGAATTAAAAGACAAATGAAACCAAGAGAAAACATAAAGAGTGTTTGGAAATAAAAAGGCAAACAGTCAGTGTGAAGATGCTGAAAGTAAATTGTTCCAGTATTAGTAGCTTCTGTAGATGTTCAAGTCCAAAGCTAGAGGCTTCCCTGTAAATAGATAACACTTTTTTTTTCTTCCGAATATGATATCCCAAATAGGCCATAGAAACCCAATACATGTTATACAAAGGTTAATCACCATATTTACAAAGCGAACAATCCTGACTGAGTTTCAATCACTTTGTTGCTAGGAGTTAGCTAAATAATTATGTTTCCATGCTAGCTTTTTACTGTTAAGAAACGGGTCACACTATGTGTTGAAGAGAGAGTTGTATATGCCTCCAAAAACCTGTTCTGCTGTTGAGTGAAAGGTTTGGATCAGATAGCGAACTAAGACTTTGAGCCAAAAAACATTCAAGCTTCTACACAAGAGTCCGGAAGCTGGCAAGTCAAGCTGATTAGAGCGTTACCTGGCTGAATAGTCTTGATGCACCCTGAAAACGTTTTAGTCACTTCAGTCTGCAGTTTGGCCATGAGTCTAATCTTGTTTTGGAGAGTTCTGGCTTGGTTTAGTGCTTGTGACTGCAGAGATGCACCACTTTACGAGCCAACTCTAAGACAACCAGTAAGACCTTAACAAATCAATTTATCAAGCTAGTTTGAGAGTGTTTTTCAACACATCTGGCAGAATCAATTGTGTAATTCAAAATGTCTTTTGCACTGTACAGTTACGGAAAAAGATCATATGCTGAAAAGTCTCCAAGCAAACTTTATATTAAATACAAAAATTACTTATGAAAAATCTGTGATCCACAAAGTGCTTAGCATTCAAGTGGTTGACAAAGCAATTATAGAAGCTCGTAAGTTTTATGTTATCAGGGCTGTTACCATCTTGAGAAATCCTTTTTTACCCTCCATACTGCAGGTTTTCTAAACAGCTTTCTTCGTAGAAAGCTCAAGGTACAATAACGCAGGACTGTGTTACAGTGATACCTTGAGACTACAGGAAGACAAGCTCAGTTAAAAAAACAAAAAATCAGACAAAGCACAACTCAATATACAATTAATAAAGTTTCATTCAGGCCTAATAGTGCAGAAATTATATTGTTTCTTTAAACAAAATCAAAGCAACAACCTACAGTGATTCTCATCCAAAATGCCAACAGCCCATACTTTGCAAGTAGTAAGGAAATCAATGCCTAAAGTACTAACTGAAAGGGATTAACACAATATATCACAATATTTTAACATTAGTTTTTATCTCCATATAGACAACCCAAATATAACTTATTATATTTATAAACTCATATAATATCTCTCTAAAAATAGTTTTGGAAGCCATTGCCATATGTTAAAAGAATGAAACAGCCTCCTTTAGTGTATGTTGCACCAAAACAAAGTCAAGCATATTAGTGGGGGGAAGAGACAACCTGATAATTTTGATTTTTATTTGAAACAAAGGAAGCCTGGTTTACCTCCCTGTATACAGGATCACAATGCTACATCCAATGTGTTATATTTTGGCTTCTTTTGTTATCTACTAGCAGTATCTACATTATTTAACACCCAAGAAAAAAAAAATCAGGCAGAAATCAGAGCACGGTTGTAATAAAATATCCAGGGTGCGATATTACAGACATTTTCAATGAGCTGAGCTGAGCCAGTTTTATACTACTTCGGCAGGAAGTGCTTTCTTAATCCTACAAATAGTTAAGGATATTATCTACAGGTTTGTAAACAAATTACATTCTTTTTTTTAGGACATAAATAAGTTAAAATAGTCAGAGCAATTTGAGCAGAAACAAGGCAACATGCCAACAAAGAAACTTTATATATATAACTATTTATATATAGATAGATATATACATATATATAATTAATTATGTATATACTTATATGTATATATCTCTATATATAGTCTCATAAATGTTTACGTTCCTCTGTCCAACTGGTGCAAATCTACTGTGCAAGTTAAGCTTTGCAACTTCAAAAAAGTTATTTAAATTAATCTATACAATTGAGTCCATGCCACACAAGCATTTCAAAAAACTCACAGACCAGTGAATTGGATAAATAGCCTCAGAAAGAAGTCCTCTGCAGTTCCTGCTTAAGGAGGAAAAAACAAAAGGGAAGAAAAAGAAACCAAAGGAGAGAAAGAAGGGCCAGAAGTGTACAGTACGTTCATGCAGGAGGGGTGGTTGTGTTTGTCTGACAGGGAACAAGGGGGGGGGGGGGGGGGGGGGGGGGGCTATGTAAATCAGCCATTCATTCTTTCCCCAAAACCATTGTGATCAACAATTCATTCACTTGCCTCAGAGTGAACTAGAGTTCAAACAGCTTTTCAGCCAGCATTGTTTTTAATATATATATTTATATATTTCGGTTGCTGTGGGGGTTGTTATTTTATTTTACTTCTTTTTTTTCTTTTCTTTTCCTCTTTTTTTTTTTTTTTTTTTTTTGCAGTGACCTTTTCAGCTAAAGTGATGTCTCCAGGCTATGTATTGGGCTTCCTGGACTAGAAGAGGTAGCTGATTTACTTGTATCAGTTGTAAGATTTATTCCACTGTCGATAGCACTGTTGTTCTTGTTCAGCGAAGACGGTGGACTCGAGTTTTTCTTGAGAGCAGAGTCTTCTTCTAGGTCTGTGTCATCAATGAGTGGGATGTGGGGCTGGGAATCTTCTATCCTAAATTCAGGATGAGTCATAAAGTTGTGAATAGAGGTTCTAGATTCTGGTTTTTCTAAACCTTCATAGAGAGAGCTACGGAATGCCTTCACGACGCGGATCTGGGGGGAGAGAAGGAAAGAGGGGTCAGAGGCAGCGCCTTTGAAGGGCGACACTGTGCTAGAGAATACTTTGTGAAAAATGTAGCGTATGGTTAGGGCAGTGCAGGCAGCTGAAGTCCACAGTCTCTGGATGTTATGTGCATAAACAAGTGGCTCAGTTATGTGCATTTTGAATATCTGTATCAACTGCAACATTAAAATAAATCAAGTTTAAAGCCATCAAAGAACTGATGGGAAGTAGTGGTTAAAGAAAGCGAACGTCCACTCGTGTGGTACATCCCTAGTAAAAGACAAGCCATGTTAATTGTAATGCAAATGTAAAACCATGCATGTTGATAGTTTTGCAGTGAGTAGTAGGAAGGCTTTTTTAATTAAAAAAGTCTCTTTTGTATTGTTAAAAAACCATTACACATAACATATCACACTTCACAAACAGAAAAGCACAGAACACAGACACGGTTGGATGGGCACGTATGAGACACACACAGGAGCCAAGTGTAAAAACTAGAACTAATATCAGTGGTTTAAAGCAAAATCTAAATGAGGGCAGCCAAGAGCACAAAAAGCCAAGCAGACAAAGCACTAAGCGTAATCATGCTACCACGGGGAAAAAAAAATTCACAGTTACCACATGAACAGAGATAACTTGCACACAACAACTACACTTGGAAGCCTGGATAATGTGAACATAGTATTGTTGAACCAACTTTTATTTTTCCTTCATGCATATGTGAGGTAAACACTCGAGTATAGACCCACTGTTCTAGCCATTTAGCTTTTTAATATATATAAAATGTGATGAAATACTGTATTGATTGTTGGGTTGAATCGGATTGCATTGTTAAACAACAAGGTTTTTTGGTTTCTATGTCTCAGTTGTAAAACTGTGAAGTTAAATTCTGGAAGCGATAAAATTTGTGCCATATATGCAGTCTTTAAACTATAAACTAGGTCAAGCTGAGTGATGCCAGGGTCAGGCTCATGTCATTAACCCCCTGACAGTAAGAACACATGAAAATGAACTGCAAGGCTCAGCCCAGTAGACCGTCAGGGACAGCGCAGAGTGCTTTCTCAGAAGAAAACGAGAGGAACAGAGCAAGGAGCATTGCAGAGTGCAGGCACTAAGTCCTCTGCGGGAGGGCAAAGGGAGGGATGCTACCTGTACCCCAGTGACCTACCAGCTCTGAAAAGAAGGGAAGGTTTGTGCTGGTTTACTGCTGAAAAAAACATAACTTTTTGAAAGAGGGAGGCGGGGGCAGAGAGGAAAAAACAGAATGGCAAAACGTGATCTGTTGGCAAATGTTTTATGACTAAGTATGAAGTTCTATCCTTTTACTTCCATGTAGTCTATGAGTGAATTTTTAGCATTTCTTAGAGAGGAGACCAAAGCACAAGCAGAGGCAGAAAAGGTGCAAGCAGGCATTGTGAAAGCTTCTCCACACACATTTGAAATGGTTTTGTGGTTAGCATATGTATCTTTTTACACATAAATATGCTGCACATCATCGGTTAGCCTAATACACCCCTAATTTGTAAAGCTTTAATTCCTCTTTCAATTAGCAGACTGCATTTCAGTCATGGCATGGGGTCACAGTGTTACAGCTGTGGAGTCTAGCTGATCCTGTGGTTGGAGTTGTCAATCTGTACAGAATTTCAGCATAGCTGAGAAGGAGCTGACTTGTACTTTGATCTCTTTGAACTTTATCCTCATTTATGTTCTCTAATTTGGATATTTATAATCTTTCAAAAATAACAGCGGAAGTCAGTCATGCCATCTTAAGATATATGGCCTTCAGTCAGTCCAAACATTTTTCCTTTCTTTTGTACGTATATATTTGGTAACAGCGGGGCACAAAAAGTAGTTCATGGGACTGCTTATGTTCCAAATAAAAAGATTGGAGTGGTACAGAACAGCTAGTCCAGATGCTACTATACTAGATTTCAGGAGGCTGGCAGAGGTGCAAGAAAAAAGGCAGATGAGAATAAATGTACAGGCTACAACTACAGAGTGTACCTAACACCTCTTTGGCAGAAGCCCCTGGAGTTACAAACTAGGGATTTAGGAGAGCTGAATCTCTTTGAGCTGTGCTGCAGTACGTGATGGTTCTGTATAGTGAACACACCGAGATAAGAGATTCATTTGCATTACTAAAGATAGGATTGGTACTCATAGGGAAGAGGTGACATACTAATTCCCTCATTATCTATACCTTTCTATATTGTATTTTAAAGTTCAAAGTAATATAGTCTAAACAAGAAAAACAGAATAGTATGTTTTGTCAAGGCAATCTTTAAGACATGTTACTACATCGCCCTATTTTAAACCAGGAAACTCTGCAATACACTTGCTTTATAGTATGGGCTGATACAGTGAAATTTTCTGCAAAGCTACCTATTATTTCTGTTAGCTAACTAATAATAACAGCCATCTTATTCAGTTGCAGCTATTTGCTCTATCATATCAACAAAATAATTTCATTTTCTTGAATACAGCCATTTCTTATTGCATACATTTAGGTTCTATTTGCTAGCTGGATTCTTTTCAATAAAGGTAAATTTTTATTTAAATAAAATGTTTACAATTTGATATCATGCTTGAACAGATGCAGAAGAATCTAATGGAATAAGGCTTTTCTTCAAGTCACACAAACTGCATTTAAGCCTCTGTGGGTTATAGCAAGGAAGGAACCGATTTCAATTTATGAGGCTCCAAGTTCCCTAGTAGGAACTATATTGCATTTAATACCAAAACTTGGCATCAGAGTTGCATTTCATACCAAACTTTTAGACAGTCTGACTAGCTGACTAACAGCTTACACAGCTGAGGGAAAACTGTAGCTTTAGGTTATATCTGAAAGCCAGTTACATCTGCCTGCCATGACCTGAATTTGGTACTCAGCAGTGACTGTTTGAACAAAGGATCCACTGAGAGAAAACAGTGCACTAACATACTGTGCTTGGACATGCTTACACAGTCTGTAACTGCAGAACAGTCAGCCAGCAGTTGTAGCCCGTAGTGTGAAGACCTGTGGCAGTTTTGGCATGGACTGTGCAGTCTTACAGGAACATTTAGATGTCAATAAAATAGCTTCTAATTGTTCTTAGTGTTTTTTTAGTGAAAATATTAGAACTAGTTCAGATCTGCTGATACCTAAAGTAGTTAATCTTATGAACACAGTGGTAATGCAGAAACCAAACTTGGGCAAACCCTAAAGCTGAGAATACATAAAGTTAGCTTTCTAACAAGCTTTCTTCAGTAGGGAGCTGTAGAAAACTACCTTCTTTCCTTAAAATATCCCTTAAGACATGCATATGTATTTTCCACTAATTTTTGCTTAAGGAGAAACTCCCTCCCCAGCTTTAAATTCTGCATATTTAGCTTGGCATCTAGAAGAAAAACGTTCATGTTTTTAGTGTCACACCTCACGCAGTGACAGAATTTCTGCATTACAATGTAATTCAAAATGTTAATAGTCTGTCCCCCAATGTAGAAAATTATTGCTTATAAGAACAAACTTGTTCCTTTCATTATGTATGTTAGTGGAAGCTGAGGTTTATTGGATACAGAAGTGGTATTCTAATTTCCGTGGAATATTCTACTATATTTAAGCTGAGAACAAAAAAAAAAAAACAACACTGTTTACCCACTGTTACTTGGCCCAACAGCAACAAATTCTTTTAATACATGCTTAAGTTCAAGATTTGAACTAGTATCTGGTGTAAAAATGTTCAGGGGCTTTGCTGAAACAAAGTTCATGTTACTTTTCTGAAGATAAAGCGGATGAACTTTCATATAATGTTATGGTCTACAGCATGTAAAAGCACGGACATACCCATGATGGATAGAACCCAGAGGGCGCTGGTTTATTATGAACTATGTAAGTTCATGTCATGATGTTACTTTATGATACTGACAATGCCAAAAAAAGACAAACAATGTGATACAGCTCCCTTTTCTCACAGTAATGGAGACAACAGAAAAAAAAAATGAACTGCTTTTAAACAAAAGACTGTGGGGACAACACTTCAGGACATTTTTGACACTGCTATAAGTTTCCACTTCTTTCTTCTCTGTAGCTGTAATAGAAAAAACTCTTCATGTTCATCCCACCTTGAAAGTTAGATTTATTATACTGCATCAGGCAAGAAAAATAAAAGAAATAGATTTTTAGATACTACAAATTTTTCCCTTCAGAAGAAAAAAGATGACGTTCAGAATCTCACTCCTAAGTACAACAATCTAGGCAAAATACACAAGGCCTGTTAAGCATCAACAGATGTATTATGGTTGGTAGTGTGTGGGCTTATACTCGAATGTTTACCTGGCTTCATATAAGCCAAGTATCTTGAGTTTGGTTCACATTCATTTCAGGCTCAAGGTTAAAGACTCACAACCTCTTTTTATTTCACTCTCTCCTGCTGAACCCTTTTGTCCAATGTTCTCTAGCCCTCTGGGAAAACAAACACATTTAATATTCAGACAGTAGAGAGTAGGGCACTGCAGAAGCAAATAAATTCAATACTGAAAGATCAGTAAGGTGATTAGTATAAAATTGTAAACAAGAGGTCAATTTTGCAAAGAGATGCCAACTCTTAGGTGTAACTGATACTATTCTATATTAAGACTATAACTATGCAAAGGCAAATAAGTTTGGTCAAGTACTACTGCATATGTAAAGCTTTGAAACAGAAGGCCTATCTTCAGCATATTTGGGTTTGTTTAGTTTTGAATCCTACCACCTTTATATGAGTAGAATGAGATTATGTATCCACAAGAGTAGGTATTAAATGTGTTGGAGTCACCTCTAAGTGCTGTGGCTAGTATGCTGTAGATTGTATGATGCAGAAGTTCAACAAATTCAAAGATAAAATACCCACTAAATTTTAGAAGAGTTTTCTGCTCTGATGAGTGAAACAGATGCATAAGATTATCTGCGCTACTCTCTTCTTTCTACATAAATACGCAATAAATCCAATAAGAGCTGCTGAAAAGTCAAAGCATATGCAGCAATGGAATACCTGCATATTCTGTGAAATCCTCAGCCCTTAGTCTCATTTTGCAAAAGGCCCACCTGGCTCTTATTGCACTGAATTTTAGGGCATGAGTTCAGAATCACATGCAGGGCTTCCACTTTCTGTATCACAACTTCTTTGTTACAGGATTGCTGCAGAATTATGGAGTCTGACACTTTGGTGTCAGATTTGGCAGAGTTGAAACGTATTATGCAACCCTGTTGTAAAGAATGAATTTCTGCATTAGGAGTCTAAACCTTCTTGTCATGCTATATCTCCTTTTGAGGACTTGGGTTTATATTTAGACTTTAAACCTACTTAAGTTTCCCTGCAGGGAAGAGCTACAGAAACTGATTTTGATCTTGCATATCCCAGCAGGATTGTGAGAACTTGGTTATAATCAGTAGGAACATCTAAGTTTTAGTACGGTATCCCTGTTTCTAGTTTGATGATGTTCCCAAATAATGCAGCTTCTACAAATATAACTTCAGATGTGGACTTTATAAAGTTCTGCTTCTTGCACTTCCTCAAGTGAGAATTAATCCATGCTGCCACAGAAAGCAACCAGCATCTTCCCTGAGCCTAGTATGCCCACTTGACTTGCTCTGGGATTTGCACGTCCATCAATACTGGGCAGTAATCTTGGCCTTGCCATTTATTAAAACAGGGAATTGTGGGATTTTTTAAGAAGTTTGTTCCCATTTTCTTCAGAAGAAAATCTGATCCAAACTGAAGACTTCAAGTTTTAGTTGTAAAGTTTGTCCAGCTGAGTGATGATTACATTTATAGGAAACTAAATATGTAAGAAATACAGAAAAGCAAAAGCTGCTGGAACAGCAAATAATTTTTCTTGATACAAAAGAATCTGATTTTCTAACACAACTATTACAAATAACTATATTAAGCTCTCTCTTTAAAATTGTCTTTTAGCAAATGGACTGTAATATGCACTAGAATGAAGTTTGCTGAGTGTCTTAGGTTAGTTTGATAACCTGCTGATGCCCTTATGCCATGCTGAGGCAAATATTGCCTGTACAGAGCTTCTGCCTGTAAATGACAGTTTCCTGAGAAGTCTGATAAATTTCAACTATTTCCTTAATTTTTCTTTTTTTTTTTTTTTTAAAACCAACCAACCAACCAACCAAACCCTAAAAAACCTTCAGAGATTTACATGATGGACAAATATTTGAGAGTATTTTGTGATTCTTTGATAAGATTTTAATCGGCTGCTATAGAATTTGGAGTCCTCACATTTTCCTATGTCATTCTTAACAAATGGCTTGTTTGAGGCCACTCTTGCTAGAGTTAATATGAAATACTCACTTCTAAAAGTCTCAGAATGGTGACGGACCTCAGCAGGACAAAGAGAAAGGAACTTGCAAATACAGCAACTAGAGCTGATTCATGACCTGGGAGGCTGCCTTTTGGTGGGGTCTGGCTGGTTGGTTGGTGTTTTTTCCCTCAATGTTTCCAACACTTAACAGTACTTTTTCATTATCATCTTTTATGAAAGAAATTAATTCTTTTTTAAGGGACCTGCAGTTTCTGGCTGCTTCCACTTAGGAACAGTAGAGACTATATATAAGACTGACAGGAAGGTGGAAGAGCAAGGACAAAGGAATATTAAATGTGAGTCTGTCTTGGGAAGTTTGAAACCATGTTCTTTTGAAGGGGACCCTACTGGTAATATAAACATGTGAGAACCAGACAGAAACAGATTAGGATAAATAATAACTTGTTTACTTTGTGTACAGTGAGATGTACTCATCCTCTTCCTAATTAAGCAATGTAGTAGCAAAGCCTTGCAGCATACACTTCATTTCAAGCACAAATTAACTAATTCTGAGCTTCAGAAGTAAAAAAGATGTTCCACTAAATCTGATTTTGCTTTTCCAAAATAAAACCATGTAAAATACCAACCAAAGCTAGGATGGGATAGCCTGCTATCTAAACCCGCTTCTAACTCTGTTGTGTAACAACTTTACAATGATAGAGATTATGTGCATCCCTGCAGAGGACATGACAAAACCTGAGAACTTGGCTGAGACCATATTACAGACAGACTCTTGGTTTCCCCACGTTTTTGTTTTCTGTAGCTTAATGTATGCATGTTGCACATGCATGCATTGAAATAAATGTTCTACTTTTATCTAAGTATATAAAATGCCAGGTTTCAATTTGCAGAAATTTGCACTATGTTCATATAAAGCTGCAGTGTTTTTCACTTAAAAGAAAGATAAGAGACTCCCGATACAGACCTCATTGTTACCAGGTAATGCTGACAGCCACACATTTTTCACTTGTTATTGGCAAAATACCGTGACAGCTAAAAAGTATCACTTAGAAGTAGAAGTAGGGAAATTTTAGTACTGCAATAAATATTTCTCTGTCTAAATTGCTTTGAATTAAGGTATTCCCCAATGCTATGAAAGACTGGAATGAATTCATATTTATGAATAACTGAAACTTTCAGGTAATAATTTGCTAAGCTCTTTCATAAACCACTGTAGATGTGGCTGCATATGACAGGCAGGTTTCTTTTTAAGCGTGAACTAACCTTGGAATTAAACATTCATCTGCCCAACATACTAAAATATAGTTTTGTATTATTTAATATATTATCATATGATATATTTATAATAACATATATATGTTATTATAAATCTTCAGAAATTCGTGAGGTGTCCCAATGAACTATAGATTTAAAAGCGATATCATTAGTGAAGGACTGCATTAAATGCTCTCTGAAATTAGACTTACATATTCTTTTTAATAGAGTAGGATGTGATTTTTGTATTTTTAAGTACTGATCTCAGAATATCTGCGTTCTGGGCACCCAAAATGACACCAATATCCTGATTGCTGAACATGCTGAGCACCACTTCTCTGAAAATAAACCCTCCTGATAGTAGCTCATATTAGACCCTTTTGTCTTGGCCGCAGCCTGAAGTTTTTCCCTTGATACTCCCCATAAAACATCTACCTATGCAGTATTTTTAAGATCCCTGAAGAGCAGGAATGGCTTCAAAATCCGAGGTATAATTATCCCATTATTCCATTCCTCCCCATGAGAAGAAGGTAATGATTTATGGTTTAATTCACTCTGAGCAGCTCAGAGGAACGAAGCCAGTTCTGTCCAGCCACACACATTTTAGCTGAAAGGTAGACCTACGTGTGCGCTTTGGAACTGAAATTTTCTCTGAAACTGCCAATTGACAAAAACAGACACCATTTCTATGGCATCTGGATTAGAAACAGTTTTCCAGGTTCTAGAAGATGAACCAACTGTTAATTGGAAACAAATTTAAAAGCAATTTATTTTTTCGTTTGGGTTTTCACTGTCGTTCATTAGATTTTTGTCATTGCATTAAGAAATCAAAACTTTCCCTAAGGGTTATAATTGATACTCACACTGGTTTGATACTAAACAGGCATTATAAATATTTTCTCTATATATAATCATAAAATACTAAGTGTCCAAAATAACCACTTTAAAAGTCCCAATCTCTAACCGTCTTCTGCAATGGAGATACATATCTTTGGGTAGCTGAACAAATTAATCATGTGGGGTTTATTTTACTGAATAAATGTGGCTATAACTGATGAGCTCCGTAGGCCACTTTCATTTTTCTAAATGAGACATCGAAGACTGTAGCAGATTATGCTTTCTCCTATTACTTAACTTCATCCTGTAACCTAGTAAGGCATTTTGTCAAGACACAAGGCTATTCGATTCTTAGTTGCTTTGCTGCAATGGAGAGAAGAGGGAAGATAAGTTGTGCATTTTCATTTTATTAGATTTATCCCTTCAGACTGCTGGCTGCAGGCTGTTATTGTAACATTTACCACAGCAGAATGAGCTGCTCTCTGTTTCCTGCTCCAATGGAAAAATTAGATTATGGGAAATGGTTCCCTGGTGAAAGGCTGGTTTGTGTGAAGTGCTTTGTGTCCTGCTCAGTATGGAAAGGAGGGAGTGTGGGCTCCGAGGCCTCAGAAGCAGATTACGCTGCCTGTGGCCTGGCTGTGGCACACACCTCAGTGACTTGGCTGCTCTTGACTGTGCCCTGCAACGTCTGGTGCTGTCAGAGTAAAAGTTAGAAAGCCAAGCAGCAAAAGATAGAACTTTTCTCCAAGGAGCAGCTGCCAAAGTTGGTACCCCTGTGTCTCTTTGGGTTCCTAGCAAAAGCAGTTTCTCCTTTAGATTTTAATTCCCACAAAACTCCTAATGCATGTCTAAATGCTTGATGTTCAAATACTGAGGGGGTTTACACTCAAACAGAATGAAAAGGTCAAGCTGCTTTTCCTTCGGCAGAAGTTCTGGCATTTTATTTCCTTCTCTTGTCTGTCCCTGTCTGCCTTGTCTCTGCCTGCCTTCCCTCTGTTGGACACAGACAAGGCTGGTTTCTTGGCTGTTTGGCCAATTCTTCACTAAAACTTGCATAAAGAATATAGTGCATTGTTTTGTAAAGTAAGTGACAAACTTGTGAACTGATTCTATAAATTTAAATGTTTTTTTCATGCTGGCTATGCTGTAAAACACAATAGCAACTTACACTCCAAAGTACAACTACAAAACCAAAGTTCTCTCTGTAAAAACCTTCCTGAGCAACTGGAATTTAACTGTTGTTGAAGCAGCCTTTCTTGTTAGCTGTCTCAAAGTTTTTATTCACTTCACTATTTCTTCACTGGATGCTTTGTTTGCAGCTAAAAGAAAGCTGTGTCAGATTTCACAGTTTATAAACCTGTTACTTCTAACAAAAAAAAACTTATTACCACGTTTATTTTGTTGTTTCAACACTGCCCTTTTAACTTGTCTAGATGCCTCCTTCCTTGATGCTTACCTCCTAGTGAATTTAGTGACAACTGACCTATTCTTTCACCAGTCATATAAACCTTAATCCCTCAGCCTTGCATCATGTACTAGATTCTCTATTTCCTTGTTCCTTCCTGCACCTGTGCTAATTAGAGTACATCTTTCCTGGATGTGAGTAACCTATATTACACACAAGCTCTATTGCTCAGTAGAAGATATTCGTAGAATCATTTAATGTACATATTCATGAGCAGTAGAAAATATATCCAATGAGACTGAGAAAACATGACACAGAAGCTTCAAATAAAAGCAGAATCTCCAAACACGGGATAAAAATGACTAGAAGGTCCTGTCCTAACAGCAAGTTAACAAAACTTGCAGTGGATCATGGAGAGTATCTACTGTACACAAAGTAATCATGTTATGTGTTTCTAGCTACGTGCAAACTAATAAACATAACGGGACAAGAAGGGAAAGGGCAAAGTAGCTTAGTCTCAAATGACTGCTACATAAGTTGGCATCTCTGTAGGTCTGATGCATTAAGAATACACACTCACGCCCAGCCGCAGCAGCAGATGTGCTGGTAGGAGAGGAAAGAGCATTGGATAACGATACGTGACTAGGGCTAGAAATATTGGTTACATCCTGGGTCTGGCTTGTGACGGAGGACTGTCTCCTTAGAGCCCCCTGAAAGGAAGTGCCACTCTTGAAAGTATTGACTACTTCGATCTGTAATGGAGGAAAGAATGAGACAAGTTGCTTAAAGTATGGATACAGTTGCATAACTAACAGGAATAATAATGAAAAAACAATAAATCAACCGTGCACACAGTTTTACTTCAATCGAAATAAATACTTCTAAAGTGTTCCTTTCAATAGTTTTTAGGTATGAAATGATCCAAATTTTCTGCCTGGCTAAAATGAAACAGCTCTATAGGAGACAGTGGAGCTACATCAGTTTAAACAACTAGATTTGAAATAACAATCTTTAAAACTTAAACAATTTTATTTGTATGTAAATAAAATAAATACAACCAGCATACCTGCTAGATCTAAACTGTTTTCCTGCTAAGAGTAAATTTACTTTCTTCCTGATCTCTAAGTGTTCTCTCAGAGGGAGGAAAATTCAGTCACTTCATTGGAATTGGGGAGGAACAGGGACAATACCCAACAAACAAAAAACCTTTAAAGTATCCAGATTATGACTGGATTTTGCTTACAAAACCAGGGCTGTCACTATACCAGCTTGATCAAATAGGAAGTGTTCCACTATCTCATCTGACTTTTTCTACAATGAAAGTTTGTATAAGCACAGTGATAATGAATATTGATATTTTATAACTACAGATTTAAAAATATTCATATTTTATCTTTATACAGAGCACTTAAAATCACACAGAAAATTATGTGGAACTGGACTGACTATTGCAGCAAATAATATTATCATTTTCTACTTGCTATTTTGTTATGTCTGTTGTATGCACTTTTTGATATATCCTTCCTGAATATCTGTTTTATTCATCACCACAGAAGATGAGTTAAAAAAAGAGCTGAGTATTTCAAGGCATTCTTTGTCACCAGTATAACCCAATAAAAAGCAGGCTCTGCATACAGATGTGAACCGAGGGATTGGCAGTAGATATTATCAAGTAGTATATATGCGACAAATACCTCCACCCCAAAATGTCCTCTTCGTTACATCAGTACATCACAACATGTAGTAGTAGTAGTAATATCAATTACAAGAATTCAACCAACTACTTGTTTGAATTAACCCACTGTTACCAGATTTGTATCTTGCAAGCCAGGTTGCAAGGTACACAGCCTAGAAACTAGTTGGGAGAAGTGGTGTATTGATCAATTAAACCAGCACAAATCTTGGTGCAAGCCCTCCTGAAGAGTCAAGTTGAAAGCACTATAATAAACTGGCTAACATTTCATGCTGTGGTCAGTTTTAGGAATAAACAAATTTGTATGGCTTCATTTTAACACTACAGACATATCCCCTCCCACAATCTGATCTTTGGGCAGAGGTGTTTATTTTCCTGCCTGGTTTTGGGGGAATAACCACATCACAACCAGCTGTAAAAAGAATGAATGGTCACTGCTGTAAAATTGTCACACTGAACTTCTACTATACAAACACAAAATAGCTGATTTGTTCCCTGATGAGTCTCTGAGAGTCCTGTTTACCACATCCATTGAAATGTACACACTCATAGATGTACAGGATTAAGTAGTCATCACATCTCACAGCTTTGCTCTCAGTTTTTTTCTGCAGCAGACTTATTTTAAATTGCATGTCTCATACAATTATCACAGTAAAACATTATGATACAGGGTGATTTTGCATGTGGAATAGGGGTACAAGTGAATCATTAGCTAAGGTTCACATTTATATATAGAAAAAAACACATGGCCCAAACCACTGGTTATGTATGAAGGCATATTAAATACTCACCTGAAGTGTTCAGTGTGTGTAAAAGTGGAATTAAATACAGATCTTGGGTTTTCATGATCTAACACAGGTGTCAGAGCACTCTTCAAAAGAGACCATTCAAAAAAGATTTTAAAGACTTAGAACATGAAGTATGTATCACTGGGGAAGACAGATGATAAGTCCTAAGCCAAGGGGCAGTTCTAGAAGTACAAATGTCTTCCTAATAAACTGAAAGACCTTGGTGCAAGAGTGAAAAGATAAGGGAAGATCAGTATTCAGTTGTTTCTCCAGAGAACAAGAATTATATGTATGTATGTTATTTACTCATTCTCATGAAGAAAGTAACTACAGCTCTTCAGGGATAAAATTCATAGTGGGAGGACAACAACCTTCTCAGAATCTCAAATGCCCAAAGTTCAGGGCTGTGTCATACCTGAAGCCAAGAATGAAGAGAGGAATTGGGCCTAAAAGTTTATCTTCCAAAAATAGAAAAAGACAAAGAAGAAAGAATTCACAGAAATGTATATATATAAAAATAATGCATTTTAAATTAAGATGAAACTTCTTAATTAATAAAGAATGCATTAATTTAGAACAATTCAAGCTGCTAAAAAGGAGAAAGTAAATGATAAGTCATACATCATGAGAAGTTTGAATCATGTTTTGATTATAGGCCTTCAGGGAGAGAAAAAACCCTGCTGTCCTACATTTGAAGCTTATTTGTCAGGTTGGAATTTTCACCTCTCTCATTTTTCTGTACTGTATTCAAAAAGATGTCTTTGGAGTAAGTCACTTTTGGAGAGACTTTGGAGAAAGTCTTGGACGTAGCATGGCTAAATGAAAATACTGGTGATCGGCAGCTAAAAAAAGAAATAGAAATCTTATAGTAGCAGAATAGCCCTTGCTAAATATTCTTTTGTGGTTTAACACAGAACAGACTGTCCGCAAGCATTTCTGTTGTCATTAGTGGTAACAGGACCCAGGGCTCATTCATCTCATCTCCAACCAACAACTTTTCTCATGAAATAAAACAGTATCCATGGGCTACTGCCATCTTTTCTATATTAAAAGCTCTATGGAAAGCCATAAAATGAGGTGCTAGGTTTATAGCTAAATTCAAAACCACTTGCCAGGAAGACTTTCATTGTTATTGGGTTTGCAGTGGTTCAAGAGAAGAGTTTTAATGCAGAAAGGAAGGGAAAGAAAATGCAGTACAGCACCTCCACGTATCCTTTAGTATCTAAAGAGGAATAATGTATTTTTCAGGAGCAGTTAACATGGCAGCTGTATATTTTTCAAGTTTTGATTTTATTCTCAAAACATTTCTAGCTAGTTATTTCCCACGTTAAGCAGATAAAGCAAATTGAATTACAGGATGAATAAAGCAGAGAGAACCTTCAGGCCTGGTGCTGTGAAAATCTGACATGGAGCTTGAAAAGTTTTCAAATCTACACACTTTACCATTTTTCCATACTCAAATGTGAGGTAACTTGAGAAACTTTAATGTATACAATTAAAAAAGAAGCAATGATTTCTGGTTGTTCCTCAGATTACAGAGTTTTGCCTGCTAAACTTCCCAAGGGCTCTTGGACCTGCCAAGATGGTACGATGAGTCTTGTCTCTTCCTTCAGAATGAAGAAGTTGTAAGAACTGCAATAAAGAGTTGGAAAACAATGCTGAAAAGCAGCAGAGGTTGGCAACTCCTGCCTTGTATGCAACTTGAGACCGCCTTTCTATCTTTCTGAAACTTGCATAACTAGGATGAGTCATTTGCAGAATTTCATGTCAGTGGCCTTCCAAGAGAGTTATCCAGTAAATAAGACATGTATCCATCCAGAAAAGCCCTGGAGTCTGTTTATAAGACAACAGAATATCTAAATGAAGTAGACAAAAAATGAAAATTAGAAGTAGAAAGTCAGTTTCTTTGCCTTAGTTATGTGCATTTTCATACACCTTTCTTTAAAGTATGTTCATGCATGTCTTCATAGAAATATATCTGACACTTCAGTATGAAGAATGGCCAGCGGAAATCCTTTCACTGGTGTCCAGGTTTGAACCCTCAGGTTTAAGAGAGTGCATAAAAAGAAAAGAAATTTCTTTATACTGCTCAGTTTTTGTCAGTTTGGATGAGGTTTTATTGGGAGCATTACAAGGGAGATCTGTCAGAAATCTGGGGGAAAAAAAACCACAAACCCTATCATAGAGTCTTTATAGCTGTCTTAGGAGTGCTGTGGCTATCTGCCCAAAAAGAACTGAATAGAAAACAAGCAAATATAATCTAATATGCATCACAAGCATATGATGGTGGCAACTGGTCTCATTAGGATTTGAATGATCAATCTAATTGTGAGAGAGTCTACAGTTCATTCCTAATCTTACTGTCATCCTTATGTATATAAAGTGAGGGGATGCTCTACCTTCTTCTTCCGCAACTCCAGAAGTGCATTAGACATCAGAGGATTCTTGCAAATCCTCCAGCTCCCCAAGGATGCTACAGACATCCCCATCTTCTTCCATCAACTCTTCTTTAGCTGGCTTCCTGAGAAATGTAGTACAAGTGTATGAATTTGGATGGGCCACAACACACAGCACAACAAAATGTGCTCAACTCAAGGTCCATCCAACAGCAGATTTCATTTGACCTGCATATAAGTTCATCACTCTCCAGTGGACACCTTGGAACTCTTTTTGAATCTGTTGGGCCATTTTCTTTTTTCATTATCATTCCACAGATGTGAAATGGATGTAAAAATCAAAGTCACTAAATAAACAAAATGAAAGAAAAAAAATCACAGAGGCCTCTTGGCAGGAGAGAAATAATACATCCTACTGAAGGTATTTCTACAACTAAGAGCAGAAAGGAAGCTAGGAAGATGGATGTTAGCAAAGAAATATTATTCATGTTCATTTCGTTTTAAATAGCATCAAAGACTAGTAATTTATCTGTGAATTAAGTGAATAAAGATATGCAGAACTAAAAGCTACCTCTCAGACTAGAAAAAGAACTGAAAGGATGTAATTTGCTTCTTTGTGCTTGTAGTTGTTTACACTCACCACAACCAGAAAGATATCCTGACAGAAATGCCAACAGACAACACTCTTCCTATAGCCACCAGGAAGAAAAGAATGCATATTTAGAGGTCATCTTTTCATAGAGATACCTGGGCACCTGTTCGTCACCTTTCTACAGGGACAATTTGAATTTTCTCTGATAACAAGTGCTCCTGACTCAACAGAGCCAAGACACCCAACCTCAAAGCTGAAGATCCATATTTAATTACTTGCCACAGAACCTTGGGAATTGACCCAAACACTGAAATCTCTCTAATGGCAATTTTTACCCTCTTGATTTTTTGCTCTGTGGATGTGCTGAAGAGACCCAACTGGCCTAGTTTCAGCTTAACTCCCTCACTTTTTCTAAAGGCACGGCTGCACCTCTTTCTCCAAAAAACCAAAAAAAGTATCAATTTGGAGATGAGGAAGGGCACAAAGTACTGTTTTCCTTGGATGAAGACAAAAATCAAAATCTACTGAGATAAAGATACTCTTTCAAATTTTGTTTTTCTTAATTATTCACCTCTTGCAATCATCATGTAAGACATTCACATCTGGCGGGTACATATCTCTGTCAGAGCTGCTCTCTTCTACAAGCTGGCACAACTACTTGATCTTAGAAAAGATCAAGGAGAGAGCGCCGGAGTGTTATAAAACATGCTACTGCACTGCAATGAAAAATGTGAAACAGGTCATAGGGTTTTTAGCACTACAGGACATATTTGACCAGATATCCTCGTCTGTACTATATTTAGCGCCATAATTCAGCGCAAATATATAGTACATTAAAAAGTGCCACAGATTTTTGTATTTAGCAGAAGGGGTTAAAATAAAAAGATAAATATTTTGTTAAGAAATCATCCACAGTGACCCAACACATACATTTCAATATTTAATGGATGCTTAGGCCCTTACTACTAAAAATAAATCCAGAACCACATTTTTCATTGTCTAATAGGAAAGAAAATCAATTCCTTTTAATCACGAGATATATATGGTAGTGCCAGACCAGAAAATATTACCATCTTTTTTAATGAAATGGTACTTTAGACTCAACAATTTCAATTACTCTGTGATTGCAAAAGTGGCAGCAACAAGCAGTTCTTGACAAAATCAAGCAGTTTGCATGAGAAAGCCTTCAGAACATTTTGCTAATCATTGTCCCAGCTAGCATATTCCAAGTGGTGCTATTTTATGGGCTGTCATCCCTGAAGTCGAAAAATAATGTCCATTCACAGTAGTCTCAGAAAAGTATTCTTATTTGTGCATATTATCATTTTGCTATCCTTTCATTTAATTTCTCCTGCTGCACACACACATACCCCCCTTTGTTCAGTTCACCTGTTTTACTTTTTCATGTGCACCTCCTTTGAAAACAGTTCAGAAGTTAACCAGTACCATCAGCCACACACTCAAACGCTGTGGCTTTCCTTACGATGTTATCTAGCCTTGATCAAAGATTAAGGGTGTTTTTTTTCTAGACCTTGTGGGCATTTACTTTTAGCATACCTGGGTTTGGATTCTGTTGAGCCCTCTGAACCACAGAATTTGTCCACGTCGAAGTTCTCTCTCTGCATGATCAATTTCTTCAACATCTTCATTGAGTTCTTCCTCGGGGGCTTCCTCCTTCTCAGTGAGCCTCCCTGCCTCCTTTAAAAACTTTAGCCTACTTGTTGGGATGGTTGCAATGACCTAAAATTACAAAAAAGTACTGAAAACATAAGCCTCATTCAATAACCATAGTGCAATAATCTGCTCATTGCAGAAGAACATTGACATTCTAATGAAATCTACAGTCTTCCAGGGAAGCTAAGATAAGCATATTCACAATAGTACTTTACACTTACACAACTCCATCTTAGTCCAGAAATACTTAGTTTGCTGTGTAAACAATTAGCATTAATTGCATAGCTAAACCACATTGGCAATCCACAGCTGTGGAGTAAGTCTAAGGCTGGGAAAAATGTTCTTTCTCAAAAGACTTAAAGCAGATGTTTTTATTTGAAGGTAGTTATATAATCTTGGCAAGATCAATACTTCTGCAGCTAGAGTTTGGGTATTTCTAATGACTTAAGATAATGAATGTTAATGTGAGCTGAAAATTAGTTGCACCTCATGCTTAAAAATCTTCTCACACTACACTGGTTCCTGTGTTTAGCTTCCCTTTCGTTTGGCAGGTTGAAATGCTTTTGTCAGCATGTCTCAAAAACGAGGTTTCTGAAAGGGATGGGTTTGACTGCCTCCCTGTTGGACTTACAGACCTAGCTCTTCCTCTGTGTCCTTGTAACTAATAAATCCTGATTAACTCAGCCCCAATTCTCATTCTGTTTGTCCACCAAAGTGGTCCTTGGATATAATTAACATAGGAGACAGCAATAATCTTAAAGATGTGCACATTCAGTGTGACTCTCCTGGGTTATTTTCTCTTTGTTCTAATTCCTTTTGCCAGCTTACATAAAAATACATGCAGTTGGCCATTTAAACAAGACACAACCTGGAGCATATTGACCACTTAAAAAAATCCCAAATTTCCTACAAAGTTAAATCCATAAAAACTATTTAGCAAACAAACAAACAAAAAAAAGTGCTGCAATTTTCTCTTTTGTTTGTCTTTGTTTCAGCATGGAGCAATCGCATCTCTGAAGCCCAAATGTGCAAAAGACAGGAGATAAAAACAGTTGCAGGAAAGCTGGTGAGGATGTATCTTACAGTTCTGGAAAACTGAACTGGATGTAGTGAATACACATGAAGAGGCACCAAATATTTGCAGGATAAAAAGAAACTGCTGAGTTTGTGAGGGTCTCCTTGAACTTCATGAGCCACAACTCCACTTATATTCTTTATAAAATCAAAGAAATGTCAAAACCCCCACCAGCTTCACCACTACTACAGAACCTTCTTAAAATGCATTTTGGGGTGGAAAACCAAGATGCAGACTTGGAAAATTAATGAACTGGCTGACACCAGCAAAGACAGAACAGGGTTAAAAAGAAAAGGTAAGTGCTAGTCACTTAAATACTTACTGAAACTCCAGCTTTCCAGCTTTCAAAACACTACAAAGCCAGCACTCTACAGAAAGGAGCTACCTGGGAGGGTTTGGCATCTGATGGAAGTAATGGTGGTGAAGTACTTGCAAGACAGTACACATAGAAACAATTGTATTTGGTGGTGATTCTGTGCGATAGAACATACTTCCTCTTCACGACCTCTCTCAGCCAGGCTGACACATTCTGCTCCAATTCTTTTCTTAGGGTGTTTGCATGTCTTTTTGTTTGCTCATTTGTTTTCCATATCTGCAGACACCTGCCCAGTTCAGGTAATGGCACACTCAATTGGCCGGATTTAGATTAAGAAACTGAATATACTCCCCATAAAATTCTCATAGTTTTAAAAGGTGATCGATAATTCTGGGACTGTAACATGAAATATTTTAGAAAGACTTGGCTTTCAGAAGTGATGTGGGCCACCTTTTAGAAAATGGTCCCTCAAAGCATCTCAAGAGTGGCTTCCTAGAAGTAAAACCTTAAATCATGTTTTAAAGTGCCGGTTTTAACATCTCAGCCTGAAAATCTTGATTGGTTCTAGTGGTTCAAAGGAACAGAGCACATTCAGGAGACTAATAAAACAAAGGGATAACAAGTTTGTTTCGTGCTAAACTAGAATTAGTCATAGCAGAAGAGAAAAGGCTGAGAAGGACGGGAGGCACCTCGACTAAAGGAAAAGTCTCTCATACTGTAGAGCTGCATGAAGAGAGGACTTGCACAGAGTGTAAATCATGTAAAGATGCAAATGCATTTGTTTAGCTTGTGTTTTTCTTCTCTGGACACTAAATACTGCTGGGCTACAAGGGAAAGAGTTTTACCCTCTGTATTTGCTTTATGTAAAAATGTAGTTTTTCAGTGCTAAAATTGTTGAGGTATTCCAACAGCAATTTTAATTTGATGGCTAGGCTCTCATAACAAGGCTCAGCCAACTATGCCCATCCTTAAACAGCAAAGAGATGCTGATATTATTCTTAGTTTTCAGTGGTCAAGTAATAACCATGTATAACAAAATTTAGAAGTCAAATAGTACATTGATCGAAGGCTGTGGGAAGTTTATTACAGCTGGTCTAATAAACCTGCTAGGATTTTTCTCCTTTTCCCTGCTTTTCTTCCCCCCTTTCCCAAAGTTGGGCATTTTCCCATCAGTTGAAAACAAATCTTTTCGTTCCAAGAATTAGCACACTGACTTTAGATCTTCCTCCTGCAAAGCAAATCCCATCTTCAGCAGAACAACCTAATAGTGGTGGGTTTCAGCAGCATATGCATTAAAAGCTGTCATGTCTCTGAGGCCCAATTGTCCAAAATACTGTTTTCCATTAGAGGACAACTAACTAGATTTGAAAGCTAGCATCTGATCATTACAATGCCATCAGAACCAAATGAGTATTCAATTGCAGCTGACAATTTCTTGCTGTTTCTTCACAGTGCCAAACTAGCTGATCTCTGTGTAGCTTCACAGCTGAGAAGCAACACATAATTTCTCATTTTTACTGTGTCAGGTGGCATCAGCTTAAATACATTAATAATGTATTCAGAGATGAAAAAAAATAATGTTATTAAGTTTGCTGTATGTGTTTGTGCTTAAAAGCATCGCAGTATGTATTTTAACAATACTGACTGTAGATGTGTTGTAACTTCTAGTCAGATAATCACATAACTTGTCTCACTGACACGTGCTTTTACATCTCTTATATAAGTTTATATGAGCTAATAATGACACAGGGTGTAGCAGAATTTTAATGTGACACATGAATTAAACTGCACTTTCCTGCAACTATTATAGGAAAAAGATCCTTTTTTTTTTAATCTGCTCTTCCATCCTGCAGGGAAGTAGGTGGATGAGGATCACTGAGGGTATGTGTTAAATGCACTGGACTTAGTCCTGCACCAGTAACAAGGCTATCATGGACTGGCTGAGTGGGTGTTTCAGCAAGAAAATGAGTGGGTTGATAGAGAACTGGAACTAAACATACACGTGCTGCCTTGGGTACTCTATTGCAGCGAAGGTCACCATGCACTGGCCCTTCCTATGCTCTTTTTGTGACTAGAGGACTAGGTTATGAATCAGTGTCTTTCCTGAAAAAGCCTAACTGAAGATGACCTTGGTGATAGCACGTCCTGCTTAGGGAAAGAAAAGATATGAAAATTAACAAAAATCAAAAGGAACAGTGGGATAAATTATCCTTATTGCTCTGTCTGCTCTTGAAGTACTTAGAGAGCACCTGTATTTCGGTGTGTTCTACAAGTGGCATTGTGAGAGAGCAAGGAAACAGGATAGTAGGACTATGAGCAATATCACATCTTTGATGGTTTATAAAAACAAAAGACAGAATTCTGCATACCTGACCCCATACAAGTTCTCCTAGTCCAATAAATACACACCACATCCACTGGTCAAGCTGCAGGGGGGAACAGCTAAATGGTTTTCCTCCAAACTGGACAATTACTATCTACAAAGAAAAGCAGAGAAGAAAGGGGGTCAGTATTTGCTGGGGACAAAATAAAACAAACTAAAAAATTACCCCCTCCACATTCCTCCCCCCAAAAAGCCCCAACAACTTTCAGTCATATTTTACTTGAGATTTTAATTTGTCTTGTGCATATTATAGCTCTGCTGGTTTCACTCCAACAATATTTTACCAGGAGAATAGTCAAACATATTGCAAACGACCTTTAGTTTAATGGACTCAATCTAAAAAGCACCAAAAGCAAAATGCTCTCATATTCCACATAGGTTGTTTGGCACTCATTTGACACTACCCGAGGTACAGTTTGGGAACCCATCCAGCAAAACCTCAGAATCTCAGTCACTACAAATCCAGCCGTATAAACTTATTCACCTCAAATTAGGGGTCAGAAAAAGCCATAACAGTTCAGACTAAGGCTTCTGCAGCCTCACACCTAACAAAGGTGATACAGGAATGCCCAAGAAGAAATAATGACTGTCCCCATGTGATCTCCCAGATTCTGAGTATTCTCAGCTGGAGATCTGTTGATTCTGGAATAGTTTATTTTGAAATGCCCACTGCATAAGAGATTTTTCCTCTAATTAACATTTTATTGCACTGTTACAAATGTGTTACCATGGACAGACTGATAGGATACCAACTCTAGTCCTGCTGGAGAAAGAGGGGGGGACAACCCCACACCATGCAGTAGGATAACCGGCACACAGAACCTGACCAAGTTTCTAGGCCTGGTTAGATTGTGAAGGTTTTGCTGACAAAGTCAGATATTACTGATATTTTTGTTAGTAGTGCTGTTGCATAACCAGGGAGCTGAAATCACAAGCCAGAGATTTATACTGACTGTCAAAGGCTGAAAAACACAAGTTCACAAAGTGGTAGTCAGGTCTTAGACACAAAAGAACACTAATACACAAAGTGGTTGATTCCCTTTGTGAGTGAATAAACACAAACTATGAACACAAATTCACCCATGTGAAGTGCAAATACACAGGAAGAGGGAAGGGACAGGGAATGGAAGGTAGTAGATAGGAAGGAGGAAAATGATTGGAGAGAGTAAGGAAAAAGGAGGAGACAGAACAAAAACTGTGAATATGACACTCAAATTCTAAGCAAGAAATTGCAAGTCTGTATTGAGAGATTGCTAAGTGCTATATGGCAGATACGGCATGTTTTAATCCATCTGCCCTCACTGTGACAAAACTTTACTGGTTCTGAAAGCAGAGAAAGGATTTAAAGAAATCTATTGCTTGTCTGTGGACAGGAGTGGTAACTACCCTGTTATTTCTCAAGCTGTTGTAGCTCTCTCAGGAGCACTTTCTGATCCTTACTGAGGAGGCATTCTAATAGTCTCCATATTTGTTACCTTGAAAATTTGGCCACTGCTTCTACTTTTTCTTTGTGGAGGGATTTAGGAGGAGGACTAAACTATTAGTTAATGGAACTACTGCACTCAAAGATGAAATAGCAAAGCCATTAGTCTGTACTTCACAGAAGGCGTAGTAAATATATATGGAACTAAGACAGTCTGCAGTATGAAATAAAGCCACTTCTGTAATCTCCCACATCCATCTACATAATCTAACCTCAATCATTTTGGTTTAGAGTAAGATGCTTGGCTCACTCATCCAGCTATTAAAACACACAGCCAAAATTCCAAATACTTTCCTGAGATTGCTTCAGCAAGCAACATTATGCAAGCTGTATTTCCACAACGTAATACACGAAGTGGAAAACAGAAAGATTAACCTTCTGCTGTCTCAAGAAACATGACCTGGTTTTAAAAAGAGACTTAAAAGCAAGTAGGAGTTACAGCCTTTCTTATGTTACAATGGCTTTTTCGATTCACTGTTGGAGTGCAAACCTAGTGTTTTGAAGTTTGCACTTAAAGTATTTCAGCTACTAGGGAAGCAGGAGAGAGTGAGCAAAATCAGCAGCCAGTTCAGAAATGTGGCTAGTAGCTACATGACACTGTTCCTGCAGCCAGACAACTGAAAAGTAATGCCTAGAACTAAGAAAACATCCTCAAACACTACCCATGATTAAAAATAAATAAAGAAAGAAAGAATTAGAGATGAGTGTGAGTTTGTCAGGCCTCTCCTAAAGGCATTTTAGTTCCTGTTAGTAAACCCATGTTTTCAAACTAGCTGTTAAAGAGCATCACTGTCAAGTTCTACTACCAATCACTGGTGTCCTTTTTCCCATACTTAGTTTGAGTGGTTTTCCCTTTGCTGTTTCAAACCACTATAGCCCAGTTTCTAATAGCTCCACCCTCATTACTACTTCCATGAGAAATATCCCAATACTGACAGCTTCCAGCATACCAATGCAGAACTGAGCAATAATGTCGAGACAGAAATAGCTCAAATCTAAGCAACTATGAGGGCTGCAGCAGGCTCCTAAGAGGTAATGTCAAGTGGTATTAAGTACAGGATAGAAGTCAGCAAATGGATGGATACAGGAGTGGAAGGAGGAAGCTGAGTTCTTACAGAAGAAAAATCACAACTATTTGGGAAAAGTGTATTTCTGTCATGATGCTCACACATGACTGAGACAGCAAACTCTTGAGATAGACATGAAGAATTACCACCAAGGCACAGTATTACTGAGAATGTTGAGTAACATTAGGCAGTGGCATTTACCCTCAGAAGGCAGTGGCATTTACCCTCAGAAGAACAGATCAGCATTAGCTATTTGAAAGCTAATTTATCTATTCACAGAGTAGTAAATTAAAGTAAAATGCTTTTTTTTTGCTATTGATTGGTATACTATTTAATAATTTCTTCTACAAAAAAAAAACCAAACAGTTCCAAGACCAAAAAATCGTAATGGATGTTATTATTGCACATATTCAGATTAATTTAGGGACTGACCTACTTAAAACAATAAAAAATTATGCTTTACTAGTACGACTACATAACATACTCCATTACTAACACTTGCACTGATTCAAAAAATATGTGAAACTAGGTGCTTTACTGTTAAGTGTACCCCCTACAACATTTAGGTTTAGAAAGAAAGAAAATGTACAAAAGTTACACTTCTGATGAACACTTACTAATTCTTGCCCAAATCATTACCTGAATAGCAAATGTACCCAATACAATAGTGCAAAAAATAGGATTTCTGAAGATGCCATCAAAGACATTCCTTTCACCATGGATTTTCCGTGCGTTGATTTCATTGAAAAGCTGCATCATGACGAAGGTATTGAAGATAATGGTGTAGTGCTCTGAAGGAGGAGAGTGAAGGGGTGCATTCCTCCCACTGTCAATCTTGAACATTTTCTCACCTAGGCATAAGACAAAAATAAAGGTTTCCACTAGAATAAGTTAATCAAACTTAAAAGTGCATTTCCGTTGTTTGCTTTAGCTAGTTGACTCCTGTGCTCTGCTTTACCAGCTTGCTTTCTGCACTTAATACATATACGCAGAATTTATAACGCCAGTAAGCAAAAGTTATCTAAACTTCTTGAGCAACGAGCTTCTCAAATGACAGAATCATAGAATAGAATCATAGAATAGTTAGGGTTGGAAAGGACCTTTAGATCATCCAGTTCCAACCCCCCCGCCATGGGCAGGGACACCTTAAGCTAAATCAGATCACCCAAGGCCTCGTCCAACCTGGTCCTGAACGCTGCCAGGGATGGAGCATTCACAACCTCCCTGGGCAACCTATTCCAGTGCCTCACCACCCTAACAGGAAAGAATTTCCTTCTTATATCCAACCTAAACTTCCCCTGTTTAAGTTTTAACCCGTTAACCTTTGTCTTATCACTACAGTCTCTAATGAAGAGTCCCTCTCCCGCATCCCTATAGGCCCCCTGATGACTTTTACCTATTAACTCAGTATATCTATGCAAAGTTTTCAGTAGTGCTTTTCCTATAACCAAGTAGTAATTATTCTAAGCCAATTCTTTCTGATTTTCCAAGCACCTGAGACCATGTCTGTGATTTTCTACAATAGGTAGAAGCAACCACTCTTCAGCAGGTTTTACCCATTTGCTAATTCAGTATGGCATAAACTCTTGACAAGCATTCAAGCATTTTAATGATAAAACACACAAACATTCCTGGTTTTAAATGGATTTGGGTTTGATCACGCTGCTTGTCTGCTTTGCAAGCACACCATGAGGCACTGCTCCTTATTTGGATGATTTTACTCGCTTTTAGATCTAGTCAATAAAAAAGCAAGATACAACCTATGATGAGTAACTGTAAAAATGAGGAAAGTTTTGAAAAGATACTTGTACCTGAGGGACCTCTTTCTTTGTGGAATGGTTTAGTTTGGAAGGAACCTTTAAAGATCACCTATAGTTCAATACCCCTGCCATGGGCAAGGACATCTTTCAGCAGAATATGTTGATCAAAGCCCAATCATAGAATCATAGAATAGTTAGGGTTGGAAAGGACCTTAAGATCATCCAGTTCCAACCCCCCTGCCATGGGCATGGGCACCTCACACTAAACCATTCCACCCAAGGCTTCATCCAACCTGGCCTTGAACACTGCCAGGGATGGAGCATTCACAACTTCCATGGGGAACCCATTCCAATGCCTCACCACCCTTACAGTAAAGAATTTCCTCCTAATATCCAATCTAAACTTCCCCTGTTTAAGTTTGAACCCATTACCCCTTGTCCTGTCACTACAGTCTCTAATGAAGAGTCCCTCCCCAGCATCCCTATAGGCCCCCTTCAGATACTGGAAGGCTGCTATGAGGTCTCCACTCAGCCTTCTCTTCTCCAGGCTGAACAGCCCCAACTTCCTCAGCCTGTCTTCATACAGGAGGTGCTCCAGTCCCTGATCATCCTTGTGGCCTCCTCTGGACTTGTTCCAACAGTTCCATGTCCTTTTTATGTTGAGGACACCAGAACTGCACACAATGCTCCAGGTCAGGTCTCACGAGAGCAGAACAGAGGGGCAGGATCACCTCCTTCGACCTGCTGGTCACGCTCCTTTTGATGCAGCCCAGGATACGGTTGCTTTCTGGGCTGTGAGCGCACACTGAAGCCGGCTCATGTTCATTTTCTCATCGACCAGCACCCCCAAGTCCTTCTCTGCAGGGCTGCTCTGAATCTCTTCTCTGCCCAACCTGTAGCTGTGCCTGGGATTGCTCTGACCCAGGTGTAGGCCCTTGCACTTGGCATGGTTAAACTTCATGAGGTTGGCATCAGCCCAGCTCACAAGCGTGTCGAGGTCCCTCTGGATGGCATTCCTTCCCTCCAGGGTATCAACCGAACCACACAGCTTGGTGTCATCGGCAAACTTGCTTTGGCAAAATCCAGTGTGACTTTGAACACTTCCAATGATGGAGCATCCACCTTCTCTGGGCAATCTGTTCCTGTGTCTCACCACCACATTGTAAAAAAAATTCTTATGTGCAACCAAACCTACACTCTTTCGGTTTAAAAACACTGCCCCTTGTCCTTTCACTATAGGACCTGCTGAAAGGTATCTCTCTGTCTTTCGCAGAAGCCCCCTTTATATATCAAAAGGCTGCAACAAGGTCTCCCCTTAAGGAGCCTTCTTGTCTCCAGGCTGACCCAGCCCAGCTCTCTCAGCCTGGCTCCAGAGCAGAGCTGCTGCAGCCCTTGGAGTGTCTCCGTGGCCTCCTCTGGACTTGCTCCAATAACTCCATGTCCCTCTTTTGGTGTTGCCCCAGAGCTGGACCAGGATTGCAGGGAGGGTGTCTCACCAGAGCGCAGCAGAGAAGGAGACTACCCTCCCTGACCTGCTGCTCACGCTCTGGGGGTGCATCCCAGCGCACGGAGGGGTTCTGGGATCAAGCACACTCTGATGGCTCATAACCAATTTTTCATCTACTTTCTTATGCACAAAGTTTACAGGTAACAGTTATTGAAAGAGGCATTGTGTCCTGGGCTCAGCAGTAGCAGTCATTTTTCTCCTTAGTAGCTGGTGCTGTGTTTTTGACCGGCTGGGCTTAAACCATGGTACACTGTCTTAAAGTAAGGATGGTCATTCACATGAAGCATAACTAATGAATGAAGTACCACAATATTACCCCATTTCATAACCAGTGTTTTGTTAATGACAGCAAATTAAAACTTCTCTATCCTACTAGCATAATATTAAGAATTTCTGAAGAAAGAAGAAAAGTTTCTGCAGATTTTCGCCAGAGAAATTAATCATTAATTCCATCAGCTATCAGTGAGCGCTTTCTTGCCTTGCGATATTTGAGCAGTTCATGTTCAAGTCACTTGGAATAATGAGCATGTTTCCAAAGAATTTGGCTTTTAGACTTTTGACAGAAATTAGATTAGGATATCACAAATACAGCAGTAACACAATATGAGGCCACAAAACTTAGAGTGCAAGAGAGCAGATAGTTTAAAGAAGAGGTTTATGCCATACTGGATTAGCAGTTGCTAATCTGGATTCCTAGGAAATCCAGACCTCCACAGAGGTAACTAAGTATTGTATTCAAATATTCTACTTACTACATAAAAACAGTAAAGGAAAAAATTAATGGAAAAACAGATATAATAATTTTATCCATTATAGATACATACACACATACAAGCACACACATTACATCTATTTGCTTTCATTCAGTACACACACGAACACAAATACATGAATAATTCTTCCCTCAGTCAAAGTATCGGTCCTTAAATCTCTATTATTGCATTGCATCCCTTAAAAAGCCTAAAAGCAGAACATGCTGCTATTGTGGAGTGGCACTGGTTAGACCCATAACTACTTTTATTTCCAAACGTTCCAAAAGGCACTATAGTACATCAATGTTATTATGCCTAGTTGCTGAGGTTATGATTTATTTTTAATACTACAGTTTGACAGAACTAGACAATGACTTCTGGATTTCCAATGTACCTGATGTCTTAAATGCACTACTGTATGTTCAAACACAATAGATTTATTGCCACATCATAGAAAAAAAAAAAACAACCAAAAATGTGATGTACTAGTCTCTAGAGAAACCAAGTACAAAAAAAAAATAAACTATTAGTTGGTCAAAATAAAACTAATTCTCATTAATTTGGGATTTAATTATCAAAACACTGCATTTAGAACATCATCTCACTGCAGAGCTAAGACCCGTGGAGTTTGGAAAAGACTATTTCATAGGCTTATCAGAAAATTGGTTGTGCTGCGTCCTTCAAAGTATGCATGGATTTTCCACAGACACACAGAAATAATCAGAACAGGGTGAAGAGAGGTCAGGAGAAAGTATTTTAAACCATAAAACTTATCAAAAAGCCATTAAAACTCCCCATAAAGTCCACAGAAGTTCTTGTTCCAAGATTCATATCACATGAATTACCAAGAAGAAGGCTCAAAAAACTCCTAAGAATCATAAATTTACAGTTACAGCTTATATGGAAGTCAGTACATAAAGAAAAAAATCTGAAAGAGAACACACGTAATTTAAGGATGATGACACAGTGACAAGAACACAATACCCAACTGATAACATTATCAGTCCTTTGAGCAAAGTTCACTTACTACTGTGAAGGAACAGAATCTATTATTAGACCCTGCTAGTCCCGGCACCAAGAAACATTCCTCCTCCTTCCCTCCCCTCTCCAAAATACAGCTTATGAAAAGCATCTGTTGCTAGCAAAGCCTGAGGAGGAGTCCAGCCATCTCATAAATTAGATTTTGTTTTCCCCTTTTAATATCCATCCTAGATATAAAATGTCTAAACAGAGTGCTATTTGTATCACTTAATACTAATTACTTGCTTACCAATACTACAGAAGATCAGCATTATTCCTGGACTATGGCAAACATTTTGCTCCTGATTAGAGCTTCTCCAGCTATTGGTAAAATGGATCTTGATTTTTGCTATGTTTATATTGTTGCTGTTAATTTTTTGCTACATGCCTATTAAAGATGACAGATCTCAAAAGGAAACTTCGGAATAGAAGAACCAGGCTAGATACTCTGCTTAAAATGCAAACCTATGCTACACTTTAACATGAACTTTTGGCAAAGCCCGGATTTTGTTAGGAGGCAGAAAAGCTCACTGAGGCCTTTCCCAGGGGAAACAACAACTGAAAGGTGACTCAGTCGCTCTATTGCATGTTTTCTATTACCCCTACTATTTCTGATCCCATTAAACACTTCACTTCTGCTAGCTCTTTCACTAAGACAGACTTATATGCATTAAGTGGTTACATTTACAGCTTTCTGACATGTTCTAAACCAAGCAACAGGCATAACAAACTTCCTTACCGACAAAAAGAAGTGTAAATATGAGAGTGAGCTGATACACAGCGTGGCCCAGAATGTTCTTCATCATGGTACGGGATATAAGAGGCTTGTTCCTGCCATATGGCTTTCTCAGCAACAGAGCCTCAGTGGGAGGTTCAGTGGCCAAAGCAAGGGAGGCAAAGGTGTCCATAATGAGATTGACCCACAGCATCTGCACGGCTTTCAGAGGAGAGTCCTGTGGAGACAGAAAGTTTCACATTTCCTAGAAAAATAATGGTTGTCAGGTCTTTTACTGGGATTTCATTTCTTCCTGTGTGATGCCAGCAGTGCTGAAGATGGGACACTGAAATCCACAGCCCTTTAGTCTGTCCTGCTATGTCCTTTCTTGTCTTCTTACGCAAGACCAGTATGACAGGACACACAGTGATCTGAGCAAAGATAAATTATTTCTCTTCAGTCCCTTAAATCAGGAATATTTACAATCACACAATGCTTATGAAGCATAACAGGACGCTTTATGACAGATTTTACAATATCCTCTGTTACTTCATGCATCATGCTGAACTTTCCAGCTGAATTTAGGTAACTAGATAACACAAGTGGGAGTTCCTTTCCTGGAAGAAAAATTATACTGGAACAGTTTAAAAAGTAATGTTTCCGTTTACTATAAATGCCCTATCTGTTTTGTCAGAAACAGCTTGAAATTATTAACAATTTATGAAACAATTCCTGAGACATGTGAACACATCTTACATCGATAAGACCTTTTAAAAACAGTGGTGAATAAAAAAAAGCCTGATATCTGGATTAAAAAAAAACTCAACACCCCAAAACTCATTAAAATATATCAAATATGAAAAAATAATGAATTCCTTGTTATTTCACTGGGTAACAGGATAGTATATTTGAAACTCTGGAACTGGAAAGAAAAACTCAAACATTACTAATTTTCTGAAGCAAATCTCCAACCACTAGAAGGAGCTCTTTCCTCACTCAAATCAAGAGTCTATGGTCATATTACAGAGGACTTGAGATCTCCTTTTAAAACATCCCAAAAGAAAATAAATAAAACAAACTAACACAGATCTCCAGAGAACTCGAGATGATTATTAGAGAGTTTGGATTTGAAATTCACTAGGGCAGCTGTAATGATAGATGCAACCTCTTCAAGGAGCCATATCAGGAAGAATGAAAGAGGTTCTTCTGTATCTAACAACCTCCTTCCTATGCTTTTAGACTGAAGCCAGCATGGGCAGCATTAGTAAGGTCTGCTTTCTGTTTCGGATAGATGTTTTTTATTAGAAAAATAGAATCTCAAAGGTAACAAGGTATCAGCATGACAGATCTTATGATGGAAGGGAGTTAATCTGCAGTGTGGAAGTTGGAAGATCTGAGCACCTATTTTTATGCATTACATTACCATGCTGCTGTAATAATGAAGCAAAAAAATCTATGGACCAGTATACGAGCCAAATCAAAGCCAATAAATTCACCTCATGAACTCTGTCCTTTTTTTCAAAGAGTTAAAAGTTCATTTTTAATGAAATATTGTCAAATAATGAGGGCCAATTCGGTATCTCAGGAACATACGGAGAGCAATGGTAAGTGGTTTGGTCTCTTGTGGATCTGGTTTATATTCCAACTCTCCCTTGCGAGAAACTTATTTCCTCTTGAAAACATGTATTTAACATCCCTACAGTTAGATATATTTTGATACATCTTATTCATAAACAAAAAAAACCAACAAACTAATTTTTGGCTTATTTGAAGGGATGGAGAAAAGCAACCTCCTGTTTCTAAGTTCTACAGGTTGGCTACATTAGGGAAGATTAGCATAAATAGATTTTTGACCTCTTGGTTATGTGTTGCATTAACTGGGCTTATGTGGAGAGTTCAGTCACTCATTTGGTATGCAGCTGCAGAAACAGGAAACATCTTTGTCGTTAGAGGTGGCTAAAAACCTGAAAGCAATCAGGACAAACTTGGTTCCAAATTGAGGCCTCATTTGTTTTTTATTAATACTAATGCCTCAAACAAGGAGAGTACTTTCACTAAAAGCAGTTTGTTGCTAGGGCACAGTATATAGAGAAAAAAGAAAACATGGTTTCTACTGAACAATTTTCCTTGTCATACTTCTACCTGTTGGGTTAATAACTTTTCTAGAGAAACATTCTCTACTTTGAAATGTTACAACAGCTGAATTTCCACTCCCTGTGCTGACTTCTATGTCAGTAAAACTGAATTTGTCTGTTACGCTTAACAAATACAGTTAAATATTCAGGTGTCTATCAGAGCCTGATGTATTCCTAGCATAACGAAGAGGCAGATTATTTCAGTCTCTAAATCACGCAAGTGTAGTTGGCAGTCATCAGTTTTGGCAACAACTTGTTCTCACCATTTCACACTGCCAATCACCTTGTGTGGCTATGGTGCCCCTAATAATTATCTATTATTGGCAGTGCTACACTGCTCAGTCAAGTGTGAAAGCTCATTCTAAGCTGAAGCCAAAACATTAAATACACATTAGTCTGGGCAGGCAGTGGAATGAAATTTCCACTGCAACTCTATCTGATTTCTGATTAGTTGGTGGAAGCTGAGGAAAATACCTATCAGCTAAGGAGCTTAGTCTTCCATTACAGATTTTAGTCACTTATGCAAGTGGGATGCAGATTCAGTGTTCTTCTCATTTTGGTCACTAACTGACTAGCACTAGTTAGCTTCTAACTCACTTTCTGAAAAGTTTGGGGATGAAAGCTGCTCAAATTGCACCCAAAATCACCAGTTATTTGTCAAATTCCTTTCCACTTGACCTTGGAATAGGTTAGCTTTGGCCTAGAGGTAAAAGGAAAATGTCCCTTAAATCAAGTGATGTTACACTTCATCTTCAAAACACTTAAAAGTACAAACTGCCAAAGGCTGGAAATAAACTACAAATCTTTTGTGACATGCAGAGCCTCACAAATTTTAGAGCTTGTTACTTTTGATTTAGATGACAAGCTGTAGGAGAGGAAAAAGGTATTTTCACCTTTACCTCTTCACTCCCACTTGTCAAGAGAACACATGCATGGGTTTAAAAAAATGAGCATTTCTGGTGGGTTAATCTTATATCCACCAATGCAAAGAAATGTCAGCCCTCACTTCTGCTGCTAGATCATCCACTAACTGTATGGAATTGGCATCCTCAATTCTATCTCCATGGCTCTAAGCCCTCCCAAAACAAAGCTAAACAGTGTATACTTTGATTTTATATTATAGCTTTTTCAAATTTGCCAATGCTATGATTTTAGGATTTGCCAAATACAGTTCTGCATTCAAACATTATAACCAAGTAAATTACTGCCTTATACATGTAAGTGTAGATCATCCTCATTTCTTGAACAAGATCTGTAAAAACAAGTGATTCATGCAGTAGTTCACTGCTAGAGTGCTTTTTAATTTACATTTAATTTTCCAAACATAATGTACTATAGAGTCACTGGTTTCAATTCCTAATGTCTGCTAAAGCATTAAGTCTTTCTCAGATTACAAGAATAATAATTTGAATGCAAAGTCTTTTTCCTCTCTGTCTTTGATGCAACCTTTCTGAATAGTTACATTGCCTCAGCGGTTGGATATAGACAAAATTTGGCACAGAGGTAACCTGCTAGCTTTAGACTTCCAGTGAAAAGCTGTTTCCATTTGACTGACCTGCATTTTAAAATCTTTATTTTGTACATACCCAGATTATTTTTACAGCTCCAAACATAATGACCTAATATTCTCTTGGTACTGTGTAGGGGACAGGAAACGGGATGAATCTTCTGGCTTTGTAAGGCGCATATAAACCTCTATATGGTACCTAGAGATGTGGAGCAATGACTCATTTGAAGTGCAAAATTCACAGTAAATGTAGGCAGAGCTGCAAAGAAGAACCCTCATTGAGTCAGGCAAGGGCTGTGCAAAATGGTTATTCCAAGGATGAAGTCAGAATATAAGAGTTTATTTCTCATAAATCCACTGGAAAAAAGAAATCACTGGCTTAACCTGAGGTAACAGTTGCTAAACAGAATGGACAATTACATGAAAACTGGTCAAGATAACCATACCCTGATCAGTTTAAAAGCATGCACTGAGCAACCCAGAGAGAAGAAAGCAAGAGGTAAAGGAATTAGGTTATTTGAAAGACAAGGTGAATTAATACATCTTGGCTGCATCGTGTCACAAACTGCACTGGCATGGGACTAGTAGCAACAGTAGTTGTGATCTCATTGGTGGGTGTTATCTACACGCTGGAAACAAAATTAAGAGCACCTATGCAGCCGCAGAGGGAGTGATCACTAGTCAGCTTTTAGTCAGAGCAGGTAAGCATAGAACCTTCATACTCCAGTGTCCCAGTATGCTGGCTCCAAATTGCAGAACATACTTTTTGAGAGGTGACATAAGAAGCGTGGAAGAAATGTTACAACCTCCACAGAATTTGTCTCATTCTAGATTTGATTAAATATCACCAAAAACGTAACCTGGGGAATATTAATTAACCTGAATATTAATTGTGAACTAAAATTATATTCTGCTTGTCAAAGAAAGCCAAACTGACTACCTAAAAGCAAAGTAAAATCCAGTCTGATGTGGACCTTAAAATGTTCATTTTGAAGGTCACAGAAAGCTATGCTGCCTATAGATTTTAGCTTCACTTGTTTGTTAATAACTTAAACGTTTCAGTCAAGCTGGTAATTTAAGACCTGTGTACAGTTTTGCAGACTTAGATCTGTGTCTGTGCACCTAGCCTGTTTGCAAGGGGTTTTTTGCTATATTCATGCATTTCGAGATAGAGCTATTTTCAGGGTACGGTGATGTGCATGTTCTCACGGGTAATTTTTAGTAAAGCCTATGAGCCAAACAAACATAATGCCCTTTCACTGGCTAGAGCCTTTGGGTAAAAGCCTACATAATGATGTCCATTGTAAGCAGAGAAAGAACCGAGAGCTGCTCGAGATCATCAGCGGTGAGGTCTTTGAGCATAAACTGAACTACAGTGGAAGTAACTGCTGCCCTTTTGCTATAATTAAAATTTTAGCTTCTTTGGACCTCTCTGTTGGATTTGCATTTTTACTGCCAAATTAAGGAACTGCATGAGAATCTATCTGGACAGAAATACAGGAATTCTAGGAGGTGTACATTAAAAACCTTTAAACAGGGACTACAGACTTGACAGGCTCAACGATGGTCTTATAGACCATAAGGGCAATATAAAGACACCGGTCCGTATCCAAGCCCTACTAGAAGCCAGTGAAATTATTCAAAGGATAAAGAAAGCTCTGGAATGAAAAGTTTGCACTGTTTATGCACTTAGACTAGATAGAAAATAGACTTTACACTGTAATGTTTAACCTCTTAAAGAATAAACCAGATTATCCCTCAATTAACAAATGGAATATATTACCCTTCGTGTTTTCATCAAGCAACTGAAAAAAGTACTGGACATCAACAACAACAAAAAAATCACCTTAAATAAGTGTTAGTAGGCAGTAACTGAATGTCTATAAAACAGGGTCTTAAAAGGAATCACTCACAGCGGGCCCAGTCACAGCATTCTCACCATGCTGCCATTAGCACTCTTTTCTATGCTGTTTTGTCCCAGTGATGAAAATCCAGGAGGATTGACTTTCCAGAGTTTCAGTCCTTATTCCAGTACCGTCTGTTACCAACAGTAATCACTTTACAGCTAAGCATTTTCTCAGTATGCTTCGAAATAGTTCCAAGGGAAAAGTTATCCAACTTCTGCTGCCAGGTGAGGAATTCTGTGGCACAGAGCAGCTCAGCTGTGACACCCAGGCATCAGCAGGGCCTGAGGGCAGCTGGGGGAGCTAGCACTTGGCAGCTTACAGTTTTGACTTTTTGGAAAGCAAGTGAATTCAGGTGTCAGTGCGCTCCCTGAACAGGATGAAATAGTTATTGCATTTGTTAAGATCGCTTCCACTTCCTTCAAAAGCAGCCTTTTTGCATGTCTGGAACTCCCAGCACTATCCTTATGCTCACTCAGCAGGGGAGCTGATGGGTGACAGTCCCATCCACCCGGCCACTGCGTGGCGCTAGCAGAAGCTGAAGCTTGCTCACATGCCTGTATGTGTCAGTCAAGGCTTAGGAGAAGTTTGACCTCATGGTTTTGTAAAGGTACCTGGGTTTCAGGTTTCAAGTATCAATTCCATGATTACAATGTAAGTTTACCCTGGAACAGAGCTAATGACTTATTCATTGTTTTGCTGAGGTGTGCATGAGGTGAAATATACCCACGAAAACAGGCCTGTGCATCTGCATGATGCACAAGAGAGGGAAGAGGCAGCTTCCCCATTGTGTGTCTCCACCAGAGGAGGCAGTCTGTAACAGCACCTGTCTGCAGCATCACAATGACACTTTAATTTAGGGAGGGACAGCACTAAAACCTGCATGTTGTGTTTTATCCTCCATTAGAAAAACCTTCTGTACTAAATACATCTTTTCTTTCTAGGGAAAATAGAACTGCATTAGTCAAAAAGTAGTAATTTGAAGGGGGGAAAAACTGGCGTTTACTTCCACGCATGCTTTTTGCAAAAGATGTAAGACACATTGCAAGTACACCAAGACTGCACTGGGGGATTAACATAAAGGGAGAAAAAGAAATCACAGTCCAGCTGCATGTGGCATTTAACTGGTTTGTCATTTGCACCTGAAATTAAAAGGGATCGCCTGAAAGCAACACTGTTTTTATCAGTCAAAAAGCCTCCCCTGCTGGGATTACCTCTGTGTGTCAGAACTGCTCTCCTGAAAATAATAATAATCCCATTCCATAATCCATCAAAAATATACATTTCATAGTGAAATATTCTGAGAGGAAAAGGCCAAGTCCCATAACTTTGTCCTTCCAACCCCTGACGTTTTCTGTCCATCATCACAAGGTTCAGTCATGACGATAATATGTAAGCAAACCCAGGGAGCTATATGGAAGCAGCACAAAAATTAGCTGCCCTTAAAAGTAATCTGCTTCCAAGAGAAGACAAATTAGTTGACTTCCTTACGTGAACTGCTATTTAACACTTAGCAGCTTGATCCTAAATACACTGTTAATGCTCGGAAGAATTTCAGATGGTGTACTTTCTGCTTTGCAAAGTGAGAATCAAATGTAAGCCACTGTTACTTAAGAACAAAAAGTTACCTCAATAGGATTTGACCCCATACTTTTAGCAACGGCTCACCTGGGTAATGCATGCTCCAGTGAAAGCCACAATGACAGCCACAATGTTAACAGTGAGCTGGAACTGCAGGAACTTGGAGATACTGTCATAGACATTGCGTCCCCACATTACAGCCTTCACAATGCTACTGAAGTTGTCATCTGTCAGGATGATGTCTGAGGCTTCCTTTGCCACATCTGTTCCAGCAATACCCTGCAAAAATTAATTGTGACTAAAATTACCTCCTAGAAAGCACAGAGACAGAATACAGATCTTCATACTCATTCGAAGTCCACAGTTATGCAGAGACTTCCCAGCATAGTAACAGGAAATGCTGAATATATTCTGCATTTTCTGTTCACTAGGAAGTTTGCTAATGTGGCCTATTTTTGAAAGTAAGGACACAGAAGAGGGGATTGATAGCAATGGAGTTCATGTGATGATCGTTTTGAGTGGTTTAAATTACCAGCTTGATGACTACTGATCTTCTGAGTTATTTTTATCATTGATTATATCTTATTAATATACATGAACAGAAATGCTAACAAAAATTAGTTATGTATATAAATATATAGTCTAGAATATTAATGTCTTCTGAATCAGAGTACACTGGGAAGACATCTTTACACTTAGTGATGGATTTTACCAAAGCGAAATAGTGCTCCACTGTTGTGGAGAAAATAGTTTCATCTTTCTGTGTTGGCACAGGATTCTGCACATGGCCAGTAATTACCTCAGACAAAATACTGGAAAAGTAACAAAACACAGTGAATGAAAGGGTTCAGAAACAACATCATTCACCCCCTCCAATAACTAAATAATAATCAAGCAACTTTCTCAGCACGTAATGAATGAAAAAGCTCTTACAGCAAATCTACAATGACACAAATATCCATAAATATGCTCAAGATTATACCATTGCAAAGCCAACATCAGCTTTTTTAAGTGCTGGTCCATCGTTGGTTCCATCACCAGTCACAGCTACGACCTGCCTCTGCTCCACCTGGGTGCTGTCAATAATACCTGCAAAACATGTGTGTGTGTATACATACACATACATATAAATGATTAGTAAGATAAAACTCCCCTCTAAAAAATAGCAGGGCCTCTGTAACATAGATTACATAGTACCACACAAGTCTTGCACAGATCAGAAGAGTTATTTTTTTAAGGAAAAGAACCATGAAAGCTATGTCATCACTACTACACACTACCAGACATCACCACTAGAATTTACATGAGAAGTTCTGATCCCGCATCATCAAAACATCAACAAAACTTGCACAGAATTCAAAGGGAATGAAATCAGATCATTTTGTTCTTTTAGAAGATTTCTACTATTTAAAATCATGTGTCACAGTAAACACATTTCAGCCCAGCTCTCTGATTAAACATCAGTGGAAAGGATTTGCCAAAGACTTAAGTTTGTACTTAAAGCTCTCCTCAGCTGGGACTGAACTGCAGTATCTGCTTTACTGGGACACCTTCTGGCAATCAGTTTGACCTAAGCTAACATGCCATTAATGAATTATATTTAGCTGGAGCCAGTTTAGCATTTTAACAGCCATGTTCGATTCTGCCAAATACTGATTAAGAAGATGTAAAATAATTCTTTAAAATCTGGAGCCAAATGTTTTAACAAACAGACATAATAAAATAATTCTGACATTAATTTTGTGATCATTTGAGAAAAGAAAGCACTTTTCACTTCATGAATCAAGTTTCATAGAGCTAGCCTGAAGGGAGTGTTTTCCACTTATGCAGATGGAGAAAGTAAGGAAAAGAATAAAGAGTTTTTCTAAGGCAACAGAAGCAGCCCTGGTTTTTGATAGGATGGGGATCTTTCACCACTCATATTTGCATTTCCATGTCAGAGTCCATTCAAAGCTGAGTCTAGAATACAGGATTGTTGTGTAGGATACAGGAACACCTCTCCAAATTAATTAGGTGGGGAAATGACAAAATGCCTTTTGCTAACACATTTTGCACAGTCATAACCTCTAGAAGCAATTATCAAAACCTTCCCAGTGTGAAAAGCTTTCATTCTACTCTGGAATAAAATAACTCACATATCAGATACCTAAGCAGAAATAGGAAATTGCAGATTACAAAGCAATAGCTGCCTCTTGGTAAGGTTCAGGTTTATCGGGCACTCAGAAGATTGCAATGCAGCATGGAAGCAGGCAGTGCCCTGTGTTTTTCAGTCTTACAAAAAGCAGAAAAACCCCTGTTTGCCTTCCACTGGCAGGACGAACTAAGATAAATGGCACATTATTCTGATAACATCTTAGAATTAGAGCTTTCAATTTGTTGGGGTGATTTGCCTTTGGTATTACTAAATAAACAGGAACATCAGATGCCATTACTGTTAAAAACATTATTTTGGTCTTCCTTTCCTGTTATTAACACATCTTTTGATGTTAAATTAATAGTTCAAGCTTATTTTTAAAAAAGAATAGTTAAAATCTCTGACATGCTATAGTATTAACTGCTCCAAACAGGTAGATAACATCCTCTCACAACTGGATTCCAAATGGGAACACAACCCAAATCAAGCTGAAGAGGCTGTAACAAATGCCCTCCTATGAATAGCACTCTAAGGTCAATGACAGTACTACCAGCTGTCCTCAGCTAATTGCAAAGTCGTTTACAGGGTTCAGTAGTTGTTCACAAGGTTTAGCAGTCATTTTTATGTGTAAAATCAAACTATGCAGCTGGGATAAGACCAGCACAGCAGGGGAATTCCTGAAACTTGGCAAAGCTTCCACCCTAAAAAACTTTTGCTGTTTCATTGGTCTGTTCCCTCATCTTATGCTGTTGGGCCACGACTTTTTATCTGTCAAAAAGACTTTTATTTGATGGCCACAGGAATACACCTAGAACATAACATTACAGTGTGTTCCACACACAGACTCTGCTGATGTGGCAGGAATCTGGGAGGAGTCGTGTGGCTTGCATCAGGCATTGGGTTTACAGAGCAAGCAGCTTGTTTCTGAGGAGGGAAAAGCTGCTATTTAAAACAACTCTGTATAGCTATCAAGAGGGGCACTGTATGCACAAGCTTGCTAGAACAGGTACTGGCACTGAATACACAGGTGAATGTGAAATACATCCAGTACCTCCCACCTTCCTCCCATCTAACATTAATCAAAAAATTTCAAGGCTAATGTCAGTGTTACATGTAATATTACAGACAGCACTGGTGATTGTGAACAGTGCTCCACAGCTTCATGGTATTAGAATACAGGAAAATGGCTAAACCACGTTTCTGCACCAAGCATGCACCACAATGTGCTTTAGGTTACAGGGGAACCATGAAGGCATCAAGGCCTCCCACCAACTACAGAGACCTAAATGATATTTAGAGAGTAGAAAACTCGAGATTCAAGTGCAGTATACTTCCTGCTTCGTTTAAACTGGCCTTACGTTCATTGCTTCAGGGAAGAGTTGGCTGAAGCTGAATTTGACACTGTGGAACAGGTCAACTTCCTGAATTATTCTTCATAGGAATTTGAAGGAAAGTGAGTTTTAACATTTTCTTATAAATGAAAATTAAAAACCACTTGCAATTTATAACATGCTGATATTTAATTTCAGAATTTCAATGAATACACTTCTATCTATATTTATAATCCCACTTAGTCTCATGGCATGTTCACATTAATTGAGCCATATATAATACCATCCTGTGCAATAATATGTGAAATATTTTAGTAATTAAGGGCAATTATTAAAAATCTTTTCTTCTTTAAAGTTCTCTTTCTGCTTATTAATCCATCGGCTTTATATAAGAAAGGAATAGTTGTTTTCAATATCACAGAAAAACAATTCCAGCCTAATTTAAGCATATTGGAAGGCACAGCTTCTTTAACTGATAAAGTGAATATTTACTATACCTTCTCATAAGAAGATGCTCTTTCCCATCAGTTCTCAACAGTTGCTTCCCATTTTAAGTAATGAAAACATTGAAGTATTTCAGCAATAGTATAAGGACACATCAGTATAAATTCTATGAACTTGTTATATTTTGAAATAGGGTAAAAAGTGGAACTATACCAATGGGTGTCATAAACCCCGTAAAGAACTGTATTTCAGTTGGATTGAGATATCAAACCTTTTCACTGCACAGAAACAGTTGGTGATGCTAAACTTTTTGTTTTCAATGTAGCTCTACTTCAAAGCCATAAATACTTGAGACCAGCTGTCTGCCCAGTCTGCAGTGCTGAACCATGCCTTTGTCTAGTCCCTCAGCAGTAGTAAAAACAGAAATGCAAAATGAAAATGATCCTTTAGCAGGGTGGAATTGTGCTATGTTAAGGAGAAAAAATACTCCCTCCAGCAGCTGTATGTCATTAAATATTAAATATAAAAAAGTTTACTTTGTGATGTGTGTTTTTACCCTAGAGCAGATAGAATAAATCAAAGAAAAGAAAACCCTCTTGATCCCTCAAGTGTCTGAGAAAAACATAACATTTTAACAAGAGGCCCCAAACTAGTGAATATTTCAATAGTTTCTTGTAACTTTTAATGGTCCTTGGAGTATTACCAGCCAAAATTGCAGCATGATTTTCCACAGACTTGTTCTTGAACTTTGGATGACAACTTCCTTCTGCAAGTAACAGAGGAGCCGACAAGGAGAGGTGCCATGCTTGACCTCGTGCTCACCAACAGGGAAGGGCTCGTTGGAAATGTGACACTCCAGGGCAGCCTTGGTTGCAGCAATCACGAGATGGTTGAATTCGAGATCCTCAGGACAGTGAGAAGAGCGTGCAGCAAGCTCACTGCCCTGGACTTCAAAAGAGCAGACTTTGGCCTCTTCAGGAACCTGCTTCGGAAGGTTCCATGGGATATAGCCCTAGAGGGCAGGGGGGCCCAAGACTCTTGGTGGATATTCAAGGATCACCTGCTACAAGCTCAGGAGTGTTGCATCCCAACTAGAAGGGAGTGCAGCAGGAGGGCCAGGAGACCTCCTTGGATGGATAAGGAGCTGCTGAGGAAGCTACCAGGAGAATTGGCTACCCTGGATTTAGAGAAGACTGAGGTTCTCAATGACTTCTTTACCTCAGTCTTCACTGGCAAATGCTCTGACGACACCACCCAAGTCTTGGAAGGCAGAAGCAGGGACTGTGAGAATGAAGACCTTGGGCCCACTGTAGGAGAGGATCTGGTTCGAGACCATCTTAAAAACCTGAACATGCACAAGTCCATAGGACCTGATGAAATCCATCTGCGGGTCCTGAAGGAGCTGGCGAATGAAGTTGCTAAGCCACTGTCCATCATATTTGAGAACTCATGGCAGTCAGGTGAAGCTCCCGATGACTGGAAAAAGGGAAATATAACCCCCATTTTCAAGAAGGGGAAAATGGATGACCCGGGGAACTACAGACCAGTCAGTCTCACCTCTGTGCCTGGCAAAATCTTGGAGCAGATTCTCCTGGAAGGCATGCTAAGGCACATGAAAATCAACAAGGTGCTTGGTGACAGCCAGCATGGCTTCACTGAGGGGAAATCCTGCCTCACCAATTTGGTGCCCTTCTATGATGGGGCTACGGAACTGATGGAAGGGGTAGAGCAGTTGATGTCATCTACCTGCACTTGTGTAAAGCGTTCGACACTGTCCCACACAACATCCTTGTCTCTAAATTGGAAAGACATCAATTTGATGGACGGACCACTCGGTGGATAAAGAACTGGCTGGATGGCCGCATGCAAAGAGTTGTGGTCAATGGGTCAATGTCCGGCTGGAGACCAGTAACGAGTGGTGTCCCTCAGGGATCGGTGTTGGGACCAGTCTTGTTCAACATCTTTGTCGCTGACATGGACAGTGGGATTGAGTGCGCCCTCAGCAAGTTTGCCGATGACACCAAGCTGTGTGGTTCGGTTGATACCCTGGAGGGAAGGAATGCCATCCAGAGGGACCTTGACACGCTTGTGAGCTGGGCTGATGCCAACCTCATGGAGTTTAACCATGCCAAGGGCAAGGTCCTACACCTGGGTCGGAGCAATCCCAGGCACAGCTACAGGTTGGGCAGAGAAGAGATTCAGAGCAGCCCAAGGAGAAGGACTTGGGGGTGTTGGTTGATGAGAAAATGAACATGAGCCGGGTCCAGTGTGCGCTCGCAGCCCAGAAAACCAGCCGTATCCTGGGCTGCATCAAAAGGAGCGTGACCAGCAGGTCGAAGGAGGTGATCCTGCCCCTCTGCTCTGCTCTTGTGAGACCTGACCTGGAGCATTGTGTGCAGTTCTGGTGTCCTCAACATAAAAAGGACATGGAACTGTTGGAACAAGTCCAGGGAAGGGCCACGAGGATGATCAGGGACTGGAGCACCTCCTGTATGAAGATAGGCTGAGAAGGTTGCGGCTGTTCATCCTGGGGAAAAGAAGGCTGCGTGGAGACCTCATAGCAGTCTTTCCAGTATCTGAAGGGGGCCTACAGGGGTGCTGGCAAGGGACTCTTCATTAGGGATTGTAGGGATAGGACAAGGGGTAATGGGTTCAAACTTAAACAGGGGAAGTTTAGATTGGATATAAGGAAGAAATTCTTTACTGTTAGGGTGGTGAGGCATTGGAATGTGTTCCCCAGGGAAGTTGTGAATGCTCCATCCCTGGCAGTGTTCAAGTCCAGGTTGGACAGAGCCTTGGGTGGCATGGTTTAATGTGAGGTGTCCCTGCCCATGGCAGGGGGGTTGGAACTGGATGATCTTAAGGTCCTTCCCAACCCGAACTATTCTATGATTCTATTTGTTAGATACTTAGTTGCTCTATCATTTTAACTTGCCACATCTTCAAAACATTAATTGTATGAGTATTAGTTGCATATGGCATTCAGTAGTAGTAGGTATCTCTTGGATTGCTGCTTGTTTTTTTTCAGCTCTATTTCATTTATTTCCTTTTTCCTGGCAAAGGTTTTATTTTCCTCTTAAGGGAAATCCTGACTGATTCAAATGAGGACTCCCAAGGGACTTACTTAATCCACTTGATGAAACACAAATTGTTGTGTGTTTCGGAAACAAATAAACTATTAGGCTGTACAAGTCATGTCCTTCAACACTATACAACAGTCTTTTCAATGCTCTAGGGAAATGAGTAGACTTCAACTAACTTGATGTAGTTTTAATACTGACCTATAGACTTAATATTTCTGTGGTCCAACCCAGTGGTCTCCAAACCTTTTCAACATGACCACCTATGGCAGATACCCCAAAGTATGTATTTTATTTATAAATTATGCATATGTAATACTGTACTAATATATTTATGTACATTATAAAACATACATTAGAAAAGTATTAGACAGAAATGAAATAGTGTCTAAAAATCTTCTATTTAATAATGGCAAAATATATGTTCTTCCTGCATCCCAGTGGATTGTCCCTGATGTGCGTGCAGCCCACTTTAAGACCACTAATCTAAAGAGTACCTGGAAGGGGTGAGTAACAGCAGGATGTCTCCAGCTGCCCCATCTTTTGCACCGTACCATGGCTTACCAGATTTCTCTGGAATGATTCATGCTTCCAGAGCTCCTCACATACACTGGTCTCAAAGCCAAAGGACCCTACTGAGCCAATCTTCAAATTCACAATGGAACTTTAGCTCCAAAAGCACGTAAACATTAAAAAAAATTACATACTGCTCAAAAGCTTTTATCAATCATGTACGGGGTCTTATCAATAAAACCTTGCCATATCAAAAGGATTCCCTACCTAAATGTGAATTATTTAAGGAGCCAAGCAGCTGATAACATCTAACTGATAAGCCGAATCTTATCCTGAATGTCAGCTCCTGCAAGAATTGCTAAGATGGGTCTCCCCAGACTTTTTAGGGCCTTAGCAAAATAATCTGGTTCTTTCTTCATCAGGAAGCCAGCAAACACCATCTGCTGACAGGGCTTCTGCCGGCACCAGCCCCCCAGCTTAGAATGGCCAGAAATGACGTTATTCCTAATCAAAAATTAGCTGATTTCGTCAGCTGTCTTTGAAGTGTGAACTTCAAGGTCAACAGAGTAAGATTTCAAGTCATGAAGAAGTCAGTAACAGATAGGAAGAAGGCTTTATAAAGAAAATCATTAACAAATCCCTCTTTTATAGGAGCATTCCATCTGCAGTGTTGTAAGAGAACATCATTTGTGTGGTGCAGTCTGAGCAAAAACAGACTAAAAATACAGCCAGAAATCTGAAGGAAGCCAATACATCTCATAGCATGAGTGAGCCTATAAGAAAATGGACTAGGCTTAAAAAGCCCATCTCCATTCATGTAATGATATAAAGAGAAGGCTCCAAGTTTCACCATCTCCAATAACTGCTATTGTAACATGAAAAGCGTTTTATCTTGGAATACTCGTTAAAAATAACTGTCAGAGAACAGATGCGCTTCAGTGACTTGAGATTGTTCTTGTTTTCTTCATAAAGAAGTATAGGCAAAGAATACAAAATCTATGCCCCCTCTTGTTTCATATGAATAACTAAGTAATATTTTCTTTGCGACCAGCAAACACACATTTCCCCTTCCCAGCTACAGCCTCATTCTAGTCCAGTTAAAAGTCACAAAGCAAATATGAGATAGGTATTTCTGTTACTCATGCCAACCAGTTTCCTGTTCTTTTCCATTTGAAGACTTGGGTAGAACACAAACACAAGAGACTTGGTTACTGAGAACACTTCCTTGCATTGTGCATAAATGTGCAATTAAACCCAAGAACACAGCTATATTTGTAACAGCAGAATTTTCACAACACAGATGATGTGCTGAGCATACTTGAGTAACTTCGGCATTAGTTTCCACATACACATAAAGCTGCCAGCACGCACCTTTGACCAAAGTGTGTTTGTCAGTGGGAGATGAGCGAGCAAGCACCCGAAGCTTTGGCCAGATTTTGTCGATCCTTTCTTGCTCAATCTGGAGGGGGAGACACAAAAAAAAACCCAGAACAGTAGAACTGTTAGCCTGTGATTAGCAACATGCAAACTACATTTATGTCTGTGTGGCAGCTGATCTGCTTCACTGCCCTGGTCTGCAAGCTTACTCCAAAAGCACAGAAAAATTACAATAGCCATCAAAACTGCAAATGAAGACAAGGTGAAAACAGGCAGTTTACTACTGTCGAAGCTCAGATGTTGGCTAACGTTGGTATATTTGCCACGGTACCTAATTAGCTTTTCTTATCATCTTTATGGATTAATTCCACTCTGTATCATGACTCTAGATAGAGGATGTTGACAAGTAGAAGAGTGTTATTCTATTCTAACTTTGAAGCCAAATCCTTCACTCCATTTTGACACCAATAGTGGCAGAATTTTCTCTGTATACCAGTATAACAAGTACAAACCTGTTGCTTATACTAACATTCCCGGGATTCCATCAACCAATGCAAGGAATAAATGACTATGTCCATTCATTGGTGACAGACTCAAAGGGACAACACAGCATTTGCTTTTTTAAAGCTGACTTCAATCAACTGTGTGTTAGCTTCATCTTTTATGAGGAGTTAAAAATCTTCTGAAGAATAGATAAAGTTATGCAAATGGTTAGAGTGAGTGGATATAGCAGTACACTAGATAAACTGCTATAAAGAAATGGGAGGAGCTGGTTCTCAGTACACTAAAATTCTATGAGAGAGATCTGCAAACTGCTGTTGAGTTCCTTCTCGTTGCTAACAAACCTGCTTGAAGGTGCTTAGTTTGATTTCTTGTAGACTGGTGCTGTGGTTCTAAACAGCACTGAATTAGGCTGGCACTAAGCCCAGAGTGGCTCTGCATGAGGAGAAGGTGGCCACATTTTCAGTGGTATTCTGAATTGCAGAGGCTAGCAGCAGAAAGAAGTAGCAACCTCTCCAAGTAGTCTTTACTGATATGAGGTATACTGTATACGAGGTATTCAGTATATGAATTACCTCTCCTTTCTCATTTCGGATCCTTCTGTTGAACTCTTTCCCTTCAAGGCAGAGAAAGTCTTCTCCTGGATGAATGATTCCACATTTTATGGCAATGGCACGTGCTGTGTTGATGTTGTCTCCAGTGACCATGCGGACTGTAATTCCAGCTCGCTGGCACTTTCTTATGGCTTCTGGGACCTACAAAAGCAATTTAACAGGAGAGAAAGTTCCTAGGTAAGAGATAAAGTTTAAGTAATTCTGTTTTAAATCAGAATATTTTAAGGCTAGGAAATTCATGAAGAAAAAAGTGAAATCATATGGTTTATGGCATATTATAGCTATCTGACTATTACAGAATTGAAGTTATGCCTCAGGCAAGACATGTCTTGTACTGAGGAGCACGCAGACCCTTTTTAAGACAAGCTGCCTAAAGCTTCTCCTGACTTTACTAAAAAGGAGTGCTCTACAGCTTTTCTGACCTTTAGCATCAGGCAGAGCATGCTGTACACCTCAAGAACGGCCTAGACAGATACCTTCAGCATACCACCACTTCTCTAAATTTCATTTGTACCTAGAAGAGCCTAAGGGCATCCCAGGACTCCTAATGAAGGCAGAAACCCTTCCCAGAACTAGTGAAACTGAACTTCCTTACTACAACAGATAGCAAGGAACAGACATAAAGCATTTCTAGGTTGCACTGGTTCTTACATGTGGGGCAGTAGAGAGGTATGAGAAGCAGACAAATGACACTCAAGAGAGGAAAAAGATTCCCTAAAGATGAGCATGACTTAGATAAGCATTTGAACATTAGGCAGTGATCCTAAGTAAACCTCCAGGAAATCTGAAGGTTATCCCTCAAATTAAAACAGCTCCAAAGACCTGGCCCTAGATGCTTGCTCTGCAGTGTTGCCTAACACTCTTAATCTGTGTAATTCATACATAAATCATACTTGCATAAATTCCCCAAATACACAGCTGACCACTGACTGCAAATTGCTGCGGTATGACAGCTGAGCTCCTTCAGTAGACAGTTATGTAAAGTAACAGGATTGTCTGACTGTGATGAGTTATGTCAGCAGTCATGTATATAGAGAGCTGTTGATTTCCTACATAAACTAATAAGCAAAGGATATGATTATGAAAGTGATTTTATCATGCTTATTGAAAACTAAGAAATAAAACCAGCACCCCCCCCAAAAAAAAGAAACCAAAAAACCCCAAAAAAAACCCAAACCAAAAACCCCACAAAAAAAAACAACAAAAAGCCCCAAAATAACAAAGAATTAAAGAAAGGGTTATCAAAATGATATTACTGGCTACAATAGCAAAGCCTCGTTATATTCTACCAGTTCAGTGCAGTTTGCCGATCATAACCTCTATCATAGATATAAGTGTATTGTAGAACTCAGTGCCAATTAGAAGGGATTAATCTCGCCCATTAGTACAGAAAACATTAAGAAAAACGGCCACCATCTACAAGATTACCCTGTTACTTCTGTGCATCTCTAGATATTTTAATTTCCTCTATAGCTGCAATATGTGACACTGCCGAGGGCAGGGCATTGCCTTTTGCATGACAGCCACTGCTCTGATCCAGTGTGGCAAATGCTGGCCTTCTAATGATTCCATGGGGCCAGAGAGGCTATGTATCTCAGGCTGCACGTCAGACTGAAATTACACACCCTTAAACCATATTGTAGATAATGATTACTCTAATCAGTGAATACAATTTCACACCATGTTTCTGCATCTTTAATAAAGGCAGCTGCAAAGCTTCCATTTCCCCTCACTGAGCTAAGACCTAACTGAGGATCGGACTAGTACTTGCCCCATGACTACAAAGGAAATCCCTCCACCCTGAGGCTGCATCCATACAATGTGCTGTTTGGAGAATGACTCTGTCAATTCTGGTGACAGACCCAAAATGAAGAAATAAGGGACAGAGATTTATCTTCCCATTCTCCTATCTCTACTAACAGAATATTATTCCCACAAGTTGGATCCTAGAAACATTATTTGGACTTAAAGCCTTTTAGCATTATGAGCTAGACTTCTGCAGGGGTATACAGTCTATGGGGGCATTAAATCTATTGCTTAAGCAAATGACTCCTGATCTAGCCAGTTGCCACAGTAATAACCCTATCTATATCCCATTTGCCAATTTGGAATGCCCTTAGTAGCCACTTTAACTGTGGTGACTGTCATGCATAGGATAGGACAGATTTAGATGACTTTCTGTAAAACCAGCACAGTGGATGAACCATGAAGGAGAAAATAAATTACAGTGCAAACAGAAAAAGGTTTAGTCAGAAAAAGTGCCAGTCCTATTACACAAGGTCACGGGAGGACAACCTAGTTTCCAAACCATCTCAAAATCAAATAGAACTAGAGATATAATTCTATTTTCCTCTTCTCTCATTTTTTGGACAGCTGGTGGGTGGTAACTGATTTAATACTGTGTACAGTAATTACAGTGAAAATATTGTTCCTATTTTTTTATTGCTGTAAGGAAGAAAGAGTGTTGGCAGACTGAGTGGGCAGGGGAAGCACATATTTTCCATTAGTTCTGCAGAGCTTCAGTACACATTTTAAAATCCTCTGGTCTGCAAAGAAAAACCTCCTGGTGCATGCACACATGCATAAATTTCCCAGTGCAGGAATATCTATCAGAATCAGGTGGCAAATAAATAGGTGGCATTTGGAAGTGGTTTATGTTCATCTCCCAGAAATAACAGCTTGTAGGCGTACATTGGCAAATCAGTGTAAGTCAGTTCAGACTCATTAAAATCAATCCAGAAAGACTGTCAAAATCAACAGAGAATCTCTACAGGAACAAGACATCATTCCATTTGTTCTCATATATTTATCAAAGAAAAAAACACATACGCACACAAAGATAAATATTAAGCAGGTAGTTCAGCGCTGCTGACACGGAATTAAGCCAGTGTCTGAATTAACCAAGGAATTATGCAGAAGTCATGGGTGCCCAGTGGTTACACTCCTGATAAAGCTGTTCAGTTGCTGGATATCACTGTTCAATAATTAATCCAGATAGTTCCTTTTCTTGTACAGAAGGAAATGCAAGTGCAAGAAAGCTCCCAGCATTATCCTCAGAACAGATGGCATAACTCTGAACTCATGCAAGCATGGCACCACTGACACTGCAGGGATTCCAAGGATGCACACCAGCACTGTGCCACAGGAGCTTAGTGGAAACAAGTAGGCTTCCATTTTGCATGTGTTAACTAAGTCATCTTAGGGAAAAGGAGAAAAGCAAGCCTTTCCCAAGAAAGATGTGAATGTAATTTAAGGGAAACTAAAGGTGACCAGGATGGTGACACTGGATTGTTTCATTGGATATACCTAATCTAACATTTGTGTCAGAACAAATGCTGATACCCATGGGAATAATAAAGCAGCAGCTGCAGTAATAGTTCTATTTTCTTATATTCTTCTTCCTTACAGAAGGCATTTGGAATGTGGTGTCTAGTGGTGACTCTATTTAATAAGTGGGCTTAATTCTGGCAAAATACTAAGATCCCTTATAACAAACAGCTCGACATCTTACTATTTGCCTTTACAATGAGGATTTCACCACTGTAGTATATGTATAGTATGATGTTCCCACTAAGTCAGGTATTCCAGACCTAGACAGTTTGTCTGAACGTTACTAGGGTTTTGCTGGCTTGGGTTGTTTTTTTTGTTCCTTCCTTTCTCCTAAGGCACTGCTACTACTTTCTATCCATGTATGGTGTAATAAGAAATTAAACATTGTTTTAAAAGTTCTCATGACATTATTACCACTTTAAAACAGCAAAGAGGGAATAGGAGGGGGAAAAAGAAGAAAAGGCAAACCCCAAAGCCCCCCAAACCAATTGTCCAACATTTGGTAAAATTTTGAAATAATAAACATTTTACCATGTGTCTTGCAACAAAGTAAGAAGCATATTCTGGTGCTGAACTACAAGAAATTCAATACATTATTCACATAATTATCTAGAAATAAAGTGCTTCCCTGCCTTCACCTTCTTTGATCCTTTACACGGAAGTCAGAATTGACCTCTTTATTTTTAGCAATGTTACTCATTTTTACCTCAAGCTCCTTAGCAATTATTCCCTATGAGAGGAGAGCGGTTCTCTTCTAAAACATCCTCATCATAATCTCATGACTGGATAGTTTGCAGCTATTTTCAATAATGAGTGCAAATCCCTCATTATTTGGATAATATGCTACCCATCCCCTCCGTCTGTCACACACACACAACCTGACCTACAGCTATTTTCTCACATGGACCATGAACCAGTTTGGAGGGAAAGAGGATTGAGTCACAGCTCCAGTGGTCACTGGCACTTAGAAACTTTCTGGGTGAAATGTAGGTGAGCTAGAGCATTAAGGGATTGCTGCAGGCAGAGCATTTTAAGGCTTTTAAACAGTTTTAGGTGTTCAGTGTCAGGTGTAGGGACAGATGGGTTAGCAACAAGAGACCATCTGACAACAGATAAAGTGAATGCTGTGTATATGATGGCTGTAGAGATAAGGAGTTTATTGTAGAGTCTGCACCTAAGCAAGATTAATCTACATTAGAACAGAAAGTAGTTATGCAGTTGGTATCTGTAGTTGTAATGTTAGTTTCCAACGTTACAACAGTCAGAAGAGTGTACTTCATAAAAGACTTGGGGAAATAAATCTGAGCTTCTCCAGGCAACCTGTGCTAGTGTCTCACTACCCTCACAGTGAAGAATTGCTTCCTAATGTCTAATCTAAATCTCCCTCTGTGAGTTTAAAGCCATTCCCACTTGTCCTGTCACTACAGGCCCATGTCAAAAGCCGCTCTCCGGATTCCGTGACAGCCCCAAAATCTTGTAAGTACAGTAGCAGGCACATGCTTCCAATATGCACAGCCAGTGCTGACCGTCTCAGTTAAGTGGAAATTTTAGTCGTATTTGTACAAGCCATTGAAGTATAGTAGCCATGAAATCTGCAGCCTTTCCATAGCAAATTCCTTAGTGCAAATACGCTAAAACCAGTTTTCCTGAGTAGCCACCAGTTACAACCTTAAGACAATTAGTAAAGTGGCAACTGTTACATAGACTCCTAGCCTGCCTGCAACTTCTGTGGCAAGCGAGCCCACTGCAGTTAAAATCACAGGATCACAGAAACATGGCAATTCTAATCACTGCACGTCTTTACTGTCAGAGTTGCACATCACTGCATTACTTAAAGGAAAATTCTTTAAAACTTCTGCTGAATACTACACCTGGAGAGAAGGTTCAGTCATCTCAATGCTGTCATTCAGAACGCCCTATTCTGCTTTATTTAAACAATGGTTGATTAATAGTTGATTTTTATCAGGTTAATTATTCGACTTATTATCAAGAAAAGTCTGTTTCTAAAGTTCACTCCTGCCTGCTTTGACAGAGCTAATTAAAATTGAAAAAAAATAAAACCTGCAAGAAACCTGTAGTTTCTTGGTTAATGTTCAACTCTCTGAGAAATGCTTTAGAACATAAGAATCAATATACCTCTGGCCTTACTGGGTCTTCAATGCCAACAACACAAATGCAGGTCAGGTCAGACAATATGTCATTTTCATTGTCCCAGTCAGGCTCTGGGCTGCTGCTGAAGTCTCGGAAGGCAACACAGATGGTTCTCAGCCCATCGCAGGCCATGGGTTCTATCACTTTCTTCACCATTTCATCTCGGTCACGGGGTCTGAAGATCCGAGGTTCACCAGCTGCATTAAGGATCCTGGAACATCTGTTTGATTTGAGAAAATACATAAGTCGACTGTATATATGCATGACTGCTGACAGGTATTCCCTTGTGTGAGCATATTTTATTCCACAGTTTCCTTTTTGATGGCAAGATTTGAATTTCTAGTCTAAATATCTACATTAAACAAGAAGATTCACTACTGAACTGCCAGAGAGATTTTGTTTGCGACTTATTACAAAGACACTAAGAGCCCTGCAGCCATTATTTCCTCAATAACCATGTAATTAATGAGCTGACAACTTACAATGAAATTGAAAACTCCTTATTTTCCAAAGGGCTTGAGCATAAACCATACTGAATGGTCTGACCTAAATGCAGACCCAAATCTTTGGCTAGCCAGTGGTAAGAAAAACAAGCCAAAGAGTCTTGCAAGAGTGAGCACTTAAAAAATATATATTTAGAAAATAACAGTAACAGGTTATACTCCTACAGTGTGTCATATTTCTGCTGTAAGTAGCAAGTTCCCAGGACCAAAATTCTCCCATTGTCTTAATAGTGTCAGAACACTTTGCCTTTTGGAAAAACACAGCAACTAATCCACTGGAACTTACTTCTTCAGCACGATTTCAGAGGCTCCTTTGCTGTACATTCGGAAACTGCCATCTGGCATTTTAATGACAGTACTCATTGACTTTCTCACAGAGTTGAAGGTGTAAACTTTATAGAGCTTCTCCTCGGGGATGAGGTTTCGAACAGGCTCATAATCCTGCTTTAAATCCAGGACAAATCCCAAGAGCCCACACTCCGTCTTATTGCCGACCTGGCGAGGCAGGCCACCCTCTTTCTCTGGTGGCTGAAGAGAAGGAAAAACCAGATATTAATTTCTCTACTGATGAGCAGTATACCACAGCTTCTGAACAATGAATGCAGAGTTGAAATGGACTGTTTAAGATCTGAAACTCGCTGCCACTAGTCTTCCAAGTTTTAAAAACCAGCAAAAAATCTCACAGAGCTATAACCAACTTAAAGCAGCTATTCTCACAATGAGGAACATTTCCCTAGCCAAATAGCTACATTTGGTATCTTGCATTTCTTCACTTTCAAATGAACCATTGGCAGTTGAATATCTTGTGATGGTAAAAAATTAAGCTCAAAAAGAATTCATTCTCATTTGTCAAAACCAGGGGATTTAATTTTCTCACCTGCTTAGAATTACATTGTTTTGCTGACTTTCATGGTTGTCTGCTGGTAACTCAGAACCACGCAGCCACTCACTCACTCCCCCTTCCCTTCCTCCCCCCACTACCAGAGGGATGGGGAGGAGAATGGAAGGAATGTAACTTCCACAGGTTGAGATAAGAACAGTCCAGTAACTAAGGTATAACACAAATCACTACTGCTACCACCAATAATAATGATAAAGGAAATAACAAGGGAAGAGAATACAACCGCTCACCACCCTCCGACCGATACCCAGCCTGACCGAACAGTGATCTAGCCCTTCCGGGTAACTCCTCCCAGTTTATATAGTGGGCATGACGTGCTGTGGTATGGAATACCCCTTTGGCTAGTTGGGTCAGGGGTCCTGCCTCCACTTCCTCCCAGCTTCCCCTCCTCCCTGGCAGAGCATGAGACTCAGAAAGTCCTTGATCGGAGTAACCATTACTGGGCAATTACTAAAAACACCGGTGTTATCGGTGCTGTTCCCAGGCTGAAAGTCAAAAATACAGCACTGCACCAGCAACTAAGATGGAGAAAAATGACTGCTACTGCTGTACCCAGGGCAACGGTTAAAGAAAGATCTGTCCTTTTCTTCCTACCAGGCATTATTTTATGTAAAAATAAATCTATGTCTAATCATAGCAGCAAATTTCAGTGAAAAAGGTATTTCCAACAATCTATAATAGTTCTGCAACTAAAAGTTGCTGTTTCTGTAATTACCGTATTTTAGTCTGCTGCTTCAGACAATAAAGGCTTTATATGTTATGAAAAAATGGAGCAGACTAGTCTAGAATTAAAGAAGTGTTGCTTAAGCCAGGGCTAAACTATACTTAGGGGAACCAAAAGGAGAAGCGCTTTCAAAACTTTCATTTGCATGGAAAATAGATTTGACTCAGGACAAGACTGTAAGTCATCATTTTTAATGAGACTTCAACTACTGACTCAAATGTTGCAGAATTAGGACTGCAGGACAATATTCATAATCCACGTTTAATTCCACTAAAGACTTCAAAATTCAGCCTACTTCAGATATAGGATTCCTAAAGCAATGGAATTCGCTACACTGCCCCTCAGTGTGATGAGGGGGTCACGTAGGGATTGATTAAAGTTGCATACCAGTAATCCTACTTAGATTTGAATTCTTGAAAAAATACAGCCCCAAAAAGGGAAAAGGGGACCTTTAAATAAGTATTAATAAGTATGTATACATTGCAGATACCCACCAATTGCAGCTGGGGTAGAAAATGAAAGTCAGATAGATAATAATAGACTGGTATAGAACTGTGGCAAGAAAATAAACACAGATTTTTCCATAAGAATCATCTTTCCATCACCAGGAAAATATATACCTGATGACAGACAGAGCCATGTAGTTTCTTTTTCAGAGAGAGGCATCTACGGTGAAGAACAGGTAATAAATTTGGTAGTAATAATAGGTAATTTGATAGGCTGAGAAAGTTGGGGCTGTTCTTCCTGGGGAAGAGAAGGCTGCTTGGAGACCTCATAGCAGCTTTCCAGTATCTGAAGGGGGCCTATAGGGATGCTGGGGAGGGACTCTTCATTAGGGACTGGAGTGACAGGACAAGGGGTAATGGGTTAAAACTGAAACAAGGGAAGTTTAGATTGGATATAAGGAGGAAGCTCTTTACTGTAAGGGTGGTGAGGCACTGGAATGGGTTGCCCAGGGAGGTTGTGAATGCTCCATCGCTGGCAGTGTTCAAGGCCAGGTTGGGCAGAGCCTTGGGTGGAATGGTTTAGTGTGAGGTGTCCCTGCCCATGGCAGGGGGGTTGGAACTTGATGATCTTAAGGTCCTTTCCAACCCTAACTATTCTATGAGTCTACCTAAAAATCTCTGTCTCAAAGAGATTTATCCTTCCAAAAGGAGTTGTAACATCTTACCTCTATATAAGCCATTATTTTTACTGAGTTATATGGGTTGCATTTGTGTTGCTGTGACATTTTAGCCTTACTCCAGGGGCAATGTAAAATTCTGATACTCGGCGAAGATGCTAGCATATTAATTTTATTATATGCTATAACAATTTGCCCTGCTAGAATCCAATTATACTGTGATGTAACCTCTCCCTGGATTCTCAAATTCACTCAAGAACCCCTAATGTAAGATGCAAGTGCTCATAGTTATGTGTATTTGGAAGGATTGTTACATTCAGATATGAAAATCTCAGGAGTCAAAAAGACAGCCTTTAAAATACAGTTTTGTTTAAAAACATTTTCATGACATCGCAGGTGCACATCTCCTGAAACATGCTAAGAACTTCAGCTTTCTTAATGCAATAGAGTAGTCATCCTCTCTGCCTGGGTAGGGATGCCAGGAAAGGCCAGTTTCTCCATGTATATCCTGTCAAACTCTTTCCATTTCAGATTTAAATCCTCAGCTAAGCTTTGGTTCTCTCTGCCACCAAAGTCAATAAACCTTGACATTGACTTAAATGTGAATGTGACCAAGCAACTAGCAAACATACACTGGCAGCCAATAAAAGACATCAGTTTCTTTCCACGAAAGGACATACAATCCTAGACAATAGTTAATTTATACATAAGATTTCCTCATGCCCTGATATGAATGGACATTGAGAAAAAAAATCTACCCACATTTCACAATATAAAAACTAAATATTAGAGTCCTTCTAGAATGATTTTCATTTAGCGAAAACTAGATCACATTCTCCTCTTCTTACCATGCTCTAAAAACAGATTTCTTTTACAGAACATCTTTTGAATGCAAATACGTAAGCAAGGAGAAAAAATACCAGTGACAAGAAAATGAACAGACATTTCAGAAAGGTTTCAAACCCTGACAAGTGGCCACCTCCCTCTAGAGCAGCTGCTGTCTCCATATTCTTTGTACGTTACATTATAATAAAGCATATGGTGGTGAGAGCTGGCAAGCAGCACTTCCTTTCCTGTACTGCTTCAGCTCAAAATCTATATGCCAAAAGCAGTCTTCTTGCAGATTGTTCCTGACAATCCTTTGCAGAAGCTGCTGGCTTTTAAACCTTCCTACCGTGCTGTATCTAAATTTATTTCTTGCTGAAATCTGCAGGTTTTGGCACCTGGAAAACAACTGAAAGGACAGCCCAAAGGGGTTACTTTTAAATAATTAACTAGGAACAACTTCATTGACTCTTCAGAGAATGGAAATCCTTTGATAACGTGTGAGAGAACTGTGATTTGTAAATGGGAACTTCACCTTTTTGAATGCTGTTTCTCAAGAGCTCAATGGTAGAGCTTTTGCTAGGCGCAAGGCAGCCACATACTGTGCAAGCTTCTACTAGGAAGAAACTGATCCAGTATCTTCCCCAGCAACAACCTTCCACTGATCCTTGTAACACATTTGCAAATGTTTTTTCCAAGTCTTTATATTATTTAGGTAATAATAGTATTTGAAGTGTAAGTGAATACTTGCATGTAAAACAAACTGCAGGCAGAGGTACAACTACCAAATCAAAATAGGTTTCTAGGTCAAAGTACAGCTGTATTATTAAGCCCTAAAAATAATCCAAAAGCTAGTATTGACCTAACAGGGAATCTGGATTACAAAAGGTGTTTTCAGATTTTTTTCACAGGAAAATAGTTAACTAGTAAGATGGGCTAAGAATGAAGAAAGGGAAAACTATGGGCCTAACTTCTAGAGGTGCTTTAACTTTTAAAATCAGATTACTAAATCATAATGCCTCGATTTTTGCCATAACACTTATTAAACCTCATTTTTCTCATTGCCCCTTTTGATGTGAAACGGGAGGACCTAGCAAGAAGATCCAAGCAGTCTTTCCACATTAAAATCTTAGGTTTTCATGCATTCTCTGAAGTAATTTGTTTTATGTTGTTCTCCTGTGTTCCACACATTGAACCACTCCTTTAGAATAATAAAGACTGGAAATACAGCAATTTTATCAAGATAAAACCCCAAACGTTTCTAGGCTATGATATCCATATCAAATGTTTCATTTCAACTCCATTTGCAACAGGCAAACAGAGGAAAATACATTTTTAAACTGCAAAAAAAAAAATCTACTCTGGAATTTATTTATTCAGCAAAGAGAAAACAGACCAGGCTGTGCGGGGTTTTTCTCTGTATGTTTAAACATTGTATGTGTAAAACCAAGAAGGATCAATGCTGCCTGAACCATGGACTACTTTTATTATTTAATTCCTAATACTGTAAAAAGGAGAACTACTAAAAAACTAGAGTGCTATCAAATTCAGAGATGCTCCCTCATTACATATTTTGAATCAGTGGTTTAATGGAAGAAATCTAAAGGAAGATCAAACCACACAAAATTGATAATCAATCGTTAGGGTTGGAAAGGACCTTAAGATCATCCAGTTCCACCCCCCCTGCCGTGGGCAGGGACACCTTACGCTAAATCATATCACCCAATCTTAAGTATCAGCTTTTTGTAGATACAGATGTATTCAACTGACCTCAAGCTAAGCCAAGACAGACTTAGAAATGACTGTTTATCTTAGAGAAAAACTTCAACATGGAAGGAGTGTGCTTTTTCTAGCCAAGGATTAAGAAACAAAACCTGCTTGACTAAATAAGTTTTCAATTACAAAATGGGAAACAATTTCAGAAGATGTGTTGAAATAAGAGAGCAGTAATAGTAGACATCAGCTCTTCTAGTTTTCATTACAATTTCTCATAGGGAGATCCTGTTAACTACAGAAGTTCAACAGCAGCACTGGTTTTCTGTCTTTCATAGGAAGACCATCTCCACAGATCCTTCACCCCAGCTATAATCTGGATACTGGGTACCAAACACCATGAACAAATTTGCTTTATCTTCTCCTTGCTATTTGTTCTAAGAGTATTTATTGTTTTCTCATGGTATTACCTCTTCAGAACTACATGGGAATGCACATCCCTGTATAAGAATGCAACAGAAAATTGGTTAAAGCTTCCCTGGAAATCGGCTGGGTTTGATATGCACAGATTCTCTTACAGAAATTTGTTTTACATTTCCACTTACAGCTTAGAAATGTTGCTTAATAATCCTGTCTGGCTTTTCCTAAACAACACTGTGGAGCTTGCCTTTGGTTCTACTGAATTTCTGTCCACACTGTACTTTCAACACTATCTCAGCACACAGCACATTGCTGTCTTTCTGGGCAGATCCCAACTGCTGTACTAATTATACACAACTAGGATAATACCAATTAACCAAATTAGAATGCTTAAATCTTTTTGTAGATGAAAACAAGGAAAACCAAACCAGCATCCTAACAATAATAACCAGCATCACCTCTATACTGTTAAAATGTCAGGAATTTACTTTCATAAGGCCTGTATACGTTAGGAATAAAATTAGTGCTCATATCGTGTGCAGATTTGGATCTTTGCTGCCCTTGAGGACACACCTAGAATAATATTATTGCCTTGACTCATGAGGAAGATCCCAAATTGTCCTCAGACTTTTTTGAATTTTAAGTAATTTTGTTCATCTTAAGAATTAAAAAAGTTGTTTTCTGTTTTATATAGAGCACAAAAAGCAACATGCTTTCTAACAATATACATGCTATTTTACAACCCAGAATCATCACTGCAAGGTACAATGCTGTTGAAATTCAGTTAAATTAAAATCAAAAGTCAGTTTTAATTGAGGTCAGCATAAGGGATTGAAAAAGAACAACAAAGAACTTGGAACTGGTTGTGTAATACAGAATCAACCACCTCCCTGGGCAGCCTGTTCTGATGCTTGACAACCCTTTTTCAGGGAAGAAACTGTTCCCAGCATCCACCCTACACCTCTCCTGGTGCAACTTGTCCCATCACTTGTTACTCGGGAGAAGAGATTGACCCCACCTCACTACCACCTCCTTTCAGGTAGTTGTAGAGAGCACCTGAGCATCCTTTTCTCTAGGCTGAGCAACCCTGGTTCCCTCAAGCCACTCCGCATCACACTTGTGTCCAGACCCTTCACTAGCTCTGTTGCCATTCTCTGGCCCTGCTCCAGCACCTCAATGTCTCCCTTGTAGTGAGGGGCCCAGAACTGACACAGGATTCGAGGTGCAGCCTCACCAGTGCCCACTGCAGGGGAACAATCACTGCCCTGGTCCTGCTGCCACACTGGTGATACAGGCCAGGATGCTGCTGGCCTTCTTGGCTGCCTGGGCACAAGCCCATGTTCAGCTCTGTCAATCAATACCGCCAGGTCCTTTTCCACCAAGCAGCTTTCCAGCCACTCTTTCCCTCTCCAGGTTTCCTGCAGCCCCTTCAGCCACTGGAGCTGCTCTCAGGTCTCCCCTTCAGGAGCCTTCTCTTCTCCAGGCTGCCCCAGCCCAGCTCTCTCAGCCTGGCTCCAGAGCAGAGCTGCTCCAGCCCTCGCAGCAGCTCCGTGGCCTCAGCTGCACTCCTCAGTTCTCCTGTCTCAGCAAGAAACGAGTAGTAATAGTGAAGCAGTTTAAAAGACTTCCTTCTACTGACCAGACATGTGCTGCACACCCCAGCCAACATGGAGCAGGCTCCTCAGATGAGGAACAGCAGTGTCACAGGCACCCACCTTGTTATTTGACAACCATTTACTTATCAGATCTGCTCAAACTTTCTAGGAAATTGGAAACGTTTGACTTATTACTGTATAGGGTGTGAGAAACAATGTATTTGTACAGTAGCCAGAACAATGGAACCAGTTAGGTAAAACTGGCATAATTAGATCTACCACAACAGCTGGAGGATACTCAAATTCAGGCTTCCTGTATCAGATCAGTACTCATGCAGGATAGTTACTTGATTCTCTTCTAGGTTCGGCTGTAAGAGTTACTTTTCTTCTTAGTCACTGGTGCAGTACTGTGTTTTTGGCTTCAGTCTGAGTTAAAGGCTGGGCTTAATCCACATGAGATTTTTAGGAGGAAAATAATAATTTTTTTTATATATATGATCTGAAGAATAACCTGAAAATGATGCAACAATCTATTTAATTAATGCAATGCTCTGGTACCATCTAATCCTCATCACTAGTGCTCCAGATGGATACAAGTTTAGTCAGATGCAGCATGAAAGCAGTGCATTTCAACATCTCTTGTTGCCTCAAATAATGTCAAGGCCAGCTGTAATTATGTAACGTATCAGTGTGACATTTCCCATCACCATGGCAAAGTTCAGGGAGCAGCAGTGGTGTGGCTCAGTGAAGATGGACTCATACTTGTTTTGGCTTACGTAACAGTAGTAAGACAAAAATGATACTATCCATAAATTCCCTCCAGAGTGATTATGAAAGAAGATTAAATCATGCATGAAGAACAGACTGAAAGCCTGGTGTGACAGTCTCTACTCCCTCTCTCACTGACTGTTACCTACTTTTACATTCAAAGAGAGCTAATACTTTGCCCATAGTTTTAATAGCAAATAATTAGATTACACTTTCAGTTTGAAGGACAAATTTACCTTTGTTCCATTTGAATTCAAAAAGTATAGGGCAAAAGAATATTAGGAAATCCATGAAAATTGCTTCTTCTTACCACTAGTTAAAAGAAAAAGATGGATATGCCAGTCCTGCACACATCTGTCACAGACTTACAGACTAGTTGATGCTGACAAGCACCAGCCTCCCTCTTCTGGGAAACCATCTAAGCCCAGGGTAATGTAGAGCAGGTTGCTCAGGGCGGTGTCCAGCTGGGTTTTGAGTATCCACAAGGATGAAGACTCCACAACCTCTCTGGGCACCCTGTGCCAGTGCTTGACCATCCCTTACATTAAAACTTGTTTTCTTACATTTAAATGCGATTTCCCATGTTTCAATTTGCTCTCGCTGCCTTTTTGTCCTTTCACCAGGCACCACTGAGAAGAGTCTGGCTCCATCTTCTTTAGTCCCTCCCACCAGGTGTTTATACACATTGATAACATCCCCCTGAGCCGCCTTTTCTCCAGGCTGAACAGTCCTAGCCTTCTCAGTCCCCCACTTGCATGTCAGGCCCTCAGCTCCTTCATCCAGACCATTAATGACATGAAACAGCTTTGCCCCCCTTACTGAGGATACACCAGGATACACTGTTAGTGATCAGCTTCCAGCTGGACTCTTATCCCAATCCTCTGCGACCAGGTTTCAACCTGTTTCTTGTCCATTTTCTACTCCCTACATCATCAGTTTTTCAGTTCACTCTCAGGAGCAGACAAAACATTTCTGTTCCCTGTGCATATATTTTCAGACATGCAAAATGTTGACACTTGAGCAATTTGCACTATTCGGATGAGAACACGGCTCCTAGTTTTGTTCTACATACTGTTAGAACCAAGTAGAAAAAAACCTGCTATTTCCTTTAGCTTCTCAAGCAGAGAAAAAGGGATAACAAGAGGAGAAGCAATATCTGAGGTGGTTAACAAAGCTAAATTTAACTACATTTATCTATGCAATTAATTTAATTGGGCCCAGAACAAGGATTCCTGATTTCAAAATTATGAAAACATTACCTGATCTCTTTTAAAACTTATATTTAGACATTGCAGTTCATTAGTGACTCCGCAATCAAGACATGCCGCATGGGCTATTCTGGTACCCTAATTTGAACTTTCTTCTTTTATACCAAATAGCCTACATTTCAAGATTAAAAGAATGGAAAGTGAAGACTTGATGCATTTCAAATTTAAGAAATAATATTTTTAAATCTCTCCGTTCAAACGACAACAGTTCATGGCTGTATTTAAACAGAGGTACAATAATACACCGTGTTACAGTGAAAAGAACAAACTCTGCCTTGTTGTGATACTACTGATTAATCGCAGTTATGATTAGGATATTCCATCTTTAGTGTCTCCAGATGAGATTAAACTGATTTTTACAGGCACAGACTTTCCTCCATATTTTCCCAGAAGAGCCTTGATGTATTTATGATAGCTTAAGATGGTATTTCTCTGTATGAAGGGACTTCCCCATTGTTACTGATCAAAACCATTTGTATGTTCCCTTAAAATGTATCATTATGGGACAATCTGGCTCTCACACTCTGAACATTATGTATTCCATTTCCAAATTTGGACACTAAAAATCTCCACTCTTCTCCTTTTGTATAGTCCTATTCACAGGGAACTGGCAATTGGTAGATTTATCCTAGTGCCATTCCAGCTTTGTTTAATTGCAACAAAAGCTGTTGACAAGTAACCTAAAATAATTAGACATAGCAATTGTTATTAACTTACTTTAATTAACATCCAATTTACTTTAAATATAGTCTAAGTACAAGGTTTCAGTTCAAGCTAGCTATAAAGAAAGAAGCAAGAGCGTCATGCTCCCCTATTACAGATATCGTCTGAACACACACCAGGGACAAATATGCCATTTCTAAACCCAATTGATTAAAATTAAGAACAGATTAACAGATTGCATAGATTTTTGATACTTTGTTCCTTATATTTGGCAAAATGCTTGCTATATTCCCATGAACAACAAATGAGCTGAACATTTTTCTGTAAGTGCGAAAGAGAAACTGCACCTAACTCAGAATTGTAATTGGTACCTTCATAATGAAACCCCAAACATCTGCTACCTTGCTTGAGATGCATTCAACTGAGGTTTCACTGCATGCTGGTATTAGACTGCCTTCATGAGTGTTGCAGGCAGAGAAAACACAGGAGACAAACTGCATAATGTTGAGCTGATTGGGTAGTGAAAATGACATTCCAAAGCAACAACTGCAGTTTAAAAAGTGTATTTCAAAATTAAAACCAGTAGTAGGGATTTACACTTTTGTTGTCAACATTAAAAGCATTAATGCATCTGTTCTAGGGCTGAAAACTCATCTTTTAGATTTGAGAAAACAGATACATTTTCTTTAGTTACAGCACTGATCTAACTAGCTATTGTACATTGGGAAGATGTCCTCTGAGCCACTCTAATACACATATTAGCAATCTATCAACAGTTTTCACCCTCACATCTCAAGACTCTTCCACCAAGGTTGCCTCTGAAAGCTTTACTCAATGGTTCTGAACTTGTCATCATCACAGTTCCAGTTACATGAGCTTCCTCACTTTTAACCAGTTAACTCTCTCGCTCAAAATGAACACCTCCACTAGTAGCCTGAAGTTCATGTCATGCATGCTCCCTACTAGCCATTGACATGAATTTCTGCCACAAAGTTGTGACACCTACCATCCAGTCCCTGTTACCTAAGGATACCAACTCTCATTTCAATTTGTGTTATCTACTCTGTGCTGTTTACTAATTACAACTGGAAATCTTGCAGTACAACGTAGACCTTAAACCTTCATTTGAGGATAATGAATTGGGGAAAAACCAAAATGTGCCCTGGAATAATGATTGTATCGTACAAGAATTCAGTCATCACGTTAAATAACAAAAAATTCATAGCCTTATATGTGCACATCAAAAGCCTGAATTTGAACAAAAGAAATAGTATCTCCAGACAGCTGATCTTTGCATAAAGTTTGCATTAGCACAGAACATATGAATACTTTGGATTTTCTACTTTTCTACTAAATACATTTCAGATAGGAAAACTGAATTTCTAGAAAGACCAAACCAAAGCAAAAACTACCCTTAATACTCACTGTGTTTCTGGTTGCAGCACAATTCCAAACCACTTGTACAGTTTAAAGAGCTAAATTTAGCAAGGGCAAAGCAAATCTAGCCACATGAAACGTAAAATGAAGTTTTTTCACTTGACTGATGCTACTGATTATAGCCCAGCATAATTACAGATTTCTGCTAATATTACTCATTTCCAGGGTGAGGAAAAGGGTTCTTCAAGCATCCATTTCTAAATGAGTCTAAAAACATGAACGGCAGCTATTTTGCTTTTCATACAAAATGTACTCCTCTAAACCTATATGAGCACGTATCAGCTTTTTAAATTGGTTTTCGTTAGTTTGGGTTGTTTGGGGGTGGGACAAATGCATGAGCTTTTGTGTATACAATATCTTAGAGTGATGCTTGCCTAATATTTTCTCAGAGGCATTTTTTTTGCATGATTTGTGGGGTAATGTTTGAGATCCATTATGAATTCAGTCCTCTGGCTGTCCCTCTCCCTGTCAGAATACTAAGAATGGTGTCTTTGCTGGGCAGCACTGCAGCCTGTGAGACTGCAGCCAAGTTTGATCTGATTATTCATCACAAGGAGCTGGGACAGGAATGATGGAGAGGTTGAACATCCTGTCCTTTATAGGAAAATTCTACCCAAAAGACTTGTTCTCTCACCTCTTCCAAATACACCACCCCTCCTAAACCAGCACTGACCTGCCAACCCTCCTGCTTTGGAGTAAGGTAGCTTAACTCTCTGGCCACTTGAATTAAGTGGAAATGACAGCAAAAAAAGAAAAAAGCATAAGAAATACATGGTGGAACTTTTTAAACACAGTATTTTCATCCAGTATTACAATGAGCTGCACCTACTGCCCAACACTCATTCATAATGTTGGATGGATGAGACGTCCCTGCGTCTCTGTGAGGACTTGCCAGTAGCCAGCCATGCTCTCTTGCTGGGTGTTTGTGCTTACACACAAGGCAGCTTTGTAGTCATACTTCTTAAAGTTGTCCTAGATTGTTAAAACTTCTTCCAGAGGTTAAGCTTTTCATGCAAGGTGTCTGCCAAAGCAGGTCTGTCATTCCTTCAGCGCCACTACAGAACAGTACAGTTTTGGCTATGTTAAAATACTCTAACAACCTTCCCTTTGAAAACTTCCCACTTCCTCTGCTAGATTCCAGGTAGGAAAAGGATTTTCTGTAAGGGATACCTACTGTCCATCAGAATCATACGTCCCTGAGAAATCAGATCCATCAAAGTCCCATACATTTGAGAAGTCCATGCCCCTTGCAGTTTCCTCAGAATCTATGCTTACAGTTCTTCAACCTCGTGAAGATTCTAGAAGAATTCTAGATCTTAATCTTTAGATTCTAGAGATTTCCCCAGCTTATCCAGCACCACCTCTAAAAGCAGAAAGGCCTTTTCACACTGACTTGTAAATAACACACAAATAGGATTGACTGTAACCCAGAGGGGTCAAGAGCTTCACATATGAGGAAACTGGAAGCTTGAAAGAAAAACTATTAGTGAGGTCAACCTGCAGAAGAAAGGAGAACTAGAATTTGAAGCATAAGTTCTTAGTGACTGTAGATTTAATACCAATTTTCTAGGACTAGCTATTTAGCAAATAAAGTAAGTCTTCATCAGTGCAATCTCATTCATAAAGAGGAGCAATGCCAAGTTGATTTAAAGTCTTTTTCAAGTCTGTAAAGTAACTCCTGTACATTTGTTGCTCTGAGATTAGCAAGATGTTCTCTGTCATGTACTTTATTGCTTATCTGTTGTACTTCGGGCATTGCATCAGAGTTTGGGTGGTTGTTCACCCCCTGCACAAAGAACAGACCATACTGGAATTCTGAGAGTAAAAAGAAAACTTACTTAAAACCTACATAGGATGTAACAGAGACTATATATTTAATGTAACATACTTGAAAGAAAATTGATGTCATATCTCACTGTGAGCTGATACACCCACTCCATTGTTTTCTAATATGCCTGTTTGTGTTTCTTTGATTTTAAAACCATTACCATTTCCTATAAAATTGGTATTAAATTATCACATTTGAAATTATTATCTTCCTGTGCCTGATGATAGCACAAAGAAAACCTACACTAAAACAGATGTGCCTGAAGTAAGTGATTTACACCCACTCAGATAAAAACAAAAGCTCCCATCAGGAAAACATGCTCCCTGGTAATACCCCCTCCAAAGTGTTAGCACTAAATTCTAACCAGCATATCAATCAGCTCCGAAGTGGAAGTGTGATGACTCAGTGTAAGTAAGGTTTCAGAGGCATGAACGAAGTAAGTATTGAAAACACTGGGCCAACATTATGTAATTAAAAAAACAACACACCAAAAACCTCCAAAACAAACTAAAAAACCCCACCGCAGTACAGAAAACCACAATGGTCCTAAAAGTGCTCTGACAACAGTAAGCGATATTCACATATCTACATGAAAACACTTTGGAACAGCTTGCAGGAAGCACTGACTTCTAAAGCCTGTGTTCATCCACAGGCATATTTGGCAGTAGCTGGCACTTACTCCTGAAAGTGAATCATCTTACGCCGGTACGAGATGAGTAGAAAGTAAGAACATGAAAGTAAGACAAATAACATAAAAGAAAAATGCTATGCATGGTAAGAGGAAAACCATAGCAAGTTAAAAAGCTCATTTACTCATTTTCTTACAAGCAAACAAAAAAACCCCCAGCTAATGTGTTAAATGATATTATAATAACAAAAGGCTTCCAAGCGACTGTCATTCCTGTTTATTATCTTGCAGTGATTTATTTATTCCAAAAGGAATAAATGGAATCTGCAATTACCAAGCTGTAAAGATGACCAGCACTAAGGAGGTTTTTTAATGCCTTGTTTTCTGTCACATGAAGAAAGAAAACACAGAAATATAATTTAACTTGATCATAACTTTTTAGCTAATATGGGAATAATTTGTCATGCTACATCATTGGATGATCTTTAAGGTCCCTTCCAGCCTAGCCCATTCTGCGATTGTACAGTGCAGGATTATCTTATTTACCCATCTTCTCTTGCCATGTTCATTTATGGCTGGGGCAGGACGGTCACCCCTTCCTTTGACAGTACAGGAGACTAGGAACAAAGTGTAAGAGTTGTCAGGAGCTGCATTCCCTTTGTCAAGTTCATTTACAATTACAGTTTACTGTATAATGAGAACCCCAGTGAAAGAACTAGCTCTGTCTGAGCACTTCTTTCACCATTTCTGCCGCTGCAGAAAGAAAACCTGCCTTGCCTCTGACAACTTGGCCACTCCTGAAAATACACAACCTTCCAGAGGGTTCAGCTATGTCAACAGCAATGTACAGGATGGCCCTGTTCTGATCTCTGCTGCCTTACCCCCTCTCTGCTTAGGGAAATCCAGCCCACAGCCAGCTACCAAAAGCTTTCTAGGCAGCTGATTCCATTCTGCCCCTCACTTTAAACTCTCAAAAAGCTTTCTGATAGCAAGACAAAGCCCCTGCACCCTGAGAGCAGAGAGCACACGACCGGGATAACACCAAGTCCCAGTGTGTCACACATTCAAGCAGTCTTTGCTAAATAGAGTTATTTCAATTATTAACTCAGCAGCTAATTTAGGGAGAAAAGCTATCTTGATACCTCTTATTATATAAGACTTCAATGGCAAGTGATGTGTGAAGATCATTATTCTCTGTAATTACCACTCCTAGAATCAGAGACAACTAAATACATGATCTGCTATCTCTTATTATTTACACAGTAAATACCATGCACACTGTAAGTTTGGGGCTGGGTTTTTTTTGCTTTGCTTAATCTGAGGAACTGCTTACCAAAAAAAAAGTTGCAAAGAAAGTACTGTTGGGTATTTTTTGGTGATGATTTTCTTGCTTATATATAGAAAGAGACTTTGGCCTGCATTGTCTGTCCTCATCTCTAATGTCTATCTACATTATACAGCTGCATAACACTGGGAACAAAATATGGGAAGTGGGAGAAAAATACCAATTTACAAAAATATCAATATGCTTTTTTAGCATACTTTGTAAACAAAACAAAACAGGGTTTTTTTTTTAAAACAGTTCAAAGTTCAATCAAATAAAATAATATTTTAATTTTAAATGGTCCAAATGCACTATTCAGCTGGAGATTCAGAAATGCTCCACAGTTATTAATGCCATCCCCTGAGCACTTCAAAAACACGAGCATGTACAATTTTCATGTTTCTACTAACAAACTAACGTGCCCTAAATCCAGCCCTACTGAGCTGGAAGATGCCACCCTGAAATCCTGCACTGATTTTCTACATGACTTTCAGCAAAGTAGGCTTTCCTCTATGTTTCTCCTTGTATCATCTATTTAGTAACTTACTGTACCCCTAAGACCTCAGAACGCAAACTGGAGAACCTGGAGCAGAGCATCATGAGCTCGTATAAATCCACTTGTTCTTTTTCAGACAGTGAGAAAATGGGTATCTTTGAATTTCTGCACTAGTTCATCAATCTGCCAGCTGAGGATTCTCTTCTCAGTACATTTGTGTGACATTTTCTGGACGTTTTAATGACACTAGAAGGAGAGGATTTTGCCATTCCATATGTATCCCACAGTGCCAGTGGAGGGAGATGACTGAAGCCAGTTACTCCTTCCTCCTGCCTCCTTCATCCAGCGCCAGATGACGCTTGACAACAAGCTAGGCCAGTGCCATTCCTTACATGGGCTAAGTTGCAAAAATTCATCCCAGATCTGTTTCTCACTGTTTACTGGTTTCCAGTATTGTTATGTAAGGGTAAAACCTTGCACAGATCTATCCTGACATAAAATGTCTGTCCAACAGCACTCCTCCTCCTCCCTCCATCCTTCTCAACCTTAGAACACAAATAGAGGTAGAAAAACCACTACGAAGGATGGGCTCTGCTCAGGTTGCTGCCAAAAGTCACTCAAACTACTGGTGCAAACCTCCCTGGGATCAAAGCTTGTAACTGTTCACGGGGGAAAGGCAATGCAGGGAAATAAGGAAAGCCTCACGGCTGCAAAGGGGGACAACACTGCGGAGAACATGGGCAAACTGCTGCTGCCAGCTTCCAAACGCCTTTCCTCCTCATGCTCCAGTTTTTCCCTCACCGTGCCCTCATTGCAGCGTTGAGCTCTCTGCCTTCTCCCACTGTCTCTTCTTCCGCCAAGCTGACTTGCTTTCTCATAGGCAGGCCAGCCCTGACTGACAACTTGACTACGTCATAGATGACTGATCTTCTTCACAGACTTCAAGCCAACAACTGGAGCTGCCAGATATATTTGTGCTTTAATGTTAATGGTAGGGAACTATGCAGGGAATAAACCAGAATTTAGGCCAGGCCATTTACTTGCGTTGTCATTTAAAGTTAGTATAAATGAAAGCTATCCTCAGTCTATCCTTAGTATTTTGGGGTTTTTTTTACCACTCTGTCCCCATTTCTGGCCTCATTTTTCGTGTATGTGTTTTTGTTGGGGTTTGCTGGCGTTTTTTAAGGTATCTATTTTAACTTAGAACATTGTTAGCAGCAATGGGGGAACTCATCTGGACAAAATACGAGATGACCTGAACCTTCATGTGCAGTAAAAACAAATGGTAATTCTGTCTTTTAACACACGAAACAAAGAGCTTGAGAAGAGGTTTTTAAGAAAACCGTACCCGAGAGTAAAAATATCTTTCCAATTTCAAATACCAAAATAACTAAAAATGTCATTTGCAGGATAAAAGCTACCTTCTCATGGTTCTGCTCGGAATAAAAAGAGGATTCAAGTGACATCCAATAGCAGCTTCGTTCAGCATGACTGCTCTTGGCAGACAGCTACAATAAAGCACAGGCTCTTTTGCTGTTGCCTCAGGAAATATAAATCCTCATGATTTTCCGTTGATAGGTACAGCATAATCTGATCTATTGGGCTTGGAGCTTTGTGTAGAAATGAAACAAACAATCTTTCCTAAGCAGTGAGGGTCTCCTGCTTCCATTCCATTTTGAAAACAAGGCTTCACATAAATAAACAGACACATAATATATGTATACAGGCAGATAAAAGCAAAGGTCAGTGCTCTGTCAGACAAGAATTAGAGAGCTGCAAGCAACTACTGTTAAAAAGATATGACATATCAATCCTCTTTTTCATCACTGATAACTTTATATGGTAATGTGGGGAAATGTATACAAAAATCCATAAACCAACCTTCTACTACTCAAGTTTTTAAATGACCCAGTAGGAAGCTTCCAAATATCCGTATTCCTCAAAACAACTTTAAAGTTTTTTTCAAGAAGTGATGGAATTATGAAAGGTAAAGGGAATTTGTTGGCTAAATAGTATATGTGTGCATATATATATATATATATTATTTTTGAGACAATTTTTTCATCCAGTTAAAAACAGTAGACAAGATAAATTCAAGTATTTGATAAATGAAATCCAGTCTACATTTGACTGAAAGGAATAAAAATCAGTAAGAGAAGTATTAGTGCTTTGCATGAGGGCTGTTCTGAAGGGAAGATTATGTATTCCCACAACCCAGACAGCTGTGCTACATTTGGATGCAAATATATTCCTCACAAATAAAAAGAGCCCTTCACCTGGCTACTACATCCATGTTCTCAATACCCACAACAGATTTCCACCTATTCCTGCACAGCAGCTGCTGTATTAAAATCTTATTTTCCATTACTTTTACCACTTCACTTCAGTAATTTCTTCTGGTTTTCCTGTATCCTGGGTTACCTCCCTGCCCTGCCAGCCTCCCTCCACCCCTCTTCCCCAAGAAAGCATGAAGTGCATCCACTCCAGTCTCCTGCATCAGACAGTCAAAAGGACTCTATTCTTAGCAATAAAATTCTGTGCCAAAATCTCTTGAACCGCTTTCAGAATAAAGTTAGAAATTTTGTTCCACTTATTTTAATAAGATAATTCATTATCTATTCAAGGAAAAGGAATTATACTAAGCAAGAAGGTGAATTCACACCTTCCTTCCTTTCCTCGTAAATCCCAAAGGCTGTGCCTGTTAGCTCCATACTCCTGCTCCGCGCCGATGCCCTGAGCCAGCCCATTTTCTCAGCACCATCTCCCACGGAGGATGACCACTGCTCTCCTCCATGGAGAACTCCTCTCAGGAAAGCCTGTGGAGAATCCCTGCTCTTCGCTGCCCTCCGGGCCCTCCCTGTTGCCTCGTGAGGAGTGGTGGGTCTGAGCAGAATGTGGAGACCCTCATGTAGGGCTATGGTAGAAACATGGTTGGAATTTGGGTGCTGGTAGCAACTTTGACAACTTCACTGTTTCATAGGTAGATGTTATGGTGTCACAAAGAGGTGTTCTTCAGGCAGATGATAAACAGGAAACATTGCTTTCTGTGTCCTGGCTTCCTTCGCCCCTTTCAGTTTTATCCAATAAAGGCCTTTTTGTTCCAAAGTTTTACAAGGCCACATTCGTTACTTGATTAACATTTACAAACACATAGACTTGCCTGTGACATCTCGGCCTTTTTTCCTTTGAGATCCTCAGCTGAAGGATGCTGCTGCATTGTACCACACGCTACGCAAATGCAGTAAATGGTCACTAGAACTGAGAACAGCCCTGCAGCTCCAGACATGCACCTAATACACGCATAAGTAGCTTTTTTGCTCCCCAGGCACTTACGGAGTACCAGCTGAAATGCCTATGTTAGATCCTAATAATAACGGGTTCAGCTGGGTGTTCTCCACTGGAGCTGAAAATCCCTCTATTAAATACTAACTGCAATCTCTTCTTAGTAAGAACTCATTATACACATCCCACAACCATGTCATCTGTGCCCTCTGACAGCTTTCAGGAAATCAGAAGAAATACTCTTCTTACTAAAACTGAATTTTTGCAAGCAGGAGCTCAGTAGAGGAGTTCAAATCACTAGCAGTGGTATTTGGAGTCTCTATTTCATGACTTCTCCATGATATTCAAGACCAATGTGCTTCTGCTCCAAGTGCATGGAAAATACTCCCAAAATGCAAATTTTGTTTTCAGGGTAAGAGATACTTTACAGTCCTCATCACAGCTCACATGCAAAAATGTATGAAGTCTAATCTTTATTTCTGTGTGGGAAAGCTATCGAAAACATGACTGTTGGAAAAGAAAGGTTTTCTGGAGAACAGCTCCACAATACCAGCATAAAACCAGCATTAAAGTGGCTCTGCAGCTAATGGAATGCAAAAGCAGCTCACTCAGTAACTTGATCCTTGGAAAGCGTTAAAAAGAACTATATTTAACGATGCTATTGTTCAGTTGGACTAATTTGTGTTTAATTTCTCAGGGAAATTCAAATCTTTTATCCCAAGCAGGGATATTATTTTCTTTTTATATTTTTATCAGTGGTTCAATTGCCCCTTAATCAAAAAACAATGCAAGAGGGAGTATTTATCATTCAGCAGAGCATCTTGACTAATTTTATGGTCCCATATGTGATCACTCTGAACAGAAGTTCATACAAAGCGCAATTTACAGCATACACAGAACTAGATGACTAAAAATAGCATGTGTAAAATTCAGTCTTATAACACATGCACCCTTTGGGTTTGAGCTGATGTTCACAATATGATTAAATATACTCTGGGTGCACAAGTATGCATTCAGTATTAGCAGCTAGAATCATTCTGTATGCTTTATCCTAGAAACAACTCCCTTAGGTGTTTTCAATTGTATTTATTTATGATTTAAAAGGGGCTATGGAACAATACCTTGTATCTTACACTTTAGCTAAAGCTTGTTATAAACAATGAATAAATGAACTCCTCTGGTATTTGGAGTTGTTATTCTTGTGGCAGCTGTACTGCAAGGCTTGATTTTATGACAGAATTATAGCTAAAAGTCACCATTAATTTTACATAGAGAAGTTCAAGCAGTCATCTGCTATGCATCCAGCACAAAGGTGATTTCCAGGGGATTTCACCCATTTATCAGTTTGACAGAGAATCAGTCTCTGTGCGAAGCTAAAAAAGAACTGAAATGGTGAAATACTGACTCTTCCTAACAGACACACGTAACTCACTTCAACAGGAAACAATGAAGTCAAGCCAGAGTTAAAAAAAGTTCAAAATTATACTGAGACCAAAGTGAAATTTTAGAACTATTACTGACCAGAAATTTTCCAGTCAAATGGAACTATTACCACAAGAGAAAGACAGAATGTTATATTTAATACTACATGCGCTTCACTCTGGGAAGTCTGATGCCACTCAGAAACCTAAATCTAGTCTGAGATTCAGAGAGGGCAGTGGAATGGATGTTGAACAGAAACACTGGTTACTGTGTTTGATCTCGGGCATTCAGAATGAACAGTTAAATGTAAAACAAATGAAGCAGAGCTGACATGGAGCCTTGCTCTGCCAGTCGCACCTGACTTCACCGCCACCCAACCTGCTGCCTTCTGCCTTGTTGTTCCTTTGGAATGAAGAAAATTCTGCTAACATTAGTAATATTCTCTCAAGGCCCTCCCAAAGTCAGATGCCACAGTGGCAGCAAGGACTGATGCTGGTGATCAGCATCACCTCTGTAGCACTTACACAAACACAATTATATAGCTTTCTCCCAGCCTTCATCCCAGTTTATCCCTATTACCTTGTCTTAACCACAGATGTGTGCTGAGAATGAGTTTGATTCTGTCTCTTTCTACAGAAGGAAGTATCTAATCTTACTTAGGCTGTAACAATACTAAAATAAGATGTATTAAAATAAGATGTTCCTCTCCCTAGCAATCAAATGTAATCAAATAAATTTCTGAAATCATCATTTACCCAGCAATAGTAAAATACTCTTGCTAACTTACAAATGTGCAGATAAGATTCCAAAAAGCCACTACCATCAAATATGCACTATTACACAGCATTTATACTGAACCACCTGAGAGTGGAAGGCCCATCTTGCACTTTAGTTATCAGGGTCAATTTTGACAGCACATAGGAAAAGGACAGAATAATATCCAGCCTCAGCTGACCAGAGCTGTTTCTCTCTACAGTGCAGCTGTAGAGAGGTGCACTCACATTGCTGTCTGGTTGCACCTAGAAGGTGGCTACCAATGGTATCTTTGTGAGCAGATGGAGTGTCTGTGTGATTCCCTGTCCACTCATGCTGTCGGAAGCAGCTCCAGCTGCCTCAGGGGCTGGTTCTCCCCACATTTCCCTTTCCAGAGGGATTTCAGTGGGAACAGAAGAGTGAGCGCAGTACAGCACAGATGACTGTCTGAAGGGTGCCTCAGCTGTGCCTTGACGTCAGACACTAACCCTGGCCACACAGCCCTCGGGAGCCTTCATTTCAAAACCACGTTTGCTACAAACACACTTGGTGTATCTGCGTCAGGTTTCTCTAAACAGCCTTCTTCCAAGTATTGATTGCTACTAATATCCAGATGTTTACACTGCAAGAATTCCAAGGAAATACATGCTCCAGCCCTCAGCAGCATTTCTGTACTTGTATCCTGTTTTCTGTGGTTGTATTTTAACAGAATACTCTTAAACATGAAGTGCAGGCAAGGCTACGTTAAACAGCTCAGCACAGAGCTATGAAAATAACACATAAACCCATAAACTAAACAAATACATCTGTAATACTAAGATTAAGCTTGGTCTTTACAGGAGCAAATCTATTGGAACTGCAAAAGTTTTCAGCCTCTTAATTAGCTTCTTACAGAAGAATCTGCTGCTGTTAGCAAGCAGGATATTTCCACTTTGCCTTTCTCTACAGAGTGAATAAAATACTTCTGGATGTAATTCACTTCAAACCAGAATGAATAAAGATCATGAACCTCATTGATTTAACCAATCCAATTTATCCTATTTCAGAATTGAAAGTTCTTAGACACACAGAAATAACTGTGCACATATGAAGTCTCAGTGACAACTTGTTCTGCTTTTAAATTTAAGTGCACCAAAACTGGGCCATACCAATCTGACAGCAGGAGAGTTTTAAATGTAGCATGGTCTTGTACTTGTTAAGTACATCCCTATCCTTAAAAGATACAAATATATAGTTTTTACAGCACCTGTTCTCATTTTGAGGACCTCAGTGGTATTTAACGCTCTATTATAATCGACAACAGGACGTTAAGGAATTAACATTGCTTGAAACATTACAACTCCTAGTTTTCATTCTGTTGACAGAGAAAGCCCACGTACCAGGATCTTTGTAGTGTAAGCACTGTTGATAGCAATTGCGTTAACCAGCAGTTCGAGGGTTTTGGCGGGTATGGAGTCTGGGTCAGGGATCTCTTTGTAGTGGACATCCCCAACGTAGGCTTGGACCACTGTCATCCGGTTGGTCGTCAGCGTCCCTGTTTTGTCGGAGCAGATGGCTGTAGCATTACCCATAGTTTCACAAGCGTCTAAGTGGCGGACCAGGTTGTTATCCTTCATCATTTTCTGAGGAAAAGCAAAATAAAGAGCTGTCAAGAGCTGCTTTGACACATTTATAACATCAGTCAGGAAAAGCAAAATGCATGTATTTAGTCTTGTCCATGAGTACACAACGCTCACTGAACTAGAACTCTGACTGGGGATGATAACCCAATGCTTAGTCACAGACAAACAAGCAGTGACTAGCCCTGCAATAATTTTGCCTTCATAAACCGACACAGTCCTGCCCTTTTTTGCAATATATGTACATTTTAAGGAATAGCCAGAACAGCAGAGATTAGCTAAAGAAACTGAACATAGCAAGATTTTTTTTAAACAGTGTCATTAAATGTTAAATAGTAACATTACATGTTTTCTATTCCCAGTGCCAGGATGAGATGTGGCAACACACCGAGGGACCACACATTTGGGGAAAGAAACAAACTAGCAACAAATAACCAGCAACCACAAAAAACCCCACACTACAAAAAACCACCACGGTAGAGTACTCCATTCCACAATGCACCTGGAAATGCAGTGTCATTGCTTCTGTCTTCTCAACATTAAAACCACCCTGTGTCCCATCACCTGACATTACTGTCAGACACTAGCATATCCTCAGAGGGTGCAGTACCACCCCTTGTACACACAGCTGTATGGCAGCTGGACACTGCACATACAGATACTCACCTGTGTGCTGCATGTGTTGTAGGAAGGATATAAGGAGACTGGGAAAGCATTTTAAAAGCAGCTAAAGTCTTTATTAGCAAAATGCCATCCTTGAGAGGAGCTCCTTTTTCCTGATGACGATGATGTTTGGCTACATATAAATAGAGCTATTCCTTCCTAATGTTCAGACATTAATTTGGGTACATACTAAGTAAACGTCACAAAATCTTCATCTAAGATTCGTAAAATATGACCAAGCTGCTAAAACAATCTGAGAAAACTCCTGAGATAAGAGTGGTCCACAAGTGCAGGATTTCAATCCTCTTTCATTTCCTCACAGAATCATTTACACTGGCTACAAAGAACTGCAACTGCACTTCAGAAAAGGACGTGAAAGCTCCGGTGAAACTCTCATTTCTTTGAAGTGTTCCTGAAGGCTTCAAACCCTTGTAAAAATTCTGTACTATTGCACAAGTAAAATGTGAAGACAAAGTTATTCTGTGTCAAAATCTCATAGTAAATTCTGCTCAATGAATTCCTGGTGCCCTTGCAAACTAAGTAGGTGTTTCTGCTGCACTGGGTGGTTTTAAAGACACGTATTAGAATACATGTGTACTTGCAGTTTTGACAGATACTTTTAATATAAAGCAAAGTGTCACTTCAAAGGAATTCCACTCAATATTTTGAGCACATTTATTTACAGGCCACTCTTCATCACACCTAATAAAACCTGAAGACTCACTAGTAAACTCAACTGAACAGCATTTTCTCCCGTAATTATTATTAATGCCTCTTACCTTTACAGAGTAAGCCAGAGAAATAGTGACAGCAAGTGGAAGTCCCTCAGGAACGGCAACCACAAGTACAGTAACCCCAATAATGAAGAATTTAACAAAATACTGAACATAGACAGGAGTGCACTCAGGCAACCACTGCTTCTTGTTGACCACAAACGTGTCAATGGCAAAATATAGTACCAAAATTATTACAGTGATGGCAGACATCACCAAACCTGAAAAGAGAAATAATCAATTACTATAAACCAAAACACAATTAAAACCATGTGCAATTAGAAATCTACATTAGAATTTTCTTATTCTACATGACACTTTTCACCAGTACCAATAATGATGATAATGATATACTTTACAATGCAGAAAAAACATTCCTATAATGCATTTACAACAGCCCTACATTTCAGTGAATAAGGAAATGCTGAACTCTACAGAACAGCTGAATCATATCATGTTAATTTTTAAGCACCATCTTACTGCTGCCACTAAAGCTTCACAGTCGGTCTGGTTCCACAGGAGCTCGCTGTTACTGGAGGGTTTTCCCTTTAGTGCAGTACTTTGGTACAACATTTAGCTGTCCTTTTAACCTCCACCTTTCACAAATTACTGGTCTATCCACATTCAAACACTCATCTTTCTTTTAAATAAGCTTATCTTAAGAGGCTTGAGAAAAGGAGTCTCCTGTAGTTTATGTTGCTGTATAAGATATTTTAGGAAAGCCTTATTGATGTGCCTGACTGAATACAATGAGGCAATGCTGCAGGATCATCCACAGAGCAGGTTTTCCCTGCTTTTCTTGAAAATGTGATAAATACCAGTGTGTCCAAGGTTTCCCTTCTCAAAGGGCCATTTGTAAACCACATGTATTTTTATGAAGAGAGGCTCAAGGGGTCTGACACTGACAACAGAGCACAAGAGACACCAATTCATGGAAGATCTCAGGGACTTAATATGCTCTCCCAGTGACACAGACTTTGCTAAGCAAGCACTCCCCCTCTGCAGTTTTGTGCCTGGATTTGAGCATACAAATACAAACTCCGTTGGAACATCTATTTTGCCTTCTGTGATTGCTGCTCTTTGGCAGGTTTCTATGCAGCCATTAAGCCTGCATTTCAGTGTGAATTAATTTCTCTCTAATGAGATCATATGGGAGATGTAGAATGCTGTGAATTTCATGTCTTGACTGGGTAAGCTGAAGGATGCTAAGGTTGACAGGAAGCAGATGAGCCATGGAGACTGGTATATGCCAGAGGATAAAGGAAAACCATTAAAATATTGTAAAGGCAAATACTCATGACAACGCAAGACATCCCCACAGATTGCCCAATGACAAAGAAAAATCAAATGAGGCAATAATTAATTGAATTCCTATTACTTGCCACATTTTATTTAGAAATCGCCGTTATCGCTTTAAAAGTGATAGTCACATCTATGCAGAAATACCAAAGAGAGTAATAAACAGAAGGCAATGCAGAAAGGTATTTAAGGTATTTAAGATATTAATGATCATGAGAAATGAAGTGGTTTTATATCAATGCAACTGTTTTACAACTAGCAACAAAGCAGAGAAGATTAAGGAATATGAAACTGGCCAAAGCATGAAACTGGACATGAAAGAGATGATACCTACAGATTCTAAGCCATGGACTGTTCAGGTGGAGATAGAAGTGGCATCATGGTGTTACATGATCAACTAAGTGTAATGAACTTAGAAAGGAATGAGAAGGACTAGCAGGGGTAAAATCAAACTGGTAAAGAAGGATAAAGGAGACTGCACAGAGGTAAAGTTAGGAATCTGGTGTAGGGCGTCTGCCAAGGATCTGGATAGAGATTAAGTTCTCTTTAACACCACTAGAAAAAAGAATCTAATGAATATTATGTCATTATGAAAGAGTTTCACTTTCTACCTACATGTTGGAGAAGTGCTACTTCTAACAGTAGGGACCAGGTGGTACTGGATGTGTCATGTTTGGGTAAAAGGCAGGAATATGGATATTAAGAGAAAACAGAATGCTTTCTGAATCAGTAATAGGACATGCTGTGTGAGTGGTATTTTGTGATGATATTAGAGATTCTGAAACTGTGTACTCAGAAGTTCTAAGTGGAGAGGAAATTAAATTTGTAATTACTGCATTTGGGAATCTTAACTATGACATTTTGATTCAAATATTCATTACAATCCAAGTTGCCTAAAGCTTCCAGTTTCTTGACAATCAAAGCTAAGTTTTAGGAGAATAAAAGATCTTCAATACCACATAACTATCTTTAGAAAAGCATTAAGATGACCCATTTCTAAATATTGCAGTAAGAGGCCCATCCTGCTTTAAGAATAACTGGCTCTAAACCCCTTTGTCGCCAGTATAACATACTGCTTCCTCAGTCAGTTATCCGGTCATACCTGCTTTGCCTATCTGGACTGCCAGCTTGGTCAGCTTTCCCTGAAGAACAGATTTTTCCTTCTTGTGCATGTTGGATTTCTTCTTGTCTTTGTCATCTCCCTCTCCCCCTTCTGCACTCTTCAGCGGCTGCATCTCCATGGCAGCAGCCCCATCCTGCTGCTTGGCTAATAATGCAGAACAGAACAGTTACTCCAAAACTATTCATTCCTTTTATTCTGATGTTGATACTGAATTCAACCAGCAACAGTCATTGAAGGGGCTGACTGCAACATGAATGACTATTTCTATGCACAGGATTACACTTCACTCCCATGGCAGTCAGATACCCCTGTGAGACCCAGGGGGCTTCTGCATGGCACAAATGTACAAGCACACCCATGTGCACCCCATAAACATGGGTATCAGGGCTGCACTCTTTGTCAAGCACCATGAAAGTCATTGGGTTTTATTTATTGGTTGATCTTTTTAAACCACCGATGACATTCTGTGTTATACACATATATATCACTTAATGTCTTGCAGATTACTTGCAGGTTTTCCTAGAATAGATCTCAAAAGCTTTGGCAAATAGACAGTCTGTGTTTCTCTAAATGTTGTTATGCCTCATAGATTACAATGCACCCTTACAGTCACACCTCTCATGAAAACATTTTAAAGGTAACGTAGTCCCACAGATGATCTATGGGCCTCATCTCTTGACCACATGGGCACCGCAAAGACCAGTGGATCACGTTTCATGAACTGCTATTCTAGGTAAAACCAGACTTTAAAAGTTTCCTTAGAATTCGGTATTCAAGTAACTTAACCATCCGATGGGGACACCATCATCAGTCTCACATAAAAAAAAACACACCATTTAAGGGCCAAACCATCCGTTCTTGAAAGAACGAACGCTAATGCTCATATAAGGAAACTTTATTTTAGTATCAAAGAGAGAGACATGTTTTTTTAAAGCAATGACATTCCAGTTTATATATGTGTATGTATCTGGTTTGTATCGAACACAGACATAAGTAAATTAAACAGAATGAGATGAAACAGCTTTGCTTTGACATTCGTGAAGAGCTTGTACAAAACTGTGCTTATTTGATCTGGAAATCTAATTCGACTACCTAACCTTAAGCCTTACTTGTTTAATACCATTTTATTTAATAGTTTTGTATCATTAACCACTGAGCTTATCTGTTCAGTTTCTGATCTATCACCTCTGCAATCTTCAGTACTATCTGAAAAGAGAAAGCTGTAGTTTAGTTGACTTCTTTGGCATGACCCAAAGAAATTGTGATAACTGTGTCTCATACAGTAGAAAGGGAACCATGACTTTGCTTCAGAGAAAGCAAACTATTTATTTCAATTCTATCCTGAGATTGAACGTTAAATAAGGAATTCCCAAGATTCTTAATCTTCCTGTTATTTATCCTTATACTATACTCTTACATTGCTGAATAACCTCTTGGCTTTTAGGTTTCCTTTTGTTACTGCTTTACCTTCTCCCTGCAAAAGAAAATGTGTCCATACAATGCCATTAAACACCAAGGTGATGAGACATATCAAAAATAGGGTTGGAAATCCACTAACAATACATAGCATACATAACTTGCACAAGAAAATGGATTTTAAATGAGCTTTGTGACATGAAAGCATAATCTATAAATGGCTCATTAGAAATACTGCTCTTCTCCTATCCTAAATATCTGTAAGTTATAAACACCTGGGAAGGTTTCTTTGTCAGGTTTGGTTGGTTGGGGCGGGGTCGAACATTCTGTTTGAACAACAGGGCCACTTTTACACACAGGCAGAAATCACAGATTTTTATGTTACTTTTTAACAGAATTTAACTACATGCTAAAAATAAAATCCACAACCTCCTTAATACGAAAGAAGATTACCTTTGTTCTGGCTGTTCTCCATATTCCCATCCTGCATTTTGCCTATATGATGAAAAATTTCAACAGACAACAGACAGTAAACAACCTTTGCCCAAGACAGAACATGAAAATGGGAATTTACATAAAAAAGGGCAGACAAAAGCAATGAGCATGTTACAGGTACTTCTTTATGGTCAGAGACCATTGCTATTATACATCTACTTAGGACGACTTAGCTGGACACATTCATGGACTGCAGTCAAGTTCAGTGTTGTAACATATAAATATTAAGTATCAGCACATGATTTTGAGCAAATTGCAGAAGTTGAGAGGGTGAAACTAAAAAAAAGAATCCAGTGAAAATTAATATTTGAATAATATTCCTGAAATGAAATTTCAGAAAACTGGGACTTAAAAGAACCACAGGCGTAATTTTTGCACACCGCAGTATACAGCATGACTATCTTAATGTAGTCCAGAATTAAATTCACTATTTTAGTAAATTAAGACAAAATATAAATAATTGTGTCAACGAATATGAATAAAAATGTAAATCATAAATGGTTTTTAACTTGCATTTTCCTCCCCTAGTTGTATTACTTAGCAAGTTAATCAAGTGCCATGAGATCGTTCTATAGTCAGGTTTATCCTGAAGATATACTTGCCAAGTGCATCCAATTTCCTATTTTAGCTACAGAGAGCCTCAGCGTTCTAACGTCCTTATGTGATTTCTTTCTTTTTAAAACTGAACATACACCATTTGAAAGTGTCTCTGAAATACCAATGGCAGAACACAAACTGGAGTGGACAAAATCTTGGTGTTTGAATCACCAGCAAACAATTTCAAAGGTACTCAAAATTTCTTGGTGGGACCCTTAGGAAACTTTCACAGTGACATCGGAATTTATCTCATTGAAAAGACTGCTTGAGTTTTGTCAATGTGACAGTCAGAAGGGATGACATTCTCTTTGTATAGTTATGTATAATGCACAATAAATAATGCTAAAGAAATTTAATAGTTAAACCACCTTTACAGGATTTCTGACACATTCCAATCAGAAATGCATCGTTAGAGTTTATAAAACTATAAAGGCTAAGGTGCATTTCCTGCATCTTTGTATTTTCAGTAACTGGGAGATCACTAAAACCTTCCCTGTCCAAAAGAGGACAAATGGCCAAATCAGCCATGAATTCATCACTTCACCCCGTGCTAGCGAGCCGCAGGAACTGAGAACCTCCAGAGTACAGGAGGCCAATCACAGCAAGGGGGTCTCAGATTTCTAACTCTGTTCCCATCTTGGCTGTAATAATATATAGTACATTCCCCTTTGCCATGAGACATGCATGGACGAACCCAAACAAAACCAAGTTTGTTTTTGCTGTGGAATTTCCTGAAGAAATTGTACACAGAGTTCACAGTTGAACTTGCTATCTCTCTAATGGCTATTTTTTTAAGAATGGTTTTTAATAAAGTTAGTGGAAGACATAAAGCATCTCTAGAGATTCTGGCTAGAGGATAAAGCCTTCCTTAAGAACTGGAAAACCCTCATTTAGAGCAGTCTGCTCTATAGCTCTCTTTTCAGAACACAAATCAAAACCTTAAAGCAGTATAATTGATGATTCTGCCATTTAAAAACCAAAACAAACCCAAGCCCAAGGCTTGCATAACTGGAAAACACAACTTTTTTTTTTTTTCTATGTAAATCCAAGTATTTAATTTGATGCTATTTATTTGCTGTTTAGTAGTGGTATTATAATTGTTGTAATGAATTACACTAACAATTCATCTACCCTGGCTACCATAAACCAGCAGGACACCAAATGGATAATCACTAACAACAGTGAGAACACCAATATGTAAGAAATATATTCTTAACCTCAGCAGCTACTGCGTTTAGGTTGTTGGGGCAAGGGGAGAGTCATCACAGCTAGTGATTTTCTGATTATGTAGATGGAATAACAAAGAACAGGTAATTTAGGTAATTATGACAGAGAAAATATAAAGAAAAGAATGTAAAGGATTTATTTCCTCCTGTTCAGAATAATTTTAAGCTTGCACTTGGATATAAATTATGAATAAAGAAAGAAATTAAGAAAGAAAATGAGCTGACAGAATCACTACTGCTGAGAGATCCTTTCTCCTTTCAGTTAGTGCTAGGACCAGAAATACTATCCCATCTTTCTGTTTTTTTTATGCATTGTTTAGAAACATTAAAGGGATGAGTATTTACTGATATTTTGATAATGTTTTATACATAATTCTTTTTTAAAGTGTAATCTATTTTCCCATAAATGTTGCAAATCTTTTCTTCTTTTCTTTTTTGAAATAAGTAAAAGGAACAGTGTTTGGGCCCTGGAGTCCAATTCTGAGTTTATTTTTATCACTTTTCCAAGCAAGGATGATGGTTTGTTATAAGAACACAGAGCCTCCTACTATGACTTGCATTCTGCAGTTGCTCTGAAGGTTCTGAATTTGAATATAACACATTCTGCATGTTGTCTTTGCCTTACTAAAATCTGTCCTTTGGAAAGCACCCATGGCACCGGTCTTGAGCTCCTACTCCGAAAGACAGGTACTTCTCCAAATAAACCTTCCAAGACAAGACTCCCACCTACCTCCTTCTCCCAGCCCTTTCTGAGGAGTCAGTGGCACAGAATAACAAAGATCTATCACTGGCATTAGAAACTGTTTGTACATGGGAGGAACTGCTCGGTATCACCTGAAGCAGCTAATGGAGCTGTGTTCTTATGTGCTGTGATGGAGCAGAAAAGCACAAAATACCCTGTGGTTTTTCCACAAGGGCTCCTCTTGCAATGGAAATGAGTTATAGCCCTCTTCATGCCAAGTTTTAGTCTGCAGCTAGCAGGAACAGACGCACATTGCAAATCTATATATAGGGGGGAGAATGACGTCAAATGGATCTGCAGTGAATACTTGGAATTCTCTCATGCAGGCTGGTATCAGAGCCAACGCATTAGTAAAACACAGGTTGATTACAAAAGTACAGATCTGACTCCACTTTACCTAACAGGAAGTTTTAGCCAATTCTCCTATGCACACACTAAATAACTTCACTTACAGTTCAGAAAATACTTTAAAATGTATTAAAACTGCAGATTGTTCTGCAGGAATTGCACAGTGATGTGCATGCATGTGCCAGAACTGACAGAATTAACGGTACCTATTGAGTATTTCAGCTGAGACTTTTCTCTGGGTCTGCTGGGGTATTTCTGGACCAGAATATAATTTTCAGTAACAAATTCTGGTACCAAATGGAAAAACACCCCCAACAACCTGATATGGAGTAGGAATGGAGCAGTGCTCTAACAACAGCGATGAGCACTCCTTTCTCTAATGAAATCAAATTTGGGGTAAACAAGCTGAAACAGTGATTGTCGTTTCCCGTATTTTCTTCTAAAAAATTTACCCTTTTTAAATGCGTTTTAAAAATAGATGAATTTTCATTAATTACATTTCTGTAACATTTTCTCATCTACTTATTCTAAAAACTGAACATATTGCCCGTAGTTTTAACGGAGACCATCAAACAGTTATGTATTTTAATCTCAACTACTAGAACTCAACAGATGTTATAGCAGTTCCTTCAATACACACAGATTGTGTCACAAACCTGCACAAATTTAACACTATAAGCTCACTGACTGAAAACAACTGATTTCTTTTGTGTCAACTCTATATTGACAACTAAGACAATATTCTCTCTGAAAAGGTAACATGTTTTCAATTAAAAAGCAACAGTATTTCCTGAGCTAGGTACTTATTCAAGTATATAATATCTTTTTCTTAATTGGAGGTACTTGCTACACAGAGGTATAGGACTTCAGGTAAAACATGCTTCTTTCCAGTCACATCTCAGGGAGAATCCTCTGACATTATTGAAAAAACATTATTTCATCCCTACTGAAAAAATATCTGCATGAACTTGGTCTCCTTACTTTAGACCTTACTTTTTTCCTTCCTTTCTCCCATCCAAACCCCCTTCCATACATATCTACTTTATTCTCTAACTCATCCCCATCACTAAGTAGGGAAACGCGTCGTATAAACACACCGGAATTTGGCAATTCCCCAGACAATTTCAAAGAAGGGCTGACCCTACTTGCCAGGAATCTGTTCTCCTCTGCACACATGTCAGATAAGTTGAACTGTGGAAAGTATCTCCTGTTCATGTTGATCAAAGATCTGCAGAATTAGTTCTACCACCTCACCTCAAAGGAGTTAAAAGCAAAAACATGCTCAGCTGCACAGAAAACTGACTTCTGCACTTTGTGCACTGAAACCAAGTGAGGATCTATCTCTCAACTCCAAGCTAAACAGGACAGTATTGTTTCTGATGGGAAAGTATATGACAGAAAATCACATACTTACTTAAGACACTGACTTAACTTCCCTTGGAACTCCATTTATATACAAGGTTCAGGCAGTAAGACAGAACATAAAAGGTATTTACCAGGCAACTAAAGCTTGATAACGTGGAAACGAGGTTGGAACTATTTAGGACTCATCTCTGCATCCTGCTGAGTGGCAGTTGTCACCCAGCAAAGCACTTAAGCAGATGCTTAACTTTGTGCAACTTGCATGACTGATCGTAACTGTGACACTGCAGTCTGCAGAGGGACTGGGGGGTGATACCTGGCAAGACTTGGTATGCGTACATCTGGTTTACACACAACAAAGTAGAATTATAGAGCATAAAGAATGGGGAATGATACATTCATCGTTAATTTCCTGGTTCTTGGTCTCTAAGGAATCTGAAATCACAGTGCAGGAACCAGGATGATACACGTTCCTGTCATGCAGTGAGATGTAGAAATGATAAATCCTAGTGTCCCCACAAACTTAGCATGTGAAGGAGCAGAGTTAAAATCTGGTTACATGTTTCTTTTGAATCCTAATAAAATTCTTTTAAAATAGCCTCAGAGATTTCCTTTGCCATTGCTTTAAATAAGATATTGCACCAGTAAATCTTCGTACTTGTCTAGTACTTGGCATTGCTGTGTCAGAAGCTCTGGTTTCACATGCATAATGCAAGAATGACTGACCTGCATGGAAAAAACATTCTATCACCAACACGATGAAAAGCAGAAATACTGTTGTCAGTGCTCCTGGTGCAGCACAAGAGTGGAAGGGTTTTATGGCAAATAAAGACTAATGCATCTGATTATTACAAAAAAATAGAGCTGCTGCCTAGACTAATATTGACCCATTCCACTTAATACTGTTATTAGACTATTCAAAGAGATATCTGCATGCTAAGAAGTGGGGTCAAGAATCTGTACTAAGAGACAGCCAAAACTGACTACTGCAATATTTTTTTGTTTCTTTTTTGTAAATACAGGCAGGTTCATTAGATGATCCCTGTCTAATCTTCCAAAAAAGATGCTCAGCGCAGCAAAATTCCTAACAGACTGTTAGTTGAAACCGAGCCAGATTCCTGATCCCAAGCACTGTTTCTCAGAGCTGCATGAAGACTAATGAATACTTATGAGAGTGCCACATCAGAAGAAGAGAGAATCATTTTATCATGGTGTTCTTCAGATCTATGCTGGCAAATATGTGAAGAACTTTACAATGAAGGCAGCTCAAAAGTTTTGAAACTAGCCTTGCTTAACTGGTCCTTTTAACTGCAGTTTTAATTAATGACAAGTAGATCATAATTCCTACTTCTTCCTCTCCCTGCTTAAATCTGTGTGAATGAAGCCAGTTGTAGCATCTTTGTGGCATCTCTTATAAGCTACCATAGAGTTTACGGAGTAGGATCTCTCAGAGGGCAATCACATGCACATATAACATCTGTGCAGTTCATCAAAGGAGGAGGGGATCTTACAGAGTCAGGAGAGGAATCTATCAAATACAGCAAACTGGGTGTTCGTGACGTACCATTGACTAAGCTGGCATTTGCATTACCAGTGGCATTTGCACCTGCTGCACCATCTGTAGCTGAAGGAGGGTGGGAGGAGGGATGGGAAGAATCTACTGAGCAATAATGGATAAAAAAACAAAATATAAATAATAATAATAACAACAACATGAACAAATGCACATGACAAAACAAAACCATTTATGGAATACTGAGGCTTTGTTTTCTTCAAATCAATCTCGTTTAAATTAATTAACATAATTTTCAAAAGCAAAATATCATTACAGAGATGTTACAAAAGCAAAAACTCATACATGGAATAACAATAAGTAAATAAAATGAAAGGCATTTAATAGAGTTGGTGAGAACTGACAGTACACAGTATTATGTGCATTGCACTGGTCCTTTTATGTGTGATTTGTTTAATATAATGTTATGCAAATATTAAAATGGTTGAAATATTTCCCTTGAGTTTATGAATTCACACATTACATTTGTTTTTACATTATTATATTACGTTTATGAATTCACAACATTACAGATCTTGTATTTTATGTCATGTTGCATATTATGATGTGTTATTGCTGATATAACCCAGTCTAACATGGGCTCAACCTATATCCTACCATAACCTAGTTAATATGCACATTGACCTGAACAGAAACATTAAGCTTTTCAATATTGTACGTGGAAATGGCAAATGAAGTTTTGAGGAGAACAAGGAGTTATTTTAAATCCAAATAACAAATGGAACTGGTTTGTTATGAAATGAAAAATGTATCAGAAAATAATTTTTTTCTGGTTTTAGCCATTATCTGCAAAGTAGCGAAACCGGTCAAGAAATCTTTCCTAGCAGGAAGGTGGAAAACCCAAGGAAGGTTTTATTACTTTATTATGTGTTTTATACTAGAGTTCACAAGTTTAGCCTCCGTACATAATAGATTAACTAAGCCTTGTTTGGTTCGTGTTGGTCAATTGTTCTCAACGGAACACAGAAGTCCTGTAATGAATCCTGACTGAGACTCTTGGACTCCTGCAGCACCTAACCCATAGTGGCTGTTTGCCACTGTACTGGTTTGGTATTCAAGAACGATAGCCTCCTTTTATTTACAAATGGTAAATTGGGAGAGGAAAATAAACAGCAGACAGGAGTTAAAAACATGCCCTGGGTGACTACGTTCGTGCAAATTTTAATTGCAAATTTGACTGCTGTGCTGGTAATAACTTAAACTGTTTTGGTTACTCATGCTTATTTTTTATGCCATTTGGATAGTCACACTAACCAGCGCAGCATGAACTACCAGCAGCAAATCATGCATTCCAACATTTAATAGGCTGTAATTTGCTTCAGAGTAACTGATTATTCAAGCTTAACATTAAGACTTGCAACACCAACAATGCACGCACACTGAAATGTTTGCCACGAACAATCCTGCTGATTTAAATTATTCTTTAATTTAACTGCACTGATTCAAAGACAATTATCAGTTCAACCATGATTTGCCCCAAAGCTGCTGGCTAAAAGCCTCATCCTTTCATTTGACGTGGTACAATTCTTACTCTACCTGGAAGCTGATGTCCATCCTCCTGTTTCACACCTGCATGATGGTTTTTAACAGAATATTAATGAACAATAAAAGCATGCACCCACAGGAGACTGAAACAAACATTTATGATTTGCAGGGTTTCAGAGAGTTGCAGGTTCATACACGAGAGTACATTATTTGAGGCTGGGCCTCAATCTACAGCCAGCTCTGCCCAGCACAAAGCTGCTACCAACAGTAGAAAACGTGAAGGGATTTTCTTGGTATTGTAGCTATATCCAATTAGATTCAGTGTCTGCATATAAAGTTCTTTGATACATGTGTCAGAGTCTCTGTGTCTGGGTAGTAAGTTACAAGCACAGTGCAGTGCATTACTCTGCTACCTCTGATTTCTCTTTCGCTGTCTTTCAAGGCCATCTACAAAGAGACACGAGAGAATCATCAGTGTCCTGAGCAAAACAACACACAGAGAAGGCCAGCCCAGTTAAACAGGGACAGAAGGGCAAATGGCTGTCACTTCCAAATAGGTACTGAGCTTCCTCTTCCTCACCTATAATACCCTTTGTCACTGCCAAAACAGATGCTGCCAGACCTCAAAAGGTCCATGGCCAAGAGCCTTTCTTTTAATCGCAGCAAGATCAAACTCTAAGATACTGTTCAAAACCAGTCTGACATGGAAGAGCTTTACTTTGGGAAGTTTCAGCCTGAATGGTCCCGGAACTAACCATTCCTAGCAGGTATTGTGAATTTCTGGGTAGAAATGAAAGGGTAAACATTGCATAAAGCCTTCCATCAACTCAAAAGGGATCTCCTCAGAGAAACAAGTGCAGCCACCTTTTCCACGTATTCGGAAATGGAAATTGTAGGTCATGAAAACCATGTGAATTTGGCCTTCCTAGCTGCAGCTTCAAATTAATAGGATGGAAATGACAAAAAGGTGGAATCACACTTCCTGACAGAGACTAAGTCAAACGTTCAGTAAAGCTCTAGCTGCTCTTTTTCATCGATGGCAAAACCCACTGAAAAGTGGTGAAATTACTAAAACCCCATCTTAATTAGCCCTAAAATTAACTCTGACAGATAAATATTCTTAGAACAAACTTGGAACGAGATTCTGAAAGGAGACTTGAACAATGTACAAGACTATGAACCAAACCTGGAAAGCACACACATTAAATCATGTTTCTGCTTATGGGTGCAAGCCATAAATTAGCAACTGCTTATGGCATCACTATATGAAGGCAAAAAAGTCTACAGAGACTTCTTGATTCCATTAACTGGCATCAGACTTCAAAGCTAAATTCTGTCAACAGTTTTTGCTACTTTCTTGTCTCTTATTAGTCTTAGCCAGAACTTTACACCTTAAGAAATTAAAATGCCTCTACAGTCATTAAACACCCAGGCAAGCAAAAAGCCACCATGAATCTCTATTTTACTTTTGAAGCTCAAAGAAAGAGGCTATTTCCATGGCCAAGTTGTTGGTTTTTTTCTGAAAAAAATAGTACATAGAGTTAAATGCACAAGAGCAAAACCTTAGCAAAGTTTTGGTGAGTATGGGTTTATGTAAAGAAGACATGGCAATGGGTGGGTGCCCATGTGTTCCCTTGATTGCATTATGTACTAAGAATCCACAATTTCACACTGGAAAAACATCTTGTTATCCAATGTATTTATTGGTTAACAGCTTTGGCTGTTTTTCTGTGTGACATGTAATGACAAAAATGTATACAAAAAAGGAAGTTGTTAAAATCATATTTATTTGTCAGAAATGGGGGAGAGCCCTGGCTACACAAAGCCCAAGAGCTTTCTTCAGAGCATATTTATGTGTTGTGAAATTTACCTTTCTTATCTTTCTTTTCTTCTTCTTCTCCTCCAGCCCCTAGCAGGGTGAAGATGATGCCTGTCTGAGAATTCACACCCACAGCAGTTACCAGCATCCGTCCAGAGCCTTCCATGACGTGAGTACCTGAAAATATGCAGTGAGAGTTATATGTAGCTGAAAAAATAGAAAGAACCACCATTAAATATTTTATGCAAGACTTTTACTATAGTACTGAAATAAATTTGTTACATTTAAAAAATCTATACTGAGGTAATATAATTACATACCAAAAATAACCCCTATTGTATATTATTCTCTACCAAGAATGGATGCTTAACTGCAAATCCCAGGCTGCACCTGCATGAACCACACGCATCAGATTCCTTTTTCAAAAGGAATGTTGTCACTAACCGAGTTTACATAATTGTGGGAAAGTTTAGCTTCATCTAGTTAATTCTTGTAACTTTGAGCAGTCTTTCAGAGTTCTGCAAGCATTCCTCTGTGACTCTGGTCAAGACTGCACTGACTGCACATGCAATATTGTCACATAAATGAAGTGAAAATACATGTGCGGTTTCTTCTCATCTTGCTCACTTGATTTACATGCATAGAAAAAATGTTTTTGAAGAGAATTTCACGTCTTTAAAATGAAAAAAGCCACACAAAGTCTTCAAGGAGATGTTACAGTAAACCAGCAGAATCCCAAACAGGTACTTGAAAACAAATTCATTGTGAGAGATTTCTATTACTGCGGTACCAATCAAAATGTACGTTAAGTTTTCCCGAGAAGGATCATTTGTTTAACTAGATAATTTTACCATTCTTTAAAGTAAATTCCTTTCCAGAAATATTTCATGCTTTAGTGTACAGAAATTGTTTATTTACAGCTCTTGTTCCTATATTGAACCAAACAATAGATGCATCCAGGTCACACATAGCCTCTAAGAAACCTTTTGCTATGAGTTGTGGGAGCAAAAACCAATAGAAATTCCCAGAAGTGATAGAAAATATTCTGATTTAAATCTTGGAAAAATTTTACAACCGAGCAGAAAACTGTTATGCCCATTAAGCGTAAGTCACTGTGCGAACACAGAGGAAAAGCTGTAATTTCTCAACACAAGAGCAAGGACGGGAAGCTTACTGGACTTGTACTCTTTTAAATATTCTTTCCTGTATATGAAGGAGGAAGTAGTTTGGAAACGATGAAAACAGACTGTAACACACCAGCTGTCAGCCCTGAGAAACAAAATCACAGCACACAAAAAAGACGAGTGTACATTTATACCTCCAGGTGAACTACGGGAAGACCCATGGTTAACTAGAACCTGCTCAGGAAGTATTCTGTTATTTAACAATTGGTTTTAATCCTAGGTGCTACAGTTCTAAATACATTTTATTTAAGAGCAGTCATTATTCCCCATTTGCAGCTGTGGAACACCAGAAGAATGAGACCAGATGGAATCAGAACAAGTTCACCAAAAATGTGAGATCCACTGACCTTCCTTAAGACAACACCACAGTTTCATTCATGCTGCAGCAGCACGAATTTGGCAGGGGCATTAACTGACTTGTCCTAAATAGTGCTGTGGCTAATGAGGTAAAAATTCTGGTAAGCTTATTCTCAGCTATCTTGCCCCTAGTCACTCACCCACGACCATCACCAACTACCACTCAACATTTTAAAACCGAAGTTGTTCACTGGGGCTTGTAGTTCTGGAATGTACTGCAGCAGGGCACACCTGAAACCATAACAAAAGAGCCATCTTCAAACAAGCTTTCTGCTAGCTCCTGCAACATGGACTCCTGACTGACTGCACCATGAGCTGGCTGCACTGAGCACGTGGGGAGTAGAATTGATTTCGCAATGAGAATCTTATTGGGCATTCAGGTCTCCTAACCCTGAATGGCCACAGAAAGATCTTTTCTCCCCTCCCTTTAAAAAAAAACACTGCTTTTTAGGTACAGAAAATATACTCATTTCAGTGAGTTCTCTCAAAAGCTAAAAAAAGTGAAGATATATGGACCTGTGCCCTTATACAGATTTGTATTATATACACACACACACACACACAAACGCTTGCTGTTCATCCAGTCGCTGTCCTAGAACATGGTAAGCAATGCAACTATCTATTTATAATCAAAATATCTTTCTCTAAATAATCAAAATCTCTCATGTTCTTAAAAGGAAAATAGAAACACAGAACAGAGAGAACATCTGTCAACACTGAACCTAATTTGAGAGCATAAATATCTCATCAGAACACTGAGAAAACTTCAGCAGAAAGAAGCCAAATAAAAACCAAAATGCACTAATGGTCAGACATCGCAAAGAAAAGCAACAGACTTTCTCAGTTCATTGACAACTGTTCCTGTGGCTTTGTGAGACAAAATTTGAGTCCTTAAAATGTCATTTGCTTTCTTTCATATGATTGATAGAGAAAAACATCACAGGCATACAAATCAGGACTGCCACCCAAACAACAAAACACAAGTTATGTTCAAGCCTAAAGGAACAGATCTTTAAAAACCAAAATAAGCTGCATTGTATTGGCTCAGACAAAACAGAAAATGTCTGAAACTTCACTTCAAAATTAGAGGAGCCTTTCTTTTTTAATGTTAACACCATTTAAAACATATTTCAATTAAGAACTTGCTTTTAATATTCCCATGTCTTTTTCTGAAGGACTCTTTGTACTGGACTACAAGGGTGGGTAGAAATATCCTCCAAAACTTGGCACACACATTTCTGTTTCCAAACCACTCTATTAAGAAAACATGTACCCACCAGATTTCACCACCCTACACCAGGAAAAGACAAACCTGCCTTAACCTGAAATGCCTTTCTGAACCTTTTCCTAACATTAGTTTTGTAAAACATAATTCAAACCTGTTCAGGTGCACACAAAAGCATGTTTTAGAGATGGTACTAATTTATCATCACATTATGTTCCGCTAGTGCTATGGAGAATTCAGCAGCATCTAAGCTAAGCCACAGAACTGACCTCCTTTCACCTAACTGGCAATTTCACCATTTAAATGGCATTATACTACCTTGAATAAAGACATGGGCACTGTAACTTCAATCAGCTATTGTTATAGAAATGGAGTTTTGGAATGAATGTGTGTTTTTCACTGATCTGCACACTAAGCACATATTTCAGCTTCATCTTGAACAATTCTACTGGCCCCTTTCCTTCTCAAGACTGGTTTTTCAATATTAGTAAAATCATTCTTTCACATGCTGAGTATTTAATTTCAAGTTAATTAAATACTTACTAAATTACGACTATTCCAAGATACAAAAGGAAGAAGTCTAGTTTAGTAAAAAAAGATAGAAACAGGTTCAATGGATAAGAAACCTATTACAGCGTGTACTTCTCAGACAAAAATGCCACTAAGCATGAGACTGCTCAGAACTACCTGAGTTTAATAGTAGTACTGGTGAAATAGATTGGAAATAGAGCTGAAAAACAAAAACGAAAGCTAGAGCTGGGCAGTTTGGGGGTTTTACACTGATTTGCTACTTCCAGCAAACTTGGGGTGAACAAAAGTTCTCAGCATATCTAAGCAGCTGTTTCAGTCACTGCAGTTACTAAGAGGTAACTGAAATTAATAATAAGGTGAACAAACCACCAGAAGAAACCCCCTCATCCACAAGTAACTTCAACAACCGGAACTTCTGAAGTGAGCTGCTCAGTTCGGACCATTTCTGATGCACTGGAAGCCCAGGGCCGAGTATTTCCTGGCAGGGAATGAAGACAGAATCAGAACTGCTTTTCTCCAAAAAACAACTGACCCGGTTCCTCACTCCAGCTTCCTTTTTTTTTCCAAACCTCACAAAGCACCACAAAAAGAGATTTCTTTTGTATATGTGTTCTTAAATAAGCTCTCTTCGTTTCAGATCCTTGTTGTGCACTGATACAAGTAACCATCTGTAAGAGTCAGGTTAGAGTAAAGTAGTGATCTGTCAAGTTCAGTTCAGCAAGAACTATACTGGGTGAGTTCCTCTATGTAACTCTTTCATACCTTAATCAAATTAATCTAAATGCCTGGGGAAAAAAAAAGGTCTAAACAGTAAGCCTCATAAGGCATTTTATTACTATTATAATACATGGTACTCCAAAATACTTCACTGTGTGCAATACTGAGGCCAGACTCATATTCAAAATGTCTCTATTTAGGAGTCATGGATTTCTGTGAACTTTGAACTACACAAAACTTAAAGGGACCCATCAGCTTCAATCAAGGCAGTTGAGTAGCAGTTGGTTTGCTTACCCAAGTTGTCTTCATCGTTGGTTGATATATGCCATGCAAAAAAATACTATGTCAGCACAATCTCATTTAAGCTGATCACTACTGATGCAATGGCTTATGCTACACCATGAATGCTTCTTCTAGTTCAGTCTGTTACTGAACTAAAAGAAGGAAAATGTTTTAGACAGAAGTACAGTGGAACTATATAAGAGAAGCTGCTTCCTTTGGTTTCAGGTATATCATATCAGCCTATCTATTTCTATCTCTGCCTTCCTAGGTGGCACCGAATGTGCTATATACAGATGGAAATGAACTATCTGCTTTAGCCAGCACTTGTACTCCTAGAACTGCTTCTCAAGTATGGTAAATGACTATCTGGATGATCAAACAGGACATTAAGCACAGAAACTCATTTAGTTTAATTATGTCATCCAAACTGACTGCATATTAAACAAGTTGTTCCAGGTGCCGATGGTGAAAATAATACTCCCTGATTGGGGTGTTTTATCCTGCACCAAATTTAAACTCACCAAACAAACTGTGGCTCCAATTCAGGTGTTACCTTTTTTCAGTTATTCCTGTCAAGCCTGAACTGTTTTTATTTCCAACAGATGATTAAGGGAGAACAGTGGCAAGCAACATCCTGCCAACATCTGTCTAAACTACAGAAACCTACCTGAAGATAACCGAACGATGTCTTCAAGTACAAAGATAAGAGGAAAATTTATGGTCTGTCTGATGGTTTTGCAGGGGATTGATTCGGGTGAGGGTTTCGTTCTTTAGACAAGTTGTATATAAATACAGATCTGGGCTAACATCCAAGGCAAACTGAGTTCTAACACCCACCCCTGAAAGACATGGTGCTTTACAAGCTCTCAGGTTTTGGGCTACTAATGACTTCCACTGGGCACATCAGCTCTCACGTCACTGGGATTAAACTTTGTACTGTATCGATGGAAAAAGGTCTTTCTTTTTTTTGCTTGAGAGAGTATCAACTCCTGAACAAACAGAGTTTAGAGATTTTCTAACACAGTGTGAGTAAAACATCATTAGTACAAGTATGGAACAAAGGTGAGTGCAGTGCTTGTTAAAATACCACATTAATTCCTCACCTTCTTTGTAATCACAATAGGGATTACATGGGAAGAGAGAAAAATAGAGTACACACTTGATTTAACTCTGCAATAAAAACGTAAAGACAAATTTCTCTCCTCATAGCAAAAAAATCCGAGTTTTAGTAAGCAACACAAAACCATCTTTTCTCCTAACTTGACTGCTTTCCCTTTCTCTCCCTTTCAGGGCAACACCTTCATGTTTTTCACAGCCAGCATGGAAATCTATGGGTATTGAAAAAGATCTGATTCACTTTAGGAATATGTGAGTGTACATGAATCAATGGAAACCTCATGATCAGAAAACCTCTAGAACTCAGCAACAGTTGATTTTGATAGAAGCCAATGATATTTCATGACAGAAGTTTCTATAAGAAAATATCACGATTAAAACGATCTCTTTAAAACGAAACCGTCTGTTGCAGTTACGATGTTTGCAGAACAGCACAACTGCCAGCTAAGAAAAAAGAAATGAAAAAAACTGCACAAATATTTCAAGGACAACACTGGATTACTGATTTTGTTAGGAACAGCACCAGTGAGCTGCCCTTCCTCCAAATATCCCTGCAGGCCTCCCTGCTTACACACCAGAAAGCATCTCCAAGAGAATCCTAAATTAATCCAGAAGATAAACCAAATTACTGTAAATCCAGCAAAAATGAGTCAGTACCTTCACACACTGGATGTCAGGTGGATGTCAGAACACTCCCTTAAATTCCTTTCAGTACCTCAGGGAGCCAGAGGGACACCAAAACCTCAAAAACCCCAACTGGCACTGTCCCCACCAACTGAGAATTTCTGCATGAGCTGCAAATGCTCAGCTCTTCCTCGTACCTTCCTCGCACAAATGCACCCTTTGGAGTTTGCAGATACACCACTAAGCTTTACTATCCTCTATTTAACATGTGTAAACACATTTTCAGGCATCCATAATTTGGAAACATTTAGGGTTTTACAACATGAACATCAAAAGGCCTACACTTGGCAGCACACTGCAGCAAAATAATAAATAAAACCCAGAATATTTTTAAAGAAACTAAAGGATTCTTTTTATTTCCTAAAAAGCCATTTGTTTTGCTGGTTTAGTCTCAGAAGTGATAGAAACTTTTTGTGTCATTCGAAAACAATAATCCAGTACATAATTTCAGGGAGCAAGATGCTTGCAGCTTGCCAAAGTTAAAATGAATTAACATGGTCTTCTGCAACATGAAGTCCGTGGCAATGGCCAGTCCACCAGTAACATTAGCAATTCCTTCATCTTAAGTTAATGCAGCTACGTTTGACTGAAGGCTGGCGGGGTTTTAGCAGCCCACAGTTCCATATGTTACATGATAAACATTCATAACCTGACAGTCAGTGCTCTCATTATGTGATGGCAGGTGTTGCCTGAGAATCTCCCGCTCAGGGAGGCAGGCTGGGGCAGGAATGCTGCAGGGCTGCATGTTGACCTGCTGCACCACCACATCAGTGTTCTATTTGGGGTGCCCCTTGGCTGACCCTTGTATATCCAGACAGCAAAGAGAATCCTTTCCATGTATAAAAAGCTCAAGTATATTTGAAAATGACTGTTTCAGGTTATAACACATTGATGATGACTGTGGCATCAGCAGGCTGTTACACTGTGATGACATCCCAGCTGGGATATTGACAATCAACCTATTTAGAAACTATGAGGATTAAAAAAATCACATTCTATTTAACCAATTTACTGTATAGAATTATATTACAAAATACAAATACTACAAAGAGCTTGAATTTACCACAGAAGCTAAGCTCACAGCATTCTAGTATTCTAGCATTTCCTTCTAAGCACATTGGGTTTTCTCTGTTGTATCTAGCACATACACCAAGTGTTCAAAGAGACTTTAAAATGCTTGTTTCCTCTGAAAATACTTCATTTCCTTCTCACTTTATAAAGCACGGCAATCAGAAATAACTGCACAGAATCAAACCTCCATAGCATGTCCTTTGAATTGCAAAGAGAAGGCCAGTGTCTGTGTTCAAAAGATCAGTTACTAACACCTGACGGTGTGGTAAAATGAAACAAAGCAGTGCATAAGAGGTAACTCAGCAAGAATTCCAGCATATTTACCTGACAGGAGCATTGGGTCTTTGTCAACAGACTTGCGGACTTGGTCTGACTCTCCAGTTAAAGAGCTCTCATCGATTTTAAGATCATTTCCTTGAATAAATATCCCATCAGCAGGTAGAAGGTCACCTTTCAGTAAGAAAATGGTAATGGAAAACCAGAGTGGTTTAGTAAGATTGTTCTTATAACTACATCATAGTTTTCATTGTAAAATCACAATTAACAACAATTGCATTAAAATGTAAAATGAAAGCAGAAGTGAAAGAACTACTACCATATCTGTCCATGTTAGCCACAGAACTCCAATCCTGTTGGGAAGGGCCTTTTGTATTGCGCATAGTTTTTGCCTAATCTTGTCCCAGAATCAAAATGCATCACATTTAACATACAGTGAACACAATAATCACTGAGATTTGGCAGGGGGAGTGCTGCTGCTCTTGAACATGCCATGCAGGTTCCTCTATTAGCCTGCACAGGAATGAATAGTGGCTGATGAAGGTCAAGTTGCCCTTTCCCCTTCCCCACTCTGGAAGCCCTTCGCTGAGTCCAGGAGAAACCTGAAGGTTGACAGAATGGGCATTGTGCTGGAATTCACCATCTCAGCCAAACACAGAGCTCTTGCAAAAGTCACTGGAGACCAGGGCTTTCCCTGGAGCACATAATTAATTATAAAACATCATTCACTAGATGCATCTGATCTGGGGGAACTTACAGGATCCATGGCTCTGGAGCAGCCTACCAAATGGGGTACCCACAGAGGCACAATTCCCTTTCACAGAGCATTTCAAAATACTTCCTCTTATTACTAAGAGGACAGAAACGAAACATTCCAAACAGTGTCCTCCTCCGTGAAAGAGAATTGCCTTTGTATGAACAGTTATTGTCCTTGTCAGTGAGAGACAGTGAAGATTGCAACAGTAACATGAATTACCTAGTGTAATTTGACAGCAAGTATCTCAGGTTTTCCTTCTACCCTAACAGCCAAATTGTTATCTTATCATAGGCAACAATAACACCACATAATTCTCTTTTACATCCCTTCCAGTGAAATGAGTCTGTTCTGCTAGAAAGGGAAAACAGAATAAAGTTCAGGAAAGTTGCCAGAACTTACCATATTTCACCTGTGCAATGTCACCAACTACTATCTCTGCCACTGGGATCTGGATAACCTGTCCACCTCGCACAACAGTAAATTTCTGTTCTTGCTCAATACGACTTTGTAGCCCACGAAACTGTTTCTCCTTGCTCCAGTCATTGAAGGCAGTGACAAGCACAACACAGATAACAGAGAGTAGGATGGCAGCACCTTCAATCCAGCCAGCTTCAGCCTCACCTTCATCTTCAGCTCCTCCTGTTGCAGTACCACATCCTGCAAAGACAATGTGAAGAACTGGTTAGTCACGTGAAGACTGGGTTGATCATGTTTATCACAAGATGAAAAACTTGCTGTGAAATGACAGCAAGGGTAAGAAGCAGAACTGCTTTGTGAAGTCCTGTCTGCTAAATGAAACATGGCAGAATAGAGGAAAAAACAGAGAAATAATGTCTGAGGAAAAGAGAAAGAAATCAACAGAAACTTTAGATCTTTTATTTTTCCTGCTGAACAAGGTATCCCTGATAAACCTAAACTAAACAAACAGACGAAGGCACCAATTCTGTTATCCAATTAGAAGGATTGACAGCTTCACCTGGTCCATCAAGCACTTCCAGAAAGAAGGAGTAACATCAATCAATGCAAAGCAGTGGCATTAAATTATTATAAGAGATTAAATTAAAATGGATGTAAGAAATATTTTTCACTACATACAATTTCTAAATATTTCAACTCAATGCACTTATAAAAAACACTTGTTTAAGAAAACACAGAGTTGATCTAAGAGTATTAGTATTCAAATGTGATACTGAAATGTATTAGGGACCACTGAGTAAAAATAATAGCATAATATCAATTCATCATTCTTCCTTACAGAGGAATACAGTGGGTCGTGCTTATAGAACTGGATGTTATTTTTGCCACAAGTAAAACAATAGGAAAAAATACATTCTGTGTATTAATTCTGAAGTGTTAATTCTGAACTGCTTTAGACACGTTGCTAATTATTTATTTCAAAGTAATATGCAACTAAAATGTAAACCATTTCCTAGATAGTGTTCACAAAACAAAACCAATCTAGCTCTCCTTCTTGATGAAGTAACGCCTGGGAAAAGGCAGCTTGTCACAGTGGGCAGCAAAGTACAGTTCAGAGATCCCAGCGGACAGGAGAGAAGAACCAAAGGCTGAGCCTGAACAGCACAGCCTCCTCTCCCAGGTCCGAGGGAAGAAGGAAATCTCTTCACTTTTCACACAAAACTGACCCAAGGAGGCATCCAGCATCACTCCTGCATCTTTGCCAGGTACCAGGGAGCTCAGCCCCTTAGCAGCTGCGCTGCTTCCACCTATGGCTGAAGTTTAATTTTGGTATAGTCGTCACCTGTCACCAGAGGGAATTAAAAAGCAATTTGATTTCTATTTTTAAGTCACAAAGATTTCCCTGTAGCATAAGCACCATAATTCGTTAACCAGCCGAGTAATTACTCTTGCATAAGAACAGCAACAAAATTACCTAAAGCCAAAGGAGGAAAGATGACACTAATGTCCATTTAAAGAAGTTTAAACAAGGTGACTTCGGTTCTTTCTTGTGTGCAATAAAGATGGTTCTGTTAGTAAAGGCCTTGTACTGCGGATGAAGGTTCACACAGGTCAGTGGTCTAAGGACATCTTTGCTAGGAAACGCCCTTCTCTTGGGAGTGTGCTTTGCCTTTCACTTGGGTTAAGTCTACATTTAAACAACAGTAAGATTTCAGAGCAATTTCATTATGGTTTTAAAAGAGATTTTCAGACAGGCAGGATTTAAAGTGCCACCTGCCCTTCAAGGAGTGACCCATCTGTCGGGAAGCGTGTTCTTGAACTATGTTGTGTTCTTGCTTCAAAGCTGTTTCAGAATTATTCCCCTCTGATGGTGGAGGGGATGGGACTTGCACCTCTATTGGTGTAAGTTTGTAGAATTCTTGTTCTGCCATTTTGTCCCACAGGATTTTCTAAAACTTCTAGAAAGACCTAAAAGAATTTACAGGAAGAAACTGGATGTGTTCGTAGGAAAAACCCCACATACCGCTTAACTATACACTTATACTATCTGTCCTCCCTACTGTAGAACACAGAGTGACACAGTATCGACTTTACAGGTAAGAGGAAAATAAGGAATAGAAATAAGACACCCAAAAGACCTAATAACATCATGCCTAAGTAGCAAAACGTAGTTTAAAGCATCTAATGTCTATTAAGGAAGCTCATATGAGCCTTTAAAAACCATTGAGGTGCGAGATTGCCGTTATGCTTTCACAAGATAGTACTTGTTTCCCGATGCTGCTAACGAATCTGACTGAGATTTTATTGAAAGGCACAGCCCAAAAGCAGCACAAAAGAATCTGTAATGTGCATGTGTGATTTGTGCTGGGGTTTATTCCAAGACAGTCAATTGTGAAGTGCTAATTTACAATTAAATTTAACACAGGTCCTATCTGTCAGAAGATTCCATTTCAGAGAAGTAAACAAGTTTTAATGTGAAACTCTTTCCTACTGCAGCTATGAGCATATGCTATGTGTGACATTCCCCAAAGCCTCAGCCTCGTGAGACACAAAATGCATACTGCATCTGAAACTGAGATTATAGATTTGACTGCAAGTCAAGAATGTAAGGAGCCTGAACTCCGCTGGCACCAAAAGTGCAGAGGAAGCCATGAGATGGATTAGCTTATTCCAGAAGTGCACAGGAACAGGCAGGTGAGCCGAGGCCACCGAGGAGTGGGGGGACCTGAAAGTGCCAAAGCAAAGGACATTCAGAAATACAAAAAGGGACTACCAGGGTTGTGTCTTCCATAAGACATCGCAAAATACGTTACCAAAAACCTGTGGGAGGAGAACGGCATTTTATAAGCTTAAATTTGACCAGAAACGGGTCAGCAAAGACTGTTGAACAAGTTCTCTATAGAGAGGAGATGAAAGGAAAATCAAATCCAAAGGTGAAGAGGATCCAGGAAAAAAAGAAAAAAGAAAAGGAAAGTAATTCAAACCAGCACACTGAAGTCACAACAGCCTGGGCTGCTATCTCATGAGAAACATGGGCTACAAAACCTGCTCAAGAACCCGGGGAGCACCCAGCACTCGACCTGTACTAGACCCATTTATGCACCTAATTAATTGCCAGTCATTTCAAAATCAGCCTGAGAAGCCTACTCTGCATTAGCACTGTTTTACTTATTTATTAGGTTTAGAAAGAAAAACCAAGATACTGGAAGGGAACTGTATGACAGAAAAGACTTGAATACACTTGCACCAAAAAGGGAAGGTGAGAAAGCAAAGGAAGATACACAAGAGCAGGTTGCTTCCAAGGTCACAGACACCATTTCAGTACATATTTCTTGTGAGAGCAACCAAATCTGGGCAAATGCAGAGAGCAGCAGGCAAGCCCTGTGCAGGTCAAAGGAATCTGTGGTTGATTTCAAGGAGTTCTGAGGCGATTCTTAAAGCTGCTTTGAACAGCACCGCGACTGCAGTGACAAACTGCACGGTCTTCAGCTGCAGCGTGGTAATTTTTAAATCAGAAAATGAAGGTTTTTAAAACCTGTGAACATCTGTATGCTTAACAAAGTCCCAACCTACAGCACACACCTCTCAGCCCCTCATCTCAACCTACACAGTACCATTTTTAAGCCGAGAATAGCTTGTGGCATTTCAATTCCCAAGGAAAATCTCCCAACACTCCCAGAGGTAATTTTTTTCAGTCACTCAAACTGGTTTTGTCATCAGAAAGACAACAGTTCCCATGATAAAAACTTCTGATTTAATCACTTTCTGCAAAGACATTTTTCCTTAGCTGCAACTCCAGCACCGATGCTATTAAAGCAAACTGCGCAGCTCAGTTACAGCTTTGTCATTACAAGAGTTAGGCTCTTGCTACTACCACTCTAAGTGATGTCACTTTATCAAACATATCCAGTTGGAGGGCAAAAGGAACGATAACCACAGATTATACAATGAATATCACAGAATCACTGCCTTAACAAGTATTTTTTAAGCTGTAACAGATACGGCAATATTTATATTTACATATTCCTTGTTGTGTCTTATCATTTGCTGCAAAATTAGTCCAAAAGATACTGAAGTACCAAAGTGCTTCCCAAAGCCCTCTGTGAGATGCTGCACCATCAGTGGCTGGGGCACAAAGCAGCAAGGTCAGCGGCTGCTGGCAAAGCTTTGAGTGTCACCCCAGAGCCACGGCTGACTGCAGAGGTGCAGAAATGACTGGAACTCAGAACAGCAGGGTTCTGCCTTGCTCTCACAGCCTCCAGGGACTCCTGCACCCGTGACTAACATCTGCTAGTTACTTAGAGCGAGCCAGATCGCATCCTCCAGAAGCACAGAAGGGCTTTACTAGTGCGAGATGTTTAGACTACACACATGACTCAGGTTTAGGGGCTGCACATTCTCTGCAAGTGATTTTTGGATACTTACTTGAAAAGCATTTTAGAATTCCTTATTTGTGATGCATCAGTTACTTACATAAGGACTGTGGCGTAGGGGGGAGCAGAAAAACTCATTGGGTCCCTGTAGGTTATTATGTAACTGCCAACTTTGGAGTTCACTATTAAATATTAACACATTTCCTTGCATGTTCATGCAAGGAAACAAACCTGTAAGCCCTGAAAGCGTGTATATATTCACACAGTCCTCCAGCCTGACAGCAAACATTTGTGAGCACAGAAATGGTCATTAAAATACTCAATCAGCTTCAAGACATGCGAGATGCTGATCAAGATTCTTCCTGGAACCTCCAAGGGAAGGCATTTTGTAAAGATCAGTTGGAAGGATAGGGCCCTACCTCCCCCAGAGGCAATGGAGAGGAATGGGACCATGAAACTATTTCTATAGTTCCTATTTCATATTCAGTTTAGTTTCCTTTTGTTGCCACAGGGAAGGCAGAGAAAGGCAACTCTAGGAATGTTAACCACAAGTCCTGTTCTTAGGGATTGCAAGGGGAAAGTTTAACATCTGATTCACTATAATTTCACTGTACCTTGCTCAGATCTAACAATGCCTGGTAAATACAGCCACGTATTCAAAAGGTACCACACAGTTCTCAAATGTAAGAATCAGACCTTTGGAAGCTGCCCTTTGTGTTTATTGCTAAGAGTTCAAGTGCCGTTACTCAACAGCGCTTGCAAGGTCATGTCCTAGCTCAGTTTTACTCGCAGGATTAATACTTCTGGAGACTCTCTTCCTGGAAAATATGTGAGAAAACTTGATATTTCATCCCAAAGTTTTATCATTACCTCACGGCCCCAGCTGAGAATTGAGTCGTGCTTGGCAGCCTGGAAATCTACCTAATGAGCAGTATCTAAAAGCAACCCAGTTTGTTGATGACTTACACAGCTCTAATGAAGGGAAGGCATCTATGGGACTTAATTCTTTGCAGTGCAACACAGATTTGTAGAAAGCAGATGTAGATCACTTTACATTGTGAAACTATTGTTTAGTTTGCAGGTCCCATATGATACAGTATGCACACTTGGCACTTTACAAGGTCTTAATGCAGTGTTACTGAAGCCAGCTCAAGTCTTGAACTGATGTCATTCATCTGTATCATTGACATCCAGTAATGAATTTGCTCTGTAAGCACATTTTGTGCTGGTGAACAGTATAGGATTGATAGTTTTGATACTGTCAAGCAAGAGCAGAGTGAAACCATTACTTCGGACAAACACCTGGCTCCCAAAATGTAATGTTCCACTTCACCCCATCTGTATTTCAGAAGTGATATGACTGGTTTTTTTCTGAGTCCATGACACACACAGGATTATTTCCATACTTCCTTTAGAAGTTCTGTTCTTGGGCAGAGCATGATACCTAGATTGGGCTTTACTTGCTGAGTCCAAGAAGCAGTGTTTAAATCTTTGTTTTCCTTCTTGTTGCTTCTACAGAGACACCAAAGGTATGGATGGTATTCCCAGGTCTATCATTCCAGATTGCCACACTCCAATCAAAATATCAATTGACACAAAAACCCCACATCACCATTGGGTGAGCAGAACCTCACTTGCTCCATTTCACTCAAAGGAAATAGGGGAAAGAGAGAGTCAGACAGACAGACAGACAGTATCCCTAGCCAGCAAAGTGGGAGGGTAAGAATCAAGAAGTTTGTAATAGGGAAGCTTCACAAAAGACTGTCTGCTAAATAAGACTTAAATGCAACCTTGAGTAACCTAGAAATAGGCTATTTGTGAGAATTTTAAAATACAGTAAAACCCATTATAGCATATTATAAACAACCAATGCAATACGTTTTCATCCAAACACATATAAAAGAGCAATTACATTCACTTAAATGTATTTTCAGTGAATAGGTTTGCTGTGCAACCCAGTATGAATTAGCAAACCAAGTGTTTTCACACATCATCAAAACCACTTTCTCCATAATAATAAACAAACTTAAAGAGCTTCACAGGCATTACTGCATGTACAGATAGTAAAAACTTGTTCAGAAAAGACTAAATGATGAAATAGTCTTCATTATTTCGGGGTTGAGAGAAGTAAAGACCACTGGTTAAAATCCAAGGTTCCCAATCCAAGGTAATATATTCCATAGATGAAGAGCTCTGCCTGTGGTGGGAAGGCCTTGCTGCAATAATTGTAATAAAGACCCTCTCTAGGAAGGAGACAGCCTATAAAGCGTGTGTATCTGTTAGTATAGCCTGTAACCAGCTCATACAGAAAAGTTGTCTTAGAGGAGCCTTCGTAAAAAGGAACAGCCCATTTAGGTCCTGAACACACAGCTGAAGAGAGAAGAACACAGAATGTACATTCGGAGCTGCAATTACCCAGGCATGCCTTACAAACATGTCAGAAAGCCAAAGCTACAGCTAATTTCTAAATCAGGAGGAATGCTCCCATTTCTCATGCAGCAATCCCCAACCACATCCAGCACTTCCCCAGTACAGCTGGATGGAGAGGAGGATTTGAACACTTCCTCAGCTACTGCTCCAATGCAGATCACTGATAGCACCGGGAAACACAGAAGCCCATGAAAAGAAATAAATTCTTCACAGCAAACTGGCTGTCACCAGGCTCTTGACTTGAAACAGACCTAAGAAAAACATTCAACATTAGCACAGAACAACAGATATTTCCTAAATGCCTAATCACATTGAGAGCTCCTTTCTTACTTATGCTTCCTCTGCGAAATCCTAACAAACAAAGCCTATTCTCCTCCTGCCTGAAGCAGAATGATCACTGAAGGTCTTTCAGGTGGATGCTCGAGTAATGGATGCTCATACTGCCCTATATTAGGGACTCTTTGGTCCCTAATATAGAAAAAAAAGTATTTGCTTCCAAAAACATTCCTTTTTTTCTTTTTCTTTGTGTGCTTGATGTTCTAACCAAGATGATTTTAGAGAAAGACTGTATTTAACAGAAATCCCACCCAAAATTTGCAAGACACTGTTAAAAAAGGTCAAGACTTTGCCTGGAAATCTTGACAGATGTTTCATTGGAGCTTCTGAAAGAATCAAACTGAGCACAGGATGAAGTTGTGATTGCTGACTGATACACTTGATACACGTAGACCATTTAAAGAGTAATTGTCAGCTTCTTGCAACCTACAAGCCCTGCAGAGAGAGGTTACTAAGAATAGGCTGCTGACCTTAACAGGCCCCTTCAAACTGATTCATGGATTCTCAGAGGTCCACAGGCCACAGCTTGAAAGCCACTGCTCAAGAACATTTGCAGCTGGGGAGCTTCACACAGGCAGGATACTGCAAAAGGAGGAAATTAAAGCAGTCTCTTTTGAGCTTAGGCCATAGCAAGGTGCTGTAGAGCCAGTCCTGGAAACCCCTTCACGTCCTCTGCTGCTGTTACTCCCTCATTCATCAGTCATATTCATGAGAACAAGAAAACCAGGATGAATAAGATATGGAAGATTTGTAGACCTCAGCCACAAAACCAGCTCATAAACTGCAGCGTTTATTACTTTCATTAAATTTCTTATCTTCATTACTTTGTTCTATAAAGCTTTAAGCAGTAAAAAAATCATGTCAGTAAAAGATTAGATGTTCTAGCATAATGCCTTGCAGCAGAAAGCAGTAAAATCTTCTATTAACATTAGCAAATAGTGGGAACCTATAAAAGTAGTTGCACAGTGCAAACCCATGCTCTAAGGAAATGTGTTTCTGGACCCTATTTTCCAGTTCAGTTTCATCCCAAAGGATGAGGTCCCATCTGAAGGCACATCCTGTTTGTGCGCTCTCACAAAAGCAGCCAAAGCACATTAAGTGGGGAGATGTACTTCTGAATGCATCCAAACTCACATGTTAATGGAGATATGTCCAAAGCAAGCTAAAGCAGCATGTAGTTAGGATAACCTCCATTTAGAACATACACTCTGTATTCTGCATACTGCTTTTGGTTTCAACTCATCTAGTTTTTAGAATCTGAAAGTTGATGCATAACTGACACAAGATGAGCACCTCCTAAAGAGAAAAGGCAAAGCTGCTTACACAGTAACTGAAATTAACTGGAATCAGTCGTTTAAACCACTGCTTTTCTGATAGAATATATGTATGATACATTAAAATCATAGAATCATAGAAGAGTTAGGGTTGGAAAGGACCTTAAGATCATCCAGTTCCAACCCCCCTGCCATGGGCAGGGACACCTCACACTAAACCATCTCACCCAAGGCTCTGTACAACCTGGTCTTGAACACTGCCAGGGATGGAGAATTCACAGCTTCCCTGGGCAACCCATTCCAGTGCCTCACCACCCTTACAGGAAAGAATTTCTTCCTTATATCCAATCTAAACTTCCCCTGTTTAAGTTTTAACCCGTTACCCCTTGTCCTGTCACTACAGTCCCTAATGAAGAGTCCCTCCCCAGCATCCCTATAGGCCCCCTTCAGATACTGGAAGGCTGCTATGAGGTCTCCACGCAGCCTTCTCTTCTCCAGGCTGAACAGCCCCAACTTTCTCAGCCTGTCTTCATACAGGAGGTGCTCCAGTCCCCTGATCATCCTCGTGGCCTCCTCTGGACTTGTTCCAACAGTTCCATGTCCTTTTGATGTTGAGGACACCAGAACTGCACACAATGCTCCAGGTGAGGTCTCACAATATGCCTATCTATATTAACACACACATACACATGCACACACAGATGCACATACTTAACAAGTAGTATAATTCAGTGCCATTACAGCCTGTATTAACTCCACCGCAGCAGATGTGGGCTCTTAAACCACTTACTTGTCCATGCTTTATTCCCAGCAGTGGAGTCTATGGGGTGGGGGCTCGTTCCAGTCGCCCTCTGGTTGCACTTTAACACAAACCCTCTGCACATCTAGGCAGATCTGAAGTTGAGAGATTTTAAGATTCTTTCCCCCAGGTCGCAGTTCAATACTTGGTTCCACATACACGTGCACACACTTCACACCGAGTTTTAGACATTTTGTCCCAAAGCCCTGTTTTGTTACTGCTTTCTCAAACAGAACAGGAAGAGCAGCAGCCACGTGCTCTACACCTGCCTTGTCACCAGCTCTGTGTTCACAGGTAATACCTGCTTTGTTCCAGTCAGCTGTACTGAAACAGTTTTATCCAGATAAGAAGTTGCCATTCTAATTCAAACCCACCAACAGATGTGAACCATAACCACATGCAGACCTTGTGCTCTCCCATAGCTGGTTTGACCTCACGCAGAGCAGCTGGTGAACAGCACCCTCCTTTGAAAGTGCAAAGCACTCCTACCACCTCATCCAACTCATGTCCCACCATGAACAGATTGTGCACATGTGAAAAATAGTTGAGATTTTAAAACTACTGAATTAGAAATGATTTTTTTTTTAATTGCAATTAAGAAACCAGTATTCCTGTGTTTCACACTGGTTTATTTCACAAAGTGTTAATGCTAACTATTGACAGGAAAGATGTTCTCAGAGCTTTGGGGTTTTCAACAGTTTGGGGGGATTTTGATGGGTTGTATTTTTAAACATCAGGTAAATAATTTTAAGATAATATTTTGGTTCCCTTTACCAAACTGATCACAGTACTTGTATCCCTCTGCAGTACTGATATTCAAATTTCAAGTTCCTATTGAAAAAGCAGGGTAAGCTCCCATGAACAGCCATACACTGGTATTTATAATCAAGTTGTCTCCAAGCAGACAAAATGCAGCTGGAAATATTATGACAAATTGGTCTTCACAGCCATGAAAAACAGATCTAGGTGGTGATGTGTTTCAATTCCTACAGGAGACAGCTGGGTTATACACCAGGAGGAACTCCCTGTGTGGACCCCTGGACACGTTAGCAAGGAGAGGCACTGAATTTCCATCACTGGAACCTTTTAAAAGTAGGTAACATAAATTTCTGTCAAGTGTGGCTTAAATATTGTTGATAATGCTTTTGGGTATGGGGACCGACTAACTGACCTCCGAGAACCCTTCAAGTAGGTTTTCTCATATCCTGCCTCTTCTTGCTTGCCTTGGGATGCTGTCAACAAGCTGGGGATTAGCCAGACCAGGGAGAAGCAGAAACTGGAGCACTCCGATTTACATACCCAGCCCTTGCTTCAATGCTACACCCCTAATACAAGAAGGGCTGGGAGCTTAAAGTAAAACAGAGCTTTGCTGTCTGTGTAAGATGAAAACAGGACCAAGCAAGACTTGTTCTCTCTGTTCCAGTCCCAGTCCTCCTGGTGCCCACTGGGTGTTGGGGATGATGCTCAGACGACTCCCACAGCACCTCCCCTGCAGGCTGCGCAGCACCTCCACCCAGTGAGCCAGCCCGAATGCTGCACCCTCCCCAGGCCACAGACCCCATCAGCAGAAGCGTGCCAGTAAAGTCAGGTCTGTCAACCCCCCTGCACAGCCCAGCAGCGCGCACAGATGGAGGCGGCTGTGCCTCTGCCCAAGCTGCTGCGCTATCCTCAGCAACAGCATCTGGAGCACTGGGGTACAAACCCCCAGAGAGGCTCTGCAGGCTCAGGTTGTGTCCTGATGGGGTTGTCAGTGACAGCCAAACACCTACAGCCAGGTTCCACCTGGAGCCACCAAACCATCCTTGCATCAGGCTCTCTCTCCATGGCCCCACACCACCCAGGGCACCCACAGGTCATCTGGTACTGCAGTCCCAAACCTAAACCTGTCCCATCTTCTGCATCTTGAAAGCAACATGAAAAGCAAAAATGTTTCAGAACTTGAACAGAGCATCCAGGTAATGACAACTCACATGTGCACAAATACGTCTTTAGAAAAGCAGCCTTATACAGTATGGGAAGACAGCAAGGTAATCTGCATGCAAGTTAGGACGTGCGTACTATACTAGCTGGACACTCCAACCTGCTCCTGGATATTTAGAACTTGCACTGAAGTACAATTTAGGGCAGGAATTAAAAAGTAAGAGACTTTCTTAAGCAAATTCTTAAAGGAACTAAATTTACTTAACCCAACAAATTGGACTAATATCACTAGAAGCCATATGCTGATTCACCTCATCCCAGCTTTGGAAGGAAAGAGAGTAAATGATGGGGTTCTGGTGGAACAAGCTGTTTTTAAGAGGGCAAATACTTCCGTTTCTCCTGGGTTTAGTCCTGTTTTCCAGGATGTCAACTGCTTCATGCCTTGTACTGCCAGACAGTCTAAAATATCCTTTGTAAATCTCATGGTTTAATTTTTATGAAGAATGACAGGAGTATTTCAGTGTGTGCAACAAGACTCTTCAGAGGTTCTCCTTTGAAAGCTCTGAAATCAATGAATACTTTGAGAGCAATTTATTTTATGGAAAATGCTATTTTCTAACTGCTGCATTTCCATTGTCTCAACCCCTTTTGTGAGTTTTGCTCTTTGGACAGAACAATAAAACCTCCTGTGCAGCAACAGCCAAACAAACAGTGCTGCCTGTTTAGCAGCAAAGATGGTAAAGGATCCACAGTAGGACACATTGGCAGTGAAGGCTGCACGGCCCTTATACCCTCTTACTTACAACCTGGTTTTCCACTGATGCCTGGAGAATGCTATGTAACACACTCTAGAGACTCACAGAATAACACACTTCAGGTTTGTACAGTACAAAGCAAGGTCTGAAACAAAAGGGGGGCGGATTCCAAATCTGTTCTAACTAAGGGCTAAAATGAAATCAAGTCAGAACTAAAACCTCTGAGGAAGTACATGGCATGGCATCAGATTATGTTGTACCGGGCACATGCCTGGCAGTCCTGCCAGACTCCAGCCAGTGCTTACAGCCTGCAGATTGTGCCAGTGATGGGCTCAGGACCCGCAGCTGGATTCCCCAGCCATGCCAAGGGGTTCCAAATTTACCCTGACAGTGAGGACTACCAGGGAAGCTGTTCCCTGGACCTTTTGTGAGATGCCCTGCGGAGAAGAGCTGGAGGATGTTGATCAATGAGGAACTGAACATGAGCCGGGTCCAGTGTGCGCTCACAGCCCAGAAAGCAACCGTATCCTGGGCTACATCAAAAGGAGCATGACCAGCAGGTCGAAGGAGGTGATCCTGCCCCTCTGCTCTGCTCTCGTGAGACCTCACCTGGAGCATTGTGTGCAGTTCTGGTGTCCTCAACATAAAAAGGACATGGAACTGTTGGAACAAGTCCAGAGGAGGCCATGAGGATGATCAGGGCTGGAGCACCTCCTGCATGAAGACAGGCTGAGAAAGTTGGGGCTGTTCAGCCTGGAGAAGAGAAGGCTGCGTGGAGACCTCATAGCAGCCTTCCAGTATCTGAAGGGGGCCTATAGGGATGCTGGGGAGGGACTCTTCATTAGGGATTGTAGTGATAGGACAAGGGGTAATCGGTTAATAAAACAGGGGAAGTTTAGATTGGATATAAGGAGGTACTGGAATGGGTTGCCCAGGGAGGTTGTGAATGCTCCATCCCTGGCAGTGCTGAAGCCCAGGTTGGACAGAGCCTCGGACGACATGGTTTAGTGTGACGTGTCCCTGTCCATGGCAGGGGGGTTGGAACTGGGTGATCTTAAGGTCCTTTCCAACCCGAACTATTCTATGATTCTATGTTTGCTAATGATTGTTTTCAGCATCTGCAACAGAATTCTGGAACTTTCTGAAGCGATCACCCAGGGGTGCAGGGCTGGTTTGCTGTCCCACTGACACGGTGTGTGAAGAGGATGGAAGTTAAGATTCAAATCACTGCAAAGTACTGAAATGAATGAAATGTAGCTGCTTTTATTTTAAAAAGGGCTTCACGTTTTCTGACATACCTTTTGTGTTATGCAAATGGCATAAAGATATAATGGATCTTCAACATACCACAACTATTACATGATGACATTTTTACAATACCTATGGCACACACACAGGTTGTGGAATCAGTTTTTCATCATAATGTTTGTAGCTGGAAGGGCTGGCAAAAGACTTACAGTTGTTTATTTCTATGTACTGCTATGATTTTAGGAGAACTCTGAAGCAGTATTAGTGCTGGCCTTACAAACCGGATTTTTATGCTGCTTCCATTTGTGTATTTTTTAATGCAATCTATGTTACCACATGTAAAATGCTTATAAAAATATATTAAGATCTAAAACTGCCACAAAGAACAGAGAATTAACTTTGTTCAGCTGACTCACTTCTGACATTTCTTATTCTTTCACTCATTATTCAGATCTATCAGTGCATACTAATGAAACCCAGGGAGACGGGTTTTTAGAGACAGGGAGACATGCAACATTTCTCTGAGGAAAACCTTGTGTCCTGGGATCTTTAACTGCCCTGGCAAGACTCTGGGGATGTAAAAGTTTGGCAAAGACCTTAAATATTCATGTGCTTCATCAAGCCTGGGAGCAGCCCTTCTGAATTAAAATGCTAAGGAGAATGTAGGACGAAATCCCAGATGTAAAAGACAAGGTAAAAATGGATAAATGCTGCATTACAGTACTTGGTTTATTTCAGTTATACCCACTGCACCTCATCAGGAAGCAAATGAACTGAATCCCACAGAGGATGGCTCAAGATTTTCACGTGGTTATTTATCTAGGGTTACTTTTAACTAAGTTTAATGAAATTTGGTTAAAGCTCCTCAATAATTCAGGCTTTCACTTTCTGTAACTGTTCTGAAGCAACAGCTTATCCCCCAGGGTCACTTGAGCAAAGGGAGCACACAAGTGTTTCTTGCTCAGATGAAATCTTGATCCAGGCACAGATTTGCGAGTGCTTATTTCTAGTGCTGAGGTCACCCAAATGATCAGTACTAATAAAGACAAAAACAATAACCCCGGTCTGTTTCCATTTGGCAGGAACTGACTGTACTCTCTAATTTACTGCATACCACTTCCAACACCAGATGAGTGGGTCGTGCTCCTGCAGAGCTAATCCTGCTATTTGTTTTATACCCAGCGTTTGCCTCCTGCCCAACTGACACCTGTGTGTTTCTCCTGTGCCAATATGTGTTTGCGTACACAAGGGTCTATTTTCAGGTTTCCTCAGCAGGGAATCTTGTATGTTTTCACAGGTTCAGAATAAGCTGATTTCATCAGAAGAACGTAAGATTTCCAGAAGCCCCAGAGAAAAGCAGACAAATCTCCCACATGTCTTGAGAAAAAAAATATAGGAATTTTAAGATCTGGGCAAGAAGTCTAACAAAGCAAACACATTTCTGCAAGAGCAGGAAGGACGATTCAATACTGCAGGAGTGAGCTACTCCACCTGAAAACACTACACCGAACATATCTGTGTCACACCAACAAAGAAAGAGAAGGGATGAAAATCACAGATTAAACACAGGGAACATGAGAAGAACGTTAATCTAAGATCAAGGTGCCCATCATGCATGGCAACGCAGAAATGGTCTTTTTCCCTCTTTTACCACCCTGCCTGAACTACAGAAACCGCTCCAGCATTCACCCTCCTGTGGAAACCAAGAAGTGCTCTGCTGCTTTCTTCCCAAAGAGGAAGGAGGCAGCCCCTCCTGAACACCAAAGCACTGCCCAATCGCACCCCGTATTCTCAACGCGCATCTTGCCAGGCTGCGATGGTGGCTGCTGGCTGCTGACTCAGCATGGCCAGCTCAGATTTCTAGCTGCGTGCTCAAACAGAGGGAAGATTTCTCTATATGCAGAGAAACCCACCCAAGAGCAGAAGAAAAAACCTGCACGTGACTCCGATATCATACACTGGTACAGAGTTTTGGCCGAGTTACAAATACAGGCAAGGGAAGGGGGTAGGAATTACCCTAGGAAAAAATATAAGATAAAGCCCAAATAGAGTGAATTTATGGAAAAGGCTAAAATCTGGATTAGAAACTTCAGCTGTTCACAACTGCAAATACCAAGCAATAAACAAAATTCTTAACATGACCTTAAAGCTAGGTTAGAAAGGTGGCATTCCTTATTTCCCCCTGGATGCAGCGGAAGGTCTGAATGGCTGCTGTACGCTGTTATACTAAATTTCCCTTTAGTAGCCTAGACATCATGTGAGAAGCAATAAAACCCCAATCTGATCTGGGGAAAGCTGAGAAGTGGAACCACAAAAAGATATTGCCTGTGACCACAAAACTTTGAAATGTGTTGAAGGAGTAATGTCTTAATTATGTTATACTACTCTGTTGGTTTTAATCCAAGAGATTCCATAATACCTATACTAAGCGCTGGGGAACTGGGACAGACAGTGTATCTTTAGAACATGACACTGTACTTGAGTCTAGCCAAAACCCAGCAGACAGCCTACTGCAGCTCTTCTGCTCCAGCACAATCTGCACTGAGGGTCAGGAACCTGTGAGGAGGAGAACTGCACTGACCTACACTGACAGAGAGAATTCTTTAATAAAGGTACACAGTACATCACTTCCTTCCACAAGTACCTAGTCACTGGTCAAACCTTTCCCACTGAGCCTTATTCCTACAGACCTGCCCAATGTGTTGCAATGTCAAGAGATGTATTTTGAGGGTATCTTCACAGAGACAGCCCAGCATTTCAGATCCCAGGCAGTGGATCTGCACAAGGTAGGAGATAAGTCGGTTGGTTGTAGGTTTTTTTCCCCCTCAGACTGATTCTTTTTATCTACCCAGCACGTGGCTGACTTTGCTCCTGTGGCAAGGACCTTTACAGCTACCTGGCAAACGTGGCACTGACAAGCATGTTGGCTCTGGCATTTCCATGTCTGACTGTGACCTGCTGTCCCCTCAATCCTTACACATGTACTGTTCCGGTTCACATATAAGGATCGCAAGATTTGCTGGAATATGCACTGAACACACCATGAGTACAAGTACTCCTCAGGAAGGCTTAGCACAGAGACAAGATGGGCAGCTATCCTCACAGGAGCTGTGGATCAGCTGTATCTTCTCTCCAGTTGCACAGACATCCTTTCCGATTTAAATCTCCGACATAAGTCCCCACTGACCAAGTGACACGACACATTATGGGAATGATAAGGAAACAACTGAGTTGTGAACCCCAGAAATACTGTCTCTTGTAAGGGAACTAAAGGATGAGAGGTCAGCAGGCACCCCAGGCCCAGCCCCAAGCAGCAGCTGCCTATCAACGCCACCAAAAGCTTAATGAAAGTGGCTTCAGAGCACCAAATTCCAGGGGACCATGCCCTGTTTCCATGTCTTCTCTTCATTAACTTGCTGCATGAGTACAGGGACAGCTGATCCAGCCAAACCTCTGCTGAACAGTGTATTAAGCAGTGTAACCCATCATTTAACTTCTATTTCAAGGTGGAGTTTTGCACTGAGAATTTCAACAGAAGACACCTCAACCACAAAGACTTTTTCCTGTTTTTCCCCATAAGCTGTAAAGAACTGTACACCTGAAAACAGACATCATGCTTGCAGCTTCACACTGAACTCTGGGATGCTGTAACATTCGACCTCAGGCTACTCTTTTCCCCCTTCATGATCCACAGAAGGAAACAGAATTCAAGAAGAAAAGCTGACAGGTTTGTTACATCCATGTAAATAGTAACTGAGTGTCACATGTTGACAGGAGTGGGTTTTGCAAGTGGGTGATAAGAGCCACATGTGATGTGAGGCCTGAAGATAGTAACAAGGGAGAGGACCCAAAAGGCTCAGAAATTGCTAGTGGGGGTGTTAGCAGAAGACTGAAGACTTTTTAACAGCTAATCAATGCACCAAACCTGGGCAATGGGGCTGATGTGCTCTGAACTGCAGGGCAGACTGAGTGAAAGTGGCTTCAGAGAGGGACAGCAGCAGCACAAATCACAGTTAAGTCATTCCCACAAGAACAGGCTGTTTCAGCAGAGACCTAAGGGGAAAGAGACTCAAAAAAAAACCCCAAATAATCCCAAAGCAAAACTAAAATGAACAAAAAAACACCCCAAAAATACAGGTGAGAGACTCCTGCACATCTACAGCTAAAATGAGACCAAGATCTGGGGGGGACTGAGAGAAGAACTGCCGTTTCCCACTCCCTTGGTGGGTTTCTGAGTGTACTCTCTCTTTCCCAAAGGATGCTTCATTTCCTCAAGTGATGCAAAGGTTTGAGACCCCAAGTCCAGCTACTTCATCTCATGAAGCAGTTCTATTTCTAAAACAGGACACTTGGTATTTCGTTACAAACTGCACACAATAATGATTTCACCATTCACTGATACACAAAGACAGCTTCCAAATTTAGTCCTAGACTAACTACATAAAAACGTGAATGCAGGATCCCAGATATTCATTAACTCCTCTTTACATATCATAGCCTTACTGCTCGGTTTGCTCAGGGAACCCAGGACAAGGATTTTGCTCTGAGGAGCAGTCTTTTTGAACTGAAGCGGCACCCCCGTGTGATCAGCACTGCAGTACAGCCACATCTGCACCAGGTCTGCCTCTCAAAACACATTTGCTGGAAGCAGCAGCAGTTTTGCACTTTGCTGAAGAAGGAGCCCGTGAGAGCTGTGAGGATCAGTCATTGCCACCGAGCTGACAATAATTTATGCAGGAGTTCTCAATTGTTCTTAATGGCCTGCCAGATGATAAAGGGAATGCAAAGCAGATCACAAAACCAACTCCAGCATAGCCGCTGAGAGCAACGTTCTTGAAACTCACTCCTGCTAAGAAACAGGAAAACACAGGAACTGAAGTGGCTTCCGGAGAAGCAGTGAAGCAAAGCTCCGCTATCGTCCAGTAATTCCTGGAGATGAGATTTTGTGACTGCAATGGAAAAATTAAACCATGATTTCCAAGATTCACCAAGATTGTCAATGGAGAATTGGAGTAGAACAAAAACTTCCTATACTGTCAACAACAGATTATTACTCTTTCCAGCTGGTTAAGAAACGTTGCTACTGATACCTCAAAACCTCAGAAATACCAACTGTTTCCAATAGTCTGAACTGAATGCAACTCAGTAGGTAATAATCCCAGACTGGTTTGTGTTGGAAGGGACTTTAAAGCTCATCCAGTTCCAACCCTGGAGCCTTGAACACTGCCAGGGATGGGGCAGCCACAGCTTCTCTGGGCACCCTATGCCAGCGCCTCAGCACCCTCACAGGGAAGACCTGCCTAATGGCTAATGCCAAATCTCCCCTCTGTCTGGTTAAAGCCATCCCCCCTTGTCCTATTATCTACTTATTTTTCCCAAGATAACACCAAACTGTGTTGTAGATGTTTGGAAATGCAATTATGCTACAGTCAATGGACTTAAATTTGGCAATGTATCAACATTCATAGCTTAAAATGGGCAATGAAACCGATCTAGAAATACACACAGAAAAATCAACTTCTGAGCTTGTAACTGCCTTATACAGCAAAAGGCATCAACATACATACATTAGGCTACACCCTTAAACAAGGTTCCTGAAGCAATTCATGGACACTGGTATTTTCTGGATGTGTGGTCTCTTTGTGTACTTCACAGTAATAGAAAATAGAAGATCCCCTCTCTTTGCGGACTCCAGCCTGTCCAAACCCTTTCCCTGCTACCTGCCCAAGACTTACCATCTTTAGTGGCTTCAGCTACATCTCCCTGACCAGACTTCTCATTCAAGTTGCTTCTGGACATAAACCATGGACTTTCTTAACAGGAGGAAAACGCATCTGGCTAATGCCAATGCTTCTGCCACTGACAAAGACATTTCTGTGGAAACACCAACTTCTGCATCATTTGGACTCCAATAGAAAGGCCCATGCTCTGTTCATCATCCTTCCCTAGGCACAGAAGTCAGGGACATCAAAAAAGCATACGATGATCATAGGCACTTTTAGCCAGGACAAAAGAATTTACACAATTATCCCATGCAATGTGAGGTCCATCTGCAGTACAAACTTCCCTGTGACATGAAAAGCGCTGTGTCAGTATGTACCATGGACCTGCAAGGAAACTGCCTGTTCCCAGCAGGGTCTCACACCTCTCTGCTCATAAAGGTTTCACCACCTGTATTTATATTTTAACTTCCTGTAAGTCTTTTCCATTGCAACAGTACTGAATTTATATTTACAACTGGTTCTAGACTCTGGAAAGTCCACGTGGATGACAGCAAGCTGATGAGTTCAGACAGTCAGCAGTGATGAGCGAGCAAATCAGTGTGGACAGGAGAAGAATCTCACTGACTCATTTTCCAAATTAAAATGCATTTCATTTGGAAAAACAAAAGAAATAAAATAGAATTTAAAAGAGGAGGCTGCCTCTATTTTGTGAAACAATGCCTTTCCATGTTGTAAAACAAGCATGCACCAGGAAGTAGCGTCCTGTTACACACAGGAGACTTCTTGCTGAGCTATAGACAAACTTGATTGTCACAAGGTTTGTATTTCACACATTGTCATCTACCAGCAAAATCAAATACCCACAACTTTTAGGGACTGGGAGGAGGAAGGGGATGAAGAGAGACAAAGGAAAGAACAAAGTTAAGAATGCATCATGCAGGAAGAGGAATTCTGTCCAGCAAAGCTGCCCATTGGCTCCTCAGCCCATGGAGCTGCAGCGGCTGTGAGCAGGCACAACCTGCAGCCTCCCACTTCTCCTGTGAAGGGCTGCAGGAGAGACCCGAGCCCCAGGACCAGCTCCCCTGTGCCCTGCTCATCACAAGGCTCCGTGCAGGGCTGGGCAGCACAACCACCGAGTTCAGACAGAAACCACCAGAGAGTGTTTTAAAGTGGGCTGTGGAGGCATGGAGCACATTCAAGAGTAGACAGTGAGCAGGAAGCGCCAGCTCCCCTTCCCAACAGTGGGCTGTATCTGCAGAAGAAAACATACTCTTCTCATGAAGGAAATAAAACTTGCAACTAAATGTGCATTTCAGTAAATCATTTTCATTCTGGGAAGAGTCAGAAAAGGAAAATACAGGTTTTCACACTTCCCAAAGGAGGATTTCATACTTGACCTAGTCAATGGGCAGGGACTCCCTATTACCCCCCAGAGGCAATATTACCCTCTCACTTCAGGGAAGCGAGATCAGTGATACAGACTGTGGCAAGGATGTTAGATATTACATGGCATTTATTTCCATACTCTGATACAACAGCAGTGCAGAGATGGACCAACCTAGAGCAATGTGGAATAACTATGAGGTTTAGATAGGTGAGCAGATGCTTCCCAAGAGCTGCTGCCCTCTCAAAGAACTACATCTCCCCAAGACAGGCCCATGTTTGCTCAGAATCCAGGTTCATGTTCAATTCAAGAAATAGTTTAAATTGCCCAATGTACTGGCTGAAGTAGAGGCAAAACAACATACTTTGTTCCTTCACAAAAACTTTGCATTTTAGTCAATATTAGACTATATCCGATTTTATTTTATAATTGGCTACAGAAGGTTATGCAAAACCCATCAACTCAATTTGAAGTATGACTATACCCCACTTCACCAATAGCAAAATCAAGCTTAATATGTGTCAGGTTTGCTATGTTCAGGACACCTACCAATAAATGTACAGCAGTTTGTAATATACTCATTTCAAAAAGAAAGAGAATCTCCCACATTCGTGCAACTGCTCAACTCTGGCTATTGTACAGAGGCTCAAAAGGCACTGCAGATTTACAGCAGCCAGGCACTTCCAGCTCAGCAACACAGACGTTTTCATGACGGCACTGACACAGAAGTTCTTAGCAAACACTTGCTCAACTGGCAAGGTCCAGGACTGAATGCTGGGGCTGAGTGGCCCAATCCCTTTACTGGTGTGGGCCCTCACTTTGATGTCGTAAGTGGTATCGGGCTTCAAACTCATCAAAGTGATACTTGTGTCCTCGGTGGTATTAAGCAGGGTGACAGACGTAGTGTTACACACTTACTCCTCACAGGAACGTTCTCAGAATTAATCCATACATGCCTGGGAGACACTGACACACCACTGTGACAGAGGCCATAAAAATACTGGGTCTCCGACGCCCGCGTGCTGCCTGTTGGAGATGGGCTGCTTCCAGCTCACCCGGATGGCAGTCGAATTCACAGACTCTGCCTCCAGCTTTCGAGGTGGGGCACTGGGCACATCCCCATCAGAGCACAAATGCAATATTCCAGTGACTCTTAACATTTGCAGGATGGCAGAAATTACAGATACACCCGACCTCTGAAGCCATGTGTACTCCTCTCCCCTTCCCTGCAGTACCCTGCTTGCCAAAGAGAGCCAGCCCAGCTCTGCTCTGGGGGTGGCTGGGCTTGTGCTCCTTGAACTGAAAATGCTCTTGATGCACATCACTGGTGAGAAGTGACAGAACGGCGCCTGCACGCATGGAACTGGGGGATAAACAAGCCTTTACTTAACAAAAGTAAGGGACCTTTACAATGCGTTCCAAAAGCTGGATTAAAAGATATTCGGTAATTTGATTTATTCTCCTCATGTAAAACACGGCAAGAGGAAAACGATTCTAAAAACATAGAGAAAATGGTGACCAGTGAATAAAACCCTGTGCTGTGGGAAAACACAAATGCTTTTTCCCAGGCTGTGCTGCTGAGCTTTCCAGACTATCTCAGAATTTCAGATGTGTCATACCTACCCGTGGGAAAATAAAGGTTTTAAATGCAGCATTAAAGTAAGAAGAATAGTGATTTTAAAACCCAAACAAGACTGCCTGCTGACACATCTCCCCTCTTAACAAAACCCGTAACAATCCTACTTCCCAAATCCCATTCCCACCCAATAAATTAAAAATAAGAGGACAGTCCGCACGTTTACACGTAAGAAAGAAGGTTGCAGAACCAAGTTCTAATGTTGTAAAGCACCATTCATGGTTTTCAACGTCCCCAAGGTATTCTACTATGTCCAGTTATTTGAGGTAGTGGCAATAAGTAACATTTTCTTCAGTTAAAAGACAAATGACTCCTTTATCTTTCCATGCCTAAATCAGATACCTGCTGAATCAATAGCCACATATTCAAAATGCAGTTAGAAAGCAATAAAAGATTCCTGACTGGATAGAAAGGATTAAAGAATCATAAATAAGATGCAACAGCTCTGCATAGCTACGTGCTTATTGTGCTTGTAAATGGAAAAGGAAGAAGGAAGGGTCTTCAAGGAAAGCAGCCAAAGGAAACTGAAGCAAATGTAAAAAGTATTTTAAGGCTATATTTAGAGGAAGACATTCTTCCTGCATTTGCCAAGCTGTGCACGTCATTTCACACAGCATGTTTTAGCCAGCTTTGTAAGTCTATGAGAGAGCGGGGAAGGGGGGAAGGAATCTGTATCAGTTGCCAGAAATGGAAATCTTACATTTATGTAGAGGAACAAATACTTTAAGCATGTGAATCCAAGACAACTTTCTGAAGGGGGGGAAAGGGGAAGGAGGGGAATGGGTGTGCAAGCATGGTGTTAAATTTTCTAGATACCACAGAAGAATTCTGCAGTATCTAGTTTATAAGTAACATGATTTAGCCTCTAATACTCCCTTTTGAGTCCAGGCTCACTAGCCTTACCTATACCACTAAAAGTACTCAAATGAGTGAATTTCACTAAATTCAGGTCTTCAGCTGGTGTGTTACAAACTATCTGACAACTTGCCCATGTTCATGCAGACAGGATCCATCAGTTACAGAAGCAACTAAGTACTTCTCTTCTATAATGCAGTAAATGACCATCTTGGATAAACAAACACCAAAGGCAAGCACAAAGGTGAAAACAGAAACAAAACTATTCCAGATTTGCAAGAATATGGTGCTTTTTCTTTAATGTGTTTAGCACATGTCACAAGGTTTCACTATTTGCATAAAGAAATGTCAAGCACACAAAAAATATGTCAGTACCAGATGTAATGGTAACAGGCATAAACCACGTGGAAATTTCCTGTTAGTGACCTTCTGGAGGGTGGGGATGGAATTCATTTGAGAGATAGGGCTGGTTTTACTTCAACTTACACAAATGACTTCTAGAAAAAGGTTTTACCTTCATTCCCTTCTCCAGGCGGCTGATAAAATGAAAGTCCCAAAGATATGATGGCTGCAATTTCCAAGATTATAAGAGTCACATCCTGCAAGGCTTCCCAGACTAGCTGTAAGAATGTTTTTGGCTTCTTTGGAGGTATAAAATTTTTTCCAAAAATAAGCTTTCTTTTTTCTAGGTCTGCAGCAGTGCCAGCTAATCCTGTAAAGAAAATAAAACAGCACACATTAAAATTGCAGTGGAATAGAAAATGCCTGCTTAGATCTGCATCCCTGCAAGTTATTTCTCCAAGAGCAATTACAAGCTGTACCACCTATGGCATATTAACAAATAGACAGATATTCCACTTAAATTTTGCCTTTGCAAGACGACACATCCTTACATTCTGAACAGAATCCTTATGGGCTGCATTTGGTACTCATTCCTAACAGTTTAAAGCATACAAAAAGTCAGTAGGTTTACTTTAATAAGACCTATGTATACAGATACATACATACATGTAAGCAATGACTTCTGAAAATAGCCCATAAAGCACAAACACAGTATACTGGGGATGTAGCTGGAATAGCCATTGGCAGCTTTTGGTAACAGCCACAGAAGCAGTATTACATATGTCTGTTCTGACCTCAGGTCCACAACCTTGAAGTATAATGCAATAAAGCAAGTCTCATTCTACTGCAGAGCAGCCTCTCCTGCTGCATTCGTACTGCCACACACCACTAGAACGAACTGTTGGTTAAGTGAACAAAGGCAGCAAAAGTGACAGGTTGCATATGCAAAGAAAGTAAAAAAGGGAATGATACGGTTCCTTAAATCAATATAAAAATCCATATTTTGCACGACACTTCAATTTAAGAACATTTCAATGGAAGGATACAGCGTAAGAACGTGCGGTTGCACTGAACAACCAACTTTGTGTTTTTTCCCCTATTTTAATGATATTAATCTATGCAGTCTAGCGCCTGTTCAGAAAACAAAAAGGACCTGCAAGTGTTAGGATGGAATAACTGTGCGCATCCTCCGTGCTCAGCAGCATGAGGAACTGCAATAAGATCAGTGGTTACATATATCAGCCAAAAAACATTTGACATCATTTGGAACATTTACAAAACTGAAGGTTTTGAACGTGCTCAGCAACATCAAGTTATTCACGCTTATTCACCCTAACGTGACATGATGACAGCACTTGAGTTGAGAGTTGGCCTCGGAGCTATACGAAGGTGCCTGCAATAGAGCAGGAGGAAACGATGGAGCCCACACTGTAAGGATTCAATCTTCACACAGTTTAGGGTAAGCCCTTGCTCCCTGAAGCATGTCAGTATCCGGAGGTACTGGCACTCAGCTGTATGTCTCATTCCTTCAGGACTGGTACAACTGTTCCCAGCAGTGTGCACGTGCCAGGAAGCCTCCTCTTGGATGGAAGCACCGGGCCCAAGCGTCATTCCCTCAAACGAAAGTGATGCTTTCCTGAACAGACCAGTCCTGCTGCAGTGCAGGAGAAGATGTCAACTCGCCTTTCACTGCGGGTATATGATTACAGCTGCTGGGTAGCTTCTGGCTCTTGGTTAACTCATCAAACTTTCATTTCACCTTCAGCTTTTAAGAAACGCTATCCCCCTCTCCTAGATAAAGGCAGGCTGTAGTTATCGTTACCTCACCTCATCTAATTTTCAGTGCCTGGTGCCACAGTAACAGCCAGGTTCCAGCTGTTAGTGTGTCTACATTATTTCTCCATGATTCAAACAATAACACGTCCAACCTCTCCACTCCTCCATGAGCTCCCAGTCAGCTTCCAAGGTAAACACTTCCCACTGCGAAACAGGAATTGCAAGCGATGAGCTGTTTGGGTAGCTGCCCTTCTGTGAACCAGCGCAGATCACAGGAGTGGGGACAACACACGGGAGGCACTCACCACAGCTGGGATCCCACACAGGGCCAAGCCTTCAGAGCCACCCACAGTACCACCGATCAGCTTTCAGAGGGCTGCAAAGCCTGCCAGCACAAGGAAGGATTTTCACTGCAAACAGCATGCACAGTGTGAAACAGGCCCCCAAAACATAACCTCGTGCAAATACAGCAGGGACTTCACGCATAAAGAGGAAAGCACACGGAAAGCACACGGACAGCACTGGCAGTGGTAAGCATTCAGGGCAAGCAAAACTCTGAAACGGGAAACTCCAGAGCACTTTGGGAAGTGGAAGGAAGAGATGTCTGACAAATGCCTCTGTTCCAGCACAGGACATAGGCGCAGGGTGGTGGGCCAGTTCCAGTGGGGAAGGAGGTGATAGGGTACTCAGCACCCTGAGAGGGATGGCTGAAATGGCACAGGGAATAGCTGTAGTCTTCAGCAATCCTGACAGTCTCCACCTAGACATGATGAACTCACCACTTGGAAATAGTGCTACAGACCTTCAGGAGGCCATAAAAAGTACACATACCCTGTGTACTGCTCATAATGCTCATACAAATACATGGCCAGCCTGAGAAGTCTCCAAAGCAAAAGACCAACACTGGAACTCAAAGAGCTGCCTTCTCTCTAAGATAAAAACTGTTTTCATTTAGTCCCCATAAGGTTGAGGACCAGACTGGATTTAAAGCATCTGTGGTCACAATTACCTTCTAGACTACAGTCTAAATAACCCATGCTGGAATTCAGACATAAATTTCACTTAATTTTTCTCTTTCATTTTTTAATACTAAATACTATTTTCTTAAGACCCCTGAAGAGACACGGGTAAATCATGTGATTCTATTCTTTTCTGTAAGTCTGTGTCTTGGTGAAATTATTCACCAAGTCAGTGTCACCTAAAATAAACAGCACGTTCAGCTTCAATTAGGAAATCTGTTTTCTTGTAAGTCATTCAGAAACACTGGAAAATCAAATGCAATGTTTAGTTCAAGCCAAAAGGTTTCCCTTTTCCTGAGATCTGGCCATTGCTCAACAAAGCTCCTTCAGCAAAACTGTGTTTTCTTGTTTTCTTATCTCCCACTGAATGCCAGAAACTAAAATACTGCATTTAGAGAGAAAGGGAAGGAGAGAATGCAGAAACCTGCAGACCAATTGATGAAACCCCATCTCAACAGTCCTAAGCATTACTGCAGAGATAAGGTCAGAAAGGGACAATAAAAGGAATACAGAGAAGCCAAAGTTATAAAACGAGATACAGCAAAGGGAAACGTGATTGAGAATCTGAGACAATGAGAGAGGTTTATTCTGCAAAGCTTCCATAAACTCTCCATACCATAAACTCGCAATTCCACTGCCAGCAGAAGGTATGGTGGAAGCGGGGGGGACGACGGGGGACGGGACACACCTTATCTACTTGAAACCACCTGCTTTATTCAGAAACCTTATTTTAAACAGTGCTAAAGGTGCGAAGAGGCTCAGGTGCCCCCGGCCCCCGCCGCAGACCCGCAGGCTGCTCTGCCCTGCTCGCGTGCGATGACAGGCCGGGCAGATGGCAAAGACGTCAATTACACAGCGAGACGGGAAGTGGACATCTGCCCTCACCAGGGCTTCCACCCAGAGACAGCTTCCCTGCTGCCAGCTTCTTAATGGGGTTTTTCCATTTTACACATGCTGACTTCACCACTGCTCCTGACGAACACTTTAGTCATATTTCTTGCTTGCCCCTTCAGTGTTGAGTCCTGGGACGATAATGACAGAGCACTGCAAACCCAAGTAATCGGAAATATCAGTTTTATATGGAGGTAGAAAACATCTAAAGAAGTGAAAAAAAACACAGTGGGGACTAAAATAAAATCATACATGGAAATAGCAGTTCAACGTGACTCCACGTTACTGGCTAAAGCAGCAGCCTTCCACCTTGCCTTCTGCATGCTAGCAAGCCACAGACTAGATGCTTTTATGTTCATTTGTCCACACAGCATGAATTTTATTAAGTGCTTTTCCATGTTGAAGCTGTGCAGTACACTTTGACCCAAGTGTTTTGGAATGATTAGAAAGATTTGGGTTAAGTTTATCTATTAATAGCATCCACAGGTTTAGGAAACACTGAAAATTTATTACTGATGCTTACAGCACTTGAGCAATTTCTTAAGGTTTCTCTCAAAAAAGATGCCCCACCCCCCCCCGTTTGTTTGAATTGTGTGGGAGAATCAAAACAACTGCATAAAAGGCCTTTTCCACAACGTCATGCAGTACATGAAATGCATTTCAGCTTTCATCTAGCATTCTTGCTTTTTTGGAGGGAGAAAAAGACTAAAAACCTGGAGAAGCACCACTTAATGAATGTTCTCTGTTCCTTATCTGCATCTGTCAGTTACTGCATGCTGAATATATTCATTTCAATTAATGCTTCCCAGAAAATTGTATTTCTCCCACAGTCATCTCCACTGCAACCAAATGGAGCATGACAGAGAACGATTTTGACACTACAAAAATAGCAGAGGCACAGAACTACTAAAGCAACAGTTTAAAAACGGCAGAACTTTAAAGAGAATGTTTTACATCTGCTTAAATGACGAGATGAAGAATGGAGAACTCACATTTGCACCAACTTTGCAAATAAGCCATTCATTACCTACTAACCTTCTGTACATTTTCTGATGCATCCAGAAAAGTAGATTAAAATCTCAAATGGCAAAACCTGTGAACAGTGTCATTTATAAACAACAGCACAGGTACCTTCAAATGCAACAAACTTGTTCAGACAGGAAAAGAAAGGTTTCCCAGTGAGGCTGAGCTGCTATTGGAATTAACCTATAGAGGCAGACCTACTGTTTTGCCTGGCCAACTCCAATGAGGATTAGATATGACATGCAGGAATTCTGCCTATGAGAACACAGCCCTATATTTTATCTCATGAGCTCCTGTCACTCTTGTCTCAAACTCTCCTCTCAAATAATGAGCACTCCTAGCATCACATTATGTAGGTCTTCACCGGACCTAAAAAGTAAAATATCACAAGGTACCACCTTGACAATTCTCTCTGCTGTTTTTCACCACTGCCATTTATTTCCCATTTAACTCTGAAACAATCCCTTGCCACTACTGCAGTTGTGCTTTAGCAGAACTTGCCCAGGCCCACCAGCTTCTATAGCTCTTACATAGCTTCTCAGAACTCCTTAAATTACAAATATTAGCCCCATTACTGCTGTTGTAACACAGAATATTCAAACCCACAATCTCATTCAACAGTTACAGTGGGATTTTACACTCTGGTTTTGGAAGTAAATTTCTGTGCACTATTTACATTTTTCTCTCTTGAAACAGCTCAAAGTGACACCAGGCCTCTTCTTCTTCCACTTCAATCTAAGAAGTATTACCTATCCAGCAACCGGAAGAGCAGAACTTCTCAATTCAAATGAACAGCTACTAACTAACAGAGTCAGTTTCTGAGATCTGCCTTAGGAAACTGTGCCTACCTAAGAAATAGGGCAAGGCAAGGACACACACACAGTAAACAGTGATTACTGTTATGGTTCTGATGAGATGCTAAGTCCTTACAGTTTAATGACAGCATCAAGCACACTATGATGCAGCAATCCAACACCAGTCTTCATTAGGTCATGGAGATTGCATGCCGCTTGCTCGAAGGGTATCTAAGTAAAATGAACACTTGCTTTGCGGCCAGATATACCACAGAAATATATGTTGCCTTAAACTACCTGTTTTACTGGCACAAGATGATTCTTTTCAGAGTAAAACATAGAGAGATGTGAAATGCAAAGTGAAAATACTCCCACCTAGAACAGATACCCTTGTGACCTCCCATGTTCATCAAGTATGTTGCTTGAGAAAGTTTTGGATGCAGTACATTGAAATTCTGTTTAGGTTACACTAAATTCAAATCAGTTGACAGAATTCAGTCCATCAGCAGTAGAGTTTTTAATGAGAGCATTTACAAGTTTCAGCAAGCCTATTCTGAATTCCACTAAGTGAACAAACCTCAATGTATAATAATTTCCTTCTAATCTCAGAACAACAAAGCTGCCTGTAAAGTGCAATGAATCTCATTACCTGTTGTCATTAATACCAGTTGCTTACATTTGTTTACATCAATTTTAAGAAACTTGCCCCAGAATGACAAGCCAGGGGAACCACAAATCACTTAGTTCATGTCCTGTAAGCTTTATGCTGCCAGTGCCACTATTCCTGCTAGTCTATTCAGCAGTTCAGCCCCCAGACACTCGCAGGACTTAGAGCCTCCTCAAGTCAACCACTCTACAGCTCCCTCTGAACAGCTAACACAGAAAAGAGGGGCCCAGACACAGCAGAAGCAGGAAATGAATCAATTTCCTCTCCCTTTCCTCATTAATCATCCTCCCTCTTCACATGCAGCTGGTCCCTATATCCTGCCCTCCTGAGTTCTGCTACCCTGCAGCACCCAGACCACCCTTCAGCAACTGGAAAGCCACAAGCTAACTACAAAACCCTGTGTGTAAACCTTCCCTGTTACAGGTTGCAATCAAATCAAGCACTCTTAAGTCACACAAAGCACATAAATATGTCTCTAAATCCATGACATTTTAAGAAAGAAAGTAACTGAAGACATTAACATTCTTTCTGATGTTAATATAAGGAACAGATACTTAAAAGCTTGCTCTTCTACAGTGAGTTTCTATCTCTCAGTCTCTTTCCAACTATACAAATGCATCAGCAGCTTTATCTCAATTTAGCGAAAGGCTGAAGTTCTTGCCCCAGACAGTCTGGTGGCAGCTCAGTAGAGTAAATTTGCATCTCTTGGAATTTCTGATGCACATTCCACTGCAAGATACCATGCAGGATTTATTAATGTCAAGAAGCTCTGAATGCCCCATAACACGTTTCATTCATTTCTCCATCTAGCCATTTTGGTTTGATTTCTTCTCTCTTCTTCTATTTGCTTTTCAAAGAAAAATTACTCTGAAAAGAAGCTATTAACCAAGATGACTGATAACAGCAGAAGCAGAAATGTCTCCCAACAGCGACTGTAACATAGCCCCCCAGAAAGCCACTCATCTGAAATGTGTTACGATTTCATAATAATGTCGTGACTGGACAGTGCAGTGCATAACCATGAGCCCGTATCAAGGCAACAGGCAAGACATCAAACGCTAAAGGCAAGAGACGCATCCTAAGAGATGACTAATACTTTTCTTGCATTAACAGACAACAGAGAACTTTCTGCGAAGGCTGGTAATAAAGCATGCACTGAGAGCTCAAGGTCCAGTGTGAAGAAAGAGAAATCAGGATTTCTTTTTCAGAAATGTACTGCTGTCAGTGGCTGTTGAGGGGGAAGATAATCATCCCACCAGAAATCATTTCTTCAGCTCCTATTCCACTCTATAACCATTACTCTGCTTACACAGATCTCGCCTTGCGTACCACAGGCTCCTAGTGATGCTTTTCACTTGCTCTATCTTGACATAGTATGAAGTACAATAGTCATTATGGACTTGGAGCAGCAATACTAATAAATACTGATAACCTAACATGTATATCCACCATCTAATTCCCACACCTTACCCACCAGATAATATAAAGAAGACACTAAAAAAATCCTTGTTACATTATATGTAACAGCACAGTGAAGATATTCACCTAGCACTAAGAGACAGATAACCCCTAAGTTATGGAAGTTCTCTACTGCAGTTAAGCTGACCAGACCCAAGCCAGTGGGCACTCCACAGCTGCTTGGTGCTTCAGGTTTGTCCAGCATCACACACCCTCAGCAGTTCACTGGTACTGGGGATTCATAGAAGAGATGGAGAGGAAACAGGGGAACGTAACAGTGTCTTGTCTCCATCCCCCCTTTCCAGGCAGTCAAAGCCTTGAGACAGTTTCTCCAAACATCTTTTTTTTTTAGTTATTTAAACAAAGGTAGGATTTCACTCCCATAGTAGGTAACACCATGGTTTAGAGCAGGCTGCAAAAATGCCCTCTGCACAGGCATATGTATGACCTACAAAGCCCTGGTTTCCCACTGAAACAGACATGTAAGATGGTACCATTTCAATGAAGTTGTTGGAGAATATAAGGGAAATAGTATCAAAAAACCATGCTATTACAATGCTGAGTTATAACATGATTGTTTCAGATAAAGTTAAAGCTTTTACTTTCCCTTAATATTTAAATCAAATCAAGCATCTCTGACTACAGCTTAAGACACACTTGTTATTCTGCAGGATCAGGCTTGAAAAGCACTAACATATGAATCAGGTAACGGCAGAAGAAAGCAACCATGTAAGTCTAACAGAGGAGATCCAAGGTCTTGACCAAGAAGAAGAACAAGAAAAAATTAGCACATAATAAAGTCAAAGTGGAAAGCATTCCTTAACTAGCACACCTCCGTAAGCACTTACCATCCCTCTTACTGGACCCTACAAAACAGTTCATCACTTTGTATGGCCACCACAGGGGATGGGGAAAGAAAAAAGACCCTGAAATCAACCGGTAATCATCTCAAACCAAAGTTTGGGTAGCACTGCTGACAAGGAAACCACTCTGGGTGCTGCAGCAGCAGCTTCTGACTGCCTGTGTGGATCCAGCACAGCCTGGGGAAATGCATGGCCCCAGCAGAAACACTACCAGCAGCCATGGTCCATAGGGAGGCCCTGATCATATGGCACAAGTCAGTGCCTGCATGAAAGCATCTGTGTGCCTGCTGGGAGCTGTGCGCATGCCGGAGTTCTTCCAAGGCCTGGAGTAGGTCCATTGCCAAGACCAGAGCTGCCATGGGCAAGCAGCAGAGCAGGGAGGAACACAGGGTCCATGCATGGGATACCCTCCTAGCTGAAGAGAGAAGAAAAGGACAGAGCCACACGTCCATCTGTGAACAGGCCTATACTCACTGACACTTACAGAACTAGTTGCTAGACTGTCTATTCTTCAGAGGTGATACAAAGCCTTCAACTTTAATTTTTTCCCATTTCTCATTATAGTGCAACTTGTTGTCACTTGAAGTGAGTATTCTGTTCAACAGAAACAAATGTCAATGAAATGTCCCAGAAACTGAGGCCACCTGCCTGAAATACAGATGAATATGTACTAAGAAGAACCACCCAAGTCTTCTCCACATGACAGTGTTCTTCCAGATGATGTGGCCTAGGCTTGCTAGAGACTTCTCATGATTTTCTGTTCAGTTCCATAGAGCATGTCCACTCAGGATAACAGCCAAAGTAATCTGAGAAAGCAAATGCCCAAGAAATAAAGCATGTGCAGCTGGGAAAGCATGGCCTGAGAGAGGAAGACATTATGCAGCTGAAGACACATTAGACAGACTTCTGTCAGCTCAGCATGGGGCTCTTACACAGTATCCTGGAAGCCTAGCACACCTCTCTTTATACGAAAGACCTTTATATGTCACTGCAATCCCCGGAGTCTTTAGCATAAGTTTCAAGAGTTGATAGCACACATTTATTTGATGAAGCCTATTGGAAAGGTTAAAAGTAACATAGTGTAACAACATACACCCTCATAACAGCAGCATGGAAAAGAGCGTTTTTTCTAGGAGAGGCTACGAATTCTGGGTTAAGTAGCTAATTCCTCATACAAATATTTTAATCACATTAAAATAAAAAACAGAAGAAGACATCTTACACTCTGAAGAGAGACATGTTTTTGTCATGTCTATTAGGGAGTCAAACTGAAAATATCAAACCCAGCATGATTCTTTCTCACCCCTAGTTGAGAAAAAACAATAAATAAGCCTGATAGCAACGAGCTGCCTTTTTCTGAAGTGTTACCTCCAAGTGCTGCTACTTGGCAACTCTTCTTGAATTCGCTGCTATCTTTGTCAGTGTCATCTGCTCTTCCTGTGAGTAATGTCAGCTCATCAGCTACACAGCAACGGCACTCACTTCCAGCTATGCCTTTGCAAGAGGCAGAGCAAACGCTGTAGTGTCTCTTTTGCTGCTGCGTGTTCAGGAGAGTATTCAAGGTATGTAAAAGAAGGGTGAGAACACTAGAGAAAACAGAGCACTATGATCCTTGTGCCACCTGCAAGCAACACGAAACGCCACTACCACTCCTGCAAGTGACAACGATGTCACTCAAAAACACAACGTCCAACTTGTGAGGAGACAGTAACATAGTAAGATGCTTTTTAAGCATCCAATGGACTACATCCAATGGGTAGTAACATCAAAATAACTATTCATTTGAAACCCCTAACATAGAACACACACTATTGTGCTCCCCATTACCCATGTAACACCACTGCACTTATCACTGCCCATGTGCTCCATCCACTTCACAAACAAGTGAGACCTGTCATTTAGACCACCTTCTGCCTTTCCTGTATACTTAAGCAGCACACAGACTTGGAGGAACAAGTGAAAGAAGCTGTAAAATTCCACCCCAAGGTGCCAACATTATTACTACTACAGTGAATAGATCACACCTGAACACAGAAACATAGCCAAAGTTCAGAGCCACTGGGCACCAATGCAAGTCGAACAGGCTCCCTATTGCCCCATTTCCTAGATAGGTGAGAAAAGGTGCCAAAGAAAGTCTCAAGACTTTCCACTCTGCTGGCAATTAACTAAATCAGCCCACAAAAGCTGTCTAGGTGTAAAGGAACAGCAGAGGAGAGCAGGGCACTCACTCTCAGTAGCAATGTTTTAGTAGGGATGAGGGCACTATGGAACAGAGGTGATGTTACTCCTCCACAGAGTACTCAGCCTTACATAAAGACAATAAAAAGAGGATAATACCAAGAGATGTCTTTTTTAACACTGTAAAAAATGACAATGTTTTCTTGACTCCTGTTTTATTTCTGAATTATTAGAAAATGTAAATGGCAACCAAAGCAATCCCAAGATGTACCGTGGGATACAGCATTCTTTTATTATTATACCCATATGCAGCAGTACTATTAGGAACACAGACGCCTCCTAATTTAGCACACTAAAAAGCCCAAAAGTATAGACTCCCTTTTATACGAAGCACACATTGCCAACCACCTTGATTAGCCCTCAAGGTAACTAACCTAATCTGAATGCAATAATCATTACTGAAGTTCTCCAAATTATTTTTCAGTGCAAGACCAAATTAAAAGACTAACTTAAATTATAATGTAAGTTCCTCAAGGAAGGTGTTTACAGTCACCAGCTGCAGCAAGAGCGTTAAGTCAGAAACAGCTGAGGACACCATATATTTTTATGCACAAACTGGTGACACTTCAAAAATCCAATCTTCATAGAAATATTCAAGACCATGTAATACTTAAGCAAGGTTTGCTTATAAGTTTTCTCCACAGATGAACAGTATATCTGACTAGCCTGGTCTTCACTCTATCGAATACTAACTTCCATCATATATTCTATAGGAAACAGAGACTCTAACCTGCATCCCACCTTGCATTTTATCACTGGGATGACATGGAAACCCTTTCAGCTGGTATGGGGCACCTAAATGACCAGAGCGATGGATCTTGGTCAGCTCAGACCTATGGGAATGTCAAGTAGCATAGGCAAACCTGAGCCAGAAACAGCACACATATAGCCAGCACACACCCTGGGAGACTTCTGGAAGGAGACAACTACAGATCCAAACCCCAGTTCTCACAGGTGACAAAAGCAGAAGACATTTTTGGGGGTACAAAAGATGGAGTTCCAGCAATCCAAACTGTCACTGAAAATTGCTCAACTACAAAGAAGCTCTATTCAAGGTGACAAAAGTGGGAAAGGATTTGTATTCGACTCTCTTTACTTACTAGATCATAGTATCTACGTGTTCATTATGTTAACAATTGCTTGTTCCACCTTTTCAATTTTGTGTTCTGTGGTTTCAGGGGTTGAAAACATTTTGTGTCCTTTAGCAAGTGCACATTCAAGAGAATGCAATACGGCAGCTCTGCATCAAAGCTCTGACAGGAGAGCACTCACATTACAAACACTTAATTTGGGCTAGACACAGGGGCAGAATCTTGTGTCATAACAGAAGCACCCAGGTCGTATTAACAACCATTCCTGGGCAACCTCAGTGAGTAAACAAAAATCGTATTTTCTGAATGCCCCCTAAAAAGCTTAAGTTTTCATTTAAAATGAGACCTCAAATTAGATGTCATTTAATCAGTTTGTGGCTGTAACCCTCTTTCTTGCACAGCAGTTACCTGTATTTACATTGTGACAGCCATTTCATTTTACTTCTGGCTTATTAATTCATTGCTGTGCTTAATCCAGCTCAACTGGGAAGAGACACTCTTAATGCAAGGTAAGAATGTCCATACTAAGAGATAATTCACAACGGTCAAGCAGGAATACATGTTCCAGAATGAATAAATAGGTAAATCCCTTAGTTTGGGTTTGATTTAGACAACTTTCACCTCAGCTTCTCAAAGCTGCTGCTAGAGACAAGTTCCTCCTCCTCCCACAGCTGTGGCAATACAGACATTAGGAGTCGAAACCATGCATCATACAACAAGAGAGCCCAACAATTTACTTTGACAATTTAGAAACAAAATCTTGCAAGAGAAACAAAAAGACCAAGAAGCAGAAAAGAAGCAAGAAGAGATTAAAGAAAGGCAACTAAACACAGCATTCTTATTATCTGAAAATGAAGCAGAATTCTACACTTCCATCATGTAACACAGAGACACAGATTTAGAGGCTCAGATTCGGGGCTTAATTACATTCTTTACACTGAAAAAGATGGAAAAAATAAATAAACCTGATTATGCTCACCCCCACCCAAAAAAAAAAAAATATTTAAATCATTCATCTGACTTAGCCAAGAGATGTTTGTCCTACTAGGAACTTTAATCTGAAATCTTATTTGATTTCCATATACTTCTCTGCCGGTAGCACAGTAGGCTTCCCTTTGCCCAGTTCCTGAACTGGTCAGCTTATTTCCTTGTATAGTTCCCGCCTCACACAAAACGTTTTGGGGAAAAACAGTCCAAATTCATGGTACGGGTGGAATCCAAAATGCAAATTACTACTGGCCAACTGTTACACAAAGCTTATGAAAGAGAAGTCTTCCCAAGTCCTTTTCAATGGCCACTGAACACAGCATCATATGTGACTTTATATTATTACTGAAGTTCAGGTTTTCAAGTTCATAGAACAGAAGGCACTGGAATAAGTCTTTCTTAAATAGCAAAAAAAAAATTCCTTTCCCAAGGAAAAAAAAAACCCAAACAACAGAGGTTTGGAAAACTGGCAGCCTCACTGAAGCCCAGAGTGTTCCAGAAATGCAGGCTATGATTTCAAAGTATTTTGCCATTTGTACAACCATTTTGCTTACAGCTGCAATGCAGCATTCTCTTCAGGACTGTGCACTGCACTTAAAGGATAAAATGACCCAACTGCCTACTCTGTTCCATCATTATTCATTAATGAAAAGACTGGGCCTAGAGGATTGTCATTGCAGGATTAAAAAAAAAAGGTTCATTAATACACCCCTTAAGCATGCCACACGTTAACACTAAACAAAAGATGAAAACAGGAAAATCAGACACACTGTCAGTGGATGCGTTGGCAATATTTAGAGGATGTTACCGGCTTAAATAGTACTGATAACATTCTATTATATTATGAAATAATTTTGTTGAATGTAGAAAGTGCAAACACCTTGAAATAAGGATGAAGTCATTCCTTTCAGGCAGACATCTTGAGTATGCATCTGCTTTCTACAGGTTATGTAAATGATAAGCAGAGATGAACTGAATGGTCATCCTGAAATATTCAGGATGCTAAAAGGCACACTCTATGTGTGTGTGTGCTGCCCTAGTTCCGCTATTCCTTCTGTTTTATACAGAGTTATATATTTATACCACATGTTTATTTTTCCCTGTCTCCCTATGCACCTATGTCTACTGCTCTTCCTGAAGATTATCTTAACAAATCTTCCCTCTACATCCTTTTCCACATTCTTTATTTTCCCCTTCATTTCATCTCAAAGGAACTGATGCCACTGACAAAGATCAGATAGCTCTTCCTTCTTTCCTCTGAGCTTCTGCTGCTCAGCAGAGTCCTTACTCTCTCCTTGAAACTTCTTCACCACTTCAGGGAAACTGCCTGTCCTCTGAGGCCACAACTGTTATTTAACATTGCCCCCCTGTTTGGGTGGGGGTTACCTGTTTGCTTTTTAAAGACAGAAGCATGAGCATAAAGTAAGTAAAATCTGGGGAGATCAGCATGCAGCAATATCCATATACTGTTGAATTACTGTCTTCAAAGATGGCAAAAGAACATTATGCCCTTCACAGACAATGAGCGACACTGAATGAAAGCCTTTTTAAGAAAACAAACAGACTAAAAATCTGACACAGAAATACTCCATTTATTTAATGATTATGAAAAAGAGCAGTCAACAAAAAACTTCAAAAGGAATTACCTGAGACTATAAATACCAACTACTGATACTACTTTGCATTTATGTGTCCTCAAGATTTTAGACCTTATTGGAAACACAAAACATTCCTGTTATGAAAACAGGCTTGTGCAACATAAAAAGACGCTAACAGCATTAATCTTTAAACTTCCTGAGCTTTGTTTTGTGTCACAGCCTTTATTTGCAATTAAGCTTAGTGCACATGAAGCTGCCACCCCGAGAATACAGCCCCGGATGAGTAATTCAAGCTCCCTTTACACTGACCTACCAAACCCTGACCTATCAGACCTGCCCAGCAGAAGTGAGAAGGTATTACAGTTTCCTTCAGATCTTGATATCTGAGCAATTCATTCAACCAGGGTACCAATTATGTTTGATCCCCTCACCTTTCCACCTTCTTCTGGACTGGACTGATTTGCTGTGAAATGGTAATTCCAAACCAAGCTGAATTTCATCAGTGACCTGAGATGAAAGGTTCTGAATATTGAAAACAATCTTTAATTCATCCAGTTTGTTCACTTATTATAGTTTAAATGCTACAAAAACACTGGCTCGTCATCTATAGATAGGCATCTACCACACTCTTGTTTACATGCAGTCGGGGTGAAGATAGTCATCTGCATTGCTGAAAACGTGCATAAGAACGCTTCAGAGAGCTTATGTGTCCTCTTGTGCTCACCTGTATCAAAACACCAATCTGCAAAATGAGAAATGTTTCCTTGTCCAATGGTTGAAGACGAGTGATATCATGAACTGATGCAAAACCATCAATCCAGTCCACCTAATAACGCTTTTACCTGATTAATACTAAATTATTTAATAACTATATTCTAGAACCAAATACAGCAACTAATGCAACCAACACAGACCTGCCTTCTCAAAACATGATGCCTTCAAAGTGTATTCATGGTTGGATTCACTAGTTCCCTCACTAGGAAGGCCTTTGCTCTCCCTACCTGCAGCACCAGGCACTGATGCCTCTGACTTCACCAGACACACAGCTCACATCAAGATCACCAAACTCTCCCAACCCTAATCATATAACAAGTGGTGACAAAGCCCCAGGATCTCAGGCTTCAGCAACAACCCTATGAGCCCCAGCAGGGTTCTGGGGAGTCCCAGCTTACTCATGAGCCCTCACAGAAACCAAGCTGGACACGTGCTGTCATCACATCATCTCCAACTGCAGCAAAGAAGCAGAGTGCTCCAGGACTGCTTTGTTTTAATAAACAATTCAGAGCTTGATCCCACTTCTGCAGCAAGCAGCAGTTTTGCAGCAGGGATCAGCAGAGGGTTCAGGGTCCAAGCATGCTGCCGGGGCTGCTTCCTGCTGTTAAGGTGCCTCTTCCCTGCACATACAAAAGCAAACACCTTCCTCCCCCACAGAGCGTTACTCTGCCCTTCCTAGGACTGATACATGACAGAAACCAGATGCAATTGCCAAGTGGAATATGTTATTGAAAATCTCCTAAAATAGGCTGAGGCAGTTAGAAAGGCCCCATGTCAGCTCCCCACTTGGAAATTCGTTTTCATTTGTATCTTTAAGGTGGATTTCCTCTGCAATGGCACTCCACGTTTGTTTTTGTTAGATGCTTTCTCCCTGCTGCTGAATCCAGACTGCATCTGCTGTGCTTTATGTAATGCTGCTTTGTGCAGCATCATTGGACCTAAATACAGAATTTCAACGGGAAACCGCACCTAAAGATTTTGCTTTCATTGATTTTAGGACATTTTGTTGATTTTTTTGTTGATTTTAAGCAGCATCACTACTAAGGCCTCAGCTTCTTAAAGTCAAATTCCCTGAGGCTGAAAACAATCCATCTGATCCTGAATCTTGGATTTATCAAGCTGCTGCCTTCAACACCCTTGGCTTGTCCTTGAAAGGGCTTTCTGCAGTCATGACTCACTCTGCTACAGCACTCATTTGGCTGTTAGAGAAAAGAGCTGAGTGACAGAGAGTTAATCACAGAGGGACATCTCCATGTGACAGGGAAAGCAGGGAGATACCTGGGGCACATGGAAGGAACACCAAGCACTCAGATCAGTGTTCTTGCTGTTCAAAAACGGAGAGAACTGGTATCTACAATTCAATTTTCCTGGCTTCAAAAGCCCTTTCTCAATTCACAATTTCATTTCTGTGTAGGGAAAAACACAGCAGAGCCAAGCTTTTCCCTACAAGCAACCACTTAAAGGGGGAGAAGCACACAGCAGTAAGTATTTGAATCATACAAGTATTAGGAGAAAATCACAAACCACAAACAGGCAAGTAATTAAGCTGTTTGCAGGCTACTTTGCTCTTCACATACCACATCAGTAGTCTGTAACTGGCAGGGTATTTGCTCTCCAGAAAGAAACTCTTTTAAAATTGTACTGTTTTTCTGGAAACTTTGGGGTATCATTTTCCAAGTGGTACAAAACCAATGACCAAATGTTCTTGTACTACCATAGACTGCGGAGACTTCTTTCAATAGGAAAATTCTGTCTGGAATTTGCCTTCAGACAGATGAAGCAAAACGTCTGAAAACTGCAATTCCAGCAGCGATAACACAGGATGCTTTCTGGAACGTATTTATTTACCTGAAACCATGTCTGGTCATTAGGCTGTTTGTTTCCCAATAAACACTAATAATCTGGGATCTGTGTGATATCATCTAACTTTCTCATCTTTTCTCCCTCTCCTCTGTCTGCTCAGTGTTTACAAATTATGATTAGATATTAGTCCACTATCTGGCACAGTGGGGATTGTAATTATGATTGAAGACCAGCAAAACACAAATATATTGAAAAATAAAGCAATTTACATCTCAAATTTGGCATATCCCTTTTCATTATGGATATCTGAGTTCATTAATCCTCCCTGAAATTCACATGGAACAGTGGTACCAAAGGCAAGCGTAAGATACCCCTCTTCCCATGTCCCCATTCAGGTCAGGTCCTGAGCCAGCCAGGCATTTTTCCAGACCTATTTCCAAGCACAGTGACACAAACAGCTCTGCTAACATGGAAAACCGGGGGCAACAAATAGCTGGGAACCGGAGAAGGTGGCAACAGGACAGCTTAAAGCATCTGAACTGCTAAACAGTATCTAAGTCTTCAGACAGCATAGATTTACAAGCACCTATCACACAAAGTACCAGTGCTCTGAGAAGTACTGAAATTAAAAGTATTCATTTGCGGCACTCCAGTGGCAAGCACAGGTTTACATGTCCTCTGCACACGAGCCAGCAGTGGTCTCTTTATGCTCATAGCAAGGATTGTTTACCCTCACAGCAAACCAGCCACACGCCTTTTGCTTTAGAGTTCTAATCTTTGCGTAACATAATGCTCAGGCTATTAACAGCAGAGCATCTCTTGACCCTTACATGCCTCTATATTTCAAATGTTTGGATTTTCACAAATCTCAGGAAGCTTTTTCCCTGTTAAAAAAAAAAAAAAATTTAATCGACACGGATTACATAAAGTTTGTATAATAAATGTCGTAACAGAGATCAAAAGTATTTATTCTTATTTAACTCACATCTTTCACGTAATAAAGCTTTTATCTACACGGAGACAGAGAGAATATACACAAATGTAGGAAACATATGGGGATACCACAATGATGATGCAAGGGGAGGTGCAAACTATGACTGGAAGCATGAGGAGCTCTGTTTTAGGCTCACAGGCTGGGCGTGTATGTGGTAAAACCCACCTAAGTACATGCAGTTCTGGTGTCCTCAACATAGAAAGGACATGGAACTGTTGGAACAAGTCCAGAGGAGGCCATGAGGATGATCAGGGACTGGAGCACCTCCTGTATGAAGACAGGCTGAGAAAGTTGGGGCTGTTCAGCCTGGAGAAGAGAAGGCTGCGTGGAGACCTCATAGCAGCCTTCCAGCATTTGAAGGGGGCCTATAGGGATGCTGGGGAGGGACTCTTCATTAGGGACTGTAGTGACAGGACAAGGGGTAATGGGTTAAAACTGAAACAGGGGAAGTTTAGATTGGATATAAGGAGGAAATTTTTTCCTGTAAGGGTGGTGAGGCACTGGAATGGGTTGCCCAGGGAGGTTGTGAATGCTCCATCGCTGGCAGTGTTCAAGGCCAGGTTGGACAAAGCCTTGGGTGAGATGGTTTAGTGTGAGGTGTCCCTGCCCATGGCAGGGGGGTTGGAACTGGATGATCTTCAGGTCCTTTCCAGCCCTAACTATTCTATGATTCTATGATTATACTTGCACAAAAAAAAAAAAAGATGTGATATCTTTACAACAAAGGAACAGACTATGGTAGAAACACATCTCAGAGATTAGACCTGCCCTACATGGCTTATGCTGATAGAAATCCAGTTTTTCCAAGCCCATGGCTCATTGTCAGTAAACTGATTTAATGCAGAAACCTAATGGAGTCTGTTTAGAGCTAATGGACAACTCTGAGAAGGTCATTTAAAACTCTCTTTTTCAATGTGCAACACAAAATTCACGATGAGCAAATACGCTGTTTACACGCACAGGTTGGATTCAGCTTGGCACTTCTGCTGTTGAGGGTTTGGTGGATTGAAAATAGAAAGGCTGTAACTGCTTTTGAAAGTTTCAGAAAATGACATACCCTACATTCTAGTTATTTCTAAAATTACACACAGTTGAAAGATCACGTTAATGGTCTTTTACTTTGGATCTCTTCATGCCACAAATCCGACCTGGAAAAAGATACGAGACCTCTAGGAATGATCAGTACAACAGCATTTATCTTTAAACACTTAGAAAATAAATAACCACTGACTTGGATCTGAAGCTGAGACAGTAACATACATGCAGATAGGGATTTAAGTAGATGTGGAAGCATTTGAAATGTTGTAAATTCATGCAAAAACTCTAAATCTCAGAGTAATTCTTACTTCAGTTACAATGCAGATTTCCATCGATTCTGCTATTTTAGCAGACTGACTGCTTGCAGCTCACACTCGCTTTTGCACCACGTAAGAACTCCAAGACAAGAAGCAAAATGTTTCAAAAGCCAGGGAAAGCACTGCCTTTTCCTGAAATGCTACGAGTGACCTGGCCTCCCATATATTTTTGTTGTCAGCAAACTAACACAGTGTATGAATCCCAAGTGTTCTTGGCAGTTTGTGACATTAAAAAAGCCAGAAGATACCACAGGGATGATTATAGTTATATTTCATTAAATGGCACAAAAAGTGTCAGTCTGATATAAACCGTAAGAAAGCAAACAGGCTTTTCCTATGAATGTGTTCCCCCAGTTGTCCTACCCCCATTCCCTGAGGTATTTTCAAAGGTTGTATGTCTCTTGATATTTATCTTTCCTTTTAGTTAATTCTAACATGGCGATGGGTTTCTGCTTCGTTTTAAGCAAATCCACATAACTAGAGCCACAAGTGTGATCTGGGCTGTAGCTCTCTCTTCCCAGACTGCTTTCCAGAGGTAGATGAATACAAATTTTGCCCGAACTACACCTCATGCCAAGACAAACTGTCTCCTTGCTCTGCCTCCAGAGTGCACAGGGACCTGAGTGTGGACCACAGATGCTTAAGTGACGATAGCACTGGAGAAGTGTTGCTCCCATTCACGGTCTTCAGACATCTGCGTGACGTGAAAGAAGGGCTGAGCTGAGTACAAAGCAACCAAGCACATCAGCCCAGGTTATCTCATCCAAAGGCTTCATTGGGATGTCAAACCAAGCGGTGAACTCATACAAGTCTGTGGGCTTCACATGCATCTGAACCATTACAAATAATAGTTAAAAGCAGTGCAAAATGCTGTTAGATAACATTTTGAGTTCTCACAAAAATAAGTAAGTTAAACTATCTACACAGTTACAACTACAATTAGTTTGAGGGTCCAGGTATCACAACAAATCCTAGAGCAACAGATCTGCCTGTAGGTACAGAGGTACAATGCCTCAAGGGTTTCTCAATTATGCCCTTACAGATCCCAATAAAAGCAACACTGGAAAACACAAGATGCACTTACAAGTTAGCAAACTGTCCTGCATGACTAAACTAATTCCTAAAGCATTAACATTATTTCCTTTTTAAGTAAAGGTAATTACACAGTGTTCTATAAAAAGATATATACATGCAAGGCAAAAAGCTGCCACTGCCAAGGAAATTATCCATCTATTCCAGTTGTGCTGCTTCCAAAAATTGCCCCAACAGTCAAATTAATCAAATGGTTTATAGCAAAATTCCTAAGAAACACTTTTAACTTTAAAGATCCATAGTGTGCAGTTCACTTCGGATATTTCTACCATTCAGTTTCAGTGCCACTGTCTGGGAAGACTTCTGTAAGACATTGCAACTTCTCTTGCAAAGGGCTTTAACAGTTCTAAGCTCAGGAAACAAACAAAAACTTATTTCCTGAGATTCTATAAGCTGAACATAGCAGGAAAATCTTGTAGATCCTAAAACTGAGGATGCAGCTGTAACCCTATAGCATACAACCAACACGTGACCACTTCCATCTTTGAGCAGAGAAAATTCTAACCTAGCTCATCTTACTCCTTTCAATTAAATCAGTGGACAAGCTGCCTCAAGTACACAACAAATTGAAAATGACAGTGAGAACCATCTAATACTTCTTGGCTCATTTACCATTCCAGCCATTGAAAGGGATTTGAAATATTTTTGTCAAAACACAGATGGATATTGGCTTTTCTTCGGCTTGATGCCACTAACTGTGAATATCAAACCTTAAAAGGAAAAAAAAGGCCAAATTCTGCAGCACCTGAACACTGGGAAACCTCAGACAAGTCTTGAAACTGGGGGTCAGATCCCTAAGAATACGTTACACCCTGTGGTACTGGCACAAAATCTCATGGAAATACAAGATGTGGCAAGCCAGCAAAACTCCAGCACTCCCGCATACAATCAGGTGCGTTCCTTGGAGCACACAAGGAAAACTAAAGGAAACAAAAAAGAAGAAATAAAAAGACAGTATTCATAGGGAAATTCACAGGCTTTCCAGGGAACAGAGTAGCCAGGAGGACAGCGACAATAATGCAGGAGTCCTGGCGAGCTGGTATGGAATGGCACCCCCAAGGCTGATTCCTTGTTTCCAGAACACCCTGTAGTACTTGCACTTTAAAGGCTTCTATCAATATTAAGGATATCCCTGTATATTCATCCCTTTCATTCAACCCCAAACAGCTGATGGAAGGATGGAAAACAATCCTGGAATATACAAGCAGGTAAGTTACACCATCCAAATACACCTGTTTCCTGGAGGGACAGAAACACTCCGAAGCTGCTCCAGCCCCTGCAAAACAGGCAGAGGCTGTTACTAAAATACTGTCTTGGTTCATGCAGGTTCCTTTGACTTTTCATAATCCTACGCGTGCTGAAAATTCAGTGAAAAACAGATTCCTCCTACCAGAGATCTGTTTCATACGTCACGCAGTTCCTCTGGATATAAAACTGATCCCCAGGAGAAGGGAAAGATGGGCAGTTTAAAAGGACTGTGATAGCATAGGATTGGCCAGAGTCAGGAATAACAGCGTGCCCATACTTCAGATAATTGCAATAAGCTCTCTGGGATTTTCTCAGCATTAAACCTGATACGCTGTCACCCAATCCTTTCATCTGCACTGGTTATAATTAGTGATAAATAACTTGCAAATAATGAGAAATAGCTTGTCAACAACACTTCATTGCTCTTAAAACTGCTATGTGAAGTAAATCCTGGCAAATAATCACACAGCGCATACATATGCGCATATATACAGACTCCCACGACCAAAACCCTCCCAATGCCAGATCTTCAAATGATATGAACACGATCTTCAGGCTAAGAAATCATGAAAATCAGGCTCATGGGAACATGACTGACAGGCTGAGAAAATGGGAGCTCTTCAGCCTGGAGAAGAGAAGCTACGTGGAGACCTCAGAGCAGCCTTCTAGTACCTGTAGGTGGCCTACAAGGATGCTGGAGAGGGACCCTTCACCAGGGACTGTAGCAATAGGACAAGGGGTGATGGGTTTAAACTTAAACAGGAGAAGTTTAGGTTGGATATAAGGAAGAAATTCTTTACTGTCAGATTGGTGAGACACAGACTGCTCATCCCTGGCAGTGTTCAAGGACAGGTTGAACAAGGCCTTGACCAACCTGGTTTAGTGGAAGGTGTCCCTGCCCACGGCAGGGGCTGGAACTGGACGATCTTATGGTCCTTTCCAACCCAAACCATTCTATGATTGATTCTCCGCACATTCATTTATAGCCCTTATATGCTGTATTCCTACGTTAGAGGCCTAGGTGATATGAAGTGGGAAGACTGCCAAAATGTGTGGAAGTCTAAGAGGATGACTGGGGAGTTTAACTCCTGCATAAGGGGGAAGAACCACAGCTTGAGCTGGAAGGTGGAAGCAGGGAAGTGGCTCCCAAGCACTAACTCCCTTTAAACACCCCCATATTCCATTGGGAATGATGCAAAAGGACAGGGACAATTCAAAGTGAAAGTAATTCATCAGATGAACCTGATGCCTTGGTTTTCCACCCTACTGAGACAGCAGCCTGAGCCTACACACTGCCTACGGAAGTTCCAGCAGGTCACTGTCAAAGGAGAGCACTACCAGCTCCAGCCTCTACACCAATCTACTGAAGCCTTCTCTTATGGTTTCTCATGGAAACCAAAGAATAGTTAAGTCTTTTACTGCAGAGAAAGTAGCAAGCAGGTAACAAACTCCGCAGTTCTGATGAGGGAGACAGAAGATAATGGCAGTGTTGGCTTCCAGGATATTCATAAGTTTGAGATGCCTCCTCTGCCGTATCCTGTTACAGCTGGGTTGTGATCAGGTAAACAAAGACAGGACTGGAACCTGAGCTCTGGGGACACTTCTCCTGCTTCCTTTAGCTGCTCTCTAGTTTTTGCTAGAGAAGCAAGCTTTGGCAGAGCAGTTTCCTGAAGCCCCAGGTCATGTAGGTTTAATGCAGCTCTTTAAATTCCAACAACGTTTTAGGAAACTACTTGTAATACTCAAAGCTTCAGGTGGGTTTTTAAACACAAGGACCACATTAAGAAGTTTATGCAAGGTGCAAGGATGGAGCGTGTTGCTCTGCCAGCAAGCTCTCCAAGCAGAGGACATGCAGGGGTTTGCAGCAAGCTCTCGAGAAGAGTTCATGCAGTTTTAATTCCTTCCAGAGGAGGACAGTGGTCTACAACAGAAGGAACTGAAGGGCTGCCTTTCATCTGGCAAGTTCTCCGTTTCCCCATGCCGGCCATGCAGACACAGGTTCCCCAGGATTTCTGTGTGCTAACAATGGCAAGCCCCAGCCTGGGCATTATCTTGGATAATCCAAACACCAGTGCTTGCTTAAAAATGACCTGGAGCTTTGGAACGATCACTGAGGGGGGGTTCAGATGTCAAAATCACAACATTTCTAAACAGGGACAAGTTCGACCAGCATGCAGGATGCTGAAATACTTTAAGCGCTTATTTGGACTATATGTAAAATTCAAGAATCAATTTATCTGTACAACACAGTGATTTTCTGGATGAGCCTGTACCATTTTAAAGGCTTGGCTTCCACAGGGAGAAATTTCTTATGTAATATTTAATATTTGAAAGAAAATGCTGAGAAGGCATGGATCTTAATTATTTAGCTTCTGACACATACCCTCCCTTTAAAAATTCAGCATCTGACTGCAGATCTAAAAGACTTCCCTATAAATAAGTTATCCTCTCTGAAGCTGTAACAGATTTCAGAAAGTACTGCAATGGCTCTCAGCTGATCAGAGGAAACACGGTGCTACTGATATGTAAAAAAACCATGTATTTGAGTATTATTTTAAGGCACCAAACCATTCCAGGTTGCTGGCATTCTTTAACAAAGCAGCTTTAACAAAAGGATGTGATTTCCCCTGCTCCAAGTACTTGCTTTCCAAGAAGTACTTGACTGAGGGAGTAGTTACAGTTTCTCTTATCTGCAACAGACCTGTTTCTGCAGTAAGTATCTTCTAAAGCATTCTAAATTAATTAAAGAAACCTCAAGAGACAGTAAACTAATTACTCTGGGCATACCTAAGATGCTGTGGAGTTAATCTCTATGAACACAAGTGAGTTAACTTTGTATTGACATACTGGGCCAAATTTATTGCCAGAGAAATTAACTTCAGTGGAGTTAAGCCAGGAGTGAATTTTTCCTCATTAAGTAGAAACAGGTCTATCATCTCGAGTGTGAGGATTTACTGCCTTTTGGGAAAATCAGATTGCACTTTCGTTCTATAACTGACTGCTCTTGCACACTTGTCTGCTTCAAAATGAACAGAAGTTTTTGTTTAACCACCCAACAGATTGTTACAGGTGACCCCTTTGAAGTGAGCACTGACTTCACTCCAGAGGATGCAAGCAGTACTGCTAAGCTATGTAAGTAACTTATTCCCAAAGCTACCCGAACTTTCCCTGTGGTGCTCAAAGCAGGAGACAATTCTGATGTCTAAATGTAGCACAAAATGTCTTCTTGGTCCACATTTAACCCAACAGAGCTGTGTCTGAAAATGCAACTCAGGGAAATTTCCATCTACTGCATGGATTCCACAATTTTTCCCATTTAAAAATAATTCTTCATCCAAATTCTGTAACAACTGCTATATACAGTGGTTACAGAATATCATATAATAATTTTTCAAATTACTTTGTATAGAGGAACAGAACTCAAAGCAGTAATTGCTACCAGTTTTTAGGAAACAGACAAGCTAAGCAGCCAAACTAGTACAAAGCTAAGCATCTCTATGTGAGCATTAGAAGTCCTACCAGCTTAAGAGACAATGTCTTCAAACTCCCTCAGCTCTAAACATTCACCTGAAGTAACCACGGTGTCCTTGGCTGTGCTAACAGGACAGCACTGCAGTCATGCATATCAGGACAGCATTTGCAGCACCATGGGGCATCATGACAGTAGACCTGGTGCTCATCAGCATCAGCCACTCTTCCAGACCACTTTGCCACTCAATCTTTTTTTTTTTCTTCTTGAGCTTTCCTAAGCCATCTACTTAGAATTCAGGAATATGTCATGGAATCATCACATGGTTTAGGTTGGAAGGGACCTTAAAGCTCATCCAGTTCCAACCCCCCTGCCACAGGCAGGGACCCCTTCCCCTAGAGCAGCTTGCTCCGAGCCCCTGTGTCCAACCTGGCCTTGAACACTGCCAGGGATGGGGCAGCCACAGCTTCTCTGGGCACCCTGTGCCAGCGCCTCAGCACCCTCACCGGGAAGAGCTTCTCCTTAATATCTAATCCAAATCTCCCCTCTGTCAGTGATGTCACGTAACTACTAAACACTAAGGGTAAAACTTGGCTCTTTTTTAATTTACTGTATTCTACTTTCCACCACCCTCTGGTTTACATCAGCATCTTAAACAGGAACCTGACCGTAAGAGACCAAAAAAGTACCTGAGGGCAAACTGAAACAGGCTTTGAGGGAGGCTGCAATTATTCAGAAATAGAATTTGTGAGAACTGGCATAGATCCTTAAAACCAAGGGAACTTCCTTGACACAAAGCAAAGGCCTCATATTATTCTTAACATTTCCTGAAGTGTTAATACCTTAGTTAGCCCACCCCTTCTTATGAAAGTCATTCTTAATAAATCTGCACTTCCCAGTGCTATTCATGTTACCCCACCAGCTTGTTTCTCACAAGTCCTTCCTTCAATGTGAGTGTAAGAGGACAGCAGCATAGAAAACTTAATCAGAAATCAGCCTGACTCAGGGACATCCGGATACATGGAAATTTCCATCACTGCAACCTACAGAGCAAGCACAAGGAAGGAGAGATGAGGCAGGGAGGTTACTCCCTTGGCCTGGGATCTAACATCTCATCTGTCCCCATACCAACTACTATCACTTAGTAGCACGTACATAAAGTTTAAATCTTACTTAGACTTATTCTCATCACTATCTTGGCAAATGTAGCCTGAGTGTGGCTTTAAACACGTCTGTGAGAAAAAAAACACCACCAAGTTAAATTGCATTAGGGAAACATCCAAAATTACTAGCTTTAAAATCAAAACCCCCACTGCAGAGTATTATGCTGATCACTGAGAAAATTGCTATAAAAGCCAGAAGGCTGTTTTCTTTGCAATACCAAGAGGATCTTCTCCATTGTTCTGCCAAGCTTCGCAGCAGTCACAGAGATGTTTAGCTTTTTCTGAGGTTCATCACCACAGTACAGCTGCTGTTTCGCCCACAGCAAAGTGTCAGCCTCCTGGAGAGTTTTAATTAAATAAAAGGCAATTTTAGATGGGGGGGGGAGAGTATCATGACGAAGTGAAACCTTGTTATTTGGATGTCAATCTGCATAAAGCTATATTGGCTTTTGATTATATTTATAAATGGCATTCAAATCAAAAGCAAAACTTGCTGAATGATTCTGCTGAAATTGGGTATCAGCAGAATTTAGGCTGATGGACTCGTTAATTTATACTTTTTAGTACATATTTCAAAGAAAAAGCAAACCCCCAGATTTCAGGTATAAGAGTCCTTCCTTCTCAGGCATCCATCTGATGTTATCTCATTCTCCAACACGGCTCACACTGAGGATGAAGCATGGTGCTAGTTTTCTATCACCTGGAAGGAGGAACTGTGGGCTACTACTGTTCCTTAGGAGTAACCAAGACCCAAGGGTAACACTCATCTGAGAAGCAGAAGTTTCCTAATTACAGTTTATTAAGAGAAATGTTCCTTATTAAAAATTACAGTGAGCACCAGTACTGAAACCTTTCTGCCATCTCTAATATTAAAGTGTTGTCAGTGCTGTAAGTGCCAGTCGACTGTACAAAATGACAAGTATCCAGGCACATCCCTTGCAACAACTGGCATCTGCTTTGGAGTCATTTTAGTTGGTTTGAATGGCACTAATTAGAAGTAGTTACATATAAATGACATCCCAAAGACTTGACACAATAAACATTGCTATCTAGTGCCATTCATTTGCTCTTCCCATTGAAATATACACAGTATTTACGATAATTTCCATGTTCACTGCCACCTTTATCCCACAAATAAGGTCACGAGACACACAACAAATACATGAAGCACCACATGGAAGTCGAATACATAATAAGTTATCAAATGCTCTTTAAAGTGACTAGGCCAGGGTTTTGATTGCTTCTGAAAGTTGTGAACATACTTCTAAGAATGTAGATTAGAAGGTTGTCTCTGTACTTAACCTTGCAAACAAGCCATGAAGGAGTTCTTCACAAACACCTCTTGGTAACAACTGCCCAGGCAGTTTTACAAATACCAGCAGAATTTCCTATCTATTCCTCTGCTCTACATGCACAAAACTGTAGGTCTGGAATGTGAAAGTACAGGCCAGGCAGACATGGCCAGCAGTAAGCAAAGCAGCAGCTAACTACAGAGTTGGAACCTGGCCGGGTACAGAACGTAAGGCTGGAGATGAGAAGTTCTGTGACAGAGAAACACTGCTTTATTCACCTGCAATTAAGATCATTAATAGATGTAGCTGCCTCAGGAAAAGGCAGCAACCACCTAGTGACATTCTTTGATTTCCACCATCCTAGGTTTTTTTGCATCCCACTACCCCTATTAGACTTGCAGCTTTTCCCAATACCTGTTCTATTGCAGAGCGTCTTTAACACCACTTACCAGCTCGCTCACAACCGTAGTGGCACAACATTATTTTCAAACACATTTAAATAGTGCTGTTGGTTAAATAACTCATCACTAATATGATTTCAGGAATCCAGAGTGTCCTCTAAGGTGCAACTTTTAAGATCAACTGTACACATAGAACAGAAAAGTCAAGGTGACCAAGTTAAATCAGTAACTTTCAATGCAATGCCAAATTTCTGACAAACTGCATATTGCCAAAGAATAAACTATTCATTAAATGATTACAAATTTAATTCCTCTTAATGATGCTTTGGGTCATCACATTTTTCTATCATGGGAAGGAGAATAATCCTAATGGCTCCCATCCAAACCAGAACACTCACAAAAGATTACTGGGACCTCACAAAATTCTGAATCCCTTCCACCACCTTTTAAAGATTTGCACATGCCCTTTAATTTTCATTCTTTCAGATCTCACACAATAAATGCAGATGTATTTTTTTTTCCTAAGCGCTCCCATTCCTAGCTTTAAAGCTAGATACACTTCAAACAGCTTGTCAGGAAGGCTCTGTAGTCTCGATGTGTTGTAGTTACAGCATAATAGCAAAACTCCCTGTTCACTGAGCAGCATCACCGTGTAACAGAGGAGGATGAATAGAATCTTGGAAACATTTCTCCAGCTCTAATTCATTCTTTTCCAGAACACAGCCAGTCAACATGCGACCTTTTACTTAACACCCAGTTTAGCATCATCTATGGGTAATCCAATCCCAAATCAAACTATCTGAGCATATGCTGAAATTTAAGCATACTTAGTGCATGTGCTTTAAATTAAGTAAATGCTCACAAACTCTAATGCAAACAACATACCGGCCGGGATCCTGCACACGCTGAACTTCCACAGCACTGCAAAGTGTCATGCCTAATGCAATTTTAGAGATCTGAGAATATTCCTAATAATAACCTCCTAGATTTGAGCAGATTGCATGCTTCTGTCATTCATGTGTCACTGTGAATGCCACAAAGACACTTCTTAATAACCGGAACCAAGCAGCCTTGCGAGCACAAGACAAGCACTGAGATGGCTGTGGGGCAGTGAAGAGCACACCAGAACACTTGGGACTTTGCTTGGAGCTCTAACAGCTCATTTCTATCTGTACAACCCCATCATCTAAAGCTGTAAACAGAAATTGTGCTGAAGAAGAGGCTATTGTATTTATATGCTTTGCTGCTCTGAGAGCAGGGCACAATAATCTCTGAGAGCATTGTCCATTAAACCATCATGTAAAACAACTTGAACTTTAAGAACCTGAATGTGCACAAGTCCATGGGTCCTGATGAAATCCATCCATGGGTCCTGAAGGAGCTGGTGAATGAAGTTTCTAAGCCACTGTCCATCATATTTGAGAAATCATGGCAGTCAGGTGAAGTTCCCAACGACTGGAAAAAGGGAAATATAACCCCCATTTTCAAGATGGGGAAAATGGATGACCCAGGGAACTACAGACCAGTCAGTCTCACCTCTGTGCCTGGCAAAATCTTGGAGCAGATTCTCCTGAAAGGCATGCTAAGGCACATGAAAATCAACAAGGTGCTTGGTGACAGCCAGCATGGCTTCCCTAAGGGGAAATCCTGCCTGACCAATGTGGTGGCCTTCTATGATGGGGCTACAGAACTGATGGACAGGGGTAGAGCAGTTGATGTCATCTACCTGGACTTGAGCAAAGCGTTCGACACTGTCCCACACGACATCCTTGTCTCTAAACTGGAGAAACATCAATTTGATGGATGGACAACTTGGTGGATAAAGAACTGGCTGGATGGCCACACACAAAGAGCTGTGGTCAATGACTCAGTGTCTGGCTGGAGACCGGTAACAAGTGGTGTCCCTCAGGGATCGGTGTTGGGACCGGTCTTGTTCAACATCTTTGTTGCTGACATGGACGGTGGGATTGAGTGCGCCCTCAGCAAGTTTGCCGATGACACCAAGCTGTGTGGTTCGGTTGATACCCTGGAGGGAAGGAATGCCATCCAGAGGGACCTCGACACACTTGTGAGGTGGGCTGATGCCAACCTCATGGAGTTTAACCATGCCAAGTGCAAGGTGCTACACCTGGGTCAGAGCAATCCCAGGCACAGCTACAGGTTGGGCAGAGAAGAGATTCAGAGCAGCCCAAGGAGAAGGACTTGGGGGTGTTCACTGATGCGAAACTGAACATGAGCCGGGTCCAGTGTGCGCTCGCAGCCCAGAAAGCAACCGTATCCTGGGCTGCATCAAAAGGAGAGTGACCAGCAGGTTGAAGGAGGTGATCCTGCCCCTCTGCTCTGCTCTCGTGAGACCTCACTTGGAGCATTGTGTGCAGTTCTGGTGTCCTCAACATAAAAAGGACATGGAACTGTTGGAACAAGTCCAGAGGAGGCCACGAGGATGATCAGGGGACTGGAGCACCTCCTGTATGAAGAGAGGCTGAGAAAGTTGGGGCTGTTCAGCCTGGGAAGAGAAGGCTGCGTGGAGACCTCATAGCAGCCTTCCAGTATCTGAAGGGGGCCTATAGGGATGCTGGGGAGGGACTCTTCATTAGGGACTGTAGTGGGGACAGTCCCTAAGGGCTAATGGGTTAAAACTTAAACAGAGGAAACTTAAACAGGGGAAGTTTAGACTGGATATAAGGGAGAAGTTCTTTACTGTGAGGGTGTGAAGGCTCCCTCCCTGGCAGTGTTCAAGTCCAGGCTGGACAGAGCCTTGGGTGACATGGTTTAGCGTGAGGTGTCCTTGCCCATGGGAGGAGGGTTGGAACTAGATGATCTCAAGGTCCTTTCCAGCCCTAACTATTCTGTGATTCTAACTTGAACCAAATTTTGCTTTTCCTACCAGGTATTTGTAATAACTATTATTCTGCAACCAGTCCTCACCAAAAACAAAAAGTCTCATTCTGCCTTTTACGAATGTACATGCCAGAACTGTGCTCTCTGACTATTTTTTATTTCTAAGTCATCTGCTCATAAATGAGGATTTGAATTCCTTTTCACCAATAACTGTGTAACCTTCTGAGTATAAAATGTATGAAATCTTTGGGGAAAAGACATCCAGTGTGAAGCTTGTCCTGTTAGGACAATGTGAGATGAAGCCCAACTACATAAATCCATCATTACAAATAACTACCAGACAATACTGTTGCTTGCAAAACTACTACAAGTACTTGGGCTACTGACTCAAGACTGCTGCAAGGACTTCAGTATAATTTACAAATCATAAGACAAAGTACGCTAAGAATTATGTGAAAATTCTTTGTCACTAAACTTGATTAAGTAATCAGATGCTCTTCAAAATCGCAACAATATTTATGTGTACGGGTCCCTGGAAAAGCCCTTTTCAGTCTATCTCTACCCACAGCAGCTGACTTTTCTTTCCTTCCATTAAAAGATCAGTCTAGGGAAAATGGATCTACCTTTTCACCTCAAGTTTCTTGGCTTTGGCAGAGCAGCGCCATTCCCCAGGGCTGGCACGGGTCCCCACAGCTATTAGAATCATTATTTCATTAAAGCAACTGTTGCCATGATCCCTAATAAGTTGGTTGCTCTCTCATCTAACCAACTAGCAAGTTATTTACTACGAATACAGAAATATTATGTTGGATATCTATAAGAATATCCATGTAAACAGCATTACATTTTAGGAAATACCAGTCAGTGGGAATTCCTAACTCATGGCACCAGGTCTGCATTCATTAACCTGTTATGAAGATGGAATTTTATTTAAGAAATTCATTTATCCCCTACTTCACTTTTACCATTGTAACTCTTAGGAATGGTATTACGATAAATTAATTTCAAAATGGCTTCACTTGACGTTGCCAAATGAAGCAGTGAATGTTCACATTCACTTGAATGAATTTATGTTACAGTACACATTAGGATGCAGATAATAAAGAAATACAGGTAAGCGTCAAAAGCCAGTGTAAAATGGCTATCCACTTCTTTCCGTCATTATGAAACGCATAGATGTTCCATACAAATCTTAGGAACTATAAAAAAGATTCATAAAGTTTACTTGTACAGCAATCCTTTCAAATACCTATGAGTTATACCATAAAACCTGCTCCATACCTGCTCTGTGGTAGACGTGGTCAGCATTTTCCTCCATGGCAGAAGGAAAATTTCAAAATCAGTTAAGAGTAAGAGCATTCTGTCTCACGTCGATATTCATTAACATAAAGATAAATGCTAGAAGAATGTCAAAATGCAAAGTTGAGTGAATACATTTCACTCTATCCTGATTTTTTACCCGCACTTCAAACTGTGAAGCTGCTATTCTGAAAAAGCAGAAGAAAAGTACCATGCCTGTGACAAAGTTGTAGGCAACAACCCATACCCTGAAGAGCAATTTCCGTATGGTTACATGATACACTGTGCTGCTTTTCAGAAGAGTCTATCCCTAATAGATATGCACACCTACAAATCTACAATGTTTTTTCAACAATTGCCACTTATTCTGTTAATCCCTTAACACGCTGCCTTGCTTCGTGCTCTGGAATAACCAAATTCCAAGGCAAAATACAAATGCAACATGAGGTGTTCAAAACAGGAGGGAAGTGTGCCTGTGATCAGCCCCAGCTCTTCCAGCACCAGCATCCTTCTTAAACTGTTTACCAGCAGCACCTTTTGGGTTTTTTTTGGAGGGGAGTGGTTGTTTCATTGGGTTTTTTTAAGCCAGACCACTGAAGCCTCTGTTAGAAGAACTATGCATATGTCTTCCCTAGAGACCTTGAAAATAACGACTAACTTCTACAGACAGCATCTCTTTCCTATTTAGAAAGCAGCTCAATTTACCAGCCCATCCTCCTTTCCTGGCAGCAGGGAACTGTGCTATCAAGGCTCCTGAACATATTCAGCTGTGACCTACAGTCGAACGCCCTTCGTACATCTGCATTCTGCACACAGAACAGGGAATGAAGCATTGACCTTGCGCTGCACAGAGTAAATTCTAAATATAGCAGGATTTCTAAGTATTCCAATGTTCTTTCACCAGTTAACTGTTAACTCATGACAACAGGCAAGTATTTTCCCTGAGGCACACGTTTTTCCTTTGTTGTCCTCTTATTCCAGGTTAGAAGAACATCGGTAAATAGCCAAGATGACACGCAGCTTATTTCTACAGGTAGCTGGTTAAGGTACTTTAAGGGAAAGGTAAAATGCACTCAGGACAAGTGATGCAGTTAACAGTTTGAATTCTGAAAGTCAGATCTTACTCCTCAACTATCTGGGCTTTTGTTTCGTTAAGTCTAGACTATATATATATAATATGGTGTTGAGGTATTTTAATTCCAGTTAACATCACATTTGGGATGCTGTCTCTGTGGAGCAAAACGGTAGCACAAAAGATCTGCAAAATAGATTTTGTACTCTGCCCTAAACATCCTAATGGGGGAGCAGAGAGGAGTGAGGAGTTGAAGCATCCTCCCTAGTACACAGAGATGTCCAGAAGCATATGCTGAATCAAATGTATCAATGCAGGATTTACAACACACCATAGTGCTACCATATAATAACAGCTGTTGCTGAAAGGAGATAAATAAAAGCAACACTCCCCCTCCCTTCTTTAGATTTATAAGAATTTCAGTCTCTGCTTTGAGCAAGTTCTGTTTTTTCCTCCTCTGTTGGTTTTTCTTTGTAGCTGTTGAAGAAAATGCCTTGAATGCTGTGAATTGTCAGCTGAAGCACTCAAGTATTAACACACTGGCCAGCTTCATAGGTAGCTGTTCTTGCCAATGTAACTATAAAGAGAATCCTAAGGAAAAAAAAACACCAAACAACACTGCCTTCTCATTTTGCAGCAGTTATTTCCCCCTAGCTAAGAGCTTGTCTTTAAGACCCACCTCTAGCACATTTTTCCCCTCATGGGTACCCGAGAAACAGCTCTGTGATGGAGCACTTCCCCGCTGGACACTCAGCCTGTGTCCTCAGCACGTGCCAGAGCCTCTCCTCATGGCTGCTCTCAGAGTCTTGGCTAGGACTTTTCCATGCTCCCACAGACCTGTTTCCTTCAGGGGACTCTGCATTTCTTCTGTTCACTTGGCCTCCAAACCTAAATTCTTCCACTAAGTGTCAGCAACAGCAAAAAGCTATTTTGGACGAAGATTTCAGCAGCAATAGATAATTTCCTGACTCCTTCATGAAGATACTTGGCTAGTGCCTTTCTTCCACTCGCCAAAGCTTGAGCGCATCAATATTTAGTGCAGTCGCAGGACGGGACACCTGAGCTGTGATTCCTTCCCTAGTTCAAGTATTTACAGCAGCATGGCATGGCAAGAGACTTACAGGTTAACTGTCCAAGTACTCCTGCTTCTTCAACGAGTCCTGTAGCCTGAGACAGAGCCATAGGCCCTATGCTAAATGACATACAAATGTCTTATACTGCCCTAAATACCTGCCCTTCGCTCCCAAGTGTGGCATCTAAACCATACAGATATGGGCCTAAAACTCTCCCTACTTGTTCTGAAGAGTGTCCACACTTGAACAAGGGCAAACAAAAATTACACTGTCCTAGAACATTAAAATCCTGCAAAAAGAAATCCCTCAGTAAATGTCGTGCTGCACATTCAGTACTGACCTCTCAAAGTTTCCATTTCCTGTGATTCAGGATTACAACTGAAGTCTTTCTATTATTTTAGCCCATATTTAAGACATTGGAACACTCAAGTACCAGATCAGAGGCAGATGGCAGGTTAAAATGAGGATTTGTGAAGGGCTATAAATCAAAAGGTACAACAAGGAAACTAATAAAGAGAATATTATTACCATAAAACGTAATGAGAATTCTAATACACAAAGCTCAATTATTTTTCCACATAATAAAAAGCTTTCAGCAGGAAGTTTGCATGCAATCTGAAGCTAAGGATAGAGCATTTTTACTAGAATTATACTAAGTGTGAGTTGCTCTTCCTAATTATTTAAAGAAACTTTATTTTTTTTATGAAGCACAAAAAACACAAGCATCCATGTAGTGCACTACTACTTCCACAGTATTTACCTTTATACCACATCACTGGCATATTGTTTTGCCTCTTATCTATCAACAACTAGGATCTGGGCAATATATCATAAAACAGACTACTATTATGGAATTCATCAGAATTATGTCTTATACACATGTGCAGAATTAAAACTTCTGGAGCAAAATCCACAGCAAGAACAGCAACACTACTTCCGGCTGATTCCAACGGTAACAGCCTTTGTTAAGTAGTAACTGGCAATGATGATGATGATGCCAAATTCGGGATGTAAAGAATTTCACCTTGCCTGCAGGTACCACAGCTAATTAATAATAATAATAATAATAATAATAATAATAATAATAATAATAATAATAATACACTGGTTGTATTTCTACTTGTTTCCAATGCTGCTAAGAGCATTTCTTTAAAATACTTTCATTTTTTGTAGTAAATGTAAATCTATGATTCCTCTTGTAGAACTGAGCAACTTAAATGCTGGTGTGAAAGCAAGCAACATTTCTGTCATATACCTAACAGATAAATAGGTTTATTTGTTCAATGGAAACTATGACATTTCCTTTCAATACAACCCAACATCTGAGTTTAAGCCTTAAACATAATACATACATTTGTGTATAAATGCTGATCTCCCCAAGTAAAATATTATTGAAGGAATACAACTGGTCATTACTTGACTAACAAAACACCAAAATGCTCAAACAAAATAGCTCTGAACAATACTGAATGACAGCAAAAGTATTTCCCTGCTCAACACCGACATACCCGCCTCAAGAGCAATTCCTGCTCTGTCGCACACCGCAGGTAATCTCTCTCCAGCTTCGAGCAGCAATAAGATGCAGTAGGTGGATCTTCTGAAAAGACTACACAAAACCCATTTTTGTCTTCCAGAAGACTTCTGCATCTTCCCCAGGTGTACTCAAGTTGAAATTTGTTATAGACATATTCCAAGCTGAAGCAATAATATTGATGGTATGCATGTCAAGGACACCTCATGCCAAACTCTAACTTCTAAACTACTACAGGCATGATTTTCATCTTTTTAATCTCAGAACTGTGGGAGCAGCTACCTCAGCCCTCTCAGGTGCATTCATCTGTAATTCCCTATGTGGAATTTCAGCTGGCTGAACATTCACAGTAAAAATCACAAGCTGCCACTACCTTTGTGCAAGAAAGACAAGGGAGAGAAGCGCAGAGCTCCAGATCACATGCAGCGTTGGCTGAACAGAGGCAGCTGATGGCTACAAAACCACTACATTTAAATATACAGCACCTGAAACGCAGGGGAGTCCCCTTTGTAAATCTACAATTTAGAACATGCAGCAACTAATCAGTTACAGGGAATAAAGGAAGTAAAACTGCTTTTAGTTTCGAAACAACAGATGAAAAACATCATTTCCAAAATGGTCTGAACGAAAGAGTCAAAATACAAGATTCTTCTTCCAGGAAACCCTCTTGAGAGTAATTCTTAATCACTGCATTGCTGAGTTCGTCCATTTTAACAATTAGCATCTATGAAAGCTGGAAAACTTTAAAGTTTTCCAGCACTTCTCTTATTCCCTACAAAACCACAAAGTAAAAATGACATCATCTTGGAAAGCAATGCCATGCAGTCATGCAGATACACAACTTGATCATTTTCCCTTTGAAGTCGTTTCAGACACAATGCATTAGGCTCCTGCTAGACAGCTGGTGTGACTTTGAAAAAGTCTTTCCAAAGGCCTATACTTGAAGCAGATTTTTGCAGAGCTTAGAAACACAACTGCCCCATCCCTACTGATCCCACATGATAAACATCTGACCTCTACATGGCAGGCAGTCCCTTTCTATCTGCAACAAGAACAAATATCCATACCTAGGCCTGTGCTACTGTGGTAACTTCACTGACTCAGTTCACTACAGCTCCACTGTTTCGTCCAAATTCCTGACAGTTAACTGAACATTATCTTTGCCTGCAAGTCATCTCACAGCTCTTGCTGGGAGGTTTCCAGATGTCAGTTTAACTCTCTTTCAGTTTACAGCTGTTTCAGGTTTTATTTTGTTGTCTTTTATAAAATCTCCAGCTCTTGTTCTAATTCCCTTCAGCCTTTTTTGAATTGTAGGGACATCTCCAATGTTTCCATGAGAGAAAAACTCATTCAGAACCTTGTTCAAGGAACCTGCGTCGTGTCAGAGTGAAAAGCAGAACAGCCACAGTAAAATACTTTGTTTTCTGTGTAAAGAAGCTACAGCTTACGAAGAACAAGTACTTAAATTAGGAGCAAGTGCTACCTTACAAAGCAAGGCCAATATTTCTGCTATTGGAAACAGGTATAGCTATCTCCATTTAGGCAGACATACCATTGCAGTGTTCAAAACCAAATCCATTGCCAGTATTGAACACAGCTAGACTGAAATTTCTGTCTTCCTTTGCATACCTGCAATTTTGTAGACAATTCTTTCAAACATGACATTCCCTAAATGTGGCTAATTTTGTTAACCCGGTCTTCTAAGTATTCAGTATCCTATGAAAGAGATGCATTTCTCGTTTTGTATAGAAGAAAACAGTTTGGGAATCCAGCTTTCCTCCATAGGTTCAGTTCTTCCTCCTCCTTGTGCAAGCTTTGAAATAAAATAACTTCCAGGGTTTTATCTAGTTAGAAATGTAACATGGTCTGTTGGGTTTTTTGTTTTGTTTACCATTAATAAAATTACCATTAATAAAATGTCCTTTCACTTCTGGTCCCCAGAAGCTCCTAAGATTCTTATGCAGTTCAATCATTTTATTTTCCAGGAGTATTACTGCTGCCTACGAAGATTCCAGGGGGCTTTGACAAAAGATGGAGGGAAAGAGAAGAGTAACTGCGATCTAGAACAGCATCATATACACAATATTATTAGCATTATCAGTGTTAATATTCAGAGTGAAAGAGTATATTTCCATTCAATCTAAACACGAACCTTTAAACAAACACACCTGGATTGAAGGAAAAAGCAAAATATATATTTATCCTGGGGCATTGGAAGTCAAACTGCAAGCAAGAAAACAACTTCCAAGGATGGTTGACACCACATTAAATTGCACTGAGTAAAGAACAAAAAGCTAAGTGAATGTGACACTGAAGAAGATCCATCTTACCCTTGTCAGACATACTTTTTGATACAATTAACCCACAGCTACGGATTTCCCTTTACATCTGCTAGCCTAGCACTCTCAGTGCTTTATTTAGGTGACTTGGTCATTTAAGATTCTTTTATTAGAATAAGTGAAATAAAGTTGTCAGCTCTTCAGGGGATGTCAAGGTGGCACTTATCAGTCGCTGATTCAGATTTATAGAAAGGTCAAATTGTTGAGCAAGGGTTTCTGTAGGCTGAAGCTTCTATATTTTCCCTCCTCTTAGAAGGATTAGAGCAAAGCCGTAAGTACACTGCCCAGAAGGACGAATGTGAACAGCAGACTCAAGCAGTAAATTGCAACAGACTCCCAGCTGAAAAGTAGACCCAAGCAAACGAGGTCTCACATAATAACTTCCAGCAATACCATGTTTACTGATGAGAAACACAGTTGTCAGTGAAGGTTTAGGCCTATTACATCCTCTTGACAGATAACCCCTTCTGGAAAAGCAAACTCGCCCAGTGAGCCACTGGCTCCTTGGACAGCCTGCTGTACAAGAGTTAATCTGAACCAGTATTGGACAACATCATTGCCTGTTAAGAAGAGCATTTACCACTGAATTCTGGTTTGTTTCAGAAAGCCTAGAGACTGTTCAGTACCCTGCTCCCGTAATGCTGATAGTGGTTACAAATCCACAGTTAGCTCCACGTATTTAATAGACTGTATCTGGGAATGCAATTTTGTCTCCCCGAACAAAAAAGCCCCCAAAACCCAAACAATTTTTCCTACGTTAATTACACCAACTGCACTGCAGAGATCATGCCAATGGTGGGCTCTTTTTACACAAACTAAGCTCCTTTCACCCACTGCAATATAACAGCCAAACAGAAACAAAAACTGTTGCAGTGCAGAATTTGCCATTACGTTCCCTGTTACACATCACCCAGCTCAGCGTGAGCTATATAATAAGACAGTAGCTTTTGATAAACTGAATGTATTAATTAATTTTGGCTGCCAGCTCACCTTACTTGCACATACTGACTTGATATTAAATAGAGTGTCAGGTGTTCCCCTCTGAAAAGACATGGACATGCTTATTAATTAGCTTTGCCTGCCAACTCACTTTAATGAGTTGTTGGACTACTGAATAAACCAGTGTTTGGCTTTTCAGTAAGGTTACTTTGCACTGAACCTAACACTTTATTGCTAGACTATTATCTAGTCTTTCCTCTTGCCAACCCATGCTATTAATGCTCACTCAGCTCATGCTGAAATGTATTTGAATCCTTAGATTACCAACCTACCAGAGCCTCCTACTGCACTTTCACTTCCACTTTCTTCTCTAGTTTCCCAGTCTTTATAGCACTTCCAATGCACTACAGACTTTAAAGCTATTATTTTTTCCTTTAATTAGTCTTTCATGATGTTGGAAACCGAATGGGAGAGTAAAGAGCACTGACGTTCAGGCAGAAACAGAGCTCCCACAACGAACTTTGATTTGGAAAGAACTCTTAGGAGTATGCCTCTGTTGACTACTAGAACAACTACCTGGCTTACTTTGCTTTACACACTGAACTCAGTGTAACTAATTAAGGTTCCATAAATTGCTATTCCAGAGTCTTCTTAGTGCTCAAAAGCAAAATTATCTTGAGTACTTTCCAAAAAGGCTTTAAGTAGGAAACAGTTGACTTTAAACTGCTTGGTAAAATAAAGATATTTTAAACAGAAAAGTATGTGCTCATATGTCCTGGGTTCAGCAGTAGCAGTCATGTGTCTCCTTCGTGGTAGCTGGTGCAGTGCTGTGTTTTGACTTCCAGCCTGGGAACAGTGTTGGTGATACCGATGTTTTCGGTTGCTGCTAAGTGATGTTTACCCTGACCAAGGACTTTGTGAGGCTCATGCTCTGCCAGGGAGGAGGGGAAGCCGGGAGGAAACAGAGATGGGGCGCCTGACCCGGGCTAGCCAGGGAGGTATTCCATACCACAGCACGTCATGCCCAAGGTGGGTGGGGGTAACTGGGAGTTACCTGGAAGGACATGGGCTTCCGGGTGGGACTTATTTCTTGGCCGGTGGTATTGTATTCTCTTCCCTTGTTATTTTCTCTTATCATTGCTGCTGGTGGTGGCAGCGGTGGTGATTTGTGTTGTACATTGGTTGCTGGACTGTTCTTGTCTCAACCCGTAGGAGTTGCACTCTTTCGATCCTCCTCCCCATTCCTCTGGGAGCGGGGAAGGGGAGAGCCCGGGGCGGGGGGGGGCTCGACTGCTCTCAGCCAGGCACTACTCACTGGGAGTGAGTGAACAAGCTGTCTGGCTAGGGTTTAAACCATGACACCATACCACAGCACGTCATGCCCAGGATGTAACTGAGAGTTACCCGGAAGGGCTGGGACTGCGGGGTTGGAGGAGGTATCAGTCGGTGCTTGGTCAGGCTGGGGGGGGGGGGGCGAGTTATCGGTCAGCTGGTGGTGAGGTGTTGTATTCTCTTCCCTTGTTATTTCCTTTATCGTTATTATCATTGGTGGCAGCAGTAGTGATTTGTGTTATACCTTAGTTACTAAACTGTGCTTATCTCAACCCACGGGAGTTGAATTCTTTTCGATTCTCCTCTCCATCCCTCCGGGAGTAGGGGGAGGGCAAGAAGGGGGGGAAGTGAGTGAACAAGCTGTCTGACTGGGTTTAAACCACGACATCATATGATACATTATCATTTCCAATGTTTTCCTATCAAAAATGACTAAGATATTAAAGTCTTTTGACAGCTAATTTTTTTTAATAATTACATCTCGATTTCTTAAACCACTTGAAGCATCAAAATCCATTATTTTTAACAATACTGTAAAACTGTATCAGTTAAAAAGACTGTGTCATAAACACCGAATGCTAAATTAACAGTATCATTGCTAGAAAGTATTTGAAATTATTGCGATATGCCCAAAACTCAAAATGTATATTGTTTTGCTTAAGAAGAAAATAGACATTTCACTGACTTGAATAAAGCGTTAAATCAGGAGACAGAACTTAATAAAAAAATACTTGTGTGTCTGAAAACATGAACACAAGTAGCCAATTTTCCCATCATTTAAACTATGGAACTTCACCCTGTAACTTCTACACAGAATTCTATCATGGGGAAAAGTGGCAGAAGTTTTCATAACTCATTTCTTGCAAAAATATTTTTCTTGAAAGCCTTTCCAGCAAACACCTACTTTCATTCGTTTCTTTAAAGATTCAGAAATTAAAACTGATATAATTTTAAATGGTATGAAAATTACTGTGTAATTTGGGTTTTTTTAAAGCCAGAAGCCAAGTCTGACAAATGCTGGTCTTAAGATAGTATCAGCTGGAAGCTGATACTACATTTACAGAAGACCAGTTACTCATTTGATACCCCTCACTCAATTGCATCAATTCTATTTAATATCTCAAATATACTTACTCACAGTCATGCTGAAGTGTTTAACAGTCAACATCAAATCTGCTGCCAAGATTTAATACTCAATGTAGACATAATCGACCAGTTGTACCATCACCACCAATCTACAGAGCAACCTAAGAAGATCCAGTTCCACCAGAAAGCCCAAGTTCAAGTAGGAGAAACAGTACCAAGCAGATAAAGGAGATACAGCTCTGCCCAAAGGCCCAGGTTCACACAGGACAAACACATGTTTTCCTAACAGCAGGGAGCTCAGATGCCAGGATCTGTGTGTGCCTTCCTCCGGCTCTGCTTTCTGGGCCCACTCCTGTACCCAGAAGGCTTGAGGGCATGTTCTCAGGAAGTCCTGACCCTCTTTCTGGAGTAAAGCTGAGCCACTTTTCAGACAGATCCTGTACATACAGGAATCTATTTTGGAGATGTCTGCATTTTTTTTACTATGGTAAAAGTAGTAGAAGGACTTAAAAATACCTAACAAACCAGGTGAAAAAAGTCCTAACCAATGATTAAATAATGCTATACTGCCCTACTGGGAACCATGTTTCTGGAGAGGGATTTTTATGGTATAGGAGACAGGAACCTCAGCAAACAGTTTAAGCCTGCTCCCTCAGCAGAGAAGAGGAACCAGTCAGCAGTCATGATGCCTGTTTACCTACACATATGCTAGTGATTTTACTCACACTGCAACACCAGCAAGAAGAAGTCAGCCACCACCAGCCCCTTGGTAATCCAACAAGGTTACCGTGACTTTCACAGACAGTCCCAGGCATATAACACTATCAGTTCTTAATGACAAAATGGATTTTTTTGAAACACTTCAAGATGAACATAGCTTTAAGTCTATTCTCCTCCTCCTGCCTCCCAAATTCAAAAGCTGGCAAAAATTTCTTCTTAAAAGGTACCATGGCAACCTCACGAAACTGAATCCGTAAGAAGCCCAGGAAGACTGAAGAAGTCCCCCAAATAAAATTCAGGACCTTAAAGAAACAGTGCAAGTTAAATGGCTCAAAAGAAGAGTAAGAGAGGAGGAAGGTCTCACTAGATCATGGTGAGATAGTGACCTGATCAAACAAGAAATCTCAGTGTTTCCAAACTGGGTACCAGATTCAGGCATTCATTTTAAATACCTCATTTAAAATGCAGGTTTCTGTCCTTACATGAACATGACTGGACAGAAAAGATTACAGGCTTGCAAAAGCGCTGCCTGATTCTGCAGAAAGTGCCAGCAGTCACCATTACCCCAGGAACAGCAGCTCCGACTGACTCATAGGAGCACAGCTGGCACCAGCCCTGAAGGGACATTTCATGTCCACAGACCAAGGTGAGGTGTCCCTTGTAGCAGCTGCTGAGCATGGGAATATTTAGAATCACAGAATAGTTAGGGTTGGAAAGGACCTTAAGATCATCCAGTTCCAACCCCCCTGCCATGGGCAGGGACACCTCACACTAAACCATCTCACCCAAGGCTCTGTACAACCTGGCCTTGAACTCTGCCAGGGATGGAGCATTCACAACCTCCCTGGGCAACACATTCCAGTGCCTCACCACCCTTACAGTAAAGAATTTCCTCCTTATATCCAACCAAAACTTCCCCCAAGTTTCAACCCATTACCCCTTGTCCTATCCCTACAAACCCTAATGAAGAGTCCCTCCCCAGCATCCCTATAGCCCCCCTTCAGATACTGGAAGGCTGCTATGAGGCCTCCACGCAGCCTTCTCTTCTCCAGGCTGAACAGCCCCAACTTTCTCAGCCTGTCTTCATACAGGAGGTGCTCCAGTCCCCTGACCATCCTCATGGCCCTTCTCTGGACTTGTTCCAACAGTTCCATGACCTTTTTATGTTGAGGACACCAGAACTGCACACAATGCTCCAGGTGAGGTCTCACAAGAGCAGAGCAGAGGGGCAGGATCACCTCCTTCGACCTGCTGGTCACGCTCATTTTGATGCAGCCCAGGATACGGTTGCTTTCTGGGCTGCGAGCGCACACTGGACCCGGCTCATGTTCATTTTCTCATCAGCCAACACCCCCAAGTCCTTCTCCACAGGGCTGCTCTGAATCTCTTCTCTGCCCAACCTGTAGCTGTGCCTGGGACTGCTCCGACCCAGGTGTAGGACCTTGCCCTTGGCATGGTTAAAATCCATCAGGTTGGCATCAGCCCACCTCACAAGCGTGTCAAGGTCCCTCTGGATGGCATTCCTTCCCTCCAGGGTATCAACCGAACCACACAGCTTGGGGTCATCAGCAAACTTGCTGAGGGCGCACTCAATCCCACTGTCCATGTCAGCGACAAAGATGTTGAACAAGACCGGTCCCAACACCGATCCCTGAGGGACACCACTCGTTACTGGTCTCCAGCCGGACATTGAGCCATTGACCACAACTGTTTGTGTGCGGCCATCCAGCCAGTTCTTTATCCACCGAGTGGTCCATCCATCAAGTTGGTGTCTCTCCAATTTAGAGACAAGGATGTCGTGTGGGACAGTGTCGAATGCTTTGCACAAGTGCAGGTAGATGACATCAACTGCTCTACCCCTGTCCATCAGTTCCGTAGCCCCATCATAGAAGGGCACCAAATTGGTCAGGCAGGATTTCCCCTTAGTGAAGCCATGCTGGCTGTCACCAAGCACCTTGTTGATTTTCATGTGCCTTGGCATGCCTTTCAGGAGAATCTGCTCCAAGATTTTGCCAGGCACAGAGGTGAGACTGACTGGTCTGTAGTTCCCTGGGTCATCCATTTTCCCCTTCTTGAAAATGGGGGTTATATTTCCCTTTTTCCAGTCATCGGGAGCTTCACCTGACTGCCATGATTTCTCAAATATGATGGACAGTGGCTTAGCAACTTCATTCGCCAGCTCCTTCAGGACCTGCGGGTGGATCTCATCAGGACCCATGGACTTGTGCACATTCAGGTTCTTAAGATGGTCTCGAACCAGATCCTCTCCTACAGTGGGCCCAAGGTTTCCATTCTCACAGTCCCTGCGTCTGCTTTCCAAGACTTGGGTGGTTTGGTCAGAGCCTTTGCCAGTGAAGACCAAGACAAAGAAGTCATTGAGAACCTCAGCCTTCTCCAAATCCAGGGTAGCCAGTTCTCCCGATAGCTTCTGGAGGGGGCCTACATTGTCCCTAGTCTCTCTTTTATTTGCAATGTACCTATAAGAATCCCTTCCTGTTATCCTTAACATCTCTAGTCAAGTTTAATTCTAACTGGGCCTTAGCTTTCCTAACCTGGTCTCTAGCTTCCTGAACAACATCCCTGTACTCTTCCCAGGCCACCTGTCCTTGTTTATACCTTTTATAAGCCTCTTTTTCCCCTCTCAAAAAGTTTCCTCAGCAGCTCCTTATCCATCCAAGGAGGTCTCCTGGCCCTCCTGCTGCACTCCCTTCTAGTTGGGATACAACACTCCTGAGCTTGCAGCAGGTGATCCTTGAATATCCACCAAGAGTCCTGGGCCCCCATGTCCTCTAGGGCTATATCCCATGAAACACAGTATCACAGTATCACAGTATCACAGTATGTTAGAGATTGGAAGGGACCTCGAAAGATCATCTAGTCCAATCCCCCTGCTGGAGCAGGAACACCTAGATAATGTTACACAGGAATGCGTCCAGGCGGGTTTTGAATATCTCCAGGGAAGGAGACTCCACAACCTCCCTGGGCAGCCTGTTCCAGTGTTCCGTCACCCTCACTGAGAAGAAGTTTCTTCTCAAGTTTAAGTGGAACCTCTTGTGAGGTTCCCTTCCTAAGCAGGTTCCTGAAGAGGCCAAAGTCAGTGAGCTTGCTGCACGCAAGCTGGGCAGGCAGTGAGCTTGCTGCACGCTCTTCTCACTGTCCTGAGGATCTCGAATTCAACCATCTCGTGATTGCTGCAACCAAGGCTGCCCTGGAGTGTCACATTTCCAATGAGCCCTTCCCTGTTGGTGAGCACGAGGTCAAGCATGGCACCTCTCCTTGTTGGCTCCTCTATTACTTGCAGAAGGAAGTTGTCTTCCACACAATCAAGGAACCTCTTGGATTGCTTGTGCCGGGCCGTACCGTCCCTCCAACAGATGTCAGTGTGGCTGAAGTCCCCTATGAGAACAAGGGCCTGCGAGCGTGAGGCTTTTCCTATCTGTCTATGGAGTGCTTCATCCGCAGGTTCTCCTTAATCAGGCGGTCTGTAACAGATCCCCACAGTAATGTCCCCCACAGTAATGTCTCCCATCGCTGTTCTCCCTTTAACCCTGGCCCACAAACTCTCTGTTAACTGCTCACCTGTTCCCAGACAGAGTTCCACACTCTCCAGCCTATCCCTATATAAACAGCAACTCCCCCTCCCCACCTGCTGGGCCTGTCTTTTCTAAAGAGCCTGTAACCTTCCATTCCAACACTCCAGTCATAGGAGCCACCCCACCAAACATTTATAGGAGAAAAGAGAAGGACAGGAGAGACAAAGACTTTTACATCCGGGAAATGGTATTGATTGTCACTGCGCAGCAAGAACCAATCTATTTTTCTCTGTGATTTTGAGCTGCCAGCTGCAGCAAAGCTCATGTCAGCATCAATATCTTTGGAAAACTGGGGCAGCAGAAAGCACTGCCAGCATCTCATGGCAAAACATGCCACACTGATATCCTTGTTAAACAGGATTAACATCAGGAATTAAAAATAACATCTAGGTTGGGGGAAAAGAAAACCTACAGCACTGATTTCACCTTAAGAGTCTTTGTATGTTGGTAATGCTGAAACAGTTCTCGGCATAAGTTATTTTAAATCATTTCACACTCTCCAGACCTTTTACCATGCACACACTTCAGGGCTGAAGGCAAAAAAAGAAACCTCTGTTTTTCTCAAGATGCTTATTTAACATTCAACACACATTAATACACACTTATTCTCAGCTTGTATACAATATTTTGGAGCAGCTATGCACATGTGTGTTAACAAACTGGGTGTATTCTTTGTCCTCTACTAATAGGTCACTTTAAAACAGCCAATAAGACAATCTGAGATTGATGACTTCTGGCACCTGTTATTTCATATTTAAGCAAATGACTTCAGCTACACTACAGCATTAAACAAAAACAATGAGGAACAACTCATTGAGGAAAAAAGAACCAAGACTCTTGCTCAGCTAAACACGTTTTAATTTCTCTGGCAATACAACACACTGCTCGTATCCATCTTCTGATCCAGTGTGCACAACAGGATTGGATGACAGTTCACTTCTGGAGTTTCAGATTATGGCTTTTACTTTGTGGATTGAAGCAGTTTAGCTTTCATGTCTATAAGCAGGCGAAGGCGTAATACAATCAGAGACTTCCTTGGGAACAAATCCAACAACATATTTATACCTTTTTCCTTAGCCATCTTGTAAATCTTTTGAATTTATCCTTCAGCACCTGTAGCTTTGAAGCATCACTGACAGACAAGGCCAGCACCACAGATGAGCAAATTTAGCACCCCAGGGCCAGCTACAGCCCTCCTGTCACAGCCTCACACAGCACAGTACTGCTCCTGCCTGATGTGCCCATAACACTGGTTATCACCAGTAATTCCCTTTTATGGTTCCCCTTAGCACATTATGTCTTAAGTCAGAAAAACAAGTGTCTGAACACCAAGCTAAGCACCCTGCTCTGCAGCTTGTTTCACAGCTTCTCGCTGCACTGAACCAACAGAGAGGTCAGCTCTGTCAGGCTGCCCTTACACCCTCCCTATGCGCCTGCACAAACCCACTGGCTTGAGAAAACAATAGAACAAAGGAAAAGCCTGAGTACTTCACCATCATCACAAGAGGGGTACACAGTCAGCAGGCAAGCATGCCTCAACACTTCAATGGTTTTCAAATTGCTTTTGAAGGGAACAGGGGTGGCTTCACCGTTCTGCCAGGTTTTGCTTTAAGCAAAAACTAGACAGTTTTCAGAGTGAGAATACTAGGTTGGGACGTGGCCAGTCTCTTCACTGATGTTTTAGCCTTTTCATCAATTATCACTCACTAACAGGAGTGTTCTTTATGTACTCCAAGATTCCCAAGGGCTGGAAGTCAACTGCATGACTACAACTCAAGGAAAGGCACAGGCTTTAGCTGCAGCACGGCTACTGACTGGATGATCCCTGCTATCAGTGCCAAACCACGCAACAGCCACAGCCCTACTGGCAGGGCAGAATGATGATCCTGTGCAACAATACTTTACTACCTTTAATTTTTTTTAAATGATGGCAAAAATAAATAGGTGGGCAGGGGGAAGCCCAACCAACCACCAGTGGCTCAGAAAGGAATTATCATTCCTTTCTATTTCAGCTCCTGTACATGACTAAAGTGCAGGAAGCACAGGGAAACTCAGGACTCTCCAATTTGTCACCCAAACTTCCAAACTAAAGTAACGACTTGAAACTGCTCAAAAAAATGGGGAAAGAAGTACTAGATTTGTTATATTGTTTAAGCAAAGAATTAACTGAGGGGCCTAGAACAATGCTTACGCTAAGTGCCAAGATTATCAATACAGACTTGCACTGTACTGTTAGAGCATGGCCATACTCATGGTCTTCCTGCATTAATGCTGACATGATCCTGAACAAACAGCACTCAGCCTGTAGCATCAGAGCAACTATGCCCTCATTTAGGAAGTCAAAGTGAAATTCTGCTGCGGTTAATAGATCCTTACTGAATGCAGTAAGGAAATTCTCCTCTCTCTTTTGTATCTGCTTCAAGGGCAAGCTCTCCTTTTCAAGCACACCTGCCAAGAAGTGGGCTATTCCCTATTTCTCCTCATCTCCAACTCTAATCAGAAAAGAGAATCATGACAGCTTTTGAAGTACTCTAGAAATCTGGTGGATTTTCCTTCCTGCTACTCTTTTTTTTTTTTCCAGTCTTTTTGTACCTTGGAGGACTATACCTAAGCTGCCTTCATACTGAAAAAGACAGTTCCACTGTGGGAAGTGGTGGGGAGGAGACACTGACACAAAATGCAAAAGGAATAATCAAAGATGCAGCATAGCTCAAGGAAGCTCAGGTTTTCAAGTCTCTTAACAGAACTGACTCAGCTCACAATTCACACAGCAAAGGAGTATCTGCAGTCCCTGAAGAATTTCATTGGAAAGCAGGGAGGAAACAAGGGTTTAGTAAATGCTATTGTTACAGAAATAGCAGCTACATACACCCAGCTATTTGTATTATACAACAGAAATGCTCTGCATTTAATATAATCTGTGGTTGCATTGCCAAGTTCTGGACTGGCAATAAGGATGGGACATTAAAAGTGCATTGTTTAACCAGCTCCAAGGCAAGGATAAGGCATGAGAATCCTAATAAGCATTCAGAAAGGACATTTTTCTTTAAAAGTTAAAAAGAAAACTACTATAGCATGCTGCAAGCTATGGCAGACTGTGTCACCTATCAGCAGTGCATAATAGGTTCTTTATGTCCTTTTTTCAGGATGTGGGTGGAGGCCACCTTTGTCCTTCCACCTCAGGGGATGCGCAACTACAAGTGTATTTTCTAGAACACCCAGATAGATACCGGTAAAATATTACTGGAGATGGGGTAGAAGAGAAGTCAGAAACTATAAATGCATCACATTAAAGGAAATCAGTATTAAGGAAAAGCAGTTATGTTTGTCCTGGAAGCACATTAAGTTGCCTGCCAAAAATACATCTTTGGCTTTATTTTCCACTTCCCTCACCTTTATAAATAACAGGCATGTCAAACACCATCAACCTTTGACTTCTTGGATTTCTTGCACCCCTATAACTGTCAGCTGAGACAAGTGGTCAAGAGCTGCGCTCTTCCATTTCCTCTAGCAGGGGCAATCACAAAAGGATAAAACCACTGCATGTCAAGTGGTTGCTTTCTGAGGACAGCAACGTCAAGCAAAAACTCCTCCAATCTCTCTGATAGACTGCAAAGACAAAGCTTAATTTCATCAAGGGCAAACTGGGTACATCGATTGGATTATTCATTTGGTTTAATGGACTTTGCTTTCCTCCTGCAGCTTTCTCAAAGCAACAACAAAATGAAGATAAATCAGCTCTCACTCCAGGCTGACACACTATATATATTTATGGATTTCTAAGCCCTGCAACACAATAGAAGCAAGGTATTCATTATACAGCATTTGTTCTCTGCAGTGCTGTTACTCTCGCACAGGCTCCACAGAGAACAGGCATGATGGCAGAGGAAAGGCTGCCAGGGAGCTCGGCTCCATGCCTCTCCCCTCCCTTCAGGTCTGGCTTTAGCATTACTGATAAAACACATAGCTTTTCCTTTCCCAGTACTGAAGCCACTTTAGGAGGCACATATGAAAGTGCCCACGACAGAACACACTTTTGATCCCCCAAGCAAACGGCTAATTGCCTTCTTCTGAGGGAGCACCACTAACGTAATCAATTTCAGCAGCTGATGTAACTGCCAGAGTTCATGAAAGCTAAAAATCACTTCCCCCATCATCATGTGCACAGTTGCTATTATGTTAAAGACCTGGCCTCATCTTTTCGCACACACTAAATGAGCTGGTTATGCCAACAAACTCAAACCACTATTTCTAACAGGATTACACATTTATCAACCGCACCACATAATGGCAACATTTTCCATCACTTATTATTCTGCAAAAATGGAATGACACATTGTATTGCATCATTGTACTTAGATTAAGGGGCGAGACAATTATGGCAATACATCACACAATACATTATGACGAATGTTAACCTACGATAACCTCTTTAGAAAGAGGGAAAGAATTACTTGAAGTTGCTGGGCCAGACTTTCTTTTGACTTACAACACATTGTAGTTGTAATTGAGCTGTTTACAATGAACAAACATTAGACCTGTGCAAAACAGGTGCAAAATCTCACACCCATTCATTATGCTGTCCATTGAAATCTGGGGTGTAACAACAGAATGTGTGTCTGTACTTAGTGAATACTGCCTGCAAGGTTTAAATGGACTGCCTTAAAGCAAAGGGGAATTCAGTTTGTGTGACAACAGTCTTCTTTCTAGAACTGTTGCATTTGCTAAAGTAAGATAATTGTTGAAGGAAAGATGCCATCCTGGGTAATCACATCAATAAATCAGCACTGGCCTCAGAAAATCTCTGATGCTAACTAATGCAACAGGCAGAAGACATTCACTTGCCTTCTTCCTTTCCTAACCTACCTCTAAAGCAACATCAGTTACAGACAGAGAAGTTCTTTGCAAACCATTTAGCATTCTCAGAGGAGCAGGTGATCTAGCTTATATTTATGTTAAAAGCTTTGTGAGGAAAATGCAGCGTGCAATATTCCTCCAGTTTTCTACAAGTAAACGAACAAAGCCAAAGTAAATCAGCAAGTGGCAAGACACGCCAAACCCCAGAAACAAAACAAGCAATGAAATTGTACTTATCACTTTGAAAAATCAAAGCCATTCATTTGAGATGCTTATGTTTGGGTAACCTTTGGAAGAATGTTTGCTGTTCCATTACACAAACAATGGAAATATTAGATAAGGAAAATAACTGCAGTTGCCAAGAATCCTCCATGCACTCCTCTCAAGCCATTAAACATGTAGATATTATTTTATGGATATATAACATACTGCCTACAGCAGGGATGTCAAAAGTCCAGAGCCATTTCCCCTAACCCCTGAGCCTGCCTGGCTCCCAGGAGCACAGTGCAGAAGTGCCTGACTCACCACGTGTACGTGGCCCTGCACTGCTATACATGCCGAGATACAGAAATGAAAGAGCCAACTTCAACCTCATTAAGGCCAAGTATTACAACTTGAATAGGCATGTTATATAGGGCTTTGAGATAGTACTGCAGGCCAAAGCAAACCTCCTTGCCTCACATGAGTTATTAACACCCAACCACCTTGCCTAGATTTTTTCCATCTGTTCACAATCTTGAAAGACCTGCTACAGTAATGGTGTTTAACGTGAACTTGGGTCAGACCCAGCATTTCCCCACAGAACAGAGCTGCAAAGGGCCAGATAAGTAATAACTGCTTCAGCACTTTTCTCCATAGTGGGAGAGCTGGGGCAGGAGCAGCCCCACGCAGGAGGGGAGGCCCCAGCTCACTCAGTGTGTCCCGTCCCAATGCTCACCACTCATCCCAGGGAGGCAGGCACCATTCTGGCTTTCCCAGGCATGTCCCCAAAGGTAAAGGCAGCACAAATCCATCAGCGGGACCTGTCAGGGGGTCAGCAACTGCAACAGTAATGTCAAAATGAAAGAGCATCCAGAACTGCCTTCCCTGCTGGCTACCCAGCCTCACAGCGCAGCCATGCGTGACCTGCCGGCCACAGCTCCCAGGAGCAGGCACGGGCACACAGGGACTGAGCAAGCCAGGGGAGGCAGCCAGTGTCCGCAGAACTGCAGGAACATGTCAGGTTCTCACAAGTTCTCACCAGCTCAACCACACTTCCCACGGCATGAATAACGAGGTGAAATCCGAGTTTAAACTTCAGTGGTGGATTTTTCCCACGCAAGGTAGGACAAAGCAACTCTTAGAGGCCTTTGCCGGGACAACTCTGATGGCTTTTTTCAAGGGGAAGGCTGCTTCCATTGTTTAAAACAACCCTTCCATGTGGACAGAGCATGTACAAATAAGGACTAGACATATACTTAGAGCTTGGCTTTTGGCATGGGTGTGTTGGCAAATTGGCCCGAGTTATGTTTTGACACCACACACGAAGTCGAGGAACCAGCCAACATGGTGACCTGGAGAGGGGACGACCGGGTCTTCTTACACAGCACTTTTCAGATGGAGTTTGAAGCTTCCCAAAGTACTTCAGCTCAGCCTCACAAAAAGATTTGTGGACAGCTACATGACATTTGGAGGTTTACGCGTGACTACGTGTATTCTTTTAAAAACAGATAAAATGATGCCATCACCAATGTCTTTACTTTCATAAACTATTTCTGATAGTGTGGCTTTATAGATTTCAATCTCTGGCAATTCAGTATTTTATATTTCTATTTTAAACTTATTTGTCTAAATCAAGTTTCTTTCATTCCTTTCCCAATTAGTTTCTAAATTGTTTACATATGTGTAGCTAATTTAACATACAGCAACATTACTATACGTGGTGCAGCTAACTGAAATTCAGCCTGTACTAGCAAGATCAGCTTCAAAACAGAATATTAAGTTATTAAAGTTGTATTTTTATAGAAGCAAGCTTAAGGAACCAAAACTAGTGAGTACTAAAAGCAAGTGCTTAATTTCATTGTATTCAGTCTGTCTTCTTCTACCTCACAGTCACATCTGTAAAAGGCAAGACTGTAATAATGGAAAATAAATGCTCTTTGCTGAATTTATACTCGGTCCCTATGTACATGTAAAAACCATGCATTTCAACAGATAGCAACTTAATCTTTGTATCTATCTAAACCAAGGGCAGTTATGATGATTCAATCAACTTCTACACTAGAAATACCATCATTTAACTGCTATTTGGCAACCCCTGGTTGCCATGAGACCTTTTTACAGTATTCTAAAAGAACAGCTACAAAATACAAAAAAAAAAAAATCAAATTTGCATTTTTCACGTAAAACGGGATTCCTCCAGCTTATGTAATAATATTACATCTGAAAGCTCCTCACACGCTACCAGAGCGTTCCCAGAAATGGGGAGACTCAGTCTGTCAGGCATCTACTAAACACCTGCAGAAAAACTTCCCTGGTAGAGCTGTATTATCCCATTATCACCAACGTGTAAAGTCTTTTAGAGCTGCCATTTGAGGCCTGATTGCATATATATCACCAATGGAAGACTTTGGTCTCTATAGAAAAATGAGACAAGCAGCACTATTCACAGCTTCACTTCTTGCACACACTGGAAATTCCTGCATCCAAGTATTTGAAGCGAGAAGTCACAGAAGTTAATTCCCTACAGTATTTTTATGAGGAGTAAGCATTTCTTTAATATTAAGGGAATGTAGATGAAAAGCTTACTGTAAACTGGTGCATACTACATGAAATTGTGGGTGAAATATGGGTAAGCATCAGAAAGACTGGATTCCAATCTCATCTGGCATTCACCCAACTAACTCATTACATTTTACCAGCAGTCCTTCATAAGGTATCACTAATCACAGAACCACAAGATCATTAGGGTTGAAAGGGGTCTCATCCAGTCCAATCCCCTGCCAAGGCAGGCCCACCTAGAGAAGGTTATACAGGAACGTGCCTGGGAGAGTCTAGAATGTCCCCAGAGAGGGAGACTCCACAATGCCCCTGGGCAGCCTGTCCCAGTGTTCTGCCATCCTCAACTTCAGAACTTCTTCCTCGTGTTGAGGTGAAACTTCTCATGTTTCAGTTTATGGCCACTGCTCCTCGTCCTGTCACTGGGCACTACTGAAAAGTCTGGCATCATCCTCCTGGCGCTCACCTCTGAGATACGGATGTGGATTTAATGAGATCCCCTCTCAGTCTGCTCTCCTCTAAACTAACCCAGCCCAGCTCCTGCAATCTCTCCTCATAGGACAGATGCTCCAGACCACGATCACCCTTGTGGCCTCTGCTGGACTCTCTCCAGTACCTCCTTGTCTGTCTTGTACTGAGGAGCCCAGCACCAAACACATCTCCAGACGTGGTCTCACAGGGCTTGAGTGAGCCTCAGCCTGCATGGAACATTACAGAGCTGCCACTACAGCTCTGCCCAAGGTGGGATTCAATGGTGTCACTGTGCACAATGACAGATCCTGCTTGTTTTCTGTATTACTAGAATATGAAAGTGAAACTAATTGGAATAAAAATAGTTTTCAAGCAAATGCACGTAGAGACACATTTGTATTTTTGCATATAAAGTATTTCCATAGTTTGTTGTTTGTTTTTTTGTTCTTTTTTATGAGCCCTTAAATGGTAGCTATTCATTATAATATAATCACTTTAATGAAGGAAATCCCTCAGGCACAACTGAGAGCTGGGATCCACACTGCATCTACAGCTAGAAAAGCAGTCAAAGAAAATTTAAGAAGAGACTGAAGCCTTGTAACCCATAACAACATTATTAGTTCATTCAGCATGTAAGTATTATTCTACTCAACATTCAGCAACCTTCTAAAGCTCCACTCTAAATTAACACAGAAAGCACTGGTAAGTGTATCTTCACCAACAGGGCAAACCAGATTTGACTCATGCATAGAATATCTTACCTGGAGAAGTTGAAGGCCTTTGCAAGACCTTCAAAAAGGCACCTTTAACACAAGTGATTGATTCTACCAGTCCATAGGTGGTACATCAAATATTAACACGGGAATTGAATTGCTGAGTAAACTCTGAGCTAATTACTACTTCTTACTTTCTAAATATCAAGTAAGCCAGTAAATTCGGATTAGACCGCATTTTACCAAATTATAACGTGCCTGCTTCCAGGCTACATTTTTTTCCTGCTCCAGTAACTACTTAAGCCATACCGCTCAAAACAATAAAGACTTCATGGAAATACACTCTGAAAGAGTTTAAAGGCCTGGGAAGAACCAAATTCTACAGTCAAGTAATTTTTGCCATTCCATTCATATTGACCCCGGACCCTTGCCCAGCAGTTTGTTTGGTTTATTGAAAGAAGTAGTGTCCCACAGTAATGCTTATTCTGATATTCCTCATAAAATTGTGTAAAATGTGCAGCACTCCAGACAATAAAAACGTGGCAGTTAACTGTGCTTCACCAAAATTGTACTGGTTGGAAAAGTGCTTTTCAAGCGTAGCAGCAAAATATGGGATTTCATAAAGATATTCCCATGGGGAATCCACGGTTTGTTGCAAATACCAAAAGATAAAACTCTGCGGGAACCTACGTCAATAATTTATTTGTAAGTCACGTATACTTGATGCTAAAATTACATTTCCATAGAAGAAACTGTTATGTTTCTTTCCTCTAAGAACAGTCCTATTTTCAAGGATACCCTTTTCACTGTATTTTAACTTTGTATGCTGTGCTTGGATTTAAGAAAAACGAGAGCTAGGCACTTATATGTAAGCATACATTTATATTGACATAAGCCTTTAGTTTTTTCTATGGACTTCTTATGGATATACTTTCTCTCAAATGAAAATTTCCAAGTTTGACATGACATATTTTAGACAGATTCACCCCTAAAATGGTTTTTCCAAGCAAAACAAACAAGATGAAAAAGCAGTATGACTGGGAATTCCCATTATGTGCTCTAATTCTGAATTAAAACCCAGCAGAGTCTCCAGGATTCAAAGGCTATGCTGATTGCCATTTGAAGCTGGAAATGTTTTTTCCACAATGCACAAGTGATGAAGTGCAGGTAAGGCTTAAAGGAAAGTTACCTTATCTGAAGTATCAGATATAGATTACTGCTGGAGTCAGCATGCCACACTAGTTGGATCCATACGCTCTGTTCCGATATGAGGAATTAAGTTTCCCTGATGTCACAAATTGAACAGATAACGCAATCAACATCTCCTTTGAAGTTCACATTGACCAGGTAACCGCTAGAGCGAGTTGGCAGAACTTTACTGAAGTCACTGAAGTGATCTCGCCTCACCCAGATGGAGACTTCAGCTTTGACATTCTACAAAAGCGCTGCAGGATATTTAAGATGCTGAACCTCTAGAGGGATATTTATAAATCAGTGTTTAATCTGTTATGGAAATACAGAGACCCTGCACTTCAGTCTGGAATTCCCCAGATGCGTCAGAGATAGGTCAGAATCGCTGCATATATTCTCTATTGCTGCATATCCTCTGAAGCGTTGAATCTCTCGTGTGCAACAGCTATTAGGCTACTCTGACTGACAGGCATCTGGAAGTCCCAGACAAGTGGCAGGGTCTCAGCTTCCTATCTCTGCACTCCTACTGGGAGCAATCTCCAGGCAGGAAAAGAGGTCTGCCTGAAGGCTCAGGTTTGAGCAAGACCAGAAAAGGGGAGAGATCTGTCATAAAATGTTTGACACTAGTTACTCAGAACCAGTTAACTTGGTATTTAGAACACAAGACTGCATGCGAATGCTGAAGCACTATCGAAGCTGGCTGTTCACTTGAATACAGAATTAGTTTAATAATCCTCTTCTGAAAAGATGCTGTTCAGAGCTTTATAGTTTATAATGGTTAAACAATACTGAGTCTGTATATGATAAGCTGTAGGACCACGAAGAATTTACTTGAAGGCTAGGCAGTTATAGCTGCTTCTTTGGGACTTTTCGACTAGAGTTATTTATAATATCATTCTATGTGATGCTACAACTGACACGTTTAGAATTGCCCCACTAAGTCAAGCTCTTTCAAGCATTTAAGCAGTGGAGGTAACTAAATGATCTTAAAAACAAAAGTAACTTCAAATTAACATCCTGGCTACTTTAGAAGCACAGATAAGTATTACAGACTCAAAAACTTTATCATTTCTAAAAATGTTCATTCTCCTTGGAGATGAAAATACAGCGATTAAAATAGTATTCTTAAAATTAAATAGAATTTTACTCTCACTAAAAATGAAAGAATTGGTGAAAAAATTGCATTAGGAGAGGGAAATGTCCCACCATTGTCAATGTTTTACGGGGAGATACTTGGCATGACTGATAATCAGGTAGAGAACTCCACACTCAGAAGGATACTTAAAAGTTACGACTGGTATTATTAAATGTAAGAAAGTCGGGAGTTTGATTATGCATACAAAGTCCAGCTAATACAAAGATCAATACCATCATATATTGATGACTTAAGCAAAATTAAGTGAAATGTGATAATATTGTAAGCCAAGATTAAAAACCACAAAATACATAAGTATATTACATATTGAGCTACAGCATAACATAACGTGTATCTCAAAAGGCCATTTCATATTCTCATATGTTCAAACACCTCAAGATTCTTCTGAAGCAACCAGTCTGCACTTCCTTACCCTCAAGAGCATATATGTCGATGCCTCTTTATAATGCCATAAAGCAGGTGCTGATTTTTTTGTCTGCCTTTTATGGAAAAATTAATGCATTTAGCTGTTTGAATAAACTGCATTTCTTTTATTCTCACGTTAGCTTTACCCATAGCTAGATCGCTTTTATCTTTTTTCTCCAGAGACACTTCTGTTTTATTATTGTTGGCAAAAATGGCAGCACCGTGACAATTATGTTCAGGTTTGAAACAAAACCTCTTTCTTTCACTCTCTGGGGAGCACTTATGTAAAGTCCCCTGTTCCAACTGAAGTGAAATACACTTACCTTCTGTTGGTGATGTCTTCAGATGTCTGCAGAGCCCCTCTGTTTCCCCATATGTCTCTTTAATTTTTACTACTGCTTCTGTCCCTCGAAGTTCCATGAGGGAGCGCAGTTCTTGCAGTGTGCATCCAAACTCTCCTGCATGGTTGGCCTCATTTCTTTGGTTCTTGGAATAAAAATCGCTATTTGTCATGTCACCCATTGTTGCTGATTATATTGCTCCACTCGTTACAGTTGATAGAATCTTAAAACTGTTTAAAAATTGAAGGAAAGGAATCTTGAATTCCAATCGGAGAAATTAAAAAGAATCCAGTATGTGTCCGGCAAGGACGTGGAGGATGCCTCTGGCGTGCAAGGTGTCCCTGCCTGGCTAGTGGTCTGCAGGACGGCTGCTTTCAAGGCTGCAGACCAGCTCCACTCCATTCACCATTGCCCATTATGCTGCACCCAAGCTGTAGAATCTACATGGTCATTTCTTCCTCTGGACCTTTGGGAACAAGCAGAAAGGACTCATTACAAGAGTGAGCAATAACGCTTTACAAAGGTGATATCAAATTTACTCTATTGTTGCAGGTTGAGTTGTCATTTAAGAAAAGCTATGCAGAACTGCTGTAGAGATCTGTTAAGTGCTGCGGGGAGTCAGAGCAAGGATAACACTAGCTCTGTTGTACATGAAGCTCTCTGAGGCTGAAGCTAAATGAGATGGCTTATGAATATTAATAAGTAACCAATTAGTCCAGCATGCTAGATGCACCTCCAGTATATGCTCTGGTTCATACAGCCACATCAACCTTTGACAAGAACAAAGACTCGCTCATAAAGGCTACAAGGTAACTAAAATTAGTTAAACACTACTAGTTTTCATAACAGGTTAAAGCACAACTGGTTTTCAGTGCAAGGACAGTAAAACTGGTGGAAAACCTAGAACCACTGTTACAAATTCAGAGCACATTTACATACATTACTCCTGGCAGCATGGCTTCCTGTGAAAGCAAGCAGAGCCCAGGACAGAGATGCAACGCCTGAAGGGTCCTGCCTGAACATCCAGCGCTATGCTCCATGTCATGGCACTGCCTCCTGTCAGCCCAGCACCAACACAGCTTCCCCCCACAGCAGGGATAAACATACACCCCAACACACACGCAGTGTTGAACAAACCACATTTGGATCATCTGGGAGACAGACGATGACTTGCCAAAACCAGCCTTTAAAAGCAGTTCCCAAGTTCTAATGAAGTCGGTTTAAACACTGCTAAAACCAGCTATTACATTTGGCACAGAGTTTTAACAGAGATTAAATGTTTCTTTTTTGCTTCAAGCGGGTTAGTGGGAGTGCACTGTCTGATTTATAGGTCTCAGAATAGTTTTTCATAATAAAGATCTTTACAAAAGCATACTATCAGTTTGTCTGATGATGACTGACAAGCCTGTCATAGTCAATGTACATATTTTGAACACTCTAGGTACAGCAATGCACAGTGGAAATGGGTACACACATAAAAGGCGTATACAGGATGCTAAAGTGTTTAAAGTCCCAATTTTGTATTTTGCAACAATTTTAACCTCCCTCCCACATATTAGTTAACATAACACATAGGCTTGGTCTTTCCACTGCTCTAACTGCACCGTCCTTGGTCCACATGTGAGGAAGGTCAGGTCCGCTGCATGCATTAGTTCCTCTCTGCCAGTGCTGGTATCTGCTGTGGAGCTGCCTAATGCACCTTGCTCAATCAGACAAACTGAACCTCTACCAGCCCTCTCATTTACAGAGGAAAAACATTCCTTTGATTTCTCTGGAGGAAGGAAAAGAAGGAGGGTGGGGAGGAGAGATGAAGGACCAGCTTTAACACAATATTACAGATGCAATTAAAACAGCAGGCAACTGCTACATGCTTTGTCTACCTGTCCTATTTATTGACATATATTCCAATGCCAAGAAGTGCCAACATTGATTTGATGTCTTGCTTTTCAAGTTCACAACAAGAGAACAATTTCTGCACAAAATGTGGCTTACAGTGAGCAACAAAGAACTGGAAGTAGTAATTAAAAAGGGCCTTTATTTGCCTAGCTATAGCCAAGAAGGAGATATTCTGCTCTGCCAACAACACTCAGCTTTCCATGCTTGCATGCTGAATTCACAGCATCAATTCATTTTTAGACAATTCCCTATAAAGCAAACATAAAAGACCCGACTATTGCTTTATCTGTCTTTAAACCAGATGGATCTGTATTCTGAATAGGAATAACATCAGCCTGGAGCATTGTTTTGAAGGAACTGCAGGACAGAGATAGCACACATACCCAGTAAAACAGACTTCGTCCCAGGAGCACTGCAGCACCACAACCTCCACTGATGATATGCCCTCCCTTCCCCAAAATGATGATTTCAGACTCTTTGTGGCTTCATCTATGATAAGATGCTGCCGACAGTCACATTAAAAAGCAGATTCAGATTTGACCATGGAAAAGGATACCCAGAAAAAAGGCTGTGAAAAAATGAGGCATCAATAATAATTATAATGAATAGCTAAAGTAACAGACTGGTGTTTACTTCCAGTAAAGGAATCTATTCCTTAGATAAGTACACATCAAGCTCTTGAACACAGGACATGTAAAACAGCCACCATGTTAAAAATGCAAACATGCCACTCCCCTAACAGAGAATTTACTGGGCTCTGCTAGTCCTGTGGGGTTTTAAACATTCCTCTAAAAAATAAAACTGCTCTAAAGAGCATTTGCCAAGGAGAGCCATATCCTGATCTCATTACAGATGCAAAGGGCACTGAACTCAATGTCAAAGATGTTTTCTACATGATTTTTCTGTGGAATGCACCCACCACCCTCAATCAAATCATCTCTTTTGACTCACTGTGCCATCACTACACATTAATATATTTGCTTCTATTTTTAGAAATTCACTGTCATTTGTCTGCCACAGCAAGACAGGTTTGCTGCTTTTTAGCATGACTCATCTGCCTGCTTAATTTTTAATTTCACCTTCAATTAAATATTAATCTATAAACAAATATGAAGTTCACACTTCCTTCACTCCGAGTTTGTGCTCTTTGCATTCACCTAGCATTCCAACACCAGGGAAACACCATCTCCTGGTTTTGAAAGGCAGATGACAAAATATAGAAAGCACAAGGCATGACTAACATTATTCACTGATAATGCATCTCTCATCCCCTGGAATGGGATATGGAGGTGTCACTCGATCCTTGAATCTCTCTTATGAGAAGCCCAGGAACATTGCCAGGGAGCACATCAGGTGAGCATCACTGACACATGACCATCTCTCCCTTCCCCAGTGGTTAATATTCCTTTAACAAAGGCTGAGAAGAAGAAAACTGGAGACTGGCATATGGCTGTACTACCCCACCAGTAGGGTTCAGGCTTTGCATCTCTCAAATAGATCAGATTAATACAAGTGGGTGAAATTTAGTGCCTTCTCTACAAGAAATCCAAGTATTGCATTAGGTTTGGGAAAGTTCAGCACCCTGAAATCCTGAGAGTGTAGCCTCTGACACCATCCTAGCACACGACCATTTCCTCTTCGATTAGGCGTATGTGGTCTCACCATTCCCTATGACAAGAGTTTATAGGGAAAACAGTCCTCCATGCACATGCTCAGCAAAAGAGAAATAAGAACTCCAGTAACTGAAAAAATAATTTCACATACGATGTCACACTGTTCTTCCAGACAAAAGCAGCAGCTTTTAATAAAGCTCGTTTCTTCTTACTTCTCTTACTAATGCTTCTGAAACAAGATTTAGAAACATGAAATTTAGGTTAAAAGGTTCCTAAAGTGCAGCATGCTGTGGGCAGAAAGATAAAATAGCAGCCTGTCTAGATCCACTCCAGGTACCAAAAAGTTTAATGTACTAGAAAGCCTGAGTAAAACACTACTCTCTTTTTTGTCATTTAAAAGTCAGAATTCAAGTCTTCACCTTGGTCTAAGATTCTGTTTGGCAAAGATGTTGCAGATTTTTGTGCACAAATGCATTACAAACTCAAGTTATTTTGTTGGTTTGGTTTTTTTCCTCAGTGTCTGTGTCTTGGGGAATAGGCTTCCAGTCCTGTAGAGCCCAAGTCAAATATTTTTAATCTTCTAGCTGCTTAAAGGAAATGCATGCCAATTAAAACAGAAGCAATTTGGATGAGCTAACTACAGGCCTGCTGGGAAAACCAGTCTTTGATTTCCCTAATCAGGAAAAGTCTCATCTTGGAAGCTTGTAAATATTTTCACAGTGTGTCAGAATGACTTCTGAGTAGATACCATCACCACAACGCATTGATGCTGACTCCCCAAATTCAGGATATACTCATAATTCAATTGTTTCTTCTAACCTGTCATCTCAGATTATGCTAACTCTGATCTCAAATCCAATGATGAAGGGATCTCTTGCATTACACAGGGAAGGATGGAAAGGGAATCACTTCTTTACAAATTGGCAGAGGCACAGCCAGGTCCAAAGGCCAGGGCAGAGCAATTAGCAAAGCCTAGGTACTGTTCACTCCTCGTGCAGCTGGGCAGAAGGCATACAGATTGGGTTCCTCATGAATGAAAGGAAGGAAATTAGCAGTTCCCACCTTCTGTATGTAGCATTACTGTCCCACTTGCATTAGTGTTTGACTGTAGATATAATGATAGCTGGTGCCTTGGGACTTATAGAAAAACCCCAAAGTAAGGGGGGGAAAAAGCACAGGAAATGTCACATCTTAGTGAGTAGCAGATGTTTAACCAGATTCATCTCTATTCATTTCATTAGAGATACCATTCCTCGAGAAAACAGGCCTGGAAGCAGATTTAAGGAAATCTTCTCTTGAGTCTGAGCAAAATCACCTGAGAGAGGCTTTTTGAGACCACAGATCTCAAACTCTGATGAGAGCTGTGGATGGAAAATAATGAAATCATGGCCGACCTTTCCAGGGTGAAAACTGCTGAGAAAGAAAACCATAACCGGCTCTGGAGAAGTCTCCAGATGTGCAAAATAAATTAAGTTTGGCCCAGTTGTACCACCTTTTACTATTTCTGTTCTTTTCATGTCAAGCACAAAATGCCCATCCTCTTGTGAATATAATCTTTGCAGACCAGAATGGGAAACGGATTGTCTATCCAAGCAGCCAGTGAAGCTAATCAAACACACCTACAGATGCTCAAACTCACACTCTCTTAAAACAAATACTGACTTTGAAGTTTAATTATCAGGAATGCACAAGATGCAGAAGGAACTAAGGAAAAACACTGCTTGAATAAAAGCAGGTTGGCACCTTCACAAGTGTGAAATTTGTGTTTAATACCAGGAAGCTAAGAGTAGATAAAAAAGGAGAAACTGAACTTTGTAGCTTAGTGTTGTCAAAAATAACCTGACTTCATCATTACATTTATTAATGAATTTCAAGTCACGTTTAGTTAGCTTGCACATAATTCAATCATGACTGTGAGGGTGCTGAGGCGCTGGCACAGGGTGCCCAGAGAAGCTGTGGCTGCCCCATCCCTGGCAGTGTTCAAGGCCAGGTTGGACACAGGGGCTTGGAGCAAGCTGCTCTAGTGGAAGGTGTCCCTGCCCATGGCAGGGGGTTGGAACTGGATGGGCTTTAAGGTCCCTTCCAACACAAACCAGTCTGGGGTTCTATGATGAACACGCAGGGATGAGACATTTGTACACTCCAACTAAAATGGATCCTTCATTCAGTTGTCCTTAGAAATATGTTTCCCCTGTTAATATGATGACATAAATACAAAGTTAAGGTATTATTTTAGAAAGATTAAAAAATAGGTTTGTTTTGGTTTTTTTTTCTTTTCTGTTTTTTGTTTGTTTTTTTTTTTAATTATATATATATTTGGTTGGTGTTTCATTTTGGTTTTGTTTTTTTTAAATCATAGGCAACTATCTACCATAATCCCTCAAGTAAACAATTGTTTCAGTCCTTTCAGTATGAATCCATGCTTCCAACCAGCTTGGACTTCTGGTAGCAGTTTTGTTATCAGGTAGGATAGATAATGATTCCATGCCTCCTGTAAAATATGGTTGATTATCTGAAGCAAAAAAAAAGGCACTGTCACAAAACAAATACTTATTAAAGGGGCACAAAATGTCATTTGTTGCAGTTGTACAACAAGCCTATTTACCTGGGACTTCTACCAAATGGAATCAAGCTCACAAATTTGCTGCAATTTTTATCCTTTCTTTTTTACCAGTACACTGAGATAAACCTCAAATAGCAATTGTTAAGTAAAACTACCTCCAGTGCCCTGCTACAGTGTACAGTTATTCAGCCTACAACTCGATACCAAGTCTTTTTTCCACCATTACTCATGTAAATGTTTACAGCAAAGCCACATGAACTACCAACAGGAACAAAACTATTAAAGGAATCAATTCAGTCCCATTAAAGTCAATGAAATGACTCTGTCAGTGACTTCTGGGGGATTGGATGAGGTCCTGCACATGAAATCCTTCCTCCTCTGACACCAGAATTTCACTCTTTATGAATGCTGTTAGGAGATAGCCTGCAGTAAGAAACCAAATCCCATTTATTATTGCTTATCACTGAGCTCTTGTCTGAGTTACAGAATATTCTTGGCTTTGCTGTGCAACACCCCCAACCCCTGGCGACTTCAGGTGCTGCTGCAGAGGTGCCCAGCTCACCAGCCTCAAGGGGCACAGAGCCCTGCTCACTGCAAAGCCACCTCCTGTGCCTCCAGTAAACTCTGTACTAACCACAAGTGTTAAGAACCCTCTCTCATTTCTTGCTAACACTAAAATGAATTTGTTTTGCTTTGCTCTCAGTGATAAAGTGAAAGGTTGTTTTTCATTAGCTATTTATCTTCTCAGGACTCTAATTCCACACTAAAGCAGCTACTGGATTCCTTTTATTCACCACCTCCCTACACACATTCCTGCTCTTCAGGGTTGCGCTTCTGGCACTGAACAGAGACCCATTCTACACCTTTGTAAGCTTTAGAAAATTCTGGTTTTCATGTATACCTGCATTCATTTTATACAAACACAGCACAGTTGTTCCAAGGAAGGAGCAGTTCCAAACTTCATTATCAACTTAATTGAAAACATAATTGGAAAAAAAGCTAAGGATATTCAGAATTCAGATAGTCAGCTATCATTAAAGCAGACGTAGAAAACAATTTAGGTTAAATGCTCTAAGAGCAACAGCTGATCAGCTAAGGAACATATCCCAGAACAGATCTGGGATCCAGCACAGATCATGGAACCAGTTACCAAGCTTGGGGCAGGGGCATCCTCTCGCTAGCATAAAACACACAAAAGATGCATTATCCATCTATGGTGTAGTAGAGAGATCTACGGATCATGTATGAGCTCCTTGTACATTTGCACTTACACATTACCAGATATCTTAAATCTAGAATTTGAATTACAATGTGACCTTTACCATCAAGAAGGTATCGGCTTCAAGCACATAATGTCAAGGAATTTTGAGAAGTCTATGCTCAGCTCTACCTGGTATCTGATTATATCTCATTTTAATTATTAAATTCTCCAGAGCATCTTAAAAGCAAGAGGTTCTCTAGCGCCTTACAAATAGCATCTTCAGATTGATAGACACGGATTAAATGCATCCGACAGTCCTACTCTACCACACACCACCAAAAATCTGGGGGCTTTTTTTCAACCTGTGCTCATACGGGACACTCAATTTGGTTCCTAATTTTCTTTTCAAGTCCATTATTAATAATTTCATTACAACAACATTAACTGGCCTCTCTAATCTTCATACCTTAAGACTAATTCAAAGTTTTAATACTGTGGTAGATGCTGCCATTGCTCCTGGTAAGTACACATAAATCTTAACCTCAATTTACCTCCCCTTCTCAGATGTTGAAACAGTATTTGACAGAGACTTTTTATCTTAAAAATATTATCTGTGTTTGAACCATCTATCAGCCTTTTAATCAATAAGCTACAATTTCTACTCACAATCCTCCTTTGGCCTGTAAATGTCAGAAAACCAGCATGGGAAAGTGCCTTGCTAATTGTTTAGAGAGTTCTTGAGTGATAGCAGAAACATTTCCGGTACTGGCCCAAATTTTGTCATAAAAGTAGTCTCAAATACTTAAATGAGGCCAGAATTGTATTTTTTAAATAAGCTGGAGATAAATGGAGGCCTCTTCCTCCATGGATGGAAGCAAGAGCAGCACATCTATACTTCTGAGGAAGCACAATGGAAGAGCACTCATTAATGTGAAATACACATTTGATGGATTACTTTGCAGTAAAAGTTGACAAGTATCCTGGTTTTTATAAGTATGGCTCTACAGCATAGATAATAAAGACTGAGGAAATCCATAACTGATCAGCTGCAGCAAAATTCATTGTGGTGTGTCTTGTTCTGAACATTGAGGGTTGAAGGCCAAAACCAACTCTTGCTTGGTCAACCTGTATCTCCTTACATCAGCTCAAATGGCAAGGATGAAACCAGAATAAAAACCGAACCTCTGTCAGCAATCATGGCAAACAGGTCAGTGGGGTTTGTACTCTTAACATGAAATGTAGATAGAAATTACATCCAGCATGCAAAAGTCCCAGTGGCTGTTTTACTAAAACCACCTATTTTAATAGCCGTATTCCTGGGATCGATGATTATTTAGGAGGTGTCACAGTTTGTTCTAGAACCTACCACAACTACTTCACAACACATGCAATTTACAGGCAAGATTAAATCCACATATTTTTCACGGAGAAAACCTTTCACATTTTAACATCTATTTCCAAGCTACTGCAGTATGATCGAGTATTGACACTCAGATCCCCAAGAAAGAAATTCAAAATTCTACACAGCAACCCAAGGGAAACCATTCAGGGAAAAGATTAAACCAAACAAAACCAGCCCTGGACTTGCTATGCTGTTTTCTCTGTTCTTCTCTCAGCAGCTACCATATAAATCAACCAACCATCAGCAGTGAAAAGGACTGGTTACCTACCGATAGACAAGTCCACCTTTAGAAGAAGGAAAAAAACTCGGAGCATATTAACAGGCTGCCAACTGAAAGACAGGAGAGTCACAGCACAGCCATACCAAAATGGAATCAAGATTGCTATATTTAGCCAAAAATGCTCCATTTCGTAGAATCACAGAATGGCTTGGGTTGGAAAGGACATTCAGGTCATCCAGTTCCAATCCCCTGCCATGGAGGCAGATACCTCCCACTAGACCAGGTTGCTTTCAGCCTTATACATGCAATAATGTCTTTTACCTACAAATGGCTTTAAAACTGAGAGCAGAGGAATCAATTTTTGCAGTTACTCCGCCTTATATTTGTCAGAGGGTTCTCAAGAAGAGGCATCTTATTATGCTATTATGATTTAAAGCCATGAAAGCAATACTGAAGCTTTTAGTGCAGCACCATTGGTGGTTAAAGAGATTAAGAAAACCCAAGTTCCATGCAAAAGGACTCTAAGCAGAATAATGAAACAGGAAGAACACAAAATATGAAAGAAACATCATCTGATTGTTAAAAAAGCACAATATATCGTTCCTTCATGAGTGACTACAAATATATACAAGTGGCATTGGAACATGCACATTTCTCACACACACTGCTCCCATAATGGCTGTAAAAGAAAACTGCATGCTATTTGTTCAAAAAAATTTATATGTAGTCCACCAAAACGAGAGCAGAGAGACCAAATTATAATTAACAACTGTGCTTGGTGCTGTAAGAACCATCAACGACAGATTTCGGTGGTGGTGTTGCCCACATATTTCAAAGCAAGTGACCATCTTCATTTCTGGGGCTCGAACCACAAAAGGGTTACGTGCAGTACCAGGATATCAGCCACGTGGAATGTTTTAGTTTTGCCAGGCAGGATTTTTAAGCAAAGAGCCAACACATCTCACTGAACAGGAGATGCGAGTCCAGCAGGTGCCAGTCACAGACAGACCAAGTGGTCTACTCCCACAACACATCACTCAAAGCTCACACCAGTGCTTCCCAGCAGCACAATGTACATCTGTAAAAGCCACACAAGTTCTAAAAGCTTTCTTTTAAGCTCAGATTGTTCTTATCCTGCTTCCTACCTAGTTACATCAGCCACCAGCAGTGAAACAACCCATGCCTTCTCTGGGTCTGCTCCTCACACACACTAACGAACAGTACATGCTGTATTCCTCACTGTATGGCTGCCCTGCGGAGTCAGACCCATCTCTGGACCACCTCCATGACATCAGAAGCCTGCCCTGCATGCCACCCAGTTGCCATGCATCTTTCAGTAGCGAAGCACCCCAACCTGCATCATCACTCCTCTGCAGTGGAGAAAAAGGCTGCTCCAGACTGCGCACAGCCTCATCTTTATCTTCTTTTCTATTGACAGCTTTTCGCCTCCCTTTGACTTACCTGATCACTCCCCACAGACACACAGTACCTCCCTATTTTGTACAGTAATGGGTAAGAAGACACAAAGCAATTCCTATTACAGTGCTGACAATACCGTTGCGTGCGTTCTTCTGTTTTGCTCTAAATCTCATCAGGAATTATGTCAAATTAAAACACATAGTTGCCTTACCTACCTCCTGAGATCAGTTAAGTAAACATATAAAAACAAAGCCTACCCTGCTGCGTGACCATACGTTACACAGCATGCCTAAACATAAACCATATATGCCTCAGAATTCAAAAGCAGCACAATGTGAAAATATAGCAAATGTAAAAATCAAACTTTAAGAGATTTTGGATTACTGAAAAATGAAGCTACCAGTATTTTAAGACCCCCAGCACACATATTAGAATTAAGTTCCTATAAAACTTCACATCTGTTTAAATCTCCTGTATGCCACTGAACTCTGTGCATAAGTACGCAAACACAGGAAGAAAAATCCTTCAGCTCTGCTGCATCTTGGGGAAAACAAGTTATATGGTAGAAGACAAAACGCACCTTTCTTCATAAACATGTAACTGCATTGTGCTCCAAAAAAAGCTGCATAAAACTTTTTTAGAGTCATATCAAAAGGCCCAGCTTTACAACATTTCTCTTTAAAACCTTCAAATTACCTATCTTAGCTACTGACCATAGATCCAAACCTTGAGAGCTTTTCATTCCAGCTTCAAACGCAAACATCCTCAGCCACAAGCATGCGCAGATTCTGCAGGTAATACAAAGTTACAATAATATCTTGCAATTGAAACTATACTTTGGTTAGATTTTCCTTAGAGGTTTTCACAAATACAGCCAACAGAGCTAGAAGAGAACAAACAGCCACCCCATATAGCTCCCACACAAAGAGAAAGCCACCTATACCTCTCCCAACTTGTATGGCCAAACATCAGGTAGCTTATTGCTATTACCTGCCACAAAAAGCACATGTGATTCTTGTTCTATTTAACTGGGGGAGAAGGGTGGGCAGCATTCATGGAAGACAGAATCTAACATCTACCATGAAATGTTTAATCTATAAAAAGAAAAAAAAAAATCAAACATGCCTTCTCCACAGTGATTTCTAGCTATGAACATCTTCACCACACTGAAATAGAAGCAGAGCTACCAGAGAGGTAAAGTCAGCAGCACGTAAATCCATGTAAAAGGATGGGAGAGAGATGAGAGAGAAAGAAAAAGAAAATTCCCTGCAGGACTCAGTTGTACAATAGAAGCTGTCATCCAAGGTCACTCTTAAGAAAGAGAGCAGCCAAAAAGGAGGTTTTAAATCTCAGTGGGCATTAGCTGAAAGACATACAGTGATGGCCTGCAGTGATTTTAAATAGGACATTCACAAAGGATTAAAAGTATATATGTATCAGTCAAATCAATCAAAATACCAGACTTTTGCTAAACGCTCCCTGCACAGATTACTCTCACATACAGAGAATCAAGAAGTTGTTTTGGAAAAGAAATTACAAACCGCAGCTTTACTGAAATCATAGGGACACACCGTATAAAGGCCTCAACCACAAGAATGACGTTGCTCCTTTCTACTGAAAACACCTGAGCAAGATGACAAAGGTTTAACACCACTGGGAATAAAATAAAGGAGCAAACTAGCACCCTGCGCTAGAGCTGACAGAGCGGGGAGCACGCTGCAGGGGGGGACTGGCACTGTTTGATCTCAGCTCCTCCCGAGTGGTGCGGCACCACATCACCTGGCCACGGCTGGACATGCAGGGGTGCGCCAAAGCTGTCCCAGAAATTCCTTAGAAAGAATAAAAAGAATCTGGGGAGAGGCATTTCAAAAGCAAACTGTTCTTCACATTCAGCTCTAAGGAAAGCTATTTGATTTAGCAAGCTGTTTTAAAAGGGTGGAGGGGGAATCACTCTTCCCTCAAAAATGTATACAGTACAGACACTACTCTTCTGCTTCACAACAGCAACATTTGGAAAACTATTTAACCTTTCTATTTTTATCTGGGTGCATTCAAATTACCAATAATGTACAACATGCTGTAACAAAACCACTGATGGAGGGTATAATTTTCCCTCAAGCACATTATCCTAGCTGGTGGCCTAGAAAAATACATTGATAAAACAGCAGCAGACATCAGTTGATGGATAAAAAGCGATCACAGTTATGTAGTAGATGTTGCTGCCCAACCTTAAAATCATACAATTAGCCAAAAAATAAAAACAGTAGGATGGGACATACTAACACCACCACGTTATTTATGGGGCCATACTAAAACTCCACCTACAAATATGGTTTTAAATAGACCAACAGATTATCATCTCACAATTTAGCTATTAACACACAGGTTTATTTTAAAGCCATCATCATGCCTGGTACTTTTATTAAATATCTTCTTCCTTGCCAAGTTCAATCGGGATCTCATCCTAACCATGATGAGCTTTTAATTTTCTTTTCTATTAATAGCAACTTAAAAATAAAATGTTCTCTTTCGAAACTGTAAAGCTGTAACTTTCTTTAGGAGCTGCAAGGGGGAAGAGAGATTAATCTTCCCACTCTGCATCTCTTAATACACATTAGCTATCTGCATGTATGGGAAAAAAGTAAGAGGACAAGTAAGAAAAAGGAATTTTCTCTAAAAGTATCTTAACTGTAATTCCACACAAGCATTTATCATGGCTCCAGAGCAGTAATAGGGAGTTATCAAAATACAGGAAATAAATACTTCAAGAATTTCCACCTAGGTTTTGAATAATTCTCAGTAATTCTCTTGTTGGTCATCACTAGATAATAGATTGATGAATGACATAGCTGAAGGATACAGAGGCTCCTGCCCAGCAAAGCTCGTCAGCAGATACTCAAATTTCAGCATAATTGGGTCCACACTAATTCCCCTGCAAATGAGGGAAGATGGAAAGTTAGAGACGAGTATCATAGCACTTTGGGCCATCTGACACGTGGATTGGATTGTTCCAGCTGCTTTTCTTCTGTTGCCTCCTTCAAGTAACAGCAGAAGAAGGGACAGACAAGATCATCCACAGGCATAGGATCTAGAATGGGTTATCACCACATGCTGCAGCACTCGCTTTCACCATCACACTGCAGTGCTGCCTTTACTTGCAAGAAATGGAATCAATAATACCAAGTCCTAGGCTGTCGTCGAAATCAGAGAGCTCTACTCTCTCCAGAAAAGCAAGGGACCAGTAACTTCAGCCTGCACAAACACGAGAGAGGGCAGAGCCCACGGTACATGGCAGTGCTGGACGGACCCACAGGTGTGCTGCTCCATGCATCCCTCCAACCCAGCTTCCCACGCTGGGAGCTGCATTGTCCTGCTGTGAAACCAGTGCACAGGCCAGGCCCTGTGCTGCTTCGAAAGGCATTTTCTCTCATTGAATGCTTGTGACCTCTCTTTTAGGATATGGGCCTTGCCACAGCTCTTCAGGCCTATCTTTATCTAACAATTGGAACACTGAAATGTGTTTTAATGAGGGATAAACTGAGACCATCTGGATGGCTCAGCTGCTACAGAGCATAACTGTTTGCTGATTTTAACCATGTCTCTCACAGAGAACATAGACCTGTGGTGCACAAAGTGCACTACTTTGATTTCTCCTTGTAATCAAATGTGTTGATCTAAAAATCCATTTCCAGCAAATTGTCTGTTTTGGGAACAACTCCCTCCTCAGCTCTGAACCATGGGGATGGGGATGAGCAAAGGCAATTGGGCTGAACAGGTATTTTTTAAGAGGCTGACAGCGAGCATTCTCAGTGAAATCTTCCATTTTGGAACATGAGCACTACTTATTCATGAACAAATGTACATTTTTCAATTGTAAATCAATACTGAGTGCTGGGTAACTATACTGCTATCAGAATATATAATTTGTTGACCCTATCTATATATATTCTGCAAGACAAACAGTGAGTCTACTTGGGGAGGTAAAGAAAACAACTCCTTGTAGGTTAACTTCCCATGTATCCTTATGGCATGGTCATAAAAGTGGCAGCATGGAACAAATGGAGCAGCAAAAGCCTCTTCCCACAGCTCCACAAAGCACTGCCTTTTTCAGTATTACCTTGCTGTTAGATAAGCATCTTAGGTTTATGTCACTCAATCAAACTGCACCATTTGTCCGCAATTACCCAGCAATTTTAGCTTAGGATAAGCCTAGGATGCTGCTCAAAGTGGGGCTTTCCATGCTACCTGCTGCCCCTTTCAGCCATCACTACCCTCAGGCCACCGGCAGTGGGGTGAAAATATCTAACTGCACCACTTTTATTTGCCAGCCAAGATTTATACCTGATTGTACAGACCAGAATGCTGTGATTTTAGTTTCTCAAGATGAAACTGTTCCACTATGTAGGAAGAAAAATCAAACCACCACATATTTAATGGTCAGCAGAAGAAAGCATGAGAATAGTTCTATATACTATTAGAATTCTCCCTAGGTAGATGGGAGACTTCGGCTCAAATCTCAAACGGAACAAGGCACCAAACCCTAACTTCCTATGTTCCTCAGGTCCTTCTACATTAGAAGACAACAAGCATTAGCGCTTTGTGAAGCTCCAAATTCTAAAGACTTCAGCAAACTTCACAGCTGCTTTTGAAGAGACCAAAACTGCATGTGAAGGTGTTGGGAACGGTTACATGTGTGTGTAATGACTTCCACCAAAACAACAACATACACCCTTAACAATCTGAGATTGAAACATTCTGTTTCAATTAGTTTAAGTGCTGTTAATTATGCATTCACCAGAAATGACAGCTTTAACTTCTGATTCCAAGCAGATCTGAAAATTAAAAGCATAAACCCAATGACTGTTCTTGTAAGTAGAACACACTTGGGGATAACTGAGATCTTATGGAATTTAGCATATTTTTTTTTTAGCATACCTTTTCTTCATCTAAATAAAGTTTCTGGGGAAGAAAAGTAAAGGTCCTCTGTTGATTATACCTCTCAAAAAGTGATGCAATACAGAATGTTCTGGCCTTTGACCATAAAGTGATTATCTGAAAATGAAATTTAAGTAAGCCTTGCATTCATTTCCTATCAGAGTATCAAAAAAATGCCTAAAAGAGAATTTTTGGAAGAAGTATCTTGAGACATTTGGAAGAAAAACCCCCCAAAATGCTGAGATAGATTGACAACCCCCATTTCTGAAGCTACATCTAGTACATTGTATTGCTTTATTGATTTGTTGGGTTCTCAATTCTTTTAGGTATAAACGCTGCTACAGAAACATCAGTTGGTTACTATGGTATTTTGCTGCCCATTTCTAAACCAAAAGGGCTTTGCTAAATCTCTGAATTCTTGTCACAACCGAACTTCTGAAATTCCCTGACCATGAATGACAGTCACAGATTCACTCTAACTCCGCGTCGCTCCATCGGTCACCGGGCCCAGGCAAAGGATTCCGTTATTAGAGATGCAGATACATCTACAAATGAATCAACAAAATTTAATCCCTGCCTCTACAGGCAGAAGGGGTAACAAGGAATTACCTGCATTTTGTCACAAGTTCTGCAGAGATCCATGTCTAAAAACAGCAAGAATCAGTGATACTATCAGGTTGTGTACCAGGTGTACTAGTTTAACACAACCATATCGTAAACACTGGGATTTCCATGATTAATCTTAAGAGCACTGCTTGACTCATCCTCCTGCACTGACTTAATACCTGAAATCTGCAAGTAAACAAAAAATGTAATCCAGCTGTTCCCGAGGTTTGCATACTAATCAGCTCCTATATATTTCCAAGAGAAGCAAATTCACACCTCCTGACAACAGATTTGTTTTTCATAGTTATGTTCTGTGGACCCATCTGCAATATTTCACACATCAGGGAATTAAAGCCACCTTACTTCTAACAATTTTGAGCAATCTCTGAATCTGTTTTTTAATCAGCAATCATACAAGGTTAGCATTCCCCCTCGGCAACCTTGAGAATAAAGAAAGGAAATTGTCAATTTGCCAACAACAATCTTGGCATGTTTGAATACAACCCAAAAAAAAAAATAAATAAACTTATATCTCAGAAAATTAAGCAAAACTAATCGAAACATAAACCACATCTGTGACTTGCATGCACCAAACCCACGTGTCATCCCAAAATGCATATGCAGTCTGCTGCTCCCGATGTCAGGGAGCAAGCCAGCCAGGTTGTGGATTACCCAGATACCACCTCTTGGTACAGCTTACATAAACCTGGTACTCCCTCTGTAAATCAGTGCAAAGACCTGAGGTGAGCACTTTAAATACACAGCTTTATTCGCATCTATTTGAGTGTCCACTGTTTTGCTGCTTTTGAAAATGAATGTAAACCACTTCCTCAGATGTGTTCCTCACTAACCTGATGTTTAGGTTGCTTTTTGTAATCCCTTGCAAGAACAGAACTTAGCAAGTTCAGGCACAACTATTTAAGAAAGCACCTTCGGTCCTATTGTCAAAAATTATTCCAGCACTTGGGAGCTGCACCCATGGAATACACTGAGCAGAACAGACTATCTCCGTATCTCTGTACCAGCAGCTCAAGTGACCTTCAAGAAATTATGCAAATAGTAAAAATCTTCATCTACCATCTCAACTTATTTTAGCATTTTTCAAAGCTGCAGCTCGCCCATGCCTTCCCATGACTGCCAAAACCACGTACACTGTACACCTTCTTTTAACAGGGTGAAAAACATTCCTGTAGCACTCTCTGTACTCCTGCTCTTCACTTACATCACAGCCAAAAGGCAATGACACAGGAAAATCTGTGTATGTGCCTGTTTATCTGCTTCTCTGGTTGACCTGATCTGCCACTTGCAAGCACACAGGAACAACAGCTTATTTGCTGAATCTGTTTACCCCACTGTCATTCAAGATGTAGCATGATGCTTAAATAGGCAACAGTCAGATTAATATAATTGAGGATGCAGTTCAGAGTAGACAGGAAGCCACGCTGCAATTGCAAAGCGCTTTTTCTCTTATGATTAAAACATCCCCAGGGTTCTATCCGTATAAAGACATACCCGCAGCAGAGATGCACAGAAGCCAGAGGACCAAGAGAGACGAGTTCTTCCTTTTCAGACTAGCTCCACGGTTTGAAAGGAAGAAACATGAATCACGCGAAGTTGCCGTTTTCATTGCATAAGAACCACTGGCGGATTTGTCATTCCTTTCGACACATTATCATCAGAGCTATATTTCTATTACAGAAGACGTTTCAGGCACCAGAATGAAATCCCAGCACACAGATACAGAAAATCTCTTAAATGGCCTAATTTTCTTTTACTGCAGTGACATATGCCTCTCTGCTATTCCCAAACAGATTAGAAAGACTCTGTCCAAACACAACAGAAGAAAAGCAAATAAGGAGCAAATCAGTGAATGAAAAGGAACTCAAGTCTTCAGCATCACAGGACTGACCAGCAAAATTCAGATTTCTTTGTACTGTCATTGCTATTCCCAGTAGAGGAAAAAACAGATACGCAGAGTACAGGCGGCCTCCTCCTGTAGAGATCCAAACACTGTTATCACAGATGGTAGAGGAAAAAGTAATATTGCTGCTGTAGACGCTTGCTGAAGTCTTTCTGACTAGTCTCACGTAAGCTATTTAGTACCTCAGCACAAAAATATGAAAGCATTTCACTTTGAATTACTTGTCCTTGCTCACAAGTTGTCAAGGAAGTCTGAAGAATAGTAACACCAAGAGTAAAGTAACAGCGGTGGAAAAGGGCTTATCAAAGCCTACCATTACCTGCAGCATTTCACAGGTCTAACGACGTTCAAAAGCAGTGTCCACAGACAGAAACGCTCTGCTGCAGCCAGAACTGCACGACAGCCACATCCCCCCCACTTGATAACCACCAACTCAGTGTTAAAACTTGGTATAATGATTTAAGTGACATTTGCCCTAGAAATGAGCCCTCCAACTCCTACTGAAGCACACAGGAGTCACAAGTGGAATAACAGACAGAAACTATTTCTGTATCTGTGCAGAGTTGATCTTTGCCTTTTCTCTAGCCTAGATTTATATCTCCCTTAAGTGATCAGTGTTGGCCTAATTCTACTCCCATTTACTTCAGCTGAAGCTTTGCCATCAACTTCAAAAAAAAATGGATTTAACCCAATAGAGTTCATTTTGATAAATTCTGCTTGCAGAGAGGAGGACCTCTGCTTCTCCATCAGAGGATAGGATGATGTATTTTTACAACAGGCTTCACAGCTAGATGACATTGCTATGTCCTACATTCACATTTTGGTTTTGAGCAACACTGCAGTTCTGAAGCAACTCCTACAACCATCCCTTTTTATTCCATGTTAGTTCAGTTTGCAGAACAGCTTTGGGGCTCATGAACTAAATTTCTTTTGGAGGAAGCAAAGCAGAAGCCCCACTGCAGGTTCACACCAAAAGCACCCACCACGTACAGATCTGAAACAATTGCAGGTCTTTGGAAAGCTGTCACATGCAGTGAGCCCATGCAGTCCAAAGGCTCAGACAAAATCTAGCCCAACATAAAACCTGCACAGATGCAGAGGCCCCAACACTGACTGCTTCAAGCTATTGATCCTAATGATCTGCTCCTAATGCACCAAATGACCTGCTGATACAGACACATTTCTAATTCCAGTTCTACTTCTTATCTCTAGAATCTTTTTATTTCCCATTTAGCATTAGAGATATTCATGACCTTCTGTGGTTTATTACCAGATTCTTACTTAAACAAATTTCCTTTTTTGGATTATGGCCTCAGACCTATGCCTCCAGCTTACAGGGAACTGACTCTATTTGTTTAAAATTCTCTCCCAGAATCAACCTTCCCAGACATTTTTAGCCAAGAGATCATTTGTTTAGCAGTGCATTAACCAGTACTGCTCTGGAACATCTCATTTTATGCACTAGGCCTAAGAACTGCAGTGAAACTTAGGCACCTGCAAATCCATGATCAGAATACAATATTGAAAGGAACACTACAAAAGGAGCCCTTTGGAAAAGGGTCAACATTTCAAAACCCATATTACCTATGTAGCAGGAACAGCAATATTTTAGGGTTTTCAGCTTCGGCAGAAGGACGGACCATTACCGAAGGTATGCCTGCAAACACTACAGTGGGAATGAAAGAAGATGTACTGAAAGACTCATTTAAAAAAACACCGTCAGAGAAAGAGTAATCCCAACACAGCACGGCACAGACACTCGACAGGGACAGAAGTCTGACTGCTTTCATGCAGGTCGAATACGTCAGGCTTTACCCAGCTAAAATTCCCTTTAACAACTATATCCTAAAAGTCTTGGGAAGCCTTCTGTCTGAAGGAGCATCTCGTTCTGCCAGCAAACTGCCTCTGGAAACCAGGATTTACTTTAATTTATTGCTCACACCCCAAGATTAGGACAGACATCTCCTGACTGGCAGAGCTCTAGCTGCAGGACTGCCTGCCCCTTGGCTCTGCTCTGACCTAGGCTGGGCACCTCTACCTCTGCTCCGCCTCTCTGTTCTACCCATGGAGGCCTCTGAAGGATGAAGTGAGAATTCCCCTGGCAATCCTCCTTTTAACAAGGGAAGGAGCAGTAGTTACCCACTCATTTTTATCCCTGTAACCGTAATCAGCCCACCCTGTATTTCAGCAGCGCCACCTTCAAGTTAATAGAGTGTAAATTTTGTCACAGCTCATTGTCTTCTTTTGTTTACTATTTTGTGGTGCATCTATCACTAATCCCACTGCAGCATAATTCACCAATGGAAGGTGACACTTCCAGGAAGGGTGCTTTAACAACAGAAACACTAATTAAGAAGCACTATAATTATACTGCAGAAACAAGTGACAAACTTCCTGCATAGCACCAAGTACATGGACTCAAGAAGTCCAGATTAAGTCAACGTTTTTTTCTCATTGCCCTAACTTTCATATAATTTCACACAGTAAATGGAAAACTCATCTAGAAATGTGGGGCAGGTCACTTAGCACTGTTGCAAGCAACTCCATAATAATATTTAAAACGGAAAGACTTTGAGACTATACCTGTAATGTTTTTCAAATTCCCTACACAGGACAAGCCTGTGCTGCTTTCACTCCTCTTTCAGCACCTTCCACTTCTGCCTGTCTGAATTCCACCTGATGGAATCAACTAAAGACACCAACAGAAAATCATATACCTGTCATGTAAAACTATAAAACATCAAAAAGGAAGCCAAGTTGGCCACACAGAAAGCATAACCTCCTACACCAACCAATAAAGCACGAACTGCCGTTTCAAGTCAGTGTTCCAAGACTGGTAGGACCCTTTGACTCCAGAGGTCCCATCAGACCGACAGTTGTACATGACTCACAAAAACACAGGCTCACACTTCCGTGAGTTTCTACTTTCAAATTAAACCCAACTTTTTTAATCCTTTTCTCCATTTTGTTTCATAACAAAACTATAGGATAATTTTGGTGGGAAAGGATCTTTGAAGGTCACCTAGTCCAATTCATTGCCAACTTTAAATGTGAAATAGGGTCATACCCAACTGAGCTCTGAATATCCTCAAGGATGGAGATTCCCACCCATCTGGGCCACTGTTCCCATGTTGGAACATCCTCCTGGTGAGCAAGTTCTTTATATTTAATCAGAATTTCCCTTACTGCAACTTCTATTACCTCATATCCTTTTGCTGTGTACCTAAGAGACGAGCCTGGCTCTGCCTTCTTTTATAACCCTCCACTGGGCAACTGAAGAGCAACCCCCTAAGTCATCTCTTCTCCAGACTGAACAACCCCAGCTCACTCCACCTCTCTTCGCATGCTGTGTGCTCCCTACCTTGATGGCCCTTCACTGGACTTCCTCCAGTTGTATTTGTCCTGTTCTGGGGAGACCAAGACAGGTCCCAGCACTCCTGCTGTAACTTCACAAGTTTTAAACAGAGAGAGGAAGTTAAAAAGAGTGAAGTTGACAGTTATTAAGAAGTTTAGTGACCAGATTTTAGCTCAGGCATCCTGCAAATCACAGTTAAGGTCTACCTGCCATACCAAACTGGTTCCATTGCTCATACAATGCCATCATTTACACAATACCTCCAAGAGTAAATGAAGAGTGGATATAATTTGCCAAAATCATTGGGAGTAGGACTTCATTTTCAGAATCAATGATCAGTTTTCATAATTGGTACTGAGGAAAATAAGGAAACATTTTACGTATAATGAAGCACTTCCATTTGATGGAAAAGGTAAACCTAGAGTGCATTTTCAGAACCACATTTCAACCTCAAGGTCAAATTCTGCAAATAAAGATTAACTACATTTATTACATACAGGATTAGCCACGTAAGAGCGATTCTTTTAAAATCTCTTTTCCTTCAGTCCACAAAATATTGGAATTAGGGGATTCGACTCCCATCAGTGAAGGAGTTCAATACATTTATAAACCTCCATTCACTGTTGCTATCAAGCCACCCTTGTTAAAAAAAAAATAATTTTGATTGTTAAGGGGAAAATAAACATATATATATCTGTTTACTAGCTCTAGCAGGTTGCATAATTCCCCCAAATAATCCATGCAATACTGATACTTGCTATATTGGAAGTTTCACAGCATACACAAGAATGCAATACCTAAAGCTGAACACCAACATTAGGGTCCAAGACACTATGAGGCTATTAATCATCTCTACCTTTGTTTTACAAATGCAATTTGAAAAAGGAGGCTGTGGTAAAGGCAACAGGAAATCAAAGCAGCATTCAGAGATTAGTAACTCAACCAGCTTTCCCAAGACTGAAATTTATCCCAAAGGGAAAGGTCTGGACATGCACTAAAGTGGGCAGGCATCATGTGAAGTGGCAGAAAAACAAAGGACCAAATCAATTAGTACTTCAGTGAAGCCACAATATTAATAAAGAGAGAACTTGTGCATGAAGTCATTCTCTCTTGTTTAACCAAAGTAAGATCAGCGCTCACCTAGAAAAAGCAACAGGGAGGCAGTTGGCAGCACTGGTAACAAGGGGTAGCACCCTTGGCATGGGAAAGGATGTTAATTTAGCTCTTAAATGTCTTATAGTCTTATCTCATACTCAGCAGTTGGGCAGCAGGAGTTATGCAACTCTGCAGCACCCGTAGAGATGTGGAAAGTGGAGTCTGTCCACAGCACCAGCAGAGCACTGCTGTCATACTATGTGTCAAGGAAGATGGACAAGCAGAAAAACAGGAGAATGAAGGAGTCATTCAAACTGTCTAAAGAGAGCAGGAGAAGACCTTAAGCCTCTCCCAAAGAACTGTGACCCAATGGAGATGATAGGGAAAGACTAGTATCGATACAGACCTTCACCATGGAATTCAGCTGAAAGAAAACCTACTGATGCTGCTTTGTAGCATGGCTTTCCCACTCCATCTCATGTTACTAACCAACATCCTCACTTCTGCTTCTCAGGTACCAGAACTTGACAGGCACAGACTAGTTTGGCTGAGTTGTCTAAATATGAACATCATTTCCAGCCTGCCTAGACAGTTTTTAAAAGGAGAACCAGCATGAAAAAGATATCTGTTGCAGAGAAGTCAGCTGGTTAGGGTGGATATGGTGATTCAGGCTCTAAGCCTTCTTAAATTTACAACCCGCTAACCAAATCTGTGTCCATATTCAGATGAAGTGATTGGGCAGTGAAGTTCAGAGCAGTAGTCTTTTAGAGGCAAATCCAATTAGGATTGGATTTCATTTCTTTAAAGGTGCCTAAAGTTCCTGAACAATGACTGAACAGCTTTCTAAGGCACCCTGCAATAACCTTTATGTTACGATGCACATGGATTTTGCAACACATAGAAATCTCATTAGTAGCAAGAAGGACTGTAGGACTTAACCCACATGATGCATTACCATTGACATGCTCCCTATGGAATTAATAAAGAAAATGCAAACACTTTCTAAGTCAGTTTTTTACAACAGTAAATAGCTTACAAATGGTTCCACAGCCACTTTTACTGGTGCACATCGGCTCCAATCATTCCTTTACCTCAGCTGAAACCTCAGCCCTTAATTATCAGCCACTGTTAAGACCTGATATGTCTCCTGATACTAACAGCATACCTTCCCTACAAAAACTTATAATCATTCTTTGGGAGTTTTATACCTTCACTTAAGAAACTAGGCAATTACAGCTTGCTCATGTTCTATTTTGTGGTGCCAGTAGTTTTCTTCACCTTGAGAAAATTTTGCATCATTATTCTAATTACAATAAGTGGGAGTACACAAAATCTTTCCAACAAAGGAAAGAAACTGAGATGGCAGATGCTGACATTTTATACTGCAAAATACCAGAAGGGGAAATAATGAAATACTAGAACTGCCACTTAGCCAGGTAAGAGTCAGCTGCTGTAAATAAAAAACTACATTCTTTGAAAATCATTCAGGTGTTGATGAACTGCCTCAGTTATTTATACTGTTACAGAATAAACCTACAGTGACTAGAACTGTTTATTTAAAAGAATAGTTGCCAGTACAACACAAACAGTATGTATGTGTTTGCGATGCATTTATAACCCCAAACCCCATGCAGGCAAGTTTTCCCTGGTGTCCTGACACACCGTCACGCATGGAAAACACATGTTGTTTCCTGAAGAGCTTTCACATGACATTACCGTGCTGAACACAACTGTGCATTTAAATGCTCTACTATACCGTTTCCATGCACAAGAGGGCTGCCTGCCTAGCCAACTGTGATACCCAACGTCCCAGATGCCATGGAGCAACTGCTCCCCAGCGTTTTGAGGAGAGTGAAGGAGTTGAACACTTTAACAGTTTCCTCTTTAAGTTCTCAAATTTATTAAGGTCTCTGTGCTAGGAAAACTAGAAAGTTTGGATTCAAATAAAATACATAATTACGCAGGATTTTCTCAATCAGAGAGAACTTCAGCGAAATAGAACGAGGACCCTACATGTGTACCTGGTTTAGATGGGCAGAACTGAGGAGTCACAGCCACCTCTTCTGCAGAAGAAACCTTTGGATATTTATGCAACCAGAGAAGTCATAGCACTCTTTTAAAATACAGAGTAAATTCAGTTTCAGTCTGTCCTCCAGATAGCACAGATTTCTCTGTGTTGTACTTGAGTAACCTCTTACATAATCCATCAACTTCCTTATTTTAAAATACATATAAAATACTCTGAGTTTGAGTCCAGTGATAACAAAGTAGTCACACAAATCTGAATGCCTCTTAAACCCACTTTCTTCTTTTGACAACTGCCTGAGAACAGAGAGTGCAGTGAGCTGTTCTTCCTTTAAATTTAGCTTCTACCTCTGTGGAAACTCCTTCCAATACTCCAGTATTCATTGCCTGGTCTTTCCATTCAAGCGGAAAGGGACAATGGACCTGATTTGGCTGGCCCATTCTCATGACGAATTATTAGCTTCATAGCTACAGGGAAGTTACAGAAAGGCAAAACTGAGCACACGTCTAAACAGAAAACACCATTTCTTTCCTTTACATCTGAGCTGTGGAAGGGTTTTGTATCTGTACTAGTGCTTGTCCCCAGCAGTGGGATAGCTGCCTGCTGTAGCAGCTCTGTATCTCACACCTCTGTCTCACAAGAAGAGCAGCATCCAGCACTGGTACCACCCCAGACGGATGTGGTGTCCTCAGAGTCCACGTGAGGCTCTGGACTTGCTCATGAATCTGGTTGACATGGGATTTTTCTGAAATTAGAACATTGCCCCATTTTCAGTAAAGCCTCCAAGATGCCAGGGTTGTCCCTGTTAGCAAGGACACTCCTTGAAAATGAGGACATCTGATAACCTTAAAGAAGGAGGGTAATTAATCTCATACCTGCAACATTTTCTCCTAAAGAAACAGTGATAAAAGTAACCTCCTATTAGAATACCATTAAATGCAGTTATTATGCAATGCTCGTTACATAACCCCGCTTTACCAATGCCGGGTATTTTATTTTCAGGCAGAATTCACTTTCACAGACTTGCCCACATATGAACATATTTAAAAGTATGGATTGCCTCTCTCAAAGGACAGGAAAAAAGCTTTGGTCCTAGATACATTTTCAGCTAAATGGATGAACGGCAGAATGTCTGCCAGTATCTCAGATGTAACTTGAATCCTTAAGAAGTCTTTTTGAGAATCCCTTTTCAGCTAATTCCTTTCAGAGGAGTCATAAATTTCATATAAGCACTTGCAAATCCAAATATATCACCCTATGCAGATATTTGGTACCATCTGAATTTCAGATAAAACTGCACTGTGAATCTGTTCAAAATTTAAGGATAAGCAAAATTTGACTAAGTAAAGCATGACAACTTGCACATTTGTTGCTGTATTTATCAAAACTATTTTTGTCTTCTATTTTCCTTTATCCCTCCTTCCAATGAGGAGCAGGAATAGTGATGCATTCCCTGTTCTAATAAAATATATAGTCTAATTTTACTTAATAGGTTCAGTTGGTTTAGAAATAAATTATAACTTCCAAAATAGACATTTGGATATTTTGCTTCTTGGTGTCTCAGCCCAAGTTCAAGGCAAATAGAAATCCACAGCTAGGAAAGAAATGAATTAAACAACACTGCATGTGAAATTCTGACAAGGCAAGATGCATTTTTAAAAGATTATGTTTAAATAGGAAGGATGGAAACTTTCAAAACAGAAATCCCTGCAAAGTACAAGCATTATTATATAAAATTCATTAATAAGCTGCTTTTTTTTCTTTCCAGATATTGGAAATATTGAACATTTACTATTACCTATTAAATTCATCCCAAAACACTGCATTGATAAGGAGCTTGGAGGTATGCTATGTGACAATTGCTAATGAGAGTATAAGCAGCTGGTTAGTATTTCAGGTATATCATCATCCTTTGGTAATAAATCCTGACAAAACAGTAAGCTTAGTTTTTCTTTTACATAAATGATTCTATTATAATGAATCATTTCTATCACTGTACCTTCTAAAATTAAAGCGTAGGGGATGTTTTCAAAGCAATTATCATTTGCCTTCTGGCTGTACAAGCTAATAATGGACATTTCTCTATCTAACAAGCCCACGTATCTGCCTTATGACTTACAAGTAACTCAAGTTGCTACTCATCATACACACCGCTTGCATACCTTACCTCCGAACACTAAATACTGTCCACACAGCATAAAATTATCCTATGCAAAGCATAGCAAGAAAGTTACCATTAGAAGCATTAGTGTCCCGTACCTGAAATCCTCCAGCCACTGAGATTGTGTTACTGAGCCAAGAGATGAATTATGCAGATGAGAGGAGCTACCCGTTACAGCAGGAAGGCACGAGTGACCACGGTGTGATGTACTCACCCAGGACCAGCTCCAGAGGGCTCTGACCATGAGCTAGAGGAGAGGTACCTCTCCTGGAAGGGGAGCACTCTCTCTCCACCCCTGCAGCCTGGTCTCTCCTCTCTCCGGTCTGTCCTCGCCCCGCTCCCCACGGAGCACACACTGCCTGGAGAAAGGCAGGAGCAGCAGTGCGCTCCTAACGCGCAGCACGCAGCGAGGGCAGCGGAGGAGGGAACGAGAGGAGGTAGTTGCTCCTTTATTAACAAACCCTGAAAAATAAAGTGACGTTGTTACAGTTTCCCATTCCAGAGCTTTTAAACTGTCTCTTCTCCAGCTCGCAAGGGAAGGCAGCAAAGAAATTGGCTTCATCTGCCCTGTCAGCCCCTGTGTGCCTCATTTTTTTAATGCACCGCGGCTATGCAAGAGAATAAAGCCTGGGCTTTGTGCACACCTCAGGCTATTGAGCAGGGCAAAGACAGTTCTTTACTCATGAAACAAACGTTAAGCATGTGCAAAGCTAAGCCAGGCAAGATCCACTGAAGTTAGAGGCACTTAAAGCAGAAATAATGACTTTTAGAAACCACTATTCGGAAATGCCACTGTAAAGACAGGAAGGCAGTAAGAGCTCCAACCACTGCCTGCGAGATTTACACAAGTGTTTTATATGCAATGTAAGACTGGTGGCAAAGGAAGTCTTCACACTAAACCCAAAATACCATGCGAGTTATCAGTTATATCTGAAATATCTGAAAACACGAGGTAGTGGATTAAATGGGATCAAGCAGAAGATGAAACTGAATCCCAGGCTCCCTCCCTCTGAATCCCTCAACTAAGAGGGGAGGCAACTAAGTCATGGCTCCTATTGCTCAGCTTCTCTGCAGAGGTTGTGACACCATGTGTAAGCATACCTCTCTTGCTTTGTAAAACCTATCTGAATGGAACTATAACAAATTCAACTTAGAGCTTGGAGGAAGTAAAGGAAAAGAGAAAAGGGAAAGACAGGTCTTAATAGTGTCCATTTTTAAAAATGTCCACACAAAAATAAGCAAGCCATGTAGCAGTAATCTACATTAAATATATATATGTATATATAGACACACGTACACACACACCATGTTCCTACTGGTTGTATGTCTGTTCTGAACATCCATCATTTCCTCGTTTCTCCTCACGTTCTCAACAAACCAGTAGGTACACCTGCAGGAGCCCCGTGGAGGTTCGGCTCCCCAGAAGAATCCTGTCTGCTATTTTAACACTAAACACCAAACTGTCAAAATCCAGTCATTTCCCACAGATACACATTCTACCCCATTAATAAAAGACAGAATTGTGATTAGAAAAAAAAAATATAAAATATCCAGAATAAAGGAAGCTTTTAGTGTTGCCTTTTAAAACCATCCTCAAATTATCTCAGCAAAAGTTAACATATTTTAATGGTGCAAATTTTTTATCACTGTCACACTATGAAAAAGTGATCAAATTTCCATTTCAATCTGTAAAGCATAACATTTTCTCCTACAGACCCAATAAATATTTGTGATACAGTGATAGTGATATTATATCCTAGAAGATCAAATTCCACCTGTTGATGGGTTCTTGACCAATCTGAATTTAAAGTATTTCACATGTACAGCAGACCTCCTGTGACAGCGCAGTTGAGAAGAACAAGCAGTCTCAGATTCTTGTGTTTGTTTTGTGAGTGTAAAAACCACTAGAGAGAGCCTCACCCAACCATTAAAACAGTTAAAATCTAAGTAATTAAAACATTTTAAAATCTTACAGAAATTAAACATGGCCCTATGCAACCTGTTAAAAAGGTACACTTGAGGCATGCAACTGATCAAAAAGAAAACAAAATCGTACCTTACCAAGAAAGCAGTATGTGCAACATCCATAAAACACGTTTCTAAAGTACCAAGAAGAAACTGCTATTGGTAAAATGACTTATTTCTTGAGTCAAAGAGATAAATATCATCAAGATCTATTTGATACGACTTGGTCTATTAAAAAAAGCATGGTGTTTTATTCATATGTCATGTCTAAAGAAGAACTTGAGCAAGTAAGCACTGAAACTGTAACAGATTGCTGGGCTTCGTACGCTTACAAACCCAGAATGTTAAATCAAGTTAGAATTAAAACACGTTTAACCCATCTTTTACTGGTGTTTACAGTTATTCTACACTGATGACAAAGCCTTGCAAATACAGGTATTAAAATACAGGTGTATCCTCAAATATACTTCTCTGCCTCACAGGTACTTACAGTCCAAGCCAACTTCTAAAATCACAGCACACTGTGTCACTCAGAGCAGTTTGCTCAGCACCACCTCTCCACGCACCCACCCAAAGCCCCATTCACCCCGGCAGTCCTCGGCCAAACTTACAGCTCATTTCCAACCGGTTCTGCTGAAAAGTAACTCTTTGATTTATCAGGGGTTTGCACACATTGTACAGAATAGTATGGAGCTGATTTAAAGCAGACAGAAAGTAACCCATAAATATACTTCACGATTATTCAAAGCCCAAATGGCACCACGACCTGCCAAAGTACACGGTGCACTAAGCACGGGAGGCCCCAAACGCAGCCAGGTCTGTACACCCGAACAATGAGTGCCTGGAGCTCGGGGAGGGAAGAGGAGCGGGCAGAAGGGAAATGTCACCTCCAAGCAAACACTGCTGGCACTGCAACGCTTACACACATAAACACTTCTTCATACTAATTCCCATTTTTGAGACCCTATGTGTTTACTATCAGCACTCTGAACCTCAGCGGAGGAGTCTAAAGTTAACTAACTTATTTACCTTACCGTTACGATACTTTCCATCCTGAATAACTTGGGAATTGGTTTATCTACATTTATAGAGTTACATGCTTATTTCTTTGTTACTACTGTGATCAACCCAGAAAGGAAAAAATCTTGCGGGGGTGCTTAAAAATTATAGAACAAGACGACAGAAGTTTGGTTCAGAGGGCAGGAAATGGACATTCAAGACCATTCCCAGATACTACTTTAGGAAAGTCATTTTTGCCACTTCTCTAAGTTTGCACGAACCCCAGAGTAACTGAATGTTGTCTTCCCATTATATTAAAAGAATCATCTTTGTTAGCCAGATACATACACATTTCCCTATATATAAACTTAAGTTACTAGCCTAGGTAAATTTGTTAACAAATAGAATATTGTTTCTTATCCAAGTAGATAGTAGAAAAACTGTGTAATCTATGTAAGATAAGATACAGTAAGTCATACAATATGATAGATCACTGTATCAAGGCATATATATGGGGTTAAATGAGAGAGTAAAATGTCAAGACTTTACTAAAGAATGGAGGCGATAGAAAGCCAGTGGGAGGGTCCTATTGCTTGACAGAAGGGCACAACACACTGCTGGTTCCTTAAGCCATATCAGCTTTGGAATTGCATTTTTCTCTCTAAGAAATCAGAAGGTCATTTTCAGCCACGTTTTAAAATCTACAGTACCATTAAAAAGAAAAAAAGGCAGGAGAAATTAAGAATTAAATGAATCACAGAACTGGGAGATAATGAATTTGGCAAAGGGCAATAGGAAACAGAGGACACCTTTACTTCTATTTCCATAAATTTAGTAGTGTGTTGTCAACACTAAGAATAAAACAGCTCATTTAAAAGAAACTAGGATGTTTAAACAAAAACTGCCTACCAAAAGCTTGAGATAAAAACATGCACTTGATGAAATCAATGCACTGTATCTGTTATCATTTCAGAGGTGACCTTTGTATTAGACATTCCATTTCTCATCTTCTGAACAATTTTGCTTACACCACCTTTCTGTAAGCAAGTTGGAAAAGGTGTAAGAATTATGAATGATGAAAAAGGCTACCAGGGATGCACAACCAGCCCCAAAACCTGCGTAACTAAAGGAAATTCTACCTCACCTACAGAAAGGGAAAACCAAACTCAACTGCACAGATTTTTTTGTGCTACGGCAGCAGTATCCAAGACATACCACTGCAGCACATTTTTAGACATATAGACAGCACCTGAGCTGTAATATTTTATAAAGGTGTCAAATTTCTGTCCCCAAAGGTAACTGGGAAGTGCAAGACAGCCATTATGTCTCCAGATTTTAAAGACAATCACAAACCCCTGTAATACAATATTGACTATCATTATAATACACACCAACGTACAAATACAAATGCTGAAACTCTACAGCTTTATGCAGATTGAGTGCAAGGATGAAGGATGTCCTGAGCCAGTCGCATAGGGAGGTAGTCACTGAACAGCCTCCTTTCAACACCAGCTTCTGGGCTGTAGTCTGAATACATGCAGAAAGCCAGGGAGCAGCAACCTCCCCTTCTCTCTGTGCCAATCAGGAACTGAGCCAACATATCTTATAGGAAAATCGGACATAGGGAGACTTTCTTTATGCCATGAACTTAGATGCCTAAGCAAGACAAGACAGTCTTGGTCCACTGATTTCTGGCATCAGAATTGGCAGGCCCCAAAAATTAAACGCTTAGCAATTTTCAGGCCAGAATAACATAAAGAAATAAAATAGGGGAAAAAAAGAATCTATTTCATAGTCTCTATCATCTATGCACATTTCTTTTATCTGTAAGATTGCCCAATGTCCACAACACAGTTTGGTTACAAACGACTCAAACATTCTTGTGCACAACTTTATTAGTCTGAATTCATCCAAATGCATCTGTCCTGACAAACCTTTCTGTAATACAAGAATAGATTTTCTGCTTGAGGAGAAAGTTTCAAAAGTAAATGTCTGATACTTTTTAAAGTTCTATAAAAGATTTCTTTTAGAGGAACGACACAGTCTTTTTAAGTAATTCATCTGCTTTTTAAGTAGCTAGAACAGTGTAAGCCTAAGTTGCAAAACTCCTTTCAACCTCAGTAAAATTATCACTTAATTATATGCTAGGTCAGAACTCCCCACCCAAGAGAACAGGATTTAAATATCACATTCACATACTCTTCTCCTCAGACTGTTCTCACAGGCTGAATTCATTCCCCACCATGTTTTTTTCCATAATTACAAAAATGAAAATATACAAACTATAATAAGAATGTCCCAAATACTTGGCCAAAACACAAATACAGCTTTAAAAATATCCTTCTCTCATTTAAGAAGGCCTAATAATCCCAGATAACAAACCGTCAAGTAGGAAGTTCCTGGAATTTACATGTTAAAACTGTTATACTCTGATCCCAACTACAGAATCAGCGCCACGTGTGCATCGAAGAATCCCAAATCCACAGGACACCCAACAGAAACCCTTCCGTGTGAGCATCTCCCAAGTCAGCCAAGCAGCCGTGACACCCAGTCCAGGCCTATGGGAATACCTGGGGCTGGGCTGGCGCTTGGGAGCTCTTGGCTGGCTCTCAAAGCTGGTAGCAGCCATAGAAGACATGCAGGTTACAAAGCCCTATAACAGTAACTTGCAAAGAAGCACTTAGTGTGTGATGTCCCTGCCGATGGCAGGTGGTTGGAACGAGGTGATCTTAAGGTCCTTTCCAACCCTAACTATTCTATGATTGTATCTCCCAAGAAACTTTAACAGTAGCTACTCATGGAACAATTATGCAGCCTCTTCAGCAAAATGAACAGAGGAAAGTAAGTCTGCATTTTCTGACATCTGATTTGCTTTTGCTATGAAGTGCCAGGTATTTTATTAAAAAAAAAAAAAAGAGATCTTGACCTTTTTAATGAAAAAGAGAAAAAAACAAACCTGCCAAAACAAATAAAACATTCACAGAGAATGAGAAAGTCTGGTATAGCTTTTAACACATCATTTAGCAAAAGAGAATTTGCAACTGGTTGTAGTACTGGTCATTGCACATCTCGACAGCTGTAATTTCTGGAAAAGTATGTTTTGCAGTTATTTGAGTGGTGCAACTATTCTATTTAAATTATTTGTATTTTATTGATCTGGAACCCAGCAGCTGCTTACCCTTTAGCAAGTGCAGTACAACTGCTTCTCTGAACACCCTGCTGATACTTTCACCAGCCTTTGCATGGAAGTACTGGGACATTTTGCACTTTAGACAGATCAGATATAACCAATACATGTAGTATCCCTGCTACTGTCTTTTACATTTTACAGAGTCAGTGTGATTGCTGTTTAATAAATTACTGTATTTCCCTGAAATTCAGGCACATCATTAAGGTCTTTAAAGAGAAGTCATCAAAATAGAAATTGTTCTCTTTTTTCCTGAGTGTGCCAAGGGCTGGAGGGATCACAAAGACCATGCTGTTTTCCCTGCCTGTTTAGCTGAAGACATGCAAAAGCCACCTGGAAGGAGAAGAGCATCACTGCAACGTGTTTTCTAATGGAACCTTCAGAATTCTCCTTTCAGACTACTAAAATATACACATACCCAAAGATGTTTCAGAAGATGAAGCAGGAAAATAGAAAGAAACAGTTTACTTGTCCTTATACAAATGACAAATCTCTCGAGTTAATAAAGTTTATACCAATACCCTCATTACTTCATAAATCTGGGAGTGTTTCCTACAGTCATTCAAGCACTATTGTATCATGGCAGCACTATGCCACCAATGCCAAAATTCCAGAATACTTTCTCCAGAGCAACTTTGCAAAACTTTTCTTGTTTCCAAGAAATGACCCAACAAACAGGTAATGGGCCAGGGGGAAATATTCTGCTCCAGCAGCACATTAATGCAAATTAGGAGGAGGCAAGATTTATGCTTGATTACTCACCAGTGTCCTATCTTGCATCAACTTATTTGCTGCAGTAGAAGCCACTTACCAGCCTGAGAACTTCCATGTTCTTCATCCAGCAGAACCCAAACGATAACAGAGACCTAAGCGATTACCCCTCATAAGTGTAAAATAGTGTAACAAAAAGTCATTCTTCACATTTCAACTGTCTCTAGAAAAACACACATGAAAATAAGAAACCATTGTGCACCTGTAAAAATCCCACCAACCTCCTCTGCCAGCAAATGCTACTCAGTTTGAGTTTCAGAACAAGCCCTGTATGTAATACGGTTTCAGCCTGGGCATTCTGAACAACTGAGTTAATTTTCACTTCACCACGTGGAATTCAGAAATGCTCAAGATGATAATTTCTTGCTGAGATTGGAGATTAGTATAAATCCAACCATTCCATACGAGTGACTAAAAAATTCATCATCATCATTCATTTTGCTCCTGTTTATTCCCCCAGGTTAAATTTAAACCATATTTATATTAGTATTTTGCATGAGCATCATAGTATAAGTTAGAAAAGAAAATGCTGCCCAATGTTATTTTTAAATCTAAAAAAAAACTGGTCTCCAGCAGAAAAACTTTAATACTTACAAACATCATAAAAATATAAGCTGGCAGTCCTCAAAAACTCACCTCCCTTCTTGTACAGCATCTTATATTTTTCTACATTTCTGAAAATGATTTGTAGAAGAGCTTAACACATCATAACACCGAAGGGATACATTTGGCTTATAACAGGTACAGTGGAAAGTGATATTGAAAAGGAGAAGCCTTTTTACCATTACCAAGAACCCTTAAGCATCAAACATTCATAAATATGTTTACATATATTTATAAATTATGAGTGGGTGACTTTGATATGGAAAGCTTTTGCAAGCAGCAATTAACTGTATTTGTGGTTTTTATATATAATCTTATGCACAAAAAGGACAAAAATTGGAAAAGACAATGTTGAAAAGGAAAACCCATTTCTAAAGGTATTTCCATCTTCTTTCCACAAGCTCAATATGAGAAGCATATTGACAAGACTGTTCAGACAGGCCAGTATTACCCCCACAGAGGCAAACTGACATAAATTCTCTTACAACGGCCTGGAGGAACCCTCTTCACAATCCTAACACACAGTCAGGAGGAGTTATCTTCATTGAAAGAATATTTTAGCACAGAGAAAAAAGACAAAAATTAGTTACATTGCTCACAGGACAAATTCTTGGTTCTGGTCACAGGATTTGGGATTTCTTTCTTAGGTTCTGGGCCAGTAATTTGCCTTTAATTTGGAAGAAAAGCAAACCCGATCAAACCTGTTCTCTATTGCACCCTCAGTGAACTCAGAACATACACACTAAGCTTACATGTTGTAACAGATATGCAGGCCTGCATCTACACCACTCAGCACTCAGACACCCCTATTTAACAGTGGATTTTTCCAACACTCAACTTGTGACTACACTGGTTAGAAAAAACAGACCCCAAAATATGTCAGATTCAGCCCTTATTCTATACTACCAGGAAGAAAATAGATAGCAAAGGTGAAACTGTCACTTCCCACCTTAGTATTAAAACTCATGGTTTTGACCATCTGGAAGTTCTCACTGAAAAAGGTATCGTGTTGTATTGTACCTGTGTTCTTCAGGAAAATACACACCATCCTTGAAAAACATTAGTGTCACAAGCTATCAACAGAAAGGTTAAATATCAAAGTCAAACTATTCCTACCTCCTCTATCATACACACAGAAAGCATGGGAACTTTGGTTGCAGGTTTCTATTTACTACCTTTAACTATTTACTACCTTTTGTTATTTTTTATTTTTTTATCATACTATATTAGGAACTTTGCAGTTAACATTATAAACTTCATATATGTTTATGCATATATGCTCTGCATAAATTACATAAAATCTTGAACTTCACAGATTGTTTCTATGATAAATCTACAAACAGCAAAGATGCTCACTGGACATGCTGGCAAGAGAGCTGCACCAAGGGGACTGACTTAAGGTCCTTTTTCCAGTTTAAGAACTGATTTATTTTATACTGGTCTCTGAAAGTATTAGAAGTTAAAAATCACAGCAAATATCAGGATGTTCCCCTGTAACTTCAGAGATCCCTTGGATGCCTAAATTTTTGCTTGGTTGGGTTTTTTGCAGAACTGGAACAAGATTCTGCTGAAACAATGGAACAGTTTTAGTGAAAGTAGTTCTTATGGGTCATTTAAAATGTTGCAAATTTGAGAGCCAGCTACTTCGAAGCTACTCACAGTAGTAAAACTTTTCCTATGGACTTTATTATCCCACCTCTCATCTCAATCTGTAATGAATGGGTTACAGCAATGCTCACTCAAATGTTAAAAATAACATTATTAATTCAGATTTTAAAGCCAGTCTGTTCCCTGACAGCTGATGAGAAACAAGGTCACAATTATTTCTTTGACAAACAGGCACCCCAGGAAGTGGTATTTTCTTGTAGTACTCTTGTGTTTCCCTGTATGTCTCATCTACCTGTTACTGCTGATCCATAACTTGGGAGCACGTGACTTCCAAGCTCTCTCTTATCATCACATTGGAGAGGATCTGAATTTACTACTCCAGAATTACTGTTCCTGCATAATAGCAATGAGTTGGATTTGCTTCCCAATACAAATGCCTGGTTCGTGCTTAGCTCAAAGGATTTTGCATTTACGTTGCTTGGTTTTAAATACTTCTATTGTATTTCTTTTTTTGGGTTGGTTCTGCCCACCCTTCTGGATGAGAATCTTCAAACATGCAGACACAACGATTGCACTGCAGAAATATTAAGGACTTGTATGCCCTTGAAGTATGACAAGCATGATGATTGTTTTAATCTCCTTTTAAGCACTGCAGGTAGCAGTCCAGTCCTGCTTCTATGTTTTCAAGTGGTCAGTTGGCTTTTCCCAAACAAAACTCACCACATTCTTACTGCAAAAGTTAAAATTATTCTGGGTGCTCTGGAACAAAATGGTGCAAATACACAAGGAGAAAGTTGCACTTGCTGTTAAGAAATAATACTGTTACATAAAAGCAGCGAAATGGGACGTTATTGAAATGGCACATGGACTTCTCAGTCTGGTCACCTGCCTTTCACACCAAGCGGAAGCAGATCTTCTCACCATCCTCCTCTGCTCTGTCAGCTTGCCTGCTAACCCGATCCACATCTTCACACACCAGAGCCTCAGCCATGAGGGAGCAGACTTCTAACAGATGGTAACGGTGTAATCTCTGCTTCCTCTTCAGTTAATAGCGCTTCAAGTGAGTCAGGATGAACTGACAGATTTCCAAGAGACCCAGTGTCACCTGGGGACGTGTCCCCCAGGCTCTGAGGAAGCCAACCCCCTGGTATTCAGCTTGACCTAGGGCTGACCTCATGGGCACAGGGAGCAGGAGGGGTTGGGAATCAGCTATTTAAAGCTCATTACAATATCAATGTCAAGCTCAAGGGACTGCCAAGTCCACTTAATCCTTCCTGCTGAAAACATACCTTCCAAACCGAAAGCCTATTTATCTCAATCTTACTTACGCAAAGCTGACTTATTTTCTTCTCCTTCAAGAAATCTCTGGAGTTACTGCTCCATTAACTTGAAAACTGTTCAATGCTGCACAGCACCTCTTCATTTTACCCTCTTTATACATGACTTAATGGTTCCTTTACTTCCCGGGAACTACCAATAAACCTCGCTGTAATCTGTTTACTACATCCTGTTCATCCAGTTTAGATTGTCCTAAGCATCCGCAACAGCTTAGACATTCCTTATGTAACAGGGCTGGGACATCAAGACTTACCATGCCTGAGTGCACACAAGCCTAAAACTAGCCTTCCACAAGTCACAACACACATCTCAATTGAGCTTCATTTATATTTTCTATTAGGAAATGGATACTTCAATTCTTTTATGTAGGTGACATACATTCCACGGGTTTGCCATCGTTTTAATAGGAAGAAACATAAAACATAGATTTTGTTTTTATTTTTGCAACATTAACATTATATTGAGTTTGTATCTTTCTTTGAAACAGCCTTACTAAGAGGAAAGTGAAAGCACAATAATATATCCTGTTTCTGGCTGGAAAAGACATTCAGTCACTGTTTTATTGTTCCAAGGAAGTTGGAACCATAGACACAATAACTTCAAGGAATTATTGCCAATACTCAGAGAGGTAGATACTGAAAGAATAATCAAGTAGATTCAATAGGCTTCTCTTTCACTCAATAATGTCCACATGGGGCATATGGATCAGTACAGTATGAAAAACCATCATGATGCCTGTACTCCCCTGAACTGTTATGTGGGCTGTATCCACTTTTTAAATTAAAAGTGAGGTTTTCCCCTGTGAATGATGCTTCTACATTTCAAGTAGCACACTCTGGCTCCCAGGAAGACCTTAGTGTAGTCTTTCAATATATAAAAGGGGCTGATAGGAAAGAGAGAGACTTTTTACCAAGTCCTTGTAGTGACAGGAGAAGAAGCAGTTTTAAACTGACAGGGAGACTGAGATGAGATCTTGGGCAGAAGTTCTTCCCTGTGAGGGTGCTGAGGTGCTGGCACAGGGTGCCCAGAGAAGCTGTGGCTGCCCCATCCCTGGCAGTGTTCAAGGCCAGCTTGGATGGGGCTTGGAGCAACCTGCTCTAGGGAAAGGGGGTTGGAGCTGGATGAGCTTTAAGGTCCCTTGCAGCCCAAACCAATCTGGGATTCCATTTCCTACATCAGTTCTGGGATGAGATTTTCATACTGCTCAGAAAAAAAAAAACCAACAAAGTAAGTTATAGCTGAATTTTTGAAAAATCGAAGTGCGAAGTCATGGCTAAAACAAGATTATTACATTTAGAACCCAGAAGAAACAAAACACAAGCATTAAACCACCAACTCAAATGTGCCATTATAGATACACAGGTGCAGAAAAGTAACTGCTGTCAAAAGTTATACTAGCTGCCACTCCTCTGCCAGGAATCCCTCACTTGAAGCATCTTTAGAAATCATTTAAGACAACAGAAATCACTCAGGAGAAAACAATTCTAAAGACTGAAACCTCCATAAACCCTCATGAACAGTGCCAGTCTTTGCAAAACTATTCTGCCAAGAAGCTCACAAAGACAAGAGAGGGAGAAGTCAGTAATTCCAAACCTGATCAGGCAGTTTCATTTCTGAATGCTTTAAAAAGATTTCTTAATACTTTAGAAATTACTCTCAGCAACTCAACAACTTTTGATGAGAGGACACGTCACCACTTCTTTTCACTATCTTCCATTGACTTCGGATTATCAACCAGAAAAGCACACAATTTAACCCCAGTCGGATGGCACCCCAATAAAATCTCATCTGTCCAATTCAGTCCCCTTCTATACAGAAAATCCACCTGGGGTTCACCGTGTAATTTTAGTCTCTTTAATAAATCATCACACAAAAGATCTAATACTGTTTTAAATACTGTTGTTATTAATGCCATTATCACCAGGTAATCCAGGCTGAAATTTGGAAGCAGCAATATCTGACTTGAGGGTAAACCCCAGAAAAGAAGCTGGGAAAAGAAGCTAGCCATTTAGGGAGAAAAATAATACATCAGCCTGTCAGGGGTTTAAACCTTTCAAACACACTGCAAAAAAGGGTACAAATAGAACAACATTACTGAAGAAATCAATAATCACAAGCACGACATCCATTTCTCACCCTATGCTGATTTTGGTGCAGCTCTTGCACAAAACAGAGGATCAGAAAGAGCATATTGCCCTTCATTTAGGTTTTCACACCAATCTGGAGTTATTCAAAGGCTCTTTCCCATTCTTCCCACACAGCTGCACAAAGAAGAATAGATGACTAGTGGGACCATAGAGACTAGAAATTAATATAGGCCGAAAGCTAACTTCAGGAGGCAGAAATAGAGGCCTACAGATGGGGACAGGGTTTGTGTGGATTTTTTCCTTAGGACAAGGTCTCTCAAGAGAAATGTCTGGAAAACCTCAAAGCAAAAGGGTGATAATTTTGGTGTCCGCTACACAGCTGCTGCAAGTGGCCGGAACCAAGGGATCAGACAAGGTAAATAGGAGGCATTAGTCTCTGCAGCACTGACTGCAACAGGGACCCCTTTACTCCGTATGTCTGGGGAGGGGGAAAATTGAGGACCTCAAGCCCATCATCTTCTGAATTTCTTAGGTTTCTGTCAAATGCCATTTTTGCCTTCAATCACCATGACCTCCTTCACAGAAGTCCAGAATGAATTTCCTGAAAAGACTGCAGTAGGCTTGATGACATGGGGTTTTGTATTCCTCAGTGTCATTCATACTGCTTATCTTCTCTTCCTAATTGTGGTATGTGTGGGTGTGATTGTAGCTGGTAGAGCAGCTGGTTTCAGAGAAGAGGACGATGCTAGCATGCTGACAGTTCCTTTTTCTGCTACCTGGCAGCTACACAAAGTTGCAGCCTTTCTCTGACAAAGTCAAGGGAGGTGTTAAGCCCACAGAAAACAAGAGGCTTCCTTCCAAGCCAAGCTGCCCATGTCTGACTGTGCTCTGAGAGACACTGGAACCAAACCCATCCACAAACCAATGCAGTGATACCAAGCGGGCCTCAAAGCAGGACATGCACAGTGGGGTCCAGTTACTCACTGCAGCCCAACATGCAGCTACAAACCAGCCCCTAAAGGCTCCCTGGCAGTGCTGTGCCACTCTGAACGGAAAATACACCAAACTAGACAAGTGTGTAAAGAGAATTCTAAGAATATACCATGTTTGATGGCACTGCAGATCACCCATCCCTCAAAACAACTCCCCCAACTTGTCATTGTTCACAAGCTTAACTACCAACCCCAATCTTAAGGCTTTTCTGTCCCTTGCCACATGGCATGGTTTTTACTGCGTGCTTTACAACAGACACCCAGCTAGAGAACATATGCCTACATGACTGGTTTTCCACTTGGACCGATACTGAAGTTACAATTTATCATTTCAGATCACAAGAAAATAAAGTCCCAACCTTCCAGGCTGGTTGGGGGCAGAGCACCACACCTCACTCTTGGCTTATTGCTGACATATGTGCTATTTTAGACAGATAAAATCCAAATAAGTAAATTTTCCTGTCCTAGCTCCAGAGTGAACTCTCCACAGGTTCACTGGAAAAGAACAGAGCACTCCAGAGGCTGGCACTGAGACTTAATTCGAAGGCTTCACAACAGCAGCTGCACCCTGATTTCAGAGCTGAACCTCCACCGATCAAGATTGCTTCAGGCAAAACCTTAACATGTAGTATTAGCACAAAAACCTAAGATAAGGATTGCATTAAATATTAAGTAATACTCTCATTTAAACACACAATCTCTTCATTTTTCACACTGTCGTAAGTTCATTCTTCCTTCATTTGGTGAATAGGACCATACAAACACAGGTCTAAGCACACTGGTGATCTGCTGAAGTCTACCAATTCTATCATCCCTACGACTTGCTTGAAACCAAGCATATTCATGTAAGTGCCTTCCATTTAGACCTCACATGTATGTCAATAAACACACAGAGTAAATTCAGCACAAACTATCAGGTAAAGGCAAGTCTTACGGAGTCAGTTATTCCTCAGAATGCTTAAGATTAATGACATCAGGCAGACAATGATAGGAATAATGTCATTCAGGGGCTTTAAGAATTACTCACAGTTGTAATCCATTTTCCTAATCCAATGATTGGTACTGAACAATAAAACATTCTGGTCATCTGCTGCAAAAATATTTCATAAATAATTATTTTATTCACTGATACTGTAACAGGAGTAATTGCGCAGTTAAAATAACACGTTTTTGGCCTAGTATACCCAGCAGAACTGGGGATATTTCCTATGTTTAACAGGTGAATTATAACACACATGGTATGAATAGGTACCTGGAAGCATTATAGACTTCTGCATTTAACACACTACAATAAAGTATGTCTGTAATAATACAAGTAGATCTTCTGAAATACAGTACTGACATTTTCTGGTAGAAGATGCTGGGTTTTCTTGCAGTTTGTACTATTAATACATTGGCAAAATTAGAGGTTACGCTCACAAAACAGGTTTCCTTCCTCTCCAGTTTTATCAAAACACTTTTCCTTGGGGTTCAGCATTCTCTCCCCAGGAAACAAGGCTTTTGTAATGCTACCCATTCCCTGCTCCCGACAAATTAGGAATTCATTTGCCAGTTACAACCAACTGGATGGAAGAAAGGTAACTCAACACCACAGGACATCATGCTCAGCATATAAAGTTGGGAGAAGATGAAGAAAGTGGGGGGTATTGGGAGAGATGGTGTTTGCCTTCCCAGTTATGTCACCGTTAATGTGTGATGGAGCCCTGCTTTCCAGCGGATGGCTGAACACATGCCTGCCCATGGAAAGTGGTGAATTCATTCCTTATTTTGCTGTCCTTGTGCATGCAACTTATGCTTTACCAATTACACTGTCGCCATTGCAACCCAGGAGTTTTCACTTTCACCCTTCTGATTCTCTGACAATCCCATCACGGGGGAGCGAACAAGGGGCTGTGTGGGGCTTAGCTGAGGAATGGGAAGGGAAGGAGGGAACTGAGAAGGGAAAAGCAGTTGTGCACCTACCACAGTAAGATATGGATATCATGAGGGTGGTCTAGAGACAGAGGTGGAGATCAAATGCAAAAGGTTAATTACACGGGAAGGAATGTGGACGTTATAGCATAAGAATTTAGGGGCACAGCACAAGATCTGTAGGTAGTCCAACTTCAGAAATCGCATTGTTTGTAAAACAATTTGTCTGGCTGTGCGTTCATATGAAATAACAGTTCAGTCATGTCAGCTACCATCTAACACACTGGAAACAAACCACAGATAAAAGATACAACAGAAAAAGAACTATTATTGATATGTTCTTAATGCTTCTCACATGAGTTGAAAGATGACAATACAATTGTCAATAGGTGAAATCCAGATGGAGCTTCAGAAAGCCAATTTAAGCAGAACAGGTCTTTTAGATCTGGTTTCAAGGTAGAAGATTTCTGCACTCCTTGTGCTCCAGACAGGTTTACTCATCACTAAGGTTTGCCCAGTTAGCCTTTCACCCCTTCACTGAGGATATAGTTGATCAGTAAGATCAGAACTCCCAATAGAACACACTGCATTACCTGCTTCCTCCTCCATCACCTTTAATGGTATCAGCCCAAGCTGAACAGGAATTTTAAAGTGATTAAAAACAAAACCCAAAAACCACATACCAAAACCCCACCACGCTCCTCAAGAATAAGCAGAGGAAGAAAACGCTGAGCAGCAGCTGTCACGGAGCGGGAGGACAAGGACTCAAATAGGAGAAGAAATTGCCAAAATCTTTTAAAATACCCTTCTTTAAGAAAATTAATCTCTTCTAGCAAAGCCAGTTTTTTCAGTCTTTTAAACCACTACAAATAACCGCATAACTGTTTAGTGTTCTATTCTTTATGTGTTCTTCCTTAGAAAACCTGTCAAAAGGATTGCACAAAAAAAAATCTCAGCCTTTGTAGACAGAGGAGTCCCAGAGCTACCTTGAAAATCATCCTGCACAAATACAGCCTTGTACAAATACACATCTAACAGCAGCTGCAATACTGGAACACAACACATGTGCTTTAAGTGCTCCCCTTCGCAGCCTTAAAAGTGTGTTCAGATGACAGCACTGAAGCCGGCATAGGAGAAATGCTCCTCTTTATAACCTCGTTCCTTAAGGATAATGGCACAAAAATGGTAGACTTGATAGACATGCCATTGCTGCTATCAAACACACACAAGGGATGTGGGAAAAAAAATGTTCTTGGGAATGTTAAGATTGCAAACCTCAGTGCTCAAGGGCAAAAAAATGCCATTGGCGTTGTTAATGGAATCTACTGCACCTTTCACAGGGTCTAACCAAACACACTCACCGTGGGCTAACCAGGTTCAGAACTGCACATCCTCTGGCACACATAAAACTCAACACTGGTCTAAAATGTTTATTTTCAAATACTATGGCTCTCTTCTCATGAAAGCAAACAGCTGAGACAAAGCCTATCCTACTGAAGTGATTGGAGTCAAAGAGGAATCACGATTCTGTGACCTTCTGAAAAACAAGTGTGGCTTCAGCAACATGCACTGAGATGTGCAAGGGGTTACCAGAGCACAGGTTTTTGATATTGCCACCTAAATGATCTGTTGCCTTGTGCTGAAGCCATCATGAGCCTATGTTTGTGCGTGCTTTCTTCAGCTCATTTTCAAAAGCAGCCTGCTTACATAAGTATGTACTTCTGAAAAAAAAAACCAAAATTCAAACAATTAGCTTCAGACATACCCAATTTTAGGTGTTCCCTTTTCTCTGACATCTACTGGCCATAAAATAACAACTACCTTTAACTGTGATTCTGACAATAATTTCGTAATTTAAAACTAAATTTCTAGATAAATCTTTGCCAAAATGAGAATTATATTAAAAGAAAAGAAAAGAAAAAGAAAACACGAGGCGAAATTCAAATGGAAGAACATATATTACTGCATTGCTTCAATTCACGGTATGATTTGTCTGATTTAACCTAAATAGCCCAGCTTTTTTCCACAGAACATAAATAAAATTAAGGTCAAAGAAAAGATTCACTTGCTACCTCTGTGACAGATTATATTCTTAGCATGAATCCAAAAGATAATCATAAATTGCAAATAACTTCCATGTTTCATGGACCGAGTGATGAAGACAAATGAGACTGCTCATGAAAGCACGTACCTGTCCAGACAGGCATTGCTGCCCAAAGTCCAGATGAAAAGAAGAAAGAAAAGTAACAGCATTTCAAAGCATTAGAAAAAAGCACATAAAGCTTTTACATTTTATTCATGTTGCTTGCACATTTGAAAAATGAGCAATAGCTGTATCATAATCATGTAATTTATATAGACTGTAGTCCTCAATTTGCATGATACAAAATGTTTCATCTGGTGAATGATCTGATTAATAGTCCATTATGATTTGCTTGGTTTGCTTCTCAGAGGTTGTTTTTCCATTGTAGAAATCAATGTTGTAGCTAAACTGTTTTCTCCAGAAAATATTATTAAAAAGAATAACTGGAAAAGAGTTATCTGATAGCCAATTCATGTATGTTTTATAAATAATTAGAGGGTCTTCTGTTCTACATACCTCAAAATATTCAAAAAAAAGGAAAAAGCCAAGACCAGATACATGAAAAGGCCTGGACTGGTTTCAAATGGTGTGTAGAACTTTGGAATATCTTCACATGCAAAGAGGTGATACCTGTAGGTGCATGTCAAAATTATTCATCACAGTTCTATTTTACAAAAAGGTGCTTTTAAAGAACACACAGGGACAGGACAAGGGGGAATGGCTTTAAGCTGACAGAGGGGAGACTGAGATGAGCTCTTAGGCAGAAGTTCTCCCCTGTGAGGGTGCTGAGGCACTGGCACAAGGTGCCCAGAGAAGCTGTGGCTGCCCCATCCCTGGCAGTGTTCAAGGCCAGGTTGGACACGGGGGCTTGGAGCAAACTGCTCTAGTGGAAGGTGTCCCTGCCCGTGGAAGGGGGTTGGAGCTGGAGGAGCTTTAAGGGCCCTTCCAACACAAACCAGTCTGGGATTCTATGATACGATGAAAATGGAGACTAAGGAGTCCTTCAGTACGTGAAACAAAGTCTACAATAAGCCAATAAACTTCTAACAATAAACTTTTAATAACCCCAAATGCATCTCAAGATGTAAGCTCTACTTCCTTCAATAGGTATCAATCACTTCACCTGCGTTCCCCCTCTTAACCCTCTTAATTCTGGTGTTTCTATGTTTCAGCCTATCTTCACACACCAGGGTCTTTGCTGTGTTCTTGGCCCCACGTGAGCCTGCCTCTTCCTATTTCCTGATATGTATTTACACACAATATTTATTCAGTCCTTAGACTGCAGGGGTCACACGTTCAATTTACACTAAACCAGCAGAGGGGGGGTTGTAACAACATTAAAATATGCAAGCACCATCCAACCAAAAACCAGTCCCTTGACAAACTTTAATGACTATGAGAAGAACGCTGCAATGAAACTCTATTGCACCTATAAACCAAGACAGACATGACCATAGCATTTTCTAGGAAGCACATGAAGTGGTATGCAGCTGTCATGTATCTGTAGTCTACAGATATGCCTAAAATAGAGGCTGGGTTATTGCTCTCTCTCCCCATCTAGTTTCTTTAATACGAATTTTGTTTCTCTGAATGACCTGGAAATTTGGCTGGTTTAGCCATGATGCACCTGATACAGACACGCTGGCTGCCTCATCTAGTGTAGCTCCATTAGAAAGAAGCAATTTAGGGTAAAACCCTGTAAAACAGATGCAATTAAAAAAACACTGCAAGCAGTTAGTAAATAACACAGCTGGACACACATGAAAATAAAGGCTGAAATGCTTTAAATAAACCTCGTTAAAATTCATATTAAGATAATAAATTTGAATTACTTCAATTTGAATTACTTAAATTTTTTTTCTTTAACCTATGAGTATTTTACTGGTCATGGTCCTCATTACTCTGTAGGACTGATGTCAAGGGTATCTATGCATATGTAACCTATATTACTTTTTAAAATCTAAGATAATGTATGTCAGAACCAGAGGATGTTTCGGGGAGGCCACAGGGTTAATGGGATCTTTTAAGAAAAATATATTGGCTTATATTTAGGACTTCCACTTTCATACAGCTTTGGAAACATGCTCTCTAGAATAAAACAGAATCATTTCAGTTGAAAAAGGCCTTTAAAATCATCAAGTCCAACCATTAACCAAGCACTGCCAAGTCCAGCACTAAATCATGTCCTTTATGTGCCATATCTACACATCTTTTAAATGCCTCCAGGGATGGTGACTCCACCACTGCCCTGGGCTGCCTGTTCCAGTGCTTGACAGCCCTTTAGAGAAGAAATTGTTCCTAATATCCAATGAAAACCTTCCCTTTTGTGCTATCACTTGTTACTTGGGAGAAGAGACTGACCCCAGCTCACTACAACCTCCTTTCACGTAGCTGCAGAAAGACAGAAGGTCTACCCTGAGCCTTCTTTCCCCCAGGCTAAATCACCCCAGTTCCCTCAGCTGTTCCTCATTAGACTTGTGCTCCAGTCCCTTCACCAGCTTCATTGTCCTTTCCTGGACACACTTCAGTACCTCAATGTCTTTATTGCAGTGAGGGTCCCAAAACTGAACACAGAATTTGAGGCTTTCCAGCCACTCCTCCCCAAGCCTGTGGCATTGCATGAGGTGGCGACCCAAGTGCAGGACCCAGCACTGAGCCTTGTTGAGCTTCATACAATTGGCCTTTGCCCATTGATCCACCCTGTCCAGATCCTTCTGCAGAGCCTTCCTGCCTTCAAACAGATCAACATGCCTGCTAGATGACAAGCATGGCAAACTACATTGCCTCTTGAGGACTGCTATTAAACATATCTCTCCAGGAAAATCTACTGATGAGAGTTCTTAGCCAAAACATCAGAAGTTAAAGGCATTTCTACCAGCACAATCAATATCTGACAATCCCAAAATTCAGTTCTGCTGGTTTTATGCATGTGTTATCCCAGTAAAGGGCACCAAGCTATCTCCCTCAACACCACACTTGCCATTTTCTTGCCGAGAACAGCATACAGCAGGAACTGCCGTGCTTGAGTTTTGTCGAGATGTGCTTTGTTGGGTTTACTACAGTAACCCTACTTACCCCCAACAACACACAGTTAAAAATATTCTTTGCACAACACAAGCAAACAATTCTGCAGCATCATACCAGACTCCTTCTCCTTGATTAGGAACATTCGCTGGAATGAGGTTATTTTCTTCGAGTAGCAACCAAGTACATTAACTTGTGTTACCGTGAATGATTCATGCATGCAGATTTTAATAAAAAATTCAGTTATCTTGTGCATAAAACACTATTTCATGTTTTAGACCATGTAAGATTTTAGTCTGAATGCTGGGCAGCCCCACAGTTTCCATGCCTTGATTACTCAAATCCTTATCAAACAAAAAAAAAAACACTGTTTGAGAAGCATCCATTCTTAAGAGATTAATATATTGGTTATATGTGACAGCAGTTAAATCACTAAAGATCAGATTGAATTTTATCTACTAAAAATAGGGATTTTTTTATCACTCTTTTTAATATGCGTAGAAGATCTGAATATATAAAAATCATCTGTTGCAATTAACGGATAGTTAACATGAAGGATAGAATCTAACCACATCCAAAATAACAGGTATATTCATAAAGATGGGAACGCATCCAGAAGTTCAGTGGCAAGAGATCTTCTATTACAATGCACAGGCAAAGAGTCCCAATACTGCTTCGAAAAAGTGCATTAAATTATGCTTCCCTGGGTCTTTCTCTGCAGGCAGATGTACCTACCAAAAATACCAAAGCTATTATGCCAGATGTTTTACATCAGGCTTAGTAAGAACTGTCAAAATCTGGCAACTTTTACTTGCAGAAAACACTAATACTTTTCATTCAATGGATTTAACTGTGTGTGCCTGTACCTGACCTCTCCTGTTGCTCCCACCCTGAAGACATGTGCCTACAACACTGTATCATTCAGGGACAAGTACTCATTTCTGAGACGCAGGGCTATGAAAATATTTCACTTGCAAAATGTCTTCATCTAGCTCCTGAACCACCATCTTGCTGCATTCCATTAACGACATTCTCCCTCCTGTTATCCCCACTGCAAACATACTTAAGGACATCCCGATACTGCAGAGCAGTACCAACGCAGCCATGTTCACGCCATCATCACAGATCTTCCTTCATACCAAACCAACAAAATATCCTGGCTGCACATGTAATTGGAGAACTCGCCACGTTCTTTGATTTCAGATGAAACTGCATTTAGAAACTAGCAGGTAAGTATGTTTTGCTTGCCACGCTATAGAATTCCTACCCAGAAATCCCTTTTGTGAAGGAAGACTGAATAAACCAAAGCAGCCATCGCTTCCTCTGGCCGTTGATGGCTGCTCTGCAGTTCAGCTGATGAAGAAATGCAGTAGCTGAAGTTCTCACATCCTGCACCGCTGACCTGCCGACAGCATCACTTCTCCTACCCGGGCCTGCGCCGCCCTTCAGCAGTCCCGCAGAAAGCAGCCTGTGAACTGCTTTGCTACCAGCCAGCCCCTCGCTGTCACACAGCCTGCATGACTCAGAGCGTCCTTGCCGTGCTCTTGCTCCCATCCTTTGGCACAGAGCTCAGCGCTACAGCAAAACAGTGCGAAGGCTCCGATGGCTGCGTCTCTAACAGGGGGGCTGTGCCGTGAGTGTTGCTGTAGAGGTCAATCCAAACCAGCTTTCAGACAGAATACAAGCTTCTTCACTAACAAAACTGAAAATTCCAGTGTGCATCAAGCATTCCTGAACTGTGCCTTTTCCCACAGTACTCATTAATCTACAGTGCTTCCAAATCACTGCAGAGAATTAGCAAGCTCTACTCTGTTGTTACTACACACAGCAAACGCTCACAAATTCAAATACTAGGAAAAGCTATATTCCGCTATTACCATTAAAAAAATCTGAGTGTGGCAATTATAATTTGACTAAAACTATCACTATCAGGGATTTTAACATGAAATCTTACATACAAGATTTTTTTCCTGCTGCTGGAGAGGTATTGTTGTGTTACAACATAAATAAATGGGTTAATATCAAAATCAGAAAAAAGCTGCAGGGATTTGTTTCACTGGTCTTGTTTTGTTTGATCATTGAGATATTAGACAAAAAGAATCTTGATAATCTTAAATCTGATTTACTTGGAAATTACATCTTTTTCACAACCACTGTCAACTGCTTTCAGCCACCAAAGCCATTGGACAGGTCAGTTCCGCCACATGTACCTAGCGACATAATGAACACAAAGAACTTCACTGAAGTCTATATCTGGAGAACTGCTTTTGATCACGGTTTTTAGACTGAATATAAGTTGGACTAAAACTGTATTTCAGCTTTGTGAACACTATTTGAAATATTTAACCAGATATCTTGAACCTTATTGCCACATATTTTTTGAAAGGTTCTTTCTTGTCTAGGAAGATGATTGCTAAAATTCACTTCCAATCACAAGGTGCTGTATTTGGGGGTTTAAATGCTCCCAATCCTAAGAATTAATTATGCAGTCAAAACATATCTTCCATCAATGAACACGAACTTGTTCAAAATGCAGCCCATCTGTGTAATACTTGCACCTCCAGAGTTTCTGCATTAATTTTCCCTGGGGAAATACATTGATTTCCAATCATCTACTCCTTTCTTTTGAACTACACGTAAGGGATTTATGGAAAGGATTTTTCAGGCATGCCATCAGTCAGATAGCTTTAGAAAGAAGTATTAGGTTCTCAAAAGCATTTTTACACTACTACTTGGACACTCACAAAAGCAATCTTCTCCTCTTGCCAGATCCAGATTATAATGTAAGATACCCAAGCTCTTACATTTATTCAGCATACACAACTGTGGTTCCATTTGGCACATTTTTGGTTTTTAAATATGAATAAGAATACTTCCAAGAATAAAACTGAGTCGGGAAATATTTATATGAGAAACTGAGTATGGATTAAAATTACTTGGCTTCCAAAGTAGAATTAGATGATGTTTAATTTAGTTAAATTATGAAGTTGTATTTGTTCAATTTAAATATGTAATCTCCTTTGAGAGAGTTCAGCTTTGCAAAACGATAATCTGTTCCTATATTTCTATTAGTTGTAATTTATTCTGATTCATTCCTTTGTTCAAAAAATGCTAATGAAAGCAGATGATGCTGAAGAAGATCAACAAGCTACAACAACCGATACAACCATCAGTCTGAAAAAAGGAGGAAGGCTGTACAATAAAGTCAAGCAAGAAACCTGAGACAAGGATTTCTAGGGACACATTGGTTGTGGAGAAAAACAAGCAGAGGGACTCAGCTGCCAGGCTGAACTAGCATGACCTTAATTCTCAATAACTCATCTCAAAAAGACATACAGCAAATTACATTTCTCCTATGGGTATATACTTAAGAGCAATAAAGAGCTAAAAATCAACCTTACTGGGCTTTGATGAGGAGGCTCAGGGGAGACAAGTCATTGTTGAAGGCTTTGGGACATGCAGATTGTGTAGATGCATGAAGGACAGATTGACAGTAGCTGAGCTATCCATGTTGTGGGAAGGCATATAAGAGATTTTAAATCAGACATACAAGCTTTTAAGCAGGTTTATTTCCCTATCACTAGTTGTTTATGTATTTCCTGTACTCCTTGGGTAAGATCCTCACAACTGCTGTTGTGTCTGTACACGAGGACGAGAACTGTGCCATAAAAGCCTTCTTCCAACACCAGCATCGCAGAGTCATATCACTGCAGTCATAAACTCCTACCATAAGCATCGGTGAGGCTTTCTAGGATCAATACTTCCATTTGAAGCAAGACAGAAGAGTTTGCCACCTCAAAAATACCTTACTTACAACAAGAATTTTTCCATCCTCTTAAGTGGCTCAAACCCCCTCCAAACCACTGTCACTGGTCTGCAGACTGTTTACTGTGGGCAAGCACAGACTAGCACACCTTCTGCCTTTCCCATGGAAGCTGATCAATCCCCACTTTAAGTCATATAATACAAGGTTTGGAGGCGAATCTATATTTCAAGACTTCTACTGGGTGTGTTCACCTCACCCTCTTCCTTCCTAAACCAAATTAAAACCAGCTTCATCAGCACCTTATGGGTATCACCATAGATGTTTGTGCTGTGTGACTTAATGGAGTTAAGTGGTTCATTCCACAGTCTGTTCACTCTTCTGCAGGAATGAATTCCATAGCTCCCAAGAAAGTTTTATCTCAAGCAATCACAAGTGTTCTCATATTTGTCTTTTTATTGCCGCGGTGAAATTTGGTTGCTATAAAAAGCCAGAGCCATGGGAGAGAAAGTCAAATCCATATCAAATTTTGAATTAACTACGACCTCCACTTTGAGGCTCTGTGTTCACCACCAAACAAATGCAAAAGGCAAACCAACACAGTAATGTGCTGCTGGCACTCCTCAGGGCAACTCCTCAAGAGAAATAGCTGGCATGAAGCTTTCTAGAGAACTAGTTGTAAGGTCAAACAAGAAGTACCGAGGAAGGGAGTGGATCTTATGTGTGGGAGGGAATACAACATTGGTATTGTTTTCAAGTGAGCCACTGAAAGAACAACTTTGAATTGAATTAAACTACACAGTACACTAAACAATAAAAAGGGGTTTATAACAACTCTTCTCTGTTTAGGGTGCTTTTATATTTTTGTATCTATATATAGATATACACACACACACATATGTATTTTCTCTTCTGTGTTGAAGGATTCATCCCTTTCCTAATTCACCAGTGGTCAAATCTCTTCTCAAGCAAGCTTCACAATGGAAAACGTCCTCATCAGCAGAAAAACTTCTGCAGAGTTCTCAGTGTCTGCTTTGGCAGTTTCAGCACTGAGCCTACCCCTTTAATTTTTACGCCACTGTCACAACCCCTAGGTCATGCCTCTGCCTAAAGAGAGTCCGGCTGGGGATTATATTTCACCTCATGTAACAAATCCAGCACAGCAGCTTTATACAGAATCACAGACCCTAATCTCCTCTGATTCCCATTGATCACAAGCAAGAGGATCTCAGGATGAGATCAGTGGTACTGTCTTCCCAGTATAAAGTGCCTTGTTTTAAACGAATAATATGGATGCCTATTTCTAGTTCCTTTATCATCTGTTCTTTCATAGCATTCTCATTCAGGTTTATTTTAAATGTTACAATTACTCTTCTCTCAGGGTTTGGCAATTAAAGCTCCAGAAGTACTGCTGCTTACCTTATTGATAATAAAAACTAAAAATACCATGTTCTGTATCTGCTGCTTTCATCAGTTAGAGGGGAGCAAGACCTCCTTAGAAGGAAACCAGTCCCAATTTAGAAATTATATTCTAGTTTTCTCCAAGAGAAAAAAAAAAAAACTAAATACTGTCCTAGCAATATTTTTAAAGATACACTCTTAATTCAAATGAAGATATGTAAATGAAGCTTGTATCGTAAGACCTCAGGCACTCAATTTTAATGCTTCAAAAGGTTCAAGAAGAACCACTTCAGATGTCTTCCATTTTCTCTTTCATTTCTTTCCATCCACAGTTCTAGTATCAGGATCATGTTTTTAGATTAAAACTTCCAAGTGTATTTCTAAACTAGAAAAAGGAGGACAAGGGCAGGGAAGAGGACACTTCATTTATCATCTTTTCACATTAGAGTTACAGGGAACCTTAACAGCTATAAACCCTGTAGTTGGTACTATATTAATCATCTTTCTGCATGAGAAGTCAGATAAATATATTATCCTATTTCTGCATTGCAGATTTTGTGTGTCCCTTTCTCAGGTTGCTGGTTATTTTTTTTATTATCCTGTAAACACTGCTTTGGAGAGGGGAATGATCCATAACAAGGTAGGGAATGGCACAGATAATTTCTTCAAATGAGCTGTTACATTAAGATTCAAAAGAGGATAACCAAAGAAAGAGACAGCAATTCAATCTTTGCAGCACAGTACCTTTTTTAACAGCCTGAGTACACTTTGTCTCTATCAGCACACTGTGCCTTCCCCAAGGTCAAGTGTGACAGCAGGCACAGGCAGCAGCTGGCCCTCCAGGTCCTACCTGCATATGGAAAGAACTTCATTTGAGACAGACTCCAGTGGTCTCTATCGACGTGCCACTGGTTTTCATGTCACATATTCCTAGAAAACATACAGTCACCTCTTTTGTCTTCACATTACAGCCAAAACATACAAATGAGTTTCACCCCTCCACATTCTATACCTACCTCTAACACCTAGGCACTTTGCAGAACAGATAGAAAATACACAAGGCTATTTTGGATGAACCAGAGCAAGACTTAAATTAACAGAAGTTTCTCCAAACAACGGTGCATATACCAAGTGCCCTGTGGGCTAACAGCTCCCCACATACGCTTAGTAATAAAACATCAGCTCAACCCCCCTGTGCCCTGAAGCAGACTCCTTGGTGCTGCAATAGAAATATTAGAACATCAATGGATGCTTAGGGAGAACCAAATGGAAATAGCCCACAAAAGTATGAGTTTGCTCCCAAGCCTATATGGAATGCTGGACAGTATAATGCATGGAAATTAGGCATATCATCACTTCTCTAATCCTCCTGCTCCAACAGTTTATTTTCATGGCATTTTCAGCCATCTTATTCAGTAATGCTGATTCAGCACTACCATTTTATCCTGCAGCTCTCTGCACAGCAATTTACCACCACTGCATTACAGAGGCAACTGGTCCTACTATAATGCAAATGCCCTCCTTGGGTAGCACAACAATTTGCATTGCATCTAAGAAACTGCACACAATTCCTCTTCCAATTTCCCAGGTTAGCTAAGCTATTCATAAATAGGAGGGAGGATGACAATCTCCTTTCATTGTGAAAAGCAACACAAAATCATTATTCAATTGCAATTACATTTCACTGATGCCTAATATCAAACAGTAGCCAATGTATTTTTAGGACAACATGCACAAAATCTTCATTAGAATTTAAGCAAAGGAAAGAAATGTCAAAAGCACACAGTGCAGAACTCAGTATTTGTCCTCAGCCAGGACAACAGTTTCTTCCTAAACAGACTTACAAATGACACAAATCAATGCTGCCTCCTGACATTTGCAATCACACCCAAAGAGGCTGGAACAGTTTACTGGGAACACTGTTCTCTTCTAATTACCTATGTGACACAACGCGTACCATTCTGAAAGACAAGTCGTAAGGGTGGCAGCGGATTCTTATCATGCTTCATCAGCACCAGCGTCTGTGACAAGGTTAGTTAGATGCTGAGCGTGACCATTACAATATATCCATCCTGTAAAACAAACTGTATATACTGCACACGCCAAAATACACACCCACCATCCTTCTGTAAAGCATAACTCTTTTCTCAAGGTCCACTAACGCACAGAAACCTACTGCAGCAATGACTGGATGGCAATGTCTGCTCTCAAAAGGCAATGGCCTGAGGTAATCAACACAACAGGAATGGATGTCCTCACCACCCCTACCAGTGGAGAAGCATGCTACAGTTGGAGGTGAAAAACAGCTTAAATGTTGAATGCAGCAGATAAACGGATGGACGGGAGGGTGTAAATACAGCGAAGACTGTTCCATTCTCATGCCTAGGCCTGCTTCTTGCTGCCTACAACCTGAATGGACTGGTTGCAAGTTTTTATAATACCTGGACAAAGCAGCAGTGGGATACCCAGTTAATGAAGAGACACAAGACAACGCCACCAAAGAGGCTGGTGATCGTGCATTATGATTCTGTGCAGACTCCTGAGATTTGGAAAACTGAGGCCCCTCAAGGTCCAGAAGGAAAAGAAGTGCTCCTCAAAGAAGTGGTCTTAGTGAAAAGAAGGGTGTCTGGGATAAAAGCAGTGAAGACTGAACAAAAGACCATGGGAGTAAGGGGAGACCCTGTCGTACTGAGATGCATGGAGACAAATGCTAGTGGATGCCTAGGACAGCCTACATGTGAGATCAAGTAGGTTATGGATCTTAAATAAACCTGTTGGATCTTGGAAAAACCCAGAATCCCAACCCAGCGTGGGCTGACATCTCCTGCATCACCTGCAACAACTGGCTGGCTCGGCTCCTCTGGACAGAGCATGCTGGCCCTGACAACATCCCGGTCAGCACGAGCCTACACTTCATATGCTGGATCAGCTTCAATTAGCCTCTTGGCTAGTGGAAAAAGTTAGATGTATTTCTACTTACACTTTTCCCAGAATGTTTAACACTGACTCTATGTGGCCTTATGTTTAAAGGCCAGTACCAAATTCCCACTTTGCCAGTGCTATGGTAGTATGCAGAGAGACTCAGTTTCACCTAAAAGAACCGTTAAATCAACCCAACAGGCAGTTCACTTAAGTTTTACTTAAAAGCTGTGGTAGACTGACTGTTGTCTCAGCAAGACAGGAATTGCCTTATCAGATGTTGGATGAGGTATACAGAGGGAAGAATCCTTGAAGACATTTAAAATGCTGTTTCTTGTCCTAAACTGAGGTACAAAGTTTGCACTGAATTGTACTATGGAGCACCATTCAAGTAAAAGCACAGAAGGTAACTTATCATCCTGAAGACAGCTCTTGTCTAAGTAAAAATCTTCTCAGATGAAGTGTATATATGAGGAGTGTCATTTACTTCAAATGCCAAACTCATCTCCAGAGGTCAGGAGCTGGGGAGGCCAGTGAACTGGACAGATGACTGTACCAAAATCTCTCTTTGCCCAACATCTAACAGATAAGCATCTTCTATGTGCTGTTTCCTCATTTTGTCTGATAGATTCAGCAAGACTCAAATCATAGTGGACTAAAACTCCTTTTATTTTTAATTCATTTCATACAGCTTTATTTTTAACTCACTTTATTTGAAATGTAGTGAACAAAATTATCAGTTGAAATTACTTCATCAGCTGTGAGTCTTCATTCTTAAATGTAAAATAAGCTTTTAGTAAACCTAAATCACTGATTTTCCTTTTTCATCCTCATTAAGTTTATATCCATACCAAACTGCACCTAGGATGCTGATACAATATATTAGACTTCAATATTGCAACTTGCACACTCTTCTCTGTTAAGATATCCAGGCCAACAGAAACCTCAGGATGTCCAGCAAAGGGAAGCGCCCCTGGGGAGGAATAACCCCAGGCAGGATAGGCTGGGGCCAGGCGGCTGGAGATCAGCTCTGCAGAAAAGGCCCTGGGGTTCCTGGTGGACCCAAGGTGAGCCAGCAGCACATCCTCACTGCAAAGGCTGCATTAGACGGAGCACTGCCAGCATGCCGAGGGAGGTGAGCCTTCCTCTCTCTCCACTCAACACTGCCGAGACCTCTGGAGTGCAGTGTCTGGTGCTGGGCTCCCAGTACAAAAGAGACATGGACTCCCTAGAACCAGAACAATGAAGGGGCCAAAGATGATAAAAGGACTGAAGTACCTGACATACAAAAGGGAGATGGTGAAGGCTGGGACTGTTCAGCCTGGAGAAGTCTCAGGGGGTATCAATACACATAAACACCTGATGTGAAGGACTAAAGAAGATGGAAACAGGCCCTTCTCAGCGGTGCCTGGTGAAAGGCAAAAAGGCAGTGAGAGCAAATTGAAACATGGGAAATTGCATTTAAAGATGAGAAAACTGTGAGGGTGGTCAGACACTGGCACAGGATGCCCAGAGAGGTTGTGGAGTCTCCACCCTTCTGGATACACAAAACCCAACTGGACACAGCTCTGAGAAACCTGCTCTCTGGGAAGGAGGGCTTGGACTGGATGATCTCGAGGCACCTCCCAGTCGCAACTCTTCTGTGATGCCACGACTGAAATCAGCTAGCTTCTACCCTTATTTTGCCTTTACCACATGTGGAAATGCGACAATAGGTTAAAAATGCACAAACTCTTTCAAATAAATCACAGTTATTACTGCTGGTCCTCTTCTAGGTTTCCACATGAATTGCTTCTAAAATGTCTGATAGAACGATGCATAATCCTTGTATGCTCTAACTGTACAATGGCTACTTCAGAACCAAGGCAAAACACATTATGAGCAGGATGAACTTGTTCGTGCAGGATGTGGTAGAAGGGAAGTAATTTGTAACTTGGTTACCATTTCTCAACTCTGCAAAGTCTGATATTCAAGCAGGCATCCCACACTTCTGAGTCTTCATATTTCACTGATCTGCAGTGTTACGAAGGAACATGTCCTGCGTTTTACAGCAATGCCAGCCTCTTAGAAATATTTTCCTGTTACTGGGCTATTTTAAAATATGCTTCATTCCCAACCCTTCCGTTATAAATTGACTCTTTTTTCTTCAACTGCAAATCTCCAGGTGTAATATGTAAAACAAGATAATATATCAAGAACAACATTAAAAATATGCTTTTTCCCACAGACATGCGCAAACCCAGCAAAACTTTAAACAAAAAAATCCACAGCTCTTAATATTGTACGATATGCTTGTGCTTTGTACGACAGGACAAACTTTAAAGATTAAAATGAAATGTTATTGATCATCTTCATTGCTTTATGTATGAAGTTAAAGCCTATATATCTATACAGCCTGTATAATCTTACATATCCTTTATTCATGTGTACTTACAAACCATAACCTATCTAGGCAAAAATATTGTTATATTATGCAACCGTTCCAGTAAGGCTATATTATCTCTGAGCGTGATGGACACACAGGTGTTACCCAAGGATAAATTCATAGTCTCAGGGTGCTGAGCCTCCCTACTGTGCATCATAAAGCTCTGGCAAGCTAACTCCGAGCCCAGGTTTCCTCATCGCAAACCCAGCGCCTGGACTGCAGGTGCTGCAGAGGCACAGAACTATCCCGGTCACAGATTCCTGGTGCTGGATTTGCAGCTGAGCCATGCAGAGAGGGAGCCTCCATCCACAGGGCATTCACTGCTCCCTTCCTGCCTCACAGGAAAGGAATCTTCATGAAAGCACAAGAGAGCCTGCCTTCACCAACACGTTTTTGGAGACGAATTAAACAAAAACACCTCTCTAGGAGCAGATGGTTCAATCATAATCATCCTTTGCTTTTTTTTTTCTTTAAACCTCTTTTACAACTGACGTATTAAAATTATTCAGAAATGTGTCATTTTAAATCTTGGGGGGGGGGGGGGGGGGGGGGGGGCAGGGGGGGTTGCAGCTGATCTGGTAAGGTATAATAGGGATGTAATTAATTTTTGTTTGCTTTCAGCCATCAGCCAGAAAGGCACAATTCCTTTCTGGCTGATGGCTGAAAGCAAACAAAATTTCAGTCAGTTGTAATACCCTTCTTTGTCTCTCCTTGAAAATATGATGAAGAACCTGGCAAAAGGCAAGCTTGTTCTCTGCAGGTTCCACAGTCAGGTGAATCAAACACAAAACCACTTTCTTCCCTTCAGAACATTATTTTAAGTCCAACCTGTAAAAGTATTTACATCTCTTAAAAGGGAAGTGGGGAGAGGGGGCAATTTACAGAACTATGGGCTGCTGGAGCCCTACTGCAGTAGATTAAGGTTTCAGGGAGAATGAGATATAGTCACAAGGTCACGACATCTATATGTATTTTAAAACGTAACAAGGGATTACTACATACGCCACTGACATCTGACAATGTGAACTGCAGGATGAGCATGAAAAAGTGAAAACACTTGTCACGTTCTTACACCAGCAGAATGTATGAGCCTATTGTCAGTATTCAGACTAGAACCTTTTTTTTAAGTAGGATTAAGAAAAAATGATTGCATCCCAAATCCAACAGCACTGTATTATAAATGATGGGAAAGGCGGAAGGGGGAAAAAATCATCCTTGAAAACAGTTTCCTTGATACACAATATGAAATTTAAAAGAAAACAGCACTCAGAAAAGTCACTTTATGGAAGCTCTTAAAAGCACAGCGTGATACCTGGGTCATCAGCACCATGTCTTCTGTAACCTGCAATCCCACTGAGAAGCATGCAACTTTAGCAAGCTCTTTGAACATACATGCATGAAACCTTTTTATATATGCAGAAAGAATGAGAAAGAGCATTTGCAACAGAAAAAAAAAACACCATCTTTTCTCTGAAAATACATTTATCACTGATGTGGGCCAATCTCCACAGAAATGAAGATAAAGGAAAAGGATAAAAAGGGGGGCATACACACACACAGAAAGGATAAAAATATTCCTGCAGCATTATTACGCACAAGTTATCTCCTAGTCTTATTTTACTGCCTTATTCAGAAACTTGTTCATTTTACCAGCACTACAGGGAAAATATAAAACACTCCTTCACAGGTAGCAATTTTGATCAAAATGAGAGAAAGGTAAACAAAGTGAAAGCTGTAAGTGATCAAAGACCTGCTGGATACCTGAGCCAAACAGTGGTTTCGGAGCAAGGTACAAGAGCTAGTCATGCATATGGACGACCTCTCACAAATTAAATGCTAACAAGAATGCATCTCAACATATAATATACCCAACATGGACTATGAAGTAGATCTGTAATCTCCTTTTACTAAGGAAAGACTAACAAAAGCCCCCATTATCAATTTCATACTGTATATATCTCATATTAACCACAAATGCCAGCAATAAAAGTGCATTTTTTCCATCTGAAGCATGCCAGCCATCTTTCAAACATCCTAATTTGTGTAACAGCTCTGCAATCCTTTAACAGAGTCCCTAACAGAATGGAATCAGGAGGCAGATGCTCAGAAGTCCTAAAAAGCGTGCAGCTCTTTGGCTGCATGGGAATGGGAGGACGCGCAGGTTTATCATGAACGAATCCACATTCCCTTTCAGCAACTTCCATCCTTACCTTCCAGAAGATGTGGGTAGCACGGGGCTAAGCATCTGCTTCCGCTGCGGAAGTGCTCCGGGATGTACCCCAGCCCTCAGCAAGGACGCGCCGCGCCGAGCACCTGCCCCAGGCGGGCAGGACCGCGGTGGATCCGGGATGGGGCAAAGCTCGCCCGGCACCAGGAGCACTGGGCAGCCAGCTGCCAGCGCCGCAGGCAGGGATCAGGCGCCAGCATCTCCCTTTACATAAGAGGAAATGACTCCTGTCATCTTATGCTTTCTGTTACAGCGTTCTATGTTTCATCAACGGCCAAAAGCTTCCTCATGCAGTAGCCAGGGATTGGGAGCAGATTCTTCTTTTTAAAATTAATAAATAAATAATAATGACATGTAAAGCGCTGTCAGAATTTTTAATTATTGCACCATACACCACCAAGAGCCGTTCCCCACCTTACCGCAGGATACATCATGCATGCTTAAAGAAATTACATAAAATCCCCAGTTTCTTCAACTGCATTTTCTAATCCACTGCAACAGAAAGGCAACATTGGGGTTTTTTTAATCTGTGTGCCCTCTACTTTCAAACATACATACTGGAAAACTGTAAGCAGCTCTATAAATACACCCAGCTGAGGATTACATATCTCCTAACAAGAAATGTCTTTTCCTATCACAAGAGACCATTAGTCAAAGTTAAGGGGAAAAAAAAGTCAAGCCGTACTGCTCCCATTTTAGTGTCTTATCTGCACCTTCACTTCTGAAAGAAAAAGGCACATCTGACCCTTACCAGCAATGATAAAAGCAAAATCGCATCCACGTGCTTTCCTCCTCACTAAAGAACAGATTTAATCAAAATCAAGCCCATATGCTTAAACAACAAGAAGATCATACAGAATTCTCAACCTACAAAAGCTCAGTGAATGACTTCTGACACAAGAGCGCCTTTTAGCAATGCAGTTCTCGTTTGACCTTAAAGAATAATCTACAGAAGTCGCAGCATTACCTTTCCAGAGATTCACAGGGCACGAACCAAACCTAAGGCACCACTCAGACCCAGTCTCCACACCATTTTCTCATCAGCCTGCGCCTCCACGAGAAGCAAATCGCCAAATAAACAAGCTCAGAACGGAAAGGGGAAAGATTATTTTTATTATTATTATCATCATCATTATTATTCTCATGCTGTGGATGTCGCTACTTACTTGGCTAAGATATCATCACAAATCCGAACGGATTTCAATTACACAGCGGAGTAATCGCGGTTCGGCATCTGCGCGGGCTGGGCGAGCTGCGGTACATTACAGGAGTCCCTCTGCAGACTGTACCACCCGGCGGGCAGGTGGGGAGGGAGCCACAGGGCTCCGCCGGGCCACGGCGCGCCCCGCATCCCATCGCGTCTCATCCCATCGCGCGGGAGGGTGCCTACTGCCCGCACTGCGCGGCTGCCAGAGCGGGGAACCGAACGGCAGACATAGGCAGGGAAAGGAAATGTTTCTCTGCAAGGAAAATGGACTGAACCACCATGTTGTTGTTTGTGATTTTAATACTTCCCTTGGGATAATGACAAAAACGGAAGATGGCAAGCTACCAGGAATATGCCACTTACTCAGAAACGGGAGAAACCTTCAAGGACAAGGGCTGTCAAGTCTTATCGCCATCATTTGAGAAGGGGGGGGGGGGGGGCAGGGGAGGGGGGAGGAAACGCTGTGTACGGAAGGGGCAAGGGGACGGAGGGAAGCAGCAAACCCACTACGCGCAGCCCAGCACTCCCCCAGCTTTGTTCCCTACTGAGACCCCGGACAGCAGCCACCCCACACGGCTCTCCTGCAATCCCTTCACAGCCTCCTTTGCTAAGAGGCAGCCTGATCTCCCTGTTTATACAAGAACAATGCTGATTCTATGAAAATACCAAAACCTGCTTGCAGGGCTGTGATGGGCTTGTGGTACCTGTGTCTCTGTCATGCCTTCCACAATCCAAAACCCACGCAGGAGAAGCACACAAAACATCCTCCTGTTTAATCTGCTCTGGTCCCATCAGCATATACTGTAATCCCATATGTGCTGCCAGAGGAGCTCTCTGTCCTTTCCCTTCCTTTTTAAACATACAAAATACAGCACTCTGCCTCATGATAATGACAGCCTAACGCTCTGAGGAATCAGTGTGTTTTATTTAGAGCTTCTCACCATCTAGTCTGTAATACGTCTTTAAAGAAATCTACCTGTTATTTTGGTTTATTAGTCTATGCAGGATTCTGAAATGTGACTTTTTTAATGGAATGCCATGGGAAAGAAAAAAAAATAAATCCAAGCATTAAAAATAAGACAGAGACATCAGTCCTTTAAAAAGCATCACATTTTCTGTGTGAGAGTTGAGTTTTTTTTCACAGTTAATCGGGATCAGTACATGCACCGTGTTCAAACTGCAACTTCAGATTCTGTACCTCTAACCGTTCAATCCCAGCAGTGACTAAACACAGAAAAACATCAGGTTTTTTCTTGAAGTAGGTATAAAGCAGTGCACATCAAAGTTGGAACCTTTCCTGTGGCAGCCCAGGACAGCAGTGGTTCGTGACTGCGCTCTGTCTCGGGCAGGGTGGGCAGTTGCACAGAGCGTCCCTCCTGGAGCACTGATGGGAGTAGCTGTGCTGGTGCTCTGTCATCCTGCCTTACTTGCTGCTCAGAATATCAATTCAGCCAGTTAAACCAAAAGCACTGCACTGCACCAAAATGGAAGCGATTTAAAAAAAAAAAAAAAAAAGAAAGAGAGAGAGAGAGTGCCAGGACCATTGATCCGGAGTTTCATCTGTGATAAGCCATTTCTTTAATGAAATAAAATGCAAGTCGGGACCAAGATTGATAACAGATCTTTCTCACATGAAACCGCCTTTATCATTAGAAAGCTACAGACAATTATACACGTGCCAGGACGCTATATACAATGACTGTTATATTAAGCAGAGAGACATGTCCTCTTTTCTCAGCAAATCTTTAGTAAAAGTGGAGCTGTAAGGAGTGTGGAGTGCAGGCTCCAAACTCAACTCCAGCACTGAACAAAACCAGGAATGGAACAAACAGCTCCCCACAACTAAAATGTGTTGTGCTTAGGACTAAGACCCTTAAGTGTTAGTGACCTTTACTGCTCTGTCAGAAAAGCAGGAAAATACTAAGATAATCTGCAATTATTTGGCTACTAACTTTAAATATAATTTAAAAAAAAACTCAATAAAAGGTTGATTGACACAGTACCAAAATACATTACAGAAGACTTTTTTAACCTGTCTTTCCTGGATTAAGAGAGGAATAGCTTAAAGAAATTAAATGCTTTAATAAAACTTGTTCCATACATTTGACGATTGCCAGTTTGAGGACTGCTGCTCTCAAAAGATTGTGTGGCATACCACAGAAACTTCAGCCTGGGTCGGGAACCACAATGCCTACGTTATACTTAATCAGGAGATACTCTAATTCATATATTTGATTAGCAGAGTAGGCAAGGGAGTAAGAGGAGAAAAATAATAATAAAAATTGTTCAAAAGGAAAAATAGTTTGAACATATTATTGTTATTATCTACCCAGTCCAACTGAACAATTTCTCACATGAATATTCCCTGTGCTCATTTAAAGTAGGGCCTCAAATGTACCATCCCACGTAAGGTGATGAACAAGCTATTAACCTTCTTATTAGGCTTATCAGTTTGGAGCCTGTCCACTCTGCTGCATGTATTTGACCACTAATGTTCGTTATACTTCAAGCACAAGGCTCTTGTCCTGCTGCCAGCTGGGCAACAGGAGGTCTACCACCAGTGTTGAGCCCAGATGATAACACTCACTGGAGTAAGAGCTGAACTACTGTGCCATGGCAGCATCCACACTGCAGGGAGCTTGCACTGGGTTGGAACAAAGAAACTATCAATGAAAACTCCCATTCTATTTGTCCTTACTTAAAGGTACTGAGTACAAACTTTCCTGCTGCACACAAGCCCTCCTGCCAGTCAAGGCAGGAAGTCATCTGGTTTCTGCAGCAAGGAGGAGGTTCCAGCTTTGCAGTGCTTGGGACTTGCTTGCTACCCTCCAAGTTACAAATCCACTGAGCACAAGGAATACCTGCTGTACATAGCAGGCAGATACACTGGTATCCTACAATCAAAGCTAAAACAGTAATTCCACCCCCAGAAGTGGGCTATCCATCACATAACACCAATACTAATGTTCTGACCTCAGAATGTTAAGGGCTGTGGAGGGTTTTTTTACCTTTTTAAACACAACTGTGAAAAAAGTAACACTTCCCAATTTGGTTGGTTTCCAGCATGTGCAACTCAAAATGGCTGCAGTGTCAGCTGGTGCTTTGTCTAGATATTCCATCATCAAATTTAATAGCAAAGCATTGCAGAACAACAGGACATCTGAACAGTGCCTCTCCTGAAATGAAGATCTGTCAGCACGTCTTCCTGCCTATTAAAGCATCGAGTGGCATATTATTTAGCTCTGACTGAAGAACAATTTAACACCTTAACTTGGGGACAAGGAGTGGAAATGGAGCAGAAAAACGGAAAGGCAAATAGAAAGATAGTTCTTGGGACTAGGTTCAAAAAACACAGCAACGCTTCTGGGATGAGAAAGGAATGAGACTTCGGCTGCTGAGCTTGAAAGGCAACTTGAAAAATAGCCTCACCGGTAAAACTTCAACCAACAACTCAGAAGATACTCAGAGGCAAACAAGTCCACCTCATCTCTTTGGAGAAAAATTTCATTCCATATGTGCCGGGCTGACAGACTTCAGAAGCACATTTCAAGGTCTTTTTGAGATAATTAATGACAGGAAATGCAGAAACGTCATTTTAATTCCTCTCTCAGGATCTTGGGGACCAAGACCTCCTTTTCAGCAAGGCTGTCCTATCAGAGGAACAGTGCTGGAAATCACCAGCTCATTTCTAATATTTTCCTAATGACAACCCAGATACTTAAACTAGAGCAGCAGACTGGCAGCCTTTCATATTTTTAAATCTCATTTGCTACGTTTTAAAAACAAGAATTAAAGCTGTTTTCAGACTCGGTGTTTCTCCAGTTTTGTAACATTCTGCAGTAATATTTCTGCAAAGAAACAGCTTGCATTTCCAAACTGCGCAAACATGTTGTTATCCTGGGAAGCAACATGACCTAATAAAAGAACTAGAGGAGAGGGACCTCAGAACACTCAAATTCAAGGACTTGCCCTGCTGTTTCTTGACTAGGAGATGTTAGTAGGTCACTTGATCCCACTGTGCTTCAATTTCCCTAACTATAAAATAAGTATATTCACTAGTTTAAATTACAGCCGTTATAAGTTGCCTGACTGGTTAACTCTTTCCTGCCTTTGAGGGAAGGGTTTGACAAATCTGAGTCTACTCAGTGAAGTACTGAGGTTAGGAGATAAGCAGCATGCATTTAAAACTCATAAGCTCAGAGTTGCCTTGAACTGTTCTATTGCATCTACCACATCTATTTCACTGTACAAATCACTTCTTATTCTGACTGACAAATTATTGCAGTCCCTGTCAGCTCATGTCCTAGATCAGGATCCCGGTTTCCTCTATACCTGAAAGGAAACCTACCAGCCAGCCAACACTGCAGTTACCTCCCATCCTTCAGTCATTGCCACCTATGAATACACAATTTTTTCTTCTCCCATTCCCCATGCCCCAAACAAGCAGATGTCTACAGGGTTGGGCTGGCATCACTCCCCCTCTCCCTGCCCCAGCAGTAGTGCTCGGAAAACAAACCCAGACTCTCAGGATCACCCAAGCAGGAAGAAAGGTCATCAGGCTCCTTCAAGAAGAACAAAACCTGAGGAAAGCAGAGCCAAGTGGAAGATGCATTAACAAGCCTGAGCTTCCCAATAAAGTTTAAGTAAACCTGCCTCCCTGCCATTGCCTCACCACAGCAATGAGAGAGAAGCATTGTAACAGTCTGCTCCAAAGTGATCTGTATTTGCCAGAGTAAGCATCTGCAACATCTGACACAGCTAAACCTAAATCAGCTTCTTCACGATCTCAACAGTCTAAGATGTTCCCAAGAACAAGAAACAAGTATTGTACGAGCATGCCACTGTCTTTTTAAAGACAATCTTCCATAACACATGTATATGAGAGAAACAAATTTTTGACACTAAAAACAAATCTTAACCAACAAACTGGCCTTTTTAAAGAATAATCAGCGAGTGCTGCATCTTTTAGGAACTGAAGAACAAGGCAATCAATATGTTTAGGAGCATCCCTTTCATTTAGTATGGATTTAAACCCCATAAATATGCCAGTCTTTGAAACAGGACTTGTGCAAACTGTCTTCTAGCATTAACCTGTTTACTTAACACGAACTAATGGTACTAGCAGGTGGACTCACAAACCATTCGTGGCTTTCCACCATATAAATTCCCTTCTCTGTGTTCTGGAAAGGACAGTTACACTTCCTCTTTGGTCTCCTATCACCACTTTTTTGGTCCTAATGGAGATTATAGAAACATAGAATAGTTAGGGTTGGAAAGGACCTTAAGATCATCGAGTTCCAACCCCCCCTGCCATGGGCAGGGACACCTCACACTAAACCATCTTACTCAAGGCTTCATCCAACCTGGTCTTGAACACCGCCAGGGATGGAGCACTCACAACCTCCCTGGGCAACCAATTCCAGTGCCTCACCACCCTAACAGGAAAGAATTTTCTTGAGAAGCAAGGTCCTTGAGAAGCACTGGTAGGAATCTGACATTTAAATTCAAATTATAGGGTTTTACAATTAAAAAGGATCACATTAGATTCATCAGACTATAGATTTCAAACAAGCTAACTTTCAGGGATGGTTGGAAATAGGGTTGAAACTTTGTACATAGAGATGGGTTACATGGACCCATCTCACTACCTCACCAAAACCATTCTCTGAGAAAAAAAACTGAGATGTTTAGAGGAAGAATTTTGATTCAGTACCTTCTCCTGATATCACTGATGCAAAACACTACAGTTTTAGAGAGGTTGTTTTTCCTTCTTACTGACTAACTCTCTGTACAGAAAACCACTTATCTTCAATTGGAAAAATATAAGCAAAGCCAGGATGCATTAGAAGGGGCATCCTTCACTATAAAAGTGCACATGACTACGATATGGATATGAATCTCCAATTAAATACCACCTTTACATAGCTATGTTCACAGCATGACCTTAGACTGCACCTTAGAAAAGAAACATTAGTCTTTTTAAATTGATCAACTGTTACTGTTATAGTCATATTTCAGACAGATTAGACAGTAATAAACAATAGCAGAGAATTCAAATACTAATATGGCCTGTTAATAATACTAATAAGAAAATGTATCCCCCTTTTAAGACATTCTTTAAGCTTTCATTTTCAATATATGGATTTTTCATACATACCTTGATATTCTTACTGTAAATCTCATGAGACTTACATGGTAGGTACCACTGTAGCCTTTTTTAAGATTATATCAAATAGCTAAGAATGAAGCCTGTACTAGCATTATTTAATATATTGCCCTAGTAAAAGCAAATGATTAACATCATAAAGGGAAATAACAGTGGGACAAGGTTCAATCACTCTCAACATTTAAAAAGGGAAAATGAACTTTTAACAAACTATTTAATAAGGACCTCTGATAGCTCAGCAAGTAGTACAAGTAGGATACATATTTCCTAGAAAATAATCACCTTGAGGGAATTACTTCTATTTGTTGAGGGCTTTTTTTTCCCCCAATATAATAAGATAAAAGAGTATGTATAAGCTTATAGCTTAAAGCAATCTGACCTGTTAAGCTTTGTTAAGCCGCAGGTATATGTGACCTGTTCCACGAATGCCAGTAATCACTCTGCACAGCGAAGTGCACATGCAGGAGCCCCAGCCAGGGACCACAGAGCCACCCTTCGGGAGGCTGTCCTCACATCCCAACCCAACCACTGTCTCCTTGCTGCAGGGGCACAAAGCCAGTTAAAAGACATGCAGATCCTGACCTTCCTCACAGGGCAAGAAGGAACTGGAGACTGCCCACCACATAAAGCACTATTAACTTCAGAAGTCACTCCCCATTCTAGAACCTGCTTCTGCTGTTGAGTTGGCTGACATCACTGGGGCTCCCTGAACAGCACAGTGCTGAATGGGGCTGGCAGCCATCACCTCCCTGCTGCAGGGACACACAGACCAGCTCCCCTGCTTGGAATGGATTCACTGGCACTGGCTGGAATGTGTTGGTATGCTCCAAAATGTTTCATACCTGTCCTGCCCTTCCCTTTCATGAAGGGATTTCACAGACTGGATGCATGTCAGCCAAAACAAACTAAATTATTAACCTCAACAAACTGGTCCTTTCATTTCCACTGGAACATCTTGGAATACCTTAGACAAAAGCCATTCCAAGAGTTCAAACAACTGTAGAGTCAAATCTAATCTGAAGTTATCCTGATGGCTGTTTGTGGCATTTATATATAAAAATACTATGAGAACTCTGAATCTGTGTTCACAATTATACACAGATAAGTGTTCAAATTCTTTAGCAAAGGGATTTCTTTTCTGAGCTTTACATATCAAAGTTTAAAGAATTACTGGTGTAGGCACTGGAATACTGAATATTTACTTAAAAATGTAACTTATAATTGGCACAAAAATATTTATTCACATTAGTATTAAACTAAATATCAGACCCAAATCCTACTGTAACAAATATACACAGTATATGAAATAAAAATACGCTTTTAAATAAAGATCAGCTAGGCGTCGTGCTGGGCTTCTAGACTGAACTACATCATCGTGATCCATGAGCCATTTCTTAATCCCAGATTAACTACTATGAAACAATGACAATTCTGCCAGTACTTTTAAAAGCAATTGAGCTTAAGGGCTTGCCAAACCAGCAATGTTGTTCTAGAATAAAAGAGACAATCCGGTGCAGGAAAATTCTACCTGTGAAGGAAAATGTTACTGGAGGAAAAAAAAAAACCACCCACAATACCTAGTCTACAAAAAAAAAACACATCCAAACGCAATTCTTTTGTGTGTGCCCCTAGTAGTTCCATAAGTGAAATAATCCTTCAAATCTTGCATTATTAAACTACTCTTTCTCCAGCAAAATTCCCATGCTGCAGATAACTACATTCCTCACCAGCAAGAAAGTTCTATTCCTTCAGAAAGAGTTAAAAAAAGAAAAATCCTTGTGTTTGGTCACAAAAGCATTTATGATCAAACGATGCATGGCAGCATCTCCTTTGCCCCACAAGGATGCTGTAAAGCAGCCAGGCAATATAAGATCAAAAGACCAAGAAAGAACCCAACACGCTTTTATTACTTATGGTGAGTCATGGTGGATCACACCCAGGTTTAACCTACCAGTGAGCACAGGCTGTGAAGTCTGGATGATTTCTTTACTAGATTTTTAGCTACCTTTTCTTAGAGGCATAATTGTCACTCTTTTCATCACTCCAAAACCCCAACAGTGCTCACAAACTAAGAATACGTTTCCAATGAAGGAGAGAAGGGACACCTAGTTTTAAACCCAAAGAACAGGACACAGCATTTTGCAGGGGGAATAAATTATAATGATTCCTCATGGGTTATTTGTCAGGTTGTCAGCTCACATCACAAACACAGGCAAAGTCCCCTTCCCAGAGTTAAAGGAACCCCAGGGAACTGTTGCAGGACCAGTAGTAAACTCACTAGAACTCAAGGTCTTTAACCAGAACTTGTCCATCTGGATGACTGTCATCACCATGACCTTTTTCCAGAGCTAATTCATGGTCATGATCTCTTAGCAAGACTTTTGTACCAACTAAATGTTGGATGTCTTAATGTCCAGTAATAAAACTGCACATCATAGTGCTAAAATCCCAACAGCCTCTGCCTAACTGAGGCTGGCACAGACTACCACACTACTTGTTCCATGGCATATTGCCCTTACCTGATCAAATGTGAACATCCTAACATAAAATCTCCATAAACATATAAAGAATGGGTGAAGGTTAAAAAATAATAGTATCTTTAAAAATGACTAGCAAATAAATACAAAAGCCTCACTGGAAGGTGAAGAAAATAAATGGGCAAAGTTTATTTAAATCACTCCAAAAAAGGGAACAAGAGGGAAAAAATCTGAAGCGCTTGTAAACCAGTGTTCTCCTCTTTAACCTGTTACAAGATGGTTTGTGCACAGGCTGTTCTGGTCTGATAAAATTTAAGACCATTAAGCACTCACCTGCCATTCCAGCTTAGCAGTTTTGAAAGTGTCCATCACCATCAGATAAGTAGCTGCTACTCAAATTCTACCTGAAATAGTATTAATTCTTAGAAATTATTTGGAAGGATTCCTTAACAATTTCTGCCTACAAATAGTCCAGGCTTTTTTACACAGCACTGTCCTACAAAGATGAACTACATAACTTTGTTAGATATCTTGTTTTGCTGTCTGAGTCAGACATTCCGGTCTCTAAAAATACACAGCTTATATATTCAAATGTTCAAGGAAAAGAAGATAAGCAATACATGTACTTGTGTGTATGTATAAAATTGTGTACAGTGAAACGAAACAATTACATTCAAGGTTAGGATTAAGACCTATATTTCCTGAACACTGATGCCAGTGTTCAAAGATGTTAGTTGACCTTGAGGATAAAAATAAATTTTGCAGTCCTGCATCGTGTCCTCAACTTAGTTCACTGAAGGCATCTCAATGTTCTGTGTTAGCATACCATAAGACAGTTAAACACAGACATTCCATAATAATTATATTTAATACCCCTAACTTCGATTTGTGGAGAGGAAAATTAGGTTTCCAGAGAGCTGCTGTAGCTTCCAAACATCATCTTATTCACAAGCAGCCGAGCTGCTTACAGCGTTATATTTAGATAAAGTAGTGATGAGAACCCTCAGCATATTATTTGTTGAATTAAATCCCACTGACTTTTTTTTTCTTCTTGCCATTTCATTAATTCTGTCTCAGGAGCAATAATAATAAAATATATGATGAAGCATAATTCAGAATTCCATGTTTTCCACTTCTAAAAATAATGGAATTTTTGGAATATCTGTGAATGGGGAGAGAAGACTCAAAGCTTCTGACAACCACGGAGATGATAAATACTAGCGCCGGCTTTCAAGTCATTAATTCTCTAAAGAAACCCCAAAATGCTGAGCTCAAGTATCCTTTAAAAGAAGCAATGATTTCTCAAAGAAACATTTTACATAAGCTGTTGGCCTTTGATTTTCCCTGGTTTATGAAAATCCTGGGGTGCCCTTCAGTCAGGGATCACACACCACACTCGGTGCAGCCCACGGCGCCCCCGAAAGTATTCGCACTCGTTTGCTGCTGTGTTTTAGCTGACTCCACACAACCAGCCTTCAGGAGCTCAAAATTGGTTTAGAGCTGCCCAAGAGGTCCCTCTCCAGCAACCTGCTCCATCTTCCATTCAGTGCACTCAGCAGAGCAAGTAACAGCGCCTTCAGCTCTCGAAAGCAATTTCATGCGTTCTGAAGAAAGAGGCAGTGCATTCCCAGGCTTTAACTGGGAAAAATGCACAGCAGCTTCACACAATACTGTACAAGACCACAGTTAAACCTAAACAACTAATGCAAGTGCAGGATTCTTTAGTTGTGCGAAGGATTCTACCCTAGGAGAAAATGGGATCCCCTGGTTGCCAGAAAGACCAGTTTCTAGCTGAATGAGTGTACTTGTGAAAGGGCAGAATGCCCATCTCACCCCAAATTTGTAGCCATGTTCTCAGTAACATCATCTGGAGTCTTGCCACTGATGCTAACAGAACACAGAACACTCCATTATAGTCCAGAACAGTTTTCAGAGCAAACATACAGGTATGAGAATGAACATTTGCCATTAAGGACATTTAAAAAAAAAAAACCATTTCCTGTATCTCTGTGCTAATACCATTGGGAAAGCATCTTTGTGATGCCTCTTCTTCCTCCCCGCAAGACTGCAAACGCATTCTGACACTTCCGAAAACAGAACTTCATTTTACATCACTTACTTTCTCACGTCTTAAGCTAAAAATAAATTGCATATACTTACACAGAAATAAACACAAACGCTATCACATCATTAAGAATCTGAGTAAATTCATTTCCTTTAGCGTACATTGTTTCCACGGGCGTGAAAGGAGGTATTTGTAAACCAGCTGATGAAAGAAACTCAATGCACTGGGGAAGGTAGAGTACCTGCTTGCATTAACACTTGTGGAATACTTTCAGCAAATACGATTTCTAGTTACAGAACTAACTAATGTAACTAGAGACCAGCCTTAAATTGTGTGGATAACGAAATTATCCATATTCTATAGCAACATATTCTAACAGGTTATAATCAATTACATTGCTAAACCCAAACCAAACAAAAAAAAAAAACCTCACCACAGTCCAAACACACAAACCCGCAGTCATCTCCATTCCATCAATAATATCAACATTTACCTTTCATTCCCAAAGAGCCAGGTACTAAGGCACCAAAAATGTTACTTTTTCTAGTGTTTACACACCAAGCGCTGATGATTCTGTTCCCACATTGCAGCTGTGTGTCTACTTACTTGGTACTGAGAAAGACCCATGAAAGGGTGACCCTGATTTAAGGAAGACAATATCGGCAGCCACTTGAAATACTTTAAGGTGGATTAAATACCTTTCAAGGTATTTAAGGAATCCAGTGGGAAAACATGAATCATACAAATCACAGATATAACAGCAATAGGCTAAAAAACTACACCAGGATATTGAATTTATGTAAGTTTTGGATCCTATGTTTTCTTGAAGATAAAAATAATAATAATCACTATGAACAAAGGACAGAGCTCCTGAAATCACAGTTTGTAAAGAGCAAAATTACCACATTTGGAAAAAAAAAAAAATCTCATTCCTTTTCTCCTGTTTCATAAGCAAACTTAAACACGATTTTTTTTTTGAAAATATGAAAAGAGAAAGTGATTGCAATGGAGCTGCATCAGTAGAATGCGCTGTGTTGTTTGCAGAATCAGCAACAGATGGGTCAGTCAGTGATTTCTATCTCAATGAAAGAAACAACTAGTACAAAGAAATGGAGGCCAGGCACTTCAGTTTTTCTGTCCCTAACAGAACCAATCCAGGTAATTATATTACAACACAACTTGCATAGTACCTGTCTGCTCAGCATTCAGCAAGAGGAACTAAACTATTTGCCACGGGACACACAAAAAACCAGCATCAAGTCAACCTAAGTAATATAGTTGTACAAAGATTTAATTATAGCTTTAATGAACTGTTTGCATTTTTAGGGGGTTTTTTAGAGGGTTCAGACCTCAAGCTGTTAAGAAGATAAAGCATCAAGACTGAGATTAGTCAGAAGCCTTGATTTTCAAACCAAGAACCAATATTTTATCAACCTGGCATCTAATGAAATCAGGCATCAATTTCAGTTTATATACTGAGCAAACTGGGCAATAACTCAGCACTTCTCTGGAGATAATGTAACAGTGAGATTCAGATCCTTTACTCCCTTCCTCTCACTCCGCACTTCATCTGTAAATAACCGCTTCCACATTTATAAGCTCTAATATGATCCCTGTGGAGATCTTGCTCAGATCTCCTACACACACCTTACATAAAACGTTGCCTCTTCTCTATCACTACACAATCAGCTCAAGCTCAGCAAGACTACAGAGATGTATATTTAGCTGTAGAAGAATGAAAGTTAGCACAGCTTATGTTCAGTTACATCATCCTGAAAAACACTTGAGTGAAGAACTGAGCAACTAGTTTGTGCTGAACTCCAGGCTGCCCCATTATATTATCAGTTTTCCAGCCAGACACTTAAAACTAGGTTGGACAGTTCTGCCTAAAAGCAGTGCAAGCATGTCCTTGTCCATCCAACAGTTCCTCTGTTTGCATCTTCTCCGAGGTCTATGGCCAATTCTGAGCTCAGTTCTACTCCTCATGCTGAAACTACCTCCAAGACACTTGTTTGAATTACCACCTCAAATAAAGCGCTTCCTCTCCACCCAACTAAAACATTAATCGAGGCTCTTTCAAGCTCTGACTCACACTTTCATAACAACTCCCCAACATAAGGAGGACATGGAGCTGTTGCAGTGAGTCCAGAGGAGACCACGAAGATGTTCCGAGGGCTTGAGCAACTCTGCTCTGCAGACAAGCTGAGAGAGCTGGGCTGGTTCAGCCTGGAGAAGAGAAGGCTCCAAGTGGAGACCTCAGTGCAGCTTCCATCCCCAAAAGGGGCTACAGGAAACCTGGAGAGGGGCTTTGGACAAGGGCCTGTAGGGACAGAAAAACAGGGAATGGCTTTAAATTGACAGAGGGGAGATTCAGATTAGATATTAAAAAGCTCTTCCCTGTGAGGGTGCTGAGGCGCTGGCACAGGGTGCCCAGAGAAGCTGTGGCTGCCCCATCCCTGGCAGTGTTCAAGGCCAGGTTGGACACGGGCTTGGAGCAAGCTGCTCTAGTGGAAGGTGTCCCTGCCTGCGGCAGTGGAACTGGATGAGCTTTAAGATCCCTTCCAAGGCCAAAACCATTGGAAGGATTGTTTTTTGGGTTTGAAGGGACCTTCCATTCTAGAATTCTATGAACTCCAAACTTCACAACACTAAAGGAAACAGGGGCTCATACTCCTCAGTAGTTTGGGGTTGGGAGACAGAGGCTGCTTGTGTGAGAGCTTTTCAATTAAAGTTTCCCAAGTTGGATCCCACAAATTGATTGTGTTTGCAGTAAATTAAGCCAAAGCCACAAACAAGCCTATGATGAAAGAAGAGATTTCTTGACAGAGGATGGTCATGCTGTGATAGTGTTTTTGCTGCAGGCTAGGAAGATCTAGATTTAATTTTAACATCCACCACAAATTCTCCCTTTAACCTTGACCAAGTGATTCAGTTTCGCCATGTCCATTCCCTATATGGACACAATAGATCATGTCCCCAGTGTACAGTGAGGACAAATACAAGATTGCTACATACTCAAGCTAATCTTTCAGCATTGAGGCTCTTTCACAGACAGATACATCTACTGTGTTAAGTCTAAAGTAAATATTAAGGAGCCAAAACACTGAGGAATTTTATTGCATTGCAGCAAAAATTCAGGTGTCAGCTCATGTTCTGTGCTTTACTGAACATCACCACACAGAGCTGAGGAGGAGCTCAGACTTGCTTCAGCGAGCTCTCAGAAACTTATTTTCATGGATTAGAAAAACCTCACAACTGTTCGAGGAGGCTTTATCCCAGTTCTTAGCCTACATACATCCTGGTCAGTTCTCAGAACACAGACTTACCAAGCGTGAAAGTCAAGACAAGAATGAGGTCTGAGGAAACCCCAGCCCCAGCTAGCCCTGCTCTGCTGTCTGACTCGTGAACAATTTCTACTTCTCTTGCTTACCTTCCACATTCTATATTCTTTGCTCCTTGTGTCAAAATTACCCCTACAATTTCAATTCTGTTTCTAGGTCTCCTCAGATGTGACATTGAACTGTAACTGCTTACTCAGATTTCAACTAGGATCTCTTAAAACACTGCTCTTCAGAACACACACAACTTTTGTGTTAAGTGAATGTCAAGTTTCTGTATGCACTGAGCAACACCTAGAGCACCTCCTCAAATCCCTACACAGAGCATCATTTCCGTTGGGAAAGACCTTTGAGATCAGTGCTTCCAGAACACTGTAAAAATCCTCCAGTATTAGGCCTGTTTTCCTCCTCCCTGCTCCCTGCATTTTACAATTCTGTTTCTGTCTTCCATGAGCTCCTAGTAACAAGCACTGATCTGAAGAGTTTGTTTCATCTATATTCCAACTATTTAAATATGAAAACCATTAGTGATAATAACAGCCATACTTTCTGCAGGGAAGGAGTCCCAGACGGACTTCACCTGTGCATGGACACTGGCAGCAGGACCTCTGCACCTCCAGAATTGTTTCCCATCTTGCTCCACAAAATCCGCATCCGAAGGCAATGCCCTTAACTCTGCCCACAGCCTTCTTGCATGGGCTCATTCTCTGCCCTGGAGAAGCTGTCCTTGACAGCAAGTGCCAGGCTCCTCACCACCAAGGCCCTGTGCAGAATGGTGGCATGAAACGCAGTGCTCAGCTTGTGAGGAAAACAGCTCCCATAGGAAACCAAGCAGGAAAGCAGGACAATCCGCCCAGCAAGCCACAGCCTGCACAGAGACATTTCATCTGTGCACGCTCAGTCGGGAGCTGCCCTTTCTTTACACCAAGAGTGATGTTAGAACCACAGTGTAGAAACCTCTGCTTCAAAAACGTGAAACTCCTCCAGAAAACAGGAGTGGAAGAGACCTATTAAACATTCTGAAGTGAAAATTCCATAGAATACACTGAAATGCCACTGCCCAGACTGCACTGCATTTCTCTACAGAAAATCTTGCAGTCTAAGCTGCAGAGCTACTAAGATAACTATCCAAACATGAAATCCTATGCTCCTGGCTGCATAAGTCTGCTTAAAGGCAGAAAAAGACAGAAGCAAGGGATTTGAATCTGTCATTTGCTTCAAAGGAATGCTAAACAGGAAGCAAAAGAAAATGTAACAGCTTTTAGAACTGTTTCAGAGCCCATTTCAGCAGAAGCACCCAGGTCGAGCGCTTAGCTAACATGACTGGAAATCCAAAAGAAATTAAGAGATGGGCAAGAAAATGCACCCATCACTAAGAGTGTGGCAGCAATTCCTCCTTCCTAACAGCTTGTTCTATTGTCTTTTTCACCTCTGCAAACACAGTTGCAACCACAGAATGCTGCTATTCCTTTTATTTTACAAAAGCAGGAGTTCCTGATACCACTGTGTGTTGCTTGGGACATCTTTATTAACTTTGTGATACCATTTTGCTTTCTCACTGGGGGCACAGGCAGTGTCCAAGTGAATGGGACAGCAACTGTGGAAAAAAGTAAATGGCTTTTTTTTCCCTTCCCCTCCCCCAGTTAACCTCTGCACTGTTCCCTTTTTGTCTGTCCTTCCTAGTAAAAGACAATGAATTCATGCTCTTACAAGAGAGGGATGAGTGGTTGTTGCAAGGTGACTGGCAAACAGTAAGTGTCCAATCAGCCAAATCTTCCTCCAGGTATATTACAGAAGTAACAGAACAAAGAAAAAAAAAACCACAACAAACCTATTTGCTGTTCAAGGGATGAGATCCAGATTTTCTTCCCCTTCCCTAGCCGTTTATCTGACTGACTGCAGTTTTGCTTCCCTTCCCCGCCTTCAGAGCCCAAAGCATGTACCACACGTGCAACACACAGGGCTACCATCAGCCAGCCCACAGTGTGGAACAGGCTTTGGGACACTGAAGGCCCTGCTTCGCTTTGACCAACATCCCAACCTGATGCCAGCTGAGGTTAGGTCAGAGTAAACGTGCTAGGGAAGGGGAAGAAAATCCTGGATCTCATTTCTCTCCTTGAAACGGCAACCAAACAGGGGCATTATTTTCCACCTTCCATCCAGTATGGTTGTGGTATTTTGGATTTCCTTCTACTCAGCTGAGCAATCGTGGGGGAGGAGGAGGAGGAAGAGCAGGAGGAGGAAGAAAAGGTACTAATCTCTTTCTAAAGCAGCACTTGACACTTGAGTGTGTAGGTGATAATGACTACTTGTAGGGAGCTGACATAACACCAAGCGTTTACAGTAGAGTGAAGCTTTGCTGTAAGAGGAGTGAAAGTCCATCGAAGCGGTTAATTCATGACTTTTATTCTAGCACACCACAAAAGAGACACAATATGATCAAGGTGATTCTACAGTTTTTCCAACATACACTACTGTCATTTCTCACTGTGGATTAGCCCACCTGGGTGACTGGAAAAGAAGGTGCAGTTCACCTGTCTTCAGTTCTCCTTTCAGAAAGACTGAAAATGCCAGCTGGTAAATTTAAAACCTGGAAGAATGCACATTCTGCCACGCAGAAAGGAAAAAAAAAGCCTTAAGTGAGGCAAGTAGCAAATACACAGGAAGCAAATTTAAAATGAATCAGAGAATGAACATTCCCCAGCTCCCCACACATCTCTCTCCTACATAATTAAATGAAAACTGCCCTTGCAGAGGGAAAAAAAGCTGCAATAGCTCTATTTACATATCAACAATTATTCAACTGTCAACATAACTCACACATTCGAGTTAATGGAGAAAGCATCAACACAGCTATTGACTACACTTTAGACCTCCTCTTCAACATGCCAGGTAGCAATTTCAGGCTCTTTCACCTTGGGAATTCCTAAATATTCCCTTTATCTGGGGTAAACTTGCACCGTTCCTATCTCAAACACGCCAAAAGCTGCCTCAGGTTTTGGATTTGGGGGTTTCTTCTAGTCTGGACCAAAAGCATATTTGTGCAAACTGTGTTTGAGCAACAGTACAAAACTAAAAATTAACTAGGAACATACAACTTTATACAGCCTACCATAAAATGCCGCTAATGGCACAGCAACACTGAACCATGTCCTCTTTGGAAATGCACAGATGTTTGCTGAAGAACTGTACATGAATCACCAGAGGGCATCTCAGCTTCCCAAGTGACAATACTAACGCAAGACTCTTTGCTAGTGCATGGCTTGGGCTGAGGCACAATTTCCCTCCGACTCTGCTTATTTGACTGCTCAAATACCGCTTTTGCCTAAGATACGGGCCTCCATTCTTTACTCCCAACTTGCACGTCTAAGTTTTTATTGTACACATGGCACATGAAGAATGAGGTTAACTGGTAAATTATTACCTTATCTTCACAAGATGAATTAGGCCTAGACACAAACGTGCCAAAGTAATTATCACATTAGACAGGGCCTGGTAAGAATCATAGTTAACCCCTGCACAACTACTGCATACTTGCTTATGCTCCTGAAGTTTCTCTGCACTCAGGTTCCTCATTCACAAGTGACAAATAAACCTCCTCCTCCTCCTCCACATTAACGTCTTTGTGAGAGTCACACTGATCCCCTAACCAAGAACAAATCTCATGACAGAAAACCATGGGGAGTTTTGTTTCACTGAATTTTTCTGCCTGGACACAGGTGCTGCAGGTTCCATGCAATGCTGTGTCACACTGCAGACCATAAAGTATTCCCATCTTGAAGCTAAGGAGTTCTTCCAGCCGGCAGAGGCACCCAAGAATGGAATATACCCAGCAGATCTAACAGCTGCCTCCTGTGCATGCTTCCATCTTCCCTAGCCAACTCACTGCAGGGATAAATGCAAGAAAGGAGTGATAACGAGGGAAAAGGACATGGGATTCTACTTTTGTCAATAAATATTCCTCATGGGTCTTGATTTCAGCTACAGCACATTATCACTGCCCAAGTGAAAGCATGTGGACGGGCAGTCAGCTACCGGAAAGAAGAAAATCTTGAATGTAAGCTAGCTGGTGCAGTATCGCAAATGTAAATTTAAGGTCACAAACGCACAGAAGTTTTGATTTTGCTTTCTGCAATAATGACTTCTCTTAAAAAAAAACAAAACAAAACAGATGAAGAACTAAAGTTTTTCCTTTTAATGAAAATGTAGTTGAAAGTGCATTAACCACAGAACAGTCACAGGGTATTAAACCAAACGCTAAGTTACATACAATCTTACGGAATGTTTCCTGCCACTGGAAAAAATGGAGCACATATCCTACAGAAGTAGTGATTTTCACAAAATCAGCTACTGATCCTGGTTTTTAAAGTTTAGATAGGCAAATATTGAGGAGCAAAACTCCAAGCACCACCTCAGGGCTTTTCCTTCAACCTCAGTGTCAGCTTTATGCAGTCCACAGGCTTCTTCTGCTGCAGAGCTGTGGCTTCCCTGCAGCCTAAGCTGGACTGGATCAGTTCCAAGATGAGTGCAAGAGCCCAAGCAAGGCAGGACTGGGACTGTGACAGCAACAGAAAGTGAAGTCAGAAAGGCCAAGAGCCAGTTTTCACATCAACTGAAGCCATGATGAAACAGCAGCCTGTGTCAGCCCCATCAACCCTTACAGCCATGACATGGCCCAAGGTAGACCATTACCATCCACAAGAAGGTAATTATTCCATCATAATGATTCCTCACTGACCACAGAGCTTCTCTAATTTCAAGCTGCTAAACTCAACTGTCACATACCATTGGAGAACATCTACATGTAGTGCACGCTTGCTGTCCAAAATCACTTCTGCTCAGGAAACTCTGTGGTTTGCACAGGTGCCAAAAAAAGAATTTTCCGTATCTGTCACAAGTTACAGCCTCTTTTTCTAGTTAGTTCTCATAGCCCTTTACTATTTTTTCCAACAATAGCAAATAAAACACATATTGGGATAGTCTCAAATACTAATGAAGTTATGTGCTCCCAGCTGTTAATATGTTCCTCTCAGCACCTTTTGCAGTAAGCATTTATACAAGCACAATTTGGATTAGTTAAAAAAACCACACAAAACCAAAACCAAAAACCAACCAACCAACCCACCCAAAAACCAGGTCAGCTATAAAACCTAGGATGGATTTTAACAGGGCTGCAAAACTGTTAAAAAGGTTCCCTAAATCCTATTTTTAAAATCCAATGTTAAAGTTGCTCCACAAATACCAGTGATGGTAAAACAGAGCCCCCAAAGCCAAAGAAATGCCACACTGGTGTTTAATAATCCAGGTGGATACACAATGGTGCAGCTGTTACATACATTTCATGAAGGAGAAGCCAGGAGGCTGATGGAGGTGATATAGCTGCTTTTCTTGGAGTAGCTACAAACTACACACGGTCCCTACTCCAGCAGTACCTGGGCAGAGCCAAGCGTCACCACTCTGGAACAAGGCTCCTTGTATCAGGCTTCTCCTGCCAGGTGAAAGCAAGAAATTGACATTTCTACATGGCAGTATAGTACTGCAACTCACTCCTTGCGGTTACCAAGATTTTGGACAAACTCTGGGCGTATCTCACAGCCAGGTACCACAATCTTCCTGGGAATTTTGCTTTGCTGTGCCACTGATGAGAGGCAAAGTATTCTCCTATTACAGGAGGAACAGAAGAGCTACTCTAAGCAGAGAGCAGGAAAAGGTGGATGAGTTTTTAAAGCTTCTCCTGCATTTCAGTTTGGGTTGTTTAAAGCTGAACTGCTTTAAATTGAATTAATGAATACTATGTATTGTATACACATACCGTAAAATAGACAACTGAGTAGCAGCCTGCATAAACTCCTAAGCACTGAAATTAATCTGTCATCTTGCAAGGTCACTATCAACAGAGCAGCTCCAGAAAAATAATAGGTGATGGAAAGACAGGAGTAAATAAACCAATGGCTAAACATTGCTTTCTAGGAAACTGTATTTTGGTTTAGATTATATTCTGCTATGCAAGATATCTTTGCAGTAGGGAGCAAGATCATGCATAATATTGCACTAACAACATAACAGCAAATAAACAAGAGATTTGGCAGAGTAGATAGAAAGAAATTTGCTAAAAATTCTTCTTCATGAACAAATAATGAAGCCATAGAAATACTTCCACATACCACATTCCTTTGAGTGCATCTTCATTCTAAAAATATTCTGGTTTACTGTTTAGCCATCAGCTGAAATGAATATTCCCTAATCCTTTAATAATAAAATTAAAAGGGAAATGCAATTTGTAGAATCCCAGCAGCCCTTCTGAAACATGCTGTGCTGACACACACATTTCAAACACACATTAGGAGATTTTTGACCTTCTGCTCTTTCAAATCAGTCATAGTAAAGATATAGGTCATTTTGCAATAGGAGGTCTCCCTGTAAAACAGTTTGCATAAAGCATTAAGAATGTCTTCCAGGAGAATTGCCTTTTATTTCTGAATATGAGTTACAGGACTGCTTTAGACCAAGATAAAAATCACAAAAATGAAATTTTAAAGATCTATCGGAAAGAGCTGTTAAATCCTGTATTGCAGAATTACTTCAGAACTACAAATATCTTGTCTATCAAAATTCACCCAACACCACTCCTGCACCAAACAATTTATAGTCCAATTTACAACAGGACCATATAAGTTCATTTAACAAACCATTAGAGGTAGAAAAATAGCTGAATAAACCCAGTGTACTTAAGACATAGAAATCCCATGCACTTTAGACATAGAATCACTGAGATCTCATGGTAGAGTCCTTTTTGTTCAAATTAAGATGCTTCGGTTAGCTACCCTCAATCTGATAGGGAATTAAACCAGTGTGATATTTGATGTAATGATGTAAATATTGTGAATTACAACCCTGACTTAGAAATTCAGGAGACTGACATTGTGAAATGACTGGTAAGACTTTCTTCAATGCATGAAAGCATTATCAGGACAAAAAAAAGTCTCTCTCGCAACAATACACTGCTCTCTGTACATGCAACTCATTTTGGTGCGGGTGATAAACACCAAGCACAACTGTGCCATAAGCATCAGAACAAAGCTGAACCTCTTGGGAGCAGCTCCTACTACTCATATGGCAAACCTGAATATTTGTCCACCCTAAACTGTAAAAGCCCAACCTTTGCAAAGCAGGCTGCTCTGTCACCATCCGCCGGAGCGGCTCCAGCCCTACCTGCACTGCAAGAAGCTACTGGCTGTGACTTCAAATTTGGTCTTTGTGGCTTCCTTGTACACACTGCTCCACTGGTAAACAGAGTATTTCATGTTCTTAAGATATCTATCAGGCATTGTTTTAAGTGGCAATTTAAATTAAGAAATCAAATCTACCAATACTGTAAGAAGAAACAGCGCAGGAAACACATGGGAACTTACTTTCTCTAAATCCAAAACTTTCTTTCATCCATTTACACTGCCTGCATATATCATTAAAAACACAGGAGCACACCAAGTGTATCAGTCATGTCCACAGCATGAAGACAAAAAAGTTATTTCTTTCTCTGAGCACACTCTCTCTTTGTTCCCTTTTAAATATTTTGACAAAACACATAGTTCCTACAGTAAACATGTCCCAGATGGGAGGAGGACTAGACTAGAATATCAGACAAGGACAGATAATGACAAGGACTAGAACAGCAGAAGTACCAAAGGAAATACTTATGACAACATTTCTGCCCAGACTTGGAACCACCATCTGCTCACCAAAAAGTGAGTATTCACCACTGACTGGTCAAACCTTGCAAGCGTACGTTTCATTCACCTCCCCAGGACTTTTGCCTGGATTGAGTTGTATCTGCAGCATGTAAAGAGAAATAGTGCTGTAGAGAGGTTAAATTAAACCCTTAAAACTGCATGATTCACAATTCGAGTGGAAAAGATAAATGATTATTAAAAGTGCATTTTTGTACGTCACCTTCCTGTTTCCTGATTCACTCTCAGTAATCGAGGATTACATGCTCTGTGTAACAGAAGTTTCCCTAAATTCATTCACTGTTCAAAGCTGTAGTCAAGTTTTTTTCAATATACTACTTTATTCTGATTACATATGAAAAAAACCTGCATTGTAGTTTTAGGATTTTGCTTCTGCACTTTAAAAATAGCTGTCTTATTATCATAGTATTTTCTTGTTCTCTTAATGCTGCATTTTGCACACCACAAAACAGACTAGCAGCAATCTGAAGCCAGTCCCCACAGAAGCAAAAATAACACGACTGTTAGCAGCCAATGCAAAAGATCCTCATTTCTTTCAAAATCACATTAAAAAAAAAAAGCCTAATTTTCTCATTGAAAGGTTAACTTCTCTGAGGATCTTTTTCCCAGGAGCCTCACCCATCCAGCCCTCCTCCAACAACACTACTGAAAGACTCATCCTCTCCCTTTCTTCTCCATCCTTCCAAACAAGTGAAAAACCAACCCCCAAAAACCAACCCCAGCCACTTTGGAGAGCAGTTGGTTGTGCCTCAATGTGTGAGAACACTTGCAGATCTTGTCTTCTGCCTTGCTGCAGTTTTGATTTTATTCTATTTCACTGGATCATTTTATCTTCAGGCACTGCAAACATCTGTGGCTTAAAGCCAAGCGTGAGTTTGGGTACTGCCCACTGAATTTCCTCCATTTCACAGTTAGCTGATCACCATTCACCAACCCAGAGCTCCTGCCTTGGTTTTTCCTTACTGTATTTTTAATGTTCTTTCCAAATAAATCCAAATGACAGTCTCCTGATCAAGTTTTATGGATTTTCATTTAAATAGATAGGTGGAGGAGGTATATAAACTAGCATTTTCCCATCCATTTTATGTAAAGTCATATCTAAGATGATGCATGCACCACCAAAATAGCTATTCAAAATGAATCATTCATACCAGTTTCCAACTTCTTGTAAGAGATAAGCATTGAGCCACCATTGCAGAAACTTTGAAAATCTCTTATAATAAGAGAGTGTTTTGTAGGCCAATGCAATGTGGGAATGAAAAATAAGGGGGGAAAAACCTAAATTATGCTTTTTTTAACTTGGGAGTATGGAAATTACCTATGTTTTACTCAAATCTGACTACAGAAAACTAACGAATGCCTTGTCACACACACAGCTTATGAAAACAATGAAAGACCATCACAAGGCCCAAGACTTCTACAGCAAAATCAGAGGATTAAAATGAGACTCTAGATGGAAAACAACCAAAGCTTTTTGCAAGTTTTAAATCTTACTATACCTTGGCTGGTGATAAACTACAATGGTGTATGTATGAACAGGCACACAAACACCCACATGCATTCATATGCATGAACCCTGTGTTTTAAAAGTTTATTTTCTGTTCTCAAGATTCAAAAAGCTTATGATGATTTGATGATTTTGGGGATTTTCTATTTCTGCCACTTTTCCTTTCCCTGCAGAATGCAATATGATGACTTTTTCAGGTTTGAAGCTGTCCTTTTCTCCTCCTTTCTCCTTTTTTTTTACTTTTTCTTTTTACTGGTATGTATTTTAACAGGAATAATTCAAATTCCATGAAGACGAGACAGAAAATTCTCTGGTCCTTAATAACCTCTTGTTAACTACTGCAATCTCCTCCACTTTAGCCTTTTCAAATCCTAATTTTCTTTCCCTGGATTCTGTTCTAAAATACACAACCAATTGTGCTGGCTCTTTACTTTGATTGCATCAGGTGGGTTTTTTCTTTCTTCTTTTCTTTCTTTCACAACCACCTCCGAGGAGTCAGGCCTGTCGGGTCCTTGCCTGAGCTGTTATCTGGAGCTACGCCTGCCTTTGCTCTGCAAGGACCTTGCTGACCACCCATTTCCCAGATTTTTCAAGAACCAAGAGCTATAGCCTTATCCATTCACCTCCCTCACCTGCAAAATACACCAACCAACCTCTGCCAAACCTCCCTCCAAGACTGAAGGCTTCTCTGATAAGTACAAATGATCCACTCCAGAGCATTATCAACTCTGGTTCAGATGCAACTTCTGGCCCAGCAAGTCCCTTGTGTACAGGAACAAGAAGTTCCATCATTATTAAAGCTCTTTCCATAAAGAAAGGATCTGCTACTAGCCCTTGTCAGATCCTGATTTTCAGGAATGCTGCTTCCTGGGATTTGGAAAAAAGCTGATGAGAAAACTAAGTTTCAGCACCACCCTTAATCTCACCATATTGCAAAGTATGCGCTTTATTTTCATCTCCTCCACAATGCACAGGTAGAAATGCACATACTCGTTGAAGGAAAGGGAGGAGAAAGAAAAGGGTTTAACTGTTGAAAGTTACATCTATGCCCACTGGGCACAGATTTCATTCCAATTTCAGCACAGTTTCTCAAGCAACACTGACAGAGACATTTACAGTGGTGAATCATGCTACTCAAGCAAGACTGCACCATTTCCCTGGGGACCTGTGGGACGATGGAAAGAGGAAGAATTCCTCAGCAGTGATGTCTGGGGAGGGGACGGGAGGAAAGAAGAAGAAAACACAACAAAACATAGGAAGCAAACACATACGTACAAAAGGGAGAACTCGGCTCCAGCTCGTGAGAGCAGGGCCAGCATCCCAGAAGGTGACAAGAAGTGGCGCAGGAGGGACCCAGCAAGGTCTCTCTTATGACTGTTTCAGCAGTATCATGGACCATTTCATAAACAGGTTTCTCCTGCCTAATACAAGCAGTTTATAAAAACTAATGTGTTCTCATCTCCCTTCAAATTGTGATTTATGTCCCAGGGGCTAAGATAGAAAGTAAAGATAAAAATATCAATAAAGATGATAGAAAATTATTCTTTGCTCTTCCTTAGGCACGACTAGTCAGTAGTTGTTTCTCCAGCAGCCTCACTGGCAGCTATCAGATGAATTACTGTTGCCAGACAGCAGCAGTTTTACCTACAATACCGTTTCGTCTCTGGTACATAGCTCACACCAGCTGCTGCAACAGAATTCAGCAGAGAGAAACAAAACCATTCCTTCTCTTTCCTCCTACAGTTTTTAGGCTCTGCATCTGCAGTTGTCAAGTCCCTCTTTCGATGCTGGAAATCCAGTACAATTTATGTTTGCCTGCACATACACTCCTACTTCTTTCTGACACACTCTAACCTTGCTCCAGATGATGCTGACAGAGAAAAGAAACTACCTACTACAGACAAGGTATTGGACAGCTCTTCCTGTGATAAAAGGTTAGGGTTTTTTAAATTGAGTATGGAAAAAGTCCATTTAATGGACAACATCAAGATACGCATTTGCATTTCTAAAGCCAGTAGTTGGCATAATTTGTGTGTGTGTGTATATATATCTATCTATCTATCTATATATCTTCCGATTTGTGCAAAAGGATTCACAGTACATCATTCCATGTGGTAAACCTCTGCTTACATCCTCATTTTTAAAGTCGTCTTTAAAAGTACAGTAGCTTCTGGAATAGAGATGTGAAGTTGCTGCAAATGACACTGAGAAGATGTTCACCACATTTAGAATAAAGCTGTGATTTCCTCTGTATCCCAGCCCAGTTCAGAGAAGTCCCTCTGAACTGAGCCTTGGTGCTTTCAGTGCTCTTTCACTTTAAGGGAAGGGAAGGGAAAAAAGCCATCACCACCACAAACCCAAAGCAGAACAAACCCTACGAAACCCAGTCTTCCATCACACTCCCTTGTGCTAAATTTAGTACCAGTCCAGTACTGGGACCAGGCACTGGTACTAAGGGATTTGGGCAAATATAAACTAGAAGCAGCAATTTTCATATCTATCAGATGATTAAGTTTTGCAGGACAAGCAAATGATATGTAAAAATTCCATGGAAGCTAATCTAAAACAAAACTTGAGGAAGCAGCAAAAAGCTCATAATGAAGAAATATATTCTACCACAGGTGGCAGGAAATTGTAGCTACTGATAACAAATGTTATGGGGCTCTGGCAAAGAAAGAAAATTAGCATAAGCATGAAGGCAAAGTAGTGATAGCACCAAAAAAAAAAAAAAAAAAAAAAAAAAAGCCTTAGAGCACTCTCCAAAAATCTATCATGAGAATCAAAGGAAAAGTAGTAAGTAATGCATTTGCATTTTCTGTAAGACCTTGCATTTCAACATATTCTTAAGTATTTTGTGAGTGTAAGTAGCTGGCTGCAGACCATGTGTTTCTTGCATACATAAAAAGCAAAGCATCACTTCACTCAGTGCTGAAGCACTGACATCTGCAGAGAGAGATTACTGAGGAACCCAAAACAAGACCTAAGAATAAGTCACTCAGTCCATCCAAATAGGCAGTGTGAATGACTGAGAATCCAGAAAATTCAAACCATGGGTCTCAGAATACTACAGGGACAAGTAAGGACCAAAGACATAAGGAGCCCAAGGCCAAGCTGAGGCACAACATGGTCAGGGTGACAAGAGGAGCAGGGTGAAGCGGGGGGGTGTCACACCTTGCATCAGTCTGACTCTTCTCCAGTTCCACTGGCTTTTCTGAAAGACTCTGTCTCAGGGAAGAAATGTAGGAAGTGAGATGGATTACACCACTCTGCAAAAGCTGGGAAGTCCCAAATGGCCATTTGAGAACGGTGTTAATACTTCTGACTCAGATGAATTCTCCCAGGGAAAAATGGATGGGATACAGAAGATGACTGTATCATCAAACTGACAGCAAACAGAATTTACCTACTTTGTTCAGCCAAGAGTACAGTATTCAGTGAAGTCAATGGAACTCCAACATGGATAACAGCAGGCAAAAAAGACTTCAAATTTAAAGCAGCTAAACAAGGCCCACAAAGCAAAATACACATTTTAGTAATGACAAGGTAAAAAAAAAAAGAAACCAACACTGGTATTTTGTCTAAAAAGAGCTAAGCCTGATCTCAGCAAGGAGCTACACCAGCAGGCCAAACTGAAAAGAGGGGAGAAGAGCATCAAAGTGTATCTTCCTCAGTAAAAATCCTCCTTAGTAACTTAGAAAAGTCATGAGAACGACGAAACAAAACCGTGAAGGATTTCATACGGGAACGAACATCTTTAGGAGAGGACAAGAGCTGCAGTTACCTTAGTGAAGAAAAAGTCCTCGTGTGCTCCTGGCCTCCCCAGACAAAATCCCCCGGTCAAAGCACTGCTTCTCCTGTCTCGTGTCAGGATCTAACCCCATTATGTACATGCAACCTCCTGCTGCTTCAGAGGCACACTGAACAACAGTGAACTTTGGGTACACAGTTAGACTCTGAGCCCACTGCATGTGCCTCGAGCAGTGTTTAAGAGGCTCAACACAGAGTGTTCCCTACAAAGGTTTGTTTGGGGTTTTACAGGTGTTCTATTTTTACAAGCATTCTCCATTGTGTGACTGTGCCTGGCAGTTTGCCTTCTACGAAGGAAACTAACAGCGCTGGGTATTACATTAAGGAACAGAGAAGATGATGGTATTTTGACCTCTTCCTATTTCTCTGCAAAAAACAAAAAGTACAAAAACCTTGGGGAGGCTTTTCTTTTTTTCTTAAATAGCTGAATGACTAAGTCCCTCTCTAGTAAGTCAGTCAGCTGTTCAGCCTCTTGCAGACATGTCTTGTCAGACAAATGTCTGACAACTAGATTACAGACTACTTGTTTTAAGAGTTTTTGAAAAACAAAGCTTGAATCTCTAGTATTTTGAAAGACAAGCACAGTAGTTGGTCTGCACAGCTTATAGCACCTATTCAAACCTTCATTAAAGCAACAGTGCCAACCTTCTGCAGCCAAAGACTGATGTCACTATGAGGCAATGCTCAACTCAATGTTATAGTTGCCCACACAGTCATGATGAATATGATTTTATTCTGCTCTATATCAAAAAAATACAGGCACTAAGTAGAACATTTTGATAGAAGTTAGATTAGTTTTAGTTTAAAAAGTCTATCAAACATTTACATGTAGGAGAACTACACACTTATCACCCTGGTGGAAATTCATCTGGAAAGTGTTAGTGACAAAAGAGAACAAATCTCTGAATAATTTCTATCCGCATAAGCAGTACTGAATATTTTGAATGTATTAAAGCTGATCAAGTGCCATTTTGCATCACATAATGCTTTTTAGAAATTTCAGAACACAACAGTTACTTTAAGGTTTTTACCATACAGTATAAAAGTAAATAAATATTCTAAACCATGTTCATACAGTCCTCTTCACAGCAGCTGTGCAGAACTGAAAGCTCTACGCTACGGAAAGCTGCCTTAATTGCAGAAACTTGCCCAGACACCTTGCAATCATAAAAATCAAAAGTGATCTTATACTTCACTGTACTAAACTCTATTAAGAATAAATACTGATCAATTTTTCTTTGTTGGTTCTACTACTTCATAAGCCCCAAACTTAACTTAGTAGGCAGTGAGTGCTATTACCACTTTTCCTATAGTAGTCTGAATATTGTACCTCATTTTCTCTTCTTGGTTAAGAAACCTTCAACAAGAGAGGCACTAAATGAAAATACAGATTACACATTTATCATATTGCCACTTGCAAATCACTAGAACCACTTATTATTTGACAGAAAATCCACAATAAAAACCAGCTTTTTCCTTGTACTTAAAAAAAAAAAACATGGAATTCTCACACATTCAGAGCAAGTTGAGCAATTTCATTTTAACATGGTTAAAAAGTTCAGCCAATACGAGCTACCTGACTGCTAGTATAGTTACAACCAAAATGCTTTAAGTAAGTTGGTGCTGCTCCATACCTGACGGTGCACTCCTCCTGCACTCACGTTACGGCGCCTGCCCTGGATTTCAGCAATGTCCCTTACACAGCCATCATCAGTGCTACCCAGAACACACATTTGTCACATTCACCACCCCCACCCTTCATACAACACAAGGTAAAGAGAAAGCAGATTGGTCTTTCATACCAAGGGAAGCTCTCCTTAAATGATGTGAAACCATATGTAGCATTGTAACGTATGAAAGAGGAAGAAATCTCTTAATAGTCACACACAGTAAAGCAAATAGAGAACTTCTTGGCTGGTGTCACTAAGCCAAAAAACAAGATGATATTTACCAATAAGAGTTGAATTCCTCAGGAATTTTCTATTTTTGACAAGTTCCATTAAGTTACAACAGTTGATTATTCATTTTGGGGAGAAAAAGAAAAAACTTACAGTGCTGTTGTCTTGTGAAAACGAATGAGTGCTTCATAAACAGGGTTCCAAGTCATAGAACCAGCTGGGTCTTTTTGTGTTGGATAATCAATTTCGATTTCAAAACTGGAAGAAAGAAAAGCGATAATTAGACTTGACAAACTCCAGAGAATTAAGCAAATTAACAGAACAAACAAGGACTGATCTAAAGGATACCCCGCAAAAGAAACAGATCCAAGAGCAAACATCCAGTGTCATAAATAGTTACAGACATTTTGCAGTAAAATAATGTGATTAAAAAGTTCTAACTCTGTGACCAAAGATCTGTATTAATAGCTCAGAACTATGAGCTTCATTCCCAACTAGCTCTCGCTTTTGGCCATTTATCAGTGCTGTAGCCCTCTGGCCTCTCGTGGATGTAAATAAATGGTATTTTTAATGCACGCAGCCCTTTGGAGACTTTCAAATGGCTGCAATTCCCATCATCTTTAAAAATAGCTAGCACCCTGAAGAAAATAAGTCTAAACCTTCAGCATTTCAGGCTGCTCTAGAACAGCCACTCAACATTATTAATATTCAGTACTAACAGGACAAATACAGAACATTAACCACAAGGGCTGGTGTGTGTGTGTGTGTGTGTATCTGGGTGCGAGAGGAAAGGTGGCAGACAGCAGAGATTCCCCTAGTGTTCATTGCATGGCATAAGAACCTGGAAGTGAGTAACTGAGTGGTCTTAAGGTCACCATATGATGTCATCATGAATAAATGACATTGTGACTTATTTCATAATAGATACTCAAGGAGGTGCACTAAAATCACAGGCAGCAGTTCTGCCAGAAAGAAAGGTCCTGATGAGGATTCCCATGTGCAAACACATCAACACTATACCATTAAGAAAAATAAGAAGAAATAGTAAAATTGTCGTATTTTTGTATTAAAAGGGAACGTGGTGCTCCAGTGTGATGCCATTTTTGACCCAACTCAGAAATTTACTCAGTTACTCGCGTCAAACAGTAGCATATGGCACAGCCAGAGGCGATGTTCTTGGTAGAGAAAACATCCACTTCTGACTTCTAAATCCTAGCTAATGATCAGTTCATCATACCCTCAGTAAAACATGCTTGGATCCATCTTGCAAAAACTGGCTTGTTTAATGCTGTTTGAACACTATGCAAAAACATCTTGTATTACAGATGAGGGCTTCCCACAGATGCTAGTAAGACCACATCTGCTTCACCCTAGGTTAGCACAAAGGAGCAAGCTTCCCCCAGACCCCTGCTACTAGGTTTTGAAAGTGCCACATTCCTGCCCATCAGTGACTTCACTCAGTCTTCACCTTGTGCCTGAATCAAAGTTTACACTACCTGAATCCATTTAAATTCTATATTGCTTGGCTGTGTAGTACTTGTCTTAGGGATAACAACAGCCTAGAAGCGTTCTTACCATAAATTCAGTTTGCATTATTTTACCTGGGAATTCCAAGCTATGGACACCAGTCCTTTTATACGGTACCTGAAATTTACTTTGTGCCATGACTCAGTGTTCCAGAACCATATGAATACTTCTCTTCCCTCATGTCTTTAGAAATCAGTGTGGGGAGGGAAACAGATCCATTCAATGCAAAGACATGCACAACCTTGTCCTGTACCTAACATGGGATACTGACAGAATGGAGGAAAACCACACTGACTTGCACACTAAAACCCAAGAACCTACTTTATAATCCAGTCTTAAATTCAGCTCTTCAGATCTTGCCTACCAAATTCAATGACTCTCAGAAGAGGTTTCTAACCATGTTTTTATTGCCAGAGTATACCACCAGGTGGCAAGATTGTGAAATAAAGACATTTCAAAAATCATTCCTATAACCCACTCCGGGCTGCTTCAAGGTCCCTTCGCTGGGCCATGGTAATTGTTTTGTGAGGACTTACGCAAGTACTTAAAATGTCCCTGCAAAACTATCTGTAAAATAAAGTATTGCAACAGCTTTTCATGGCTCTTCATGTAAGTCAATTTACAGTTGCGATAGTTAAATACTACACATAATCTCCAGTAGCTGAAACACGAAAGCTGTGCCCATCAGCTGTACTTCTCAAAAGAGCTTGGTTGTCCCACCATCTCCCCTTTGCTTCCTCTTCCTACAATACCCATTTTACCCTTTCTGAAAGAGTCTAATGTCTGACATGACTGCAGGGAATTATGTATTTAACATGGACTACAACTCAACAAAGGTGGGTAATAAAATTATTCTGCGAAGAGAGAGAAAAGACTTTACTCAAGGTATGCTTACGATACATCAGGTCTTTTTTTTTTCTCCATGATATTTTAATTCCTCATGTTATACCCTAATTATCTGTAAACCAAGACAAAGGACAGTGCTTCTAAGACAGACCATACAAGCAGTAAGAGTGTCCTACAGACAGATGAGCTTGGCTCAGTGGGCTGCATTTTATACAGAATATGTTTCTTTACAATGCCATTTGAATTCAAACTTTAGGAAAGATAGAAGCCTTCAGTAACCACTCCGAAATCTGTCACTGTAATGCCTCACCCCTAGATCACAAAGGACACAATGTAAGCATGCAGTCCAGCATTATGTATTCTAAATGCATCTATATTCCCACAGATACATACAGGTAAATCAAAGGACGTGAAGTATTAGTGAGGCTTTACCCTCCTGGTAACAAAGCAGATAAACAAGTTGCACAGCTGAACAAACTGATGAACAATTCTAGCGGAACCTGAAACAGACCACCTGAAAACCATGATTCTAGGAATAGTTTAGGGACATTTTCCTCCCATTTGTAGTGTGGCACCTGCTTAACAACATACAGCTACGCTTCACAACTGTTTAAAATATTGTCCTTACCCCTTGAGCTGGAAGAAATTAGGTAGGTGTAAAATAATCAGGATGTCAAGCGCATTAAATGTCAAGCATAGATAAGAACCAAAATTGGAATCTCTCGAAGATGCTAGTGCTCCCACAGTTGGGTAGAAAGTGTTAACTTAGTAACTACCACCATTTGGGAGTTGTATTTTGATGCAAAAGACAACTTTTTTTGCTTAAATGGCACCTACTAGCTTGAAAGCTGATTTGCCATTAGAAAGTAGAAGTAGATGTTATCAAAGTTATCAAGAAAGCTTCCTGCCCCAAAAGAGATTTTTATTTGGGACTCTTCAATTCAAATACTTCAGGGTACTGAAATTAAATAATATTAAGCATACTGAAGAATAATAATAAAGAACAAAGAATAAAAAATAAAATACAAACCCAAACAACCCCTACCCACCCACACTTTGCAGGAGAAAAAGGAAGGGATGAGCCCGTGTTACTCAGGAGGGCACAAAAAAATTAAACTGCTAAATAAACTGCCGAGTTATAAAATTTTCTTCACCCACTGAAGCAAAGTAGCTTATTCAATTTTTAATTGCAGAATTCAATCACTATCAGAATTAAAAGCGAGCACTCTTTCCCCAGTGAGTATACACTAACTGAATATTTTAAAGGAAAGATAGATAAAATCTGAATTAGATTGGAGGCTCTTTCAAGAAGGAATTTTCTTTTGACTAAGTTCATACTGTACTAGCAAAGCATAGTCTCAAATCCAGAAACCTAAGCTGTGGTTAACTAAAATTAAAGCACTGAAAAAATACATAACAGAACACAATGCACATCATGCTGTGATTACATAGTAACGCCTACTACTAGTTGTAACAATACACAAATGTATTTTTTGTCTATAATGAGCTTCTCCTTTATTATCTGTGTTTCCTTCCACATCACCTATTTAATTTTCTACTCAAACTGCATGGCAAAAGTAGCCTTACAGGACATTCAGTGCTTAGGAATGGCTCTACTTAGAAGGCTTCAACTGAGAAATTCCCTAAAAAAAGCCTGTGGCATTGAACAGGCCATGACCCTTTCCCAGAGAGTTTTACATCGCAAGAATGCATCACAAAATACTGAGGCATTTAGATACTCATGTGGAAGTGATTCAGACTCTTGAACAGAAGCAGAATGGAAACTTCCCTCATCTCTGGTCATTCCAAGTCTACTCATCTGCTTTCCTTCCAACCATTGGGTGCTTCTCTGGGAAGAGCAAGAACAGAATCAACTGACTGACAAATGGACCAAGAGAAATGGGACTAAGGTCACCAAATCATTTTGCCTCAGCCATATCAAGCTGTCAGCCAGCAGTAATAATGAAACTGATGTGATCTGAAGTAATCAAGCATCAAGGTTAGAACACCTCCATATAATTGTGTCCTAGCTGCACACCCAGTAGCAGAAGTCAGTAGATTTGAAACATGCTTTCCTTTAAAGTTACAGAAAACATCTAGTAGGTCATACCTCCACCAGCATGGGTAACATGGATTTTTCCAGGTTTTATGATTTTTAGATTATAAGAGAAAAGTCTCAAACTCACAAACCTACACAATTCTACAATCAATTTACAGAATTAGGCCAACATGCATTTACTGCCCCGGATTAAGCAACAAAGGCTCTGCTGGCTGTTGAGTACTTTCTAACATGCCATCTCCTTCTAATCCATAGTGCTAAGATTACCATGCCAACTTAAATCTATACCTCAATACAATGCTCACAAGAAAGTACTAAGTATACAACTATTAATAACTGGAGGGAAAATGACATTAAATGATTTTATGGCTTTTTTCTTTGCCTAATGAAACAGTAAGAAAATGCATAAACCCAAAAATTACCCATGCAGAATGAGCCAATGCCATATAGCTGAGCACTTATTCTTGAGGTCTTCATCAAAATAACATCTTTTCCTAGAGAGTACTGTGAACTCATCCCAGACTCAGACAATTGAGTTTGTGTTCATATTAAAAAAATAAATATATATAACCCTCTTCAACGTTCAAGAACACTTTCTAAAGCACTTACTCTATAAAAATCAACCTTACTGAGAGAGTACATGCACCCGATTTATTTCAGGAAACCAAATAAAAAGAACATGAGTGCCACCAGTCCTTTATTAGGAGTAACAGAACTTCTCATGGACTGACCTTGCTGTTCAAAATCCTGGACAATAAAACCTGACAGTTAAGAACATGCAAAACGCTCCATCTGGGCAGAAACTTGGTTAAAAAATAGCAATCAGAAGGAAGTATTGCATGTAAAAGCAGGATGAAAAAGAAATAGGAGGAGGATGATTTGGGAGATAAAAAATTAAACAGTATTTTAGGTATCAGAGCATAAAATGCAAAAGATTAAACCCAGCAAATTGAAGATATTTTGAAGCTTGCAGCTTCATTTTGGCTTCAGCAATGATTTTATAAGCACACATTTGTGTGTAACATGCCACTAGCAAGCTGCGTATAAAGCAAGGTGCTGCACACAAGCAGTGACTTGCCATGTAACAGGCAAAAGGAAAGGTTCTTCCCAGGCACACAGGCTATGGCAGCAGAGCAGGGGAGGGTGTTGTTCCTTTCCAGTTTTTTAAGATGACAGAAGCTATCTGGGTAATACAGACCAGTAATCCTGGCACCTCTGCCAGCAAAATTCAAAAAGAATTATTAAATCTACACCTTTCATTAAGGAGAACAGTTGCTTTTCCTTTGCTGTAAAGGGAAGTCATGCCTCACAAACCTGCTGCATGCATGTGCATGAGGGAGAGTCGCCGGACCTATGTACGTTGGTATTATCAAAACCCAATGGATATTCGTAGGCTTCAAAAACTCCTTCCACAAAGAGAGTCATATGCAAATGAAGCCACTACAAGATAATCTAGAAAGCCTTTGCTTTTAAGAAAAATCTGATTAAAAGATGGGGTCAGGAGCAGGAGTAAGTGTTTGGCTCTCCTGCTGGCAGCAGGTCACCAGCAGAGCCCTTTGGGAAGTCTCTGCGTGTTCCCATGTTAACCAGAAAAGGGAGCAGGCAGCAACATGGCAAAGCCAAGTGAAGATGCAAAGGTATTCATGGCAAAATATTGAGGGGAACGTGCGAAAAGACCTTTCAAGGCTCCAACTAGACATTAAAGTGACAGATGAAATTCAACACACGCATAAAAAGCAGCCCTACCTCTATGCCTCCAATGGGTGATCTCCAAACTACCCGTTTCCACACAAAAGCAATGTTCTGGGATGACTGTGGAAGTTGGCCTTTCCTGGGAAAGCATCCCTTTCATTTCATATGCAAAATCTCAGGGCATGACCACACATAGCAGAAAACAGTCGCATATGTACCCTCACACAGCAGTCACCACTTGATGGTGAAGTAATATTTTAGCTGACAGGTAAACAATCCCCAGAGCTAAATCTCCAGAAGGACTGGGGACCCTGAGCATCAGCAAATATTGCTTACAAAGCAGATCCTCTATGGAAAGATGATTTACAGGATAAACAATATGCAGTGTCATGTTGGAAGGTCACAAAGATTACTTTAAACCTGTTAGAATTCACAATTTTAACACTTCAAAAAGTACCACCCTCCCTGGTTTATTGCAGGAAAAAGGTGCGAGTTTTGCAACCTTGCCAAAGACCAAGGAATGAAATCAAAATAAGATTTAGATCTATCAAGTTCCCCAGAAGAAGCTCCACAAGGAAGAGCTCCTATGGACTGATTTATATAATTTATCAACTGATGGAGTTTTGGCTCTAGTGGTTTATATAACATCAGCAAAGTCCCTCAGTGTAATGACAGCCATGTACTCAATTAGGGACCACACTCTCATTCACCTTTGTTTGGAATCACATCCAAGACATTAAAAATTGTAACTTCAGTTATGGCATTAAAAAACCCCGTTCTATACTCTCTCATAAGAGAAGTTTCTAAGGATGCTGTTAATAACTATTGCAACATACAAAAAATGGCAGAAAAGCAAAAGTGTGACAAATATTTCCCATTAACGTGTGCACACGGTCTCATTTAAAACAAATTTTCTTGCAAGAAACATGTTTATATAATACTCTTAAGTTGTTACATTATCAAATTGACTCTAAGTTTATAATGGGGTCATTTTGATTTAGGTACTGGAAAAATTTAAGCTGGAAGAAACAATATTCAAATATATATGGAATTAACAGAGGTAAAATCCTGGAGGAAAACTCCCTTAATACATTTAAAATGAGGAAAAGAAGCAAAGATGAAAGAAACAAAGCTTTGTTTCTGGGTTCCTAATGAACACCAAAAGCCCAAGCGCAGAGCAGGGAGCTGGGATCCAGCCATCAGCTCATACCACAATGTGTAAGACAGATTCATCATGTGCTGCACTGCACAAATTAACTGTCTTTGCGATGAGTAGGAGGGTCACCTGTTGGCCTTCACTTACTGTACCACAGGCATTTCTAAGGAGCACCTTGGCCTTTCTCCCAATCCATCATAGAATCAGAGAATGATTTGGGTTGGAAAGGACCTTAAGATCATCCAGTTCCAACCCCCTGCCGTGGGTAAGGATGCCTCACACTAAACCATGTCGCCCAAGCTCTGTTCAACATGGCCTTGAGCACTGGATGGAGCATCTATCACTTCCTTGGGCAACCTGCTCCAGCGCCTCACCACTCTCACAGTAAAGAGCTTTGTTCTTATATCTAACCTGAACTTCCTCTGTTTTAAATTTAAACCCACCACCCCTTATCCTATCACTACAGCCCCTGATGAAGATGTACAAACGTAATCAACTCCACTTGCATAACAAACTTAATACAGGATTAAAAAAACCCACCAAAACAATCAATAAAACACCACACCAAAAACTCCAACAGCTATTAGATGTAAGAATGGGAACTTCACTTATACAAACTTTCAACTCGAAGAGATTTGAAGGAGCCCATCCTGCAGCAGGGACTACCTGCCCAGAAGGCACTGCTTGATCAGCTGGGCTGTTATTAATCTTACCAAGGCACTATTTGAGCAGCCAGCTGCAACATTACTTTTAAGCAACATCACTTTTAATCCTGCTTCACGCTTGGATGAAATAAATAATTTGAATAGAGAATTCTGTTGTAAATGGCAATTTTTTTTCTTGGCATTTCCTTGCTTTTGGAATCTGGATTAACCTTCATGCTCAGTGTGACTGAAGTGGAACCGATACATGATAATGCCATAAATACTGCAGGAATTTTATGCAAGAAGATTAATAAGAAATACATGCACAAAGAAATTATCCAAACTATGCAGGGTTAACATTACCCATGGTATGCCAAGGACAGAGAGAAAAGGGATATCAAATCACACTTCTAATTCCCAAATAAAGGCCTGTTACAAGCTTCTGACCTAGGGAAAGCCAGAAGCTGCTTCCCATGGGTGGACAAACCCATGACAGAGTGTACAAGACCAGCCCTCTTTCCTCTGACAGTAGCAGCAGCTTATGACTCCTCCTGAATCCTCAGCTGCCCTGTAGTATGGCATTTCAAAGGTGTATTTGGCTCATGGAAAGACATCTCAGGAGCTCACAGGACTTAAAGACACTTGCTTCAACAGGTAAAGGGTGAAACTGAAACTATGTACATACGGTGCTGTTTAATGCCCTGTGCTGCTAACCCTACCTTGTACTATTGTGGTTCTGGAACTTATAGCAACCAAGGAAAGAGCAGTCGGGAAAACAAGATAATGACTCAATAGAAAAAGTTCTTGCAGCTGGGAATGGGAGCCAGCACAATGACACACCTACACTCTTCAGGCTAGAGTGACACTAGTCTTTGTCAAGCGAGCATCTTGCATATTTAAAGGAAGGTAAAAGAGAGAAAACACTTAAGGAGAAAAGCAGATACATGAACCCTCACAGCAAGCATTCAGTGGTGGAAGGAAGACAAGGATTTTCAGCACTGTCTTCTACCACAGGTAAATGTGACTGTAAGAATGACCCAGCCATGTGCGCTTGGGGCTCAGAATCCCCCCATGTGCTGGGCTGCACCCCCAGAGCGTGAGTGGCAGGTCAAGGGAGGGGATTCTCCTCCTCTGCTGTGCTACGGGGAGACCCCCCTGCAGTCCTGATCCAGCTCTGCGGCAGCAAGACAAGAGGGAAGTGGAGCTGTCAGAGCAAGGCCAGAGGAGGCCACAGAGATGCTGCAACAGCTGGAGAGGGACTTTTTACAAGAGCAGGCAGGGACAGGACATGGGGGAATGGCTTTAAACTGACAGAGGGGAGACAGAGATGAGCTCTTAGGAAGAAACTCTTCACTGTGAAAATAATTTTTTGAAATTTTTCTAATTATTTGTTGCATTTTTTTTAATTATTCTAATATATGTACAGCTTCTGACTAACCCTATTTGCTTCACAATGTAAGAAGTTGTTACATTTTTGCTTTTGATCTCTGAAAATAAGGAGAAGTATTCACAGGATCCCAGACTGGTTTGTGTTGGAAGAGACCTTAAAGCTTCTCCATTTCCAACCCCCTGCCACAGGCAGGGACCCCTTCCACTAGAGCAGCTTGCTCCAAGCCCCTGTGTCCAACCTGGCCTTGAACACTGCCAGGGATGGGGCAGCCACAGCTCCTCTGGGCACCCTGTGCCAGCACCTCAGCACCCTCACAGGGAAGAGCTTCTGCCTAAGAGCTCATCCCAGTCTCCCCTCTGTCAGGTTAAAGTTTCTTAGTCTCCTGCTTCTTTACAGCCATCACCATCTGCTCTCCAGCAGGCAACTTTGCAAACTTGTTTTTCCTTCAGACTACTACTCAAAGACACCAATAAAACAAAAGCTACTCAGTAAGCTGATGCAGATTGCTAGATACTGGCCTACATAAAGCTCATCACCTTGGCTTGGATATTATAATCAATAATAATTTAGATATTGCATGCAAAATGACAGCCTATTCCCCACTCGGAATTATTAAGCTTCGGAATAGGCTTCCTAAGCCAAAATGAATCAGTCAGAAATAGTTTCATTTCTTTCCAACTAATTCAGACTAGCTCACGGGGAAAAAAAGGCAAATTTTATTCGCCTCTGAAACACAAAAGACTGTTCCGTATTTCTAGTGCTTGAAAGTATGCAAGTAAGAATACTGCCCAAATGTCTCTTCCTTTAAAATTAGCACCTAGAATTAAAAAAGCAGCTTCCATATCCTGCAGGATTTCCTTATGCGCTTAAGTCCTCAAGGGTTTGCTATAAATGGGGCAAAGAAACCTAATACTGGAGCAAATGAAAAAAGAACCATCTTGACCTTGTTCCAGAAGGAAAAAGATTAAAAGAAGCAGCATCCAAACACTGCCCATAAAACACGAAGCTCAGTTTGGTGACTGCTGTAGCTCAGAGCTCCCATAGCCCAGATGCACCCACTCGGTGCAGAATTAGGCAAAGCAGATCTCACAGCCCTTACTATTTTTGCATTGACAGTGTGAATGACTGGTGTGTTGGCAGCACTTCACAAAGCCTCAACAGCCACAATGCAGCTCCCCCAAGCCATGCCCCCCCACAGGCAGTACAAGCATGGCCACGAGGCTTCTGAGCTCCCGACACAAGGCACAGAGAAGCGCTGTGCACAGCAGGTCTGTGTTTGCAGGGCGCAGATGTGAAGATAACCAACCTAACTATCACATTAAGTTTACTTCAAGCTGGCACACAAAACATCCACTCGCTATAGCAACACAAGCTGCAAACACTGCCATTTCCCACCTGACACTCCCTTCACCTCCAGCTTCCTGGGAATTGCAGCTACTTGGCCAGCTTTCTGGGCACTGTGATTACCCTGCTCACCATTCCACTACAGCTGAAGGATAAGGTGAAGATGATCCACCAGCTCAGGATGGCACAAACTGTGCCTACCTGCTTTCTTAAAGCTTTACTTCACTGTGACGCAGCAGGTATATATCAAGTATCTCACAGGCAACTCCAAAAGCAGTTCAAGGTCTCGTTCCTAATTCTTTAAGCAACCCCATTTCCTTACAGAGTAAGTTTTGACACTAGGCTGTCAGACCTACATTTCTCTGGAATGGATATATACCCAAGAAGAAAAAATGGGAACTCTGTGAATGAAGTCTTCTCTGGTGACAGTACAGACACAAAGCAGCCATTTGGCTGGCAGACAAAGCTGAAATGAAGCCATCTCTGGGAAACCCCATTCCTGAGCAAGATCATCACAACACCAAGAGTGGCTCTGGAGCCCAACATTTTATATTCACTAGCAGCCTCTTTCCATCATCTTTTATTGCCCCAAATTCTATACTGAAATCAAAGTTCTGACCCAGAAAAGATTGATTTCACATAACAGTGACAGCTAGCAATGGCAGCAGCTCTTTGTAAATGACAGATAAGCACTACACTAAAAATCCTCCTTTGGAAATGACTGATGGCTATAGCTACAGTCCAAGGTATTACACATATTTTGTGAGTACCACCGAAGGGTAGGTAACTCAGAAAGACAGGACAAATACCTAAAAGGATGATTAGACAATCACGTTACTCCCCAATTTTCAACGACATGAGAATTCCTAAAGTACATACTATGTATTATTCATTTCTAACACAAATGCTTCAAGAAAACAGGTCCAGTAAAAACTCATTGCTCTTAGTCAATTAAAGCAGTTAAACATTCTGGTACTCTGTGCCACTGTGGTCCACAAGCAACCAAGGATTGAGATTTGTGGGCAGAACTGTGTGGAAAAGGCACAGACCTCACTGCTGGCACTCCACTTGGCCAAAGGCACAGCTAATACCTTGTACTGTCAATTCTGAACGCCTGTAGCCGCGAGTCAGCCTCAGTCCTAAGCCTAGGATTACATCTTGAAACACTCATATTACTATTCAGAAGAGTGTCTTCAAATCCCTGTTAAACTAATTTAATGCAAGAATTATTTTTTAATATGCTCCTAATTTTTCAACATCAAGGTCCTGGAGCAGGAATTAAAACCAACCTACAAATATATTTGAAAAACAGAATGAATTGACATAGCCACCTAATTGCACAATGAGAGGAACAACCTTTCTGGAGATAAAGCAATGCTTAGTTTGCTTATCAGACAATTCAGCAACTAACCAAACACCTGAAAATGCAAAAATGTGTTGGGAATGATATGAAAAAAAATAATAAAATCTTAATTGAAAAATAATGGCTTGTCTGGATTTTATTTTCTTTGCATCTTTTCAAAGAAAAAATAGAGAGCTCTGCACTCATCTTGAATCTAAATATAATTGCAATACATGGTGCTAGCTAATTCCCATTGGAGAGATGACATATCAGTAGCAACCAGACCCTGATGTGGATTAGGATAAGAGGGAAGACAGAGGAGGAAGAACATAGAGCTCTGTTCTACCTAGCGCTTTTCATGCACACTGTATATTGAAACAACCAAACACCACAGTGAATTTGGTGAATAATGAATGCCAAAATGAGCAGAAAATTCAGAGGCAGTAAGCAAGGGAGAAAAGCTTCAAGCTGACACTTCCCAGCAGAGAGGCTGGGCCAGATGGCAGGAACTCTCTTGGCCAGACACCTGCCCAGGCAGGAGCCGCAGTTTGGAAAGGAAAGGGAACAGGAGGAAGGAAAGGAACAAAGGGAAAAAACAATCATCAAAAATGGGATTTGTAGCCTGCAGGACTCCTAAATCAGAATGTTCTAAGTAAGAGAGGGGTACAAAATAAACCAGAAACTCACTATGATCAGTTAGGAAAATTAAACCAACTGCCACTCCAGATTATGGACACAGAAATTCCTTCTGGCTGCTGAATGGATTTCCTGGCTTTCTAGAAATATAGCTCAACTGACTGTTTTTTAATTAGCAAATCCTACATGTGCTGTAGGCAACATAAAGCATCTTGCCATCTAATTGTAGTCTTCAGCTGTACTTTGCCCCCATCAACCTCCCTGACAGTACTGGGAAGAAAGGAAAAGCCTTTCTCCATATATTCAGGTTTTTTCTTTGTTTGCCTTAAGGTTTAATGTATATTTGAGCTGTCAAAAGTGATTTCCCTGCTCACTGAGCAAGTATTCTCAACAATTACTTTCTAATTTACTACTATTAGTGAATGATTACACAGGCACAGGTAGCAGTAACGCAGGTAGGTCAAAGTGCATTGAAGATTCCTTTCTGGGTAGGAAGTTTTATTAAATATAAAAATAAAGTTTATGGAAGTGGAGCACAGGGCTGCTGTGAGTTGGCTTTGGGACATAGGTGACAAAGGTGGAACTAAATTAGGAAAGGATAATAAAGGACAAGAAGAACCTCACATGACCCCAAACCTATGTTACGTGAAATAATACCACTTTCAGAAGAGGACTGCTTGAAACAGTATATCAAAATATACCTTAAAGACCTGAAATTGGACTATTTCTTATGTCCTGATGTCTGCTAAGGCCAAATAATTTGTACACTATTGCAATGGGCTTCATGAGAGAAACAAACACAAGGTAAGAAAATGGAAAATGACTGCAGAATGGATGTAAGGTAGTTTTTGTATATATAGGGCTGTCATCTGAAAGGAACATGCACCTGATAACGCGGTTACAAAAAGAAACCCATGGCTAAGCTGAGAATCAGAAACAGGCATGTAACCCAAGCACCTGGTGGCAGGGACATTCATCAAAGAAAGGGTAAAGCCTTAAGCTGTGCAGCTCCTGTTGGAATGGCTGTTCTACTGCTGAGAAGCTCGGCTGGTTCATATACAGATAGTGGTATCAACATTTACAGAACCCAGTAGTTGGTACAGTGCTGTGGTTTAGATTTGGACTGAGAATAAAGTTGATGTTTGAGCTGTTGCTCAGCAGAGCCGACCCTAACCAAGGACTTCTCAGTGTCTCAGGCTCTGCCAGTGAGGAGGGGCACAAGGAGGCAGAAGGGAGCAGAGCTAGGACACTGACCTGAACAGGCAAGAGGGGTATTCCAGATCACAGAGCATCGGGATCAATATGGACACTGGGGGATGGCCAGGGGGAAGCGATCGCTGCATGGCGATGTGCTGGGGAGATATTGTGCATGCATCACTTCACATTCTTTAGTTTTATTCCTCTCCCTTTTTTTCTTTTCAGTACAATTATGATCACAGTTTATTTCAATTATTAAGCTGTTCTTATCTCAACCCATGGGATTTTACCTTTGCCCTGATTCTCCTCCCCATCCCATGGGGGCAGTGGGGGAGCGAGCGAGCAGCTGCCTGGGACTCAGTTGTCAGCTGGCGTTGAACTATGACATAGGGAAACTGAACTAGAGGCTTAGGGTGTACTTTTAAAAACCAAATGAAGCATAGCCACCTTTTCATTGCAGAATTAAACACCACTAGCTTCCAGTAGGACTTAGGAACCTAATTGCTGGATATCTGAAGGTTTTCAGGCCCAAATAAGCACCGATTACAATTTCAATGAATTCCCAAATTTCTTATTCTAACCTCCAGGTACAAGCAGAGGGATTTACCATCTCAGCTGAACTATATTACTCTCTTTGGCCCATCACAGGGTCTCAACTGCACAGAAACCCTACACCTACACAAATATTTTAATCTATTAAAAAAAAATGTTTGTGTATGTGAAAGTTAATCAAGAGTTACTTAAAAAATGTCTAAAGCTTCTTTGAAATTACCACAAAATGCCAGCAGTTGTTGTAAGTGAACTGCTAAACAGAGCTAAAATTCACTAGAAAGGTTGAATATAAAACTCAGGAATACTTCATTAAACACCATGACAAAACAATAGACTGGAACATGGACAAAAGGATCAGGACAGTTTAAGCAAGTGAAGATTGAACAACATAAAAGACAAACATCAGCTTGTCAAGCAACAGACTTACCACACATTGGAATACCCCAGCAAACACACAAAGACCATTATGGCACACAATATAGAAAATGCATGGGATGTCAAAAGATGCCAACATGCAGAAATCAGGGGGTTGTTCAGTGGGTGGAGCAGAAATGCAGGCAATGCCCTTCTGTCACTAAAATAAAGTGTGAACCAAGCAAACAAAAATCACACAGCAGCTCCCTAAGAATGACTGGAACCATGCTCAATACACAGGTACTGCCTCTGCATCAGGAACACAACTACAAAAACAGACTCCTGTTTAAGTAAAGAAAAAATAATGAATCCATAAATAGCAGTCTAAAGTTTGTTGTTTTTTTTCATTAAAACATGTCACAACATTAAACTATTTTAAATACAAAAAAAAAAAAATCAAATCAGGTTTGTTAAAAGAAGTACTAAATATCTGTGTGAAAGGAATGAAGAATAACAAGGCTTCTCATTTTTTCCTTACTATTGAAAAGCATTAAGTGGACACTACAAAAACAAGAAGTTGTTTGGTAGACAAGAGTAATGTTAGGCTCTTTAAAGAAATCAAAACTTGCACAGAAAATAAGCTTTTGCAATTAAAGGCCGGTGTGTTCTCTAGGCACCATGTATAAGATAATAGGAAATCTGGAAAAATAAAAGATATATGAGATTGTGAGACAAAATCCAAGTTTTCAACATAACTGATTTCCAGTATGGTTAGGGAAGCAACAGACCTTCCATGGCTCCTGCTTCTTAGGATATGAAGCACTCCATACTGCTGCAACAGCAACAATAGTTCAGATAAATGAAGTAAAACGAAGTTAACAGATCAGGCAGAGAAGAATGCCAGTAATGACAAGCAGTTGAGAAGAAGCTATTCCTAGGGAAATATAAATTATGAATGTAGAATGGTTATACAACTAAAAGCTGGAAGAAATCAAGAGCCAGGCTCTGTGACTAGCTGAACTAATGAAGCCTTGCTTGCTCCTCTGCTCTGTAATAATACATAAAATCAAAATGAGCCTTCTTCCCAAATTAGTGACATTTCACAAGAGCCTATTCCCAAGCAGCTTTTTGGTATTCAACAGGAATCATGAGCCTTTTCTTAGGTCTTTTTTACCCTCCACCCGGTCATCTGTTTTCACTTCTGGCAGGAACTCAATGTCTTTCTGTCTGTACCTGCCTGCCAAATAGGCTAAAACCAGCCCAAGGAGTCAAGAGTTATGGAAGTGCAGGGAAAGGGAGTATAAATGCAAAGACACACCAAGAGATTTGATCAGCATGTTTCCGAGGGTCACAACTGCCAAATCTTGCAGCTCCTCCTCAGTTGTTTTGTCTTCTCCCTTTGCATTTCCCCACTCCTATCCCCGTTCATAAGCACAGACTAAGTCAGGAAAGGAATCTAGGTTTCGTGAATGTATCACGTTCCAGCATTTACCTTTGAGATTCTTTTCTTTTTGGAAACTCAGCAAGAAATCGTACATATGCAACAGAAATCTTAACAAACCAAATTTACTATAAGCTCAGAAAAAGAGAATTATGTTGGGTTTTTTTTCTAGCTAGACGAATACTTTGCACAAGTTAAGCTGCTTCCTGATCATTAATAATGAGGACAAAGAAGGCAAATGGTCATGATGAACCTGTCAAGCCCTCACAGCACCTCATTGTGAGGGAAGCTACCCTACTTTCCAAAGCAGTTTTCATCAGACTCATCACTTTATGCTAACAGATGGGAAGCTGAAGATAGAAAGCAGGAGAGTTTATGCCTAGCACCAAGGGAGGGAGAAAGAAATCTCAGCAGGATATCCTTAAAAAAAAAACAAAAAAAAACAGCAACTGTCCTTGTCCTCAGCAAGTGGAGGGGAGGGGGAAAAGTCTGTGAAGAATAAGGATTAAAGACTGTTCCTGGTGGTGCCCATGCTCGAAATCCCTGAGCTAAATTCTGCCAGTCTCTTCTGTCCTCTGCTTTTCTGCTATACTGGCTTCTACTTGCTCACTTTCTTAATTGCCCATCAGCTCTCACACACAAGTAGGAAATGAGGTTCTTCAGAAGTCTAACAAAGAATTCTATCAACAAAAAAACTTCCTTGCACTCTAAAAACTGAAAACCATGTTTCTGCTGCGAGAGCCCAAACACTGAGACTAATCCTTAATCCAAAATTCCTATCTGGATTATTTTCTTCACCGAATAGTCAGGATTTCACTAACTCAACGAGGTAATGATGGCAAAACACCATATAATCACACAATGACAAAACAAATGCAGTACAGTGGTACACACTGAAACACGCTCTCTGATGAAGGAAGTTTGTATTTTGCCATTGAGAGGCAGAGCTTTCGCAAGGTTGTGATGATACAATAAAAATACCACTACCCTTAAATCATGTAACTTCACTTCTTTCTTGCACCACAAAACAAACCATGAGTGCTATTGGCTCATGAGAACATTTGTTAGCAGTGGTACCAAACACAAACCCCTCAACAAATCAGGCTGAACTAAACATCATTAAACTTGCAGGGGGGGAGAACAAACTGAACAAGCACACCTAGTGCTGGAAACTACAATAGGCTGAAAGCTTTTTTAGCATTATTTGTCATCATTTTCTAGACAAAGCAGCACACTACATTTACCTTTGCGTGTGTCTGTGTATGCATGTGCCCTCTTCTACCTGGTTACATATACACGTATAAAGACTTGAGAAATACTGTCACTAACGCACTGAAAGCACTGACATCATCTTAGCTACACCCAACTTTAAATACAGGTTGGAAACCAAGAAATTTTGCACAATGCTGATTGTAGATTCTTTAGCCTGAGCAGTTCCAGTGATCCTATAGTAGATAGGTGGCATCTACAAATGAAGTTGTTCACCTTTTTCTTGTTTAGTAAAAAAACACCTTGAGGTCCTTAGCATTAGCAGAAACACACTCCTGCAATCTTCATGTGGTCATCACCTTCTCACTTCTAACCAGACTGGAAAGACTGCAATGAAGAGAAATATCATATGCATGTTTTAATATAAATACAAAACTCTGCTTCTATGAAACATCTGCTTCTTCATATGACATTAACAATGTTTGAGACCTGATGACAATATCATCAGCTCTAAATCAAACTTCTAACTCGTGCAAATGAGATTATACCACATGAGACAGAACAGGATGGAATCATATACTTCCCTTTAGGTCAAATTTCAAGAGCCAGCTGAGAGAATGCAGCGATTAGAAGTAACCGTATGCATATTCCTTCAACTAAAAAGCCTCCATTTCTCTTCTCTCTGAATGAAAAGAGGTCATCCTTGACAGAGTAGGATGAGAATCAGGGTGAGAACATTTCTAAGGAGGTTTGCCTTTCACAGGGCCAGCAAGAATGATTCTGAAACAGGAGTGTGAAGATAATCAGGCTCTGTAGGCTAAGAATTCTCAGGCCATACACACACGCATATCTATCTATATATATATAACCAAAAATAATCAAAGTTTTAATGAAAGGACTAATACTTCCATACATGATTTCTGCACAAATACTAGGCACCCAACAGAAACAAAGAACTCGAACATATACACTCACATACACCCAGTTATGCAAAATGAAACCAGAAGTACACCATAGTTGGTTGTATATTACAGAAGTCAGAATATTGCCAAAGTAAATTAAGTTATCCCCTTACTGTCAGAAAGCAAACTTCAACCTCTGTAGACTTGAAAAATCTACATGGATCTGGATGAAATAGAGAAAATAAAACATGAACTGCCTCCTTAACTGTCAAGTGATGTAGGAGGATATTTGATTTCTTTTTTGCCCTGTAATGTGAATATAAAAGAAACTGCACTATAGCAAGATCTCTGCCATTGGCACCAAGCACCATTTTCCCTTGGAATTATTGCACTGGACCATCAAGTGAGACAAGCACTGATAGAACAAATCAAAGAGGCATATTTATCTACAAACAATGCAACATATTAAATTGACAATAATTACAGCTATAAAATTCAGCAGATTAGTCTATAATGTGGTTTTGTAACCATCTATTTTGTTGAGATTTATATTTGGCACCATCCTTATGAACTCTTCTGCAGTACCATCATAAAGAAAATTTAAACCAGTTTATCTCACTTCCCTATTTTGTTCTTAATAGAGTGACATATGTCATTGAACCATGTAAAGTATGGGGTTATTTAGAGATTTGTCCTCCATCATTCCAAAATGAATCTTCCTTGAATTCTCATTTCCTGCCTGAAGTCTGAAAGAAAGTAATACAAAGAGAACTTCCAAGATTAACCTTGACTATGAAGCAGATTAGGAGTTCAGAGGATCCTCAACCAGAAACTGCTACATCTGGCAGGGTGATGAAAACAGTAAAATAGGTCTGGACCAGTCATCAACAAACTTGTAAAAGATGAGTCTAAGAACAAGCACTCCTCATGGTGAAGACTGCCCTCTCATCACAGATTTCCTGTAATTCCTGCAGAAGTCTCTGACTTCTCATTGCAACTATGAGACAAGTCAATTACAATGATTTTGTGAGTGGCTGGAATTTTCCCAGGAATGTTTCCAAACACAGTTAAGTTCATGTGGCACACAGGGACCCGAGTATAAACACAATCATTAACGGAAAACCGAGGGAAGTCCTTAGCTGGACTGTCAGAAGAAACTTCTGCAGACACAAACCAAACTTCACCTCTGAATTTAAGCTGTCTGTGGCCAGGGTAGCCCAGCACAACAGCAGGGCTGGGAAGTGGCAGTGAAAAGCACAGTTACCAACTCCACTCTCTGGTCAGCTAGAGGGAAGGCAGAACAGTTTTCAGCTTCATTATGGAAGGAAAGCAAAGCAACCTCTCAGTGAAGACTTAGAACTTCCCTTTTTACTTCATGGGAATTTTTAAGTAAATTCACTCATTGTTGGCCATTAAAAATAAGTCCTAAAATTGAAGGTATTCCGTGCTCAGTTCTTAAACAGGGGGGTAGTTATGTCTACATACTATTCCTCTCTCAAAAATAGCCTCAGTTCAGGATAACTTTAAGCTGTTTGGGTTGCAGTACTGGGATAGTTACCGATGATCAAGTTCTATCAGCAACATGATTAAGTTTACATAATTATTTCCTATGAAGAAATGACAAAACAATGACAAAGTATTTTAATTTGACCCAAATAAGATGCACATTTTTTTCATTTATGATTAAATAAAAACTGAATACCATTAAGAACTCAAGGTGGGAGTTCAAAGTTGAAGTTAACCTGTGTTACCAGCTTAATGTCCTACTCTGTAACATGTACTAGAATGGAACAGAAAGTAAAATGGAATAAAACATATCTAGACATTTTCAACTTCACTTGATATTTCATACAGAACACAAATTTTATTTGACAAGAAGAAAAGCAATAACAATAAAAGTCATTCATTTAAAATTGTATTTTTTGGTCCTATCTTGAAGATGTGAAAGGAAGTCTAAGATTCCATGGAATATGTTCTATTAACACAGAACTGGGAAAAAACTATCCTGTGCAATAGGCATTCAGCAACTAGTAGATGAAAAAACATTGCTGCCAAGTGACTAAAAGCAGCATTAAATTTTGTAATAGTCTGAAATACAGTGAATTTCACTACAATATCAATGCGCGCTCAGGTACGTGAAATACATGACACAAAGGACATCTACGATCACATTAGAAAGACGTTTCAATTTATATTCAGAGTAATAAAACTTCTTTTCCTATACTTTATACATCAGTTAGATATATGAAACTGCTTCTCTCTTATACAACGCAGCACAAGCCATTCCCAAGAGTGGGAAAAACACAGTAAAAGAGGATATTAGAAGATATGTTTATAGTTCTTGTAAGAAGTCTTTTCTTCTTTAGTGTAGCTATCCTTCATCATCAAAACTGAAGGCCAATACAAATACATAACAACTTGCTTTTTTCTTAAATCAATAAGAATAATCAATACTGCTGTATAAAACCACCATGTTTTCCATTCTGGATTTTTTATGTCCTCATATGGAGATTACAGTACAAAACGTTAAAACATGCAGCAGATTTGGCTGCTTTTCCTAGACTGAAATTTGCTTTTCTGACAGGAAGATGGGTGCTTCACCTAGCAATGACATACCAAAAAGAAATCACAGCAAGCTTCCTCACTCGTATCTTGAGTAATGACTTGTCATGAAAATAATGATATTAGTTAGAACATCCTGAAAGTAACCATTTTTTGCCCATTCCTAGCCACCACTACACTGGACAAATATTTGCACTGTTCATAGCTCTTAAGTATATGTCTGTCTAAAGTTACATAAATGGATTTGCTGTCAACTGACATACCTGCATTTTACCTATTTTAATTCTCAACTTCAAACCCAAACTGCTTAACCTGTCACCATCTAAATGTAATACTAACTAAATGTCACGTTTTCAGATAGTCAGAGAATTATTTTATTGATAGGCCAATGATAACAGAAGGCATCAGCAGCTTTCACAACTCAAAATTCCTTTGTATTGGCTGCAGCACATAAATTTCCAGGATCCAGAAAGCCTGTGTAGACACAGTCATGATCTCTTAAAAATGAAAGGTCTTACAGTAAGCAATATGTTGTTAGACTAATGTGCTTACACTGAATGTTAGACATTTATGTTCATATGCTGCAGACTCTATCAGTTACATATTCTTAGGACCAAAGCTATTCTGTAGCACAATAAAAAAATAAAGTGAATACAAATTTAATTCTAAGCCATCGTTCCTGTCATCGCTATGCTGTGTTTGTATTTTTGCAAGTCTAGTCAAAGCATGCAAACTTGCACAGCATTTAATAAAATATGCTAAATCAGCATATTTAAGGCACAGAAATTATAATTTTTAGTGAAAGCATCACTAAGCATTATTTATACAATTTTTTCCACTCAAATATTCCAAATTCAAGTCATCTTGCACTTAACAGTCAATTACATTGCAAAGCAGGTGGGGGCGAGTATAAATATACGTATGAGTTACATTCAGCATGAAGCAGCTGAGGCACATTCAGAAGGAACAGGAGCAAAAGAGAACTTTGAGCCAAGGCACAGGTATGTGTTAGTCTACCACCACTATACACACTCCCCTGCCAGGGGAAGCAGGTTATCCTACCTTAAAAATGAAGTGGACTCAGGTCCACACTTTAAAAGCTGTTAGAAGCTAAACGGTACTTGATAGTTGAGAATCTACTGATCCTAATTTTAGAAACATCATATGGATAGGATGGAAGATGATAGAGGTACTGTAACCCACTATGAGAACACAACGGGGAACACACAAAAAACCTCCAGTTCATTTTAAGAACATTTAAAGTTCCTGAAAAAGCTTCAGAACACTGAAAAAGCTTCAACCTCATTTCTTCTTGCTATAGTTTCTTTTATTTTTTGGATTTGGATATTCAAGAATCACAAAGAAAAAAGAAAAATTGAGCAAAAAGAAGAAAACCAGACTCATTATTTTAATGCCAATTGAATGATATTTGCTATCACACTTGTAACATGCATGTTCCATATTAGAGCTACCAGTTCGGACCTTAATGCTGCTACTGGCACATGCAGCACATGCACCTGTATAGTGTATTTTCAGAATAAGAAAATACAAATATAAAACACAAACACTAAAATAAAATATAAATAAAAGAACATACATTTGAATTGGCTGTTGCCTAAGGAGTGAGAAGATGAGATAGCAATGACAATTCCATTACACAAACCAAACTTCTTCAAGTGAAAGCTTGAACGCTTAAAAACCCCGAAGAGTAGAAACATCTATTAAAAACATACAGCTGCTCCTCTCAAAGCCTGCTACCCACAAGCTCAATTGCCAATTCCCATTCAGGATGGTGGAAATGCAGTTCAGGATGGAAGTGACAAAACACAGCATTTTCTTTCACCTCCTAAGAGTGGTGGCCAATATATTTTGGCCAGCTTACTGCCATTTCTGACTGGCAAGGACCTTTCCTAGCTATGATTACCACCGGCAGCAGAAAGCTATCTCCTGCTATCCACTGCCTTTTGGACAGCCAGTTCATTTTTTTCCCTAAGACGTTCAGACCATAAAACTGACATCCAAGTATCCCACACACTATTTTATGTTCATTTTTCATACATGTGGATGTCGTTTCAGATCAAAATGCTGACTTTTGGTCAAGGATCTATGGCCGAGTCATAAGGCACATATAAAAAGAGGTTTCAGAGAGACTACTTTGCCCTTAGACCATCTTTTACACCAAGTACTAAGTCACTGTCATAGCTATGCTTCAAAAATTTCAGCAGAAACCTCTCCTGTGCATACATTTGTAGGAACATTTTGAGGTCAGATACTCCCTTGAACAGAAATATTAGATACTTAAACCATCAAGACAATACCAACATCATAAATATTATTATAGATTTAGAAATGGAGCTTAATCAGTAGTCATTTAGTTCTGCATCTTGGCTTGAGAGCACCATAGCAAATGCTTTGGAGCAAAGAAGAGAAGCCTGAGACATCTGTGATCTGGTAACACCAAGCTACTGGGGAGGGTTCCTCAAACTCATTTCTAGCTCTTCCTATAGAATATAAACAAGTGAAACCTTAATTACAGTAAGCTTCCACATACAAATGGAATAGATGTAGATTTAAGAAAATGTAGAAAGCAGCAATTTACTTTGGAGTAATGGTAATTTTATTTAATTGCTTCTAATTAAAATTATTTTACAAATGTAAAACAAAAGTGACTATTAATTCTCCGCATAAACTAAATTTAGCTATCAACCGAGTAGCTTATTCACAGCGTTTACTATAATTATTGCAATACTTTTGTAACTTGGATGATTTAAAAGTTTCAGGACTTGATACCAAATAATGGTTTCTGCTGCATAAAGCAAAATAACCTTTCAAACTCCTGGTGCCTTTGTACTTTGAATGTGACTCACTAAATTTACATTTAGTGAAAGTACATGTGGGTGTAAAAGCACTTATGTATTATCAAGGAATATGACATTATAATCCCATGAAGTTACTACTTATGGAAAAAAATAAAACTGTTCCCATTCTCTTCCATAGCGAAGTGTGAAGTGAATACCTTCCATTAACTTCACCTTCTATTAACTTTATAAAGGACACTCAGTATTTTTGCATATATTTAAGTTTGCTTTTAACACAAAGTTTAAAAACTGTCCACAAAGCATAAAAAAGGAAATATTTTTCAAAAAAAAGTTAACTCACCTGAAAATAAATTTTGTACTTAAAACTATTCACTGATTTGTGTCAAATCTGACAAAAGGATGTGGCGACAAGTTGGGGTGGAAAATTAAACAAAAACCATGGAGAACATTCTGCAAACATCTGTATTTTATAAACAGACCAAGGTAAAGCCAAAAAGGGTAATTTCTTTAATTTCTTCGTCATTTTCCTTAGCCTCTCTCCACATTTTTACTATCCAGTTTCTTGTGTGATTCTTCAAACACCAACAGACCAAGAAAGTGAAAGCACTGCAGTCAGTGTGCCATTTTTAGGTGATGTTTGCTAACTGAAAAGTAAAGCTATTACTAAACTCTACTTCCAAGACATTTTCTCTCTGCAGAGAAGCGATTTCATTCACCAAATTCTTTAATACTCAAAAGTCACAGTTTATCACAAGAGACAGTCATGAGCAGCTTCTTTCCCAAGGAGATGACCTAAACACATGGTTGAGCTGCCCTGCGTAGTTCACCCCACTGAGGCTTGAGCATGTACCTCTGGAATCAGACACAGAGAAATGGAAAACAACTGCAGGCACATCACCTGCAGGTGGGTGCCAACTGAACTGCCAACCAACCCCCCTGGCACCAGTGTTCACAGCCCAACTGCACGAGGTGGTCTCAGGAGTAAAGGGGTTACCTTTGCGTTTACTGTGGCAGTTTTTTCCTCACCTGCTTTCCATGAGGGACTATAGCAGTGCCCTGGAGATCAGGAAAACAACTGTGGTAAAAAGTACTGGGTTGGAAAAGCAAGTTTGATTAGAAAAAACAGCCTTAAAAAGCAAACAGTGCACAAAACATGAAATGTGGTTACAGGCTAAAAGCTCAGAAACGTCTTGAAAAGCTCCTGTCAAGGACCTCCTCCTGGAAATCAGGAGACAGACAAGGGAACAACCACACACCCAGCTCCCTCTCTGATGTGAAGGCACCTGACACAGCCACAGAGTGTGGAAACAGGCATGCTTTTCTTTTTTAAAAGAAAAAATAACTTTGGCAGGGGGAAGAAAGCACACTTGCACTAGTTAGCAAACTTGATAGCACTTGACCACTGGTTTCAGCACAGAAACCAGTTCAAGAGCCTCCTAAAGACCTCTGCGCACAGAGGTGTCAAAGAAGCAGCTGTGCAGGGCACTGTCTGGTGTCACTACTGCACCCAGGTAGAATCTCTCAGTTACACGAATACAAAATGCAGAGGGCATATTTAAAAACTGGCCAAGATTACAAGCAGGAACAATGAGTTAAGTCACCAAACCAATTACTCAAGCGCCTGTTGTGAACATCTGAAAACTGAAACCTGGAAAATGTACTGTTTCACGGAAAATTCTGTAGCTCTGCGAAGATACTCCCAACGAAAGTTAAGATTTTTTCTTAATTTCAGTAATACACTAACAAATCATCGAGTCTTGATTGCCTGAGCATCTTAGAAGCACTTTTAGAGCATTAATAATAGGTCATTTAATTCCCCTAGTTGATTTCTAATGTCTAATTAGGCTTTAATTCATGATACAACTTAAACTTTCATTCTGATAGCCTGTATTCTTAAGGAAACAGGAGTTCCCCTTGCTGAACCAGAAGTTTTTACAGTGAAGATTGCTGGATTATGGTGTTCTTTCTAATTGTTCACCATCTCCCTCAACCCATTCTAAAATAACCAAAGTGTTTATTATGGAAACACTCTGGTTTGTCCCTATCTGCTTATTCTTCTCAGCTGGCAACTGGCTTAATTTTGGAAATGTTTCATCTCTAAGGTTAGAGTTGGTAATGTTCCATAAATTACTATGTCAAGCCACAGCCAAAGATACTCTGTACCGGGAACCTTGTCTTAAAACAGTCTTGAAGAGTTTCAACATGGAACACTGAATAAACATATTGCTTCACTGCTTATTATACTGAAAAGGTATGGTTAACAGGGGCTCATTGCCCTTATTTGACTGCTCCTAGCTATGCACTGCCGCAGTATTTGACACTCTAAAGGTCTCTGCAGGACAGCTTCTTCTACTGTCAAGATAAAAATAAAACAAAGTTTTAAGGGAAGAAAAAAAAAGAAAAAACAAGCAAAAAAACAACCCCCAAACCAAACAAATAGCAAACCCAAATGACTACAAACTAAAAAACATCCCACACAAACCTGCTTTTGCATTACAATTCTTAGTCCATCTTCTACTGCACCAAGCAGTGCCCTGCTTGGTTATTCTAGTAACCAAGTTCAACATTACCAGCATGGTACATCTATCTCCAAGACCTTTAGTGATTTTAAACAGACAAGAACTAGAATTAGGGTAGAACAAGAGCTGGAGTAGAACAGAATCAGGGAAGAGAAACAGACTGAAATCAGAGATCAAACAGAAGAGAAGAGGAGCAGAACAGAATTCCTCTCCCTTTTCCCTCCACCTGCAATGCAGCACACTCCCAGCTCTCCCTCCGGGATTCTGGCAACAGCAGCAATCTGCCGAGGAGCAATCAGCTGCACCTTGGGAAACCTACTCCTGTACCAACCCATATTGTCACTGGAGAACCATCTCAGGATCCCCCCAGGTGCCTGTGCTGGGGAGGAGACTATCACGCTGAGAAATGTTATTCCTTTGGCTCTTCGTCAAATGGAAGTCTCAGTTTAAGCCTTACGCCCCACAGATTTTCCTGTCATGTTTCAGTTTAACTTGTTTCGTTCTAAAGAGCATTAAAACATAGAATCAAGCAAGAAGAAAGAAAAAACGGATTTCTCTCTCCCAGATACAGCCCTGCCTGGATGGGGCTAACAGGCGACAGCACCGACCCTGGCTCCACCCCACGGGGGTTAAGCAGCATTACTGCCCTGCAGTGTCAGCGTTCCCTTTGGCACTAAACCTTCACACCCATACAAATGAAGCAATTGGAATCGTTTCAGTTCATATTTTTTTTGAAAGAGCAGTACATATTGTTCATGCTAAAAGATATACTGGGTTTTTTTTTTTTTTTAGTTTACTGAACTCATTAGAAGCAAATATGATGGCAATCTAATTTTTTCTGCCACAAAAGAAACCGCAGATTCAGTTTTCAACTTCCAGCCAAAAGCTCTTCTGGTTACAACTCAAGTCTAAACTTATGCAGCATGATCATTACCATAAATAATCTGCAAAGCGTCCAGAAAATAAACTCCCCCCTTTGTAATGTATCATTAAAAAACCAAAAAGACCTAAACATTGTCAATTCAGCTTTTCTTTTACTTTGCTCTTAAGTATCTTGAAAGACCAGCTGAAAAGTATTCCTCCCACAGAAACTGAAGAGCTTAAACTAACCAAAAAATGCTTCCCAGTGGTTTTCTTTTCAAGCATATCTTAATAAAACTCTCTAAATAAACTTAAAGGGAGATAAATGGTGTTTCCAAGGATAAAAAATTAGGGAAGGGCTCTAAGCATCACAAAATTATACTCATGTTTCATTTAAACCGATTTTGTCTACCTTATCCCAAAGAAAAAACCCAAAACAACATTGACTTTCATCTTCAGGAAAGAGAACAAAATATTATTTTAAAATCTGACAGAACAATTTCAGGTTAATAATACACATGTAAATAGGAAATGTGCAGATAATGGGATTTGTGTGAAAAATCTAAACCCCATCGCTCTTCATTAAATTCAGTATAATCAGCACATTCTGCTGGAGATTCAATTAAAAAGCAATATTCTAAATTTATTACTCAGCTGTAAATATTAATTCTGTTTGCAACACAAACCAATATAAATCTGCAGTAAACAGCTAAATCATTCTAGAGGAGAAAGTTCTGAACATCAGCCCCAACAGCACCAGAGGACCAAAACAACGTTAGAGCCACACCACCTGGATACTTGAAATGCAGTACATTGTGGTATTGTGCCTTAACAAACCAAGTTAACTGATAAAAACTAATGGTAACCAAGATGCACAATGAAAAACCACATAGTTCTTTGGTTATCGAATGTTGTAAATCATGGCTTGAAATTTATGTGTTGGGATTTTTTTACCATATGGGAGATGGGAAGGGCCTGTCAAAACACAATACTGATGAAAATTTCCTAATCAAGCTTGACAGATAACCAAATAAACAGACTGACAGATAGACACAAATTGCTATGCCTCATTTCATCTAAAAAAACCCAACAAACTAAAAATAAGGTCTTACTAATAAGTATCACTATCACCACATCTATTATAGTGGCTCTTACAGCCCCCCCAAACTTCAGCACTACGTGCATTTGACAAAAAAACAATCAGACCAGAGAATGTATCACCCTGGAGGGCACAAGAAAACCAAGGGGAGATGAATCAAATCCCTGCATCTGTCCCTACTTTTACTACTTCCTTAATGTCTTTTAGGCGTCCTGACTGTGCTGATGAACAGCACTGCAGCAGCATGAAGCACCTCGTGGGGTGAGCTGCCTCACCAGGCAAAGTGAATGAAGGAGAATGTACAAAGGACAGAAGGACAGGGAACGGAGATGGGCTTTTAAAACTCAGTTCTGGCTTTTCAACCCAAGCCTGGCAGCTGCTCCCGAGCTCCAGCCACAGGGATATCCAGCTCTTGCACAGCCGGGAGCAGTGCCACTGCACATCTGCAGTTCCCGCTGAGCCTGTGGGACAGGGACTCTGCTTCCAGGCTCCAGCAGCGCCCTACAAGAGACTCACCTCTAATGCTTTCCGTCCCCAAGTTCCCCTTCATGATTTTCGTATTTTCTGTTTGGCATCTTGAAACAGCATAATACCAAGTTTGAACTAAGTATCTCCATGACTAGAAAAATATTTTTGATTCAACAGATGTCAGCAAAATTTTATGGAGTGAAAATTGAGTGACAGATGGTGAGGTCTGGGCAGTTCAAAGAAGCTGAGTTTTATTAAAAAGGAAATTTGAGGGAAAGAAGTATTTTGCTGGAAATATTGATGCAGTCTTTAAGCAAATGTAAAAGTATTCTCATTTGATAAAACACAGTAAGTTTAAAAAAGAAATAAAAAATACAGGTATTCAAGCCATAAACCTCAGAACACTGGAAAAGGCATTTTATTCCACTTTCTTGTACTGAATACAGCTTTTCATCCATGACATTCAGATTCTCAAAGAAGAATAATATACTTTGTGGGAGAGAAAACTCCCCAACTACCAAACCAAAAATAACAATGACCTTGATGAAGGATCCTGGACAAAATACATCCTTTATGTGACACATCAGTTATTGTGAAAGCAAGTTTAGGAATACTGAACATGGGATAGTACAGTTTGGGATAATTATCTAAGTATTAAAATTGCAAATAATGGCAAATGCCCTATAGGAAACAAGACCAAGGATTGTAACTCCTGCCTACCATTTATTTATCTCCTCTTTCACAGCTTTGCCTCTTAGAATGGCAGAAAAACATTGACACCAATGTAATAGAGACAGTCAATGAAAGGAAAAGAACGGCATATATACAATTATCATAGCATAATATGATTTCTCTCCCCATTCCTACGGCTCTCAGGTCTTTCCCCCACCCCACCCCCCCCCACCCTGGTGATGTTTTAAACATTTTAATGCATCAGTCACAAATAAATAAGAGTGGCAAGCAGCAGTTTCGTACTTGTGATCAGGCTCAGCCTGCATCAAAGAGAAAGCTGCCCCATGGAAGTCAGTGAGCTACTTTAGATGTCCACGGGGTAGGACTTTGAGAAACCTAATAGTTCCAGAGCACTTAACCACCCGGAAGAGAACTACCTGCTCTCCAGATCAGTTATGGGCACCCAAGTCAGCTCACATCTGAGACACAGCCTGTGATAACTATGTTGCACTGGTACTGTCCGCAGGAGGCCCAGCAGCAGGGAGCTCACAGAGGGAAGCACGGGAAGAGCCAGGCTCCCAGCTGCCCACTGATGCAGCCATGTGCTGAGCCTCACCAACACAAATTACCTGTGTCCAGCACAGTGTGCAGTACATCTCTCCTACCAAAAGACTGTTGGAAGCTAAATCCAACTCTAACCTGCTCCTGGTGCAGCACAACTTGGAGTTTTGGTACTGCCTTGGACTGTCTTTAAGAACACTCTGACATTACCAGGAGTAAAAGGATCACAGACACATAATTACACAGACATTTTTGACCACGCATCTTAATTTCTTGGTGAAATCTTCTACCAGTTATTTAAACTGTGCTGTCTGGATTCCCAGTGTGTGCAGTCTGACAGAGACGTGGAAGCTGCTGTACCATCACACTTTAGAAATGCCACTTATTTTCCCAAAAGTGGCGCAATAAACTGACACCTTCCTCAAGACTTTGAATCCAGAACCACTGCTTCAGCATTAACATTTATGGCTTATATAGTAATATCGTATCTTAGGTGCATTAGATGAGGCCACATCAGGAATACCATGTTCAGTTTTGAGTCCCACACTGCAAGAAGGCCACTAAGGTGCTGGAGTAGGTCCAGAGAAGGGCAACAGAGCTGATGAACGTTCTGGAGCACAAGTGTGATGAGGAACAGCTGAGGGACCTGGCAGGGTTTAGTCTGCAGAAAAGGAGCTTCAGGGAGACCCTACCACTCTCTACAACTACCTTAAAGGAGGTTGTAGTGAGATGGGGTCGGTTTCTTCTCCCAATTAGCAAGTGACAGGCCAAGAGGAAATGGCCTCAAGCTGCACGAGGGGAGGTTTAGACTGGAGATTAGGAAGAATTTATTCCCCAAAAGGGTCGTCCAGCCCTGGAACAGGCTGCCCAGGTCAGTGGTGGAGTCACCTCCCTGGAGGTATTTAAAGGTGTGTAGATGTGGCACTTGGGGACATGGTTTAGTGCTGGACTCCGCAGTGCTGGGTTAACAAGTGGACTTTACGATCTTAAAGGTCTTTTCCAACCTCAACAGTTCTGTAATTCTGTCTTATTAGTGGCTTTAGACTTCGACACCAACACCACAAGAAATACATATTTTGCTACAAATACTGAATTTTACTAGTGAAATAAAGTATAAACATTCCACTTAAGTTTGACAGAGTGATAAAAGATTCAGCTAATTCAAGCCTACACAAAGCAAAATACCCTCCTCGAGTTCTATACTTCAGGTTATTGTACAGGTACAGCTATTCAGAGGCAATGTTCAGCTTTACAAGTCACCCGTCATTCCTTCCTCTGTATCAATATATTTATCTGTCTCATTCAGGTATCTTACACTTGTTCAGAGAAACCAAATAAGAACATGAAAATTCTCGGAACTGTGTTACTACCAAAGTAATTCAGGTCTTGTTTAGAAGAGCCTTCCAGCCTTCACAAGGAGAAGAGGCCTTCAGATAAATGATCAGACTCTGATCTGATCCTGACAGCACATACACATTGCCTAACATACATTTACAGTGCTTTTAGACCAAACAATTCTGTAGCTAAACAAGAACAAAAAATGAAACATTAAAGGGAGATGTTAATTCCTTCTATTTACAGGCTTCTTTTAGCAGTTTTCCCTATCAGTTAAAATTGAAGCTGTTTCTTATTTTCAGTGATTCGAAAATCAAGTGACAGAAATTCATCAGATAAATGAGTCTACCTTTCCAGAGATACATAAGAAAATGCAGCTTATGCATCTCAGGCCTCCTCTCTTAGAGCTATTCATTATCTTCCTAAGGCAAACACAAGGATCAGCCTGCAAACCTGAAATAATTACCCCAATACCTCCTATCTCTAGCTCTTCAGGAACATAGACTTTTCAAAAGAGCTCTGAAATGTGGTCATTTTGGTTTTTCAAGTATTCAGTGTTAATGAACTGCAAATATCACGCCAAATTTCAAAAAGGGATTTCAAAAGCTTGACCCAAGCTGATAACCTTGGTTAAGATTTTCATTTCTGGGTATTTAAGATAAAATGGCTCAGGACTTACTGAGAGGGAAAACAGTTTTACACTGGGGAGAAGGATAGTATTTCAGCTGTGATAAAATTCTGAACTATAAATGCCCCAAGTTAATGTGCCAGGCTGTTCACTGTGTATTTTTGAAAGGAAAGCCCACAGTGTAACACTGAAGTTGAGCTGATGGTGCAAGGACTGACCATCAGTTCAAAATTTGCAGGAAATCTAGATTTAAGCTCTACACAAGAGGCAGATCATTATTTAGAAATATTCTAAGGAAGGTCTTGCTCTCACCAGTGCTGATGCTGAAATAAGCGTTCCTAATTCCCTCTGTCACATTTGAATCTGTCAGCTGTGTTCCTGGGTTACCTTTTCATCCCTGTGTTTTGGGTATTAACAGCCAAGGAAATACTTCACCTGGTACAACTAACAGCCCACTGGCACTGCACAAGGGAACACTCAGAAAAAATGATAGTATTTCCATGAGTAGACCTGGTTGAGTACACAAGGGCAGGGGATTCATACTAAAAACAATAATTCACAGGTAACTGAATATTCAATGTTAATGATATGGGGCCTTGGTCCAATTTGTCACGCCAAACCTGGCAACTGCCAGCAGAGTTTATTGTGAAATGACCCAAGGAAAAAGTATGCTTTGCACAATCTGATGGAACCTTCTTATTTTCCTGCAGTGAGAGGCAGAAATGCAAGATCTAAAACAATCTAAAAATGTAAGACCTAAATCTAAATCTAAAAATGCAAGATCATTTGCCAGTGGATTAAGAAAGAAGGAAATTTGTATCGATATGCACAGTACTCCCAAAATGGAATGAACTTACTTAAAAAGCACTTGTTAGAAGCATCATTTTAAGGACACCTCAATGGCTAATTGTTATCATATTGCAACCAGAAGTTTCTGAACAGCTGCCTGTTGAACGCTTTCACTGACAAGTTGCTGTTTGGTAAAACACCATGTCCATGCTGCACGAGGTTTGTACTGCAGGGGATATTACATTGAAGAGATGCTATTCTCAGTCCAGAATAAGAATTAGTTCTGTGGGAGTTAAATCTATCAGTTATTAATAGTTCAGCATGGGAAATCTTTTGAATAATGAAAATCAAAAAATACTTTTTTTTTTCCCTGGCTTATACCAGTACTATACTTATTACTGTGTAGTACTATCTTTGATGAGAATTCATGCCACTTAGAGCTACTGGTGTAACTACACTGGTGTCAATGGAATTTAATGAACCCACTGTTAGGCAGGACTGAATTAATTGGAATTTATAGAGAAATTTAGGGCAGCTCCCAGATATTTCCACAGCGAATGCACTCTGTATTTTGTAGAAATACATTTTGTATTTTGTTTTAATTTATAGGACACACTCCATGCACTGGGAATGTCAGTGGCTTTCTGAAAGTAGTACAATGTTCGTGGTACCGCTCGTCACCAGTGCTGACAATCTGCAAGATGCACATGTCACAAGGAGACAACAAGTAAACTGTCTTACCAAGTGCGGCTTTGCATTAAATGCCTTCTTTAATGGGAGCTGAAAGCACACTGTTCAAGATGATCATTACAAAAGGAACCAAACAGCTCTGGGCTCTCTGATTAATTGCTCTACTTTGCTAATTTGATAAGCTCTCAGTCACTTTTCCTTCACTGCCTCCTTCACTGGCTTGATCTACTTTGTAAATTTATCTATTTCTGAATACCTGCAGTCAAAAGCCCACCTCCACATGAGTTATGACTCTTATTTATACACAGCATTTTTTAAAAGGTCAATTAAAAAACCCAAAAACATCTTTCCACAAGGAGCATTGCTGGGCTACAGGAAAGCAGAAATTAAATGAGGGTCATAGTAAATACATGCAGCACTCCCTGCACTCCCCAATGCTTCATTCCTGCTCTATTCAGTCATATGAACTGCATTCAAGAGAATTCTAATAAAAATTACATTACAGCAGACAAAAGATGACAAATGATTCAAAGTAATTGCAATCCCCAAACCACATTAATCAGATAAGCCATACATCAGGAGGTGAATAACAATGCCAGGTTCCACTTAGAGTACCACGGTTAGCTGAAAATAAACAGGGACTTCACAAAGAAAGCTCTGTATTATTGTACCAGAAGCATGTAAACTGATAAAACTTTGGGGGGTTAGGGTGGGAGGAGATCAGGAAGAAATTCAGCATCCTCTATAATGGATCTATTTCAGATAATAAAAGATTCCCTATGTATTTACAAGTCCAGGTGTGTGACCTGATTCACAACTGATAAACAATCCGTTTACACTTGCACCAGTCCTTCATGCAGAGCAAGGACTCTTTGCAAGTAGACTACAAATACAAAAGCTGCACTGCAGTAATGTTGAAAGGATGAACTATTTTACTTCTTAAAACTAGTTGTACTGATCACTTTAATTCATCTTTCTGATTGGTATTTCATCCTAATGCTTTCTTGGAAATATAAATTAGAAACAAAAGGGAGAACCAAAAATTTTATCAGACTATGAAGATTTTTGACACTAGATTTGTAATTCCTTTTCACAACATATTCTTTGTGGAGAATTTTCAATACTCTCTTTTAATCATCATTTTCTCCCTCTCAAAACCTGGACAGCATAAAAGCAGTTTTTCCATCTAAATCAGAAAAATTATTGTTCAGTTTATGATCCTTGATAAACCGTATTTAAAAACATCAGACTGACAACACCACTGTCAGACTTGCCTAACTCATAAACACAATTTGCATTAGTATAATTTAGTTCTAAACCCTTGAGATTACAATCATTTCTTGTATTTGCTGTAAAACCTATTTCAGCTAGGCAATGCCTAGCTTGGGGCCTCATGCAGTAACTGTGTGGAGAAAAATCCCTGCTTTAGAGAACATCTGCAAAGCTTGCAGTGGAGTACTGCTAGATGGACTCCAAAATGAGGGACACTTCTATCATACATCGGAGCACAGAATATTGGTGGAGTATTTTCAAACTAAGAATATAAGAGAGTAAAATTATTCATAAAGCTATTTACTGCCTTTCTGAGGCTCCCAGATTAATTAAACTGGCAGACTCTGTGCTAAGATCCTTACAGCCTTTCCAAACCTCCAGCAAGCACCAGCAAAATTGTAGAACTGCTTCAAATATCACTACGTGGTACAGGAGACTTTGCAAAAATTAATGCATTACATGGAAAAGTTGCTAGAATGAAGGAAAAATGTAGAAAACAGACCAAAAACTGGAATTACAGGAATTTTGGCATAGAAAGACCTGACAGATGTTAAGCTTTTGTTCCTGCATTAACTCTTCATCCAGAGTGATGAGCAATTAAATGCAAGATGCAATTGAGCAAGGGCTTGTCCTTGGTCATGATCTGTAAAGATGCATATGAACCTTTACCACCAGCTCTTCAAGAGCCTGGGAGCCATGCTACTCCCATGGGTTAAGTGTGATTATTGAAAAGCCAACGAATATCCTAGGATTAAACATTGTTATTCAGGAAGCAGCAGTACGTTTATGAATGTGACTGGACTCTCCAAAATACCAAGAAGCAGCTTAACTGAACATGTCTATCGATTACCTTGACAGCTTAATAAGGCAGATTTTCAATGGCTGACTGAACTTAAGTGAGCTAGGGAAGAAAATTAAAAGACTGTGTCCCTCAAAGCCTTGGCCACACCTCTGACATCTCTAATCCCATCAGCCAGCTAGGGAAAGCTATTAACTTTTGGTCTCAAAGGTAGAGCCAACTGAATAGCACAGACATCCTATGGTAGGTAAGGGAGAACATATACAGTAAGAGAAAAACAAAGGAAAAGAGATGGGAGGAACCACATGAAGATTCCAGTTACTTTGAGTAAAAAAGCAAGAGGAAAATTATAAAACATATGTATCAGTAAACTCAGAAATACAGGTGTTTTCTACTTAACAGCTCACAATATCCCAGAACATCATTGGAACTCATCTGATTAATGTGAAGTTTAATTCCAAAGGTTTATTTTCATGTACTAATAAAAGGGATAATTTGCTAACATTTGTAGAAGGGGAACAGCAGAAGTGTGTGCTGCTTTGGAAGAGCACAGAGGCTTATTTTGCCTCTACAAAGAGTTTATGAAGTATTTTTAACCAAGTTATTTTAGGAAGTGCCAAAGAGCTGGCAGCCTTCAAGAGTAACTTAGCATAGATGAAGAGCCTGAGGCCATAGAGCCTGGACAAAATGGGATTCACTGGGCCTTCTGTGTTACTGTTTGCACCTCATCATTTGGTGACCAGTCATGAATTAAGATGCCACTGCATTACTTAAACTACAAAAATGTCCCCATCCTCCCTGCCGGGAATTTTTAAGATAACCATTATCAGGCCATTATCAGTTTCTTCACGATTTTTAACACTAACTTTGCATTGGATGTTGACTAAAACTGGAAATGGGTCACCAGTTCCATAGAAAGGCTAAAGACTAAAAATCTTGTCAGTGTGTTTATGAACATTTCAAGTGACTGACTGACAAGATAACCTCCTATCCCATGGAATAATAACATGTGTGACTTAAGATGAAATAAGGCTTACCATGAACACAGCGCACAGGGTGATGTAGTCTTTGTGCCACAGCATATGCAAGCCCTAATAAAAATAAAGAAAAAATAGTTTCAATTTTGGAAATGTAAATTATTACTGATACAATGAATGTAAAATCAGAGTGGAGGAAAGGGGAAAGAGTCCAACCATTTAAAAGCTTCTGGTGTCATTTAGATCCAGATGGTTTTATTGCACCATTAATAAAATTAACCTCATTTCTTCTTTACTGCTGCCTAAGTGCTAATTTAAAAGTAAGTCTTTAAAAAAGAAATTAAAATATCTAACACATTGAAGTGTTAAAAAATGTCTAATTAAAAAAAATCCATATAATAATACATGTAAAAGTTATTACACTTGTTGCCATTTATAATTGTTCTGTGGTAGCATTGAGGTCTATAAGCCTTTTAAACAGAAATGGTAACCTCAATTTTTCTTAGAATCAAAGATTATGAAGGGCAGAAGGTCTAGTAAATAAATATGAACTAGGGTATATGAAAATTTTACTGAGTTACTTTTGGAGGAAATTAAAACAAACATCTCTGCCAAGAACTGCATCAAGACAAACACCTAGATATCTGTCTGGTTCACAAATCTAACTGCAGGGTTACTACATTTTCAACAGAGAATCTATTTTAAAACCTTCTGGAGATTATTTTAAGCAAGCAGAGACATAATACTGTGTGCATATTGTATTTGTCAACCATCTTGCCATTAGCCAGGGAATTGTTTCACTAAGCAGTGGGATTTATACCACTACATAGCAATGACAGCCACGGAGGAGTTTCAATAGCATTTTCTCTTCATTCAGTAGCAATTTCTCTTTCAACTTTTCAAAGCGCTGCTGGAACTTAACAAAATGATCCATGAACTGAATGTATGAATGCTGTAGTTTGGCTGTTCTTGTTCAGATTCTTTGAATCTATGAGTGTCCCTGTGAGCACTGCACACCTGCTCATGTCAGAAATTCAAAGGATGATACAACCTCTTGGAGAGTCAAGGTGGAGTTAGGGAGGTGATACATCAAAAATGAAATTAAATCTGGCCAAAAAAAAACCTATTTGGTAGAAGCGCCATGGAGACTAATTACTACAAGTGATCAAAATGTCTGTCTTTCACCCTATGCTAACACAAGTACTTGCAGCAGTTCCAAGTCAAGCACCTTGCTCCACTACCTGGGCTACCAGCAGAACTTTTCCACATTTATTCTGGTGTTTTCCCAGTACGGAAATCCATGAAAACAGCTGAAAACTAGAGCTTGCACAAACAATACCAGAGTTAAGCAAAAGCAGTTCCTGTTCTCTGTGAGCTGGCAATGCAACCCATGCAATGGATACCACAGATACCATGCCAGGCAATCTGCGGGTAACTCCAAGAAGCAAGAATGGGGAGGTGCAGCACAGGAATCAATCAGCACAGCTGCAGTCCTAGTGATGGCAATACTGAGATCTGTCTTGTCTACACCACAGCTCCCAGTGCTCACTACTGGAGGCTAGGCTGCAAAAAGTGTCTTTCTGCCCAACAGCACAAGTACACCATTAAACCTCTGTCTGCCTCATCGGTAAAGCACTTCCACCTCAATGAGACTGGGTTTGAGTGTAAATTCAGCAGCACCCTGAAAGTGCTCAAATAGTAGGGTGATAAATTCAAATAAATGTGTAATCTGTGCTTTATCCAACATAAACCATGATTTATCTGACTCTATAGAAGACCCAACATTTTCAGGCAGGTAAAGACAACAAAAACATAGTCCAGGATTATAAAACTCCAAGTCCCAGAGTAATCAAAGCTAGTTTTAAAATGTGTTGTTGCTTTGATCTGGGATTACTTAAGGCTCCATCACTTCAATGTTTCTTTATGCTTTCATCTGGCATTCCCAGAGTTTTGGAACATTATAGTTGGGAAAGGTACCACATGTTGCTGTAAAGGAGTTGGATCTGAGAAAGCCAGTCACTGGAGGGAAGGAGAGGGGGGCTAAATTAAATTCATACAACATTTATTGTTAAACAAAACCCCTTGTGCTTCATTTGTTTCCCTAAGTAGTTTACTCCATGGCTGAAGCAGAAACTCCTTAGGCCTGCAATCATTCCCTTGCTGCAGTTGGCTGAAGATATGAATAGCCACAGCAAAACTGGTAATCAAAGAATTTGCTGGAGGGAAAAGTAGTTTATTGTTTTTTCAAGACTGTCTTTGATGAGGGAAAGGTTTCATCTTCCTAAGTCAAACTGAAGACTGAAATATGAGGAGATGGACGGAGGTTCCCATTTATTCAAATTCTAAAAATATGAAAGTATCACAGAGGTGGCAACAGCAGACTCTTCATTGACAACCCAGCTTCTTGGGACAAAGAAAACAGGATATAAGGGCACAGCAGAAACTTGATTAAATAATAAAGGATTCTTCTAAAAGGGGAGGGGAAGGTAAGAAAAGGTTATTTTGTCCCTCTTTCGGGCAGCTTTGGGATACTCACATGTTATCAAATGTCTTGACAACTTCGTATTTAGTTTTATAAAATCCCCATAGATACTTTGTAGATACTTTGTACTGTGGGCTGCTTAAGTGACTTTACAATGTAAGTCAGAGCAGCTACAATCTCTTCCAGCCCACTCCAAGACCTGTACCCCTACCTGGGGTTTCCACACAACCCGGATGCACCACTACATGCTTCTTGCAAATGATGCAAGGGCGGAACTCCCACGTCTCCAAGTATAATGAACAAATCTGAAGATGATTAAAGGTTGTAGATACCCAGAAACATACCAGCTGCAGACTTAACAGATGCTAAGAAAAACCTGTAGAATACTGCATGGTGCCTTCTTATCAAACTTGGCACAGTTGCTGTGTCTGCCTGTTCTTCCACCCCATGCCTCCTCTCAAGGCAGTGTTTCTATCCTACTGCTACTTGTATGGTGGGGTCTTGTTTCTTCTTGGTTTTAAACACTGATGAATGCTCAGGCAAACAAAAAAGGTCTGCAACTATTTTATCATCTCTTAAACTCACTTGTAATGTTGCAGTTAAACATATTTTTAATTCAATCTTGGAGATGATTTGGAACTGCTAAAATTGTACCATTTATCCAATATTCTATGGGAATTTTGGAATAGCACTCAGTAAGTTTATTTTTAGTAGGTGCACTTCATTCACACATTCTGTAGTGCTGCACAAGGATCACTGATCTATATGCATGACTGCAGTGATAAGATCTGGCAACATTCTTTAATAACTGTTTAAACTGTTCTAGTCGTGTGCTTCAAGCAACATACAATTATTCCAACACCTAAAAAGAGCTTTTCCACTTGCAGTATTTTCCACTACTCAATATGTGCACTCTTGCCATCTGATAGGTAAGATTTTCCATTATTTCCTTTATTTGATTCACTCCTTTACAGCTGATGGACAAAGCACATACCTGCAGTTCACAAAAGACAGCTTAAATGTCATGTACAAGGGCTAAAATGTAAGATTCTTCTTTTGATGCACAATTTCATGAGGATCAGGCTCAAAAATATGTTGCCCATTATTACATATTTCTATAAATACAGAGAATTAATATCCATAAATACAAAAATTAGAAAGATGACATCAGTATTTGGCATGATACTGAACAAAGCCAAAATTTATACTGTAGCTTGGACAGATCAAAGTTGATTTGGATTTCTCAAGTAACACCAAATGCCAGTAAGATACATTCACCACAGCATTGCTGAATATGTTCCTACTTGATTCCTGATGTCCTAAAATGCTGCAACCACACAGTACCATCTCTTCACGTAAACAAAATAAATTGAATTTGTTAAAGTAAAAATGGATGCAGGTTTTGAAACATGCATCATGCTTTTCTATTAACAAAAGGCAGCAAAGCTGTGGCTGAGGCAGGGATAAATGGAACAGGCAGCTGTGTGAGGACTGCCTCCAGGGGGAAGGCATCCTGCTGGGCAGAGACCCCAAAACACCACTCCACTTGGCCTCTGCATCCTATGCCAAAGTTTACTAATACTTGAACACTGAATGAATTAAACTCTAGACCAGGTAAAGCAATATGCCATTTTTCTAAAGTGGATACTCTGGCATATTACATATACAGTAGCAGGACTGGGGCATCAGAGAAAACTTCATTATCAACTCTGCATCTGCAACTCAAGTTGGCAGAGAAATAAAATCACATTTGCAAATCAGGAAAGAAAAACTATAGATACTTGGAAAATGCATTACCATCGAAGGAGAAGAAATTACTTTTTCATCTTACTTTTCTAATTAAATGGTTATTGTGAGGGAGTCTGTCTTCCACTACCACCCCCCTGCCATAGTGTTTGAGACCCCTACTACAACTTCAATTGTTTTCACCTTCTGTAAATGTAGTATTATTCCAAGTTTAGCTTACAAAGTGAAATACATCTCACCCTTCTTATAATTCCCTGGGATTTCAGTATAAGTAATTATAGCATTACAAAACAAAACTGACAGCCTATGTGTTAGCTCAGTATGTCAAAACGACAGGCAGTAAAGCCTCTCAGTGGCTGTGGTACATCTACTGTCATCTCTCATCAGATGATAAGCTGAGAAAGCAGCAAGTGATGGGTTCCCTTGTTCCATTAAATAAGTCAAGGGCATTCTCCTAAAGAGGTTGTTCTGGCTCTCAGACAATCCCTAGGTAGAAATGTGAGTGGAAACACTGCCCCATAGCAGTCTTCTATCTTTTCAAATAGGCAAACCTGGTGCTTCCTTTTGCAAAGTGGCTGACATTAAAATCAAAGTGAAATTCTAGGCACCTAGAGTTGCTCTGGAAGGTAGGAAAGGGCTCCTGGCACCAGCCAGACAACACTGCTTCTCTACATGATCATGACAGTTCTAGACACATCAGATGCTTTATTTCACCAGTGACCGAAGCTGATGGGGATGGGAAGTCAGCAGAGACGCTGATAAAAACATTACTGTACCATGTCCAAACCACACTAGAAGGGGCCTTCATGTGCCTCAACATTATTCATATTCCCAGAAGTCAAACTTTTATTCTTCTGAAATTGGTTTGGTTATAAAAACACTTAGTAGCTCAAAAGACATAGTACCATCTTTGCCACAGACGTATTAGACAGACCTTCTACATATTCCATTTTATTTCTAATAAATGGGGCTGGATTTCTAGCAAAACTCAAAACTATTTCTCAAACAAGAAAATAAAACTCTGACCCATCTTATCTGCAAACTCCATCCCTGCATTTATCAGCACTTCATAAAATGCAGTTATTACCAGTTCCTTTAATAATTTGGCTCTCTGATACTAGAGCATTATCTGGGCTAGAAGAATCCTCAGATAACAACAACTAGATGATATTCCAGGGCTTTACACATCTATTCAACAGAGATACTGGAATGTTTTTTCCCATAGATCATCAGTTCAGTGATCCAGTAACATTCTGAGACAGTTTAAGGCTGTCCAATAAACACCCTATAAAAATTAGTTCAAACGGGAATTAGATTCATCTCCTATAAAGTCTCAAAAAATTGAATTTGTGTTTGAAAAATATTTTCTTAATTAGAAAAAAAGCCACTTTTTTTTTTTATTTCTGAAAACAGAAGCCAAGGACTAACAAAATGCTGCTTAAGGAATTCCCAGCTGTAAATCACATATTTCTTAGGCACAGAAAGCAAGCTTTTGCCTACTTACAGTGCTGCCTGTGTGCAGCCAGCTCCCACCTGGCTAATGGCATGTGGAAAGGGAGTTGGTGGAGGATCCACATGTTGCTAGCTATGGCCATTACCTCTGCTGTGAGGCAGCTTCACACTCCAACAACACGGACACACTAACACACATCTCCTTCTGCTAAATCAAACCTGCCATCAACTGTGTGCCAAAAGGAAAAGAACAATAAATTTTTGTGAAGAAATGACATGACCAGAGGCCAAGATGGCTACAAATAAGACAGATGTACTTACAGCAGACAAAAAAGTATATGATCATGCAGAGTACAAGAAAAGGTGTTTGTTTTATCACACGAAGCAATGCCCCCACGGCTTGGGCATGACAGCGGCAGCTGTCCACAGGGCACAAGCAAGACCACAAAGCAAGCACCCTGCTTTAGCAAATACAGAAAATAAATAAAGCTGAGCTGCTCACTTCACTCAACAAATGAGGTTTAATGGCCACAGCCACGCAACACGTAGTGTCCTTCAGCAAGCATTTTGGAACCAAACCAACTGTGGGACAGAGGAACCCATCGTTCTCCCTTAGTAGTCCTAAATTCACCATCTGGGAACATCTACTACCCCGGTCCTGGGGATGAGCCACCCATTTGTTTCATCTCATTTCTGATTTTTCAGCACCTGTTCCACAGAACAGGAGTATCATGACAAAGTCCAAACACTTTTTCCACTGTAGCCATTATTAAAAATTACATTTTCCTCCCAACTTACTTCTTGTACAACGTGGCATGGGAACGTTTGAGCTTTACTTCCCTAACTGCATCATGAACAGTTCTCCTTAGACATGGCCCCTTTCTCTCCTTTCTACTTTCTTAATATATGCAAATGCACAGCAAGCATTCTCAAAGCATCTGACAAACCTGGGTATCAATTTCTCATTAGAAATCTCTGCAGCAGCTCTGGGAACCTCAGCCTCCCCTCTGTGATTTTGTTAAAAGAGAAAACAAAATCCATGTTCGGTGGTCAAGGAATCATTGAGATTTTCATTGTATGGATGTACTGGGTTTAATTTATTCATGAAGAAATCTTTTTAAAGGCTCTTTTTGGTGGCAGAGGATTTAACACAGTTATGTAATAACTGGTTCAACAGCTTCCCCCACCATGTACTTTTGCTCTGCATGTAAATTTGTTTGAAGTTATTTCTAAGGCAGTAACTCGATATCAGAAGTTTAATTTCAGAGTGTGACAGATGACAAATATCTTCTTCCTATTTAAGTGCTCCCCCCACAGTGCTATTCTGGTCTGTGCAAAATAGAAACGATTGACTGAAGGAAAAAAGGAAAATAAAGAAAGAGAATTAGGGAGTATTTTCATAATAATATCATCAAAAGCATTTTTCAAGGTTTTTCCATTAAAATCCACATTTAAAAGAGGATCAATAAAAGGGGGGATGAAGCTGCCCTTCCCAAATGATGCTGATTGAAGTACCTTCCCATCCTGCTATTCCTTTTGCAATGCATCACTTTCTTGTCCCCTCTCAAGGAAAAAACGCATGCATTTAGACTTTCTGTTAGCTACACTGCTTGTCAATATCCTTCTGACATTGCAACACAGGAATGCTGCCAGGCTCTCCATGTATAGAGAGGACTCATTTCTGCAACCTTCTCTTAGTATAAAGGACTGTAATAAGTTCAACACAGCAGTTCAGCATGTACTTAAATGCTGAACTTGGACATATCTCAAAAGCTCGTAGTACTGCAAGCCTTCAGGTAAGAAAGATGAATCAACCTTCACATTAAACCCATCGGCCTGTCAAACTCGACTGTTAACCTTTTTAGTAATGCAAAGAAAATAGGTTTAATCGACTGATCTGCTTGCTGTCAGACCAGATGCTGGCAAGGGCATCTGTGATTCTGACTGCATCACAGGCTGAGCTATGCTATTAGTGAATTTTGATCATACTACTGCCTTTTCAAATAATAAAGGATAATAAGAATCTTATTTGTGTGTCCTTTTTACCTGAATATCACTGGGAAGATTCTCAGCTGATGTGCATGGGAAAATAACTGCAATCCATTTGAGAGACCCTCTCTCAGGCACTGTAGACAACTGCACACACGTTCATTCAGCCCTCAAGAGGAAAGGGTTCTAATTCCTTTCTCATTGGGTTTTGTTGGCTGGTGGAGCACGCGTCCTGCTTGATAAAGGTCACAGCCATGGGCAAGGCCTGCCAAGGGATAACCTGCAGCTTAGCTGAAGATCTTCTCACTGCAAGTGAGCTATAAACCACTGGAATTCCAGCAGCTTGCCAGGAAGGCAGATTCTAACCATAAGCATCTTATTGTGAATTTAGAAAACTAGAAGCACCCCCACCATCTCACACAATGCTTTTGTATACCTCTGTCTTCTTGTATCCACAGACACTGTTTGCAGGACAGCGGACAAGTGCAGCACCACAGGAGGGTTTGAGTTTCCAGTCCCCACATAAACACAGACACTGGTGTAGTGCTGCTTCGTAGTAATTTAGACTCTGTAAAAGTGTTACTGGTGGTTCTGGAGGGAGTTAGGCACCTCTGCTCAGCATCCCACTCGTACTGTGAACGCAGTGGGGGGGTTCTGCAGAAGGTTTATTCATCCATCACACAAAGATGCCTGCCTGGGCAGAAAGTCTAGGATTGCTTGATGCAGTGCTCAAAGGAGGTCCTAGAAAGCAGTCTGAGCATCCAGACGTTCAGGTCTGAGAAAGGATTTACCTCTCCCTGTTGGCACAAATGCACTTAAATTGTTTTTCCCTGTTAAGGTCTTCCAAAGCACCAGGAAAGTGTGGTGACAACATTCCCAAGAGAGATTATATATATAAAGATGCCTTCTAGCATTTTCTTAATATAAGTTCAATGTTGTCATAGCTGGTTTTCCCCTCACTTACAGAAACCATAGACGTAATTATCCATTGCAAACTATTACTGATTACACATGCCCCAGCACCAACTATTGCAAGGTATCTTGCCACTGTAGTCCCATACCACGCAGTGCTCTTGCAGAAGTAAAACAAAAGTAAAAAGGCGCATAGGCTACCAGAGGATTTACACCCACTCAATTGCTGTCCACAGGCATTGCAAAACCCTGAACATTATAGACTGCTGCTATGTTAAAACTCATGAAATGAAAGGCTGGAGAAATGAAACACATTCTGATCACAGTGACCTGTAGATACTGCATTCTAGCACAGGAGTACTATCGTTCTACCCCATGCTACAAACACAGTAACTATCAGACAACCGCAGCTCCAATACAGCTTTTAATCATATGTTGGCTGATTTTAACCCCTCCAGTTCAAGGAGGAAAAAAACCTAATTTCCCCTGTGTGCAGAAAAGCAGCACTGCTTCTGCAGCACACTGCCCACTATTAACAAGAATTCTGGCATGGAGTTTATGAGTGGATATATCCTTATCAGAAAAGTTAACAAATATTATAGGAAAAGCCTACAAGACAGAGAGAAAGGCTGTCAAACTGTAACAAAAAGCCTAAAGTTCCTGGAGTTTATTAATATTTAGCCACCCTCCTTAAGATTTGTTGTTTATTGTTGTTTTCTCTATTTCTAAAGAAACAGTCCCTGAGTTTTCTTGATACGGATCAGAAAAACAGTGCAGATAAAAAGAAAACTAAGCCTGATGCATCACCTCTACCCCACTAGAAGCATAATCCTTGGATGTCATCAGCTTTCCTTTTCTTTTTCCTTTCCTTCCCTTCCTTTTTCTGTTTTGAAAAATATTTGGCCAGGGCAGACTGAAAATTTCCTAATGAAGTTCCAAAGTGGTAGAGGCAGGATTATCCTCAAATTATTTCTGGTCTAATTCAGGTTGCCCAGGGAAGTTGTGAATGCTCCATCCCTGGCAGTGTTCAAGGCCAGGCTAGACAGAGCCTTGGGTGACATGGTCTAGTGTGAGGTGTCCCTGCCCATGGCAGGAGGTTGGAACTGGATGATCTTCAGGTCCTTTCCAACCCAAACAATTCTACGATTCTAACAATTCTTACACGGAACAGGATTATAGTCCTGATAAAATGGTACTGCCTAATGTAGAAAGAGAAACTACACAAAATTAGATCTTTCTAAGTCCTTCCTCTGATCTTGGAATTTTTAGTTTCTTTTCAGCAGCTGTTTTCTCAACACCACCACCAACAGCAAGGAAGGTAGGAAGGTAGTTCTGGAGTATGTGAATGCCTCTGTAAATAACTCTGTTGGCTTTTTATGCCAGACGTGTTATGCTTTGCCTGGTTATTAATGCAGCAATCAATTACATTTTCTCTGATTAACTAAAACACAGAAAATATTTTCATGGCACATACAGAAGTGGTTCTAGGTTAATTCTTTTGATTACAATGGAGACAACAGGCCATTTATCAATTCTAATGTAACACTGAGATGCCAGGGAAGATTTTCTTGTGGCTGACAGTTAACTTGATTCCTAAACTATTCCCTTTGCCGTCTGTGGCTGGAATTTTGCAAGAATGCTTAGCAGAGCTGTTTGGAGAAATACTGGTTGGTTACCAGTATTTTACAGTGCCTAGGACTACTGCTGCAAGATCTCCATGAAAGAATTCACTGGAGCACACCACCAAATACTCTTTTTAAAACCCAAGTGATTCTATTAAAGGCAAAACAGTGGTCTTGCAGCAACGCATGAAGGAAAAGTATTTTTAAACATTGCTTATCTCTTCAAGCCTTCCCCTGCACAGCTTTCCCCCACACTATTGTCACAAGAAGGCACCGCTGACAGCTCTGCAGGCTCCAGCAGGAAGCCACCTACACACAGATCCAGAAAAACTCTCCCTTGATAAACTGGCTTCTCCTGGCCAGGCCTCGATGTGACGCCGCACCTCTTCCTACAGCAACACAGCGCTGGCAGGATCTCCCTCTGGGGACTCATCATCTGCCACAGAAAGCATTTTGCAACCAACAGCATTGCTTCCAGCCCGCTTACCTGCGGGATCCAGGAGCACAGCAGGCTACAGTGCCTTTTATGAAGTCTCCCATTTCATATCCTGCCTACTCTACCATCAAAACACACGATGGTCACCAGAAGAGTGTTCCCCAGGGGGGCCAAAACCAGGCGAACTCTACTGCTTCCCCTCCGTAGCAGGGCATTTTATGGGCAGGATCAAGGAGCACATAAAAACAGAAGATGCAGTCTGATATCAGTGAACGTATTGGAAAAACACAGCCAAAAAGAGACACATCAAGGTCAGTTGTGGACCCGCTTAAACAAGTCTAGAGGATGCCACGATGCTCCAAGGGCTAAAGCAGGCTGAGGAGCTGGGCTTGTTCAGCCTGAAGAAGAAAAGGCTCCTTAAGGGGAGGCCTTAGAGCAGCTCCAGTGCCTAAAGGGGCTACAGGAAACCTGGAGAAGGGCTTTGGACAAGGGCCTGCAGGGACAGGACAAGGGGAATGGCTTTAAACAGAGAAAGGAGATTTACATTAGACATCAGGAAGAAGTTCTTCACTGTGAGGGCACTGAGGCACTAGCACAGGGTGCCCAGAGAAGCTGTGGCTGCCCCATCTCTGACAGTGTTCAAGGCCAGACATAGAATAAGAAATACAGACATAAGACTGTTTTAAAGATTAGATCACTGTACTATATTTATCTTGTTTTCAGATAAAATGTGCCTTTTGCAACAGAAAACAGAGGGGGATCCAACGGATAAAACCCACTGCCATCAACTAAAGAAAATGTAAAATTATTTCAGTTGTACTAGAGATCAGACATATGAAATGCAAATACATGCAAAAACACTATTCATAAAGGGGTTTGGAGGTCTTAAGTAACTTTTTTGTAAAACATGTCATTCACAGAATAAATGCAGATGTATTAAATTATGTGAGATGTGATGCAATTCATCATTAACTGATGTATTACATTTTGTGAGGATTTTTGACCCTCATGTGAGATTATGCAGATCTTCAGTGGCTTCAGCATGAACAAATATGGCTAAGTGCATGAGAATCTTACAAAGCCTTGCACAGTATGCTCAGAAACATTTACCACCTCAGTGATGATTATATGATGAACATGCATCACGATTATGTAAATTCCAGCTGATGCCAAATATTTCACTTTATGCAACAAGCAGGCACATGCTGGACTAATGATGCTGGAAAGCAAGATACATTATCATTACCATTTCTTTCAACAAGGAGAAGCGTGCCAACAACTAGAAGTTGGCAAAATATTAGCGCTACTTTTTAGTAACTGTTTGCAAAGGTAGAAATGGATCAAGGCTTTTAACAAGTAAAAAACCCTAGAACTAATATTTGTCCACAAAACAGACTGAAACCAATACAAACACAGGTCATGTTGGCATACTGGGTATTACCTGTTACTTATACATGCTGGCATCTTTATTATTCCAGGTTTCCCCATAGAGAACCCTCTAGATTATAATTCAGAGTCTTTACCCATTGTTGTCACTATTTCTTCAGCTAATCAGCCATGACCAAAGCTCTACTCACAGGTGCTTCTAGTACCTGTGTTGTGCAAATAAGCCAAGTTTTGTTTTTCAATCTGCCTTTAGTTAATGCTTGACCTGATGGTGTCTCTTCAGACACCTACAGCAGTACCACGGAAGCCATTTCTCCAGTTTCTAATAGGGTTATAAACAAAATCTGAATAGCTGCTTTTTCAAGCAGCAAATGGAAACTACAAGTGAAAAGCAATACAAAGCCTTTCTTTCCTTCTCCCAGAAGTCACTTATTTTGCTGGAGCTCCATTATTATTTAGGGCTGGTCTCTATTTGTGATACTTGGCTTTGACCAGTCCTGCTAGTCAGAAAACCTGCAGAACAAAACATGTCCAAGAGCAGCATGCTGCTGGTAAAGTCTGCTCCCACAGACAGCCAAACAAAGGCCACATTTCAGAACCAGGATTTGTGTTCCGCCAAAAAAATGGGGTCGAGGCTGTGGGGGGTATCCTGGTTCAGCACTGGGACCATCAATGCACCATGTGTTGTGCCCAGCACACTTCTACAACAGAGCAGGCATCATGGGAAAGCTTCTGCCTGGCTTGGGGTTTGTATTTTCCACTTCTTTCTCATTACTGTCAATTGTTCTTGTTAGGAACAAGAAAAGAGTAGATTTCAACTTCAACAGCTGAGCTTAGGCAAAAGTTTGTCTTTAAAAAAAAAAAAGCATTTTAAAACAAAAAGGAAAGAATAAGTGAAAATAAAGAGTTTCATGAGCTTGGCTTTGAGGTATAACCTTCTTTTTTTAACAAAAAAGGCACAAACCAGCTCAAGTTGTTTAAAAGAACACTGTAAGTACAAACTGCCATGGCAAAAAGCAACAACATCTGTAATACTTTCAATACTAGCAGACTTCTATAATTACATTTTCTCTCCACAGTACAAGATTACCTCCAAACAGTACCTCCCAGACAATGCAAAGTGCCAAAGACTCAGAGCAATACATTCCCCAGAATATTTCTCATATGAATATCACATTATATTTACTATTTGATACATTTACCATGCTACCAGTGGCACACTTATGAAAAAGGCTGGATTTATTTCCATCACGTAAAAAGCCATAGAGCTTTCCACCCAAAAGGACCAAGCTAATCATGGTGCATTCAACAACCATACTCAAAACATTCATTTAAGACAGCTCGATTACTTTCCTGCTGAGGACAGATGGCTCTTGTAGCTGAATAAAACCCCAACATGAGTTTATGGAATCAAACAGTTAACAAGGACCCAGATATTCAGACATAAAAAAAAGCATCCTTCTTCAATAATCTTATTTCCACAGGCCAAGAGAGCACACAAAATTGCTCACCAGAGTCATATGTAACAAAATATTCCACATTTCAAAGTAAGAATGCATTAATTTTACTTAAAATTTCTCTACGTCTATTTTACGTACTTACATATTTAGCCAAATAGTGGGAATTTTCTTTTATTACACTCTCTACTCTCACTTTCCACTTCAGAATTTATTTAGAATTCCAGTTTCCACTTTAGTCAGTGAAAAAAGGCCAGGTTTTGGAGGAGCAGGGGAGAAGACTGCTGTTGGGGTAGTTGAGTAAGTCCACTTTCAGCTGTCTCAGATTGACCATCTCTAACCAGGAAGAAGCTTTACAGTAGCTTGGTCTTCATTTTTTTTCATTTACCTGCCTTTATTCCCTGTAAGCTAACAAAATAAAAAGCTTTCAAAGGGATCCATCCCCACTGATGCCAAATGGAAAACCTGTATTTTATTGTAATGTCCCATAATGACAATCCTGTTGCACAGGACACTCTGTATGACATAGTTTGCAATGAAAAAAGGATTCATACATTGAGATGAGATCTTAGACAGTTCTTCCCCGTGAGGGTGCTGAAGCGCTGGCACAGGGTGCCCAGAGAAGCTGTGGCTGCCCCATCCCTGGCAGTGTTCAACAGCTTGGAGCAACCTGCCATCGTGGAAAGGTCCCTGCCCGTGGCAGGAGGTTGGAACTGGAGGTGCTTTAAGATCCCTTCCAACCCAAACCAGACTGGGATTCTGTGATTCCTTTTTTTTAAATGAAAATTGCTTCATTACACTTCAAGTATCGAATTTGTGCAATGCAATAATAAACATTTCCTTCTCAGAGAGCTCTCTCTCTGTTATCTGAGGGTGCATTTTACCTTTACAATATGCTGCATTTTTTAAATCAATGTAAACACAAAATAGCAAAACCCCACAAGACACGTTTTTACCCCAGCTCAACATAGGCAGGTGTCTCTCAGCTGAAGAGCAGTACATTGCATCAGTGTGAAGCCTTTTCCTCAACATCTGGTACTTACACAAGAGTCTAGAAATGAATCATCTGACTTCCCTAGACATACAGGTTTGGAATAAGAAACTAACAGAAATACCAGGATTTATCCCGTTAAGGAATTAAAACTGTAATGCTCCATGTGAAGACAGAGCAGTTCTCAAATCCAGTAATTTATTATTCCATAAGACTCAGATCAATACCCATCAGCTTTATGAACTGTTTCACTCCAGTTGCTGTTCCTGCTGCACCTTTACTTCGCAGAGATGAGGTTTAAATCAAAACCTCAGAATGAAGAAGAGATGATGTGCCACGGGAGCCCCAGCTGAGATGCAAGTTCTCCTGGTGCCTTCCCACCTCCTGCGAGCCACACACTCGGAAGTGCTCAGCACCACAACCAAGCAATCAAACTGTCAAGTCTCCCTGCCAGTAACAGGAGTTGCCAGATAATCAGCACATTTACAGATCTTGCACTAAATGCAAGAGCTGTGTAAGAAAAAAAATATTTGGTAGTGGAGGAGAAGGCTGAAGAGAAACCAGTGGCAAGCTCAGAGCCACGTCTGAGGGTAGAACTCCTATTGAAATACTAACATTTACACGTATCGCTGTACAGACAGCGTTTTCAAAAAGCAGAACAATGCAACAATAAAACCCCCAACAAAACCAGCCTTTGCTTCCCTAACTTTGCTTCAGTACTCCCTGCTCTCATGCACACAACACCCGCCAAGCCTGGCTGGTTTGCACACACACCTGAAAGACAAAGCAGTCGTGCAAGCTTCTGGGAAAAGCAGCCCAACAGTGAAAGGGAATGAGCAAAACTGAACACTTTAAGTAATCCAGAGTGAACGTTGTTAAATTCTTCCTTCAGCTTTACAATCACTTGTGTGTGTTTGTTTATTCCAATGGCCACCTGCAAACCTCACTGAGGTGTGATAAAAATTATAGTGCTTCGTGAACATAAACTATTACAAAAAGCTACCATTTGTTACTAACAATGAACCAAGAAATGGCAACCCTCATATACCCCATCTGTCAAAATGGTAATAGGCCTATGCAAAACTCATTGCAGGGGCAGAACCTAACCACCTCCCTTTGGATCATTCAGTGCAAACAAAATTCATGTCAATGCAGGCTCCAGCAGCAGAAACATTCAAGATGAAGTGCAGCTCCCAAGATTTTATTATGCTGAACAGGTATTTCTCAGATTTTGAAATCTTTTCAGTACTCACTTCAAACTGATTTCACACAATCTGAACTTGAATTAGAATTTCTATGCATTTCAGAGCTCTGCTAACCTATTTGGGTGCTGCTCCCAAGATACAGATGTTTGTCTTCCTCTGCAGTGTGATATTTGGGGCAGTCAGTCTCTGTGTTGGCTTCAAAAATCAAAGCACAGATTTTGCAAAGCATTTTATCTTGTGCCTTTGTAAAGTGCTTTTAAACCTAAACATACATCTTTATCCCCTAATGCTAGTTGTGAAGCTGGGCTCCCTTAAAACACACCACTCCAGTGCACCCAAGAAACAACCCACGCATCAGAATGTCTCCGCTATCACCAACCCTGTTGCTGGAGGTGGAAGCTCAGCGTGAAAGTAAAACACTGATAATAACAGTTGTAGCTACTATCCACTGAGGTTTGCCATAGTCACAAGGTACAATTTCCAAAATTTGCAGGCCTTCAAAGCATTCCAGGCCACCCCTGGAATACTGGGCTGCCTTATATACTAGTGGTCCTAGCTACACAAACAAGATGGGGACAGGCAGGAGAGGGTCCAGAGGGCCACAGAGATTATCCAAGGACTGTGAAGCCATGTCAGGAAAGGCTGAGAGAGCTGGGTTTGTTCAGCCTAGAGATTAGAAGGCTCAGGGGGAGACCTTGTTACCATGTTCCAGTATTTAAAGGGTGGCTACAAGGAAGATCCTATGATTCAAAATAATAAAACCACCAAAATACTGAGAAATTTAAAAGAAAAGCAGATCCCTAGATGAAACCTTACTAAGAAACCAGTAACTGTAAAATAACAAGGAAGAAAGTTAATAGCTGCAAGACAAAATTGGAATCAGTAGATCAACAGTAATCTTACATTACTTTATTGTATGATAGGAAAATAACAACAGCCTAGTCTCAGGCAGGGGCAAGAGCTTATAAAGCAGCAATGCAGTAATTCTATATCCTTCTCTAAGTCTTGATGCTGCAGTGGAAGAGTCAACAAGTGAGACCTCTTTGCAAGTCTGAACTGCACTTTGGGGTACTGCTCTCAACTACCTTCAATGATGGGACTGGAGTCTCAAAGGTTTTTTAGGTATCAGAATAGTAGTTTTTAAATTATGAAGATTTGATTGTTCAGAGGGATACTACTGAAACCTTAATGATCAGGGCAAGGGATAATGGTGAGGGGGGGAAAAGTATCCAAGTTACCCCAAGCTTAGAAGAATGGGCTCAAAGCCTGGACCAGGACCCAAAGTTTACAACAGATTCTAGTCTTTTCATTAGCTTAAACCAAAATGTGTGTTCCATGTGCACTTGGCATTATAAGATCTATCTGCACCCATCTCTATTAAAAGCAAGTACTTGCTTCAAGTTATTTCTTATGTAGTAGCTTTGGTAAACCAGCAAGCCCAGTAATTAGCCTCAGATGCTTATCTTAAATGTACTTGGCAGAGATCAAACCAGCTCGACAAAGAACAACAAAAAAATAAGACAAACAAATAGAGAATACACATCTTCCACAAACCACAAAAAAATAGCCCTCCACTTTTTCTCCTACACTACTTGACTATAAACTGGTTTTGAAATTGCTCTACTACAAATGGGTGTATAGACCCTGAAAACAAACAGTATTACCTGTTTTCCTCTGCAACCCTACAGGACCAGCATCTACAGCAGACGTAAGCTTTGGCTTTTGTTTCTTTGCTTGTGGAAAATCACGTTCTCCCAAATACTCAAGCAGCCCTGCAGGCTTGACATTAAAAAGCAAGCAAGGCTCCCAGAGCCAAAAGCTGACTTCTCTGGGAGCCTACAAGCAGCCTTTCCACATGTGCTTCCGTGGCCTGCACATCTTGTGATGCAACCCCCACACTGTGGACTTGTATGATAAGCACCAGCACATCAGTGTGTAATCAATTCATTACTGAGTATTTCATATGCAGAAAAGACAGCTAATTGCCTGAGATGAAGAGAATTTTTATCATTAGTAACAGCTACAGGTACGTCTGTGGACCTGCAACTCAAATATAACATTTTCAGCCCATAGGCAGGGACAGATCCTACTAAAGCTGTTCACAGAAGAATGATTTATTTTTTTCATACTCACTTCCCACTAATTTTATTACTGACATACCAGTAATTACTATCTCTAAATGCCTTCCCTACTTTCTTCAATTTTAATTATATTGTGTCAGCACCTAAAAATGTACAAACCATGCACAAGACAAAGAAGATATGTTTCCTACAGAGGGTGCAGAGTTTTCAGAAGAAGGAATACAAGAGCAAGGCCCCATGAGGCAGAAGACACCAGCTTTATTTTGCAGAGCTTTGCACAGGGAGTCCCCAGTAGGGATAAAATTAAACACCTATTTTTGAAGGGCTAGGACAGACAAGCAGAATAGAACTGCAAAAGCCAACAGAGGCAAAAGGCTGTTCTCAACTCTTAATCTCCCTTGTCATTCTCCCCAGACTCATTTCTCCCTAAAAAATGATGACAAAGTAAAGGCTTGCTTGTCACTCAAACTAATAAAAAACAAGGCTCACCATCAGCTTTTAAGAGCTTTTTGTGTCCTTTCCTCTCCAGCCTTTCTACCACATCTAATACACTAGCCCGTTTCAATAACAACATACATCAAACCATTTATAAAGGTGATAGCTTTTCTTTGCAGGCCACTTTCCTGAGGGGAAACACAGTAGTAATTCTCCCTACATCCAACACCTAAAAGCACACCTTCAGCAGTCCTCTCCATTTCTCGCTGAGTAGGTTAGGTGAGTGCAGGCTCACATTCTCCCCAACTCTTTATAAATCAATGCAAAATATCTACTTATGAGAAGTTCCGTATTAGAAGCACATAAAGTAATATCTAAGAAGCATTATGGTGGTTCAATAATGATTTGTCTTTAAAAGCAAGTAAAGGTCAGAGAACTACAGTCACAAGTAAGATGAACTGCTATGGTTCAACTTTCTCAGATACAGTTACGTTCATAAAAGGCTTCTCAGACTCAAACCCACTTTCCATCTCTAGAAAACACAGTTTGAGAAGGCAAAGGGGACTCTAAGACAGGGTCTTTTCAGGAGACCACTGTGCCTCTGCCTGATAAATACAGTTGCCTTCCAATCTGCAGCTATTAAGAATCACTCCTCTTCTTATGTGAGAGGGAATTACCTAATTCATCACAGTTCAGCCTTCACCTGATAACAGCACCTACAATTAGGGTAGGTGTCTGTAATATTTCCTCAGAAAGTTAACTCTTCTCCTAATCCCAAAAGTCTCTATCCATCCAAGGGGAAAGTCGCTAAAGCTATGAAAGGAAAGAGCTGTGACTGGATCTAAGAAAAAAAGTAAAGCCCCACTATGCTAAGCATACAATACAGTAAGAAAGGTGGAGAGAGGCTTTTTTACAAGGACATGTGGTGACAGGACAAGGGGGAATGGCTTTAAACTGACAGAGGGGAGACTGAGATGAGATCTTAGGAAGAACCTTTAGGTTCTTCCTGTGAGGGCGGTGAGGCGCCAGCATAGGGTGCCCAGAGAAGCTGTGATTACCCCATCTCTGACAGCGTTCAAGGCCAGGTTGGACAGGGCCTGGAGCCTGCTCTAGTGGAAGGGGTCAGTGTAGTAGGGGACTGGAACTAGATGAGCTTTAAGGTCCCTTCCAAAACAAACCATTCTGTGATAAACAATATTATTCTTGCTGCAGCAAGGCTAATACATAAAAGAATGCAGAGAACCACTTCGGTGATGTGTAAATACCATCCACCTGATGGAGGGTATAATCCAATATTTTACAATATTTATATTTTACAATAGGAAGCAGAACTGTTTCTTCTGCTTTCATCCATTCTATGTTCTTTCCTGTCTCACTAAGTAATATTTTTAGCAAAGAGACAGTAGCAGACCACAAAGCAACATTTTACAGGCAAAGTACACTTTGCCCACCAGTGACATACATGCAGTGCTTCCTGTTTATTTTATAAAATATTCCAGAGAAAATCTGGGTAATTATTTTGCTCTGATGCAAAGACTGCTGTTTAACAGCATGTCAGAATTCTGCTGGCACTCTAATCGGTTGGCTGTGTTACTTACGTGCTAACAGAAGGACATACAAATGAATTACTTAAGAGATTATTCTGAAATGCCCTTGGTGGGAGTCACTTCTTGACTTATAATTTTAAAATCTATTTAAAACATTATTTTTTTTTCTTTAATATATCACCAGAGTCATCTTATAAAAATACAAAACACTTCCCTGCCTCATTAGGATTGTACTTAACAATGCCTAATTAAAAGCTAACAGCCAGTTTCCCACCTTAGGTCTTCCAACAGACAAGAGAAATGCAAGTACTCCTCATAACCTTAAGATAATTCAGAACATGTTTTAGAGCAGCATCACTTCTTGAAGGGTTTTATCAGCTAAGATTTTAATACAGTATCAGTTTCTTCCAGAATGCTTAACAATATGCAGTGCCTACCTCCTGTTGCCTGACCTTTCAAACATACCAACAGTACAAGCTCTAGAGGTGAAGCTTTTGCTAGCAGAGAAAGTATGGTTTTCCTGCAGTTTTCCTGCTGTTTCAACACTAATGTGCATGGGTATCAAAGGCTTCCGCTAGAGAATTTTGCTCCACAACATATCAAAGCAAACACACAGAACCCAGCTCTAATCTCACTCAGCACACAGGAACTGCAGCTCCAGTAACATTCAAACTACTTGAGCTCAAAAAAGGAGAATTCTGTGTAAGTATTAATTATGCAAATTAAATAAGTATATGCTTTTGAATATATTTCACTTATTGAAGTGACCCAGAATAATAACTTCATTAGAATTATCAGCTCAGCATCACAGTTAATTTTATTTCAATGCAGCATTAATTGGGGGAGGGGGGAATAATTTGTTTCCAAAACTATTTTTAGCCTCATACCCAAGACATGTTGTTACTGTAGAGCAACATGCTGCAGGTACGGCTTGAGAGGTAAGTGACATCTTCATTTTGGTCAAAATTTTAATGAAGTGAGAGAAAAAAAGATGATTAGCAAGAACAACATTATTCCAGCTGGGTTTTTTTGGTGGGTTTTTGTTGTTTTTTTCTTTTCTCTAGTTTGGCATTAAACGTGAGAAAAACCAAGCTGAAATCTGTGCATTACTGATCAATATTTGCATGAGTAGCTGCAATAGAGACAGGCAGAGTTAAAACACGGGAACCTACCCAGTATTGGCGTTCCTTCTTTTTAGACATTTCCTCTTTTGGGTTGTTTGTTGGTGATTGTTGTGGTTTAAGCAGTATGTAGTCCTCCCAACCACTAGATTTAGCCTTCACTTAAACTGTGTCTAACATGATCAATAGTTAACTGTGGTTTGGGAGTTTTTCAACAAGCTACTGCTAGTTTTTCCTCTAGTTTTCACAGCCACCACTAACCTAGCTCTCATCTTCTCCCCTTTAAAATGTATACAAAGGAAGAAAAACTACTAAAGCATATGAAATATTGGGAATTAAGAATATATATATTGGAATCTTTTTTTCTCTAGTTGTGCAAGATCCACTCTAGAGAGTTTCCCCCCTTCCACTTTCCTCCAGTTAACAGTCATCACAGCACCACCTTGGGGCACAGAGAGGAAGTTGGGATTAGATGAAACCACATCTGAAATCGTTTCATTGAATAGGACCATATCCCTGCTGGTGATCCTAGTAAGAAAAGGAGACAAACCTGCACTACAGGGCAGAAGACAACTAGCAAGGAGACAGTTCAATGGCTAGAAAAGAACAGCTAATGATCCTCCAACTCACCAAATGCCTCTCTCAGAGGATTTACCACATCTTCCTGCGATACATTAGGCATCACCCTGGAGCATATCAAGGCCTGCTTTTAAGTATCTGATTCATACACTTGACCTGTAACTTCAATCCCAGCAAGAGGAACCTTCTGGAGCTCTGACAATATTCTGGCAAAATCCTACTCAGAAGAAAGGAGAGAACAAGAAAGGGGTTGGCAGAAGGGGGAAAAGAAAGGATTGAGAAGTTGCACACTCCACAGTAGGAAAAACAGGAGAATCAAACCACGAGCACCTGTACTGTTGAGAATTTAGCTAAAGGCAGTGGAAACGGCTTTATTACCCAATGACTAGTATTATCCAGTCTCTACACCTGGGCAGAACAAAAGTCTGTGATGAGAGAACAGAGACACAACGACTGACCTCAGGAACTACATGGTTGAAGAAACAAGCCAGGGTTTTGCCATAAACCCATTGATGGCCCTGAAAGAATTAATATCAGCTAAGGCAAATTAAAAAAAAAAAAAATTACAAGAAAACCCCACAACTTTTAATGACTAATGAGAAACCCTGCTCTACAACACAGGAATTTATACTATAACCCAGCATACTGCCCATTATAACAGCAACACCAAATTATAACAGCAACACCAAAACACCACCCATTTAAAAGTTTAGTTTTAACTTACTGATGGGATGACTGTTTTTATTTATAGGTTAATTGAAGCAAGAATGATATACATAGATACATACATACACAAACATCCACTTTGGATGACTTCAGTAATACCAACCTGTAAATTTTATAAGGCTATGGCACCAGCATCATGTCATTGGCATCTCTTGACATGACAATGACAGTTCCAGTCGGACTGTGTGAACATTTTGTTGCTGTGCTGACAAACTCTGAGCTACCACGAGGCAACACTTGGTGGGTGGAAAGAAATTTTTTTTCCTTCACACTCTTGCTGGCGATAAAGGCCAACATGAAATTTTGGAAAATTAAAAATTACCCTTCTGTTACTCCAGCACCACTGCTCCTGAACTGTTTAAGTCTGTTACTGCCAGAATCTTTGCTCTTCCAAGTTTGACAGAAGCCTCCTTTCTGTGAGCAACAAGCATCTAACTACAGCAACTGCCACACAGCTGTAGTCCCAGTGAAGTTTGATCAGCTACACTCAAGCCAAAATAATTTGACAGCAAGAAGAAATACCTCACTTGTTGGATGAAGATAAGTTGTGCTGAATATTACAAAGGCCTTACATGAGATAGGAGTGAGCTGTAGGAGAACAGCTTCTTGCCGGTGAATAAGATAACTGGCATTGTTGTAACCTAGTTCACTTTTTTCAGACACTGCTTCCCACTGCGAAACTGAGCAGTTTCTCAAACACTGATGTTTCTTCTCTTCCAAAAAAAAAAATCAGAGAAAATAGAGTGAAGCAAAAAATGCCTTCAGTTTATCTGGGGCAAGGGGACAACACCCAGTGGCCTGACACATATCTGAATTCCTGCTGATCATAAAAGTCACAACAATACCTTGGCTGCCTTGTTACACTGCTGCTAAGAAGAGTAAATGGAAATGCTATGGGATTACTAGCACAGAACAACCAACCCCCTACTACTTGATGAAAAATACAAAACTTAGGTCTAGGCTAAATAAAAATTGGAGTGTTTTAAGGAAATAGTGCGTTGATATAACAGCAGGAGTGAAGAGACACTGTTAGAGGAGAGTCTTTGTGGGTTTCACTCTCTCTCAGATTGGCTTATGTATCGGTAAGGCTTTCCTCCTGCCTAGCTAGTTTGTAAGGGGACAATTTGCATTCAAACTACTTTGTTTCTGTTCTAATAGTAGTAGTGCAGACATCATAGAATCATAGAAGAGTTAGGGTTGGAAAGGACCTTAAGATCCTTAAGATCATCCAGTTCCAAAGTATTTTTATTTTTACCTTTTTCCATTACCTATTTTCTGCATCTCTATAAAGATGCAGAAACATCATCCACAGAGTTCACTAACCAGAACTACTCCATTCCCATCTAGAAGGCAGGCTGACTCCACCAACAGAAGCCAAGCAAACCTCTAGCACTGCTGAAACAGTTAACTACATCATTTTTTCAAAGGAGTCTTGCATTTGCTCTTAATGTAGAATGGATCTGACCCAGAAACAAAAGGGAACAGACATTGCTAATAATAATTTATCCCACTGGTGTGATTTTAACTGTTTCCATGGTTTAAGTCTAGCTGACAGTACACATCAACTTACCTAGCTAGGCTTCATCTGAGTAGGCTTACTAAAGACAACCTTTCAGAAAGAGCTACATGGCTCAAGAGGATGATGGCATATGAAGCTTTTCATATCTAAGTACCTACTTAAAACAACCCCTAAATAAGCCCACTTGGATGTTTAACAGGTTACGTGAAACAAATAGAACAGTTTGAGCCCAGTTTCCAGGGGAAAAGTAACCTGCAGATTGGTTGTAATTTACACCTGAGCAGTAAATTACAATATGCCTGTGTCACATGGACTATGCAAACTGAACAGCTCTTTCCTGAATGGAAACCTGCCCATACTAAACTGGATATAGAAGGGAGAAAAGGAATTCTGTAATTTTGTGACAAAATGCAGGACCTCACCTTCAGAAACTCCTGTTATATAGGAAGATGAATTTACTTTAAAGATCTGGCCTCCAAAAAAGCAGCAACTTAATGGAGCTTATACTGTACAGACAATAAATCTAAATTAAGGTCTTTTACTTACAAGCCATATAAAACAGGAATTAGCATATAAAAGCTTCAACACTGTGTAGGACCAAATTCTCCTTTACGTGCTTGTGTCCTTTTTATGCACAAGGAAGCAACATAAGACATACCAGTGCCCTCCCACGACGTAATAAATTACCCCTTTCAATAAACTAACTCAGAAAACCAAAATGGTTTCAATAAATTACAAGCTGTGTAACCCCAGTGAGGTCTAGAGATTTTTACCTTTAAAAAGAAATAACTACAGTGCAATTTGAAGTTACCTGTTCCTCCATGATCCATAAGGGAAATTATGTATTATTCCGTGCATCTTCACAAAGAGCAAATTACAATGGCTGAGAGAACCTTCAGTTAAATGACAGTGGAAAATACCGCTAGGCTCTTCAGATTATTTCTGATTCTGATGAGTTTGGCAATCTGTGTGCATTTGTAATAAATACTACTGCAAAAAAAAAAATAAACATCTAAAACATCACTAGACTGAGTTAAGAACTTCAAGCCCAATTTAAGAAGCATCATCTATAGTCACTGAGAAGCAAAGGAACATGGAGAATGAAAACAAAGATATTGCACATGTCCGCAAAAGTACATCACCACTGTTTTAGAGAAACAGAAACTTACAAAGGGCAAAAGATTCCGTGTTTCTCATCATTAGAAATACTATGATGTCTGTTCCTACCTCTGTAATAATTGGATCCAAATGGGCTCTATAAACCAGGTGGCATTTGCCATTCATGTGGACTATCATGACCATGTCTGGGAGAAAGAATGCCAGGCAGTATACAGCTGTAGCAGTGAAACCTTCAGAGGACAGTCACAGTGAAGGAACAGGACAAAGTGAACTTGCCTTTGTTCACTTTTTGTATTTTTCCGAGTGCCTGTGAAAAGCTGTTGCATTCCTATCCAGCCTGGACTACTAGGTCATTGCATCCTTCAGGTAAAACAAAACTTGTGTGCCTTGTTTGCCTAAGCTAAATGACTTATTTCCTGCAGCGCTGATTCCAAGCAGCCCCTGGCCCCTCTATAGTGGTGTGACAGTTTCAATAATTGACTTCAAGAGCAGAATGAAACAGCACAGTAACGTAAGCCAAATTTCTCAGCAGTCAACATCTCAGCTGCTAAACTGCTGTCAATGTACAGTGATAACCATCTCAGCTGTTCACAGATACCAAGCAATTAGGCTGGCTGAAAAGACTTCAGTTTGAATTTTGCCACAGCGACTGATGGATTGAACAACAAATGCCAGACAGGCCCTTACACCATCACTAACTCTTTAGTTTCACCAAGGCAAGTTAAAACGTTACGCCGTGCTTTTCACACACACACAAGCCCATCCTTTTTCCAAAGGAGCTTCTATCTGCTCAGAAAGTTTGCAAATGCTCTGCAGATGCAAGAGCTGAGGCTGGTGCTCCAGCAGGCAGAAGCAGTGGTGAAGCAGGAGACAGAAGCTACAGCCCAACCTGGAAAGACTACTCAGTGGGGCAAACCCATGACTGATATTCAGTTTATGCACAGGGAGCCATATGGCTGTAAATGTACAGTAATGCCACAGAAAAAGTGGGATAGGACAGTACAACAGTACTGAGGAAACAAACCAGGATTTTTGCTTTCATCTGACAAGGTCTGACAGAAGCCTCCTCCAGAGGAACAGAGCTGCATTCACTCTCTTCAGCAATAACAACAAATTCCTGGCTGGGCTCCTCCCGAAGGTTATTTTGCCATAAAAAGAAGTGGGTTTGCTTTGTTGTGGTTGTCTTTTTCTTAATGATTATTTTGTTTAAGTCAATATGCTGAACAAATAACAAAGCAGAAAAGTCACTCTAAAGGAAAAGGAAGGCTTTTTTACACTATTTTAAAAGAGCCAATAGCAGTCACCACTTACACTTCACCTCAAGGTTCTTTGCAATGTACTTAAAATAACAGGGCATAACAGTTGAGGATGACTTACTTACAGATCAGATACATCTTCAAGTATTATTAAACTCTAAAGAGCTCATTTACAAAAAGCCATTTTTCTAAATGAGCATAACTGTTCCTCTGATGTAGGGTATCAGATCATAGAGACAGTGTAATAAAATTGAAAGGGAAAAGCCCTTAATGTCTACACCTATTATGGGATTATTGCTTTTCTTATAAGACATTTGGAAGCTACATATATGTGAGAAATTGCAGCCCTACCTGCCAAGCAAAGAGATGCTCTCCACCATAGAAGTAAGAGAGACCACATACCACAGGTTCCTACAGAAGCTACCTGTCTCATAAGTGCTCATCAGCAACCTACAGTCTTTGGAGGACTTTTTGCTGAGTAAAAACTGCCGTTACATCTGAAAGTGTTACACATTTGTACTACAATTTTAAAAGGGGAAATGGTGTGTAATTGCTAGATGGGGAAAACAGATCCACAGTTATTGAAAGAAAAGACCTATTCAGTTAATTTTTAAAACTTTTCTCAAACTGAAGTCAGGAAGACTTTCAAATAACAGTGACAAAAAAACCACCAACCCAACAAAAAGACTGATCTACCAAGAATGGTATTTCCAAACTAAGCATCAGCGAAGCATGTTCAGGACATGTTAATTTTTACTTTCATCACACTCTTTGCTCTTTTAAAATGTATAAATAATGGTCAGATATTTGAGTGTTTCTATGATCACTGTGGAGAAACTGGAAAACTTGAATTTGACCAAATAAAATTTCAGAAAATAATAATCTAGGATAACATTGAAAGAAAACACAGTCACAAACAGAATTATAACCTCTGAAATATGTAATAATGAAAGAAAGCAAAAGCCTGACAACTCTACGTAACTTAAAAAACGCATTCAAAGCCTACGTATTAAACTCCATTTATGTTTACATACCTCAGTGCTTTGCAATTCCTATTCAAATCAACAACTGAAGTAAAGTTTTGCTCCTGATTTTTAGTCAGGCACAGCTATTCGGTTCCTGCACTGTTTGTCCATTTGTGTGCCTGTTTCTGTATGTAAAAACCTGAATGAAACAATACTATACAATACTTCTCTGTAAATGAAGCTATACACCAGGTAAAAATCTCTCTTCAAATGCTAAACATGTGAAGCTCACTACAAGTGAAGAGTGAGCAGCTGCAGCAAGGCAAGAGGATGCTGGGGAACACGAACAAGGGCATCACCACTATAGACAAAAATGTCAATGTCCTACTCTACCTGGTGCTTGTCAGGCCACACCTGGAATACTGGGCTCAGTCTTGGTCCCTGTTATACAAAAAACATGTGAACAGGCTGGAGAGGGTCCAGAGAAAGGCCACAGAGATGACCAAGGACTGGGAAGCCATGAGAGAAGCTGAAAACTTCTCAGGAAGGCTGAGAGAGCTGGGCTTGTGCAGCCTGGAGACGAGAAGGCTCAGGGGAGACCTTGTCACCATGTTGCAGTATTTAAAGTGTGGCTACAAAGATGACAGAGACTCTCTTTTTACAAGGAGTTACATGGAAAAGACAAGAGATGATGGGCACAAACTACTCCTGGGGAGATTCCAACTGGACGCAAGAGGAAAATTTTTCACAATAAGAACAATCAGCCACTGCAATACTCCCCCCAGGGAGAGCATTCCCTAACACTGGACACTTAAGATTGGGCAGGATCCTGGGACATCTACTCTTGGTCATGCTTTGCCTAAAAAGGTTGGACCAGATGATCCGTGAGGTCCCTTCCAACTTGGGATTCTGTGATTCTAAAACAGACAAACAAACAAACAAAATAAGCCCAAGCTCTTAACGTGTAAAGTACTGAAAAGCTAGAAACCTCAAAATGGTCACATAACCATAGACCATCCCATAGCACCATTTTGCTTAGCTGCTTGCTTTAGTCACAGTGGGTCACTTTCACGCTTGTCTGTCATTCTATTAAAAAAGTCTAAAAGAAAACCATTAAATAAGCACTTTCCAGCTGGGATTTTTTCATTGGCAACATAAAATATTCAAAGCTTACTCTGCCACATTTTAGTTTTATATTGCAATATCAAGTTAAAATAGCAGAAGGTGCTGGATGCCCGAAGTAGGTGAGTGTTTAGGTGATAGTTTACACATACAAAAACCACACAGAAACATGTCACTCTAGGTTAAGAGTGTCTCTGCACAAATACTAATGGTTTTACTGGCTCTGAACTGAATTTATCTATGGTAAAAATCTCATTTTCTAGGCATGTCATGACTCTAGTCCGTAAGATTATACTGAACTAAGGCTTTAAAACCTATTCATGATGTTAAACCTCCTGCAAAATAATTAATTTAGAATAGCTAGGATTAACACTACTTTCATACACTCAAGTCATTAAGTCTGCAAGTATCCAGATAACATCACTGCCACACCGGAACTGCCATTCCAGTGCACCCAGTCTCACTCACCAGAGTGGCCTGCACAGGGAGCCTGACTCCTGCTCCACACACCCTTCCACTCAAAACAAAGCCACACATGTGACCCAATAATATCTTATTTTACCTTTTTGCTCTGCTTAAAGCTCAGCCAGGCCAGCTCTGAGAGCGAGACTGCTGTGTAGCACCTGTGGGCTCCCTGCCTCGCTTGTGACAGCATTTGGAACAAAAGGAACAGCACATTTTATTTAGCAAGAAATTCTGAAAACCAGAAGATAGATATTGCAACACTTCCCACAGAAAAAGAAATCAAAATACCTTTGAAAAATACGATTATCAAGGCTTGATTTCTAAGAGTCAGCAGTGGTTCATGGGGCTTCTGGACACACCTGGCTGCCTGCAAGCGCTGAGCATGGCAGGGCAAAAGTGGAGGAGCCAAGAGCCTGGATTTGTGAGGTCCTGTTGTGAAACAGGGAGCCCTAGCACTGGTCTCAAATCTCCACATGAAGTGCCATAGGTCTCATGGGGCTGTGAATCCCAGCAGTCCCCACAGAAGCTCTATCTACAGCTGCCAAGCCAAAGCTGAGCTAGCCAGAAACAAGCTGTTTCCAATGGTCTGTTTCCTTAGACTTTCTAAAGGATCCATTTCCATAAACACGTTGGGTTACAGTGAATTTCATTTTTCAGCCAAAAACGGTTTTGTCAGAAGTCTCCACCATTCCTGCCACCAAATTTAAAACCATAAAAAGAATGAATTTGTTAGGCAATTCTGGCCAGCTGGATTCTTTCTCTGCAGCTATGGCAGAATTCTTCCATGATCTGGAGCCAATTTCTCACCCATGCTTACTGATCATGTGCTGTGCATTTTCTGTATCCAACCTGAAACCACCACATACACTGAACCCTCACAGCTCCAACTGCAAGTTAACGGGTGTTGGAGCCTGGAACAGAATGAGTACTGTTGATACATTTAAGTTTTAAAAGGAATGACAGGGTTGCAAGTCAATGCTCTTCACAAGGTGACGCTAGTCAGCATTCTGCATCATTAGGTTATCCTTTTTAGTTACCTCACAATTCCAAGATGAATAGAAATGTACTATCACTGACCTACTGACATCTCAGCACAGAAGCCTCTCCAACACCCACAAAACAGAGCCATGCCAAAAATACGCTATTTCTAACACAAAGATTATAAACTCAGGTTTCCCCACCCCAGATCCTGCTAGGGAAAGTGATACTACAACTTCCAGTAATTATCCCTTCCTGATGAAAGACATCATGTGGTTTCAGAAACAAAGTAATTACTTTCATTGACACTACTGATAACATTTTAGCTGGAGCTATCAATGTCAGCATTGCTGTCAAGCTGTTATTGGTGCCGGATCGCATAACAGACCTGCGGCCATGGAACTAGCTCAGCTACTGATCCACTCTCCCAAGACTGGAATATGAACCACTGTAACACATAACGGCTTGGTGGAACATTGGTTTTTAAAAGATTAGAAGCTTGATTCTGGTTAGCATGACTTTAGTATTGGTGTCATTAGTGTAGTCAGTATCAGTGAGACCCCTCCCTGGAAGGTGTCCCTGCCCATGGCAGGGGGTTGGAACTGGAGGAGCTTTAAGGTTTAAGGTCCCTTCAACCCAAACCAGTCTGGGATTCTGTGACTGCCAACCTTAACTGGAAGCTACTACTGACATACAAAGCTGTAATGCATTTCAAAACAAAGACGCTTACTTTGTCTGTAGGGATTAACTGGATCTCCCACTTCAAGCAAATACAATTTATTAAAGTATGTTAGACCAGCCTTTGTACTTGATCTTACACGTAATATTGGATATTCCAATAAGACAACTCAAAGCAACAATAAAAAACAAAAATAAATTGCATTTAGTTATTTGTACTAACAAAGAAGAAAACTGATGTACCCGAAAACTCCGCATGGTAATTTGTTAGCGTATTATATTAATTTAAAGGCTCTCATAATGCTTCCTTTCAGGAAAATCTTTCTATATAAAAAACTGGATCTTACAGAGATTTCCAGATACTCAATTTCCCCTTTAATTTACATACAATTATGATAGTGTAAAAACAAACAGTAAACATACACAACAGCATTAATTTCAAATGTATTAACATGATGTCTAGAACCTCTAGGTTCCAACTCTGACGAGGGATACTGAAAATAGTATTTGATTCCTGTCTTCAAACACTGCATTTTTCTATAAATGCAGTTCTTCTGAAATGCCCAAGACTTAAAGATTGTAGCAAATGGCCATGGGTTGTACTAAGGAGCTTAGCAACAAGCTGCAAAACCTGTTCTGAATTCTATTCACAAACCAGAAGCTCCTCCCTGATCCACCATCACAGCTCATGGGAAACAAAGGGTTCCTTTCCTCAAAGGACCTGTCAGCTTTTCCTTCTTCCAAAACTAAGGTGGTCTGCAGTACCAAGGAAAACAGAAAAATGAAAATTTCTCTCAGAAGTATATATTTGCTGAAACTCTGAGAAATCAATTGCTCGTGGGCAGAAACACACATTTCATGCCACAAAACATGTTCTAGCATTCAAGCAACTGCTGCAAACAGAGATGTGATGGTTTAATTCCGGACTGCAAGGTCTTGGGAGGGACCACTTGGTACTGTTATGAGCTGGCTTTTGGCTCAGATTTGATTGTAAGTGTTTATTCTCCAGCAAACAGGGCTCCCTGATTTCTTCCTCCTTGGCCCTGCCTTCTCACAGCTTAACAGTACCCAGTACCACCATAAGGAAAAAATGAAGAAGGGTGGTGGTACTCAAACAATGAGAATATTTTTCCATGAAAGGAGTAACAATAGAACTGTTTTTACTTCGAGTCATTTACTAAAACTTTGGTAATTAAAAAAATCCAAAAAAAACCAACCCAACAACCATAAAGCTAACAAAACTGAACAGAAAACCCCACCTTAAATAACCCTCCTCTGCTCACTTCATCACAATTGTAGAACTACACATTCTTTCTCAGGGAAATAATACTGCTTGAAATACTTGCTTTCACCAGTCTTCCGGTGAAAAAAAGCCAACAAAAAAACCCACGAGAATTTTAAACAATAATAATTTTTATTGATCCTTTTTTTTATTTGATGGAAAATAAAACTAGCTTATGGATTAAGATGCATGAGAAATAGGACAGCTGCACTCACAGTCATGTGATGTGTTGCTTATCCTCAGTGCTGCAAAAGTCCTAGCCCACAATCCTCTAATGCTCTGAAGTGACTTATGTACCCTGCTCCATAAGATCTACCACTGATCACAAGCAATTTCCCAAGTTAGGGCATGACTCATTTTCTTGTTGTAGACAGGAGTGATTCCCCTCCTCAGAGCTATTGAGACAACATGTCATAATATTATGGTAGTACCATCACAAATACTAGTGTAAGTATCATAAAATACAACTAAGTGACAATACTCACTCACACTCCAACATCTCCCAAAGCTTCCAGCTCTGTGTTAGAGAATTCCCTAAGGACTGGAATTAGTTTGTTTTTCTGCAGAGCCTTGCTGCAGAAAATGAGATGTAAGTTACTGAAATAGAGAGTCCACCTTCCTGGGAAGAAAACAAAAAAGGCAAGCTTTTAGCTTAAGACGCAATCACATCCCAGCATGGAACAGGCCTAATGTAAACGTAGGTCTTCTAGTAAGTCAAGAGTCCAGCCACATAACACCTTTTAAAAGCCATAGTTAGACCCTCATAAAATGTATTCTCCTGATTTTACATTGACAGAAGCAACTGTAATCATTTAAGTGCTTCCTGCCTGCAGTAATGTCTGAAGCCTTTGCTCTTTGTATAGATTTTAAAATGTAAGTGTCCTCTTCATCTCTACTGATCTACTGAACAACTTATTATTTTGGAATATTTTAGTTTGTCCTAGAAGCTTGAGGAGATGTTAGTTATAAAGAGGTCCTTCGACTAAATGAAGCAGTCATTAGAACAAGGTAAAACAAGCTTACAGCAATTTTATGTACATGTACTGTTGGCATGAACTGCCCTAAATACTTCTAGGATTCAACAGTGCTGAAAATACTTGCATCTCTTAATGCGTATTTCACATTTCATTCTTAAGATACATAATAAGGAACTATAGTTGCTGAAGTAATAGTCTCTTTTTGAGACTTTTAAAGTTTATACACTCAAAACAGAAAAAGAAAAAAGCTCATTTCTCATATTGTCTTTTTAATGCCTTTGGCTTTACAAACTTTAAATGCTGGAAGTGCAGCATGGAATAAAGCTTACTGAATGTGTGCCTTGCTGTGGTCAGGAATGTACAGGATTAAGACAAGCAGCACTAAATCATGCTTGACAAGACGTTTCCAGGGGATACAGCTCTGAACAAACTTGACTCAACCTTCAGCAGTTCTGTTTGTAAAATACGGTACTCCAAACGACAAGCTTTAAAAAACACCAGGGACAGTCACATCTAAAAAAGGCAACTCAGCATTCACTAGTGACCTTTGAGAAAAGTGTCTTATAAATCCTTTTACCATCTACTTGCCAAAAATCTTTGCATTCAACACCTAAGGTACATGCTGTCATAGAAGAAATACCAACAGCTTCAGAACAGTGTGTGAACAGCCTTATGTTACTTTTTGGAAATCCAAGGTAAAATCCCTGAATTTGAATACATTTTGGTCATTGACTCCATAAGAAGATTATAAACAATTAGAATCCTGAAAATATATTTCAAATAACTAGTATTTGTTTAGCGTGAGGCAGAAAGTCAGTAGTACAGTACATGCAAAGCAAAAACAGCAGGGAGAAAAAGCATCTTTTATGAGAAGAAATTATATACTTGGAATATAGAAGAGCATCAGTGTATAAGTATTTTTTCTTTTCAGCCACAGATGTGACATGCAATTATAGTATAAGTGGTTTTTTTCTCTCAATAGGAAAAGCAACCAATGCTTTCCAGCTAAACCAAAGTGAAGTTCATGATATACCCTACATCACTGTTCAACTTCCCCGGTGATTGGGGGGGGGGGGGGGGAGATATTAATTTCTGAAAGCAATAGCTGAAGAGGTCCAATTGGATGCTGTGTTTCAGTGAACTACAATCCCAGCACTAGCAGGTAGGTATACCCACTAAAAAGGGTTTATAAAGACTGCTTAAATATTAAACTATCCATTCCTTTTTCTTTTGTAATCCATCAGTATTAGTATCACAGTTAAATCCAAGATTTATGGGAGAAGCATCAGCTACTGTATAAAGCGGGAGAAGGCTAAAAACAAAAACCAGCATATGCCAATTAATCTTGCAGCATGACGACACGGTGCTAAAATCAGACTACTAAGATACAAGTGCAGGCACAGAAGTAATTTGTCAACTGTTCCAAGGCTTTTTTCCTTGGGGTAGGGAGAAATGAGAAAAAGAAGATGCAAGGGCCCAAATAGAAATAAAAAAATCTTCCCATGCCCTTTTTCATGCAAGGTTGGAAATATCCCACAATCTTCAAAATAAGCAGAATCTGCTAGTATGAGCTAAATTTAGTTTTTCACAACATATGCAAGTACCACTTCCGCCCTTCTTGCTAAGGGTACACACTTTACACTCATTAATCCATATTCTCTGTAAAATAGATGAGGAATATTGAATCATACAGAGAAAGAATCCATTTGTGATAAGAAAGTCTTGAAATAATGTCTCAAAATAAGAAAGCAAAGTTTCTACTTGCTTCCCTCTGCCCTGTAACTTCCTCACTATGTTGAGGATCAGTAACTATCAGACAAAGTATGCCTGTTAGCTATGGCTGAAAAAAAACCACAAGCGTACACACACACAAAAAAACCATCTTTGGAGAATGATTTCTGCTTCAATTCTGCTTCTCACTTGGGATAAATTCTGTATTCTATCACAGAATAGGGAGAATTACTTTTCTTCTTCCCAATGATACCAAGTACATTACCCCATAATTATTCCTTTCCACCCTACACACTCTTTTCCAGGATGTTGTTAATCATCTTATTTAAAATAAGAAACTCAATTTCTATCTAGATAATATTTCAACTGCATTAACAATTTTATTACTAGAATAAAATGCTCACTAACTACTTGTCTTTGACTTCTATACATCCTTACCTCTTCACAAGAGGAGTGATTTCCTATACTCATCCCCCATGGTAAGGAAAGAAAGCAAAAATTTCCCCTTCTAGAAACCCTTTAGTTCCTGTTTCTCAACAAAGCTACAACTGTCTCACTGTTCCAGTGCAGCAAGTATTGCCTTCCAGTGGAAATGCTAACACAAGGAAGTGCAGTCAAGTACAATTCCTCCAAAAAAAACCACAACTCTTCAATGGACAGTGGTGGTTGAACTTGTCTAAAATATAGTCATAATGATGATGATCAAGTCAAACCACTTTAAAACAAAAGTGACTTGAAAACTGCTCAAAACATAAGGAGTAATTTCTGAGTAATATTCCCACCACCATCACTGAACAAAAAGCATTATTAACCTGAAACAATCATGGTTTTGCAAGATAATAATGAAAAATAAATCAAAAAGTAGCAGCAACTACTCCTTGCACTGTCAACCCCTGCTGGTAAGATTTGTGAAACTCTACAGTAACGCAGAACAGAAGTTATATTTAATCAGGAATAATTTTAAGCAATACTCAACATAATACTCTTAAATGGCATCATACATGAAAACAGCATTTGAGAAGATGAGACCATTATCCTTACTGGTGCCTCAAAATATTTCTTATAATGACGATACTTCTGCTCCAAGGAGAATACAACCATGCAGGTAGTAAGCAAGGAAAACACAGACAGCAATGGAGGTCCTTCAATATTTCCCATTCTACTCGCAGAGCAGCAGCCAATCCAGGAAATTAACACCTCATGATCCAATACCTCTACCCTATACCTGTACATCTACGCTCAGAAAACATCACTATTAGTACTATATAAAAGGACGCTATTTAATGCTATGTAGCAGAGGTGAAATTTCTTTCCTACTGTCATCCAAGCTGGAAGAGTGTATTGATTCTGCCTCTGAATTTCATAGTTCTACTATGTCTCCTGCATGGGTATAATGCTACATATCATTGCTGATTATATCAAGATTTGCCCAAATCTCTGCATGTTTCTTAAGGTCATTACCTGCATGCCTTTCTTTTTCCTTTGCCTCAACCCACAGGAAAACCTCTAGAGACCAGGAAAAATACAAAGAAGCATGAGGGCATATTCTAGTTTCCAAACTAGACACAATCTCTCAAAATGCCAAGCAAAGCCAATATAGTCTCACATTTTATCCATAAACCCTTCCCCAAAAATCCTTTTCCCCTCCCACACTCTTTCACACAGTCACTAGAAGTAAAAATACTTCAGGAAATATTCAAAATTTCGGAATAGGGCACTTCAAAATTCCAGTCAGAACAGTTCTTTCTTGCTTCACATAAATACTCTTTAGAATTACAGAATCATTTTACTTTACTTCTCCCTCCACCCTGTTTGAAACCACATTGAGTCCTGAAGCACTGAGGCAAGGAACTGTGTTAACATGCAAACCATATCAGAATGGTGCTTTCTTCATCTGCTGCTCTTACAGTAATTAAAATAGAAGAAAATTGACAATTACATAATACCAACTCCTAGCTGAACTCTGAGCAATTCAGTGGTCAGTTTGATTCTCAAAATGTACTTTAATGCAAACCTCTGCAATAAATACTGGTCCTGAGTGTTTAGAGATACAAGCTCAACATTACGCACCTGCAAGTGATCAGCAGGCCCATTCCTACCAGTAAGGCTAACTAAAAATTGTCTATCTGAGCCAGCAGGATCCTCAAAGCACAGCTGTAAAATAAAAAACATTGTCACAGAAACACCTGCAATCCCAGCAAAGTAGATCACTAGATTTTGTCTTTTCTTTTTGAACATCCCATGGGGCACACTCTTAAACATAACATGTATAACCTGAAAATTAAGGTAACTTTTCACTTAACATAACCAACAAATATATTCCAAGTCACTAAAACACAATATTTAGAATAACCATATTGGGAATTCACTTCCCATTTTTCATTTTATTTGTAGGCAAAATTTTATCCACAGATAAGCAGCCGTATATGTTTTAACATTTTTTTGGTCTCTGGTTCAAAAATATTTATGGGTCTCAGTCACCAGAATAGTAGAAGTATGAAGTCAATACTGGCTTATTCACAAAAGTGATTTTAGGAATCATGCTGTGGAGAAGAGGAGCCACTCCAAATAAAGAGAGTTCAAGGAGAGCCATCAGCACTTTGCTGTGAAGGAAAAAGTATACAAAACCAAATATATATACATGCACATACACACACACACACACACACACACACAAAATGTTGAGATCATTGGTACACATGCCCTCATGAATACTTACACCCTTAACCAAATTTTCAGAGAAGAAAGCAAAATCTTCAGCATTTCATTGCATTCCTACACTGGACAACACATCCACACACACTTACAAAACATGACACAAAAATAGACAGTACCTTTCACTGGGAAACTCACCTCCCAGCAACCCTTTCAGACAGATCCAGAACTGCCTATCCAAACAGCTTCCTGGCGAGAGCTAAGGACTTCCAGGTATGTTGGCACAGTATGTTCTCCCATCCAAGTAGGGAGGAATTGACAGTTTCGCAGTACAGGAACTGTATCTGTGTATGGCCGCTCACTTGCTGAAGAACAAGTTCACAAAGGCATTACTCAACTGTAAAGTTCCCTATCACCAAAAGCCTCAGAAATCAAATCAGGCTGACCTTCACCTTCTAGAAGAAACTATAAAATAAAGGAAATAACGTTTTGAGATTTCCCACTTCGGAAAGGGATTTCCTGCACACAATCTGGCACCTTCTCAGAAAGGACAAGTTTAAAAATAAATCAAAAAATAAATCCACCCCCGGAGCCACTCATCTGCATATTTTATGAAACCATTTTGCTTTAGCTGGGCAAGTCACACCTAAGTGAGTCCTCTGCTCAACGGAGGGCTATTTATTCCTGAATAAATTAACTACAAACTGCTCAGAGCACAAGCACAACTGTGCAACTTTCTGAAATAAGCAGCATTAAAAAGCTTTGCCAGGTTGCATGAGGGACAGCATCAAATGAAATGTGGTGAGTCCAACACCGATTCTGAAGTTGTTCTAAGCTGTTAACAGACTTCATTTGAAAGGACTGACATTAAAAATAATTCCTCAGCTTGTTTTTCTTTGAAAAAGTATATAACTTTTTTATTACTCAGCCTAATTTTCATAACCAAAATGCACTGCAGCTTGCTTTGATGCTGTGCAATGCTTCTTGGTTCTGTTAAGTGGTACATAATTATACTCTTCCCCTTCCCCCAAAAGATGTCATAAATTCTTCGTCTTGACAGCTTCAAACAATTAGACTTCAAAAATAATGCAGTTGAGGCATATAGGTTAGAAGTTCTGTGAAGTTTTTAAGCTTTTGGATGACAGAAGGGGTCTGAGTGTTATTTAGTGCTTAAATAGCAAGCTCTGAAGATCTGAGGAAAGTGGCAGAGCCACCTTTGGTCATTCTAATATCTGGAAACAATCCACTTGCATCTAAGATTATACCAGCACTCAAACCTCTGACCTTTCAACGCACACAAAAGGACTACAGCAGCAGAGACTCTGTGTTACGAACTTACTCAAAACAACTTCATGGGGACATGCTGTTAACTCATTTTGAGTTTTGAAAATAAAGCAATAAAAGTAATTATTGGATGCAACAGCATTTCACAAAGCTGCAAGGAACATTCTAGATACCAACGGCTAAATTTCAGAGCATGCCTGAGATTTTCCTATTAATTATGCCCATGCTTGCTCCTTACAAGAAGGAATGTAACAACCACATTTGTTGAGACCAGTCTTTTCACACTGGGGTAACAGATGGACAGTCTTTACCAGGGAATAATACCTTCCATTTCACTGAAAGACCTCCACTAAGATGGTGTGAGCTAAAGAGGCCACATAGGAACTCTGAAGTGAGGTTTGCTTACCTGAAAAAGACAAGAGGCTGAAGGAACCTCACAGCCCTTTCCCACAGCTTGGGCAGAATATAGCAGACTCGAGGAGTGTGCCTGACGCTGTGCCTCCAGTCCCATTTACAGCCCTTCACACAGCCTCCACAGTACACCCACTCCAGTGCTCCAACTCTTCAAGCGTAGTTCAACTCTCAACTCTCCCCCCACCACTACCCCATTTAAAGCTTTGCTGCAAATTTATCTGATGATGATTTCTTGTGCTATGCTTTTGGGATCACAAGAAACAACTGCTTACCATCCTTTTTTTGGAAACCTTGTATTTAAAGAATCACATTGCCAGCTGATAGTTTTCTCTTTTAATTCATTATTTTTCAAACCCCACACATACACATCATCTTCCCCAACCATTATTCCCTTATCGACTGTACTGCTCACAATTTGTCCATTGCTTTCTCTTCTCTTCTACTTTTTCAAGTGCAGTGCCCAAACACAGAAGTCAGCTCAGTGAGCCTTCACAAACTCTGAGGCTGAGCTGAGTTGGTGCATGTTGCAGAGTGCAACTCCAAACAATCCAGATTAAGAGGTTTAGAAGACACTATGCTGTCATGCTCGTAGCACACTGTAATCCAAACATCCTCCCCTAATTCCTAACCCTAATTCCCTCTGTGCCTACAAACTAATTAATATCTTTTTTTAGGTCTCTTCTTCAAAGTGTTTGCATCCCCATCTACCCATTCTAGCATCAACCTGTTAAAAGAGTATGTTCTGGGCCTTATTCTCCTGTGTGATTTTTTTTGAGTGACCCATTCAAATTAGACAGTGAATAACTGATAACTCTGAAGATTCTCCTAAACTGGCTGTTCCCCTGAAAATATTTTGCAGTCATTTCACCTAGATCAGATTTTTGTTATGAAAATGTCAGATTAGACCATGCCTAATGCCCTGCTAAAGCCACAGTTGTGTGTTTCTCCTCTTCTCGTATTCCAGCAAGCCTGTCAAAGCTGTAAGGTAGGTGGGTTCTCAGCAAAACCTGTCAACTATTTAATGAAATCTGTCCTCTATGTACTGTCAAACTCATTTCTTAAAAACCCATTTTGACATCTTTCCAAATACCCAGTTAGGCCCCTCTTTACCCTCCTACAAAGAAAAGTAATATTGCTTCCCACCCACATCAGCCAATTCTCAGAGAATTTCTTAGAAGGAAAAATTTCCAGTGTCAAATGGCAGTAAATCATACTTAAAAGAATTCTCTAAATAGCAAAGAAAGTATTTTCATTGGGCTGAACAAAGTTGAATTCATCTGAATTACTTAAATATTTTCTAGCATGTTCTGATGTTCAGGCATGCATGAGTATTTTGAAATTACATTAAGCACAGATAACATCTTCTGGATAGGTGTTGTGGACGATAGGCTAAAGGCAAAAAAAGGAAGAGATACGACAACTTCAGCTTTCTCCATATCATCCGTTCTCTCTCATTCACTAGGAGAAAGAGACAGCTCCTTCTCTATAGCTCTAAAGACAGCAGTCACTCTGGTTTGAGCAGTCAGTGGTGATGGAGAATGGTCCCAGCTACCAGCTTTCCACTTTAACTGGAAAACCTTTTTCTGAAGTCAATTAACAGCTTGTAGAGAACCCAAAGTGTTGAACCTCATTTTGAAGCAAATCACTATTTGACTCGGAAGAACACACTGTCAGTTGAGTGTCTCTAGTAATGCTTCCCAAAAGGCAAAGTTAAGAAGTCTACAGCTACTAATATGAAATTCCAGTTTCTTCTTTCAGCAAGCTCAGACACACACATTCATGCAGTTTCTTTTGTTGAAGAGAATATCCTGCAGTAAGTAATTCCCCATTAGGCTCTACGTCAAAAGGTTCCCAGCAACCTATGTGAAAAACACATACGCACTTGGGGTTTTCTAGAAGTATCCTGAATCTATAAAACCAAGACAGGATTTTCGTGACTAACACAAGCTACTGATATGCAAGAGCAACAGGGAATTTATTTATTCTGTCCTACTTCCAAGCTGAAAATACAAGGACCTACATACTCAAATTAATTAAGTACCAGCATTGTTCAGGAAGGTTTGTAATTATTTAGTGATGGGGCAGAACAATTCATAGTCTCTCTTCACCTGCTCATATAACAAAACTTTAAATAGCTCAGATGATATTTACAGACCTTTTAACACCACAGACCTTACTCTTTACTCCGATTAACTGCCAAATGGACAGAAATTTCAGGAAAGAGCACTACTGCAACACAGTTAATTTATAAAAGCATCTATAAGCATATCTGTCAAGATGCAATAGATGCAGGATCTAAACTTTCCCAGGAGTGGGAAAGAGCTGTAGCTATTCAAGCTATGTTTGGCACTTCAAATAATTATGGTTTTATCAGAGGCAAACATGAGAGACGCCTGCTTCCTGACAGAAGACATGCATCTGACTTCTGAATTTACAGCCTTGAGCCCTCTATCACCTGTACATTAGTTAGAAATCATTTACTAAACACTATGGGGTATTTTTGATTACGGTAGATTGCCTGACATTCTCAGATCCTCCCCAATCTAAGCCTGTAGTCTCATTTTAGATTTACTAGAATGCATTCAAATAATGCCTTCCTTGCAAAGTAAAACATGATAGCCAACTTCAGCAGACTTTTTAAGAGGCCAGTTGAGCCAGTTGACCTAGTAAGAGAAGGAAATCTCTTTTCAAAAGCATTTTTTATCTGTTCAGAGCATTTTAGTTTGTGCAGTTGGATTTCTATGGAAGTCATTATTTATTATCAACAATGAGTTTATTTTATAAATAATTAGAATTGCTTAAAAATATGCAGTATTTCTTCAGGATATAAATATATATATAACAAATCTACAGATTAATTCATATTCTACATCATTATGGCAGCTACTAAATTATTTCTAGAAAGAAATGCCTTTCTGGTTCCTTCTGGAAGATACAGGAGCTGATTTAAAGCCAATACCTGGCAGGAGTCTGGTACTGAGAGAGATCAGTTTGCTTAAGCTTTGTATTTTGGAATATGGAGTTTCAAATGCAGCATCCTGGTAAAGATACTGGTTTGGAGCAAATCAAGAGTTCTGGGTTTCTAACTCGAAAAAAGATTTATACATAGACAAAACTATAAATTTATGTAGAGATGTCCCGGCAGCTGGTACTGAGCGCAAGTGCTCTAAGTGCCTGTGGTCCATTCTGTACCCCAGGTGAGAAAGAAATATTCTGCATTAGGATTGGATTCTGGCTGGTGTCATAAATGACAAATCAGTGGGAAAAGCTACAGCTCTGTTTTGTGATGTAACAAATACTGAAAACAGAAACCTGAGCAATCACTACCACATGCAAAGCTAGGAAGAGGGATTAGTGTAGTAAGCCTAAAGACCACAGGACAAGTATGTACTTGGTAAGCAGATAACATAAGGAACACAACTGAGTTGTGTTTCTCACAACTTTGCTCCTTTCCATCAATCATTATTTTCAGCTGCATGGAATCCTTGCAAGTATAAAAAATTTTAGGTATTTTCAATTCTAGACTATCAGAAACAAGAAGAAAGAAGTGCCTCTGAACAGATTTTCAAGGTAAAAACCATCTAAAACATGAGTGATGCTACAAACTGTGATGCTTCACGATCTTTCCCTACATCTTCACAGCAGGGCCTGTGATAATACTGTTTCCTTTTCAACATCACGGGTGTTGGAACTTCACAGTGAATACAGCTACCAGGGTTTGAAATAGAAATCAAGAACATGTCATCCTTCCACCACCCCTCTGAGGTCAGTGAATGGGTGAACTGCTCCACCCGCACTGCTCAGGAACTGAGCCTTGGCAGTGATAGAAATGCTTTCTGCTGACCTTGAAAGTAAAGTAAACACAATACCCCATGCTGTCTGCAGTGGTTCTACTTTGTCTAGTTATCATGCATAAGCATGGATTTATACAGTTTATACATAAAATATAGGTTAAAATTCTTGTCCTGAATCCTGAGATTGACTGTCTGAACTGAGCAAACGGAAATACATAGCAGACAATAGGTTACAAAGGGAGCCGCAACAAATTATTGTTGATTTTAAAAGGTCCTCTACTAGAAATGAGGAAACACATGAGAAGTTGAAATGTTTCAACATAAGGAAGTAGGGAACAAAATAATTTAAGCTGACCTCAAGAAGATTCGAGTCTGACAGCAAATCCTTGGGGCTGCCCTTGGTGAAGATCTGTAGGACTGTGATTCTGCTGATTCCTTCCACTGTGAGACATTACAAGAAAACCACTGAAAACACTGTTCTTACCAAATCTAACCCGGACACACACAAAAAACTCTCACACATGAGAGGGGTGGGAAGAGGGTTGGGGGAGATCCAGTAGGAGATCCTGGTCTCTTCCCTCGCTACAAGCTGTTTGCGTATGACCACACTAGCTGAATGCAGGGCACTGAAACACATTCTAGCACTTTTAACTTAGCTTGAGTATAACCCTAACACACTTAGAAAACTTCCAAAATTTAAGAGTTGTAGTGAAATAAGCACAGATAAAGAAGAGTGAATCAGAAGGCACCCCCACCCTCAAAAAAGACTTCATAAACCTGATCATGTTGATTTATCCTTCAAAATTCTCTGAAAAAAAGTAATAAACTTGCTGATGCAGAACTCTCTCCAAAGAAAATCAGTATTGTGCTGAATCAGTAAGTTTGGTTAGGCCTCCAGTCATAAATTTCCTTAAAACCTCTAGCTACATTTTATTGTTGTTCTCACAAATACAGTTGTAGAAAGCCAGAATTCTCACCATGATATCCAGGTGAACAGATCAAATCTGATGTAGAAAATTCAAAACAATGGGCTACCCCTTTACTGCCTAATTACACTATTAGATGCCCAAGGATAGACAGCCAAATAGTTACACCTTTACTCATTTAAATAGTAACTGCAAGCTGAGCATCAGCGAGAGATCTGAACCTACAGGATGGAGAAAAACAGAAGGTCCAAAACCTAACTGTTACATATATAAGCACTAGAAACTTTCCCAAATCCTCTTCCCAGAAATTCGGACATACACCTCTATGAGAAATCAAGTTATACAATCCAAGTTGCACTAATAGCTTAGATCGCTAAACCTGCTCCTATAGTCAATGCAAGGTGAAAATGCCTTCACAGACCACCTCTCACTTCACCATAATATTGCAAAAATCAGAGATAGAAAATGGCAAATCACTGACAGAATCTTAAAACCTGATACACATAAGGCTGATACACATAAACCTGACTAAGCAGAATCTTAAAAACCTGATACACATAAGGCTAAAAATTCTTCTCTTCTCACAAAGTAAACATTTTCTTCTCATGAACTACCAAGTTCCAGCTGGAGTCCAGTTTTCTTGTTTGCATGCACAGGGCACAAACACCCCACATGCTGCATGTTTCTTCACATCCCAGAGAAGCAAAGTCAGTAACAGCAAATGAGCTGTAGTCTAAGGGGTAAAGCAAGAGCAGGGGAAAAGCCACAGAGCAGATCACATTGCATACATGCTGACAGCAAATTATACACAAGTACAAATTACACACAAAGTCTGGCACTACAGTCAAACATGACACAAGTAAATATCTGACACTCCGAAATGTGAAAGCATTATTCTGTGAAACAGAAATAGGTTTCTAAAGTAAATGCAGGAAAGCCCCTCTAATTTCACTGTTGTCACAATTTCAATCCTGTAAATCTAATCCTTGTCAGAAGGCTGGGAAAAAAAACTCTCTGCATTCATTATTTTTCCTGATAAAATACTGCTGGCCTTTCACCCTGAAATATTTCAGTTCAAACACCACCTAATTCCAAAAACCTTCATCCAAACCCAAGCTGGGTGTCTCAGCATGCACCAGATGTGACTTGAGCTTGCAAAGGGAAGCGGTTCCAGTAGAAGCAAGAGGGGAAAGGCATATCTGACTACACTGTATCAGGAAAAGACACGAAAGTTTTCCACTTTCTACATCCAGGAGAGGGGAAAAAAAACACCCCAAACCCAAAACATACAAACACATTCCTTCACCCAGGTTTTAGAGCCAGCATGTTTAGACACAGTGAAGGGATAAGCCTACAACTGAATTAGTTCCAACTAGAGAGGGACTGAGCAATGCTTTGTGCATACCACAAGAAGATGTCAGCAGGAAGGTGTTTAGTCAATCAAGCGCTGGTTTCCTAAAACAAATGAAAGGCAAGCAGACATATAACTTCCAAGAATAATCTAGCTTTAAATACATAATTTATCATAATGATAAAACAAAGATAAACAAGAATATCTAGACAAGTCTGTCTGCTTTTTTGATAAGGCTTGTCATACAAAAAACTGACTGCATTAACAGACAGAACTTTGTTGAAGGCATACCAAGCAGAGGTTATAAAAATACACAGTAGCTTATTTAATCCTAACTTGATTTTTATGCTACCTCTTGAAAATTTTAATAGTTGTAGAGATAAGTGTATTTTCATGTGTCTTCACTTCATATGTAAACACACTTATTAACATACTTCGTATGTGTCGTATAGCTGCTTCTTCCTGGTGAGCATCTTTTGGTGGTCTCTACAGTTTTTATACAGGAAAAAAAAAAACAAAACCAACAGATCTTCAAATAAAACTGAGAAGGGTATTATTATCAAAGTGTATAAAAGAGCTGACAGAGACAGTGAAGCCTTAAAATAACAAAGGCTCACAACCTCACACAAAACAAAAATTTATTAGACACTCCATAGGCAAGAGGGTTGGAACTGTTGCAATCTGTTAAACTTTACATAAAACCATGCCTCTGTTGTGCATCTGCAGTAGCAATGCTTTACACAATGTACAAAAAAGGCCCAAGGCATGATATCATACACATAAATGTAACTTGTGAAACAAAACACACAGGAATTATTGCACTTTAACACTGCCACCAAAGCTGGTAAATATGCAATTGCATCTGGCAGCTTCTGGCACCCAACAGACTAAATAACCACAGCTGGCCAGTCCAGCAACAGAGCACATATTTCAGTGAACCTGTTATCCCATAATCTTCCCTGTTATGGGTTTATTGCAATGCCTGACAGCTGAAATATATTTCATTTTTTAAGAGAATCATAATCCCAATTACCCCCCAGTTTGGTTTGCTTTTCAGCAGACAAGCTCTGGACAATCCTATCCAAAAGAGTTTAGCACTTTTTATCTTCAAAAGCACGCACAATTACTTCACATTGATTTAATACCTGAATCTCAAAGTACAAAGTTTTCTTATGATCGCTTGTTTGTCTGGGTAAGACCATCTGTAACATTCACAGATGATACCACCAGTGATTGAGTTTAGTTTATAAAATCCCAAATAGTATAAGCACTATAATACATATTTGGAGGGGCAAGGAGGAGTAACAGGCACTTTTCTTGTGTTTTGTTAGGATAATGTGTTAGTGGACTAAAAGAAAAGATGTTACAAAAGAAATCTTAGCAAAATACAGTGCCAAGTACTGAAGTTAAATGATTTTTCATAAGCCCCAAGAAAAAAATGCCCAAAATAGGTTATTTTAATGAACTGCATTAGGAGAATTCCATAGGTATTATCTTCAGCCCCACCTCAATTTAGAGGACTAAAACAGTGGAAAACTTTCTCATCACGAGATGAACTTTTTTAGAACTACTGAACTAAGCACACGTTAAACAAATTAATCCCTACTGCATACTCAAGGTGAAAAGACTTTTCCTTCAATGTAACTGGAAATATTAGCACAAATTCTGTGCTTGTCAGCATCTCTCTAGTCAGATACATCATTCTCTAGTGTTCACAAAGGAAAAATCAACATCACCATCTGTAACCCTGTTACATTCACCACCACTGTATGTAAATACCTATCACAAATACACAGATCAAATTATAATCTCAACTAACACCTAAGTAAAGCCAGTACACAAAGTACAATTCTCAGTGAAAGGGGAAAAATTTCTTTCATTTTGATGAATAGGTTTCAGCCTTCTCTGTGTCCAAACCCAACCACCTGAATTATAACACTAAGAGTAAACACAGAATGGACTTTAAAGCCCTTCTCTTGATTTTAAATAAAATAACTGGGAAATTTGCCAGGTCTAAAATATCTCCCAATGTAAGAATGTGGGGTAGAACTAGGCAGAAAAATAATTTAGAATATAATATTTTACAATCCTATAAAATAAGATGGGTGAAAATAAGTTTACCTGACGTAGGGTGTTTTGCACCTATTTGTTTTAGATGCTTTTAATTAATATGGAATAATTCTGCAACTGGGTCTTAAGCAGTCAAGGAAGTTAAACTGAAGAACCTCCACCAAGGCAAATTCTGCAGGCTGGAAGTGTTCCATCACATTCCAGGTGTAAAGGGCAAACCAGAGGAAAATAAAAACATTCACAGAAGTGACGTTCCTCTATACTGTTGCAAACATTACTGAAGTCTTACTGAGTCTGAAGGAGTCTCAAGGATGAGTTACAGCTGAGAAAGTCAAAACAAAGCAAACCATCACACTATATAACCCTAGGATATGAAAATTTCTACCTGATTAAAGAATAAATATAAGAGGGATGCAGAAAAATATGCTGCATCTATTTCTGACTGCTTTGAAATTAAAGACTCAAACTATATTTGAAATGTACTTTCAGATTCCAAATACATCTTTATAACACTCCATCAAAATATACTCCATGTACATGCATCAGAGAGAATACTAAACAAACACTGCCAACTGTACCATGGGCACCGTTGGTTGCACAACTACCACAGGTTCCTTTGCAATTCACCATCATCCACAATCTAAGAGGAAGTCAGGTAAGAACATTCTGTAACATTTAAACAAATTAAAAACCTCAGGTGACTTCATGTTTGTCACCATACTCCATCTTTTGGTACTGATAGCACAGGTGCTGTATTTAATGCTTCACAGGGGTACATGTTCCAATACCTGTTCCCACACATGTCTGGACAGTCCAGACAGCAATAAGAACAGCTATTTCCCAAATAGCTTTTTCTAAGCATCTGGTAAGCTTTAAGGAAATTATTTGAACTCAAAAGTATAAATCTAACAAATCTAACTGAAAAAGCAGAGATTACTACTCAATTAAACTGCTTTCCAGCATATGGCTGTAGCAGACATGGCCAAACAAATGCAATCTGTTTGAACCAATTGCTCTCAAAAGCTTTCCCTATTTCCTTAATGGTAACAAGCAGCCACTGTTTCATATACTAAGAAACCCGGAACCTCCTTTCATCACTGCAGTTCTCTCTAAAGCAATGTATATCCAACCTCTTCACAGATAAAGCACAAGTTTAATTTCTTGTGAGCAACAGGTTGCAGAGCTATCTCAGTCTCTTGTTATTCTCTCACAATTCATGCTAATACCTGTTTACAGGATTTGGTGATAATGTTAGAATTCAAGGATACCAGAAGACTGATGTTATACCATGAATTTCACTAATGACGACTCATTATTTCGCTAAGGAGTCCCAAAAGTTCTGTTCTCTAACACCACGCATTTTACCTGTAGAACCTGTTTTCTCACACTGGTTCAGATTTAGCATGTCTCACAGCAAATTTCTTGTAAGCAAGTGCCATAAAAGGTGTGGGGGAAAACACTTTCAAATCCCGTATGTTTTGATTTTTCTCATTATAGAGAACTAATTCAAGGACATATCTGCCCTTTAAATTAGGAGGCCTGATCTGTATAAACAACCATTCCTGTTGGGAAACATTCCTTGTCATGGTCTGTCTCAGCTGCCATTATATCTATTCAGCTGGTGGTTCACTGCTGTCACCTTAGCAAGGGCTACCACACTTTTGCCTCTGTCCACGTCAAGCATTTGTAGATGGCTGTGTTGCACAGTCGTGTGTGTTTGCATCTATGTTCTTTGCCTACAGATTAGTTTGCTTAATACTGAAATGCCCAAACACCTACATGGTGTCTTAGACCTCTACTATTTCTATGGTATTTGCACATCTTTTCATTGGTGCCTCTGGAATTCTGTGTTTCCTCTCAGTATAAGATTTTGCAAAACATCACATAGATAAACTTTAGTATGTTTCACTGCTGAATATAATAACTCTCTTCATCTGACTCCATGTAGAAAATCTGAACTGCAGCACATGCCTCTTTCCTAGACTTTTCACCTTAATTAGAATTATTTGCCAAATCTGTTGACAGCAACCAGTGAGTCCTATTGTTCTCTGATTACAGACAGTGAGGTCTGCCTGCTTACAGACAGCCACTGAAAAATTTCTCCCTTTCAAAATCCCCCATTCATCAAACTTGGATAGAAAACAAATTTTTTTCCTAAAAAAAGAACTAAAAATATATTTAAAAAATACAATCTTTATAGCTACTGGAAAACAAAAAAGCTTTTTTAAGTACCTCTTCAGAGGGGAATCTTTCCAGATTTGGTATTTTTCTACCAGATTGGTTTCTAAGTGACTAAGGTCACAACTTCTTACTCTTTATAGATCAGCTTTTCAATTCTTTGCCTTCAGCAAGCTCCCAAGAGTTTTGCTTTGTTTCTATGCCCTCTATCTCTCCCTTTAAAATGGAAATCAGCTTGTAATTTTAGTCTTCCTTCTGACAAAGGCAGGTCCAATTCAACATGCAAACGAATTCATTAACAAACAGAACACCCTGTCTTGTCACATAGGGATGCACCCTTTAACTCTCATTTTCTGAGCTTTAAGAGCTATAAAGTATTCTACCAGAAACGAATGATGTTTTTATCTTAGTGTCCTCCTCCTTTCAACAAGCATCATTTGACAGTCTTTTCTCCAGTTCCACACTCTTCCTGAGTATGTCCATTTGTCACTCAGGCTTCCCAGTCTGGAGCTAGAACACCTTCTGAACCTTCTGACCTCTGCTCCTTTACTTGAAAACATCAGGCTGACCTGGCTCCCTGAATTACTTCTGTAAAATCCTTAAAAAACCCAAAGTTATCTTACTTATCCTACCTTTGACAACTGCTTAAGGCATTCCCCTCTTGGCATTCATTCAGTTTCCACAACGTCTTAGTTAAACTGAAGTTCCTCCCTCAGCCTTTGCAGAGCTGGCACTGCACTTCAGCCCTTTTCTCCTATTCTCAATGTCATTACCACCTACACAGGATCAGCTTTTAAAATGTCTTCAAAAGGGCTGCACACTGGAAGCAGTGGCAGAAAAAGTATTATGAAACTATGTGCTTTGAGTCTGCAGAGAACACATCCAGAGGATCTAAATAGGAGACTATTTTGCTAATATTATAATCAAAGTTCAGTCTTATAATTATAACAGGTATAATAAATGGCTGCCTTCATGCCAGACAGCTCCTTATAACTATTATAAATCTGCCGTTATTTTCATTTTTATGCCTAACAGAGAAGCTGCAGAAGCTAACAGAAACCCGTCACTCCCAGCTCTACGTTTGAGCACAAACAGGTGTTTCTCTAGTAGAAATGGTTCATCACTTCCCACTCCCCATGCACTCCAGGGAAGACAGCAACTTACAACATTTAACTGAAGTCTGAAATCCCTTCACACTCCAGGAGGTCAAATTAAAGTCAGTCATTTACACAAACCATAGAGAAAGCAGAGCTGGGTGAATTTTAATTAAAATGAATGGCTGTGCAGGCAGGATGAGCTGAGCCATTCTCCATCACCTGTTTTGCTGAACACAGAAGGCAGTACAGTATGTACTGTCCATTGAAACAAAAAGAAGCAGAAACATGTTCCGAATAGTCTTTCATAAAGGACAGTAGCAAGAAAACCAATTTTGAGTCATATTCAACCTCCAGAAAATACTTACCAAATGCCACAGAGCGCTGTTTAAGTTCCCACTCTGTCCAGCTACAGCATGTAAACTGTACATATTATTGTAAACCACTTACTAAATATCAGAAAAATAACATATATATTACAGGCATGTCACTCTCAGCAGTGACAGCAGAGTAACTTTCTGCAGAAAGTTACCAGACTAACATGGAACCATAACACTACCTAATGCCACTTCAGCAAACGGGAGCATTGTGAGGTCGATGAGGTTGAAGTTCTGAATTCTAGAACAGCTTTCTCTGCCAAAGGAGTGGGCCTTGAACAATTTCTGACTACAGGTTGCATGGCAAGGTGTGGAAACTGCCACATAACGGCAACTTTTCAAAGAAGGATGCGGAATTAATGCAAATTATAAAATCTATGCAACCTCTAGTTACAAGAAAAAACAGTACCACACCTTGGCAGCTCTTGCAGTGTTGGCACAGTCTGGTTTCCCATGTATTAAAGGAACATCTTCCTAAAACTCAGTGATGAGAAGTCAATCAAAATTGCTGCATGACACCATCTTGAGCCACCTACATCTACTTTTGTTCAAGCTGTAATTTCTTGGTAGCTTCATCACAAACTCTCCTCACAGATGAGATGGAAAATGGGAGCATTATTGCTAGTCATCAACCTTGTTTCTGGGAGCTCTGTACAGCTATTCGTGTAGACAATATTCAGCTTTCACTCTATTTTGAGGGCTACCAGCTGTTGCTCTCAGAGATCTCGAAGTATCTTTTGTAGGAGAAAGGACAAAAATGCAATGTGTTTCACAGGGATGAACTGAGCAGCTCTTAAATTAGCAAAAGTAGATAATCTCAGTAGGCAATTTTTGTTGGCCAAACCAATTTTATGTTTCAGTCTTATTTAAAGCTATTAAAAGCACTATTAAATTCAGTAAATTCAATATAAAAATTAAATATAAAATAAATACAAGGGGTTAATTCCTCCACCCCAACTTTCTTATTACAGTCTCTGGCTATTGTTAGCACACATCCATCTGTCAAGTTACAGAGCTCAACACAATCCACCAAAAGATAAGGTTAATTATGGCAGAATAAATCAAATCTGTTAGAGGAAAAAAATTACATGAGAAAAAGTTACTTTTCCCTACTGAATGGCATGCGTATGTATATAAATATATATTACAGATAGATATCCAAACTGCATAGCTCTGCAACCTCCTCCGCCCAGACTGCAGTACTGGCAGCAGGCTGAAGGATCTCAACGTAAGTAAGTAGCAAAACTCTGATGCTTCAAAGCTTGCTTTGATTTTGATCATGAAAAGAAGTTTGATACAGTGGTTCGAAAAAGGTCAACATTACCATATTACAACAACTATAGCCAGCTTTATCCCTCTTGATAGAAATAAATATAAACCTTGCTTCACTGCTGAACATTTCAGTCATTTAGCTATGGCAGGTTATAATGTAATGCATTTCATACTTCCATCCACCAAGTTCAAAGGCATATCAAGAAAACTGACTGTAACAAAATGCAGTAGTAAACGAACAAGTTTTTCTAAGGGAAATATCATAAGACATCTACAAAACCTTCAAGAAAGTGCACTGCAGTTTATTTCTTCCATATTTAAAACAATAAAACAAAGCAACCAACCACATTTCTGTGTAATGCTTCCCCATGATGAATAATATGCATTTCAGAAAAAGACTGCCTGACTGTCCTCTAAAATGACTTATCTACTAATGCCAAATTCTCTCTTCATATCCCTACCAGTGTTGATAGCATGATCAGAAATGTTCAGTAATGGCAAACAGAGGTTTAGAACACAAAAATGTTTCTAAGTGCATGGTAAAGAAAGAAAGAAATCCACTTAACAGCACTAGGTGTATTTTGATGAATGTTTTAAAAGAAGCTAACATTAAAGAGGTCAGTCCAAAATAAATGGAACATTAAGTAAATAACCTCTTAAAATAATATGATGGATGAATTTATTAAAAATAAAATTTAACATAGATTTTTTCCTGACTATTGCACTTGCTTTCCCTGGCAAAGGAAATGGGAATAATTAATGGATTTGTCTGCTTCTCCCTAGGGACGAAGCTGATCGATCTGTGGGGGAAGGCATTTATCTAGCACAGAGACAGCACTGGTACATCAGGCTGGAGGGAGGAATCTTTTGCTGGCATACCTCCAGAGCTGCTTATCAGCTCCAGCTGCTCAAACTAACTCAACTATAGGTACCTGAAATGCTGATAAGGTTGCCAGGGGTAAGAGTCTTTCCTTTATGAACCAGAATGAAGGGGGGACTGGGGGTGAAGGCCCCCTATTATTACTATGATAAGCAAAACCTCAGAATCCATTCATCCAGAAGCTATAAATCGACTACTTGTTCCTTTCTGGGAGGTACAGCTCTTTAAACCAAGGACATTTTTTTTGTTCACATACCCTTGGCCTGACGACAGGTAAACTGCAGGTTTAGGAAGGGGTTTTTTAGTTACTTATTTTACAACTGCTCAGTTCATTATCTGCTCCACAGCTGAGTAGTTCTTGAAACATAAACCTTATTTTCAGTGTATGAGAGATGCAAGTTAATTCATTACTGCAGACAGCTAGTAGTGTGATTAAAACCTCAAACTTTTCCACATCTTCTGGAGCCCCAAAGTCCATATAAGCACCTCTCTGTGGTCATTCAAGAAACCCAATTCTCAATAGTCCTACAAATAAATAGCTTCCACAGAAAAATAATAACGTTTGTTTTCTGGAAAAAACTAACATTGACTAAATAATTCTATCAGACCAAAACAAGCTCAAAACTCACACTTTGCATGTCCGATTCACTGAGAGGAAGAAATGAAGATAGAAGAAGATATTATCTAATTATATATATATATATATATAAAACCCAAATAAATAACAAAACAACCAAAACAACCACAAAACAGCAAAACAAAAACCCAAACACACACATGGCATGGCTCAAAACATGTGAAACTGAGAACACACAGGAACTCACAGGTTCCCTAAAGTCATTTTAAGGAAGATTAGAACATTTATCAAATTAGGGCATTTACCAAAGAAGTAGTAAATGCTCCATCCCTGGCAGCATCCAGGGCCAGGTTGGACAGAGGGTGAGGCATCCCTGTCCATGGCAGGAGGGCTGGAACTGGATGCTCTTAAATGTCTTTTCCAACCCAAACCATTCCATGATTCTGTGGTTCTGATGATTTTAATAATTCAGTTTATTAAAGCCACCATACAAGTGGCCTTAAACCAAATTCGCACAGAGTCAAGGTTAAAAACATTGGCTGGACACACATATATATTAAGCACACCAGGCATCTGCACTGCTACTTGTGACAAACTCAAATGGCCAACACATCTGCACGCTAAAACCGGAAGTATTATCTAGTGTCTACCAGTGCAACTGATCTACCAGTTAGCAAATCTGCTATTTCAAGAACACTAATTAAATACTGATGAATCACAGAATCATTAGGACTGGAAGGGACCTCTGGAGATCATCCAGTCCAACACCCCTGCCAAGGCAGGGCCACCTAGAATAGGTTTTACAGGAACGTGTCCAGGTGGGTTCAAATGCCTTCAGAGAGGGAGACTCTCCCCAGGTAAGAATTCTATATACAATTAAATATTTTTTATACAATACTACTGTACAGAAAACACAAAACAGGAAATATTTTATATTTCAGTTAAAGAACTTAAGTGAACATTCATTTACAGTAACAGAATTTAATTCTTATTTATCTTCCCTTTTCTACCTGCTGCCTCAGGCTTTTCCATAGTTATCATGTGGCAAGCTTTAAACAACAGACTTAAATTGCTATTTTGATTTGTGAAATCTGAAACTAATAGTTGTTAAGTATTGAAAAGAAACCACTGTATTGGAATTTATCACCACACTGGGAGTAACTGTATATGGCCTTTGGTTAATGTCCAGCAGATATTCCAGTACCATCAAACACCTTCCTTTCAATCTCCAATGCTTTTACACTGCCTAATGTCTCATCTCGTTACTACAAGTTTGACTATTTTAGGGAGCATATGCAGCAAATAAAGAAATCCACCCCTAGTCTCCAGTTTTATTTCAATAAAGCACTATTACAGTTTGGCTCAAAATAATTAACAGACTGGCTGGGTTTTTTTCTTAAGTATCCACTACTCAGTCTATAAAGCCAGACTATTTTGTGGCCTTTAGCCATTTACATGTGAACATCAACATCATCCAATGTGATATTTAAGAATCAAATTTCAGTTACAATTACTGACACCTTTCCAAGATAGTTGGAGATGAGAAATTAAAGTATAACAGGTGTTAATAAGACAAATATTAATTGGCATTCAGTGAGACATCATAAATTTGTCCAGCTTTCCATATATAATCTATAATCTTCCATGAAATCACCAAAAGAAATGAGCATTAGGAGACTGTCAGTTTAACAATATACAAAAGACAAGTGAGTACAAAACACTCATATTTGTACCATGCAAAAGGTCAGTACTATACTACGGCCAACAGTTCGGCTGCAATCCAACCACACAATTACATGAGACAAGTTAATGCTAAGCATGTCTAGGTGTTTTCTCAAGCCAAGACTAACATACTGAATCATGCCAGACACTGTCGTAAGAAGTCAGCATTACAAAAAGATTCCTACTTCCCAATAATCGACTTAAAAAAAAACTAAAAAAAAAAAAAACAACCCAAAATCCCCCCAAAATATAAAAAAAAAAAAAAAATCAATCACTATGATTCCTTCCAAAACCAGGTTCAGACACTACGTGCTCCAAAGGCAGGTTATAGTTGGGTATTAGGTTGCTTGGTCTGGGGTTTTCTCTTGTTTGGTTTTGGGTTTTTATTTTCCCTCCCCACAAAATAATCCCTACAGCTAGTCAGATGCCCTCTTTCAACTCAAATATAAAAAGCTGATTCAACTTCAACATAATTTTATTCAAAATTCCAGTGACTACAAGTACTTCTTATATGAAAGCTCTCATACTGCATTAAATTTAATGAGACAATTAGCCTCTTAAGCCTGAAAAAAACACCAAAAAACAACCCAACAAACTAAAAACCCCAGAAAAACGAACCCACCTCTCTTTATATACATCTTTCCACAGCCCATCAGAATTAAAGAAACTTTCAAGTTAGGATACAGAAGGGTTCCCTATTTATTTCTTGTTCATATAAATGCTTTTGTAATTCATTACCAATATCTTTCATTACTATATGACCCATTATTTGGAGGGCTAAACAAAAAGCTGAAGGACCACCAACAAAAAAAACCAAATACATACACACAACCATCTCTCCCCCTTAAAAACAAACCAAGAACATACCAGAAACAGTTATATTGTTAGCAAAGGCTAACTTAACTAGCAAAGTCTCTTCGCACTTCACTGTCACTTCTGCTCTTTTTGCCATATAAACAATTTTTATGGGTCTGCTCCGCAGAAGGTCTCACCAATCATTATTAAATAGCACTGTTTAAGTAACAATTATGGGTCTACAAAGACTTGTCATTATTTTACATAACAGTACTATAAGGAAGATTAAAATCTCATTTTTTCTACAAAGTGTAAGTCCAAATAAATATGTCAAGAGAGAGAAAGAGCCATATTCACATTAAGGTTTCCATATGTTTCTTTTCTAAAGAAGACAGCCATATTTTGTAGGAGACAGTCCATGAACAGAGAACGCACTGCACATCCAAGAATACTCCAGCTAGTCAAAAATCAATGCTAATGGTGCTTCAGCCCCAGATCTATCCTGGCTCTTTTTTTCTTCACCTCTTTTACAGATGATGTTTCAGACACCATCTTGCTTCATAATGAGTACCTGAATTCCAGGCAAAGTGAAAGCAGTAAAGCAGAACAAACAGCTTTCATTATCTTCTTCAAATATTGTTATGTCGGCATGAAAGTGTTTGGCTCTCACAATGCCTTTTTTATTATTTGAAACATGAATAGGTTCAGAGGAACAGAAGCACAATGAAGGCAATTCAGTACATCTTTTACACGGACACAAATCCATTCTCAGAGCAAACACTGCTTTCTACATTCACCAATACAAAGGTCTAATAGGCATTCCTTACTACACAGCATATCTGCATCCCACAGTAGCAACCTGAGCTATTTCACCGAGAAATCAACTAAAAACGTTCATGTTTTGAGTCTGTACAACTGAATCATTTGCCTATATACATATTTACATAATTACATCGCCTCCTGGATATTTATTCTGTCAGTATACCGAGTTTCAAATAACAATATGAGCTTTTCTGGCTGAGGTAAATCCAACACAAGCTGTAAAAAAAGTCCTCTCATTTTCAACAACCGTACACTACTGGAACCATTCTCTTTGGTTATCAGAAGTTATTAATTCAGGAGAACATTGTCAACATTTCAATTTTATTTTGCATTCTTCTGCCACTCATCTACTCAAGGATATAAAATCTCCTGGAAAAAAAAAACATGCAGAATTTGACAACATGGGTGCTACATCTCAACAAACCCATTTATTTTTTCAGTTTTTTTTCTCTCTCAATTTCTCAATTCATTTTCTCTCTCAATTAACCAGCTTCTCTCTATACGGTGTGTGCTCAACTACCTTCTACCAGTTTGCCTCATCAGCTTTCTAAAATAATTTTCCTCCTTTAGAACGACAACACATTCCCCTCAGTATCCCTGAAACAGTGCCTTGCTATTGCATCTGAAGAGAAAACCCAGAATATCAAAGACCCAACCTCCACAACCTAAACTGTAAGGGAAAAGTAAACATTTGGGTTTTCACCACTCTGAGCAGGGAAAGGAAAACTGCTTTGAACATCAAGAAAGAGATTCAGACCATCTCTTGCCACCCAGAATCTTCAGGCAAATGAAGCAAGTACAATTTAAAGACCATTCACTGTGTTAACATTCATTTTCAGAGATGGACAGTTAGCACATACCTGCCACTTTAACCACTAAGTATATATACTGAAATAATGAAACCAGAGCATAAGTGGAACATGTGGAAGACAGTTTCACCGAGCAGTCACTTAACAGCACTTCTCCCACAGCTTCTCTCCAAACTAGAATACTACTTTCCAAAATAAAACCAGGATCACTAACAGAGTTTTTCCTCAGGTTCATCTACAATTTTTACAGCTCATGCAGGCCAGAGAGACAATCACAATACAATATTCACTACAATTCACAACAATTCATTACAATCCTAACTCAAGATGCCTTTAATCCATTAATCCAAGACGCCTTTAAGTCTCCTTTAACATGCACATTTAGGAGCAAAGAAATAAACATCTACATAGCATAGTTACCTTAAGGTTTTAGTTATGACCCCCAAAACATACTACTACTAAAACTTGATGTTTCCAGAAAGCTGCTTAGACAAACCATTCAGCTGATATATATATAATGCCAATACAATAAACTCTCTTCTCTGAGGCAATACCAAAACAAATATTTCACATACTGTTCCACTGCTGCAAGAGATTTTTTTTTTCCTAAGGGAACAAGAGAGAAATAACCCAAAAGATCATCCTGAAAATTTCACAAGCTTTTTGCATATAGCTCCATGACCATAATCTCTGCCCCATCTCACTACTCCTGACTCTAATACACTGCTGAAAACACTGTTTGTTACTCATATCTGATAGAGCATCATTCACTTACATTCATAACAAACAATCGGTAGCTGCGCCTGGGATTGTTCCGACCCAGGGGCAGGACCTTGCACTCGGCATGGTTAAACTTCATCAGCCCACCTCACAAGCGTGTTGAGGTCCCTCTGGATGGCATTCCTTCCCTCCAGGGTATCAACTGAACCACACAGCTTGGTGTCATCGGCAAACTTGCTGAGGGCGCACTCAATCCCACTGTCCATGGCAGCGACGAAGATGTTGAACAAGACCGGTCCCAACACCGATCCCTGAGGGACACCACTCGTTACTGGTCTCCAGCCGGACATTGAGCCATTGACCACAACTCTTTGTGTGTGGCCATCCAGCCAGTTCTTTATCCACCGAGTGGTCCATCCGTCAAACTGATGTCTCTCCAATTTAGAGACAAGGATGTCGTGTGGGACAGTGTCGAACGCTTTACACAAGTGCAGGTAGATGCCATCAACTGCTCTACCCCTGTCCATCAGTTCCGTACCCCCCTCATAGAAGGCCACCAAATTGGTGAGGCAGGATTTCCCCTCAGTGAAGCCATGCTGGCTGTCACCAAGCACCTTGTTGATTTTCATGTGCCTTAGCATGCCTTCCAGGAGAACCTGCTCCAAGCTTTTGCCAGGCACAGAGGTGAGACTGACTGGTCTGTAGTTCCCTGGGTCATCCATTTTCCCCTTCTTGAAAATGGGGGTTATATTTCCCTTTTTCCAGTCATCGGGAACTTCACCTGACTGCCATGATTTCTCAAATATGATGGACAGTGGCTTAGAAACTTCATTCACCAGCTCCTTCACATCCACAGCTTTTCAGTCTTCTCCATTCATACAAAGTCATTTCTATTCTCAATGTTTTTACAAATAAGCCTTATGAAGAAAGATTTTAACCCACTGTCTTGCCATACTTGGCTATATTTCCTTTTTTCGTACATGTGTTGCTTTCTGTCGGACATCTGAATAAGTGTTTGGTTTTTTTCTACATGAAATAGTAAAAGCAGATGACTCAAAGTCAGGTCAGAAAGTAAAAACAATAGTGATTTCTGAGAGTCTGTAAAAAACTAACATAGCTGTGACTTAAAAATGATCACCTGGGAAGAAATCTGAAGACACTTGGATAGTAGAAAGAGACCAGCAAAGGCAATACTGGTCTAGAAGGCTGTAACCAGAGAAAAGAGCTTGTCATACAACAGAAACTAGAGGAAAAAATAGTAATAATGAAGCAATAAAATACCTTCTATTCAGACCCCTGATGACCCCTAATTCAGACACCTTTGGCCCAGCTAGCTTTACTTTTTCCCTAAAATGAGTTATCAAGATAAGAGTCAACTCTTGAGAGATGAAAACAAGAAAAACACGGACATTACTACAAGCATTCCTTTCCTCATTCTTAAGAGGAAGACCATGTGTCCTCTGTGAAACAACCCAGTAGGCTCAGCCACTTCCTTGAACACTAGTCTCTAACTGCCTACCTTACCACAAGTATTGCCATCAGAGAGTCACCCCATAGTTGCTAGGAGTCTTAGAGAAAAAGTACTGCCACCTTGAAAATTCTGTAGTGAAAAAACAAAACACAGTAACAATGAAAGAATAAAATATTTACAAAGGTATCTTTTCTCTCCTGTGAATTTTTACTTACTGAGTAATAATGCAGGTCTTAAAAAGTACCATGTGACAAATGATTGCTGCCCACTACAGAGCCTCTCTAGTATCACATTTGTTAAAATTTCATGCTGCCAGAGGCTTTAATGATGCCTGAAAATTTTCTACTTTTAAACACTGAGATGAACTGGAAAGTGAAAAATATGTCAAATTATTTGGAAAAAAAAAAAAAAAAGCTCATTCAGAAAATGGTGGATAAAACCAAGGGCCTCAATGAAAAGTGAGTATTGCAAAAGAACTGTGAACTGACATAAATCTACGTTTGTGGCTTAGAACAACAAAAAGAAAGTCATGTCCATCATAACATAACAAAAGAAGAACTACTGCATGCCTAGGGTATTGGTGTTAGTCCCTATTGCCAAAACAGCACAAGTACTTCATGTCCAGGAGGACAGGCTCCATTGAAAGAAATTCGTCTTTATTGCTCTCAGCCCTAAAACTGAAAGGAAGTACTTCATGATGCAAAGCAAAACACAGCACTAGGAAACAAGCATCTGAACAGCAACATAAGCTGAAGAAGAAAGCATGACTCATGTCACTGTATGTTTTACCTATAAAAACCCCTGCATGCCAGAAAAAGGCATTTTATTAACCCTGATCATGTGGCCATGCATCAACATTACTGAATAATCACAAGAGATCATAAGTCTCTCCACTGCCGTCACAAAAGCCTGGTGGTTTCTTCCATTAAAGCCAGGCACACATTCCAAACGAATAGTTTTTAATAGCATATTATATATCCTATGTGTTACAGACCCTTACAATGAAGACGCTCCAGACACAGCACAATTTATTTGCCCTACGCTCCCAACTCTTTCACTGCTTCGCAACCTTGTGACAGCCTAAGCAAGAGACTCCTCACCCCATCCTAACAAAATTAATTCTCTAGCCTAAAGCAAAGGAAAACAAACTACATTAGAAAACAGATCTCTCAAAAAAGGCAAGCTAACTGCAAAAATCAGCTGCTGGTATAATGTTTTAATAATTACCATTTTCCCAAATGAACATATATGTAATAGATGAAAATGAACATGGCAAATCTGAAAAATAATCTCAGAAAATACTTCAAATTTTTACTAATAAAAAAATCTCGTCAGAAAAAAAATTATTAAAAAATTGCTATACAACACTGCTTACAGAGTTTGCATAAGACCCTATGTACTAATATTTACTAACCTGGGTATTGTCATGAGAAAACTGTGCTTTTTAATTATATTTTGAATTTTTTCTTTTTTTGAAAAAAGCTAACTTAATGAACAGAAGAAGAAAACAGAACCATCAATATGATAGAAAAGAGGCGACATAACCGAAACACAAAACATTTTATTTCCATTAACTAGTTATTTGTTATTATCTTTTCTGCAAATGAGTATCACTGAACATACTGACAAAAAATAGCCAGGTGAATCCAAACCAAACCTACTGAGATGTCTTGCATGTACCTGTGACCCATTAATGAATTAGAAAACCAGCAGCCATGAAACCGTAACTCAATGAAATCTCGGACTAACAGAGCAGAGTAACTGTTACAGAAATAAATCTACAAATCCCCTTAAAAATTGAAAGACACAAGCAATGTGCTTTGCCATTTTAGTAAAATAGTAAAATGCTCCTTAGTAAATCTTATGCATTCTAAATTAAGTCTATAGGTCCTGGCGATCATCCTATTTTGTGCCACATCTCAGATCACGTAGTTTTGCTGCAAGTTATTTTCCTTTAGAATACCTAAGCACCTCAAACTTTCTGACCTTGAAATCACCAGAAGCTATCTAGTCAAATTATAGAAATTTCGATAAATAGAACTTTCTAAATTCTCTCCTTTGGTGCTATATGCACATCCAGTAATCAGACTCTGTTCAAAGTTAACAAATCAAATTTCATTTTGCCCTCTTTTAAATCCCCTGACTATTCCCAAGTTGTCTCTCTTTTCTTCTGCTTATCTTTTTATAGCCCTTAAAGAGAAAAATCATCTCTCCTACAATTCATCCAGCATTACTGTGTTCAGATTCTCTACGTCAGAAAAACTGCCAGCCATCACAGATGAACCTCCCATTCCCCATCGGTACAGCTCCAGTACAAGGCAGATATGCAAAGTGGAATTCACCATGTTAGCACACCCGCTGGGTCTGAGGACAACCACCTCTTTTAACATCTGTGGAGCAACAGAGGGCAGCCTTTTCCTCTGGTGAGGTCTTTCCACACATGCTTCAAGGTTCTCAATAAAGCAGAAGAAAGTGGTTTTGTGCCACATATACCTCTCCCTTCACACTGGGCTTCCCCTCCAAGCCTCAGAACTCTAGTGGCATAAAGGAAACAGCATTTTCTATGGATTAAGGCACTGGAGATACAGTATAATTGCCATGGTCTTTATAACCAAATGCAGCCAAATCAGAGAGGTATCTGTCCCATAGTTTTCATTAGCAAAACAATTCTAGCTTTAAGTCCAAGAACAAGAATGTAACTGGAAAACATATAAATATTTATAGAACCTTAAGTAACAAAATGGCTCTGAAATACTGATGGACTCATTCCAGAGTCAGTTTAACACAGCAAACAGTTACAATTATTCCTTCAAACGTGGAGTTGAAAATACTTCTGGCAACCATTTAGCAATACAAAACCTATGAAGAGAAACAAATTTCAAACTCATTTCTTCCCTCTAACAGAGCTAACAAGAAACAGCAAAGCCAGAGGAGTATCACTTGCCCACATATTCTTACCTCCTAGATCTGACTATGCACCTGCCACAGAATGACTGACAAATTACACCTATTGAAAGCAATTAGTTCAATCAAACACAAACTACACAGATTATAGACTAGGAAGCCAACCAGAAAAACGCTTTGCTAGCAAACATAACGAACCCCAAACAGCTCATTAGTGCATGACAAGAGTTTCCAAACCATGGTCTGTAGACAACTTGCAGTTGTCACACCAAAACTTTTCTTACCAGATTCTGAAGCATAAGCGCTGCACTGCAAGCTGTGCATGACCTGCCTCACCTCACAGCTACTTGTGGTGCTTTCGGCAGGCACCAGCCAACACCAGACATCTTGTGCCCAGAGACTCTCCTTGCCCTGCCAGCGTCTCAGCGTGGTGCAGGAAGACTGCTCTGGCTTCTCCAGTCACATCCCTCTTGCCACACACAGGGAGCTAAGGGAGAGGAATCCTTCAGCTCTTCCCCTTCATAGCTACTTGGCATCAATGTGACAGTGAGGAGGGGAGAAAGCAAGCCGCTTGGCTGGTTCTTGAGTTAATGCAGCCTAAACAAGCACTGCTGTAGTTTGCTCTAAGCTGGACAGTTTCCCATCTGCAGGGTTCACTACTGTAAATAAGCAGATCTCAATCACACGGTTGCTTCCTCATCCTTCTGCAACACCTTGCTGCAGATGCTGCCAAGAAGGAACCTAGGATCCTGATCCATTAATCTCATTCCATGCAACCAACCTCTGCAAAGGAAACTGCCAGCAGTTTCAGAACTCATTTCTCCAGCAGAGCAATACAACGCAAATAGGGCGCCTTCCTCAGGTAACAGCTGTAACATACCGACCTTGCTAGAACACAACACTTAGCCTTTCAGGCTGCACAAACTGTAACTCTGGTGCCAAGCAAAAGGTATCGCCACAAAGTGCAAACAATCCAAGAAACCGTTTGCTTACATGTCAGGGGCCAAAATCCAGCAGCACCCAAGCAGCAAGTCCTCTGTTCCACACACTGTCCGCACGCAGCAGCCGCCGCAGGGCCATCCCAGCGGCAAGCCTGGAGCCAGGGTGCAGGATTTTTCCAAGCGGATCGGTGCAGCTCCCCCGTTTCGGCAGCAAGGGAACTGCGAGGGTCTCTGTGGGAAGAGACCGCGTCCACCACAGCCCCGCTGCGGGGCCAGCAGGAGGCCGCCGGAGCGCGCCACGGGCCTGTGACGCCGCTGCGAGCACATGGCGTCGGAATGGCGGGCACCGCCGGAGGGGACGGACGCGGCGGCGGGGCGGGAGACACGGCCGCAGGCACCAGGGCCCTGGGCGGTCGGCGGGGCTGGGGGCATTACTGAGAGGAAGGGGCTCTGGCAGAGCGAGGGACGAGGAGCAGCGCAAAATGCCTGCGCTCACCCCTCCCTCAGGGAGGAGTGCGACCCCCAGCCACAACAAGGGAGGGGAAGGGGCTCTGTGGTGCGGCCGACACCGGCAGAGGCCTGGAAGGGTACTTCCCCCCAGGTGTTCCAGTTCTTGTCATCTTCGTTTCCCAATCAGCAATCAAGTGTTTAAGTTAGATTACCTGTGTGCAGTCTCTTTTCCCCAGCGAGTGATCTCTCCATCTTTGTTCTGACCCATGAGCTTTCCAACTCCTGTTCTTCCTAGTTTGCTCATCGTGGCAAAGGAGCAAGCAACAAGCTAAGCGAATGCTTTGGTCCTAGCTGGGGCCAACCCACCACACCAGAGCATATGGTAAAGGACTGTATGGTTCATTGCCACATTCCACAGCAGTGTGCACAGCCTCCATCATTAACGGAATAGAATTGTAATTGCACATCGGGAAGTCACCAAGGACATAAACACAGGCCCCAGTCCTTCCCATTTCTTCCAGTGACTACAGCCATAGTTTTTTGGTTATCTGCTATAAGTCTCAAGGTTCAGACCAAGTGTCCATACCCTAGTAGGTACAGCACAGGCATTCCACAGACATTTCTTCAGCCAGAAATCCATTATAGGGTTACCTGCAGTCAGAAGGGCTGGCCTGCCGTGCAAAAGTAATGTGTTCCAGCCCCACATCCCAGTTCACACCAACACACACGTCTCGGCTTCTGCTGGCAGCGCAGTGAAGGTCCAGTACCAGCAGCTTTGCCCTAGTGAATGAGCTGCTGAGGGAGAATGACACCCACAGACTCTATCCTGTACTCACCGCCCGCTGTAGCATGCTCAGGTGGAACACGCACATTTAATTAACTCCCATTACAGCTAGGTTTTGCTTTGCTTAAAAAAAATACCAAGTGTTCAGGTAGCATGAACCCCATTCTCAAACTACTTTAGATATTTTTGTACTGTGTTGGAACTCTTTTTCCAAATGCATTTGGAAACAGAACATTTGGAATTTGGAATCAAAACACTTCCATTCTCTTCTAACATGCCTCAGGTCTTGCTTATCTTTTCCATAACAATGAGTGTTAGAGGATCAAAAACTCTTACCTTTAAAATCTTCACCTCAAAGCCTTCAAGCAAGGCCACCAGATTTCATAAATTGTCATCAAATCCACCCACTTGGCTGCCTTATTTACCTTTGAAGACCAACAAAAAGTACAGCCAAGTCCTTTGATCAAGGGCAACGCAGCATCCATAAATAATATTGCTGTTGCTGGTATTCTCCATTTTTTCTTCATACTTTTTCTTTAAAGAATCTGTTTTACTTAAAAGTCTGCACAATATTCTGATCACACTGTGTTACCTTTTTCCAGTAAGGAATCAGTACATTGAGAGCACAAAATCTTCCCCCTTTCCTCAAAAGGCAGCAGGGGCAGAAAAACAGTTCATACAGATCAGTCTTGCATGTTTGTATCTACAGAATAACAGAAGTATAAATCATTTCTGAGCAAGTCCAGAAAGTTCTTTCTATTTCCAGTATCTTGCTGGAGGTAAAAACGTAAGCTTTTCACTGAAAATACAAAGATAAATTACATAAAGCATACCTCCATAAGAAAAGATCCCTAGTATAGGGATATTTTTTACCTACATTTAACCTTGTCTAAATTTAACTGTGGCCAACTTATCAGAGTGTCCAGCCATGAATACATGGGCCACAGTTCAGCTTTTTTGCTTTCTGAGAAACAGGAATTGAAAACTTACAGCACATAGGCAAGCGTGGATTTTGAATGCAAAATGCAAAGCGGTAGCATGCATCTTTGTTCATGACTTTGTAAATTCTTAATCTTCCTCTTCTTTACCAGCAGTTTTTCCAAAGAGCAGACAATCAAACCCAAAATGCTTTGCTGTGTCAGCACAGCCTCAGTTGGAGTGCTAAGATCCAGTTAACAGAAAGACAATGAATGCGTGAAAACAGGGGAAAAAAATGGCTGAATTAATCTGTTGTTGGTGGTTTGCTTGAATTTTATTAAAGCATACATGAAAACTGCTAAGAGTATTAAAAGGATCAGCCTGCAGAAATAATAATCTTGTTTTATTTATAGTCAGGGTCATGGGAAGTCTGTCCAGATATATATAAAAAAAATACAGCTTCCCAGATTAGTTTTTGGTAACAATTTGAAGAATGAACTGCTATGGGAAAGTTTAAATTCTCATCAAATACACCTGAGTGCCCTTGGCTCCAAAGAGTTTGTACTTCCTGGCACTCATTAAGCAGCAAGTATGAAGGCAATTGTAAATGTGAGTGTAGCCAGGACAAGTTTTTGTGGTAACCCAGTTTTTACTAGGAGTACATGCAACTGTAGTGTGTACAGACTGCAGTGTGTGATCATGGCTAATTACAGCATGATTAAAATATTATTCGAATAAATAAATTTGGCAAAAAAAACACACAAACCACAATTACTTTATTAATTAATAAAAGCAATCACTAGCCTTCTATTAAATATCCCATAACAGAAGTCTGCTGCACATGGTATTAAATTAACACTTATCTCTAAAAAGAATGTTGATGGCAAGAGGATGCCTTTCTTGTGTAGTTACTGCATTGTTAGGTGCTCGCACAACAAAATTCATCTTCTGTCACTTCTGCTTCACAGTTTAAAAAGCTGTTTATTCTGAGTACTGCATCAAGAAAGTACATCATCACAAACAAAGCAGTATGGAACAGAGCCTGAACCTCAAGATAGTCATTGACCTTGAAGAAATTATTCTATCTCAAATCAGTTTGTATTCTTATGTGCCCTGTCATTCACCCTGTTGCTGTACTTGGGTAAGCGGAGAGGTTCTGCTCTCTATCGTGTCATAACTGGACAGGTAAAATCTTTGTAATTGACACACTTCCATCTGGATAGCCATAGCTGTGGCTTCAGACAATCTTTACACAAACACTACCAGACTTAGTCGTCACCGTACGGATGAATTGTATTCATCCTTATGAAAGTTTTCCTTTCATAAAGGTATGCTTTTGGTTTTATCCTTTCAGGAAAATCAGTAAAAGATGCTGAATCTTAACAGTAAATCCACATAGTGGCATTATTCTCCAAAGCATCCAAGCTGCAGGCTACCATCTCTGGAAGCAGCTTTCTGCTAAACCTTGCAGAATCTGGCAGACTGTGACCAGAGCCTTGAACATAATATATCCATTTAAAACAACAGGGAGACATCAACACGTTCTAGCAGGCCCTCATGTCCTATACCACAAGGAAGAGGAATAAGGATACCTTTGTAATTCCATAAAGCGGAATCACTATATTCTCTGCAGCACATTGAATAATCCACTCCGTTCTTGCTGTTCACTGCAAGAAATGAATAGACCCTAGATGACAAGTTCTGTGTCACACAAAACAGGTGCCCACCTGCAGCAAGGTGCCTCAGGAAGCATTCCCCTTTGAGCTGACTGCCATAGGACTGTTTTTTCTCTTCAGAAATGCTGCAATTATCTTTGTCAACACTGCAGGTAGGTAAAATGTTGGTGTCAGGTGTCTGCCAGCTGGAATGGAGCCTGGAATGCAGCACCTAGGGTCCCAACTGTTCGGTATCTCTTCCATTACATTCTCAAAGAGACAAGCTTGGCCACTGCCAAAGTCATTAACTTTTCTAGTGAAGTGCATTCATTAACCATTATGAGAATCTACAGCAGCACTCAGGTAGCACGTGGTCTTACAGCATCACACTGAGATGTATTCTTTCTCCAGACATATACTAATACCTGCCTGCATGTCATATTTCCTTCCTTATTAAGATTCGTATCTATCATTTATAGCCCATGCCCCATTTTCCTACCTTCATCAAGAATACAGCTTTGTGTTAATGCCTTCATTTGACTGAATGTGCACTGCTAGGCAGTTCATGTACAAGCTACTTAGCTGTAGATTCCCAGATGAAAATAATGTATACTAAATTCAACGATGACAAATTCATCACTTCTACCATTCTTTATTTCTGTCACCACCTTTCCTGTCCACCTTGATCACTTCTGTCCTTAATACTGCTTGACTGTTATACAAAGCAAAGGACTTCTCTAGTTCTTGAAGTAGAGTAGGACAGTTCACTGAGAAACCTCTTACAACTCCTGCTCTTCTGCTTCTCAGCACTGCAGAGGACTGCACAAAGACTATGTATTTTCTATCACCAGCAAAGTCAAAGCTCCTCATGGTGACCTATCAAAAACTTCCTCAACTTCTGGAACTCATCAGAAATTAAAAAAGTACCTATATTACAAAATGAGACAACAGAAACATAATTAAGATGAATGCAAAGCCCAGCTCAACCTAGCCAACCTTTTAGGCACACCTAAACCCACTGGATAATCTGTGTCTGACTCCCGCCAGCGCAGCACCCTCTCTTCAGAGCATCATGACAGGGCATTTGGGTGTGTGGAGCTCAACAACCCCCACATCAACATAGAAGAGGGGCAGAGGCCTAAAGCTGCCTTGTACAGAGCCACCACTTTGCCCTGCAAGGTTGCGAAAGGAAGGCTGAGAAAACTTGCCCTTATTGGCCTCAGCTCAGAAGCAGGCGCCAGGGCTGTTCAGCAAGCAAACACTGCCAGTCTTACCTACACAGACGTACGTACCAGTTTCAGCTGCACTTCATCACACACTTTTAAGACCGGAGGCTTAAATATTACACAGTGTCAGTGTTGTCACTTCTCTCTCCAAGAAATGTTGTTGTCTCACCTATATAAATGTCATGCTGTAACCGAGTTCCTGTATTTCACCCTGCTCAGAAGCAGGTAAAACAGCCACATTCCTTCTCTGACATGATTAGGAAGGATATCCAGTGATGCACTGCAGCAAAGCAACAGCCCCAGGTTATCTTGCAGAGGTAGGTTAAGTTTTTTTACATTAAAACATAGGCCTTTAAAGCATAACATTTTGTGAAAGGTGGATCATGCAGCAACTCCAAATTTAGGTTTCCTAATGAGATGATCTGGGAAAACATTTGTCTCACATTAATACAACCATGTCCAGCCTGATCTTCCTTCTCATAAAGTGCTCTGTGCAGGTACAGAAAGCCTTTAGAAGAACATGCTCCCTTTTGCTTAAAGTATTCTAAAAATACTGCTTCTTAATGAGGAGCTCATTTGCATGACAAATTCTCTGTGCACCGTCAGATACATCTTTAAATGAAGATGTCATGCTTACAGGAGTTATTCTGCACACAAATGACTTCTCACCAAACTTTGCTTGTGACAAGTTCATTTCATTTTCATCATCATATGCTTTGACAGCAAGGTAAGAGAATTACAGCTTTTCCACAGTGAGAATCCTTCACTCCTACAGAATTTGGCCAAAGGAATACTATCCAGTTGAGTTCATCCCTACTTTCCTGGCCAAATATTTGAAAGCAATCAGTCACTTACAAAGCTAACAGGTAGTACGTAGATTACCCGTGTTTTCCACTGGCATTCTCACAGGAGTAAATGCAATTATTAAAGAAGAAGAAAACCATTACAGGCTATTCTTCCCCCCACTTAAATTAATTTTAAATTAAAGAGTCGATAAAACCATCAAGGCTTTAAACTGGAGAAAAATAGCATGAACATCTCATTTAAAAAAAAAAAAAACACAAAACAAAACTTGCAATGTCTGCTCTCAAATACTGAAACCAGTATTCTTCAGCTGTCCACACAACACAGAGGAAGCTCGGTATTGAGAGGCCAACCTATGTATAAGCCTTCTATCTTGAGAGAAAGCAAATTTAGGAGTTAATTCCTCCTCCAAGATATGCAGAAAACATTAAATCCGTCAGGAAAGCCTTGGCCATGTCACAGAAAGCGGACAGCAGTGCAACTTCAATCGCAGGTTGAAAAACTTCCCTTTCCTAACCCCACCTTTACCAATGTCTGCAGCACCCACAGTGATGGTTTGGATGTGTTGCCATGGGAGTAAGCACGCCTCCTCAAGTGTTCAACCACCTCTGCCAGTCTCAAGACCAGGCTAGTGGGTTCTCAGGGAGCCAGCACTCATGCTTCCCTGGAAAGAAAACACACTAGATTTTCACATGACATCCCAAAAGCTTGGTGGTGGAAATGAAAAACGTTTCTTACTGTACCTAAGTCTGAGAACACACAACAGCTGTGCACCAGAAAGCTCTGACCCTGTACACTTGTTTTCTCTCTCCTCAGCCTGAAAACTTTGGGAATTGATGATGCAGTCATGTAGGAAACCTGAAACAGACTGTTTCCACCATCACCCCACTTACTTTCTCAGATTTTATCTGCTTCAGTTTCCCACTCAAATCTTATATTAGATTTTTTTTCTTCTGCTGCTTTCTCTACCTCCAAGCTTTTCCCTTTTCTTACATAATACTGAATAAATATTTTATAGCCAAAGAGGATTTCTACCTGTTATGCAATTCCATTTCTGGAGGCAGCTTCCCATCTTTTTCTTATGGATGGAGCCTTCACTGAAACCAGAAGCTGCACTAATCCAAGAAAAGCGTGCCTAAACAGTTATATTTATGCTACATTAAAAATGCTAAATGGCATGAAATTTCATTGCTTCAATATGCATATGGGGTTGACAATATTGAAGAAAATATTAATGCATGGATATAAACATCAACACAACTATTAATTTCCACATTATGAGGGACCAATTTCTGTGTGCTAAGCAGATGCACCACAGCTAAGGTGAAAAGAAGTCACATTCTAGTTCTGAAACAGGCCAGGATACATGTACGTGCTTTGGATGCTCAGTTTCAGATGCTTCCCAGAGCCGGAGAGGTTCTGAATAGCCTCCTTTAAAAAGTGCTCAGAACAGAGCTCACCAAAACCTGAGACGAACTCTTCCAGTTTTGGACTGCAATCTCTATCCAAAAGCTAAAAGCTGTTTCTTCAGCTCTGTCTACAGCTTTTAAAAATCAAAAAGTAATGATTTTCACCTCTCTCTAGCCACCCACCTGTTTGTTTACACAGAGTAAACCCACTACAGGAATTATAATGCTGGATAGAACAGGAAGGCACCTGGGTTGTAAAAAAGGCTTTAAATGCTCGTCAACATACAATCAGTCAGCAGTGGATGGCAAGAACTCTGCATAGCTGAGAGCCTGATGTTTCCAGACAGGACAGCAGCAGTGGCTACAGAAGCAGACCAAGCTGGGTGCTGATACAGCCTAATCTCCCTCACCAGAGGAAACGCTTTCATTACTTTATCTCAGCAGCATGTTTAGCTTCAGCATTAGGGTTTTCTGAAGAACAGTTATTTTAAATGTTAAAAATTAAAACATTAGTTGTGATTATTTCCCTCCCTTATCAGTTACGAATCAATAACACAGAATCGCAGACTGGTTCAGGTTGGAAGGGATCTTAAAGCCCACCCAGCTCCAACCCCTACCACAGGCAGGGACCCCTTCCACTACAGCAGCTTGCTCCAAGCCCCTGTGTCCAACCTGGCCTTTAACACTGCCAGGGATGGGGCAGCCACAGCTTCTCTGGGCACCCTGTGCCAGCACCTCAGCACCCTCACAGGGCAGAACTTCTGCCTAAGAGCTCATCTCAGTCTCCCCTCTGGCAGGTTAAAGCTATTACCTTTGGCCTGTCCCCACCTGCCCTTGTAAAAAGTTCCTTCTCCATATACTCATACAGTGTATATATATATATATATATATATGCATATGCTATATATATACATATACTACATATAAAGATGTTCCCTCACCAATAACATTCAGAGACAAAAATATATTAAAATGTTAGCTTTAAATTTGATGACAGCAATAACAATACAAAAGGTTCAGGTGTTGCACTGCCATCATCTCCTTTCAGTAGGTGTCCTGAATGTTTAATATTTTAAGAAATGCAAAGAAGATTCCATAAAGCTATTAAATTATAATTGGATTTAATATCATCAGCTGCTTTCACTTGCAGTTCTGTGCTAGAAAGCAGATTACAGGAAAGAAGCCTCATGTTTTTACTTGGTTGCTTGAATCACTTCAAGGAGATCATGTAATAGGCAGAAAGCTCACATTTCTCCCATCCATGTTCAATAAATGGCAACATGGAACAGCACAAACCAGGTTTTCAAATGGGTGCAGCATCCTGGGTTCTGCATTCGAAACGAGTAACTAACTCTGTGCTCAGCACCAAGCACTTTACATCGCGCCATGAGAGCAGCCTGTGCGGGAACCCACATCTGCGAACACAGAGCGCTGCTAAGGTGCTGCCAAGCACATGGATCAGCCAGGCCGGAGCTCCCCTCGGCCCCGCAGCTCCCCGAGGGTACCGCACCGCACGTGCGGCACTGCTGAGCGCGAGAACACGCAGGGCTCAGCTCTCTGTGCCCCTTGACGGCCTCATACCTTGGTGGGCAGCGCTGTGCAGCACCCTGGATACAAGTTGTGCCCGACCTCAGCCCTGGGCCTCACACAGGGAGCAGCACCCCAGACACAGGTTGTTCTCAGCCTCAAGTCTGGGGGCCCTGCAGGAAGCAGCCTCCAGGAGCCTCCAGGATCCCCTCACAAAGACCCTGGAGCAGCCAGCAGCAGGCCAGCCACAGGGGCCAAGCATGCTGGGATTCCCACAGCTCTCAGACTCCACCAGACCACCAACCCTGGGCTCTTGGTCCACGTTCAGCAGATCAGACGCTGCCGAGTCAAACACAGCAGTCTAGATGTGAGCAGGAAGGATGCGGCTGCTGCAACTGGGAAGTGCCGCATCCGGCAAGCACTGCGAGTTCAGGCATCACTGAGCACTAAACCATCCCCTCAGCCCGCAGGAAGGGAGGCTGCTGACAGAGCCTGCGCCTCTGATCTTCATTTATCCCGAGCAGATCGCATTATCAGCAATGGAATGAACCCTCTGCAGAGAGGGAGGTTTAACGTCTAGTCTTTTGTCCTGGATCTTTAAAACCCTTTGTAACAAATAATAGCTCAAAGCCCATATTCTTTCTGTCTTAAAGAGATGTCAACTCAATATTTGACATTTGAATACAATTATCTTCTACTGCAGATAAACCAGAACTGAAGATAAGGCAAAGGATGAGGGAAGTGTTTGCCCCCTCCCCTCATGTGGGCTCTGTCACAACTCAAGGGCTATTGTACACATTTGAGAAAATTCCACTGGCCAAGGACGGGGAGCAAGAGATGTATTAGCACTCACACAAATGCACCCACATATATATACATATGTATTAAAAAAGGACACTTGGCTGAAGGAGTTTGCAGAAACATAGCTGCTAAGCTCAGGGACAAATCTGCTGAGCACCTGAAGCCCATATTGTCTATTTATCAGTTAAAGGGATGAAAAACATGCATTCACCAACCCTACGTAGTCAGGAGGGTAACAGCACGTGCACACATACTCATTCCTCCACAGACAGATGTGGTTGGCAGAGAAATTACAAGACTGGAATATCACTAACAGGGATTTGAAACAACTGGTTGGATAAGGCACCCAGTTCCTTCAACCCTCAAAAAGAGAGAGAAAAGAAAGGCCAGTTTTATTTATCAGTTTCCCACTGCAGAGAAAGGCTGTCTTTAGTCTTTGAGCAAACAGAAAAGATAGAAGCAGCAGACATTGTCCACTGACTGAGCCAGCAGCGTAAGCACTTGGTTTGGGGGCACCAGCCTCTCAGGGGCTTTTTCTTGTCATTATAAGGAGAATTTTTCAAACAACTTTGAGCATCTCTAAATAACAACTCGTAATCAAATGAGGTTTTATACTGCCTATGCTATAACACACATTAAACCTGCACAACCACAGAGTTCAGTCTGCATCTAATAACCTCAGCTGGCTCCTGGTGCCACATGGCTTTCCATCCTGCTTTAGCATGAGCAGAATAAGCTTCCACTTGCCTAGACATGCACTGATGTGTTTCTGAGCGACAGCACAGGCAGGAGAGGCTAACAAACAGGAGAGGCTAACAGCAAAAGAGCAGAGCTAGCCCAGTACTCCCACCAGGAGCAAAGAGCTGCATTACAAGCAACAATGCCAACTCCTGTGCCTGAGAAGAGTGTCAGCAGAACTCACAGTGTCTCTAGTTAGAAGATGAATGTCCAGGATATCTGTCAATCTCGAACATGAAAACAAGCCTGGTGACATAGTTCTATACCTGTGGCTGTAAAACCTTTTATATCTACCATAATGTCAACTTGTTCTGCTGTTATCTCACTCTCTGGGCATAACTACCACCAAAGAATATTTTGTACTGAGAACTGCACGGACATATACCTCCAACATTGGCAAAAAGTGCTGTTTACAGCTGTTTTGGTTACTGTATAAGCCATCAGTAGTGCTGAAGGGTTAGAGTTCGAGATCAACAGATCAAGGTTTTAACTCTTAAAATACATTTGGGTTATTCCCACTGAGAGTCAGGCAGCGATGGTTGACAGAAGTACTAATATGCAAAAACTACAGTAACATCACATTAACTAGTCACAGAAAGAGCTAAATGCCATTTCTATCCTGGGGAGCATTTAGTGTCTGTGTAAACTTGCCCATTCACTCCCTTCTGCTCACCCTATACCTTCCATGAGCACCATAAAAATGCACTGACAAAGCAACTTCAGTGTCTTTATACATGGCAGCACTAACATCAGACTTTCCCATGTTGGCAAGAATGCTGGGAGTGGGGGCAAGTCTCTAATGATACAGAGCCTTTAGAATCAGTACTTCATCCCTAGCAAGCGCAATTCAGACTTCAGCCAAACTGCTGATTAGTCCTGTGTAAGTCTGGTACCAAAAAACTGGAAGACCCTACAAAAGACACTTTGATCCTTTTGAACAGCCATGCAAACATTTAGCTGCCACTTCTTATTTCTTGTCTTGAATTCCAAAAGGAGTAAAACTGCAACATAACTCTGATTTTATTTTTTGTCCAGAGTAGAACCTTTGAAAGGTTGATTACAGCTAAAAGTTTAAAAAGAACAAGAAGCATTTAAAGAGATTTCAAAGCTGTGCAAATGAGTTTTTAATCTTCTTTCTTACTTTATCCCACTCCTATAAGAAAACACATCCTAAGGAGTGTTTCACAGGCTGCACTCCTCTGAGAGTTAAATTTTGCTGCTCTGCTTTTTTCTTCTTTAAGGCCAACTGTATGCTCTATTTAGTTCTGCCTTCCCACTCACACACAACACTTCAAAATTTACAAGTTACAGCGATATCAACTGCTTAGATAAAATTTATTCCCTCTCCCAGAAAACCTTGCTTCTCTTTAACCTTCAGCCACTGCAGTTACCGTAAAGCTATTACTATCAGGTTTCACATGCACACTGAAGTCCACCACAGTGAGTAGAAAAGTTCCTTTAAAACACATAATCAACAAAAAGCAGGAGGTAATGTAACCCTTCTGAAGGGAAGCTTTGCCCAGGCACAAGTCTAGTCACAGCTCCATGAAAGAGATTTAGGACTCACTAAGACATTTGAGAACCATCAGCTTCTGCAGCTAGAAAAACCAGTGTGTCTCAGAAAAGGCTGCTGTAACTAGCACAGGGATGTTTAGCCAGAAAATTAAGTGTGCTTTTGACAAAGTTTTAAAGGGTATTGAATAGCAAGCTGAGGCCTTAAAATAAGATATTCATTCCCAATGACAGGACAAGGGGGAATGGCTTTACCCTGACAGAGGGGAGATTGAGATGAGCTCTTAGGCAGAAGCTCTTCCCTGTGAGGGTGCTGAGGCGCTGGCACAGGGTGCCCAGAGAAGCTGTGGCTGCCCCATCCCTGGCAGTGTTCAAGGCCAGGTTGGACACAGGGGCTTGGAGCAAGCTGCTCTAGTGGAAGGTGTCCCTGCCTGTGGCAGGGGATTGGAGCTGGGTGGGCTTTAAGGACCCTTCCAACACAAACCAGTCTGGGGTTCTATATTCTCTAAAGCAATTCAAAACCAGCCTTTTCTAACACAATAATATTCCCCCACTAGCTCCTGAAAGACCTGTGAGGCAGCTTGCATGCCCAAGTCCCATGTCCTACACACTGCAGTGAGGTAAGCGGGGGAAAAAAGTACATAAGAGGAGGAAAGATACAAGATGGGAAAAGGCTTTTATTTTATTTGTATTTCTGTCTTCTTGCTCATCATGAGCAAGACTCCTCAAGTATTAATTCTGCTTTCCAGAAATGACACCAAGAGGCAATTTTGAGTTATCATTCTGAAATATGGGCTAATTTTAGGATGAATAACATGCTATTAACTGGAATGCAATTATAACCATTTGCACCAAAAGTGAAATATAATGCACTATTTCAGAGTTTTCAAGCAAATATTTGGCTAAACTGGTTTACAGCAATGCACGGAAAGCTGCTATAAAACAACAACATCGCTTTTGTCACCTACAGCACCCATTTATATCATAGTTTTTACATAAATAGAAGTTCCAGAGAATACCTGCAAGGCTTCTGGAGCAGCAGAGGCTTTTGAGAAATCCACAACCATCCAAACTAAAAATATTTACTTCTTTTTACTTTTCTTTCTTTTACAAAGTTTCTGCATTATACATGCCCAGTAGAAATACCTTTGCCTCAAACTAATTGAAATCATCAATCTGGAGCAAAGAGAAAATAAAGCACTCAAGAAAAAGCAAAAACTAAAATTTACAGCTTACCACCCTCGACCCAGGCAGCCTAAACCTGATTTGACACAATAAATCTCAAGTATTAATGTTGCCCACCATCATCCTATAAGAGCAACTAATCTCCTTAGCTGCAATCCACTGACTGGAAACATATTGAATGCACTGTGTGAGCAGTTTGAAATGACAACAAAGTGCCAGAGAGAGACCATAAAGGTCCCATAAAACATTCTGTAAGAAGGGAAATGAAGGAAGAGCTAGACATGGCCAGCAGAGACCAGACCAAATCAGGAACAAAAAACGGTGAGCCTCAAGATTTGTAACACTTCCAATGGACCTACCTCATCACGGAAATTTTCTGTTTTCCTTTGGGAAGCAGAAGATGGCACCTTGTGCACATCCTTTTCATCCTCTTCATAGATGCAGAATATTCAAGTGGCTTGAAGTTCTGTGAGTTCCTTTGAAATGCCCACAAGTTCTAGTTTAGTTTTGTTGCAAGTGATACTCTGGAAAGCTCAGCACACTGCTCCTGCAGCCCCAAGCCTGGGGTCTGTATCAGATCAGGCTGTGTTCTTGCTGGATGCCGGGACCAATTTAGTACCTGCACTTGGTGAGAACAGCTGGCAACTGAGAAACAAGGGAGCAAATGGGAGAGGGAAAAGCAGCCTGGGTGAAATTCTGACCCAATTCAAGTCAGCTATGATTGATTTAAATCACTAACGAGCAAAAACCAAGCCACCTCCTTTCCTTTTCTAGCTCATTCAGTGAAATAAAAGCTTCTTTTACCATTCTGATTGGAATGATGTTGGACTGGTATGATTTTTCATGACACTACCTTGCCTCAGAAACCACCTTCAAACCATCAGTAATAACTGGTTGTTCATGTACTGGGGAAGTGAGCTCCAGCCATTCTGTTCAGTACCTGTCCTGACAAATGCTACCTCAGTGGTTTTGTGCTCTGTTTTAAAAAGCTATTTTTCTGTGTTCAGATAAATTACTCATCTGATATGAGGGCTGTACATGTTTGGTGCTCTCTAACCATACCCCTGGTTCAGGCCACTCTGGCAGCAACTTCAGAGATCTGTTCTTCATAGAAGAGTAGAAAAAGCTTCAATATTTGTGAGGTGTGGAAAAGCTTTGCATCAACCATGTGAAATCCATCTAAATAAATGTTAATGAAGTCAAAGCAGATGGCACTTAGCTTGAAGTCAGTGCTATGGGATCAATACAAATAAACCGCTTCTGCCTTTATAAGTCAGTCATGTCTACCCAAAGAGAAGAATGTTCAAGGCAGTCACCACGTGATTTGTAGCTGGTGGCATTACTTTATTTAAATAAAACATTCATTTAGCAACGCAACACTGATTTCCTTTAAGCTGACTTACCTTTCTGTAAGAATTATTAACCAGAGAAAACATTTTTTCCCCTTCAACCACACTGCCTCAATCCACTTTGTCTTCCATCTTTTTTATATTTGTATTTTGCTTCTACTGAAAAAGAGAAACAAAAAAAATCTCTCCCAGAAATTAGATTTGACAAAAACTCTGTCACTGAAATACAAGCACTCAGGTGATGATGAATCCATTCCGTGGATTCCATTCAACATCATCCAGAAGCTACCTTGGGTTTCAGAAGAGAACACCATTAACTTTCATTGCCTCTGATAGAAAACCTGCTGAGCTTATTTCAGAAGGCATTAGCTTCTATCCAGTATGGGCCAGCTGTCAGCATAAAGACAAGGCAACAGAGATTATTAAGAATATAACTGGAACACTACAAGAAGCTGTGCATGGGAGCTTCAGATAGTTTAGGAGAACACTGTACAATGCACCAGGAAAAAACGAAATCACATTCCCATCAGAACATTATTTCCTTCACGTTAATGAGTGTGGATGAAAAACATCAGTGTTGAATCCTTGATAGTGCAAGTGAACATTGTATCCGCAGGCACAGGAGAAAGCACACAGGGAGTATTTTTTGTAATGTGGACTTTTGTCAAATTGGAAGTGGACCGAAAAGACAAGTACAACCTGTTAGGCAAAGGAAAGGAATCATTATGTCCCCACTTGCCAGAAAGACGACAGACTCTCGTGGAAGAGTACCTAGGAAGCATTTGATGCTGCTGGGTATTACCATTTTTCATCTTGGGATTTAATACGTCGCTTGGCTCAGGTGACACTGTGATTTAGGGAGGTTCACTTTTCCCTGGATTGAAGCAGGTTTGCTAAGAAAGACAGTCTCCTGTATACTAATACCAACAAACCAAATTTTAACCAAAAAAAATCAATCCCAAGCACAGCAACTTCTAAACATCCTTTTCTCAATGATAATGTTGATGCAGGAATTGCTCCTTACTTCATTAGTCCCATTTTTTCTTGTGTCTTAGGAACCCCAACTGAGACGTGTTTTGACCAGCATGTTCCTTATTCACTCACACTTTGAAACAGGATCATGAAAAAGAGCAAAATACACCTGCCATAGCTCAGCTCTCTCTTAAGTTCAGAGACAAGAGGCTGAAGAAGAGATGACTGTGCACTGCAGAACCACCACACCTGAAATATCTCAGAGTACCGAGATAAATTCACGCAGAGGGATCTTTCCAGAATGGTGCTGAAGAGCTGAATGACTAGCAGCATGCAAAGTCTACACATGCAGTGTAGACGGCTAAGGTACGCTCAGGAAAGTTCAAGTGCAAAGAAGTGATAAGGGAACAAGATGCTTGTTCTGATACCTCTCACACTGACCCCATCCATATTTTATCTGATCTCTGATCCTGTACATAATGCAAGTCCCTTCAAGAGCTGCCAAAAGCCTCAGCAAAGGGGAAGCGTAAGCTACCAGGAGAATTTTCTTTCCGAAAGAGCCTTCCATGGGGGATTTGCCACTTGAACTCCCTCAGACTTCTACCACATTGGAATCTGATTTGGAATCATTTCATTTGCTAGTCTAGCTCCAACACGACTGACCACCTCTGTCTTTTACTGAGGGATTTCGACATGAAGCATTAACCCAGGATACAAAATGTTACTTTTTTTTATGCCTCCTTTGAATGAACTGAAGCAACAGACTTTATTGCAGGCAAACCTCAGGTTTTTAAAGAAAACTACAAGCAACCTGCTAAGGCAAAACATTCCTGTTGTCCAAATGCAAACAGCACTCACTCAGCAAATGAGAGCAACTGAGCCCCAGGAAGCATGCTATATACTTTATGCTTTCTTGTGCAGAGCATAATGAACACAAACCACTCTGCAGGTGCTGATGGCTATAAAGGCTCTAACCTTCAACACACACTGTGATGTGGACAATTATTCAAAGAAGTCTGCAAGAAAATGAAGGAAGGGACTGTGCAGTTCTTACATACAAACAAGCAAACCTCATTCTCTGTAGCACCTCTCCCCAAGATCAGACTTTACTAACTGCAGACCTTCACAATTTTTCCCATGCCTTGTCCTTACAGAACTACTTGTGAAACTCAAGCAGTGACACATGCTGCACCTGCTGATACAGCCACAAAACACAACCCATTCTCCTATGTAAAAAAATACTAACTCACTTGTTGAAGAAAATACACACGCAGCCAAATTAGAAGAGCATTTACCATACTCCCATTTCATCCCCCTTGCAGTTATTGCATTTCATGTACTGCAAAAAGCTAAGGAAATTGAGCTCCTTACCTATAGAAACTACTGTAGTTCTTTTCTCAGATTTGTCTCCAAGAACAACCAAACGTCACGAGTGAAAGTCTAATGATATTGCACTCGTGATTCTGTTTCTATGCAGGCTAAACCTCTCTTTTCTGTTTTGCATGACTCCACCAGCTTTTTGAGATTTAAACTAATCCTATTTCACCAAAACATTTTTGTTTGCCTCAGATCCAGTTTCCCCCTCTCTCCAATGGAAGTCTGGATTCTTTTCAGTTAGCAGGCAGAGGAAATGGGGGAATACATTTACATGTTTTAAAAACTTTTGGCAAATAAGTAAAGGACACTGATTATAGCTCTGATGAGAATTTTAGGTCTTGAAGTCTGTCTTTTAAGTGTTCTGTTTTGGAGATGACTTAGTTCCAGATATGTGGCACATTAAAGGGTTATTTCAAATGCTTGTGAAACCAAAAGTGTATTAGCAGTGACTCGAGCTAATGCCACTGTGGTTGCAGCAGACACTGCCCACCACACTGTTGTGTCAGAAAGGCTTTCAACAGTTACCACTGGCTGTGAGGTTGGTGAAAATAACATAGTCCTTGCTCCATTCCCTTAGCTTGTTATTACCTTCCAACACAGAGGTAATCATACAGGCATTTTACCACAACATTTTGTGGATTACCTGACAAAGACAGCTGGTATTCCTTACTCCTCTCTGTTAGGCTTAGAGGTGTTTGGAAAACCTTTACTAGAGAAAATTTGATCTTCTAGAGAAGTCATTTATCCCTTGTTGTTCTTGTGAGATTTCGATTTGCAACAAAATCCCTTTTCTTTTGGATATCAGTAAAATATACCTGCAGGGTCTGAATGTACCAGCAAAACTCTGGTCTTATCTTTCCCATGCATCACTGGGAGACAAAATTAATTGGATAGCTGGATAAAAAAAATAAATCCATCATAGCTGATCTTGATCAGCTGCAAAACTGAGTCAGTGGACTTCAAGAAGTGTTGAGAATTCACAGCAAAACTTCTTCTGTATAATTCAAACTATTTCTCCTTTCCTATTTGGAGACCTTGAGCAGATCCAAAGATTAATCACTGTAAAGGTTCCAGCTACATTACAAGACTGTAGCAATCAGTGATGCCATTTCAGTGATTTACACAGCCGATTCTTCTCCAGAAGAAATGGAGAGAGGAAGAGTGCTGCAATGAGTTCATTGCTCAGCAGAAGATTTTAATGGAAGGACAAGAAAGAAAAGCCAAGCCTGAACCAGGAATATGCCCAGATGAATATGCAAATAAGAAATTTGTGGGCAGACAATCCATTTTGTCTGGATTTTTTGACAAATAATTTTTGGCCTGTGAAAAACTGCCTAACAGCTGCGTTAGGCAGGGCTGTGGGAGAGCAAGGAGATCAAAGCAGAGAGACTTTGCATTTAAAACTAGGAAGGATGACTAACAGATACACAAAAGTCTTCTAGAGCAAATGACAGGAAACTCCACTGAGCAACATAGTCACTGCTGTACTTGGGGTATGACTAACAGCTTTATGTGGCACCTTCTCTCATCCTCTGCACTGATATCCCCCTGCCTGAAACTTAATTTTGGCAACTCGTCATTAAGTATTTCTTCCTAAATTAAGTAATTTTAATCCAAGTCTGCAACAGCAGAATTTCTAACAACTACAGGAAAAGAAGCAAAAAAAGCTTTTAGACTACTTATCAGATAGAAGGACATATTTTGCTTTTACTATATACATCATATAATAGCATATAAATCTACTGTAATAACCAGATGGTGGGAAATGCCCTGGATGAAGAAACAGCTACATTTATTTTAGATGAAAGCTACAGAGCATGGTTCTACTCTATTCTGAATTATGCATGTGTGCTTTTCTTTATGAGCCTAAAAATAATACATGCTTTAGATTTTTAATCCATTTGAGAACTAGAATATGAACAAATGAATATAGACCTCTTAGATTTTCCTGCTTTCAGTACTTAGGGAGGGGGTTGTCCATATCATTTCTCATGCAGTCATCCTGGAGGTAAATGTTTTCTTGAGAAGTCAGTAAAACTGCAGTCGATTGAAAACCTCAGTGAAGAGAATGTCATTCCTCCAGATGACATTCACTTAGCAGAGGAACATTCTGCAGAAGTCAATGGGATCAGTAATAATACAGCCAGCAAGCTGCAGGCAAAATTAAGTGTGTCTTGGGGATAGTTGGGGAGTGCAGGAATAGGAAGGAGGTCATGACTAAAAACAATTATTATTTGAAGTCTTATCTGACCAAGAGGCTAAGCTGGAAAAAATGTGAAAGCAAAAGTTTCAGACTATAAGTCAAAGTGAAATATTTATTTTTTTGACATTTTAATGTTTCATGTCTAAATATTTTCATAACGTTGTGTTTTCATTTCAAAATTTGCCTAATTTTATGAAAATCAGAAAAAACAGTTTTAATTGGCTGGCAAATATTTTAGGCTGAGAAGTAAAGCCTTATACCTTGTTTTGCCAACAATTCTGTAATTGCTATTTCAGTTCAATGCTGGTTTTGTTTCTTGCAAAATATTTGGTTCAGCCACTAAAAATGTGAAAGCAAACAAAATTTACCAGCTTTAGCTCAGGAATAATTCACAGTGATTTTAGTCCAGTATGGAATTCAAGTGTGCTCCTCCTCGCTGTGTAAAATCGTCAGTTAGGATTCTTACAACAGAGATGCCCCTATGATTAACATAAGAACACCCCTGCCAGTTGATACCTGTCCTGGTAGGCGTAGCTATGAGGTATCTTTGAGGCCTCAGGTGCATTCACCTTCTCTAAGCTGAAAACAGAACTTCAGCAGGGAAAAATAAAGCAAAGATCTTTCATTTTTTAAGCACTGCTGTTCCTAAATGCTGATAGTTCTGAAAGGGCAAGACAGTAAGACTTCACAGCTTCCTCTGGGAAAATCTGGGCAATTGATTCACTGTCTTTGATGGCATCAACAGAAAACTGCCTCTAAGCTCTTACCTAGGTATAGAGAAAAAGGACAGGCCAAGGAAACAGTTAAGAGACACACAACCAAAATTGCAGTAAGTTTGCTTTGTATAGCAACTTCTGAGGTCTTCGCTTACAGTCTCCTCCCTTCCTCAACAACTAGTATTTGTACTCCTTTGTGCACAGTTTGGAATGTTGAAAACAATTAATATTTCAGCAAGGATAAAAGGTTAGGCAGCTTGAAGTCTATTACTTACTTACAGCCGAGGTATACCCCAGAGGGCAGTTGATACATAAACATGCTTCCAACCCAGGAGTGGAAGGACCACTTCCAAGGATGAGAAGGCAGCTCAGTCATTAATCATTTTTATTACAGCGGTACCCAGGCACTGCATAAATATTATTTCTGTCTTAGTAGCCTCTTGCTGAGCCAACCAACAGGGTGCCAATTAGTGATCACTTTCTAATCTTATTTTTGGTCCTCTCCTTTAAACATCTGTTTACTGGTACACTGACAGAGATCTCTTTACCCATTTCAGTGGCACAAACAACATTCCAATTCGTAAGAGCTACACTATATGTATTCTTTCTGTTAATACTTTTGTAAGAAAACTACGAAAATCCAAAACAAATAACAAAACCAGAAAGCTAGGTACACACAGATGAAAGTGTATGTCCACATGCAAGAATAAATATGCAGTACATTTCTGTAGCATCTTTTATCAAATTTTCAGTTATCATGTTGTATATGTAAATGTCAAACATATTAGCAAGATGCAAAGGAGACACACAGAATATTTAAATGTCAGCAAAGCGTAATGGATTTCTAATTTTCGCAGTCACTTCTGATATGTTTCTATGTTCTATTGAGTAGTCAGATATGAAATGACATCTTTCAGAGAAATACTTAGCCTACTGCCCCTAAAACAAACAGAAAGAAGAAATCATTCCTTCTGCGCCCCAGGACAGAGAAAACAGAAAGACTGTTTGCTCTGGGTGGTAATTAAATGCCACTGAGGACAGCATGTGTGTGTTTATGTACATGCACACATCCACCGTTTACTCTGAGTTGTAATTAAATGATGTTGTGTTTGTACGCGCACACACTTATCTTTGCCAAATCAAAGAACACAGAAGAACAGATCAAACAGTACAGAAAGATCAGTTAAGAGAGAGACAGAATACATCAAGGTTTGGGCTCCCCTAAATCTTTCATGTAGGAAATCAATACATCGTAACTCTTCCAGAAGCACAGCCCTGTTCTGGCGACTAGTTCATGAGGCTTTTGACTTGCTTGAATACATTCATAAAGGTTTATCTTCTCTGCTCATGCAAGTAATTATTCTTCTCATTCACACTATTTACTTTAAAACTTGGCATTTCTAAATTTCACCGTGCTGCAGTGAAACATTCAGCATCCCTGACATGGGGTTAGCAATGAGACTAGAGCCTAGACAACACAAAGGTTACAATCTCTGCTAAAAGTCACTGCCAGATTTATAACCATCTCCAAAGCTCTGCTAACTTCGCACTGGTTCACTTTCCAGCCAGTTACATTTACTCAGCAGATGAATTTTATAGTTAAAACACATAAGTGACTCCATGGAGAATTCTTGTGTCTATGTTTAAAAGCATTTATTTATACAGCAATTAAATGTCTCTATAATTACATTTTATAAATGTTTATAGCTCATCTTCAGAACAGGTGAATAAAGAGGAATTTAACTGAAAATTAAAGGTACTTAACCCACACTGTAAAGCAGAAATTGACAGGAAAGGTTATTTTTTGTAAGACTTGTTGAGGAAGGAAAACAGGTTGTCCATTTGAACAGACACAGAGATTAGATTACCACTGGAACAAAAATTTTTTTATATATATTCAATAGCTCAGAATTGCATTCAGCTTTAATTGCTGTGTTCCTACCCTACTACTCATGAGTAACTGTTCTTCTCCGCTTCTATATGGGAACTACAAAAGGTCATGTCATCAGTAGGGTAGGCAAAAGAAGAATAACATACTGATGTTTCCTAAAAGACATTTGAAATTCAAATGTGCTTTTGACACACACTACTAATGTCTCTGCTTAGCAGTATTACTGCCTTTGGGAACAGTACTTATTTTCAGATGAATACTTTGCCTATTGTATATTTTATGCACTAATTATCTGTAGAAGATAACATTCATAGGACTTTTAATTTCTCTAATGTAATAACATGGCAGGAGATTTTTAATTTATGCTGCATATTCACCTCCTGTTGGCCCACTGATGGCTGTGTGAGTCCACTGATGGCTGTAAGTTCATACACTATCAGATGAGCAAAACACTTCTGCTGAATTATCAGAAATGCAAAAGCAGAGAAATAGAGAGGAAATACCCGAAGAGTGAGCATGTCCACCTCACTCAAATGCAGTTACAGATTTGCCTTTATCTGAATTTTGTCTGCAGTCTACAGAACACTAAAGAAATGGAAACCTTACCTGAAGGAAGCCCAGACACGCAGACAGGACAGTGGGTGCACTGCACTGATTTCAGGTGTTTGCCATTTTCCCCATAGACCACTCGTACACAGTTGCCTGTCTTGAGTTTCGCAGGACAAAAAAAAACAGGACACAAACCCTGTAGATAAACCACTATCACTCTCCCTTGCTTCTGTGTGGGTTTTTGTGGCACTTGAGGCATGACAGCCAGTGAAGGTATTGCCTCATCAGCTGCCTCTTCCTCTTCTCCTCCTCCTCAGAACTCACGCTCATTAAAAATTCAATGAAAACATTTCACAAGGTTTTCAACATCCATGGCCTTATTTTCGTTTTTATCCAATAGTTGAAGTGATTGAGCTAACTTCTGTCTGACTTGAGATTAAACAGACTCCAACTTTTTCACATCTTGTAGCACAGTTTTCTCTTGGTCAAGGTGTTTCCTTTGCTTGCCCAGTTGCTCAGCACCAGCACTGCCAGCTCCTGCAGCTAATTCAGTCCAAACCTCCTAAATGCCAATTTTCTTCCAGTTCCCAAGAACAGGACAGGAGACCTAAGCTGGATTCTGAGAATGCAGTCACTGAACACTCTCTGGCACCCAAGAGTCTCACCTCATACTTGGTCTAGGATTTCCCTGCGTGGCCTGCATGCATTGAAAGAGCCCTGGGTATAGAGTTTATTATGCTTTCATCCTCTTCACACAGTCATTAGATCCGGAACTTTTTGCAGTGAAAACACACACAATACACTGCACTCTGCTGTCTGCAGAGATACATGTCATATTGCAGTACAAGAGTACACAGAAGTCCACTGCGCTGTGCTAAATAACTAGTTTAGGCAGCATCCCCTTCACTCTCGAGTCTGCCTGGAAAATAGAGGTTACAGAATATCCTCATCTAGGACTAGCTAATTTTATAACCTTACTGTTCCTTAGAAAGTCTTTTGTGTATATCAGCTATTGTTTAAAATTAGCCTAGCAGCAAAGGTGAATTTCTTAAAGTTTAAGTCTAGAATTAGAATTACTGCTTGGAGGATTTATTCTAACACTAGTTTCTACTCACCATAACCACACTGGAATTCTATACAACATAGCTAGTAAGAATGCCTGTTAAGTTTAAACTTATCTAACAGAACTTGGATTTAATTTCTAGAGGAAAGAGCTGTGTAAAAAAAAAAAACCAAACAAAACAAAGTACAGAAGATGCCAAATGGTACTACTTAATTTCTGTACTCTGTTCTAGTAAAGTGGCACCGTCATATCGAGACTTAACATGCACTTCCTTCATTTTGGGCCACTCTTTTCAAGTTTATTAAGTGATTCTGTGACTGCAAACTTGGTGGAAACAGGATACTCCACTTCATATGCAGTTCCTGCCCCACTGAGTTTAAATGCTATTTTACACTCTCAATTGAACATTCACAAGGCAATGTTACACAATAGGAATTTCATGCATCTGTATTAATGCTGACTATTGTAGCAGAGAACTGGCTTCCAAAGCAGCCCCAGCATTACCTTGTAAGACTTTATTACCAAGAAATTGCAAAAAGTATTCATCAGGTCCCTCCTTCCAAAAATGAAGGCGGCGGCAAAAGACAAAACTAGGGGGTTCTTTTTCTTCTCTTTTCCTTTTCTTTCCTCTTTTATTTTCTCTTTTCCTTTCTCTTTCCCTTTCTTTTTTCTTTTCTTTTCTTTCTTTTCTTTTTCTTCCTTTTCCTTCCTTTTTTTTTCTTTTTTTCTTTTCTTTTTCCTTTCCTTTCCTGCATAATTATGAAGGATTTTTTTTTTATTGTTCTTTTAAAGGAGAGTTTAAAAAACCCCAAATACCACTTCGCAATATTATCTGACTCCACGAACCCCAACTTGTAAGTAAACCGTTACATCTCAAGACAGAAAAACTTGTGCCAGAAGCAGAAAATGAATTAATTTAATAAACTGACTGTATCATCACAGCCAAATTCTCATTTATAAAACGCACACCTATTTGGTGGCTCATTTGCTACAGAATTCTAGCACCATCCTCATCAAAACTGGTGTCTTCTAAGATCAAATTTTCAGCCTGCAGCCTGCCTTACTTACTATTTACAGTTGACCAGGGTTTCATAAATATTTATATAGGAAGCACTTTGCTGAAGTTCCTTGCAATTCCTAGTTCCGCATACATCAAGTTATTTGTCCCTCTGAAAGCTGAAATGTTACTATGCACATTAATAAGTATCTTATGAAGTATAATGTATGTTTTACTTGTATATAAGCCTTTACATTCTGATGATCTCAAACAGCTATTCATGTAAATAACAAAGAATGTTTTGTTATTTATATGAATACAGCAAATATTACCCCAGCTGGACTGATGTGTGAAGAACTTCAGTTCCTACCACACCCCTGGTGCTAAAAAGCATCTTGGATAATTGGGAAAAAAAAAAAAGGTAAAAAACCCTACAGCTTCAAATACTCTTGAGTTTCTCAGAACAAAGATATTTTGACCATTGTTACACCTTTGCATGTCTACAGTCCTGCTGCTTGAGAAAAGTGACTATGAAAAGATGCCATCAATCCCATCCTGTAAAAGCATGAGACTGTCACAGACATCCAGTAGCTGATACATGACCAGAGCTGAAGGAAACCTGCCTTCCACCTTCAGGAAGAATTTGGAATGAGAATATAAATTTTTCTGAGTTAGCAGACACATTTTTTTCTCTCTCTTATTACACCTTTACTCCCACATTCCTATGCAAATGCTTCTACATGCATTTCCAGATCCACTTGTCGGTCATCGCAAGAAGCAAGGAAGCATCTAGGAAAAACCCCACGGTACTGCATAGGGGTGGCCAGGGGAGAACTTAGAAGCAAGCTTCCAGGTCATCATTGCCTCTGCAAGTTGGTTGCTCAACTCACTACTAATCTGCTGCACAATGCAATTTTATTTCAACTTCCCAAGGAGGTGGAGGAAGGGAGAGAGGAGAATGTATCCAGCTGATGTGCCCCACTTTGGTTAAAAATCTCTTGAAAGCTCTCTGCAGAGAAATGCAAAGAAGGGACTGCAAAGGAGTTCATGATGGTTCATGTTTCCAAACTAGTTTTTCCTTTATTATATATTTTTGTTTACCATTTCACAGCAATATCCTATTGGAAGTTACACAGTCTGCATATTTCACGAAGACCAGCTCATTAGTTTCTTATCTACCAACCTGCTTCATTACACCACACAATATGATATAACTTCATTAATTCTAACAGAAGTTATATGTCATTCCACAGACTGATTTTCCTGTTTTGATCCTGTTTCTAATAGGTATTTTCATCCTTGCTACAAGGATGAAAGGAAGTGATATTCACACAGTATGAAGTTCAAACCAGAGAAAGCTCATTTTGTATAACTTGAAGTGCCAAATGCAGCACACAAAATAAGAGAACATTATGACATTAAACATGATTCGTAACAGTTGACCTTTGAATCAGATCAAAATGGCAGTTCTTCAAAACTATATCTGCTCTAATCTAATGTAATGTAAAGCAACAAGGGACATTCACTCAAATATTGACAGAGGGGTGTTTTTAATTATACAGCTGAAATATTTCAGCTTTATTACAGTGGCGAGATTTACATGAGCTTATTATGACTTTATAGACTTGATCTGGTTTAAGTTAGAAAACTACTTTGTAACTTCCTAAGTAAAGATGCAGATTAGAATTTCTTTAATCAGCTCAGAGGTGTAACATTTGAATTAACCATTCTTACGCTGTGCTTTTCCTGATAGGAACTTAATACACACACACAAAATAAGTATTCAGATTTGCTCAGCAGAGGAACAGTGAAGTAAACAAAGCAGAGACAGTGTGCTCTAGCATTGTGACTGATGGGCAGTTAGCACTAGGTATGACTTGAGCTGTAGAGACTTCTCTTTAAGGAGTCCCAGTACTTCAAGCCTATTTTTGACAGTGGTCTTCTATATCCACTTGCCACATATATATATATCTGCCAAATCCTCACAGCAATTCTGATTCATTAAAAACTTTTTGCTCAAAACTTCATTTTATCAAAAGTCCAACTACTCATTACTTACCTACTTCACCCAGGTGTCCATTGGAAAGAAAAACAAAAAGGTACCCTAGCTGTAAAGATGACTCTCATAACTAATACACTGAAATACATTCGGGGAATCCTGGGTCTGACTAATTTTGAGTGATCTCAGATGTGAAAGCTGTGCTGCCAATCAGAGCAGGGCTGGGAGCAAGTTTCTCAAAAGCCATGTCTGTACCTCAGAATTCCTGACAAGGGAATGACACACTGAAGCTTCCATCCCAAGTTTTATAACCTCCATACTCACACAAATTAAAAGAATTGCCTGGTTAGTTGTGTATGTGCATGTTATAACAAAGCAGGATGCATTGTATTTCCATTATTCTAGCCTGACTGAGACGCATCTTTTAGGTATTGCCTTCTGATGGATGCAGCCAGCCATCACAACCACCCCTCACAGTACGTGAAGACTTTTCAGGGACAAGATCACTAAAAATAGTTAGGATCCCTGTAGAATAGTTTCCAAAGTGACTTAAACTTTGAAATAGTGAACTGGTTAACTAGATTTCATTGTAAGAAAATAGGTGTTATGTGTTTTCTGAGAAAATAAGCCTTTGTAAGAGCTGTTATATAGGTAACTAAAAAATTAAGAACTAAAATGCATATGAAAACTCCTTGACAGAGTGCTGAGGCACCTAGCTTGAGAAGACCAGTGTCTGAATTCCTGAGTACAGACTGCTTCACTGGTGTCATGAGGAAACTCCTCGTTGTATTAGTTTTACTAAGAAACTAGAAATTCACTTTGGTTGCTAACACAGGTCCTACTGCTACAAAGTCAGCAGTTATCACTAAGTCTGACCAATTTGCAAACAACAGAAGAACATGATTTTTGGAATATCAGAGCACAGTTACTCTCTAATACTTTAATGCCCAATGGTTCTCCAAGTTAACTGGTCAGTGTACAATGTCAGAAATTTCACAGAAAATATTATGCCACAAATGCTTACAATACACTATTTGCCCTTGACCCCCAGGTCTCTCTGTGGAGGTACAGCTCCTAATTCAGCAAAGCACTTACACCTGGATGTTTAATGTTTTATTTCAACACAACTCAAATGCACAGGTAAGTGCTCTGTGGAACAATGAGGGATTTAGGCATATGCTTAAGTACTTCACTGAACTGGGACTGTGCTTCTATTTATAGAAAGCTTTTTGTTCCGGTTTTATTGTTCAACACTTCTAGTGATCCTATGGCTTTTCCTTCTGTATACCTTCCCCTCGCACAGCGAAGTTTTTAGGGCTATAATTTTCTTCCAGAAGTCATAGGTTTAAAATCAGAATTGATACCGTAAACTCCTCCAATATCATATTTCTTTCACCATATTTACACAGAAATGTGCAACAACAAAAAATAGGCTAAATCATAGGAAAGTTATGAAGCCAGAAGTTGCACATAACAGGTTGAAAAAGCTTCCTCCCCTGCCTGCAGTGAAGAAAGCATCCATATAGGAACTAAACAATAATATGTGCACCCTTAAGTGTTCATTTCCACTTCTCCAGGTGCCCTTCAGCATGCAATATTCTGTTCCACAGACAGAGAAATTCAGGCAGGGTCACGTCTGAAGCAGATTTTATTCAACTTGAAGAGACATCAATGTTGAACTCTCATTGCTGCTGCAGAAAGGCAGGCTGCTAACAGGTGCTGAGTGGTGTTGTGAGAAGACAAAAATACTTCCAAATGACTTCCAGCTCGACACCAGTACCTCTGTATTCTGATTCAGAAAACATCTCTCTCCATTGCAGGGTACCTAGACCTATCAGCTCAGCTTCCAGTGTTAATGAACATAATTTCATGAATCTTTTTTCATTAACCAATCTCCCTTCACAGATATGTTATAATAAAATTTCCACATCTACTGAAAAATCTCTATTATATCTGCTTTATTAACAACAGTGATCCACTGTTCTTCTTTTATAGATTTTATGTCCCCCACAAACATATACAAAGGACTTCTATTTTGTGTATTTATGCACAGATTACCCAAAGACAGTGCTGTGCTTCTGGGATAACTGAAAATCTGGTTGGCTAAAACCAGTAGATTTAACTGACACCCCTCTATTAAAACAGCTGCAAAAGCCATGTTTCCATCCAAAGCAATATCAAATATAAGGCTGTTTAGGAATTCAAAAGGTTTGGAGGAAAGGATTCATCTAGATATTTTTTGAGAATGGAAAGAGAGTGCTAAAAGGAAAGAGGAGAGGCAGACAGCAAAAGACAGAGAAAGAGAAGGAAAGATGAAAACAGCCAGCTCCTCAGTGGTGCGTAACAGCAAAGGCTGCGGCATCTGACGTGCCTGTGTGCTGGTGGAGGGAGGCTAGGAGGCAAGGCAGAGCACTGCTGCTGTTACGTTTGATGCAGAGCCCATGCTGCACAGCAGTAATATCTACTGCACAGCTCACCTCCCACTTCCCTTCCCAAGGAAATCCACCACTGAGCTTTTGCTACGGAAAGCTGGCAGAGAGAAACTCACTTTTCCTGATTCTTCCTGTAAACAGGACCAACTCCATCATCCATTTCTCCTATAACTCATGACTTCCAACTCTGGCTGCCTACATGCATTGGAAGGGGCAAAATTATGTCTCAGAAGCATATTATTTCCACAAAGCGCCCTAACAACATAACCTAAAGCCACTAAAAAATGAAAGAAGCTTTTCATCGTTTTCAGGAGGTACTGAATCAGACTCCAGTAATCTTCAGCTGAATTATTCACGGTAACTTGTAAGCCATTATCATAGAAAGACCTCCATTAGTCACCAATTTAGAGTGCAGTTTTCAAAAACATCCAACTTGCAGATGCACAAATCCCATTGACAAGCCAACAGGATGTAAAAATTCCATTTGGCTTCCATTCCTCACCTTTATAAAAATCCTGCCCTTAAAATTCCATTTGGCTTCCATTCATCTCCTCTTTTAAAATCCTGCCCTTAATACATTAAATATTTCTACTGTGTTATCTATAACTTCTTTGACAATCAGGCCATAATTGTTACTTGGAAATGGTCTCCTGACAAGAACACAGCACTTGGTGCTAACTTTACAAATGTGAAATTCCCTTCACAGAGCCAGATGAAATTTAATGGAAAGGGTGTTCTGTTGTAGGCAGGTTCTTCTACTCAAAATGCACTGGTTCTCAGAACTGTGCCTGCAAGGACACCACCAAAAACCCTGATGTTTGCACACAGAGACAAGACTTTGTTGGTTGTGTGTATGTAGAACCAACCACAGTTCACCTCTACCTAAGTAAGTGGCTTTAATAGTCTTTTTTAATAACATTAGAAATAACTTGCAGATACAAAGAGAGTTTTGCACTTACAGCAGCATTTTCTATCCAAAATTATCAGTAGGCTTACAAGTAGTGATGAATTAACCCTTGAAATGTGCAGGTGAAGTGCAGACCATAGCAGTTTAATTACTAATCTGAAAAAAACAGCACAGCAAAGACAAGCAATTTGTACTGAAGGCAGAAAATGTCTCCTAACAAAGCAAGTAAAACCACAGACTCTTAGTTCCCCCATCCCATGCCCTAGGCATCACATACCTGCAGTTCTTGAAGCTTTTCAAGCTGTTCCCTTGAGGAAGGAACATGGTATATTATCAAGGTGGATCTGTGCTAACAAGACAACGGTATGAACATGGAAGACATTGCTAACACTGCAGTTGTATTTTATTCTGATTAATAGGAAAGCACTGGCTGAGATTTTAAGGGCAACAGTAGATTTCAAGCAACTGCTACAAGTCAAGAGAATTCACTAGCATATTGAAAGAAGATGTGAAAGAAGCCCAAAAAAAGAAATGGAATTCGGGGGTGCAACTTCAGCAAACTCAGCCAAATGATTTGTAACATCTCTTGAAGGGACGATCAAGGAGTTCAGGAAAATGGATAGTTACCAACACAGCCTGTATAAAGTACTGCAACAGATTATCTCAGTGCAGAGGGAATACAGGAAGCATTGTAAGAGACCATGACTGTTACATCCAGAGTCTTTAAAGGCTTTGACTATCAGAAGAGATTGTACAACAGGTGAAACAAGAGCATTTAACAAAGAACAAGTAGAAAACAATGGCCCAAACCTCTCAGTTATGAGCCAGAGGAGCCAACACACAAAAGAATCAACAACTAATGAGGGACAATAAAAAGGCAGTGGGAAAAGGATCTATAAATATAGTGAAAATAAATGGAAGACTAGTAGAGGTTCTTGGATTTAATGGGAAAGGAGAAAAAATAACAGATGATTAAGGGAAAGCTGAAGCATTTGACAGGTCCTTCATATTCTTTTAATGTCTCCATCTAAAAGACAATGAAAAGTGAAAAATTTTCTACAGTGATTTTTACCAAGAAGACAGGACTACAGGCCCGAACGAACAGGCTAAACAATACTGAAAGAAGGCAGACACATACTCAGTTTGATAGAGAATGATGAAGTTCACTGCAGAGTACTTAAGGAATTACCTAAAGCCATCCCCAAACATTAGCTATTATACTCAATAATGCACAAAGGAAGGGTCAAGTTCCCAAAGGACTGTGGCGAGGCAAAAACAGTATGCAATGTCAAAAGGAAAGTAGGTCTAACTGGAGAAACTGCAAACCAGTCCACCACCCTCTTACACTGAGGATGCCAAAACAAGTTAAATCATCACATAAGCACCTGAATGATTAAGTCCCTGAAAATAAGCAAAGCATCAAAGGAATTAAATGTTGGTTTTGATATGCTAGCCAGCCTGCTAAAGAAGGAAAAACCAGCAACAGGCAATTTATACTGGCTCCAGTAAGGCTTTCAGTAACTGTCCAACATGACATTCTCACCAGACAGTAAGGACTTGAAGCCTTGGGTGGCATGGCTTAATGTGAGGTGTCCCTGCCCATGGCAGGGGGCTGGAACTAGATGATCTTAAGGTCCTTTCCAACCCTAACTATTCTATGGTTCTATGATTCTATGACTGATACAAAATCACAGCTTAGTGTGTGCACAGCTCCTTAAAAAGCAAACAAACCACCACACAAATTAAAAGCGATTACTCAGATTCACTGTCAATGGAATGCAATATCACATGGCACACTGCAAGAATACGTCTCACTGTATACAAATAAGCTGGATGTATACATTACCATATCTCAGGAGAGTAAAATGTTTGAGAAGTGAGCAGGTAGGGTTCATATTGCCTTCAGTCCACAAGCAGACAAGACGAAAATTAAAAATAAAACTTAATATACCAAAGAATGTGTTGAAAAGTAACCTGTAAGCAGAGCAAGTGCAAATCTAGAACTCAAGCCAAAATCCAAAATGAAGCTAAGCCGAGTTCTGCTGGGAGGGATGTGGAAGCCACGGTAGGCTGTAAGTTACTGATAGTACAACAGTGGTTTAGAAAAAGGCGTATGCCAGGATGTGTAACACATAAAATAACCTTTTAGTTCTTCTCTATTGTCCAAAAACTTGCAAAATTCAAGTTGAATAAAGGAAGGGGAAAAAACCAATTGCAAGGAAATTCACAGTAAATCCAAGTCTGTCTTGTCACTTTGTTTAGCTGGGGAGCAATAAATGTTAGGAGTGCCAAGAAAATATGTCAGAAACTCTTCTGGGTCACAGAAAAGGCAACACAATACTGTATCTCCTGGAGGAAAGAAACCTATCAACACCAATCCTCACTGACCATAATGGCATTTCCTTCTTCCTATTGCCCTCAAATTCTTTAGCACTTGACACAGCACCACCAGGGCTGCAGTATACAACAAATTCATGTTTCAAAGTATTTAACCTTTCAGGAAGAATCATTCTACCTCTTGCAGAATGATTCTTGTGTCATTTGCAATTTTAATAAAAAAAGCGGCCTAATTTTTATCAAGACTTTTGGATACTTGGTACTTATTGTAATGAAGAAAAACCCAATAATATGAAATAGATCTTTTCCAGACATAATTTTGACATTTTGTCTTCATGTAACTACTTTCTGCTATTCATAGACCAAAACTGATGCCAGTCTCCTATTTTTAGTCCTCCACAAAAAAAAAAACAACAAACCAAACTGATTTAAAGCTAGCAAAATAGTTCACACAATAGAAAAATGTGGAGAACATGTAGATCTTGTAGACTAAAACAATGCATTAAAACTGCATTTGAACCTAAGACTACAAGTTCAGTGCAGCAAAGCAGTTGTATTACACTTAATATTGCCATTTTTTCTTGTGTAAGTTTGTTCTCAAAACCACCATTTGGCTTTTACTGTGACTGTAAGCCAGCACCTAAATATGCAGAGATTCTGTTCCCCAGATGAAAAAGAATATGTTTTTATTTTTAATAAACTGAATTTATCTTAAGTTTTGGCAACTGTTATCAACAAAATTGCTAAGAAATCTATATGATAGCAAAGAACATTCTTCTGCTCTTGATTAGCATAAATCCCATTTAATACTGATGCGTAAAAGCATTTCAAGACGCCTGTTAGAAGACTTTCTAGGAACCCATCATCTATTGAGAGTTTCCAGCTTAGGTTACAGAGAACATTCCCTGAAAACAAAATTCATAACAGCTCAATCCTGTCAATAGTTATCCTGTTTAAATAGTAACAATATTTACAAAAATGTTTAAAATACCAATACCTTCATCACAAAAACTGAAATGCTGGGTAGTCTAATATATGGGCCTATTTTCTGTGTTCTGCTGAATGCAATTACACCTTCCACAATGAAAGATTTCCCAATTAGTGGGAAGAGCTTCCACCATTGAAGCATTGCTATTCAATATGCAGAATAGAATATATATATGATCAGCAAATACATTCAAGGTGACACGGTGACTTTGTAAAGTAAAGCCATCCAGAGGCTTGGAAAGTATCTCCTGCTTATAATGAGATATCAAAAGGAACATGATAGGTGTTAGCCCCACTGTTAACCACCAAGAATAAGCAGCTTCTCCTCATCAGAAAAGTCCTGACTCATAAAGGATTTCAAGAAGACATGAATGTAATATCCAGTGGACATCAGCAGCTGCAGTATTTTTAAGCAATCTTCATCCCTGCTAGATGATTTTATATTAGGCATGCTTTTCGTGAAGTTCAATGCAAGTTATTTTAGGCATGTTAATAAATAAATTAGGCTAAAGCTAATTCCCCATACACTATGAAATTAATGATTTATTAATCTTAGAAATTTAACTGCTGAGTAGAAACAGCTTCAGCATTCTGGGCTTCATACCACAGAAGTTTTTCAAAACTTGACAGGCAATATCCATGGTCAAACTGCTGTAAAGCTTGGTGGCTGTGAGAAGGAGACGCGATTCAGTCTTGCAGCTCCAAATCCTCTCCCTTCAACAAGTAAAATCCATCCTTCCTTAATGAATTTCCACACCCATGTGATGGTTCCCATATATACATACAATACATACATACGCAGACTGCTACATGCAGCAGGACAACATACCTCCTTCACAAGAAGCACCAGTGGAAGAAAGCAGGTTTGGAAATAACACAGTGCTGTTATTTTTTTAAGGGCGTTCCACTATACAATTAATTCCTAGGGCAAAGATTCATGTATTATGATGACTGTAACACCTAGCACACAGTATCACTGTTGCTGCTCTTCCACTGATATTTAGAAATTGCACCACAGCGTTGCCCTTACAAGTATTTGGCACTCCAAACGGGGCAACTTCTGGAAGCTGAGCAGTTCTTGGGATGATGGCCTTGAAACAGGAGTGATGAGAAGACTATAAAATATGCCAGCAATGTGAATGAAGCCTTCAGATCAGAGAAGAGAAATAGCTGCAGATAAATAACCTTCCAGAAGAGAACTGCTATTGAGGATGTGAGGGCACTGACCTGAGCACTCAGACTGACAAAACTCAGGCTCTTCAGAAATTATGTCTTTTTCTGCACACTTAAAAGGTATGCAACGAACCCTTCAAAATACACTCCTTATTGTATGTGTCAAATACGTACTGACTTCTGCCTCCAAGAAACATTTAAAGCCTTTTAGGTTTACCTGCCAGTGTGTGGAAGGCGTCTCACCAGTGGTTTTATTTATATGTTAGAAAATGTTCAATAATCTGAACCTAAGGTTCAAAATATGTGAAATCAAGGCCTTTTCCAAAATGACCTTGAGATACATATCCACACTGATGCGCAAGGGGTGACCCAGGAAAACGCCAGTCAACTTCGGATATGCTATATTACATCAAATCGATGTGAAAGAGTCAGTCAGTCACACCTGTAAAATGCAAGTCTGAAATAGTTCACTACTAAATAACTTCACTTATGGAGAATGAAACTTTTTTCAGAGTAAGCTTCAGCAAAAAATAAGCTTGATTTAACTGATAATTTTGTCGCATGAACACAGAGAGACCAATATGTATGTCAGCCACTATGACACACGTTATTGTCACATCTGTTATCCTCTTGCACATAAATATTACTTGCCCATGCTCATTTTTCCTTTCTCAAAGATTCTAGATTTTTTCATTTCAAATAATTTTATCCTTTTGCATTTGCCACTTCTATTCTTAAATAGTCTGTGCTTATCTTTACTTAGTTTTTAAAAGTTTAAAACTCAAGTTCCACTTTGAACTTTGTGAATTGCAAACACTTACCGCACAGCATACACCATACATAAAGCCGTTTTCAAACAGAATTCTTAAGTCTGACACACACATTCCAATGGCAAGCTTCACCAGAACTTTGAACTTCGTTCAAATGTCTATTTTAAAAGATTTCAGCAGTGACACCATTTTGTCTAAATGCAAACATTCATCCCAATCCCAATTATCTATCTCCTCCACTATCATCTCCCATCAGACTGTCTTAAACCAATCACTGAACTCTTGTACAATTGCTCTGCTTTTTCTTGATGGTCCACACAGATTAATTTTTCCAAACTGCAGTCACTGTCCTGCCCCGATTCTAAAGTTACGATGCAAGTTTCAGGGTATTTTGAGTAACAATTTTCTTTTTAACCTCGCTTGCTATGCTTTAAATTGCTATTACAAGCTTTGGACAAATAACCAGAATATGTGGGGTTTGCTGATGTAGATAAACCCTAAGCTAGCAGCTAGAGGATTATCTATATTCAGACAAATAGTCCTACTTTCAAGTCCCATCACTAAAGTTACTGTGGTAGGTGATCTGCAGGGCTTTATTCTTAGCTAACAAAGGATAAGGAACCAGGCAAATGCACCAGGTTTGACTCAGCTATCTACAAAGAGGTAGCTAATGGTGTCTGAGATGCCCTATTGTGTCTGATCTGTGATGTGGGACACAGTGGAGACTCGCAGCCCTCTGAAGCAGTGCAAAAAGCCTGGAGGGGTGCCCTGAGGCATCTCAAATGAGGGGAACACCTACCTGAGGGGAACCAAACCAAACCCACTGGCTAATGTAATGGTCCATCACCCTCCCCACTGTGGTCCTCCAAAATGAATCCTATTGAGGGGACAGCATTAGAGGATATCATATAAGTATATCCATTATCTCCCCATGGAACTTATCAAAAACAATAAAAATTTACTTGGCATAATCGTAATAATAAGGAAATAGGCACTTGAATAGGTAAAATATATGGTCTGGATAGAGGTACATGCCGGAAATTTGGATCAGCATCACATTCAATAGACTAGATATTCAAGAGGTTGTGGTACTGGGTTTATAGCATGTGAGCAAAGAATAGAAGTGGCAATGATATCAAACATTAATTAAGGGTAACATAATACCTGCATTCATGCCATCAAAAGTTAAAGCGAAAATGTTAATACCAATACTAAACCAAACATTTAATACATATAATTCTGCACTAGGGAACTTATAGCAATCCTCACACTGAAAATTAAGCTCGACATTAGATCATGAAGTCACTAAAAAGAACACTGAACTGGTTTGTCAGCAAGATACAAAGCCACAGGCAAGCAATCACTTCTTCACATAAGAGTCAAGAAAATACTGAATCCTGTTTGAGTCCCTACATGAATATCAGTCACGTGTAGATGAATGGTCGGGATCAGAAGAGCTACTTGTGAACACGACCGTATGCATGCAGTCCCACTCAGTTCCAAAGAGCTGCTTACGTAACCAAGGGCTTGCAGCATCTACCAACAATACACCAGTATCCTTTAAAAGATCCCTCTTTGCTCTCTGGGAGTTGAGTTACAGCAGTGTCAGTTTTCACGCTGTCCATAAACTTACATTTTAGTTTATTCCAGCAGCAGTCCTACTCTACACCACTGCTTTCAGCCTGCCTATCTTCCCAGCACCTTATCTCAGTACCCATGCTTCTCAAATGCCACTTTACCACAAAATACGCTTTAAATAAAAAGAAAGTATTAGCATAGCATTAGGTTGTGTTGGTGCAATGGGATAAAACAGCACAACAGTAAGAAGGAAAAAAACCCACAAGCAAAAAATGATCAGCAAGAGATACACACAAAGTAAACTTTTTGACAGTTTAATTCAGTAAAAGAGAGGCTTCCTCTCCTACAACACAACAGGCCTTTCCTTCAAAGGCACACAGCAGAGAACAGTGTTCCTTATTTCTTATTTCTAGTACAGTCTCGAAGTCAGAATTCTGGAGCAGGAGCCCCTGTTGTTCAGCCACGATCGGGAAGCACACCTTGAGGAAGGACATCCGAGCACAGGCGGTGGTGATGGAGCCTGCAGCAGACCCGACCGGGACCGCGGGCTCCTCGAAGGTGTTTTCTGGGTGACCTACGGAACGTTATCTCCGGCCGCGGTTTCTCCGCGGGCTCCGAGGAGCTCTTAAAGCTTCACTGGAGTGCCGTGGGGCTTTGGGAACTGCTTGCAGCACACCTTTACATCCCCCGGTGGTGAAAAGAGAGCAGAGCCCCAGCCCTGCTGTACCCGGCTCAGCTGAGGGCGCAGGAGCTGGGCGAGCTTCTCCCTCCTCAGCCCCCGGCCCCGCACAGCCCAGCCGGGGGCGCGGGGCACAAATCTCCTTTCAACTCCCTCAAATGCACATTCCCAAGAAGAGCGTCACCCTCTGAAGTCCGGAGCCCGGCCCCGCCGGCCGCAGCCCCCCGAGCAGCCGGGGCTGTGCTGCGGGGACAACACCGGCTCCGCTGCCGCCTCCCGGCCCCAGGCTCGGGGGTGCCCGGGCAGGGCAGGGGCGAGCGCGGCCACTGCCCACCGCAGTTTCCGTTACCGGAGAGCCGCCGGGTGCTAAACGCGCGCAGCCCGCCGGGCAGCGGGAGGCGGCTCTGCCCGCAGCGAGCTGCCACACAGCGCTCCCGTCCCGCGGAGCGAGCCCGCGGCGGCGCCTGTCCCACTCACCGCCCGAAAGCATCCTCCAGCCGCATCCCGCTGCCCCGGCAACTCTCCGGGGCGGGCTTACCCCCGGCACCGCTCCCCTGCCGCCCTCAGCTCGTCAAGGTCACCTCAGCGCGGGGCAGCGCCGGGAGGAGCCGCTCCTCGCAACCCCAACCCCGCGCCGGGCTCCCGCTCCTACCTGAGCCGCCGAGCGGAGCCGAGCGGAGCCGCCGGGAGCGCCGAGGCAGCCGCTATCCCCTCAACGGCGGGGCCCGGGAAGTCGGGCCGCGCACGGCGCCTCCCTCCTGCGCCGGGCCGCTGCGCTGCGGTGGGCGGCGGCGCTCCGTCAGACTGAGCGGGGAAGCCCGGGCAGGGGGCGGGCAGCGCCTCTCCTCGCCTCTCCCCTCCCCGCCGAGGTGACGGCCCCAGCCGAGCCGAGCCGAGCCGAGCCGAGCCTCCCCCGGCGGGGTTGGGGCTCCCCTCAGCGGGGAGAGGCCGGCGCCGCGCCCAGCTCCGCCGGGGCGATGGGGGGTGAAGCGCCCCTCGGCCCCGGCTTCCCGGCCAGGGCACCCCTCAGAGGCTAGAGCCCCGCAGGGAGCGGGGCCGCAGCAGGGCCGCGGGTACCCCCGCCCCACACGCAGTTTTATACTGGTCAAGTTGTTAGCGTTAAAATATACCTGTGGCAAGATGTCGGGACAGGGGTGGGAACCGTGCACAAGCAGGTGAGGGCGGCTCGGCCAGCACAGCCACAGCCGATTCCATCACCTCTGTCCATCGCCAAGGCTTAACGCGGAAACTACCTTATTTTCTGCCTTGTTTTCTTTCTTAATACTCTCTGTTTTCAATCGGAATTCTCCAAAAAGAGCGAGGGGAAGGCCAGACCCCGAATCTGAGATGAAGAGTCCTGCCTGGACTGCAGAACACTGCAGAGGCACAAGGCCTGTAGGAAAGGATGTGTATTTTTCCCTTTATGAAGAAAGTGTGATGTACAGGTGATGTACATTACAGACTGAGGAACTAGCACTCCAGCATTACAGAATCAGTGGAAAAGAAAAAAAATACCCCACAGCATAGATGTGAAAATGATATTTTTCCTCACAAGATTGCTGAAAAGAGGATGGTATCTTTGGAACACAACCAGAGTAGTTAACAGTAGGTATGTAACCAAACCTTCCTGGTTTTACACATAAATTAAGACTTCCTAACAGTTCTGTTATGCCATATAATGTTTTCACTGTGGCAGTTAAACCCAGTTACCAAATGTCTCCAAAGGTGAAGTGAAACAGAACAAATTTTGAAGAGAGGAAAAAAAGTATTGGGTAGGTGGGATGGATTTTTGTTTGGTGTGCAGGATTCATATACATCACAGAATGCAGCACCTGTAGACTCCTACAGCAAACAACACTAGCATTTGACTTGGAAAACTGGACATATTCCACCACTTTTTATTGGTGAATAGCAGTGCTGGCCAGCCCTGGTAGCTTGAGAGATGATACACTGTTAATTGTATTCTGATTACTATCTTGGGTTCTTCCTTAACACCATTTGAATTCCAGTCTTAGCATTACTTCAGCAAGAACTTAAAGTAGGACAGCCAACATCACAAAAGCACAAATCCCCCCACATCATTTAAAACTATTTCTAACTGACCGAAAACCAAGAGAAGCTGTGACCATATTTTTGTAGTGCTTTCAGACAAGTCCATTAGTGAAATACAGACTTGTAGCGCAGTTACTAACCTTGGAAAAAACTAGAAACCTGTAACTACTCCACAAGTATCTAGACTGGATTTCCCATTCAAGTCTTAAAGCACATGCTTACTGCCAACTAAGAATCAACATTTCTAGTGCTTTCCCATGATGCATCCCTGTGGGTCATGATGAAGATCAAATAAACTGAGAAAAACTAATCAAGAATAGCAGCATTTCTGTTTTGACAATGCTTAGAAGGATGGCAGAGAAAGCCTGAATGAAATGTTTACAAAAACAATCATGCAAACATTAGGTAAATGTGGTGCTATTTTCAGCTTGTGCTTATTAATTATTTAAAGCAGATGACTGGAGAACTGTTTGAAAAGCATTAGATGCGCCTTCTTACTAGCTGCATGCAAACATGTTTGGCTGATAGTCCTGTGCTGCATAAAAACATTACATCCTAGAGACTGTTTTTACAAAAATTCTGAATTCACGTACAGCCACACCTGTTAAACACCAGGGACCACAGCTCAGAGTGCAGGATTTAAACAGTATACAGAAAGATAGTCTCCAAGCATGTAATTTGTCACATCATAACATCCACAGCTGGTCAGCTACTGCAGCTGGGCCTGATAACATCGGAGCAGTACAAAGAAACGATTACTCTCCTTGTCTACTCTCCATCTTAAGGTATCTAGCCCCTACGAATGATTTTTGAAATCATGGTGAAATAGCAGAGGTGCATGGCTGTTTGTCACTTGGGATAAAGAATGAATGAATAACAGGGCAGCTTCATTTTAATATCTCCTGCCTATGAAAAATCTTTTCCCATGCAAACAATCATACAGAATTCCTTAAGTTTCTGTCAGCTTTAGAAGATAGCCTCATATTTTTATAGAGAGTACAGGACAGATGTCTCAGCATCTCCTTTTTCCTCTGGAGATCTCTTTATTACAGTATTTCAGGGACTCAACCTCTTATGTACAGGTTTTAATACTACTACAACATAAATAATAATATGACAAGATGTTAACAATAATAGCATCAACTAATCTACTATCTAACACTTGTCAATATGCTTTGGAGATTAGGACCATTTGCATTACATTTTGCCCTAAATTAATCGCACGTTGTCTCATATAAGGCGAGGTTTATACATTCCCTTAAATTCTTCCTAATTTTCCTGGTTAATGGGGGAATATACGCATCGAGGAGTCAATCTGCTTTGGCAAAAGAATGTGAAGGAGAAGAGGTCATATAATCACCAAACACCTTGGCACTATGCTTGCCTCAAGTTTGAATAATCCAATAGTAAATTATATTTGTCAGTCATTCTTGGGTTTCAGCCGTACATGATTTTCACAACCTACAGCTTAATTCCCACACTAACAAAATGGATGAAGGAATTTCAAGAATATTTCAAAAATGAGGGGATAATGGATGCAAGTTCAACAGCTTTGGCTGTATAATGTTAAAATGAAATAGCTATTCATATTTCAGCATCCTTTGTGAAACATCTAAAGCTAGATATATGCATTAAAGCATATAACTTGATATTTGCATATCACATAAAGAGAACATCTTTCATTCCAAGGAATCCTTACGCATTTACAGAGTTTACACATTTGAAGTGATGTTGGTGCCAAATGGCAACACTAGGAATGAAAGTGAAGAATACATGACCTGCCAAAAAATGTAGTAGCACATAGATTAAAAGAGCAAAGTGCAATCATAAAACCTGTCATCATTCTTTATGAAGCAGGCAGAAATGTTGTAAAAGGAGTTGCTATAGAGCAGCACAGAGCTTTGTGAAATATGAGGACCAGGCAGGGTAGCTGGAGTACCTATATTTGACTCACAGCCATGAAGTCCTACTCTTTTATAACAAATTCAGACATTTAATTAACAGAATGTCCAGACCCAGCCTTAGCTGCTATCAAGAAAAAACTCCCATGGTATCATATGCCACCAAGCTATGGCCTAAGTCCAGCATCTGATACAGCAGAAAGCATACCCCTGTGAATCACCAGTGCCATCTCCTGCAGTAATTTCACACCCTAACATCACAGTCTCCCAGTGAAAAGCCAACCAGTCCTAAATCTCTATTGTTTTTAAGAGCAAAAGTAATGACAACCAAAGGCTGTGCCAGTAACATTCTGTGACATTGCCATGAAGTTTTATAGCAGTTAGCATGAGGAAGTTTCTTTCTGTATTTAACATTTGAATGTTATATGCACTGAAGGAGGAGACTAGAGGGAGATAATAAAAATTCTCCCTCTGCTTTCTGTAAAAGAAAAGGTTGAGCAGAAGGTTATTAGGTATATTGGGATATTCTGCAACTGTCACAGTTGTAATTCAGTAGCAAAGCAAAAACAGTCAAGTGCAAATCACACATTATATTTGTACTTAAGTGAAATTACCTTGATATGGCCCAGCTTCAGCTATACAAAAAGTAGAGGGACTTCAGCATCCACCTGGTGTGGAAGCAGCTATATAGGCCAGACACACTTTCTAAGCTGACTTTGTTAGCACTCTGGCTAGAAATAAGTTTGACTACAAGTTAGCAATTGATTTCTCTGTAAAATAAATATGGTGTTTCCCTGGCAAGAATAATTCTCAAATTGTAATTAATTTGTTAAAGCTGACATAAAGTTGATGAACCTGCCTCCAAAAGCACTTAGAGACAACAGAAAAGGCCATTTTCTGTGGCATAAAGGACACGTCCACAACACATTCATTCTAAAAACACAAACAAAAAAAACCCCACAAAAAACAAGAGGCCTGAAGAAAGAGGATACAAAAGCCACCAGAAGAGTCAGGAAAATATGGTGAAAGGAAAGAACGTAATATTCTGATTGTATATTTTCTGGAATGACCACAAATCAGTTTGCCAGATGCATAATCTGATTTAGTTTGTTATAATCTACTGAATACATGTATATAAATGGGGCAGAATATCTTTTTTTACCTCTGAACTCATTAGCAGTCACAAAGTTATATGCTTTGGGTAAATTGTAAGAAAGAGCTTTTAGCAATATTCAGACCTATCTGCAACACATTGAGGGAATCCTCTTAAGTTATGCAGCAAGTCTCCTTTAAAAAAAAATCTCAAATCCCATGTATCATCCGTTCCACAGATTACTCTGAGAAAACAGTTGGCAAAATTTAAGGTTTTAGTAAAAATTGAGTCATTTTAAGAACAACTTCCATATTTTGATGAATTTATTTACTCACAAGAAAGTATGTGAGGAAAAACGCTCAGGTGGACACAGTGTTGAGTTAAACCCCCTGAAAACACTGATCACAGCACAATTATTTTACAGTTCAGGAAAAAAGACAACTTTTAACTGTATTTGGAGGACAGCAGTCATAATCACAAATAATGTCCTGAAACACAGTTCTTTTGATATGTCAATTGTTTCACTTTGCTGATCAAGAAATAATACTGATAAGAGTGAAATAGGCCTGAGATTGCATAATCCTTAGCGCCAGTAACAAAGATTTTGCATGTGGAAGATAATGAAATCCTTGGACATGGGACGTGGGTCATTTCAAAAGCAAGAGTAACAACTGAAAAAGCAGTAAAAACAAAGCAGGATCTAAAGGTCAGTACTGCAAAACAAGCTGAGTATTGGCAAACTTGCCTCAACATTGCTATAAATTTAAAAGTCAGCCCTTGATTTTTACAGCAGTTTCCCAAGGGAAAACTGAATAATTGATGCAAATACTAGTTGTCATCAATGGTTTCCATAGAAATTTCCAGAAAAAATACTGCACAAAAATGTCTAAAGGAAAATACGTATCAGTAACACAAGATTCATGTTGTGAATCAAAGTGGATTCTGAAAGGCAGGCAGAATCTAGCCATGGTCCCAGTGGTCACTGAATAAACACCAGATTTAGCTTGTGACTGTTAGGGTAACAGTAATTCATTGGCTTTGAGAATAAAAGTATTTTAAAATACCTTCTTTGCACTTAAGGTTGTAAATTAAATCTGTGCAATATTGTTGGGAAGCCCACTTACCTTTCATACTGGAACTCTTAATAAAACCAGCAGAAGGGCAAGGCAAATCTGCCAACATGCATTTTAAGCAAGTGGTCATAGATGCTAGTAAAAACAATCAGGAAGCTCTTGGATCCACTCAGGATTGCTATGTCACTGCTAAAGGGAGTTAACAATGCTGTTGGGCAGCTCTGCAATCTATTAACATGAAGTCTGCTTTTTCACTTTTTCAGCTTCTGGCCAAAACTCCGGCTAATGAATATAGTACTTATTTCTCCAGTGCACTCTATAAATAGTTACTTTGAATCTCTGCAATTACTACAAATGAGCTCTGAGGTGAGTTGAACAGAAGCATTCCTGTCAGATGCGGATAGACTCGGGTACCTCTAAACCAAACTACTTGCAAATGAATCCCGCAATTACCAGCATCCTTGATACAATGTGCTGACTCAGTAGTTTATGTAGTTAACTGCGTATGGAAATGGCAGCAGAAAGACAGTTCATATTCTTGTCGTGTAACCTTTGCGCATCTCACCTGCAGGCTTTAATTCTTGAAAGAGCGAGTTCTCACCAGGATCTTATCTGTACATTTAATATCATCATGATTAAATATTATTTTATAATCAATTCGATAGGTCTAATGATCTTGGAAATGCATTCTAGCGATGAGTGCAAACAGCAAGAAGGAAAAAAAATGTGGACAGCCTACACTACGAATGAAAAAAGTACACGCCTTTTTTCTTATTTTCCATAGTAGTTTTCATTTTTCTCAGACAATAAATTCTGATTTTATTTGCATCAACATAAATTTAAAGTCTCAACTGATTGCCCCAGATAAGAGAGGGGGAAAAAAATCTAAATGTATTAATAGGAAAAAAAAAGCCAGGCTGCTGGGCTGCCTGCTGGTCACAGGAGGGGATCCATGCCCCTGCTCAGCAGTGGGGAGGAGGCATGTCCAGAGCACAGGGCCTGGCACTGGTGGGCTGCCAGTGCAAGAGAGGCAAGGACTTACTGGAGCAAGTTCAGTAAAGGGCAAAGCTTTGTCATTTGAGGGGATGAGTGATGGAAGTGTGCAGCCTGGAGAAGAGAACACTTGAGAGAATTCATTCATGTGGCTGAATTCCCAATGGCAAGGAACAGAGAAGATGGAGTCAGACTCTTCTTAGTTGTGGCCAGGGACAGGACAAGAGGCTATGGGTACAAACTGAGTATCAAGAAATTCCATCTGAAATGGAAAACCCCAAGCCCAAACCCTCACCTTCTTTTACTGTGAGGGTGGCCAAACACTGGCACAGGGTGCCCACAGAGATTGTGGACTCTCCTTCCTTGGAGATACTCAAAACTTGACTGGACCCAGTTCTGGGTAACCTGCTGTAACATATTTTGAGCTGGGAGGGCAGAGGTGCCTTCCAGCCTCAACTCCTCTGTATTCCATATGGCTTAACTAAATTAGCCTTTCCACCACCAGTGCAATCAAACATATTTGATGAGACTTCATAGGAATAACTATGGCTACATAAATTGTCATTTCAAGTTTTAAACTCAGTCTTTGTCAGCAACAATTTACGGACAAAGAGCATCCAGATCCCAGTATCTCTCAATCTAAGTTTCTACACAACTTTTAATTAATCATGGATCAACACAGGGATGAATTTTACTTTGAAATGTTTTTCTAAAGCAACCCTGGAAATACTACCTTCTTTCTAGGATCTACTATGATAATTGGATCAAAACTACCAGTGTTTGACACAGAATGCTGTTGCAGAAAAATATCTCACCCAGACACCCATCCCTAAACTTTTAAGATTTAATTACCTCTTAGAGATGGTTTAAACTCTTTCTTATATATATATATATATTAAAAAAAATAAATATATATATGATATCCTACCACAAACAAATCACTGGGAGAAGTATCCTTTTAAGATGAAATGTGCATGTTTTAGTGTTCTCTGCAATGCCTATGCAAATGGTATTTTGCTATTAGTCTGTTGTTGCTTCTGGGCTTATGCATATTCTATCCTCATTTACAAACTCTGCCTAATGAGGCAAATATAATTGCATTACAATTTATATATCTCACCGAATTTTCTGACTGAATAACCAAATAGCAGAAGAAGAAAAAACCAAAACTGATGTAACATATTTCCTGAGTGTGGCAACTAAAAAAGTTATTACACATAGCTAGCTGTCCCAATTATGCCTAGAAAAGCTTGGATCAAAATGGCAGGAACCAACTGGGGCCTGTTGGAAAACAAAAGCTAAAATAACATAAGAAAAGATCATTGGTGAGTGGTCTGCCAGTCCTTCCATGAGCGCTTGGCTAAGACAGTTCCAGAGGGACTGCTAAGACTGAAAAGTCCCGGAGTCTTTCAGAAATCCTCCTGCTCACAGTTAGATAACTTGTTTTCTCCAGGAAAGAACAGGTTGGGATGAGCATCAAGATTTTCTCACCAATACCTCTAATTACTCCAAACTGTTTCCTTACTTTTTCTGTTGCCGAGGAAGGGAAGGAGGTACTTGCACAGAACAGAGCTACCAAAGCTAGACTGTTCTGTTAACAGTGGAAGGAGGCTGGCAGAACTAGGTCTTGTAAATCAAGTTATCACTGTTTTGTGTTTTTTTTTCTAAGTTATCACTTTATATTTTCTACTGCCTCTGGTTTATTACTTGGTTAAACCAACATGCATTAGCTGTTTCTCCATTTAGCCTCCGACAATTGGCAAAATTGAAAATACACTTTTGATTCATTGTTATCAGAGCTTCAGTAAGGAAAATCCAGGAATTTCTGCACTAAGGCAGGCATTAAAGGTTTAGATGTAGCAGTGATTCAACTCTTACAGTACAAATTAGTATCTGCACATACACTATGATCATCTTGTCATCTGCATATAAGCACAAAGGACAGTCTAACCGTTATGTCCAGTTATGTAAGACCAAAGAAAGCAAACCCAGGTAGGAAGATATAGTTGAAAAAAAGGTTGTTTCATTATATTAGAAGAAACCCATAAAGGAAAAGCAATCACCTCTTATAGCACAGCAAAAAGATAACAGCAAATCTTCATCCATTCCTTAAAACTTCTCACAGATTTGTATGCACATTACTTTTAATGAAGTGCAATGACATATTAGTCAGAAAGTCTATACTAAAGCAGTAATTACTGCAAAGTTCTGCAGTTATAAGGGGGTGTTCCAGTAGATGTTCTTAGTACAGATTAATATTCTTTTAATTATATAACTTACTGATCTGAATAAAAATTAAGCGATACATCGGTGTGCTCCAACTTGGCAGTCACAGGGGTTCCTCAGTGGTAGGCATACATGACAAAGCTCCACCAATCTTTCATTTTCTACCCCCCCCATCCATTTATCATATGGTTACATAAAAACAGCAGGGAAATGAATTATGCATATTTTTTAGCACACTGAGAAGTTAATGAAAAGTTAAATACAACTTACATGTGTGATTGCACAAAGCACTTGTGCTGAGCTTTAAAAGGCATTCTAAGATTAGCCTGGCATGTATTTCAAGTGTACCAAAAAAAAAAACCAAACCCCAACCAAAATTGGTTCTTAAGATGCTGGTACAGACTGTTTCATGCCTAAATCCTCATTATGTTCAGTGTATTTATAGGAAATGACTCAACTTTAAAGTGGGTAAAGACAAGTAAACCGTCCTTTCTTGTGGAAAAGTGGTACTCGTATATTCAGATGCTACCTCATCAAGCTACAACCTTCAGTAAATCAAATTCTGCATAGGAATGAACAAAGACCACACAAATGTTTCCAGGTACCAATTTTTGTTAAAGTGATGATGAAACATTGCAGCATTTTATAACTGAGCAAATGGAAGGGAGGAGACAAAGAGGTAAATGAGGAAACAAAAGTCCAGCTCTTCCACCCTTTACATTTCAGGGTTTGCTGACAAGCTTAAGTGCCCCAGAAAGCTCATGACAACACTTTCACACTCCAGCTCACTTCTGCTTTACCAATATTTGTTACATCTCCATTTAATCTCGATCCACTTATTAGCCACACCAGAAAGCAAATTACATGAAGAGATACTAAGGCTAGAACACACTTTCAGCAATATATAAGCAACACAGAATATTTTTGCTTTATTCTGTCCTCTCTTTCCTGTTCTCACATAGCAATGGAGAACATGAAAGTCAGGAGTAAGATATGTACCCTGCTGCACCAATTTGCCACCCCTGCAAGGAAGACAGGGGTAACAGTTGCTTCCATTCATTCGTTTGTGAAATACAGGCAATAGTTTATGAAGTTGAACAAATCATATTAGTTCAGTATTTCTCAGAAGTTCCAAAGTCAGCAATTTAGATGCTGTACTTGAGATGTAAAAAAGTTATTTCATTATTTCAGCTCTGCTCTGCTGAGAACTTCTGGACTAAGTTTCAGTGTTAAGTTGTTAGAGGCAGGTCAGGTCTAGGTTTTCATTATTTTATTCACAGAATGGGAGAGTGACAGCATGAGTAATAACATGTTACACTGTTGTCTCTCAAAACAGTAATACAGATGAGCCATGGGAAGTGATTTTTTAGTATTATTGCTATAATGGGAAAAATAGACTATCCATGACACGCAGACAGGAGCACACATACCAGCAACCACAGTTCTTCAACTAATATCCAGTGGAATACAGGAAAATGCTGTAGCACAGAACCACTAGCTACAGCTGTGAAATATTTCAGGAACTCTTTTGAAGGGAGTGACATTTTTTCAAAGTGATTCCTATTCCACATAAAAATAGTTTTAAATTGGCAATATTTTAGGCATATTATTACAAAGGAGTATAAAACCTGTTTGATATTGTTGCCTCACTTTAACACCCTAAAACCATCTGCTTAAGGAGACAATCTTGCAGTAAGGACTATATGTACTCTGTATTTCTGTTCCCTTGCCATCTTTTTCTCTTCATTATATAGAGTTGTGTGTAAATCTTTCACTGTGCTACAATTTCATTTCTTTTTCCCTCTCCATTATGATGGAAACTATTTAAGCATTAACCTGCTGCTAGTGACTCCTGGGTCAGTTTCTCTATTTTTGTGTTGACGTCATGTTACAAAGATTAATCTGGACTGAGGCTCTGAATGGCAGCTTTGAGAGGAATAGAGCAGACGAAACCTATACTTTGCTACTGAGCTAAGCACAAAGCAGGACAAGACGCACAGGCTTCAAGGTAATGTACGAACCTCTAAAAATGCAAGCCTACAAAATAATCAGCGTATTTTGCCTTGAAAAAAATAATGGTTTTGGACCTTCCCCCCCCCACCTTAATGACCTTACTTATTCATATCCATGATGTAAGGAGTAAACTCACAGTTTCATTTAGCAACTCAGGCACATCACAAAAGAAATCTGAAAGTAGGAGCTGACTTTGGACAGACCGAGAACAGAATCTTCAAAGAGAACTTTAATGTTTTAAAAAACAGACACTACTGAACTGTCAGCTGCAAAACTCCTTTCTGGAAAACAGCAAAGCATCCTGACTACCATGCTTATGAAGTTCAAAGTGTGTCAGTGATATAAAATATAACAACAACAATAAAACCAAATAAGACTGGACCCCCTGGCAGCAGGCACCATGTTTATGCCTTTCAGGTTCAGCAGAGAGACAAGTCCTGCTTAAGAAACATAGCTTTGAGTCTAGTCTCTTGCGCCCATACACAGGAAACTAGAATAGAAGGGCAGGAATGTGAAACCACTGTGCAGTCTGATGCCAACACATGCTCACAGTCAGAGAAGGTTGCAGTGTGCAAGGTACCGTCACAGAGAAATACAGAGAAGGGAAACAATGCTTTAGGATCTGTAGTGGTGTGCTGTGCAACTTCTGTTTAGCACGTCCTGAGAAATCCACCCAAATCATAGGCCTGTGCATCCACTAAGACCAGTTGAAACCAGTATTTTTACACAGTAAGAGGTCAGTGCTGAGTATCTGACAATTTTGTCCAACTCAGTTTTGCTAAGATTGCTGTCATTCTTTATGATGTGCTTTCTGTGCTTGTATGTGATGATACCATCAGAAAAACATCACGTGGACACAGACCATTACGTCTACATTTGTAGTACCTTTTTGTAGATTTTTCCATTTTGAAAGCGATGAATGTTAATGGTTCCTTGCTGGTTTCCTTGGCAGAAGGAAGACATCTTATTTGGATTAGGTATAGCCTGAAACATCTGATGGTTTTGGCTAATTCACCAAATGATAAAAGTGAAAACAGGCGTTCACAGGGCAGTGGCTGTACTCATCCATGCAGTGGAAAAGATTTGAAGCCTTCTGTAAAATTGAGGTTCAGAACTCAGTATAACGAAGCCTAGCACAGAACATAGGTTAGAAAAGAATCCTAACCCTGTGATGCTGACCATCAACGCACTCGAAACATGACAAATACAGATGTTGATACCATGCCATCTATCATCAGTGATCACATCCTCGCATTATCACTGTGTAAGAGACATTGCACAGCTCCTTTATGACTTTTCTTCAATGAGATATTCAATTTTCCCTTAATTTAATTTTACGGTGGGGAAAACAAACTCCTGTAGCTGTTGACCACTTAGTCTGCTTTGTTAGTTTTGAACTGTAAGTCGATGCCACTGAGAGGAGGACAAAGCAGCCGAGAAAGACATTTTTAAAAGAAGAAATGGTAAAGGGGAACTCAAGACACTTGTCTGTGCTAATTCATTTGGAGAAATAAGATCTCAAAACCAAAAGCTCCTCCCAAATACACCACACTGTGTGCAATGATTTGCAGTAGAAGCTAAATGTTACAGTTTGAGTTTGTTCTCTCTGTTGCCATTTGGGGCAAGCACCTATCATGAACATACATTTATATAACCTGTGTTAGTTGTTTTTTTAACCCCCTTTCTATGCCTTTAATGCAGTCACTTCCACTTCTCTGACAGAGCTGATGATTTAAGTTAGATGCTAGCTAACATCTGGTGAATGACAGATTCTTGAAGGCAATATTGCCAGCCAAATCTGCTACTGCATGTGGCCTGTACACGTAACAGCTGATAAACTACACGCAGAATAGCCTACTATGTATGTTCAAAAGCGGGTCTGACTCACCTAATCAGCATTCGTGCTGGCGTGCTGCTTTCAGGTGATTTTAGCACAGTTAAACGTAAAAGGAAATAAGGAATAAGGATTGGAGGTACTACAGAAGCCTTCAGATGTTGGAATGATGGACACATTATTATAGCCACCTAAGGTATGTCTTCTGTTTAGAACTAGTAAACAGTTGATTATCATCTCTCCACAGTAATTTTCACAAGCAGCTAATGACAGGCTGAAATCGGTCAATAATTTTTTGAAAACTCATTTTTTCCTTAGGTGACAAAATAAATGTGAAAACAGGGTCAGAAAAGGCTTTGAGGGGGTTTCCAGTTTACCCCCAGCTCCACAAAGAACAATGTAGATGCAAGCTATTCCTTGGATACCTCATAATCCCAGCTTAAACCTATGCTTGATGAAAACCTTGTCACCTTCCTAGGCCACCCATTCTAGGGATAGATTATTCTATAGTCAGGCTCTTCATAGAGCCATAGAATCAGCTAGGTTGAGAAAGACATTTAAGATCGAGGCCAACCATTAACCCAGCACTGCCAAGTCCAGCAGCAAACCATGCCTCTAAGCACCGTCCTAGTGTATGTCAAATAGGGAAACAGGGTAAGAACAAAACAGTCTCCAACAAAATCTGTGTATTAGAACCTTTTGAGTAAAAAGCTACATTTTGACCAAAGAGGGGAAAAAAAAAAAAAAATCATTCACAAAGATCTTCCCTCAGTTCCATAACCACTTTTGAAACAAAGAAGCTGCTGTACCTGCAAAGCTTTTTTCTTTTTATTCATCCCCCCATCTTGCATTTCTAATTGAGCTACATGTTGCATATTATCTGAAAATTCATGGCAGTCACAAAGTCACAAATCCTTCTCTGCAACAGGATTCTCCACTCACCATGTGCAGCCCCACGTCATGGAATCAGGCACTGCAAATGTGGCATTCTCCTCATATGTGACCTAAATTTTCACCTGATTTAACAGCAAGCCTCTTCAAAACTAGTTCATGACTATTCTCTTTGCAATTACTGTTTATTTATTGGAAGACTTACCACATCTCACCCTCAGTCTTTCCTGCTGTAGACTAAACACGCCAATTCTTCCAACCTTTCCCACAGGTAATGTTTCCCAGACCTTACTCCTGCTTGTCTGTACGGGCTTCCCTCTAAATGGTCAACATCTTCCTCACAGCATAGTTCCCAAAATCAGACACAGTGCTGCAACTGGAGCCTTATCAGTATCTGAGTAGAAAGATTACTTCATTTTCCTCCAGATAGTCTTGTTTACACAGCCCAGCACTTGCTTTTTTTGGTCTTTATGTCATTTGGCAAGAGTATGAAGTTATTAGTTCTTGTTTAATTACTAATCCATTGCAACTCCCTCAACAACTGTAAAGCTCTTGGTTTCTAAGAGCATAAGCCTATTTTTTGGCTTGTTCAGTTGACACAGTAAGCAACTATTCTTTTTCACTTACATTACCTTCTCTTCAGGAATATTCAGGATCCTTCATCCTTGTTTGGACTACACTGTGTCCACAAGCAGGATTTGCAGTATAAGATCTCCTACCTTAAATCTGTCATGCTGCTTCTATTTCTCCTCCTCCCACTTGCAATACTTGGCATATGCTACCCATAAGCAATATGCCAGAGATACCATGATTTCAGGGTTTGCCAGCACTATCAATCACAGAACACAGGCTCTCTCTAAGTTCTGATAGTCTTCAGCTTTGCAAAATTGCTGACTTGAAAGTTAATTTGCCCTTCAGGTATACTACAAAAGATATTCCACAGCAGTACCTTAGGCATAGCTGTCCAGCTGTCGTACATGAGCAAATATAGCAACTATTACATGCCAGGGTGCATTTTGCTTATTTGGGAGATTTCAGCTGCACTGTTTTGAACACTCAAGAGAACTGGAACACACTGCAAAATCAGGACAGTGTATACAGAACTGCCTTATCTCTGACTAGACAAAGTTTAATCTCTTTAGGGGCAATTTGATTTTAATTGCATCTACTAGGAACCTTTGAAGTCTTCTGAGGAGCTTTGTGACCTCTGATTAGAACTTCGTGCAGACAGAGACTGGAAATTAACTGAAATACCCAGACATACCGAAATAGGAACCTTTTTCCCACCTCAATTACATAGAAGCTATAATTCTATTTGCTACATAAACATTTTCAGCAGGAAAACATTAGATGACTGAAGACACAGCCTCCCCCAAGCCCAGTGAACCACCACTCACAGCACAGCGAGAGTAAAATTAACTCAGCAAGCAGCGCTCATGCTGTAAAATTTCTTCTGTGCGGGAATGACACTGTGCTGCTCACTCTGTGAAAGAAAGACGTTAAAGGAAACTAGTTGAGACAGTTTTGAAGTTCACCTTTTGTTAGGCGGTTGCACACATTCTTTTTTCAATCTGTTTCATCAGTGTGGAGTCTATACCATAAGAAATCAGATAAAGAGCAAAACAATGGTTTGACGTACTCAGTAATTGCTTTGTGCTTACCCAGTGGTAACAGAGATACCCAGGCTCCACCTTTACCAACAGGAAAAACAGATTCTGAGTTGCAAGAGGCCATTCAGCTGATCAGCTGCTATTCAACTTACAACAGGATGAAGAGAAACAGATTTATTTTTTCTCTCCTTAAAACCACTCTTCTCTCTGGAAGGAAGTTACTAGCAGAAGGATACCAACAGTCAATACTTTTTTACCGCATAAAAGCAAACCAGAAATGCAAGGCTTTGACTGTAGTTCTGAAAAAGGAAATAAAACCACTATGGTTTATAGCTAGGCTGACCCACCATTATATTAACTTACTCTGAGGAAAGAAGGAAACAGGACTGGTGGGCAACACACAACCATGTTGCTCTGCTGTCCACATAGCTTCACGGTGTTTCCTGCTAAGCCCAACAAGCATGTCATCCTCGCACCAGTCTTGATCAAGGCCAGGCACTTTTGCTACATGCACTGTCAAGGGTGCCAGTTAGGATCTGTGGCTCAATTCCTAGCTGGTAAAAATGGGACAGATAAATCACTCTGAGCCCAACCGAGCCTCCACAGATTCAAGGGGCTGTTGCTTGAGAGAAAGAGGGGAAATGGCAGGGGTTAGAAGGGCAGGGGGGAAGATGTCTCTGGTTTTCTTTTTTAAGCTGCTGCACCACAGTTTGTGGATACAGCTCTAACAATAGATCTGGTTTGTACCATTCCTACAGCTCCCTGACAGCAAAAAGCTGGTTCAGCAAGTCCAGCCCTTACAGGTCACTGGATGCTGCCCACATTTCAGTGAGCCTGCTGTCAGGTGAGAGGCAACAGCAGGAGGCCAGCAGACTGCAACCAAATTCAAGAACATAACCTCCAGAGCACAGTGAATGCCATAACTCAGTCCTGAGCGCCTAGACAGTGTTTTTCCCTATGCAGAGACAGGCAATAGTGGTCTGGAACCTAATTTGTAGAACAAGCTATTCAAGAGGGAAGCTAATTGAAGTAGATCAATCCTGAAAAGTACCACATCAGACCAAGATAAGGTAAGTCCAACCTAGATGAGGTGATACATGTGCATTAAAAAACTCAAAAAAATTTGGAAGAAACATTCCCCACTCCCAGATCCCATGAGAAATTCTCTCAAGCAATGACATTATCCAGAATAATAAAAAAAAAATACTAAAAACAGATGTGCAGAAGGAAGGCAGAGAAAGCACAAGTTCACCCAAACATGTCACAACTTGTTCCTAACGTGCACTGTCAGTGTGTTTTAGAGGTGAGAGATCATAGCCAACCAAAAGCGCGGCACCTGAAAGCAAAATTAAACTTTAATTCTGTAACAAAACTGTTTTTTAAATTACATACTTATGTAAAAGGTTGATGTCAAGTTAACTGGCTCAGAAGCATTTTCAGCAGTGTCCTCAGATAAACTCTGGTCTCCTCGTTCCATTACCTGTTCTAAGCATATTGAATGTACCCCTCTGCCAGCTTTTACCAATCCTGCCAAAGACAGAAATAGCATTTATGGGCATTTCCATACTTGTGATGTGACCAACCTGGAGAGTGCAAGGGCACACTTTGGTTTCTGTTCCAGTCATCATAACCCATGAAGAGTATGTGAATGTGGGCAGAAAGCCACAGCTGAGAAATTAACAGCAACAACAACAACAAAATAGACAAAGGAAAAGGAAGAAGGAAGGATGAAAAGTATGTGCCATGAAGAAAAGACACTGAGGTGAAGCAGAGCCAGGAAATCACCAGCGAGCACCACGTACAATTTCTGACCCTGCAAATAAAGTCCATCACCCTGGAAAGAAAGGTAGGGTAACTCTGCCCATACAACACCCACTTCTCTTTAAACAATACCTTAGAAAAAAAGCACAATCAAGCCACATGAAGAGACAACAGCTTCAATGCAGTTGTTTACACTGCATGCCCTACAGAAAAATTCCCTTGAAAAACTCCTCCCATTTTTAGGCTCAAGCCTAGTTTGGAAAAGGCAAAACAAATCCTACTGAAGGATTTCTTGGGTCAGCTCCTCTAAACACAGACATAGGGCTCACTGAACATACACCTTGACAAGGAAGAGAGTTTTGTCTCCCTTTGGAAGAGTGTCCTTTGTGTCACGCTGCCACTTGGAATGACACTTTCAACATGGGAGTAGGAGTACATGCTTACGCTGCTCAAAGCATGCTTCCATTCAGTTCCAGCTCAAGCAACAGGAATGTATATTTGTATTTTACTGAAATGAAGGAAATGCAGCCAGATAACATCAAGAAAGCCTAGAAGACATCCTTACCAAAATCTGAAGTGCCAGGTAGAGGCCCTCCCTCGTTAAGGTGGTGTCCCTGCACAAGTGTTAGGTTAGAGGCATACCCTACCCACAGCTGTTCAACATTCCACTGTCTTTCTGGCCATGTTGTGTCTCATTTTTCTGTGCTAAGACCAGAAACGCACAGGAAAGCATTCCTTCAGCCCCCTGTTTGCACATGAAGTTGTGGTGAAAACAGGAGTAAAAAAACCCCAAACAAAACAACGAAAACCAAACTAACAACCAACCCTATGCTTCACTTTGAAATCCATTATCATCTCCTTTTCTTGAAGCAACAGCCTGCCTCCCTCTGGTTTTGAGGTCACTCTTCAGAGTAAAAACTCTCTGAGAAGCAGGTAACAGTTCTGCTCATACAACAGTCTTCACACGGCCTCATGCACAAACCAAGTCTACAAAACTAAAGTGCTTTCTTTGATAACTTTGTCTTAAAGCTTATTTGATTGCATAGGGCCTGAAGAACTAAGAGAGACAGAGAGAATTATCAGCAATACTTTTCCGTCACTCCTTTCCTGGGAGTGAATAATTTAAATCCTTTCCCTCTGAGTGTACTTTTTATCAGTATGCCTTTGGTCTTTTAACAGCACATTGCAGGTAGTGCTGTTCTGCAGAACACCTTCACAGAGGAAGCTTAGGCATCAAATCAAGTGAAAGGACAGTGCATTTTCAGCATTAAGCAGTCACTTACAGAAAATCCAGGAAACCCAATTCGACTCCTACCACATGTAAAATGTGAGATTATTGCACTAAGGTTACAAGAAGCACTTCTGCTCTTAACAGCAACTTATTTTTTTTATATTAAGCAGTTATAAATCTATTTGAGAAAGAAAAAGGGTTCTGCTGAAGATTACTATCTTTTTGTGTTTGCAATTCCGAGGGAATTCATAGATCTTAGCTGTGGTTTTAATTCCCTGTAAAAGATGAGTATATATTTTACAGATCTAATCGAGTCCTTGCATGGAACTTGCAGCACTCTTTAAGAAATAAAATACACATACACAAAATGCTAAACTCCACATAACTCTTTAAAAATGCAAGTAACATTATCCTTTACAGTGTCTCATTATTAACAAGGTTATACTGCAATCATCTGCATCTTCATTTATTCTCCATAAGCAATAAAGCAAAGTTATTCAGCTTAGGAACAGCAGAAATCTTACCTTCACAGCTGACATAACCTGAACATTATAAATGTGACAAAAAAAAAAGCCAATACAAATTGATTTCCATGTCACTATGTCAATAAGAAGATAAGCAAGCTGACTTACAGGGAAAGGTAGAGGGCAATGTCCCATTTTCATTAAACTGAACAGGCCAGTGATTCAATAGGTTCAGGCACTGACATTTTTAATACTGATAAAAATAATTTTATGTAAGCTGAATGCCAGAGACTCGATTTACTTCAAATGAGTACTTACAGTTTTGCTATGGTCCACTGGAGCACAGTAGTTACACAGAACATTTATTTACAGTTATTCCCACTAACCTAGTGTTATCACAAAATAGCTTTGGTTTATATTCAGCGTAAAGATGAAAAAACATAGAGCAATGGAAAAACATGCTCAGTAAGACTTTGCTATTCTTACCAATGTTACTTGCTGCTAAACACTTGTTCTCGGGGTACATCATCTTACTCTCAGGATGGTGAACATGGTGCAGCAGCAAAGGCAGCTGTGTGCACAAGTATCTTCTCCAGTTCAGCACACTGCATGTTCCAACACTGATTAAAAACACTCTTGAAATGCAGCGAAACTCAAGTGTGCTTAAGTTTCTAGTTTAAGTCAAACTAGTCAAAAACCATCCTCAAACTGAAAAAGGTGGCCTCTTCTTTTACTTGCCTACAGATGCACAAGTTAACAGTAAAACATTTGGCAAGCTGTATTGACCATTATAACAACTAAAACCCCAACACTAATTTAAAACTAAAGCTGCTTTTAAATCTGAAACCAAAGTGAACAACCCACCCCCCAAACCCTAAACAAACAAAACCCCCCAAACCTGTCAGTGTCACAATCCAGTCACTGGCATTCAGTCTGGACATTTTCAGATTTCAAGCTTCTGCAGGTTTTCCTGATCTACACGTTGTGCCAAGTCTTATCTTCTTTAGAAAATGTAAGGAAGCAAAAGTACTCTGAAGTCAGGGAAACAACAGTTTGGAGATGAAGCAAATTTATTGTTTCAGGTGTTGAAACCAACAGCCACACACTTCATGAAAATCCAGCTAGTATGAATGAACAAAAGAGGGTAACCCTTAAATAAGTTTCAAAGCTATCTGTCACATGAGATATATATCTCATAGAGCCTTGTAGGTAACCCATAGTTTAGAAAAGGAAAGATGCCCTCTGCATAAAGGATAGTCAGAGAACAGCATCGCTGAGGTACTAGTCCCATTTCTTTCAGGCAAATTACTGCATAGATATCTAAGATTAAGTAGTTCTGACATTTTTCTGAACAGCTTTTACAGTATCATAAGGTAACAATAATGAAAATACATCGTATTTGAAACCAAAGAGCAGCATATTAGACATGCACTTGTAGATAACAACCTGTGTGCAACTTGAGATGTCGAAAGTACCATACACACAACTTGGATGTTAATCTAAAAGCCTACTCATTTAATCTGCCTTCAGTTGTTGTGGAAAAAAGTCTACATGGTCTTATTCGTAAAAATGGAATTCTCAATATTCAGCTGTGGTGGGTATAACACGAACATACAGAGTCTTCATGTTCAAGTTCTTCATGGAGATGTTCTTTGTGATCTCTAAACCAAGAAAACAGAGAAACAGAACACAGTCAGTGCTCTTGCACACAGGTAAGACTATGAACACACACTTTTTTTTCAATTCAGTTAGTTCTGCTGGTTCAATCAAAATGGAACTAGGACAGAAATTGCTCAGCTTAAAACTCCCTCCTGTTCAAGCACAGTGCATTAAAGGAAGGCTCACCACATGGCAGGATTGCTGCTCCAAGGGTTTAAGATACCCTTCTAGATTATAAAGTAGAATTTTTTTGAAAGCCTAAACCAGCCCACAGCTCCCAGTTTCACACACACACAGAACAACATCAAGTTCAGACAAATTATATTATGATGCAATGATATGAAGCCAATATTCACAATACAACACCATACACTGAAAAGCAGTCACAATGGCCATACAGACACCCAGTGCCTCTGATATCCCATCTCTGACAGAATACAGAGCCTACATAGGAAGGAGCACAGTAAGAATGTGCAAATACTAACTTGAGTTTTATACTCAAGCAAGGATTGTAGCAGCATCTGCTGTAAAAAAGAATGTTGCAATCTGAGAGAGCACGCAGGAGGAATTTCATACCTACCAGATCAATTCCTTAAGTCTTTTCATAGCTATATGCACATAGTTCAGAACAGTAATAGGATAAAGTCTCATCACAAAACCTCTTGTAAGGATACTGCATACTTCCAACAGGCTGTTTCAGGATTTATAATTATTTATGAAACACAAACACAGAGTAACAGCACTTTGTGGCTGCAGAAAGTCATTCACAAAGGTGGTAGGAACTGAAAATCTTTCACTGTTCTTGCCACCTTATGGAGCATTTTTCCTGAGAAGTCAGATGCTTACTAGGCTCAATGCTTCTCAGTGCCTGGCAGCGGAAGCAAACTACCCCAGTAACAAAGCAGACTGGTTTTAGTTCTGGGAGGCACAGCTTTGGAGCAAACATAATCTGATTTAACAAATATACCAGAGGTCTCTCTACTACAAAACTTCAAAGTGCTAAGTACAAATACATGCACTGAAACCACAGCAAAGGGGCATCAGGGCTGCAGTGTTAACCCTGCACACTAGAATTCCTGTCGACACTTGCAAATAAAAGATCACTTTAAAATTGGCACTAGCATGAGCACAACAGGTCAACATTCAGAATGGCTGGGTGGTTTTGCACTAGAAAGGATTTTGTAAGTGCACTGCACTGTATCACAGACCTGACATCAGATATCCATGTGCCCTAACCTGGGCTCCCCTCCAGTGGAGAGAGACTGAGGCAGAGGTGTGAAGGGAGACAAGTCTGTGAAGCACACCCATGGAGTTAGTGTCAGAGCAGTTCAGTTGCAAGTAACAGGATGTCCAAGTGAAAGCTGATTCTAGAAATGGCAGCAGGGAGCTTTGTTGCCATATAACAGCATGCACACTCCTTCTAACATTGAGGCCCCAATCTTATTTGGTAAACATTTCATTTTTAGACTGAGCATGTAGTCTGAAGTTTAAAAGCTATCTATGAATTAAAGAATTAAGAAACCCTCATGAATCATGATGGCACTGTTTTTAAGGAGTTCTCTTCCACTGTTGCACACTGCTTTAAGCGGCGGAATACCCATCTACAAGCTAGAAGTACAGAAGTATAATCCAATTGAGCAATTAGGGCTTTATTCCCTCACTAACCTTCCTTCCCTTCCCATAAAAATGTTACATCAGTAACATTTAGCTATTTATTATTTATCACCAAAATGTAAGGACATCCTCCTTCCTGTGCCAACTCCTCCAAAGGAAGGCTTTGGAGTTAGCACACAAAGAAATACTGTCTTCATCCTGAACTCATCTCAGAGTTATTACCTGTAACTCCTGTGTCAAGCTCACACATAAGCAATGCTCACTACTTTGACATTTAGAGAATGTTTTTCCAACATTATAAATGTGGGTTAAAACATACTTGTTTCTGAAGAGTTGGTGAGCTTTAGGCAACAGACAGCAGCTGCCCAGCTCCCTATACCTGAAAGTGTTTTAAAAAAGAACATTTCCAAAACTAAGAACTCATTTTCCACCAAGTGATTTTTTCTATTAAACAGGCACTAAACTCCCAATTCCTGGGTTATCTTCATCAAACACTTCAAATGGTTAACAGCAAACAACTTTCTAATTTTAGAATAAACCATAAAAGGACCCTTACTCAAGAGACTGAATGTTTTTTGTCTCGAGGGCAAGACCTTGAAATATATTGACAAAAAGATGAATATGGGATTACACAAAGTTGCCTTTATAGAAACACCCGTAGTATGGGGAATAAACAAGAGGAATTAGAGATGAGTGCACATCTACAGGGATATGATACCACTGGCATCACAGAAACATGGTGGGATGGCTCCTATGACTGGAGTGTTGGAATGGAAGGTTACAGGCTCTGTAGAAAGGACAGGCCTGGCAGGCAGGGAGGGGCAGCTGCCCTTTATGTTAGGGATAGACTGGAGAGTGTGGAACTCTGTCTGGGAACAGGTGATCAGTTAACAGAGAGTTTGTGGGTCAGGGTTAAAGGGAAAATAGCTATGGGAGACATTACTGTGGGGATCTGTTACAGCCTGCCTGATCAAGGAGAACCTGCGGATGAAGCACTCCATAGACAGATAGGAAAAGCCTCACACTCGCAGGCCCTTGTCCTCGTGGGGGACTTCAACCACCCTGACATCTGTTGGAGGGACGGTACGGCCTGCCACAAGCAATCCAGGAGGTTCCTTGATTGTGTGGAAGACAACTTCCTTCTGCAAGTAATGGAGGAGCCAACAAGGAGAGGTGCCATGCTTGACCTCGTGCTCACCAACAGGGAAGGGCTCATTGGAAATGTGACACTCCAGGGCAGCCTTGGTTGCAGTGATCACAGGATGGTTGAATTCGAGATCCTCAGGACAGTGAGAAGAGCGTGCAGCAAGCTCACTGCTCTGGACTTCAAAAGAGCAGACTCTGGCCTCTTCAGGAACCTGCTTAGGAAGGTTCCATGGGATATAGTCCTAGAGGGCAGGGGGGCCCAAGACTCTTGGTGGATATTCAAGGATCACCTGCTGCAAGCTCAGGAGTGTTGCGTCCCAACTAGAAGGGAGTGCAGCAGGAGGGGCAGGAGACCTCCTTGGATGGATAAGGAGCTGCTGAGGAAACTTCAAAGGGGGAAAAAGAGGCTTATAAAAGGTATAAACAAGGACAGGTGGCCTGGGAAGAGTACAGGGATGTTGTTCAGGAAGCTAGAGACCAGGTTAGGAAAGCTAAGGCCCAGTTAGAATTGAGTCTGGCAAGGGATGTGAAAGATAACAGGAAGGGATTTTATAGGTATGTAGCAAACAAAAGACAGACTGGGATAAAATGGGTCCTTTCCAGAAGCTACCAGGAGAATTGGCTACCCTGGATTTGGAGAAGGCTGAGGTTCTCAATGACTTCTTTGCCTCAGTCTTCACTGGCAAAGGCTCTGACCACACCACCAAAGTCTTGGAAGGCAGATGCAGGGACTGTAAGAATGAAAACCTTGGGCCCACTGTAGGAGAGGATCTGGTTCGAGACCATCTTAAAAACCTGAACATGCACAAGTCCATAGGACCTGATGAAATCCATCTGCGGGTCCTGAAGGAGCTGGCGAATGAAGTTGCTAAGCCACTGTCCATCATATTTGAGAACTCATGGCAGTCAGGTGAAGCTCCCGACCACTGGAGAAATGGAAATATAACCCCCATTTTCAAGAATGGAAAAGTGGAAGACCCAGGGAACTACAGACCAGTCAGATCTTTCACATCATTGTGAACTGTCACTTTATACGCTTTAATTAAAGTTTAAATAGCTCTGGAGAATTCATACTACAAATATGTTCTAGTGATGCAACTGATTTCCCTTTTAAGACGTTTTAAAAATCCTCACTTAAACTGAGAGCTACACATTTTCCTGCTTTGTCAGTTACTTCCCTCTTTCAAAACTCAAGTTTCCTACACTAGTTATTTTTGTACCTTCACTAACCCACATGCTGCTGCTGTGAACCCCTTCTGCCCCGTAACAATGATAGAAACCAAACACAAATGTGTACAGCATCAGTTGCTCTTGAACAGCTGAATTTTGAGTCCACAAGGTTTCGCACATGAATCCATTTTTCGGTTATGCAATAAAGTGTGGTTGATGTACTTGGTTCTTACACCTCATGCTGTATCTGAACATTACAGTCTTCAGATCTCTGTGAACACCATTCAGCACATTATTTTTAGTATTAGCTCAAGCTATCACTAGAAAGTCTCATCAACATTTGAGATCCACTTAACTTAGAAAATGGCTTTTGAATAAAGAGTTCAGGTCACATGAAATAAAAAACAACCAAAAACCCATGACAAAAACACCCACACCTTACTTGCTCAGGTTCCAACCTGCTCCCTCAGCTCAGGAGGCAGCAAAGTGACCCCAGCTGTGGCCAGCTACACAAAAGCTCTGCTCCTCCTCCCCTCATCAGGTGCAGGGTACTTCCCAAAGAATCATCCCATCCTAGCTAGCTTCTGGACAGGTAACCCAGCATATGATAACTCAAGGATACGTGCCATGTACCCCTCCCAAACCACTTTTATATCATGCCACTATGATTCATGGGAGACAGAATCCTTTGCATTGTTTTATTTGAAGAGCTAAATTTCTCTGAATACACAGAAATACCTGTTTGGTTTTTACCATGTTGTTTACAACCCATTCTTTCTGTCAAATGAAGTCCAAAATCTTTCTTGGGTCCAACTTCTTAGCACTACAGGTGGCTACATCTTCAGCCTTATCTGTCTCATGAATCAGAGGTTTCTGTTTCTAAGCCTCACCATCTGTCTGCAGTTTTGGAAGATTCTTTAACATTTCAGATCTGTGACTATGTGATAAAGCTTCCTGCTTCCCAGGTATCCTGAATGAATTGCAGCTGCTGCACCCAACCAAGTCTGACCTACTCACACAACTCTAAAATAGATCCAATATTCTTTTCCACCCACTCCCCTTTTCCAAAAGGAAGGGGAAAAATATCTGAACAATATGAATTTAACCAAAAAAAAACATGAACAGGCTCTTAAAATATTCACACTTCAGATTCAATCACTTCTGGGAGGAGATTCACTCTCTCCTTAGTCACAGCAGCACATAACTACCATTTACATTGCTAAGTGACCTTTCCATTTGAAAAGAAGAAACTTCTGCGGAACTTGTCTTGGCCTTTTCATGAAGGGAGTCCACTAGAACTTTGTGTATCTACATGTATGTGTGCTTAAAGGCTTTACAAAATAAATATTGAATTACCTGGCAAAAGTAGAAACCAATGTGTAAACAGTGTGTATTTGGTAGTTAAACTAGATCTCAGGCTGCATTAGCTGCTCCTCAACAAAAACTTCCAGGGTATCCTTGGACAAGCAAACCAAAGGTTTGTGCTTACCCTGAGTTTGCGCTTCATCAAGGAACAATTTTAGCCTCCTGCTTCTGAGCCCAAAGACTTTTGCCGTTTCATGTAAAAGACCATGGTATGTTAATCCATTCTTCCCAACAGGGTTTTCCATCAGAAGAGTTCCCACTGTTCCTTTCTGACATTCTGAACAGGAGAAACAGTTGAATTACTATTGGTGAGGAATGGTATTGTTTCATTTATCTTGGAAAACTGAAATTTAAGATTTCTTCTTCCATTTCGTCTCTATCTCTTTATAGTGCTGAGCAATACCAATACCAATCTACTTACAAATATTCATGAAATAAGGTAATGAATTATAGAAGTACAGTATTATGAGAAGTGATTATTAACAGTTTCACAAAGAAAATTTTGCAGAATTCTTTACATGAGTCAACAAGATAACCTAGAAACTAGGAAACATCAAACAGCTCAACAGGACACACAAACCATTAAGAACTGCAAAAGCTCACAAAGCACCTTCTGATGATCAAATCCCAGTAAAAAACACATTTTTGGCCCAAGTAGGGATCTCAGTAGAGTCAGTAAGATGTCACATGGAAAGTCCAGACAGGACTCATACAGGGCAGAGATTAAGAGCAAGATATTAAAACCACAGCTATTCCAGTGTGAGGTTTCAGAGTGGAAGTTAAAAGACTGACAGCTCCGAAACAGAATTACGTACACATATCTACACCACAGATCAGGTTAATAATACAACTCATTTATCTTTTAAACAGCACTAAGAAATGTTTCACTGGCTGTTTACAATGCCTTGGTAAAGAATTGGTGCCTCATTCTTTTTTGGTCAGTTTAGACTCAGCCTTTTAAAATAAGCAGCACAGGTGAGCTGATGGTCAGAAAAAGGAAAACGCTGAAGGACTCCTGTTTAAATGCTGTCCTTACCTCAAACTGGCTCTGCTTTTCCTTTATGAAAAGAGGGAGAAAAGCTACGTATAAAGATTGTGTTTATTAGAAAGCAAATACTAGGAAAAAAACGGTCACCATCTACCAATGAAAATGTATACTTATCTCCATCAGTGGGTGATGGTGTCACAAGCAGCTCAGTCTGCAAATGAGGAGCAGTGTCCTACCCACCTTGTGGCTTTGCATCCACTAGCTGCAAGTTGATGTACTGGCAGAGGAGAGCCTCAGCAGAGCTGGGCAGGTCAGGCGCTGCCCCTGCTGTCACATGTAGAGTCTTTCCGCTGAGACTCAGCAAGTCAGTTTTGTTTAGCAGCTCTGAAAAAGAAAATGGGACCAGTCAGGCCATTACAGCAAAGCTGAGGTCCAGGTCTCACTCAGTTAGCACCCAACAAGTCCTTCTATCTAACTACTGATTCCACTGTGGAAATGTTTCCCTCCTTGCAATTCCTTCCTCAGGAAAGAGAATTTTTCCATTTTGAAAAGTGGGATTGTGCAGAAATACTTTGTTTTCTTAACAACATGGAGCACTTCGTCTGCTGTGGAAAGTAGCTCTCATGCACATATACAGTGTGATCACTAAGGCAACAAAAATAGTTAAAAAACTTAAAACAAAAGCAAGAAATTATTCATTAAATCAACCACTTCTATCTCATTAAGACTGCCAGCACCCTGACTTCCCTAGCTGAAGCAACATGGGGTATCTGTTATTATGCAACATCAGGGTATTTCCCTCATTCAACTCCAGATAACAATATATGTGAATTCAGTGGCAGCTCAGCTCATGAATAATGCCCTCTACCACAATGCTTGTGTTTAATGCCAACACAAGATGATGATTCAGCAGATTAAACCAATCACATGTATTTAGAAAACGGTGGATAAGCAGACCCAGAACAGGACATGTATCTCAAAGGATTTTAGAAGTAGCTCCAGTACCATGACAGCATTCAACTAAAAAGCTAATGAGGTTTCTGTAACACAGATTAAACACGTAGGGCAGCACACTGCACTGCATACGTGAGCCTCTCTGCTACAGAGGTAATGAGAGCCGCAACATTAAAGATGGAGAGAAATGTCACCACTCTGCTGCAAACAACAACAGAAAACAAATCCAGGAAGAGTTAGTAAATTTAACTTCTTGTAAGAACTGTGCATTGCCTGTACATGTACAACAGGCACATCTGTCACCTCTTTCCAACAGGTTTTCATCCCATGTCAGCCCTATTTGTATGTCACTGAGCCCAGGCTCAGTTCATCTGAACCAATTTCAAAGGGGCACAAGTGGCATTCCTTGTTCCAGGGATGCCTCTGAACTTAAAAATGAAATAAAAAACCCAAAGAAACCCACAACATACAAGAAAATCCCCCAACAACAATAAAAGACTTGAAAACCCACTCAAACAAAACCCAAACACCCTCCCCCCAGAAAGGTGAAAGTAATCACAGGTTACAAGCTCTCCAAATTTTGCCAACTGCCACAGAACATCAAAGTGCGACACACTGTGGAAGGCTTATAAGCCCCCCCCAAGGAAGGATGAAAACCTCAGACTACCTCTGCAATTCTAAAAGTCTATCTTTTAAAAAACAATGGGTTTATGTATCTTTAAAGAAAAAGGCAAAGCTTCTAAATTTCGCTTGTCAAGAATGCCACTGCTGGCTACCCAAACACTTCCTTGGTACATCTGAGGTGCAAGGCTCATCCTCAAGCAGAGGAGGTACTTTGCTTTTGTTTTTACTTACAGGAAAGCAAGAAAATAACTGAATTAACAGCAGATTTTTCCTAGCATAACCTTAAAGCAGCACTGCTTGCCATTCACACGCCGTTCCTGGGTCACAGCAGGACACAGCACCCTGAGCAGAGTAACAGAGCCAGAAACTCAAGGAACTTTGGGTCTGGCAATACCCAGCTGCTGGTATCTGTGCAGATGGATGCAGCACAACAAGGCAGCAGCTACAGTAATGGCCATTTGCATCACCAACAAACCTGGTATGTTGCATTACAGGACCACTGACATTTTCACAAGGAAAGGCTCCTGCACAGTGCTGCCAATGGAGTCAGTTTGTACAGCCCTCGAGCAACAGCAAGAAGAAAGTGGATTGTTTTTTCATCTATAACAACACACTTGAAAACAAGCAGCTATTACAAGTGCTCATCAATATTAAAATCACTTTTAAAGTCAGCTCTCCTTGCAGCTTTAAATGGTAACACTCGCCTAAGGTGCCTTACAGCCCCATGGCCTTTTAAAAATTGAAGATTAAGAAAAATCTTTTTGTATTCTTGTTCAGAAAACAGTGCTAAGAACAAGATAATAAAAAGAAAAAGCCAACTGTAAATCATAGAGATGAAATAAGACATGGACTGAGAAGTTTGTGGGGTGATTTTTGCCTCGCCTTCCATCTTCCTCTCCCCCTCCCCCCCTTTTTTTATGCCCTACATGATTTATGGTTTCATTTATTCCCTCAAGATGAACAAACTGATTTTATTAGGACTTCTTCACTATGGGCTACCTCCACGAAAGCCAAGTGCAAGTCAAAAAATATTTTCAGTAAGTTCAGAAACTTTTCAGCAACCTAGAGCAAAAAGGAAATCCTACACAACTGTTTTTACCATCCGACTTGAGCCTAGCCCCGTTCCTTTAAATTATTAAAGTTTTTTAATGTATAAAGAGACAAATTCTATTCTCAGTTTCTGAAGGTCAGTACAAATCCCAGGGCCTTGCTCAGTGTTTGTGCAGTTACTCAAAATACATCGATACACTGTTGGGAAGCAAATGTTTATCCCATTATTTCAATGTTGCACTAAGAAACAGGGACATATTTTAGCCTGCCTTAATACAAGAACTGCCATTATGCAACCTTAAGTAAATCCTCCTTACAATTAGAAAACAAAATAATAAATTACTGCAAGTAAAGTGGACAGCCCTAAAAACCACAGGAAGGAAAGCAAGGAGCCAGAAATATGGTTTTAGTGGGTCACAATTTTATTACCACACATGGGAACAATTCGGCAACAATTTGTCCTGAGTGCATGACCTTTCCTTTCAGTTCCTCCCAGACACACTGGTAGATACCAACCTCCTGCCTCACCTAAGGAAACCCTGGAACCACCATTAGGCCTTACCTAACATTACCTGTGCATAGGCTGGGCTGAGAAAGCAAAGGGATTGCATCCAAACCTAACATCATGAATTTCAGTTCTTTTCTCTAACATCTTGAAGAGCTATTTTCATTGTACATGCCGCCAACCCTGACTCATCAGGGAGCCATATCTTCTCTTGATCAATACTTGGGTAAGTTCTCTGCCAAACTGCAACAAAAGTGAATTTGATAATCTAATCTTTCCAAGGGAATTCCCATGTTGTTAATAAGCGGGCAGGGAAAGAAAAAGAACACTGCTCTGCCCAGACCACTTCCAATGAGTGAAAGTTTAAAATCAGCATACCAAGATAGGGAGTCCCAGAACAAAAGTGACATGGAAAGACATAAAGCCTTTGTTACTACAGCAGAAAAAAACCTTGGAAGAAGAGGGAAGGTTGATATTCTCTCCCTTTTTTTATGAATTCAGCATTAACAGATTTATGCTTCATCCTTTTGTCCTGTTTGAGGCTGAAGAAATAAATGAGGAATCAAAATGCTTATAGTCTTACTGAGATGAGTTTCCCAACCCTTTTTGGCCTTAGCAGGTCATCCCTTAATATGTGCGATGGCAATGAATTGTACTGGCACATACCACATTGTTATGAAGTATATCACTACTTTTTGGAAAAAGATTTCAAGAAAAACTATTTTCTCCTTTAAAACATAATTGAAGCTTGAAGAAGATACAGAGGGCTCCAAAATTTCCAACAAATCACCTATAACTGAAAGCAAAGCATAATCATTTTGTATGATAGAACTATTCACTTCAGCTGAGCACCACATGGAAAGAGGTTTTATCATAGCAAGGTAATGGATTACATCAGATATGAAAACCCCCAAAACATTCTTCTAGCAATACCTTCAGGAAAAGGCAAGTAAGAAAACCAAAGACAGCGATGATAACACTAACAGTGCCATCACAGGCACAAGGAACACTATTTCCCTTCTGACATTGCAGGTAGGCACAAGCTGGTGATCCTTCTCAGCCCCGTGGACACCCCAAAGCAGCCTTTCATAACAGCAAACTAAAGTATCTTCCCCTTAGTTGCTGCCATAATATTTCTATGAAAACCCACTAGCACTGTTTCTGTATCTTTCCAGTTACCATTTTTGAAGTATTTTATCTTTTCTTTATCACTCATTTAGACTGAATATGAATGGTGTGGAAACAGATGAAGCTTGTAGTAACACCAAGACCATTCAAAGGGTTTACTATTACTGTTGAAACATCTCTTCAGTGGCTGTTGAGGCCACTGGCATGGCTGCTATTAAGTGGTCTGATCTCTGCATCTCTTCACTAAAGTGTTCGGTTATTAGTGTAATCCTGTTCTGAGTTTGCTGATTTTTAAGTTGTAACTTGTTTTAATGTACTGAAATATTATACATAATGTAATAATAAGCCAGCATCTTCATCTTGGGGAAGAGAACACCAGTCTGCTGCTAGGGTCTCCTAGTCACGAATTGCAACATCTTTCATGTTTTTCTTCTGTTTCAGCTATATTATCTTTGTAATGCACCAAACTGTGAGACAGCCTGCAAGTCTGTGCATAAGCTATAGAAGATATTCTCGTGTCCTAACAGAGGCCAACTTCAAGCTGCAAAAATATTCCATAGATTTTTCTAAATAAGAAGAAATGCAGAGATCCTCAGGTTTCTCTCAGGTGAAAAAGCAACATTTTAATCTACAGATAGAAATTTGAATCAACTGAAGTTCTCACTCTGCCCACTGAGACATTAGGAAAAAAAAAAGAAAAGCATGCAAAACCTGCTGGCAGCTTGCCACCAATATAAAGCATAGGGATGGACCTGATGGAAACACTGCCTGAAAGAAATCAGATTCTGGCCCAATGAGAAATGCAGTGGACTAAGATAACAGAAAAGCCGAGCATCATTTAGCAGCAGCTTTTGGAAACATTCCGATGTGACTATAAACACAGTCTCTTAAGCTAAGTACTATAAAATATACTATTTCATTACACATTTTCTAGTCAATTTTGTGTGTATATATATATATACACATATATATATAGAAAAATTATACAGTAAATAATTATACAGTAAATAACTCCTAGCTGCTGCTAGAAAACATTTCAATTTTCTTTGTCGCACTCCATTTACCTGTTTTTCCATTAAAAACTGTCAATTTTGAATTTTTAAGACCAAAAATGCAGGAGACAGCATCTACAAGTCCAGTGAAGTTCAAGGTATTATCTCCTTTTGGATTTTCCAGCAGCAACACACCATCTGAAAACCAAAATTGAGAAATTAAAGTACCGTTTGAAAGCAACATCCAAGTTTTAATGATTTTCTAATGACTTTTGCAAATTGCTTCTAGTGAGTTTCTAAGCTAACTACTAACTGACAACACTGGCAGTTTTTTAGTAAGAAAGGAAAGAGGAAAGAAAACAGGGAAATGGACTCAAGTGTACTTCAGATTTAGTGTGTGGAAGTTAAATTTGTTTTTATTGACAAAGCAGTCAAAATTCTTACATCACTGAATTAAAATCTAGTATTATATTAAAACCCAAGAGACCGCATGCCCTCTGAAACATTCACCAGCTTGGTTACATTCACTGTTATTCCCAGTAAGCAGCTTTATAGCCACATTAAAAAAAAAAAAGCACAATTACTCTGATACATAAACTGTAAACAGGTAGGAAAAAAAAAAGTCCAGAGAGTGCAGTTTTTTCTCCTTTTAACATACAACTCACCCTTCTAATACTTTTAATGATATCCCTGCACTCAAGTTTTCATTATCCAAGTCATAGCCATTGTATTCTCTAGTTTTAAGTATTCTTTTTAGCACTATACTTAATGTCCAAGTTTCTCTAAAGCGGTATCTCACAGAAAGGCATAACCTATGTTTGCAGTACTACTTCAAGAATTAACAATGCTCCAGGTACACACTCTGCACTTGGGTGACTGCACACACACAGACATGGAGTGTGTATGCCCCCACACAGATATTCACATTTAAACCCTTCTGCAGAATGTAAATAATTCATGTGCACACCCAAGTATTTACCTCAGGTCCACATAAGCAGATATCATGGACAACATGTGGTTTTGCTTTTAATGAACTTATTTTCAAGAATTATTTAAAGCTACTATTGGAAGGGAGTTTGCACCACTTTTCAAACAAATTCACAGCTCCAACATTCATCACACTCTTTTCTAAACAACCTTTTACCACCACTGCTGGCAAATCAAACCTCGTACGTTCCTACCTTGCTCCGTCCCATTAATATAAACTTTGAGGTTGACGTAGGCACAGGCTGGACCAACATCCTGACACAAACCACCTCTGACAAGTGTGATTTCTAGCTCTGATCCCTTCAGCTGAAGAAAAAGAAATATTATGATTATTTTAATACTGTTCTATTAAACACAATCTTTTCCTTAAACATTAAGATCTTCTTGTACTATACTAAACATGACTTACAATAAAGGAGCAACTTTTACCTCTCCTTCAGAGACGGAGCACTTCAAATACACATTTGTCTTTAATACATGTTAAAGGTACAACAGTATTTTAACATAAAACCCAGAGGAATAAACAGTCTAATTTTCACAAGTGATGCACAGTGATCAGTCTCCCAGATATAATCCCAATGTAGTCAGGAGGCACACTCTTCCAGAAGTAGTTCAGAGCATCTGAAAACAGGGCCCTGTTCAGTTACCACCTGGAGAAGATTTCATCTGCCTCCCAGGGCTGCTGAGCACAACCAGGGGGAGCAGCTGCCTTGTATCAAGTCAGCCTTTCTTTGTGACTGTCTCCCCAGTAGCTATTAGTGAATCAACTACAGCTTGAAACACCCCATCAAGAATGTAAAGTGTATTTTGCTGCGCAAATGAGACACTGCATGAAGAGACTTGAGGATCTGTAGCAATATTACAGACACAGGCTTATTCTCTAGAGACCTTAAACCACAGCTGTTTAAAAAATACGTTTTTTCCAATCACAGGTATTTTTCTGAACTAAGTACAGGCAGGAATTACTACTGCACCTACACCAATTTTCACAAGAACAACACTTTAAAAGATTTCTTAATTAAAATGTTTAATTAAACAAATGTCATTCAGAAACCACTTCAACGAACAACTGGTACTAAGTGGCTATTTAAGCCCTTTTTTTTCTGTAAACTCAGAGACAGTCTTTGGCAAGAGTCACAGTCCAAAAGGTGACCAGACAAACTTAGAAGTGCTACTCTATACTGAGCTACTATGACAAAGCAGGGAAAAACACTGATGGAGCAGCAAATCTCATCCTGTGTTTATCCATTCTACAAGCAATTAAATATTAATTTTTCAAGTAGCTGCTACTCTGTCCCAGTATTTTCAAGGAACTGCTGGTGGTTTTTTTGTTATTTTTTTCACAGCAAGTCTTTGGGACAGGAATTTATAGTTAAGGCCTTGTATCAAAAATCGAATCAGAATAGTTTCACAGCAAAAATCATCCTGAATGTAATCAAAATACTTGTAGAAAGGACAGACTGCATTTCATTTTTGTCTCAGTATCCACACATATTCAATATCATGCACACTTCTGTTATTCCTTTTAATAACTTCAAGAAATTTGGTATAATGATCCTGTCACAGCTAACTTACGCACTCACATGTGGAGTTAAACATTTTGTTCTTTTAACTTGCATTTGCTTTTACACCTGAAAGCGTGTAATGGTCACTAAAGAATTTTTCATGTCAGTGCTGCTTATCAGCACCCACCAACAGAAGACAGCTGATGCACAGCTCAACTTGAACTCGCATCTCCATGGTCTTAATGCCTGAAGCAGCTAGTACAAAATGCCACACAGTTATGACTGAAGACCATTAACCACAGCCACATCTGATGCGCCAAACTACAAATTCATTGGCAACAGCTGCAGCTATCCTCAACTCTCTACAAAAAGCCAAACTTGAAAGGATTTCCACCAAAGGTTTTTTTAATTTCAGGTATGTTTATTCACTGCTCTTACTGCAACAAGCTCGTTGCAGCAGAACAGGGAGTACAGAGTCAAACATCTGCCCTGAGCAGTCCCAGGAGGCAAGACTTCACAAGGAAGACTTTACAGTTGCTCTGTTATTTGCTTCCCTCTACAACCTCTATTTGAAAGCTGTAGTACATGACCACCAATTCAGAGGGACACCAAATCCGTATGCACAGTAACCAGCTAAATGTGCAGCAGGCAGACCATGTGGCAAAGACACAGCTTGACTCTGTACGGAGGTACTTCGTAGTGATCGAGACTCCTTAAATTAAAATAATAACAAACAACTCTACATTTAGTTTTTCTTTGGCTCAACTACCATCCGTAAACTGTATAGCTTTGGTACACAGAACTTGCTATAACTCCCTGCTAACGGTTTTGTGCCCCGTTAAACAAGTCTCATGCCTAAGATTTCAAGCTCTCAGCTGTAGGACCACTGCAACATGATGACATTTTTATCAGCTTGGTCGTCAATCACAACAGCCACGCAGAACTATCTATCATATATAGTGGTACCTCAGTTAATTTTTTTTAGGTGTTCCCAGTCTCAAACTTGACATCTGTGCAAACGGACAGCCTGACCCACAAACCTCCTACCACCAATTCACATCAGCTCATCACCCCCAAAATTGACTGATGTCTGTTTTTTGCTGTCATCCCAACAACAGCTATCAATTATACCCATAAAACCTTCTGTAAGGGCAAGAATTCATCTTTATGTGGACAGCATTATTCAAAATTAATCCAATAGACTCATCTTTCAGCTTTCCACAATGTTTTTCTTCACTAGAATCTATTCAATTATGATTCAGAAAACAGAAAAACAGCAGTGGGGGGAAAACATACTTGCACAGGCATATAATCTTTCAGAGAAAGACAAAGACACAGCAGCCAACCTTACATCTCACGCACTAGGCAATTTCAGAGGCAGACAAGTGCTTCCCAGAACTACACATTTTTTCCAGCTGCTTTTACATTATAATTTAGATTTGATGTTGGCTTTAACATCAAACTGTCCACCAAAATCAAGTAAGTACTTAGAAGAAACAGCAAAGTATTGTCATTGATTTCTCAACCACAATATTCTCCAATTTCATGTAGCATTTTTCCATATGCTTGTCACTAGATTAAATTAATAAGCTCTAAAATTTCATAATAAATTAATGGCTTTGAAAAAGGCCAAACAGAGCTTTGTTCAACAACTTCAGAAGTGTAATTAAGTGTAAAACATCTCCTTTACACATACTGTTATTAAGATGGATAAAATATGTGCTTTCCTATCACCTATTTTCAGATCTCCAAGCCATTCTGTAAACCCAAGCCTGACACATCTTCTTATCTTCCCAGTCTAGCATGGATTGAATAATATTTCATTGACAATTCCACTAGGAATGTCTTTTGAATAAAGTAAATTTGAATAAAACCATGGCAAAAGCATTCTCAAAACATGCAAGAAGAAACAAAACAAAAGAAATGGTTCAAACCTGCTGCTGCAAGAATTACCAACCTGCAGAACTGCACTGTTACCAAAGACTGAACTTCAGCAACACAGGGGAGAAAAACCAAACATACTCAAACATTAGTAAGTGAAGCTGGTCTTAAGCCAAAAGGGAAAATATAGCCTTCAAGGAGAACATTTTAATAAAAAAGTCTATTAACTTAAAGAGATCAGAGCAGCAATATTTTTGCTGTGTAAACAACGCACTAATCCAAATACAAATTACAATGTGTATTAAGCTTACACAAACAACTACCTAAAACAGTTAATTTGGTATTCAAGCAGCTTCATTTTCAAACACAGTACACATAGAGAACTCAATTCTTCTTTATTAAACCAAAAATACTAATATGGAGATTCAGATATATGAAAATACCCACTATACCCCACAAATAAATACTGACATTCACTTTTTCTGTAATTGAAGCACTTTGTTCAGTTAAAAGCAGATAAAATGAACTATGCACTCAAGGCTTTTTCCTTCTTACTTGGGTTGTTTCCTGGATAAGAACTTCTTTTGAGGTAGGCACGGGGTAAGGCTTCAGGGCAGCCTTTATTGTTGCAAAAATGAAATCTGTATGTTCCTTAATAACAGTATCCAGGTAGTCACCTTCTGGATGTGCCCTGTAGTACACTGTAATCTCATCTGTAGGAACCAGGTTTCGCTGTAGGATATACCAAATATATTAGACAGCAAGATGACTTTCACATACACAAACCAAAAGAATACTTATTAAGATAAAGAAAATAAAGTATCTTAGACATTTACCAGACATTTGTTAAAGTTTCTACAAAAGATTTAGAATAAAACAATTCTTTTGTCAGAAGGTGATGTCCAAATAGTGTACCTTACTCAAAAGGTTTCACTTTCCAATTCATCTACCAACTCATCCCCTTGGCGAGCTGAAAGCCTACCAAATTTATTAAAAAGCTTTTCTTGATGCACAAGGATTTTTCCAGCATTTACACACCCTGTTTGCCTGAAATTAAACTTCTGTCTCTTTACTGAAGATTTGCTCAACCAGTGACATTTTCTTAACACCCAGCAGCCTCCAAGACACGCTGGTATTGTTTCGGAAGGTGGTGACCGGACTTTAAAGTTGTCACACTAGTTCTGTCACAGCTCACACAGTAAGATATACTTCACAAAAAGAGCAACTCATGCGAATGATACGCTTATTAAAGTTTATTAGAGCAACATGCTGCTTCAGTAAGAAAATTGTTTCAAGGGAAAGACAGCAGCACCAAGGAAACTTGATTTCCCAAATCTGCTAAAAATAATGACTTCCCTAATGCCAGTAATAGTTACTGTGGATCTGGAACATGTGGTCTTCGCTACATACACGCTTTTATAACAGGAGTAGGAATGAAAGAACAACAGAATAAATGCACATTGGCATCATGTTAATTATTAAAGCAAGATTAAGTACTTTGATACTGATTTAAGTGAGAATGAGTTACAGCTTTATGTCATTATGGAAGTAGATTTAAATCATCCAGTAACTCAGGAGACAGTTTTCTTCTCACGGCCACATTCCCTCCTGTTTTTATTTTATACAAAAATAAATCTACGTAGTTTTTTTTAATTATATAAACATACACACATAAATAAATACAAACTATTCTGGTATAGATCTGTCATTTTTCAGTCTTATACTGAAGATTCATGCTGTCTTAACTCTACAGATATCTTTTCCCAAAAACATGTCCCATGAAAATTCTCCCTACACATCATTTAGAGCTCTTGCAAGATTTCGTCAAGCCAAAATCCGAAAGAGATAGAAATTCTACCATATTGCCACCAAGTTAGTCAAGTAGGAAAACCCTGCATGTGTCATAGAACAACACGTCCCATGTTCGTAACATGCACATCAGGGAACAGAAGATTGATTTGTGTTTGTGGTTTTTTGTTTGGCTGGTTGGCTTTTTGTTTGTTTGTTTGGCTCTAACTTGCAGATTCTGAAATCTTCAGAACAATTTGTACCAATCTGAATATTACTTAATGTTCTCTTGAAATTAAAGACTTTTCAGAGTTGACATTACCTCCACAGTGACCATGCTTTCTTGGCACAAAATGGAGATAGCAAGCACAGCTCTTCCTGGATTGGTATTGTAGAGAGAGGGAAGTTACACTTATTTCAAAGTGCTTTGTGCCAAGGTCTGACAGCATCATTTGTATGTATGATGAGAACAATTTAGAGTGGAATCATTCATGTAGGTATACAAATTGGTCCCAGAAATGGCTCCTGCAATTTACTAAGACACAAGTTTGTTTCTTTGGACAGTCCTAGGCTCAGACATCTCAGCTCTCACCAGCTTGGCTGAAGTAACACACAGGAACAGAGCCAGAACAGAACCTAACTCTTGTCCGGAAGCATGCAGGCCCCAGAGCAGCCTAAATGGAACTGAATCTCTGCAATGTGGCTGATGATAGAAAACAAGAGGAGCTCAGTAACATACATGAATTAGTTAATTCACTATTAATGCTGCATGTCAAGCTCATTGTTCAACTGTAGCTACTTAATACGTGAATTCAAAAATCAAAATAGTTATTTGTAATCATTTATGTCAGTCAAAGCTATATAAGGGGAGTAAATGATACAGGGCTGTATGTTTATTTAAAAAGATAAGCTTCTGCTGTATACTGCCCAAAGATTGCTTAAAAGTAAAATGTTTTGTTGCAAAGCACTGCTTCCTAACCTTTTTGCGAAGCTTCTGGATGCGATTAATCACTTCCCGTGCAACTCCTTCATCCACCATGGACTGGTCTGGGGTAACATCTAGCAGAACTAAAACCTGAAATAACACACAAAAGACAGTTGAATAGGTCACAGACTTGAAACAAGCTGGTGTGACTTGCTCAGAAGCTCAGGTCCACTTTTATAGAGCTCCTCACTCTTAAAAGTACTTGTGGCATCTCCAAAATCCAGAAGATAGGCTCCTGGAATTTGCTGAACTGTCTGAACAAACAAAACACCCCAGCTTTCACCACACCCCTTTCATATTACTTTGAGAAATACATCCCTTAATCAAAAAGAAGAAATGACCAATACACTACCTGAGCATCTGAATGTGCTTCAAACTGTGTAGATCCTCCTGCAACCTGATACATGAGACGAAGATCTTCCCCATGGAGTTCATGTCCTTCTACAACAATGGTGCCTGCAGAATTGGCAGGGGAAGAGCATCTCTTAGAAGTAGAGTAAAAAAGTTCTTTTAAATCTAAAAAGCTTGAAACACTTATCAGACTTGAAAAATGTTCAAAGCAGTGTACTTGTGATACAGTGGAAAGCAGTTGAGCACTGATAAGGAAGACTGAACTATCCCACAGTCAGATTTTTCATACAAGCAGAGCTCACTCAAATGCAGATGCTTCAGCTACTGTGTATCATCTGAATGAACCAGAATAAAACTTAACAATAACCTGTATACTCAATGAAATGAAAATTCACATTCCAGCAGTTAAATAAATTGACAGAGCTGGAAAATTCACATCTACTTGTAAACCTGGAATTGAAGCAATGCTTTTAGAATAAAAGCTATTGCATATATACTCAGTTCAAGTATGATTCAGTCATACAGAACAGCTTAGCCTCCACTTCATCTTGGCCTTACAGTAACACTTAAACAGGAGAACAGTGTAAGATTAGCATATATGGCCACTGATCATCTACTGTCAGTGAAATAAAAAAAAACAAAGAACTTTTCTCCTAGTCTCATGAACATAAAATTTAATAGGGTACCAACAGCAGGGAAGTAGGCCTACAGTCTCCCTAAGCCTACAGGAAGATACTTGTGCAGTTGTTCCTGAAAATGCTCAATTCATATATAAAAATCAGGAGCAATTCCTCGGGTTTTTCTCTGATGAGCCAAAGAATTTTGGATTCTTTTTTCTGTCAACATTGCCATCGTTTAGTGGTTTGTACCATTACGTACCTGTCTCCTGGAATTCCTCCAGCTGCTCGCTCTTCAGCTCTTTGATTGCAGCCATGACAAGCTTAAACGCACCTTTCAAGCGCTTCCCAAGCACCATGTGATCTGGTTCTGCTCTCAGTCGGACTCCATATTTCTCTTTATCAACAGAGAGTGTCACTTGACGTACATTAAGTTCCTATATAAATACACCAAGAGAAAAAAAAATGAAGTTAAAGAACAGCCATCTCCAACAGCTGTGGCAAAGGTACAAAACCAGGGCCACAGCACTAGCGAAGTTGTAAGTCCCAGCTGCTAATCTTTTACATGGTTGCCTCTGTGAACTAAATAACTTACCAACACTGCAAGAGCAAATAAACCTGCCTAATACTGAAACTGGCCTTCAGAAGAAGGCCCCATCCTTCTCCCCAGCCTTTAGATAGACATTTCTCTGTTATTAGTAGATACCAGTCAGCCCTCAACTGAAATCAGATCCCTATTCAAAAGCTCTTTTTATTTTATCATTACAACTGTCTGAGGAGATAAAACTACTACCTTCATGTACAAAGGTATTAGAGAATGGCCTGGCAAAATTCAGGAAGAAAAATTCTGCTAAAACAGACTGAAAGGACTATCCATTTAGTCAGAAATCTGTAACCAAAGTTTTATGGTTTAAGTTGTACAAATGCTGCTGCCTCATTTCATCTCTTTACTTGTCCCAGACCAAGGATGTTACTTTGCCACTACAGACTGTGCCCATGTTTATAAAGTAAAAGAGCGATGCTAGAATTCTGGTGAGAAGAAAGCTGAAGGGGAATATGATCGAGGTTTAAGAAACTATGAAAGAGCTGGGTGAGGAATGTAAAACTGTTATTCACCAAATCCCCAAACAACCTCTCAAGTAAAGAAGCACAGTGGAAACAGTGGGAGATTGGTTTGCAAGAGATACGCAAGTAGTTAGCCTTCAGTACTTAATGGCACAAGAGGAGATAAGGGGGAGAGTACCCCAAGTTCAAAAAGGAATTAAACTAACACCAGGCACACGAAAAGACACTAAAAGGAACAGACAGGCACATGCCCCCAAATACAATAGCTGCAGATGGTGACTACGACAGGAGTCTACCCAAGTGGCCAGATGCTTGTGCTTTCTCTAAATGGATTCTATCATTGCAGGAGACAGCACGATGTGCTAGATGAACCATGAGTCCAAACCACTAAGTCACTTCTTACGTTCCTAATTACAAATTATTTCTTCATCACATAAGCACATTAAACACCACCATTTAAAAAAAAATAATCCCACAAACCTTCCTGCACACCCAGACCATCACACAATACCAAATTTGAAAATACACAGCAAACCTCTCTATTCCACACTTAATTCTGTCCAATGAACAAATGCATTACACACACTGTTAATAACGCAAATAAATAATGTCTTTGTATATCTCCTGTAAGCAAGAGCACTGTACCCCAGTGTTGCTTTGTGGCTCTAAGAAAGTCTTGTTTTGCCCTGCTTTGTAAAGCCAAGTAAGAAACACAAAGAAGACAGCACCCGATAACTCAATTTCCAGTTCCACGCAGCTTTACTCTCTATTCTTACTGTGATGGTACCAAGGAGAGATCTTGGAAGTTTTAACTGCCAACATGCAACTCTTCCACAAGTGCAAACCTGCACGCATCTGAAGCATATTCACTGTAATTCAGTGGGTTTTGTCTGTCAGGTTGCCCCATACTTGAAGCATTTTGCGTTTAAATCTCCACCAGAAGGCGGTTAGAGTTCACATCAATATGATATAGAATCACCAAGTGCATCTGGCAAGGAAGCCACTCCAAGTCAGTTAGGAAGCAGAAGTAAATGACAGCATCAGTATGACAAGGCTAGCAAGTAGTCAAACATAAAGACTGAGAAGTAATGCTTAAACATAGTCTCTGAGCTACAGTGTAATTCCCTAGGAAGTCCTACTGACATAAGAGAAGCCAAGAATATAACTGAATCTAATTTTACTTAATGTATCTTTTAGGAAGTCTAATGAAAATTCTGCACTTCAGAAATTCAGTTTTCATGGGGTGCTGTTGGAAATAAGCACACAAGTAGCAAATGGTGACCTTACGGGGAAAAAAGAAATAATCCAAAAACCAGAGTAAATTGAAAGATGACTTTGGGCCTGATTTGGCTTGTATGTATTTTATCCATTCCATCAGGAAAAGTTTTCTATCTTAATTAGATTGGGAAACCGTTCTTCTGAATACATTGCCAATCAAAAAAACAGAATGATGCTTGAAAAACAAAGGCAAGTCTGTATCTTAGGTCCATTTATATCTTCTTCAATATAGTGCTTCGACTTAAAATAGTTATAATTTTATCTTCCTAATAAATCAAAATTAGCACCTTAACACATCTTTCAAGCCTCATACACACAGACTGAAGCAACCAGTCCTTCCCATCACTGGTCCAAAGACCTGTATATATGGAGGCATTTCTTGTGTACAAGGGCCTTTTCTTGGTGCCATGTGCCAGACACAATCAGATTGACCAGTAACCCAACTATAGCCAGTTCTCAGAACACAGAAAAAGAAATGCCAGTGCTGTGCTTCAGCTGGTCTGGGCTCTCTAAGCCAACATCCTAAAAAAGAAAATAAATACCGATTTTGTAATACTGTAAGAAACAAAACACTGAAGGACCACACACTGCCACAGTTAATGCATTGTTAATTCAGCCCCTTTGTGGACTCAGTCTAGCACGTTACTGTAACACCACCAATGTGATGAAATCCTGGTAGACTTTAGATGTGATGGAAAGCTAATTTTCTCAGATTTATTATAGCCATACATGGGGGTGGAGTTTGCAGAGTATACAAAGGTTGGATGCAAACACGATTCTAACTGTACATAAAGTAAAACTTATTCAGATAAAACCTTTCACTGGAAGAAGTTAGGAAGAGAAGTCCTGAACTAAACTTGTAAGAGGCCTCAAATACTAATGAATAAAATGCCACTGTGATCAGTTGTTAAAAGCCTTCCAGATTATTTTTTTTTTTGCTGTTTTTGCATGACAACTCTGGGCAGTTCTAATGTTAAAATCCCCTATTTAAATGATTTGATATGTGCTGCTGATGAAAAAGTCAGACTGCAGATCAAAGACTACAGCTGCTTCTAAAAAAGTTATGAATGAAATTTTCCAAGAATTGACAAGCATATTTTTCAAAATTTTTTGTCAGCAACTGCATGAAATTAAATGGCATCAGTTTTTCTTACAGATAACCTCTGGAGCTGTAAATTTACCAGAAACACTCTTCTGGCAATAACTACAGGTTCTAATGCTCTGAATATGTAGGAAGTTGATGAACAAAGCAACAAACACAGCCCAACACTACCCAGTCTACCTGCATTCATTGACCTCTTTAGCTCTGAACCACCCAAGTAACCAACTAGATTGACTGGTGTGCAATATAATAAAAAGTACACTAAGTTTCAGTATCAACCGTTGAATTTAAAGATATGTAATAAAAATAGGACCATAGACAGTATTTTTTTGTGCTTCCATAAAGATATTTCAGTTTGTTGTAACTCATTTCCCCGTAAGTCAGCAATACCTTGACTTTGTTTGCAGTAGCAAATTAATAGAAATAACACACTTGTACAATCAACTTATGTAATAACTTATCAAATTTTTAGATTCCTTTGTTACCTTTTACTACCTGTAGAAGTTGACAGCAAATTTTTGTCAGCTATCTTTCTGGAAGTAATTTGAGTAAGCAAACCTCATCTTCCTTCCAAATGGATTCTGTAAAATCCATAGATCCAGTTTTCAGATCAAGAAAATGTGGTAGACACTAATCTAAATTTCACAGCAATGTGCTACTGAAAAGATTCATGCCAAAATGATTAATAATAACAGTAATTCTGAAGTGAAGCATCGTAACTGCCAAGTCTAAGAGAAATATTCCATCCACTAACGACAGAAAAGCCTTCCAATCCCACTCCAAATCAATTCAGATTTAATTAAAATTCCTTTATTTCGCAATTCTAAAGAATTTAAGTCCCACAGTAACTAAAAGCAAGAAGCACACACCACTGATGTAGAAGTCATGTGCACTGAGCCATGACTCCCTCAGCCAGTGCTTTTAAGTCACCCCCAGCTGAATTTTTAGAAGCTTTCTTCAGATGTGTATTTAGGCTTGGGGAAAGATGGTATTGCTGGAGTAATACATAATTAGAAGTTTAAGAGGTTCTCTGCTGCTTCAGTCATCTCTTGAATTCTTTGACTGACATGGTTGCTCTCACCAAGACAAGCAAGGTGAGTTGATCTTGCACAGATAGACACAGACTTCTGTTCTCTGTCAAGGTGAAGCAGCTGATCTTGCTTGGCATCTCATTTTAAGCAAGTGCCTAAATCTTCTGTTGTGCAACCCCCTGAAAACACCTTTTTAAAAGGAAGGAGGAATCCTTAACCTACCAAGTACAGGCATACTATAAGGGCTGTGCCATTTGGCCATGCCATTTCTAGACAAGGGAAAAACACTTTAGACTGTACTGCCAGTGGTTATTATGACAGAGAAAGAATTTCTCTATCACGTATCTTTGAAGACCTGTTTCACTGGCTTTAGAGAATCCAAAATGCTACAAACACTTATGGAAGAAAAACATCTATTAAATGGAAATACTTCATGTAGTACCAGAATGTCTTAGAACAGCCACTGGAACTGGCTCTTTCATGAACATATATACAAACCGACCTGGAAAGAGGCAGATTCTGACAAACAAAAGACAACAGAAAGGTCAAATGTCAGTTATTAGTAGAGATACATTTTATTGAATAAACCAGAGACCATCAAACAGAAACACAAGACATATTGCTGAACCCACCAGTCCTATATTATATCAGCTTGTAAGAAGTACAGAGGTCCTAAGGTGATACACCATGGAAATAATTTCCTGAAGACAGAAAACAGACAATTTCCTTTGCAGTGTCAGATTCAAAGTTTCAACACTGCGGATGGAGCTGAAGGAAAGGAATCACTCTGAATGTCAAAGATATTCCTGCATTTCCCACCCAATTACTGTATTTGGACATACACAACCTGTGCACTAATATGTCAGTATCTGGGAAGTATGCTGGAGGCAAAATAGGACAAAGAATGAAGTTGTAACAGTAATCTGTTATAAGTGAGCTACAAGCACTTAAAGTAGAGGAAGAGGGCAGACTTCAGAGGATAATGAAAAGTACACTATCGCTCACCTCTCCAGGTGCGTTATCACAGGAGGAAAGGGAAGGAGGGCTTTCATGAACAGCTCAGATTGCTGTTCAATTGTTACATTGCTATTCAAAATCTTTTTTCCTTCCTAGTTTCGGCTCATTTAAACAGATTGTTTCTAACATGCAGATTTGAGAGGGCAAGACACAAGAAGGCTAAGCTTGTAGTTCACAGGCATGCAGAAACTGCATTAAGACTTCTACATGAAATCTCTTATAACAGTTAAGGAAGTTGGTATTTTCGAGGAATTGTTAGTTTTTGTATTGCACTGCAGTTAACTTTGCTATCAAGGACCTTACGCTGAGGCTAGTACCCCTTCCTCAGAAACTTTACTAGGTCTTGAATGGAAAAGATCTTCCGAACAACTACCTCTGTGTTTTGTTTTGCAAGACCACTCCTTCAGTTCTCATCTGAGTTAAAAAAAGCTGGTGTATATTCTGCCTCACTGAATTAAGAGCCACACAAAAATACAATAAGATTGCATATGGGAAGGATTCATGTGAAAATGCAGACAGATTAATACCCAGAAATTACTGTCATGAAATAATCCCCAATTTATATTCAAAGTCTAATGCCCAACATCAACACCAAATCGGTTCCTTTAGAATTCTGCTTTCTTAGCAAAAAGCTCCTATTCAAAATGCAATTCCTTCCTCCCCAAAACAAATACAAAGATGAAGTCATGGCTTATCTCCCCAAGGAACACAGTGAAACATCTGGGTGAAAAGGGATCATCAATCCCAGCAACAGATGATGCAGCAAGAGGAAATGAAGTCTGCTCAGAAATAACAGCATTGCTTAACCAGTCTTCCTTCTTCCCTCACTGCCTTTCAGAGTGGTTCTGAAAAGCCTCTGGTCTTACACTGGAGATGACATTACCTCTAACCCCCTGTTCAGCAAAGCAATTATAAAGCCCCTAAGCTGCTAACACTGAGAAATTACACATAGCATATCTCCTAACATCAAATAACATAGCATATCTCATAACATCTCATAGCATATCTCAAACATCATGATCAAAGGCATGATCATGACAAATCTAAGTAGTAAGAACCACTCTTTTATAAACATGTTTTGGAAGCCCCAACACCTAGAAAAGAGGCATACCGGCAAAGTAACTTCCCTTCACCCTCCCTTTTCTTTTAGAATAAAAATACCATGGCTCATCAAAATTCATCACTGTAGCTGAAACACTTCCTTCTCACTATTCCCTTTTATTGTTTGATTTCTCTTGTACATCATAGATGTGAAAGATGCATATAAAGTCTGTTTGCAATAAAATTTAATTTAACATAAGGACTAAAAAAAGCCCACTCTACTGTCTTTTAAGCAAAAGTAACAGGCTTCTTGCTTTCACTACAGCTTCTGAAATGCAGTACTGAAGTTTAAAATATATGTTTATAGTATAAGCGTATAAATTAAGTTTATCTATGAGCAAACTCCTTTTTCATTTCGCTTCTGGAAATACTATGGATTTCTACATGACCGACTAAAGGCAGAAAGTGAAGTCAATTTTGGCAAGTTAAGCTCCAAAATCCAAGACAGGTTACTTCTCTTTTGAATGATGGGGCTTTTATCCAAACAAAGATTTAGAAGTAGGGCAGGCTGCATTTCTCTAATGGACACACATTACAAGAGCACTGCAGTGGCATACAGGAGCATACGAGTGTAAGAAATTGGAGAGACTAACATTTATTTGACATTTTATTTCCTAAAGAACATCCTGTAAAAATCTTGACTTGTCCCCTCACCTCCCGTATGTGGAACTCTCTCTCCATCAACCCTTCCATTTACTGTCAAACTTGTTATAATCTCCTGAAGGAGATCACAGATTTTGCAATCCATCCCTTGCACAACATGTAGTTGACTACTGTCTTATTTTCACTCAGAAACTGTTTTTTTCCTTTCCCTGATCAAGAACATTTCTTATAGTCTCTTAGTCCCATGTGGTCAGTTTGAGGAATTTAGTACCTCTCAATAACACAACTGACAAAGGATCATCACACATTTTACCTTCATTTCTGTGCACAGAAATGTGCTATCCCCTTTCATTACAACTCTCTAATTTTACCTAGTGACTTGTTAATAACACCAACAGGGAAGGTTTGAGGTTGGTTTGTTTAGGTAACCAATAAACACAATCCAGCTAAGCATCACATTCCTGATGTTCTTACCTCAAGTATGTACTTCTCTAAAGATCTGATGTTTTCCAGAGCCTCTGGGTCTTGATGGATAACAACTACTTCTTTCAAAGGATACTGGGGAGAAGGAAAACAAACAAACTTTTGTCCTTCCATCTAAAAATGAAAAACTTCAGCAATTATTTATTATTTGAAGTATTTTTATTCTTGAACTGTTTGCCATTCCAAACTTAATTATGCAATTTTCTCAGGTTTATCCCAAAGTTACAAAGCTATTGCACATTCCCAATGTATTGATAAGAGATGGTAAAGAGCTCTAACCTTTACTGGAATGGTTTTTCTGTCCCTGATTACTCGTCCAAGCTCAATAACAGATTGCAAACAAGAAACGGCACTTTCAATTCTTTTGTCAATGAGATCCTCCCTAGATCAAAAAGGAAATATTGCTTCATTTCATTCTGTTTGCACAGACTGAAAACATTTTACCCCCTTCTCTGAAATTCTCTACAAGAGACACAATTATGCCCTGATGGAGCAATCTGAAAAACGAACAAACAGGTTTTTCTTCTCTTTGTGGAGAAGACGAGGAAATAATGTGCTGAAAACAAAAAACAGAGTTATTTTTAAATCATCTTTTGTTAGCATCTCTCACAAGATGGAGATGAGGGATTGAGTCATACTACCTATTCTATTAATATCCAATGAAAAGTAAGATTTACATTAATAATATCCTAAGAAGATGATACAAGAAGATATTTTAAATAGGATACTTACAATGACAATGGAATAACTATAAAACAACCAACTCACTGGGTCTCAATTTATAAACTTTTCCATGAATCCTAGATGGTTTAGCTTGAATTTTTAGACAGTCTTGCCATCTTTCCTGGCTTCACCATTTTGACAGCCTTCCATTTTGAGGCAAGGAAGGGTTGGGGGACTGGAAGGGTGTTCGTGTGTCTTTTTGGGGTCTGAGGGGTGAGTTGTATGAGCTGTTTTTGAGTAAGCCAACATTTAGATCTTGTTTCCAATGTACTGGCAGCCAACAGTTCCAAAAATGTGGTTTTCCTGATTTATTGAGCAGCTGCATAAATTGAGCAGCTCCTTTAAAACCGCGCAAGTGTCATCTCAACCTGATGAGGTACAGGTTCAAGAGACAGTTGTGACTAAAAATGAACAGCTGTGACTAAAATGAACGAAGTCGTTAGCTGTAAGTAGCAAAAGCACTGGAATGAAAACCATGTGTCCAATCAGAACTGTCTAGAAAAACAGAACTGGCAAAGCAAAACTTACAACTGAAACATCTCTGTGTTCTGCATTAGGACTTTGATTAAGATCTTACTACCTATTTTGAAGCTTTTCTTCCAAAAGCCAGTCTTCCAGCATGGTTCTCCAAAAACTTGAAATTATGTAAACTGTGAGATACAAGATTTTGCTCCCAGTAAGACCAATATAGCACAATGTGGCAGTATTTCAATATTACTTGCCACTATTTAACAATATTTTGGAGCCACAAAATAAGAATGGTCTTCAGAGACTGCATGAATAGCCACAACATTTAATTAATGCAACCAATCTTTACAGACACTGTTAACTGAGTGGGGTTTGGTAACACAAGTGTTAAGTCAAGTTCAGCTGTGAAAGTGGCCAAGTCCCTTAGCTTTATCTGCACATACACCATATTACTAGAGTAGTATTTTATTTAACTGCATCAAAAAATGTCTATTTTTATTAACTGACAACGTTGTCCCTATGCAATCATCAGAAAAATATTCAAACAATAATGCAATGCTGTGCTTAGCAACTCAAAGTGAAACTCTCAAACTTCAACAATAATTGAGTTCTAAAAACATATCTTTCTATCTGACGAAGGGCACAACTGATACATAGGGAATCAAGTAAATTACACAAACTAATAGAAGTCAAAAATCCAAAGTACAAGACAAGTACATCTTATGTTTATATGATGCGGCAGCAAGTCTGCGCTAACAGGAATAAAAGGTGACTAAGCCGCTTCTAAATGCTCATGCTAAGCCCATGCATTAACTGAGCTCCTGCAAATAGCTCACTACTCCTACATTACTCCATTCTACAGGAGCTCAGAACCATTTCTGATAGCTCACTGATGAGTTTTGCATTCTTTGATTACATATTCTTTACAGCACTTTCCCAGGGAACAGAGAATCAGCACCATCATTATGTCAATCCCAAACTCCCTGTTGCAGTAACTGTCACTATTAAAGCTATCAGCGCCTTCCTCAAAGGATATAGTACCCATAAAAGAAACTTCATTACTAGGAGGTTTACATTTTTGAGCAGGCACATAAAATATCAAGGTCAGCTCCCTTGTCCTTAAGGGTTTTCAAACTGTGCTGTAATGCAAACGGAAACTTTGCTTCTCTTCCTTTCAGTGACCAATACTAGATTGTAATGCAGGCACTAACTTTATCCACTACTGTGGCATATCAAAGCACTAATTAGCAAATGATTACTGTAATACCCTCAGTCTCTCTTAAATATTAAAGATCGAATTAAGAAAAAAACAAAACAAAACCTAACCAACAAACAGCCCTGCCCAAACCAACTTCAGTTGCCAAGTTCTACCTGGGTTGAGTTGATACTATGGATAACCCAGAGCGTACATCCAGTACGACCACCATGGACCCAAACCTTTTTGAGACACCCTGGCACTCACAAAATAAACCTCACTCATCAGCATCCAAAGAAATAATCCGTCTGGAAAGCACTCTCTCATATGATGCATCCTCTTACAAGGAAGTGGCAGTCTCTGGACAATGGTCTAAATTCTTGACCTGAAGCCAAAAGAACGCAATCTGCTGGCTCCATATGTGGTCGACACAAAACAGTAATTCCAATCCTTGTGGGATCTGGCATCAGCATTCACTAAGAAAGGCCTCACTATAGGGGGAAGCACACGTTCTTCCTTGTAGGGCCTACAAGGAAGTTCTATAATCCTTTTGAGCCCTTCGTAGGTAGGCATTATAGCTTCTAGTCAGTGAAAATTTTGAAGAGTAAAAGGATATGCCTTGCCCACCATAAAGAAACATGAGCTGAGTACATGCATTCCTCCTAATTGTTTTCCTTCCTATCTACAACCCTTTAACCTAGCACAAGTCTACTGCCTAAACATAGGCACAAGTCTACTGCCTAAACATAGGCACAAGAGGTTCCACTTAAACTTGAGAAGAAACTTCTTCTCAGTGAGGGTGACGGAACACTGGAACAGGCTGCCCAGGGAGGTTGTGGAGTCTCCTTCCCTGGAGACATTCAAAACCCGCCTGGACGCATTCCTGTGTAACATTATCTAGGTGTTCCTGCTCCGGCAGGGGGATTGGACTAGATGATCTTTCGAGGTCCCTTCCAATCTCTAACATACTGTGATACTGTGATACTGTGAAACATGGAGGGAAAAGAAAATTCCCAGCTAACACAGAGTGGCGTGTGAAGTGTACCCCAGGAAAATGCTATCCTATGGCTAAGAGGCTAACGTTAATGACAGCTTCATCAAAACTGAAGCGTTTTTTTGCTTATAGAATAGAATGTGTTAACTACCATCCCAAAATTCTCCCCCAGGCAAAGGAATATTCACATTAAAGCAGCTTGTTTTCTTGTTATGCAAAACATTTCTGAATACAAGTAAGTGAAGGAGCACTGTTCCATGAAAAGAACAGGAAAAAAAGAAAAACCACAAACCAAAACAATACCAACAAAACAACCACAATCAACCAAGGAAAACCCAACCAAACCAAAACCCCTTTTTCCCACACAGCAGCTGGCTCTCACCTCACTTGAGGAAGCATGAGGTAGTGGATGCTTTCAGTATTCTTTTCCTGAACTGAGGCCGGATCAATAAGTGTCTTCAGATTCTGGTACATCAGCTCAGTGATAAACGGAGTATATGGTGCCTGTAATGTTGCACTCAATCATCATCTTTTCTTTACTGTACATTATCAATCAGTAATACTTATGAATTGCTAAGGATAGTTCAGTAAAAAGAATGCTTTCACTGTGTCGTCAGTGCAGAACTGTAATGTTATTCAAAATGCAGACTGAAATAAATGAGGAAATTTCTGCTACTTATTCACCTCCTTCCTGACATTTACGTGTTACTTTTAGACGTCAGACAAAAATCATGTCTTTTTGATCGGTCAGGTGATACAGTAGGCCTTTATACTATCACAGGGCAGATAAGCAAATAAAAGAGGAAGGAAGAAAACAAACTGTGCTACAGAAATCAATAGCAGTATGTTTTTTTTCTCCCCACGTTTAGTCTCTGTACCCCTAGTTTCTATGGTCAACTACAACACAAAGCAGCATGCTTTTAGATTAGCTGCACTAAAAACACTAGATAGTTACAGTGGGCTGTAATTCCCTTACCATAAGTCTGCACATGGAGAACAAAACACTGAACAAGGTTTCCAAGGCCATAATGCAGTCTTCAGTCCCATTCTCACCCTATTGGAAGCAATCACAAAAACCAGCAACTGTAATTTTAAGATAAGTAAGCTCATGACAATAAACTTCAAAAATTTTATATTTTTATGTAATAAACTGGTTTCCAAACTGTATTCGTTTTGCTCGATCCCGTTCAGCAAGTGAAACAGAATTATTGGGCAGTTTGTTGGTTGGTTTTCCTCATAAAATAAAGTTGAGGGGATAAAAGTCAACTTCTCATTCCCACTACCAGGTACAAACTGATACAATTTAAAATGCAGCATAAAGATTTTGTGTAACACAAGCTGCTATGAAGCTGCTATACATTAAATTAACATAGACTGCTGGGATTCTATTTACAGGACAAGACTGCAGAAGTAGGTACCTACCTTTAGTCTTCTGCGATTCATTCTAACATACCAGTTGGTCAGAATATCAACAAACTTCACTAATCGAGGGACTACAGTGTACAGACGGTAAGCTACAAGGAAAAGTGTTTACTGCAGTTAATATTTGCCCTCTGCAACAAGCTCCTCACTTAAAGAAACACATTATCATTTGCAGCTCTGGTGTTAAACATAATACTTGAGCAGAAGCATGTATGTAAGATCAGAAAAGCAAGTAGACATATTATTATGTTAAAACTGTATTTTGAAATTGCGTATTATCAATTCTCATGCCTCAAGACAAACACATCCTCCACCAAATTGCTTCCCTAATCCTACAGAGACAAGCATTATGGAAGCCTTATGCTTTTATCTGACTCGTAAAGAGGATAGTGGATAAGAGACTATTAATCGCAAAGGATTTGGCAAATCCTAGATTTGCACATGCTGTAAATACAGCCAAGTCACTAGACGTTTAAGAGAAATCATTGTGGAATCATACAAAGATATTTTATTAATTACTGCCAACACTGTCTCTCTTGTTGGCCAGATTTAAAATGAGACACCTATTTCAATCAATTCTCCCTCAGTTAACTGCAATCTTTATTTTTCTAAGTAACACAGTAAGCCTAGAAGAATGTAAAGTAACAGCAAGCCTGACGAGGTAAGAAGATAAACATAGCTGCATTTTCAAGTTCTGGGTAACTTCAAATCATGGAAGATTGCCAGAACAAAAAGAAGGTCACCACAAGCATCACTATGCAACTGGGAAAACAAATTTCAGTTGTTCATGAGAGAATTGGTGGGATGGACCTTAAATAGGACTCCATTTTCTAAGGAAAAACCTGTGTATAACATCTTTAAAAGCAAAGAGCTTTTTGATCTCTATTCTGAATCGGTTTCATTAATCAAGCAGCTACTGAATAAAAAGGATCTTTGCTTTAAAAGCTCCAACATGCTTTTCACTGCACTTTCTAAAATAGAAGTGTTGTTAAAGGCACAGTACTGGTATTTAAACCTAAAAAGGAAATGCTCAGAATATGCATGGCATTGTGGGGAAGACATGAATAATGTGGGAATTTGTATTCCTTAAAAACTCCCATCTCTCTTCTAGCTATGCAACATGTAGTTAGGAGACTGGTTAAAACCGAACAGAAACCTCAAAACCAAACACTTCAGGGATGAATCTCTTGTAGATACACTAAGTTAGCCTGGAAGTATGCATTTCTCCCCTTAATAGCTGTAATCCTGGTTCATAAACCAAATGGTGAAATTTTACTGTTTCACGACTCAAGAAAAAGCCATGGCATGTACATAGAAAACCACACACACTGCTTTCAATTTACTGGTTTTTAACTACAGAATTTTAGCCTCCCCTTAAAACACAAAGGATTGTTTGCCCTATTACTTTGCATAATATCCTCCTGATATTTTCGTACTTGGCCTGTTTATCAAAGGGCCCAACTCCTGGAAGTTTCCATCGTAAAAGATGAGGTTGAGTGGAGAAACTGTACTACTACTTACTAGCTAATAATCCATGTGGATAAATGTGTTATTATCAAAGTGAAGCTAAGTTAGCTGCACCAGCAGCCAATGAAGAGGTTATTGGTGCACATCTACCCAACAATTCTGAAGAGAGAGCATGTTTGGGCACCTGTTAAACCAGAGATGCCACACCACAGCAAAATCCCTCTTACAAACACACATGTATGGTTTCAAAATATTTGCAATTTTCCATGAATAACTGAAGTGACGCTGCTTTCTAATACTTGCTGTGTCCTATTCTCCAATTGCATACATTCTAGGAAGTCAAAAGCTTTCCCAGGCCAGGATTAGCAGAGGGTCGTTATACCTTTCTGAAGTTTTCCTAGGCTCCCCAAAGCATCCCAAAGCTGGGAGTGTGCACAGGTATGTTGCCCTTTCCACCCTCAGTCTATTCAAATGAGGTCAATACCAAACTGACAGGGACCCCATGCAGGCTGAAATACTGCTGGCTATTCGAGCTACTAGCAAAAACTGGGGCAGAATTAACTAAGTTTTCCTTAATGGGAACATTTTTCTAGAGGCAGGCAATCAGTGTAAAATGTGCCTCCACTATAAAATACACTTGATTAAATGGAAGAAGCTAAGCTCAATTGCGACATTTTTTCTGGTTAGTGGCATCTCCTTGAAATTTAGAGTTTCAAGCTTATGTCTTCTTGATCACACACACAGTTCCAAGAAGAGCACATTACAGTGCAGACTGTGCCATTCCTTTGACAGACAGCCTGAACATCCCCTCAGTACCACTGCCTCAGGTATGTTTTAGACATAGCAGAGACAACATACCATTTTATGCACTTTGCAGTAAGAGCTGCATGGCATTAGTTGGCAATCATTTACTTTTGCTTGCATCGTGTCACATCTACAACAGCTTGTGCATGTTTATTACTTTTTCATCTTCCCTTGCCTCTTACTAGCATTTTTCCTAGTTCAAGCCATAGCACAAGTATCATGTCACCATATACCAATTTACTGCATTCACTAATACCCGTCTGACTGAATTCAGAGTTTATGCAGAAACACAAACTGAAAAAATGTTTATTAATCACTTGCAAATAAGAGGTCTCACTCATCTGATGAGTGCATCCTGTTATATTTATCTAACAAAAGACAATAGCAATTAACACCAACACCAGTCTTGAAAGTCTTTACATTGTCATTTTCCAGCAAGCATTTTCTTCTGCTTGGAACAATCTTCTTGCTATGTAAAGATGTCAGCTGACATAACCCTTTTTATTAGCTTCATCTTCCTCTTAGAAAACCAGAGCAGAGAACTTGAGTTTCTAGCCCCACACTCATCTTCCTGCAAATACTGTTTGTTTAAACCATGCACTAATCTAAGATCCCAGGTATGCATTCACAAATGAGTCTTCCACTATCCTCAAAGGTGTTATGTGCTGCTCTTTACATGCAGCACATAAGCTTGCATAGGTTCTGCATATTAACTGTGTGGCAACAGATGAAACTCCCACACCACCACTGAATTTCAAGGACAAAACTTCTAGGATGAAGCCACATTTTCATCAACAACACACAGCCTTTATCATATTCCAGGTTTTGGTAGCTTGAGAATTCTTTCTTCCTTTAATGAAATGTTCTTAGATGACCTCACCTGAATTTTCTTATTACCAAAATGACCTGGATAAACACTGTAGCCTGACAAACTCATCTTAGTGATCTTTGGGGAGAGTCTACATCAATGCCAATCTAAGAAAGGGAAATACAGAAATGATTGAAACAGTGGAGGACTGTCCTGTGCCCTCAAATTCAGATCTTGCATTTAGCCGTTTCCTTGTTATCCATCTTCCCAGTAATGGTTTCCTTCGTCAAGCCCAAACACAACTGTGGAAGGCTTCTAAAAATTCTTCTGAGGGCAACTTATTATCACTGGCTTTGGGGGCTGTTTGTTCATTCATAGACCACATTAATAGAACTATGCTTGGGAAAAAATTATTCCCCATGCTCATGTACCTCTCAAATTTATTTTATTTAGCTGACTTGAGCACTGCCCATTTTATCCTTTTTTTTTTTACAGCTTCCCCAAATTCTATTTGGCTTCCTTTTCACTGCTTTCAGTTACTCTTATAATACTATTAATGGCTCCAAGCACTTCAGATGTTACAGCATCAAGCTACATCACTGAGCTCATAGCATTAGCCATGACCCAAAAAAAAAAAAAAAAAGCTTCAGCACTTTTTGAAATCTCATGAACAAGAACAGCAAAATCTGTATTAACAAGCATGAAAGCAGCATTCCATGTATTATGGTAGCTGGTTAAAGATTTCTTTCCTTTTATCTGGACTGTAATTCTCAAGAGGAATCTGTAAATCTCTGGATGAAATGGCTAGTTCTCTCATAAAAAATGAAACACCTGCACACACACCCAGCCAAATGCGCATACCTGCCATTTCAGCTTTGAAGAACTGAATGAGTGATTGGGTGAAAGAAAGAATCCATTTATCCATGATGTTTTTGCTCTCCTTAACTGTATTCTCATTGTAAAGGAATTCTCGTCCCTCATCCTATCATCAACATAAAAACACAAAACACATTTTTCAAGTCATAAGGGTATATATTCAAGCCTCTATATGAAACCACCTGTCAGCCACTAGTATTTTGTCACCTTCGCTATGTTACATGGTTTTCCAAGGAGAGGACATGAAATTCCAGAAGAGAATAAGCTAAGAGAATTAGTAAGAGAAGTAGCTGAGGAAAACCTGACTCCCACTGCTGCTGATTTCACCACACTACTCCTTCAACTACAAAGGAGGCCAGTTATCTGGATCTGTTAAACCAGGTATAGAGAAGTACAGCACACAACAATATGCAGTCGTTCTTCCCTTGTGTGCAGCGTAAGCCACAGCTTCCGCACACAGGGCAGAACTCTCACATATACCTAACTCCTTCATCTAGGAGGATCTGAAGCATTTACAGAAAAGGTACTATGAAGATAAATTATATATGGGAAAAGGGTAGATGAAGTTCATAATTATTGTTAAAGAACATGTGACAATTTCCACAGATTAAAACATGAAAGAACACAACCTAAAAAAAAAAACCCACAAAAAAAAACAGGTGGAATCTTTCAGCATCCAACATACATACAGGGCATTTTGTTGCTTTCCAGAACACTGATGTTTGCACCCATCTGAGAAATTGCAAGCAAAACCACAAGTAGCCACACTTGTCAGTGCCAACAGTGTGAATCTTCTTATGACTGGTTGAAAACAGTAGTTTTAATATTCTTTTAGATTTACGATCAGTATTTAACATCTGGTTATAAGTCTTGGGCTTGCCCTTCCCCCAGAGTCCAAATGAAAAAGATCTCTTGGGATTACTTGACCTAGTAATTATACACCCACTTACGTAGTTTCGAGGACAAGATTCTTAGGGAAGAAATACCTCTGCACACCCAGAAATACAGCAATCCCAGTTGTGAGGTCAGCAATCATTCAACCAATTACAGTTACTGTGGTAATTACAGCAAGCATAAGATTACCATTAGACTTCACGCACAACATTGAGATTGTAGCTTCTTTCTTGCAGAAGGCAGAATACAATGAAAAAGTTGTTTAAGCCTCTGCATGAAATCTAGCACTATCACCTCCAATAGCACATTATTTTGCCTAATATTGTGCACAGGAATGGTTTCAGGATCTATTTAAAAAGAAAAATTACTTCTGCTTAATTACCAAAACTATCTGGTTAGGCACCTGGATTTTCTACTGGGGTATCCCATCTCCAATTTGGCTGACCTTGCAAGATTTACTGGGATCAAAGCAAAAAGCTGCAAAGCACTGTAGATAATTCAAAGCTCAAACAGGAAAACCTGAAGTATATTTCTGGGCAGTGAATAAGTTTGCCTGATGAATGCTGTCTAGGGATCCTAAGAAAAGATTCCTTACATATTAGGATCTCAAGTTACCAGACTTTCTTCCCAAAAGGTGTTATTAAAAAGATGAAACCATTTATTTAAGTCAGCTATTTACTGTACTATTTACTGAAGTCAGATGCCTTTATTGCTTCAGCTGTCCACAGTGACTAGGCTGCTAGTGTAATTTCTTGTGTAGTATAAGGTTTGAACTTTTTCACTTAGGTCCCATTCTTCCATGTAAGTCTGCACTAAGATGTGGTAATCTTCTACCATTAATCTCAGCTGAAAGATAAAAATTGGTTTCAACAGAAACTATACAATATACACATAAAATATTCAATTTAAATGAAAATTTACTATCAAAAAGAAATTTCAATCTTGCTTTCATTTTGAAAGGGTAGAAACTCATGTCAGTCACTAAGCACTTTTAGTAGACTTCAAATGTAATTTTCAAGTCTAAAGCATTATTGCTTTTATGATTTGCCTTTCTTCCCATTCCATTTCTTCCCCCATCCCCCAAAGTTGCATTTAAATTTAACTTTAAGAAAAATCAACTGTCATGTTCAAGACAACAATCTTCTGGCTGCTGTTAATGTATTCACTATCGAGTATTCCCAAGTTAAACATTTTTATGCAGATTCATACTTAAAGTTACAGTAAATGAGTTAGCTCAAGAAGTCGTCACAGCAGCCAATACTGAAAATAGCTTTCTTTACTTATTTGCAGTTGCATTTGTGTTAGGTCTCTATGCTGCTAAGCAATGTCCTCTGATGGCATCCTTCCTACAACATAGCCATTCCTGACTACATAGCATGGGGCAATGGCAAAGAAAAAGCAGCAGCAGCACTCAAGGCAATATTAGTGACACCTGTTGCCTCCAAGCTACTACACAATCACTGGTAAGAATTAGCAATAAACCAACAAGGCTTAGTATGGACATTTCAGAAGGATTCCCTCAAGCACACATGGTACCTGGCTTTTAAGGTGACTGACAGCAGATAATCGCTTAGTATGTATTAACCCCATAAAGTCCCTATCAATAGATGCAATAGCATCATATTTATCTCAAATAAGAGGGAATCAAGAACAGCCTAATCTGAGAAAGGATAGCTGTTATGTCTTGACAGGGCCTACCTTCCACTCCTCCTTTCTATAGAACAAGCTTGGTCAAGGAGAGAAAAATGTAGGGTGGTTATAGTTTTATAAAACAGGAAACAAACAGCAAACACCATAGGAATTCACAGTGAATATATACAACCTGACCTAGCTTTGAAGTCAGCCTTGCTTTAAACAAGGACATAAAGATCAGATGACCTCCAGAGTCAGAATCCAAACCTCCCTTCCAAACTAAACTTCTCTATGGTGCTAATTCACTCTAACATTGGCAAAAGCACAAAGCCCCTTCCACTTTCTTTTTCCACATTCAAGAGATCTGTACCTTATGTTGCAGGATCTGAACATTCTGAACAAGAAAGCGATATGCATTGTACCAGGGCAGGAAGACATCTTTCAGTATATCCCTTACTCCTTCCTCTTTAAATCTCAGGTTTTCTGCTCTTACCACAGGAGAATTGATCAAGTATAACCTGCAAAATAAGAACACAGTACTCAACAGCTTAAAACTATGTATACCAGCAGAAATGCACTGAAATGTACAGTAAACCCTAGAGAGCTGCACAGCAAGAGACATACCCAAGGGAACAGTTTCACATTAAGAATTCTGAGGAAAACAGTACTGTAAGCATGTAACATACTGAATATATGACAATTTACTTCCTAGTAGACAGGACTATTTCTATGATGCTGCTTATGGAATTTGATTTATTTTTTTTCTTTTTTACCCTAGAAGTCAATTGAGATGATAACACATGCTCAGATGCTATTACAGTCTAAAACTAGAACTGGATGCATGGAATTAGTAGACTAGACTGGAAGAGGCTTTGAGCAACCTGGTCTAGAGGAAGGTGTCCCTGCCCACGGAAACTAAATGAGCTTTAAGGTCTCTTCCAACCCAAACCAGTCTGTGATTCTATGCTCTTTAGAACGGCACCTGTTGTTTTGGTAATATTTTGAACTCCTTAACAATGAAAAAGTACCTTTTGATTCCATCTAGCTCATCTCCTCATTTATAAAAAGCTTTGCACCCACTGCAAACACAGGGCTAAGGAGCAAGGCAAAACAAACAGATCAAAATCAAAGAGCAGAAATGAATACTTTTAAGGAAAAACAGTGCCAAAAGAGAAGAAAGGATACACCTCTGATCAATACAAATGTGCTTCAGCTCCTGAAACAGCTGACAGAGAATGGCAGAGGATTCAAGTGATGTTAACTTCTATATCAGCAGCAGCCCCTCACACAATCATGCCCAAGTCAGCCAAAGGGGTTCTCATCTATACATTAAATCCACCCTGTCTAGGGAGATCCTCCTCAGGTCAGTCTCTCTCAAGCTGTAAGTTCCTCATTTCACAGAGACAGACACATCCCTGGCTTCCTTGCTAGCTCTGAGTTTACAAAGAATCATCACTATACTTCATCCCATTTTCTTCCTTAAACAAATATTCTGTCTGCAGAGAAAAAGATGTACCTATCAAATTAACTCAAAAAGAAAGCAGGTGTTACCCAGGCATCAAAAAAACTTGAATATAAACTTGATTTAGATACACTTCATTTAATTTTCCAAATATGAAATCCAAACCAAACATTTTATTTTAAAGATTGATGTGTTTCTCAACAGAAATTTATTTACTCATTTTGTCACATCTTAGCAGCTTTTAAAACTATGATTCTAAACTACTACATCTTTACAAGGACTTCCTTTAGGAGGCTTTAAAATCTTAATGGGGTTTAACACAGCACATTCAAGAATACCAGATCATCAATTCTTCAGGAGAGGGCTTCTTTGGTAAAAAAGAATACATAAAAAAAAGCTGCCAGAGTAAACAGTAATGCAGCATAGAAATAGGCATTTTCAGTACTGTACTGGGGAAAAAAAAATATCTTTAAGTATTATATCTGAATTCAAATTATGAATTTAAAAGAGTACAGGACAACTAAGCATGATAATGAATGAATAAGTCCCTAAATTAAATTAGAACTTATAGGCATATATTTAAACTAAACTTCCAATCACAATTACCTGTATGCTTATTACTCTTTATTTCAGAAGTCAAACATAACTTTAATCATAGTACATAGCTAGCCTGGCCGCAGGGTACACTAAGATACTCCAGGCTTTTTATCAGTTTGGGACATACCCAGAATAACAACTACTTCAAATATTCCCTCCACTACTTTCCTGCTGAAGAGGCTGCAATGCCAACTTACCAGACCAATGAAGGATCCCATAAATTGCTAACTGCAATCCCCAATTGCTTAAGTGAGCAGCACTCACTTAAGAATCTATCAGAAGTCTTCTTAAAATAGTTCTTTGCATGAGCAATTGAACTAAATAACAGAAGTAGCTCTCTAAGGCTACAGTTTTGGTTTGTGGGAGTTAGGGGGTTTTGTTTTGGGGGAGGGGGGGAGGGTTTGGTTGGGGTTGTGGTTTTTTTTTCTTTTGTTTAGCTGAGGTTTTAAAACATAGCAGCTCTACACTGCCTCACAATATGTAAAAATTGAAAGAATAGTAATTGCCTGAATTATTCCAATACAGAGATACTTAACACTCATCATAGCAGCCTTCCAATATCTGAAGGGGGCCTACAAAGATGCTGGAGAGAGACTCTTCATCAAGGACAACAGCAGCAATAGGAAAAGGGGCAATGGATTTAAACAGGGGAAGTTCAGATCAGATATAAAGAAGAAGTTCTTTACCATGAGGGTGGTGAGGCACTGGAACAGGTTACCCAAGGAAGCGGTAAATGCTCCATCCCTGGCAGTGTTCAAGGCCAGGCTGGACAGAGCCTTGGGTGACATGGGTCAGGGACATCCAGTTGGAACTAGATGATCTTCAAAAGGAGCGTGACCAGCAGGTCAAAGGAGGCGATCCTGCCCCTCTACTCTGCTCTCGTGAGACCGCACTTGGAGTATTGTGTGCAGTCCTGGTGTCCTCAACATAAAAAGGACATGGAACTGTTGGAACAAGTCCAGAGGAGGCCACGAGGATGATCAGGGGACTGGAGCACCTCCTGTATGAAGACAGGCTGAGGAAGTTGGGGCTGTTCAGCCTGGAGAAGAGAAGGCTCCATGGAGACCTCATAGCAGCCTTCCAGTATCTGAAGGGGGCCTATAGGGATGCTGGCAAGGGACTCTTCATTGGGGACTGTAGTGATAGGATAAGGGGTGTTGAGTTAAAACTACAACAGGGGAAGTTTAGATTGGATATTAGGAGGAAATTATTTCCTGTTAGGGTGGTGAGGCACTGGAATGGGTTGCCCAGGGAAGCTGTGAATGCTCCATCCCTGGCAGTGTTCAAGGCCAGGTTGGACAGAGCCTTGGGTGAGATGGTTTAGTGTGAGGTGTCCCTGCCCATGGCAGGGGGGTTGGAACTAGATGATGTTGAGGTCCTTTCCAACCGTAACTATTCTATGATTCTATCTTAAGGTCTTAAGGACAAGTTATATCTAGTAATATTACTCATTGGGAAGAACATAAAACCTTTCTCAAATCAAGCCAGTATTACCAAGTTTCCTAACAATATATGAGAAACCATTTTGTCTCTCTAAAGCAGCAGTCTATGACATTATGCTGTTTCTTCTGCATTTTGAGAACAGATTGAGAGGAGAATGTAACACATCACATCTAACAGGAACACTTACCTCAGGATACATAAAAGTAAAAGGCTTGTATATACTATGACCAGCAAATTCTCTTTCTGACATACTTCAGCTTTAACAGCTATCCAACTCAAGTCATAGGTCTCAGCAATATTGCAATATAACTGGTTTTGACAATTCATAGAATCACAGACTGGATTGGGTTGGAAGGGACCTTAAAAGTTATCTAGATACAATCTCCTGCTGTGGGCAGGGACACCTTCCACTAGACCAGGTAATTCTTAGAGATTTCACACAGGATTCCAAGTTTCATGACATCTGAAGCTGGGTTGTTAGATTTACTGTGCTGTTATTTCTTCTCTATGCTCTTTCCATTCAATTCCATATTCACTTAAATTCACTTAATTTACACCTATAATTTCTGCTATTTATGAAGCTACTCCTGAGAAGTTGTAGTTTAAAATACCAATAAATACATATATAGATATATACACACAAAGACACACTATACTGCAAAAGCTAAAGTAACTGCAAGGAAACAGTGCCAAGCAAAAAACCTCAGTAGTAGCTCTTTCTATAAACAGAACAGATCAAGTGCTTCAGTGAGTAAGCAGAGACAAGTGAATCGCAGAGCTCCTTCCATAAATGAACCTAGCCTGCAATGCTTTTTGCTCTCCATGTGGGTGTATGTATAAATAAATGTGACATTAAAGAGTGAGTACACAGGAAGAAAAATGAATTGGCTTTTAGAAATCAAAAGCCATGAATAATGGAAGTGTAACTTCCGGTGTTTGAGATTTTTTTGTTTGTTTTCCAAAAAAAAAAGGAAGATTTTTTCCAACAGAGACATCATCTGTGATTTAAAAAACTCCAATTTGAGCACCTCCAACCCTTTTGACCCATACTGTTGCATCTACCAATTCACTGATATTCTCCTAATACACCTTGATTATTTGTAAACAACAATCTTGATCAAATTTAAGAAATCCACCCAACTCTCCATTGTAAACATACATGAGAAGATGAATTACTAGGTCTTTAAAATACTAAAGCTTGAAATAATGAGTTTCACATCTATTTCTTTTCATTACCTAGAGCATCCAACCAACATCTTCCTGAAATAAACCAAAAACCATCATACACTAAGCTTTTATTCAGCCCAATCATTACCTTGCTAATTGTAACATACAATTCAATATGTGTGATAAAGTTTTCTTATATACAGCAAGAATTACAGGGTCCTTGAGAAATGTGCAAGTTATTAAAATGTCTTTATTGTACCTTTATCTCAAGGTATCACTGCATGCATGCAGTTAGTGCATCTAACAAAAATCTAGGAATAATTACATTTATATCATGAAATCATAAATTAGTTTTGACTTGGACAGGACCTTAAAATCATCCAGTTCCAACCCCACTTCCATGGGCAGGGATGTCTCACACTAGACCATGTCACCCAAGGCTCTGCTCAACCTGGCCCTGAACACTGCCAGGGATGGAGCATTTACCATTTCTTTGGGCAGCATGTTCCACTGCCTCACCACCCTCACAGTAAAGAATTTCTTCCTTAGATCTAATCTGAACTTCCCCTCTTTAAGTTTGAGCCCATTACCCCTTGCCCTATTCCTATATGTCCTACTGCTATATATGTTGTCCCTAATAAAGTCTCTCTCCGGCATCCTTGTAGGCTCCTTTCTGATATTGGAAGACTGCTGTGAGGTCTAAACCAGTTGGTATAATTTTAATTAAGCACTTGAACTGTGTTTAATCTCTGTTTGGCCAGGATGAGATATACAGATACATATGTATACACAATGCACACACGCACATACACACACACAACTTGCATATATACAACATATATACACACATTAAGCTGCTCCACTTCTGCTTTTCTGGTTTTACTACTATTAGGTACATATCATATCTTTTCACCAAATAAACACTTTCTTTTCAGGAAATTTATAACGAAAGCATCAAACAAACACTTCCGTGCATTATACACTAATCCTTTCCTAAAGTAGTGATTTAACAGCAAACTAATAGTATTGTGCTCAAAAGATGTTATACAAATTTTCAGTGGGTCAGCTCAGACTATTAGCTGCAATAGCAGAGAGTGCTGGCTTCAGTGGAAGTATTCTGTACCAAGTGGACACACACTTTCTGACAAAAGGCCTCCAAGTCAGCACAGCAGCTTTGGTTGTTACCAGCCTTGAGGGAGGTAAGACAAGGGTACAGAAAGTCCAAGAACTTAACTATTGCCAGTTCTTTTAAGTCATCCACTCTTTCAGCTACTTCGCTGCCATAGTGGTCTAAGTTTCAAATTTAACTTTCTTCCTACTACAAACTGTCAACACCACACAAGCCCTCCTGGTCCGAGCCTGCTATGAACAGAAATCCAACATATCAGATTGTATATTAATTAGGGGAAACCTACCTTAATGCATCAGCTCCATAACTATTTACAATACTCATTGGATCTGGGTAATTCTTCTTCCTTTTGCTCATTTTTTGGCCATCACTAGAAAAAAATCAGAATGTAGGCCTAAGTTCCCAGAATTCTTGTAATACATGGATAAGGAAAAAAGGGCCCTTCAAATCCAGCTTAATTTTTCTGTCTTATTTTGTTCTTGGTAGCACAGACACAATTAGATATTAGTACATCATTTCAATATGACTGTTGAGCCCCTGAGAACAACTGAAAACAAAACCAAAAAAACCCACAAAACAAGCCTAGAGGCTCCTAATTTACAAATCTCAGCAGGAAATGTGTCTTTCCTACCAAAGCTGAGGGAAGATGCACTTGTTTCGAATCAATCCCTTCAGCCAACTGGCAGAGCTTTATTTGAAAATAAACAGAATTAACTTATTTAAAATTGCATCTAAAACTACACTTATAATCCCCTTTACTCTGCATAACAGATACGTTATTTCCTAGTCTTTCCTATTTTGAATTATTACTCATTTTCTCTCTCTCTAGGAAGGACTAATCCTGCTAGAAAGAACCTAGGGTAGCAGGCAGCTGGGATGTGTAAGGCACCTGAGATCCTGAGGTTTATCTCCTGGAACACCAATATCTCCCTGACAAGTCTTAACAGCTCCAAAGCCCATTTCAGATTAAATTTACAATTTGTAGGGACTTATCTGAAATATTTGTTAACCAAAAATCTGTTAGGGAAAGAAGTGACTGACATACCAACCTGGCAAGAACAAGGCCATTCACAATTACATTCTTGAAAGGAGGCCTTCCAAAAAGAGCAGTGGACAGCACCAGCAAGGTGTAGAACCTGAAACAAGAGACAACATAAATGTCACTTTCTAAAAACACCAAGCTAATGTCTGCATGCCTTTCATTACAACAGAAAATTTTCATTATGTTGTTTTACGATAGCAAAGTTAAAATTTAAGTATGTCAAACATTTACACTGCAAAGGCTCAGAAGAGGAGCTTATTGTAGGTAGACATTTTTTCTCTTTGTAGCATATTGCGCTATTTGCTCAGTCGTCATCTATTAGTTCAAGGCAGCTGAAAAATTGTAGCAGTAGACATTAGGAAGGTTGTGAACACAAAAAAAAAAAATGTAGCTTTTTCCCTTCCAATACAGAAAATAAGAACTCTGTCCCTGAACAAGCTCCCTATCTGCTCACTGTAATCCTCTGAACTCAGGATCCATCCAAAACAAAACATGGCAGACAGGACCGGCACACTCTGTACACGTCTGTGTGTCTGTTAATGTGTTAATTCCTCAGTCGAGCAGACTGAAGAAGTTTTACTTCCAGGAGCATAAAACCAAGTTAGCAAAAGTGAGCAGAGCCTCCTTCCTTTCACACAAATTAAATCAGCCACCACTAGAAAACAGGAGAATGCAGGCATTCCCCGCAGCAACAGCCAGTAGGGGTTTCCCCCCACATCAAGTGTGTTTACAGTAACACCGTAAACTGCCTAGGACTCGTTAAGAAACCAGGGTCGGAGCAAGCACAGGAACCAACCTATGATTCAGTATGTCAATAATGATTGTACCTGAGAAACTAAGCGGAGGTGCAAGAGGATGTAATAATTTCATACTCAGGAGGTGGAACCTTCACCAAAGGAGCTATCTATCAGCTTCTGCAACTGCACTGCTAGTAATTACTTTTGAGAAAATAACTGGAGGGTGGGCCACAGCTTTCCTGGTTAAAAATTAATATTACACTGACAATTGCTTAGCAACCTTAAAAGAGCAGATGATATAGAAAAGCTAACTGATTTAGAATAAGGCACAGGAGGTTATGCCTCAGAACTATGCATTTGCATGAAGATCTAGTGCAGAAACACTTGGGGAGGAGAGAATTCCATCTGTATTCTCCAAAGTTGTTTTTATCAAAAAGCTGCCTATAATTGCAATAGCATTATTCTGACACTTGAAGGTCCAAAGCTCTGTAAAGGCTGCAATGTCCATTACTGCATTTATTAAGTGGCTTATGTGACAACTCTGATGCTCTACCTCTAACAGGCTTTTAACCCTCAATCACCTCAATGCACACTGCAGGATGCAAATTCTCTTTATTCAACTTCATTCAATTAATTAATTTCATGAATTTTGACCGACACTCCTTCACCAGCAGACAAGCACATGCACTGAAGATCCCCATCTCTATTTTTAATCTTCTTAAGAAACCCCCTGAACACAAACATCTGAGCATTTACTCACCTCAAGCCTGCAAGACTAACAGTTTGTTACAAACACAGCAGTACTTCTTTAGTATTTAGTTGAAAATACCTCACTGACAAACTCCCATCACTTCCTGCAAACCGGGTGCAAATTCTCTTACTAGAGGCAGGTGCAATCACAATTAAAAAGAGACAAGTAGAACCAGCTAGAAGAGATTTCAATAGTGTTTGCATTGGGAAAATTGTACAGACCGACGACTGGCACTGAAAATAACACATCCAAGAACTGTTCACAAATTTAGTATTATTGGCCTTATCAAACCTGATGAGCCTCAGCAATGAGGTACTTTAGTTGATGACATTTACAAGACTCTTAGAGATCCTGCAAAGGTTTACACACAATTTTTACAACTCTTCTCATTCTTTCTCAGATTATCCTTTTAAAAAATTCACCTCAGTCACTCTTAATATTTTAAAGGAATATCTTTGCACCTTATTTTTTAAATATCTTGTCCACATATACATACGTTTCTGACAACTTCCTCAACATCTCTGCTGCTTCACAATTCACCAAATCTGTCTGCTTCTAGTCATGTCCTTGAGATACATATATATATATATCTATATACACACATATATATGTATGCTAGATATGTCAGCCAAAACAATAGTAAAAAAAAACCCTAACTCCACAAAGACACGTAACTCAACACCACACTGAAAAGCACCATGACTAATAAAGTGTGATATAAACAAACCTTTCTATGATTCTACATAAAATTGTGGAGAGCACAAACAGATGGGCTAGCAAAGACTACTTCTGGGGGGTGAAAAAAAAAAAAAAACAAAACAAAAATGAGAAAAAAAAGTACATGCAAGAAGCCATTTTTAACGAAGTTCATGAGATTATGCTAATGCTGAGCTATGTGCAGTACTGCTCTGAGGACCCACTGCAAACATCTTGCATAGCACTAATGAGGTATGGTGCAGCTATATTCTGACAAGTATTTAATATGCCACAAGGAGTCCATGTTTCACTGAGTGAGACTTCAGTGGTGCCTCCTTAACTGCCAAACTCAGAAATATAACTTTGTTTGGAAGATCAAGACAATTTTTCCGCATCAAAAGAAATGGGTTGTAAAGTGAAGACACCTTTAACTTGATTCTTGAAACTTATTTTTCATGCAGCATCATGCCTCAAGTTTTCCTTGCTCAAGCCCCCTGGCTTTGAGAGTACATAATAAACCTCCTCAACCTCATCAGCATGCAAAAGCCCACCTCCTACTGCTGTCTTTGAGTGGCCGACTGGTTTGTTGGAGGAGGAGTGGGCAAATGGAGGTCACAATGGTGTGGGTTAGAAAGGACCTTAAGATCAACCCTCCTGCCATGGGCAGGGACACCATACATGTCACCCATGTCACCCAAGACTTCATCCAACCTGGCCTTGAACACTGCCAGGGTTGGAGCATTCACAACTTCTTTGGGCTACCCATTCCAGTGCCTCACCACCCTCACAGTAAAGAACTTCTTCCTTATATCTATTCTAAACTTGCCCTGCTCAAGTTTTAACTCATTACCCCTTGTCCTATCACTACAGTCCCTAGTGAAGATTCTGCCAGGCACAGAGGTAAGACTGACTGGTGTGTAGTTCCCTGTGTCTTCCATTTTCCCCTACTTGAACATGGGGGTTATATTTCCCTTTTTCTGGTCATCAGGAACTTGGCTTGCGCACATTCAGATTTGTAAGAGGATATCGAACTTGATCTTCCTCTGCAGTGGGCTTAAGGTCTTCATTCTCACAATCCCTGCATATTAGTTTATTTAACTAATAACTCAAGTTACTGGAAAGAGTTCTACCTGTATATAGTCAAATGTACTACTCAAGAAAAAAAAAACAAAAATTCATCTTAAAAACCTGTCGGCTTTCACAGCCAACAACCGGCCTCAAACTTCAAAAATAGAATAAACACGAATTCCAAAACTTTGTCACCAAGCCTTAGAATACCTTGCATTTTACCGAGGGAAAAAAAACCAAATCATACATTTCCCTACACAACATTAAAGGCTCAACCAGATGTAATAGCGTTGGACACAGGGCAATAACATATAATATAGTGGCAGAAAATTACCATCCTCGGGTTTGGTCAATGCCTTCAGCAATGAAGTCAGCAGGGAAAGCATCTTCAAGTTCTTTTTTGTTTTCAAATGGATAATGGACTTGTGCATAAGGCATGCTTCCGCTCTCAAACCAGCAATCAAAAACTTCAGGGACCCGGTGCAGTAAGCCCTTGCCACAGTGTGATGGGATTGTTAGGTGATCAATACTATGTGAAAGAAAAAGATTGACAAATTCTAAACAATAACAAGAATTAGCACAAAAAGTTAACATAATACTTTTAATGATTATTCTAAAAGGTCAGCATTTACTTTGACAATTTTTATTTTAGAGGGTTTTTTAATTTTTATATTAACAGTGTTCAAGACAGAAGAAAGGAAAATTGAGGCATGTTAATCACAAGTCTTCTTACTACTTCTGTTTTCTTTATATCTGTTTCCCAGGGTTAGGAAAAAAAAGACAATCTCTGTTCAGCTATTTTATATAACTAATTAAAAGTCTCCAAGACCAACCTTTCTCGATGGAGGTCAGTGACTTTCACACCAGACAGCTCTTCCAACTCTGCCACTGAACCAATACAAACTACCTGTAAGAAACACTCCAGAAATTTAAAGTTATTTCCACACAGTATCAATTTTTTCTTTTTTTTTTTAACGTTAAGACAGGAGACATGTAAGTCAGTCAGTATCTTCTGATGATACAGCTGAAAAGCAACAAGAATTTTGTACAAGGTCCCCTTCTTCAATCTAACCAAGCACTAATTGATGCTAGAGACCACTGCCCTGATTTAATATAATTCATGTCAGAATAACTGGAGACTTCGAAGAACAAGCATGCTGTCAGATATCAAAAACGGTGGGGATTTTTTTCCCCAAACACTATCACCTCTGAAAATCCAATAATCCTGACTTCTATACAGATAGGAGTTTCAGATCCCAGGTTCCTCTTCTGAAGGTATGGTAAGCAAAGCAGCTAAATTGCTCATAATTGAGTGTAAGTGTTCCATCCCAGGTACACTAAACTGCTTGTATCAGTGGCATCTTATTTAAAGTGAAAAGCAGCATCACAGCTAACAAAGGGGTTATTAAAAAAGGTACAGACTTTTCTGGGGTCTATTGCATCAATGAAAATATCACACTATCTAAAAAAAAAAAAAGGCAAAAGGTTTCAGTAACAGATTTGCATTGATACCATGAAATGTTGATGAAACAAATTACCCTGACAAACTGCATGTAGGAGAGGAAAACAAAAACAAGGCTATCTTGGCTTTATGTTTTAATGAGTTTAAGCCTCCCAGAGCTCTTTGGCCCTCTCTTAACTGACAGGATTCATGAGCCACAAGCTGCAGTCCCTGTCTGGATTTTGGAGAGCCTGTCCTACATGCTATTGGTCTCAATCCATGGCAAAAAAAAAAAAAAAAAATTTTTTTTGACAGATCTGACAGGGAAGGAGTTAAATGTACCAACATAAAGAAGCTGTAAGCAGGCTAGACATTTTTCATATAAGATAACTTTCTAAGTTGCTCTTGGGATACAGTAAGTCAGAGTACTGCTCAATTCTTACAGCTAGTCTTAAATAAATGCATATATATACAGACACAAAAATTGTGACTAACAAAAAGGTTTTGGTGTATTTAATTCCAAAAACTTGTAATGAATACAGACAAGATAGAAACTCTGTCCGATCTGTTTTTTAAGCTATGATTTTCCTAGTCTGATTCAACTGCTGACCTGCATTACTAATCATCATCTTTTTTTTTAATGAAGTAGTTTTGAAATGTATTTTTCCCTTATGTATTTGTCTTATTTTTCTTTAAGAATTGAAGCATCACAGTCATTACAATAATCAAGTACAAGTCTGCAGTTTACACAGCAACCTACACCAGGGGACTGACCCCAGTTAAAAACATGCCTTTATCAACAAACTATTTTTAACACAGATCTGTTCTTTATTCACTGTGTTGGCCCCATAACAACTGAGCAGGCAGCAGGTACTTAGTCCATCACTGCTGGTAGAAGGTTTTAATAGCAGCATGGGTAAAAAATAGCCTTGGATACACCGATTACTTCATCTGAACTAACCTTAATATTTGAGCATACTTTCACACTGTGCTCTGGGTTAAAACCTGCCCATTAGTTGCTGCTTTTTGAATCAAGCATTATAATACTTAAGTAAAATTCTCAATACTGGATGCATCTGCAGAACTGCACCCAGCAGAACATATTCATAGGAATAACCCCAAGTTCACATGAAGAATCCAGCAATCACCAGAGGAACACAGATACCACCATACTGAGTAAGATTGTCGTTGTCCAAGTCAGAAGGATGGAGCTACTCTGCCTTAAGGGTAGCTCATTAGATACTTGAAGGCAAGAGAACAATACAGTGAGTAGCTGTTAATTATCTCCAATCCCTCATTAGGCCACACCCACTCGTTTCTGCAAAGAACAAACAGGTTTATGTCCTCAAAGCTGTTGCTTTGGATACATTTTTTTCAACACCAATGTCTCCTTCAGTAGCCTGGCCTCTTTCCTTACAAGTCCCTTGCTCCCCCTCCATTTTATTTTTCAGCCACATCAACTACATAGCTAGCTATATCAACATTTAATAGCAGACAGCAAACACTGAGATAAATAGGCTGGGACTGGGGGCTGTTCAACTCTGTTTCAGCATCACTGAGACCTAATGCGAGATCAGATGTCAAGGTTAAATACTTCTAACAAAATGAACATTAGCATTACATCTGGGATTATACATGTAAACAAAAAGAATAAAGCCACCCAGCAGCATTTGTAGACCTCAGTGTTCCTGTGACATAGCTCTGCAGTCCCTATTAAATAAAAATATTCACTTTTATTAGTTTGTCATTTCAACGCTGTTTAGTACCTATAATCAAAGAATAAGCAGTGTTCATATAAAGCAAGAAGTCCATGTAGTGTATCAGTGTATCAGCAAGACATTCTAGGATCTTTAGAAAGCATCTTCTGAATAGAAATTAGAATTAATGACTGAGAAGGTCAGCTAGAAATGGCATTCTTAACACAACCTCAAAGACCAGAAACTGACCTAAGGAAGGTCGCTCACCCTTCTAGCACAGCTAGAGACCTCTTCTTCCAAACCTGTTGTGAAAGACCAAGGGCACCAGAACTGGTGGAGGGTTAACAGTTTACTTAAGTGACAAGCAATGAAAGGGAGACTTTCTGTAACATCACTGAATATTTCACACTATAATTTGTATGCAAGTCCTATAAAATTAGCCTACGTCCACTTTACCAATTTGGGTGCTACATTAAAAAAAAGTTATTATCTTAAATGTGTTCCTCCACTGAGGAAATCATTTGTATTGGAGAGGTTAATATGATAAACTGACTGTAAAAATGTGGTAATAAACACAAGCTTTGAAATTTAACTTCCATGATGTATCTCTACCCGATAACTATGCTAAAAGAAAACTAAAATAAAAGATAAAAGTGGGAAACCAGATATAGATTTGTAATAAAATTCACTTTAATACCAATTAATTCATCTTCCTGTGTATTAAGTAAGGAACCGTTATTACTTCTCTAGGATTTAATATGCATAGCATAATTGCATGCGACAGTGTTCTTTTGAGAACAAGACATGAAGAGGCTCTGCATGGCACTAGTCTGCAGTAAAACTGAAGTCAGGAAATTCTGAGTGACTATTATTTCTGTATGAGAGCAGATATCACTTAAGCCTTATGCTCCACATCAGTTCTAATGGCATTTAGTTTTCAAGTTATATCCCACGTGCATAGAAACCCTAGATTGAAATATAGCATTCAGAAGCCACACTTGACTACTGAAGCATGACAATCAGACTCTGGACTAAGAAGAAATGTCTAAATCTATGGACAAATGTAACAGGCTTGTTAGTATTTCTGTCATTATTCAGAACACCAAGCCCTGAGGAAGGAAAGGTCTATCTTCCAAGCTAGACATCATATAGTTATTAAAAAAAATAAAAAAAAATCAAACCTAAAAACCCAAACAAATCTGTACATACAGGAATACAGACATACGGAGAATGGACAGAAAATGAAACATTATTAGAGGCAAGGAGTGGGAGTCATGTAACCCTTACACAATCTTTCTCAGCTGTAGAATGAAGCCTTGAAATACTTCAGCACAAAACTGAAAGCCTTTTCTCTGTCTAAAAATACTGTTATACCAAAAAAAGGGACTTAAATTAACATTATTAAAAATTTTGGGATATAAACTGTCAGCCTTCAATCTAAACTTTAACTGTTATATGAGAGACAGAAAGACTTGGTCTGCTAGTAATTTACAAACACACAGCATAAACAGAACTCAAATGCCAAGGCTTTCTTAGATACTTAAATCGTAATTGCAATGAGCATCTCCCTCCCGCTCCCAATATCTCCCGCCTATCCACAAGATTTGCAATAAAGAGGAAATAAAAAATGCTTTATGGTGCACTTCTATGCAACAGTGGAGCTTAAGGCAGTAAAATACTTTTCAAGAAGACATTTTCCTAGTTGAGGTCATCCACACCTAGAACATAAAAATTTTCTCATCACATAAGATAAAAAAAAATAAAGGCTTGGGATGCTTCAGAAACAGTTTTAAACCTTAGTGGTTTGACTTCAAAGAGGGCAAACATCAACACTGTGTAAAGTGTTTGTTCACTCATGCAGTTATCTTTATGCTACCAAGTACAGGGTACCATACAATTCCAAAACCCTCATTTCCAGCATTCCCATCATATACTTCCATTATTCCACTAAATTCAAATTTTTACATTCTGCTGTAAATTTGTAGTGAACTTGCTTTTACTCTTTCAGAGTTCCATTAATTTACCATCACTGTAAATTCTTCTGGCAAAGATTATATTAATGCTAAGATAAAACCCAAGAAAAACTGCTTGAAGTTTTCAGGGAAAAGCAAAGGAAACATGTATGATCACACAAATGCATGTATACATATGCCTATATCTATCACCTACTACAGATAAATATGCACTGTTGAGATATATTAATAGGACTTCAGACTGCAGCAGCTGATAATGTAACAGCGTCAAAATAAGCAAACAGCATACACAGATAAGCTTTTCTGTCAACTGGAAGCTTTTGGTTTCTTACCTCCTCAAGATCATCACTGACCCACAGAGGGATGGGTGTTCCCCAGTACCGGTTCCTAGATATAGCCCAATCTCGTGCATCTTTAAGCCAGTTCCCGAAACGCTTCTCCCTCACAAAATCTGGAACCCTGTTCCGAAAGTAAGAGAAGTATTCTTTTATCATTGCATTTCACTTAAGAGAAAGCTAGTAAGAACGGTTATTTTGATTTCATCCATAAGGCAAGTTAATTTCTGCATACTGCATGAATCAGAGCACATTCTATTACAGCACTGGCTGCTGCAAGGCCTATAGGCTTGCTGCCAGAAAACGAAACACCATTTCTCCTGCCTTTCTTGCTTTCTTTTATATTCAGGAAAATTGTAGAAATTAAAATTACCATCTTAATTTTACTCCCTTATGATATTTTTCAAATTCCTAAAGGGGCTTGTCCTGGGTTTAGCAGTAGCAGTCATTTTTCTCCTTCTTAGTAGCTGGTGCAGTGTAGTGTTTTTGACTTTCAGCCTGGGAACGGTGATGATAACACTGATGTTTTCAATTACTGCTCAAATGTTTACTCTGACCAAGGACTTTCTGAGCCTCATCCTCTGCCAGGGAGGAGGGGAAGCCGGGAGGAAGCAAAGACAGGACACCTGCCCCAAACTGACCAAAGAGGTAATCCACACCACAGCACATCATGCCCACTGTATAAACTGGGAGCAGTTACCCGGAAGGGCTAGATCACTGTTCGGTCAGGCTGGGTATCGGTCAGAGGGTGGTGAGCAGTTGTATTCTCTTCCCTTGCTATTTCCTTTATCATTATTATTGGTGGCAGCAGCAGTGATTTGTGTTATACCTTAAGTTACTGGACTGTTCTTATCTCAACCTGTGGGAGTTACATTCTTTCCATTCTCCTCTCCATCCCTCCGGGAGTGGGGGAAGGAAAGGGGGGGAGTGAGAGAGCAACTCCGTGATTTACAGCTGAGCTTAAAACACAACAGGGCTGACAAGAAATCTGGAGAGGGACTTCTTACATGGGCCTGTAGGGACAGGACAAGGGGGAAGGCTTTAACCTGACAGAGGGGATATTAAGATATTAGGAAGAAGGTCTTTCATGTGAGGGTAGCAAGATACTGGCACAGGGTGCCCAGAGAAGCTGTGGCTTGCCCAGAGAAGCCCTGGCAGCGTTCAAGGCCAGGCTGGATGCAGCTTGGAGCAACCTCGTCTAGTGGAAGGTATCCCTGCCTGCAGCAGGAGTTGGAACTGGATGAGCTTTAAGGTCCCTTCCAACCCAAACCATTCTAGGATTCTGTGAAATATGTGCAACATGCAGTAAATTCATTGAGGGTGCAACAGTGGCCACAAGTCCTCAGGACAGTCCACCACTAGAGGACTATGGCTAATGGTGGATAACAGTACTACTGCTCTATTTTACATACAGAAAAAAATGCCAGTTACTGATTTGGATGCTGAATGAAATTACAAAGTTTCAAAAGGAATAAAGGCACTAAAAGGCACCTTGCATTACGCATGAAGATCCAGGTATCTGCACGTTACTTTTAGACTTTGAGAATAAAGACATCTCAGGTTGATGTATCCTACCAAAAAAAAAAAGACAAAAACAAAACCAACCAACAAAAAAAGCCCCACAACTATTTTCACGCTATTTATCATCTACACTTTAAATTCTCCATTAAAAACCAACACACACATATCCCTGAATATAAAACCCTATCAATGCTTGCTAAATACTTATTTTGAGCACTAATTGGCTCTGAGGGATGTTAAAGACAAATTTTCATCATATGGAAATGCCTTGGAGCTCAGAGAATCTCATGATCCCTGGGTATGCTAAATGGCCTGATGGTTTGATCAGGAGCCAATTGCTTTCTTTTATGATGTATACAATTAACTATTTATACAATGATTATATAGCACATAAGGAAAAGCAATGGGCTTTGAGATCAACAATACATTCCCTTCGTGCCTAAAGAAGCACATAAGACCAACCTCAAATGAAAGAATAACCCTAAGACAGTGATATTCAGGCACAGAAGCTGTGAATAAACAAACAATAATACAAGTAACTCTAAGCAAACCATGGCAAGTCTTCCTGTTGTTGTTTTCTCTCAGTGTAACTAGAAGGGCCTTTCCCAAAGTTTGAGCTGGATTTAGAGACACAGATTCTAAAGGAGGAGCAGCCAAACTACAGAACACATATGGTCTCTTCCTCCTTTTGTTCTGGAAGCTCTTTGTGTCTATCAAATTTTTCTGAAGAAGAATGATTTTTAATCAGAGATCAGCCCCAAGAGTAAAAAAGATGAAAGAATCCTTTAGAGGAAAGGGAATGGATTCACATGACACTCAAGGGTAGGACTTGGTCCAGCAGCAAGAGATTTACAATGTAAGAGTGAGCATTCCTAAAAAAATCTACTGATGGAAATGAAAGCTACTGTCTTTTACAAGTTTCACCCATGATGATGCCATGTGGAGATCCAAGGGCTTCTTGATTCCAGTATTGCCTCAGGTGGATAAAAACTACTGTTAAAAGACTCACTAAGTATCACCCTGAAGTTCCATAGGCTCACTAGTTAGTCTGTATTTACTTTCAGCTGCAAAGTTATCTTCTGTAACATGTCTTCAACAAAAATGTGATATAAAAAAAGATTTTAAACAAACTTGGTGACTAACATTTCACATGACATCTGTATCCCTGAAGTTTAAAAACATATACAAGCTTTCACAAGTTGTTTTAGAGTGGGACTCGTGACTGGTAACTTTTTGTGATGACCTTAAGACACCCCCTCTCCAAACACAAGTGGAAATTGTACAAAGATCCTTAGCATTTGCCTAGCATCCCACTAATGTGGAAAACATCTCTTTACATCACCCCTAAACTAGTTTCCATTTTTCAGAAGTTGTTAGACCCTGATTAGCTGAAATTATGAGTCCTATTTAACATAGCTAGAGGCTGAAACAATCCCCTGGTGACATTAAAACGCTAAGAGTTTCAACTCTACCTCCTCAAAACATGCATGAAAAATTAATTTTTATACCCAAAGTGGACATTAACCACAAAAACGTATGCAGTGTGATTGGTCTCTCTCAGCTATGAAAGCATATAATTTACGTCTTCTGGTAGAACTGTCTGATCCTGCTGCCAGTTTTTACTAGAACGTAAAACACAAACCACTTGATCTACTACAAACCACATTTGCAACAATGGTTTATGGCTCTTTAGAAGTACAATACAAAGAACACTGACACAGCCATCAAATAAAATAAAAAGAGCCTGTATCTCAGGCACATTTTGAGACCATCACTCAAAGAAACTCTTATTTAGAACAACTGGTTCTTACCGCTGCACAGATGCTGCCCACACACCAAACAGCAGATACAGGCTCCAACTGGGGGGAATAAACTAGAGGAGCTATCTGCAGCAGAGAACAGCCTTGCCACTCACATGGCTCTTTAAGGCTGAAGCCCATTTATTTATTCTCACTAGATACAGCTACAGGTATCTCTGTCTGACACTTCTATAAGGAAACAGAAAGAAAAAGAAAAAATAAAAATCAGAGGCACCTTCTATTTCAATATTTCACTGGGCTGGGAAGACAGAACAAAGTATTCTCAACCATGTTGTTACTAACACCTGATCATTACGTTACACCAAATCCAGGTTAGTGTTTCTATAGTTTTTTTTTCATTTCCTTTAATCCTCCTCTCTGATATATTCTCAGTATACTTCTCTTGTTAAATTTTCAGAAAGGTAACATCCTATCACAGGTATGTATTATTAGTTAAGAAAGTACTCTTCCATCTACACAAAGCAATGAAGGTCTGTTCGTTTTACACAACTAAGGAGAGTGAGGGGCAGCCAGAACAATGCCATCCCCCAGTGATATTCTGCTTCCTTTTCTCCTATCCAGTGGAAACCTGGCCTCACCCTGAAACTAGCTATACCGTGTTTAATCCTATCAGCTCACAGCCTTCCTCATAATTCCCAGTTAAATCTTCCATCTGTATTCCCAGGTACACTGCAGAGAACTGTGACATCAAACACTGTGATAAAACAGTGAATCATTACTGCCACTGGTCCTTAGCTTTCAGGACATTTGGGGCTGTGTTAAAAAAACCTGCTTGCCTAAACCCAAGAGCTGACAGTCCCCTGAAAGTTAATGGTTGCACAGTTTGCCACACACTGACCTCTCTGCATGACAGAAGGCTTCCGGGAGACATCAGAGCAGACTTCCAATACCTAAAGGGGCTGACAAGAACTCTGGAGAGGGACTTCTTACAAGGGCCTGTATGGACAGGACAAGGGGAATGGCTTTAACCCGACAGAGGAGAGGTTTAGATTAGATCTTAGGAAGAAGTTCTTCCATGTGAGGTACTGAGGTACTGGCACAGGGTGCCCAGAGAAGCTGTGGCTGGCCCATCCCTGGCAGTGTTCAAGGCCAGGTTGGGTGGGGCTTGGAGCAACCAAGTCTAGCAGAAGGTGTCCTGCCCATGACAGGGGGTTCGAAGTGGAGAAGCTTTAAGGTTCCTTCCAACCCAAACCAGTCTGGGGTTTCATGATATTTAGAAGCTTTAAAAACAGTAAGAAAAAGACGGAACCGAAAGGCCACCCACATAAACAGTCATATTTTACAACAAAGATATATGAAAAGTAGCCCTTTCCCATATGCCAATACACGTGCTTTTCCTGTCTAATCAGGTATCTATCACAAACCCCCTTCAGGTTGAAAGGGCAGGTTTCAGTATATTCAGTACATTCATACCACTGCATTCGCAGCTGGGTATGACAAGCAAGGTGATGAGTGCTACAGCCCATATAGAGCAGTCTACTGCTAATGGCACTGCACAAATGCAGAACTCGGAAAAGTTCAAGTTCCAGCACTAAGCAGTTCCACAAGACTGCAAGTGAAACCCAAAGCAGCAACTTCCCTCCTAACGCAATCCTGCTGCAGCTCCTAAAACTGTTAGAAACGGGTATTTTATTTCCCAACTGGCCTAGAATTTGTGTTGGTTTCTAACTTCACATTTCTCTGCAAAATGACACAGATAAGATTTCATACTTCTTTCTCAAACACTTAGCAAGGTTAAGGAGCCTGCTGTCTCAGCAGGTCATGAAGCTCTTGATTCATGCATGCAGAATAAGGTGGGTGACAGCGACTTCTACTTTCTTGGCACCCAGGATAGTGCACTAAATAAACGTTAGGATGCAGACATTTCAGCAGTTGAAAAGTTGAAATTCAGGGAATTGAACTTCACAACACAAAGGAATACATAATGATTTGTTGAATCATGAATTAGATTTTGAATGAAACTACATCAGTCTCAATGATTTGAATGTTGATTTCTGCCTTACTCTCCCCAACATCAAAACCTTGTTATAACAAGGTTAGAGATTATGAAAATCATTAATTTGCTCCAGATTTGTATGTCCTTTTTTGACTGTTTCTTCCTATTTTTTTAAGCAGATTTGGGGCTTCACTAAATTCATGCATTGCTAAGTCCTCTGCACAGAGAACTCCCACATCCTTTCTTAGTAGCTACTCATTTTCTTAGTGTCTAAAATAAAAATGCCATTTACCAAGCAAAAAAAAAAACCCATGAAGAGCAAATCCAATCCTTTAACAACACTTATTTGCTTATTACAACAGAAACCATTTCCTTCGCTTTCAAAGTCTATGTACTACTCAGCATCCGAGTCACACAAGCAAAGTGGGCATGGACTTAAAAATAGCCCATTAGCGACCATCTTCAATCCCAGAGCATGAATGGGTGTGCTAAGAGCAAGTTACCACAGCTGCTGAGCCAGTGACTTCTCATCACCAATTAATACCAAAGGAACAGCATCCATTAAAACAAATATATTTGCTTTCTGACTTGTTTCCAGAAGAGAAATGTACAGGATTTAACAAAATAAATCTCAATTATTACATAATAAATAAGGAAACTTAAAAGGATTAAGACATCTATTCCTTTTCTGTACTTATATTTTGAAGTATATCTCTTGTGCTCATAACAGAACTGCAAATACTGACTTCAACTTAACACTCTATTTTAAAGCTCAGATGTGCTCTGCATGACTCTGCGAGCTGGCTCACCTTGCCCTAGTCAGAGGATACAGGACCTCCATCTGAAAGCAATACTGCCCCTCTTTTCTGTAAGCACAAACAACACGGCTGAAATAAACAGCTGTCAAATACTGCCAAAGCAGGTTTTGCCTCATACATTTTATCATCAATTTATCACTAAAAGCTGTTTAAGATGTTACATAAAGGTGCACTAATCCTTTCTAACTCTTCACCATTCTTACCATTTTATGACGTTCTTAGAAAAACCACAGCAACTTTAAAAATTGGATAAGATTTATTTTATAGCTACTAATTTAAGAAAGCTCTTAGCTTATGAATTATTTGAAAAACAGTCCCATAAGAGTTAGAGCATAAAGTTGATACACAAAACACTACCTCAAATAGTGTGAATTAGGAGATTTAACACCACATAAGTACACAGCATCTGTTATGATTGGTTCTGAGAAGATGGTCCCAGAGCTATCCTTTCATTTGGCAAGCTGGTAACTTTTAAACCAACAACTGAAATCAGGAATCACTTGTATTTCTGGAAAGGAAAAAGTTTTCCTTTCCACAAGGATAGCTGATTTGCAACAGTAAAACCAAAGCTAAGTATGTCATTTAACTAAATATGGATTTCTTTAATTTCACACCATAACAGATGGGTTGGGTTTGTTTTTTTTTGGTTTAGGTGTAGAACTTGCTTTTCCTTTTAAATATTAACCAAGCCTTAGAAGAGAAAGTCTCAAATTCCATTATGTGAATTTACTCTAATAACAAGCCTCCTTCAACATGCCCTCAAATTGATTTCTAATGGTTTTTAATTCAAGGAGATAAAATAAGCAACTATTCCTGCCCTTCTGACCCTTTAATTAGCACCCATCTATATCATGGACCTAATTAAACATTGGGAGAGGCAGGAGGAAGGAGAGGGGAGAGAAGAAAAGTCAGCTGTTTGAAAGCACACAGAATTTCCACTGCAGCAGACTCATTCTCCTCCTCAGTTCATGAAAGCTTATTAGAATGGTGCACAAGCTTATACCCATATGAGTTCAGGTGGCCTCTAACACTGCAAGAGTATTTTCTGCTTATATGAAGCTTACATTTGCTAAGTGAATACTGCTTTCAATCATTTTGATATAGCAATGTTTTTCTTTGCTCTTTTATCCTGGTTCCCATAGCAACCCACACTCTGGCGTGAGACTGCAATGCTGCTGCAGACTGCATCACGGCCCTGCCGCCGTCAGCACCACGCAGCTGCCTGACAAGCTAAGATGAAGTCCTGACCTCCAATTTTGTGATACTCATTAAAAATACCTTGCTAAATTTTGTGTGACCCGGGCACCATGCTAATTGCTATTAAATTCTTAGTCTTATCACCAATGGCCAAAACCCCTACACGCTGAAGCCAGCTTTCACTTTTCTTCTTTCTGCAGTTTCCTTTGGAGTATTTTAACATTTATAGCTACAAAATACTTTTATACAGCATTACCACTTAATATTCACTTTTATTTGTATATATAAATGTCTAAATTCCTGTAATGGTGGCAGACATTCAACAAACTGCACATGCAGCTAGATTTACAAGCTGCCTAAGAACACGGTACTATAATTTAGTGAACTGACATTTGAAGTCTTTATTTAGTAAGCTGTTCCCTGAAGCAAACAACAAGCTTTTGATGACCATTCACTGGGACTGAAAAGATACCTGCTGCATTCATGACATAACCATCAATCTCTGCTCAAGAGCCTTTGAGTGGAAACAGAAAAATTAGGACACAGCAGAACACAAGCCATCAAAATCAACTGCAACAAAAATTCACTTCTAAACCTCAGCTATGTCTGAAAACAGTCAGTAATAAAAGCGTCTGATTTACGCTGCTCTAAATTAAGCAAACACAAGGCTAAGCCCTGCAGCATTTTTTTTTTTCCACTTTCTCCTGCAGGCAATACAAAAACGGTATTTTCCTCGGAAAATGTTGCCATCTAGTGACAGTACGGTGCTACACACTTCACAGTCGCTAATGAAACGAGGACCTCATTTGTATTCCCATCTCCTGAGTAAGTAAAGTGTGATCGATGATTCAAAAAAAAGAACAGCAGCAATTTCATGGTCATATTAAAGAAAAAGTTTAAAGTGAACCCTCATACACACATGCAAGAAGCATTTTAATCTGTTCATAGAATAGCTGGAAAGGACCTTAAGATCATCTAGTTCCAACCCAACTCCCAGTAAATCATGCCACTCAAGGCTCCGCGAAAACGGCCAGGGATGAAGCATTCACCACCTCCCTGGGCAACCCATTCCAGTGCCTCACCACCCTAACAGGAAAGAACTTCTTCCTTATATCCAATCTAAACTTCCCCTGTTTCAGTTTTAACCCATTACCCCTTGTCCTGTCACTACAGTCCCTAATGAAGAGTCCCTCCCCAGCATCCCTATAGGCCCCCTTCAGATACTGGAAGGCTGCTATGAGGTCTCCATGCAGCCTTCTCTTCTCCAGGCTGAACAGCCCCAACTTTCTCAGCCTATCTTCAGATAAAATATACTTATTCAGATAAAATATATTTATTAATGGTAAACTAGGAAAGTAGTATCCTACAAGACATCCTACAAAAAGAAACAAAAGGAGGAAAACAAAGGACTCAGCTACTGATTTTCTTTAATTATGCCGTAATTCCATTATGCCTTGTAATTATGTTGCACCCACCAAACTCTGATTTCTCATCTGCACAAGAATTACAAGTTCATAGAATAAACACTACCTTTCTACTGCAGATGGGCTCTATAGCCCATCTTCTGCAGACCCTGCCAGCCTCAGGATTTATGGTACAAGACAGGCATCATTTGTGGTCACACCACACCTTTTAAGAGGTGGGAGACAGTTTGCTGTCTTAGCAAAGGTGATGGCTAATTAAAGATTGGAAAGACCAAGATCAAAAGCTTCTCAAAAGATGAATGTGTTTGACACATATGAAGACACTTGGTCCTAGAGTGCTGAGTGCTCATACAGGAACAGCAGGAAATGTGTGCAAAAATCAAACTGTGTAAGCCAGGAAATTCACTTCTAGCAAAAAGGCTCTTCAAATGTGTTCTGTGCGGTGTTTCCTGTAAGAACTAACAGCTTAAGTGGTCAAAGTGGAAAAAAAAAAAGTATTCCTTCAGCAAAGGACCTATACATCAAACTCTATTACAATGCTTGAATTTTTCAGTATCAAGAAGACGGAAGAACAAAAGGCTTGGCTTCTTTGAAGTCACTCACTGTCTTCTGCCACTGCCTTTCTTCCACTGATGCTCATTTTTCCACTATACCAAGTGCTGCACATCTCATGTAAGCAACGTCAGAGCAGTGCAGTAGTTTCCAACAATTAAAACTAGGTAAACCTTTCAGGAGTTACTGAAGTAGAACTTCAGGTGAGGAAGGATTTAAAAAAAATAAAAATAATTTTGAAAAGAGTTCAAAGTTGATATTTAAATATCAAAATACAGTCTACAGAACCTTTTCTATCAGCCTGCAAGTACAAAAATATTACATACACCACCAGAAGTGCAAGCTACAACAGTTTAGAAACAGGGATAAACTGGTTCTATGATTCTGATTTTACAAAAATGCTGGCACATTACTCATGCAATCATTCCAGAAAGCTATAGTTAAATTCATTTTGAAAAGTGAAGATACTGTTGCTGGCTTTAATATATTTTGACTACCCGTGGCTTTATCACTAGGCTAATTCATTAAAATCCAATTAGAAATGCAATCAGGTTGCAAAGTTTGTCCAACTATGTTTAATCTATAAAAAGTGCAGCTATTCTTAAGGGACAATATACCTATCAGTCATTCATGGGAATAAAAAAAGCAATGCAGTCAAACTCATTTTGCAAAGGTTAATATAGTCTGAAAAGCATTTATCCCCAATTTTCTCATTTTCAGGACATGTTGAAGCTCCAGAGAGCCCAAAAATAAACTCTCTAAAAGCTAAGTATTATTCCTGTGACACTTTCAGAGATCAGATCTGTTCAAAAGCAAAAAAAAAAAAAAAAAGTAGGTTTTGGGAAGGATGGAGTTCCCAAAATTTCAATAAATAAATATTGAAGAAGGTTAACGTTTACAACACCAACTTCAGAAGTTACACCCCAAAGTAAATTGACATCAATGGGGAACACAAGAAGAAAACCTTAAAAAATAATGTCTTTTTCTTTTAAAAAGCTAGATTTTGAAAGCTAACTTTATGTAACAAAAGATACCAATATTCAAACTAGTAATTATGAAATCACATACTGGAAATACATATTCATATTATTTTATCAATCATTTAGTGATAAGACATCTCTATTTGTAGGCATATTGCCTACAAAAAGATTCTCAAAATCTCTAAGACCATGCTGTTTTGACAGAAGTCCTGAGGAATCAAGGTTTATGTTCAATTACGGAATTATGTTAAGACTCAAGAACCACCTAAAAGACAAATGGTGACTTTAATTCCAAGCATGTTGAGTACTGCCAGTTAATACAATTGGCCTGGTGTTCCTACCCAACCTTTGCAATGGCAGCTCCCACGTTTGGTTTGAATCTCCACTATTCAACACTTAGAAAGAGCAACACTTAAACCCCAAATCAGTAGATAAGGCAGGGTTCAAACTGTTTACTAATTCTTACTAATGTCTTCTGGAAGAGTGGAGGTCACTTAGCAGTTTCCTCTTGAAACTTTGCTTCTGGAAAAGCAAAGCTGATCTCAAACATTCAAACATTTCCTTAATAGGATCTCTATGTATTTTTTTACGTTCATGTGAAAATTAAGTATGCAGGTCTACTGTCAGCCATCAAAACAGTAAAAGCATCTTGAGGAAGCTAATTAAAGCTAAGAACAAACACTTTCACCCCCTCTCCAGCTTATTTTTCCCCCAGAGAAGGATCACAGTATGACCTGTTATGGAAAACAGAAATCAACACTTACTAATCTATAAATCTTACATATCCAGACTGGGCATGTGCCTATTAGTAAGCCAACACTGCAGCATTTTTGGATGGTCTGTATCATGGATCACTAACTTTTCCCACATATTTCAGTATTTACCGTGGCTGTACCACGTAAGCAGTTATGCAAAAGCTGCTCACAGAGAATTTAACTGCTAACTACTGCCCATAAAGAAAATGCAGCATAAGCTGTAATTGTTCACTGAAAGTTGAGTCACCTTCTTTAACATCATTTCAGTTGCTGAGCAGAGGCACACAGCTTCCCTACAGTACTCATACGGAAAGACTGAATAGCAGCCGGAGCAGCACGCAGTACAACTGAATGAGGCTGTAACCTCCATGCTTTCCCCACCCAGCCTCAACTTCCCAGGCACAAGTTACTTACGAAACATGGGGAAATAAAAATAAAGCTTATGGAGGTGGAGAATATAAGATCCTTTTGTTCCTAACACACCATAAAGCCATGACTGACTCTCAAAATGGCTCCCATCAGCAATAATTTCCTCTTACTTCTAATTTAATAGTGCATTTAAATAATCTAAAGTTTTCTGCATAAATTTCACACAAATGTTTTTCACACTCCCTGCAGACATATAAAGATTTTGGCTTTGCCATTAGCAGAATTTTTTTATTTAAGCCTCTGAAACTGAGCTAACTTACAACTGTTTCACAAGCCAGGGCAGCTGGGTTAGGGTTTTTGGGGGTTGTTTTGAGGGAAGGTTGTTTTTTTTTCTTCAAATGCACCTATGACAAAGGTGCATTTGTAACAACTAGATGAAAAAAAAAAAAAAAGACCAAAACACTGATCTAAAAACTATTCTGGAACAACATATTCCAAGAGTTTAGCTGCCTAAATTCTTCTCCCTAGTGAACTCTTTTGGGAGGCTTAACTATGCCTCAACAAAGGTTGATTTTCCTTTCTGTTTTCTCTCATGCTGAATTGCTTAAGACTGTGTAACATGATCTGAGGATACTTTTAATGGATCCTGTAATGTATTTCACTGCAAATTATTAATACATATTTAACTTTACACTCTGAAAATGTATTTGTCACTAGGTTTCAACACAAGCCAAGAATATCTTCTTGAAACAAGAAAGGAACAGTGCACAAACACATTCAAGCACTGGGCTGGTATGCAACTAAATAGGTTGTATCTGTTGACTATCCCACTCCTCCATCAGTTTGAGGCATGTTTGTAAAACCAGAGGTAAAACACTATTTAAAACTGGTTATGACCCCCATTCCAATAACACTGGCTCAGAAAAAATGGAAATCTGTAAGTCAGCACACTAAAGGTGATACAGAGCTTTGTAGAGTTCCAGCACCCACATCCCCAACTCTGAGCAAAGAAACAAAAAATACAAACGCAGGAGACATTACCAGTAGCATTGGGCATTATTCTCCAGTAGCTTCTCCACCATGTGTTCCACTCTTACAAACCAGCTCGGCACAGCTTTGTATATCAAGGGAGTATCTGACCTGTAGAAGGAAGGTGATGGGGAAGGGAGCAAAAACAAACAAAAACCATTTTCAATGCTACATTATTTATAAAGTACTCTTCAATGTAGGTTTTTTTTTGTACACAACAGTCCCCTCTCCATTCACTGAATTCATTGTTCCTGAAATATTATCAGTTTCAAATGTTGGGCTTTGTTTTGTTTTTTAAATTACACACACTGTTACACAGAGCTCCTATTTAAAAAAAAAAAAAAAAAAATCACATCCTGAAGAAATAAATAAAATTTAAAAGCCTTCAGACACAGCAATTTAAAGAATTTGTATAGCATGAGAAATCATAAGAACATTCAAACCATACTTGAATTTGCAATTTCTGTTCCTAAATAGTACAATGAACTTCAGTAACTATTAAAATGAGTCATATTTAAGCTTTCTATGTGAGCTCATTCTGTATCTTTATGTGTATATCAAACCGAAAAGCCAGAAAACATTTTGCTACGTTTTTACTATTTGATTTAAAAGAATAATAATTAATCATAAAGGTAAATTAATATTACCCAGGGTTAACTAGAAGAACATCCTGTTCCAGGAGGGGGAGGAGAGATCCAGATAAACATATAAAAGTAGAATTCCTTAATTCAACATTCAGTGAAACAAAACCCTATGGGATGGCAATCTCAGTTTCAGAACTTGTGATTGCTTAGAAATCAAACACTATGGAGCAGAGTGTACAGACTGATAAACTCCTAAATTACCTAGTAAAATTTGTATCTCTAAGCATCTGACTGCATTGTGTCTCAACCCAGTCACTCATTTGTTAGCTCCATAATGCAACTGCTTACAGTCTCGATAGATTTGTTCAAGTAGCATACATCCTTCTAAAGCATCCAGTAATCAAACAGTGGGTAAAACCTGTTATAGGAGAATTCAGACATTTCTGATCCTTCACATTCTTCCATTTTTTCAGCTTGAAAAGGGAGAACAAGCTCCAGGAGGTAAAATCTATCTATGGATACAGAGCAGCTTCAACACCACTGGGACAGGAAGCTCACTCTCCCTTAGTATCAATTCACCCCACAAAATGTATCTTAAATTATTACTTTCATTTAAGTCACTTTGCCTCAGACCTTAGAAATACACTTGCTTGACAATTCACAAGCAAAGACCCTGAGAAACTGTTGTTCATCTCCTATATGCAGTCGCTACTGTAAATGACCCATCTTACAAATTTAATTCATATTACTTATATCCATAGCAAGAAATGCACAAACTGCTAGAGATTATGATGCAAATTAAAATTTCTACTGTGGAAGCACTTCCAGAAGATAAAATTGCCTGACCAACAGACGAAAACTGTCCTGGGTTCAGCAGTAGCAGTCATGTTTCTCCTTCTTGGTAGCTGGTGCAGTGCAGTGTTTTGACTTTTGGCCTGGGAACAGAGCTGATAGCGATGTTTTGGTTTGGCCAAGGACTTTGTGAGCCTCATGCTCTGCCAGGGAGGAGAGGAAGCCAGGAGGAAGCAGAGACAGGACACCTGACCCAAACTGACCAAAGAGCTATTCCATACCACAGCACGTCATGCCCAGGAGGTAACTGGGAGTTAGCCGGAAGGGCTGGGAGACTGCAGGGTTGGAGGAGGTATCGGTCGAAGCTTGGTCGGGCTGGGGGCCGAGTTATCGGTCGGCTGGTGGTGAGATGATCTATTCTCTTCCCTTGTTATTTCCTTTATCATTATTATCATTGGTGGTAGCAGTAGTGATTTGTGTTATACCTTAGTTACTAAACTGTTCTTATCTCAACCCGTGGGAGTTGCATTCTTTTCGATTCTCCTCTCCGCCCCTCTGGGAGTAGGGGGAGGGAAAGAAGGGGGGGAGTGAGTGAACGAGTTACCTGACTGGGTTTAAACCACGACAAAAACACACAGCAAAGGTTGTTCAAACCTTAAAAACTGTATTCACATAGCATAAAGCAATACACTGCTTCTCTTAATACTATACTGCAAAAGGCATTTCTTTATAATCTATAAATTCCAGTTGGTATATTTTAAGAGTTAAGTTCCTATAACCTTTCAGGAAATGGTTAACAGCTCAAAGTAAAAATAAATAGCTAGAACACTACTAGGTTAATGCAAACATACTAAGCCAGGATGTTCTAATTCTCAATTTTAGGTCCAAACACGTAAAAAAGAGAATAATTCATTTAACTCCTCACACAGCAGCAAGATCATAGCAAAAAAGAAGTACTCTACAAGCTACAAAGCTCTCCAGAAGTATTCTGGTTTCACTGAGCATCTTGTTTCAGATGTGCTGAGCAATGAATTGCCAGCACATACAAGATCTTGAGTTACTGGAAACAAGAAGAGTAAAATCTGATAATAAAAGTTTATCTCATGGTTTTAACATATTGCAAGAAGAGTGCTGGGACAATAAACTGATACCCAACCTCCATCAGGAGTAAGCAGCTGCCAGATAGTGCTAACTGAAGACAAGCTTCAGTGCCAAAGTAGATTCAGATAGAAAGGATCTATAAAAAGCACAGACAAGCAGATGAAGCCATTACCATTCCCCAGGCTTTCAAGTGATCACTTTATACTTGATAACCACTCTGAAGCACCCACAGAACACTGTTTCCACCTATATGAAGATAGTGAAAAAGGGGAAGATGGGACAGTTTCCCTGAATATTTTCTTTCTTCTAGCTGAACTGCCAAGCAGTGCCTCAGCAGGTGATAAAAAGGGAACAATTTACTGAAAATCTGCCTAACCAGTGGCATCCTACACATTTCTGTTCCCCACGACTGGCAAGAAGGTTGAGGAAAACAGATTCACTTCTTTGCTGTACAATCAGATGAGAAATACCCCTTATTGTGTTCTCCATCAACAAAAGGGAAAAAAGACCCAGACAGAGCTTAAATCTGAGACTGATGCTTACAAAATTCCTGCCTAAAATTCCTCTCTGTCTCAACTGAATGATGTTCTGTTCCCCTTGTAATATGTCCTTTAGAATTCTATCAGAGGAATCAAAGAAACAAAGCACCTGAGCAAAGTGCCTGTTCGCCAGCAGTGCCACAAAATTCGTATTCTCTGAAACACAATCTTTATACCTGAAAACGTGAAGATTGGAAAAGATCATTCTCTATGGTCACTACACACTCCCAATAGTTCTCTCATTCCTGTTCTGGACTGCACAGCCATTTAAAACAACTTACTGTGATCTTGTTCCCATTCTATTTTCTCGTAATTTAGGTAAGTGATAGACAATTTACCTCATGCTATGAAAGACGCTTCTTGGCTTTGCTTTCACTGGCTTGAAAAAGATGCAAGTTCTGTATCTGTCAATGACAGAGCTCCCCAATATTGCCTCCTAATACAATGGCACACGGTAGCTGGGATGGACACTTCAGCTGTCATGCTAGTTACCTTTGCTGTGTCAATAGTTAAACTGCTACGTAGGTCATACTGACTCTCAAGATCTCACATGGACATAGAGCGGTTTTGACCATTATCTCCGTCTTCAGCAATGGGAAATGCTTCTCCAGTGCAGGGGCATTCAAAATCAAAACTATCTATTGCATACTTACCATGTTGTTGCTGTTTTCTTCTCTGATTTTAAAGTTTAGTTGACATCAAATTATTACATATTACAAGAAAATGGTTGGGGCTTTGAGCAACCATGTCTACTGGAAGGTATAGAGAAGGACCCTAATTTGATGATACATAGAAAGGGAAAATATCTCAACATCCTGAGGATTCAACTACATCCTGGTTTCAGGGAAAAGCATGAACAATCTACATCAAGCAGAAGAGTCTGATTTCAAAGTTTTCTTACATTAATCAAAATAACTTGTAACTATGTTCAAAGTTAAGAACTACTCTTCTACTTTTAGCATATTTCAATTACGGGTTGATTTGTGATGGCAGTGAAATGAGCTTTTCAAGTAGAATCCATTGTTCTGTTCTTCCCACTAGGTAATTTGCTCCTAGGTGCTGCCTGCAACTTATCACCAATCAACAAAAATGTCAACAGAGTGGCAGGATTATGTGGGCTCCACAGAATCAGCATTTATGTATTATAGGTTTGTCTCCGAACTGAGACTAACAACAACACATTGTCTCGGGCAGCCATGACTGCACATTTAAATTGCTACACAAGGAAAACACAAGCCTTGCTTGGTTTTGGGCTGCCATTTTTCAAAAATTGTCCCATATCATCAAGGACATTACTCATTACTTGAGTAATTTTCCTTCTTCCTCTATGTACCCATTAGAAACAAACCAATCCTGCTATTCAAAAGCAAGTAAAGGCTGTTCTTTCTATATAATAAAAATAAAAGCACATTGCCAAATGCTTCACTTAGCAGCATTAAAGCTAGACAGAGAGAAAAGCTTTCACCACAGCTATTTCAGTACAGTTGCTGTACGCATCAGATGGGACTTCAAGTAATTTCAGATATTAAATTAGGTATTTTACTTTTTTAAGTGTCTTTATTTGTAATAAAAGTTTAATATAATATTCCTACTGAAAGATTACTGATATCTTTTTTAAATGCGACATTGTTCAGTGATTATGTTTCTCTCAATTTTGCAGTAGCAACTGTAGACATTAAAAAACAAAGAGGATATTAACAAGAACGTGCTTCACTTCTTGAGTAAATCTGCCTACCTTGTATTTCTCGTAACTTTATAACTGAAACTTCTTATGTTAGTTTACTGTACTGAAGACCCATAGAGACTTGCACATGGAGGCTCCTTCAGCCTCTGCAGAATTCCCAGTCTGACAAGGAAGATTTCTGACAGTCACTGTGCTGAACTGCCTACCTGACGTTCCAGAGCTGATTTTGAATTTCTAAGTTGACAAAACCCAAACTTTTTAAAGAAGTCCCTGCAGATACTAAAAACATGTCAATTGCTACTTCTGATCAGAGACATAACCATTGTTTGTGATCTCCACTCAGGCATGACAGCAGAAGAAAACCCGCGTTTATGTATTACGCTTACTAACCACTGCAGTGGACAAATGCTAACTTGCATTTTAATCAACAATAGAGATGTTTCCACATTATAAGCAACTGGGCTCTACTAGACTCTAAAGAAATAAGTAGTTTCCAAGATTAAAAACAAGTAACTATGATAACAGCTATAATATAGCCATTTTCTCCAATATATGGAAAGTATGAACACAAACATTTAAAGGCATACTGTAATACACTTATCCAGATACAATTCAAAGGCTACCAAAATATCCTTTTAATACTCAGTACTTGGCTGCTTAGAAAATAAGCTTTTCAGACTGATTACAGCCATCTTCAGAAGGCAGTTAGCAGTACTACATGCAACACTGAAGGAAGAAATTTAAACCACAAACACACACCTGTAAAATCGTAGCAGAAAAAAAATCTTCAGCTCTACACTTAAATTCATCAGATTCACAGCAAAAAAAAAAAAAAAATTAATTCCCTTGATTACCAGACCAAAATTGGAGCTCTCCTCCTAAGCTTGATTCCTGTTACTTTTAGTCTTGATAAGAAAATAAAGTAGGTCAAGGGAAGGGAAAAATTAGACAAATCTGAAGAACTACTCAGCTAGACCCCTCAAAGCCATATGCACTTCTTTCCTTACCTCCAGCAGAAAGGATAGCTGTGCTTAAAGCTACTGCTGTGAACCAGTCTGCCTTTCTCTTTCAGTAATTTAATGATGTTCTTATCTGCATCCTAAAAACAAAACAGAACAAAAACATTTCTTTGGAGTACAAACTTCAATAAGCTACTAAAGGATCTGTTGACAATACTCAAACTAAGAAAACACCTACAAGTGTTTTTTACATAAACACACAAAAAATATCCAAAAAGCTTTATGTAATTTATGCATTTACTGCGGAAGCACAGTAAAACATTAAATTTGGAAAGTGACTTGCTCTCCAAATCCTGGTATACCGCATCAGTCCTTTTTTGCCCTTAACTTTATTTCCACATACACACAACTGTACAACATTCAAATTTTCTGTAGCAGCAACAGAAGCCAGAACTCATATTAAATAATATCTTAATTATCGAGTCTTCTGATTTTCTGGAAGAAATTCACATAGTGCTTCTTACCTAATATTTAGACTTCACTACAACACATTAATGTGACTACAGAAGTTGAAGGTAGTTTATAAAACTTTATACAGGATTTACATTCTAAGCTGGAACTGAAAGTCATAATAATAGAAGACAATCTACTGAACAAACAAGTGTCAACATGACATTAAGAAAGGAAAAAGAATAGAAAGACTTCTGATACAGCAATATTCATAAGCTTTCAGCATCAGAAGAGTATTTTCCAAGAGCCTTAAGTTCAGATTTCTACCAGCAAGAAGCTAAACATGTAGCCTCCAGTGTTCTCTATTTGCCTTAATATACAGCAGGAAGCAATTATAGTTGTTCGAGTTCAAATGCAATACAATTTTTAAGTCTTTTTTTCAAGTAAATTCTGGTTACAGGAATATTCTTTGCTACAAACTGTAACAGTAGGAAAACAGCTAAAAACGATTTGTTTTCATAGTATATAAAATTTTAAAAGACGCTCTTTTCTATGGATTTATGCCTGTAACAATCTGGAAATCCTGTGGGTTCCTTTTATGTGGATTCTCTTGCATCTACTGGCAAGTTAATTCACATTTCAACACATCCCCCAAGTGGGGAAGTGACTGGATTTCTCTCCCCTAACAGGCCATGTAACAATAACTGGCTGGGATAAACTTAATGATGACATTTGTGAACTCAGAAGTCATTCAGAGGTAAGGGAGGCTCTGCACACTTGCCTACAGACTACATGTTTAACATTTCCATAAGAAACAAGGATAAAATCATACTCCTCCTGCAGCAGAAGCAACCAGGAGAGAATCCAATTCCAGATTACTAGATACATTGTATTACTTATGTTTCAAATTCTTTACTTTTCAGATATTGTAATTAACAATTGCAACATGGTTGCAAATGTTAACACATACTTTCATTTTTCCAGCTACTAAAGACACACTGGAGACAAAGCCACTTAGGGAAAGAAAAGAACACTTCCATCAGCCATAAAATTTATCTTGAATCAAGCAGTAACTTGCTTTCTCCAAGACCACTGACCTTCACATACTGTCCAGCAAAGTCAGTTACTTCTGCTGTAAAGCAGCCCGATGCATCAACAGGACAAACGGGCACAGAATCTTTCTGAATTATATTAAAATCCATGCAGACTCTGTAATCATCCTACAAAACAGAAAAGCACTAAGTTACAGAAATACAAAATACTGGTTCAAATACCCATCCCTGGAAAAAATAAATTTTAAATAGACAATGTGATGACTGGACAAGAATAGCAAAATACTCAGCCTTCACCAATCCTAAATGTGCACTTGAAAATAAGTATTTTATAGGATTCTAGTTTTATTCATCAGAGAAAGTACGATTTCTGCATTACATGTTTTCTCATACCTAGTAGAGGGGATATGTACACGTGCTTCTGTACATATACATTATTCATATGTGTGTACATACACACATAAATGCAGTCAACAACTTAGGGCTACTATTGCATAGCAAAGGAACTAACAAGCACCATGTCATGCTCTTTACCAGCCAGAGCCTTATGCCTGTTTAGCACACCAGCCTGAATACATTTTTCAGAAGGTAGGCTCTTTTGATCAATCTAACTCCACATAAAAAAATCCCATTTTCCCAATGTCTTGATGTTCCAAAGCCTTTAAATGTGCATTTCTCAATCTTTGTTGGCCCATAGGCAAAGCTACAGACCGAGAACCACACATGGACAACATCATAGTTGATTTTTGTGGCCAGCCTGTTTAAATTTTTAATTTCCTGTAGCAGTAAGGAAAAACAAAAAAAGAGGCAAGAAAAAGAGGTTCACTACAAGACTTTCCTGCACATAACTAAATAACAATGGTATTTTAGAAAAGATGAACATGAAATTAGTAGGGGAATGGAAAACTTCAGATTTTAATGTCAAGTTTGAATTCAAATTAAATCAGTATCTTACCTCCAGATTACCCACTGTCTTGCCCTAAGCCAAAAGAACATTTCTGAGGGTAGAAGGGGGAAGGCAAAAGAGGTCAGCTGCCCATCAGTCACTCTCAGCACATTCACAGAATCACTTCATTTTCCTCAAAGGAAAAGGCCCTGTTCAAGCCTGTATCAAGTCAGTAGGTTTTTTTGAGTCTCAGAGGTCCCTGCGTTGCTACTCTGATAGAACAGGGGAAACCATAGACTTCAGGGATAAACCCCAAAGTTCTGTGTCATGTGAAACAGAACCTGCAGTGATCCTTCCTGCCAGAACTGGTAGCAGTTGAACTGTTCCCCTCCTCTGTGCCTAGAACTCATTCACCTTCCATAAAACACAGCAGCTATTTCATTGGAGTTGCACTCTAAAGCAGTTTGTCCACCTTGATCAAGCAGACCACACCGAAAGCATGTGTGTAAATAAGCATTCAATAAGCAAGTGCTTCATAGCTAGCTGAATTCTCCTTTCCTAGACATAACTGCACACAGTCAAGCCAGCTTTGGAGTCACGGAGCAGGGTTTCCAGATCCTTCCTGTGGTCCTCATCCTGTACTTCCTACCCTACCCACTAATCCCTGTAGTTACCAACTCCTTCAAGCCAGATCCGGTAGATGTAAAATATACTGTGAATCAACAAGCAACAACGACAAAACTCATCCATAACTATAGCGAAGTTAGCTACTTCATGTAGCAAAGCATTACACACAGAAACAAAAAAAAAAACAACCCACAACACCTCAGCTACAGTACTCATTTATTGTAGACCACGGTCTCTTTCCACTCTCCAGCAGCTGAAGACAGCCATCACGATTATTCAGCTTCCACATGGTCAACCAGCTTCTTCAGTCAATAGAGTAATTGAGATAAGCCCATTCCCGGTTGAGCTTTCACCAGCTATTATTGCTGAGATACAGCAAGCAGACTGCAGTATTTAAGATGCAGGCTGGATGACAGAACTAGGGTCAACCCTGATTTGGCAGCGAATTCTAAAAGGCTTATGAAGAAGCAGCCAGCAAAGACTACAAAGCTTGGCATGCTCACAACGTAGCTAAAGCAGGACCTAGGTCAAGAGGTGGTTCAGTTCTATTTGCATCACTGATGCAGCAAATTATAAGGGGCTTTGCTATTTTGATTTTCTGCAGTTAGTTCCTTTCTTTTGAAGAACATGAATGTAAAAGCTTTCCAGAGTGACCTGCCATTTGATTTAATGAATATTTGCCTCAGCAACCACAATCTAAGAATACATTCAGGCACATAGAGAAATTCACAAATGCTAAGCTCCACTGGAAAGCTAAGAGAAATTTCAGTTCTTTCCAGGATGGAAATCATAGTGTTTACTTTTGTACCACTGCCACAAATAATTCTCTCAAAAGATTACATATAAAAGTTGTAATACAGAAAATTAAGCAGAGGCTATTAAACTGCTCACTGATGAGACTTTGAGATTTTTCTATATGAAATTAAAAAAAAAAACTAGCATCTTTTAAAAAATCAAGTAAATTGCAAAAGTAAAGTGCAACAGTAAGGCATCTATGAAACTTTGGTGACTCAGTCTAGCAGGCACTGGACGTATATAGGGCTTGATGCAAATTACAAAGTTACCAAAGCTTTAAGTTGAGTGTAGGCAAATTTACATATGATGAAATGCCTTAGTAGCTGAATTTTAATATTTAATGAATTTTAATCTGGAGGTACAATGAGTTTACAGAGTTTTTCTCGTTCTTTAAGCTTGTCTGTGAGCTTTAATTTTTGAAATGAAGTAACAGTGCTCCGATAATCGTGTGGCGGCTTGTGTTTGGCAAAAGCATTGCAGAAGACAATGAAACTACATACCCGGAAACTAAATGAAGTTGATTTCTTACTTCAAATTTTGTTGGAAAAGGATACATTTCTAATCAGCAATACAGAATATGCATCAGTAAGCAGGATTTAAAAAACCTTTATCTCTCCATTCCTATATATCGAAGGGACTTAATTGAGGGGAAGGGATAGAGACAAGACACAATACTTTCTGTGAAGGACTGTGCTCTATCTCTTCTCCTTTGACCCTTGCCTCCTGCTCTTACCTTTTCTGTTCAACTTCAACACCACAGTAAAGGAAGTCTCAGAGAAGCCAATTAATTACAACGACAGTCCTGTCTGCAATTAGTTCTCCCTTTATCTAGGCTTGCCTGAAGGCAAATACTTCATGCCAACACATGCAACACTTAGCATTCTATACAGACCCTTCTGCATGATGATGAATTCCTGCATCTAAACCAATCTCCCTTTGTGAGCTTTTCTAAACACAAAGAATCAGTGAGTTGTCAAAACTGAACTACATGCATCCCAGAAGAAAAAGGCAGCAGCACTAAGTGTGACATATGCTGTGCAATTTCCTCCTAAAAACAGCACAGCCAGTTGACTCAGGTCTATGCATCATGCATTATAAAGTCAAGCTGCTCCTAAGCTAATGAGTGCAAAGTTTTGTTTGTGACCTTAGTGTACTTTTCCCCCGACACTAATATTTTACAGATTTTTTTTTCTTTACAATGCCTTTAAATGACACTGAAATGGTTTAAAAAAAAAAAAAAAAAAGAAGGTCTTACAGGTAATTGCTGACATCCAAGAAGGAGACAAAAGATTACTTTTTTCTCCTGTGCTTACAAAAACCTGTGTGGGATTATAACAAAATCAAACAAAAGAGGGCAGATAATCCTTGCTGTAACTCGCCAGTCAGGCTGTCCAACAAGGAGTTTCCAACAACTAAATTGTATTGTGCAAATACACAACAATATAGCAGCCAAAGGAAAGTTTCTTCCAGAGCTCCTTCTCTGTTAGAAGCCTGCTGTCTTCCTGTATGCCATCTCCTACAGCAAGAGCTCCTGACTCAAAATCAAGTCTGCTGCCTAGACCCTCAGTCAAGTCCTTGCAGGAGTTACCTGTAAGGGAGTGTCTGCGGTGCAAGTAGTGTGGTAGGCTTTAGGTTCCTTAAGACACTTCACCAGTTACCATGAATTTCTTTATTAACTAGTAACTTACAGCCCAGTCTGATTTTCTTTATTCACAGCTATATTAAGCTAGACATCTTTCCATATCCATGCTCATCTTGATAAGGGAAACACCACCCCAGTGGATGCACCTTTTGGAAAAATGCAGAAAAGCAAAAAGACAGACTATGGATAAGATATTTCACATGAATACAAAGAGGCCTATTACTAATGCCAACAGTTTCTGGAAATTATGACAGAACTCATGGTCCAGGGATTGCTAATTGCTAGGCATTGGCAGCTCTACTGCTAGTTTTTTGAGAGCATCTTTGTATAATGGCTGAAGACAGAACACTATACAAAAAGGACAATAAGCCTGAAATAGTGCATTTAATTCATGTGTCTTAGAACTGAAATTTTTAAATCCATTAAAATGTATGCCTCTTAAACTGCAGAAGAACAGACTGAAGGAAAAGACAATAAAGACCTGGGGGGGTGGGGAGGGAAGGGAAATGGAGTGCAACAAAATCCTTTCCCACCAAGGGATAAAGTTTCAGTACAAAAGCAGCCTAAGCACTTTTTCATTCTCTAAAAGCTCAATGAGTAATGAAATTGAAATGCTGAAGAGGCGCAGTGTGCTCAGCAGAACTGCTGTTACTATCCAAAATTATCACTTAGCAAAGCCAGTTTTAACTATCAGTGCAACAGGTCATTTCTTCTCCAAGCTGTAAATTCAGACATTGAGAAAACCTAAGATCAATGATACTCAGAAGATACATTGGTGAGTTCATTTCATATAGCACAACAATAACCAAATCAAGGGATACCTGAAATTTCCACTATAGCACACAAAGGGCACTAGTGAGTGTAAGAACTCATGAGAATACAATGCTCCATTGTATTATTACATTTGTGCATAGCAAATGGCAGGATTGTTTAATATCACAGTCACCCTAACAGACAGTCCCCAATAGCTGGAAAGCCAAGTAACACGTGTTGGAACAAAATTAACATTAGAGATGTAGTTCATACTCACTGCACCAAAATAGGGGGCCTGATGTACAATGCCTGTGCCTTCCTCCTCCTTCACATAACTGTCAACCACCACAGCAAAGGCACCTTTATCTCTGTACTGTAACACAAAAATATGGTTTTGATATATATATGTATAAACATATATAGCAAAACAGAATTCTTAAGAACATGGAAGAGGCACCAGCCACCTGTGAGAGTAAAGAACTGCATCAGAAACAAGCGACACAGTAAGATGTGACATTCCTGACATTAGTTAATAATTTCCCACAGCTAAAACACCCAGGCTGTCTATTTCATTTAAACAGAGTCAAATGTGATTAAACCCAAGACCTTTCTGGAAGGCCTCATAGTCAACTACTTTTCAAGCCACAGACCTTCACACAGTTCTGTGCTTAACAGAGTATAAATGAATATGCTCCTTAAGGTGAGGATACAACCAAGAAATCGACAAGGATTCTATATACAGAAGTCTCCTTACTTTATGCCCACTGTACCCTGTAATTTCAAAAAAGAAATTTGCTTGTATAGTCATATGTGCTCGCTGTTTCCTTCAGAGAAAAATTTGGTAAGTATCAAGTAAAAAATTGCCAACAAAAAAAAAGACAATTTAACTTCCAGTGTGTTCAATATGTAGGCAATGAAAAATCAAGAGATAATTTCTATTCATTAATACAGAAGTAGTGAAAAAATTGCTGCAGTCACAATTTTCACAGCTGAATCAAGTACGCTGAAATACACTAGGTTTGGCTTGTTCTCAAGTGGGATATTTTGAGATAAGACATACATTCTAAAAAAACCAAACCCAGAAGGTGCCCATCTGCTCCTCAGCAGTACAGCAGGACTCAAAGAATGTATCCATCCCAAACCTCTATACCTGCAGGCCCATTTTTCAATTCGGCTGTGTGTTTGACCTTTCTCTGGAAATAACACGTCCTGCTCCCTACAAAGGTTCTCTCACCTTTGCAGACTTCAGCACACGCTTCAGAACAGATGGTAGTCACAAATGACCAAATCCCTTACAGGAGGTAACAGCTGCTTGTCCAGCAGTACTGTAATCCACTTCAACTCTTTGAAAAGTTTAATCCATTTTTAAACAGACTTTTTTTTATATACATAAAGTCTCTACTCCTTCTCTCACTCTATTATCATCGGTGGTGCTATTAACTACACTAGACTTAGTGCTGAAATGCTACACAGGAAGACATCCATAAAGAACAGATGTATCTGCAGTTATTTTAGCAAAGGCTTTTAACTCTTCAATGAAAACCACTACGTGCCTGCAACTGTTATCCACAAAGTCACTCTCCTGTGAGAACAAAACCTGTGGACTTAATAGGCAGACAACAGAAGCTCACCACATGACAAGTTTAGAGCGTGTTGCCTACTCAGTAATGTATACTGGAAGTTTCTCTGCAGTAAAATTTATCACTGAATTCTTACTCTGGGTATATTTAAAACTTAAGGGGAAAACCAGAAAAAAAGTAAACTTTCTTTTTCGACCTTTCACTAGCACTTTGAAGTATTCCAATACAACCTTGGGTTTGCTATTAGGACACAAGATTTTTATCACACAAACAAGGAATGCTGACAATGGTTTTTACTTTTGTCTTTGTATCCTGTATCACACACCAGACTTGTTCTTACCTGAATAAAATATTCAAAGAGTGGTTTATACCTCTTGCCCTTAAGAGCAATGCCAGGAAACCTGAAGAGATGGATTTACATGAACACAAATTAACAACTAGACAATTGCTTTTCATTTCCTTTTTCCCCCCATCCCTAACAGAATTTTACTTCATTAGGTGGAAAAAAAAAAAAAAAAAAAGAAGCATCTCCTAACACTTTGCTTCCCATTTCTACACCTGTTTGGCAATTTAGAGTTGGACAAAAACCCTAATATGTCTTAATACATCTCTGCTAACAATCAACATGGATGTTTGTACCCGATGGTCTTGCAATCAAGCAACCATTGTGAATTAATGTAGGAATTAATCACTAACAACCTCTTTCAGGTAAAGCTGGGCAAGAAGCTTCTGAATAAAACACAATTTCAATTTAATATTCATAACAACAGAACCCTAGAGCTCAGCATGTTCAGCAGAACTAAATAAGCATGGATCCAAAACACCTACAAGTTATATGCACAGAGACTGTGATCCAGGGTATTGCAGCATTTAAAGCTTAGATACCTCACTCCTTATCCTAAAACTAGGCATCCAAACTCTCCACAGGTATCTCAAAGATTCAACATGGACAGGACTGAGGAACCAACTAAGCTTGACAAGAAATGCAAAACAGAGCCAGAGCCTGTAGACCTGGCTCTCTTCAGACTTCTGACAATAGTTGACAAAGATGGTGATTAGGTTGGGATTTACTGCTCAGAACTCTGTTGGAAAGTACTTAAATCATCCCTTTCAAGAAAAAGTCTAGTTAAAACACAACTTCCTATAATAGATGGGACAGCTCAGTGAATATGTCACAGCTGTGGTCCTTCCCTGTATTCTTCCTGATCCACATCTTCCAAAGCAATGGTCAAACCATAAAACACTCAGTTATTTCAAAGCGTAGCCACTTTGAAGTATGAAACAAAGCTGTTTCATTGCACAGAAATTAACTCAAACAGCATTTAATGCCTAGTTAAAGAGCGTGACTCAGCTCCACATAACATAATATCCACCAGGTAAAGGGAAGATTTCTATTTTAAGCCACAGATTTACATGTTTTATATTACAAACAGCCTTAAGAATGTTTGAGGTGCTTAATCAGGATCAGATGAGAGAAAAGCATCCCAGTACTCAGCCATACAGATGTGAGACACAGAACATGAGGCACTAGAACAAGCTTTTTAAAAAGTAGTTAAATTTTACTATTGGATTTACTATTTACTATTTGGATTCTTTTCAAGAAATCCAAAAGGAAAAAAGAGTGGGAAAAAAAAAGTAAAGTCGAAGTGTTTAATATGCCAATAGACTGAAACTTAACACAAAGGAGGAAAATGCTCAATCATTTTGTTTCTACCACTGCTATGAATAAAACAACAAGCCACTCAAAGGCCAAAAAATAGGGTAATATACCGAAACCAATCATTGTGCAAAGTAACCAGAAGTATTCTGATAAAGATGGCAGTCATTTCGTCAGGGAAACAAGGAAGTATTTCCATCTGCTCCCACACTAAAATCTACCATCTGCACCTGGGAGGAGAAGTCAGATTTGAGGCAGGGTGGGAAGGCCAAAAGTGCTCAGGAAGTTCAAATGATTTCAGACACAGAAAATTTTCACTGACATCATTCCCTGACCTCAGCCTGCCACCTGGTATAACACAAATGTCATGAATTTTCCGTCTGACAATTCAAAAGTGAGCCAAAGCAAGAAGAACGTTAAGAGTGGAAACAGGAAAGTTCATTTCCATGAACTTATATTAAGAGATGTAAATCTTTAGAAGATCTATTTACCTATCAGCCACCACTTAACCATCTCACACAGTTAACATTTGAGAGAACCAATTTACTATACAACAGAAAAACTGAAGCATGACCAAAAAAAAAAAAAATTCTATCAGCTTGAGAAGACTGCAGCATTAATACAGAAAGAAGAAACATACACCTCTACAAGGAGAGTAAAAGCTGCTAGCAGCCTTAGGTATAGGCACAGAAAGGTAAAAAAATCAAATGGGGGAGGCAGGTAGGGAGAGGATCAAAAATACAACTAGCCAGGGACATAAACAGCAACTGAAACGTCTATGATTGTCTTAAGAGCAAGTGCTTCGCAGTTCTGATGAAAACACAACACCAGTAAAAGCAAAAATGTTCAGTGCATTCCTGGATACAGAATGACTGCAGCCAAGACTGAAATTAATCTGTACTCCTCTAAACAAAGAATTTGGAATCAAAAAAGACATTAAGAGGTTTAATACATCTACCTTTAAGTCTAAAGGAAATGCATTCAAAAATATTTAAGAAAAACAAGTGGGTTTAGAAGATTAATTTTTTTAAGACACTTAAAGAGGTTTCAGAAGACTGGAAAGGGACACAACACAGTATCTACACTTCCAGTGAGATAAGTACTCATAGACCTAAAAACCTGTCAGACTAACATAACAACCAGATTCAACTTGAAGTGATGAAAAGTTTTTAAGAAATGAAGTGCTAAAGAACATACAATACGAATTTGTCAAGAACAAGTCACACCAAGCCAATTTACTTCTTTTTAGGCAGACTAACCACCTTAGATAAGAAGCAAGCAGATAGATCTCAGTCTTACTGTTACAATAACACTTCAGACACTTTGACATCTCGTTCTGGCACACACAAATATTTTAACTGGGTGACTACGTATACATGGATGCACAACCACTTCGAGAAAAGAGTTATTGTTAATTCAGTATCATACTGAAAGAAAATTTCAAGTGGTATCCTGGCAGGGACTATCATCATGCTGACACCATTCAATGGTTTTACTGATAGCTCTAAAGGAGGAAAAAACTCTCGAGATCAGAAGTTCTGTCAACCCTGAAGAATGAAAGTAGGCAAAAATCATCTTTCTAAACCAAGCACTAGCTTAAATTGATACAGAGTAAGTGACAGATGAAGAGAATTCAGTTGGGAGAAAGGAAGGGAAATCAGTGCAGAAATACAAAATAAGAATTACTCAACTGTCACAGTATGAGGCGCCAAAGTAGACATCTTAAGCAAACATTCCAGCTCTATATTCCCCTAGTTCAATAACTACATGTAATTGCTTAGCTGAAATAAGATGTATCCTCCTTTTTAAAATGTTTTTTATTTTTTAAAGCTTTCAACTGCTTGGTAAAAATAAAAAGGATAAAAATAAAAGTGATGGCAGTGAAAAAGGATAGTTTTTCTCAGAAGAAATGTTAGTCTTTGCTTTCTAATTATTACGGTTTTGTGTGGTGTGGGTTTTTTGCAAGGTTTGGTTGGCTTTTTACCCACTACACAAGACTGAATGAAGTAAAAAAAAAAGAAAAAAAGAAATTGCTGTATTTCACCGCATTAACAGGCTGACATCTTACACAAAAGATTTAGAAGCCAAGCTACATGTTTTAAGGGAGCTAGAGAATTTAATGACTTACTAAATAATTCCTATTTTTCCACAGAACCAAGATGAATAAGCTGTCTTCAGAAAGCATTAACTGCCACTAACTACATAACTTAGGTAGAACACTCTATAGAAGCAGTATTTGCTTCCTAAAGACAATGGTTTTGCTTTTGCCCATTTCCCTTTAAATAATTACATAATGTTTAGAAAGCATTCAGCATTTGGACAATCTCCAGGCTTTTTTTGAGACTTTTAAATTAACACCTTTCTATGAAAACCCACAGTAAAATTACTAAAGAACCTTCCCACCCCTCACAGAAATACAACAAACCAATAAAATTTTTATTCTATTTGCAGCTTCATGTGCAAGACCAATTTCTTCAAGTAAATTTCCATTTCTTTTATAGATTTTAGCAAGACACACATAAGCAGGGAAGCCCATCTTTACATAACTGCAAAATCCAACTTCTTGAAACACTTAAATTCTAATCTGTAAAAATACTGGAAGCTAACAAGTGTGCAATAATTTATGTACTTGCCTGTCAAGTATCTCATATTCACTGTCAGATTTGTAAAGCGCTATCAGCCTAGATTCCATCAAAATGTAGATCTTTCCCGTGGCACTATCTAGAATACAAAATAAAACAAAAAGTTACATAAATCTCAATTTAATATCCTCACTTGCACCATTATGAAACCTTTCAATTTATGCAAGATTGTATCATATTAGCTATAAAACTAATAGAATAATCCTGCTGATCAACTAGTTTCCAGCTGCTTCTTCCCCATACAGCCACTTAATGAACACTTTTCAAGAGTTAAGTTTGAACAGAAACCACAAGATGAAACCCACGGTACTGATTTTCAGTGTGTTTTTTTGTTCGAGGCAGAAATACTCTACCTTGCTTATTATCACTGTGCCAATGAAAAGCTATTGAAAGTTTCAGTGAAAACTGAAATAGAGGGAAACAATTGGAAGATGAACACTTAAAACATAAAATCAAGATTAGGAAGTTGACATCAGGGGTAATGACTACACTTCATGCTGCCTTTCTGAGATTTACTATTCCAACCAATTTTATGCCGGATTTCTTTTCAAAGGAAGTAAATACAAATAAAAAGTGAAGCGTTACAAAGGAAACCCATTTTCTACCCCCAAACAACCCTAATCTCTTAACTTCAAGAAGTTTTATTCAGACTACTACCCTCTCAATTTATTCAGGGTCTCTATCGCACCAGCAGTCTGCAAGGCAAAGACAAAGACATCCAACAACTGAGCATCTCAGGCAGGTGTAGGTGTTAATTCTGAAAGTACCCAGTGACTCTTTTTAAATGAGGTCATCTTTGAAAAATCAAAATATATTTATTTCTCTCTTAAAACAAAGAAAACCCAAACATACGTAGTTCACTGTAAAGTACTCTGCACCTTTTCATGTTTAACATTACCTTAGACACACACTAGATTCATAGGGTTATGTTGGAAGTGGAAATTATACCTTTGGCATTCTTTTACTCCAGACTAAATGCCAACTTGAATATATAGTTTTCCCCCACCTCTCTTTTAAAACAAAGAAAATGTACACTAAAAAGTAAGAAAAGGTAAGCCGTTTGGGAGAACCTGAAAACAGGAATGCAAGAAGTACTTTCATACAAATTCCTGACTACTTTTTTTGGGGGTGTGAAGGTTTTTCAGATGACAATTGCATATCCAAGATAAAATAAATTCCTTTCCTAAGTGAAAAGGAAGACATCATAACATACTCACAGCAGGGGGATTGGAACTAGATGATTTTAAGGTCCTTTCCAACCATAACTATTCTACGATTCTATGATTCTATACTCCCTTGCCAACTGAAAAAAAATGGAACTGCAAACCCTGGAAAACAACTTGAAGTAGTAACAAGAAAAGCAATAGCCTATATTGTTTATGCAGCCTACATGGCCTGTTGCATACAATTCCTGAAGTGCTGGTGCTCTCGTGAAAAAGATTACCCTGTAGTACAACTTATTTAGCCAGGCACAACTTGTCCATGAGTAAGCCAAGGCACATGGTCAAATGTAGTGTTACACTGGAACTCAGGGTATATATCTTGCCTTGCATTTGTGCTAAAAATGCAAGGCTAGCACCTGACAGCTTGAGCCTATTATGGGTTAAGAGTAGAGAGACATTCACTTACTGCAACTTAGCTGTCTTATAGCAGTAACTTGTTCATGAGTCTTAGCCCTAGGAAAGGTGGGAAGAAAAAAAGTTGGGGACACCCAGTCACACTTCCCTGCGTCTTAAATACAGTGTTACTTTAATACAACAGACAAAACATTTGCTCTTCCTCTTTATTTCATCTATGAATATATCTTAGGGAACAGTTCTCACAACGCATGTAAAATAAAAAGAGCCCAGCAGTCAAAAATCATCAGCCACATGGGTAGAAAAATCTCATCCTCCAAAATAACACTGATCCAATCGCTGCAAAGCGCTATAAATTCAGCATAAAACAGTCTATCATACAAAATGCAAGTACATATTCACAGGCACTGAAGAAAGAAATGTTCATTGTATGTCACCTTCAGTTAACACTTGCCTCTCAACTTAACATATTGCAATTCCGGATTAACGCAAAGGGCCAAGTTACTAGGCAAGGTCCAAGGAGTAGTGGTCCAAGCAAGAAGAGAAATATTTGCATCTTCATCCAGCGGGAAGCTCACAGTCACTGCAGGATCTTGAACATCCTTAAAAACAAGATAAAGTTAAAAGGGGGGCAGCAAGATGCGAGTTTACTTTGTGCATTAGTGAGAAAAATATCTAAGAAGTAGTAACTCTTACTGCTATCCACCAAAACTCACCTTGCAACTTGCCTAGCTCATCACTGTAGTGGCAAAGCAGCAGCCACAACCAGTCCTAACGTACCTTCATTATAGCAGCACAAACTGTCAGTCCAAAAAGGCCACAGAGTTAAAAATTCAGATTAGAACTGAGATTTTGGGAATTAGATGCCAGAACAACACAGAGCCTAGTGTCAGTTCCCTCAGGAACTCTTATAATCCTATTTTAAAAGTTTATAAGCAATCTCACCTGTCAAGAAAGTCAGCAGTTTCTCAGATATTGCTACACAAAGCCTTCTCCTACCTTTTCCTCTACCGTAAGGGAGTAGGAAGAATAACTGTCACTTAAGAAGATGGAATCTCTCATTAAGAAGCTGTTTAAGGATGAATATATCTAAGCGTATTTAAGGATATATTTATTTCACAGTATTTAAGGGTTTTAATTAATATTTAAGTGTAAATATTTAAAGATTTAAAAAAAATCTCAGAGCAGGAGACTTTTGTCAGATACTCTACAGAATTTTGCTTTCAGGTAAGTCAAAAGAACCAGTTGAAAACAAAGCTTTTCGTTCAGACAAGTACAATCCTGTTCAGTCACTTCACATCTCATATATTATGAAAAGCAGCTTGAAAAAGCAAGTCTAATCTTGCAAATATGAATTTTTTAATTCATTATTAATTTTAAATGCCAAAACAAAAATGGGTTCCAGGTACAAAGACCCTAAAACCATGAATAGGTCCTATCCCCTCATTATGTCTACAGCAAGGCTCTCTAGTTTCCCATGGAACAGTTAACAGCATCATGAGACAGGCAGCTATTTATGTCTGAGCTACGGACTGCTCCAGAGGGAATTTTCTGTGAACATCTGGTGCAGTCAGCAGTAAAACATAAATCTTACATAACTCTCAAATCACCCTTAATACCAAGTAAAGATGGAGCTATCACTACAGTTCTGTCTCTACCAATTGTTAAATGACACTGTAAGCTATTCACTCCATTTTTCTGAAGCACTACGTTGACCATGCAGATACAAATAACTGGCAAGCCATAATAAGATAACATCCAGGCTGCCAAATAAATAGCACTATATAATGTTTCAATGTGTTCACAAAAGTATACCTGCTTTCATCCAAAGCACTTCTTCAGTCAAATCTAATACAAGCTATTGACATAGTTGACTCAAGTGTACACTGGATGCCTAACTCAGTTTCTCAATTTGCTTCTCATGTCGTTTATTTCTCATTATTTTTGTCCTGCTGGATAAACAGAAGCCAAAGCCTGCTTTCTACAGTGAGAAAGATAACAGCTGCCTTACACCCAGAAATGACTGGTTTTGCTAAGAATAAATCATGTCAGCTTATGGACCCATAACATTTCAGTCTTCAAAATACCACCTCTGGCAGACAAAGAAGATACTCTTTGCATGAAGTGACAGAGCAGCACACCCTCGCCCCCAGACACACTACTGGTTTTAAAGTAAGAAAGGACATCTAAATATTTCATTAAGTCTCTATAGAAAAAGGGCATACACACAAACAAAAAAAACCCCACCAAAACAGAATAGTTTTTGTGCTAAAGAAAGCTCATGAATCTGAGCCTGTCTGAAGTGTCAGTAAGTACAAGCAAAGTAATTACTGCAGTTGTCAGTCATAAACATCGAGGTATCATTGCAGGTCACACTTTCTTAAATCACAAAACCTTTATTCTTCTGTATGGTCTAATAAGCCCTCAGCAATATGCAAAGCTCCAGTATCTGTGGACTGCACTGTACTACAAGTCTACTGAAATTTCTTTCCTAAATGCTATTCTATTTTTGGCCAAATTGGCCTTTCTTAGGCAAAATGTGAAAATGACCAGATGTACAATTCGTGCTAGCTCTCCATGGTAACAACCTAAGTAAATAGAGAGACCTAGGTGGAGACTGGAAACGAAACCTCTGTCCACAAACTTAACATAAAATTTGGAAAACTGGGACCCAAGTTCTGCCCTCACATATGCGAACATAAGTTTGGTTCAAATGAGAAGCTGCACCTACTGTATCTAGGCATTCATTTTAAAGGAACACCTTCTACAACACAGCATACCACGCATGATATAGGTAAAACATTTCCTGGAATTTCTCAATCTGAATTAATGATTTTCTGAAGAATTAGCCTAGTGCTCTACAACCAAACACAGCCTTTGACAATTTCCATTAATCCCCTCACAAAAGACTTTGACTGTGTCAAGGACCTTCATTTTTTCTGATCTGGACAGACAGGGACAGCTACAGCTCTCCTCCAAGTATTTACCATAAAAACCCAACACAGTGCAATACTCATCTTGAGAGCCCAGAGAGGAAGTGAGAGTAATTTATCAGAATAAAACAAAGTATGTATTTTATAGAACTGTAGGTAGTAACCAAAAAGAATGAGGAAGAAGGCTAAGATCAAGTGATCCAAATAAATACAGAAAATATACTTAGAAGTAACCCATTTACCTAATTTTTTACTTTCAATTTGGAGTGCAATAAAATGCTTATGTACCACCAAGCAAAAAATACTAGTTTTCCAAATCCAAACTTAAGACAATAGAGAAAACTGATTGCAACGTATAATGCACATATATACTGACTCACCTTGTAATTCTGGTGGGACTCAAAGTTTGACAGTGGAGTATTGCATGCAGTTGAAAAAGGCATGACCTTAACACCTCTATACACCAGTCCTTTGTCATACAGTTGCTTGAAAACCCACCTGGAAGTAAACAAGAAACATGAAATAGCAGTTGGCATTTCAAATGTGGTAAATCAGCCACAGAACAGGGTTCTGCTTGAGCTGAAGTGCCATTCTGAATAACACCTTTCTTAAACAATCAATTGTCAATGAAAGACAGTATTTGCAAGTCAAAAGGAAAGAGATTAACTGATTGCAACTGTATTTCTGGATGACTTTTACCTTTAGCTGATTCAGCCAGCTTGATTTTCCATGCACTGACTGCACAGCACACAGTGTTTAGTTGACATATAAAACTGTATTGCTGACTAACCTTTCTCAAGTTTCTTGAATACAAAGACCACCTGAAATTTGAACTATTAACAAGACTGCAATCAGTCATAATTTAGAGAGAAGTCGTGTAGCGACATGGCTGCTCACTGATTACATCATCTTAAGCACCTACTTACTACAGCAACTAGTGCTACAGAAGAGAGACAGATACAAGTTAGATACCTGGAAACCCACCCTCAGTAAAACCTGACTATCTGAAGAGCATTTTTCACAAAAGGGCACAGCTAACCATGCAGAGTTTACATTAATGCTCTCCTTGATCAGCTCATCTCACTCTGGACTCAGTTCCAGTCCAAAATCACAGTCTCACATTAAGCATTAACTCTGTTTATGAAATCTTCAATACAGCCTGTAGCATATTTGGATCCTTACAGTGTCTCAAAATAGTCAAGACAGCACATAATATTACAATATGACAAATTGTGTCAATGCTCAAGATGAACAGAAGCTGGAAGAGAAATTTCACACAGCAACTCATCAGGCATCCATGTGAAGGACAAACTCATGTGATTCTCTGTATCTAAATACTGTGGAGCTTACTAAAGGATCACGAACCTTACTTCAACCTACTACACCATCAATATCAGCTGATCAAGTCTCACTGACTTGCACGCTTAGACTTGCTCTCTGCAGAGTCTGGTCATTTCACATTCCAGATCCAAACTGTTAAACAAAGCTGACTTTAAAAGCTCCTTTACTCAAACTATGTTTCCAAACTGCCCTGATCTCTTTTCTGGGTCCCTTTCCAGATAAATGACTCATTGCTAAGCAACCAGCCCCATCCTGGCAAGCAGCACTTCCTTCTGCAGGCTGTCATATTGAGCTTGAGAATCTGGACCTGTATTTAAGTCAGCATCTTGCCTTCTACGTTTGAAATCATAACCCACAACACAAAATGCAAGCAGACTATTGCACTGATTTCTATCTGCAACACAAAACAAGAACATCAAAAGATATGCACTGGCCTGCTGTCATGGAAGTCACATAGTGTCTTGACTGGAATAACTATTACCATACAGATCAGACAGTTGAAAAAAATATAGGCTTTCATATTGATAAGACATGCAGACCACTCAGATTCATTCATGGGCCTCTGAAAGTCCAGAATTTCCTACAAACAGTCATTAGCATCAGAAAAAAATATATAATCTGAAGTCTAAGATGGATAACAGAGACCTTCAGCAGCATCAAGTTCTGCCACAGGCAGAACCAAACCCGGAAGTCTTTCGGAGCTGCGCACTCCAATGAAGGTGTCTTACCTTACACACACAGTTCAAAAGTTAACTTTTAATGTAATAAATGTCACCCACAGGCAAGTTACGACTGCCCAATCTCTAACCCATATTTGACACATAACAGTGAGTGCATCTGTTTTACAACAGACTCTATCAACTTAAACTGGCATAAATACAAATCAGCCTTTTATTAAAAAATTTAAAAAAAATACATTTGTGAATATAGTTTCATCAGCTTCCAGCATATACACTGGAGCTGGCCAATTGTAGTGATAGGACAAGGGGTCACAGGTTAAAACTTAAACAGGGGAAGTTTAGATTGGATATAAGGAGGAAATTCTTTCCTGTTAGGGTGGTGTGGCACTGGAATGGGTTGCACAGGGAGGTTGTGAATGCTCCATCCCTGGCAGTGTTCAAGACCAGGTTGGACGAGGCCTTGGGTGAGATGGTTTAGTGTGAGGTGTCCCTGCCCATGGCAGAGGGGTCGGAACTTGATCTTAAGGTCCTTTCCAAGCCTAACTATTCTACGATTCTATGAAGTTAAAGATTTAAATGCATGCTTATCATCTCAGAGCATAACTAACACAGACTGTGACAAGTGACAGCACTTACACTGAAGGTGTTCTATTTGCCTACCAAAACCAGTTAACTAAACTATCTATAGGAAAAAAGCTCCACTTTATGTTGAGGACCATTTTAAGAACACAATGCAGCTGCATATGCGAGACTAACCACAAAGTGTTGGCATAAGCAGACCAAGGAGAAAAATGATGTTTGTTCCTCATAGACTGAAATAGGAAGCTCTGGGAGCAGAAGGTATCTTGTGCTTAACTGCTATATAGTTGTAAAAAGAAACATAGTCTGCTTAAGCAATAACATAGCTTGCTACATCTAAAGCACATTATCAGCTAGAAACAGTAACAAGGAAATGATTATGAAAAGTGGTGATTGAGTAACCTGTAGAGGAATATTTGTCTGGCAGGTTCTTATTGGTTATTGTAAGCTTAAAGCATATAATCAAGCGACTTTGTTAAATAAACTATTCTGTACCTGCATGGAGTCCGTGACAACATACACCACACCTCTACTTTCTGAAAAACACTGCCAACTAACAGCATAGAAGAAAACTAGTCAGAGAAACACTGAATATTTAATTTGCCTGTAAATATAACTGTAAACTCAGAAAACTGTAAACTCGGGAAGGTGAACACTACATGGAGCTGCCAAGTTAAAAATCCAAGCCAGCATCTCCCTCTTGTGGCAATTCTGCCCTGTTGCAAACCAAGTGCTCCCCAGTTGTCCCACCGCTGAACAAAGAGATGGGCTCTACGAACCACATCACTCTTCAGAGCTCACTCATTTGTAGTTTATAACCCCTACCCTCAAACAGCCACTCCAACATAATAAGTAGAATTACGAACGAGTCAATACTGATGCATAATGCAACAGCCTTCACTGTCACTGCAAAAAGCTGTTCTCTCAAGAAACACCAAACTGGTTTCCTTAACAGAAGTTTCCAAGAACAGTTCTTGTGTGACCATCAGAAGCAGCACATAGGAGATGACTCCCAACCAGCTTCCTCCTAGCATCCATAAAACCCTCCTGCCCACCTGAAACAAAGCAGCTCCTAAAAGTGGACCTAGTTCTAACAGTCAGAGTCACTTATACAAAGGAGGATTTCAGGTTTTGCTTAAAAGTTTGAGACTTGGTATTTTAGACAATAACCCATCAAAACATGTTTTAACCCTTATGTTTGCAAAATGCTGATTATTCGCAAGAAAGAGGGTCTAGGTTTGTAAGTCAAATAAGAAACTGTGGTTCTTTCTGAAAAGAAATAAGCTAAGAAAACCACATGGCTCCTTTTTACTGACAAACAGAAAACATTTTCTCTTACAGGTCAGAAATCAAAACCTATTCCTCTACTTCTGCTACGTTTCTCCTCAAATGTAAATAAATATAGTTGCATCCTCTTGGCTGTGGGAGCAGCACTTACATATTCCTTTACTGAAGAAAAATGCCGTTAAGGAAACTGTGAACTGAACATGCATATTCCAGCCACTTATTAACAGAAAACCGGGTCCCTAAAGATGGGTGGCACTTTTAACTTCTAAAAATAGTAACACACACTGAAGTTTGTTGTTCCTAAAGTGTCATGAGGGGATGATACACAATAACCAGACTGTAAGTTACTCTCACCATACGCATAACTTTAAAGAAATTAGAACTTGGCTACAATATTCATTGATCCAAGTCACATACACACCATGCAACCACCACATGGATATAACCCCTACAAAGGAAGCTTTTGCTTGCAAAAGATACCGATCAGTCAACGCAATACTCAAAACACCCTTAGATTCCCACACAAAAACAAACATTTCCCAGCATCCTCCACCAGATGCAAAAGCAAGCTGTCCTCTTCAAACACATACACTGACTTCACATTGAAGAGAAGGATTTCATTTCAGAGCTTCTCAAATTCTTAATGCATTCCTTTTGGGTATCAAGCAATTTCAAGTGATTCTGTGTGCAAAGACTCAGTATCTAAAGATTTGCTAGAGGTTTGAAAGCTCCTAGCTTTCCAGAAAATCAAAGTACTTATTACTACCATTGAGAAGTTATTTTCAAACTCACAGCAAGCGCTTTTCCTTTTTAAATTAAAACCAAAACAAATAAACAAAACCAAAACAAACAAACTCCTCCCCCCCCCAAAGCACACCACAAAGGAATTGCAAACTCAATTACTGACAAAGACTAAAACCAAAGTGGGCAAATCATTACAACAGCAGGATCTAGAAGTGCATTATTTCAACTTGTCTATGGTAGTATAGATAAATGTACAAAATCACTGCTGTGTGATGTAGCATCAGTTCATGTCAAGATAAATGACAGTTTCTGTGAAAGAAATTGTATCAGTCCAGCAAGCAGAATGCATCCAAACAGCACCGTAAGCAGCAGAGATTAAGGAGTAGGCTCTCCTGTGATTCATGAGCAACACTTGAAAGAAAAAGATGAAATCAAAAAGAAAACAACAATGAAAAACAGATGCATGGGGATGAAAAACAGAAAGACTCAACACTGAACATGAGTCAAAAAAGCATAAACCTAAGAGGAACATTAAGTCCAATAACAAACACAAACAGCCTGTCTTTAGAACAGCATTTCTGAAAGACACCTTAAGACAAAAAGGAAGAGCAATTGTTCTGGGGCCTAGGAATCCTAAGTACAAAATTTGTCAAGTCTTATGTACAACTACCAGTAAAAACTAGAAGATCCCAGCATAAAGAGATCATTCTCTCCCAGAACTACCCTCCAACCTTTGGATCAGTGTGTAAAATGATTCTGGATCAATCCAGACGTGTAAAATACCTGTATAGCAGAAAATACAAACATCTAAACTTGATGCTAGACTTAGCCCAAAGATCATCCAAGTAGGAGTTCAGTGTGCCTTTCTTCAAAAGACAGGCAAGGAGGCAAAACAATGAGGACTGGAATGGTAAGAAGGTAAGAAGCAGACTAGAGCACTAAATGCACAAAAACCCACACAAGTATGAAAAAAATTGGAGATAACTAGTAGAAAAAAATGGTCAAAACAGCGTTGAATCTCTCTAAATAATGAGAGAGTCATAAAACACACAAAATGCAACAGTAATTCCTATTAGGACTTCAAATCTATTGTTCTGAAATCATTCTGGTTAAGTGCTAGACAAACTACACATGTGGGGGGGAATTGAATCAGAAAACAACTTTTACTGCTTACACAGAAAAAACAAAATAAAATGTAACAACCCAGCTGTTTTGATCTTTATTTTTCTGCCAGTCATCCTCTCAAAGGAGACTCCCCGTTCACCTACTCACAGAGAAGGGCGGAGGCAGCTGGACACGGACATGAGTGGCAGAGCCCATCCTGAGAATACAAAGTACAGGGAAAAAAAAAAACCACAACACCAATCATGCCAAAATGAAAATAAAGTAACACGTAAGGAGTCAGGCAACCCAAGGCAAATGTTGTCTACAACCTCTTCAGCTGCAGCTTAGAAGGGGTGCAGTGGCACCCCAAGCCTGATGCTCATGCAGAAGAAAGGGCAGGGCCAAAGGCCACACCTAGTAAGGAAAGAAAAGAAGGTCCCCTCTTAACAATCCTAAAGGGAAAACCGAAACTGGAACAAAGGCGATGGGTCCACTGGAAGGAAGGCAGAACTGGACGAAGTGCCCCATCACCAAAGGAAGCTCCATACTGCATTTTTACAGTAAACAGCACAGTTTTAGTGCACAGCCACGACGTCAAACATGTAAAATAACAATTTTCTACTGTAACTAGGGATGTTTCTCATTCTCCCCCAGCCTATCCAGTGTTACCAAAAAAGGAGTCAAGAGAACCTTCTTCTTAGGGTATTTAGTGGAGTGTTTCCACTACCTGTGGTTTCACACCATATAAGCAAGACATGGAACCTTAAAACAGTTGAGGTTGGAAAAGACCACATTCAAGAAAGGATGGAGATCCTCCTTAGCCCCCCTTTTGTTGCTAATGTATTTATAGAAACATTTTTTATGTTATTGTCTTTTATGACAGTAGTCAGATTAAGCTCTAGCTGGGCTTTGGCCCTTCTTATTTTCTCCCTGCATAACCTCATGATACCCTTGTAGTCCTCCCTTCTTCCAAAGGTCATAAACTCTCCTTTTTTTTCTCCCCCCTGAGTTCAAGCCAAAGCTCTCTATTCAGCCAAGCTGGTCATCTTCCCCACCAGTTCACCTCTTCACCCATGGGGACAGCCTGCTCCTGCACCTTTAAGATTTCCTTCTTGAAGTATGTCCAGCCTTCCTGGATTCCACTTCTTTCCAGGACTACCTCCCAGAGGACTCTGTCAACCAGTGTCCTGGGTACAGGAGTAGCAGTCATTTTTTTCTCCTTCTTAGTAGCTGGTGCAGTGCTGTGTTTTTGATTTTCAGCCTGGGAACCGCGCTGATAACACCAATGGTTTTTAGTTGCTGCTCAGTAATGTTTATTCTGACCAAGGACTTTGTGAGTCTCATGCTCTGCCAGGGAGGAGGGGAAGCTGGGAGGAAGCAGAGACAGGACACCTGACCCGAACTAGCCAAAGGGGTATTCCATACCACAGCACGTCATGCCCAGGATGTGAACTGGGGGCAGTTACCTGGAAGAGCTAGATCACTTCTTGGTCAGGCTGGGTATCAGTTGGTGGGTGGTGAGCGGTTTTATTCTCTTCCATTGTCACTTCCCTTATCATTATTATTATTGGTGGTAGCAGCAGTGGTTTGTGTTATACCTTAGTTACTGGACTGCTCTTATCTCAACCTGTGGGAGTTACATTCTTTCGATTCTCCTCCCCATCCCTCTGGGAGCGGTGGGGAGGAAGGAGGGAGATTGAGAGAGCGGCTGCATGGTTCTGAGTTACCGGCTGGTCTTAAACCACAACAACCAGGCTCCTAAACAGACCAAAGTCTGACTTCTGGAAGTCCAAGATATCAGTTCCACTGACACCCCCTCCTTACTTTTCTGAGAACTGAAAACTCTTTATTTCGTGATTGTTGTGCACAAGATGGCCTCAAACCATCACATCACCCACAAGTCCTTCACTGTTGCCACACAACAAGTCCAGCAGGGCACTTTCCCTAGCTAGCTCCCTCACCTGCTATGCCAAAAAGTTCTCTTCCACACACTCCAGGAACCCCCTAGACTGTTTCCTCCCTGCTGTACATACTTCCAGCAGATATCTGGTAAGCTGAAGCACCCCCCAAGAACAATGGCAGTGGCTGTGAGACTTCACAGCTGCCTACAGAATATTTCATCTGCCTCTTCATCCTGCTTGAGTGGTCTGTGAGAGACTCCCATCACGATATCTGCCTTGTTGGTCTTTCCCCCCCTGATTCTTACCCATAAACACTCGACCCTACGGTCACCATCATTAACCCACAGAAGATCAAAACACTGTTTTTAAAACTGAATTACACCCGAAGTGCAATAGCTAAACTTAGACACTAGATGGTGATAGGAAGCTGTTTAACCCTAAAGCTGTGCCAAGGAGGAAAAAACTCCTCATCAGACCCACAAATGTGTCATCACTCCGCCCTCAAAGTTATTCCCATCCTCCTCTCCTCAGCACTTCTCAGGCTGCTTCCTCAGCAGCCAGGGAGAATTGCTCCTGAGATGCAAACTCACAGTCAGCCTGAGAACTACGCAATAAGCCAGCAGTAAGACAATAATTCACTAGCTGTTTTTCTGGTTTTGCTCTGGTTTTCCCCAAAGCTCATGTGCTTCTTTCAGCCCAACTGTAGACCAGTAAAAAGTTTAAGATCACAACAAACTGCTCTCAATTTCACTCTCACAAGCTGTACAAAAAAATAAAACCATTACTACATTGCATGTTTGTTCAATGCTAGCTCAAGAACATCCTTCTTGTTGCACCGCTTTCAGTGAAGGACATACTTCCATTGAGATTCAAGCTGGCTGCAGGATGGATATACGAATTCTGCAGAGTGAGAACTTACAAGTTCTATTTAAGTTATTTCAGACATGAAGAGCTGACTGTCTTCTCTATATAAGAAACCACTGCAGAAGCACCTTTTAATGACATCTACCTTCAGCATTTCCAGAAAAACTCTACCTAAAGATGCCACAATTTTATCACTGGATGAAGTTTTGTTCTGGGTTCAAATTTACCAGCCTGAAAATGTGTTCTACTGTCAGCCACCACAGACATAGCAGCACAATGCCTACAAAGCAGTTGTTTCCAAGAAACCCATTACTGTAACGCATGAAAAAAGAATTAAAAATACTCTCAAGCACCCTGAGCTTGTACAGTACCTATACAAACCACAGATATCTTTAATTTCTGAGTCCTTAACTACTTCAAGACTAAACAATTTGAATAAAATCAGCCACCACTGGAAACAATATTTCAGAGAAAGCCAGAAATTCCACTTGAGATCACACCAGAACTGCAAGCCTCAGGAAAGGCGACGGGGGAGGGGAGAGGTGGTGGAGGCAAAATACTCCACCTGAACAGATAGGTCCAGCTGATTAAAAAAAAAAAAAAGACAAAATCCTTACCATATTTTAACTACAAAAATCCATGGTTGCCATGCTCACGGCCATTATTATCATCAATGACTTTTTCTGGGACAAAGAGCAGCATTCTACTCCCACAGGCAGAACAGAACAAAACAAAACGATAAAACCACTAGACAGGCCAATATGGTCACCAGGTTACAGTCAGTGCAGAAATTAATCTGCAGTTTCTCTTTCATACTTAGTTGGACACTACAGGTCTCAAAGAGGTTTTGTATATATATTTAAAAAGAACTATTAAAAAAATTAAATCATAGAATGGTTTGGGTTGGAAAGGACCTTCAGATTGTCCAGTTCCAATCACCTGCCAACAGGCAGGGATACCTCCCACTAAGCCATGTCACTCAAGACTCCGTCCAACCTGGCCTTGAACGCTGCCAGGGATGGAGCAGTCACCACTTCTTCAGGCAACTTGTGCCAGTGCCTCACCACCCTCACAGTAAAGAGCTTCTTCCTTGTATCCAATCTGAATCTCCCGTTTACGTTTAAACCCATCACCCCTTGTCCTACTGCTACAGTAGCTGACTCCCTCTCCAGCATCCTTGTAGGCCCCCTTCAGATACTGAAAGCTGCTCTGAGATCTCTACGTAGCTTCTCTTCTCCAGGCTGAACAGCCCAAGTTTTCTCCCTTTGTATGGGAGGTGCAGTAGAACTGCCTAGGTAACAATCTATTTTTTTAATTGTACATTACCCTGTCAAAAGCACTAACTTCAGCTACAGTGCTCTCTTTAAGCATTAGCTCCCTTAGCCTTGAAACCTGCATCCCACACTCCTTTCCCATTTCTCTCCTCCAGCCATTCCATGCAAACACCAGTGGTTCCACCTCCTGTTCTACTAGAGAGCAAGCTGCCAACAGCACTGTAATGTGACCCTTTGAGACTTAGATGACTTTCCAGAAAACACATTTTTAAAATCCTGGTTTTAAAACATGTATTTCACTGCATTATTACACAGAAATGTAACAGCATCAGGAAGCAAAAAACTAAGAAGTTGACTGCCTACGTATTTCCTAAAAATCTCATGCCACAGAGATTTCAGATCCAGAGCAAGCATTAGAGGAGGTCACTGCTGGAAGCCAGATGAAAGACTGGAGATTTTCTTTCAAAGGGAGAAAAAGCACACCAACCAACCACAAAAGGCTTGGGCTGTTGAGAAAGACCCTGCAGCTAGTTCCAGTCAAGTATGTTTTTTAAACCACCCTTGGAAGATGCTAGTTAAACAGAATTTTAGGTGCCACTAAGGATTTTTATAACTTATAAAAAGGTTTATTGTCAGTCAGCTTTTTAGCTTAGATATGCAGGGTTTCTTTGGCTAACTTAAACATCTGCTCCCTTCTCACTGTCTTTTCAATGCTCACTGACATTTCAGCCCTCTACATCAGTTTCACAGACTTGCAGAAGTTCTGTCAATCCTTTAATGTAACTATATGTAACTAACTACACAATCACAGGTTATTAGTAAAACTAATATTGAAGTACATCAATAATACTTTAATATGTACATAATTTGCTTTTCAACGGCTTTTTGTCAGCATATGCACTACTAAACTTTCCCCTGTAATTCAGCTTGTAACTCTATCCCCTGAAAGACTGAATGTCACTATCTCTTCAGTGTTAGCTCAATTTGATTAGCCTTAATCTATAAGTCTTGTCTTTCGGAATTCCAACAGTCACCCTGAATATATTGCCAAAATACTCAAACTTCACTTAGCTCTGCACCAGGAGCCCAAGACAGTTATCAAACTATGCTGCCAAGAAAAAGATAACAGCAGATTCCCAGTCTCTTAAATTCAGACTTGAAGAAGAGGTTTAGTGTTAAAGCAAGTTTGGATAGTTTGGCAATTGCAGCTGACAGTGTGAGGAACATCAAGAATGCAGAAATACAATGGAATTTCCTAAACCAAGCAAGGAAGATATGAGGAGATCTTCAGAACTGCTTTTAAGTTGACACAGATTAGTAAGATTTCATGGCTCAGTAGAAGCGGTACTGTTGAATTTTATTGTGAAGCACCCTGCTATCTTGAAGAAAAAAAGCACGGCAATTAATTCTGTCACTTCAACATCAAGAGATTTCACATCACCTTAATTACTCTGTCCACTGTTTATCTGGATTTGGCATGTTTCAAAGTTCCAGTGATATATGGACTGACATCTTTACAATAATTGAAGCCTTCTTAACATTTCAAATTTATAAAGCATACATGCAATGTATGTAAGTTAACTTACCACACAGACTCCATGAACTCAGGATAAAGAGTTTTATAGTCATTTTCAAAATCAATCCAGCGTCCTAATCTGGTAACACTGAACTGTTAAGAAACAAACACACAAATTGGAAATTTATCATGATCTTTCAAGATGCCTTTCAATATTTATTCTGTGAAACAGCCTGATTAACCGTAGTGTTTGTCCCATACCAATGAAACACATCTAGGAAATATTTTAGCCTGGCAATGGTAACAAAGTGTGTATTTAAACTGGCAAAGAATGAAATAAGCAAAGAATGAAACTACAAACATAATTGCTTGGAAAAAAGGTCACACAAGAAGCAAATATGTTCAAGGCTACTGAAGAGAAACAGCGGATCATTTGCATCATTCATCAAACAGAAATGGTGGATCACTCAAGGTTCAGGTGAGGTTCAAGTGCCTGAAAATTGCTTTTGATTACAGTGGTCTTGCTTCTATTTTTAAAGCTACTCACTGCAGAGACAGACAAAATCCAGACCCCACAGTCTATCAGCTTTCAGTTATATGAAAACATGATGTAATTCGAAGACAAAGAAATGCTGAAAGAAATTGGTATGTCACAAGAAGTTATCAAAACTTATTCAAAGCCAACTACCCAAATAGCTATTACAGGGCTGCCAACAACCACAAGACTGACAGATGTCAGTCCTGACTCAGGACAGATTATGGTCACATCTGTTGGCACAGAGTATAAAAACTAATGAGTAATAAGCTAGCTATGGGATTCACTTGGACAAGTGGTACCCTCTTGCTAATGTCACAACTATCAGAACCCCCAGCTCTGCAAATAACCACAGACACCTGTTCCAATACTGTTAGACACAGACCACGCTCAGTGTCAAACCAGTAAAGTGAAAACAAAGCAAATGAAGTCTCCCACCTCTATATTTTCACATAATACCTGAAGTATATCAGTTTTGATTCTGACCTTTAAGCCACTCTGACATCCCACTATTAAGATCCAAAGCCTAGGACTGATCAGTAGAAGGATCCATGAAGTTGATCCACTGAAAGGTCTTATACATCCAAGGAACTTTTCATATATTTCATAAGCTTCAAACATTCGTTAGCCACTCCAGAGAGAAAATAAACACTATCTCCAATAAGAATGTTTGGAATGCCTAACATTATCCCAAAATACCTGAATTTATTACCAGCCAAATCACAAACAAGATACTTAAATTTCATTACTTTTATTATTAATCAAAAAACATATGTCTGTAAAAATACACACATATACATGCACAAGTTTTCGCACAAACCAAAATACAAATCTATTTACCATCTAAAAGACTAAAGTATTTGGACTAATCAGCACTGCAAAAATACCAGTTGCTGAAGACACAGCAAGTTAAAAGGAACAGCTATGGAAAACACATGAACCAGAATTAATCTTTATATTTCTATTTAAAAAAGGCAACAAAGAATCATTGATGATGTTTTTGAAATACAAGATTTCAGAGTATACATGAATGCTGTATTTTTGAAAAAACAAATTCTGTGCTTTTCATCCAGCCACTTGCTTAGATTTAAGTCACAGCTATTCTGCAAAAGGCAGTTGCAGTTTCTTTGGATACTGCCATTAACTTCAGAATACACCCAAGGGCAAGAGGCAAGTGATACTGAAGTAAGAAATCGCTATTTCAATCAAAAGAAATACAGCAGGACTAAAGAACATACAGAGGCTTGTGATGACGTAGAACAGCTTCTGCATGAGGAAGAACTAAAGAATTAGCGCTATCCTGGCTAGGAAAAGACATAACCAATAGTGAAGATACAGATTTACTGGAAACTGTATTATAGAAGAGCTCTTCAAACGGTGTGTAGGAATGCCTTAATGCATATACCTAGATTAAAAATGTAGCTAGAGAAATTCATGAGGGAAAATAAAAATGTTAGGGATTATAAACTTTGAAGAAAAAAAAAAATATTTGGCCTAGGAAGGCCTTATGTCATAAAGGCTGAAAAGACATGGTCTGCTCTTCCACCCTTCCTTTGGCACTTGCTATTGCATGCTGCCACTATAATATAACAGCACAGCTGGGAAAGCACCTGAGCCGCTCCTCAGCTCCAGAAAGCCTCATCTTTCACTTCAGAGACATATTAGGCTGACAATAAATAAAGTACTGGGCTAAATGTACTTCATTCTGGCCACAGTGCTAAGGAAAAATTTAAGAAGCATCAGGTTCTCTGTATGAGACTAATATTATTCAGACTTAGGAAAAAACCAAACCTGTGCCTCTCAAGAAAATACCTAATCCATCTACTTGGAACAGTTCTTCAGTCTCAAGAGTCTGCACAGAGAAATGCTCTCCCTCTCACTATATTCATGGGATGCAAGATTTAGACCAATATTTTCTTGGAAGATTGAGGGCTAGAACTTCTGCTGTTCCAAAAATACAAGCTACAGTTCTACACTTCAGCAATTACAAGACTGCAGGGAGGCAGAAAAGCCCAGAGGTTAACGTGCATTTTCTTTATGAGGTTCATTTGAAAATCAAATTCAGATCTTACTTTCAATTTTCCAAACAGAGAAGACATGAAGAAAGAAATAACTTGTTCAAGATATCTATTATATGCTCAATATATCTAGTTAGACATTTTGAGTTTCAGGTTACCTTAAAGTAACCTTGTCTGGACATCACAGCAGTCTCCCTGTTCTGAGCCCATAATGTTCCTTCTGTTCCCCTTTTAGGATCACCAGTGAGAAACACAGAAGCTAAAGGCATGAGATTTATGCAAGTAATCAAATAGACAGAAGAATGAAGCTCACCCCAGCTGAAAATCACCTGCACACATACAATTAGAAGCATACAGCAGAATATACATCAAGTCTTCACTTACCTCCCATTCCTTTGAGTATCTCATCACAATTCCTCTGCACTGGTTGTTGTATTCCTCAATCCCCATCTTTGCCACATCCTCTGGCCCTTTAATGCCTAAGGTCTTATCAATCTCGTATTCCTGGAAGCATTGAAAACAACCAGACAAAAAAAACATGCTGTCATCAAAAGCTTTCAGGATTTCCCTGGATAGTTTATTCACGCTTTGTGTATTCTAATGAGGCTAAAAGGCCTCCTTTATCCTTTTGAGATTTCATGAGTATTGCACCTGAACTAAGCAGATATTTCAAAGGGTAACCCTGGTGTGATTGTTTCTCTCCTATCTTCAGAAAAATCATATACATACCAAATAAACAAATGTTTATAGGAATTAACAGTGCCTGAAGAAGGGCAGGCGACTCATAGGAAGCACACACAAGTAGACATCACCACACAGGCAAAAGCCAGAGCAACACAGTGGACAAAGAACTTCCTTTTTTTTTTTTTTTTAATCAAAAAAGCCAGGAACAAAAGCAATAGAAATGTGATCGATAAGAAGGTAACAGCACGCAAATAGGAACCAACAGAAATATCTGCAGACAGATTTATTACACATACCACAGGTAAGCCATGGCAATCCCACCCAAACCTTCTGTCAACATGAAAACCACTCTGATGAGCAAATCTGGTCACTATGTCTTTAATGGTTCCTGCAAGAATATGGCCATAATGTGGAAGCCCAGTAGCAAATGGAGGCCCGTCGTAGAAGTTAAACCTACAACACAAGACAACATTCTGAATTAAAAAACTAAGCATCAAATCTTCTAACAGAATACCTGTATGCTTATGCTTCTTACATCTTAATAGGTCAACATCAATTTCTTCCTCTTTTATTATCAGTCAGCAGAGGTACTACATTGGCTGTGGGACTAAAGAGAACACTTCAATTCATTGAGTTCCTTCTGATTGCCAGTTCCACCAAGATTACTACTGAAAATACCAGTGTGCTGCTCCACAACCGGCAGATACCGGAAAGAGTTGCCCTTGCAGATTTTTCTTATAATCCCACCAAATAGGAAATTAGTTTTATTACTACTGCCTGAAAACTGTTGATACTTCACAAAGCGAAACACAAATGGTCACTGACACAGCGACAGCAGCATTAGCCAAGGCTATCTGCAAAGGGAGCAGCTGTTGTTAACAGAACTGAGGCGATAAAAAAGTAATTACAGCTAAACCAACCTTGCAATGTCACACACAGCTGCTACAGCTTCTAACAGGTTCTTACCTAGGCCTGTTCTTTGATTGCTTTAGGCACTCCCGGAAACAATTCAGATTTTTCCATAGTTCCAGTATCTTCTCTTCCTCTTTTGGAAAGTTTATGTTTTCTGGAACTTGTTGAACCATTCTTTCCCAGCAACAACCAAGCAGAGAAAAGAAAATACATATTGAACACAAGTGAGAAAAAATGACAAACACAGTTTATTGTCTTCCAAACCTGTATCACCAAACCACATCCCATTTTTCTCCCCCCAAAGAGTTTGATTCAATACATTTTTTATTATACTTCTTTTTTTGTTTCTTCCATCTAGCCAAGCCAACATTCTCAGATGCTCCTAAAATAAGCTAGACTTCAGACAGCACACTTGAAATGCATTGCCACGACAGATAAACACGTGAGAAGAATTCAAACAGAAGAGGAAAAAGCTCAAATGCCTCATCTCTGAGTCTTGAAAATCTCTAACTTCCAGAAAACTGGCAACACTCCTAATCTCTTTCTGGCCTCTTCTGGGTGTTTTCTTCAGTTTTACAAGTACGTCAGAACTAAACTTCTTGCTGGCCATTTCCTGAAGGTCTTTTTTTATTTGATGGATTTTGGCTACTAGAGCCTAAAGCCATTCCCCAATTCTGGGTAAGTCAACGAAAATCACTACAAGCAAAATTATGTATAAGCAACATAAGGAAGAGAATTCTCAACATCATTAGAAACACACAATAGAGCTGCCTGTTGTTCCAGACTTGCTAAAAGATTCAAAGGGGTCACATTTAAAAAAAATGCTACAGCAAACACTAAATAAGAATAAAGATATTTAAGACAGAGTTCCATAACAGAAGAAAACTGTTTAAGGACGTTGTAATAGATGACAGCAGAGAAGAAACAGGCATGCCCACCGCTAACTTTACTGCTGCTGCCCCTTGGCACTTACACCAAAATGAGCTGAGCAATAGAACAGCCTTAAGTTTTGGTTTCATTGTAGAATTACAACTAATGGCACATGGACAGAGTCTTCTGATTTACTCAGTTTTCTCAAATAGTAACCATAAGCACCAACAAATGCAAATGCATGAAGAAAATACAAGTTACAGTTGACAGGCTGCTTGGTAGTGCTAAAGTTCCAAAACATGTACTTAAATGGAAACCAAAACACCAGAGAAATCATTACCTCAATACTTGAACACTTATGAAGTGTGCCCCAAAATGAAACCAACAGACAAATCCCACCATTCATACTTTTTATTAGCAGAGAGAATCATCTGTCATACAAACCCAAATTATCAAGTAAGACAAGAAATTCATTGAGAAATGGACAACCTAGTACACACATGACACCACAGATGGAGAGGAAATTACTGCATACACAACTTTTTCTTCAGTACAAAAGATTTCTTCACATCTCAAAACACTAATGAGGCCATGCCATTTCTCAATAATTTGATCACAGCTACAAGATCACAGAGACAATGGAGATAATACAAAAAAATCAGCCTTAAACATTATTTCCTACAAGCTAGTTGACTTGAGGATCTGCACATTTTACTTCTATCAAGCTCAGCCTTTGCAGTGTAATGGTAACTGCAAAAGTTTTGGCAACTGGCCCAGCTGTCAAGTCCCTGTAATCTAATAAATTAGACACAGGTTTCAGGTTTGGTCTGTAACTGTGACCAGGCTATGGAAGCTGCTCACATATCACAGGCTCCATGCGTAAATCACAGCATCACTTTCGGCCCATTCCTACCAACTGAAGCACTGTACGCACCAACCAGTGTCCAGTAACCACAGGGCACAAATTCATACTCCATCTGATCAATATTACATAAGTTTATTATGTCAGAATTAGGGAAATAAAAAAAAATACTGATGAGAATTAATATGTAACAGTCACTACAGGTCAATTTTTTCAAGTTACAAAACAGAATTTGAAACGGATTGACCTAAAACACAAACCATTTCTAAAATCTGTCTAAGGCTCAACCTCAGCTGAGCAAAAAGGCAAAGAATTTTGTGTACAAGAAAAGCATCATCAGTCTATAGACAAAGGTATGAATAACTCCACATATCTACAGAAAAATAGTTCATTACTATCTATAAGCAATCTAGGTACTTTAAAAAAAAAAAAATCGGAAAAAAAAAAATCAAGGCCAACTCATTACTTAGAACACAGACCGAGTGAAAATATCACAAGTGATGTTACAGAAGTCATTATACAAAAGCATCTAATAAAGCAGCACTTTGGGACACACATTAGTAAACACAAGCAGGGTTTGTCTTCCTGCTTCTCTATTCAGTTTCTGCTGAAAAGAAATATTAAAGTTTGAAACAACACACTACTGGGGAACTTTTTCAAGTACACTCACGTTTTCTAAAAGATAACAACATTCAATAGGAAAGGTGTCAAATTCTGTAGATTGTACCACAGCAGTCTCAAACTTAGGCTGGGCTTCTTATCTAGAAGAAAAAAAAATTAACAAGCATTAAAATCAGAAAACTCAGATGTCCATTTTAATAGTAAGATTATTTTTTTAAATCAGTATATTTTTTAATCAATTAGGATGTCACAATGAATGAACCAGTATTTTAGGAATTTGTTGGATTTAACACACATCACATACAGACAGATGGTTAAAACAAAGTGGATTTGAAGATATTGCTAATTTTGTCAACTGAAAAACAGAAAAGAGAGAGAATCAGAATGAATTAAAAGTGTACAAACAATCTCCTAATTTCAAGGGGTTTATGGTCAGTCTCTAATCCTTGTTCCAGGCACCTTCTTACACAAACTACTAAGCTAAGAGACCTAAGCGCAAACTTCCCTTCAGAAATGAGAAGACTTCTTTCTCCACCTACAGATGCCCTCCCCAGCATTACACAACATGCTGTTTTACATGCACACAGAACCAGACTCTGCCTTTTCAGGTACTGAGCTTTGAGACAAGGCAATTTCTGGGGTAACAATCTTGTAAGCTGTACATCTGATAATCAGAAACATCCATTTTCTAGAACTGATGGAAACAACCAAGTTTAAAATATAAGGAATAATAGATGGGAACAGAACACTAAGCAAACAAAGGTTTGCTTCTGAAAACCTTGGGCTAATGCCTTATCTATGCCTTATATGGAATAAAACTCCAACACTAATCGAAGGCCTGGGAATGGGTGAGGAAAAAAACAAACAAATCATGCACACCTAGCTTTAAAACCTCTCCAACTGAGGCATCTCACCCTACTCTAACCACAACTTCATATAAACCACCAGAAGGATACAAAGCTGCCACCCTCATGGCCAGCCTCCCCAGTACTGCAATTTGTAAGCGTAATTACTTCAGGAAAGAACCATGGTTTTCTTCACAGAATCTGGGGGTTGATGGTAACATTGAAGATTTATATTTACACCCTATTCATAGCAGACTGATAATGGCCTGATTTTCAACTGTTCTATTTGATGGGTCATGAAACTGAGGAATTACAGATTTTTCTTACAATACACGCCAAAGTGAGCAAATTAGAAAACTAAACTGGGAAACTATAAAATGATATCTTCAAGTTTCTAAACAGGTAAATTCATTCTACTCAAGATGAGCCCAAGGACAGGTTAGGGAAAGTGTACCAAGATTAATCCATCTCAACATATCACATCAAAGATGGACCATAGCCCATCTGTCTCCCACTACAGAAGGTTTCTTTTTATGCTGAAACACTGATTGAAAACTTGCTGAAACAGTGAGTAGATTCATAAATACTATGTTCAGACCCAAATATATGTAATACTACACAAGAACTCAACTTTACTCTGACTTACATCTTAAGCAATTCTTCCTTTTGCCTTCATACTGCCTTGATTAAAAGTGTAGAATTCGTCATCATCAAAAAAAACCAACAAAAAACTAGGTTATTTTGAAATAACTTTGAACTATGTATTTAAAATAGATAGAAACTAGTGTTATTTGACTCAGTGAGCGCTGTTGCTGTGTGCCAGCAGAACCCTGCCCTTATCTGACAGCTGCTTCCTAAGCATGTCACCGACAAACTTAAAACATCTGCACTTTCTCCAGCTCCCAGAAGACTCCCGGGGTGGGGGAGCAACATTTGCTGAAGACAGAGTATCACAGCTATCACAGCTAGTGTGCCTTCCTCGGAAACTTCCCCTCTATTATAAGGATGCTGAAGTGGAATGCTTAAGACATTCTACACAAGGAATTTTAGATTCTTTGTTCAAATAATTACGGAAATTAAACCTCGACTGGTACTGAAGTCTGCAATAAGGAAGCTGGTTAACCTTTAGTAAGTAATTATTTTAAGTAATCACTAAACTCCTGGGTGGGGGGGAAATCTGAAGAGCACCCAGGGGAGTAAAATACATTATATGCAAACATAACGTTACACGTACAACACACATTTTGGAAGACCTGAAAAGACGCTAACCCCGAAACCCAGGAGGGGGACAGCCAGCCCGGCCGCTTCCCCGTTAATGGGCTCCATAGCTCCGGGCGGCGAGAAGAGAAGCATCAGCTGCACCGAGCAGGAGCGGACCAGCAGCATACCCAGAGCCCAAACCATCTGCACAGACCATATAGCCAGCAGGACCGGCACGCCACGTAAGAGCCGCCTGTTTTCTGTGACACTCTAAAAGGTGCCTCCCGGCACCGGCGCCAGCACGAACCGCTTCCGAAAACTCCGCAGCGCCCCCGGTAGCCGACGCCACCCCGGCCTCAAAGCTGTGAGCGGACCCCCGAGCCTCACTAGCACGCCTTTGACCGGCGATAGACAGAAAGAAGGTGCGGGAGGCTCAGGAGAGCAATCACAAGGACAGGAGGGGACAGGACCGAAGCCGGTCCAACCACCACCGCTCACCTCCGTACAGCCTGTCCCGCAATGATGCAACCGCGCCCGGGAAAGCATGACCGGAAGCACCGGTGGGCACACCCGGCTGCGTCGGCCAATCAGCGCGTTGTACACTTCGGCTGCAATAAGGCGGCCTCCAATTGGCCACGCGGACGTCCTGGGAACGCTAAGTCATGACGGCGTGGGGCAGAGAGGGGAAACTTTTTCCGCCCTCCCATCCTGCGCTTTCTGATTGGCCAGAACAGGCCAGGGGCGGGGCCTGCTGCGGTCGGGGCCGGGGCGCTGTGGCGGGCGGTGGGCGGGCTCGGGTTGTGTGAGGCGGGAGGACGGGGTGTGCGGCGGTGTTAACGGCCGGCCTGTCTGTCACACCGTGACATGGCTGCTTAAAACGTCTGGGGGTTGACACCGCTACGTCTGTGCGCGAGGAGCGCGGCGCTGCGGCGGCCACCGGCTGAGGGGAGGGGAACGGCGGTCTGCAGAGCCGCAGGGGCGGGCGCTGTGGCAGTCCTGGGTGTGCAACACGGGCGGTGAAACATCCTTGGCCACAGGATTCCCACCCCACACAACAGAAAGACAGACCTCTGAAATTCTAAGGGTGAAATAAACTCGGAGCTCAGGACAGCCTTCCAGAAGTGTGCCCGGAGCCCAAACCATCTGCTTAGACCAAAATCCCAGGGAGCTTTGCTGGGGTCCTCTCCATAACCAGTGTCCACGGGGGTCCCATGGGACATACCTCAGAAGCATCACCTTGCCTCTTAAAGATTTGGAGATACTGTTTCTGATGTGAATACAACATAAGTCCCCTTCTTTCCCAAGTAGAAAAATAAAACCAAACTTGCAGATGGGTTCCCATATGTCAAAGGAAGCATAAGAAGTTGAAAAAATATTATTGCTGGCTGGCAACCACAGCATTGTGAAATGGCAAAACGTTTCCTTCCACCTGGAGAATGCACTGAAAGCAGCTATGGCTAAGGCTCCCAGTGGAAAATGGGAGAGAGCCCCAGGAGGTGATGAAGTGAGATGTGCTCTCTTCCCAGCCTGCACACCTGAGCCCCTAACCAAACACAGCATGGTGAACAGCACTGGGATCAACAACACCCTCAGCAGCTCAGCTGCCTCTGTGTAACGATTTTCAGTTGCTCTTAAAACTTCTATACCAATACAGATTTAAGTGATCAATAAAAACTAGCTTTCACTTTTGATTTTCAGGACTCAGCAGTCTGAACAGGGCAGTGTCTGCGGACACAGGAGTCATGTTCAGCAGAATTCTCACCTGCACAAAGCAGCACATGAGTGTTTTCTACACAGATTTTCATGCATCACTCTACAACACCTAAAAGAGTAACTCGACATGCATCAAACTGAGAAATAACACAGAACATGTGAACTGAGCCCAGACAAAGCAGGACTGACCAACAGGACAGGGGCAGACTGAGGGATGTGATTGTCAGCGTAAGATCTCCAGTATAAGCAGGATGCAGACTCCTGCCAGTGTGGATCCAGGATGATCTATGTCCAGGAGAGAGGTCTGAGGTGGCAGAAATCTGTTTAACCCATATTGCTTTCTAAAAGCATATATGGAAAAGGAAGAATATTCTGTGACAGCTCAGAACCAGAAGGAGGACTTGGATCATACACCGTCATTCTGTCACATTTTAGTTTTTTTTGGGTTGTGTGTTTGGGTGTTTTTTAAATCTAGTAAGTGTCATTCAATAATGAAGATAGGTAGGTAGGAGAGGAAGAAAATGCAGAAAATAATAAATAATTCAAAGATTTTTCTCATCATTATGGACCTTTTCTATACCTAGAAAGCTCTCTCCACTATGCAGACAGATGAGTATTACTTTCAGGAAGCTGTGGATTTAATTTAAGAGTAGTTTCTGATAATTTAGTTTGAACTTCCCTCCCTCCCCCTGCACCCCTGCCCTGTACTGTAAGTTTACTTGAAAAAAGTCACCAACAGCTTCAGAGCACTTTGTGCGCTATTCCTTTAGAAACATACAATTTATCAACTCTGGAAGTGCTGCAGCCTCCCCCTGCTTTCACATTGCTTCACTTCACAGAGGTTACATGTTTTTAGACTTGTGCTTGCTCCAGTGCCAAGTCCTTCAGTTTTGGATTTTAATTTATAAAACATACAGGTGATAAGGCCTTTAGGAGTTTGAATACCATATAATTTCTGAATGGAATTTAACATAAACACTGCTTTAAAAATATGGACTCTTAAGCAATAAAATACAAATGTTGACAATCTATTGTGTACAACGTTGACTCTGCAGTTGCCACACAGATTTCCATCCTGTTCCCCCCTGTAATAGTTTGCACTAGTAAATAGTTTTTTCATGTACTTTATTACAGTACATCAAAGTCTACTGTCCTTATGCATGGCCTTTAATTGAAACTGTTCGGGCCACAACTCAGCTCATTCTTCATAAACAAACTGACCGTGAAGGGGCGAATATGGAAAAAGGGAAGTCACGGTCAGATTTGTTAGTGCAGTAGCTGCACACAGAGGGATCAAGGCCTAGCACAAGTAACTGGGACAATCCCTGAACTGTATGAACGCATGTCTCTGCTCTATTTTTCACAAAATACTTTTGAAAGAGCATCTGGAAAGATTAAAGGGAGACACAAACCCCCTTAAAGCCCCAAGAGGGAACTCCCCTCTAGCTAAATGCGCCCTCAGACCCCCTAGCACCCTAACCGTTCTCTCCGTTTCAGCCCGGCCTCAGCGCCTCTATCGCGGCGGCTGCCACGGGTGGGGACCGGCCTCGCCGTCCCTCAGGCGGGCTTGTGCCGGTAATCGGCGGCGGACAAGGGATCCTTCCCGCTCCGCCGCCGGAGCGGGTCAGATGGGAGGGAACCCCTGAAGCGTGAGGCAGCCCGCCGGGCGCGTCCTCCCCTCCCCGCTCGCTGAGGGGGAAGGAGCGGCCAGGCTCCCTCAGGCCCGGGCACCATTTTGTGGGCTACCATCGGGAAGACCACCGTTCCACGGAGGTGGCGCCAGGCTTAGGCGGGAGATACGGAGCAAGTGGGGCATCAGGTGCTAACACACGGGACCACAGCCGACCGACACCAGGCACACACATGCCCCCCCTCACACCCCCGTTAAGAAGCGACTCTACTCGTGCCTCTTACGCCACACCGTACCTCATGGGCGGCTTACGCATTTTACGTACCGCCACTGACGCGAAAGGGAGAACAACTGCGCTGGCGCGTGGCACTGAGCGTAAACAGCATTCGTGAATAGGGGATGAACAAAATAACGCTCGCGCAGCACTGAGCCAAACCAAAACACGCCGGATGGGGGAGGAAGATCCCGGGACTAACCCGGGAGACACGAGCCCGCTGCCCGGTGCCACTCGTCGTGCCGCAGAGCGCTCGTGCCCACCGCCATGGCAGGCAAGGTTTAGCGAGGACTGGCTTGCTCAACAGAGACTGTACTTCTCTCCCCTCGCGCCCCCCTCCCGGGCAGTTGGATCGCGCCGGGGATATAAGTAGGCTGTGTGGGTGCGCGCCGCTAGGCGAGGGGTGGTGGTCGCGTTTCGCTCAGTGTCCCGCGCCCTCAGCTATAGCTCCCCCCGGCCCTCGCCTCGGACCGCCGTGCCCCGGCGGAGCGCACACAGCCCGGTGCCGGCCGGTCGGAGAGTACTGAGACCATCTCTCCGCGGCAGCGGCTTGGAGCCGCTCAAGCTGCCCCTCAGCCCGCAGCCCTTCAGCCAGGCTATGCACTGTAAACCGGCTCCGCTCAAGAAAAAAACGGAGCGGATTGTGAAGAGGTAGAGGCGCCCCGGGAGGCCCCCGTGAGCGGGGACGCAGCAGGGCTCTTGGGAACCGGCCGCTCAGCCGGGGGCAGAAGGGGGAGAAAGCGGACAAGGGCGACGACGGCGCTGAACCTGCTCGGCGAGGCTGTCCCGGCGGCTCGGAGCATGTGAGAGCCGCGATGCTGCGACGCGCGGAGCTGGTGGTGTGCGGCGGGGCGCGGCGGCCGCCCTGGGAGCGCGCCCGCGGCGAGGGGGTGCCAGGAGGAGGCTCCCCGCAGCCGCTGAAGGGCGGCGAGCCCCGGCGGGGCGGCAGCCGGTCGCGATGGCCTCCTGGGCGGCGCGGGAGACACCCCGGCGTGTCGCGGAAGCTGCTGGGCAGCCGCACGCACAGCCACTACCAGCACTGGCAGCACCAGCAGCAGCTGCAGCAGCACTGCCGCGCCTTCCGCCGCTGCCAGCGGCCGCGGGTGCTGCTCTCCCTGAGGCCCGTCAACGTCTTGGGCAGGCGGGCGCCGGGCATGCGGGCGCCCCGCAACACTAACCAGTTCCTGATGCGGGAGAAGTACCAGCTCATGCACCTGCGCTCGGACTCGGTGGGTACCGAGAGCGGTGGGTCGGACTGCGAGATGGACCCGCTGGACATGGACTCCTATCTGGGGGTGCTGGAGAACGCCCGCGGGGCGCTGATGGAGTGCACTGGGGAGGCGAGGCCCGCCTCCCGCCCGTCCGCCCAGTGCCCCACCGGGAGCTGTGTGGCCGCGGGCCCGCTGCAGGAGGAGAGCCAGCAGTACTTCCCCTCCGAGGACGATGTGATCGAGAGCGAGCTCTTCATGGAGAGGGACTTCGACGAGTTCTGCAGCAGGATCGCCTGAGCCCCGTTGCCGGGCGCTGTCGGGCCGGGCTACTGCATCTTCCCCTGGCCGGTTTTGGGGGTTGGGGGGGGTCTACTCGCCGTGAAACCTCTCGGGGGAGCGGGAGAAGTTTATTTATTTCTCAGTCATCCCTTTGCATTTTCGTCAGGGGGGCTGGCTAATTTTATAAAGGTGTGTGTGTAAGCAGGGGGGAACTCTGCGCCTCCCTTGGAAATAAAGCGAACTTTTCTGCTGGCGAGCTCGGAGCCGTCCGCGCTTTGCTTACGGGGGTGAGAGGACCGCTGCTGCCCGCCTCGGGGCACCGATGGGGGGGGGGGGGCTGGGGTTGGCCTCTCCCGGCCCTTTCTCCTACAAAGTCACCACGGAAAAGTTAGAGGCGTTCCTGGCGCTCGCCCCTGTTTCTAATTTACTACGGAGAAGTCGTTCAGTGATCGCTGCGGACGGGAGAGGAAAGCCCTTTCCCCGCTGGGGGGGGGGGGGCGGAAGGGAGCTGGAGAGGAACGGCAACGGGAAAACAAACTGCAACGGGGGAACGAACAGCGCGCCGGGGGGAGGAGGGGAAGGGCGGCCTCGGCCCCGCTCCAGCACGCACCGCCGGGGATGGGGGGATGAGCACGCCGCGGGGTATTGACTGTTTCCCGGGGGACAGGGAACGCAACCGAACCCTAATGGCCTCCGGGCACCAGTTCCTGGTGCCATGGCTGCGCTGGGTTCCTGCGGCTATTGGAGCGTTTTCATGGCTGCCTTGTACTTATGACAGCGGGGGGTTTATTCCCGTTTTACCAACTACAGCAGGGGAAGAAATATCTAGAACGATATTTAAAGGGCCTCTGCACACCGAAGAATGCAGCCACCTACCAGCTGAACCAAGCGCTGCTGAGGCAATAGCGAGGTTTCTGTTTTATACCTACCGTGGAGGGAACAAAGAAGGTAACCATCAAACTCACCAAACCCTTGAAAGGGAAGTGGGAGGCATCCATTCAAGGTAGGGGGAAATTAGCAGTTACTTTACAAAACAGGTAACATTCCTGGAACTTGTTGCCACAGGAGAAGATGGGAGCACATTGTTTCCACTAGATTAAACAAATTGGTGATAGCATGTCCGTGGACATGCAGGCACACAGCACCAGTGATCAGTGCTGGGGTAGCAGGAAAGGAGCAGGGATAGGAGAAGCAGCTCCTCACACAGCCCAGCCTGTGAGCACCCGTGCTGCTGAGCCAGAACACCGGCCCTGTGAGACACAGGTCTCATGTAACGCCTTTCTTACATTCTCAACCCCAACTACAGCACAACTATTGCACGCTTGGAGAGGGGTATCTCGGAATCATTTTTCCACGTGCCTTCTTTTCCCTGCAGCACGGTGTCAGCTGTCACATGCCTTGTGCTTTTCACTAGGTAACGACATACGTGAGAAGTTCGTCGTTAGGAACATTGCTGTCCCTCCTCTAATACATGCCTGCGAACGCGAGGACAAACATCTGCCCTTCCATGTCAGAACAAGTGTGATGTTGAGAGACAGAGCCAGATAATACCTTTTACAATTAGAGACAGGAGTTTATCCTCACAAAGGAAACCAAAATTTAAGGCAAAATATTTGAAATTTCTAGTACATCAGTTGCACTCCTATGAAATGCAACATCCAAATACACAATTTTCTTCACCTTTCCTAAGAAACAAAGCTGATGAACACACTAACATCAAGATTTTATTTGCAAATGGCACATACATACACATATAAACTTAAGGCAATATAGTAAATTTGTTAGATGCAAAACATAGCTGTTACTGGCAACGGGAGGTTTTATTAGAACTATGATTATACAGGGAATTTCACTCAATGGGAAGCTGTTTTAGAAGAGAGGTAAAGGGATAAACCTCACACACAGGTAAATCAAACCAGGAAAACTGCAAAGATTTGGTCTTCAAGCAGCTTGTGTTTTATTAATGAATCTAGATCTGGTGTAACACGTTAATGGTTTGAATGCATGCTCTTTTTTTTTCCTGACTTGCAATTCCAACAGGTGTGATAAAAACCTCCGAACACTTACTTCAAACTTGGCCTTTGTTCTGTAGTACTGCTGGTAAATTTGTCTCCTAGTATGGATCTGCTTGAATGCCAGTGAAGCAGTGGAGGAGTGTAAATTAATAGAACAGCATAGGAACATAATTACAGGTCACATACTGCCTTACAGAACTGTTTGGTGAGCAAGCCCTGTGTTCTCACCTCTAGACAGAGTGACTTGCCATGAACAATCCATTCCTACCAAAGCTGTAGATGTACACAATGGCACCATCCCTCCCCGCCCCCAGATTCCCTGCAGTACTCACCACCAATTCAGATTGCAGGGCCCTGTGAAGGGCAGGAGCACCAGACACCACTTCAGCCTGTTCATCAGTCATGGAAGAAGGAGGGAAAGAAAGATGACACAAATGGGATTCCCCTTGTCTTCTGAGTCAGTACAGAGCTGAAACATAGATGTGTTTGGCTACACACGAAGCAAAGCTGATACCAGCACCTTCAGTGAGGAAACCTCACATATTGCCTTTCATCTCCATGCTCTCATATTCACTTTCTTACTCCACACCTATGCAGTTAGTTACCCTTGTCTCACCAGCAAGCCCCATTCCTCTTAAAGACCTTTTCTTGGTGTGTTACTTGTATTACTCAGATCTGGCTTAATAATTTCTTTTTTTCCTGTTTCCTTCCTTTATCACTTGAATTGCAAATTTCTCAAATGTTTGGGAAGTACCTCCCTTGTAATGGATGCAACCACAAATAACAACTTACTACTAAGTCTGAAAGCACTTTACAAAGCTGAAATTCAAAACATAACGAAGTTAGTCAACATCAAACCTGGGAAAAGAAACCAAAAGCTTACTTCAGAAGGTCACTGATCAACCCACTGGCCAACAAACTTGCTCCTTTTCTTAATCTTTACAATGTCAAGTTTTATACGTGCATCATCTGCTTCTAAGTATTTCTTGTGCCACTGTCCCAAATCTGATTCATAACACACAGATACTGAAGCAGATCACAAAACTACAGGAAGAGTTCTCAAACTGATCAAGGATATCTTTGGGCCCTAATTATTTCATCCTTTGAATGCTTAGAGCCTCCATTTTGCTTTGACAAAGTATTAGTTTGATTATCATTGTAATCTATCCAATTGCATTATAATGACATATTGAATACTAGAATTTGTAAGAGAGGTGTTATCAATCAGGAAACACAAGCCTGTGTTATAAGTCACACTGTAACTGTTGTATGGACATGATAAAACATTAAATATATGCTTGTAAAACCAGCACTATTTTTAGAACTATCCTACTTTATTTTCTTTTTAAAATAGTTTTACCAGAAAAGGATTTTGCTTTTACAGCCACACTTTTCATACAGGTGAGTTTTACAAATTCAAACAAATGTCATTAACAGAACCTTATATATATTCATTAAATCACTGGGGGTTTTTTTGTTTTTTTTTTTTGTTTTTTTTTTTTTTTTAAGAGAACAGTTAAGTCACTTATAAAGTATCTACAAACTGTTTGGAAGTCTAAGGCAAATGGGAGGAAAGACTAAGGCCCAAGCTGTATAGAAGCTACAATGACACAACACAAGGGATTCTGCTGTAACCTATATGATTTGGTTTTCTGGCCAGTCTGAGCACTAAATGTCTTAGGAGGTGGTAAACTTACCTGGAGAAAAAGTGCTTGGTAATACCATTGAGGTGGCAGAATTTGTCTTTTATTATGTGTCATTACAATTTCAGCACATTCTGTGGAGCCTGTAGATAAGCAGTTTGTATGGCTGCATAATTGTCTGAAACCTCCAGCAAGGTAGAAGTGCTATTTTTTTGTTGAGGAACAACAAAATCGTGATGCTGCGCAATACCTGGAAGGCTTTCAGTCACATTCACTAGGAAAAATTAACCATGACTGGAAGAAAATTGTCAGCCAGTCACCCCTCATTTCCAACAATGCATTTGTAACACATCTGAGGATGTTCAATTCAAATGTGGCATGATAAAAAGGAATGTTTTTTTAACTATCTGCTGTACATGAATGACCATTTTGCTGCCATATGTTACAAAAACTGATGGACATTTGTCCCATTTTATTTTTGCTGGAACACTAGATCCTTTTTCATTATAAGGAAAAAAAACACCTCACAAACTTGTCTTGAAAACATATACACAGTTTTGTAACAACTGCAGTAATCTGACATAACCCCACAGATGACATTTCAGAAGCAAAGGAGGCAATTTTTCTTCAATATCCAACACAGTATTTTAGTCATTTATTGACTAAATATTGACTACTTCTGTGACTTTCTCATCTTTGGGTTCTTTTCACACACAGACCAAAATAAATGTAAGTTAAAGCAGCACTAATTTACAAGCAAAGTGGTCACATATGCAGTGCTACTTCAACAGATTTACCAATTCCTACCACCTTCAATTCAGTTCCTTTTTCCCTTTGTACTTCCACTACTCCTTTATACATGCATACAGTTACACTAGTGTGCGTGAGATTATTGCACTGTGTTCTGCCTTTCTATAGAGCCTCTGAAAATACTTTTTTCAGGCTCAATATCTACAGTAAAAATGAAATATAAAGTTTTTGCATAAGAAACCAAAGCAGACTCTCAAGAAGGAAGATAAAAAAAGAGAATCCCAACTGCAAACCATACCTTGGACTCACAAGTCATCCAGCCCCAAAGAAAGTCACTTTCTAATGTCTCAAAGACATAAGAAAAAGATTATACTAAATAACGTTCTCAACTCAGTTAAAACCACTGTGTTTAAAAGAAATTAACACATACTTTTGGAAAAACAGGGAGAAAAGTCCAGAAACCAGACAGAAGGCCTGGAAATAAAACTCTAAACTGTAGCGTTTCTTTAGTGAAAAAAGTCATGATGTATTGCACCATAAGTACATTCCTAGCTCCTGAAGGAAGTGGAGACATGGCAGTGGTCTTCCTGTCACACACTAGGCTCTGGTGATTTAGTTCTTTTGTACAAATGGTCACACATTGTTTTAATGTGATGGAGAATTTTAAGGCGATGGAGAATTTTAAGGCTTGTAGGAAATGAAATACAAAGGGCAAGTCCTGAGGACTCCTCCTTGACAGTTTCTCCTACAGAGAAGCCTGTGGTTTCAAGGGACTGCACCTAATTCAGCTTGCATTCAGGCTTCCATCCTGAGCAGCAAACAGAGCTAGGGAGAAGTGAAAGGGCCTGTGGAAATTCAAAGTGCAGAACAAATATGAGTAACAGATTGAGATAGTGAGACTTACCATCACTTATGGCCACATTGCAGCTACATCACATCCAGCTACAACATGATAGCTTTAGCCACGAAACAAGAAAACTGACATATCATGCAAAGAGAAGCTTCCATCTAAAGTGCAACAAATACTTTCACGTTTCATGTTATCTTTAATATTGATACTTCTATTATGAAATTTTGTAGTCAAGAGGATCAAATGTTTTATGCGATTAAAAAAAAAATTAGTTCAGAATAAAATTTTTATTTATGTACACCTCCTCCTCCTGTTTCTTTAGGAAAAAAAACCAAAGCCTAGCAGCAACAGATTTACACTGAAATAAATAAATGCACTGTCTAGCAGGATTACTCCAAGCCAGTTGAATGTTTTCTCCTTAAGAATAATACTTTATTTAATAGCAATGATTTAACCAAAAGATGATTGAAAATAATTGCAATCCCAAGCTCCAGAACAGTTCTTCGAAACACAAGCCACTAACTTCAGCCAAGAAAATAAAAATAAAGCCTGCTTCTGACATGCCTGAGCATCTCAATCAGGTTAAGGAGTTTCAAAGGGGGAAGTACTACAAAAGTACTGTCCCACCAGTATCCCTATGCACTCCAGTTGAGAGTCCAGTCCAGCTGGAAACTGAGTCAATAATCTTTGCTTCAATAAGAGTAGGAGCCCCCAGAATATCACAGTAATATGCTATTTTTTTAAATCAAGGGTTTCTGCAAGAGTCAAGTCAGTGGTAAAAAAATTAATACTCATCTATCCTTAACAACTAAGTCAGTGCAGCAGTGCTATCCACTGCCAAGCTAAGGCCAAAGTTGAGTTTATCCTCTGTGTTACTACCACAGAGACCTGCCTAAGCTAGCATTTCCTAGTTACCTTGCTCAACCCTTTTTCTGTCTACAAATCAACCCTGTCATTCAGTTCCTGTCCCTAATTAGCCCCAAAAGCATGAACCATGGAGACAAAGTTGTGCTGCTTCCCAACCTAGACCTGCATCCATGTGCTTTCTGAACACCCTGAGTAATATGCCCACTTGCCATTTTGGGAAACACTCAAGGGCAAATTCTCTGCTGCCTGTGTTTACACACTTTGTTTCCACAGGATTCTCAATACAGATGTAAATGGAGCAGGGTCACTTCTACAATGAAGTGACTTAAGTCCATCACTTAAGTATGTTCACCAGATCAGTGAAAAATTCTGCTGTGTACCTGCCAGGGGCATTGGAAGTATCCCCTGCTTATCCACAGCACCCACATTCTTGATCACCGAATCTGTCCATTGAAGACAGAAGGCTACAACCCAGCTATCTGACTCCTGCTTTAAGCTGTATTGTGTTTACTGTGGTTCAAATGTCCAAACATGTTGGTTCTGCAGGGCAAAACAAACAAAATGATATTCAAACTCTATTTAAAAAAAAATATTCTTCTTAAACCAGGTTTTAACACACAAAATTGAGATTAGTTCAATAAAGGCAGACTGAAAGATGGACTAGCCTTCTGTCTTCAACATTGCCACATAAGACTGTAAGAAACAGGAAGGGCAAGGTACAGATTACAAATATACAGCACTTGCTCCAAATGCTCTTCCAAATTGTGGCTATTTTCAACTCGGGGAACCTTCCAAGTCAGATGTGGCTCCCTATGCTTAGCAGTCCTCAGCATATTTCTATTTCATATACCACTTCACTCTTGCAGCACAAGTAGACCTTTAGTATCCTTTGGAAACAAGCTTCAGAAGTCTACCATGTATTGCATCAAGTGCACATCCTCACTCTGTTAGGCTTATGCAGTATCTCCAAAGTTCTTGTATTAGAAGAGGTGCTGAACCTTAGGTTTTAACTTGATCTCACTAATAGCTCTTTAGCCTCTGTCACATCCCAAGTTTTCTCTGTTCTGAACTGAAGACTTTGAGCCTAATCATCTCTTTCTCACACTGATCAACCCTGTGACAGAATTATTGCAAGGGTTGCAGCTCCTTTTGCAGACTTTATAATCAGTTTCTCTATGAGTCACTGATACTATCTAAAAATTTATTACCTAAAATCTTCATCTTCGCATTTTGTCTTGTAAAATTACAGGTGACTTGTGCTTAAATTGCTTTACACCTAGAAAGGTCATCTTACATTACTGAGATTACTTCATTGTAACCGGAAGTTATTTGGTTTGTAAATTTTACCATAGATCAACTGCAAAGTATTCAATGCTTCCCATTCTCAATGTAACAGCTGCCAACAAGATGTCTCTAAAGAAAATAGGACTAAATAATTTTAAATAGAGAAATATTTGGTTCAGTATCAGGAAGGAAAGACTATTTTAAGCACTGCAGTGTTTGCCAGGTGATAAACTTCTTGTGCTTCACTGAATGTAGGAGCCAAGTTAGATTTATCTTTTTTTATGAAACAACCTAAAAGTAAATTCAGCTGTTTGTAAACAAACACAAAGTACTTGCTTCCAAACGTGAAAAGAAAAGGCAGAGAGAAAACCAAGAACACAACTCCCCTGTGGTACTCCTTATTAATCTGTAGATGGGAAAACTGAGTGAGTTGACAAGTCAGGGAAGAGTCACATTTCTCTATTATATTACAGTCACATCACTACAATCTCATCTTCTGGAAGAAATGCAGTGCATTTCTATGTTCCAGTTAAAATTCATCACTTTAAACAGCAGGATTACTGAAGTCTGTTTTCCAGTAGGCTTATGATTTTCAGAACTCTGCATTCATGAGTTCACCCTTAGGGATGACTGCCTGCAAACTGACATAGGAGACAAATTTTAACCAAGAGCTAAATCTGGGACTTTCTGTTGTGGACTCTGATCCCCAGGTTTAGTTCACATTGCATTCTCTAATACAGCATCACAGTCTGTGAATTTCTCCCTCTTCAGAACCAAAATGACTGGTGTGTCCTGCCTTTCAGATCTTTGCATCCCTCCTGGCTCTAGAAATTATTATTAGGAACAGATAACAGCACATGGGCTACAATATGATCTTTAACAGACAAAGCCAGTAAAGAAAAAGAATCAATACTATATACTTCAAAACATTTGAACAAATGTTTCTATTCTGTGGCTTGTATTAAAGTACTTCCAGTGCTGAGCTTTACAAGCACACAAAGAAAGGTGCTATTCTTCCTGAAAACTAGATGTTAATATAATGGTAGTATTCATGCAGTTTATGAGATTATGAAGAATTCAGCTTATTCACTTTTCAGGAAAGTTGGGTGATATGCATCTAGACTGATATTAAAACATATCTGAATAGCTTTAATATTGAAAATTAAAATGTTACCATTGGATTATGTATGCAATTAAGTAGAGCATGATCATTACTACTGTGATGATTATAAACAGCATTGTGATTACTATAAACATTGAGTTTGGGATCCTACCTGAGTTTATGTTGTTCCCACAAATGTTTTCCAAAGGGGGGAAAAAACTTGCACACACACAGTAACAAGCTGTTTATTCTTAACCACTGACATCAACAATTGACCACTAGTTACTAAGTTTCAGAGGTAGAAACTTTCTTACTTCCCTCTCAGTTCATGTAGACATGCATGAGTGTGAGTTACCCCAACTGCTAACCTGTTTATTACCTGGCTTATATCATTGTTTACTCTGATCCATCAGTACCAGAGAAGCTGCACATGCACGCACATATATCCATGAGTAAAGAAAAAATTTAGTATGTCTCATAGATACCAAGGAAATACTGGATTAAAAGAGATCCTTTCATTCTGATTGCTCCTTAGCTCAGTTTTTCTGTATCCCTATTTTAAGTAACCCATGTTCTGAGAAAAAAGACAAATCTTTTCATGTCTTAAGACCTGCTTCAATCCATCTTACAGATAATAAAAGCCCTGTTACACATCAAGAAATTCTCTCTATGCACAAGAGAATGTATTTTTTCCCCTCCCGTAACCAATTACTGAAAAAATTAGTAAGTAGTGGATGTCTGTCTAAGGGTATTTACCTAAAGGTGCAGTGGTAGAAGCATTAGCCTTCCAGAACATAAGACAACCTCAAACATAGGTTTGATGTTTTCCCTTTTTGTTCAGAGAGGAGAAATTAGTCAGGCACATTAGAATCTGGTTTCCCTTTGGATCTGAGACATGTACTGCTTAATTAACAGTAATAAGCATACAAGCATGAAAGAAGCAATAAGCATGCGTGGATTTATTTGCTAAAACTTGCACAAGGAAAATTGCTCCTAAAGGGGTAGGAAAAGCAAGTCAAACAATGCAAGTGCTGGTTTATGCTGGCTCTTTTGTAGGTCAGTACCCAGTATATCAACACAAAATTCTACCAATTAAAAACATTAATCTTGAGTTGGACACTCCCAAAACCTTAAGATTTGCTTTTATACTAATTGATCATTTTCAGTTTCATTTAAGGAGGAAGCTTAAGAGAAGAACACACACACACCCCTTCGGAAGTTTATAGCTTTTGAGGGAAAACTGCCAGGCTTCTAAATGCATAGCATTTTGAGGGTACAAATCCAGCCTTAGAAAGTGCAAGCAAGCCTTCTCACTAGTGATCAGAAGGAATTCCCCATCTCTCTGCTTTCTGGAAATCATTTCTTGTGTTCATAATACTCTGCTTTAGCATCCTGCTGCTCCAGCTTTCTCCTTTCTCTCATTCCCCTTCTGCTCCTGTTTCTCCCCTCTTATCCACACCTCTCATTGTCTTATTCTCCTTACTGTTCCTACACCCCAACATTTGGTCTTGCTAGGACTGTAAGAGATAGTGATTATCATAACAAGAAACTCCTTCTTTCACATTGTTTGGTTAGGATCAACTTGCTGACTTCAGTAATAACAGGAACTTGCTGTTTTCAATTAAAAATCACGAGATAGCAAAGTTTCAGAACACTAGAAATACATTATTAGTCAGACCACTGGTCCATCCAGCTCAGTATTTGACCTCCAACACCAGCAAAAAAAGTTGTTGAGAGGAAAGCACACATTCAGCCTGCTTTCTATTATTTGTTCCCCTCATATTCCCACAACATCTACTACTGTTATGCTAACTGTTCCAATTAGCTTATGGATCTGTCATCACAGATTGGTCTAATCCCTACCAGACCAACTGATACCATCTGCCCCATGCTATTTTACTGAGGCAAGGAATAGAATCTGTATTAAGTACTTCTTTTTAACTAGTTTAAATTAGTGCCCCCTTTTCCTTCTACTGTTTTGTGATTAAGCACACCAGGTACTTCGTACAGGAAGTATTCATACTATAAACATTTAACAATCATAAAAAATATGGAACTGTTCTAAGGGCGCTTAACTGGTACACATTTCCCCACAGTTATTTAAGCTAGACAAACTTTAGCACTGTCTTACAGCCTAACCTTAAGCAAGGCAGGTCTATGCTAGTGCTACTACACCCTTACACCAACACTCTGGACCTAATTCAACTTTGCAAAGCCAGCAGGAGCTGTGTCTACACTTGTCAGGAGTGAGGTTGTCAGTCAGCTATGCTTCACAGCTTTCCATCTGCAGCATTCAGTCCTCCAAATTCTCTGGTGTTTTGAAAGGTTCAGGAAGTATGTATTGACTAGGTGAGAACTTGTACAGCCGTTGTCTGCCCTATCACTGGGTCTGTCCATCCTAGCCTGCTAACTTCTGAAGGCTGTGGAAACAAACGGGAATGCAGAGTACTAGTTTCTGACATTGGTTTTTTTTTGCTCTTTTAAAAAAAGAAATCCTTGCTTGCGTTACATTCCCAAACCCTCAGTTTTCACTTCAACATTTTTCATCACATGATACATGCAGGAAATATAAAAACTGACAAAAGTAAGAGCTTAATTGTGAAGTAGTGTAACAGGAGTTAGATATCTCTATTTAACTACTTTGAGTGGCTCGGTAAACCTGCTGAGCCAACACTATGCTCTTCTGAAAAACTTCAAACCAAAATCCTTGCATAAACCAGTTTCTTCACCTGTAATAAAATCTGCTCTATTAACAAATTTGTATTCATATTAGTTTACAACGGCCTACCTAGTACACAGTAATACTAGTTAGAATTACAGAAGAGATCTTTGCAAATCAGTTTTTACAGTAGAGACAATTAATCTCATGTCCTATTTATTTTGGACTACTGCTTTGCTTTGCCAAGCCCAAGACAAGCTACAGGTTTCACACTTCAAAATACAGCCTCTCCAAAACATACCTTAAATGCATAACAACTTGCATTATCTCAGAAAGAAAACGAGACAACAGAACAAAAGCTGTTACAAGCACTTCTCCAGTTTAAGGTCTGCATGATATTCCCTGCTGAATGCACAGAATTTAAGGACACTGATGGCATCATTTGCATTGTGCAGGTTTTGTTCATCTGTAAATGCCAGCCACACAGAGGAAATACTTGCCTAATCACAGCAGTGACTGCATGCACAACTCTGTTTCAGGCTAGAATCAATTCTTACTTAGGGAAACAATGCCTCTGTAGCACAAATAAAAGACTAATAAAGCTGTTAAGTGTAGAAAATGGCTTTCATGGGACTTACACACAATTCTAAGAGGTGACCTGCTTTTTAGTTACTGGATCAGTGTTTCCTAACTTGTTAGATGTTATTTTCAAGATTTTTAAGAGATACTCAGCTGAGATGAGGAAACATGGGAAGCAGCAAGGCACTGTGAATGAGTGGGGAGGGTGAGCCATTTGCTTCCCCAAGAGCCTGCAGCTCTGTCTTCATGCAGACCAATATCCTTAAGCCTTACTAGTGGGAAAGAGCAAAAGGGTGGGGAAGAGGGAGAGAAAGCACCAACAACACTTTAAATTATGTTAAAGTACAACTTTATCTAATTGTAGCAAGAAACAATTAAGTTCATGTGGGGGGGGGGGGGGGGGAAAGCCTCCTAATCAGAACTACAGTTCCCCAAGTTCCTCTCAGCATTTAACCACTGAAGACATGAACTCAAGGAAGTTCCGTGAAGACTCACAACCTTACTTCTGTAAAGTAAGAGATTTGGCCAGACTCTTTTTGGTGATGCCAAGCAACAAGAGGCAAGGGGTATAAACTAAAACACACAAGGTTCCACCTGAACTTCTGTACTTTGAGCACTGGAATAGGTTGCCCAGAGAGATCATGGAGTCTCCTTCCCCGGAGATACTCAAAAGCCAGCTGGACACAATTGTGAGCAATGTGCCTGATGTGACCCTGCTTGAGCAGGGAGGTTGGACTTTATGACCCCCACTGGTACCTTCCAACCTCAACCATTCTGTGATTCTGTGAAACAGACCAGGGATGAAAAGCATGAGAGTTTAAAAAATGGCTGCTGGTACAGATGAATTAAGATCATAGCAGAAGGGATTCATGCCAAGATACACCGTATTACATACAAAATGTAAGGGCTAAGTGGTAACACCAGTTAACCTCCTGAGTCACTGCCTCTGCCCTCACATGAATATGACTAGCTTTGTTAATGTTTGGTGGGGGGTGGTGTTATATAAATAACTCCTATTACTGCTGACCAGGGCTGCCCTTTGAACACCTTCCTTCACAGAATTAAAATCAGGACCAACTTGTTAAGCTCTTTCTACTGTAACCCTCTCATGCACTGGCTGCCAGGTTCCCATAACAATCCCAGAGGGGGGAACAAGAAAACAAAACAAGCAAATGAAGAACCCAGGGGAGAGGTTAATGCCTGAAAACTCAGAAAGAGAAAAGGAGTGAAAATGAGAAAATATAAAACATGGAGGCTACTTCAGGAGGAGGCTGTGAAAGTAGTTAGATATCTAACTCCTGTTACACTACTTCACAACAGAGAAGAGTTACTCTGAGTTATGCTTCACCTGAAGTGTTTAACTATCCTGAAGCATTGGGAAGTGCTCTCCAGCACTAACTTCCTACTCCCTGTTTATTTCTGAATCAGGCTTCCATTATATCCTAGATTATTTCCCTTTCCCCATTATTCAAAATCCACAGTTCCTGTCCTTGCATTAGCGTGGATTATGCTTTGATTTAAAAAAACAACAGAAACAAAACAAAACAAAATGAACAAGCAAAAAAAAACAAACCTACACCCAAAACCCAACAAAAAGCCCCACAACAAACTTCTGGATATCTGGGGGAAAAAAAAAAAAAAATAAAGAAATCCTGGAATGCCTGGAAAAAAAATTGAGCTTGGACTGATGTTTCAGTTCTTCAGGAAGTGTTTTCTGGTAAGAGGGGAAAAAAAAAGCACACCAATAAAAAGGTTTTCTGCTTGCTTCTCTGAATGGGCTTAGGATTTATTTTCTAATTTTCCCAGATACAGCCCTGAAGTCTTCAGCAGTACATCTCTGTCCATATCCATCTCACTCACACTTCTTGTGCCCGTGTGATACAAAGTCCATGCTTGGTATATGCTGGCTGTGAAGCGATCCTTCCTGCCAGTAAGTCCCACCAGTTCTGAAAATGATGGCCTTAGCCACGCTTGCGTAGCACAACTCAATCACGTTTTGCTCAAACACACTCAAGAGAGAAGCAACCCTTCTTCCACTGTGCAGCATTTACAGAGAAACTGGTATTTTTTATATGCATCAGAGTTGCTGCACATCTGTCCCCACTGCCATGTCCCTAAGCAGGCGTGCAGGGCTCTGCAGACATACTGGATATACCTGATGCATGTGTCACGTGCATTAAGCTGCTGCTCTGGGATATGCAGTACAGCCACATCCTTTCAGAGACCCACCAGCCTGGCTTCTCATTCACTGCATAGCTCTTTTGTACACCCTCCTAGAAATGCTGGGCAAGAGTACAAAAGGGCTGTGTTTAGAATGCATCGAAAAAAGGATTTGCCAATAGCACTACAAATGATTAGTTAACAAATGACATCAAATTTAGTGTGGTGTAAGAAATCAGAATTTTTCAGGTATCCTGGACTGGGCAGTGAAGTATGGACATTGCCTCTCATCCAGGCCATGTTCAAAGACCCATAGTCAGGCAACTACTTCCATCTCTTCTCTGTACCCTGTTTTCAGGCATACTATCTACAGTAGAAGTGACAAAAATTTCACTTGGATGTCTGTGTCTCTTCGCTAAGGCAGAGATGTGTGTGTCTGAACACGGCCCCAGAATTCTAGGCTTCATGAGTACTTTATAATCACATAAAAAAAAGAAAAAAAGAGGCCTGCTTAACTGATACGTATCAATAACTGCTATCATAACAGGAGACCAAGTTGATTAAAAACATCAGCAACTATAGCTAATAGGGAAGCTGAATAGATAATTACAAAATGCACACAACTGTCATTGTAAACTTTCCCTATGATAAAGAGAAGCACCAATTTTCTAGAGTTGTCAGCCTGCAACACTTTGTATGTGGATTAATTTACCAACCACTAAAAATAAGATTACTTTACTACATCACAGAATCATAGAACAGTTAGGGTGGGAAAGGACCTTAAGATCATCAAGTTCCAACCCCCCTGCCATGGGCAGGGACACCTTACGCTAAACCATCTCACCCAAGGCCTCGTCCAACCTGGTCTTGAACACTGCCAGGGAAGGAGCATTCACAACTTCCCTGGGCAACCCATTGCAGTGCCTCACCACCCTTACACTAAAGAACTTCCTCCTTATATCCAACCTAAACTTCCCCTGTTTCAGTTTTAACCCATTACCCCTTGTCCTGTCACTCCAGTCCCTAATGAAGAGTCCCTCCCCAGCATCCCTATAGCCCCCCTTCAGATACTGGAAGGCTGCTATGAGGTCTCCACGCAACCTTCTCTTCTCCAGGCTGAACAGCCCCAACTTTCTCAGCCTATCTTCATACAGGAGGTGCTCCAGTCATGCACTACCCTGATGTTAGCTCATTTTGATCAAAAACCAAAACAAAATCCTGTTAACAGTTCCAAATCAGGATGGCCCTGGACCTCACTGGTAAAGCAATGAAGGCCATTATTACAATCTGGTTAGAAACTGGTGTTATATGAGACTATATCGCTAGCATTGCTTCAGATGGTATTTGTGACCCCTCAGCAACTCCCTTAACCTTTCCATGCCTCAGATGGAAGGCATGAAGGAGGTTATTTCAGAGGAAGCAACATCTCTTTCCCACGCTGGAATCTCTGAATGATTATCTGTGAAATCCTTGGGGTTTACTGATAGGTTTTGATAAAAGATACACTCATGGTACAACATTTTTTAGTCATATATACCATTCCAATGCACCTGTGAAACAAGCTTGAAAAATGCACTCAGTATTGTATAGCAAGAAATGCAAAACACTAATTTGCAACAGAGCTAAAAATGATTATCAGATGACAAAACTAGGGGAGAATAGGGAAAACAACTTCTCTGTTACAGCATCTACCCACAGCTTCCCCCTGAGAACTATGTCCAAGATGTTTTCCCTCACTGACCGCACAACATACCTTGCTACTACAAACCAGGAACCAAAGATACTGCTTCCTATGACAGCTACTATAAATATGACATCACATTAATTAACCTTTTATTCCACTGTATGAGTAATATTACAGTAGAAAGTCTAGGTAATATGCTCATTTACTTTTCCATTCTTTGAACCAGTAAGCAGTCAAATTCGAGTGAAAGTATTTGAAGCAAGCTTCCTATGTCTCAGTTTTTACTAAGTTATCTGCTCAGCATAAGAGACAATTTTTTTCTGATACATGAAGCAACAATTCTGTAACAGGTACTAACCTGCAAGCTTTTCTTTTGTACCTATTTTACCCTGAAGTGGTTCATTCAATCAAGGAAGACTTTTAAGCAGATAGTGGAGCTGCAGCAATGGCTAAGTGACAATAATGAGACCAGACAACTTAAAACCTTGATTTTGTTTCTGCCTTGTACCCAAGCTGACATCCTGCTGAGATCCTTCCACTTTTGCCTCCCCTTATGGACCTGCAAAAGCCACAGCTCATCACAGCTAATAACATTAATGAGACTTCTATTGGGGTTGCAATACAGTTTTGTATTGAGAGCATTTGGACACTACTGTTTGCCTAATTATTCCTCACCTAATTAATTATACTGACAGTTGCAGATCTTCAGGTACATAAATACTGTCCTGTGTTTGCTCAAGTGGAAGGATTCCTGTAACCCACTATATTGACATTAGCATAAAACCAGCTGCATAACCTCACCCAATATGGAAAATACTGGAGCTTTCTAAAAAAAGTGCATTAAAAGCTCCTTAGACCTCTATGTTTTCCCACTATAAGTAGTTCCTTGTTTTCAAAAGCGTATTACAATTCTTATTTGATCATTCAGAGGGAATAAAAGAATTCATCACTCCGCTACATTACTCAGCACTTACACATACAGCTAGGGATGAAAAGAAAGAAAAAGTACTTGTGTCTAAAGTGTAATATTTTCTCTTAATGGTTTTAATTCCACTGGAGACACAGAGAACTCATTCACCCAACTCTTCAGAAGAGAGCCTGAGGGACTGACTACATCAGCCCTGTCTTGTGAAATCTGGCCAAGATTTACTTTAAGGGAGATCCACAGAAAAATGGATTTCTCCCAGCAGGAAAAAGAACTTCACTCTGCAAAAGGACAAACCCTCTACAACTGACCACGTGCACAATTCCATTAAGAGTTAACTGACTATCCAAGCTTCTGAACTGACAAATCACTTACCATGCCAAGCACTCCTCCCCAGACTATACACTCCATGCAATATATTCACTTTAACACATGCTTCAGACTTGCATCTTTTTTCGAACAATTACAATGTAGATGAATGTCTCCAGTAATTCCATGTCACCAGTTTCTGAGCTTTCCAATGTGTGTACAACCACCTTGTTTGGTTTGGTTTGGTTTGGTTCAAGACTAGTAATATACAAAAGAATTTGCTTTTGAATGCCAGAACTATATATGCCAGCAGGTAAATATTTCAGCACTACAGGCAGAATTAACTTTAATGAAATGACAGTCAGAAATTTGGGGACATATTTATGGCTAGTAGCTCCCTTAAATTCCATCTTGAGTTACACAGAGTGTCTTGGGATGCCTGTTTGTGACTGTCATTCAGTTACATCATGGATCTGATAATTCTAAACATTCGTATCATTTTGAGAGTTCTCATTATCACTGTACTTTTAAAACAAACTTCTTATTACACAGACCACCCATAATGTCTCTACTGACTCTCCTTTATCACAGACTAAATTCAGGTTTCCAGTTGGAAGCCATCAGCTTTGAAAAAATTGGTTAAGTATTTTAATGAGGTGCTGGTTTAGAGCACCAATTTTAATACTCAGAAGGAACAACAGCTGTAACTTCCAGCCTCCAAGGCTACATGACACATTATTTTTTAAGAATATAAACAGGATTATTTAATGTTACAAAACAGAATTAGACTTTTCATTCTCTGGGACTGTAAAATTCTTTCAATATGGATTACCTCTAGGTTTTCAAACACTATAAACATTATCAATTCTACTCAATGCAAAAGCTTCCAGCTGTGTCAGTCTTAAGACTGCAATTAAGAAAAAAATCATGCCAATTAATTGAAGAGCCTCACAAGATAAAGGCAATACAAGGTTCTTTCTGAAGGACACATCCCAGTTAATATAAGACTCCTGTTTAATCGTCCAGCAGTCAAGCGCATTCTATTACTTGGCATTCTTGCTTAATTGGAGTTGTACAAACAGAATGACTCTGCAGCAGGTTAGGCATGGATTTTACATTAGTCACCACAACATAAATAACGTATTTGAAACCTCAACTATGGATACAGCAGATTATACACACAACCAAAAAGAGAACGCTTCCAGAATCATACCTCCTACTATCCTAATCGTCAAAATTAAAAGATACATGTTCCCAGAAGGACCCCAAATGTGTCTTGTCCTACTCCCTCACCTCCAATGAGCAGAGGCTAATCAGTGGGTAGAACAGGCACTGGTAAGAATATAAATACCATGCTTTAGCTAGGTATTTAGCCTGGTAATAAACCTGCTGTAAAACAAAATGTAAGAACAGCCCTTGTACTAAAAATGCTGAAGTGAAAGGTGTACGTCTTATACAAAGTTATGTGGAAATAAAAGGCTACTTCAACCACCTCAGCTTGCCATCTGTCTCTCTGCCAGGGTGCTACCATCTCTTCTACAGAGTCAGCAGATCATGAAAGTGTTACCTTATCATTCAGGCAAAAACTCAGACAAGTTAGCTCAGAAAACCAATTTACATTAGGAAGCCTGTCTAGCTCATTTTGCCTGCAGGGGGTTACAAGACACTCCCATCACCCTTCTAGGTGCCTTGCACATGGCAGCAGGTAACCAGAAGTGACAGGCCATAAATGAAATAAACTACAGTGGATTAAAACGTCAGATATTGCGAGTTTCTATTGGTATTTTGGGGCTACACATTTCCTCATTTCTGTTGGCAAGAAATGAAGGTGAATTCTACCTGATCTTTTCAAATTCCTCTGCACTCAAAAAAGTCGAATTTTAACTGAAAATAGTAATAATTACAAAAAGTAACAGTGAATTAAACCTAACACCCCCCCCCCCAAGTAAAAAAAAAAACGAATGAAGCTTGCACGCATCTATCCTCCCTTGTGTTTCAAGGTTTGTTATTATTATGCAACAGGAATAAATGTGCTCCATGTCATCTAAAGACATGCGATCCCCTTCCCTTTCATCATATAAACAAGATAATTCACAAGAGCTGGTTCAAGTTCAAGATTACAGTTATTTCCCAACAGCTAACCCAGGCTGTGATTTAACCATGCCATGGAGAGCACAGCTTGGCTGCTCAGACACAGGACTGCACACCAACAAGCTCACATAGCTCTGCTGTTCCCATGGCTAACCTATGATGTAGCACTACCTAGGGATCCAAACTGCTCCAAGCCAAAGCGAACTCAAGTATTACTTCACTGTCACCTTAAAACTGGAAGCACACTACCAATGTAGCCAAGCTGCCTTTCAGCACAGCCAGGTTGAGCACAGCAAAGCTCTTGAGGTTCTGCTGCCCATGACTTGCCCTTGCAGAGCCACCTGGCTGTGCCCATAAAATCACAGTAACAGTGAGGCTGGAAAAGACCTTTAAGATCATTCGAGTCCAACCTCTACCCCAGCACTGCCAAGACCACCACTAAATCGTGCCACTAAGGGCCTCATCTACACGGTTTGTGAACACTTCCAGGGACAGTGATTCCACCACCTCCCTAACATCCAGTCTAAAGCTCCCCTGGCACAGCTTGAGGCCATTATTTTCTTGTCCTAGCACTCATTACTTGGGAAAAGCCACCTCCGAGTCTCTCCATCCTCCTTTCAAGTAGTTGTAGCCCATGCTGCACTGGTCAGCATTCCTTGCTCCAAGAATGAGGAATCCACACAGCCTAAACACGAGGAATCCACACAGCCTAAACACGGGGAAGCCATTAGGCCTGTTGCTACGGGCTACAACATACAGGATGTATACTATCCAGATTCTTCTATAATCAGGAATTACAGCCTTATACATGTCCCTGGCAATAGTGAATTCACTGTATATAAATTGTGAGTCAGTCCGCATTCTCTCCTAACAAGAACATGAGTTTTATAACATTAGAAGGTCTCTAAGAGGCAGCACTTCAATCAATTTCTAATTACATAAGCTAAGTTACTCTTCTGAATAAAGAATAATGATTTAGCACACCAGAGTAGTTCCTAAATTTTGCATGGGGTTTCTTGCCATTTTCTCTCCTGCTAAATGACAGAATTCAGTGATTTCTATTTTGTCCCAATTATTCATTAACTAAAAGCATTTCTTCTTATAAGCTTAACATATAAAACAAACTTCTGCTGTCATATGCTTCACCAATTATAATCTTAAAAATTATTTTATATATACACATACAGTATTTTAAATACTGCAATGTCACAGAATTTACTGGCAATCCCAGTATCACCAAAAACATAAGTTCAAAGAAATATAAACAGTAAGATAAGAGCAAAGCAAACTGTAAAGGTCACAACCCATGCTAGGATGATCAAATGAAGGCAGGTAATCAAAACAAACTATCACACTTCAGAACACTTAATTTAGCAGTTTCCCAGCTGTTAACTTCCTAATACAAATTATTTAATTTCTTTGGAAAGAAAAATGGAAGACACACCACAAAGATGATATGGCAGAGAACTGCAAGGTCCTGGAACGCCACTGAAGAACAAAGTCGCACTGTCCACAGCTGTGTGTCCTTAAAGACATTTTATGTCAAAACCCTAGCTCTCCAACTAGTAACACTCTGCACCTAAACAAGAAGCTCCTCTGAGGAAGTATGAGCATGTAGCTTCTTCAGCTTATGGCCCTTCACAGAACAACACAAAACAAATTACTCTCATATAGTGGTAGGGGGCCTTAGGGAAGGAGGCAGTGACGATTCCAGAGGAGCAGTGATAATTTTGCACAGCTCTTTCTACTTATGTATTACTCCAGGTTGTAGAATACAACAAACATAAGCAAGAAATAACTGCAAATATCTGGAGGATTTCTGTCAAGTGCTAAACACTGCAAACCAACCTGCCTCCTTTCTCTCCCACTTCTGTTTTAACAGCCTCTCCCAGCCACCTGCTCCTCCTACATCTCTTGAGCTGTCCCTGGCACAAGACAACAATACGTCCCAAATCAACTGCCACAGAACAAGAATTGGCCAAAATCCTGTGGCCAGATGAGCACTAGGCCTGGCACTAGCTACATGAAAAGAGCACATGTTCCTTTAAGCATCAGCAAGTCTTCAGCTTAGTTTCTACTGTTTACACACAGGTAGAAAACAAATAAGAAAGTGCAGTGTAGAAGAAGATATGACTGAATATTTCCCTAATAACCTAATACAGATGAAATGAGACCTGACTAGCAACTGTTAGATGCTTAATTTGGTATCTTACCTTTCATCAGAAGCACAAAAGTCAACATTTTCACAAATACAGTATTTTACCATCTGAAATATGGCTATAGATACAATTTCAGGGGAATGATGGCTGCTTGTTGTGTTCAGAGAGTCAGATCTAGAACAGCTGGTATTCCACAGAATCCTTGAAAGCATCTGAATTAAGCGGCTAATGAACATTTCAGCTGGAGGCTTTATAGGACATTTTAAAGCTTGCACATAGCACAGAAGAGCACTTAGACTCTGAAATGGACTATGACAGTATTTGCATATATCTGGGTAGGAGGGATTACCCTCTCTGAATATTTTCAATAAGTTCTGAATGCCCACGTGTCTTAAATGCCAGCAGTCATCAGGTTCAGCTGATCAAAATTTATTTGTGAAATAACCAGCTAGAATAACCCTCCTGGTTTCAGATTGCTACTTCAGTAGGAAGGCTGACAACCCGCTCATACCAAAAAAAATCTGCTCCTTTTCAGCACTGGTTTATTTTGCTGTCAGTCACTGAGGCTACTCTCAGTAAATTGACTCAGGGTCCTGGTTTTATAATAATTTCATGCCATACCAAACTTAAATAGAGGAAGCCCTCATATGAAATAGTTACAGTACTTTTGATAAAGGAATGAAATGCAAACTTCACACTACCTTTTAAGAGGCTGGTGCCTTCTCTGCTTGTACTAGAAAATCTGCACTTTCTGATCTGATAATAAAAAGAGCAGCAGAATAAGATAGGGATCATGGACCTAAGATTGCAGAGAATAATCGTAATAATTATTTTCTAGAACTAAACAATAGGAAATGCTAGGAATATAAACAGGGAGGTTGTTTAGATTTTGATTGTTTGGGGTTTTTTTTTTCCTTAACAGAGAAACCAAGAAGGGCAGCTGAGCACCAAAGTGCACTGACAGCCTGCAGGAGACACACGCCTCATTTTTATTTGTAGCTTTAAAAATTAATCCTGCTGCCAAGGCTAGTGTTGATCTGCCCCATTTACAGCCACAAGGAACAAGAGACAAACAGCTGAAGTTCTGCAAGACCTGGCATGCCAAAGTAAAGGCACTGCTTTATTATTCGTGGCATTCTAATGCATGAATCCTCCGTCAAAGAAGAAAATCACCAATGGCAATTAAATATGAATAAACACAAAGCACATTCAAATGACCACCCCGAGGCGCCCGAAGGAGACCGACTTTAACCAGACTCACACTTACCCTCCTCAACATAGACCTGAACCACCTTTGTGTCCAACCACGTAAGACAGACCTTCCCTTGAATGTTGTTTTGTTAAAAATCAGAAGCTTAAAATAACAGTACAGTATTTGAACCTCTAAATTGTTTAATATATTTCTCACTGTCCTGCACTAAGACTTTTATCTTAGGTCAGAACAAAAGAATTCCAGGCCCATGCTAGTGTCAGATACAGAGATTTTTGAAGTGACGTAAGGACAATAACAATTATATGTTGGAAGGTTATTTCTGAAGAGCAGGAAGTTCGGGGGGTGTGGGTGGGTAGAGAAATCAAATTGTGTTCCAAGAATAAAAAGGAAAACTTTTAAAAAGTTTTTTAAATGCACTTCTCCATTTTATCTTTCTTCCCCAAGACCAAAGGCAAAGATCTTGTATTGTGATTCTTTTACACCAAAAGAATTCATGTATCTATAAAATTGTTATTATTCTCCAAAATAGTAAAACTACAAGATTTTACTAATGAAACATAAAAATGAAAACATTAACCAAAGTGTCCCTCAGTTCAATTGCAAGATACATAAACCACTATCTGACAGCGTCAGTTTTCCATGGCAACAAAGTGTCACAAACAGGAATGGCACGCTTGAAAGATTCCTTTAATAGATTCACCACAGTTGAAAAGCTTAGCAGGATGTGACCAAATACAGTGATCATCGTTGCAGGAATTGTATAAAGAAATCAACTCCTTAAGCACTCCGTGTTGCAGTTTCAGTTAATTATCAACTAGAACAAGAAATAAAATAGACCTTGGCTATCAAGCCAAGACCGGAGTTTTCAGGAATGAATCATTTTGCCCACTGTATGGGAATGGGACAGGACTTCCACAGAAAATCCCACACACCTGCCTCAGCTTACTAGTACAAGTATAGAAGTGGCAACAGTGGTGCCACCATCTCAGGAAGATGAACTGCTGTTCCCACTGCTGCTGCACATGGTCATGCAGTTCGCCTTTTCCAGGCTGCAATTTGGGAGGTTGAAAATAATCATATAGAAGGCTTTTTGTTGGTGTTGCTACACTTCTAACTAATCTAGGAGCCTTAAATAGTTTCATTACAAGCTGGGTTTATGACATCTCTATCATACAGAAACTACTGTATTTAAACCTAAGTTTAAAGCACTATTCCAATACAGAAGAAATTTACTTTTATGATTACTTAATCTCCCCGAGCTCAAATAAGGTTATGCAAACAAACCTGCATTTGTCAGAGTACAGAACAGTATCAAAACTATCTTTTGTCAAAGATAAATGAGGCTATTCCATTTGCCAACACATTTTTCCCACTGCCTCCAACAGCTGTAACCTGCCAACGACAGCAGCAGTAAGTTAACTGCCAAGTCAACCCCACAAGTTTTTATTCATTTAAATTAAGAACAATGTACTTCTTAAGCACTGCTCCCTCTCCTTTTCTTGACAGTACAAAACACATCATGTATACTTAGCATCTAGTATACTCCCACTCAAGCTGTAGAGTATAGCAGCATCCAAGCATCCACAATTTTCTGCACTGAGGCATAAATGGACCGTAATTCGTCAGTCAGTTTGCTTATGCAAAGTAGGTATTACAGGTCACACACATGGCAGGAGAATAGTGTGCAGAAGGTATCTTGGAGATAAAAATCTGTGTGAATCTACAACAGAAAAGGTATGGTTTTAACCTAGAAAAGAAATCAAACCCCACAGCTGTCTTCAAGAAACTATAGCATGTCAAATTAAGCTTTGCTTATGCTTAGATGACCTTTCCTGGAAGGGCTGTAGCTATTTTTTTTAATCCCTTCCAATTTCAGCTTTTTCTAAACAGACTAGAAAAGAACTAAGCCTGCAGATGTGCATTTTGACTAGTGTTTTATAGAAAAAATAACTTCATCTGTGAAGCTCGTGAAGAAGATACTCAAACCAACAGCTTCTCTGCTACCTGTGCTCTTTCTCCTCACTATGACTGCACTTTGTTACTTGCACTAATGGCACAGATGAGAGCCAGCCTAAGAACGGGAATTTAAAGAGCTCTAATGTTTTATATCCCATTACTTTAAGTGTCACATGCAAAATTAAGCTAGTATAAATAGCTCTCTACTACATGCAGGGGAACTAAAATAAGATCTTGCATACTGGATGTCTAGTATCAGAGACCATGTTTGTGAAAATGACTGTACAACAGGTACCGCATCCCTAGTGGCAAAAGTTCCTTCAAGGGGAGAATCCAGCAGGCACAAGACTGTACAAACTCGTATTAGGTTTTCCGGTACTGTGCAGTGTGTGGGCATCTGCACCAAGGGAGTAGCCCATAGAAGAAGGAGTAAGAGGAACCCTACACAGAACAAAATTTGGCATGTGATAAACATAAGGACAGAGGTCGTTTGGCACCAGACACACAGTACCTAAACTAGATAAATCATTTTATTCAAGCAAGTTAAGTCAGATAACACCTAAAGCTTTAGAGTAATTTCTCTTGTCTGCTTATGTTTCTGGAACATTAAAGAAAAAAAGAAAAAAAGGAGAAAAAAAGGCTCGTTAACCAAGTGTTTAACTGCTGCTCTGTACTGCTGAGCTCAGCACTCCTTTAGCTGTAATCTGACATGCTTTGCAAAGCTGGTGATTGTGAGCGTGAAAGGGCTGAGCATTGAACAGAACCTGACTCTGAATTTGTTTCTCTGCAGCTGTCTCAGCTGTGCTGCCAGGAGAAAGCAAAAAGCAGTGACACCCCAATGAACTGCTGGTGAACCAGGAAAGCAAGCAGAAACCACAAGCGTGAAAGTACATGCAATGAGCCTGCATCATAAAGAAAAGACTATTTTGAGCAATATTCTTTTCTTAGCAGGAAGGCTAAAGGGCTCAAAAGCAAGTGCTTAAAGACTTGCATGTATTTTGGAATATCTGAGCACGTCTATATGTGGTCTGAAGAACTCTGTGTTCAGCAATTGGGGGGGGGTGTAAGTATTCTCAATGTATCCTCAGAAAAAACAAAATTAGGCCTTTTATGGTTTGGGAGTTTGATTTGGGGGGTGAATATATTGAAACATTAATTGGATTTGGAATAAGGAAAGTTACTGGTGTGGCATTCTCTCTAAAGAACCAGCTCTTGAAATCATGCTTACAAAGAGATCTCCAGCTTTCAGAAGTAAGAACACTAAAATTTTCATTTTTTTCAGCTGCAAGGAAAAAAAACCCAACCAAATAAAAAGAAACCCGAACCAACCCAAATCTTAAAGCCAGAAAAATCTTGTTTGAGCTTTACAAGTCTGCAAGCCCATTGCATTAACGTCTAATTAGTAACTTCCTGCTATTTAGATTTGTTAGTACTGAAGGGAAAGATAAGTTATCTTCATCAAAGGCAAAATTAGCTTAATGAGGATAATTAAAATGTGGTTAAATGAGCCCCCTTCAAGATACATTTATGGAACAAAGACATAAAATCTTGACACAAAATAGGCAAGGTTATATGATCTCCTAATTTTTGTCCAACAACAAAAGTGGCATACAGCAATAACATACCATATCTGACACTGCAACAGAGTTGACATTTTTAGACGGCTAACAAACCTCCACTTACCCAACTGATGCAGTTTGTCAAAATTTATCTTGGCTCTGCAGTGGTAGCATTCATATCCTTTAATTGAAACAAACAACTGAACATTGAAAATTCATTACAGTGATTCAAACACAGAGTAGAGGCAGAAATTAAATAATTAAACGTTAAACATGAACTATAAAGTATGGAAGAGAAAGAAGTTAACAGAAAACAAATGGGTTAAAATCTTGACCTATCAAAGCTGCTGTATAGTGGTTTAATTTACCAATCCCCACTCTTTTTTGCTGTTGTCTTACACCACTAAGCTTTGTACACCATTACAGCTTTGTATCCCATGATGCCTGTAACACTATCTCAGCCAGTGTCAGTTTTCTAACACATCTGAGACACTGTTGTTACTAGGCTAGAATTATTTCATAGTGACAGCTCAGAGCAGGATATGAAGAATATATCTTGACCTTCCTAATCTTCCCGGTCAGAAAGAATGAACAACAGCTTCATGTGCTACTTATCTTCTTTCCTAACTACTGTTCAGGCCTCATCCAGCTTACTCCACTAGCTTGCAAAGCTTGGCAGAACATTAGCAAAGGACAGGTACAGTCAAAACAGCAAGCAGGTCTAAACTGTACAGCATTTTTCTCTGGGGTACTGTGAAGTTGTCTAGTATCTCCTCGTAACAGTGGAAAGTAGAAACTAGACAGGGAGAGCACTAACTCTGCTCATCTCACGGACCACAGTCCACCTGCAAAATGGCAACTTGATGTTTTAGAACTTTGTTTTGGTTATTTGCAGAATAGTTATTTGCTTTCAATAATGAAAGCAACAGAATCAATGTCATATTCTCTCCTCCTCCCTCCTCTCCCATGCAATTACACTAAAGTTTTAAGATTCTTGACATAAATTCTTCTATTGCTAAGAATGAATACAAGGAACAACTAACTGTTTGACTTTTTTTCTGGATGTATACCTACCTACTGCACTTCCTAAAAAGCAAAAAGTCTCATCTTCAATCCTGTATGTGTCTTAGTGATCCATACGGAAATCAATGAAAGGTACACTAGTTACAAGAGCAGACCCAAGTACCTAGTTCATCTACCAAAAACTATAGTTAAACACTACTGAAACAGTACAGCATTCCATATTGATGCTACACTAAAAAGCTAGTCTTAGAGGCTAGTTTCACTGTATGTTGTTGAAAATGCACCACAGCAAATCTGCATAACTCCCTCATGTACAGTACATATACTCCCTCATCACATGGCACCCAGAAGGGGTAACTATTTCATATCAATGTCACTTTTACAGACTGGTGACTGCTTTATAGCACCTGCATCTGTAACAGCTTTCTTTCTAGCTGTGTAGCATGCATCTATCACATGCGGTTACATCTCACTGCTTGATGACTTCTTTTGAAATGTACTATACTATGCCTCTCCAAAGTAGAAAAATGCAGAGCATTCAAGCGTCATTCAATGAGTGCTCAGCATATACCCCATTTCTTCACTTGCCTTACGAGAACAGCAACAACACAGATAAAACTGAAACCTTGCAAAAGCATCATTCTTGGACATTCAGCTGAAAAAAAAAAAACAACCCACAAATATTCTACTTATGAAATAAGTTCAACATTTGCACACCTGGTTTTACAAAATCAAAAGAGCAAAGGATTTCAAATGATGATACTCCACATTCTTAAGCAAAATAAGCTACCAAATGACAGCCTTAATACTGACCAAACAAAGTAAAGGTTCTACTTTTCTTCATATAAGCACTAGAAACGTCACATGTAACTCTTCAGTGAGCTTATTCTTTGGAAAGCGGAATGCTCATATCCTGTATGTGCCATATTCTGTTGTGTGATCACAGATCAGTGTCCTCAGTTACCTGTCCTCAGCCTACCTGCAAGCTGAGCAGCACAGTATCGTTTTTTTGCCTGTGGATAAGACAGCATTTAAAAACCAAATAAAAACAAGATTACGGGATATAAAATACCATAAAGCTAAATTCAGGGACTAGTCAGAAACAGCGAGTCAAGTTACTCAGCAGCACAAAAGGCCTCTGTGTTTAAGAACCTGCCTTTTAAAGAGGTACTGTGTATTTCTTCCCTGCAAATTAACTGCTGTTACTGTAAGTTGGATTTACCAAAGCAGGGATGCTGCTCACTACCAGATTGTTAAACAAATCTGACAATTAGGCTGGAGATGGAATTGCCCCAATTGCCCTAGCAAATGAAACTTTAAGTAAATGACTGCTTTTTCTCTGTTCCAAAACACAAAGTAGTGGGCAAGACATTTAAAGATCCCTTTCTTCTGTATTTCTATTATCCAGTGCCTCCAAATGTCTTAAATACCTGGAAGGTGGGACCAGAATCCGGTTCCTCAATACCAGCTTTTCTAACTTGCATTAATTCTTAACCTCTCTTTCTTTATAGTGCAAGGTTACTTGCAAGGCTACATCTGCATTAGCTGTCCAACCCCCTCCATCTCAGTACAGGAAATGCACTAACGTTAACCGCATGCCATTCAGCAGCCCACAGTACAGCATGAGTTACTCTGTGCTGTGTGCTGCAGCTTTCCAGAACTCCCACTGCTGTAGCCTTGTGAATCAAAACGGATGTTGGCAAACTGCAGTAACTGCAAATAAAGTTTGTTCACTGTCTCCTAAGTCTTCCTGAAAACTCTGTGCACAGAAATTCATGCATTTTACTTAGCTACACTGTAAAGCTGGCACTACTGAGAGGTAGAGGGAACAAACTGCTGGCACTGCCTACAGAGAGGTAGAGGGGACAAACTACAGAACCATTTCCTGGCAGATAAACTGATCTATTAAACAGAAAAGGCTTGGTTTAACCAAGTTCTATTGCCCAAACCAGAGTGAAAGCTTCAGGACACCTTCTTAACAACTGCAGTTCAGAAGCAGGGCAAGGAAAGAGCATATAAAAAATAAAAGCAGAGGAAGCACTACAAATGCTTCCACTTCATCTAACATCTCTAGATTGGCTTGGGGAGCTGTTGCTACACAAACTCTGCCTGTTCCCACCACACACAGTAAGTCTCACTCTCTGCTACAACAGACTAACAAAGCAGCATGGCAAGCTTTACCAACCGAGTATCAGTGACCTCCCCACCTCAAGCTAAGAGAAGTAACAAGTTTGCCTGAGAACATACAACTTCCTGAAATGAAACCGTATACAAGCAGAAAACCTTCATCTACACACATTTCACCTGAAGTCATGCAAAGTTCTGCTATATTAGCTCTTGTTTCCAAAGCAATAGAACATGATTCAAATTCCTGCCAGTGTCTTTTCCAATAAAAACTGAGTGATAATTGTAAGAAGGAAAGCAGAGACCAAGGTGAAGCAATTTCAAAAGGTACTAAGCTGAAAGCAGGAAGTAAATTAAACTCCATCCTAAAACAAAAAATTAAAATACCCTTAAAGGTTTGTGGGGTTTACTTGGATTTTTTGTTTTTTTTGAATTAAAAAATGTTTTCCCTTTTTGTATGACCTGTGCATTAAAATCAACTCTCACAAGACCGTACCCAAGAGTCTAAAAATCTCATCTGGCCCAGCACTAACTGTTCTGATTGGAAATCAAGGGTGTTCCCTAGCCCAAGGAGAAGTGATGAAAAAAAATCCCTGCTGCTTAAAGATATGAAATGGAAAACATAACATACTACCTCTTTAGCTCGTATTGTAATGCCAAGCAATGTTGTATTTGGAACAAACCCCAGAAACTTAATAAAATTAACAACTTGAATGTTCTGAGAACCGATATGCTTGAGCAAGCCTTGAGCATACCCTGGGATTCAGCAGTGCACTTTGATCATGAAAAAGTAATATTAAAGACCATCAGCAGTATAATTGTTACAGCTTTAAGTGTCATCTTCAAAAAGAACAGTAATGTAAAAGACCATGCATGCAGATTTCAGCTGTCAGTTGGACTTGACTCTCCACCACTAAAACCTGACTCATTTGTGGTGAATAGGAGAATTCTTCACCAATTACAAGAAATAATTGGCCAAGAAGTCATGAGCTCTTTGTAAAGAGAGTTAAACACACATGGCAATTACAGATCTGTACTTCTGGTATTGCAATGGTACACATTAGATCCATAAAATAAGTGCATGTACAAACATGTCACTAGGAAGCTGAATTCCTCAGTTCTGCATAATGCAAAATAGGCAACAGAATTTTATTTATTTCCTTTGAAGTTGTGCTTGTCTATAAAGCATGGCTTGAACTCCACCAATGAAAAAAAAAGGTGGCGACATAGATGAACAGCAAATAAGGGAGGCAGTTACATATGACCCTCCAGCTTCCTTACTGCACCCTCGGGGCAGGCAGAGAAAAGAATGTGGGCACATGCCTCAGCTGCTTCCACGCACCATCTGGTGGCCATGGCTGCACAGACAGGGGATTGTCGCAAATGACCTGTGACCTGAGAAATTCACGGACTTCTGAAGACAGAATCATAGAATAGTTAGGGTTGGAAAGGACCTTAAGATCATCCAGTTCCAACCCCCCTGCCATGGGCAGGGACACTTCACACTAAACCATCTCTCCCAAGGCTTTGTCCAACCTGGCCTTGAACACTGCCAGGGATGGAGCATTCACAACTTCCATGGGCAACCCACTCCAGTGCCTCACCACCCTTACACTAAAGAACTTCCTCCTTATATCCAATCTAAGCTTCCCCTGTTTAAGTTCTAACCCATTACCCTTTGTCCTGTCACTGCAGTCCCTAATGAAGAGTCCCTCCCCAGCATCCCTATAGGCCCCCTGCAGATGCTGGAAGGCTGCTATGAGGTCTCCACGCAGCCTTCTCTTCTCCAGGCTGAACAGCCCCAACTTCCTCAGCCTGTCTTCATATGGGAGGTGCTCCAGTCCCCTGATCATCCTCGTGGCCTCCTCTGGACTTGTTCTAACAGTTCCGTGTTCTTTTTATGTTGAGGACACCAGAACTGCACACAATGCTCCAAGTGAGGTCTCACGAGAGCAGAGTAGAGGGGCAGGATCACCTCCTTTGATCTGCTGGTCACACTCCTTTAGATGCAGCCCAGGAATCCAGTTATAAATGTGGAACTAAAAGAACAGAGGCCATCAGTATTTTAATAATAATATAAAGAATAGCTTTTCCAGCATCTAAATTTCAGTGGTGTGTTGACAGTATTATTAATATTATATTTAATCAGTAATTCTTCACATCTTTTTTTTTAATGAGAATTTTATCTCTAAGTTACTGGTTTTGACAGATGTATGAACAAATATTTTCCTACTCTTTAACACAAGTAACTTCACCTTGATTTCTTTGCAATAGAGCTGTAACATCTTAGCCCAGTGTTTGCTTCTATAAGGAGCATTTCATGTCAATACCATCATTTAATTAAGCTTTATAGTCTCACCCTCCCACACAATTTGTTCTTTAAAGCCCTCTGGTTGGAGGTGAGAGGGAAGTACGAAGATACGTAAAGAAGGAAGGGATATCTCCTCAAAGGAATGGGAGCCCAACTTAAGTTCACATCTAAAAATTAATCCCCAACTGCTTTCAAAAAAAACCCAACAAAAACCCACAAAAAAAAACAAAAGCGGGGGGGGGGGGCGAACACCACCACTCAAAAAATCCCCCAAGAAAGTCACCTTTAACTCAGCAGGAACTTGTCTCCTTCCCAAAATGTGTTTATAGGCTATTGTCTACTTTTCCCCAGAGGAATATATATCAGCAACAGGTACATCCATCCCTTTATGTACTGTCTAAGCACTTAGCACTAGCCTTAGCCTTGTAAGACTTACTTTTTGCAGAATAATCTTCATTCAGCTGCTTGCTGAGGTCTTTGCCTTGCAGCTGATTTTGAGCTTTCTAATGTAAATTCTGCTTTAGCCTGTGACTCCTTACAGCTTACACTGTGAAAGGACTGGCTTAGAATTTCTAAGTACAAACTTCAAACAAAATAAATAGGCTGCCTAATTAAACATTAATTTTAGGAAAGACTTACTTCAGTGTTTCCTGAACTGCCCTAATCAAATGTCATGTACTCTTTTAAAGCAATATCCTCCTAACCCACATTAACATCTTCATTGAAAATACACAGATTTTAAGTTAATTCAAATTACTGCATTTTATATGCCAGATTCATCTCAAGGAAGCTAAAAAAGTATTTCTAAGGGCAAGAATATTTTTAGTTTATATATAAGCAACTGTTAAAATAAATAGGGCATGAGAAACACTGTCAAGTTTTTTGTGGTTTTATTTATTTATTTTTAAACTACTTGGCATAACTCTCAGTGTTAAAAGGCCAAAAGACCGAACTGGACAAACCTAAACTCTAGACACATATTCCAACATGGAAATCCTCTTACAATCTTCAAATAACCAATTCATGAACACCTTCACATCACATTCCTTTTTCTTTTTCTAAGCAGAAGAACCTTTTCAAGCATGTATCTGCTTTGTTCTTTCTTCTTTAAAGAAAACCACCCAAAAAAGCCTTTACTTTTTTAACCGACAATAGTCTTCAAGAACACTTACAAGGGACAGGCCTCCCTTTCTCCTTTTAAAGGATTACTGTTTTCATGATGAGTTTTACAATGAGGAAATAGATTATCTTTCACAGAATATGAATACTATTAGAATATCATTGTGGAAAGCGGCTGTATCATTCATTCAGTTAGCTATATGGTGTTTATACTTAACATAACAAAGCACAAAATGAAAATAGAGAACAAAAGCCAGACTGTGTTGTCTTCAGTATTCTGAAAGTTATATACAGTCTGCTCTGGAGGCAGAAAAACAAGGACTGTAGGGAGAGGTAGGGGGTGTCCAAGTTTTCTTAAAGAGTATCACTTTACAAACAAAAATTACATCAAAATACATACATTTGAAGTGAGCACTTGAGAACTGAAAAGCAAAAACTTGCTAATCACACAGTCTAATAAAACTGATGTTGAAAACAGCTGTAATTCCCAGTAGAGCTGTAAATACTGCTTCTAAAAACATAGGAAAAATGAAACCTTACTGGAAAAGATATTGACAAATATTGAGAAACTTCCCAAAGCATCCCTTACAGAGATGAAAGCTGTGCATGAAAGGTTTATTATCTGCTGCTCCAGTTGCACTGGATCATAACCACTGACAGAAAATGTAAGCCACAAATATATGGATGAGGAGAAGGCACGTAGTACGGCTACGAAGTTACAAAACTCTCCATGCCAAAGAACAGTCCTTTGAAGGTATCATTGGTTGTTAGAACAAAAATAATCCTTTGGCTTCTTTGCTCAGAAACCAACCACTGGGTGCAACCTACCCACTAACAAGTTGTGCTTTGCATGGTGCCAGCCTGGTTAACCATGTCCTATCTCTGCCCTCACCTGACAAGAGCTGGTTTGCCCCAGAGGAGGTGAGCATGGTAAAGCCGGCCAGGAAGGACTTCAGTACAAGCATGAGCACTAAGGAGCAATCAGGCATTGCGCTTCTTTGTTTGTAAATCATTGGTTCTCCTCGAGCCCATTTTGCGTTGAGTTGCTTGGTGCTACTACAAGCAAAGTGCAGGAGCAAAAAATAAACAAAAATTAGGGAGTTGGATCTTTGCTCTCTACCTGAATTCCAGCTGGCAAGCAGATTTTAAAACCAACATAGGACATACCTGCCTCTTGTGTACTTGCCATACTGGATCACAGGTAGCACTTAGTTCCACAATTACAACTTTATGCTTACGGCTCATTATTCCCATTAGGAAATTCCCATTAGTTTAAGCTTTCATACTTTTTCTCAAAAAAGACAAAACCAAACAAACAAAAAAAACCTAACCAAAAATCCCAAAACCCCAAAAGTCAAACAAAAAAATACCAAAACCAAACAAAACAAGAATAAAACCAAACAAAAAAACAAGACAAAAAGAACCCCAAATATCCCCCCAAAAACCCCAAAATAATCCCTCCCCTCCCCAGTCTGTTGGTCCTATGAGCCAACATGTTAAAAGCTTCTGGATATAATGAGCAAATGCAAATATAACATATTAAAGCTGCCATAGTAAAAGATGATACCATTTTCACAATCAGATGTTTAAAACAAGGATCTTCTACACAGCAATTACCTACAGTGAGATTATGGGTGTATCTGCATTCAGAAAGTCCTTGGTTGACAGTAAAAATAAACCCAAAGTCTCTTGGTAGAAATTTAAAGGAATTTGTATCAGTCTAAGAGTCTGAGACTGCCATTCTCCAGGGCAAATGGATCAAATCTAAGTATACTAACATATAAACAAATGAAACGGAAATGATTCTTCATTTTTCCCTCAGCAACATCTTAAGTAAAACATGCCCAGTCATCTGTTTCTGGTGCAAGCTACAGCACCAACAGTTTTTGCAGAAAGCAGACTGTTAAACATTCTCACAAGTGTGTGCGTGTGGCTTCTTTTCTTAAGGCACTGCTCACTCAAGTGTTTCAGCACTTACCTGCCTGAGATGAAAATAAGTTAGCAAGCCACACAGAATCACCACTTATCAGCTCAATCATGGAACGTTACGGTGCAATGGAATAGAATTTACCTTAAGCCACTTCTGTGGTTAAGACTTGGCACATTATCTTGCATTGGACTTAGGATAATAATGTGCACGTGCTTGCTACCATCTCATCTGACAAGCATCTGTTCTTTTAAATACAGTATCTTCATCTGAAGCAGCAGGATGATACTTTTGTGTTTTCACAGGTAAAGTACATACCTAGGATTTGAACACAGGACATTAAAGTACAGCTACTGAAGAGCTGTTCTGTATTAACCAACAGCAAGCAGACCACTAGTCAGTAACAAACACAGGCTAAAAATACATTTTTACTAGGGTCTTATACCAATGCACGGTACCTTTCTGTTTCCAAGGAAAGAAAACCACATGCTCTTTCATCCAGTAGCAATATTCTGCTACGCTGCTAAATACATAAAAATTTAAACAGCTCAGTAGCACAACCTCAGCAATTTATGTCCTAATGATTTGAATGGTATCCTCACTCCACAGTCACAAAGTTGTATTGCTGTGCTATAGTGCAGTAAAATGACCATAGCAGCCATGCTAGAGCCAGCTTTCACGGCTTCAAGTTTTCAAAGCCTCTCGAGAAGCCTGGACACTTGTTCATTTAAGTAACCCACACTGACCTCTGTGTTACTATTTGAGTACTGTTGTACTCAGTCCAGCTGGATTAAAGCTAACTAGTGATATGCCTTCTGAACATAGCACAGCCATAACCTCAAGCTGCTGGGACCATTAGGGAGAATGTCCTCACTCTCAAGTGGAACAACCTATTTCTGGGTTATACCAAATGGATGTTAATACTCCTGCAGTAACGAAACACCAGTTTACATCAGCACCTGTCTTCAGCAAAGAGAAGGCTAGCAATAGCTTTCACAGTTACTCCTAAAATGCTGCCCTGCTCAAATCACTTTTCAATGGTGCATCAGGCTGTCTGGCAAAGAGAAGGAAAGAGCATGCACAGGGAAGAGTGACATCAGGTGGGGGAGGAGAAGACAACAGTCAGCTATTACATAAACAAGAACTGGTTTTTGCTCCTGGAAGGGACTGGTCTCCTTTTATCACCATCTTTCACACCATCCCCCCTACACTGCAAGGTCTCAAAGCACACACAACATGCTACCAATTTAACAGCTACAGCAAACAAGGAGCAAGGGAGGCAGCAGGTGTATCTTTCAGTCTCTGATGGATTTAGTATCAGCTAATATGCACTCAGGTTCAGAAAAACACAACTGCCAATCTAAACAAGTTAGTTCTTTGCTTTGTGTACATGCAGATCTGACAACTACAGTTTGCTGAAAAGGAAGGCATTAGTTCTACCTACAACATGGTGTGAACAGACTGCAACAGCACAGAACTAGCTACCCTGAAATACACACAACAGCACCACCAGATGATGAAAGCTCCACACTTCAGAGAAGGGAACACAGAGCTAAGCAGGAAGTGACAGCTCAATAAACACAGCCCTGCCAAAAAAAAAAGGAAAATGCAAGCCAAGGAAAGAGCAACTGGGATAATGGTAAATACTGTGTTTGCCATCCATCACCTGGTCCTCCCCAGGACCAGCCACCAGCCCACTGGCCTAGACACCACTCTGCCGCCCAGAGTGCCACAAAGCCTATGTGCCTAGTGCTGCCACCATGTAGGAGCTGGTGTGGCGCTTCCCAATGGGTATTTCTTTAGCCAGGCATATCAATTTAGTAAACTGATCTGATACAGCAGTCTTGATTTTCGAAATATTCCAAAGTCCTGAGTAATCTGAGTATTATCACTGGTGGTAGCAGTAGTGATTTGTGTTATACCTTAGTTACTAAACTGTTCTTATCTCAACCCGTGGGAGTTGCATTCTTTTCGATTCTCCTCTCCGTCCCTCCGGGAGTAGGGGGAGGGAAAGAAGGGGGGGGGGGGGGTGTGAGTGAACGAGTTACCTGACTGGGTTTAAACCACGACAGCCATTTACTGACAGCATCAACGCTGATCCATGTATAAAGTGCAATTTGACTAGAAAGAGGATTTTCTAGCAATGTGCCACTGCATAATATTCTCCCCTGTGCAGAAGTAGTAAGGGAGTGCACTGCAAAACATTTATTCTAGACTATAACTAGAAGGACCTCCTAGGGGTAGAAAGGATCAGCACGGCAAGAGTTCAATTAAAGGTCCTCACAAAACAGCCTACTAACAACTTTCTTTCCACAAGGATGTGTTGTGGAGGAGAAAGACACAAAACAACAGAATGCAGAAACCACCACCACAAGAGCACAGAGCAAAGGACATTTACCTTCAGAAGCTTACTGCACCTGGGCTAGTAACCGGGCAGCTGAAGGAGGAGCTATTTCATAAGTTTCTGGGGGTCTTCAGATCAGTGCTGCAGCAGAAGCCTCAGTCCAGTAACAGGAAGAGTCCTCAAGGGAAGGGAGACCAGACTGTGGGCTCAAGGTGAGTACTTAAGCAGCAGTCACTTCCTCAACAAGCACCACCAAGTCCTGAGACCACTTTCCAAGAAAAAACACCAGATTATGTCTTGGGCACAACCAGAGTAGGAGAAAAGGAAGGTGACATCCTCCTAGTGGAGAATCCAGGTCCAATCCAGGCAATTCAGGACCAAGACGGGAACCTTAAGCCCCCAGAAGCCTTCCTCCGTTACCAGCCGGCTGACGCTGCTGAGAGTGACCAGAGGCTTCCCAGGCTGCTTCCTTCAGCTCCTGCCTTTAGAGCATCCTCAGCCACCCTCTTCTACCAGCCACGTTCCAGGACAGACTCTAGTGCTCAGTTTCCCCTTGTCCCCCGGCTTCCTGAGACTTTGCTCGGCCTTCCGACACCAGGGCGTTCGAGAGCTCCGTCACCTACAGAGCTGACCGGTGCCAGGGAACAAAGACCTCGGTTCACAGTGACGCTGTGCATGGCCACAGCCCTTTGGCCAGCTCCACTCGAGCACCGCTGCTCGGGAGTGCCTCGGAGCTCACCGTGCAATCCCCCTGAAGAGCACGACCTGCTCTGACCATGCCCACGCCTCGCGTCTTCCCAATCACAGCGGTCAAGAGGAAGGGGACAAAGTGCTGGCCCCGAGTCCTCTTTTGCGCCCTCGATACCTCCTTCCCTTCCTCAAAAGCCTGACAGGTTCCCTCCCAGCTTCCCCTGCCTTGCTCAGAGAGGACGCTGCCCCCTACTCCACTGAATCAGTTTTCAAGGTGCATTAAGACCTATCAGGAAGGCACTTGGGGTGCACAGCACCTGTAAGACCACCTGTAGTTTGCCTGAAGAGCAAAGGGCTGTTTGAACCTGTACAATCACCCTGTGGGACTTCCTTCATGCCTTGTCCCCTATTATTCTTTGATTCAACCTTCCAGCCCTCCACCAACTTGCAACTGGGCTGGGGCCAGGCAAGTCCTGATGGAGCCTCTCTGCTCAGCACATATGCTCATTGGGTGTAGGAATGAGACCTTGTACGTACTAATATCCTTCATTCAACAGCAAGCATCCCACACCAGCAAGATCTGTCCTTGATATTTATTGATGTTCACACTGAATTAAGAAGTTAAGAAATCAACTCTGAAGAAATACACATGTACCCATTTCAGACATCTTCCCTGCTAATATATGTGTTTTCATAAAGTTTTGGCAAATTTTTACTCAGGAAATAATGCATTCCAAATATCTGTAAAGCAATCTGAAACAGATCTCTATTATGTTGGGCAGACTACAGTATAGATGGTCTTACAGACACAGAGCTACCTGCCTTTGGACAACACTACTTGGCACTGGGGTCTGAGAACACAGCAAAATAACCTGGGTTGCTTTGTTGCGTGTTCACATTATAACAAGAAAAAAAAAAAACAACAAACAAACAAATAAACCAAACCAAAATGCCAAAACAAACAAACAAAAAAAAACCCACACCAAAAGAGTTCACCACAAACATGCAAAACAAAGACTTTTCCAATATTATTATTGGAATATTCCAATTCCAATATTATTCTGAAACTAAATTTCTTCTGCAACTTCTCCAAAGAAAAAAACCACAAAACTGGTCTTATCTGACCAGTAAGATCAGAAATATTTATTGTTTTGCTTTCACTTTCCTTCTTGCATCCTTATGCTTCCTCCGGCATTCCTGAAAAGATTCAAATTTGAGCACAACATTATGAGATGCTTGGAAGTTCATGTGTCCTTTCTTTATACTTTTTTACATGAAATAACTGGTCCTATACAATACAGACATTCAGTAACTTACCTGACTGAACATCACAACATGATGTCATGAATACATTTATTATAAAACTTTTCAGTCCTCCAGTAATTAAAAAGCTTTAAGCCCATCTAAAGATCGTAAATTATTTTTCAGTGCAAATTAAGGAAATAAACAGCTGTGTTCCCCCATCATGTGGAGCTTTTAGCCAGTTACCGAGTAAGAGATGTTAAAACGCTCACCTCAAGCAATAATCTACGCCTGTCTTCCCAACCATCTCTTTCTTCACTGAGGTCTACCGATTTACAAAATAACTTCGGGCCCTCTGCACAAAAAGAATAAATTAACGTGGTTACACCCTTCTGAATATGCTCCTCTTTGTAACTCTCATAAGCGACACAGCAACAAAGTCAGAAGGCCTGTTCTTCATATTCCCCTCTCGCCCGCCCCAACACCGGGGCCTCCAACAGAAATGTTATGTATTACAGCCTTGCGTCCTAAGAAAAACGAACGGCAGCAGCAGCTTCCCCTGATATGCTCAAATATAGACCGCAGTGAAACAGCATTTGTTTCATTAGAAGCTCAGCACCACTATCCCGCATCTGCCAAGAAATTGGCTAGAATATCAAAAGCAATTGCTTTGGTGGCCTACGGGTAGTTGATTTGTTTGTGGTTTGAGGCTTTTGGTTGTTGGTTTGTTGTTTTCTTTGCTTCAGGGCTTGTTTGGTTTTATTTTGGGTTTTTTTTTTGGGTTTTTGTTTTCACTTTGAATTTAATGACATTAACAAGAAAAACCCCACAATATTTTGGATCAAAAACCTTGTGGGCATATGTGACTGATACGAATAGTCAATATTTTTAACAAGAACTTCAGAAACACTGGAAACAATTAAGAATCGGATATATGCCTGAAAGGATCCAAAATATCTAGATAACTTGTCAAAAAGAGGGTGACCAAGTCACGTTATACCTCTTAGGCGTTCATCATCTTTGGAGAAGAAGAAAGATCTAGCACGTTCTGTCTGTGGTAAAGAGAAAAAACTAGAAAAAAACACAAAGGAAATTCAGCATCGTAAGAGTTAGTGTTAAATTCCATTAGCCCAAGTTCAAGCTGCAAGGCTGTAAGGCTCCAGAGAAATAGTATCTCGGGCAGGACACTATACCACAGTAACCCAATACAACCTCCTATAAAAAAACCTTTCTGAAGAAAACATCACATGCGATTTGACTTTGGGCCAAGCCCACTACCCAGCTGAGTTCTCCTCACTGAGCTAGAAAGTCAGCTTTTCTTCTCAACAATCACGTGTGGCATTGGCATTTTTGACTACTACATTCTGTGAAGCAAGGAATGCTTTCCACAGGCGACTGCACTTGTCCAGAGATGTGGAATGAAGATGTCAGTCTCCCCGTGAGCCAGGTGCTGTTATTAATGTTCCCATAGTATCAACCCACCACAACCAAGTAGACAACAACTACAAATAAAACTTGCATTTCTTTGTCCCTTTTGCTTTCTGATGCCTCTGGTTCATCATCACCCTCAGAACTGCTGTCTTGGAAACGTGGATCTTCTTGCCATTTGACTTTCACAGGTTTTATTGTTTCAAGTATGTAGGGCTCTGCAATAAGAGCACAATTGAAAAAGAAAAATTGTCAGATTATTAACATACTTGCCAATACTAATACCTACTTCAGAGTGAAATAATTACATTGGAAATGACAGCTTTAAGAAGAACAGAAACCTCCCCTCCCAGGTTTTATATGTCCTCAGGGTAGGTATGAATTGAGGTTTGCTTTCTCATATGTCACAGATTTCGCCTTCAAAATTTGTAACTCGGGTCATCACACCATAGGCAAAGAGTGCAGTAGTCATTTCAGGGCTTGTTATCAGGGTCCTGGGCTCTATCAGTTCTCGCCAACCTCACAATCATCAGCTGATTTGGAAGTAAATGTGCCTCTTCATATTTTTATCTTGCAGAAGTTGTAATGAAAGCTGTCTTGCGCTGTGATCTATCTTAAAAAGCTCGTTTGCAAATAAATTCATAATGCCATACTCTTTGTTTAAGCTGTATTATTTTCATGTGTGTATTCCTCCCTGTACTACACACAGGCAATTGTTGAACTCTGACAGCATAATTTATTTAAAATTTTGATGGTTTACATGAAATCGCATTTGACTTTTATGTCATCTTTTTCCCTATTTAAGAAATTTAGTGGATGACAGCAAGTTTATCCACCACTGTTCAAAAAACAGTTAAATTATAGATCTTTCTCAAAACATTCCTCTCAAAATTCCTGGGATACAAGCATGGATTAACTCTGATTAAACTAGAATCTTGACAAGCATCAGAGAAGATTGTAGCAATTATTACTGATTTCTGCCTCTGAAAGTCACCTGGGCCATGAATTTCTCTACATGATACAACTCTACGGTATCTGACATAAGCTACCCATCACAAGTTGCACTATTATTATCCATGTTCTGCTGTTACCTCCTTTCATGCCTGACTCCTCCGTATCTCCAAAGAAGGAAAACTTGAAACCACCAGACTCCTCAGCTACGTTACTCCTGACATTAGGTCCCAAGTGGTCAGGTGGGGTAGAGTCCTCCGCATCATCTTTGTCCCAGGGTGTTTCTTCATTGTTGTGTGATTTGCTCTTTGAAGAGCCAAACAACTCTTTTAAATCAACAGCAATGTCATAATACGTTTCTTGAGACACTTCTGGCAGTTTCTCACTCTCTTCCCTCTCCCTCTTCCTTTTAGCTTTACTGAAATGAGATTGTTAAAGGATAGTAACACTGTATGTGTATTTTTAAAAGAAAGGTTCCCATAGAGGCAACCTTGTTATTAATGTCTTCTTACACTTATCCAAGCAAATGAAATGTTAATAGACAGTATTTTTTTCTCACAGATTTGCAAATCTTAGAAGTCAGTGACTTGAAGCAAAGGGACAGCCTGAAGGCGAGAAAATTAAGACAAAATGGTGTGCAGAAGTAGATGGACTAGAAAGAAAAGATGACATTATATGCTGGTTTTAGTGCTCACAATTCTATCTTTTGATTTTAGCAATAACAGAGAGAACTGAAGAAAAAACAGAGCAGTCTCCAGAGTTTCAATGTCAGTCTTCTGCTACAGCCATCTTTCCCCAGGAAGAAACATCACAATCCTAGTTACCAAGCTGTAGTATTACCTCTCTTGTTCTGTAGCACTTCGTTTCCTTTCAAAAACTACATGGTCCTCTCTTGTGGGATCATAGCGGAGGGCATTAATATCTCTATAAAAACAGAAAGAAAAAACCATGAGGCATCCGAAATGCCCAAGTGAAAGCTACCCTAAACCTTTACAGTCAGATTCAAATTCATATTGACTTATTGACCAAAACAGCTCCAGATCAATCTAAAGCCTAACTGGCATTTAGGCAGTACCTGGTAGTCAGTGACTGGGTCAGGAAAAACTATAAACAGAAGTGGCTTTAATCAAATAGATGTATTTACTATAAAACCTAGACCTCAGGTTGTGTGTGTTATGCAGTAAGTCTCTACCTGCACCTGTTTATCTTTTGAGGAGCTATAACAGTACAGCTATCCATAGCAATAGATCTCTATTTCTTCTGGTACTAAACAGTTCAAAATTCAAATATCTGAGGAGGAAAATAAACCCCAAATGAAAAACAAACAAACAAAAAGAAAATACCAACCCAAACTCCCCAAACCCCACACAACTAACCAAGAAAAAAACAAAACACACACCCATTATGCCCACCTTCCAAAATCTAAACAGTTTGAGACTTTCAGCTAAAGCAGTTCAAGGTTTAGACGAATCCCAACACTAGTGTAGCAAATCCAACGCTGCCTTACGGCAATGCAAGAAGGCAATCACTTATTTCCCTTTCCTCTTTTCTCCCTAAATTAATGCTTACAGCATAAATTAACTACATTTAAATAGTTACACACTGCACCATTAACTGGGTACTAGAGAACAACATCATTTACAGAACTGCCCTAGAGATCACCTTTGGGGTTGCACAGATGATTCCCCCCTCCACTTAGGCTTTAGAGAATGCATTAAAATTTGTACAGAAGTAATTAACAATTAAATATGACTACACAGTGGTCACAATTGGTATTTAGCAGCCAGCAATCGACTGATACAACTCCAATAGTGACTTGTTAAAAACTGTGTGCTACTGCACTACCCTTAACGCTACTAACTTCCACCAGTTCACTCCACAGACCAATTTCTGTTAAAGGTCATAGTTAAATCTCACCATACTTCCCACAGTACATTTCCAGACCTCTAACATCGTCCTCTAATGAAGGCTACAGCATGCCCAACAGCAACATGTAACAAAGTCCTAATCGAATGAAGAATTAAAGCAGAAATACAGGTAAAGGAAAACAATAGTAATTTAAAAAAAAAAAAACAACAAATTTTCCACTGAAAAAGAGGACTGATGAAGGCCTAATCACTTTTAGGCCAGCAAAAACAATACCCTTAGACTCTAACTTTGGCAGCAGTTAATAACTTACTGACCTACAGCCCAACTCTCATGTTCTTCGTCTAGCCACATTAGGTTTGTCTCCACAGAGAACAGAAATGTGTCTTACCTAGGCAAGGACTTGAAATGTTGATTTTTCATTATCAACACTCCAATCTAGAGCTATTAGAAGAAACTTGAGCAGGCATCAGTAGTATTTTTGCATAAAATAATGATTATTATCAGTTGTATAATCTATTGAGACACTCAACTTGAGAAACTGCATTAAAGACTAACCTCAAATGCACACGACAGAGAAGGAAACACTTTTCCTAATCAGCTTGGTAGAAAATTTAGTTGTGAAACATGGGCAAAAACTAAGCCTTCCTAAGATTCCTTCTTTATTGATAACAGACAATTCAGACCTGAATTTCTTAGCACTTGTGGCCTTCTTCGTCAGCTTAGGGTGTTCCAGGTTGACATTCAAGAGACTTCCCAGGATTTCCAGATTTTTCTTTTTCTCTGCAGCAAGCTCTTCTTCCTCATCTGCCTTCAAGATGCTTGTCTCTGCTATAAGAAAAATACATAATCTTTCCCCTGCTACCACCCGAGTAAGCCTGCGATATCTGATATATTGCATTACTATCATACTACAAGTCCTCACGTTTCAAGCACATCACCTCCTTAATTTTAAAGCTACTTGAAGGTTTTCTCCCTTGCAGTGCAGAAAACCAGATCCGTTATTTAACTTTTTCTCTGCTTATATCATATAACTGTACAACTACTTGGTCCCTCATAGACACTGAACAGATGATCACATTAAATCAACAAAGGGAGTAGCAGAAGTAGGCAAAAATTTAAGTTTCAGAAACAAATTCTTGATCTTGAAAACTGTTAAGAATTGCAATTTTGGTAGGGGGTGGAAAAAAGAAATATTTTAACATGTTTTCCTTTTTTGGCTTTTCTGCTTTTTAAAGAAAAAAAAAACCACCCAACAAAAAAATCTTTCTTTCTAAGGCTAATAGATCAGCCGTGGACTGCAGGATCACTATAAAATTGTTTATGTGAGTGTAATGGTCAAAATGTCTATCTTAAGAAATCACTACTTAACTCTATGAAAAACATGGATTAATGCGTTCTGGGATCATCCTGTATTAAAAAAATATTTTCAGGTGCTGACTGATGTACTAAGTACATCTCACTCAGCTCTTACAAATATATCTGCAACACAAACATTTGGGAAAACACAGCCACCAACGTGGCTATGCACAGCCACAAGAGCCGAGCTGTTTTTCTTATGAAATCTCCGACGTAAAAGTAGTCCATAATTTGTTTCAAGCATCCAATATTAAGGCTCCATGATGTAGCTCTATTACTGTCATTAACCAGAAAATAGGAGCAGGTTTACCTTCTTCTTCACTGTCACTTTCAAGGAATCGAGCGTCCATGCGGAATCTTTCATCCGTGCCAAGTCGTGACTGCAATTTCAAGAGCTAACCAAAATGAAAGACACTACTAAGCACTGGAGAAGAAAACCATCAACATTCAGTAACTTCAAAGATGACAACATCAGAGAAACTCCTCCCACTCCCCAACATATATCACTTCCTCCATGGCCGCTGTTTCCTCTAGTTCAGGGAATTCCATTGTAGTTTTGTCAAAATCACATTCAGCAAGCATGCAAACCCATGTGTGATGTACTTCTGAAGCAGCCTAACAGAGACTTAGAAGAAGACTAAATTACAGTAATGGGTTCACTCACTTTTTCACCAGCTTTGCCTTCAAACTGGGGCTTAATTTTGAATCTCTCAGCATCCACATCATCTTGCTCATCCTCACTGCTGTCAAACAGTCTGCCCAAGGTTTTAGGAGCAGATCCATCCTTTGATAAACAAAAAGAAAACAGAGAAAGGCAGCAGTTTACGTAAATTTGAGAAAACAAATCAGCATCAGCTTTGCTCAAGTGCTTTCCAGTTTATCTGAAGAACTGTATTTCTAGAACATGCAGCTCACTTACTGATCCATGCGCTTCAACTCCTACATTGTACACACAACTCATACAATTCTGTTTTACAGTTAAGACTATTAAAATTTAGCATAGACAAAATATCTATGTAAAGGGTAACTTGGCTTTTACAATATGAGATAACTGGGTATAAACCCCCAAATTTCTGATTATGTCAAGGGAGATATTTAAAGATACGCATGTCAAACTATACCCTTTCTAAACAAGCCTCACTTATGGCATAAACTCAAGGATATAGTTTAAGTCAGTTGATCAAAAACAATGATTGCAAAATGTAAGCACTCCATGGCTTTAAACAGTTTTCCATTAATCAGAAGTTCTTTTAAAGAAAGGGGAAATTATAGGGCATGGATTCCAAATACAGGGTAAGGATATACATGAGTGAAAGAAGTGATAAACACAAGGATAAATGAGAAAATGTTTTAATTACACAGTGAAAATGGTCAGAATATTACAGCATTTATGAAGAAAAAAAAAACAACAAAAGCAAACCCAATGGTCTGACTCTTTAGCTGAGATGTGACTAAGAAAATAGTCTGCTAAATAAGGTCACAGGTGCAGTGTATGGAGGAAGTCCCACACAACTTACCTGGACCCCAACATGACTTTAAAAAGGCAACATTGCATTAACACAATTAATACAGATTCTTCATCCACAGGCTTGGAAAGACCAGAGTCCCTCTATAGTACTCAAGCCAAAACTCTTCCCCCTGCTTTGACTAAAAGCAGTAACATTTCAAAACTAATTAAGTTAGTTAATGTAACTTAAGCACTCTTTGTCTTTTCATCCAAGTCAGAGTACCTTTCATACAAATCTCAAACTCCTTACACATTCTCAAAGTTCTCCAGTTTTAGCAGAGGAATGGTTAAATTCTTTGAAACCTACCCCATGTTATCAAAAAAAAAAAAAAAAAAGAAAAAAAAGAGAGAGAAGAATCCTTCCTATTAATCCAAACCTGGCCCACATTTTTCTGTCATTTCACTACGAAAAACAGTCTTCAGAAAAAGAGGCATAATCATATGGAATATAAGGCACAGTCATATCCATATGGAATTACTTTACAGAATACTGGACTTGCTCTCAATAACACTTACGTCCTCATGCATATTTCCCAAACTGGCATCTTTCTTCAATGTCTCATCTACTTCAGCTTCACTTTCCACATCTGAATGAAATATCACGTGTTTATGCTTGCCTGCTGGCTGGCTATCCTGTGGAAGAGTGAAACTCTCAAGTCAAACTTAACAAATACTTGCTACAGCCATACACAGTATCTAAAAGATGTTTCCATGACATGAAAGAAGAAATCTACTATTCCTCTTGCAACTCAAGACGCATTCCATTAATTGGCATTCATCACTTTTTATACATTCACAAGAAAAGTGGCAATGTTAACCAAAAATTCCAAACAATGATTTTTAAAATATCTTAAACCACATCTATTAATTCCCTGTTTCTTTTACTGCATACTATTCAGAGAGAAGTTGTGTCATTACCAGATTGGAGAGAGCTCCTTGAATGAGTTTCTTCTGTAACTCTCTCTCTCTCTGTCTCTCCCCCAGAGCTGCTAGCCTCCTTTGGTTATCCTGCAACTGTTTCTTTTCTGGTCTACGTTCCTTTGAAGCACTAGCATGAAAACAAAGCTCTTTATTTTCCAGAAAGCTTCTCTTCCCATCCTCACGTTTATCAGCTTCACATTCTGGATTTGGATTGCTTACATCCTGCTTCGATTGTTTTGAAAGTAGTCTGGGGCTTTTCAGTTGTTCAGTGTGTTTCTGTGACACTGCAGCATTACTATCCATGTTGCTGCTCGGGTCTTCACTCTGAAGAGTACGAGCAGCAGCATCTCCATGCTCTGAGCATTGCTTGGATCGTGCAGAACTTGCATCTTTGTTCTTTCCTTGCAAGTGCAGCCTGAACACAGGCTGACCTCTCTCGTCTGCAAATGACGCAGCATGTGACAGTTCCTCGTGCAGTTCACAACGCGCATTTTGTTGCTTTTTACTGCTGAGTTCAACTGAATACACTTGATGGTTCTTTCGCTGTCTTTGAGATGACTCCTCCCCACAGGAGGAAACACAAGCTTCAAGATCTAATCTTTCTACAAACCTCTTCTCTAAACCAGTGCTGTCCCTGGGTAACTCTTTTTCACAAAGGGACCCCAATCCTCTGAAGGGCTGATATTTCAAATGCAAATTATTTTGTTCCTTGAAACTTGCTTCATCAGCAGCATCCTCCCCTGCCAAAATCGCAGCAACTATATCTTCAGGACAGATACATTTTTTCCTAACTGCAGGGCAAAATTTTGAAAGCTTTGTTTTATTTCCAACGTTACCCTTAGGATATTCTTCAACACCACACTGACTAGAGCTCCATGTAATGTCTAATTCTTCTCCACGTGTTGCAGTAGCTAATGCTTGTAAGTCATCCAATGTAATGTCTAAGTGGTAACAGTTTTGCATCATGCATTCATAATCTAAACTGCTTTCAGACTCCTCTTTCTCAGGATCTGAACAAGAGCTTTCACTATCACTTGTCTTTGTTGCACTGTTACCTGCTGTGCTCTGCAAGGCAGCAGTTTGGGATTTTTTCTTTTTGCCTTTTTTTTCCACATATTCTTTTAAATTATGAGTTTTTACTGAGGATTTATTTACAAAATCACTTTTTTTCTCAGTTAAGATGTCTTCATTTTCCACCTTCACCGGTTTACAATCATCTAAAACTGTAGAGTTCTTGTTATGTAGATGTGGAGTTTTACTTTTAGCAATAATTTCATCTGTATCTGCTGACTGATAACCATTATCACATTCCATTATCTTTTTCTCTCTAAAGCTTCCTTTGATAGCTTGCTTCATGGCATCTGGATTGCTTAAGGACCAGTAACTACTGTATTTTAATTCAAAATTGTCCCCAGCAATTTCCAAGTGGTCACTTTCAGCCTTGCCAGTTTCAGCTTTATGTACTTCTCTCTCTACCATGGCTCTGATTTCCTCTTCAGAATCAATATCACTCTCAGAAACACTCGTATTATTTTGAAGTGTAACACCAGAAACATTGCTTTCATCTGGTAATATGCCTCTCCCAGATACTTTACTATTAAGACTCCTCAATGGAGGCAATTTAGACTTCCCTTTGGGTTTACATTTTGATCGTTGATCTAGTTGTGGTGAGCTTGTGGTTTTTGAATTTGACCGGCACCCAGAGGGGAGAACTACTGTTCCATTCAAAGCCTCACTGCCCAGCTGCCTCAGTTTTTTAGGTGGCTTCTTCACTGCAGGTGACTCTCCTTTCCGCTTCGGGTTTATGCTGTCACCTCTCTCTTCCAAGTGCCAAGCAAGCTCAGAAACAGGAACGGCATTTGTCAAGTCTGACTCCAGCTTTCTAAGGTTATGGCAATATTTTGATGGGTCATATTTCATAATGTGAGTCTGAGTTAAGGAACTAACCCAACATGATGCTTTCAGCAAGCAAACTTCCAGTCTTTATGAACAGGCTGGATTCTGTGTGAAAGGACAACCCAGAGTCCTTCTTCATGTCAGAACCTTAAGCCTTTAAGCAGCTGACTTGCAGTCTAAACAATGTATTCAAATCACACAAGCCTACTGCAAGATTTACTTAGGGAATCCAGTGAATCAACGTTGGCTACTATGTCACACTTCCAGGCTGTGAAGCAAATGTTTCCCCATATAACAAAAGAAAGAAGGGAATCATGCCTATGCCCAACCAAGAGGAAAAGGATATTTTCTTTTTCTGTTGACTCCTGAGGTGCAGGATAGGCAAGACTCTTCCAAATTTGCCAACAACCCATTTCTGAAAGAGAAGAAAAACAACCAGCGTAAAACAAACAAGGACTGGAAGTAACCCCATAATAAAACGGGATGCATATTCTTGGAAAACAGAAACACTCATAAAGAACCATCTGTGACTAGCTTTTTTTTGTTTACTCTCTTCAGTGAGATTTATTTGTACTGAGCAAGTTAGTCAGCTTCCCTCACAAAAGAAAAAAAAAAAATAAAAGAAAAAGAACAAACCCTAACCCCCCCATCACCCTCCGAAACCACTCTGTGCTCAGCAAATAACTTTGAAAACTTTGTAGAAAGTATAATCTTTGTTACCCAAATGTTCATATTCAGTGCTTTCATTCCAAGTCTTACTTTTACAAGCATGTGTAGACCATGACCCTGAATGTGCAGAAGCACAGAGATTAGCTCCTGACAATCCAGATGTCAAAAATGTATATTCTGTATAGAAAGAAGACACACACTCTGCCTACATGCTTTTAAGGGGGACACAAAGATGTTTCCAACATAAAGGAGTAATTTAACATCACAAAAGAGTGTGATCAAGATGAGTTTTAGGTATTACAAAGAACACCAGGAACATTCTACACAAGGAATACATAAAGTATTTCCTTAGACTGCTTTTCACAACTTGGGTGTTTCATAAAGGTTTCTTTACATAACGGGTAGAGATTTGACACAAATACAGATGTAAGAAGCCAATGCCCAATTCTGGCTTTTGTTTTGCTTTAGTTCTCTTCACACCTGCCCCACCATACCTTATGATCTGGCACTTCTGTACCTGGTACTGCTTTCATAAAGAAGTCCACAACTCCCACCTTTTTCAACGATTCTAACAGAGATGCTTGGCCATTTCTCTGTGGCTTTTCTTTCTGCAGCTTTGCTTCCTCCCTCTCCCTGGCCAGCCTGTACCAACAAGCACATCATGCATGATAAAAAAGTCTGCCCGTGTGCTAAATTACAGCTGGCAGCAACTTTGTTCCACGGAACAGTAACCATTCCAACCCAAAGAAATGGCACATCTGCTACCTTTAAGGGAATAATGATGCCAAACATGTTGCAGTATCCAATGAGCATCGACAGTGCACCAATGTCAATAAAATCTAGAAAGATTAAGAGCGTAGCAGCCGAAAGCACAATTATAATACTATCAGATAATCAGAAAAGGGGTAACTTCAGCAGCAATATATATACGATTTTTAAAATTCATTTTTACCTGTGCAAGAAGCTTTCTTTGGCCAACTCAATTTGCAGTGTCCCGCCTTTCCATTTTGTTTTATTTAAAACTGTCATGCCTGTAGAACAAGGAGATGGCAAATGAATATTTTTCACATTAAAAAAAAGCACAACAAAAAAAAAAAACCACACCTCAGGCTTAACTATACCTTCTTCTAGAACTTTCTTCAGCATGGTATTATTACTCCCTTGATTTAAGTTTGTACGTGAAAAGTCTAATACCTAAGTCTTAAACAAGAAAGTCCATATCCAAAATTCAAATTCTGACTTCAAAAGATTCATTCAAGTCATTCAGACACATGTACCCTGATGTTTCTACATTACTGTCACATAGGCTCTTCTTGACTTCACTTCTTGTGCACTTTGAAAAACACAGTTAAGGACTACAGAAAATCAGAGAGAAAAAAGGTGTACTTGGAACTTTAGGATGCAAAGTGTCAAGGGCTCTTAAACAGTCGCTTTCCAACAACTTTACCATTCCTAACTGTAGCATTTCCTACATAAAAGGGCATATTTCCAAGTCCTCTCATTGGGAACAGGCATCTTCACCTGCCATTTTGGTGCCACATATTACATAGGTGGTTTTATAACCCTGCAACTAGTTTTGTAACCCCATGACATTGGGATTTGTAATACTGCTGTAACAGGAGCATGCTTTACATAAACTCTTCTCCTGGGCTTCCTCTCATACCAAGTCACAATGTTTTTACGGACCTGATGCGAGTGTTTGAAGCACATTTCCTATATTTTTTCCTACAAGGGTTAGAACAAATTCATTAAGTCACTCATCTCAATCACAAGAAGCCTTTTTAATGTGCTTACACCTACTTAGAGCTCCTGTAAAGTAACTTAAGTAAAATTGCAGCTTAAAGGGAATAAACATGACAATAGAAGGAAACAGGGTCTACCTTGACCACATTGTGATACGACAACATTAGATGGATTTTCAGTAATGCAAACTGCCTCAAAACCATAAATTACTTAAAAAGAAATGAATAAAACCACTTACTCACACTTTCTAAGATCTGCATCTGAAATATTGACAGTGATGTAAGCAAAAGCTTTCAGAGGGTTCCCTGAGCAAAGAGAAACACTCAGTTAATTTCTATGTAATTTCACAGATTCCTTTAAAACTAAAAACTGAGAATGTGTCATAAGCTAAAAAAAAAAAACAAACAAAAAACCAAACCCCAAAACCCCCAATAACAAAAAACAACAACCCAACCAAAACCATTTCACACACAAATTAAAAACCAATTCGCTTTAAAAAGAATGTTAAAGATTGGCACAATGCTGTTACCCTGATCATCTTGTCTGGTAATAACCTCCGCATCCAAAACGTGCCCAAACTTGCCAAATCTTTCCTGCAGCTCAGCCTTAGAAACCGCATGGCCAAGCCCTCCAACATACAAGCGTTTCGGCACTCGCTGCATCTCCACGTGGGAGAGTCCGGCTGCGCCAGCTGTCCCGACCTCTCCGGTTTTCTGTAACAAGATCAGCACGGGTCACCAGCACTAACACAGGAGAGATTAAAGCGTTTACAGCACCAAGCCGCGGAACAACACCACCACCAGCAGCGCACCGCAGAGCCTCGTGCTCCAGCCCAAGGCGGCCAACGCCGCCCTGTAACGGGAAACCATGAGACCGGGGCGAGGCCTCCGCCACCGCTGCCCCGGCAACATCAGCAAGAGCCTCGGTAACCGCGCGACTGCACCGGACGCCACTACCCACCCACACCTCCGGCGGCGACGAGAAGCACAGCGCCCTGAAATTGATATTCCCCCTCGAAGCCCTTCCTGTGGCAACGGGGAAAAAAGGTTCCGGCAGCTGCCTTTGCAGCAGTGGGGCGAGTACACGAGGTTTGGGTCTGGAGACGGCGGAAGGTGCGAGAGAAACGCACTAAAAGGAAAAGCGAAAAACTTTCCACAAGACACGAATAAGAAACTGACAACAGAAAACAACTCCAGCACGAAACAACACTTGTGACATCATCTGAAGCAACGACCTTCGGAACCACCGTTGCAGTGACTACGTTTCCGGGAGGGAGTATGAAGCCACATCCGGCGCGCTACACCTGCGCAGCCGCAGCGGTAGCGGCCAGGACGAGGCGGGCGGTTCGGCGGTTGGAAGTGCGGGGCGGGGGAGGGGAGGGCTGCTCTCGGTCTCTCCCAGAGACGGCGCGGGACCGCCGGGGCAGACGCGATTCTGAAGCCGCCCACCGAGTCCGGCGGCCGCAACACCGGCTCGGCTGCGAGTGCCGCTTCCTGCTTTTGCCCACTGGGGGGGGGGGGGGTGTTGAAGCAAAGTCGGGCAGAGCTGCACCTCGCAGCTCCAACGGTTTTACCAATAACGGCCTCAACGTCTCTGGCTCAAATTACCATTCCACAGTTGCTTAATCACCATTTCCTTTCCCTGTGGTTTTCATTAAATCCTCCATACCATGCCATGTGAGCATCTCTTCATCATGAAATCGGCACTTTTCAATTAACACACCAGGAATGACTTCAGTGTAAAATTCACCTGCAAAAAAGGACTCTCCCCATCTTTATCACAGGGTGACATCCCTTAATAATCCGCCTGCGACACAAGGACAAACACCAGACATTGTCTCGGGCACAGCCAGAGTAATGCCTTCACTCAGGTCTACTAATTTACAAAATAACTTCGGGCCCCCTGCACAAAAAGAATAAATTAACGTGCTTACACCCTACTGAATATGCTCCTCTGTAAATCTCATGAGCAACACAGCAACAAAGTCAGAAGGCCTGTTCTTCATATTCCCCTTCATATTCCCCTCTCGCCCCCCGCCCAACTGGGGCCTCCAACAGAAATGTTACGTATTACAGCCTTGCGTCCTAAGAAAAACGAACAGCAGCAGCAGCTTCCCCTGATATGCTCAAATATAGACCGCAGTGAAACAGCATTTGTTTCATTAGAAGCTCAGCACCACTATCCTGCATCTGCCAAGAAATTGGCTAGAATATCAAAAGCAATTGCTTTGTTGGCCTACGGGTAGTTGCTGGTTTGTTTGTGGTTTGAGGCTTTTGGTTGTTGGTTTGTTGTTTTCTTTGCTTCAGGGTTTGTTTGGTTTTATTTTGGGGGTTTTTTGTTTTGTTTGTCTTTTTGGTTGGTTGGTTGGGGATTTTGGGGGCATTTTTTTTTTTTTACTTCGAACTTAATTACATTAACAAGAAAAAAAAACCACAATATTTTGTATCAAAACCCTTGTGGGCATATGTGACTGATACGAATGGTCAATATTTTTAACAAGAACGTCAGAAACACTGGAAACAATTAAGTATCGGATATATGCCTGAAAGGATCCAAAATATCTAGATAACTTGTCAAAAAGAGGGTGACCAAGTCATGTTATACCTCATAGGCGTGTTATACCTCCATCACCTTTGGAGAAGAAGAAAGATCTAGCAAGTTCTGTCTGTGGTAAAGAGAAAAAAGTAGAAAAAAACACAAAGGAAATTCAGCACCGTAAGAGTTAGTGTTAAATTCCATTAGCCCAAGTCCAAGCTGTAAGGCTGTAAGGCTCCAGAGAAATAGTATCTCGGGCAGGACACTATACCACAGTAACCCAATACAACCTCCTATAAAAAAACCTTCTGAAGAAAACATCACATGCGATTTGACTTTGGGCCAAGCCCACTACCCAGCTGAGTTCTCATCACTGAGCTAGAAAGTCAGCTTTTCTTCTCAACAATCACGTGTGGCATTGGCATTTTTGACTACTACACTCTGTGAAGCAAGGAATGCTTTCCACAGATGACTGTACTTCTCCAGAGATGTGGAATGAAGATGTCAGTCTCCCCGTGAGCCAGGTGCTGTTATTAATATTCTCATAGCATCAACCCACCACAACCAAGTAGAGAACAACTATAAATAAAACTTGCATTTCTTTGTCCCTTTTGCTTTCTGATACCCCTGGTTGATCATCACCCTCAGAACTGCCATCTTGGAAACATTGGATCTTCTTGCCATGTGACTTTGGACAGGTTTTATTGTTTCAGCTATGTCGGGCACTGCAGTAGTTAAAAAAGCAGTAAAATCGAATTCTTTCCCTACAACTAGATCATCACTTCATCATGATGAAAGCCCTTTTCATTAACCCACTGTGGAGGACTTCCCTGAATAACTCACCTGCAATACCAGGACCATGTCTCGGGCACAACCAGAGTAGGAGAAAAGGAAGGTGACATCCTCCTAGTGGAGAATCCAGGTCCAATCCAGGCAATTCAGGACCAAGACGGGAACCTTAAGCCCCCAGAAGCCTTCCTCCGTTACCAGCCGGCTGACGCTGCTGAGAGTGACCAGAGGCTTCCCAGGCTGCTTCCTTCAGCTCCTGCCTTTAGAGCATCCTCAGCCACCCTCTTCTACCAGCCACGTTCCAGGACAGACTCTAGTGCTCAGTTTCCCCTTGTCCCCCGGCTTCCTGAGACTTTGCTCGGCCTTCCGACACCAGGGCGTTCGAGAGCTCCGTCACCTACAGAGCTGACCGGTGCCAGGGAACAAAAACCTCGGTTCACAGTGACGCTGTGCATGGCCACAGCCCTTTGGCCAGCTCCACTCGAGCACCGCTGCTCGGGAGTGCCTCGGAGCTCACCGTGCAATCCCCCTGAAGAGCACAACCTGCTCTGACCATGCCCACGCCTCGCGTCTTCCCAATCACAGCGGTCAAGAGGAAGGGGACAAAGTGCTGGCCCCGAGTCCTCTTTTGCGCCCTCGATACCTCCTTCCCTTCCGCACTGCCTCGATACCTCCTTCCCTTCCTCAAAAGCCTGACAGGTTCCCTCCCAGCTTCCCCTGCCTTTCTCAGAGAGGACGCTGCCCCCTACTCCACTGAATCAGTTTTCAAGCTGCATTAAGACCTATCAGGAAGGCACTTGGGGTGCTCAGCACCTGTAAGACCACCTGTAGTTTGCCTGAAGAGCAAAGGGCTGTTTGAACCTGTACAATCACCCTGTGGGATTTCCTTCATGCCTTGTCCCCCATTATTCTTTGATTCAGCCTTCCAGCCCTCCTCCAGCTTCCACAGAGCAGCTGCTTGGCAGTCGTTCTGCAGCCACATCTTTCCTCCGTCCTGCACTGCCAAGGTACTCACTGGTCTTCAAGACGAGGGCAATCCTTTCAGAGGACTGCCATTTCCCAGGGCCCCTGTCGCCCTCCTTGTGAAGTACGTGGGGGATTTTTGCTCTAAAGGGCACACGAAGGGACTCAAGCCCGCAACGCCAGGTAGCGCTCTGACCCTCCTGGACTTTGTGGTGGAAACTCCTTACCAGGTGTTTGCAATCTCTATTCAAGAGGATTTCTTGGCTCGTAGTACTAGAAGGAAGCCTTCCGTTGGCACAGCAGCAATGCGTAATGTCACAAACACAGACGTGACACTGAAGTGAACTCTTAAAGAACAGCAGCTTTACCCCACTGCCACCATTCCCACTAACCTAGGCAATGAGGATAGGATATTGCTTATAGCCTTGTCCAGAGGGGAACAGAGCTGAGGCGTGTCAGAAGTTGCTGGGGGCAAGGTGCATGATTTTGGCATCGAGCCGTGAGGGCCAGACTGGCTGCTGTGTGAGTGCAGGAGGTCGGTGTGGGGAAGGTGCTGCTGACCCCTAGAGAGAGGACAAGGCTCTGGGCCCAGCCCCTGACGCTGACCCTTGAGAAAGGAAGCGGGGGAGGAGAAAGCCAACCAATGAGCCTGCAATCTCCCAGTCCAGAGATGAAGGGCCACCTTTATTGTGCCGATGGAGGGGGATCAGAGCTGTCGCTCAGAGATGAAGCATGCTTGGTCCCACGGAGGTACCCGGGCAACGTGTTGGGAGATTGGGCCCGATGTTGCAAGCGGGAGTTGTCTCGCACCCACGTGGGCTTAGTGGGGATGGAGCTGCTTGCCGCGTTCCACTGCTGCGGAGCCAGAGGATGCCACGGATGACCGCTGCCTGCCGGTGCTGGTGCTGCTGGGCTCAGGTATTGATAGGTGAGCACTGGGACAGCCCCGCACTGCTGGCTGTGGGTGCTCCTTTCACCACGTGGTGCTGGCGGTTGGCTTCTGGGCCACGTGTAGGGAGTTTGGTCTGACAGTTCAACTGGGAGCACTTTCACCATGGATCGGGCTCCTGGGGGCTGGACCTGCTGCTGCCCTCACACATTGAGGGGCCGGCATGTGGCCCCAGTGTCGCAGTGCCAGGGGCGGTTGATGTTTAGTACCAGAGAATTGTGGCATGGCTATAATGCCTCCTGGCTGTCACTGCTGGGGTAGCTGCTGTCTAAACCAAGGGAGACATAAGAGGACAGCGATGCCTCCTGGCTGTCACTGCTGGGGTTGCTGCTGTCTAAACCAAGGGAGACATAGGAGGACAGCGATGCCTCCTGGCTGTCACTGCTGGGGTTGCTGCTGTCTAAACCAAGGGAGACATTGGAGGACAGCGATGCCTCCTGGCTGTCACTGCTGGGCCTGCTGCTGTCCGATGCTTGGTAGCCATAGGACAGCGATGCCTCCTGGCTGTCACTGCTGGGGCTGCTGCTCTCCGATGCTTGGTTGCCATAGGAGGACAGCGATGCCTCCTGGCTGTCACTGCTGGGGCTGCTGCTCTCCGATTCTTGACAGCCATAGGAGGACAGCCATGACTCCTGGCTGTCACTGCTGGGGCTGCTGCTCTCCGATTCTTGGGAGCCATAGGAGGACAGCCATGACTCCTGCCTGTCAATGCTGGGGCTGCTGCTCCCTGATTGCTGGGAGCTACAGGAGGACAGCGATGACTCCTGGCTGTCACTGCTGGTCGCAATTGCTGGGCAGCGCTGGGAAAGCCCTGACACAGCCTGTCCGGATGCCCACTTTTTCACACGTGGTGCTGGGGTGTGGCTGCGCTCACGGCATCTTTTTCGCCGCATGGTGGGAGTTTGGTCCCAACGTTGCAAGCGGGAGTGGTCTCGCACCTGCACAGGCCCCGTGCATCTTGAGGTGCTGCCTCTTTGGCTTGCTCTGGAGCCACGGGATGATGCTGATGGCCGCTGTCTTCTGGTGCTGCGGCTGCGGGTCTCACATGCTGGGGGGCACTGGGACAGCCCTGGCACCGCCTGGCTGTGCGTGCTGCTCGCAGCTTGGCTTCTCTCTCGCTCTCTTGTTGGTCGTGTATAGGGAGTCTGGGTCTGACGGTAACACTGGGTTCGGTTCCGTCGTCGATGAGGCCCAGGGGGGCTGGAGCGGCTGCTGTGCTCAGGCAGTGGGAAGCCGTGGAATGGCCCCGAATCCACCTGTCTGCTAGTGCTCAGGCTGATGGTCTCCTGTGCTGGAGGTCTCAGAGCCTGCCCAGATGCTGCTGGGGTGCTGCTGCTGGGACCAGCAACTTCTGAGCTGACTCTGGAGGCTGCAAGGGGAAGAAGGAAGGTCAAGGGTACGGCTCCCAGTCCTGGGGCAGGACAGGCCAGAGCCGTGCCACAGCCCTTCCTGGAGCCAAGCTCACAACAGCCACCCACTTCCGGGCCTTGCAGGGCCCCCAGCCCTGGCACATCTACGTGCTTTCACACTTACAGGCGCCCACGCCAGCACAGCTGTCACACTCCCATCTCTCCCTGCTGTTTCCCAAGTTGGAGCAGCGTCTGTGCGTGCCCTCAGCAGCGCAGGATTGGCACAGGAGCAGCTGCCAGGGCCTGCGGAAAGAACCACGTTCATGGTTCTGACGATAAAGCGCCCAGAGCATGGGATCGTTCAGTAGAGCTCTTGTTCTCAGCCCTTCTGCTTCAAGCCCTTACTGAGACACAGATCCCATCCCGAGCCCCGCGGTGCAGCTTTGGCACCTTACCCCTCTGGCTCTGCCTCCTCCCTGCCTCCTGGACAAAGGCACTCCCTGGCATCGCAGCTGCTGTGCCTCTGGTACAGTGGTGCATATGCACTGTTGTCCTCCCATGACGCTTGTCTGATGGAGAAAGGAAAATTGATGAGCCCCTGCTGCCCCGGCAGACAGCAGATGCAGGGCAGGTGCAGCAGATGCAGATGCAGCAGATGCAGCAGGTCCAGGCGTGGCACAGTGCCGGGCAGGATGACACCAACCTTATGGGGATTTGGATCCCCATGAAGAGCATTTCCTGGAGAAATATATTCCTGTTTCTACAGAGAGGGCACTGTAAGCAAAAAAAGCCGGCGGAAACAGCATGTTTCTGCAAGGAGAAACACAAGGAGCATGAGTGAGGCTCTGGTGCTGCTGAGAGGCTGCCGTGCCTGGGGCGAGGGAACGGCTCCTACCTGGACGCAGGCCCTGTGGAACCAGGCGTGTTTGCACACCGGGCACACCATGGTCCCATAGGTTGTTCTGCCTTCGACAGGGTTCAGGCAGATGAGGCAGGTGGTGCCCCCTGGAGCCACCTCCTCTTGCTGCCGTGGGCGGTGCTCCCAGCAATAGGAGCTAGAGGAAGAAGGAAAGATGGGTGAGTTGAGTGCCACTGGGTTCTTCTCTGGTGACGGCGAAGAGGGGGAGGAGGTACCTGAGCGGTGGGATATAATGGTTGATGCATTCACCCTCCATGGCACAGGGGAGATGGAACCTGCGGTCGCAGCCCGTTGCCTGGCAGGTGATGGTGGCCCCGCTCTCACCACACACGAAGCAGTCCTGGAAAGAGCACAGCAGCCCCCATCAGCGGCAGCCTCAGGGCCTCCACAGCAGGACCCACACCTCAGGGGCAGGGCGCGGGATGTGCCCAATACCGGGTCACAGGCCACAGATCCGCCTGGCAGAGCAGGCTCCTGTGCTGGAGCCGATGTGCAGCTGCTGGGAGCAAGACTTTTGTCCCAGAGCTGGGTGGAAGGGCAGGGAATTTGGTCTTGGCATCTGGGCTAAGCTCCCGCAAACATCTCCTGGCACAAATCTCCCTGATTGTCTCAGATCCTCACCCTCTGGGCTGCCAGCTCGACTGTACGTTGAATATACACAGGGAGATGTTGCATGACTTCTTCCTGTTCACTCACTTCTAGATGAATTTCGTTGGCAAAAAGCTGCAGAAGAGAGGAGGAGCTGATGAGGGGCGCGCGGCAGGGCCGGTGTGTCACAAAGCTGCAGCCAGCCCCAGAGGAACTCACCAGGCAAAAGAAATGGGCACAGATCCCTTGATAGTCCTCTATTGGCCCGCAGAAGTCTGGGTCTGCATCTGACCGGTGACACAGAACGCATGCTGGAGGGGAGAGAGCAAATGCCACTGGGAATGAGCACCCCTGTGGGGCCGGGGACATGGCCCTGAGGGATCGCCCCCAAGGGCTGCTGTGTCCATGCCTAGCTGAGTGCTGGGCAGGGCTGGAAGCCTTGGGGAGGAAAGGGCATCGCAGGCACGGGTGTCCCAGTGGGTGCCCACTGCCCAGCCGGGTCCCGCTTGCCGAAGAGAGTAGGGGGCCTCTCAGAGGGTGGTGCGGGAGCTCCTGACACCCCCTGCCAATGCTCCCGGCCCCACGCTGACCGCCCCAAGAGTCCCTCTGCCAGGCTGTAGGAGGGGGACTTTGCTCTCACCCTGCTCCATCGCGCCGGGTGTCCTACACCTCCTTGCGGATGTGTCAGACATGAACGGTGTGTGTTTGGAGACTCCCCGTCCCAGCAGTGCTGGGGCGTCTTCTCCAAATGCTCCTTTGCTACCTCTGAGGGAGAAGCGAGACGTGGGTGAGCTTGCAGCACAGGCCCAGAGCCCTGTGGTGTGGAGCTCCCCTCCTCCCTCTGCAGCCCCCCGAGAGCACCGTCCCTGCCCTGCCCTCTCCGCACCTCACTGGTCGCAGTGACGCACTGTGCCCAGCGTTCCTTTTTGATAGGCCTCCCCTCGCCACTGGTCACAGTGGCCACTGTGACATCAGCACCGCTGGCCCCCGTGGGCCCCAAATACGGGCAGGGGCACCCTCGACCACACACCACCCACTGTGACACGGCCACTGCATCACCGGGCTGGCTCACATCACAGGCGGGGACCCAAGCTCTCGGCACCCACCTCACAGGGGCAGCTGCTCCAGCAGCAAGTGCTGAGTCAGGGGCCAGCTCAGGACATGGTTTCCTGGTGGATGCGGCAGTGTTTGGCTAACGGCTGGACTCGATGACCTTTAGGGCCTTCTCCAATCTAAATGAGTTCTGTGACTCTCATTACCGTTCCGCTATTACTTTATCACCATTTGCTTACCCTATGATTTTCCTTCAATTGTCAATTCCTTACCGTTTGATCATCACTTCACCACGAAGAAGCCCTTTTAATTAACCCGCCAAGGATGACTTCCCTGAATAATCCACCTGCGGCACCAGGACAAACTCCAGGCCCTGTTTCGGGCGCAACCAGAGTAGGAAAAAGGAATCGTGGAATAGTTTGGGTTGGATGGACCTTCAATGGTCATCCAGTCCAACACCCCTGCAATGAGCAGGGACTTCTTTAATTAGATCAGACTGCCTCGAACCACACCCAGCCTGGCCTCGAATGTCTCCAGGGATGGGGCATCTACCATCTCTCTGGGCAGCCTGTGCCAGGATTTTACCACCCTCATTGTAAAGAAGTTCTCTCTCACATCCAGCCTCAATCTTCCCTCTTTTAGCTTAAAAGCGTTACCCCTCATGCTATCGCAACAGGCCCTGCTAAAAAAGTCTCTCTCCGTCTTTCTTACAGGCCCCTTTTAAGAAATGAAAGGCTGCAATAAGGGCTCCTCGGAGGCTTGTCTTCTCCAGGCTCAAGAAACCCAATCCTCTCAGCCTTTCCTCAGAGGAGAGGTGCTCCATCCCTCTGATGGTCTCTGTGGCCCTCCTCTGGACCCTCTCCAACAGGTCCATGTCTTTCCTGGCTGTTAGGCAGGGCTCCAGAGGGCTCCAGAGCTGGATGCAGGACTGCAGGGGGGTCTCACCAGAGCGGAGTAGAGGGGAAGAACCCCTTCCCTCCACCTGCTGGCCACTCTCCTTTGGATGCGGCCCGGGACACGGTTGGTTTCTGGGCTGCAAGCGCACACTGATGGGTCATGTTGACTTTTTAGCCAGCACCCCAAGTCCTTCTCCTCAGGGCTGCACTGACCAAGTAACCAGTGTTAAAACACTCACCTCAAGCAATAATCTATGCCTGTCTTCCCAAACATCTCTTTCTTCACTGAGGTCTACCGATTTACAAAATAACTTCGGGCCCCCTGCACAAAAAGAATATATTAACGTGGTTACACCCTTCTGAATATGCTCCTCTTTGTAACTCTCATGAACGACACAGCAACAAAGTCAGACAGCCCGTTCTTCATATTCCCCTCTCGCACCCCCCCCCCCCCTCCCCCCCCTCCCCAACACCGGGGCCTCCAACAGAAATGTTACGTATTACAGCCTTGCATCCTAAGAAAAACGAACGGCAGCAGCAGCTTCCCCTGATATGCTCAAATATAGACCGCAGTGAAACAGCATTTGTTTCATTAGAAGCTCAGCACCACTATCCCGCATCTGCTGGCTGTCACTGCTGGGGCTGCTGCTCTCCGATGCTTGGTAGCCTGAGGAGGACAGCGATGACTCCTGCCTGTCACTGCTTGGGCTGCTGCTGTCCGATGCTTGGTAGCCATAGGAGGACAGCGATGACTGCTGGCTGTCACTGCTGGGGCTGCTGCTGTCCAATGCTTGGTAGCCATAGGACAGCGATGACTCCTGGCTGTCACTGCTGGGGCTGCTGCTTTCCGATTCTTGGGAGCCATAGGAGGACAGCGATGACTCCTGGCTGTCACTGCTGTGGCTGCTGCTCTCTGCTTCTTGGGAGCCATAGGAGGACAGCAATGCCTCCTGGCTGTCACTGCTGGGGCTGCTGCTGTCCAATGCTTGGTAGCCATAGGAGGACAGCGATGACTCCTGGCTGTCACTGCTGGGGCTGCTGCTGTCCCATTCTTGGTAGCCATAGGAGGAGAGCGATGACTGCTGGCTGTCACTGCTGGCGCTGCTGCTCTCTGATGCTTGGTAGCCAGAGGAGGACAGCGATGAAGGCTGGCTGTCACTGCTGGGGCTGCCGCTGTCCAATGCTTGGTAGCCATAGGACAGCGATGACTCCTGGCTGTCACTGCTGGGGCTGCTGCTCTCCGATTCTTGGGAGCCATAGGAGGACAGCGATGACTCCTGGCTGTCACTGCTGGGGCTGCTGCTCTCTGTTTCTTGGGAGCCATAGGAGGACAGCAATGCCTCCTGGCTGTCACTGCTGGGGCTGCTGCTGTCCAATGCTTGGTAGCCATAGGAGGACAGCGATGACTCCTGGCTGTCACTGCTGGGGCTGCTGCTCTCCGATGCTTGGTAGCCATAGGAGGACAGCGATGACTGCTGGTTGTCACTGCTGGGGCTGCTGCTGTCCAATGCTTGGTAGCCATAGGAGGTCAGCGATGACTCCTGGCTGTCACTGCTGGGGCTGCTGCTGTCCCATTCTTGGTAGCCATAGGAGGACAGCGATGACTCCTGGCTGTCACTGCTGGGGCTGCTGCTTTCTGTTTCTTGGGAGCCATAGGAGGAGAGCGATGACTGCTGGCTGTCACTGCTGGGCTGCTGCTGTCCAATGCTTGGTAGCCATAGGACAGCGATGACTCCTGGCTGTCACTGCTGGGGCTGCTGCTTTCCGATTCTTGGGAGCCATAGGAGGACAGCGATGACTCCTGGCTGTCACTGCTGTGGCTGCTGCTCTCTGTTTCTTGGGAGCCATAGGAGGACAGCAATGCCTCCTGGCTGTCAGTGCTGGGGCTGCTGCTGTCCAATGCTTGGTAGCCATAGGAGGACAGCGATGACTCCTGGCTGTCACTGCTGGGGCTGCTGCTGTCCCATTCTTGGTAGCCATAGGAGGAGAGCGATGACTGCTGGCTGTCACTGCTGGCGCTGCTGCTCTCTGATGCTTGGTAGCCAGAGGAGGACAGCGATGAAGGCTGGCTGTCACTGCTGGGGCTGCCGCTGTCCAATGCTTGGTAGCCATAGGACAGCGATGACTCCTGGCTGTCACTGCTGGGGCTGCTGCTCTCCGATTCTTGGGAGCCATAGGAGGACAGCGATGACTGCTGGCTGTCACTGCTGGGGCTGCTGCTCTCTGTTTCTTGGGAGCCATAGGAGGACAGCAATGCCTCCTGGCTGTCACTGCTGCGGCTGCTGCTGTCCAATGCTTGGTAGCCATAGGAGGACAGCGATGACTCCTGGCTGTCACTGCTGGGGCTGCTGCTGTCCCATTCTTGGTAGCCATAGGAGGAGAGGGATGACTGCTGGCTGTCCCTGCGGCGCTGCTGCTCTCTGATGCTTGGTAGCCAGAGGAGGACAGCGATGACTGCTGGCTGTCACTGCTGGGGCTGCTGCTCTCCGATGCTTGGTAGCCAGAGGAGGACAGCGATGACTGCTGGCTGTCACTGCTGGGGCTGCTGCTCTCCGATGCTTGGTAGCCAGAGGAGGACAGCGATGACTGCTGGCTGTCACTGCTGGCGCTGCTGCTCTCCGATGCTTGGTAGCCAGAGGAGGACAGCGATGACTGCTGGCTGTCACTGCTGGGGCTGCTGCTCTCCGATGCTTTTTAGCCAGAGGAGGAAAGCGATGACTGCTGGCTGTCACTGCTGGGGCTGCTGCTGTCCGATGCTTGGTAGGCAGAGGAGGACAGTGATGATTCCTGCCTGTCAATGCTGGGGCTGCTGCTCCCTGATTGCTGGGAGCTACGGGAGGACAGCGCTGACTCCTGGCCGTCACTGCTGGTCGCAATTGCTGGGGAGCGCTGGGAAAGCCCTGACACAGCCTGTCCGGATGCCCACCTTTTCGCACGTGGTGCTGGGGTGTGGCTGCGCTCATGGAATCTTTTTCGCCGCACGGTGGGAATTTGGGCCCGACGTTGCAAGCGGGAGTGGTCTCGCACCTGCACAGGCCCCATGCATCTTGAGGTGCTGCCACTTTGGCTTGCTCTGGAGCCACGGGATGATGCTGATGGCCGCTGTCTTCTGGTGCTGCGGCTGCGGATCTCACATGCTAGGGGGCACTGGGACAGCCCTGGCACCGCCTGGCTGTGGGTGCCTCTCGCAGCTTGGCTTCTCTCTCGCTCTCTTGTTGGTCGTGTATAGGGAGTCTGGGTCTGACGGTAACACCGGGTTCGGTTCCGTCGTCGATGAGGCCCAGGGGGGCTGCAGCAGCTGCTGTGCTCAGGCAGTGGGAAGCCGTGGAATGGCCCCGAATCCAACTGTCTGCTAGTGCTCAGGCTGATGGTCTCCTGTGCTGGAGGTCCCAGATTCTGCCCAGATGCTGCTGGGGTGCTGCTGCTGGGACCAGCAAGCTCTGAGCTGACTCTGAAGGCTGCAAGGGGAAGAAGGAAGGTCAAGGGTACGGCTCCCAGTCCTGGGGCAGGATAGGCCAGAGCCGTGCCACAGCCCTTCCTGGAGCCAAGCTCACAACAGCCACCCACTTCCGGGCCTTGCAGGGCCCCTAGCCCCGGCACATCCTCGTGCTTTCACACTTACAGTTGCCCACGCCAGCACAGCTGTCACACTCCCATCTCTCCCTGCTGTTCCCCAAGTTGGAGCAGCGTCTGTGCGTGCCCTCAGCAGCGCAGGATTGGCACAGGAGCAGCTGCCAGGGCCTGCGGAAAGAACCACGTTCATGGTTCTGACGATAAAGCGCCCAGAGCATGGGATCGTTCAGTAGAGCTCTTGTTCTCAGCCCTTCTACTTCAAGCCCTTACTGAAACAGAGATCCCATCCCGAGCCCCGCGGTGCAGCTTTGGCACCTTACCCCGCTGGCTCTGCCTCCTCCCTGCCTCCTGGACAAAGGCACTCCCTGGCATCGCAGCTGCTGTGCCTCTGGTACAGTGGTGCATATGCACTGTTGTCCTCCCATGACGCTTGTCTGATGGAGAAAGGAAAATTGATGAGCCCCTGCTGCCCCGGCAGACAGCAGATGCAGGGCAGATGCAGCAGATACAGTTGCAGCAGATGCAGCAGGTCCAGGCGTGGCACAGCGCCGGGCAGGATGACACCAACCTTCTGGGGATTTGGATCTTCATGAGGAGCATTTCCTGGAGAAATATATTCCTGTTTCTACAGAGAGGGCACTGTAAGCAATTATTACAGCCTTGCGTCCTAAGAAAAACGAACGGCAGCAGCAGCTTCCCCTGATATGCTCAAATATAGACCGCAGTGAAACAGCATTTGTTTCATTAGAAGCTCAGCACCACTATCCCGCATCTGCCAAGAAATTGGCTAGAATATCAAAAGCAATTGCTTTGGTGGCCTACGAGTAGTTGCTGGTTTGTTTGTGGTTTGAGGATTTTGGTTGTTGGTTTGTTGTTTTCTTTGCTTCAGGGCTTGTTTGGTTTTATTTTGGGGGGTTTTTGTTTGTTTGTCTTTTTGGTTGGTTGGTTGGGGATTTTGGGGGCTCTTTTTTTTTTTTAGTTCAAAGTTAATTACAGTAACAAGAAAAAACCCCACAATATTTTGGATCAAAAACCTTGTGGGCATATGTGACTGATACGAATAGTCAATATTTTTAACAAGAACGTCAGAAACACTGGAAACAATTAAGTATCGGATATATGCCTGAAAGGATCCAAAATATCTAGATAACTTGTCAAAAAGAGGGTGACCAAGTCATGTTATACCTCTTAGGCGTGTTATACCTCCATCATCTTTGGAGAAGAAGAAAGATCTAGCACGTTCTGTCTGTGGTAAAGAGAAAAAACTAGAAAAAATACAAAGGAAATTCAGCATCGTAAGAGTTAGTGTTAAATTCCATTAGCCCAAGCCCTAGTGGAGAATCCAGGTCCAATCCAGGCAATTCAGGACCAAGACGGGAACCTTAAGCCCCCAGAAGCCTTCCTCCGTTACCAGCCGGCTGACGCTGCTGAGAGTGACCAGAGGCTTCCCAGGCTGCTTCCTTCAGCTCCTGCCTTTAGAGCATCCTCAGCCACCCTCTTCTACCAGCCACGTTCCAGGACAGACTCTAGTGCTCAGTTTCCCCTTGTCCCCCGGCTTCCTGAGACTTTGCTCGGCCTTCCGACACCAGGGCGTTCGAGAGCTCCATCACCTACAGAGCTGACCGGTGCCAGGGAACAAAGACCTCGGTTCACAGTGACGCTGTGCATGGCCACAGCCCTTTGGCCAGCTCCACTCGAGCACCGCTGCTCGGGAGTGCCTCGGAGCTCACCGTGCAATCCCCCTGAAGAGCACGACCTGCTCTGACCATGCCCACGCCTCGCGTCTTCCCAATCACAGCGGTCAAGAGGAAGGGGACAAAGTGCTGGCCCCGAGTCCTCTTTTGCGCCCTCGATACCTCCTTCCCTTCCTCAAAAGCCTGACAGGTTCCCTCCCAGCTTCCCCTGCCTTGCTCAGAGAGGACGCTGCCCCCTACTCCACTGAATCAGTTTTCAAGCTGCATTAAGACCTATCAGGAAGGCACTTGGGGTGCACAGCACCTGTAAGACCACCTGTAGTTTGCCTGAAGAGCAAAGGGCTGTTTGAACCTGTACAATCACCCTGTGGGATTTCCTTCATGCCTTGTCCCCCATTATTCTTTGATTCAGCCTTCCAGCCCTCCTCTAGCTTCCACAGAGCAGCTGCTTGGCAGTCGTTCTGCAGCCACATCTTTCCTCCGTCCTGCACTGCCAAGGTACTCACTGGTCTTCAAGACGAGGGCAATCCTTTCAGAGGACTGCCATTTCCCAGGGCCCCTGTCGCCCTCCTTGTGAAGTACGTGGGGGATTTTTGCTCTAACGGGCACACGAAGGGACTCAAGCCCGCAACGCCAGGTAGCGCTCTGACCCTCCTGGACTTTGTGGTGGAAACTCCTTACCAGGTGTTTGCAATCTCTAGTCAAGAGGATTTCTTGGCTCATAGTGCTAGAAGGAAGCCTTCCGTTGGCACAGCAGCAATGCGTCATGTCACAAACACGGACGTGACACTGAAGTGAACTCTTAAAGAACAGCAGCTTTGCCCCACTGCCACCATTCCCACTAACCTAGGCAATGAGGATACGTTGCAGAATGACTCTAAGAGCAGGACCATAGAGTTCTGGAGGACTGTGCAAGCAAGGCAGGGGGTGGCCCCCACAGGTGGCCGGAGACCGGACCTGGGAGGAGAATGTGGAGGAAGCTGTGGGGGGCTAACCAATACTGTTATGCCAAGAAGGAGTGCCTGAATACCGCTCCTATATATGTGTGAACTGCGTCACAAATAAGGTAGAAGTTGCTTATCACCCATATTGGGTTGGCCTGTCTGCTTCTCCTCGCCGCTTACAAATGGCGCCCGAACAGGGACGCCGACTACAGGGCCCTGGTCGCTGGGGACCCGGAATACAGGGCCCCGACTAGCGGGGACCCGGGATACAGGGCCCCGGCCGACGGGGACCCGGGATACAGGGCCCCGACTAGCGGGGACCCGGGATACAGGGCCCCGGTCGACGGGGACCGGGATACAGGGCCCCGACTAGCGGGGACCCGGGATACAGGGCCCCGACTAGCGGGGAAGCGGGATACAGGGCCCCGACTAGCGGGGACCCGCGATACAGGGCCCCGACTAGCGGGGACCCAGAATACAGGGCCCCGACTAGCGGGGACCCGGGATACAGGGCCCCGGTCGACGGGGACCCGGAACGGCGAGTGAGCGGCGCCGGCGGCAGCGGCCGGGAAGCGCGGGCAATGCTGCTGCGGTGGCGTGACGGACCCGGGTGCTTGGGCTAACCGAAAGAATCCGCCGCTGTGGTGAACCAGACACTGCTGCGTCGGGAGGCCAATCCGGAGACCAAGGTTACAGGACGATCCAGGAGAAGACGATCCGGAAAACGCTGCCATGAAAATGGACCGAGAGGTAGCCCTGGACTTACTACAGTGCTTCTTATAAAAGCGGGGAACTGAGCCCTGAACTTTTTACAGTGCTTTTTATAAAAGCAGGGAATTGAGCCTGAGACTCTAAAGCAGCTATCAGGTCTACTGGCTGTAGGGAAGACTAAGATTTTTTTTTGCAGATCCTAATACAATATTTGAGGAGAGTGAGTGGCGAAAGTTTGGTGATGAACTATTTGACTCAGTGCTTAATGATTATAAAAAGGCAAAGAAACTCGGTAAACCACGGAGGGAAGTAATGAACTGTATAAAAAGATACAAGGCAGAAAAGAAAACTGCTGCGGTAGCAACGGAGAAACTAGGAACAGACGTCTCCGGTCGGTTGAAACCGGGGGAAGATTACAACTCGTTTCCCCCAGCTCGCGGGAGCACAGGGTTTCCCCCCACCCCCTTCCTTTTCTCCCCCTCCATCAGAAGGTGCCGCGGAGGAGGTGTAACCCCCTGCTCCCCCACCACCCCAGTTCCGAAAGTAGGGACTTTGAAAAGGACAGAGAAAGTATATTAGAAGGTATACGCATGATAAATGTCGAGAAATCCGAAAGAAAGAGGGCGGTGCCTCGGCGCCGGATCGATTGCGGCGCCACTGTGAAGCACGCAGTAGAAAATAGGGATCACGCGCGAGCGGGAGATTTAAAGGAACCGCGAACCTCTCCAACCCACTATGCCTTAGAGTGAAAAAATTTTTAACTCGGTCACGGAGGAGCCAGGTCTGCAGATGGCTACATACCGAACGAGATACACCTGATAAGAAAGACACAGCTGCGAGCAACGGAGACCCCGAGTTCGGCGCAGGATCCGCCCCTGAATCCGAGCGAGATTTATATCCTCTGCTTCCAGACCCTGACTCTTCGTCTCCCGGGTGGGTCTGCTCAGACTTACTGGCCCTGGAGACGCTCAGTTGTAACAATGGGTAACCAAAGAGGTGAACATTACTGGGGAATTTTCTGCAATGGGCATCTTTGCCTATCCTGTGTTTACTACACATCAGGGGGCTAAAGAGTGGGAAGCTCTTGATCTCAGAATTGTTAAGGAGGCCTGACAAACAGTGACCACTTATGCGTTAAAATCCTCTTATACTCAAGCTGTATATATTATGATTTTTTCTTGCAATTGACAGGGGGAGCCCATACAGTTTCTCTGTGATACTCATGTACTAGAAGTTGGTAAATATAAGTATGTCCAGGTTTCTGTCAACCCTTGGAGACCTCTGTAGATACTGCTGGCCACTTCTTCCAGCACAGGCTGGCCACCTGTGTCGGAATGAGTGTGCATTTTGGTCAGTATAAAAGCCCAAGCCTCATACGATGTGGGGGGAGGCAGAGCCTCTGTGGGGACGCCTGCTAAGGTTGAGCCTGCCACCTCGCACTGCAATGATGCTTCTCGGAGCTGGTTTGCTGTTAGTCTCCACAGGGTCCTTGTGCCTTGTTCTGTACGTGGGACTGTAGTGGGAGTAATGATGGCTTTTGCAGGGACTCAAAAAAAAAAAAAAAGGGGGGGAGAGAGAGAGTAATGATGCTGCACTTAACCTGTCAACTTCTCAAGAACTGAAGAACTGATAACCTGGGGGAGGGGGTATATTTGTGTCCTGCCTACGGGTCCATGGTGACTGCCTGCAAAGTTTGTCAAGCCTTGCCGTGAGCTGGACAGACGAATGGATAAACCTGATGCCTCAGCTACAGGAGCTGACCGTGAATACCCCAAGCAGACTGAGATAAAGAAAAACGAATGACTGCAAAACATCACTTGGGGGCAGATGAAAAGTAACATCCTGAATATGTGTGCTTGTAAAGTAGCTATTATTAGAGCTTGTGATTTTGTGTATAAAACCACCTGTATTTACTAGCTAGTTGCTAATAAGAAACTGCACCTTGTATAGATTTGTCACTTGTAAAAGAGATGTTAGAGTATGGAAATTTGCAGCAGCTGCTAAAAAATGCTAAGGCAAAAGCTAGAAAAATTTTAATGCAATGGTAGTGTTATAAAGCAGGTGATGGAACAAATTTAAGAGGGGGGGAGAATTCCACTGGTAAGAAATTTCTTTGGCTAGTCCTTCACTGCCATCAGCATCTTCAACATGCTGCTGCACCCTGTAATAGTTACTCTGCTAATGTAAATTTGTGTGTGCCTTGCTGTAGTAGCGACTTGTTACTGGATAAAACAAAAGGGGGAAGATGTGGAGACAGTGTTCTCACAGGAGAATGCATAAGTGGTACATAAACTTTGAATAGTCCTGAAAGATACAGCAAGGCCATGGGAGGCCCGAAGAAGCTTAAGCAAGCAAGATAAGAGGCTGGAATTCACCAAGTTAATGAGAACTGTGGACTGTTGGCAAGCTTTCAAGGTTGAGTTCTCACACCTGTGTTTAACCAATTATATGTTAGTCACTAAGGGTCTTCAAAACATGTGTCCAATTATAATATGCCAAATCACTGTAAGTGCTTCAGCTGGGGCCTTGGCTCAACCAAGCAGACTGGGTTGCTGAGTTGCTAAGCAGACAATTCTACATCGAAGGCAATTCCTGATTTGTTTTAATGTTGACTCTGTAAGACATGCAACACTGCAGAACCTTTTGTTGTTGGAACAGGGATATGGATGTGAAGAGTTTGATTGAATGTGTTTTATGAGTCTCTCTGATTATGCTAATTGGATGCACGCACAGCTGAGAACCCTGGCTCAGCTTACCCAGCAATAGTAAATGAGCAGTATTCTAAGAGTAATTAGATGGTTGTTTTCACGGGGCATTACAGGTTGAGTCAAACACTGTTTAAAAGTATTGCACTTCTGGGCTGCTGCTCTCTGTTTCTTGGTAGCCAGAGGAGGACACCGATGACTGCTGGCTGTCACTGCTGGCGCTGCTGCTCTCCGATGCTTGGTAGCCAGAGGAGGACAGCGATGACTGCTGGCTGTCACTGCTGGCGCTGCTGCTCTCCGATGCTTGGTAGCCATATTAGGACAGCGATGACTGCTGGCTGTCACTGCTGGGGCTGCTGCTGTCCGATGCTTGGTAGCCATAGGAGGACAGCGATGACTGCTGGCTGTCACTGCTGGGGCTGCTGCTGTCCAATGCTTGGTAGCCATAAGACAGCGATGACTCCTGGCTGTCACTGCTGGGGCTGCTGCTTTCCGATTCTTGGGAGCCATAGGAGGACAGCGATGACTCCTGGCTGTCACTGCTGTGGCTGTTGCTCTCTGTTTCTTGGGAGCCATAGGAGGACAGCAATGCCTCCTGGCTGTCACTGCTGGCGCTGCTGCTGTCCAATGCTTGGTAGCCATAGGAGGACAGCGATGACTCCTGGCTGTCACTGCTGGGGCTGCTGCTGTCCCATTCTTGGTAGCCATAGGAGGACAGTGATGACTGCTGGCTGTCACTGCTGGCGCTGCTGCTCTCTGATGCTTGGTAGCCAGAGGAGGACAGCGATGAAGGCTGGCTGTCACTGCTGGGGCTGCTGCTCTCCGATGCTTGGTAGCCATAGGAGAGCGATGACTCCTGGCTGTCACTGCTGGGGCTGCTGCTGTCCGATTCTTGGGAGCCATAGGAGGACAGCGATGACTGCTGGCTGTCACTGCTGGGGCTGCTGCTCTCTGTTTCTTGGGAGCCATAGGAGGACAGCAATGCCTCCTGGCTGTCACTGCTGGCGCTGCTGCTGTCCAATGCTTGGTAGCCATAGGAGGACAGCGATGACTCCTGGCTGTCACTGCTGGTGCTGCTGCATCCCATTCTTGGTAGCCATAGGAGGAGAGCGATGACTGCTGGCTGTCACTGCTGGCGCTGCTGCTCTCCGATGCTTGGTAGCCAGAGGAGGACAGCGATGAAGGCTGGCTGTCAGTGCTGGGGCTGCTGCTCTCCGATGCTTGGTAGCCATAGGAGGACAGCGATGAAGGCTGGCTGTCACTGCTGGGGCTGCTGCTCTCCGATGCTTGGTAGCCTGAGGAGGACAGTGATGACTCCTGCCTGTCACTGCTGGCGCTGCTGCTCTCCGATGCTTGGTAGCCAGAGGAGGACAGCGATGAAGGCTGGCTGTCAGTGCTGGGGCTGCTGCTCTCCGATGCTTGGTAGCCATAGGAGGACAGCGATGACTGCTGGCTGTCACTGCTGGGGCTGCTGCTGTCCGATGCTTGGTAGCCTGAGGAGGACAGCGATGACTCCTGCCTGTCACTGCTGGGGCTGCTGCTGTCCGATGCTTGGTAGCCATAGTAGGACAGCGATGACTCCTGCCTGTATTGCTGGGGCTGTTGCTCTCCGATGCTTGGTAGCCAGAGGAGGACAGCGATGACTCCTGCCTGTCACTGCTGGGGCTGCTGCTCTCCGATGCTTGGTAGCCATAGGAGGACAGCGATGACTCCTGCCTGTCACTGCTGGGGCTGCTTCTCTCCGATGCTTGGTAGCCATAGGAGGACAGCGATGACTGCTGGTTGTCACTGCTGGGGCTGCTGCTGTCCAGTGCTTGGTAGCCATAGGACAGCGATGACTGCTGGCTGTCACTGCTGGGGCTGCTGCTCTCCGATTCTTGGGAGCCATAGGAGGACAGCGATGACTCCTGGCTGTCACTGCTGGGGCTGCTGGTCTCTGTTTCTTGGGAGCCATAGGAGGACAGCAATGCCTCCTGGCTGTCACTGCTGGGGCTGCTGCTGTCCAATGCTTGGTAGCCATAGGAGGACAGCGATGACTCCTGGCTGTCACTGCTGGGGCTGCTGCTGTCCCATTCTTGGTAGCCATAGGAGGACAGCGATGACTTCTGGCTGTCACTGCTGGGGGTGCTGCTTTCTGTTTCTTGGGAGCCATAGGAGGAGAGCGTTGACTGCTGGCTGTCACTGCTGGCGCTGCTGCTCTCCGATGCTTGGTAGCAGGAGGAGGACAGCGATGAAGGCTGGCTGTCACTGCTGGGGCTGCTGCTCTCCGATGCTTGGTAGCCATATTAGGACAGCGATGACTCCTGCCTGTCACTGCTGGGGCTGCTGCTGTCCGATGCTTGGTAGCCATAGGAGGACAGCGATGACTGCTGGCTGTCACTGCTGGGGCTGCTGCTGTCCAATGCTTGGTAGCCATAGGACAGCGATGACTCCTGGCTGTCACTGCTGGGGCTGCTGCTTTCCGATTCTTGGGAGCCATAGGAGGACAGCGATGACTCCTGGCTGTCACTGCTGGGGCTGCTGCTCTCTGTTTCTTGGGAGCCATAGGAGGACAGCAATGCCTCCTGGCTGTCAGTGCTGGGGCTGCTGCTGTCCAATGCTTGGTAGCCATAGGAGGACAGCGATGACTCCTGGCTGTCACTGCTGGGGCTGCTGCTGTCCCATTCTTGGTAGCCATAGGAGGACAGCGATGACTGCTGGCTGTCACTGCTGGCGCTGCTGCTCTCTGATGCTTGGTAGCCAGAGGAGGACAGCGATGAAGGCTGGCTGTCACTGCTGGGGCTGCTGCTCTCCGATGCTTGGTAGCCATAGGACAGCGATGACTCCTGGCTGTCACTGCTGGGGCTGCTGCTATCCGATTCTTGGGAGCCATGGGAGGACAGCGATGACTGCTGGCTGTCACTGCTGGGGCTGCTGCTCTCTGTTTCTTGGGAGCCATAGGAGGACAGCAATGCCTCCTGGCTGTCACTGCTGGGGCTGCTGCTGTCTGATTCTTGGTAGCCATAGGAGGACAGCGATGACTCCTGGCTGTCACTGCTGGGGCTGCTGCTGTCCCACTCTTGGTAGCCATAGGAGGAGAGCGATGACTGCTGGCTGTCACTGCTTGGGCTGCTGCTCTCCGATGCTTGGTAGCCAGAGGAGGACAGCGATGACTGCTGGCTGTCACTGCTGGCGCTGCTGCTCTCCGATGCTTGGTAGCCAGAGGAGGACAGCGATGACTGCTGGCTGTCACTGCTGGCGCTGCTGCTCTCCGATCATTGGTAGCCATAGGAGGACAGCGATGACTCCTGGCTGTCACTGCTGGGGCTGCTGCTTTCCTATTCTTGGGAGCCATAGGAGGACAGCGATGACTCCTGGCTGTCACTGCTGGGGCTGCTGCTCTCTGTTTCTTGGGAGCCATAGGAGGACAGCAATGCCTCCTGGCTGTCACTGCTGGGACTGCTGCTCTCCCATTCTTGGTAGCCATAGGAGAACAGCGATGACTCCTGGCTGTCACTGCTGGGGCTGCTGCTGTCCCATTCTTGGCAGCCATAGGAGGAGAGCGATGACTGCTGGCTGTCACTGCTGGCGCTGCTGCTCTCTGATGCTTGGTAGCCAGAGGAGGACAGCGATGAAGGCTGGCTGTCACTGCTGGGGCTGCTGCTCTCCGATGCTTGGTAGCCATAGGACAGCGATGACTCCTGGCTGTCACTGCTGGGGCTGCTGCTGTCCGATTCTTGGGAGCCATAGGAGGACAGCGATGACTGCTGGCTGTCACTGCTGGCGCTGCTGCTCTCTGTTTCTTGGGAGCCATAGGAGGACAGCAATGCCTCCTGGCTGTCACTGCTGGGGCTGCTGCTGTCCAATGCTTGGTAGCCATAGGAGGACAGCGATGACTCCTGGCTGTCACTGCTGGGGCTGCTGCTGTCCCATTCTTTGTAGCCATAGGAGGAGAGAGATGACTGCTGGCTGTCACTGCTGGCGCTGCTGCTCTCCGATGCTTGGTAGCCAGAGGAGGACAGCGATGAAGGCTGGCTGTCACTGCTGGGGCTGCTGCTCTCCGATGCTTGGTAGCCATAGGAGGACAGCGATGACTCCTGGCTGTCACTGCTGGGGCTGCTGCTCTCTGATGCTTGGTAGCCTGAGGAGGACAGCGATGACTCCTGCCTGTCACAGCTGGGGCTGCTGCTGTCCGATGCTTGGTAGCCATAGGAGGACAGCGATGACTGCTGGCTGTCACTGCTGGGGCTGCCGCTGTCCAATGCTTGGTAGCCATAGGACAGCGATGACTCCTGGCTGTCACTGCTGGGGCTGCTGCTCTCCGATTCTTGGGAGCCATAGGAGGACAGCGATGACTCCTGGCTGTCACTGCTGGGGCTGCTGCTCTCTGTTTCTTGGGAGCCATAGGAGGACAGCAATGCCTCCTGGCTGTCACTGCTGGGGCTGCTGCTGTCCAATGCTTGGTAGCCATAGGAGGACAGCGATGACTCCTGGCTGTCACTGCTGGGGCTGCTGCTCTCCGATGTTTGGTAGCCTGAGGAGGACAGCGATGACTCCTGCCTGTCACTGCTGGGGCTGCTGCTCTCCGATGCTTGGTAGCCATAGGAGGACAGCGATGACTGGTGGTTGTCACTGCTGGGGTTGCTGCTGTCCAATGCTTGGTAGCCATAGGAGGTCAGCGATGACTCCTGGCTGTCACTGCTGGGGCTGCTGCTGTCCCATTCTTGGTAGCCATAGGAGGACAGCGATGACTCCTGGCTGTCACTGCTGGGGCTGCTGCTTTCTGTTTCTTGGGAGCCATAGGAGGAGAGCGATGACTGCTGGCTGTCACTGCTGGCGCTGCTGCTCTCCGATGCTTGGTAGCCAGAGGAGGACAGCGATGACTGCTGGCTGTCACTGCTGGGGCTGCTGCTCTCCGATGCTTGGTAGCCTGAGGAGGACAGCGATGACTCCTGCCTGTCACTGCTTGGGCTGCTGCTGTCCGATGCTTGGTAGCCATAGGAGGACAGCGATGACTGCTGGCTGTCACTGCTGGGGCTGCTGCTGTTTAATGCTTGGTAGCCATAGGACAGCGATGACTCCTGGCTGTCACTGCTGGGGCTGCTGCTTTCCGATTCTTGGGAGCCATAGGAGGACAGCGATGACTCCTGGCTGTCACTGCTGTAGCTGCTGCTCTCTGTTTCTTGGGAGCCATAGGAGGACAGCAATGCCTCCTGGCTGTCAGTGCTGGGGCTGCTGCTGTCCAATGCTTGGTAGCCATAGGAGGACAGCGATGACTCCTGGCTGTCACTGCTGGGGCTGCTGCTGTCCCATTCTTGGTAGCCATAGGAGGAGAGCGATGACTGCTGGCTGTCACTGCTGGCGCTGCTGCTCTCTGATGCTTGGTAGCCAGAGGAGGACAGCGATGAAGGCTGGCTGTCACTGCTGGGGCTGCCGCTGTCCAATGCTTGGTAGCCATAGGACAGCGATGACTCCTGGCTGTCACTGCTGGGGCTGCTGCTCTCCGATTCTTGGGAGCCATAGGAGGACAGCGATGACTCCTGGCTGTCACTGCTGGGGCTGCTGCTCTCTGTTTCTTGGGAGCCATAGGAGGACAGCAATGCCTCCTGGCTGTCACTGCTGCGGCTGCTGCTGTCCAATGCTTGGTAGCCATAGGAGGACAGCGATGACTCCTGGCTGTCACTGCTGGGGCTGCTGCTGTCCCATTCTTGGTAGCCATAGGAGGAGAGGGATGACTGCTGGCTGTCCCTGCGGCGCTGCTGCTCTCTGATGCTTGGTAGCCAGAGGAGGACAGCGATGACTGCTGGCTGTCACTGCTGGCGCTGCTGCTCTCCGATGCTTGGTAGCCATAGGAGGACAGCGATGACTGCTGGCTGTCACTGCTGGGGCTGCTGCTCTCCGATGCTTTTTAGCCAGAGGAGGAAAGCGATGACTGCTGGCTGTCACTGCTGGGGCTGCTGCTGTCCGATGCTTGGTAGGCAGAGGAGGACAGTGATGATTCCTGCCTGTCAATGCTGGGGCTGCTGCTCCCTGATTGCTGGGAGCTACGGGAGGACAGCGCTGACTCCTGGCCGTCACTGCTGGTCGCAATTGCTGGGGAGCGCTGGGAAAGCCCTGACACAGCCTGTCCGGATGCCCACCTTTTCGCACGTGGTGCTGGGGTGTGGCTGCGCTCATGGAATCTTTTTCGCCGCACGGTGGGAATTTGGGCCCGACGTTGCAAGCGGGAGTGGTCTCGCACCTGCACAGGCCCCATGCATCTTGAGGTGCTGCCACTTTGGCTTGCTCTGGAGCCACGGGATGATGCTGATGGCCGCTGTCTTCTGGTGCTGCGGCTGCGGATCTCACATGCTAGGGGGCACTGGGACAGCCCTGGCACCGCCTGGCTGTGGGTGCCTCTCGCAGCTTGGCTTCTCTCTCGCTCTCTTGTTGGTCGTGTATAGGGAGTCTGGGTCTGACGGTAACACCGGGTTCGGTTCCGTCGTCGATGAGGCCCAGGGGGGCTGCAGCAGCTGCTGTGCTCAGGCAGTGGGAAGCCGTGGAATGGCCCCGAATCCAACTGTCTGCTAGTGCTCAGGCTGATGGTCTCCTGTGCTGGAGGTCCCAGATTCTGCCCAGATGCTGCTGGGGTGCTGCTGCTGGGACCAGCAAGCTCTGAGCTGACTCTGAAGGCTGCAAGGGGAAGAAGGAAGGTCAAGGGTACGGCTCCCAGTCCTGGGGCAGGATAGGCCAGAGCCGTGCCACAGCCCTTCCTGGAGCCAAGCTCACAACAGCCACCCACTTCCGGGCCTTGCAGGGCCCCTAGCCCCGGCACATCCTCGTGCTTTCACACTTACAGTTGCCCACGCCAGCACAGCTGTCACACTCCCATCTCTCCCTGCTGTTCCCCAAGTTGGAGCAGCGTCTGTGCGTGCCCTCAGCAGCGCAGGATTGGCACAGGAGCAGCTGCCAGGGCCTGCGGAAAGAACCACGTTCATGGTTCTGACGATAAAGCGCCCAGAGCATGGGATCGTTCAGTAGAGCTCTTGTTCTCAGCCCTTCTACTTCAAGCCCTTACTGAAACAGAGATCCCATCCCGAGCCCCGCGGTGCAGCTTTGGCAACTTACCCCTCTGGCTCTGCCTCCTCCCTGCCTCCTGGACAAAGGCACTCCCTGGCATCGCAGCTGCTGTGCCTCTGGTACAGTGGTGCATATGCACTGTTGTCCTCCCATGACGCTTGTCTGATGGAGAAAGGAAAATTGATGAGCCCCTGCTGCCCCAGCAGACAGCAGATGCAGGGCAGATGCAGCAGATACAGTTGCAGCAGATGCAGCAGGTCCAGGCGTGGCACAGCGCCGGGCAGGATGACACCAACCTTCTGGGGATTTGGATCTTCATGAGGAGCATTTCCTGGAGAAATATATTCCTGTTTCTACAGAGAGGGCACTGTAAGCAATTATTACAGCCTTGCGTCCTAAGAAAAACGAACGGCAGCAGCAGCTTCCCCTGATATGCTCAAATATAGACCGCAGTGAAACAGCATTTGTTTCATTAGAAGCTCAGCACCACTATCCCGCATCTGCCAAGAAATTGGCTAGAATATCAAAAGCAATTGCTTTGGTGGCCTACGAGTAGTTGCTGGTTTGTTTGTGGTTTGAGGATTTTGGTTGTTGGTTTGTTGTTTTCTTTGCTTCAGGGCTTGTTTGGTTTTATTTTGGGGGGTTTTTGTTTGTTTGTCTTTTTGGTTGGTTGGTTGGGGATTTTGGGGGCTCTTTTTTTTTTTTAGTTCAAAGTTAATTACAGTAACAAGAAAAAACCCCACAATATTTTGGATCAAAAACCTTGTGGGCATATGTGACTGATACGAATAGTCAATATTTTTAACAAGAACGTCAGAAACACTGGAAACAATTAAGTATCGGATATATGCCTGAAAGGATCCAAAATATCTAGATAACTTGTCAAAAAGAGGGTGACCAAGTCATGTTATACCTCTTAGGCGTGTTATACCTCCATCATCTTTGGAGAAGAAGAAAGATCTAGCACGTTCTGTCTGTGGTAAAGAGAAAAAACGAGAAAAAATAGAAAGGAAATTCAGCATCGTAAGAGTTAGTGTTAAATTCCATTAGCCCAAGTCCAAGCTGTAAGGCTGTAAGGCTCCAGAGAAATAGTATCTCGGGCAGGACACTATACCACAGTAACCCAATGCAACCTCCTATAAGAAAACCTTTCTGAAGAAAACATCACATGCGATTTGACTTTGGGCCAAGCCCACTACCCAGCTGAGTTCTCCTCACTGAGCTAGAAAGTCAGCTTTTCTTCTCAACAATCACGTGTGGCATTGGCATTTTTGACTACTACACTCTGTGAAGCAAGGAATGCTTTCCACAGATGACTGTACTTGCCCAGAGATGTGGAATGAAGATGTCAGTCTCCCCGTGAGCCGGGTGCTGTTATTAATATTCTCATAGCATCTACCCACCACAACCAAGTAGACAACAACTACAAATAAAACTTGCATTTCTTTGTCCCTTTTGCTTTCTGATACCCCTGGTTGATCATCACCCTCAGAACTGCCATCTTGGAAACACTGGATCTTCTTGCCATGTGACTTTGGACAGGTTTTATTGTTTCAGCTATGTCGGGCACTGCAGTAGTTAAAAAAAAAGTAAAATCGAATTCTTTCCCTACAACTAGATCATCACTTCATCATGATGAAAGCCCTTTTCATTAACCCGCTGTGGAGGACTTCCCTGAATAACTCACCTGCAATACCAGGACCATGTCACGGGCACAACCAGAGTAGGAGAAAAGGAAGGTGACATCCTCCTAGTGGAGAATCCAGGTCCAATCCAGGCAATTCAGGACCAAGACGGGAACCTTAAGCCCCCAGAAGCCTTCCTCCGTTACCAGCCGGCTGACGCTGCTGAGAGTGACCAGAGGCTTCCCAGGCTGCTTCCTTCAGCTCCTGCCTTTAGAGCATCCTCAGCCACCCTCTTCTACCAGCCACGTTCCAGGACAGACTCTAGTGCTCAGTTTCCCCTTGTCCCCCGGCTTCCTGAGACTTTGCTCGGCCTTCCGACACCAGGGCGTTCGAGAGCTCCGTCACCTACAGAGCTGACCGGTGCCAGGGAACAAAGACCTCGGTTCACAGTGACGCTGTGCATGGCCACAGCCCTTTGGCCAGCTCCACTCGAGCACCGCTGCTCGGGAGTGCCTCGGAGCTCACCGTGCAATCCCCCTGAAGAGCACGACCTGCTCTGACCATGCCCACGCCTCGCGTCTTCCCAATCACAGCGGTCAAGAGGAAGGGGACAAAGTGCTGGCCCCGAGTCCTCTTTTGCGCCCTCGATACCTCCTTCCCTTCCTCAAAAGCCTGACAGGTTCCCTCCCAGCTTCCCCTGCCTTGCTCAGAGAGGACGCTGCCCCCTACTCCACTGAATCAGTTTTCAAGCTGCATTAAGACCTATCAGGAAGGCACTTGGGGTGCACAGCACCTGTAAGACCACCTGTAGTTTGCCTGAAGAGCAAAGGGCTGTTTGAACCTGTACAATCACCCTGTGGGATTTCCTTCATGCCTTGTCCCCCATTATTCTTTGATTCAGCCTTCCAGCCCTCCTCTAGCTTCCACAGAGCAGCTGCTTGGCAGTCGTTCTGCAGCCACATCTTTCCTCCGTCCTGCACTGCCAAGGTACTCACTGGTCTTCAAGACGAGGGCAATCCTTTCAGAGGACTGCCATTTCCCAGGGCCCCTGTCGCCCTCCTTGTGAAGTACGTGGGGGATTTTTGCTCTAAAGGGCACACGAAGGGACTCAAGCCCGCAACGCCAGGTAGCGCTCTGACCCTCCTGGACTTTGTGGTGGAAACTCCTTACCAGGTGTTTGCAATCTCTAGTCAAGAGGATTTCTTGGCTCGTAGTACTAGAAGGAAGCCTTCCGTTGGCACAGCAGCAATGCGTAATGTCACAAACACGGACGTGACACTGAAGTGAACTCTTAAAGAACAGCAGCTTTGCCCCACTGCCACCATTCCCACTAACCTAGGCAATGAGGATACGTTGCAGAATGACTCTAAGAGCAGGACCATAGAGTTCTGGAGGACTGTGCAAGCAAGGCAGGGGGTGGCCCCCACAGGTGGCCGGAGACCGGACCTGGGAGGAGAATGTGGAGGAAGCTGTGGGGGGCTAACCAATACTGTTATGCCAAGAAGGAGTGCCTGAATACCGCTCCTATATATGTGTGAACTGCGTCACAAATAAGGTAGAAGTTGCTTATCACCCATATTGGGTTGGCCTGTCTGCTTCTCCTCGCCGCTTACAAATGGCGCCCGAACAGGGACGCCGACTACAGGGCCCTGGTCGCTGGGGACCCGGAATACAGGGCCCCGACTAGCGGGGACCCGGGATACAGGGCCCCGGCCGACGGGGACCCGGGATACAGGGCCCCGACTGGCGGGGACCCGGGATACAGGGCCCCGGTCGACGGGGACCGGGATACAGGGCCCCGACTAGCGGGGACCCGCGATACAGGGCCCCGACTAGCGGGGACCCGCGATACAGGGCCCCGGTCGACGGGGACCCGGAACGGCGAGTGAGCGGCGCCGGCGGCAGCGGCCGGGAAGCGCGGGCAATGCTGCTGCGGTGGCGTGACGGACCCGGGTGCTTGGGCTAACCGAAAGAATCCGCCGCTGTGGTGAACCAGACACTGCTGCGTCGGGAGGCCGATCCGGAGACCGAGGTTACAGGACGATCCAGGAGAAGACGATCCGGAAAACGCTGCCATGAAAATGGACTGAGAGGTAGCCCTGGACTTATTACAGTGCTTCTTATAAAAGCGGGGAACTGAGCCCTGAACTTTTTACAGTGCTTTTTATAAAAGCAGGGAATTGAGCCTGAGACTCTAAAGCAGCTATCAGGTCTACTGGCTGTAGGGAAGGCTAAGAGATTTTTTTTTGCAGATCCTAATACAATATTTGAGGAGAGTGAGTGGCGAAAGTTTGGTGATGAACTATTTGACTCAGTGCTTAATGATTATAAAAAGGCAAAGAAACTCGGTAAACCACGGAGGGAAGTAATGAACTGTATAAAAAGATACAAGGCAGAAAAGAAAACTGCTGCGGTAGCAACGGAGGAACTAGGAACAGACGTCCCCGGTCGGTTGAAACCGGGGGAAGATTACAACTCGTTTCCCCCAGCTCGCGGGAGCACAGGGTTTCCCCCCACCCCTTTCCTTTTCTCCCCCTCCATCAGAAGGTGCCGCGGAGGAGGTGTAACCCCCTGCTCCCCCACCACCCCAGTTCCGAAAGTAGGGACTTTGAAAAGGACAGAGAAAGTATATTAGAAGGTATACGCATGATAAATGTCGAGAAATCCGAAAGAAAGAGGGCGGTGCCTCGGCGCCGGATCGATTGCGGCGCCACTGTGAAGCACGCAGTAGAAAATAGGGATCACGCGCGAGCGGGAGATTTAAAGGAACCGCGAGCCTCTCCAACCCACTATGCCTTAGAGTGAAAAAATTTTTAACTCGGTCACGGAGGAGCCAGGTCTGCAGATGGCTACATACCGAACGAGATACACCTGATAAGAAAGACACAGCTGCGAGCAACGGAGACCCCGAGTTCGGCGCAGGATCCGCCCCTGAATCCGAGCGAGATTTATATCCTCTGCTTCCAGACCCTGACTCTTCGTCTCCCGGGTGGGTCTGCTCAGACTTACTGGCCCTGGAGACGCTCAGTTGTAACAATGGGTAACCAAAGAGGTGAACATTACTGGGGAATTTTCTGCAATGGGCATCTTTGCCTATCCTGTGTTTACTACACAGCAGGGGGCTAAAGAGTGGGAAGCTCTTGATCTCAAAATAGTTAAGGAGGCCTGACAAACAGTGACCACGTATGCGTTAAAATCCTCTTATACTCAAGCTGTATATATTGTGATTTTTTCTTGCAATTGACAGGGGGAGCCCATACAGTTTCTCTGTGATACTCATGTACTAGAAGTTGGTAAATATAAGTATGTCCAGGTTTCTGACAACCCTTGGAGACCTCTGTAGATACTGCTGGCCACTTCTTCCAGCACAGGCTGGCCACCTGTGTCGGAATGAGTGTGCATTTTGGTCAGTATAAAAGCCCAAGCCTCATACGATGTGGGGGGAGGCAGAGCCTCTGTGGGGACGCCTGCTAAGGTTGAGCCTGCCACCTCGCACTGCAATGATGCTTCTCGGAGCTGGTTTGCTGTTAGTCTCCACAGGGTCCTTGTGCCTTGTTCTGTACGTGGGACTGTAGTGGGAGTAATGATGGCTTTTGCAGGGACTCAAAAAAAAAAAAAAAAGGGGGGGGGGAGAGAGAGAGTAATGATGCTGCACTTAACCTGTCAACTTCTCAAGAACTGAAGAACTGATAACCTGGGGGAGGGGGTATATTTGTGTCCTGCCTACGGGTCCATGGTGACTGCCTGCAAAGTTTGTCAAGCCTTGCCGTGAGCTGGACAGACGAATGGATAAACCTGATGCCTCAGCTACAGGAGCTGACCGTGAATACCCCAAGCAGACTGAGATAAAGAAAAACGAATGACTGCAAAACATCACTTGGGGGCAGATGAAAAGTAACATCCTGAATATGTGTGCTTGTAAAGTAGCTATTATTAGAGCTTGTGATTTTGTGTATAAAACCACCTGTATTTACTAGCTAGTTGCTAATAAGAAACTGCACCTTGTATAGATTTGTCACTTGTAAAAGAGATGTTAGAGTATGGAAATTTGCAGCAGCTGCTAGAAAATGCTAAGGCAAAAGCTAGAAAAATTTTAATGCAATGGTAGTGTTATAAAGCAGGTGATGGAACAAATTTAAGAGGGGGGGAGAATTCCACTGGTAAGAAATTTCTTTGGCTAGTCCTTCACTGCCATCAGCATCTTCAACATGCTGCTGCACCCTGTAATAGTTACTCTGCTAATGTAAATTTGTGTGTGCCTTGCTGTAGTAGCGACTTGTTACTGGATAAAACAAAAGGGGGAAGATGTGGAGACAGTGTTCTCACAGGAGAATGCATAAGTGGTACATAAACTTTGAATAGTCCTGAAAGATACAGCAAGGCCATGGGAGGCCCGAAGAAGCTTAAGCAAGCAAGATAAGAGGCTGGAATTCACCAAGTTAATGAGAACTGTGGACTGTTGGCAAGCTTTCAAGGTTGAGTTCTCACACCTGTGTTTAACCAATTATATGTTAGTCACTAAGGGTCTTCAAAACATGTGTCCAATCATAATATGCCGAATCACTGTAAGTGCTTCAGCTGGGGCCTTGGCTCAACCAAGCAGACTGGGTTGCTGAGTTGCTAAGCAGACAATTCTACATCGAAGGCAATTCCTGATTTGTTTTAATGTTGACTCTGTAAGACATGCAACACTGCAGAACCTTTTGTTGTTGGAACAGGGACATGGATGTGAAGAGTTTGATGGAATGTGTTTTATGAGTCTCTCTGATTATGCTAATTGGATGCACGCACAGCTGAGAACCCTGGCTCAGCTTACCCAGCAATAGTAAATGAGCAGTATTCTAAGAGTAATTAGATGGTTGTTTTCACGGGGCATTACAGGTTGAGTCAAACACTTTAAAAGTATTGCACTTCTGTATCATTGATTAGGTTAATCATGGTAGCTATTAGACTTGTTTATAGTTGTGTGATAGAACAGGTGAACAGAATAACCCATAATGCCTTGCTTGCACAAAGAAAAAGGGGGGAATTGTTGCAGAATGACTCTAAGAGCAGGACCATAGAGTTCTGGAGGACTGTGCAAGCAAGGCAGGGGGTGGCCCCCACAGGTGGCCGGAGACCGGACCTGGGAGGAGAATGTGGAGGAAGCTGTGGGGGGCTAACCAATACTGTTATGCCAAGAAGGAGTGGCTGAATACCACTCCTATATATGTGTGAACTGCGTCACAAATAAGGTAGAAGTTGCTTATCACCCATCTTGGGTTGGCCTGTCTGCTTCTCCTCGCCGCTTACAAATGGCGCCCGAACAGGGACGCCGACAACAGGGCCCCGGCCGACGGGGACCCGGGATACAGGGCCCCGGCCGACGGGGACCCGGGATACAGGGCCCCGACTAGCGGGGACTCGGGATACAGGGCCCCCGTCGACGGGGACCCGGAATACAGGGCCCCGACTAGCGGGGACCCGGGATACAGGGCCCCGGTCGACGGGGACCCGGAACGGCGAGTGAGCGGCGCCGGCGGCAGCGGCCGGGAAGCGCGGGCAATGCTGCTGCGGTGGCGTGACGGACCCGGGTGCTTGGGCTAACCGAAAGAATCCGCCGCTGTGGTGAACCAGACACTGCTGCGTCGGGAGGCCGATCCGGAGACCGAGGTTGCAGGACGATCCAGGAGAAGACGATCCGGAAAACCCTGCCATGAAAATGGACCGAGAGGTAGCCCTGGACTTACTACAGTGCTTCTTATAAAAGCGGAGAACTGAGCCCTGAACTTTTTACAGTGCTTTTTATAAAAGCAGGGAATTGAGCCTGAGACTCTAAAGCAGCTATCAGGTCTACTGGCTGTAGGGAAGGCTAAGAGATTTTTTTTTGCAGATCCTAATACAATATTTGAGGAGAGTGAGTGGCGAAAGTTTGGTGATGAACTATTTGACTCAGTGCTTAATGATTATAAAAAGGTAAAGAAACTCGGTAAACCACGGAGGGAAGTAATGAACTGTATAAAAAGATACAAGGCAGAAAAGAAGACTGCTGCGGTAGCAACGGAGAAACTAGGAACAGACGTCCCCGGTCGGTTGAAACCGGGGGAAGATTACAACTCGTTTCCCCCAGCTCGCGGGAGCACAGGGTTTCCCCCCACCCCCTTCCTTTTCTCCCCCTCCATCAGAAGGTGCCGCGGAGGAGGTGTAACCCCCTGCTCCCCCACCACCCCAGTTCCGAAAGTAGGGACTTTGAAAAGGACAGAGAAAGTATATTAGAAGGTATACGCATGATAAATGTCGAGAAATCCGAAAGAAAGAGGGCGGTGCCTCGGCGCCTGATCGATTGCGGCACCACTGTGAAGCACGCAGTAGAAAATAGGGATCACGCGCGAGCGGGAGATTTAAAGGAACCGCGAGCCTCTCCAACCCACTATGCCTTAGAGTGAAAAAATTTTTAACTCAGTCACGGAGGAGCCAGGTCTGCAGATGGCTACATACCGAACGAGATACACCTGATAAGAAAGACACAGCTGCGAGCAACGGAGACCCCGAGTTCGACGCAGGATCCGCCCCTGAATCCGAGCGAGATTTATATCCTCTGCTTCCAGACCCTGACTCTTCGTCTCCCGGGTGGGTCTGCTCAGACTTACTGGCCCTGGAGACGCTCAGTTGTAACAATGGGTAACCAAAGAGGTGAACATTACTGGGGAATTTTCTGCAATGGGCATCTTTGCCTATCCTGTGTTTACTACACAGCAGGGGGCTAAAGAGTGGGAAGCTCTTGATCTCAGAATTGTTAAGGAGGCCTGAAAAACAGTGACCACGTATGCGTTAAAATCCTCTTATACTCAAGCTGTATATATTGTGATTTTTTCTTGCAATTGACAGGGGGAGCCCATACAGTTTCTCTGTGATACTCGTGTACTAGAAGTTGGTAAATATAAGTATGTCCAGGTTTCTGTCAACCCTTGGAGACCTCTGTAGATACTGCTGGCCACCTGTGTCGGAATGAGTGTGCATTTTGGTCAGTATAAAAGCCCAAGCCTCATACGATGTGGGGGGAGGCAGAGCCTCTGTGGGGATGCCTGCTAAGGTTGAGCCTGCCACCTCGCACTGCAATGATGCTTCTCGGAGCTGGTTTGCTGTTAGTCTCCACAGGGTCCTTGTGCCTTGTTCTGTACGTGGGACTGTAGTGGGAGTAATGATGGCTTTTGCAGGGACTCAAAAAAAAAAAAAAGAAGAGGGGGGGAGAGAGAGAGTAATGATGCTGCACTTAACCTGTCAACTTCTCAAGAACTGAAGAACTGATAACCTGGGGGAGGGGGTATATTTGTGTCCTGCCTACGGGTCCATGGTGACTGCCTGCAAAGTTTGTCAAGCCTTGCCGTGAGCTGGACAGACGAATGGATAAACCTGATGCCTGAGCTACAGGAGCTGACCGTGAATACCCCAAGCAGACTGAGATAAAGAAAAACGAATGACTGCAAAACATCACTTGGGGGCAGATGAAAAGTAACATCCTGAATATGTGTGCTTGTAAAGTAGCTATTATTAGAGCTTGTGATTTTGTGTATAAAACCACCTGTATTTACTAGCTAGTTGCTAATAAGAAACTGCACCTTGTATTGTATAGATTTGTCACTTGTAAAAGAGATGTTAGAGTATGGAAATTTGCAGCAGCTGCTAGAAAATGCTAAGGCAAAAGCTAGAAAAATTTTAATGCAATGGTAGTGTTATAAAGCAGGTGATGGAACAAATTTAAGAGGGGGGGAGAATTCCACTGGTAAGAAATTTCTTTGGCTAGTCCTTCACTGCCATCAGCATCTTCAACATGCTGCTGCACCCTGTAATAGTTACTCTGCTAATGTAAATTTGTGTGTGCCTTGCTGTAGTAGCGACTTGTTACTGGATAAAACAAAAGGGGGAAGATGTGGAGACAGTGTTCTCACAGGAGAATGCATAAGTGGTACATAAACTTTGAATAGTCCTGAAAGATACAGCAAGGCCATGGGAGGCCTGAAGAAGCTTAAGCAAGCAAGATAAGAGGCTGGAATTCACCAAGTTAATGAGAACTGTGGACTGTTGGCAAGCTTTCAAGGTTGAGTTCTCACACCTGTGTTTAACCAATTATATGTTAGTCACTAAGGGTCTTCAAAACATGTGTCCAATCATAATATGCCGAATCACTGTAAGTGCTTCAGCTGGGGCCTTGGCTCAACCAAGCAGACTGGGTTGCTGAGTTGCTAAGCAGACAATTCTACATCGAAGGCAATTCCTGATTTGTTTTAATGTTGACTCTGTAAGACATGCAACACTGCAGAACCTTTTGTTGTTGGAACAGGGACATGGATGTGAAGAGTTTGATGGAATGTGTTTTATGAGTCTCTCTGATTATGCTAATTGGATGCACGCACAGCTGAGAACCCTGGCTCAGCTTACCCAGCAATAGTAAATGAGCAGTATTCTAAGAGTAATTAGATGGTTGTTTTCACGGGGCATTACAGGTTGAGTCAAACACTTTAAAAGTATTGCACTTCTGTATCATTGATTAGGTTAATCATGGTAGCTATTAGACTTGTTTATAGTTGTGTGATAAAACAGGTGAACAGAATAACCCATAATGCCTTGCTTGCACAAAGAAAAAGGGGGGAATTGTTGCAGAATGACTCTAAGAGCAGGACCATAGAGTTCTGGAGGACTGTGCAAGCAAGGCAGGGGGTGGCCCCCACAGGTGGCCGGAGACCGGACCTGGGAGGAGCATGTGGAGGAAGCTGTGGGGGGCTAACCAATACTGTTATGCCAAGAAGGAGTGGCTGAATACCACTCCTATATATGTGTGAACTGCGTCACAAATAAGGTAGAAGTTGCTTATCACCCATCTTGGGTTGGCCTGTCTGCTTCTCCTCGCCGCTTACAAATGGCGCCCGAACAGGGACGCCGACAACAGGGCCCCGGCCGACGGGGACCCGGGATACAGGGCCCCGACTAGCGGGGACTCGGGATACAGGGCCCCAGTCGACGGGGACCCGGAATACAGGGCCCCGACTGGCGGGGACCCGGGATACAGGGCCCCGGTCGACGGGGACCCGGAACGGCGAGTGAGCGGCGCCGGCGGCAGCGGCCGGGAAGCGCGGGCAATGCTGCTGCGGTGGCGTGACGGACCCGGGTGCTTGGGCTAACCGAAAGAATCCGCCGCTGTGGTGAACCAGACACTGCTGCGTCGGGAGGCCGATCCGGAGACCGAGGTTGCAGGACGATCCAGGAGAAGACGATCCGGAAAACCCTGCCATGAAAATGGACCGAGAGGTAGCCCTGGACTTACTACAGTGCTTCTTATAAAAGCGGAGAACTGAGCCCTGAACTTTTTACAGTGCTTTTTATAAAAGCAGGGAATTGAGCCTGAGACTCTAAAGCAGCTATCAGGTCTACTGGCTGTAGGGAAGGCTAAGAGATTTTTTTTTGCAGATCCTAATACAATATTTGAGGAGAGTGAGTGGCGAAAGTTTGGTGATGAACTATTTGACTCAGTGCTTAATGATTACAAAAAGGTAAAGAAACTCGGTAAACCACGGAGGGAAGTAATGAACTGTATAAAAAGATACAAGGCAGAAAAGAAGACTGCTGCGGTAGCAACGGAGAAACTAGGAACAGACGTCCCCGGTCGGTTGAAACCGGGGGAAGATTACAACTCGTTTCCCCCAGCTCGCGGGAGCACAGGGTTTTCCCCCCACCCCCTTCCTTTTCTCCCCCTCCATCAGAAGGTGCCGCGGAGGAGGTGTAACCCCCTGCTCCCCCACCACCCCAGTTCCGAAAGTAGGGACTTTGAAAAGGACAGAGAAAGTATATTAGAAGGTATACGCATGATAAATGTCGAGAAATCCGAAAGAAAGAGGGCGGTGCCTCGGCGCCTGATCGATTGCGGCACCACTGTGAAGCACGCAGTAGAAAATAGGGATCACGCGCGAGCGGGAGATTTAAAGGAACCGCGAGCCTCTCCAACCCACTATGCCTTAGAGTGAAAAAATTTTTAACTCAGTCACGGAGGAGCCAGGTCTGCAGATGGCTACATACCGAACGAGATACACCTGATAAGAAAGACACAGCTGCGAGCAACGGAGACCCCGAGTTCGGCGCAGGATCAGCCCCCGAATCCCCTGAATCCGAGCGAGATTTATATCCTCTGCTTCCAGACCCTGACTCTTCGTCTCCCGGGTGGGTCTGCTCAGACTTACTGGCCCTGGAGACGCTCAGTTGTAACAATGGGTAACCAAAGAGGTGAACATTACTGGGGAATTTTCTGCAATGGGCATCTTTGCCTATCCTGTGTTTACTACACAGCAGGGGGCTAAAGAGTGGGAAGCTCTTGATCTCAGAATTGTTAAGGAGGCCTGACAAACAGTGACCACGTATGCGTTACAATCCTCTTATACTCAAGCTGTATATATTATGATTTTTTTCTTGCAATTGACAGGGGGAGCCCATACAGTTTCTCTGTGATACTCATGTACTAGAAGTTGGTAAATATAAGTATGTCCAGGTTTCTGTCAACCCTTGGAGACCTCTGTAGATACTGCTGGCCACTTCTTCCAGCACAGGCTGGCCACCTGTGTCGGAATGAGTGTGCATTTTGGTCAGTATAAAAGCCCAAGCCTCATACGATGTGGGGGGAGGCAGAGCCTCTGTGGGGACGCCTGCTAAGGTTGAGCCTGCCACCTCGCACTGCAGTGATGCTTCTCGGAGCTGGTTTGCTGTTAGTCTCCACAGGGTCCTTGTGCCTTGTTCTGTACGTGGGACTGTAGTGGGAGTAATGATGGCTTTTGCAGGGACTCAAAAAAAAAAAAAAGAAGAGGGGGGGAGAGAGAGAGTAATGATGCTGCACTTAACCTGTCAACTTCTCAAGAACTGAAGAACTGATAACCTGGGGGAGGGGGTATATTTGTGTCCTGCCTACGGGTCCATGGTGACTGCCTGCAAAGTTTGTCAAGCCTAGCCGTGAGCTGGACAGACGAATGGATAAACCTGATGCCTCAGCTACAGGAGCTGACCGTGAATACCCCAAGCAGACTGAGATAAAGAAAAACGAATGACTGCAAAACATCACTTGGGGGCAGATGAAAAGTAACATCCTGAATATGTGTGCTTGTAAAGTAGCTATTATTAGAGCTTGTGATTTTGTGTATAAAACCACCTGTATTTACTAGCTAGTTGCTAATAAGAAACTGCACCTTGTATTGTATAGATTTGTCACTTGTAAAAGAGATGTTAGAGTATGGAAATTTGCAGCAGCTGCTAGAAAATGCTAAGGCAAAAGCTAGAAAAATTTTAATGCAATGGTAGTGTTATAAAGCAGGTGATGGAACAAATTTAAGAGGGGGGGAGAATTCCACTGGTAAGAAATTTCTTTGGCTAGTCCTTCACTGCCATCAGCATCTTCAACATGCTGCTGCACCCTGTAATAGTTACTCTGCTAATGTAAATTTGTGTGTGCCTTGCTGTAGTAGCGACTTGTTACTGGATAAAACAAAAGGGGGAAGATGTGGAGACAGTGTTCTCACAGGAGAATGCATAAGTGGTACATAAACTTTGAATAGTCCTGAAAGATACAGCAAGGCCATGGGAGGCCCGAAGAAGCTTAAGCAAGCAAGATAAGAGGCTGGAATTCACCAAGTTAATGAGAACTGTGGACTGTTGGCAAGCTTTCAAGGTTGAGTTCTCACACCTGTGTTTAACCAATTATATGTTAGTCACTAAGGGTCTTCAAAACATGTATCCAATCATAATATGCCAAATCACTGTAAGTGCTTCAGCTGGGGCCTTGGCTCAACCAAGCAGACTGGGTTGCTGAGTTGCTAAGCAGACAATTCTACATCGAAGGCAATTCCTGATTTGTTTTAATGTTGACTCTGTAAGACATGCAACACTGCAGAACCTTTTGTTGTTGGAACAGGGACATGGATGTGAAGAGTTTGATGGAATGTGTTTTATGAGTCTCTCTGATTATGCTAATTGGATGCACGCACAGCTGAGAACCCTGGCTCAGCTTACCCAGCAATAGTAAATGAGCAGTATTCTAAGAGTAATTAGATGGTTGTTTTCACGGGGCATTACAGGTTGAGTCAAACACTGTTTAAAAGTATTGCACTTCTGTATCATTGATTAGGTTAATCATGGTAGCTATTAGACTTGTTTATAGTTGTGTGATAAAACAGGTGAACAGAATAACCCATAATGCCTTGCTTGCACAAAGAAAAAGGGGGGAATTGTTGCAGAATGACTCTAAGAGCAGGACCATAGAGTTCTGGAGGACTGTGCAAGCAAGGCAGGGGGTGGCCCCCACAGGTGGCCAGAGACCGGACCTGGGAGGAGAATGTGGAGGAAGCTGTGGGGGGCTAACCAATACTGTTATGCCAAGAAGGAGTGGCTGAATACCACTCCTATATATGTGTGAACTGCGTCACAAATAAGGTAGAAGTTGCTTATCACCCATCTTGGGTTGGCCTGTCTGCTTCTCCTCCCCGCTTACAAGGATAGGATATTGTTTATAGCCTTGTCCAGAGGGGAACAGAGCTGAGGCGTGTCAGAAGTTGCTGGGGGCAAGGTGCATGATTTTGGCATCGAGCCGTGAGGGCCAGACTGGCTGCTGAGTGAGTGCAGGAGGTCGGTGTGGGGAAGGTGCTGCTGACCCTAGAGAGAGGACAAGGCTCTGGGCCCAGCCCCTGACGCTGACCCTTGAGAAAGGGAGCGGAGGAGGAGAAAGCCAACCAATGAGCCTGCAATCTCCCAGTCCAGAGATGAAGGGCCACCTTTATTGTGCCGATGGAGGGGGATCAGAGCTGTCGCTCAGAGATGAAGCATGCTTGGTCCCACGGAGGTACCCGGGCAACGTGTTGGGAGATTGGGCCCGATGTTGCAAGCGGGAGTTGTCTCGCACCCACGTGGGCTTAGTGGGGATGGAGCTGCTTGCCGCGTTCCAGTGCTGCGGAGCCAGAGGATGCCACGGATGACCGCTGCCTGCCGGTGCTGGTGCTGCTGGGCTCAGGTATTGATAGGTGAGCACTGGGACAGTCCCGCACTGCTGGCTGTGGGTGCTCCTTTCACCACGTGGTGCTGGCGGTTGGCTTCTGGCCCACGTGTAGGGAGTTTGGTCTGACAGTTCAACTGGGAGCACTTTCACCATCGATCGGGCTCCTGGGGGCTGGACCTGCTGCTGCCCTCACACATTGAGGGGCCGGCATGTGGCCCCAGTGTCGCATTGCCAGGGGCGGCTGATGTTTAGTACCAGAGAATTGTGGCATGGCTATAATGCCTCCTGGCTGTCACTGCTGGGGTTGCTGCTGTCTAAACCAAGGGAGCCGTGGGTGGACAGCGATGACTCCTGGCTGTCACTGCTGGCGCTGCTGCTCTCTGTTTCTTGGGAGCCATAGGAGGACAGCGATGACTCCTGGCTGTCACTGCTGGGGCTGCTGATGTCCAATGCTTGGTAGCCATAGGAGGACAGCGATGACTCCTGGCTGTCACTGCTGGGGCTGCTGCTCTCTGTTTCTTGGGAGCCATAGGAGGACAGCAATGCCTCCTGGCTGTCACTGCTGGGGCTGCTGCTGTCCAATGCTTGGTAGCCATAGGAGGAGAGCGATGACTCCTGGCTGTCACTGCTGGGGCTGCTGCTGTCCAATGCTTGGTAGCCATAGGAGGACAGCGATGACTGCTGGCTGTCACTGCTGGCGCTGCTGCTCTCCGATGCTTGGTAGCCAGAGGAGGACAGCGATGACTGCTGGCTGTCACTGCTGGGGCTGCTGCTGTCCGATGCTTGGTAGCCAGAGGAGGACAGCGATGACTGCTGGCTGTCACTGCTGGGGCTGCTGCTCTCCGATGTTTGGTAGCCAGAGGAGGACAGTGATGATTCCTGCCTGTCAGTGCTGGGGCTGCTGCTCCCTGATTGCTGGGAGCTACAGGAGGACAGCCATGACTCCTGGCTGTCACTGCTGGTCGCAATTGCTGGGGAGCGCTGGGAAAGCCCTGACACAGCCTGTCCGGATGCCCACCTTTTCGCACGTGGTGCTGGGGTGTGGCTGCGCTCACGGAATCTTTTTCGCCGCATGGTGGGAATTTGGGCCCGACGTTGCAAGCGGGAGTGGTCTCGCACCTGCACAGGCCCCGTGCATCTTGAGGTGCTGCCTCTTTGGCTTGCTCTGGAGCCACGGGATGATGCTGATGGCCGCTGTCTTCTGGTGCTGCGGCTGCGGATCTCACATGCTGGGGGGCACTGGGACAGCCCTGACACCGCCTGGCTGTGGGTGCTGCTCGCAGCTTGGCTTCTCTCTCGCTCTCCTGTTGGTCGTGTATAGGGAGTCTGGGTCTGACGGTAACACCGGGTTCGGTTCCGCCGTCGATGAGGCCCAGGGAGGCTGGAGCGGCTGCTGTGCTCAGGCAGTGGGAAGCCATGGAATGGCCCCGAATCCAACTGTCTGCTAGTGCGCAGGCTGATGGTCTCCTGTGCTGGAGGTCCCAGAGTCTGCCCAGATGCTGCTGGGGTGCTGCTGCTGGGACCAGCAAGCTCTGAGCTGACTCTGGAGGCTGCAAGGGGAAGAAGGTAGGTCAAGGGTACGGCTCCCAGTCCTGGGGCAGGATAGGCCAGAGCCGTGCCACAGCCCTTCCTGGAGCCAAGCTCACAACAGCCACCCACTTCCGGGCCTTGCAGGGCCCCCAGCCCCGGCACATCCACGTGCTTTCACACTTACAGTTGCCCACGCCAGCACAGCTGTCACACTCCCATCTCTCCCTGCTGTTTCCCAAGTTGGAGCAGCGTCTGTGCGTGCCCTCAGCAGCGCAGGATTGGCACAGGAGCAGCTGCCAGGGCCTGCGGAAAGAACCACGTTCATGGTTCTGACGATAAAGCGCCCAGAGCATGGGATCGTTCAGTAGAGCTCTTGTTCTCAGCCCTTCTGCTTCAAGCCCTTACTGAGACAGAGATCCCATCCCGAGCCCCGCAGTGCAGCTTTGGCACCTTACCCCTCTGGCTCTGCCTCCTCCCTGCCTCCTGGACAAAGGCACTCCCTGGCATCGCAGCTGCTGTGCCTCTGGTACAGTGGTGCATATGCACTGTTGTCCTCCCATGACGCTTGTCTGATGGAGAAAGGAAAATTGATGAGCCCCTGCTGCCCCGGCAGACAGCAGATGCAGGGCAGATGCAGCAGATACAGATGCAGCAGATGCAGCAGGTCCAGGCGTGGCACAGCGCCGGGCAGGATGACACCAACCTTCTGGGGATTTGGATCCCCATGAGGAGCATTTCCTGGAGAAATATATTCCTGTTTCTACATAGAGGGCACTGTAAGCAAAAAAAGCCGGCGGAAACAGCCTGTTTCTGCAAGGAGAAACACAAGGAGCACAAGTGAGACTCCGGTGCTGCTGAGAGGCTGCCGTGCCTGGGGCGAGGGAACGGCTCCTACCTGGACGCAGGCCCTGTGGAACCAGGCGTGTTTGCACACCGGGCACACCATGGTCCCATAGGTTGTTCTGCCTTCGACAGGGTTCAGGCAGATGAGGCAGGTGGTGCCCCCTGGAGCCACCTCCTCTTGCTGCCGTGGGCGGTGCTCCCAGCAATAGGAGCTAGAGGAAGAAGGAAAGATGGGTGAGTTGAGTGCCACTGGGTTCTTCCCTGGTGACGGCGAAGAGGGGGAGGAGGTACCTGTGCGGTGGGATATAATGGTTGATGCATTCACCCTCCATGGCACAGGGGAGATGGAACCTGCGGTCGCAGCCCGTTGCCTGGCAGGTGATGGTGGCCCCGCTCTCACCACACACGAAGCAGTCCTGGAAAGAGCACAGCAGCCCCCATCAGCGGCAGCCTCAGGGCCTCCACAGCAGGACCCACACCTCAGGGGCAGGGCGCGGGATGTGCCCAATACCGGGTCACAGGCCACAGATCCGCCTGGCAGAGCAGGCTCCTGTGCTGGAGCCGATGTGCAGCTGCTGGGAGCAAGACTTTTGTCCCAGAGCTGGGTGGAAGGGCAGGGAATTTGGTCTTGGCATCTGGGCTAAGCTCCCGCAAACATCTCCTGGCACAAATCTCCCTGATTGTCTCAGATCCTCACCCTCTGGGCTGCCTGCTCGACTGTACGTTGAATATACACAGGGAGATGTTGCATGACTTCTTCCTGTTCACTCACATCTAGATGAATTTCGTTGGCTAAACGCTGCAGAAGAGAAGAGAGGAGGAGCTGATGAGGGGCGCGCGGCAGGGCCGGTGTGTCGCAAAGCTGCAGCCAGCCCCAGAGGTACTCACCAGGCAAAAGAAATGGGCACAGATCCCTTGATAGTCCTCTATTGGCCCGCAGACGTCCGGGTCTGCATCTGACCGGTGACACAGAATGCATGCTGGAGGGGAGAGAGCAAATGCCACTGGGAATGAGCACCCCTGTGGGGCCGGGGACACAGCCCTGAGGGATCGCCCCCAAGGGCTGCTGTGTCCATGCCTAGCTGAGTGCTGGGCAGGGCTGGAAGCCTTGGGGAGGAAAGGGCATTGCAGGCACGGGTGTCCCAGTGGGTGCCCGCTGCCCAGCCGGATCCCGCTTGCCGAAGAGAGTAGGGGGCCTCTCAGAGGGTGGTGTGGGAGCTCCTGACACCCCCTGCCAATGCTCCCGGCCCCACGCTGACCGCCCCAAGACTCCCTCTGCCAGGCTGTAGGAGCGGGACTTTGCTCTCACCCTGCTCCATCGCGCCGGGTGTCCTACACCTCCTTGCGGATGTGTCAGACATGAACGGTGTGTGTTTGGAGACTCCCCGTCCCAGCAGTGCTGGGGCGTCTTCTCCAAATGCTCCTCTGCTACCTCTGAGGGAGAAGCGAGACGTGGGTGAGCTTGCAGCACAGGCCCAGAGCCCTGTGGTGTGGAGCTCCCTTCCTCCCTCTGCAGCCCCCCGAGAGCACCGTCCCTGCCCTGCCCTCTCCGCACCTCAACTGGTCGCAGTGACGCACTGTGCCCAGCGTTCCTTTTTCATAGGTCTCCCCTCGCCACTGGTCACAGTGGCCACTGTGATATCAGCATCGCTGGCCCGCGTGGGCCCCGAATACGGGCAGGGGCACCCTCGACCACACACCACCCACTGTGACACGGCCACTGCATCACCGGGCTGGCTCACATCACAGGCGGGGACCCAAGCTCTCGGCACCCACCTCACAGGGGCGGCTGCTCCAGCAGCAAGTGCTGAGTCAGGGGCCAGCTCAGGACATGGTTTCCTGGTGGACGCGGCAGTGTTCGGCTTACGCCTGGACTCGGTGACCTTTAGGGCCTTCTCCAATTTAAATGAGTTCTGTGACTCTCATTACCGTTCCGCTATTACTTTATCACCATTTGCTTACCCTATGATTTTCCTTCAATTGTCAATTCCTTACCGTTTGATCATCACTTCACCACGAAGAAAGCCCTTTTAATTAACCCGCCAAGGATGACTTCCCTGAATAATCCACCTGCGGCACCAGGACAAACACCAGGCCCTGTTTCGGGCGCAACCAGAGTAGGAAAAAGGAATCGTGGAATAGTTTGGGTTGGATGGACCTTCAATGGTCATCCAGTCCAACACCCCTGCAATGAGCAGGGACTTCTTCAACTAGATCAGACTGCCTCGAACCACACCCAGCCTGGCCTCGAATGTCTCCAGGGATGGGGCATCTACCATCTCTCTGGGCAGCCTGTGCCAGGATTTTACCACCCTCATTGTAAAGAAGTTCTCTCTCACATCCAGCCTCAATCTTCCCTCTTTTAGCTTAAAAGCGTTACCCCTCATGCTATCGCAACAGGCCCTGCTAAAAAAGTCTCTCTCCGTCTTTCTTACAGGCCCCTTTTAAGAAATGAAAGGCTGCAATAAGGGCTCCTCGGAGGCTTGTCTTCTCCAGGCTCAAGAAACCCAATCCTCTCAGCCTTTCCTCAGAGGAGAGGGGCTCCATCCCTCTGATGGTCTCTGTGGCCCTCCTCTGGACCCTCTCCAACAGGTCCATGTCTTTCCTGGCTGTTAGGCAGGGCTCCAGAGGGCTCCAGAGCTGGATGCAGGACTGCAGGGGGGTCTCACCAGAGCGGAGTAGAGGGGAAGAACCCCTTCCCTCCACCTGCTGGCCACTCTCCTTTGGATGCGGCCCGGGACACGGTTGGTTTCTGGGCTGCAAGCGCACACTGATGGGTCATGTTGACTTTTTAGCCAGCACCCCAAGTCCTTCTCCTCAGGGGTGCACTGACCAAGTAACCAGTGTTAAAACACTCACCTCAAGCAATAATCTATGCCTGTCTTCCCAAACATCTCTTTCTTCACTGAGGTCTACCGATTTACAAAATAACTTCGGGCCCCCTGCACAAAAAGAATATATTAACGTGGTTACACCCTTCTGAATATGCTCCTCTTTGTAACTCTCATGAACGACACAGCAACAAAGTCAGACAGCCCGTTCTTCATATTCCCCTCTCGCCCCCCCCCCCCCCCCCCCCCCCCCCAACACCGGGGCCTCCAACAGAAATGTTACGTATTACAGCCTTGCGTCCTAAGAAAAACGAACGGCAGCAGCAGCTTCCCCTGATATGCTCAAATATAGACCGCAGTGAAACAGCATTTGTTTCATTAGAAGCTCAGCACCACTATCCTGCATCTGCCAAGAAATTGGCTAGAATATCAAAAGCAATTGCTTTGGTGGCCTACGAGTAGTTGCTGGTTTGTTTGTGGTTTGAGGCTTTTGGTTGTTGGTTTGTTGTTTTCTTTGCTTCAGGGCTTGTTTGGTTTTATTTTGGGGGGTTTTTGTTTGTTTGTTTGTCTTTTTGGTTGGTTGGTTGGTTGGGGATTTTGGGGGCTCTTTTTTTTTTTTAGTTCAAAGTTAATTACATTAACAAGAAAAAAAACCCACAATATTTTGGATCAAAAACCTTGTGGGCATATGTGACTGATACGAATAGTCAATATTTTTAACAAGAACGTCAGAAACACTGGAAACAATTAAGTATCGGATATATGCCTGAAAGGATCCAAAATATCTAGATAACTTGTCAAAAAGAGGGTGACCAAGTCATGTTATACCTCTTAGGCGTGTTATACCTCCATCATCTTTGGAGAAGAAGAAAGATCTAGCACGTTCTGTCTGTGGTAAAGAGAAAAAACGAGAAAAAATAGAAAGGAAATTCAGCATCGTAAGAGTTAGTGTTAAATTCCATTAGCCCAAGTCCAAGCTGTAAGGCTGTAAGGCTCCAGAGAAATAGTATCTCGGGCAGGACACTATACCACAGTAACCCAATACAACCTCCTATAAGAAAACCTTTCTGAAGAAAACATCACATGCGATTTGACTTTGGGCCAAGCCCACTACCCAGCTGAGTTCTCATCACTGAGCTAGAAAGTCAGCTTTTCTTCTCAACAATCACGTGTGGCATTGGCATTTTTGACTACTACACTCTGTGAAGCAAGGAATGCTTTCCACAGACGACTGTACTTGCCCAGAGATGTGGAATGAAGATGTCAGTCTCCCCGTGAGCCAGGTGCTGTTATTAATATTCTCATAGCATCAACCCACCACAACCAAGTAGACAACAACTACAAATAAAACTTGCATTTCTTTGTCCCTTTTGCTTTCTGATACCCCTGGTTGATCATCAACCTCAGAACTGCCATCTTGGAAACATTGGATCTTCTTGCCATGTGACTTTGGACAGGTTTTATTGTTTCAGCTATGTTGGGCACTGCAGTAGTTAAAAAAAAAGTAAAATCGAATTCTTTCCCTACAACTAGATCATCACTTCATCATGATGAAAGCCCTTTTCATTAACCCGCTGTGGAGGACTTCCCTGAATAACTCACCTGCAATACCAGGACCATGTCACGGGCACAACCAGAGTAGGAGCAAAGGAAGGTGACATCCTCCTAGTGGAGAATCCAGGTCCAATCCAGGCAATTCAGGACCAAGACGGGAACCTTAAGCCCCCAGAAGCCTTCCTCCGTTACCAGCCGGCTGACGCTGCTGAGAGTGACCAGAGGCTTCCCAGGCTGCTTCCTTCAGCTCCTGCCTTTAGAGCATCCTCAGCCACCCTCTTCTACCAGCCACGTTCCAGGACAGACTCTAGTGCTCAGTTTCCCCTTGTCCCCCGGCTTCCTGAGACTTTGCTCGGCCTTCCGACACCAGGGCGTTCGAGAGCTCCGTCACCTACAGAGCTGACCGGTGCCAGGGAACAAAGACCTCGGTTCACAGTGACGCTGTGCATGGCCACAGCCCTTTGGCCAGCTCCACTCGAGCACCGCTGCTCGGGAGTGCCTCGGAGCTCACCGTGCAATCCCCCTGAAGAGCACGACCTGCTCTGACCATGCCCACGCCTCGCGTCTTCCCAATCACGGCGGTCAAGAGGAAGGGGACAAAGTGTTGGCCCGAGTCCTCTTTTGCACCCTCGATACCTCCTTCCCTTCCGCACTGCCTCGATACCTCCTTCCCTTCCTCAAAAGCCTGACAGGTTCCCTCCCAGCTTCCCCTGCCTTGCTCAGAGAGGACGCTGCCCCCTACTCCACTGAATCAGTTTTCAAGCTGCATTAAGACCTATCAGGAAGGCACTTGGGGTGCACAGCACCTGTAAGACCACCTGTAATTTGCCTGAAGAGCAAAGGGCTGTTTGAACCTGAAAACCCTGTGGGATTTCCTTCATGCCTTGTCCCCCATTATTCTTTGATTCAGCCTTCCAGCCCTCCTCCAGCTTCCACAGAGCAGCTGCTTGGCAGTCGTTCTGCAGCCACATCTTTCCTCCGTCCTGCACTGCCAAGGTACTCACTGGTCTTCAAGACGAGGGCAATCCTTTCAGAGGACTGCCATTTCCCAGGGCCCCTGTCGCCCTCCTTGTGAAGTACGTGGGGGATTTTTGCTCTAAAGGGCACACGAAGGGACTCAAGCCCGCAACGCCAGGTAGCGCTCTGACCCTCCTGGACTTTGTGGCGGAAACTCCTTACCAGGTGTTTGCAATCTCTAGTCAAGAGGATTTCTTGGCTCATAGTGCTAGAAGGAAGCCTTCCGTTGGCACAGCAGCAGTGCGTCATGTCACAAACATGGACGTGACACTGAAGTGAACTCTTAAAGAACAGCAGCTTTGCCCCACTGCCACCATTCCCACTAACCTAGGCAATGAGGATACGTTGCAGAATGACTCTAAGAGCAGGACCATAGAGTTCTGGAGGACTGTGCAAGCAAGGCAGGGGGTGGCCCCCACAGGTGGCCGGAGACCGGACCTGGGAGGAGAATGTGGAGGAAGCTGTGGGGGGCTAACCAATACTGTTATGCCAAGAAGGAGTGGCTGAATACCACTCCTATATATGTGTGAACTGCGTCACAAATAAGGTAGAAGTTGCTTATCACCCATATTGGGTTGGCCTGTCTGCTTCTCCTCGCCGCTTACAAATGGCGCCCGAACAGGGACGCCGACTACAGGGCCCTGGTCGCTGGGGACCCGGAATACAGGGCCCCGACTAGCGGGGACCCGGGATACAGGGCCCCGGCCGACGGGGACCCGGGATACAGGGCCCCGACTAGCGGGGACCCGGGATACAGGGCCCGGTCGACGGGGACCGGGATACAGGGCCCCGACTAGCGGGGAAGCGGGATACAGGGCCCCGGCCGACGGGGACCCGGGTACAGGGCCCCGACTAGCGGGGACCCGGAATACAGGGCCCCGACTAGCGGGGACCCGGGATACAGGGCCCCGGTCGACGGGGACCCGGAACGGCGAGTGAGCGGCGCCGGCGGCAGCGGCCGGGAAGCGCGGGCAATGCTGCTGCGGTGGCGTGACGGACCCGGGTGCTTGGGCTAACCGAAAGAATCCGCCGCTGTGGTGAACCAGACACTGCTGCGTCGGGAGGCCGATCCGGAGACCGAGGTTGCAGGACGATCCAGGAGAAGACGATCCGGAAAACGCTGCCATGAAAATGGACCGAGAGGTAGCCCTGGACTTACTACAGTGCTTCTTATAAAAGCGGGGAACTGAGCCCTGAACTTTTTACAGTGCTTTTTATAAAAGCAGGGAATTGAGCCTGAGACTCTAAAGCAGCTATCAGGTCTACTGGCTGTAGGGAAGACTAAGATTTTTTTTTGCAGATCCTAATACAATATTTGAGGAGAGTGAGTGGCGAAAGTTTGGTGATGAACTATTTGACTCAGTGCTTAATGATTATAAAAAGACAAAGAAACTCAGTAAACCACGGAGGGAAGTAATGAACTGTATAAAAAGATACAAGGCAGAAAAGAAAACTGCTGCGGTAGCAACGGAGAAACTAGGAACAGACGTCCCCGGTCGGTTGAAACCGGGGGAAGATTACAACTCGTTTCCCCCAGCTCGCGGGAGCACAGGGTTTCCCCCCACCCCCTTCCTTTTCTCCCCCTCCATCAGAAGGTGCCGCGGAGGAGGTGTAACCCCCTGCTCCCCCACAGCCCCAGTTCCGAAAGTAGGGACTTTGAAAAGGACAGAGAAAGTATATTAGAAGGTATACGCATGATAAATGTCGAGAAATCCGAAAGAAAGAGGGCGGTGCCTCGGCGCCGGATCGATTGCGGCGCCACTGTGAAGCACGCAGTAGAAAATAGGGATCACGCGCGAGCGGGAGATTTAAAGGAACCGCGAGCCTCTCCAACCCACTATGCCTTAGAGTGAAAAAATTTTTAACTCAGTCACGGAGGAGCCAGGTCTGCAGATGGCTACATACCGAACGAGATACACCTGATAAGAAAGACACAGCTGCGAGCAACGGAGACCCCGAGTTCGGCGCAGGATCAGCCCCCGAATCCCCTGAATCCGAGCGAGATTTATATCCTCTGCTTCCAGACCCTGACTCTTCGTCTCCCGGGTGGGTCTGCTCAGACTTACTGGCCCTGGAGACGCTCAGTTGTAACAATGGGTAACCAAAGAGGTGAACATTACTGGGGAATTTTCTGCAATGGGCATCTTTGCCTATCCTGTGTTTACTACACAGCAGGGGGCTAAAGAGTGGGAAGCTCTTGATCTCAAAATAGTTAAGGAGGCCTGACAAACAGTGACCACGTATGCGTTAAAATCCTCTTATACTTAAGCTGTATATATTATGATTTTTTTCTTGCAATTGACAGGGGGAGCCCATACAGTTTCTCTGTGATACTCATGTACTAGAAGTTGGTAAATATAAGTATGTCCAGGTTTCTGTCAACCCTTGGAGACCTCTGTAGATACTGCTGGCCACTTCTTCCAGCACAGGCTGGCCACCTGTGTCGGAATGAGTGTGCATTTTGGTCAGTATAAAAGCCCAAGCCTCATACGATGTGGGGGGAGGCAGAGCCTCTGTGGGGACGCCTGCTAAGGTTGAGCCTGCCACCTCGCACTGCAATGATGCTTCTCGGAGCTGGTTTGCTGTTAGTCTCCACAGGGTCCTTGTTCTGTACGTGGGACTGTAGTGGGAGTAATGATGGCTTTTGCAGGGACTCAAAAAAAAAAAGAGGGGGGGAGAGAGAGAGTAATGATGCTGCACTTAACCTGTCAACTTCTCAAGAACTGAAGAACTGATAACCTGGGGGAGGGGGTATATTTGTGTCCTGCCTACGGGTCCATGGTGACTGCCTGCAAAGTTTGTCAAGCCTTGCCGTGAGCTGGACAGACGAATGGATAAACCTGATGCCTCAGCTACAGGAGCTGACCGTGAATACCCCAAGCAGACTGAGATAAAGAAAAACGAATGACTGCAAAACATCACTTGGGGGCAGATGAAAAATAACATCCTGAATATGTGTGCTTGTAAAGTAGCTATTATTAGAGCTTGTGATTTTGTGTATAAAACCACCTGTATTTACTAGCTAGTTGCTAATAAGAAACTGCACCTTGTATTGTATAGATTTGTCACTTGTAAAAGAGATGTTAGAGTATGGAAATTTGCAGCAGCTGCTAGAAAATGCTAAGGCAAAAGCTAGAAAAATTTTAATGCAATGGTAGTGTTATAAAGCAGGTGATGGAACAAATTTAAGAGGGGGGGAGAATTCCACTGGTAAGAAATTTCTTTGGCTAGTCCTTCACTGCCATCAGCATCTTCAACATGCTGCTGCACCCTGTAATAGTTACTCTGCTAATGTAAATTTGTGTGTGCCTTGCTGTAGTAGCGACTTGTTACTGGATAAAACAAAAGGGGGAAGATGTGGAGACAGTGTTCTCACAGGAGAATGCATAAGTGGTACATAAACTTTGAATAGTCCTGAAAGATACAGCAAGGCCATGGGAGGCCCGAAGAAGCTTAAGCAAGCAAGATAAGAGGCTGGAATTCACCAAGTTAATGAGAACTGTGGACTGTTGGCAAGCTTTCAAGGTTGAGTTCTCACACCTGTGTTTAACCAATTATATGTTAGTCACTAAGGGTCTTCAAAACATGTGTCCAATCATAATATGCCGAATCACTGTAAGTGCTTCAGCTGGGGCCTTGGCTCAACCAAGCAGACTGGGTTGCTGAGTTGCTAAGCAGACAATTCTACATCGAAGGCAATTCCTGATTTGTTTTAATGTTGACTCTGTAAGACATGCAACACTGCAGAACCTTTTGTTGTTGGAACAGGGACATGGATGTGAAGAGTTTGATGGAATGTGTTTTATGAGTCTCTCTGATTATGCTAATTGGATGCACGCACAGCTGAGAACCCTGGCTCAGCTTACCCAGCAATAGTAAATGAGCAGTATTCTAAGAGTAATTAGATGGTTGTTTTCACGGGGCATTACAGGTTGAGTCAAACACTTTAAAAGTATTGCACTTCTGTATCATTGATTAGGTTAATCATGGTAGCTATTAGACTTGTTTATAGTTGTGTGATAAAACAGGTGAACAGAATAACCCATAATGCCTTGCTTGCACAAAGAAAAAGGGGGGAATTGTTGCAGAATGACTCTAAGAGCAGGACCATAGAGTTCTGGAGGACTGTGCAAGCAAGGCAGGGGGTGGCCCCCACAGGTGGCCGGAGACCGGACCTGGGAGGAGCATGTGGAGGAAGCTGTGGGGGGCTAACCAATACTGTTATGCCAAGAAGGAGTGGCTGAATACCACTCCTATATATGTGTGAACTGCGTCACAAATAAGGTAGAAGTTGCTTATCACCCATCTTGGGTTGGCCTGTCTGCTTCTCCTCGCCGCTTACAAATGGCGCCCGAACAGGGACGCCGACAACAGGGCCCCGGCCGACGGGGACCCGGGATACAGGGCCCCGACTAGCGGGGACTCGGGATACAGGGCCCCAGTCGACGGGGACCCGGAATACAGGGCCCCGACTAGCGGGGACCCGGGATACAGGGCCCCGGTCGACGGGGACCCGGAACGGCGAGTGAGCGGCGCCGGCGGCAGCGGCCGGGAAGCGCGGGCAATGCTGCTGCGGTGGCGTGACGGACCCGGGTGCTTGGGCTAACCGAAAGAATCCGCCGCTGTGGTGAACCAGACACTGCTGCGTCGGGAGGCCGATCCGGAGACCGAGGTTGCAGGACGATCCAGGAGAAGACGATCCGGAAAACCCTGCCATGAAAATGGACCGAGAGGTAGCCCTGGACTTACTACAGTGCTTCTTATAAAAGCGGAGAACTGAGCCCTGAACTTTTTACAGTGCTTTTTATAAAAGCAGGGAATTGAGCCTGAGACTCTAAAGCAGCTATCAGGTCTACTGGCTGTAGGGAAGGCTAAGAGATTTTTTTTTGCAGATCCTAATACAATATTTGAGGAGAGTGAGTGGCGAAAGTTTGGTGATGAACTATTTGACTCAGTGCTTAATGATTATAAAAAGGTAAAGAAACTCGGTAAACCACGGAGGGAAGTAATGAACTGTATAAAAAGATACAAGGCAGAAAAGAAGACTGCTGCGGTAGCAACGGAGAAACTAGGAACAGACGTCCCCGGTCGGTTGAAACCGGGGGAAGATTACAACTCGTTTCCCCCCAGCTCGCGGGAGCACAGGGTTTCCCCCCACCCCCTTCCTTTTCTCCCCTCCATCAGAAGGTGCCGCGGAGGAGGTGTAACCCCCTGCTCCACCACCACCCCAGTTCCGAAAGTAGGGACTTTGAAAAGGACAGAGAAAGTATATTAGAAGGTATACGCATGATAAATGTCGAGAAATCCGAAAGAAAGAGGGCGGTGCCTCGGCGCCTGATCGATTGCGGCACCACTGTGAAGCACGCAGTAGAAAATAGGGATCACACGCGAGCGGGAGATTTAAAGGAACCGCGAGCCTCTCCAACCCACTATGCCTTAGAGTGAAAAAATTTTTAACTCAGTCACGGAGGAGCCAGGTCTGCAGATGGCTACATACCGAACGAGATACACCTGATAAGAAAGACACAGCTGCGAGCAACGGAGACCCCGAGTTCGACGCAGGATCCGCCCCTGAATCCGAGCGAGATTTATATCCTCTGCTTCCAGACCCTGACTCTTCGTCTCCCGGGTGGGTCTGCTCAGACTTACTGGCCCTGGAGACGCTCAGTTGTAACAATGGGTAACCAAAGAGGTGAACATTACTGGGGAATTTTCTGCAATGGGCATCTTTGCCTATCCTGTGTTTACTACACAGCAGGGGGCTAAAGAGTGGGAAGCTCTTGATCTCAGAATTGTTAAGGAGGCCTGACAAACAGTGACCACGTATGCGTTACAATCCTCTTATACTCAAGCTGTATATATTATGATTTTTTTCTTGCAATTGACAGGGGGAGCCCATACAGTTTCTCTGTGATACTCATGTACTAGAAGTTGGTAAATATAAGTATGTCCAGGTTTCTGTCAACCCTTGGAGACCTCTGTAGATACTGCTGGCCACTTCTTCCAGCACAGGCTGGCCACCTGTGTCGGAATGAGTGTGCATTTTGGTCAGTATAAAAGCCCAAGCCTCATACGATGTGGGGGGAGGCAGAGCCTCTGTGGGGACGCCTGCTAAGGTTGAGCCTGCCACCTCGCACTGCAGTGATGCTTCTCGGAGCTGGTTTGCTGTTAGTCTCCACAGGGTCCTTGTGCCTTGTTCTGTACGTGGGACTGTAGTGGGAGTAATGATGGCTTTTGCAGGGACTCAAAAAAAAAAAAAAGAAGAGGGGGGGAGAGAGAGAGTAATGATGCTGCACTTAACCTGTCAACTTCTCAAGAACTGAAGAACTGATAACCTGGGGGAGGGGGTATATTTGTGTCCTGCCTACGGGTCCATGGTGACTGCCTGCAAAGTTTGTCAAGCCTAGCCGTGAGCTGGACAGACGAATGGATAAACCTGATGCCTCAGCTACAGGAGCTGACCGTGAATACCCCAAGCAGACTGAGATAAAGAAAAACGAATGACTGCAAAACATCACTTGGGGGCAGATGAAAAGTAACATCCTGAATATGTGTGCTTGTAAAGTAGCTATTATTAGAGCTTGTGATTTTGTGTATAAAACCACCTGTATTTACTAGCTAGTTGCTAATAAGAAACTGCACCTTGTATTGTATAGATTTGTCACTTGTAAAAGAGATGTTAGAGTATGGAAATTTGCAGCAGCTGCTAGAAAATGCTAAGGCAAAAGCTAGAAAAATTTTAATGCAATGGTAGTGTTATAAAGCAGGTGATGGAACAAATTTAAGAGGGGGGGAGAATTCCACTGGTAAGAAATTTCTTTGGCTAGTCCTTCACTGCCATCAGCATCTTCAACATGCTGCTGCACCCTGTAATAGTTACTCTGCTAATGTAAATTTGTGTGTGCCTTGCTGTAGTAGCGACTTGTTACTGGATAAAACAAAAGGGGGAAGATGTGGAGACAGTGTTCTCACAGGAGAATGCATAAGTGGTACATAAACTTTGAATAGTCCTGAAAGATACAGCAAGGCCATGGGAGGCCCGAAGAAGCTTAAGCAAGCAAGATAAGAGGCTGGAATTCACCAAGTTAATGAGAACTGTGGACTGTTGGCAAGCTTTCAAGGTTGAGTTCTCACACCTGTGTTTAACCAATTATATGTTAGTCACTAAGGGTCTTCAAAACATGTATCCAATCATAATATGCCAAATCACTGTAAGTGCTTCAGCTGGGGCCTTGGCTCAACCAAGCAGACTGGGTTGCTGAGTTGCTAAGCAGACAATTCTACATCGAAGGCAATTCCTGATTTGTTTTAATGTTGACTCTGTAAGACATGCAACACTGCAGAACCTTTTGTTGTTGGAACAGGGACATGGATGTGAAGAGTTTGATGGAATGTGTTTTATGAGTCTCTCTGATTATGCTAATTGGATGCACGCACAGCTGAGAACCCTGGCTCAGCTTACCCAGCAATAGTAAATGAGCAGTATTCTAAGAGTAATTAGATGGTTGTTTTCACGGGGCATTACAGGTTGAGTCAAACACTGTTTAAAAGTATTGCACTTCTGTATCATTGATTAGGTTAATCATGGTAGCTATTAGACTTGTTTATAGTTGTGTGATAAAACAGGTGAACAGAATAACCCATAATGCCTTGCTTGCACAAAGAAAAAGGGGGGAATTGTTGCAGAATGACTCTAAGAGCAGGACCATAGAGTTCTGGAGGACTGTGCAAGCAAGGCAGGGGGTGGCCCCCACAGGTGGCCGGAGACCGGACCTGGGAGGAGAATGTGGAGGAAGCTGTGGGGGGCTAACCAATACTGTTATGCCAAGAAGGAGTGGCTGAATACCACTCCTATATATGTGTGAACTGCGTCACAAATAAGGTAGAAGTTGCTTATCACCCATCTTGGGTTGGCCTGTCTGCTTCTCCTCCCCGCTTACAAGGATAGGATATTGTTTATAGCCTTGTCCAGAGGGGAACAGAGCTGAGGCGTGTCAGAAGTTGCTGGGGGCAAGGTGCATGATTTTGGCATCGAGCCGTGAGGGCCAGACTGGCTGCTGAGTGAGTGCAGGAGGTCGGTGTGGGGAAGGTGCTGCTGACCCTAGAGAGAGGACAAGGCTCTGGGCCCAGCCCCTGACGCTGACCCTTGAGAAAGGGAGCGGAGGAGGAGAAAGCCAACCAATGAGCCTGCAATCTCCCAGTCCAGAGATGAAGGGCCACCTTTATTGTGCCGATGGAGGGGGATCAGAGCTGTCGCTCAGAGATGAAGCATGCTTGGTCCCACGGAGGTACCCGGGCAACGTGTTGGGAGATTGGGCCCGATGTTGCAAGCGGGAGTTGTCTCGCACCCACGTGGGCTTAGTGGGGATGGAGCTGCTTGCCGCGTTCCAGTGCTGCGGAGCCAGAGGATGCCACGGATGACCGCTGCCTGCCGGTGCTGGTGCTGCTGGGCTCAGGTATTGATAGGTGAGCACTGGGACAGTCCCGCACTGCTGGCTGTGGGTGCTCCTTTCACCACGTGGTGCTGGCGGTTGGCTTCTGGCCCACGTGTAGGGAGTTTGGTCTGACAGTTCAACTGGGAGCACTTTCAACCATCGATCGGGCTCCTGGGGGCTGGACCTGCTGCTGCCCTCACATATTGAGGGGCCGGCATGTGGCCCCAGTGTCGCATTGCCAGGGGCGGCTGATGTTTAGTACCAGAGAATTGTGGCATGGCTATAATGCCTCCTGGCTGTCACTGCTGGGGTTGCTGCTGTCTAAACCAAGGGAGCCGTGGGTGGACAGCGATGACTCCTGGCTGTCACTGCTGGCGCTGCTGCTCTCTGTTTCTTGGGAGCCATAGGAGGACAGCGATGACTCCTGGCTGTCACTGCTGGGGCTGCTGATGTCCAATGCTTGGTAGCCATAGGAGGACAGCGATGACTCCTGGCTGTCACTGCTGGGGCTGCTGCTCTCTGTTTCTTGGGAGCCATAGGAGGACAGCAATGCCTCCTGGCTGTCACTGCTGGGGCTGCTGCTGTCCAATGCTTGGTAGCCATAGGAGGAGAGCGATGACTCCTGGCTGTCACTGCTGGGGCTGCTGCTGTCCAATGCTTGGTAGCCATAGGAGGACAGCGATGACTGCTGGCTGTCACTGCTGGCGCTGCTACTCTCCGATGCTTGGTAGCCAGAGGAGGACAGCGATGACTGCTGGCTGTCACTGCTGGGGCTGCTGCTGTCCGATGCTTGGTAGCCAGAGGAGGACAGCGATGACTGCTGGCTGTCACTGCTGGGGCTGCTGCTCTCCGATGTTTGGTAGCCAGAGGAGGACAGTGATGATTCCTGCCTGTCAGTGCTGGGGCTGCTGCTCCCTGATTGCTGGGAGCTACAGGAGGACAGCCATGACTCCTGGCTGTCACTGCTGGTCGCAATTGCTGGGGAGCGCTGGGAAAGCCCTGACACAGCCTGTCCGGATGCCCACCTTTTCGCACGTGGTGCTGGGGTGTGGCTGCGCTCACGGAATCTTTTTCGCCGCATGGTGGGAATTTGGGCCCGACGTTGCAAGCGGGAGTGGTCTCGCACCTGCACAGGCCCCGTGCATCTTGAGGTGCTGCCTCTTTGGCTTGCTCTGGAGCCACGGGATGATGCTGATGGCCGCTGTCTTCTGGTGCTGCGGCTGCGGATCTCACATGCTGGGGGGCACTGGGACAGCCCTGACACCGCCTGGCTGTGGGTGCTGCTCGCAGCTTGGCTTCTCTCTCGCTCTCCTGTTGGTCGTGTATAGGGAGTCTGGGTCTGACGGTAACACCGGGTTCGGTTCCGCCGTCGATGAGGCCCAGGGAGGCTGGAGCGGCTGCTGTGCTCAGGCAGTGGGAAGCCATGGAATGGCCCCGAATCCAACTGTCTGCTAGTGCGCAGGCTGATGGTCTGCTGTGCTGGAGGTCCCAGAGTCTGCCCAGATGCTGCTGGGGTGCTGCTGCTGGGACCAGCAAGCTCTGAGCTGACTCTGGAGGCTGCAAGGGGAAGAAGGTAGGTCAAGGGTACGGCTCCCAGTCCTGGGGCAGGATAGGCCAGAGCCGTGCCACAGCCCTTCCTGGAGCCAAGCTCACAACAGCCACCCACTTCCGGGCCTTGCAGGGCCCCCAGCCCCGGCACATCCACGTGCTTTCACACTTACAGTTGCCCACGCCAGCACAGCTGTCACACTCCCATCTCTCCCTGCTGTTTCCCAAGTTGGAGCAGCGTCTGTGCGTGCCCTCAGCAGCGCAGGATTGGCACAGGAGCAGCTGCCAGGGCCTGCGGAAAGAACCACCTTCATGGTTCTGACGATAAAGCGCCCAGAGCATGGGATCGTTCAGTAGAGCTCTTGTTCTCAGCCCTTCTGCTTCAAGCCCTTACTGAGACAGAGATCCCATCCCGAGCCCCGCAGTGCAGCTTTGGCACCTTACCCCTCTGGCTCTGCCTCCTCCCTGCCTCCTGGACAAAGGCACTCCCTGGCATCGCAGCTGCTGTGCCTCTGGTACAGTGGTGCATATGCACTGTTGTCCTCCCATGACGCTTGTCTGATGGAGAAAGGAAAATTGATGAGCCCCTGCTGCCCCGGCAGACAGCAGATGCAGGGCAGATGCAGCAGATACAGATGCAGCAGATGCAGCAGGTCCAGGCGTGGCACAGCGCCGGGCAGGATGACACCAACCTTCTGGGGATTTGGATCCCCATGAGGAGCATTTCCTGGAGAAATATATTCCTGTTTCTACATAGAGGGCACTGTAAGCAAAAAAAGCCGGCGGAAACAGCCTGTTTCTGCAAGGAGAAACACAAGGAGCACAAGTGAGACTCCGGTGCTGCTGAGAGGCTGCCGTGCCTGGGGCGAGGGAACGGCTCCTACCTGGACGCAGGCCCTGTGGAACCAGGCGTGTTTGCACACCGGGCACACCATGGTCCCATAGGTTGTTCTGCCTTCGACAGGGTTCAGGCAGATGAGGCAGGTGGTGCCCCCTGGAGCCACCTCCTCTTGCTGCCGTGGGCGGTGCTCCCAGCAATAGGAGCTAGAGGAAGAAGGAAAGATGGGTGAGTTGAGTGCCACTGGGTTCTTCCCTGGTGACGGCGAAGAGGGGGAGGAGGTACCTGTGCGGTGGGATATAATGGTTGATGCATTCACCCTCCATGGCACAGGGGAGATGGAACCTGCGGTCGCAGCCCGTTGCCTGGCAGGTGATGGTGGCCCCGCTCTCACCACACACGAAGCAGTCCTGGAAAGAGCACAGCAGCCCCCATCAGCGGCAGCCTCAGGGCCTCCACAGCAGGACCCACACCTCAGGGGCAGGGCGCGGGATGTGCCCAATACCGGGTCACAGGCCACAGATCCGCCTGGCAGAGCAGGCTCCTGTGCTGGAGCCGATGTGCAGCTGCTGGGAGCAAGACTTTTGTCCCAGAGCTGGGTGGAAGGGCAGGGAATTTGGTCTTGGCATCTGGGCTAAGCTCCCGCAAACATCTCCTGGCACAAATCTCCCTGATTGTCTCAGATCCTCACCCTCTGGGCTGCCTGCTCGACTGTACGTTGAATATACACAGGGAGATGTTGCATGACTTCTTCCTGTTCACTCACATCTAGATGAATTTCGTTGGCTAAACGCTGCAGAAGAGAAGAGAGGAGGAGCTGATGAGGGGCGCGCGGCAGGGCCGGTGTGTCGCAAAGCTGCAGCCAGCCCCAGAGGTACTCACCAGGCAAAAGAAATGGGCACAGATCCCTTGATAGTCCTCTATTGGCCCGCAGACGTCCGGGTCTGCATCTGACCGGTGACACAGAATGCATGCTGGAGGGGAGAGAGCAAATGCCACTGGGAATGAGCACCCCTGTGGGGCCGGGGACACAGCCCTGAGGGATCGCCCCCAAGGGCTGCTGTGTCCATGCCTAGCTGAGTGCTGGGCAGGGCTGGAAGCCTTGGGGAGGAAAGGGCATTGCAGGCACGGGTGTCCCAGTGGGTGCCCGCTGCCCAGCCGGGTCCCGCTTGCCGAAGAGAGTAGGGGGCCTCTCAGAGGGTGGTGTGGGAGCTCCTGACACCCCCTGCCAATGCTCCCGGCCCCACGCTGACCGCCCCAAGACTCCCTCTGCCAGGCTGTAGGAGCGGGACTTTGCTCTCACCCTGCTCCATCGCGCCGGGTGTCCTACACCTCCTTGCGGATGTGTCAGACATGAACGGTGTGTGTTTGGAGACTCCCCGTCCCAGCAGTGCTGGGGCGTCTTCTCCAAATGCTCCTCTGCTACCTCTGAGGGAGAAGCGAGACGTGGGTGAGCTTGCAGCACAGGCCCAGAGCCCTGTGGTGTGGAGCTCCCTTCCTCCCTCTGCAGCCCCCCGAGAGCACCGTCCCTGCCCTGCCCTCTCCGCACCTCAACTGGTCGCAGTGACGCACTGTGCCCAGCGTTCCTTTTTCATAGGTCTCCCCTCGCCACTGGTCACAGTGGCCACTGTGATATCAGCATCGCTGGCCCGCGTGGGCCCCGAATACGGGCAGGGGCACCCTCGACCACACACCACCCACTGTGACACGGCCACTGCATCACCGGGCTGGCTCACATCACAGGCGGGGACCCAAGCTCTCGGCACCCACCTCACAGGGGCGGCTGCTCCAGCAGCAAGTGCTGAGTCAGGGGCCAGCTCAGGACATGGTTTCCTGGTGGACGCGGCAGTGTTCGGCTTACGCCTGGACTCGGTGACCTTTAGGGCCTTCTCCAATTTAAATGAGTTCTGTGACTCTCATTACCGTTCCGCTATTACTTTATCACCATTTGCTTACCCTATGATTTTCCTTCAATTGTCAATTCCTTACCGTTTGATCATCACTTCACCACGAAGAAAGCCCTTTTAATTAACCCGCCAAGGATGACTTCCCTGAATAATCCACCTGCGGCACCAGGACAAACACCAGGCCCTGTTTCGGGCGCAACCAGAGTAGGAAAAAGGAATCGTGGAATAGTTTGGGTTGGATGGACCTTCAATGGTCATCCAGTCCAACACCCCTGCAATGAGCAGGGACTTCTTCAACTAGATCAGACTGCCTCGAACCACACCCAGCCTGGCCTCGAATGTCTCCAGGGATGGGGCATCTACCATCTCTCTGGGCAGCCTGTGCCAGGATTTTACCACCCTCATTGTAAAGAAGTTCTCTCTCACATCCAGCCTCAATCTTCCCTCTTTTAGCTTAAAAGCGTTACCCCTCATGCTATCGCAACAGGCCCTGCTAAAAAAGTCTCTCTCCGTCTTTCTTACAGGCCCCTTTTAAGAAATGAAAGGCTGCAATAAGGGCTCCTCGGAGGCTTGTCTTCTCCAGGCTCAAGAAACCCAATCCTCTCAGCCTTTCCTCAGAGGAGAGGTGCTCCATCCCTCTGATGGTCTCTGTGGCCCTCCTCTGGACCCTCTCCAACAGGTCCATGTCTTTCCTGGCTGTTAGGCAGGGCTCCAGAGGGCTCCAGAGCTGGATGCAGGACTGCAGGGGGGTCTCACCAGAGCGGAGTAGAGGGGAAGAACCCCTTCCCTCCACCTGCTGGCCACTCTCCTTTGGATGCGGCCCGGGACACGGTTGGTTTCTGGGCTGCAAGCGCACACTGATGGGTCATGTTGACTTTTTAGCCAGCACCCCAAGTCCTTCTCCTCAGGGCTGCACTGACCAAGTAACCAGTGTTAAAACACTCACCTCAAGCAATAATCTATGCCTGTCTTCCCAAACATCTCTTTCTTCACTGAGGTCTACCGATTTACAAAATAACTTCGGGCCCCCTGCACAAAAAGAATATATTAACGTGGTTACACCCTTCTGAATATGCTCCTCTTTGTAACTCTCATGAACGACACAGCAACAAAGTCAGACAGCCCGTTCTCCATATTCCCCTCTCGCCCCCCCCCCCCCCCCCCCCCCCCCCCCCAACACCGGGGCCTCCAACAGAAATGTTACGTATTACAGCCTTGCGTCCTAAGAAAAACGAACGGCAGCAGCAGCTTCCCCTGATATGCTCAAATATAGACCGCAGTGAAACAGCATTTGTTTCATTAGAAGCTCAGCACCACTATCCTGCATCTGCCAAGAAATTGGCTAGAATATCAAAAGCAATTGCTTTGGTGGCCTACGAGTAGTTGCTGGTTTGTTTGTGGTTTGAGGCTTTTGGTTGTTGGTTTGTTGTTTTCTTTGCTTCAGGGCTTGTTTGGTTTTATTTTGGGGGGTTTTTGTTTGTTTGTTTGTCTTTTTGGTTGGTTGGTTGGTTGGGGATTTTGGGGGCTCTTTTTTTTTTTAGTTCAAAGTTAATTACATTAACAAGAAAAAAAACCCACAATATTTTGGATCAAAAACCTTGTGGGCATATGTGACTGATACGAATAGTCAATATTTTTAACAAGAACGTCAGAAACACTGGAAACAATTAAGTATCGGATATATGCCTGAAAGGATCCAAAATATCTAGATAACTTGTCAAAAAGAGGGTGACCAAGTCATGTTATACCTCTTAGGCGTGTTATACCTCCATCATCTTTGGAGAAGAAGAAAGATCTAGCACGTTCTGTCTGTGGTAAAGAGAAAAAACGAGAAAAAATAGAAAGGAAATTCAGCATCGTAAGAGTTAGTGTTAAATTCCATTAGCCCAAGTCCAAGCTGTAAGGCTGTAAGGCTCCAGAGAAATAGTATCTCGGGCAGGACACTATACCACAGTAACCCAATACAACCTCCTATAAGAAAACCTTTCTGAAGAAAACATCACATGCGATTTGACTTTGGGCCAAGCCCACTACCCAGCTGAGTTCTCATCACTGAGCTAGAAAGTCAGCTTTTCTTCTCAACAATCACGTGTGGCATTGGCATTTTTGACTACTACACTCTGTGAAGCAAGGAATGCTTTCCACAGACGACTGTACTTGCCCAGAGATGTGGAATGAAGATGTCAGTCTCCCCGTGAGCCAGGTGCTGTTATTAATATTCTCATAGCATCAACCCACCACAACCAAGTAGACAACAACTACAAATAAAACTTGCATTTCTTTGTCCCTTTTGCTTTCTGATACCCCTGGTTGATCATCAACCTCAGAACTGCCATCTTGGAAACATTGGATCTTCTTGCCATGTGACTTTGGACAGGTTTTATTGTTTCAGCTATGTTGGGCACTGCAGTAGTTAAAAAAAAAGTAAAATCGAATTCTTTCCCTACAACTAGATCATCACTTCATCATGATGAAAGCCCTTTTCATTAACCCGCTGTGGAGGACTTCCCTGAATAACTCACCTGCAATACCAGGACCATGTCTCGGGCACAACCAGAGTAGGAGCAAAGGAAGGTGACATCCTCCTAGTGGAGAATCCAGGTCCAATCCAGGCAATTCAGGACCAAGACGGGAACCTTAAGCCCCCAGAAGCCTTCCTCCGTTACCAGCCGGCTGACGCTGCTGAGAGTGACCAGAGGCTTCCCAGGCTGCTTCCTTCAGCTCCTGCCTTTAGAGCATCCTCAGCCACCCTCTTCTACCAGCCACGTTCCAGGACAGACTCTAGTGCTCAGTTTCCCCTTGTCCCCCGGCTTCCTGAGACTTTGCTCGGCCTTCCGACACCAGGGCGTTCGAGAGCTCCGTCACCTACAGAGCTGACCGGTGCCAGGGAACAAAGACCTCGGTTCACAGTGACGCTGTGCATGGCCACAGCCCTTTGGCCAGCTCCACTCGAGCACCGCTGCTCGGGAGTGCCTCGGAGCTCACCGTGCAATCCCCCTGAAGAGCACGACCTGCTCTGACCATGCCCACGCCTCGCGTCTTCCCAATCACAGCGGTCAAGAGGAAGGGGACAAAGTGTTGGCCCGAGTCCTCTTTTGCACCCTCGATACCTCCTTCCCTTCCGCACTGCCTCGATACCTCCTTCCCTTCCTCAAAAGCCTGACAGGTTCCCTCCCAGCTTCCCCTGCCTTGCTCAGAGAGGACGCTGCCCCCTACTCCACTGAATCAGTTTTCAAGCTGCATTAAGACCTATCAGGAAGGCACTTGGGGTGCACAGCACCTGTAAGACCACCTGTAATTTGCCTGAAGAGCAAAGGGCTGTTTGAACCTGAAAACCCTGTGGGATTTCCTTCATGCCTTGTCCCCCATTATTCTTTGATTCAGCCTTCCAGCCCTCCTCCAGCTTCCACAGAGCAGCTGCTTGGCAGTCGTTCTGCAGCCACATCTTTCCTCCGTCCTGCACTGCCAAGGTACTCACTGGTCTTCAAGACGAGGGCAATCCTTTCAGAGGACTGCCATTTCCCAGGGCCCCTGTCGCCCTCCTTGTGAAGTACGTGGGGGATTTTTGCTCTAAAGGGCACACGAAGGGACTCAAGCCCGCAACGCCAGGTAGCGCTCTGACCCTCCTGGACTTTGTGGCGGAAACTCCTTACCAGGTGTTTGCAATCTCTAGTCAAGAGGATTTCTTGGCTCATAGTGCTAGAAGGAAGCCTTCCGTTGGCACAGCAGCAGTGCGTCATGTCACAAACATGGACGTGACACTGAAGTGAACTCTTAAAGAACAGCAGCTTTGCCCCACTGCCACCATTCCCACTAACCTAGGCAATGAGGATACGTTGCAGAATGACTCTAAGAGCAGGACCATAGAGTTCTGGAGGACTGTGCAAGCAAGGCAGGGGGTGGCCCCCACAGGTGGCCGGAGACCGGACCTGGGAGGAGAATGTGGAGGAAGCTGTGGGGGGCTAACCAATACTGTTATGCCAAGAAGGAGTGGCTGAATACCACTCCTATATATGTGTGAACTGCGTCACAAATAAGGTAGAAGTTGCTTATCACCCATATTGGGTTGGCCTGTCTGCTTCTCCTCGCCGCTTACAAATGGCGCCCGAACAGGGACGCCGACTACAGGGCCCTGGTCGCTGGGGACCCGGAATACAGGGCCCCGACTAGCGGGGACCCGGGATACAGGGCCCCGGCCGACGGGGACCCGGGATACAGGGCCCCGACTAGCGGGGACCCGGGATACAGGGCCCGGTCGACGGGGACCGGGATACAGGGCCCCGACTAGCGGGGAAGCGGGATACAGGGCCCCGGCCGACGGGGACCCGGGTACAGGGCCCCGACTAGCGGGGACCCGGAATACAGGGCCCCGACTAGCGGGGACCCGGGATACAGGGCCCCGGTCGACGGGGACCCGGAACGGCGAGTGAGCGGCGCCGGCGGCAGCGGCCGGGAAGCGCGGGCAATGCTGCTGCGGTGGCGTGACGGACCCGGGTGCTTGGGCTAACCGAAAGAATCCGCCGCTGTGGTGAACCAGACACTGCTGCGTCGGGAGGCCGATCCGGAGACCGAGGTTGCAGGACGATCCAGGAGAAGACGATCCGGAAAACGCTGCCATGAAAATGGACCGAGAGGTAGCCCTGGACTTACTACAGTGCTTCTTATAAAAGCGGGGAACTGAGCCCTGAACTTTTTACAGTGCTTTTTATAAAAGCAGGGAATTGAGCCTGAGACTCTAAAGCAGCTATCAGGTCTACTGGCTGTAGGGAAGACTAAGATTTTTTTTTGCAGATCCTAATACAATATTTGAGGAGAGTGAGTGGCGAAAGTTTGGTGATGAACTATTTGACTCAGTGCTTAATGATTATAAAAAGACAAACTCAGTAAACCACGGAGGGAAGTAATGAACTGTATAAAAAGATACAAGGCAGAAAAGAAAACTGCTGCGGTAGCAACGGAGAAACTAGGAACAGACGTCCCCGGTCGGTTGAAACCGGGGGAAGATTACAACTCGTTTCCCCCAGCTCGCGGGAGCACAGGGTTTCCCCCCACCCCCTTCCTTTTCTCCCCCTCCATCAGAAGGTGCCGCGGAGGAGGTGTAACCCCCTGCTCCCCCACCACCCCAGTTCCGAAAGTAGGGACTTTGAAAAGGACAGAGAAAGTATATTAGAAGGTATACGCATGATAAATGTCGAGAAATCCGAAAGAAAGAGGGCGGTGCCTCGGCGCCGGATCGATTGCGGCGCCACTGTGAAGCACGCAGTAGAAAATAGGGATCACGCGCGAGCGGGAGATTTAAAGGAACCGCGAGCCTCTCCAACCCACTATGCCTTAGAGTGAAAAAATTTTTAACTCAGTCACGGAGGAGCCAGGTCTGCAGATGGCTACATACCGAACGAGATACACCTGATAAGAAAGACACAGCTGCGAGCAACGGAGACCCCGAGTTCGGCGCAGGATCAGCCCCCGAATCCCCTGAATCCGAGCCAGATTTATATCCTCTGCTTCCAGACCCTGACTCTTCGTCTCCCGGGTGGGTCTGCTCAGACTTACTGGCCCTGGAGACGCTCAGTTGTAACAATGGGTAACCAAAGAGGTGAACATTACTGGGGAATTTTCTGCAATGGGCATCTTTGCCTATCCTGTGTTTACTACACAGCAGGGGGCTAAAGAGTGGGAAGCTCTTGATCTCAAAATAGTTAAGGAGGCCTGACAAACAGTGACCACGTATGCGTTAAAATCCTCTTATACTTAAGCTGTATATATTATGATTTTTTTCTTGCAATTGACAGGGGGAGCCCATACAGTTTCTCTGTGATACTCATGTACTAGAAGTTGGTAAATATAAGTATGTCCAGGTTTCTGTCAACCCTTGGAGACCTCTGTAGATACTGCTGGCCACTTCTTCCAGCACAGGCTGGCCACCTGTGTCGGAATGAGTGTGCATTTTGGTCAGTATAAAAGCCCAAGCCTCATACGATGTGGGGGGAGGCAGAGCCTCTGTGGGGACGCCTGCTAAGGTTGAGCCTGCCACCTCGCACTGCAATGATGCTTCTCGGAGCTGGTTTGCTGTTAGTCTCCACAGGGTCCTTGTTCTGTACGTGGGACTGTAGTGGGAGTAATGATGGCTTTTGCAGGGACTCAAAAAAAAAAAGAGGGGGGGAGAGAGAGAGTAATGATGCTGCACTTAACCTGTCAACTTCTCAAGAACTGAAGAACTGATAACCTGGGGGAGGGGGTATATTTGTGTCCTGCCTACGGGTCCATGGTGACTGCCTGCAAAGTTTGTCAAGCCTTGCCGTGAGCTGGACAGACGAATGGATAAACCTGATGCCTCAGCTACAGGAGCTGACCGTGAATACCCCAAGCAGACTGAGATAAAGAAAAACGAATGACTGCAAAACATCACTTGGGGGCAGATGAAAAGTAACATCCTGAATATGTGTGCTTGTAAAGTAGCTATTATTAGAGCTTGTGATTTTGTGTATAAAACCACCTGTATTTACTAGCTAGTTGCTAATAAGAAACTGCACCTTGTATAGATTTGTCACTTGTAAAAGAGATGTTAGAGTATGGAAATTTGCAGCAGCTGCTAGAAAATGCTAAGGCAAAAGCTAGAAAAATTTTAATGCAATGGTAGTGTTATAAAGCAGGTGATGGAACAAATTTAAGAGGGGGGGAGAATTCCACTGGTAAGAAATTTCTTTGGCTAGTCCTTCACTGCCATCAGCATCTTCAACATGCTGCTGCACCCTGTAATAGTTACTCTGCTAATGTAAATTTGTGTGTGCCTTGCTGTAGTAGCGACTTGTTACTGGATAAAACAAAAGGGGGAAGATGTGGAGACAGTGTTCTCACAGGAGAATGCATAAGTGGTACATAAACTTTGAATAGTCCTGAAAGATACAGCAAGGCCATGGGAGGCCCGAAGAAGCTTAAGCAAGCAAGATAAGAGGCTGGAATTCACCAAGTTAATGAGAACTGTGGACTGTTGGCAAGCTTTCAAGGTTGAGTTCTCACACCTGTGTTTAACCAATTATATGTTAGTCACTAAGGGTCTTCAAAACATGTATCCAATCATAATATGCCAAATCACTGTAAGTGCTTCAGCTGGGGCCTTGGCTCAACCAAGCAGACTGGGTTGCTGAGTTGCTAAGCAGACAATTCTACATCGAAGGCAATTCCTGATTTGTTTTAATGTTGACTCTGTAAGACATGCAACACTGCAGAACCTTTTGTTGTTGGAACAGGGACATGGATGTGAAGAGTTTGATGGAATGTGTTTTATGAGTCTCTCTGATTATGCTAATTGGATGCACGCACAGCTGAGAACCCTGGCTCAGCTTACCCAGCAATAGTAAATGAGCAGTATTCTAAGAGTAATTAGATGGTTGTTTTCACGGGGCATTACAGGTTGAGTCAAACACTGTTTAAAAGTATTGCACTTCTGTATCATTGATTAGGTTAATCATGGTAGCTATTAGACTTGTTTATAGTTGTGTGATAAAACAGGTGAACAGAATAACCCATAATGCCTTGCTTGCACAAAGAAAAAGGGGGGAATTGTTGCAGAATGACTCTAAGAGCAGGACCATAGAGTTCTGGAGGACTGTGCAAGCAAGGCAGGGGGTGGCCCCCACAGGTGGCCAGAGACCGGACCTGGGAGGAGAATGTGGAGGAAGCTGTGGGGGGCTAACCAATACTGTTATGCCAAGAAGGAGTGGCTGAATACCACTCCTATATATGTGTGAACTGCGTCACAAATAAGGTAGAAGTTGCTTATCACCCATATTGGGTTGGCCTGTCTGCTTCTCCTCGCCGCTTACAAATGGCGCCCGAACAGGGACGCCGACTACAGGGCCCCGGCCGACGGGGACCCGGGATACAGGGCCCCGACTAGCGGGGACTCGGGATACAGGGCCCCAGTCGACGGGGACACAGAATACAGGGCCCCGACTAGCGGGGACCCGGGATACAGGGCCCCGGTCGACGGGGACCCGGAACGGCGAGTGAGCGGCGCCGGCGGCAGCGGCCGGGAAGCGCGGGCAATGCTGCTGCGGTGGCGTGACGGACCCGGGTGCTTGGGCTAACCAAAAGAATCCGCCGCTGTGGTGAACCAGACACTGCTGCGTCGGGAGGCCGATCCGGAGACTGAGGTTGCAGGACGATCCAGGAGAAGACGATCCGGAAAACCCTGCCATGACAAATGGACCGAGAGGTAGCCCTGGACTTACTACAGTGCTTCTTATAAAAGCGGAGAACTGAGCCCTGAACTTTTTACAGTGCTTTTTATAAAAGCAGGGAATTGAGCCTGAGACTCTAAAGCAGCTATCAGGTCTACTGGCTGTAGGGAAGGCTAAGAGATTTTTTTTTGCAGATCCTAATACAATATTTGAGGAGAGTGAGTGGCGAAAGTTTGGTGATGAACTATTTGACTCAGTGCTTAATGATTATAAAAAGGCAAAGAAACTCGGTAAACCACGGAGGGAAGTAATGAACTGTATAAAAAGATACAAGGCAGAAAAGAAAACTGCTGCGGTAGCAACGGAGAAACTAGGAACAGACGTCCCCGGTCGGTTGAAACCGGGGGAAGATTATGTCATAAATTGAGACCACAACGGATCATAATCCAATTAAAATTTTTATTAATTATAGCAAGTAGGATATGAGCAAAAACAGCGCTGGACGACAGGGGAGTCTGCGCTCCGACAACTGCCGTACTGAGCAGTTCAAATAGTCCCTTTTTATACATCTTTACTTCCGTGCTCGTGAAGTAGTGGAGGTACTCTGCGCATGCTTCAGCTGTTGCTAGGGGGTCACTTCTGTCTCCTGGTGGTCGTTGAGGCTGAAGTAAGAAATCTTCCTCCTTCATCCTATAGTTGACCTTTTACCCATATGTCCTTATATGGAGTTGTTTTATCTTATTTCTGCCAGTTCCTGAAACATCTTACTGTTATCTTTAGTCCACATCTGCTATGTTTGTCTAAGCGGTACTTGATTTAGTTTGTGTAAGTGTTTGCGGCTATCTTATCTTGCACAAGCTGTGTCCGGTGACTGTTTGAGTAAGTGATTTCACATTTTTTTGTTGTCTAACATAAATCTTAATAAACAATACCCTTATTCTTAGTTTCTTACACCTAATCTTTACGTTGGACTTAACATAAATCTTAATAGACAATACCCTTATCCTTAGTTTCTTACACCTAACCTTTACATTGGGCTTAACATAAATCCTAATAAACAATACTCTTATCCTTAGTTTCTTACAATCCCCCCTTTTTCTTTTTATCCTATTATTGTTTATTAGACGCTACTTTCATTCTCGGTACTGCAAGCAATCCTTTTTCCACACTCCCAACATTTATCATAACACTTACAATGCAATATCTCGCAATTACAAACATAGTTTTTACGTGGCATAACACATTCACAATAATCTTCATTCTCATTATCTTCATCCTCATTAATAGATACGCTCTTATATTTTGCTCCAGACCTCGTGGTTAAAATAAGCAGTTTAGCTATGTCAAACCGTTCTCTAATAAAGTGTAAAATATAGCGTAATATACAAGGCCCAAATATAAGTCCCAAGATCAACATAATAAGCGGTCCTGCTAAAGCAGACAACAAAGTGGTTAGCCAAGGTGAAACCTTAAACCAGTTTTCATACCATGACCTGCCCGCCTCACGATCTTTCTTACGTTGATCTAACCTTTTCCGGAGTTCAGACATGGTGTCTTGGACTATCCCCGTATGGTCAGCAAAAGAACAACATTCTTCATTGAGAGCTACACATAACCCTCCCTCCTTTAAGAACAATAGATCTAATCCCCTTCTATTTTGCAGTACTACTTCTGATAAAGACTTTACTGAAGTGGCTAAATTTTGGATAGATTGTTCTATTTTTGCTAAATCCTCATCTACAGCCATCTGCAAACTTTGTAATTCCTGACCTTTTACTAGGGAGGCTATGCCTGTGCCTGCTCCAACTCCACCCGCTATCAGCAGTGTAGCTAAAGTTACCACTGTAATTGGCTCTCGTTTTTGTCTATTCAGGTCTCCTTCAAAATGGTGTAACACCTCCTCAGAGGTGTGATAGATCAGACGAGGAACAATAATCACCTGTACGCAAAACTGAGATTGATTAAACACTTTTAGGGATAGGCAAGGCGTTACTCCGATGTCTGAACAAACCCATTTAGCTCCTGGTGTCGGGATAGCCCATTTGTCATTTTTATTCTTGTGTTTCTCTATAGTGTGTTTTTCTATAGTGATTGCTCGGTTGCACAAAGGTTGATACTTTTTGGGCACTGTACCTATACATTTTCCTTGACCTGTTACTAATTGAATAGTAATTCCTTGCATATGGTTCCTCTGGTCATTCCATGGGCATTCTCGTGGGTTTGAACCATTAGACCATTGAATCCTACCTGGTTTTCCAATTGCCTCAAAATATGGTGGCCTAACACTATAACATAACCAACATTCCTCAGTTAAATTTGGTTTGCTTTCATTAAGGGCATGATAAGAGGCTTGCATTAGATTCCATAAGGGGTCTTTGGATTCTGACAACTCTAGATCCCTGGATACAATGCCATTAGTTGTTTTCGAAAGGGAGTCTGGAGAAGTGGGTGCGACACTTGCGGGGGCAACCTTTTCTTCAGAGAAAGTGGGTGGATTTAGGACCAGATTTGGTCCTACTGGTAAAGGATCATGAGGAAGCTTTTCTTTAATTATTCTAAAGCAACTTCCCCTATCTGCTCCTGATTCCCAATATCTAATTCCCCAGATGCGGCCAACTAACCATGTGTCATCTTGGGGTTCTTTTATAATGATTTCAATTCTGGTACAGGACACGGACACGCTGCCACAGGGTCTTCTAGGGTGTCCATCAAAATCATGCTTTGGGGGAGTGCAGCCCGGGGGTCCCCAAGTTACATCTATATATTTATCTCCCCGCGTTTTCCAATTTGAAGCAATAGTTTCACAACCCCAATAGCCACAGTAAAAATGACCTGGATAATTACAATAACTTCTGCCAGGGTTACTTGCTGGACATATATAAAATGCCTTGCATTGGGCCTGAAGCTTTGCTAGATCTGGGGTAAAAACAGGGGAGTCCTGTTCTATAGGTATCAGGGAATATAGATGCACGGAGAAATTCCACTTCCCTGGACCGATCTGAGTTTGAATTAATTTTGACTCTGGTAAATTATATAATTTCCAGGCCATAGGTTCATGAGGGTTTCCATTTGCTTGGGTTATTATCAATAACAAAACTAATGGCATACCAGGAAAAAGGGTGTCTGTCAATTTTTCCAGTTTAAGTATATTTTTACCAGTCCTGGGGAAGTTCGGCCATTGCTGCTTTTGCGTCCCATTGCTCTGGTTCTTTTCTCCACAGTTTGTTCCTCCTCTGCCTCGCCCGTCGACTCGGTTGCTTCGAGCCACGGGGTGTACCATCTTCTTGGCAGCAAGGGAATTCTTCAGGAGAGTAGCTGTTTCGGGCTTTCTGCCTATTTACATAGGCTTCCCACTTTGCAGCTTTAACTAATGGGGCAAAGCAAGGCACAGTTAGTACTTCCCTTCTACACTTACACTTTATAACCAAAATTTCAGTTACAAAGGGGACTGGTTCGTTGGAGTGGTAACAATAATATTGAGGGTTTACTCCTTTGGCAAAAAAATCTTCCACTACTCATGGAATTCCCGAATAATTTCTTGTTTTAGACTCTAATTGTTTTAATTTCCACTCAGTGAGAGTTCTTTGGATTTTCCAATACCGTGTGCAAGCTTCTATCGGAGGGTATCCATATTCACAGTGTGCCCACCATTTATCCTGGCATACCTCACACCTAAAACAAGCAAATGGATAACAATTGCAGTTCAAATTATTACACCTAATTTTTACATCAGCATATCTTCTATATTCACTATTGTGTGGTTGCATAAGTTTAGCAATTTCCTTCAACACACTTTGTACACTTCCATATATAATAGAAAAAAAGAGAAATAATTATCGCAAATATAAACAGCAATACACACTTTATACCAAAAGGTAATGCGGCAAAATAATCAAATAAAGTCTCTATCATTATGTTATCTTTTCAGAATTATCTTGGTGTCACCTGGAGTACTGATTACTTTCCAGTGGGGTCTCGTCACTGGGCCTTTAATGCGACTGGCATGAGTCCATCCACGCTCAGCAGTCCGGACAGCTGTTTCTGTTGTAAGCAAAACAAGATAAGGTCCCTCCCAATTGGGTTTTAGGGTTTCTTCCTTCCACACTTTAATCAATATCCAATCCCCAGGTTTAACATTGTGAATTTTTAAGTCCAACGGGGGTCGTTGCACAATCAGTCCATGTTCCCAAAGCTTGTTACGATGTTCTGCTAATTGTGAAACATATGCATTAATCACACGGTCTCGAATTAAAACATTTGTTTGTGGACTTTCAATTCTGTAAGACATTCCATACACCATTTCAAACGCTGATATTCCTACATCTGCTCGGGGTCTGGTTCTGAGAATTAATAGTGCCATGGGTAGGCACTTAATCCATGATAATTTGGTTTCTATCATTAATTTAGTCAAAATAGTTTTGATTTCTCCATTCATCCTTTCAACTTTTCCTGAACTTTGTGGATGCCATGGTGTATGGTATTCCCACTTAATACCCAAGCTTTCTGTTAGATCTCTAACAATTTTTGACACAAAGTGTGTTCCTCTGTCCGAGTCGATTACTTCAGGTACTCCATATCGAGGTATAATGTGTTCAAGTAACACTTTAGTAACTTGGTTAGCAGTTGCCCTGGAGGTAGGAAAAGCCTCAACATAATGTGTTAAATGATCCACCATAACTAATAAATATTTATAACGCCCTGCCCTAGGTAGTTCAGTAAAATCTACTTGTATGTGTGAGAAAGGTCTGTATGCTGGGGAACGTCCTCCAAGAGGTCTTTGTCTCATGTTGTTTCGATTAATCTTTTGACAGGTCTCGCAGGCTGCCGTGACTGTCTTTGCTATATTATATACGCCTATACAGGCAAACTGTTGATTGAAATGATCAACTAACGCCTGTGTTCCCCAGTGTGTTTTACTGTGTATTTTTGAAAATATTTCGAGTGCTATGCCTTTCGGCAAGACTTCTCTCCCATCTGGCAATATGTACTTCCCATCTTGTTCCTTAGCTCCCATTTGTTCTAGTTTTTCCTTTTCTGCAGACTCAAAACTCAAATTCTTATTAACAGGTACTTGTTGCATAGTCAAAATCATACTATAATTGCCTGCCACTCGTTTTGCTTCTGTATCAGCTGCATTATTTCCCCTAACTTGATAACTTGTACCTCGCTGGTGTCCCTTTATATGTACAACTGCTATTTTATTCGGCATTTTCAATGCCCCCAGAACTCGCCGAATTAATTCCGGGTGTGTTAGTTCTTTTCCCTGTGAGTTAACAAATCCTCTTTCCTCCCATATTTTTCCAAAAGTGTGCACTACTCCGAACGCATAGCGTGAGTCTGTATATATAGTTCCATCCTTTCCTTTTAGTGACACTAATGCTTTCCACAATGCATACAGCTCACAGGCTTGAGCTGACCAGCTGGCACTCAGGGGGCCTGATTCTATTGTCCTAAATTCCCCTTTTTCCAACTTAACGATGGCATATCCAGATAATCGTTTACCTTTCACTATTCGTGATGACCCGTCTATAAATAATACTTCTCCACATTGTAGTTCTTCTTCTTCTAAATCTGGCCTAATGCGTGTCTGTTGTTCAATTGTTTGAAAACAATTGTGCAATAATTCATTACCTTCTCCTGGGTACAAAAATTCAGCGGGGTTAACTGCTCCAATAGTTTTCAAAGATAGTTTAGGGGATTCTATAAGTATTCCCTCATATTTTAATAATCGGCTATCTGTAAGCCATTTTTCTGCTTTTTGTTGTAACACTCCCCGGATGTTATGAGGCGCATATAAGACAACCTCTCCATTAAAGGTAATGCGATTTGTTTCCTCAAGTAATAAGGCAGCAGCAACAATGATTTGTAAACAACTCGGCCAACCCCTGCTCACAGGGTCCAATAACTTTGATAGGTATGCCACCGGTTTCTTCTGTCCGGCCCATTCCTGAGTTAATACTCCGAATGCCGTTCCTTCATGTATGTTAACAAATAAATGGAATGGCCGCTTTAAATCTGGTAGGCTTAAAACCGGTGCTTGACTTAACTCTCTTTTGAGACTGACAAACTGCTCTTGATCCTGAGGGGTCCACTTGGGTATTTTGTCTTTAGACAGTTGTTCATATAAGAATTTAACTTTAAAGCTATAGTTTTCTATCCATTGCCTACAATACCCAAATAGCCCTAATGCCTGCCGAATTTGCCTTTTAGTAACAGGCATAGGTAATTCCAAAATTCCTTTAATGCGCTCTGGATCCAATATCTTCTGGCCGTTAAACAAATAATGTCCCAAATATTTCACTTTTTCCTCCACAAATTGTAACTTTTCTTGTGATACCCGTAGGCCCTTTTGTGCAAGAAAGTTTAGAAGTCGAATGCTTTCTTTTCTTACATCCTCCTTATTATTCCCTGCTATGAGCAGATCATCTACATACTGTAACAGCACGTTCCCCGTTTGTACCTGGTATTCTTTTAAGAGCTCTTCCAGGGCCTGTCCAAACAGATTAGGGGACTCAGTAAACCCTTGGGGAAGCACAGTCCATCTCAATTGCTGTCTACGGCCTGTCTCTATGTCTTCCCATTCAAAGGCAAAATAATCACGGCATTCTTCTGCCAGTGGACAGGCCCAAAAGGCATCCTTTAAATCAGCCACACTATACCAGGAGTTATGGGGTCCTAGTTTGCTTAGCAGTGTGTATGGATTTGCTACTACAGGGAACCGGGTGATAGTTCTTTTGTTTATTTCCCTTAAATCATGTACGAGCCGATATTTCCCATTTGGTTTCTTTACAGGCAAAATGGGGGTGTTAAAGGGTGACATACAAGGCTCTAAGACTCCTTGTGCTAACAATCGATCAATTTCTGGCTTTAATCCTCTTCGTCCTTCTAGGGATATGGGGTATTGCCTTACCCTCACAGGTATGTGGGGTTCGGAAATTTGGATTTTAATTGGTGGAATTTCCAATCTACTAATTGTGTCCGGAGAGTACCAGACATCGGGGTTAATTTGTTTTTGATCATCCACGGTCAAAGGATAAGCAGACACTGTCAGCTCTTGATTTTTCACTTTAATTTCTAATTGCAATTCAACAATTAAATCTCGTCCTAACAGATTAAATTCTGCTTCAGGGACGAGCAAGAGTTCACCCATTCCAAATTTATTTTCAGTTTCGAATACCACATTTTTGATTTTGCTTACTTTAAAGGGTTCTCCTTTTGCCCCAATTACTTGTACTTTTTCAGGGGAAACTTTACATCCCTCAGGTATTTGCTTAATAGTTGATTTTTCAGCCCCAGTGTCTACTAAAAAGGTGAACTCTTGTTTATGGGGACCTATTCTTAATTTTATCAAGGGCTCATGATGACTCCGGTCCCCTAAGATATAGAGCCCCTGACTCTCCTATTCCGTTTTCAACATTTCCTCATCCCTGATCCTTTGTCTGCAATTCTTCTTTATATGTCCCTTCTTTCCACAGTAAAAACAATATCTCTGTTCCTTCTCTACTACTATGTTCCCTTGTTTCGTTCCAGCAGATCTGTGTTCACCAGTTCGCCCTTTGCGATCCTCTCTGACCACTGCTACCATCATTTTTACTTGTCGCTTGCTGCTCTCTTCTTCCCGCCTTACATAAACTTTCTGAGCTTCTCTCAGTAATTCATCCAGCCCTCTATTCTGCCAGTCTTCTAACTTTTCAATCTTCTTTCTGATATCTTCCCATGATTTTGCCACAAACTGAGTTTTGAGGAGCGCTTGCCCTAAAGGGTCGTCTGGATTTACCCCAGAGTACAGCTGAAGGGCTTTCCTCAGTCGTTCTAGCCACTCAGTAGGGCTTTCATCTTTCTTTTGCATTTCATTAAATGCTTTATTGATATTCTGGCCACGGGGTACTGCTTCTCTAATTCCCTGAATTACTATAGTTCTCAGATCCTGCATATGAGTTCTATGTACCGGATCTTGATTATCCCAATTAGGTCTTTGGAGTGGCCATTTAATATCTGCTTGGGGTCCCTGGACATGTTGAGCATCCCACAGTCTCATTCCTGCTCGTCTAATCATATCTCTTTCCTCAGTAGTAAATAATTGACCAAGGATAGATTGCATCTCATCCCAAGTATAAAGGTTTGGTCCCAAAAATTGATCTAATCTTTCTGCCACTCCGAGTGGGTCCTCAATTAAGTTTCCCATCTCGGTTCTTTTAAAATCTCGTAGGTCAGCCGAATTTAAGGGTACGGAAATATATCCGATCACAGGTTGAGGTCCCCCCATGGGTATTTCCCTTAGAGGGTACATCTGAGCTGCCCCTTTTTGACTTCTAGTTACGCGTCTAGGAGGAGGGGGAGACTCTTGTTCCGACTCTGGTGGGGGAGTGGATGCTCTGGGGGCCTCTGGAGGGGCTGTGGGAGCAGGAGGAGGAATATAAGGAGGGAGGGTTAGAAGGGTTTCGTCTAATTCTTCCTTCTTTTTCTTTTGTTTAGTTTTTATTTCATTCAACGGGTAAAGTCTAGCTCCCGATTTTTCTAGCCACACTTCCGCATATTGACTCTCCTCCGGGTTAAGGGGTTTTTTATTATTAACCCAGAGGTTTAATTGCTGTCTTACCCAATCTTCTTCTGACCCATAGACTGGCCAAAAGACATTTTTAGAAATCTTCTTCCCTCCCCATATCTTAGTACAATATTCTATCATTTTTTGTTTATCTTTTCCTAGGGTTCCAGGGAAATATCTCCAATTGTCTAAGATATATGCCAGAGGGCTATTCTTAGGTACAATGGGTACCCTTCCCATGGGAGTCGAAGGCTTGCTGCCCTTCGCCCCTATCTTCTGGAATATCCACAAACATACACTCACTCACTCCTCTTGTTCCTGGCCCAGTCCCTCGCGGGAGATGGGAAACGCAGTACTTAAGAGTCCACACTCGCTTGGTTCAGTATATCGAACCTCTCACTCGTTATATTCCAGGAAACCCAATCCCGCCCGAACGGCAAACCCACGAACAACTTCGCAATATACTTACGCATCCTGCGTCTTCGTCCGGACTCCCGTGCACAGAATTTTATGGGATTTTACCGGTTTCTCCTTTGCTCATTATTCTAGAATTTAGGTTCGTCGGTAAGGTTGGGGTGAGCTGTTGGTCGCGGGGCCGCGAAATGTCGCGGGGCGCCTCCCCGGAGGACCAAAGCCCACCGTTCCTTATCCGAGTCACGGCACCAGAAAATTGTCATAAATTGAGACCACAACGGATCATAATCCAATTAAAATTTTTATTAATTATAGCAAGTAGGATATGAGCAAAAACAGCGCTGGACGACAGGGGAGTCTGCGCTCCGACAACTGCCGTACTGAGCAGTTCAAATAGTCCCTTTTTATACATCTTTACTTCCGTGCTCGTGAAGTAGTGGAGGTACTCTGCGCATGCTTCAGCTGTTGCTAGGGGGTCACTTCTGTCTCCTGGTGGTTGTTGAGGCTGAAGTAAGAAATCTTCCTCCTTCATCCTATAGTTGACCTTTTACCCATATGTCCTTATATGGAGTTGTTTTATCTTATTTCTGCCAGTTCCTGAAACATCTTACTGTTATCTTTAGTCCACATCTGCTATGTTTGTCTAAGCGGTACTTGATTTAGTTTGTGTAAGTGTTTGCGGTTATCTTATCTTGCACAAGCTGTGTCCGGTGACTGTTTGAGTAAGTGATTTCACATTTTTTTGTTGTCTAACATAAATCTTAAACAATACCCTTATTCTTAGTTTCTTACACCTAATCTTTACGTTGGACTTAACATAAATCTTAATAGACAATACACTTATCCTTTGTTTCTTACACCTAAACATTACATTGGGCTTAACATAAATCCTAATAAACAATACTCTTATCCTTAGTTTCTTACAATTACAACTCGTTTCGCCCAGCTCGCGGGAGCACAGGGTTTCCCCCCACCCCCTTCCTTTTCTCCCCCTCCATCAGAAGGTGCCGCGGAGGAGGTGTAACCCCCTGCTCCCCCACCACCCCAGTTCCGAAAGTAGGGACTTTGAAAAGGACAGAGAAAGTATATTAGAAGGTATACGCATGATAAATGTCGAGAAATCCGAAAGAAAGAGGGCGGTGCCTCGGCGCCTGATCGATTGCGGCACCACTGTGAAGCACGCAGTAGAAAATAGGGATCACGCGCGAGCGGGAGATTTAAAGGAACCGCGAGCCTCTCCAACCCACTATGCCTTAGAGTGAAAAAATTTTTAACTCAGTCACGGAGGAGCCAGGTCTGCAGATGGCTACATACCGAACGAGATACACCTGATAAGAAAGACACAGCTGCGAGCAACGGAGACCCCGAGTTCGACGCAGGATCCGCCCCTGAATCCGAGCGAGATTTATATCCTCTGCTTCCAGACCCTGACTCTTCGTCTCCCGGGTGGGTCTGCTCAGACTTACTGGCCCTGGAGACGCTCAGTTGTAACAATGGGTAACCAAAGAGGTGAACATTACTGGGGAATTTTCTGCAATGGGCATCTTTGCCTATCCTGTGTTTACTACACAGCAGGGGGCTAAAGAGTGGGAAGCTCTTGATCTCAGAATTGTTAAGGAGGCCTGACAAACAGTGACCACGTATGCGTTACAATCCTCTTATACTCAAGCTGTATATATTATGATTTTTTTCTTGCAATTGACAGGGGGAGCCCATACAGTTTCTCTGTGATACTCATGTACTAGAAGTTGGTAAATATAAGTATGTCCAGGTTTCTGTCAACCCTTGGAGACCTCTGTAGATACTGCTGGCCACTTCTTCCAGCACAGGCTGGCCACCTGTGTCGGAATGAGTGTGCATTTTGGTCAGTATAAAAGCCCAAGCCTCATACGATGTGGGGGGAGGCAGAGCCTCTGTGGGGACGCCTGCTAAGGTTGAGCCTGCCACCTCGCACTGCAGTGATGCTTCTCGGAGCTGGTTTGCTGTTAGTCTCCACAGGGTCCTTGTGCCTTGTTCTGTACGTGGGACTGTAGTGGGAGTAATGATGGCTTTTGCAGGGACTCAAAAAAAAAAAAAAGAAGAGGGGGGGAGAGAGAGAGTAATGATGCTGCACTTAACCTGTCAACTTCTCAAGAACTGAAGAACTGATAACCTGGGGGAGGGGGTATATTTGTGTCCTGCCTACGGGTCCATGGTGACTGCCTGCAAAGTTTGTCAAGCCTTGCCGTGAGCTGGACAGACGAATGGATAAACCTGATGCCTCAGCTACAGGAGCTGACCGTGAATACCCCAAGCAGACTGAGATAAAGAAAAACGAATGACTGCAAAACATCACTTGGGGGCAGATGAAAAGTAACATCCTGAATATGTGTGCTTGTAAAGTAGCTATTATTAGAGCTTGTGATTTTGTGTATAAAACCACCTGTATTTACTAGCTAGTTGCTAATAAGAAACTGCACCTTGTATTGTATAGATTTGTCACTTGTAAAAGAGATGTTAGAGTATGGAAATTTGCAGCAGCTGCTAGAAAATGCTAAGGCAAAAGCTAGAAAAATTTTAATGCAATGGTAGTGTTATAAAGCAGGTGATGGAACAAATTTAAGAGGGGGGGAGAATTCCACTGGTAAGAAATTTCTTTGGCTAGTCCTTCACTGCCATCAGCATCTTCAACATGCTGCTGCACCCTGTAATAGTTACTCTGCTAATGTAAATTTGTGTGTGCCTTGCTGTAGTAGCGACTTGTTACTGGATAAAACAAAAGGGGGAAGATGTGGAGACAGTGTTCTCACAGGAGAATGCATAAGTGGTACATAAACTTTGAATAGTCCTGAAAGATACAGCAAGGCCATGGGAGGCCCGAAGAAGCTTAAGCAAGCAAGATAAGAGGCTGGAATTCACCAAGTTAATGAGAACTGTGGACTGTTGGCAAGCTTTCAAGGTTGAGTTCTCACACCTGTGTTTAACCAATTATATGTTAGTCACTAAGGGTCTTCAAAACATGTATCCAATCATAATATGCCAAATCACTGTAAGTGCTTCAGCTGGGGCCTTGGCTCAACCAAGCAGACTGGGTTGCTGAGTTGCTAAGCAGACAATTCTACATCGAAGGCAATTCCTGATTTGTTTTAATGTTGACTCTGTAAGACATGCAACACTGCAGAACCTTTTGTTGTTGGAACAGGGACATGGATGTGAAGAGTTTGATGGAATGTGTTTTATGAGTCTCTCTGATTATGCTAATTGGATGCACGCACAGCTGAGAACCCTGGCTCAGCTTACCCAGCAATAGTAAATGAGCAGTATTCTAAGAGTAATTAGATGGTTGTTTTCACGGGGCATTACAGGTTGAGTCAAACACTGTTTAAAAGTATTGCACTTCTGTATCATTGATTAGGTTAATCATGGTAGCTATTAGACTTGTTTATAGTTGTGTGATAAAACAGGTGAACAGAATAACCCATAATGCCTTGCTTGCACAAAGAAAAAGGGGGGAATTGTTGCAGAATGACTCTAAGAGCAGGACCATAGAGTTCTGGAGGACTGTGCAAGCAAGGCAGGGGGTGGCCCCCACAGGTGGCCAGAGACCGGACCTGGGAGGAGAATGTGGAGGAAGCTGTGGGGGGCTAACCAATACTGTTATGCCAAGAAGGAGTGCCTGAATACCACTCCTATATATGTGTGAACGGCGTCACAAGGTAGAAGTTGCTTATCACCCATATTGGGTTGGTCTGTCTGGTTCTCCTCCCCGCTTACAAGGATAGGATATTGTTTATAGACTTGTCCAGAGGGGAACAGAGCTGAGGCGTGTCAGAAGTTGCTGGGGGCAAGGTGCATGAAGAAGGAAGTCAAGGGTACGGCTCCCAGTCCTGGGGCAGGATAGGCCAGAGCCGTGCCACAGCCCTTCCTGGAGCCAAGCTCACAACAGCCACCCACTTCCGGGCCTTGCAGGGCCCCTAGCCCCGGCACATCCACGTGCTTTCACACTTGCAGTTGCCCACGCCAGCACAGCTGTCACACTCCCATCTCTCCCTGCCGTTCCCCAAGTTGGAGCAGCGTTCATGGTTCTGACGATAAAGCGCCCAGAGCATGGGATCGTTCAGTAGAGCTCTTGTTCTCAGCCCTTCTACTTCAAGCCCTTACTGAAACAGAGATCCCATCCCGAGCCCCGCGGTGCAGCTTTGGCACCTTACCCCTCTGGCTCTGCCTCCTCCCTGCCTCCTGGACAAAGGCACTCCCTGGCATCGCAGCTGCTGTGCCTCTGGTACAGTGGTGCATATGCACTGTTGTCCTCCCATGACGCTTGTCTGATGGAGAAAGGAAAATTGATGAGCCCCTGCTGCCCCGGCAGACAGCAGATGCAGGGCAGATGCAGCAGATACAGTTGCAGCAGATGCAGCAGGTCCAGGCGTGGCACAGCGCCGGGCAGGATGACACCAACCTTCTGGGGATTTGGATCCCCATGAGGAGCATTTCCTGGAGAAATATATTCCTGTTTCTACAGAGAGGGCACTGTAAGCAATTATTACAGCCTTGAGTCCTAAGAAAAACGAACGGCAGCAGCAGCTTCCCCTGATATGCTCAAATATAGACCGCAGTGAAACAGCATTTGTTTCATTAGAAGCTCAGCACCACTATCCCGCATCTGCCAAGAAATTGGCTAGAATATCAAAAGCAATTGCTTTGGTGGCCTACGAGTAGTTGCTAGTTTTTTTGTGGTTTGAGGCTTTTGGTTGTTGGTTTGTTGTTTTCTTTGCTTCAGGGTTTGTTTGGTTTTATTTTCTGGTTTTTGTTTTGTTTGTTTTTTTGGTTGGTTGGTTGGGGATTTTGGGGGCTTTTTTTTTTTTTTTACTTCGAACTTAATTACATTAACAAGAAAGAAACCCCACAATATTTTGGATCAAAAACCTTGTGGGCATATGTGACTGATACGAATAGTCAATATTTTTAACAAGAACGTCAGAAACACTGGAAACAATTAAGTATCGGATATATGCCTGAAAGGATCCAAAATATCTAGATAACTTGTCAAAAAGAGGGTGACCAAGTCATGTTACACCTCTTAGGCGTGTTATACCTCCATCACCTTTGGAGAAGAAGAAAGATCTAGCACGTTCTGGCTGTGGTAAAGAGAAAAAACTAGAAAAAAACACAAAGGAAATTCAGCATCGTAAGAGTTAGTGTTAAATTCCATTAGCCCAAGTCCAAGCTGTAAGGCTGTAAGGCTCCAGAGAAATAGTATCTCGGGCAGGACACTATACCACAGTAACCCAATACAACCTCCTATAAGAAAACCTTTCTGAAGAAAACATCACATGCGATTTGACTTTGGGCCAAGCCCACTACCCAGCTGAGTTCTCATCACTGAGCTAGAAAGTCAGCTTTTCTTCTCAACAATCACGTGTGGCATCGGCATTTTTGACTACTACATTCTGTGAAGCAAGGAATGCTTTCCACAGATGACTGTACTTGCCCAGAGATGTGGAATGAAGATGTCAGTCTCCCCGTGAGCCAGGTGCTGTTATTAATATTCTCATAGCATCAACCCACCACAACCAAGTAGACAACAACTACAAATAAAACTTGCATTTCTTTGTCCCTTTTGCTTTCTGATACCCCTGGTTGATCATCACCCTCAGAACTGCCATCTTGGAAACATTGGATCTTCTTGCCATGTGACTTTGGACAGGTTTTATTGTTTCAGCTATGTCGGGCACTGCAGACTCTAGTGCTCAGTTTCCCCTTGTCCCCCGGCTTCTGAGACTTTGCTCGGCCTTCCGACACCAGGGCGTTCGAGAGCTCCGTCACCTACAGAGCTGACCGGTGCCAGGGAACAAAGACCTCGGTTCACAGTGACGCTGTGCATGGCCACAGCCCTTTGGCCAGCTCCACTCGAGCACTGCTGCTCGGGAGTGCCTCAGAGCTCACCGTGCAATCCCCCTGAAGAGCACGACCTGCTCTGACCATGCCCACGCCTCGCGTCTTCCCAATCACAGCGGTCAAGAGGAAGGGGACAAAGTGTTGGCCCGAGTCCTCTTTTGCGCCCTCGATACCTCCTTCCCTTCCTCAAAAGCCTGACAGGTTCCCTCCCAGCTTCCCCTGCCTTGCTCAGAGAGGACGCTGCCCCCTACTCCACTGAATCAGTTTTCAAGCTGCATTAAGACCTATCAGGAAGGCACTTGGGGTGCACAGCACTGGTAAGACCACCTGTAGTTTGCCTGAAGAGCAAAGGGCTGTTTGAACCTGTACAATCACCCTGTGGGATTTCCTTCATGCCTTGTCCCCCATTATTCTTTGATTCAGCCTTCCAGCCCTCCTCCAGCTTCCACAGAGCAGCTGCTTGGCAGTCGTTCTGCAGCCACGTCTTTCCTCCGTCCTGCACTGCCAAGGTACTCACTGGTCTTCAAGACGAGGGCAATCCTTTCAGAGGACTGGCATTTCCCAGGGCCCCTGTCGCCCTCCTTGTGAAGTACGTGGGGGATTTTTGCTCTAAAGGGCACACGAAGGGACTCAAGCCCGCAACGCCAGGTAGCGCTCTGACCCTCCTGGACTTTGTGGCGGAAACTCCCTACCAGGTGTTTGCAATCTCTAGTCAAGAGGATTTCTTGGCTCGTAGTGCTAGAAGGAAGCCTTCCGTTGGCACAGCAGCAATGCGTCATGTCACAAACACAGACGTGACACTGAAGTGAACTCTTAAAGAACAGCAGCTTTGCCCCACTGCCACCATTCTCACTAACCTAGGCAATGAGGATAGGATATTGCTTATAGCCTTGTCCAGAGGGGAACAGAGCTGAGGCGTGTCAGAAGTTGCTGGGGGCAAGGTGCATGATTTTGGCATCGAGCCGTGAGGGCCAGACTGGCTGCTGTGTGAGTGCAGGAGGTCAGTGTGGGGAAGGTGCTGCTGACCCCTAGAGAGAGGACAAGGCTCTGGGCCCAGCCCCTGACGCTGACCCTTGAGAAAGGGAGCGTGGGAGGAGAAAGCCAACCAATGAGCCTGCAATCTCCCAGTCCAGAGATGAAGGGCCACCTTTATTGTGCCGATGGAGGGGGATCAGAGCTGTCGATCAGAGATGAAGCATGCTTGGTCCCACGGAGGTACCCGGGCAACGCGTTGGGAGATTGGACCCGGATGTTGCAAGCGGGAGTTGTCTCGCACCCACGTGGGCTTAGTGGGGATGGAGCTGCTTGCCGCGTTCCAGTGCTGTGGAGCCAGAGGATGCCACGGATGACCGCTGCCTGCCGGTGCTGGTGCTGCTGGGCTCAGGTATTGATAGGTGAGCACTGGGACAGCCCCGCACTGCTGGCTGTGGGTGCTCCTTTCACCACGTGGTGCTGGCGGTTGGCTTCTGGCCCACGTGTAGGGAGTTTGGTCTGGCAGTTCAGCTGGGAGCACTTTCACCATCGATCGGGCTCCTGGGGGCTGGAGCTGCTGCTGCCCTCACACACTGAGGGGCCGGCATGTGGCCCCAGTGTCGCAGTGCCAGGGGCTGCTGATGTTTAGTACCAGGGAATTGTGGCATGGCTATAATGCCTCCTGGCTGTCACTGCTGGGGTTGTTGCTGTCTAAACCAAGGGAGCCATGGGTGGACTGCGATGACTCCTGGCTGTCACTGCTGGGGCTGCTGCTGTCCAATGCTTGGTAGCCATAGGAGGACAGCGATGACTCCTGGCTGCCACTCCTGGGGCTGCTGCTCTCCGATTCTTGGGAGCCATAGGAGGACAGCGATGACTCCTGGCTGTCACTGCTGGCGCTGCTGCTCTCTGTTTCTTGGGAGCCATAGGAGGACAGCGATGCCTCCTGGCTGTCACTGCTGGGGCTGCTGCTGTCCAATGCTTGGTAGCCATAGGACAGCGATGACTCCTGGCTGTCACTGCTGGGGCTGCTGCTCTCCGATTCTTGGGAGCCATAGTAGGACAGCGATGACTCCTGGCTGTCACTGCTGGGGCTGCTGCTCTCTGTTTCTTGGGAGCCATAGGAGGACAGCGATGACTGCTGGCTGTCACTGCTGGGGCTGCTGCTGTCCCATTCTTGGTAGCCATAGGAGGAGAGCGATGACTGCTGGCTGTCACTGCTGGCGCTGCTGCTCTCCGATGCTTGGTAGCCAGAGGAGGACAGCGATGACTGCTGGCTGTCACTGCTGGGGCTGCTGCTCTCCGATGCTTGGTAGCCAGAGGAGGACAGCGATGACTGCTGGCTGTCACTGCTGGCGCTGCTGCTCTCCGATGCTTGGTAGCCAGAGGAGGACAGCGATGACTGCTGGCTGTCACTGCTGGGGCTGCTGCTCTCCGATGCTTGGTAGCCAGAGGAGTAAAGCGATGACTGCTGGGTGTCACTGCTGGGGCTGCTGCTGTCCGATGCTTGGTAGCCTGAGGAGGACAGTGATGATTCCTGCCTGTCAATGCTGGGGCTGCTGCTCCCTGATTGCTGGGAGCTACGGGAGGACAGCGCTGACTCCTGGCTGTCACTGCTGGTCGCAATTGCTGGGGAGCGCTGGGAAAGCCCTGACACAGCCTGTCCGGATGCCCACCTTTTCGCACGTGGTGCTGGGGTGTGGCTGCGCTCATGGAATCTTTTTCGCCGCACGGTGGGAATTTGGGCCCGACGTTGCAAGCGGGAGTGGTCTCGCACCTGCACAGGCCCCATGCATCTTGAGGTGCTGCCACTTTGGCTTGCTCTGGAGCCACGGGATGATGCTGATGGCCGCTGTCTTCTGGTGCTGCGGCTGCGGATCTCACATGCTAGGGGGCACTGGGACAGCCCTGGCACCGCCTGGCTGTGGGTGCCTCTCGCAGCTTGGCTTCTCTCTCGCTCTCTTGTTGGTCGTGTATAGGGAGTCTGGGTCTGACGGTAACACCGGGTTCGGTTCCGTCGTCGATGAGGCCCAGGGAGGCTGGAGCGGCTGCTGTGCTCAGGCAGTGGGAAGCCGTGGAATGGCCCCAAATCCAACTGTCTGCTAGTGCTCAGGCTGATGGTCTCCTGTGCTGGAGGTCCCAGATTCTGCCCAGATGCTGCTGGGGTGCTGCTGCTGGGACCAGCAAGCTCTGAGCTGACTCTGGAGGCTGCAAGGGGAAGAAGGAAGGTCAAGGGTACGGCTCCCAGTCCTGGGGCAGGATAGGCCAGAGCCGTGCCACAGCCCTTCCTGGAGCAAAGCTCACAACATGCTTTCACACTTACAGGTGCCCACGCCAGCACAGCTGTCACACTCCCATCTCTCCCTGCTGTTCCCCAAGTTGGAGCAGCGTCTGTGCGTGCCCTCAGCAGCGCAGGATTGGCACAGGAGCAGCTGCCAGGACCTGCGGAAAGAACCACGTTCATGGTTCTGACGATAAAGCGCCCAGAGCATGGGATCATTCAGTAGAGCTCTTGTTCTCAGCCCTTCTACTTCAAGCCCTTACTGAAACAGAGATCGCATCCCGAGCCCCGCGGTGCAGCTTTGGCACCTTACCCCGCTGGCTCTGCCTCCTCCCTGCCTCCTGGACAAAGGCACTCCCTGGCATCGCAGCTGCTGTGCCTCTGGTACAGTGGTGCATATGCACTGTTGTCCTCCCATGACGCTTGTCTGATGGAGAAAGGAAAATTGATGAGCCCCTGCTGCCCCGGCAGACAGCAGATGCAGGGCAGATGCAGCAGATACAGATGCAGCAGATGCAGCAGGTCCAGGCGTGGCACAGCGCCGGGCAGGATGACACCAACCTTCTGGGGATTTGGATCCCCATGAGGAGCATTTCCTGGAGAAATATATTCCTGTTTCTACATAGAGGGCACTGTAAGCAAAAAAAGCCGGCGGAAACAGCCTGTTTCTGCAAGGAGAAACACAAGGAGCAGGAGTGAGGCTCTGGTGCTACTGAGAGGCTGCCGTGCCTGGGGCGAGGGAACGGCTCCTACCTGGACGCAGGCCCTGTGGAACCAGGCGTGTTTGCACACCGGGCACACCATGGTCCCATAGGTTGTTCTGCCTTCGACAGGGTTCAGGCAGATGAGGCAGGTGGTGCCCCCTGGAGCCACCTCCTCTTGCTGCCGTGGGCGGTGCTCCCAGCAATAGGAGCTAGAGGAAGAAGGAAAGATGGGTGAGTTGAGTGCCACTGGGTTCTTCCCTGGTGACGGCGAAGAGGGGGAGGAGGTACCTGTGCGGTGGGATATAATGGTTGATGCATTCACCCTCCATGGCACAGGGGAGATGGAACCTGCGGTCGCAGCCCGTTGCCTGGCAGGTGATGGTGGCCCCGCTCTCACCACACACGAAGCAGTCCTGGAAAGAGCACAGCAGCCCCCATCAGCGGCAGCCTCAGGGCCTCCACAGCAGGACCCACACCTCAGGGGCAAGGCGCGGGATGTGCCCAATACCGGGTCACAGGCCACAGATCCGCCTGGCAGAGCAGGCTCCTGTGCTGGAGCCGATGTGCAGCTGCTGGGAGCAAGACTTTTGTCCCAGAGCTGGGTGGAAGGGCAGGGAATTTGGTCTTGGCATCTGGGCTAAGCTCCCGCAAACATCTCCTGGCACAAATCTCCCTGATTGTCTCAGATCCTCACCCTCTGGGCTGCCAGCTCGACTGTATGTTGAATATACACAGGGAGATGTTGCATGACTTCTTCCTGTTCACTCACTTCTAGATGAATTTCGTTGGCAAAAAGCTGCAGAAGAGAAGAGAGGAGGAGCTGATGAGGGGCGCGCGGCAGGGCCGGTGTGTCGCAAAGCTGCAGCCAGCCCCAGAGGAACTCACCAGGCAAAAGAAATGGGCACAGATCCCTTGATAGTTCTCTATTGGGCCGCAGACGTCCGGGTCTGCATCTGACCGGTGACACAGAACGCATGCTGGAGGGGAGAGAGCAAATGCCACTGGGAATGAGCACTCCTGTGGGACCGGGGACACGGCCCTGAGGGATCGCCCCCAAGGGCTGCTGTGTCCATGCCTAGCTGAGTGCTGGGCAGGGCTGGAAGCCTTGGGGAGGAAAGGGCATCGCAGGCACGGGTGTCCCAGTGGGTGCCCACTGCCCAGCCGGGTCCCGCTTGCCGAAGAGAGTAGGGGGCCTCTCAGAGGGTGGTGCGGGAGCTCCTGACACCCCCTGCCAATGCTCCCGGCCCCATGCTGACCGCCCCAAGAATCCCTCTGCCAGGCTGTAGGAGGGGGACTTTGCTCTCACCCTGCTCCATCGCGCCGGGTGTCCTACACCTCCTTGCGGATGTGTCAGACATGAACGGTGTGTGTTTGGAGACTCCCCGTCCCAGCAGTGCTGGGGCGTCTTCTCCAAATGCTCCTCTGCTACCTCTGAGGGAGAAGCGAGACGCGGGTGAGCTTGCAGCACAGGCCCAGAGCCCTGTGGTGTGGAGCTCCCCTCCTCCCTCTGCAGCCCCCCGAGAGCACCGTCCCTGCCCTGCCCTCTCCGCACCTCACTGGTCGCAGTGACGCACTGTGCCCAGCGTTCCTTTTTCATAGGTCTCCCCTCGCCACTGGTCACAGTGGCCACTGTGACATCAGCACCGCTGGCCCACGTGGGCCCCGAATACGGGCAGGGGCACCCTCGACCACACACCACCCACTGTGACACGGCCACTGCATCACCGGGCTGGCTCACATCACAGGCGGGGACCCAAGCTCTCGGCACCCACCTCACAGGGGCGGCTGCTCCAGCAGCAAGTGCTGAGTCAGGGGCCAGCTCAGGACATGGTTTCCTGGTGGACGCGGCAGTGTTCGGCTTACGCCTGGACTCGGTGACCTTTAGGGCCTTCTCCAATTTAAATGAGTTCTGTGACTCTCATTACCGTTCCGCTATTACTTTATCACCATTTGCTTACCCTATGATTTTCCTTCAATTGTCAATTCCTTACCGTTTGATCATCACTTCACCACGAAGAAAGCCCTTTTAATTAACCCGCCAAGGATGACTTCCCTGAATAATCCACCTGCGGCACCAGGACAAACACCAGGCCCTGTTTCGGGCGCAACCAGAGTAGGAAAAAGGAATCGTGGAATAGTTTGGGTTGGATGGACCTTCAATGGTCATCCAGTCCAACACCCCTGCAATGAGCAGGGACTTCTTCAACTAGATCAGACTGCCTCGAACCACACCCAGCCTGGCCTCGAATGTCTCCAGGGATGGGGCATCTACCATCTCTCTGGGCAGCCTGTGCCAGGATTTTACCACCCTCATTGTAAAGAAGTTCTCTCTCACATCCAGCCTCAATCTTCCCTCTTTTAGCTTAAAAGCGTTACCCCTCATGCTATCGCAACAGGCCCTGCTAAAAAAGTCTCTCTCCGTCTTTCTTACAGGCCCCTTTTAAGAAATGAAAGGCTGCAATAAGGGCTCCTCGGAGGCTTGTCTTCTCCAGGCTCAAGAAACCCAATCCTCTCAGCCTTTCCTCAGAGGAGAGGTGCTCCATCCCTCTGATGGTCTCTGTGGCCCTCCTCTGGACCCTCTCCAACAGGTCCATGTCTTTCCTGGCTGTTAGGCAGGGCTCCAGAGGGCTCCAGAGCTGGATGCAGGACTGCAGGGGGGTCTCACCAGAGCGGAGTAGAGGGGAAGAACCCCTTCCCTCCACCTGCTGGCCACTCTCCTTTGGATGCGGCCCGGGACACGGTTGGTTTCTGGGCTGCAAGCGCACACTGATGGGTCATGTTGACTTTTTAGCCAGCACCCCAAGTCCTTCTCCTCAGGGCTGCACTGACCAAGTAACCAGTGTTAAAACACTCACCTCAAGCAATAATCTATGCCTGTCTTCCCAAACATCTCTTTCTTCACTGAGGTCTACCGATTTACAAAATAACTTCGGGCCCCCTGCACAAAAAGAATATATTAACGTGGTTACACCCTTCTGAATATGCTCCTCTTTGTAACTCTCATGAACGACACAGCAACAAAGTCAGACGGCCCGTTCTTCATATTCCCCTCTCGCCCCACCCCCCCTCCCCCCCCTCCCCAACACCGGGGCCTCCAACAGAAATGTTACGTATTACAGCCTTGCATCCTAAGAAAAACGAACGGCAGCAGCAGCTTCCCCTGATATGCTCAAATATAGACCGCAGTGAAACAGCATTTGTTTCATTAGAAGCTCAGCACCACTATCCCGCATCTGCCAAGAAATTGGCTAGAATATCAAAAGCAATTGCTTTGGTGGCCTACGAGTAGTTGCTGGTTTGTTTGTGGTTTGAGGCTTTTGGTTGTTGGTTTGTTGTTTTCTTTGCTTCAGGGCTTGTTTGGTTTTATTTTGGGGGGTTTTTGTTTGTTTGTTTGTCTTTTTGGTTGGTTGGTTGGTTGGGGATTTTGGGGGCTCTTTTTTTTTTTAGTTCAAAGTTAATTACATTAACAAGAAAAAAACCCCACAATATTTTGGATCAAAAACCTTGTGGGCATATGTGACTGATACGAATAGTCAATATTTTTAACAAGAACGTCAGAAACACTGGAAACAATTAAGTATCGGATATATGCCTGAAAGGATCCAAAATATCTAGATAACTTGTCAAAAAGAGGGTGACCAAGTCATGTTATACCTCTTAGGCGTGTTATACCTCCATCACCTTTGGAGAAGAAGAAAGATCTAGCACGTTCTGTCTGTGGTAAAGAGAAAAAACTAGAAAAAAACACAAAGGAAATTCAGCATCGTAAGAGTTAGTGTTAAATTCCGTTAGCCCAAGTCCAAGCTGTAAGGCTGTAAGGCTCCAGAGAAATAGTGTCTCGGGCAGGACACTATACCACAGTAACCCAATACAACCTCCTATAAGAAAACCTTTCTGAAGAAAACATCACATGCGATTTGACTTTGGGCCAAGCCCACTACCCAGCTGAGTTCTCATCACTGAGCTAGAAAGTCAGCTTTTCTTCTCAACAATCACGTGTGGCATCGGCATTTTTGACTACTACATTCTGTGAAGCAAGGAATGCTTTCCACAGACGACTGTACTTCTCCAGAGATGTGGAATGAAGATGTCAGTCACCCCGTGAGCCAGGTGCTGTTATTAATATTCTCATAGCATCAACCCACCACAACCAAGTAGACAACAACTACAAATAAAACTTGCATTTCTTTGTCCCTTTTGCTTTCTGATACCCCTGGTTGATCATCACCCTCAGAACTGCCATCTTGGAAACATTGGATCTTCTTGCCATGTGACTTTGGACAGGTTTTATTGTTTCAGCTATGTCGGGCACTGCAGTAGTTAAAAAAAAAGTAAAATCGAATTCTTTCCCTACAATTAGATCATCACTTCATCATGATGAAAGCCCTTTTCATTAACCCGCTGTGGAGGACTTCCCTGAATAACTCACCTGCAATACCAGGACCATGTCTCGGGCACAACCAGAGTAGGAGCAAAGGAAGGTGACATCCTCCTAGTGGAGAATCCAGGTCCAATCCAGGCAATTCAGGACCAAGACGGGAACCTTAAGCCCCCAGAAGCCTTCCTCCGTTACCAGCCGGCTGACGCTGCTGAGAGTGACCAGAGGCTTCCCAGGCTGCTTCCTTCAGCTCCTGCCTTTAGAGCATCCTCAGCCACCCTCTTCTACCAGCCACGTTCCAGGCCAGACTCTAGTGCTCAGTTTCCCCTTGTCCCCCGGCTTCTGAGACTTTGCTCGGCCTTCCGACACCAGGGCGTTCGAGAGCTCTGTCACCTACAGAGCTGACCGGTGCCAGGGAACAAAGACCTCGGTTCACAGTGACGCTGTGCATGGCCACAGCCCTTTGGCCAGCTCCACTCGAGCACCGCTGCTCGGGAGTGCCTCAGAGCTCACCGTGCAATCCCCCTGAAGAGCACGACCTGCTCTGACCATGCCCACGCCTCGCGTCTTCCCAATCACAGCGGTCAAGAGGAAGGGGACAAAGTGCTGGCCCCGATTCCTCTTTTGCGCCCTCGATACCTCCTTCCCTTCCGCACCGCCTCGATACCTCCTTCCCTTCCTCAAAAGCCTGACAGGTTCCCTCCCAGCTTCCCCTGCCTTGCTCAGAGAGGACGCTGCCCCCCACTCCACTGAATCAGTTTTCAAGCTGCATTAAGACCTATCAGGAAGGCACTTGGGGTGCACAGCACCTGTAAGACCACCTGTAGTTTGCCTGAAGAGCAAAGGGCTGTTTGAACCTGTACAATCACCCTGTGGGATTTCCTTCATGCCTTGTCCCCCATTATTCTTTGATTCAGCCTTCCAGCCCTCCTCCAGCTTCCACAGAGCAGCTGCTTGGCAGTCGTTCTGCAGCCACGTCTTTCCTCCGTCCTGCACTGCCAAGGTACTCACTGGTCTTCAAGACGAGGGCAATCCTTTCAGAGGACTGCCATTTCCCAGGGCCCCTGTCGCCCTCCTTGTGAAGTACGTGGGGGATTTTTGGTCTAAAGGGCACACAAAGGGACTCAAGCCCCCAACGCCAGGTAGCGCTCTGACCCTCCTGGACTTTGTGGCGGAAACTCCCTACCAGGTGTTTGCAATCTCTAGTCAAGAGGATTTCTTGGCTCGTAGTGCTAGAAGGAAGCCTTCCGTTGGCACAGCAGCAATGCGTCATGTCACAAACAAGGACGTGACACTGAAGTGAACTCTTAAAGAACAGCAGCTTTGCCCCACTGCCACCATTCTCACTAACCTAGGCAATGAGGATAGGATATTGCTTATAGCCTTGTCCAGAGGGGAACAGAGCTGAGGCGTGTCAGAAGTTGCTGGGGGCAAGGTGCATGATTTTGGCATCGAGCCGTGAGGGCCAGACTGGCTGCTGAGTGAGTGCAGGAGGTCTGTGTAGGGAAGGTGCTGCTGACCCCTAGAGAGAGGACAAGGCTCTGGGCCCAGCCCCTGGCGCTGACCCTTGAGAAAGGGAGCGGAGGAGGAGAAAGCCAACCAATGAGCCTGCAATCTCCCAGTCCAGAGATGAAGGGCCACCTTTATTGTGCCGATGGAGGGGGATCAGAGCTGTCGCTCAGAGATGAAGCTTGGTCCCACGGAGGTACCCGGGCACCGTGTTGGGAGATTGGGCCCGATGTTGCAAGCGGGAGTTGTCTCGCACCCACGTGGGCTTAGTGGGGATGGAGCTGCTTGCCGCGTTCCAGTGCTGTGGAGCCAGAGGATGCCACGGATGACCGCTGAATGCCGGTGCTGGTGCTGCTGGGCTCAGGTATTGATAGGTGAGCACTGGGACAGCCCCGCACTGCTGGCTGTGGGTGCTCCTTTCACCACGTGGTGCTGGCGGTTGGCTTCTGGCCCACGTGTAGGGAGTTTGGTCTGACAGTTCAACTGGGAGCACTTTCACCATCGATCGGGTTCCTGAGGGCTGGACCTGCTGCTGCCCTCACACACTGAGGGGCCGGCATGTGGCCCCAGTGTTGCAGTGCCAGGGGCGGCTGATGTTTAGTACCAGGGAATTGTGGCATGGCTATAATGCCTCCTGGCTGTCACTGCTGGGGTTGTTGCTGTCTAAACCAAGGGAGCCATGGGTGGACTGCGATGACTACTGGCTGTCACTGCTGGGGTTGCTGCTGTCTGATTCTTGGGAGCCATAGGAGGACAGCGATGACTGCTGGCTGTCTCTGCTGGTGCTGCTGCTCTGTGTTTCTTGGGAGACATAGGAGGACAGCGATGCCTCCTGGCTGTCACTGTTGGCGCTGCTGCTCTCCGATTCTTGGGAGCCATAGGAGGACAGCGATGACTCCTGGCTGTCACTGCTGGGGCTGCTGCTCTCCGATGCTTGGTAGCCAGAGGAGGACAGCGATGACTGCTGGCTGTCACTGCTGGCGCTGCTGCTCTCTGTTTCTTGGGAGCCATAGGAGGACAGCGATGCCGCATGGCTGTCACTGCTGGGGCTGCTGCTGTCCAATGCTTGGTAGCCATAGGAGGACAGCGATGACTCCTGGCTGTCACTGCTGGGGCTGCTGCTGTCCGATGCTTGGTAGCCAGAGGAGGACAGCGATGACTGCTGGCTGTCACTGCTGGGGCTGCTGCTGTCCGATGCTTGGCAGCCATAGGAGGACAGCGATGACTGCTGGCTGTCACTGCTGGGGTTGCTGCTGTCTGATTCTTGGGAGCCATAGGAGGACAGCGATGACTGCTGGCTGTCACTGCTGGGGTTGCTGCTGTCTGATTCTTGGGAGCCATAGGAGGACAGCGATGACTCCTGGCTGTCACTACTGGGGCTACTGCTCTCCGATTCTTGGGAGCCGTAGGAGGACAGCGATGCCTCCTGGCTGTCACTGCTGGGGCTGCTGCTCTCTGTTTCTTGGGAGCCATAGGAGGACAGCAATGCCTCCTGGCTGTCACTGCTGGGGCTGCTGCTCACCGATGCTTGGTAGCCAGTGGAGGACAGCGATGACTGCTGGCTGTCACTGCTGGGGCTGCTGCTCTCCGATGCTTGGTAGCCAGAGGAGGACAGCGATGACTCCTGGCTGTCACGGGTGGGGCTGCTGCTCCCCAATGCTTGGTAGCCAGAGGAGGACAGGGATGACTCCTGGCTGTCACTGCTGGGGCTGCTGCTCTCCGATGCTTGGTAGCCAGAGGAGGACAGCGATGACTCCTGCCTGTCACTGCTGGGGCTGCTGCTGTGCGATGCTTGGTAGCCATAGGACAGTGATGATTCCTGCCTGTCAATGCTGGGGCTGCTGCTCCCTGATTGCTGGGAGCTACAGGAGGACAGCCATGACTCCTGGCTGTCACTGCTGGTCGCAATTGCTGGGGAGCGCTGGGAAAGCCCTGACACAGCCTGTCCGGATGCCCACCTTTTCGCACGTGGTGCTGGTGTGTGGCTGCGCTCACGGAATCTTTTTCGCCGCATGGTGGGAATTTGGGCCCGACGTTGCAAGCGGGAGTGGTCTCGCCCCTGCACAGGCCCCGTGCATCTTGAGGTGCTGCCTCTTTGGCTTGCTCTGGAGCCACGGGATGATGTTGATGGCCGCTGTCTTCTGGTGCTGTGGCTCTGGGTCTCACATGCTGGGGGGCACTGGGACAGCCCTGGCAGCACCTGGCTGTGCGTGCTGCTCGCAGCTTGGCTTCTCTCTCGCTCTCCTGTTGGTCGTGTATAGGGAGTCTGGGTCTGACGGTAACACCGGGTTCGGTTCCGCCGTTGATGAGGCCCAGAGGGGCTGGAGCGGCTGCTGTGCTCAGGCAGTGGGAAGCCGTGGAATGGCCCCGAATCCAACTGTCTGCTAGTGCTCAGGCTGATGGTCTCCTGTGCTGGGGGTCCCAGAGTCTGCCCAGATGCTGCTGGGGTGCTGCTGCTGGGACCAGCAAGCTCTGAGCTGACTCTGGAGGCTGCAAGGGGAAGAAGGAAGGTCAAGGGTACGGCTCCCAGTTCTGGGGCAGGATAGGCCAGAGCCGTGACACAGCCCTTCTTGGAGCCAAGCTCACAACAGCCACCCACTTCCGGGCCTTGCAGGGCCCCCAGCCCCAGCACATCCACGTGCTTTCACACTTACAGGTGGCCACGCCAGCGCAGCTGTCACACTCCCATCTCTCCCTGCTGTTCCCCAAGTTGGAGCAGCGTCTGTGCGTGCCCTCAGCAGTGCAGGATTGGCACAGGAGCATCTGCCAGGGCCTGTGGAATGAACCACGTTCATGGTTCTGACGATAAAGCGCCCAGAGCATGGGATCATTCAGTAGAGCTCTTGTTCTCAGCCCTTCTACTTCAAGCCCTTACTGAAACAGAGATCCCATCCCGAGCCCCGCGGTGCAGCTTTGGCACCTTACCCCTCTGGCTCTGCCTCCTCCCTGCCTCCTGGACAAAGGCACTCCCTGGCATCGCAGCTGCTGTGCCTCTGGTACAGTGGTGCATATGCACTGTTGTCCTCCCATGACGCTTGTCTGATGGAGAAAGGAAAATTGATGAGCCCCTGCTGCCCCGGCAGACAGCAGATGCAGGGCAGATGCAGCAGATACAGATGCAGCAGATGCAGCAGGTCCAGGCGTGGCACAGCGCCGGGCAGGATGACACCAACCTTCTGGGGATTTGGATCCCCATGAGGAGCATTTCCTGGAGAAATATATTCCTGGTTCTACAGAGAGGGCACTGTAAGCAAAAAAAGCCGGCGGAAACAGCCTGTTTCTGCAAGGAGAAACACAAGGAGCATGAGTGAGGCTCTGGTGCTACTGAGTGGCTGCCGTGCCTGGGGCGAGGGAACGGCTCCTACCTGGACGCAGGCCCTGTGGAACCAGGCGTGTTTGCACACCGGGCACACCATGGTCCCATAGGTTGTTCTGCCTTCGACAGGGTTCAGGCAGATGAGGCAGGTGGTGCCCCCTGGAGCCACCTCCTCTTGCTGCCGTGGGCGGTGCTCCCAGCAATAGGAGCTAGAGGAAGAAGGAAAGATGGGTGAGTTGAGTGCCACTGGGTTCTTCTCTGGTGACGGCGAAGAGGGGGAGGAGGTACCTGTGCGGTGGGATATAATGGTTGATGCATTCACCCTCCATGGCACAGGGGAGATGGAACCTGCGGTCGCAGCCCGTTGCCTGGCAGGTGATGGTGGCCCCGCTCTCACCACACACGAAGCAGTCCTGGAAAGAGCACAGCAGCCCCCATCAGCGGCAGCCTCAGGGCCTCCACAGCAGGACCCACACCTCAGGGGCAAGGCGCGGGATGTGCCCAATACCGGGTCACAGGCCACAGATCCGCCTGGCAGAGCAGGCTCCTGTGCTGGAGCCGATGTGCAGCTGCTGGGAGCAAGACTTTTGTCCCAGAGCTGGGTGGAAGGGCAGGGAATTTGGTCTTGGCATCTGGGCTAAGCTCCCGCAAACATCTCCTGGCACAAATCTCCCTGATTGTCTCAGATCCTCACCCTCTGGGCTGCCAGCTCGACTGTACGTTGAATATACACAGGGAGATGTTGCATGACTTCTTCCTGTTCACTCACTTCTAGATGAATTTCGTTGGCAAAAAGCTGCAGAAGAGAAGAGAGGAGGAGCTGATGAGGGGCGCGCGGCAGGGCCGGTGTGTCGCAAAGCTGCAGCCAGCCCCAGAGGAACTCACCAGGCAAAAGAAATGGGCACAGATCCCTTGATAGTTCTCTATTGGGCCGCAGACGTCCGGGTCTGCATCTGACCGGTGACACAGAACGCATGCTGGAGGGGAGAGAGCAAATGCCACTGGGAATGAGCACCCCTGTGGGGCCGGGGACACGGCCCTGAGGGATCGCCCCCGAGGGCTGCTGTGTCCATGCCTAGCTGAGTGCTGGGCAGGGCTGGAAGCCTTGGGGAGGAAAGGGCATCGCAGGCATGGGTGTCCGAGTGGGTGCCCACTGCCCAGCCGGGTCCCGCTTGCCGAAGAGAGTAGGGGGCCTCTCAGAGGGTGGTGTGGGAGCTCCTGACACCCCCTGCCAATGCTCCCGGCCCCACGCTGACCACCCCAAGACTCCCTCTGCCAGGCTGTAGGACGGGGACTTTGCTCTCACCCTGCTCCATCGCGCCGGGTGTCCTGCACCTCCTTGCGGATGTGTCAGACATGAACGGTGTGTGTTTGGAGACTCCCCGTCCCAGCAGTGCTGGGGCGTCTTCTCCAAATTCTCCTCTGCTACCTCTGAGGGAGAAGCGAGACGTGGGTGAGCTTGCAGCACAGGCCCAGAGCCCTGTGGTGTGGAGCTCCCCTCCTCCCTCTGCAGCCCCCCGAGAGCACCGTCCCTGCCCTGCCCTCTCCGCACCTCAACTGGTCGCAGTGACGCACTGTGCCCAGCGTTCCTTTTTCATAGGTCTCCCCTCGCCACTGGTCACAGTGGCCACTGTGACATCAGCACCGCTGGCCCGCGTGGGCCCCGAATACGGGCAGGGGCACCCTCGACCACACACCACCCACTGTGACACGGCCACTGCATCACCGGGCTGGCTCACATCACAGGCGGGGACCCAAGCTCTCGGCACCCACCTCACAGGGGCAGCTGCTCCAGCAGCAAGTGCTGAGTCAGGGGCCAGCTCAGGACATGGTTTCCTGGTGGATGCGGCAGTGTTTGGCTAACGGCTGGACTCGATGACCTTTAGGGCCTTCTCCAATTTAAATGAGTTCTGTGACTCTCATTACCGTTCCGCTATTACTTTATCACCATTTGCTTACCCTATGATTTTCCTTCAATTGTCAATTCCTTACCGTTTGATCATCACTTCACCACGAAGAAGCCCTTTTAATTAACCCGCCAAGGATGACTTCCCTGAATAATCCACCTGCGGCACCAGGACAAACACCAGGCCCTGTTTCGGGCGCAACCAGAGTAGGAAAAAGGAATCGTGGAATAGTTTGGGTTGGATGGACCTTCAATGGTCATCCAGTCCAACACCCCTGCAATGAGCAGGGACTTCTTCAACTAGATCAGACTGCCTCGAACCACACCCAGCCTGGCCTCGAATGTCTCCAGGGATGGGGCATCTACCATCTCTCTGGGCAGCCTGTGCCAGGATTTTACCACCCTCATTGTAAAGAAGTTCTCTCTCACATCCAGCCTCAATCTTCCCTCTTTTAGCTTAAAAGCGTTACCCCTCATGCTATCGCAACAGGCCCTGCTAAAAAAGTCTCTCTCCGTCTTTCTTACAGGCCCCTTTTAAGAAATGAAAGGCTGCAATAAGGGCTCCTCGGAGGCTTGTCTTCTCCAGGCTCAAGAAACCCAATCCTCTCAGCCTTTCCTCAGAGGAGAGGTGCTCCATCCCTCTGATGGTCTCTGTGGCCCTCCTCTGGACCCTCTCCAACAGGTCCATGTCTTTCCTGGCTGTTAGGCAGGGCTCCAGAGGGCTCCAGAGCTGGATGCAGGACTGCAGGGGGGTCTCACCAGAGCGGAGTAGAGGGGAAGAACCCCTTCCCTCCACCTGCTGGCCACTCTCCTTTGGATGTGGCCCGGGACACGGTTGGTTTCTGGGCTGCAAGCGCACACTGATGGGTCATGTTGACTTTTTAGCCAGCACACCAAGTCCTTCTCCTCAGGGCTGCACTGACCAAGTAACCAGTGTTAAAACACTCACCTCAAGCAATAATCTATGCCTGTCTTCCCAAACATCTCTTTCTTCACTGAGGTCTACCGATTTACAAAATAACTTCGGGCCCCCTGCACAAAAAGAATATATTGACGTGGTTACACCCTTCTGAATATGCTCCTCTTTGTAACTCTCATGAACGACACAGCAACAAAGTCAGACGGCCCGTTCTTCATATTCCCCTCTCGCCCCCCCCCCCCCCCCCCCCCTCCCCAACACCGGGGCCTCCAACAGAAATGTTACGTATTACAGCCTTGCGTCCTAAGAAAAACGAACGGCAGCAGCAGCTTCCCCTGATATGCTCAAATATAGACCGCAGTGAAACAGCATTTGTTTCATTAGAAGCTCAGCACCACTATCCTGCATCTGCCAAGAAATTGGCTAGAATATCAAAAGCAATTGCTTTGGTGGCCTACGAGTAGTTGCTGGTTTGTTTGTGGTTTGAGGCTTTTGGTTGTTGGTTTGTTGTTTTCTTTGCTTCAGGGCTTGTTTGGTTTTATTTTGGGGGGTTTTTGTTTGTTTGTCTTTTTGGTTGGTTGGTTGGTTGGGGATTTTGGGGGCTCTTTTTTTTTTAGTTCAAAGTTAATTACATTAACAAGAAAAAAACCCCACAATATTTTGGATCAAAAACCTTGTGGGCATATGTGACTGATACGAATAGTCAATATTTTTAACAAGAACGTCAGAAACACTGGAAACAATTAAGTATCAGATATATGCCTGAAAGGATCCAAAATATCCAGATAACTTGTCAAAAAGAGGGTGACCAAGTCATGTTATACCTCTTAGGCGTGTTATACCTCCATCACCTTTGGAGAAGAAGAAAGATCTAGCACGTTCTGTCTGTGGTAAAGAGAAAAAACTAGAAAAAAACACAAAGGAAATTCAGCATCGTAAGAGTTAGTGTTAAATTCCATTAGCCCAAGTCCAAGCTGTAAGGCTGTAAGGCTCCAGAGAAATAGTATCTCGGGCAGGACACTATACCACAGTAACCCAATACAACCTCCTATAAGAAAAGCTTTCTGAAGAAAACATCACATGCGATTTGACTTTGGGCCAAGCCCACTACCCAGCTGAGTTCTCATCACTGAGCTAGAAAGTCAGCTTTTCTTCTCAACAATCACGTGTGGCATCGGCATTTTTGACTACTACATTCTGTGAAGCAAGGAATGCTTTCCACAGATGACTGTACTTGCCCAGAGATGTGGAATGAAGATGTCAGTCACCCCGTGAGCCAGGTGCTGTTATTTATATTCTCATAGCATCAACCCACCACAACCAAGTAGACAACAACTACAAATAAAACTTGCATTTCTTTGTCCCTTTTGCTTTCTGATACCCCTGGTTGATCATCACCCTCAGAACTGCCATCTTGGAAACATTGGATCTTCTTGCCATGTGACTTTGGACAGGTTTTATTGTTTCAGCTATGTCGGGCACTGCAGTAGTTAAAAAAAAAGTAAAATCGAATTCTTTCCCTACAATTAGATCATCACTTCATCATGATGAAAGCCCTTTTCATTAACCCACTGTGGAGGACTTCCCTGAATAACTCGCCTGCAATACCAGGACCATGTCTCGGGCACAACCAGAGTAGGAGAAAAGGAAGGTGACATCCTCCTAGTGGAGAATCCAGGTCCAATCCAGGCAATTCAGGACCAAGACGGGAACCTTAAGCCCCCAGAAGCCTTCCTCCGTTACCAGCCGGCTGACGCTGCTGAGAGTGACCAGAGGCTTCCCAGGCTGCTTCCTTCAGCTCCTGCCTTTAGAGCATCCTCAGCCACCCTCTTCTACCAGCCACGTTCCAGGCCAGACTCTAGTGCTCAGTTTCCCCTTGTCCCCCGGCTTCTGAGACTTTGCTCGGCCTTCCGACACCAGGGCGTTCGAGAGCTCCGTCACCTACAGAGCTGACCGGTGCCAGGGAACAAAGACCTCGGTTCACAGTGACGCTGTGCATGGCCACAGCCCTTTGGCCAGCTCCACTCGAGCACCGCTGCTCGGGAGTGCCTCAGAGCTCACCGTGCAATCCCCCTGAAGAGCACGACCTGCTCTGACCATGCCCACGCCTCGCGTCTTCCCAATCACAGCGGTCAAGAGGAAGGGGACAAAGTGCTGGCCCCGAGTCCTCTTTTGCGCCCTCGATACCTCCTTCCCTTCCGCACCGCCTCGATACCTCCTTCCCTTCCTCAAAAGCCTGACAGGTTCCCTCCCAGCTTCCCCTGCCTTGCTCAGAGAGGACGCTGCCCCCCACTCCACTGAATCAGTTTTCAAGCTGCATTAAGACCTATCAGGAAGGCACTTGGGGTGCACAGCACCTGTAAGACCACCTGTAGTTTGCCTGAAGAGCAAAGGGCTGTTTGAACCTGTACAATCACCCTGTGGGATTTCCTTCATGCCTTGTCCCCCATTATTCTTTGATTCAGCCTTCCAGCCCTCCTCCAGCTTCCACAGAGCAGCTGCTTGGCAGTCGTTCTGCAGCCACGTCTTTCCTCCGTCCTGCACTGCCAAGGTACTCACTGGTCTTCAAGACGAGGGCAATCCTTTCAGAGGACTGCCATTTCCCAGGGCCCCTGTCGCCCTCCTTGTGAAGTACGTGGGGGATTTTTGCTCTAAAGGGCACACAAAGGGACTCAAGCCCCCAACGCCAGGTAGCGCTCTGACCCTCCTGGACTTTGTGGCGGAAACTCCCTACCAGGTGTTTGCAATCTCTAGTCAAGAGGATTTCTTGGCTCGTAGTGCTAGAAGGAAGCCTTCCGTTGGCACAGCAGCAATGCGTCATGTCACAAACAAGGACGTGACACTGAAGTGAACTCTTAAAGAACAGCAGCTTTGCCCCACTGCCACCATTCTCACTAACCTAGGCAATGAGGATAGGATATTGCTTATAGCCTTGTCCAGAGGGGAACAGAGCTGAGGCGTGTCAGAAGTTGCTGGGGGCAAGGTGCATGATTTTGGCATCGAGCCGTGAGGGCCAGACTGGCTGCTGAGTGAGTGCAGGAGGTCTGTGTAGGGAAGGTGCTGCTGACCCCTAGAGAGAGGACAAGGCTCTGGGCCCAGCCCCTGGCGCTGACCCTTGAGAAAGGGAGCGGAGGAGGAGAAAGCCAACCAATGAGCCTGCAATCTCCCAGTCCAGAGATGAAGGGCCACCTTTATTGTGCCGATGGAGGGGGATCAGAGCTGTCGCTCAGAGATGAAGCTTGGTCCCACGGAGGTACCCGGGCACCGTGTTGGGAGATTGGGCCCGATGTTGCAAGCGGGAGTTGTCTCGCACCCACGTGGGCTTAGTGGGGATGGAGCTGCTTGCCGCGTTCCAGTGCTGTGGAGCCAGAGGATGCCACGGATGACCGCTGAATGCCGGTGCTGGTGCTGCTGGGCTCAGGTATTGATAGGTGAGCACTGGGACAGCCCCGCACTGCTGGCTGTGGGTGCTCCTTTCACCACGTGGTGCTGGCGGTTGGCTTCTGGCCCACGTGTAGGGAGTTTGGTCTGACAGTTCAACTGGGAGCACTTTCACCATCGATCGGGTTCCTGAGGGCTGGACCTGCTGCTGCCCTCACACACTGAGGGGCCGGCATGTGGCCCCAGTGTTGCAGTGCCAGGGGCGGCTGATGTTTAGTACCAGGGAATTGTGGCATGGCTATAATGCCTCCTGGCTGTCACTGCTGGGGTTGTTGCTGTCTAAACCAAGGGAGCCATGGGTGGACTGCGATGACTACTGGCTGTCACTGCTGGGGTTGCTGCTGTCTGATTCTTGGGAGCCATAGGAGGACAGCGATGACTGCTGGCTGTCTCTGCTGGTGCTGCTGCTCTGTGTTTCTTGGGAGACATAGGAGGACAGCGATGCCTCCTGGCTGTCACTGTTGGCGCTGCTGCTCTCCGATTCTTGGGAGCCATAGGAGGACAGCGATGACTCCTGGCTGTCACTGCTGGGGCTGCTGCTCTCCGATGCTTGGTAGCCAGAGGAGGACAGCGATGACTGCTGGCTGTCACTGCTGGCGCTGCTGCTCTCTGTTTCTTGGGAGCCATAGGAGGACAGCGATGCCGCATGGCTGTCACTGCTGGGGCTGCTGCTGTCCAATGCTTGGTAGCCATAGGAGGACAGCGATGACTCCTGGCTGTCACTGCTGGGGCTGCTGCTGTCCGATGCTTGGTAGCCAGAGGAGGACAGCGATGACTGCTGGCTGTCACTGCTGGGGCTGCTGCTGTCCGATGCTTGGCAGCCATAGGAGGACAGCGATGACTGCTGGCTGTCACTGCTGGGGTTGCTGCTGTCTGATTCTTGGGAGCCATAGGAGGACAGCGATGACTGCTGGCTGTCACTGCTGGGGTTGCTGCTGTCTGATTCTTGGGAGCCATAGGAGGACAGCGATGACTCCTGGCTGTCACTACTGGGGCTACTGCTCTCCGATTCTTGGGAGCCGTAGGAGGACAGCGATGCCTCCTGGCTGTCACTGCTGGGGCTGCTGCTCTCTGTTTCTTGGGAGCCATAGGAGGACAGCAATGCCTCCTGGCTGTCACTGCTGGGGCTGCTGCTCACCGATGCTTGGTAGCCAGTGGAGGACAGCGATGACTGCTGGCTGTCACTGCTGGGGCTGCTGCTCTCCGATGCTTGGTAGCCAGAGGAGGACAGCGATGACTCCTGGCTGTCACGGGTGGGGCTGCTGCTCCCCAATGCTTGGTAGCCAGAGGAGGACAGGGATGACTCCTGGCTGTCACTGCTGGGGCTGCTGCTCTCCGATGCTTGGTAGCCAGAGGAGGACAGCGATGACTCCTGCCTGTCACTGCTGGGGCTGCTGCTGTGCGATGCTTGGTAGCCATAGGACAGTGATGATTCCTGCCTGTCAATGCTGGGGCTGCTGCTCCCTGATTGCTGGGAGCTACAGGAGGACAGCCATGACTCCTGGCTGTCACTGCTGGTCGCAATTGCTGGGGAGCGCTGGGAAAGCCCTGACACAGCCTGTCCGGATGCCCACCTTTTCGCACGTGGTGCTGGGGTGTGGCTGCGCTCACGGAATCTTTTTCGCCGCATGGTGGGAATTTGGGCCCGACGTTGCAAGCGGGAGTGGTCTCGCCCCTGCACAGGCCCCGTGCATCTTGAGGTGCTGCCTCTTTGGCTTGCTCTGGAGCCACGGGATGATGTTGATGGCCGCTGTCTTCTGGTGCTGTGGCTCTGGGTCTCACATGCTGGGGGGCACTGGGACAGCCCTGGCAGCACCTGGCTGTGCGTGCTGCTCGCAGCTTGGCTTCTCTCTCGCTCTCCTGTTGGTCGTGTATAGGGAGTCTGGGTCTGACGGTAACACCGGGTTCGGTTCCGCCGTTGATGAGGCCCAGAGGGGCTGGAGCGGCTGCTGTGCTCAGGCAGTGGGAAGCCGTGGAATGGCCCCGAATCCAACTGTCTGCTAGTGCTCAGGCTGATGGTCTCCTGTGCTGGGGGTCCCAGAGTCTGCCCAGATGCTGCTGGGGTGCTGCTGCTGGGACCAGCAAGCTCTGAGCTGACTCTGGAGGCTGCAAGGGGAAGAAGGAAGGTCAAGGGTACGGCTCCCAGTTCTGGGGCAGGATAGGCCAGAGCCGTGACACAGCCCTTCTTGGAGCCAAGCTCACAACAGCCACCCACTTCCGGGCCTTGCAGGGCCCCCAGCCCCAGCACATCCACGTGCTTTCACACTTACAGGTGGCCACGCCAGCGCAGCTGTCACACTCCCATCTCTCCCTGCTGTTCCCCAAGTTGGAGCAGCGTCTGTGCGTGCCCTCAGCAGTGCAGGATTGGCACAGGAGCATCTGCCAGGGCCTGTGGAATGAACCACGTTCATGGTTCTGACGATAAAGCGCCCAGAGCATGGGATCATTCAGTAGAGCTCTTGTTCTCAGCCCTTCTACTTCAAGCCCTTACTGAAACAGAGATCCCATCCCGAGCCCCGCGGTGCAGCTTTGGCACCTTACCCCTCTGGCTCTGCCTCCTCCCTGCCTCCTGGACAAAGGCACTCCCTGGCATCGCAGCTGCTGTGCCTCTGGTACAGTGGTGCATATGCACTGTTGTCCTCCCATGACGCTTGTCTGATGGAGAAAGGAAAATTGATGAGCCCCTGCTGCCCCGGCAGACAGCAGATGCAGGGCAGATGCAGCAGATACAGATGCAGCAGATGCAGCAGGTCCAGGCGTGGCACAGCGCCGGGCAGGATGACACCAACCTTCTGGGGATTTGGATCCCCATGAGGAGCATTTCCTGGAGAAATATATTCCTGGTTCTACAGAGAGGGCACTGTAAGCAAAAAAAGCCGGCGGAAACAGCCTGTTTCTGCAAGGAGAAACACAAGGAGCATGAGTGAGGCTCTGGTGCTACTGAGTGGCTGCCGTGCCTGGGGCGAGGGAACGGCTCCTACCTGGACGCAGGCCCTGTGGAACCAGGCGTGTTTGCACACCGGGCACACCATGGTCCCATAGGTTGTTCTGCCTTCGACAGGGTTCAGGCAGATGAGGCAGGTGGTGCCCCCTGGAGCCACCTCCTCTTGCTGCCGTGGGCGGTGCTCCCAGCAATAGGAGCTAGAGGAAGAAGGAAAGATGGGTGAGTTGAGTGCCACTGGGTTCTTCTCTGGTGACGGCGAAGAGGGGGAGGAGGTACCTGTGCGGTGGGATATAATGGTTGATGCATTCACCCTCCATGGCACAGGGGAGATGGAACCTGCGGTCGCAGCCCGTTGCCTGGCAGGTGATGGTGGCCCCGCTCTCACCACACACGAAGCAGTCCTGGAAAGAGCACAGCAGCCCCCATCAGCGGCAGCCTCAGGGCCTCCACAGCAGGACCCACACCTCAGGGGCAAGGCGCGGGATGTGCCCAATACCGGGTCACAGGCCACAGATCCGCCTGGCAGAGCAGGCTCCTGTGCTGGAGCCGATGTGCAGCTGCTGGGAGCAAGACTTTTGTCCCAGAGCTGGGTGGAAGGGCAGGGAATTTGGTCTTGGCATCTGGGCTAAGCTCCCGCAAACATCTCCTGGCACAAATCTCCCTGATTGTCTCAGATCCTCACCCTCTGGGCTGCCAGCTCGACTGTACGTTGAATATACACAGGGAGATGTTGCATGACTTCTTCCTGTTCACTCACTTCTAGATGAATTTCGTTGGCAAAAAGCTGCAGAAGAGAAGAGAGGAGGAGCTGATGAGGGGCGCGCGGCAGGGCCGGTGTGTCGCAAAGCTGCAGCCAGCCCCAGAGGAACTCACCAGGCAAAAGAAATGGGCACAGATCCCTTGATAGTTCTCTATTGGGCCGCAGACGTCCGGGTCTGCATCTGACCGGTGACACAGAACGCATGCTGGAGGGGAGAGAGCAAATGCCACTGGGAATGAGCACCCCTGTGGGGCCGGGGACACGGCCCTGAGGGATCGCCCCCAAGGGCTGCTGTGTCCATGCCTAGCTGAGTGCTGGGCAGGGCTGGAAGCCTTGGGGAGGAAAGGGCATCGCAGGCATGGGTGTCCGAGTGGGTGCCCACTGCCCAGCCGGGTCCCGCTTGCCGAAGAGAGTAGGGGGCCTCTCAGAGGGTGGTGTGGGAGCTCCTGACACCCCCTGCCAATGCTCCCGGCCCCACGCTGACCACCCCAAGACTCCCTCTGCCAGGCTGTAGGACGGGGACTTTGCTCTCACCCTGCTCCATCGCGCCGGGTGTCCTGCACCTCCTTGCGGATGTGTCAGACATGAACGGTGTGTGTTTGGAGACTCCCCGTCCCAGCAGTGCTGGGGCGTCTTCTCCAAATTCTCCTCTGCTACCTCTGAGGGAGAAGCGAGACGTGGGTGAGCTTGCAGCACAGGCCCAGAGCCCTGTGGTGTGGAGCTCCCCTCCTCCCTCTGCAGCCCCCCGAGAGCACCGTCCCTGCCCTGCCCTCTCCGCACCTCAACTGGTCGCAGTGACGCACTGTGCCCAGCGTTCCTTTTTCATAGGTCTCCCCTCGCCACTGGTCACAGTGGCCACTGTGACATCAGCACCGCTGGCCCGCGTGGGCCCCGAATACGGGCAGGGGCACCCTCGACCACACACCACCCACTGTGACACGGCCACTGCATCACCGGGCTGGCTCACATCACAGGCGGGGACCCAAGCTCTCGGCACCCACCTCACAGGGGCAGCTGCTCCAGCAGCAAGTGCTGAGTCAGGGGCCAGCTCAGGACATGGTTTCCTGGTGGATGCGGCAGTGTTTGGCTAACGGCTGGACTCGATGACCTTTAGGGCCTTCTCCAATTTAAATGAGTTCTGTGACTCTCATTACCGTTCCGCTATTACTTTATCACCATTTGCTTACCCTATGATTTTCCTTCAATTGTCAATTCCTTACCGTTTGATCATCACTTCACCACGAAGAAGCCCTTTTAATTAACCCGCCAAGGATGACTTCCCTGAATAATCCACCTGCGGCACCAGGACAAACACCAGGCCCTGTTTCGGGCGCAACCAGAGTAGGAAAAAGGAATCGTGGAATAGTTTGGGTTGGATGGACCTTCAATGGTCATCCAGTCCAACACCCCTGCAATGAGCAGGGACTTCTTCAACTAGATCAGACTGCCTCGAACCACACCCAGCCTGGCCTCGAATGTCTCCAGGGATGGGGCATCTACCATCTCTCTGGGCAGCCTGTGCCAGGATTTTACCACCCTCATTGTAAAGAAGTTCTCTCTCACATCCAGCCTCAATCTTCCCTCTTTTAGCTTAAAAGCGTTACCCCTCATGCTATCGCAACAGGCCCTGCTAAAAAAGTCTCTCTCCGTCTTTCTTACAGGCCCCTTTTAAGAAATGAAAGGCTGCAATAAGGGCTCCTCGGAGGCTTGTCTTCTCCAGGCTCAAGAAACCCAATCCTCTCAGCCTTTCCTCAGAGGAGAGGTGCTCCATCCCTCTGATGGTCTCTGTGGCCCTCCTCTGGACCCTCTCCAACAGGTCCATGTCTTTCCTGGCTGTTAGGCAGGGCTCCAGAGGGCTCCAGAGCTGGATGCAGGACTGCAGGGGGGTCTCACCAGAGCGGAGTAGAGGGGAAGAACCCCTTCCCTCCACCTGCTGGCCACTCTCCTTTGGATGTGGCCCGGGACACGGTTGGTTTCTGGGCTGCAAGCGCACACTGATGGGTCATGTTGACTTTTTAGCCAGCACCCCAAGTCCTTCTCCTCAGGGCTGCACTGACCAAGTAACCAGTGTTAAAACACTCACCTCAAGCAATAATCTATGCCTGTCTTCCCAAACATCTCTTTCTTCACTGAGGTCTACCGATTTACAAAATAACTTCGGGCCCCCTGCACAAAAAGAATATATTGACGTGGTTACACCCTTCTGAATATGCTCCTCTTTGTAACTCTCATGAACGACACAGCAACAAAGTCAGACGGCCCGTTCTTCATATTCCCCTCTCGCCCCCCCCCCCCCCCCTCCCCCCCCTCCCCAACACCGGGGCCTCCAACAGAAATGTTACGTATTACAGCCTTGCGTCCTAAGAAAAACGAACGGCAGCAGCAGCTTCCCCTGATATGCTCAAATATAGACCGCAGTGAAACAGCATTTGTTTCATTAGAAGCTCAGCACCACTATCCTGCATCTGCCAAGAAATTGGCTAGAATATCAAAAGCAATTGCTTTGGTGGCCTACGAGTAGTTGCTGGTTTGTTTGTGGTTTGAGGCTTTTGGTTGTTGGTTTGTTGTTTTCTTTGCTTCAGGGCTTGTTTGGTTTTATTTTGGGGGGTTTTTGTTTGTTTGTCTTTTTGGTTGGTTGGTTGGTTGGGGATTTTGGGGGCTCTTTTTTTTTTAGTTCAAAGTTAATTACATTAACAAGAAAAAAACCCCACAATATTTTGGATCAAAAACCTTGTGGGCATATGTGACTGATACGAATAGTCAATATTTTTAACAAGAACGTCAGAAACACTGGAAACAATTAAGTATCAGATATATGCCTGAAAGGATCCAAAATATCCAGATAACTTGTCAAAAAGAGGGTGACCAAGTCATGTTATACCTCTTAGGCGTGTTATACCTCCATCACCTTTGGAGAAGAAGAAAGATCTAGCACGTTCTGTCTGTGGTAAAGAGAAAAAACTAGAAAAAAACACAAAGGAAATTCAGCATCGTAAGAGTTAGTGTTAAATTCCATTAGCCCAAGTCCAAGCTGTAAGGCTGTAAGGCTCCAGAGAAATAGTATCTCGGGCAGGACACTATACCACAGTAACCCAATACAACCTCCTATAAGAAAAGCTTTCTGAAGAAAACATCACATGCGATTTGACTTTGGGCCAAGCCCACTACCCAGCTGAGTTCTCATCACTGAGCTAGAAAGTCAGCTTTTCTTCTCAACAATCACGTGTGGCATCGGCATTTTTGACTACTACATTCTGTGAAGCAAGGAATGCTTTCCACAGATGACTGTACTTGCCCAGAGATGTGGAATGAAGATGTCAGTCACCCCGTGAGCCAGGTGCTGTTATTTATATTCTCATAGCATCAACCCACCACAACCAAGTAGACAACAACTACAAATAAAACTTGCATTTCTTTGTCCCTTTTGCTTTCTGATACCCCTGGTTGATCATCACCCTCAGAACTGCCATCTTGGAAACATTGGATCTTCTTGCCATGTGACTTTGGACAGGTTTTATTGTTTCAGCTATGTCGGGCACTGCAGTAGTTAAAAAAAAAGTAAAATCGAATTCTTTCCCTACAACTAGATCATCACTTCATCATGATGAAAGCCCTTTTCATTAACCCACTGTGGAGGACTTCCCTGAATAACTCGCCTGCAATACCAGGACCATGTCTCGGGCACAACCAGAGTAGGAGAAAAGGAAGGTGACATCCTCCTAGTGGAGAATCCAGGTCCAATCCAGGCAATTCAGGACCAAGACGGGAACCTTAAGCCCCCAGAAGCCTTCCTCCGTTACCAGCCGGCTGACGCTGCTGAGAGTGACCAGAGGCTTCCCAGGCTGCTTCCTTCAGCTCCTGCCTTTAGAGCATCCTCAGCCACCCTCTTCTACCAGCCACGTTCCAGGCCAGACTCTAGTGCTCAGTTTCCCCTTGTCCCCCGGCTTCTGAGACTTTGCTCGGCCTTCCGACACCAGGGCGTTCGAGAGCTCCGTCACCTACAGAGCTGACCGGTGCCAGGGAACAAAGACCTCGGTTCACAGTGACGCTGTGCATGGCCACAGCCCTTTGGCCAGCTCCACTCGAGCACCGCTGCTCGGGAGTGCCTCAGAGCTCACCGTGCAATCCCCCTGAAGAGCACGACCTGCTCTGACCATGCCCACGCCTCGCGTCTTCCCAATCACAGCGGTCAAGAGGAAGGGGACAAAGTGCTGGCCCCGAGTCCTCTTTTGCGCCCTCGATACCTCCTTCCCTTCCGCACCGCCTCGATACCTCCTTCCCTTCCTCAAAAGCCTGACAGGTTCCCTCCCAGCTTCCCCTGCCTTGCTCAGAGAGGACGCTGCCCCCTACTCCACTGAATCAGTTTTCAAGCTGCATTAAGACCTATCAGGAAGGCACTTGGGGTGCACAGCACCTGTAAGACCACCTGTAGTTTGCCTGAAGAGCAAAGGGCTGTTTGAACCTGTACAATCACCCTGTGGGATTTCCTTCATGCCTTGTCCCCCATTATTCTTTGATTCAGCCTTCCAGCCCTCCTCCAGCTTCCACAGAGCAGCTGCTTGGCAGTCGTTCTGCAGCCACGTCTTTCCTCCGTCCTGCACTGCCAAGGTACTCACTGGTCTTCAAGACGAGGGCAATCCTTTCAGAGGACTGGCATTTCCCAGGGCCCCTGTCGCCCTCCTTGTGAAGTACGTGGGGGATTTTTGCTCTAAAGGGCACACGAAGGGACTCAAGCCTGCAACGCCAGGTAGCGCTCTGACCCTCCTGGACTTTGTGGCGGAAACTCCCTACCAGGTGTTTGCAATCTCTAGTCAAGAGGATTTCTTGGCTCATAGTGCTAGAAGGAAGCCTTCCGTTGGCACAGCAGCAATGCGTCATGTCACAAACACAGACGTGACACTGAAGTGAACTCTTAAAGAACAGCAGCTTTGCCCACTGCCACCATTCTCACTAACCTAGGCAATGAGGATAGGATATTGCTTATAGCCTTGTCCAGAGGGGAACAGAGCTGAGGCGTGTCAGAAGTTGCTGGGGGCAAGGTGCATGATTTTGACATCGAGCCGTGAGGGCCAGACTGGCTGCTGAGTGAGTGCAGGAGGTCGGTGTGGGGAAGGTGCTGCTGACCCCTAGAGAGAGGACAAGGCTCTGGGCCCAGCCCCTGACACTGACCCTTGAGAAAGGGAGCGTGGGAGGAGAAAGCCAACCAATGAGCCTGCAGTCTCCCAGTCCAGAGATGAAGGGCCACCTTTATTGTGCCGATGGAGGGGGATCAGAGCTGTCGCTCAGAGATGAAGCATGCTTGGTCCCACGGAGGTACAAGGGCACCGTGTTGGCAGATTGGGCCCGATGTTGCAAGCGGGAGTTGTCTCGCACCCACGTGGGCTTAGTGGGGATGGAGCAGCTTGCCGCGTTCCAGTGCTGCGGAGCCAGAGGATGCCACGGATGACCGCTGCCTGCCGGTGCTGGTGCTGCTGGGCTCAGGTATTGATAGGTGAGCACTGGGACAGCCCCGCACTGCTGGCTGTGGGTGCTCCTTTCACCACGTGGTGCTGGCGGTTGGCTTCTGGCCCACGTGTAGGGAGTTTGGTCTGACAGTTCAACTGGGAGCACTTTCACCATCGATCGGGCTCCTGGGGGCTGGAGATGCTGCTGCCCTCACACACTGAGGGGCCGGCATGTGGCCCCAGTGTCGCAGTGCCAGGGGCGGCTGATGTTTAGTACCAGAGAATTGTGGCATGGCTATAATGCCTCCTGGCTGTCACTGCTGGGGTAGCTGCTGTCTAAACCAAGGGAGACATAGGAGGACAGCGAAGCCTCCTGGCTGTCACTGCTGGGGTTGCTGCTGTCTAAACCAATGAGAACATAGGAGGACAGCGATGCCTCCTGGCTGTCACTGCTGGGCCTGCTGCTGTCCGATGCTTGGTAGCCATAGGACAGCGATGCCTCCTGGCTGTCACTGCTGGGGCTGCTGCTGTCCGATGCTTGGTAGCCATAGGAGGACAGCGATAACTCCTGCCTGTCACTGCTGGGGCTGCTGCTGTCCGATGCTTGGTAGCCATAGGAGGACAGCCATGACTCCTGCCTGTCAATGCTGGGGCTGCTGCTCCCTGATTGCTGGGAGCTACAGGAGGACAGCGATGACTCCTGGCTGTCACTGCTGGTCGCAATTGCTGGGGAGCGCTGGGAAAGCCCTGACACAGCCTGTCCGGATGCCCAACTTTTCGCACGTGGTGCTGGTGTGTGGCTGTGCTCACGGCATCTTTTTCGCCGCATGGTGGGAGTTTGGGCCCGACGTTGCAAGCGGGAGTGGTCTCGCACCTGCACAGGCCCCGTGCATCTTGAGGTGCTGCCTCTTTGGCTTGCTCTGGAGCCACGGGATGATGCTGATGGCCGCTGTCTTCTGGTGCTGCGGTTGCGGGTCTCACATGCTGGGGGGCACTGGGACAGCCCTGGCACCGCCTGGCTGTGGGTGCCTCTCACAGCTTGGCTTCTCTCTCGCTCTCTTGTTGGTCGTGTATAGGGAGTCTGGGTCTGACGGTAACACCGGGTTCGATTCCGTCGTCGATGAGGCCCAGGGGGGCTGGAGCGGCTGCTGTGCTCAGGCAGTGGGAAGCCGTGGAATGGCCCCAAATCCAACTGTCTGCTAGTGCTCAGGCTGATGGTCTCCTGTGCTGGAGGTCCCAGAGTCTGCCCAGATGCTGCTGGGGTGCTGCTGCTGGGACCAGCAAGCTCTGAGCTGACTCTGGAGGCTGCAAGGGGAAGAAGAAAGGTCAAGGGTACGGCTCCCAGCTCTGGGGCAGGATAGGCCAGAGCCGTGCCACAGCCCTTCCTGGAGCCAAGCTCACAACAGCCACCCACTTCCGGGCCTTGCAGGGGCCCCAGCCCCGGCACATCCACGTGCTTTCACACTTACAGGTGCCCACGCCAGCACAGCTGTCACACTCCCATCTCTCCCTGCTGTTCCCCAAGTTGGAGCAGCGTCTGTGCGTCCCCTCAGCAGCGCAGGATTGGCAGAGAAGCAGCTGCCAGGGTCTACGGAAAGAACCACGTTCATGGTTCTGACGATAAAGCGCCCAGAGCATGGGATCGTTCAGTAGAGCTCTTGTTCTCAGCCCTTCTACTTCAAGCCCTTACTGAAACAGAGATCCCATCCCGAGCCCCGCGGTGCAGCTTTGGCACCTTACCCCTCTGGCTCTGCCTCCTCCCTGCCTCCTGGACAAAGGCACTCCCTGGCATCGCAGCTGCTGTGCCTCTGGTACAGTGGTGCATATGCACTGTTGTCCTCCCATGACGCTTGTCTGATGGAGAAAGGAAAATTGATGAGCCCCTGCTGCCCCGGCAGACAGCAGATGCAGGGCAGGTGCAGCAGATGCAGATGCAGCAGATGCAGCAGGTCCAGGCGTGGCACAGTGCCGGGCAGGATGACACCAACCTTCTGGGGATTTGGATCCCCATGAAGAGCATTTCCTGGAGAAATATATTCCTGTTTCTACAGAGAGGGCACTGTAAGCAAAAAAAGCCGGCGGAAACAGCATGTTTCTGCAAGGAGAAACACAAGGAGCATGAGTGAGGCTCTGGTGCTGCTGAGAGGCTGCCGTGCCTGGGGCGAGGGAACGGCTCCTACCTGGACGCAGGCCCTGTGGAACCAGGCGTGTTTGCACACCGGGCACACCATGGTCCCATAGGTTGTTCTGCCTTCGACAGGGTTCAGGCAGATGAGGCAGGTGGTGCCCCCTGGAGCCACCTCCTCTTGCTGCCGTGGGCGGTGCTCCCAGCAATAGGAGCTAGAGGAAGAAGGAAAGATGGGTGAGTTGAGTGCCACTGGGTTCTTCCCTGGTGACGGCGAAGAGGGGGAGGAGGTACCTGTGCGGTGGGATATAATGGTTGATGCATTCACCCTCCATGGCACAGGGGAGATGGAACCTGCGGTCGCAGCCCGTTGCCTGGCAGGTGATGGTGGCCCCGCTCTCACCACACACGAAGCAGTCCTGGAAAGAGCACAGCAGCCCCCATCAGCGGCAGCCTCAGGGCCTCCACAGCAGGACCCACACCTCAGGGGCAGGGCGCGGGATGTGCCCAATACCGGGTCACAGGCCACAGATCCGCCTGGCAGAGCAGGCTCCTGTGCTGGAGCCGATGTGCAGCTGCTGGGAGCAAGACTTTTGTCCCAGAGCTGGGTGGAAGGGCAGGGAATTTGGTCTTGGCATCTGGGCTAAGCTCCCACAAACATCTCCTGGCACAAATCTCCCTGATTGTCTCAGATCCTCACCCTCTGGGCTGCCAGCTCGACTGTACGTTGAATATACAGAGGGAGATGTTGCATGACTTCTTCCTGTTCACTCACGTCTAGATGAATTTCGTTGGCTAAACGCTGCAGAAGAGAAGAGAGGAGGAGCTGATGAGGGGCGCGCGGCAGGGCCGGTGTGTCGCAAAGCTGCAGCCAGCCCCAGAGGAACTCACCAGGCAAAAGAAATGGGCACAGATCCCTTGATAGTCCTCTATTGGCCCGCAGACGTCCGGGTCTGCATCTGACCGGTGACACAGAACGCATGCTGGAGGGGAGAGAGCAAATGCCACTGGGAATGAGCACCCCTGTGGGGCCGGGGACACGGCCCTGAGGGATCGCCCCCAAGAACTGCTGTGTCCATGCCTAGCTGAGTGCTGGGCAGGGCTGGAAGCCTTGGGGAGGAAAGGGCATCGCAGGCACGGGTGTCCCAGTGGGTGCCCGCTGCCCAGCCGGATCCCGCTTGCCGAAGAGAGTAGGGGGCCTCTCAGAGGGTGGTGTGGGAGCTCCTGACACCCCCTGCCAATGCTCCCGGCCCCACGCTGACTGCCCCAAGACTCCCTCTGCCAGGCTGTAGGAGCGGGACTTTGCTCTCACCCTGCTCCATCGCGCCGGGTGTCCTACACCTCCTTGCGGATGTGTCAGACATGAACGGTGTGTGTTTGGAGACTCCCCGTCCCAGCAGTGCTGGGGCGTCTTCTCCAAATGCTCCTCTGCTACCTCTGAGGGAGAAGCGAGACGCGGGTGAGCTTGCAGCACAGGCCCAGAGCCCTGTGGTGTGGAGCTCCCCTCCTCCCTCTGCAGCCCCCCGAGAGCACCGTCCCTGCCCTGCCCTCTCCGCACCTCACTGGTCGCAGTGACGCACTGTGCCCAGCGTTCCTTTTTCATAGGTCTCCCCTCGCCACTGGTCACAGTGGCCACTGTGACATCAGCACCGCTGGCCCACGTGGGCCCCGAATACGGGCAGGGGCACCCTCGACCACACACCACCCACTGTGACACGGCCACTGCATCACCGGGCTGGCTCACATCACAGGCGGGGACCCAAGCTCTCGGCACCCACCTCACAGGGGCGGCTGCTCCAGCAGCAAGTGCTGAGTCAGGGGCCAGCTCAGGACATGGTTTCCTGGTGGACGCGGCAGTGTTCGGCTTACGCCTGGACTCGGTGACCTTTAGGGCCTTCTCCAATTTAAATGAGTTCTGTGACTCTCATTACCGTTCCGCTATTACTTTATCACCATTTGCTTACCCTATGATTTTCCTTCAATTGTCAATTCCTTACCGTTTGATCATCACTTCACCACGAAGAAAGCCCTTTTAATTAACCCGCCAAGGATGACTTCCCTGAATAATCCACCTGCGGCACCAGGACAAACACCAGGCCCTGTTTCGGGCGCAACCAGAGTAGGAAAAAGGAATCGTGGAATAGTTTGGGTTGGATGGACCTTCAATGGTCATCCAGTCCAACACCCCTGCAATGAGCAGGGACTTCTTCAACTAGATCAGACTGCCTCGAACCACACCCAGCCTGGCCTCGAATGTCTCCAGGGATGGGGCATCTACCATCTCTCTGGGCAGCCTGTGCCAGGATTTTACCACCCTCATTGTAAAGAAGTTCTCTCTCACATCCAGCCTCAATCTTCCCTCTTTTAGCTTAAAAGCGTTACCCCTCATGCTATCGCAACAGGCCCTGCTAAAAAAGTCTCTCTCCGTCTTTCTTACAGGCCCCTTTTAAGAAATGAAAGGCTGCAATAAGGGCTCCTCGGAGGCTTGTCTTCTCCAGGCTCAAGAAACCCAATCCTCTCAGCCTTTCCTCAGAGGAGAGGTGCTCCATCCCTCTGATGGTCTCTGTGGCCCTCCTCTGGACCCTCTCCAACAGGTCCATGTCTTTCCTGGCTGTTAGGCAGGGCTCCAGAGGGCTCCAGAGCTGGATGCAGGACTGCAGGGGGGTCTCACCAGAGCGGAGTAGAGGGGAAGAACCCCTTCCCTCCACCTGCTGGCCACTCTCCTTTGGATGCGGCCCGGGACACGGTTGGTTTCTGGGCTGCAAGCGCACACTGATGGGTCATGTTGACTTTTTAGCCAGCACCCCAAGTCCTTCTCCTCAGGGCTGCACTGACCAAGTAACCAGTGTTAAAACACTCACCTCAAGCAATAATCTATGCCTGTCTTCCCAAACATCTCTTTCTTCACTGAGGTCTACCGATTTACAAAATAACTTCGGGCCCCCTGCACAAAAAGAATATATTAACGTGGTTACACCCTTCTGAATATGCTCCTCTTTGTAACTCTCATGAACGACACAGCAACAAAGTCAGACGGCCCGTTCTTCATATTCCCCTCTCGCCCCACCCTCCCTCCCCCCCCTCCCCAACACCGGGGCCTCCAACAGAAATGTTACGTATTACAGCCTTGCATCCTAAGAAAAACGAACGGCAGCAGCAGCTTCCCCTGATATGCTCAAATATAGACCGCAGTGAAACAGCATTTGTTTCATTAGAAGCTCAGCACCACTATCCCGCATCTGCCAAGAAATTGGCTAGAATATCAAAAGCAATTGCTTTGGTGGCCTACGAGTAGTTGCTGGTTTGTTTGTGGTTTGAGGCTTTTGGTTGTTGGTTTGTTGTTTTCTTTGCTTCAGGGCTTGTTTGGTTTTATTTTGGGGGGTTTTTGTTTGTTTGTTTGTCTTTTTGGTTGGTTGGTTGGTTGGGGATTTTGGGGGCTCTTTTTTTTTTAGTTCAAAGTTAATTACATTAACAAGAAAAAAACCCCACAATATTTTGGATCAAAAACCTTGTGGGCATATGTGACTGATACGAATAGTCAATATTTTTAACAAGAACGTCAGAAACACTGGAAACAATTAAGTATCGGATATATGCCTGAAAGGATCCAAAATATCTAGATAACTTGTCAAAAAGAGGGTGACCAAGTCATGTTATACCTCTTAGGCGTGTTATACCTCCATCACCTTTGGAGAAGAAGAAAGATCTAGCACGTTCTGTCTGTGGTAAAGAGAAAAAACGAGAAAAAATAGAAAGGAAATTCAGCATCGTAAGAGTTAGTGTTAAATTCCATTAGCCCAAGTCCAAGCTGTAAGGCTGTAAGGCTCCAGAGAAATAGTATCTCGGGCAGGACACTATACCACAGTAACCCAATACAACCTCCTATAAGAAAACCTTTCTGAAGAAAACATCACATGCGATTTGACTTTGGGCCAAGCCCACTACCCAGCTGAGTTCTCATCAATGAGCTAGAAAGTCAGCTTTTCTTCTCAACAATCACGTGTGGCATTGGCATTTTTGACTACTACACTCTGTGAAGCAAGGAATGCTTTCCACAGATGACTGTACTTGCCCAGAGATGTGGAATGAAGATGTCAGTCTCCCCGTGAGCCAGGTGCTGTTATTAATATTCTCATAGCATCAACCCACCACAACCAAGTAGACAACAACTACAAATAAAACTTGCATTTCTTTGTCCCTTTGGCTTTCTGATACCCCTGGTTGATCATCACCCTCAGAACTGCCATCTTGGAAACACTGGATCTTCTTGCCATGTGACTTTGGACAGGTTTTATTGTTTCAGCTATGTCGGGCACTGCAGTAGTTAAAAAAGAAGTAAAATCGAATTCTTTCCCTACAACTAGATCATCACTTCATCATGATGAAACCCTTTTCATTAACCCACTGTGGAGGACTTCCCTGAATAACTCACCTGCAATACCAGGACCATGTCTCGGGAACAACCAGAGTAGGAGAAAAGGAAGGTGACATCCTCCTAGTGGAGAATCCAGGTCCAATCCAGGCAATTCAGGACCAAGACGGGAACCTTAAGCCCCCAGAAGCCTTCCTCCGTTACCAGCCGGCTGACGCTGCTGAGAGTGACCAGAGGCTTCCCAGGCTGCTTCCTTCAGCTCCTGCCTTTAGAGCATCCTCAGCCACCCTCTTCTACCAGCCACGTTCCAGGCCAGACTCTAGTGCTCAGTTTCCCCTTGTCCCCCGGCTTCTGAGACTTTGCTCGGCCTTCCGACACCAGGGCGTTCGAGAGCTCCGTCACCTACAGAGCTGACCGGTGCCAGGGAACAAAGACCTCGGTTCACAGTGACGCTGTGCATGGCCACAGCCCTTTGGCCAGCTCCACTCGAGCACCGCTGCTCGGGAGTGCCTCGGAGCTCACCGTGCAATCCCCCTGAAGAGCACGACCTGCTCTGACCATGCCCACGCCTCGCGTCTTCCCAATCACAGCGGTCAAGAGGAAGGGGACAAAGTGTTGGCCCGAGTCCTCTTTTGCACCCTCGATACCTCCTTCCCTTCCGCACTGCCTCGATACCTCCTTCCCTTCCTCAAAAGCCTGACAGGTTCCCTCCCAGCTTCCCCTGCCTTGCTCAGAGAGGACGCTGCCCCCTACTCCACTGAATCAGTTTTCAAGCTGCATTAAGACCTATCAGGAAGGCACTTGGGGTGCTCAGCACCTGTAAGACCACCTGTAGTTTGCCTGAAGAGCAAAGGGCTGTTTGAACCTGTACAATCACCCTGTGGGATTTCCTTCATGCCTTGTCCCCCATTATTCTTTGATTCAGCCTTCCAGCCCTCCTCCAGCTTCCACAGAGCAGCTGCTTGGCAGTCGTTCTGCAGCCACATCTTTCCTCCGTCCTGCACTGCCAAGGTACTCACTGGTCTTCAAGACGAGGGCAATCCTTTCAGAGGACTGGCATTTCCCAGGGCCCCTGTCACCCTCCTTGTGAAGTACGTGGGGGATTTTTGCTCTAAAGGGCACACGAAGGGACTCAAGCCCCCAACGCCAGGTAGCGCTCTGACCCTCCTGGACTTTGTGGCGGAAACTCCTTACCAGGTGTTTGCAATCTCTAGTCAAGAGGATTTCTTGGCTCATAGTGCTAGAAGGAAGCCTTCCGTTGGCACAGCAGCAATGCGTCATGTCACAAACACAGACGTGACACTGAAGTGAACTCTTAAAGAACAGCAGCTTTGCCCCACTGCCACCATTCTCACTAACCTAGGCAATGAGGATAGGATATTGCTTATAGCCTTGTCCAGAGGGGAACAGAGCTGAGGCGTGTCAGAAGTTGCTGGGGGCAAGGTGCATGATTTTGGCATCGAGCCGTGAGGGCCAGACTGGCTGCTGAGTGAGTGCAGGAGGTCGGTGTGGGGAAGGTGCTGCTGACCCTAGAGAGAGGACAAGGCTCTGGGCCCAGCCCCTGACGCTGACCCTTGAGAAAGGGAGCGTGGGAGGAGAAAGCCAACCAATGAGCCTGCAATCTCCCAGTCCAGAGATGAAGGGCCACCTTTATTGTGCCGATGGAGGGGGATCAGAGCTGTCGCTCAGAGATGAAGCATGCTTGGTCCCACGGAGGTACCCGGGCACCGTGTTGCGAGATTGGGCCCGATGTTGCAAGCGGGAGTTGTCTCGCACCCACGTGGGCTTAGTGGGGATGGAGCAGCTTGCCGCGTTCCAGTGCTGCGGAGCCAGAGGATGCCACGGATGACCGCTGCCTGCCGGTGCTGGTGCTGCTGGGCTCAGGTATTGATAGGTGAGCACTGGGACAGCCCCGCACTGCTGGCTGTGGGTGCTCCTTTCACCACGTGGTGCTGGCGGTTGGCTTCTGGCCCACGTGTAGGGAGTTTGGTCTGACAGTTCAACTGGGAGCACTTTCACCATGGATCGGGCTCCTGGGGGCTGGACCTGCTGCTGCCCTCACACACTGAGGGGCCGGCATGTGGCCCCAGTGTCGCAGTGCCAGGGGCGGCTGATGTTTAGTACCAGGGAATTGTGGCATGGCTATAATGCCTCCTGGCTGTCACTGCTGGGGTTGCTGCTGTCTGATTCTTGGGAGCCATAGGAGGACAGCGATGACTCCTGGCTGTCACTGCTGGGGTTGCTGCGGTCTGATTCTTGGGAGCCATAGGAGGACAGCGATGACTGCGGGCTGTCACTGCTGGGGCTGCTGCTCTCCGATTCTTGGGAGCCATAGGAGGACAGCGATGACTCCTGGCTGTCACTGCTGGGGCTGCTGCTCTCCGATTCTTGGGAGCCATAGGAGGACAGTGATGACTGCTGGCTGTCACTGCCGGGGCTGCTGCTGTCCAATGCTTGGTAGCCAGAGGAGGACAGTGATGATTCCTGCCTGTCAATGCTGGGGCTGCTGCTCCCTGATTGCTGGGAGCTACAGGAGGACAGCGCTGACTCCTGGCTGTCACTGCTGGTCGCAATTGCTGGGGAGCGCTGGGAAAGCCCTGACACAGCCTGTCCGGATGCCCACCTTTTCGCACGTGGTGCTGGTGTGTGGCTGCGCTCACGGAATCTTTTTCGCCGCATGGTGGGAGTTTGGGCCCGACGTTGCAAGCGGGAGTGGTCTCGCACCTGCACAGGCCCCGTGCATCTTGAGGTGCTGCCTCTTTGGCTTGCTCTGGAGCCACGGGATGATGCTGATGGCCGCTGTCTTCTGGTGCTGCGGTTGCGGGTCTCACATGCTGGGGGGCACTGGGACAGCCCTGGCAGCGCTTGGCTGTGGGTGCCTCTCACAGCTTGGCTTCTCTCTCGCTCTCTTGTTGGTCGTGTATAGGGAGTCTGCTTCTGACGGTAACACCGGGTTCGGTTCCGTCGTCGATGAGGCCCAGGGGGGCTGGAGCGGCTGCTGTGCTCAGGCAGTGGGAAGCCATGGAATGGCCCCGAATCCAACTGTCTGCTAGTGCTCAGGCTGATGGTCTCCTGTGCTGGAGGTCCCAGAGTCTGCCCAGATGCTGCTGGGGTGCTGCTGCTGGGACCAGCAAGCTCTGAGCTGACTCTGGAGGCTGCAAGGGGAAGAAGGTAGGTCAAGGGTACGGCTCCCAGTCCTGGGGCAGGATAGGCCAGAGCCGTGCCACAGCCCTTCCTGGAGCCAAGCTCACAACAGCCACCCACTTCCGGGCCTTGCAGGGCCCCCAGCCCCAGCACATCCACGTGATTTCACACTTACAGTTGCCCACGCCAGCGCAGCTGTCACACTCCCATCTCTCCCTGCTGTTCCCCAAGTTGGAGCAGCGTCTGTGCGTGCCCTCAGCAGTGCAGGATTGGCAGAGAAGCAGCTGCCAGGGCCTGCGGAAAGAACCACGTTCATGGTTCTGACGATAAAGCGCCCAGAGCATGGGATCATTCAGTAGAGCTCTTGTTCTCAGCCCTTCTACTTCAAGTCCTTACTGAAACAGAGATCCCATCCCGAGCCCCGCAGTGCAGCTTTGGCACCTTACCCCGCTGGCTCTGCCTCCTCCCTGCCTCCTGGACAAAGGCACTCCCTGGCATCGCAGCTGCTGTGCCTCTGGTACAGTGGTGCATATGCACTGTTGTCCTCCCATGACGCTTGTCTGATGGAGAAAGGAAAATTGATGAGCCCCTGCTGCCCCGGCAGACAGCAGATGCAGGGCAGATGCAGCAGATACAGATGCAGCAGATGCAGCAGGTCCAGGCGTGGCACAGCGCCGGGCAGGATGACACCAACCTTATGGGGATTTGGATCCCCATGAAGAGCATTTCCGGGAGAAATATATTCCTGTTTCTACAGAGAGGGCACTGTAAGCAAAAAAAGCCGGCGGAAACAGCCTGTTTCTGCAAGGAGAAACACAAGGAGCACGAGTGAGACTCCGGTGCTGCTGAGAGGCTGCCGTGCCTGGGGCGAGGGAACGGCTCCTACCTGGACGCAGGCCCTGTGGAACCAGGCATGTTTGCACACCGGGCACACCATGGTCCCATAGGTTGTTCTGCCTTCGACAGGGTTCAGGCAGATGAGGCAGGTGGTGCCCCCTGGAGCCACCTCCTCTTGCTGCCGTGGGCGGTGCTCCCAGCAATAGGAGCTAGAGGAAGAAGGAAAGATGGGTGAGTTGAGTGCCACTGGGTTCTTCCCTGGTGACGGCGAAGAGGGGGAGGAGGTACCTGTGCGGTGGGATATAATGGTTGATGCATTCACCCTCCATGGCACAGGGGAGATGGAACCTGCGGTCGCAGCCCGTTGCCTGGCAGGTGATGGTGGCCCCGCTCTCACCACACACGAAGCAGTCCTGGAAAGAGCACAGCAGCCCCCATCAGCGGCAGCCTCAGGGCCTCCACAGCAGGACCCACACCTCAGGGGCAGGGCGCGGGATGTGCCCAATACCGGGTCACAGGCCACAGATCCGCCTGGCAGAGCAGGGGCTGACTCATGCTAGGGAACAACGACCTCGGTTCACAGTGACGCTGTGCATGGCCACAGCCCTTTGTCCAGCTCCACTCGAGCACCGCTGCTCGGGAGTGCCTCCGAGCTCACCGTGCAATCCCCCTGAAGTGCACAGCCTGCTTCAACCATGCCCATATCTCGCATCTTCCCATTCACAGCGGTCAAGAAGGGGCAGACAAAGTACTGGTGCCGAGTTTTCTTTCGCACCCTCGATACCTTCTTCTTTTCTTCACTGCCTCAATACCTCCTTCTCTTCTTCAGTGCCTCGATACCTCCTTCCCTTCCTCAAAATCCTGTCATGCTTTTTGGAGCATCAGTGCCTGAAGCTGAAGGGCTTTGTGTAGCAGCCAGTCCTGTTGGGATATGAACCCAATCTGGATGTGCTTCTTGGTGAACCTCGTGTGCAGCAGCTCAGTGTGACAAGTATGGAGGAGAATGGTTGCAAACAGGCCTTTTCCCTTGTTTTCCAGTTGTTTTTACAGAAAATAAGGGGGTTTTGAGCCAAATTCTGTCCTTCTCTTATTTTTCTTTTGTCTGGTTTGAGCTCGGGGCAGACCCAATGATGCATTTTTGGGGGTTTGTGTAAACGCTCGTGTTCTGTTCTGAGTGTTCTGCTTCCTTCCAGTAACGGAGAGGAAGTTGCAGTCCATGGTTGATGTCAGCAAGCTTCTCTGAATGTACAGTGAGTAATCCTGTGGCTCTGCAGCAGCAGCTGGATCTGCTCTGGAGGATTCTGGATCCAGGACCTCACACAGCTTTGCAGATGAGGAACCTCCCACCCTTCTCACTGTCAGACCCAGCATCCCTGTGCTCAACTGGCCTCCTTCAGTCCCTGCACTAGATAAGCTTTAAGGTCCCTTCCAATCCAAGTAACTCCATGATGCAGACACAGCTGGAACAGGGCTGGCTTTAGCCCAGTTCAATACTACATTTTGGTGGAGCTTCAGAGTGTCTGACCCCTGCCCTAGCCTCTCTCTCTCAGAAATACCTCACCTGTGGGCCAGTGAAGGTGACAAACCCTCATCACCCACTGGGGCAGACCAGTATCTCCAGCAAGTTGGTGTGTAGCAAGGTGCCTGCTGTGTTGCTCTCTTGCCAAGGCTGCCTGTGCTCTACTCACCCCATTGGCACGCAGGCAGCCACACTGATTAAGCTGATGAGCACGGAGAGTTCTGTGCAGTCCCTTTAGTCTGCTTTTCGTGGCCTCAGGGCTGGAGCTGCTCAACCCCAGTCCCAGTGTCCTCCAGCAGCGCTGTTTCTGTCACCCTCAGTGCTGCCAGGAGGAAAGGCAGCAGCAGGAGCTGGGTGCTGCTGTGGTGCAGGGTGGCAGGTGCTATCGACCCTGCGGTGAGCTGTGTCTGTGAGAGCTTGTGTTCCTCCCAGGCTCCAAAAGCGCCAGATGCACAAAGCCTCTGTGATGAAGTACGGGGAGCTTGCACAAGGTGAGGGTTTGCTCTGCAGCTCCACACATGGGTGCTGCTCCATTACCATCTCCACCACTCCTCTGAGTCCCCCCTTGCTGCGTGGTGCTCCCTCTCCCCTCCATGATGGACCCAGTGCTGACCGTGCCTGGGGGAAGGTGTGTAATGTTCCACAGCACAGAGCAGCACCTGCAGATGGGGCCCAGGGCTGGTGTGGTGGTCCCCAGCTTCCACTGGAGCTCCCTGGCTCTGGAAGGGGGGTCCTGCTTGGGTGCTGGGGGTGATGGTTCATGGGAATGGAGTGATCTGTGCTAATGCCAGCTCCAGAGATGAGGCCTGGACTGAGGTGATCGATACCCTCACAGCGGCTGCCGTCAGGTTTGAGATGCTGAGCACTGCTCACTGCAGTCAGGTAGGACAGTGGTCTGTACAGAGATAAGCCATGACAGAGACATGCACACAGCAGTGGAGCAGCCGGGACTGTGACTTGTCTCTGCCCTCAGATCACCCTGGACCTGGAGGACAGCAGCACCTCCACCAAGGGAACCAAGAGCGGCATTTTTGTGATGTACAACTGTGCCTGGCTGGCCACGCTCTTCGACACCTTCCAGCAGGCTGTGGAGCAGGGTGAACACCACCTGCATCCCTCATGGCCACTGCGGGGCTGTTCCTCACACCTGGAGCCACAGCGCTTTTTTAGGCATGAGAGCAGCTTCCCACCTCCTTTCCAGGCATGTACCCACCTTTGCCACCACCCTCAGAGCCGAACTTCTCCTGCGTCCGTGAAGAGGTGAGTGCTGATAAGGGGAATGTGGGGATTAGCTCTGGTGATGCTACTGGTTGGGAGGACCCAGCCCTCTGACACAATCCTTTCACAGGGTGAATGGCTCCCACTCTTCAACTATCTTTTGCCCTTCCCTGAAGTCATGCAGCAGGCAGCACAGCTGCCCACCCCCACCAAGGGGATCCGAATCACAGCCCGCACAGAAGCAGTAAGTGCACATGCCATAGCACTCATGGGTGCTGCTCCACCAGTCCCAGCCTAGGGCAAGGCTACCTGCTGGCCAGGTGCTGCCCACTGTTGAGCAATGCAGGGGGAATGCCAAGGGGAGATTGCAGCACCCCTGGGGCTGCTCCTGCTGTGCTTGGGGCAGGGAAGGGCTGCCAAGGCCAGCCAGACCCCACCAAACCAGCAGAAACTCTGCCTTGCAGGTATGCAAGTTCCTGATCCAGCTCAGCATGGATTTCAGCTCCTACTACACCGGGTGCACACCCTGAGGGTGAGTTGGACGTCCCAGCCCTAAAGTCCTGTGGCTGCATTCCATGTGTACAGCAGCCACATGGAAAACAGGCTTTGGAGTGCCTGTAGCACAGTGCAGCCCTGCACCAGCCCCTCAACGATCTGTACACAGGGGAGAGAAGCAGCAATGCCTCCAGGGCCAGCCTGTTGAAGGACCATACAGCCACCAGCCCCAAGTCACTACTTTTGTCCCCACAAGCTGTTCCCTCATCTCTTTGAGCAGATGTTTGCCTGTCTCCTGCTGCTGGCAGCAGTGCAGGACATGTTCCACAGTGCACTGGGCACACTGCACCTCCCACCCCTCAGCCAAATCCGAGACACTCCTCGAGAGCCATGTCAGAGCGTGACAGGCACCAGAACACTCCACCACAAGGGAAGGACGAGGGCGCATCCTCCCCAGAAGGGTGAGGGGCTGCCCCACTGTCAGACAGAGGGGTCAGGACATGCCTCAGACCATGAAGTTTGGGCATTAGGCTACCTGCACCTAGTGTGCCGTGTCCAACCAGAAGGGAGGATGCTGGAGTGCCCTGTAAGCCAGACAAGGGAGTACTGGGAGAAGCACCACCAGGGACCACACACCACAAAGCCAGGCACCAACTGTGCTTCCTTCCAAGCTGTTTATTGAAGGTTGCTTCTTGCTGGCAGGGAGCTCCTGAGGCTCATGGCTCCTGTTGATGCCTGGGCCAGGCCCCGACACTGGGGTCCAATACATTTGTTGCTGGACGAATGCTCGTGTGTGTGCCTGACTCTAACAGAGCACCGTGTCCCATGTGGGGCTCTAAAGAATCTGTCCCTACTTGTGTCAGTACAGTCTCCAGCACTGCAGGGGCAGGGCTGCTCCACAGGGCCCTACCTCAGAGACCACAAGCTGCAGCCTGCCACGTGCTGCACCATTGCCTTGTCTTGCCCTCCTGCTGCCCTCAAGCACCCTATTGAGCATGTTCCTCTATGGGATTAGGGCTGGAAAGCCTGGACATGGGTTCCTCTCATCTTGGGGTGGACGAACTCCTCCTGGGCAGGGTGGGCTGTGAACCCCACTCCTCCTTTATTGCCTGGGGAGCTGCAGCTTGTCCAGGAGGGGTCACCTCTGCTTTGCCCCCTGAGATCACCAGCCTTGAGCACTGCAAAATGTGGCTGTGCTGCCCTCAAGGAGCCAAATATACCTGTGCCCTCAAGGGCACATCAGCATGGAGGGTGGCACAGAGGCTGCGGTAGTGGGCACAGCACAAGTGCAGGAAATCAACTGGGCCACACTTGCCCTCCTACTGGGGAGGCTCTGATGGAGGGGGCTCAGGGGGGATTGTGCCACGCAGCATCTCCAGCCCCACCCCGCAGAGCACACAATAGAACCACTGCTCCCCACCAGCCTCCACCCCCTCCCAGCAGTCCAGCTCGGCCAGGTCGGGCACATGGAAGAAGGTTGTGCTGAGCTCTTCCAGCCCGCCTGGGCCACGCTGCCACAGAGTCAGGCGCTGGTCCACTGAGGCAGAGAGCAGCAGGTCTGGCCGCAGCACCCGGATCCCCATCACATGCGCAGCATGGGCACAGGGCTGGGCCACCCGCTCCAGAACGTGCAGGCAGGCCCCCGCCATGGGGTTGTCCCCATCTAGGGTGACCTCCAGCAGGCAGATGTGGATGGAGCCATCATCGCTGCCGCTGGCCACCAGGTACCGTCCCTCCAGTGTCTCATAGATGTGCAGGCTGTTCACACCACAGCTATGGGCCATCACAGTGAGCAGTGGGGCTCCCAGCGCTGGAGAAACAGGGTCAGTAGGAGAGTGATGCTCACCTTGGTCATAGGGAGCAGGGGAGCCACCAGTGTGGCATCTACAAGAGGCACAGCAGAGCCACTGGCCAATGCACTCACCCAAGGGCTTCACCTCTCCCTCTGCTTCATTCAAGGCATCCACTGCATCCGCAATGGGGCTGGTGATGTCCCAGAAGGCGATGCTGCCGTCAGTGGCTGCGCTGCACAGGAGGTGCCTCCTGGAAGGGAGGTGTTGGGGAGCCTCTGGCCACAGCCCTGAGGGTCCCCACTGAGATCAAGGGAAGCCGAGCAGCCACAACAGGCTGATTTCACCCTTCCCTCCACCCGCTGCCACCCCTGCAAAGACCAGCACTTCTCCCCAGAGCCCCATGGGCTGCAGCGCAGCGTTCCAGGTTCACCTCTCCCCTCCTGCCCGTGTGTGCAGGAACGCCTCCACCTTCAGCACGCAGCGCTGGTGGTGAAACGACTCTGCCACCAGCACCAGCTTCCGGGTGGCCTCCAGCAGCCTGAAGAGCCTGCAATGGAGCAGAGGACAGTTGGATGTGCGAGACGAGGACTCCCTGCACCTCTGCCTCCACTGCCCACGGTGCACTGTCCTGTTCCTGGCTCAGAGCAGGCCACATCTGTGGCAGCAGCCTCCCCTGTAGTGCCTGCTCCTCTCCGGTCATCAGCCCCAGCTCTGCTCTCCCTCATGACAGCTTCTCACCGGACCGATCCATCACTGCAGGCAGCAGCCAGGAACTTCCAGGGACTCGGCATCTGCTTGGTGCTGGTCCCAGGTATGACCGAGAGGGACATATACCTGCAGGAAACACACAATGCTCACCAACACCTCAGTGATGCCTGTGGCCTAGGGTACAGGAGGCCCAACTGAGCAGCCCAAGCCTAGCACAGGACACAGCTCCAAGCACTCAGAGGAAGTACAAGGAAAGACCAAGGCTTTCTCTAACCCCTAAAGCCCCTCAAGGCTCAGCCACTGGACATAGGACACCAGGGATGAGCACAGGAAGCCACACCATGTCCTTCTGCCCGCAGCCACACAGAGGAGGTATCCCAGTGCTATACCCAGCACTCTCCTGGACCATGGTCACCGTTAACCCCACCTCAAGCAGGCCCTGAGCATCACCTTGTCTCCGGATCCATCTTGACAAGCTTGTGCCTGTTCTTCTTCCGCTCCCAGTGCTCATCCAGCCGGTGGGAAGCCACGTGGATGACCTGGCAGCCAACAGCACCTTCGGAGGCTGGGTCCGCAGCACACAGCAGCCGGTAGCACTCAATCTGTGCCCGGCCCCCCGCAGAGAAGAGCAGGGTGGACAAACCCTCATCATCAAAGCCCTCCTCACCAGGTCCCACGGGACCAGCCAGCACCAGTGCCCTCACACTGGAAACATGGTCACTGAGCCGAGTGAGGGGCACAGCAGCCTGGGAGCACTCACTGAGCACCAGAACACAGGCCGTGGTGTCCTCGCTGCCCGTGACAAAGATATTAACGGCAGCACGGCCGGGCACCTCCACCGCGCCGAGGCGCCGCACGCAGGTGATCCCCCGCCCGTGCAGTGATGGCAGCAGCACCTGCTGCTCATGGGGCTCAACCCCACGCTGGTACAGCAGCACATCTCCACACTTGATGAAAGCAACGACCTCGGCCTCGGGGCTGCTGCAGTAGCTCCAGGAGCGGTGCCCCCCACCGCAGGGGATGCAGTGGAGGTTCTCACCCATCCGGCTGCTCCACACCAGGAAGTTGTCAGCATGAAAGCCCAGAACCAGCAGGTCTCCGTCTGCAGTGAAGCGCAGCTCCTCAATCCACTGCAGCCCTTTGCAGGGCCTGTGCTTCCACAGCACCTCCAGCTGCTGGTCCTGCACACGGAGCTGCCGGTACACTCCGTCTCGGCCCGTGCTGTAAATGTAGCCCCCATGGCAGGTCACTGAGGTAACTCCGGTCTTCCCGTGAAGCCCAAAGAGCACCGACAGCGGGGCCTCGAGGGGAAGAGCTTCTTTGTGTGACAAGCAAGACAGCTCCAGCTCGCGGCTGGTATCCTCATAGACCGGGTTGGTCGCATTCTCGACAACCAGGTCAGTAATGCCATTGGCAATGCTGGCGCTTTCCACAGCCTGTCCTGAGGACCTGCTGCACGGGAAGAGGAGGAGGGACCCCCGGCGGTCCCCACAGAGCAGGAGCCCTCCCTGCGGCAGGAATGCTGCACAGGTATGCCAGCGCTGCTTGCAGAGCGGCAGCAGGTACCGTCCCATGACCTGTACGCGAGGCGCCCGCCCAGGCCGGTGGGTGACATCCAGCCACAGCATCTCTCCGTCGGGCCCGGAGGCCAGCAGGGACGAGGCACCGGGGAGCAGCCCAGGGCGGGGGGCCCAGCACAGCCCGCGCACGGCCCCTTCGAACAGTCTCAGTTCGGTGGCGTCCCCGGGGCAGCTCAGGGCGAACAGCAGGAGTCGCCCATCGCCACCGGCCAGGGCACAGAGCGTGTCCTCCCCACTGGGCAGCGGGGAGGCCGCTAGCAAAGCGCGGGGCCCGCCGGCACCGGGGGGCAGCACTGGAGCCCAGCGCCCCGCCGCCGCCTCGTAGGCCGCCAGCCCACCCGCCTCGCCCAGCACCAGCACCCGCCGCGGCCCCGCCAGCACCACAGACCGCGGCCGCAGCGGGGACCCCAGCGCCACCACCGGAGCCGCGGCCGCCCGCCGGGGCCGCCAGAGCCGGACGCCGCCGTCGTCGCCGCCCGTGGCGAGGCAGCCGCCGGCAGGACGTAGCGCCAGAGCGCGCAGAGCCCCGCGGTGACCGCGCCGGTCTCGCCACACGTCGCCACCGCCGTCCCACTCCAGGCAGGCACCGTCCTCACCGGCGCTGACCGGGCACTGACCCCGCAGCACCACGGCGGCCACCCGCGCACCGTGCCCGTAGCACACGAGCAGGCAGGAGCCGTCCCCAACCCCGTCCCCGCCAGCCAGGTCACCCACAGCCCAGAGCCGCACGCTGCGGTCCTCGGAGGCAGAAGCGAGCAGCCCCCGCGGTGCTGAGTAGCAGAGCGCCAGCACCGTACCACAGTGCCCGCACAGCCGCCGCTGCGGGACCTGGGACGCCGCCACCCGCCACACCACCACGGTCCCCATCGCCGTCCCGGCCGCCAGCGCCAGCCGCGTCCAGCCCGTGCCCGCCAGCACGGCGCAGCGCAGCGCCCCGGCCCCGTCGCAACTCGACCGCCGCAGCCAACACCCGCCGCCCCGCCACTCGTACAGCGCCACGGCTCCGCAGCCCAGCGCCAGCACCAACCGCCCGCCCGGGACCCACCGCGCCTCCCACACCCGCGCCCGCAGCTCCCGCGCCTCGCCGCCGCCGCACACAGCCAGCCGCGCCCCTCCGGCCCGCACAGCCAGCACCGCCAGCCAGCGCCCGCCGAACACCGCCACCCGCCCCGCCGCCGCCCCGGGGCCGCGGTCCGGCCTCAGCCCCAGCACGCTGGCCTCACGCAGCACAGTCCTTCGCGCCGCTGTCCCGCCTCCGCTGAGCCGGAACGCCACCACCTCCGGGCCCGTTCCTGTGGGACACCGCGTCAGCCTCCGCTGGTCCCGCTACCTCCCGCAGCCCCAGCCGGTCCCGGTGCTCACCCGCCAGCAGCACACCCCCAGCGAACTCCAGCGCCGTCACCGGCGCCACCAACGACACCGACTCCATGTTAGCAAAGGCACCTCCACCCCACTGATTGGCAGAGACCGCCTCCACTACCGCCCCGCCCGCTGCTCATTGGTAGGGTCCCCCGCAGCCCCGCCCCTAGAGCACGCGGAGGCGACGCTCCGTCTCTCCACGCTTTATTGGTGCGCCGCGCGCCATCGCCCCCTCCGGCCCAGCGCGGGAAAAGGCCACGTGCGCGCCGCCGAGCAGCCTTTTCCCGTCAGCTCTACAGCTCCAGGTGCATCCCGCTGTACGCTTTATCCACTGTCCACTCCCCCGGGGCTCCTGGGGCTCCAGCCGCCGCGTATCGCTCCATTTCCTGCTGGAACTGCAGCTGGCGCCGCCGGTTGGGATCCACATTGATCCAGTTGTTGGCAATCCACTTGGTGCCCTGTGTGACCAGGCAGCCCCCGTGAAGGGCGAAGTCATCCAGCTCTCCTACCCAGCCTGTGGAGCAAAGCCATGTCAGGAGGGAGTGAGGAGTGCTGCTCTCCCACCCACGGCATTGGCTTGGGTTTTGGCTCTGGTGAATCTTACAGGAGTTGGCTCCTCCTGGCACCCCTCTATCTTAGTGCTAGCCCTAGCACCTACAAGGAGTGCACCAGGGCAGGCTTCCCAGGTGCAAAATGCTCGTTGCTGTCTTGTCTCTACCCAGCACAAGGGGCTCTTGCATTCTGCATCCCAGCCACTGTTTTTCTCAACTCTTTCCAAAAGGGAATGGCATGGAAAAGACAGGTGTTGCTGTTAGAAAACCTGTAGAAGTCAGGCTCATGGACACATTACGGACTGCATTCTAGCAGTTCTAAATGATCCTGTCTTTACAGAGGTCTCATGTTATTTTCTGTAGCAGACTTGCATCAGCAGCCAGCTTCCATTTCGGAACAATCTGCTCATAAAAACACAACAGGGCACCTCTTGCAGGACAGTGATGATGTTGATTATTATCATCCAGCAGTCCAAACACTGGTCTTGTGACCTTCTCTGTGGATTTTCTAGCGATGGAAACATGGGCTGCTCCCAGGAGACCTCCTTCCACCACTGTTCAAAATCTGCCATCGAAATTTTCTGGAGTCACTCTTCAGCAGCCTGGGAGGTTCGTGTCAATCCCTCAGCCTGCCTGCCAGGGAAAACCATGCTGTGCTTTGGGAGAAAAACAGCCCTGAGGACACATCACCCAGCTGCGGCTGAGCTATAAAGCAGGAGCTGGCCCCAAGCATGGCAGAGCCGTGCATGGTGCAGATTGTGCCTCCCTGTGCTGCAGAGCTGATGGCTGTGCCTTTGTCTACCTCCCCTCTGGGCAACACCACATCAGTGAAACATTCTGAATTGCAGACCAAGTTCCAGTAGGAGTTTGAGCTTGCACAGTGGGACAGCAGGCAGCAGGCGATGGCTACTGCAGCCAAGGTCTTTGTTTGCTAGCTGCTAGTCCTGTCCCCTAAAAGCATCAGGAGCCACTGACCTACTGCCTGTAAACAAAGGCTTTTCAGAGTCAGGAAGCTCCTACCCGCCTGGTGACAAGTACACTCTATAGTTCCCACTAGCAGGCAGCTACCACCCCTTGGCTCCCTTTTGAGCTCCCAGCCACTGCAAGAAGATGATGGCCATCACCTCTCACAGTTCTATCCCTCCCATGAGCCAAGTCTTGAAACCAGCTCATACCTTCTCCATCTGACAGGTAGTTGTACCAGAAGACAGCAGTGCCTTGCTGAGGTTTCACTCGCAAATTGCCCTTGTTGCAGTTTTTCCGTGTATCTCGCAGGTCCACGTCGTTCTGAATCAAAGACTGGCAAGAAACCACAGAGAAGGTGATGCAAACAGGGCTGGAACGAAGTGCACGCACTGGGCTGCCAGTGCTCACCCTGCCCTCTGCCTGACTGCCCCGCAGGGACAGCTCAGGGCTTTCACAACCCACCCACAGCAGCCAGTTTCAGGCCCCTGGAGGTCCATAACCTGTTTCTGAGCAGCCGCCCAGTCTTAACGCATTGCCTGACAGGAGCACAACATACCCACTAAGACTTAGTCTGAGGAAACCTGTCCAGACAGAAGCAAGCAGGACCCATTATGGCAGCAAGGCCACCAGACCACCACTTGCACCTCCCTGTGCTCGTATGAGCGTGAAATGTGTTCCAGCCTCACACACCAGACCCCTTCTGCAGCCATAGAAAATAAAGACACTCAAAGACTGTCTCCCCAGGGGTAATGTATAAGTGAGATTCATTTACCATCTCTTCGTATGTCCTGTTGTCAGCTATAGGAAAGACTGTTTCGCCTCCCCCAGTCACGTTGTTCAGGTAGAACAGCACCGTCACATACCTGAAAGACAGACTGGCTGTTAGGGGACACAACTGGAACAAGAGGTGATGCACAGGGGCTGTCTATACCTTGTCCCTCCACTGTACATACAGCGGTTCCTCCAAGACATCATGAGGTATGGGATTTCTTAGAATCCCAGACTGGTTTGTGTTGGAAGGGGCCTTAAAGCTCATCCAGTTCCAACCCCCTGCCACGCACACAGACACCTTCCACTAGAGCAGGTTGCCCCAAGCCCCGTTCCACCTGGCCTTGAGCACTGCCAGGGATGGGGCAGCCACAGCTTCTCTGGGCACCCTGTGCCAACGCCTCAGCACCCTCACAGGGCAGAACTTCTGCCTAAGAACTCACCTCAGTCTCCCCTCTGGCAGGTTAAAGCCATTCCCCTTTGTCCTGTCCCTACAGGCCCTTGTCCAAAGCCCCTCTCCAGGTTTCTTGTCGGCCCCTTTAGGCACTGAGAGCTGCTCTAAGGTGTCCCCAGAGTCTTCTCTTCTCCAGGCTGAACAAGTCCAACTCTCAGACTGTCAAGCTCTCAGCTTTGATGATTTGCATCATCAGCTTTTCTCCAAGAACAAGACAAGGACAACAAAGAAGATCCCCACTCACTCACAGCAGTGAAGGTGTGTTTCTAGTCTCCGATGGGGATGACCCAACAGCTCTGCAGAACCACTCTGCCCTCCTTGCATGGACTCACAGGATTTGCCCACCAACCCCTTTAAACCCCTTCATGACAGTTATCTCCAGAGCGGTTTACGAGCCCACCAGCCAAGCACTGACTGCTATACGAGGTGAGGTGAAACATCTCTCCACCTCTCCTCTAGCACGTTCCAGATTGTTCCAAGGTAGACCGTACCGGCAGGAGGTCTCAAAGGGAGCGCTTTCATTGGCGACCAGCTTCGTGTGACTGCAGGCAGTCTCGGGGAAGACAGGACCACTGTCCATATGGGCATGGTAGTGCCCTCCTTGGTCATAGCGCACAACCTGGAGGGGCTCACTGTGCTCCACGATCTCGGGGGGCAAGCGAGTCAGGCGCATTACCCTGGGGAAGAGGAGAGCAGAGCAGGTGAGGGGAAAGCACCAACACCCTGTCAGCCACTACTACCAAGCAGCAAATGAATCTAGGGAAAGAGAACCCCCTTCCCAACAGACTGGAGAGATGGATGGGCTGCAGCAAGCATGCCAAGAGGCAGACTAGGTCCTTAGAGATCTGTTGGACTATTAGCATCAGCTCAGCAAGTCATTATTAATGTTACTTCAAACAAAACCGAAGGGTGCATCACCAGCAGGGCTGCTCTGAGGAAGATTTTGCTTGCTCAGCAAGATCCCTTGTGTGTGGGGCTCCCTGGAGCCTTCACGTGCCATCTCATCACTTCTCTGGACTCCTGCTCACCACCTACAGACCTTGGGACACTTAGCAAAGCACAGGGCCCCTGCTGAGAGTGAAGGAGAGACTAGCTCTAGGAATATTCTTGTCACCTAACTCACCTTTCCCTGTTGCCTTTTCAGCAGCCTCCCTCCCAGGGCAGAGGGGCACTGGAAGTGACCAAGGAGACCGGAGCCCTGCTGCTCTGGGATTTTTTCCGCTGCTACATCTGAGATCATCCCCAAGGCAAGCAGGTACGTCTCGAGACCTGCCAAAGAATACTCAGAGCTCTGAGAATCTGGACCGGTAAAGCCCTCAGGGCAGGTGCAAGGGGAATGTGGCACCCAGGCAGGATGGCAAAGCCCCTCTGAGCACCGCACAGTCCCAAGGGAGGATTAACAGCCTCCTTCAGCGCTATGTCTTCACATCCTCATGTAACAGAAGCCAAATGAAGAGCATAAAAGCAGTGTGCTGATGCCTGTGTGCGCTGGCTAGCTGGCACGGAGAAGGTGGCAACCACAGTCTGCTCTAATCAAGGCAATATGTGACCCCATTCTCCTGCTGGAATGTCCTGAAGAAAAGGAGTAGCCAACAGCCGTTTTCAAGCCTCGGGACAGATTTTACCCACCCATGTTCTGGGCGAGGACCAGCACCACAAGAACAAGAGAGTCTCCAGCCAATTATCTGAAACTCACCACAGCTAAATGACTTGGCCTGTGTGCCGGGTTTCAGTGCTTCCCGGTACCAAATCTGAGATGAAGGGAAGGGTAAGAGGTTCTCCTCTCTGCCATGAGCTGCCCTGTGATACGTGTGCTCAGAGGATTAAACTAATTTGGCTTCCTTGAGGTGAAGTTGTGCTTGTTAAAAAATCAGCTCTAAACAGCCGGATTTCAGTGAAATGTGTGAGTAACTAAAGCAGATGACAGCAACTACTGGCACCCAGACAGCATTGGAAATGGGCAGTTTCTCCCAGTAAGCTCATTTACTAATTAGAATGAATTACTTCATATAATGCCAAGTCTTCCTGGTTTTATAGGGCTGTTCCCAAAAGTGAATGGAGATGCTGCAAGGGTTGATTTTTCTTTTTCCTTCTCCATGGGACAGTAAAAAACTTTGTTCTAATGAAAACCTCCTCCCCACATTTTGGAGCTCTGTTCATTGCTCTTTATACTCCAAAGACTTTTCACACAATTAGGAAGTGTGAATATTAGCAAGCCTGCTGCTGCTTTTCCCAGCACATGTGCTCCTTGTGCCTACACAAACCCAACCACACCTTGGCTGCCTGGTCCTTACCTTTGCCGTATGGATCTCATCACCTGGTGAGCCCCCTCGCCCTGGTACAGCCATGTGTGCTGGCTGTTGCGCACCAAGTCACTCATCTTCGCTTTCTGGCTTCCCATGTACTTGTGGAAATCATGGATATTCAATTGTTTGAACTCCTCCAAACTCAGCACACCTATGAGAAGAGAGGAAAAGCTGGTGACACTCCCGCAGGTAATAAATAGTTCCTGGTGTTCTGTATCCAGAGAAGCCACCAGCTGAGGGCACTGCAGAAACTGCCTTCCTCAAACCAACCCCATCCACACTGGGGATCAGGTCGCAGAGACCAGAGGATGCTGCCCAGCAGCCAGCACACATCACGGGCTGCAAGCAGAGCTCACCCAGACAGTGAACCCAGTGCTGCTGTGGTGCCAGCTTATCTCTCTTGGACAACAGCACTCAGTCACCAGGGTCAGCCTGGGACAGGTCCTTGGATGCCAGTGGTCATAACCAAATTATCCACCATTATTATTTCTAGTGTCTCCATGTCCCCACATCCCCCCTGCTCCACAAGGTCTTTCATGACGCAGTGCCACATCCAGGTTGTGACCTGGTCTCCTGGTGTCACATACCAATCTAACAACAGAAGGAAGCAGCACTCTGGAAGTAAGGTCCTGCCAAGAGCATGTTAACAGGACCTTACATTTGTTAATGTCTGGAATGGTGGAAAAGCCATGGAGGACTCAAACATACGCTCCTACCCCTGCCAAGAATGCCACCGGTACCCTCTGGATATTTAGGCATTCACACGGGTACTGCTTCAACTCCAAAGCAGCTCCTCCTGAGCAGCTCTCAGTGCCAGGTCACTGGAAGACAGTGTGCAGAGCCTGTGTGTTCACTTAATTTGATTAGGAAATGGACAGTTGCTTAATTGAGGCCACACTAATTAGAGCAGCAGAAGTTAGAATACACATCCGGACCAGCAGGAGCCCTTGGGAGACCAGGGGCAGGAAGAGCAGAAGTGTCCTCACAGAATACAAGAGTTTGCAGTGGCAGAGATGGGGGTCAGTAGCAAAGGCTGACCAATAAGACCATCTCCACTTACTGAGGCCTGCCAGGGATGTGGGGCTCCCAGCTTGCTCCAGAAGTCTCCATGAAAACAGGGTGGAAGTGGAAGGCACCTTAACACCTGCAGCCCACATAACAAGGGCTACATAGTCAGAAACAGAGCAGTCTGTCAGACCACAGGAGCACACACTGAAGATCATATTATAGCAGGGCATGAACCAAGGCAGGTCTGAGAGGTGAGAGGGAGCACAGAGCTGTGTTCTGGTCCTACTTCTGCAAGATCCAAGCCCAGGAGGTAGAACTATCTGCAGCTAGACTGGTGTCTACTGGTTTACACTGATTTTACTTTTCTGCCAAGTCTCTAAAGCAGTGTTATTTTCCTTTGAAGAGCACAGGTAGAGAAATGAGCCTGGGCAGGAACATTGCTCCTGCTTTGCCCCACATGGCTGTGCGAGGTGTCAACCGTGCTGAAGGTGAAGGCATTCCCATGGAGCTGCTCTTACCATTCCCATCAGGATCAGCCTTGACAGCAGTGTACATCTCCCGGATGTTTTCGGGGGTCATCCACCTGCCGTTCCCAAGCCGGGTGTGAGTCAACACCTGAAATTCATAGATGGATCAACACCAGACACTGGTTTCTTGTACTACCAAACCCTACAGATTGCCCTGCTTGAGGCCTGGTGGGCTCTGCTCTGCAGCCAGGCATCAGCATGTCTCTGCAGAAAGACGACTTCAGGGAGAGCCATCTGGCAGCCACACACAGCATGTGGCTGATGAGTGCTGTTATTTCCACTTTAGGTCATGGCAAATGACTGCTGGGACATTGTTAACCAGTCCTGAAGTTCCTTCTCTTGAAGGGAAAGTAAAACCCACAGCACCAGGAACGTTTTACCCAGCATATTCAAAACACATCTGCCAAGGACCATCGCTGCCTCCCAACAGCAGCACAACTGCTGTATACCTCCCTAGAAACTTCCATGTGGAAGGCCAGCACAAGTCTTGAGACATAGAATTAAGCAAGTACTGACTGGAATATACTGGGGTCTGGCCCTACCCAAGCACATGTGTAATGAAGAGACCATCTGAGCAGGAGACCGCTGAGAAGGTGCCCAACAAACATTCCCAGGTCTGTCCCACACTCTACCTCTTTGAGCTGCAGCTGCCCATCCTGGTTGTGGTCCAGCAGATTGAAAATGTCCATCTGGCTGATTTCTATCATTTCCATGGCTTCCTCATAGTCATCCGTTGGCAGGATCTGGCTCTTCTGCAGCCCCTTCAGCTGGGCCAGATGGATGATGAGCTTGCACTCCTCCTCTGTCAGGAAGTCAGGAATTTCTGCAGCAGAAGCGTGAGCAGCAACAGACACTGAGGAACTGTTATAGTGAGACCCCAAACCAATGGCAGGGCACTCAGAAAAAGGAGAAAAAAAAGGGTGTGAGGAATTCAGGAACTGACTAAGTTTGGGGCATTCAAACACATCTGAGCACACACCATACACCTGTGCTGCTGGGGGTGGCTATTTTTACAGCAGCAATTCATAAATGTTTGGATGCAGAGGTCAAGCCCTTAAACTCTCTCACAGATACCACAATGGACAAAGGAGTGAACAAACACCTGCGTATCACCACATATTATCACTTCAAAGGTGACATGTGGATCACAGTCTGGGAACTGCTGCTCTACAGGAAGAGAGGCGAGAAAAACTTTGTGGTGGGCAGTGGTGACTGCAGGGTTTCAGGCTTCTGTGGTCTCACGTGGAGAGGACAGCGCCGTGACCCTGGCACAGTGAAACCCAAAGAGCAAGGAGAAGACTTTCAAGCTTACTCCCACTCATTCACTTGCTTCCCCACTAAAAAGGGTCTTTAAGTGCACTATTAAAGGGGAGGGCACTGCACATGGTGGACGCCACATTCCATACTGAGGTACTACCTGGGTGTAATTAGCTTTTTTTTGCAGCACAAAACTAGCAGCAATCAGGCAATAGTAGGAGCCCAAGCAGATTTAAATGCAGATAAATGACTAAGAAATTTCTCACTGCATAGTGCATGGGGCACTTGCAAAGTGCTGACAAGGTCTTGTTCCACAGCAGTTAATGCTGTGAGGTTGAGAAGATCCTTCTTGCTGGTGTCTGCCACTCCCGGGTCAATCTTGTTACCAGCTACTGAGGCTTTTGAAGGTGGAAATCAAAAACATCACAGCAGTACAGGCTTAAGTGCTCCTAAGCCAAAGGTCCTGCTCTCCAAATTGCAGCTCCCTAGAGCTCCTGGAGGTATGTGCCATGGACACATTACATCTCAACTACAGCAACCCTCAAAGCATGGAAAACAGTCATTAGTTATTTCCATGACCTGAAATCAACCCTATCAGCTCAAACTGTCAATGAGCAGTTGGCTTCTTCCTAAGTACAGACCAGAACTAGCCCTGTGGAAAACAAGCTGTTCCTGGGAAGCCCCAGCAACACAATGCAGCTGCCTGTATCCGTGACACCCACTGAGGAAACAAATTCCACTACTGGCAGTGCATCCCAAAGGATGCTTCAGAGCCAGAGCTTCCACTGACCGCTTTGAACCCCATAGCACACCACCAGAATGAACTGTGCTGGCAAGCAATGCTCCCAGTATTTCCAGTTCCGCAAACTGGGCTATAGTAATGATAGCTTCTGGAATCTTAATTATGTGCTGGAAGAAGGACAATCCCTCTCTCCAGAAGGATTTCTGAATGAAGGAACAACTCTCTTAACCAGAAACCATGCTCTGTCACACAGGCTGCGGGGTGAGGGGGTCCAGGAAGGTGTTGCCAATCCCATCTGCAAACAACCTGGCTCCAGAGCTGCAAATTAGTTCCTCTCTACCCTCAGCTCTCCCAAACAGTTAACTTCTGGCTGTGAGACCATCCTATCTCCCTGCCCGCTCAACAATAGATCCTGCTAAACAAATGCCTCTTAATTGACTTTGACTTTGAGCTTTTACAAAAAAACAAAAGAGAGGAAAACATCGGGCCTTATGAAATAATGACTAATCCTGGAGCCAGAGAAAGGGGAAGGGTTAGAGCATTGGTGTCAAACAGAGATTCAATCTTGGCTGAAAGAGCTCCAAGACACATGGGCCAAATCATTCATCCCTCCCCAAGTGCCCTCATTTCCACACCTGCTGATCTAAGCCAAACCCCTGCTAAAATCCAAACAATCAGGGCCGCTGGCAAATGAAAACTGGAGCATTGTCTTCCCCATGAGGGCTCTGAAAGGGCCGCACTTAATGAGGATAGATTGACAGAGAGGTGGCTCCTAGGCTATAAAAGGCATCCCACAGTCGGAGGCAGCTCAGTCTGGGGTGTGCTGCCTGTCTTCCTGCTCCAAGAATGATCACAGCCCACCACAGGCACCCCTTGAGGCTGGGTGGCCCATGGCTGCTGGGCGTCCTGGTGTACCTGCTGCTCTGGGGGTCTCCAGGGGCCTGGGCGAGCTATCTGAGGAGATCCTCCAGCTGCACACCCATCCCACCCCGCATGGCCTTGTGCTACAACATCGGCTACTCCGAGATGAGGATTCCCAACCTGCTGGAGCACGAGACCATGCCAGAAGTGATCCAGCAGTCCTCCAGCTGGCTGCCCTTGCTGGCCAGGGAGTGCCACCCAGACGCTAGGATCTTCCTCTGCTCCCTCTTTGCACCAATCTGTTTGGACAGGTAAGATGTTTTTACAAGTTATTCCTGCTGTCTTAAGTAACTCCCTGAAGAGCACAACTGCATTTGACTTTCGAGAGAACCCACGTCCAGTGCGACCAGTGCTGTCCCCAAGAAGCTGTGTGTCCCTCTTGGCAAGGGGCAATTGGACTTCCCACGAGGGACCATCCCTCTGAAAGTGAAACATGAGCATTCCATCTCTCAGGAGCAGGAATATTATGTTCCCTTCTGTGGGATTTCTTGCTCTCCCACCCCAGGCACTGTTGCCATCTCCCCCAGCCACCCCTCTCACACACCACAGTATCTGCTGGTACCCACCAGCACAGCCCTGAGCAGCAGCAAACCCCTCAGCCTGCTGCCAGGAGGAGCCCAGAGGTGCTGCAATCCCCATCCCCTCCCCAGGGTCATCTACCCCTGCCGCAGCCTGTGCGAAGCCGTCAAGAGAAGCTGCGCTCCTGTCATGGCTTGTTATGGGTATCCCTGGCCCGAAATCCTCAACTGCAACAAGTTTCCTGCTGATCACGAGCTGTGCATCGCAGCAGTGTCCATGGATGAAAACTCCACCAGTAGGAGAAGTAAGTTTGGTTCTTTTCTCCTATGTTTTCCCACAGGCAACACTGAAAGCTCAGCGGATCAGCCTGCCCAGAATTTCTGGGTTTAAGCTGTGTTTAAAGAAGTTATAAATTCCAGTTTTGTTCTCTGTGGGAGCGCCACTGTGTCTGGAAAATTAGTGTAACATTGACTGCAGCTTGTTCCCCTCTCTGCTGTATTCATTAGCTCCCTGGGTGCCATCAGACCACGCAGGGTTTGGGGCAAGGGGAAGGAATTGCTGTCAAAAGCCTAATGCCCAGGAACAGCGTGAGAGCTCATGGCATGCAGGCTCCAGGCAGTGAGACGTGTTTCCAGCAGGGCTCTGGAGCTTCAGCCCTCATCTTTCAGCTGTGTCCAGGGTTTAAAAACATGCAAAAAAGGAGAACTGTTTTGTAAGCCTTGTTTTTAAACATTAGGAAACACCACTAAGGGGCATGAGCCTCTGCAGACATGTCACACCAGAAAAAAAGAATCTCTAAGACTGAAAGACTGAATTAAACACTCACATACTGGTGAATACTGGGGTAGATCCAAGAACAGCTAAGGGCAGGACTTATGCCTCATTTCAGCATCACTGGATGTAGTCTGGCCATACCAGTGGTTTTACTGTTTCACCCACACTAGGAGATCTTCACCAAGCATTTTCACTGCTGCTTTAACATGCAGCAACACACACAAGCCTAAACAAAGCACAACAAGCAGCATCTTCCCCAGCCCCAGAAAGGAGAACTTGACATTTCCCACCCTGGCAATCTGAGATGTCCTGGGTAGCTCAGGAGGAAGCACCACTCAGGAACAGCAAGCCACCACTTGCAGATATCAAAAGTATCATTATGCCTTTTCCAATGATGCTTGACAAGGGTGTTCTAACTAGATTTCTGTTGCAGCAGTACCCCGAGCCAGCTGCAAGGACTGTGAGCTTGAGGAAGCCAGCACTGCCAGGGAGATCCTGGAAAACCTCTGTGCCAATGATTTTGGTGAGTACAACCCCCCCCATTCTCTCAGTTGCTGCTGTTCCCTCTAGCAGCCACGTACTGGCATGGACAGAAAATGGCTGCAGCTTTTACAGCAGACGCCAGGGATTTTAGGTATTAAGCATTCCCCAGGGAAGTGGTGAAGTCAGCAACTCTGGAAGTATATAAAAGATGTGTAGATTTGGCACTGAGGGATATGGTTTAATGGTGGACCTGTCAGTGCCGAGTTAACAGTTTGACTCAATGATCTTAAAGGTCTTTTCCCACCTAAATGATTCTGTGATTCTAAAAATGGTGTTCAGTACTGGAAACTCACTTCAAATGAGAACTTTTATAAGCTCACTGCAATTACAAGGGATGGATGTGTCACCACATTACAAGAACAGCATGAAAGCCTTGCGTTGCTGTGTGATTAAGTAGTTAAGAGCTATATGGAAAGTAAATAGAACTAACATCTCTTTTTCCAACCCCTATAGCAGTGAAAATACGAATCCTGAGGAAGAACACCACAACTACCATCTCAGACTTCGACCTGGACACCTCCAGGGTGGAGGTCCTGAAACATGGTCCCCTCCTCAGAACTGAAGTCCCCGGCAGGCTCCAGCAGTGGCTGGACATAGACGCAACCTGTGTCCACAACATCATGAGAGGCACGCACACAGGGGTCTTCGTTGTAAGCGGTGAAGTGCAGAGTGACAAAGTGGTGGTGAACAAGGCCTACGCCTGGCAGAAGAAGAACAGGAACCTGCACCAGGCAGTGCGGAGGTGGAAATATCACCGCTGCCCCGACCAGGCTGGCCGGAAGGTCTGAAAGGTCTGAATTCCAGCAATAAGAAACTGCTCCCTTCCCTATGGCTAGAAAACTCCTTTCCCTGGAAGTTGGTGTTTTCGAGATGTACAGTCAATATTTTTAGGTGATTCAAAGCAGTCATAGTCCACAGATAGGGCCTCACAACACATTTACAGATCCCTGTTTTACTGAGACAGAGCTTGAGGGTGCAGGTTTAACATACTCCTCACACAAGGCTCTATAGATCCAGGACTTGCAGTGGATGGCTTTGTATAGGATCCAAGGTCACAACAAAACCAAACTGAACTCTGCAGGCAAGAGATCTCTGGTGCCAGTTTCTCCTAGATCTTGTCATCGAAGTTGATAGCCATTTCAGCTTTATTATTTGAACCAGAGCCACTGATGCTGTCCAAGTGCCTGCTTGCTTTCTGTTCAGGGAGATTAGACAAAAGTCCCCCTGACTGCTAAGAGATGCTGTTTGTGTAATGGAAAAAATACTCTTGAACAGTCTGAGATAAACTAAGGGGGAGACAACCCACCCCTGCAACGTCTGGCCCCTTAAAGAATTAGCTGTCTCTTCAGCTTGCTGCATGAGAATTGATGAGCATCTTCAGAGGTAAAAGAAACAGCTGTTCTCAGGCAGGAAAGGCAAACAGCAAAGATAGCTGAGGGCTTCTGCACAACAGGGAAAACCACTTTTTAATACCAGAAATTCAGTTTGGATGCCCAGTAATTGGGTTATCAAGATCTCACAAGAGCCTTGAGAAAGAGCAGAGCAGGAATGAGACATCAGCCATTGAAACCTCTGCTTTTGTGGGCAACAGCAGCTTTGCTTGGGACTTGGAGTGAGCCCTAATCCCAGCACAACAGCAGCTACTTGCAGCTGTGATAAGGGAAGGGGAGAGAAACATTACACAGCTGTCTGGCCTTCCTTCTGCATGCAAAGACAGAAAAGGTTGAAAAAGTCAATCTCGCCAAGTTCTCTGCAGCTCACTCTCACCCAGGTAAGCAGGGACTAGTTCTCTGCTGTAGCTCTACAATCCAGATCAGAGAGCAGAAAACAGCAAATCCCCAAATAAAGAAACAAGTTGGATTTCTACGGCCTAACAAAAATTAAGTGGAAAGTTTTCCACACTGGATTAAACTTGGGAAAGGGGAAAAACAGCTTTTCTGTGTGGTTCATGCTGCCTGAGGTCTTGGTTGTGGGCAGTCATCCGCTTTGATGGAGACACATTGCCTCCCTCTGCTTGTAAAGCACACCAACAACCCGTGATGTGATCTCTTCAGCTTCAGCGTGGGCTGAGACGAGCCCTCAGATGCTCACACTGAAATTCAGCTGCGCTTGACATTTGTGCAGCAATTACTTCTACTCCCTGAGGATCTGAAGAAAAACACAGCCAGATTTCCTAGGTTTTATTCCTCCCTGCTACCTTGTCTTGCAAACTGCCATCCAATCCACAGAATCCACTGTCAAGTAGTCCTGGCAATGGCAGCATCTTCTGAACTATGTTTGGAAAACACACCAGAACATATAAAAGCTCTGAAGGTTGAAAACGCTTTGCCTGATATTTGTTTTCTATTAATAGGATTATTTGATCACTAATGTTGCCTAACTAAAAAGTGCACAGATGGTCTGACTTATGAGCTTTAGAAAAGATGTCTCGTAGCCAGAGGCGGGGGAAAAAATAGGGCAGGGACTTTTTCATAGCTCCATGAAATACATCTGGGTTCAATGCAGATGACTTACATTTAAAAGAGAAACCACAAGTTCCCCTATGGTACCGGTGCCATACTCCAAAGCACAGAGCTCACATTAAGTCATAAATGAGCTGTCCATTGCTTTGGTCCCACTACAGCCCAAAGAAAAGATCACAGACCAGCCACTTATTTCCTTAAATAGGCTCTCACATACCACAACACTTTGTGTTAAGTAAAATCTCAGGAAATTTAAGAGTCCTTGTTTGCTAGTGACTTCTGGGTTTAACACAATCAAGTTAAATACACACTTCCAGACATAAAATAAATCAGGGGTATTCTTAAACCAGATGATTTAGATTGGTTCTGTTTGCATAGATAGAGAAGCCTCTGGAAGTCTTTTAAAGTCAGAGCTGGCTCCTGGCAGGTTTATCTGGGAAATAAGAGCTGTCTTGCTTGAAGTTTCTAAATAGGGGCCTTCTTATCAGAGACGAAGGAGAACAGACTCTGTGGGTCAATGTCTGTCAGACACCATCCTCAGGGAACGAAGCTTCCCCTGGAACCAATGGTGGTGCCGGAGTGACAAGTTAAAAGTTGTGGGATTACTGCTGCCAGGACCAACCTGCCTCTGAGCAGCTTCAGCACCATCCTCACAGGCCAGGATCAGCTCTTGTACTTAACTGGTACCTGTAGGGCAGAGAAGGTGGAAACAGTTTTCCCAAGTGAAAACCAGAAACTGTGGTTCTCGTGATGGCACTGGGTTTGTGATTGCTGTGGGGTGTCAGCTCCGGGCTGGTGTGTCAGACAGAAACCCACTCTGAAATTTGCAAACCATAAGTACAACATATGTGGAGATGCCAAAAGAACTCTATATATTTCTTCCAGATACTTATTGCATTGAGTTTAGTAAGAACCCTACCTGATTTATGGCCAGGCTTTCAGTGCCTACATTCCATTTGCAATTGGAAAAAACCCTCTTTATGTATTATTGAGAAAACATCTAAAAGACTCTCAATGTTGGTTTTCAGATAACAGGTTTTCTTTGACGTTGCAGTAGTAGGATTTTTGTAATCATCTGTACCCCAAAAATCAATTTGTATATTCTCAGTGGATGTCCAGAACACAAGAGTTCAATTAATGAGACTTTACCAGTCATCACAGAAAGGTAAAGGTTTTAAAACATCTGGAAGAAGGATGTTGTGTGGCTGCTTATCAGAGCACTCAGAAATATACGTAAATCTGGAATAAGATGTAAAATGGTGGCAGACATTAAATCTGTCAATTCCCCTGTCAGTCATTTTCTCAGCACTGAAGCACCAACACTAAATTGCTTTATCACCATTCGTTACCAAAACTTTGGGGATCTCTTGCACATTCCTAATACTGAGAAGCTTCTTCAAGGTCCTCTTCAGCGATCTGCTGCCTGTTCATGGAATTTTAAAGGGAATCTGGAAAACCTGGAAAGGTTTATCTTCCAAATCTTTCTAAGTAGACCAGCCAGAAAAGTCACTCCTGCAAATACCGTATCAAAATGCCTTGAACAGAATCACACTCGTTATAAGGCAGCGCCGAGGAGAAGCGAATATGGCAGAAATAGTTTCCCCCAGGTAAGGCAGCGGGAGGGAGGCAGGACCCCCCCATCCTCGGAACCCCCATCCCTGCCGGCCGCTGCCAGCCGGGAACGGCGGGCACCGCTCCCGCAGCCCCGAAACCGGGTGACGGCCGCGCTGACACCGCAGGGGAAGGGGGAGAGGGGCCGATCCGCCCGCTCCCGGCGTGCCCGGTGCCCGTCGCTGCGGGGCCGGTACTCACCGAAGAGCAGCGGCTTGAGGCTGAGGGTGCGCACGGCGTGGACCCTGCCCGGCACCAGCTCCACCCGCTGCGTGTGGCCCACCTGCGGGGGGAGAGCAGCGGTGAGCGGCGGCCGCAGCCCCGGCCCCAGCATCACCCCCCAGGCGCGGCCTTGCCTTGATGCCCTCGAGGCGAGGGAGAGCGCGGGCGGGCGGAGGCGGCGGTGGCTGGGGAGCGGCGGGCGGCCCGCCGGGCTCTCCGGCGCTGAGGTGCACGAAGAGCAGCAGCCCCAGCACGTTGAGGACGTAGAGGTGGGCGAACACCATGAGGACGAGGAAGTACGGCCGCGAGCACACGGGCCTCGGGCGGCCGCCGGGCGGGCCGGGCAGCGGGGGACCCTCCGACCGCGAGGCTGCCGGCGCCGCCGCCGCCATCGCGTCCCCCCCGGCCCGCCAGGCCTCGCAGCGTCACCACGGCAACCGGCCGGCGTGCTGCGTCACCTCGCCGCGGGGGCGTGGCGATGGCGGCAAAGAGCCCCCGTCCCATCCCATCCCATCCCGTCCCGTCCCATCCCATCCCATCCCCTCCCGTACCATCAAGAGCCAGGACACCTCCGGAGTTAGAAATCACGATTTATTTCAAATAAACCATGGGCACACCGCTGGCAAAATGTCTCCCGGGTAGTTTTTCTGCCCCTGGCCCTCTCCGGTGCCTGCAAAGGAAAGCAAGGGGCAGCAGCACTCCGTTAGGGTCACCCCCAGCCTGGAGCAAGGGAAGGCATTCCCAGAACAAGTGCCAGATTTAAAAATAAAGTTCTATTTTATTATTTTTTCCCCACTTGCTTAAAAATTCATAAAACTTGAGAATGCGAGAGTATAGTACAGAAACCTCCTGCAGCCCCAGCCCTGCAAAGGCAGGAACAGCAGTCATGCAGTTCGTGGTATCCATAGAAAACATTTTGTTACAGTCTGGGAAGCCTGAGGACTATTAGAGATGAGGCAGTCAATGTACTAACACGAGCGAAACTGAAATAAAGAGAATGGGATGCAAGGATGGAGGTGTCAGACTGGTGTGGGGACCGGAAATGGGTGGGAAAACTAAAAGTTGTAGCAGTAACAGACCAAAGGGAAGCTGTACCTGGGAATTAAGGGCTCCTGAGATGCCTTCTACTCACCTACATTCATAGAATCATGGAGTGGACCTTAAAGCTCATCCAGCTCCAAACCCCTGCCACAGGCAGTGACACCTTCCACTAGCCCAGGTTGCATTCCTTCACCATCCTCATAGTGAAGATTTTATTCCTAGTGTCTAACCTAAATCTATGCTCTTTCAGCTAAACCATTTCCCCCATGTCCTGTCACTACATGCCGTTGTAAAATCATGTACCCTCACTGGCACATAAAGAGCTGTGTTCCTACTAGAGGAGAAAAACATGGCCTCATCTTTTGGTGTTGAGAATTCCAGTCTCCTCCCTGTCACCTGCCTCGCTGGCAGTGTAAGTCACTCCACACAAGGAGTCAGCAGTTCCCATGCTCTGCAGGTTTCATTCCAGAGCCTATGACTTTCTGTATGACACTACAACAGCAGTCACTCACCCTGCCCAGGCTGCATATCAGTCCTGTTGCGTTCCAGAGTATGCAAACAGGATCTGTGCATGCAAAGCAGGACTTCAAGCACCTTCAGAACAAGTGTTTTGATTTCTTTTCGAATAAATGGAACTGGTTTCAGAAAATTAGAAGAATTAGGGGGGACACTGTGCAATAATTATTACTGTTCCTTAGCAAAGCATCGTGGCAGCCTGCTCAGAAAGTCTGGCCACAGCTGTATGGTTGGGCTTGTCTATAAACAAGGATTCATAGCAAAGCATTTTGTGGGAGAAAGGGAGGAAGGGCAGCAGGCGGGGAGGGAGAGAAACAAAACCCCATTCTTATCTAGCTCAAAGCAGGACATAACAGCAGGGAGAGTTCTTTGGGATTAGGGAACTCAACATACTTGTTCTGCAAAATCTGGTGTTGTGACAGTTACATTTAGACAAGAACAACAGCAGCTTTTATCCTAATTAGTACTTTGCACATTACAGTTTTAAAGAACAGTTTAAACATTGATTCTAGGCACTGCAAACTGCTGGGTCTTGGCAAGCCTTACGCCATGCTGTCCCTTCCCCTGAGTGCCGTGTGCCCAGACTTTGACAGTCCTTTGGGAAAAGGAGGGGAACAGAGAGTCTGATCTTTAGAATATACAGGGCACAAAGAGGCTGCTGCTGGGGAGCAGAGGACAGAATGATGTCAGGAGGCAGTGGCTGGAGCAATGACAGAATACAAAGACCATGGTTATGGAGCCCTCTTCCACAACAAGCAGCACTGCCACCAGAAACCACAGGCTCCCTCCCGGTCCCTACCCCGCTCCCTGGCTCCAGCTCTGCAACCCCACTCTACCTTCAGCTGCCTCTGTTATAACTCCCACTCCACTGCCAGCAGCTCCTTGGCAGTGAATTCCTCCATTCTCTGAGGATACATCCTACACCAGGGAAGGCAGGGAGGAAGGAAAGGGCCTCTCAGTTTGAAACGTTCTGCTGTGTACTAAAAGCACAGCCACAGCATTAGCTCCTACAACAGCTACTCCTCTTGTAACTGCTTGTTGAAATGCATCTGTCCAGTTACAACTGCTGCAAATCATAGAAACCCAGGATGGTTTGTGTTGGAAGGGACTTTAAAGCTTATCCAGTTTCAACTCCTGCCACGGGCAGGGACGCTTTCCACTAGAGCAGGTTGCTCATGTCACAGGTATATGAAAAAGGTTCCAACAGTTCGCTTATTCTGACATGCATTAATTTAGCGCTTCCACTCCCCTCCAGTTTAATCTTTACCAAGTGACATTGTATAAGAGTAGTACAGGGATGCATCAAAAGCAACACTTCCATATACAGCATGGAAGACAACCCCATGAGTTCCCCACAGAGGTGAAGATTTCCTCAGATCAGACTCCAGCTTCACCTTACTGGCTGCAAACAGCATGTTCCTGGAGCAGGTGACATACATGCCTGTGAAATCTTAGCATGAGGCCTGCTTCTTGCAGCAAACAGGCAAAGCTCAGCATTCAAGTAAACCTTTTCCATGTTAACCCCTATTAAGATGAACTAGGTTTTCATATTTTTATTTTAGTGTATATTTTACATTAGAAAAAAGAATGTTAATAAAAAAGCTCCACATGCTCCTAACAACCAATTTTTCTGATAAGTCCCCACCAGTATCAATACTAATATACAAATAAATTAATTTTGCTAATTTTTCTGCCTCGCTTGGTGCAGGCTCTGCACAAGCAGTGCACCTGTATTCAAGTGTCCATCCACATTGCCAACATGGGCCAGGGAGTGTGTTGTACATAATTCCTTCCTCCTCATAATGTAGCAGTGTTTAGTCTCATCCTCATGAACGGGATCAGATTTTCTGAGCCATGTTACCCAGCAGGCACAAATAATCTTTACCAGGCTGCAAGGCACTGTTATAACATCGATTGTTTCACTCCTCAAAAGCCCCAAGCCTCGATTAACAACTGTATGCTACTATTCTCTCATCACTCACTTTGGCAATACAACATCCTCCCCACAAAAACAAGTAAAGCAAAAAATCTATATGGAAGACCTAAAAATTCATCAAATGCAGAATCTGACCTGACTCTAGGCATATTCCCCAGTGTAGGTCTCTCCCCTACAATTCCTCTGTTTGCTTTTGTTGGTTTAACAAGATTTTGCACATTTGTTTGACAAGAAGAGATGTCACATGTCATTATCCTAAATCACAGCCACTGCTGGTACTGTTGGGTCAGACACAGCAGCAGCCACTCTTAACACCAGCCACTCTCCTCGTGCAATGACAATGCTATAATGCCCTGGTTAAAGGAGCATTGGGAAATAGCCAAGATTTTGTATTCTCCTTCAGTGCCTAGGAGGATTTTTGGGTCAGAGGAAAGGAGAGGGGGGGTAAAAGCCCATTAGATATACAAGCAGATTAAGGAAAAACACTCCACTGCCAATTTACTTTTAAAAAGGGTTGTGTGTTATTCTAAGGTTTGTCTGTATAATTGTACAACCGTTGAAAATTACATAAATTGTAATGATCTAATACTATTAACAGCCATTCAGAGAAAAACTCCCTCCCCTTCAGAAACCATCAAGGGCAGGAGGGAAATGTCCCAAGAAATATGCCAATCTGAACTCTGGCCTCTAGCCTGGCAGAAACAGAAAAAGAAAGATAAAAGAACAAACTGGACTAAGATGTGGTGTTTGCATGTGTCTGACTTGCAAGGGGAGGGGTGACTTTGTCCTTGGCCGTGTTATCCCAGAGGCAGTGCCTGCTTATCCTGGTGAAGCTGCCATCACTTCACTCGTTGCTCTCACCCCTGCACTTTGTCACTTCCTCTTGACTTATGTGTCATGGAAGTCTTTCAGCAGGGTCCTCCGTCTCTGCTCTGCTATGTGCATCTGATTCTCTAAGTCCTGGTAAAACAGAAGGTAGAAACTGTCAGCACAAGTTCACCAGAGAAGAAGAGCTCATTTTCTTTAGGGAGAGACTAAGCTCCAGCCTGAGAAGCACCAAGCTTCATGCACCACATGCACTCCGGATCACAAGATTGCAGATCCTTTTCCCTTTGGCAAGGGCTCCCTCTGCAGTTACCTGGCTCCTACTCTGTTTAGAAAGCTACACACTTAAGGAATCTGCTCTTCACCAGAGGGTTACATGCAGCTTCCTCTAGAGCTTTGCTGGTCCTGTTTCAGTCTGCAGGAGATTTGCTGCAGCCCTCTCCCATTAGGCAGTGAGCACTTCACTTCTACATCTGCTGGCTAAAGGTGTCTTTCTGGATGCAGTTTCTCAGAATCCTCACTTTAATGCCTTAGCAGTGTGAAGGCCAAACAAAATCTGGCCAACAGGCTCAAGCAAGCAGAACACTCACCCCTCTGTCATAGCTGTCTGCTCGCTCCACCTTCCATGAGAGATTTTCAATTTCAGCTTCCAGCTGGGCCTGCTGGTATTCAAACTGCAGAAGGAAAAATCGGAGACAGCAATAAGAAACTAGTTTAGTGGAGCAGTTTCATACCACACACTACACTTGAGAGCAGACAAATGTGTTCTGCTGACAGTTGTGCTGGCAAAACAGGTTTGTGCCTCCTCCTTATCCACCTTCAGCTAGACAGCATCACTCCTTCCAGCAGCTTCTTGTGTAAGCATTTCCCAACCTGCACCACTGAAAATTAATCCAGTTAGCCCAAAAACACCGCAAGTGACAGATAACTCCTCACTCGGCTTATTTTGCCACAAACAGGTCACAAAATGCTCTTGTGAGCAGCTCTGCAGGTAGAGCAGAGGAATATTAGGCAGAAGTTCTTCCCTGTAAAGGTGGTGAGGCGCTGGCACAGGGCACCCAGAGAAGCTGTGGCTGTCCCATGCCTGGCAGTGCCCAAGGCCAGACTGAACAGGGCTTGGAGCAACCTCCTATAGTGGAAGGTGTCCATGTGCGTGGCAAAGGGTTGGAACTGGATGACCTTTAAGGTCCCTTCCAACACAAACCACTCTGTGTTTCTGTGTGACTGTTAACCACTGCTGGGAGCAGTAACTTGTTGCACTGGCACAGTCAGATCCAGCAGAGAACATCTGTCCACAGCCTCAGAGAATACACATGATGTTGTGGGGAGAGACTGGGTAACAGGTTTTACTGGACAACTGAGTCAAAGAAACCACCTCTTCAGTGATTCTAGGGTTATTTTTGGACTTGTCCAGCCTGTGGTATGCACCAAGCCAGCAAGAAACTTACAGCAGGAATAAAAAGCAAAGCTACACCCTGATCCAAGTCTGGAAAAGCTAGTCTCCAACAGCTCTTCATATGAAATATGGCCCACCGCACTCTGGTAAGTCTTACCAAGGAATAAATGCACACTTCCAGCCTCAAAACATTCTGGATAAATTGCTTGTTAGTGGAAGTGCAGTGAAGTGCCCTGGGAAAATAATGTAATGTATCAGAGGACTGAGTTGCTGGTAACTCAAAGTGAAGAGGAAAGGTGCAAAACCACCTATTATTTGTCCTGTCCTTACCTCAAACTCAGCACTTTTATGTCAGACACTGCCAAGCTCTGGAATGCAGCCCAGCATGCTGCCAGCTACAGCACAAAAAGTTATCAGCACAGAAAGAGCAAAACTTCTTACCAGTTTCTTTCTGGGACCAGATTCCATGTAGTAGGCATACGGGTATGTGTACTGCAGGGTGTAACGACACTGTTGGGGAGCGGGAGGAAGAGAGAGAAAAGAAGGACAAGAGTCTCAGACTTGGAAGCCAACACTGTCATATTTGCGTGACCACTATAGGCTAAGAGGCCACCTTCTGACACAGACAACTGGGCACTTCATGGTGGAATTTCCTCTATTTTCCTTAGAGGAACTTGTGCAGTTAAAGTATAACTTCACAGAGGTGACTTCCGAATGATTTTTGGTCAATGATTCGTGTCCTAGACCAGACGTACTGCCCCACATACCCACAAGCTCTAAATTCCCTTCTTCAGTGCTGTGAATTTAGCACTCTGGTGTGTGCTCTCTGTGACAACCAGGACACCACTACTTACCTTTGCAAGTAGTTTTGCAGCATTTTGTAGGTATTGCCAGTCTATCCATGTTCCCAAGTTGTTCATAACTCTTTCTTGAATTTTCTCCTGGATTCGTTGGTACGTCTGCGCCTCCAGCTGTAGGCTTTTGTTGTGGTTCTCCCACTGCAAGGGGTGAGGGATGGGAGACAGGGAAAGACAAAAATGGCATGAGACCAGAGTACTGCTGCTGTAAAAGCACAAGCTCTAGCAAGCAGAAATTGAACTGTGGCAGAAGTCCAGCAAGGCAAGACATGCTGTGGGAAAGAACAGCCAGGCAGCACCTCCAGCAGCAAGTGATGGAGGCTGTGTACAACAGACTGACAGCAGCAAAGAGCAGGGAGCAAACCCAGCTCCTCAGACTGGGAATGCCCTCAGGTCACACAACGACCTTGTGTCTAACAAGATGAATACTAATGGTGATTCCCCTACTTAAAGGATTTCTATAGGAATATCAAGAGTTTAACATTTAACACAGGCTTAGTGAACTCCAATATCCGTGTGCACATTGTAAACATGGACATTCCCTAAAACCTATTGGTCTGGAGAGCCAGGAATGAACACATGTTTTATCACAGGATTTGGCTCATGGTGTGAAGAATAAACTCATTTTAAGGGGGAAACTGAAATGCAGCAGCATTTAATCTCTACCACATTCTCTTCTAGAGATACTGCTCTAGAATTGCACTGTATGGCCAGGTGCATCGAGGCTGCTGTGTGGACAGAGATGCTCTGACTGCAGCTTTTAACTATGTGATTAATATGAGGGAAACTTTGCTACAGCCACTGGAGCTTTGACCATGGCAGAGCTGGTTTAGTCTTTGTCTCTATAAAGACAGTCTACAACAAAATGAAGTTCCCTGGATCCTGGAAGGAAATGATTGGAGCAATATCTATCTACTGCAGCAGCACTCAGCCTGCAGGAAAATGGTACAGTGGCACACAGGTAATACTTATTTCCTCTAGCACAAGGAAATACAGGACCAAATGTGATTTGCTTTGGGTACAACATCACTGGTTTGGATGGGACTCACAGGGCAGGATTTTGAGTGACAAAACAAACAGGGCCTGAATATTCTGCACAGATTCTCTTTGGGCAGTTTTTTGCACGGAGATTGCTGGCAATGACCTTTGCACCAGGCAGGGAGCATTAAAAGGCTACAGCAGCTCTGGCCAAGGAGATGTCTCCTACCCTCTCAAAATAGAACAAGTACTTCTTAAGGGCCTCCCTGGCCTGTGCTTGCTGACTCTGGTTTACAATATCAGGATTCTCTTTGTACCGACTGCATTCGTAGTACTCGCTGCCATGAGTCTTCCAGTCTCCCAGACACATCCAGCAGAAGTCTGCAGAAAACAGTGAAAAACCCACTGTGATACACAGGAAAAAACACCTCCAAGAAAGAAAAGCTTCAGGAGACACAGCCCATCTGTTCTCAGATATCTCTGCTAAGCCAAGAGACATATACATTTTGTACCATCTTGCATAACGGAACACAACAGTGAGCCACAAATACCAGCCTGTCTTGAAGACTTTCATTGTACAGCCTCCTGAGCAACTATGGAAAGTAAATCCTGAAGTGCTGCATCCTGTACACCAGGACCAATAGGTAGAACTGCACCTGGACTCTGCACAGGCTGTCTGTCAGTCTAGATTAAAGAAGAGGCAAGCTGCAATCTTATTTGTGAGTTGCATCCTCCCCATCACAGACATACTGCCCCATGTGCACCTCTGGCTGAATAAAACATGATCAAATGCAAAAGTGAACTAACTCATACAAAAGAAACTCTGCCCTCAGTTCTCTCAAGAGGGGAACTACCCAACTAACTTCAGAGATCAGTGGTTTATGACACTTCAAGTTAGGAACTGCTGAATTGGGAAGAAAGTAGAGGAAAGAGAGCAATAGCAACACCCATGTGAAAGTTTCCTGCTTTAAGACTGAGGCTGTGGCTGTTTTACTGGGAAGGAAAAAGAAGGAGATTAAGTTGCTACAATAGGAATCACTTCTGTGTTACTCATAATTGTATGTCCAGAGATCACCAGCCTTCCCAGCTACTAGTCCCTGTGGTACCTTGGCATTTGTCTGCTCACCCTTGTCACAGAGCTTCATCAAAGCACATCCAGTGCTGCTGAGCACCCCAAAGCAAAGAAAATGAGAGAAGACAGTAATCTTCAATCATCTTCCAGAGAAGGTATTACAATATCTCCTAGTGGCACACTTCACTGAGAGGGCTGAATACAAACTATATCGCTCCAAGGCAACAGGAATTGATTCTACCATGAAAACATAAGTGCAAGAACAGGCTGTTGTTCTGTAGGATCACACAATTGGTCAAAGATGCTCAGGCTGCTAATTGCACAGCAGCAGACTGAGAAGTCCAGCAGCTGACATTACACACAACGATTCACAGCTCCTGCAGTTTCAGCTGGGTTGAAGCTCATTATTTCCATCACTAAGCAGAAGGGCTTAAAGCTGATCTGAGTAAATGGTTCAGTTTTGCCAGTATTTTCAGTGGATGACAATTATATGGAAAGCATTTAATATGCTCCTCTGAGATGGAGTCCACTGCTAATACTATGGCAGAGATGGAGACTTCTCGGTAGAATGAACATGTCAGGGAGAAGGAACCAAACCAGCACTGAATCAGAACACAGCTGAGACCACAGCCAGTGGGAAAAATATACAAAATAAAGGCATCACACACCAGTCTGTAACTAAAATCCTGTTCACCTCTGACTTGGGGGAAAAACATTTCAGTCAATGTTCACAATTTGTCCCATATCGCAAAAGAAAAAAAAAAAGAGAAAAGAACATCACCACTAACAAGCTCTGCAGAGAAAATTTCCTCCAAATCCAACTTACCATGCTTGCACTTGGAGCATTGCTGAAAAAAAGAAGACACAGGAGGCACTGGTTAGTGAAAAGTGTGCGGGGATAAATATTTGCTTAGAAGAAGGAAGGTCTGATGTGTTTGGGAAATTGCTCACCATGTGATTACAGCCTCCATTCTTTTCAATACAGATATTGCACTTGGGACACTGCAGAAACAGAAGCATTTGTTAGATACAACTCTGCCTCTAGCAGCCTTCTGCAGAATGACAACACTTGTGATTGTTCCCCCCCTGCTTTTCTTTTTATATATATGCATAGGCATATATGACAAAATTAACATACATACATCCTGCCTCCCACCCATTCCTGACAGCTCCATTTAAAAAGGAGCTAACACAACTGAAGCTTATGGCCCATTAGCACTGTCATGTTTGTCATTCGCTATGGTAGAACAAGTGCCAGCTAAGAACTGTTTTGAAGTCAGGCCACAAAATCCCCAAAAGACACGAGAAGTTCTAATTTGCAGACAGCTCATGTAGAGGATATAGGTAGTGTATCTATGATTTTAGAAAACAATTCTACAGGTAGAGTGCAGAGTATGTAACACTTCTTTTTCTTTGGTCTAAATCTACTAGAAGCACCCCAGTTTCTCATTCACAGACTTCATCTACTCCATTTTGCTGTCCTTACCAAATCAAGACTTTATCTCCCTCACCTTCCAGTTCACAGTACTCTAGAGTTCAAGTTTAAACATTACTAGTGCCTTATTTGGCACTGACTCTGCTCTTACTACACTCTCTCCTTCCTACATTTAAATACATCTTCACTGATCATTTCAAAGTTCTATCACAGGACCTAGGGAGCTGTGAGGATCTACAGTCTGTGAAAAAGCAGCATACAATGCTATGTATGCGCAGAACTGTATCTCGCTTCCCAGGCAGCACTCGAGGACAAGAAAAAACATGCAGGTGCTTGCCCTTACATCTTTAGTGTGAGCACTGATGTAGTTGGCTGTTTCGGAGTCATCTGCACACTTGGTGAGCCATTTCCGAATAGTAGCACAGTCTGTGGGTGCGTGGTACATCTGCCGACACTTAAAGCTGAACAGGGGGAAAAAAAAAGACACATTGATTTCCAAGGAATGGCTCAGGAATTGAGGTTTTCCTGATGACCAAAATCTGGGAGGCCAAGCGAGGATAAGGGAGGCAAATGTACTTGCGTATTACTGGAGTGCAAAGAGCAAGGCTGAACTCCAATAAGCCCCCACCCTCTTGTGCAGAACCTGTACTCAGGGTGAGAGCAAACTGAGGCATTCCCTGACACATCTCTCCCTGGACCCTACCTATGTCTGCTCTAACATGACTGCAGAGGCCCGGGGCGTACCAGTGACCTTACAAGTAGCCTGACTCCAGTGGTAGATATCAGGCACCTGGCACTAGCATGACCTAACCAGTCCCAGGTGAGTAAGGGCCATTTATGTGGAGATACCAGTAAGCTGGGTCTTTAAACCAGTATGTATTGTGCTCCACATTCTCAACAGCAGTGATTCTGGAGTACCAGGAGCAGAAGACATTTCAGCAGCCCACAAGCTATCTCTTTTATCTGGTCCCATATACACTTGAAGTCAGATGAGGAACATTAGCATTCCCATTCAGCAGAGTATTCTTGCATGAGCCTCAAAACACACCAGACGCTCTGGGAGTCAAAGGCTTGTAAAAAAAACTCAATACCAGCAGACAGTGGTGAGGCCTCCACATCCATTACCAGAATCTCTACCAGTCACTATGTCTGTACCGAACTTTGTAACCTAGCCAAGATAGGAGAATGGCAGAACCCCTTCATTACTCAAGCCCTGCATTCCCTGGTTGTCAGAGCACCCAGCTCCCAAGGAGTTTGTGGAGCAAGGGGATGGCTGACCACCTGCAGAAGTCAAACCCAAGTATTTAATTCCTCAAGCTAACTTAAGTTACAAACAACTCCAGCAAAGCATTTGAGATGTTTCTACACTCTAAATCTGCTGGCAAACAAATGGAGTAGCTCTGAGGACAGCATACACTTCCCCCATGATCTTTAAGCTTCTCTGCTTCTTACCAGAAGACCTCATTGCAACGATTGCACTGCACTCGTCGGGCTTTTGGCTCTTGTACCTGTATAACCATAGGGCAATCTGCACCAGGACACAGCTGCAGCTGATAATGGCTCTGTGAACATATCAAGGTGGTAAGATCAGCAGTGGGTGCAGAAGGGCATTATCTATGCAAGTTTCACCACTCCTGTCCTCAAAACCATATAAGTCAATTATCTCTTGTTGAAAGAGTGAAAACTGTCACCAGGTTTTGGTTAACAGAGCAGATAAACCTCTTCCACATTAGGAGAAGGAGTGCTACTTACAGCCTGTCCAGGACAGGGAATTCAAATGAAGTGTTACAGACCAAGTAAGAACAGCAACACAACCCTAAGACCCCATCAAGTTACTGAACAAACAATTTTACTCCATTTGAGCTCTTTCCCCACCCTCTCCTCATGCTGCAAAATGTATTCAGCTGCTCTCCTGCGGTGGCTATTCCCTCCCAAAGGGTCTCTTATTGAAGAGAGGTGACACTGCTCTTTCATGCTGCTTCTTGAGTTCCCAGTTACCAGACTGTTCCTGCACTTTCAACCTTAACAACTGCTTTAATTTCAAAACACATAAAATTTTACTGAAGAAGCCAATTCAGTTGGGGCACACTAAGATGAAGGACTTGTTTTAGGTTCCAAAAAATATCTATGCGAGAGCAAGAAGGACTTTAAAACTCTGACTGAAGTTCTCAGCAGCAACATTCTGAGAATTCTGAAGCACCAGCCAAGGAGTTAGTGGGTGACCTTAGAGCTAAATGTACTCTGGCAACCTGCTGGAGCATTTCGTCAGTGAGACTGTCCTACATGAGCAGCCACATCATGTTTCTCAGGGACACTTTTGCTGCAGTTACTGCAGTTCTAATCAAAGATGCAAGACACTTCAAATGAGATTTCTGCAAGTCATTGGTGAATTGACTGAAAAAACACACGTACCTCCACATAATCCCTGAAGAGGTAGCGCCTATATTTGTCTTTCAGTTCCTCACTAGGCAGCAATGGAAACACAAAGTCTTCTGGTGTCCGAAGTAGGCAGTCCTGAGCCATGCAGGAGACCCCTGAAAAAAGGAAAGAACCAGTTAGTTTAGTACCAGTTAGTTTAGCACAGTGCAACTTAGACTAAAAAGTGAATGCAAACAGAGCATTCAAGGCAGTTTCCTAGGTACCATCTGTTGTTGTAGCAAGAGGGACACAACTGTGAAACAAATCTATCAGAGCTGCTGAAAAGCTGAAGCCCAGCTGTCTTCACCAAAGGATGACAGGATCACATGTGCATCCAGAACCAGGAAGTGCTTCAAACAGTATTCACAAGGTCAGATACTTCAAGTATAAAATTGCATGTTACTGCCATGCCAGCATGAAAGACAGGCTAGGAAAAGCCCAAAGCAACTCTGGCAGCTATGGGCTTCTACCCAACACAAAGTAAGCATGATTGCATCCCCAAGCACTCCAGAAGCAGTGCAATGATATATCATGAGAGAGGCAAACTCCAAAGCAGCAGATTTGCACCTTCTAATCTAGCCAGGAGTAGAGCTTTCCTGGTGGTGGTATGTCAACACTAACCAGGGATTATGGAAGGACCACTAGTTCAAGTCAAGTTTGTCACAAATTCTCATTCCATGCTCCATTTTCTCATTACTGAGATGCTTTAGACCAATTCAGCCAGTCAGCATCAGAATGGCCAACATGGCAAACACAGACCCAGCACCATATCCACCTTGAACTCACCGACTCCAACACCATCCTTGACGAGCACTGTGCAATGTTGCTCCCAACAGCTGCGACAGAACTGGTGCTGACAAGCCAGAGAGAGCAAGTTCTCCTTCCGGACAAACTGCATGCACACAGCACAGTGATGGGAGGAATGTACCATTGCCTGGGAGAGAGACAAACCAGCATTACAGTGAAAGCATCCCAGCTCTGCCAGGGAATTCTCACCTCATCCACAGGCACCTTCATTGTGACAATGGTCTCTGATGAGCTGCAGGGCAGAACAGGTTCAAAAGGAGCTGCTGTGTTGGGATGCTGCATTGCGCTTCTCAAGAACTTCTTTAATCTCACAGAGCACAACAAATCAATGGTCACTGAACAGCTCCTGCCTCTAATATAGTGCTACCCAGAACTCACCTTTACTTTTCTGGTTCTTACTCTTACCTTGTTTGAAAAATAAGGAAATACATCATGTTGTCCTTCCCTGAATTTACTGATACTGTTAGCTAGGTCAGACTCTATCATTGTTCCACAGGCCCTGGAGAGCAGCTAGAGCTGCAAGCAGGCTTAGCAGTGCCCTTTACTGGACAATTATTTTTGGGTAAGAGGAGAGGCAACAGAAGCTGCAGTGCGTGTACAGAGGAAAGGGAGCTTGACGACCATCATCTCACATCTCTTCTGTGTATGCCACATTTGGCAAAGCAGACATCATCCCTTCAGCTGAAAAGGATTAGAGGGCTTGTTTCAAGTCAGGCATAATTCTGCTATAGCTGCACCAAACCACTGAGAAGCAGCCTGAATCTCCTCTTGGGTAGCACTGAGCTAGTCCCTCGACAACAGATCTAGCCTTCAACACCTCTCAGCTCACCTTTGGGACCTGAAGAACTGGGTCTAGCACAGCATCATCAAAAGAAAGTCTCTACAAACCTGTTTGTTAGCAGGAGTTTATCTTCCTATTTCTCCTTTCAAAGAGAAGTCATACAATCACTTCTCATATACTTAAACCTTTGCTACTCCTGAAGAAGCTTGTGTGATCTTGTGAGACAGCAGCCACCAGTTTCCATGCCACAGCTGCAAAGAAGCAGCTGCATGATCCACAGCCACACACTGTTGGAGAGCAGGACTACATGAAAAAGGAAATAATGTGACTCTGTTCTCAATGGCCTCACCTATGGACCAGAACAAGACTCACTGAGTCTGCAACTGTGCTGACTGCCTGGACCAACTGCTCTTCTTGAACAGCACACGCACTGCCTCAACCCCTCCCGAGCTGAGCCACTGAGCTCACCACCATAGCTTCTCCATACAGTTGCCCTACAGACACTCAGTAGGAGCATCTGCCCCCAAACTATCATCATCCTGCATTAGGAGCTGAAGCACAGAGCAACTTGCTCCAGCACGTACAAAAAGACTGGAACAAATTACCTACCAAACCAAGTTTGTCAAGACCTTTTAACTGTAATCTCTCCCTAAAGTGAAATCATCATTGCAGTGGAGAGTACTTAAGTGACATCTGATACAAGATTCAGACGTATCTCAAAACATATGGACCAATTTGCAGGTATGTCAAATAACAAAGACTTTTTCTGGACTCTACGCAGATACTTTGAGTCCATGAAGCTTACTCCTGTCAGCTATTTTAGATGCTGAATCAGGTTTCCAAAATCTCCCCTCTCCCCCAACCCAAGGAGAGTTTCTCAGATGTAATATTTTACCACTCAGAATCTGTCACATGGCAACGTGTTTCCTTTGGGTAACTGTGGATTGTACCAAAACACTCACTGTGAATGAAACCTGTAAACATGCAACAGTTTCTATTTAAAGAGGGGAAAAAAAGAACATCTAAAGACTTGTATAGCCCTGGCTGCAAAACACAAGCTGTTGGTTCAAACAGCGCCACTGACTGGCTCAGCAGCAACAGCACTAGGAGATTTGGCTTAAGGATTCCTGAGCAAAAAGTCGTAATAATATGGAAAATAATAATAATTATCAAAAAGTCTGTGTTCCAGTCACAGAAAAGCTCTGTTCATCCTGTGCAGCCAGAGCTTCCCTTTAGTGTCTTTTACAAAGACAGCATAACTAGAACAGGTAGCCAAGCCCACGCACTCTGCTCCTTCCATTGTGTACCAGCACTCATGCCAAAAAGCTGATCTTAATTTTCTTGAGGCAAGTAATTCTTGAACAATGCTCGTTAAATGTCAGACACCTCTTGAATGTGTTCTCATTTAAAAAGTAAACCCAGCATTGAGTTAAGGTGCTGGACCTTAGTTTGTGAAGGGTTAACATGGGTCAGATTATGCCATTAGTAATGCAGTCCTCCAGTGAGGTGGGTCAGAGGTGTCTGCCAAGGGAACAGACCAAAATAGTTAGCATACTTACATGTTTGGATGAGGTGGGCTGAACTCTTGCTTCTACTAGCAATTGGGCAGCATTAGACTTGTGTCTGAAAAGGCAATTGAAGAACGACCAAATCAATCTCTGAATACATTTTGCTTTGTTAAATTGATCTTTCTCACCTGAATAAATAATAGGCTCTGAGCAAATAGTAGGGAAGGTTTGCATAAGGAAGGGGAAATGTGTCCTGTGTGAGGATCCTTCACAGCGACCTGAACTCTCATCAACACAACTTTGATATTTTCTTCAAAATCAGAAAAAAGAACAATACCTCTTGCAGTAATGGATTAACATTTCTCTCCTACTCCTTGATGAACATTTTCCTACAACTCTCTTCCTCCCCCCAAAATATTATTTTTGAAGCTCAGATTTTCTATCCGTGCTCCTGGAGGAGTCCTAAACCACTGCCCATAACAATACACTGCAGTGAGGCTCCTGTCTGTCTCCAGCTCCTTTGTAAAAAATCAAGCTATCTTTGTTAGGTCTTACATCGACTTCAGTCTATTATCCAGTTAAGTATTTACTCTGTGACAGATTATCACCCTTTAGGCATATGAAGCTGTCTACCAGCAGCCTCAGAATTAAATATGCTTTGCTCTTTGTGCTTTCCATTGCAGAGGAATGTTTATATCTCAATGAATGCAGAAATAGCAGCATCACTGTTGTAACAGTGCTGTAAATCCTCCCCACTAGCACTTTGCAGTTGTGCTATGGAGCTTTTATTTGATAACGTCACTTTGTACCAAGACAAAATTCTGATGACCAGATCAACTAGAGAACAACTTGCAAAGCCATAAAGTAAACCATTCCCCAAACTTCCTCGTTTAAATTTCATTAGCTAACCTGCAGAATCACCCTGAGCTGCTATGCAGGAATCTCACCCTCCACGTTCCCCAGAAAACAGCCTTCACAGGATGCATGGTATCCAATGAGCCCATTATCAAAGATGCTGCAACAATATCCATATATGAGATGCATCTCCCATATGTTCTCTGGATGAAGTTGTTGGCTACAGGGCCAAAAATGGCATGGCAGCATGACTCAGCCTGATGTGGTCTCTATTTTCAGACAATGTTCAGTTCTGAGCCAGTATTTGCTGGAGGGGCTGCCAGACAGCACTGCCTCCTGACACACTTCCCATACATGCTTGGGCAGAGTTCGAACCCTCCTTCTGAAATCAGTTGGAGGACTTTGTTACAGTGACACTGACCAAGCAACAAAGGAGCTGCACTTCTCAGTTCTCTCACATCATCTTTGTCTGCTCACCAAATGCCAGTCAGCTTGGAGAAAAAAGTGTATATTCAGAAGGAGCAAAAACGTCAATGTGAATGTACTCATAAAGGATACATCAGCGTAGGTTCAGTGCTGCTTTATGATTTATGGCTCATATGCTCGAAACAGAACATATGTTATCTTTATATTTCCCTACTGTTAAAGTAGGGAAATACAGATGCACCACTCTCAATCTGTTACCTCAAAGTTTAAGCTTAATGTATCCACAGGGTTCCCAGCATGATACCAATTCCTCAAACTGAAAAACACTTGCTACCACTAACCTCTCCTATTTACAGACTTCTTACATGCAATGCAGCCTCAACAATGCAGCCTCTCCTCCCTGAAGTGGACTACGTGGCATGATTCAGGTTCAAAGACCCATGTCAAAATGATACCTGTGGACCATCCTGAGCATTCCTGCAAAGCAAGGAGCAAAAGCATTAAGCACAGAATAAGACTATTTACACTTACCTTTCCAAAATCTCTGAGATTTGCCAGTGGAAACTAACTAATATTAGCTTTGCAACGGCATGTGATACCTAGGTAGAAAAGGAAAAAGTCAAGTTAGGCATGTTTTGAGGCCACACCTCTGCTTAGGTCTATGATTTTATAAAACTAGCAAGTTACACAAACTCAGCACAATACCCCCACAATACTCAATTCCCATTGAACTAATAAAGTTCATGGCCAGTGCACCTGCAATACACATGCTGGAATGAAGCATGGGTGTACCCAAACTCACATACTGAGTCACAACAACCCAGAGAGGAAGGAATCAAGAACTCACTGGGGTAGCTTAACTGCTCATAGAAGCCTCACATCCAGTCCTGGCCATGGCCAGTACTTGAGAGGCACAGACCAGGCTGGGATCAGGATTCTCACTGAGTGGGTAAAGTAGGAACCACAGGGCAGATGGATACCACTTACTAAGCGACGCGCAGTAACATGCTGCAAATACAGGTATGCTGTGACAGCAAAGGGCAGGGAAAAAAACCAAAACATTTTCCCAAACCTTCACTGTAGAGGAGAAAGTTTTATGCTGGACTGGAATAGGAAGCTAGAAAGCTACAGTGACAGGGGCTATTTCCATGCAGAGTTGTTTGCATTACGTGGACTCCTGGCAAACACTGGCACAGTCCACGCTAGTCCCAGCATTCTCGAGAACACTGCAACATGATATTTAAAGTCATGTTACAAGGGTACAAGCAAACAAATTCTCCTTTGCACCTATGCATTAGTTTATTTCAGAAGGTTACAGACTGGTTTGCTGGCACAAAAAGGCTGATACCCACCAAGACCACAGGCATCTGCTGAGCTGCTGGAGGTTCAACTTGCCTCTCAACTTCTTCATGCCCTAGAGTTCAAACAAAGCATTCGAGACACCTCTTCCATGGGAATGCCTGGAAGGCAGACTCATGACCCCTGTCTCCTTACTCCTTTCTGTGCTAGGAAACACGGGTGCAAGCCCAGTGGTCTGCACATTCTGCATTCAAACAATCTCTGATGTTAAAGGGCTCTACCTCCTACACTCCAAGACAAGCTATCACCACAGCACCTCTCTACCATACATACATAGAAATCACAACTCCTTCCATCCTAACTGAAGGAAGAGCTTCTCCCCCCCCCAAGAAGCTGACAGTCCAAATCATCAGCTGAAAAGCCATAAGCCTTCTTGAATCCTGCCAAAAATGAACCACAGGATCCAATGCACTGGTAATACAGATACACAGGAATCACACCATAGCCCTGGAAGGAAAAACAAGCAATGGTCACTCCTTCAAAAAAAATAACTCTGCACACCTAGGAGCAGCATATTCATTACTCTTCTAAATCTACCCCACTGAAGAGGTGCAGTTTCACAACACCACTGACCTATTCCTGCCATATGATACTGCCCTGGTCCTACACTGGCATTTCTCAGCATTGGATGGTGGATTCAGTGAGCTAAACCAGTGTAGCACCAACACAGCACAGATGGAGTTTTAACTGTTTCTCATCCACCTCTACTTTGTGATTTGCCTGCTTTGCTGGCCACTAAGACATCCCAGTAATAAAAGAGTAATTTTCAATGTTTAGATAATCCCTTTTCTAGAAGGACTGAAGCATCAGCTCTGGTGTGTCACCTTCCTCAACTTCACCGCTGACATGTCCCTCAGAAAACAAAGGCTGTCCTCCCTCCCAGCACAAAAGCTTGGGATGAGCTGGAGCGTGTCAAGCAGGGCTGCTGCTGACAGCACATGCAGTCTGCTCCGGTTTTCCACATGAAGTGCCACTGCCAGCCTTGGATGGGTTTGTTATCTCAAGCCCCCAGCCTGGGAGACCCAGACAAACACCTTTGACTTACTTGTACAAGGAAGACATCTGCCTTTTGCGTTTGTAAAACAAACAAGCATGAAGAATGTGGTCTCTACAAGACTGGCTTCCTGCAAATGCAAACCACACACTAATAAATCACTCTCTAACAGCAATGAAATTATCCCTCAGTAGCAGAAAGGAAGAACTACCATCCTGATGAACCACCTGACTGAAATATATGTAATACATGAAAATGAGTATTTTTCAGTTGGGTTTTCAGAGCCTGAGGTGTAGCACCCACTGCAGCATCATGACTCCATGAAGTTACTTGTTCCCAGGCAAGGAACCAAGTACATTCAAGAATGAAGATGTATAGAAAGAGACATATAAATACCAGCATACTCATTTCTGAGATCTAACAAACTATCCTAATGGAATCAAATGCTTTTTAAGTCAAATTATTTGTCAGACAACTTGTGAAAACAATGCTCCAGAAAGATGCCAGATTAACAGATCTAGAAGAATAATAAAGCTTCTGTGACCATTTCTATTTTGCTCCAACTGCAAACACTGACAGGATCAGCTGTAGGTAGTGCTAATTTTAGTACTTTTGTCATAGAAGCAGCCAAGAATAAAAAACATTTTCAATTCATAAAGCTGAGTTCATCTCATTTCATAAAAGCCCCGAAGCACAAAAGTTTTTGATACTACCTGGTTGGAGTACATGTCATCTTGTACAGAAAAGTCCCAGAGTCAGCAACGTACCCACAGTCTGTTTGGCATGGCAGGACTAGTTCTTACATGATAAAGATAGATAACATGCAAACTGGAAGAAAAAGGAATGGGAAAGGAACAGGTAACTGATGAGGCTGGGACCTTGCCTGCTGTGTGGTCTCACCCCATTACAATCTACGTCCTGCTCACCACCAGCAAGGCTTGGAATTCAGAAGGCAAACATGAATATACCCATCAGGGGACAACACTACTGGAGAGATTCAAGAAAACAAGCATGAAAAGAAAAACAACTGTTTAACAAAAGCCTGCTCCTATTGACTAGCAGCACTCTCCAGTCTCTTCAATGATTGTACATTCACAATGAGTGAATGATTGTACCAAGTCAGCCAGTTCTTCCACAACACCACCCCAAAATAATTGAAGTATTTCTATGTAAGCAGGAGCCAAAACATGTTGTGTGCAGAAAAATACCACTGTGATCATAAGTTGGGTCCACATGTACATAATTTATTACCTTACAGTACCGGAGAAGCAGTGCACAAGCAGATACTACTGGCTGAACTATTCAGTTAGAAGACAACAACGCCCCCTCCATAAGCACCCACAGCAGCCCTCTTAGCTTAAGAAATACAAGTCTTGGTTGCTGTCCAGGCACACTGTCTAATACAGCATTTCCTGGAGAGTCAGAAGTTTCACACAGTAAGAGATCTCAGACTTTGATTCAGTCTCCTACCAGTCACTGGGTGCCACAAGAACCTCAGCTTATCCAGGAACAATAATGCTTTCTCTCAGACACAAAACAAATCATAGCATCATAGAATGGTTTGGATTACAAGGAACCTTAAAGTTCCAACCCCCTGCCATGGGCATGGCCACCTTCCAGTAGGTTGCTCCAGCCCCATCCAACCTCAACTTTGAATAAATTAAAAAAGTTTTTGATAAGCCAGCTTTGTTTAAACTCTCCTATTCTTGTTTCAGAATACCAAGATCCAAAAAAGATGGAGAGATAGCCTACTTGGTGTCTTGCTGGCAGCACGTCATTTCAGTAAAACACAAGACACAGAAGGGAATGGCATATTCTAGATGTTGCATGACTATGTTAGTTTTTTGTCTGCACCTGATGAATTGTGCCAGTACTTCCATATAACTTGACTTCTCCAGAACTCTTCTTGCTCTGATTAAATTTATTAAAGTTTAGAAGATCAAAGCTGAAAGCAGTAGACATGCTACAAGATTTCTTTCTTTCTTTCCCTCCTTTCCATTTCCCCATTTTCTCAGCACCAGCTTAAAAGTTTAACATCAAAATTCAGCTCAGTCTAAATCTGAACCTGGAAAATTTGAAGCTGAAAGAAGCCTGAAAATCAGGCTTCTTTCCTCAAGATCAGGCTTCTTTCTTCATAATGGGGTAGCAAAGCTGAGAAAAAGAGCAACTCATCCAATGTGCCATTTCCAATTGCCCCTTAAAACAGGAATCTGATCACCTCAGAAGCCTCTTCCAAACCTCCGTCAGCTTAACTCTCACTTACCAGTGACAGGAGGCTGCTGATTGCCAGAAATGGGCAGCAAATGCTAATGCTTATCACTGCACTTGAAAAGGGGTGCAGTGCCTATGCACACAGGATGGGTGCCAGGGGGAAGCTGCATAAGAGAAACACTCTACAGGAGTTGTAAAGAGTCTGAAAAATTTAAAAAGTGCTGGATAAAATTAGCTTCTGAAAGTAGAACAAGGAAGAAATCTCACTGCATTAAATACCCATCTATTTGCTCTCTGCAAGAGAGCACAGTATTTATTTTTTCTTATTATTTTTATCACCATTTATCGCCTGGGTTCTTTACTCCCCAAGATAAGCAAAATCCTCACACTTTGAAGTGAGAGAGTCTGGCGCTCTTTAGGACAAGACTGTATCAAAAGAACAAAAATATCAAACCAAGAACAAAGCATCAAAGAAGCTCTGCAGGTACCTTGTGTTTAGAGAGCTCTAAGACAATTGTGCCTCAACTTGCATCCTTAGATAAGCTAAACTGTTTGAAGAGCTGAAGCTTCGTGCCTCTACAGCAGGACATCTTTCCAACCATGCCACTCTGACAGTTGCTAATTCAGACAGAAATGTCTCCTAAAAGCTCAAAAACCACTGTCTTTTGTAGAGCTTACATTCTACAGAACCCCCTCATGCATATGTATGTTGCATGAATATTTCATGAGTTCATTTCACTTCTCTCCAAGGGATGGCCTATATTTTGGAGGTGTGTTTCAATCCTCACTTTCAGAGATGTGGTATCAGGAATTCAAACCAAGAATCATCACATGATTCTTAAAGAGATTCAATTCAGAATGTGTTGGAGATACTATGATCTGGTTGGGGCTGACATCCCATGGCTTTGCATCAAGCTGACAATTCCTGTTAGATCACGGTTGCTAAGATGAACACAAACCTGGCGTGAAGAAATGCAGATTCTATTTCTTGTCCTTCCCCTAATCAAAGGTTTTTATCCAAAGAGATTTAAGCAAATAGGATTAATCTTGAGAAGCATTTCTTTTAATCCATGAATGGCTTTTGTTAGTTCTACAAGGAAAGGATGAACTTGGGAAGGTATTAGTTTGTGTGTTACATCAAAACTTCTAAAAACCCACTCTTCAACCTTTTCAACAGTAAAAACAGACAGCAAGAGCCTCTGAAATTGTTGTTAGTGGTGAGCAACTATGGGCAAAAGAGAGTCTGAATTGAGCTGGTGACAGAGTAACACCTTGGAGAGAAACCATAATTTGTATGGAATAATTTTGCTGAAGAAAAAAACCCCTTCAGACACGCTTTATTAAGGCTACTGAGGTAAGGAAAGTGACCCACAGATAGAAAAAACACTGGTTTGTACACATTTCTCTTGTGGAAGGAAGATGTGACTCCCTCCCCACCCCACTGGAAAAAGATTTCTGACTGCCCTGTTTTTACTGGAGGTTTTCTCAGAAAACTGCAGAAATGTTAGGAATTAAGAAATAAAAGGGCAACCAAAAAGCTTTTTTTGGACCACATTTTCTCCTTTGCTCTGATCTACCTCTCTTTCAAACAGACTTCCAATATGCAGTCCTGGTAGAAAACTCTTGAGGTTTCAAGGACTTGAGCTGTGATTAACGTCACATCAGTGTTCAACATCTTTTCAAAGTCCTCTGTATCTCTTACAGGGTTCTGAGCATTAGAAGGCTGTTTATAAAACTGAATTCAAATTTCACTTATCAAGGACAAAAAAACAAAGTCACAACAAAATCAAACACCCTGTTCTTTCATTTTGGGTTCAATCAGGCTTAAAATTGTCAGAAAGAGCCTTCCACCTTTTCACTCACAGTATCGCTTACAATTTGTCAGACATTTCAGGCCCCCTTCTGATTACAGACTGCAGGGAAAGAAATACAATTTGGAATTTGTGGACTCAATACCATGGAAAAGGTCTGACAAGCAGCAGTACATGAGCTGTGCTTCATGGTAGGGTTTTAATCTGTACCCCATCACTCACACTCTGGCATGCAGAGATCTGGTGTCAATTCACAAGATTAGAAGCATATTAGGGAGGCAGAGTGGGAATGACAAATACTGCAGGTGTTATACACATGATTTGTGAAAACACCAGCGCATAACCTAGTTGCCCAAATACTCAAGAAAGGGGATCTTGGGTTAAATTCTAACTCCTTCTCCACACTTACACATTGCTTTAATCCATCCATTCTCCTACACAGGATAGCAACAATTTCAGCTGCAGCTGCCAACAAACAGGATCAGTAGGACTCAGCTAGGAAATCTCAGCACACGTATTTCTCAAGCTATTAGGCCATCCTGAGGAGATTCAGAAATAAATTACAAAAACTAAGACTTGAGCAAGATGCTATGCCAGAGGCATTACAAAATAGCTATGAGATTCCTTCTTTGGAAGATTCAGAGCAAAAGAAATGCAGCAAGAAAGCTGTAAGACAGCACACAGATAAAAGATTGACATGAGACTCCCCAGCTGTACTCACTGCAGCTATTCTTTCCAACCTAATGCAGTGTTTGAGAGCATCAGTGCCCCATGCACATTACACTGCACTCCCCATGTGCTGCCAACACCCCCCACGGCACTCAGTTCAGCCCCTGCCTAGGTGTTTTCCCAGCAAAACTCAGAAGTGGACAATTCCCTCTGGTTGACAGGAAGGAGGATTCTAAGGATACACAAGGAGGAAGCAAAGGGCAGGTAATAACCCGAGCTCACACAACTGCGACTCCCAGTCACTCAGGACACAGGGCTGATAATGGAAACTGGAAAGCACTTGTGCATGCACACAGCAGGGCACAGGGTTTAGCGCCAAGTGTGCAGTGAGTATTGCCAAAAAACACAGTCCTTTCCTTGACAGTTCCAGCTTCCAGGGTGTTTTTCTTCTGTTATAAAAAGAAGGGGAGGAGGAACAACTGTGTAAGCGAGTGTTTCATAGCACACAGCCTAGCTCACTCCCACTGCGCCATTCTTAACAGGCACAACATCCTGGTTTGGCAATGTGCTTTAGCTGCTTTATGGCACTCCTCTGATCCTGTTGTCCAGCTGTAAGCTTGCAACATGAAACAGTTACTGAAAGATTGTTTTGGCATATTTAATGACTTGCGTCTTGCCTCTACCTCCCAACAAGATCATACTCATCAACAGCTGTGAACAGACTTTAGCTCTGCTCCCTGCAGTCACACTGACTGCAAGATACACTTAAGGCATGAATCACAAAGAAATGTGTGGGCTATAATCACCCTCCACATTCGTGGCTCATTTTCCCAATCGAGTTGAGAATTTCAGCAATAAGGAACAAACTGATTTCTCTCCTCAAATGACTTAGAATCATAGAATAGTTAGGGTTGGAAAGGACCTTAAGATCATCTAGTTCCAACCCCCCCTGCCATGGGGCAGGGACACCTCCCACTAAACCGTGTCACCCAAGGCTCTGTTCAGCCTGGCCTTGAACACCATCAGGGATGGAGCATGGGCTTCATGAAATTGTCACAAGGTCAGGGGTCTCCAGTCAGCTATTATCTTCCTGGCCAGAAGTCTATGAAAAACTACTACACCTTCTTTCCCTAAAGACCTTTAGAAGTCAAAATAAAGCACACACTAATGACAGTTACGGACATACTCATGCTCTCTTGATGTTTAACATACTACTGAATCCAGTAGGCAACAACACAGTTTTTATACAGCAGAACTTCCAGGTTCTTCCTGCTGAGGAACAAAAAGTGGGTAAAGAACAAAGGTATGGCCCAAATGCATGTGCTCCAAAGGATTCCAGCTTCAGCCTGGATGCCCCACATAATGTTGGCTTGATATTAAAACACAGAACGTGGTACAGATATAAACCTAACTAATCTAGGGTTTACAGGTACTTGGAAATAGCATGTTATCATTGCCAAACAGCACCAGAGGGGTTCTGTAGAGAAGTCAAATTTGCCTATCAGGCTCTACCATTTATTATAAATGTTTAAATATTTACTGTTTACTAATATATACTTATATTTACCAATGTTGGCTCTTATGGACATTAACATTGAACATAAATTTTTCAAACCCTGTTCTTATATATATGCATGTTAATATTTCAAGGGACTTTCGTACCTCTCCTGCGCTTGAGGAACTCGTGTACGGCTCATCTTTTATGACTTCCATTTTATGTTGCATGTAAGTTTAATGAAGCCATTATAGCACCAAAAAAACGACAAGCATGCCACACAGCAGGTTTGTTCAGATAAGCACCCCACACCACATGCCCGGTCATGGTCTGCACAGCAATGCAGGGAGGCACACACTGGTGTCTCGATAACTGGATCTTTATGGACTTTTTTGGATCGCATTGAACAGGCATCCTGCAAGCACCAACTCCCGTGGGTAGGGCTGCTCACAGAGGCTGCCAATCTCCACGCAGATGACTCTGGATCTGCTAAACATGGTATTTGAAAAGGACCGCTGCCAGCATTCACCAGGCAGCTCTAAAACTCACTGTTCTGTGTCAGCGCAATTTGAGTGTGTGGAAGTTTCAGAGGGACATGTTTTTCTGAGCAAATACTAATTTGATTGCATTAAAAGATGCGACATCAATGAGGTGAGCAAGAACATACAAAAAACTCGTTTATCTCTGAAAAATCCATAGTGATAACATGGATTAACAGATTCAGAACTATGTCATGTCATCAAATACTTTTTGCATCTACCAAGTTTTATTCTTCAAGGAACAGGGCTAAAAAAAAATACCTCACAACACAAGCTGTTATTTTAAGTAGCAGAAGAAGTAAACTTTTTGCTGTCTGGTAAATATTTGCACATTACTTGCTTTAGCAAAGTGAAAATTCCAAGTTCTTCAATTTTACAGTTCCTTTGGTTTTCATGGAACAACTACATCAGTATCATTTGCCTGTAATACACAACTAACTTTTCCTTGTTCCCTTGTACGTGCAGAAATATCTTAGCTTCATGACTGACAATCAGCTTCTAAAAAGATCTACAGTCTATGAATAAATCATTACTTGACTGTAATTGTTTTATCCAGTGGTTTATATCAAGAGTTTTAAAAAACTATTGCTAAAAACTAGAAAGACCCATGTCACCACTGAGACAGAGCAACTACTGCCAGTCATGTGGAACAGCACAGATATTCCAGACTTGCATCGGGACTCCCAGCAGAGCCAGGAAGTGTCATTCACAAACAAAAACAGTATGACATCATCACACACTTAATTGCTTGCCAGTGACAGGGTCAACTTTGTTTGCACAACTGTTGCCTATCGTACTGTTTGTATGCATGGACTGATACTGCCACACCAGGATCCACAACCACTCAATGACCCCTGACAGTTATCTTGAAAACAAACTTACTGCTATGCTATTTCAATTCATTATTTTTTAAAGATAATGGAAGTTATAACTACTTTTGAAAAAGAACTGCTGTAATTCCTTTCCTTGTCTGCAGGCAATACATGCCAGTCTGCTTTCAAGAGCATTGCCCTTAACAAGTGCTGACTTCTGGTCAAGTGACCTTTTGAGGAATGAAAAGTGATCTGCTTCAATTCACAGGCCTTTTGGTCACAGAATCACAGTTTTGGATATCAGTTTGAGGTTTTCTTCTGGCATATTGCAGCAGGGATAGCCTGTCCTAATTTTAGTCAGGGTATTAACTGAACCCTCCACAAACAGGCTTCCAAATTAACAGCACTAACCCAGAAGCAAACATTTCCTCCTGTTTTCTTGGAAAGCAAGGACTTTAGCTCTTACTAAAACCAAAATGAGGAGAAACTTTCAGAGTATCACTTGCAAAGTCCCTCTTGCTTCTGCATGGTTCTGGGATAACCACTACTATAGTTGCAAACCTGCCACACAGCACAGCTGATTCTGTCTACCACTACGCTGTTTGTACTGGGTTTTCTATGCTCTAATCCCCCACCAGATAAAAAAAGGGAGTCAGAAAAATTCAAGGTAAAAGTTTCCTATGACAGTAAAAGATGCAAGAACATACATCTAACTACATGCTGGGTTTCATGCTTTCATCAGATTTCAGCTTTTCACTGATTTTTGTCTCTCTGGCATAGATAAAAAGCAAGCACTGCATTCACACTTTTAACATATGCAGAGCCCTCACACCTGACCTGAGGTTCACCAGCCAATGCAAGGTTTGCTCACTCATCTGTTTAGCTTCAGTACCAGTGAGAACAAAGTCAGCTGTAACTCATGTGGAATTAAGTTAGCCAGGAGGGCTTCCAAGGAGGATCACTCTTCACCTCCACACTCTTAAGAACATAGGAATTCAACGATCAGCCTGAAACAGCTGAAGAGGTTAAAAACCAAATGTCGAGGGTTAATAAGCACAGCAACTGAAATACTATTTATTTAGATTATTATTAGCTGGTAACACTGCAGATTGCAAGTATGAAGACATAAAGCTCCAAATATCCATTACTGGTCTTAAAAGTGTATAGACAATATGCCACAGAGAAAAAAACATGCTTAATACCCCCAATTCAACTTTTGGAAAGTGACTCACCTAATGACAATATAGTGTCAGAACATTTAAACATGGCATTGAGTCTATTTATTGCATTCATTTTTTTTTCTTTGTTTTAGGAAACTGTATTAGTCTATTAATTTCTTGTGATAGCAAACTGCTCAGATATCATACCATGCATTGCCTTTAACATTGTACCTCCTGAAGAGTCTTCAGTTTACCTTCATCTCTATCAGGAACTCTGCCTTAATTCCCAGCTAATGCTCAGACATAACCAGTAGCTATCACAAGGTAAAGAAGATTAAATCAACAAAACAAACTAGCGTGCTCCAAAAGAACCACTACCACTATCCAAAATCCCCAAGACGTTATGAAAAGTAGTCTCTAAAAGGAAGTTTTTAGAGCTCAAGCAAGTTAGAGGGAAGAAGTTAACACAGTTCTTACAAAAGTCTGCCCCTGTTTACTCATATCCATTAAATCAATGGAAAATAACAATAACAAATAGCTTAACACGTTCTATTCGATTTCATTCTTCTCTAAGCTTCTTAATTCAATGCAAATTCTTTCCACTCCAGTTTGTCTCAGAAAACTAACAAAATGACAAGTTTCCTCGGGGAGAGAGAGGGGAAGGAAGAAACAGGGTCACTGAAGTATTGTGAGAAAGTATGCCAGGAAACAAAAAAGCACATGCTGCAGATTCACAGCAAATTTCCAAGAAAGGAACAATTCTTGCACCACTGCTGCTAGCGAACAGAGTTAATGCGGCACTTCAAGAACTAAGGTCTTTGTGGCTTACAAGATCACAGTTTTTCAGGTTTCTACCCAAATATATTTTTACCTTCTCATGCACAAACCAAAATGTAGCACTTCATGTAAGCATATTTTTCATATAAATGGAATCTAAATGTTCCCTGCTTGGATCATATTTGGGGTGAGAGTCGAGCTAGCAGGTTGGTATTATCTTGGCAGGCCAATGAGGTCTTCAGAATTCTTGGAAAAATTACTTTAGCTCTGGAAGCCTAATTTTAAAGGCTAAATAAAGTATTTCTTTTGTTAATTCAAGAGAGCAATATGGCAGGGGTCACCTTTTTGAAGAGGGCTCCATTTGAAGGCAAACTAAGGGGCAGAAAAGCTGTTCTAAATCTTTACTTAATCACTAAGAACCAAGGGCAACTGGCAGCTGGACCAACTATTCTCATTTGTTCTTTTCCTTTGCCTCCCTTTCTAACAATCTGGAGGGAACAGCAGGCATTCAGAGCTCAAACTGCACATTCTGAAGAAATCAAAACACGAGTTTGACAGTCAAGAAAGAGTAAACATTAATTCTCTGAGATGGTGAATGCTGGGAACAAGCACACAGCAAAATCAGAGACACAGCAAAAAGTATGGGTGCTCTTCAGAGCCTGTTGTTTACAGGCTTCATAGTCCTATTGTTATACTGCTTCTATGGACACCAATGTGCAAGTAAGGATCAAGAGATCCCTGTCATTGTTTAAAATCAGGTTTGATTCATACCAAAATAAATAGGAATAAAAACCTATCCAACATGGTTTTTATATGGTGCAATCACCTATCCTGCTTTCAAATGCTGCTCCAAAGAGCAAGCAGTAGGAGGCCTGTTACAGAGTAGATGCATCAGCAATTTCAACCCAGTGTCTACATCTAGACCTTAGAAAACTCTGCCTTTGTCTGACCGGCACTGGGACTGAAGCACACTGACAAGGCAGAGGGGGAACCTCTTATTCTTACCCTGTAGTAAAGTGCATTGGTTGCACAAAGAGAAAGAAAACTTCGTAAAATTCTTATTGAGCATAATACCATGGAGCTGACTCACAGTGTGACTCTTCTGTGATGAATTAGTCACTACAAGAGCAGGCAAATGCATTGTACTTTAATTGCTATCACTGTAATGGTAGGGTTAATAACTGGCATGACACCTGATCTGTCTTTGAAAGTCTGATTATGTTCTCAGAACCAACAAAGAAAGGCGATTTTGTTAGAATTACAGAGTTTCAGCATGTCTTCCTATCTGTCAGATTCCTCGCACACAGCTGTACCAGTCTGCACCATTTATGACTCGGTTCGTGTCTTTTCTATATATCCTCTTTGCACTGTGTTCATGCAAAGAGTTGTAACTCAGGAATTTTGGTTATGAAGCTCAGCTCTGTAAAAAAAAAAAAAACCCACAACCTGTAAGAAGGAAGACTTTTCAGGCCCCAGAACCAGAATGCAACAACTGTAAACCTTGGAGTCAGTTTTGAACCAGGGACCTTTAATAATGTTCTTCCAACCCCCAGTTGGAAGTCACAGTTTTTATTTCAAAGTCTATACTCCACATTTGCCTTTTCAATCACAGACTTATTTCAGGGTCAAAAACCTTTCCTCACCTTTAACGTGGCAGCCAAGCTGGCCATATGTTCATTCAGAGTGCTCTCCGACTCCTTGTAAGTCAGGCAGGTGAACTGATACTCCTCTGGATCAAAGGCATCTGCTCCCTGCTGCTCCACGTCATTAGCTACCCCATCATAATAATCCTCAATATCCCCAGGATCCTCATCCTCTTCCTCCTCCTCGCAATTCGGGTCATAATCCTCTTCATTGCTGTCAGAGCCCTGGCTGTTCATGTCCACGGACATCTTAACGCCCTGCCAAACTGCAGACCAGGAAAGCAATTGCAGCTTCTTTTTCTCCTCCAAACTTTATCCTTCTTTTGATTTCATCTGAGTTGTGTCTCCTAAGGGGGAAAAAACATTTTTTTTTCTGTTGCCTAAGGAATTGTAAGAGAGGCCACATCAGTATCATACAGGTGATCAAACAGCCAGGAACAGATTGATCCAATGGCCCAGCTACAGATGATTCTGCTGTGCGGGTCCCTGGTTTGGATCCCCTGCGACTCCTGTACCTGCAAAGCCAAGGCTGCTCTTACAGGCAAGGTCTAAAACCTCAGACTGGTTTATTCCATTCCCAAAGTGGGCCCTGAGACTTTTGACATTTGAAAAGCGGCTGCATAACCTTCACTACAGATCTTTTCAGAGATACACAACTAAGTTTATGGTATTAAGTTTTTACCAACAGCCTGAAATGCTGCAGAAAAGCATCACATCCATCTCCTCAACAGGAAAAACACTAACCCCTTAACTATGACCACAGGAGCCAGAAAGGCCACCTGTGACACCCTGTACAAGTCCACGTTGCTTCAGAACCACAAGCACTGAGTGGGACTTTGGAAATTAAGACAAGCAAACAGATCTCTCACATTCACCCAATTTAACACTCCTCAAAACTGTCTCAAAAGAAATGGTGAAATTAATCAATCCCTTTAAGTAGGTTTTACTGGATGTGATGTGATTTGGGCTTTACATTTGAGGGGGAAATAAAATTAATTCTCTCATTTTATTACCTTCCAATAGATACTTTTTACCCTCTGAGTGTAAAAATTTATGCTCCTGTGGACTGCTGCTATTCAAGAAGATTCAGAACAGCCAACTGAACTACAAACCTTCTGCTGTGTAACTAAACCATAGGAATGTAAGTTCTTAGAGGTTCAGCAGCAGAGCACACATCAACTTTGAATTGTGCCACCTCATATATAGTCACAAATTTTCATTTTAAACCAAATCGTTTAGGTTCAAGAAAGAACATACTAAATACAAGACTTAAAACAATGCTGCAATTGAATTTTACATATAAAATTATATACATAAAAATATAGCTGTTTTCCACAAGCAGCATGTACTGCATTTCTTATACATTTGCATTTTGCATTACTATGTTGTTAGCTTTGTTACTGAAATATATTCCCACTGTATTACAATTTGTAGCTGCTGGGGAAACCATGATCAAGCTCTGAGAATCCTGACTTCAGAGCACAGGAAATCACAACCACAAATTTCATTACTTTTCCTCAACTTGTTTGCTTTCTGTTTCCGGACAACCTGGCCAAGCAGCACAGAATAACCAGGAAGAGATGTGATGTACAATTAATTTGAGGGGCAGCAGATACAAACCTCCACTGAGAGAAGATGAAGGCTAGCAGCTAATTGTATTATCCCTTGAATTCTGGTACCCATTCCCTCCGTTTGCCTCTTGGTTCCTCAGCCATCCACAAAATAAGTAGCACACAAGTATTTTAAAACACTGCTTCCCACTGAACTTCAGAGGAGCAGAAGCACCATCTCTCCATACTGGAAAGAGACAGGCATGAAATCTGATTTGACAGACACAAGGCAAACCAAAATCATCCCTCCCTCTACCCTGCTTAATGATTTAGTTCTGGGCTTAATCTGTATCAACACTGACTTCCTGCATACAGACCAATAGATCTTTACCTGCTAAACCTTATGTTAAAGGAATAACTGTGAACACTCCTACAGAACCATCAATAGCCCAATGTGCCACAGCTTTGTTCAGCCAACCTCAGAGCATCACAAAGCCCAGGCAAGTTCCACCAGTCAGGAAACTTCCCAAACTCACTCAGATCATCCCACACCCTAGAGGTGGAAAAAAAAACCCAAACACTGGGTTCATTTGCTCTCTCAACACCTGTCGAGTCCCATCTAAGCAAGGAGATGTTTTTAGGTACCTAAGGAGAATAACAGGCCCCCCTGGTACTTCAGCAGTTACATACCAGTCACTGGGGAGGAGGCTCAGAAGAGCACAGAAATGTTTCTCTGTGACACTAACACACTTGAACAGGGGAACTGCCTGCACGGGCAAATGGGACACATCAAGCAGAAAACAGTCTGCAAACGAGATAACTTTCATGACTCCTGTCACAACACTCTAGGAAAGAGCTCACTTCCAGCATAATGGAATGTCACTCAGACATGTGGAGAAAGGAAAGCTAAGGCACTATCTCAGTGGACAAAGCATAGCAGGGTACTAGGAAAACGAGGCACAGAACTCACCTAACACTCAGACCAATGCCCTCATTCATGAGCAAATCACAAGCTCTGAAGATAAGGCAAGACACAGGTATACTTGACAGCACTAGCTTTTAAGATAATAAAGATGTTAAGCTCAAAAGAGAGGGTCTAAACAGCAAAGAGGTTTTAGATTAAATAATTACCGTAATCCCCCAAATCAGATTAGAAAATTTTAAACTGTACTTAGATTGCTTTCCTACCCAAGGGAGGATGAGGTCCTTCTTTACCACCTTCATCCATGATACTCCTTCATTTTCTCTAACACAGGTACAATTTAATCCCCTTCCTCTCTCCAGTCTCCTTGCAGAAACTCCCAAACACACTCACCCCTATGCTCTGCTGCCTGCTAGCTCCAATGGAGATGCCCTCTTGCTGACTGCTGCTTTGCAAAAAATCTTCTCCACAAGGTCTTCTGAAGCAAAACAGCTTCAAATACGACACCATCAGTCTCTCTCTGATCTCACTACCTCGTATCTTGTCCCACCGCGTCATTCTCTTCTGATTTCTTGCCCTGTGTCTCTACCTGTGTGATTTCTATCGTAAGTCTTTCGAAGGATGCACCTCTGCTCTTCTTGTAGTATTTCTCAGCCATCTGAGATGGCTTTTTCTCCTTTCGCCTCTTGATTGATAATTCCAAAACAGAGACAGTGTAACTCAAGTCTGTCTCCTGAACCACTTATCCATGTAAACTGTAAACAGGCCAACACTATTCTCTGAAACCATTTACAACCCAGCTCCACACTGGCTATCAATGTTAATCACACCTTCCCTCAGGTCACCCAAATGTGTCATCCACGGATTATACCCAAATTCTCTACCACACACACAGCACATACGCCTTGTAATTTTCCACTGAAATTTTAGATAGGATTTCTTTATCCCAAGAGTGAGAAACTAGAACGACACCCCCTGGTCTCCACCACAGATGACTCTGCAGAGCCCTCCATATACGTCCCTAATGAATGGGGACACTCTCCTCCCACTGCTCAGTCTTTGTTCATCCTAGCATGCCTGCCTTGTCCTTCTCAACTCATTCAACCCATTTCATTCCCATCCTTTCCAATCTATCAAGTTATTTCACGTATACCTATGCAAGCCTACCCTCAGTAGTAGCTCTGAGCTCAGGCAAAAAGGTGCCCACTCCACTTAAATTACCTCACAGGCCACCTCTTTTTCTAAAGCGTGCAAGACTAAACCCTACTTGTCCCGCACAGCCAGAACAGGAGAAGGGAAGCCCGCGAGAACCGGGAGCTGCGGAGGAAGGGCCAGGAGCAGGGAGCCCCTGCAAAGCCCAAGCCCGTGCCCCTGCCCGGCTTCTCGCCGCGGAAGTCAAACCCCAGCACTAAACCGAGCACAAGTCCCAGAGAAGCGGCACCAAGTCCCTCCCGCGGGGTTCCCCGCCCCCCCCCCGGACCTGCCGCGCCACCCGGACCCCGCGGAGAGGCACGGACAGGGGCCCGGCATGCGGCGGCCGCATTCCCCGAGCACTCACCGCTCCCCGGGCACTCCCCGGGCACTCCCCGCTTCCCGGCACCGTGACACAGACGACCCCCATCAGAGCTCCCCGCACTTACCGGGCGCCGCGGAGCGCGTCCGTGCGGCGGCGTGGCGGGCAGGGAGCGGCGCCGGGCTCCTCCTGCCGGGCCACCGCTGCCTGCGCGCCGGAAGCACCGGCCTCCACGGGGCGTCACTTCCGCCGGGCGGGGGCCCAGCTCCGAACACAACCAAGCCCCAGAAGAGGGATGAGGTGAGGGAGGGGGTCGAGCCGTTTAAGTGCTCTCAGGAGCCGCTCTGGGCCCGGCGGAACCTCAGCCGGTAGCAGCGCTCGATGGGGGAAGGTCCCGCAGCTGCTGCCGCGCTCCCGACCTGCCCCGCGCTCACCGCCCCCAGCATCTCGGCGTGCCGCGCGGCCCGGCACTGGGGTAAAGGTCACGGGGCGGACGGTGCGGCACGGGGTAGGCGGGAATGCAACGCTGTGGCCCGGTTTTTCAGCCGCCGCCGCCGCTGCCGCTATGGCGGAGCAGGCGCAGCCCATCAGCCCCGTGAAGAATTTCTTTGCTGGCGGCTTCGGGGGGGTCTGCTTGGTGTTCGTGGGGCACCCGCTGGACACCATCAAGGTGAGGCAGTGGGTACCGACGGGGCCCGGTGCGGTTCGGTTCGGTTCAGTTCAGGCCGTGGCAGCCGGCGGGGACTACGGTTCTGGGCGGGCACTGCGCGGGGAGAAGCACGGCTGCCTGCGGGCGGTGGTGGGAGGACTACGTATCCCGACGTGCACCGCGCGGAGGGAGGCTGGACGGCTTTAAGGTGCCTGTGTACCTCGTGGGGCCGGTAATGCGCCGGGGCGCCCTCTGCCGGTGCGGAGGCCGCCGGGTCCCGTTTATAGCTGGTTTGTGGTAAACGTTAAAACAAGGGCGTCGGTGTTTTTGGCGTTGGAAGGAGTCGGGAGGTGAAGCTGATCCCGTCAGCACCGGGCTGCGGCGGGGACCCGGCCCTCTGGGTCAGGAGACGCAGGGCAGACACATGGAGACAAGTGGGGTGCAGAAGGAGGGTGCACACACACACACACACACCCCCCCCAAATGTGTGAGGAAGTGGAGCAGTGACACGACATTAGCTCTCAGGTAATGAGGTGGGGGTGTTATCCTGATGTCATCCCAGCGATTAATTCACTGAATATGTTAATAGTTAAATGCATTAAAATTCAATCTCTTCTGCAAAGGGTGAAAGTGGTGTCAATCTCTAACGCCATCATAAAGTCCAGTCACAAAGCTTATTTTGTAACAATCATATCATCATAACATAGAATGGTTTTGGCTGGAAGGGATCTTAAAGCTCATCCAGTTCCAGCCCCCTGCCTTAGGCAGGGACACCTTCCACTAGATCAGGTTGCTCCAAGCCCCATTCAACCTGGCCTTGAGCACTTCCAGGGATATATTTCATATAGAGGTATTCTCAGAATTAAAATTTATACAGTAATATTTAATAAAATATTGGTTTCATATCTCATCTCACTAGGTCAGACTGCAAACCCAGCTGAAGCTGCAGCCTGGTCAGCCTTTGCTCTATTCTGGGACCTTTGACTGCTTCAGAAAGACTCTGGTTGGAGAGGTACAGTGTTAGCATGTCATCTGCAGCGCCTGCCAAAAACATCAGTTGTTTCTGTGTGTGGCAGGAATGGAATCGTGTGGGAATGTTGCCCTCCTGGAGACTACACCATTCTGGGGTTACCAGCTGGAGTGGTTCTAATCCAAGTTTATAGATGGGTTAAAAAATTTGTGGAATACTTGTCATCCACATGACCTCCATGTGTATGTCTCTATTTTGTTAAACGCTTTTGGTTCAAAATAGCATGCTATTAATGCCTGAAGTTATAGGCTGGAGTGAATGTTGGCAGCTGTTTGCCAGCTTTGTTGTTGCAGTCAGTGGAATCTTGCTGTCTTTGGTATTTGGAGTTGTCTCTGGAAATGCTGATATAGGCAGAATATCAACTTTGTTGATACAAGTAGTATTTTTGCTTTTTTCTATAATGTGTTATACCGCCTGCAAGAAGGCAGAGGAGCATTAATAGGCCGTTTTATTTCTCTTTCTATTTGGTTTTTGGATAACAGAGGGACAGTTATGTTTTGTAGCAGTTTTGTTCAGTTTTCAGAAGGTGGACAGTGGCTTTCACTCCGGAATCAGCCCTATCACGTGATTGAACCCTAGTCTATTTTGGTTTTAGAAGGACAGGCAGCCTTGGTTTAAAGTCTTGTAAGTGACACAGAACCTATTTTTCTGCTTCACAAGTTTTCCCAGCAGCTATTTACCACTTAGAAACAATGGCTGTAAAGCCCAACTGTTGGTTTACTAGTCTGATTTCTAACCATTGGATCTTGTTGGGTAACTAAGGTCTGCCTCATATCCAAAATCTTCTTTCATGATGGTATTAACAGGTTGTTATGCAACCAAAATAAATCTTGTTTCCCTAGTCTCTCCTACAAAGCACTGAAATGCTTTTTTAGCCCTGAATCTCCTGTGTTTTTTAACACCCCTGCTGAAGCACAGACATTAGAGCCGAACCATAATAATAGCCTTTTGATGTGAAGTTCGAAGGAATGCCGTCTCTCAACTCCTACTCAATACTCATCAATTTTTATGAGGAAAACTATTAAACCTCCCTGCCAAGGCCTTTTTTTCCCTCTGGGGGAAATGGAAACGGGGAACTGCTCACAGGAAGGTTGAGCAGGAGTGTCTGATCTTTCTCAGCCACATCCAGTTTAATTACAGTCAGTTGTGCCTATAAGAGTACAGACACGTACTGAGATACAGTAATTTATTTTGGGAGAGGAAAGAAAGGGGTGGACAGACCAGCAAATGTTTAATTTGTGCATCTAGCCTTTATCTAGAAAGATAACTCCTTTCTGTTAGATAAAGTTCAGTTCAAAGGCAAGATAAATGAAATAACTGCTGCTGCTGGGGTCAGCATGAGAAGTTTTCCATGTGTGTAGCCTGCTGAAAGGAAACATCAGGAGTGTAAATTTGTATGCTGAAAAGGTTTTGACTTGGGGACAGAAAAAAACAACCCAACAATTTGCTCTTGAACTCGTTTCAAATTCGAGTTTGTGTGGGGAGTGAAGTTGTTCAGGTTGGTCTCCTTGGATCTTCCTTTATTTAGAGAGTGAATCCAGCATTCTCAGGCTCAGTGTCAGGATTTTACACTACTGCATTTGATGACTTGTTAATAAAGCACACTTATGAATAAGACTTGCAACGAAATCCTTAGGACTATTACTCTGTTGGCTTTCAACTTAATTTCCTCATACTTGAGATATAAGTACAGGATGACCAGTACTGGAACAGGAGGGTATAAGTGGTGCCTGTGTTTCCCAGGAAGGACAACTTTCCCTTGTAACAACCGCTGAGCCTCAGCTAAACATGTATCATTACAAATGAACAACAAACCCCGTTATTCCTGTGATTAATTTGGTTGTATGACTGACACTGTATTGTAGCTGTTCTCTTCTCAGTAAGTTGATGTTTGCAAAGTATGCAAAACCAATTAATTCTTGTGATATTGTTTCTTGCAGGGAGTGTGAGGCTTATACAGAGGAATGGCAGCTCCTATTATCGGAGTGACACCCATGTTTGCTGTGTGCTTCTTTGGATTTGGCTTGGGAAAGAGGCTCCAGCAGAGAAAACCTGACGACGTTTTGACGTGAGTTGCTGAGTTAATCAGACACTTGGGAAAGGCACTCCAAAGCTCTTGCAGGCTGCTGCATTGTTGCATGTTGAGTGTGATGTAAATTTGTCTCCTTTCCTAGGTTATAAATATAGTTCTAAAAATTAAAACACTTGTGTTTAAATGCTTCTGGAAGCGTGGGTCTGATAGCACAGGCTAAAAACAGACAGCATGTGGGCAGGTGCTGTGCAATTCCCTTTCTACATGAGAAAGAGCCATTAAGGAACAATTCTGGTTTAGATGGGTACAGTATGAGCTACATAATGATTGCCTGCCAACAGTCTTCGTTCTAACAGAAGCTGTGAGAGAAATAAATTCATGGCCAAGCGGTCTTGACAGCGTTCACAGTACTGGTTCTGTTTCCCCTGTTAGCTGTGACTCTTGCTGTGTCCTTACATCAGGGTATAGTAATAGCCACAGAAGTGTTTCATCACTAGTTTCTGAAGGGAGGTGTTTATGAGCAGCCCTTCTCTCAGGCATGTTTAAGCTTCTGGAAAAGAGGTAGGAAGCTAAGAAAACATTGTGTGGTTTTCTACATGCTAACTTAGGCATGACAAAAGCCCCCCACCCATAAAGTGCTCTGTTAACTAGTTGTGATTTCTATCTCTACAGGAACAGAGCTGTAGCTTAGCAACATTATATTCTATTATTTGTGCAATACACAGGAGCTCAGTCAGGAATCAGGAGTCCACTGTGTTGAGCCACGTGTGGTGGGGTGCGGAGATGTGGTTTCTCTTGGAGACTTGCCTGCATGGGGACTGCCCAGGTGGTGTGAGTGCATGTGGCTCTGCAGCACTAGCCACTGCTGAGACAGAGTGAGCTTCCTCTGCTCGGGTAGCTCAGAGGGAGCAGTGCTGAGATGCTGGGGCACTGGTCACCCCCTGTTTTAGTGTCCTCATGCGGACAAGGCTGAAGGGTAAGACCGGGGGACAGTACGGAGTGGGCAGTACAAGGAAACAAATGGGCTATGGGCTTATTTCCAGCAGCCTAATTGCCTCAGTTCCTTGTGTTTTATATGCATCATACCAAAGGGATGCTTTAAGAAGCAAGCTGGAGAAGGGCAGTGTAGATTTTTGAGTCTTCATGTGGAACTCCTCTCAAGCAGAACAGTGGGAGAGAAATAGATGGTGGAACTGCTGTTGTGCCCAACTGTGCTGTGCTGTGGGTGCAGACTTGACACAGTAAGATAGTGAGCTTGGGACATGAGGCTTAAAAATAAAGGTCAGACTCTTAGCACCGCGGTTATAGGTCTAGAGACAGGCAGGGTGGCAGTGGTTCCCAATGCAGGGAAGATTTGGAAGGAAGGAGATAGAACAGGCTCCTCAGGTTTTGCTCCGTCTTTTCTAGGCCTGACTAATCCGAAGGTCAGCTAGAAAACAAAAGCTCAGTTTGAGCAGGAGGTGCATGTGGAGTGGTGAAGGAGGTCTGAATGGTCAGGAAGATTTAATGGGAATTTAAGAGTAAGGAAAGGTGGAAGAATTAGAAAACCTGAGTAGAACGCCATCTCTTGGGCAAGTGAAGAGAAGCAGGAGATGTGGAATTTAGTTAAATTGAGATGTTAGATCCTCTTACTAGAGGAGGTAGCAGGAGGTTGGACTTGAAGATAAGTTTATGATGCTTCTGTATGGAACTTCTGTCACAGAGACTTTGCCATGTGAAAGCAGATGTGGAATGACTGAGATGAGAGCATCGATGCTGGCAGAGGCTGGAGTGAGGTACTGAGAGGTTACAGAAAGGAGGCTCCTGGCTGCACAAGTAGGAATAAGCATGGAAGCTGAGGTCACTGAGAAGTGTGGGAGACTGGAGGAGGAAGAGACTGCTGGGAATAAAAATGAATGGGGAATGCTGTAGTAAAAATATGCAAGTATAAGGAATACTAACAAATACAGCAGATATGAAGAGCCGAGTTATAGTTGCTGTGGGAACCAGCATGTTGAATCCTAGAGATGTTAAATATTTAGCTCTAATTATGCATTGATGAGGCACTTCTGCACTGATCAAAAGCAGTGGATTAATTTCTAGTTCCACTACTACTGTGTGGAACAGCATAATCTGGTGATAACAGGTGTCTTTCTGCCCTTCGTTTCTTATGTACTGTGTGTGTCAACATCTTTTCTGTTTCCTCGGGCAGATATCCTCAGCTGTTTGCTCCTGGCATGTTGTCAGGTGTGTTCACAACAGCAGTCATGGCTCCAGGAGAGAGAATCAAGTACAGGTAAGGCATTGGATGGTGGTGATCAGAATTTAATTTTAGGGGTCTTGTCTTTCCATACCGGGAACTTCTTTGGTTAGTGTATTTGTTCTGTTTTTTGACAGGAGACAACTGCCATTTAATGCAACTGTGTCACGCAGAAGCATTATACAAACTCACCGTGACGGTATAAGTACACACAGCATTCATTGCTCTAGCCATTTTACAGAGCACAAACACAATACTATCTAGTACTGGCATTGGTAGATGCCTTGGTTCACTTCAAAGTCTGGAAAAGTCTGTTTTTTTTTCAGTATGGAAATGTTACCTTGACAGGTTCCCAACACAGAACTAAGGAATGCATTCCAAAACACATGAAATGGTGCCGTGATGATACATTAGAACCTTTTCTACACATACAAATTAAAAGTGACTTTTTGTCAGTGCAAATGTCGAATTACCTAACTGAGTTCAGTTGTTTCAGGCTTATACTGTGGAAAAAATAAGGGAGAATCTAGTCTCTGCATGCAACAGTAAACAGATCCTCAGCTTGAATGTGAGAGAGCTGTTTGAGGAAGTGACAGAGAGGTTTCATATGCAGGAGTGCCTGTGGGACGAGTATGTGCTCCTTCCTGTCTGGAAACACGCACATGGCTTTCTAACTATTAGCTAAAAGATTGTTCACCAGCCAGAAACCTTCACTAGTCAGAAACTATCACTTTAATCCTTCAGATCCAGGCAGCTACGGGTGAAACTAAATACAGTGGCTCTTCGGACTGTGCAAAACAGCTGTACCGTGAGGCTGGGATTCGCTGTGTGTACAAGGGGACCATGCTCACCCTCATGAGAGGTAACTGATGGGGTTATCACGATGCTTCTTCTGTGTGAGGTACTTCAAGAGAGGAAGCTTGACATGTTATCATAGATCTCACCGTCCCTTTAGACAGTTGAAGGTGCTGTCACCCTTCTTCCTTTTTTTGCAGTCTGCAGAGCTACTCCAATGCCTCAAAGGGACTGAGAAATAAACATGAGATTCTCAGTGAGGGAAGAAGAGATTAGATGACAAGGATCAGAGGGATATAGAAATTAAGACTGGGAAGCCTGAAGAAATGAGAGACTTCAGGAGAGGAGCAGAGAGAGCAAAGACAAATACAGAAGTGAGCTTTGTGTATTCCTTTTTTTTTCCTTCCTTGGAGAAGGCCTGTGACTGTCTGTTGCTGTATCATGCTGCTTTTGAAGAGGTGATTTCAGCAGTTCTGCTTTCTACCCAGTTGAGTGTGGGTTATTTTGGACTGGGATGTCATGACCCCTCTCACAACAACAACAGAAGTAATTGTGTCAGACATTGAATCCTTCATGTGTTTTGGTACTTTATTGTTTGAAAGGCGTTAAATTGTTCCCTGTACTGGGGCAACATTTCCCAATGTCTGTGCTTTGATATCCCAGTTTAGGCATTTGTTCTATCCAGTGCTTCTCATGGAAGTGTAGCAGGTACCAATGTAACTCTGGCAATGCAGCTCAGGCTGGTTCTCCAGTTCAGGCATGAGCTAAGAGTGGGAGTACCTTAATAAAAGCCCCAAAATAGAATTATTAGAACAAATAATGTGCAAAGCTCCTTAACTGTTCTGGTCTGCTGTGCAGTAATTAAGAAAGCTTAGAGCTTTCTCATCATTAGCTTAACAGCCAGCAGGCAGGTTACAGTCTGACTTGAAAGGCTGCTTGTAGAAGTGCTTGCAAAAGGGTGCCCAGTTCTTGCCTTTAGCACCTGCTCTCCATTGGAAAGTTCAGGCTCCTCTGTCCAGAGCAACAGAAGATTTGGTCTGTAGAGGAGGTTCAGAAAGGAATCGGGATGTGCTCAGTGGTGGTGCTGAGCTGGCATGGGGCTGCTCTGCCTCTAGGCTTCCTTTTGCACTACTCATAGTCTTTGCTGTTTACCCACCAGATGTCCCAGCCAGCGGAATGGACTTCATGACATATGAGTGGCTGAAGAACATTCTGACCCCTGAGGGAAAGAGGTTAGTGAGATCTCGCAGTCATTATTTTCTGGACTTTCCAGGCACTGCTGGCTAATCTCCCCAGATACAAAGAGATTTAGAGCAGTGTCATCAAAACAAATTAAATAAAATGGTTGCTCATCTTGTGAGTTGAAGCTCGTTTGGGCTGGGGTTAACTGACAATCAAAAGTGTATTTGAGGTTCTCTCAGATTTGAGCCTCGGATCTTATTAGCCAAGTAAGCAATACCTCAAGTATCTTCATTTTCACCCTTTTGTGTGCACAGAGCTGGGGATTTTGGTTGCTGGGTCTTTTGTTCAGTTTTTTTCACAGAGCAGCTGTTGTGTGCTGCTGAATGAACCTGTAGGGCGGAGTTAGTACATTTGCCCACAAAGCTCTGATTCTTGGAAGTCTTGCTCAGACTCTGTGCTCTGTGTGTGTCTGCAGCATTGTGCTGCCTTCTGGCTCTCAGCTGGGCTGCCTCTTTGTCACCTTAGTGAAAACAGATGAGAATTTGCTTCTTTTTTAATGTTCTCTGGTTTTGTTTTCTTTTTTCCTTTCCTCCCACCCCAGTGTGAATGACCTCAGTGCAGCAAGGATCCTCTTTGCTGGGGGCCTGGCTGGGATCTTCAACTGGGCAGTTGCCATTCCACCAGACGTGTTGAAATCCCATTTCCAGACTGGTGAGTTTTATGTCAGCTTGTCACAACTACACTCAGTGTGGTGCTTTGGGAATGGGATGGGCAGCAATGGAAGATGCCATCTGAGAATGCATCTGGGAAGGAGCATGTCTTGAGCTTGAGACACGTACGTGAAGAACCCAAGTATGTTCCTAGCTTTTTAGGTGGTTTGGCGGACTAGATGATGTAGATTTTTTGTGGTGATGGTGAGCACTTACCTTCTGTTTACTGAGCCTTTAGTAAGATGTCTTTTTTTCTTTGCTTGCTTTTGACTGAGAGAGAGAATTTTCCTGAGCAGATGTTGTCACAAGATAGCTTAAGCAGTGCTTTGATTCTGATGTCACCTAGATGGCATAGCAGTATGAACCTGTTGAAAATCCTGTGCTGTTAAATTTATGCTTGTGACTACCACACAGCTACTAGTGTGGTTTGCATCCCTTTCAGCTCCTCCAGGAAAATATCCAAGTGGCTTTAGAGATGTGCTGAGAGAACTTACCAGAGAGGAAGGAGTTGCATCTCTGTAGAAGGGCTTCACAGCTGTAATGATAAGGGCATTTCCTGCTAATGCAGTAAGTAAATTGTGATCCCAGCTGGGGTTTGGGGATGGCTGCTCACAGGGAATGTCTGCAGTCTGCAGAGGAGAGAACTGGCTGATCAGTGTTGTACCATTTCGGTGAGATTCTTGTCTCTGCAGGTGCTTTTAGCTGTTGGTATCTCAGTTCTAAAAATGTGCCTTAGTCTAGGAGGAACACCAAATAAACCTTTCTTCAAAGCTTTGTGTGAAAGCCTTTTGTTGACTCTCTGATAGTCTTTCTCTACTGACCTGACATCCAGTAGAAGACAGAAATCCATGGTTAAATTTAGACCAGCCTCCCCTTCAGTAAATAATGAACTGAACAGAGAAAAAAATGTGCTTTTTTGTGGAGAGATATAGTAGAATTCTTGCCCCTGGTTCAAGACCTTTTTTTCTTCTCTTCCTCTTCCCACATCAGCCCCATCAGGTGTGCATAGTGCTGCATTTGAAAAACAGTTTGGATCAGGTTTCTAGAATACTTAACATGTTCTGTGTGTTCTCTCTTTTCCAGGCATGTTTCCTTGGTTTTGAAGTTGCTATGAAGTTTCTTAACTGGGTTGCACCAGGTCTATGAAGACTAGGAAGTCTCTGGAAATGAGAGAGGAGGAGAGTGCAAGTCTGCCTCAAAGGAATAAATGAATGATCACTTGAAGTTTCAGGAATAATTGCTTGCCTAATACCTTTTTGCCTTCCTCACATTCTCTACGTGGTGCTATGTCCTGTTCAGAGACGTAAGCCATAGCTCTGAAACAGAGTTAATGAGGAGTCACAGGTGATTCACCTGTCTTCTGAGCCAATGTACCGCAGCAGTACTGCTGCTAACAGACAGCTATCACTATTACACAATTACACACGCAACCTTAAGTCCTTCCTCGTGGAGGAACGGGACACTTTTTATAATGTAATTCTTTATTTACTGAAGAAACATGTAGCTGTTCATGCTGAAAAGCTTCCTCAAAACAGTTGTTTGGCAGTGTGTACTTAACTCGGGGTGTACGTTAGCAGCTGCACACCACACACTAGTGTCTATAAGCGGTGTCAGAGCATTCTTGTCTCCTGTAGTTTTAGTTGTGGCTATTCCTATGTTTTCAGCTTATACGCATGTAATGAAGCAAGCGCAGAACTAAGCAGAGGAGGCCGGAGCTATGTTTCAGGAGGCAGGAGGTGTTACAGATGCTGTATCGGATCTTGCACACTGGTCTTTTCTGTGGAAGTAGTAGGGAAAATGAATTACGCTTAACATTTGTACTAAGCTTTACTGAGGCAGCCAGATGGGAAACGTGTTTGATTAACCTGAACTTTTCTCCTAAATCCCTTTCTGTTCCACTGAAGATATCCAAATGTGACTTCAAAAGTACAGCACGGTTCATAGCAACCCATGGTATATTTGATTCATCAGATGCCGCGTCCTGGGATTCAATCCCTGACACTGACCTGAGAAAATTTAACCGCACTTCCGAGAGCTCCGCTGCTCTGACACCAGGGGGAGTACAGGAAGGGGACGCTGGCTCTGCATCTTATCTAATTTTATTCTTGCTCCTGTTCCTTGTTTTCTCTTAATATCATTAAACATGATCACATTTTCATTGAGAAATGACTAATGTTGAGAAGCAAAAAGGAATTCTAATTTCTCTTGGTTTTGATGCAGTGTTACGAAACTCAATAAAGCTAACTATTGCTAGGCTGGAACGTGTGCTGCTGTTCATTCACTTCTTGCATGGTTAGTTTTGCAAACGTTTTCCAGTTCTTAACTCCGAGATGTGACTGTGAAGTATGTTGTGTTGTGCTGCCTGTAGCTGTTAACTGCTTGCCTCTGAGTTGTTGGATTTCTGACACGAGCTGTGGAAATGAATGTTCTGCTCTTCACATGTTTGTCATGCAAGTCCTGTTAGGAGTTGTGTTGCAGATGTTATTTTACTGTTAAAAAGTCACATCAGCTAAACATGTATCATTACAAATGAACAACAGACCCCGTTATTCCTGTGATTAATTTGGTTGTATGACTGACACTGTATTGTAGCTGTTCTCAGTAAGTTGATGTGTGCAAAGTATGCAAAACCAATTAATTCTTGTGATATTGTTTCTTGCAGGGAGTCTGAGGCTTATACAGAGGAATGGCAGCTCCTATTATCGGAGTGACACCCATGTTTGCTGTGTGCTTCTTTGGATTTGGCTTGGGAAAGAGGCTCCAGCAGAGAAAACCTGACGACGTTTTGACGTGAGTTGCTGAGTTAATCAGACACTTGGGAAAGGCACTCCAAAGCTCTTGCAGGCTGCTGCATTGTTGCATGTTGAGTGTGATGTAAATTTGCCTCCTTTCCTAGGTTATAAATATAGTTCTAAAAATTAAAACACTTGTGTTTAAATGCTTCTGGAAGCGTGGGTCTGATAGCACAGGCTAAAAACAGACGGTGGGGAGAGGACAGGGCAGTACCGGGACAGGGGCGGAGGGGTGGGGGGGAGGGCCTGCCCTGGGGAGGGCGAGTGGGACTGCCCGCTGCTGGGGGGAGCCTGCACGGAGGAGCAAGGGGGCTGCGCCAAGGGCGAGAGGGCGGGACGGGTGCGGGGAAGGAGGAGTTGTGGAGCCTGGGTTCGGGGACGGGAAAAGCCGGGGCGCCGGGCCCGCGGCGGGGAGCAGCCCCGCAGCTCAGCCCCCCCTCCTGCCCCTTCCCTTTGTCCCGCGCCGCCGGTCGAGCGCGGACCCTGCCTGGGCCGCGAACGGAATCTAGTCCGGCCCGACCCGGCGCGCAATGCGGCTCCATGCGTCTCTCGCTGCTAGGTTTAAAGCAAAAGGAGCTGGCAGCGGGTGCGGAGGGGCTCGCTCCGCCCGCACATGGCTCCGCGGCCTCCGCCTACAGTCACTAGCGTCTTCCCTGTCGGTGCACTCCCCGACTTGGCGGGACGCAAGCAGATTGGTGATGAGGGCAGAAGGTTTCCTGAAGAAGGCTTTTCCTTGAAACAGCTCCAGCCACTCTCGTGTTGTGTTTTGGGTAACACCAACAGAGGATATACAGCTAGGAGCTTGGAAGATGCTGGTTTGTGAAAGCTGTGTGGAAGAGAAGGCAAATCTATACAATACAAGGTGCAGTTTCTTATTAGCAACTAGCTAGTAAATACAGGTGGTTTTATACACAAAATCACAACCTCTAATAATAGCTACAAGCACACATATTCAGGATGTTACTTTTCAGTTGCCCCCAAGTGATGTTTTGCAGTTATTTGTTCTTTCTCTTCCTCTATCTCATTCTGCTTGGGGTAATCATGGTCAGCTCCTGTAGCTGAGGCATCAGGTTTATCCATTCGTCTGTCCAGCTCATGGCAGGGCTTCACAAACTTTGCAGACAGTCACCATGGACCTGTAGGCAGGAGGACACAAATATATCCCCTCCCCCAGGTTATCAGTTCTTCAGAAGTAGACAGGTTAAAGTTAAATGTAACATCATTACTCTCTCTCTCCCCCCTCTTTTTTTTTTTTTTTGTCCCTGCAAAAGCTATCATTATTCCCACTACAGTTCCACGTACAGAATGTGGCACAAGGACCCTGTGGAGACTAACAGCAAACCAGCTCCGAGAAGCATCACTGCAGTGTGAGGTGGCAGGCTCAACCTTAGCGAGCACCCCGCAGAGGCTCTGCCTCACCCACATCGTATGAGGCTTGGGCTTTTATACTGACCAAAATGCACTCATTCCAACACAGGTGGCCAGCCTGTGCTGGAAGAAGTGGCCAGCAGTATCTACAGAGGTCTCCAAGGGTTGATAGAAACCAGGACATACTTATATTTACCAACTTCTAGTACGTGAGTATCACAGAGAAACTGTATGGGCTCCCCCTGTCAATTGCAAGAAAAAAATCATAACATATACAGCTTGAGTATAAGAGGATTTTAACGCATACGTGGTCACTGTTTGTCAGGCCTCCTTAACTATTTTGAGATCAAGAGCTTCCCACTCTTTAGCCCCCTGCTGTGTAGTAAACACAGGATATGCAAAGATGCCCATTGCAGAAAATTCCCCAGTAATGTTCACCTCTTTGGTTACCCATTGTTACAACTGAGCGTCTCCAGGGCCAGTAAGTCTGAGCAGACCCACCCGGGAGACGAAGAGTCAGGGTCTGGAAGCAGAGGATATAAATCTGGCTCGGATTCAGGGGATTCGGGGGCTGATCCTGCGCCGAACTCGGGGTCTCCGTTGCTCGCAGCTGTGTCTTTCTTATCAGGTGTATCTCGTTCGGTATGTAGCCATCTGCAGACCTGGCTCCTCCGTGACTGAGTTAAAATTTTTTTCACTCTAGGGCGTAGTGGGTTGGAGAGGCTCGCGGTTCCTTTAAATCTCCCGCTCGCGCATGATCCCTATTTTCTACTGCGTGCTTCACAGTGGCGCCGCAATCGATCCGGCGCCGAGGCACCGCCTTTTTTCTTTCGGATTTCTCGACATTTATCATGCGTATACCTTCTAATATACTTTCTCTGTCCCTACTTTCGGAACTGGGGTGGTGGGGGAGCAGGGGGTTACACCTCCTCCGCGGCACCTTCTGATGGGGGGGAGAAAAGGAAGGGGGGGGTGCGGGGTGGGGAAACCTTGTGCTCCCGCGAGTTGGGGGAAACGAGTTGTAATCTTCCCCCGGTTTCAACCGACCGGGGACGTCTGCTCCTAGTTTCTCCGTTGCTACCGCGGCAGTTTTCTTTTCTGCCTTGTATCTTTTTATACAGTTCATTACTTCCCTCCGTGGTTTACCGAGTTTCTTTGCCTTTTTATAATCATTAAGCACTGAGTCAAATAGTTCACCACCAAACTTTCGCCACTCACTCTCCTCAAATATTGTACTAGGATCTGCAAAAAAAATCTCTTAGCCTTCCCTAGCCACTAGACCTGCTAGCTGCTTTAGAGTCTCAGGCTCAATTCCCCGCTTTTATAAGAAGCACTGTAAAAAGTTCAGGGCTCAGTTCCCCGCTTTTATAAGAAGCACTGTAATAAGTCCAGGGCTACCTCTCGGTCCATTTTCATGGCCAGCCTTTTCCGGATCGTCTTCTTCTGGGTCGTCCTGTAACCTCGGTCTCCGGATCGGCCTCCCGACGCAGCAGTGTCTGGTTCGCCCCAGCGGCGGATTCTTTCGGTTAGCCGAAGCACCCGGGTCCGTCACGCCACCGCAGCAGCATTGCCCGCGCTTCCCGGCCGCTGCCGCCGGCGCCGCTCACTCGCCGTTCCGGGTCCCCGTCGACCGGGGCCCTGTATCCCGGGTCCCCGCTAGTCGGGGCCCTGTATCCGGGTCCCCGTCGACCGGGGCCCTGTATCCCGGGTCCCCGTATCCCGGGTCCCCGCTAGTCGGGGCCCTGTATCCCGAGTCCCCATCGACCGGGGCCCTGTATCCGGGTCCCCGCTAGTCGGGGCCCTGTAATCCGGGTCCCCGTCGACCGGGGCCCTGTATCCCGAGTCCCCATCGACCGGGGCCCTGTATCCGGGTCCCCGCTAGTCGGGGCCCTGTAATCCGGGTCCCCGCTAGTCGGGGCCCTGTAATCCGGGTCCCCGTCGACCGGGGCCCTGTATCCGGGTCCCCGTTAAATCGGGGCCCTGTATTCCGGGTCCCCGTCGCCCGGGGCCCTGTATCCCGGGTCCCCGCTAGTCGGGGCCCTGTATCCCCGGTCCCCGCCGGCCAGGGCCCTGTATCCGGGTCCCCGTCGACCGGGGCCCTGTATCCCGGGTCCCCGCTAGTCGGGGCCATGTATCCCGGGTCCCTGCTAGTCGGGGCCCTGTATTCCGGGTCCCCGCTAGTCGGAGCCCTGTAATCCGGGTCCCCAGCGACCAGGGCCCTGTAGTCCGCGTCCCTGTTCGGGCGCCATTTGTAAGCGGCGAGGAGAAGCAGACACGCCAACCCAATATGGGTGATAAGCAACTTCTACTTTATTTGTGACGCAGTTCACACATATATAGGAGTGGTATTCAGCCACTCCTTCTTGGCGTAACAGTATTGGTTAGCCCCCACAGCTTCCTCCACATTCTCCTCCCAGGTCCCGTCTCTGGCTACCTGTGGGGGCCACCCCCTGCCTTGCTTGCACAGTCCTCCAGAACTCTATGGTTCTGCTCTTAAGAGTCATTCTGCAACATCTGAGCTCAGGCAGTGTCTGGGGCATGGGTACAAGAAAGTTTAAATCCCCTGGAAACTTCCTAACTGGGTCTGCAGCAGCATAGAGGGGTTGAGCCGTGCAGGGTGAGGGGCAGCTGGTGGGGAGAAGGCAGGGCTCTCCGGATGAGGCGTCTGTTGCTGTGATGTCCTTCATCAGCTCTAATTTGTGCCTTTTGCTCTTGTTTTCTCTTTTTCCCACTCAGTTAAATCCAGGTGTTGAGCAGAGCAACTGCTCACCAACTCCCCCTCCTCTACCAGCGTGCTGCCTTGAGCCTGGGCGAGCAGTGCCCAGAGGAGGCGTTGCTGGCTGTTCTCAGAGGCAGTCATGTACCTGCTCAGAGTGAAAAGAGGAGAGGCTTCTTCTTCAGAGGAAAAGAGCTCTTGAAAACACTCGGGTCCCGTAAGAGGAGTTAATAAGAGATTTGTTGTTCTGTAAAGATTGGCTGTGCAGTCCCCACAGAGACTGCCAATCCAGGAGAAGCCCCCTGCAATAAGGGGACTCGAGTGTTTTCACAGGGGACAAATGTACGTTGAAGAGAGAAAACTCTTCAGTGGGTCTGTGAGCTGCGATCTCTGCTGAGAGCGCGGCCGTGGGTGCCCAGCCAGTGTGGCAGTGGCTCTGAGCACAGCATCATGGCACCGGGGTGTGCGAGGCCTCAGCACTTCATTTTCCTGTGCTCCTGGGGGGAGCTGCCTTCTCTGTGAGTCCCAGCAGCTGGCTCTTGTTTCCCCAGTGAGGCCAAAGCCCCTGTGAGTGTGCCTGTGCCAGGTGGAGGGGGGTCCCTGCTGCTGTGGAGCCATCCCCAGCACCTGTGGGCAGCTGGCAGCATGCTGCAGGCAACATCGGAGACCTGGAGGAGCCCGCTGGGAAGGGGGCTCCTCCTGCCCCTTCACGAGCAGCACGGGACTCTGCCAAATCCCGCACAGCCAGGATACCCCATCCCTGGCACTGTTCCCCTCCTCACCTTCAGCGTTCAGCAGCTTGCGGCCTCTGCGCGTGTCTGTCCGGAAGAGGCTGTTGGCCAGAGTGGACGTCCCCAGCCCAGATTTATCTGGGGACCAAAGGAGCAGGTGAAAGCAGGGGTGGCAGTGCCGGCCCAAGGTGGCATCACCTGACTTGGCAAAATGAACCAATAGACTGCAGAAGCCACAAGCACACACCTAATGATGGCAGGGATGGGAGAAGAAGGGGGACACAGCCATCGCCATGGGGACAGCCCAGGTGCACCATCAGGGGAACCATCCCCTGAACTATTTCAGGTGACTGAAAGGAAAAGGTCAGGCAAGGGCAGGAGCTCTGGCATGTGCAGCCTGCGGCTGCCCCATCCTGCTTGTACCTTGCCCCCAGCCAGCTTCCCCACCTGCCCTCTCCCAGCCATACAGAGGATGCCACTGCCATCCCTTTGCTTGGCGAGCACCATAGGTGCTTTGTTCAGCCCATCCACCTTTGCTCAAGAGCGTAAGGACTCCTGTGGTTGCCGTTGCCAAGGCACTTCTCTGTCCTTGACCTTCTGCAGACTGGGTACCGCAGCACCATGGGGAGCATCTTCAGGCAGAGGGGACACTTAGTGATGGCTCAAGCAGAGGCTGCTGGAAAGCGGCACCTGTGCCCTGGCCCAGAAATCAAACACAGGGAAGGCAGATGTGAACATAGTCTGTTTATTTTAAGTGGGGGACATAAAAACAGGGGGTGGGGGATGTAGTAGGAGGGGTGGAAATTATATATTGACAGTAAAAAAATGCGAAAATGATAGTAAAATTATGGTAAAAATACTAGTTTACTATTGTTACAACAACAGAACAACAGTATAACAACACAAAGCTACAATAAAAAACCAAAACAACTAGAGTATAAGAACAAAACAAGAACAGTATATTAAACAAGAATATTAGAACAACTGTAAAACAAACAGAGAACAAGAACAGTCTTCAAAAAATCAGTGATGGCGCCGTTTTGCCGCTGGTGGTCCAAAACGCCACTCGGCATCTCTGTGGTCCTCCTCCTTCGGGAAGAAAAAAACCCAAAGAGAACAGGTTTAGTCACAGCCATGTACATTGCAGTTTAGAAGGCAGGAGGTGCTGTAACAGCTCCAATATAAAAACAAAGTGTGATTTCATTAAAGAACGTTTCAGTATTTGTGGGGTTTTGGGTAATTTCGACTGCACCCAACACACACAATTACAAGTCTCAGCGAGTATAAGACCCAGCAGCGAAGCCGTCCTGGGGGTGGTGAGGACCCCCGGGGCAGGGGAGAGCAGCTCTCAGGGGACTCCTGGCTCCAGCAGCCTCTGCCCCGCTCCCGCTGAACGGCACCAGGGGAGACAGCACCGCAGCTCCTGGGAGCTGGTAAATCCCAAACGGGTGGGGATGAGCCACAAATGAAAAACATTTGGGATTTGGGGAGGGGGAGGAGCCCAGTCCGCTCTGGACTCCCTCAGTGGCTCCAGAGCACCCCAACATGGGAAAGGGCCTAAGAAGGGAGGGGAGAGACTGCCAGGGCTGGAGCAAAAGGTTACACCTTAGGGAACGTGGCAAAATAGAGCCAGGATGGAAACGCTGCACAGATGCCCAGAGGCTCATGAGCCCTGGCTGGGGCACTCTTCCAGCAGGAAGGGCTCCCCTGTCCCACCCCAGGCGCTGCCACCCAGCACGGCTTCTTGCTAGCAGCAGAAACGGGGCCTGGCCCTGTCACTCCGGGGCCGCCTCAGGGCTGCTCTGGACCGGAGCCCCACGGCTGGGGGCCAGCAGCACTGGCCGTTACTTATTGCAGAAATGATGGATCCATGCCTTGTGCCACTTGCAGGCTCTGTCCTTCCATCTTGCGCGGGTGGACGAACCTAGAGAAGCACAAATGTTGCTCAGGTCTCTGCAGCCGCACTCTGGGCTGGCACCGGGCCTACCACCATCCCTATCCCTGGGGGAATGGAAGGTTTTGCATCCCTGGAGCCCAGTAGCTACCACCCGGGCTGGCTCCTAGGGCACAGCCTGACCCTTCCGCCATCCCCCAGCCCAAGGGAACAACACGACCCATCAGCTCCTCAAGCCTGAAGCGCCAACTCCATCCTTACCAGAGGAAGCAGCGTCTTGTCCAAGGCCTGAGGGGCGCTGGCCAGAGAGGGGCGCAGGAGTCCCTGGAAAGCAACACGCCGCTGTGAGCCCGGGTCGGCAGAGCAGGAAGAGCCTGGCTTTAGGGAGCTGGCAGCACCCGCAGGAGCCGATGCATCCAGTGCATCCAGAGAGGGCAAGGAGCGGCATTTCAGATTCCCCTCCACCCCGCAGGGCTGGGGACTGGGGCAGCAAGTGACGGAAGCACCTTCCCTTTGCACGGCAGGGCTCTGCCGCATGGGACTACCCCTTATGAAACCCTCCCAGTATGAACAGCTCGCAGCTCCGGCCCTGGGCAACCTCGCCCATCACCCTGGGGACTGCAGGACACGAGGTCTCCCTCCGGGCTCTTCACGAGTCTCTAAGAGCATCAGAGCCGAGGACCAGGCGGCACTGGCCCAGCAGCTTCCCGCTGCCCTGCCAGCCCAGGCCATGGCTTTCTCCCCCTTGCCGTGCCCTTCGCGTTCCCAGTCTGCCCTTACCAGCCTTAAGTCCCAAGAGCCATCGAGACAGCTGCCACGCTGCCTCCCCCTCCTCCTCCAGGGTCATCCCGGTGCCGGAGTATTGTGGGTTAAGCTCCGGGAACTGCCAAGAGAGAGCAGTAGCTTAGTTCCTTCTCAGGGCAGCCGGCAGAGCCGCTCTGAAGGAGGTGTGGAAGCAGGCCTGTGCCAGAGCCATGAAGCCGTGGTTCTGCCACAGCCAGCTCTGGACCCCATTCATTTTGGCATCGGCTTGGGGCTGAGGCCACGGCAACCTTGCCCAGGCCAGTACCTGCTCCAGCAGCGGCAGCAGTCACGCACGGTCACCACACACTGGGGCAGGGGAGAGCCTCACTTCCCACCCAGTCAAGGCCGAGACCTCCTGCCCCAAGGCAGGCACGTCAGCCTGCCCCCCGCCCTGCAGGAACTGCACTGAGCACATTCTAGCCCAGAGGAGGGCAAAAGAGGCTGCGAGACAGCGACCTACCAGCACCAGTGGGTGGATCTCGCCAGGCACCAGCAGGCAGATGCTCCTCCTGCGTGGCCTTCCTTTCCCCAGCGAAGGTGGCGGGCTCGGGGACTGCTGCCGCTCTTCCTCAGTCCTCTCGACAGCTACAGGAGGAGACAAGTCAGGAGCAGCTCCCAGCAGAGGCGTTCGGCCTGCACCAAGGGGGTTGTCCCTTCTCACTGCTCTCTGGATGCCCATCCCGGAGGGCAGAGGCAGGGACACGGCCTTAAGCTGAGCACAGGGCTGCGATGCCCCGGGGCAGCAGCTTGGCCACAAGAGATCCGTGGGGAAGCTCTCACAAGAGCCTGCTGGGGCTCCACGGGCCAGCGGCCCCTTCCCACCACCACGGACGCTCCTTGCACGCTGCCCTCCCGAACCACAAACCACACAAGGTGCCGCACGTGGCCACATCTCGCGCTGTGCCACGGGGCCCTCTCCGCAATGGGCACGCGCGGTTTCCTCTCTCTTTCAGCTGAGGAAGTGTTGGCATGAGCTCCGCCTGGCATCGGAGCAGGCCCGCACCGGTGGCCCATCCAATCCGGCACAGAGCTGGGCCCCACCTACACTCACCTTCCTTGGTCTGCACGGCCTTGTTCGCTGTCCCCGGGGTGCTCTCTTCCCGTCGCCGCGATTCCCGTTCCCTGTGCGAGTGGGAGAGAGCCAGTTAGGGTCAGCGCCAGGCTGGGACAGGACATGCCAGTGCCACACGGCAACGTCACCGCTGCAGCCGTCTGAGCCCTTCAAGCTCCAACCCGGCCTGGGGCAGGGCGGGGATGGTGCCGCTCAGCGCTGCCGCCAGCACGGCAGTGGAACGAGGCAGCGGGGATGCTGATGGACACAACAAAGGGGCTTCCCCACCGCTGGGTGACCCAGCAGCCATGTCTCACGGGCCTGGAATAGCCCGGCTCTGGTGGAGAGCAGGCCTTGGGCACCGGGTCAGCTGGGAAGGTGACTGCTTTCTTCCTGGCTGGCATTGACAAGCAGGCACTAGCTGGCTGAGCGCTACGTTACCTTCCTGTCCGATGTGGCACCTCCCGGTAGGATCCAGCGCCGGACTCCAGGGTCTCCCTCACGCACATCCTCTTCTATTGGAATGTGCAAAGAGACCAGGAGTAACTCATTTGGTTCAGGGGAGCACAGCCTCCCTTCCTCCTGCTCACCACAGAGTAAATCCCATCTCCCTGGTGCTGGCTGCCGAGCCCGGAACCTCTCTTACTTCAACGCTGCTCAACAGCCCTCCGCAATGTCCATGGAGGGCAAAGTCTGAGCACCCCAAACTGAATTCACTCTGGGAGCAAGCGGCCTCCAGGCTCTGAGGCAAGTGACCTCAGAGCAAACCCTTCCCTACTGACCCACCCTGGGTAAAACCTTTCCCTGCGCAGCTGCAGAGCTCCATTAGCCACGACTACATCCCACTCTCACATCTGCAAGCCCAGCCCAGGATGTGAGCAGTGTTTTAGTACAGCTCAGCAGGTGCTGAGGAGACCCGTGTCAAAGTGGGAACGCAGGGCTCCCACACGTGCTGCTGCCTCCAGCTGGAAAGGTGCCAGCACAGCAAAGGGATTTTGCCCTTTCCTTTCCCCTGGATGTGTCCCCCCTGCAGACCGGCCAGGGCAAAGTGGGGACAGGAAAAGAGCGCTGGGCCGTGGGCTGCGGAGCGCTGCAGGGCGTTGGGCCCACGGGGAGCCCCTGGGCATCTGACTGTCCTGGCGTACCCGGGCGAAAATGGCCTCAGGGCTCAGGTCCTGCGGGAGCGGGTGCCGGTGGCGCACGGTCTGCGGTGGAGCTCTGCTGGGGCACAATGGTCACAGCACTGTTAGCGGCAGGAAGATCCGATCCCATCCTCCTCCCAAGCTCACCAGAAGCAGTAGCAGCGCGACGGGGTCTCTCAGCACGGATGGTGTCTGCGGTTGGGCCACTGTAGAGGCCGTTTTGCCGTGCGGGCCACACGAAGACAGGAGCGATGCGGGCTGGTAGGGTCGCATTGCACACCAGGAGCCCCTGCTCCCAGCAGCGATCCCTGCAGCACCACGCAGGGCAGCGCCAAGGGCAGCACTATGGCCATCGCTAGGCCACCCGTGTCCTCATCTCACCCGTGCCCTGTGCCACCTGCAGCCCTCACAACCTATGTCCCTGTGCCACCTGTCTCTGTATCCCACCCGTGTCCCCCTGCCACCTTCATCCCTGACACCCAGGGTCCCTGTGCCCCTGACAAGGAGTGTCCTACTGCCACCCGTGTCCTCATCCCACCCGTTTCCCTGGGCCACCCGTGTCCTTATCCCACGCACATCCTACTCCCTCGCTCACCCAAGGCAGTTGCCGCGGGTCGAGGTGCTCACACCTCGGCCGATCACAGTGGCCGGCCCGCTGGTACTGGCCATTTTCCTCCGCAGGCGCCAAGCCATCACGTCCCAGGCGGTGGGAAAGCGGGCGATCAGGCTGGCTCTGGGCCTGTACGGGGGCAGCCGCAGTGGGGGACAGGGCCTGGGGGGCAGCCACCGTGGGGGAGAGCGCAGGGGCAGAAGGCGCCTGGCGGGCGGGCGGGACCGCAGCGCCCACCAGGCACCCCCCAAGCCCAGCGCCGCTCCCAGCAGCGATCCCTGCAGCAGGCTGGTGACCGCCACCAACAGCGCCACTGGCAGCGCCGACGGCCAGCGCCGAGGGCAGCGCCACCGGCCCGGCAGCGCCATCGCTCTCGGTCTCCTCTGCAACGGCCACCGGCCCGGCACGCGCTGCGGGAGCCGCGCCCAGGGACCTCGGCAGTCGCCGCGTTCTACAGCTCGTGGCCCTGTTCCACCGGCCCCGCCGTTCCAGCCGCCTTCTACTGACAGCCCTGTGCCACCCGTGCCCCTGACAGCCAGCCTCCCTGGGCCACCCCTGTCCTTAGCCCACCCTCGCCTCTGTGCCTGCAGCTTCCAGAGCCCTGCTGTGTCCTGCCGGGCAGGCACCATGGCACGGACGATGCCAGGGACCGCACAAGAACACGGTTCCCCTGAGCATCTCCCGTGCCACGGCCCTGCCGTGCGGACCCTGCAGCCCAGCTGAGGAGGGCAGGGCTGTCTGCACGGCCTCACCTCGCCGGAGAGGGAGAGGGCTGGTGGGGCGGCCAAAGCCCGCCCTGCTCCTCAGGACTGAGCAGGGGCCACGTCGTGGTCGCCCCCACAACACTCGGCAGCGGAGATGTGCCGGATGGCCCCTTGCGGCCAGCGCTGCGGTAAAGAATGCCCGCTTGCTAAAAGTCCACATCGAGTCTTAGAGAGCTCTTGCAGCCACACTTTCAGCGTACTTCCCAGAGAGGTAGCAGGGGCACACAGGGAACGCCCACGGAAAATAACAAACCGAGTGCAAACCACCAGGTTTCTGATCTCAGCAGCTGCCAAGCGCCGCACCTGAGATTCAGGGGAAATCTGTGCTCAGAACTGGACTGGGTTTTAACGCAGGCAGAGCAAGCTTTGCTCCTTACAGCTAGTAAGGGCATCACAGGCTCCTCCTGAGCTCTCAGGGGGACAGCCCAGCACTGGCACCCATTGGAATCAAGGTTGCCCTTGCTGGTGACAAATGTGTTGTATTGAAACGTGCAGCCCTCATGTCCCTTCAGGTCTTTCTGGCGAGAGCTGGGGGCAGAGGAGGATGCTCACGCAGCTCCCGTGCGTGCTGCTGAAAATGGACACGTCGGCAACCGCGGCTTCCACAGGGGCGCGCAGGAGCGCTCGGGGCTGCCCCACGCTGTATTTCTTCTTCGTCTCTGTTCTTTCTATGCAGTAATGATCAGATGCATTGCTAACTTTCTCCAGTACTCATATATCTCTGGTCTTATTATACTCATTCAATAGAGATATTTACCTAATTCACATTAGTATGCTTGCTTTTAGTGTGTTTATTGGTTTCAGTGTGCTTGTTTAATAGATTCTGCATTATAATAGAGTGTGGTCACTTTGGGGTGTGGAGTGCAGTGAAATTCCTTGCGGGCGGGGTGAGGAGAAGGGCGGTAGGGGGATCCGGCCGCCCGCCCGCCCGCCCGCCGCTGTCCGGGACCCTGCGTGCTGCGGCGGCGGCCGGCGCGGAGCCAGACCGCCGGGGGGCGCGTTGCGGAAGGGCCGAGGGCCACTCGCCGCCGCCTCGGGCTCTCGGAGCACCAGGAGCCGCGCCTTCCCCGCCGCCGCCGGGACTCCCTCCGCGGGCAGAGGTGGGGGGAATGGCGAAGTTCCAGTCCGCCTTGCTACTGCGGAGACAACTAGCAAGTACCCGGGCTGGCGGGCGGCGCGGGGAGAGCCGATCCGGTGTCGGGGAGAGGAGGCCGGCGGGACTCTGAGGGACCGGGGCCTGCTATGGGGAAAGGGGCGCCTGCTCGGGGAAGGTGCGGGGGGCCGGTGGGGTGTATGTGCGCGGGAGGAAAGGGGAAATCGTAGCTCCCCTGCAGCTCTGCTGCCCAGCCGGGAGCTGAGGCAACTAGGCCGAGGGCGGGAGGAGAGCCTGCCGGCGGTCGCTGCCAGGGCAGCCGGGGTAGGGGTGCGGAGGGCCGGCATGGCGGGGGAGGCCTTTCCTCCGCTGCCCCCGTCCCGGCAGGGAAGTGGGATTTGGCAACGACGCTGCTCGCCTGCCGCCCCGCCACCCCGCGCCACTCTCGCAGCTCGCTCTGCCCGGCGCGGAGAGTGCAGAAGGGAGCCGCGGCTTCGCTCCCCGCGGTGAGGGGGTTGTGTGCGGAGAAGTCTCTGGTGTGAGGGGGGATGTTTGTCAGGCACAGAGAAGCGGCGGAGGACGGAGCCCGTCTGGAAGCGGTACTTCGGGCCTGGGGTGACTCGCCCCGTTCGCGCACCTTCCTGTGAGGACCTGAGGTGCCCCAGTCCCGCCTCCCCTCCTCACTCCCACCTTCACCTCCCGTACCCTGAGCCGTGGAGGGCGGGCCGGGAGGGGGAGGCTGCTACTTCCCTTGCTGTGAGGAGGAGAGCCGGGGGCTCTGCAGGCCCTGACGGTGGGGAGAGGACAGGGCAGTACCGGGACAGGGGCGGAGGGGTGGGGGGGAGGGCCTGCCCTGGGGAGGGCGAGTGGGACTGCCCGCTGCTGGGGGGAGCCTGCACGGAGGAGCAAGGGGGCTGCGCCAAGGGCGAGAGGGCGGGACGGGTGCGGGGAAGGAGGAGTTGTGGAGCCTGGGTTCGGGGACGGGAAAAGCCGGGGCGCCGGGCCCGCGAGAGAGCGCGGCCGTGCGGCGGCGTGGCGGGCAGGGAGCGGCGCCGGGCTCCTCCTGCCGGGCTCCTCCTGCCGGGCTCCTCCTGCCTGCGCGCCGGAAGCACCGGCCTCCACGGGGCGTCACTTCCGCCGGGCGGGGCCCCAGCTCCGAACACAACCAAGCCCCAGAAGAGGGATGAGGCGAGGGAGGGGGTCGAGCCGCGTAAGTGCTCTCAGGAGCCGCTCTGGGCCCGGCGGAACCTCAGCCGGTAGCAGCGCTCGATGGGGGAAGGTCCCGCAGCTGCTGCCGCGCTCCCGACCTGCCCCGCGCTCACCGCCCCCAGCATCCCGGCGTGCCTCGCGGCCCGGCCCTGGGGTAAAGGTCACGGGGCGGCACGGGGTAGGCGGGAATGCAACGCTCTGGCCCGGTTTTTCAGCCGCCGCCGCCGCTTTGGCGGAGCAGGCGCAGCCCATCAGCCCCGTGAAGAATTTCTTTGCTGGCGGCTTCGGGGGGGTCTGCTTGGTGTTCGTGGGGCACCCGCTGGACACCATCAAGGTGAGGCAGTGGGTACCGACGGGGCCCGGTGCCGTGCGGTGCGGTTCGGTTCGGTTCGGTTCAGGCCGTGGCAGCCGGCGGGGACTACGGTTCTGGGCGGGCACTGCGCGGGGAGAAGCACGGCTGCCTGCGGGCGGTGGTGGGAGGACTACGTATCCCGACGTGCACCGCGCGGAGGGAGGCTGGACGGCTTTAAGGTGCCTGTGTACCTCGTGGGGCCGGTAATGCGCCGGGGCGCCCTCTGCCGGTGCGGAGGCCGCCGGGTCCCGTTTATAGCTGGTTTGTGGTAAACGTTAAAACAAGGGCGTCGGTGTTTTTGGCGTTGGAAGGAGTCGGGAGGTGAAGCTGATCCCGTCAGCACCGGGCTGCGGCGGGGACCCGGCCCTCTGGGTCAGGAGACGCAGGGCAGACACATGGAGACAAATGGGGTGCAGAAGGAGGGTGCACACACCCCCCCCCCCCAAATGTGTGAGGAAGTGGAGCAGTGACACGACATTAGCTCTCGGGTAATGAGGTGGGGGTGTTATCCTGATGTCATCCCAGCGATTAATTCACTGAATATGTTAATAGTTAAATGCATTAAAATTCAGTCTCTTCTGCAAAGGGTGAAAGTGGTGTCAATCTCTAACGCCATCATAAAGTCCAGTCACAAAGCTTATTTTGTAACAATCATATCATCATAACATAGAATGGTTTTGGCTGGAAGGGATCTTAAAGTTCATCCAGTTCCAGCCCCCTGCCTTAGGCAGGGACACCTTCCACTAGATCAGGTTGCTCCAAGCCCCATTCAACCTGGCCTTGAGCACTTCCAGGGATATATTTCATATAGAGGTATTCTCAGAATTAAAATTTATACAGTAATATTTAATAAAATATTGGTTTCATATCTCATCTCACTAGGTCAGACTGCAAACCCAGCTGAAGCTGCAGCCTGGTCAGCCTTTGCTCTATTCTGGGACCTTTGACTGCTTCAGAAAGACTCTGGTTGGAGAGGTACAGTGTTAGCATGTCATCTGCAGCGCCTGCCAAAAACATCAGTTGTTTCTGTGTGTGGCAGGAATGGAATCGTGTGGGAATGTTGCCCTCCTGGAGACTACACCATTCTGGGGTTACCAGCTGGAGTGGTTCTAATCCAAGTTTATAGATGGGTTAAAAAATTTGTGGAATACTTGTCATCCACATGACCTCCATGTGTATGTCTCTATTTTGTTAAACGCTTTTGGTTCAAAATAGCATGCTATTAATGCCTGAAGTTATAGGCTGGAGTGAATGTTGGCAGCTGTTTGCCAGCTTTGTTGTTGCAGTCAGTGGAATCTTGCTGTCTTTGGTATTTGGAGTTGTCTCTGGAAATGCTGATATAGGCAGAATATCAACTTTGTTGATACAAGTAGTATTTTTGCTTTTTTCTATAATGTGTTATACCGCCTGCAAGAAGGCAGAGGAGCATTAATAGGCAGTTTTATTTCTCTTTCTATTTGGTTTTTGGATAACAGAGGGGCAGTTATGTTTTGTAGCAGTTTTGTTCAGTTTTCAGAAGGTGGACAGTGGCTTTCACTCCGGAATCAGCCCTATCACGTGATTGAACCCTAGTCTATTTTGGTTTTAGAAGGACAGGCAGCCTTGGTTTAAAGTCTTGTAAGTGACACAGAACCTATTTTTCTGCTTCACAAGTTTTCCCAGCAGCTATTTACCACTTAGAAACAATGGCTGTAAAGCCCAACTGTTGGTTTACTAGTCTGATTTCTAACCATTGGATCTTGTTGGGTAACTAAGGTCTGCCTCATATCCAAAATCTTCTTTCATGATGGTATTAACAGGTTGTTATGCAACCAAAATAAATCTTGTTTCCCTAGTCTCTCCTACAAAGCACTGAAATGCTTTTTTAGCCCTGAATCTCCTGTGTTTTTTAACACCCCTGCTGAAGCACAGACATTAGAGCCGAACCATAATAATAGCCTTTTGATGTGAAGTTCGAAGGAATGCCGTCTCTCAACTCCTACTCAATACTCATCAATTTTTATGAGGAAAACTATTAAACCTCCCTGCCAAGGCCTTTTTTTCCCTCTGGGGGAAATGGAAACGGGGAACTGCTCACAGGAAGGTTGAGCAGGAGTGTCTGATCTTTCTCAGCCACATCCAGTTTAATTACAGTCAGTTGTGCCTATAAGAGTACAGACACGTACTGAGATACAGTAATTTATTTTGGGAGAGGAAAGAAAGGGGTGGACAGACCAGCAAATATTTAATTTGTGCATCTAGCCTTTATCTAGAAAGATAACTCCTTTCTGTTAGATAAAGTTCAGTTCAAAGGCAAGATAAATGAAATAACTGCTGCTGCTGGGGTCAGCATGAGAAGTTTTCCATGTGTGTAGCCTGCTGAAAGGAAACATCAGGAGTGTAAATTTGTATGCTGAAAAGGTTTTGACTTGGGGACAGAAAAAAACAACCCAACAATTTGCTCTTGAACTCGTTTCAAATTCGAGTTTGTGTGGGGAGTGAAGTTGTTCAGGTTGGTCTCCTTGGATCTTCCTTTATTTAGAGAGTGAATCCAGCATTCTCAGGCTCAGTGTCAGGATTTTACACTACTGCATTTGATGACTTGTTAATAAAGCACACTTATGAATAAGACTTGCAACGAAATCCTTAGGACTATTACTCTGTTGGCTTTCAACTTAATTTCCTCATACTTGAGATATAAGTACAGGATGACCAGTACTGGAACAGGAGGGTATAAGTGGTGCCTGTTACAAGGTTGTTCCCTTGTAACAACCGCTGAGCCTCAGCTAAACATGTATCATTACAAATGAACAACAGACCCCGTTATTCCTGTGATTAATTTGGTTGTATGACTGACACTGTATTGTAGCTGTTCTCTTCTCAGTAAGTTGATGTTTGCAAAGTATGCAAAACCAATTAATTCTTGTGATATTGTTTCTTGCAGGGAGTCTGAGGCTTATACAGAGGAATGGCAGCTCCTATTATCGGAGTGACACCCATGTTTGCTGTGTGCTTCTTTGGATTTGGCTTGGGAAAGAGGCTCCAGCAGAGAAAACCTGACGACGTTTTGACGTGAGTTGCTGAGTTAATCAGACACTTGGGAAAGGCACTCCAAAGCTCTTGCAGGCTGCTGCATTGTTGCATGTTGAGTGTGATGTAAATTTGTCTCCTTTCCTAGGTTATAAATATAGTTCTAAAAATTAAAACACTTGTGTTTAAATGCTTCTGGAAGCGTGGATCTGATAGCACAGGCTAAAAACAGACAGCATGTGGGCAGGTGCTGTGCAATTCCCTTTCTACATGAGAAAGAGCCATTAAGGAACAATTCTGGTTTAGATGGGTACAGTATGAGCTACATAATGATTGCCTGCCAACAGCTCAGCCCCCCCTCCTGCCCCTTCCCTTTGTCCCGCGCCGCCGGTCGAGCGCGGACCCTGCCTGGGCCGCGAACGGAATCTAGTCCGGCCCGACCCGGCGCGCAATGCGGCTCCATGCGTCTCTCGCTGCTAGGTTTAAAGCAAAAGGAGCTGGCAGCGGGTGCGGAGGGGCTCGCTCCGCCCGCACATGGCTCCGCGGCCTCCGCCTACAGTAACTCCCTCCCACGAGAACACGCGCGAGTCCGCCCGGCTCCTCGTGAAAATCCCATTGCCTTTTTCGTCCCTTACGTAAAAATTGCCTCATACCCCGATAAGGAAATGCGTGCTGGGTGCGCCGACATGGGGCATTTACAACCCCCACTGGAGCGTGCTGGGTGTTCATGCAAGGGATGGGGCTTCGGAGTAGCACAGCAATCCGCGGAGGAGGATTTGGCCTGAGACTTGTGAGAAACGACTGATTGGCTTTCGCAAATCATAGGTGTGGTTATGTGAATATAACTGTACGAGTTTACAATAACGGAAACAAAGCTCGCTAAAGACACAAAATTAGACAAGTTAAAAAGGGCTAGAACTCTTTAGCAAAACGGAGTCACATAGCAAAAGAATTTGTAAAGGTAAAAGAAGGGGGGGGATTTTTTTTACCCCTTTAGGGTGACATTCTTTTAAAAAATAATCTCACACATACAGTGGCTGGGCTCCTGGACATAAGCATGGACCTTAATGCCTTAGTAACTACTGAAGTTGCTACTGACATTCAGTGAGGTGTCTGCACCTTTGGATATGCTAATAACACTAGGTTTAGGCTTAATATAGGAGCTGGAGTTTATGCAAAGCTTCTCTTTGCTATAAATGATCCCTCTAGGGAAGCAATAGTTTAGAACAGTCGCTCTCTAACTTGATCAAAATGAGCCTTTAGTAAGCTAATATAGTTCTTCGGTTGTTTGGGATGTCTCTTTTAACTGGCTAATTGTGCTCCATGAAAGAAAGCTTGACATTTAGCTGAAGCCTCTTGATAATAAGTATTAGTTGTTGGTTTCTGTTGTGTGTGGTTTTTAACTTGTATTGTGAGGTCTTAAGACCTTCTAAAAGAACATGCTGTTTGAGTGTTTAAGTAGACTTTTAGACCATTATATTTGGGGTTAACTTCTAGTTACCTTTCTATTCATTTCTGAAGGTTTCATGTTGTAACGGTAAAAACTAGTAAGCTTTTCCAGTTGCTCCTATTACTGATTCAACTTTGCTTACTCAAGTACTGCAGCCATTTGCATGTATCGTGCATCTCTTCTGGGGTGGTGGTGGTGTGTTTTAAGTACTATAAGTGCCTTTAGCAGCCTTTTATATGCATTCAAAACAAAATTGAAACAATATTAAAAGTGACTGTGATTGTGCATTACTTGTGTGTGGTGAATACTGAAGTACTTCAAAAGTGCCATCTGGAGTAACTGACCTAAAGAAAATAGTTTCTCTATGATAACCCAAGTTAACATCTGGGCTGAGCTGAAACTAGACTCTGACACTGCTTGTTCTGATGGCAGGCTGCTTGAAGTTGCAATGCAGAGGCTGCGCTTCATGATGTCTGATGCCTCTTCCCTGCTGTCTTCTCCCAAGTCAGCTGCTCCCATGTGTCCCTTTGTTTACACCCACATTACTTGTTCTGCCTCAAAACAAAAATCAACACTGTTATTCTTTCCCCTGGTGAGGCTGATACTTCAGCCCTTCTGCTGCTTGCCTGCAGCTTTTGTGTTGTGTGGTGAGTCACTGGGTTGAACCTAATGGTTGGGTTTTGGAGGGCAATGAACAGGCAGTAGATACGAGCTTAAATTGCTCTAGATCACTCAGTTGTCAAATTAGCATTACTCAAGCACAAGGGGTCTGCAGTTGGAGCTGTTGGACTTGGAGCAGGACATCCAGAAGTGGAGGGAGGTTGAAGGGGGAATCCAAAACCTATATAAAGGTGGAGCAGTTGAGGAATATTAAAGTGTTTTAATGAGTGAGGTCTTGGATAGCTCTTTTCAATCCCATGAGGAAAAACAATGACAGGAGGAGAAAGGAATGTACAACAGTAGGTCTCAGAATGAATATCTGTTCTGTCTCCCATAAGCTTTGTTTCTCGATAAAGACATTATGGGGAAAATAAGTGTTATGGCACATAGCGCTTTAATGAGTAACCTAAGTTTTAAGTCTTGAAGACTTTGCTAAAGGTTAACTGGCAGTTCTTGGTTGTCAGTGAGACAGAACTCTACAACATAATCCCAGGTTGCTTCAATAAGCATATGAAGACAGACTTCTGTTTTTCTCTTGAGCAAGCTGTCTTGTATTGTAACTTGAGCAGGTAAATAGTATCACAGCACCATATATACACACGCTTGTCATCTTAAGTGGCATGTTGTGGATGCTTATAATGCTCTAAGAGAAGGGATATTCAATGTCAGTCACAAAATATAACTTCAGGTTAGATGTGGGTTGTTGTTCTCCCTCCCAACCCCCCAAATACTAAGCTTCCCAGTGCCTTTGCTAATGAAACAAATGAGCTGTATCACCAGGAAATCACTATAGTAGCTGTTCCTGTATTGACTCTTGCTTGCCCCCATTTAGGTGCAAGAACAGTTCAAATCATGCCAGTCCGACCTTTGGGTAGGTTTTGTTTAAGTGTTTAAAGAAAGTGGTGACTGGGGATCTCTGACTACCAAAAGCCAGTTAGAGTACTAGTCTGAGTAGCTGGAGCTGAAGGGAGGTTCTTTTCTATGTATATCTGTAAAGCTAAATGGCTATTCCTTCTCAAATTAACTTAATTGTAAGCTCAAGCAGCTTTTGGAAATGTCTTAAAATTCAGTGTATGTGCTTGTTCTTACAGATGTCATTTGTTTTGTTATGTTTGTGGTTTTTTTTAAGGCCAAAGGCACTTTGTTGTACCTTGGTAGTAATGTGAAGTCAGGATTGTTTTGTTGTGTTTTTTTTTTTAAGGCCAGAGGCACTTTGTTGTGCCTTGGTAGTAACGTGAAGTCAGGACCTGTCCATTTTTTTTTTAAGGGTAAGGTGCAGGAAAAACTAGAAGAGTGAAGTGCCTCTGACGGCCACACCCCTCACCCCCCCCAAAAAAAAACCAAAACACGCCAAAAACCAAAACCAACAGCAAGTGTGCAGATCAGTATAGCACTAGGTTGGCAGAGTTCACCCCCCAGGGGAGGTGGAGGAGGGCAGTCTGTGTTCTCTATACTGTCCCAAAACTTCATGCTCTTTAAAAAGAGGCAGGAGACAACTGAGAGTGTAAAGCTTCTCTTCCATTCTCCAGAGCTGTCAAGCCCAAGGGTGTTGCAGACTGAGCCATTTCTGAGTGCTTTTATTTCATCTTTCTGCCAAATCCTTGCTGACACAGAGACTTGTTTGAGTAGGCAGACTTGTCTGGTTCAACCAGCAAAATCGTGCAGGGAGGATGCATGCAGTGGAACCAGAAGTGCAAGTGCTCTTTAATGTAAACATGGACCACTGAAACCAGGGGAATAGCCATGCCCTTGTTGGCTCCATTTGCAATATGTTGTAAATATTCTCAAATTTAGTGCAGAATACCCTGCACTAATACTGCTCTAAAACAGGAGAAATGTGGCATTATTTCAATTTAGAGTGGACACAGCTCCTATTTCAAGCTGTAAATGTCTAATTAAAAGTGAAATTAACAAGTTAGAAAACTATTAAATACTTAATGTGACAGCTCAGTGGTTTTTATTTGTGTGGAAAATGTCTTGCAATGTAATCTCGAGTGGGTCGAGTTTCTGGCAATTACACAGGATTTGCTTTTGAAATATTCGAGTAGTGAAAATTCTGAGGGAATTAGGGAATTAAGATCACTTTCCAGATCAAAGCTGAGATGCAGCTTGGGCGGCTGGTTGTGAGAGAAGCCTTTGTTACATTGGAGTGCTGGTTATTTGGTGGCTTACACTAGGTTTGTCTACAGGATGATCAGTTGAGTGGCACTGATCTGAAGTATTAAGGAGATGCTAGTCTGTCTGTTAAGCTTCCTTGGAGAGATCTGTATGGCAGTAATATTCTGTATTATCCTCTATAGTTAAGACTCCAAGGTCCTGGCCATGTCTAACTTGACTTCACTATCGCTTAAAAATGCTGTAACCACCCTGCTTTTTTAAAGGACTCATCGTATTTTTAGATAACAATCTTTGTTGCTCTGATGCTTTTTGGGATGCTTCGATACAGCATGTGTGTACCACTCACCTTCACACTCTTGCAGTGTAGGGCCCCGTTACAGCAGATTAAATAATTCTGTTTCTTGTGAGTATGTGTTGACAGAATCATCAAAGCTCCTTGCTCATGCTGACTATAGATAGTATCAGGCTAAACCACATGCTTTGCTGTAGTGTAGAGTCAGAGCAGTACCAGCAGCCTGAATTTCTGTTGCACTGCAAATAAGATAATGGAGATGACTTGTGGCAAACTTTACTAGCTGCACTTAATAGCTTTGTGAATGTTCCTCTTGCAGAAATAAGCTGAACTGTCCCTCTTCAAAGAAGAGTATTTATGACAGCAGTCACGAGAGCTAAAATTCAGGGATGCTGGCAGTTTTGGGAAGTGAGGTTTAGCTAATCCTCAGAATGGAGGACCTTGATGACTCAACCAGCTGTTTTAACAGGATGAAGCAGTATCAGCCTTCTTTATAAGCTTACTCTGTGATGGGGCAGCTATAGTCACAGCCAGTTGGCTCTGGCTAGGTCGGTTTACTAATATTTCAGGGAAGGAGCCAAGCTTATCATAAATTAGTAATTCTTTCCTTCTCTGCTCCTCCAAACAAGGCAGTGTAATTTACACCAAAGTATGGACATAGCTGACAGTGAAGTGATTTTTTTTTTGTTCTGTTAGAGAATAGTGGAATGGGAGAATGCTGCTAGAGATCCTGTGACATAAAGAGCAAAATTAATACTTACTGAGAAAATACTTTCATTAGAGGAATTCCTGCTTCATTAACATCTTTATTTGAGATGGAAATGTTAAACAAATCCCACTGAAATGTCTTGCCTTGTGTGATTGGTAGTGATTCCAACTTCAGTGTGAAGAGTTATCTGCTCCAGAACTATAAACTGTAAGGATCTGTTGCTTTGTTATAAACTACTTTGGTTTGAGAAACTAATCTTGGCTAAATGAAGTAGTGAATAGTCTTCAAATAAAACCACATGTTGTGATTATAACTGATTCTGCCTTGACTCTTCTGTAGCTCTTTCTTGCATTTAAAGAAAAATCACAGACTTGGAATAGTCTGTGCATATTCAACTAAGACAGTATTGCTCAGTCCTTTTTGTGGTTGGTACAAGTTGTTGAGTTTTGGTTTTGGTGGTAGGTTTGGGGGTTTTTTAGTTCCCCCAAAGGCCTAGTTCTAAACAATTTGAAAATAAGTGAACTTTGTAGGTAAAACTTGTTTCCCTCAGATAAGCATTCTGCTAAACTTTATTCCGCTAATATGTTTAATATGACCTCTGTTTTGATCTGAAGTACAGCATTTTGTTTCCAGTGTAGAGACTGGGTTCTGATGAAGCAGAACTGAACTGAAAGGTGGCTGCTGTTCCGAAAGTATGAACTAACTAAATACTAGAACAAACTTAGATGCCTGGAGAAAGAAGAGCAGGTGGCTTCGGTGAGGAAGAGGGCAGGAGGCTCTTGACACTCACACTGTCTGCTTTTTGTCCCAGCATATTGGAGCAGAATCTGGGTAACACTTCATATGCAGGCCTTTGCTATTGCCATGTTGCATCTGCTCTGTGCTTCAGTTTTCAGTGTAGATATCTGTCAGTGGACTGGTTAGGCCAAGATCACTCTATGGAATCTTGTAGGTCTGAGCTTTAGACCGCCCTGAAAGTGTGAATGTTCATATTTGCTTCTCCTGTCTACTCCCAGGTCCAAGGCAGATCAGGTAGAACAGAGATCAGATATCCAGTCCTTGAAAGAACACTGAGTATAGAAATCTAATCAAATAGGATTCCATAAAAGTAACTGCTCTCCTGGGCAGGGATGTTAGCAGTGCATGTACAGGTTTAGAATAATAGTAAAGACTTATTGATAGAAACTGTTTGTAAAGGCTTTCAAGTACAGATTTTCTGTATGTGAAATGTTAGTTAAGGAAACCTGTTTCCGTGCAGTTACTACAACATCTAGTAGATCAAGCTGGCTGGTTGTTTTGTAGGTGGCTTGCACTTGGTGCTGATCTAAAAAGTGATGCTGTCAGGAGTTGCTTAGAGAAATGTCTTAAAACAGCTCTGAATAACAATGCAGCTCAAATTAGGATATGCAAACCTGTTATTCATACTACAAACAAGAGAAAAAACAAGCTGGAAGAGTGTCCTCAGCTTGCACAATGACTTGTGCATACAATGAGGAAAGCTTCTGCTGACCTCCTCAGCTGCTAACATCTCCCCATGGCATACTGTTGCAATAGAGACTTTCTAGTGGATTTCCTGGGATCGTGTTCTGTTCTTGTATGTAAAGTATCCTAGAGCTCTTAGTTCTGCTCAGAGTGCTGTTTCGTGACTGGTGTGCATATGACTGCTTGGAAGATACTTGGATGGAATGTTTTTGTAGCTTTAGTCATGAAGTTGACAAGTTATTGAACTTTGCTGCTGTCCATGCTAACTAAACTTGACTACATTAATATGACTGGAATTTAGGATTACACTTGACTTGCCAAATTCTGGAAGCTGCATGTGGTAGACATTGGAAGCTCTGTAGGTTCCTTTGTAGGTGAGAATGTGATTCATCTGCCCTGGTTTTGACATTGCTTTGGAATGAGATGATCATAGTCTCAGAAACTTCTTATCCTGATAAGGTCTCTATTGAACGCTGCTGAGGGTGACAGTCTTGAATACAGGCAGATGTGTGTACCCACCAAACACTTGCTGACCCTTAAGAGTGGAAATGTGCATCAGACACTGAGGAGAAAATGAAGGTGGCATTTCTGATATGCTGGGTGTGATAGAGGAATGTGGCACTGAATGCTTCCTGGTGAGATACTGGCTTCCTTTTAGATGCGGACTCACGAATCAGACTTCTTCCAATCCTTTTAACTACCCCAGTTCTTCCCTTCCTCATATTACCCCCAGAATTCAGTCGCTGGTGGAAATGGTAGTGGGTTTTTTTGTTCAACCTCTACTTTAACTTGGGTGATGTAACTGTGCTGGATTGTGGTGTGATGGGATACACAGCATGCTTCAAACAGGCTGCCAAAGAAGGCTCTTCAGGAAACAGTATCTCTCAATTTCTACCAAAATTACATACCAATACTAATTCGAATATACATTCTAAACTGCTGCTGAGAATCTTAATTCTGGCAGCCTAACTCTTTCAAAGCTTTAAACAATATTACAGAATTCAAAGGTTTTCATCAGTATGTTTTCTATTTCCAGTGGTTTATGGAAGCAGATTTGGACAGGATAGTAACTGGAACACCAGCTCCAACTTCAGAGGGAAGACTTGAGGCTTTGCACTTTAGTTACTGGGTTCAGACATTTGCTTACTGGCAAGCAAATGGGGAGGGAGCAGGAAAGGACCTTCCTTCTGTGTATGGTAAGTGTGGGATGTTGAAAAAGGACTGCTTTGAGTATGTGTAAACAGAAGGCTTTTATGGCATGAAGACTGCTGCAGAAAGCAAATGTCTCAAAATAGGTCATCATTCTTGCTTGTCTTTCTGACTCTCGGGTAAATTGGTGCATGGGAGCAGATCCTGGTCTAGGTAAACTGGGTTACTGGGTCAAATCAGTAGCTGGATTTCTGTGGTCTGTGAGAGAGAGCTGGCTTTGAGACCTTTATGTTGAAATCAGTGTCTTTAGGAGCATTAACAATGCCTGTCGGAGACCACTGCTGTGGGCTTAAGGGACTATAAAAAGCAAGACTACCAAAGACCTTTCAAGCTTCTGGTTAGGGTGTTAACAGTCAGTTATTAACTAAGTAGCTAACCTGAGCTTTCAATTGTCTGTCTTCAGGTATGCCACAACTCATGTGAACATGGAGCTACAGAACTTACACAATCAAGAAATCATGGATTTTAAACCAAGTGGCTACAAGATGAAGTTAGTGCATTGTAGAGCTGTGGTGGGGCTGTGGTCTCAGTGGTTGTGGGATGGCAGAGACATGCAGAAGGGATGTGTGCCATGAAAACAGCTGAGAGGGGGCTCAGGATGCCAAGTGCCAGAGGGAGCAGGGACATGCTGCTGGAGCCAGGTTTGCACTGCTCCACATCCCAGGCAGAACAAAAAGGCTCCAGTGAAGCCCCTTGCTGTATTAAGCCCTTTTCTCTACCAAGGAAATTACTGCTCTAATTTAAAGCTTGGGATGTGGTGAGAAGAGAGGAAAAAAACAGCTAAATATTTCAGTTTTGGCCCTAACCTGAGCACCTACAAACACATAGCAGTGCAGGAGGCAGGGACAGGCTCTGGTACCCATGGTGGGGAGGACACCCATCACTGGGCAGAGAGCACCAGGCATGTCAAATGTCATCCCAGCTTGGATGATTCCAGTACCCACCAGGAGCCCTCTTGGACTTGTGGATTAAATTCAGCTATTATTAATGCATGACATTCTGCTGATAGCCAACTATCAATCAGTATTATTGACTCCAGCAAATACTGCTCTGAGCCTATAACTGTATTAATTTTGCCCAGAATGAAAAAAAAAAGGCAAGAAAAAAAAGCACACTGCATGAAAGCGGTATTCCTATGGCTTCATTTTGGAAAGACATTCAGATCTCAGAAATAGGGCTTGAAGTGTTTGTGGCGAGGAATAAGCTTAATTAGATTCATGTCTGTGAAATCTCCATCTGTTCCACAGACAAATATCCGAGATTTCTTCCAGCTCTATGGAGACACAAGGATTGGCTCCTCTCCCTGTTCCCCCAGTCTGAGAGATCTGCACATATGATTATTATCTGGTGCTGTTTCAGACAATACAAGATGCCACACAACCTCTGAGCACAGAGCAAATATCACAACATTTTGTTCCATGATTACTTCCACTCAGTTCACTTCAGCATCCTGAAAATCCTTTGCTGGGTTATTTTCACATGAAAGGCTTTCTGGAAGTTGGACATAACACACATTCATTATGAAATTACCTCATGTGTTCAGGATTGAGAAAAAATCCTTGGCTTTTGAGAAAGCTTTGTGGGCTTATTAAAAGCAAGAGCTCGTTATGCACATCATGCTGCCAAATGAAAAGCTCCCTCCTCTCTTCTCAGGCTTGTAAGCTGCTTTGTGTGCTCAAGACATCTCTTTCCAGTGTCCAGCACATTCTCATTGTGCTAACCTGGAATGAAATACCATTCCATGACAGAAGTGGGCCACCGAGCGGCCCCATCATCACTGGGAAGAGATCATGGGGAAACCATCAGCAGCGACCCCTGTGCCGCAGGGAACTGTTGTACCCGAACCACGTGTCCAGAGAAAAGCTGGAGCAGGAACAATGTTGCCAAAACCACAGCTGGCTATAAACACCATAGCTTGAGCCAAAGCCAGCCGTGACTGCTCCCAAATCCACATCCATGTGGTACCATGGCAAGCCCATCCCACCACCCAGGAAAAGGAGCCCAAATGGGCCTCTCAGCACAAAGGGCCACTGAGTACAGCCCTGAGTACATGGTGTTACGGAAATGCAGCTCTTAACAAGGTGTGTCCCAAGGTGTTGGGATTGGATACACGGACTGGGAGCAGAGCATGGAGATAGAGCACCAAACACTAGTAACCCTCAGGAAAGTGAGGTTAACCTCTTGCTGATGAAGCTACCCACAACGATGTGTTTCCAGGTCCTGGTGAGACAGTCGGATAAGGAATGTCACCCCAAACCCACTGTGGCTGGGCTGGACCTGATGGTGAGCAATACGTAACTGCAAGGATAAGACTACCAAAGCGCACCCATGGAGATCAACTCCAGCAGACAGTGGAATAAGTCAAGGCTCTGATCAGTCATTTACCTAAAAATAACTTATTTCCAGAATAAAAAGCCTTCCAGAGGGATAAATGGAGTTTTTGAGCTAACTGGAAAAAGCTGCACAGAGCAGCTCAGTCTCACATATGACCAAGATCTCCCTCTCTACCCAAAGAGGGCCACACACTGCTGGCAAGCTCCCAAAGGTTTTCCCAGAACTGGGATAATTTGCTCTCACAAGGCAGAGTGATTCACCCAGAGTGGCTGCAATTCACCCCGCATTTCATCTGACTATGGATGAGATGAGCGAGAGCTACTACAAGGATGAGTAAAAAACTTAAGGAGCTTTGTAGAGCTCCTCTTGGTTACCAGCAGATCTCATAACCTCCTGAAATAGGACCTCTTGGTCCCCCTTGCATATCACAAGCCAAGTCAGTGGTGGCATTTGGGCAGGCAGGTTGGTGGGACAATTCGGTACTGAATCCCACCGCATTTGTCATAGCAGATCACATTCTCCATATGGATTATCTGCAAGCCTCTTTCTTTTTCCTAATTCTTTGTTCCCATTTATCTTGCAAGCAATTAAGACTGTTTAAGAAGATGATCACTTTGAAACCTTTTTTCCTCTGATCTGGGATGTTTGTTCCTTAAAATCTAACTTCAAATATTGTGGCATTCTGAATGGTTTCTGTTTCAGTAACAGACTGGTAATTGTAATTAGTTTTATCACAGTCAAAATGAAAAGATCCGCTCCGAATGCGTTCCTTTGAATTCAGTCAAAAGGCACTTCTGGAGCTGACAATCATTTTGACTGGAGTTTGCTGAGAAAGACTCAGATTTTCAACTTACGGGAAAAGCTTATTTTACTGCAGGGCTGAGAATCCACTGCCTCAGAGCTCACTGGCATCGCGAGGTGCTAGCAAGAACCAGAGCAAATATTTCTCTGGGCTTCCATTTTCATGCAATATGGTTTAGATTACACTTCAGTGGATTCAGGAGAGGAAGCTGGGGTGGCGAGAGGGAAGGACGTGAGTAGGTAAGAAGGGAAGGAGGCAGCACTTGGAAAAATGGAAGGAAATGGTCAAATAAAGGAAAAAATGATGCACAGAAAAGGTGAGGAGGGAACGGCAGGATTGAGAGTAGATCACACAGAAGCTCAGAGTTACAGACTGAATAGATAAGGATCATAAGGAAATATATAAGGATAATGTATCAAAGGATTGCTGTTTGGCACTTCAGGAATGGCTGTGAGTCAGTAGAGGTGGCAAAAAAAGGAAAAGGGGGGATAAGCAACAAGAAAATACCAAGAAGATGCTAAAAATGGTAACACATTGAAATAGCCAATATATGGCTCAAAATGCAGTTTTCCATGTTTAGGCAACTTTTGCAGTGTCCAGGAGGGAGGATGGAGGATGTGGCTGGGCAGAGGCTGGTGCTGGGTTACAGTGGGGCAGGAGCCAGTCAAGCCTCAAGGTCAGCACAAACCATCCCCACACACAGTGGTCGTTTCACCTTCCTTTTGTTCTTCCAGGTACCAGACCTGATTCCACTCCGTGTTGGGAATCCCTGCTGGGCAGTGGTTTGATTCACTTTGCGCCAGGTAAAGATTATCCTTTGTACAAGTTGTTCCATGGGTGATGTATCCTCTTCCACTAGCTGGAACATGCTGCTTCTTTCAAGGCTTTGCCCTCTAAATCATTCCCATGTCACTGTGGAGAATGCAATATATATTACGGTAGGCTGCAGCACCTGTATAGTGCTAGTGGGACATAGAGGAGATAGGGATAGGAGAATTAGAAATTGAACTGTATATAAACTTCTGCAGTCATATTTTCAGATGAGCAAGAGCAGGGGCAGCTTTGTAAACCAGCAACCAAGAGCAAGGTTAATTGGGGATAATTGTCATGAAAACTACAAGTAAAGTAGCACAAAACACAAGTAGGTATGAAAAAGGTAGCTGAAAGTAGCTGCTCCAGGAATGTTTTTTTGCAAAGGTTCTAGACATCAAAAGTCAACTGAATAAACAGTATGGTAATTTAGGTGATCTTGGAAAATAGATTTTAAAGGGCAAAATGGGGCAAACCAGAAAATTATGGCTCAGCAAAAAATCCAGGAGAAAAAAAGCTTGGAGGGGAAAATGAATGCAAGTAAGACACTTGCAAGCCTTATTATATACATACCTACGTATGTATAGATAGATTAACTCATGCATGTGTGTGTAATTACAGATATACAGTACGGTGGGCATATATAGTTATATATATATAATTTTCAGGTCCTTTCCAACCCTAACTATTCTATGATTCTATATATAACTATGTAGTGTATATGTATGTATATACACACTATTGATAAAAAAAAAGAAGCCAGCACAAAACCAACACTTCCTGCACCAAACTGAAGATGAGTGAGTTTCAGAGAGGTTAACTTGACCAAAGTCCAAGGCCTTGAGAAGGAAAGCAAGTTGTTTGATGAGTTGGACCAGGGTCTAAACGGCATCTGACTGAGGATGGTTATGACCAGAATACAGTGAGGGCGAGATCCAGCCACCCAGCAGCAGAATGGATGGATGCCAGAGAGCTGGAATAATCTGAACATGCACAAAACAGGGAGCTCAGCATGTGTGCAGAAAGCCCCAATGGGGGGAAGGCAGGGTACAACCTTGAACCAACTGGGAGGTACCCTGCAATTATCAGCAAGTAGTGATGGCCACAAACTGGGGAACCTTTGTCTCTGCTCAGGAGAGCAGCAAACCACGATTCACAAAGTGCCTTTTCTTTGCTATGAGGAGCGCCTCCCCATGCCAGATGGATGGTGGCACATCCAGGGTTATTCCAGCCGGTGGGCTGATGCATGTGAGCTGCAAGTGCAGGGGCAGGAGCAGGGGTGCCAGCCTAGAAAGCAGAGCAGCAGGGACAACCTCCATGGGACAGCGCTGGGAGCAGTAGGGCAGGATTCAGTGTTAACACTGATGTGAAGGTACTGTCATGCAGGTCACCCTTGGAAAACATTAAAGGGCAATTTAAGCACTTGGAGAGGAAAGGACTGAGTTGTAACAAGGAAAAATATTAGCTGGAAAATGCAAGAAGCAGCAGAATATGTTATATCATTCACTAGCACACATTGCTGGCTGGGGAGAGGATAATCCCACTCCATTTTTTATGCCACATTGGAGCAAGCAGTGAATAAATGGGAATAATCCTGTGACAGCAGATGGTGCCTGTGTGCTATTAACTCCCAAGCAGTGTGTCTCAGCAGCAAGACAAAAGCAGGTTGGTTCAAGGGCAAGTACTTTAGGGATGTTCCAGCATTGCATCAGGTTCATGTGAGTTGTGGGGAGTGGATTTTAGAAGCTGGTCACATCTGCACCACATAAAATATAATGATCAAAACTCAAACCACACCCCAAAAGGAGGCAACAGCGGCAGAACCATCTCATTTACCAAAGGAGAACAAGGGGAAAAGAAAGGTCCATAAAGCAAGAGATGAGGATGGGAAGGTCAAGGGAGAGGTGAAAGGATAGTGGAAATTGAGACTAAATAACACCATTTAAGAGGCAATTTTAATCAGCTACAAAAAGAGAGGTAAATGCAGCCCCAGTTGCAAGCGCAGATACCTGCCACAGCAACTAAGGATGGGTGCTGCAGCCAGCTGGAGCATTACAGGGCACTAACTAGATATTCCTGAAACACCATGGAGGCGCAGGTTTCTTTCTGAGCAGTTACAAGACAGAAGGACACAAAAAGGAACTAATTGCACAGGTGTTTTTTACTTGATAATGTCAAATCACAGCTGAAGAAGATCAAATATACAACCAATAGTTACCCACATTGTCGTAATACTGCTAGTAACACTAGCATTTAGAGCTAAACCACGCTTTCCTTGCTTAAGGCCCTTCTCTCTGACTTTGAAGGTTTGGTCTCAAGACATGATGTAAATCATCTGGAGAGTTTTCTTCACCTCTGCTCAATGAAGGATATTCCTATTCTGGGAAAGCAGGGTTAGTCTTTCTGACAACAGGAAGAGAGATACTGAAGGTACTTGGGCATCTGAGTTCTCTGCTTCCCAAAGTCACGCAGGCACCTCTGCAATTGCAAAGCAGCTTCCATCAGGAAGGAGGAACACACAGATGGACTCTCAGTTCCAGGTGGTGTGAATTTTCTGCACACTCATTAAACATGGCATAAAACTCCCTAAAGTAATAATCCAGCGATTTTCACCCAAAGTAAAGCAATAGGTACCAGGGCAGTACAGCACAGGGCTGGCAGCATGTACCCTCAAATCCCACTCACTCTGGGACTCATAGTGCACTCAGGAGAACAAAACGAGCATCTGCTTCAGTTAAATTGACATTCAAGCCAGTGGCCATTTGGTAGATGCTGTTTAAGTACAGGAAAATATACTGTGATGCCAGAGCTAAATTCCCCTATGTTTTAGAACTTAGCAGTACGTTCAGACTCCACCCTTACCACCAATGTGTTGATTTTAAAAGACAGCATGATACTAAACCCTTGCAGTGGTATTTGCATCACACACAGCCTCCCTTGATGAGTAAACGTGTGCCTTGCTTGCTGTGAGAACTCAGAAGTTGTAGAACACTTCTGAGCCCAGTGCTTTTCTTTGCCTGATGTGAAAATGACTTATTGTTGTAAAGAGTGTAAAATAAATAAATGTGTTTGTGTTTGAAAAGAAGCTGTGGAAAATACATCAATATTTGTAATTACAGTGGCAGCTGTTGCTCTGTGAGAAGGTGGCTTTCTCATGCATCCTGTACCCATTCTCCTCACCCTATCCCCACTATGGCCCTTCCTTCCCATGTGCCTCATGCCTGTATATATCCTGTCCCTCCATGCACCCTGTGATGCTCCCTGAACACCAGCTAAACTACAGGCATTGTTAGCACAGGGTACTGAAATGAAGGGCAGGACAATGTGGGTTAGCCAGAACAGCTGAGCCTTCCCAGTTTGGATTTGCCCTACCTCAAACAACAACTTCAAGGAATTGGACATTATTGAGAGCTAATAACAGCTACCAAATCTGGTTCATATTGACCAAGGAGTTCAAGTGCATTACAGCACAGAAATATAGATGGGCAAAGAGCATAACTGTATGAGACTATAGCCTTAGAAACACAGGCTTAAAAAAATCATCAAAGGACAGAAGTCACGAAGGTGCTGCAGGGAAGGCTGAAAAGGCCGAGCTGACGAGGAGGAAAATGGAGTAAGTCCCCAGAGGACTGAAAGATTTCCAAATCCCTGTTCTCCATTTCATAATCTCAGTAAATTAACAACTATCACATCAAGCAGCCAACAGCCTGAGGAGTTAAATAAGCTTTTTGCTACCAGCACATGTAATCCCCAGTGAATTCCAAACAAATTGTTTACTTGAACATATAGGTACTGTAATCAATATCCCGATTACAGCAGAGCTGTTACAAGGTTAAAAAATATAATTTTAGGCATGTAAAACTCTGCCAGTTTGGACAGAGACTGGGCAGGAGCAATCGGCACTTCTTAAAGTCTTTGAAATTTAGTAAAAGGGCTGAAGTTGTGTAATTACCAGTGAGAGGCGTTGTAGCAAAGCAGATAATTATACAGTACAGGAGCATTTTGAGTTGATGTGGTAGTAATCATAGTCAACACAGAAGTGCCCAGCAGAAGGAGCCACATACAATAAAAGCAATTGCCGTGAATGTGTACAGCACGAATTACCTAAAAGATAAAGGCAGATACAGACACACAGCTGGAGCTGACAGATCTTAATAAAGATTTGTGGGTTTCTACATGCAATAGGATACCTTAAAAAGCAGCAGTCCTTACCCTGTGGATGGTACCCCCCAGAAACCATCACGTCAGCCTGAATGGGGCACCAATATTAGTGCTCCATGCGGGGAACCAAGGGGAACCAGCGGGGAACCAGCACCAGTCTGTGACAATATTGACACTGCTTGTCATGGGAAACACCAGTTATGTCCAGGGTGCTGCTGCTGTGCATGAAACAGATACATCAGTGAGCTGATGTACCAATGTTCTGAAAGGAACTCTAGGGGAAAAGATTCAGTAAATAGACCTCACTTTGAAATTCAGCCTCACAGATTACCACTTGGTACAGACCGTCCACCAGTCTGCATTAAAAACAGGCGGATTGAACACAGCACCTAAAACACAAGCTTCAAGCATAAATCACTTGTGTGTGTGTATATTTACACATCTCCACAAACAGCATTTTGGAATCTCTTGGCTTGATGATAGAACAGGCTCCATGCAAGATTTCACTTCCCCGTGCTGGCAGTGCTCTCTCCCACTCCTCATTACAGCCATTTCACCCCTGAGCTGTCTCTTCATATGTGTTGTCCTGGCACCAAATACAGTGGGTCCTCTGCTGTCCAAAAAGATGCAGTCTCAGGCAGCAGCGTGCCATCATCCTCCGCTGCACCCAGGTACAGGGAGAAGGAAAAGGCTCCCCCACATCCCATCCCATCGCATCCCATCCCCTCCTGTCAGTTTGATTTCTCATGGCTCTAACATATGAATAGCTTTTCAGATCTCTAATTACAATTGCGGTTTCATTCCAGGGGAATAAACTCCCCCTAAGATGGCTGTTTGTTGGAACACCCTGATTAACAGACTTTAATGCTGTAAAAGACATAATCTGGGAGCTATGCGAGATGTTGTCCTTCAACACATCCTGATGTCTAGGAGGGAAAGATTTATTGATTTGAAAATAAGCAGATAAATAGGAGACAGGAATTGCTGTGAAACATATACCTGGCTGATCAGATGCAATTAGCAATATGAAAAGGGTGACAAAACAGCATTAAGGAGGTGAAGAAGTGCATAAATCCAGTTGTTAAGGGCATTTTCTAACTGTCCTTACACTGGTGCCAGGGGTTGTCTAATGTTATATTAGACATTAGTGGATCTGCACTGGCAGAGAGCTTGACCTTGTGCCTTTCACTCCTTGCTAACACAGACTGTAATTCCTGAGAGCCACACTTCCAGAGAAAAGAGCCGTATCTTGCCAACAGTAATCACTTACAAACCCAGGTAACTTCTGGGAGCTTATTCGGAAGAAATCAACAGCAAACACCTGTAGGTTTATACAGTGCAGCTGTGAGCATTGCTGTCAACATTTCCACTACTGAAGGATGAAGCCAGACTTGATTCAAGTGTCATCTTTTCCAAAGTTTAACAGCCCTGAAAACAAAACAAACCCGTTGTCCTTGAAGATGTCTGAGGATCATAGCGAGGTAAGAAAGTGTAACTGATGTTACTGAGTTGAGGCTGTAGCTCATGGTGTGGTGGCTGTGCAAAAAGAGCTCTTTGATACAGCATGGGCTTCTTCAGCCTGGAGATGTGAAAGCTTTGGGGAGACCTTTGAGCAGCTTCCAGTGCTTAAAGGAGCGACAAGAAACCTGGAGAGGGGCTTTGGACAAGAGCCTGTAGGGACAGGGCAAGGGGGAATGGCTTTAACCTGATGGAGGGGAGATTGAGATGAGCTTTTAGGCTCATCTCAGCTCTTCCCTGTGAGGGTGCTGAGGTGCTGGCACAGGGTGCCCAGAGAAGCTGTGGCTGCCCCATCTCTGGCAGTGTCCAAGGCCAGGTTGGATACGGGCTTGGAGCAGCCTGCTCTAGTGGCAGGTGTCCTTGCCTGTGGCAGGGGGTTGGAATGGGACGAACTTTAAGATTCCTTCCAACCCAAACAAGTCTGGGATTCTATGTATGATTCTATGGACATACCAACCAGCTCCCAGGACACTTCACTCCTACCATGATGGGAATTAAAGCCATTCAGCAATACCCAGGTCCAGTCCCAGGCCTTGCTGTGAATCCTGATCTACCTGCAGAGGCTGCTCCCAGAGCCAGGGTCCTCCATGCCTTTGAAGCCGTAGAAAATCAGGTAGTGCCACCAGATCTCCTTGGAGAGTGAAGCAGAGCACTTCTGTGACCTGTTGCTGGCAACCCTAACTATCTATGATTTTATGTGTGCTTTTCCCTTTGAGAGCTGCGAGAGAAGAGCCCTCATACTCAGAGGGGCTCTATGAGTGGATGGAGCAGTGGCAGCAGGGTCCCTGGCTGGTGGCTCCCAAAGCTTTCGGGTAGCATTTAGCGATAGCGGGGCTTCGCTTTGCACGCTAGGGGAGAACAAATACAAGCCCATCAAAGCGAGCTCCCGGAATTAGAGACGCGGGGCAGTTCTTGCTCTGAAACACTGCCACCTTGTGGCAGCTCCGCTGCAGGACACGCTGCGCCTCACCAGCCTCGCTGGAGGGAGGGACATCGGGCGGCTCGGGTACGGCCCTAAGGCAGAAGGGCTGCTCAGGAAACAAGGAGTAACCTCCCACAGGGGTATGGAAAGCCGCCTTACTCTGGGGAAGCAGGAGATATGGCAAAATGTGTTTTCCAGCTATGGAGTTTCTGTGCCAAAATCACCATCGGGTAGAGGTGACCTCCCTGAATGCTATCAAAGCCACTGCTGGGGTTGGTGTGAGCAGGAATGCAGACAGGATTAGTGTTTTGTGGGTGCAGAGCCATAGAGAAGTCCTGAGGAGGTGCATACGGAGCTGGTTCCTGCTTTCAGCTGGATAACCAGGGTGCATTATGCCATTTAAACAACCTGCAGCATAGCCATGCTGTTTCTCTTCCAGCAAGAGCATCATTTATTGTTACCAGGAGCCACCACCAGGCTCCTTGCAGCCCTGCTGCATCTTGCAGGGAAGGAAACTACCATTTGAAGTCCATTTTCTGGGGATATTCATAATCAATGAATATGAATATTCATTGATTTGGACCATTTGAATGCTGTAAGGCCACGTGAGAATGATGTTCAACACAAAGCTTTATTTCTTCATATGTTTGACATATAAATGTTCTTTCTGAATCTTTCACGTTTAGCAGTGAACATCACGTCTGTGTAGGCAGCTCCCTTGCTCCCAGTTATTGCTTATATATACATAAATATGAAAATGTGGGCCAATATTTAGATACAATAAGGGATGGATGGGGTTTATTAATTAGTGTTTCATTACAAAACAAACCTCAACCTTTTAGCATAAACTGAACCCAGGAAAATGAAAACTCAGCTCCCTTTTCTCCCACAGAGCAACTTAGTTTGGGTCCAATTAAAAAGTGGCAAATTCAGAAACAGGGAATAAAACACTTTTTCTGCCAAAGTACATAATGAAACTGCGGCTTTTACTGCCACAATGAATTGCAATGAACACAGCGATGTTGACAAGATGTGGGTATTTCTATGCACAGTAAGAATGGCCAGAGCTGTAATAGTTGTGAATGTAGAAGGATAAGCAGCACATCCCAGCTCTGGAGCACACTGCCCAAGAAATAGAGCTGAGGACAAGATTCAAGAGAAAAAGATGCAAGAGGCCTGAAAGTGTCTGTCATAAACCCCCTAATCAATAGGTCTCTGAGCAAATGTAAAGGCCAACAGGCAAGTAACATAAATGCTGCTGCAGAAGATCTCTGTGCAGTTTTCTGGAAAACATCGAAGCAATTCCTTATCATGCAATCAATGCAAAAGTGATTGCAACTCAAAAAATAAGAAATGAAGACCAAAAAAACCCTGGTTTTAAAGAAATAAAGGAGCTGCTCAACTTAAAGCACTGATTCTCCTGTATTTTATTCTAAAACATTAGAAGTACAAGCCAATGACTTAAGTGTATGAAGATAGGCTGAGAAAGTTGGGGCTGTTCAGCCTGGAGAAGAGAAGGCTGCGTGGAGACCTCATAGCAGCCTTCCAGTATCTGAAAGGGACTACAAGGATGCTGGAGAGGGACTCTTCATCAGGGACTGTAGTGATAGGACAAGGGGTGATGGATTTAAACTTAAACAGGGGAAGTTCAGGTTAGATATAAGGAAGAAGTTCTTTACTGTGAGGGTGGTGAGGCACTGGAGCAGGTTGCCCAAAGAAGTGGTAAATGCTCCATCCCTGGTGGTGTTCAACGCCAGGTTGGACAGAGCCTTGGGTGACATGATCTAGATTGAGGTGTCCCTGCCCATGGCAGGGGGGTTGGAACTGGATGATCCTAAAGTCCTTTCCAGCTCAAACCATTCTATGGTTCTATGAAGAAAATATCAGAATCAACATATCAGATATTGGCACTTTTGAAAAATGCAGCAGACAACAGTTCCTTCCAGCAGACTTTTTCACACAGACTTTTTCAGAATTATTCACACCCAACACAAAGAAGCCAATCTTAGGAATATACTGCACCAAAACAGTCAAGGGAATGGTTTATCCCATGACCCAGACCAAAAAAACAACCCCAAAATAGAGGCACTAACAAAAAGCCTTGTGTTTAAAACCCAGCAATAGACATTATTTAAAACCAAAAAGTGTCTGGAGGAGCCCAGCTGGGCAAGGAAATGTGGTCCAGTCAGGCTGGGTGGGATGCTGCATCCCACAGGATAACCCTGGGCACCCAAAATTCCCCTCTGCAGGAGCCCCACTCCCCCAGCACTGCCCAGGAAAACTCCTCACATGCAAATTCATGAAGACGCATCCATGCTGCATGCAGATATTCCACCTACAGCATCTGGCACAACCAGCGTGCAGGCAGCCCCTAGTGGGCTCATGGGGTGGGGGGGACACATGGGGCCACGAGACCTCACTGCCACTCACCTGCCTTGGCTGGGCACTGGCCAGAGACATGCTCCATACCCCGGTACCAGCAGTGTGTGCTGTGTGAGGTCTGGAAACACAAACATAAAGGTATTTAATGAAAAGATGGGAAAACGTAAAGAAAAGCTGGGTGAAAAGTACATGGGAATGTGGGCCAGGAGTCGGGTGTGATGGGGGGTGTGTGTGTGTGTGTGTGTGTGTCCCAATTGGATGAAATATAACCAAAACACGGGGGTTTTAAAGCCCCTTTTATTTGCTTCCTGCATTTTGAGCCACATTTGGTGACACACCCCACCTCTTTCTTACAACTTCGAGGCCTTGGACCTGCCGCCTCGCTGTTTTCCCCAGCAAAAGCCGAGGTCCCTCGTTAGGCTTCACCCACCGACCCTGCGCGCACAGCATCCACCAGCGAACAGGACCCAGCGTCTCCCGCATCGGGCGTTCGCGACCGCTTCAACCGGTCACCTTCAATGCCTGCAGCCGCCACTGCGTGCCCGCGGTCACTCCCCTGCGCGTTTCCTGCGCGTCCTCACAGCGCGCTCCCTGCGCAGCCCCGGGGCCACCCCACCGCCCGTGCGCGCCTTTCCTCCCGGCCTCCGCGACACCAGGGGGCGCTGCGCGGCGGAAGCGCGCCGCCGATTTCCGTCCGTCGCGGCTGAGGTGCGGGGGAGCGCCGGCGCTGCCGCTCGGCCGGAGTCCGCCTGGGCCTCAGCTGTCCCGGTGCCGTCCCGTCCCGTCCCGTCCCGTCCCGCAGCCATGCCGCTGGAGAACCTGGAGGAAGAAGGGCTGCCCAAGACCCCCGACTATCGCCCAGCTCCGCTTCCTCCTCAGCCTCCGGCCCCGTTCGCCCGGCCCCGCCGCGCGGGACGAGCTGATGGTGGCCGTGCGGCTCCACAGTGAGTGCGGGCCCCATTAACCTCCTGTGTGCCCCTTCCGTCCCCTGCGTGTCTGTCTGGGGCAGCAGCCGGTCTGAGTGCTCGGGGTAGGCGGTGTGTGTGTGTGTGTGTGTGCCCTGTCCCCCGTCCCCCGCTGTTGGGGGGGGGGGGGGGTGGTGGTGTTAAAAGGCACGGGTTGAGTACTGTGCGGCACTGATCTGAGTGGAGTGCTTAAAAGGGGCCTATGAGAAAGATGGGAAAACTCCAAGAAGGGCTTGTTGTGATAGGACGTGGGGTGATGGGTTTAAACGAAAAGAGGGGAGATTAAGGCTGGATGTGGAGAAGGCATTCTTTACAGTGAGGGTGGCAGAACACTGGCATAGGTTGCCCAGGGAGGTGGTGGATGCACCATGCCTGATTCAAGGCCAGGCTGGGTGCGGTTCTGAGCAACCTGAGCTCGTTGAAGGTGCCCTTGCACATTGCAGGGGGTTGCACTGGATGAGTTTTGAAGGTCCCTTCCAACCCAAACCATTCTATGATGTTACGAAGTGCAAACGGGAGCAGTGATTGAAAAGGGTCAGAAAAGAAGTGTGACAGTGCGGAAACATTGGCTGTTCCACATCTGGATTTAATAGTTACCTGATCGTAAAGGAGTTAGCTGGCATTGAGGATCAGCCCTAATGTCCTCCAGTGCTGTGCTCTAGAAAAACGCTTGTTGCAGCAGTCAGCAGTAGAAGCCTTCCTGCTTTTCTTTCAGACATGGCTCTGTATTATGAAGCACTCTGCAAGTCTCTGGAGCGGCAGATGGACATGGAGCTGCAGAACAAAATGAAGAAAGCCAACGAGGAAGAGTTGAAATGTCTGGACAACAAATTAGAAGATGCAGAAAAGATCTTGGGGGAGAGTGAGATCCGAGATGCAATGATGGCCAAAGCTGAGTACTTGTGCAGGACTGGGGACAAGGTTGGTGCATGCAGAGGCTTTATGGACTCATATGAAAAACACTGCATTGTAATCCTTTTAGCTAGGCACGTTGAGCACCGAGTGACTTACAGTGTGTTTCCTCTAGGGCACAACTCAAACATGGTGGGAACAGTGGGAATAGGGGAGCTTGTTACTGAAATTCAGGGAAAAAACTAAGTAGCCCTTGTAAGAAAGCCATTTTCCATTTGCAGATGTTTTTTTTTCCTTGTGGTCTTGTAGACTTTTCTAAGGTGTTTACATAGTAAAACTTGAAATCAAGGTACAGAGTTGGTTTTCATAGAGATTTAAAAGTTATATTAGAATCACCTCTTTTAACCTGACTTAAACTGATTCTTTAAGATTATTCAATGTTAGAGTTCTATGGGTAACTAACAACATGAGGACTATCAGCAGAAGACAACACAGGAACTTACAACAGACATTTTGGGAGTATTCTAGGTGCTTTTAACATTCTTACAGTAGAAAATGCTGTCTTGTTAGGAGGGAGCTCTCACTGCCTTCCACAAGACCTATGACAAAACCGTGGCACTGGGACATCGTCTGGATATCATGTTCTATCTCCTAAGGATTGGCTTGTTTTACATGGATAACAACCTCATCACATGGAACATTGAGAAGGCAAAAAAGGCATCAATTCAGTCATTTGAGTGCACTAAAGCACTTTGAGATGAAGTGGAACAAAAGCAATGGAAGGTAAACACCTTGCTGTCAAGAAATGGCTAAGGCTGGTTGTGAGACAGCCACGGGGGGGGTGTGGGGGGGTGGTACCTTGTAGCAGAACACTTCCTATACCTGTTTTTTTTTTTTATGAGAGGGAAGAGAAAAGAAAGGTTAATATTTTGTGTCATCTGTTTTCTAGCGACTGATTTGATTTGAATTTGTAGCTCACCCTCTGCTCCCACTTCTCTGTTCTTAGAAGACAATTTTGAGTGTGATTAGCTTGTACAATTGCCAGCTGAATGCAGCTGCTGCCAGTGGAGCTGGCTCTGTGAAGTGCCAGTTTTACCTCTGGAAGCAGGAGCCCAGTGTCAGCATGCTGCAGTCGTTCCTCCTGCATTTCCACTGCTAGCTTCTGTGTCCCTGTGTTTCCAGGTTTGGAATTTCAGCAGTTCCTGTAGCAAGCTGCTGTTGCCGGTCTCTGCTGGTGCCATGAGACACTAAGGCAGAGGGGACAGGGGGTCTTCCCAGTTAACCACGTTTCTTGGGCTATGACTTTTTATATTGTCTTCTCACAGCAACAAGAATTTGTCTCTGCCTGTGCCCCTGCTCACAGCCACATCAGTTTTGTGTTAGTATGGTTCTTAAAACCATATTAACTTTCAGGTATTTTCTATGCTGCTGGTTGGACAGCTGTGATTTGAGCAGCAAGGGCAGGGAAATACATTGCCACAGCCAAGGCTGACAGCAGTATTTACCTGCACATCTCAGAAGACTGTTGGCACAACTTAGGGGGCTGTAAACTTTTCCTTTCAGCTGAAGCTTACACCGTGCAAAAGCATCTGTCCTGTCCTAAGGAAGCCACTTTCCTCCCCCTCTCACAAAGCCTCCTGGACTGTCAGCAAGCTGTAACAGAAAACAAGTTATTCCTTCTCTGATCACGTGATAGCAGTTGGTTTACTGTACTTTAAAAAATGCATTTACATAAGTAAATACTGCTTTTTATTCTTTTTTCAGTCTAATAGAAGAAGAAGACTGGGGCACAAGAAACCACCTCAAAGTGTACCAGGGCCTTTACTGTGTAGCTGTTCGAGATTTGAAGCAAGCAGCCGAGCTCTTCCTTAACACAGTTTCAACGTTTACATCCTATGAAGTGATGGATTACAAAATGTTTGTGACATACACTGTCTATGTCAGCATGATCGCATTAGACAGGCCTGACTTCAGGGAGAAGGTAAGGAAAGCAGGTGACAACACAGTTTATCTGTTTGTCTCTGGGCTGAAAGTGATGGTATTTAAACACGTTTGTTTGCTTTCAGGTTATTGAAGGAGCAGATTCTGGAAGCATTACGCAGTTTGCCAGCTGTACGGCAGTATCTCTTTTCTCTCTACGAATGCCGCTATTCAGCCTTTTTCCAGTCATTAGGTAAGTCTCTGTTTTGGCCTACAACACTAGTTCGGATGCTTCAGTTCCTAGTTTCACATTCAGACACAACTTTCAGTTGTGTATCTATAGTCTAGAACTAGAACTACTTTACACAGGAAAGAAGAGAGATTATTGCACAGTGACCTAAAATCTGCTGCTGTTTTTGATTTCTCAAACAAGCAAAGAAGACTTTCAGGTACAGTGAGCCTTCTGAAAGGTCACATCTGATTAGGTGTAAAAGCATTTTGAAAATGGCTGTGCAGCACTGACCTGAAGAGCAGGAACAGATGGGAAAGCTTTGGATGTTTTTATCTTTGAAAGAAGTTCTAGGACTTGTAGACTAAAGCCCCTGAAATCTCAACCTGTAAAAAATTACAAAGAAGGTTGTTTTCATGGATCTTACCTTTGGCTTTTGGCTCTGGTTTGTATGTAAAAGAGTGACACTGAAGGAAAGCTTTTCAGAAAACTCTCATTCCTGCCAGTTCTCAGAGTGCTCAGTTCTCAGAGCAAAAAAGAACCCTTCATTTTATGGAAGACTGATGAAACTGAGAGCCAAGGGCAACATTTTTCTACTGTTGGCCTTACCACTATCTGTGAACTAAAACTGGTGGGAGTAAAAGTTACTGCCTGGAAATCCTTATAATTAATTTAAGAGGTAGTACAAGAAAGTGAATCTCATTTCCTTACACAGCTTTGGGGACCAATGTTTCTTCAGGTAGTTACATACCAAGTACTGCTTGTTTCCCAGCACATAACAGCAGGGCCCAGCACTTGTCTTTAGCTAGGTGGTCTCCTCTATGCTGACAGAGGGTCTCACTAGCTTTGCCACAACACTGTCTGCATGTTATCATTGCTTCTTATTCTAAGACTGATACAGGTTATACAAACTTACTTCTCTTTGGTGTAGAACACCTGAAGTACGCAAGAACACAATATAGTTTGTCCACACTGGTTACTTATTAACTGGTGTTCCGTGGTTTATCTAAGTAACTGATAATTTCCATTTCTTAGAGATTACTGACTCTTATTCTTTTCAGCTGTTTTAGAGCAAGAGATGAAAAAGGATTGGCTCTTTGCACCTCACAATCGATACTACCTACGGGAAATGAGAATTCATGCCTACAGCCAGCTCCTAGAGTCCTGCCGGTCACTGACATTAGGCTACATGGCAGAAGCATTTGGAGTCAGTGTAGAATTCATAGATCAGTAAGTTATTTGGCTTTTTAAGTTCATAAAGATCTCATTTTACATCTTGGAATTATTTATAATGATCCGATTATGAATAAAACCTTTTTTCTGCTTTGATTCTAACCATGCCGAGTTACGTTTCTGTGTAAGAGCTTGGCTAAAATTAAGCAAACCTTATGTTTCAGTGAAGAAAATAATTTTAGTGCAGTCTGTGCCAAAACTTAACTCATAACTTTGGGGATCCATGCATTTTACGTACCCTACATGTCTCCTTATCTACTACTAGCTTTCAAGTACATAGACTGGATCTGATGTTTTTCATTTCAAACATACTCTGCAGTCTCAACTTGCAATTCTTTTCTAGTGTAAAACCAACAGATTTAGATCAGGATGAGAACTAAAGGGAAGAGCAAAATTGACTTTTACTCTGTATACAGGAAACTTTGATTCAAATGCCTTCACTAGAGTCATTCCTTCATAGAGAAGTTTCACAGAAACAAAGTGTTAAAGAAATGTGAATACTGCTTGAAATACTCAGAAATTAATTAATAGGTGTTTCAAGAGAAACCAAATACCTTCAATACAAAGGTAAATGTGTTAAAGTCATACTAGTCCTTATGCTTCCCAAGCTGTAACTTGTCTTACTGTTGATCACAGGAATTTTTTCTTCTACCGTCAGTAATGTGCTGTAGACCACCAGCTGATTAAGCAAAACAGTAATTAAAACAAGCAGCATATTTGGAGCTACTACAAAGTAGGGAACTGTTCAGAGGCTTTCCTAAGGAGCTGATTGAATGGATTGAAGATACTTACCTCAGGATAGATTACAAGTAGGCACACTGCACTGCTGCTACCTTTGCTCTTGAAGAGTAGCTGATAAGCTAAGCGATAAATTTCACCTCCTCAACTATGACCCTTTGTTTTGAGAAGGTGGTACTAAGATGTTTTGTGTTCAGATCACTAGAATTCTTGTATGTAATGTCCAAACTTTAGTAAGATGAGGAGGAAGAAGATAACTTATGAAGATATATAGGCTGTTGCTTGAGAAACACAGTGTGTTGACACTGCTGGTCTGTAACAGCAGGTTCAGTGCTGCTGGGTCTGCAAGTCCTTGCTGAAACATCATTTAACCAACTTGCTTTTTCTTTTCTTTTTAACCAACTTGCTTTTTCTTTTTCTTTTCTTTACCTAGGGAGCTTTCAAGATTCATTGCAGCAGGGCAATTACACTGCAAAATAGACAATGAGATTGTAGAAACTAACAGGTATGCTGACAGTTCCTGACAGCCCAGTTGAATTCTGGACAGTCAGTGACACTTATTACAGAAGTGTAAGTGGCTTTGTGTAAAATATGTTCTCACTTCTCTTTTTTTCTCCCTCACAATTCCTAGGCCTGATAGCAAGAATTGGCAGTACCAAGAAACCATCAAGAAAGGAGATTTGCTGCTAAACAGAGTTCAGAAACTTTCCAGAGTAATTAATATATAATTTTTTTTAATGCAAGGGAATGCAGACTTTAGATGTTTAAAACGTTTTGGAAGTAACCTATAAATATATTGTATAACTTGCTATACTGTAGGTTAAAAAAAAACATGACTAGCAAGAGAGGTAGTGTTTTCACTTTCCACTTCATTCTGTAAAACAGCATCCTGGTTCAGTTATTAAATGTATGATGATCTCCTGTAATACACTTTGTTTCTTGACCTCACTGTGTATACAGTGGTCAAAGATCTGTGAGCAGGGAGAACTAGTGGTGGTTCCGTGCTTGCTTTTTGAAGACTTCGGTGTTTTAATGCAAGGTGAAAAGGATCAGCTGTATAATAGTAAAGTAGCCAAAAAGTTTAGTTGAGATTGTGCACTTTTGGCAGGACAAACTCCTGTTAGGGGAGGATTGGAGAAGGAGTAAGGATACAAGTGGCTGTGGTGAAGCTGTAATATAACCACAAAACCTGTCAGGACTGTAACTTTGGGAACACCTTTACCTGAAGTAGCCTCTCCCTGAAGATTACACTTGCTAGCTGTTGAAAACAAAGTCAGCACATTAGCAAAGCATTACACTTGTAATTCCTTCCTCTGTTAGATGTCAAATTGATGGTAGGAACAGTAGAAGATCCCATTGCAGTTTGACACAACTGATCAGATGCTGATGGGGTGGGGGGTACATGTCTTTCTCCACAGCTGCTGAGGAATAAAGGTCTCAAGCAGGCTGCTGCCATCCTGATGACATGTGGGCTCTGGCTGGGCCAGAGCCTACAGCAGCAGCTGTTCCCCACCTGGCTTGGCTTGAGGTTTCTTTTCTCTTCCCAAAAATGTCTGTGACTTAGTTCTGTTTGATGCCACTGCACTTAGGAATTCAAGACAACGAGGCTAACACAGGCTTCACTCAGGAGAAATCTTGCTGCTCTTTTAGTGTAGCTAAGAGCAACAACAACAAACTAAACCAACAAAACCCCCCAAATGTCTGCTTTGTGTCAAAAATTAAAGCATTCCTAAAGATTCCCAGTGTGCTGCAAGGTATCTGCAGAGCTTTCAATTTCAGAAGTTTATTCTGACATCATTGTACCCCTGTGGAGCCAAGCATTTCAGAGTCTGGCGCTCTCTGCTCAGGTGGATGAAAACACTGTTCAGAACAGGCACATGAATCCTACCAGAGCAAAAACCCCCTTTGACAGTCCTGCCTTGCTTGTATTGTGATCTCAGCCTCTGTCCTGCGAAGGAGGACTCGGGAAGAGCTGCTTGGCAGAGCTTTTTGGGTCAAGAACTGGCAGGAAAGAGTCGTGACAGTTTTACCTGAACAACGTTAAGGCTTTTGTGGAGCAGTTCAGCCTTCTGGCTCAGAATTGGAACACAATTCTGGATGGTTGTAGGCAGCACCTCCTCAAGTCCACAGCTGGATGCACAAAGCAGCTGTCTATTGCTCTCCTGCAAAGAAGGAAACCCGATTCCACAGAGTAGGAATGCTGAGGGCTCAGGGCGGTCATGCCTTGGGCTGATCAAAAGCACATTTTTTCCTATATTTCCATTTTTAACCACTACTTCAATTTCCATGTCAAATCAGAAACAATGAGATTTCTGCTCCCTTTAAACCTTGAAATAGCTTCAAGTTACCCTTCACCACCCCGCGGTCATGTTGGTTTTACCACTGGTTTATTTCTTCTCACAATTTCCATTTACTTCACTGTGATTGTGAGCAGTGCTCCAGACAGAGCCATTCATGCCTCAGTCTTGACACCCTTCCATGGATTTATAGTCCACATGCCAAAGCTGTACATTCCCTCTCGTAATTTAAGCTCATGCAGTCCCTTGAACTAATGCCATTCTCCAGTTTCACTTCGCAAAGCTCACTTCAGATGAGGTGGCCAGAAGCAGACACAGATTTAGATGCATCCACTTCCCACCTTGCTCTGTCGTTGAGAGCTGTGGGGACGCAGGAGGGAAGGACAGGAGCTGGGGTGTTGTAGGGCTGTAGCTGAGCTACAACGGGCTTGAAATCTGTTGTGTGCAAACATTCTTTAGCTCCATTTCCTCTCTCACTGAACACTGGGCTCTGAAGTTCAAGGTCCAGCCTTGCAGCAGGGAGTAGGGCAGGGGGAGTGAGCTTAGCTGCAAAACAGAGGATGATCAGAGCACCTAAAGCACTGTCCCAGCCAATGCTGAAAAAGCTTCTGTACCGATCTGGCTGCAGCCATTTCTCACAGGGATGGACAAAGTTTTTTGACTGCATTTCTCAGCCCACTTTCCATCCTTTCCTGTAGAATTTGAATCCAGGTCAGTTTGAACAACTTCAGGAAAAACTTCCAAGATTCCCCTGAAGTTTGGTGGGCCAGAAAACAAGTATATGCTGCTTTTCCCCAACCAAGATCCCACAGAGCTGCTTGTTAGGAGCAAATCTAGCAGCTAACACAGTTCTGAGCCAAAGCACTGAGGAAAGCATTCAGACAAATCAAGAGTCCTGGGATGGATCCTACAAGCCATATATTTGATTATTTGTTGCAGTAGAACATGGTAATAATGAACAAACAGGAATTTGCATTTAAATAAAGCCAGTTGCAAGCTCTTGGTATTGGTTGTGGTTGGTACAAATAATGGCCTCAATGTTAACACGTGTCAGCTTCACACCTCTGCATCCAGAGCTGCAAGTGCTGTGGATGCAGGACTGAGATTTAGGTTGTAATCCTTGAGCCCAACACATCAGAAGGCAGCTGATGCCTTCAGGTTCAAAGGATACAGCCTCAGCTTCCATTTAAATGCAAAGGGCACTGGAAATACGGTGTGCACACCAAGAACCTCTGACATTTGAGTCTGCATTGCAAGCCCTGGTCTCAAACTCCTATATCACCAAGTAACTCTTCCCAATACAAACTGGAGTATTTTCCTGTGAGACAATCAGTGAGTGCCAAGACAAAAACTGCTTCTGCCCCTATGAGTGAAGCCTATGTTCACTGGGTTTTGCTCCAGCATGGCATCAGAAGGTACTTTTCATGACAAACCCCTTTCCTGTACCAACTGAGTCACTGGGAGAAGCGATGACCCCCCCCCAAGCAGCTCCACTCTCTGCCCCGAGGTTGGCGGAGACACCCCAAACCTGCCGAGCTCTGTGGAACCTCAAAGAGTTCTATGGGATAAGCACACCTTTTTCCCTCTCTTTCTCCACCACTCCAAGTTTTAGAGGATACTGAGCCCTGTATTGAATGTAAAGTTAATCCCAGCTCTGAAGCAGAGTCAGCTCAAACACTTGCCTGTCCTGCCGCTCTGCAAACCGCCATCCCTGTGCATCACTTGTGCAGCTCAGCACACCCAGCTCCAGTGCCAAACACATAGCACAGTGCAGATACCAGGAACTGCTACTGGAAAGACAGAGATTTGCAGGCAGGTGAGTCAAACAAAACCTTCAGTCAACACAAGAGGTAAATGTAGAAATATTAAAAGTACTCTACAGAGACAAAACAGGACCTGCCTGTTGGCTGAGACCTGTTTGTATCTTGTAGCATCAATTCTAAACACTAAGGAAAATTTTGCTCTTACTGTTAACCCAACCAAAGCAGGGAGAGAGAAGGCAGCATCAGCATGGGTGTAACCAGGAAGCCTGATCCCACCAGCAGGAGTTAACTGGCTCTACAAAATGCTCCTCAGTTGTCCACTGCATGTGAGTCCTGAGTCACACCCAGAGGAACAAGTATTTAACCAGATGAATCCACACACCGGGTCTTTAAACAGTGAAAACACAAAGATACTTCTTTGGAAGGGGGAAAAAACCCACATAAATAAAAAGAAAATGCGACCATTCCACACACCGCACTTGGGGCTGTAAAAGCTGCTTCTCATGATTTACTTTAGAAAACAATAAACAATATAAAGAATGAATCTTAAGCAGCAAAATGTCCTCATACAGGAGAAATACTGCAGTGACTATGAGGGCAGGTACCTCCAGAAAAGGTACCCGTACCCAACCTCGCAGGATGTACAGATGTGATGCCGAGGTGCGGTGGCAGGATTTGCCCAGATCCAGTCCTCTGAAATCAGCTCACGTAGGCACCAACACAGGTCATGTTTTTCCTTTTAATGGTGAAAGATTTTAGAATGAAGCAGAAACATATCATGTATTCCATGCAACCAACCTCATTTATTGAAAAGTCCTAATTTTATTGCCTTGTTTAGTAACATGTTTGTTCAACAAACTAATCTTTTTGTCATGAAGCAAAGCACAACTTTTTCTTATAAATAGTATAAATTATTTTATTTACAGAAACTTGTTACAAAACAAATAGACTATATATTTCTTTTCTTCTTTTAAATATCCAAAGTAATTTTTTCTATCTCATGACATTTGTTCATGTACTATACAACAGCCAACACAGGGTTCAGCTGATCAGATGCTCTTGATTATGTATACAAATTATCAAACTATTCACACATTTTACACAGGAGATTGCTTTTAGAACCAGGCTCAACACCGAGCAAGATGCTTTCAAGGCCTACATTCACATTGACATTATGTAGTGCTCATGTTAAAATCATCTTTCAAACGTAAAATATCTTTGCACAAAAGGTAAAAATGATTCTTTCCTGCTGAACAGCGAAACATTTATAAGAGTCTTTCTAAGCCCAGTTCCCTCCTCCAGGACAGAATGAGTAAAAGACAAAGAGAGAGATTCCTTGGCAAGAGAACTCTTACAGGAAGACAACTGCCTTAGAAATGCCATTTGGAAATCACGTCTGTTTCTGAATGCTTTTAAGAGGTACTTACTTGGGGTTTTGTTTTGTTTTCCTGGATATGAATTCTTTTGACCATCTTTTAGATTATTTATGAATACCATACTCCCCTTTTCCCAAAATGAGACTGAAATAGCTGGTTAAAACCACATTTTCCAAACCCTTGGCATTACATTAAACACAAGTTATCAATGGGATTGTTCCAACACAAGGTATTCTAATGAAAAAAGGTTTTAAAAAAGTCACCAGCATCATTTGCTTTGTCATCTCATTCATTTCAGAAAACACATATATATGTATGTGTGTACATATATACACATATACGCACACACATACATATATACATGCACACATATATTATATACAGGTGGAAAAAGCAAGCTCCAAAGTTTCAACTGAACATTCAAGTCTTTTAAGGAGAAGCTGTCTATGAACAGTCCAAGCTTAAAACTAGTTTTAATCAGGCACTTTCAGTTTTTCCGTTAGTTGGAAACCACGTGAGACCCACACACGACGCACACACACGGACACTAAAGGGAAGAGAGAAGCAGTGTGTCATTTAGAAACTAAATGTAGTCATCTGGGAACCAGGCAACTGAGAAGTAATGCCAGCATTGACCGTGTCGGCTCTGACCCTGCACCCAGGTTCCTGTGGCAGAACCCGACCGCAAGGATGGATCAGCTCCCAAGACAAGGACGAGGGACACAGCTTTCACAGCACGGAGGCATCCCTTCATGTTGCAGAGGCCTGGGAGCTATTGGCTTGGCAGTGAACCACTTCAAATGACAAAAAAAAAAAAACAGGTATTTGCTTTGCTTATTTTTTTTTCCTGTACTTTTTTCTTCTTTTTTTATTAATTAATTAATAAATAAATAGTAGATGATCTCAATTGTACCAAAACTGGATATAAGAAAAAAAGACCTGTGCAAAAATACATATTTAAATATGTACAATCAATTAACAAAATATGTCTTTTCTGAAATAGGGATACTTCAATATTTATAATAGAACAAGAAAATTCCAAAATAAAGATACAAAAGTATGGGGTATTTTTTGTCTTTTCTTTTTTTTTTCTTGTATAATTCTTTGTTCATCATTGCAGCAATTTTGTAGGTTAAGAAAACTGCAGGAGTCGTAATGCAAAGTTGGAAAGATTTATAAAAACTGTATCTCTTAAATTAATACCAAAATCTGTCTAGAAACAACCCAGCCACTGCAAATTCCATTTTGCATGGAAAAAATTAATTGTTAAGCTTCCTTAATTATTTACAGTAAGAAGTACGTGATGATAAAAAAAGCTTCAGGAACAATGTTCTGCTCGTAACCAAGATCGAAAACATAATATTGAAGCAGGTCTATGCTCAAGGGCAGACAGGATTTAGGATGTTCTAACTCTATTCCCAATGGCTTCCAGCAACACAGGCACTGCAGAAGCAGCGATGGGGAATTCCCATGTTAACATGGCTGCACGCTACGAAGGAGCATGAGGTTGCCATTATGCTTTCAGATCAACAGAACCTTCAAAGACCAGAGGAGAGCTGGATCACAGACTTGCTAATGTTCAACCTTGGCCAAAATTCCTGTTTCCTTTACCTCTGTGCCTACCGAGAGTCAAATTGCACTTGCGACTGGCGCTATCCCGACATGGAAGCTCTGCCCCAGGGGCTTCATCGGAGCGTGGATTTCACTCCAATTTCTCTTTGTGGCATTATCACTTTGGTTCCTTTCACATTATCCCAATTGCAGTTGCAAAAATACTTTCAACAGGGCATCCTATTAAATACAAATCCTTTTGTTCCTGAAAAGTTGTCTATATTTAAGTTTGCATAATAAGTGTCTCTAAGTACATTGCTTTCTCAAATGTGATCTTTTGTACCAATTCAAAGCTAAAGTGTCTGCATAGAGGCTTCTTGTTGTTTTGCTATAACAATGATTTTGTAGCAAGTTCAGGTTAAACTGAAAGCATCGTTAGGTAAACAACTACGCAACTGCTACTCAGAGTGGCTGTGGATTCCCTGATGTACTTCCTACTTGCCACCAGAACTGGGGAGAAGGCTGGGCTACGCAAACAATTGGACAGGCTCAGATTGTCTCTTCTCAGCAATAGCTGGTGCCCCTTTAAGGCAGGAAAACCCCCCGTCTTCTTGGTTAGGAATCTGTTTGCCTTTGCTTTGCCCCCTTTATGAAAGTTTAGGTCAGTTTTGAAACTTTACCTGATGTTCAAAAACTTAACAAAAACATCCAAGTGGATCAAATCATGACAAATAAGCCCTTTAGTGGAATTCACTTTTGAGGTGTTTTGGAGCAAGAGAAAAATCATTCATCAAAAGTGACTGGACTATATAAAACTGGGTAAAGCCCCTTTACTCAGAAAGCCTGGGGTAGGCGTGGGATGCTCTGCTGCTAAACTGGCCTTTATTCCAGAACTGGGTAGTGGTTTTGAAGCGTAACATGTCAAAGACATAGCTGTACAAACAAGGCATAAAGAAACTGGCTTTTATGGGTTTTCTTAGAAAATATTTAAATACTTTAAAAAGGGCTGTTTTTACCAGCTGGAAGGCAAATCCAGCATCATTTAACCAATACATGTTATTCCTTTTAAATAACAAAGGCCTATGGTATACAGCATAGGTCAATAAATATGTTCTTTGGGCATACAGTTTTAGAGGTTATTGGCCTTTGCCTGTTGGATGGTTTTGGATTCTTTTAAAAAACAAACCTAACTTGTTTTCTTCTGCAATCAAATCTTATTCTAAAGAACAGAAAATAAGGTTTGTATCATGGTAGTATAACATTTTTATACTTGTTTTTTTAAGCAATGGCTTCAAACAAGTTTTTTTCTGGGTTTTGTTGGGTTTGTTTTGTTGCTGTCTTTTTGAAACTCCTGATAGCTTCTTATCCCAAATTACTTGCAAAAGGCTGGGCAAAACAGAGTAGTTTTTGAATTGTGCTATTTTTATATTCCATTAAAGGAACATTGCTATAAGAACACTAAAGCCATATTCCCTTCTCGAGGGCTTCTTTCCCCTGTGCCTCACACGTTTTTCCCCCTTGTCACAGGGTCTTCTCCATTGAGGGTGTCTGTCTGGTTAGCTATCACCTACAAAAGACACCATCAGTATAAAAATAAGTCCACAGTAACGTTTATTTCCTCCCAGAAAACATTCCTTTGCCCAGCCAATCTATGTCCAATAGTGGCAAGATGATGTACTCCTGTAAGTAAAATCTCACAGATTTGTAGCAAACAGTCCAGACCACCGTTAACACTGATAAGAGCAATTATGTGGCTGAACTTCATCCAGTGTCCATTTCTAGTATATTCGCTGCTACAGACATGGCTTCAGGGAAATTCCTTGTTTAAGTGACAGTCCAGTAGATTTCCACACCTGAGGACCATGGGAAGTTGGGAAAACTCAAGGCATCTTGGAGTCCAGAAATCCAGATGGAGGTTTTGCTTGTAGTGGAAAGTGTCCAGTTTGTTTCTCACCGTGGTGCATCCAGCTATCAGGGACGTGCCTTTGGCTTTGAAGCAAGCAAAAGAAAGAGAAGGATGAGTGAGGCAGCTATTAGAGCAGGTCCCTTGAAAGACATTTTCTGGATAACAAGAGCATATTTTGGGAAGAATCAGCAGAAACAACGTGATACATACGAGGTTGTATCCTCCGAGATGTTGTATGTAACAACATGAGGTTGGCTCCTCCAAGACTTGACAATTCTCAAGCTAAAGCTCTTTAAAGTTACAATGATTTCAGACAGGATTTCCTTCCTTAATTCACCTCAAATTATACTTCTCCTTTATACTGCATAGTTGAAAAAGAAACTACTAGGTAAGTTCAAAAAGAAATTCAGCCTCTGAATGCTTCTTTTTTGTTACAGTGAACACAACATAATGGTGAAAAATCTTCATCTATGGCTGAAACTGGAAAGTAAGAAGCCATTCTGAAGCAGCTCTTCCTGACCTTCCTCTGGGTCCTGCAGGGACCCAGACATCAGGTTATCAGCACCAGGGGAAACAAAAAATTTTAGTTTTTCAATCACAAAATCTAGTTCTAAAATTCCATCTTCTGTCTTCTCCTCAAGCTGTATCAAATATTTTTGTTCCCTTCCAAGTGCTCCTACAAGTCAATTTGAATAGTATTGTTAAGAAGCCTGAGCCACGTTTCTAAATTCTCATCCTAGCTTACAAGAACTTTCTCTCCCAATACATTACTTTTCGAGTGCAATTTATCTAAAAAAAAACAAAACCCTAAACGAAATTTTAAAATGGGATCTTGTATATTCAGATCTGCTTCCTTTATAGTAAATCTATTTCCTTTATTGACTAAAAAGGTTTCTATCTTATTCACAACATTTAATCTCGTTATTATTAAGAAGTTAGTCAATGACACCTTGGGATAATAGGCTTATTTTATCACAGTATCACAGTTCTGTTATCAGCAACATTATGTTCCACTTTGCAGAATGTTTATAACTGACACAGAAACAAGAAGTCAGGCTGAGAAACACAGATCAGTTCCATGGCTGGCTGGCAAGATTTACTTTTAAAATCATTGGGTTTTTAAATGTGAGGACTGAATTTCACCTAAGAGCAGTTCAGAGGCAACATCTAAGGAACATTTTAAGGTTAAGTTTAGAAGAAATAAAGCTACACTTTATGAGAGTGTTTACAAAAATGTACTATAAAACCACTTTAAATGAGTAGTGGACAAGTAAGAGAACTATCTTTTACTTGAATAGGATCTGGACTTGGCTCGCTAATAATTAAAAGAACACATGTAAAAAAAGCAAGTGAAAAGGCATGTTCATCCTAGCTTACTTCAAGAGAAAACTTCCTACCTGATGAAAAAGAGAATTGTTCATCAGTCCTTGTGTCCCTGGGATTGCACCAGTGTGTTTTGCATGAACATTGTTCACCGATGTCAATTTGGCAACTTTATTTGTTTTGCTGCTGCTGTTTATGCTGCTTGAACCAGGTGAGCACTTTCTTTTCTTTCCTATTAATTTGTCAAGGGAAGTATGCGAATGTGAAAAACTGCTGTGTGAATTTACAGTCAGCTCGCTGGATTGATGAACAAATGGCCCTAGGGAGAGTGTGGAGTCGCTGCTGTTCATCATCACACTCATTCTCTTTATCGATTCTGCAGGGCTTCCAGTCGGAGGACCCCTCCCTGATTGGTCATGTTTGAGGCTAACAGAGTTAGCTTTGCTTGTCATACAGTTGAGGCCAACGCTGTGGGACGAAGCTGTCACTGATGGATGATAGGAGGTCCCAGAGTTTCCAGAGTTAACCACACAGTTTTTCCTAAAGGATTCTGTGGAATGAGAAGGTGCTAGCAGTGCGGAACTGTTTTTACGCTTCTTTCCTGAGCCGCTGCTGCTACTGACGCTGCCGGTGCTGTTACAGGTGCCACTGCCAGCAGAAGATTCCTTAGGTTTAAAAGATTTGCTGGATTTCATTTTCTGAGGTTTGCTGGGCATAGGTGAAGGTACAGAGGAAAGCACTGTAGGTGTTGAAGGGGATGAAGACACTTGTCTTGATTGCATACTGCAGACAGGATCCACTGCACCCAAAGTAGCAGGATTGGCATTTAGTGTCGTTCCATGTGATGGTACTGATTTATTATTCAGAGACACGCAGGAAGGAGATACCAACGCTGGCGATGACATAACTGTGGTGGGTAAGAGGAAACCTGCTGCACTGACACCGTACTGCGAAGCAGGCATCGAGTTTGTCCGATGAGGTGCACGAACTGATGCTGTGTTACTGGATGCTGGAGGAATTTTCCTACAGGTGAACAGAAAAACAAGTGAAAACCTACGGAGCTACTGTTCTTTGGAATAATATTAAGTCTAACAATGCTACATTAAAGTGTATCTTGAGGCTGATTAATGCCACTAACATTGTATTAAACTGATAGTTAATTGTTGCAAAAATACGTAAAGCAGATTATCAACTATAGATCCAATTAATCTGAACACAAGGTTACTGTTCTTTAACCAGAACTACAGGTTTCACATATTTCCACAAATACCAAGAAGAATAAGAAGTCTTTCACTTCTACTCACTTCCACATCTGTGAATTAATATGCTTCTCCAACATGAAGTCAAGTGCACATCGAATATGGTTCCACCGCTTGTCAAACACGTAATAACCTCTTCCAATCTGCTGACTACCAAATGTGCAAAACTGGAAAGAACAGATTTTTGTTGGTGTTTTCTACTTTCAGTAACAACTCACTGAATAACAGTTTATTTACAAATAAATCCTGCTAAATGAGCATGTTTTTAGATGTTTAAGTAAAAGATTAAAAAATATGTTACAATTTTTATTTCTATGGTGTAACACCATTTTTATTATGATCATTTTCTTCCCCTCTGATACTCCCATAATTATGACCAAAAGCAGTGGTCAAAATTAAATCCCTCTGATTGAACAGGGAAGGATATTAGTTTGTGTTTATATAAATATATATACACATGTAAGATCTACTTCAGAGTCTGTATTTTTCTGCAAAGGAGATAATTTTTTATACAGGCAAGGCAACAAAGCTTGTGCTTTTAGACTAAGCTTTTGTCAAGACTTGATTATTAAACTAACACATCACTGCTACCTGTACTTTGACGAATGGCACCTGAAGTAAAAAATGTGTGCATGAATGGGGTGGGGGATGCGGGGTGGGGGGAGCAAGTCCAGTAACAAAATCTCACCCAAAGGGCACCGTTTACATGTTTTTATTCCAAACCCGCAGCCCTTTAAAGCAGTTACCAATTTGATCCTCAGCGTTTTGTGTTCCTATTTCTTTTGGACTCTGAGGAAGTGATCTGCAAGCATAGTTCTTTAGCACATTTATTTTACAAGTACAGCTAAACCTTCACTGCCTACTGTGCAACAAAATGATTTTCTTAAAATCAAGGGAAAACCCCCAAGCATATCCAATACAAAACAACTCCTAAACCCCCCTCAAGTAATTTGTTTGCAAGTTCAGAGCCAGTGAGAGACCAAGGTTAAGTTTTACTGGGAACGTACAGCAGCTGGTTGAGGATGATGACCTGAAAAATGACAATCCAGTTTTTCAACAGGCTCTTCTTTTTCATCACATTCGCCCTCATCACTGGATAACCGAGATGCTGGCTCAGCTGCAGGCAAGGGAGGGTGCGGGGACTCGTGGACAGAAGGAGACTCACTAGGGGCATTTCCACTGTGCTGGGCTGGACAGCCTGGAAGCCTAGGCAAGGCAAGCAGGAAAGGTGTTACTGAACTAAATCTAGTTAAAAATTCCAAGCTTAAACACTTACTACTACCAACAGAAGGAAATCTACATTAACAGATCTCCGGTATTTTCCAGAGTCTCATAATACATCCACTGGGAGGAAGGACAGGAGGTCTGGTACCCCTGGAAAAGCAGCATTGCCCAACCACTGCTGAACTGTCAGCAGTCAGTTGACACTGCTTTTACTATTTCAAACACCAAACCCTCCTTGCTAGGAGTTACAGCTCAGCATGTAATTGCTAATTGTACGGTCACCAGGCCTAGAGCAAGAATTCCGCCCTGTCCAACAGATCTGTATCGCTCTTTCAAAGTCCACCTGATGAAGCTATCAGGATTAATTTCATACCATGGGATCTGCAGGTTTTTCTTACCTTGGAAGACTGGGGGGGTGAGGTTTGGGTTTGTTAGGTAATAAAGGCTTTGATTCTGTAAGAGTAACTCCATGAGAATTTTGGTGCAGCTCCTGGGAAGTTTTAGTAGGTGAGGGATGTGGTTCCCTGAGAGGGGGCATCTGCTGATGATGATCCGAATGTCGAAGAAGTTCCTTTTCCCTGGTTTTGCTTTTGTGCTCAGCTAATAACACATCAAATCGTTTTCTTCGACCCTGTACAGCCCTCCGCTGGGTTAAGGAATGTGTCTGCAAAACCATGAATAAATCATTAATCCCAGGCTATTAGATTTGTGGAAATCAGACACTCAAAGCATGTGTCTAGAGCTCTGAAACACAAAATTGTCACATTCACGGTTCAGCAAATAAATGGAAGAATCATAGAAACCAAACTAAGATTGCTGCGTGGACGATGATATCCCTGTCTGATAAAAGTAGAAGGTTTCTTTCAAATTTCTTTCTAAAGAAGAAGCTGCCAGAGTTCTTCTAAGGTTAAGACTAGAACCAAAAATATTTTTCACACTGGTATTTTAATTGCCAACTACTGCACAAACAAACATACTGAGTATGTACTTTCACTTACAAAAATATTTAACACGATATTTAAATCTAATGAAAGACAGGAAAAATATTTGTAAAAATACTCTGCTTCCTTCTGTATAATAATATACTCCTTAAAAACTAATGCTATCAAATAGATATGAAGGAATGCAAAACAACAGAGCAGAATGCAGAGTGAGACAGAATTCAAAGTCCTCTGAGTATCCTGAATGCTACATGTTTATATGGCACGAATTCTAGGTAAAGTGAAAGAGATGGAAGTTATTTTTGTGAATTCTTAATTCACATACAATACCTTTTTTCATATGGTATAAAAGTTTTCCTTGGGTCAATTTTCGTAGATAAAAATTACCATTATGTAATTCAAACACAAACAGCTATTCCAACAGGAATAATGTTAATAGGTATAATGTAAGGAATTGCTGAGAAGCATTTTTACTTCATTTCTACTTTACATTTTTGATTTGCCTAGATCTCTTGTAAAATCTTGAAGCTTTTCCTTCCTTTAGTAGCAAAACAATTGCCTCCCCCTGCAATTCCAAAAGGGCAATGTGTTCAAGTTCAGCTCCTCTGGGACATCAGGACTAGCTTCATTTACCTTTGTTCTGTAGGTAGTTTATTTACCAGATGATTCCCCTACTGACAGTTCAGCTGCTTTGAACAGTAGCTGATACTACACAGTTGTAGGGATCTGGATTTTTGGTTCCCTGGGACTGATACCTCTCCGCATCTGACTCCCCAAGATTTTTGAGCCAGAGGACACATTTCATCTGACCAAAAAGATTTTATGGGTTGCTTAATTTAGAGTTCCTAACTCTAAAACTCATTTCTGGGTTGGCTGTAGCGGTACATGAGGCAGCATGAGCATTTACACAAATACCTCCTAAGTATCTGCTGCAGACTTTGCTGGGGGGAAAGGAGTTTATCTAAATCCTGCATAAACAAATACTTTCAATGTTCATGAGGAATTTTAAAATTCATCATTTATGACCCAAAAGATATCCCCGAAAAGATCATGCTGACCCCCTACTACCTACACGCAAAGGAACATAATCTGCCCCATGTCAATATCCATGTTTAAAAGGTTTATACAAAAATACAAACCTCTGAGTTACTTTAAAAAATAAGTGTTTGAATAAAGCATTAACTGAACTTCAAAACCAATTCCTTCTCAGTTTTGGGCAACATATTTTGAGAGGTGCCATTTAAAGTGGTAATTACTGACAGCAGAAATCTGGAGTTTTCCATTTTCTGTCATATTCCTCAGGAAATTGAATTAAACTTTACATAATTTTCTTCTGATTGAGATATCCTACCTTGCATGTCAAAGACCTAGTACAAGGTTTCCTGGTTTCCACATCTATGACACCACAGTATATATCAGGATCAAATTCTCTCTCTGTCAAAGGTACACAGTATTGAAAAGTTATCAAAAGACATTGTGAAATACTAACATCTATTTTCATTATAAAAATTAACCAGACTGGAATCTGTTTTCAAATGTACCAATAAAACTGCACAATAAAATTGCACACAATATTGTCTACATTCTCAGCAAGCTTATGGTGTGCTGAGATACAGATCTCAAGTCTACAAACAGAACAGAGACATTCACAGCTATAAGGGACCCTGAAGGAGTAGATCCTACATTTTAGTATTAGAGTACACCACCAATATGAAGTGTGACAAATGATGGTTTTTTGGGTGTTGAGAACTCTTCTACCATTCCACTAACGCTCAAAGTTACTGCGCTTAGAAAGTGTAAAGGTCGGACAGGGTTTCCATTTTTTAAGGTGCTAGTCATTCCATTTGCTATGTACATTTTGGACCTTCCATATAGAAAGAAGGAAAGGAAAATACTTAAAGATAGTAATTCAATGTAATTTTATAACTGTAAGAACTGACAGGCCTTAGAGGTCTGTATGGTTTCTGAAAGCAATATCCACATTTCAAGTTGTTTGTGTTCTTTAAGAGTATGTCCAATTATAGATTTAAATTCTAACATATAAACCATATATAATTACAAGTTAATGTTATAAAAGTGTTTAATTTACTTCTGAAGCTTATTTCTATATATTCTGTGTATGTGTTTCTATAGATACACTACTAAGAGAAATACAGGAAATAATAATTGAAAAAAATTACCTGACAATCTTTTATGTAAAAATTTCCTATTATTTGTATTTTCTTCAGGTTTCTTTTCCAAAAACGGAGGCACAGAGAGAAGACCTTTACCATTCAGTATCTGTCCAGGGGAAGGCAAGGGTGGCTTTGGTATTGAGGGACAATTAAGGCCAGTCTTTATTGAGGAACTCACAGTAGTAGAACAAGTTGGACCAACAGCAGCTTTCAGTTGGGCACCATCTATCTTTGGATGAATCTTTTCCACTTTGACAGATGGAGTCATACTATTATTTATGGAAAAAAGGGGGAAGAAATTGAAAATTACAGTCATAAATTATAAATGTACTTAATATGTTATTACTCAACACTACTCCAATCTATTCACAATGCAAATGGAGGCCTTCCTCCTTTATTCACAGATTTTTTGTTCTTATCTTTGTTTTCACTTTTTTTACCATGTCCGTAATCTCTTCTGACCTCTTTTCCTCATTTTCTTGTAAGTATTTCAGTGAGTCAGAGAATTCAGAAACAGTTGCTTGGATTCACAAATAAACCTATTACCAAAGCAACTGGAATGAGCCAGCTGTGTCCAGTGAGAAATGCCCTGTTCTGTGACAGTAAATTATATTATCAGTTGTGTAATCTCATGTGTGCAGGTCAAAACTCACCTGAATCAGAGCTAGAGCCCCCTTATGATCAAAGTGTGCACAACAGATTGAAGAATTAAGGGCCTCTAATAAAATGGCTTGTATTTATAGTGATTTAAGATGCAGTTTTGCAAGAATTCTTGTTCAACATAGTCATGTTATATCATGACATATATATCATAATGTATATAACATGATCATGTTATAATCTTAGACTAGGCTGCTGGAAAAGATCTGGAGAAGTTTAAAGTGATTTCATACAAACTCCTCTGAAACACAAAGGAAATTCTACTGATACAGCAGTGTCTATGCAAGCAATAACATTTAGTTCTTTGTCAAAAGGCATACTCACATTTTATCATGGGGAACTTTGCTATGCTGTACCGAATGCATTAACCTGTTGTTTCCGCTCATCTGCAGCTTGTCTTTGGGCGATTTCAACACCTTGGAATTTGATGATGATGCACTAGTACCTCCACTGGATGAACGATTGCTCCCACTTCCACAGCTACCTTTGTTTTTTGAAGGGAAGGATGAAATGAGGGAAAATACTGAAGAGGAGGGAGGAGTCAAAGGTGGCTTGCTGGAGGAGCTGTGTCTTCTTTCTGAAAAGGAGGAAGAAAAAGGGATTTTAAGCTCCCACACAGAAACAATTCTCAAATATTTCATGTTGTCATTTACTCCATTAACATTTTTCCTTTATTAGCTTGGGAGGTCCCCTGCCACACACAAAGCATAGAGAATTCAAGCCTCACTGCAATCCAGGAGGTTCCACTCAATGCTGGTCCCCAGCCGGTTATGGGAGTCTCTTTTAACTTTGGGAGCTACATGCCTCAGCCACTAAAGCCTGGCTTTTAATAATGCTCCCCACTTTCCATCTTAAAGAACAAGAAAGTGAGAATGAAACCTAGACCTCAGACACACAAAGCAGAGAGACAGACCCCTATCCTCCAGCCAAACAAGCTTAAACGTACTTCCTCAAAGGATAACAATTTGTCTCCTAACGGTCAATATTATACTCTAGCCAATGTTTTAACTTTGACTTCACAACAACCTTTTGGTATGGTCTACTAGACCTTCAGTGTGAGAACACCCCTGAGAACAATACCTGAAGTACTGACTACAGTGGATTTTGGGGTGTTGTGGTGGTTGCTTTTTGTTTGCTTTGTTTTCCTCTTATAATTCCACAGGATTTCTATTTCTTCTAAAAAAAAAATAAATCTGAACATCTGAATCGAGAGTGGTCAGGTTTGTGTTGGCAAATAAATTATTTAATGTTAGGACATTAATATATTGCTAGCATCAATTCAGTTAAAATATTAACGTAATTACAATGAATTAAATCAAATCTATAAAGTATATAATTACTTGATGCATTTAATGTTATTAATTACTGTATTTGTTATTACTGTAATTATATAAAAATGTAGCTCTATAGAACAATGAATTCCCAGTCACAGCTCCAGGGAGCCCCCAGCTCTGCCTACACATGGACATGTTAAATGACCTTTTGCTCAACAGATACTTGGGCACCTGTGCTTCCTCGATGATCTCTGTAATCAACACCTGCTTAAGAGATATCTCGTAATCAAGTATATGCAAACCACAGATCTAAGTGAGACTCAAGAATTAGCTGGTCCATCAGGGGAGTGGAAATGCACCTTTCACCTCAACAGCAATAATACCTCTTCCTCAGCCAAGTGATGTTAAAGGTGCCCAAATCCACCACTCATCAATCCCAGGATCAGCTTACAGATTTTGACTTTAATTTCAGCAAACTATGAAAGAAGCAGGCTACTCATGAAGTTGCAACTACTTCAAGAGTGAAAGTAAAGTTCAGTGCAACCTGTATGGAAAGCTGTAACACTCTTGAAAACATAAATTAATACATCCATCTTCTGCTTATATGACCTATTTTCATGTTATGAGCAAGCTGGTCTATAGTGGAAGGTGTCAGGGTTTGGAACTAGATGACATTTAAAGTCCCTTCCAACACAAACCATTCTATAATTTTATCTTCCCTGCTATCCTCAATACAGCAAACACTCAGATGATGACCCACAAGGACTCCATTTATAGCTGGAAGCCACCAAACAAGTCAGCACCAACCCTGCACCAGTGTCATGAGGCACATCACCTGCAAGCAAGACTAATGAGGTGCAACAGCAAGAACCAGGGGGAAAAAAGTCAAACCACTCCAGCAGTGCAAGAGGAAGACATAGGAATCTTAACATCTATCAACCTTCTTGCAGAGGTGGGGAAGTAATGTTTTAAATATGTTCATTAGTTATGGGAGCGGAAGGAAGCATAAGAGCTCTGACTGGAGTAGGAAACTGCAGTCAAGAAGCAACTCAGAGACTGAACCATATGATGTGTTTCTCTGTTTAACTGCACAATGGGTGCACCCTAACAAACTTTCTGCAAGAGAGTCATCAGTTCTTAATTAGTGTTAACCAAAAAGCTCTGAGAGGTCATGTGAAATGACTGACAGAAATAAAATCACTGCATTTATGCATCACCCATGTCAAGAAACAACTACTTTAAAATGATAGTGTTCAGAAATAGTTATCTGTGATACTCAAAAGTTATCTACTTAGGTTTCTAGAACCACATGCCATTAAAGGGTTTGTAAGTGAAGTATGTTAGCACACTGACGTTCTAGTAAATGGCTGTGCTTTTAATATGAGGTACTGCTTATTGCCAAATGTCTTTTTATAGTAGTGGCAAGAATCCCTGAGCAGCTTTGATAAGTTACTATTTGAGGGCCATTAGTTCAAGCAATGTTACACCCTGTGAGATTATTCTGTGAGATAATGAGAGGAATTGCTCAATTCTCTTCCACCTTCGGTATATTTAGAAAATTCAAAGCCCAAGTTCTTACCACAGTTACAAATAATCTCAATCCAGTGGATGACTAATGCAATCATTGGGAGGTAAATGTGGCTTTTTTTAAGGAAGAGAGGGTGTTACTTCCTTGACAGATGAGAAGGGACTAGAGTAAGACTGGTATTTCCTTGCATCCCATCATGAGCAATAAACTAGACAAAATATTCATCTCAGCTATTAATCCAAGCGATATGAACACTTCTTTCTGGCAGCTTCAACTGCTACTGTTCTGGTACTGAACTGAGATGTTACTGACTACTGTTTGCATGAACATTTCATAGCACTAGTCTCAAACAAGTGAGTTAATACCAAAATAAAGTGTTTTAAACTGCTGCTAACGAAAAAAAACCAAACCAAACAAAACAGAGAGAATTTCTATTCTACAGCCAGATACACAATTTGGAACACACACAATTTCTGAAAGAGATGTTCTAAGTCTGTGAAACCTTCAATCACTCCTTCTGCACATAACCATGACCTGTGTAGTTTATCAACAAAAGGAAAAGACTTTTCAGCTCATTTGTCATAACCTGCCTGGACGTGTTTCAAGTTGACTTACGTACAGGTGGAGCTGCTACTGGGATTTGTTTTGGTCTTTTTATAAACTTCATGTTCTCAAGTGAAATCTGCTCAAGGTCTCTTTTGTACAGCATCTGAAGACTACTGGTGCCTCGCCTTATTGCAGAAAGCTAATAGTTTTGAAACCAGATGTGTTAGCATGGCAATCTTGATCTGATGAATATATTTATTGACAGACATAGTCTTTTAATGAAAAAATTACTACACAAACTGTCACTGAATAACAAAGACCACCATGCTTATTATGCTAAGCATATTATAATGATAAATTCTACTAATCATCTGCCAATCTAATACAGTTCCCATTTCCCATTAACTCTGAGTCAGCCTGAAAACATTAAAAGATATAATTATCTTCAGGTGTTCAGTTTTCATATTTTACAAGTTAACACTCATGTCCTTTAATAATATTTCTTGAGAGAAAAACAACTTTTTGAAGTCATGATTGCTTCTGCAACACATCAAAGTGATATTTAAAATACTGCACCTATGGAACACGGTTCTAAACTCTAAAATTTCAGGCAGGATTTTGTCATTGGTTTTGGTGTTTTGTTTCTTTAAATATCAGAAAGATCTAAGTTTTGGCTATGGAAAAAGAACTGGGAAACCTTTGTTTATCCCATAGCCCTGGGTAGAACCTGACTTAAAATGAAAGCTGCATTCAATGCTAAACCTTACCAGACAAATTTCTCCCCTTAAGTATCTTTGCATTTATGTCACATCTTTGTGATCCTAAGTAGAAGGCCTGTATGGAAAGTTAGAAAGCTATGAGGAGAGATGGCATCACAGCAAAGGTTGCCTCTGCTTGGTGACCAGGATATGTGTCATCTACCAATTTTGACAAATACAGCAAAGAGGTTTTGTGCTATTAGACAAGAATTAAATACGCATACTGCCAAAGAACACAAAGCTTCCTGATAAAATGGATATTGATAATGCAAATCTCAAGAGCTTTTAAAAAATACAAAGTTAAACAGCTTCACTTGGCCCTTAGTCTGGCTGCCAGTTTTCTTGGGTTTAAAATCTTATTTTCCATTGTGTATTTGCTACTAAACTTACACCAATTTCTGACAAAATGCTAAAAAGTAACCTGGAAGGTGAACAAAAACAAGGGGAAAGAAAAACAGGAACACTTCTTACCATGTTTGGCTACTACTACTTGTTTTTCCATCAATGAATAAACACTTGGACTTACCGTGATTAATAACTTCATTTATTTTATTAAAATGAAAAGATATGCTTTTATAGGGAAAAATATTCTGTTTTTCATAAAATGCTACTTTCTTTGCTGTATGCTTAACAACAACATCAAAAAAAGAGTAATAATACTCTAAACAGTCCTCCCAAGTCTACACTTAGTTCCCAAAATGTAGGAAGTGTTTTGTGTTGTTCATTCTGTCTGGGCATCAATTAATAGCTTTAGGCAGCAAATACAAGATGTACAGATCAAATTTCATAAACCCTTGGGGTTTTTATACTCACTTCTTACGTAAGTACTGGGCAAAAAGTCAAACTGACCTGTGTCAGTGCGCGCAAAGCCGTTGTTACAACTGAAGCACACCCGAACACATGGGTTTAGTTCAGTGAAATATGGAGCAACTTCAGTTAGCAGTCAGAAAAATGGCTTGAACATAGGTTTAGCCTGAGTGTGTAATTCAAGAGTATAGAATTAGATGTGTATACTGAAACAAAGCATAATGATAATTTTATGTTGAAGAAACTATTCTTTCATACCTCTGTCTCACCTAAGCATGATAAAAGTGCAATTGAAAGCAAACTGATTTTTCTCCATCTCCTGCTGCTTGACTTGTCATTTGAGAAATTTAGTGCAGCCACATTAAGACAAACATCTTTCACCTGAGGATATCATCTGTTTTCTGTCAATATGACTATTATATTCCTAGAGTAATTGTGGAGAGCAAATTAACTTGATCTAATTTCTCCAGAAAGATCAGATCCGTGGCCTGACAGGAGAGCAGGGACACTGCTGTTGGAGGGGCATTTCACCAGAGCACCAGACCTTACTCAGCAAGCAACTAAAATCCTTTTTGTGGCTCTAACTCAAATGATCATGTTGGGCTCTGACCCACCATGACACAGGAATAAGAAAAACATTAGATCCATGAGGATTTCACAGGGGAAACCTGGGAGCTAAATCAGTCATGAGCATAGCAGGCAAATTACTCTTCCTTTGATGCCTCCCTGGCAGCCGAAGCTGCTTGGGAACAATCGCCTGTGTGGGATCTTGATCTGCGGCTCACTCACTTATTGCTGCTTCATTATCCGGCTCTAATCACAGGGGCTAGATACCAAGGATTCTGCCTTAATCTTCCACTGATGTCCCTTTAATCACCCCATCAATTCTGTTTGCACTGTAAATCAGGATGAGGTCACTCCACCTTCAAATGTGCAGTGTTTAAACATATGCTGAGCAGAACAGACAGCATCCAAACGAAGCTGTATTCTTCACTCCAGTAAAGAAAGTTACAGAAAAGAATATTTATAGAGTCCAAGCTATCAGTACGACAGACTGCCAAGGCTTGACTGGCACCAGTACAATCTGTCATGTCTCTAGAAAGAATTCTTCTATTTCATAAAAAAACCCCACACTGTTTTGCAACTGGCAGCTGATATTACTGTTTACCACTCAGTGTTAGCAAAACCACAAAGAGAATCCGACGGATAGTCATGTATGCTTACAGCACTTCATTCACAGAAAAACAGCAGGTTAGCAGAAGAGAAAGGAAAATAGAGTGTATCATTTATATCACAGCATACCAAATGCAAGTGAGGGTAGCACATACAAAAGCATTATGTTGCTTTATGTATTTACATCAATTGCCACCATAGCCTTTACTTGACTAGAGTTCTTCTGTATTATACATAAATAGCAATAGGTATAAATAATTTATCTATTTAGGGTTTTATAGCATCTTTTATGCATATAACTATGCCAAGTAAGCAGTACCGATGCAACCTTATGTCCTGCACTTCCTCACTTTAAAAATACCCGGCACAACTGCAGTAGCAAATATTTCTATTGCCTGTGTAGATACCATCACGTAAAGAGACAGTTAAGCTACTTAAAATGTGTCTCTTCTCAAATATCTATTAAAATACAATACCTCAGCAATTTGAAGAGTATATTTTAAACCCCAGATTCCTCCTCCGTAAGTTGGTATGTTAACAGGTTTGCTTTGCCTAGCAGAGATTTAAACATGCTGGTTTATGTATGTATTTTACATTACACCTTCACCACATATGTGCTACAGTATTATTCAAAGATAGCCTTACATTTACACTGAGATGGTTAATACCCAAGAGGTTAAAACAGGACAAAAAGTTAAAGTCATACACTAGGCAAAAACATAACTATAGAGATCAATGATGTTTTAAATTCCCTATAAAATGTTCTTTCACATTAAAAGAATTCATGGAGGCTTCGGCTTAGTAAGGGCCATAAAACATTTACCCTCACCCACAATGAGAACTTAGAAAATGACCTTCCTCTCAGAAAATCTTTTGTTGAAGCCAAAAGACAAATAAAGCCAATACATCAAGACCTTTCTAATTGCTGACTGGGTAAGCTCCAAAGTTATTTGTCAGTTCCTAGGACACTTTTACTTCTCACATGAGGGCTGTATCACCACTAAGCTTTATATGTCTGTCATCTGTTTTCTGCATCCTTGTTTAAATGACACCGTTGGTGCATCTAATTCCCACTCTGCTGTCCACTGCTCCTCATCCTAGCAAAGGTTCCACTGTTGCAGGTACAAATTCCTGCACCATTCCCTTGTCATTCACCTCCAAAACACACACTACAAGCTTCCTAAAAGGCATAAAATACACTGGATAAAAGAGTATGAAAAAGGAGTATAAAATCTGGCTTTGCTTTAAGTAGGGTGCACTAATCTATTATGAAAACTCATAATTACAGAGAAAAAAAATAAAGATATGCTTTGGTTACAAATGCTCAATTCAGAACCCTAAGCTCTCATATATACAAATATTTGGATTTCAGTGTAACATTCACGTTCCAAACCCCCCCCATAGTAATTCACACTGGTTTAAGACATGTAAAGGAAACATATCTGGGTGTTTATGATGGCCCAGTACACTTAAAAGTCACTGATCATTTTGAATTATGTGTTTGTAGTAGCTATTTTAACTAAAAGTTTCATGTAACCTATTTCTGTCAGTGCAGAAGTGTGAGACTGACAGATTTTAGGCTCAACTCTCAGTTTAGTTTGTTTTTAAAAGCAGGTTTACCAAAGCACTTAACACAGGAATTGAAAGTCAGGTTAGGAATTGGAAAACATACTGGCTCTGGTCTTTGCCAGCCTCACGGCACTGCATTAGGTGTCCTGATTGAACAACCTGACGCTTCCCACCATTTAATTTTGAATATTTGCAAATTATTTACTCAACTCCCAAGAGGTGTTATGAATGTTAGTTAACCACATCTCTCTGATAGAAACAGAAGGCAAATGTTAGCTTTTGCTATTATTTTGTTCACTTCACTACAGCAGTTACAGAGAAGCACCAGTTACTTTTAAGAATGTTAAAGCAGTTACTCGACTTCTGATTTCTAAGTATGTGTGTTTATTATTTTCCTAGAGATTTACTTTCAAGAACTAAAATGCACTCCCAAGTGATCACTGTGCAAAATATGTTAGATAAAGGAGCATGAAACTCCATGTAAGCAGGGTCACAGTTTTGTTTCCACCATTGAAAAAACACAGGGAATAAAAAAAACTTTGTTTCCATCAGTACAATTGTGAATTCCAACTTCAATACTATAAAATTCTATTTCAAAAAGGAGATGATTCTGTACCTATGACTTAGGGTATTTAAACAATGCTTTTAAAACTGGTACACCTACAGTGTGACCAAGAGGGTGCTGTAATTCTCCAATAGCACAACACTAACTGGACAGGAATGTCCATTTCCACCATGGTAACTGCTGCAAGATGGCCCCAAACCAAAACCACCTCTCCTGATCTCCAAGATTACCACCACAGAAAGGAGTAAATTGCAGTTATTAAGAATATAGCAAACAAACCAGAAACACTAAAATGTATTTAAATAAACAACCTTCAAGTTCATCCCCTTCTCCCACTGCTGCCTCCCCACAAGTCCATGTTACTAAAGCTACTTTTCCCATTTTTCCACATTGATTACTAATCCTTTCAAACCCCCTTGTATTCAGTGCACCTGAGCAGTTCTGTAATCAATTTCCACAGATTTAAAATTCCTTTTTAAAACACACAGGGTTTGCCTCTGAGAGATGTAAAACACCCTTTGAAGTACCAACCAATACATACTGTCACCCCAAGCCTGCAGACAGACTAGGATTTTGCTGCATCGTGCAGCTCCCTCATGCAGTGGCAAACTGGAATTAGGGATGCTCCCACTGGGTTGGTTTCAGCTACTCAGAGCCCTCTGGAGACCAGTCAAACTCTTGAGAGCAATGTGGGAAAACTGATAGAGGCTGGACATTAAATTATTCATATAGCAGAATCACAAGCTTAATGGAGACATGACCAATGGAAGTCCCTCTTCATCACCTAGAAAAGGATGTTTTCCCCATCCCTCTCTTTACTCAGGTAAACCCAAGCACAAGGGCTTTAACATCTCAAAAAGACAGACATAATATCCAAGACCAAACTTCTGGTACACTTTCCTGTCCAACATGCCAAGTGATGGAGGAAAGGACAGATTTCTCACCAGGGAACAGGCTCTGGCCCTTTAGGTCAGTAGCTGTCTTGTAAATCTGTCAAGCACTGGCATATAAATATTGCAGAGTTATTATGGAAGGACAGTAGAGTGTCTTAGATGGTAATCAGGCCATAGAGAGATTACAACGTCCACATTATGAGCACTAATTTCTGCATAGCCTTTGGATGACACGACAGTACCTGCGCTGCATGATTAAAAAGCAGATACTGAATAAATTATTCTTTTGCTATTAAAAAATACAATTATTTGGAATAAGCTTTAGAAAAAGCCACAGTGATAATAAACAAAAGCATCAAATACAACAAAGTTAAGCAGTACAGATGCACAGCATACTGAGAAGCAGTGTGGGTCAGCTTCCTCAAAAATGCATTGGAAAACTTCTGTCTCATATATGCTTACTCTGAACGACATTAAGGAAAAGCTTCAGTTTTCCACAGCAAGCCTAAGGCAAATTAAAAGTAATAATAAAAAAGGAAACCATTACTCCAAAGTTTCATTAAAAGTTGAGCAAACAGAAACTTAACGGACAACAGTGTGTGGAAAGCATGGGAGTAAAGAACTAAGTGAATAACCATCACCTAATTTCTCATTTTCTCTCTCTTTCTGCCTATTATCTACCCAGAAATCAGGTTTACACCTTTATCACCATGTTCTTCCCCTTCAGCATCAAAAATATTCCTTACATCCAGAGGGACCTTGACATGCTTGTAAGGTGGGCTGATGCCAACCTTATGAGGCTTAACCATGCCAAGCGCAAGGTCCTACACCTGGGTCGGAGCAATCCCAGGCACAGCTACAGGTTGGGCAGAGAAGAGATTCAGAGCAGCCCAGCAGAGAAGGACTTGGGGGTGTTGGTCCATGAGAAAATGAACATGAGCCAGCTTCAGCGTGCACTCGCAGCCCAGAAAGGATGATCAGGACTGGAGCACCTCCCAGATGAAGATAGGCTGAGAAAGTTGGCGCTGTTCAGCCTGGAGAAGCTGTGTGGAGACCTCATAGCAGCCTTCCGGTGTCTGAAGGGGGCCTATAGGGATGCTGGAGAGGGACTTTTCGCTAGGGACTGTAGTGATAGGACAAGGGGTAATGGGTTAAAACTTAAACAGGGGGAAGTTTAGATTGGATATAAGGAGGAAGTTCTTTACTGTAAGGGTGGTGAGGCACTGGAATGGGTTGCCCAGGGAAGTTGTGAATGCTCCATCACTGGCAGTGTTCAAGGCCAGGTTGGACAGAGCCTTGGGCGACCTGGTTTAGTGTGAGGTGTCCCTGCCCATGGCAGGGGGGTTGGAACTTGATGATCTTAAGGTCCTTTCCAACCCTAACTATTCTATGATTCTATGATTCTACATGACCTTAGCACATAATATCATAATATTGTGTCATGCATTCGGATGAGTCCACATATCCCAATGCCTGCCCAGCTTCTAGTCATGCCACAGTCAGGAACCAAAATATGAAGTGGGTTATGGGCTAACAGATAAACTTCTGGAGATGGGTATAAAAAACAAGGCCTTGAAATGGAAAGTTCTCCATATGAAAGAGATCAAGAAGAGTGAATTGACTTTGCTTTTAGCCAGGGAATAAGAGGAAGTATCACTGCATATACACAAAAATAGCAGCGTCAGCTAAGTAAATCACATCCTTTGATTCTGTCATTAAGAAAATACAGGGTCAAAAGACACTGAGCACAAACATTTTCCTTATATGCTGTACAACTACCTAGTGATGGATATCCACTGTCACACGATACAAAAGCTCTATAAGATTAACAAAATAAAATAAACATGCACATGGCTACTCAGAACTAGCAACTACAACAGCCCTTCCTCTTCCCTGAGGTGCTACTGCTCATAGTGAAAACACTGATGGAGCCGAGTTGGAAGCTCCTATTGTTGTCTCTAACGTTATCCATCTCTCACCTCTGTTCCTGTATGTACAGCACTGACCATGCACACCCTACGGATGTGACAACTCGGGTGCTTCCCCACAACAAACAGGATGAAAGTGTTTCTGGGCCTCTACACCAATGGGTAGTGCCCACTTCGAGGAAAACGTCGTGGAGAAATGAAGGGATCCAGGCTGGGCAACACCCCATCTTCTGTTCTGAGGTTTTAAACACAAGATCTTTAACTTCGTCAGAATGGAAAGGAAAGATAGGAAGCAAACCTGTGGTCAGGTGAAGGCCAGTATTTTTAAAGGATGTTTCAAGAGCTGAACAACTTTCCAAAACCATGAAATTTCTTGGAACATAAATACTCAAATTTGCCACACAAATGGAAAATGGAGAATAAATAATTTGGTTTCTTGTTTTAAGTCAGATCCTTACATTATTTTACCTTGATTTAACATTTCTAGGCATTAGTCATTTTTCAACTATAAAATAGGATCACAACAGCTTATTTCACTAGCACTCATCAATCAGAATAGGTGTGAAACAAGTTTCGTGTTTAAACACACTGACCACATTAACTATACCCTAATTAAAATTTTACCGCAGCATTAGCACAGCAAAGTATCACAGAAATCACAAATACAGTCAAACGAGGGCATGAAGCTACTGTGCTTGCATAATAATGTCTTTCAAATTAGATAACCAAGCCTTTGCACATTTCACTTTGAGAGAATGGAGCAATGCGGTAATTAGGATGTGCTAAGATGTTTGTGCAAGTTTAACACTTTAAATAAGAACACAACTGCACCTGACATATCCAGTCTGTGTCTGCATTTCCCACCTCCTCCCAAGCAGAGATATAACAGCATAGACCATCCTGCTCAGAGCTAGTCATCCACAGAGCCATAACAAGGAATGTATTTGCCCTCTGATTTATAAATTACACGGGTGAGCACACTCAGGAAAACAAGCTAAAACAAACACAGTCTTAATAGTTTATTTAATTAACACTTTGACTAACAGCTGCCAATTTAACCTAGATGAATTAACCTAGACAGGATTGCAATAGGCCCTGAAGGCTTTATTGCTATTTTCTGCTTCTGAACTTCCCATCAGAGCTTTGCCTTTAGTGCGCTTTTGGGGATATCTGAGTTTCTTTAGAGAGCCCGTGGTCAGGTACTCATACACCCTGCCCTGCAGCTCCAGAGAGAGCCTGGCAGGGTCTGCACAGAGCAGAGCTCACCCTCACTGGGTTGTCCCCATCTGCAGGGAACACGCCGCTCGCCTGTTCTTGGAGCAGGGCCAGGGTGTGACGGTGACATTTCAGAAGGGCTCAACGGGCTGCTTGCAGCGCTTTATCCCTCGCTGTGAGACTGATTATCCACAGGGAGCCCTGTCGAGGCCCCACGACACCTGCAGGCAATGCTGTGGTCCACACCGACCACCGTGCACTGAGGCTGTGGCTCCAGGCTGGTGGCAAAGTGCTGTCCCCAGCCTTCTGGCCAGGCTCAGCTTCACCAACGGTGGGCATTATTGCCACAGAGGTGGCATCGGCACCAGGGATGTACAGTCACGGTGGCAGGCTACATGGATGCTGTTATGAAGGAAGGCTCCCTTCAGCCTTCTTCTCAGCCTGGAGAAGAGAATGCTGCAGGGAGACCTTGTAAAATTCTTCAAGTACCTAGAGAGGGCCTACAAAAAATCTGGAGAGGGGCTTTTGACAAGGGCCCATAGGGACAAGACAAGGGGAAATGGCTTTAAAGCTTTAGCTGACAGAGGGGAGATTTAGATTAGACATTAGGAAGAAGTTCATTACTGTGAAGGTGCCGAGGCGCTGGCACAGGGTGCCCAGAGAAGCTGGGGCTGCCCCATCCCTGGCAGTGCTCAAGGCCAGGTTGGATGGGGCTTGGAGCAACCTGCTCTAGTGGAAGGTGTCCCTGCCTGTGGCAGGGGATATGACACTATATGACCTTTAGGTCCTTTTCAACCCAAACCATTCCATGATTCTATGATCAACTACAAGCAACATGCAGGGGGTTGGAACTGGATGAGCTTCAAGGTCCCTTCCAACCCGATTCTCCAGCAGCAAAAATTCACTCCAGTATTTACTATCCTGAATTTCCAGATAGGTCTCGACAACCTAAATTTCCAGATTCTGAGGTCTGAACGTCAAAGATTGATTTCCAGCCAAAGCCAGTGCATAGATACTAAAATCTAATTTTTACTAAATTTCTGGGCCATTTCCTTAGTAATCACTCATAAAAATTACAGTGAATCTGCTGACAGAAAATATGGGAAGAAACAGCTTGTGGCCTGCTCTTGTTTTAAATTACCATAATCAAAGCTGATTTCTCTGGTCTTTCCTCACTTATCGAATTACACCAAAGTTCACTTTTAAAACCAAGCAAATCACTTTTTCACTAAAACAAAGTAAGCCAAGAGAAAAGGCAGCTGGCATGTACAAACACCTTTATGTGTCAGTATCAGTGTGCTAGCATATTACTTCCATTAAGAAGGGTTAAAAGGCAGCAGGGAGCACCATTTCATTAGATTAGGGTTTGTTTGGGATGTTTTTTTCTCTTTTTAAAGGAACATGCAGAAACCCTAAGACTACTGCTCCCATTAACAAGCTTAGAAATGAACACTAAATGCTAAACAACAAATACTAAATACTAACTTTTCCCATGTCTATGCACTCAGAGTATGAGACAGAAACCAGCTCCTCTTTTGCTCTTAATTTCAAGTTGACACCTCATGTCACCTACCCATTAATTGTGAAGGACAACTCAGGAAAACGAAGACATTTCCTTGGATTATGCTGGTTTTAAAACATGTCTCCTTCCATAGCTAAAATTAGTACCAGAGGCATGCATGCTTTTGAAGGAATTTGTTTCTATTGTACACTCTTCTACTTGACAGCCGTAATTAAGGCTGGGTTAAATCTCCATCATATTTTAGTGGTTCACAAAATCCCTGACCTTAAACTACTATGTGGGGAACCAGCACTGATGTACTTGTCTTCTTAAAAACTACAATTTATCCTTGTACAGTCTCTGATTTGGCTTAACCTCATTTGAGGACCAAGAGGGCAAGTAACTTCTATTTTGTTGCTTGTTCCACAAATAAACTGACCAAGATCAGGCAATTTAATTCCCAAGTGGAACAATACAGAACTCTGTCTTCCTTCTGAGTGAGGACAAAGAACCCAACTGCTAAGAAACCCCAACAGCTGGGCATCAAGGCAGGAGCTGGAATGGAAGGGAGAGGCATGACAGTACATTCACATGGGGAGAAACAACAGCCCACGGGAAGGCACACAATAGCAGAGAGAATGCAATGGGATTTTATGCTTGCTTATAACAGAAGCGTACATGCCAACTGCCTCAACAACAAATGTGAGTTTGTTTTTATTTACTGTTTCCCAATGACTAAAGTCTAAGTAAGTCCATACAGTAAATACTTACCGAGTTTCACTGTGCACATGCCACAGTGCAATCACATGCTGCAAGTGTACTCTGACGAACGCAAGAGTAATTTTACTTAACGTGGTGAAAACAACCCACTACAGAAGGCGATGAAATTCCAAAATTCTTTTCCTGGTATAAGTACTGCAAAAGGTTTTATTTTCTATTAACACTAACTGAAGTCATTAAAAATAATTCCCCCAAAGCACCACCAACATTAGAGAATATAAACATACTATCAATTAATACCTGAGTTCAGAACCCTAAAATCAGCCTTGCAAGCTGTGAGGATCCTTTGTGCAGATCCATACACAAAGGGACATACACCTGCACACACACTGCTCTCTCCCTTCTCTAGCATCAGCGCAGCACAGGCAGGCAGAAGGGAGAGCAGCAGTTCAATGTGAATCACTGCAGAGAACATAATTTCCAGGTCTTTGGTGTTGCAAGATCATCCAAGAAGGTCAACTGGACTCGGGCTGAAACCACTGCAATGTGAGAAAGTTTGCTTTCTGCTGCTCAAGATAAGGTGAAGAACAGCATCCACCCCCTCCTGTTCTCACTGAACACAGATAACATGAAAAGATATTTACATGATTTGTGATGCTATCACTATGCACACACATGCAGGAGCTCCCTGATATGAATGAGTATTGCAGAATGTTAAAAAATGCCTCAAAAAATGAGAAATTCTACAACCTGAAGTATTTTGCACATTTTGCATTGCCAAGAAAATTGCTTTTAAGAATGGCTAGAGCATTTCTGATATTTTACTTACATTATATTTTCTTGCCTGGCTTTGTGGAGTGAGATAAATACAGCTCGACCATGTCTGCTACCACTTGACTACATTTTAGTGTTCTATATTTTGAAATTGGGTTAATTTTAAGACAAATGAAGAGCTGTATTTGAGGTGGTGCAGCCTCCTGCCCCCTGCTGAGAGAGGTCCCAGAGATACTGGGGTTTATCATTAGCATTAAAATCAGCATTAAAACAGTAAAGGTGAGACCTTTCAAGTGCTTTTATAGAAGGAAGATCTTCACTGGTCAGTCATCATATGCACACTCCAGTTTAGCTGTGCCATGATATGTCTGATTAATCTGGCAGCCAAAGAAACAAAACCCAACCAAAAACCCTAAACCAAACCAAGGGGGCAGGAAGAGAGCCAGGAACAAAACACGACACAAGACATAAAGCTATCTATGTACACAGGGCAGGAGGTGTTGCAACAGGAGGGTGCGCAATGGCAAAACACACAGGAGAAAACCACAGACGACCAGGCTTCATTATCTGCAGTGCACATGAAACAACTCATTTATCTTTTCCCAAAATTCAGCAATCTCAGGCACCAGTTGCACAATCACTTTAAGCTCGCTGGTGCGAGCTAATACTGCCACAGCAGGTCCCTGCCCTCTCCCCCAATCCCAACTGCTCCCTTCAAGCCTTCCCACCATCTGCTTGCTCCCTAACAAAGAGCAAACCCATCAGCTCACAGACCTGACAGTCTCATAAAACCAACTAACAGAGCTAGGAGAAGCAAGGATTAAAGTGTGACTTGATCCCAGGGAATGGGCTGGAGGCCTAAGCAACTGGGGAGGGCAAAAAACTGGGTTGTGATCTGCAGTCGTCATTACTTTGCCAGTTCCTGGAAGTTTTGGGGGGTACATAACAAAAAAGTTCAGACTCCCATGGAATTTCATCTGCTTGATATCAACACTGCATAAGCTGGGCTTGCTTACACTGCAGCTTGCTTATGTTTACATCTAGTACTGCCTAAAACAATTTTGTTGTAAATATTTTGTTTTAAAGAGATTGTTTGGTTACTGGCTACTATTATTATTCTTCCTGGAAGGAAGAGAATGATGGGCCATGAGCCAACACCAAACTTCTTAAAGTTGATCAACTGAGAACTCCAGTGTAGTTAGTTAGAAAAATTACTTGGCTGATACAGTGGCTGCACAGAAAGAACTCCACCATGTGCTACGTGACACCACGAAACCAGCCTTAGTGAAAGGAACAGCAAAATCATACAGAAAGTAGCACTACAAACTTGATTGTAAGGCCTTGTATGCCTTTCCTCCTCTCCCCAAAGCTGGAAACAAGTGCTCCAAAGTACCATCATGAATGAAATACCCAGAACCTCCAGAAGCATGGGACAATGGATTTTGCAATCAGTGGATTTTTCTCTCCAGCAGCTCCCACTTTGGAGAGCATGTTACATGCTACAGAAAACACAAATGTATCAGGCAAGATTTCTGGTTTTGGTGTTTCCTTTTCTTTTCCAAGTGGGCATGCTTGGAAGTTCCTCAGGTTTTAGAGGAGTGAAGCGAGTCCAAATTCAAACAAGTACAGAGGAACAACTTGTCAGACTTGTTGGTGCACAGCCAAGTGACAGCATTTTATGCCTCAGTATCAACTCCACTTACACAATGTGCTTGTTTATACCAGAAATATGATAAATAACTGCTATGCATATAGCACGTGTGCACACAGAGAGGGAAGGCTTCTATAGAGACTTATGCTATTTTCAGGGAATGAAACCAGGAAAAGACATTTAGTACGTTAGATTTCAAGTGTCCAACCACAGCTATTGTGGACCACTGCCACCTAGACAACTGGGACAGGGCAGAGGAAACAGCAAGCAGCCCAGGAGCTAATATGGGCTTTCAGCACATCCTAACTATATGCCAAGCCTTCATCCTCCCTCGGTATGTTCTTGTGAGCACAGAAAAATGTGATGAGTGTGGTCCTAAAGGTCAGCAACCACCCTAAACACTGACTGAGCCTATGGAGAGCTGAGCTAAGACAGGAACTGGCCACCACGAAATACAAGTAACACTAGCTGTCACTCTCATTCTGCAAAGAGCAAGATGCAAGCATCAAGCTTTGCAATACTACTCACATATATAAGTTTATATAATCTCTAAATCAGAGGTATTTTTAGAAGCTGGCTGGTGGATAGCTTTGTGACCCACATGATGACCTTTGGGCAGAGGACAGGGCACTACAAGGGGAGGGGAGCGAACTGTGGCTGTTTAGAAACCTTTCCTTAGACCTTAGAGGCCAGGAGAGGGCCCACGTGGCATGCTTCCAGGCACATACATGGTTACATGTGGTTCGTCACAGGCTGTAAGCCAAAATGAAACTGAAGAAAGCGAGCGCTTGCTAGTCCCATGCCAATGATGAGAATGGCCAGAGACTTAAAGAGTACTATAAGGTTTCTCATTATGATCCAGAAAAGTGAGAGAGATTAAACAGTTACTTCACTAAGACCACACTGACACAGCAGAACACCAAAATGCTTAGCCTATGAACTCAAAGGAAGACTTCAGCCACATAGTAGCAAAGCAGATGCAGCCAATTTTCCTCTTAGCAAGGAGAGGAGCCATGAATTCCACATGAATATTTACAGACAATAATGAACAGCTCTTAAAACTATCAAAGTATATCACACAAAACTTCTGCTCAAATCCAACTCTACAAATAACCCACAAACAAGTTTTCAGGCTCAAAGGTGGAAGGGCACACTGAAAAAAGTACATACACCTTCTACCTAATGCACAGAATTACCTGCAACCCAGATACTAGGGCTTTTTCCAACCACAAGACATGACAAACAGGTTCTTTGCAACTGGCACAGTCACACATAGAGGACACATAGCACAATACAACTGCCTGGCAGAGGAAGAAAATCCTATGGGGTAAAAACATAAGGAGGTGACCTGGCTAGAAGAGGAGGCTTCCTTTCAAAAGCTACTCTATATAGAATTGTGAGTTAAAGATTTTCTGACCAACTTGCCAAACAACAAAGAAAAAAAAAAATCAGTTGTGTAGGAACAGCTTCAACTCTCCAGGAGCCTGGTCTAATTGCATCCTTTACAAAGCAGTGTAAAGAGTGAGAGTTTCACACCAACATGGGCAATTTGTTCTCAGGTGAACAGAGAACAGAAAAGAGGACAAGAATCACTGGGTGATGGCTGTCCAACCTGTGGAAACAAAATGCAATTGCAGTCTTTGTGTTCAGCAGCACTCTCAGACACTACAGAACTTGTATTAGCAGCAGAACAGGTGACGTTTATCAGGAATCTGCATGTTAAGCCACACTGATGGCTTTTTCTTCTACATCATTTTGCTGTTATTCAAAGGATTAGCCTGTTGCCCCTGTTGCATGACAACTGGAGGAACATCTACATAAATTATAGAGTAAAAATACTGATTTTCTATACAAGCACTATTATGTTTTCGTTTCATCAATAGTAGATAATAGGGTTTGGAAGTATTTTGGCTGTTACTGCCCGAGGTAGCTAATGATGGTCTATTTAGTTAATTATACTTTCATGGACTTAAATGAAATTTCACCTTATATTTATCTATTTCTGCTTGTTATTTTCTACACTATAAAAAGTAGTTTACCTGTGTTTTCAGATTTCACACTGTTACGGAGCTTGTACAAAGCTGAGTACTGCAATAGCTAATCCAAGACTGCTATTGAAAAGCTGTTTGTTACAGGTGGACATGACATTTGGGAATCTGAATTGACTTCAAGGCCTTTTACATTACTTTGATGTAATTAATTAGTGTTAATCTGAATTAAGCCTAACGACTAGCTTAAAAAAATGGCATTAGGTGTGCTCTTCTGAATTTCAGCCTGCAATTATCATTTTAACTTATTAGGTAAAACAGATTGACTGCTATTCATCAATAAACATGCAGGTTTCAGTGTATACAAAGTGTTACACACTCCCTCTTCTGGGAATACCTAAAAAAGAGTTTCTAGGCTGTACGTGTATCATATGTTAGATTTTAAATGTATTATATTGCCTGGAAGAAGAGCAAAGCAAGCAGTATCATGTCAATACCAGCAAGTTTGGTTTCAAAAAGCCTGCAAATTGGTTACCAAAAATGAGTAAACAACAGGTGAAAATTACTTGACATAATGCCTATATAAACTAGGTAGCAGCTACCTTGCAGCCATGCCTAAAACCAAAATGCTATTGATTTCTTTCATTTGCCAAGAATAATATTGTCTCAAGTTCTTCCCCAAAATGCAACACTCACCTTCCTGCCTGGTTACCCTTTGGTGCCCTATTGCTGTAGGTGACAATACAGCTTTCAGAATACTGCCTACTTTTCCTGAGGCAGCAGATGGAGAAGCTCCTACAAAACACTGCTTTTATGTAGGTCCAGCCTGGGTAACTTTCCTCCAGCTAGTACAGTACCTCATTTTCTCTCTACTTGTAGGGAACTGGTGGGCATTCCCCTCACTGCAAACACCGCTGAAAGCTACACATACATCCTACTTTCTAAGAAAGATAACATTTTGAGCACAGAAAATGAGAATTTAAAAATAAACTTAAGCAAAAGACAGTAGAAGGAATGTACATAAGTAAAACAAAAAGTAAGATGACTTATTAATAAGTGCATATGCATGCATATAACCATCTCTTTTCTTTATGGTGAGTGCCTAGTAAAGCCAGGAGAGGCATCTCAAGTAGGACACACTGTTGTTCTCCCCACCAAAACATGCAAAATCCAAGAATGCCAGGATGTTACACAAACCACACTAACAGCACTGCTGCCAAAACACAGAGAGGAAAAACTAGTGGAAAAAAACCCTTGTGTTTGTTTTGCCCTCTTTAACGTCTCCTTTCTTTCACTTCCCCCCCACCCCTGCTATTAGAGAGTCACAAAATTAGCACCGTATCTACTTCATTCTGCAAGGTCATTTTCTCCTACCTTCCTTATTTAGTTTCTCCCTTACTGTCTTCATCTTTTTTTATATGTCTTTTACTTAAGTTCTTTGTTTTACATTTCCCTTTTTAGCTATTCCCCCGCGTCCTCTCTTTCCCCTCTTCGGACACACACACACACCCAGACTGCAAACCACTTAATTCTAGCTGTGCTGAGCCAGCCGTGCCAAAGCTGCTGTGCTGCTGCCGGGTGCTGCACAGCTCTGTGCTGGGAGCAGTGGTATCCTGGCAAATGAAGCCATGGAAGTCATGGTCACTGACGAGATTTCCTATCTGACCTTCATATCTGTTTTGCAGAGGAAGAGAGACCATGCGCAAATCTTCTCTCTTCCAAATGCAGCAGTTGTTGGAGAGTCGGGTGGCGAGATGAGAGAGTACAGTCTGTGCAACTTGAAACTATGTCCTTCCATGAAGAGAAAAACTAGGAAAACAAAACAGGCAAAAAGCAACCCAAACTTTTTTCTTTGTCACAGTTCAATACTCAACATGGTTTTATAAGCTTCTCAGAATACTTCTCCCTGGAATCCAAAAGCACCATGGTATTCATCTGAGGCTTGCAGCTCTTAGAATAATCTAGAGAGTTCATGCAAACTCATCGTTCTCCCCCAAAAAACAAATTAGCAAGTGCTTATAATTAATCTGCATGTGGCTGGCTTTTGAAATTAAACTACTTCTAACCCCACTCTTCAACACAGAGCTCTGACATTCTCAACTCTCCTCCACAACAGCAGAAATCCTGCCCTTTTCTACTCCAATTCAGGCTTCTTCCACCTCCCCAGCTCCTAAACAGGTTGCAGCTTCATTCTTCTGCACTCAGCTTTGGGCTACATGCCAAACCCTGCATGCCCATGGCCTGCCCTCACGCTGTGTGCCACCTCCTCTGGCAGGACTCCAGCACGAAGGAGTGGCTTAGGCATTAGAAAGAGCCCTTTTAGCCGTGAAGGAAACCTTCCAAGGATGAGAGGCACATAAGCTGATGTGGAACGGCCTTCCTTGAACCTCCAGAAAATCTGAAATTATGGTTATGAGAGCTGTGTTCTGCTCCACGTGCCATTTCATCACTCAAAACGAGTTCTGAATGATGAAACTTCAGATTGACTTTTAGATTGGTTAACTCTCTCACTGTCAATCACTTTTAATTGCAGACCTGGTGCAACTATCCCAGCTGGCTTCTTCCAAAGGGAAGCTGTAGCCAAATACACTCCACAGATACTTTTCATGAGAACTATTTGTTCTCTTCAGATCTTACTCCATTTCTATTGATCAACATACTCACTTTTCTCCCTCTTGCTGAACAGCTATTTCAGTAAGCGACAGTGAACATAGCACCGCTTCCTCTTTTCCCACAAAGACAAATATCTTTGTTTTTCTTTCTTTCCACTTGTTCTTCCCTGTCAATGTTTACCTTGAAAAGGGAGCAGTCAGTCCCAGTCTCTAAAATACCTAGCAAGGAGATCACTATAAAAGAGCAGGGCTTTCATGGAACCCTTGTATGTTGAGGCTTGTTTTAAATACTTTAACATTTGGGTAAGAACAGAATTAACATTCTCAGTAATAAATCACAAGGATTTCTGCATCTATGGCAGAACAGCATGAAATTCAATTGACATTAACCACAGGGAAGGGAAAAACACACCAAAGCACTTTAAGTTAGCATTTTAGCATATACAGTGCATGCAACATGAGTTACATGGTAAGTGTAAATGGTAAACTGAATGATAAATTTCCTCTTTAATTCTGAAGCTGACCACCACCTTTTTGTTAGCTGATACTCAAAACTGCTTTATGTCTTCAACAGAGCTTGACAAATCCATGTACTCACAAAAAGGAGGCAGTTTTCCTAGAAAACTACCATCAGCTTCTCAAAGAGCCTCTCTATGGTTGCAGGTAATAAAACAAGCACAACAGCCATTACACTTACAAAAATAACCTTCGGCATACGAACTGTTTGCCATGTTACAATTAACTGCAGCACCTGACTTCAGCACTCCTTAAAATCTGCATGGCACACTTAGTATTCAGCTAATGGCTTTGAGGTACACATTTCAAAGCCTGAAATACATATATTTTATATATATATATATATATGTGTGTGTATATATATATTATAAACACACATTCTTTCTTTCCAGGTGGTAATGCTTTCTTATTTACCGATGCATCACTTAAAAATAACTAAATAACCAGCTGAAATGGGGTTTTTCTTGCTGTTTCTGAAATGAATCCTGTGCTGACCTCTGAGCCCATTCCCTTCTGGGAATATGCCAAGATGAGTCTTGCAAAAGCACAGCATTTCACATAACTCTGCCAAGAAATTAAACTACTTGTTGCTGAACCAGAGACTAAGATCCAACTGCTGGAATCTGGACTGTGCAAACTACTGAAAGAGGACTGGGTATTTAAACAGAAGTTGCTGAAGCTGCCAGTGATAATTTGTTAAATCATATATATTAACTCAAGCCATAATATGCCAAAAGCCACCTGCACAAGTTTGGCAATATGCTTGGCAGATTACTCCAGCACATCTGTGGCACACCATGTAATATGCAAGTTTTCTTTTTGGTTAGACGACTACAAAAGATCACTGATACCCAAGAAAATTCTTATGATTTGTATAAAATGTTCCCATCCTGCTTTAAAAAGACATTAGCAAACAGTGGATACTTGATTACTGAAACAAACTGCTTGCTGCCAAAATTATACAGGCTATAATGAGGGTTTATCCTTCACAAAATGTGGATGAGCTGAGGTAACCTCCTATGAGGGGAAAACAACCCCAACAACTAAAAACACCAACCCCCATCCTGAGGTCCAATGGCTTTGGAACAAGATTCAGTACATTCCTCTCTTTACTTATCTGCTTCAAATGTTGCCTTGTACAGATATTTTATCTTTGACTTTAGAATCAAATGAGAGTGTTTAACATGGATTGCAAACAAGCAACATCTGCACAACTGTGAAAAATACAACTTTAAACTATGAAATACTGACGTCAGGTTTTGCAGAACCACTGGCTGCTGCCAAATTTGAGGTAACAGAAAGAGGGTAGGAGAAATTTATATTTGATTCACAGTACGTCAGAAGAACCCAAATATGTAACAGTGAGGGGTTCCAATACTTAAACAACACAATATAGCATCCAAAACACAACAGCATATTGGCAGGGATAGTTAACAGATCATTTATCCCAATTAAAAACATAAATATCACATGTTCTCTCCAAACCCAAGCACTTAACACCAACACCAACACCAAAATAAACCCCCCCTTATGACTAGCCAAGTAGTAAACCTGCTAACTAAAGGTGGGTGTGAGAACTGGCTGGGAGAGGAAGGAGCATGGTTATACAATTAGATGAAGGAGATCACAAGAGACCTTACACTGACTTGCAGAATGGACCCAAGTAAGTTACACAAGTGAGCATCTCTGGCTCTACCACTAGGATCTGTCCTGTGAGTCTCACCAGACTGAGTATAATGTGTGATGATCTGCTCTATCCAATATCCAGACCTCCTAGAAATCACACAAGGTGGGCTAATCTGTATCCTGCTTCTGAATCCTGTGCTTGAGGTTGAAAGGTGCACTGATCAGAAACTGAAACACTTGAGCAATTCCCCACCAGCTCACAGAGTAGTAGCCAGCAAAGCTCACAGTAGCTGCACACCTTTGCCACTGCATGCCAAACCTATGGAAGTTAAAACACCAGACATAGCTTTTTAATGACTCAACAGCCCAACACACTATTATCATCTCTTTCCAACACGTACTGTATTAATGGCTTTCACAATCACTACATGACTCACATGTACTCTCAGTTTAAGTTTTACAGGTAGCCTTCAGTATTACTGCTGAGAGTTTAACCCCATTTTGTATTCACAGAAAACAAAGTACAGAGGAAACAGGGAACTGGAAAAAAAAAACCCTAGGATAAATTAGGAGGAAGAAACCCCACATCTCTGCACTGATGCTACTTTGTACACTGAGCCATCTCCTCTCCCCCAGCTATAAAGCAGCCCAGACAGCGCAGAGAGGCAGCTCTCCTCAGACAGGAGGCTGATAACCACAGGAGATGTGATAAACCCTTGGAACTGTCAAAATATCAACAAAATCTCACACAGGCTGAAAACCATGTCACTTCAGGGGTTCCATGAACAACGTGAAGTAACTGTCACAGTAGACTCCTCAAAGAGCAACCTTCCAGTGAGGCATGAGAACTGTCTCTAGCATGTTTTCAGTGGAAGGACAGAGAAAGAGGAAGTAAAAGGAAAACAGGTACATCCCACTGCCTTGAGCAGTGTGGCAGTTAGCAATTTGACAAGCAGGTAAGTTTTTGTTATTGTAAGAATTTATACATTAAGAGAGAAAACTGTGCAGGAACTGCAGAAATATACCTGATTTGAATGCAGAGGGAAGGTTTACGTGGCACGGAAGTTGGAGATGCTGGCATATGATCATATAGAGTGGAGCAAAATACTCCAACTGGAGAAAAATTCTGTTTTCTCAGAACAGATCATCATGACAAGTGATCTCAGGTGTTTCACCCACAAGACTGAATGCCTGAATATTACACACTTTCATCATCTTTCACCTCTGAATTGATCTACAGCCATCCAAGGAAGATGCTGGTACCATGTAAGCATAACCATTCCAAAAGCAGTAGCAAGAATCCTAGCAATGAAGGACATAAATCACTTGTCCAGCCCCACAAATGAAGCAGCTGAGATGTAACAGAACATAGGATCTGTCTTGAAACAATTCCTTTTTGGTTCCTGCCCCACTAGGTCCTCAGCATCACTGCTGCCCTAGGCCGAGAAGCTAGAATCATTTGTGGTTACTGAAGGTCTTCACCTGCACACAGGCTAGAAGAAATACCACAAGAAGACTTTGGGTATCTCACTGTATTAAAATGCTTTTAAAAACTAACCTACACATGGTGTTAAAAATACCAAATATGTCATCAAATGTTACAAATCAGTGTAAGTATTTATACCAACAGGATAGAATAAATGACAATTCATACTCCAAATGCTTTGACTGCCTCAAAAAGCAAAGTCCATTTTAAACTGGTATCTCTTCTAGTCAAGCCCCTGAAATATTAAAATATCAGTTAATACAAAAATATGTGATTTGTATTAATACAGTATTTAACTAAAAAGGTCAAATATTATGATTAATTAGGTTACATTTAAGTTATTTCTTGTGAATGTGGAGATTACTTGTAGTCTGGGGAAAAAACCCAGCATATGTCCTGCAATGCACTTTCAGTCTACCTAGTTAAGTAGTGTATCACAAATACGCTTTGGGAAGAAATTAATTAGCTCATTAGGTTTAGTTAATAGTTTGCTTGGCCCTCCTTTGACAAAAGTGACATTTTAAAAGAGCATATTCTGCTACTTCAGAATACAAAACCCCACATGACAAGTTTCAAAGAACACCGAGTACAAGCGACACACACCACCAGGAGCTGCAGAATGTATTAAGAGATTATTATTTCTCTGGTAACAATTAGAAATAACTTTAAAAGACCCTAAGAACATCTCAAAGGTGCAGTTTCACACTGCAATACTTCACAGGTTCTGAGAAAAATCTGTCCTTTATCAATCCCTGAAATAATGCCACAAATAAAAGACTACTTCAGGGCAAACTGCCATCAATCCAAAGACTGTTTTACTTTCTTACTATCATGATAGTGTACTTTCTGATTTACAAGCACTGGGTGTTTTGAGGACTGCAGCAATTTCATTCTGTGTTAAAATAAACCCTACACCATTGCCTAGTAATCGATCATCTGCCATATCCATCAGCTTTTGCATTCAATTTGCTAAAACAAGGGACAACTGTATAAGGATTTCATGAACGTAAAGGCTGATAGAAAGCAATGAGAGCTAGCACTACCCAAAATCATCAAGTCAGCCTTCTTACCTTTCTGAGGCTATTAGTTTGGCAAACTGAGGTCCTTTAATGACATTCACCCCACCCAAGCCTGTTTTTCTCATCAGAATGACCCCGCCTGTTTCCTCTACACACCACAGGCCTCGCTGAGTATCTTCATTGTTCAGAATGCGCTTAAGGAATACTAAGAATAACCTCGTAGTTTCCATCCCCTCCTTCTATGTTTCCCTCAAAGTATGTGCCTACCACTGATGTAATGTTTACCTTAGAGAAAGGTTCATGGTTAGAAGTCATGCTCCTAAAATGTGATACAGATGGGAATAGGTAGTATTTATTCTTTTAAAGTATTTTCCATACCTTCATTTTGTAGTTCCCTCTTTACTCTGTCCCTTTTAAATTGCAAGTAGTGCTTACAAAAGAGTTTGAGTTAACTTCGCCTAACAAGCTTAACACTGGTACAAGCAGTATTACAACACGTTTTCATGTCCACGGTCAAGCAGCAATGCTCTACCTATCCAGTTCCTAAACCACTTCTTCAATCTGCCCATAAGTCTGTCATGCCAACAACTACAACACTGGGTCCTACAGTACAGATACATGTTTATCAGGCAGTATTTGGCAATTACCTGCTTGTTTCAGAAAGATAACCCGAAGTGTCTGCAGATACCAACTGCTCTCCATCATTACCAACCTAAGCCACTTCCATGTTAGTGCCACTAACATGGAAGATGCAATATGCCAGAACTCAGAACAAAGTACCATCCAGTCCTCCCCCATATATTTATTTTTAACTGTCAGAACCAATTTATTATGGTATTTTAGAAGGATTTATTAGATATCCCAAACTTATACTCAGTGACAGGTGAGGAATCAACACTGGCAAGGGGTGGACTTGCTGTTGGCTGATACAAAGGCTTAGAGCAACCAGAGCAAGAAATTCTGATGCCCTTTTCTTCTTGTGGCTCCCTACAGCTCTGAAGACCTATGTCCACAAAACCACAGGGTTTATAAAATGTTTTATTAGTATTGCATCCACAGAATAACATGCAAACTAGTAAGAATTACATCACAAAACCTAATCAGATTCTTCTCCAAGTCACTCTGCAACACAAGCACAGAATTCAGCAGCCATAAGGCATAACAACACAAACCCAAACAAGTGAGAGGTGGAAAGGACAGGAAGTTCACCCTCTGCACAGCATAGGAAGACCTTTTCCCAGTCTCTACGAAGCAGCAGAAACAAGTATCTCTTTTCTTGCCAAAGGGCTGGATTCTTTAAGATGCAAGAAAAGTTGTACCCAGCATCTCCTACTATTTTAAACACCATCAGTAGGCTTAGAAAAGAGGAAATGTGTACAAACACAGCGTGAGGAAGGAGTAATTCAGAAGACGCTCTGTCCATCTATTTTATTAGTACCAGGACAGAAAACATCCTCTGAATTTCTCAAGAAACAAAAAGCTGAATACCAAAAACCTCCTATCAAAACACTAGCATGAAACTGTTTGAAGTTAATTTCTAGCCTTAAGTGTGGAAAAGAAGAACTGCCAACCTCCCCCCAGTGAGGTTTGTAGGAAGTAACAGTGCACCTGAACTTGTGCAGCACTTCACATTTTTTCAGTCCTCTATAAACACTGGCTGACACCAACCAACACAATAAGAACTTCCTAGCACAGTTTATATACAAAACCATCAGACCAGTAAAACAAATACAAACTGATACTTCTGAAAATAAATAAATAAGCTTACTGGCCATTGGGTGTTTTACAACCAAATCTGTAAGTTTAGCTTTTAGCTTAAGTTCGCACTGTAAGAGAACCTGTGTAAAAATAACCTGCGTGAACACGAGGAAAAATGACACACACAGACAGAAGAATACTACATTTACTGTCTGTGAAACACATTAGACATATGTCATTTCAAAACTGAACAGTATGGCTTCAGCATTTCAAGAAGGCACCGAAAAAATCCAAAGGAACAAGATCTTTATTAACGGCATCACAATGTATATAAAATGCTCAAACACAGGTTATGTTCTTTGACATTATTTAGAATACAATGATCTATGTACCATCAAAAATAAAAAAATTGCCAGGCTTAATCCTGATTTAACCTCACCCTTAATTATTAAAAACAGTTAAGCACTTACCATAATGTGATTGAAATGCCTGTGGTTTTACGACCTGATTACAGTGGTTACACATCACCAAATAGAAATCATCATGAGCCGGGCAAAGACCAAATATTGGCATATCTAAAAACAAAAAGACAAAATGGCATCTCTCAGCTGCTGACAATTATTGAGAAACAGTTTAATTACAGAGCCATGACACTAGTGTTGAATCATAATTGTAATACATTTGTATCAAATTTGAAAATTAGAAAAAAAAAGGGCATATAATGCAAGAGATAATTTTGTGCTGGAGAATGACAAAGGCAAAAATCTTCCTATGATGATAAATGTAAAATGAGTGATTACTTGCAGAAAACATCTATTAGGAAACTGATTTAGGACTGATTATCTTATACCAGATGTAAGAATGTAATAAAAAGAGACTGACTTTAAATGACAACCACAACATCAGAGGGGATGTTTTATGTATTCTGAAAGAGGTTTGGCTTTTATTCCAATTTAATTACATAAATTCAAAAAAATGAACTTTATTTTCTATTTAATTTTTTTAAAACATTTTAAAACACACAGTCATTCACCAGGCACTATTACATGCCTAATGGTTTTATTTATTTAACAGTGCATTATAGTCCAACCATCTGCTGCCAGAGATCTGTGTAACAGCTATGGAAGAGAGAGAAAGAGAGATAACAGTATGTCAGAGCATGTGTGGATTTCAGAGATAACACACATACTTGCAGACTTTTCCTAATAAAATTAGTTTCTACCATTTTGTTTTTAAGAGTATAGTTTCTTATGAATATAGTTTAACAGTTCAAACTGCATTCAGAGACTACTGGAGCATTAAATACAAGATTTACTACATAACTTCAAGGTATATTACATTTATAGAACTAAAAATTATCTTGAATCACCAGAAGATACAAAATAGGAAGCTGCAAACATAATACTATAAATTAATTATTGCCAACCTTGTGGCTAAGGGATCTACAGCACTATTTAAAGGTTTAAAACTGATATATGAAAACTGAATTTTCTTCAAAAGAAATACCCAAATTATAGATTTATCTTAACAGTAACTTACAAATTAAGTTAAACTTATTTATCTTAATGCTAGGAATTGATGTCAGTGCTTTGTTTTACAGATACTAATTTGCCTATGTGTATTTTTAACAACATCCATATTTTTGCTCATTAATGGAACATCAATTATGACATAAATTCAGCAAGCTGCATTTGAAGATCAAATGTGCCCTAACGCAAGGTAACCACTGGCAGAATGACACCGTCAGCCCCGCAGAGCCCCATGGACACTTTGTTTCTCACAGACAAAAGAATGTATCCCCATGGAACAGCTTCCAGAGTGATGGGCTCCCTTTGTAGTAAGTCTTCCATCATATTAACTACTTTAGTTTTAAAAATAAGATTTATCCCTGGTTTTCCAAAAATATTGTTAGTGCTACATGAAAATTAAGCATGATTCCTACAATAACAGCTGCAACTGGATTTTGCTGCTGGATGCAAATACAATGACCATGGACACCTGACTTGGCTGTGACAGATCAGAGCTACACTTCTCTAAGTCACAGGCACCTTTTTGCAACTGAGCTTACATTGAGTAAATAACTCTGATTTGCACTTCATTAAGTAGTGACTCTTGTTTATTTATTTATATGATATTTATCAACAGAAGTATGAAGACCTCAGGCACACCTAACACCACAAACTAGGCATAACTAGTAAATATATGCTGGTGGAAAAAAAAAAGCCAGATAGGAATAATAAACTTCTACTTTTCAATATCTACCTTCTGTGATGCAATATTAAGATAGATAAGAAAAAAAAGCATATAAACTTAAATGGTAATATTTCATGCAGGAGCTTTTTGAGTATGCCTGTGTAAAACAGTTTTCACAGGGCAATCGAATATTTCCATCTGACTACTCACAGGCCATGATGAATGGGACAATAGCACGCTGCCTGCTATTTACACAGTTAATAGCACACAGAGAGGCTACTACCGTATAACATCTAAGGAACTGTAAATCCACATCCCGGTACCTATTCCCATAATCATACCTTTCAGACAACACTGGGTTCACAGACTTTACACCAGCTTGTACAGCATGAGAGGGGCGGGGAAAATTCGCTTACACCAGAAGAGGATTGCCTACTTCTGTATCTCTTGGAAGATAAAGCACGCCTTGACACTAGTCTGAGACATCCCACTTGCTCTCTAAGTACCCTTCTATGAATATTTGCTGGCAATAAAGAGCTGCAATTTTAAACAACAAGTGAAACAAATTGGCAAATTGATGCAAACAAAAATGTTTTCCTATTTCAGTTTGGGGATCCCAAGAAATGAGTGATTCATGAATGTCCTTTACACTCTGAAGCACATATGTGGGGTTTTAAAATCAAAGCTCTGAGTGACAAAGTAATGTCAAAATACTAATAAATATATAAACTCATAGGTTTAAGAGCAAAACCACATGACAGAGAAATAAAGGATTTGCTGCACACCCAAAATCTCAACTGTGACTGCAAAGGAAGTCACACACAAGACTCCCAGCCAGATCACAGACATTAATGTAAAAGATCTTCTCCCCAGTTCCCTCGCCCTATACTGATACAGATAGCCATACAGAAGCATCTAAATGTAACCAGTGAGGAAGTAGTGATGGTTAGAGTCCTAAATGTGATTTCTTTTGCTTTCTCGTATGAGGTAAAATAACCCATAGCTTTTCTATTATTAAAGCATTTATTTAAAATAGACATGATCAAATCTTTTTGTTAGGGAAATCGATAGAGCCCAAGTAACAACAGAACCTGATGATGCTGAGCACTGCACGAACACATGAGACTAGCACCTAAGGGTCACAGAACAGATACCAGTGGGCAAAAAGTAGTATCAATACTTCACCTGAACTAGTTTTAACAAAGGGTTTGAAGCTATAAGGAGTGTGACTCAACCAAGATTGTTTAAGACAACTGCAAGAGACCTGAATCCACACTTCCCAACCCAGGAACCTCAGCCTTAGGCACAACACATCCCATGTGTTTAATGTGCTTCACTATCATTTTAGATGAGCAGAGCAAGAGCATGTCTCAGGAAAACCTTACTTCAGTTTGTGTTTGAACACGGCAAACACCTATGTGGCACTGCTGCGAGACTGACAAATGAGACCATGCAAGTGGCAGAGAATAACAGAACTTACATAAGAAGTACTTACCAAGAGGAGGAGATGTATGCCTAATTTTTCTGTTCCCCTCTCAACCTCTTATGAAAGTTCTCAAGTCTTGCGGTTGATATTCTAACGCCTAATACTTTATACCCATTTCATTTAATGACATGCAAATTCTCTATTTAAAAGTCTAATGAAGTTTATAGTATTTTGCCAGTGTCATTTCAAATGCACTGTTCCTCCGAGTTTAAAGATTACTTTTCGAAATACTTCGCTGTACATGTAAAGCCTGTGCCTCTCAAGGAAGAGCCTAGCAACCGTGATTCATATGTTCCTCTTTCAAAGCTGGGCTCATTTAACTCTCTCCATCTGGGAATGTTTTTCAAGGTCAAACTAAAAATTTAAACCAAGACCTCAAACTTTCCATTTATTTCTCCATAAATGCAGTATTTCTGCAGTATCAACATACAAATACTATTATAAGAGCTCCCAGTTATGTTAATTCTACTAATGCCATAAAAAAAACAACTTCATTTACCTCCACAATATGAAACCTCTGAACATTGTGACCTCCACAGTTCACTTCTCCTTTCAAATGTAACTTAGTTACAGTGGTTTTAAAAAGGTAACTTTATTTTATATATTGCCCTACTCTTCAGCAAGACTGGAACAAGCCTGTGCCATAGGCAGTTCTGAGGTATCTTAACTGCAGTATTTGTTGAGCATGTAATAAGGAAAATGATAGTCATGTCCTCCACAACCATAAAGGGTAAAAGAGTAGAAATACATTACTTTTATTACTTTAACAGGATCTGACAGTACCTGGGACAAGTGTTACAGGCAAATAGGATAACTGTTCGTTAGTTAAGATACCTTGCAGCGCTGTTTGTGCAGAAAGCGGACAAAACCTCTCCAAAACCAGTGGAATTAGTGTATTTAAAAGCTTGTGATCTGGAGGCATGGCATGAGGACGGAAAATGAAGCACATGAAATGGCAAACCCAGGCAGGCTGCAGACAGAAAGCTGAGCTTGGTTATAATCATACCAACTGCTTAGAGCCAGCCCAAACAGCTAAAGCTCTGCCCAAGATAGCTGCACACTGGGTGTGAGTCCTGCTGCACCTATGTTAGCTGTCAGTAACAAGCAATCTTCAGGTACAGGGAGGATCTCAGGTCAAGCTTTATGCAAAGTACACTGCTTTAAACAGCAGTATAAGGTACTGTAACTCAGTTATCTTACGTAGAGCTCCCATCAATTTTAAGTTAAATAATCCCTTATTTTAACTGATTAAAAAGCGATCTAAGCTAGCAGCTCAAAACTTACCTTTCATCCACAAACACTTCACTTCCTGCAACTGAAATACTATTTTCTACACATTATTTTCCCAAACTGTTTTCCAGAAACACTCAAGTGCTTATCATTCATGAACACACATGTGGTTTTGTATACTTATCAGTGTTGAAATGAAATTAAACTACTGGCAATTCTTTTATCATGTACTCTGAAAGATGGCAATAAGAAAAAGAATATTCCTAAGCAGATAATGTGAACGAAGTAAGTAAAACTAATACTAACTCAAAGTGAATATTCAGCGTGCTCTGGTTTTACACAAGTTTTAAACCAAAACAAGAGATTTCTGGTAAAATATACATACTTAAGGGTTTTCTGCAAAATCTCAAGTAATGAACACTGATGTATTAATAGAACCCAAGTATTTTATGAACCATATGTGCAGGCCTAACAAATTTGTGCCTGCAAAGAACATATGCATAGTCAAACAAACCCAACGCAAGATGATTAAATTTACACACCGAAACACTCCTCTTAAAAATGTGCCCCATAAGGTTTCTGCTCATGTTGCCTTAGATACAAAAGAACCCTTTAATACAAAATAAAGCAAAACAAATGGACATCCCCATACTCGAGCTGCTATTTCATTTAGGTTCAGAGGGAAAGACTGCTAAAGTATTTTCTGCAAGGTTACCTATTTTTTCCATTCCTTGCCAGCTCCACTCTGTACATTAAGTAACTGGCTTTTCTGCACATTCAGCTTTGAAAGCCCAGCTATGCGAGGAGGCATTTGAAAGGCACAGCTCTCCTTGGGTTCCCACCACAAGCGCATGAACTTTGTTTCACCGTGCAGTTGCCGATTGATTGGGTGAAGGATGGAACAGCTGAAGACTTCATTAAATAGTTTTACTACATTTTCCACTTGAGCAAATACAGCAATTACATAGCATTTTATTGAAGTCCTAAGAATACCTAAAGCTCAAAGTTTTAGCTTGGAGAAGTTCCTTTCACTTCAACACCAAAAAACCCACAATCTAGTTTAACTGGGCACAGGAGCTGCATTACCAGATTTGATTACCATTGCAAATCCTTACAACTGTTAGAACACTTTATCTCCAAAAGCGGAGCCCCCTCTGTCCACTCTCCTTTCAAAGCTCAAAACTGCCTATTTTTCCAAAGCTATGGTTCTGCAGTTTTGACTTTGCTTTTCCAAATTTAAGCAGAACCTTGCCCAGTGAAACCTGAAAGGGTGAAGGAGGACCCACTTCTCCCAGCTCCCATTTTCCATGGGTTCAGCTATACTGCGTTTCCAACATCCTTTCCCCTGCACTGCGCCTTCCTGCTTCACCTCTAGCAAAAAGGTTTGATGTTGCAGGCAGTAACACTCCTGTGTGCATACCCAGGCAATAAATCCAAACACCACCCTTTTGCAGGCTACAAGAACACAATCACTGCAATTCTCCCATAGTCTTTCCTCCCTCTCTCTGTGAGATGCAGAATGCAACACTGTCACATCTCCTGTCCTCTGATACTCAGCAGTCTTGGGAAATCTCTGTATCGTGCCTACTGATGAAACTGAGCAGCAGATACCAAACAGAAGCATGTCATGCACACGTGCACCTGCAGCCTAGCATGCAGATGGGAGTTCTAATTTTAGGCTCCCAAGATTTGAATGTTCATGTAATTATACATAAAACAACGTATTAAAGCAAACATCAAAGAATTTAGTCAAATTCTTTGTATATGAATTCAGCTACCCACAATTAATCTGTTGGAAAGTCTAACACAAAACCTATGTCAAATTGTTCAATTCAAAACTATTAAATGGGTTTCCTAAGTTTATTACACAGAATAATACCAAATTTCAGTGAGCAAGTTTACAGAAGATTGTCTGCAGAGAGGCTGATTAATACATTTCTCAATGAAACAGTGTATTTAAAACTTTTCAGCAGATTGTCTCCCCCCACACATTGTATTCTGTTACATCAGGTTTTCATCAGCAATTTGAATGAATTCAGCCAGCTGCAAAAACTGTTCCAATTTCCTTATTAACGGGTTTTCAAAGATGAAGATATTTGAAATTTCTCCAGCCAATTTGTATAATATTATGTAAATGCTGAACTTCCAATTTGTCATGTTCAAAATCTTTATTCAAAGTCACACATTATTTTTAGGTGCCATGATCTCATCATGCTGTTGCTGTATTTCAGGGAAGCCAACAAGTTATTATTTTGGGTTTGTGTCAAAAAGAATCAACTATTTGCTATCTTCCCAACACCAAAATAGCTCAAGGAAGCCTCAAAGTTGAGTTTAATTTTGTAATTACGACATAAAAGTTAAACAGAATTCAGGAAATAAAAAAACTTGGGAGCTCACACAGTAAAATTCAAATTTGGGCTAATTTAATATGAAAGTATACACATAACCACTCCAGTTATTAAACAGAAAAACAGGGTCTATTATGGGAGGGAGAAGATCTGGATAAGCAATTAATCACATAGCCTCAATTACATAAATCATCCACAGAATAGTCTAAACTGTATCTTAAGGCATATACCCTGCAGCATGCTACTGTTATGAATTAACATCAACAAGTTTGGTTCTTCTCTTTCACGCACAGCACTCTGTACGTTGCAGCAGCTATACTTTTGTAGTGGGGGAAAAAAATGTTTGTTTTATTTAAACCTAAACTCACAGTTTACATAAACTGCTCACTGCAGTACAAGTATTTTGATACATGATGAATGCAAGTGATGTTCTGAAGCTCCTCATCCTCTCCCATCTCCTATCTAGACATACTTTTGAGGAAATCAATTTGGCATGTGTGGGTTTTACGATCTTTCCCCATGTAATAGTCCAAATCACAGCAACACAACTGGGTGCTGGCTGCATCTCAGCACCCAGTAACTGGGGGACTGGTAACAACCATTCACCTACAGATTTACACATTTTCTTATTGAGAACTGGAGGAATACAGTGTGTTCCTTAGAAGAGAAAACAACAAAACTTCGTAATAATAAAACCACATTATATTCCCTGCTACATAGGACATGTGTAGTGCTCAACTTGCATCATTTCACACTGTTCGCCTAATACCTGAGGGAGCAAACCATCATATGCAAGAACCCCCAAAAGTAAGGAAAATTACAGAGATGACCTGTCAACTGAATTCTATTTCAGTATTTTATTAGGCAACCCAACTACCTAAAACCACCCCACCCCTGCCACTCCCATTCTCTATGCAATGGAACATCCACCCCAAAAGTAAGAATGTTTCAATCACGTCTATTATAGCTCTAAGAAAACTGATGCCTGTCAATTCTCACATACCAACTTACACTTCCACACCCCTCTCAATTTGGCAGGCACTATAGCTTTTGCATTAAAATTTACTTCCTTTGCTTTACAGATTTACTAGCAGTAGATTTGATACAATTAAAAGAGAATAAAATGCAAGTGGCACAGCAATAAGCATATGAATGTACTATAATTAATAAACCAGTAGCACTGCGATATTTAATAGCATTAAAAGATAAAGTGGAGAATAAAACAATTATTTTGTTCTAGTAAGAGCTAACTCGCCTCTTTTGTATTTGAAGACACATGTAGTGACACAAAGTATTTTAAACTTGGCTATTGCATACCTTTAGACAAATAAATATGACTATTTCAATTATCAAGCTAAGGCACCAGTAAGTCTTTACTTCTCACAATTGATGTATTCCAGCATATACAGAGCTACAGTTATCAGAGATTCCCTTCCAAGAGGAGATTTATCTGTTCCAAAGTGTTGGGCTTTAAACCAGTGAGAGTTGTCTTCTGACACACACTTATATTAACTAAATAGATGAGCACTGAAGAAAATCAAGCTACCTATTCACAGTAAAAGGTCAGTAATTCCCCTGTTGGCTGTTTGTGATACAACAAAAACTTAGTGCAGCCTAAAAATCTTTATGGAGATGAAATCTGTTTTATTGTTATGCAATTTTGAATTCTTCTAAAGATTAAATTTAGGGTTTGCCTTTACACATCATTTCAACTTTAGAATAAGCCCATTGCTATCCTTATTTCAAGATGTGTTTCTTAGCTCTTAAGAGTGATTCACCTTATTTTAGGAGCCTGACTTCACAGAATTTTCCAGAATTCCATCTTCAAACATTACACATGAAATACATGATACCTGATACAGAATGAGACTTTGAAAACACAGGATGAACAAACCTGTACCAGGTATTCTTCTTCCATATCTGACACTATCTCTCTGCTACCAAAACCACCCATTCCACTCTTCAACAGAAGGACTGGTTGGGAAGGACTGCATTCAAAACTGAAGATCACTTAGAACATACCATACCTGCACAAGACCTGAAAGGGCTGACATGCTTGAAAGTAATTTTTCTGCTCTGTCATGGTGTGGGCCTCTATAACATAAGCAGAACACCAGCCCACTTCTGATGTACACAGAAGTTAATACCAAAAGTAAAACAAAACAAAAGCAAAGGAGAGAAGAATTTGCTCAGGCTCTTTAAGGTATTGATTCAGTTGGTTTCATCTAACTCATGCTTCTGACACAAATTTCTAAGACTAATTCTCTCCTCTGGTTCCTCCGCAGCTAACAGTGCTCTTCTCACACTTGGGAAGAAGGTATATGAACACGTAGAAATGGACTTAAATGCACAGAGGAATGTGACAAAAGAACTTTTATCTCTTTTGTGGGCCAGCCAGGAAGGAAAATGCTCTGCCCTTGGAAAAAAAGTACCAAATAGGGCACAACTTTTACTTTTTAGTCATCTCATGTCAAAAAGGACATAAACCAAATAAACCTGATTATACAGGCAGCAAAATAAAGTCATCCTTATGCAGATGCAAGAAGATTAGATATATCTGGAGTATGATCATGCAATGAGCAAGAGGTGTCCTGCACCCCGTCAAGAACGCTACAGACTTCAAGCAGTGGTCCCAATGCAGCATGTTAGACTAGGCCTGTTTGCAGAGTCCTGTAGAGTAAATGTTACAGAAGATACATGGAATCAATTTTATCAGCAAGAGGCACAGCAAAGGAAATCTGAAGTTGGTATTTAAGAAAAGGCATGGAAAAGCATATTTCAGAGCACTAGTTACCCACCCCTAGGTGACTCAGGATGACAACGGTAAGGTTAAACAGGTAACAGAAAATTGAAAAGTAAACGGGATCCTTTGATATTATAACAAATTTTTTACCTCCCTCCAGCATGCTGACAAGAACCAACACATCCACCTTCCTACAGCAGACAAAAGATAACTACTGCAAACACGTCTAGGATGTCAAGACTGTGGTTTACAATGGAAGCAGATCCTGTGCCAGACACAGCAGTCACACACGCATGGATTTCAGGACCTACACTGAGGTCTTCAGCTCAGACCAGCTCAGAGACTACTGGTGCCTATCCAAGGTAGGCAGGAAGCCAAAACCTCAGCTGCCAAACTTGTTGAGCCAGTCTTCCCAGTGCTGGCCCACAATGCACCACTTTGTGTTTGGAAATTGCTCAAAAGCTTTTGCTTCCAGCAACAGTGCTGAGCACTTGGGGAAAGATGCCAAAGGAGTCCAAGAAAGGGTATCACAGGGCCACCGTAACAGTGGGTACACCCCAAATGCTCCCGTCAGCTGGTGACATCACCCTGAGTCACTGCGATGACAAAACAACACCAGGCTTCCTGTTAAGCCTGGATTTCACAGAGTGCAGGAGAACTCTTAGTGTGATTAAATTATAAATAAACCTGCTGATGCTGCACCTTACCAGCATTTCTTCCCATTTCAAAATGAAGAACATCAACCTATCCAGACTGTGATTTTGGTCCTTTCCCAGGACAGGGGCCTTCCTTCACATCATTGTTGTTATCCACAAGGACTCTCAATGGTGTCAGCAGAGGACAGAGAACTGCAGTGCTGCACAGAGAACCCTTTTCATCCCAAGAAGCTGTAAACAAGCCTTAGGTGAGACACACTGACAAGCACACTGAAGATTTTACTCCTGTGCTCCACCTGCTCCATGGGTAAGAATAGCTTTCTTATCTCCAAGGCTATGAAGCTAACACTTCAGATCATTAAATTCAGGCCACAAAAACAACAGAAGAGTCGTCTAAGTTTTACTCCAGCAAATTACATGGTGGTCTATGCCCCTACATTTAGGGCACAAGCTTATAGTCAGGTAGAACCAAAGGAAATTTCCCAAACAGGGGCTGAAGTGTTCTGGACTTCTCCAAACACCCCATGGAAATAGCAGTGTTGAAATAGCCAGGCAAAGCAAATCAAGTCAGCTGGCTATTAAAGCAGGCTCAAGAAAAGAAACAACAGATAAGGAGAGGGCTCTGCCCCAGCTGAGATACAAAACATAATCAAACCATATCATGAGTAGTTCATGAACGTAGTAGTTCAAACACCGGTATTTTCCCCAGAGTCTCGTAACACAACTGGTAATAGAAGTCTTCCTTCAGTGACTTGGCCACAAAACAAAGATAAAAAAGAATATTTAGGACAATACTTTGCAGTCTATTCTGTAAGCACATATTGCACCAGCTTTGGTAAGAAACACAGTTCTATTGAATTTGGATCAAAACTCCTCTGTAAATTCCCAACTACAACATGGCACAGCAGCTCCTGAACAAGCATGACTTCCAGACAGATACTCTGGGTAACACACCTTATACAGAAAGAAAAACCAAAATTGTTTTTAAAATTCAACTTGAAGTATTTTTATGAAGCAAATGCTGCTCACCAGGAAATTCATTTAAGCCTTTCCTCTCAAACACTTCCATTTAGTCCCAGTGAGAGGACAACTGCCACCTCTCTTAGCAGGGCAGAACAGACACATTCAAACACAGATTCTACGTTTTAAAAAATGAATTATCTGAAGAAAACATCCTAAAAACCAAGATTATATCCCTTACAAGAAAAAAAAAAAAGCCCAGCAAAGCCTTCTGGCTGTCAAAGTTAGACTTCTATAACACATTTATAGAGTCATATTAATTGAACAGGAATGAAACAGACAACTTTAGTATTTCCTGGGAAAAGTAGTAAAAATCCTGGGAAAACTTCTTATTTTGAAAGCTGTTTTCCATATTATTTCACATGGCTGTCTCAATAATCCAACAACCTCACTGTCTGGCTAATGGGAACACTTTTCATTCCTTTGATACAGCCATCAACACCACAGCCAGTTAACTCAAATCTTTGCAGTCTGAGGCCTCTGGATATTCCTCATTACTATAGATTTGCTCTGAAGGGATAAGAAGGCTATTTGGTATGGCTCACACTCACATACACTGTATAGATGATCCCTCTTTCTCCTTCTGGCATCATTCGCAACAGCCTTACAATAAGAGATAAAAATAAATGGTGCCGTAACTCTTCCTCAGCAGAGTAACTCACATTCTAAAGGTATTTTCTCCAGTTCACAATGTTACTGGGAACCACCTCAGGAATTGCAGTCGAAAACCCTTTTGATTTCTATTACCTGGCTTTCTGACAGGGCTAATTACTGAAAATTAAGAAATAATAAAAACATACTAACCAGTATGTTAAATAAGATAAACTAGTTCTTGCTCGCTGTTTAGTTTTCACAATACACTACTCATAACTGATATACACTGCAGTTATCCACTGATACATCATCTCACATAGAGATCCCCAAGATACAAGATCTACTATGCTCTATAGTCACATAGGTAGCCATGTAAGAACTGGACCAAATTCACTCTGAAATGATTCGTCATCAAGCACAGGCCAACAGGTTTGAGGATTACCAGACCTAATAGATGCTGGAAAATTCAGCACCTTCTTTAAGCAACCATCACCTTGTTTTGGAAACAACTTGACAGTTAGAATGCAACCACTATTTCACAAATGTTTCACTCAGCAGAGATGGAGGAGCTGCTTAATCCCACATTACTGGGAGGAAAAAAAGAAGATTGCAGAACCACACCCCAGGTATAAACTGATACAGGCTTTCTGTATTTTAGCCTGAAACAATAGCCAGAGGGTGTCACTTAGGCTGCATACACGTTGACAAAGCAATGGCTACAATATCGAGGGACTGACAATTAAAATGTTTGCATTAGAGAAGTACTTTGCTGGCTGATCACAGGTTGTAGTGAATGTGGCTGTCACATACGCAAAGTCTCACTGGCCAAGCCCATACCCTGGTCCTGCATCCTCCTTCCAGTCAGAAGGAAGACTTCAGTGGCTCAACAAGACCTCACATCCCCGGACACTACCTACTAAACTACCAGAACCAAAATTTTCCCACTGACAATATCTACCACTGTGTTTATGCAGTCAGTGAAAATGACAGTAGAGCGGAAAATGCATTTGTGAAGGGCAAAATACAACTGAATTTGATGTTAAAAGAAAAGAAACGTTACTGTGTAGTCAGCATATTATTTGCTTTTCAAATTTAAGCTTCAACACTTCATTTTAATGCAAGCTGCCACAGGACTTTCAAGCAACTTTAACAGCATTAAACTGTCCAACAAACTTTCCTGCAAATAAAAACAGCTCTAGATGTCAGAACAAAAACGCATAGAACACCACAGACTTACAACCCCAAAGCTGCTCCCTATTGATTTTAGCCTTTCAGCTGCTTTGTGTATACGTTTCCAGTGCCAGTTGAGAATGCTGTGTTCTCATTAAATGTCCGTAGTGTGATAGAAAGATGACAAAGTTTTCTGACTGTTATAACCCACCAGAAGAGAAGGGAGGCATAACCAATTCTCCCATTCACCTTCTATTATCAATGAAGTTTGTCTGTGGACTACACTGAAGCTATCGAAAGTCAAAATCAGGGCAGGGTGAGACTGTAAATAAATGATCCTTCTCATGGGAAAGCAGGTTCCCATAAAAGAGCTTATTCCACAAGGGCTGACAAGCATCGTTTACACACAAGTAACTGAGCACTTGAGTATTTCTCATCTACTTGAGCCAATAACCTGGAATATTTACCATCATGATGACCATTTCCAAAGCTAGCGATCGTGGCTCCAAGTGATGTGGGAGCAGCTGTGAGTGCAGTTTACTTTGATGAAGTCATCCCTGTAGTATCTGGGGTTACCACGAGTATCCAGCTTACCACGAGAATCAGTCTGACAGCCACTGAACCACCGGAACTGGCTCACATCTGTACACAGCCTGCACAAGCAGGGAGAACTTTTGACTGTGCAAAGCCTTCTAGCAATGGAACAGCGATTACAATGCATTCTTTGCCTTCCATAACAACTGCTTTTACAGTTGTGCTACTCTGCTCCAATACACTTTGAATCCCCTTTGCCAGATTTTAACACTTGCTGCTACAAACTTGAAGTACACTGTTAGAATGAGTCCAGAGGAGGCCACGAAGATGCCCTGAGGGCTGGAGCACCTCTGCTCTGGAGACAGGCTGAGAGAGCTGGACTTGTTCATCCTGGAGAAGTCACGTCTCTGAGGAGACCTTAGAGCAGGTTCCAGGGCTTAAAGGGGCGAACAAGAAAGCTGGAGAGGGGTTTTTGATAAGGACCTGTAAGAACAGGATAAGGGGGAATGGCTTTAAACTGACAGAGGGAAGATTTAGATTAGATTTTGGGAAGAAATCCTTCACTGTAAGGGAGGCTCTGGCACAGGTTGCCCAGAGAAGCTGTGGCTGCCCATCGCTGGCAGTGTTCAAGACCAGGCTGGACAGGGCTTGGAGCAACCGGCTCTAGTGGAAGGTGTCCCTACCCATGGCAGGGGGTTGGAACAGGATGAGCTTTAAGGTCCCTTCCAACCAAAACTGTTCTGCGGTTCTACAAAGCTGCATTCATTTCCTACACTGTAAGAATTTCTAGGTAATAACCTTGCTATCTTAGAATTATAGAATAGTTAGGGTTGGAAAGGACTTTAAGATCATCTAGTTGCAACCCCCCTGCCATGGGCAGGGATACCTCACACTAAACCATGCCACCCAAGGCTCTGTCCAACCTGGCCTTGAACACCGCCAGGGATGGAGCATTCACAACTTCCCTGGGCAACCCACTCCAGTGCCTCACCACCCTTACACTAAAGAACTTCCTGCTTATATCCAATCTAAACTTCCCCTGTTTAAGTTTTAACCTGTTACCCTTGTCCTGTCACTACAGTCCGTAATGAAGAGTCCCTCCCCAGCATCCCTATAGGCCCCCTTCAGATACTGGAAGGCTGCTATGAGGTCTCCACGCAACCTTCTCTTCTCCAGGCTGAACAGCCCCAACTTTCTCAGCCTATCTTCATACAGGAGGTGCTTCAGTCCCTTGATCATCCTCGTGGCCCTCCTCTGGACTTGTTCCAACAGTTCCATGTCCTTTTTATGTTGAGGACACTAGAACTGCACACAATACTCCAAGTGAGGTTTCACGAGAGCAGAGTAGAGGGGCAGGATTGTCTTTGGCCTGCTAGTCACTCTCCTTTTAATGCAGCCCAGGATATGTTGGCTTACATATGAGCAACTTCCACACCACTGGTGATTTTATTCATTAAAAATGAAGAGAAACAATTTTAAAGCATCTTATAGACTATTTAGAATACTCCATTACAAATCAAATACTGTAATGCTTTGTGAAAGATTAAATCTTTTCTGTTTTGTAAGTGCTAAGACATCACACATATCCCCAGCTGTCCTGTGGATGTTACAGCCATACACTAGCATAGTCAGAGAAGGTGTAAGAACTGTATGCATTTTCTTTTATAGATCCACTGCAGTGGAAGCAATAGCTTTTAAAATAGTTACCTTAGAGACAGTAATCTGCATCCTCTTAACCCAATTTATTTAAAAGTACCCTTCACTAAGCCTTTGTGTCTTTCTTGCTCTACTTAGATACTAGTGTTATCAACTCTAATATTACAGTCATATTTCTACATATTTATCACATTGTTCTTCTCTTACTGAGCATCTGTAGATAAATATAGAATAGAAACTATATAAAAAGCAGTATTTAATCAAGAATTATCAAGACATCACCTCTTCCACGCAGGGATAACCCAGCTAATCATACATACCTCTTAAGAAGCGTTAGGTAACAGTGAGTTCCTGACAGCGATGTATGTGTACAGACAACCGTCTCAAAGGTTCTTATAAAGAGAAAAATATCCTGCTTCCTCACATATTACAGACAGATTGAGGCAGTTTTTTGGCTGCAGTTCCACTGAAAGTCCCCAAGGCTTTGCAATATCACACTAATACTATGGTAATATCAAAAACCTGCAAAGTATCTTTAAAACATAAAAGATGACACAGTTCTAAGTTGCAGTCGAACATCACAATATTCTATTTATAACATGTGACTCATCCCAGCAGAAATAATTAAATATTGTAAACAGAACTTGGATTTGAGGGAAAAAATAACAAGACAACGAGGGCCAGTCACTGCAGATCAGCTCAAAATCCTGTCACACTGCATGGGGCTTAAGCTATCTCATAAAATCTCTCCAATTTTCTTAAACAGTTCAATGCACTTTTAAAGTCTCCTTGTAATTGTTTTACGATAACCAGCCCACAAATCCTTACACCACTTTGTGTAAATAGTCAATTAAAATGCAATGAAATGAAGAGGAGATTTATCTGATTACAGACTGTGAACAGCTATGCAGGATGTCAAAAGAGAAGAGTGGCACTTTGTACTGCTACCTTGAAATACATATTTCAATCTATTACAAATTCTCACCAGGTATTTGCAGGCAGTCAAGAACTACAGAGCCCTCTAAGCATCGTTGACACAATTTAACACAATAAAAAATCAACTCAATTGAGCACCTCCCAAGGCTGAATAAAGACAAATACGAAATAAGATGCTCTTACTTGTATTTACAACTTAATACTGGAACAAAAGTTTCACAAATACCTTCATTATTTATTGAACTTGCTGCTGGGAAAATTCTAGATGATGGGTCTATGTAGTAAAGATGCTCCTAGTGAGCCCTCCTGGCCTGGTCCTGGATTTCACTGCTCAACCCTGCCCAGCTCAGGGTTCAAGAAGAACAAGGGTTCATCACATGTACCCTCACAGCTCTGGTTAACTTTCATTTACAACAACTAATGTAATCAAATCTGAAAGCTTAGAATGAATGCCCTTCCTAGAGGTTCATGGAGTCTCTTCCCCCATGCCCAGGACATACTAACTGCCCAAGAGCCAATGTTCAACTGTTATCAGGTGACACGATGATGAAGAGAATTTGCTTCCACCTGCAATCCTGATTGATTCCTGCAGTCAGAAAGTCTTCTGAAGTGTCTTCTGAAGGTGCCCACCAAAATCTGTCAACCTGCACTCCCACAGAATATTCAACACTTGCTTTATTAAGACCAGTATAGTCTAAAAACTGTTAAGACTGGTTCCATGCTACATCACCACACAGCAAGCATCAATTCAGATCCTTCCAAGCACCATCAAATGCACCAGTGACCATCACTCAACTGACCCAAACCTATGACGAAGTAATTGTCTCCTCTGCATCTCCCTCCACAACCATCTGAGGACCACCTCAGCCAAAATAGCTTGGCTACATACAGAAAGCAATCACACACTTCCTCAGGATTCTAAGAAGCACCAAGTGCAAACAGAACAAATCACTGGCAGCCTGTATGGATGCTGTAAGGGTGGCCAAGACCTTTATAGCCAAGATTCAACAATCCTGATCCATGATGATTGATCAAATCGAGCTCAAGACCCAAGTTACAACTGTTCTCTACTCCTCCTAATCCTTTGTTGCCATTTAGCTATAAGCTATGGTGACGGTACTAGTGAAGTGCTTGAAATAGGCAGTACCAAGGGATTCACCTCTCAAAGTACGCAACACACCAAAACAAACAAGGGGCTGTATATGTAACTGAAAGAATGAGATGTTTAAGCTCTAGTAAAGACACCCCATGGTTTCAGAATGCCCTAAATACATTATTAAACACCTAATTTCAAATTGTCTAACCAAATCTTCTCCACGCTTATTTTCCATTCTGAGATGCTGTAATTTCCTTCACATTCTTCTTATTATACAGATCTTAAACTTATTTTATAAGTCAATATAAGAATCTAACAGACTTTCACCCCAACCACTTCAAAAGGGTTACACACGTAACTATAACTGCAAGTAGCTATGATCTCTGAAGAGCAGATAGGTTCTTTCCTCTGTCTCTCCAATCCAGCCTTGTTGGCGGTGGTGATATGTATTAAATAAAACAAAACCAAAAGCACAACATACAAGATAACTGGTATCAACTAGGAGTTTAGTGCAGGGAGAGTCAGTTTCTCAGGGGGTGAGAGAGGGCTAAGCCCCCAATCACAACAACTTCAGATTTGTTTCTACTTGGTGAGCCAAACTCTTCCATAGAGTGAAAGGAATGAACCTGTTGTCAAATTCTGCAAGACGCCTAAGTTCATCCTGTTGAAGCCTGTCAATGTTACCATGAATGAACTCTATGCTGACACACACAGTTCTATTTTGAGATCATCTTCGCAACAGTAATGGGCTAAAAAAACTTTTAAAAGCAAACCCAATTCAACAAAGGTTAGCAAAAACCTCCTGAAAATGAACTTGTTTGCCAAAATCTTTCAATGTTTGCAAGAATCATCATGTTCAAATGAAAACTAAAGACACATCGACCTCCTTTTCAGACCTGCTGCATCTCCAAGATGAACTAGGCATATGTGAGCACACTGGCTGCATCTGTTGGCACATGCTCCCAGCATCACAAGTCTGAAGATGCACTTCAGCAATGTTTCATTTCAAAACAAAAGAAAAAATGCATGAAGAAGACTACATTTTCTGCCCTGCCATTTTAGGATGCATTTATAGATTATAATGCAACATGCTGTACTTGCTTCATCACAGCAAAAGCTGTGTGGCAGAGGAATCACACCTTCAGCTGGTTCACAAGCAGTAAGTAGTTAAGTGACTGTGTGAGCTAAAAGATTCTGTCACGTGAACTACATATGAAAATAACAAACAATTGCTTCCAACATGCTCTTACATCGATAGTACTGCTCATCACAAGAATATTTGAGTGTTAAAAGTGAATTTTAAAGGGTACTTTAAAGTAACATTTTTTCCATGATGATGGATGCTCCTTTCTCATTTCCATCTGTTGCGCATTTTCCATACCAAAAGTGAGTCTAGTCCATTGGGCCTGTACCTTGCTCCTGCAGCTCCAATTTCTACATCAAAGCACAGTGTGGACTGCTACTGCCTCAAAAAGCAGTAGAAGCATCCAGCAAGTTTCTCACTTTGTGAAGGTCTGTGAGGATGCCAGCAGGAATGACTGCATGTTATGGATTAGCAGAATAGAAAGCATGTAAGAGCAGTGAAAAAGAAACAGGGAAGTAGAAGAGACAAACACAGGGAGTTTGGGAAGCTCAGTTTTTTGTTCTTACTTCAATGTGAGCTTGGTGACATCAAGAAGGGTTAGATACAGAAAAAAAAGGGTATGAGACTATGAACTAATTTTAGTTGCCTGACCCCTACATGGAACTAGCATCACTGAGACAGGTATTAAGGACTCATCAGGCTTCACAACCAAAATCATGCTGAGAGGAGCTGCCTGATCAGCCAATAGGAACTGCCAGTGACAAAGACGTGCCCAAAATCCTGCCCCTCTCCACAGCTTGCAAATGTTGTCCTGGAATTACAGAGTTATGTCCTTTGTTCTTTTCAAGAAATAACAGGCATATTCTTTCCCGATAAACATAACAAAAGGAGGAGCTGGAAATGCTAAGTCCCTTTTTAATACAGTGTTACAAAAACGGGAACATTCACTCTTCGCTCAGGAGGAACAGACACTCTTTCCTACCAGCCTGAAATCCACCTCTCACCAGGCAGGTTGATGATGAAGCTGCTCCCACTAGAAGATGCAGAGAAACCACATGTGGGAAAGGAACCAACTACATGCCATGACCCAGTGGGTACACAGGCGAGTGGGAACCTGACCTGAAAGCTGACAATGGTTAAATAAAGCAAGCAGTTCTTGGGTTTGAACCCGATTCTAATAAGTGGGCTGTAAAGTCATGTTCCCTCCTTCGCTGCCTCTCCAGGCCATGAATATTTAATTCTTTTATGCAAACTGGAAGAGTTGCAATGCAAGGTTAAATTAGCCTAAATAACCTTGAAATCCTTTTGTGAAGTTGGGCCTCTGAGTCAACTCCCGATCTGGAGAGAAATAACTTTCTTACACAAGTTCTGTTGTTGGCTGTATTTAAAACACTGTGAGGTACCAAGACAAAATCTTGAAGTTAAGAGTTGATTTGACAGAATGTATACCATTGGTTCACCTTCCTATGCCAAGACCCATGGTTTACACAGTTCAATTATTTAATGTTTGTGCCTCAATTTTAAACGCAAAATTCTTCCTGGGAAAAGGAATCAGTTACAGGATTCTCAAAGTTGTATTTAATAACACAACACATACACATGCTGGCAACTTTTGCTGCTCTGTAAGTGCAAACTGAGCTTTTTCTTCTGCTTTATTTTGCTCCCTATACAATAGCTACAGGTAGACACCAAGGCAGCAACTCATCCCTGTGTCATAAAGCAACCAAAACAAACAGGTCTGGAAGCCTGACAGGGCTACCAGGTTTCACTTTTAATTCTCACCGTATTTTATGAACTTCCTTTAATTCCTAACCCTACAAATGACTCGCATGGCTGGAGTCAGTGCAGAGAAGCTGTGTCTCGGTGGTCAGCCTATGCAAAAACAGTTTCATGAGCTCTCTCCAGAGAAAAAGGAAAAAAGATTATTCTTCATCCTGCCAGCTAATCTTTGAAATCTGGAAACCGTAGATGCTTGCATTTTAAGAGGTAGAAATAAGAAAGAATGTTTGAAAATCCTTATTAGTAAAATCTTTATGAGGGTAATACGTATGCTTATTGTTACAAATGCTGTTCTAGCACTTGAATGATTTGTCTATACAGAAAAATAAATATCCAACACAACTACTACTAGATTGGAACTCAGGAGTGGAAGCAATAAGGTCATTTTTTAAATGCCTAAGAACTTATGCAGACACTCAGAAGCTAGCACAATGGCACAAGTGATGCTGAACACCACAGCACAGCTGCCTGTTACATCTTTCTTACAGGTCACTGACCACTGACTTTGGTCCTAGAAATTGATTTTCCCACAATGTTAGCAACAGTAGGAATTCTACAACAAACAGATATTCTGATTCAGCCTCAAGATGCGTCACTGCCTCCCCACCTTACTAGTCTGTACCACCTTGCTTGAGACTTCACCTGTTGTCTCTAGCTCACAAGTAGGTAAGTACTGAATCAGATCATCTCCTAAGGTCCTAAGCCAAGTTTACAAACTCAGTCTTCCATTTCTAACAGCATCAAATTAATTATTTGGAATTAACTGATCTAGTATTTAAAACAGCAAGGCCTGTTCTGTGATATACTTCTCCAAGTCCAACAGTACCTAGCTAGCAACAACAACAGAAGGGAAGTTTTAGAACATTTCTCTGCTATAAAACAACTGTTAGACTGGAAAAACAAACAAACAAAAATTGAACACCACAAATCAGACTCATCATTGTTGGGTTTTTTCCACTCCTTGTTACAAAGTTACCAATAATCTATAGTTTTCATTCATCATCTGCTTACAACCTGGAGCAGCATTGTTACTCTTGAGATGAACTGGGCTGTTAATGGGCTTTTGCTAATCACAGGTGAAAGGTCACTCTCATTTAGGAGTGCCCTAACAAATAAACATTAACACATGGACACAACAGAGTAAAGGTATCAGTATTCAAGCACTGACAGTGATTACACTAAAAGTCAAAATGTTTTAGTTCAAGAGAAAATATCAGTGATGTTCACACAGCTTCCTTGTAGTCTTATTTGTAGTTTTAAATAATAATCCAAAGAGAAACACTGTAAAGACAACAAGTAACCTCTGCCCTATCTTGTAGTTTTGAGATTATATATTAATTTAGTAACAATGCTAATGACACCACTCACTGACAGGCCGCAAGTCCCAAATCCAAAGCGATAGGATTGAAGTCTCCCTTCTCTTTCCCATACACGTCCTCTCATAACTCGTTACGAGAAGGAAAACTTCGCAGTGCACTTCTCTTCATGACTGAATCAACTCACCTTCTCGGCAAAGTCGCATTGCTTCTCGGTTCCGGCCGTATTCCTTGAAACTTTCTTCTAACGCCGTTCCTAAAACCGAAAAGCCACAAGATGTCAATGCCCACACAAGTCAGAGAGCAGAACTGACCGCCCGTTCCCCCGCGGGAACAAACTGGTAACTCAGGAATAGGCGCTCCAGTCGCTGCCGCAATAAGCACGGCTTCCGAGAGCCAGACACCTCTCGTCTCGTCCCGTCCTCGGCAGCGGAGCCGCTGTCACGGCGGGGGCTGCCTCACCTCAGCCGGGACCTGCCCCCGCCCCAGGCCGGGGCTCAATCGAGGGCAGGAGCAACCGGCCTCCGGGGACGGGCTCAGACCTCCCAGCACCGTGCCCCGGATTAAAGGAACTGGGGCAAAGCGCTCCTCATCCCGCGCCGCGCCCGAGCCCCGGGGACCGCGCACCGGACAACGAACTCGGCCGCGACATTAGGGGGAAGCGCGACGCGAGCAGAAACGGACCCAACCGCCTCCTAGGGCCCGGTCCCCGCGGCGCCCTCCGGCCGGGCACCCTGCCGCGCCGCACCGGGGGCAACCCCCCCCACTACAAACCAGGCCGGTAGAACGGTTGAGGATGGGGGGGATGCAAGTGAGACTTGGCGGCCACTCACCGTCGTTCCCGTGAAGTTTAGCAGCATCGACCCAATGGCTCCAGGGTTGCCCCAGCATCGCCTCGGGGCTGGGCAGGGACCTGCGCTCTCCGACGGCCGCCATTGCCGCTGCGGTGGCGGCGGGGCCGGCGCCGCTCCCGCCTCCTCCGCCTCCTCCTTCGCCGTGGCGGGGCCGCCGCTGCCGCTGCCTGACCGCCGCCGCGCTGCGCTGCTCCCTTCTGACGTCACCCGCGGCCCGCGCCGACATTCTTTCCGCTGCTATAGAACGTAATGGGGGGGGGGAAGAGACATCGGGAGCTTTTTAAGGTGGCGCCGAGCTCTTTAAGGAAGCGCCGAGGGGATGACAACCAGCTTTAATGGTTTTTAACCCCTTTTCCCCCTTCTCCTCTAGGAATCTCTATAGGGAAGGCATCCACTCACCTCAGCGGCGGCCCATGGGGAAGGAGCCGGGCTCCCATTATTGTACTGGGAAGCGCTCCCTTTCCTCTTTATTGCGCTAACAAAGCGGCGGAAGGGAGCTGGGATAGAGGAGGGTTATACCGTCCTCCAAGCGCTTCCCGGCTCCATGGGCCGCTCTTTCTCAAGCCTCACCGCGACCCTACAAAAGCAACGGCCGCATCACAACGCCGCCTAGCACCGGAGAGAAGGGGGAAGGGGGGGCGGAACGGAGGAACGCGACGCTGAAGGAGGCGTGACGCGCAAAAGCGGCTCCTCCCCTCTTCCCCTCTTGACCGGTCCACCTTAAATGCGGTGCCTCCTTAAAGGCAGCGGAGAGCAGGAAACGAGTTCTCGGCGGGTGGAGGCCCGACCCCCCCCAACGCCCGGGGACCGGGGCATTGGAGGGGGGGGAACGGGGCCGGGTCTCCGCCTTCATCCTACTCGTAACCTGTCTCACGGGGAGGTTTTGTCATTGATATTCCACGTTTCTTTTTACCCAACAGTGTTTTGGTTGTGTTTTATTTCCCTAAACTTTGGGATAAAAGCTCGGATTAAAGGATGCTTTCGTGCTTGGCAACTCCTAGTTACGAAGTTTAAGCAAAATCGAGTTATTTGCTAAAAAAATCTCGGTTTAGAAACTATTTATTAGAGTTTCTAAACTGTAGATTCTAACCCCCTATTTATTACAGGGCTCTCTTTTCGATAAAATAAAAAGTTCTAGTAACAATGTCAAATAAATTTGCAAAGGTTTATGGCTACACTTGATGCTGCCATCAGTGCCAACATCACAGAATCATAGAATAGTAAGGGTTTGAAAGGACTTTAAAATAATCTAGTTCCAACCCCCCTTCCATGGGCAGGAACACTTCACACTAAACCATGTCACCCAAGGCTCCATCCAGCCTGGCCCTGAACACTGCCAGGGATGCAGCATTCTGAACATTTGTTCAGCATCCTGAACAAACAGCTAAAAACTTATAAAAAAGTGACTTGCTGCTTCCTAAAAAAGTGACTTGCTGCTTCCTCTACAGTCTTCAGCCCGTGTGTAGTAAGGGTGAGAGCACAGGACTCAAACTGCTCACAGATCCCATATGTGTATTTGCAAAACCAGGCAGCAGAAATCAAAGCTGTAAATAAATCTGTTTAGGCTACAAGGTCTCAGTCCTGCAGAAGTGTGTATACATGCAGGCTTAGTAGAGGCTTCACTGGTTTCCTTTAAAGTGTGGAACTATACAAGCTACAGATCATAGAATCATGGAATGGTTTGGGTTGGAAGGCTTAAAGCTCATCCAGTTCCAGCCCCCTGCCCCTGGGCAGGGACACCTTCCACAAGAGCAGGTTGCTCCAAGCCCCGTCCAAGCTGGCCTTGGACACTGATAGAGATGGGACAGCCACAGCTTCTCTGGGCACCCTGTACCAGCGCCTCACCACCCTGACTGTAAAGAACTTCCTTATATCTAATCTAAATCTACCATCTTTCAGCTGTTTCTTCCCAAATCCTTCCATATAGAAGATGCAGAAATACAAGTTCATCAGACATCATATGGGATCGGCTGTCATTGTAAGAATAGTTTCAGTGTTCTACTCAACTGGTAATTTATGTCACACTCAGAATGCATCTTGTAGAATTGTAGATCTAATACAGAATCTTGTCTTGATCACTGCAAATCTAAGTTAACTCCTTAATAAAAGGCAAACACCAAGAGATTTAGATAAAGAGAGCAAAAATGGCTCCTGCTGCAGACATCTGTAGTAGGGTTAATTAACAAAGGGTATCAACTTCTGGAGCTCAGCCCTGACCTTTCAGATAATTACACTCTTAACTGTACTGCAGCTTCCCAAAACAGTGAAATAATTCCTCCTCTTAGTTTAAGCATGAGTGAAGATGTTTATGGAACTAGAATCTAAAGATAAATGACGAATGATGGGCATTATTGCTTGATTAATTATCAAACTATATGCTTTGTAATACAGAAAGCTACTTAAAATCAAAGCTGAGAACATGACTGGAAAAAAAATGTCAGGTGCTAAACAGTTCCTGGACAGAGCTTTTTTTGCAGTGTAGAAGCCAGATAGGCAAAAAAAAAAAAAAAAAAAAATCATGATTTCCTTCAAGCTTAGCTCTTCAAATGCTCCACAAATGGAGTCTAACAACATCCATAGCTGAATTCTGACTCCAGCCATAGGATAAGGCATGTTACAGACAGAACTATATTTTCTGTGTCAAATAATCTGGTTTATGTTACAAACTTCACTCATAGAGCTCCCCTTTAGTCTGGAGAAAGCAGACAGAAAGCTGCCTCTGCTGCAGTTTGGAAAAGAGTCCTTGATACATCTGAGTGTCCATCAAATTCATAAAGGCTTTTCCTACTATTTATTTTGCATAGATCATAAAGCACATACAGTGATGGCTGATCAGGCAGAGCCACAGAACACCATCATATACCTTTTAATAGTGATCAGATTTTACCATGGTTTAGCATTCACACATCACATGGTTCTTTTCTTTAATTATTACTGATAGATGTATGTCAAATAACACAAAAGTTCTGTGGCCTCATTTGGCAGAATCACATTAATCAGCCAACTACTTTAACCAACCAGTTTCTAAGGTTGACACTCCTCAAGTTAATCAAAAGCATCTCTTGCTTTAAAAGTGCCAAGCAGGTAAAGCACACACCTCTGTTCTTTCATACAACTTTGATTATCCCCTTTCTCACTCCTATTTTTTGCCCTTTCAAACTGGTTGTTACATTTTTCTCCCTCCCTCTTTCACAGCTTTTGTTATTTCTTCCCTATGTATTCCCACTCAAGATCTAATTCTGCAGCCTGGGCCTCAGGCTGTCCTCCCGTAATCCTTCTTCCACTAGTATTTTCCCTATGTGTCGTGAATACATCAGTATTCCAGCAGAGGGAGGAAAAGTGGCAGCAGACTCATCAGTGCATCAGCTCAACGCACAAGACAGACCACTCAGAGAGCAGGAACAGGGCAGATGAAAATGTGATTCTACATGGCCTGGAAGTGGAGAGAATTTTCTTTTCCCACAAACTGACCAGGTTGAATATGTACTTGGGTTGTTTTAAGCACACAAGTTCAATTCTCTTAAATTGTTTCCACAGTGCTATACATGGATGCATTGATGATTTTAGGGAAAATAGGGAAAACCCCTGAAAATCCATCATGTTAGTAGGAGATCAGAATTGAAAATACATGTAGGCTTTGAACAGAAATTATTATTACAAATCTGAGACATCCAGGTGAGGAGGATGCTCATCCAAAGCTCCCTGGGCAATCAGCAGAGAGTCAGGGTAGTTTTTGGATTAGTTTGGTTCCTCCTGGTCCAAAGCATTTTTGAAGAAGCCCTTCTCTTCCTGCTGGCCACAGAAGTAGTCATAGATGACCATGCACATAAATCAGGCACCTGCATTAGGTACCCAAAGTTAAGTTGGATGAATCTAGTTAGGGGTGGGAAGAACACTGGTGTGAAAAGCACTGCCTAGAAGCCAATGTTGCTTTAAGAGAACATAAAGGGGTCCAGAAATGCTACAGTTTGAAGGCCTTAGCTGAGGAACGAAAATAGCTTAAGAATTAGCATGACGACTGAGACAGTGTGTGAATAACCATGAACTACTCCTATGTGTGAATGTGAACAGGTGTTCAGAGAATGGAGAGAAGAAACAAGATCAGTTAAGTCAGATAGACAGTGGGAAAGGAAATGTGAGGCAGGAAAGCAGCAGAAAACTGGGGATGATGCAGAGAAAGCTGCCAAACAATGGGGTGAAGAAAGCATAAACAAAAAATATAACACAGCCTGCAAAATGAAAGAAAGGAGTCAAGAAGAGGAAACCAATTATACAAAAAAGGAAAACCTACAGTATTAAACCTCACTAAATAGATTTAACAATATAATATATGCGGTTGGTGGTACTATGATTGAATGAATGTATGCTTACAAACCGCATACAACGACTGCTTAAAGCTGTACGTGTACCACCAGGTTTCTTTCTTTTGCCAGTGGGACTGGGAAAGCCATTCAAACAGGGAGCACTTACTTCAGCTGCTCAGTTACAACCTGTAAGACAGCCTCTGTATGGGACCTGAGATACGGTTAACACTTAACTGGAATGAAAAGGGAAGGATGAATCTGTAGCTGAACTCTTAAGAACAGAAGCACAACGATACAATTCACTGATGATTTTCCACAATGGAAGTGAAAGAAGACAAGAACTGAAGCGCAAAGGGAGAGGGAGGAGAACCTTTATCAGTACTCAAAAGAAAAATAGTGAATTCACAACAAAGTCTGTCAAGGAAAAGATCTGAGGGGCATTAAGGAAAATAAAAAAAAAGTTATTTCTAGCCACAAGTTATGAAGTGATCAAGAAGGGCTTAAGAACCAAGAACAAATATTATTAGTGAAGACTTGTTGGTAGGTAAGATTCAGCAGCTGATAAGCTGAAGTTCTGACCCTCTGCCAGCTCCCACTGACAGCGGTGCAATGGGGAGTACACGCCGTGCATTTTGAAGTATGTCCCTGGTACGAGAATTGTAAGAATATAATTGGGCAAGTGAGGAAGCAAGACATAAAAAGTTCATATAAATCAGAACAGACAGAGCTGGGAAAACTATCCGCCATTCAAAACAGACTATTTCATTTAAGCCCTGCTATAGAAAAATACGAATACATAAAGAAAAATGCATTATGGTAATCTGTAGCTCACCCTCACCTCCAGTGAAATCAAGCAATTTCTCCCTCTATAACTATACACAAGACTGTGATTCCCCAGAACAACAATCATGATTAGCACACAATAAAAAATTACACAACAAGCCATGCCAGTCTGTTACCCTTTCTCCCCCAGATCCTGGCTTCAGGTTGATATTTGTAATTTCATTGATGAGTAATACTTCAAAGGGGGAGTCAAAGATGCTCAGAAGTGCTGGAATATAGCTACTTTAAATACTGGAATATAAAATTACTGTGGGTAACTCTTATAAACCACTTATACCAGGGAAAATAACAATATTGTTAAGATTTGAAGACTTAAAGTATCCTTTTCTGAGGAGAAAAAATGGGAGAATATAGGTCAATAAATGTAAGTAAATCTGCAAAGAATTCTGCATTAGGATAAAAAGGCAACAGATGCCCCTGTATGTTTATCCAATCATCACAGTGACTATACTGAACATAGCGTTAACATTTTTACATCCAATTTACAAGTCAATGTCATTGCCATGGGCTAATAGGATCTACAGTATCTAGCAAAACTTTGCAACTATTTCCTTCTTCTCTTAACTATCAAATATGCCTCAAATGCAAGTCAAATTTCCGCAAGAATTGATAACACAGCAATCTAACACAATATGGAGTGTAAGGAATACAGGAACACAGATCGTTGACCTGCATAGATGTCACTAAATACTGTCAATTATTGAAAAGAATGTTACAGAGAATACACTGAGTAGTGACACAAAGTTTTAAAGTGTTAAAGGGAAATAGGTAAAACTACACAAGATTCATCCAGTTGATATGTGGAAATCAAACTAATGTTTATTAATTTTACATTAAGGTATTGAAATCACCTTTTGAATTTGGAAATGTTAAAACCATTTCGCCAATCCAACTATGCAGATGAATCACTAAGCAGAGGAGTCAAAAATGGGTATGACCTTTTAAATTCTCATTTATACATGGAGACTAAGATATTACAAATAGAATGATTAAAATACACAGCTCTTCAGGTCAATTGTAAGAAAACATTAGTGCTGAATTTCCGTTTATTGAAATCAAAGCACTGGGAACAGTTTGCTACCTAGGATTTTCCAATGGAACCTAACTACCACACAAGGTTTCATAACCCTGCCTGGTTTCTTGCCAGCTTGCCCACGTAGCTCCTTGGCAATTCATTGAGGCAGAACACTCTGGGTCTAAGCACAGCCCTCAGGACTCAGGAGTTCCCCAAGACCACAATGATGCCTACCTACAATGCGAAGCTGCCTCAGTCCTCATACCCTCAGAAGTTTAATACGCTGGTTAACATCAATTAAGGATCCTGAGAACCCTGGCACAAGGAAATTTAACTTCATACCATCCTTCTTACATATTGCTTGCTGCTTGCTGATACTCCTTGCACTGACCACCGATTTTGCTAGTTAGCAACAATACATCATACAAATTGGACAGGGATAGGTCTACTGGACTTGACAGGATGCATGCAAGGGTGCTGAGAAAGTCAGTTTGGAAGGATGTTGACTGTGAAATTGCTGGCAAACTGGCTAAACTGCTGTGCTCTAAGGGTGGTAATGGCTCAAAATCAAACTGGCCAGCAGTCACAAACAGAGCTCCTTGGGATATACCTGAAGAAAGTGTCATATGTACAAGAGACTGTGACAGGCTGGAAGACTAGGCCAAGTTCAAAAGACACATTAAAAAACTACACAGGGCTCAGCAGCTAACCAACAATGTGATGAGAAGGCTGGAAAATTTTATGAAGAAATTTGAAGGAATTGGGTTTGCTCATCTAAAAAAGAGAAGGCTCAGCTGGGGTGTAATCACAGTCTTCCAATAAGGAAAAAATACCTGTAGAGAAGATGGAGGTACGCTCTTCATCAGGCCTCAGATAATCACCTGCTTTCAAAAGAAGGTTGGACTAGATGATGTCCAGAGGATTCCTCCAATCTAGACCTTCCTATGATAATATGAAAACCTGATAGATGTGTGACCCTATTTAGTGATGAGCAACAAGGAAGTAGATAAGAACAATGCCATTTTTTGCAGCCCGAGGCACTCTGGGTTTTCAGTCCGCTGGAAAACCCAGGGAAGCATTTTGTTACAGAAACTTCATATACCACAGTTTCCAACATTACATATAAATGTCAAACATTCCTCACTCTTCTTGAACTCAGGTTAATAAGTTAAATAAGTTCTGCAGACCAGCTCCATGCTAGCTGTAATGGACCTTTCTGCTGCAACCTGTTTTAAGATCTATTAAAAGATTATTTGCGCAGAAAATACTATCCAGGCTATAACAAACAGGATTCTTCAAGTAACAAACAGGATTCTTCAAGTCTGTGCATAAGAAAAATGCAAACTCAGAGTGAAGTCTTTTCTTTCATGAAATCAACCAAAAAAATATGTAAAATGCTGAAATGATGTGATGAAAAAGAGTACAGATAAATGTAAGGGAAACATACAGAAGGAAACAGATATTGTTTCAATGAATTAGTAGTGCCTGATAAAGCACTCTAGCACTAGCAGCTTTTTAACCAAATTTTCAATTTATTATAGTAGTTTTCTCTTTTTCCTAACATCTTGCCAAAAATGCTAGTTATAGAGAACAACCCCACTGCATCAGGCAACTACATTCTTAGTTTACAATCTTGCTTTCTGAACTTGTAAGATAACAAAACTGATGTACCTGGTAGATTATAGTGTATAACAGAGCCTAACAGCCTTTAAATGCCTAAAATTATCATGGAAACTTGGAAATAGACAAAAATAATTATTCAGAAAATGCAGCTTAATTCTTCTAAAATATAATAAATACATTAAAACTATTGCCTGTCTGCCACATTTTACTTCTCCAACTCACTTCATGTAAATGACTGAGAGAAACAATCCAACTTACTTTATCTAAGTCTGGCTGTTCCATGCACTGAACTCCCTTTAGGTTGATTGTAAGGTCGCCGAGTTTCCCACTGAAACATATATTAAACACCTGCATTTAAAATAAAAGTCTCCCCACTGCATCTGGTAACGCTTCAGACTTGCTTTGCAATCCTACTAATATCCTGTTCCCTACACTTCTCACATCTAAAGTATGCGAATATTATGCTTAAGAAAAATATTTGGCTAAGCATGTCACAGTACCTTGAAAGTATGGTGAATCGCTGGCTTGATTTATCAATTGATCTTCATCTGTTCAGATTTTGGAAGCTGTTTCTAACTTGTACCTGATTAATTCTGAAAGAAAACAAAAAAAGCACTAAGACGTTTGAAACCTTACCTCCATTTCGTAACTACAACTGTATCTATTTAAAAACTACTATGGAGCATTTCATCAATTGTACAAATTCAGTTTCTGCAATGGATTTCAAAGGTAAGCAGGGAGCTGTTATGCACTCTTATGTACAGAGCAGCTCTCTAAATGGCAGCCTGACATTACCAGAAAGGTATGCATTGGATGAAATCTCAATCTTCAGCCCAGTTACTGCACTTACATCGACTACTACTGACCAGACTTCCAAGCAGGCAGTTGTGTCTATACCACAAGCTGGTTACATGACAGGGCTGGATTTTCTACCCAGGATTTTGCTAGAATACAGCATGATTTGACAACAGGGGCTCTCGGTACAGAGTCATTGACATTTTTACCACCATGTCATAGAACGCAGCTAGCTAAAAATGATCCCTCACGTAACAGCCCTCAGTGACTAGAGCTGCATTGCTGATGAAGGATTTCACAAAAGCTTGAGAAATGTATAGGTTGAGGTTGTCCTTCCCACCAAAAGAACTTTCATCATCACAATCAAAATCCTTTCATTCAATGCTTATAAACTTATACAGGAACCAAATGTAAGCCTAGTTTGCTCTGGCTGAGCATAAATCAAACCAAAGCCCTGTTAAAACATTAAGAAATTTTCAACCATCCTTGTGCAGAGGTTATGTGAAAGATCAAATAACTAATTTCAAAGCACTTGCAAAAATCAATCTGGTGATTGTTTTTTGCATCTACTAAAAAGTCATGCAGATAGATAGAAGTAAGCCAATCTAGCGCTGGGACCAGATGACACTTCAGAGAAAACTACTTTTTTCCTCTCCAAGGATTAAAGTCCAGATGAGAGGAATGCAGTCCAAGAGGCCATGGAAGCCGCCCCACAGGCTGCAGCCTCTGCCCCAGTGGAAGGTGCACAATGAGCCTGTTCCTGCCTTCTGCTCCTCTGGGAAGCTGTCTACAAACTGGGTTCATGGCTTCAAATTCTTCTTATGCATTGAGGATAAAACATCCCACCTCTTTTTTTCCTTTTCTTTTAAACTGCAGCTTAGTAGCTGACACTATCTTGCCTGAGATCACCTACAGATACATTGACTATTTCCAAGCTTTACTCTTCTCAGTGACATAACTAAAGCTAAGAAGCACATCTGAGATTAATTATATTCCAGTTACTCTATAAAATCCAAAACTTTCTTGTCTTCAGCAGACAACACTTGAGAGCAGGATTATTTCCTCTTTTTTTTCTGCAGACATGTTCTGCTTTATGATTAATAAAACTCACGGTTAACACATTTCTACACTAGTAGAAGTCTCAGAAAACGTATTTCCTCGTTACACACACCAATCTCCTTGAATAGTACAGTACAAAACTTTCTCTTCAACTCTTGCTGTTGCTCACTGGGAAAGGCAATGCCAAAGTGTTTGCCAAAGATCCATTTTCTCCTTCGTTTGTTTTCGACAGGAGACTCTTACTTCATAGGGACCAACCTCTTCACCAAAGATCATTCAGTGCTTAGCCTTAAAGTCCCAATCCCTTCAACCATATGACTTCCCTGCAGTGGAAATAACTCACCCCTTCATCTCTTCCCCAGTTTCTTCAGGGAATATGAGAGTTCTGCATGCAAAGCGCTTTTCTATCCTGACATAAATGTTATTTGTCATATCAAAAGTTAGTTCCATCGCTTCATGTAACAATGAAAACAAAAACTACCTATAAAACAGAAGGCCTCCAAAGACTTAAAGACCTAGAAATAGGGTAGTAAGTAAATGTAAAAAAATGGACCAGATGAGGATGAAGGACGGATCAGCAAGAATTTTATTCCTGTATACAAGAGATCAGAGCATAGTATGTCACCACCTGTGAATTTTGCTGTAGGGATTACATCTGGAGTTGAGTTTGAAGGAAGTTTAGAGAGTAAGTTTCAAAAGAGTAAAGTGACAGCTTAATGAGCCTTGAAAGAGGACTTTTTCTCTGGATAATGGGTGGCAAAGAACAGGAATGATTCTTGTCCAGAATTTACAGCAGGTCAATTACAACCACAAGTGTCAGCAGAGAGTAAAGCAGGGAAGAGATGGGATGACTGAGAACAAGGCAGGAGGAGCTCTCTAAGCTTTGGTACCCTGGGAACAGGAGAGCTGGTCGGAGGATGGAAAGATGACAACAGCAGCCAAAGCAGCAGTCAAGGAAAATGGAAAAAGGCCTGCATACTGCATGCATTTTTGAAGCAGACTAAGCATGATGCCACTCTCAATGCCTGACTATCAGAGAAACTTGTTTGCAATTGCTCTTTAATACTTTGAGGAGATACTGATATGCCACACAGGAAACCACAGTCTGGCAGAGCAAAAGCTGTATCACATCTACACAGAGGTATATAATAAAGGCATGGTTACTGTGACTAACGTGTATTATTCATTTAAGAGGAAACACATTTACATTTCCTATATTTTAATCAGTTGATCTGTAATTACAATTTTCATGTAAGTATATATGATAAAGCATCCTGAACTTCTGAAAGTTCAAAACTAATGCCTCAGCTACACAAACTCCTTTAACTCTTTCATCTTTCAAGCTGTCAGAAATATGCACTAGAGGATGTTCCTGACTTTTGAAACATTTCTCCTTTGTTATCTACTAAATATCCAAATTTAAGATAAAGTACAATGTCTACATTTATATAAGCCATTATATAGGTATAATACCATTCATACAGGTATAATCACCTCAATACTGGGCTTCATTTAGACATGTTATAATTATGGGGATAATCTAACAATGTCTTATTCTTTCCCTTGGAAAAACGGGCACAGGAGGTGTGCGTGGAAAGAACAGGAGCTCGTCAGCAAGAGGCTGGAGGCTGCCCTTGGAGCTAGCTAATAGCTCAGGGGTAAATCGGAGCAACTCTCAGGCTACTACACAATCTCAGAGGGTCAGAGATGGTGAAAAAACTGTAGGCACCTAATTGTCCCTTCAGTTCCCTTCGGGAGACACAATTCATTACATCTTCACGGACTAAAAAATAAGCACCAGCTACACCCTTCCAATAGGGATTAGGTACCAAACTTTGCTAAATACAATTGCAAAACTGCAGCATCTCAAGATTTCATTTAGTTCCTATGTATACCAGTATAAAATATTTCTCTGAAACAAATGCAACAGAATATTCAGTGCAAAATATGATACAAGTTATTCTGAAACTATTTCAAGCATGCACAGGTATCTTCAGAATGAGAAGGGCCAAACCTCAGTAATATCTTTGTTACCACATAACCTTTTGGATAATTCTAAATAAATTGATAAAGATTGAAATACAATTGTGCACAGCAAAGTGCACGTGAGAGGTCTTAACTCTGACTCCTGTCCTCTTCCTTTGTCTAATGGCAACAGAAGAAGACTTGCATTCATTATTTTGCTCAACAAATCACATTATCACTAACTTTAGTTTTATCTTCCAACATTTTCTCTTTTAACTTAGAAACCCTTTTAGCAGCAACAAAGTCCTAAGAAGCCTCTGCACATTACACTTTAACCCTACAACCACACAGAGCACAGAACAGAAAGATTTGGTTTCAGAAATAATGAAAGATATTCTATAAGAAAGTAACTTGTCATATAATTCAAAACACCTGCACCTTACAGTATGATTTATATCACCAATTGAAAGTCCAATCCATAAAACGCATTAGCTTACTGCACCAAACTAAGATAAATAAGGACAGTTGAAATTATATTTATACATTTCTTTAAACATGGTATTTACATACATCTGTAGAGAAGAAACATACATGTTCTGCACTTTATGCCACAGCAGTATTTCATACTGATTACAACTTGTATTACATCAGAAACACAAACATTAACAGTCTGGTAGCAAGCAACAGAACACTGGACATGATTTTCCCCTTTTTTAAATGAATAAAATCCTGGTTGGTTAATTTAAAAGGGTGTATGAAGCAACACAGTAATGTTTAAAAGAATATACAAACATAAAATATAAATCTACTTTTCAGGAGAGAAAGGCACAGCTAATCAAGACAATGCAGAGTACATGATTACCCTGATTTGCAAAATTTATTACTGAGCTGCTCTGTTAAAGGTAATATTATTCAAACTACCCTGTCACAGTTATTGAAGATTAAAGATTTCAAATTAGCTCCTCGTGTATATCATTATTATGAGTGGTTGCATTTTATCTGTCTAATTTTAAATTACTGCAGGCAGATGAAAGTCATCTTAAAATCTGACTCATAATTTAGGTACCATAGCACTAACCTTAGCAGAGATGCTGGCTCTTACACAGGTACAACACTATTCTCAATGTAAACAAAGGACACTGGCATGCACCCCAGGCTAAGGATGTCAGCATTTTTCCAGCACCTTTCTGACTGTTCCATTTTATGGTGATGCAATATGACCTACATTTTCAACGGCCAAAGAGAGACAGAGAGATAGAAAGGGAGGAGATAGAGACAAGAAAGACAGACCTTTGCTGTCCTTATTGTCCATTAACTACAGCTTTAACTGTCCCTCATGGGGATGGTAATGGGCAAGAATAAAAGCACAATAACCTGATTGTAAATTCTGAATGAGAAGCTCAAAGATAGGTTAGCATAATAGCAATTTTTTTCTTTCTGCAATCCTATGAACAAGTCCATAGCAATACTCTCAATGGGAAAGAACAGTGGAATCAATAATTTTATAATAAGTTGCCAGGACAAAGCTGCCTGTAATGCAGATGTTTATTTTACTACCTTTTATTTCCCAGCATGTTCCTACAATTTCATTGCTATGTATTGCCTTTAGAGCTCAACAGGAAACACAAAATCGTATACATCGTTATCGTACTTTTTACAGAGAAACTGAGGCAGGAGGAGTGATTTGCCCACAGTTACCTACCAAGCTCAAGGCAGGGATGGGAATAGAAAGCATCACTCCTCGTATCTCTGTACTGTGCAATCTATTAGGGACAGTGATACCTGTCAGCCTAATATATAATTTTGACTTAACACCAGAATTATCTCTATCTTGGCTTTCTGACACAAGCTTCACACTGAAAGCTGTGTTAAATTACTGCTTTCCCTCACAAACGATAGTCCACACTTCTCAAACTGGCTCTGGCAATGCACTTGACAGTGAACTGTAGAACTGGCATAATAAGCCAATGGTATTTTTCATTATAAACACATAAAAATTAAAGACCTAATTAAATCTTTGGTTGCTTTTTTTCTTCTTCTGCAACTAAAGCACCTTTCCTTTCAAACATCAGTAGTTTTTCACAGTTAAACTAGTACATTAAGAAATGAAAAGCTTGTTGCTAGGATTGTATTAAGCAAAAATTAAGATCTTCTGATTTTCACTTAATCTTTTAGTGCAAAAGGTATCCTGCAGAGTATCTGCAAAGCACTTACAGGATCACAGTCCCTTTACTGATATTGGTAGTTAATACAATACACAATATAAATCCTTTTCATTGAAACTGAAGGCAAAAACTTGATCTTAAGTATCCCTCTGGAAATCCAGAATGACTCCAGCACTTTTCAAAGAGTTTCTTGGGATTTGCACACATGTAAACAAGACTGTAACTTGGCACTGCGTTTGCAACCATGTTGTTGCAAACCACAGATCAATAAAACCAGACATCAATAAAATCACATGTATAGATTCATTCCTGGGGTTTAACTGTATTTATTATAACAATAGCTTTCTTATCAAGCAGTATTCATCTGATTAAGTGAAATCATCCTAAAATGGCAAGTGCTGAGAAACTGTTGTTCATATGCTTGAGCACTTCTGCCTTTTCTATCTGCAATGTTACATCAAACTGCTCAACAGCGGTGAGTTAGGAAGGCAAACAGCACCTGTACAAGGACAGGGAGAGAAAACACTTCAAGCCCATCCTGCTTTAAAGAGAAGAGACAGAGTGGAGAATCAAGAGACAGATGGCGAACAAGTATGAAGGAAAGGAATTACCTGTAAAGCGATTTGATGGAGTTTGGAAATTAAGGGAGGCTGGACACTGCAAAGGGAGAATGGGGGAAGATACAAGGTCTTAAACAAAAAGAGAACTGTTTCTCATGCCCATGAGACTGTGAGGAAATCCTCACTCGATTAAATGAGATTACAGTCACACATTCCTTCACTCCTACTATCCCTGGCTGCACCTTGGTCAATCTGTTTTACTCTTTGAAACAAAATTTAATGGAAAACTGCTATTTTTTTCCATTATAAACAAATTTAGCTCTGTTAATCTAGAACAAGAGTCTTGCTGATATAAAAGAAATCTCTTCACTATCCTCGGCATTACTGAAGCTCTCTTGTAAATGTTTCACTGCAACGTTTTCTCAGTTCCCTTTATATTTCACCCTTTGCTTTTGTCTTCGCAGCACCTCTGTTGCAGCAGGGAAGGGAGAGAAGCTGAGGTGATGCTTTGATTGCTGTCCAACACAATACAAATTCCAGCAAGAGAAGCCATCCGGTGCAGACCTGTAGGGTCCAAGCCCAGCCACGCAGACATCCTCTTCCCTTTGCCTACCAGTGACTGCCACCTACAGTCAGAGCACACCGCCTCACACGGACCATGGTAGTGGTAAAGATGTGAGAGGTATGAAAGAAATGTCAAGCCCATTCAAAAAAACTCAAAAATTTCCCATTCTATAAAGTTATAACTAGCCTAAAGAAATAACTTATTTGGGTTTCTCTTCTTACCACGCACTCAGCCCATGTCTCCCTGCTTTTCTCTGAACACTGTAAATGCATTTTGTTATAAACACTCCAGTTGTATATGTGGGGAAACTTAACACGGCACCACACTGCTTTTCAAGTAAATCCTGTGTTTCAGCCTGTTTGCTGAGAAACATGCTAAGAAACTGAGAACAAAATGTCACCATAAACTCTCAATAGTTACATTTCCTATTTTTGATTTGTATTTCTAAAGCAAGTTTTACTCTTGAGCTTTAAACTCCGGTAACAACAGACAACTTTATCACAGCTTCAGCACGCCTCTTGAAGACACTTGCCTGGGAAGATCTTTCACTTGACACCAGATGACTTTTGGCAAAAGAGACCATGGAATTTCCAGCAACTCTTCCCTCCTTTCTCAACAGAAAGGATAATGCAGCCTAAAGAAGTCTGGGCCCTGCTGACAACTGGATTAGCAGAAATCATTCTTCTTTAAGCACAGTGACATATAGTTAAGGTAGTATTTCCTATTTCTATAGTTTTGTCAAAATAAGTGCACATTTTGATGGGAATTACTGTAATATATTTCTCAATGACAACAGCAGTCCTGTACCGTACCCATACCTACTAGAAGCTGTCTTGTGCTAGAGCTACCTGTTACCTACTTCTCCCCAAGAAATGACAGTACTGCAGCTGCTTAAAAGACACCATGGGCACAGAAGACAGCAGAGAAAAACTCCTTATTTAAAGACAACTATACTGTTGAGTAACTTTAAGAGGCCTCTTCAAGGGAGCAGCACGTTCTCATAGCATCCATTGCCACAAAAGAGTAACGAAGAGAACCACCACCATAAAAAAGACACAGAACAGCAATTACACTCAACTGATCCTAGCAGAAAGAGAAGAAAATGTAGGTTGCAAAATGGATCTCTTAAGAGTTGTAACTCTCTGTGCTAAATTTAGTAGGACAGTCTTAGAAAGACATGATGGGGAACAGACTCTGTAGAAAGGCAATTACAAATAAAGATTTGATAAGAACAATCCAGTCATTAGGAAACTTATTATCTGTATTATTACCATATTACAGTTCTATGCTAACATTGGAGAAGACTAGTGAAGTTCAAAATCCCTTTAGGAGCTTGCAGACCAGGCTGGGCTTTTTTAACATAAACATGTCAAAACAGCAGCTCTTGAGCTATTTCCTTCCATTTGTTTGATGACATAAACTACAGTCACAGTCAGTTGCTCCTGTCCCTGAAAGGCTTTCACATAACAGCAGGAAAGAAAAGCTTTATCAGAAAACCTGACTGTAAATATCCTTCTATTCCAAACCTGGGCAAAGTGGCTGCAGCTTAAGTGCAATTTAGGTACTTTGAAAATCAAATTTCAAATTCATGACATAAAGAAAAAGAAATCTCATCTGTTTTATTTTAACATACATGCACACAATTTTATTTCAGGATACTGTTCAACACCATCCTAACTTTACACACACACACACACACACCAAAAACCACAAACAGATCTCAAAAATGAAAGAAACCCACCAAAACCCCAACCCATAACTGCCAAAGTGACACTGGAATGAAACTAAAGTGAAAACAGAACGAACCATAAAATCACAGGTGCATACTTGTAGTTATTATTAGCATGGTTTTGTTTTACTCTCATCTCTCACAAGCCAATCTTTATTCATGTAGGTTATAAAATCCAATTTATCTGCCTTACCTCCTTTATTAGTTCAATTCTCTCCCTGTATAATCAATATTTAAATTTATATTAAAATAAAGGCAAAAAACAGACAACCAAAAAGAACTTCTGGTGGTTTTCAAAGAACATTTTGGGCTTAATGTTTTGGGCACATGTAACCACTTTTGTACCTCAACTGAAAATGTACATGTATACCTAAATAGGTATATACCCTCACTTTATAGATAACATATTTTGTGTTAAATTTCTCTTTTTCCCACTGTTTGACATTAATTTTTCTACTTACATTTTGCAACTCACTGAAACAGTTCATGAAGCAGATTATTTTATTCCACTTTTTTTTTTGTTTGTTTCCCTATACTTTTAAAGTCCAAATTCTATCCCTGCTTGCAAATATAATTTGGAAATCCCCAGGAAGACACTTGTACATCTTTGAATAGAATCTGATCTGCAATGCAAAAATTATCCCTTATGTTCTTTGGCACTTCTAATTTGCTTTTATGGATTATTTCCCTAAACACCTTAGTCCCCGGTCATCTAACACCTCCTGTGTTGGGCTATGCTGTGGTGTTCAGCTTGTCTTTCTGACAGCAACACCACCTCACACTAATGAACAGCCTGGTGATTACAAAATTTACTCTGATGGAAAGAATTATGGGCATTAATCCCCTCAGGAAGGAGGATAGCTGGGTTAAAGTCTCCCACACATGTGGTGAGCAGTGTAGCGGATAACAGCTCCGCTAATGATGAAAGGGGAACCAGAACCATTGCCACCTCCTGGGTTTTGAAAGCAAAGACTGACCTTTGCTCCCTTTTTGAAAGAAAGGGCTTATGATCCTAATTTCAAGAGAGCGTGAATCCAAAATGCTCCCTAGAGAAAGGTGCTTAGCCCTCGACAGAGGCAGGATTTAAGCACATTCCTATTTTGGCTACTGCATAGAAAACGTGCAGATTCATCATCTCTCTCAAGCTGCTCTGGTGGGTATAATTTTAACGAAACATCAGCACATGCTAAAGCATTTGCCCCGCTCCACCTTCCTGGAAACATGACCCCAGTGGCTTCAGCCTTCCCTTTGGTACAATCAGCTTGAGAAAGGTAAGGAAATGCCATAACCTGGATCTGTGAGTCTCTGCTGGAAAAGACAAGTTACCTTCTCATAACAGTGAGAAATGAAGTTCACTGTTTTCATTCAACATACAACATGCTAAAACCTAAACCTGAGCAGGCATCTCAAAGCATGTGACCATGCCTCCAGTTACTAGTATTTCACTGCTCAGGCTTGTAACTCACTTACAAATCAGTGGATGAGAACATGCTTCAGCGTACCATGTTTTTTTGGAAATGTAAATGGTAGCCATGCTTAAACACTACCCACTGACAGAGTTACTCTATGAAACAAAAATAAGCCACAAAATAACCCAAAGCAAAATATAAACCAAATCTAAAATGAGAAACGAGTTTATAGACATAGAACTGATATTTTCTTCCTTTATCTGCTGAGATAGAAGTGTTTCTTTCAACATCCCTCCAAGACACAGTCAAGCTCAAAGCCTTGTAAGATTTCCACATCTTCTTTTATGGATTTGGATTGCTTTTTAACAAAAATAATAGCTCAAAACAAACTGAACCAACCAACTTGTATTAAACTTTGAAAAGCTGACTGAGAGGCTACGCAATAGCTCTGATTCAGCTTGCTTAGCCGAGGCAAAGCATCTGGCCACGTGATTCAGAAAACACCACTCTGAAGTCGAGCAGGAGCTGCTTTCCAAAGGAGGAAATGCCTGTTTTCCTTTGTAATCTGTGTGCAAAGTTTCCTCAGTAGCACTAACAGCTATTTATTTAAACATGATACAAGTAAATATGATATTCACAACTCTCTTATTGTTCATCCAATGTTTGGAGCCACAGTTAAGTACAAACATTTACCATCTGGCCTGATGCCAACACAGATGAATTCTTCTTCTTAGTCAGTGTTAAAACCTCATTCAACATCCACCTCTTCCTCTGAAAACTCTGGCACACCACTGATGATCTTCAGGGCACAATGTAAATACTCCAAACCCATAAATGGAAGGATTGGGGAAGGAAAAAGAAAAACATGCGCTTTTTTTTTCTTCAGAAAAGTAAAATAAAGCCACATTGAAAACATCCTGCCAACAAACTAGGAGGCTACTAGATAACTGACTAATGCTGCCAAAAATCATTCCGCAAGGATAAATGGCTGCTTCCTCACAAAACACACAAAAACACAGACTAAAATTACCTGACAGTCATTTTCAATCCCAGCATACAGACACTGTGTGGGATCTCCAAGGCACTGCACAGGCAGCTGAAGCCTATGGTGTTAACCATCTTAGAAGAACTATCTGACCATCTAATCTGTCTTGCATCAGTTTCATGAGATACCTGCTAAAACACCTTGACTTTCTTGCCAAGCGGAAACCTACCAAGCCACTGGCAATATCTATCATAACCCGGTGTGCCACTTCAACCATCTGGTTAAGTTAAAGCACCGCTGGACACAGAAGCAAGTCGTGCTTCCATTTGCTGGGCACATCCCACCAACCTGTAAGCTCAGTTTTCTATACTGAGTACCTAAATTTCCAGTATCCTGTAGTTTCACCTTGAGTTTGACAAGCTTTAGTAAGTTAGCGACAGAATGTACAATAATTGATCTTCAAGCTTCATAAATATTCAGTAGGATCCGGGTATGAGATGTAGAAAGCTGTTGCATAATTCCTGTGAAGATAGCTGGAAAAGGTCAACATCAGAATGCCACCTCTAAAATGGAGATTAACCAAGAGACAGAGCCCTTAGGAAGAATTATCTAAACGGTCCATGCAGCACTATTTTTTAAGACTAAGATAAGCTTTTGTCTCCCTTCATGAGAAAAGTAGTAATGAAATGTCTTTCCAATAAACAAAATATTTCCAGGACTTGCATTTTACAAAGTGCTCTTTTGAAAAATGCTGGAATTTTACAGGCTTCTTCCAGTTACAAAGCAAAAAACAAGAAACAAACACGATCCTGTAGCCCACAACTTGTGGTGCCATTACTATCTGCTTTCTAAAGTACGGTATTAACAGTCCATTTAATCAGTCTTGGTAACACAGGCAGTAGACAGAAAAATTGATTACTGGTCCCCTAATAAAATGTTGCATTTTTAAATTACTGCTCTTGTCACTACAGTCACAACAAGTATTTGCACTCTCCCTCCTCTCGTTATGTTGTAATTCTATGAAAATGTGCTAGCTCTGCAGAAACACAAGGGTCCATGTTAGGAAAGCTTTTTACAAGGCTAAGAACCACATGGCTGAGTGTCTAAAAGTAAAATAGAAACCCTACGACTTCTTTGCCCCTATCACTCAATTGAAATATTTCAGGTTTATCTGCCAAAAGTGAGTGTTTTAAAATCTGCAGAACCAGACCACAAGTGTCTTAAGAATTTTTACAGGATAAGATGACAAGCTCTTGAAACACTGATGTTAGTTTTCAGTAAGTGAGGCTAAAGAAGGCTGCAAAGAAAACCCAACACTCCAACATGATTTAGAACAGGACAGCAGGGTGACACCAGCTTGATTTGGTCTTGCCCAAAATCATAGTATACAATCAAAGAAATAAATGATGGTGGTAAAAAGAAACCCGAAACATAGGCTTACAGAAAATAGGTCTCACTAAATAGATTTGGTATGGCTTTCTGTCAAGAATATAGGTTGGACTGGATAAAAATATCTTGTAGTTTCTGACCTACTATACTTAGATCTCTGTAAGATTTAGTGCCACACACCAGTCTGATTTACAAGTTATTCAACACGAAGAAAACCTGGAATCTAAAACCACCTCATAAATTATTAGGGAGGCTTAGGAAAAATATTTGAAATCCACCTCATCAATAGTTAAAGCTGTTTTCTCAGCCCTAAAATCATAGCTCATTAGAGCCTGGAATACTATAAAAAGCTTCTTTCCTTTTAACTTTTTCTACAGCTGTAAAAAAACCCATATATACAGAGTTAAAGAAAAGGGAAGGCGGTATAAAGTCACTTTAAACTTTGACTCCCGTAGGTTATTTACTTTTTAGGAAAGAAAACTCCAACTGTAACAGATTTCCTCAATAAAAAGGTGTACTTAAAAGCCATTTTTTCCAGCAAAATAGAAAGGGCAGTAATGAAAAATCTGAGCCAGTTCCACACACATGTATCATCTTGCAGTACTAAACTTACCTAGCTTATACTTCCCATATCCAGAGTCACCTGGAAACGTTACAGAGGATCATTTAACACTTTTGACAAGGACAGGTGTGCAACAAATTATTATGTATAAGCTGCTTCAGGGTCTTACCATACGGCACACATAAAGGAATTCAAGGGAAGAGGGAAAACGACATCACATTTAGCTTGGTTGTAAGCCTGCACACACAGGTACTTATTCCTAAAGAGCTGGCACAGCTCTACCCTTGCTATGCCCTGTGCAAGACATTACTGCATGACTCTCCAATACTGATGCCCTAAGAAGGTTCAATGCTACTCAGTTTTTCTGCTAGGCAGTTGAAGGATTATATAAAAGTCTGAGCCTGCACAGAATACAAGAACTGATGAAGGACAAATAAGTAAGAGTAGGTCAAGCCTGCTCCAGAGATCCAGATTATACATGACACTGAATTAATGGGAAAAACATGCCGGTATACAGCCCAGCACAACACACACTCCACACATGTGAAACAAGGGGAGTTTCATACAAGATGGGGAGCTCCACTTGGAGCAAATGGAAAGAAGACTCCAAATACATAACAAATACCCAAGTGCATAGAGAAACCCAGCAAGCTGGACCTGGCTTCCTGGGCACAAATATCTCATGGATATTTAAAATGGCAAAATAGAGCAGGGAATAGAACAGGCTATTACATCAATACATAGCCTTAGTTTCTTGGTGATTTATCTGCCAATAATAAGGAGAGAAGTTAATGAACACTGAAGATGCCATAAAGCCCTGTCTTGAAAAGAAAAATAATGGCTTTGTTCTCAAAATTGTTCTTAAGAACTGCAGACCCAGGACAGAGAATTTGCAAGAATCTTGTAATTAGTAACACACATGAAGACAAGAATGGCAAAAAATTCATTAGATATTATTAACTAATCATATGTACTGCTTTATTCTATATTAATTACTCAAGGACTATCTTTGTAGAGAGTTTAATAAGACTATCTTAACACTGGTATGATGAACAAAAAGGGAGAAAAGATTCTATTGGATTAAATGATAGAAAAGAGCACAAAAGTATTCTAACACAATTAAATAAACAACTGTGGATTTTCACTTGCAATAGTCTACAGTTCAGATCATGGTCTATCTGTGGTAGAAATGGAAAAGGTTTAGAAAACAGAAAGAGCTCAAAGACGGGCAAGAAAAACAGTAAGTTTTTCATCCAGTCATTAGGACTGGATGCTTCTAGATGCTTAAGACTTCCAAGAGGTAATCAGCGGGTGAAGAGGGAAAAGCAGCAAAAAAGCGCACTGTAAAGAGAAGTTCAGCTAGGTCTTCTTGTCACCCTTTGGCAAAATACTAGGGCTGGATCATAGTGATCAAAGCCTTAAAAAAAACAAAAGTTTTTGTCAAACCAACTATATTAAATGGCAATAAATTCAGAATTCATAAAAGTGAGCATTTTTAATAGTGCTTACATAGCTCATGAATTCATGACCTGTTCTTCAGCCCAAACTTTGTATAACTGAATAGAGAGTTAGGTTTCCACATGCATTATATCACTCACAAATCACAAAATAATACATAAAGAAATTCAAGAGCAGAAATCACTTATCCAGGTTTTCTATGCTGGAACCTCTTTATTCCCAAGAGTTAAGGCAGAATTTTAATGACCATTCTCTGTAATGCTTTCCCAATAGCACCTTCCAAAGAACCTCACCAGTTGCTTATTGACAACAAAGCACTGGCTTGAAACAATCTACAAATCCGTATTTACCGCCATCCAGAACAAAAAAAGCACCTTATAATCACTCCCAGCTCTAAAACCTGGGAAGCACAGATCACAGCACACATTCACTTTGTTCTTTTCTTACCCTCATTTTCCCCACCACCCTAAAACTGTCAGTTCGAAGTGCTGAGCAGAACAAGTCATGTACAAACCATAATGAAAAGAGAGTAAGAGGGTGTCAGGCTCTGGATGTATGTCTCATGTACCATGATATATACTACAGTAACATTGCCAGCTTTAGCACTGCCCAAGTGTCAAAGTCTGTGGACCAAAAGCCTAAAATTCAACACTTAGTATCAGTAACACTTAATACCTCTTTTCTCCAGACACCTCTAGCCTTTTTTCCAGTGCCAGCTTAGCTTTCAGGGTCGGAAGAAACAACTTTTGTTCTTATCCACTGGTGACAGCAAAACTTGCCAGGAAAATACCAGAATAATGATGTATTTTACACCATGGGCCCTGCTGCTTGTCTCCCTTCAGTGATGAGCTGAAGGGCAGCCCAGGAGAGGCCAACCTGCTCCCTCATGCCTGCACCATGAGCACGTCCTCTGCACCCTTACCAGGGAGCAGGCACAAAGGGGCTGCTATTCCCGCTCACTCAAGACACAGGGACCGTCCGGCCACCATGGTGGGTCCTACCACCCCTGAGGCGCCATCACCTCAGTGCTGGGCACCACAGGAGGACCATCCATCTGCTCCACCATGCGATCCACAGCCCCCAGGCCACGCAGGAGCCCTCTGAGGGGAGAAGGGGGCAGCCAAGGGCGATGGTAACAGCGGCCCCGGGAGGACACTGGGAGGCAGGACCGTGGCGAAAGGGGCACCCCGGCCCGGCGGCCACCCCGCCACGGCGCGTCGAAGGGCGAGGGAGCATGTGCTGGGGGCATGGCGGGGCGGCCCGGGCGGGGGGGCGGCGGGGCCGGGGGCGCGGTGGCGGGGGCGGGGAGGTGGAGCCTGGCTGCGGGCGCGGGGACCGCCGCTTCCCTCCCCCGTCGGCCCCTCACCTGGCGGGGCCGCTCCTCGCCAGGGGGCCGGTTCCACGCGGGGCGCAGGCCTCGCCCGCCGGCCCTCCCCGCGGCAGCCGCCGCCGGCCCGCGCGTCTGCCGACAGCCGGCTCAGGCCCCAGCCGCTGCCACCGCCTCCCCCTCCATGGCCGCCGCTCTCGCCGGCTGCATTGTGGGAAGCTGACCTCACTCGCTGCTGCCGCCGCCCCGTCGGCTCCGGCACTCGCCGCCATGGGGGCCGTGACCGACGGTGAGACCTCCCTCCACTCCTTCCTTCCTAACTCCCTCCCTTCCCGCGCCCCGGCTCCGGCCCCGGCTTCGGCCCCGACCCCCGCCCGCTCCGCTCCCCTCAGCGCCGGGCCCGCCTCGTCTTTCGCCCCACAGTCCCGGCTTTCTCGCCCGCCCGCCAGGGAACGGCTCCCGAGTCCCTGGCCTCAGGCCTCTCCCTGCGGCCCCCCGGCCTCTCACCCCGTAGGCTGGTCTCCATCCTGAGCCCGGCCCCGCAGCTCCGCTCCGGGGCCCTTCATGCCGGGGCACTCTCAGGCCTTGGGCGCCCCCCACCCCCAGGCCTGTCCGCCCGGGTCCCTCAGCAGCGCGCTCCGGCCCTGCGGCGCCTGCTCTTGAGCGGACCCTCCCTGTTCAGCCCCGGGAATCGTTCCCTGAGGGCCCGGGATGGAACTCGCGCTCGGCTCGGGGATGCGGCTGCCATAGCGTGAGACATTAAACGAGGTTTTTTTTCCCCTCAGATGAAGTTATCCGCAAGCGACTTCTGATCGATGGCGATGGTGCTGGTGACGACAGGCGGATCAATTTGTTGGTGAAGAGTTTCATTAAGTGGTGTAATTCTGGATCTCAAGAGGAAGGGTATTTGTTTTCTGTTTTCTGTTTGTTTGTTTTAGCCTTGGAACCGATTAGCTTGCGTTTCAGCAGAAAACTGGGCTTGATCCGTTAGGAAAAGATCCGTGTTAAAACGTATACATGTGCTGTTCACAATGGCTCTGTGGTGCTTCCAGTGCAAACGCCGAGCCCCGTGGTAGGAGATGAGGACTCGAGCCAGGTCAGAAATCACTGAAGGCTGCAGGGCTGTATCATCTAATCTGCGAGAACCGCTCCAGTGCCCTCAGGATTTGTTGTCTGGGAGCCCTGCTCTTTATTATAACAGGACTGTGACTCGGGTATCTTAGTTGGCAGTTCTGCAGTCGTTCTGTCAGGGAAGGGAGTGCTGTTGGTATTCTGCTGCTGTGGTTCTCTTTCATGTTTGAATACCAAAAACCCCCAAACCAGCCTAAAGTGGCACTGGATGAGTGATAACGTGCTGTTCTGCTGTGGATCTCTACTAGCACTGGATATAAATTCCCAGAGAGCTCAGTATAGTGATTGTGTGTACAGAGAAGCAGTGCATTATTAAAATACTAATCCTGGTGGTCACAGAGCCAGCCCAAGCTGGGAACTTTACAACCCCTGGATCAATCTGCTCCTTGCTGTAACAGTCACTTTACAGCTACAAGGACAGACTGGTGGTGTTAATGGGTGCCGTGTTTCTAAACTTGTAAAGAAATAAACATTGACTTCTTGAAATATTTTCTTTGGTTAATAATTGTTAAATGTTTAACTTCCCTTCTGCTATATGAGGGTTTGTTTTCTTGTTCTGTAAAGGTAGGGGGCCATGCTGCTTAGGAATAAATAGCTTAATAAATAGCTTAATAAATATTTAATAAATGAATAATGAATACATACAAATTAACATCTTGTCTGTTTTCAGATATACCCAGTACCAACGAATGCTGAGTACTTTATCCCAGTGTGAATTTTCAATGGGAAAAACTCTTCTGGTGTACGATATGAACCTGAGAGAAATGGAAAACTATGAAAAAATCTATAAGGACATAGGTAAAGTGATAAAATATAACTGTTTTCTGCTTTACAGTTGTTCTTTCATGAACATTTTGTGAGCATAATGCATACATGACTGGTTTAGGGTTTTTTTCTTAATAGGGAGCACTCATACGTACGCTGTAAGCATCTTATCAATATATAAAAAAAGAATCACACAGAATCACAGAATGGTTTGGGTTGGAAGGGGCCTTAAAGCTCATCCATTTCCAACCCCTGCCATGGGCAGGGACACCTTCCACTAGAGCAGGTTGCTCCAAGCCCATGTGTCCAACCTGGCCTTGAACACTGCCAGGGATGGGGCAGCCACAGTTTCTTTGGACACCCTGTGCCAGCACCTCAGTAGCCTTATAGTAAAGAACTTCTTCCTTACATCCAATCTAAATCTCACCTGTATAAGTTTAAACCCATTACCCCTTGTCCTATCACTACAGTCCCTGATGAGAATAGTCCCTTCTCCAGCATGCTTGTTGGCTCCCTTCAGGTACTGGAAGCCTGCTATGAGGTCTCCACACAGTTTCTCTTCTCCAGGCTGGACAGCTCCAATTTTCTCAGCCTGTCCTCATGTGAGAGATGCTTCAGCCCCTGATCATCTTCATGACCTCTACTGGTCTTGCTGCAATACAAATAAAGAGGTTTTTTAAACCTATTGAAATGTGTGTAGTTTTGAAGCTGATAAAGCTGGCAGGCAACTATGCCACAATTAGCTCTATATCTCTATATGATTTAGCAGAATAACTTGTTTACATGTATTGTTTGATGTAAGTATAACTCTGGGTACTTTCTTTATTCCTTTAAGAAAATAGCATAGCTGCAGCACATGAGAAGATTTCTGAATGCAAAAAGCAAATCCTGCAAGCAAAAAGGATTCGAAAAAACCGCCAGGGTAAGGAGCAGTACCTGCTTTTATACACTGGGCAGTTTCAGGGTTTGGTTGGCTTTTCACATACATTGTATTGGAAAACAGGTTCCCAGTTTTACAAAGTACAAAGGACTATACACAGAGACAGTGGTGCCAGTTACACACCCAGCAACACTGTTTATATCCTCACTGAACCTGTTATGAGGGGTGTATTTTTTCCCTACTCTTAAAAGTATATGCTGATAATTTCAATAGAAACTTAAAGCATTTCCCTGTAGTAGTTTTATCAAAAGTTTAGCAATGGAAGAGAAGAATTTGTTTTTTTATTGACATGATCAAAATGCTAAATGAGAATGTTTAGGAGTATAACAGATGAAACGTTTTAAACACAACTGATCAATTTTGTGGATAATTTTAGACTCAACTGGAAATTAAAAGAACTTTAACCAGTAGGAATGTAGAACTCTTACGTCTTCACAAACACAGGTCCAAAGTGTTTGCTTTCTGATATGTTCTGACCAGCCTGCAGCACAGATTTTGCCATGTGAATGAGGTGGTTGGCATATGTACTATCTTACTATCAGGAAATGGCTATGTTATTTGCCCGTGTAACTATAATACTGTTCTTAATGTGTAAAAAAAATACTGTTGCTTCTCATGACAGCATGAGAACATTTCTAAGAACATTTAAAGTTCTTAGAAAAATGTCTATGTGTAACATCAGCACCATTTTCTGTACACATAAGTTAGACTGTATCTAAAACCAATGCTTTGGTCATACAAATGACCAAGTGTGCAGCAATGCAGAGCTACCTAAAGGTGTTTTCTGGCCACATCCTTTACTAATCACTAGTACTGGGTAAGTCTGATTGAGTAGATAATGGCCTACAGTCATATTTGTAGTTTATTTAAAATCTCCTTTGATGTAATGAGATGTTATGGTATAAATTATGTACATTTTTGTATATGTATATTTGCAGGTACTTTTCTTACATATGTAAGGTGTTATTACAAATTGGAAGAATGTTAAAATAGTTTTTCAGGAAGGAGAAAAAAATCTGCACCATTCTGTGGTACCTGAGTTTTGGTTCTTGAATCAATACTTTAAGCATTATTTAGATAACAATTTAAATTTCTTTCAGAATATGATGCATTGGCTAAAGTCATACAGCACCATCCAGACAGACATGAAACACTGAAGTAAGTGTGAAACTACATTAAATTATAATAAGCCAGTAAGTTGAAAGTAACCATAGTTGACATTCCTTGGTTTCAGTTTGACCTTTCCTCACTTTTATGTAATTTCTTGTGACACAAGAAAAACTTGGCGTTTGTTTTAAAATTGTGCCCTCATCATCTTTCTTTCATTAATCTCCCTCTTGCATAGGCTCAGATATGTTGCTGGTCATTCTGTATTTGAGATGTTTCCATTGCTAAAGCGAGTAAGTGAACTCAGAGGTGAATGGACATCTAATGTTAGTTTACCAGGAATGGACTACTCTGAAAAGAGAGATAGTGGGGAAGTGCTGTAAAGTGTGCCAGCGAAGGAATCAGTAGACACCCAAAATGCCTAACGTACAAGACAAAGCAGGGAGAAAGCTTTTAGGTTTTTTTTTGTTTTCCTTGTAGTAGTTGTTCCTGCATGCCCGGTTATAAATGATTGCGTGGTGTACCACAGTATAACCTGCTCTGGCATGCAGGTTAGACCTACCTGTTGTCCAACTAGTCTTGCATGTAACTTACAGTATTGCTTGTGTCACTGTGGGATTTGGATTACTATCTGTGCTTTTGGGTCATTTGTGAGGAGATAATCTGTTTAACTTCAAGGCCCAGAAACATTCCAGAACTTACTGCATCTTTGAGTTTGTTCTCAATCTGATTACAGATGCAGCGTAGTGTTACTGCTGTCATTTAAGCACAGCTTTTGCCTATCCTGTTGCCCATTTCCAGTGAAATTGCAGAGGGATGCTGTCTTTTCACATTCCATGATCTTTAATGGCAAAAGGAAGACTTTTTTATTATATTACCCTAAAAATAAGATGTTTCTAGGTATAAAGCCACTGAGAGTATTTCACACATTCCTTTCTTGTGTGTGGTTTTTGTGTGCCTTGATTTTATTACAACTTCAATTATTACAGGCAGCTCTTATGAGGCATGACTGCTTCATTAGGCAGCATGTGCCATTTATCAAGTGAGGCTTCATAATAAAGCATTACAGAATTGAGGGTTTTCAATAAATCAAATAAGAACTGAAATACCTAAGTGATGATACTTTCTTCTTAGAGGATGCCAGGTTTAGGTTTAGAGAGGTTGTTCTAATTTTGTTTTAACACATCCAATTATAAGTTTTTTAAGCAAAGCTAGAAATGATGGTAAGGTCCAGATAGTAAATTGAGTATTTTGTCTCTTCTTAAACTTAACTTTATAATCTACTTACCAGAGTGTATTATGGTTAGAAAAAACAGTGTAGTCCTCTGGAAGAGCAGCCACAGTGTATGCCCTTCGTCCTTCATATCTGGAGTCAAAAACATAGACTGTAACTATAATATAGTATGATCCTTCATTTTACAGATGGGGAAATAGGGCCTGGTTACAGAATGGAACATTTTTAAAGGAGCCTTGGTTCATTAGGTATTTTAGCTTTAACTCACCTCTCCAAATGAATAGACTTTAAATACAGGAATCAGATAAGTTTTCATTCAGTGCTTCAATTAGAAGGCTTCCTTTCTCTCCAGTTTGAGGAAAGCATACAGAAAATGAGACTGTTAACCAAGAAGAATCACCCTTACATCAGAATTCAGGAAGCCTCGCTGACAATGTCACACTTCTTGTGGACTCTTAATCACTAAAAAAACTCGATAAAACCTTTTGTGAGGAGAAATGTCATGGTTTATTACAGGAGTTACATTTATAGCCTTTACAGGTTATATGGCACAATAGAACAAAGTTCGCAAAAATACTTTATGCTTATAAAGGGACTGTTTCTTGGACAACTAGTCGTACAGCACAAAGGAAGAAAAGCTGTTATGAGCTTAGTCACAAGTAATACACAAGAGCCAATTCAGGAAGTAACAGGAGCAGAACTACTAAATGGCAGTGCCCACAGTGTAATTAGATGCAGTATCAGAAGAGCTGCTTGGTCCATAAAAGGACCAAGACAAGACACCAAGTCTTAGAAAAGGAGATACAGAAATGAGAAGGCTAGGCAGAGATTCTCTGGAGTGGAAAGTAAAATTCGAGATCTAGCTTGGATGTTACTGGAAGAAAAATTGCATGTCTTCTCACAGTCTGCTTATACCTGACAGCACGGTGTAAACAGCAACATTTGGCCAAATGGAAGCCTTTCAGAAACTAGTAAAACCACTGTATAAGCTTATAAGCTGTTGGTATGTTTCCATTAAAGGAAAGGATAATGTCACACCCAGCCCTCTTCCAGGCATTCCCTTCAAGGTACCAAGTGTAGTGGCTCAAAAGAAGACAACCCCCTCAGGTAGCACTAAACTGTTTCCCAACCATCATGAGTTTCTTAGGACTGGAGGCCTTGCTGTGGTTCCCTGCCCAGACCAGTTGCAGGAGTTCTCAGTGCTTCAGAAAAAGCTTTATTTCCTTTCTGGGCCTTAACATATTTCTGTCTGCTGATCAAGGATGAACATCTTCAGTCCACTTCACCTTTAAAGAAACACATTGTTTTCATTGCACCAAGCATCAATTGTGGTAGGCATTAGAGGGAAATTAGAAGGACCAAACAGGACATTTGAGTTTGAGATGATGCTGTGTCCTCATATGAAAGCTGGTGTACATTATTATACCTATTAGTCTTTGCCCTACCTCAAAAAGGATTGGATGTGGTGGGTCCAAGTGAGACCAGAAATGCTTGCAGGAAGATCCCAAGAGATGTTGAAAGATAATATACTTCAATAATAATGGAGATTACAGGTATTGCATGTTTCCTTTATCTCCTGATGCCAGAGGCAAGCAATTAAATTAAAACCTGGCATTTGAGAAGGAAGTGAGTATTTATATGGATCACAGTGTTAAATTCTGTGCTGTAAGGCATAAGTTATAGCATGTAATTCCATCAAAAACATAGATTATTCTACATATGCTTGCTGTAAAGTCTACATGTTGCCTGTCTGGTCAGGCCGTTGTCAGAGATAACGTACTTGACTGTGTGTGGTCAGTTGTTGTGTTTGTATGTTGGGTATGTATGTTTATCAGATATGTTCTCCAGGTTGATGCTGTGTTTTTATTTAATCTTATGTCAACATGAAAAAATCTGTGAAGTAGCAAAACCTATGAAAATGCCATGGGTGTTTAATGTAACCCACTTTTAACTTTCATTGTATGTATTGTATTGTAAATACCATGTTTGTAGCAGGACTGAATTGTTAACAGCCCAAATGCCCTGTATACAGCTGTTACAGAACCACAGAATGGTTAGGGTTGGAAAGGACGTTAAGATCATCCAGGTCCAACCCCCTGCCATGGGCAGGGACATCTCACACTAAACGATGTCACCCAGGGCTCTGTCCAACCTGGCCTTGAACACTGCCAGGGACGGAGCATTTACCACTTCTCTGAGCAGCCCATTCCAGTGCCTCACCCCCCTCACAGTAAAGAGCTTCTTCCTTATATCTAACCTGAACTTCCCCTGTTTAAGTTTAAAACCGTCACCTCTTGTCCTATCACTAAGCATCCCGGCTTGAAGACTGTGTTTTCTGTAATTTAACATCTATGTGAAGGGGCCTTATCTCTGTGTCACTTCATTTGTTAGGCTTTGTTTAGCTATGCTGTTTATTTAATGGTTCTTTTTTCTTTATTTACTTCATATCTATTTTGCAAGAACTTTACAGAACTTTTTAAAAATACTGCAACAATTTCTTTCCAGGCAGCTGGAAGCTTTGGGGAAAGAACTGCAACATCTTTCTCACATTAAAGAGAATGTTGAAGATAAGGTAGGTTTTTCATAGAGATTGTTAGATAATAAATTATTAGGAACATAATGAATGGAGAATCTGCTATGTGCTGTCTGTGCTCTGTTTCCTAAAATACGTATTTTTATCATTCCAGTTGGAACTGAGAAGAAAGCAGTTTCATGTTCTCCTGAGCACCATCCATGAACTTCAGCAAACCCTGGAGAGTAAGTGGTGTTCTTGGGTATTTTATCTATAACTGGGGTGGGTTTCAGCAGATCAAAAGGACTCGCAGCTTCCAGCAGTGGCCAGATGTGTGCAGCTGAGGTTGGAGACCTCTTGAATCAGCGGCAAGTTTTTTCCAGTAGTAGCCCAGAGCCTGAGACTGCTCTGAGATTTTTTTCTCCTACAAACTGGCCACTGTGTCATTTCATGACTAGCTTCAGATTAGTCTGTTGTAGACAACAAATTTATTTAAAACGTGAGGGTGGAGAATGACAATTTGAGGTTGTTTCTGTTTTTAAACAGAAAAAGTATTTCTTACAGGAAAGTATTCTTGGGCATACTTCCAAACTTGTTTGTGTAATTCCAGTTTCGGTGGTTATGAATGTGTCACTGCCATTGTGGTATTGTTTGAGGCTTTGCTAAAGAGAAATTGGAATACAGGAAAGCAAAATGAGTTGCTCAGACAGCGAGTCTGTAATAGAGGAGGGACTAAAACTAGCATACACAAGAGCTAAAGTCAGGAATTGAGTCATACTCATCTTTTGTCATACAAACACTTAATATTTTCAAATCAGCATTTACTTTTCATTCTCTAATATGGATGGTATTGTTTCAAGTAATATTTGCTGAGTATTTGCCATGTCTTTCAAAGATGGAATCATTGGTATAGCCTTTGAGCGTGACCTGATTAAATACATACATGGCTATCAGAGCAGATTTTCATTGAGGCTGTCTAGATCTACTTAAGCAGAATAAACTGCTAATCCTAGGTGCATTTTAGCAGAGGGATGTTGTTATGTGCTACTAACACTTAAGTATTGGTCTCTAAAATACGTATGAATGTATAGATTACCTTTCAGTTCTAGGATTTTGTGAAAAAAGTAACAGTTCAGTGGACAGCACAGCTTCAGTTTGAAGTAAATAAACCATTAATAGTCAAAGTGAAAGGATGTGATTTAAATTTGGTACTTTTTGCTTGCATTGATGCTGTAGGGTTTACCCCATGTTTCCTGCAGTAGCTTTTGCAGACAAAACCCTTAAGCTTTGAAGGATTTTGTTTCAATTTGAATTCAGCATTTTGTGTAATAAGACAATCAACTACACATTTAAGGCAATCAACATAAAGTATTTAAGTGCTCTGCAATGCAGTCTGTAAGTACCGCCAAGCATGTTTGACTAACAGTCCTATTGAATTTTAGATGATGAAAAACTTTCAGAAGCTGAAGAATCTCAGGAAACTCAGATCGAAACAGAGACCAAACAGTAGATGTGATATGAAGACTGACCATACTTCTGAAGAATGTCCAAGTGTCTTCAGTTTGTGTTGAAACCAACAGTAAAGAGGGATGTTCATGTAGAAGGAGGAATCTAATCCCAACACCATTTATAACCTGTTTCTGGATTTTATCTGCCAATTGGCCATTACAAAATACATAATAGTTCCCAAGACATACGGTGTAACTTTCTTTCTCATGACAAACTGAAGCATTAGAGCAGCAATCACGCTGTTAAAGAATCTCAGATACTTTTATTATTAATAGGGAAGGTGGAATCTATCCACCTGGATCATCCTGCAGTCTGTCAGGAGGTAGGAAATACAAGTTTCAACCTTCCCAACAAGTGAAGTGAGTATAAGCTTTTGCAAGGCAGGGAGAAGAAACAAGGGGCAGCAGCAGGTCATGTCAGTACCTGTTCTCTATGTTCTAAGAACACCTGTTACAAAAAGCCTCCAGTGGTTTGGATAAAGGAAACATGGTTTGGACTGTGCTCAGACTGAGTCATAAGCATATATGGTTGAAGTAAAGTAACGATCTTACACAAAATAGAGCCACCTCCTCAAGCTAGGTGACAGCTGAGGGATTTCCAGGAGTGTGGCTCTGGACTCCTGTTGTCTAAATGCCATGTAATTCCCACTCAGTGGCAGTGGATCTCTGAACAGACATTTCCAAGCTTGTTTTGCTCACATTCCAAGTTTGCTAAAGGCAAGCCAGCTGAACGAGGAGTCAAACAATTTTGGTAGCACAACACAGCCCTGGACTAATAAGCTGTCAGAAGTCTTCCAGTTCACAGCTGATCAGCTCAGAACACAGGGGAAGCTGAGGTTTGCCTGACAGAACCTGTGGAGGCATGCAGGGCTTCTCCTGCACTACAAATGTTGCAGATCGGGAGGGATGGGTAAGCAAACAAAAGGTATTTAATATGAAAAATACATTGTCAAAAAGTATTTAGTGTTCTCAATTTCAGACACCCTCCTCCTAACAACAGTGAATAGTAGACTATTTTGTAGAGCAGCAATATTAAGTTATTGCCAAACCAGGGAGGAGTCACTTCTATGCATGTATGAATTACAAGGATCATAAATGACAAAATCTAAACACGCTTAAAGCATACATATTCTGTGTTTGAAAGGCCGTCTGTGCCTACCTGGATTGTATTTTGCTGCAGAGGTGGCGACATTCACCAGCTCAAATGGTCTCTGTGATGGCATTGTCATCAAAACCTCAATTTTTCCTGTTTTACACAGTTCTTTGGAAATTACCTGTATAACTCAAGTATCTTACCCCACAGCTCATGCTGCTCTGTACAGAACCTGACCAGAAACAGCCTGTGTCTGCCCCTCTGGTAAAAGAATATGTAAGTGGAAACAGAAGTTGTACAGCAGAGAAGCAACACAAATGCACAGCAAAGTAAGGAGTATACTCAAGTTTGAACTACAGTGATGCAATCTTGGATATATTGTACTAGTGTATGAACCACTTAATATACACAACAGAACCAGGGGAGTAAAGCAGTAAAGAAGGGCTCTACCTTTCATGCGTCATCCTGATTGTCACATGTGTTCCTGGGTAACCTTCACCGTCATTTCTCAGGTCTGTTTTAACAAATGTTATTATCCATGTTACAAAAGTCCCTGTAAGTGCCACTTGTACCCCAGGGCCCACACATTGCAGGCACTGTACAAAGGCAGAACAAGAAGCCTGTTCTACCCCCTTATACCCGGCAGGACGACAACTGCCGGGACACAAAGCCAAGGCCGGGAGCAGAGTGTCCCAAGCCAAGGTTTCTAGAGTAATCCTAAAGCTGGGATGTAACATTCCATGGTATTTGTCCAGGTTAGCAGAGACCTGAAGGGAAGGATGAACCTCTGCAGGCTGAAATGGTGGAGGGCTTGATTTGCTAGAGAGCCCGGAAGCAGAGCTGCTGAATGCCAGGAGCAGGTATTAATCGAGGAACCTATGAGGATCAGAGGCAAACTCGTTTTTCTACATCTGTTCAGTTTGTTCCGTGTCGGTTTTGCGTGGGGCTGCACGTTTGGATGACGCACACCACCACAGCTCTCGGCAGTGCCAGCTCACACCGCCCAAGGGTTAAACCCACGGGCTTAGCCACAGCGCTGAAACTACCGAAGTGACTCAAGGCTGCTCAGAGGAGCATCTGCTGAGGCGAGGCAGAGGCAGGATGACGCGGGCAGCGTTTAGCTTCCACCCCACCGGCATAAAACTCATCTCCGGCTTCCCTCGGTGCAGAGCTCACCGCCGAGCTCCGCGTGCCCTCCTGCCCAGCACACCCTGCTCGCTCCCCGCACCCCAGGCACGGAGCGCCACGTCCGGGAGCCGGGAGCCGGGAGCCGCGGGCGGCCGGCAGGGGGCAGCAGAGCCCGGGCTGTCCCCAAGCGCGCTGAGCGGGGAACCGGCGGAGCTCGCGACCCTCGGAGGGTGTTTCCATCACTTCCCGGCCTCACAAGTCCTTTAAAACCCGTTAAAACGGTGTCTGGAGGGGTTAAAGACTCAAAGGGTTCTCTCTGCTTCCCCTCCCCAGCTTGGTTTATCAGCGTGTCGCCTGAAATGCCCTGAGGTGCTGGCACAGGGTGTCCGAAGAAACTGTGGCTGCCCCATCCCTGGCAGCGTTCAAGGCCAAGTTGGATGGCGCTTGGAGCAAGCTGCTCTAGTGGAAGGGGTCCCTGCCTGTGGCAGGGGTTGGAACTGGATGAACTTTAAGGTCCCTTCCAACCCAGATGATTCTGTGATTCTCCAAACCTCTCCTAAACCACCCAAACCCACATAAAACACTGCCGAGGAGTGAAAGGTTCAGTACTGAAACCTTTGCTGTTTTTAACACCCCACAACATGACAACAAGTAATCAATATTTAATTTTCCTACCGATAAGAGCAGACACCTCCTGCTTTCCTCTCCCACACAAGGACAGGAAAAGCAGGAGTCAAGCACCCTCCACGTTTCCTGCCTCTGGTACACCTAGCCCAAGGCGAGAGATGTTTTTGGATCATTCCATACAGAGATGCTCAGGATTTGTAGCATCACAGTAAGAAACTTGGCAAAAGTTTGCTCAAAGTGTTATGCTGTGTGAGAATGCCTCAGACAGTCAATGGCTGAGACACAGGCGCTTTTAAATCGCTCTCACATTGAGGAAAGATTAAAAGCAAATCAACAAAACGTTTTTTTAGTGCTTTGCCAGTTTGCTTGCAAGTTACCACTGAGAGAATTTAAAATGATGGGTTATCTCCAAGGAGGAAAGGATCGTGCTGTTCTGAACAGAAAAGGGTTTCATCTCAAATACATGCTGGAAATAACAGTGTGTACTGCGTGGAACAAATAGGACCCACTAGTAACACTTTTGGAACAAAAACCAACATAAGCTTTGAGCCGGCAGGTCAAGTTGTCTGCAGCCACCTTTCCAACCCCTCCTACATAAAACATTACTACACTTAAATCTTGCATGAACTAAGTGAAATTCATCTTTATATTGAACTTGCTGCACCAAAATCTCCAAGCATTAGCTCCTATTTCAAACAAAATATTTTCACTAGGGCACATTATTGTTGCTGAAAAAAGCCTCCCAAATGACATTAGGCTTCAAAGCCAAAACCAAAAAGCTTCTGGTTGATTACCAAGCACAAGAGCCAAGTTTAGACACAACACATGGGAATAACCACCAATGTCCAAAGTAGCTTCTCCCAGTTATATTTAGGGAACTTTTCCAACATGGCAGAAATTCAGAGGTGGAGATGTTTTAACTTATTTGACAGGAAACCTGGAAAAAAAAATGACATCTTGATTTCTTTCTTAGTGTTTGTTACCATTGATACCTTTCGACTCATTCTGCATGAGCTCACTTTCAGATCAGAAAGCTTTCAGATCAGTTCTGCTTCACTCTGTTGTGACTGCTGGAGATAGGAAGGGCTGTGGAGGACAGGGGCCACCACCCCTGCCATTATGTCATTAGTGTCCCCAAAATCAGAGCAGGAACTTCTCCTGTAGCGGGAGCATCCGCTACCTGCCTACACATCCATGAATGCCCCAGTGTCAGGAGACAGTTTATGCTGGAGCTTGTCCTTGGGGCGGCCAATGCATGCTGCTTATTTTTCAAAGCTTCTAGTGCTGTGTGAGGTCTCTGCCCTCCTGACATACCAGCATGACACTTTACTGGGTGGACTCGAGATGTGACTGAAGGCAAACTGATGGTCCTGGTGACAGAAACCTTCCCTGGGAGATGTGTGCCTCAGTCAAATAAAATGTGATCATCCAAGCTAAGGTCTGTAGCAGCAGTGGGATTCACTGAAAGAATGAGACAACTTCTGCATCTCAGGACTCATCCTGTCAGGGGCACATATTCATTCGTATAAAAGCAGGTTCTTCCCAGCACTACTTAGCACACTGATGAAGAGAACAAAATCCCCAGGACCAGCCTTTCTCAACCCAGCAATAAGCACCAAAGCCAAGGGAAGATTTCTTTCTGTACAGTGTGGGCTCTGGCAATGCCACCTTTGCTTGTGGCAGCGGGTGGCAGCATAGGCAGTGCTCTCCAGGACCTGCTTGGGCATAAAGACTGTGCTGAAGAGCTGGGGAAGCAAAGCGCTGTATTTGGCATGTGTTTGGATTTAATTTTTCAGTGCTACTCATCAGGAGGATGCTGTAAGAAACACTAAATCCCTTTTTGAATAGACAGCTTCCATTGGTATTCAACTTGTGCTTATGTTCTCTCCCTTTCTCCTCCTTACTGCCTAACCCATCAAACCGGCTAGCTGCTTCACTAAGTACACTAAGCAATGGCAAAGGATCTTGAGGCACACAAGGAAAACCAGTCATGTAATCTCCTTGCTCTAATATAGTAAATAGCCAGCATATTTACTGAATGTAAAGGGGTATAAAAAGGGGTTTTGTGTTCCACTGCCGCATCTCTCAAGATGCAGATACAGATATTCTCTAAGCTTAAATAGGACTAAACCCAGACTCCAATTCTTCAAGTGCATCAGCAAACACTGGTTTTGTTTTTGCTGATGCTTATCCTACACCAAATAATGTAATATGGAATAAACCAAAACAGTTTACCTGCATTTCAGGCCTCTCATGTAATGCTGATTCACTAGACATCATATAAGGGCTGCAGTTAGTACCCAACAAACACTTCTCTTTTGGGGTCAGAGTGGTGACAAGAAGGAAACAACACTGCTCTTGTGATCTGGTTTAGGGACCATGATGAAAACAATGCATGGAGGTTGCAAAACCACTCAGATAAAATGAAAAAATCCAGTGAGAAAGAGCAGGAAAACCATTGCAGGTGTTCTGGGGACAGAATCCTAAGGAAAATAAAAGGAATGTTTGGCAGCACAGCTTTTCCACAGAGCTGTGACTGCAGGACCAGCAGAAACGCTGTGCAAGTTCAGCCTTGGTGATGCAGCAAGGGACTGCGGGCTCTGCTCAGCAGTGCCTGCACCCCGCTCCCACAGGCCTGGCCTTTGCTCGTGTTTACTTGGCCTATGGATGGTTTTTAATCCCATGTCATGGGTTTTTCAAGTGTGCCGATTCCTGCTGTAGCCTGCTGCCAGCTGATAGATGGTTTATGCCACTAACAGCACCTGAGGACGAGAATTACTAAAGGGAAGTGGGAATACTTTCTCCTGTTAATACAAGTAGCAAGCAGAGGACTTCAAAAACCCTGTAACCTGCATGCAGCCAGCTGCAGAGCAAGCTTGGCTTGGGGTGAAAAGAAACTGTGGGACACAGCTCCATAGGGAGAAACAACTAAAACATAACAAATCCTCCAGGCAGAGTGCTCAAAGACAGCCTGTAGCATTAAACCACTGCGGTGCCTGCAGGGAGTGACCACGTAAGAGATGTGAGCCAGTGGGCTTATTTTCTTGGAAGAGCAGAAAGAAGAAAAAAAGAAGCAAAATAAAGAAAGGAAAAGCGAAGAAATTTAACTGTGAGCTGATTGTCCCTGTCTTATTCCCATTCTCCAGGAGTAGACCTATAGCCTCTGCATGTGCTTGTATATGCACAAATGTGCATGTGCACACACACATACACAGCCCCACAGCTTGAAACCTTGCAGACAATCCAAAAGCACTTGTGGAAGCTTAAACTGATTAAATCAGCATACACATCTCAGGGACTCCCATGTTTTGCTGAAAGCCTCACCCCCATCACTACGATGGCTTTTCAATCCAGCCAGCCCAGAGCCCCCTTCACTGCTTCCACTCCCATGCCTCTACCAGCAATACAAATAATAATACAAAGCCACACACAGTTGAGGAGAAAATACTCGTTATTATTTGCCTTGACACGTGGGGAAGCACTGGAAGGTTCAGCTACCTTGCTAATTCACATTGCCCTGTTATCACCCAATGTCAAACTTCCTCTGCTTGTTTGCTTTACAATTGCTCATCCCTTGGGAAAACTGCGGGGGAAGAGTCAGGGCATGTGGAACAGAGAGCAGCAATTTCACTGAGAAATAATAGTAACCAAAATGAACTGATTATCAGTGCAAATGAGACAAGCAAGATTCCCAGTTGCATTATCTCCAAATTGCTACCTGCCTGTTGCTGTGCCTGTGATTAGCTGGGTTCAGCACCCCATCCTTTTCCTGCTCATTAATTTCAGCAGCAATTCCAGTGAGTGTAACAGGAGCAGATTGTGTCTGTTTGCTAAAATGCTGTAAAGGTGCCTGGATGGTGCACTCGAGCCAGAAAGACACTGAAATCGCTTTGAGGTGTCTGTTCCTGGGGCTTCACAGCAGAGTAGCTACTGGTCTGCATGCAAGGGACCTGGTGTGCCTGGGCACCATGTGAGGATGCTGCACCTCCCTCCGGTCCCCTCTTGCACACCAGGTGACTTCCTTCTCTTTGCTTTTTCTTAACTCACAGGTTAAAGTAATGTACCTGAACTGCCCATACAGGATCACCCAGTGATTTAGGCTGCAGAGGATCTTTGGAGGTCTCTAATCCAACCTCCTGCTCTGAAGCAGGGTCAGTTTCAGAGTTAGGTGAGGCTGCTCAGAGCCTGGACCAGCATATTTGAGTGTCCCCAGGGTTGGAGGTCCCACAACCTCTCCGGGTCCCGGTTCCAACATTTAACCATTCACATGAGGAAAATTTCTACCCTTTGCACTCTGACTGACACTCCTTTACCAGCCATTGTGCTGTTGCCCCAGCCCTTGCAGCCATGGGATGAGGTGGGCTCTGTCACACACCTGAGCATTGCCTGGATGTGATCTTCCCGCAGCAGCTCCCCCAGACCAGTTGTGCTTTACAAGGCTTCTTGTACCATGATCTGGCCACTGAATTTAGCGTGCAGTTGTGCTACTGCTCACTCAGACAAAACACTGAACAGGTGAAAAAGCTCCTCTATTGACAGTGGCCCAATATTTTTTTTCTGCAGCAAAACAGAAGAGAAGGTTGGGTTTCACATAACATGGGAATTGAGCTGTTGGACAGCATTATTACGTCCCTGCTGTCAGCACATCCACCCTGGCTTTCCAGCCCCCAAGGGGAGAGAGCAATCCCAGCATTTACCATGTCAGATCCTACCCTGCTGTCAGCCTGGGTGGCTGAAAACCTCACCCTGAAACTGTTCTTTCTGGAAGCACTTTTTCTTGCAGTGTTTCCTGCAGAGCACACTGTGCGCTGTACCTTTCCCTCAGCAGTAGGCTGACATGATGAGCATCTCCTTCCCAATAATATTTCGTTTGAAGATCCTGAAGGAAAATAATTGCTCATGCTCTCCATCAGAAAACCAAACAATTACAGTGGTGAGTGATATTGTAGCAGTGCCTATAATTAAGGAACTGCCAGCATTTTAATTATAAACTAGTAACTTCAGTGGCTGACAATCCAGCTGTACAGCAGAGCCATTAAAAGCAAGATTGCCAGTTCTAGAGTTATAGACCAGCAATTAAAGTTTTAAGGAGCCTTTTTGTACTTCTTGCTTATTAAGATGTGTTCCTTGCCTATTAAGGGCTTTGGGGAAATTTCAGTGAAGTCCTTACATTAATGAATAGTGGGTTTTCCTTTAACTTTCAACGATTCCTCTGTCACAGTATGGGGTGAGGACATCCTGAGGAGAGCAAGTATCTCGTCAGGCTTTCTGCAATCACACTGAAGCTGACATAGGTGCTGCTTTAACGTGTTCCACCTTCCAAGCACTGGGACAGTTATTGCTCAGTATCACCAAGGAGCTTTGCTGAAGTCTGTTTAGAAGGTGCTTTAAGTACCAGTGGGGATTTATTCAATTATTACTTAAATTTTTTTTAAAAATAGATTTTAAACAATAAAATTTCATTAAGCATTAAGAGGTTAAGAACTCACTACTTTACAATATTAAAAACATTAAAAATGAGATGAAGCTTGTCCCTTCTCCAGCTTCTGAGCCATTGCAGAACCAGGCTGAGGTTCAACTTCCCTTTTTCCTTCATTCAGGAATTCAAAGCATTCAAATGCTGCAGAGTGGAGTTCCCCCGGACTGCCTGCCCCTGCAATGGTTCACACATTCCAAGCCTGTGCTCATCCCACAGCCAAGCAGGTCAAGAGGAGAGAGCAGCCGGCAGCACACAGCCAAGGGGCAACCAGTGAGCATACAAGTACCTGTAAGCTCATATAGCCCTGTGCATACAGGTACCAGACACACCAGCATCACCTACTCAGTGAGTTTCCTGCTGAAAACTTCCCTACCCTGCAGCAGCCATTGCACATCCCGGGAGTGCGATGGAAACACTCCCGGTAAATGCTGCTGTTAGGTCAAGCCACTTCAAACCAAGCGCAGGGTGAGGAACAGGGTCACAGAAATGACAAACGCTGATCTAGGGATGTCTGCACAGACAGATGTTACCTGCCAGCAAGGCAGGAGTGTGCTGAGACCCAGGCTGTGGCTGGCTTATGCAGCCAGCCCTGTTCTCAGTGCAGTGGGGACAAAGCCCCAGCCAAGGCATGGACCTTCCTCACCTCCCTGCCTTTTCCATCATGGGTCTCCAGTGAGGACCAGTGTACAGGCTTTTCACTCATCCCCTGCCTGGGGACACACAGGGATGCTCAGCCGTTGCACAGAGACATTCACTACCCAGGAAATCACCCGCACTGCGATGCGTCTCTGAGAACATATTTCCAACCTTCAGGCCTGCCTCAAGGGAAAGGTCCCTGCAGAGCTCAGAAGAAGCAACACTTGGGAATAAAAGCTTGCTGATCAAGACACACCATGTCTTAATTACACAGAGCCAGTATTCCCAGCACTTCCTTTGCAGAAGCAGATATTGATGCTTGGCCTCATGTGATTCTGAATGCCACAAATACACTTATTTGTTTCCATTACTTACGTTTTGCATATTTTTCTAAACCTCAGATTATTAAGCACAGTTTTCTGTGCTGGAAAGCTCAAATATCACAACATGCAGGGGTATGCCTCAAAGCTTCTAGCAGGCACTAGTGACATCTAAGCTATGCTAAAATACTTCTTTGTCCACCTCTTTAAACCTTATGAATGACGATTTGACACCTTTTCCATAAGCTTTTGAAGAGCTGTGCTAAAGGAGGGAGGATTAACCTTAGGGCAGGGCATAAGCAGGGATAGAAATTGGGGTTTGTTCAGCACTCAGACTATCACTTCTCATTCCAGAGCTAGTTATGCGAGATGTTAATTTGAACTGGCAGCAGATTTTGCATAAAGACATCTCAGAACACTAGCCAGCCCCAGCATTTGCCATGGGTTTTAGTTCTCGTGTTATTAAAACCTTTTAATGAAGTTTTCCAGGATAGATCTTACTTCAAGCTTTGCTGCTGTGACATTCAATGCTAGTTGAGCATATACACACTCCAAAGGGTAAAGAGAGGGTATTTTATTACTATTAAGTGTCCTGTAATTGGCCTTAACTTCTTCACATTATAGGACACTGAGAAACACTGGGGTTATGTCTATAGGATTCGCAGCATCCCTCCTTTCCTTGTATGTGACAGGACTGCCTAGAGCTTTTATGCAGGGGCAAAATATTTACTGTTGATACTGGAACCATTTCTATGACATCTTCTTTCAGTCTAGAATGTATTTATTTTATCCTCTCTTTATAATGATAGTTCCACCAAAGTGGTTACCATGCTTCAGAGAATCTACCCTCCACGGCTTGCATTTCCCTTCTGAAACCAGACAGCTGCTGAAAACAGCTTATATCCATTTCTTTTTTCTAACTGGAAAAAACCCTCTTAAACCCTGAAGTTGCATCTTTAGAAGACTGACGGCAAACCCTGAATTCATTTACTTGTTCAGCACAACTTGCTCTTGAGGTGTCACACGGTTCTTTATCTACTTACTCCCAGCTCTTTGTTCAAGCCTCCTATTTCATATTTTAAAACCAAAAATGATCAAAACATACCCTGTGAAAGGACTCTTTTTTCCCCTCCGCTTGCTTCTCTTTTCTTTGCACAGGGATGCCTTACAAACCCGCCCTTGCCCACCTTCTCTCCACTTGCTCCTTGGCAGTGTTGGGAGCAGAGCTCCTCTGTAGCATCACTTCCCACCCAGGATGGGGGAGATCCTCAGCTGATTCACCCACTGTGGTCTAATGGGTTCCTGTACTTGCTGGGAAGTGACCCATAGTCCTGAGTGTAAAAGAGGAGCAGAAAACAGGAGAAAGATTGCTGTCTAATTATAGGTAGTACTTCTACACACAGGCGCAAGATGTTAATGTCAGGGAAGCTCATTTATGTCCTGTGTCTTCCGTTACTTATTCTGCATTCTTCTTAGGATACAGGAGAGAGCAACTCCTACATACAATTTATATATATCTGTAGATGTGTGAGAGATTCTTAATAAAAAGAGGATGACAGTTGCCACAGGAAATTATGAATACATGCATATGTACACACTCGAACACGCACCCGGAGCCTTTGAGACTCTTCCATTTCTTGAAGGAAATACTTTTAAAGAAGCGTGATGCCCCTCTTGCTTGAACCAAGAGCTCAGCAGCAAAGAAGGGGGTGAATATGCACCCAAGCCTTCCTCATAAGCTCTGATCTAAGAGAACGTGTCACTTTGTGATGTGGGCATGTGAATAAGTCATCTTCGTGTAAGCCACAGCACAGCTGCTCTAGTAAATATGCATTTACCTTTCTGTTACTGCAAGGTGGGACATACGGAGGGGTAACTGCTTCACATGGCAATTGTGAGCGTCAGCTTTCCTCTACAGGAGGGAAGAGTGGGGTTTCATTTCTACTCCACTCTAAATGCAGCAACCAAAGAAATGAGGCAGCTTCACCTGAGATTCAGACACTGACGAAAGGCAGTAAGACTCAAGCTTGTTTTCCTCCAAAACTCCTGTAATTGCTACAGTAATAATCAGTTTAGTGAAGGATAGTTCAATCAATCTGGCCCTGGGAAAACATTAAGTAATAATAGTTTTGTACAAGCTTCAGCCTCGTGTCTTTATTAAAAACCTACATCAAAGCCTATGCCTAGTCCAGTCTATTCATGCTACCACTCTCATTTGAAACATGCTCATACACCAAAGAATCCTGATGGATTGGAGCCCTAGGAGGTAAACCGGCAGATTGAGGAGGTTAAATGTATTTCTTTACTAATGGGACTGATGCTGTTCAAAGCTCCCATAAAAATTCAGTGTGAAGAGCTTCCTAAGCTCAGGGGGTTTATAGCCTTCATGATCATTCAACCTTTAAGCAGATACAAAGACATTTTTTCTCTGCCTCTCTCTGAATATATCCATCTCCTCAGGAACAAGAGAAAGACTTTTAAAGAGAACTTGATAAAATTCCTGAGACAGCTCATTAATTCTAGTCTCTTCAGCAGTGACTTCCCCACCAATTGTGGCACTCAAAGAGGTTATGGATTGCCTTAGTAAGAGCGAATCCTATTCATTAGCTATTTCCCTGCACTTGCATATTAATATTGTCTGGCCTTTTTAAATATAGAAACCTATTTTCTTCTAACCCATCTTTAACAGCCATTTTGTTTCCTAAGGGTAGCCACAAAATAATTGATACTGAGTTATCCCACCACTAAAAAGTCTGTGAAGTTCCCCAAGTGGCCTCCTGTTGCTGCTGGGGAGCTGGGGCATGCTGCTGGTTTGCTCTATAGATATAGCGATTGTACCACTGTTGTGATGGGCAATTTAGGATCTTTTGCCCTGCACACCCTCTTCTCCACTTTGTGAAGACACGATTTAGACAGTAGAACTTTTATCTCTGTTACACATGTGCAGAGAAGCTGTGGCTGCCCCATCCCTGGCAGTGTTCAAGGTCAGGTTGGATGGGGCTTGGAGTAACCTGCTCTAGTGGAAGGTGTCCTTGCCCATGGCAAGGGGTTGGAACTGGATGAGTGTTAAGGTCTCTTCCAACCTAAACCATTCTATGATTCTATTATAAACAGAATTCAGTGGTGAGAATAGGAGATAATAACCACAGACAGTGCAAGTTGTAGGTGTGAAGGACTTTGCAGCAGTCCTTTATCCTGTCCACAGCTCGGATTCACACAGCACTACCCAAATGAGTATCACTGAAACTCTCAAGTAACTCAAAAGCAGAAAGACTTGGAAGCATCAGGAGGTAACTTGCTGCCAAAGAAATCTTTATTCTGCAGGGTAAAGGGAATTCTGTTAATTTATTTGACTAAAATGAGAGCCGTTTGAAATCTCTCAACTGTGTTTTATTGAATGAGGGTTTTCATGTAAACAGAACTTTTGAAGGACCTTGGGGAGAGGAGGTGTATTGAAGAAAATATTGCTTCCTTGGCAAAAGAAAGCTTAAAACTTTGGAGGTTTCTATGAAAATGAGGTCTCTTGTGCTGTTAACTACATACCCTGAAATAAGAAAAGGGATTTTCATCTTTTTTCATCAGCTTCCAAGATTAATAGCTTTACAAGAATCTAATCTTTTTGGAAATCCAGCACAAATACTTCCCTTTTGCATCTTGCAATAGCAAACTATTCAGCCAAAGTAGATACACAAAAACCCAGCAACTAATTTGTGCCCATTTGGTCATTCTGATGAGGCTGCAGTAAAAGAACTGGGAACTGGAAGAATTACAAGGGAACTCCCAAATACTAAGTGGCAGCCAAAACCTCCCCCTGGTACTGACAATGTACCATCAGTAAGGAGTGGTTCAAACCCATGGCTGCTGCTCAGCTTCTGGCTGTTGGTGTGGCAATATTCATTGTAATGAGGAGTTTGATGAGCTGTTTATAGCACAAGCCTGGGTACGGATCATTTTCTGAGAATAACTTCAGTGAAAGAAATAAAAACCACTATCTGCTGCAGCTTTTTGACAACTTGTAATTATGGTTGGAGCTGCAGTCAAGTGATTTCAGACAGGAGAGCAGGTAATTTCCCAGAGTTACCCACTGGAGCAGCACCCTCCCTATCAGGTCACTCACGGACAAGAGAAAGCTCCCACCATTCAAGCTTCTGCAGGTGCTTGAGTACATACAAGAGTATGTGCAGGAGGGGAAAATGTGGTTTTATTTTATCCTTTAAGGAAAAAAAAAAACCTTCAATTTTTCTACCCTTTACAGTCTATAGTTATTTTCTTGATGCTAAAAATACACCGAAAAACTCAGCTCTCAAGTGTTCCTGCACAGCACTGAAGCCCTCCATCCCCATGCGTCTGCTGCTGTGTGTTGGAGCTCCAGTTGTGAGCACCACACTTCAGTATTTAATTCTGCACTGAGTGACCTCCACTATTTTCATACTGACTGGACACACAATATAACCATGACAAAAGTCCTTTTCCTGCTCTTTTAGCAACTGACTTGCTTCCCATCCTCAGTACCTGTGCTGTATGTTTGATTCACTCCAGTTCAAATCCCATCTAGCGTGGTTCTACATGTTTTCAGGAGCTGGCCCCTTGTGAGGAAGTACATCCTTTAAATCATTGCTGACTTTAGCAACAGTACAGCTGAACCTACTCCCAACAAATTTCACTCTACTTTGATGCAAGACCAACATAAATGAGATCAGAAATGTGATTCATCACTTTTAGAAACCACTTTGCTGTGTTTTTCAAGAGTCATGATGCTCTCTCAGCTGAATTTTACCAAGAAATCGATTATCTACTAGCAATTGCATTTATCAAGACAGGTTTCCAGTGATGTAAATCATTGTCACTTTGCTGAAGCTGGTAGCGCCAAGCACAAGCTGGGCAAGTAGCCTACCTCTTATTAGGATGAATGGCAATATATGATACTTGTTCAGCTGACAGACATTTATGGAGAATAATTATGGAGACTGCAAGAATATCAGTTACTTTGGCATGTTAATAGTTTCTCTTTAATTAGATATACGGGCACAGAAGTGATTGCAAATAATTCAGTTGTTGCTGAACTAATGTGTCTTTACCAGGACAGGTCCCCAGATGTACTTTGTTCTGCACCAAAGAGCAGTCCATCAAGTATGGGAAGCTCTTCAAGCGAGACCAAGGCTGGAAACACCATCTGTGAAGTAAAACTGAGCCCAAGTGTTTTGTTTACCACAAACTACCCTGTTTGTGGTGGTGTCTAGCCAGACCCAAGCCCACCCCTAGCTAGAAGCAAAGTGGATGTGGTACCAAGCAGCTGGTGTTATTTGGGTTTACATGGGATACAGCAGGGAAAGGAGAAGAGGTATGCTGGGGAGGATGAGCCCCTATCAGGCCACAGTGCTCATGGGGCAGGCAAGCATCCTGCTCTCAGTGCTCCTGGGGATGGAGGTGGCTTTAAGCAGCCTCTTCCATGCTATTTTCAGAATGCAGTTTGAAAACTAAACACTCTTTCGCTTTTGACCTCAGATATTAATATCTCAAAGAATTACCTTGTCATTACGTGGAATATATTATTCCAACCATGCTTAATTTTAATAACCACCTAGCATTAGCAGTATGACTTGCTTTGTCAAGCTTTCAAGGTCACTGAGGAGTTAGTTTGTAAGGATCCAACTGAAATTGCAGGTGTTAATGTACGTGAAACACTGGTATCTGTATATAGTAACACAAGACCTTTCCACACAGGAACATTTTTAATGCTAACTGCTTATTTAAAAATCCTTTCTATAGACCCCTTTTATTTTCTTATCCTTCATATCAAAAAGCCCTATTTCAATCCACTTCCTAGAAAGCTGGTGAGCAAAGCAGCTTCCACTTCTCCCTCCAGACACTACAGCTGTGATATCACGAGGGACCATCTTCCCCAAACTCCATTTCCCCAGGAATTTCTTCCTTTTGGTTTGCAGTGAACGCCACAGGGTAAAAAGAGAGCAGTGAGCTATGACCTGGTATTTAATCCCTTGTTTCTAGGAGTAGAAAGCAAAGTTGGCTGCATTTCCAGAATGGATGCTGGCTTAGTAACTTCTCCCAGTGTCCTATAGCAACCCTGTTGGCATACATCACCCTTAACACGGACACCACACATGCGCATACATCTATGAGTGCAAAACCTATATGCATTTCAGCTTCCCTTTTTTAACCCAAATGGGGATAATGGAGCATGGTGTGGATGATCCCGGCTTTTCTGGGATTTAAGGAAAGACTGAACTCCCCTCACCCCCCTGCCTGCCTCCAATAGTCTCCACAAGAAGGAGGAGAGCTGCTTTGTTCAGCATCAGCCATCCTTGCTTAGAAACAGAATTTGCTTTCAACGAGACACACAATTGCGACACATGGCATTCCTCAAAACAATGCCATGTTTAGCAATTTGTAGCATTAAACATTGAAAGGAATTTTCTCTGATGGAGTTTGACAACTTTGCCCAAGAAATAAAATTAAATTTCTTCAAGCTGCCAATAGTCTTTAATAGAAGCAGATTTAAATACAAACTAAAGTTCCCTCACACTGTGCTGTAAATCACAGGGGAAATATAATTCATTTGCAGCAGTTTTCAACAAGAAAACTTGGCAGCCTTTCAGCAAGTTTCATAATTGCTCTATTTTAAACTTCAGCTTGAAAATGCTCAAGATAGCTTTTAGTTTTATTGAAAGGTTAATTTCACACCTACAGAAAAATATCAGCTTTCCATTAGCTCTAACGGAGTGTTAAATGTGAAAATTACAGTCCCTTCATATAAATGTGCAGAGTTTGTTGCATTTTTAACCCAGCTCGTTTTCCCATTCTTTCCTGGGCACCGAGTTCCATCACTCATTGCATGGACTTGGTATTGCTCCTAGAGCTGCAAGACAACACTGGCTGCAGCAGTTTGGGTGCTAGCTACGTGGGACAAGCACTGAGCAGTACTACTAACTCTTCACGGATTTAGGTCTCAAAAACATCACCATTTTTGCATCTCTGGACTCATTTTATTTATAGAACAGTACAAACAAGGGGTAGACAAACAAGAGATTTACCTGTCTCCCTTCCCATCCATAAGCTACCATTGGAGGCCAGCCTGCTTCTGTGGCCCCACCTCCCATGACCAGGCAAGAACAGCTCCTCTCCCACTGGAGGGGTCAAATTAGGGTGCAGAATTAGGAAGAACCCCAATAGAATACTTCTGGTGACCTATGCACTTGGTACAACGCTCCGTCACACAAAGGTGCACTGGGTCCATCAGTCATTTGGGCTGGGGGAACGTCCCTCTGGAGCCACTCCTACACAGCCAGTGGAGCCCCAGTAGGGCACTTCTAGGAAACTAGAGCTAAATATCTTGCTGTAGGTATTTTGTGACGCAGCCTGAACCTCAGCCTCACATGTCTTAGACCAGGTTTTGGATGGTCCCTGCAAACATGATGATTTAATGGTTAGTGTTTTGTGATCTTCACTTCCCCAAATCTAGTGCTTTCCCCCAGCTTCTTGACTCAGTGCTTCCTAGCAATTAAACACATATAGCACTTGTAGCAGTAGTGTCAGTTACCCCCATGGATACGGACACTTCACGGCTCCCAGAACCATCATTCCTCCAAGTTTGTGTGCGAGGATGAGCGTGCACACTGTTGGAGGGGGTGGAGGACAGGCAGATAGAGAGGAGTGAGTTTGTGCAGCCATATGCAGAAGGAATGACATTAGAGAAAAACCTAGCCTTTGCCTCCAGGAAAACTATGAATCAGTCTCTCCTTTAATGGGAAAAAAGTCACACTGAATTTCATTTAAGTGTCTTAAATTCAGTCTCACCAGAAACTATTTATCAGGTGAAAAGGGAAAGAGAGTGGGTTAATTAATCCCGAAGAATCCTGGTACCTGGCTGTGTGCAAGGTTATTTACCATTGCACTGTTTTCCCTTAGGTGCAAAGCATGACCTTGTCATTGCCAAGGACTTCTGCTTGAGGAAGCTGATGCTCAGGGCAGAGAGATCATCTCTGGCATCTCATCAGAGCTGCCATATCTCCCCATCCAACCAAGCAAGATTCAGTTCACAGCAACCAGCACACGCAGGTGCTGAGCCACATTGCAGCTGAGATTACAGCGCATACGTGGGCTGCTGCATCCCGGGTTCCCCAAGTACAACTTAAGCACTACTTGCAGACAAAGGTTTAATACAACAAAAGAAGCAGGTTTCTTGATTGAGAGCTACATTCCCTGCCATGAGCTGCTCTGTGTCAGTACAATGGCACACGGGCAGGCCATGCAGCACAGCACAGATATAGGCCACTGAGCACCTTCTCCTCCATAGCATGCAGTATCCATCTCACTCAGGAAGAGCTCCTGGAGTTTTGGTAATCAGTGGGAATTTTTGTTGCAAGCTTCATATCCACAGTCCCCAAGAAATAACTGGGGGCATCTCATGCCCCAGAGCTCTGGTAAAGCAGACCTCATGCATGGCAGAGACAACCAAGACTGCAAATAGGTTGGTGTGGACTGGAGCAGACTGATTTGGAAAAGAGCTTAGAGAAGCAGTTTTCAATCAGGTGTGGAGGTTGGGAGCAGCCAGTGCTGAAGCAGAGGTGGCATTTTGCCTTTTTAAGACCGGCATGTGTGAGAAGTTAGGCAGAACGCTGATAAAGAATAAAAGATAGCAATAAAATAAGTGAGTTTTCTTTAGTTGCTTGCTTCTCTTTTATAATGGGTTTCTAGTTTCTCCCCACAATTATGAAAATAAATAACTTGGATGTCTTGGATCCTCTTGTCTAGAAACAGCAGGGAAAATGCAGCTTATGAAAGAACCTGTCTTTTTAAAAACAAGCTTCCTTTTAACATTTGCAAGTTATCAGCCTTACAAGGATCCTGGCAGCGGGTGAGCCATCCTGCAGGAGATGGATGGGCAATTGCTTGTGCAATTTGGCTGAGTTAGTGGGAAGTTGAGAGAAAGAAAAGTTCAGTCATCAGTGAGAGCACCTCCAGGCATCCTTCTGAATGCCCCAGGTGAGCAGCATCCCTCATCCCAAAGGCAGATAACCTTTATACTTCTCTCTGGCATTCAGTCTCTGGCCTTTAGAATCGTTGCTCTTCCGATCTGTTCCATGTAAATGATCACACTTCCCCTTTTTATGATATTCTAATTAAGAAAACTGTGATAACAGTAACTAATTATGTCCATAACACATTTTGAAGTGCTCTCTCTGCCTGTCAACACTCAGAACGGGAGTCTAAACTTTGGCAGGGGTCCCAGAGCCAAAAAAGGGTCTGGAGCAAGATGTCATTAACCTCCTGTCATGAATCTTAGATAAAGAAGTTCCTATGAACAACCAGCGGCTCCTTTGCCATCAGTCTCCAGGCCCCTTGTTCAGCATTTCTAATAATAAGCAGCTCAGTTGCACTATTCTAACCACTCTCATTTTATGATCCCATTATCCTGATTAAATACCCGTTTGGAAGGATTGGGTATTATGATGCATTACAAGCAGTATTTTATGTTTTAGGAGACTCTGAACTACCCCAGCCCTTTAAAGAAAACCCTACTACAATCAGTACAATTGAAAAGCTTCCTCAAATACACACAAAACCATCAAGTTTTGTCACCTTGATGTTTCAGCTTCAGTTTCTTTCTCCCATTTCATAGAGCTGCTTAGTGCAACACACGTGCACCAGAGAAAGAACGATCAGGGCCTGGGGAGCCCTTCTTGTTGGGGTCAGAAGGGAGAGCTTCCCAGAGCTCCAGAAGTTGAGACACAGGGGTTTCCAGGCTTGGGGGAATACAATCACATTTCAGCAACATGACACAGCAAAGCTCTGCAGCTTGTTTAACTGGCTGAGAATACAAACACATGTAAATTTGAGAAGTTCCAGCTGTTACCAAAGACCTGCTTTGTTGGGACAGGGCAAGAGACGTGATGGTCAATACTCCCGATGGGAGATGCCTTGAGCTACTGGCATTACAAACAAGTAACCTCCATCCCCAGTTCCTCCATCTACCAGTAACACACCCAGCTTGGAGCTGTAACTTCACCCTCCCACTGCCCCAGTCCTACCTGGGACATTCAGGGCTTCCTGGCTTCCCACCGCGTTGCCTCCCCTCCATAATGCAGTGCTGCCAGCTAGAGCCCTGCAGGCATCTGACTGCCTCCATAAGGGTTTTTTGTTATTTAAAATGAAGGAGAACAGACTCCTGACTGTCAAATGGGGGGGGGGGGGGGGGGGGGAGTGGTGTTCAAGTTACCCTATAGCATCTTTGGCCAACATGTTTATACTATTTTTCTCCCTGGTTTAATTCCTGAGAAAATCATCTAACACACTGGTTTTCACTTTGTAAAAAGAGACGTAAACCATTTGAACGCCACAGCCCTCAGCTGTACCTGCAACAGCAAAGAAAACCCATCATCTTGATAAATAACAGGTGAAATCCACAGGTTTCTGGCTATCTAGATGGTAGGGAGTGCCTCTCTACTGAGTTTTAATACTTTAGCCATGTCAACCTGTGAGTTACAGCTTTTTGCAGTGGGCAAATTGATTATATAGATTCATGTGGTCTACAGAATATGTGATATGCACAAAAGGTGGCATAAATATGTATTACAGTGCTAACAGCTTGTTTTATTTCAATGCCTGACAGGTTACAGCTGACACTGAAGAGAACAGTGATGAGCAGCCACTTTGCAAGCCCTCTCTGTAAAAGGCAAATGTATCTGACAGTGGTACTGGTGGGACAAACCTTCACAGTCTTCAGCTAAACTGTTATGATAGGGACTTGAGGAGCTCTGCAATGCGGTTTCAGGTTGTATCTGGTAGTGTGCTTTGTATTCTCCTGAGCTGGCTGCAATTAGAGATAAGTTATCTGTCATTTCTTTTGGATTAACTTGTACCATGTCTGTGTAACATGGTAAAGTCCTGCTTGCCATTTAGAAAGCAAAATGTATTCAAATGACTAGATAATAAGCCTATTAGCCATGCTAATTTAACTTATATTATCAGGGTTAAAAGCATACAGCTATTGCCAAGCCCATGGGTGCAATTTAATGAGAAACAGCTAGAGTGAATCAGATCACAGCAAAGAGCAGTGGCTGGGCTAATCAGGGCAGACCAGACAGGTGATACAGATGCTCCCCACATCTTTCATAACATGCTTTCAGAAGCATCCTTCTATGATGTACCACAAAGAGCTGCAAACTCGGATCACAAACTACCTGGTTGGATTTCAAGGGTGTAGCAGCCCAGCAGCCACTATGCCTGCAACAAGGCATCCCAACCAGCCCATTACATTAAATGCTGTTCTGTGTCTTGAGACAAGGAGGCAGAAAGGCACAAAATGTAATCCGTTCTAAGCAATGTTAAGTGTGATGGCTTTATAATGGAAAATAACTGCGGTGCTTGAAGGTCGTTGACATAGTTTCAGGTCCCTAGGACCTTAGTACAAAAGGTGTAAGAAAAGCAGAATAGAAGGACAGGACCTGGGGATGGGGAGTATCTGGGACTAGCAGATGTCCAGGGTGGGCACCGTTAAACTAACAGATAAGTAAAAGGACAGGATGATTGCTATGTTTGGGGTATTAATAAACCCATTAAGGTGGTGTAAGCACCTACTAGGGAGTATCGGAGCCTAGCAGATGTCCAGGATGAGAGCACTTAGACTAACTGATAAGTGGAAGGACAGGGTGATTGCTACGTCTGTAATGTTAATTAAGCTGGTTATGAGCATTGTTGAGAAAAACGACCCTTAAAGACCACCACATTTTGTATGCATGGGGGAAACTTTCTGGAAAATGATGTAATCTGCTCGGTGACCATATAACCTGTACAGCAATTCGGGGACACACGTTAGGAGGAACTAACCCCCGTGTCTCCCGGCGCCGCAATAAAGAATACCGCCTTGTCAACTTGAAACTCTGTTGGCGAGTTTGTTCCTGGAGTTTTCTCCGAATCAGTCTGCACACTGCAATCTCATGAGCTGTAGAGTTTGCACATGGAGTCGAGAAAATCGGGATGCAGGATGACCAGCACGAGCTTGAAAAGCAGCAGTGAAAAACTAGTCATTTTTAAGCTGGGTATTTCCTTTTGATGCTGCTTTGAAGGCGTGATCAACTGTTATGGGAGCTTTTTTATGTCATTTATACCACTGCAAAGTGAAAATAAAATGCTCCCAAGGCTAGAACAGCAGCTCCTTGCTCCCGCTGTGGCTGCAAACAAAGCAGGTTACACCTCTGCTTGAGAGGTTTACAGCAGCAGTGGTGGTGCTGGACCTCCCCAGGGAAGAGGTTTTGAAGGTTAACCAAGACTGGGCTCACAGGCAAAGGCTGATCTGTTACTACACAACACACCTTGAGGGGTTTCACGTTGTGATCCCAGGCAACAAGAATGAGGGTGACGGGGCAAAACTGAGTCTCTCCCAGGGCAATTTTGCACTAAAATGCAGAGCTCTCCTGCAAATAATGCTGGTTGGGGATCAGCGGCTTGGGTGGAATGGAAAAAGTGAAGGGAATATTAGAAGAAAAAAAGCCAAGTTTCAATTGAAATATATTTAATGATTAAAGGAAGCTAAAGAGAAAAAAAAAAGAAAAAAGAAAAAAAAGAGTTTTCCCTTATTAAAAAAAAAAAAAAAAGGCATTTCCATTTCACAGCCAGAAAGTATCATCTCACTTCTAGTGCTCTCTGCTTTTTCTGAGGAGCTAGAAGTTGGCAGAATGAAACAACTCCAGGAAGTATCACTGAGTGGAAAAAAAAGCAAATTTCTGGGAGTTTAAACCATACAATGGGATGCCACACAGCATCTGCTCCTTTGGCAAAGTATCGCCTCACATTTGTTTTGAGACATCAACAGCTTTATTCATTATTAAGGATTATTCACATGCCAAGGAAAGATTGGCATTTCTGAGAGAGGCTCCATGGGTTTTAGCACATGCCTCCTTATTCAGAGTTTACACCAGAAATATGGCACCCACCATCCTCTTGTCCTTAAAAAGATTTGTCTCATTGATTAGCGCATGGTTTAGATCAAAACGAGGAGACAGGAACAATTCCAGTCAGTGCGAGCAGTCCCTTGTCTGAAGGATACACCTCCAGAAGTGATGAGCTGTTGATCACTTAGACAAAAACAAACCCCAAACCCTGAAAATGCTTTGAATTGGGAAAGGGATCTAATTTGCAGCTCATCACCTGACTGCCAGGTATCCTTGGGTGCTGCTCTAATGGTCCCCCTCCTTGCCAATGCTCCCTCCAGCTATGTGCACCCATGGGTAAGGTAGAAAGATTTTTAAATCCTAGATAAAAACAGGCCAGCCCTGGTCTGTGATGAACTATGCATGAAATAAGGGTGTTTCTTAACACAGATGCCCTCAAACTCTTCCATCATTCCTGAAGCTCTCTGTGCTGAGCCCCTGGCTGCCCCACAGGGTTTTACCCACAGCAAAGCTGGGCAGGCACAGAGAGGGTTTTGTCCAAACACTATCCCTGTGCCTGCCAAAACTGGCAAGACAGCTCTGCTCTTCATCAGAAAACCTGGCCAAAAAAGCTGCAGAGCAGAAGATGCATCTCTTCCCGAGAGGATAAGTAGCTGAGCTCTATATAACCCAGAAATGATTCAGAAAAGGCAACGGAGAGACCCTCTATGAGCAAAGCACAGGGCTGACCCTTCCCGCACAGGATCCCATCTGCCATAACCCCACCCCAAGAATCCCCTTTAAGCCAGTTCACAGAACTTTTAAAACCATATATTTGAATATTTTCATGCATATGAAGTTCTGCTTCACTGTCCTTGTGGGATAAGCCAGTTAACCAATAACCTCCACCTATAAAGTCTATCTTCTGGCTGCAGTAAGCATCAAGACATGAACAGGATCAAGGCAGCATGAGGGAATGTCTGAACAGCTCCAAGCCTGAGCCAAAAGCCCGTTTGTAACTCTGAACACTTGCACACACTGATACAGGGTTAACCAATGTGCAGGGGGGTTGTACAAGGGAGTTAGAGGAATTCTGTTGCTTAAACAAAAGTATTGTCTGTACCTATCATGCCTACTAAGCAGAACAAAGGCTCTAACCATTGATAAGGAAAAGCAGACACCTGGTTCTATTGACAAGGAAAAGCAGAGGCCTGATTCTACTGATAAGCAGCTATTGATAAGGAAAAGCAGAGGCCTGAAGGGGGAGAAGCAGATGGTTTATGGCTGGGACACCGACCAAACCCTAAGGCCATACGTGAAGACTAAAAGGTGAAAAGTTCAAGAAGAGGAAGACTCATTTACTTCATCTTGAAGACCCCTACCCACAGGAGGAAGACTCAGTTACTTCATCTCGAGACCCCTGCCCATGGCCAGAGGGGGCACTGCGCAGGCGCAAAGGACTTTCTAACTCATTATAATATGAGGCAGGGATAGGACATGAATATATATAGGCATATTGTGCAACCTTATGAATATATATAACTATAGAGAATAAATGTAGAGGGAAACAACGCTGAAGCACGCATGACTTTGAGGAATTATCCCCGTGCGTCTCAGCGCTGAATGAAAAGCATACCTACTTTACAACTTTAACGAGTTGTGGAGTCAATCCGCGCATCAACACAAGCACCTATCTCAGGTTTACCTGTGGAAATAGCAGATTTGAGAACACAGTGCCTGTGCCCTGTTCCTGTGACCTACTCCCCCGGATGCTGCAGTACACCCCATCCATCTAGTGGCCACAGCTCCCAGCCCAAACCGAGCCAGCTTGCATCAGCTGTACTTTAATGTGCTCATCTGCACTCCACAGCCACTTCACAGCTGATTGAGATGTCTCTGCCTCTGGCAGTGTAGTGGTTTAAGCCCAGCTGTAACTCAGAACCACGCAGCCGCTCTCTCACCCCCCCCCCCAGACATCACTCTAAGGGGGTCCCCAGCACCATGATGCCCCCACCATACACCCGCTGAACCCAGGACACAGAGGGAAAAGCAGACCTACAAAGCCACCCTTTTTGTGAGTTAGAGACCAAGCACACTGCAAGTGTGTGTCAAGCTCCAAGTTAATTCACTTCATCCACTACACAAGCAAGGGCAATCTTCCCCCCTGCACACATGTGACCATATTAAATGTTTCCGTCTATTTACAAGCGTGCCCCATCTTCACCCCTTGACCCTCAGGATGTACCTTTGGCCAGGTGACAGCATTATCAAGCACAGCGCACTCCTTCTTTCATTAGGTCAGACACAGGAGCTTGTATTTATAGGCTTTCGTGGGCTTTGAATATCTTAAATATCTTTCTGTTACTATCTATACAGAACCAAAGTCATTTCCATTTGGAAGACAGCCAGCCTGTAGCACAGCTCCTTCATCAGGCAGGTTTAAAGTCTGTGTTCAACCCTACAGGCAGCACTGCCAAAAGCTGAGACCCAGAGGCAGGGTAGGAGAGGTATATGTGCTGGGACATCTCTAGAGGTGCTGATGGCCACATACTGAGTTTGCTAAGCAATTATTTACATAAAGGTGTGTTTATATAGGGAGCAGCTCTATGGTATTTGCATACACGCTTTACTTCGTTAACTCCAGCGTTGCAATACAGACAGAAGCTGTAAGAGACACCAGGAGTACTGGTGTTTGAGGCCCCAAAGAAAGATATTCTACAGTAACTCTAATTTAGCTTGGTGAGCCAGAGGCCCTATAAACTAAGGCATCATGTCTAAAGTCACAGGGTGCTTTCTGCATTTTCTAGTAAATGTCTCAAAATGAGTTGTTTGAAGATACAATACCGCAAAGCCTGGCTTATTCAAGTTTATATTAGGAATCATCTGCCTTTCAGAAGAAGCTATATTAGAAACAAGGAAAAGTCATGTATAAGGTGGGGGTAGAACCCGTTGTGCACAAGACACGTGTCTGCAATGATTTGCCTGGGTAAAAGTTATTTAATTTAGTGAGATATGTTGTACTCAAGTGTTTAAATTAGAAACCTGCTCTGAGCTGAAGATCTCTGATTAGACAAAGAGGGGAACAGTAATCACTTGGAGCACTGCACACAAGGGGGGAGCAACCACTCAGAATCCCTAATTCGTAACTTATTTATGCACTGCAAAGCCCACACACCTTAATGATTTAGATATTCTGCTTCATGCCAAATTGACTAAACGCTCCTCATGTGAGCAGGCAGCCGCTCGCAGTCAGATCATTCATCTTTCAAAGCAGCAGCAAAGCAAGCCTGTCCCCTCTGGTTGGTGGTCTCTCTCTAGGCAAAGGTGTCTCAAGGTTGCTCCATTTCAATACGCATCATTTGAGACCCTGCTGTGGGTAAGTTCAGGCAGACAGAAAAGTTGTGAAGCTGCTTCTCAATACGCAAACTGCGATGGTTATTTGTGTGCTGTGAAAGTACCAACGCATCACCACGCACAGTGGCCACAGGAGAGCTGCTTCTAGAAACACAGCAAGAGTCCCCTTTATCCCAGCATCAAATCTCTATTTATATAGGTAATGTGTGGAAAGCCTGAAGCAGTGAGCTACCTATTCAAATGCATCCGTACTAAGGTAACATCTCCCCACATCAGCACCTTAACCTGGCCTCTTCCAAGACCAGTAACAGTGGCTTCCCAGCTCGACTTCAAATCTGCATCTTTCCCTGGGGTTGAATTGCAGATGTGGAATTGCAGAAGAGAGGAGATTGAGATGAGCTCTTAGGCAGGAGTTCTTCCCTGCGAGGGTGCCCAGAGAAGCTGTGGCTGCCCCATCCCTGGCAGTGTTCAAGGCCAGGTTAGACGGTGCTTGAAGCAACCTGCTCGAGTGGAAGGTGTCCCTGCCCATGGCAGGGAGTTGGAACTGGATGAGCTTTAAGGCCCCTTCCAACCAGAACCAGTCTGTGATTCTATGATGCTGGCCCTGTGGTCTGAGCCTGTTTTTCCTACACTTTTAACACAATGCATTGTGAAGTCCGTGTTACACTGGGCTAGAGACACACAGAACCACCCCCATGATCTCTTCAGGAATCAAAGACTGCTGCAGTGAGCCAGCAACCTACACTGGGGTCTCAGGCTGGACGGGCTGGTAGGTCACCTCTGTCCTGTGTACATGGGAGCAGATTCTCACCATCCTGCTTCTGTCCCATAAAAGTCATTGCTCAGGCTCCTACCACAGAGGGAGAGAGAAAAGCCACAAACATCTTCCTGTGTGGCAAGGACAGATAGTGCTGTTGTCTTTATGGCAATTTCTAGTGGCATCAGCACACACCGGGCTTGAAATCTGTTGTGTCTGGGATGAGCAGAGAGATCTTTGCCTGCTGTCTTTGCTGGTAAATTAGCATGTCTTACATTAATTCATCAAATTAAGAGCCTTGCCATAAAGCAGAGAAAACTTGTTGAAAAAAAATCCCCTGTTAAATAATTCGTGCAGTTTTGTTTTGGATACTTCAACCAACAGCATCCCTACGCTGCAGGGAGAGTCAGGAAGGCTCCCTTAGAACAAGGGCCACAGACAGCCAGCGGCTGGGCTTGTACATCCTGCAGCACATGGATGGAGGGGGCTCAGTGCAGTGGCTTCAGGAGGTGTGATGATACACTTAATGTAGGGTATTTATTCCAAATGACAAGTCAGGGCAGTTCTGTGTCTCACACTATTAATGCCTAAGAGCAGAGCATTGGGAGCTGGGGTTTGGCTGGGCTAACATACACTGTATTGTGCTATGCATCCCTGTGTGTGAGTGACTCCACTTAGCCCAGTACAGGCACCATTCATCACCCTGTATCCTCAAGTTTCACCTGCAGCATGGCAATCCCAGGAAGGGCACTTCCCAGGACCCCCCTGCTCACCCCATACCGTAGGTTTGGGGGTTCAGCTGGCTGGGGCTTTGTGGTGCCTCCTTGAGTCAGTCCACTAACCATAGGGGAGGATATGGGGTTGTGCCCCTCCTTGAAACCCAGTTCACCCAGAGCACCTCCAGGACTCCTGTCATCGTAAATAACAGAACCCCTTTGTGCCTTTAGCCTTGTGTTTCTAGACAAGCCACCATGTCCCAGCTTTCCTTACATCCCCCAAGGATCCATTAGCTAATGGATAACTGAGACCTGGTTCTGGAGCAGTGTCTCAGCCCTCACTTGAGATCACATCATGAGGGACATGGTATTTGGCTCCCACCACAAGCACCTGTGGAAGGGGGTCTCTTGAGAAAGAGCCGATGACTCTCATTACCTTCAGTGAGACGCAGTTACAACACAGCAGTGTGATACACACAAATGGCAAACCAGCAAGTCCCTGATATCATCATGGCCCTCCCTTCCCCTGCCATCTCCCTATCAACTAGCAGGCAGATAGCTGAACAATTAGATTTTAAAAAGAGGAAAAAAAAAGGTATTTCTGGATGACTTTCCACCACAGATCTAGCCACAAGTACCTGTGGTGGAGCGACAGCCCCTCTTGTTAACGTTAGTACCAGAGACATGGGGAAAAAGACAAATGCAATACCAGGTTTTAAAGAGAGCCCTGGGACCTGGCAGCTTCAGTACCTGGAAAACTGGGGGAAGCTGTGTTGAGAGAGCAGCATCATCAGCAGGGAGGGAGCAGGGTGGCTCCTGGCAGAAAACAGCACCATCACACAAGCAGCAGTGACCAGCACAGTGATTACCTACTCCATTTAGCAGCATTTTGATGCTAAAGGGCTTCTGACAAAGCCCCTCTCAAAAAGCACTTAAAGCCACTAGGATGTCACAGGAGGAGAGGCAGGATCCTTTAATGCATTAATAACTAGAGGGATGAAAAACCCAAAACCTGTAAGGTTTGGAACAAGCCCCAGTTTTTTGACAGGGGAGAGATGTACACAGGGATCTGCACTGTTCACTGTAGCCAAAAATGGCCTAGGAAACGATGCAGAAGCAAGACAGAGTTTGTAAGTGAGGCATATCAGGACAGTAAAAACTGGAGGAGATTTTACATCTGTGTATGTACGCAGAGAGATATCTTAGATATAGCTTATATATAATAAACATAAACTATACGTATATATTTTATCTTGTGTATGCATAAACCAAAATATAATGTGTATTATTTTAAACATACATACATTATATATACACACACAAGCAAATTTATGCATAACTAACGTCCATCCCCTTTGCTGCAATCTTTCCCTGTGTACGAGGCCTCAGCCCCTCTCACAGGGCAGCTGCAGAGGGATGCAGTCAGTAATGCAACACAGCAGCATGCACGGCTCCATGGGGCAATGACAGCAGAAACATCTCAGCAACAACTTAAATACATTTCTTCAGAGCAAACCGAATACCAAACCTTGAGCTTGGGATCCACTTTGGTCCCAGAAACCAAACCCTCCTGGTCTCTCCTGGGGTATCAGCCTGTTTCCATCCTGGCCACACAGTGCAGGCACATAGCCACCTCCACCAAGACCCACAAAACAGCTCCCAGAAGGGCCCATGAGTGCAGCAAGTGTTTTTAGGGGTCATTACAGAGACCTGGGATGCTGCAGCAATTGGTGCCCTGGAGCTTGAAAAGGTAACAGTTTAAATTCATTTGTTTATTAGCCAATAGCTCAGGCTCTGGTCTATTTCTTTAACAAATTTACGGGGTACTTCAATTGATCTTAAAGTACCTATTGGCCCCTGTTAACTCACAGTGTTCATTAGGATGCACGGGTATAGACAGGAATCTCGTTATGAAATAGGTGTCAGTGGCAAAACACTCCAGACTGCAGGAGAGCAGAGAGCCCACATGGCTTCCAGCTCAAGGGAACAATCCTGCCTTTCCGAAGCTCTTAATGCTTACAAAAAGAAGCAGCAGCACCAGACTAGACCTTCTTAAAGCTGTTGGGATTCAAGCTTTGTGCTCAAGACAGCCTTCACAACTGAATTAAGTCGAAGACACCAACAACCCCCACACTGATTAGCACCAGCATTTGTTTTCTTGTATATTAATAAATTTCTGATGCAAAGAGATATTTTACATACCTGTAAAGCAGCACAAACCAGCTCTCCCTCCTGCACACCATGGGAAGTCCAGCACCCCAACCTTGCTCCCAAGAGATTTATAGAAAAAGGGTGTTTTCCCTTTATCAGAATTCTGAGCTGATTTGAAACACACAACAGCTGAGAGCTCCCATTTAAATCCCTAAGGAAGAGCTGCTAAATGTTTTTCTGGGCTAGAAAAAGAGAGAATCAGAATGTTCCCTTTTGAAGGCTATGTCTATAACAGGTCTGGGAGGCAGTGGATATGTCCAGAGCCTAGCTACCACCTAGTAAATTTAAAAGCTAAGTTCCTCGGAAGAGCTGTGCTGTGTCAGATGTATACATCCAACATAGTAAGAAAAATGGTCTCTTCAGGTTTCTAAAGTCTCCAGACTCAACCTTGAGCTTCCTTCTAGTCCAAAGCTCACTCTCTTGTTGTATCAGTGATCTCTTAACTCCCACAGAGGATGTTAATCCCTCCCAGACCCTGTATCGGGCAGCAGAGACCTGCCTTCTTCACCACATCTCTGAAGTGCTGCCTGCATATCCTGGGGCATCAGCATCTTGTCTACCATCCCAGACCTCAAACACCCACCCCAGCATCCCCTGCTCTGCTGTGCTCCCTCCTCGCTGGGTTGTGACTCTGCAGCAACTCTGCAGCACTGTTGCTCCTCACAACCATCATCACCCCAAGCTAGGCATAGCCTGGGATTTCCTACATGAATCCAGATGCATGTGGAACAGCCTTCCTTTCAACCCAGCGCTGCCACAGAGGCACCTCTTGCCATCCTTTAACAGGGGTAAAAAGCCTGCAGTTCTCCTGTGGTCTCAACAGTGAGAATAAATACTAAGAATCAAGTGTTGCTCTTTTATTTGCTAGCTTACCCACTCTTTCCCTCACATACACTTGAGAACTCCCAGCATTGCTTCACCTCAGGTTGCATTCAGCAGAAGGCTTTAGGTGCTCATTAATTAATACCTAATTGGTGAAGGCCTTTGCTTACAATTCTTATGCAAATTGCTCTCAAATTGTGTTCTGTTTTCAGCTGAGCTGAATCCAAGCACTAAAGAAGCCAGAAGAGAAAAGGCAAATTGAGGAGTATATGTGCAGGTAATAAGGCTTTTCTCTTCCTCAGAGGCTTGACAACAACCTTGGGTCATGTGTACTACAAGCGTAAATTTAGAGATGAGATAAAGAGCTCTGTAATGGTTGAGTCTTGCAGAACATGGGAGTTAAAAGCTGCTCTTGGAAAGAAACTATTGATAAACACTCACTGACGTGTTGGTTATTAATGTGATGTTTTTATATAAACTCTTTCTCCTCTAGGAACATGATGGATTTTTACCACAGGAGGAAAGAAGAGCTTTTCATGTATAATTTAATCATTATGTATGTGCCTGGTATTAACGCCACATTTGACAAAGCCAAAGTCTAGTGTGATCTGGTTTTAATTTGGGCTCCTTATTACAGTTTGTTGTAGCTGCCTAATTGAAGTTTTTCAGGAAAGTAATCAGCATTATTACCATAGTGAGCTCAGTTTAATAAGAAGGTAATTTTGCAGTTTGTTTTCATTAATTAGGCAAAACCCCATAAAATCCACACAGTGGCATATAAGCCCAGGGAAGCTGTGAGACCAGCTGTGGCATGCAAGGAAAGATGAAATTTACCTGATGATGTTCTGCCCTCAATGTGGTTTTCACCCCTGCAGCTTTAGAAAAGCAAACTCTGTCATACAATGCTTAACCTGGATGTCTCTACTAGGGCATGCTGTCTCCAAACAAAACCTAAAAGCGCATTGTGAAGGATGGAGGCAGGACAGCTACATCAAGAGATGTGGGAAGTGAGTCAATGTCTATACACAGGCTTCCTCCAACCGACCCAGGTGTCAGAGTAAACCAATCTCATTCTGCTGTGAAAAGGAATCAAAGTAATAGTGGGAGGGCTCTCTGGGCCATCTCTGAAAAATGAAAGGTCTCTGGGCTGGACTGTAGATCTTTCTACATGTCCCCACTGTAAGAATACTGGGACGATTTCTAGTACTAACCAGCTTTGTTGTTCAAACTCAAGCAGAGACCAAGCACACACCAATTTATCCAAAGAGCTGTCCTAACTCTGGCTGCCTTTCCAGAGAGCTTGTATTTAGTTCTGTAACAGTGATTAATGCTTAGCAAGCCACGCACTAATCACGTGCAGCAAAGCAAGACTTTCACCAAAGATCATTTACTGTGATGCTTGTTCTCCTTTGCTCTGATGATGCTAGGGTACCCAGAGGCCAACTAGCTGCTGCGTTGCAAGGATGGAAGAGCTCCTGGTATCCTGTACGTCGCTTATTGATCATCTCAGGACAAGCAGGGATTGATTTTGCCCACTGTTGAACCTCTGGATCTGTTTGGGCTGCTGGTTTTACTGTGGGGTTACAAACATGCCCGCTTGAGGAGCTGCTTCCCTCCACTGGAGAGCTGCTGACCTGTCACTGATTTCAGCAGCCCTCTCACAGGAGTATGTGCTGTGGTTTGCGTTCCTCTCAACATCAAAATCCAGCAGACAGCAACAGAGAAAGCTGGGTCATGGCAAGGGGGATGAAACAGAGGAAATCACAAATGGAAACTGTTTCCTTGGCTCCAGGGGTTGCATTATGGGTGTCAGAAGGGGCTGCACCTTGTGATGCCATCTTGTGAGGGGCCATCACTTACACGGGATCCCTGCCTGCCTAGAGGCCCTTGGTACTCAAGGTCCTTTTTGAGACTCAGTGGCAAGCCATTACATATTCACTATAGAGCCCAGCCTGAATTTTGTCACAGAGGAACCAAGCACCACCTATGATTCTCTGCACAGCAGAGCCTTTCCAAGTTGGTCTTTCTGGGACTCCTGAATGGGAAGAACAATGATCGAGGCACTGCACCAGCTATGCACCACCAGCCTCTGCTACAGGCACCCAGTGCTGAGCTTGGGTCAATCCTATATGTTTCTTTGTGTTCAGTTTGGAGGATCACAGTTCAGCTCCTCTGTATGTGCTGGATGCTGGGACTGAGTCTCGTGATGGCTATGCATTGCTTCAACTCACTCCTACAATAACAATAAAGGCTAAGTTCTGTGGCTCTGAATCTGTCTAACCTAATGGCTGTTTTGTGCAGTTGGGGATTAGAGGGACAGCCTGATATATGTGTCTGCTGAATATCATTTGCTGTTTACCTTTCCTGGAGGAGGGCTCAGATCTAGGACCATAACACTTGCAGGGTGAGGGAACAGCAGATGAACAAAGCAAGAAGACAGAGCTTCATGGAAACCTTGTAAACCACCAACTGCAGTAAAAGTCAAGGCAGGAATTAAAAGCTGTCGGTTCAGAAAGACATAAACCCACCACCTTTTCTACCTTTTCTTTATCTGGATTCCCTGGCTGAGCTTGGAACAGATTTTCTGTTTTCCAGGAGGTGTTTCACAGTATGTGCTGTGGTTTGCGTTCCTTTGAGGCACACAAACCGTCGCACTTTGGAGAGAACGTAACTCTGAGACAAAGCCTTTCATCTGTTCTGTAGTGACCTCCTGAGGGGATGCTGCACGTAGTATCTTTGTTAGTCATCCCAACACTCCTTTAGAAGGCTTTCTTACCGTGTAGCCACAGTTTTATTGCTACCTTGGCAGGCTACGATGCAAACCTCTACCTCTACGTGCAAAGTGACCTGTTGCAATAACCACTAGAGTGGATGTAGCAAGAAGCTTTCCCAGACCACGACACTTGGAAGTACACACACATACTTACAAAGTCTGTGCAAGCACAGCAAGGTTTATTTTACATGAAAAAGCAACACAGCACTTACTTTGAGGGAGGAGAAGGAGACAGGCACAATGTGTCAGACTGCAAGACATCCTCAGCATTCATGCTCCAGTGCACCAGACAGGTCTTACTGAAGGTGCAGTAACAGAGAGACAGTCAGGGAGCGTATTTCTCTTTCCTGAAAGATTTACACATGATTGCACACACAGCATGTGTGGCCATAGGCCCCCAGCAGAAAGCTCGACGTGCAAGTCAGTGTCTGGATGTGAAAGCTCCCCTGCAATCTGGGAGAGCACCTTAGGCTGAAGCCAGATATTCAAAACCTCCAAGTGCAGCAGGCCACAGAGTTAAGGCCAGATAGGGTGTAAGAAGCCACGGGCAGAAGCTGTAAGTGTGCTGTAAGCATGAGAATGAACCTGCCTTCCTGAGCTGATACTGGGAAATGGAAGCTGAAGATCAGAGGCTGGAGTTCTACTTGACCCCCATTTCTCCTCTGGCAGTCATTTGGAAGCTCACATAACTGCAGAGGTGATTCAGACTTTTCAGAACAGAACTTTAAGCTTACATGAAAAGTCTGCAGAGCCTCCCAAGGGTGGTTATTCACACCTGGACAGTGTAGCTGCACAAATCCCAACCCGAGCCCATAGAGGTCAGGTTTTGACTAGCTGCTCTCCATCCTGCCTTCACTTCCAGGGGGTACCAGATACTGATGCAATGTTCACACATGCTGAGGCAGAGGAGCCTGCAGATTTCATCAGTTTATCTGCCTGCTCAACTCCTTAGCACTTGTGTGGGCTCTGCTATGAGAAATCAATGATGAATTCCCATCGCTTCCAGTAGGAGCAAGCTAGGAACAAAATAAAGCACAACAGTAGCCTTTTAAGCAAGCTTTTAGTCAGCTCCCTGAGGATGCAGCCAGACATACTGTCTATGCCAGATCAGCTTCAAAGCTGTTAGTTGAGAGTGCTCAGAGCAGCCACAGCCTGAGCTAATAATAAAAATGCATCTTCCACAGCCGAGCTCAAACTTCTGCCTACTCCTAACTATAGGAGGATGCTCTTCCAAGTGCGTCCTTCTGCTTTTGAGCATTGGGCAGGACTTTCAAGGACTGATGCAGATCAAGCCTTGCATATCCCATTCATTTTGTTCAGGAGCTCTTGTAGAAACCATCAAAGTGACTCTTGGAAAACCATGGACTTCTGTGCAAGGAGCCCAGTGTAGATTGACATCCAGTTCCAGCTCTGCTACATGTGCTGAGCAAGGCAGTTGGTTTTATTGTGCACCACTGATCCCTTCCCTACTATCTGTATATCTTTGCTATTGAGTTGCTCAGGAATTGCTTCTTACTTTGGATTTGCACTGCGCTTAGCTGAAGGGGCTTTTGATGGAAGCCAGGGATTTAGGATGCTAGCTCACAGCACACTGTGCTACAAGAAAAAAAGTTTGCATATGATGAAATGACAGTGAACGGATCTGATAAAAGGCTCTTAAGTCATTAATTCAAGCCCTGCAAAATTAAGAAACATTTTAGCAATAGCAGAAACTGCGTTAGGGCCTTATCAATTTCAAAGAACTCTTTCTTAATTGTCTTCACAATATTGCTCCTTTTGGCTATTTGTTGTAAAGGGGTATTAGGAAATTTATACTTTCAGAGTCACCAGTGGCTCCCAAACAAGATTTTCAGGGCTCTGCCTTTCCCATTACTTCAGTAATGGGAAAGCCTTCCAGGGATTTTCATTCCATCTTTTTACCCCAGAAAAGGGACATCAGCTGATTTTCTGAAGCTTTCAGAGATCATCTACCTAGAGAAGAAAAGGGACTGAGCAACACTAGGGACACTTCATCAATATGAAGCTGTGATACCTGCATGGATAAGGCTACCAGATTAAGTCCTCATTTTGATCCAGGCTGCGTGGTCAAGGTCAGCTTCCTCAGAGGACACAAGCCCAGAAGGGATGGTCTCCAGGGGAGGTTTGCCCTCCTCATCCATCGCTGTGCTCCCATATCCCGTCTCTGGGAGCTTTGATGTGCCCCTCATGGGGTCAGCCATCCTCACAACACAGGTTCACCAGTCCCTCAGTGCAAGGTTTGTGGGAGAGATGTGTCTATGACCAAGCAAATGGCTGCTTGTGGGTTCTGTCATTTCTTGCCAGAGGTTTGATACTGCTATTCTTGCACTCACCATCAGAGCAAGGGACTTGGTTGATACGAGGTTTTATTTGTAGGAGGGCCATTTGTGAATGTTTAGCCATGTCCTGGCTGAGGCCAAGCCTCGTGGAGCAGCACCTTAGCTACTGAGCTTTGTTTCAAACTGCACAGCATCCATTTGCATTTCTTCTCTCAGCTCCATCCAATACAGCACAAAAAAACAACCCATCTTTCTCAAAAGAACTGGCTGCTGGCCTCCTGCTGCCTTTTCTTTGCACCAAAATCCATTACAAAGCATCCTCTTAGCTTCTGGGAACACTGAGAGCCTTTTTATGTCAAGAAGTTAAATCTTGTTACTCAGCTGGCAATAATTCCCCTCATTTAACACCAATGCTTTTGATCCCTTCCTCTTAAAAAAATTATGCACCAAAGCTAAATCATTTGTCTTCTCCTTTCCAGACAAGGAAGAAGAGACAAGGAAAATGGTTGCAATGTCTCGCTGGCTCACTCAGCTGTCTTAGTAGAGGCTTGTTAAATTCTTACAGAAGACATCCTATTCCCGGCATAAGAGAACACTTTTTGTGCATCAAAGGGATGTCATTGGGCTAAATGTTAGGTCTGAGCTGGGATCTCTTAGCTAGGAGTCAAAACAAAGATTAGGATGGTGAACATTTAATACTGAGGCTCTGGCATTCACCAAGCCCATGGCTGGGTACCCAATTATCACTCAGCTCCAATACAAATACATTATTGGCCACGTTTATTCCTCACCATCATTAGTCTGGGCCACTCTTATCTTATCTGGTTTGTCCTCTTCACAGTCTGATGAAACAACAGGCTCAGCTGACTGACATGTTTAACTAAACCATCCCTTCAATGCTGGTGCAAGCACAGCACTGCCAAAGCAGCACTGCAAATGCTGGACCTGAAATTCCTCCCATGGCGATCACTCAATGAAAAGGTGAGCTGGAAGAGGAAATAAACACACATAAATACTTCTCTCAGGAGGGTCAGTGATGGGTTGCAAATCATATAGGATGAAGTCATTATTTACTGAAGGCTGTAATAGATTTGTGCTTGCTACCAATTGTGAAACCCATCCCTGGTATCACTCTCTCAGGGCTGGGGTTACAAAGTCCTGGGAAGCTGACTGGCCATGACGTGAATGCTGTGTCCTGAAGAGAGATGGAGCTGCATGTTTTTGAGGCAGTTTCCCCCCATCATCTCCCCACAATGGGGTGGGAGATGGAGAGGTCTGGGAGAGCACAGGCTGCCTTTCCCCAGCATTAAGCTGGGCTAGGGGCGACACCCTGATGGTAACTGGTGTTGGGGCCTCAGGACCCACTGAGATCCAGTCAGCACGCCATCCCAGAGCATGTACATGAAGCCCTTAGCACCAGCATTTCACTCCATGGATCATTTGTATAGAGGAGTGAGATCAGCCAGGTTTGGACAAGACTTTATTCCGTATAAAGGGATCAGCACAGAGTATCCAGGCGCTCAGTGTTATCTCTGCTTGTGCTTCATGCCTGCTTTCCTTATGAAGCAACAAGCCCTTTCTTCTCCTAAAGCACTGCTCATTTTGTGGTTTTCATGTTTCTGATCTGCTGCAGCAGGTCAGACATTAGAGTGAGGCTGACTAACAAGATCATGAAGTCTTCAAAATCAATTTTGTTCTCTGGCTCCTCATCCAGGGCAGAAATGATTTCCTGGTATTTTGGTTTGTTTTCTTGGCCCTATGGAGGATTTTAAATGGGAAAAAAAGAAGAAAAAAGAAATTAAAAGAATATTAAGAAGTTCCTTTTTTATTGCATCAGACAAAAAGACACCTATATAAAAATCTGTGTATTTTCCTATATTCCCATTCAGGTTTTTATGCCCACATTCATATTAGTTTTTCTAAAGGTATCCCAAGAAACTCAAACAGAAATATTATTGTAATCAGACAGGAGAAAAACTGGTCCTAAAAGGTTTCCACCTGAACCCAGAATACATCTTTAAAGACACCTCATCATAGCTGAAAATCTGGCAGGAATGATGCTGCAGCAAGTAACTGCTGGGAAGAATAGAATCCTGTGTCTTGATGAAACCAACACACCCTCCTACCTTCATATTCAAGGTATTTCTCATATATATATATTGTGAACACCTCAGAAACTGTTGATTTTACATACATAACTTCAGTAGCTTCTATTCTCTGCCCTGTTAGACATTACTGTTGAAATGGAAGGGATTATTAACAAGTATGTATCGTGTCTGTAATTCATATTTCTTTACACATAAAAGAAACAAAAAAGCTACAGGATTTATTTTTTTAGCTTAATAATCTCCAAAACATCACAAACTCCAGATTTGATTGGCTATTGAAATTTTCACATCATTTTCCATAAGGAACCTATTTTCTAACCCACTGCCAATTCCCCCTTCCCAACTGGTCACATTGTTATTCTTGGAAGCAAAGGTATTGTCAAGAATGTCCTAAACATCTCATTTACTGAGTTGAGCTCTTTTTACTAGTCCTGCGTTGTTTTTCCTACCACCTTGAACACTGCCAGGGATGAAACATTCACCGCTTCTCTGGGCAGCCTGTTCCAGGGCCTCGCCACCTCACAGGAAAGAGCTTCTTACTTATATCTAACCTGAGTACCAGTATAGCTGTTTCCCACCATACTCAACTGCCATAAACACCCCGGGTGGGTGACTGATGGAGAGGTGCTTTCTGCTCCCTTACTCCCAGCAGTCCCACCAGCAACCATAGTGTTGCAGCTCTGCAGCACTGGGCTGGCTCTCCTGGTACCAGCCCAGTGCTCTGGCAGACTACCGAACACCTCATTAAATGCCATGGGATGACAGGACGAGGGGGAATGGCTTTAAACTAGAATAGGGTAGATTTAAAATAGATCTTAGGCAGAAGCTCTTCCCTGTGAGGGTGCTGAGGCGCTGGCACAGGGTGCCCAGAGAAGCTGTGGCTGCCCCATCCCTGGCAGTGTTCAAGGCCAGGTTGGACACAGGGGCTTGGAGCAAGCTGCTCTAGTGGAAGGTGTCCCTGCCCGTGGCAGGGGTTGGAACTGGATGAGCTTTAAGGTCCCTTCCAATCCAAACTATTCTGTGATTCTAGGATGGTTTCTTCTCTTCATAAATACAGTCTCTTGTCATTATCTGAGGTTTTTTGTTTTGTTTTTCTCCCCAAAATCCATATTTTCTTTTAAGAAAACCCCACAAACAAGCACATCAATTTATTGTGCCTCTCCTCCTTTAGCCTTGTGTTAGGTCCAGTATCAGCATAAAAGAGCTAATTCACTAGCAGTGTTCATACTAAATCACTGAAGTCTCACTTGACGTTGCCTCATGGAGTGATACCCAGGTGCAGAACAGAGCCTGAGGTGCCATTTCTGCACCCAAATCACCCAGCCAGTGCCACCCCACCGCCCCCCTCTTGCCCACAGTTCCCCTCACCTGTATGAAACCCCCAAACTGGGTTTGCAGCAAGCTTTTTGTTTCACCTTTGCTGAGCTTGCCCTCCGGATCAGCAGAGTTGTTATACACCAAAGCCAGTGTAGCGAAAGCTTTCTCAAGGTCTGAGCCTTTTCCTAGAGCTGGGGGGGGGAAGTTATCAGACTATCAGAAAAAGTGGCATTATAATTTAAAGGAATCTGTCAGAACCATCCTGAGTGGGAGGGAATCTGTGCAGTTTACAGTTAATGAGACTGAAACTGTTTATACCCACAGAGGACCTGGTCCAGATTTTATTTGGAGTGGGACAGCAACACACCTCATATCCCATGGAAACACAGCCTGAGAGGAAGCTTTCGGGGCAGTAATGCAGGGTGACACATGAGACCCATCAAGTCTATTCCTGCCTCTCTTATCTTGCATCAGCTGAGGGTTTGTGTGGCCTCTGCAGCTCTGCTAAATCACCAGATTTACTGGCTGAAGAAGACCTGAACCCAAAAAGGCAATGAATCGATCTCCTTACCTTTTATTGATGCCAGCTGCTTGGCTATGGGTATGCTGGTAGGGAGAGAGAAGAGAGGCACAGTTATCACCTGGTGAACTGTGTGCATATACAGTTTCTCCATGAGTAAGCTCACTCATTTCTGTTTCATTTAATCCCCCAGAAACTCAGGGCTTCCCAAGGGAGACCAGCTTTTCTTCACAACTGAAAGGAAAATGGTCTTTACAAGCAGCACTCAGCATCACACAACTCCTAATTCCTCACCTAAGCAAGGAGCCTGAAGTTGTTATTGAAGGTGCTTATTAAATAATTTTCAGAGAGGGGCATTGCAACATCCTTTAAACAATTTCTTTAGAACTTGAAAGAGCTGCTCAGTTTTAAGCCTGTCCCCAGGGAAGAACAGAGGGGTCTATCAGCCCCTGCTCACCAGTGCTCCCAGTTTGGAGCAGACATGCAGCTTTTATTTCCAGCAGGACTTACATCCGTGAGCAGCACCTCCCTGCTTCCTATTAAAACATAGAGCCTGCTTACTTCAGCTAAAGGGCTAGAAATAATTACAGAGCAGCCAACACACAGTGGAAGATTTTGCTTGTAATAGAGGCAAATACATCCAGATAATGAACTTCAAGTCAAATGGCAGATCACCTGAGATGCAAAGAGCAAAATGATGACTTACCACTTGGACATATCTGCTGCAGCCAAAGGGCTCTTTTTGGTAGATGCAGGAGCTGGGTTATTGTCCAAGCACTGCTTTGTGTTGGAGACGCTGGCTCTGCAGCCACACATCTTGAGGCCAGGGTGTTTGTGATCTCTAAGCAACTTGAGTAATAGCAAGCAGGTGAATTCAAGCTCTACCTTGTGGAAGCTTGCAGCCCTGCCTTATCAATAATGGAAACACAACCTGGTGATCATGGAGCTGGTTAAACACATGGGTCTAAAGCAGCCCCTGCTGACAAGTAGCATGGCTTTGATTTGATGTGAGAATTTGACAGAAACAAGCCAAATTAATGGAACCTGAATCCTCTTAGATCTGTAGGGATGTAACTGCATCGGGAATAACTTAAGAATCTGAATCCATTGAGCTATACACATTATCATTTCAGTGGGAAATGTTTCTAGCGTGGGCTAATGTAACTTGCCCAAAGCTATAAAGTGAGTTGTTCCAATAGATAGTCAGAAATCCCATTTCCTGACCCAGCATTTATCCCAGGTGAGCACGCTCCTGCTCTAATATTTATTCCCCAATGCAGAGCAAAGAGATCTGTTCTTCCTCTGAACCTCTTGCAAAGCAGCATCCAGCACAGAGCCTCTGCTTTGGTTTCTGTGTGAGTGGTTACTACCTGCTTCCAAAAGCAGCACAGAGCCATATGGCAGAGCAGTCGCATGTTGAGGAACTGGAAGAGCTCTGATGAACTTTGTTATTTGTTGGCAGGGATATTGCTTTTAGAAAACACACATCTTGTCTCACTGCCTATCTCCATGCACGGAAACCCAGAGGTGTCTAGATGGGATAACTTGAATCTAAAAGACCAAGCAGCCCTTCTAATCCCAGGGTGGTCTGTTAATAGGTAGTGACTTCAACTGCCTCACCCAGCTCATCATTCCTGGTGAAAGAATACAATGCTGACGCTAAAACTACCCAGGATGAGACTTTATGTAACAGGACATGCAAAGGAGACTGCAACAGATGGCCTGGAGAATTAAAATGTTTTCCTCAGTTAGTAGAAGCTAAATTACTGAAGACTAATGAATAAGGATGTTCACCACCTTACTGTTCCTGGATTTTAATTATCTTAAAAAGCATGGGAAAAGAGAACCTTTAATTTTCCATCTAAGAGTGTCATTACTCAAACAATTCAGAGCCTTTTTCTGAGAGGTTTAAGCTGTCTTAGATCTCTAGTGCATTCTTTAGGACTGGCTCATGAATAAAACAGAGCCTGTAATTGCAATGACGTAGCCAAAACACATATAATCAATGCTCATTATCCCATCAATTAACACACTAAAATTAAACAAGAATTCAGGCTTAGTAATCTGCCATCAGCTAGGAAAAAAAAAAGAGAGAGTCTTGATATCATGTTGAAGTGATAATTCCCTTTCACATCTGTTGAACCATACAAGGAGGCATGAAAAGCCTTACATCCTGCTTAATCCGCAGGATGGTGGTGGTTGATCTTAGCGTCCAAGGTAAAAATGAGAATGAGAGGCAGTCTCTGCTGCATGTTTATCAGCTACAAGCAGTGCTGTGAGCTGGCTGCAAACCCAACCCTCTGTGTTTTGGGCTTTTTCCACTGTACATCAGATTTCAGCTCACAGCCTTTTTAATCTAACCGACTCCTGAGAACCTGAGCTCTAAACCAGATGATTTGCTTTGCTTAGGTAGTAACAAGTTCAAACAAGCCCAAGGTGCATTATCCCTCTAGAATACACTAATCAACGTATGCAGGAGTGTTAGTGCCTAAAAGATAAAGAGTAGCATGAGGATAACCCTTGCCTTTGCAGATATCAGCTTCAGAGATGGCAAGATTTTGGCTGTATGTGTTGCTTGAGTATTCTGGTCAGCAAGGTGTGCAGGGAGCCAGGCCATCTGCTCTGTATCTATTTTTATACACACTATTTATGTTTGAAATATCCAGGTGATTTTATTGGTCAATTTTTAGCATGTTTCACACATTAACAATATTGTCTGCCCCAAATAAGCAACCTGACGCCTAAAACTGCAAAACCTTTACGGGCAGTTCACTTAAAATAATTGCTGCTACAAAAAGCTTCAGCCTCTGCTTCACTTTTGATATTTCCCCACAGTTTTCTCACTCTTTTTAGAGTACTTTGTGCAATTCAGTAAGTCTTATGTTGTGAAACAGTTGTGTGTGATGGAGCCCTGGCTCCCTTAGAGATGACCCTACAGCACTGGGCAGGTATGGGCATGCCCAGGGCAGGAGGCACAGAGACACAAGCGAATTCCTAAACCAGGAGTTCCAGTCACACTGTTAACCGCCCAGACTGCATTCCTTCAGCTGACCCTTCAGCAGATGCAGAAGTGATGCTAACTTGAACGCAGGGAGGGAAAACACTTCCATCCCTGGCAGTGCTCAAGGCCAGGTTGGACAGGGCTTGGAGCAACCTGCTCTAATGGAAGGTGTCCCTGCCCATGCAGGGGGTTGGAACTGGATGAACTTTAACGTCCCTTCCAACCAGAACCAGTTTGTGATTCTATGATGGTTCTCTGCATATCTTGATTTCTTTGTGACCAGAATATGGTCGTTTTCATCTTCCGTGATATGTGTACTTTTTTCCAAAGAGCCAAGACTGAGAAGCCCCCCACATCGTCTTAGCCCAAAACAGAACCGGCTGTCACAGCCTAATACCACTTTCCTTTATGCTCCATCCCTGTGAAATCAGTTACTTAACATGGGAAAAGCTAGCAGAAACAGCAGGTCTAATGTCCTCGCTGCGGCTGGTCTCAACAACAGCCACAGCCTTTGGTACCCCGACTGGGGAGGGACCTTCTTCTCTTCTGCATGGTGGCATGCAAAGAGGAGACACAACCAGCACAGGTCAACGGAGGATTTAACCAGCTGTAGGGATTAATATCCCTGCTGCTGCAACAAGCAGTCTGCTTTCCACAAATCTAAGTGAACAAATGGTCACTGTACCCCTCTGGTCACAGAGCCCAGCTGGCTCCTGCTCTCCCGTCACTGGTTTACCCATGTTAACGTACTGCCAAGCATCGTGAGGAGGCGGATAAATAAAATCAGAGTGTTTCCTAGTCATTTGTTTCTCCATCACCATGCCTTTGGGGTGGATGCTGCTGCTGCTGCTTCCATTCATGCTGGGGTAGCTTAAGTGATGATCTGTGTGTCACAGGAATACTTTCCTCTTGCACATCACCATTTTATAAAGAATATCTCTTCGTAGTCAATTTGATTTTGCCCAGGGGTGAAATCTGCACCAATGTTTACCTGCCTCAGTCAGGCTGGGTGCAGTTCGGTGACTGGTGCCTGATGATGAAGCTGGGACCAGCGCTTCTCTGGGTAATGCCAAATGCTGGCATGCTCAATGGGTCTGTGCAGGGGTTGAGGTGAGGGGAAGACCTGGCTGGGAGGCACAGATGGGTCAGCCCATGTCCCCTTCCACACTCATACGAGATAGCTCAGACTGACATTTACCTCTAGGGGTCATGGATGATTGAAATATGAATCCTATTGCTGAAAAAAGAGCAGGTAAAATGTCGTTTAAGAAAAGCCACTAGAACTGGTCTCTCTGCAGGGAAACATCATGTGGCATCTCTTATCTAGGCATTTTTCAGACATGGTACAGCACTTTGGCCAAAATATGCTCGTGCCTCGTATGAGGGCTGTCAGGGAGCACAGTGGCTGTGGGGATCCCCTGTGTGCAAGCACCCAGCTCTTCCAGTTTCTATAACAAGGATGAGCCCAGTGTTCTTGGTATAGTATTCATTTTCAGAAGGAGGCCTGAAAATACACTAAAAGAATATTTGAGCAATGTTTATTACAGGACTTTTAGACTTTAAAAAGACAGTTATAAAACCCTAAAATGTTATTAAAGAAGGACACAACAAGAAAAAATGAAGAAATGAAACTGGTAGATAAATGCAATAAATGGGGGTGCATTCCTGCTGAGCTATTAAAATTTCACATTGAAATGCTAAGGTCTCCATACTAAGGATGTATGGCATTGACAAATGATGGGATGATCAGCACCAGATATTAATACTATCCATTCACATTCATAAAGATTTTGACTCATATCTGGCTTAAAACTAGTAGACAGAGGACTAAATGCTTATGATATGATACGGCATAATAGGGGAAGAACTTTTCCAGAAAGGATGGAACAATACATGGTACTTTCTACTCAGTATTTCTTCATCTGTCTGCAACATTAATTGTGAAACTCTGGAGATGATGTCAGGAGCAGACTACATGCAGGTGCAATGTGGGTTGCATGCGACTGCCTCTGTCATCAGTACATCAGCATTCAGCCAAGAATACTTCAGGGCTAGAGCCTGAATTGCTCATTCAAATTGAGAGCACATACAGGTTGGAAATAATTAACCTAATCAGGTCAGGCAACTGCAATATGAATTCATGCAACAGGAGCACAAACTTCCTCCGAGTCCCGGCCATCACTGAGGCTCTGTTATGGGTGGTTCAACTGCCACGGTGAAGGAGATTTAATCAGGAAAGTATTGCACGATAAGAAAATACCTTGTCTAGTGAAGGCACAGCCCTGCGGGCTGGATTTGCATTTGAACTTCTCCTTGGGTCCTTGACGTGCTGGGCAGGGAACAAAGCAGGCTGCAAAACCACTGCGTACCCAGAGTCGTGCTCCCTGCTCTCCCCACAAAGGGTATGATGCTGCAGCTTTGCAAAGTGCATCCCTTCCCAGGCAAAAGCAGTAGGGAAACCCTAAGCTGAAATGTGAGCATGATTCCTCTTGCTTGGCTTCTGAGTCACCTGGAGAGAAAGTCCTGTGCTTCCACTTCCTCTGCCACACTCTCAGGGGTACCTGAGAGTACACAGCTCTCCACATCTCTACACTTGATAATGCAAATACGCTCCCATCCTGGGTAGCTGAGAAATGGGCTATAAAGAGAAACACATGGGAAAACAGGAGGGACAGCACACAAGATCAAGGAACGTGTTTTTTTTTCTCCCAGGCTGACCTAGTTATTCAACTAACTGGCAGAGATACACACTAATGATGAAGTGGGAAAGCAATCAGCCTGCCAGCAGCAGTTTCACAGAGGATGCTCAAGTGTACTTAGCTATTTGTCTTAAGCCCAGGAAACATCAAATACAGGCTTTTCCATCTTGCAGCTCAACACTTTGCTCTACAGTCACTATTTCTGGTTCAAATAAACCTCCAATTTCCCAGTGATTGCCAAAGGATGTGATAAGAGTTGAATCCAGGAGAACACAGAGGAAACATTCAGATACACTTTCTTATATAACACAGGCGAGTGCATGCATCATTTTTGTTCTCACTGTTGTTACTGTAATATACTATATTATTATGAGAAGCTACGGGTGAAGAGATTTTTCATCATTCCTAATTCAGACTGAAGACTATAGCACCCAAAGTATAACAACCAGCTCAATTGTTCTGCTTGGCATCAAGGAGCTGAGGAACCTGTGAAGATGTGAGTAAAGCAAAGGGCAAGTCTCCCATGAAAACAAGTGCCTTTTTAACTACTTTTGTCAACTTTTCGACCAGCTGTGCCATTCATGAGAAAATCTTAGATTTGGAGTTACACAAATAATACCCCAAATAAGTAATTCTGGCCCTTATCTTGTGTTAGAAACTGCCCTTTCTCCAGGGGTGTCAGCTCCTAAGGGTTTGAAAGTTGCAGTTCCTGTGCTCACAGAGTTACACAAGAATTTCAGCTTGTTTGAAATGCAGGAATAAACCTAAGCAAAACTCAAGTTTCTAACTCTCAGCATTGCATAGGACAGTCTGGAAAGGGGACCATGTTGATTTGGGTGGAAAAGCTCATGAAGAGAAAGCCAGTTGACACAAAACCCTCTATTTCTAGTGGGGAGGCTTAGATAAACCTTGGGATATTCCTTATTAACTAATAGAAAGTGGATTTAAAAGAAAAATAGTGAGACTATCTGGAGCACACGTTCCATCCCCATCCCTGAACCCACACAGATTTCATTTTCTCCTGGCTTACTTTCATCAAACTTTACCAAAACCTAAAAAAAACAAATAATAAAAGAACTGAGACCCAGAATTATTTTGCCATTGACCTAGAGAACTGTATTTGCTCCCATTTGGAATACCAGGACATTGAGACATTCCAATATATATAGTTTGTCCTCTCTTAAGCGGAAACATGGCTTTCCAGCAATACACAGAAGTGGGATACTTAAGCACAGTGCTAGGCTAGTCTTACTGACAGGTAAAAACAGATTTAAAGAGGCAGGTAGGTATTAAATTGAACAGTTTTAATTATTCTGTATTCAACTTATGATGCTGACATTTAATGACCGGTGTCCGTAGAAGTGTTGTACTCCATTGTACATTAAAACAATCTTCATTAAAGTGTTGGAAAACAGCAAGAATATGACCAATAAGGTCAAGCACAGGAACAGTTATCTATATTTAATAGTTATCTTAGTTATTTTGCAGAGACATTTTAATATTAACATACTCTGAAAACATGCATTGTATGCAATAACTTTATTAGGATCAAATAGATATCACAATATAGATTCATCCACCGAGTAGCCATAAATTGGTTACAACAATCATGGAAGAGACTAAGCTGTTTTAAGCTAAGATGCTTTCAACATTACAGCTCATACAATAAGATTATATACTGATACACTTTGATTTAGAAATGCAGATGATCAGTTTTGGTTAGTATATTGTGCTTCAGGCTTTCATTTGTGTCAACGTGTCTCATAAGCTGTAGTGAGGAAGGGATGAATTTCCCAGGGAGAAATCCAAATGGGCTACAATTCTGGCTTTGGCTATTTTAGGATGAGTTCCTGGATTATTTGGTCAGTCCAGTTACATTCTGCAGTAGCACCAAGCTAATGCTCAGAGCAGCAACCTAACAGAGGGAGATCTGACAATCTTCAAACATGGATAGAAAGGTTTTGATATTATAAGAGGGCATAAAGGAATATTTATGGTTTCTAAGGTCACAACAATACATGTGATTTGCATGTTTTGCTGTATTAAGCCACAGGGCATTTTCACATAGATTTGTATACTGATATCTGCACCTCTGTTATCTTAATTAAATAGATACCTTTGTAAACATATAACACAGTTACTTGGTCCTTAATTCTCCACAGCTCACATTAAAAGAGTCACAAAACATCCATAGAAATAGTGATTTTATAGAATGAATACTTAGCTGAGTTAAATGGAATAAACATTGGTCAGGTACCATATATACTACTGAATGCTATTTCAAGGAAAAACATTTTAGTTACAAAGCATTCAGAACTTGGGTAAGCCATATATTCAACTCTGCAAAATATATATAAAAGATGCATACTTGTTTTAAACATACATTTAACAAAATGTAGTGGCAGAAGTCGAGAAGTTCCATTTACACAGTCCAGACATTTGGTAGTATGAAAATGCTTATCCATGCACTGAATTACAGATGTCTCAGATAACTGAAATAATAGTGCAATCTTCTGAACCCAAAAGGTATAACCAAAACAAACGCTCTGAAGAGTCACAAACAGGCATTTTTGAGAGTTTAGGTGCAATGTTACATGCATGGATATACAGAATAATCTGTAGAAATAATAGTAAAACACTCTTGTTTTTCACCAAAATGCAGAAGGAAATTCAGTTTTATTATGCATATTAAATACTACAGACTTGAGGCTACAAAATGCTTCTACCATCTCAACACATACAAAACTACCATAAAGTTATCTCTACAGTACATACTACAAGACTGACTTCAGGTCACCACCAGCGATGAGCATATGCCTTATCTGGCTAGTCAGGGTTAGAAAAGGCCATCTCCAGCCCACTGGCCACCTCAGGAAGTAGGCTTAGACCTTCCATCAACATTAAACACCATGTTGTAGTATTAATTTATGTAAAACCCATAAAAACCTGGGACCACTGAAACTTGAGACCTTTTAAACTCTCTACACATGAGGGATACAAGAGCTTGTTCTGTGTGAACCCTATATTTGATTAGCGAAGGAGGTTGGCCCGCTCTGCCCATAGCTCTGGGACTGACCATATTCACCCACCTGGCTGTAGGAGCCTGGCTGGTTGTAGCCACCAGCCGGCCCATAGCTGTCTTGGTTGTAGCCACCTTGGTTATAGCCGCTGGATTGCTTCTCCATGGTGTCCTGAGCATGCCGCTGGCCTGAGGAATGCCAGCCTGTCTCCTTAAACACAAACCAAATGTTGCCTGCCCAGAGGATAAAGTTCAAGAAGCCAAAGACCTAAGAGGGAAGAAGAGGAGCTGGTCACCCAACAGCCAGGGTCTCACAGCCCAGCCTAGTGTTATGGACCCTGCACCATCCTGGGAGAAGTAAGTGCTGCTCCGAGTTCATCCTTTGCCCAAAACATGCTGGAAAATCTTTTTCAGCTTTGGAGCAATTCCCAAATTCACCTCCCTTAACTGTATCTTACAAGGGGTTTGGTTTCCTCTTTGTTTCCATAAAAAAAGTTGAGTTTTTAGGCCAAATATTTTTACATTTGTAAACGTTATCTAGTTCAAAGAAACTATGGAAAGATAAAATAGAAGGAAAATAACTTTAAAGCGAGATATTAATCGATCAGCTGCCTGCAGGGGCTTGTTGTGAGTGTTTTCTTTTTAAACCTTCTGAAGATCAATTTTTTGTTGATTTTCAAGGATTTAGAACATTTTAGGCACAAAACCTTCTCAGGGTTTGCAGGAGTTTCAGACCTCCTTTCAAAGTGTTGCAGGGAGCAAGTTAAAAGCAGACAGGACACCCAATGCACTTGGACAGACACTTTGCTTTCTCCACATCCCAACCCTGCACACTCATCTCACTGCTGCTCCACAGCAGATAGCTGTAATAGGTCAAGCTCTGCCTTTCCCTGCAGCAAGACTGTACTTCCAATTAAATCATGTCAGCTAACTGACACCAGCTGATTTAGGTCAAAACATGAGTAAAAGAGGGGAAAACACATTTGCAAGGTAAGGGTGAAAAACAGTGGTCAAAGTCACTTACAACCGAAGTATTGAGGCTTGACATAACAGGGCTGCGAACAGGCAAGCATTTGTTGGACTGCTGTTTGCAGGCAGACATCAGCAGCAGCACTTCTTCTGGGTCGGTTGCAATCTTTACATCAGACAGTCCTTTAGCCCAAGCAGATGAGCTCACTAGCCACAAGAATGAGAAGACCACTGTCACAATGAAATCCTAAAAGACAAATTAGTTAGAAACATTATACTGGTGTGTCCATGGGGAAGAAAAGAACATTAAAAATCACCAGGAAACTGACAGCTTGCATTAGAGGAGACAAAAAAAACAAGACCAAGAGCTTGTTATTTTGTGGAAGGTTGTGATTTATTGTCATCATTTACAGAGATGATTTTCAGAAGTGCTAGATGTGCCTGATGGGACAGAACCCTTTCACTACCATTTGCATCTCCAGCCTTGAGCCACATTCCCACAAACATGTGGCTGGTACCCCAGATGCTGTGCTGCCCTGGGAATTTGGCTATTCACAGCACCTGGCTGATGAACTGGGATCAGTTAAAAAATATAGATGCCTGGAAAGGAGCTGGGCCCTCATGAGGGCTGGCTCTCTCCCTGGGTGGTCCTACAGACATCCAGGGTGGGTTTCCAATAGGAAACGTTTCCATCTGTGGCAGCATCACAGGGAAAACCTGAAACTGGCTAATCCTCAGCTATCAGATGAGGAGTTTTCTCACAGCTACAGGTAAGGCCAAATGTCCCTGCTTCACGAGCTGTGCAGCCACTATTCATCACAAGTGAACCTATAAACAGCAAGATTTGCCAAGCACAGACTCCTCAGCTCCTCCCTGTCCTGGTAAAGCATTTGCTCCTAATTCCCATCCATGTGAAAAGAGGGGAGAAGGGGTGGTAGGCCCTCCAGGATCCAGCACCCCCAAGCAGCTCTGCTCTGAACCACTCTGCTCACTTTTCCCTTGAAAGACTCTCAGGAGCACACACAGGCATAAACTTCTTCCTGTCTTAGCCAGAACAAGTGGCCAAGTGACACTGTTGTTGTGTGGGTTTGGGGGGAAAGGAGGGAGGAGGTGTGATTTTTCAAGCTTTCTTGTGTCTTGCTAAAACAGAAGAGCCTTTCTGCTGTCATATTTCATCCCATCTGTCAGCCCACAGCAGATGGTAGAGGTGCCAAAGTCTAACGTACCACTAACTGCATTGCTGCGTCTTGATATCCCACCTCCCATGGGGGCTGCTTCCCCTTCCCCCTTACAAAGTGAAGGTGTACATGGAAGGAAGAGAAAACACTCATTAAGAACATAGCATTTGGAGTTGCTAAGCAAAGAAATAAGTGATCCCTAGGTAGTACTCTCATCTTCTACAAGCACACCTGACATTTGGGGAAGGAACTCTCCACAGCACTGCAGGAAGGAAGGACATGAGCCTCTGTCATGATGGAAGAGGCACCAGTCAATAAACCAGCCGCACAAGCAAGCCATGAACAAAGGATTTCTCTGCTCACGCAGATGGGATTAAATTAACTGTGCTTGGATGGTTTCCCAAAGGATACATCCTTCTCTTTTAACAGTGCCACAATTCTTTTTCTGCAGGTCTGTGTCTGCCACCAAGCTTTGAGATCCTCTGACCTCCCTTCATGCTGCCCAAATGGGCTCTCTTGAAGAGCGTGAAGCCTAGGAGCTGACAACTATCTTAACGCCCAAAGAGACCCCGTGTAGGCAGAGGCATATAGCCCAAAGTAATTATTCTTCCTAGGGAGATTTCCAGCAAAAGAAATTATTGTATCTTATATGTCCTGGCAGTAACTGACTGAGAAACAGAGTCCTAGAGGCAACTGTTCAATTGCAAACCTTTCCTAAATATTCCAGCTGGTAGAAACACCAGATATTCACTGAGCCGTGGATTATGATGGGATACCCTTTGTATTTGCTATGAGGCTTGACATGTTATGGATGTCAAGCCCTTGCATAGGCTCTGATTGATACAACAGAGCGGCACACACCAGTGTTTTGGAGAATACATTTTTTAAATGCCAAGCGATTCTCCCTCAACGCCACTTCACTTTCAGACTCTGCCAGCTAAATCAAGCTCTGCAGTCAGTGCATTGGCAATAACAATAAAATAAATGCTGAACAGCAGGTATAAATTTGAAGCAGAGACAAACCGACCCAAACTAACAGAGTGTAGGAGCTTGAACTTGCTAAACAGAGGGAAGCTTTAAAAGTAAGCAAAGTTTTTCAAGCAGGAGACAGCAGCAGGTGTTTACCAGATCCTCACCTCATGTCGGTGACGCATTTGCACAATTCATGGCACAAATGACTGCCATTTGCAAGAGTCCCTCACTCTAACTGCTAGTAGCTCATGTCTCTGCTAGAAACACCCAATAGCTCTGGGCAGTTGAGCGGCTGGTCCTAAACGGACTAAGTATTTCATGTTATTTCTCCATCTCATCCTCCAGCCTTCTGCTGACTTCCTCTGCTCCCCTGCACCAGGGTGTCCACACAAAACCTAACCCTGCCCAATCTGCCTCTAGTTTCCATATTTGAGAGCAGATCAGAGCCTTGGGAAAAGTGTTCCTGCTCCTTGGGGGCTGAGATAAGCCCTTTTATACAGAAACACCCCAAAATTGTGAGGTCTGGCTGGGTGCAAGATGCACACTAAGCCAAATGGGAAAGATCACACATTGGGACTTAGAGAAGAAACCATGCAGCCTGTCCACTAGCTGGCCAACATCTGATCAAGAAGATAAATTTAGATTAGAGGGATATTTAGATATTAGGTAGATTTGGATTAAATATTAGGAAGAGGTTGCCTGAAGAAGCTGTGGCTGCCCCATCCCTGGCAGTGTTCAAGTCCAGCTTGGACGGGGCTTGGAACAACCTGCTCTAGTGGAAGGTGTCCCTGCCCATGGCAGGGGTTTAGAATTGGATGAGCTCTAAGGTCCCTTCCAACTCAAACCAGTCTGGGATTCCATGATTCCATACGACAGAAAGGCCAATGAAACACCAGGATTCTTCCCACAGGTGCTCTCACCAAGCCTATGTAGCTGGACTCAGGCTCTTGGAGGATTTGTTCCATCTCCTGTGTGCTGTGCAAGAAGCAAAATCTGACTACAGCAAACTTGTGTCTTCCTATTTATTTCAAAAGTTTGCTAACCTTCAGCTTTGGCTGGAACTTGAACCTCTCTTGTTTCCAAGTGGGTTTGCATTTCTGGCTGAACATTTTCACAGCTCTGGGTGGAACAGAGTTACAAAATAATGGCATGCTGAGAATAAAAGTGAATTTCAAGCTAAGTTGTTCTGCGGCTTAATGTCTATCTGAGGGATTTCTCTTAGTAATTAAAGCCAGAGCGTCTGCATACTAAAACAAATCTTGCATTTGAATGTTTAATAACCCTATAGCATGGGCGAATTTTCTTTTTCCTTTGGAACAAAGTAATTTTTGTAGTTGCTCTCTGAAACGGTGTCTACAGATCTCTTCAGTGTGTATTGTTATACAGTTAAGCTACACTCCTAATTGCAAAGTTCCTTTCTCAGATCTCAGCTGGGATACTTTGGTCTGCCTACAGGTGCCTTTGGGAAGGAGGCAAAATAGGAGAATGTAAGAGAAAGAAGAAAACAAGATTTAAAATATGCTGAATATCCAAAAAGGGAGTTTTTAACAGTCTGAAGTATGTTTAACAAAAAAAAAAAAAAAAAAAAGCATAAAACCACTCTTGTTGCCTTTTTCAAGTTGAAACTTGCTATAACTGAGTTTGCCAAAAATGCCTGCTTGGAAGAATTTTATATATTATATGTTATAGAATAGAACTGTGAATGCCTTTTCTTTTCATGATGATAAAGCATTTCTCCTCACTATCAAGCTAGCAGCTTTTGCAAAACGCCTGTCTCTGGAGGCACAGACACTTAAGTCTCCTAAGCACAGTTTCGGATCCCCAGTGTCCAACACAATCTAACCCAGCCAAAAGCATCTGCAGAAGCTGTTTGCTCACTCAGAAAGGGGATGTGTTTCACCTGCTCTGAACTGGTTGGTGGGTTCAGCAGCCCCTAGTGTGCTGTAATACAGGTCCCTGCATGCACTCCATGCCCTGCTTCCCTCCCAGCCAAAGTGGCCCAAGTTTGGCATGACAGCCCTGGGCTGTTATGCTTGAAAACATGCAAAGCCTCCACTCTGGCCTGGCTGCAGGGCCCTGGCATCCCTGCAGCACTCTCCTGCCCTCCTCCCTTGCTCTACTGCAGTTGCTGGCTCCATAACTGGCTTCCAGACAGGACTGTCAGTGCCTCTCCACAACGTTTCCATCCACTAATGTTGATGCTACAAAACCTTTTCATGTGACAAAACCCTCTTGTGCATTCACAGCAAACAAGGGAAGAAAGCAGAAGTCCATAAACTCTCCTAACCAGCACTGCCAACAGGTTTCACGGAGAGCCATACGGGAACGGAGGGAGTTTTCTTTACACCATCAAGCCCAAACTGCTCAGAAGATTCATTTTCACAGTCCAAACTGACCTAAAAATTCAAGAACAACCCCAGTGAGAGCCACAGTCCCAGTCCGGGAAAGCGGTCAGCAGCAGGTTGCTGCAGGCAACTGCAGAATGCAGAACATGCCTTCCTACAGTGACATTTTAGCTCTTTGTTGGTCTGAACAAGGTCTCACCCCACATTTTCTGCTGAATGAAGCTTTGGAAGAATTATATGGTTATTACAAGTATTTATGGCCCTGCAAGCTTGCTTCTGGCAATGATGTGCAGAGCCCTTTAGGAAGCACCAGCATGCACAGCAAGGTCACTGTGGTTTTGTTTCAGAAAGGAGATAGAAACTGTGGGCTGAAACAGCTCTTTGAAACGAAATTAATTGGTCAGATTATTATAATTTCATTCTTCAACTGCAAAGGATTCAATCTCTGCTTTTACAGGTAGCTCTTTATTCTTTTCCTATTTATTTTCTGGAAAGTTGGGCAGAAGGGAGGAAACAAAAGATGTTTAATCAAAGGCATCTCCAAAGAGCAGACTAGAAGTGTACTTGGCTCACTTGGTCCACAACATATGTAAAGAACTAAATGCTTTTTTGATTAATGTGATAATTCACAGGACTCCAGATGCACAGAAGAGATGTCATGTTCTTACGTGTAAGCATCTTTATACACTGTAAAAATGAGATTCTCAAGATACCACTATAAAAATGAAATACCTCTTTTCAGGGCTATGTCACTTTGCTGAATCATTTTATGCTTTTATATTAATTGATTGGAATACAAGTAAAGTGGTTTACATTATACATGAACCCGTGTTTTTTTCATGGCCAATCTATAACTTCCCAAAGACAAACGTGAAGGAACATAGAGACAGTTTCAGAGTGTGGGTATTAAATGGAGCATATGGGGTACAGAAACTGTGGAAAAACTAAGAAGTCTGAGTGATGGGTGCCCATTGCTCTAACTATTCTGTCCTTTAGTTTTGCTACTCCAGAGATATATGGAAGCATCTTCCTTTGATCCGCTAAAACTTCAGCACAGGACTAACTGTTGGGTTGGTTACCCGACACTTGCAAGCAGCTGCAAACATACAGATCCAAAGCAGGGCATCAAGACAGAGGTGCTTGGGGTGGCAGTCCTAGGGTGCAGCTCAACTCTGCTCTCATTGCATATCCAGGGGAGACATTGCTGGTTTGCAGTGTTACACAAGTGGAAACCAGCTTCTGTTGGTCTGAGAGATGCAGACACACTGAAAGCCGGTGAGGTTTTGTACATCACATTCATTAAAATTAAGTTGCCATCTCCAATTAATTTCTTTTAAAAGTTTCTGGCTCATTAGCACTGATCAGTCATTTAAGAGCTTGCACTTGTTGTCCCCACAGCTCCTCACTGTACACGTTCATTGGGCAGGAGCTTGCAACTCAAATCCCAGCTGCGGTTTGCAGAGCTCAGAAGCCCATTGCACATATCTATTAGGTGTTTAATCCCTGCTAAACTGCTCCTTATTCCTTTAAGAACTGGGAATAAAGGTCTTCTCTAATGTTTCTCTAGTATGAACCCCCTCGAATGATCACTCCATGGAGCCAGCAAAGCAAGTAGAGAGCACACATGGCAAGAGCTTGGTGATGGCAGCCCTATGGGAAAGAAAGACTCTCACCTCCATCACAAATAAATAGCACAACAGGGACCCTCTGTGACCAAAAGGAAGATTTTTACCCCCCAAAACCTTGCAGGCAATGTTAGCAACAGACGCGGCTCCCTTCACAGTGAATAAAACACTCCAGTGCCATCCAAACAGCCATGGGAAGAGTTAATGCCTTCTCTTGCTGGAAATGTTTCCTTGCCATAATGTCTCACTTCCCACCGAACATTAAAATATTTTTCCACAGTTAAAGTGACGCTTTGGTGAGATCTCAGCACATGCAGTTGGGTTTCCCTATATCATGCATATCAAACAAGGTAAACCTGAGACATTTGTGACTGGAATTTTCTCTTTCTCATGACTTTGTGGTCATTAAGTTCTTTATAATCATATATTCTGCATCCAGCTGGTTGTGCACTGATGGTCCTCTTAGTGCCTGTGCAAGGATTTTTTTGGAAAAATACATGAAATCTCAAGTGAAAGGTTTTCTTTCCTCTCTTCTCTTCTCCTGTCATACTCGTTCAAATCCTGAAAATTCATCAGGAGGAAAGGCAGCCAGCTCTGCGAGGGTGCTGCTTAAAGGCAGATGTCATCCCAGACTGAGTATATCAAGCCAAAAGGAAGCACAAGGCTTAACATGGAATGGCTTTAAATATGAAATTGTGATTGGTCACTGCCACAGAAGCAAAGAAAAATGAAACTATCATCTTCTAGCTCTTCACTGAGAGGTGAAAGGATGGTAGTCTGGAAATGAAACTGCATGAAACGCGGATCCCTCCAGCTGATGAAGGAGGGAGGGCTGCCCAGCCTCCTGCACTGACACAAGTTGGGGGTGCTGGCTGGGCTCATGCAGGCACAAAAGCACCTCAGATTTCTGCAGCACTTTTCTTTAGGAGGGACAATCTCATGGGTGAGACATACTCACACTTCTGATCCTACATATGTGCGATCTTGCTGGGTACGTCAGCTCAGTGTAGCATCTGCCTGGAGCTGGAGGATGTCTGCCTCCATTGCACAGCACGTTGCATCCCTTAGGTGATGCCTGCAGCCATGGGAAGCTGGTTTTCACTCTGAGTTTCTCTTGACCCTTGAATTCCTCCAGGCTACAGCTGCTTGCTCTGGCTGGGGCTCTGAGTTTTCCCTATTATCTCCACTGCACAGTAGGACTCACACCCTCTCCCAGTCCCGCTGTGGCGCCACAATCATTGCACTGGGCAGTGAGACCAGCAAGGATGTGGTCCAAATGAAAAGGGGTCTTTCTCCTAGAAATACCCGACACGACAGAGCTGGCAATACAAAGGAGATGCAGATGAGACTCTCCTCCTGGCAGGCATAGGCTGAGCATTACCCTCAGCCACTTCCCAACAGTACTCATCGGCAAGAGCTGCTTTTACTGCAGGACAAACTCAAAAGCATCTTTTTATTCTGAATAAAAAAGATCATTTAGGCTTGGTTTAGAAACTGGGAAACTGCAAACAGAGGCTTTGGTAACAGACACTCGTTAAATTTAACCTGTAGATTCAATTACAATCCATTACACAGAACAAATTAAATCAATGCCATGTTAATGCTGTCGCAGACTGCACCGCGCATCCTGTGACAAGCATGACTGCAGCAGCTGTATCTGGAAAGTCCTAGACAACAGCAAATGGCCACATCATAATCTGACATATTTGCATTATTTTTTTCTGTTGATTTTTCTTCTATTGCTTCACAGAATGATGTGGTTGGTCAGAGGAAAGAATTATTTCCTGCAAGAAGATTAAAATGGCAAATCTCTGCAACTAATTCTTTGATGAGACAGTTTGAAATGAGTTATTACTTGATGTTAACTGCAACAAGCAGAAGCAAACCACTTTATTTATTGCTTCTTTAGGAACCCCTTTATCTTGCTTGTTCTACTTCTCTTCTGTGAAGATTTCCCCTCCTTTCCTCACTATTTTCTAGGGAGAGAGCAAAGGTCCCAACAAGCCCCAAAATGAAGAGGATTAATTTCCTTTGATGTGGAATGAGAATTTTTCCTTCTGTAACAATTCATCAGTTTTTAATTATGCAAACTTAAATAAAACAACTTACTTCTCTTTGCAGCAGGAAAATCTTTCTCTAAATACCCAGTGCTAAGGTAACCTTCCTACAGTTAATTCTTTTGCCTATTGCTACTGCAGCTATTTCCTTTAACAGGTGCAGCCTTTCTGAGCTGGTGACTTACTTGCCTTTCTATTATTTTTCTGATGCCCTATATCAGTGGTTTTCAGTCGCTTAGGGCACAAATCTCAGCCAAATGTCTAGTTTCTGTCAGACATAGACTTCAGATTTTTCTGAAATCCAGGACTGACTCTTTCCTTACATCAGTGTTCACTAATCTCCCCCCACCTTCCCTTGGAATTGCTCTCTTCACACCAAGACTTCAGAGGAATATTTCCTCTACCTTAGTGTAACCTCATCCTTGCAATCTTGGAGGAGAGGGCTGCCTGTGGAAGGAAGAGCGTGATGTAACCCTACAGCCCATAGATGCAGAGACCTAACCCAACTTCAGCGCAGTGGAGGATCAGCACCCAGCCCTTAGCAGTTGAGCAAGACGTGTGTATCATGGGGTGTGACGCACTGAGAGGTAACAGACACCTAGAACAAAATAGCTCTCACTGGCTTTACAGTCTTGATTTATGAGAAAACGAATGCACAGTGGCACTTGCTTTTTTACAGAATCAAATTATAGACAGGTTTGCGTTAGAAAAGACCTTAAAGCACATCCTTCTCCAGCCCCTGCCACAGGCAGGAACACTTCCCACTACAGCAGGTTGCTCTAAGCCCTGACGAACCTGGCCTTGAGCTCTGCCAGGGATGGGGCAGCCACAGCTTCTCTGAGCAAGCAGTGCCAGCGCCTCAGCACTGAAAAGAACTTCTTCCTTAAACTCTTTTTATCACGAGCCTCAGTAAATCACAAGGAGTCAGTAAAAAGAAAAATAAAGGCACGAACAGCTACAGGTTGATGGGTGCATAGAATGATAACTGAAAATGAGTGTGGCCTCATAAAGAAGCACAGAGACATGAATGTGCTGGGAGCTCAGTGTAATATTGGAAAAGCAGCCACACAACTCTCCAAAGCCAAACAATCTAGCTGAACCCAGCAGTAATAAGCAATAAGCAATCTCCCTGGCTAGGCTTTGGTCAGGGGCATGGTTTCGTTTGTCTGCTGGGTTGATGCCCAAGATCTCCTCTTCCCTTTTTTCCCTACCTGTGAAGCTCTGCTGTCACAGACACATGGCTCAGACCCCAATCATTCCACCACGCACCAACTGTTCACTCTTTGTGTGAACTTCACTGCAGGCAGTAGGAGAGAAGCAGAGAATCCCACAAGTACATACAAGTTTAGGAGTAAATTTGACCTGCATATAGTTTCTGTTACCCTGTTAAAAGTTTAAATCATCATTAAGATAAAAAAAACCCAACAGCTGAATGCAGAGATGCGTTGGGCATTGGGCCACTTGAATCTCCCAGACCCCACCATTGCCTCAACCACCAAAAAAAGCAAAAGGTTAAGACCTACACCAGAAAACACTGCAAATGCACACTTACAATGAGAGGGCCTCTGTTGTTTTCACGGTACTTGTTCTGGAAGAAGATGTAAACCACGGTGGCAGCCAGTGAGTAGAGGAAGGCGAAGACTGCAATGGTGACAAAGAACTCTGCTGAAGAGGAGAAGTCCCCTATCAAGGAGAGCCTTTCTCGACGCTTGCCTTCACAAGTGGGAGCATCGAAATTCACTTGATGCAGCCTGGAAAACATCCCAAAGAGCAGCAGGTGAAGTATAGAAAAAAGAATCCTATCTCAAGGGATATAAATACTTTTGCTGTGTTCTCCCAGTCTCATTCCTGATGCACATTGATCTCCTGCTTGAATAACTGGCCCTGTAAGTTGTCTTGTGGGCTGTGCTTTTCAGAGCTGCTTGTACACGTGAGGTTACTTCCATGTGAGCATCTAGGTGAGACTGAGGACCTGAACACATCTTTTGATGAACCTCAGAGAAAAGCTGATGTTCCAACAGCTTGGTACAACCCTCCCCCCATTCCTCTCTGGGGTTTTACCATGGCAACAACTGAAAAAGGATAACATGAGAAATTATTTGATTCTTGAATTCTTACAATCAAGGCAGCAGAAAACAAGTCTCATCCTCTAACCTAGGCCCATGAGATGGCTGTGTTTGGAAGTCCATGACTTCCTTGTGTAAAATTGCCTAGTGTGCCTGTTAGCCCACAGGGCTGTGAGCCACACAGGGCTTCTATGTTAAAAGCTTTTAAAACCAAGCTGCAGCAGAAATATGCAACTTGGGTCAAAGGAACAGTCCACATGCCCTGGTTTAAGCAACCAAAGCACTAACCTTTTGAGCCCAAACACAGTGTTTGCAACCAGTGACCTAGCTAATAGATTTGTGGTTCTGTTTGGCAACTCCTGCCAAACCCTTTTTTGCTGCAGTAATTCTAATTTCTGATTTAGAAAGGGGATCCTTGGAGGGAATGCTTGTTGCACAGCCCAGATTAGCACCAGTGGGGACATGGGTCCCAAAGAGGGATCACACTGCTCTGCTCCACACAGGGGATGAAGCCAGCAGCAAGTTAACAGCAGCAATTAAAGAAGTTATGATCTGATGCAAAGAAAGGATGAGGCCTCCTGGGAAACATTCGTCTGATCAAGAGCAATAACTGCAACAGCAGGCCATGAATATATGACTAAATAAAAAGTTAGGTCCCTTGAGGAAAACAAAACACCCGCAGTAGAAATCACAGAGGTGGATTAATGGACATTTGAGGATTGCATGACTTTCTGCATTTCCTGGTCCAAACTAAATGTACCCAAACATAGGCAGAACCTTTTCATCAGCAGCTGATGCATAATGCTAGTTATTTGCTTCAGGCATTTTCTTCCCCGAGTTTCTGTCGCTATAGTAAGTGGTGGGATGAAAACACAGAAAGAGTCTGCCTGGACAGTGGAGATGAGCAGTGGCCGAGTTGCCTCCTCTCCGTGAACTCGGCAAACTCTGAACACACAAGAGACTCTAATGCTCATGATCAGGAAGTTTTCTGACTTGGTTTCCAAGCTTCCTGGCATCAGTACACACACGCTTTTTGTCAGGGCTTATTGTTCTTTCCTAAAGGGCGGGGGAGAAAAGGGTAATAAGATTTCCTAGTGCTTGTCATGCCAACTTTGCAGCCTGGAAAGAAAGTTGTTTTGTTTTACCCGTCAGCAGGATTATGGGAAGACTTGAAATGCATGATTTGCATGGTCTGAAAAGAAAACTTTCTCTGCTTTCCTCATGCACGGCTGCTTGGGTGCTGTATTGGCACAGAACAAAACTGGGAACCTCGTTTGAGACCACTTGAAAGCGGTGGCACGCTCTTGTGGGGATCGGTAAGAAACTTTGCCCCATCCCTATTTCCCCCTGGGAATGCAATGCTGTGCAGCCAGCGGCTGAGCTCATGGTCCTCTTTAGGTCCCTGCAGGGCTTGAGGCTGGGTTTAAGCCAGGTTTCACACACCGCCCAGCCCATGAGCAGGGATGATACCTGTGGCAGCGTGCAGAGCCAGAGCTGGGGACCATGCTGTGCTCCCACCCAGCAGCAGAGCCAGGCTCTCCACATCAGCCCAGACTTTGCAACTCAACACAAAGGCCTTCAAGGTCAGGTGGATTTTGTCTGTTTTTCTCCCTCTCTAAAGCCACCAAATGCTTCAATTTTCCAGTTCTTAAATAATTAACCAGCTTTGCAGTGTTTGAACAGCCACGCTCAGGTACCACAGCTCCTTTTTAAGGTCCCACTGCAGGGTGTGGGATGAGGTTTATGTTACCACCTCATACTGCAAACAGGCTTTAGAGAATTGCCCTGGCCCTCACATTCCTTGCACAAGCACTACAGAACTGGGCTGAACTACATTAAATACAATTTGTTTGCTTTGGGGGAATTAAAGAACAAAACCCAAGGCAATTCTGTGCGCATTTTATTGTGTAAAAAACATCTTTAGGGTCTTGCTTCTCCCCTACCTCCCCCCCCCCCCAAGTCCTGAAACAGCCTACTGGGCAACACATGGTGTTACAAGTATCAATTCAAACTTCTGCACATAAAGATGAAATAACTTAAGGAATATTCCTACCAAGATTTAGACTGGGAGCTGCTGCCCACCCTCTGCCTGGCCCCAGCCCCATCCGGTCTAACCACCAACAACCCACCAACCTTTCTGAAACACAGTAAACTGAGACCAGTTTGCTTTTCTATTCCCTGTTTCCCCAACTGCACTTTAGTTCTGAATCATGATAAGCCAGAAAAAAAAAAGATCATGTATTAACATCGCATTTGTATCTTCGCAGCAGTGCTTTTACGGCCAAGCATGTGTCAGGAATTCCAGATCACAGAAGCCTTCTTCCAGCAAGTTATTTTTATTCACTTGCTCTTTCTTTTTTGATTCCCCTAGCCTCTAGGAAGGATGTGCAGCAATCAGTGCCTCTTGTGGCTGCCTCACCTCTGCCCAAACAACTGAGATCTCACTTGTGCAAAGGGCCCCTGAAATAGACCATGACTCAGAACTGGGAAGAGGAGATGTGGCAGGGAAGAGAGGTGAGTGAGCCAAGCCCTGGGGTGGTTAGGGTGGATGTTAACTTTGCAAGATACGTTTGAAAAGTTTCTTTAAAGCAGGGGAGGATCAGTGACAGAAAATCCAGTCTCACTGATCAAAACCTCTTTGATCTGGAATGACATCTAGGGGAGAAACTGTTTTTTCCACCGATGTTGCTCGGTCAGCCTTTCTGGGGGCAGGATGGCTTGGTGATGACTCAGGAAAACTAATTGCCTCTACCTCTGTTTCCTGCTTTTGATGCAAGACTACCTGTTCTTTCTCTTACTTCCTGACTTCTTCTCTAACCTCCTCCTCCTATCTCTCATTCTTTACACCTTGTCTTTTCCTTCAAGTCACCTTTGGCAAATGTCTTCCTTCGGTTGCTTTTCTTACCTCCAGCACCACCTCTGCGTTTCACCTTTGCCTCTCCAGCTGCTAAACAAAGGCAGGAGCCCCAAGAGTGACCCTTCGCACTTGGTTGACACCTGAACAAGACTGCTGGGCTGCATCAGCAGAAGTGATTTTCGGTGAGTGATGGACAATGCACGTAAGGAACACCAGTGATAAATCTACCTGACGAGGGGGAAAAAGTAATTAAAAACCTTTCCCTCATCCAAGTTCCTCAAAAAAAACAAGCTGGAAGGTGCTTTTTGCCTTACTAATATCATTATTTATTCAGAAATAAAGTTGATAACTCCTGAATGTGACTTGCACCCCTCACTCAGCAGAGCGGCACCGGGGTTGTGCTTGCTGCTCATCGCTACCGACGCTGTCCCCTTCACCCACTGTGTCTGTTTGCCAACAGCAGCCATCATTGTCAAGCCATCCAGGTCTGAATTCCTTCAAATACACTTGAATCTGAAGCAAGTCCAAAGGCAGTCAAGTTTCACTGATGAAGTCACAGTAATTAAGGGCTTCTGAGGTTGCTCCTACCATTTGGCAAACTTTCCGTTGCCGTGGGAAATATGATGACAAGACAGAGGTATTGTCTAGCTTGACAAGATCAAAAGAGGGCAGGAATGTTTTACACTGGGGAAAAAAAAGGCATTTTTACATTGTTCCACAATAGCAAAGAGCAGTTACATTTTCAGACACTAATTACCCTCGCTCTGAAAACAATACATCCAGCCAGACGCACTGAACAAAGCTACAGCTGTTACAAGGGAGCGGGGGAGCAGAAGCTCTGCTCTCACTGTGTAAATGGGAAGTTGCCTTTCCTTCCTGAGCTACTTTAGCACAGTATTCAAGCCACAATTTGCTAATTATAGCCCCTCTGTTTCTTTTCCAGGCAGCTTAGTCCACCTCATGATCTTTGACCAGAGATACGGTCAGAGCCAGCCACCCCAAAGGCCAGTCTTGTCCCAGGTCCCACTCTGACAGCAGGCACAGAAGAGCATGCACCCAAGTGATCTAATCTTGTCTGACTCACAAAACCTCCCCCTTCAGCAGTGCACACAGGGATTAGACTTGAAACCAACAGAACATGTAATTAATGCCAAGTATGCGCTCAAGTATTATTGATGAACCGGCACAGATTTCCTCTCCTGGGCTTTGATCAGTGCCTGGATTAATAAATAACAGATAAAGCTCTGCCTCCAAAAATTCTCAATGGGGGTTACGGTTTCTCCATTCCTTTACTAGGATGTGGTGAAGAACAAGTGAAAATAAAAATAAAAATAATCTAAAAAAAGGCTGTTTTGGCAGGTTGTCCTATTTTCTGAAAATAGCATCTTGTATTCCACCCCCTAACCCATCTACAACGTGCTTGAACAAAATCTACAACACCCACACATGTGCTTGCAAAAACCCAGAGATCCATTATCCTTTCCTTGGGCTTTATTTCCCCCTCACTTGTTTCTGGTAGTCAAACTGTCAATTGTATTTATTGTCTGTAAAGCAATGAGAGAAATACACCACTGGAAATCGGTTAGTGCAGGTAGTTCTTGAGAAGGAATTTGTTGTGAAATGTTGATCCAAATCTCCAAAATAAGAGAAAAACAAAATTTCAAAATGCAGTAGTAAAATGCTGAGATGCACAAGGCCCCTTATAGCAAGTCAAATGCTCCATCGAGGCATAAGAACATGACAGGGGTTTTGCCTTCCTTTCTCTGGGATAAAAAGGCATTTCTTTTAGTTAGCCCTGGAAATACTGTGGCTCTCTTGTTTCAGAGGACTATGTTGATGTGCTGTCACATTGCTGCTTCCAATCAGCCAGTACCTGGGCACATGCCCCTTCTCAACCTGCCAAATGTGTATTTTTTCATAGGTTTAGTGGAGGAAGACCAATAAATGGGAGCCTTTCCTCTCAGAGCAGAGCACATTCCCATAAGACTTCTGTGGAGATATTATGTGTATTAAGAAAAATACTTTAAAAGTAACCTTTAATATGCAGGTGGATGTAGGAATCTGCCCAAGGAGGAAAGGTCTTTTCTTTAAAGGAATTGAGGTCCATTGACTCTCCCAACCCTCTTCACAGCCTGTTCTGAAACAGGAAGCAACGCACACAGTGCTCCTCACTGCAAAGAACATTTCCCCCCTGTGTTGGACATCCCCACATGTTCAGTGCTAAATCTGAACCCTGCAGCAATGAAGCCACGCAACAAGCTCTCACACACACCACAAACTCTTGCAGAGGGAGCCACTGCTAAGCAGTTGCCCTCAAGTCCATATTTTATTGCCAATTATGAACCATTATCCACCAATTCCCGTAAGATTGGAATCTTTGCACGCAGGCACACTGAAGCTGTTGAAATTAGTCCCTTTTTGAGGCAGCCAGCCTGTTAATACCACATTTGAACTGCTTGAAGTCATTAATGCTGATTTCAACCCTTCCAAGCCAAAGAACTGAAATGTTAATAGAGCCCTGCACAGCTATTGTGATGTGATGGGCTTAGCTCAGCAGTGGGACAACAGGTACCACAGAGGTAGCTGTTTCCTGGCCCCTCTACACCTATAATACCCTGGCAAAACAAGAGTTGTCTACTCCTTTGCTAACAGTGACAAGGCTGTTTCTCATTCCAGGCCTGCTCTCTAACAGCTCTTTTCCCAGGATGAACAAATTACCATGTACTCCAGCATTCCCATCCCCCACCTTTCCCACTGCCCATCTGCCACGATGCACATCCCAGTGCTGCCTGCATATGCCACAGCCATTTGAAACTGGGAGATGCTTATCAATACTCCCCAAGCATCCCAGCAATAGTCCATACCTCACTTTACCAGCCCCTAGAATCAACACCCCTTGAGACTGCCCAGCATCCAAAGGTGCCTTCAGAACTCTCCTCTACCAAATCTCCTCCCCTTTCAGAGCAGCAGCATGTTACATCCCTACCCTTACAACATCAATTCATTTTTCTCTGGAGATAGGAAGCAAAACTAACCTTATTCAGTTGACTCGGCAATCTAACTTTGCTCTTTTGTTTCCTTGCTTTCTAAAGGAAGAAAGAATAAGGTTTGCTGATCAAAGATATTTGAAAGTATTAACATTGAACCGCTGTTCTCTTAATGAAACCTCTTAGTTTCTTCCAAAAAGTATCCCAAAGTCCATATCTCTGTCAAAGTATTCAACACAACCAGTAGATTCACACAAATATATACTTCATCTTGAAAAGATTTATTCCTAACTCCTGTCCTGGAGTTTTGTGCATCCTAAAGATCTCCCCTTGGTCACAGCTGCCTTCAGTGGCTTATACCTATCCAAAAGCATGTTCAGAGCAGCATCACTAAAACACCCAGAAGGTATTGCAGGGAAGCTAACCAGGAAAGCTCTAGTAACCTATATTCCCTTCTGGTTTGTGTCCAGTCAAAATAACTGAAAATATTCTCCCTCTCCCCATAAATATTCCCCCTCCCATATTTTTAATTTCTAACTTGCCAGGTTCCCAGCCCTCACTCACACATAGCTGTTGTGAAAACATTTGGTCAATACTATTTCCCTACAGTGCTGTTTTTAACAGGACAAGCTGTCAGCCACAGTTGCTGTCTCAACACCCCACATTGTGAGTGTTGCGCTGGGAGAGGTGGTAATTCCCCCAGCACAGGCAGCTTGGAGCAACAGGCACATCCTCTGCTCCATCTTGCATCTCTTAACACAGGAAATCAGAGACCCTACAAGGTGCTCAGGTCTCCAGAAAGCTACAAAACCCTTCTGAAGATGGGGTCTAAAGACATTGGAATAGGGACAACCACAGCAGTGGGGAGGGCATCATCGCCACATTCGCAGCTTGGCATCCCTCTTGCAGGACCCACTCCCAAGGACTGGGTTCACAAAGGTCTTGGACAGTTTCATTGCGCTCCTGGAGGAAGAACCATTCTGGGTGTGTGCCAGCCATAGCAATGAACCTCCCCAGACTGCGCACGTAGCAGTAGTGCAAACCCTAGTACTCCATCGTAGCACCAAAAAAGAAATAAACCGGCTCGTTATAGAACACGCGCCGCCGGGAGTGCTCAGAAAGCTGAGTGGGTGATCCCAACCCCACTTCCAAGCCTACATCCAGACCCAGATTTATCTCCTGAGATATTTTCACAGCTCTTCTCAGAAACACATGCTTTTCCTTGCTATGCATGCAGAACACAGTGCTCAAAGGCATACTCCACTGGTCTTTACAAACCCAAATAACCTCTCAAATCCAGAACTGGCATTCTTTTTGATACAGATTAGTGGCATTGCTCTGATTCCCCTTCACTGAGCTATTTTCTTGGAGTGAACCACTTCCTAGTCACTGGGAAGTTTAGCTGCTACCTCTGGAGGAAGGTAAACCTGGGTTATCTTACGACAAGTCATCGTGTCAACGGAACAACACAAATTATGAAGCCTGGAAACACCACAAGCATTGCCACATAAACAACTGTCCAACATTGGCTGGTCCCACCATGAGATCCTTATTCAACCCATAGCTCTTATGTTCCTCCTGCTGCCCTCTCATCTAGACAGGCACAGGAATCAGCTTCCTGATTAACAAACCTGTGTTAGAACAGAACAAAAACTTCCATTTAAAGAAAGATCTACAAAAATCAAAAAAACTAGAGATATAACATAAGCAACAGAAAGCACAAAACAAAGGCCTAAAACACAGCCATTGAATATAATAAGACCATTTCTGAGAAATGGATGTATCAAATCCCTGGGCAGTGTTCTTGCATGGAGAAATGTGGGACTGCTGAGCCCCTCTTTCCTGCGTGCTCTGCTGCTGCTCGCATTGGTTCACAACATTCATGCTACCTCCAATCCACCTTGCCTTCCACAATCAAACATGAACACCATGTAAAATCAATCTAAATTCTTGGGCATCATCTAATGTTCAGCCAGAAACACATGAAAGTATAAATCCTTTGCCCTGTGAAAAGCAGGGTTCACATACAATTAAACTAGGTCTATAAACCCTGAAAGCAGCAATTTTCCCTCCAAGACCAGCTGAGATAAATGCAAGTGCAGAAGATACAGCAACTATTTCTTCCTTTGTATTGTATTTTAATTTTAATTTTGTATTTTAATTATAATTTTCCCAAATATGTTGTCCTAAGGCACTTAAAGCAATCAAATTAAATCCTCTGTAGAGTTTTACGGCATGACACCAATAAAACTCCCAGTCAAAACATTTACGTTCCAAGTACATGTTAAATTCTTTTCCCAGGGAGCAGTGAGCAAAATTAAAGGCTGAGCAGCACAAGGACAGGAGCTAAGGTAGAACTGTGGATCTGCTGTTGGATCTGTGGACAAACCACTGGCACCTTTATTCTTTAAAACCCATGAAACATTGCTTCTGGGAATCCAAACAAGACAGTGAGAGGTACCTCACTTAGTGGGGCTATGCTGGATGGGGTCAGATGCCCACTGTCTCCAGAGTCCATTGAAAAAGAAGAAATATTGGAGTCTTGGGTGACATGGTTTAGGTGCGAGGTGTCCCTAACCATGGCAGGGGGGTGAAACTTGATGATCTAGGTCCTCTCCAATCCAAACTCTTCTGTGATCCTATGATTAAACTCTTGGCAAATAAATTCATGTAGAAGCCATATGTGAGAGCAGACTCTTCAGTTTCCTACGATCCTGGGGAAACCTTCAGTGCTGCTACTCAGTGAACGAACATTCAGGAGCAGGGAAAAGGCAAAGGATGGGTTTGATTGTCCCCTCATTGTCTGCTGTATGGAACCAAATGCCGAACAAAGCAAAGCTGAAGGGTTTCTGCTTTGATTTGTTTCTGTACAGGCAGCATGAAAATGTGCAAAAAGAAATTTGCAAGGGAAGTTGTAAAAAGCCTGACTTTTAGCAAAAGCCTTTGTGGCAGGCACAGATAAAACAGCATCACCACACAATACTGCAGAGACTAGTCATGAATATATATTAAAAATTCAAATGGTGAAAAAGCTGCATATGTTAACAACCCCAAAAGTGACTTCCACTTTAAGAACAAATTCTGTCTAGAGTACCAATGAATGAATTTTTTTTCTGTCACCAGAACAGTGTTAAGTATAAAATATAGCTTCTATGAAAGAAAATAAGCACATCAGGATCAATACCACCCAAATTCATCAAGAATCCAATTGTTTTGAAGCCAAGAGAAAATCTCTATCTGATTGTAGAAGCTTTAAGAAGCAGAACTCCCTTCTCTGCAGCAGACACCATCTCCAGAAAGCTGCTAGCACTTTCCCCTCCCCATTTACTTCCCAGCCAGCTGTGTATCCATGAGCCTTGTGTCCATGCAATGTTTGTGCATGGATGTTCATAACAGAAGACAGCAGCTGACCAGTCTGAAAAGCTGTAAAGACAAACCTCCTCTATGGCCTCAATTCAGCATTCAAGGACATGTTTGCTTCAGGCTTTAAGGGATTAAAAACTGCAAACTAGAAACTGAGAATACAGAGGATAGTGGCAACTGAGAAGACCTCAACATCTGGCTTTGAATAGAAAGAAGGTAGATTTAGATGAGGTATTAGGAAGAAGCACCCTGTGAGGATGCTGAGGCGCTGGGACAGGGTGCCCAGAGAAGCTGTGGCTGCCCCATCCCTGGCAGTGTTCAAGGTCAGGTTGGACACAGGGGCTTGGAGCAAGCTGCTCTAGTGGAAGGTGTCCCTGCCCATGGCAGGGGGTTGGGACTGGATGAGCTTTAGGGTCCCTTCCAACTCAAACCATGCCATGATTCTATGATCTGGAAAAGTTATTTTGTGTGCAGAGCTGCTGCTCTGGGACAATCGCACTGACTGGAGCAATCAGCCTCTACCTGGTTGTGCAATGGACCAGGGACTTCACAGTTTTACACATATTGGCAGCCAGACCTTCTCTGACTCATTCATGCGGTGTATCATTGTACACAGCCCAACACACGAGCAACAAAAATGACTGAGCAAAGATTTTGCCACTTGTGTAGCCACCCTTCAGCTTTGGCTTCTTGTCTGTGTACAGAATAGTCGGCACAGAAGCAAAGCTATTCTGAGCATCTAGCAAGTTGTGAGAGTGGTAGATATTTCTTCCTTCATACAACACAATGCATCCATTGTGCTACTCAAAGAGAAGGCAAAGATGTGGCTGTATCAGACCGCAGGTAGTTCTATCTAAATCTCATGCAGGAACAAAGCGTCAAGTGCCTGAAGGCATCTCCCACTTGCTCACTAGTGGGAAAAGGGTACTTGTATTTATCCACAGTTTGAACAAAAGTGCAAACCGTCAGTAGTAACCATTCTTTGGCCAAGTTGCCAATCTTGATTACTACGAAGTGGGATTTGAAGACTGTAATTGGGGTCAGGAAGAGACACTCAAAACTAGAAAAGCCACAGTCACCCTTACTTTATCAGTTTTAATCAGACCAGCAATGATTTCATCAAACTCCCTGATAACAGGAATTAAATTGTACATTGTGTGACTGTAGACATCCACTACTGCAGACCATGGCTGTCCAAGTATGAAAGCATAGACATTTTCTCCCATTCTACTATCTTCCTGGTCTAAAGACATTATTTCCACAGTTAGCATGGTCCTTAAAGACTCATAAATACTGGAGAGCACTGATTTGCAGATTTTAATTACTTCAGTAGTCTGTAGCTATGCACAAGTGAATAAAAATCCTATCAGGGCTCTGAATTATGGCATTCATAGAATGGTTTGGGTTGGAAAAGACCTAAAGATCATCTAGTTCTAATCCCTGGATGCCTCACACTAGACCATATTGCCCAAGGCTCTGCCCAGCCTGGCCTTGAACGCTGCCAGGGATGGAGCATTCACCTCTTCTCTGGGCAGCCCATTCCAGTGCCTCACCACCCTCGCAGTAAAGAACTTCTTCCTTGTATCCAATCTGAGCTTCCCCTGTTTCAGTTTGAACTTTCTATTAATAAAAAACAGAGCTGGCTGCAAAAAAAGTGAAATATTCTTTCCCATTAAAAAACTATGTTCATTCAAAGCTGAAAAGAAACATTCATTCTGCAGGCCTGGATCACCTTTTCCTCTGCTCGGGAGACAATGTGAGATCAAACAGCTCTAAGCTTATTGGCTTATTGATCAGAGTGCTCAGACTGCCTATGTGAGCTCCACATGCATGTTGCTTACAGATTTGTTCCAGTACAAAAACTAGACAAAGGTCTCCGATACCTTCACCATCAGGGAAGAATTGTACTGGGGCCATACTTTAAATAAGTCAAAGTTCTCGTGTTCATGTCGCTATGGAATACAATATTTTTACTGGGTTTCCATTGGAAAGAAAATATTTTGGAAAAATTGAGCTACAATTTCCTGGACAGCGCTAGAAATTCCCAGAATGTACAAATCACAGCTAAAAAAAACCCCTAAAATCTCTATTTCCTAGTAAAAAAATACATCTCAATGTTTCAGTCTGCTTTGCATCATTAGGTCATAATTAAATATGAAGGGACTTTTGTGAAGGCGTCACAATTAGAGATATTTGTATCCTGAAGGATTTATTTCCTGAATTTTGCTCAGCAGGATACAACATTAGACTCCTCACTCACATCATTTACAGTTTCTACTAACAGTAGTTAAAACCTAAAAGTCCTTGTTAGCCAAATCTATTCAACCAGAGGTCAAAATTAGGTATAGAAAGCACTGTTGAGAACCAGGTCTGAAACTGTTGTGGAAGAAGCTAATTAAAGCCATGACCCAGCCCATCCTAAAGAGCCATTTTATATAGTTGAGGTATTGCTGCAAATTTCCAGCTTTGCTGATGTACTATTGAACACCTTTACTTTTCAGTCCAGATTGTAACCCCAGATCTGTAGCGCTAGATGAGGTGGTCACAGTTCAGCAAGAAAAGGGACTAAATTGATGCAGCTTTCATAGAACAATTGATTGCAGAGCTGGAAGGGACCAGGCAGCTTATGGTCTTTGCTGCTGAACTTCACCTGAGCATCCCTGTATCTTCTCTTGGTGCTAAAGCACAGCTTTTCAAAACACACCAGGCTTTAATCTAAGGACTTTTTAATTCAAGGACTTTCAGGATGGCGATTTCTCCCTCCATTAAGCTGGAATGGGTCATGCAGAGTTTAACCAGTGCCTCTCACCTTCCCAGGAGCTGCCAAATCCACCTGGGAAGTGGGCATTACGTTTTGGCACAGAGCACAGCTGGAGCTAGTGCAACCTCCGCTTCTGTCTACCCACACAAGTGTTAGGAGGCTACAATTTGCCTTTGCAAAAGGAGCATCTTTTGTGTGATGAACGTGTGCAAAATAAAACATGAACCTTAGGTAGTTTAACTGACTAGATGACTTCATTCCTTCCTACCTCCCACCCTCACCTGCTACAGCAGCCCAAGGCAGCTCGGAGGAGGGCCTGCCATAGTTGCCTGAAAGGCAGCATTGCAGGCAACTACGTTGTTTTTGAAGACTTATTAATCAGCAGCTCCTGGTCTCCCAGCCTATAATAGATATTTACAATCTTTTGGCCAAGATGGTTTTTCACTGAATTCTGAAGCAAGATTTACTGCAAATGGATAATAATAATAAAAAAAGGCTAGCACACTCTGGCACACAAATGTGCTGTTATCAGAGGTTTTTTCCAAAAAAAGTTAGTTGCAAAGCAGAAAGAGTTAGCTTACTCCTTAATTATCATCTGCAGCTTCTAAGTAGGCAATTTAGATCTGGCTGTCATATTTCAAATGGAACCCATTGCCTGCAGATGAGGCATACACTTTAAAGGGTGCTCAATTGGAATGTCTTTATCCAAATGTGATGCTTAGAGGGTAAATGAAAAGCTCCCATGAGATACAATTTCCTTTTCCTTCAGAAGCAAGGATTATTTCAAGAGGCAGTTTTACTAACGCCCTGGAAACATACTAAGAGGTGATTTAAAATGAAATGGAAAACAACCTTTCTTTTCCTCACTGTTGTGATATGGAGATGTGCACAGACCTATTCTTGCAACAGGCTCTCATGTTAGCACCATAAAACAGCCCCATTCTGTCCTACTAGTACCTATTCTCCTAACAGACTCTTACTCTCCAGTAGGCTCAATTCTCCTAACACCTATGCACATACTTAACCATTGGTTTAGGTGAGACTGTATTTAAAATCTAATCATGTAACCCTCTGGGCCAATATTTTCCAAGCAGCTTGCAAGATGAGTGCCACAAGAATAGGCAATACACAAATTCCAAACGAGTTTCCATTCAACTTGGGAATACCCTGTGTATGTAGGCTGGGCTAAAGCACCTCCAAAAGCTAAAGGCAAAGAGATTTTAGCTCGAGATCTGCCTCAACACTTAAGAGACAGCACACTTACAGGACTGTCTTGAAACGCTTTTCCCCGTTGCAGTGCACAGTAGGTGTACTACTCACCCTGAAAGTAAAACCTACAAATAGCAAAGTACATGATAAAAACATTGCTGGGATCAGAAGAAATAATTAAAAATAAACAAATAGGACCTTCACCAGAACCCTTACTACAGAAAAAAATATTGCTTCAGGGCACTTGGATGAGTAACAAATCCAATCTGAAAGGGTGATGGACTGCGAGAGAAACAAATAATTCCAAGATGCTGATCATTTTTTTCTCCACTCAAAGAATCGTTTCTGGAATGAGGGTCAAGCTGATGACTATCTTAATGTGTGCCAAATTTGCAATAGGCAATATAGCAGGCACAGATCCTACTGCTGAGAAAAACTATTAGTGTGCAAGCAGGGAAGTTTGGTCCATATTCATAGACAGACAAACTCATAGAACTTTTGAAATACGTATACAGGTACCCAGAAAAAAAGGCTGGTTTTTGTTTAAAAGCATGAAGAGGCAAAGAAATCCTTTGCCATAAAACTAGAATCAGGCAATAATGATGGAAAACACCAGGTGATTATTTGAAGCAGCCTTATGAATATCAGTTTGCGCATGGAAGTTATGGCAGAATACGCAGAAAAGCATGGCAGAGCTCCAGGAGACACAGCTGGAGGGTGTAGGGTTTGGACTACAGGTTTCTTTGCATATTACTGGTTGAATATTGGGTCATGGATGTGGGTTACAGGAAGCTTAAATGAATCAGTGTAGTTAAAAATGGAAAGGCATACACCTCACCTCATATTCCAGGAGAGATGGTGGAGCCAGATTTAGGTTCAGTTACTCAGCAGTGATACCAGAGAAGCAGGATTAAACTGGGAAAAGGATTGGATTCTGGCAGAAGTGAGAAGCAACTATCTTGTATAGGGGGTTTCTTTGAGGGTTTTTTTTGGTGCTTCGCAAGTTCCTGCTGCCACAGTTACAACAGCAGTAAGGTAATGCATGAGCCAACTATAATTTTATCGTATTTGTCTTGATTTTTTTAACTGTACCCTTCAAAACTCCCCATCTGGTGGAACTCATAATTTCCCTTGAATTCATTTATATTGTTTGCTGGAGACTTTTGCAGCTTGTAGGTTGGGGCTGAGAAACTCAATAAGGCAATATGGAGATGCTCCTTGCTTTGCAGAAGCATCTGGAGCTACCTGCTGTGGAGTGCAGTCCTTCAGTACATTCAGAACTGGGCTGAAGCTACATGAATCACTGGTTTGAAGTCAGCTTGGCAAATGGTATGTTTTAATTACACATCCCCAGATCCCATCAAAAGTGATGTGCGCCAGAAGCACATGGCCAAAAGTACGACCTTCCCCTTTTCAGTCTGAAAAACTCCCTCACTGTTCCCATCTTGCCTTAATAGGAGATTTGCAGGCTCCTTCAATCTCATTCCCAAAGAATCCAAGCCCTCTCGCTTTGCCAAGCTGTCCTGTTGAGCCTTACAATTTTGTTTACTTGCTTAAAGCTCTTGACATTCGTTATCAAGTAGCCAAGGTCTAGCAGTTCAACTTCTAGAAGAAAACATAACCTCAGACTCGCAGCAGCAGGAATGAAAGTAGCTGGTAGCATGGCTTTCTTTGTTTCAAGTCATGCTGGAAGGCACAGCTCAAAGCCGCGCTCAGGTCCTTGACTGCTTCAGTGTCGTTACTGACAGCCACAACAGCACTGCCGTGTCAGATGCTCAGCAGTATCTCTCCTTCCACCTACACCTCCCCTAGCTGTCAGCCAAAAATCAGAGCACTGAAGGCATTTGAAAGGAAAACGCCACGTGAATACGGATTTATTCAGACCTGGATGCAAGACAGCTGGTGGGAAATTCATCCTACCTACAAAGCCTACATGCCCTTGCTGGCAAATGAGCTTCAGGGTCACATCTGATGAGGGACCCTGAATTTGTAATGTGCCCACTTTTTTTCAGGGGTATCAACTGCTCCAAGAGACGTTACCTTTCCCAACTAATCTCACTTCTGGTTTTAGAGCAAGCCTTCCCCATTCTGTTGAAGCAGCACAGGAGAAAAGCAGAAAGAGCAAGTTCATGAGGAAGTCACAAGAATATTTAGACAAAACAGTAAAATAACACCAAGTTCCACATGCAGCACTGGGCCGGATTTTCCAGGCACACATCTGCTACCCCACATAGTCTGTACATCCTTGGGCACTTCTTGCGGGTGCCTCAAGTTTGCATGGAAGTTCCAAACTGCACAAGAACCGAGTATCTTCATGCCTCTCCCAAGGGAGTTGTGAATGCTCCATCCCTGGCAGTGTTCAAGGCCAGGTTGGATGGAATCTTAGGTGACACGGTTTAGTGTGAGGTGTTCCTACCCACGGCAGGGTGTTGGAACTGGAAGATCTTAAGATCCTTTCCAACCCAAACTATTCTATGATTCTGTGATTAAACTCTTGGCAAATAAACTCTATAAAACACCAGCTGGCTAAATGTCATCTCCCTTCTCACCTGCAAATTACAGGTATATCTATACTATGTGGCCAGCCATCCTACTGTAGATGTCTTACACTGTGCATGCTGAGCACGTTCAGCCACAGCTGGGAGCCACACAGTTCAAGGACCAGCTACAGCCCCAGTTGGATCCCTTCTGCAAATAAACCTTATTTTGAATCATCTTTCCAACATGCTAGAACAACACAATTACGCAGCAATTATTTCCAGTTTTCTGATTAGCAAAACTGTGGGAAACCGCAGACCCCAGTCACTTCCTTCCAGGAGCAGTAGTCGTTGTGCCTTGTAAAACGCCAAGAAATACTTTCTGGCTACTCCTATTTTATTAACTTTTTACATAAAGTACTATTTCATAATCATGCAAACTAAAAGCACTTTACTGTAGGGTGTAATCTGTAACGAATGCTGGAGAAATGACCTATTTGGAAGTGAATCAAATTACAAATTCATACAACTCAATTTTCAGGATCCATCTCATGCATACTAAGCAGAAATGAAAGAAAATTCAGACAAGTTAAAGACAAAAAAATAAACATTTGTAATACCAGGAAATGTGCCTCTTCGGAGTAATAAATAAAATAAAAGCATCAAGTTCAGTTTTTTCTGTTTGGAAACTTCTGCATTTTAGCACATGTTAAAAGAAGTGGATGCTATTACATCTGGTCTGTGCATAGCAATCATAGGCAAAGCAGGATATGATCACACAAGGAAGCAAAATAATTTGAGTCATAGTGCACTAGACTTGAGATTGGATTATGCATTTTCTTAATCATCTCAATTCCTCAAAGAAATCACTTTTACAGACGTGAAAGGTTTCTAGAGTGGACTTGACATCTTTAAAAGCAGAAGACGCTGGACGTTCTGTCGAAGCAGGATCCTAAATAACATGAACATTTTTAATATAAATATATGTATTTATATGTATATTTAACTCATTACAGCTTTCAGACATACTTAAATAAGAAAAACCGTTTCCCAATTCACTAGATTCCAAGGTTTAAAGCATTCAGGCACCAAGAGATGCAGAGAGGCAATTAGCGGAATTTTTAAAAGCATTTCAACATTATAGTTCAAACTTGCTTTGAGTTTTGCTTCCCCTTCCCCATGGAGTAGCTCTTCCAGATCTTTGCTCCTCCAATCATTGGGAATCCTCCCACATTTCCAGCTTAGTTAATAGCTACACTACAGTTAATATATACATTATCCACATTTTACTCTTGGGCCAATGCCGTTTTGTTCCTTTTCCTTGCTTTCCTTTTTCCATTCTCTGGGCTGTCCTGGCCTTTACACAGCTCTGTATGCTCACCACTGCTCTCTTCTCCTTCACTACGCTCTCATTCCCCAGAGGTTCCTGTAGCCCCATCCACATCAGGTCTAGCCAAATGCATCCCTCATGCACACCCGGAGCATTAAACAACATTGTGAGGAATACCTTGGAGCCCCGGATTCAGTGTTTTATCAAAACCTGCTATAAATGATGGGAAACCCCACTGAAAATGGGCTTCACATCAGCCCTGAATGCCTGCCTGCAAGCAAACCACCACGAAGCAAGCCGGGTTACCTGAAGGGGTAGGCAAAGGCTATGTCAATGTTGAGGTCACTCTCTGACTTGTTTGCACAGTCCACACTGAGGCGCAGCTCTCCAGAGTACCCACCGCATGTTGCAAATGCAAAGATTGCAAAAAGCTGTCAAAAACAAACAACATTTTTGTTTTATTTCATTTCAGCAACCCCCACAATCAGATCCATGCAGCAGCTCTTGCTGCAGCACCAGCCCCCTCAGGTCAGGTCTATCCATCACTCCATGCACTCAAAGCATTGCACGACACTAATGCACCCTTCCCAAGAGCAAATAAAAAGAACCACAAAACATGAAGCTCTGCTGCCAAATGTAGACACAAACATCACCATTTGACTGTGCCAGGCATCTCAGCCCTCCCCTCCTGTTTTGAACCCCATTTGGGATTCACAACCCAGGCAGGCTATTTAAATCATCCCACTGACAGACAAGCTTGGACAAGAGAAGGATGAATATTGACTGAGCAGAATGAATCAGTCTTAACCCGAATAAAACACTGGCAGAAGTATTTAGAAGGAGCAACCAGGAGTAGCAATAGTAGACCAAGACAGCTCATGTGGCCACCATCCCATTACACAGCAAAACAGAGAATCACGCTGTCCCTCTTCCATTTCTGTTATGATTTGGCAAAAACCCCACAATACTTATTTTTTTTTTCCTAAATGACTACTATAAGCCAACATGGCTGTAGAGCTGCAGTAAACTGACAGCAAAATGCGGAGGGGGGGGGGATATAAATAAATCAAGATTTAGGATAAGCTCAGGAAAACCAGACAGGAAGAAAAAGCTTGGCTGCTTTTGATGACTCTTAATCTTTCAGGAGAAGAAGGTGAAGGAGGGAGTGTGCAGGCCAGAGACGCATCAGCATTTGTATTTATATCAAGGGTCCATATATAAAGTGGAAGTGGAAGCAGGCATAAGTGTCTTTAAACATCACCAACTCAGGCTTCCTTGAAAGACCATGAGCAGAAGTGAAGACAGTTCATTTACGCAGTTGTTGTTAAAATTGAAGAACAGATTAGATTTTGTTCATTGTACTGTAGTTCTGAAGCGACTCCATCAGCTTTATCAGAGTTACTCTGAGATCTACAGTGGGGCAGATATGGGAAATGACAAGTAAACACCTGATACCAGTCACAGTAACCCAGAAGAAACAGTATGCACACCTGGGAAAGAAAACACATTCTTGGGCAAGGAAAAATTATCCAGCAAAAGGATGTAATCACAAAATAAAGGGCTGAATGATTCAGTAAAAGCAATACAGAAACACAGTAAATAAACAGACCTATCTTTGCTGCCCAGCCTCTGTGAAACAGACTGTTAATCTCAGCTCTCCCATTTCACAGCAGGAGCAAAGCCAGAGGTTTTGGCAGCCTCCATGTACTTCGTATGGACATCTTTTCCCTAGAAACTGCTAGGTCACAGTTCTGGGCACTGGGGCAGGGAGAGCCACCCCAATGAGAAAGTAATTTGCAAGGTAGAGCACAGAGAATAACAGAAGAATAATGCAAGTGTCCACCCTGCTACTCACTTCTAATGTGACTGGGGCATATCACCCAGGATGGATTTGCAAAAGTATTTTGGTGCCAAGAGAAGGTGATAAAAATTTTCAATCAATTCTTCATGCTGAGCTAGCTGGGGGAAAAAGGAAAGCTGAATTTTACTGTGAATTGATTTCTGAAATAAATGCCATGAAACAAATGTTTCTACTATAAATTAAATAGTGTTCCTTCATCCTAAATGGGATACTTCCTCTGTAAACACAAGTTTTTGTTCTTACATGCAGCACAGCACTGAAAACCAGTATTAATCATCTCAATTTAATTTGTGAGGTGGTGTCAGAAAACAGCATATTAAGGAGAACAGGAGAGATTAGTGCTGACCTGTTTTCTGGCCTAATTAATGGAGTTGCAAATGCAAGTGCTTTGCAGATACATAGGGAGGCACAAAGATTAATGCCGTGATGCAGGAGGAGGGAACAGAAAACTTGTGGTGTGAGACAGACCTACCATAAAGGAAAAGCCATCAGTGCTCAGCATGAGAACAAGCAGAGGAAAGACATGCTGATTTTCATTACTTAATTAAAGGAGATGCATTTCAATTGCATGTGTGCCATGCCCAAAAACACAGCCCAGGCTCTTCCTCCTCAGAAGAGATCTCCAGAGTTCCTAGTTTTTCCTCTGCCCTGGTAAGAGCACCTTTACAGCAGCCTCAAGCATGAATCTCAGTCACTCACAATTGAGCTCCAGCCTTTACTCACCAGTTAGCCCCATGTTCAGTTCTTAAGCTTTTCAGATGCTTTCAGTCAGCTAACCCTTCATTCTCCTTCCTTTCCAGCCACTACCCACTAGTTTCCATCCTTGCTCAGCACACACTCTGCTCCAAGCACCCAGGCAGCACCCATAACGCAGGTGGGAAACAAAAAAGAGCTCAGCTGCAGATTTTTATACCAAACTTTAGCAAAGCCTCAGCCAACCCAAGCTTGGCTCTCTGCCGTGGCTGCATCAAATGCTGTTAACAGCTGGGATCACCCAGCTGCCAGTAACGAGTGCTGAGGCCATGCAGCACCTTTTGGAAGCATATTTGTGTATTGCATTGAAGGAGAACATGGCTGTTAATCAATGGTATTTCCCTGGAGTATCTTGGCCAAGCAGCAGGGATAATTCTCCTCCCACCCAAGCAACCTTTTCCTCCTACCTCTGCATTTTACCTTTTTCTCCCCCCCAGGTTTTGCTGCTTTACATTGTCAGTGGAGCACCCAGTGCAATAAAACAAGATTTACTCATCAGGTTTTGTGCACACTGTAATTCTGTGGCAGTTGCAGGAATGCTGTAAACACCACTGTATTTTATTATATAAGGATTTGTGTAAATGGCAGTTGTAAACCCCATAATGGGAGCTTTATGGGCCAGATTCAATAAAACCTCCATCTGCAAGATAATTTTATTGAATCTGGCCTCTCTGAAATTGAAAAGTTTATGGAGAAAGGGAAAGCATTTCCCTGTGTTCCGATTTACTGCCTATAAATCTATATGCAGTGCTAGCCCCATCTGCAATGTGCATGCATATTGCTTTCCCCCTTCATATTAGATAAAACTCCCCAGCACAGAGTTACCTCTGGTTATCGCATAGCTCAAGACTCAGCTCTGATGACCAGTGCTGTGCCTGCCTTCCTTGGAGCAACAGCTGGGAGAAACATGGAGCACTTGAGGCAATAAATCTGTGCTGTTCCAGGCTGCTCCTGCAAAGCCCAGCCATCCCCTGCGCATCCCATCCCTCCTGCAGCAGCAGGTATAGCCTTGCAATTGCGATGCAACAGGGTGGTTGGTGCCTTCACAGCCAACTGGAACCTTGCAGGGGAATGGAAAATGCCAGTCCCCACCCTGGACCGATGATCCATATTCAATGTGGCATAACACCCCAAGCAAGCGTCCTGCTCTTTCGATATGTGCTCTTGAAGCAGTTACCTGAAGACACCATAGACGGAAGGGAGGAGGAGGAATGGACATTATTTGTGTTCCCTAGCATGGATCCTGAGCAATGTTCATCCTTTATGTCCAGTCCAGGCTGGCTGGATGATCACCCTTCTTCCACATGGTTTCAGACACCTCTCTAACAAGGCAGCACATCTCTGAAGCTTGCAATGACTTTCTGCATGCTGATTAACACGTCATGGTAATGACCTTCACGTCATTGTGATGACCTTCCGTCCTTGGCCAGCATTATTGCTGTATTCCTGTAAGGAAGTTAGATAAATCCCATATTCTAACTTAACCAACAGGATTTGTATTATGGTACTGAGCAATAATAAACAGCCTTCCCTATCAAATCAGATTAGCATGTTTTAAAGATCAGTTGGCTCCTCAGCACTTTGAGGAAGAATAGTGATAATATATCCAGCAGAGCACATGCTTCTCACACCAGCACATGGAAGGAAAAGGTTCATCAGCTGATTTATGGGATCAAATAGAAGCCCTTCTTCTTCTGGTGCTAGGCTTCAACACAACGACAATGGATCCTCTAATTCAGTACTCAGGAGCTGTGATTTACTTAGAGTCCACATTCAAGGCTGGTACTCTTATTTCCCAGGGCAGCCATCCCTGATGGCTGGGGGCTTGGGGTGTGCAATGCCCTGGGGGAGTTGAAATCCCAGCTGTGCATTAGACACTTGGCAGAGCCTCAGTCTGTGACCCTGGACATCACATCCCCACTGTGGATGGGAAAAGTAGGATGATTTCCCATTGCTTCTCTGTGTTTGGCTTTCTGACAATGCCCTTCAATGCCTGCTGAGCGACAGGCTCGCTGTGTGCACCAGAAGAAGGCAGAATGGTTTCTGACAAGGCGAGTTAAAAGGCTTATGTAGAACATGTTACAGCTAAAACATCCTGTTAGGAAGATAACACTGTCATTTAAAATTGATGAAACTTTTATATAAGCCACTTGCTTTTTCTGGAAGCACGTCTGCCCTGTGCAGCAGCCTCTGGCATCTAGCTGGGAGATGAGATGGAGCCATCCTGGGAATGCATCCTAAATCCATCCTGGTGCAAAGGGGAGATCCCTACTCTGCCTGAGGGCTCTTCAGTGACTCCTTCAGTATAGCAAGATATTAAAAAGAAACCATGTCTGTCTTGCCTGGAGCTCAAAAAGAGGTGCAAGGGACACATGGCTCATTACATGGGTTGGTCTTCAGCACTTCTCCTTGGGGTTGAGGGAGGAAAATGGGAATGAACCTACTGGTTGTTTTCCCAGAGAGGTCTCCCCTGGTCCCCCCACTCCTGCCCAAATACTGGAAAGCCAAGGGGAACCCCTGACACTTTCAAAAAGCAACCTGAAATATTTGAAATACTTACTCTTTATTAGTGATTTTACACACTCCAAGTGTTTTACAAAAGACATATTTCTTTGGCATCATTTCTGGATGGAAGACTTCCCTTTCTCTGGATCTCCTTAATAGACAGACTGTGAAACATTTGCCAAACGTTATATTGCTTTACACTTTCTGCCACTCACCATGGCCAACAGTGCACGTGAGAGGGAGAACAGCCACCCTGGAGACATCCCACCCCCCCAGTCAGAATTGCTCACCCAGCTGAGTGCCTCGTTAAACTGAGATCGTTCATTTATAGAGCAGAACCAGTAATTGAACATTATTATTAAGGCTGTAAAGGGAAGGTTCAAAGGCACTAAATGGCTGTACGGGAAAGCATTTACTGCAGAGCTGATAGCCCAAAATATGTCATCAGTGAAGGATTAGGAAGCACTTTCTCCTCCAAGTCTCTGCCTGTTTCTTTTTTAAAATCTGGCATATTTCCTGCATGGATCTGAGCTGCAGACTTCCTGGAATCACTTCTCCTACATACGAGCCTTTGTGCACTGGAGATTATCAGATTATTGACTTTAGGATTCCTAATTATATCGACTTGACTGGTTGATGAATTGGAGGTGGATAGCATCGCAGCTGATGCAGTACTGGGGGTCAGGAAATGACTAGCAGGAGTCATTTTCCTCCAACAGCTATACAGGCAGAAAGCTGAAATATATTCTGCTCCTGCTGAGAAATAAACCCTAAAGCAATTGTTCACTAATTGCTGGTATTTAATGTGCCCCCTCTCAAATAAACTGCAGCAGTGCAAAGGACAATTCAGTGCCTTGCCCAGATCTGGTCTACATGGAGGGGAAAACTCAGGAATGAGGGAACATCTCAGAATCTGGGGCTTGAAGAACCACATGTGCCCAAACATCAGTTCCAGTGGTGCCTTGGCTTTAGCATTCAAATGGACTTTTTGCCTAGGTCTTCACTACAAAGGTGGTGAGGCGCTGGCACAGGTTGCCTGCAGAAGCTATGGCTGCCCCATCCCTGGCAGTGTCCCTTCCAACAAAAACCAGTCTGGGATCCTATAACTGTCCCACACCAGGAAGCACTTGCAGACCACGGGCACCTCCAGGACATGGTGGCAGCTGGGAAAGGGTTTTAGGTGCCACCATGCTGGAGCCAGCCAATGGAGGAGACCAACCTCAAAAGCTCCCCACATGGCTGGGGTCTTCACCAGGGCATTTGCAGCAGCAAACCTCTGTTTGGCATTTTAGAGCACGCCACAGAGAGCAGCCCTCGATGCCACCAGCTGGATGGTAAGACTTGAGCCCACAGCAGGCACGAACTTGCAGCATCCTCTGTTTAAAGCACAGCATTCCGTTTAATGCTTCGCATTTTTTAAATTATAAAAAGGAAACAACCCCCCAAAAAACAAATAGAACTCAATTTTATTCTTAATGGAAAGATTTATGGAAATGAAACTGGGGTATTTTTAATGAGTAAAGATCATGTTATAATAATTCAGTTTTACAATACTTTAATCCCAAGGAGACAATTTTGTCTCTTTTTCTTTAAAGAAAACCTTTAACTTTTTTATTCATCTTTCATTGATTATTCTAAAAATCCCATTTAGCTCCACCACATAATGGTATGGTAGTCTTTTCTCATTATATTTTTAATAGAATAAAACCCAACTGTATATGGGAGGATTAGATAGACATTCATTGAGCTACAAAACATTGTTCCTCCAGATGGCCAGACAGAATCTGGATAATGGCTTTCCTATTTATTAAGTTCAAAATGTAATGCAAGCTGATGAGATGTGTTTTGTCCAGTATTTAATGGGTCAGCCATAATGCTGAGGTTGGCAGCATGCATGTAAGAGTTAACAGTCAGAAAATAAAGACATATTTCAACCACCCTCTTCTTGGACTCATTGAAATGAAATGCTGTCAGAGAACAAAGCTACTTACACCAGTGGGGCAGAGATGTTAAGCTCTTCCATAGGGGTTGTTTTATTTATTACATAAATTGCTTACTGCACATGGACATTGACAGACTGGCATGGAGCCTTCCATGAAACAAAATACACCAATACTTGTTGCAGACAGATTTAGGAGTACCTGTATTATTTACTGGGTGTGCATTGCTTCAAGACATAGCACATAGTGGTAGTTTCACTGCATTTACACTCTGCAGCCCTTTTTTCCCCCAGCTGTAGAGCAGTCTGGAAGTTACAGCTCTTCCTCTGCAGTCTCCACAGCCCCTCATTTGTATCGTCTTCTTTTAAGGATGTGGGGGCACAAGTTGGACAGATTTGTTTAGATTTGTATATATGATATCTGAATAGCTCACATTGTGACATGCATCACTTCAGCAGAGACATGCACTGATTTTGGGGCATGAAAACTTTTCCAGCCCTAGACTGATAGCAAAACCCAACTGTGGTGGTCTCTACCAGGATCCACATTCAGACAGTGCCCAGAGCATCACTGCCAGCCAAAGAGAGCAGCCACCCCCGGTCTGTATCCCCTTCCTATCACCTATGCTGTCTGTCCCCCCACATGCCCGTATTGTTTCATGAGCTGTTTTGGCATCAATCACGTGTGATCACAAAAACCCAAGGAAAACCATGGCCAGGTAAAGGAGAGGTTTTCTAAAAGGTCATGCTAATTCTTGCTTTGTTAACGGGTACGGTTCAGCAACCCAGCAAACATTCATAACATGCATAAATGTAATGCAATTCTGTTCCTGCTCTCTCTTGAAAACACAGGTTTTGTGCAGGCTTTACAGGCTGATTATATGGGATTTACCATGTAACAAGTGTAAACATTCAATTATAAAATAAAAAAGGTTGGATGGCTGCTCATTTCCTTGTTTGCTTGGTGGGTTTAAAAGCATCTGGGTTTAAAATGGCCCACAATACAACATAAATGAATACAGAGCGTGAGCCAAGTTATTACTAAGTAGGATTTACTCCCTCTAATAAGGGCAGAGATTTACATTATGGCTGAGTGACATCCACACATGAGAAGTACTCTGTGAAGGGAAGGTGCCCCTGAACTTAATGTTGCTAAACCCCTGATGGTGGATACAGCCTCAGGAGCTCAAAACCAACCAGGACTACACCACCATAGCATTGGATGGCAGGGGACTGCAGACCAAGCTTGTAAAGGCGGTGTTGTACACAATAAACACACCATCTGGCTGGGACATGGCACTTCTCCCATCTGGGGAGCCCATTCCCATCCCCATTTCTCCCAGTATCACCACCATGTACCCCTGGGCAGATCGAGGCCCCTGGCAGCATCATCTGATGGCTGCTGTAACTGCTGCCTTATCTAGGTTGCATCTTTCTCTTTTCCATTAGCTTCAGCTCCTTTCCCAGCACTACCTGGCAGACCGGGGCTCCAGTGGAGCATTTTCCTGCTCTGAAGACAGATGCACATGACAGAAGTGAGAGGTGGGAGCGCACCTCTGACTAGGAAATGCTCCTTCAGCTTGGTCCCCACAGCATGGGGACCGCAACAAAACCCTTGCCGGGTCAGCACCAACTGAATGTTATTAGTACAAGAAAGGCTCCTGTCCTTCAATCACACTGTATTATTTATGACCTACTGATTGCCCTTTGACTAGCAGGGATTATAGTTCTCTAAGATGTTTATGGGTGAATGAAAGGGCATTAACCTCATTATTATCATGTCTGTGTTCATCAGAGGCCATTAGTAGCTTCCTCTCAGCTCCCCGTGCTGCTGCGTTGCTATTTGGTGTCATCTACCGCCTCCCCACACTCACACATGCCTGCGTTCAGCTCTGTCTCCTTTCTCAAGCAGATTTAAGGAAATGGGTGAAAATGACTTGGGAAAGAATCCACAAAGCCCTTGGGATTAATATTATGATGCAACAGCTTTTTCCTGTGAGGTTTTCAGAGTGCTTTCAAATCTGCCAGCAATGGGGCCTCCAATCCCTTCTTACACACCCAGCAGCGCTCTTTCAGATGATGCCTGCCCAATTTTTCCATTTTATGTCAGTCATGTATGAGCAGCACCACTGGGAACAGAGGCTCTGCTTTTGGAAAAGCATCGCTGGTTTCTAGGCACTATGCCTACAAAGCCTCCCATCCCTGGCCACTGAGACCTGCTAGGGTGTCCTTCGTTAATCTGACCATCACAGATATCTCCTTGTCCCAGACCCAGACTCACCGTGGCACCTTTTATGATGGCGTACAGCTTGAGCCCTTTGTACCAGAGCTCTGTTGGGTATTTGGGACCCAAACTTAGGACCTGTTTTCTCATCTCAAACCAGTTTTAGATGGAAAATTCCACTGGAGCTGGCTCTGACCTCGGCACCCACCTCTGTGCAAATGGCTGGAAGAAGAATTTGCTCCTGGCTAACTATCAGCCTGCATGGTAAAAATAATTTCTTTTCTAATAATTAAAATGATGGGCTATAAATGAACCTCTGCTTTGCTGAGCCCTGGGAATTCACAGGGAACATTTTGAGCAAGAAACAGTTTTTAAAGTAAAACCTCCATTTTCTGCCTCTCATTTTCTGTGAATGTCCCCAGAGCTGGCATCACTCTCCTTCCCCACACTTCACCATGAAAGGCAACACCTGTGCATCAACATGCTGCTAACAGTGTCCTTAAACTGAAATAAAAGCATATTCCTGCTCTCTCTCACTGTTGACACACTTGAACTGGACAGCTTAAGTTGTCCTGTTCTCTCTACATCCTCTGCCTTACTGTGTTATTTCACACCTCATGCCTATGTCTTTTTCTTTTCACAGCCTTTTATTGAGGTTCCCTGAAATCTGCAACCCGTTCCTGCTTCTAAACACAAGAGAAGATAACAAAAAAACCTTGGCAAAAGCTTTGCCTGAATATCTCCATTTCCTTCGTCCTTTCCTTTCTCTCAGCTGCAAGCAGCTACTACACATCGTCTGTGCCACTTCCCAATGTACTTCAAATCCTTCCAAGCACTTGCACAAAACCAATAATGCATCAATATAGTTTTAGCAGTTGCAACCTTTATATCTGCACTGCTGGAGATGATTATCTGGCTTTTTTATCTGTAGATTCAGGCCTGTGGAATAAAACTTGCGCCAATAAAACTAAGGAAGCAAAGACAACACAAGCAGAATGAAAAAAAGCAATTGAACATGCTATAAATTCACAATCAGGTGAAAGCTAATTATGGCCATGCTCACTAAGAAGATAAGGACACAGTGAGGGAGATAGACTTATAAATTATTTGTGCTATGGTAGCACTTAGAAGCCCCAATCCTTTTCTGGGACTAGATGTGCTATACATGGCAAACGCTCAAATATATATTTGGGTAATTGCACACGGTTTTAAAGGAAAATGTACAAATGCTCCGTTCTTTCACCTTCAGCGATTCCTGGTTTGTTAATGCTGTTACAGGAGTCTGAGTTCACCATTGGTCTCATTCTGAGAAAACCCCCCAAAGTGGGCATGAGATGCATCCATTGCCATCCTCAGGCCCTGGCACGAGGGACAAAACACTCACTGTGCCAACAGAGACATTTCATCCTCCTTGACTCTGTGCAAGTTTGATTGCTTTTCTAATTAAGATACATTTTATGGTAATCTACCAAGCCCCTTAGACTAAATCACTCACTTAATCTGTTGTTAGTGCCCATATGTTTACAGCTTTACAGCCTGCTGCAGCATATTTGCTTTGCCACGATGCCGGGAAAGTTTAGTGACAGATGAGGCTCTGCACAGCCACTCAGGTGGAGCAGAGCCCTCGCACCCAAACAGCCTGGCTCTGCATGGATGGACAGGCAGCCCTGGTGTTTTGGGGAGGAAACACACAGGACTGGGTATTCGGCACCCCATGCTGATCACCTCTCTATTCCCCTGGCTCTGCAGAAGGGCTGAGCACATCCTTCACATTTCCCTTTCTTTCCTTTTCTTTTTTTCTCCTCCAAAATAAAAGGCTGTACATGATGGGAGTGCAAGGCTGAAGAGTTTCACAGTATCATCACGTCCCCGGCCCAGAGCTTGCTTACTGAGGAGTTTCACTGCAGCTTCAAGGCCTCTGAGTAGTCCTTTGGGTAATAGGCAACAACCAGATTTACAAGCTCTGTACAGGCAGGATCAGACCCTCCTTCTGCACTGAACATTGAATTAAATGAAAACTGAGCAAGCACGCCACAGTTCTACTCCCACTGATCCTTCAGGAGTATGTGTGTCCCTGGACCCAGCCTTGCCTATGACCAGACACACCGATGGGCACCTTCTTCAGGGCTAGTGCTATGCCACCACACACCCTGGTGAGGAGCTAAATCTTTCCTTTGGGCCTGCCTGTGTTCTCTGTATATCCCACATATTGAAACACATGTGCTGTGCTGGCAGGCAACAGCTTCATCTCTTCATCTTCCATCAGGCTGCCCACACCAGCTCTGAATGAAGGAGCAGGGATGTGCGGAACTGGGATGTGTCCCGAATCCACCACTCCCCTCATGCCTGCATTGCACAGTGGTACCCACACAGGCAGAGCTCAGGCAGAGATACAGGGGCCCCAGCTCTTCTCAAATTAGCTGTGCTGAGCCCTCAGCCCACCACAAACAAACGTGTTGTATTCACAAGGGTGTACCACCCTACTATTTAAAACGACTTGTACTCAGACGGAAAAAGAGCCCAAAAGCAAAATCAGAAAGGACTAGACTCTAGGTCAAGTTGCCATCTGCCATCCTATGTATGGGGAAATACTCCGTGAAAGAAATGGTCATATAATTATACAGGAACTTCTAATCAAGAGTGACATGAAGAATAAAACACCACCTGCCATCACCAGTAGTGACAGGCAGCTGCTACCCAATATCAACACAAACACCTCTCCCCCTGTACAGTGCCTATTGATGTGAGCAGGTTTAACAGAGGTGAGGAAAGAACTCATTAATTCTTCCAAGGACTTGGCTAAAAAAAGGAGGATCTGGCATTCAGGAGGAGGCAGATATTTAAGAAATCAATGTTTTAATAGTTTAAGGAATTTCTCTAGGAACTGCTTGATCTGCTGGAGGAGCAGCCAAGGAGACAGGTCTTAGAGGATCCAGGCACCCCTAAAATAATGCTTCAAACTCCTTTCAAACCCTGATGCACCTGCTAGACTCAGTCCTACTGGCACAAATATCCTGTTTTCAGCCCTGGAGCTTGCCAATGCTGTCAGTCTGTCCCTGGACCTGCACCAAGTCCTGGTTTGCACATCAGTCTGAGGTTATCTTGGAGAGAAGATGTCACGCTTCTGGATAGGTGATGGAGGCTTCTCCAGTGTCTGAGGGGTGAGTGGTGGTTGGGGGTACGGGACTCAGGAGAAGCTGCCCCCAGATCTGCTACCACCAAATCGCTGGAGATGAAGGAATGTCACACATGCTAGCATGAGCAAAAGGCAACAGATGGAAAACCATGAACACTGACAACTTTTGTATGTACAATATGAGGAACAGAGGAAGCTCTCCTGTTCCCCTGAGTTTGTCTCAGCTGTATCCTACAGATATGGCCTGTAGGACTGAAGGGATCATTCCTCCTCAGCCACAAACTTCTCTGCCAAGGGAAAGTTTTGTAGTAATGGACTTAACCATAGTATTCACTTTGTGCCTCACAATCCCTTGGCTGCTGGCAACCTGTCCTCCTGGACAGAGGTGAGACTTCCCCCTGCCTGCAGTCAAACCGACCATCCCTGGCCTCTCTTCCTGCTTCAAAGCTATTGCGATGAGCTCAACTGGCTTCCTTAATAAACCGCAGCCCGGTCTTCAGGGCAGTCTGGCACCCCTGCTATGATGAGTTACGTGGCACAAAACTCCAGGCCTTTAGTTCTGTGGTGTGGGAAGCAGGAATCATGCTCCTCAGGTCATGCTGCCCAGCCCCTTCCCCTCTAGGATCACCCAAATGTGCTCTTTGACATCGTCCTGCTGCTATGTGAGCCAGATAGCAAGGCTCAGCAAAGCTGGGAATGCTTCATGCTATCCTCAGGCAAGCAGGATTATGCTTAGAAAGTGTGTGAGATGTGCACATCTCAGACACCCATGCCCTCCACACCCAAGTCGCTAAATGATTGTGAAAGGCAATTACTGTTACGTACCTTGTTCTCTAACACTGTGGTATATAACACATTTCACATACCATGATTTGTAACACTGTGCTGAGCACATACATTCAAATTACACAGCTGGTATAAATAGACATGGTCCTTATGAAACAGCAAAACCCCAAAAGCCACTCAATGTAGTGCCTGGTTATCACATTTTCATGTTCTCGCCCGTGCAACACTCTGCAGAGCTCAGGAGCCCCACAGAATATCCCCATTAGCTGCTTTTCAGGCAGGTGAGAAGGCAAGTGCAACTATTCCACCCTGGAAAAACAGGAACAATTAAACTGGTCCAAAAGCAGCTTAAAATGACTAAGCAATTATTGCCAATCTGAAATTTCTCTCTGGAAGAGTTTAGCTTGAAGTGCCAGACACGACATCCTTACCTTCTCCTTTGGGTTTAATAAACCCAGTTACAGTCTTCTAATCTCTTATTAAAGTATATACTCCATATACCTATTAACATAGCCTCTTACCAGGAGAGTAGGCAGGTTATTCTGGTCTAACATGTTAATTTTCTGAGCAGGTATATACTCAAGCTCACAGCAGCTCCAGCTTGTGCTACAGCTGGAGTTTATAAAGACTTCTGAAACACCACAGCCATCAGCGCCCATGGATATGTTTCAAGTATGAGAGAATAGAAGTGCCAATAAATTAACCAATATAACGCTGCGAATTCAAGTATTTATTATGTAAAATCAAAATATCGCAGCCATACATCTTGTTTTCCTCAGCCATGCTGTTACAATCACTGTCTTGTTCTGCCTGGAAAGCACAGCAGAGCTCTGACAGGGAGAGAGAAATAACTGTCCCTCACTGTTATTTACAGGTAAAAAGGAGGTCTCCAAGTTAGCCGAGAGTGCTGAGGAATGAGGCTGCTGAGCTGCTCAAAGCAGAGGCAGGCAGCACAGAGTCAGAGCAACAGTCTATTGACCTGTATTAATGATGTTACACTCTGAAATGCAACCTATTTTCTTAATTACTTTAAAGATTTTCTTTATTTCACTAATACATTTTGGTGAGGAGTAGCTTGCTGCCAACCTGCTAGTCTATAGATTGATCTTTCTAAGGTAATATGCAGTCAGATATTCATACTTGAGCTTGATCAATATTAAATAGCTCTTACTGATTGTTTTCTTATATCAAATATTACTGCATTATTTTAGGCATCTGATCTAAAATGCCAAAAGGAATAGGATAAATCATCATTCCTTCTCCCTTTAATCCTCACTCTCCAGGTTTCTGCTATAAAATGAAGTGCAAAACAAGTTTTCAAAGCAGGCACCCCCCTTTGCCAAAGCAAAATACAAACTGAAAATATTCCAGTAGATCTAAATAACATGGAACAGTTGGGCTCAGCATGAGAGTACAAAGAAACCAAACCTAAAACCAATTTAGTGGGCTTCACGACTCCTGTAAAACCCCCCTTCTCCCCCAGACAGTACAGTTACACACATAAATAGAGATGCATATAACTTACCGGAGCAAATATCACCATACACATTTACAAAAGGGTTTATAATCCAACTTGCGTCTCCTGGAATAAAGCAAGGTTTGTCTCATACTAAAAATAAAGGCTCCCAAAAGCTTCTCACAGGAGGGGGAGAGAGAGAGAGAGAGGGAGGGAGGGAGGGAAGAAGAGGGAGCGAGCTCCTTGCCTCTCTTTTTATGAAGCAAATAAGGAGAGCAAGAAAATCAATGCCGAGAGAAAGTGAGATGATATACCAATCAGGCAGCAGCCTCAGCCTTATTTGCAGAGGGATGGTGAAATGCTCATATTATTAGACAATGACTACACACACTCTAAGTAGAGAAAGCAAATACTTGTCCCCCAGTGAGAGGCTGGTTGCTTTGCTGTGTACCACCACAGTGGGCTGGGAGATGCAACCCCTTCCTCCCCACTGCTAACGAAGCATTGCTTTAGTCCTTCTATGTGCACTGCAGGAAAAAACCAGTTCACAGCTCTGGGCTGAAGTTGTACTAAGCTTGAAGATCCTCCAAAGCTCTCACACAGACTGCCATTGGAGCAGTGCTTCTTCATTGCTGGATTTGGGGGCTTTTGGGGTTCTCTGTTACGCATCCTAGAAAGCTGCCCTGAAGCTAGAGCAATGAGATCATTCAGAAAAGGGAAAAGACCTCTCAGGTCTCCCATACTTCAGTGTGCACTAAGCTCCTCCTGTGCTCAAACAGGACCAGACCCACAAAGCGTCTTCCTGGAACTCGAGCTTTTGCCCCTTATTTATATATCAGAGAAAACCTCTGGGAAACCCATGGGTTCCCTTATGCCAAAAGAGGACATTTCTGTGCTATTAATCCACCGAAACCAAGCCTTTGCTGCGCTGTATGTGTGTTGGAAGGAGGAGGAGGAGCAGGTAGCAGGAGGTAAGCTCGTTGCCTCTGACGTACAGGCACTTGCTTGTGAATGGGACACATCAGTGGCAAACACATGCCACCTCTTTGGAGAGATGCCACAGTTGCTCCCCACAGCAGCTATACAAGCACACAAACCCCATGTCCTTTCACTACAAACCTGCTCACAAGAGGGTTTTCAGGCTGGTCCCTTGTCTCCACTTTGCATTCAGGACTTCAGCACGTTGAGAGCACAAAATGGATCCATGGATCCTTCTCTACCAGGCACCCAGCTCTTCGCTTACCAGCGCTGCTTGGTGTAACTGAGGCTGTGAATCACGCTCTGTGCTATTCATTTATCAGCCTGGGGTTTGTCACTGCTTTGCCCTCTTTTCTGCACACTGCATCAAATATTTTCAAATACACATGACAATGGATGAGACACAAGGTGAACTTTGTCTTTTATTTGGAGACAGAAGTTACATGCTGCTATACAGAAACACCTGCTGGGTGACAACAGCTCTCTACACAGCAGAATTGGGGAACAATTACTTTTCCCCAGCAGCTTGGGATTTACACTGTGCGAGAAGGGCTGGAATTCACAGGGTAAACCCTAAACATAAAACCAAGGAGGCTGAACTCATCTGATAACTGAATTTATCTGTTTGGGGCTGGCACTTCTAGCACAAACCAGGCACAGAGGAGACTCCAACAGCCCTTTATGAGCGCTGAACACTCAGGGCCCTTTTCCCTCAAGCAGGAGCTGCATTGCCATGCTGACAGATGTCACTGCCAACAACGTGGCCCCTGGTTTCCAGCAGATACAGCCTGATGCTGTAATGAGAAGACATTGCAGTGCTGAGAGAGTTCTCCAGGCTGAAGCACTGCTCTGCTGCTTGGTGCATTTTAACGTGTGCGTAAGCGCTTGCCAGCCCCTGTGCACACTGCCTGAGTCCCAGCTGCAAAGATTAAACAACTCAGCACCTCTGGTCTGCAGAGCTGGGTAGAATTTGCCTCCCACTGCACTGGGAACAGCCCTTGGATGCCCGATCCACACTGGAATTGCCCTCTGAAGACATGCATCACACCACACAGGCTGCAGTAGTTCTTCATTTGCCTGGTTAGCACTGGCCGACACGCCTTTGTCCTCAAGGACAGGGCTCACATACCTCACTCCTCCTCCCTTGCTGTCTCTAGAAAAGACAGAAGAGCCCAGACAAGGTGTGGAGGAGGTTTTGTAGGAATAACAGACCTGAACTGGAACATGAACCAAAAGCCAGCAATGGGCCAAGGTGACTGAGGACCACACAGAACTTACCACCCACTGAATCAGCACAAGGGGTGATGCTGGCTCTCCCACACCCTTGGGAGAGCAGTTCTCCAGCCTGTGAGTGCCTGGGTTGCTCCCACACATTGGCGAAGGATCCTCAGCCTGCCTGAGCTCCCCAGCTGATACATCTCATCCCTCTTGGCCTTTTTCATTGCATTCAGCTCTCCAGCTGGCACTGAAACTCACTGTATCTCATGGTGACCAGCCTCTTGCTGCAAGGTGTGACAGTAAGTGAAATGCAAACACCTCTCATTTTCATTTTCCAATGAGATAATTTTATTTCCCCTTCCCACAGCTAACAACTGCTGTTATTTCAACTCACAAACTCTTCTGAAAACTTTATGAAACATCCATTAAAATAGTTTTGCAGAGGCGCCGCTGGGAGCTGCTGTGTCAGCCCTCTAAAATATGTGCCCACCTGGGTACCTCTGTGGGATGTGAGGATACAGGATGCAGTTTTAAACAGCATGATGTGTTGCAGCAAGTGATGACCTGTCCTGTCACACAGGTCCTTCAAACAACGCTGCAACACGGAATCCACAGCATAAGGAGATCAAAGTCTGCTTTTTGCCCATGACATGCCATGAATGTTGCGGATTAGGTTTAACGCTGTTGAAGGAGGACGTGCTGGTGTTTGCTGACAAGGCAAAACACTTGTTAGGCTGCAGCGGACCCTGCAGCACTGCAGGCTGGTGCTTTCTTCAGCTTTACTAGATATCATGCCAAAAATTCATCTGAAGCACTGGATGGGGCACTCAGGATCCCCAAGCATAAAACCAGATGCTACCAATACCAGGGCTGTTGTGCCATCTCTCTCTCTGTATCAGAGCTTTCCACTTCTGATTCTTCAGTTAGGAGTTTCAAAGCAAACTAAAAAGATCCCTGGGATTTAAGCCCCAAACTCCTTTAGATACCACTGAAAAGCTGTACACACCCAGCAGATTTCCACCAGCTTTGCCACATCACTCAGGGTTTGAAGACATTTAACCCTTGCCTGTAGGAGGGTTGCAGCTAAAAGGGATGCAGTGACACCAGTAATGGTTAGGGCTGCAGCCTGGGAAGAGGCTTCTCCCCAAGTACAGCAGTAGTCACAGGAGGGATCTGCATGAGACCAGCATGAGACAGGGCTGCTCTTCTGGCTACCCATCACTCACTGCTGTCTCTTCCCCCAGCCCACCGCAGGCTGTGTAAAGGCCACATAGTGGAAGCCCAAAAGCACCGGTTATGCTTGGACACTCTCACTGCTGCTTTACTCTATATTTATTTGCCCATATTACTCTAGAAGCACTGTTCATGCTTTCATGTGTGTGTGCAGATTTACAGATGCCTATAAAATCACACACCACATGGCAGTGATGAAAGTTTATTGGTCTTTCAGCATCATGGTCCTCAGCTTTGCCTGAGGCTGTACTGCACCCATGCTCACCCTGGCCAGGCTAAGGAAAAAGGAGGCAGCAGCACCACGAAACCACTGGACCGTGCTACAACATCTGTGCCTGCTCAACATCTGGAGGAGCTAATTAATAATATCAGAGCCTCCATTCCACCTGTGCTATAGCAAAAACATCAGTCAAGGCAGCAGTGGCTGTGTGAACAGGATGGAGCCTGGCAGAGGGGGTACAGCCTCAGCCGAGGAATGGAGAATGGTCCAGCCTGGAGTTGCTGCAGCACATAATCCATCAGCCCAGGAAATACTAAGATGGGCTCCTGTTTGCTAGCAGAGATTTTCATATTTGTTTCTCAATCTTTATCTAAATTTAGGAAGACACTAAAAAAATCAATGAAGTCTGAGACACATAACTGGAAACCATTGGTTTTTCCCATGGAAATGGAACATTTCCTGATGAATCTCCTGTCCCCCTGTGCCTTTCGGCTCTGGCTGCAAAATATTGCTGTGAGTTTATCAATCTGTGGCTTGTTTCATGCAGTTTGCAATGCTAATGAGTAAACCAATTTTGACATATTATGTAAGCCAGTTTCTGAAACAGAGATTCTTGGCAGGCCAAATGTAAACACAGACACCCTCTTGCATCCAATTTAAATGAGCATGTTGCTGAAAGCACTAAGGGCTTGATTCTGTTGACTTATTCCTGATTTACCCCAGTGAAAAAAGGAAAAAAATAGAGAAAAAAATAGAGAAACAACAAACACCCCCCCTTTCAATTCCATTACTAGTGCAGCAGCAATTTGCAAAGTGGATCTAATTTTGTAACAAGGAAATGTGCTGGAATAAGCTAATGCAGGGTGGTGACTCGGGCACTGTATGAGCATCAGCACAGCACACAATCAGGAGCACACATGTCATTCCAGATGGAGCTAATGGGGGAGATGACAGCTCTCCACTCCCTCATCCTCCCAAGCCAAATTTAGGTGCAGGTAGTGCCCCATGGGTTGAGCCACCCCCAGAGGGTGACTGCTTTCAGCCTCCCTGTTCTTCTACATTGGCTTTGCAGAAGAACGTTGCATACCTGGGCAGCAGGCAAAGCCCAAGAGCAGCATCAGGGTAGGTGCAGCCCCTCCTGCAGTTACACTGAGGTGGTGGGAACCCAGGGCACAAGGGTTTATTTATCTCAGCATGCACTGAAGGTCTGCACTGCACCACACCAGTGCATGGCTGGGTGCTGAAACCCCATGAACCACCACTACCTGGCCCAAACCTGGCAACTGGCCCCACCACAGGCACATCTGGACACCCCGATTAATGGATTATACCCAGTTCTTACAGAGCATGATCCCAGCACCAGAATGATGTGATGGAAAGCACGGGCATCAGATGTCAGACTGCAACAACAAGCAGGGTGCCTTCCAGTGACATGGGGATGAGCTCAAGGGCACAAGCTCAGAAAGAAAGGAGGGATGCATTTGTAAAAGCCCCTAGAAAAGAAAGTCTCTACTAGGGAGATGAATGAAATTTTATTAAAGTGAGGAAGGGCTGGAAACAAATCTTTCTTTTGCACTTTTCCCAGTACCATCTGGAGCATTTGCATCTGCCACAGATTTGCACAGCATTTGCACAGTGTATTTCTGTTGAAGTGGAAGCAAATGGGATAGCAGCATACCTGGAAGTGGCCTCTGCCCTGTTAATGGCTCTGGGCATCTCCAGTGTGTTTTAAAACTAAAACATAAGTGTGAAGTTGAACTGTGTTGTTTCTGCCATTGCAGAGGAAAAGACATCAAATAAGAGGTACACTGCTGCTGCACAGCCTGTTTATTGCATGTGTCAGTGATCACACCAGGCACCAGAGCTGCAACACATCACCTCACACTCAATCCCCTTCACAACATCGGGATACCATTTATCATGCCTGGCTCTTTCACATTATAAAATAAAAGAGAACAAGAGGAAGAATACTTTCAGCCTCCAAGCACCTGAGCTTTCAATGATGAGAGCAAACCTGAGAGCTCTTTCCTTTATTCTGTATAACACTTTCAAGCTGTGATCATAGGTAGCTCAAGTGCCACACATTTGCTGGCTCATCAAGTTTCACCCTGCAAGTTTGGAAACCCACAGCTGCCAAAGTAATTCCAGTTTTAATGGCATAAGAGAAAACTCACTTCTGTCTAGACACAAACAAAGGACAGTGCTTGAAAGGAGGGCAGCTGACAGCTAAGCATCACTTGTGATGTAAACGACAGGGAGATGAGATGCCTGTACAGCCCCTGCTTGTCAGCACACACCACAACACTGCGGGGCTGCAGAGGAGCAGCAAAGATTGGGAAGAGGTGATGCCCCATAGGCTCTTGCTTGAATTAGTACAAGCCGAGCTCCTTGCCAGCTGACAAATACCCCCCTGTCACTCACGCTGCCTTACCAGCACAGAGCCCGAGGTGGGAGCAAAGCCCCAAACCAGATCACCACATCGACTCCCATCTCACCAGGGAAGTGAGGGCAGCAAGCAACCAGTATGCAGAGTGAGGTACCCCAGCACCTCGCTGCCTCCCCCCCAGCAGTTCATCTACACACAGTCCATTACAGTAACAGGCAGGCAAAAAGAGTACTTCAATTTCTAACATCTAATTTTTACTGCAATTTTAAATGATTTGGAATAACTCCTGTGGTTAGAAGTCTAGCTGTGATTCAGGGTAAGACAATTTGGAAAGCCCTCACTGTCCCTCCAAACAGCTTGCAAGAAGAATGCTCAGAAGAGTGTTACTGCCACCCACTTATTCTTCAGGCTTTCTGCATTTTTCAGCATTAAATGCTGTTTCTGCATGTCTTAAATACCAGACACTAAAAACATATAAAATTATAATCTGAAGGCCAAATGGGCACAAACTGGATGATAAAAACAGCATGGAATAAAAGAGAAACAGATGAATTTCTATTGTAATTTTTATAGCTATTTAACAGGAAGAATGAAAAAATCTAATTACTGTCAACCATAAGTTTTCAGCTTCCCAGCCAGCAGAGCACTATTATTAAACTACTGTATAATTGCTTCTTTTACTCTGCTTCCCACAGAAGTTGTGTTATTTCACTCATAGTTAAACTCATAATATTGGCTTCATAACTAATCCTGTCAATCGAAATCCCCAGGGGCTGGTACAGCGATAAAAATAGCAAGAGGTTGTTTCTTCCCTCAGCTTCCTCTCAAAGCCCCTTTCTGCAGGTACCAGGGCTGCAGTTTAGCAATGCCATGAACTGTTGCACCCAACAACACGTGAATGCTGCTTCTCTGGCTCAAGCAAAGCATGGAGGAGAGGGACAGATCCTTCCAGCAGACAATTCTGTCCCCCTGTCCTGGATAGGATAAATCCTGTCCATCTCTCCCTGCTGATACGGGCAGCTCAGGTAAGATGTTGCACAGCTGAACATTACCTGCAGCCCAGATGTGACTGCCTACCCTGGGACTTCATGCCAGCACTGACTTGCATGATAAGCACGGGCTTCCTCCTTCCCCAAACACTATGCTCTGACACATATAAAACCGCATTGAGACACCCAGCTACGTGTTCAAGCACTAAAGATAGGCAATGACTTGATCTTAAGGGTCTTTTCCAGCCTGAATGATTCTGTGAGATGAGCACACAACTGTGCTCATTTAATTGAGGAGATTGCATAAAGCACCAGCCTTTTACCCATCCAAGTTTTGTAAGCTCTGCCTGAGCCCCTGCTTGCTCCCTGCGCACTGGACTGATGCTCCTTGCTAACTCGTGGTCCAGTCCTTCCCTGCAGAAGACCCAGGCAGGGTCTCTTGCCAGAGCTTCACGTGCCAGCACATCCTCCCTGCCCAGAGGAATGCTCCTATTGCCCAGGACACCATGAGGCCAAACTCACTGCTTAGCTCAGGTTTGGGATGAGGTACAGGGCTGGAAAGGGTGAGAGAAGATGGATTTGGCTTCACACCCAGACCTTCCATCTCAGCCTCTGTCTCTCTGGAGACAACAACCCTGTGCTGGGGTTGCTCTCTGGTGGGCACACACAGAAACTGCTGACAGCTGGCGAGGAACAGATTGGAAACAGCACTTATCCCAAAGCAGTGTCCCAGAGCGAGGGCCCGGCGTGTCCATGCCAGAGGGGAGCCAGCACCAGGGCTCTGCACGAACCTGAACCAGCTCTGGAGTCATCGCGCTTGCTACATCCTCATCACAAACTCAGCCGCCGCTAGAGCCACTCTCTTTGCTGTGACTGATGCGCAGCGTGACAGCACAAAGCACACCGATGTGTCCATGGGGAACACTGCTTCAGCTGAGGTGTTTTCCTCCTGGAAGAGCCATCACCCTGACTATTACAGCCACAGGCAGCTAATACTGCACAGAGCTGTGGCACTGCAGCCTTCACTCATGGTCTGGAGCTGGAGCCAATCTTGGGATGGACCATCTCCCTCACCCCAAAGCACAGAGGAACCAGCCTCAGCACACTCTGCAGCCATACGGGAACTATTGCTGCCCACACAAGCCTGAGACACCCTGCCAGCACCAAAGAGGGATCCCAGGGTTAAAAAAACCCTCTGCGTGCACTGGGGGAATGAGTGTGCCCAGTGCAACCCCTGCAGGAGCACAGCTCTTCCCTGAGCTGCATTATTCCTTCCTCTCTCCATCACTGTAGTCTCTTTAATGTTTGAGACAAGAGGACAGAAAATCATTTATGCCATTGCCTGGGCTGCCAAGCGGCACCACGGTACCCTCAGGAAAACCAGGAGAGCTCCCAGCAAGCCCAGCCTGGAGAGTTCTGGTGTTCCCAGGGGCTGGAGCTTAGGCAGGGGGCAGTGTGTACGACTGCCTCCCAAGAGATGGTCCTCACAGCCTGCAGACAGCAGGACTAGATCCCTGGAGCCAGCAGGGCCCGTGGGACTGCCTTGGCTGACACAGCTCCCAGCAGCTCCTGAGATATAAAATAAACATGGCCTGATGCAGTGCTTGTTTTCTCACCCATGGTGTTAGTGCAAATAAACCCTCAGGCTGATGGATCTCCTAACCCAGAAAGCTGCAGAGACCGAGAGAAACTGATACAGCCAAAGTTACCGTGCTGATGGCTCCATCAGTGAGCTGCCGGCCCCTGGCCAGTGGGCAGAGCCTCCACATCTGCACCAGACATAGAAAGAATGAAGGAGGGAAGCACCAACACGCCAGGGCTGAAGCAAGCCCATTTGCAAGACTGAGAACTACCTCTGTGTCCAAGTACAGAATGAGAAGAGAAGAGTAAACCCCAAACAGAAGTTACTGGGCACAGGAGCAACAAAAACTGCTATAGGAACAAGTGCTGGTGATGGCACAGCATGCCGAGAAGCTCAAAGCATCAGAACAGATACAGTCACATCAGCCAACCTGCCTCTACCAGAAGTGACAATGCATACCTCCTCTTTGGATGCTCAGCCAGGTCCTCAAGGAGAACATGGCAAAGCAATTGCTCTTATAAACACAGGCCTTAATATCTAGATGAACATTCCTGGGGTCCGATTCTTCAAAGCCTCAAAAGCTGTCAGAGGTTCCTGATCTTCCTCCATCTCCCACAGACTCAGCTGCTCATGGTGTGTCCCTTTAAACTTGTCAACTCTTCATCCTCGAAGAGGAGGAACAAGAGTCGCAGGCTACCCTGTGCTCCTCCTGAAGTGGCACAATGCATTTTGACAACTTCCCATCAACCAGCAGCAGATCCTTCAGGAGGAATCTGGAAGAAGAGAGCACAGGCTGTGTAAGCACTGGGTAAATCAAGGCAAGCCCAGCTTTCAAGTTTGCACACAAGTCTGAGCATGCAAGAAAATGTGTGCAGCGTCTCACTAGTCCCTGAATTAGATAAAAGGGTAAAAATGTATTTCAATTGACTCATTGACCAGGGAAAAAGGAAAAAAGTGCATTCCTGCTTCCATAAGATTTAATTAGACATGGGATTTTAGCTGCAAAAAGCAAAGCATTCATCTTGCCACCTGCTTTTTATTGAACGTAGTTCAATCAAAGAGGCCTAAATGCCTAGAAAGTTCAATCAGCTTTCCTAGATAGAAATAATTAAGGAATGCAAGGGTTGTCGTGTTTGCACTTCAGAGGGGAGCCTTTCCTTTGGCAAATTGTATAGCCATGGAAACATCCAACCCACCAAAAGTTTTCAACCAGATGTTAGCCCAAGGCTTGTTCCCAGATGTGGGGCACCCCACTGCTGCAGCTCCCCCAGACATGCAATCCTTCCCCTGCCATGCAGCTACACCTGTTATGGAAACGAAGCACAGCTGCTTTTGACAAGGTCACACCACGCGACAGGCACGCCAGAGGAGCTGTTTGCACGTGCTCATCTCACGGTGCAGAACACTTGCACTTTGGCTCTGTAATGGATCGACTTCTAGTCACACCCAGAGAAGTAGGCTGTCCCATGTAACAAGACCAGGAATCACTAAAGAACCTCCACATGGAGAAGGAAGTTGGAGGAAAGTGAGGGGTTGGCCATCTGGAGATTACACCTCTTCAATCGACGCCCAGGCAGACAGTGCAAGACCAAGAAGGTGGCTATGCCACTGTGCTGGGTATCTATTTAGTTCTGTTTGAGACAAGCTGACCACTGAATGTCATGAGGGTATCTTGTATGGTCCCCATGCTCAGAAAAATCAGTCATTCCCCTGGTAGCAAGTAACATTGTTGATGTAAAAACCAGGCAATATCTTACCTGAATCATCAGCAGCAGGGGTCTTCCAAACACCAGCTCCAGGAAAGTCAGTGGTGATGTACTGTATTTCCCCTGCGAATGAAGGGGAATGGTGCATTTTTAAGTCTCAGGTTAGGCAGCTGCACAAGTGCTTTAGGTGGACCTTCCCTGTGGATCGCAGAAGACTGTGCTTGTCCAACCATCGGAGGGTTTCTGTACAAATCAGCTCATGGTGCTTGGGCTTGTGCATGGTTTTGTGCATATAAAATGCATTGAAGTGTTTGTTGTTATTTCTCGAAGTGAGGAACCCTTAGGAACACTAAAATGGGTTTGCATGGAAGACAACACTGCTGCACAGCAGCCATTTCCAGTAAAGTATTCCACAAAAGGCTGTGTGTCCAGAACACGCCTGTTTGGAATTTATGCAAATCTATTCTACAAATAATCTCGACAAATAATGCTAAGAGTGAACTTGAGCTGTGACTGTCTGAGATCGAAGGTGTTAGTTAGGTTATCAGACACAGTGGGTGGCATGTTAATGAGTTCACTTCTTAACTAGTGGGTTTAAGTGAGAGGCTTGATCTACAACTGAAAGAAAACACTGAAAGGAAAATGGAATTTTGAGCACAACAGCTATTCCTGAATAGATTTGAATATGGGCATTTGTTTTATCGCAATGCCTACATAAATACGCATGGAGCAACTGTTTCAGAGTAGCCCTGTGTATGGACAAGCCTGTGAAATTAAGTTTCTGGTCTAAATATTAAAATTGAAATGCCTGCAAATAACACAAAATAACAGTCTCTTACAAAATCACTGCTTCCATGAATTTTACTGGCATCACCTTTGTTTATCTGTGCAAGAAGGGGAGGAAGCATCAGACAGGCCTGAAAGCCAGCAAAATAAACTGTGAGTTGTTTTCAAGAGGACTGCTTGTCTCTCAGTTAAGAAAATGCACGAGGAGACGGAAGAACAGGTGCGTGTCCCATCTCTGCCATGGTCTGTTTTTTCTATGCAGAAAAGCAGGATGTGTGTATCTTGTACCAGACACAAAGCATTTTCCCTTCCTTCAACCGACACACGTTTTTCCTGAGCAGTTACATCAAACCACTGATAGCTCGTTGGATTCTGCTGGAGCTTTGTTTTACTGTAATTGCCCTTGTTTAAAACAAAAGTACCTTCTCTCTTCCTTAAAGCGATTAGAAATGTCATTCACATCCCCCTCTGGATGTGAATCTAGCTATTCCCAACAGCCACTCAAAAAATACATAATCACCATAATTACTGGAGGCATCTAATTAACATTCAACTTCCTCCCTACAGCAGCTACAGCTGGACAGCCCATTTACTTCACCCTAAAACTAATACTCTGCTGATTATTTCCCATCACACCAAGCAGCCCACCTGTGTCCATCCTCACTGACGTCTCCATCTGGCACAGCAGTGAGGCAGCAGAGTGAGCACCTCTGCATGCACTGTGTGTGCTCAGCCTCACTAACAAATGACCCCTGCAAGCATGGAGACCTTCTCCTATTAACTATGCAGCTGCTGACTTTATTAGCTACCTTGACTAGGATTCACATGCAAAAAAATGGAAAAAAGAAGAAGAAAAAAGGTAAAGGAGCTGCCTACACCAAATGCAAAACATCCCCTGGTTGGCACCATCTCTGGGGCAAAAGACTGCAGCCTTCCCAAGGTACTCAGTGCACCAGGTTTGTTGCCATAGGAGAGGGCAGAGGACAAAAGAGCCCATAAAATACATGTGCCTCAAGTTCCTGAGGATGCCGGGGGCTATTTGCCCCTTCCCACATTTGTGGTCCACCCTGAGTGAGTAGCTGAGCAGGAGGGCTCTGCCTATCTGTGTGCTGCCTTTAGCTGGGGTGCCACCCTGTGCTCACACCCAGGCCATGACACAGTCCAAGAGCTGCCAAAATTCACTCCCATCAGCTGGAGGCAGTGGGGTCAGGCTGGGCACGCTGATGGCCCCAAACCCTGGTGCTGGTCTCCAGGCTGGGGCAAACCCTCTGCTGTCACCTTCATTCTCCCTTCCTGGCCATTCTGTAGCAGCAACAAGATGAAAACTGCTCAACCCAAACATTATTCTATGAATAAGGACAGATAAATCAGCCTGATTTTATGAACTGCCCAGCACAAGGCACTCGTTTTGAATAAACCAAAGTACATATAAATCCATGATACCTCACTTCAGTCTACTTCTAGTCCTTTTCTGTAGTGGATGGGGCTTAAAGGAGCTAATCAGACAATTGCTAAATTCTCCTTTATTCTGCAGACAGAATAAAGGAGATAAAAAGACATCACCCCTCTTGGTAGGAAAAGTAATGCCTGCTGCTGCCATCTAGATGAGCTCCAAATCATTAGCTTTGTTTCTTCCCAAAACTAGGCTAAAAACTTATTTTCTCTTTGCTCACGCTTCTCCATTTCCCTCTCTCTTCACTGTTATCTCTGTACTTATATTATTTCAGCCTGTAATGACTGTAGCACTAGTAGGAATGATGCCCTGCAAAATTACCTTGCCTTTGCATTCACATTTAAGCTTTCGTCATGACACTGATCAGATATATAAAGGGGGATAAGAAGGGAACCGGCAGTTACCAGGGAAGCTCTGGCTGAACGTTTCCTGATCTCAGGAATTACTAAGGCCTCTGTTTCCCTTCTCCCTGCTTCTGTTTGTCAGCTTTGCAATGAATCTCTCCAGATACTAAGAGGTCTCTACTTATTCCAGCCACCAAAGGTCATAAAACCCAGTGACAGAGTATTTACTCCCAGTCAAATTTGGCTGAGACAGACTAAGGAAGCTCAAAATCTATGGGGAGCAGGAAGGAGCTCAGATTCTGTATCTTTACTTGCTTCAGAGGTCAACAAGAAAAACACAGAAAATCAAGAGTTGTCATAAATGGTCCAAGTTTCAAGAGGAAAAATAAAGTAAAAGATAGTAAAATCAATGCAGATTGTTGGGCTGTTTATGCATAGTGAAGCAGTTATGGGTTTGATGCCACCAGAAGAACCACAAATTCCAGTTAAGCTCAGAAATTCAGTATCTTTAAACTCTGCATGAATTTCCCCCCCATCATCACCCACTGAGTGGCAAAGTGCCTCCAAATTGAATTGTCCAGCCTTCCCCAAACAGATTTCCAGCTCCACAAAAGATGATCTCATCTTGGGAGCTGCCTTATGAAAAATTTTAGACAAGACTATAAGCAGATGATCAAAGTTTATGAAAACACCCTAGCTCTTACCAGTGCAAATCAAGCTAAGATGGACCAGAGAACTGAAGCCTCAGTGTTTCATAAATCAAAGAGCTGCCTGTGTGCTCTGCTGGCTGTCCAGAAGCACTTGTGTTTGAAGGACTAACTGCACGCTGGTATATTTTTCTTTGCTGTTTATGCAGAAAAGAACTTAACAGAGTTATCAGAAAGATGCCAACAAAACCCTGTTAAGGTTGCCCAGGTGAACCATTTGCATCTTATTATCTTCCCAATGCAAGCCAGGTTTGCAGACTCGTGAGCGCACCCTGCCCAGCATCCCACCCAGCAGCTCCCAACACTACTGGGCTCAAACCTCCTGCTGCACAAGGGTTCTTCAGGGAAAGGCACCCAAAAGCATCAGAGGCAAAAGAGCCCCTGCCAAGCCCTGAGGTGCACAACCAGCCTGGCAGAGGAGGAATGGTGATGATGCCCTGAAACTCCTCTGCCACCGCAGGGACTCAGCAGTGCCACCTCTCACATGTAGCAGGCCTGGCTCCTTCATGCATGCTCCCATGGCCAAAGAGGAGACGTGGCTTCTGACAGAGGCTGGTGCTGTCAAGCCACATGTAATTGTTGATCAAAAGAGCAGGCAGCCGCTTCTTTGAAGGCAGGAGCTGGCGGTGCTGCGAAATTGGACAAAATACATCAGAGCAAAGAGAAGCATGAAGCATTGAATCCCAGCGGCCTCCCCAGCCCCTGGCTAGCACTTGTAGCTCTGTATTTCAGCTGATTAGACTTGGATCTGCAGGGCTCAGCCGAGATGCTCTGCCAGCACACACAGCCCTCACTCTGCTGTCCTAGCCCATTTGAAATGCCAACAAAGCGGAAGAAACCAGCTCTTCCTTTCTCACATTAGCCCTGGAAGCAGCACGTTCTGCAATGCAATGCCCTGCCATGCAACCCTCATGACTTGTTTGTGAGCAGTGGGGCTAAGGAAGCACCCTGGAGCTGCCTTTCCAGTCCTCCCCACTGTGGGTTCTCTGGTGTCCATAAAAAGTTGTGCAAACGCTACCTCTACGAGGACTCTCAGCAGGGGCAGTTGTGGGAATTGTGGGGTTTCATTTATTTATTCACTCTCACAAAACTTCCAGGAATGCAGGCTCTTTGAAACCACCCTGTCCTCTTGAGTTGAAGCTGGCCAGCAGGTTCAAAACGCACCCATGTACCTTGTTGGGGTGATGGTTGCCAGCACCACGCAAGCTGAGTCGCAACCAGATTATTTCAGCTGATGCTTAAAGACAGACAATAAAGCAAACGTTCCCTTCGAGCTAATGGCCTTCTCCAAAAGCCAACCAGGTAGCAACCTCTCACTTCAGAGCTCAGCTAGCACTTGCCTGCATCCCTAATTGCATTTTGTCTCCTCTTGAGGCAATTAACTCCATACCCACCCTCCGACACTGTCCCACTCCGAAAAGCAGTTCCCATTTTGCTGGCACAGGGCTCTGCATTTGAATCTCAAGCTTCCGTTCCTCTACAAAGCTCTGCATGTGTTTGTGTCTGGGCACATGTTTTCTCACCCTGATGAATTCATTATTTATGGGGCTGAAAGAGCAAAGCTGCTGAAATGGCTGTTCATCATTTAGCTCTTCTATATGTCTCTCAAAGGCATAACAAACATTATGGGAAAACAAATAGCAGGCTCAATGGGGTTGCTTCAGGGAAAATACAGAAATTACCTTATGGATGCTGTGCAGGGGATATGCCAACATGTGCCATGCTCCCCCTGCCTGGCATGGGGCTAAAGCCCTTCTAACAGAGCAGCTGCCTGGTTTCAGCACGATGCGCAGAGCAGCCCTGGGCTGGCTCTGATCAGCGTGCTCCAAGGGATGCCCTGGGTGAGGCATGCTCCCAGGATCATCGATGTGCTCCGGTTTAACAGATTCGGGAAGCGGCACTAGAGGGCAGAGCTGTTTACCCTCAGCAGGTCCGAGACTCGGGAAAAAGCATCCTGACTTTCAAACAGCTTCTGAATTCTCCGCAGTCCTGTGCAATAGCAAAAGCCTGTTAATACGCAAAATCCACACAACATATTTCCAATTACAAGTGACAAGCACAAGCAATAATGAGCCAACGGAGAGCCTGCACTTATTTGCTTTGACTGTCTTTATTAAGATGGGAAGACCTCGGTGTGTGGAGCAGCCCTTGCCAACACAGCAGCAGCACTGCCCGCCCTGCTCCTTGCAATCCAGAGTGCACAGGGCAATACAAATAACCTCCTCAGCAGGGACATAACAAAGCCTGCTTTCCTCCCAACACTGATGTTCTTAAAAAGGCCTTACTCATCAGGAAGCTTTGATCACAAAGACCCAAAACCGTGGTCCACACTGACACTCTGCTGCCCAGCATCTCAACAGATGATAAATGCTTCCAGACAGACAAAAGCTTTCCAGGGTTTATTTAACTTTGGTTTTGAGCAGATGAACGCAGAGCACAGGAACCCCTTTAGGTGGGGAGGCAGGACTCTGAGGGCACATTACCCTACCACTACAGCCGCCAGACCTCAGACTGCTGAGCCTAGCTCCAGAAGGACGAGAGGGACTGTAATTCTCAAACCTGGGACACTCATGCTGTTATACACAAAGGCTTTTGAACAGGCATATTTGGATTAGATTTAGGTACATTTAGGATAGGTGTAGATTAGATACCAGGAAGATATTAGGGACTGTGTTGGCGCTCTCCTGGTTTTTTTTTTTCCTGCCCTGCAGAGAAGGACTTGGGGGTGCTGGTCAATGAGAAAATGAACATAAGTGGGCAGTGTGCGCTCGCAGCCCAGAAAGCAACCGTATCCTGGGCTGCATCCAAAGGAGCGTGACCAGCAGGTCGAAGGAGGTGATCCAGCCCCTCTGCTCTGCTCTTGTGAGACCTCACCTGGAGCATTGTGTGCAGTTCTGGTGTCCTCAACATAAAAAGGACATGGAACTGTTGGAACAAGTCCAGAGGAGGCCACGAGGATGATCAGGGGCTGGAGCACCTCCTGTATGAAGACAGGCTGAGGAAGTTGGGGCTGTTCAGCCTGGAGAAGAGAAGGTTGCGTGGAGACCTCATAGCAGCCTTCCAGTATCGGAAGGGGGCCTATAGGGATGGTGGGGAGGGACTCTTCATTAGGGACTGTAGTGATAGGACAACGGGTAATGGGTTAAAACTTAAACAGGGGAAGTTTAGATTGGATATAAGGAAGAAGTTCTTTACTGTAAGGGCGGTGAGGCACTGGAATGGGCTGCCCAGGGAAGGTGTGAATGCTCCATCCCTGGCAGTTTTCAAAGCCATGTTGGACAGAGCCTTGGGTGAGATGGTTTAGTGTGAGGTGTCCCTGTGAGGTGTCCCTGTGAGGGTGCTGAGGTGCTGGCACAGGGTGCCCAGAGAAGCTGTGGCTGCCCCATCCCTGGCAGTGCTCAAGGCCAGGTTGGACACAGGGGCTTGGAGCAACCTGCTCTAGTGAAGGTGTCCCTGCCCATGGCAGTGGGTTGGAACTGGATGGGCTTTAAAATCATTTTCAACCCAAACCTGTCTGGGATTCTATATAGTCACTTGCTGACTTTTTTATTGCACATTGCTGGTACTGACAGCTCCCTCAGACGTGGATGCCAGCCTTTAAAATCCCACTCCAAACCACTTACAAATCCTTTTCTTATTATTTCCCCAGTGCACACAATGTGCTTTATTATTGTCAATACCAGTTATCCTGTGGAGTTGGGAAGCAAAGGATTCTTGTGTCAGAAAGTCACTGCTTGTTCCAGAACATGAGGAACAGTTCACAAAGTGCCACAGTGCATTGTACCCCAGCATCCAGCTCCATTGCCTTCATAAAACACTTCATAAGAAAATCTCTCCTGAGAGGGGGGGAAAAAAGCCTGCAAAACATAGCTCAGAGCACAGTGCATTAATGGCTTAGGCAACAGCTGGCTACCTTGATAGCATGAAAAAAAAGTCCATTATTAATAAAGGGAAGGATAAAAGTAATAATTATATTGATTTCACAGCTCAGTCACATTGTGCCCCTTGACACAGTGGCTTTACCCCACTTCTCTTCCTCCTGGGCACACCCTGAGCCTCCTTCCTTGCAGAGGAAAATACAGAATAAGGCAACACATTGAGTTATTTTTATGCAGAATTTGGTTTCCACGTCATCATAACAAAGAGGGTTGGAAGGAGCCGCAGAGCAGTGGCCAGGCAGCCCATCACCCTGCCTGAGGCAGGGTCAGCTCTATCTGTGCTGGCAGATGTTTGTTTGACTTCTGACCCCCAGTGACTACAACTCCACAACTTCCCAAGGCAAATCTATCCCAGTGCTTCTCCATCCTCATCTTAAGTTATATATCCCATAATACCATTTCTTCTCATCTATCCTGGTTTACCAACCAGCAAGGACATAGAGAACTGCCCATTCTCTTCTTTTCTGAAGCAGCCCAGGAGAACCCACAACCCACACAACATGAGCTTATCTCTTTGCAGTTATATCCTCTTGACAGTAAACAGCTTTAACACCACAGCTGCTCTCCCCAGAGCTTCTATTCTCAGCCCATTTTTGCTGTACATTTCTTGGCTTAGTTTCCCCAATTTTATCTTCTTTTGAGGATAAAGCCCAAGTATGACACTTTCACAAGGTCTAACCAGCACAGAGTAAAAGAGGAAGAATTACCTCACCTCCCCATTAGGCAGCTCTCCCAGCTTGCTGTAACTATTTGGCATATATTTACAGCCAAACATACCTATGTGGCTGCTTTGCCAAAGAATACTTGTTATTGCAGTCTATGAAACATCATGTCATAACCAAAACCTTTCCTCAGACCTCCCCTCCCTACAGAGTTCCACCCCAAATGTGCTATTCCTGAATCTCCTCAAAGGATGCTTAGATAAAATCAGATGTCTCCAGATATTTTCTCAGCATCAAAGTCATCCCTTAAGTTACCTTAAAGGGCAGCCTCTCTTGTTCCACTGGCTGCATAAAGCCCTATCAAACTGCACAGCACAATTTAAACATCTTAAAATCCCCTGATTCCATCATTCACTGGTCACTTTGGCTGGTGCAGGTCTTCAGTCGTACCCCACATATGAGCAGGAGTTGTGCTGCAGAGAAAGGCAACAGGAAAGACAGGCCTGACTTACACATCACATGTTCTGCTTGCCTCTGCACCAGCAGTGTTAAAAATGCTGCTGCTGCTGCTGCTGCTTCTCCTTCTCCCTTCCTTCCTGCCTTCCTTCAAAGCTATGGCTGAATGAGACTCTGCAAATATGATTAATGACAGACTCTTACACTTTGAGTCTGGTTGACCTGAGCTCACCTGCACTGACTTTAGCACGCAGGGTTTGGTGATTTAACTTCATGCTCACAAACCCCAGATTCACCACAGGTGTGGCCAGGCTCCTGCTCAGCTCATCCATCACCTTTCATCCTTCCCTCAACACCTGGCAAAGCACAGGCACCCCTGGGTTTGTGCAAAACGTGAGCCATGTTTAGATTTGCAGATAAACTCCCTTCACTCCTTTTTGTGTATGAGCAGTTTGTCACTTAAACTCTTCTTTAAACAGAGTTGGGCAGAGCACTAAGATGGATATTATCCCTGTTTCCCAGATAATTACTAACAAATTACTCCTGGAAAGCAGCAGCTGTATACTCACATTAGATACATTAGTTTCACCAGCTGCATGGTCTGTGGTTGTCCAAAAAGGACTAGCTCCCTATCAAGGGAAACGCAGAATACATGCACCCTTGCATATAATAAAATGAAGCCAGTCGCATGGTTTAACCCCAGCTGACAACTAAGCACTATTCAGCTGCTCAGTTGCTCCCCTTTCCCCAGTGGGATGGGGAGGAGAGTCAGGGAAAGCAAAAGGTAAACCCCACAGGTTGGGATAAGAACAGTTTCATAACTGAAATAAAATAAAACATAATAATAGTAATTGTTGTGAAAAGGGAGATGGCAGGAGGAGAGAGAGGAACAAAACCCAAGAAACACAAGTGATGCACAGCACCACTGCTCACCACCGTCTGACTGATGCCCAACCCATTCACAAACAGTGACCAATTGCTCCTGGCCAACCACTCCCCCCAGTTCCTATATGGAAGCTGACATTCTATGGTATGGAATATCCCTTTGACAAGTTTGGGTCAGTTGTCCTGGCTCTTCTCCCTCCAGGCTTCTTGTGCTCCTCCTCTTTGGCAGAGCATGAGAGAATGAAGCGCTTGACATACGGCGAGCACTACTCGCAACAGCTAAAACATCAGTGTGTTATCAATATGACTTTCAAACTACACCCAAAACACAGCACTGTACAAGCTACTAGGAAGAAAATTAACTCTATCCCGACCAAAACCAGGGCAGCCAGACAAGGATTAAGATGCATTACAAAGATAATATTGGTCCAATGTCAATGACTAAGACTGAGCCTGGTTTCAGCCACCCTCCAGGCTTTTAGCATATAGCAGCTCTTGACTCTTGCCCAAGTACACCTGCCAAACCTGCTTGTATGCATTTGCAGCAACTCCTATGGTGGTTGTGCAATAAAATATCTAATTCGCACATGTAAATTCTCATAAAAACCATAAAGACACAATTAGCTTGGACAATTTTTCAGTGCATGCTCAGAAGCTGCTTGACAATTTAATCATTCTAAAGCACCCTTTTTGTCACAGGAAAACTGTGGCCTGTCATGAGGTTATAAATAAAACACATATAAATTACTATCTGAGGAGTCTGAACATCAAAGCCGAAGAACACCGAGGCCTGGATGGATTTAAAATCAAAGCAGAGCTGGCATGAATCAATAGTGGTAAAGAAGAAACTGCAAACAATTTAATGCATGAATCCCTATGTGTGTGTATTTGGCTATATATATTACCATATTAAATGTGACTTGTAATACATTCTTGTGTAATGTTTAGGCATAGCTGGCCATCCAGGAGGAGCTTGTACAGGGAGTCTGCAGGTGCCATTTCACACAGTAGTTTTGGAACAGGCTGTGCCCATCCTTACCTATGTGATGCTTCCTATGCTCGTAAAGGCTGCTTTTCCTGGTGCCTGCGGATGCAGCCAGGGTTGCACCCCATGGTGGGAAGGAAAGGGACCAAGCTTGGGGTATCTGATGCAAAGGACCTGGGCATGTAGCAGGAAAATGTGCCCTTGCAAAGCAGCCTCATAGGGCAGACAGTGCTGCAAGGCAGGTGGCAATGGGTAGTGAGAGCTGCAGACGCACACTCCTCATGTGTTCCCCAGCAGGTCAGCAGCAGACATCAAACTGCTCTCTCCACACCCCTGGGTTGTACCCTCTATCATCTCTCAGCCTCTAACCTGCAGCTCACTTCTTGTGTCTCACAAGTATTTTGGAAGAGCTCTCTTACTAGTTAGGGGATAAAAAGAGGTTAAAGAATATCTGCTGTGACATTTAAAAGCTGACAATCACCTGCTGCAAATCCATGCAATTAACAAACCCACTTCTCTTCTGCCAAAAAAGTATTTTGAATTTCAGGAATACCAGTTTTAATATGTTTCATATGAAAGGAAAGAAAGTTGCTTTATTTGTAATGTAACTATTTGATTCTCTTCTCAAATATTTGCCTAGTTTTTGTAGAAACCCCAAATGGAGACCGACATCAAAGAGACTGATTTCACTAGAGACAGTATGTTTTATAGAGCTCTGCAAAGTTCTAGCATTGCCTGAAGATGTTTTAATGCAGGAAAGAGCTTTATGTTTCCAGCCTGCCAGATTCAGTAAAGACTAATAATTAAAGTTGTAAATGAACTGCTGATTCATACCTGAACTGTGATTTTAACACCAGGTTTGGAGGTGACAGCTTACTGTTCATGTTGGGCAATTTGGGGCAGGGTTAAAAATGTTTGTATCACCAGGTCATTTAAAGTGGACGACACCAACGCTCATGTTTTGGATTAACTCAAGCTGCAAATACTTCACTGTACTTTGAGAAGGAAACAGTGAGAAATAAGGAAAAAAGCCCTCTGGTCCAAAGTTCTTTTTCAGCCAGACATGTAGTATTATATTATTTATTAAATTTACTTTTCATTGTTTCTAATTGGAGTTTGGTGACTCCTCTGCATGAGGATTGTCAGTGACAAATTCAGTAATATTCTGCAGTATGTGACTTCGAACACACACTGGCTTAAAACAAGGCTTTGTAGATAGTGGGTTGGAACTAGATGATCTTAGAACCAAAATAATTCTATGATAGTAAGGATGTCAAAACAAGTGCATTCGTGCAGCTTTGGGGGAATCGGCACTGTCTGTGACTAAAACTAGTTGCATCAAATAAAACAGAAGTCGGACTGCCTTCACTTTTACATCCATTAAGTCCTGGGAGGTGACGGGGGAAACAGGCCTTTATTCCTATGGCATATAATTTCAGCCAGCCCCCTGAAATAACCACAGCACTGCAAAATTAATTGCAGTGATTGCTTTTTAAGGCATCACAGAAAAACCCCAAACCTCTAAAAACTGAACACCATGTTTTCCAAGCCCACAGCTAAAGCTCTCTGCTGCCTGCACATCCCCACATTAATGCTGGGGAGTGGAATTAAGTTCCCACTGGCAGTGTTATACATGGCCCAACCTGGGGTTGAGTATCCACACACTGGAAGAAATCTCTGGCTTCTTCTGCAATGGTTTTCCTTCTTTCCCTGGAGCTTGACTATGCTGGAGGGGCAGAGTTCAGTCACCATCTATCCAAGCCAGGGAGGCTGTACTGAATCCTCAAGTTCCTAGCTAACTAAAGAAATAGAGCACAGCAATTATGCTCTCTCTCCCGAATTGCTGTTTGGGCCCAGGAAGGGAACAGAAGCTTTGAAACTTCCGTATGCAAGACTGAGGAAAGCTGGCTTTGCTGCTGGGGTTTATTTTGGTGCCAGCCTGCTCTGGTACAGGAGCCCACAGGGGTGCTCTATGGACATAGCTGGAAGTGTGGCAAACACTCATTGCTTCCATCAGTGGGATGTCCCTGGGCAATGCGCTGGGGCTGGCTCATCTGCAGGGACTCTCCAAACCCAGACTGGAGCTGGTCAAGTGCAGAGGAGTTTATCACAGGGAGACCCAGCTTCCCTAACAGAGGTGACCCAGTGGTGAGAGATGGTTTCCTCCAAAGCCTGGTTTGCTCATCAGTCTTTTCTTCTGCAGATCCACCTTGGTTTCCCAAGGTTTTATCTCTAGCAGGTTGGCAGTTCCTGTTGCCATGAGGGTAAAAGGCTAATCTGCTAACCTTGATCCCAGTTTGGGGTTTATGGAGACAGCGTCAAACCAGAGCTTCCCATGAGAAGGTCAGGATGGATGTTTCACCTGGGGCAGAGTCTGGTATGCTTTGGAGGAGATGGCACAAAAAGTAAAGAGCAAAGGCTGCCTCTTCCATAGAGCTTACAGCAATAACACAATGCAGGTATTTAGCGATCTTGTCATTGCTATAATCCAGGCAAAGTCACAGCTGAGTCCTTACTGTGCTTTGATTTTAAAGTACAGTCCTTGTAAACAAGTTGGCTGAACTCAGGACATGGATAAAGGCAGTGGGAGGCTTTTCCTCTACAAAAAGCAGAAAATGTTTTTTTTCTTGAAAGAATCACAAAAACAGGCCCTATTTAAATGATTTATCTCAAAAATTTTGGAAGGGATTTCATTTCTCCTTGAACTCAACATGAAAGCACACATTACACGCATCACATTTGGGTTAAGAAGCACCAGAAGTAAAAGCAATTAAAACTTTCCTGTTACTGAAGACAGAACTGACTGGGTTATAACAGCCTTCTAGATTTGCATTGATGCAGTGATGAAACACAAATACTTATGGGCCGAACGCTACCTCCAACGTTATTCAGAAAAGGTCCTTTTTGTGCTCCAACCTACATGTCAGGATTTCAAGAGGAAGCTTGCAAGCAATAAGCTCTTCACCCTAGCCTGCCTTGCAAGACAAACACCAGCAGCTGTATTTTATCACCATGTGTATCTCTTTCATCAGTGCTAGGCAAAGGCTAATGAAAATGTGAGACAGGATAATACCGATCAATAAAGAATGAATGAAATATCTGGAGAGAACTTTGAAGTGATGATCAAACTACTGTACAGAAATATGTAAAAGAAAGCTTTTTTTATATCACAGCACTGAGGCTGGTGCATTATTAACAGCCTTGAGCTTCTGACAGAGGAAAAGAAGATCTCCTCATTTACAACCAAGGCACAAGAAGAAGCTGCTTGCCAGCATTCACAAAGTCTGTGACCCAGCCAAGAAGCCAGATTTCCAGGTGGCAGTCCAGCATCATGAACACATCCTTTCCATCAAAGGAAGGCTGGGAGGAATGCACTGGCAGTGCAAATCCATACAAGAAAATTCAACCTACCTAATTAAGAAAATACTCTTCCATGTCTGTGAAATCTATTAGTACAGGTCAAGAGCAACTTGCCTCATTGTCTCATAATCTCACACTGCTTTGGCTGCCTCAGCAATGTGTTAATAGAGATCCAAAGGGATGCGGAAGGAAATATGACAATGGTGGCACAGCACCAAACAGTCACTCCATGGCATCCTCCCTAGGGCAAACAGGAGCAGCCATCCAGGGTCAGCCCATAAGACCATCTAGCTCTGTGTCCTTTCTTCACATTGCATAGCTGAGAAATGACCAGTGCTAGCTAATACTTAGGAAAAGAGGGGAAGAGAGGGAGATGCAGGGCATAAACAGATGGTATATATATTCTCACTTTCCCCACTCCTATCAATGAGTGGGTTAAAGACTCGCTGAGCTGGAAACCATCTTTAAAAGCCACTTTTTTCCCCTCTTCTCTTGCTTAAATCTGCCCACTTCTTTCTGCTGTTCACTTTCATGCCATTATCGGGCATTGACTCCTACAACTTCACTCAAGTTCCCTCAAATAAAGAACCATTCATTTATTTAGGACTCATTTTTTAAAAAGACTGCTCACTGTTGCCTGCTATTATATATCCAGTTACACTCAATTCACACACCTGAGTTTAGAAACTAAAGTGGTTTTCTCTGTATCATTTAAAATCCTACAGCAACAGGCGCAGTAGTTCTGTTATATGGTTATGTCTGTAACTGAATAGTTTGTTGTTTTGGGTTTTGTTACGCTTTCTATTGCACATTTTTTACATACAATATAAAAAGCTACTCAGCTTACTCTATGTCAAAGTGTGCTATCCTGATAGTCACCTGTTTCAAACTTCTATCTTCTTCACAGAATGTTTTTCCCATGAAATGAATGGAAATAAGTAGCTGGAGATACTGAAACACCACGTTCCTTTTAGGAAGGTAATGGGTTTCCATCACAGGGCATATTAGGAATAGGTAGGTTAGATAAACGCCTGTCAGGAACAATTTAGGCTGATCCTGTCCTAGAGCAGGAGAATAGATGAAATGAACTCTCAAGATGGAAAAGGATGTGAAAAAAATGAATCATATGGAAAAATTATTACTCACTGGATGTACAAAATTGAGCAATTACTTGATCATGGTGTTCCTCTAAATGAAAGGAGATCCCGTAAAGCCAAGTGTGGTCTCTCCGCTGTGAAAAGAACTGCTCTTATCAAGCATCCTATTTCCAAATTCACACTCTGCGTCACGTAACTGCTCTTATGTGCTGCTCAGAGAGGAGGAGCAGTTACAAACTTGTCAGGGAAAGGATTCACTTAGTATCTATCATGACAGACATAGCAGCCAGAAACCAGAATTAGGCCAGTTATTAAATTCAAGCAACAAGTTAATTAAGAAAAAAATCCTCCAAACCCATATAAAGGATGGAGGAAAACCCCTCCACCATGTGCCAGGTTGGTTCAATATCCAGCTGCAGGAAATACCCTGAAATAAGAACAAGTGCTGTGTTCCTGTCTGGCATGGTACAGGACTTGGCTTTTGTTTCCTGCCCAGGTCAGTCCCTTCTCCACATGGAAGAAGAAGGTATAGCTTCAACCACTAGAAAATATAAGCAAGAACCTTCACCTTAAACTAACGGAGGGAGATTCCGGCTTGACCTAAAAGGAAGAATTGGAGGTTAGTTGAGATGCTGAACAAAAAAGCCATTACAATCACCACACTGCTTTTGCCCATTTATCAGTTTGTACTTTTTTCCTACCTTCATAAATAAGAATTTGCTACCAAACATATAGTTTTATGTATCTATCTGTGCGACATACGGATCTGAAGGCTGAAGTGTATCAGTGAGCCATACCTCACCTGCAGGGCTGGCTGCTCAGCTTCCTAACTGCTCAACCTGCAACACCCCATCAGTGCCAGACAGCCACAGAAAGATTCACAGGCAGGGTAAGGAGTGCAGCACTTGGGAGAGGAGCAGGAATTTTCTGGTGACCATCAGTAAGAAGGAAACACGTTTGATGCACCGCAGGAAAGCAGGGAGTGTGTCTGTGAAGCCAGGGAGCTTGTCACTGTTGCTTAAACACACACAGAACAGAAAACAGATGCTTTGCTTTAAACTCTACTTTAAGGGAGCACCATTTGTGCACTTGATGAAAAAAAACACACTAAAACACTTGTAGCAACTATGGACACTACAAATGAAACTGTGCAGTATGATGTCAAAACACGTAACAGGAAAAAATACTTTCAGTTATCTCTCCCTTGGCCTGAGTTGATGTGTAATACCCAGGGGCAAGTTTCCCAAGGGGTGAGTGTGGGATTACCCACAGGGTTTGTGTAACATCGGTCTGACTTCAGGGAGCATCTCCCCTGGTGCTGCTTTGACAGCTGAGCCATGCAAAGCTGACAATGCAGAGCGACTTACCTTAAAAAGCCTGTGGAGATGAAGTGATGGCAGAGAGTTCTGCTGGCCAAACCTGCAGCAACTGGGGTGCAGGTGCTGCTGTTGGAGGGGCTCCAGGGACAACCCTCCCTGCACCCCGCTTTTACCTGCTGTGAAAAGCAGCATCGAGAAGGAGCAGCTGGAGGATGATGCCTTCCTTGTGATAGATTCCAAACAAGGCTTTTTTAGTGGCTTCTTAAACTTGCTTCTAACTCTTCTGACTCTCTGGATACGCATGAAGTAAGATGCTTTTGGCACACACAGAACACTCGGTGTGGGGTCATTTGCTATACACAGAGATGGTAGTGTTCACTCTTGAGAAGGCAGCTTTTTTCTACCGTCCCTCTGGCACTGCAGACAACTGGGTAATTTAATAGCTCAGAGCACCAAGAAACAGAGAAAGTAAGTCTATTAAAAGCCAGGGAAGACTCCTAAGTGAGTTATAGTGCCACTACTGTCAGGGAAAGCCTCAGTCACTGCAGACACCAGGAAGGACACACAGTAAAGCTCATTAAAGAGCGCTCAGCAAACATTTCTTGTGTCAGTCCCAGTCTGGAGTTACCCTCCAGCCCTCATCCACACTGGCTGTATACCTGGCTCTTCTGGGGTATTTCAGAGACAAGGAGCTCTCAGGACAAGGCATTGCCTCCCTCCTCTGCCCAGAAGGGCCGGTCCTGGGACATCACTGTTGAATCATGCTGGGCTAGAGCCCATTTAGAAGAGTTTGATTTTCTCTAACCTGTTCCTGCCTCACAAGCAGGAGCAGCTGCTAATCCTGCAGTAGAGCTCAGTCTGTTCGCTGAGAAAACAGCATTGGATCTGGGCTGCATCAAACATGTTCATTCTTTTTGCATCCTCCATCCACAAAGACAGTCCCCTCTGGGCCAGGCTTCCAGCATGACCACTCCAAATATAACATGCACACAGCTGTTGAGGATGGATGTGATCTTGTCTTTTACACACAGTTGCTTATTAGTCATCAGTCCTCACTGCTAGAGAAGGTCAAACTGCCTTCTTTCTGCCTCCAAGCTTTTGCATTGAGCTCCATGCAAAGAGCATCCTTGACTTGTGCTCAGTATCAAGGTGGTTGAAACTCCCCAGAAAAACATAGATTCTGCTCGTATGGAATTATCCCCCATGGCACAAGTTCAGTTGTGATGGAAGCAAGAGGATGCCCCATCCCTGGCAGTGTTCAAGGCCAGGTAGGCTAGGGCTTGGAGCAGCCTGGCCTAGAGGAAGGCGTCCTTGCCCATGGCAGGCGGCTGGAACTAGATGATTATTAGTGTCCCTTACAACACAAACCATTCTCTTTCTCTATGATTTAAATAAGAACTTTGTACATTCAATATAAGGCTGACCGCCTTCAAATTATCCCATATTCATTTTCTGGCTTCTGTTTTAGTTTGGTGTTTTGTTGGTTTTCTTTTCTTTCCATATTCTTACACCATAGACACCATGTGAGTTGGGGACGGGGAGATAAACTGTGGCAGTAACTGAAAAGTAAGAGTAGTATTTTGGATGTTACAGGAGAAAAACATGGGGATTTGTGGGTTTCTCAAATCCTTACAACTCTAGAGCTGCTGCCAAGCACAGGAGCTTGATCATAACAGAATCATAGAACAGTTAGGATTGGAAAGGACCTTAAGATCATCCAGTTCCAACCCCCCTGCCATGGGCAGGGACACCTCACACTAAACCATCTCTCCCAAGGCTTTGTCCAACCTGGCCTTGAACACTGCCAGGGATGGAGCATTCACAACTTCCCTGGGCAACCCATTCCAGTGCCTCACCAATTCCAAAGAACTTCTTCCTTATATCCAATCTAAACTTCCCCTATTTAAGATTTAACCCCTTACCCCTTGTCCTGTCACTGCAGTCCCTAATGAAGAGTCCCTCTCCAGCATCCTTGTAGGCTACCTTCAGATACTGGAAGGCTGCTATGAGGTCTCCACGCAACCTTCTCTTCTCCAGGCTGAACAGCCCCAACTTCCTCAGCCTGTCTTCATACAGGAGGTGCTCCAGTCCCTGATCATCCTCGTGGCCTCCTCTGGACTTGTTCCAACAGTTCCATGTCCTTTTTATGTTGAGGACACCAGAACTGCACACAATGCTCCAGGTGAGGTCTCACGAGAGCAGAGTAGAGGGGCAGGATCACCTCCTTCACCCTGCTGGTCACGCTCCTTTTGATGCAGCCCAGGACACGGTTGCTTTCTGGGCTGCGAGCGCACACTGAAGCTGGCTCATGTTCAGTTTCTCACTGACCAGCACCCCCAAGTCCTTCTCCGCAGGGCTGCTCTGAATCTCTTCTCTGCCCAACCTGTAGCTGTAACATGAGTAATACATGGGCAATAGGAGCTCACCAAAGAGGAGAGATGGCTTGCATGCACCCTCAGCATTCACTGTCTCGCTGCAGCAACACAGGCTCCTTCTACACTGTTTGAAATACCATTAAAACATCACTCTTCCCATACATTGCACATAAATATGCGCTAATCCGTGCAAGGAATACCTTTGGTTGTCTCTGATGCCAAAGTTATAACTCATGGCATAAATGGAGACCATTGTTCTTCATACCAAATAGCTTTTCTCTGTATCCAACTTCATCACAAGTAGGTTCTTATATGCTAAATGTTTGCAAACAAATGCTATTTTGGCAAATTCTTTTGTCAGCATTTTTATGACAACATATACATACATAATGCAACAAATCCAGAAAGAAAAGGCATTTCTGAGAAAATTTGGAAGATTTAGGGAAAAAATATTCTTGTCTGGAATGACTGTCAGCATCTTCCTAAAATTATTGATTAGTTTCTTCACTGTTGAGATTTATTGCAAATGAAGGAAAAGTAAACACAAGAAGAAGCGAATAAATCTCTAATGGCCATCCTCTGCAAACCACCACTCGGAGCTAGCTTGCATTTACACCACACCAAAGTACACAGGGGTGACAGGGCTGGCTTCCAATGTGAGCTCCTGTAACGCGCAACCAGCGGCAGCAAAGCTCTTTGGAAGCTTTCCAAGGCCATGATTCATCATCACACACATCTGTAGCACATTAAGCTGTGCATTTGTTATCTCAGAGCTTTGAGAATAATGTCCCCTAGCTGACTAAATAAAATCACATTACAGCTTCAAGAGACATCACTCTGAGGGTTTGAGATCCAGGCAAGTGATGTTAAAGGAGCTCCTCAGTCCAGCACCTTGTGAGAGCATAATCCCTTCAGTCAAGCCTTGAAAGACCAGGCTGCTGCTAAAGTTCAGCCTGTTGCATCAGGGATCTCCTTAGGACAGAGATGTCTGGATGCCCTGAGAGCAGGACATCCGTCCTCTGCAGTGGTATTTCCCAGCACCAGTCACAGCTGGTGGCTTTCATCAAGTCCCAGACTGACTTGGGTTGGAAGGGCCCTTACAGCTCACCCAGTTCCAACCCCCTGCCACGGGCAGGGACACCTTCCACTAGGGCAGGTTGCTCCAGGCCCCATCCAAAGTGTCCATGAACACTGCCAGGGATGTCTTCTAGTGTTAGAAACCGCTTTCTAAAGTATATGAACCACAACTGCAGGCAGACCTGTGGCCTTCAAGATGGCTCTATCCCTCTTCCTGATGAAATTGAAAAGCAGTTTGTTACTAAGGCCAGATACCCGATTTTATTTTGTTTTTAAATATGCCATGATCTGCTGTGTAATGCAGGTTACAGACTCCATGTACATATAAAAATAGCTACTTGCTTGGTCAGAAGGTCAGAATTACAAGGTTATCCCAGGTCATGAACAAAAAGGCAACATCTTTCCTTAAAAATTTAAAAATAGTAATTAAAACTGGTGACTTTCCTCAACCTAGCAATGCTACAATAGCTGTGCAAGCTGTTCTATTGAAAACACATTCTGTATCTGGAGTCCTCCAGCCACGTGGCATAACCCCAGTCACAGCATTTTTTACCTGGAAAAGTGTCTGCTGTTACCCCTAATACATAAGAGAAATAACTCTTTCCTTCGCTTTTAGACACATTTTATGGGATTCGATGTAAATATAGCCACCTGTGCAAAACCTGGAAACTCCCAACCAAAATAAGCTTGGTTGCCAAGATGATCCAGTTGCAATAAAGCACGATGAAACACAAATCCCCCGCCAGAGAAGGACACACCAGTTTTCCCTCTGCTCCACTTCCCTGACACATGTTGCATGAAAGGCCGCCTTCTAAACCAAGAGAGGGACAAACTGCAAAGTAAACACAGGCTATTTTATCTTCATTTTTTCATCTAAATAATACAGTATAGGCATGAGTTTTAATACTTCATATTTTCACTTTTATTGAGATGGACATTAAATAACAAACACAGATTCAGATTGGGTCCAAAAGTTTACAGCAATTCCAACAAACACCTGATGAATCACAACAGATACACTTGGTGTATTATTAAAATAAGTAACCTGGAGTGTACAATGTTAATATCTTTATCCATCACGGTAGCCAAATGACCTCAGAAAGACATCTCCAAGTATCTTAGACCAGGAAAGCTCTTTATTGCCTGTTTCCAGAAGGTAGGCACAGACTTAACCTGTACTGCAAACAGTTGTCATCTTCATCCATGCACAGGCTGATCTGCTCACAGACACTTATAACATTATGCATACTATTATATAGTATTATATATACTATTACATAGTATATATATTGTAAATATACAGTATGTATATAGTATATACTGTAGTATATATTTTTATATATATATATATGCATATGTACTCACAAAACAAGCTTACACCAGCACATGCTTCTGCACCAGTATTTATTGGCTTCTGCACTGACAAAACTTACACAAGTAAGAAGTTGTACACTTAATAATCATGGTTACAGAAAAGAGCAAGAAATGGACACAAATCTATTTTCAGCCCGCTGGGATAAACAAAAAGATCTCCTAAGAACACAGATAGAGTGATTTTGGTATTACCGAGCCTGGGAAAGCAGGGAGATAATGAGCTGTCACAGTGAGTAACAGTTCAGCACCAGTGATGCAGCTCTGAATGGTGGCAGCTACCAAATAATAATGTTTACTTCAGCATTTCTGTCGAGATCAACTTGATGCCTCAGGCACTTTTGGGGAAGAGTCACTTTGTCAACATGCAAAATCCAAATTCAACTGGAGAAAACTAATTAGACTGAGAGCCTAAAACGTTGAATAATGTGTGAAAATACACCTTAGTACAACTGAACTGACTGGATTTTGGGAAAGTTGCTATTTCTCTGATCTTAAAACATGGGAGGTTTTAGGCTGCCCCAAAATTATGTTTCATAGTTAACCTCTTGTGACAAAGCCATCACTGGAGAACATTTGTGTCAATATTCACTGAATAATCCTTTCATGTCACTCCTCTGATACAACGATGCTATACTTCAATCAGCCATAAGATGTGATTGTAAAGGATGAAAAATTACTTTCAGGAAGTCTTCAGAAACCAATTTTAATTGGTTTTCATTTTACAGGGTTTGGGGACTGGAACCGTTTTATACTCTTGGAAACACAGAAGGATCCCAATTGCAGCCTTGCTAAGACCCTCCCTTCAGCCCTGCAGTGGCAACCACCACCAGGATAACTGTGCAAAAGTATTCTTCCAAGTTAGACACTTGCAAGTATAGCAGGCATGGATAAAAGCAAGCATGTTATTATATTCTCTTTAGTTGATTCCATATGTCTCTGCAAGATAAGCTAGATGGAAGCAACACAGGACTTACGCATCCCGGTAAGTCGAAACAGCATTTAGTTGCTTCAAAACACACTAGATAAGAAGTCAGTTGAGCTTAACCTCTGCTACAGTCTATTCTTCACCAAATTCAGCATCCTTTACAGAAAGTACACTCCCAGTGATCTAAGAGGAGGAGATCAGCTGAATTCAAGCAGCTAGAAAAAGGCACAGAAAGCCTCAGAAACATCATCTCTGCCTGTGCAGTCGGGAACCACATCACAGTCAGGATGCTCCGTTGCTGCGCACAATTACCTACCAGGTTTTGTCGCTGCAAAGCCCTGGCAAACGATAACTGTAACGTGGAGCGTTTTGCCCTTGTCAGCAAACAGCAGCAAATGCTGCAGGAGCACATTTAAAGAGCAGTCTTCAAATCTGGGTCAGGCAGTGCGTGTTTTCCAGCGAGCTCCGCAGCCGGCTGGCGCTGCCACCAGGTGTCACCAGCTTCTTGGTTAAGGCAGATCTGATCTGAAAACCCTCCTTCATCGGGCTATTTCTGATCCAAAGGGACGATTTTCACACGTACCACTAATATAACCAGAAAAAAACAGCCACTTTCCCCTCTAAAATCAGGTGCTGTTTGTCTCCATTCTTGTAGAAAAGCTTTTATAACCCTTGTTCCCACGAAAGATGTGGGGACTCAGGGGTGTCGTGTGCTGCCTCTGAACAAGGCAGACTGATGTTCATAGGGAAACACAGTACTGCACCCTTTGCTCTACTGCCAAAACCCAAACCACAGCGCAGTTATGGTCCAGATTTCCATAAGGGGTCAATCCCACAACTCCAGCTGTGGGAGAGTTAGCCCCCAGATGTGTAAAGCGTGAGATTTAAAGAGTAGCTTGGAAAAAGGTAAGTGATAACCGTAAAAAGCAGTTACCTATCCTGGCATCTGGAGCAAACGGTGCCGAGACAGAGACCTCCCGTATGAATCTGAAATAACACCAGAGTGGGAGTGGTAGAAATTGAAACAGCTCAGATGAGGGAAATCGTCTTTCCACAGTCTCATATCTTCACGCACATGCATGGCATTTCTACATCAGCATAATATAAGAACTAGAGAGAAAATGAGAGTTACCAACACTTCTGCATCAGTTACAAAACTAACTGGGAAAGAAAGTTTTCACAGGAGAAAATTATGGAATGGTTTGTGTTGGAAGGGACCTTAATGATCACCTGGTTCCAACTCCCTGCTACAGGCAGGGACACCTTCCACTAGAGCAGGTTGCTCCAAGCCCCGTCCAGCCTGGCCCTGAACACTGCCAACGATGGGGCAGCCACAGCTTCTCTGGGCACCCTGTGCCAGTGCCTCACCACTCTCGTAGTGAAGAACTTCCTAACATCTAACCTAAATCTACTCTCTGGCAGTTTAAAGCCATGTAATGATGTATCCTAGGCCCACAGTGCAATGCCATGTGTGGAGGCAGGGATACACAAATGCAGCACCCAGCACTAGCCCTGGGAATGCTGCCACCATACTCGGTGCCTACAGACATTGCCACACTGTGAAGATGATCAATAAGGAGATATTCTTGCAGCATCCTGACACTGCCTTATCATGTGAAAGATGCTCCCAGAGGGACTCAAAACTCTCTGAGTTGGGCTGCCAAGTATACAAGTGTATTCAGCTGGAAACAGACCTTCCTTACTGGTCTATAAGCCCCAGGTCCTTCGGTTGAAGCAAGCAAACCCTTGCAGAGTGACAAAACTTAACAGTAGCCTCGAAATCTCCAGAATCCTATGGAAATTAGGACTTTCTGCTCTTCCTCTGTTATTCATCCCAAATCCAGAGCCTTGTCAAATACCTCAGAACTTATAGCATCTATCTGGCAGGTCCTCACATCATCATATTCTTTGAGATGGTTACTATAATATCCATTGAAGGTGCCATCACTGCAGACACTAACCATTAGGTTTAGGAAGGATGGTGTCCATATCTTGGTATAAAACAGTCCCTGGAGTCTGAATTTTTTGCAAATGCTGAATTCAAGACACAGACACAGACACAAGACCAGAAATGTTCTACTTTGTTTTCAAGGCATCACTTTCTATGGCATCCATTCCAGGAATATTTTCACTTTGGAAGGCCACCAAAGCCTCATGTCCTCTACATTAAGCTTAAGCTAAGATCTTCATACCAAAACTGCAAGAAATCCTTTAAAATACTCTATTATATTTAAAAATCTTAAAATTTTCAATTCAGTGCAAAGCTGTAAGTAAAAATACCTCCAATCTCCACTGACTTCAAAGATGCTGTGTAAAATTTGCCCCCCCAGCCTTGCCTGATAGCAATGCAAAATCCCAAGGGTATTATGCAAGGTGTAAAAAAAACCACCAACAAACAATTCGTAGTCTGGTACAGAAGATATTTTGGACATCTGAAAAGCAGATGTGCTAATTGAGCTTTTAGAGCAGGCAAGTCCTAATTATTCTGGTAACACCTCCAGTAATGAGTGACCACAGCATATTCGGTTCACCAGGAGCCACAAATCTCTGGTTCTATGCAGAGCCAGAAAGATTCTGTATGCTGCACAAGGAAACACACAACCTGCCTTTGGGCCCATGGCATATTTTACACTGCATGTTCTGCTGCAAAAACATACCACACCACAGAGACAGCAGTGAGGCAGAAACATCCCAGGTTTGTCCCTGCTTCTGCAGTGGATCCAGGCAGCATCTTCCCCACGTCAGGTCCTTTGTACAAACAGCACTCAAACAGCTGAGCAAGTTCCCATTGATGGTCTCTTCTCTGACAGCCCCTGGCTCAAACGAGCAAAGAAGGCTTGTGTGCTGCTTTGATTTTGCATGTCGTTATCCCACTCTTCACAGTGAGCAGATGTGAGGAGGCTTTTCACTTTTTGGAGCACTGCTGTGTCCAGGCTGGGTAGAAAATACTGCACGACACCAGACAACTGCCCAAACACAAGGTGCTATATCCTCTTATCCCTTAACCTACCGGTCAACATAGAAGTAATTCCAGACCTCCTCCTCTATTGAGCTTTTGTTTTTCTTGCTGTATGATGAAACCCAGCTTTGTCAGCAGCATCAGCAGGAGAAGGAGGTTGCCACATCCTTAAATCAGTAATGAAAACTTGGGAACCCTGGATTAAATTCCCAGCTCAGACACCCATTCCCTGCACAAGCCAACAACAGCCTTTCCTGCCCCTTGCTTTTCATGCATGAAACAGAGGTGGTGACTGTTTCTCCTGTCTGTAAAAGGAGGGAGGAGGTTTGGCAGCACTTTCAACAAGCCATGTTTCAATACAGCAAAGGGTGAATTGAATGCCTAACCCACACTGGAGGGTTTTAATTGTGTTTTTATCAATGGTGAGGCATTGCAAGTCAAGAGCTACTACAATATACCCTAAATCATACTGGATTACTACATTGTGTCAAACAAACATATAATTAAGCAGCTTTAATATGTTAACAGTTTGGAATCAGATTAGTGTTGTATTAGGCTAATAGAGTTGGTCCCCATTAATCCAGATGAATTGCCCAACTCTGTTAGTTTATTTAGGGTTTTTATTTTAGAAATTTAAAAACATAAATCTAATTCAGAGCACAACATGCACATGCTGTAAGGCAGGATGAATTCATCAAGATATCTGGGCACGTGGACCAACCAAGTGCAGCTTAACTGGAGCTAAACCCTCTAATCCCCTGTGATGAGATTTTTGTGCTGTATAAACACAGAGGGTACCACAAGAAGAGATGACGTATTTGTGTAGCAAGGTCCTAGGCACCTCTGCACATGTGCAAGTGGCACTGAGCCCTGTGTGGCTTAACACCTCTCCAGGGCTGTGCTTGAGCCCAGCACTACCTTACGTTGCAGGCACAGGTTACAGAGGGAATGCTGCTTTTACAGGCAAACATAGAAGCATGCAAGGCACAGACGTATGTAAAGCCTGCTGCCTGGTTTCCCCATGCTATCCAAGCTTTACAGGGCTTTATGGGTCACATGAATCATGAGAGCAATGCTGGGATGTCTAAACATGTTCATCATGGATGATTCCAAATGCAAGGCTTGCACGATGACAGTCTTTGCAAGACAGCTCAGTAAGGGTCTCAATTTTCCATCCATAGATGACTCTTAAAGATGACTACATGGGAGTATCCAACTGAAAGAAATACTCAGGCCAGGAGAGGGGGTCAAGGGCCAAACCATATTGCTTACGACATGTACAGCACTGATGAGATTTAACCCAGCCTCATTTAACCCAGCCTCCTCTTGGCATATCTAAATGCAAACTGCTGCAGAGTGACATCTTACTCCATTAAAGTTTGGTACAGATTTCAAACTCATGGATGATGCTTCAAATCCAGATTCCTACAGCCATCCACACATGCACTCTGTACCTAATACATACATATGTATACATGCGTGTGTGTCCACATGTGTGTGTAAGGTTATACATATTCTTCCTACATATATGTATTTTCTATATTCTATACATAGATGTATTCCATATTGCAGCAGGACAACAGCAAGATTTTACTTTAGTTGATCTAAGCAAAAATCACACGTTACAGATGCAATCTCTTTCAAGCCATTTGTATATTGCTTCATACATGCAAAGCATGGCATAAGTTTAGACAAAAATCAATGTATATTTGTCTTAAACTGGATCAAATGTCCACATTTTTCTATATCACTGCAAAGAGTTCTTTTTAACAGTTCATTTAAGCTGATAAACAACACAGTGTCAAAGAAGAAAATTTCTGAAGTTATTGTCTACATTCAAGGTAGCATTCACATTGCATGAATATTTGTGGGTCATCCAAGCACCCATAAAGTAGTCTACACATACAGAAGTCAAGTGTCAAAGAGCTAATTCTAATTCATCGTACCCTTTTGGAGACAAAATTCTGTGGTGCAGAATGTAAGATGCTGTACTCACCTGATGTATGTGGACACAAAACTTTTATTGATGGCGAGATGTTATTCTCAATACAGAGTTCTAGACCTTGAGTTACAGAGCATAAATCCATGTCCACAGGGTTTATGCTACTGGGGACAAAAAGTCTGCTTAGAAATATGGCTGGGAAAATGTCAAGCAATGAGCTATATCCATGATGGAATGACAGGGAGATGATGAGTTTTATTCTGAGAGCAAAATGGTATTTTGATACCGAATGTAAATAGGTTTGGATGGCACTGGTTTTTTCAAAGTCTGAAGCTCAGAACACAACCCTAAGAAGAAAAACCGCTTGCGCCTGTTTTGTTTATGATGGAGTCATAAGCAGCAGTCAGGTATTTTCTGTTTGCTATCAAGCAGTTCTTGATGTATATTTTCATCTGTTCACTCAGATGAAAATATTTTACGGCAAAGACATTGGTGAGCACCCTTGCACCAGCAAGTACACAACACTGTGCTGAAGCAATAGGGTACATATTCCATCTACATGCATATCAGTATTTACAACATGCAGCAGTAAATGATACATAAAAAACATGGCCATAAACACTTACCTTCAAGGGCAGCTTCAGCAACACATGTATTTGTTGAAAGCAAAAGGAAAGCCTAAGCTGCAGCTATGCTGGCAGAGAACTCACCAGTGCAGCTCTATCCCTCCTCACTTTCACTACTGTGTGATGGGTGGTCATGTTCTCTCATTAACAGTAGTTACAATACCAGTACTGAACACAGTGCTGCACATGGATAGTTTCCCCCGAGGGACAGGAGGCTTCTCTTGATTTTGGAATTCACCTTTGGTAGGGTGCACTTGCTCCTGGCTGCTCTGCCCCCCCATAAAGAGGTGCCTACTGCTTTTGGAAGAGAAAAGCAGGACCCACGAGGAGGCACCATGCAAACCCACGCTCCCCAAACCCTGGCATTCCTCCTAAGATCGCTTTGTGAATCACATTTCTTCCCCAAAAGCACCAGCCTGACCTTGACTCCCCCTCACCTTTCCATTTGCAGTCAGCCACCTGTACAGAGCCAAGGTTGCAGAGCTGCTGGCTCCTCAGTTTTGTCTTTGCATTTCCAAATGCCTCAACATTCCTCCACTCTCCAGCAGGTAAAGCCATGTGTCCCACTGGGACTGTGACAGGGGACCATCAACCATGTCCTTCTGCTAAGAAGGGGCAGTACTGGGAGATGATTTCCTGACAGCTCTCAAGTGCTGTCAGGACAACAGAAGACCCATCTTCCCTCTCCATCAACAAGAAGCTGGCTGGCTGAGCCTCAAGAACTGCCATTGACTCCCAAAATATACTACAGGTCTACACGAGCTGTTTCCTTTCACACTGAAACTGAAATAATGTATTAAATGATGCAGCTGGAAAGGAGTTTCCCAAAGAGCTATTCTGGTGCATGTGTGCTTTCCCCTTAAAACTCAGATTTGTCACAAACCATTGTAGACAGGAAGGATGACATGTTCGGTACAGAAATGTTTTACATTGTCAAAATTCGTCTGAAGTTTCCAAACTTAACAGTTTGTGCTGTAAAAGACACATAACAAAGAAAGTACAATGGAGCAAAATCAAAACACTTCAGTTGACCAGACCTGAGGTTTGAGGCGTTGGGATCTTTTTCAAGGCAAACAGGCTTTCAAGATTTCAATACTTCTTTCTGACTCAGACAAAATGTTGGCATTCTTGCCTTTTTTTTTAAATGAAACATGAAGGCTTTTTTACACATAGCTTCTTCATTGAGAAAGAAATTGCCTTCACGTGTAGGGAGAGGGCAGATTTTTCTCCTCCCATGTCCTGCACTCTGCGACAACCCCTTGAGAGCACAACAGTGACCAGGGCCAGCCTCTGCCCTGTCCTGTCCCAAGGGCATTGCAACCACCATGCTCTCACAGGGCTGGAAGCAACCATGAGGGTCATCATGTCTCCTGCTGCTAAGGAAGCACAGCATCATCAATCTTGGTTTTCTCACAAACCTAGCTTTGCTTCCTTTCTTCCCACCATTCTGACAAAGGAGCCTCAACTTCCCAAAGGTTCCTCTAACCTACAGTGTGCCTACAGCCACACAGAGCTGGTTCATCAGCTCAACCAGCTGTTCTCCCCTTGGTGCGTCTAAAGAGCAGTTATTTTTAGGTATGCCCAGTCCACCCAAAAAACAAGCCAAGCCCTCTTTTGTCTCCCTCTTGCACAGCAGTCCCCATTTCACATTACACCAGCACTTTTTCACACCCTTCCCTGCTATCAGAAAACAATTTAGCACCACACACCAGGCAGGAAAGCTGTCCTTGGCTACCTCTTTTGCTCTTTTTGCAAGGTGTAGCCCAACCCCAAACATTTCTCTTCTACAAACAGTGCCTGACCTCCACAAACACAGCAATCACACCAAAAAGGCTGAAATACTCTATCAGATTTATCACCTCCCTCTATTACCTGGCCTATGACAACATTAAGATTAATTCATTTTTTAGCACATTGAGAAGCAGACCATGCTGAGGGTGAGTTTTGCCCAGAAATCAGACCTCCAGGAGGATGCAGAAGAAAGGGAGGTACAGGGACCCCAATAAACACCCTGCTTCAGTGAGCACCTCCAATTCAACAAAGCAGCCATTGGCATCCACTACACCCCAGCATCCAAATGGTTCAGTGCCCATAAGGAAAACAAAAGCCCTTCCAAATGCAGCACAAACCTTACGGGTTTCATGCTCAGCCTGGCAAACACAGGTTTGTTTTTCTTCTGAACTTCTTCTGCACTCAAAACATGCAGGAAATTGTCTTGTGCTACTGCAGCTGGGACTCTCATTACACCACGACCACAAAACCCACAACCAAATGTTTTATCCTATGTAGAAGCAGAGGCTGTGGCCACCATAACCAGCCCAGCCTCCACCTTCAGCCCTTACGTGTACTGTTTGAGTATAATGAGCCTTTAAACCGTTGCTTTTAAGACTGCCACTTTCAGTAAATCAGATGGATTCTTGGGTTGGTTTTATGTTTTGGAAAGAAGGAGGGAGGCTTTGATACTGCCAAAACAACCCCCAAAATCCAACAACATCAAAATAAACCATTTGCTTTTCAATATCAGAAGCTTGAACTAGCATTTTTTTTTGTGTTCATACAGTGACAATACTCAGGTGAGAGTGAAAATAAAGTACTAAGTGTCACAGGCTCAAAAGTAGTATTTTCTGGGTGACAAAGCATTTATGAAGGCAAGTCAGCATCACAGTCTCATTCATGCTCAAATCTGAGGGAATGACTTAGCTGACAACTCCATCTTTTTGACATATCTGTAATTTGCTCTTAAAAGTTAATGCAAACACAAAGTAAAGATGTTCAACATAGAGGATAAAGAAACGCAATCAATGTCTTTCACTCCCCTCAGCTGGAGGTGACACATTCCCTCAAACACATTATTTATCTTGGTATTTCTAAATTATTCACTGCTAATACTATTTTATTTTTCCTAAAAACATGCCAATGTATCACTTTCCAAGTTACTGGCCTCTATTCATTAGGGAGCCATAAACCCCACTGCATTCAGGGTGCTACGGCTCCGAAAGACACACCATGAGAGCTGCTGTCCCTACCAAACGAGTAGAGATCAGAGAGAGGGGAAGGGAATCCAAGCCATGGGGCTGCAGCTTCCCATGGATCACCCAAGAGAAGAGGTGGGTCTGGCCATCAACCTGACTGATGCCTGCTTTTCCCCACCACCCCAATGAGCAGGCTGTGGGATGAATATGCCACCTTGCACATGGCCTCTGCAGAGCATATTGCTTGAACAAGTGCCACTTGTTTGGCACTTGGGAGAAATTCGGCCAAGCCCCGTTAGAAGATGCTGTTTGGAATCATGTTGATGCATCATCCTCTTGCCACAGTATTTTTAGAGATATCTGTGATTTCTAGCTTTTCCTACGCTAGGAAAAAAAACAACCTAGTTTGTCCCTGATAGGCACATAGCAAGGGAAACCAGCCACGCAAGAACCGTTGTACTATGAATATGCAGCAAACGTTGGTACCCTTTTGCTGTAAAGAAGAGGGAGCAGACAGCCAGAGCATTTAGATCCAGATCTTCTTCCTTCAGGTACCAACTTCAAGCACTTTGCAACAGCTAAAGCAGCACAAGGATTCCACATTCAGTTCTGAACTTCTCCTTAACCTTTGTGGTGGCATTAGCATAAGGCAAAGAGACATATTTTGACTCCCATCTGTGCAAATCGTCCCTGTGCTGCAGAATCAACATTCTGTCAACCAATTATTTTATGCTGTATCACAGCACTGGGGGAACAAGGGGGGGAGATGAGGGGGAATCATCACACCTACAATCAAAAGAGCAAGGTTTTGCAACATAGCATGTACTAAAGATGTCTGTCTTAAGTCAAACTAGCAGCCATATTTTATTCAAGAAGCATGTAAACAAATCTGGCACATTCATTATGAAAAAAATTGTGTACCTAGCATATTCATCACATTTGAGATATTCCATTCCTCCCTCCCCACTGAGCTCCATGGAGACAAGTCAATCACAGTTAACCATCTGGTAATCCTTAGCCCAGGCTGTGCAGCTGCTACCTACCATTTTTAATCAGGGCTATGTCTTCCATTCATGCTAAATAGGAGGCATGAACAGCTGCTTGGCCAACACGTTCAAGCAAGCTCCCTCTCACTCTTTAGTATTCCTGGCTTCTCTTCCTTTCAGCTTTGCATTTTGCCCATGTTTTACAACCTTTCACTTGAAAAAAAGAAGTGAAACAAGAGGAAAAGGTTTCTGATCATTAAATCTTTAGAGAGTGTATCTGCTTTAAACAAATTCCTGGTGGACAAAGACTGCAATCAGAGCCTCTGCCTTTAGAAAGTAAAAATCAATATGTCCATGGAAATAGGCTGGGTTTTTACCTAGAGCCCCACAGAAGGGCTCTCCATCGCATATTTCAGGTAGTGAAGTTTCAAGCATACCAGAGATAAGGTAAATTTCAATTAGTGATTTATTTTCTAAATGGGCACAGTGATTTCTTGTCTCCTGCAGGGTTTTCTGTATCCCAGGCACCAAAGCAGAGCCCTCCAGGAGATGCAGGGCAAGGGCGCATGCCAAAGGTTTGTTATCCAGCATCACCACCAAATCAGGCTGTCTCACCTGCTTTGCTTGGATCCAGAGGAGCTTCTCCCTTTCAAACCATGTCTTAAGCTTCCCCCATTGCACAAAGAGCTTTGGGTTATTTCTGTAGGAGTCCAATTTTTCTAGCAACAAACCATCTTTTACCAAGAACAAAATATGATAGTATCAGCACAGCAGTATCCCATCACCTTCCCACGTTGTGCAACAATAGTCACAATTTATACCCCAACACTGTTGTTATAGCTAGTGTTGTAACACTGCAGAACGTTTCTTGCTCAACCTAGCAATAGGCAAAACCAACATGAAGGTCACACTGAAAATAACAGCAATAAAAAAAGACACAACACTGCAGCTATTAGAACAGACTGTCTTTATTAGTGACATGTCACTGGGGAGGTATAATCTTGCATGGGGAAATCAAGTAGTTTGCCTTAACAGGAAATAAGCAGAGGACATTTTCAGTACAGAACAATGCATAAAGGTTAACGTAATCAGGTATTCCTCCTGGCTCACTATGAATTCAGCATTTAGCTTCTGAGAGTTTGAAGCAAGTGAAAAAAACAAGTAATAAATGAGATGACAGGATGGTGTTTCATCTTGTGGCAGGGAAATTCCTCCAAAACACAAAATATGTCAGTGCAAATCGTAAGAGAAAATAAAAAAGGTCTAGAAATGCTGTAGAAGGACCCTGTGAAAAAGTAGCTCTAGGATAATGAGTGCCATCAAATCGATAAGGTTCGCTTCTCTTTCTGTTTTTTATGCATACACACACATAAAATTACTGCAAACATTCTGCTTTAATGGCATTTTAGTATTTCATAAGGGAGAAAGAAATAGTAATCTCTGCGTAATAGTAATCTAGATGTGCAGATTCACTTCAACTCTCATCAGTTAAGAGTAGATTGGAAAATCTCTAAGTTTCTCTGTTACAGATTGAAGAATAAAATACAAACCCTATGTTAGCCCTTTTGCGAAGTCTGGTTTCAACCAAAAAAATTCTTCTCATGAGTGATGGTCCAACACGTATACATCTCTAGGCAATGATTATGCTGGTAGCAGTGAAAATGGGACAAGAGATGAATGCAAGGAAGGAAAACAGCCATTGAAAAGCACAAGTATAGATGATTCTTCTACAGAAAAAAATAATGCATAATGCAGAGGAACCACTTTCTACCACAAACTAACTAAACTAAACTGGAACTATGTGCTGTACACGTCATGGTTTAAAACCAGGCAGAGGGCTCATTCACTCACTTCCCCCCTTCTTTCCCTCCCCTTGCTTAAACTGGCCCTTGCTGAAGGCTGTCTTCTGCTTAGAGGTCAGCATTCCCACTCTGCAAATTCTGAGCATGTTCTCTGACAACCGTTGATGCATCCTCCCCCTTGTACATCCCTCCTTGTTATGAAAGTGAATAACATTTAAATTTAGGATAGAAAACACAGTAAAAGACAATAAAAATTTCCATGCACTAACAACAGGCAGCGGCAAACTACAGGAGCATTAGGAAACCATGAGAGCCAACAGATTTCATGGTAGGGGCTCCGATTGTGCCAGCTGCTCTACAATGCTGAGAATGATGATGCTTTTCCAGAGGTGATGGTGTGGCAGAAACTCAGGCTCAGCAGCACAACCTGAACAGCTGTTACACAAACTACCACATGCCAGAAGAGTACAGGAAACACCTTCTGTGACTGAAGTGATTTCCTCAGTCACTGTAACACTACAAAGTTGTAAAAGCCAAGCTTTGCAACCAAAATACTCTTACATATCCTCCTAAGCAGCAATGCCAATGCTTTAGCCAGTGTTTGCTATTTCTGGCAGAAAAGCTGATTCTCTGGTGATACTACTGCTACACCAAAAGATGATACACCATCTTGAGATGTCGCTGGCTAGTGGACTTAAAGTCTCCAGGTCCTTATGGCACTTAAACCACTTGGTAGGCAAGTGAAACGTCATTAATCCTCACAGCAATTAATTCAGTGTGGAACAAGCCCTGGACAGACACACATCCACCACTGCAAAGACTCAGAATGGCTACCTCCTTCCACACTGGCATAAAATGCGCCAACACTGGATGTGCTGGGATGTCAAGCACAAAAAACATGCAATGAAGGGTTTGGATTTAATAATTTTGTCTTGTGGAGGGTTTTGTCATAAAATAATGCCTTTTTTGGGGGGGAAAAAATATCTAATTTTTACAGAATGTAGTCCAACTAATAGAATTCATTCTTCTTTGGATTTACTCCTAAATAAAACCCAGCTTGGCATCTTTGTTGGTTGAAACAAAACCAAATCACAACCTGCCAGATGTGAGCTGTAATGGTGGTGGTGACGGTTTTGAGCTTGGTTTTTCTCCCCCTACCAAGTAAACTAGTTATGAAACACAGACTAAAAAGACTGAAAGAGAATTTCAGCATCTTTAATTAAAGCAAACAGAATGAACTAGAAATCTGGAAAAATAACTTGTGACTAATATGCAGATTTTATCAGCTTGTGGATCGGAAGCCACAGTTTGCTGGAAGTTGTCTCCTTTCTGCTAATTTTCCTCAGATGAAAAAGGCACTTGTGTTCTCTCTCTAGCTCAATGATTTGCCTCCCTGCCTTTCATTGCATATGTTCAAGTTTGCAGTTACTATTGATAGAATGAGAAAGAATTACAATTCTTAAGATTCTATGAAAATTCTTTTAAAGCCTAAATGCTGTAGAATTGCAGTTATAATTGAGATATTCACACTCAGACATCATCCCTCGAACGTTCCCTTGCAAAATTACTACCATAGATGGAATCTGATTTAAATAAAGGAACCAGTGGGGCACAAGTTTAGACTGTGGCCCCACTGGAGCCTGCTTACATGCATGAAAGCTGGCGATGACAATAAAACAGAAGTGTTCAGGCTATTTTAGGCCAAATTTCCAGTAGGACACTTGAAAACTGCTAATTTGGAAGAGGATAAACACATGACTTTAGAGCAAGAAGAGAAATCTGCTCTGTGATTGTTAGCTGAAACCTTGGGAGTATCCATGCAGAGGGAACTGGATGAGCAAGAGCTCCACAAGTGAAATTTGCCCAAGCTCTACATAAGCCTTCATGTCAAGCATTTCTTGAACCCACCAGCCCCAGTGCTAAGGTGTAGGAAACTGAAGTCATCAATCATCATCTGCAAAGGGGACAAAGCCTGTATATCACACACGAGATCACTCCTGTAGGATTGGGGCTTATAATGGCTCTCAACCAGTTTTCTGCAGGGGTCAAACCCTTGGTTCCTGCCACCCAAAATGGCAAAAAAAAAAAAAAAAATCCACAAAACCTAAATACCTCAAACTGCTAAAGTGTCACAGCACTAATGTTGATGGACTTCAGACTGCATCTCAGAGGCTCTGTGACAGCAGCAGTAGATCTGGTCCCACAAACAGGAAGTATGTACATCTAGCTATTGGAATGCCTTTGTTACACTCAATGACTACAACCATGAATTACACCTGGAAACAAAATTTCTATTTCCTAGGCTTTTTTTTTCTAAAGCACCATCATATGGATATAGAATCATAGAGTAGCTAAGGTTGGGAAGGACCTTAAGATCATCTAGTTCCAACCCGCTGCCATGGTCATGTAAGGCCCTGTCCAGCCTCACCACTTCTCTGGGCAGCCCATTCCAGTGCCTCACCACCCTCACTGTAAAGAACTTCTGCCTTATACCTAACCTGAACTTCCCCTGTTCAAATTCGAGCCCATTATCCCTTGTCCTATATAGACACACATTTACTAGCTCACGCAATCTCTGAGACAAAGTGACTGAACTATCATAATATGTATGACTGGATAAGAAACATGATACTGTCACAAGACCATGAATGAGAATATAACACAGAAAAATGTATCCCTAAGGAGCGTGAAAACATGTTAACCCCTTGATGCTCTTCACAATCAACTATCAGCTACAGAAGGCATGCTGCAATACTCAAATCCCGAGTGTCAAAGATTAAAGACACAACACACAGCCATAATCAATTTTAATCACATCATTTCATCCACAATCACCCTGTGAACAGGTCAGGAGCTAATTGGATCAATAAAGTGAATTCCCATCAAGTGCAACGAGCTGCACATTTAGCAGGGTAAGTTATCCCTGCCTATGGATGCAGAAAAAGAGTTTATTCTCAGCATTATCAGGACAAGATAATTTTTTACACTGGCTCAAGCTGCACATCGCAGAACTGCCAGCACACTGCTTCCCAAAGGCTTGCTACAAAGGGCAGGGCTTTCAGAGTGGCTGCAGATAGCTTACGTACCCACCGCAGTGGCCTTCATTATATTCAGTATTTGAAGCGTAAAACATTCAACAACAGGATATTTTAACTCCTAAAACCAGTCAATTGCATTTGCTGAATTGGACTGTGTGACTGAGTTGGTAAGCTCAGAGAGGGAATAAGAGTGACACAAAAGCCCTGTTTAAAATAGGTCACTTCTTTAGAGAATCCTGTAATTACACACTGCAAATGCATTTGCATGTTCAATGAGTAATACATGTCTCTCGTGATGAGAAAGCCTGGAAAAGCTTAATCAAAGCCTAGCTTATCAGCAAAGGCTAATTGGCTTCCATACTGCATCACCCAGCAGAATCTAGCATTAGTGCAAGCTCTGCCAACTATTAGTTGGCAGAAAATCCCAATTTATTTTGATAACAGAGGTCTTACCTCTGGGGGTTTCCATGGACACATAATCAGGTGATGCATCAGTGGCCCATCTCATGCCCTCCAGTCAGCATCACCCAGTTAATCAACTAGGCAGCCAGGAAAGACAGGAACAGACCATGAAGCAAAGAGTAATTTGGGAAGGAAAAAAGGTACAAGGGTGATACATAATGAGTTGAAATCTTTTTGTTTCAGAAAGAGTGCAAAATAAAAACTAATTAATAAACTGCCATGAGTAAAGCAACCCAAAAAATGCAAAATAATGATGGACTGAAGTTTTCCCTACAGCGAGCTGTCATCTCAGTTTGTGAATTCTGAGGATGATTTCCCCAGCATTATGCAAAGAAATGGCCCTTTTTTTCCTTTTATTTGGCCTTTATATTTTAGCTGCTGAGTCTTCTTTACACTGAGGTGGGGTTTGAAGGCAAGGAATAAACTCTTCTCTTCCTGGGTATGATCTGCCTGGCCAAAACCATGGTGATATTCTAGGGAAGCACATCTTGGTACTTCCAGTCTTGGATTTCTACTGGGACAGCACATGACAATAAATGACAAAATCTAAAGAAAGTCAGACCTTATGGGAAGCAGGGGTTAAACACATCTCTTATAAACATTAATTTATTCATTGAACACTTTATCTGAAATACTCTTATATCTGCATCACAGCTTGATATTGTTATAATGAACCCAGTAGGAAATATCACAAGACATCATTGACTTGGTACAAGCCAACAGCAAGGAGATAGAACCATCATTTATTGCCATACTAAGCCTGGCATGCAGGGAATATTTTTGTCATTTCAGTTTAGTGACTAATTCCAGAGTGAAGGATCGAGTCCTGCAGGATCACCTGCAAGCATCTCATGGCCATTTGCCACCAGGCCACAGAAAAATGTTATCTTCTTGGAGTCTCTTACAGCTAACAAATAAGCATATATTGTACAGTGCAAAGATAAATGCTCTGTAAGCATTATAGACTCATCAATATAGCACTTCACTGCTGAGAAGCTGAGCTCATTAACACTGCTGCACTGGCAGCATCACATTAGGACCCTTCCACCTGGCACTGGCTGGTGCTGAGTAGGTCCACCAGCTCATCCAGAGCCAGCCAAGGTGTATCTGGATGACACGTGGTGCATGCCTCACTAGCATTTGTCATTCAAATCACCCAGCTACAAAACTCCAACAGTTAAGCACAAGCAAAACAATCTAATTTTGTGCTTCAGAAGACCAACTGAGAGTCCCCTCAACCATTTGTAAATCCAAGTGCCAGACCTGGGTGATTAGGACCATGTGTTTCCTAGGTGATAAGCCTTTCATTTTTCTGGAAGACATTTGAAATAGAGCATAGGAAGATTAATCCTCCCTAGAGAAGGGAGAGTTCACTGGCTAATTTCTCTCGCATTTTGATGTAATAATTAGGCATATTGATTCTTCTGCTTTGTTCCTTACCATTATAATGAAATAATAAAGACAACTTCAAGGAAATATTTGAAAGCTCATTTCACATTGTGTCTTCAAACATGGACCACCTAACACTTATGTGCACACTCAAAAGGAGAAGCAAAGGCAGACTCTTGCCTTATTTATCTCTGTAATTCATCAGACATCAACTTCAGGCAGCAAAGTGCTGCCTCAGGCTCCACTCCATTTGCTGCCCATCATGACTATGAACAGCAACACAAATGAGATCCATCTGCTGCAACCAGGACACACATTGCTCTGCTAAGCTCTCACAGCAGCTTGTTGTCAAGGGGGACTGCAGAGAGGCTGACCCCCTCCAAGGGTTATGAAGAACCAAATGCAGTATTTGTAACTCCCCTTGAAGAGCCTCACGGGACCCTTCCTGAAACTATTACACAAATGTTATTTCTAGTTCAAATTTTAAGATTCATGGAAGATACATAACGCTGAAGGATCTATACTGAAAAACACTCATGACAATCTTATGGTCCTTTCCAACCCTAACTGTTCAAAGAGCACAACCAAACTTTTCAAATACAGGTATGAAATTACCCATGAAGGGCTCAGTCTTTGCACAGCATCCGTAGTAGGAAACTGTACCTCCAAGAGATAAGCGGTTTTGGGGCTCCCTCATAGTCCTCAGGGATGTGTGGCTTGGCTGAACAGTTCAGGGCCTGAACTATATGCACTGTGCACATCTGCAGGGATATTCAGAGAGAGCCAAAACTCGAGCAATTATTAGAAGGATGAATTAAGATATTAAATATCTAAAAAGTTCTGAGAAAAGCCACTTAAATTGAAAAGCGTTTTCTCATGTCTAATTCAACATTACGAATTCAATAGTTGATAGGAGTTCTCTGATCTTTCCAGCATGTCTCAGATTTAAATAATTTTCAGCAATTTTGTATTGAGTAGCCTTTAAAATATTAATCTTGTAAAAACACAGAGAAATGCATATGCATTTGAACACATGCTAGCTTCAAACATACCATTAGTGTCAGCTGATACAAAATCACAGTCTCCCAACTGCTGAGGCGCAAAGGGGATGACTGAAAAGGAAGCTAGCTCCCCCAAAAGCATGCAGATATGCTGTCCTAGAATATGACACCAGTGATGTTAGATGTGGTTGAGAATTTAGGTCCAAAGTGAGAACCAATCTTTCCAGAAGTGAGACGTTTACAACAGAATGTGATCACTGGAGTATCTTGACCCAAGAAGTGAACTCACAGCCTCCTCTACCTTTTCTCTTGATGCAAAGCTCACTCAGACTCTCATGTCTGATGTACCTCTGGCACAGTATTAGCTATTAACATTTAGTAGGCGTCTCCTGTGTCTAGTGGTCACTCTGACAGCAGGGGACCAATGTTTATGATTGAATACTTCAAACAAATCTTAGATGCGGCTCCTTCTCAGGAGGAGGAAACATCTGAAGAATGTGTTTTTCTGATGTTTGTTCTCCCTGAGCTATGAAGGGTGGTTTCTGTATGACTCACATCCATGTTTTTCACTTGTGATATTTTTAAACACCGAGATCCAGCACTGATTGGAGGGCAAGAACTGTGCCTTTCCTCCCGTCCTACCCTGAAGGGCCTTTCAACCAGGTACCAGTGACACTAGGAACTGGGAATGCACCATCTCCAGGTTTACTATGGGGACAAAAAGCCTAAAAGAAATAGATTTGGGATTTATGAACGTCAGTCGTATGGGAAAACTAAAACCTGGCAGATTTATTGAAAAAGAAGAACATAGGCCCTTTTCCTATGAGGAAAAAAGAAAAAAATCACTTGGAATAAGGGCTTTTTCCTTTCCTCTCCTCTCCACCCAAGAGGATCTTTACAGTCTTGATCAGAGCTAAATTAAAAAATGCAACTAATCAAATAATTCAAGAATATATTCTCATGACAAGTGGTCCAATGGAAACTGTTCACATGAATTTCCTCCTGCTGCACATCCCTTCTCAAATTCAACCAGCTCACATGAGGGCACCAAGGAGAAGCCCATGCCTGTCAAAGCTATCTTGTAGGGACTGCACCCAGAGTGCCCAGGCCTCAAAGAGACAAAAGATGCAGGAAAGAAATACAACAAATAACAACAACAGAGTTTCATTGCTTTGAAATTGCTCCCTGGAATGCAGCTTCTCTTTCAGCTTCAAGAAGGCTGAAGGGTTTCCTGCTAAGATCAAGGCTCACCATGAAATCTTGCTGACTGGGTTAAAATGTCTTAAATATCAGGTGAATGTAAAGGCTGTCTTTCTTTAAATACAGTTTAGTTCCTTTATAGCATCATTCAAGAGACAAATGCCAGCTGCAAGCTCAGAGGCAGCTAGGTTTTCAGAGGAAAACCATGGGCAAGATTTTGCTCTGGGCAGAAGGATTCTGCTAATGGTTTTGCAAAGCATTTTTTCCTGCAGGAGCCAGAAAGAAGAGGGATTTTGAGGCAGAACCACTACACAAGCACTCAGAACAGCAATAAAACCTGGAAACTTGAGAAAGGCTAAGAGAGGGGGTTCTGCCCAGTCGGGTGGAAAGAGGCTGTGGATGCCTTGTGCCTTGCCGGACGTATATAGAGGTGCATCAGGCTCCTGTGTACCACCAGTGTGGATAAACACGAGTTCATCACCAGAACACCTGAAGCAACTTCTTGTGAAAGAAATACCTGCAAAGGTCTTTCCTCACTAATGATTCAGATCAAAAGGAGAACCATTATCACAGAAACCCATTCAGTCTATGCAACAGGGAATACACTGTTTTCTTTGCAGTAACCCAGAACTGTACAAGACATGGAGTTTAAACACATTTCCATTCAGATAAGTTATCTCTTCCCCTCCCCACCAGCAGCTTTTAAAAGATGCGTCTTGAACTTGCAGCACTGGAGGGTTTTTTCTTCTCAGATTTTTAATTCACTGGCATCATAAAGACCTCTAGCAATTTACAGTGTGAAGAGCGCATTCTCTTCCGATTGTCCTGCTTTGAGCCAGTTTGTACATTATGGTTACTTCATTACTTACATCGCATTACACAGGGCCAAACGAAGCAGCCACCTCTCTGCTGCAGATATGCCCCGGGGCTGGTACAACCCGGGTGTTTCCACATCAGGCACAGAGGCTGGGCTGCCCCACTGCTGTACACCAAATGCCCCTCTGCGGTGCCAAGCCAGACAACACACTGCTTACCCTCATGCTAGCTTGAGAACAGAGTAAATTCAGACTTGCACAAGGGAGATTTAAGTTAGATATAAGGGAGAAATTCTTTACTGTGAGAGTGGTGAGGCACTGGAACAGGCTGTCCAAGCAAGTTGTGAATGCTCCATCCCTGGCAGTGTTCAAGGCCACCTTGGACGGGGCTTGGAGCAACCTGCTCTAGTGGAAGGTGTTCCTGCCCATGGCCCCTTCCAACCCAAACCATTCTGTGGTTCTGTTTCCAAATCTGAGAAATACTGCAAAGGAAGCAGCCACATTATCAACCTACACTAATCAAGGTGTTGCAATGAGCAAAACAACAAAATAAAGAAAACCCAAACCAACAAAAAAATGAAATAAAATTGTGGGAGACATCCAAATCCTGTTGATCTATGGAAGGAACATGAAGGACCAGAATATATTTCTTCCTGCCTCTTGCCATGATGTTCTCAGCTATTTGTCCTCCTGCAAGTCAGATTCCTCAAATGAAGCCCATGTTCCTACAAGTGGTTTTGATGACAGTTTCATCAGGGGTTAAGAGTCACAAATTTGAGGTTTAGCAACCGTGACCAGGCAACATTCAAAGCTTTTACCCTGTTACTTTCTAATGAAATGGCATCTTGGTCAGAAAATCACATGCATTTTCTTCACACACATTCAAAGCAGAAAGCTCCCACAGCTCGTTGACTAATACCTGACCACTGTTTCTGCAAGATCTCTCTTTTCTCTGAGCCATTCCCATCCATACGCACTACAAGCTGGCTTTAAACAAAGAATACAGGTGGTGAAAAACAGATTAGACTGCAAGAAACTCACTTTCCTCTTTGAAGGCACCTGTGCCTTCTCTAGTAACACGGTAAGCTTATGAAATTCCAAGAGGCCAGTCTATAGGGAATACATGAGCGCTATACATGGCACATTGAATACGATTTCGCTGTGTACCACCATATGGAACAGAATCTCAGCGGCATCAAACGTTTACCTAAACTCCATTAATGTCTTCTCCAAGCCAATATTTATAGCATACACACCAGTAGCTGCTGTCAGAGTGTGTATAAATGTTAAACTGAACTGTTAAAGAAACATAATGACAGATGTAGAGATGCTGAAGAGTGCAATCTATTCTAATTTATGATAATTTATTTCCATCATCTGGAGCCCTATTCAGAAGAGAAAGCTGAATGCATCCCAAAGCGCATCACAGGGTGGAGTGTAAAAATCCCCAGGAAAAAAATAATCATCTCTTTTAAACCAAGCAAGAGTACTTTTGTCCTAACACCCAGAACATGCTTAGCAATCTCTCTGTGCAGAAGGAATACAGATGTGGGGTACTCAAGCCCTACCTTCTGGCAGCCCAGTGACACACAGGTTTTATTGCCAGTTGGGAATAGCTGGGAACCGTTTGTCCCGTGAGAGATGTCTGATCATTGCTGAGTCACTACTTTGGGGGGAATAAGCTGCACAAAAAAAAACCATTTATTAGCCCCATCAGAGCTCTTCAGCTGCGTTAACAACCAGCACTGCACCCATGGGTGGCCAGCACTAGCGAGCACATAAATAAAAAGATGGAAAGCTATTTTTATAAAAGAGTGAGCCACGGGTATATGGCAGAAAGAGCTGTTCTAGTTAACTCCTCAGCAACAAAAGCTGTGTTGATTCACTTCCACCATGAGAAGCGAGCCCCATCACGGTCCCGTGTTGCTGCTGTTCTGCTGCAAAACCCATGATGAATGGGATGAGAAAAAGAAAAGGGGAATAAAGCAGTGACAGCACTTGGTCCTCACAGTGGGGAGTGCTGCGGGGCCATGCAGGACTGCAGGCAAAGAACTCATTTTCACTGTATCGTCCCTGGGAAGCGCCTTAACGTGTGCTATGGCAGTGGAGGCAGGAGGCTTTGCAGTGTGGCACACCCAGCGTCCCCTGCATATGTCAGCCCACTGCGAAGCCAGCTCCTGCTGCCTGCCAGGGCCATGCAATCTGGACAGGCACAGATTTTGTGCTGGAACGGGTGCCCTCTCCACAGAGCCGCCTGCCACGAGTGACAGGCTGCGAGGCAGCAGAGGGAACGCACACAGCCCACGGAGACAATGCAGCAAAACAAAGGCGCTTATGAAGGCAGCTCAGTGATTCTCCATGAAGTGGACTGTGCTGCCTCTGAAAAACTCCATGTTTGACCAAAATAAGGGATAGACAATATGCACAGGCTGTCCAGAGAAGCTCTGGCTGCCCCATGCCTGGCAGAGCTCAAGGCCAGGTTGGATGGGGCTTGGAGCAACCTGGTCTATGGCAGAGGGCTGGAACTAGATGATAGTTAAGGTTCTTTCCACCCCAAACCATTCTGTGACTCCGTGATCTCACCAGAATGCCGGTTTCCAATGGAAATTTAGATTGAAAATTATTTTTCCCCCAAGGAAATGAAATGCCTTTTTCCAAATCAAGCTCTACCAGTGACTTATCGATGCAGCAATCACAGATGTTTTCCTGACATCTGGGTACAGCTCAAATTGCAAAGGACAAATGCTCCACACACTCCTGAGTCACCTGTTCCAGGTTATTATACACAAGGAAACTCACTTTAACACCTTTCATTGCCATGAAAATACATCCTGCTCCCAGCTTGCTACCTCCTCTGAACATCATTGAAGACTACCTACCAGCAGCGCAGGGGAAACAATGTGTAACCATATCTTTATTTAAAGACATTTCTGTACATTTAGAAGTCAGCTGTGGTGGGGCTGCTTGGCTACGTGCTGCTCGGTAACTACATTTTGCATGGCTGCATAGAAAACAGCAACTAAATACTCTCAGGCTGGGCACTTGGATGGGACTAATCGATAGCTGTGCCCAGTCAACACCACACAGTATTGCTTAAGCTCGCTAAAGGATCAAACTCTACTAATCATCCAACTTGAAACTGAATTTGTTTAGCAATAAAATCTCAATTCCTGGCTTCAGTCCTTTCAATGAGCAATTCCATCAAGCAAACTCTTCTTGCAGCACCATTCACAGATCAAAAATAGGGAGAGAATATGTTCAGAAAGCAGCTCTATTGAGCCATACTCATGAGTAATCCCCCTGTACACATCCATTTGGTCACCAGTTGGAAAAGTCAGCTTGCAATGTACTTGGCAGTGCTCAGCTTTTGCGCTTTCATCCACACTCAAACACATCCTTACATCTACTTGCAAGATTAGAACAACTCACTGCTACAACTCAACAGCAGACACCACATATATCAGCTCACTGAGATCAAAGGTGCACAGCAGCAAAGAATTTAATTAAAATGTTAAAATTAAACAGGGGGGCATCCATTGTTTAATTTTTTGGCAGGCGTGTTCCTTCAGACTGGGACCTAATCCCACTCCAGCACGCTGACTGCCCTTGGAGATGGCAATCAGGAGAGCTCTACCGGATTTATCGGCTGCTGGGTTTGGTGGTGGGGGAATTCCACACTTGCTCTGCCTTTCAAGCACAGTGTCTATAAAAGCACTTAGAAAAACTGCTCAACTCCAAAGGATAATTATTGCAATATACTTATTCTGCAGTAATAGGCCAGTTTCCAGTATCAAACCCAACTCCATTTGGTTGGGAATGATAGACACCCACCAGCATCTCCCTTCACAGTCCCAAAAGGGAGCTATGACCTTTTCATGGTCAATTGCTCCCAGCCACTTCTGTCTCCATATGAAGGCTGTTCTAAATGGGGTAAAAAACTGATGCACAGCAGTGGGATTCTGTGCAACACAGAGTCTGCAGGAGGAGTAGCAGGGGTAAGGAACTAGATGGCTTTAAACTTGCATGTAGATGGGAGACTTCTCTTGTTTTACTTCAAGCATACCCCCAGCACACAACCAGGGAGAAGACTGCTCTTCAAAAAAGTTCAAGAAAGGATGAAGTTTACTCATTAAATTGTAAGATATTTCCTGACATCCCGGAGTATTTTGACTTGGATGCTGAAGGCAGCCATAGGCCATAATATGATCCACATCAGGGAGGCTCAACAAGGAAGCCACTAGTCTCCTTAGCCTTTGGGAACCCAGCAAGGAAGATTTTGCTACTTCTATAGTACTATTTGGGGTGCCACAGAGGCTTTTCACCTAATATTAGGAAGTTCTGCAAATGCAGTGTCAAATACGCACACAACAGTGCAAGTGCCAAAGGATTTGAGCTGAGGCATCACTTGAGAAGCAGATCACTCGACACAGGAGAGCAGAGAATTAACAACAGGAAAAGTGAAGACTGAGGACAGACACAACAAACTTCTTTTTGAAATTCAAGGAGCTACTGAAGAGCTATTACTATAAATTACTTCCTGATGTATCTATGATCTTGCCAATGTTAGTTAGCATTTCTTTCTGAGATCATCTGGGCAGAATTTCACCCTCAATACTTCAGGTTCATGATCACTTCAGTCAGGCTGTATGCAGCAGGTCTGGTATTTCTCATGGAATAAAGATCAAGTTGACAGATTGAGAGTTTTGCAGTGGTGCTGGGACTATTCCCCTCTCATCTGATAATGTATAACTCATTGATATCTTCCCGCTCTATAGCATTTCTCCTGCTTCCTTAACACAGGGAAACAGGGGACTACAACATCCCTACGATCTCAGAGCCAAGGATGCTTGTTGGGGTCTTCTTAACAAAGACACATTCCCATTCCCCTGACAAAAGCCCCCTGTCTAGGGCCATGATCTCTGACCGCTCTGAAAATAGCCTTACTAACTTCTTCCTTGGCAATGGCACTGACAAACTGAGACATCTGTACAGCACTTATCTGGGAACAGGAGCCCACAGAGCTCCCCCCAACTTTTATTCCAAGCTCCAGGCAGCAACACTTGCTGCTCCCCACAGCATTAGCTCATCAGCTCCCACAGGCTCTGCCTCTAAAACAGTCTTCTCCCCAGATGGTAAGGCATTTTGGAAAAGGCACAGACAGAACAGCTCGTTCAGAGAAACACGTTTATCTATCCATTAGAACACCATAAAGAAGGGAAAGGTAAAACTATAAAGGGCAATGAGTATGTTACCCCAGCCTTTCCTGGCTGTTTCTCATGGATCATGTATGTACCCCACTGCTTAAAGATCAAAGTTGGCATTAGGTTTTGAGATCTTTCTTCTTTCCTCTCTGCACTGAAGACCATAACATTGCTTCCTGCCACGTATGGCTGCTTATGTGGAAAACCCCTTCTCTTGAGGGGCCGTGTCAGTGTAATCCTCTGCTGATTCTCCTCCTGTAGCAGCATTATGAAAATACTCAGCCCTGGCAGTAACCACACTGTCTGATGCTGGATTCCCTGCCTGGGCTTCACACCCTCTCACCACAGCCAGCCTTTGAGCCTGACTGACAGGAGTTCTCACCTCACAATGCATTTCAGTGTAGGCTGGAGCACTTTGCAAATGTATGCAAAAACTGCATGGAAAAATCCTCTGGGCTGTGCACTCAGGAATGTGCCCACATCCACAGGCAACACCTAATATTTGTTGTTTATATTAAAGGTTCTTAGGGAATACTTCTTTACTTGTGTGAATGCCATTACCAAACCCTTACAATGCCATAATTTGTATGTACAGTTATAATCATTGAAAACCCCATAATTTTATGCAATTTAAGCGTTTCCTTAAGAATGGAGAGCAATATTAGATTTTCTAATGGAGTGAAGCATTCTGAATGGGAAAATACTGCTTCCAAAGAGAAACCCAAGCAGTCTCTACAATGGCATGGAGATAAAACTGTGCAAATTAAACAAAGCAAAAGCTTACAGTTTGTCTATATTCAGTATTCTTTTGCTTTTGCCAAAAAGCAAGCTGTCACCTTAGCAACTATACCACACTTTACAGTACATATGCCACTTTGAACAAACACCTTAAAAGCAGCACCTCCACACTGTATGTTCCTTTCCATCATGTTCCTTACCGCACTTTGCAGATACCCCCTGAGAGCAGAAACCATTAAGACCCCTTTGGGCAGTTGCCAAGCTGGACAGGCAGACAGAAGGCCAAGTGCTGTTTTCCACACTGCGCCCCAGGACCAGAGCACTACTTAACCACTTTTATTTGGTGCCAAAGGAGAAAGCTCTGCTTGCAGAGCTGAGGCCTCAGCACTTTGCCTTCCATTGCCAGCCCTGTGCAGAGCCCAGCATCACCTGCTTTCTGCCTCTCTCCTCCTACATCAAGAGGAGGTCCCTCCAGAGCAGAGGGGAGACTTCAGCCAGGGAGCAGGAGGTCTCCCACCCCTTCATTCACATGTGCCATGAATACAGCATGGTTTGGGTTGGAAGGGACATTAAATCGCATCCAGTTTCAACCTCTGCCACAGGCAGGGACCCCTTCCACTAGAGCAGGTTGCTCCAAGCCCCTGTGTCCAACCTGGCCTTGAACACTGTCAGGGATGGGGCAGCCACAGCTTCTCTGGGCACCCTGTGCCAGTGCCTCAGCACCCTCATAATGAGCAAAAGGGTTTTATCACAAGCACCTAGAAGCCTGTCCTCCTCCAACTGCAGCCACTGAATCCAGAGATGTCAACATGCAGGGCTTTTACCCACGGCTCTCATTATGCAGATGCTGATTTACAGGAGTGATGACTGAAACATCTCCCTCTTAAAAATTGGCAAGGAGACTTTAACTGTGTATTGTCTAATGGCAGAGCCCTGTATCTCCATGCATCTTCTTGCTAGTTTGAAAGTCAGATCATTTTTGTTCTTCCTTTCATAGAAACCTGGTTTGCATATATAATCAAATTTAGCATTAATGAGTCTCTCTCCTCATCTCTATTCCTACTGCTTCAAACAGCTACACTTGGATGACACCAGCCATCAAAAGTGCTTACTTACCCTGAGAAGGTTTAACCAGTTTAACCCTGGGATTTCCACAAAAGCAGTACATAACCCCAAAAGTCCTGCCTCCTGGAGCACTGTAGCTCAGCCATTTGCACTAAAATCCTATATAATTGTTTTATACCTGGTCCCACTCTGGGCTGCTAGAGAATCATCAAGATTTAAATGAATCATTACATGCCCTTTTAAAATCAACCTTTCTGTGATCACAACATGAGCCTAAGGGGAAAATGGTAGGTATTTTCCTGATGAAAGATGTCATTTATCTGCAATGTGGTCAGGCACTGCTGATCTTTCTCATTCCTTCCTTGCCTGTACCAGCATTTGCGCCGTTGAACAGCAACATTTTGATGGGACAATGTTGCTCACAGTTTCCAATAAGATCTGTACACAGATAAACATGCATGTGAGGAGCATGCAGAACAGCCAGCGCTCTGCAGTCTGCATAAAACCATGGGATCACAAGACAGACTTTCTGCTCTTTCACTTGAGTTCTGGGTTTTCAGTCTTTAGGGCTTCCATTCATCTGCTACCCTGATCCAAAGGCGTATGGTTTATCAAAGCCAAAGCTTTCAGAATCACAAAACTCCCAGAAGTTGAGGCTTTATAACCAAAAGGTCAAATACCACATAGGCATTGTTATTGCTGCTGCTACCTTTAGCCCAGTCCCTCTGACAGAGTGGCATATGGCTTTCACATCTGGCTTTGACAAGACTACAAAAACTTTTCAGATCTTAGACATCAGGTTCTGTTGTGTGCGATGGGAAATGGCAAAATCCACCCCTCACTTCTTCCTAATAAAAATATTTGTCCGACCTGCAGGTTACTGATGCCCCAATACGTGTTTGTAAGTTGTAGGTGCAATGACAAGGGTTGGCAAAGCCAATACAGAGGACTCGGGTCTCTTGGATGCTCACATCCCCTTGTTTCACTGAGGCAGTTTTCATCTTTAGAGAGCTGCAGTGTATTTTGCATGCATTATGCTAAGCTGCCTATAAGAAATCATCCAATTAATGGCAGCTTACAGAGAAGGGTTAGTTACATGGTAATTACCTTTCTAATATTAAAATACCATAGAAATGGATTTACATTTTTTGATTAAGTGGCATGTGTTTCACTGACCTGACACTACACATGCAAGATCTTGAAGGCAGTAAGTTGCACCAGGCTTTGAAGAACAGATATATACCCATATACCAAGGCAGACATAAAAAAAAGACAACAGTACAGTTTTCACATGTGTTTATGAGCCTTACACACCAGGATGAATAGACCTAACACTAAATGCAGCATCTGATCCTGGCATTGCATAAGCCACTTCAGCAAGCAGAAAGAACCATTGTTTTCATTGCTTTTCTTTTAATAGGAGGGTAGAGAAGATCAAACACTCAACTCCTCCAAGCCCTGCATCCATATGGAGCATGAAGCTCTAGCAAAGTTACCCTGCTACCTCGCCTGAAGTCTCTGCCCCTGTCAGGGTAGACAGCAGCCTTCTGGTGAAGCAAATGCCAGACACACACAAGCAAATATGATGAAGAGTCTCAAGCAACTATAAAAATATCTCAGGCCATAATACACTATACAGAGCAAACTACTAATCACACATGCCTCCTGCAAGCATTACCTTCTTAATTCCCCCCCCCCCCCCCTTATTTTCAGCATCTCAAGTTATTTAAGCTTTTCTAGGACACACTTGAAAGCATGCAGCTACTTATGTCCATTCATACGCATGCAAATATAACCCAACAAACGCGCTCCATGTCCAGATGAGCAATCAGCATTAGGACAAAAGACAAGACTTGTCATCAGTCTTTCAAGACTGATTCCCTTTGCCTTCCAAACACACATCTGTTTGCAAGGCGAGGGGTGGTAACCCTTTCAGAATCTATATAATTAAAGCAAGCTTGACTCTTACATCTATACAACCGAAGCAGCAGCCTGGACTTTTTCCTAGCTCACCAGGCAAACAATCACTTCATGCAAGCAAGGAAGCAAAGCAAGGTTAGCTTGGTCCATGCACACACACATTTGCAGTTTGCCACCAGAAACGAGTGGCAGGTTGCTGCCCATGTGCCCTGCCCTGCTTTGGACATCTTCGGCACATCCCATGAAGATGCTCATCAGCAGTGACTATATGGAGTCATGCAAGGCCTGGAATGTATTTTTCTGCACAAAGGCAAGACTTAAAACAACTCCTGAGACACATTTGTGCTCACTGAACATCCTAATGTCCGTATCAAAGCTGTCTTATCAAGAACAGCCCCAGTCTCCACAAGATTTGTCCTACAACATGAACAACTCACCTCTGCCAGATACAAGCAGCACTGGCTTAAGACAGAGCTACTTTTACGGTCTTTGTGCCCAAAACACCCCTTCTGTTGTGCCTAGACAGGGCTGCAAGCTGGCAGAGCAGGGAGCAACTGTAAAACAACCACCAGCAAATAGCCAGCAAGGCAATCATAGCACCTCCCAGCTTGCAAACTGGTGGAGCTCCTGCATCTGTGCTAGTTACAAAGGAAAGATGGGATGGACATCACTGCAGCTCCCATTGTTTGACGTTGAAATGTGACAGCTTGCTTTGCAGGAGGGAAGTTGTTTGCGGCAAAGCACTGCAAGAAAGTAGCAGAAGTAATTACAAACCTCAGCCTAGTGACACAAAGTTGCCATTTTCAGACAAATATTTGGATAAAACGATACATGAGGCAGCTCATGCATCCCTGGAATGCGCAGAGCCCTGCTTTTTGGCTTAACCTCTCTTGTAGGGCTCCAAAGAGGCAATGAGCTCAGAAACTTGCTTGTCTTTATCACTGTTTGTGAACCCCAATAAAAGCCATCTAAATACATCCAGAGATTCACAGAAATTAATCCAGGGAAACAAATAAACACGTTTCTCCTCTTTCATCTTTCCTTATTCGTTGTCAGGTGTACGTGTAAGAGAGCCTCTTTTCAACTGAGGCTGTAATAGTGTTTGTGACATTGCAACTGGTCGTAGTGCCACAACAGATTACCATGAGAAATAAGCCTCAGAAGGACACCCTCTTCTCGTGCAAAAGTCTGTGGAGTAACAGCCAAGGCAATAAAGAAAAGCAAGACCAAAGACAGTTTTAAACAGCTTTTCCCTGCCCCGGTACATGTCATGAAGCAAGAGCTGACTCTAAGCTGGAAAAATATCAGGGTCTATCTTGCACAGCTGTGTGTGCGGTTTTCCAAGCCCACGTATTCCAAGTACACAGTCTATTACCAAGGTGGAGTTCAAAAATTGCAACTCTTGCTTAATTGCTATCAGATACTTCCCCCCCCCTCCTTTTCTCCTTCTTTCTTTTAACCTTTCCTGGGCCTGAGCCAATGTTGTCTTTTAATAGCTTCTAAATGCAATTTCTTGGCTGAAAATGGGAGTGCAAAGTACACAGGAAATACCAATGAAAACGTATCACAGTGCTGTGAGTATTGAGAAGAATCAGTCTTATCTCAGCATCTTCTCTCAGGGTGTTAGGTGACAGTCAAAGCAGAAGATCGAAAAAGGTCAGATAAAGTCCCTGCTCCTTAAGACAATGATCCATGCCTGAGCCAGACTTCAGGTAAACTGGAATTCGCACATCTATAGATTAATTCCAGAGTGGATACATTTTCCCACCTGAGAAACCTGCTGTCACTGCAGTTTACTTCAGACTTGCAAACATTTGCACTCATTAATACACAGATTCCATCAAGAATACAAGAGGTTTACGAATAAAGGCATGCTGACCCCTAACCCACCATGGGCCTATACAAATTGTCTGATGGATAAGAATGCAGATTCAGGGCTGGACCGGCTGAGGACATGTTTGGTGTACACCATCTCCACACCACCAACCTCTCTGAAGAGCCCCCATACCTCTGCTCCTTATGCTACAACACCACAAGAGTCCCTCCAAGCATGAGAGCCACCCAACACCCTGAATCACGACATCACCAGCTGGGCTATGAACTTTATTTCTCTGCAGATGCAATCTAGGACTCAAGTGGGAGGTGTTAGGAAGTGTAATCTGACTGTACTGATCAAGCACACCACGGCTGTGAGGCTGCCGGGGGAATGTGGAAGTAGATACAGAATCAGCTGGAGCATGTGGCCTTTTAAAGTTTAAAATGATAATTAGGGGGATAAAAGGAGCCTGAGGGAGAGATGGGCACTTAGCTGAAATGAGATGGTAAAGAGAGGTGGGTAGCAGTTGGTAGGCATGGTAAGAGAATGAAGATGGAAGCAACAAGATGAAGTGAATGGAGCTGGAATATGGGTGACCCAGAAAGCTTTTCAAGAATATAAAAAAACAAACACAAACAGCAAAACCCCAAGTCTCCCACACATAATAACATGCTTAATTCTACTTACACATAGATGTCAAAGCGGAAAAAGTAATTTCTCAGACAATCTTAAATGTTAACACACTTTGCACCCTTCTCTTGCATTCCCTTATGGCCAAGAGCTGATACATCCCAGCCATGGCAGCAGAGCTGTTTACATAGAGCCGCATGTGCATTCATATGTACACAAACAGGCAACGTGCGGATAGAGCAGCCAGAAGAGCTCTACATGTGGCTTTCAACCATGACAACAGCAGCTTTCATATTCGGCCATTGGAAGAAGTTACAGACATAGGAAACTGTCAAGAGAGGAGTTCCCACTTGCTGTCCTGAGGGTGTCAACACTCCACAGGGAAGAGTTTCCTCAAGGGTACAACCTGCACCCACTGCCCCAAAGCCCTTCCCGGAGAAGCTTGCTTCCCAACCACCATTAGACGCAGGGCAGATAGTCAAAAGACCATTCTCCCAGCACCTATTTGCCATAGAAATAGCTTTGCTCCCAATTCTTTTGCTCTGCAGCAAGTGATGCAGAGTGGCTGAAGCACCCTTAGACCAGTGTCTAAGGCTCAACCCCTGCATGTCCTGACTTCTCTTTGAGATGGCAGCAGCATCACCAAGTGGGACTGGGGGAGCTGTGGGTGAGGAACACAAGGTACCTTGTCTATGCTCTGCATGCAGGTCACCCTCTGTGGGGCCACCTCATCCCAAGCCTGTGGCACCACCACATCCTCATCACCCGGCTCCACCAGACCTGGTGCTTCGAGATGCCCAGCAGTGAAGAGGAGCTGCTGAACATGGGCAGAGATGAGGTCTGGTGTTAGCTGTTGCCCCCAGCGCACCAAGCCAGCCTCTCGCAGCGGGTGGAACGTGAATAAACGCACCCACACGGGGACTCAACCCCTAAAATACACGGCTTACATAATTCCCCAGCCAGACGGCGTTAGGGAATGTGATTAATCCTCCATGACATGTTCTGAACTTTCCGTTCAGAGAGGCTCTCTCCTCCCGCAGACCTACTGGCGATGAATGTCATTTGACCTGCAGACTTCACTACGAATGAGCATCAGAGCAACAAACAGTGACATTGCTCCGCAAACCAATTATCTGCCTCTTTCGCGGCTCGGCCCAGAGACAAGTTTGCTAAATGCATAATGAGGATTATCCCCCCCGCTCCCAACCCGCCCGTTTAAAAGAGAATAAATGGTTTATATCCAGCACAAGGATGGAAGGGGGGTGACGGGGACGGACACACACAAACACGGCACCCAACCCACCCGGCTACATCACTGGAGGATGTGAGCCCTCAAACCAAGCCCCCAGCCCCAATCCCGACCTTTTCCCACCTGTTCCGCGGGGCGCACTTGGGGGCTATCCCCCCCTCCCAAACCCACCTGCGGCCGAATCGCTGCCCGATACCCCCCCCCCCCCGGGACTCACCCACTCGAGCACCCTGAGGAAGGCCAGCGGCTCCTTCACCACGCGGAAAGTGCCCGCGGAGGCGAGCTGCGGGCAGAGACAGCGAGTCAGCACCGCGCCCGCTGCCCGCTCCGCGCACCCCCCGCTCCATCCCGGCCGCTTCCCCCCCGCATCCCGCCCGCGGGGCTCCGCGCACCTGGTCCACCGCCTCCATGGCGCCGCAGCCCCGCGGAGCCGAGCGGAGCCGAGCGGAGCGGAGCCGCCCCCGAGCACGCCGGGCGGAGCAGCCGGGCGGGGCCCCGCACACCCCGCACCGCCCCGCACCGCGCCCGCCGCTTCTTAAACCGGCATTAATCTGGGGTTAAATGATTGTTTTATTCCGGGGCAGGAAGGAAAAGGGAAGGGAAAAACAAGATGAAAATAACCCGGCTCCTGCATCGCCTGCGGAGGAGCCGGTAACGTCTTCGTGGCAGCAGCAGCGATGGGGATGGCACCACGTTGCATGCTGTCCTTCGTGCCCCTCTCGCCCTCCCCGGGGTCGGCGGCAGCAGAGCGCAGCTCGGCTAGACTGATCTCAGAGCACTCCCTCCTCTTGTTTCTGTAGCGTTTGCTTGGCAGCAGAACGTTTTCTGCCTTACTGATGTTTCGGCCTTTTTTTCCCTAACATAGCCTTAATAAAGATAACACATCCCGGGTGGCACAGCCTGGCTGGAGCAGCAGCTCCCCGTATTCATCCACACTTGTGTTGCCCTAGCTTGTTGACAGCATTTTCAGATCCTCGTGGCATTCAAGAGTCAACATGAGGATTTTGCGATGAAGCCAGGTCCTGCCCCAGCAAAGTGCAGAGGGCACAAACCCATCACCCTGTGTAACAGCACACATCCAGCAAGTGGAGTCAGTCTGCAGCTCTGCAAACACTCAGATGTTCAAGTGAACTGCCACCCTGACAACCAGCTGTGCCACCAGCAGGACACCAGTGCTCAAATAGGATTTGGAACCTAAGTAGGTCAGAGACTACAGTATCTGCCTAAAAAATACCTGAAGCTTTTATGCCCTGTGAGGAACCATCCATCTGCAAAGGTTTAATAAGGCATTGCTCAGACTGAAGCTCTGTTTAAAAAAAATCAATAGTACCAGAATGTCTTCTTAGAGTAAACAAGATGTACTGGGGAGGGGGGGGTGTGAATTTGTGAAGGTTTAACTGGAATTTGAGGCAGGGGATTTTGTGTCAAAGTCATGGATTTGCAACAGCTGAAGTCTGTAGTAACAATAGGACAGGGTCCAGATGTGTTTTTATAAAATAAATTTTAACCCCACCAAAACCAGCTTTGAGGTCAGAACTGAAAACACATTGTATTTTTCACAAAAAAATGTTGTGTTTCGTGCCCTTTTTCTGCCCTAGGAGAGAAAAAAGTGTGTGTGTGTGGGGGGAGTGGATAAAACCAGAGAACTTTTCCTTACAAAATGTTACCAAGCAAGCTTTTATTTATTTAAATAATAACCTCTAGGAAATATAAAACGCTTCTCAGCAATTCTAGCAGCTGCCTGCTGGTGGCCTAGTGCTATGGGAGGCTGAGCCCTTCGCAGAGGCGCAGGGACGAAGCTTTTCCCAGTCTCCAGAAGGCGAGAGTGGGCAGGGACACACAATATCCCTCTGACTTCCAGCCAGAACGTCTCCACTGGTGCAGATGGTACAGAGCCAGGTCAGTGCGAGCCTTCAGCGCTAGTTCAGCTCCCAAGAGGAGCAGGGTAACCGTGCTCCCTCCTGCAGAGATTCCAGCACTGGTATCTGATCTCAGCTCTAATTCGTGCCGGCACAAGAACTACTGAAGCTTTCAGCTGTGGGAAGTTTCATTGCTTGTGGTTTACTGTAACTCTCGTGCTGTTTTCTTTAGCAGGTTTCTGTCATAGAGAGACTTGAAGCTGTGGATGTACTGAAGGAGCTCAGAAACCTCCAGAGATCAAGAAAATAATGAAATAGTCAGTAAAGGCATAACTGAGCAGTCAGCTGGGGAAAGGTGGAGAATTTTTTTCCCTTAATTTTATTAATAGTATATTTTGGGAAAAATATGCCAAATCCCAATTAATTGCCATGGAGAACTGGAAGCCTAATTCACTCACCCTGTAGTAATCACCTTTCATTATAACATTATAGATTTGTAGTAGCACTTGAACTTCAGTATTCATAACTTGTCAAAGATAACAATATTTGCTTTTGGTTTTCTACATCCTTCACCACTGGTAGGTTGGGCTCTCTAAAAGCCTGGGATGGTTTCTCCAGTACTCTCTAGCTTGCGGCAGTGACCAGAGATCCCTCATGCTGTGTTTTCCATTCCCTTTCTACCATTCCAGCTGCGTTTTGGCTTGGTGCTCTTCAGTGCTCAACCATCCCCACCTCAGCTCCCTCTTTGCCTGGAAATCTTTCCAGGACCATGACAGCAACCCGATTTTATAGCCAGTTCCTCTTCTAGCCATTATTAAGTCTTCCAGATGTCTCTTAGCATTTGCACTTCAATATGGCAGAGTGTCTCTCTTTGGCTTTCATAGCTATTCTCTTTATACATGGTCTCAGTTAGCTCAGAAGCAAGAGCTAACTCTTTCCCACTGCTCAAGTTTCAAAACCTTGCTCTGCAAATCACATGAAAGATCCACACTTCTTTTGATACCACATAATAAAACACAGTCTGAAATGTACATTCAAGCAAGCAGAGATATGTCTGCAACTACTGGAGGTACCACAGGAAGCTATATATCAAGATACTAAATTATATTCATTGTTCTCACACCTGGATGACTGTTCTGGACATGCATGAATCAAAACCCACCATACCGGTACAGTTACAAATCTCAGCAATGAATGAAAAACAGCCTGGAGACACCTGAGGTGTTTCACAGGGACACCCAGTGTGCTCCCTAACGACAGGAGACTCCTGCCCTTTCCTTTCCATGGAGAGAGTTCACCAGTGCCATAAGGGAAGCAGCAATGCCAGTCCCTCACAGGACATTATCGATTAAGTGCTCTTCCCTCTTCAGGGAAATCAGTTTAATTGGCACAAATCCTGATAGAACAAGTTTAAAAGCTGAAGTCCTCATTTCAGGATTAGCATCTTGTCCAGCTACAAGCAGTGATTTCTTTCCTGTCTCTGGGAAGCACATACCCTGTTTTTTCATTTGGGTACAGAAGGTGGGAAGCTTCCCTAATTAATGTCAAATGCAAGAACTGTATCTGTTGGATGTTATGGATCAGTAGGAAAAGCATCAAGAGGTGCCTACCTTTCACTCTTGCCTTGGAAAGGTTTTCTTTCAGAGCTCTACCAAAAGATACATGTTAGGCTTCTAACCTGCCTGAATCTGTATTTTGGCAAATACTTTCCTGTGTCCTCCAAGTACCAGGGCAACTAAATTCAGCCTTTTGCTCCATAAGCATGGACTGCAGCCCACACTGTGCTTGAAAGCCCCAGATCAATGCTAGCAGCAGATCAGTGCAAGCACGGCTGTGCCAGCACATGGCTCAGGCTCAAATTGTCCCTGTGGGAATGGAGAAATGGGCATTGCAAGGAGACACTGACTTCAGCGATGGGGGTGATGCTGCAGAGCCATACCAACCTTGAGGGACTGAAAGAGGACAGCCGGGATTTGTCTTTGCTTGGGACATCTTTTGTTTAAATCTTACTTCCATCTGCTAATGAGGAAATAGTAAGGAATGATCTCTCATTCTGCCAAATGGACATTAAATGTAAGCCAGATATACTTACAGGTATAGGCATGCACCCCGATAAAAAGTAAATAGCTGAAAATGCATCTCTTCTTGCTTGGGGCAGAGCACAAAGCCTATGACCTATGGGTCATTTGAGCTGCAGCAGGGAGGACCAGGCAGTGGGGACACCCAGTCTGAAGCAAGATTAAGGCAACTGGTGATAGCACCAGTGCCATTTCTTTTGTGAGCTGTTGGGTGTGGAAATTAGGTCTCACACACGCGCTAGAAGGACCATATGGTGCTTACCACACCAGATTTCCCAGCTCCAGCCAGGCCTCAGTCTCACACTCTACCTGTCACTCTTCTCAAGATCCACACTGTCAAGGGTCATTTCATCCTCTTGGGGGTCTCCATCAAATCAGCTTGCAATACATTATCCCCAGAAAGGGAGAGCTCAGTGCCATCTCTTGGCTTTCTGTTGTTTTTAAAGCCACCAGTCATTTTGATTAGGTTATAATGTTTTCCCCCAGGGCTGTATTCTGTACCAGGAAGCTTCCACCTTTTCCTGGTGCAGGAGAGTCCACTCTCCCATCCTAATGCCAACTGCCAGTCATTTCATGGCTTGGCTTCATTTGATTGGTGTTTTCACTCTAAAACTTAATGACAGATAAGCAACGAAATAAGAGGCCTAGGGAGAGCCAGGAATTGCCTTTCATGTGAGCAGGCACCACATGTGGGGTCTGGGGGAGGGACCAGTCTCTATCCCTGTTCCACATTTTCCAGCACCCACAGGCCTCCCACACCTTGTTCTGGTTTCAAGTTCTAGGTTTGCAACCCTGCCTATAAATAATCTATAATAAAACTAATTTCCTAAGAAACCTCATTTCCCAGTTTTCCTTTTGTCAGGAGGATAGTGACATCAATACATCAATCCCCTCTCACTACATGTTAAGGTCAATAAACAACGAATGTCACAGTACTGCACCATATCCCACCCTCAGAAGCTGACAAAAGTCTGTATATAGAAACCCACGTGTGGTTGTTTCAGAGGAAAATAGCTTGGGAAAAAAAATGCATATCCCAGTATGTTGCCAGATAGCCAATAAAAAAATCTTCAGGATTCAAATCAGCAGAGCAACAAGGCCATTGCTCGTTATTAAGCTGAAGGTACAAAAGCATTTTTTAGAGGAGCTTTGCTGAATCAGCATTTTTTTTCTAGCAACATGCACAATTTCTTTAAGCAGGGTTATTTGCAGAGTATGGTATGAAAATAATTATGGAGCACTTTCTAAAGGTTCAGTGATTAAGGCAAGCAGCCAGCTGTTTGGCTGCACAGCTGATGTTGACCAAAAAGTATCATGTCTACAAGTCAAGCTATCTATCCAGTCCCTGAGGGAATCAGCCATTCTAGAGATGATCTATCACAAGCCAGATGACAGGAATGCACCCGTAGATCCAGATGAAGTCGAAGGTACACGACCCATGTGGTGGAAACTTACACAAAGTGAACCTTCATCATATGCCCGCTGTTTGGCAGCAATAACCTGGAGCAAGGCAGCAAAACCAACAGTGGATGAAGCAACTCGCCAGCTGTGAGAGTTCAAAGACAATAGCATCCCTTCCATCATTTCAGGCATGGAAAAACTGTCCCAGGAGTTCAAACAACTGAGAGATGATTTATCCGACCTACCCAGCTCCCCACGTGTACCAACCCACGTCTTAGTTATTAACAAAAGGCGTCCTACTGCTCGAAGGCATAGGAGACACATGCCACAAGCCACACTACGGTTTTACCTGCAGGATCACAGAGAGGACATGAGAAAATAGGATGGAAAAACTACCTCAGCTCTGGAGGAGGAGAAAAATGGTCAAGGATGATCCTCCCAAGATAGTTGCTGCTTCAGCCTTCGATGAGCAGCTCCCCAGTGGAAGTGGAAGACCTGATTTTACTGCAATTTCTGTGATAAGGAATTCTAATCCTTTTCTACAAGACCTAAGTGGAGAATCTTATGATCAGTATTAGAGGGGCCCTGCCTCCAGACAGGTGGAGGTAGGGGACAATCAGATTTACTGGACTGTCTGGATCAGATAGCCTGGCACATCAGTCCCACAGGAGCATAAGGCTTTAGTAGATACCAGTGCACAGTGTAACCTGATGCCATCAAGCTGTCAAGCCATGGAACCCATTTGTATTTCTGGAGTGACAGGAGGATCCCGAGAGTTGACTGTGCTGGAGGCTGAAATCAGCGCAACTGGGAAGGAGTGGCAAAAGCACCCCATTGGGACTGGTCCAGAGGCTCCGTGCATCCTTGGCATAGACTATATCTCAGGAGAGGGTACTTCAAAGACCCAAAAGGTCTCAGCTAGGTGCCCATCTCCAGCAGTCCGGGCCTTGAAAAGAAGATATGTGCTGTCACAGTTGTCAGCAGAGAATAAAGTCATGGGAAAAGCTGGCAGGAGCAGCAGAACTGTCTTCAGGTCCCCATCAACTGACCCTGACTTCCCTCTGATCATCACCCCAACAAAAAATTAACTTTGATGAAACCAGATAAGCTCAGCAGTAACAAGTTCAGCAGTGTTGTCAGTAGGCAACAATCAAACACTACACACCATCTCTCCTGCCCTGAGAGACTGTTACAGGAGGTAGAGCCTGACATCGTGGACTAGATGAATTCAGTAGCTTTGTAGGGATTGGTCCATGGACTAAGGAATGATATCTCTCTGTGAATATGTATGTGTATGTATATATATATATATATATGAGGTAAAAAGTGATGTCACATTTTAAATTACAGGATCTGAGCATGACACGAATAGTATGGAGTACAGGTGGATACTGTCCTGGGTTCAGCAGTAGCAGTCATTTTCTCCTTCTTAGTAGTTGGTGCAGTGCTGTGTTTTTGACTTTAGGCTCAGAACAAAGCTGATAACATGATGTTTTTAGTTGTTGCATGTAATATTTACTCTGATCAAGGACTTCTAGTCTCATGCTCTGCCAGTGAGGAGGGGCATGGAAAGCTGTGAAGAAGCAGAGACAGGACACCTGACCCAAACTAGCCAAAGAGGTATTCCATACCATGGCATGTCATGCCTAGTATATAAAGTGGAGGCAGTTACCTGGAAGGGTTGGATCACTGCTCAGGTTGGGCTGGGTATCGGTTGGCGGGTGGTGAGCGGTTGTATTCTCTTCCCTTGTTATTTCCCTTATCATTATTATCATTGTTGGCAGCAGCAGTGGTTTGTGTTATACCTTAGTTACTGGACTGCTCTTATCTCAACCCGTGGGAGTTGCATTCTTTTGATTCTCCTCCCCATCCCTCTGGGAGTGGGGGGGAAGGGAAGAAGGGTGGCAGTGAGCAAGCGGCTGCAGGTTTCTGAGTTGCCGGCTGGGCTCAAACTACAACAGAGTTCTACATCTCATGTAAGACTTACAATTCTTTCACTCCTAATCTCCAAGCGTAGCTGCAGAAATCATCTTTGGTGTTTCTGTTTGGATTTCAGTTCTGTGCCCATGAAATGAAACTAAAAGTCAAGTTTCTCTGAGTCTAAAAGGTATGCCTGACTTTGCTGCTACCTTTGTTCCATGTACAAAGTGCAATCTTGATGTGACGTTTAAAATTAATCCATCAGTTTTCTTTTCCTTCTTAATCTGTCACTGACGTCAAGTCTTGCCATTTATGATCCTAGCTTCCACAGTGCATTGTCTGGCTTTAATCAAAAGCATTCTGTAATTAAGTTCCCGCTAATTTAGCTTAGACTGTTTAAAAGCAAAAAAAATAACCTTGCTTCCTGGTAAAACCCAGCTAAGTTTCAAAGGGGGTACCTTCAGTTCATAAATACATTGCTGGCAAGCAAATCCTGCCTTGAAAAGTATGGGGATATAATTTTATCCTGGGTATTTTGTGGGTGATTTTGTACAGAGGAACACAAGAACACAAAGAGCACAAATAAGCATGAGGAGAACCGCTGCGATCATATTCTCTCTCCAAAAATCTGGGTCTGAAGCTCTAGAAGGGACACTGTCAGCGCTGGGATCCTTCAAACCTGACCTACTTTTCCGTTTCATCCTTTACTAAAGCAAATGTTTAAATGCTAGATTTTATCTTTTTTTTTCCTTAAAGGAAGAAGGGAATAATACCAGTGCACTGGCTCCGAGGTGCAGCTGCACAAACCAGAGCTGCTTTTGGGTAACCTCTGAGGAAGGTGCTCACACCATGTCCTGCATGGAGATGATGTCCTCAGCTGTACCACCCCCATGAGGCACGTATCTGTACATACATGCTGTGCCTTGCCCCAGTGCCCCTTTAGGGCACCACAGCAATAGCAAAACCCTAAACCCACCTTGCTGCAGGAGGAAAGCTCTTTTCGTGGTAAGGGATTAGAGGGCCAGGGTTAGCCAGCAGTGGGGAGGATTCACCTTGCCAGCTCCAGGAATGGATGAGAAATACTGCAAACCCAGACAATGCCTCTCAATACTGGTATAAAGGACATGCACACCACTTACAGCCTTAGAAAGGGATGAGGTAGGCATGCAGCATGCACATCTGTATCCCAAGAAGTATTTTCTCTCTTCTTTTCTTGCTAGGGGAGCATTTATTTGCCTCAAAACTCACACCAGCACTGCCTTGCAAGTTGGAAGGCATTTTTTCACAGCTGGCTGTGCAAGGTAGCTAATAAGAGTGCAAGCATCCCAAATGCCATTGCTCTCCAAGGAATAGCCATGTAACTCCACATGCATCTACAGCCTGAAGCTAGGAGCTGGTGCCTGTCTTTTCAGAGTGACAACAGCTCCTTGTTAAAACTGCTACCTGCCTTTTACCCTGCTGCTTGCTGGTCTGAGCTCTCGCACAAACCATGGGACGAAAATTCAGTCTCTTCTGCAGCCAGGGAAAAGTTCAAACTCACATAATCCTTTCCAAAGGGTGCCCCAAGCACAGAGCTGCAGCTGAGGCCAGGATGAGAGGCAGCGCATCATCTGCTGTGCAGCCTGGGCAAGGTCACCGCAGCAATGGGGATGCTCCAAATAAGATCAAAACACTCAGCAGGCTTCTTTGGTGAAAGCCTGGGCACTGAAGGCATTAAAGACAGTAACCCATTTGGATGCTCTCGTAAAGGCACCTAATTAGTACTTGGTGGGTGGATAAAAGAGTTAAACATAGCACCAGTTCCTGTAATCCGCAAAAGGATTTTAAGGAACTTTTAGGTTATGAGCACCTCTTTACATCCCACTTCTGGGCATCAGAAGCAAAAAGTGGAGTACACATTTGATGAAATGGACTACACATTATGAGAAAGCAAGAACCTACAGATCTCAAATACTGCCTATAACATTCCTAACATCAGCCCCTATTCACACTCCATCTTTGTTTCCCCAACTCCTTTGTCAAGTTTTGGGGTTGAGTAAGAAGCAGTGCTGGAAACTTTCAGGTTTTAGTAAGGAACTTTGCTGGATGTAATTGGAAGTTTAGCTAACAGTGTGAGTAGTTTACCAGCGTGTGCTGAAGTCGACTTATTGGTAACACCTCAAAACAGAAGATTTATTACCTGTCAAAGAGAATTATTTAAAACAATAGATAAACACCAAAAGCAACCGGAGACATTCCTTTTCATAACAATTAACATCTCGTTCTCATGCTAAGGGATCCAAGTTTCCTTCGGATATGCAATCTGGATAAAGCTGTTGCAACAGTCATGCTGGCTGCTGAAGTACTATTTATAGCACTGTTGACAAGTGAAATCCATTCTTTCCTCCCAGGATTGTGTGGTTTTAAATTTGTGTTTCATCAAATTTGAACTAATTAAAAAAAGCTCTTTTTTTTTTTGGTTAAGGTTTAGTGGAAAGATTAAAATACACACACAAGAAAAGCAGCAACCTCTAGTGCCCATTCCCACAGCCTGTTGAGTTCGTTTTCCCTTATGGCACCCGCAGGGAGGGGTGCAACTCCCCCCAAGACTGAGATGGGCAGCACTGAAGTCTCTCCCCACCACTAAGGACTTCCAGACCCCACTCCCTCCTCATTTCAAACAAGGTACTCACGTGTAAAGCTTCTACACAGCTTCACAGGTACCCCCACAGGTAGAGCAGAGCCTGGATCCTCACTAGCAGTCAAACCCTGACCAGGCTCTCCTCTGCCTCAGGGACAGGGTGAAAGGGGAAAACCATTCCTCTCAATTTGCTCCTGAAGTTATTCTTTAAGCACAAAGAACCAGTCAGTGTTTCAGTCTTACATACCAAAAAACATCCAGTATTTATGAGGATAAATTAGCTTTCCCATCAGTTAGAAATATCCTCTTAAAAGTTGTCCAAATATCCACAGTCCTTGAAGCTGCAGAGGAACTGACTGCCTTTTGTTTTGAAGAACTTAGACCTTGCTTCTTTACTGGAAAGAGAAACACCAGGAGACCCTACAGGGCAGAGAGCAGGTAGACACACCACTAACACAAAAGCCATGGTGAAAGGGTGTTACCAAACAGAAGAAACAGCATGAAACTGAAATAGAAAAGTAGGATGGAAAAAATAATGAAAAAAGGTTTTAAAAACACAAATATAGCAGGAGAAATAACAGAAAAGCGTAGCAGACACAACCCAGCACAAAAATCTCAGAGAGCTGCAGCTAAGAAGAGAAAATGGGCTTTACTGAAAGGAGGGATTATATTGGGTTAGCTCCTCCCAGAAACATCAGTAAGTCAATTAGTGAGGGCTGGGGAAGGCTGTATATAGTGCCTGAGGGGAGAATGAGACAGGTAGATGGGGCTTTGTGCCGTGTATTAGTGGACTATGTACTGAACTGCTCCAAAGTCTGTCTACATCTGTTGAGCATTTTCTATTTTAGTCTTCTTTATAGCTTCTCCTAAGAGAAGTTTTGTTTCATGCTGAAGGTCTTAGTAAGGAGAAAAATCTTGAGTTTTGAGACCTTAAACACCAAAAAGGGAGTAGGAGCAGGGAAATCTGCAGCATTTTCTTTCTCTTTCTCTCCTTGTGTTTTACCACTTCTTGTCTCACTTCCTCAAACTTCGGCTTTTGACTGTATTTACTGCTGCAGTTTTCAAAACCATTTGAAGTCCTGCAAGGACATCTCTTCAGGTGCAGAAGGAGCTGGAGGCTATGGCAGCTCTCACGGGATCAGTCCGGGAGATGGAAAACAAGCCTCTGAAATGACTTATTTGGGAGAAATGACAAGCTCAGGCTGTCTGAGAGCATTTGGTAGACCTGGGGAAGAATGGGAGGTTGGAGAAGGAAATAGAGAAGTTTCCTTTCGCTCCAGGCTGCTGTCAGCAAGAGGTGGTGTAGTGATGTTGCTACTGCTTTTCTCCAAATCTGCCTTGGCAGAAGCAACTTCTCGAGCAGCCTGATCTTTATGAAAGCCACACAGGTTATTTCAATGACCTGTATAGACCAGAACTTCATGGTGAGGTTGGAGACCTGTCGAGAAGCCCATGTCTGTGTATACATATATATTCATTCATGCACCTCAGCGGGTGACAGTTGTAGCACTTAGAAGGAACACTGACTCAATTGGCAGTGTCTCCTGTAATAGGGTAAGCTATAGCGGACACATGTGAGCAAAGGGCCAAATCCAGCTGTTCTTGCCTTAAGCAGGGAGCACAGCAAGTGTGACTAGAAGGACAGGGTCTGGCTATGCATGTGCATACATATATACACCGCTATGAGCCAGCAGTTCAATATGGCCACAAAAAGGCAGATGCAGTTACGGATCCTTTCAGGGGTGATATTTTCCATGGGGATAAAGGAGTGCTTGTACCCCTGTACAACGTGAGATGTTGTGTGATGTTATGGCTACCCAGGAATGAGGAGAGTAATCACAGGCAAAGGATCAAATAGGAAAGTGAGAGAGTTTAGCTGCTTCTCTGAGCAATAAAAAAATAAAACCTGCAAGGGAGCATTACTCCTGTCTAAAAGTACCGAGTGCGCAGGTATACTGAAGGCTCAAGTCTCAAGCTCGGGTTCTCTGGCCAGGAACAGCATTTCCTCTGCACCTACTGCCAACCCATTGGCCAAGAGGTTTGAAAACAGCCTTTGACTGGCACCCCTGCACCTCCCTGTGTATATCCCATGGTGTGGGAGTTGTTCAGATCATCTCCTGAAACTTAGGCTGTTCCATGGTTTCTTTCTGTGAATGGATCTGACAATACCCATAGTGTTTAGGCTGAACCTCAGTTGTGTTTTGACAACAGCTTTTTGTGATGTGATAGAGAAGAGCATATCCTAAAATCTATATTGCCCAGACTTGTGTCTCAGCAGTAGTTAATTATCTGGGTTTGGATGCTCTATAAATAATGCAAAAGGCTCATGGTTCTACCCGAGACAGTCTCCTTCATCTTGCCCTGGGTTTAACACAGACTAACTGCAAATCAGAAATCTAAATACATACATGAGCTAACAGGAGTGTTGCATCCAGAGTGCTCTGCTCCCTAATCCTGTTGCTGCCCCAGGGGAGAGCAGGGGCTCAGGTTAGAGACAGCAGTGGCTGATGTGGCCAGGCTCTACTTGTCTCCATCATGAGTGAAATGAGGAAAAAGGGGAAATAAGCATAAAAACCTGAAGAGCAATTTGTTAAATCAATCAATTTTAATCCTAAAATATTATAGAGGTCTTTAAGCAAAGTGGATGAGTAAATGTGTGTGTACAAGCACCTGCCCTGATCCTGTTGTGCTGGAGGAAAAGATTAAAGAAAATCCATTCTGGGCATGTAACAGATTGAAGGAGAAAAAGAAAGGACTCCTTGAGCTGAAGAGCTGATCTCCCCACATTCATTATTCACTATCTGAACATGCAGGCTCAGGACCCACAGGAGCTGCTGCATTTCAGAAGTAAAAGATCATGGTAATTGATGTGAAAAGGTTGCTATTAAATGCCTTACTGGGACGTATTGATTCAAAAGTAAGGCTGTATTAAATACTCTATCAATATAAATATTTCGATTCCTTTAAAAAGATACAGGTCAGGCAATTCAAATGTTTTTCAGAAAGTATTTCATATCACATTCCCTTGATGTGGACACAGGGGCCAGTTTGCTTTGTTTTGCAATAAAACCTCTATTGCCACAAACCACAGCATGAAATAAAGAAAACAATTAAGCCATCTAAAGAACAAAACTAGAACTACATTCTATGTGTTTTTTAAGGATATATATTTTTTTGGTACAACCCTTACCAGTAATGAAAATTATGTGCATATCACAATGGGAGGAAATAGATTCTTAGGGAGGTTTTCACAGCTCTCAAGCAGGACATCTAGTGCAAAATCTGCTCTGTGCTGTTCAGTGTGAATATGAGAGCAACAGGATTTGGGGTTGTTCAGTTGCCTTTCATCTCATTCTTTTAGAGCAACTCATTTTGCTGTGAGTAAATCCATGATCAGTCTTCTTTTGTAAAAGCAAAACCTTCAGATCATGGGGGAAACGCATAAATTGAGGACTACTGATAAGCGATAACATTTCAGCAGTGTGTGTTAAAGATCATGAGTTTTGTATTTAATGTGTCACTTCTTCAAATATTTGAGCTATATTTTCTATCTTTCAGAATTCAAATGAGGTATAGTTCCATTTCACATATCAGTGGTTCATTCCCATCCTCATTTGCACAAAAGCCTTTCACACATTTTTAGGAAAGCAAAAGGTGCCTAAAAGTAAGTGTAATTTGCTGGCACAGTATAAAGAATGAGTAAGAATCAGTGCCCTTACCTAAAATACATCAAAAAGAAAAGCCAGCTTGGATTCCATGATGACAGGAATAACTTTTGCAAATAATTGCCCTATTATATGCATATTTACACATTAATCTGAGCTTGGAAAAAAAATGTAACGTTCAAAGTGTGAATCAGGGAAGCCTAAATATTTTATAAATATTAATTGGCTTTTTGTTTTACTATGCAGTTTGTCACGGTGGGTATTTTTAGTCAAACTTCCTCTGCATTGCCATCATACTGCCTTGACATCCCTGGCAACACATCCTAATTATCATCTCCATTTCTCTGCTTCATGGCCATACCCCGCAGGGCAGAAGGGGGGCTTTCTTCCACCTCTGGTTTTGAAATTCTTAGTAGGTTTGGGATGGTAAAGAGCAGATAAAAACACCAGTGTCCAGACACTCATGAAAGGATTGGGGGGAGAATGCTGTCAGTCAAATGCTTTATAGCAGTGATGGGAGCTCCAGAGAGAATGACTTTCAAACTGCTTGAGCACCAGCTCCAGGTGGTTAACTCACCACCCTTCCTGTAGGCCATTGCTTCAGAGCTGGGATGTGCATAAAGAAGCTGGGACAAGCCAAATGTCTGCCTGAGGATGGTTCATTTAACCTGCAGAAAGTCCTTTCCTGACTGCATCCATTCCAATGCAGCATAAGGCACTGAAGCCATCCAGCAGTCCCACTCCTGCGGTACCCAGAGCCTCCCAGGGGACCCCTGTCCTGGAGGATGCTGCAGCAGCAACCAGGAGCTGCTCAGTGCTTCAGGGCTGGCAGCCTGGAGCAGCTGCAGCTGGTTTCATCCTGATCCCACACAAAGCTAAATCTGGAACAAGTCCTGCGAGATCAGTGGTGTTCCCCTCACATAAAGCCACTGCACGGGAAGGCAGATTATCCTAGACCAGATGTCACTTTCTGCAAGCACTGCCGGCTCTCGAATGGTGTGGGTATGGCTGTCTGCATCTTTTATTGGGCTCCTGCACTTACTTACCTTAGCTTCAGTGTGAGGATCTTTGTTATCATTTCTTATTTGTCTACCTTGTTTTTCAGGAGCTCAGCTTTGTCACTCATAAGCAGAGGCCTAGCACCTTAAAGCATGTTTTGCTGAAATAAAGTTAGGATTTTTTGCAACTGGACTCAGGATACACAGGAATCACGATTTTTTACAGTTTTGAAGGGTGGCATTTTTCATTTTGTCAAAAAATAACCTGAAATTGTTCCTCAGCCACCGCATCTCCAGGGAAATCCCCAAGCGTTGCAAGGCTTGTGAATAGACCATGAGAAGTGTTCAAGGCCAGGTTGGACAGGGTTTTGGACAACCTGCTGTAGTGGAAGGCAGCCCTGCCTGTGACAGGGGGTTGAAACTGGATGATCTTATGGTCCTTTCCAACCCAAACCATTCTATGATTCTATGATCACACTGGATCATAAAACAGCCCCTTTTACTCTCTCAGCAAACACAATCATTGTATTTCATTTACCCTCCCTAGCTTTGGTGCTGGCCACAGTCTAACCACACACAAAACCATTTTCTCCTATAAACAGACCCTCCAACAGCAGCAAACCACCCTGTGCTCTTTCCAGGTGCATCACTGCCTCTGCCAGAGGATGTGAGCAAATGAGTTTCATACTGCCCAAAGCCACTATCTGGGCAATTAATCTTTTCTTCTGAATAAAGGAAAACCCTGCCTGTCTCTGCTTAAGCATATGAGTTTCAAAGCTGGTTGTGTTTAACTCCAAGTGAAAGAGAGCTGGGATTTATTACTTGTATTGGAGAGTAAGTTGCAGCCTTTGTCATGTGCTAGGAGCTGTAGGAATGCAGAACAAAAATGCTTTGTTTGAAAACTTTACCAAGAAAACTAAGTACATACAAGATGTTTGGCAGATCTGATGTTTGATTTTCTTCAGTTGCATTTGCCGTAGGTAACAGAAGAGCTGCTGAGGGGGAAAAGATGGTTCTGGAAGCACTTCTAGCACAGATCAGAATGCACTTGTTTGTGCAGGAGCCCTTGAATTTGCACAGGTGAAAGGTCCTTCCTAAACATTTGTCCAGTGAGACCCTGTCACACATTATTGTGAGAAAGGCAAAAGAGAAAAAGGTGATCAGACATGACTACATATCATCAAGAATTGGAAATTTCAAATATATTTGCAGGTCATTTGTACACCCTTGGTCCTCTTTTAATCAAGAGCGTGGCATCTGGACCCGTATTCTTTGGAGCCTTTAAAGAGCCAAGCACTTGCATGTCAAATGAGCTTTCCTTTTGCTTCAGCTCCAGACATAGAAAGACATCAGAATAACACCAGGGATAGTAAGTGGCCAAAGTACACATCATTTTTCCTTGCATAGACTCCCTAATCACACTATGCATATGCTTTCCCTAATACATTTTATAGCTATGGCATGAAAAGCTCTCTTTGGAGCTATTTTGTGCAGGTAGACTTTAATCTGGGGGAGAGCAGAACGGAGCAGACATCTGTGCTCCATTACACAGCTTGACTTTAATTTTGAGCTGAGAGAAAAGAGCAGAGGTCTGTGCTCTACTATACAGCTAGAGTTTAATTTTGGGGAGATAGAACAGAGGTCTAAGCAATAGCTTTTCCCTGAAAGTTCATACCTACTGGGCCAGCTAAGAGAGGCAACCTTTGCCCATGCTCCTCCGACCCCTGCTGTACCTTGACCAGGTATAACCTCAGAGGGAAAGGAGCAGAAATATCTAATATTCTCCTCTGGCATATGTCGTGTTTCACAGCAGGAGTTTAACACCCAGCCATAATATTTATCTATAACCCAGCATGCAAGCCAAAATTCCAAGTGCTTTCAATTACTAGACATCCAAGTGAAGAAACTGCCACTGATAGGATTAGTGTTGGTGCAGGGTAAATGGCATGCAGTGACCCATGGGGAGCTCGGAGCAGTTCCAGGAGCTCATTTCTGCAGCAAGAGCAGGGTTGTGCAGTCAGTGCTGGGTGGCTGGGTCCTGCTTGTAGTACCAGGGTGAGCTGGGCGGTTGCAGCTGCTAATTTCAGCAGGGATGGAGCGTTGTATGCTGCAGAAGCGTGAGAGTGAGCCGAGAAACTATTGCTGGTGGCAACAGGAGTCCCATGAATTTCCTGGGGGCAGGGTTGTGTCTCTGATGCCCTGCATTATTTAATAGAACCATAGAATCACAGAGTGGTTTGGGTCGGAAGGGACCTTAAAACTCATCTGGTTCCAATCCCTTTCCACTAGACCAGGTTGCTCCAAGCCTTGTCCATCCTGGCTTTGAACACTGCCAGGGATGGGGCACTGGGCATCTCAGGCAATATACTGCATCCTCAAGTTGCCATTGAAGAAGACAACCTAAGTTGTCTCTTATGCTTATAGACATAGTGCTCTTACCCCCAGAAATCTCATCTGGTGTGATAATGTGCTGCTGGTTCTGGGAACCATAGCTGATCTCCATGCGTGAATGAGCAGCTCAGTCTCACGGTGTAAATGTCAGGCTACACCAATCGTGAAGCTCCTTTGGAATGAATTTGTATGTCATGATATAGAACTATGAAAAACAGCCCAGTTATCACCATCCAAGACAAATGGCATGATTACAGTGATCAAATATAACATATGAGAGCTATGAAAAGTCAGAGCACAATACAGCACAAACAGTTAAGGCTCTCTGGCTTCATTTGGATGGGAGCTACCTGTGTTGTTTGTGCTTCCCAGTGCACAGAGCATGGTTTGGAGCACAGAGAAAACAAAAGGATCCTTTAGATGGGCTGATGCATTTGTACTCTGGATTTAAGAATGAGGACTGATAGTGCAAGTGAATATACCCTGAAAAACTCTCATCACAAAGAAAAGCAGCACTGATTCTCGCCTGAGGCAGGAGGGGCAGAGCACCTTATTTTGTGTGAGGCTGCGGAGAATTTATCAAGTGTCAGCCTCAAGTATAGTTTGGGTATTTGGGTTTTCCTTTCACACAAGATTTATATGATACTTGTCCCAGCGAGTATCCGTTGAGGGCTCTGGATGTGGTACCTGAAGGAGGCAGAAGAAGGGAAGCTTGCAGCCCCCCTATATCAGTGTGTAACCAGCAGAGGAAAACTCAGCAGAGGTGAGAGGCCTCTGCAGCCCTCAGTCCCTTGTCTTCAGCCAAAAGAGAATCAAAACAGCTCTTCATTTTAGTCAAGGAGAAGATGTCAGAGTGTCATAAGAACTAAAGAAAAATCTAACCTGATGGGTGACCCACAGTCCATAGCTGGAATGCAACCAGTAATCTCACCTGTTACAGAGTTTTCAGTGGTCACCACCAATTGAAAATAACACCTGAAAATACACAAATACATGAGTAAAAAATGCTTTTTGAAACTCAGTTGCACTGGGAGGATGCACAGAACTGGCAGCTGAGGGGCAGCAGAAATGCTGCGCATCAGCATCTTCTTCCCAAAATGCCCTAGTGCCAAGGAGCTGCTTGTTATCCTTAGATAGCTGTGTGCCTTATGGGTTTAGCTGCAATTAGTGTTCTAAAATCTGTGTTCAGGAAAGCCATGCTTATAAGAAGTCTGTAAACTTTTCTAATTCCTTAGTTCTGTGTTAGGCTGTAGCAGGTATCTTGGGCTGTGCGTTACATTTACAGGCACTCCCAGGCTGCTTTTCAAGTCCTCTTTTGCACCTCTTTCTTCAATTTTCCTTTTACAAAATGCAAACCTTCAATGGCTAACAGTGTGAGGCAGAATAACTCATGCTGTTTCACTACAGAACAGCCTGAGCTCATGACCTCACAATAGGGCACAATTATTTATGCCCCTGTGTTTAAGACATGGGGCATTTCTTGTTACCACTCTGTGGGTAGAAATATCCTTTCAGAAGTAAAATCTGTATTCTCTCACACCGATATTCAGCAATCAAGAGGTTGACTAGCTCTTAGTGTTTCCAAAATGGGTGGCATAATTAAATGATTTAAAGCCTGCTGTAATCAGGAGTGCACAGTCAATGAATATTCAAGCTGTTCTCTTTGTTAGGGATGAGAAAGAAACATCTTCTCTTTAGGTAGGTTATTTTTTATTGTCTAAAGAGTCATCCAGAAGATGGTGCCACAGTTCTGTGAGTTGCCAGCCCAGAAAAGAGTCCTTGCACAGAAACTAATACTTCATCTAAATTTAAGACCAAACTTACTTCCAAGGGCAGTTCAGAGCTTAAAACCTGACATTTAGTATGTGTTAAGGCTCTTATTGAAAACTAGGGCAATGTATCTTCATTGCTTTTGCTCTGTGTCACTCCAGGCAAGGTCAGCCAGCATGACAAGGAAGAGAAAATTCATCCCAGCTCCCTGTTCCCTTCTGAAAAAGGGACATATCTTTGGGTATTTGTTAAACTGCACTTTCTGGATAGCAGCAAGCCATCAAAACCAATATAAATAAGATGAGGAAAAAATAAGCCTCTCTCTGGTTGTTTTATGAGGCTTCAGTAGAAGTAGGAAGTAGAACATAAATAGAGTACATAGCTGTTTCTTTTGGGAGGCATTTCTGAGGCTTTGTGTCACTGAAGAAAGCAATGATTTCAAGCCTATAGATCTTGTAATCAGGTTAAATAATCTGATTTCCATTTCACAAAGCTTTGCTTTAACGTAGAAGGGAAAAATTAAAATAGATTGGTAAGAAGCAAAACCTTTGCTCCGACCAAAAGCAGGCATTTAATTTTGTCTTCTATTACAATTTTCTGTTGTCTAAGGTCTCTTCTCTGTAGCTCAAGCAATTTGTCATCCGATTAGTCTGATGAAGCATGGAGAAGTCATTTGAACTGTAAATTTTCTGTAGGCAAAATAAAATGCAAACAAGAAGAGCTTCCTGTGCCTGCCAAAGTGATGATACTCAGCATACAAATAAGAAAAAGCCATGCTGACAGCATAAGCTATTTTTGTATGCTGTCACTGGCTCCCAGGCATGGCAGTTTGAACAGGACCGCATCTGTATTCCCAAACCCAAATAAACCATGTAGACTTAAGTGAAGTTCATGTCTTACAGAATAGCTGTTTAATCACAGTGAAAGGATACATTGCAGGAAGGATGAATCATGATGTTGATTCACACTCAAGCTGTACATTTGTTGTTTGAATCAACCCAGACAGAACAGCTAAAGAGAGGAGGGTTTCCTGCTTCTGACGTGAGAAGCACTGTGCTATGATGGAGAAGCCATCAGGGACTCTTCTGATGGCAGCAGGAGCTGAGGTTGCTTCACGTCATGGTTCAGTCCTGGAACTTTCAGGAGTCCATGCTGAAACCTGGCTTGTTGTGGAGGCTGGGCATGCATGGGCATGTTCAGGACATGAGTCCTCTGCCACCTTCCCACAGTGACTTCCCAACCAGGGTGGCTGGTTTTGTTGCCTGAAGTCTACCTCCAGGGTAAAATCTCACTGTAAAACAGCCTTCACTTGGATGGTCTGAATGTAAAAGATGTTAAAGGGCTGGGATGAAGGGGGATGCTAGGCTAGGTCTCTCCTTTCCCACAGCCTTGGCATCTGTCAATCTCCTCATGTGGCTCCTCTGTGAAAAGCTGCTGTGACCTCATTCCCCCCTTTAAAACCTAAGGCATTTTGAAAACACAAATGCTTTTTCAACACTCCTAAGCTGTTGAATTATTGTCCAGACATATGACATGTACTCATTACCTGCCAGGATGCACTTAATGACTCTGGCTAATTGCGATAACATCATGCTCTTATACACCATTTGCCACCGCTGGACCTCAAAGCCTTTTGGGAGGTCAGTAGAATTAGCAACAGGCAAGGTTTCCCACAGAAAGCAGAGCTGAAAGGAGCACTAATGGGACTGTAGGTAGCAAATGGACCATGCCGTTGCACAGAGACCTTGATCCTGCATGGTGTTCCAAAATAATCCTCTGGAAAATGTTATAGGAGCAATAGGAGACTTTTGTGATGCAAAGAAACTGCTGCTTATGTATTTCTGGAAAGTAATCTTTCTTTCTTTAGGTAAGCATCAAAGGGGGAACTTCTGCCAAGCCAGGGAGTGTTTTACAATCCAGGCACTATTAATTCATCACCATGCAATATTATTTAAGTAATGCCATGAATTCTCACCTTCTGAATTAGAAGATGACTCTGATCTCTACAAGAAATCACTTTGCAAAGCCAGGACCTTGCCTGGGTTTACACAAACTGTCCCATGGCACTTTGTACTTCAGGAAACTATCCTTCTCTGCCTCAGCAGAGCTCAGAGCAGCTTTCTGCTGGGATTGAATTCAGCAGCCATTCAACCCAAATCAACCCTCCACGTCAGTTAAATAATAACCAAGCCTACCATCAAATTTAGATTTAGTTGCTCTCTGAATCAGGAGAAGTGGCTGAAGGTTTTGCCTCTCCCCTCACCATCCTCAGCATTTCCTTGGCTGACTGCTCAGCAGCTGCTTCGGCCATGTGGTTTTCTGGCAATCACGGGATGCTCAGTCAAGCAGTGACTTGAGTGGCACCAACGGCCACGTCGTGGAAGGATGATTGATAATCCGATGGGAGCCATGAGCTGTGTTCCCACCCGCACTCGTGCCAGTCCCTTTCAAGAGCGAGATGCCTCTCTGCCATGCTTTGCTTTTGATGAGTGAGCACAGCAAAACACACAACGGGATGAGTACATCAGGCTTTTCACAGCTTTGGACAAACCTGACTATGACTTTATCTCAACTTTGCTTCTGAACAGCTGAGTGTGTTCAGGGATGCTCTCAGCACGTCCCAAAGCCAGGAGCTCTCTAGCAAACTGCCTACCAGACAGGATGCCCAGGGTGGGTATCTGCCTGGAAATAGAAGGCTGTAAAAAACCTTGCCTTGTGAGGATGTGAAAGGGGCAGGAGATGTGTCCTGTGTTCTAGGTGGGTGATCCAAGCCTTGGGTTTCTAATATCAGTGCTCTCCCAGGCCACAGAACCCCTGTAAAAACGAACAGAAGTGGGTAACTGCCATGCAAACCTTCCATTTTTAGAAAGGGGGGCAGCTTGGTAGGAAAGAAATTGATCAATGGGTTTATTTTATTTTACTTTTTTTATCAGCCGTTTCTCTGCAGGAGGAGGTGAGAAGTTGGAAGCCAGGCTGATCCTTGCTGGGAACTGGGAAGATCCTGCTGTTAGGAGATACCAATGCTGCAGTGGCTTAGCCAGCAGCACAGTAAGGGCCTGTTGGAAAGCTCTGAGCTGTAAATCCATTCTTGCTGAAATCCACCTTATTCAGGTTTGAAAGAGAGGAAGGGAAAAACAATACCCGGATTATTAGCACTGACTTTTGCCATTTTTCATTAGGACTTCACCCTGCAGGAGGAAAAAAGGAAAGCAGAGCTAACGTCATGGATAAAATTGAAGCCCAAACCTGATTTTCATGCTCTATTTATTACAGTAGATCAGAGGTTTTGTCTGAGATCCTTGGGAATGTAAAGAACAGTGGGCTTGTTAGTGTGAAGCAGCAGTTGCATATTTTCTCCTGCCTCAACACAAAACTCTGCTGTTTTCTCAGACTGAACTGAGTCCTTGTTCAAGAACTGACCTCAGGAAGGAAGGTCCTTGATGCTGACTAAGAATGTGACCCCAAATGCCTTGCACAAACCAGTCAGCTTTGGCTGGGCTGGAAAGCAAAAGCAATCCCCTGTGTCGGAGGATGCATCACCCCAGGTGGTGATGCTGCAAGAAGCACTGTCTTGTGCTGAGGTGGTGCCAGTCCCCTCACCAGGCTGTCCAGTAGTGAGGACACTGGGGGACAGCTTGGAGAGACCCCCTGGCTGGGTGGCTATGCTGAGAGCGTCTGGGACATGATTTGGTGCAGGCATTTGGCAGAGCTACCAGCTGCAGGCACCATTGTGGCAGTGCAGAAAGGAGGCACTCAGTCACAGCACCCTCTGAGCACCTTCCCTCTTTGCCCAAATGCACCCAGAAACTGGAGCCCTGCTTCCTTCCTCCAGGCAAGTGCTTTCCCCAGTGATGTCACTGTTTTTTGGCTGCTGTTTCTGTCCCATGGGACTATACTAGGAATATGCTGTACTCGTTTTCTCTTTCCAGGATCCAGCTGGGTGCCTTGGGGGCATTAGAAACCCTCTAACATGAAATTAAACTGAAAATCCCAGCTCCCAGTGAGAGGGCTGTGTTTCCAGCCCAAGCTTTTTGTCTTTCAGGGAAAATGGCCTCACTTAGCAAGTTATCTGTGAGAGCAAATAGGCTTCATGCCAGTAACGCTATCATCTTGCTATAGTCTGTGTGTTGAATTACTCTTTATTCAGTGACCTTTTAGCAGATTATTGGAATTCTGTTGAATTTCAATGGAGATTGCTGGAGCCTGCATCACTTTCAGGCCTGCTCTCTTTTGGCTCTCTGTTAAATCTCTGGCCAGCAAATGCTGCTGGAGCCAAGGCAATGGAAAGAGCCCTAAAAGGACTGGCATAGCTGGCGTGGTGGCTTTCCATGTTTGTGATCCATCAGAAAAGTTGTGCTGTGAATCCAAAAGCAGCAAGGATGTTATGATCAATATTCAGCAAAAGTGAATTTTTTGGTTTTTGGTAGCAGAGGTGTAGGTTTTTTCCTGTGGGATACTTTATGCTGAGGTAGATGCAAATCAGCTCATGTTTTCTTTAGGTGTCTGAGATCATTTGCACAGAAGTGGGTATTAGATTGATGTTTCCTGAAATGAACATAACAGAAGGTGAGGAGGAGAGAAAATAATTAACAGATTCAATCACAGAATTGCTTTCAAAGATCTTCACAGGTACTTGAGAAGGGAAGTACCTAACTGATGGGAAGATACTGAGTATCAGTAGTGGTAATCACAAGGGCTCTCAGGTTGGTTGAGTTTAAACCAGGCATCTCTAGCTGGAGATTGAGCTGCTTTCCCAGCTGGATAGGCCCCTCCTAGCCATGTTAAGGACTCATTTCCTTGCTGACAGATCAGAAAATGGAGAAGGGAACACCGCTTATGAACCACAAGAAGGGCTGTTTGTCCTTTTTCTCCTGTGCAAGGGTCTCATGACTTTCTGCCCTATGAAGCTTTCATGAGTGTACTTGAAATGGGGCTGAGCAGGAATGCAGAGATTTGCTAACAGCAGAGCCTGTTCTCTGCTCTTCCTTGCTCTGCAGGCAGCACTAGTAATCAGGACATAAAGCATCTCAGCTATGTGTTGATTTAATGCAAGCCCTAGGATTTGTAACCCCAGACCACACTTTGATGCCAGTAACAGCATCATTTCATATCCATTTACTGCTGTGAAATGTTTGAGTGCTGAAATAGACATTTAGGTTTCTAAGCCTGTAGTTCCTGTGATAGGTAATACATCTAATAATCCAAAGTTCACTTTGTACTAAGCTTAAAATAGTGGGAAACTGTATTTGCAAGGTTGCACTAGGAGCCCTGCCTGGGTCGTGCTGAGGTAGGTAAGGGTCAGGGAATAGGGTGGTTTGCAGCTGTGACTGGAGCTAAAACCAGCCACACTGCCTTTCACCATAGATGTATCATTTATGACTCACTTATGAAAAACATAGGGTATTTGTACACTCATGTGTGAGGCCCAGACACATACTGTAATCTTAGCTGCATTTCTAAGCATCACACTAAATAATTGCATATTAGTTACACTAAATAATACTACATTAAACTAGAAACTTACAAACCTGACAAAACTTCCAGTGAGGAACAGCTATTATAAATAGTGCTATTTGAAAAATAACCTTAGTACTTCTTAAATTAACTGAACTCAACGTAATTTAACTGAACTCATGTTGGTGTCCTCAACATAAAAAGGACATGGAACTGTTGGAACAGAGGGCCACGAGGATAATCAGGAGACTGGAGTATCTTCCATATGAAGACGGGCTGAGGAAGTTGGGGCTGTTCAGACCAGAGAAGAGAAGGCTGCGTGGAGACCTCCTAGCAGCCTTCCAGTGTCTGCGGTACATCAAATGTGTATAGGGATGCTGGGGAGGGACTCTTCATTAGGGACTGTAGTGACAGGACAAGGGGTAATGGGTTAAAACTTAAACAGGGGAAGTTTAGATTGGATATAAGGAGGAAGTTCTTTACTGTGAGGGTGGTGAGGCACTGGAATGGGTTGCCCAGGGAAGTTGTGAATGCTCCATCCCTGGCAGAGTTCAAGGCCAGGCTGGACAGAGCCTTGGGTGGAATGGTTTAGTGTGAGGTGTCCCTGCCCATGGCAGGGGGTTGGAGCTGGATGATCTTGGGGTCCTTTTCAACACTAACTATTCTGTGATTCTGGGATTCTATGAACTTATTATTGCAAAGAAAGTGACCACTTCTGAGTCTCCTTTTAGCAATTTAACCGTTTAAATCGGTGCTGCTAAAAATGACCAGCATCCTTTTTATTTGCAAACGAGCATAAGACGGGTAACTTTGACTGTGCCAGGGCAGAAGGAAGATGAAATAGGGAAATATTTAATCCTCGAGTACAGCTGATTGAGCTGTGTTTAACTGCAGTTTGCTGAGCAGCCACTTGATGGGGCCGCATGTCTCCTTTTGCGAGATCGACTGCCTGCTCACCGGGAGCTTGTCATCCCTCCCCAAATCTCACTGCGCTTGCTTTGCCTCCTCCTGTGCTAAGTCACGGCTGCACATGAAATTTATCTGTGAAGCCCTCTGCTTGGCCAAGAAAGAAGACAGTGATACCGATCCCGCAGCTAACAGCAAAGAGCATCTCGCGCTTTCCAACAGGTCACAAAATGCACATGCATGGAGTTTTCTCCAAATAAGCCAGGGGAATTTGTTTTTCTAACTTTATTTGCTAAGTATGTCTGAGAGCTTCCATGAAAACCTTGCCAGCACATCAAGGGAAGTTATTTTCTCCCTTGCCCACAATGCATCTGGTGTAAAACATCCAGTTCGGGGTCCTCCAGCTGAAAAGGGATGTATTAAAACTGAAGAGGGACTCTTGGAGAGCTGCTAAGATGGCAAGGGACTGGGGCACATGGTGGGGGACAAGGCATCAGGAAATCATAGCTTGTAAATATAAACCCTGGGGCTGCTGCTGAATCAAGCTACTGTGGAGTCACAGGGTATCAGCTGAGCTGAACACAAGCCATCCATTTTTATGGCTTTATGCTTACTACTACTAGCGTAAAGAAAGCCGCGAGTGTCAAGTGTGGATGAAAACGAGAGCATCCAACCCCAGGCCTTGTACAGTTGTGCCTGGGTGGCCCAGGAAAACCACTCAGGGGAATGGGGCTCCACGTCTGCTCTTATTCCCTGTGGAACCACAGTTTTCCCACCTTCAGTTGAGGTTTGAGATGACCCCCTTGGTCTGCGTTCTGCCATTCTAGTACCAACTCATAAGTATCAGGAAGATTTGGGGCATATTTTCACAATTTAGAAGCACTTTGAGTTCTTTCCATCCTTTGTTTTCTGTTGAAGGAGATAAACAGGCTGCAGAAAAGGTACAACAGCACTTGGAAGCACCTCTGTCTGAGCTGGTGGCTGAGTCTGAGGCTCAGACGTACTCAATAAAAAGCCACTATTTCATTATGTGTGCTCTAACTTAGAACCTCCATGGCCGAATGGGCAAGTATATGAAAGTCGTATGGTACATTAATGAAGAATAACCATCTGAGAACCTGAAGGAAAAAAGAAATCAGACCAGTGTCGTCTGTGCATAGGTGGGGTGTATGTGCTGTGGGAGAGGGACCGATTTTGCACACTATTTTAGCCTTTCCACGTTCCTGAGTTACCATGCTGTGCAGTATCCGTGGTCTGGTTGAGGGTGAAGACTTCAAGCTTCCCACTCATTACTTGGCATCACTTTTGGAGTATACCACCCAACTGGGCTAACATCGCTATCTTAATACTTCACTGTCTGTAAAGAAACTTCTTTATATTGTGGAAACATGCTGTATGCTGGCAAGCAAAGGAGTGGTGCTAAATTGCATCAACTCTGAATATGAGCTTAAACATAGAGCTCTTTTTATAACACCAGAACCATCTTGGTGTGATAAACACAGAGAATGTAGCTCATTCCCAGCCCATAGGAAGAATGAGACAGGATGGCAATAGCTCCTCTGGGGCAAGGCACCATGACTTGCTAGGGATGGGATAAACAAAGGCTTTTGCCTCCCTCACATGATCATAGCTACTTGCAGCCAAGTGTTTCTAATTGCTTCCTCTGAAGTTTATTACCTTGAACTACTCAACAGTGAATTGTGCTGAAGCCTCCAAGGATCTGTGGAAAAGAGGCATTGAAGAGGTTGTCATCTCAGTCAAATACAACAGTTGATTTGTAAACCAAGAGAAATGTGGCAGGCTTAAGGAGGCTTGCACATCCTCAAGTTGTTTGCTGATGGTGTCTCCAGGGGCGATTGGTTATGATAGTTAAAAATGGACTGGTGTGAAAACCGGACATGATTTCAAAAATCTGGATAAAAGTGAGAAACCAGCATCTTTTAGAACAACTGAGATGGGAAAGGGGCTGTTCCTCTAAGAGCCCATGCTTAAGCCTATTTCATGTACTAACAGCCTCTGCAAACAGTACATGCTAATGAAGTTTAGCAAGGAAAGAAAGCTGGAGGCATTTTCACCACAGAGAAGATATGACCACTGGGGAATAAATATGAGATGTAGTTTAGTAGCATCAAAGCACCAGGTAATGCACTTAATGAGCACTTCTGCTGTAAGTGGAGAGCTTATTATTTGGAAGTGATTGCTCTCCATGTATCTATTGCTAACAGACTGAGAGACATGAAGTATGGATCAGTAAAATGGGATCCAAGGATGTAGCAGCAGAATGTTTCTATTAATGCTAACATGGATATAACTGGGCACAGGTGAGCCCCAGTATCAGACAAAGAGGTCCTAAGTGGGAGTATAGGGCATATGAGAGAGGTCTATGAGAGATAAGCTGCTTCGGTTAAGCAAAACCAAGGCTGTGCTCAAAGGAAGCACCTCACCCAGCAGACCTAGCCACAAGCAGCACAGCACCCATGGGACCTGTTCAGCTCAGTGCACAGCTCCTCGCCTCAGTAGGTGACGTAGGTGGTGACAGGCAGCATGGCACAGCACAGCATGGCATGGCCCATCACCTCACTGTCCCACCTCTGAGTGATGCTGAGACCTGAAAGCTTTGGAGCTGCGTGTCCAACAGGCAGGCTCTTGGCTGTCTGCCGGCACTGGGTGGTGGTAAATCAGGATAACTGGCAAACCCAAGTGTTTTTAGATTAAGTACAAAAGAACAATATTTGGTTGGTTAACTTTCTGGGACAGTGAGATTGCTGCAGCTGACAGGGCAGAGTGAGTGTCTCTTGCTGACCCCTCAGCTCCATCCTCAGGTGACAGAGAGACTGTAGGGCCTGCAGATGCCTATTGTGTTTGCAGCTGAGACCATGGCTTTGTTCTGCCGGTCCCTCTGTACCTCCCCTCCCTTCAGAGTGTGGGGTTGAGGGGGGGAAGCCTCTACAGAGGGGTGAGCACTGCTGTGTGTCTGCATCCAGCTGCAAGAGCAGTGCTGGGCGGGTTCTGAAAGCCAAAGCCCCAGTGACAGCGCTGCTGGCTCTGCTTCTTCCTCCTTGCACTCCTCCTCCTCCTTTTCTCATTCGCAGGAGGGATGCAGGGAGCCCAAGAGGAGGGATGGTGCTGGCAGCAGAACTGGAGAGGCTCTTATCAGTGCAGCACAGCACCCAGACATACATATTCATTTCAGCCCCAGTTATTTGTATTTTCTCTGGGATTGAGAGAACTAGCAGAGGGCTTCCCCCTTGAAAGAAAGACTTAATAATCTTCTTCTATTCCATCTTTCAAAATTGCTTCAAAACCAAAGAATCTTTCTAGATATTTCATATACAGAGTGATTTGTTTGGTACCATCCCCGAGGCTGACCTGGTAATTAAGATATTTTGAAGGGTAACCGTTACTGAACACATTATACTGGGGAAGGGCTGTTGGGCTCCTGGTCACTGACTGACTTATAATGCTTTGGGAACAGCACACTCAGACTGATGGGGCTGTCTGTAGGGAGAAGGCTTTAGTGAGGGCAAATTTCAGCCACCTCCATAGCACCTTCCATCAAGGGGAACTTACAGGACTTCTGGAGCGTTTACTGAAAAAGGCTATATTCATAGAATCATATTACTATATCTTAATTGAATACAAGTGGAAACCTCAAAAAATGATATCAGCTTCATAGGAACTTCTGTAAATCTCCTTGCACCCATGTCATTGACTCTGCCAGTGCTGGGGGGCTTCCTTAGTTGCCTGCAAACACTTTTCCTCCTTTAAAATGTTCCTAAAGTGCCCATCAGATTCCGTGGATCAGAAAACTAAACTAAATCCAGACACAAGCACTCAACAGTAAGGTTGGAAAGCGATAGAGAGGAGCACCAAGCTTGGCTGTTTCTCCAAGTGCCTTGGTCGGGTGCATCTCTCAGAGTAGTCTATGTCCTCACAGTAAGCCAACACACATCTGCAGAAGACCTTGCTCAACAGTGAGAAGGATGCATTGCTTTGTTGGGTGCCCTGTAAGGACAGAAAATAGAAGTGCAAGAGAGCACATTCACAAGTGCCTGGCATGGTGTGCAACTTGTCTTTCAAAGACTTGGACTGCGCTCAAAGAGATATTTATTATGGCCAGTGCCACTATAACCCATGCTTGCCTGTGCCAAGCTATGGGCAGGGCTTAATGCCAACCATCGCATTGCAGCCCCACGTGGCTGATTTCAGATAGGGGTTTATTGTCAGCTTGACATGGGGCTCTTCTTTTGATGTTCCCGGGCTGATCATTTGAACACCAAAGCATGTATTTTGAGGCACATTCACCATAATATAACTGTTGGTTATTTAAGTATCCTGTTACCTACAGTACTACCCTGTTGATCTCAAAAGCAGTTGAGCACAAAATAACAGTGGAATGTTTTTAGAACTTTCTGTACAAATGCCATTCAAATATCTGCACGCTGTCCAACTATTTGCAGTAATGTTGTGGTGAGTTTAATAAAATGGAGGGTTCATGCACTAACGCACTGACAGCTTCTTCAGACTTTCCTGCCCACAACCTAGGAGCTGGGGACCAGCTTCAGCTTGGCCATACTGTCAGACCTCTGAGAGTTTCATGCAGGAATGTATTTTCTTTCAGACTATTTTAATGAAGCATTACTAAAAAGTCAAGGGAACATGAGCATGTACCTGCTTTAAACACTGCCTGAGTCTGGTGATTAATAATAGCATGCTTTCAAAAACAGAAACAGCATGACCTGTTTCCCCACTCCTCTTTGTGTTTCCTCCTGCTCTCACATCTGCCAGGAACCACTTCTTGACACTCGTCAGCTCCTTGGAGTTGATTCCTGTTTGCTGCCTGTGTTTGAGATTATGGTGTAGTGAGATCCTACCTGTGCACAGAGAGCAAAAGAAACCACTTTTTTTCATGGAAACCTGCCAAAATTTCCTACAAACCTCTTATCCAGGGGAGGGTCATGCCTCACATGAGAGCAGGAAGCTTAGTTTCAAGGCAGCATGTTTAATTTGCACCAGTTGAGTGAGCACAGGCTCCTGTGCCTCTCTCTAGCCAGGATGCAGGAAGGGCTCTACATCAGAGCACTGCAGAGTGCCCTGGCCAGGTGTGCAGGAAAGCCAGTTCTCCACTTCTGAGCTTCTTGTAGAAGACGGCTATCTTCATGGAAAGCACTGCTGCTTATTCCTGCTTTGTACAAAACATAGGCTAAAACCGCTTTAAAAAGACCTCTCCATAGCTGTTACAGAGAAAAGACGAAGAGGGGATTTCTGAAGGGTTGACATGCTTGCTCTCTCCAAAGCAGAGCAAAATTTGATACGAAGGGGAAATTCTTTGTCTGTAAGGAGATTGCACTGATTTTAAGCACACTGATTTGTTAATGGGGAGTCTGGAGCTGGTTGGTGGGAGGGTCTCTCTGTCTTACACCTGCAAACTAATTTTGGGGTTGTTTTTTTTTCTTTTGCTGACCAGGAAGAAAATGCAATAGGAAGGATCAGGAAATTCAGATTTGGTTCAATTATGCCCTCTGCTGCTACGGGGCTGAAACAGGGTCCAATGTGATTCAGAATAACAACATGCAGCATCTGATTTGAAAGCTCTGCTTTGGCTTGGAGGCTTGGCGAGATAATGAAAACCCTTTTTGCTTAGAAGACATTTCTGGCTCTCTTCTGCTCCCTTCCCTCTGCCTAAGAAGAGATGATCCTTCATTAGATCAACATTATGCAGGAGGTATCACTTTGTCTGCCTTGCTCAGCCTATGAGCGAGTGCTGCTGCCATCAATATTGGCAGAGACTGATTCAAGACGTGATGTATTGGTGAGGGGCCATCGAAGAACTCCTTGCCTAATGTATGTGGAGAAGTGCAGGAGAGCAGCTCAGGACGAGAGGGAAAAGAGCTGCCAAGGCCTGATCAGGAAGACATCTTCATCCAGAAGGTGTCCTCTGCCCAGACAGTGCTTACAAACTTCCAGCCAAAGCAAACTGCTTTGGGCTTTGTTTGCCAGAGAAAACCATTTATTCTGTTTGGAAAATCATGGAATTTTCATGTGTTTTTCATGTATTTACTGGTGTATAGAAGTGCTCAGTAAGTGCGGAGTTCCACAGGGAACTAGCTGTTAACAACGTAGCACATTCAGGCCTCATGAAGGGGGATCAGGGGTGACCATGAGGGAAGATCATGAGGGGAAGTGAGAGGCGGCCATGAGGAGTGAAGGGAGGAGTGGCTGTGATGGAAGATTGTGAAGGGAGAGCAAGGGCAGCCATGAGGGAAGACCGTGAGGGAATATCACGAGGGGAGAGGAGAGATGGCATGAGAGAAGACTGTGAGAAGAGAGGAGGTACGGCCCTGAGGTAAGATCATGAGGAGAGAGCAGGTATGGCCTCGAGGTAAGATCATGAGGGGAGAGGAGGGGCGGCCATGAAGGAAAATCACGAGGGAGAGGAGGGATGGCATGAGGGGAGATCATGAGGGGAGAAGAGGAGCGGCCATGACGGAAGATCATGAGGGAGATCATGAGGGAAGAGAGGGGGCGGCCATGAGGATGAGGGTCAATTGTGAGGGGAGATCATGAGGGGAGACCACAGGCAGCCATGGGGCAGCCATGGGGCATGAGGGATGACCATATCTTGAGGGGATATGAGGGGTGGCCATGAGAGGTCAGGTGGCAGCTGCACAGCGTGGTCCGCTGCGGGGTGCAGATGAGGAATGGCTGTGAGTGGACATTGTGAGAGGCAGTCATGAGGGGAGATCTTGATCGGAGATCAGTTTGTCCTTAGTGGCATTGTTTGGTGGTGGCCTTGGCAGTGCTGGGGTCATGGTTGGACTTGATGGTCTCAAAGGTCTTTTCCAAGTTAGTTGATTCTATGATTTTGTGTTTGTGCTCTGCAACACTGCAGAGCAACATATAGTGTTATAAAAGCAAGGGAAGGACTGACTTCTCTTTTAGCCTCTCATTTCTATGCCTCTTTAGCTTTTCATATCCCAAGGCTCTCTGAACACTTGGTTCTTCATATGCTGTCATTGCTGTCCCTAATACATGAAGCTGTTTAACTCACTGCTATCTCTGTCTCAACACCAGTAAGTTTTCTTATGACAAGTTACAGTACAAAGAGAAGACAACTCAGAAATACTGAAATACCACCCTAAAACCTGCAGGGATTGAGGGAGACAAATGGATAGACATACATGGCATCACAACAAGCCCCAGCCATATGAGCTGTGACATGTGTAAGACAACTGAAGAAGAAATTGGGAAGATGCATTAAAAATACTCTGAAAAATGATGAGATAGTCAAAGTCTCTTGGAAAGGAACAAAAAAACCCAAAATATATGGTAGTAAAAGATGGAAGAGGAGCATTTTGGCCATTGCTGCTGGTAATGCTGCATTGTGTGAGATGACTTAGACATGCTTCCCCCCCCCAGCCCAGGTGGTTGGGCACCTTCATAAACTGAAGACCAAGGGTGCAGGTCAGGGCAGTGGTTTATGTAATGGAGGAACGCACAACACTGATTTTCAAACCTAAGGGGACTTTGGCACCTGTCATCAGTGTCCAGAAGAAATGTTCCCCCTTAACTGGATGATTGCACTTGATGTGATGTGGATGTGACAGCTTCATGTGCGAAATAGCACTAGCTTGGCTGAACCTGTGAAAGGCTGAACAAATAGGTGCAGCTTGGAATGGATCTGAGCAGAAAAGGAGAAAAGGTAATTGTGTCATCAAGTAATCTTGGTATTTTACACTTAACAAGCATCTTAGAAGGCTCCTGCCCTTACGTGTTTTCAGTTCATCTCGGGGAAATTACTTTAGGAGGACAGATAAATTTGCCAATAGGTGAAGAGCTCTTTTTCTAGCAATGATTTAGCAGTGCAGCAAGCCTCTTGGAGCCTAGGATATGTTAAGAGGTGCAGTGGAGGGATTTAGCTTGTGAAAATTGTGGGTTTAACCACAGAGCACTTACAGAGAGATGTGAATGAAGCTGGGAGCAGCCTGGCATTAGGCAGGATGCCAGCTGCGCCCTCCCCTGCCCCTGCACACACAGACACATACAGAGCTGCTGCCAGCACAGCTGTGTGATTAGATCCTGCTCCACCTCCTTGCTCCTGCAGGGTCTTTAGGAGGGGACAGCCTCTCTGTGCAAAATTAATAGAGAATCAGGGTGGAAAAGGGAGGCATTTCTCACAGAAGAATCAGAGAAGAAAGGAAAAGAAGTAACGAGAATGCACCTCTCCCTCTCTGTAACGCACCTGGTTAGACACAGACTGGGTGACAGTGATACGCTTCCTGAAGCCGGCATACAGGTCTGGATGGTAGGAGCTGTGTGAGAGCCACCAGCTCTGTTGCTGCTGCTGGGAGGTGTGAGATGCTGCTGAAATCTGGGAAACCAACAGTACCGGCAAGAGTGGGCAGGAGATGCTCTGGGAGAGCAAAGGTGACTTGTGAAAGGATGCTGGTGACTGTGGGCTTTAATCACCTTTGCTTGGTGGGTGCTGGGTGCTGAGCTGAAGGGGAATGGCCATGGTGGTGGGGAGCAGTGCCCCAGCATCCCCGAGGTACTGGGCATGTCCCTGCAGCAGGGGATTATCAACTGAGGTCATGAGACTCTTGTTTGATTCCAGGCAACATTTTCTCATGTAAAGCTAAATTCTTCCCACTTTCCCAGGGTGGAGGAAGTTTGTCTCAGCCAGCACTAGGTATCAGAAGCCATGCCTGGGGCCTTCCTGGGGTCAAAAGTCAGTGGAGAGATGCAGGTTCCATGGGGATCTTTATGCACAATCCCCATGCAGATCTGCAGCTCAGACACAGACCAGACTCACAGCACTGTGTTCCCATGACGGGCACAGGGAGCTGGGTCTTCCTCTGCCTCCCAACCATCAGGAGGCAAAATTGGGCCTGCGGGGTTGTTTCCCTGCATGAGCTGTTTCTAAAGTCAGGGAACCAGAGAGGGACATGATGGTGCTGCAGGTCACTGGAGCCCTGTGCTCAAGGGGATGTCCACAGGAAGCACTGCTGGGAAACGTGCCACACAGTCACCTTTGCTCTCCCAGGCTACACAGGGGCACACAGGCTGCAATGGTTCTAGTGGCTGTTTGTGAGCTTTGTGAGCAGCCACCAACATATGTTCATTGTGAACTGAGCTGCAGTGTGTTATAAAAAACACTTTATTTTGATGTTTTTTTTTCTTGCATCTCTCTTCTTCTTTTCCTCAAAGTGCATATATTCAGACTTCGTATTCCTAGAAATTACAATGGAAGGATAGTTGCTATTTTATGAATGGACAATGCTGTTGAGTTATTTTTAAAAAGTCACCATGAGATTCGTAGCATTTTAAGAATTCTGCTGCTACATCAGGTGTTTAAAATGCACAGGACTTGCTCTGTGCTCCATTTTCCATAGCCTGTGAGAGAGCCAAGTGAGTCCGTGATGCCTATAGAAAGATTGTGCAGTCCCTTTGCAAGTTTACAGGTGAAAATGAGCTGATTACCTCTGAAAGCTTGAGAGCCTGGAAACAGCCTCAGCCCTGGCTAAGGCTCATGCTAATGGATAGCTCACCCTCATTTGCAAGCTGAAATAGCCAGTATTAGCAGCATTTCAGAATACAGCAGATGCCTCGTAATCTGCAGGAGAAAATGAAATATCTTCCAGAGGCTGATTTTTACCACCCAGCTCTGTCCAAATTTGTATCTTCATGGGAGAAGGAACGTGAGTCCCTGAAGGGGATGGGTATGAGGCTGCAGCTCTGTGATGCCCCTGGGTTCGCACAGTCTTCATCTCATTTTCAGTGGCTGCTACATCCCCAAGAACAGTGATTCTGGCTGCTTATTGTCTCTGCCTTAATCACCCTGTGACATTAGAGACATTATTAATAACCATGCACCCAGATGGCTCCTAGCTGCCATCTCCGGCTCCCTGTCAAAGCCACTTGCTCAGACCAACTGGCTGCACTGGTATTATCTCAGAGACATGAGAGAACCAGGGAGACACAGCAAATGCTTTCCAGCAGCAAATGCTTTCCAGCAGCAAATGCCCAGGCTGTTGAAGGCCATGCAAGCACTGCTCTTACTGGCAATAATCTTTGGATGGGACTTTAAGTATGATAATTAGTGCAAAACAGGATGTTTGTTGTTTTTTTTTTATTCCATCACCACATTTTGCATGTGAATCAGATTCTCTCTGATCTGATTAATGTTTCATTTATTTGTCTGAAAGAAAAAAGTGAGGGAGAGGGTGTGAGAGGGTGGGTAACATGGCAGGAAAGCCAGGCTGTGGGACACTACTCTATGTCCTTGCCTTGAGCCTAGCAGGCAGCCTGTCTCCCAGAAGAGATGCCCATCTGATGGACCAAGTGCCTCTCTATTCCAGGCAATACAGTGAGTCTCACAGCAGGACAAATCTGAGCAGATGGGGAATCTTACATCATCTGAATTTCAGGAGAAATGTAATGTTAGCTGTTCCTTATAACATGCAAACTTCATTCTTTAATCTTCTAGGTAGCACTTGTGAACAAAAGGTGCTTTGGCAGCACTCTGGATTCAAATGAAAACCTCTTAATTCTCACACTTAGCTTTGTGAAGCAGTTGGCCTTAAATTCTCTAAATTCTCTTTAGATGTACAGTTTGCAAGCTATTTGGTCAGTAGGTGTATTTGTTTTGCCAGAGCAAGCCTTGTTGTGATTTTCAAATCACCTGTAAAACTGTGAAGCAGAACTCTGCACTCCAAAGATGTGACCCACATTTGTGTCAGGTCATTTTACTAGGTGCTACTTTGTCTGAATCATCAAGTCTGCTAGCTCTCAGAAATATCTTTACACGTTACCTTATGGATTACAGGACTTCTTAGTTAAAGTACCTTATCTTGTAATGCAAGTTCTACTGCTCACACAGCTATTAATGCTGCAGTTAACATCTCAACCACCTGAATGTTGCTCTAGTGGTTTCCTGCCTCTTTTTGCTGTGCTTCAGAAACAGCAGTGGCTGCACTGCTGCAAGCCTGCAGATAACTGGATGCTTTCCTAGTTGACAGTTGACATCTCTCCTCCCTGTCTTTCTGCTTTGGATCAATTTGTTTGCTGGTTTTATCTGTACAGTTAATTATCTTATGAGCTCTTACGATAAATGAGGTCCCTGTTCTAAGGGTATTGGCAATGTTGAAGATAAGGACATAAGGGCATGTGATGCTCTGTGGATAAAGCCCATCTTCCTGCTATCTCCATCACTGCTGTCCTCACCTCTGCTGCCAGCACTGGCCAGAGTTCAACAGGAGCTGGTACACACAGGTGGATTTGCTGACCAAAGTAGAATTGGTTGTACCACATCTAAACACACTTCACATCATCTTTTTTGGCTAGGAAATATGAAACACCTTCAGGGTAGGGAGCTTTAAGAAAAAGCCACCATTACAGAAGATGTTAACATGGCTGAAAATCATAAGATGCTTCAAAAACTGCAGTTTTTTTGAAGTGATCTTTAGTTTTAAAATATATTTGAGGAGGAGGGACCATCTATTTTGGAAAGGGCCACGATTTCCATCCCCAAAAACATGTACATCAGAATAAACATCAAGAAAGCATGGGAAAATATGCAATGCACCAAAAAACCCCATATTTTAAAAATCTTTCCATTTAGACCCTACTCTTAGGTGAATGAAGTGCCTTCAGATTTTCATTTCTACACCCTATGCACAAAATACATTGTGAAAAAAAGGAGACATTAGAGACTTTAGGTATAAGATCTTCTTTTTTTTTTTTTTTTCCCCACAGATCAAACTACTCTGACCTAGATTTTCATATTCATTATAGCAAGTCCATTGTGGGGAGGCTCCTGCCACATTAAGGACCATCAGATGCTTAGAGAAGAAGCCAGGAAGCTCCTCGGTGCTGCTGGTAGGATGAGGTGTGTAGGCAGCAGCGTGCAGCCCTGCCTGCAGTGCAGCTCACGCCTCCCTCCTCTCCCATCCAAGCACACATCTAAGCAAGGACCTTGCAGATATCTCAGTAGTGCTGAGGAGTATGCAAAATAACCCCCAGGCTTGTTCAGCCCCATGCACAGACAAAACAATTACAAGCACTCATCTCTGAAACTTTATGAAGAAGTTTCATAACATCTGTCTGCAGCATCCCATCATTAGGCATAATTAACGAGCATGCTGTGGATAGATCAAAGCTGTAGCAATTTATTTCTTCTCTTGCAAACAGCAACAATCTCCAGAGATCCCTTGAGTCGTTCCATCTTTATTAATTTGGCAGAGGCTTGGCTGCTGAGATTTGATAAATCAAGGGCCAAGTTGTGGGACGAGGTGCAAGCTTGTATCTCCAAACATTCAATCAATACAATGAAACGAGGGCTGATAATTATAGAAACCTAGTACATTAACTGGCAGAACATTAATGGCAAAGACATGCTTATATTCCTTCTGGCTGAGAAGGTAAATTGCACTTTCAAGTTACAACAAACTTAACATTTGTTATCTGTTATTATATTATTTATCTTCTTTAAAGTATCGTTTAGAGGCCTCAGCTGTGGTCAGAGTCTGACTGTGCTCTGAAAAGGTTATATTTTAAGTCCCTGACATTCAAGATAATATCTCCTGCTGTCTTGGTTCTGCCAGCTTTAGCAGAACTTAAGCTAATTGGGAAAACGTCCCTCTGAGTGTATGGAGGAGTGTGAAATGCAAATATGAAACACTCCAGGTTATATATTAGGCAGCATTCTGCCTAATATCCATCTCAAGTACTTGAAGAAGGCCTCCCTACAGGGTCCCAAAGGTGTACTCTGCAGCAGGGTCCTCTTTACGCCACAAGAGAGGAGCAGGGGCATGGTCGGGTGCATTCATAGAATCATGGAATGGTTTGGATTGGAAAGGACCTTAAAGCTCATCCAGTTCCAGCCCCCTGCCACTGGCAGGGACACCTTCACTAGACCAGGTTGCTCCAAGCCCCATCCAACCTGGCCTTGAACACTGCGAGGGATGGGGCAGCCACAGCTTCTCTGGGCACCCTGTGCCAGAGCCTCACAGTAAAGAATTTCTTCCTAATGTCTAATCTAAATCTAGATTGATCTAAATTCTGCTGGGTTCCTTGGCCTCCTCTGATCACCAATGTGCACATGGCAAAGGATGTTTGAAGACTGCAGAGAAATGAGGTCAACCTGCACATTGCATATGCACCTTGCCATCCTGAAGCAGACAGGTGGGAATGAAGCACCCTCCACAACCTGAGTGTGAGCAAGGGGCTGCACACCTCTGTTTGCCTGTGCACCAGCCCCAGGAGGACAGGTCACCTCCCCCTGCCTCTGCCAGGTTCTCCTCCTCTCTGTTTTGTCAGCTCCCTGCCTGCAAGCACCATTCTGCATGCTGGACGAGCGGTCTGCAACCAATTACTCCTCATCAGCATGTGCCACCCCAATTAACCAATGTGATTATGAGGTGCAGATGCGCTGGTGTTACACCTTGTCACTATGGCAGCATTTTCTCTTCTCACTTGGTGTTATGAGCTAATAATTAAAGATTTATATTTTTAGCAGCTTCATGTAATTTAGGGCCAATTTGTTGTGGTGTTCCCTAATGTTCGCTTCATCCTTATGGTACCTAACCCAGGCTGCTGACACCCCAATCAGTGTTGATTGTGTTCTTAATTACTGCATCTTAAAATGACAATTAGGTTTAAAATTATATTGTATAAAACCAAACTTATGTTGTACATACTTTTCAAGCTATTAGGAATGGGTGAATTAGAAACTGTCCTCCACATTTCTGGTTTTACAACGCTTTTGTAAGATCTTTTCATAGAACTAGAAAGCAACCCAGGTTGGAGGGAACCTCAAAAGATCATCTGATCCAACTTCTATTCTTTCATGTCAATCATAAAATAAAGAGCTACCAACCTGTCATGATATTTTGGTTTGCAGACAGTACGTGGATATAGGAAGAACAATGGCTTAATCTATTATTTACAGAAATATATAATCTGAAGTCCTACTTTACTGAGCAGTTGTTAATAAGAATTAATTCCTCAGAAGAGGATTTAATGAGAGATTCATGACTCTCATAGAAGATTTAGTTGGGGGACAGAGTACTGAAGTGAATAAAAATCAGAATGGGTACCAAAAAGCTCCAGAAAGCTGCTTCAACTGAGCTTTAAAAATACAGCGATTATTGCACTGCCAGCAAAGAAATCAGTGGGCTCAGGTGCAGTATAATATTCTAACCAAAATTATTGACAGGTAGGCACAATCATGGACAAGTATCAGAAGGCCAAAGTGAACCAGGCGAGGAAGCACTCTAAACTCCAAAAATCAACTTATTTTCCCAATTGCAGGAAAGATGCACCTACAGTCATGTCTTAGCTGAAGTATGACCTTGCATCTGAACCCTCCTGCCCATATTTTAATGCACGCACCTAACCAGGTAGGTCCAGTGCTGCTGGGCCAATGCACCAATCCTGCTTCCCAGCCTCTCACTACTTTCTTGGACAAGGATTTTTGATCTAGGCACTCACATGTCTGCTGTTATTTAGATTTAACTTAATGAGTTGTTAGCATCTGTGAGTTTCACTTCAGGTATTTCTTAAGGAAAAAGTCATTGGTTATGGACAAACCCCTGCTGTGCATTCCTTTCTCTAAGTTTTCCAGGTGCAGGCAGGACTGAGTGTCCATTCTGGGGCTTTTCGGGACAAAAATGTTGCAGCAATAACCATTTCTGAGAAAAAAAGCAAGCAGCTCTTGTGGCACGAGGTGCCTGTTGTCATCTGTCACTTAGTGCTAGTCTGCACTCTGCCTTCTTGTCAGATATGAGTCCCCTCTCCCCTCAGGTTGCATTCCAGACAAGGGGGTTTATTATCTCCTGCAGTCTGATTAAAACAGATGACAGAACACTGCACAGGACCTTGTGGTCCTTAACCTGAACTTAATTATGGATGGCCCCAGAGAGCAGCTCAGCCTCCCTCCTGGCAAACATTTGCAATCAAACACTGCAACCACTCTCCAGTCAGGTCTGCACATCGCAGCCACATTTTTATGCTACATCAGCAGTTCATCCAGCACCAGCCTTCCCTCTCCAGATGCCCTGCTCTAGTCCTGTTTAGCTACAAGCTAAGCCCATGTTGCCTGTGAGGTGGTATGTAACTTCAAGTGTGGAGAATTAGGGGAAAAGGTCCCTTCTTCTGGAAGTTTATCCTTTTGAAAACCTGGGATGAATGGAAATGCTTGTACTTTTCCCAGTTTTAATTCATATCATCAGCATCTGGCTCATTTTATGGAAGGGCAATGGCTCGTTGCACCACGAGGATTAATAAAAGCCTCCATTTATTATCATTACATCCATAATGTTCCTCATCCCCTCTCTTTGCTTACAGCACCAGTAATCATCCCAGGTTGAGATGCTTGCTTGGGACAAAATGGGGTCTTTGGGTGTACAAACCCTTTGGGACCCTGTGACAGCCAGAGGGAGTGAGGACAGAGGGTTCATCAGCAAAGCTAGTCATACTTTGTTGACATACAAAATAAATTGTGTATTAGCTCATACTGTGCAATCTTGTGTAAAATCCAGTGTAAGCATGTAGGATAAGCTTAGCTGCAACTACAATGTGAACATAGCTAGTAAAGTGTAGGAGAGTGGTTTTGGTTTAGTTGGGGTTTTTCTCTATGTGCACATTTCTAACTTATTTTGTCATTAAGGGTGTTTAAGGTTGGTTTTGACATGCCTCATGTCTGTAATGATGTAGGGCTCATATCAAGGGGGTTGTTCCTTACTGCTGCAATCCCATCATCACTGGCCAAATTTCCCCTACTCAAGAGAGTCTCCCCACACGTAGACAAAAAGAGAACAACCTGAGTGGATTAACAGTGTTACTAGTGCATTTAATACACTGGATTTTAGACAAAAGCAAGCTGACTTAACCTTCAGCCCCATTTGTCTGGACTCTAGTTCTTTGATGTGAAAAAGTAATGATACATAGATCAGGCTGTATGACTCTGAGGCCAGGAGCTGGTGCTTGCAAACCCATGGGGTCACTAGTCTTGGGACACCTACATTCCTCATTCCAGGAACCAGCAATGGCAATCTTTAGGAAGAATCTGGGTGGTTGCCCAAACCGTCTTGCACAGGGAAGAGAGAAAATCCAGGCTCCATCTGACTCTGGTGACACTGGAATGCCTCCCTCAGTGACAGCACCATGACTAAGGACTCAATCCTACATACAACTTTTAAAATGCAACTGAAACTCTTGACAAAGAAACCACACAGTACGTCAACTTGGGCTTCATAGCTTTCACCTGCTCCCCAGAAGGGCATATAGCCAAAAAGGCAACGAAATCCATCATAGCCTTTGGGACATGCTCAGATACACTGAGTTATGGAGGGGTGGTTGCAACTGGGAGGGGAGATAGGTTGGGGCACTCTAATGGGTGCAGAACTGTATTTACCATGCAGGCTGGTTCTGGCACAGCCACTGGCTTCAGCGAGGTTGTGATACCTGCTGCATGGTGCCCATTAAAAGACACTGCCTAATTCTTGGTCAACTTTCATTTGAGACTGTTAGTCCTTTGTCCTCAGCCAACATTGTTTTAAATACTATGTTTTGCAGAGGCTTTTTATGAAACTCCTTCAGTAACCTACTTTGAGTTTAAAATAACTTCACTAGTTACACAGTAATGATAGTTAGCCTTCCTACATATGATTTATCTTAAAGACGCTGCTCCAACTTCAGATAATCTTCACAGTGGTTGTGAAAGGCAGGCGCTCACTGCAGTATTTTGAGACAATTCTGTTAAAATGGAGATGATGCGACAAAAATTACTTGATTTTTAGGCCTGTTTTCCACCTGATTTTCTTCAAAGTCAAATACTAAATTCTGTTGGAAAATGAAGTCACAAAAGGATAAGGAGGGAAAGGCTGTCCAACATTTACCCAGGAGAAACTTTCATGTAGAAACAGCTACAGTAAGCATAAAGTATCTGCCCAGTCTTTACTGGCATCATTCTCTGCTTTTCTATCCATCAAATTGGGCAATTTGACATAATGAAGCAGGCAAGAATGAGCTGAAAGCCCAGGAGAGCATTTCCAAGTTCCAACTGGCTCCAAAATAAGTTGAGTTCTGCACAGTTTTTTTGACTGTTATCTTTTGGCTTCTTGTTCTTTCCGAAGTCCCTTGCTAAGTCCTAGACTAAACCACATGCATTGTTTATGGAACATACTCGGATCCATTGCATATAAACCTTCTCTGGCCACCTCTGAGCTGAACATCAGGTCTTGTCAGCCTCCCTGTTCTTTTGGAAAGAAATTATAAGACATCCAGAGGAAAGCATATTTTGCTGCTGTGTTGCCACTGCAGTTAGGTCTGAGTAACTCTGTCAGCAGCCAAAAAACCCTTTGCTGTTCAGTTTCTGGACAATGGTAAAGTATTTGTAATAGTGCCATAAGGCTTAGCCTAGAGATGGTATTGAACATCAAACAGAGTGGGGTTCTATATGTAATTAATGACTGATATGAATAGACATGGTATAGGCACATTTTCAACAGCCATAGGAGCTAAGCCTCACCCCACCCAGGAGTACTTGAATGGGAAAGCAGTGAGAAAAAGAGCTTGGTGTGTTGGTTGATCGGGCTTTCCAGTTTGAAGTAGCAGGTCACCTATTAACCCCAAAAGGGTTTTTTATGCCTTTACTGCAAGGAAAGAAATCTCAGGTTTGTATATTTTCTGTATATCCTGCCTCAGGGCATAGGCTGATCTTAGGAAAGATTTAAATCTGGAGCAGCTCATCTTTCCAACTTGAAGCTAAGGTACTGACATACTCCCACAGCAGTGAGCCGGCTTTCCTCTGTGCCTGTGTTTCATTTGAATTCCCTGGAGGTGAAACGTAGATAAGAAATAATATGCTTCGTGATTCATTGCTGCTTGAGTGTGGAGGAGAAAATACCAATGCAAAGGGCCCTGCACAGCACTATATAGTTTCTCTCTGCACTACCAAGTATATGGTGCTTCTGGAAGCATCTACTTGAACTAGTTGCAGTGGGAAGGCTAGACTGATCTTCTTCCATTTGCACAGCAGATACTCCATAATGACTCCTTACTAACAAAAAAGCCTTATTGCATCTTTAAATGTTTCACAGGAAGGCTGGCACAACACCAGGGCAGCCAGAACTTGCTGTAAAAAAGAAGCCTTTGGGATATTTCTACCTTTTATTTGATCAATTCATATTAATTTCAATTCTTCTAATCTCCTGGCTCTTTGCCACCAGCCACTATGCAAGTGGACTTCAATATAACCCACCTCATGCTTATGGGGAAGGAAATCAATGGACAGTGATTCCCATCTTGGAGAGCCAGGAAGTTGTTCTCATGAAGTTTTCCAAGATTTCATCCAGATTAAAACACTTTTGGCTTGTTAAACCTAATCAGAAGTCAGCAGAGTTAATTAATTTTCACTAAAAAGAAAACCGTTTGGAAAGATCTTTGCATGGAGAAGGCTGAGGTGGAAAATTCAATGGACTTGAGGAATGAAAGTTGTTTTCAAATAAAAGCCAAGGTTTTGTTTTGTTCAAACACAATATTGCAGCACCCACAAAACATCTTTTCATTATTCTTGTTGGAAAAGTTTTTGCTGCAGGTCTCGGTTTTGATTAATCAGTTGAAAAAATTCCCAAGATGATTCAGCTGGTCTTTGTCTCATTAAGTGTAACAGGAGATTGAATAAGTGGACAAATCAGGAGGGGACATATGTGAGGGCGCCTTGCCCGGGCTTCTGGGAACTTGGCCCACGAATGCTTCCAAAACTGACTGTTTTGCTCTATGGCATTTGTCATGAATTGAAAGATCATCTCAAAAGACGGGAAGCTGATGCTTTGTAATTCAGCTGCTTGAAGGCATCCATCACTGCAAGATTCCTGCTTCTGTCCATGGAGGCTGGGATGTATCCCAGCCCTTGGCATAGCAGAGACACCCCAACCCCCCCCCCCCCCCCAAGACTGCTCCATGCTCGAAGGGAGGAGGCAGGCTGTGCAAGCCATACGTGACCACCCTGATAATCTATGGCCTGGTTTCTTCAGGCAGGTCCTGTGCTACACCTTCAGAAAGGCTTGCACTGGATGCGTCACTGTGCTTAAAAACAGAATATGGCACCATGACTCATTCTCTATAAACCTGTTAGTCCTAAACACAAAGAAATGCTTAGAAGTGTTTGCTGGAAAGTTTATATTTCTCTACTTATGGAGCTGAAACAAATGTCATGGCACTGCATTAATCTTCCACTATTCCACGCATTCAGTTTTTCCTCACTTTGCTCTGCCAGTAATTTAAAATGGAAAATACCTGCGGGAGACCCAGTATTTTCAGTTGTGCCACAGAGTATTGAGTGCAGTGGAAGGCTGACCTCTGAGAGTTTCAGTACTATCAATAAATTGTCCCTATTTGAAAGCCCTATTAGCACTGCATTATCATCCTTGAAGTGTTGTTTGAGTGGTTTCTACATGATGAAAATTACAGCACCCCACTGGGCTTAAGGAAAACACCTGGCACCTGCATGGAACTGCTTTTATTGCAGCCAAATATCTCAAAGTGTATTTACAAAGATGGGTTAACACTGAGATTTTCCTTGACAGTGAAATCATAAGGGAATGAAGGCAAGATGCGTGAAGCCAGGCTCTCCTCTCCACTTGGCAAAAAGAGCCAGGGTACAGCCATGCACCTTGAGGCATTCACTCACAGAACAGCTTATACCAAATTTAGTCGGGCACTGTCTGTCTATGTGGCACTGGGAAACCTTTGGGAAATGAATCCAAAGGGTCTTTATAGGACAGTCTTGCTGTCAGGACACAAAACCTGCTCATGCTCTCAACAAGGGAACCAAATCCTTGCTGTGTGGAGAGGCTGGGGCCTTTCTGTTCCCAAAAGCAGGTTTTTTACAGAATGAAAAGGCAAAGCAGAGTTGCCATCCTCTCAGAGCATGACATGGACATGTTGGGAAGGAGTGCACTCTCTGGTGCTCAGCTGGAGTTGAGTGTGCCTGAGTTCCATGTTCAAAGCATCCCTCCCCTTGGGCAGTGAAAGCCAAGTATCTGATGCCCTGATCTCCAGGTCCAGCAAGAAGGAGAAGGGAAGGAGATGTCCATCACCTCTGCACCCTCCTGCTGGCAGCATCACCCAGGGACCTGGCGTCCAAGGACACCTAAGGCTGCAGAGCAGACATCAGCTTGCTTGAGGCAGAAATCCCAGAGAGCCTCCATGGGAGAGAGATCGCTTTGAGAGAGGCACAGAGGAAACAGCATTAATTTAGACAGAAAATGAAATTAAACAGAAAATTTGGAATAAGGGAGATTGTTGGCTGTCTCACCAGGAAATTACTGTCCCTTAATGTAGTTAAGCAGCCAGGCCCCAGGGCAGCTGGGCAGATTGCCTTCAATGCCCAGAGCACAGGGAGGTTTGTAAAGGGGGGTGCTCAGGATGAGTCCAAGCACTGGAAAGGGCAGCATAAGCAAGCAGTGCTGAACTATTGAATGCTTAGAAGTGGCAGGCACCTCCAAAGCGTCAGATCAGCCTCCTTCCATCAATTTGCAGGAGACTGGTGGGAGAGGGCTGATATTCCAGCATCAGCAGGTAACAGTCCCTGCACAGCCTCCAGAGGCCTTGATGCATGTGGTCCTCTCTGTCCTGGGGCAGAGCTAGCATCTCCCCAAAACCCTTGTCAAGCCTGGATGCAGTCAGGGTTGTGTCTAAGTCTCAAGGACAAGCTTCAGACACAGTATGGCTTCCCTTCTCAGCAGTGTCTATCCTCACCTTCTTTGCAATCAGCTCCCCTTCCAGCTGCTTGCTCAGACTGGCACTTTAGGAGCTTTTGGACAGTGATCAGTGTGTGCAGTCTCTCCTGTGACATCTCTTCAGGGAAGGCACTGCAGAATGAGCTTTTTTTTCAACACAAGGAGCTGGCACAAGGCAGCACTTTGCACTAGAATTTGCCAGGTTCATCCTCCTTCATTTCCCCACGTGCAGCAAGCATCATCTAACCCAAACCTTGTACTGACCTTCTCCCTTCAACCCTTCAGCTCTCCAGCAGTTTTAGCTTTGAAATCATGTAACAGAGTAGAGCTGCTGAAAGAAAAGGGCTTTTCTCACTCTTTCCTTGGAAGGCTGAAAGTGTTGAAGACAAGATAGTGAAGAGAAGGAATGAAAAGGCCCCTGAGTAGAAATAACCATAAAGAGAAGTAAATGGGTATAAAAAAAGAGCAAGCTTTGTTCATCCAAACTCGCAACGCAGCTGAGGCCAGGAAAATCTCCAAGGACAGAGTGGATTAGTGATAACCCCCAGGAACATGGAATGAAGTGTATAGTTGAAAACAGAGTCATCTTTGTCGTAGTTAGAGAACAGAGCAAAGTTAACCCAGCTGGTAAAAATGTCAGCTAAAATACCTCCTGCTTTTCATTTGTAGGTCAATGTTCAATGCATATTTCTTATCAGAAACAGCAGGTAAGTTAGAAAAGGTCTTCTGGCAGGTTCCAAGCTTTCTATAATGCTTGAACATATTTCACCAGTTTAGAGCTATGTTCATATTTATGCTAATAATCCCTCTTAAATACCAATTTAAACACCAGTTCCTGAAGCTGTAATCTGTCAATGAGTGCTGAAGATCTGAGAACTTGCATAGCACATATTGTAGTATGAGAAATAGCAGCGACCTAATAATACTTACTTCTTAGGAAACAGAGGAAATGAGCAGAGAGCATTAAATACTTAATATAGACCCTCTGGAAGTGTTAAAGACTGAATGCCTTAAAACTGTGGGTAAGGAGGTGAGGGTTTGGCACCTTCTTTTAAACAAGGTAAAGCATAAGATGTTAAATTATGCATTTCAAGATCCAAAGAAGTCAGTGAAAATTTCTTCAAAAGAAAGATTCAAGTGTCAAGATTCCCTGTTTGCTGCTTTCTGCCTGTACACAGGCAAAATACATAAATACATATTCATCCCAACTTTATGTTTGGTGGAAATTTGGATTTAGCATACCTTTTGTTGAGTTCTTGTTGGAAGGCAATTAGTGAAAGAGCTTGAGCAGAGGCCATCAATATTGCTCTGCTTGATTAAAAAACCCATCTGGAGCTGGCAGTGAGCTAGCTAGCCTGCTATTGGCAGGGGTTATTTAGAGCACCACTGTTCCTCTGCAAAACACTGTGTTTCCTCCATTATCACAGGGTGAGGTCCCTGTTGGCAGAAACTTGGGAGATGGTTTGAAAAGTGAATATGAAATGGTGTGAGACTGTATCACTTGTCAAAGAGATCAGCCCTAGAGGCTGCTGGATCCCTGGATTTGGATACAGCAGATCCAGCTTCAGCCTCCACTGGCGTTTAGCTTATCATTTACTCCTTTGTCCGCTTATTAAGATAATCAACAGTGAAGTGCCTTTGTCTCCTGTTTTGTAACCCCAAGTAGTCTCAGCACATAAACAGGACAAGACCTGTAGGGAGAGGTAACATCTTGGTTTGCATCATCTCAAACAGAGACAGCACAAGCTCTTTTTCAGCTCTGAAATCTTACCAATGTAGGGGTGAGCACCGCAAAGATAACTATGAAATATAGAAAAAAAACCCCTTTATTCCTATATTGTTCCTTTACTGGGTCCAGTTTGCCTGTGGAGCTAAATCTACAGCCCAGAATACATGGATGCAGATCTGAAAGCAGCCTTCATGTCCCATCTGGACCAGCTGCTCCAGTAAAGGTATTGCCTCTCCTTACTGGCTTGCTCCTCATCACAATGTTCTGTGTATGGAGAAATCAGTCTAAAGTCTCTTGCCCCATTCCTCTTAATGGGAATTTCACACCTGGTGAAAGGGGAGTTGAGTGATAAAGGAGGCACATGGGATATGCCATACTTGCCCAGAGAACGGAGGTGCAGGCTGGCCAGGAGTTTTTCCCAGGATTATACACTGGACCAAAGGCAAAGATGGGAGTTGAATGCATTTTTCCAGAATCTGCCATTGGGATTTACACACATCATCCTCACTAGTAATTTGGCAAGCTGCAGGTTCATTCCCTCTGGTCCTTCTTGTTCCTGTTGTAGCTGTGGGAGAAAGGCCACAGTGAAACTTCCCTGGCTAGTGCTTCATAGCACTAGTTTACTGGCATGACACAAGACTGGGGGATCACTTGAGCTCCATGTTTCTCAGCCAAAGCATGTAGTGGAGGATGGTGCTGGTCAAAAGGTCAGATGAAGGCAAAACGTCTGTTTCCCCTGGCAGGGGGCTATTAGTGTAGGTCTATGGCTGAGAAGGAGGAGAGAAAGCAGAAAATAAGGTGAAGAAAAGAAGTTAGACACACTGGATACAGTCTCATTGGAACTGATGTTAGATGTGTGTCCCATTTTCATTCAAATCGATGGATTCCAAAGAAAGCTACTCCCAGAGTGGAGCCCTTCAAAGCTGAAACACATAAACTTGGGTGAATCACTGAGTTATTAACAAAGGAAACCAGCTTGATTGCTTATTTTTAAACCTGCTTTCCTCAGACTCCTCTGGAAGTGGAATTTCACAGCTCCTGCAGCCCAAGCCTTTGCTCACTGCTGCAGCCACCTGCATAGCACAGCTGTGTAGAAGCACCTCAACCACTTTCCTGTGCTCAGAAGGTGAGACAGAGCTGCATTACCATTCACAGCAATGTATGGGCTATTTTTCACCAGTGCTAAGGCACCTTCCAGCTTGAAGCTGGTGCAATTCCTTTCAAGTGAAGACGAACTGTGGAAAAACTCGCCTTCAATCACTGCTGGGACAAAAACCATGGATTTGTTCAAATAGTTGGGCATAGATTTAGCTCTGGCGTAACAGGGCATGGCTACTGTTCAAGTCACTCAGTTTGGATGCAGGATGCCATCGGTCCTAGAGACTTCAGGTTCAACTCTGCTACTTTGGCCATTGGGATGGGACTGCAAGTTGTGTCTCCTGCGTGTTATCAGTTGCCATGGTGCTTCCCTGTATTATTACCTGTATATTAATGTGTTTTTAATGGGTTGAATTTGAATACCTGATACTTTACTGTAGAGTTTAGACTGTCCTGTAACTGTGTCTAAGACTGCAGGAACTGTCATACTTTCTGCAAACTAAAAAGAGACTGTTTTCTTCCCAGAGCATCTCTAACTGACCATGAGCCAGTTCCTGCTCACTTTCAATTATCACTTGGCTGTTTTAAGCTCAAGTATCTTTATAGAGGCTCAGAATTCCAGGGAATTCCCATGTGGAGCAGAAGTGACAGTCCTGGCACAAATGCTGGTCTCTATGCACAGTGCCAGGAGGGTTTCTCTCTCCAGCTATCGCTTGTTTGTGAAGCTGATGGATGCGGTGTTCTGCTGTTAGAAGAATGCTCTTTTTAAACACAGGATTTTTGTTTTTTTCTTCTCTCGGTCTGTAGCATATGGAGCCATAAAGGGTCAAGCTGCAGCTCGGAGATTATGCCTAGAGGAAGAATATCACTGTCATCCTTCTGTTATCACCCTTCTCCTTTGTGTTTGTTTTTGCTAAATGCTGAGAAGAGAATTCCAGTGCCACAGAACAACTGCCTTTACGAAGCACCTTAATCTTGTAAAGAAGCAGGAGAAGCAGATGTAGAGTCTGATATGCAGTGACTACACCTCTGTGTTCCTGCATTCATGTGCTGGTTTGGAATAGACCTTTGGCTGCTCAGAGAGAGGACTTCAATGTTTCCACCCTGTGAACCCCACAGAGGTGGGATGTCTCTGCCAGACACACTGGTGTGGAAATCAAAGTCTGCTCCCATGAGACTGTCTCTCAAGGAAGGGAGTGGAGCACATGCACTGCAAGGGCTGTTTAATAATAGATCTGAGATGACAGCGCAGGATGTCATGTGGAGGGATCTTCTGCACTAAAGAATGATGGAAAGAGAACCAGCTAAGTCTTTTCCCCACCATCTGTTATTAAAGCATCTCAGATTTTGCCAAGATCCTTCAGTTTTCTACAGAAGCCTCCCCACAATGCTGCTTTTCTTTCCTTGAGGGTGCTGGGGATCCTGCAGGGCTTGAAATCTGTCTGGACCCTTCCGCCTTTGCTCAAGATCATTCAAAATGTACTATAATAGGAGCTTTGTACGAAGCCAGGCTGCTGGTCTTGCTGTCCAAGACACTGAAACATAGCATGTCCTGTGTCACAGGTAAGGGCACTCAGATGTTCAGGGAATGCAAGATATGATTTAAAAAACCCAGATTTGAGTTAACATTTTAGCTGGAAAAATTACCTTTAGTCAATTTTAATGGGCATAAAAGGATCCCCAGGCCATTGAGTCTTGTACATACCATGTTGGTTTCTGAACTGACTTAGGTGTCATGTAATTTCCCTGGGTCAGATGTCACCTTGCCTAGTAACTTTTTCTTCTCAGGAAAAAATACATCTAAATAATGCCATAATACAGGAATGTTGAGCAGCAGAATATGCAAAATAGGAGGAATTACTGAAACCCACCTGGACTGCTTGCCAGGATAGTATTACAGAGCTGGCAATGCAAACAGCTTTGTTGAGTATAGTGACTCGAAATTAACTGAAAGGCATTGGTCACATGAGATTTTAATTAGCCTAATGGCCATGCCTAAAATCTAGTCAGATTTATCAATAAGAAATCCCTTTAGTTGCCTTTATTTTGCAAAGCACTAATGCTAGAAGATCATTCCAAAAGACAGAAGACATTACTCATACAGTATATGTCATTTAAATATAGAAATTGCTCCAGGTCTTCTACAGAGTAAAATTAGCAAGGTTATTTCAGAAGTATTATTTGACCAAGTTATTTCTATTAAGATATATTTTTAAGATCAACAAGCAGTTTAGGCCATACTGCACTTGCAGCAGTGCTTGAAAACCCCTGGGATCATTCCTAGAACTGTTTGCAGGTAGAAAGGACCTGCCTTCTCCTTTTAGGGGTCACTGACTTTGTCTAGTTTTCTTATTTGCTTGTTTTATAAGGCCAGTTCCTTCCTCTACCTCTACTGATGTTCATTATTTTCAAACCTATGAGATATCTATCAATACCACGCTTTCTGGGAACAACATTTCTTCCTTAACACAATAAGGTTTTTCTCTGCCTATCTTTGCTGGTGTTGTATGTTAGTCACATAGTCAGGGAGCTGTGATAAAGAGTACCATAAATTAATAAAGAGCACTGACCAGATTCACTACAGGGTCAAGGCCCCCAGAGACCGCTGGTGCTGGGTTTTGGTAAGATGCTCTGCATTTAAGACTTCATCTAGGATGTCTTCAGCAGCTGAACTTGCGCATGTGGCAGTCACTGGGGCCACAGGTCAGGTTTTCAGCTCTGAAGAAAATCCTGAGTTTTTTTTTTTTTCATTCTAAATGGGAAAAAACCCACAAATTTTCCTGTAAACGTGTTTTGGGATTTTATTTGGCTTGGGAGCATGAAAACGTTTCTTTCCACTAATACTGGATCATGTAGCTCTGATACAGCACTAGCTTTTGTTTCAATAACATGAAAACAGCTGTAGTCTAGTACTTATCCTGTTAGTACAGCTAATATTCTACTATATCAAAGTCCAGGTGAAACAGCTTCGAGCTGTTATGAAGCACAGTATTTTGACACACACAAAAAAGAATGAGTCAAAATGATTCATTTCAGATTTCAAAACTACATCCAAAGCCACTCTTCTTTAAAAGAGCACTTCTAAGGCAGAAACTCTGAAAATGCGTTCACTTCTTTATTGGCATAAAATCATAGCCTTCTTTTGGAAGCACAGCCCAGAGGAAAGGAGCTGTGTTTCCCAAACTCTTTTTCCTCCTACCATGGAGAAAACCAGCCTTGAGCTGAAGAACTCAATAAATTGTGGTTAGGTGATTCAGTAGATGCAGCTCCAGCGCTGTGATGGGGCAGCTGGCCCCAGGGACCCTGCAAACACTGCGTGCCACGGGTGATGCAACACATCATCCCTCACTGTTTCCTCAAGTCTGTGTAATGGAGGTGAGAAGCCTTGGAAAATAATAACGAAGTTTAATCTAATTGAAAAGACTTTCTTTACCTTTGGAAAGGTTCAGGTCCCAGCTCAGCCGATGACCTTCAAGATCTGTGCTGGAAAGTGCAAGAGCACTGATTACATAAATTAGCCTCACCGAATGCAGAATAATCACCACAGTTAATACAGTTCACTAGTTAAATTTACTTTCTTGTATTTCACACAGACCTGTTTACACTTTAAGACCCAATTTGTTCCTGTCTATTAGAATACATATTGATTTTTTTAGTTGTAGAGTGATGCAGAGCCTTTTGCAGGAGTATTTACATCCAAGAACAAGCCCAGCTACCCTGGAAGATGCTTTGTATGGCTGGGCCTGAAAGGCTGAGTTTTATAGTAGTTAATAAAAACCAGAACATGAAAAATGGCATTTAAAGAGCTAGCAGCCAGTCCCTGCACTGATAGTTCATTTTCTAATCATTTCTGTAAGGGATTCATCAAATAGTTCAATATTCCAGAGAAGGATAAGGGGTAATTCGCTGGCTTTGAACCTCTAAAAGTGATGCAGTGATGTGAAAAGGGGTGCATTGAAAGTCAGTGATTTTCAAACTGTAATTTGAGGGATTGCACTCTTACACTGTGCTTGTTCACCATCATTAATTATTAACATTGCCTTCAAATTGGAGATTATGCATTGAAACATACTAAAAAATTCAAGGTTTTTAATCCCCACGTCAGTTCAGAACAGAAGTAATTCTTTGGAAATGCCCAAATCTTATCCAAACTCTTAAAGCGTGTTCTCCAATAGACAGCACACAGTTTACTTTTATGTTGTTTGTTCCTAGTTGACTTGATGATCAAATGTTTGGAAATACCATTGTGATTATTAAAGAGCAGCATCCAACTATGGTGGATTCTTTTGGTGTAATAAAGATTAGGAAGTAAAAAAACACTGCGATGCCATCTGGGCCTATGGAGAGTTTGTTGATCCTGAGTGAAACATGGAAGCCATTGCATTGCTCCTTCTGGCTTTTGCTAGATTTTAGCATTTTTCATGTAGCAAAATTTATGTTTTTTATAATGAATTCATTGAAATAACTATTTGAATCTCTGCACAAGGTGCATTTCAGAGGGGAAAAAACTATGACTGTGAAACTCCCAGCTGAAAAGAACTGAGGGGAGAATAAAATAGGGGAAAATACAGCATTCTGTCACTTGTAAAAATACAAAGTTTTTGGAAATGTAAAGCATTTTGTCTCAATTCTTCCAAACCGCCATTGGAGTCATCATTTGAGAGAACAGCTTTTTTTCTTCTAATACTGACCTGAATTTTTAATGAAAGAAAATCATTACATTGCTGACAGTAAATCAGGGCTTTTCATTCCACAAGTTTCAGGTGTACTTAAACCATTTTTTTCCTTTAATTGTTTCATCTAATGATTATTTTTCTCAGTTTGATTCAACCTGAGTTACTTTGCCCTTGGGAAGAATGCATTAGTCTCCCACTTCCACCCCCAGGGTTTCAGAGAGGGGACATGACAATTGCACTTGGTCTGTGAGGGAAAAGATAAGATGTGACGCTAATTTAGAACCAGAGATCTGACTGAGAATAACAGAGACCACAGACTACATTACAGCAGGCATTACTAGTCCCTCCACTTTTCTCATATTAGCTACTTAATCCTGTGACTATTAATGGCTGTATAATGACATCTCTTTTTAAGCGCTCACTAAGTCACGTTGTGTAGAAGTCATCATGCACCATGCAAAGGTAGGAATAATAAGTGGATTACAGATATTGGGGTATATGTGACTGATTGGCATTCATGTCTCAGCATATGGCACCAAATTCTTCTTTGGAATATAGTAACAGCCTCACTTGACTATATTAGAAGAGACATTTCCATACTTAAGGGCAGTATTCAGCCACACATTACAGTTTCTATGGAAATACAGGGTTTTATTTGCTTAGTATCTGAAATATAATGGCAGACATTGCAAAATCCACACCAGAGGCTTGGTACTATATATGGCACTGTGACTGTGTAATCCCATGCCCTGTGGAAAGCTTTTCTGTGTGATAGAAGGGCTCCCTAGTGTTCACCATTTAATTTAACTCCAGGGAAGCACAGAAGACTAATGAGCCCCTGGACAGCTGAATGTTTACAGTTGCTGTTACACACCTATTCCTTTCCCTGAAATGTAAAGGTTTACATTTGTATGCAAATTCTACTCAAAAGTGTCTTGCAATAGTGCTACTAAAACATGATGATCCTTGTCACAAGTTATCCATCTACAATTTTAACATAGGATGAGATATGGAAAATGAGAAAAAAAAATGAGGAAGAAAGAGGACCAGATAGAAGACATTTTACCTGGTGTGTTTCATAGTCATGTAATCCACGGATATCACACCTCAGAAAAAACCTCATTGTGGTGTGTGACTCAAACCTCTGTATAGAATGACATTGGCAATGACCAAGGCAAAAATTCCTATTGAAATCCACAACACTAATAGGGATTTAAAATAATCCCGTTGCAGAAGATGGCAATTCATTTCCAGAATCAGCAAAGCAACCCATCTTTCTAGAGTGCATAAAAATGTCTGTGTGGGGACAACCCACAGAAGCTGCTTTGCTAAATGAAAAAGGAATTGAAGAAAAAGAAATATTCTGAAGGCTGTAAAAATAAATCCCATGTAGGAAGCTGCACTGACAGAGAAAACAAAGTTGTCACAGATGACTCTACCCCACTATCAACACTAAAAACCACTTGAAAAAAAAGGAAACCACAGCTTAGCTCCCAGCTCTTCTCTGGAAATAGCAGGAGCAGTAAATTTTAATCTTAGCTCTGACTGCAGGGTAGAGAGCAAAAGTAAGAACCCTTCCTAAAGCTGTTACAAAGTTTGCAAAAGCAATAAAGGTGACTAAACTGTGAACGTCCCATATTAGCTGGAAAAACGAACTCAACATCAAAAAACTGGCTAGTTTTCCTTCACAGACATCGCAAGAAGGATTATTTCATGACTTTGATCCTCAGAATTAGCACTCCATATTTTTTTACTCTTTTTGGGGGGGTGGGGATTGATTGTTTTGCTCCAATTCCCTGATGCTGCCAGCAGACTCATTGCCTTGTTCAAAACACCATTGGTTGAGGGGTCACAGGTTCCCTCAGCGCTTGCCAAGACCTACTTCTCAAACAAGAGCTTCACAGATATCATGCGAAGTATTTTTAAGGTTTCACTTGCTATCACCCATCACTTACATCACGCTGTGGTTTGTGGTGTGGCAGGAGTGGCCCCTGTGTCCCCTTCTCTCCCACCTATGTAAAGCAGCTCCCCACAGCACTGCCTGAACTACAGCAACATGATGCAAAAATCATTCTGAATATCAAGTAACTCTGAGAAAAATCCCTTCCTCAATTACTCCAGATGAGAGAAACACATTTCAAAAAGAGGAGGAGGAGTTTGGATAACCTCAGAGGGGTTGGTGCTGGCTTTCTCATGCCCATCACTGATGGAGAGCGTTCCCATAGCAGTCTTGATCCTGCAGATTTTTGCTACAGTTCTGGGGATGAACTACTCACATGACTGAGAACTTGTGAAAGGTTTAAATATAAATCCCTGCATACATGTGCTGATAACACTTAAAATACATCCCCAGAGCTTTATCTGGAGAAAGTCTGAAAAAGCCATCATGTGGTGACAACGTAATGATTGCTTTGGTCTTCATTTCTGCATCCTTAGTCTGCATGGCCAGCTGTGTCTGGAATAGAGCAACATGCACCAGGCCTCAATACAACACAGTTTCTGAGAACATTTCACTCTAAGTAGACACTTAAATCTTACATTAGTATCAGTGGGACATAGGCAGCTGCTTAAACACTTTATTGAACAGGAACAGACTTAAGTAGGCCCTTACATGCTTTGCTCCATCAAGACATAAACTAGCTCTGAAGCAAATCAATGAATTTTCCCTTTCTGTATGCACATGCATAAAACATGCACCCGAGCTGAACGTTAAATCAGAGTGCACTTTCTCCCCCAGTCTAAGTAAATTCTTGTTTGCTCCAGACACGGTTCCTGCCAGATATTTTTCATTTCAGCTCCACTAACAGGCACAGCAGGCTCAGCTTCAGTATTTTTAACAAAGTTATTCTGATGGGCACCATGCAGTATATTCTGTTTACGGCGCACGGAGCAATAGGTATGCAGGGCCATTAACAATGACAAGACCAGTTTGCCATAGTGAGTCTAATAAAATAACACAGGTGGAGAAATGAGAATCATCAATCTGTCTCTAGATCCAGACTCCTATCAGTCTAAAGGAAGGTCTCTGTATTATGAAACTTTCAGAGGAGCACCTAGCTAATAACCATAAATCATCTCGCCCCCCAACTGTTTTTCAGCCTAGCTGTCTGGTGGGTATACACAAAAGCATCTCCTAGCTTTGCTGTGGCTGAGGCTTTGTCAGCATTACCATTATTAAATCCTGTTTTCAGACTTTTATAACTTGCCTGTGAAAATTTACTCCAGGCTCAGAGTTGACATTTAAAGTGTCAGCTAAGAAGAGATTAATTCTTGAAGTGTATTTTTGAATGTGTATGGCTGGGGGTTTTTTAAAGTTGCATGAAAATAAAGGGAATTGGAAGTTGACAGGTTGGGATGCTTTTCCTAGTAAGAAGTATTTTCAGTCCCCTAGGAAATCTTCTAGTTTTGCTTTTATTTAAGGCATAGACTTTGTTCTCACTCCTCAAGGGTTTGACCAAAACCAGCTCATTCACTTCAGATGAGCCATTCTGTGTGGGTAGAAACCACCCTGAGATGGAAACTTTCAGGAGGAAATCATTCACTCCCTCTTGAAAAGGGGAATCACATTCCCTTTTCCTGTACATCACTAATAAAGCCTAGGGGTCAGACACTGCTCCTGCTCCCACAAGTGGTTTACACACTAGTGTCCTTAAATCAAGAAGGTTCCTCTGCAAACTGTGCAGCTTCACCTGATGCTGATGCAGTACTTCGGTGAGACTGTGACACTGTTCCTGGTGACTGCCGCAAGACCAAGGTTTCATCCCTCCCTTATTCACTGGTACCATTCTGTGTCTCTCACTGTCTTTGTGATGCAGCCTGGACTGTCATGACATGCTTGCTGGGTATGTATCTGCTCTCCAACATTATCTTCCTGCCCTAAACTCTTCTCTAATGGGTTTCCTTGGTGTGAATTTAAATCCACCCTGTAGCTGCTCTTTATGGGAATCCCCCTTGCCTCCTAGAGTAGTGTACTCATTTAGTGTCTTATGGTTGCTCAAGAGTGAACTAATTTAGCCAAGGCCAATCTAAATGACAAACTAAGTTTTTCTCTAGTGGGCATTTAAACTTTTAAAAAAGCAGGATGATTGTAAAGACAGTTTCGAGCCAAGTGTCTGGCAGGCATTGCATTTGTCACTGGGGAGACAAGGGCCATCAATCTAACTAAATTGCTGTGTCTATATGAAATACTTGGCAATAATCAGGCAGTGGAAAAAAAAACAGAAAACAATCACAAATTGTAGGCTTTGCACCCCCAGCCTTGCAGGAGTGAAAATGAGACATTTCTTGTTGGCTTTTCCCTCTGCCATTTTGGGCTGTGTGCTCCTGGTACAGTCTGACATTTGCTACCCCCAGCAGCAGCATGAGCCTGCACAGAGGTGAGGAGCACCACTCCTGACCAGCCAGCTGCAAGGGAGCCAGGAGGGACCTTGCAGAGCCCATCACAGACAACATCACTTGGGAGCAGCTCAGTAGCCACAAGGGCCAGAAGACCACTTGCAAAACTGTCTCAGAACCCCCCCAGAGGCAGTTCTGCTCCAGAGAACTTCCTAACAGGAGAGGGACTCTGTTAGATAAGACTGAGGAGCTAATCCAGGTTTCCTGAGCTGCCGCTACAAATAGCTCTCAGCAGTGTGTCTTAGAGGTCGTAAGAAAGCAGCAGCTCTCTGCCTCCCTCTTCCAAGCGAGCTTTCTTTATAAAACTGCCAGCCAAAACAGCTTCAGTGATGCTGCCCTGCTGCCTGCCCCTGGCAGAGGCTTTCCCATGATGGGGAGCTTGGTGTGCTCACCTCTGCACCAGAACTAGCGTGCACAAGCCATGTTATCAGTAGCCTGATTGCATCCCACTGGTTTACATCAGTGCCCAGCACCTTCCTCTGCTCCAATGGATGCTGTGCATGAAGCAGCTCATGAAATATGCTTTCTGCAAAATGCCCCTGTACCAGGGAACATGCACCCAGGGCACCCAGGCACCCTTCAGCCAAAACAGCCACATCAAATGCAGCCAGATATTTTGGCAAAGCCTGTTTGTAACAAGGTTTTCATATGCATCTTTCAGTAACCCAGTGATAGATTGTTTTGCAATAGCAATGTACTCACTCTGTTCGTATTTACTGGTCAGCCTGCTCCCAGTGGGATCAGAACAGCCCTGTCTCTAATGTGGAGTGGCTGCAGAGTTCTGTGGGAGTCTGCTACACTGTGTCTCCCTCCAAATTAGGTTTTATTGATGGAGGATGGCTCCTGATTGCTTTTGCTTCTTATTCCCTTGTCTAGCTGAATATTGGAATGCAATTTCATTTCAGGCAGGCTTGCTCGGCTTATACACATTTGCATTCTCTTCCCACCCTGTCCCAAGTACTCAGGCTGATTAGATTAGGGTTACTTTGCTCATTATTCAGAGAAATCCAGCCTTTGTCCAGCCTTCTGCTTCCTCTGTATGTCCCATCCCTATCCTCTCCCTCAAACTGCCAATGTGATTTGTAAGTGATATCAATAGTTTCCTTATACCATTTCTGTCTTACTTTGTAAATCATATTCCCTTTGTGGCACACTGTCAAACGCCTCCCTGAAATCATGATAGATGATGTCCTCTATTACATACTTATCTAGCAATGCCCCGACGTACTCAGAGAATTCAAACACATTTGTCAGGCAGAAGCCTTCCCGCATGAATGCAGCAGTCACTCAGAAAGTCCTGGTGATATCTGCTCCAAGCTTGGAGGGCATCAGTTCTGCTGCAGATTTGCTCTGCTTTTGGTGTGTTATGTATCATTTCATGGTTTTTTAGACAGTGACAAAACAAACGAGGAGAGGTACTTGGAGGGCCAGAATGTTTTAAAAAGAAAATAAGGACAAATCCAAGCTTGCCAAGTGCTGCTTTTCCTATTCCTGGCAGGGACAATTTACCATTCCTGTCTCCCAAACTGTCCTTTTCATCTAGAAGACTTGTATGAGTACATCTTGCCAGCACTTGTGGCAATGTGTTCCCCAGAAAGTGTGCATCACCTGCAGGATATGTCAGCATTTTGGTGTAGAAAGGCACATCTTTAGGTGGATGGGTCCCCTGCAGTGCTCTGGGCTGGACCTTAGGGCCCCAGGAGATCCTGATGCCAAGAAGCCTCATGGAAAACCAGCAGGGAAATGGTTAAGAAAAAGCATCTCCAAGATGACAAACAGCAGAGCTGGAAAGCCTCAAAAGCCCTGCAATATGTAGGCTGGCATATGCTGGCTCCTCGTATGGTTGGTTAGGTTACACTGTGAGTGATGATGAAGCATGTAGAAGTCACTGTAGACATTAGAAGTGCCATCTGCATCCTCGTGCGACAACTGTCCCTTGTCAGAGCCTGTCCCACGTGTACTTCCTGAAACTACCCATGTCACTTATGTAGTTGTTGCTCCCTGGAAACACTTACCCTAAATGTTCTGGAAATTTGAGCAGAATTTTAGTCATGCACTGGTTTTCTTCTCGTTTTCCCTCTTAGAGGAAGATTTGACCCACTTTCAGATATCATTTGGATTCAGGATATTGCAAATCCTTAAGAAACAACTTCTAGTGCACCGTTTCCTACCTGCCAGACCCATTTTCATTTCATCAGCAGGTTAGTAAACCAACTGATTAGGTAGAAGGAGGTCAAAGAAAATCAAAGCACCATATTCAGTGTAGATTCCTCAGAGACCTCTGCTGATGAGCAGCAGGAGAAAGGACTGATTGTGTCCATCCCTCTGAAGAGAGGAACTGCAGCAGCTACTTCCCTCCCAGCAGTGGGAGCAGGGCACAGCGGAGACTGCTTGACTCAGAGAGGTGTCCTCCAGGATGGCTTTTGGTGGCGAACAGGTTCCATATCACTTCTCAGTGCAAGCTGCTCCTGCAGACAGGTTGACCACCTAGATATTCCTGGAGGACAAAAGAGGGGGGGGGGGATTAGTGCTTCCCCTCCCTGATGGGTCCTGTTGCCTACTGCAAGCACAAGGCAGAAGAGACACAGGGTAATGCAGACACACCAACTGCCTGTCACACCCTAGATGATCTTTATTTGAAACAAATAAATACATACCGGTGTTCTCTATCCTGTAATTGTGCTGCCCACATCCATGGTGCTTACAGGAACTTCCCAAAGGAGCCCTTATCATGCAGCTCAGTGTGCCTGAAAGAGTATCAGACAGATAGATCAAGGACATGGCCAACTCGCAAGCTATCTATTATTTTTTATGTATGCTTTACCTGGTTTTTGTCCAAAGTAATGAAGACAAAAATAACGTAAGGCCTGGACTGCCTACACTACAGAGAATTCCAGATCAAACCTGCATTGGCCTCCCTATAAATAGCTGCTCTAAGAGCAGGCCAGCAGGTTACGGTGGCACCCTGCTAAGGCTGGCACATGAGTTCAAAACTATCTGATATCTTTTGATCTGAACTGAATTATCCTTAGTGAGAGCTGCAAGGAGGAAAAAAAGGAAAGTGCTTTCTGAGAATGCTCCTCTGTGAACCCCTGTATAAGTCCTACGTGGGGGCCAGCCCAAGGACAGCATCCCATTGATGGGGCATAGACAGATGCTCTGGCTCTGCTCTCTGGGGAAGGCGCTTGAGCCCTGCACAGCTCAGACACTGCTGTCTGCTTGCTGCCCGATGGACTGTCTTTTCCGTATGCTTCACAGACATCCTAGGTAGACGCAAATTAATGTATGGAATGGGTAGACTCACAAAGCTTCTGGGAGCAGTTGGTTTGGGAACAGAAGAGTATTTTAATGACAGATTACAAATTGGATTTTAATGTCAAACAAATGGTGAGTGCTGTCGCTGCATCAGCAATCTCACAAACAGGCTCTTGACCCTACAAATAAATTCTGGTCAATCCTCTGCATTAAGCCAGCTTGTCATCAAGAAGCAACTCTGTGTTTTATACCCCCTCCCCATAGATATGCCTTTTTGGCACAGCATCTCTGTGGTGCATCTGGATGGATGTCACACTCCTCTGATGGACAGGGTATCCTCCGATCAGCGCACATATCGCTTAAGCTCTGATCAAGTGACAGAAGCAGTAAGAGCAATTAAACAAAGAGTTCTAAAGGGAAATCTCATCTCTCTTCTAAATGCTGATGGATGTCAGTGAAGGGTATGTGGAAGAGAATATTCAAGTGAGCTCCCTATGCTGTGTCTACCACTATGAACAGTTTTATGTTCATGGAAAGTTTAACTAATATAAGCAAAACACGGAGCTTAGTGGGACCAACCAACAAAACCAAACATGTCTCCAACTTTTCACTAGTTCCAGCAAAAAGGTTTAATCTTCTATTCTTTCCATGTCCAATTGATTTCCTTTCCTCTGGTATCTGTCTCTAGTACCTCTAGGGAAAAGCAATAACAGGAAACAGTTTCATTACCTGTATCCAGTGCAATACTGAGACTGGATTTTCAAAAGCACTTGTTGGCTCAGGGCAGGGGTTTTTCTGAAATCATTTGGGTGTAGGATTTTAGAATTGGACTTTCTATGTAAAAAGTTATTTACCTCTTTCTGGACAAAAGAAATTTGCTCACAAATTTGTTAAAGCTTACAAAATATCTTTTCATTTTAAGTCAACAGTTGGTAGGATATAAAGTGATACCGTCCCACCTTTGGATCAAAGGCCTGAACAGACACTTTAGTGACATCCCAGTTTCTGTCATTTCATTCTAGTGACCTTGTGGAAGTCAAATGCAAAACTCCCTGTTTCCTCTAAGAAAAATTCCCAGCTGTTTATTCTCTGATGGCTGAGTAACAATTGAAGAAAGCCATGGTAAGAAGGACATTGAAGGTATGGTTGCAGGAGAAAGACTGAGCTAAGCAAGGCACTGGGATAAAGATGATGTTCAGGTGCAAAATTAATGGCAAAGCTGATTAGTTACAGAGGAAGTTTGTGTAAGCACTAACAAGCAATGAAAATAAGTTCAGAATGTGAAATGTAGAGAGCCTACTTCCAAATTGGAGTGAAGATACTACCTTCAAAGTAAGCAAAGGCAACACAGTCTTACACCCATATAGAAACCTCAGTATCAGAAATGGTTCATGTTCAAAGAAAAGCAAAGATGAAAACAAAAAGCATGGGGTCTAACAGAAGAAGACAATGTGAAGTGTCAGATGAGGTGTTCAACAGAACTGCAACACACATCAGAAAGCTCGTTGCATGAGGAATTAGCCCGCTTAAAGTCAACCAGATTGAAGAATCCCAAATTGCTAGGGCTGGGTTTGGTGATAGGATATCTTAAATGAGTCAGCGAGGCTGTATATCACCTTAACAACTGTATTTGTTTAGCAGAAATCTCGGAGACTTGCTGAGGAGAGCCAAGATGTGTATAACATAACTGTGTTGGTGTCAGATCAAAACAAATGCAGCTTGTTTCTTCTTTGTCCTGATCTCGCACACACTTCAGTGATTCATCACAAACCCTCCAGGCAGCTACAAAATATGAAACTTTAAACAATTTTCACTGTCACTGCTGCCATTAGGATAGAAAATTTAAAGCAAAGGTTAGTCATTAATTCAGACATGGTCAATAGCCTGCCGGGTGCATGGTGCAGCGCAGGGACCATATGCTGAGGTTCCCTGAGACAAGGTGTTTCCACTGTGTTTCCCAGTTTCAGAAAAATCTAACAAGGGCCATCATGCACAGGATTTGGGAGAGCAAAGGTGAGTTCACCTGTCTGAGCTTAGGTGCCTCTCACATGTGGGTTGTGGCCTGGGATGCTGAAGTGGATTCAGCAGGCATGAAAGCGGAATTTATTCTAAGTGAACAAAATGGAGCAATGATGCTAAAAAAAATATCCTAGGCAAAGTGAACATTTTGGAAACAGCAGATTTCACTCAGCTTCGACAATCTGCTCTTTCGTTCTTCTTCTTGGAACAATTGACATTCAACACCCAGCAAAGCCATCATCCTTGTCTCCCAGTCACTGTTTCCAGGTGTTCATCTCACCACAATGCCTTGTCCCCCTTTTCCATGTGGCCCCAAGCCATCAGCAAGTTTTCAGCCAACTTTAGTAGTTTTCCATTGCTTTCTTCATTGCTTCTTTAACTCCAAAGCTTTCCCTACCTCCTTGCAAACTTTCATTCTGGGAAACAACTGTTTCTGGTATGGCTCACTCTGCAAATAATGTACCTGCTTTCTGCCACCCTGACTCAGCCATGCCGCTGCAGGATTGCGATACCAGCCCCTAGCAGGCAGTGATGGAGAGGCTGATGCCAGCTTCCCTGTGGTCCTTGAGATGGCTCTGGGCCTGCGACACGAAGAGTTATTCAGAGAGTCCATGGAGCTCATCCCTCGTGCACGTCGCCAGAGTTTATTCTTCCTCAAGTACTCTCTCCTTGTGACATACTACAACAAATTGGTGCTGAATAGCAAGTGCACCAAGTTTAAATAACCATAGAACAGCTCATAACAATTTAAACCAAATCATAAGCTGGTGATGGGGCAGCTGTGACTGGATTTAATACCTCAGCCCAAGAAAGCTAATTTATAATTGTATGTCTAAGGCACCCATATGGCTGGGTTTTCTACAGCAGCTGAACATGCTGCTATCTCGATGTCTGCTCAGAGCACCTCTGCACCCTGGTTTTGGGCTGGCATCCCCATTTTATGAAAGCTGCTCCCAGCCCAGCCTGCTGATACCAAGAAAATCTCCTTGAGCCAATTGCAGTCATTGACTGAGACTATTGGGAAGGCAGCAGTGCAAGTGGAAAGCTGCAGGGAGATGTTGCTGGGTAGCAATGCCATTTCTGCACTTCTCTGTACTCAGGAGTGGGAAGCCAGGATGCAGGTGAGGTGGCAGAGGCAATAGCAGGAGCACGTGCATGGAAGCTGCCCCAACCCACAACCTTCCTCAGCTCCCTGAGGCCAATGCATTTCTGGTCACTCTGCTCTCTAGCGGAGACCAGATCCAGCCCCTAGGGAAAGGGCACTTGCACCCAGGCAAGGTTCTCACTGTCTTATGGGAGTGACACCCAGCCTCAGAGGGTTCAGGCCAGCAAAACATCTAAAGCCATTTCAGAAAATTATACAATTTGTATCATAGAACCATAGGATGGTTTGGGCTGGAAAGAACCTGAAATCTCAGTCACTTCCACCTCCTCGCCACAGGCAGGGACACCTTCCACTAGAGCAGCTTGCTCCAAGCCACGTCCAACCTGGCCTTGAACACTGCCAGGGATGGGGCAGCCACAGCTTCTCTGAGTACCCTGTGCCAGTGCCTCAGCTCCCTCATAGGGAAGAACTTCTTACTAATGTCTAATCTAAATCCCCACTCTTTCACTTTAAAGCCATTCCCCCTTGTCCTGTGCCTGCAGGCCCTTGTAAAAAATCCCTCTCCAGATTTGTTGTGGGTCCCTTTAGGTATCGGAAGATTGTATCGGAGGTCTCCCCAGAGCCTGCTCTTCTCCAGGCTGAGCAAGGCCAACTCCCTCATCCTGTCTTCAAATGAGACTTACAGAAGGGTAGATTTTTAAGCATTCTCGGATGCATGGTCATACTGTGTGCAGCAGCAGAAGCCCTGGGGTCCCAGAACCCTGGTCTCAAACATGAGCTTCCTTCCCATTAGGAGAATTAATCCAGGAAATTGCCATTTCTATGCATTCCTTGTTTCTGTTTTTCAGTTGCTCATGAGAAGCACTCTAAGGTCATACCTAAAATGTCAAAGGACATAGTCAACAAATTGAGGTTTTGTCAGAGTAATGGGCTAGTCTTTAAGGTCTTAGTTACATTAAATGGGTTAACAGCATGATTTATGAAAGTCTTTAATCCCCCTTTATCTTGTGACATAAATCATAAGCCCCTTTACAGTAGGTCCTACTTCTTTTATATTTGGAAGGCACCAAAGAAATTTTAATAGGGACATGACTAATCATTCGTTAATCACTTATCTCTTGCCAAATTCCTGGTGACACAGCAAGAGTTATAAACATCTGTGCCCCATGAATACCCCTACTCAATGAGTCTTCTAAATGATTATATTTAACTTTTTCTGAACACATTATACAAGATTTCCATAGGGGAATAAAAACACACCTAACAGTCTGTGAAGCAAGGCAGCTCACTTGCAAACGTGCTACACGGAAGAGGATGCAGGAGGATGAGGAAAAGAAGAAAGGAATTATTCAAGGAGTCTGTTTTGCCCACTTTGACTACTGAGGCTTTACAAGCCACAGAATAGTCTAATAGCCTGACCCCAAACTGAGTCTGGTTTGATAGCAGGATACCTAAAGGAATTTGGATACTTAAACAGCATGGATTTCAGGGGGATTTGAGTATCCAAGGGCACAGAGAGCCCGCATCCAAAGTGCAGAGACCCCACTGCACATCTGTATCCCCACGTGGCAGCCCAGCCCTGTGCAAGGGGGTGCCCAGTGAGGGTCTTAGTGGTGCCCCTCGAGCTCCCAAGCAGACACATATCCTTACTTGTGGGTCTCATGGGCTGCATGGCCATGCAAGCAGTATGCAACTGCCATGGGGAGATGCATGGGGAACCATCACAAACCTGTCCACTTCTTCATATGCAAAACTTGGTTATTTGTGTCATCTACCAAACAAAATTCATGACAAATCATCTTTGCCTGAGGAGGGCAAGGGCGAGTAACATTTATTCTTTTGGGTTTGATGTTTGGAGATTGTTGATTCCCTTAGGGTAAGTCACAGCAGGAACCCAGACCAAGAAAGAGAGAACTCAGACTGTTGATTCAGTAGGTTTCATGTCATTTTTTTCCAAGTTAAACAGAATGTTTTCTTTGGAAGCTCTACTCCTTTTATACTGAATAACGACTTAAAAACGCTGCATTCTTCCAAGGAAAGTGGTATTGACAGCTCTATTTTAAGCTTCAGACCAACAACAAGTAGGAACCTATGAGCAAGGTAAACCTTCATAGTGAAGTTAAACCACACTACTCAAGCCTGTCAGCTCAGATCAGAAGAGCCCAAGATTTTAGAGGGATATTAACTAGATAGTAAATAAAATTCTTTAAGTTTCATGTAAAGCACTATTTCATTCTAACTTTCTAAGTGAGATATCCTATACATGATGGTATGACAGGAATGGAATGGCAGAGGGCAAACAAACCATTTTTCATTTCTAATTAATCAAAAAGAGAGGAGTGGGTAACTGAGAGTCCCATATGCAGCTGGCACAAGCCCCACTGACTCTAAGTTGAAAGGACACACATGGGGTCAATTGCCCATGGGAGAAAGACCCTTACAGACCATTTCTAGATAATTCCACATGTATTTACAAAGATGCTGTAATGCTCTATTTTATTAGTAGTGTTTGCATCTTGCAGCCCAAGCTCCTTCAAATCTAACTGCAGAAATGAGTACTTGCAGTGCATAATGACTTTGACTGTTTCCATCATGAAGCAAGGGCATCAGCAGCACTATTAAACAAAATTGCTTCCAGAATTGCCACTTTAAATTTGTGATAAACTATCAGAACTGAAAAGATCATTTAGAAGAAAAACACATACCTGGCTTTTGCCAAGTCAAGTAATGAAATGAAAATTTGAGGCTGGGCAGCATTCCCAAGGAGGGGTAGAAAAGAGTTCAGGCCTTGCCTACAGCTTAGGAAAAGAGAAAGGACAAAGGTGATGTCTCTCCACTGTTATGCTAAAGAATACACAACAGTTGGGGTTTAAAAGTTGTTTATTGGAGTGCTAAAAGATGGTCTGTGAAGCTTCATGAAGGACATGATGATGGTGGTGGTTGTAGTTCTGGAGGAAAGTCAGAGATCCCTCAAGCCCTGGCGCTTGCCCTGCTCTGCTGGGATTTAATCCATGGTCCCAGCCGCTGCCCCGTTCATCACTGCATCACCATTGACCAAACACCCCACATTGGCCATCAAACATCCTGCCTCCCTGTATTTCTGCCTTCTCCCATTGAAGCTGCAGTGGGCTTTCTACCCCTGGGAATATTATGCCAGCTGAGTCATTCCATGAGTTACTGCAGGAAATATAAGCCGTGCGCCAGCTCTCCCCTGGCACAGTGTGGGAGCTCTTGATCAAGTGCAGTACACTGCACATCATACACAACAGCCAGTCACTGTGGGGTTATTTGCTGCCAAATGGCTGTGGTCTTGCAACTTAATTTAAAATAGGTTAAAAATTCATGTGTCCACAGATGCTAAATGAGACAAATGATACAGATTTGACATGCCTGCATGCTCCTGGCAGGGGCCTTGCACTGTCAGGTCATGTTCATTAGCTGAAGTCCAAAGACTTGATGTTTAAACATAAATAAGGATAAATAAATGATAAATAGGAGGTAAGCACATTTTGTTAACTTCTAATATATCTGGATTTGTGTTTGTATTGCCCCTGGTGTTATCTTTTGTTAGCCAGCATGTCACAAGTGAAGAGATGGCACAGGCCAAATAATCTTTTTCAATAGGAAGTGTGTGCTGCTGGCTGAAATCCTGCTGCTCATATGGGCAGACTGAACATGCATTGCTCTTGCTAGGACACCTGTGGAGCAGTGAAGAAGACAAGCAGAGACGGGCTGATCTGATTTCTCCAATGTTTGGTTTCAGTTTGATTCTATTTCTCCGATGTTCCATTTCAAACCTTCTCCGTCAATCACTGAGTTTCCATTTCAGTTTCTGTAATGTATCTTTGGTTCTTCCCCTCCTATTTCCCCAGAAATTCTGCCCTCCTGTTATTGTCTGGAAGTGGATATTTTGTGCATTGCTACATTAATATTTACAGGCAGCATTCAGACCTCCCAGATCTCACCCATGCCACATCCATGGATCAGACCAGTCCAAGCCCAGGCCCCATCCCATCACAGTGACCTCTCCTGCAGCTTGGCTCAAGGGGTTTGAGACTCCAGCTGGTCTGGGAAAGCAGTTGTGCCCATTTCCAACCTAACTCTGACTGACTTTGAGTTTCTTCTATGCTGATTGATAACATAAATCCAAAAGTGCCTGGTCTTGGAAAGTAGTAAGACAGGTTTGTAATGCTTAGAGAAACAAGCATCTGTTTAGGTAACTACAGACAGATTTCTCCTAAAATTAAGTCTTACAAGTGTTTGTTGGAAGCTTGTTAGAGCCGTTCTGGGCCATGCCAACTCCCACTGCTGCCAGGGAAGGTCTTTACGTTGACTTGAGCAGGCACTGGATGAGACTAACATTGCTGCTGTTAGCATACTCAAATACAACAATGCAAATATTGCCCAAGCAACAGAAACGATAAACCCTCACTGAGCAACACAGCAGATGTGAGTGGGGCTGCATTTATCCCTCTTTTGTCCTGGGGGAGGCAGGGTTATGACCATGCTGACAAGGTGTTGGGAGTGATTTGGTGATGGGGGAGCTCACAAAGTTTTCTGAAAGAAGAATAATCAGTTTTAAGCCACTGCTTTGGAGCTTTGCATCCGATGTTGGTAGAAAGGACACCTGTCGGCTGCTGTGGCAGTCAAACCAATCACTCCCTCTCATTCTGGTTATGAAAAAGTAGGGAGGGAGACCTTGAGCTTGGGAATGGCAAGTATTGCCTCGTCATTCTGCTGTCTCTCGATCTCTGCTCCCCTTGCATGCAGTACTTTTTAAAAGGGGGGATTACAGAATAGTCCTAGGGGATAATTCAAATAATTATTGGAAAGCACATCAAGACAAGTTGATGATTAAAGTGAAACAAGTGCTGTCACATAAAGGGAGCGCCTAAATGCAGCATGATAAGGGCAGTTATCCCTGACCTATTTAAACATTTCTGGCCTTGGGCAGCAGAGCTTCAGAAGAAATGAAATGCATAACAATACCCAAATGAGCTTCACCTCTGCAGTGCTAAATGTGTTTCAGAGCTGGAATTGTATTGATTTTAATTCTAGTATAATCACATTATCTCAAGTGTATGGTATATTGAAAAGGGAAAAAATCCAACAACTCCATTATATATACCAGCAAAGCATATGTTAGGATTAAAATCTACATATATAGAGATAGAAATCACTGCATTACTGGTATTTCTCTGAATTTTATCTTTTCTACCTTACTCTTGAGACACAGCAGCTTACGAATACATTGCATTTCCTGAGTAAGTCTAATGATTAACATCCCAGCTCAGATGAAAGGGAAAAAATAAATACAAGGATAATATGAAATTCAGCCCAACAGTGCAGATGTTCTGGGTCTGAAGCAAGTGGAGCTCCTGCACCTCTCAGCAGCTGTGGCATCCTCAGAACTGGGGACACAACAAGCAGCACACTGACCTTTCCATGCAGATTTAGAAGGATATTTTTAAAACCTGATGTCTAAATTTTAGATGCCGATGCATCTGAATGCTAAATAATAATAAGGGATGCAAATAGCAGTAAGAACAGCAGATTTTCCCCAGCTGACTGATTACAGCCCCCAAAATCAGTGTGCTTAAATACTGTATATTCATCATGGCAGATATTTTAGCATGTGGCTACATGATTATCATATAGCCATGTCTGTGGCTCCAGTCTAAATGTCAAACAGATCTGGGGCATTCCCATGTTGACCACAGTGTATAAGTGAAGGTCTTTAAAGGGAAGGTGCTTAAAATATATATTCAATGTAAATTAAAGGGTGAGGGTATGTGTTGTGTTATGTTGTGTTATCCCCCTGTGCTTGGAACCCTGACACATCACACCTTACCCGACAACTTGAGACACAGCAACTGCCGGTGTGCTTTTAGTTCAGAGAAATTATGAAATGAAAAGACATTATCATAACCTCTGTGGAAGAAGTCTAACACTGACTGTGTGTGTTTTAAATTGTACATTTTTGGAAGTCTCATCATGCTTCAGCTAAGTGCCCTGAAACAGAGCAGGTACTTACTCAGAATGGGATAAACCACAATATTGAATAAAGGCTAAGATTTAGGGAAACCATCTCCCTTTGGGCTGTACCACAGTCATCCCACTGATGAGGAACTGCTCACAGCTGCAGAATGACTTCTGCTCCTGTGCTGGGATTTCGATCTGGCCATGCACCTCTGCAGGGCACGGGTGAGTCACTCCTGGTGTCACTAACAGAAAGGGTGTTTCTTTATGTAACCTACTGGCAAGTGTAAGAGAAATCTTGTTTGAGTTTTCATATCTGAGTTTTCAAATTTCAAAGTTAGAGCTGAGCATGAATTATGTATTTCAATTATACATATATTCCCTGGAAAGAGGGAGGTCTTCAAAAATGAAACTGTTCATGGCCATGGACTAATTTTGCTGGATTCCTTACTTCAAAGTAGAGGAAACCATCTCTGAAACTATCCAAGTGTTTTGGTACTGATGTTTATCACCTAGTAAAAAAATCCTGCACTTCATCTTCCAAGTAAAATTAATGTCAACTGTAAAGCTGGTTATAGAAATAGAAATTTTAATAACTGTTGATACTGAGATAGAATGCTTTCAATACTCTGAATAGTCAAAATTGTTTGCCTAGTTTCACCCATAATTGTGTCTAGATTTTGACACTTAGTCCCAAGGTTTGCAATGATATGTATATATATTTATGTAAAGTTATGAATATAAAAATATGTATGTATTTGTGTGCCTGCATGCATTAGGTGAGCTCTTAGGCAGAAGCTCTTCCCTGTAAGGGTGCTGAGGCACTGGCACAGGGTGCCCAGAGAAGCTGTGGCTGCCCCATCCCTGGCAGTGTTCAAGGCCAGGTTGGACACAGGGGCTTGGAGCAAGCTGCTCTAGTGGAAGGTGTCCCTGCCTGTGGCAGGGGGTTGGAACTGGATGAGCTTTAAGGTGCCTTCCAACACAACCCATGCTGTGATTCTATGATTCCATGATACATATTTAACTGCTCTTCAAGCAAATGTAGTCTCCTGAAGAAACACCTGGATGTGAATTCGGATCCTGATACCATGCCCACATCTTACAGGGTACAGTTGTAAAGACAAAGTGATGATTGTCACGGCTGCTCCCCCTGAAGATGCTCTGTTCAGAGCAGACAGGATATGGGCTCCAGGCCAGGACTGGCATACAGAAGCTCCCAGACATTTAACTGAGCACACAGTCACTGAGGTATCTGCAGGAAATAAAATGCAATTGAAACAATGCATTTGTTAAATAAAAATGCCAACATCTAATGAGCCTCATCTTTTTCTGTGAGATAGGATTGGAGGAGCACGAGCAGTGTGTTTATCATGCTGAAGGCATTGCAGGCTTTGACAGGAATGGAAATGAGAGGAAGGGAGGAAAAAGGATGAAAGTAGGGGAACAATATTCAGAATAGGGTACAGTTTGCCAGCTTCCTCCGAGGGTAACAGGGGAAGAGAGAGATTTTCATTAATAGATAACTGGCATTCCTCTACTTTTCAATTTTAACAAACCTTCTAATGATAATTACAGATTTTCTGTATTTATAGAGACCCAGTGCATGTGTAGACAATAGCGTCATCTACCCGGTCCTTTCTTCTGCCGCTATACAAATTCAGCCATTATCTTTCATGCCCTTCATTAAAATATGAAAGGAGATAAGCAATATATAACTATGTCATTTCCCAGTAGTAGGAGGGGAGGATCAGAATTAACTCTGGCTAAGGAAAGCCAAAAGAAAATGTGAAGAAAGAGTTAGAAACAAAGGTAGGCAGAGCTGTGCTCGCACAAATTCCTGCTGTCAGCACTGGCTAATGCTTACGGGAATGATCAAAGGTGGAAAAAATTGAGAGAGGACTATAAACCCACAAGGTTAATGCTCCAGAGAAGGAGACATACAGCCCACAAGGGTCTTGCCTGCACTGGCCATGCCTAGTCAGGCAGAAGTCCCATATAATCCTTTTCCTTGCCCTTCTTCAACAAACACTCACTTTCGTGGGACAAAAACCTGAACATTTTAAAACTCCTGTGCTCAGCAGAATTAGCCAAGTGCCTTCTGTTTGGATTTATGGAGTAAAAAGGGGCACAAATTCTGGATTTCAGCCCAAAGAACCATAGCAATTCCCATCATAGCACACACAGCAGATGCCTGAGCCAAATCATGCTTTGAAGAAGTGCACATTTCTGGCTGTATCTAAATTCTTTTTGGACTTTCATTAAGAGAGATTTAAAACCCCACACTTCTCCCCATTCATACAGAATTTCCTTTAGTGGCCTGACATTGGTGAGATTAAAAATAAACCTTAAGAAAATTGATTTTAAAGAATTTCTCCCAAGAATTTGAGTCCTTATGGGCTTTCAGATGCACAAAATCAGTAGGAGTTGTAGACCAGGGTCTTGTGCCTGAAGTATGTCTCAGTCTTTTATCTGTATCAGCATACCAGTGAATTTCCTGTGGATCCCAAACATGCTGCCCACAGCTTGGGTTCTTGGCTGTCTCAGGGTTGTAAACCAGAGCAGTCATCATTAAAAGGCACTTTAATCTTGGCTGTAATTTTTATACTGCAATAAGCATTCGGGTGATCAATTTGCACTAAAATAAGTCATCCAAAATATGGCACCTGCAGTCTTGGAGCTGGATGGGAAATTCACTGTAGCAAATGAGCACTGCAAGGAACATGTCTGGGGAGGTTGTTCCTTCCCCCAGTTACCATAAGGGCCTACTGGCATTTCTCTTGTGCTTTTACTTTCTTATTGCCTGTTACAAAACTATGACCATCTCCAAATCTTCCCTTTTCTGTTTACCTAAGCAGAAATCACGGTTCTGGGGAGAAGGCACCCAAAAAATGTTACTATAGCATTTGAAACATCAAATACGTTGCTTGCTGAGAAAATAAAGGGAGATAGTGTACCATCAATTTCTATGTGCTTATAGACTATCTTTAGTATTTTTCAGTAGCAGGGAAGGATAAGAGGCATTTTCTCTCTCTGGAAAGTAGTAATATGAATAAATTCATACAGGTGATGTCCTATAGCATTGAAATTGCTTTTCTAGCTCTGATGTGTAAATATTTTCACGTTCCCTCAGTGATCCCAGCCATGGATGGTTGTTTCTTTTGGACTGCTGAATGTTTATTGATGACATCTTAGGAAGCAGATGCACTGGATGATAAGAATAACCCCTTTATTGGGAGGTGGAGGTGGAATAGGAGCCAGAAGCAGAACTGTCCTGTTTTGCTGATGAGCTTCTAGATTCTGATGGTGACAAATCCACTGCAGCAGAGCTGAGGCAGAGCCTCACATCCTTCAGAAGCACTGTAGAGACTGCTTTGCAGTCAGTCATCGTGTGCCAAACTCCAGTACTGTTGTTCATCACCTGCCCTTCAACAAGGTTATCTAATGATAGTGCTTTTATTGATACTCCTAATGGTCACAGAAGAGGATGTTTGGTGGCAATTCTTCAAGAATCAGTTAAAAATAAGATCAGTGCTACAAGGCTGGGCAGGGAGGCTATAAGGGATCTTACAGAGAATTACTAATCCATGTCTGAATTCCATTTCTCAACCTTTGGTGACTGAAATGTTGCTCCTTTCTCATGAATTTATAAACACCATCACAGTGAAATATTTTATATTCAAGTTAAGGATGTTATGGGACAAGGGGGAACTTGGGCTGCAGAAATGACCTTGCATTTTCTGCAAATCATAAGCACTTCCAGAATTATTTTCCTGTTTCACTTTGCCTTTCTTGAAAGCTGTGAGTGTTTTCAAGCTAGCTGGCATTTTATATAGCACTTTTTATACAGTTCTTGTCCACTTTGTCATTCTTCAGTTTGCATTTTAATGGCATTACCAGAGGAGGCTATTTAAAATGAAAAGTAACTCATGTTATTTCTTCACCAAGATAAAAGCGTTAAAGGAACCTGAGCACAGAAAGCAAATGCGTTATTAAGGGATGACATTTCTGAGCAGTGAATGATCATTGCGGCTGTGGTTTACTGTTAACAGAGGAAAGCCATAGTTGTCCGTTCACTATTGCTGAAGCCTTTTCGGACCACTTATCATAGTCCATATGGGAAGGGGAACCTTCCTTTGTTCCTTGGCTTCTTCCAGCCCTGCGACAGCACTTGTGGCAAACACAGAGCAGAGCACTGCAGGGGAGGTGGACACCAGGTGCCTAGGCAGGTATGCCTGTTGGAATGTCCAGTTCACATCACAGTTGTTGGTTGATGACTTTGTTTTGTATTAGTTTCAAGATACGAAAAACTGTGTTTCCTGTAGTGGTTTTGTATGGGATGCACTGTGGTACCCTGGACTGAGAGCAAAGGTCTGGGTAACAGGGAATAGCCCAATGTGAAGGGATTGTAAATGCTGAGAAGGATGGAATGTTTTTCAAGGGCACGAGTGTGTCACAATGAAAAACTGCTCCTGAGGCTGCCAGGGGCAAGGTGGAGGCAGCAGCACTCATTTCCCTTCCTGTATTGCTGGTCTGAGTCTGAACAACCTCAGGCAGGAGATTTCAGCATTTGCTTTCTGCTTCCTCTGTGCTGGCCACAGGAGCCCTTGGGCTGCAGGCTGGGTGCCATGGCTCTGGGCAAACCCTGCCAGCTCTCCAGCAGCACTGTGCATCTCCTCTAGTGAGTGGACTCAGCCCCAGGAGCCCTGCGCACCATCGCCTCAACCCTGCCAAAACCAACATTTCAGCCCAGGAAAGCAGCCACGAGCTACATTTCCTCTGGTAATGAGACCCGCTGCAGGAGGAAAAACTCCCTTCCTCCTCCCTATCCTCTGCATCATTATTTTTTAATTTCGAAACAATGTCTTTTCGGTGTTTTTCTCTGTTTTTCTTCCTTTGCTCCTTTGTGCCTGTTGAGCTGCAATGTTACACAACCACCACCAGCGCCTGCCTCGGGGAGGCTCACCGTAACCCAGATGTGTCACATGAAAGGAGAAGCTGGGTTTACGACGCTCGGAAATGCTTTTGCCTACTTCTGAAAGTAAATGCAGCCTTCACAGCTTCATCCTAATAGTAGAGCTCAGAGTAATCCCTGCACAGTGCTCCTAGCTGCTGAATGGAAAGGGTTCCTGTTGCTGGTTTATGCTGCTTTTCAAACAGGCTATGGGTAATTAGGAAGAAGGTTGAAAACTAAAGCACTTTGAAGCATTACACACACAGAGAACAGTGCCAAGTCACCAGGATGTGATCAGTGAAATTGCTCAAAGTCATTGATCTGTACTGATCCTTTGGTCTCTCCCCACAAAATCTCTATCAAAGTATTTTCAGGGATTGATCAGTCTTTTCTCTTACAAGAGAGAACTCTAATTATGCCAGCGAGTATTGCAACCGATGCCTGTGTCCAAAGAAAACTAGGATTAATAGAAAGAAAATACCAGTAGTTCTGACATGTATAACCCAAGGCACTTGGCAATTCAGGCATTAGAAATAGAGCACAATGAATGATTCAGGAAGAAACAATCCTTGAACTGTAATGCAAAAGCAGAAGAAACATCAGAATAAAATGCCACATGGGCCAGTAAAATTAAAAGTCAGACCTGAACTTCTTTGAAATCAGTGAGTCTTCTCACTGCTCCAGTGAATAGGCTTTGAATCAGACTGTAAATGAACTTCTGTGGCAATCTAGATGGATATCAGCAGTAAGTCTGCTAATGAGAATATCATAAGAAAAATAAACCCAGCTTCAAAATATCGTCCCATGATTAAGTCCTCCTCGCCACTGTATAATGCAAACAAATACTTCTGCTGTTTAGTCAGTCTTTGGCATGAAGGTACAAATGACTTTGAGGGATATTATATCACCGGCTCCAGCTCTGCGTCTCACTGCAAGTTATTTCTCATCCTAAATAATGAGTTCTTATCCTGCCTATGAATACAACAGGGAGTCCATACCCTTAGGGCAGATCTCCTTAAAAAACACATAAAACCCAAATAAGGTCTGTCTCTATTATGTGGAAGGGAAATCTGTGCATGCACAATAATATTCCTCATGTAAATGACCATGCATGGTACTGCAGTCTGGGTCATATTCAGCTCTGTGGCTGGTGACACTCACCCGTGCAAGTAAGAGTGACTGGCAATTACTTTTCTTTTGCATAACTGGATTGCTAACAAATGTATTCTTTCAGCTTCTTGTTTTCCGACATGATAATCAATGGTGTCACTGCATTTGCATGCACAGAAACACTTTCAATTCCGCTCAGTTTCCTGAACAGAAAATGTTCCTTGAGCTTCCCAAGCTTCCAGGAAGCAGGAGATCTTTAGATGTGGCTTCCAATATATTCACCTGCAAAAAATAAATCACAGTTTTATTACTCCCTCCATTTCCTAAGGAGCAAGGCAGGGAAATTACAGCTGACAGGGAGAGAGGAAAGCTCTGAAGCCACCAGGCACCAACGTGAAGTACAGAATGTGCCTGTGGCCTGGCATCTTACAAGCATCTGTCTTGCAGTCCGTTATGAAATTCTTCCACTTAATTTTGCTCTCAGGACCAGAGGACACAGAGAACATGATAAAAATGGATAAGAACTTCATTCCCACCAGGGTATGGGATTCCAGGGGCAGCACTAAGGGCCTGTGATTTAAAAAGTACTTTGGAAAGATGAGATAACTCTTCTTCAAGCTTTTCAGCCTCTGGCTTAGTGCTTGGCTACTCCAACATGAGAATAAAAAATAACCAGTGTATGAAATGGGCTTCTCAATAACATTTATGTTCCTAGAAGAGGCTCTCAGGAAGAATGTGTGAGTAAACTGGCTGGAATCATCTTCACATTCTGCAGTACTGACACATACTATGACACGTCATGGCTGACCTGACCCACAGGTATTCCAGCCTCTACAGAGCTTTGCCATTAATATCAGGATAAAGATGATAAGGTGCAAAGCAGGGTAAGTCCCATTTGCTCCCCACAGCTTGACAAATGTGCTTGGCTCCCTCAGCCAGGATGCAGAGGTGTTGCACAAAGAGCACAGCTTTCTGCATGGAGCTTAGTCCTTTATGTAGCTGGAGGCAAGAGATGCTTTGAGCTTCCTGGGTTAGGGTGTTTCAGTGGGACATGGTGATGGGCAACCAGTGTGAGGCTCTGACACATGGGCAAGTCAGCTGTGGACATCAGCCATCCCTGCACACAGGCTTCATCTGAGGTGATTTATCTCCCATTTTTGGAGTGCTGAGCTGCGTAGACACTTATGGGGATGCAGCCAAACTACCATAACTGGCAGTGGGAGATTGGTGCGGGTGGTTCCAGCAAGACCAAAGCTGGAAGAGATAACTCATCAGGATGGCCGGATTCCAGATGCACCACATCTAGGACTCAGTCCAGGAGCTCCAGGAATCAGAAAATCAGCTAGACGTGCTTGTGAAACATTATCTGACACTCGCTGGCAATAATTCAGTGGTGTCCCCTTCACTCTGCACCATCAGTTCTGAAGGGCTCTCTTTTTACTTCTTCAAAAGCTAGAAACCCACGTTTCATCATGTCCCTGGGGAGTTCAGGGAAAGCTAGTATATTAATTAGACTTCCCTGCAGTTTAATCAATCATTGCTCCATGCTTGGGATGGAAATACAGCAATTAATCTTTTTTTTTTCCTTGCTTTTTCTATCAAAAGATAACCGTTTGAGTATCCCTTGTTAGCAGCAGAGTAATCTTGCACTCAATTACCACCCTTATTACCATTATTTACAGCTTTACAATGTACCCTGCAAGTGACTGCACAGTCTGTACAGCAAAACAAGCAATGTGATGAGGCCAGCTAAGGAAGGCTTGGAATTAAATACCAACTTTCATTCCAGTCTTACAAACAAAGCTGTCTGAGTGAAAGGAGAAGATAATGCCATTTGACTTGAAAACTGAGACAATTCGTGACTTATTGACATCTCATTGAATCTACTTATTGGTTTTTTTAATCAGAGTAGCGTTAAACAAAAACCTCTGTCTAGCAAACAATGAGCAAAGAGCCCAAGAGATACGGTGAAATGCCTGCTAACTCATACACATAATCACCATTTCTGCAGCTTCAGCCCTGTGGGAAGTCCTTTGTGTCCCTATGGATTTCACAGGGTTTTTTACATTCTTCATTCCCATTTTCTCTGGGAAGCTGCTGTTAGGCAATCTCCACATAGGCCATAAGGACTGCTGGGTCTGAGGCGCCCTGTGAACATCTAGTGACTATGCCTGTGTTTTACCCATCTCTTTCATTTATGGAGAGGAGAGCAGCTCGGCTGGCCCTACACCAGCTGTGCTGTACACCGGGGCTGTGATGGATCTGCAGCCACATGCAAAGTTCAGTAGCTAGTTTATTCATGCTGCCATGCTAATGTGTTGTCTTGACACCACCTCAATATGCTTGAAATTACTTCTGTGGAAAAAAAAAGCAGAGTGACTGATAATTCCAAGGAGGAATTATTTCAGGTTTGGCACCTTCAGTCCATGCAATTTCCAGCTGCTCGGCAGATTAATTTTTCACATTTTAACCTTTACATCCATCCTCAGATTCCATTGCATCCAAAAGTAAAGGCTTTGAAAGAAATTGCAGACCTAAGCTGGGTGAAAGACTTTAAATAATGTAAAGCTCTTAAAGAACAAAGAGCTCATCATGTAGGTTTAAAACTGTTCATTTATTTGTTAGGCCCTTAAAGAAAAATCTGTCAAAGTGCACCCAAATATATCATTGCCTGAGTAGCCCTAACAGGGAAGGGATTTTGTTTCTCTTGCAATATTGCATCAAGAAAGCAATCTCAAGCAACAAATGAAGCGTTTTTGCAACAAGATTCCGAAGCACTCTCAGCACACTGAAATTAGGAAACTGCTGATGAAAAATGAGAAATACAAGTATTGTAATGCATTTGCTTTTACTTTTAGAGGCATTGCTTATGGCTGGGATAAACAGCATATTTCCACTATTTATTTACAAAGTAAACATTTACAAACTGGAAGTGTGAATCAGGCTTTGTTATTGCTTTGTCTTTAACATCTGATTACTTCGAGAGATGTTTTGTTGTAGGTGTGAAGCAAAGCTGGGGCCTATATTCTACCAGTCTGCCTGTTCATCTGTCTAATCTCAGCCTTTGCTGTGGCTCCCATTTCTTTCATAGGAAAAGGCCCAACTCAGCCTGCAACTCTGGAAGCTGTGAAAAAACTGCTGTAATGTGAATATTTTCCTGTGTCTTGTCCACATACAGTTTAGTGAGCTTAGGGCCACATCCAGAGACGTGCAGTGATTAGTTTATAACACATTTATTCCGTTTAATACAATTGTGTGTTCAACACACCAAAAAATAGCTCAGAACCTGCTTACTGCCATAAATTTCTGGAAGCATCTGGTAGGGGAGAATGTCAGAGCTTGAATACAGGTAACAGATGCTGAGTTGAGAACAGTTAATAAATGCAGCAATCCTACCATAGCATGCGGCATCTGGGACAGACCCGAGGCTGGGGTAGCTCGGGCAGGGAGCACAAGTCCACACATTTATTAGGTGCTTCTCCGGATTAATATTTATTGTTATAGCTGTGTTTATTATCATTGTAATGGTTATTGATATTGTTGTGCTTATTTTGGGTCCCATGAGCTTCAGAATACTAGCGTCTGGGGTAGGACTAGGAAAGGTCTAACATGAAACAACCATAGGCTGCACGTTTTTCAAATGCTGCCTGCCCTGTTCTCTGCCTTTGAGGGTCCCAGTGAGGGGCTGAGAAAGCCATGCCCTAAGGTTAGCTCATGGCAGCCAGGACACAGACATGAATGGGCACCAGAAGGGATTTCCCTCTGCTGCAATCTCTGCCCAAGGTCCAGAGGGAAAAGTGTTCCATTTTGTACAGATGCTGAGCCCCAGCGTGGCTAAAGGGCATCCTCAGACTGCCCTGGGATCAGGCTCCTGTGTAAGAGTTTGCCAGTATTTAGCCGCTTCAGCAGCTGAAACGCAGCACAGAGATGGCCATTTACGGTTGCATTATTCGGAGCAACCCTGTTCACATGGATAACTGAACTGCAGCACATCACACCCAGACTGCTGATCAATTAGCTCTCCATAATTGATTCTTGGCTCTTCTCCTTAGTGCTGTTTTCAGCCAAATCTGCTGCAGGGCCCAAGATGCTGAACTAAATGGGTCTGGCCGCTGATGTGGCGTGTAGCAGCTCGGCCACCAGAGCTGGGAGCAGACCCCAGTGAATGGGACTTCTACAGCTATTTTTGCCTTTACTTACTCAGCAAGAGGAATAGCATCAGCCTCAGCTCAGCCCTGCATCCCTCTTTTTCTGCAGCCATGGCTCAGACTAGTTCTTGAGCATTCCCAGCTTCCAATGACTTCCAGCTTGAGCAGGCTCAGTGCCTGAGACAGAACAAGGGACCAACTTATGTTCGGGGTGAGCAGTCACGGATGTCACACCCAGGGCATACCATGAGCCTGGGCAGAACTCACAGTGATGGAGAATGTGTGTGTCCAACACATTCATTTATGTCTTGGGCAACAAGGTCTCTCAACAAGGCTTTTTCTGTATCTAGAGTCAGTTTGAATTATGGGATCTCATTACAAGCCCAACACTTTTACCTGACATCTTATTGTAGGGCTTTGCTGTTTTTTCCCTAAAGGAACATCGCTTAGGAATCTTGCTGTGGATTCCAGATTAATTGCAGTGGCTATTGGTATGACTTAACTAACAGCAAACTAAGCTGTGAGCCCATCAGGCCAGTGTCTCACTTAAGTAACTCTTCTGTCAGTCCTTGAGGCTTACTTGACTGGTTTGGGGGATTTTTGGTATGCAAAAAGATATAAGTTATAGGGAAATCCCAGAAAAAAAAAGAGATAGGAAGTAAAAGAGACATAACAAAGTAAAAGTCCATAACAACAACTCTCTGCCTTAACTATCCCCTAACATGGAAGGCTTGTATCTTTTGATATACCCTAGTGTCAACTATCAAAGTAATACCATAAAGGAAGTTCCTCATTACCTCATATATCTGCATCTGATACAAATTTAGAAATGTTTGTGTTCTTAATTGTCCTACAGGAGAAGTTGACAGGGAGATATTCTGGTAAATGCTGAGTCCTTGTTACAGCCCACTGCCACCAAGGAAAGTCCTGCTTGCAAGAGGAAAGGATGAAATCACTCTCTGCTCTTAAATTACCAGAAAAAAAAAGTGTTTGCTAACTTTTAACTATAATAATTTTCTGGTCTTCACTGCCATAAATCATCTTGACAGTGTCACTCAAACTTATTGAAAGCTAGGTCAAGCAAAACATATTAAACCAGCAAATTAAATTGCCTTATGAGGAGATTGACAGAACTGAGCTCTGCCATTTGTCCTGGCTTTTCCCTCTTCCTTACTAGATGGACAGAGCTTCTTTTTGTGCTCCTTGCTGGCTTCTTTGGATGGCCATGTTCTGTCACCCAGGAAAGCAGTCACTGGATGCTTTGGTGGGTTTTCCTTTTTACTTTAATTCATAATGATGCATAAGTAAGGATAAACTTGAAAAGCTACAGGTCAAAACATGAAGTGGGAATCCTCAGCTCTCTAACATAGTCACTGTCTAGGCAAAATGTTCTGTTTTCCTTCATGTTATTACTAAAGCAAACAAGACCTCCAACATTCAGATACCAGCCTATCTCATTCCCAGTATGAACAACCTCTTCAGAACATTCATGGATTTCATACAAACAGAATCACAGACTGGTTTGGGTTGGAAGAGACCTTAAAGATTATCCAGACCCAACTCCCTCCCATGGGCAGGGACACCTTCCACTAGAGCAGTTTGCTCCAAGCCCCATCCAACCTGGTCTTGAATGCTGCTAGGGATGGGGCAACCACAGCTTTTCTGGGCACCCTGTGCCAGTGCCTCACCATCCTCACAGGGAAAAGCTTCTTCCTAATGTCTAGTCTAAATCTACCCTCCCTGAGCCCGAGTTTCACAGGAGGTTTCCCATTCCCCTATCCATTTTTCAGAGGCTGTGATTAAAAAATGTTGAAGAACAAATGCCCAGCACTGTGCAATTACAAGGCCAAGTGACATGGGTCTCTCCAGGTGCATGCCCTAATGGTGCCACTAGAGAAGCTTACCGTTAGATGACACAGGCCTTCACAACATGGTATGTCTTGAATGCTTTTGTGGCAGTGAGACAAGGGCAAAGCTGAGCAGCATGGTTTTGGGCTTTGGCAGCAGCCTTGCCCCTCCAGAAGTCAATGCCTTATCCACACTTCTCATGGTCCATTACTTTCGGCATATTGCAGTCTCAGGCACGTGCTAGCGAGGTTGGATATCTATGGCTTATGCTCAGACATGTGCGTGCCGTTTGTACTATATTTGCATCTTCTCCATGATCAACATATGGAAGAATAAATAGATCTGTCAGTTAATTTCAGAGTGGAAAACATTTTGTTCCAGCACCTTTCCTTCCTTAAGACATTTGGAATAGTGAAGGTGTGTGACTTCTACTCAATGCTCGAGGTTACAAGACAAATTAAAATAACAGCACTTTCAAAATGAGATTGCAATATATGTATTGGGTTTCTTTCACTTGATTTCTTTGACTGGTATATTAAATTGAGTTGACTAGTCACATACTCCACAGGGTAGTGAATTATTCACAGGAAAGCTTGAATTGCAGTTAATTTAGCCTCCTGCAGCCCCAGTTAAACTGATGTTTTCATGCATTGTGACTCAGGGTCTGGAGAGTTGGATCTTCTGGACTTTTCTGGATGACTGCACTGTTCATCATTGAGGGCCCAGGACCCTTGCAGAGATGAGCACCTTATGCAAAGCTGTGATGGGGTATCCACAAAGGGTGTAAAATGGTTTTGGGGGTGTACACTGCCTTGCAGGAACTTACAAATACTGAGTCTGCCTAGAGTTTGGCCGAATAAAAATCTCCCAAATAGTACCTTGTGTACTAATGTGCTTGCAGAAGTAACAAGAACTGGAGTTAAAAGCAGCAGATGCTCAGCTCTCCTGAAAATCAAGGAGATCTTATCCTCCACCCAGACAGGTACAAAACAACTCCTTGCTGTAACAGAGACAGAATTCAGGCCTTTTAGAGAAGGCCAAACCCCTCTTAATACATCCCACTCCAGCTTTCCCCTGCACGGTTGGCGTTGCTAGACCCTCCGTTTCTGTTGTGTACATAAGAAAGCAAAAAATAAAGCAGTCGGAGTTTTTTTTTGCAGCTCCAATTTTAGCAGGATTTTCACAGTTACTATTGTGCCAGAACTCCACATGACACAAAGGAATGTAGTGGGTCAGCAGCTTGAAAATAAAGTCTAATTTTATATTTAGGCAACTTATATAAGCTTTTGCTAATTAAGAGAAGCGTTTGCCTATCATTCTCCCAGAGGAGAAAAACACGCACGATACTTGAAAGGTCCCTTCAAGTTAAAACCAGAATTGCTCATAATTGGCCTTCCTATAAAAGATTTCTAAGAAATTTTCACAGGCCACATCAATATTTAAAAATAAAATCAAGTGTTATGTTTGAAAACACAGTGAGAAATGTGTTGGGTTTTAAGTAGCACAAGATGATAATGTTAGCACCTCTGCTAACAAAATCTCTGCAGCACTTGAAAGGACCCAATTAAATTAGCAGGGACTTTTTGTTTTCTGCTTTTTTGTGCTCTACAAGTAATTTGGCTGTCCTTGGCTGCTGATTTCAATGGAGCTGAACCAGGAACCAATTTGCCAGGGAAGGAGGCGTCCAGTTTTCACTCTACATGAATAATTACTGGGACTGTTTTTGGAAAATAGGCTGAATTCCGTGATGCAGCTTCAGTCAATGAGGGAAAATACTGCTCAGGACAACAATATACCTGCTCCTGGCTGGAGGGTGGAGCACCAGACTGTATGTTTCTCAGCATGGCAGGATTGGAAAGGTGCTTGTCAGAAATCAACTCTTCCTTATGACAGATCAACTGAGACAGAGCAAGGGAGATGATCGGGGGTGACTGAGCAGAGTAAGCAGGGCACTGCAGTTTTGTACACAGCAGTGATGGGGATGCTGTGGCAAACAGTAGCTGTCATTACACCGTAAAGGTGAACGTATAGATTAGAAAGAAGCAGCTGGCAGCTCATGAGCGATTAACCAGTCAATTCTACGGACTGCCAGAGCTTAACAACTCCAAACATTTTTTGAAATTACAGTTAACATTTACCTATGTTGCATCCTATTGATGAGCTTTAATCACCACTGATATCACGCGACCGTTGCCTGGCTGTGCTTTCAACTACAGGATTTAGCTTCAAGCAGCAGGGTGAGTAACATGCCCAGGGAGGCAGCTCTCATCTGATATTAGTACCTTCTTTAACTGGAGATCTTCATCAGCTGTCTGCTCATTGCAAAATATTGGCAGAAGGTGCTGAAAGTTTTCTTTTGAAATGGCTCTGCTGGAGCAGCACAGGTTGTCTTTCTAGCTCAATGATTCCTGTTGCTTGCAGGCTTGGCTGAGCAAAAATACTGCTCTCCCCATCCCTTTGTACCGTTACTATGCTTAGAGACTTCCAAACCCTTGCAACATTAAGGACAAATTTGGCCACCTTCCCATGTTTTATAGGCTTTTTTCTTTCCTCAAGGTTTCTGGGTTCACACAATTAATCATTTTTGTTCCAGTTCATTCTGCTTGATAATTAAGTCCATTTGTTCTAAACAGCTTTCTTCAAACACGGGGAATTCATATGTGTGAAACATACCATTCAGCAGTGAGGGAAAGAAGCTACTGAGTTCTTTTGCTACAGTGCCAGCAGTGAAAGGTTTTGGCTGTCTTGAAGGTACCATTCAGGAGGCATCAGCTAAGGAATAACTGTTAAAACAGTGAACAATATTCTTCCCAAACTTTCTTTTTGACTAACTCAAATAATCTGGTTGGGTGACTTTACTAGCAGTGACTGACATTACTATTATTGTACCTTCACTTTCATCAGAGACAAAACCCGCTGTTCCCAGAACATCTGGAATTTTCTCATCCCTCCAGTACTCTGCTTGGCCTTTTCTTCTCCAAAATATGCTCAGCCTCTGTCTGGGGAGCTGCTCTCCCCTCCCAGAGCTCAGAGGTGACAGCCTACCTGCTTTCCTGAGGCTTCTTCTGAATATGAAATCTTCACAACACACTGCTCACAATAAACAAACCCAGGTATCTAAAAGGACATTACTGTTAACTCTTGCCTGCTGCTCTGCTACTGCTATCAGAGTCCAACAGCAATTTTATGGGGATACTTCTTTAATGTAACTCTTTTCCACATTTTGCTGGCTGGAAAGAGCTTTAAGATGACTATGAGCTATAGCTAATCTTCCCCTGAGGTCTTCAGACTTACTGCAGCATTCCCCATTTGAATTCACCCTGCGTCCATCACTTAATTTCCTAACTAGATGAAGCACAATGGTTTCTGGCCCATCTGGCTCTGGAGCTCCCATTACAATAGCAGGCTGGGTATTAAAAAAAGACAAATACCTCTGAGGTCCTTGTCAGTCTAACACATTCTTACTAGAACTAATAAAACACACATAGTTTAATAGATGAAGACTTGCTCATTCTCTGAAAAATATCTTGGTGGGAGTTATGACAAAACTATTCCCATTCTCCCATTTTGTACTTAGCATTATCTGTGTAGCTATGAATCACCTTCGCTGCCAAACGGGGGACAGGGGAAAGCCAGTAAGACTCCTGCAGGCAAAGGCTTTAGCTGAATCTGTAGAAGGTTCTTTGTGCTTTATGGTTCTCTGCAAAGTATTTGTATTGCTGACATTTGTACCAATGCTGAGTACACGGAGAACTCGAGCGACAACAGGCAACATATCAAGTCTGCAAAAGTGAACTTCAATCTGTGCTTCCCACAGATGACAAAAAGAATTTATGAAGAAGAGCTCTGATTTATAGTGAGCAATTCTGCCCCTGGGAAAATGGAGAATTAATAATCAGAGAGACTATGCAGATCTAAACAAGCGGTGATATAAATCAATAGACACGGCTGCATAGTCTGAAGATGCCCTGCCTGTTCTGCCTGCAGCAGTAAAGAGGGGGAGACCTGAAGGGAAAAAGCAGATCAGGTAGCTTCCAGCTAGCAGCCACAGCTAAATCTAGTAGGGTTTATGAATACCAACAGATGGGATGTGGCAACCGAGTCTGCAATCCTTCTCCCTTGCCATGGGCAGTCTGGCAGATTAGCCTGCAATTAGGACTGCAGATGTGACATCAGCCTGTGATGGAGAAAAGAAGCAGGCTAGGAAGTGACACAAATATTTTCTCATACAAATCACCTTTCTTTTTCTTTTTTAACAAGTTTTTTGACTTCTTTCTTGACATTTTTCCTCTTTTCTCTCTCCTTTCCTTACTTTTTCCTGTTTAAATGTTCTTCTTCATTAAATAAATATAAATCCTGCTCTTCATAAAGGTCTTCATGCATCTTCATGCAATTTACAACATTTTTTCAACCCTGGAGATGAGGAGTTCATCTTCTGTACTTTCTAGTGCTGTACAATGACAAGCGGGCTTTATGAATCTGTGGGCCACAGAGTAAGCCTGAAATAAAACCAGACTGCAATCAGGAAATCACACCCATTGAAAGGATTGTTATTTAGCAGGCACTAAGTAAGTAACTCACCCTAGTTTGTGGGGTTTCTGTAAAGCAGGTTAGCTCCCAGGTTCCCCATGCACATGGGATGTGCCAGCACACATGTAAAAGCAGTGATGATATGGATAGAGGAACGAGAGCTTAGCTCAGATCTGGCTGTGCACAGAGATGCTTTGGTTTTGCAAGGAGCTGGAGGGAAGGCAGACTGCTTTCCCCAGTCCTAGCACTGTGTGTACCTCCAGGATAGTCTTCAGGAGCAGATTGAGGTCATTGCAAGATGCAGAGCATGTACAGACACTGTAAGGACAGATGTCCTGTGTTGGGCATTGGCCACCCTTTCAGTTGGAGCATGCGGGAGATAAGAACTCATCTGCAGCGTTACTGTTCCTGGTAATGCTGGGGTCCATCACTCCATCCTCACTCCAGTGGAGCTCCTGTACCCTAGCAAGATTGGGAAAACCCCAAAGGGCTCCATTCAATGGAGACTGAAAAGAAGGGTGGCAGTGTTTCTGGCTGATTAACATGGCCTTCTCATATGTTCCTGAAGAGCAGAAAGCCCAAGTCTGTCATACAAGAACTGTTTCAAATTTAGAACCAATTGTTTGCTGTTTGTGTTTGGAAAAGCAGAACACTAAGTACTTGATTTCAACAGGGAAACCAAGTTTACAGTCAGGTATCTCAATATCAAAAATATTCTGTTATACTATGCTTATATTTTGATTTATAAAGCTCTTGCTCCATCTTCTCATCACTTCTTATACCCCTTTGGTAATTCAAGCTCTCATCTCACATTCCTTTTTGAAATGCTCTTTTAAAAACCAGAGAAATCTCTTTAAAAAGCATTTTGCCTCCACTTCTATGACTCTTACCTGTAACTGATAGAAATAGAGGTATAATTAGACATTAAAAAGTCAACACATAAAGCTTCTCAATTAATTATGATTTGCCTATTGAGTTAACATCTTTGTAAATTGTTCTGCAGGATATGCGATTGCCTTTTCCAGACATAATTGCATTCTTTATCCTATAGAGGCTTTCCATCAAGTTCCCTAAAGCTGAAGGTACTTGTTAATTGTAATAACAGCCCATGCACAAGGCAGTCATTTACACTGTCCTTCCTTGCTCCCAACTTCCATATGCTGGCAGTTTACAATATCCCACAAACTGCCCATTTGCGTCTCAGACATAGGTTTTTTCCTCTACATCATGTAGACTTATGTATCATATGCCATAACTAATGTATCTCACATTTTTATCTCACATTTATATATATCATATTTGTATCTCACATTTTCAGGTGCAGAATCTAGGCCCCACTATTCTCATCATTCATGACATAGGATAGATAAGCTTTATTACAGCTACCTGTAGCACTTTAAAAGCAGCACTGCTGAATTTTAAGCTATTTCCCAAGACCATGGGAAATAAACAGGCCTAATCATAGTCTTCCAGAGGGCAGCAATATTCCCTGTGAGCACACACACATCATCCATTTATTAATTAACAAGGCACATATTGCTGCTATTTGATACTGTAGCGTTTAATAGTGAGTGATTTACTTCAGGTAGCTTGATAATCAGGTGCAAATTAGGAAGGGGTGGGACCGGGATGTTGGAACTATTTAAAGATCAGGCAACCTCCATTTTCATCCCTTTCTCTAGAGATAGGTGCCTCAGTGATGTGCCTGACCATGCTATGCTCATGGTGAAAGAGCAGGGCAAAGAGACAGCACTGATGTAGGTGTAGGAGAGATGTCCATTATGACTCCCCACTTGGTGCTCTCCATCTCCCTGTGCTGGGCTGCAGAAGCTGCATGTCTACCATGGCTCACATAAAGAGGTGCCTCCTTTGCCAAGCTGCCAAAGAGAATCATCATCTTGACTCTTGTGAGGTGGATTTGTTTTGCTCCTGAAGGCCAGCAGCTACCAGGTATGTGCTCCACCGGGGTCTGGGACCATGCAAGGCCTGATGGCAGGGTTCCTGGTGCTGCTGGATTGGAGGCTGTGCTCCAGTTCAGTGTTTTTTTCCTCATGAGAATTCACATATAGCTGGTTTGTACACAGTGCTCAATAGAGAATCTGTTGGCTTTAATCCATCTGTTTGGATGTATTTGGTGGGTCTTTGACTGCCTTTTGGGAAAAGAAACTCACCTATGCTTGCTTTGCTGAATCAGGTAGTGCAGGCAAACTTAGGTGATTGCTTTCCCATAAATTAGGCTCCATCTCAAAAGCAGGACATGGTGGTAGCTCCATAGCATTGACCTGGGGGGGGGGAGCTATAGTTTTCTCTGCTGTGCTTTTATCCTCTTATTTTCTATCTTAAGAATATGTGGTTTGGTGATGAGAAACTTTAGAAAATCTCATTGAAATTCTATTTATTTCACCTTTTTCTCTCCATGTTTCTAAGACTGGGGAGGTCTGCTGAACAGTTTGCTTCTTCCAGCTGATCCCTTCTGCCTCTCCAGTGCTCTCTTAGCAGGAAAATCCTCCTTCTCTCATCCTCCTCCTCTTCTCTTGCCATGTTCAGGAACCACACTCGTGGGCTGAAGGACTCACTGTGCTGAGGTTCGTGGGCACTTTCTGTGGTCTGAGTTATTTCTGAGACTAATTCGCTTATGAGTCCTTCTTGACAAGGTTTGTTAAGTGCCTGCTTAACAAACATCCAAAATTTGAACCTTTAGAGATGTCAAATGGGGGGTCAAGCCAAGCTCTTCCTTTGGCACCTGCTTTGTCTCAAACTGCTGTGCAAAGCTTGCATATGTTATTTTCCTTTCTGCTGTCGGATCTTTTCTCCACATCATTTACTCCTTTGAATAACACTTTGGAAAAGGAACTTTGATGTCTGCTTTCAGCTGAAAAATGACCTGTTCAAGCACATTGACAAGAAAGCTGTAATTTCAGGGTGCCATCTTTCCTTCTACGGTCATGAGATTCATTGCAGATGAATGGAACAACTGAGAAGTAATTTCTTAGTCACAAGTTTCAATAGACATGCAAGGATATGCTCTAATAGTCAATTGAGGAGCTGTATTAGATGTAATTTCTGCAAATGACCCCTTATCAGTGTTTCTAGCTTCCTCCTGGCATGAGAAAACACCTCACAAGTGTATTGTTCCAGGAAATCTCAAAGAGTTGTTTTATTTGGGTTTTTGTAAGATCTGTTAGTTTTGCTTTTTAACTTAAACTGCTGTGTTTAGGAACAGTTTTTTTAGGCTGTGTATCTACACACCTTTAGATATGACTATAAATGCCCCTGTGCCCCTGTTCCTGTTGTATTTCTGCAGCATACACAGCTTTTTGGCTGTTTGAAACACAGATTGGCTTTTAAGAGGCCCTGATCAGCCAGGTGATTTTATTGAGGAGTTTATTGTTGGAGAGAGCAAACCCCATGGCACACGGGATCCAATGGAAGTGCTGGCAGCCCAGGAACATGGTGCTGTTTATGCCACAGTTACGATAAACACTCTGAAAAGCCCTTCCAGTTATTTTAAATGACTTTGTTCTCCGAATCCCTGAACCCTGATCACTTGCAAATTGAAGTGCTCTTAAAAACTTTAAGTACTCCATTAATTTTAAATCGCTCTAAACTGTAGGAGCCCAGAAACCCAAAGCACTCCTGAAGATCCAAAGCACTGCGATTACTTTGAATCACTCAGAAAATGTTGGTTCAAACCCCATTTTATGAGTTAATTTTTTTCTCAGTGCAACAAATAGAGCAGTAACATCTTCAGCCCACTGGGAAAAAGCCACCATCCTAAGGACAAGCCTTCACCCAAATTGTTAAAATAAAAAAGGAGCATCTTTGAGAACATTCAGTAATATGCAATGATTGCCAGAAAATGCGTATGCCTTTGCACGCATCTATCTACCCCGAATCTTAGTTTCAGGTAGACATCTGCTATGTTGTTTCCCTGTTAGTGATGACTTTATTAAAGTCTTGAAGAGGCTGGTTCTGCTTTTTCATGCTCACCAGCAGCACCCTGGCCCCCTCCAGCAGTGCATTGTGATAGGAAAACTTCATGGGGGCTGCTGGGCATGGCTGCTGCCTGTGAGCACAGAAACCTGTCTGATTTCCGCCCGGATTGATGATAAGCTTCATCTCTGAAGAACAGCTCTGAGATTCTGGTATTTTAATAAATCCTATATGAAAAGAGAGACAGGTTGATAAGGGTCTGAGGTTATTGGCAGGATATATCTGCAGAATGTGAATAGGGGGCAGTGAAACTAATGTTCCCCACCCTTGGCTGTTGCACGCTCTTAATACACCACTGGCACAGCCTCCTGCTGAGGCTGAGGTACTTTATGTCCATTTCCATCGCATCTCTGATGGAAATGCCCAGTCAGCCCAAGCCCCCTGGACCAGCTGCCTGTCCCTCTGGTGTGCATATGTGGTATGGATGCTCAGCACCTTTAGGCTGATAGATTTTCACACTATTATGTCACTGCATTGTCTCTCCTGCATGTCATTTCCCGGCACAATGGTAACCCCCAAAATACATCTGACTTGCACTCTGGGGGTATTTTGTTATGGAGAAGAAAAAATTTCAAAATTCCTTACAGTTATGGTACTTTTATAAAGGTAGGGGAAATACCTTGCAATAACTGTGCAAAGTTTGCCCAGTTCCTGAATTCTTTCTGATGCCAAAATGGGGCTTATAGGACTGTAATGTAGAAGCTGATACTGTCTGCACCTAAAGCTACTGCCGTGTAAATACTTACATTGCCTCATTGACTTCAGCGGTGCTATTCCTATGCACAAGTGTCTGCCTTGTAGTTTTAGTGACCTAATGCTATTACATACAGGTTCTACTTCCAGCTGCACCCCTCCTACTGAGCTGCTCAGGGTTGCTGTAGTTCCCATCAAGTCCTGGTGCTCAGGCTGTGTCTGAGAAGAAAAAGGCAGCAGTTCTGCTGAGCCCCCTCCTTTTCAGAGTCAAAAGCTCTATCACTTCATGATTGCTGTGCCCAAGGCAGCCTCCAACTGTCACATCACCTGTAAGCCCTTCTCTGTTCACAACAGGTCCAGCTTGTTCCTGGGATGGCAGCTATGTCATAGTTTTCTTTCTGCACAATGACTTCCATCCAGCTCTTGCTGTTAGTTGCCCATGCCGTGTGCCTGTAAACTTGTAAAATGCTGTCTCTTTGTACATCCTTACACATTTCCTGCTCTGCTCTCAAAGTGGGAACAAAGCTACGGTTCACTGGATGCTGCCTGACTTCACTTTCTCAGCATCTTCTGCTGGGGACAAAGGACACAGTGCGTGGGACTGGCAGTCTCTGAGTGTCGGCCACCAGACATTGACAGACAGGTTTCATATTCAGCGAGGAAAATATCACTCCATTTAATTGCAAGGTTGCTTATGGACAAGACACGTAAGTGTAAATGAGCTCCAAAGAACATCTGTGACAGGTTCCTGGCATGTGCTAGGAGCCTTTCTCTGCAAGTGAAAGAACATGAGAAAAGAGGCAGCTCTAGCAGCTCAGTGAGAAGATAAGATGCTGCAGCTCCATCTTGTCTGGCTTCATGCCCATCTCTGAACTGCATAAAAACAGAAGAAGGGGACTTGCTTTTTAGATGCAGATCTGAAGCCATCAAGCACAAAGGAACCCTTATCCCAGAACACCAAATCAGGCTCAAACACCCCAGTGCCACCTCTGGCCCACCCGCATACCAGATATTTAGCTTTCTCTTGCAAAGCATATTCCCCACCTTCACAGCATCCAGGACACTTGAGTATAAGGTAGAGAAGAGCAGAGGCATCTCTAGACCAACTCGGGGGCATAGTTGCTTTGGCTTACTTCTTTGGGGAAGGAGAAGGAATAGAGGTGGTCTCCTGTGACGCTTGTTGCATGGGGTAATGGTGAAATTGAGCTCAGAGGTTAATACAACACCTTGGAATCCTGTGTTTCCAGCTCAGTGTCCCTGCTCACCTGCCCAGCAGCAGGAGGTGGTGGCACCGCTGTTCCCAGTGGACATGGTGTTGTGGGGCATGCCGTGTCCTGCTGTCCTCTCATCCCTTTAGTAAGACTCCTTGTCTCCCTTGGCTTCCAGATTGTGCAAGGTGAAGTGGCTCTTGTTCATGTAGAGATGCTCTGCTGCAGAAAGCTTCCCACAGGAACAGCATCAAAGCCAGAAGTTAGTTCTGACATGAGAACCTCAAGAGACTGGTCAGTGCATGGGGCTGGCTGGGCACTGTACGTGTTTCTTATTACTTATGTATCAGAGCAACCCCCTGAAGAGCTGGGACTCTATTTGAGACTCTCTGCTGTGTGCATCAGGCCCCGGGCTGCTCCAGTGGAGCAGAGCTGGGCGCTTCACCCTATCCCAAGGGATCTGTGCAAACTCCTGCTTTGTTAGTGATGTTTAAGAAGATCCTGCAGACGAGCTGCTTCCAGCTAATATCTAATCAAAAGGAAATACCCTTTTGGCAAGGCGTGGGAGCAGCACAGCGCTGGGGACAAGTCACACTCATCTTCAGCTGCTGGAGGAGAGTGAGAGATGACTAATATGTAATAAAGCAGCACAACAGGTTTGCCCCCTGGTAAAGCCTTTGATTTCAGCGGCAGCCATTGACAGATGAAACCAAGAAGTGCTTCATATGCTCAGATAAAGCCGTCTGGGTGCCATCATAAATAGAAACTTTAAATAGACCTTTTCTTGTGCAAAGGATGAGAAGTAACAGCTCTGCAGGAAAGCTTTTGGGGCTCTCCATTAAGTCATTTGTTCTGCGTTTGTTTTCCCAGATCACTTTCAAAGTAGTATTTATCGCAGAGTACATAATTCAGCATCGCTTAAAAATATAAATAAAATCTCTGATCATTGCTTCCAAGAAACAGTATCAAATATTTAGATTTTCCTCCTTTCTTAAAGTAACTGTTTCTGTCAAAGCACTGTGGCCTCCTGTGTGGCTGAGCAATGCAAACCTTTCATTCAGTCAAAACAACCACCAGATACTTTTGCATTTGGGAAATCTGTTTCAGAGCTATCTCTGCTTTTAGGCTCTGATCTCTGTACCATGTTCAGCTAGGGGAAAAGAATTGGAAAAGTAATTTCTCATCACTCTGGGGAGATTTTTACTTTGGGAGCTCGGCATTGTCAGTTGCCTCTGGCACAGCCCTAATTCCATGAACACATCAAGGACTGACGTTGAGCCCATGCATCTTGAAGCACCCCTATAACTGCACAGAGGGAAGGATGTGCTGTGAGAGCACTTGATTCCAGGGCACCCTGCACGGGATGGCCAGTACCTTCTGAGGTGCCTCATGGCAGTGGGTTGGTTTTTTTTTTTGGAAGGACTAGAGCAGTCCCAACTGGCTCTGGGGTGCTCCCGCGGTCCCATGGCTTTGTTTGAGCTCCTCACGGAGCTCCCCATCCCACCTGCTCACCACTGCACAGGGAGCACAGCAAGTCCCCAGTGAGGTAAAGGCAAAGGCAGCTGGGTTGGTGTAAGGTTTTTTTCATCACTACTCCCTCCTTATTAATGCCATGTAATCAGTCAGTCCACAAGTGATTAATAATGGCTCTAATTGCCTTTCTTCTCTGCCTTCCCACTGGCAGAGGCATCTGCACAGGCCTGCCTTTGCTGAAATCCACTTGTGTGCTCCAAGACAGTGTGTGTGTCACCTCTGCACAGGTCTGGTCCCATCACGGCCCAGCTTTGCACTGGCACCCAACATGCAGTCAGGGGGTGAAGTGAGCACCCCATTAGCTGTCAGACCTCTATGTTGGTGCCAGGGGCTGATTCGGTTTATTTTCAGTGACTGTACCCACTGGTTTATTCTTAATTTCATTTTTAATTAACGGGCACTCACCCCAAAAAGGTATTTGCTGGTATGAAGGTTGTGTGAATGCACTAGAAATGCAATGAACAGCTGCACTTCAGTGGTTTTGGTCCCCACAGTAGCAATGAAGTGAAAGGCTGGTTCCCTGTACAGCGCTCAGCAGTATGAGAGGTCAGAAAGCATAAGCAATGCAGCTGTGATATGAGACCACAGCCACTGCAGTGAGATGGCCTCCCTCCAGCTTGGGCAGGGATTGAGATGCAGTAGCTCCAGCCCTCTCTCTGCAACAGGAAGGACCAGAGCTGCTGCTTTTCTTACCAGCTCTTTACCAGCTCTTTGCAGCTCTCAATAGCTTAAGAGAAGACTTGAAGATGTATATGAAGACATGGCTCCAGAGGGTACTTTGTAAACCTTGTGTTCCCAAGGGATGGATGTGCTGTGGTGGTATGGAGAGCAGGCTCTTCACCTTGTCTGCACCTGCTTGGCTGCACATCACCCAGGTGAAGTGCATCCAAGCCTTTGGTGCCAGGGTGCCTGGACCCACCCCAGGGAGGATCTGAAGCTAGTGATCCAAAGCCTGTGCAAAATGAGCTGCAGGGATGCAAATACATCCTAAAGCACTTCAGCCATCATCAGCTACTAGAAGGAGAACTAACCTGAAATCCATCATTCCTGTGTGGAAGCCAAATGACTGAAAAATCATTACATGTGCCAGCTCGTAAGTGATGTGTGATGAGGTGCTCAGCAGTTGATCATGGGAGAGAAGAAACTGCTTTATGAAAGAGAGGGAGGGGGAAAGACAGAAGAATCTGCCTACACCAAACTGAACCTTCTCCAAGAGATGAGACACAGGTTTTGTTGCGCTGAAGTAACCGCTAAAAAAGAGAACCATTGAACTTGGTGATGGAAAAAGAAATATCTTGGTTCAATAGGTGGGGTCCCAGTAGTAGTGGCTGTGGTCTCCAGCTGTGTCATTGCTCTAATGAAAGATTCTGCTTTTCACTGAGAAACCTGGTGAAAACGTTTGCACTGAGGGCAGATCCACTCAGGAGCATGGTGCTGCAGCCAGCAGTCCTCCCACTGCACCGCGTTTCAGCACCCCTTTATTAGTCCTTTAGCCATTTTATACCTAATAACCTATCTTTGGCCCCAATCTCTCTCTGAGAAGCTGATCTGATCTCACCCATTCTTGCTAAGCACAAGTGCCACAGTCTCTTCCAGCTCATACTTTGCCTATAACTTAAAGAAAACACGGGTGTTTCAACAAGTTCAGCTAAGCATCAGGGACTTCTCCATTGCTCACCACTCATCCCAGCATGGGGCAGCGTCCAGCCAGATCCAATGGGGCTTCATGTGTTTCTGTTTTTTCCCAGGTATCCAGTAAAATATTGCCTGCCTTGAGGCCAAGCAGTGATTTCTGTTGAAGCATACACCCATCCACTTATCTTTGACAGGTAATTCTTTTAGCTTGTATTTAATTCACTTTGTGTGCCGTGTTGATTTTGTACTGAACCGGCTTCTTGTGGAATACTAAGTCAAATATTTTACACAAGCTTAAATCAACACTATTTCCTTTATTAAGCATAATTGTAATCTCATTTAAAAAACCCCAGCTAGTTTTAGAAGATCTATTCCTTATCAGCCCCCATTGATGGGCATTAATGATATTATCCTTTCCTATTTTTTCAATCTCTGAAGTTGTTTCTCATTGTCTGGGATGCATTATCTCCCCATGATCAAAGCTCAGCAGGCCTGTCTATATCCCAGTCATTCCACTTCCCCTGAAATAGCAGCTTTCCTTCTGCTGTAATTTTGCCTGTACTCTATGAGCTCTGCAAAACCAGCATTAGAGACCCAGAAAACCCAGTAAGTTCTCTTCAAAGCACTTCTATGCAAATCATTTCAACTGCTGATTTGAAGATGCTTAGCTCTTGTAACAATTGCATGCTACCCCCTGAACTTCTGTTATGCAAATTGTTGTATCATCATCATCTGATGGGAATGCATCATTTGTGGCTGTTTTTCTCCCCACATTCAGAACAGGAATACTTGTTCATTGAAAACATTTGCCTTTCTGCATAATTATTGCCATTTCTATAATTTCAATTTGGTCACAGTCCAAAGACATTGTTTGGCTTCGCTTCATCCCTAATATATTTTAAAGACTTTTTCGTACTGCTCTTTTCTCTGGAGCTGCAGCCTGTCTCTTGTATTATTTTCTTCCCCTTATCTAATTTATCCAGTTTCTAATTTCCAAATTACACTAATTGCAACTTTACCCTTTTCTGTTGGTTTTCTATGTGGATGCAAACATTGCTCCTTTCATTGTTTCTCTGTGACATGTTTGATTTCTGTAACCAACTCGGGGATCCTTTGCCAGAAGTGGGACTGGGGCTTTCAGAGGCTTTGGTTGCAGGAGCCTACAGAGGTATTTCTGGGTTCTGTTTCACAGTTTGCCCTGGTAGAGAAGTGTTCTGCATTATAAAACTGGCTTTTCCAATGTCCCAAATGGATGTGTGACCAGCTGAGGTTTCTTTCCAGCTTTCCATGAGTTATGACGAACACTCGAGCTTTTCCTCCTGGAGGCATGGCTATAGCTCTGTCCTGGAGTTAATTCCTCTCTGCCTGAGAGCAAATACTGCTCTGTTGGATGCCACTTGTCTTTGCATTAGCTGAAATAAACTCTAGAGCTCCAGTGGGTGCTGACAGGTACACAGAGATGCCTGTTTTCTGACAGCCCTCTCCAAACACTTTCTCATGCTTTCATCTCAAGTTTCTACTCCTCTGTCAAAGGAATACATTTGATGGGCTGGGAGAATAAGTACACTCGCAGGAGAAGCAGCTATTGCTCTAAAGGTGGTGCTCCAAAAATGCAGTTCCTCATTGCTGGGATCGTTGGGCTAGGGCTTTCTCACCTTGGCTTTTCTGCATGGGGCTAACTTCTCAATTGATGAGCGTTTTCTGCTGGTCAGGCAGCATGTATTCTCAGTTGTTTGTGCTTCTGCCTTCAGGTAACAGACCTAGATTACTAGAGGTCATCCTATGGCCAATTTTAAGGACGTGTCTGGCCCAGCTGCTGCTGTCAGAGCCATGCAATGCTCTTAGTGGTAGGATTTTGAAAGAGGAAGGAAGGTTGACAGGAAGCTCTTAATTTAGGTGACAATTTGGAGGCGTGTTGTCTACCCTCAGGAAGAGTGTTCACCTCTCTGGTGGCTCTACTAAAAACTTTGTGAGATGAGCAAGGAAACCTGGCAGCCCAGCCAGCATTCAGATGGCTGCCCTGGGGCTGCTGCCTTCCCTGGACCACCTAGACCTGGGGCTGGGTTTGCAAGGGCTGGCGTCTGTTGTCCTGAGTATCTCTTCTCCGTGATGCTGCATCTCCTCTTGAGTCTCAGCCAGACTCTAGGGGCTTGTACCCAACACTTGTGCCAGCCTTGAGGGAACTCCCCTTTTAATCACCTCCCCACGTACAGGCACTGCAGGTTTTCTGTGCACTGCTCTAACAATGAGCTCCCAGTGAAAACCTCTGCTCATCTGGATAGCTGTGTATTGGTCACACTCCCTGCTGGTGACTTCAGCAGAAGATGAAGGCCAGCAAACCATGCAGGCAGCACCCTCCTCTCTGATGGAGATGCTTTTCTTTGCTGTTTGCTCAGGTCGTTTAAAACAAATTGCATTAATTTCTTTCACGCTTCACAGTCTGATTTTTTTGCCAGAAAAAAAACCACATTAGGTTATGAATAAATGGAGAAATATTATAATAATATAACATATTATATCCCTGAGAAATTTTAGTCTTCCACGACATTGCTACCCACTTTGATAACTACTTGTTCCACACAGGAGCCAAGTAAGTAGTTTTCCTCTAATTTATGTCACTAGGTTGTAATTACTTTCTAGTAATAGCTTTGTGTGATGCTCTGTATAAATGCAAAACATAAAAACAGTCCCTAGGAACTTGCAGTTTGAATGACATAGAAAGTGGTGCCATATTAACAAATGGAGGATCATGCTGGGCCTTTTCTATCCATAGTTGGTCATCAGATCAGGCTGGTATTAGGTAAAGTACAGTCACTCCACAAGCATCAACTCTGATTTCTCACATTGAAATTATCATATTAAGCAAAAACCACAACCAGAGTCTGTGCTAAGTTTCCTTAAGTGTTAAATACAAAAAAGCATTCTACTAAAACAAGGCCTCACAAGCATCTTCCTCATCTTGTATGCCAGCCCATGAATTTCCCAACCATTGAGCTTCTCCACAATGTTGCTCTTCTCTCTTTACGCCAAAACCTCTCATGTGGTCAACCATATCTCACTCTGCAGCCAGCAGTGTTGAGTGTGCTCTCTGCACTGACCGACTGGCAGGTGAAGGGATGCTCACAGTATCCAGGGGCAGGGAAAAAGCCACATTTCCAAAACACATGGCACTGTGTGCATCTGCAGCATCAAGGTCCTTTGAAACAGCCTCTTGTAGCAAGACATCTGTTGGACATTTTGCATTCTCAGGATATCGGGATCTAAAATCTACAGAGAAGAATTAACTGAACAGCATCTCTAGGAGCCCACTCACACCGATGACCTCTACATACACAGCAAAATTGATTAAATGTACACTTACTTGCCTGCAGCTTCAGCAGGGCCAGTAGGTCAATCACATTAATATCAGATACTCTGGTTTATTGGAGATTTCCTGTGGAAATGAATGCCAGCATGGTTGAATCCAGAAATGTAAAGATTCTCTGGAAAAGTCAAACATAAATGGATCGTATCTTGCAGTTTGACAAAGCTTTTTCCATTGATATTTCTCCCTAGGCACTTCAAGCTATGGATGCAATATAGGATGTGCTCTGTGGTTAGAAGAGATGTCTTGTCAGATGAAGTGTCTTAGCACAATGCAGAAGCGAGTGAAATGTGGTGGCTTTTGGGATGCAGTAAATCTTTCATGACATTGGAGATGTTATTATCAACACCTCCATCTCTATTAATGGCCTTTCATAGGTAAGGAGACAAATCAAGATTGCTGAGGCAGGAGTTATCGGACACATTTAAGTTACCTATCATAAAAGGAGATTGACCGTAGCCTGGAAGTACATGTTATGCTGTGACTGCAGAAGATGGTCCTTGTTTGCAAGAAGCCAGCAGTTTTGGAGGCTCAGAGGGTGCTTGCAGCAGAGCTAATGGGATGGCCATGGCCCATCAGCCTTTCCACTCTTTCCTCTTTTGCAGACTCCTGTTCGCAGTTCAGTCTCCTGCTTCCTCCATTGCTTCCCTGCACTGAAACAGCCTTTGTGCTGTGATCAGCATCACAGCAGTTTTAACATCGTGGCCACGTGGGCTGGAGACAGGGAAACAACAGAGCTTGAGAATTTCTTCTGCTCTGCTTTATTGCCTCAGAACAGGCCACAGGCTGTAATATCTGCCTTCAGGAGATATTAAAGTTTACAACACAGTATATTAGCTACCAAGCATTCAAATGTATAACTTCAGATATCATAGTGTCATAGAATAAGGTGGAAATTAAAGGATAGAAAAGGTGAGTGCTTCAGTGGTCCTGCCTTCTCCTGCCCCAGCATCACACAGGAAGTGTGACACTGACTCTGTGCAACCCATCAGAAAGCTCTGCTGAAACCAGTGAAATGAGAAGGACACGAAGCTACTGGGACAGGGTGTTCGTATGACTGGCAGCTGCTTGCTAGATTTCATGTTTTGTTTACTCATATTCATCCTCATCAGATTAAATTAGGTTTCGAAATGCTTTAAAACTGTTGGACAAATTCAGTATATCATTAAGGGAAGATTCATTTTTCTGTGCAGCATTATTAAACTTCTATCTAATATACACCCTTTTTAGTACCAGATTTTTGTAAGTTAATTACCCAAAGCTTTTCTGCACCAAGAACACCAATGAAGCCTCTAATGGACTGCAATCAAGAAATTCTTTATTATTAATATAGAGAAGTGCTTGGATTTCTGTTTAAAGGCAAAAAAAAATGAGGAGTATTGCCAGATCTGTAAAAAATATATGTTGCATTTGTATTTTCAGAGGCTGGATCATTCCTTGATTACTTCATCCCCTGGTTACTTTTACAGATGGGATGTATGTGTCTGTATGAAAAGAGTGGTTTGCCAAGGCCCCTGTGGTACCTGTAAACCCCAGGCAGCAGCAATTGCCTTCTTTTTTCCCTGTGGTCTCAGGATTGCTTGTGGTCTCAGCTGTTCCCATGACTGGTCGGTTCCAAGCTGCCATTTCAAACACCAACCTGCATTCAGTCCTGAGCAGCTGAGACGCAGCCAGCTGCATGTAAGGGGATTTATGGGCAAGAAGAGAACACGTAAGAAAAGGCAGGCAAAAATAGACAAATGACAAGAAAAAAGTCCCAGCACTGCTCTTTGACCAGAGCAAAGCAGAAATGGGAGAAGCTCTCAGAGTGGAGTACATGAAGATTTGTATGCTGGGTAGAAAATAAACTAGCAAAGACTGCAAATATCAGCACTGTAGGGAATGTATCGCAGTTCCCTGTGAGGGAAACGGTGTCAGCATTGAAATGCTCTCCCCATCTCCTCACACAGTCTGCACATCCCCTGTGCAACACCCCGAAGGTATTACATGAGCATTTGAAACAGTAAATAATGAATTTGCTCCTCTATAAATGCTCTCTGAATGCCCCTTAATAGATGCTGAGCATGGTGGAGTTTTGGAGCCCTCTCTCAAGATTCAGACTCCATGTGGCAGTGAGCTTGGGAAGGGCTCCCCAGCCCGCTTCTCCCTGCCCTCCCTGGCTACAGGGACAGTGATCTGCTGAGGGGACCATGGATTACCATGGGAAATTAGGTAGCAAAAGGCTTACGGATGCTGTGACATATGCTCTCAGAGGGCTTGATAAACTGCCGCAATATCTACCTACTCATCCACTTTCTATTTCAGGGGCAAAAAGGGCAGCCATCATTAAGGTAAGTAGCCCTCCGAGAGCTTTCTTTCTCTAACTTGTCTACAACTGTAAGACTTTTAAGAGATGAAGAGCATTAGGAAGGCTAGAAATAAACATGATACTTTTATTGGTTTATATGTTTTTAGGCAGAGAAGGCTGCTATCTCCTATGTAGGAAACATAATATGAAAGAAAGGTGTACCTGCAGTGCTATAGAGCTTTCCATAAAACAGTGCAAGGAAACCAGACGAGCAATCAAGAACAATCCTGAGCTTAGCATCTTTGGTACTTCAGTCTAATTTATTGCCTCTTAAGAAGTGACTTAACCAGAGCCTTGACATGAGTCTGTTCAGGGGGAGTACATGACGCTGTCACTTAGCAGAAAATGGGTCAATAAAATGGGAGCTGAACCCAGACAAAAGGCTGAAAAGATGGCAAATGATGTTTAATAAAGACAGTATTTAAGAGGCTGTGTCGATACTCCAGCTTCACCCCCACTGCAGGGCTGTGCATCAGGGATCCTGATCTGAGGCATGTTCAGTCAGGAATTACAGGATCAGATTCAGGCTGGGAGGCTGCAGTCAACCTCAAAATCTGTTCTCATCACTTGTGGCCAAAAAAGCTTTGATTGTATCCTTTGATTTCTGCTTAGGCAGTGTCATCGCAGGGCAGAGAAGGCTGGGCATCTTCCTCCCATTATGCAGGGAGGTGTCCTTGCCTACCTGCCTCTGATCATCTGATCACTTAGGGGTATGTACAAGCCCTCACCTCCTGCGTAATGGTGGAGCAGCCCTCTGGAACTCATCCTTACTGTCTGTGGTGGAGGACACATTTGTGCACTCACAGGCATGGAATCGCAGTGGGATTCTGCAGGGAGAGGCACAGCACAAAGCCTGCTCAAGGGACAGCTTGCCTGCGTGGCGATACCAATGCTTGGCTCCTGCAGTGACTGGGGAGTCTGCTGGCAGTTTTTTCCAGTTGTGGTTATTCCCAGTGAAGAGCTCCTCACCTCCCGCTGCACTTTAAGCTGTAGGGTTTAACTTATATTAGCCTTTTTCCAGCTGCTTGAAATGTAGTGAGCAATGCTGTTTTGCTTCCCCGCTCTGCCATTTCTGGCCTCCCTGGAGGGAGTATTTTGGCTGTTGTCCCATCTGGAGATGTGCTTGGAAATTTGGATCAGTCCAGGGAGCAAACTCTTTCATTCTCCTTGCAAATGTCACTGAAGTTATTTGGCTTCCTAGTTATTTCTATGTCCATCTACTCATTGTAAAACATTGTCCTGCCCTCAGTCATGGTGCTGATCCTCCTATGGCTGATCCTCATTAGCATGAGCTGTGTAGCTTGTGGTTTTCACATTGTGCTTTTGCCAGCTCTGCTTCCACAAATACTGTGGCTGGGCATCAAACAGGGGCTGCTATGCATGTAGTAGACATGGCACAGGCAGCACAGCACATGTACAACATGGTGTGTGCACAACCCAGTGCCTATGCAGCATGCAACACAGGGCACATACAGTTCAGTGTGCATACAGTACCATGCATATACAACACAGAGCACATACAACATGGTGCACATAAAACATGGTGCATGTATGGCATAGTGCACAGGCAGCACTGAGCACACAGAGTGCTGTGCATGGACAACACAGTGCCCAAGATCACAAGCAATCAGGTCACTTGAGGAGCTCTGAAGGAGATGAACTCCCCAGCTAGGATCAGTCCTGGTGGCTCTGACAGAGCCAGGCTTTCCTGTGCAGCCTGGTGTCTCCCCACCTCACTCTCAGCCCATCTGGGGACCACTTTCTTTGTTCATTCTTACTCCCCCCATCACACTGTAACGCCATAGGCCTGACTGGAGCTGTTTTCTTTTGCCCGTGCAGCCCAAAGACCTGCCAGGGAGGCATAAGGCATAAGCTCTACACACAGTAAAACGGCTTCAGTAAATCAGCTTGCCAGAGATTACTCCAGTGAGGCCAATAAAGTGAGTGTTCAAACAGTGCTTCTGCCCTGCTCTTCAAAACCTGCTGTTTAGAGGAAATAGCTCAGCATAATCCTGATGGAGAAACCAAGCCTGGCTCTGCAAAACTGCTGAAGTTTAGGACTTGTCCTAAAGACATCTGATTGATTGATGCACAGAGTGTGAGGAGGTGGAGAAACTTCCACCAAGACTGGTATATGCCCTGCAACCCCAGCACTAGTGTGGCTATAAGCTGGGATGCCCTTGTAGCCAGGGCATGTGCAGACCTCAAGGCAACACCAGATGGGGAGAGATGCATCAGCCCTGTGGGACCAGAGTGGCTGTCCCTGTTCCATACCAGGGCTTTGCTGGGATCAGGCACCAGCTGCTGCAAAGCACCTGCTGAAATAGAACTTTTCTGTAAGATGAGCTTCTACCCTGGCTGAGGGTGGTGGTAGAAACAAGCCTGCAATGTGATAAATTCCATCCTATGACACTGACTACCTGTTGCAGCTTGATTTGCTGTTAAACAGGATTGTTTCTGCTTCTCTGTGATATCTCTTCAGTGTTCAGAGCACTGCCCAAGACCACAGCAGTAAGATGTTCCTGTGAATCACAGAAACCAGGATGCAGGAGAATTACTTTTGTTCAGTGATCTGACCATTCTTCTGACCATTCTCATAATTTATTTAAAATTAGTAGTGTCCTAGCATCATTACAAAGAACATGATCTATGTAAGTAATAGGCTGAGGCAGTTCCATAGCAATTCTACTGCTATTATCATCCTCTAAAACACCACTTACAGGTAGAAGTATTTATTTGTATGTATATATACACAGAGCTTAATATCAGTGCAGGATCAAGCTTCTTAGTGAAGGAGAAATCTTTGCATCTAACCTCAAAGATACTGCTCACAACAAAAATACTTGGGGAGTAATAGGGGATGTGAATGCTGCACAAACACTTGGAAGAGATCCAAACCTATGCTTTCAAAACCTACATCAAACCTTCCTGTTCTGCTGCTGCTGCTGTGATATCCTGTACAGAGATGTCAAATTACTTAAAGGCTGAAATCTGTGCAGCTCAGCACCTTTTCCAACAGTAAATTAAAGACTGAAAGTGTCACCAAACTGCGTGAGGAGGTTTGCATGGTGTAAAGTGGCAAATTTCCCTGCATTAGTATGCTTTTAAGGGACAAATTCACCCAGCAGTTGCTTTACCAGCTTGTAAAATGTGCAGCGTGAGCACAGCTGACACACAAGGCAGTACAGACCCAGACCTCTCGCTGCTCAGGAAAATTGCTTTCTCTGTGCACACTTTAGGAGCTTTATCAGTCTATAATTTACCAAGGCTGTACTTGGCTATATTTCTGCATGAGCCTGGATCAGCTCCATCTCACTGGGCTGAGCACATCCCTGACTCAGGGCAGGTGGTTGCAAAGGGATACTTTGTAAGGCAGAGCATCCCTGTTTGCCTTGCCTGGGAAGGCTGAGCACATAATGGAGAGGGTGAGGTGACAGCAGGACTGTGTCTGTGGGCATCAACTGGATCCCAGGGCTCTGGAGAGCAAATGGAGAGGAAAAAGTCAAGCTTTGCTCTTTACTGACTTTTCCAAGCCCCCCTGAACGCAGCAGCCCCCACCAGTGAAACCATATCATGGGCTTCTTCAGATTTACATTGTAGTGCCCTAGGATGCACTTCTAACTAACTCATCCATAATAACGTGTGTGTAGCTGAGACACTGGAGTATCTAGGTGATTCAAGGTGAAAGGTATGAGTCTGGGTTTCGTTTTGTGTTTGGTCCAGCTGAAGCCTTTCTTTTTCCATCAAACTTGGCAAGGGAGTGGTTAAAAGCAACTTTCCACCTCTTTGAATTTGTAGGAGCCTAAAACTTTACCACCCGGCCACGTTTCTGCATGGGACATGCAATGTGCTGGATGTTATTTACATCCTATCTGATGGCAACAGCGAAGTCCTTACGAGCAGTATCAAGTCTGCTTGCCAAATATAAGCCAGTCTTTTGTGAATTAATAGCAGAGGAATTCCAAAGTGCTGCAAGCCACTTCCATGCCACCAGTGAGGATGCTCCCCACCAAGCCGTGCCGCTGGGAAGCGCGCAAAGAGCCGGCTGGTATTTGTGTCAAATTGTTGATATGTAAGCAGGGAGCATCCTGTGCATTTAAATCACGTTCACACTAAATTTGGAACAGAAATTATTAAATATTTATTCTGCGCCTAAAATACTACTCAAGTGTCCTACTTACTGATATTACATATTAATTCACACGGATTTTGCAGTACTGATCATGCATTTACTTTACAGTGGCGACTCTGAGGCATTCATGATGATTGGGTTGTTTAATAAGAGGTGAGACTTATGGCCCCAGAGGAATCCCACCTCATCACTTTTGTAAAGCCGGGGAAGTGGCTCATACAAAGAGAAATTCAAGGGTTCATAATGACCGTGACAAAAGCACTGGCTGGGAGTTTGCAGTGGTCTGTTGAAGACCAGTAAAAACAGAATGAACAAAACTTCAAAGCTCAGTAGAGATTAGGAGTTATTTCCTTAGCAGTAGGAGTACTGTACATTCAGAGAAGCAATCACTCAGCCAGGACATAATTGCTACCAATCGATTGTTGCCTTCTCCGAGTGCTTTCCTGAAATGGAAGGACCAGTTGAAAAACTACCCTGAGAATGTTAAAAATAAGTAAACAGATGCACATTGACTCGCAGTGACCCCAGGGGTGGCAATCAGGTGCTGAATGGCAGCAGCGATCCAGCCCAGGTTTTGTAGGAGCCCTGAGCATCCTGGAATAGATCAGCTGCAATTATTTCCAGGCTCTGGGCTAGCAGAGTAGAGTGCATTTGATAAATTTCCCGTGGTCCTCCTATCTGCAATAAGCCTCAGTCATTTTCAATTATAGACGCCTCGAAAGCTGGGAGCCAGCGCTGATTGGGCAGCAAAATATTGCCACAATCCTCTCAGCAGTGTTTGGAAAAGGATTTCGGTGCTGACCCTGACACGGAAGCGATGCTGCCAGCCTGGCCAGAACATGGAGATAAACAGCTCGTTTGTGGACTCTGCCGAGTAGCCACAGACATGGAATCCGCCCTCTTCCAGGGCATGCTGGGTCTGGCTAATTCCATGTTGCTGATTTTAACACCTGGCATAATAAACCCCAGCATGAGGCTGCAAAGACTGGAGCCAGCATCAGGGCCAAGAGCATCCCCGACAGCAAGCAGGGGAGGAGAGCAGTAGGGCAGAGGGCCCAGGGCATGCGGTATGTTCCCCGCTGTGGTTAAATCTCTCCACCTCCTGCCTTGTGTTATCAAAGGAGGTGATTCAACCTTTCCTCCTCTGCCCCTGCCCTGAGGTGCCTTTCATCATACATCACCCCTTCTCTCCCTGCAGCATTTGCTCTCTCAATGCCTTGGAGCAATAGCAGGTGCCTGGGAGGAGCACATCAGGTTGATCAGCATCAGCCTCAAGGCACAGGAGGCACCAAAGCCGGTGTGCTGCCTGCCTCCTTCCTGCAGGATTGTGGAGGCAGAGGGATGGGGAGCAGCAGCATTGCCTCCAGAGGCCACTTCTGTCTCAAACCCAGCCACCAACACCCCACACGCAGCTGCGGCATGTCTAAATCCAGTTACAGGGTGGAATAAGCCCTCCTACCTCAGCACACATGGCTATTTCTGAGACTGGAGCCTGGCTGCTGTGGGAGCTCTCATTTCCCCACAGATGCTAATCAGGTCTGGAGAGCAGCACCTGGCACCTGCAAGGAAAGGAGAGGCGAGGGATAATGTTGGCTCTACAGACCTTTCTAAGGGACTGAAATGCTTTCCTGGAGCATCTTCAAGCACATTACCCAGAAACAGATTAGGAGGTGACCTCATTGCAAGCCCAGGTTTCCCAGTGGACGTGTTCACCAAGCAGGACACAAATAACCCATCCCACCATGGAGAACAGACTGACCCTCATCCAACTGGAGGCTGCCCTCTGAGGTGGCATTTTGCTGGAGAAAGGAAAACTTTCTTGCTCGGGCTGTAATTCAGGGAGCCCTGTGTTGTAAATACTCTGTGTGCAGGGCAGGGAGGAGGCTGAGCGAATGGTGTAGAACTGGTGATAGAACTGCTGAGCTGCAGCAGTGGCACCCCGGCTCCTGCACCATCCACAGCTCAGTGGCTGGATCTCCTGCAGTGCCTCCTTTCCCCATCTCACACTTCCCTAATGCCGAGGGATTAAAGAGGCCAGCAGCTCTCACTGGCCCTGGCTTTGCTCCTGGTGCACTCCTGATGCAGCCAGGATCCCACTGTAAATATTAGCTGAGCGTGCGTGAAGGGGTGAAAAGAGCACCACTTTAAGCCATTCCGTTTGGAAGATACAGCAATCTATATAATGCTGTTACCAAGAAACAAGGATTATTTTCTGTGTTGTTTTAGAAGCCAGTGAAACAAACGGAGCCAAGGACAGACCAGGATTTCTATTTCCCCTCTGTAATTTAGTGTTATTGCAAAGTGTCAGCGTTTCACAGTGCCACTCTGCAGCCGGACTCTATTCATGCCTAAAGAAAGGATGTGCTGCTTGAACCTGCCCACTCACATATCCTGTTATCCGGTGTCATAACTGCTGCTCTTCAATCTGCCTAGCTGCAAGGTGCAAACTGTCCGGCCCCTCACAGTGCGTGTCCAAGCACATCATAGCAAGTCCTCAGGAGAAGGTACCATTAACACACATTACTTGTTGCACAGCCTATGTCAGGCTGGCCCTCAGCAGCTCCTCTGCTTCCTCTTTCAGTTGCTGCTGCACTATCTCGTTTTTATGAGCTGGAAGATATTTTAAAGTAGACTTTTTGCCACTCACTTTATCTCTTTTTATCTCCCCCTTCCTCTGTCGTCTGTCAGTGTACAAAATTCAGACTTGTATTGCAAAAGCACTTTTCCAAAATAAGAGGTACAGCCGAGCAAACACTTAAACTCTCCGTTCACGTTCTGACTGAACATTGCCAAAGGGCCAGAGCTGCGGTGAGTAACAGCCAGAAGAACAAATGATCACAGGTGCTGCACTTCTATCCACACTGAGAGCAGCTGCCAGCAGGCAGTGTGTGATTCCCAGGTGGCTGCCACCAGGCTGCACCATGCCCACCTCTGCATCGCCCAAAACCAGGAGATGCTCTGCAGTCAGTCTCAAAGCAAGAGTGAATCACAGCTGCACAACCCTCCAACATTTTCAGGTCCATCCCCAGCATACTGCAAGTATAAGGCAAGTCGTCACTATGGATCATTCAATCAACACCATCTGGGCTGGGCTAGGCACGAGTGGGTGTAGTAGGTGACCAGTGAGGAGAAGCAGTGATTGCCCCAGCACCAGCAGCCTCCATGCTCACCTCACTTGCCAAACTTCATAGAATCATAGACTCAGATGGGTTGGAAAAGACCTTTAAGATCTTCAGGGCCAACCATTACCCCAAGACTTCCAAGTCCACCACTAAACCCTGTCACTAAGGGCCTCATCTACACAGTCTGTGAACACTTCGAGGGATGGTGATTCCACCAGTTCCCTGGGCAGCCTGTTCCAATGCCTAAGCACCCTTTTGGTGAAGAAATGGTTGTTCAGTGCAAGCAATTTTCCATGGCCACGAAGGATCTCGTGGAGGCTGAACAGCACGAGAGATGTGCTTTACTCTGTTTTCCCTTCTAGACTGCTCTCGTGACCCACTGCCATGCGTGCACATAGAATTTACAAAGGCACTAGTTGCTTCCAGCTTTCATAAGCGTTCTGGTTTAGGCCTTTAACCAGGATTAATAAAAAGAACAAGGGTTTGTTTGGTTTCCATGCAAATGTGAGCTTCCCAGTGGGAGCTATTCCGTTAAGCTCTCCCAAATGGTTGCAGTAAATGGAGTTTACTCTTTCTGAGGGTTTCTTCCAAACCACTGAGTCCTGCCAGGCTGCTTGCAAAGGCAGCACCCAGTGTCGTGTATGCAGGCACTCTCTTTCCAAAGCCAGGGCCTCTGCTTCAGCTCTGCTTTTCTTTACAGTCCTTTCCACAAATCATTATCTACGCTGATTTCCCCCATCTAATGGGAATAAATGGAGAGGGATACGAATGCTACAGCAGTAATTTTTTCAAATATCAGGAGGTTCTTCCAATGACACTGTGCAAAATGGAAACAAGTCTGAAACACTTCACCAAATACTTTTAATACTCTTAAACCGACACTGCATCCAGTACCTGAGGCCACTTGAGATCTGCTTTATGCAGCTGCAGTGGCTCCAGCCAGGAGAAGCCTTACACTGTCTGCAGAGATGGTGCAGGCTCTGCCGGCTGTGCGTGTATTTGCTGCTCCTTGTTTGTCGTGCAAACAGGAGCAGGCACAGAGGTCGAGTATTCCCACACGGTGTGCATTGCCTCTTACTGGAAGCCACAAGAGAGCTGGCAATGCAGGCACCTTGTGTCTCATTAGGTAATTGTTCTGGAAAGTGTTTTAGAAGAAGCAATTAATTCCTGATGGGAACAAATAGGTAGGGGCAGATATTGTGAAACCTCATGGAGCCTGCTCTAAAGTGATAAGCTAAAAAGGACCATGGGTTTTGCAGTTATGTTGTGTCTTGAAAACAAACTTCCCAACATTACACATCTTTTTAACCCAAAGAGCCTTTGTGTTAGTATCCAGAGCGAACAACTATATACACCAATATAATATCAAAAACCACTTAGCTAATGCTTTCATTTGTCTACATTTACCCACCCGTGATGGGTAATTGCACAATTCCCTGCCATGGAAATATTACCACTGAAAGTTACGCACACATAATGTTCATGAGGGCTCTACTCATGATCATCCTTCTAGATTCAGGGTTTGCATGCCATTCATGTTTTTAACAGGGCAGTATTCCTTGAGATGTTTCAACACCATGGAAGCCCTCAGCTCCTCCAAAAAGCACCACAAAGACCAGTGTAGCTAGGCTAACACTGAAAATCGTGCTCCTCTTGGTGTTGTCAGAGGGATCTTTCCTACAGCTGGAGATGCTCAACAGAGCTGCTTTGCAGTAGAATGCAAACAACTCTACGCGGGAGATGTTTTAGAGGGAGTTGGATAGACATATCAGGACAAAAATGGCATTTGGAAACAAAAAGCAAGAGGCCTGAGACTTTTTGGCTTTGTTCTCTCCTTTATTCAGGAAGAAGAATTAATGTTGTGACCACTCGATCAGACATAAGCACTGGGAAAACAGGGCTGTGTGAATGAAGGAAAGAGAAACTGTGGATCACTTTTAACGAGGGCAATGTGTCCCCAGTTCTCTGGACCAGCAGCACTTCCAGATGCTGGATTGATCAATCCATGCCTGGATGTCTAGTCAGGCCCTTTCAAGAATATCCAGTTTCAAAGTTCTCCAGTGAGCAGAATCTCACCCACTAATGGATAAATATAATTCTGAGAGCTCCTAAAGTAGAACACAGTTTTTGGGTGGTTGCATATATCTATTTTGCATCAATTAATTTAAGAAATCTATTCTGACAATCTGTCAGAAAAATCAATCTGTCTCTATAGATAGATACGAGTTGTCTGTGATGTTCCTACCAGCAAAAGTTGCTTCTGTCATCCCCAGCTGCTTTCCTGTAGCAAATCCACCTCTGCAGAGCTACCTAAACAGCTCAAAAAACCACAGAAAGAAAACCTTTCATTAAAAATGATGTGATCATCTTAGAGAGTTTTATTGTGTCATGCCTGGGATAGGGAAGATGGAGAGCTGCAGCTTTCAAACATCTACAAGGGAGAGACCTGCATCCTCACGTCACAGAGAGAAATTTCTCCATTCTCCAGTACAATAAATGGCATTTGTTTCTTGAAAACCCCCTAAACAAAGGCTTCTCTGTTGTGGGATTACCTGTAGATAATATCATTATAGGCACGGGTGTAATGGATTCTATGTTTAATGCCTTCACAGCTGGCATGGCTGGACTCAGAGCAATGAGTTTTTCTGATGGATAATATGAAAAAGGCATAAATTTTAACAAACTCAAAAGGGACTTTAACAAAACAAGAAAACTTTGCTTAGGAACGGATCTTTGAGATGTTCCCATCAGCCTTGTGAAAGTCATCCTTGTGTTAGCATGTTAGGGGCTGTGTGCCTGGCAAGATGGCCCTACGAGATGCTGCATGACCTGTCCCCGTTGCATGGGACTGGCAGCACAACTACATTACATGCCCCTTGGGCGAGGAAGTTGCATCACAGCAAAGATATATTAGTACTTTTATGCGTTTGCTTGGGCAAATAATAAATAGGCATGAAGTGAAATGATATTAAGGAAGGCTGAGAGGGGCTGAAAAAGTTATTGTTAACCTCAGCTTGGATCCACCTCTGTATCCCAACACCACACCTTGTGTCCTTTCCTTTCCCAGACTGATGGGAAGATGCAGATGCGGGAAGATGCAGATGCAGGAAGATGCAGGAAAATGCCCTGTGTGCCAGCCATCGTGGCCATCCTGCCCTGCAGCTAGCACTGCTGCTTGCACAGCAAACTGCCCACCAGGACCAGCACTCTGCACTCAGTTCACACTGTTTATCCCCAGATGCCGGCTGCAGGTTGTCCAATACAATACTGGGGTGGCTTTTGCCAGCTTTCGTCAGCCCATGGGTTGGATTGACAGTACTAACAGCAGCTCCTGAGAAACTGGGCAATACAGGACCATCTCTGAAGGTAGTCTCAGAGGAAAGCAGTAGCCAGGCAGAGAAAGCTGTGTGCCTGTTCCAGCTTTAGACATCACCAGCCTGATGTGCAGTATTTATTTGACTTGCTGACTGTGCTGCTGCAGAAAAGGCACCGTTGCTTTCCAGGAGATGCCAATGGGTGATGCAAACAAGAAGGGTGTGAAGGTGAAACAGGGCTGGAGCTGTGTTTGCCTGGCACTGGTGCTTGTCAGCGCATGGCACTTGTAGGAGCCCATTCATACCTGGACCAGTAGGGTCCAGGGCTCCCCTGCAGCTTGCATCCTTGCAGGGGAAGAGGGCTCAGGGCTGTGCAAAGGACAGTGGTTGTGCCTTACAGAACTAACCCTGACATCCTGGGTAGGATGGTCTCAAGAAGACCAAGCCATAGATGTCCCCATGCAATGCCAGGGGTATGAGGCTCTGAACCCCAGCTTTGGCAAACAGGATTCCTGATGAGGAGGGAAAACTTTGCCTGCAGGAACTTGACAACTGCTCTTCCCTGTGGACAGCTCATCATCCCCAGGACCTCCTGAACCACAGGCAGAACACACTGTGGTGTGCAGAGCCACAGGGCCCTGAAGCTTTTCCAGATTCAACTGCTACACTAAGCTTTTAAATAGAAGTAGGGAAGGAGCTCAGAAAGCCCAGCTGATGGGAAAATCCCAAAGCGCATGGTCTGCAGCAGCAGCACTCAGCTCCCCTCCTGTGAGTTAATCTCCCAGCCCCGTCACCAGCAGTCGATGTTTCCCGATTCTCCCCCAAAGTGAAGCAAATATTTATTAACACGTATAAGGGGTGGCAGGTACTTTGAAATTCACAAAAGAAACGCTGCTAACTGATCAGGAACAAACAACCATTGAAAACACCCACCCACCCACCACCAATAGAGGCAAACCGAGTATCAATCACATCTGAGAATCACCGAAAATTGAAATATTGAGCACGCATGATGCCTTCACTGGTTCATCCTTCAGAGCCACTCTGAAGTCCTCAGGTTGCTCCAGGTAATCTTCAAAGCAGAACTCCACGATACCATTACACGTGTAATAATTAGTGACTCAGGTGAAATATTCATCAGCAGTATCACTTCTCAGTTAAGATTTTCAGCTGTGTTGAGGTGCAAGAGCTGCTTGGTGGAAATCAAGCTTGCTGAGAGCCTCAGGTCTGTAGGGATCCGTGTGGCTCCTGCGACTGTGAGGGTATGGTGGTCTGGTGGGGACCCTGAGAACATGGTGATGATTGAATGGGGCCGTGGGGACAACCAAGAACACAACAGCGTAAGTGGGGACACCAACAGCAAGGCAGCGTCTGCATGGGGCAGTAGAGACACCGAGAACACATTGGTGTCTGAGTGGGGGAATGGAGACACTAAGGACACAAAGATGTCTGTGGGAACACCAAGAACACAGCAGTGTCCGTGTTGTGCGGGGGCACACCGGCAGCGCAGCGGTGTCTGTGTGGCGATGTGGGGACACCAAGGACACGGTGACATCTGAAGGGACACCAAGAGCACGGTAGTGTCCGCATGGGGCTGTGGTGACCCTGACAACGTAGCAGCATCTGCGTGGAGCCTGAGGACACCAAGGGCGCGGCGGCGTCTGTGTGGAGATGCGGGGGTACCAAAAGCACAGCGGCGCCTGCGGGGACACGGAGGAGGGGGCGATGCCTGCACGGGGCTGGGTGCCACGGGGGGCACAGCGCTGCCCTGTGGGGCCCGGGCACCCCGAGGGCAGAGCGGGGCCCTTCCGGGCGCACCCCCGGGGCTCCCTCGTTGCCGCCGCGGCCGCGCTCCCGGTCCCGCAGCGGACATGCGCGGCGGGGCCGCCCTCCCGCGCTCGCTCTGCCTCGCCTCGCCCCGCGCCGTGCAGCACCGCGGACAGCGCCCGCGCGCGCGGGGCGGGGCGAGGCGAGGGCGGGGCGGCGCGGGGGCGCGCTGAGGCGCGGCGGCGAGCGGAGCCGGAGCCGGGCAGAGCCGCGCCGAGCGGAGCCAGCGCAGCCCAGAGCCGGCCCGGCCGAGCCCCGCCGCCGCCGCCGCGATGCTGGACCCGTCGTCCAGCGAGGAGGAGTCGGAGGAGCTGGTGGAGGAGGAGAGCGGGAAGGAGCCGCTGGCGCCCGCCGCGGCGCGGCTCTCGCCCAGCCGCCCCTGCGAGGGCCCGGGCAGCGGCGGCGGTGCGGGCGGTGGGAGCGGCGGGGGGCTGCAACCCGTGGGGCGCAGCAGTGGTGCGGCGCGGCCCGCCAGCCCCAGCCCCTCGGTGGCCAGCGAGAAGGAGAAGGACGAGCTGGAGCGGCTGCAGCGGGAGGAGGAGGAGAGGAAGAGGAAGCTGCAGCTCTACGTCTTCGTCATGCGCTGCATCGCCTACCCCTTCAATGCCAAGCAGCCCACCGACATGGCCCGCCGGCAGCAGAAGGTACCGCCGTGCGTGCTGCCCTGCCCTGCCCTCCTGCGTGCACGGCCGGGCCCGGCCTCCCGTGCCCGTATCCCCATCACTCTGCCTGCCCCTGTCCTCCTACTCCGTGTCAGCAACCTTCCCCTGCCAGCTCCCCTAGCTACCCTTGTGTCCCCTGCTTACCTACTCCCCTGAATATCCTCCTGCCCCTCTGTTCCTCCTCCTGCCCCCTTCTCTGTCCTCCTCCCAACCAGCCCCATGCAGACACTTCCCAGGCCTGCACCCGTCCAGGCATGCCAAGGGCAACCCCAGTGCAGGGCACCTTGCCCTGTACCGGTGGGGTCTGCAAGCAGCAGCTTTGTTCTGGGGTGCAAGGAGTTCCCCCCCAGTGTCACCCCTGTATGCTGCTCCCCTCCGTGGTCTCCAGCACGGAGCCAGTGCGGTGACATATGGCACTGCTCCTAGTTATGCAACGTCGGGAGTCAGGAAGTTTGGGATGTTGGCCATCTAAAGGCTGTTGGAAGGAGAGAAATGGGCTACAATGCTGGGGAACACCAGGCACATGCTCTTGCAAAGGGACTCTGCAACTCCGTGCTCGCTGCAAAGTTTGCTTAACTGGGAGTGCCAGCGCTGACTTGGAGTTACTGAGTCTCATGTCAACTTCTTGCAAGTGTTTATGTGCGGGGAGCTCCCTGACGCTGGCTTCCTGGCAAAATGTGGCAGCAGAGCTTTGTGATGAAGTCGCTGCCACAATCCTGACTCTTCCTCCCCGAGTACATCACCGCAGCAGGGCTGTGTGCTGCTCCAGGCAGAGGCTGGGCAGGAGTCTTTCACCGGAGCTCCTCATCCCAAGGAGCTGTTTTGGAGCTTGTTTCTTTGCTGAGGCAAAAGCTCATGGGCCAGGGTAGAAATTAACTTTCTCTAAAATGTGGGTACAGGCACCTTTGAGTCAAGTAACGGTCAACTTCTCCCTGTGGCAGCCAGAGTTAGGTCAGTGATGGGATGTAGTTGTCGGGAGTGGATAGCTGATTTGTTGTCTCAGTTGAGTTCCTTAGACTGCAATTTTAGCCTTGGTACTGTTCTGTGTTCACAAATGACCTTTGCAAATCAGGCAGACTCCTGGATGTATTGATGCAAACGACATTCAGTTCTGCTACACCACAGGACTATTATTAGTCACTGCAACATACGGAGGTAGGAAAGTGTATCCGTACTGCATATAGTTTAAAGGCAATATAGGACAATCTGGTGTTGCTGGAAGGTGGAATGAGCTGCTTTTGTTTGCTGAGCAAAGTGCATAGCTGAAAATATAGCTAGGTTTGGAGGCTATATATATCTATTCTTTTTTGTCTACAACCTTTTTCAATAGATTGTGCATTTTCAAAGTCATCTTGGCTTTTGTTTCTTATGCAATTTCTTTGTGTTAAGATGATAGCTTTAAAGTAATGGTTGGTTTTGCAGAAATTGAAACAAGCTCTGCAACTGTTTCTCACATAGAAGTGAACTGAGATTGAAAAGGACTTTTTCCACAGGAGCAGGCAGCATGTTAGTGGTCTGGAGAAGAGTGGCTGGGAAGAAGGGTGATTTGTAGTCCATGAAATCAAAATGCTGCCCTGTAAAGGGACAGAAGAGGGGAGGGAAAGACAAAAAGGGGGGAATAAAGTACAGGTGAAACAAGGAAATGAGGAGTAATGAGACAAATGATCAAGTGGCAGCAGTACCCAACGGAGTGGGGAAATTACACAGGATCTTGTGAGGAAATAATCCATTTGCTGTGAAATTAAGAGTGTAGGGAAATGCTTCTGCCTTATTTATGCAAATAACTAACAGAGGTGTGTCTCAGGGGCTGACCGTGTGCCATCAAACTTAACAGTGGGATGGAATTGGGAAAGCTAAATTTAACTTGACAACACAAGTCAAATTGAATTCACCCTTTTAAAGGTGAATTCAGTCTGGGTTTTCGTCTTCTGGATATCCCTATATTCAGTTGTCATGCCGGGAGTAAATCCCAACACTCTTTCCTTAACCAGTACTTCCATTAAAGTCAACTAAAGCACTGCTGGAGCGTGGAGTTTTCATGTGCTCCTCTGCTTTCCTTGTGCATCTCTCTGACAAAGCCCATCCTTCCTTTTCTGGCTCAAGGGGGACCAGGGAGTGAAAGTGTGGGACTTGTTCCCTCTTCTATCATGGTTTAGTGTGATGTGTCCCGGCCCATGGCAGGGGGGTTGGAACTGACTGATCTTAAGGTCATTTCCAACCTTAACCATTCTATGATTCGACGGTGGCTCTGCCAGGTTGAATGGTCTCTGTGGGTACTTTGTATATTGTTGGGCCTTTGGTCATGATGGAAATACCAGGTGCTTCGAGACTCACCAGGGTGGAGCAAATGTATTTTGCTTCTCAGGGGAAAAATGGGAGAAACAAAGCAGGTTTTGGTTCTGCACTGATGGGAGTTGTTGCCTCCGTTTCCTCATTAGTAGAGGAGGGATAAACCCCTTCCTTCTCCATGTGCCATTTGCCTCTGCACTCTCACAGTCTGCCACTTGCAAGGGAAAGGTTTCATCTTCTGAGTAAAGCAAGCAATTGATTTTGTTGCAGTCGCAGCTTCCCTGGGCTGAAGATCCCTGTGGTACCTCCCCTTGAGGTGTGTAATCCTCCCTCCTTGATCCTGCAGCGCTGCTCTATCAGAGCTGGCTGGTGCCCTGAGCCCCAGGGGGTTACAGCAGTGTAATGCGCAGGCACCACAGGTACCAGTTGTGTAGCAGCATGCCTGTGTGTAGTGCTGGGGAGCTGGAAAGTGCAGCCTGGTCTTTTACAGTGCTTGCAAACCACCTTGGAATAAAGGAAAGGGTGTACTTAAGGTACTGTTGCAACAGAAAGATAATTACGTGTGGTTTCATAAATTATAATGTATACAAGAGAGAAGAGAGCAGTGGAAATATGTGAATGGATGGGTATGTACTGTACATGGCATGACAACATTGCATGTTTACTCTAGTAACAAACTCTGTTTCAGAACTCAAGCTAAATTCAAGCAAATGCCACTCAGAGCTAATGTTTTTCTGATCCTGACACCCTGGAAGTTTCAGCAACAGAGTAAAAATTGTTTCTTAGATCAGTGTGTTCAAGCCTACGCTTCTGCTTCAGGTTTATCTTGATGTTTATGTAGTAGGGCTTCACTTGGGTAACTACACATCTGTGGTGTCTAGCTGTAAGTTTTTATTTACAACTTACTAGTATTGTTTCTTAAGGGGAAAAAAAGGTGGGCTTATTACATACCTGCCTGTGCTGTCTTACTTCCCACTTAGGTTTCTTTTTTAAGCCACCACTGAATTCCAGGCACATTTGACAGGCAGATAACTGTCTGCAAGATATTCGTCCCTTAAAAGCTTGGTGAAAATAGGGGCATCTGTATTTATCTCCTACTCCAGGTGGGAGGAAGGAGGCTTTGTGCAGACAGCCCTTACTAGACACTGGAGAGTCTGAGCAAGAGACTTACTGAGTGGGTGGCCCCAGAGGAAGAGCTCCCATTGGACCTTATACCTTTCTGGACACTGAAGGCTCCAGCCTTGAGATGCAGCTCAGGAGGAAAGCAGCTTTGCCAGCTCTGCTGTGTCTCAGAACAATGTGTTTCAATACCGCAGATGGCACTTAGCTTGGTAATTGCTTGCCCAGGATGTATTTAGTCTTTTCCCTTGCTCATGCTGACTTGTTGGAAGTAGAGTTGAGACAACTCTGTGCCTCTCCCTGCTTGATCCCAACTATCTGAAGCCTTTGGGAGGAGAGCTCAGCTGGCAGCCTGGGGGAGTCGGGCTATGTGTATGTCTCTGTAGTGATGCAGAACAAGCACCCTTGGATGTGGATTATACACCTGGCTAAATACCTCCAAAGCACGGCAGCCAAAAGGCACAGTGAACCCAGGAATTCGTGTTTGCTCACTCAGTATACCATAAACTTAGAGATCTTCTCCGTGTTATCACCAGCTGCTTGAAAACACTTGTTGGGAAAGGGGCAGCTGGAAGAACTCGCTAGGAGATGAAAAGTGGAGAGCCCGATAGGTCAGGCATCACTGCAGTTGTGCATCACCTGCTTTCATCCCTGCAGAATGAGGGAGCAGGCAGGCAGCATGTAGGAGAGTAAATCAGTTCCAAGCAGGATAAATGTGGGATGAAGTAAAGTTCCAGCTTAGTTGCAGATTACTGGAGCTACTCCTGGGAGAAGTGGCTTGTGATTTGGGTGCTTGTGTAAGCCTGTGGAATGACGTCAGGTGCATTAGCCAAATTCTCAGGCAAATTCAGCAAAGAGCTTAAGCTTGTGCTTTGCTAAATGGTGATTAATTTAAGCACGGTGCTTAATGCAGAACAAGTGTGAGGGATCAGAAACTCAGTTAAATTGGTTACGAGGCATCTTCAAGTACCACATTTCTGCCGTTTTGGCATGCATGCAGGTGCCATGAGGTAGGAAATAAAGTAGTGCAGACTTGCAAACAATCACTTCTTCCCTGTCATGGGCTTGGTTGTTGCTCTCCTTGTTTACACAACTTCTCTCTTAAAACCACCAAAACCTTGTTCTGGGACAGACCAGGACTCAGGTGGTGTTGGGACTTGCTGTAGCAGCTTTCTGCTGATGATGTTATGGTCAGATTCTGCTCTGCTGGCCCCAAGAAGCTATCCAGAGTATGTTTTTCTCAGTGCTGCAGGAGATGGGTAAAGATAATATTCTGCTTGTTTTCTCACTGTTCCTCAGTTGCTCTGTAGTGCAAGGAGATGCAAGGTCCAGGTAGGTCTCGAGCGTGAGCTGGACCCCATGCACAGCTCTGTAGTTACAGCAAAGCTTGCAAGATAATTATTAGCACTATACCCATAAAAACCTGGAAGATTAATTAGGGGCTGCTCAGCTTGGACATAGGCCATTGCCACCACCAAATGAATGTGGTGTGTGTGGCCGGGCTCTTGGCTAGAGCTGGCCTTGGGTCAGCTCTGTGCTAACCCTTAAGTGAAGATGAGCTCGCCTGTGTTTCACTGCTGTATGGAGAGCATTGCCGTGGGGAGGGAGGTCTTGTACATCTGAGATGCAGTGTTCCTTAGTACTGTGGAGTGCAGAATGTGGTCATTGTGCTCTAATTGTCTGGAGTCTGCAGAAAATGGTTATTTTCAGTTTAAAAACATATCATATATTTTGCCAGTGCCTTATCTTAATTTAATTCTGGGAGATATTAAATACCTGTCATACTTTGGCTATTTATACGCTTGCAGTTTATTGCATTGGGATGCAAGTAATTAAATAGGCTGTGAGCTTGGTCTGTGCAAAACTTTGCAGTTCCTGATCCATAGCCTGACAATTCAGTTACTGTGGCACCTCTTGGGCTCCTGTGAACTAAGAATGGAGAAGACTTATCAGATTGTGCAGTTCCAAGCCCTGTCCTTTCCAAAAAGTATTGTTTATGGCCAGGCTTTACATAGTCTAGACGCTTTCCCCGAAGCACTTTGCCTTTTGCACAACTTGTAATTCCTTCTGCTGAGTGATGAGTCACTTGTTCTCCGTTCACTTAAGCGGGAAGGGGCCAGCGAGTCATTTCCCTATGTAATTTTTTGTTAGCTGGAGAAGCAGTAATTTGTTTTTAGTGTGGTTCAGCAGTAGGAACTCGGCAATCACAACACTACAACTAGCAGTGCGTGTGTACAAACCCCTTACAGCTACTGCCAATGCTGTAGTCCAGGGGGCTACAAGGTAAGCATCCTGTTTCTATTTAATGGTGTAAACCTGATTAATATGTTAAGACTAATCAATATAGTATCATCAATAAAGCTGTTGGTTGGTGTTGATGTGAATGCAACTATAGTGGCTTCAGCAGTGCCAGGGGTTCACCCACAAAGTGATCTCTACGAACCACATATATTTTAGTGTGTCTTTGAAAACTAAGACTAACTAAAACACTGAAGTTCCCTTAAACAGCAAAGACCTCCCCTGATGGGGAGCAGGTCCTCTCTGTCACCCAGGAGGATGGGTGGCTTCTCAGGGGTGGGGTTTGATGAGTGGCCCCTCAAAGGTCTTCTCTTCCTGGAAATAGAGCAGGGTGAGGTGCAGGGGAAGGTGACACTTTGGTCACCAGCTCTTGATAAGCATGGTGCAGGCATGGAGGACAAGCAGGGTTCATCTCCTCACCTTGGTCACTCCCCAGCACAGGTGATAGCACTGGGTTCCAGAAGGTCAGAATTGGGCCACCCTTCCTGTAGGGCATGCTTTGAGGTCCAGCAGCAGGGTCTTCATGAGGGTGGGAGACGGGAGATGCAAAAGGTGGAAGGTTCTTGGATAGTTTCCCTGTGTCATGACCTTGTGGGTGCTGCAAAAAGTTACATGGAGCATCCTAACCTGGTGTTTGCTTTGGAAGAAGTTATTTGTGGTTACTTGGTGTGCTTTGAGTGGGTTTTCTTCTGGATTGGACATAATTCTTAGAATTGGGTGTAAGCGCAGTCACCGACTGTTAGACCTGAATGTGTGAGAGAGGTGTTTGAAAAGGTACTTTTAGTGATAATATTTGATCTTGTTTGTCTGTGATTCAGGCTGATAAAGTCAGGCATTGTCTAGAATTTAAACACCCGAGTCAAAATGTCATGCAAATGTTTATTCAGCTTGGGGTAAGCAATGCTGTGTCTGTAGTTGTCATAGGTCAAACCTGTCTGTAAGCTTGGGAGCTTGGACTTTTATTAGCATGAGTTATATAATGATGACATGAGGGGGACATTAGTACAGGCCACCTCCAGTATGGAGGGGCTGGAAAACTGCCCCAACATACAGCTTGGTGACTTGAACCATACAGCTTGGTGACTTGACCCATGTGCTTCAGGGCAGTTGTATGATCACAGCTACTCAAGAGCTGAGCATCTGCCTATACCCAAATGTTAGTGTTTGAGGAAACTTAATGAAATCTAAATTATCATGTGTTTTCTAGCCCACAGGGTGGGGAATTTCTAATGATGGTGCTGTGGTGTTTCTCTTAGGGGACTGGAGATGCTGTGTGCAGATCCTGAAGGAACCCCACTGACTTTGGTAGGACTTCGGGCTGATGCCCCAGTGCGTTTGTACAAATACCCTGGCAAACAGGCTGCACACTAATGATCCAGCAGTGGCCTTATGCAGAAGAAAGAAGCCCTGCACACAGCATAGCTGCAGCACTCTGGCCTGCTCACGCTCATCTCGCTTCCTTGGATTGGGGCTCAAAGTAGGTGTTTTGGCTCCCAATTGCCTGTCTGGTTCAGGGGAGGAAAGTAATAGGGAGAAAAGGCTATTTTCCAGGCTCAAACCATGAGGAACTACTGATAGAAGTTATTTGTTAATAAATGTCTTATTGAAACAATCTTGCACATTGTCTTGTGAAGAGCATCAGCAGAGTCTGCTTTAGCATCTAAATTTGATCCCAAACACCTGCTGAGCTGGAAAGGATGGCACTGGGACTTTGCAGATCCTGTAAGTTTGTAGTAACCATTGATGTCTGTTAGTTGCAATGTGTGTTTGTAGTCAGTGAGGTGTGGAGCACACAAGCTCCTGCAGGAAGCAATTCTCCTAGGGAATTTATCATGTTATCAGTCTAGCTGATGCTCAGTTGGCATTGCCCTGAGATGCAGAAGGCTGTGTGTTGGTCGTAGCCATGTGTTGGGATGCCCAAGATGGTAAAATCCTGCATACCAACACACAGCATTCCTCCCTTCTGTACCACAGGGAGCAACCCCTTGCTTTCCTTGGAGCTACTCAGAGAAGGGAATCAGTTTGCATCCATCAGGAGGGATGCAGGTGGGCGTGAGGGTTGTTTTGGAGCCTGGGGAGTCACAGCTGAAGTACAGGCTCTGTCTAGGAACAAGCTCCCTGCTGGTAGCACCATGGAGAGATAAAGGGACTTGGGTTGATATTTGGCTGTAAGAGAGAACACAAAGTGATGCTCCTAAATACAGCACTGTGCTCACTGGAGTAAGATACAATGTTAGCTCAACAAGGAGGCAGATTTGGGATAAAAACCTTATTTTTTCTGTTCTGTTGGCACTGCTGTTGATGCTGACGGGGCCTAGCTTTTGCAAGAAGGGGGTTTCACTTTGTCTGGCGTGCTGTGGGGAGGGTCAGCCTCTCTTGCACCTCAGCAGCAGAGGGTTTAGGCAGCTGGATGTTGATGCGGGCATCACACAAGCAGAACGTGAAGCAAAAGACACATTTTCCCGAAGATGCCAAATCCCCTTTCCTGATTCATCAAGAGGGCACAAACGCTTTGCATATCACACATGCCAAGTTTGTTTTCATTCCCTACGCCCCTAGATTTCCCCTCCCTCCCAACAGACTGCTCCTACCCTTCTCGCAACCAGAGATGACAGACTCATTGCTGCCTCAGAAGGAAGCTAATGGGGTGACGCAGCAGGAGCCAGCTGCTCCGCTACCTGCATGGTGACAATGCAAGGATGGAGGAAGGACAAAGCCAGCGCTTCCTCAGCCATAGGCAAGGCTATGTGTGTGTGACCCGCTAGCGGCGTGTGCTGCAGTAAACCAGTGCTGTGCCTCCCAGTGCCGGCACCACAGACCACCCTCTGCCAGCGAGACCTCTAGGCAGGAGCCATCTGCTGCTGTTATCTGGGGATGTGCAGCTGCCTGAGCTGCGCGGAGCTGTGTTTTGGTGCATAGCCAAGAGCTAGCTGGAGTTAGGACTGCGGAGACTGCGTGTGCTCAGGCATTCACGAGGGCAGAGCGGCTCCCAGGCGTGAGTTGGTGCCGATGCTCTCCCGTGGGAAGGAACGGGGAGCTGGGAAGGGCATCAGGCCTGGATGAAGGAATTTGGAACTGGGAAGTGACAGCTTTGCTTCATCTCTTTCCTTGGCCCTTTAGTGCTTCAGTCTACAAATTATCCCCTCCAGAAAGGGCATATGGGAAGGAGCCAGGGCAAGGAGGAAGGATTGCTTACAGCTCCCAGATGCAGCTGCGTTTCCCCACCATCCCTGCTGACATGGCCATGCAGGGATGATGAGGAGTAGTACTTTTCTAGCCTATAGATGTCTCAAGAAAGAACTGATGTCATCAGTAACTTGAGTTGATCATGTGGTGGTGATTTAGGTTGGCCAGAGATCTGCCTGGTACGATTTCTGCTCATTGGTGGGTTGGGGTGAGATGGATGCTTCTTTCTAAGGCTGTTTTGCATCCCTGCTGCTGAACTTTTGTATGGAGTTCCTCAAGCTCAGACCGCTGAAGCCTCTATTGCAAAGCTCCTTCTTGGTACATATTTCATGCAGAAAGATGTGTGATAGAAAATCTCCTTGTAAACTCTCTTCTCTCAGCTTCTGTCTTGCACCAGAATATTCCTGTTTGTGCAGAAGTCACCCCAAAAGTGAATCAGATCCTGCTGAACAGGACAGTCTTCCCACCACCTATTTATAGTGTGTGCAATTACCCTCCATGCATCTTGGAACTCTAATTGCCTTTTTATTGCTGTTTAGCAGTGTGTTAAAGGTTTTTGAATGCTCATGCCTTGTTTTCTCATTAGCTCTATTTATTCCTCCTTTGGCTCCCTTCCTCAACCTCATCAAATTTAGCATCGTCTTGCCTTCGGGGCCTTGGGCAGCTCTGCTGCTTCTTACTTCTTTTCGCATGTCCTTTCTCATGTTGCTGCTGCAGATGCTTTGTATTCCCCAGTCTTGTTGAGACGTGCTTTCAGGGCCCATCTCCTGGAAGGGGCTTTCTCCCTGCAGTGGTGCCCTGACAGTGATCCCTTTGCTGGGCAGGGTGGCTCAGACAAGGCACTTTGCATCAGGCAGGATTGGTTAGCGTGGCAAGGCTCCATGCAATTAGGAGTTGGTACATGATCTGGGACTGGGAAGTAATGGTCAAGAGTCTGGAGAGGGGCTGGTGATAACGACTGGGAGCTGATAAGCAAGGTGGGAGGCAGGGGCTGTAGCCTAAGGTTCCCTGCATGGGTTTGTTTTGTCAGGGTGGCCCAGGAGCTGCTGTGTCGCCAGTGGTCCTCACATAGAATAACAGACTGGTTTGGGCTGGAAGTGATGTTAAAGACCATCCAGTCCCAACCCCTGCCACAGGCAGGGACACCTTCCACTAGAGCAGCTTGCTCCAAGCCCCTGTGTCCAACCTGGCCTTGAACACTGCCAGGGATGGGGCAGCCACAGCTTCTCTGGGCACCCTGTGCCAGCGCCTCAGCACCCTCACAGGGAAGGATTTTTTCCTAATGTCTAATGTAAATCTTCCTCTCCGTCAGGTTAAAGCCATTCCCCCTTGTCCTGTCCCTACGTGCCTTTGTAAAAATCCCTCTTCAGATTTCCTGTAGGCTCCTCGTGGCACAGCCTGTCCCTAAAGCCAGTGTGTTGGGCTGGGGGCACATACAGCTGGTATCACTGGGACTACTTTGTTAATGCTCCATGTGTTTCCTGTACCTGTTTTGACCAGATGGCCGTTCTCTCTCTGATAGCCAGGACAACATGGGCTTTGTGCTTGTGCAGTGCCTGGCACCCTGGCTGGGTAACTGGGAGCCAACAGATGCCTGGGTTTGTCTCTTAGTCTTTGAGTGCAAAGTCCTCTTTGATGTTATTTGCTTTATGTTTTAGCCTTGTTGTGTGGCATTTCCATAGCTCAAATTAATTCATTTATCCCCTGAGGTGCTTGCTTGCTCACAGTTGTCCAGAACTTTATTGCCCTCCTCTTGTGTACTGAGGAGCCCACACAACTCTGAATCATCAGTAAATGTAATCACAGTGCTTGATGTTTGTTCTTCCAAGTCCGTGATATATACAATAAATGAAACTAGTCTTAATACTGATCTGTGCCTCCCCTTTCCAGCACTTGTTCTGTTCCAAAATGCTTCCTTCGCTGCGTACAGCCCCACCACTCGATCCTAACAGCATTCCTATTGACTGGAGAGATTAATATTTTATGCAAAATCATATCTAAAGCTTTCTCGTCCTATGGGTAATTTATGGCCAGAGGTTGCTCCCAGCAACCTTAGCACATCTGCTAAGCGTGGTGTCAGCTCAGTGAGGACTTGGTGACCAGGCTGAGTTAAATAACCTGTGGCACTCTGCAGGCTGAGGGCTCAGCATCCTCACCCACGGGCTCCAGCCAAGTGCGGGGGGTTCATTAGTCAAAGAGATAATTACTGAGCTGAAACAGGGACTGGGGCATCCTGGTCTCAGAGGGTTTGCTGCTTCGGGTTCTGTGTGCTCCCGGGTGAAAGCAGAGGCAGAGCTTAGCGGTTGGGCTCTGGCTGTGGGCTCAGCTCCCTGCTTGCTCCTTCACAAGCTCGCACAGTTCTCCAGATCTTTCTCAAGCTGCTGTCAATAAAAAGGTGATGAAAATATTTCTCCTTGCTCTGTAGAGCACTGGAAGTCAGTGAGAGTTATGAGGTGCTGAGTTAATTGCTCAGAGCAGGATTCTCAGGTCCCTGGGAGCACTTGGATGGGACCTGGTGAGAATGGGTCTGCTGTAACTCACATCAGACACTGAGCGTCCACGAGCCACCCCTTCAGCTTCCTCTGTGTCCTCCGAGCAGCTTCTACAGCTGCCTCCTCTTATAATAAGACAGTTAATAGTTTTGCATAATTCATGCCTGCAAGTTGTATGCACTTGATGACAGGAGACGATGTTTAATTTACACACGTGGGGCTTCATACAGATTTTAACAGCTCTATGCACAACAGCCTGACACCCTTCCCTTCTCTCTGTGTTTGGAAGGTGTGCAGCAAGCTGCCTGGTGTCTGCAGCTCACTCCTCTGTCATCTCCTAAGCTTGCCTCACGTGCTGCTGTCCTTCAGCAGGGTGCAGCAGGGAAAGTTGCACTGTAATGCAGAAGCAGGATGGGAAAATCTTCACCCTTACTGCTCCACTTTTCTCTTTTAATGCTCCCAAAACCCAACTGCTCTATGAAAGGAAGGCAGCCTGGAGCGCTGAGCCTGGTTTTGCATTGCTGGGAGTCTGCGAACCGAGGCTCAGCTCCAGATGGGTGCTCTCTGGATGCACGCCCATGTACTCTGATTGCCCTTGCTTAGGGCGCTCTTGGTGCAAACCACGGCCTCCAGATGTTGGTCCTGTGCTGATGGCTATGGCTTGCAGGGACAACCAAAATGGGCCTAACAAGAGACTGGTATTTAAAGTAGTGTAATAGCTCAGCTGCCCCCTGTTTAAGCCTGTAGGAAAGAATCAGAGGTTTTATTCTTCTCCTGCTCCTATCAGCCAAATGCATAAGATTCAGTGGCCACTGAGAAGCAGATGGGTTGCTATTTCTGTGCCCTTTTGTTTGATTGCTGCAGGTAGGGAGGGAGTTACAGCTGCTCCAGTAGTGTGGCAAATCATCTCCATTTATCTTGTGGTGTTCTGCCTCGATGATGTCAGATGGTCTCTTTACATTGCATATATATTCAGACTAAGCAAATCACAGTGTTTTTCCCATTAAAATTTAATGATGAAAGATGACGCTGTAAGTGATTTATTTTCTTCTTTAATCAATTGTTTCATTTGCTGTATAACCCTCATGGTAATGATAATAATCTTTCCTTGCTGGGGCTCAGGAGAACAGATGTGCCTTTTGAATTTAGTTTTTCTTTTTACCTAGACAGAATCTTCCTTTTCCCAGCTCTGATTACTTGCTTTGCAATGCTGTGACCTATATTCAAGGTGAAACTTGTGATAAATATTTGCTTTGGGGAGGGAGGCACAACCATGGGTTTTGAGAAGATTAAGGCCTGTCAGGCAGCAACCCTCATTTCAATTAGACATCAAAATGCAAATCATCCATTTAGAGTAGGTCAAGGTGAGAGTAGAAAGGACTTTAATCCGTTCTGAGATCGAGTTGAAATCCTACTGTGCTTTAATTGTTCTTGGTCAGTTATGTTGGCTAGGAATCATAGACTCATGGAGTGGTTTGGGTTGGAAGGGACCTTAAAGCTCATCCGGTTCCAACCCTCTACCGTGGGCAGGGACACCTTCAGTAGACCAGGTTGCTCCAAGCCCCATCCAACCTGGCTTTGAAATGGTGTGGGGATAGCTCAAAAAAGCAGTAAAAGCGAGTAAATGCTTGGTATGGAGCAGGTAGGTGCTTGGGAGGCTTTTCTTCCCTTTGCTGGCTTTGAGATAGTGAGCAAGAGAGCTTGAATGGTAGAAGACTAGGAAATATTTTCCTACCCTCTGCTTGAAGAGATTAATTAGTTTTACAAAATGTAAATGGAAGATGATGTTTCTACTCTTTATTCTCCATTTTTCTGTTTCTCCTTCTGGCTTCTCAGGAAAACATTAATGAAAAAATTGGGGGTGAGAACCAGTAAAAAACGACCCTGTTGAAACCATGTGTACAAGGTCGTAGCTGTTTATGTAGCAAATCTCACAGGACTTGAGAAATGTCCTTGCTGTCGTCTTGTGCAATTTATCAAGGGTGTTTAAGGAGTCACAGCACTACTTTGCACCAGAGATGGCAACCAGTTAAACATCATGCATCTTTTTGTAGGCAGCTTGGGAGTCTAAGATTTGTAGATACAAGGCTCAGAAGCTCAATGTAAATAACAGAAATGTGAATTATGCAGCTATTTTCATAGCAAAACACTCAATTATGGTTGTGTGTAATCTTTGCACTAGAAAAACTGCTGTAGGCAGAGAAGCTCTATAAATGTCTGTGTTCTTGGGATCCGGACCTTGCCTAAAGGGCACCCCACATCACCCCCCTCCTGAGGGAGCTGAGCAGCCAGTGAGTCCTCCGTGTTGGCATGTTCGCCCTGACCCTATGGGTTTGGGGTGTTTTTGCAGGGCAAACCTTGGCATCGCTCTTGAGAGCTTCTTGGAGTCGGGGACCAAACTGAGGTGGGAAGGGCTACAAGCAGGGAGGCAGAGGCAAAGGAACAACCTTCTGCATCATGCGGGCTGCTGCTGAATCACTGTTTATGCTGTTTCTGTACCTGCTGACTCGAAGTGTGGAAATAGGGTGCCTCTATTTTTAGTTCTTACCTTGTGCATTCATGCACACGCACGCTGAAATTAGACTTCTAGTGATGGGAGCAGTTTCTTGCCTACACGGGAAAAGTATTTCAGAGTTGTGGCACAGTGAGGATTCCTGATTTCTGCTCTTCCTAATACTGTCTGCATGAGGAGAGAGTGGGGAGAGCTGCTTGCTCTGTGTGGTAGTAGAGTGAGGTGGACCCAAGTGCTGCAGAGCTGCCTCTGCCAACTGCAGTCCTGCCCCACTGCCTTTCTGGCATCAGAATTAGAGCTGCCAAATTCAATCTGTGTCTTGCTGGCTTCCATGACCCTCTCCTTTAGAGCTGTTTTGGTACCTAAATATGATCTGCAACTGCTGCAGCAGGACCAGGGTGTTTTGCTTTGCTGCTGTGAGTTTTTACTTGTCTTTGATTTCTTTTGCCCATGGCGTTGCGCACTGATACGAGTGGAGCGGTATCGAGCTCTATCCACAGAGGAGTAGGTCTGAAGATGAAATCAGCCCATTTGTGTTGACTGTTACCTGCTGCTATGGTTAACGGTGAAAACAGGCACTGCTTTTGCGTACAAGCTGGGACATTGAGGTGAGGTAAAGTGGTGACTTGTCAGTGGGAAAAAAAATCACATTGTTTTCATTAGGGCCATAACCTCATTTACTTTGTTAACGCTGCACGGAGCAGGAGCACACAGGTGATTGCTGGTGGAACATTCCAGTGAAAACAAGGCTTTCGCATCCTAGTGTATTGGGCTTGACAATGGCATTTTGGGAAGAGAAGAAGTGAAAAGTAAGTGCTTTGCTTTTAAATGGCTCTGTCATCCGTGTGGCAGCAGGTCTCTGTCGGTCTGTCCTCAGCTGCTGCAACTTCAAAACCCAGCCAGGATTCCCTAGAGCTGGTGAGATTATTTGACTAACTGATATTATTTAGAAGCTACATTATTCCCTCCCTGGTGTGCAGGGTGATGGTCCCTGCCACCAGAAGGCCTGGGAGTGGGTGCTGCTCCTCCAAATGCTGCGTATGGCAGTAGCAAACTGGTGTGAGTATTGTGTCCTGTGTGTACAGGTAGCACGGTGAAAAGTTTGTCAGAATTCCTGCCTTAAACCCCCTCTGTCCAAAACCTTAATACCATATTGTATTTGTATCTCTGATGTTCTTCCAGCTGCCCTCTAGGGTTTGCTGATGGGAGAAGATGGCAGGGGGAGACCCTGCTGCTCTTGGATGCTGAGCAGGGTTTGGCATCAGCTGGTGGGAATCGTGGCTTTGACTCCAAGATCTCTGTTCCTGGAAAGCCTGGTTGCTAAACTGCCATCTCCCAGCAGGTCTCGTATCCTAAACCGCTTGCAGCAGGCCCCGCATCAGTCTTGTTTTCCTCACCCAGCTTGTTCAGAGTCAATATCCAGAAACTAGCGTTGCCTCCAAATTCAGATCCATTTTTCAATAACCATTGACCATGCTGTAAGAGTTTGGGCTGTCCAGAGAGAATGACTTAGTCATTCTGGTACTCACTCCAGCCCAGTGATCTTTGATGTCTTTTGTGTCCTTTGCTGCCCTATGTCATTACAGTGCCTTGATACCTGCACCTGGGAGAGCATGGTGCCCTGTGAAACCCTCTCTGAGTGAGTTCCTCCACTCATTTCAGGGATGAAGTAGTCACTTTCATTGCTGCAGTGTGGTTTTCTGCCTCTGGATTTGCCCAGGGAGCTGTTGTACATTCGTTCCTCACTGTACACATAACCCTGGCTTTATCCTGGTAGGAAGAAGCCTGCTGCATTGTTCTGAAACTTTGCAGCAGGAAGGAGTTTTGTTTCTCATACTTCAGTGTGTTTTCCAGCCCAAATCGTGAGCTGTTTGCCAGAAGTACACACATGGGTATAAACCCATTGGCTTCATCTGGACTGGTTTTCCATGTGTTTGCAGCTGCCCTGTGGAAGAGCATCCCCCGTTTGTTCTGGAAACTTCCCATGGCAGAAGTGGGAAGAAAGGGAAGAGGGGAGCTGAGGAGAGGTGGGAGGAGGGTGCTTGTTTTGAAGGAGAAACACCATTTGCTGTGTTTCACCTGCCTGGAAAGAGACAAGAAGGGGTCCAGTTTGGGAATGAGGTAGAGCAAGGGATCAGTGCATCCCAAGGATGGGATACTGCTACCCAAGGGTATAGTGGGTATTGAGTGGGAACCAATCCAAATCCCTGGCCCGGGTGTTGGAGTGTGAGCCTTGTACCTAATGTTCTTGGTACTGTGATGCTGACGTGGAGAGATGTGTTCCTCCCCCGTGGTTCCTCCATTTAATAGAGAGCACCAGTGATCTTATTCCTGTCTCCTTATAGGAGCAGGCTTAGAGGTCTATTACTAAGTTTATACTGAAAAGCCTATTTGTTAGGTGGGTTTCCCTAAACTTTTTAGATACAGACCCATCATACCTCACTGCTTTGGATGAAAAAATACTGAAAATACTTAATGTCCTTTTTTCTGGACCCCAAACTGACACGCAAATCTTTTCTCTCCAAAGATATTTAAAACCAAGCGTCATGAGGCTGAAACTGTGTGCAAGGAGCTCCCAGTCTCCAGAATTATTCAGAGATTTGCATATCAGAAGGATGCTGAAACCAGTTGCCTTGAGCTTCAGTGGAAAAGTATTTGATGGTATGTGGTATCTTGCAGATACTTTCCCAGGCACCATCCTGTATCAGTGTACTTTTCCATCACTGATGCTATCAGTGGCCAGAGCTCTCTGCTTGGCTTATAGCCATGCTCCTATTTAAGAAACCAAGGCAAGGGGAAGAGAGGCTGAGAACAACCTGTGCAGGGAAGGTGCTTCTGAATCAGTGCTGGGCTCTAGCTCTTTTCTTATCATGGAAAGAGATGCCAGTGGCTGTGCTGGGAATGTTCTGATGTTCAACACAGGGTACGTGATGTCTTGTCAGGTACCTGCACAGAGGGTTTATGGGTCAATACCTTGTTATAGAAATCCATGTGTCTGGCTTGCCTTTCTGCTCTCTAATTGCCACCTCCTTGCTTCCTATCTGCATCCAGTAAGCAAGCTGCTGTGATAGTTAATTACTTTTCTGGGTTGAGTGCTGTATTATAGTCCGTTCTGTCAATACTAATTGTTTTATAGAAATATGAAGTACCACTTTCCCTTCCCTCCAAGGACTTTGAGATGCAATATGGGCTTTAATGATATCATTTGCCCTTCTGTCCAGCATGAGTAGGAAAATATGATCTCCCATTTGCGATAGGCACTTAAGGTTATCCGTTGAAGAGCCGTGAGCACTCTGCTTTTGGGGTCCTTTCTTGTGCCTCTCCAATAAAGCTCTTTCCTTGGTACCTTGCTGGTGGTGTGTATTTATAACTAATCAATCACAACCAAGATCAGAGCAATGACTGTCACTTATTCCTTAACTCCATTCCTTTCCTGGGTGGGGTTCCTCCTTGCTTTTCAACTTTTGGCTTAATACATAGGTTGTACAGAAGAGTAAGTAAATAAGAAGTGTCTGTAGATGGGCATCTCCTGAGAGTGCTCCCAGTAGTATGTGAGGATATTGCATGAGGGAAACTTCTTGTGCATGGAAAATGACAGCCCTTGGTGTTCAGTTTTATCTCTGCTTCCACTGGCTTTTGGTCAAGAAGAAACCACTGGTGACGGTTCTTTGCAGGGGGATTTATAATTTTGGATGTGTGTTTATTGCTCTGGAGTAAACACCAGATAAACCCACACTCATTCATAATTAAAGCAAAGTAAATTCAAATATGCCCCAGGTTACCCGATGTGTTTGCAATGACTAATGTTTTGAGGCTGTGCTCTGCTTCTCTTTGCCTCGCTGGAGGTTTTGCTGTTAGCTTTTGTCGTTAGCAGTGCTGCACAGAGCAGGATGAACTCCCAGGTGAGCACCTGAGATCTGGGCTAGCTGTTGTGCAGAGATGAAACAGGCAGCAGAGAAGGGCTCAGTGATAAAGGCCCTGCTACTGGGATGCTCCAGACTTTATCCCGACTGGTTTGTGTACCCACAGTTTCCTGCAGAAGCCTCCAAAAACTGAGATCCATGTGTGTGTGAGGTGCTGCTGTGATTTAAGAGACAGGGAAGGTTTGTTGCAGAAGGGTGGTTGGCAGAGTCATGTTCCCAGTGGGGCAGGGAGGATGAGAGGTGTCTTAGCCCTTCACTGCATAACACCTCTGGTGTGGCATGTGCCTCTGAGTTGCTCCACACAGCTGCAGATCCATGTCCTGGCACTCGGATCAGGGCTTCATCTGCTCTTGGCTGGTTATGCTGGGCAAAACGAGATGGGCTGTGTAGGAGGAGGGATGGGTGCAGGGATTGATGGCATTCCTCTGTCTTCCTAGGGATTCATGGAGCAGAACCATACTTAATTAGACTTGCTTTCAAAAAATAGTCGAACTTCTGTTGTTATCAGTGCTTCTCAATGGCAAGCATGGGAGGGCAAGCAGCCGTGGAAGTATCATAGACAGGGCTGAAAATACTCTGAGACTGGGGACTGGGAGGTGGGAATCTGATCCACAAGTTGAGCAGTAGTAAACAACTGCCAGCTATTCCCACCACATGCCATAGTGCTGGATGTCCTCGGTGCATCCTGGTCAGGCTGCCAATTCTTTGTTGGAAGTCTGAAACTGTTGAACGCAGGGCAAGACTCAGTGGCTGTCAATGCAAGCCATGAACCAGGAGGTGACACACTTCTGTCTCTGGAGCATATCCTGTGGGATTTGTAAACAAAGCTTACTCCAGTATGGACTGAACCTTTTCTTTATTCCATTAAAATGGGGGGACAAAATTAGCTTTTTAGACTTGGCCTCTATCTTCTTCACCTGTGTTGATGGCTGGGTGTTTCTGTGACCAGAGATTTGATGTTAGACTTGGAGTTCTCATGCAAGGACTTCCCATTCCAGCTCAGTGTTCTTGGTGACTTTTCTGCTGTTTTTCTGTGCAAGCGTTCAGCAAAGTTTGGTGTAAGGCTGCTGTCACCTGCAGAATGTCCTATTTTGTGACCTTAAACTTCATCCCAACTTCAAACCTGCTCTGTCAGGGGCTTGAGTGTCCTTGCTGTCCTGTCACCTGAGATTGTTGAAGTCTGCATGTAAATTGGTCTCTGAGAACAGTTTTTTGATCTCAGCCACAAATCTTATTATGGTTACATTAGGGAATGGAAGCACGAGAAGCCAGGTCGTTGTTTAAATGTTAGCATTAAAGGTCAAATTCAGTTGATCTTTAATCCTTTGACAGCAGCACTCTCCAGTCTCATACACCTGCAACTTCATGTGTGCCTACCAGGGCATCAGCAAGAGCTTAGAGATCAGGCGCCAGCAAGGCTGGGCTTCACATCTGGGACTTTTCTGGTGAGGAGAGGCAGGAACGTCTCTGCTTTCAGTTTGTTTTAGGATGAGAGCCTGGAGCTGCTGTTGCTTGGTAGGACCCAATGCTGCTGCTTTGTGCCCGCCATCAGTGAGATGCTGTGCACATTGTCCTTGGTGGGAGTGATGGCACCTCACTGTTTGGGACCAGCACCTGGAAACCCCTGGCAAAGCACCCACAGGTTTCAGTGGGAGTGGGGCCAACTTGAGGCTCTGGGACATGTGTATTGGGAGGATGTGGGGCCGCGTGCTTCAGAGGTAAAAGGCTCCCGTGCATGGACTTGGGGATGTGCCACTAAAGGTATCGTTGGTTTCATATTCATCTCCTGTGTTTGCAAATCTTGGCGTGAGCTGCAGGTTCTTCTGTTAGTGTTTTGAGGCGCTTTCCTTCAGTTCCTTATTAAAATGCATCTGTTTTTCCTCATTTGGAAAGATCATCTGTATCAAAAAGCTAATGATCACAATACCTGGCTCCCTTTTCCCCAACAAAGCTGACAGCAGTGATATAAATCATTATGTTGCTGATTGTAAAATTGCTACCTTCAGGCACGTCTTTATTTTAGGGTTGGATTTTTTGGCTGCCACAACTTACAAGAGAAAGACAGTTGGAAATACTCTTTTTAATACATAGTTTTCACAGCTCTCAAGTCTCTTTATCGAGTCAGGCTGCTGTGGCTGCCAGGCTGGAAAGAGCAGAAGATTAAAGTGCCTTTCTTTAATATGCAGCTGTGCATGTAAGTATATTGTGGCTTTCCTGAGGTAAGATAAAGTCATAAAGATTTCCTGGTGGGCTTTTGCATTGCTCAGCTATTGTGGTCCTTGCTGCAGTAGTCTATGAATATCCTTTCCTTGGGACTTTTTGCTCATCTGTTCTAAGCCCAAATCACATTCCTGCAGTTCCTAGTGTGGTTGTTGTGGGACTATGGACCTTCCTAGCACTGAGGTGCAGCAGCTCCAACAGAGCTGGGACATGCGGAGTCATGCTGGGAATTTGGATTTTAGTTGTTAGCTTTTAGAGTGAAATCACAACGGGGTTTTAATGCAGCATCATATGGAAACACTAAGGATTGGGGTTGTTTTGTTTTGGTTTTCCGTTTTAATGGATTTTATTTTCCTCCCACCTATGTGGGGAGATGGAAATACCTGTCTAGGAAAACCAGGAGCTGCAGAGAGTATCGGGAACGCCACCACCATCTGCCCACCTCCCAAACAGCCGATGTGTGTGCTTGGTGCATGACGCCAGCAGGCCCTATCAAGGGTATGGCTTGTATTTAATTCTGCGTTACAATCCCTTTAATCTAGGATTATAGCCAGTTGTTTTCTTCATGCAGGGTGCGTGCTGTCAGATAAAAGCAAGAGCAGCTGGGAGGAGGAGAACAGCTTTGAACAGGGGCTGAAAACCTTGAGTATCTGTAAACGTGTTTGTCAGAGGCATAAACCTATCTCATAGAAGGAGTCCAGGCAGGTGCAGGGGCTGACAGGACCCTCCAGCTCTGATAGATGAAGACCCTGGGAAGGCAACTGGTTGCAAATGAAATAGTAATTGCTTTCCCCCCACTGAATGAAATCTTCTCTGAGGCGATTACACAGATTACAGCTTCCCACTGCAATGTACCAGAATAAATATAGCCTGTGCCTCCCGCGGGGGCTGCCGCAGAGCAGCCTTGGGCTGCAGGGTGCCTTGTGCGCGGTGCAGCGGGTACCTGGAGTCGAGAGTAGGAATCCGGTATGAACAGGGCTGGGAGGATGATGTCGGCTCTCTGATCTTCCTCCCTCGAAGCAGGATTGAGTATGCCCAGGTTGTTTCTGGTAGTGTTTGTCCTGCCAGGTATGCGGGGACAGGGGAGGCTGAGCCGCCTCCTCCTGTGCATCTGCATTCATGCTGGAGTGAGGCCTTTTACCCAGTACCCAGCCTGGTTACCTCGCTGTGACACACACCTTTAACTTCTTGTCATGGACACGGGGGATGAATTGTTTTCTCCTTTGCAGCAGATTTTGCCATTGCTTTGAGGACTCTTGTCAGTTCCCGCAGTCCTTCCTCAGGCTCATGTTACTCATCCCGCTCCTGTTCCCCTTCTCAGGGTCCCTTGGGTGGTCAGTGCCCCCGGGGTGCCCCTTCCCTGGTCCAGGGGAAGGAGGGAGCTCCCTCTTCTGCTTCCCTTGTCTACCTATCTCTATGTGATGCTTTGGCTCTTTTTTACAACAAAATACACTTTCCCCATGCTCAGCCTGAAGTCCTCTCCCCCGACAGCTGAACAGCGGTGTGCAAAAGACTTAATGCACCCCCAGCCATGCCCTTTAAACATGTTAAGTTTAAATCATTGCCCTCAATAACGGGTGCATTTTGCCCCCTTGATAATTGGTGGTAGATGCCACTGTGACCGAGTTGCCTACAGAAAATTGTTTTCCTTGCTTAACACAGTATGATTTAACTACCTGGCGTTGTTAGTGTTGTTTGATTAGTTTATGTGCTGCATAATTCCAGGTACAGTGTGTGCACGGTAGTCACATAACAACAAAGCTATCTGAAGTGCAGGAGTCAAACGCGTGTCACAGAGGTCCCTTTGCACTCTATTTAGATCCTTTCCGGAACAAAAGGAAAGTCAAAAAACCAACCCCCAAACCCAACATTTCAAAATGCATCTCTCTTCAGTGTGTGGTAAAAGATAATGTGTTGTGTGGGCTTGGGCAGCGCCACATGATGAGCGTCATGCTGGGTGGCACAAAGCTGTGTCTCTTCCCTGCAGCAGTTTGTGCCCATGAAGAGTCTGGCTTTTCTAAGGTGTTTGAGCTCACATGGGCAAGCACAGATAGAGCGGGAGGGTACAGCTCTCTCCTTCCCCTGCACCCAGTTTGCCTGAATCCCATCAGCACGAGCTTGGGCTCCCCTCCCAGAGCTCAGCATCTGTCTGTGCCCAAGGGATGCAGACTTGTGTCCTTGACACAGCCCTGTGAAAGGGGTGCTCCTGGCTCTCATGGATTATGTGAATTAATTCAAGTTACAAGTTCCTTAGGGCACAGGCTCATGGGATGTTTCTTTACTTCCATTCTGTACCAAGTTGTACAAGGAGGCCATGATAGTTTGGTTATCGGCAGCAAAAATAAACCTTGAAGCTGACCTGGGTGTGAACGGGACAAGGCTTCTCTGGGAAGCACAGGATGCTGCAGAGGTGTTTGTAACCAAAGGGATTTGAATGAGCTGTAGGGGAGCATGCAGTAGTGCTTTGGATTGTGAAGGCGATCTCAGTGCCATCCTCTCTTATCAAAGGAATCAGCAGGCATAAATATTTCTCTGGCTCAAGGCTAGTTAGTTCAATTAAAGGTCTTAGCAGCAGTTCAGGAAGAATTTGATGTAGTCAGCTAAGTTGCTTGCTTAAGTGATGTCATGTTGTTATGCTGCCTTTTCCTCTAGCCTCGATTTCTGTGCTGTAAGTAACGGAACAAAATGATCTGTTTCTGTCTGTGGAGAGCTGATGAGAAACGAGTGGTAGAGGTGGTGGGGAGACACTTCAAAGTGCTGGGGGGTCTGCTGGGAGGACCTGATGGCTTTGCTGCAAATTGCAAGGGCCAGGGATGTGCCAGCAACTCACCTCATGTGGCGCGCTTGATAAATGGCCACCCCAGGTCAGCACCTGCTTATTAAACTGTTGAGAAGAAAATAACCTTGACATGTACTTTATCTGCTCACAAAGCGCCGTGGTTTGTATGTGGCTTTTTCTCTAAAGAATAAAAATACACATTTATGTCTTGGGGATGAATTTTCTCTAATGGCGTGTGCAAAAGCCAAAAATGACTTGTAATGGTTGACTTTTCCTTCTGTCTGAACTGCTGGACCACAATGGGGGCTGTAAATTAGTACATTTAAAGTGGGATTTCTTTCTGGAAAGATGCAATGATTGTATAATTGCTGTCTGTTAAAAAACCTGATGAAAATAAGAGCAACTGCCTTTCCTTTGGTATCATGAACTTATGAGGCAAAAATAACACTGAAGTATCCCTCTGGAACAGAGGTAGGCACAGCTGAACCCCAGGCTCTTGATGTGGTGCTGTGTTTGAGCAAGGGTTATTAACTTTTTCAATCAAAATCTCTCTTTCAGAGATTCTGAGCTTCAAGGGGTCTACAAGCCACAGGGGTAGCTGTAGGAACCAGGAAACTGAGTGAGTAGGACTTTACAAGCTACTTGAAGAAGATGTTTGTGTGCATTTAACTAGGAAACAATAATACTTTCTGGTTGCTTGTTACAGAGCTGTGCAAGTGAAGCTAGATACAGCAAACAAAAGACTCCTAAACAACAGCTTCTGATGCTAAGCCCATGTTCTTCTGTACCTGTAGTTTTGTTATGGATCATCTTATGCTTCTTCTTATATTATCTTCTGATTAACAGAATCATAGAATGGTTCAGGTTGGAAGGGCATCTAGTTCTTTAGTTCAGGGACACCCTCCACTAGACCAAGTTGCTCCAAGCCCTGTCCAGCCTGGCGTTGAACACTGCCAGGTATGGGGAATCTCTGCTTTTCTTGTGATCTGTTGTATGTTTTCCCTGGGGATAGAAATGCAGCCTCTGTGCTGCATCCCAAGGATCTTGGTGTTGTTGGCAATCACTGTTACTGGAGTAGCCACAAGAAACACTGTGGTAGCCACCTCTTTCCTTCAGGCCTGCTCCCATAGACTGTAACTGATCACCACATGGATGCTGGACCTGGGTGGACTTTGCCATTGCTGCCACCTCACTGCCTGTTTGCACTGCTCCAACTCCCCATCCCAGCTGGGATACAGCCCTTCTTTGGAGCCTCTTGAACTTGAGTCCTGGCTGTGTTCTCATGTGTCATGCAGCCACTATTGCTTGTGTGGTGCAGCTGCTGTGCACTAAGCTGACTTAGTGCAGTTCTGTGCTTATCAAATGTGATCATTGAGATTGGAGGCTTTTTGGCTTCTTGGCTGCTGCTTCTGTTGGTAGTTCTATTAACACTAATGGAAATCACACTCTGGCATCAGCAGCACAACATCCCCTGTGCAGAGCTCCGCTGTCTGACAGTGTGATGCTGCAGGATTCACAGGAATGGGATGTCAGAGGTAATTCTGTGTCACACAGATTGTACTGCAAGGGGTCTTGCTATCACTTCATGCGTACTGTGCCAGCTTAATGTTCTGTTATTTTCTTTCTTGGGAAGAGCCCATAAATCTAAAGAGTGTGGTGGGGGTTAGTGCTGATTCTGCAGGCACTGAGAATAAGGGAATAACTTCCATTGAGATCCAGCCTTTGACATGATGCTCCCAAGGGTTTCTCTGTGGCCCTCCGTAACCACGGGGAACGTCAGTCTCTCTTCAGCACCAGCCCCCGAGCAGGGAAAGCAGCCTGTGTCACCCACCCAAATGTCAGCCCATGGGTAAGAGATTTTGAGCAGAGAGCTTGGCTACCAGCCCTGTTCAGAAGTCTCCTTTGTCTTCCAAACAGTCTGGTGGGTGCCTTGCTCTTACTGACTCATGTTGGGCAGACTCCGGGTTTTACAAGATAAGCGTCTTTATTCTATCATGCTCTTGCTGCATGTGTCTGTCTGCTGTTAGCCTGCAGTGTGGCAGAGGCATCTATCTTTGTGCTGTTTTTTCTGATTATATTTTTTTTTATCTTCAGATTCTTTGCTTCTCCATTGCATCTGCATGAATTGGGTTTTGGTTTGCTTGCTTAAATTACAATTCTTTGAAAGTAGTCTGAGGAATTAATCACAAAGCTCAACAAAATAGTACATGGTTTGAAAAGAAGTGGTCACAGTTTAGAAGATTAAAGGAAATAAAAACATCTTTTTGTCCCTTAAAGTTAAGGGGAGTTAAGGTGTACCCTGGGAGATTGCAGTGTCAGTTCTCTTTCCCATGCTAGCATAAGCACACATCAACCAGGAGCAACTTATCCCAGCAGCAGTACATTTGGGCTTGGGGAGCTTTGCTGAAGACAAAGACTTTGACTTTGGAGCCAGTGAGGGGAAAAATATCTTCTCCAGGACTGGAGGTGTCACTTTTCTTCCCGATGCTGAAGTTCTCAGGTGACTTCCCTGGCTTTTCTTTAGAAGATTTCCTATGGAAGAAGATGTGCTGCTGGGTTTTGTTTGCCACAGCATGTGTAATCTCCAGCTTTCCAAGCCCGCAGCCAGGGTTTCGGATGGAGCCTGGCAGCGTTCTCTGCTGCGTGGGTCAAGCCAAGTGCTGAAGCCTGGCTGGGAGTGAGTTGGAGGTGGAACAGAGTTTCATGCCAGTTTGTACTTCTCTTGTCAGCATGGGCAGGATACTTGCCCACTCAAGTAACCATCATGTGTGGGTCTCTGATGGTTGGGAGCTGCAGACAGTGAGGGGCTGAATGGGAAAGTAATGCTGGCATCATTGAAAAAATCCCTATAGATGTGAAACCACTGCTGCATCAAGGTGCACGGGCTTGTTGATGCTGCTTCATTGGCACTTTCCCTTCGTACACATCCCAGCCTTTCTGGACAAAACCTGCTTGGTCACAGTTCAGCTTGATCCCCTCTTGTCAATGAGGTTTTGGGGCCTGAGGGGCTTCATGAGCTAATGAAGCTGGCGCTATGGGTTTTGTCAGCACTCACCTTCACCTGCCCACCCCAAGGGCTCCCTGCTCCCTCCCCATGTTGCAATGCTCCTTCCTTACCCAGCTGTCAGGGAAGCTTGCTGCCATTATCCCAGAGGGATGTGAAGGCATTGTCTTCAAGGCAAGCATCAATCAGGGACTCCTCCTCCCAAGCAAGCTGTGTGGGATGCTTTTGCAGTATGTCTTGGGACTATGTGGTTGGGTAGAGCGATCGCTGTGCTGGTGCCTGCCCATCAGTTAGCACCCAGAGCGAAACTCCATGGTTCTCTCATCCAAATAGCTGGAGCTTTTCAGGTAAAAGGCTGGATTCCTGGATACTCAGTTCTGCAGCTTTTATTTAAGCAATATTTAGTATGTTTTCCTTCCAGCATCTGCAGGTAGCAGTTATCTCTAATTCTTTGGTGTAGGCTGGGACTTCTAATAAGAATGCAAAAATAGGAATAAGGGAAAAAGAAGCAATCCAGGCTGTAGGCTGAGGTGAGTTGGAGTCACTGGGACTGTGTGTCAATGTGCCACAGCACAGCGTGGGATCTGTTTGGTGGGATCAGAGCACACAGTGTCCTGTGGTCCAGCTACCACCAAGCTCCAGTGGTTCCTCAGACTTGCTGCCAAGTAAATGAGAGCAGACTTGATGCAATGTGCTCATTTTGGGACCTTATTTTCCACTTTTTGTGCTTTTGACTCTTAACAGTTTCAGTGACCTCTTCTAGTGCTCCTTGGAGCAGAAGTGGAGCTCCAGGATGGAGAATGCTCCATCTTTGGATCCAGTAGGCAAATTCCAGCACAGATGCCTTTTACAAAGAATTATTTGACTTTCTTTTCCTCTTTCTGCATGCCCACATGTTTTCTGCTCCTACAAACACTCCTCTGAAATTACGTGCTTCAAATCTGCGGTAGCTGTATTGCTTTTATGTGGGGGTTTCAACTTGTACTCACAATGTGCAGACAAACTCATTACCAGATATAGTAGCGGATTCTTCCCTCCTGCCTTGTAGGACTGTGCTCTGCTACCTCTGTGCACAGCCTGCTCTCCTCCCTCCTTCCAGGCTTTTTCAGCCAGCTTAAAGTGGCGTAAGAGACATAGGAAACCTAGGTTTTGGGCTTGGACATCATACTGTAGGGGTGTGTTGTAGAAGGTATCTGCTCCACCTACATCTCCTTCTGCTGCGGGTCACTGCTCTTGTAGCATCATCTTGCAGTTCTTCCTATCCACGTGCACACAACTTGCATCGAGTGAGGAGCAGAGACAGCTCATCTGATGGAAGGGGATTGCAGGGGGCAGAACCTTCCCAGCAGAAAGGCCCAGAGCTCATCAGTTAAAGCCCTTAAAATTTTCCTGCCTAGAACCTAAAGAAGAGGAATGAAACTCTTCTTCTTTGAGCAGCCTTCAATATACTGTACTAAACAGGAATCCTTAAAACAGCTTTCCTAGGTTTAAATGAGTTTTGGTAATGTGTAGTTATGCATTTTTGGGAAGGATCTTTATGTAGAGCCATATGCAACTGTTGTGCTGAGAATTGTCAGTCTTTAGGTAGTTAACATGTAACAGTGGTACCAAACTTGCTTTTTTCAGGCTTTGGTAGAAAAGCTGGATGCTTCAAACTAGTATCTCTCACCTTTGGCTAAAAAAGGCACTGAAGGCCATCAAAGGCACAAGAAAAGGCTTTATGCAACACCAGCTGTGTTGCAGGTGGCTGCTGGGGAGGCAGGCTGGACCAGAGCAGGTTTGGTTGGATTTGCTGTCTGTGCCAGGGAGCCAGCAGGAGGTACTTTTGATGTTGGTTCTGGCTGCATGGGGCTGGATGGTTGGTTCTGGGTCATGCTTTTTGGGGTGTTATTTAGCTCTAATTAAGCTTGGCAGGAGGCAAAATGCAAAAGGTGACTAATATGCCAGGCCAGAAGCGCCAAGGGCAGAGGGATAGACACTTGGGGAGCCAGAATGTCCCTCTTGCCCCTGCCCCAAGGAACGATTCAAGTGTGCGTTGATTATGGCATTGCTCCTTACAGTCTACCGATGGGGAGGATCCCAGTACCAAGCTGTGCATGGCCTGGATGCTTCACCCTGGTCCTTCCACTGCTTCCCCAGCAGATCTCCCTGTGTTGCAAGGCTCAGATTGATCACTGCAGACAGCCAGCAAACGGCCTTTCTGTTATCTTAAAAACCATTACTGAACTCCATGCCTGATCTCACACAAGCAGCTAATTGTCCTCTTCGCAGATGCCAGCGTGGGACCTGCACACGCCGCATGCACGCTGTGTGTGCACCGTAGTGGACGTGATTTTCCTCTCTGTGTTTCATTTATGTTTACAGCCCAGAGCTGAGAAAAGGCCATTGCTTCCTGCAGCCTCCCCTGCCAAGTGAATGATGTGCTCAGAGTTTGGGAATCTGAGCTAAACTAGCCTCAGGGGGTATGTCCTCACCCAGTCTCTGTGGTGCCTCAGAGAGTTTGCAGGATTTGCCCTTTTCGATTTCAGTCTCCTGGTGTAAACTGGATCCAGAGTCTAGGGCTGTGGATAATTTTAACAGTGCCTTTCCTTAAAGTAAACAATAATCATAATATCACCGCAGTGGAACCGTGTTTTTGTAAATAATGCTCCTTAATGTTGTTGAAGGAGCAAACATTCATTCTCGGTTACTTTGGGTACATACCAGCCACCATGCAAAGGTATATTCCCAAGTGTCTGCAAGTCCCAAGTTGAAATGCAGTTTTCCTGCAGTAGTTTGCTACCTTTTACCAAACTTTTTCTTCCAGCTCCAAACAACATGCCCTTGTAAAAATCTGAGATTACTCACTTTAGCAGGAAATGTGAGGAGGAGGAGGAGGTACACTGCAGATTCGCACCTTTTCTCTCTTGTTTTTCCATCTAGAAACAAATTCTGTTCTGGCTTGACTGATTGCTTGTTTTCTGCAAGTGTTTTCTGAAAGAGACTGGATCAGAGATGGGTTTGGCTCTTCAACAGATTTTCTGGGGTGTTTCTTTCTTTTTGCTTGTTTCCTGGTAATAACACATGCACAGAATAAGGGAAGATTTCACGCACAAGTGGTACTTAGCCAGAGCCCCACCATGCAACAGGTCAGGTCTCTCGATGGGCTGCTTTGAAAACATGCCTTCTGTGGAAAAGAGGTTTTGCTCAGACCTGCATCAACTTTCTTTTTCCACACCACCAGCCCAGTTTGAAGCAATTTTATGCAGCAGCTTTCTGTTTTGAGGTGGCTGGTGGGTACATGCAGAATGCCCATGGCAAAGCTCACCATTTCAGCCTTGTCTGCCTGGAAGCTTCTCTCCATTCCTTGCTATCTTGTTCAGTTCCATCAGAGATATCCCCTCCCCTGCTAACTTTGCCACGCTGAAAACAGCACTCCCACAGAGGCTGGGACACACCAGGAGTCCGTGAGTCTCCGTTCATTTGTCTGTTGCTTCTGCTCTGTAAGAACTGGGTTTAAAATAGCTTGTGACATGAAGGAGAGTCAGAGTTTAATGATGAAAATGGTACAGAAATAAGCACAGTCGTGGTGGATGTACTTTTTGGGGGGGGGGGGGGGGATTTTTGTTTGGAGATCTGAGGTGTTGGTAGATCTTTAGGTTGTTTCATGTCTTCAAGTCAGCATGAGCTGCTGTATACATTAACCAGGAAGGACAATTAGCTTCTGCATCATGTAAGGCCTGCCTGGAGTGGCAACATAGAGCTGGAAATAGTTAAAATAGTGATTTTAAAGTGTTTCTCTGTAAGCAGCTTACTTCTGTTCTTGGACAGCTCACCATCCTAGTTCTGCGAGAGGCTTTTCATGCATGTAGCCGCTTCTGCAGAGAAGTGAAGTGCTTTTATTCTCCTTCCACAAAAGGGAGATGCAGCACAAAAGAAGCAGAGAACCGGGCTGTTGGGCTCAAGGATTTGCCTGGGTCCTAGGACACTGACCTCTGTGGGGGGCCCATCAGCATAGACCAACTTGTGTTCTTACCCCATCCCTCCTCTGTTTTTTTGACTCGGTTAACTAATGGGTATTTAGCTGTCCTTAGGCTGTGCCTGGGATTTCCAAACACAGGATATACCAAGCCTTGCCTAGCCTCTGAAGTAGTCCAGGAACAGAGATGCTTATGTAGCATCAGCAGCAATATGGGCTGCTGCTCTTCAGAGTACTGTCCTGTCCAAGAAACACTGACTAGGGAGGCAAGAAGAGGTTCTTCACTGTTAATGACTCCTCAGCAGGGGCTGGCAGGGTGTCCCTGGTCAAAGGGACTTGGGCCACATCAGTTGTACACAAGTTGAGTAAAACTTGTATACAGTTCATTCTATACATTCACTCGTATACAGTTACCTCTTTTGGACACCTGGGTGTCATTTGTGAACGTGCCTGTGTAGCACTTGTAGAAGATTTTGCACAAAGCCATTTTATTATTAAATGAATAGAGTATCAGCTATTTATTGCAGGCGATTGAACTGAAAGATACTCCATGCCTATCTCGGGAGGCTTAGGGCTTTGCAGCCATTGGGCAATAGATGTGCAGCATCCATACCCCAACGTGACTGGTTTACTTTCCGTGTCGGTAAGGCTGTAAAACACCCAAGTCCTGGAAGTTACCCTCAGAATATTCTGAAAGAAGTATTAATTCTAGTAGCTTTGCTGCCCAGCCGGATTTCTCCAAGGGACACAGCATGGGTGACTCATAGGAGATGACCTGTGATAGTCTCCATCTCCACACCATGCCCTGCCACTGTGTGGCACACCATGGTGTTGAAGCACGAAAGTATGCGAGGTAATGCCTCAGAGCTGTGTCACGTCAACGCTCACAAGTTTCAAGACACCACGTGTTGCTTTCTATCTGAAAGAGAAAGAGGAATGAAAAATCTTGTTTTTCAAGACTTGCCTGTGAGGCTCAAGAGGAGAAGGAAGATCTTCCCTTGGTCTTCGTTCCTGGGCTAAGTTACTTTTAGAGGTCTCAGAGCAGCAATGGACTGTATGTACCACGCTGTTGGAGCAGAAGGGCAGAACAAGCCTTTTCTGTTGCATTTGCAGAGAGCTCCTATGCCAGTTAAAGCAAACATGACTTGGCCTGCACCTGATCAAGGCCCTTGCTAGCAGGATTTTCCAGGGAGAACTGTGTAAATGGTTGTGTTAATGGCCCTCGAGACTTGGGGTTAACCAGGAAGGAGGAAAGAAGGTGTTCGGGCCACGCAGCAGGAGAGAAGCTAGTTGCAAAGTCCAGCACCTGGGGAAGTAAAGTCTCTTGCCTTTGGGGTGCACCCACAGGGGCACACAAAGCTGGGGGACTTTGCATGTTGCTCTGCCTATACTAGGTTCTGTTTGCACCCTGGTTTTAGTAGGTAGCTGCATTTAAATGTTTTTATGGGTTTGTGTTTTGTATTGTCTTAACAGAGCAGCTACCAGAGGCAGGATGGTGCTGGGCTTTCTGCTGAAAGCTGTTGGATCATGAAGGTGTGTTTTATGCCTGGTGGGCGAGCAGAGCTCACCAGGCAAGGCTCCTGTCACAGCAGAAGTCACCAGGGATGCTTCTGAGAGCAGCAGTTCTCAGCCTGTGCTCAGTCATTGGCCTAGTATTTCATCACTGCTGTTTCTTGCTTATATTTTGTGCTGGTTTCTCCATTCTCCTGAGATCAAATTCATATTTTTATTAATCAGTCAAAAAAAATATAGGGGCATGATTCTGTTTGATCATACACAGAAAAACACCCAGCAGGGCTGGCTTAATCTGTTAGATCTATTGCAAACTCACCCTGCTAATGGCTTGCTTAAGTAAAATAAGACCAAAGTTGGGAGAAGTTCCAAGTTTTCTGTGCCCTTGTTGGGTGGCTCCACCTTGGGGTTGTCCACTTGCACATCAGCTGCAGGGAGGGACCAGAAGGGAGAAGATGGGGATGGCAGGAAACGGGAGCAGAAGTTCCTGAAGCTGTCAGAGCTGCTGCTTCTAATATGTGTGGTTGATCTTAATGGAAAAGGGGACCTTTTGCAGGGTTGGCATGTGAGCATTGGATGGACATAGCTGGTACAAACAGAGATAGCAAGTGAAGAGCGGCAGAAGTATCTTTTGATGTGTCTACCTACATCTATGCTTGCCATGTCGTGGCAGGTTGCAGAGGGAAGATGTATCTTGGAAAGTACCAGGGAGAAGGTTGACAGCAAAGGCCAAGTCCCACATCATGGCTTTGCTTTCCTCTTTCGGCACTGTGCATCACTGTGTTTCAGAAAGGAGGAGCAGCCATAATAAAGTTTTAGGCCTTTTATGTATGTCAAGCTGTGCCTAGCTGGCAGAGAGCATCCTGGAGAGGAGGTGCACTCAGGGTCTGAGAGGACATAAAAGAGTATCCACATGTTTCAAAGAGTGACTTGGAGCCTGTGCTTTGTCTCTTTTGATAAACCTGCTACTGGGGTGGTGAAAAGGAAAGATCTGCTGTGCTTGATCTAGAGGTTCTGTACCTGCAACTGGCCTAACCAAAGGCATTGATCTGTTACCTTCCTATTACTCTCCAGCAATACTTGAGCCTCTTTGGAGAAGAAGTATACCAGCAAGTGCCAGAATCATTTACACTCAATGTTCGTGCTGCAACCCTGCTGGATTTGCTTCTAATAGCAGAGGTAGTGAGAGGTTCTGGCAAGGACCAGAGGTGATGCTGTGATAGGGCACTGGCTGGGTGCAGCTGGGCAGAGGAGAGGGCTTCCTTCCTTCCTCTGCAGGCAGCTCTGGTGGGTTTTCTCACCCCTTCAGTCCTGTTGCTGAAGCAAACATTTACCATTAGGTCAGGAAATATTATTCTTGTGTTTTCAGGCAGCTCGAGTGGGAGGTTGGTTTGTCTCTGAGCTGCAAATCAGTGCTGGGCTGGTGCGTAAGGACCTGGGGGCTGTTTGTGTTGCTTGTGCCCAAAACCCAGCCTGATTTCTGAGTGTGGTGCAGGTGGGTACGTAGGAGTTTTGCTCCTTGGAGGGTCTGTATTGCTCCGACCCATCCCCAACATCCCAGGTGGGCTGAGCAGGCAGGGCACAAGCTGCTGCAGGCAGAAGGGGTTGTGCGTGCCTTTCACTGCCTCGTGTGTAAACCCAGGCATGGTGATGGTAGAAGTCATTCTCTCTGCAACAAATCAACTCTTCTGAGAGAGGAGAATGTGGCAGCAGGATTGGTGGCTGGGGATGTGACCAGTGCTTTTCTTGTTTGCCATCCACAAAGGATGAGCATGGCTGGAGAAGAGGGCAGGCAGCGTGGATGCACCGGGGTCTGTAAATCACAGACAGAGGCAGAAGGCAACAAATCAAGTGCCCGCAAAGAGGGAATTGTATAGACAGGGTCAGATCAGTGGGTGTGCACACAGCACTCCACATCTGGTCGGACTGTAAGGAAAAGGATGTGCTGGCTCGGCACCCCTGGAAAGATGTACTGTGGCTGTCAGAAACCAGAGCGCAAGGAGCTCTCGCTGGTATCAAATATTAAGCTTCTCTGAAACAACCAGAAAAGACAGTGTTAGGCAGCTGGGAAAAGTCCTCTGAGACTGGCAGCTAATACTGATTGCTTATGTTAACAGTGAAAAGCTGTTTGTGGAGGAGCCATGTCTGCCCAGGAGAACAGGCACACCCAAATACTGGGGTGTGAGTCACCCCCCGTGTGGTCCTCTCTCCTGTTGGGGGGTGAAAGCAGCATGAGCACAGGAAGAATCTGATGTGTTTTCCCAGTGCAAAATAGCCTGATGGGGTTTTAATACTCTCATGCCTATTGCTGGAGCGTCTCACCTCTCCCTTGAGACCAGCTTCAGCTCTCTGCACATCCTTCTGGCTCTTCCATGCTGTTCATGTTGTGTCTGGTTTCTGACTGTGGAAGCGGTGATGATGAGGGATGCTTCTTCAGTTGGTTTAGCTTTTTCCTAAATCACCTGGTGCTGAGGTGTAATAAAATATTTATTAGCTGTTATGAAACCGATCCCAGAGCAGCGGCACAGTGAGCTGTTAAATATTCCTCCTTGCAGTGGTACCCAAACAGCAGGTGCCCTGAGGAGCAAGAGCTCTGTGCTGCTCTTGTTCATGTGCTGTAAGCTGGTTTCTCTAGACAAAAGGCAGAGGTGCTTCCCCTGGGAATTACCTGCAGTCGCCAGCTGAACAAATTCCTTTTGGATACGAGTGATACTGATGGGCTGAGCCATCAGGGAGCAGTGCCATGCATCCTCATGCCCTGCTGACAGGGCAGACTCTTCCGGTGGTATGTGCAAGGGCGATGTGAGGCATCAGTGGACCAAAATACCCAGTCCTTGCTCAGAGGCGTTCAGTGTGCTCAGGCGTTCAGAATCACCTCTCTCCCACAGGGATACCTTTCACTTTGAAACCTTTTGTAACCTCACTTGAAAATCTGCAGAGTTCAAATCTGACTGCTGTTCCAGGAGCTGTCACATGGATGGATGTGGCTTTGTTAGCTGGTTTGAGTACACGTACAACTGTGGATGGGTTATTCTGTAGCCTGCCACTGACAAATCAGCAGTTAGCCCTGAAAGATTTGGCAATCTACAGTCTGGGCTGGCCTGTCCTTGAAAATCTTCTGTAGACATGGTACTGTCACAGCATGCTGTAGGTTGCGAGGGACTTGTGGAGGTCTCTGGCCCAATTCCCCTGCCACAGCCTCTCTGGCCCCATGTCTCAGTGCTGGACCACCTGCACTGTGACATTATGCAAGAATTCATATGAAGTCTCTTGAAACTCCCCTTTCTACTGTCTTTCAAGGCACATCACCTGTGGCTCTTGGGCTTCTATTACTGTTGATATACGTCATACAAAGCTTTGAAATTCAGCTGTCCTATGAGTGCAAATGGTCTTGTTTTCTTGTGTAAATTGAACTTGCAAATGTGAAAGTTCCACGTAAAAGAGTCAAAATCTGTAGAAGTTGTTCTAATTCTTCAAAGTCCAAAGTGTGTAAATCTGAGGCTCTGCTTTGAGCTTGTCCCAGCGTGTGGGACAAAACCCAGATCCAGCCAACATGGCACTGTTGTGAAATGTACCTAAGTGGTGAGCTAGATGGCCATGCTGTGCTCAGATAGAACAAAGCATTTTGGAGAGAGGAGGGATTAGTGAGGCACACTGCTGTGTATAACTTTTTCCAGAGAGCTTCTCTGCAGCAAACAGCTCCTCTTTGGAATGCTTATGCTGTAGGCGAAGGAGCCTGGAGTTGATGCACAGAGATGGAGCCAGCTGTTTGCTGGAGAAGGTGCCATAGTGCTGTGTGTTCAGGTTTATGTTCGGCTCCAAGTCAGATGGAATATGTGCAAAAATAACACAGAGTGAGCAAGCTGCTGGTGAGCATTTGTCCCGAGGAGGCTGGTGTGCTGTTTGCTGAGATCTGCATCAAGCAAATGCAAGAAATTGCCTCTGTGATTTGTTTATGACCATGGCACATGGCAGAGATGTTCCACCCTGTTTCTGAGGTCACTACATTGTGCTGGGCATGAAGCTTCTCTTTAAAAAGTTAGACTGAGAAGGTAGGAATCACTGGTATGCCCAGATCTGGTCACTGGTCAGCTCTTTCCCATAATTTAGTCCAGTATGGAGAAGACCTCTGCCAAGCTTCTTATAAAAAGGCACACAGTCTTCTAGGGATGCCAGCCCAAAGCTCTGTGGGTGCCCTGCCAGATATCTGTGTCGGGAATTCTTCATCACTGCCTCAGATTACCTTTTTTGATCTGCATGTGTATATCTGGCAACTTCAGTACTCGCTTCAGACAGATAAAGGCTGTGAATAAACATAAGCACCCCACAGTATGAACTTGGGAGAGGTCGCTTGGGTCCACAGCTCCTGTATGCGAGCAGGGTGTTCTGCAGCCTCTCAGATGCAGTAATGATTATTTCCTTAACGGCTGTCACACACTGAAAGCAGTGAGGGGAAAAGCAGTGAGGGAAGGTAAGCAGAACAAACCTCTTCCATCCCCCAGAGTGCTGCTGCTTACTCCCAGTTCTCTCCTTCCCTCCTTGCATCTGGATTTGTGTTTCCATCAGGGCTCTGCCCTCCACCAGCCTCGCCCCCACCAGGGTTTCACCTCCTGCCGTAGCTGGTGCAAGGGCTGTCGTGTTGTTCTGATGTGCTTTGAAGGGGAAGTAATTCGGTTGTTTTCCGCTATTTGTAAGCACACTACGGAAGGTAACTGAGGTGTGGTTTGTATTGGTGCCTTAGTGGATCTGCGGAAGCTGTTGGCTTGCTTCATGTGGATTTCTAGCTGATTACTCATGCCTCTAATAGCAAGAGCTAAAATAACACCCCTGCCTTTGAAGCACTTAAGCTTCCAGGTTAGGGTTCAGAACATGTACTCTTTTAAGCCTACAGATGGGTTGGTGACATTGTCTGCCCCTGCTTGAAGGCTTTGGAGTGTGGCATTGGAGCTGAGGCTGCTACCCTGCCCTGGTCCTGCCTCCACCAGGAATGTGCTGCCTCCTGGTGTGCAAGGGGCACTTCTGGGGCTCAGCAGCAATGCTCTTGGGACTTGATGGGGAGGAGAAAAAGGCATAAAATGGAAGGTGTGGAGCACTTGGGGCAGATTTTATTGACCTGCAGGTCTGGTCCTCTCTGCTGATGCTGACTTCCTGCACAGGGCACCTGCTGCTATGCTGCAGAAGCTAAATTTAATGTGAAAATAGTTTAATTCTGGCTCAGATCGACTGCTTGCTTGATAACACATCCATGACAGCGGCACAGACACAGATCAGTACAGCAGTGCTGTTTCACAGTCTGGTGGTGATGGCAGACTGAAGGTGCTGTTAAGCAGAGAACTGGGCTATGCTGCAGCCTGATGTGGTCACAGAGGATCTCCTTTTCCCTGGACAAGTTAAATACTTGCATAAAGCATGGATATGAGGAGGAGGCAACTGCCACTCCAATCAAGACAAATCCGATGATTCATTTCCACAGCCCTCAGGAGCTCACATGTGAGCTGTGTGTTGGGAGTTTCTAGGAATTTCAAGGAGCATCATTCATTTTGAAGATAGCCTGTTCAATATTGAGGAAGGAGCATAAAATATTGCTTCTAGATGACATTATGCGAATTGAATAAGCAAGGACTTCTGGAGATTGTCCTAAGAAATAACTTGGGCAGTAATAATGATAAAAATGCCATGCATTTTAAAATCCCAGATGAAAATCCTTTTGGCTCACAGTATCTGTGCCCTTAGTATGTCTTTCCTTGTGCCTTAGCACCCTGATTTCAATGTTACCTGTAGTTTTCCTGTTTCTTTTCTTTGTTTCTTATGGCCTCTGTCCCCCTGTTGTGCCTGCCTGGCATTCACAATGGTTACCAATACGAAATCATCAATACATTTAATTAACATCTTGCTTTTCCTTTCCTCCAGATAATTAAATGCTTAATAAAAATAGATTAGCACCTTCCACAGGTGTTTCCCACTCGATCCCTATATTGTCTTCTGCCTCCTCTTATTGCTGACCCAGTTTTCTTTTAAATTCCAGCAGCTCAGATAGGCTTGGAGCCTGCTTTACACCTGATGCTGTGTGCGTTGCCCAAGGGCTCATGATGTCTAGGGTGCTATTGGCAAATACCAGAAGTTTTAGTTGCCTGAGGTGGCAGATGGATTCTTAGAGCCAACAATTAGATCCTGACAGCATTAAAACAAGGAGCTTTCAGCAGTGCTTTTCCACAGGGCTCATTGCAGGGGGTTCCCAAGGCTGAGGTGGATCAGGCTAAAGGGATGGTCCTTGCTCCAGCCCTGTGATGCTGAACCTTGTTGTGTGTGTCAGACCCTGTGAAGTCTGTGCTGCTGTTTTGGGACTGTCAGGGTGGTGAAGGCTGTTCCTGCTTTTCTGAAGCAGAGCATGTTGAGTCTTGCTTTATGCCACTTTGATGAACACCTCTCCATAAGCACCAGGATAAACTAATCCCAGATTATCACATCAAATTGCCATTGCTCACTAGCCCTCCTCAGCGTCGTGTTGCAGAATTAATTATCAGTATTCATGATGTTTGTTACTGCAGTACCTAAACAACCCGCATGGCACATCATCTAGATCTAGTGATATTTATCGTTGCATTCTCCAATTGGTCCCTCTCCTGCTTTTTATCACTAGCTGAGTTTACCAGGCTTCATTATGCTCTAGTCGTTTGAGTCTCCATAGCTTTCAGTACTTTATTCAAAGCCATTTAGACACTTAGAGCCATTAATTTTATCTTTCTTTTCCATTTTAATGGGCTGGTTTCTTCTGCTGGCGCACAAGTAAGAAAAAAGCACTCTTCTCTAGACCTTTTGGTCATTAGTAAATAGTTGTCCTATTCTTACTGCTGTCTTTTGCCTTTAAGTTTGAAGTTGTTGTACATACATGCTTCCTTCTCTTTTGGCTAAATTAATTCTTAGCCTCAAACCTAACGTAGCCCCACTGCAAACCAGGCACAACTATGTTCAAATCCCTACAGGCCTTCAGAGTGTTATCTGCATCGTAAGATGCTGTACTGGCGTTGCTGGTACATGACTTATGTGCTTGCTGTGACTTTGTGTTACATGCTAAAGAGGGGGTTTTTTAGCTATGTCTGGTTTTAAACTGACAGAGAAACTAGGCAAAATAATGGCAAGGCTGGAATAAACCCTTGTTAATTTCTGTTGATGCCATTGTGACAAGGTAGAGCTGTCTTGTAAGTTGCACCAGCTGTATGCTGGACAGAAACTGTTTTGAGTTTCAAAGGAGACAACAGAAAAAGTCCTTGCTAAGATAAATTCTCTCGCCATTAAATTCTCTCACCACTGGTCCTGACTTTATATGTGGGAAGCCAAAAGAAAGAAAGAAAGGAAAAACAAACAAGGGAAGACCAAGGCCCTGGAGTGCTGCGGAGTGCTGTCTTCAACAGCCAGCTTGAAAGATTCAGTGGTGAAACCTCATCTTCTGAAGGGGAGGAGAGGCTAAATGGGGAAGAGATTACACTGGAGCAGTTTCTCCCAAGCAGCCTGCTTTCGACTTAGGTATAGCTGAAGTGGTAAAAGTCCTTTATGTGTTTTTGTGGTGGCAGAAATGCTTAGAAATGATGTTCAGCATGACTTCAGGCGTTCATGATGCTTACATGAACGTGCCAGGGTGAAGAACGCATGTGTGTGTGCACCCGCACGTGGCTGATCCAGAAGGTGTTGCTGCTGTCTCCAAAGGAGAGTGGAAATGTACTTCATAATCATCCCCATAAGATAGTACAGGAAAATTAGTGTTTGGGTTGCGGGTTCTTTTCTTCCTACTTAAACCTTTCTTGACTAATTTTCTCCTTTTGACATGTTTTGCAGATAAGCAAGCAGCAGCTTCAGACCATCAAAGATCGTTTCCAGGCCTTTCTCAATGGAGAAACCCAGATTGTGGCAGATGAAGCATTTATAAATGCTGTCCAGAGCTACTATGAGGTAAGAAGAGACAATACAGCATACGTACGAATCCCTGTTCTCACCCCGTTCACAGATGGGGTTAAGTTCTGAAATAATGGCTTGCCCTTTATCAAATAGCACGAAACAGAGGAAGCAGAAGGCTTCTTATGTCTGGTACATCAAAAGGTCTGTGAGGTTCAGGGTTTGAGCATGCAACCATAGAGCAAACATGGCAAACCCTACACTGTGGTGTATCCTATAGCTTGATTATGGGGAAGATGACCCTTCTTGTGTAAGATGAAAAATATCTTCCTGGTACTTTTAAGCAGTGTACTTTTAAACTAGAGAAGGCGGCACGATATAAACTCAGTATCACATGCTCCCTGTGAAAAACACCAAGAGAAAACTGAGCAGCACATTCAGTTCCTGGTGAAGCTTTTATGTTGTATCTGACTGACTTTGGGATTTTCAGCCAGAGTCTTGTCTTTCCACTTTAGATGACAAGTGCTGCAAAGCAAAGGGGAAAGGAGGAGGATGCGCATCTACAAAACTAAACAATGCCAAAGAATGTGAAGCATCATTCATACTTGTGCAAAAGAATAATTATGCATGTCTGTCTTTTTGCACCTCTTTGTATGCAGCCCTTAATGCTGCTTTTCATACCCTTTCTCAGAGGGAAAGAGCTTCTGTTTTTGAAGGAAATCAGTGCTTGTGATTTATATGAGTGTCGCTTATTTTTTTGCTAGCCTTTCTGCAAACCATTTCTCTTTCTCCCTAGAGCTATTCTGTCATAAAAGGTGAAGATTTTGAATTGCCTACATAAAATATTTCTCTGGAAGTGGAATCTAAGAGGGGATCAAAATCAGATACTAAAACTGAAGAGAATTTTAACTCTATAAAAATTGGTAGCAGCTGCTTCTGTGTAAGGAAAGCACAAATTATCTCTGGATTAACTCTATTACACAAGCTTAGTAGTTACTCCTCCATCATTCTCTCCACAGGAAGGAAGCTGAGAGTAATTTACATCTCTTATCAGGAAAGAAATTGCCAAGGGATTATCGGTTTATCACAGCTTCACCAAGCAGATGCTGTCAGGGAAAGCTTTCAAGATGACCTGAGCTGCATTTTAGGATGTAAACGAGTGTAATCTGTTCCGACAGGACTATTGGTCAGGAAAAGGGAACTGCTTAAAAAGAGGCAAAATACATCCCTGTTTCATGGATGGGTCTGGCTGAAAGACTTCTAGACTAGGTCTAGAAGTCCTGCGCTGTATAATTACCCGAACCGATCCCTCACAAAGAGCAGTTGATCAGCACTAGATGTCTGCATACCCTGTGTCTTTGGTTCAACTGGACATTCCACTGGCTCTGGCCTATATAAGCAGGCCACAAAAAGTGTAATGCATCACTCCGTGTCCTTCCTTTTCTTCCTTTTTAACTGTTGGTCTCATTTAATTTCCAGCCATGTACTTTCAGCTTCTGTGCAGCTGTAGCATGGCCACATGTCTTTTCATCAGCATCATGTGTACTGGCACCAGGCAAAGCCTCTGCCACCTCTCAGAGCCTGAGCAGTGTTCTCTGCTGATGGTCTTCTCCTTCCTCCCTTCCCTGCAGGGAGGTGCCCACCCTTGATTGAGCCATGGTGCAATCACAGCAGATCCTGCTTATCTCAGCTCCTACAAATCTCAGTTTTGTGCAATTTACTGTCTGTTGGATGGACACGGTCTAGAATGTGGCATTTGGGTAGTGATTTGCAAAGCTGCCTGATAGCTTGGAAAATAGTAAAACTGGGGGTTTTGCTCAGCTGAAACTGGCCATCTCTGTGGAGGACATGGCTGGTGTTTCTAAGAGGTCCAAAGGCAGTGCAGAATAGGTTCATTGCCTGGGGGATATTTGGATTTTGGTGGTTTTTGTTTGTTGTGTTTGGGTGCTCTTTGTTTTCTGGAGATGACATTGTAGGTCAGGAATGCATTTGCTGTTACCCTGAATGTGTTTGTATGTGTTTCTCCTGTTAAATCAGCTGTCAGGGGGTGAGCATGTGGTTGCCAGTCTTATAATAGTAAAGGTTAAAAGCTTGAGTGATCTGAGCAGGCTCTGCTGCTGGTGTACAAAGCACTGCTGCGCCTGCAGGAATGCTGCAGACCTGTGTGTGTGAGACAGGTCCAGCACACTCTAAGAGACACTCCGGAAGAGCTTTTCTAATGTCCTTTTACTTCCAATGAGTAAAATATCTGTCAGCCAGCACTTTATGCATCAGCCCCTCCGGTGGGTATTATGGAAGTGGTTGGTTAGACCCACATTCACTCTGCTGTGGGCAGATAGAGCTGGGGGGTCCTCTATGGATGTGGCAGGAGATGCCTGACCCAGCTCAGAGGTCAGCTTTCCTGTGTGTGTGTGCTGGTGTATGCACCCCTGCCAGGGTTTTGCTTCAGCGGTTCCTGACTCCTGGTAGTGCTGTGAGGCAGTCTGACAGCCTGGCGATGCTCTGGGTTTTTTCTAAAGAAAGCAGCTCTCTCTGCAGGACAAAACACCTCTTTTATCTTTTTTTATCTTCCTATTTCACGGTCTTTTCCTCCTGCTTTGTGTCTGGCTGGCTCTCCTTCGCGCCTGCCTGCTCCCTGCCAGCCCCAGCCATCCTTTCCTCTGCTGGCTGCAGCTCTGCACCCAGGGCTGAGGGGAGATGGGGAGTCAGGTCCCTCTGCTTGCAGCGCTGCCTACCCTCTGATGGGGGTGAGGACTGCAGATACCTGCCAGCACCAGCGGCTGTTATGAGAAGTCATTTGAGCTGTTGTAAAGGCATCTGGATGATTACAGAGGGAAAAGCAAGAGCTGAGGATGCTGCAGTGTGGCCATTCTCCATGACCTCCCACCGCTTCTCGCAGTCATTGTGCTGGGGATTTCCTTGGCTGTGTTGGGAGCTAGGATTTTGATAGCTCTCACCTGTTACTTAAAAGCACCTGCACACACTGCGTTATAAATGCCATTTAAACTCTAAGGAAACAACATGCATTCTGATATCATTTCATCGTGGAATAAAGAGGCTGCTGGTGGCATCTTGGCTATCCTGTCTGCAGGGATTGCTCCCCAGCATGGTGATGTTGAAAGGAAACAGCCCAGTTCTTCAGCAGCAGCATTTTGGGGCTGGAGCAAAACCCACTACCGCTGCCAACAGATGCCTGTGCCATCAAGTGTCTGGGAACATGGAATGCCATGTTTCCGAGTGGTGTGAAAAAAAAATTACCATGTCCTTAGGTCATCTTCAAGCTCTTTAATTATTGAGAGCTGACAGATACCCCCCTGTGCTGGCACAGCTTCTTCCCAGCCTGCTGCATTCATTGGTTCTCGACAACAGTAATTCTTACTGGGCATTGATTGCTCTCCTGTGTTCAGGGCTCAGGAGATGAGAGCCAACACAATATACCCCTGTCCCTCTCTTGCCCTTCAGCTCTGTGTTGCTCTCATGGCATCGCCTGGTCTGCAGGTATCTGTTAGGTTTTGACCCTTCTGCTGCTCTTGCAGTGGGAAGAGCATCTTCATCAAACACCGTCTGCCTCCCTCCTGCTGTCAGCATCCTGCACCTTGCATGTACTCTCTCTGCAAAGCCTTCCCAGGCAGCCTCAGCCCATGCTGAACCATGCTGTGCTATAGCAGCAGAGCTGGAGGAAGAAGGGATTTGGCCTCATCCACCTGTGGCCATGCCAGCTTTTGGTGATCTGAGTTGCTTTGATGTTTACCCATCAGTTTGTAAAGATCAGGCTACTCATTCTTGTCCCTTCCCAGGGTGTTTTAACAGTGCTCATGCAGTGCTGGTTGCCCAGGTTGAAAACACTAGCGTATGGAAGAAGTGGGGACATAGATGTTATTTAACTGAAGGTAACAATAATTAATGCAGTGCCATCTTGTGACACTGCAGAGATCTCTGGTGTAGTAGCTTAATGTAGGCCTGGTCCTTGCAGTGGTCAGAGGTTTCCCAGATGGATGGGATGCTATTCAGATAGATACAGTGCTGTTCACCTGAATAGGATGACTGGGCTCCCTGTAACGGGGCAGGTGAATGCAGTTGTGCAATAACTTCCTTATTAAAACCTTTGCTAGAGGAAAATATAATCCTGCTTTCCCAAAGGGCATTAATGTATCTGGTGAGGTGCAACCACAACATCTGAAGTCCTAATTGCATCAAGATGTTCCATTTTAGCGGACACAAAGCAGAAGCTTCACCTGATTTCATTACACTTCCCAGAGTACAGCTGAAACCTCTGTCCATGGCAACACGCGGTTGTTGAGTGAGGAAATGGAAAGCATGCTGGCAGCCAGGCTTCCCAGAAGTGACACCACACTTTGTGGTACTTAAGGGGGCTTTATTAGTGTTTTAACTGACACCATTTGAAGTCACCCTTTTCTTGTAGGTATTCCTGAAGAGCGATCGCGTTGCCAGGATGGTGCAGAGCGGAGGGTGCTCAGCGAATGACTCCCGGGAGGTCTTCAAGAAACACATTGAGAAGAGGGTGCGGAGCCTGCCAGAAATCGATGGCCTCAGCAAGGAGACGGTGCTGAGCTCCTGGATGGCAAAGTTTGATGCTATTTACCGTGGCGAAGAGGATCCCCGCAAGCAGCAGGCCAGGATGACTGCGAGCGCTGCCTCGGAGCTCATCCTCAGCAAGGAGCAGCTCTACGAGATGTTCCAGAACATTTTGGGGATCAAGAAATTTGAGCATCAGCTTCTGTACAATGCGTGTCAGGTAAGGACCTTCTGGCAGGCTGGGTGGGAATGGAAGAGTGTTCCTTGGGGAAGGGCTTGCAAATGGGAAATGTTGCTGTTATGAACTGGGCTGGACAGGACTGGTTTTGAGAGATTTTTTCACTAAGGAAAGAGGCTTTGATTCATGGTGGGACTTCTACACTGCCAGTTTTGTTCTCTCGGGCTTATGCTTCTTTTCTCCTGGAATCCCGTAGGATTGGTGAGATGGGAAGGTTTTATTCCTCCAGCTCTGTGTCTGGATGAGCAGGTCTCCGGTGCTGCCTAGCGGGCTGTTTTGCTGTTGCTTGCTTGCCTTTCCTCTGTCACATCACCAATCTAAACAACAGAAGTACCTTCTGTACCTGCAGTAACCTTATTAGTACTTGAAGCTCTGATGCCCCTGGGGTGGATGTCTTATGCAAACTCACTTCTTGAAGTTGTACAGGCCCTCCTTAAGTAGAGGAACCTCTGTGACCCCTGCATGCCCATTGTGGAAGGAGAGAGTGTCCCGCACTCCCATGACCTCAGGGTGGCTCTGCTTGCACTACGAATTCCCAGATAGATGAAAACCTTTCCCATTCTCCTCCTAGCTTTCTCCCCATGACCAGCCAGTTCCCCAAAGGCACAGAGCTGGAACTCTGCAGAGCTGCTTGCATTTCCAGCAGCTCTTGCTGAGGGCTGGCAGTGGCTGTCCAGGCTGGTGCTGACCCAGATTACAGTCCCCTGCAACCAGATATAAATATCACAGGTGGGATAAAGGATGTCAGAGTCACAGGGAGGGTAAGGTGATGCTGTGGAAAGTTTACAGAGGAGGAGCAGACCTCAGTCTCTTCCCCGTAATTCAGGGGTTCAACTTGTTGAAATGAATACATTTGAGACTAATTCTGTCCATCTTATGTCTAGACATTTTGAATTCTTTTCAGGACATAGAAAATCGTTTGATCTGTGTTTTTTAAATGCAGATCTTGCGTTTGTTCTTCCTCTTAAAGATATAAAGAGCTTATCTTGCATTTGTTCTTCATCTCAGGCCTTAATGGCAGAGTGAGGAGAGGATAATAAATATTCCCGAGTAAGGCATCTTTGTAGCAAAAAGGGAGCAGCAAGGACTGCACTGGTCCTCATAAATCAAGTTTTCGAAACAAATTTCGTGCCTCCATCCTGTCTTGGAGGACTTCTTTAAAATCAAACCCATAATGTTTTCAGTGATGTGTTGAGAGCTGAGTCAGTTCTGCAGTGTTTTGGTTTTCGAACTTAAACCAACTCAAGCCCTGTGTCTCTCATCCTTCCTTGACCTGTGCTTGTCTAAGGAACTAGGGCGGTTTTGTATGAGCATGTAAGTGATCCTACCCTCTTGCTTTGTGGTTCCCAGTGATGCATAAAGCAATATTTAATCATGACTGCCTTGCTTTGTGGATGATCTCTGTTTATGAGAGCCGTTCCACTATGAACCCAGTGGCTGCTCCCTACAAATTGCCCTGTTGCATCAGCAGCCTGTTTCCTGCAGTAGGTCCTGGCTTTACTCTGAAAGTTGAAGGATTTAATTCTGGGTTTTTCCTAATACTTGGAGGCAGCAAACCTGTAATTTAAGCTTTTAGAGAAAGATGTAATTTCTGTTGAAAGCGAATATTAGCATGGGAGTTCCTCTGGTTTAAATACCTGAACAGTGAGGATTAGGTATGCAGAAGGAAGAGTCCTTTATATGGCTCAGAAAGCTGCAAGGCCAGCAGTGTTTCAGCTGGGGCACGGCACGAGTGATTATAGTGCTGTGGTGCTGGTGTGATGGGGTGGAATCCGGTTGCTGCTGCTCTTCTCCCATTAGATGCTGCAGGGAAAGAAGGCTGCAGTGGGCACACAGGGAAACTGCAGGCTTTGTTGTGGGGGACCCTTATTTTGGTGCTGCTTGTGGTCATGTCATCTGGGCTATACCAGAGGGATCTCTGGAGCAATCAGGGCATCAGCAGCCTTTAGGAGAGCAGCAATAGCTGCTTTGCACTTCTGTCTTGCTAGGAAGCACCAGAATCCTGTTGACCACTACTCCTTCCTGCAGGGTCTCAGCCATCGATTGCAGCCAGTCTGTTGTGGGGTGTAAGTAAAACCCATCAACCTACAAATGTTGTTGTTTCCTTAGCCTGTATGAGTCGTTCCTGGCAATAGTTGAAGGTACACACCGCTTGGCTAGTGTGTTTTCTGCAGTAGAGCTGCAGGGGAGAGCAGGAAATGAGTGAGCAGTGATGTGGTAACCTGCCCCTTTTCCCCCACAAGAGTTTCTTCCTGATCTCTGATGATGAAGCACTGGCATCAGCCCTGAAGCAGGAGATTTCCTAAACTTTAGTAGCAAATTGTTTTCTACTCCAAAAGCTTTTGCTGTTCACCCAGGGCAGATTTCTAAGCCACAGCAACAGCTGGGTGCCTGATTGCTGTAGGCTGGAAGATGCAAGTCAAGCCCTGGGTACTGTCCTTCATGGCTTGGAAACTCTCCTTGTAACCCCTTGGACCGTGCTGAGCTGCTCTGCACCGGCAGCATCTCCTGTGTGGGAAGTCTGACATGGATTAGGGAGCCAGAGGCACCTGCTGATGTTACAGCACTAAACCAGGGATATCTGGAGAGAGGAGAGTTGTGTGTACAGCACTGCAGCAGCATGGATGGGTGCTGGGTGGGAGAGGACTGGAGGCAGCTGAGGATAGGAATGGCTCCCTGCTTTGCAGGTACCTGTGCTATGGGCATGGCAGGGCTGGGACGTGCTTCTGCAAGAATTCTTTCTAGCTGCTGATTCTCTCTATTCCACCCCCACTCTGCATTTTCATTAATCTTCATTTGCCACATCTGCCTGTCTCTGTTTGACAAGCCATCTCCTGTAAACACCTCTGCCCTGCAGCCTGTCCTGAAACCAGTAGCGAGCTCTCTTCCCCGATGGGTTTAGCAAAGACCTCTCATCCCTTAGCCATACTTGCAGCACAGAGCTCACCTGCTGGGCTTTGGGACACTGGTTCCATAACCCTTATGAATGATAATTTATTCCCATCATGCTGTTTTGCTTCAGTCTGGATTGTATTTCGGTTACAGTCAGCCTCAGCAGTGCTTGTTTCCGTCCCTGTGAAGACACACTGACTCTTGTCTCACCAGAGCTAATTGGAAGTACAGCTTGAATCTTTTTCTTAACATTTGATTGATGTTTCTCACCAGTTTGATAAGAACAAACTATTTTATATATTGTGTTTGTGAATGAGCTTTAAGTAGAAGGAGAACACTGGTATTTTCCTGGATATACTGAAGTTACAATATTCCCCGAAATGCTGTGCAGGCTCAAGTACTACTCATGTGGTTAATACATTTGCTTTCCTTCCTCAGGCAGTGTACAGGCAGCTCCTGCCAGAGCCCACCGTGGACCCTGGCTCTCAGCCTGCCATGGTGCCAGCCAGAGGCTTTACTCTGAGACTGAACAAACCTCCCAAACAAATCTGGGGGCAATCAGGCTTCCCAGCAGCGGTTTGGCACAATACAAGATACACTTGGTTTTGACCTGTGCTTGCCTGCCAGTCATGGGTAGAATTGGAAAACAGAGCCTTTTCTCTGGCAGGGCATCTGAATGCCATCACTCTTCGTGGTGCTGTTAATGCAGTTTATGAGTCGATCACCTGTGGTTAGAAAAACAAAGCTGCTCCTATTGCTCCTGTTGGCTGGGCCTGGCTGCGCTGCTGTGCTCTCCCTTGCTTTGGTGTGCAGGGTGAAACTGCCTCAGAGGCTGTGCAAAGAGGCGAGGGATAAGAAGGCTTTGCCTAGTTGTTGTCATCCTAAAGCATGAGCAGGAGCAGCGCTGAGAGCCCCAAACATTGCCTTGAACTCCTGCTGCCTGGAAGAAGGTGCTTTTCTCTCTGTAGTCTCCTGTTACATCATACTCGCTAATTGCATAACAATTACATGACTGCAACAGCATTTCCATTCACTTCTGACCTAATATTTTGTGCAGGAGGAGGATGATCGCTAAAGGAGTTCTTTAATGCGATATCCCCAGGTGGTGTGAGATAAGTGTATTCTTAATGTGATAGCGGTGATATGGCAGGATCTGAGATAGCAACAGCGCAAAAAGGATTGATGCAGTTGGAAAGGCTTTTAGGAAACAGAGCTGGGAAGTGGTGTTGTGGCAGAACGGTTGTGGAGATAACGGTGTTGTTAAGCACAGCCCCTGACTAAAACATTTTAAATAATACATACAGGCTTAAGGTATTTGCATAACACACACTATGTGGCTTTGATGTTTCTGCTCCACTGGAGTCAGCTTTGGGAATTGAGTATCTGGCTCCAGCAGCGAGCTCCTCCGCTGTTTGAGAGGCACTGGGGAGGGAGAATTGTGTTTCAATCTTGGGTGTCTGGTGAAGAACTCATTGGCAAGTCTTGAGTGTAGCTCTTCTGGTTTGCAAGCAACCTGTGGCTGTGGAAGAGTCCTAAGGAAGCTATTTTCTGTAAGTGTTGGGCAGTTCCAAACTTGGGTCTTTGCTGCAGTCAGCATTTCCTCAGGCACAGTCCCTGTTTCCCACTGACCTTCATAATGGCTGAATTGCAGCAGCAGCTCAGGAAAATCAGGCTGTGGTGTTCTCCTGCCTTGTTCTTCCCCAGCTGTAGGGCAGTGATTTACTTTCCTGTCTCAAGCTGTGTTTGATAGTCATTTTTAGCGGCAGTGAGAAGGAGCTGGTACAGCGCTGTTCAGTTAATCCAGCAGCAATAGCTGATGTCCAGGCCACAGGGTGAGCTGCACGCTTCCATCCTCCTGCTTTGGAGGAAGACTCTGAGCTGTCCGTGCAGGACTGTGAATTCACAGGCTTCACAATGAGGCTTTCTCTTCTTTCCTGGGCCTGAAGCCTCCCATACACCGTGGCATTCCTGTTAAATGTGCAAAACCACCAATGCTAAGCTTCCAATTTAATCTAATTCCTTTATATGTTAGATTTGAAAACAAATAGCTAAATATATGCATGACAGTTGTACATAATAATATATGGGTATGGTTTTTCAGCATCTATTCCTGTCCACCCAGGTAGAAGGTAAAACATCAGAAGCATGCATGTGTGGATGGGCTACAACACAGACCAAGTCCCATTGCTGTCTTGTTGCTATTTCATGTGAAGGAATGAAAGTCTCTTACAAGTGCAATCCAAATTGTTTTGTAAGTTTTGCTGTCCTGTGATTTTAGTAAGGAAACATTTCAACACAAATTTTGCCGACCAGAGCTGGCTTAAAATTAGAACTCACTGTTTTGACATTTATTTTTGCAGCTGAATTGGGACACAGTGTCCAAAGGCTGACATTTCTCACAAAACACAAAGTTCCCCTGCCAAGAAAATTGGTTTCAGAAGTGTTAGCAGAAAAGATCTTTAGGATTTCTGTCCTGAATCAAATGTTTGATTTTAGCTCAAGTCAGTATTAAAGATAATCTGCTGAGGTGATGTCTCGCCTCCTGTCCCTCTCTCATCTCTGCGGTTCAGGTTTGTTTCTTGACTCACTGTGGTGCATTGAGCCTGTTGCAGAGATGCTACGGTGGTACTTGGAACATTCAGCCCAAGTTAGGGAGAAACAAGTAAGGACAGAAACTCCCATGAGGCACTGTAACAGCTCAGACAGTGAAATGAAGGTTTAGGTGATCTCTGAATAGGTGTTTTGCTTGTGTGTATCCAAGTATTTAATTTAGTTTGTTGTGATGCAAACTTCCCAGCCTTGCCTTATAGTGAGAATTGAGCCCCAGGGTCATTGTATACAGCATGGAGTTACCTGTCTGTACACATCTCTTTCTTCAATTCAGAGATACAGGGGTTTAGAATCAGATCACTCCCTTCTGCTCCCTGCTCATCATTTTTGAAGAGCATAAAGCAGCTGTTTTTTATTCTAGCTTCATCTTGAAGCTCAGTGCCTGTGGAATGGCCATCTTAATGCTGGGTGTTTAAGCACTAACACTGATCCCTCCGAAAGTGCAGAGAGTCTTCAGCCTCAAGGGTCCCTGCAAACTGGAAGTACTCAAGGCTGGGTAGGATGGGGCTTGGAGCAACCTCATCTAGTGGAAGGTGTCCCTGCCTGTGGCAGGAGGTTGGAACTGGATGAGCTTTAAGGTCCCTTCCAACCCAAACCATTCTAGGATGCTATGAAACAGGCCATCATGGTGGTGGCAAGCTGTGGCTGCAAGCAAGGACTGATGATCCTCTATGGGCTCCTCTCTCCAGACTGGGTGCCTGGATGCTGTGGACAGCCAGCAGCTTTGGTCAGTACTGCTGTTCCCTTTGCAAATCACCAGGCCGTCAGCCAGACCTTTTCCCCCCACCTCTTTTACTGTTTCAAAACACCTTTCATTCACTCCTATTTTCACACTGCAAGTATTAATTCCCCTCCCCAGAAAGAAATCCACCACCAATAAAAATGTGTTAAGTTGGTTTTGAGATGATCAAAAGCCTCGAAATCCATAAAGCATTATACTCTGTTTTCAGTAATTCAGTATTTATTTCCATGGAAACGGAAATGGCAGCCTGGAGCCTTCTGCAGGATTGTAATTACTCCTGTGGCAGGCAGTGGCAGCCGCAGCACGCCTGTCAGGGCTCCAGCATCTCCCAAAGACAGCAGTGATTTAGTGCCCGGTGGGAAATTGCAACAGGAAAAAGCATTGGGAAGTGAATGAAATTTCTGTTTTCATAATAACACAACATAAATACACGTGGTCATTCGGGGAGGAGGGGGAGTTGCTCTTCTTCGTTAGCTCGGGGTGTGATAAGTTGAATGATGTTGGTATGGAAGGGTGGAGAAACTGAGAGGGACAGTGCAATGTCAGGGATGGGGTGAGTGTGATGTCTGGCTCTGTGGGACCCTCAGCTGCCAGCCACCCCATCTGGGAGAGGTTTGCTGATGGAACTCGCCCAGAAGATACAGAGTGGTCCTCTGATTGTCCCTGGTGGTCCCATATTGTGCAGAAACAGCAACCCTACAGTCTGGTGTCTTTCAGAGCAGGAAAGGTGGTTGAGATGGGACATGTCTGCTGCAGCATCCAATGGAGAGCTGTGGGAAAAGTTCAGATGGTTGGAGGGGGACATTGCACATGTTGCATGGCCACTTTTGGGGAGGAAACCGCAGCAATCACTCTCTGCCAGGGAGGGACCTTCTCTCCCAAGCTGTCATCACCAAGTGTCTGATCTGCACAGACACGTCTGGACCTATGTGTGCATCCATTAGCTGTAGGATCAGCTTATGTTCTGTGCTGTTATGGACTTAGAGAGCAATCTTGGCCCCTGTAATTAAATTTAAAGCAAATTAGCTCTTCTATTAAACAAAATAAATCTGATGTAGCCTAATGCTGTATTCTCTAGCTATGTCTGATCAATCGCTCCTGCGAAGAGCAGGCAAATGCTGCTGAGCAGATGGTCTTGGCTGAGGCATGGTCAATTAAACTAATTAAAGATGCTTTCATTTAATCAGAGGGTGTTTTAACCCTGTTAGCTGCCAGTTGGGGATCTATGTTTTCGTGCAGTAGGAACTTCCATTTCTGGTCCTACTCTGGACATCTTCTGGTTTTACAGCCCCTTTACAGAAACCAGGCTAGAACGTGCATCTGAAGAGCAGATATTTAGCAGGGGAATTGTAATGTCATACAACAGTAGTGAAGGCTTGCAGAGGAAAAGTCAATTGTTTTCTTCTAACACTAACCAGAGATGTTTATTAGACTGAAGAAGTCTTCTGCACTGCATCCTTCCCACGCTACCTCCTGCCAGCCTTCCAAGGTTTAGGGGTGTGGATGCTTCTCCTTAGCCCAGCCAAATGTCATTTGTTATGGGGTGTTATTTAAGGGACAGAAAATGGTTTTAGCATCCAGGCAAGTGCTGGAGTTGGAGAAGCAGCCTCTCATTTCTGCTGTCTACAGTCATGCAAAACGCTTTGGCTGCTGGGAGCCCCTCTGCCATGGGGTTTTGGAGATGGATTTAATTCATTATTTGCTGCTAAAATCAACAGGGACTCCTCTGAGCCAAAGCCCTGGTTTAGTTTGCTTAATAGAGCACTCAGATGTTATTTGTCACAACTGGGCACCCTTGACACTTCCCTGCTCCCCCTTTTTGGTCTGCTGTGCACTTGCCAGCGAGGTAAGTGCAACCAAGAGAGCTCGTTAGTCTAATGAAAAAGCATGCAAAATGATCTCAAGAAGCAGCAGCAGACTAACTCATCGAGACCATTAGTGACCCCCTCGGCGGGCAGCGCGAGGGAATGCAGCACGCTGGGACCAGTGGTCCTCTGCATTTCAGCAGCTTGTGCAAAATCAGATTAGAAACAGTTGTGCTTTATCCAGAGGCCACACGGGCAACTTCAGGCATCAGATCAGATCTATCCTGCTCCAGCCATATCAATCCCTGCAGGCACATTAGGGCTAAAGTTAGGATGATTTTCAAGATGTTCATCCTTAGTGTGAAATGGTTTTTATTCATCTGTTCAGTGGGGGGGTTGTAATATCACCTGAAAACTCTTTGTTGTCTGTGTGGACTGATTTAATTTCCACAGTTCAAGGTTTAAATTACCATCCGGATATCTCTTCAGTTTTGTGTTTCAGTTGGCCCATGAATACTTATCATCATCTGCGTTCATGCTGCGAAGGAATGCATAAAAAAACCCATAGAGCCACAGACTGGTTTCGGTTGGAAGGGACCTTAAAGCTCATCCAGTTCCAACCCCTGCCACAGGCAGGGGCACCTTCCTCTAGAGCAGGTTGCTCCAAGCCCCTGTGTCCAACCTGGCCTTGAACACTGCCAGGGATGGGGCAGCCACAGCTTCTCTGGGCACCCTGTGCCAGCGCCTCAGCACCCTCACAGGGGAGAACTTGTGCCTAATCTCAGCCTCCCCTCTTTCAGCTTAAAACCATTCCCCCTTGTCCTGTCCCTACATGCCCTGATGAAGAGTCCCTCCCCATCTTTCCTGTGGCCCCTTTAGGCACTAGAAGCTTCTCTAAGGTCTTCCTGGAGCCTTCTCTTCTCCAGTCTGAACAACCCCAGCTCTCTCAACCTGTAAAAATAACCATGGTTACCTTATACCAATGACTTGACATTTTCAGTTTACCTTAACCCCTTTATTTAGGTGCTGCTCATTCTCTTTTTCCACTGAAAATCTACTTGCTGACATTACTTCCCTGCTGTTTAGGCAGATTAATTTTTTTCCATCAGATCAGGCCTCATTTCAAATGGATATTTATTAATTCCATTTTCCTACCATCACCTTGCATTTTGGAAAGGACAGATTGAGTGGTGAATTCCTGGCTTTATGTAGGAGCAATTGGGGAAAAGTATGAAGGATCGAAGTAGCTGATGATGTGCTGATGCTGCCATTTGCAGACTAGGAGAGGTCTCTGGGAAGGGAAGCACTTTGGCCCTGGGGTTATTAACTGGGTGTCTGCTGTCTCTGCAAGTGCCCATCTGCTTCCACCTCTGAGCTTTATCATAGGAATAAATCAGAGCAGAGGGGAGGGCCAGGACCATGGGCCATTCCTGGCACAGCTGTGCAGGGAGAGATACTAGAGCAGTGAGGAAGGTTTTGCAAGAAGAGAAATAGGAAGAGTTCTTGAGCATCATTAAATGTGACAACATTCAGGATTTATAGCTTGAAACATCTCGGTGGAGAAGAGATTTGGGATGGCACAAAATAGAAACCCCATGGCTGTTACCTTTGTATTGGCAGAGAGGAGACTTCTGAGAGAAGCTGATGAATTCAGGGAAACCACTTTGTGCTGAAAAACCCAATGATCTTTTGGGGCATGTTGTCCCTGTGCGGGGTGGCCTGGTCTCAAATCACTTGGCGGATCTGCCCAAGCAGCAGCCAAGCCAGATCTTGTCCATCACAGCGGAGCAGTAGCCAAAGGTGATATATAAAATCGGATGTTTATTGCTAATCTTAAAAAACCCAGCCTAAAATGTAACTGAGATGTGTTGGAGCGTGGATCCTGAGTTGGACTTCCATGCAATCTGATTCCCAGAGGTGGGATTCAACTCTCAAAACGCCATGATCTCCAGCAATCTTTCTTGCTTCCCTAACTTTGAATTCAGCGCAAGCAGCCGTATGTAAAAACAAGTTCCGCGGCGTGTCCTGTGCTTCATTAGGAAAGGAAAATGTCACTCCTCCTCTTTGTCTTTCCCTCAACCAGGGACGGGGAGCAGAACACACAACAAAGAAATGACCCCACTGGCCCCCTTTGGAGAAAGCAATCTTGTTTTTCCCTTTGAGCAGCATTTGTTCCCCGCAGTACATGTTCCTGTCAATCAGCCCAGAAGGCCATGGGAGACAGAAGGGGTGTTATCCAGAACTCTCTCTCCCTTTAAGAAAGGAACTGCTAGCTGCAAAAGAACCCATATGTGATGCTTATCTTAAGGAAGGCTGGAATACTTAATAAGACATAACTGGTGCATGACCCTGCACTATGTTAATGCCTCTCTTTCTCTTCCTTTTAACTAGAAATACAATGCAGCCACTAGAATTTTATTTTGTGTGTAGGTCTTTAAATGCAATTTGAATTCCACATGAAAACCTCAATGCTTTGCATCACATCAACCCTCAATCATGTATTTTATCCCTGAAATCCTGTTGTTTTCCAGAGGAACATTCAATGCCAATCTCATGAGCGAAATAGAAAGATAATGGCACATACAGGGATTATACGTGGTCATGCTGGAGGCTTGTGCTGCAGCTCCAGGCTCTTCATTTCAACCAGTGATGTCTTGTTGGAGAGCCTGGTTTTCACTGCGCTCTGCTACCCTAATGTTGCACACTACTCTACTCTTTCAGTTTTCTTTTTAGTCTCAAATAGAGAGCTCGTTCTTGTGACATGCGTCATCCACTAAGTGAATATTTTGAAGGTTCTGTATTAATATTTTACTGAGTTTTCTCTAATGTTATTTCTGAAAGATGTGGTTTTTCCATATTCTATTCAGTATTCCAGAAAAGAGAATTATTCCAATAAAAAGATGTGTTATTCATCAGTCCTCTCCTCCACTCCCTGTATTTCATTTGTCAGACTACCAGTGTTGCTGTGTTACTTGACAAATGCTTCATGCCACAGCTTGGGATGTGATAGACAGTGTCATTTTTAGTTTGGAAGAAACTTTGGGAGTCAGATGCATCAGGCCATAGAAAATACTGCATGAATATAAAATACAGCTGGGTTAGTCTTCCGGTTTGTATCTAAAAAGAGTACCAAAATAAAAAGAGAACACATATATTTCTTAAGAGAAATGAGATTCCAAGAGCTTTCTTCAAAATGATATCAAAGTAGACACGTATTTGTTCCCACTGAGCTGACTATAAACTGGGAAATGATCAACAAACTAGATTTCATGCGTTTCAAAGGCTCAGTCTCAATATCCCAAACTACAAGAAATGCAGCTTATATAAGCTGTTGCTTACTTCTGTTTCAGTATTGAGTTTTCATGTTCAATATGCTGTGGTTTTTCTGGAACATCTGATTCTACTTTTGTGAGAAATTAGAGTGCAAGTTCAATAGGGAATTACATGCAAGATGGCTTCAAATACATCCTCTCATGTATTTAAAAGGCAGCTATAGTAGCTTGAAGTCACATAAAAACTGTGCTGGCCTCCAGCTCACAGAGCTTGTTTCGCAATGCAGGGTGGCAGTGATGTTTCCTAGCAGGAGTGATCTGTGCATGTTGTAGCCTTTGGTCCTGTTTTGTCTCTGAAAGAAGATGGAGAAGTGATGGCACAGTGTTCTTTGTCATTCAGTGTAAAGTCTTTGTAGAAATGTCATTGCAACGAAAGAGGGGAAAATGATTGCATTTCCTATTTAACAGAGATTATGGTGGCATAACAGCCATTCCTTCCAAAGAGCATTTTGAGATCAAAGCCAATATTGAGCTGAAGTTCCCTATGTAATATGGGAAGACTTAGAAGGCAAGGGAGAGAGGCATACGCCTTTTGAGCAGCCAGCTCGAAGTCGGATGTCAGTGGTATGTATGTTTTCTTGTAGGTGCTGTAAAGTTGGGCTCTGTAGGTGTTAAATGTTGATAGCTATGGCAGGGGAGTGAGAAGAGTTGTATGTGAGCCCCAAGTGCTGACACTCAGTGCAAGGCTTTACTCCTTGGCTATTCCTTTGCAGAAGGAGCATCAGTGAAGAGTTTCCTTGTTCTCAAGTTAAGGACCATAAGCTTTCACTTCTGTGGAGGGTTTTGCTAAATATACCTAGCTGCTTTTGTGACCCAGGTAGGCACAGAGATGACAGCGAGAAAGGTTTTTGGGTAGTTTAAATTGTAAAAATCAAATAGGAGAGTAATTAAGTGGTCTCTTATTTGTTCTCGACGCCAGTCATTTATCCTGCTGGTATTTCTGCCAGGTTGCTGGCGAGCTCATGTTGTACAACACTGGTGAAATGAGCTGCAGGCGTGTGTTTGGCTGCCATTACCAGGAGTTTTGCATGCTTGGGTGCAGAGCTGAGACCAGGACTGATAAAATAGCTGCAAAACCGAGATGTGGCTTCATGGAGAAACTATTGACACAATAATTTCATTAATTCGAGTGATGTCTGTTACATTTGATGAGAATGTCATTTGCCAAATGCAGCACTTCATGTTTTAAACTCATATTAAAACGCAGTGCTTATTATTTCTGGTTCAGGGTTGTAATATCAGCAACAGTTCCTCAGCATTGTACTTGCTATCTTCTTGTGGCTTGAGGTCTCATTCTGCATCTTCCTTCCCTGTGCATATCAAGTCTCAAAAATGTCAAATATCAAGCAGCTATTTTCAGTCACTTTCTAGCTCGGTTCTTCATTTACCTTTCTCATGGTGGATTTTCCCTTTACTTGCCCTTTTTCTCCTTACCAATAGATTTTTGGCTGGGAACAGTTGTGCTCAGATGGTGAAGTAGCAATTGAATGTAAATTAGCTGAAGGAGCTGTGGCTGCCACTGTCAAAATGATTCCAAAATAACTTTGTGGAGGAGAATGACTGTCAGGTCAGACAAGAGCATCCTGGCTTGGATCTGCTGGGGGGACGGGGTTAGAAAGAATAATACAGGTTAGATTAATAGAAGAGCAATTCACCCTGAATACTGGATTATGTGCTATCAAAGATGCATAATAAAAATGATGGTAACCACACATGAGTATTTGGGAAAGGGTCTGTTTCAAGCTCTGCCTTTCCCCTGAACATCAGCAGTATTCACAATGGTTTCTTTGAGCTTGTTACACCAGCCTTCCTCTGACAGCTAAGTCCCCACTGACAGTGTGGTCATTAGCAAAGCATGAGGAGAAAACTGGACACTGGTTTGGCTAATGGTTTGACTAAATGTTGTGCTGCTGTTGTCCCTGGGAGTGGCAGGAGGTGATTCTGCTCCTTTCCCATGCATTTCTTTCACCAGCCATGTACTCCTGATCTTCTTTATCACCAGTTAACATAGGCAATTATTCAGGGTCATTGCTTGGTCAGTCTGTTCCGCCTTTATGTATGGAGACTGCAAAATAACTGAGGGCATGTGGCAGTCAGTAGAAGTCTTATTTCTGGGATGAAAATAGCCATATGTATGTTCAAGAAGATAATTGGGATCATTAAACTTTCCTGTCTAATGCCGGTTGCAGTTTCATCTATTGTATGGCTAAGAACATAGGTAGCATCGATGAACAAACAGAACAAAAAAACCTGTTTCTATCCTAAACATACCAACAGAAACACTGGTCTTGTAACGTCAGAGTGCGTGCTTGATCTAAGCATCATTGTTTGTGATCTTGGAAGACATGGTCTGCTTCATAATAAGAGTGATTTTCTGGATGATGACAGTCAAAGTACATTTTGTTTAGGCCCGTTGTCACATGAAGCACCATGAAGTCAGTAGCTCACCCTGGTATCTGGGAGAGCTGGTGTCGCAGTGCCTTAAATTTCGTGTCATCTGCAGTCAGGGCAGTGATAGATGCACGAGATAATTTAGGGAAGGGCAGCACAGGGCACAAGGGTAGGAGAGCAAGCACATCTGTCCCCCTGAGGCTTCATGCCATGCCAGCATGCCACAGCAGAAGGGAATCTCTCTCTACTGTTGCATGGAATTACTTGATATCAATCAAAAGTAAATCACTCCTGTTCAAAGGCAGACAGTTCATAAGAATCATTAATAATGAAAGTTCTCCTGCGTAGGGGCTGCTGGGAAGGGCTGTGTGAGGCTGTTAGTGAGGGGTGCTGGTGAGGAGGGGAAAAGAAAAATGGGTCAGAGTCCTGCTGGAAAAGGAGTAAATGCCCATTGATAGCATTAAATCAGATGTAACTGAAAATCAATGGGGGCAAACTCTGATGTGAATAGGCCTATGCCAACATGAACCCTGCAGAAGGGAAGTGCTGGTACAGCAGCTGACAGCAAGTAACAGGAAGGGATGGGCTCAGAAGAAGTCATCAAGCAGAACAGAGTTCAGCATGAAGCAGGAGCATTGTCTGCTGCAAAACTCTGTCAGACTGTAATGATTCCTGCCTGAAGGTGGAGCAAAATCCATCCCTCTGCTCTGGTGGCGCTGATTTCTGTGGAGAGCTTTTCCAGCTGCCTTGGCATGTCTTCTTGTGAAACCCTCCCGGCTGCGTGTCCTGGGGAGGATGTATGGATGCAATTGAACTGGAGATGGGGCCAGTCCTGCTTTGCTACAGCAGTTTGCCTACTGTGCTTTCCAGCATCTGAAACAACTTTGGTACCCCTGCTCTTCTCAGGATGCAAACCTGGATCCTCCAGGGTAACTTACAGCAAACCTTAGAGGATGTTCAGCTCCTTTTTTTATCCTCTCCACTGGAAAACCTCAGAAAACATTGGGGAATAGCCTCTATAGGGCTGCAGAAAAACTTCTGCTATATCCAGATCTGGGATCTGCGTTGGGAAGGTCTTGGGACTCACGTGGAAAGACTAATAGCTTGGCTCACCTGGGGAAATGGACTGTTTGCAAATGTATTAGAGTGATCTTTAACCAGGCATGTACAGGTGCAGTTAAACTGCGGGATCAAAGCAGGCCGGTGCTTGTGATAATCTGGAAGAACTGGGCAAAGGTTGTGACAGCCTTTCTCTCTCCCAAAGGATACACTGGAGAAGTCTGAGTTTTAATGGAGGCTACAGCCTTAACATAGTGACTGTTGGCTGGATTTTACTAGGGATATACAAGAGATTGCATGGGAAGGGGCTAGTAGTTCATTTTGGGTTGGGAGCCCATCAGTCTCATGTGGTAGGGCAGATTTTGGACACTATGAAGGTATTAGTGTCATTGCTGAATATCGAATCAAAGGAGTTCAGTTGTTCAACTGAACTTTGTTTAGGCTTGTTATTTTATAGTCTTCAGGAATGTTGAGGTGGGCTCCAAAAAGGAGCCCTGCAGCCAGGCAGATTGGAGCCTGGTCACCTGCAGTCAAAAGCCTTTGCTATGGAAATACCTGGGTTAGGAAACAGAACTGGGATACATGGATGCCGCATGGCAGTGCAGATGAGGTGACGGCAGCTGAGGGGACACTGCTTTGTCAGATGAAGATTATTACAAATTCCCATCTACTCAGAAGCAGAAGCTATAAGGTTTGTGCTGTGCAAGTAATTCTTTGTTATACATTTTTAAACATGAAATCTGGTCCAAATGGCAAATATTTTTAGTGTGTGTCATTGTGCTGTTAAGAAAGCTGCCAGCAGCATAAACCTGAATAACTCTGCGTGATGATTGGGGTGGGGATGGGATTACCTTCATTTCAGTGCCAGCCATGCCACAGCTACTGCATGATGTGTCCCCTGCACTGATTTTGGAGGGCACCTGCAAAGGAGATGGTTCACAAGGAGTGGTGACAGGTTTGTGCCAGGTTTCTGTTTTTCCTACCAGTGATGGCAATAAGCAATGATAATGCAGCCCAGGATTACAAGTGGGCATAGCCTCTGATGCCTCTGCTTCAGCACCAACTGTTGTCCTTGCCTGCTGGGCAAACAGGTTTAGCTGGAGAGGGGAAATAAATCAACTTAAAGAGAAGGATTTTCTGCTTTGCTCATTTTCACCTCCCCAGGCTTAGGTACTTGTTCCTTCTTCATCTGGTCTCCTGCTTGCATGAGGCAGCATCTTGTAGTTGCTGCTTTCTCTCCATTCATTTTACCTATGACAGAAGCACACATCTGGCACAGCTTGGAGGTGTTCGACCAGGTGTGAAAATGGCTCTGGAGAAGACAGGAAAGTTGCTGGGTTTCTCCTGATGGAATATGGAAGAGGCTATCCCGCATCTCTTGGTTTTCAGCAAGTGCATCCTGTGGAGTGAGCCTGCACGTGGTTTGTCATGTAGGCAGACTTGGGAGGAATTAAACATCCTTCAGATTTTTAAGGAACTGGTGAAGTTGTTCAGGAATATTTTACCCTCCACTCGAATTCCCCCCCCCCCCCCAAAAAGAGTGAGAGGATGGATTTGAGATGGATCTGACTGTTTTAGAAACAGAACAGCTTAGGATTTTTAGATTGCAGAAAATGTAGTAAGAACTGTGGAAATGAACGCTTTCTGGGGGGTGGGATCTCCTGTGGATTTTGCTCAGCCTGTAAGCCAAATGACTAAGTTATTCCCTCAGCTTTCATGCAAGCTCACAGCGTGACCCTCAGTTGATTCCTTTGCATCTGTGAAGCAGCAGGGGCAGGTATCAGAGCGTTTCCCAGCTGTGCCAGCAAGAGTTCTATTGCTGTCCTCCACATTCCTTAACAACTTGCAGTATTTGGGCCATCAGTCCCATCAGAGGCTGCTTTTTCTTGTTTTTCCAGATGGCTTCAGCTGAAGGGAGAGAGGGATGCAGAAGGCGCTGCTGCTGTTCTTGGCAGCAAGCTGACCCTCTTGGTGGTTGCACACATGCATTATTTTTTCCAGTGCCCTAAGCCCTGCTTTCCCTCCCTTGATTTCCATGGGTTTATTTAATTAATAAGAAATAGAGGGGAAGAATTGCATCTGTAGGTTCCATATGTGTATATTCCTGTGGTTTTATAGCTGGTAGGGTCTGATGGTACCTTCGTCTGAAGTAAAAGGGTGGCTCTAGCAACACAATTTTGACCTGCTTACAGAGGAGAATGCAAAAAACTCTGAATCCCGTGAGAATGCTTCAAGCATTGCTTTTCTCTTTAATCTCTTCATTGAAGCTTTTCTTCATTTCTAAAATGAACCTCAGCTGCACTCTGAGATAGGCAGGTACTCATGCTGCAGGCCTGCAGTCACAGTTGCACTCTGGCTAACATCTGGATTCCAGCTGCTTATTGTGCACTACTCTCTGTATGTCCTTTCTGCATATGAAGTATGTTGCCCTCAGTAGAAGCTTAGAGGGAAGAAGCTTAGAGGGAAGACTGAGGGTCCTCAGCAAGTTTGCCGATGACACCAAGCTGTGTGGTTTGGTTGATACCCTGGAGGGAAGGAATGCCATCCAGAGGGACCTCGACACGCTTGTGAGGTGGGCTGATGCCAACCTCATGGAGTTTAACCATGCCAAGTGCAAGGTCCTACACCTGGGTCAGAGCAATCCCAGGCACAGCTACAGGTTGGGCAGAGAAGAGATTCAGAGCACCCCTGAGGAGAAGGACTTGGGGGTGTTGGTCGATGAGAAAATGAACATGAGCCGGCTTCAGTGTGCGCTCGCAGCCCAGAAAGCAACCGTGTCCTGGGCTGCATCAAAAGGAGCGTGACCAGCAGGTCAAAGGAGGTGATCCTGCCCCTCTACTCTGCTCTCGTGAGACCTCACCTGGAGCATTGTGTGCAGTTCTGGTGTCCTCAACATAAAAAGGACATGGAACTGTTGGAACAAGTCCAGAGGAGGCCACGAGGATGATCAGGGGACTGGAGCACCTCCTGTATGGAGACAGGCTGAGGAAGTTGGGGCTGTTCAGCCTGGAGAAGAGAAGGCTGAGTGGAGACCTCATAGCAGCCTTCCAGTGTCTGCAGGGGGCCTATAGGGATGCTGGGGAGGGACTCTTCATTAGGGACTGTAGTGACAGGACAAGGTGTAACGGGTTAAAACTTAAACGGGGAAGTTTAGATTGGATATAAGGAGGATGGTGGTGAGGCACTGGAATGGGTTGCCCAGGGAGATTGTGAATGCTCCATCCCTGGCAGTGTTCAAGACCAGGTTGGACAAGGCCTTGAGTGAGATGGTTTAGTGTGAAGTGTCCCTGTCCATGGCAGGGGGGTTGGAACTTGATGATCTTAAGGTCCTTTACAACCCTAACTGTTCTATGATTCTATGACAGGTGAAATGGGATCAGAGAGCAGGTTAACACCTTATTTTTGCAGTGCACTGATATTCAGAAAGCCCAGGAGACCTCTTCACAGTATCACAGTATGCTAGAGATTGGAAGGGACCTCGAAAGATCATCTAGTCCAATCCCCCTGCCGGAGCAGGAACACCTAGATAATGTTACACAGGAATGCGTCCAGGTGGGTTTTGAATGTCTCCAGGGAAGGAGACTCCACAACCTCCCTGGGCAGCCTGTTCCAGTGTTCCGTCACCCTCACCGAGAAGAAGTTTCTTCTCAAGTTTAAGTGGAACCTCTTGTGTTCCAGTTTGTACCCATTACCCCTTGTCCTATTAGTATGCCTTCGATAGCATAGACTGTAATGCTGTACTGTCAGAGTATCCAGTATGTTTTCCTTAACTCCATAAGCAAAAGCCGCCTGCCCTGGTAACAGTTTCAAAGGAAAGAGGTCATGCCTTGCTGAATGTAGTTTGAAACCACATTTTCCCAAAAAGCAGGAGATGAGAGTGCTCCTTGCAGAGAGGAGCTGTCTGGAAGAATTACCATACAGCTACAGTGTGATCTGACACACCACCCAGCCCATGTCCCATCCCTGCATCGGTCCTCTTTTGTTAATGGAACTCTGCTGTGCCATCTCCCCTGGCATTCCAGCCCTGCCCTTGCCTGCTCTACAGGGTTCAGAGGTGGTGGGTGCTTCTCCCTTTTCTCCAGCTGTGTTGCATCCTGGCATGTGCCAAAGCTGAGGTAGTCCAGCCTGGGTTGGGATGAAGGTGTTGGGCAACTAGTGCTTTATTTGGCTTTAAATGCAAATAATAATTAGTAAAACAGTGTGAAAAACAGCTTTCCACCCTATGGGGATGGAAAAGCTTTGGCTGGAGGCACCAACCATACTGAGCTCTAGAGAAAGCTAAGTAAGAGCACGTGAAGCCTGGAAGGGGAGCTGGGGGAAAGCAAGTGGTGCTTTCATGAACACAGTGCAAGACCCTTAGGGCAGCACTGGACTCTTGGGGCCCCCATACACAAAATGTTGGGGTTCCTGTCACATACAGTGTCTGCAGAGAGCTGTGTGGGGTTGCAGGCAGTGGTTCAGAATGCTTAAGAGCAAGCTGACTCCATTCGCCATCAGACAGACATCTCATCCCTCCCTCTGGACAGAGCAGGCTGCACGCAAACAGCTCTTCTGCACTCACCAGCACAGCAGAGCAGTTTGAAAGCTGCATGTAATAATATTCCACATGGAGAAGGATGTTAATGGCAGGGAATGTGATTGACTGCCTTTTCCTGTCTCTGCTGTGTTACCTCTGTTTAAATCAGCTCGCATTAACGGCGGTTATATTTAACACTGTCTGTCTGCACGGCTGAATTTTTAGATTGTTAATTTTAAATTGCAAATTGCTTAATTATGCCTGACTTCTTATAAATATTTGTAACAGGAGTTAATGTTTTTTATTAGGTGTGATACACATCCTGGAAAAAAACTAATTGTTCTCACTGATGTGCACTGGGTCTGGCAGGAGCCCCCAAAGCCTCAGTAATCACTTATCTAAAGGCAATTGCCATTACAACTGATGTGTCAGAAATCGAGGTCTGTAGCCAGGGCAGTCTGTCTGTTATGGTTAGGAAAAGCATTAGGATTCATTTGGCTTCCCAGCAAAAAGAAAATGTTTATTGTTCACATTACATGTTGTGTTGTACACAGCAGTGTAAAGACCCAACGCTCACGATGCTACATGTTCTCATTATTGTTGGACCCCTGGAGCCTGCTCTGAACATTGATATGAGATGTGGAAGGTTTTAGCCTAGGAGGAATTTCAAATTGGACCATTTTCAGACACTTTGAACCTCTGGACTCCAAAAGCTCATCCTTGTTCTTTTATGGGGATGCCCACTGGCCAGGCAGTCCATGCTCAGCAGATATTTGTCTTGGTGGGTCTCCTGCAGGGTTTGTGTAGTGAAGGGTGAAAGACCAAACACCCCAGCTTTGTGTCTGCCTGGCTGTCAGCGTCAGCTCTCCATTCCAGGGTTGCACTGAGCAGGGGTCGCCAGGGCAGGGAGGTAGAGCATCTCTCCTGGCTGCTCTGAGGGCAGGTCCTCAATCACATCCTCTGTAAAGCTGTTGTGCCAAGCTGCCTGGAAGCCTTGTCTCCACACAGATTCATCAGTGCTTAAAAACTGATGAGATGCCGGTCTATGGCAGTAGCCTCCAATGGCAGAAAAAGAGAGAAGCACAAAGCACCATCTGGAACTTGGTGGGTGATTGCTTTGGGGGTTTATCACCCAGGGAGCATTGCCTTCAGGATGCACCTACAGCTCCAGGCCATGCCTTTACTGCTGCGGGCTGGGTGACTATGGCAGGTCTAGCTGGAGCTGGTGAGCATTGGCACAGCTCACTCAGATGATTGAAGGGTATCAGGGTCAGGCACATACTGAGTCTAGATTCAGGGTGGGATAGTGCAACACGCAGTCTGTATCTTTTTACTGGTTAGAGTAAAGCTAGTGCAGGCCTGGAGCAGCAGTGCTGTGGACCCCAGGCTGTTGTGCCAAGGGAGGTGGTGTGTCCTGCCATGCTGCAGGAGCAGCTGCTTCCAGGCTGAAGCATCTTCTGCAGTTGTTATGGGATCTGTACATGTAAATAATTTATCTTACATTTAATATGGATACATAACAGCATTTTCTTATTGCACAGATGGATTGCTAGACTCACCGTCTTCACTAGTAAGGTGATGAGGATGATGAGTCCACAGCAGGACTTGCCCCATCTGCTGAGATCTCCCCTTGTGCTGAACTACTCCTCCTCTCACCCAGTGCACTGACTGCTTTTAAAAGCTTCACATTTTTACTCCCTGTGTTTGTTTCTTCATAGCTATACCTCTCACTGCTTTTCTGTGTCCGCTTAATTCTTCTCACATCCGTGATCTTAGCACAGGTGCCAGAGAATCTTGCAAGGGTGTTGTGCAGGGTTAAATCCCACACAATGGCTTGTGGCTTCACGTAGCCCTTCTTAGTGCTGCTATATATCCGTTTCGTGTCACTGGTTCTTCAGGGGCAGAATAGGTCCTGTTGGAGGGGATCAGACAGTAGAAGAGGTGGCTGTTATTCCCAGTTATTGGAGCTAGGATTTCAATCCCTGTTCCTTGCAGATTTTTTTCATGTTGTTGAATGTTACTTGTTTAAAAACAAGTGGCTTTTCTGAAATGCAGTGGTAGATTAGATAGGATTGGTATGGCTGAGCATATTGCTTCTGTTTAAAACCAGGAAATTCCCCCTGAAACCTTTGAGTGACTCGGAGCACAACTGTAAAGGCACTGCTTTAAGGTGAGGAATTGACCTTTTGATTAGCATCATATAGTAATTTAGCATCATAATAATGTTTACTTACTAGTCATTAATAATTGTTATGTATTGACAAAAGGGACTTCAGATGTGATGTTTCTGCTCTGAATTTTGATAGATTGATACCAATTCATGTTAGGTGCAACCCAGGTGGATTGAAAATAACCATGATGAGATCAGTTCCCTTCCAGTTCTTTATTGCTGTAGGAAGGGGGTCTGATGGCAGTGTATACAGAGATTACTAGAGCAGCATGGTCCTAGTCATGGGACCAGCAACTTCAGCTCCCTTAAGATGCCGTCCGTTGAGAACACATAGCAATCTCTTGGCATGCTGGGGATTTGCTGCCTAGAGGCTTCATTTTACAAACTGCTTTCTCCGTGACCTCATGAGACAGTTTGCTGCATCAAGGCAATGTGAAAAACATCAGCCCATCCAGGAGAGCAGTCTCTTTAGGTTCCTGGCTGTGATAAATCTAAACTTCATGAATACCAAAATGGACTGTAATGGGCAGCACGGCAATTTTGCTATCTTAGTCCTTGAAAAAGTGGGAGCTGTAACCTTCCCTCTGCATTCCCTCTCCTCCTTTTCTGCTGATGCCCAGATGTTTGGCATAAAGGGGAACCAAACCCTTACTGTTCATGGCTACAGCCTCTTCTTTTCTAGTTGTTTGCTCAAAGCTTCTACAGAAAAACACCTATCAGCATGCTACTGGAAGAACCAGTGTTGCAATTCAAACTTCAAAGCATGCACCAGCATACCATGAGTATTTATTTTGGAGAACAGCTGCCCAGTTTTGAGCTACATCTCTGTGGCAGGCAAGTTTCTTTCTGAATATGTTTTTTCCTTCAATTTGGTTACCTGTTGTTAATGTATAAAGTGATCATCATGTGAATGATGATCAATAGCTTCTGTTATCTGTGCATTCACCTGTATCATCATCCCTACCAAGCATGGTATGGGTTGCAGCAGAGGAGCTCAGCTCCTGAAGGAGATCTGATTTTGCATCAACAGAGAGGCCAACTAGGGAATTTTACATTCACTGCTGGGGCCTGATCCTCGACCTGTTGTCAGAGCTGGGAATGAAGCTTGCTCAGCCAGGGAGCCAGCTACACAAAGACATCTGCAGGAAGCGCTGCACATCGTGGCCTGGGAGCCTAACACCTCTGGTTCAAAACAACTTCTCCCTGCAGGAGTGGTATTCCTCTCAGGACATATTCTCATGCTCAAATATGCCACCTCTGCCAAGCATCAGCACATAGACATCTTGACTTGAAATGTGTAAATATGCTATGTAATGCCCATCAGGAGCTGCTGCGTTGTGATGTGGAAGGCTTTCAGGTGCCACATCCATAGATGTCAGTCAAAAATCCCTCAATGTGGCATTGAAAAAACAAAGAAAGTCTAAATTCCCTGCTTAAATTGACAAGAACTGAGACCCTGGCCCCAAGCACATTTCAGCATGGAGGGGGGAACTTTTGACTACATGACTTCATAAATGAGTCTTGCCCCAGCCCTGCCCATTGCATAGACACCGTTGGAGATGTTTCCACATCTTATTCCATCTCCTCTAATCCTGCTGAGTGTCAAGATACTGCAGCCTTGCTGCACCTCATGCAAGTTGCTTTAGCTCCAAAAGCCAAAGCCTGTTTTTAATTACATGACAAATGTATCTACCATTAAGCTTTTAATCAAAAGATGAGGATTTGTGGATAGGAAGATCTTTCTTCCACGATGATTCGGATGAGCTAATTGCAGCTAATTCTAACTGTAAAAATTACTTGGAACTGAACAGTAGTTTTTTGTCATGTGTACAAAATACAGGTGATTCTGCTAACTGGTGTGAAATTCAGCACATTTAGCTTGGTTGCATTTCCTTACAGCTTACAAAGTAGTGATCTACCGTGAGATGCATCAACCAGTTTCTTCTGGGGTGCCGTAGCTCAGCATATGCTGCCCACATGCCTTCAAGCATACTTATGCAATGCCATAAGAAGAGGGTATTAAGGCATGTTCAGAGGTCAAAGCCTCTGGACAGCTTAGTTTTTAAGCCCTTTCGGTGTTGTACACCTCGCGCAGATGATCTTACTGAGGGATTTGTGGGGTTCAGAAGTTCTCTGGCCACAGATGGAAGGGACATGCCTTGCGAGTGGAAGTGCTCTGCCATCCCTTTTCTTAACAGCTTGCAAAACATTTGCAAAGGCAGGCAGCTCTTTCTTCCCCTCCCTGTTTTGCTGACTCTGTTTTTTCATTTACTTTGATTTATCTTTACACATAAATCTGGAGGCATCTTTGCACAACCTGCTGGAAAGCTGTGTGCTGAGTTTGCTTGTCTCAGCTTTCCTCAGCCCTGCAGCCTGGCAAAGCTGTTGCAGGGGCATAGTCGTAGGTGTCTGTAACGGATATAGCACAGGGGGTTGTCCACTTTTCCTACACAGGATCTGTGCCGAGTGTCTTCTGCCCTTGTCACACCACTGGCACATGCTGATTGATTCACCAGTGCTCTGCAGATGGGCAGCAGGTACCCATAGGTGCTGCTGCCAGCAGCAAGGAGGGCATGAGAAACCTCTTCCTGCACATGCCACCAGTGCTCCCCTGATACACCTTGGGAATCAGCTCAGTTTGTGGGATAAACAGCTATCCAAAAGGCAGCGTTTAGACCGGAGCTAGTTCAAGGGTGGATCTCTTGACCTTGTCTGGTGAAGCAGACAGGGTGCCAGCATCTGCTGGTGATGTGATAGGCGAGAATCTGCGCAGCCCATGCGGCTGGTGGAGCACAGTCATTTATAACAGTGTAAGATTCAGCACTTGGGTGAGGAGGGGCTGCTCAGCATCCAGGGAATATTCTCACTGAGGAGTCTAACGCAACCCTAAAGTTAGTGAACCATCAGATGAGTTTTCTCTTAGAGAGGGAAGCGTCAATCCTTACTGAATTATCCATGTCCTTTCTGCTGTTTTAAACCATCCCCAGGACTCCCTGGCTGCTGCAGTTGGAAGTGACTGAGTTCCTGCAGCAGGGCTGACTTTAGCTACTCAGAAGCACAATGGTGTGAGCTCTTCTCCAGGTAGAGGGGGTTTGTCACCTTGTGCTGGAGCCGTGGGGCTGTGTAAGAAGCTGGGGCCGATGGGAGTAGGAAGGAAAAGTCTGGTGGAGTAATAGGTGCAGACTGTAATTCCTTGAATTATGGGGAATTTTACGTTGTGATAGAAATATTCTGTGTTACTCTGAGCCTAAAAGACTGGTTGAGGAAGTTTGGCCAGAGGAGAAATGTAGCTTTGGGCATCCCTGTCATGCAGAGGCACTAGGAGAGTGGTCTGCCTGGGGTGCATGGGCCTACTACAGCTTTGCAATTCAGCGAGCTGGTGGAGAGGATGTGTCCTGCTGGTTCCCTATGGCTCTTCCAAAAACCTCTCTCCAACTGCAGAAGTAGCAGTTGCTGAATCCATGGTTGGACTGTGCTGATGCTGCCAGTTTTGCTGACATGTGGAGTGTGTGACACAGGGAAAGCTGTGTGCTTGCTTCCTCTTCCTCACTCCCACTTCAGATCCCAAGGCATCTGGTGGTCCATGGGTTGCAGTCTGCTGCTCAGAGGATTAACACATTGCCCAGGGCATTGGTGATTTACTGTACTGAGGTAGCTTAACATCATTTACATTCACAATTTAAAAGGCAGGCCAGCATCTCCCCTGAGAACAAGGGAGGGAGCATTCAGATCCTCCTCTGCTTGCTGCTTCAGAGACATGGGAAGAGGTCATGGCCTCAAGCACTGAGCTGCCTCCCTCATATCTATGTATGGAATATGTACTGTTGGTGGGAAAAGGATGCTACAGAGCAATCTGTGACCGTGGCATGGAGCGTGCCTTAGAAAGCTGTGTGGTTCATGGTGCCACTCTGTCAATTCAGTGAGTGGCTTTGGGGCTACGTGTTTCCTTTGGCTGGAGCACTCCGTGCTGCTGATGCCACAAGTTGTGAGTACACCTGGACTGGTTAATTATTAATTGATGGGGGTTTATGAATTTTTCAGTATTTTCTTTCATTGAGTGTCGCGAAGCAAAACCACCTTTCATGAGGCAAAGATCTCTCCTAACAGCCTACATCAAAGCTGCAGAATTGTCACCCATGTTGTGATCGTGTTCAGCTTTCGCATGCAGCATGTTTGCTTTGAAATACTTAATCAACCATTTGCTGAGCTACAGAGCTCCCAGCATGTCAAAGGATGAGCACCTTGAAACTTTCTCTTTGAGGCTTTTGGCACCTCTAACCGTGCATGACACAGGTCTTTGGCTGTGTTAATTATTCCTAAGCCAAGCTTAGGAAGGACATGAGTGGATCACAGCTTTCATCCTTGTCCTCCACATAGGGAAAATAATTCACAAACTGTGATTTTGCATTTGCTGGGAAGCAGGGATCAGTATTAGCATGGACTGGCAGGGAGGACTTAAGCTGTTGAATGGTTGCAGTGGTGTCTGGCTGGGGCTGATGACAATTGTACCAACCATACCTGTCATGTCTGCAGTGCATGGCGTAAATGCCAGGCTGATCGTTGAAGGCTATACCTGTATGTTGCACCCTGTCATTCTAGATCTGTGCAGCTTAGAATGATGCTGTTTCATTATAAACACTTGTAGCTTTCTACAACATTATTTCCAACAGTGCTGTGCTCAGAGTGTGATTATAGATCCCATGTCCTGTTTCACTCACTGTGTCTGCTGGGAGCATGCCCCATCAATATGTGTTTGGTGGCATGGCCACATCCACTTCTCTTATCAACCATCTGCATATGGCATGTCACTTGTGCCACCAGCATCGTCCCCAGGCTGGGCAGGTAACCCTGTCTCAGCCCTTTTGCTGTGACCAGTCTTACAAGGGCTGAACCCTGCTCGGTCCACAGGCAGGTGGGTTGGTCTGAGATGTTAATCTAAGCAAAACTGCTTTGGGGCATGATGAAAGAAAGATTAGGGCAGCCTGTGCCACCCCAGCATCATAGTTGGAGCCAGGGCTCCAAATCAGCAGGGATTGCTGATGGTTTGGCTTCAAGCTGTGGTAAACTGAAGCTGGAGCTTTAAATACATATAACACTGACTCCAAAACCAAGGGAATTTAATGTCTGTCTTAGCACTGTTCATGTGCTTGAGCTGCTGCAGGCGTTTCCCAGGGTGAGTGGAGGTGAGCCTGGGCTCCCAACTTTCAGAACTACAAGGCTCAGGTTGGGTGATACACGGGAGGTCTCTGACACACCAGTCAGGCAGGTTAGGTGTGGGTTTGGTACGTGCATATGTGTCTTGGTGCAGATATTACGGCTTAATTAGGTGGTTTGTTGGCCTCTGCTTATGCTTTTCGCAGGCGTAGGGGGGTTATCTATCCCTCTGGGATAACACAAGGAAAAGGCTTGCAGTGAATCTGTTTCAGAGTCATGGAAGCAACAGGTTACTTTTGGCAATTAAAACTATCATATGAACGTTTTTAAACTCTTTCTTTCACTTCAAAGTTGCTCCTTATTATCAGGTGATATGTAAAAATCCCTGTCTTCTCCAAGATGTGGTTTTTGCAGCTGAAGGGTCACCATGGGTTAAAGCAGGCGCGTGCCCTGCCAATGCATTCAGCACTGTGGTGCTGATGAATTCTGGGTTCTGCTCAGAGTCTGCTCCACTCTCTTTATTTCTATTCTTTTACTTTAGCAACTGTTCTACTGAAATAGATAATCTCTGCAGGGCAGGCAGAGAGAACTAATATTGGATGCCGGTAGATGTATGAAAACATCTAATTTACCAGCAGGCAACTGGGTAATGATCAGTTGAGAATTACAAATTATCCACGTCATATATTTGTGGCGTGCTGTTGAAGAAAAGCCCAGCGTGTCTGACAAATCATATCCTGAAATTTATAATACTTTTCACATTTAACTGACTGGGGCAACCTTATGATTTACATCTTTGCTTTTTCTTTTTCATAGCGCACCCATAACATAGTCATAATGCGGAATGAAACTAATTCAATTTCTTTTTGACTTTGTAAATCATTTATGTACTTGGCTGTCATGTATTTGAATGTTAAAGTGGGCTTGAATATAGCAGAAAATAAATAGCTGAATCTCTAGTTAAGAAATTGAGTTTTAATGATATTAGAGCTTGTGTTGCCTTATTTGAATGTTTGGTCTTACATGCCTTACACTTGTCCCTTGCCTTGTATCATGAGCTAAGTATATTTTATGGGTCCTGGCATTGCTCTCAATGTCACCATATAGTGTTGTGACCATGTAAAACATACTCTGCTTGCTTTGACGGCAGCAGGAGCCCTTCCCAGTCTCAGGAGCAGGAAGTGGCTGAGCTGTAGCTCTTAGTCACAAGAGGTCTGTATGGACGTGCCAGAAGGACACACAGGCAGGGGCTGCCTCATTAGTACCATTCTGTAGCTAACAAGAAGAAAATGTTCTGTTGGCTACAACAGAGTGTGATTGCTTTCCCAAAGATCAGGATTTGCCATGGAGCTGTCATGCAGAGTCATTGAAAATACAGCCTGGAAAGATGTTTTGTTTCTTTTAAATACCAGGTTACCCAGCTTGGCACCACTAATGAATCTTGGGAAGCACAGCTTTGAAAAGCAATCCCTTACCCGCTCAACCACAACCAAGGAGGCTGCCTGGAGGGTGTTTGTTGCCTCCCAAGAAAAATAACTTTCTGCAGCCAGATCTTTCCTTGACATGTTTTTTGACCTGTAGCATCACTGGAAAACATCTGCAGAAAGTGTGAGGCAGTTTGCTGGCTCATCATCTCACCACAGAACCAGCTCTCCTCCACAGCAGCATCCTTGGTTTCCAAATTTAGCACGTGAGTTATTTTGGGTAGCGTGTGATTAACCTCAATTACTGTAGCTCAGATGGAATTCAAATAATGCCCCTTCTTTCAGAGTCATAAAGAAATGGAAATCTGAGGCTGTACATTTCCTACGCTTAATGAGGCAGCTCTGAGAGTTGCTTGCACGTGGGTGGTTGCGTGATGTATTTGTTCATGGAGAAATTAATGGGAGCAGCTCATCCCAAAAGGTGCTGGTGGTCCATGGCTCTGTGCTGGTTTTGGGATCAGAAATATAAAGATGAAGGCAGCAGGCTGTGCGGTGTGAATGAAACCTGGATGGCCATAGCAGAGATCCCTGAAGCTTCAGTGAATTTGGGTCACGGTCAGGACACTGTGTAATTTTCCTGCTTGAATAAAATCAGTAACAGAGACTTTCAAAAACTAATCAGGAATCTATTTTCTCTCAATCTCAGCTGTATTGAATGTCGGCTCTCTGGAAAATCATCAGTGGTGAAGCAATACGCAGATACACACCTGCACGTGTGCAGATCTACAAGAGGATGTATGAGAGAGAGGAGATGCAGGGTGAGCTGGCAAACAGCTGAGGAGATGCAGTAGAAAGCAATAGTTCTGGGAGAAAGCAGCATGTTTCAGTGCATCCAGGGAGCACTGACACAAGCTTATTGCTCATCAGGCTGAGCATTGAGACTTTTGCCATAGCTGTAACTTTCCAGGCTGCACTGCACCAGCCAAGCCTTTCTTCTGTCAAGCAGTTTGTCTCCAGAGGAGGATAAAACCCACGGAGGTGGTTAGTGCAACCCCAAGCCAGCAAATAATGCTCATTTATGTGTAGCAGTCAGTGGGAGAGCTGACCTGTGGCAATTGCAGTGGGAGAACTGACCTGTGGCTTGTGGCAATTGCGTTCACTGGTAGCCAGAAGGGGCTGGTACATTGAAAACAAAGGTGGCATTTGGATGGAGGAGTCAGCCTTCCCACCTGAAGTCACGTTTGCTGGAGGAGGTAAACAAAAGCTATGAGGTTTTGCTTGGTTTTGAGCCTCATGGATGGAGCAGTGCTGTGACCACCTCACTGCTGCATGTTTCTAGCCATGTGCAGTGGGCAGAATGACCCCAAAGGAAACTAAAGGGTGGTTGGAGTCTGGAAAGCAACTGTAAAATCTCCACCTCATTGCAGCAGCTACCAGTTCTTCAGGGGCTGGCTGGCTTTTGTGCTTTTTTGTTGTTCTGTAATTTATGTCTGCGTATTCCCACTAAAAAAATAACAAACCTGCCTTATGTCCTACTAATGGGAAACTGCAGCAGTCACTGTGCCTTTTTCACGTGTGCTGTAATTGCTTGCTTAACTGGCAAAACCAGCAGTTTTACCTTCAGAAGACATTTCAGGGCCAGGCAGATGCTGAACACTGAACCACGGGGTCCAGTGCCTTCTGTCTTTGTCTGGGTGGCAAGAGGGGCAGGGGGTATTTAGCTTGGTGATCTGGAGCTGCCATGCTCTGCCCCAGCACAGGGGGAATATGGCTTCCCAAGCACCAGCAAAGCGGTAGCTTCTGGAGGACACCAAGGGGTTCAGATAGTCACCATCAAGGCTGCTGTCACCCTGGCTCACAGGGCAAAGTGGGGTGAGGATGCTTAGCCCCAGGAGGCAGCTGGGCAGGCATCAAAACAGGGTCTGCAAAGCCCCTTGGTCATCTCTGCCTTGGGATGGTGAACATTGTGTGTGTCCTTTCTGGGGGCTCTGCTCCCTTTATTCTATACTTCATTGATAATGTGATAGACGTGGTCAGCCTGAAGAGCTGAGTTGTTCACAAAGGTACTGCATTGATTAATTTTTCACCTTGATTTGCCTTTTGTTTTTATACAGCTGGACAACCCAGACGAGCAAGCAGCACAGATCAGACGTGAGTTAGATGGACGTCTCCAAATGGCAGAGCAAATTGCCAAGGTAAAATAAGCCAATATATCTTCTGTATCAGTAAGCTCTTCATATAGAAGCACATAAGTAGTTTGATGCAACCCCCAGATCTTGTCCTTCTTTCATACATTTATTTTCCCAGTAATCACCAGTTAAAAACTAGCAGATCATGGAATCATATAATCGTGATTACAAACGACAGTTATTAACTGTGAACAAAAAAGCAAGCACAGATGAAGCTGATGTGGTATGCATTTCTTGGAATGTCCTGATGAGCTGGGATATTTTAGGTTCCTGCAAAATCCCTTACAAATACTCAACAGTGGAGAAGATATTGTCCTGAAGTACTCCAGTTAGATCTGCAAGTGCATGTCTAAGCCCTCTTGTCAAACTTCGATGCTAGGCAATGATGTGGGTGATGGCATATAGAAAGGAGACAGGAATTGCCCTAATGGCGTTTGTGCCATTTTCTGGGCTGCTGGGAGCCACACTTCCTTTCCTGTGGGTTGATGGACTATAGATGGAGAGTAACCTTGGATCCTTTTGACATCAGCATGGTTGAGATTTTATTCTCGCCTCTAATCAAATGCTGTGAGTCACCAATAAAGCCCTAATGGGGCTGAAGTCACTGGGAAAGATCTGCCTGGCTGCTCTTGGTAATCAAGAAACCATTTCTAGAAGGAAAGGGCTCTAATCAGAGAGATGAAGCTCAGGCTAAGGACCTGCTTTTCAGCAGCAGCAGTCCTAGCATTGATCTATGCCTGGTTTTATGAGGAAGGTCGTATCAGAGCTGTTTGCAACCGCACTGGTATGTGAAAAGTAGAGCACATTCATTTATGGTCAGGCGTCAGCAATGATGCTGGTAGTGCCTCACTAACGCTTCTCTTAAACAGTTACTGCTGCTGCGGCTTTGGGGAGGTGGGTTCTGGTTTTCCTCACTTAGCTGAAGAAAACAGTAAGTTGGCCAAGGTCCACGCGGCCAAACGATGGCACAGCAGCCCAGCTGCAGCTCCTTTCTTCAGCATTTGGCCCTTTGCCATTTCATTGTCAAGAAAACCTACAGTATTTTTTACGTGCAGCAGATATAAGCCACTGTGTGGAGCACGGCTGCTCTGGTTCTGAGATGGGTAGCCAGGCACTGGGTGCCAGAATGAGATTGCCTGGTTTTGTTGTTTCATTTTCTCTTTATGGCATGTGGGACAACAATATGCATGGTTCAGTGGCAGCCAGCAGAGGCTGCAGCTCCATGAATTATTCCTTGCAAACAGGAATGTGCCATTTCCATTCCTCCCTCAAGGATACTGAAAACAAACCGTGCTGCTGCTGGCCCCGTAAGAGACAGTGAGGGCAAAGAACTCGACACAACCTGACATTTCCCTGTGCAGAACTGAACCTTCAATATATAGCTGTGTATCTTGGAGGGTGGTTTAGAGTAAAAGTGATTTACCTGTGATCCGCTTGGCAGGTATTGATATTTAATCTCCTTCAAGTTACTGCTGCAGGCCTTCTCTCCAGAATGTCAGATCCTGCCAGCACATGCCTACAAGAAACCTTGTTCTTTCAAACCAGTGTATGCCATCTTTTGGAGGCATCCAAATGACCTTTTGAATCTATCTCTATATCCTCCTTTCCAGGCAAGACTGTTTTCCCTGCATAGGGCGGGTTTACAACTCAGCTCAGTGTTTTATCTCCAACTTGCAGCTTTTAATGCAGATTTGCTGCACAGGAGCTCATGACACCAGTGCTGAGGTGGCCATGCTGAGATTGCACAATAAAGGCAAATTAATGCCTCGTTGATAAATTAAGTCATTCACACTAGGACATTTGAACTTCAGAGGCACCAAAGGCTGTGGAGCCTAATGGAACCTAGGATTGCGGTGGTGCAGAACCAGTGCAAGCCCCGGTTCCGTCTCTCATGTGACCGTGCACAAGTCACTGTGCTCAGCAGCTTTCCTGCATGTGGACACCAGGGTACAGCTCCGAGTCCTTTTACCTCCTGCTGTGCCCAGGAGAGTGCAGCTCAGCGCAGTGCTGGTGCAGCGCTGGGCAGGGTCCCCCAGCGAGCCCCACTGTCAGAGCAGGTAAGCCCAGCCCTGGAGCCAGCCAGCCTGAGGGTCACGCTTGAAGTCCAGCAGATGTTTTAAAGCTGAATCTGAACAGGCTTTTCACTCTGCATGTTGTACTTTTCCAGCAGCTCAATGAGAGCAGCGCTATAGCTGAGAGCTTAGTGATGCCAAGTCAGAGGTCTGTTTTTCTCTGCAGTAGCCAGTGCTCTGCTTCCTGTGGTGCCTTGCCCCCTCCAGTCACCTGGCCTCAAGGGCAAAAAGGAGCGTGTGTAGGCAGCTAAATGAGACCTTGACACCAGAGCAACATGTCCATCTGGGGCAGGACTCGCTCTGCAGTCTCTTAACTCTGCTTCTCTCTGCACTTGTCCCCATTTCTGGTCCTCCCCCTGCTCCAAGTACACATGGAGGTGACCAACACCCTTTCCTGCTGTTGTCTGCATCTCTTTACTGTGTCTTTTTCTTCCCCCAGCAATATGTGCAGTCTGATGGGTACCTTGGGACCACACCTGGACCTATGCATTTCCATCTTCAGACCCGGTCCCAGTTAAATTGTTATGTGCCACTTCAAGCTACCTGGGTTTAGCCTTAGTATGAGAAGTTGCTGGTGGCACGCAGTGAAATGTCTCAGTCTTTGCTGCATGTCTGAAGAGGTTTGTGGAGGCAGCACCAAAACTGCAGTCCCTGGAGAGATGAATAGTAGCAGGGTAAAAAAGCAATAGTGTTTGAACATCATCGCTTCAGCAGTAGTTCTTAAAATCTTCCAAATAGTTGTTTCTGGGTTTTTTCTTTCTTAAAGGGTGGCTTACAGCTTACATAATGCATAGACAATAAAACAGACTGATTAGGTAGTTTATCTTGATGCCAGGTCCCATTTACACAAGGGAATTGCTACCCAAGGTTGGGACTGGGAACAAAAGACTGTATTTTAACTGCTTGGTGCAAGAGCTGTGCTTGTAACAGGTAAGCTATTGAGGACTGGTGCAAAACCTACTGCAGTGGGTTACTTTTTCAGCAGCCTGATGGCAGTCTTCTAGAAGAAACGTGACCTTGTTTTCTTCTCCAGCCTGCATCTTACAAGCTGTTTTTTACAATATTATGAATTGCCACTAAGATACTTTGACGTCAGCCTTGAGCTCTTTGGCTGCAGATGCTGCCTCGCTGTCATACTCCTTGTACAGCCTCTTGTAACCCACTGAGAGATGTTCAAACCCTGAGTGTATTCAGGGTATGAGCAGAGGTTTCAGAAGACTTAGGGCTGAGACTAGTGATCCTGTCAGAGCTGGAGCATGGACAGCATTTCAAAGCTGAGAACATACGTTGGAGAACATCACATTTTGCTCTCTCTGTTGCCTTTGGGTTTAATGTTTAAATGTCCTGTTTACAACAAGCAGCACTGGAGGGTCTCACAGTGAAAGAGTGTCTTGCTGGAGATAGACAAGGGCCCTGGCAAGTAGTGGAAAGTGTGTTTTACCCCTTCTTCCAGTTGGGACTACCATTCCTGCCCACACATTGTTGATTTTGCCTCCTTGGGCTCCTTTCACACCTAGAAAACTAATGGAGCAACTGCTCAGAAGTGTTTTTAAAAGAGCTGGCACATTTGGGAGACTGGAAAACAAGTCCCTAACTGTCAGCATCCTCCAAATCATTAGTAAATTGCTGTCAATCACAAAGTTCAGCTGAGATCTGGCCTGGAGTGTTTGTGATTGTGAATGCATAAAATATGAAGGCCATTTGCAGATAGAAAAAATCAAAGAAATACAAGTACATGCAAGAAACAGTAAAGCTGGATAAGTACCAGGTATTAATTCTACGGGAAGCTAATAATAATGTTTCTACATTACACAGGGGGAAGCTGTAATTTGTCATCTGGTTTGTGGGAGTTCCGCACTCACAAATCTCTCTGGAGATGCTCCTGGGGGATTCTGCTGGTGCAACAAGTAGTTGCTGGTTGTCACGACCATTCATTCTGTTGTTTTTGTTTCCAAATGCAAGGAGCGAAAGTTCCCGAAGTTTGTGTCCAAAGAGATGGAAAACATGTACATTGAGGAGCTGAAGTCGTCTGTCAACCTCCTGATGGCAAACCTAGAGAGCATGCCTGTGTCTAAAGGGGGCTCTGACTTCAAGCTGCAGAAGCTGAAACGTAGTCACAACACCTCAATAATTGACATGGGGGAAGAAAACGAGAACCAGCTTTCCAAGTCAGACGTCGTGTTGTCGTTCTCCCTGGAGGTAAGTGTGCAGTTTGTGGGAGTGAAAATCACAGCAGCCACCTTCTGCTTAGTTCAGACTTAGGTGGAAAGGGGTCAGTAGAAATAACTTTCTGATCTCGATGAGGAATGGTTCCTCAAGTTTTGCCTGTGGTCAAATACTCTGTACTCTCTGGTGTCCATCTTGTTGGAACAAACTATGTGTGATAAACCATCTGGCATTTCCTGCTCATGTATATCAGCTCAGAAATCTGCATCAGTAACTGTCCTCCTCATGCAGCTTGCTACTCAGTGTACCCCAGCAACCCTGAGCCTGTATTATTCCCTAAACCAGTAAAATAATGCAACACCATAAAGGTCAGTATATTTAATAGTCACTATTTCCCTGCAAGCCTTGCTTCCTCTTTGGAGAATTGTTCGAAACTGCTGGGGTTTGAGTGCACTCAACAGATTGGCTTGCAGCTTGTATGGAAATACTGCACTTTGCTGGCTTGCTCTTTGCTTGTGTTGAGCACTGACTTGCTACTCATGCTCTGTTGAGCAGGAGAAGAGCCCAGGGGAAGGCAGGGGGCTGCAAGGACCTGCTGTAACCTCCAACAGAGGCTGTCTGTGTTCTGGAAGCAGTGTTGCTGCAGTAGCTGTTTTCAGCCAACTCAATTGCTCTGCGCAGACGTATTTGCGGTCTAGGCAAGACATTTACTCCAAGGAGTCATCAGCACACCCGTACAGAATTGTTGTTGTCTGTCAGTGAGTGGGTTTATGTTACATTGTCAAAACAGCTACCAGGATGGGGTGAAAAACGTAGGATGCAGAAAAATCAGAAAATACTATTTTTGTGTAGTTTCCTAGTTGTTTCTCTTCCTAAGGGGTCTCCTGTTATATATACATCATGGCAATGCAAAACTCAACAGCACTGGCTGTGCCGTCGCAGAGTTTAATTCATGAGATGTCTGAAACCAGCTTTATAATATTCAGTTCAGTCTTATTTCAAAGTAGAACCCAGAGATGGTGCCTTCAACAGCAGCATCAAATAAAGCTTGACTTCTGAGTGTTCCCATACGGAGGAGCTATCACGAAGCAGCAGATCTCTGTTGCAAAAGCCAGTGCAGTGCGAATAGCTGTGCGTAAAGGGACTCCTCCTTACAATGGGATGTCTCAAACACTTTGCTCCAGCTGAACCCCATCTGGTGAGAAGCAGAAGCTTGGTGAAGGACTGACTTTAGGAGCTGACAGAACTGTGCAAGACAGCTTTATAGAGAATGTGTGCTCATCAGAGGGTTTGTGTTGCTCTGTGAGGCAGGGAAGGGGTGCTCAGTGCAAGGACAGATCAGAAGGCTTGAGGAGAGGAATTTTAACCCCCTGTGTGTATAGTTCACAGACAGCTGTAAGAAAACATGAACAGAAACTCCCATGGTGTTTCTTGAGGTACATGGTTAACAAGATTAGTCTCCTTTAAAAAAGAAACGGTAATTACCTGCGAGGAACTTTAGATGGTGATTTCTTAATAAGAAAGATTTCTTATAAGAAAGATGGAGACTTTTTACCAGGGTCTGTAGTGACAGGAAAAGGGGCAACAGTTTTAAACTGAATGAGGGTAGATTTAGGAAGAAAATGTTTATGATGAGGGTACTGAGGCACTGGCACAGGTTGCCCAGAGAAGCTGTGGCTGCCCCATCCCTGGCAGTGTCCAAGGCCAAGTTGGAGCAATCTGGTCTAGTGGAAGGTGTCCCTGTCCATGGCAGGGGGCTGGAACTGGATGAGCTTCAAAAGTCAAACCCGAACTATTCTATGATTAATCTTGAAAATAGGCTTTTGGCACAAGCTGAGTAACTGCTTTTTCTCTGGATTTCACGTATTAAGACACTTTTAGATGGGGCAGGGCCATGTCTATGAGGCCCATCTCCTGAAGCTTGGTACAGCCCTGGTAACCCAAGGGTTTCAACAAGCCTGTGCGTAGTCAGAGCAAGAACTCCCTGTCTCCATACAGGCCCAATGCTGGCTGTCCCTATGGGTTCAGCAGCCAGAGCAAGGTCAGAAGGAGGCTGCTCCTCTTACATTTCTCTTTCTTTACCCTGCAGGTTGTCATCATGGAGGTGCAGGGTCTGAAGTCGCTGGCCCCCAACCGCATTGTGTACTGCACCATGGAGGTTGAAGGTGGAGAGAAACTGCAGACTGACCAGGCTGAAGCCTCAAAGCCAACGTAAGTCTTGCTTTGCCTTTTGCTCTCTCCACCATGCTCCTCTCTGCACTGGCAGGTGGCCGCAGACTGGCTCCTGCATGGTGAGGCCAGAGGAGACTCTGAGAAGCAGAGGAGAAATGTGGCCTTCCATGTTTGCAGAGCATCGTCCTGTAACTGAGAATGGCACGTAAGCCCCAACTTGGGGGGGGAAGTGTTAATGACAGGCTTACGTCTATTGTAGCCATAGAGACATAAATTTGTGCCTATACGTAAGTACTTTGCTAAATAAGGATGGAGTTAAGCCTAGATAAATACTTGCCCGAGTGTCCATCTGAACTGGTGCCAGCAGGTGCTGGTGCATAATCTCATCCTCACTGTCAGGGTTTTGGAGGCCCTACAAGAAAGGGAACACATTCTGGCAGCCACAGCCAGAGGTGGGAGAGAGGAGCTGGGGAAAGCTTCAGGTCAATCAGAGCTTTATCTGAGGCTACTCTGCCCTAGTCCAGTGCAAGGTCAGAGTCTTGTTCTGCCCTCTTTGACCTGGTCCCCAGATATCCAGCCTTGACCCCTTACTTTGCTTTATTTATCTTACTCAGAAATTGTTATGAACCTGCTAGTAGTGATTGATCTTTGTTAATTTAGAAGGAGAAAATGATGAATGGCTTATTTCCCTTCCAATTTGTGGGGTTATTTAACTTTAAACACTGCCTGTATGGATTTGAGGCAGTTTTCCTCTGGTTCACTGCAGAGATTTCACACTTAAATGGAATTCTTGGTGAGCATACTCACAATGGAGGATTGTCAGGGTGATATGCAGCAGTGGGAGGCCATGCAGGTGGGGCTGCTGGGATATTCTCTCTTTGTTCCCCTACCCTGTTCCTTCGAGTGGCTGGTTCCCAAGTCTGTAGAAGGAGAGCCAACGGCACCAGGCTGCGTTACATGTGAGTGCACAAGCGCTGCAGGCACACAGTTCAAGACCAGCTGATGTAGGAAGGAGAGGAGAGCAGAGCTGAAGGCAGGCTGCCTTCCCTCTGTGGTTGTCCTCCTGCAGAGGCACAGAAACTGCTGATGCCTTGTGCCCTGCACTGTGCTGGAGGAGCAGGAATCTGCAGTAAGCGGTTTAAAAACAATATTCCCAATCAGGGAAAGTGCTGCAGCCTGGCTTACTTTTCAAAACACTGAAATCTGCTTCAGGGGAGGAAGTAGGAGAGCTGTGCTTGGAGGAAAATTTCCATAAGAACCTGCAATTGTCACTATTTTAAGTATTTTTATTGCATCAATGGAAAAAGCTGGGCTCTATTTAGGGAAAGTTACTACTACCCATACTGAAAACTGCGCTTCTGAGTTACGTGTGCTTGTTTAGCTTAGTCTGTTCATCCCACTGTTGCTCAGAGGGTCTGTCCTTTCTTACACAATCCTTCTTGCTGTCAGCTGTAGGACCCTTTATACAAGTGTTAGTTTGAAAATAATGGCTGCAGGAGTGAGCTCTTTAATTGAGTGGTTCTTTTTATTATAATGAAACGCAGAGTGTCTGGGCTTCAAGCCATCAGCCCTCGGGAAAATTCATCCAGTGCTGAATGCTGCAGTGTGATAGGAGTTATGCAAGTTCATCACACTCATACTCTCCCTCCACTGGCTTCCTATAGAGGTGCAGGTCAGGCTTGAATTCCTCTGGATTGCTCCAGCACTTGGGCTAATACCTATGGAAATGTCTTAGGGAGGGGTTAGGCTTTACAGCTTTATTCCTTGAGGGTCCTGGGACTTTCTACTTCTAAAACCAAAGATCACCCGAGGTAAAGCTCTGCAATAACCATCCACAGAAAACAGAGGCCATCACAGAAAGCTAACCTGGGCTCTGCATCCCTAATGGAAAAAGGCAATTTGCCAGACAGGGAAGGATTTCCAAAAGTGCTGGTCTAGGTTTATGAGAGATTTACCTGCCTTCTTCCATGGAGCAAAACCAGCAGTTTTTGACAGTAAGATGGTTGAAAGCATCTTAGTGACTTTGGAGCTTGAATCCTGTTTGTGGATGTTGAAGGAAGTTGGGCAGTAGGGGTAGCAGCTGTGTGTACCCAGCGATCAGTGTGAGGAGTGTGGCTCTTGGACAAGCGCTAAATACTGGTCTGCTATTTCTTCTCAGGCTCCAGGTTGGATTCCTGACATTTTAAGCCCGGTCCTTTCATGTGAGGATTATCTGCCTCAGCGCGGGTACAGGAGATGGCACAGTTCTAGAGAAAGCCAGACCTGAAATAGCAGGGGTTATTTCAGATCAGGCTCACAGCGTATTATTAGTAGTGCTTTTCATAAGTTGTGTAAGAAAAAGCCTTTGTATTATATCCCAACCCACAGATGCCTCTACAAAATATCCCAAATCCCAGTGTGAGCAGGATTTTGCTGCTTTTCGTGCTGTAACTGTGTTCTTGCAGATAACTGAGGGGTTTATACCCCCCCTTCCCTGATGCCTGCCCTCTGCCATGCACAGGGGTGAGGTGGCTCTGCGCATCCCCAACACTACATAATGCTGCTGCTTGCAGAGCCAGAGAATAGGGCTGCTCTAGGGTCTGGGAATAGCGCAGAAAGTCCAGCCACAGCACCACTGTCCTACATTCTCTAGAGGCTGCTGGTTATATTTAAACAGTGACCTGTGCTTGTAGCAGTGCTCTTGGGCTGTACCAGTGTTTCATCATCTTATCATAGCACCTTTCTCTGATGTGAGCAGAGCAAAAGAAATCAGAGAGACTCAGAGAATAGCAAGGTCCTACATGCCTTATGAATAAATGTTATATATTCACCTGGACATATTTCAGCATGCAAATAAGTCTCATTTTCACCTGGCTTATGGTAGTGAAAATCAAGTGTACCTGCAATGAGCTCAGCTGAACCATTTGGGTTAAAAGTAGTAAATATTTGGTGGGGGAAGTATCTGGCCAGCCTAAATGGGCATTTTGGCATGTCCAAGAAGGGTCGAAGTTGTGGGCCGCTCCTCTGGCTCTGGAAGTGTGTTCACTTTAAGGTTATGCAAAGCAGAGGTGCCTCTTTAGCCCTAATGCAAGGATTGAGTGGTAGCTCAGAGTATGAGAAGTGAGGAGGGAGCTTGTTATTTTTGAAGGAAAAAAAAATCACTCTTTATTGTCTGGGTTTTTTTCCATGCAGTTTTTCTTCAGGGCAGTGCTGGAGAGAGGACACTCAATGGGACTCAATGGTGCTCATCTGATTCCACGTCATTTTTTATGTTGTTTGTCATGACCAAGAGCTTGGGCATCATGCCCTCTTCATAAATTCACTCTTGGCAAAGTAATGTCTTTGGTAAACTTCTAAACCTTTCCATCTCTGTTCCCTTAGCTACCTCACTCTGAGACAGGAGTGCCCTGTCTTATCTTTGCTCTGATGCTGGTCCCTGAATTCCTTTCAAGGTGCTCTGACAGCTCAGCTCTTTATCTCTACTGGAACAGGCCGCCCAAGCTTTATCACCCAGCTCAGGTCTTCGTTTCAGATTGTGTGCCATATCCATCAGAGCCCACTGCCTGACCATGAAGAGGGACAGGAGCTCCATAGCATCCTTCCTCAGGTGCCATTCAGTCACTGTTTCCATCTGGGACATGGGCACTGAGCAGCAAAGGGAGAAGCCCTGTGGGAAGGGATGCTGGTGAGCAAGAATGCCCTCTCTTTGCAGAAGGGGAAAATCTGGTCTTTTCAGGAATCCCCTGCCTCCGGCACTGGAGTTGGAAGTGATGCTCAGTAGCTTTGCATAGAGTAGGAGCATGATAAGAGGATTTTGTTGCAGTCAGTGTTTTGCTGCCATGGTTAGCTGGGAGATGCTGTGAACACTTCACAATGGTAAAATGGGAAACGTCCTTTCGAGACACATAAATCAGAAATAAATACTCCATATGCTGTGGAGCTTATTTAACTCTACTCAACTAAAGGGGTTTATACTGATGCAAGAGCAGGGTTTAGCCAATAATTCATGTTGTGTAGCCCTCAGTTGGTGCTGTGTCTGGTAGGTCTTTTCCAGATGTACAGCTCTGCAGCCACAGAGGCTGACCACCCCTCCCAGCATTGGTTCTGGCTGCTGGGAGAGCCCTGTGGGCTCTGCAGACAGGAAGGAGAACCAGCTGCCTTGGACTTCCATGTGTCACTTCAGTGCTCTGAGCCCACACTACACTCAGAGCTGTCACTGTGTTTCAGAGATATCACTCCATGGCGAAGCTCAGACTGGAACATCATTCACATTCAGGTTTGCATGCTCAGATAACCCCTGTGTAAGCAAAATTCATGACACTGAGTAAAAAAAAACAAAGCAAAAGGAAATTTTAGGAGATAGCTGCTTTTTCTGCCTTTTTTTTCCTTCCTCCTTCCTCTTCTGGATAGCTTCAGCATTAAATATAATCTGTCTTAATTACCCAGACTGATTGGCTTGCCTTTCCAGTTGCGTGATTTCATTTCACAGCTCTGCAGATGTTTACAGCTCCTTTTCCTTAGTTGACCTCCAGGAGCCTTATAAATGTGTCAGAAGTAGGTGGACTGAGCCCTGGGTGCAGCTAAGATCAGACAGCATCACTTCTGAGATACAGCCCTTGCCCCTGGGGTAAGGGTCTGAGCAGAGGGTAAGTCTGCCCTGAGGGATCTCTTGGGGAAATGTCTTGAAGGAGTGATCTTCAGCTTTGTGCTCAGCAAGCTTGGTGTGGATGCTCTGAGCCCATGATGCTGCCAGCCTAAGAGGTGACAACGACAGGGACAGGAACTTCAGGGGATTTGCTTTCAGCCCCTCTGTCCAGGGATGAAGGGTACAAAGTGGTCTCTAAATCCCCTGCACAAGGTACAGAATCACAGAGTGGCTTGAGTTGGAAAGGGCCTTAAAGCTCTCCCAGTTCCAACTGTATGAGCCGTGGACAGGGACACCTTCCACTAAACCAGGTTGCTCCAAGCCCCATCCATCCCAACCTTGAACTGCCCCAACTGCCAGGGATGGGGCAGCCACAGCTTCTCTGGGCACCCTGTGCCAGCGCCTCACCAACTTCTTCCTTGCATCTAACCTAAATCTCCCCCATTTAAGTTTGAACCCACTACCTTTTGTCCTATCACTACAGTCCCTCATGAAGAGGGACTATTTAGTATGTCTAGGAGCCAGTTTTCTTATGAGATTGTGCATAGCCTTTGCGCCTGAAGGGTTCTGCCCTTAGTTCAGTCTGACCAGCTCTTCAAATCCCCTTTTGTGCATGTATTTCCATAATGGCACTGAGATTTATACTATGATGTTCCCATTTTTTGGAAGTGGAGGCTGTGGACAAGTCATTAAGCACAGCAAAAAATGCAGTAAAAAGTTATTACCCAGATGCAAGTGTGTGATCTATTATGGAAAGTCTTCATGCAAGTGCTTTAGTGGCCCTTTTAATTAGGAATTCAGAGCCTCTTCTGATGCTTCCTTATAGCTGCTCTGCAGTAGCTGTTCTAGCATGGATCAGCTGCTGCCCCAGGGTTAATGGGGGGCAAAGAATTTTCTTTAGATTAAGCAGCTGAATTTTATCCCAAAATAAAGACAAGGGCCCACAGAGATTCCCTCACCCCAAGTGTCACTCGGATGGCCACACTGCCGTGGTGCAATAGGGTGCAGATGTTGATCCCAGGTGTGGTCCTGCTCCCAAAGGCCCTAAGTTACAAATGTTACACTAGAAACTGTTGAAGAATGATGAAGGCTTGTTTTATAGCCTTACCTCTTGTAGTTGTGTTCTCTGGTACCAAGTAAGTGCAAGCTCTGACTGTGTTTTCCTCGACCTTTAGAGCAAACACAGCACTGCATTCGCATGGATTCTGTGTCTAGTAAGAGTTGAGCTTATGCACCTTCTCTTTTGCAGATGAATGTCTCTCTCTTCTTGCCAGCTGTCTAATTTCTTGACTGTTCTTGTGCACTTGGGAGTTACATATTCCTGTGATAGCGCATACATTCACATTTAAGTATTCCAGAAGGCGTGATGATGCCCAAGGCGATTTTTGTTGACACCCGTCTGCTTCATCACTCCTATGCATACAACCTTAACATGGGATGGTACAGACCAAAATGACATTGAAATGAGATTGAGATTCAGTGATCTGAATTAGTGCTAAATTAGGAGGAGGACTGCAAAACAGAAGTCCTGGGATATATTCAGTCTTTTTCTTTAATGCTCATGGTTGGTGTTTGATAAACAAAGTTAAGCCATGCTTTAGTGCAAGTTCTACACATCACTTGCTGAGAGAAAGGTGGGGATGAGACATGTGAAAAGTGCCCAGTTGTTGGTTTATTTAAGTGTTGTGCAAGTAGTGCACATTATTATTTAATGAGGGGTATTGCTATTGCAGGTTCCAAAGCAGCATATGGAGGTAAAGAGCTTCCTTTAAAGAGCAGGTTCTGTGGCTGAACAGAGCTCTGGGAGAGGTTTAATGGGAAAGCCAGCCTTGACAGCGATTTCTCAACATTCTAGTTGTCCTTTCTGTGAAATTAAGGCAGAGAGGCCTGTTGCCTTTGTGAATGTGCAAGGTCTCCCAGTGAACAGCACTAAAAAAGAGCTATGTACTGTTGTCAGTACATGGGTGAGGAGGACAAGGCGTGCTTATGGGGGGAGGAGATTGTGAATGTGGCTGGAGTGCAGAGACACGGCAGCATTTTCTTGAACCCCTTCCAGAGCAACTCTTGAGCTGTTTCACATTGAAAAAGGTGTTGTAGGCAAATGAAGCTGAGAGTGTCTCCGGCAGTTCCCACTCCATGGCTTAGAGGAGGTGAGAAGGGGGATCCCAGCAGCTGCACACAGCTGTGGGATCCATCAGGATGTGGGAAGAGGGCTTACCAGCCCCAGATGGTTGCTGAAGGAAGGATGAAGTCCTGCAAGCCAGGGGCTGCTCAGCCTTGCCACCATTGTCAGGCCAGAGATGTGAAATGCGTGTCTAGGGATGGATCTCCCATGGGAACAAAGGATGTGGTGTTAACAGTTTTGCTCTAGCTCTTCTCAGTGGCTGTGTGGACCAGTGGCTGGCTTGGTCCTTACTTTGGTTTTCCTGTCCATGAAAGCAGGGCAGTGCTTCTGTTTCACAGCAGAGAGGATGCTGATGGCTCAATGGCTGGTTGGGCATCATCTGCTGGAAGTGCGCACCCATCCCCACTGACCCAGGAGATGCCAGGGTGATCTTTGTTTCTAGCCTTAAGAAGTTAGGCAAGACAAACCCCATCCCAAGGGTCTCTCTGGATCTGGGCTTCCTGTCCTGGATCCTGGCTTAGAAGAATATAGGACAGCAAAAATGTGAGTGGTGGCACAAAAAAAAAGTGACAGTCTCACACCCCTTGTTCCCCTCTTTAGCTGATTTTGGAAGATACCTTGTGCCCTCTTCTGCTCTATTTGCATTTAGGAAGTATTTTACTGCTCTCCTCTACTGAATTTATAAAGGAAGGTCTGGACTGTGTTTGCACAATACCAGTAGCCTGTATTTTCAAGCAGAGAATACCTGTCTGATTTTTCCAGGGTCTGTTCTTGTGAGACACAAGTTGTCTGCAAAGCTGTCAGTGCATTGTCTATGGCCTTATTAAGTCTAAATCATAACCAAGCCTTTAACTAGCTGCAGTTATATTTTTACCAGCATGGTAACATTTGATAGAAGTGATTAACCATGTCTGAATTAAATAATCATTCTGTGAAATCTGTAGTTTTGTAGCTGGTTCAGAGGAGCATCTTTGGCCAAAGGAAACTTTGATTAGCCTGTGCTTGGCATTACAGTCACCCTATACAAGAAGTGATAACAACCACAGATAGTAAATGCACACGGACCCATTTCATGAATGAAACTAACTCGGGCTGTATCCAAAGCAGATATACTGGTGAAGCATATGCAATAGGCAGCCCTTGTAAAAGGAATTATTCTTTCAGCTCAGGCCTCCCAGTAAAAGGTTGCTGGGCTTACATTTCCATTTCGTCTTGCTGAGCTTTTCTCCTCTAATTGTAATCTCATAGCATAAGCAAAAGCACAGGGCATTTGAAAAGCAATTGTCATTTAAATCATGCTAAATAATCACCCTACTTATTTTCCCTGTTCATACCCCAAAGACTGTAGTGAATAACACTGCTATAAATTCACGTACAAACCAGCCGGGCGATTCCTGGGGTGAAGCAGGCTGGGAGGAGTGTGTGGTCCTGGGCACGGGGGCTGGGTGCAGGCATGGCAGAGGGACATCTCTGGGGCAGGAATGCCATCTCGTGGCCATAAATAGCTATTATGTGGTTAAATCCATCTCTCATCCCTCCTTACAACTTCCCAACACTTCCCCTGTGTATTAGCTATGCTCAGGAAACAGAAACCAAGCGCTGCATTTTCTGTGTAGCCAAAATCATCCCGCTTTGGGTTCCTAAAGCTGTGCTATGTCGGCCTCAGCAGCTCCTCTTGGCTGCGGTGCCCTGGCAGCTGAGAGACATGGTGCTGGCACAGGAACGGGGTCTGTGGGGACTGTGTGTGAGCCACAAGCAGAGCAGGAGCAGACCTTCACAAGCTTTGCTTTGCTGCGGGCTCCGTCAGCTTTACCCTGCTCCTTCTGCACCTTGCGTGCTCAGTCGCAGATGTGATGCTCTCCCAGACAGATTTCTCTCTCAGCCGGCAGCCATAGTGTTGCCGTAGCCAGTTTGAGGATGTGGGAGTTGCAGCTCCTGGAGGGAGAGATGGTGCCTTTTGTCAGCTGTCTGGTACTGCTGGCTGCATGATGTTCAGCAAGATGGTGTCTGCGTGCGTGACACTTACATTGTGTCTCGGAGCTGTGCGAACAGAAAATGGACAGCCCATGAAATGGTGGAGGTTGGAGGACATCCTTAGCTGCTGCTAGGAGGAGCCCAGACCACAGGGACGTGCTGTCTCTGATCACCTTTTTGATAATACCCTCATGCTTTCTGCAGTTGTGGTTTTGGGTAAATGACCACCCTTTTTCTAAGCAAAATAATTGCTAATGGTGCTTTTTTTTGTTATTTTTTTTAGCAGAGGGAGCATTATATGCTCAGCAGGAATTAGGATGTCACAGGAAACAATTCACTCACTCAGCCCTTGGGTTATCCCATCAGCAGACATCAGTGCTCCATGCAGAGGCATTACATAGCTCCAGGGGAAGGCAGGTACCACCACTGCATTCTGTGCCTGCAGGGATCTTGTTGATCACCTGCATAGTACCTGCATGGGTGAAAGCAGGTTTTACTGTCAGTGTAAAGTCTATACAGAAAAAGCAAGGAGAAACTGAATCTGTGCTGTCACTCCCACTTCAGCTCAGCTCCTTCTGAGGGGATGGGACTAAAAGGCTGTTCTGTCAGCAGAAAGGGAGGAGAGCAAATGTGAACCAAAGTAGGCACATTGTCGATCTGTGTCTGATGACTTTGGTTATCCTGTTCTGAAGGTGAGTAAACACATCAGACTTTAACCGTGGGAGGAATCCTAGAGGGAGGCTCAGCATCTCTTGGGTATGAAGATGTGTTACAGATGCAAACCACTCTCTCAAGGCAGAGTGGAAATGTACCTACCTTAGACCTGAATGGTATTTCCTAGCCCAGGACATTTTTGCATGAGCAGAAATTTAGAAGATTCTCTGCTTCTTTATATATGCTTTGAGATTTTCCTCTCAGATCTTTCTTGTGCGCTTGCAGCAGCACCTTCTTAGCAATTGGAAATACATGAGTGCTTTTAGGGCAGGCTTCATTTCATCTGCTTGCTGCCTCTAAATTAGGATGAGGTAAATTAAGGCCTAACTCCACTGATTATTAATTAGATTTCTCCTTATTACAATAGCAGGAGCCTAAGGCAGGTGACACGGGCACGTGTACATGGTACTACAGTCCCCTAAACTTGTGTTTTTCCACAGCTGTGATTGGTCTTGTGTCTCAGCATTCTCTCCTGATAGTTAAATCTTAAATCCTTTCCTCAGAGACACAGTTCCATTGAGGCCCCCTGCAGCATGTGAAATCCAAACTCAGTCCCACAAAACCCCACCAAATGAATTAAAGGAGTTGCTGCTTTGTTGGTGGCTGGCTGCTGCTGGTGGGAGGAATTGACACCTCTTGTGGTTCATCCACAGCGTGATGCACTTGCTGAATGCTGCAGAACAGGTGCTTCCTTCTTTGTTTGGTGTCTTTACTCAACACCTTATTTTGTTTCTAAATCATCTTTTACCTTTCAGTAATGATATCTCTTGAGGTGATGCATCGCCAACTGGGTTATGTTTCTTGGAAGAACTCGGCTGATCTCAGCCGAGTTTTGTGGCCCTACTGCAGTAAGTTGCAATCCAGTTTGTAACTACCCCTAACCCAGCATCCCCAGATTGGTTGTGGTTTATGGGACCCTGTTGGTCCCCAGCTGTGTGAGCTGTGGGTTTTCTTGGAGAGCCCAAAACAAAGCCTGAATCCTTCTGTTGCCTTTGGGCTTTTTCAAGTCTCAGACGCAAACCAAACCCCTATTACCCATTGCCGTTACCATGGGAGTTGCAGAAAATATATATTCTCCTGAAGGCTTTGGCATGCCCTACTTCTTTTTATTACAGCTTCGTTGACCCAGCTGGTGCAGGTGTGAGCACTGCTTCCAAAGAGGAGTGAGCTGCCTGCTTGTGAAGGGCTCAGCACAAGGCATCCGTGTCTCAGTTATGTCATTCCTAGAAGTTCACAAATACCCATTTCTGATAATGAAATGAGCATTTTCATCCTGATTGAATTATTGCCATCCCTGCATCAGGTTTTGCTGTTGAGATGAGTAAGTCTGTGTGTCTGTTAGTCTGTTATAATGAACTGCAGCCTCTGAGTGTGGGCAAGAGAAGTTCAGAAAGATCATGATAACCACAATGCTGGTTGTCAACCCCTATTTCATATCTTTGCTGGTATATGTAAAGCATTAGAGAATATAACAAAAAGCTTTCCTGCATGCTTCTTCACATACACTTAACTGTTAAGCAAACTTAAAAACTGTTTTTTTTCCTCTTTACTTGTATCTCTAGAAATATGTAAAAAGGAAACAGACTTTAGCATTACATTAGAGGAAAAGGTGTACTACTCCATCAGCTGCATGAAGGTGGGTTAGCTCAGGGCCTGGTGTGCTGCTTCTCTAACTCTTGTTTTTCTCAGTGCTCAAGCTTTGGGCATACATGCTTTATGGCCCAAGATTTAAGGCTGTTTCCTGGGAAGGTCTGTTCTGGGGGGAAGGAATAGGATAAAGAAGAAACACCATCATTTGTGAAGCAGGATTTCTGGAAGTGCTAGACCAAGACTGTACATAGCATTTCGGTCTCCCAGCAGTGAAGTGGGATTGGACCTCTCCATCCTTAGAGTAGGATCCAGCTGCAGCAGGCACCACAGCTGGGCACTGCAGTCAGCTGAGAAACCAAGGCTGGATTAAAAACATCCCACCAGGTGAAGCAGTGACCCAGCAAAAGGTGACTTTGCTGATACGTGTCTCCTCAAAAAAGGAGAAGACACACAGGCAGTGTCTTATAAGGCTGCTGTCTGTGCCACTGTCTTGATGAGCTTCCCTTCACCAGCTTTGGAGGGACACAGACACGCTGGTGTGTGTGCTGGCAGAGTCGAGGTGAAGGATGTGGATGAAGAGCAGTGCATGGAGCATAACCCTTTCCTGCCTGCACCAGCAGTTCATGAAGGAGGCAGCCAGAATGGTCCTTGAGTTCCCAGCAGCTCTCATCCCAGGACAGCAAGGGAGGTTAAGCTGGCCTTGCAGATTTTGTTCCGCACATGGTCACATCTGCTAAAGGTCTTTCAGATGGACCTTCCTGCCTCTGTGGGCAGCTGTCTGCTGCAGGAAGATGGGTGATGCTGGCTAAGGGGGCTATGTGCAGGGATGAGATCAGCTGCGCATTCTGCATTCCCAAGGATGTGCTCCTGGCGTGGAAGGGGACACAGGAATTGCTGCTGATTCAGTTACATCTGAAAAACCACACTGAGCAGGTGGCTTAATGAACTACTGCAGATCTGACCAATGTGCAGGAGTGTTGTTCTGCAAGGCTTGTATACTTACACAGTCAACTTGTGGGAACAGAGCAAAAGGACAGCATCTCCCTGGGCATGCCCCAGGATATTGCTGTGTACATTGAGTGTGATGGACACCTGGAGTGAACTCACCAAGGGAAGAGCATAGCTCTCCTTGAATACACATTTTTACTTCTATTTTCTGATTTTTTTCATGTTTCTTCCACACAAGCTGGCAAGCAAACCCGTTTCAATAGCTATATCTGGAGAGGGAGAAAAGGTGTCCTCTGGCAGTTCTGAAGCCCATGACAACTGGTCATAGATCATGTTTAAATGTCAACCATGCCAAAAGCACATCACTTTCCAGCTGCTCCCGTGTTAGCCTGTTGATAGGCCGAGCTGCTTAAGAGGGCTGATTCATGGCCCACCAGTATAACACAGTTGTGCTTGTTCATTATTTATAGAAATCACAGGCATCGGTGTTCTGGTTAGATCAAGTTGCAAGAGCAGTGATGGAAGAAGGGTTAGTGTTTCAGAACAGGCAGGGACGAAGCAGACTTGCTGGAGACCACAGTACAGGAACTTAATGCATTCTCCTGAGTATTAACATGTGTATTCACTGATAGGAAAGTCATGGGTGCTAAAATTCCCTTTAGGGGAACTTTTACACACTAGAGGTGAAATGACTAAGTCAGTATCTCTCAAGGATGGACAAGAAAATCATTGATTAGGCCCTAGAAGTGGGATGTTGTGGAGAAAAACAGCTGGAGTCAGAGACCCTGCTGCCGGGTTTGATGTGGTATGTGAGTGCCATCAGGACAAGGACTCTTGCAGGGTTTAGCTCAAGCCTTATTTATATCCCTAACAGTTTCTTACACTCTGTAACATAGCAGTGCCTTGGCATTTGAATTATTTTTTCGTTTTGGCTACATAGTAATTTATGACTTTATAATGGCTGTGTCTGTGTTTTGGTAGCACTCAAAGGCTACAGCCAAATATCAGGATGTAAAGCACTTCACATTCATAGGATGGAGACTCTTGTTTCTGCAGTGATCTTATGGCAAAAAAGGGTAAAAGCTTGGTACGGCAGCAACATGAGGATCCCAGGTGGTCTTACTTGTTTTGTCTGTAAGCTGGGAATGTATGAGTAGCATCGGCCTGAAGCTTTGCCAGAAGATCACCAGGGGCATATCTCATTCTCTGGCTGTTTGCAGTTAGAAGAGTTTAGCCTGCTCATCGTAAGTTTGATTCTTAACTATAAACCCTGGAGACGCAAGCAGGTCCTACTGATATCACTGGGACAGTAGAGATACCACAAATAGGGTGATAATTCTAGCAAAGACCCTGTGCACAGGAGCATTTCTTGGTCAGCTCCAGGCTTTGGGATAAACTGGGCAATAACAAATGCTGGGCTGAGGATTTAAGTGGGACACAGATAGTTAGTGTGGTTCTAACTGTCAGAAAGTACTGTCAGGATTTTCCTGCTTGTGGTCTTCTTCTCTGTTCCATCTATATATGTAGATAGACGGGTGGATGGATGGACATTATTTGTCCTTGTTTGCAGATGAATTATTGCTTTGAAGTGTCAGCATGAGCTGTGATATGGGGACAAGATAGCATGGCTGCATCACGAGATTTGCCGAGAATGGCTCCCAAGGCACTTTCTGAGTGTATAAACTCTTGTAGTGATCACCTGCTTAATGATTAAATATGGGAATGAAACCATTACTTGGTTAGTCCCTCAGAAGATCCTAATGCCTAACTACTGTCCAGAGCTAATTTTCTGAACAATAATTTAATACACAGCCCAGATAAACCGCATACTTAGATTGAATACAAATGATGTTTTGGTGACATGAATTATGGCCTTATGCTGAGCATCACTATGGCAACTAATGACATCACCACAGGCTTCAACCTGCACAAAACCCAACTTCGAAGGGTCTCTGTTGGCTGAGATCTTTTCAGGGCTTTTGGGGGTATGAATATGTAAGCATCAGTGTTGTCAAGGGTTTGCTATGTATGTTTACTGTCATTTGAAACATTTATTCCCTTTGTGGTTAATGTTGTTCTCATGAAGGAAACCTAATGAAAATTACTGTTTGTATTTGGTTAGTAACATTTGTTGATAACATATGGTCTGGGAATGCTTCAGCAAATAAGAGCTTTTTAATAGTAAACAGAGATATGAGTTCTATAAAGCAGATGCTGTCAAAATACACAGCGTAAGGTTGGATATTTTCTTCCTTTTGCCTCTTACCCAAAGCAAGATTATCTTCCTACTTTTCCTGCCGGTGACAGCACAGTTTTTTTAAAGAGAGAAAACATAACCTGTGACTTAAAGCTGCAAATAGAAAATAAGGTTGTTTCTTATGCTTAAAACATTTATTAGGTAGCTGATGGCTCACACATGGAAAAGATAAGAATACTGAGGATGTGGCTGGACCTGTAGTGCTGTAGTTAATTTAAGCCTCTGTTCCCTGACACTGGTGGCAGTTTGATGCATCATCATAAAAGGTGAAATATGTGGAACAGTGACACCAGGAGAGAAAACTTGAGAGCAAAGCTGGCAAAGAAACTGAGTTTGTTAATCAGCTCTGCACTGAACACACTCATTTGCTACATTAGCTGGACAAGATTTGCTCAGTGAAGAGTAAAGCATAACCCCATACCTTTTGTGTGCAGGAAGGAGTAAATTATTGTTTCCAATAACCTTCCAAATGCAAAACCTGCTATTTGGTATTTATGTTTAAAGATTATCTAGTCACTAGACCACATGTCAACTGAGCCTTTTCTCAGTCATTTCAAGGGAACTGCATTTCTTCAGCAGAGCATCTAGTTTGAGGACAATGTAGAGTAAGTGTCATTAATAGCATGAGGGTGAATAGAAGTTGTTAGTGAGATATGGTATAATCTCTCATCTGACTTGCGGTATTCTAAGTCGCAGTGTATGTGCCATCACATTACTCAGAGGGGTTGCTCATGCCACACTCTTGGTTTATAAGCAGCACCTTGTCTGTAATTGTTCTTCAAGCTTGCTTGTACACTTTGCATGAGGTTCAGTGTGATGAATTTTCAGGGTATCTGGGAACAACACAGAAATCTAGTTCCCAAAGAATTTTATATATATATATATATATATATATATATATGCACTAAAAAATAAAGACAGAACAAAAAATTTAAACAAGCATTTTTTTATCTGCTGGTTTCACACTGGGCCTCTGCACAATCAGATGCTGAGGAGCATCTTCCTTGCAGTGGTGAGCCCTTCCCTAGTCTTTACTCTGCCCTTCGTCTTTGGCTGCCCTGTTCTCTGCTAACAAGGGCAAGTGTGGTTTTAGGGATGCTTTGCTTTGCTCTGTCTGGAAGTTTCTGTCTGGCTTAATTTTAGTAAGTTTCTAACTTTCTAAGCCATAGAAACAAAGCTTGAAACACAGCCGTGAAGTCTCCAACATGACTTTTTACCCCTTAGTGTGGAAGGTATTTTCTTCTCTTCTGCTTTCAAAATTGTTTAAAGCTTACAAATGGGCATCAGTTCAAGTTTCACTTAATTTTTGCTCTGTGACCCTCTTCAGTCTGTGCCAGTTTGCCAGAGGGGAAGTTTTCCTCTATCTCAAAAACTTGAAAACAGGTGACCAATTTGATGTGTTGTTCTGAGTGACACCACTTGTGGAGGCTCTTCAGGAGCCTATTGAAAAGCCTATTAGGGTGTTGAACAGGGGTAGTGTGTTTCACAGGTTTCTTTCCCCCACTATCTCTAAATCAACACTGGCTGCTGTGTAACATCTGGGTATCTTTAAGAGAACCCCATGAGGATACCTCCCAGCACAGGTCAGGACATTGTGGGTGTCGCCATTCATCCTTTCCATGGAACCAGAACAAATAGTAGACGGTGGTCTCAGATCTTGGTTCATTATGTAGTTGAAGAGGTGGCCACTTTCTGGCCACTGCTGTCCCATCCCCAAGGAGCTGGTGTCCTGCTCTGCAGTCCCAGCAAGCAGATTACTCCAGATGTAATGGCTTGAACTTGACCTGGGCTGGAGGGCTGGGCTGGGATTTGGAAGAGAACCCAGGTTAAATTGGTGTTTCTTCAGAGAAAGCAAACCTCGCTACCAGCCTGGAAAGAAGAGGTCAATCAGGCAAAAGAAGAGCAGGAGCATGAGCAGTTGCAGATATCCTGAGTGCAGATGTCCTCAATCCTCAACTCCTGTTGTGGCTATATATAGGTTGTCACTGCAGGAGACATATTGTTCTTTCTAAATAAAAAAGTTCTCTTAGATTTTGCTTCACACTGCTCCCAAATACTCCCATTTTTCCCCCCAGAGAACCATCTTGGGTTTTCCAAACATCTGTCCCACGTTTCCCAAAGAAGATAACTAATACCCTTGTCAATTTGTGTCCCAAAGAAGATAACTAATACCCTTGTCAGTTTGTGTCCCAAAGAAGATAACTAATACCCTTGTCAATACCCTTTGGCTTGTGCCACGCAGGACATTTTCAATTAGCCATTGCATGCCCACGCTGTAGTGCTGCTGATCTGAGCATCTCCATGTCCTTATTTTCACAGCTGGGGCACCCAAGGAGACTTCACGACAACACACGCGCTTCCTGCAGTGAAGGTGAAGCTGTTCACGGAGAGCACGGGAGTGTTGGCTTTGGAGGACAAAGAGCTTGGGAGGGTAAGATTCTGAGCTTAATAATGCTTCCTTCTGGCCTTGCTTTTCTAGAGAAATCTCTCCTGTACGGAAATATCCTTGGAGCACAACATGATCTGCTTTTTTGCCAAGCTTCAAGACGGGGGAAAAGAAAGCTCTCCACTGCTGTAAAGGAGTGCATCTCGCATGCTGTCTTTGTTGTGAGTTTTTAATGGCAGCAGTTCAGCTGGCTGTGCCTGCACTGAGCAAAGGCAGAGGATCTTGTGTGTGATATTGGCAGTCCGGAAAGCCTTAGAAGTTGCTTACGGAAATGGACATTCCTGAGGCAGAAAAGGGGGGATTATGCTGAAGCAAAAAAGAAAGGATTGAAGTTTGGCAGGAGAGTGTTAAGCTGCTCTCATATCTGCTGAGCAGCCGGTGCACAGTTTGAGCATTTGAAAGCACTGACTGCGGTACTCACTGCAAAGGGCTTCAAATCCTGGCTTACCCTGGGGACTGTGACTGAACCGGTGGTTTCAGAGGGGCTGCACTGGGGAGTGAAACACGGGAGCTCATTGCTCCTATCAATGGTGTTAATAGCAAAGGGCTCAGATTCCCAGGATACTGGCCACAGAGCCAACCTTCCCACCCATCTCTGCCCCCCAACTGTGGTCCCTAAACCAGTGCCCGCTGGTGACCCTCCATTGCTGCAGCCCACAGCTCCAGAATATCTGTGGGCAGCACTTTTCTGTGGATTTGGGACATTTCAGTTCATCTGCATAGATTTGTATAGTTTGTGTTGGCCCCAGGCATAAGTGGCAGCAAACTCCCTGCCATGCCTTCCTCAGCTCTTCAGCAGCATCAGCGTGGTGAAGGCCCCGTGAAAACTGGTTCAGGGTAAGAGAGGCTGCACCTCCTGGGTCACAGTTCAGCATGACCTGAGCAATGTCCAGGAGCACGCTGGGCTCTGTCTGCAGCACACCTTGCTGCCTGCCCTGTCTCTATGGCTGTGGACAAGAAAGCCATGGCCAAGAAGCCTACTGATCCTGTGGCAAGCCCAAATACAGTATTTCCAATTGTGGACTAACCCATTGGGATGTTTCTTGCTAACTCCATGTCAGCTTGTGCCTTAACGCAGGAGAGTCTGTCCATGCAACAAAGTTTTTCCTAATTAACGTGGGTTTGTGTTCATCCTGTTCATACAAGTGCCAAATGTTCTTTGAGGTCCTAGTTTGCAGTTGATTTAATTTCTGTCTCTGTGGTGGAGAGTGCTATATGTGGTTTTTGTCTCATATAATTTATGTTCATTTTGACTGTATTTTCACATTCATGTAACATCCTTTGTTATTGCACTTGAGAGAGAGAAAAGCAAAGCAGCCTCTTCTTTTGTCCTATCAATCTTGTATTCAAAGAGGGTCACAGCAGTTTGGATTTCCCTCATCCACACCTTCGTCCTTCCTTTCTCCATGTCCTCCTCCTCTTCTAAGAAAGGGAATGACGACACTAGGCTGCAGTACCCCAGCTGGAGACCTACAGTTGCTTTGCTGCACAGCTTCATAGTATTTTCAGGATTATTTTCAAAACCTTCTTCTTCAGACAGCCCGGTACTGTTGCCTTTATTCACTGCAGCATGCTGAGCAGAGCTTTTCACCCAGCCAACCACGATGCCATTCAGGGCTTTTCCCCCTGAGCGGTTACACTCGGCGTAGACCCGCTTGCTTTGTAAGTCTTGTTTCCACTGGCAAGCATGAGCAGTGCTGACTTTGCTGGTCCCGGGAAGCACTTAGCTAGGCATGTTGTTCTGGGAAGGATGTCAGGGCCCAAAGCGGCCCCTGTTGCCCTGAAACGCTGATGAGCCAGCCCCACTGATGCGCTTTAATTCCTATCCAGCGGGAAGCCATCCCTTGGCCCTGAGCTTCTGCAGGCTGAAGGACGTGGGCCAGCAGCAGTGAGCACGGGGAGCTGGGCAGTGATATCCCCTGGCCCGTGGCCACCAGTGCTTTCAAATGGCCAGACTTCAAAGGGATGCTCAGTGTGCCCGGAGAAGCTGAGAGATGACACGTGTCTGCTCAGGCTGCATCAGGATTTCTTCTGTAATGAAATAATGAAACCGGGAGCGTGTTAAGCCCCTGGTTTAGTTGTTGGAGTGGGCATGGACCTGTCTGCACAGAGAGAGGAGGGAAGCAGGTTGTATACACAAAAACACCCATGCTCGCTGCCCTTTGAGAAGTAGCTTTGTGCTCTGCCAGGCCTGTACAATGCCCACTTTCTATTGCAAGTGTTGAATTGGCAGCCAGCCGGCACTCCTCATTTCACCAGGGAGAGCTGGAAAACGCTCCCAAGCCCTGAACTGTTGGATGGGCGGCTTAAGGCATGGGAATACATCCTGGCCCTATTGAAGCCAGTGGCAGGGCTCCCACAATTTCAGCTGTGCCAAGACTTCATCTACTGAGAGCAAGGAGGGGAAGAGCCATGAATTGCAACAACACTGAGGAAAGCTTATGCGCCTTTTAATGAAAAGGAGTTAGAAATCAAAGTAGAGAGCATCCCAAACACTCTGAGTGGCTGCTGCCTTGCCAAGAGATGCAGTTTAACGCAAGTCTATGTGCTTTCATCACCTGCCTTATATGGGGGTCCTCGGATATTCCTCAGAATTTGGGGCCATCTGTGTCACTAACACCACCCTGCAGGGAGGACTCTCTTTTTGTCTTCAGTATTTACTGAATTGTGGTTTATCCAAGAGTGATGTAGTAGAGACTGGTGTTTCTAGGTTATCTATGTAACTGATAGGTTCAGATTCCTGCCAGAGAAAGCATTAGTCTAATCAATAAAAGAAATGATAAATAATGCTGGTGCATAAGAGTGAAGTTGAGAATCTACTGATGTTAACCTGAGGCTTGGTAAGAGACTCCTAAAATCATTCATCAGAGGACAATAGCATCAAGGATATTTTGGTGGAAAACAGCCTTTGGTTGTTGACTCAGCAGTAAAGTTGAAGAGCAGAGGAATACAAGATTATGGTTGGGGCTGGAGTTTCGCAGGAGCATGGACCAAGTGTGATCAAGGGATGAGTGATGGCAGCACATCAAATAACGAGGGGGAATGCTGCCATTTGTGAAATAATTTGCTTGCAGAAAGGTGAATGGGTTTAAAGGAGATTTATCTCACTACTGGACAGTGGAGACTTGAATGAATTTGTGCCAGGCAAAGTCACCTCTGAGAGAGGAAGCATCAGAAGAGGAATAAGCATAGAAGAGAGAGGGTTAAGCCACCACGAAGGACACATAAGGCAACACCAGGAGAAGATGGTAGATGTGGTGTAGTTCTGGGAGAATAGAATCATAGAATGGTTTGAGTTGGAAGGGACCCCAAACACACCAGCCTACCTAAAATGTAACCTACTGCATCCAGTCTTAACAGTAAGCAAAAAATGAAGCCAGCTTCCCCACAACCTGATAACAGCAATGGATCAGGCATTTTATGTTGAGCTTTCTGAGCCCATGAAACAGCACCCCTCACATGGGAAGTGTCAGGAAGGCTGGAGGTTGACCAAGTTGTATAGGTCTGAAAATGGAAGATTGCAGTGAGCAACCTCTGCAAAAAAATCTTGTTGCTGGTTTGCTATTCACATTAGTCCACCATCTCTTCTAGACTGATTTACCTGGACAGTTACAAGTTCATTTATCATGATCTTTCCTTAAATGATGGGAACTGATAATGCAGTTCTGTTCTGCACAGCCACATGAACAATAGCACAGTAGATATAGGAACCAAAGAATATACGACCTATTCTCAAAATAGTAAGATGTACCTCAAAACAGCAATAAAAAGCCATCCTCACTGATGTGAACAGAAATTCCAGGCTGACTTTTAGGGCAAAAGCAGCTCATTTGATGCAGTTTTGTTCCCCATTAAAACCCATTTTGTCAATAATTGTTCCCTTTAACTTTGTTTTTAATGCTTGCAGGTTGTTCTCCACCCTACTCCCAATAGCCCAAAGCAATCAGAATGGCACAAAATGACTGTTTCCAAAAACTGCCCAGATCAAGACCTGAAGATCAAGCTTGCTGTGAGAATGGATAAGCCTCAAAACATGAAGCACTCTGGGTAAACGCTTGTCTTGCTCTGAACTCAATTTGTTGTGAATGTACAGTAGAAAAGGCCTTTTTTTTTTAAGATTCTTTGAGAGAAACTTTTTCTGAAGGTCACAGGAGGTCAAAAGAAAGATTAATGTAAAAATAGCATTAGTTCAGTCATTTATAATGCACTTTCCATGTTCTGAGCATAGCCTTTTTAATGCATATCAGCCAAACAGTATTCCTCAGTAAATTGCTAGGTTGTTTTTTTTTCCTCTAAGGAAATACTGGGTGAGCTGCCTGCCTCTCTTGTTGGAAGTGGTGTAGTTTCCTAAGTTATTCTGTGTTTCCCTGTATTGACTTCTCAGAACCAAAGCACAGCACTCCTTCCGCTTGAAATACACTCCAGTGTGACTGTCATTATTTACAGAGAGACACACAGCACAATTAAATAGCAGTTGCCCGGAGTCATGATCTGGAAGGTTAAAAGGGAAACCTCAGCTCTCCAGATGGGAGTGGTGGAGGATGTGGGGCCGAGGGAAATCCCTGACACCTACCCCTGGCTTCCACCTTTGTGCCATGCAGTTATAAATTAAATCATCCTTGGCAAGCCCTAGCTAACGCCATTGGCAAGGCTTTCCTCTGTTTGCTCTTCAGGTCACAGGATGCGATAAAAAGTAGAAACTGTCCGGGAAAGTCACTCTTTTGAATAACTCTTTACCTGTTATGTTCTCAGTGCTATAAAAGTGACTTGGTTGCATTTCTATTTTCATAGTGTTTTGTTAGATTCAATCCATTATTAGATGGTTTGGATCACTCATGTTTTTTTAATTCCTTCTCCTCCCGTCTTCTCTGCTAATGAGATCAGAGCCAGTAGCCACATGTGAACTTTAATTTTTCCCTCATGACCACAGATACCAAAAGCAAGAAAGGACAGTTCACCCATCACATTTGTTTCCTTAACCACAGCTCATAGCAACAGGGCTGAGCAGTCCAGGCTTTCCTCAGGCTTTCTGCAAGTGACATTTGATTTGCAAGATGCTGCTTAAAATGATGTGGTTTATAATACTGGTATGCTCTCGGAACTGAGACTGTCTTTCTGCTGATGTTAGTGGCACTAATAGGACAAGTAACCATGCTCTTGAACCAGCCAGGAACTCAGTGCAAACGTGAGCATGACTTGGAGTTTTGTGGATTAAACATTTACCAGGAATATGCTGGATCTCTTCTAGCATAAGGAACCACGAGCATAACCAAAAAGGAATTGTTTTTCTCTTTATTGAGCTAGAACTGAAATAATTATAATGATATATGAAACATAACAGTGAATAATGTCCTTGGTTTTACTATTAATCTGATGCTGCCGCTATTTTTGCTAGTGTTTATATTGCAGTGTCACAGTGGCCACGTCATCACAGAGATTAAATGCAATTTAGACACTAATGTTAAAAGTTAATTCTTCCTGTCTAGAAAACAGTAAATTCACACCTCCTCAGAAATTATTCAGTTTGCTTGAATATCTGTAACCAACGAGTTTCTAGGAATTCACCTTAAACTGTTTGGCAAAGGGTCCTGGTTTAGTCAATCCAGTGGATACTGGTTTTGATGTAGTAAAGTGTCCTTCTGTTTGACAGCTCCCCTCAGCCAAATGGTTTTATGAAGGCTTAAAGCAACATTCAGTTTCTCTGCCTTAATTCTGCCATTGCAAACATGTTCTTAACCCACCTGACCATGTCATAGCTATTCACTGGCATTCAAGTGCTTCTAAATTGTAAGCATATTGTAAAAGACAAAGAGGAAGAGAGAATTAATACTGTGTAACATTAAGACTCTGGGAGCTTTTTATGTCACTTTCTTTATAAGTTATTTGTTCAGGCTAGAAATAAACACTTCCATGAATGTTGCTGAGCTTAAGAGTCTGTAATCACTCCTGCTTCTGTATTAACTCAGCTTGTAGGTGCTCTAGAAAACACACTGAAAAGCAAGATAAGAGCATATAGTCACTAGTGTACTGAATTCACCTGTTCTTTTCTTCTAGGTATTTATGGGCCATTGGTAAAAATGTTTGGAAGAGATGGAAGAAACGATTCTTTGTCCTTGTCCAGGTAACAGATTTAACTAGAAGTGATCTTAAACTGCAACATGAAATACTTCAGTCTTTCCTCTGGCTGTTTTTGGTGCTGTGTGGTTGATGCTGAGTTGTGGTTTTGTGTAGGGTCTCTGTTAAGTCATGATTTTTTTTCTAAATGTATACATCTTCTCAAGGATATCCCAGTTGAGACCTTTAGCCACGAGTTTGTGATGGACATGGTTACGTGGTGAAATGGAGAACCAATTGTAGTGAGGAATTAATGAAATGAGGAGGAAGCTTGATCTATCTTGGCTGGAGGTACTTGGGTGCAAATGCTCCCTTTGGAGCCTCCAGGTAAAACCTGAAGTCCACTGAAATCTACAGAAGTTTCATCACTGGCTACCTCAGTATGTCATTCTTGACATTGATCTTGCCTTCACGTGCATTACTGCTTCTCATTGTCTACAGCTCTCATTGATCATTTTGTGATGCCTTTCTTCCCTTTTCCCTACTTCTTCTTTTGACTTTTTGCCCTCCCAGTTTCAGTAGACATGTATATTTGACCATGGTTAAGAATTTCAGGGAAACAGGAAGAAGATCTCCTCATGTCCTAAAGCAATCTGGTCAGTACCTGATGTGTTAGATCTTCCCTCCCCTTCCCAAGAGCAGCTGAAACCACTGCATTGGCCACAGAAGTGTGGAACCCCTGTCTGAGCAGCTCCATCTTCACACCAGCCTGATAAAGCCACAGAGTCCTCTTGGGTCCATCTCTTTCTCTGGGTTCCTTAGAGTGTTGTCTCCAGGTACGAGCATTGTGCAGGGTCCTGTAATGAAAGCAACCCAGAGGTGCTCTGATGGAATAATATGGAATCTCACTGAGATCTTGTGCCAGCACAGATCCGAAGTGATCAAGTCAGAGGGTGAAATCCTACTGGTGATGAAGCAGATCACAGGTCTGCTTCAGAGGAGCCGGGGTTTCACCCATGCATAAGAAAGGAGATGTTGTAAAACAAGTGCACCAGCCTCCACATTTGGGATGGAGCATGCTTGTGTGCTGGCTTTCCTGTGCTGGTAAGAGGATTCCACACAGTCCATCTTCACTGTACACTGCCAGCTTCTGTGGTCCTATATCACTGGGTGTAAACTGGTTAGTTTGTTTTGAGTTAATTATTACTTCATCTGTCTAAGTTGCTTAGTTGCATTCCCCATTTTCCATTACTGCCAGCCTCCATAGCGCTGAACTGTGTGGCAGATAAGAAAATCCATCCTGGGATGTAAAATGTATTTATGTTGTGTGTGAGCCATGTAAGTAGGAGCCTATTTGGAGAGAGCAGTTGAATACCTACTCCAATAACCAAGTATGATCAACAGCAACAGCTTGAGTGCTCATTTTGTACTCCAGAAGGGGTCAAAATGGCAACAGAAGTGGGGGAGTTAGTGCAGAGCAGCCACAGGAGATGCCTCTATCTGCCTAAGCACTGTATTTAGATTCAGGTAAAAGTGACGGGTTTAGGATCTGTGTAATCCATTCCTAGAGGCACCTAGTTTGCCAGTGCGCCCTCTGTGCAGGGACTGGCCAGGTCCTTTGTGAGGTATGGTACTTGGCACCTCACAGGGCAACCCAGTGCCTTGCAAAGCTAGACCACTGGAATTAAATCCCAAACTGTTTCGTGGGTAAGAAGCAGCAGAGGCCATAATGAAAGAAAGGCCTTTTGGGAGCATTATGCAGTGACCCTGTTCTTGAGCCGGGATTGAGGGATTGCTTTGGTCTGTATGTTTCCTTCATTATGTTCTGAAATGAAGTTTAAAGTGCTGGGGCAGTCTGTGATCACCTATAGAGCAACTACTATTGCTTTTCCCCAAGAGGTACTTCATTCTTGTTAGACCAAGTTCTTGGTTCTTTTTTCCCTATGAACAGGGATTCTCCAGAGGGGAAATCCTCTATCCTATCATAGCTTTTCCCTGAAATAAACCTATTGATACCCTTATGTGGAAAGGTTTGCAGGTTTGGACATGTATTCCTATGTCTCTTCCAAGGAGCCTTTCTTCCAGCCATTCTATGTGATTGTAGTAACTTCTTTAATTTTCAGTTGCTGTCTATTCTTCAGCTTGCTGTGGAATTGAAGCTCTCGGAGTTATTCCATGTTTTGTCATGTTACTAGGTCTGTATTTGTCACTTGGCATATAAGAGCAGGATTTGGCCAGAAAAGCAATTCATTTGAATAAGATGAGCAGACTTTTGCCCCCAGAGAGTCTCTGTAGCCCACCTCAGAAATTCCAGCTACCACTGCAGCTTCTCTGTTATGTTACCGTTTGCTCAACATTTGGTGCAATGTAAAGTGTTCTGCCGTACATCAAATATAAACAAGAAACACTCTCTATGCAGTCCCTCAGATGTAGTTTGAGCATATTGAACATGTCAGCAGGCAATAAAGATGGAATAAAAATACTTTGCTGTCCGTATGTTTGTCATTTGCTTTTCATGCAATGCAAAGGATGGGTGCTGGTATGAACAGGGATTGGCAGCAAAGGTGTTGATGTCCAGGATGCTCTGAACTCTGCTAAACTACAGACAGAAAATAACACCCACAGGAAGGTGAGCTGGCTCCGTTATGTAAAGAACAGACAAGGAGCAGCAACTGTTTTGGGAGCTCACTCATCTGCACCAGTCTTCTGCTCACAGCAGAACCAAGAGTTGGAGTCCAACACATGAAGTCCATTTGGGATATAGTGGTCTGGTCAGTTCCTGACACTGCCAGGAGGACAAGGCTGTATGTTTGGATGGATAATGAAATATTTCCTCCCTGATCACTTGTCTCTGCTCTTTAGCTGTAGCATCTTCTATTGCAGTTCCTCTCCTTCTCTTGGTCCTGTGCCTTCTTCAGCCCCTCTTTCCCCATTTCAGATAGATGAGCCTCAGTTCCTTCAGTGCTATTGGGTGGTACTGCTCTGCCTTCTGGTACTACTGATTAAGAAAATCATGGTAATACTCAAACTCTTCATAACTGTTTCAACAAGGCACCAAAGTGCCAAACTACATGGGAGGCACCAAGGAGGAAAGTGTTGATGGCAGTTTGTCTCTTGTGTTGGTAATGCCTTGCTGGTATGAACAGAGGCTTTGCATGTATGTATAGAAAAGGGAGCTCTGCAGGGAGGGTTCCCACTGCTACTTGGCTTGTGTAAGCCAGGAGAGAAGGGGAAAGGAGCAATGACTGCCTTGTAATTTGGGTGGAATAATCCCTCGCACCTTCTGTGTCTGTAGCTGCGAGGGTTGTACAGGAGTGGAGATGATTTGTTTGGGTGTAGTTGGTGAGAGCGGTTCCTTTGTGCCATTTCTACAACTGGGCCTGACCTCTCGAGCATGTGCATTGCTGGGTGGACTTGGTTCAACCCCTCGGGGAAGGTTTGCAGCATGGTATGGCTGGCAGAGCTGGTGCACACGCTCCTCCAGCATGTGCCCGTGCGTTCAGAGGGGATAGTTTTCTCTCCAAATGAATCTCAGTCCTCTCTGCACGCTGCCCACCCTTCTCGTAGACACCCTTTGAGATGAGCAGCAGAAGAGCAGAATACTGATTAGATGTAAATTACATGGCAGAGACTCGTTACTTGCCTAATTTTAAATCCTGAGATATGCAGCGTGAAAGTGATGGCAGAATATGGCCCTGAGCTTGGATGGAAATGGTCCACAACATCACAAGGGAGGAAAATGCTTCGTAAAGGCAGCAGTAATGCCAGTGGCAGTGGTAAGCCAAAGCAATGGAGCAGTTTAGGGCAAAGTTCTCAGTGACTGGTTAGGAAAGAAAATGTACATCCATCACAGATGTTAGAAGTGTTTCCCAAGTTGCTTCATCAGCTGCCTGAGCACAGCATACACATTTCAGCCAGTTTGCCAATTAGACCCTTGATTGTGCTAAAGCTGGGATTTTTGATAGCTGGCAGAGCTTGCATTAATTCTTTGCAAAGTCTAATGTGCTGTACTGGCAACACCAGTGTTGTTGGTTCTGGTGGGTTTGCTGGTTTTGTGGTAGGAAATATAATGATTCTTAAGGGCAAGTGAATTAATTACATTGAGATTTCAGACTGAATCTTTTCTTCCCATGTCATAACCCCATTTCTGTGCTCTGGCAGCATATGGGAAGTAACACTCCATGGTACCTGGATGACATGTCTGCTGAGTAGCTTGAAGCAGTTTTCAGCTGATTGTGTCTGATGGTGTTTGCAGAAGGTTGTTGGAACCAGATCAAATCTCTGCAGATTAAAACCAGTTGCATTGTCTATGCCTGGATCTATTGTTCTGGTGACAGACTCCCTGAACTCATTATAATTTAGACTAACAGTGACAGTTCCTGCTTTTAGCAAAACTCAGCTGACTCTGGATAAAATGAAATGAAATGTTCAGTAACTCCAAATAACCAACAAGATTTGAAAATAATTCAGCAAAATTGCAGTGTGCAACACCAGCAGTCCTCCACTGTGGTCCTCAAATCAAGGTAAATGACCCGTAGCTGATCCCTATAATCATATTAAATCATGTTTTCAGTTAGACCCTTGCTGGGAATTGTGCATAGGTGGTGATTCTTGAGACACCTTGAGTGTTGATGATAAATACAAACTGCTTGGAGCTGCTGGTTAGAGATGCTTGTTATACCTGGCTATGGTGTAACATGTCCCATCCATACTCATATCGGATGGCTTCCCATCACGCACTCCCTCCTGCTTGAAGGAAGAAGTTAAGACAACTGCTATGTGCAATTGTTTAGGGCTGAACAGACGTGCTGAGATGTGAAAACTGTTGTTTTCACATTTTCTTCTTTAAGCTGGATCGTTTCCTCTGCTCATTTGTGTCAGGAAAGGGCTCGGGAGGCAACGTACAGCTGGAACCAGAGGACAGAGTCTCCCATCAAAGCAGAAAGCTGTATTACAGCTGGCAGTATCTTAGCACAGTTTCTCTCCCTTGGGACAAAATGCATGCTGTTAATCTAGGAAAGGTCCATTTAAGAATTTAACCCAAGTGGGGCAGTGTTATGTCAACAGTGAGAAAGGGGGAGGCGAATGACTGAGCTTGGAGTGCGAGGCACGACAGTTAACAGGTTTGAGCAGGATCCTGGGGAAAGCGGTGCTCGCTAGAGCAGGAGTCTGGTGGAAAACAAGGACAAAGTCAGGACTGGTTAATACACATCTACTGTGTTTATTAATCATTTGGATTATATAGCTGGTGACAGAATATGGTTGAGTGCCAGGAAAGTCAGATCTAATTTAGCAGCTGGGAATAGTGAACTTTGGCATTTGTCTCCCGCTGTCTGCTTCCCCTTTCCTGTATTTCTTTGTCTTTTTTCCCCCTCTTTCTTTTCCTTCTGTTCTTTTGTCTCAAATAATTTCTCAAAGCTTTTTCCCTTTATTTGTAATGAACCAACCAGGGCAGCCCTGGATCATTTCCCTTCTTTTAGTTTCACTCAGTTCAGCTTCCTTAGATGCTCCTTTCCTGGCCCTTATTGAGTCCCTGGATGAAATCCCAGCTGCTTTGAGAGTTTGTCCCTCACTGGGCAGAGATTTCTGCTCTGTCTTCCTTCAGCTTCCTCTCTGTGTTTTTCCAGTAACTCAAACCATCCATCTTGCCCATCCCATCTGCTCGCTCGCTCGCTCTCATACTTAGCTACAGTTCAGTGTGAACTCAGCAGGCTGTAAGATTAATTTCTGCCATTAACTGTTTGGCCACTTCTGAGCTTCTACAGAAAGCAGGCTCTGTAAAGCACAATATTTCAGAGGACTGGTGAAAGGCAAGCTGCAATCTCCACTTGACCCTACAGTGCTGTTCGGCAGCCAAGCACAAGTGTGACATACAGAGCTTTCTAGAATCTCTTTTTGTCGGGTTTTACTTTACCACTGCTTGTGAATGGAAGGAGCCACTTCACACTGGTAGCCAGGGCACCAGCTTCTTGCTGAGCCCAAGCAGCAAATGCCTTAGGCAGCAGGATAGGACAGACAGGCTGGTGTGCCAGTCCTTGAAGTCAGTAGCTCAAGTTGTTTAGGTGCAGGCGCTCTGCCTGGCAGTCAGCTCCTTTTCCAGAGTCCATCAATATCTTGTCTCCTCCTTCCAGCCTGATGCTGGCCTGTGTCTTGCCAGGACCTTGGCTAACCCTGAGCCTGGGCTTTGCACTTGAGCTGTGCGAGTAGGGAAGTAGGCTGACGTGAGCCCTGATGGGCCCTGGCTCATCACACTTGGTAGACCTAGCTGTAGGTTTCTGTTAGAAATCTCTTCTAATAATGATGTAGGGCAGCTTCTTCCAAAGAAAGCATGTGAATTGTAACAGGAGAGACCACTTTGTTTTGCTTCTGTCCCAGGATGGCTCTACCAAAGCCTGCTGTCTACATACCTCTTTTATAACTTTTAACATGAGAAGTATAAGCTCTGAAATGCCTGTGTGGGTTTCCATACATCCCTGTTGTGTTGGTATGGTTGGTTTATTGACAGGGATGAAGAATCCTCTCTAGGTCCAAAGATGACAGAAATTATTTTATAGAATCACAGACTGGTTTGGGTTGGAAGGCACCTTAAAGCTCACCCAGTCCCAACCCCTGCCACGGGCAGGGACACCTTCCACTAGAGCAGCTTGCTCCAAGCCCCTGTGTCCAACCTGGCCTTGAACACTGCCAGGGATGGGGCAGCCACAGCTTCTCTGGGCACCCTGTGCCAGCGCCTCAGCACCCTCACAGGGAAGAGCTTCTGCCTAAGAGCTCATCTCAATCTCCCCTCTATCAGCTTAAAGCCATTTCCCCTCATCCCGTCCCTTTGTACACAAAGAGCCTGAAATTCAGACTTCAAGGTCAGAGAAGAAACAAAACTACTGAATGAATTTTACCTGTTATTATAGAGCATAGAAGAGAAGAAAAACCCATCAGTTGTATTAACGTTTTCAATCAGTGTCAGCATAGGTTAGCACTGACTCACTTCAGGAATGAAATTTATCGCGCAGCCCCTGAAGTTCAGGCTGTCTAACACGGAGGAATCAGATCCTCACCGCTCGGATTGAGATCTCCAGCATCTTCCCGTAAATAAATCACATTCAAGCGTTTATCCAGGAGGTGGCAGCAATATACTGCGAGTGTGAGTGAATGAGCGCTGCAGGAGCCGTCTGAGCGCTGTGCTGTGGGGCACTGGGTTATTTTTAGATTCCTTCGCGTTAATCTTTTTAATTTTTTTTTGCCTTTTGCTATGCATTCAAAGTTCACAGCATAGAATATGCACTGGGGTGCTCCTGCTATTGGTCTGTTACTTGTCAATCTTTCGTCAGCGCTGGTAGTTTTAAGGAGGATGCAAGATGCTTAAAGCATCACTTTTAGTCTTAACTCCCACAAATGTGTTAATGATAGAGTTTATTCTTAGGTGGCTTTTGGAGCTGTTCCTGGAGGAAGGCAGGGTGCAGGCAGGGCTGCTGGGAGCAGGCTGGCAGCTAGCAGAAGCCCATAGAGGGCAGCAGTAAACCGAGCACAGGCTGGGAGACGCTATACCAAGAGATGCGTGCCCTGACTTAAATAAATGACATTTTATTAGGAATAGATGCCACTAAAATAGGTGCTGCACGTGTGTTTGTAGCAGAGCAATTTGTCTGGATTTTGAAGGCAAAATCTCCCCAGCCCAGGAGGATTCCAGAATCTCCCGTCTTCCAGGACCTCTCCCAGCTTCCCCAAAATGACAAACACAATCCATTGCCGCCCACCAGAGTTTTAAAGTTTCCTCCAGAGGTCAAGCAAATGTCCAGACGGATAAAACTACGTCAAGCATCCAGGATGTGACACAACCTTATAAAGTCATTTGAAATCATTTGACAGTAAATTTCCCCGTGAGTTCCTAGCCTGGGGTACGGAGAATCCTCTCCTCCCTGGATGAGCTTCTCGCCGAGCATCCAGATTGCAAGCACAGGGAGTAGAGCGGGGTCTTGATGCGGCCTGATGGCCTCCTAAAGGCAATGGGGAGCCTGGCAGAGCCCCCGCAGCTCAGTCGGCTTCCGTCAAGAGCTTGACATTGAATGGATCGTGTCATGCAGATGGTACCTCAGAGGAGTGAGAGCTGCCATTTACAGCACTGATGACAACAACTGCCGAGATCAGTGGGATCTTAAGATTGCTTTAATATGACTGGCACCTAGCAATTTAGCTCACATTGTTTGTGACAGGGTGTCACTCTTGCACTTGTCTGGGGATGAATGATAGAGGGTTTTAAAGCACAGAGCTTCCTCTTTTGGAGGAAATTAAACCGCTGTATGTACTGGTGCGGAGAATGAGATGCCTGCTGCAGGAGGGTGTGTGAAGGGAGAGCTTTGCAAAAGCCTGGTACAAAGTTTAGTCTGTCTCGGATGGGCAATGACCAGTGTCAAAATTACCCCCCCACCCCCTGTAAACACCCTGTCAGTGTGCAGCATTTGTAAGTGCTTTGGATTGCCTTGTGCTCACCCGGTGCCATCTTAGCTTTGTGGTTTTCTTCAAGGTTAGTCAATATACGTTTGCTATGTGCAGCTACCGGGAGAAAAAAGCTGAACCCCAAGAGCTGCTGCAGCTCGACGGATACACTGTGGACTACACCGACCCACAGCCAGGTACGGGGCTGATAGCTTGCTGCTGGTGCTCGCCACACTGTGTATGGCTCGCAAGCGGGGCACTACCCCTTCTCTCTACCCCTGATGCAGCTGAACTGTGATCAGCTTTATTCTAAATATCTTTGTGTTTAGACTCATCATTAGCTATGGATGACTTTACAATAAATTGGTCTAAGGAGTTGAGCTAGGAGCTGCACTAGAGGAGAGAAAAACTCATCTCTTCTGGGGAGCCTAAGTGAATTAGACACTTAAATCCCACTGAAATTTGATTGTGAACTAAATGCTCAAATCAGGGAATGATCCTAACCTGTCCTTCAGATTATATTCCTTAAATAAAAGGTTAGCAGCTGTGCCTGTCTTTATGATAGCAAGTACTCATGGGATTAATCCAGCATTTTCGCCTACCCCATTTCCTCTCTGATGGATGTGGGTGAGTGCAAGGGGAAGGGACAGAAAGCCCCCTGGTACCTGGAGGTACCTGTTGAGCGGTGAGACCCTTCTTCAAGTGGAGGAGCACCACGTTTCCTTTATTTCAGTGGAGCAACGTATTGAGCAAGGTGATTCTTACCATGCCCTGGATAATGGTATCCCCAGTGGAGATGAAAGACCATAGTAGGTTGGTTGTCAAAACCTTTATTCTAGGTTAATTCTCATATTAGGGCAATGGGAAGGTGGGTGCTGACTCAGGGCCAAGACAGAAATAAGCACATCATACCAGCACCTTTTGTGTAGCGTTAGCACTGATGCACCCAGTCTAAAGGGAAACTTCCCACCACATCCACTCAAACCCCATTTCTAATGGGGCTTCAGTGGTGCAACTCACGTGGGACCTGCACAGACAGGGCTGTAGGTGAGAGAAACAGCTCTATTTGTGTTGGGGTGCGTTTTAGTAACTGTGATGCAGAGGGTGCTACCTGGGGACCTGGTGGGCTGTATTGCAGGTGAGTTTTGGGAGGGGAATGAACTCAGCTGGGGGCAGTGCAGGCCTGGCTGGGGATGCATCAGGGGCAGGTAGGGGGAGATCCCCTTGATGGCCTCAATGCTTCCAGAACTCCATTGTTGCTTCCTCTCCTGCCAGGTTTGGAGGGCGGCAGAGCATTCTTCAATGCTGTGAAGGAAGGAGACACGGTGATTTTTGCAAGTGATGATGAGCAGGACCGTATCCTGTGGGTCCAAGCCATGTACCGAGCTACCGGCCAGTCCCACAAACCTGTGCCGCCTACCCAAGTGCAAAAACTAAATGCTAAAGGAGGAAATGTACCCCAGCTAGACGCTCCGATCTCTCAATTTTGTAAGTAAATAAGTTCTCCCAGAGAGCAGAAGTCTTTGATGGGAAGATTTTCTGCACTGATGTAAATCAGTTTTCGCACACGTGTTTCTGACTCCAAAGTGCAGGTTTTGTTAGCATTAAGCTGCTTTTTACATCAGTGGATGCAGTTGAACTGTGTGTTTAGCGCAACCAAACCCAGGAAACAAAATTCCTCAGGGAACTCGTCAGTGAGTGTTTTAAAGTGCAATACTTGATGGAGGAGAGGCTGGGATCTGGGAGCCTGAGACCCAGCTTGCTTTCCGCAGACACGCGTTTCACCCCCACACAATCAACTGCACACCCAGATCAGAGCGATTCATTAGCGCCATTAGCTGTCTATCAAACACATCACGTGCTCAGAACTACAGGTGCAAATCTTGCAAGTATGAAATGCACACACAAAAAGAGGTCTCCTGTTGAATATTCAACTGTAGGAAAGCATATGGTATTTTTAACAGGTTGCTTTGCAGGCCAGTTAGATGTGAATTTAAAGCAATCATCTTTTAAGTCGTAGCTATGCTGCATGTCCTGTGCAGTGATACCCAGTTTGCTTAATTTGAAATTTAGAGCGATTTCTTTTGTCTTGCAAATGTAATTTGATTATAAACCACACGAATGCCTCCTCGTTCATTTTTCCTGAAGGTCTCCATCACACGTCTGGAGCCCCTTTGTTGTGTAACATGCAGCAATTCTGGCTAGTTTCAGCAAAATGTAAGAATTGGTATCATTAAATATAAGTAAAGTAAGGGAAAAGTGTTAAATATTAGCAAATTCTTCAATTTGAATCAGATTTTAAAATTTAAAGTAGCCTCTATAAAGCTGTTATGGAGTATTTTGTTGTAAGAAACCCAGAAAATCTGCCCCTTGTTTATCAATATCGTTTGACTGTCTTTTGTATTGGTTTAATTTCTTCATGTCAGTATAGAAAATAACACTGCAAGACATTCACCTGTACTGTCACTGTTATGGCAGAAAACCTCTGCTTGCTGCTGCTTTGTTGTTGTATTTTGTATCCTCCACGTGCTTTGTATATTTTGGACTCTCTCCTGCCTCGCATTGCTGCTGCTGTGAGTGAGACATAGCATGATGCAGCGTGGCAAGCCTATAGTCAGTATTTTCATTTCAGTGACCCTCATCCTCTTCATCCCAGTAATGTCACTGATTTCGGGGGTGCAAGGTGTAAAGGATTGGGGTTGCAAAGGAAGGACACCTCTCAGAAAGCCAAAATGGGATGTGGGAATTGGCCTCTTGGAAGTGGGATGTTTACTGGCTGTGATTAGCAGCTAGATCAGGCTGGGTTGTGCTGACCTCAGAGCATTCCTAGGAATTGTATGTCCCTCTGCCCAGAGTATTTAGTCAATGAGTTCTTGGAAATCACAAGCACAGGTCCTTCTACTGCTGCTTTTTTACATGCTAAAGCCTTCAAAGTGTAGCAAGGGAGAGCGGCAGAGGGGTGCTGCTATGGCTCCCTCGCCTAACAAGTGATGCTGAAAGATGCTGTTAGCTGTGTGGTTGATGCTCTTTGCTTGTCCCAGCATGATCCCCGAGGGTTTGGATGAGAGCAGGGAGAGAACATCAAGCTGGGGAATCACCTTTCCCTCCAGTCTTCTCCCATCCCTGCAGACATCAGACCTGGAGGATTTTTCTGCTGGGTAAATTCCTGATGTTTGCAAAGTTTTCACTTTTCCAGACCTATGTGTGGGGTTAAGTGAAGGGTCCCTTTACCAAACACATTACAATTGCCTGGCAGCAGCTGTAGCAAAGCGTGCCAGGAGTTTGGGGAGGGAAAGGGGATGCCTGAGACCATGGACCCTCAGGTGTGTTGTCCCCATGCGCAGCCAAGCACTGTGTGCATCAAGAGAGCTTACCCCCTTGCTTAGGTTACCTGGGATGGAGAAGGGCAGCTGGCTTGTCCTGGTCAATTTGCCAGGGAGCAGCAAAGTCAGTGGCTGAGCCCAGGAGTCCTCTCTGTATCTAACCGCAGCCCAGCACTTCCAGTGCTCATGGTCCTGCCGACAGCGTCAGCCTGGCTGTGCTCAGAGCTGGAGAAATGCCACAGATTTGACCTTTTTTTTCCATCTCACTCGCCTGCCAGAAAGCAGGGATCCCTTATCCTTGCTTCTGGTGGAAACAGCAGAGATTTCACTCCATGGGTCCCTCTAAGGCATCTGAGGGGGTCAGTGAGTTTCACTTATGCCAATACCAGTTCCAAATCCATATCATTGGGCTTTTTTTATGCCACCACCCTCTCTCTCCATCCACATAAGCTGGGCAGCTTCAGGCTCCCTTTTTTACTGCAAGCACCAGGAAACCCTCCTGGCTGAGTTGTGCCAAAGCCTGGAAGGGGGTAACCAGTCAGCTCATCAGTCTGATGATGACCTGCTACTTCAGCATCTTCTGGGCTAGGGTGTTTTGTCCTTGGTCTTCCTTCCTCCTCCTCCCTTGGATCTAGATCCCTCTGACAGCTCTCTGCACAGGACCTTCAACTGGAAGAGGAGGAGGGCAGCATGCTATAGCACACCTTCATCTCAACAGCAAAGGCTACTCATTTTCCATATTTCTGTGTTTGTATGTGGCAATGCTCGTTGCAAAAGTCATTGGGCACAGCAGTTAAAGAATCAGAAACAGAAGTGAGTCATGCATACCACACATGATGGCTTGTCGGGAGTCTTAAGTGCACAAATACATATCTCAGCTCCTTCAGTCTTGAAATTTAAACATATCAAGTATTGCATTTTTAAAAGGGTTTTGGTTTGTTATTGGGGCTTTTTTTTTTTGGCTTGGGTTTTGGGGTTTTTTTTTGTGTTTTTTTTTTTTTTGCTTTGAGGTTTTGTGGGTTTGGGTTTTTTTTGCCTGCAGAAAGGTAAGGACTTTTGTGAGACATTTTATTCTTGTACATTTATCTTTATACTTGTCATGTTTTTTGTGCTTATTAGAGGCTGTGGTGAATGAGGATGTGCAAAGAAGTAAATGTTAGGCCATTTGACGAGTAACTGTTGTTCTAGCTTTAATGTTGTAGCAGTCCGAGATGGCACATGCATGCACATGCAGAGAAAAACCAGCCCTCCGCTCCCATGGTGGAGCTGTCTGTTAAACAGAAACTCAAGAAGAGCATATTTTGCTGTTGGGAGAAATAGTGAATTCATTTGATTCCCACCTCCTTTGACTTACTAAATACCAACTTTGAGCAGCACTCAAATTCTGATCCTGATAGCAGCACTTGACCTTGAAGTGAACAGACAGCTCTGAACCAGGGTGGAGTTTATTTTATTTGCAATTTAAGCACTGAAAAACAAAATAGATCCTGCTATTCATCGATTTTTGTATGACTCTACAATTCCTTTTATGTGGGTGAACAATACCTGTTAGAGTGAAAAGTATTGCTTTTTTTTTTGTTTTGCTACAACTTAAAAGAGCAACTCCATTCACGCAAAGCTGTGCTGTTCTCCAGTGTTCGCATTATCAAAGCAAAAACCCCAAACTGTTCTTGTTTACTGTTGGAATCATGCACAGTATTATAGTCAATAATGCTGCCAATGCATATTACACCTTTGGCAATATTTAAGCTTCATAAAAGTGGTTACTTGTCTGAAAGCACCAATCTTTGTTCATTCTGTGTTAGTGATGCATCCAACAAAATTCCCGAACATGCTTCAATGTTCTGTTCTGGTTTTGTTTAAACCCCTTTCTTTTCCACGTGAAGGACTGGTCTGTACTTGTTTTACATTTCACTTGTGGCTGTATTTCATTTCTTAATGTCTTGTTTATATTTAATAACTGTTAATCGCACCATATACAAGGAGTTGGTTGTTTTGAGAATGTGTAATGATTTGTTCCCCCATAATACGTAGCGAGGTTTATTGAGCTGCTTAAGAATTTTTTCAGCTGTAAGTGTTTTTTTTTTTGTTGGTTGGTTTGATTTCCTTTTAAGTTCTTTTTTTTGTTTTTTTTTTCTCATTCTTTGCTTGAACCCAAATATTTAGCTGCTAGGTTAGGGCTCCTGTCTGCTTTCCTGAGCCTTGTTGCTAGTCTTTATGTTATTCTGGTTTGTTCCTTCTTACCCTGCTAACTTCTAGCTGGACTCAAGGGTAAGTGCTTCCCTGTAGCTAGCACAGCTCAGATAATCAGAGTAGATTATCTGACGTATGCAATGTGCTTTTTTTTTTTCTTTCTCTTAAATCTTTCTCATGTTTAGATTTTGTAGTACAAACTTTCCATGTTATTTTCCTGAATTGAGGTTTGAAATGTAAGTTTCCATACTGAAATTGGGATGCATGTGATGTTTGCATAATTGCCTTCTCTCCCTGGCTTTCACATTGGCATCAAGTGATCCTCTTAGTAAAGCCAATCATTAACATTTCTATTTTTCATTCCAAGATGTAAATATTAATTAACATCACAATAAAACTGTCAATAATACCTTCTTTTGTTTCATGGAATTTACATCTAGTTGACTGCTTCCTGCCTGAAAACAAATCATTTTGCACTCTGACAATATCCTTTCTCTCCGTGCCGATGATTAGCTTGGTGCAGCGCACCAGCATGCGGGGCTTACCCATGTACACCTCAAAGCACAGAAAGGCAGGGCAGGAGACCCCAAGAGACCTAGATGAGGTACAAGACTCCACAGGAGCCCCCCAAAAAACCCCTCTGGACATGCCTTGCGAAAACAAGTCTGAGCCATCGAGGTTTGATAGTTCTTTTTCCCCTAAGCTCAGTAGGGGATAATCTCGGCAGCAAGCAGCAGCACTCTGGGTCAGGTTTGAAGATACTGACCCTCTCCAATTTAAATACACAGAGGGGTGCTGCTGTTCCCTAAATGATCATAAATTAATGTTTTCATGTGGGTCTCAATCGCCAATCAAAGCAATGCTTGTTAAAGAATAACCCAGGGGAATTATTATTTTAACTTTTCCCACTGGAATACTCACTTTGAAAAAGATAAAAGCCCAAACTGATGCTGTAAAAGAGCTTCTCCTTAGTCTTTGTTCAGCCTTAAAAACACCTGGTACAAATCCTTTATTGGTGTTAAAAGCTGTTTCTCTAATACCTGGTGAGTGCCTGCTTTCCTTAGGAGGGAATAGCATCAGTGGGTCATGAGAGCTGGCAAATATGTATCTGGAGTATCTGAATGCAATTATGAGAAGGAACAGGCGGTGTCATTCCTCCTGGCCATCAAACAAGACTTCTTTTTGTTTCTTCTTCCTCCTTTTGTTTCTTTTTTTCTTCCCTTTTTTATTTGTGTGTGAGTATGTGCGTGTGTGTATAACTATCCCCCGGGTAGCAGGCAGAATTCCTTCTCAGCAGACACTTTCTTTTTTCTTTCTTTTTTGTTTTTTTTGTTTTCTAAATGTTTGGATTTCCAAAGAGGATTCTTATCAGACTTTACCACCAAAAAGCACTAAAACCATAACCAAAAAAGTTCAATTTGATGGAAATACAGATTTTTGCCACTTTGAAAGAAAGAAAGAAAGAGTGAATGAATGAATGAACTTGGGTCTGGCAACATTACATGTATTTGCACTACAATGCATTGCTATCCTATTAGATTCTTAGTTTTGTGCTTTAATTGCTTTACTTTTATTTCTTTAGATAGTTAGAGATATCATGAGAACGCTGCTGTGTCTTCTGTATTGTCAACTTGCAGATGCTTCATTGCAGGAATGCAGAATTAAAATGTTAATTCAGTTCTCACATAACTTGCATGAATTTAAAGCTACCCTGTAAATCACTTCTACGTGCTTTAAGAAGCATGGGACTCTAACTCTAAATTCACAGGTTTCTGCAGTCATCCAATTCAAAATATTTTTAAATAGTTATAAAGATGCTGTGAAACAATGTTTTTTATTATAAATAGCTGTTCTAAAACTGTGCTTTTAACTTGCCACACAAGGAAATATGTAAGTGCGTACTACAAATTCATATTCTTTTAACTACTAAACAGATAACTTAGATTTCAATGCAGTGCTTAGTGTGTCTGGTGATTTACAGGAACAGTCATAATCGTTTATTAGAATTGTAACTCGAGCAGAAAATAATTTGTTTGCAGCAGGGGAAAAGCCATAAAACACAGGAATAAACAGCCAATTAAATTTAGAGCTATCTTCTAATGTGGAATAATAATATGAAGGGGAAAAGAAAGCAGAGCTTTTAGCTATCCAGCTGAGAGGCGAGTTCAGCCCGCTGCCGCGGCTCATAGCAGGGAGGAGGATTGCGGAGCCCCAGACACACACACACAGACATACACATCACTTTGCAGAGGTGGCGATGCCACAGTGCACGGCGAGGAGGGGACTTGCTAAGTCACCAGCCGGCACTGCCAGCAGCTCCCGCACAATCAACAACCTGGCATTTAAAGTCCTGCGAAGGGTTTGTGTTTCCCCTCCCCTCTAGAACACTGGTATTTGCTAGTAAAGCCTCTCGCTCCACACGGCCAGAGAACATGAGGTTTCTAGGTGCTTCCCCTATATACTTCTTTAAGGAGAGGCAGCCCCAGTGCGCCCGTTGGCTCTGCTGAAGCGGAGAGAGAAGGAGGGGAGCACACAGCTGATGCAGCGGGCACACTGGACCAGGCTGGAAAACTTCTGCTTTGCCCAGCCAGGCCAGTGAAGAGTTTTCTAGAAATATCTGTAAATGAATAGCTGCCATCAATCATTGTCATTCCTTTATTTCATGTCTCCTGATGAGGTTGACTAGTGTCATTGTTTGTTACTGTCCAAACCACATCTTCATTCTTGTAATGTCAAGCAGATATGACAAGCACACATTTTCCAGATGAGTAAGATACAAAGTCACCTTTTAATTTACAGTTGTCTGGGGTTTTTTTGTTTGTTGGTTTGGTTTTTTTTCGGGGGGGGGGGGAGGTGTTTTTAATAAGGAAACGTATTGTACAATTTCCTGGATGTTCAAATGCCTTTGGTACTAAATCAAAGTCACTCGTTAGCAAAAAGGAATAAATCTGGAACAAGAAATTCTTACAATAAAATGGCTACCTAAAGCCTTTTATAACAAGAATTCTTTTATGGAGCTTGTCCCCCGCTATTAAATTCACTGCTCTTAGAGCAAATTCTGCCAAAATTATTGCTGGAGCAAAAGAAATGCAGAGGGCAGGAAAGAACATTTAAAAAAGAAAAGACCGGGAGCTTTGATGGTTTTGTCTCTTCCTTTGTAAATAACAGATCAAGAGAAATACAGCCCTCAGAGGACCAAATGGTGGGACAGTCCTTTGGTTTTCATTATTGTTGTTGTTGAAATCTTTGTCTTCCTGACGCTTGCAGATATTTAAGACTCTGATTTCAGATGCTTGTAGGGAATGTGTGTGTGACAGGGGGCTGGTTACTGGAGTAATAAATGCAAACTGGATAAAAATGAACAAAATAAACCCAGCAGTACTGAAGAAAAGACCATAATGTAGGTGACCACGCGTAATATGAAAGGGCAGAGTCTGCAGTTTTCCAGAAGAAAGGCTTATGGAGCCTGTGCTGCCCGTTAGCCTTGCTGGCAGCCTCCTTTCCTTCCGAGACCACCATCGAACACCTTTCAGCTGCGGTTGTGTGCAGCTTGTCTAAATATGCAAGATAACTTCTGTGGGCCTGCAGCAGCATTTTGTCTGCGGCCCCGAACAAAGAAGCACCAGTGAGCTTGGCACGGCACCTTGGGAAGGGATTGTAAATTACTGGAGCATCCTATATCTTTCTTTCTTTAGTTTCTCCTTTCTTCTTCATTAGAACAACAGAGTAGGGTCATAAAAGCACCCGTATTTGACTGAAACAGTTAAAGTACTTACAAATTAGCTGTACAGTTGGGGGTGCGAATATTGGCCATTCTCATTTTGTACTTTGTTTAAAATCTCATTCAAACTGTACAGGCCATTTTGGAAGAGGGTAGATTATGCATAAAACTTATTTCATATGCAGATGTTGTCATTATTTTAAATCACAGATTAGCTCTCAGAAGCAGAGTAATGATATAGTTAGATCCTTTCTTTTCTTTTTGTATTACCTAGGAAGTTTCATGCCTTTGATGTAATTTGATTTCCTGTAAATGGATTCCAAAATTTCAGTTTTTTTAAAGCAAATCTGTTGGAAAAATCAAAATGCAATAATAAATTGCAGGTTGCACAGGGTGTAGTTTTCTAATTATAAAGTGAGTTTAGGATTGCCCTTTTTAACCTGCTCCTAGTTATTCTTAAGCATTTCAAGCATCTGGCTCAAGGCAGATATTCCATGTAAGAGAAATACATGTGTGTGTTACCATTCTTGAATGACATCTCCAGTTCTCACCAGGCCAGCTTTATCCCCTGAGTGGGTGATTTGCATCCACCCAGCTCTCACAGTGCAAAACGGTTTGACCATGCAAGAACTGTGGTGATGGGCTGCTGCAAGGAGAGCTGTGGCTGGTCAGAAAACCATGTTTTAAGCCACTGACCAAGCAGAAGTTGTGCAGCTCATATGTTTTGGTCACTTGAGCTCATGCAGTGCTGTGTCTGAAGCTTCTCTTTTCATGTGGTTGCACTGAGGTGGGGAGATTTGGGGTAGATGGGCTTTTGAGCAGGATTGCTCCGTAAGATGTGGTTTTAAAGTGATCAATGCAACTAAAATGACCCCTGATTATGGACAGTCCTGAAGCCTGTTTAATCACTGTGTCTGTTGTCACGCCTGGCAGAGAACTGTCTGTGCCCCTGCCTTGGGCAGGGAGATCTTAAAAAGTCCAGGACCAACCCTCATCTTCATGGAAGCAAGCAGAGCCTCAGTTGGTTCACACCAACCTGAGGTCTGTTCTGTGCCTACCTTTGCTCAGAGAACATAAAGTGGGGAAAAGCTTATTAGTCTGGAGTAAAAGTATCCATTTCAAATATGCTTTCTAGCACATATGCTCAAAAAAGTTCACCAGCTAAAGGGCTAGAGGACTCTTCAAATTTCCAGCTGATTTACTCAGCTCTAGGAGCAGCTTTGGCTGAGCAGGAGGATTGACAGTGTATCAGGGCTCCTAATTGAAAAGTAATAAAATCTCTGAGTGAAGCTGGCAAATGAAGGCCTCCAGCCAATTTGTCAGCTTGCAGTCAACTCCGAGGAGCCGGGCAGAGCAGCAAGCCATTAAAAATAGTTTGATAATAACTGTTAAAACATTTTGTGGACACTAGGGATGGAATCAAAACTAGCATAGATAAACTCTTCGGGAGTGAAGGCAGTCACATCGATCTTGGCCCAAAGGGACAGAGATGATGGGGCAGAAAGCTGTTAAAACAGACAGAAGCTGGTCCATACTGTGAGACCCGAGGCTGGTTGGGCTTTGCATCCCACACTCAAGGATGCTGAAGAGGGGCTGGGGAGGTGATGGTTGTCCCTGGCCCCTGAGCCAGTCCTTGTGCTGCCACATCGCTTGGCACCATCAGCAGCTTTTATGGACCTATCCATGGAGGCAGAGGGGAGGATTTAGGACTGGAGAGGAAGGCAGAAGGTCCCGATGCAAGGAGTAAAACAGGGGAGCAGACCCTCAAATATTAACACAGCTATAGGAAAAAAAAAAAATCAGTGTTTATTCGGCAGGGTTTTCATAAGGAAAATTGCCAGCTACTGCTGAATTAAGTACTGCTAGCAGCTAATTGAAATGTTACATGTTTTAATTTGTCTGATTTTTTTTTTTCCAGTGGGTGATGTTATTTATATAGTTTGTATATAGCTAACGACAGACTATACAGAAAATGTAAAGATTGCTTCCAATGATCAGTAGTATCCGAGAGCGCAGACATGAACGAGGTGTTTAGGAAGACATGCCATCCTTCATAGCTTAATGTTAAATAGTAAAACACATCTAATAGAACACTGTCTCATTGTCATTTAAAGGTCTTTTTATTTTTTATTTTCGTTTTAAATTAAGGTTTTTTGTTGTTTTTCTCTGGTAAAGAGGGATTTTGTTTTAAAACAAATACAGTTACCATATACTGCTCTTGCAGGAAAACTGCATTTTTGTGTCCTTTCAGCCACATTGTTCCAAGGCCACCCAGTTCCCCTAGGAGGCTATAAACAGGGGAAGGATTTAAATCCTATTTTCTTTGTAGAGGATTTGGCAAGAACCCATATAGTAGGAAGCTGAGCACGGACAAAACCGAGTGAAAGGTGTCCTTTAATTCCCTGGCCGCTGGTAGAACAAAGCCTGCTCCCAGCAGGGTCCCGGCTGGCCGCACCCAGGCCGGCTTGGCGGCTTCATTTCAACTGCTGAATTCAGTGTATTTTTAGTTAACCATGTTGAGATTAATTAATTAGCCCCTAGGAGTTAGTGCCCGTAAACGTCACCCAAAGCAGAGAAGTGTGAATACGTTGAGGCTGTTAATTCACCCAAAAATGGCAGCTCGTAATCCAGGCAGAGGAAATGCAGTCCCTCTGTAGGGATGACTGGCAGCTCCGGGTTACTGCCTCAGTGACAACAAGCTACATATCAATTTAACTTCTTAGCGATGCTTAAAAGAGCATCTTTTGATTTCGGTGAGGTAGCATTTAAAGTTGCCATTAGGGGAAGCAAAAATTGCCGTGGGGAGACAAACATTGGCATTTGGATAAAGAACAACATAACTGGTCTGATACCTAGAAAACCTAGTAAATGTAGAGGAAAATGCTACAGCTGCAACTTCATTAGAATGGCAGAATCTATTATAATTAACCACAACTCTCTAAATAGGAGCTAATTTACTTCTGTGAGCCAAAATTCTGTTAACTCGTAGCGTATTGTAAGATGCAGGGCGAGTTCTTGGGTTTATGTTCTGGATTGAAGTACAGAGTAAATGTGCTATAATGAGCAGTTGACAATTTAATTCTAAAATTTTTTGCCTAAATGCAACAAGATAGTCCATAACTGATGCAAGTTGACAATGGGAGGTGAAAAGTGTACTGTGTAGCCTGCAAAGAGAGAAGTTAATGCCAATGTAGGGAAGAGGATTTAGCTTTCATGCTTCATACTGTATATTTTTTTCTGTTGTATTTGTCAACTAAAATGTCTTATATCTCTCTAAATGGTGTCTTTCTCTATATGTATAAACGAACAGATGCAGATAGAGCTCAAAAGCATGGCATGGATGAATTTATCTCTTCCAATCCCTGTAACTTTGACCACGCTTCACTCTTTGAGATGGTTCAGCGCCTCACTTTGGACCACAGACTTAATGATTCCTATTCTTGTCTGGCAAGTATATTCTTTGGTCTCTAGTGATATAAACATCAAGCAGCAAAGTCAAAGCTAGTGCGAGTGGGGGCTAATCCCCCTGTTGCTGGAAGATTTACTTCTGTTAAGACCAGGTTTGAATTTGGCCCAGAGGTATTTTCTTTTGAGAGGCTACCTGCAGTGAACTGACTGCTGTTCTTCTCCAGTTGCACTGTCTCTATCGTTTCTGTTTGCAATGCTTAAACTGTTTCTTCCTGCAAAGTACAAACTCCAGTGTGGGGATGTGAAGTAGAGAGCAGTGTTTTGCAGCCTCCTACACTGCCTTCCAGAGTCTTCTGGATGAAAGAACAGGGGAAAGATGACAGTCTGGTACCACCTTTCATGTCAATGGAGTCCCACCAGGAGTAACTGTGACCCAGCTTTGTGTCTCTTTATAAGCAGAGATCCTAAGCAGGTAATAGATGGAACTAGGTGGATAACTGCAGTGATGCTGCAGCCTGGCCATGCTCACGTAGTCGCATGCCCATCCTGATTATTCTCATAAGCACAGGTTGCAGCTCTCAACCCACTGCTGTGTAATGTGGCCTATGGGACAGTGGCACTGAGATGTTCCAGGACAGCTTGTAGTCTTTGGCTGAGGTGCAGTGCTTGGGGCTCTTAGGTACTGTGAGGGTTTACATGACGAATAACCTATAATACAACTTGAATGAGGAGGATGAAGAGGCTCTTAGTTTTTGAGAAAACAATAGGATGAAGCCTTTCTAGAGAGTCCTGAAATAGAGGTCCTGTCCTGAATGTGGCATGGAACAGATCCTGACATGCTGCCCTCCTAGTGTTTCACAGAAACCTCCACGCTGGGGTGTCTTCATGGGCTCCTTCAGCAGAATGACCACCACATGCTGATAGCCTTCATCTTCTGCCAGCTGTGCAGCCCCTGGAGCTGGGGCTCTTGAGTGGCTTGCTGTTAAAAGCAGTGACCTGGGAACACAGCTGAGCAGTTGGTGATGAGGCTGTCAGTCTCAAATCCTGTCCATATCCACCTCCACCGTGGGCTGGTCTCCTCAGAAAGGCTGAGATCCAGGAAATGCCATTAGCAGTAGTGAGTTGTCACCTTCCTGATGAGAGGCAGGGCTAGGAGGAACGGTTGTGGACATCCCCTGAGGTAAGGATGGGGTGGGGGAAGGCTGCAGCGTGCACTTTAATAGCAGATACCCAAGTGGTACGAGTAGGCTTGATGGGAACATTGTCAGACCTGCAGCAGGTTTCTCACCAGTTCCATTGAGGTCTTTGCTCGGGCAGGCAGTGAATTTGGCATGCAGCTTCTGCTCCCCACGCATGGCTGACCCTAGGAAGACCATCCCCATTCATGCATGTCTGACAGGTTGGCTTGCAGCTGGTTTGTCTCTGTGCAGTCTCGGGCCTGGCGAGAGTGGCCATTGAATTAAATTCATGGAGAGGTGCAAGGCCATCGCTGAAAATGATTAACGATGTTTCTCTTCAAGAAACCCACCAGCCAAGCTTCTGTTTGTTATCGAGATGTTTAGGCCTCTGCTGGAAGCCTCCGGAGTGCTGGAGCTCCCCTCAGCACCAAGATTTGTGCCTCTTCAAGCGGAGCGTCACCAATTAACCATCTTCTTTCAAATCACCCATTGCAGAGTGTTATAAAGAAGAGAATAATGGCCTGTGTTCAACTACACTTGGATTTCACATGCTTCTATACATATTTTGCTATGGGTTTGTCCTGATTATGGCGTAAAAAAAATCAGACAGACCTCAAAATTTGAGTTCAACTGCAGAGAGCTCCCATTGCTCTCACTGTGTCTTTGGGATGTTGATGATACCACTGTGCTGGCTTGCCTGGGTGAGCTGTGAGCCCATGGTAAGCCTGCTCTGTCCACTGTGTGTGCTGCTGGGCTATTGTTATTCTCCCCACAGGACATTCCCATGCAAGGTCCCACAGAGTTTTACTTTGTCACACCTCTTCTTGCTTGCAAACATGGACATGGGGGTGCCAGGGAAGACTTACCCAGGCACAGTGGCTTACCCTGACACAGAGGATAACTCAGCATCACCTCCTTCCCACGGAGCAAGGTTAAACAACATTATTACAAGCCCACTCACTGGCTGAGCCAGGCATCCCAATGAAAGCAGACAGGCTGCTGGTGCATCTCAGGTATGGCAGAAGTGGTGTTTCCAGCCAGAGAGCACTGTGCTGGGGAAGAGGAAGAGCATTGTTTGCAGAGCTTGCCGAGGGCTGCTGCCCGTCATCCACACACTGGTAAAGCAGTCACGCTGACAGCTCTTCCTGGACTTTTGGGAAGAGTATGCAGCCCTTCCAGCTTGTTACTTGCCCCACACACTCGTGGGTCTTCATTCTTTTCACTTGGACACGTGTTGTTTCTGAGACTGCCCTTCAGCTCTTCCTAACGCTTCCCAGCCCACTGCTGGCATCCTGCTCACACAGCTGGGTTCCTGCTGGAGCTGTATTGCCCATGATGTGTCATCATCATGGGATTTGGGTAATACAGCGTGGCATGTGCAGAGGAAAGGTCATCTTCCAGAGTGCCCAGCCTAGCCGAGATGATGTGAAGGAGTCATGTTCAAAAGCCTATAAAGACCACCACCAAAATGAAATTGTTTTGGTTTTCCTATGGTAAATGGGAAAATTCAGGTATTGAAAAGTGAAAAAGCAGAAGCTGCATTTGTCATTAGAGGAACTGCCAGTCTTTCATCAACCCTGACCAAGCATGGCTCTACCCAGCTCCAGAGCTCCCATTGCACTCTCTGCTGGTGCTTGGGACGTGTGCCCCCTTTTCAGTGCAGTTCAGCTTCTTGAACACCATCAGTCGAGCTCCCTGTGCTCTGCAGCCTCTCTTCCATTGCCCCCTCCAGGTTTCCTCATCCCACTGAAGACCATCTGGGAGACCACGCTGAGCTACACACACCTTAGCTGCTCTGGGGAGAGACACCCGGTGTGTTATCACTATCAGCTGCGTTTGCCAGACTGGCTGGTTGTCAGCTGGTTGCGCCAGGCAAATCTTAATCAAGAGCCAGGATCTGCCTGAAGATCTGGGGGATTTGTCTGAATATCGCCTTTCATCAAACCTTAGGGTTTTTTTCTGGGCTGTGGGAAGCAGCATTTACTGCTCCTTTGGAGCCCCATTCAGCAGCAGGTTTTATATTTCCTACCTCTGCCATGCAAAAGACAACCACCTGGTCTTCCTGAGCTCTGGATCTCTGCACCCACAGTCTGCTTGCCTGTGCTCTAACGAGGTATGAGGCTCATCACTGAACCTCTGAGCTTCTGCTCACACTTCCCCTCACTTAGCCATGGCAGCAGTCTTGAGTGTTTGTCCCCATCCCTTCTGTCTGTCTGAGGACCAGCACTTCAAATCCCAATGCAGAGGAGCAATGTGGGGTGCTCCAGATCGCTGCTTCCTGCTTCCTTCGCCCTGTAGTGAAGTTAGTGCCAGCCTTTCCACTGATCTCAGTGGGGCCAAGATTTCACCCTCTTAGGGAGGACTGAGTCCTTTGTAGTATTAGGTGAATACAACAATTTCAACTGCATTTTTACCCCTGTAACCAAATACACACATCTTTCTATTGTAGAGCAATCACGGCATTTCTATGTTTTTACCAAGCCTGATCGCCAAAGGTTTGTGTGAAGAGAGACAAGGTGAAGAGACAGTCCAAAGATGTAACAAACAGGCAATGAAAAGAAATCTGGAGTCAAGCATAATTCCACCAACCAAAAAAAGCAAACAAAAATACCGTTAAAAGCGGTGGAGGCAAATATACCCTCCCAAAAAATAGCCTTCCAGAGTGCCATCCCATCTGCATTGTTCTGTGTCTTCATTTTGAAACGTGCACTTCTAGTGATCCCAGCACTGTAGCTACTCCCTATATCTATCATTTTCCCCTCATTATTTTAATTCTTTTCTCAATCTGTTTTGGAGTTGGCCCAATAAGGATGAGCAAATCCTTCTCTATGTCTTTGAGCTCTTAATTGATATTTCTTCAACTCTTTTCAAAGCAGCTATTTTGGCATCTAGAAAAGATTTGGTGTCATCTGAGTGGTAGAAAATATATTTTAATCTTTCACAGCAGTGTTGTTTCTAAGATGTAGCATTTGGGGTAACAGATGGGGTGGCAAAGAAGTTGCCTATAGGGGCAGTGCTCTGCCTCAACTACTCTCCCGCCCGCTGCAGGAACTTTTCAATTAAACGATGAAAGATTTTGCAGCTTGATGCATTCCAGAGCTGCGTCTTAGCAATTGTTTAGCACCCAAATTCCCATGTAAATATTGATGGTTTTGCAGCGTTTTGAAACGCAATCTACAAGATTATTCTTGTTCTCACTAGCGCCTTTCTTGAAGGCAGAGGCGCGCTCCGCTTCAGCCGTCCTGGGATGTTCATCAGAGCCATCCCCTCTTCGGGAAGGGCATCCTCCTCGGGAGCCCGGATGTTGCACCACAAGCCGTGTGTCACCAGGCCCTCAGGACTGACACACAGAAATAGTCTGAGGTTTCCGGATGTGTAAAGAAACCCTGCCTGTGAGCAGAGCTTCCCCTTGCTTCGATGCCGAGGAGGTGGGCGATGGTGGAGCGTGTCACCAGTGGTATGCAGTAAGGACGGTGGGAAGCGTCCCTCTCTGGTACTGTGGAGCTGCCTTCCTCCGTCTGCAGGACATCTTTACCTGCCAGGTGCAAGAGAAGCCATTGTTCAGTGTAATCCTCCATGCTCTCCCACAGATCACTCTTCTTGTTCCTGGCCAAATGTACAATCCCATCCCTGAAATGAGACTACTGTTTCGCACTGTTTAAATAACCAAACCTTTGTCATCTCTTTAAGGTGTAAGCTTTTTTTTCCCCTTTATTTTTTCTTTTTTTGCTAGGTACTGATATGAACTGGCCTAACTTTCCAGCATTTTAAATGGCAATTCCCTTTAATGGTAGCACAATATGTTTCTGTTAACAGTTGCTCTGATTTTATGCTGTGTTTGGGTGATGATGTACAGACTGTATTGTTTAAGTGACCTCTCTCCTTTTTCCTTAATGTAGCCTTAGGTTTCTATTTCTTTTATTAGAACAGTTGACCACTACGCGTCCAAATCTGATAGCCTTTGTATTTAATAACTTATATTTAAAATCAAGTCTCTTTATTTCTAAACAGGGCTGGTTTAGTCCTGGCCAGGTCTTTGTGCTAGATGAGTATTGTGCACGTAATGGAGTGAGAGGCTGTCACAGACATCTCTGCTACCTCAGAGATTTGCTAGAGCGCGCAGAAAACGGAGCTATGATTGACCCCACCTTACTTCACTACAGCTTTGCCTTTTGTGCATCACATGTTCATGGCAACAGGTAAGGAATTCTTCTTGGCTAGCAGCTCCCTGCCAGCAAGGGATGACTTTGTCAAATATAGGTTTCCTTGGATAATGCACAACAGTCCCCAATTTGTTTTCACCGTGGATGTTTGGCAGCAGCACTTCTAGTGGCATAGTCGGTTTGTTTGTTTGTTTCATTGCTTGTTTAATGTAAGCAATAAAAATGCATGTAGAGGGTTCCAGAAATGAGGGGTTTTAACTTTCTTACGCAGGCACCTGCTAGATGCAGTTCTGGACACAATAGAGTTGAAGTACGTGTGACTGCCACGGGTTGAATAAATAGAAGTAAATGATACACTGTGCTGATTTAATTGCTGTGTGAGAAGATCTGACAAGTTGCAGCAGTGAAATTTTCAGCAGTATCAAACTTCAGTGTTCAGAAGGGCTTTAAGCCCCTGGGGCACCCGTGTCTCATTTAAAGTGTGTGTGACGTCAGTTTGGCAATAGCTTAGACATAACTGAAGGTTTTATCTTGCTCTGTTGCAAAGCAATTTCAGTTTCATTCCTTTCTCTCGAATGTGACAAACCTTTGATGGAAGGAACTGGAGCTGTGCTTTTTCCTTTTCTATTTGCTTTGTTGACAGCTGTAGCATCTATTGCAACTTCTTTTTCTGCTGTTTTCCTGTTAAGTTGTATTATACACTTTGAGATATCACTATCTATCCTGCATATGCTGCTGAAGAAAGGAATGTTATAAAATAATTACATGTTTTCATAAACCCTCTGGTAAATACCATCCTGAATTATGACACACATTGCCCAGGTTTCACATTGCAAGGCTGCTGCTTGCTTTTGCAGTTACTTTCATACATCTTGTCATGGAAACCGAGTTTTTGCTTCCTTAGTTTCTTTTTTAGTTCTTACTTTCTTTTGCCTGTTCGTTCCTTCTTTGGCAATTGTTCTTTGATTTCAGTTGTTTCAGTTTAGTTTCCTTTTGGTTTCTTTTGAGTTTTTTCATGTTTTCTTCTTGTTTCTTTCACTTTTGCTGCTGGCCTTGCCCCCCGTGTTTCAATCACTCCCCCAAGCCAACACATGGCAGAATTACTTGGTGGGTCACAGCCAAGTGCAGACGGCGAGGGGGGCAAAGTGTCTCATGCCTCTGCTGCTGAAGCGGAGACAAAAAAGGATTCCAAAAAGGAGTCCAAAAAAAGGAAAGATTCCAAATCCCAGCCGAATCCAGAGCCGAAAAGGTAAGTGAAAGCGGGCAGTGCACAGAAGTGTGTTGTAGAGGGCACCGGGCTCCTCCACCACTGAACACACTGGGCAGCTGGCATCCCTGTGTTATGGCACCAACATTCAGGTCTTGCACTCTCCTGGGCGTTGGATGGCATTTGGGCACCCGAGTCCCATAGGGGTCAGGGCCTTGAGTTGTAGATGTGTGTTTAAGTGATGGCTCATGCAGCGTGTGGCTGAAACTGGCTACCCCCATCACCCCTCTTCCATCGCAGGGCTCAACCCAGCAGGAGCCTGTTGTGGGGACAAGACATGGTTCAAAGCCCATGTGGCCCATAACAGAGAGGAGGTTGGATGCCAGTTACAGCTACCCCTTGTACCTCTTCACAGGGCCCAGCACACCCAGAGCTTGAGCTTCTCTTCATCAGGGTTGGTGGCAGGAGGTATCCGACAGTATGAGCTAAAGTGTTACCTCACCATTCCTTTCCTATGGGGCTGGAAAGCTGTGGTCTCAGGAAAATGTCTTGCTTTGAAACCCACATGGTGTGTGGACCCCAGTCATGCGCCTGTGCTGCTGCACTGTGCTGGGGGACTGCTGGGCACTGCCAGAGGGGCAGCTTGGTCTCAGGTGAGCTGTTCGAGTAACTCATTAAAGATGTTCTGAGAAAGGAATGAGGTGTTTTGCTATGCCATAGCTGTCTGTGGCTGATGGTTGACTTCACATCAGAAAGCTGAAGGTTCATATTCCTTCCTGGTCACTGCTGTTGCTGGGGATCACAGGGAGCTCTGTGCTGGATCTGCAAGGGTGTGGTGTTGTGCCTTCTCACCTAGGGCAGACTCTGTGTAACGCCCGGGAGTTTGGTACAGAGACTGCAGTGTGTGTTTTCTGTCTTCTGCTATCAGGAGGTCATGAAAATGGACTACAGAGAAAACACAATGCCGTATCTTTTGTGTCTACTGTAAGAAGTCTGAGTATCTGAGCAGGACAGTCATGATTTCTGTTCAGAAAGCTGTTTAGGACACATGCATCATGAATTTGCGAGCTGGCTGGCAGAGACCAACAGAAAGCCAATGTTCATCCGTGCAGTCCTTACTGGCAGTTGCGACGTGTGTAAAGCAGGGTTCACTTTAGCTACATCCCTTCCTCCCACCTGCTGTGTCCATACGTTGCTTGTTGCCTTAGGGCTGGCCATGCTTTTCCCAGGAGACACGTAGCTCTTGGAAGAGATGAAAAGTTTCCTTGCAAACTTTGTTGAGGTGAGAGCACCCCTGCCCAACCTCCAGCAAAGCATCTATGCATTGCGTTGTTATTGGTATGCACAGAGGTCTGGGGAAGATTCAAGTTACAAGACATTTTCTCTGTTTATCAAAGTCTTCTTTTTCTTGCAAAACTGGGGAAGTGTTGATTTTCTTTACTAAAGGAAGTTCCTTCACTTTTAGACAGCCCAAAGACCCCAAACAGGTGGTTTAGCTTTCCCCAGAATGAGGTTGGCTGTCAGTCAGAATATGCCACCCAGTAATGAAGGTCGAGGAGGGAGATAATTTCATGTGGCTATCAGTCTCATGTATTAGCAGCAGTCAGTGATGGATCTGAGGTGGGCTGTCTGTTTGTATCGTGTTTGCATAAGGTCAGGCAGCGAGACAACAGTCGCTCGCAGTCAGCGGGGAAGTGCAGGCGGGCTGCGGTGTGGATGCTGAGGACAGCCTGAAGGTCAAGGCTGACAGGATGACAGGCGTCAGCATGGGGATGATGCCTCCTCGCCTGTCCAGCTCCTGCCTCTGCAGCGTGGGACAGGAGCAGAATGGATGCTGGTGGAAATGCACCTCCAAGCTTGTAGCTGACCCTGTGGCCGCATCAGGTGAAATGGTCAAAAGGGATTCTGGGAACTCTTTGGAACCCTGTTGCTTTCTGTGTCAGGGTTTGGTGTCTCCCCCTCCCTCCTGTGGGCTCATGGAGCTTATTCAGACCTCTGAAAGCCTGCCATAATCTCTCAAAACCAAGGCTGTAAATCACTGCTAGTTGCATGACAAACCCCTTAATTTTTCTGTTAAAGTCATCCTTTTCCAAGTAAAAATGGAGTTAATTGTACATTGCTTGTCATAAGTTTCACCTCCTGCAGACACCTGAATAGGTAAGGTGCAGGCTGTCAGGAAGGCAGGGACCAGCAAGAGGCAAAAACTGTTGAATATTGCATGATTTACTGTTACGCGTGTGCTTGCTCTTCACTAAGTCGAAGGAACTTGAGGCTTTTTCACTGTTGTGCTCACTAGTGAATTGATAACAGTGTTTTGCCTACCACGTATCACTGGGTGGCTTTTGAAAGTCCTGCCATTATGGAAGATGATGTGATTTTCGATGTGTTCACCTATGTGGCAGTTAAGAAAGGCATAGCGTTACTCATACATCCAACAACACACGCTGAGTGATTACTGATACCTGCGTTTGGTACCACCACTACAGTACTGAGGGTGTTGCTTTCCTTCATCGATAGTCCTCCAAAAAACTAGCAAAGGCAAGAAGCAGGGGTGTTTTTGAGAAGACATTGTGATCTGGGGGAGAATTATGAAGGTTTTATGTGACCAGGGAGAATTATGAAGGTTTTATGTGACCACCGAGATTTTTCCCTGCCTTCTGTTTTCATGTGTGTTGCTGTCCTCACGTTGGAGGGCTATCTATGACAGTACTGCCAGCAGTGTTTGCCATGCAGAGAAGTGATGTGTTAGAGGAGCCTCGCTGCTTCCCTGTCTGCAGCGTGGAGCAGAAAGTTCAGCTCAGCTTTCCCACGCCCAAATTAGTGCCAAAGCCTTAAGCAGTGATTGCTGCCCCTTTCTAAGAAGTGGGTTTCAGGAGTGACTTTGGTTTCTCTTGTGCCTTTTTCTGACTTCGGCGTATTATAACTTCATTTTTAACTTTTAAATTTGGCACCAAAAAAGATTCTTTCTGTGCTTTTTAGTCAGAATTTTAAAAATAAGGCTAAAATATTGATCATGTGCATGCTAAGTATTAGCAGACACTGAACTTAGCAAAATCAGGGTGACAGACTGAATCTCTTCCAGTCTAATAACGATTGAACACCAGCATTTTCTGGAAGTTGTTCACTGACTATTTACCCAAGGTCCAAGCAGCTACAACACCCTCTACTAATTAATAATTAGTGACTGTCTAATTATGGGGCTTTGAGCAACCTGGGCTAGTGGAAGGTGTCCCTGCCCATGGCAGGGAGTTGGAAGTGGGTGATCTTAGAAGTCCCTTCCAACCCAAACCATTCTATAATTCTAATTAATTTGGTACATTAATGACTTGCTCAAGCTGTATTTTACAGCATCAGACTTGTTTTTAAGAAGTAGCTCTTTCATTAGCTAGCATTACCATTAGTTTTTTACTACTCAAAGCCAGAAGAAATAATCTTATTGTCATAAACCCTGAGGAATTGAAAAGTCTGTGTAGCATATATGTAATTTTTTTCCATTGTATACTAATTATATATCTGTCTGTTTCACATAAAAACAAGATTTGGGGGTTGGAACTAGAGGATCTTTGAGGTCCCTTCCAACCAAAACTGTTCTATCATATGATTCTAAGATATTTCTGTACAGCTAGTTAAAAAAAAACAAACAAAACAAAACAGGACATTTTTGGTCCCTTAGAAGAAGTAGTAAATATATGAATGCTTTATCACAGTATCTTTATATACTTCCCCAGTAGTTTGTGTTTAGTTTCCACATCTCGTTCAAATGCACAGCCCTGGCTGCAGTAGGAAAGGTTGAAATCTGGCAGGGCATAATGCTGTAACCTTTCATTAGGTGCTGGCTCCATGTCCCAACCAGCCCCATGGTAAGTCCGTGGTGACACGGCATGCTTTACGGCTGGCTGTCGGGTAGGATCCACTGTCTGTGCTGAAGGGAAGTGGGTTGCCAGCCACCAGCAGATCACCAGCTCAGCGTGGCCGGCTGACGTGATTCATTACAATGGGTGTAGGATGGCAGTGCTCAGGAACCATCCGGTCCAGCCACGCTACGTCAGGGGTGTAGATCGCACATGAGAAGCGATGAGCCGTGACTTGGCTCTGTGCTGCAGCGTGGAGGAGAGCCCAAGCAACATGAAGGCAGGAGCTGGGGGGATGAAATGGCTCCCTTGCTCTGCAGCATCTCAAGCGGGTGGAGAGCCAGGCTTAACAAAGGGCTTTCAACCCACATTTCCCACACTGTGTGAACTCCCATAAAAAGGGGAGTTGGGGAAAATCAGTATTTTGCTGAATAAGCTTTCTTTTTTCCAAGAGGTCTAAACAGGTGGGCTCTTTGAGATCAGATTTACCAGGGGGAGATGCAGGAGGCGGCAGGCAGGCAGCTGTGATCCTGCCTCCATCCCCAGAGCCAGTCCCCGTGTGAGCGGTGGGACTTCGCGCAGGCGAGTCTTCCTGCGAGGGCTCCTTTGAAAGCCTATCCTGACACATGCCGTCCAAGGCACTAATCATTGATGTTTACTGTATAGCTCATATGTGCTGCACCTGGCAAGCAGCAAGGGAGCTGAAGGCAGCACGTGTTTTATATTTGAGTTGTTACTTAAAAAATCAAATTATTTGCATCAGTTTTTGACATTGTTTTTTTTCCCTTGGCTCTGCATGCCAGGGCTCACAGTGCGTGCAAAGATCTGTTTGCTACGTGTAAGCAATATTTTCCCTAGTGAAAAAAAAAAGTGTAGACAAGTTAAACATAAAAGGTGTAAAAGATGATATGTCTTTTCGTTTATGAGCCGCCATGGTGTTTCATAGAGGCTTATGTCAAAGAGATTAACCCACTGGAGCTATACTATAGATTTATAATTTTGTACAAATGCATGTGCTATTGCTTCATATATTAGTCTTTGTTAAGAAAAAAATCATTTTGATATATTTGTTTTAGCAGCATAACTATCCCTGGGGGCAGCGGGTATAATTAGAAAAGGGCATGGGGGGAGGCGGGGCTTGTAGAATAAAGCAGTGGCCTTAGGAGCACAGGTCCTAATTATAATTTATAATTAACCCCAGAATTTGCACAACCCATCCAAGCTAAACAAGGACTATCATTTTTTCCTGTTTAAATTGCAACCCTTTTTTTAATTTCACCACCTGCTTTGTTGATGTCGTTTTCATGGCTTCAAACTTAAAAACAAGGGGGGATTAGGAAAGTGGCATTTAAAACTTTTCATGTGAAATATTTACAGTGGGAATTTGCTAGTTTAGAGCCAACACAGTGAATCTGCAGCAGAAGGAGTGATCTGAAACTTGTTTACTTATAATTAAAAATCTCCTTATTTATTTTTCTTGCCTTCTTTGCCCTTCTGCTTCCCTCTCTGCCCACAACTTCTGCCATACACCTCAGTAAGCAGGAGCTATAGAGAATCAGAGGATATTACGTCGCCACGCAGATGGAGGCATTCGTGGTGTTTGTTGACCTGAACTCATAGACCCAAACCCATTTTGTCTCTCATGCAGCTGTATATACCATGTACATACAGAACTTTGTTTTCCACCCTTTTGCTCTCCTCTCATTCCCCATCAGTGTAATAATGTCATGGTTATGGGTTGCGTGTGAGAGCATCTATGTTCTGCAGCTGCATTTTAGCTAGCCTTGCTGCAGAAATGCTGCTCACTGGAGGAGTCGGTGCTTCTGTCCATGAGATCAAATAGCAAATATCAAAGTTGAGCTGGAGACCTTTGCTGAAAACAAGATTTCCAATAAGCATCAGAACAAGCTGGTGCAACTTGTGCTTCTTCTGGGGATTTTTTTCAGCTTCATCAGCCATGTACTGGAATTGTCTAGAGCACAGAAGTGAATCTTAAATTATAGTGATGCTAAGCTATCTACCCTTTGTGTTCTTGCAAAAGGGAAAATAAATATGTTCCCTCAAAAAGATTACATTTTCAAAGTATATTTGACTTGAATATTTAATTAGCTTTTGAAATTATCAAGCTAATAAATTAAGTGCAAGGCTTTGGGTAGTGTTTTTTCCAGTTCTATGTATATCCTGCATTTGTCACTAATTAATGAGTTCCTAATGCTTCAGCTTCTGGGAAGATGAGCAACAAAGATTAACATAACTAGTAAATCCGAAGATGTGCAGCTGGGTTATAGTATTTGAAATTTGACAAAAACATTGGAAGTATTATTATTTGTGACATGGCTCAAGATGGGGGATTGTGAGGAAAGCAAAGATGACAGAACTGGTGCTAACCACTGTGACAACAACTTGAAAAGCAGCCGACATGACATCTTTCCTATCATGCTGCCGAAAATGTCAACTTTGTGAAGGACAGTGAGAAAATGGTTTGCCGAAAATTTGAAAGGTAGATTCAAGAGATGCTCATCATGTCAGATACAATATAGTCCACAGCTGGGTGAGAAAGGGAGTCCTTGCCGTGGTGATGGCTCTCGGTTGGCAGGCCCTTCCAGACATCCGTGCTGCTTCAAAAATGGCTACAGCTGACCTGTAGATTGTCTCAAGTTTGCAGTAGCATCATACACGAGGGCAGCGTGAGTTTACACTGTGTGGTAGGCCCTGCGTGGAGGGAATGGTGGCCGGGGTCACTGGGTTTGATGTCCTCCTGGCCCCAAGAAAGTCAAAGACCAGGTGGTTGAGCCTTCATGGTCTACATGCGCCGCAGCGGTTGGGCTGGTATCCCTTGGGGCATTGAGATTTGAGTGAGAGCCACATGGGCCAGAGGTTCCCTCTCCAGACCCACCTTTTGTTTTTGTGTGGATCAGTGCTTCCAAAGTGATACTTCCAGAGCCACCACTGCCCAACCAGGACACAACTGATGCCCATTTGGGTCACATCAGCCCATTTGGGTGTCCACCATCAATTGTTATGTGGTGAGCACTAAATAAACATTTCTGGCAAAATCGAAGCTGTTTGAATTCAGTTAGAAACTGTGATTCATGCAAAAGGGCTGCCCCCCAACCCAAGCTGTCAGATCCTGCCATTAAATCTCTCCAGTTGGGGTTACTGACCCAGCAAAGGGTAACATAACTTTCAGACCATTTCCAGTCCATCAGTAAATCACTGCCAGGGCAGGCAGCTTCTCCTACCCCATTTGTCAGTGCTGATACAATTAACCTAGTGACACTCTGTGAGCTGCTATGGGTACAGGGAGAGAATCAAGTGCCAAAAGTCAAATGGGGGTTTCAACCCTGCTCCTTAGCGTATGGCATTTAATGTGGTCTGCCTTGACTTATCTGCTTTTCTGCTTGGGAGCAAACCAGGCACTGTGAGGTGCACAGCATCACAAGAAGCATGAACGTCTCTGCCTGAATATTAAATATTTTATGGAACTTTGGAATAAAAATATATTAAGTATGTTCAGACATTAATTTTTGCTCGCTAATTTGGTTTTCTTGTGGCTTGCTCATTTCTTCAAAATAACTAATCCTAATTAGGTACTAATGAGACCAGATCCATACTTCCAAAACTGTTTATGAAATGTGTTCCCCAGATGAGACATTTTATCCAAGTTTCAGCCTAAATCTTTTTTTTCCTATTTTTTTTCTTCAATACACAACTGAATTTGGCAAATAATCAAGTCAAGATTTCTGATGAAATGTTCTTTAAATTTAAATACATCCCCTGGTATTCGAGTCCTTTTCCGTGTCCATGTTGCAAGTTTTATTTAATGTATATTTAGCTTTAAAATTCTGCAGTAAATATCATGTACAGTTTGCAAGTTCCTATCCAAAAGGTTTTAATGGTTTATTCACCTGTGTTGGAATACCAGAGTTTGCGTTGAAGATATCAAGAGCTAACTAACTAAATGCAGGGTCAAGGAAAAGTGGTTATACAGATTTTATAGCTTTTAATTTATTTTTTTTTAATAGCTTTTTTTTTTCCTTCCCTTAAAGTTTAGGGCCTTTGATTCTTTAAGAAGAAAATAAAGCCAACCAATTAACCCCTGACAGGAGGTTCATTAGAAGCTTTGTAATCCCTTGCCAAGTCTTTTGTATAGCCAAACCAGTCCAGTACTGCGGATTTATGCAGCTTAAGCTGAACACTGGAGGAGGCCTTTAAGTAAGAACGTTTGTTCAATTTTAAGGTGTCTTACATTACCTAAAGAGTGCCTGTGCCAGCAGAGTTGCCCAAGGAGTACACAAATCCGTAGACTTTGCTCGCCGGCAATGGGAAGCGGTGCTGTTGATTGTCTGCCTGGCCGATTCCTTTGGTGTATGGATTAGACTCGCGCTTTCCTCTCGTCTGGAATTCTGCTGCATGGCATGTTTCTCCATGTGGGTGTGGGGGAGAAGGAGGGGATTGCTGCTTTCGGCTCTCGGATGGGTTGGCATCAGCAGAGGTACGGGGTGGAAGAGCACAGGGACCACTGCATCATCCAGCCCCGGGAGAGAGCTTCAGCAGGGTTCACACTGTGCTCTGTGAACGATGGGAAATACCCCAAGCCAGCAGGACCTGTGTGTCACAACGCACCTCTGTGCACTCCTGAAATGCGAAAGTGTTGTAAATAGTCCGAGAAAAGCGTTGGTGAATCGTATCAATATGTTAATTTTTATAAGTTGAAATTAAATGACCGAAATGGCATTGCATTTTCAAATACAAAATGCATGTCGCTCTCCAGGCACATTGCAGCATATATCAGAGATGGTTCACTTCGAGAAAATCAAGATAGTGGGGTGATTCAGCAGTTATGAAGGAGTACAGAATTTCATATTCTGTTTGTATATATTCCTGTTGTCAGTAATTCTTCTGTACTGTGAATTGTGTTAAATTGCCAGCTGATTTTTTATGCAGAAATTCAGTCCCTATTTTGCCAGCAATGGGCTCTATCCTTCAGTAAGTGCATTGTCATATAGGTGTATTTAGGGGGGATTCTGTGTTTTCTGACTTCCCTATCACAGCAAAAATAAAGGAGGGGGGGGAATCCACATCTAGATTATGTCTCTGAGAGAAGGTATTTATTTATTTGTTTGGTTTTGATACCTCAGCACTGATGCTGCCACAACCATCTGTGTCTTGGTGTGGCACATCCTCTGTCCCACGTCTCATATTTGGTGGCATCCCTTTCCTAAAGGGCATCGTGCTGTGTGCTGCAGGGATGAGTTACCAGGGTGGCGTGGTGTGGAGTCTGAGTCATTCATGGCATTTCTCCTCCAGGCCTGATGGGATAGGAACTGTGACCGTGGATGAGAAAGAGCGTTTCGAAGAGATCAAGGAGCGGCTCCGTTTGCTTCTGGAGAATCAGATCACGCATTTTAGGTAAAGGCAGAGAGCCCAGGCTGAATGCGAGAGGACTGATTTCCTCCCAGCTCCCTCCTATATGCAGCAAAGCCAAAAGGCAGGTTTTGAATGCATACATGAATTTTGCAAAAGTGACACAGACCTACACAGGGCAGTGAAGCTTGCACTGTAGTGTGTTTGTAATGGAGAGTGATTTCAAATATATAACCTTTACAGGATATTTCAAACCATCTTGCTCCCTTAGGCATGGTAATGCTTTTATTTTTTCTAAAATTGAACAAGAAGAAGAAATGTCCCTTATCCTCTTATTTCTCTGTTCTCTGCTCAGTTACTACCCGCGTATATTCCCTTCTCCCTAGTATTCAGGTGGGCAGGGCTTTCTGCAGGGATGGATTCTGCTCCCTCAAAACGGGGTGAATTGCCCCCAGCACACCAGCCAGGTTGGACAGGTTATGCACGTTTGCATGCAGACGTGTGATGTGCATTCACATGCAGAGTGCCTGTGGGAGCCCCTGGGAGCTGCCACTCGCTGGGATAGTGCCTGGTTCAGACGGTTACCTACAGCCTGATGCATCACTGGGTCTCTGGCTGGACGGAAATGTACCTTGCCAGAGGGGATTTGGGTTGGGTTTTTTTTTCACTTTTGCAGTAAGGTGATATTTAACTCTCTCCTGGGAAATCTAAAAACTCCCCAGGTGCCGCCCAGTTTTAAGAAGCTGCTAGAACAATCAGCTTATTAATTATTATTATTATTGCTGCCTTATTGTCCACACCATCAAACCCTTTTGGAAAGTTACCCTGTAGAAAGACTGCTCATTCCAGGCAGAGGGACTAGGAAATTGCTTGCGCATATTCAGGAAAGCATCTTTATAGCTCTGGAAAGGCTTATTCACATGCAGTGATGTTAACATGATGTGTTTTTTCTAGGTACTGCTTTCCATTTGGCCGTCCAGAAGGTGCACTAAAAGCTACTTTATCGCTGCTGGAACGGGTAAGCGTAAGAGAGTGGTTAAAACTGCCTGTATTCATGTATATTTCCATCTAGAGCTTGAGGAACTGTTGGGTTTCCATAGGACATGTAATTAATGATAGTATTGAATAACGATATTTAATGTTGAAATGTGGGATTTAGGTGGGGTTGTTCTCTCTCCTGCTTCAGCTCAGAGGCAGGTGTAGCCTGGCCACTAAAGGCATCACAGCCTGTGTCTGCTCATAGGTAAGGGTGGAGGATCTTGCTGGCAAGCATCTCTGCCACAGAGCCTTGTAAGCAATGCCTGGCTGCTGTCTGGTGAAATACCCATCTCAAGGCAGACTTGTTTCTCCCAGGTGTCTGAAACCTGCTCACCATTATTCTCCCCATCCCTATTTCAGCCTTCCTGCTGCTCCAGCATCCTTCTCACCTCTCCTAACACTCAGTTTGGCCAAGCCCAGACTTAAAACCAAGTCAGTCAGCAGAGCCAGAGAATGACATAACATTGCCTAGTACTGGGAAAGTCGCAATAGATCTTAATGGCATGCCCTAAAAAAAATCAGAAGTACTGATTTCAGGGCATGCCGTAGGGTATAGCTATAGAAGTGGAATACCACAGCAGGGGTAGGTCCCACATCTCGAGCTGGCCAAGGTGACCTTGTTAGTGGATCCTGCCTATTGTACATATACCCCAAGAGCCATGCAGCACTTGAGCAGGAATGGATGTGTGCGCTGGGCTTGGAGAAAAACAGTTCTGTGTGCCCGATGCCACAACAAATCAGATTTTCTTGTGTCAAGGTTCTGATGAAAGACATAGTTACTCCGGTCCCTCAAGAGGAGGTAAAAACAGTCATCCGTAAATGCTTGGAGCAAGCAGCTCTAGTCAATTATACTCGACTATCAGAGTATGCCAAAATTGAAGGTAAGGCTCTTTCTTTGCGAAATTACAATTTTGTTATGTTTCTAGGAGGCAACTGTGGCTGGGAGCTATTTAAAAGAAGCTCATTTGCTATTTATTCACTTGTCAATAAAACTGATGTGATTCTGAATCTTTTTTTTTTGTGGTGTTGGCTTCGGAAGCAGTTAAGAATGGAAGCTATGCAAAACGTTTCTTTTTATAGAAAAGGGGGAGGAAACAGTTAAAAGGAGCTGTAGCTTTTTGTGTGTATGTGATCGTTAGTGCATTCGGCCAGTGGTGTAGGATTGAGACTCATGTCGTGGTTTTAAAAGCAAATTGAGAAATACTTGGGATGTCATCTTTGCAGCTGAAGGTGTAGTGCAGCTAATTGCTTGTGACAGTGGAGTTCAGGAAACAAGTGAAAAATAAGAAGCTGAAAAACTGTTTAATCTATGCTTAATCATTCGTAGCCAATTTAAAATGTCTTTTTTCTGGGAGTGTTTTGTTCTCATTGCAGTTTGCATAGCAGTCATTGATCAGTGATCCCATACTTGCATCAGATTTCTTTCTTGTCACTCTAAATCTGGCAGAGCTGATATTATTGACCTTTTAAGTTACGGGAGAATAATAACTGGTGACCAGAGACACATGTAGCCATCAAAAAGACATTTTAAAGCTTGCTGGAAGATATGTGTTAGCTGAAGCTCTACAATCCAGTCGTTCTTTACATGTTAATCAGTTTATGTTGGTACCTTGTTGGCTGCTGTTCCTAACTTGAAACTCCTACCCAACTTTATCCGAGTTCCCAATTGCTTAAACCTGTATGTTCCAGATGAATGGTATGTTCTGCTCCAGACTTTGGGTTTCTGTTATGTGTGATGTGAAGCTTTCGCACACCTGAGATTATTGTCGTATGCCTCTAGGACAATATTGAGAGGAGAAAAAATCCCACCCAAAACTCCCTCTGATTTCTTCATTGCTCTTGTTTACATGAAAAATTGGGTTGTTACATGACAAATTGTCCAGGTTCTGTACATGACATGTCCTCTCTTTTTCCATTTTTTTTTCCTGTCTGTTGATGCAAATTGTGTACCAGTGGTAATGAATTCATTGTTATGCATCCAGTGAGAAACACTTAAGAATTGGGCACTAAAAGGATGTTTATCAACTCTTGACTTGGTAATGAGTGACAAAAATAGAGAATGAACGAAGGTTTCATAAGCACTGTATTATCAGGCAATTTATTGAAATACTCAACTTCACAGGCTATTTTAATTGGTGCATTCTGTAAAATGCAATGTTTAAATATACTTGACAAGGCTGGAGAAGGACTGAGAATCAAAAGCAGCTTTTCTGTTTGATGGATGCTTCTAAGCAGGGCTGGCTCCCTTAGGTTCTCTGTGTAAATATCACTAACTCGTTGGTAAGATTTGCTCTCTTCTTTCAGATAAATCTATGCAAAAACAAACTTTATGATCTGTAAGTAAAAATGCATTCATTTCCAAAGTAGAACAGTTAGTGTGTACTTTTCCTTTTGTGCCTCAATTCTTCTTGGTTGTGTTAATTACCTGCCCTCCTTTTTGCACTGTGACTTTTAGGTCTGGGAATACTTTGAAGCAACAAACCTATTTTTTTCCAGCTACCTTTTCAGGGAAATAGTTCATTCCACACTACCTGCTCTCTTCTGCTTTTCTCCTCCTTTATCCGTGATTGGCCACAGCCACTTTTTGATACTGTCTCTATAAAAGTGGTTGTAACACCAATTTCCAAGCATGCTGGGATTGTTAATTCGAACAACCCAACATCCGCCAGCTGCATGCATCAGGTTTTCTCTCATGAGCATAGTCCACAACATGTCCAAATACTTCCTTAGAAGAGCAAATCACAAGTTTTCCTTGGTGAGATGTGTTCCTGCGCACCTTATGTGGCTTTGAAATCTTGCTTTTGAAAGCTGACATTTGAATAGCCACGCATTTAAGAGAGTTTTGTCACGGGTGCAGAACCAAATCGGTGGCAGCAGTGCTTGAGGCTATGCTTATGAAGAAATACCTGTGAAAGCCTTAGATACTGAAGGCTGAAATCCTTAGTATCTTGGAGCCTTAAACCAATGAAATTCTATTTCCCTCTATTCATGATGTTTTGATCATTATATTCTTGCAAGCAGTTAAGAGCAAACCTCCAGAGTCATGGTCACAGCCTCTTTTGTGACTCATGGGCATGCTGAATGGTTAATCCAGTAGATCTCCAATTTTAAGCCTCTTTTTTTTTATTTTTTTTTGCCTTCCTTTTATCCTGTGTGTACCCCAAAATACTCTACGGCTATTTTCCTTTTAACCTGATATAAAGTTTTCCTCTGACCTATAGCCTATAACCTCTTTACCTCTGACCTAAGCCTCTTGCATGCCCAAATCCTCTTTTATAGGGAAAAAGAGAGAAATGTATGAGCATCCTGTCTTCTGCTTGGCCTCTCAAGTGATGGATTTAACCATTCGTGAGTACCTACCACCCTCCTCTCCATGCTGTCCTCGCTCTTTCTGTTTTCATTTCCTCAAGAAAGTCCAGATCCAAACCAACTCACTCTCCTTGCTTCAAGTCTTTTAGCATTGGCTTGTCTGTTGCTTCTGTCTGTGAAAACCCAGTGTGAGAAGTCCAGTCACTTTTTATCAGCCTAAAACAGGTTAGACAATTAACCCATCTGTTTGTGATAAACTCAGATTGTCTGTAAGTTTTTTCAGTTCTTCTTTATGTCCGTGACCTGAATGCATTTTTACTTTGCTTCCGTGTAACCCCAATTTGTGAAGTGCTTGTCACTGGTACACAATCAAAAGGTAGCAGCTAAATGGGGGAGAAGTGAGCTAGAGGTCAGATAAAGGACACTTGGAAAAAAGCCATCCCTTTGCCTGCGTATAAGATCTTTATGGAATCCTGTGTATAAGATTGTATAAGGCTGTCCTTTCTCTGTACATCAGATCTTACATGTCTCCTGTCTGTTAGCTCGCGAGCGGAAGGATGCACTTTACTTGCTCTCCTTTTTTACTTACTCCTTTACACTGAGCTCTGGATGGGACGTCCCAGCCCGATGTCACTTGGAGATCCCCTCTGTGTCCTCAGAGCTCGCCCTCCCTGGTTTTCTATTTGTGCAGCGTTTTCTTTCACCTCCGTGAAAGGAGCTTCTTTTGGTAACCCCATGCTTTGGGGAGGGCGGGGGGTGAGACGGGGCGACTTTTCTTCTTTTCAAATGTCATATATCACGCATAACTGGGGGGCTGTGCGGTCCACTTGCTCATTAATCCTGCATATCTGTTCTTGTTTCTCTCTTTTCTCTCCTTGTTGCTTTCTCTCTTTCATATAGAGAATCAAAAGGATGCAGGTGAACAATTGTATATGCATTATAAATTGCTAGGACTGTTGAGTTATATTGATTTTGTTTTCTTTTCTCATAGCTCCTTAAGACATGTACTCCTTCAGGCTGAAAATGGAGATGCATTTATACTTAAGGAGTTAATTTGTGCTGTCTACATAATCTTCTTTTCCTCCTTCCTTAGAATAGAGTGTAGATTAGAAATACCATGTAGAAATGTAGTATCTTCTCAGGAGTCAGTTTTAGAGGAGAATCTAGCCTTTGTCGAGTGAAAGTTTCTCGTTTTCCAAAAGAACTGGGTGAAAAACTAATGTTGGTGATTTGGCCATCAATCTACCACACCTAACAAGCCCATTTATAACTAAACTAACGTTCATTTTTGGTTTTCACATCTTCTGTTTTATGCCCTGATGGGAGGACTGGGTTTTTAAGTATTCTTTTTTTCCTATTCTTTTGTTAATGTGTAACAAACAATCTGGTGGGACAGAAGTCATGTTTGTCTCTTGTTTCTAACCTGTGCTGACATGTAATGAGGCAAAGGCTCAGCTCAAGTGCCCATCTCTTCAGAAGGGACGGTGGAGCTCTGCAAGCCCCTGTTCTCGTTTCTGTTGTATCCTGGAGTCCTAGTTTGAAAGTCCTTGAAACCTGAACTGTTCATTTCTTTTTGTGAGTAGATTGTTCTGTTTTGTGGAAAAAAAAACAAACAACAAAACAACAAACAAATTTAAAAAGTATGAGGTTGATTTCCGTTGTGCTTGCAAAGGCAAACTGCTTTTAAAGAGCAGTACGAGAGGATGGGCCAGGTTCTCTCCTCAATATAGCTCAAATGATCTAGACCTATTGCATGACAGTAAAATTAATTTTCAATAGCAATAAATATTTATAAGAAGGAGAATAATTTATCCTTATGGCTATGAGAGGTGCAAATAAACAAACAGCAAATGGAACAATCCCAGCTCTTACCATTAACTAACATTAAAGTGAGCACAGGCTGTTGTGCATGAAGCATAATCAATGCACTGAGCATCCCGCTCGCTGACAGCAGCTCGTTGCGTGCTCGTGGTTTAGAAATTCAGAAAGATGTTTCTATGGCCCAGCTCGTTTAAAATAAAACTGCTTCTTCTCAATGCTTGGAGCAAGTGAAAGGACACAGGGAGCTGTGACTCTGCTGCTTTGTGCCTGTAAATCTGTTGTCATACATGAAAGATTTTCAGGCAAGGTCAGCAGGACTCACTTGAAACCAGTTCCTCAGCTTAAGTGGAGTTGAAAAAGTGACTGGGCTTTGACCTGACTTGTTATTTGTTTTGCCAGAAGCAAGAATAAAAATAAGATGCTGAAAACAACTTCTTTTTAAACACACAAATGTCATCCTTTGATGTCCTTTCTCCTGAAAAGTATATAGTCTCTTGTCTCGCTTTAAAACCATTAAATAGAACACTAAACAAAACTCTATGCTAAAACAATTAAAGAAGAATGATTTGCTTTAATTATTAACCAGACAAACTACTAACACTCAGATTAATAAGTGCAGCCTTTTAATAAGTGTTCACCTGCTTATTTACATAAATCAGGAATCCATTGTTTCATTAGAAAAGAGTCACTTCTGCATCCCTTGCGCATGGGATTTTTGAAGTGTGCTGCACTGTGTTGGGGTGCTGTGGCACTGAGGGCTCCCATGAAAACAAGTGCCACTTTGCACTGTGGGAGTTGGGTACAGGCAGCTTTGGAGGTGGTGCCAGCCAGGGCAATGGTTTGTCAGTTTGACCATTGATTTAGTTTAGCATAAGACTTCTTTAGTTTTCAGACCACGTATTTCTCATACTGTGTTTTAGTTTTGGTTTCTGTAAGACAGGCTTCTCGTGGTACTGCTGAGGTGATGCACAGAGGTGAGAAATAGAGATGTGGGGTTGGAGGATGGTCTCACCTCGGTGCTTAGTGCTGGGCGGTAGAGCAGTGAGGCACAGACTGCAAGTTGGAAAGTAACTGGAGAGCAGAGGGACCTACTGAAGCTCTGTTGCTCTGTTTACCAAGGGAAATCAGCTACTCTGGGTCTATCCAAAAATAACCGGTTTTTTGCTTGTCCAGCAGCCTCCCCATCCCCTGTTTGGGAAAGCAGGGCTCTGGAGGCACAGCATCTCACCATGCTACATCCCTGGCATGCTCTGTCCTCCTCGGATCAGTCCCTCCCAGCCAAGCTGGTGGGGAAGCCTGACTTCCCTCGAAAACACACCCAGCAGTGATTCCAGGGTATGTGGGAAGCTGAAACCTAGTCAGTGCAGGGGTCAGTGCTGCCACAGAGCAGCAAGAGGCAGCCACGGTGCCTGTGCAGAGGCAGACATCTCTCAGGTGTTTACGTCAGGCTGGAAACCTTGGCTGGCACCAGCGATGGAGCATCTTTCACATAGCACTCGCCCAGCAGGCATGGAAAGCATCCTCAGCTGAGGAGGCAGGTGCAGAGGAGGTTGGTTTTTTACTAGAGCAATACAGCAGGCTGTTGACAAGCAGACCAGTATTTTTCAAGGCGTTCGTACTGGCCCTTGTCACAGCCTCCATGCTCACTTTATGTCACTTCACTACTTCTGGATCTGAGCCTCAGAAGCCCTATGCACATATCCATAAATCTTAGCGTGTGTGCTGAAGGGTTAGGAGCTGAGCTGCCTGTTGATTAACCTGGTCCAAGACAAGGAGAGGTCCCACGTGATTTGTCAGCCCAGCCACCACTGGGCAATTGCTTCCAGCACTTGTGATAACCCCCAATGCTTAAACAGAAAGTGAAATTACATTCCTCAGATAAACATGGATGCAAAAAGGATGAAAACATCAGGAGTGGAGACTGAAGTCATTAACAAGTCTTACACTTTAAATCAGACATGACAACAACCTATATTTCTGTGCTGCTGATCTGCTGCTTTATTTGTCTCATTCCTTGAAGTGCCATTCGGTTGTGTTTAACAAAGAGTCATTATGCAGCTTTTGAGATTTCCTCTTGCCCTTTCCAAGGCAGTGTTTAAAACAGCATCAAAGTTATTACAAGAGCTTCAGAAAACACAAAGATCTGCATTGTGTCGATATCTTTCCTTAAGTCTCTTACCAACTGCAGAGCAATTTGCTGCCTGAGGCATGAGGCACAATTCAGATATGCAAAAATTCTTCACTAGTTTGAATAATCAACAGAAAGTCAGGAGATCAGTTCTCTTTTCGGTATGTTGGGGTTTGAGAGCTGAATTAGTCTTTTTGTGAGTTGAAAAAAAAAGAATTCTATTAATTTTCCTTGCGTTTAAGGCAACGCATCTTAATTTGAAAGAAATAATATCAATGAAATCCCTTTCAGGTACACACAAATTCAGTTCACAAATATAGTAAAAGGCTGCTTTGCCTCATCCTCAGGCTAAGTCCATTACTCTTTATAGTTACCTTGAGAACGGCAGCTGTTTTTATTGTTTTCATGATTGCCTCACAAATGAGCACACACATAACGCTTATGTACCAAAGCCTTTGGCAGGGGTTGTATATTTTTAATTATTATAAAGAAATCATTGAGTCAATGGTTATGCTTTAAAAAATACGAGAAGTCAGTAATACTCTTCTGCTATTGCAAGTGTAATTCTCACTGATGCTGGTGCATTAGTAGCTCATCTAGCACAAATCACGGTGCTGAGTGAGAAATACGTAGTTTGAAGATCTTCCGGTCCATAAATACACACAATGAACTGTATGCAATATAAATACTCGAAGTAGCGCAGATTCTTAATATGCCTGTTATAATAATTGCAGGCTAAAGCTTATTGTAAGCACAACCCCATAATTTGCCCAGTAATTCAAGTTTCTGCGTGTGTATTTTATGTGCAAGTATCATGCAGAAGCTTAAAAACCTTTAGCAGAAGTTTGTCCAGGAAGGCACTTTGTCAGGTTGTTAGGAAGCAAGAAGCTGCTCCTGCTCTCAATGCTGGAGGTGTTTAAATCTTATTTATTTGACACATGTAAGCAGCAAATGCAAGAACATTTCTGATGCTAAACTGGCTGTGGTGAGGCATTAGAGAGGAAAAGAACAGGGAAGAAAGAAAAGCCAAAGTGAAACAAAACCTGCCACGCGCACTGCAGCTGATCTCTGGCAAGTGCCGTAAAACCAGCCTTACACTTCTCCTTTGAGCATGAGCCCAGACACCCCATGAGAAAGACTTCGCATATCCCCGAGACCTGGACCCAGACCCACACATCAACTCCACTGCCTATGGGGTGTTGCAGTCACAGCCCCATTTCTATTTGAATTTATAGAGGAAATTAATCACTTTCTTAGGCAGACCTTATTTCTTGCAATAAAGAGACAACAAAGAAAATGTGGGTTGGGGCTTCACAAGGCCTTCAGTGCCCATAGGAAGGAACAGACCTTTTCTTCCCCTCTCCTTCAGCTCCAGGTGGTTTTGCAGCCATCGTGCAAGAGCCCTGGATTTGGGTCTAAGATATTTAAATGAATAAAAGAGCTGAATGTTTGTGCAGATTGGGCCAGATAAGATTTACATCAAGAGTTTGTTGCTTAACCTGCTGTAATCCCTTGTGGAAGCTTGTGATCAAGCACCGGTGGCAGTAGGGAGATGCCAGAAGCAGGATAATGCGCTGGGGGGGGATCTCTCACAGGCCTCCCAGAGAAGCAGAAAGCCACCCCGGGGCACTGTGCTGACAACTGCACAGCGGGAGCCTCCTCCAAGCTGTTCTGTACATGCTGCACTAGCAATTCATGAAGTCCCGGTGCTGCTGCATCTCTTCCCTTTTTCCTCCTCTTCCTTCTCTGTTAATGACTTTTCCCTAGGACAAAAAAAAAACACTTGCACAAGTCCAGCCTGTTCTACACGATGGGGTCTGGATGTCTATGAAGTCTCGGGTCTATTTTTTGATGGGCTGGGGAGGCAGGAGCTGGACTTCACATTTAAGGGTCACAGCACTGAGAGGTGCAGTGGGATGAAGTTCTGGGGTGTGATTTTACCCTGCCTTTGATGCTATCTCTCATTGACACTCAATGGACTCCCTGGATGTCCAGGGTTCCCACCCTGCAGTCAGATGTGGGTGGGAGGAGATGTGTAATCTCCTCTCCCCATGGTCCCTTCCCATACAGGGACCTCAGCACAAACTGCTTTCCATAGTGATGGGCAGGAATATATTCTCTCTACTTCTACATGTTGAGCTCAGGAGCCACCAGTGAGTAGCCAAATTAAACTCTTGCGTATGTTTTAAATTAGAGTGAAAGTCACTAGGCCAGTGCCCCAAAAAAGCAATTATCTTTGTCACTTGAGGCTGAGAGGTTTGTTTCTGGGGACAAAGCCACCCTTGGTAAACACTGAACAAGAATCAGGATAACTCCAGGGATGAACAAATAGATTTGCTTTTCCTCTTACCAGAAATCAGCAACAACAATAAGAAAAAAGCTAAAAACCAATAGCTTGAATCTGATAGTCTGAATTAAACCACTATACAGCTTAAAAGACAAAATAAAAGAGTGTGCGTGTGTGCGCGCGTGTGCATGTATGCGTTGTATGTGTGTTTATGCATGTGTGTATATCTATCTCTGTGTATGGAAAGGGGAACCAGCCTAACTCATACTCTTTAACGGTTTACTCGAATATTCTTTATTATACTTTGATAAGTATTGTAATTCTGTGAGAATTAAAAGCAATCAGAAATCTACTTTGCAGAAGCCAACCGATTTCTTTTTTACCCACTGGAAAATGCAAGCAAAATGGCAAGGACTTTTGGCAATAGAATGTCCAGATAAATATGCCAGATTCCTTGCAAATGGCATGATTAAAAATAGTCACAATGCTGCTAAAAACTGTTATTAAATGGAATAGAAACTATTGTGTTAATATATTCACAGCCTATAATTTATTCTCTGAGTGTATGTAAAAGGAAAGGCTATTTTCTTTGAATTTTTCCTATGCTGATATTGTAAACTATATGACAGATGGGTCAAGTCCTGATTGCAGTATTCTAACATTTGGAATAGCAAGTAACATATTTGATAGAGCTGGCAAGTTTTTATATATGATTCAACCCAGAATATAAAAGCCACTAGAATTCCAAGTTGAAAATAATTAAATGAGCTGGAAACGATCAGGAACCACACATTTTTAAGTGACAGATTTTTTTACATGTTTAAATTGCACAAGAATATTTTATAGCTGCCTTTAACCAACAGTGACGTTTAATTCTAAAATGTGTAATTGATATTTGCAAAGCAATTAATTCCTGTGGCTCATTATTCTATTGCTAAATGTACCTAAGCATTGGGGCGCTGACTTCAAGTCATCTTTTTTAGTACACCTTCTCTGGATTTCAGAGTTTTGAGGGAATTAACCTATTTCAGTTTCCTTCCATGGCTGCATGACGTGCAGTTTCATACTTGCATTGAATTTTTAGCTTTCTGATTGCACAGTCTTGTAGGATGTTCGAATCTGCTGACTTCTAGAATGTGTGTTGTCAAATGGTGTCATTACCGTGTAACATTTCAAGTACCGATAAGCAAAAACCCAGCAGCTTATGCCATTTGTACTTGATCATTTCTGCTTATGTTCCTTTTGAAGTTTCCATCTTTTTGTCACTGTTTATGAAGTCATTTGTCTCTTTACTTTTGGTGTCTCTCTCCGTCATGCCCAAGCAGCCCGTCCGTCCAAGCCTAAGCCACCGGCTGGGCCACCATCATCTCCTCAAACGCAGACTAACATGATAAATCATATGCTCAAAGGCATGGCCAAACAGCCGCCAAGTACTGTAATAGTCTTCCTTCCTTTTATTCAGTGGTTTTCTAGTCTAGCGATTGCTTGTGTAGCAGTAGAAAGCTAGTTCTCATGTGCAGCTTTATACCAAATACCTAGCGTGATGTGGTAGGTTTCAGAGATTTAGAGGTAGCATTTATTTCAAAATGTCCACATTTTTTTGTCTAGCAATGTCTGACATATGCAACATTTTCAAATATCAACGTCAGCACAAAATAACATTGTTGTTGCATAACATTTTGCATGGAAACTATAAATATGTATGAGCTTTACATGATGTTGGATGAAATGTTTGATAAGTATATCGTATACGTTTCATGTAACTGTCAGTGCTCCAGCTATCTTAGCAGAATATTCTGATGTATAGTAACTTAACCAGGGAAATATTTAAAATAAGAAGAAAAAAAATTAAGATTGACATCTGCTGGCTGCCAAAGTTGTATAAGCATCAATATTTTCTTTAAAGACAGCATCTCTGAGCAGTTGTTCTTATTAACACTTTTGTCTTTTAGTTGTATTTGAGAGCAGATCAGCGTTGCAAATGAGAATGGGCCTGATGCTGCTCTGATCAATGGAAAAGCTTCCCCTTGGCTTCAGAGGTGCAGAAACAGCCAGAGCTTAATAAGGAGTGTGTCTTTGGACTCATTCTGCAAAAGGAAGCCTGTACTGGCTTCTTGTAGCCAGTGAGGTGCTGGATTGGATAGGAGAAAGAATGAGGAGTTAACCAGCAGTTCTCCAATTGCAGTATTTGCCCGATTAAGTATATTAAGGGGAACCTGGGTGGTTTTGTTTCTTTCTTTGTTTGTTTCCAGTGATACAAGAAACAAAAGTAAAACCAGAGAAGAAACCCCCAAGGCCCATATCTGTGGCATAAACCACGGTGCATCTCTCAACCAAGCTGGGCACCTGCAATGCCAGAGGTCCTCAAAAAAAACAGCCCGTGTACCCCTTGCACCCAAATGTTACCATTCTGAAAACTATGGGTTTCCATTTCATGGGAAATCTGTTACCTGAACAGGTAGTCAGGGAAAACTTGGGTCAGGCAAGATTTTGAGGGGGACAATTAAGTCCTCAAAGCGCACTGATGCTTCAGCAGGGCAGGGATTTTTCCCTGGGTGACCCAGCAGAGCAGAGCAAAACAGCAGTGTGTGCAGAAGGCTGGAGTTGAGATGCCCAGCCAGCAGTCAGCATGACCCACACTGCTGGCTTAGCTGGGCCTCTTTGGAAATCCCAGGGTGGTTGCTAGTAACGACGCTACAGTGCATGCACTGCTAGCATTTTGCTGTGCTGTGGACATGCACTCTGCCAATTTCAGATTTATTTGGCTATTTGGGTTATGCTACCCATTTATGAATTTTCTAGCTTCAATATTGTGGAAATGCCAAAATATACATCCATGCAGAGGTATTAATTGGCTGGTGTAGCTACCAAAGTGTGATGCTGTTCTTCACCCTAGCTGTGCTAGTGGTGGGATTGGCACCAGATTATTAATCAGAGGGACAGATGTGTAGTTAACTTGATGACATACTACAGCATGGGTGCATCCCAGGGAGCAGATCTTCTGCTCCACTTCTCCTCAGGGTAGTCATCACAGGGAGAGTTTGGACACCTCATGGAAGTGAGACATGGTGAGCTCACAGAAACCTCCTCGCTTGCACTCAGCCAGGTCTGCAGAAGCTGTCGTTCAGTGGAAATGTGATTTTCTCTATATTATTTGAGTCAGACTGTTAGCACCTCAGATGTTTAATGTACTGTTAATAACATAAATTACCTGGAAGACTGTAATTAGATTATTTTTTAAAGTCTTCAGAGAATGCTGCAAAATAGTTCAACGTAACTAAAGACCAAGCTCCAGGATTTAAACTCTGATTTGTTTGCGGGGTTTTTGCTGTAAAGTTGCATCTCTTTTCCCATATGAATCTTACCTATGAACTCCTAGTGGGATTTAGCACTTTCCACTCCCTCCAGCATGCATAACTCCTTGACCCTTGTAGAGTTAAATCCTGGAGCAAGGCAGGCCTGCAATCTTTGCTTTCAGTAGCAGGTGACATTTGAATTTCTCAAGTCTGGCAATTCATTAAAAGGACAGATTTGTTTGAATTGATCCTCTGAAAAGACTTTTAAAATCATATAGATGTAATTTCTGTAATAGCATCATCTACACTGAAGGATATATATTGTTCGTGTATTAGTGGCCAGATGCTGTCTTTAGGGAATGCGATGTTCTTATTTGAGCTAATAAAGTGCCACCATCTCACCATAAAGTGAACTCTGACAGTATTGTGAAATTTGGAGCTGGAGCACTGCATTTTCATAGTATAATAACGAATGTGGCTTTCTGGTTTGCTCAGTACTAATTATATAAGCATTTAACATATGCATGAAAAGATCTTTAAAGCTATAGAATATTGTGGGATTATATTTATTCTTTTTTTAAAAAAAACTCTAAAATAACTTTACTGTACGTCTAGCTTTTCTTTCTACCTCCCTTTTAATTCGAGTTCTTGTACTACAGAGAATGTAGGCCGGTTAGTCACACCAGCTAAAAAGTTAGAAGATACAATACGTCTGGCAGAATTGGTAATTGAAGTCCTACAGCAAAACGAAGAACACCATGCGGAGGTGAGCAGCGGTGCCCTGCGAGGTCGTGTTCCCCCTCGGGTCTGCAGGGGGCTCCAGCGGCTCGCAGGGAGCTTTGCATATCTGTGTGATGTCTTCCCAACTGGTGCTGGGTTATGCTCTTGAAAAGCCAAAAGTATTCTTAAGTAATGGTGCTCGAGCGCGATGCAGGCAAAGTGACAGGTCAGGAGGATGGCTCTTGCAGAGGGGAGGGAGGGCTGAAGGAGGAACGAATTCGGTTCTGCTCTTTGTGTCAGTCTGCAGCCTTTCATACAGCGCCAGCAGGAGACGGATATGGCCAAATATACTCACCACCAACTACATACAGGAGCAAGCCTGTCCGTTTTTCCAAAAGGTCGTATTTCCAAGTAATGCCCTTGTATTTGTGCCTCCAGACAGCATTAGCGGGGTCCCTGCAGCAGCTTACGGCTCCTGCTGTCCAAAGCTGGAGCAAGGAAAACCACCACAAAACAAAACAGTTCTTTTTTGTCCCTTTACGAGCATTCAGGTTGTTTCCAGGGCTTCCCCTGGGCTCCTGCAGTATGTGACTAACTCACCTGGTTTCTTGTTGGCCTCTTCTGCCTTGGCTTATTGGGAATACCTCAATTACTAGTCACGGAGGTTAGGATGGATTATTCTGTTACTCATTATTTGGGTTATCTAAGGCCTTATGCAACTACTCTTTACTCTTCAAAGCACTTTAACAGAAAGATTCCTGTTTTAAACCCACTGAAACCATGTCATAGTCAAATATAGACCAGAAAATCTTGAGGCTTGATCCTGGAAACACTTGACCCCACAGGCAGCTGACATTGCTGGCTGTAGTCCCGTTCTCATCACGTTGGGATATTTCTGCCCGAGCAAGTGACGTTGTGTACCCATGTAAGTATTTGCAGGATTCAGCCCTGAGTTCTCTCTAAATCTGGTGCTCTTGGATGCATATTGAAAAGTTGATAGTTTTAACATTCAGAGTGAACAGTTATTGTTTATGACTGTAGGTAATGTAACACTCATTCACTATTTTCTCTTTTCCTTCCCATTGATATATATATATATACTCACTATATTTTGCATTAAGAGCATTTGATAAATAATTTCAAAATCACCTAAAAATCATTCCAGTGTATATTAAATTTGCAGTATAATTTAACTTATTGATAATACACAACAATCCACAACACCCAACTAATGCTTGATTGCATATTTAAATTTCCTCCCTGTTTTTCTACTGTTCATTCAATCTTGGATGATCCTGGCAGGGGAAAGAGGTATGTGACTAAACCGAATGAAACGAGTCACTCCTGTCATATTTCGTGCATGCCCTCTCAGTGCCATGTTTTCCTACTGGGATTTTACCCGGGTTGCCCTCGCTTCCGTAACTTTGACCGAGGAATGTAACAGCAACTTCGAGTCGGCTGCTTGCGGAGCTGGTAGCCCGACACAGGAGGGTAAATGTGGCATAGCAGTCCATGCATGTAGCAATGGGTATATTTTACGAGCGCTGCAGTTACATCCCAACACAACCCTACCTGCCTGGACTCTCTCCTCAGCCTGTTGTTACCTCTGTCGTTTTGCATTCACCCAACCTCTAGTACACTGTGGTGGAGGTGGACTAAATACTACATGAGTGCCTAGAATGGTAGTGGTCTTCCTCTGGTTTTGTCTGTATGTGCCTTGTACTGGATATACAGTATTTATATGTAGAGAGAGAATATACGGGGTGAAGAGTGAAATAAACTTCATCTTTACAAAAGCTCAGGAATGTTCAAGAGCTTGCAGCTGAAATATGACAACCTGTCCAAGGATAACGAGTGTTTTATTCCGCTCCTCACCAGCACAGGCTGGATGTACAACCAGCCAGGAAGGAGCTGCTTTTAAATCACGGGTTATTTAGGAAATAGCAGACTTGTGAAGGAAGCAGGTACAGGGCCGGTCGCGTTCAGCCAGCCACGTCACCAAGATCCTCACCAGGAGGAAGACTCAGAACTGTTCTCCAGCATCTTTTGTGTCACAGGGATTTGATTAGAGACAGAAGGCTAATGCCAACACGGATAGGAGGCATGCCGGTCCCTTGTTCTGAATGGTGACCTGGGTGAAATTCATCTCTCTCCAGAAGCCCGATACGCTGTCGGTATGTTATTGAATCCCTGTCCTGAGCGTATCTGTGGCATTTCATCAGGGTGCAGGCAGCTGGCCAGCTCTCTGCACACTTTGAATTGCTCCCAAAGGAAGAGAGAGAAGAGGCTGGGTGGTTTATCACTCATTTTTGTTATGCATTGTAGCCACATCGTGCTCTCACTGTGCAGTGAGAACTGCTGAGATGGTGCACTGAGGTGTTGGGTTTTCCCCAAATTATTCCTGGTGATCTTTTTTTCGACGTGTTGTCTGTTCACCTGGAGAAGGTTCAACCTGCAAGGTCCAACTCTGTGGTCTACTCTGGGTGTTCAGCAGAAAACTAATTTGCAGTGCTTACTAAAGAAATGCCTTCCTTTACTGAAATCAGGCAGTTTTTGCAGTTAAAATGTGCCTTTTTTTCCCCACATGCACATCCAGGTAGATGATATAAGAGATATGATGAGAACCCAGAAAATAATACTCAGAGCACAGAAGACATTCGAAACCCATTACAAAGTACCATGTCAATCAGTTAGGTTTGTCTTACCCATTAGAAGGAAGCAAACCAGCGCAGGCAGAAACGCAGCAGAAACCGTGTGCCTATGTCTGTAATCTGTGAGAGCGAGAGGTCTCTGTCATTGTGTCATCTCTCCCATCAGATGTCTCCTAGTTCCCTTTCTCTCCCTCTGGATGACTGATGACAAATGCCAGAGACAATGCCATTCACCTATTTTTAAACGTGTGTTTTCTCTCTCTATGTATACGTATGTGTATATGTATATATGTATTTTAACTTCTTGAGGTCATACATATATACATGTGTATCCATGTGTAAAATATACAATAATAGGTGTGTTTGGCTAGAAAGCACACTTTTTACCCCTCCTTCACACTGTGTTTTAAACAAAGCAGGTAAGTAGATGGTAAATAAATGAAACGTTACCATCTTGAAGGAGGTTTTTCAAATATGGTGTTACCTGAGCAAGAAGGTCCTGTTCACTGAGAATAGGCAGGAGAAGGTTGAGGATCCTGAAATAAATTAAGTACCTACAGAGCTAAAATTTGACTTTTGCAGCAAAAAGGAAAGTGTGACTGGTTTGGGCATATTTTTTTTTCTCCATAAATGATCACATGTTTTTCTTCATAAGTTCTTTTAAAAATAGCTTTCTTTTTCCTTTTGCATGGAAGCAGGTTTTTACTGCAGGACTCTGGAATTTTATGTTGATATTTGTTGCAGAAAATGTTTTTTTCCCCTCCCAAAAGATGCTGGCGGCCATTGGTCCTTCATAGAGACCACTCTTTGCCCATAGACTTGTGGGCAGTCTTTGATGGGGTGACAGCATGGTGGGCTCTTGGCAGGCAGAGGCACAGCCAGAGAAACCACCTCAAAGCAAGGACAGCTCCGGCATCCTCCTTCAAAACCAGATGAGCACTGATGATTTAAGAAGACCCTCCACAGCCCCATTGCTCGACATCCACTCATTTCCCACCTGCACTTTGGGGAAATGGTTTGAGCAGGCATCAGGAGCAGATGTGGGTCTTGATGTTTTGGTTCCTGGATGGTTTCTCAGCAGTTTGATGCCTCCAAGTGCCATGTTCCTAGGCACCCGTCCATGCACTTGGTTGGACACCAGCACCAAACGTGTGAGGAAGAGCTGAAGAGCATCACAACTCATGCTTAGCCATCCATGCTCCCTGACTCTACAAACACCCAGAGCCACCATCACCATTGCCTCCGAGTTTTGCAAGCACCACAGGGCAGGAGTTGCTGCAGTATTAACAGGCTTCCTCAGAATCAGGTTCCTCCATGTGCATGGGGCTGGAGACAGTTTACAGATGAAGGAGCCCAGCGTAGCCACCTTGTCCCCGTGCCATGACCACAGGGACACCATAACCTGCTGGTGTTGCTGCTCTGGGCATGGCATTTGCCCAGCCTGCCCCAGGGCATGCTGAAGTTGCGCCTTCATGGCACAGCCCATCTCATCTACCTCTTCACCTCCATGGAAGGACGAGCCCAATATCTAAATTATTTGGGCATTAACCAGTTATTTTGTTATTTTATGTCTTGGATATGCTCTGGGCACATAATGCCCAGTGCCACATCCAATCTATCCATGTCTTCACACCAGTTTTATATCAACTCGTGGAATAACAGCAGGGCAATGTCAGTCTGCTTTATGTTTTAAGGGAATGAAGGAGTGGAAATATCTGCAAAGACCCCTGCCAATATCAGCTGAAAAGTCAGGCCAAATTAGGAAGAATTAAAGGGTTCCATGGCAGTAGCCTAGTTTTTGGGCACTTCTCCCTCTCCATGGCCAAATGCACCAGCAGCTGGATTTATACTCTGCACATCAGTGCCGTTCATCAGAATCAAAGCTGACCCCTGAGAAAGTGGAAGTCCATTCTGCTTATTCGTGTCTGCTGAAATCTGCAAAAAATCCCCGTTCCTGACTGGCAATTCCTCTTTGACCTCATTCACCTATTCCCAGTCTTTTCCATTTTCTCTCCAGTGTTGTGCCTATGCTAGAGGTTTCTGTTTCTTGCAAAGTGCTGGAAAGCTGATTCTTAGATCCTTTAAGTCACTGAGTAATTTCCTATCACTCCAAAATGACAGCACATGGTCCTACCGACAGCACTTCTCATATTGCATGTTCCCAGCCAGAAGTGATTACTAAACACGCATGCATGCGTTCGCAGCATTCACATCTGAGCCATGTATGATGTGAATGTCAACGTCAGAGAGCCCATACAGCGAATTTGAAGGACCCCTGTGCATGAGAATGAGTTACTTCACTGATATTTTTTGGTTTTCAAGTTTAGATCTATTTTTTTCTGCCTCTGTGAAATTACAGGCTTGCAGTAGATATTTTTTTGTTTTATCTTGGCATGTTGATAATAGAGCTTTGTAATTGGTTTCCTAATCAGTAGCATTATGAAGGTGGCAGTATGTTTCTATGGGTGTGTAGAGCTAACCATGTAAAATGAACAGTGCTGCAAAAACTCCTACTGGTGATGTTTGAAGTATCTCTTAAAGGAGAGTGTGAGTGATTTAGGGCAGATTTTAATGTCTTAGGTATCTAGCTGTTAAAGATAAATGGAAGTAGTGAATCCAAATAAAATTTGAACTGTTGAAAAACACAGCAGAAAACCCACAAGCATGGTGAAGAAACTCCCAAATTTCTGTACTTTCAAATAAGAATTACTTGATTTTTTTCCTGATAATTAACATAAAGATGAACAAAAGTCATTTATTGTAAATTGAACAGGCAAAACCTCCTCTGCCACATTATAGTGGCATGCCTTTACAGTGGAGCTCTAAATAGATCCTCTACAAGAAACCTTCATATTAAAATAGCAGTGCCTAATTGCTGTGATTAGCAATGTCTGTGCAGGCTAGCACATTAAAGCACTGTTCTCTTTACAATAAAGGTAGTTTCCCTGGGATTTTTGGTGAGATATGTGGCCTAATGTCTTTTTCTGTGCTTTATTAAAAGTAACATTCTTCTTTATTACCTTTTTCTACCAACTCTGAAGGCCTTTGCTTGGTGGTCAGACCTAATGGTTGAGCACGCGGAGACCTTCCTGTCACTGTTTGCAGTGGATATGGATGCTGCGTTAGAGGTGCAACCCCCAGACACCTGGGACAGCTTTCCGCTCTTTCAGCTCCTAAACGATTCCCTCCGTAGTGACTGTATGTATTGCATTGTATTTTGGTCATTTCTTTTTCAGTGGGCTGCTCAGGTTACTGATAATACTTTCAGCCTCTCCGTACTGCAAGGAGGACTGAGATGGGTAGAGGTTTACTGTACATATTCTTTTAGCACCAGCTTGATTTTGTTCCATTCTCATTAGAAAAAAGCACACAGACACCCCTTAAATGCCTCAGTCAAAGGTGAGAAGTTGAACTTTTATTTTGCTTCATCTTCTCAAGTCAAGGTAATGGCTGCCTGATAAGCAGGGAATTAAGTACTCTCTCACTGTCATTAAATGTGTGTAGCGTTTTATATGTGTGTACTGCATTTATTTAACATGGAGTAAAACAGTCCCTGCTTTAAAAGATTTTATTGAAGGGAGGAAAGTATTACAGTAAATAGACACAGGAGCAGTTCAGGAGAGTAGTGCTTTGTGAAATAAGGCTCTTCTCCAAAGCAGAGGCTCTTTTCCAAAGCACATGTGCCCATGCCTTTAAAAGCTGTGAGGATTTGGCACTTTCCAGCTGGTCCAACCATTCCCCAGGGAGCTGGTGGCAGAATTGGCATTGCCATCAGTTAGATCCCAGACCAGTGTCCAATCAGCTTTCTAAGACCACATGAAAAAGGCAGGGACTGATCCTCAGAGAGCATCATGTTAGTGAGTAACCGAAGAAGAAATGATTCTCCTACCTGCTAAAGCCAGAATGTTTGCCATGCTGTTTTTCTTACATCCATTTTATTCACAGGAAGTAATACTATATATGTAAGTTTGCCATTAATGGAAAAGAAGGTTTGTTGTCTGTTCATTTGTTTGGAGTAAGAAGCCATTCCTGCCGTCTTTGTCATGAGCACTGGTGCCTGATGCCGGCTCCTGTTATGTTCTTGAAGTTTCTTCCTGTTTGCTGACAAATTCGTTGTGTAATGAAGTGCCACACTGTGGTTTCTTACAGAGGTTTTAGTAACAGTAGTGTCTTACTATACTTTTATTTATCTATTCTAGATAATTTGTGCAATGGAAAATTCCACAAACACCTCCAAGACCTGTTTGCTCCACTTGTTGTTAGATATGTCGATCTGATGGAGTCCTCAATTGCACAGTCAATTCACAGGGGCTTTGAGCGGGAGTCATGGGAGCCAGTAAAGTAAGGAAACCTCCTTTGATACAATTGGAATTTGGGTGCAAATGGATGGAGATTCATACAGAGATGAATTAGCAAACATTAAACTGGACATGTAGACAGTGCTGTAGATTTTTTTAGTTTAATGCTAAAAATAGAAGGCCTGATCTCTTCAGGGTTTTCAAGTTAAAGAGGGAAATGGTATTGGCTTTTTGAAATGCATTGCTCAGTTTGAACCATGTGCCTTTGGACAGGGAAGCATGAAAATGTAAAAGCCTTCTTAGCTGGCGTGGCTTTTTGGATCCCGTTCCAAAGGGCCTTTTCCAATGCTGCTTTTGAATTCAAATAGCTCCTTTTCAGAACAAAACCTCCTTGCTTCACTGTGTTCAGTCCAGCCCTATAACCTGTGTGAGTCATTGCTGTACTTATTCTTCTCAACATTCGTTTTTTCCACCCACCCCATGGAGGGTAGTGCAGCATTGTGCTTCTCACATCAGCCCCATGGCTGATGGCTGCACGTATCCCATATCCCAGGACAGTTCTGCCAGGTCCCAGCTCACTTGCCTGTAGGATTAGGCATGCAGAAACCATAGTGTGACATGGGCGAGATGATCCAAGCAGAATCAGTTACTACATTTGGAGAACTAGGAATTTACCAGCAAGAAACCAGCAGCCTGAGAGAAACCCAAATTGAACTCAAGAGCTGGTGAATAATAAAACTGTGGCGTGTGCTTTGTATTACTGTTGTTATTTCACGGGTTTTGAAACATTGCTGAACCCTGTCATACTTGCTCTTAAAAGCCAAGTCAGATCCATGAGGGAAAAGGACTGACTTCTCCTTCTACTAGAGGTATTAAAAGGGAAAGATCAACCTTTTGCAAACAGCATGAGTCTGGTGGTGCCTCAGACAAGGGATTGGAACCGGGCGACCTCTGGAGAGACTGTTTTCCTTGCTTTTTGGGGGTTTCTCTAGGCAAAGTTAAGTGGCACTGTACTCTCAGAGGTTGCTGCATAAAAGAACGTGTGGTCTTTCAGGGCTTTTCACACCAAATATGTTCCGTTTACAAGGAAAAGAGATTTTGTTCAGCAGCCAGCCTCCCATATGCAACCTGGAGTCTGAGTACCCAGGTTTTTTCTTTTCTTTCTTGTGCATCCTCAGCATCCGTAAGGATTCTGCCTGCCAAATCTCAGGCTTTTTCTTGACACCTGATCATCCCCTCTGTTTTGAGTGGGGTTAAGTGGCTGGCATTCAGGAGCCTCTCTCACTTTCCATTTGCTGTCTTTGGCCTGCAGGCTAACAGGATTAAAAATCCTAAAAAATCTTGTTTCAAATAAGCAGATGTGACCCAGAAAACATACAAGAAATAGATCTTTCGAGTAGGAGAATGCCATTTTTACAGCCACTCCTTCAAGCTGAATTGCACTTCGAAGTTAGCATTAACTTTAGTTTCAGAGCTCTGCTTCAGTAACGAATATGTTTGTATTAACTTGTCTCTTATGAAACAGAGGGAGTTAACTCTAGGTATGTGTCTATCTCCATCAAACAGTCAATAAGCAATTCCTTCTGCTTTTTTCTTTTGTCAGATGCTGACGTCAATTTGGCTTTTAATGACTTCAGTGGCTTAACTATAGATGTCTATAGGCTCTTGGCTGTGGTATTTGCCTGTCAAAATGCCTTGTCCCTGGGCATGCCATTATCTTTAATTTTCAAGTTATCTTTGATAGTTATCAAAGATCTTTTCTTCATTCTCTTGCAATGGTTATTCCCTTCTGGAGTTCCAATCACAGAGTGCTTTGAGCATCGCATTTTCAAGCCGAAGCCCCGGTTGGACTATCTGTCTTACAGACTTAGGTATTTAAAAGATTTCTTCCAGCAGGAAAGTGGGTGCTTTTCACAGAAGCCTGTGTCTATCTGGTGAAAATATGTACTCAGGGGTTTTTTTCACTACCTGGTGCTTTGTTCTTGTGCCTTGCACACACAAATGTGAGCTGCAAATGCTAGCTTAAGGTGATGTGAGTAGGTGAAGGAAGGCACCAGTGAATGCACAGAGGGTGGCACATACAGGAGTGTGAGGGCGAAGAGGGGTGTCATTCCTAGGATCTTGTGACACTTTTGATGGGCTGCTCAGAACTAAATGTGAAGGCATCTTCATCTTTTGCCTCCTGGGCAGACCACCTGCTCCTTTTAGACTGATAGACAGTGAACTTGCAGAAGAACTCAGATCAGAGACTGACTTTGTTTGATGTACTCCTGCATCTACTGCCTTCTCCCCTACATATCCATACTGCCGCACAGTTGAATTTCTGACCATATATTCTCAATTAGTTTGGACCAGCCAATTCCCGTCCAAGTCATGGACTTCCATTGCCACCTCTCCAGCAGAGCTTTTTGGGAATTCGAAAACACTGCAGTATGTTTTCCCATGGCTTTCCTCCGCTTGGAAGAGAGACCTTCATGTTGGATAGAAAAGATAGATCATTGTGGCTATCCATTCCTCCAAGCTTACTGTTGTCCTGCTTTGCATCTCTACAGTGGATTATGAGAAGGAAATCTCATTATCTCCTGTTAACCAAGAAATTATTCCACAACATAGAGTCTTTTGAAAGGGTTTCTCTGTGCTCATGCTTGCAATCAAGGCTGAAATATGTAGCCCTTCATAACCTGACCAGATGGCAGTTTGTGAGCATATATTTCTTCTATTTTCATTGCTGAATACTCTGCACCTTATGCTACGAGGAGTTAGGTATAGAAATCACGAACAGAGAGAGAGATACTGTTGAGTATTGAAAACATGGGGGGAAGAATCATCAATGTAATGTGCTCATGAGGGCTATGTAATCTGCCTCTGCAGAGCTGCTGAATTTGCAGGGGGTCCGTGCCCTATAGCTAGAGCAGCTGGTGTGCTTGTATGAATCCACGCAGAGAAATGTGGAACACTTGTCCTTCGCACAGTCATCCAAATACGGAGGATACAGAGTAGGTCTGTTCTCTGGTGAGTTGAGAGGTCTTGGAAAAGTAGGGTTTGCAATGGGGTTTTTTTCGTGCTAGCTTCTCAGAGAACGCTGATTTATCTTGCAGCCAGCAGACACGTACGTGTGTGTGTGTGTCTCTGTGTGTGTGTCTGTGTTGAAAGATCTTTCTGAGCAAATGCTAAAGCCGGTGCAATGACAACCAGTTTCATTCGCTTGACTAGGACGTTACTCATTGACCTGTGGCTGTCTCTACCGCACTGTAGTCCTGGCTTTAGCATCCATTAATTGCTCACTAACCCTTTGCAAACTATTTATAAATGTATCATTAATATAAATGTTAGAACTTGAACAGTATGGTTTTACTAATCACTTTATAAGGTTGTACTACTACAAAATGCTCGTGAAAAATGTTTCCCCTTAACAGAAGCACCGTTGTAGTGAAAATGAGTATTTTTGTTACTATTCTGGGTGTCAGTCACAGGAAGATCACAGATTTGACTGCCTACTTCACTATCAAGCTCTTTGCTTCACATCAAGGCTTTTGTGAAAAAGATTTGCTCTTGAGCATTTGCTCTGCCTAGGCAGCAAGGTTGTGTTTATAGTGATGGGAGAGACAGGCGCTTGCGTCTCCCATCACTAAATCATTTCAGGCATCCTGTAGGAACTGAGCATTTCAGTATGGGCAAGGGTCTCATTTAGCTCTATTCTGAAACCAGGAGACAACTCAGTGAAAATACTGTGATTTTTCTGCCCTCCTTTCAGACTAGGGCAGCTATACAGGAGCAGCCCCCATGCAACTGGACGTTTTCCGTGATCAGTGCTCCAGTACAGTGTGAGCATTGGAATGTTGTCCAGGGGTATGTTGCCAGTCTGTTTGTGCTGAGAATTTCCCAGCAGACAGTACAGGTGAACACCATTTACGCAGCTAACAGACACAAATGACGGTGAATCAGAAGAAGCCAAGAAAACAAGCTCCAGTGTGCATCTTGTATCGAATGTATCAGGATCCAGTCCTGCAGCTGAGTCGTCTTAAATCAGACAGCCCTCATCTTGTTGATGCAAATGCCCACATTCCCTGCCTGATGGCTGAGATTATATTTAGCCATCTATATTAAATAGGCATGGCTGGCTTCTAGAAACAGTTTCTCATCTTGGACCTGTAGTTTTATGGTCTGAGCAACTGTAGGCTGGAACATTTGTTGATAATATTAATCATTTTTTACAGGTCTCACTGCAACTGTTAGTCAGATAATTAGAGCAGTTGAACCTGCAAAACTGTGCATGTCAATTCAGGAGAATATTTTTAAAATTAGTTACTGTATGTTAACATAATATACTCCATTATTTTGCTGTTTTGTTTTGTTTTAAGAGTACTAACTTATTCTTGCAACATATCCTTGCATCAGCAAAATAATGTGTTGTATAAAAGAAATATGTTTCCGTGTGAATATAGTATACTGTTTACTCTAGAAGTCATATTTTATTAATACAGTGTTTTTATTAATATAACACTGTCACTTCTTGAATTTTAATATTAAAACCAAAGGTCCTCTGATTTATGTATTTACCATCTGGCTAAGTTATTTAAGTTGCTTTTCCTTATACATTTATATGTTGTCCACCTCTCGCTATTTCTTTATTTATTCCATATCAGTATCTAACCACATGCACTGCCATTTCTGAAGATTTAACACTCTCTCAATCACTATGGAGTCTGTGTCTCATTCAATAATCATGTCATCTTAATAGCAGATACAGTATGAATGGAAACAATAGACAGCTTTGTTGCGTTAGTAAATTCTCATATCTGCTTACTGCCTAACAAAGAGAACAAGCAGATAACATGAAGCCAGATTTATTAAGAATCATAGAAACAAAAGAAAATACGAACAGACTTTTTTTTTTTTTTTTTCCACTAGAAAGAGACTTTGGATTGTGGATTTCTTCTCCAACAAGGGATTTTATGCACAAGGGAAGAACAAGGATAAAGTCTATTCCCTAATACTTGCCACCAATGACAACCTGAGCTCTTGCAGAGATGTGGTTCAAACCTTCTGTTGCATTAGGAACCATTTATTAAGTATAGCCAGCTCAATTCCATTTCTTTGGGGTTTGATATATAAATTTTTCAGTAAGAAATGGAGTTCAAAATGTGACTCAAAGAAGTTGCTAAGATTTAAATATGCCTTAAAAGACATAGTGTGTAGTTTGGTAGTTTTTCAAAGAGTTCAGATAATGCTGCCTGTACAGTAACTAATGTAATCCAGGGAACTGAGAGAGATCTCTTAAGGTGACACATCCTGGTGTGGTAACTGAGAGCAGGGAAGTTTGGCCGCTGAAGGTGTGCCCATCCAATTCAACAGAAAAGCAGTGCTGAAGCTGTAATGCTGAAGTCCTGATTCCATTTTCACTGAGCCCAAATAATCATCCAGTGAAAACGGATGTATCTGAAAAAGTATCTGGGCTTGTTCTTCAGATTGGACTGTAAAACCATCTATGGCTTGGGTACCACTGTGCCGTAGTGTTACTGGATTAAAGCAGAAACAAGATATGCCTCTGAAACTGGCTTCTTTTCTGTGAGCCAGGAAACATGGGAGTTCAGTGAGTTCCATCTTTTGCAGATTCCCAAATCCCACAACATTTTTAGTTTGTCTGTAAAATATAACTATGATTAGATACCCATTAAAACAGAATTAGACCAGTTTTAACATCTAGAGACCTAGCACACTTGTGGTGCTGTTACATGGCATGTTGTCTCAGGAGAAGATGGTGCATTAAATTAATGCACTAGTTCACTTTTGAAAGTTCTCTATTTACATAACAGTTGTATGTCTGAAAGGATTGATTGAAGTCATGATGCCCTACTGCACATGCTTCATAAATTAACCTTTGAATGTCTTAATCACCCCATGGTGATTCCAGCCAAGAAACATTCACATGCTAGTCCTGGATTTCAGTGTACTTCATTCACAGTGCACATACGTAGAGCTGGGCAATCTGTGGTACCCATTTTCTCCCTACCCAGGAAAGCAAAGGAGGATCAGGGCATGAGTCTTCACTGAGGAAGAATCTAGTGGCTTACTGTTTCATTGCTCCAGATTAGCCCATCTTTGTTATTTGTATACTATAAGATAAACAGAAGGGGTTTGGAGGAAATCCTGACTCCATTGAATTTGGTGGCAAGAAAACCTCTTCTGGACTTCTGCAGGGCTGGAATTTCAAACTCTCTAGTTAGTATTTTGATTCCCAGTTCCTTAGGAGATCTCTTAGTTTAGCTCTTTCATCCAATCTAACTGAGAGACACTCCCTTATGAGAGAGATTTTTCCAAGGAAAGGCTGCTCTCTGCACTTTGAAGTGATATCAGGACTCGAAGGTGGAGTTATTTTCTATGGGTGTTAGACTATTCTCTTAATTTGCTCCTTTGTGATTCTTCTTTTCATTCTAATTTTTCTTTTTAAGGAACTTGCTTTTTATTGCCAACTGCCCACCCATTACACCCCAGCTTCCATACTCATGCTTCTTTCTGAAATGTTTTGCTTTAGTTTTTTAACTGTCGTCATGCTGTGAACTTTGCAGATTTGTTTATGAGTGTCACATGCTTCTGCTACATCTGCATTGTCACTGTTATGGTATTTTTTCTTTCTGTCTGTTTCTTCCACAGGAGTTTAACAAGTAATCTACCCAATGTGAATCTACCAAATGTGAATCTCCCTAAAGTACCAAATCTACCAGTTAACATCCCGCTAGGCATCCCACAAATGCCTAGCTTTTCTGCACCGTCATGGATGGCTGCTATTTATGATTCTGAGTGTGTATTCAGTTCAAATTAGATCTCATTTAAATTTAAAGTAATCTTGGCATGGATATGTATTGTTTGTTTCTGTGCATTACATAGAACTTTAAAGAGTGGTACAGTTAATTAGACATTTTCTGAATGAGACACTCGTGAATTTCTGGCATGTGTATTTCAAAGGGGTTTTTTGTATAAAGCTTGAAATTTTGTCTTAGTCCCACCAAGAGTTTGAGCAAGTATCTTGCTTCACAAAATAGCTGTCAACAATGGGACACGGTCTGAACAACGAACAAACCACAGAACATACAATGAATGAGCTTACTTACGATTACGTCATGTGTCTCAGCAAAGAGTTTCCTCCAAAACAGAAGATGAACCAATTTCAATGCCAGTCAACCAATTTCTGTGGACCAGATGTAGATCTAAAAGTGAATGTTGTTTAATGCAATTTCCCAGATAATATTTTTTGTCTTGATTTTGATGAAACGGTTTAACAAAGAGAAACACCCTGCATTCATGTTGGGGGAGGCCCCCGAGAGCAATTACAGCTCCGTAACCATCATTACAGCCTAAATAATGCTGTGACCAACTAAAGAAAGATATTTTCAATGTGATCTTTAGATTATGTCCTGGAAAATCAGTGTCCAAGCAGTTGATCTTTAGGAGCCTTGTGCTCTCTGCTCCCCGCTCCCTGTCTCAGTGTCCCAGGGTGCATGGGTGGATCTCAGAGGGGACATATTGCAAATCCTGAGCACATATTGGGCAAGTTCTCCTGTTATAATATATTTCCCCTACAAGTCCCAGCTACCAAAGCAGTGTGGAGGGTGATATACAGTGGGCTCAAACCAAATCTTGTCATTTGAGGTAGCTCATCTCCCAGGATGTCCTAGCAGAGGAACAATATCTCCTGGCAATTCCTACAGGGTTATTCAGGGTTGGCATGAGATGTTCTCAGCCAGCACTACACAAACGTGTTGTTTTTTCCTTACCTACTCACTTCAAATATAGAACCGAAGAAACTCCCCAAAATTACCCCTTTCACTGTTACTGAAACACCCTCAATTACATCTACAACTGGAGTCCACCAAAATGCCTCTGCCATTAGCCTTGCACAGGCTGTATTGCAGAGCTATGGTAACAAACCAAAGCAAAGCAAACACCGATGTATGATTTTTTAATAGATTTTTAAAACCTTCTAAATATTAGCACGGTCATTTCTGTTTCAAAGCTATACAACTCATATTCATGCTAAGATAGCTATATTAAAGGCTAGCTTAGGCAGTTGTCTGTAAAGAGTACTTGAAAGTTTTAATCTCTCTGTGCATGCTTCGTGGTATTGCCCTTGAAAAGATAAGAATCATGTCATGACAGAAAATTGGATAATCCCTCTGAAAAGGCTTGAGCATCAATGGTATATTGCAAGCTGCCTGCGTGATTAAAGTAATTGCAGTGCTCACAAGCCAAATATTAACAGTGCTTCTTGGAAATGAATATACTGTATTGTTTGCTTGCATGGAGCCCTAATCAAAAGTGAGAAAAAGACCAAGAATAATGCTTTTAAATTTTGAAACCAAATGGATGTCATAATGTTGCTGTAAATACCAATTATTGTATTTGTACATATTTAATTATTTAAAACATAAATTCATGCAGTTCCAAAACTGGGGTTAGACTGTTAAAGCTTATTTATATCCGAGCACAGGTTTGAACTAGATGCAACTCAAAACTGACTGTAGATGAACACTTGAGACTGTGGCACAAACTGGTCCCCTGGTTAAAGGAAATGCCTGATTCTTTATCTTTTCATCTCCCTGGTTTTCTTCTACTCACCCTTCCCCTCCATCAAGGACATGTTACCTGTTGCTTAGTGTCAGCTACATTTCTCCTACAACGGAGGCAATTCATCCTTTATCTCGTTAACTCTGATAGCAGAGGACCTCTCAGGACCCCTCTAGCATGTTGGGACTATGGTTCTCACCTCGGAGTAGCCTTGTATGCATTAGCTCCAGTTTCCTCTAGCATTAACTGAATGCAGCTGGCATCTGTCACAATAGAAACACCCTCCCTCATCTGTTTCTATAGATGATGTCAGCACAAGTGGTAATGCATGGTGTGTTAAATATCTTATAAATTACTGTGTTAGCATTAGTGGTATGCGAGGAGGGGGTTGAAACTCTTGAAGCTCCCTTGGTAATTGTTCTGGAAACAAAAAAAAACAAGTGAGGGAGAAGGAAAGAGGGAGAGAAAAGGGTTATGGGTGCATAAATTTCTCTGTACAAACAGAGCACAATCCAGTTCTGTATTTTTATTCTGTAAGTGGAGGTTTGAGATATAATTATACTGTGAAAAGAGCCGGTGTAGCTACACACTGCAGGACCAAAGACTTCCATCTGGGCAGGGGTGTGGGTACCAGAATATATGCTTGGGAGAGAAAATCAGAGTTTTGTGACAGACCAAAGATGTTACAAAATAAATTTAAAAAAATAATAATAATAGAAATTTGTTGTCTTATAAATGCCTTTGCAAGAGGCAGATCTGTGAAAAGGTGCAGCAGTCAATCCTGCCAGAACTCCTGGCTGTGAGATGTGTAGTGCCCTTAGCTCAATTGACTTACCCTGATTTCTTTTCAGCTGTTCAAGAGATAAAGCGTGTCCTCGCTCACCACTTGTTAGCACTGTCCCTTACCTGGAAATGGGGCTCTCACTGAGAGGGGACAAGGCAAGCTCAAGATATAATTCAGAGGGGGGAGAATTGCATGAAACCCTGTATCTTAATAACTGCATACAGTCTAGTATGGCAGTTATTATTGACCAAGGATTTTCTACCAGTTTCTGGCCTTAATTCTTAATAATCGCATACATTAATGTGGTTATTAACTAAGGCTGATTTTTACCATACACACGTTATTCCTGTTAAATATGTGTAACCCATAACTTTGTCTTACTCATCTGGTCTGGAAAGTTTTGTGGGTGATGACAGCAAGGTAGATTAGGCAACTGTATGGTAAAACTCAAAATCCTGATGGTGGAGATTGCCAGCATTGTCGTGTGTATAGAACTACTGTCTGCTCTACACTTGTTGCAGGAGTGGTCTCCACATCAGGTTACAAAAAGCCTGATGCCACTCATGACTTTTGTTCTCATTTTGCCCTGCCAGCAATGGATCAGGCACCTCGGAAGATCTGTTCTGGAAACTCGATGCCCTACAGACCTTCATTCGGGATTTGCACTGGCCTGAGGAGGAGTTTGGAAAACACTTAGAACAGCGCTTGAAGCTTATGGCGAGTGACATGATCGAGTCCTGCGTGAAAAGGTACGTGACCATGAGCAAACCAGTCATGTTTTTCATTGGAGCTCACAGGATGCAGTTGTAGAATCATAGAATCACAGAATGGTTTGTGTTGGAAGGGACCTTAACGCTCATCCAGTTCCAACACCCTGCCACGGGCAGGGACACTTTCCACTAGACCAGGTTACTCCAAGCCCCCTCCAGCCTGGCCTTGAACACTGCCAGGGATGGGGTATTTTCTGTCTTGTTATCAATGAAGCTTCACTTCAGCCACCATTTATTATTGAACCCAGCTCACCTCTGCCCAGCACAGACATGGTGGAAAACCAAACCACCCTACTGCTCTCAGTTGTGAACTCTCCCAAGCACATGCACTTCTCTGTTGAGACTCTGGAGAGTACATATTCACACTAAGGCAACAAATCACCCATTTTTTTAAGCTTTATAGATAGTTACTTATTTTCAGTGCCACACATGATGTCAAGTCTTTGTAAATGCAGTTTGTTGTCAACCAGGTTAAGTGCTAAAGGCATAGTCCTAAATAAGATCCCAACAGCCACCTAAAAACATAGATCCATGAAAAAACAACCATAGTAATTCATGTCCATTTGGCATCAGGGGTGGTGAGGCAGGAGGAAGAAATGAACTTTGCATTCCATTGTGCAGAAATTAATAGACAAAGAGACAACCAAAGTTAAGACGAGTGCCAAATACAGCTGGTACATGCTAATATTAGCTGCAATGTGTGATGTGGCTGTTCCGTACCACAGTTGCTTGGCCCTTCTGCAAGTGTGAGCACGGCATTTATTGTTCACATGTTCCTCACAGTCTGGATGTGCAATGTCACCATAGGAGAAGGCACGTTTGGTCCCCAAGTTGTAGGCAGAAGACTTGCCTGCCAAAGCCAAACATCCCAAGGCTTGCTTTTTCCCCCTTCTGGAGTAAACCCCAGTGCATTTTAGGTGCAGTCAGATGGTCATGACGTCTTTGACATTGAGCAAATCCCCCTTTATTGCAGCAACTCGTCTTTAATCCTTTGGCTGGCACAAAAGCTGCGCTTCAGTTGTCCTTTGGTTGTCAGACCATCATTTAGGAGCAAACCTAGTGCTGGAGCTCTGCTCTGCCCCCAGCACCACCAGCAAAACACTTACTTTATCTTTCTTTTTTTAAATGGGAGCCAAGTCACCTTCTAGCTGTGATGATCTATAGAAGTGGGACCGGGATAGCTCAGCTGAGATAACTGGGAAAAACAAGCAAGTTTCCAGGTACATCTGAGGAAGGGCTTTTGTGCCTGAAATCTGGTTGGTTTTTTTTCCCAACTGCTTCAACCTTTCTACAAATATGTTGCCCCTCTGTAAAAACCTGGCCCAGCTTGTAGTGGTATGACTATATATAATGGTTCTAAGCATAAGTAAGTAGGAACATGCTCATCTCTGCGAGGAGATGGAAAATCCCAGTCACTTTGGGTCCTTTCAGTAATTATCAAGATTCTAGTCCCCGAGTCCAGGCTAAATCTGGCACTGGTAATTAAATCAGTTCAAATGCCACTGCTGATGTAAACCAATATGCTGCCTTCCCTATTTATATCACCTGCAAACAGGGCCTGGCTAAGGTTTCTTTAGCAATTTCAGTTTGACACAACATTTTTCTGCACGTCTGTCTCTGAACTGTTGAATACCATGGAGGAGCCACTCTGCCTTCCGCGCTTGGTTGTATTTTGGTGCTGTCAGGAAAGCAGCCCTTGCAAGGAAGGTCTGTTTTGCTAATAAATCCAGGCAGAAGGACCTATGTACCAGCTCAGATCTGATCCCAAGAATGGGAGTTTTACATTTGTAAATGAGTTTTCATTTGCATAACCCTTGGGGGATCGTTCAAGATCAGAGTTATTCCTGAGCTGCAGCTGATATTATTTGTTATTTCTAAACTGAAGCTCCTATGTTAATTTGTTGGCAGATTCTGTCTGATGTGATAATTGTTCTGTGTTAGGCTAGGTTAGTGAAGTACCTCTGGAATCTGTAGAGGGGCTCCGAAGAAAGGCAAGGCAATGCCTGCTGTACTACAGAGTATTCCACATGTTAGAGTCACAAATGCTTTGGTATTTTAAAATATGACATGGGGTTAAGTTCTGTAGTCTTTGCCTGACAAAGCTCTTGGTGTAACACGGGTTGTGACTGCCAGGGACGTCAAATTTGAGCTTAGTGGAACCTCAGGAGAGCAGTGAGGTGCGGGCTGGTGCGATGCCTGTGTTCGTACCTGCGTGACTGCGCCCGTGCACATTTTGCAGCCATATGCTGGTGAGTATGATCAGGGAAATCACTTCCATGAACTTATGAGACAATTAGGAACTTTCAGCCAGCAATTACAATCATGTAGACCTAAAAATGCTATGATTTCAGTTAAGTGATGAATGAGTTTCTGTTACTTGTAGTTTATATAATGGAGCAATCACAGCTTCCTTTAATGTGTCAGGCTTGCTGTTTATCTGTGGTTATAAATCAGCCAATGCAACCAAGTTATAGGGGTACATTGACGCTGCTGTTTGTAACATCGTCACACTGTTTATCAAGCACGAGAAAGTCATAGTTACCCTGAAACCGTTGCACATTTTATAAATAGGGTGTATTCTGGAGAGTGGGTTTCTTTTTAAACTAGAAAATCCTTTTTGCTAAAGCACGTTTGTAATAAGTGCGCTGTAGCACTCCCAGTAGCATTCAGCTTTCTGGTTTCTCAAACTCTTCTCAGTATTGTTTCACGTTATTCTTATTAGCTTCAGTATATTTAAAAGCAGCTGAAATGTCTTTTTCCACTTTCCTTAACAGAACCAGGATTGCATTTGAAGTAAAGCTGCAGAAAACCAGCCGATCAACAGATTTCCGAGTCCCTCAATCAATATGCACCATGTTTAATGTCATGGTGGATGCCAAAGCTCAGTCAACAAAGCTTTGCAGTATGGAAATGGGCCAAGAGGTAAAAATACAGGTTCTTTCTTTCAGAGCTTTTAAAGGCAATGCCATGAAATTTCCTATCTCCTGTTTCGGAGCTATTATATCAGTTGTGGATTTGGCCTTCCATATAGGTGTGCAGATGAAGATGCAGGGGGTTGCTCTCAAATACATCTAATGAATATAAGCATTCAGAATCCCCATCACTTAGGAATGGCTTTTTTTGAAGGACTGTGGTATCCATAAGGTATCTCTTAAGGTTATTTGATGCATGATGACCATATAGATGAGTCAGTAACCACACCTTGGAGCCAGGTATCAGCACTTTCTCTATACGTCTATTTTCTGTAGGCAAACATAAGGAAAACAGAAGTGTCAGGTTGTTGTTGTGATGCTTGGAATGAAAAAAACAAACCCGACACAACACCAAAATAGATAAGTTCCAAAAGTAGACTGAAATTCCAACTGCTCTGACTTCCTGGAGTATTGGCTCTAATCAGCACGCTTGATGATCCCGGATTTCCAGGTTCTTCATGACTCAAGTTTCCAAACAAGAAACCTGTTTGAATTAATTGCTGATAATTTTTGCCTTCTGCAGCCATAGTTGCAGATTGAAGTTTTTGTGAATTGATCTATGAATTAGAAAAATGTGGTAAATTGGGCTAGATTACATGCATCGTAATGGTAATTCTGCTGCAGTGGCTTCCAGCCAAATTAAATATTCATATATCAGTCTAGAATAAATTGACAAATACTATGTGGCTCTCTACTATCCTGCTGCTTGTCAGCACTTCCTGGATCAGCCCTTTCGCTAAACTTCCCTTGGTCAGATTTTGCACTGAATCATTGCAAGTTGGTTTTGGGTTTTGTTGCTGTTGTTTACCTCTCCCTGTTGCTCTGAGAGGACTTGCTCCAAAGACCACTGGCTGCAGCAGGGATCCTCGCTCTGATATCAGTCGTGTTTGGATCACATTCAGCTGTTCTTATTTTTCTTATACATGCTTCAATTACAGCATTTTATCTGTGACAGTCACCTTGCAGGAGAGGTTTCATACTGCCTGTCATCAGGTTCTTCCCTGTCCTCCAGGTGTGCTCAGGCAGACCTTGAATAGGCTTTTCTTGTTCAAGCCTAGACATGAACTTCTCTGCCATTTTCTGTTCTGCATTCATACCCATTTTATCTCCCCAAATCCCTCAGCCTGCAGATGCTGCAGCATCTGCCCCAGCTGTCCCCATCAGCCAGGAAGGTCAGTGGTTGTGATGCTCTCCACTGCAAACCAGGGTCAAACCCTTGTGCATTATACTAGCACAGTCCCTGGGGACAGAGACATTTTGGAGGTCAAGCAGACTCTTATAACATGACAGAGCAAGCTCATTGCATTCATAAAAGTGCCAGGTTAAGTATTCAGATGGCATGAAACTTACACCATCAGCTGTGTCTGGATGTAGTGTGACCAGGCACTCACTGCATCTTCCCATGCTGATTTACAATGCTTCGTGCTGGCTGGTTTCCTCCAAATTTTGAGCACATCAGTCACAATGCACATTTGGCCTGAGTCAAACTGCAAGTGAGAGGGGACCAGGCAGCAGCGAGGTTTTCTCTGCTGTTCTCAGCTGCAGCAGGGATTAGCTCTGTAAATCTGCCTGTGCCGCTTCAAGAAGGTGTTCGGTACAGCAGTTTGGAGACAGCCTAACTCCTGCGGCAAGCAGCAGTTGCTGGGTCACGAGGTTTTTAACAGATAGCTGAACTAATAGACCTGTAAAGCAGGTGTAAATTATCGGTGCATAAGTTACCATTTAGGGCTGCAGCATTTTATACACCCTCCCTTTTCCTTTTCTTTCTTTTAGTGAGTGTTACTACCTCCCCCTCCATTCGCTTGTGCCACTCCATATTTTGCCTATCTCCATCTCCTCTTCTTAAAGCTAAGTGCTATGTGCTGAGATGGTCGTACTCAGATGGGGGTTAAGAGTTAAGATGTAGGGGTACTGAGATAGGGGTTAAGAGTTAAGATGTAGGGGTACTGAGATAGGGGTTAAGAGTTAAGATATAGATCTGTTGTTGGGAGGGGAAAACAAACTCACCTTGCCTCTTCCACTTCTGAGGAGTCAGACGGGAGAGGGATGCAAAACCAGGTTTGGAGCTTGTGTATTCCTCTGTAATTTGGGAGCTGTGTCTGTGCATTGTTGAGTCCCTTTCCCCCCATCTAGTCACTGGGGAGGGGTGGACAGACACAACCCGCTGACGGGACACTCTGTCACTGCCACTGCTGGCACGTGGCTCTCAGATACTCATGTCCCTTTGCAGACAGTTCAAAAGCAGCATAAAGGGCTCACTACCCACTGTGGTGTTCAGGCCGGGGAGTCTGCCCAGACCCACTGGAGAACAGTTTTGTTAGAAACAAACCCCTGATTTTTCTGACAGTTCAAGCTCTGCGTGGGCAGAGGCTCTCTCAACACATTATTTGACCTCTCTCCTGCGGTTTCCCTCCCATCCCAGTGTCCTTCCCTCTCAGACTACCTTCAGTTGCACTCACTTTAACAGATACTTGAATGCCTTTTGCGAGCATTACCCTGTGAAACAAACACCCATCATTTCATTTCCATTTCCTTGTCTCTAAAGGCAGCTGTTAAAACATTTGGTAAACATACTTTACCATCTTAAATATTTATTTTTCCTCTGAATTTTTAATACATCTAAGGGGATAAATGTATGTATTAAATGTTTCTCAGTTGGTCTAGTATGTTTCTATTTAATATCTAAGGTCAGATGGTCCTTAGAGAAATACAACGTACACACAATCTGTTACATGACAAGGCAAGATACTCATCACATAAAGTCAACTTGAATCATTGTAGTGCGCTGATTACGGATTGTAATAATTGAGCTAATAGAAAGCTGCGATGAACTCTATCGAAAGCGGGGGCTGCGCTGGGTAAAGTAAACCAGATATGTGATCTTTAACCTCGAGCGTTTCCATAAGAAATGTAGAAGGAGCTGTTAGAAAATGCTGGTTTACGAGCCAGGCGCCTGTGAAAGCAGCACCAGGCACTTATTTTCCAAACCACCGCCTTCTCCAACCCCATCCTGGCTCAGTCTCATCTTCCCAAGGTGGAAATGGAGCTGCAGCACGAGTAGCACAGGGTGCACATCACTGTGGCTGCCCAGAGCAGGACCCACAGCCTCACGGGTCCTATTCTGCGTGGTCCTGGCCCCCCACCAGCTCTGTGTGGACTCCAGGGATTGTGGCTGTGATGGGAATGAGCGATCAGAGTCCTTGGTGTGTACACATGGTCCTCTCCTGCTCTCAGAGCTGTGGTTTTATTCCACCAGGGCTCTTACTTGCTTTTTAAACAAGGTTTGAATTGAAAATGCATCAGTGGGTACATTTCACAGTGTATTGTTTTGCATGTAGCTGGCCATTTTTGAGTTAAAAGTCATGACTTACCCGATGAAAGCAGTTAGCTAAATCCTTACGCACACACAAAAATCTAGTTGCAGAAGGAAAATGTCATGGGGAAGACACCCCCAACATATGCACAACCCCTTCTTCAGCTCCCATAGGAGGTTCTGGCTGTATATACTAAGGACGTCAGCAGCTCCTGTGTGTACCCAGCTCTTACAGGTCCCTGTCACCCTGCAGCTACATCTCCAGCTATGCTGGGAATGGCCAGGTCAATCCCAGGAGCTGACAAGAGCTGTGTTAGTTAATCTCTTAGTTAACAGATTAATCATAACTATGATCCCATAAGGGACTCATATATATCTTGACCTGCAAAGCAGGACATGGAAATGGGAACTGCAAATGCAAATATTACTTGCTCGTGTATGTTTGTACCTCGGGGTGGACTCAGCCTGTGGTGTGGCAGTGCCAGCCTGTCCTCCCTCATAGGTGATGCTGTGAGTGTACCCAGCCAGGACTTTGCCTGAGATGTGCCTCACCATATAACCCATGCAGCAGGGCTCACCCCTCAGGCACATCCAGCCTGGCGAAGGATGTGCAGTTGCCCTGTTGCTGAACCTGCCTGTTGACAACCTTCCTCTCTGGAGCAAAATAAAACCATAAGAGACCGTCAGCAGTTAGGTACAGTCGAGTCCCTGCAGGCTTTACTGCCTGCAAATACTACAGGTAACAGTCTCTGGTGTTTCAGTGAAAGGAGGTTTTGATCATGTTTCATTTTCCATTGCTTATTGTTTCTATGCATGATGCGGTTGTTCTCATGCACCTCTTTATTTAAAAGATTTTGGTTTATTTATAGTTTCTCTTCATATGTTCTTTTTCCTGTCTTTTGCCCTTTCCTCTTTATTTCTGTTCCAAATCACCTGAAAGTTTGCTAAAGAGTGGGTAAGTGTGTCCGACTTTTCTTTTGTCCAAATTCCTTTATTAATGTTAATGTCATAGGAAAAAAATCCCCGCAGCGTAGAGCAGTTCAGAGATTACAATCAGACACTGACACCAACATCTAGCATTTGTAAAGCCCTCGCAGTCTTCCTTCCCAAAGTCTGATTAGTATTTAAAGCAGATTTGTCTCTTTCAATGTGATTTGATGTTAACATTTTAAAACAATATTAATGCCAAGTGGTAATGAATATAGTGACTAGCACCAGTGCTTGAAATGTTTGACTGAAAAATCAAATGTTTTGTGTTGGAAAGCAGTCATAATCAGTATTTTCTCAGTCCATTGAAAATAAGAATATACTGTATGTTTTCACTAATTAAATCTTGTATTGGAAACAGGTCTTTTCTAAATTAGTAGGAGACTGTATTTTAGTACCTATTCTAACCATATTGCAGCTGATTGCATCAGAGCTCCCAAGCTAAGCAAGGTTTGGCTTGTGCAGAAATTGGGTTGAAGATGCAGAAACACTGATGCTGCAGGCACTGGTGTAGGTCAGCCAGTCCTGAGCTGGTGCCATGGGATCTGCTGACACCCAGGGCTCAGGGCTGCACTGTGTGATGGCTTTTGCATGGGACAAAAAGGCTCATCTTGGTTTGCTGGGTGTTTTTTAGATCTATCTTATAGTCACTGAGCAAAGCATTTAAACGAGTGCTTAATCTGAGCCATGTGCTTGCTGAGCCCAGTGTGCAACACAGGTTCAACTGCTCTGCTGCAGTAGATGGGAAGAGTGTAACATCATTCCTGAGGGTTTAACACACTGCAAGCTCTCCTGGTGCAGCAAATCACAGAATGGTTTGTGTTGGAAGGGACCTTAAAGCTCATCCAGTTCCAGCCCCTGCCACAGGCAGGGACACCTTCCACTAGAGCAGGTTGCTCCAAGCCCCTGTGTCCAGCCTGGCCTTGAACACTGCCAGGGATGGGGCAGCCACAGCTTCTCTGGGCACCCTGTGCTGGGGCCTCACCACCCTCCTAGTGGTAATTTTTTCCTTAGATCTAATGTAAAGCTATGTTTTCCCAGTTTAAAGCCGTTCCCCCTTGTCCTGTCACTACCTGCACTTGTCCAAAGCCCCTCTCCACATTTCCTGTAGCCCTTTTAAGCACTGGGAGCTGCTCTAAGGTCTCCCTGGAGCCTTTTCTTCTCCAGGCTGAACAACCCCAGCTCTCTCAGCCCTTCTTCTTGTCCTTCCCAACCCCCTTCCAAGGGCTGTGTGGTTTGTGGTGCCCTAGGCAAGGGCTGCCCGTTCCCCTCCAGCAGCAGGCATATCTCATTGACGGGTGTGATCCGTGTGCCAGATGAGCAGGGTAATGCCTGCAGAGCTGAAGCAAAAGGATTTCAGGGTCTCTAGGAGCACTGGGTGCTGGTGCTCACAGGGATGGCAAAGCTTCCCCTTCGACATCTGCGTGTGGCTCCCGGAGCTGCAGGCACACAGAAGAGGGCAGGGTTTGCCCATGCTTCACAACCTGATGTTAGCTTCTCCTGAATTCAGGGTCTCACCAGTGACTGTAAGTAATCACTGGTCGCCATAGTGGAGCCCAAGGTAATAAGCTGTGTAATTTGTCAGGTTGATACTGCATATTGTGGTTTACCAAGGGAAGAGTCTGACAACTGTAGAGCTCTTGCTTGTGATCGATGCTAATACTTCCCCCCCCCCCCCTTTTATTTTTCTTCAGCACCAGTACCATTCAAAAATAGATGAACTAATTGAGGAAACCGTCAAAGAAATGATAACACTCCTAGTGGCAAAGGTAACCTTCAGCTTCAGGTGAAGTGATTCACTGTTAACATTGCATTTTTAATATGTGCGTTTCCATTAAAATGTGACACATTAAGATGTTGAATTGGCTTCTTGTTTCTCACAGGCAGGATCATACATCTCCCAGTCCTTTCATGGTGACTCTTTGATGATTAGGAACTGTGTGAGATGTAATATGCTGCTAGCAGGATTGCCATGCTGGGCCAGAAGTGGTTTTAAGGGATGGGTGTTAAGTTAATGTGGGGGTAACACCCCACAGTCACCATTGCCCCATGGTACTGAGGGGCAGCTGCAGTCAGAGGGTGGCACTGCTTATTGCTGCTGCAGAGATGATGGGGTGGCACAGAGAAGCGGTCACCGCTCCTACGCATAAGGTTGTGTGGACAAAATAACTCATCTTGTGCAAGATCACCATATGTTCTTCTAAGAAGTTAATTTAAAGGTGACAGTAGTGGGAAATACATTCCAAAATGTCAGGTTTAATTGTTTGGAAATTGTTTTTCATCAGAGTCGTCTCCTCTAGCTCAGCTGCCAACATTTCCCTTGGTTTGTTGTGTAGGTCTGGTGTGCTGCGCTAGCGCAGAGAGCAATTGGTACGTAGGGAGAAAGATGGTGGGGTGTTTTTTCCTCTACTTTCAAACTTTCTAAGAACAAGTCATCCCTATTATACAGCGGAGACCTTTAAACATAATCCACCAACATATGCCAGTTCAATTCTTCTGCAAGAATACCCAGCTAGCTGCGTGCTTGACACTGTGTACTGGGAGCAAGAACCACCAGCTTCCCCATCCAGAGAGGCTGTGCTGCCTTCCCACCTCCTGTCCCAGCATCACCCATGACACCGGGGGATGATACCCACCTAGCAAGAGGTGGACAACACAGCACACAAAAGTCAGTGCTTCTTTCTCCCCAGGGGCCAGCCCGTGGTGCCTGGGGACAGGTTGTTGGTTCCTTTGGCAATGCTCAGAGCTCTGTTGGTGTCTTTGATGCTGATTTTTACACCCTTGTTCGATGATTAAAAATAATTGCAGTATTTTTTGTCTTTGTAGTTTGTCACCATTTTGGAAGGAGTCTTGGCCAAACTGTCTAGATACGATGAAGGAACTTTGTTTTCTTCTTTCCTGTCATTTACTGTAAGTACAGACTATAGTTTCCTTTCTTCTTTATTTTTAACTCTGAGTTGTATTCTCCTGCTCTCCCAGGGCTAGATCAGCTATGTCATAATTCTGCCATTCTGTGGTGTTTGAACACTGTAACCCCCACATGAACAAACAACCTCTAGGTATACAATACATAAACACCCAAGGTGCATAGGCCATTGTATTGTAGCACAGAGTAAAGCCATCTCCAGTCACCATTTGGGTTGGTGGAGTTTATGCTGTTGAAGTTGTGTATGAAAATGAAAGCAAATCATTGCACTGTACATGCGATTTCCCTAACTAAAGAAGTTGCTTCATTGCCATTTTTGCATGATGAGTATGTTCCTCTTAGTCTTCTGGACATAACAGTGACCATCTTTAGTAGTGAAAAACAAAATAAGGGAGATCTAGGGAGTGCCTTTGTGTTTCTGAAAGGGAGCAAGGTAGGGGTAGGGGAAATGCCATGAGATTATGCAGCTCAAGGTGCCTGAATAATGCCACACTCCTCCCTAACATGGCAGAACTTGCCACATTACTTACTTCCTAGAAATGTTCAGGACAAAAACAACATCCATGCAAAATTGGCCTCAGTATCCAGCAAGGGTTAAGCAATCTGAGCCATATTGCAGAGACGTGTTGTGACAGCTTCTTAGGACAAATGCATAGCAGCTGATTTCCAATGGTCTGAAAATGCATGCCAGGAAGTTCACACGAGTGTTTCTTTGCAAGCGTGGCAGAAGGCTTTCAAAGTCTCGTTCAGGAGTTGTCTTAGCTACTTGCAGTTGTCTGTTGCTTGCTACTCTTGGGCCCTTTTTGCTGAGTTTGAGGCAGTTTTGTAGGATCTGTTTGGAAATGGGGTTGAATGTAGGAAGGCTTACCAAGAGAGGCAAGAAATTCTGCTCATGGGCAGCTATGTGCATGCAGTTTATTTAATCCAGCATAGGGTTCAAGCTAAGCATCCTGACATTGCAAGTGTGCTGGAGGTACTTTGTTCTTCAGAGAAGGAGGGAAAGGGAGGGTGTCCCTCTCACTGCCCAGTGGTGCAGCTCTTCTCCCAGGATAACCCCTGTGTGATTACAGCCCCAGGGCTCTGCTCATCCCTGCTTGGGGGAGTTCAGGTGATACCTTGGGGTGGAACCTTCTCTCATTCCAGTGCTGTGGAGAGTTAGGAGATGCTCGCGTGCCAGCAGCAGCAGAGGATGTGGAGGCGGCAGCTTTCCAGGCATCGGAAGTACCAGCATCAGCCTGAGTAGACAGTGTAATGTGCAGCCCTTCCTTCTCCGTGAATCCAAGCTGTTCCTTGGTTGATGCTGCACTGCTCCCACCACATCCGACTGTTTATGCTGCCAAGTGCTGCTCCCTTCAATTGCTGAGCAAAGCCCCTGGCTGCTCTTGGGCTCTGGATGCCCAGTCATGAAAAGGTAGCATGTAGGTGCCTGGGGTTCTGCTGCTCCTCAGACATTGACCATTAACAGCCCCAGCAGCAGCAAAACGGTTTGTCCTGCTCCAACAGCTCCACAGCCTTTGAGCCTATCCCTGTAGCTTCAGTTCCTGGGAAGGGATGTGCTTCAGCATCCAAATAGTTCCTGTGCATGGTGTATGCATGTCTCCAGGAAGGTGCTGAGCCCTCAGCCCCAGCGGGGAGGCTGGGCACGCTGCAGAAGAGTAGGATTGCTCCTTTCCAGGCAAAGGACATCTCTCGCTTTGCCCAGCTTGTTCGCTGAGAGCCACTGGGCAGCACCAGCTACAAGAGGAGGCTGAGGACCAGCCTTTGGTACTGGGTTTAGATAGTCTTCCTTCCCTGCAGTAGTAATGTGATTTGCTGTGTTTAGTCTTTGCAGTGATAAATAGAGAAACTCTCTCTTGTTACAGCATGCTTGCACCACCTCCCACGTTTTCCCTGTCGGAACAAATACAACAAAGTGTGATGGTCCAAGCCGCTGAGCTCTAGAAAGCATTAGTCTCCCACCCCCTTCCACTGACTTCTTTCATCATGTGTTTTCCAGGCGCTCTGCAAGTGACATGTAATCGGGGGTCTTGTGACAGACAGTTTTATCACCTAGTAGGATATCCTCATTTCCAATTCTTGCCTCGAAATTCAAGATAAAATTAATGCATCTGTTGTCCTAATAAATTCTCACTAGCCACTTCTCCTTGCGGAGCACTTTGAGAGGAAAACACTCTTCTAAATTTGGCCAGACTTTTTCCCCCCCACCTCCACTCCCTGTTTGTTGCTACATTTAAGTGCATCTCGGCAGCAGCATCCCAGGCCCTGGCTGGGCACCCGCGTGTGCAGATCCACTGAGTCACAGGAATGCCAGATGCTAAAACTCCCTTGAATCTGGATGGCCTCTGTAGGTGGAGAATTGCACCTACGGTAATTAAAACTAAAGACTGCATATTACCCAAGGGAGACAGAAGTAAAAGATCTTATTTTTGTTCTGTGCAAAATTTGTATGGTAAACTGAGACGTTTCATGGCAAAGTCACATACTTTGTGAAAAACGGCAGCCTAGCAAAAATCACACAACATCCGGCAGTTTGGAAATTTCACTAAATGTAGCCAAATCTGAGTTTAAAGAAAAACAAGTAATTATTCTGATTAAAGAGGAGTGGGCAGAAGAAGCAGCTCTATTTTTCTTTTTGTGGGTGGAGGGGGCAGATCTCAGGAAGCTGACTGAGTTATTCTTGTCGCCTCTTGGCTTTGAAGAAGGTGGTTTGAGATGGTGGCACTGAGCTGGACCTAAGAGTGCTAAATCCATGCTCAGATTGCAAGTTTCCTGGGGTGCCACTACATTATTTCATGCCCTGTGTGATATCTGAAGAGAGAGGTGCATGGCACAGTGCAGCCCTGAGCACAAACCTCGGCTTGAATTCTGCAGGCTGCCAAGCTGCATCGTTTTCCATCCTTCCCCGCTGGTGGTTTAACTTTGCTGCTTAGAAAGAAGAGCTGGTTTGGAGATATCTTGGGCAACCTGTGGCTGCTCCATGCCGGCATGAGTGTGCCACGACTGCCTGCTCCTCTGGAGCTGCAGCCATTGGCCGGGCTCCAGTTGCCTTCATGCATGGAGGCTGGGGCTCCTCCGCTCCCGTTGGACAGGAGCGAAGGACAGCACTACCAAGAAAGTTGTGAGGCTAAACGTAGTGAAAGGGCAAGGTGTCCAGCTGGCTGGGAACAGGGACAGCTGTAAAGACAGGGATATTCACTCTTCACAGGGAGCAATGGCTTGGCAGTGATTTCGCTCCCTCCTTCATAAACTTGTATGCTGGGATGTGCCCCCTCTATCCCTTCGACAGCCAGACCCCGTAACACATCTCAGCGTCAGGCTCTCAGCATCCTCCTCCTGCCCTTCCCTCTGCTCTTGCCCCGGGCTCAGCAGCCTGGGTGCTGCCAATACTTGCAGCGTTCACCTCGGCAATTACCACCAGTCTGGTCTTTTGTATCGCCTCATTGTGCTTAATTATGCACCCCCCACACACACCATATGAGTGCTTCCACCCACTCTCACATTCTGTCTCACACATACATTCATTCTCTCATTCGGGACACATAATTTATTCATCCCAAGATGCAACTGTGTGCGTGTTATATTTAGGCTGTTTTAATGGTAGCTTTAGAAATATTTAAAAGCAGGTGAGCTTTTACACCCAAACAAAGATGGCCGGCAACGCTTACCCTAATTAAAAGCAGAAGTGTTGTGGAAAATCCCAGCCGTACTCTTTCTAGACACTATGCCTTATGCTACGGTGGTAAAAAAGGTCTCTCTAGCCAGCTGGGCACTGCTCAGTTGGAAAAGTTGGCCCTGACGCTGGGGCCACCCCACCTCCCATGCCAGGGGATGTTCACCCTGCTTTATGGCAAATCAGAGACAGAGTCAATTCGGGGTCCTGCAGCCCCTGTGAGAACACCACAGTGTCCACCCTCTGGTACCCTCCCTCAAGAACATCTTTTAAAAAGTAGGAAACCCATAGGAAACTGATGTAGCTGCTCGGAGTCTGGGAAGCACCAAAGCTTTGGGGCGCTTCTCTCTCGACAGCATCAAGGCCAACAAAAAGGAGGTAAATAACATCCCAGGTCGCAAGGCTTGGGGAAGCACACCATGGGCAAGACTAAGGTCGAGGGGACAAAATCAGCGTCCTTTGTGTGCTTTCTTATGGCCACCTCGGTGCATGCCAGCTTCACCATGCCATCATGCCCCTTCTGCCAGAGGAGCTCCCACGGGCTCCAGGATGCGGTTCCCAATGGAGAGACACGCGCTGCCTTCGGAGACACGTGGCTCCGGCAGAGAATGAGGCCTCCGAAGAAAATAACGATGTCTACTTACGAACCCCGTCTTCCCCCGCTTGCTGAAGTAGAAGAGGGAGAAGCACAACTCCCACACTATCATCTGTTGCTATTAGAGCTTTAGCAGCAGTAAAGTTACCTCTCCAAAAAAAACAACAACAAAAATACCACCCTTGCCTATTCTTTCAGACAAGAAACATAGTTTTTCATCACCCATTTTCCCCCACTCAGCATTGTGTTGTCCCAAGTCTTGACTGCAGGAGGCCTTACAGGTGCTTAATGAAAAAGCAAAGACCTGAAAACGTATTGGTGGTGTAAACTCTTTTCTTGTTCCTTTTACAGGTGAAGGCTGCTTCCAAATACGTGGATGTACCTGTAAGCACAATTTAAACAACTTCTGTCATAGTAATTTGCATTATGCTTTGGTTTATGGCATGTGTAGCAACCCACATTATGCATTAACAGCCAAGATTGAACCATGGGCCTTCACACTTCTAACATTTGAACTGGAAAGACTATCTCCATGATGTTAATAATGAGCAGTTACGCTCTCATGGAGACCTACGAGGCTGTTTAGGCAATAATTTGCAAATGGTGTCAAAAAGGTACCATATTTCTGCAATTGGCTTGAATCACATTTAAAATTAAAAAAAAAAAAAATGGGAGCAGTGCATTCTGTTAATTCTTCATTTGGACTTGTACAAATACAGTATAATTTCCAAACAAAAAGGTCCAGACATGTTAGAACTGAGCCAACACACATCTAACACATTAGCTAATCTATTTTATTTTTGTTCTTCTAATTGTTAGTTTATTTTACTCTTTCGGAAAATGACTTTTTTATGACTTTGGGGAGATGGTGATGAGCTAGCAACATGTGTTTGGGAAATTGTTAATGAAAATAATTTCTTCCATTTTCCTGTAATTGGTAGAGGAAAACTGTACATCGTCTCCTCTAATTAGACCTTGATTCATAAGGAAAAGAGCCCTTAACGTTCTTAGACAGAGCACTTAACTTGCCAGAAATTTACATTTAAATGCAGTTGAAGTGTAATATATGAATACTGGCTGGTGTGAGGGGTTACTGTAACATTTACAGGCAGAAAAATCCTGAGCAATTCGAAATGAAATAAAAGAAGTCGATCTTAATACACCACACTAGTTCCTGCATCCGGTTAGACTGGGCAAGGTAAATGAAGAATAACTCAGTTGAGTTTGATGACCCGTATGTGTAATGTATATATGTACATTGAATGTAGGCACAATTGTTCTTCATGCTTTCACATGACAAGGTGATGCATTTATCTGATATCTTGGACCACATAATCTGCATTTGGTGTTTCCATCCTGTTAGCCCAGGATAAACTTTGCCTAAAAAAGTACTGTTTCTTGAGCTTAGCATGGAAGAGACAAACTCTTGAACAGTAAGAGGTCTTGCTTGGTTTAAAATATCCCAGTGCAGAGATTGGAGTAATAGAAACAGGATTTTGGAGTAATAGAAACAGGATATTGAGATCATTAGGAAGAGAGACTCAGAATTCATATCCAGCCTTAGAAAATGTGGAGATTCTTCAGTTGCAATCTGTAGTTGTTCGAGTGCACCTTAAGTATTTGGTCACCAGGAATCTGAGCACAGAACAGTTGTTTTACGTAAGTTCTAGGGCAAAGTGTGGCCTTCTCTGAAGCCTCTGCATTCCTGGAAAGTAAAGCATCTCTAGGGAAGTAGTCTCAGTACAATGCTAAATGACCCTTTCAAGGGTTCCCAGAATCCACAGCAGGAGGAGCGGAGTCTGCTCCCATCCTTGGGGCCATCAGATGCTTTGGTTCTTTGTGTAAAATAGAGCAGAAATCATTCACCTGGGTTATTTCTCAGTTGTTTCCCCAACTCACCCGGGAAACGAAGTCACATTTCAATGGCTTCTTTGACAGCCTCAGCAGTTCTAATGAAGTCAAACACCAGCCCCACACAGCTCCCAGGCCTTTGCAGAGGCCACCCCGTGGTCCATGAGCCACTGCCGGTCTGGGGACAGGAGAAAGACAGACCTGTTTGGCTAGAGGACAGGGGGAAAATGCTGGTGTTGAACAGAAAAGCATCAGTTAAATCTAATTCCACAGATGCCATTGCAATTGCGTGGGTACAAATCAATCCGTTTAATGCCACCTCGAAACGGGCACGCTCGGCATACTGAAAATTGCTTGAAAGTGTAACACTTGACTACTGCCACATTCATGTTGTCCTCATTGTTTTTCAAATTAATACCTTGTCATTGTTGCAGTAGGTGTTAAGAAATGCTACTGGCTTCCCAAGGGCCAAGCACTGGCCCTTTGCTTGATAATTGTTTGCTTTGTATTAAAAAACTCCCTTCCTACTGCTTTCCAAACTGTCCTCATTTTCACCCTGAAAATTACACAGATGTGTTAACTAACTTCAATTTACAACGGCTGACAATTGTATCTTGCAGAGAAATGATACTCTGTGATCTGAGGTAAATCACAGTAATGGAAACTAATGACACTAGTTATTAACAAACTTACAATGTGCCATGGAAATTTAAGGTTTTGTGGCAGCTCTTGTAATGACTTGTATTACAGTGTTTTAATGGGTTTCCTTTGAGGTAAGTTTGATTCCAGTATATCAAGCAATGTGAACTCAAACAGGATTTATTTTTCTTGTAAGTGTTTTCCCATCCACCTGCTTCAGTTCCCGTTTTCTTTAAAGAAGTGCTGTAATCCCCCAAAGCTTGCACACTTGTAGGTTATTGTTTAAAATCAGTTAAATTCTGCAGAGCTGTAGGGATGGGGCAGCATAGGCAGGCTTCCTGCAGTTTAGCAGCAGCTTAAGCATTCATGTAGACATACATTCCCTTACTTACCATTTACCCAATTTATTCTTAAGAGCAGCACTAAATCTGAGCTAGTCAGAGGTCTAAACAGAAAAAGAAAGGTGATTTGGGGATGCCTTCTGTAACACCAGCTGCCTACTGCATGCACCCTCACACCACAGAAAAACCAAGAGCCCAGCAGTGGTTGTTAGCTTTCTACCTTCAGAAACCAGAGGGCTGCATAGAGAAGATGACCTAAGAAAATGAGAAAACCTCAGCCTGGCTTGCTGGTTCACTCATTAGGTCAACAGCACCAAAGGTAGGAAGACAACTTCCCAGCATCAGTATGTAGAGGAAGAGCTACTTCTAGTATCCAGAGGAAGAGCTTCTTCTGACCACCTTTGCTGTAGGCAAAGAGAAGAGAAAGAGCAAGTGTTCCTGCAGGATCTTGTGCTGCACGCAGTATTTTGCTGGGCACGGGGCACAAAGCAGCAGGACTCAGTGCCTGTCAGGTAAGGAAAGGGTGGACTGCATGAGGACAGCAGGAGATGGAGGAGAAGGAAAAGCAGCAACAAGGCTACACGGAGGAGCTGCCCCTGCGCCACTACTCATGTTTCTCTCTCTTTCTCTCTTCTTCTCTCCTCCATGCAGAAGCCGGGGATGGATGTTGCTGATGCCTATGTGACATTTGTCCGCCACTCTCAGGATGTCCTGCGTGATAAGGTCAATGAGGAGATGTATATAGAAAGGTTATTTGATGTAAGTAAATGCCTTCTCCTCCTTGGACACCAAGCAGGAGAGACCCAAAATGTGACAAAATAAGACAGGAGGATAAGTCACATTTTGAGAATATTAATTGGTTATAGCTTTAAAAAATAAACAAATCTTTCCTTTCTTTCTGACTAAGGCTTGTATCTGCTCTCTGCCTGCTTTAAATCTCTACTCTAGTCTACTGTGTCTTGGTCTGTCTGTGTGTGGATTTTAAGGGAACAGCATCTTCTAAGAGAGTCCTTTACTATATTTAAGCTTGTGGAAAATCTCTCTGTAGCAGAACATCTTAGTCATTGTTCTCACTGTTAAAATTTGAGCTGGGTTTTTGGCAGATGCACTTGCTAAGGGCCATCTCTTCTGTCTTCTGCACATTTTGCAGCATGTTTCATTGACAAGCACTCCAAAATTGACAGCAAATTAAGCACACTAAATTTTGATTTTAAAAGCTAACCAAATCAAAGCTGATTAGGAATAGACTTTCATAGTTCAGGAGAACCACGTTGTGGTGTCTGACACCAAAGGTAAAGTTGAGACATGGTCTCCTTGATGAAGATGGCACTGTAGGAACTGACCCAGTTGTTCAGAGCTGTTTTTCTGTCGCACAAGATAAATTCATTGGACTGTTAGGGAGCAGTGACCTGTGATGCCCGTTTGTTTTGGATTTGGATGCATGTTAACTGGTATCTCTGTTTCTGTTGCTCTTGTTGCATTATAGCCTTTCTGTCCTCGCAGCTGCTCTATAGCGAAGGTTTTCTGTTGACGGCCAGCCTGTAGCATTAGTGTTTCAGTCCTCTTTAGGGTATTTGTCTATATATTGATTTCTGTTTGAAGCAGCTCCTGTCCCTACTTTCCTTCCTTTCATCTCTCAGCAGTGCCATTTCTCAGCCTCCCAGCACTGGAACTGTAACAACCTTCCTCGCTTTCTTTACTTGCTCTTTTGCTTCCTCAGTGTGCAGGGAAAGCTGCTTTTTTTTCCCAAACCAATCTCCTCCTTCACTCAATACCTCTCTTTTCTGCGCATTGCCTATCCCTTAGACACCTCTTCCTCCTTTACAATTCCCACTCTTTCTTTCCCCTGCACCTTACTGGATTAAAATGGAACTTATCTCTCATGTCAAATGTTTTATCACATTATATCAAGTGGCATGAATTAGAGTCAAATAATCTTGCTGTGTACATCTACTAGCATGACCCATCTCCACTGAGAATGCCTCATTCATGCACGGAGAGCACAGCAGTGCCTCCTCCGGGCAGCTCGCTCTGGGGAGAGTTTGCAGCGCAGAGCACCAGACGCAAATCACCCATCAAGCAGGCATGGGGAGAAAAAACAAAACATAAAACAAAAGCCTGTCGCTTCCATCTGCAGCAGGCCCGCGAGTGCATCACTCGCTTGTGTTCAAATTTATTCCAAGAGCAGCTAAATTTCCAGAGCTCATCTGGACTGTTCTTTTCAATGCCCACACTGCCTTTTTTCCCTCATCCTTTCCCTGTGATACACAGTTGGTGTGCTTGGACCCTTTGGGCCATTGTTTGCAATTTTCAAAAGGCTGTAATTAGCACAAATGTTAATTTTGGTTTGTTTTGCTCCTGTTTAGTTTTACCAAGCCATATTTTAAAGAAATTAATAGTTGACGTGGAAGTAAAAAAAAAGTATCTACCTTAGTGGAAAGTGCAAAACCTTTCTTTCCTTCCCTGTTTTCCTCAAGTCTCTTTGACTCTTGCGGAATAAGATAATCAAGGGTAGAGTTTTGACATTGCTCTGCCTGTTTTGACCCATGCCGGCTACAAGCAGGAGCTGCAGCATGTGGGAGCTGTTCCCATTCCTGTTCCCATTCCTGTTCCCATTCCCATTCCCCACACCAGCAGGATGGCACTGGGACCCGACGCTGCCGGCATCTTCACACATGTGTCATGTACGTGAGTGTGCGCTCGCGAGCTGCAGGGCCCCTGCTTCATGGGGAGGGAGGGAGGGAGATGCACCGAGCCTAATCCATCCAAAAACTGGAATTATGTTTTGAGTGGTCATATATTGTCTTTGCCAGATTACAGCTAATGGAGCTGCTTGCTCCTGAGGTCAGCTCTTAGCACAGCTGAGGTGCTGCTGATGGGTCAATAGCAGGGGGTTTATGCCTACGTGGGGGTCACCTGGACCCCCATGTACTCATAATCAGTGCTGTGTTCGCAATGTCTCAGTAAGGACAGGAACAAGGTCTGTGTCCAGAGCTCACCTAATGCAGCAAAGCAGCACAGCCGTGGGGTCTTTAAGCTTGGTTGGTCTCTGCACCAGGGGTCGTATTTTTAAAGGAGATTTTAGGTGCTCACTGTCTTTTTAATATGAAAGAGAAGAGGAATAATCAAAAACTTGTATTTATGATGCCGAGTTAGACCTGGACCTCATTTCGTTCTTGCTTCCGCCAGCGTGGCAGAGGAGCAATCCTCTTAGCTGTTGAGTTTCTCCAGCCAATGAGATTATTAACACTTTAGAGGCTGACTCCTCTGCTGGCTTAGTGCAGGGATGCTGGCTTACCCCAGCAAAAGCTTAGTCCACTTTTAGGATGTTACAGGGTAATACGTGCAGTGGTGGACAGGTAAACAGCTTAAGTCTGCCTGCAGGCAGTTCCTCTGCTGTCAATGGAATCATGTTAGAGACACAATATCGGGTGAAATCCCCTTTCTGTACAGTCATGAGTAGTGCAAGAGCAAAGGTGCACAGTGCAAGGTTGCCTGTCACACACTCAGTGGGGTTTGCAGCTCCCAGGATATTCCTAATCCTCCCATTCTTCTGAGTCCATTTCCATCTATTTCTCCTTTGTTTCCTCCCAGGAGCAGGGGCTGCAGAGTATGTTAGGCCATCTCCCAGCAGAAGCTGGGTTAGTATGTCTTTATTTTGGCGTTTGCCGTGATTTCTTAGCTCAGAAGCCACCTTTCTTCCCCTGCATCGCATGCCCTGCCCAAACCTGCAGAATGGGGCTATGCTCTTTGTTTTCAGATGATTATTGTAATATTTCTCTGTGGTCTGTGTGCTAATCCTCTTAATTCTGCAAATTAGTCAAGTCCAACCCCCCTCCTCCCCAAAATAGAGTCGTCTTCATTTTGAAAATCTGTATTCTTGGGATCATTGAAGGAACAGATTGATCGTGGAGTTCTGCTGGTAATCAAAACCTAACTAGCTTTTTGGCAGTGCTGTTTACTGCAGAGTAACATGACTTATTTACTTGGCCTGGCTCACTAATTTGATAACATTTAAAGCTAAAACACTGTAATAAGGCCCATTGGTAGAGAGCAGCGGTAACAGAAGAGTTTCAGAATAGCATCATAGCATCCCTTCCATGTGTTCCTGTGCGTGGCTGAGTGCTTTGGGATTTAAACTGCTGTGATACTTCACACACAATGCAGAAGGATCACAAACTGTGTGTAGTGCCTGATAGAATGTATGATTTCATCACTTTTTCCCTGGAAAGGGGGCAGAGTTGACATGCAGAATGTGACTGTTTATAGGAACAACGTGGCAGAGGCAAGCGTGTATATCTTAAACATGGGAAAGTATCTCCAGTGTGATCTTGAGTCTTCAGACAAATCCTGCAAAATTCAGGTCCCCTTTGGCTCGGGACACTCAAAATTTCATAGGATTGGAGTTTGTATGTCTGTAAGATTTGTCTGAAGGCAGTGGGAGTTTCACTTGTAAGAGTTGTTCGCTTTGGTGGATGTTATTTATACGTGTGTGTGTGTGTATATCTTTACACACGCCCTTAGATGCTCACAGTATAGGCTTCAACCCATCAGAACATATGTGATCCAGAAAGCCTATGATTGACTAGTAGCTATTGCGAGTGCCAACCTTTCTTCCTCATAAATTGGTAAACACTAATGTAAAACATAGTGATAATGTTTCCTCCCCAGCCGCAGGCGAGTAGCACGTACACAAAAGGCTACTGAGCATCGAGTGAGCTCCCCGAAATCCTGTGAATTCCAGCATCCTGATGCAGTCCCTTAAATAGCGCAGATGGCATTTTTCTCTCTGATGATTAATTCAGTATCTTACTGGAAAAAAAAAAAAACACAACAAAAACATGCTTTTCATATGAGAGATCAGAACACCCCGAGAGGCTCCGAAGATTGCAAAGACCTAAAAAAATCAATTTAGCTTTTTCCTCCTTGTACTTCTTGAAGACACCAGCCTGAGTAGAAGATAAGGATTTAAACCAGATGTGCTTAGTGCGAGTTCATCTGCTTAAATCTGGCAGTCTCTGAGATCAGTGATTAAAAAGCCATCTCGAACTTTGATGAAATCCACCGCAATGGTAATACTGTGCCTCTGATCGCTTTCTTATGGGCCTCATGTCTGCCTAAACCGGACATAGAAAACATTTCACTGGAGATGATACATGGATTATATGGGTCAATTATACACTTAATCTGCCTTCTGGGGATTAAATGTGCATAGATTGACCCTGCGTATTTGGCTTGTCCTTGGCAGTTATCAGATCAGGAAGGTTGCCTTTACCAGAAAGTCTGGTAAGAACTTAATCACACAGTGATACAGCCCGTGGGGTGGCAGGAGCCACGGTGCTCTTTGCAGAAGGCAGTTTTACCACTTCACTGTCACTCTGTATGTCTGGCTTCCTCCAAGGTCTGTGTCACAGCCGGGATACCAGACGGAGTATTTTCTCCTGAAACAGTATTTTCTCTCCTCTCTTCCTCTCTGCAGATGGAGGACGGTTTTTTGTCTTGGTAGCAGGGAGGGCAACTGGGGAGACTGGGGCTTTGCTCTGCCCTGTGCCATCAGTGCAGAGGGACAGTCGGTCCAGGCCCTCTCCCAGCAGTAAAGGAGAAGGCAGGGATCAACTGCAAAGGATCCAGCATCTCCTTCCCATCACTCTCAGAAAGGCACAAGCCCTTGGCCGAGGCCGTAGTGCCAGGTCCTCTCCCTCCAGCTCAGCTCGGTGGGATTTTAGGAAGCCCCAGCCGTATCCCAAGGCCGATGGTACAACCAGTGGATTTTCATTTCCTTTCCCCAGCCAGGAGCCCAGCAGGAATGCCAGGAAACAGCCAGGACTGCCCTTGTATTTCCAAAGGCAGCTTTTGCTGGTAACTGACTTCTGAGTATCAGAGATACCAAGTAATAAGGGTGAAGGGCACCGTGTGAGTCTCAGACTTCAGCAAAATCCTTATACAAGGAGACAAAATCCTTATACAAGGTTCCTTACACAGGAACCTGACTGAGCACTTCTCACTAGTTACTGGAGGATCCACGGGCAGCTCAGCATACATTTCAGGCTGATTTGGAGCCTGATACCACACCTGAGTATACAGAAAAATTACAGAACACAGACTGACAGCTAGAGCAGCTAATTCAGCAAGTCCTCTGCAGACATTAGGCATTAGCTTGTCCTTAAAATCAAAGCTTTTCCCTTCCGTGGGGTTACCCACTTGAATTTTGGCAGCTCCTCCAAGGCGTGCTTGCAGGATCATGGCATTTCTTACTGGAGTGTAAGCCTTGCACGGCACAATCAAATGCCAAAAGAAAGCCCTTCTCACCCTCCCTTCTCCTTCCCCTCCTGAAACGCAAAAGCCTGGTCGTGAGTCAGTGGAGCTACTCACTGTGAGTTAGAATTACTCACAAGGACGGGTTGCAGGATCAGGGGAAGAGCGGATATCAGACTGCGCGCCGGGCTCCCATCTCATAGCTGCTTGCAGCCACACTCACTGCTTTCTCTTAGACAGACAACAACCTGTTTCCCTCCTACGCAGCTAGACTGCTCATTAGGGCACTAACTCTCTCCCACTCCCATCCTGAGATGGCCTCCACTGAGCTATTTCTTTTTTGCCTCCCCCCCGCCTTTCCCTGTGAGTTGTAAATTGAAGGCAATGAGGCAGATTGATCTCCAGGAAGTGCAGCTTGCTTTTTCCTCCCTATGCACCTTTAGGGGAGCTGGAGCTGCTGCAGGTCCTGCTGCAGCCCTTGGCTGGCTCAGCAAGACTCAGACCTGGAGTCAGCCCCACTGCAGGGACCTTTGCTGGGGAAAACAATGCCATTGTGATGGCAAATAGTTGCATGTCTTCTAGGAAAGGATAAATTCTCTTTGTCCTGAGGGGGCACAACATGCCCCATCCTTCTGCAGCCTCTTTTCCTTGTCATGCACCCTCTCAGAGCTTCATGAGAGCAGGGAAAGTTGCTTAGCACTGACACTGCTCCTTCAGAGCCAGCCTTCATCCCTTTATACTCCCATACATGAGCTTCACATGGCAGCAAGCATGCACTTGCGCATGGCCTCCTGCCTTCCCCTTAGCAAGGCTTCTTTCCTCAAGTGCTCATTTAAGTAGGCTCCATTTAATTTATTTTAGGTCGAGTCTTAATAAAATAAGTCCTAGATCTCTCACTGGATTTTACATCCTCATGAGGGTTTTTTTTTTTTCCCCTCCTAAATGTCTTTATCGGAACAGCTTTTCGTGTTCCAGTAGACATTTGGTTGAAGGCAGTTAATTTGATTTCTTTTCCAGAGGAGATTTTCCATTAATCATTCTAAGAAGGCAGACTGATTGCTCTGTTACGTTAAGGTCAGCACAGGCTTGCTAGCATCATCCACACAGTGCTTTTGAGCGTCAGAGATTTATGTTTTAGGGCCAGTGCTGAGTGAAAGATCATTTATTTCATGGTAGATGCGAGTAGCCAAGGTAGGTCTGGGGGAAGAGGTGCCATCATTCTATGTAGCGGTGATCCTTGATCCAGAGTGAGCCTTTTTCCAAGCAGCCTCCCTGCTCTCTGTCTGTGCACATTTATAATTGCATACAAGGTAATAGTATGCTTTGAAGCTGAAGGTGCCTTCAGCTAATAGGAGCTCTGGGCTTGTGGGTTGTCAGGAAGGGGAGCCTGAAGGTGCTGGTGTTCCCAATAAACCCCTTCCCACGTGAGTGTGGGGTGCGAGGAGCGTGGGAAGGGCTGGGATGTCCAGGTGCACGCAGATGGGCCGAGCCCCCGCTGCCGGCGGCTTTGCTCCCTCCCTCGGGGCTGTGCAAAGGGCCTTTGCCCAAAGAAACTCAGGGTGGCACAGGGGTGAGCCAACGGCTCCTGCACGGACAATAACCAATTGTCTGATTTCCAGCAGCGCCTTCAATCCCTCTTTTCCTTTCCTCCCCCTGCAACCCAGCCCCACACAATCGCTGCCGCTGCCTGCGCCAGCCAGCGGTGCGTGCGAGATTAGCCGTCCCAGGTCACTTCATTCCTCTTGATCTGCAGCTCTTGCCTTTCCCGGTGCTCCTTTAAGCCTCGCCCTGGATGTATGATATCAGCATTCAAATATGCTTAGCAGGACTCAGGCAGGGAATGTATTGTCTCCAGTGTGTAACCCCAGGAATGATCCCAGGGAAGCTTCTTCCTCCTGCGCTCGGGACCAAGATCCCTGGGCAGCCTGTAGCTACTGTCTTGGAATCTGGAGGCTATAAAGGAGCCAGCTAAAGTTTATCGAGTCCTGCTTTGTGACAGCTTTCAGTTCAATCTGATAACAAGTATAATTAAAGTATTCCGTCGCATGCATTACTGTATTGCATCTTATTGAGCAGCTCTGCATCCAGTTATACTGTCACTGCTTTACACTAACAGGGTCCTGGAACCGGGACAGAAAAATAGCAGCACATTGTGTGGATATTGTGTTTTACTAAGCTGCTTTATATAGAAACTCAGATTTTAACATGTCAACTTCATTTCTTTTTTGAAAAGTGGAAATAAGCAGAGAACATTTTATATGTTAAAAAAAGTATTTGAGAATAAGCATCCACACAGCAGTGGTTTTGTGTGTGTGCGTGTGTGCGTGCCTTTACAGTTTTTTATGCAGAAGCTCTTTTATTTAGGAAAACTGAGGTCTTCAAAATCCTGCAAAGCAATGGGTTTAGGGGGGGTTATTTGAGTTCTAAGGAAGTGCTGTGTGCTTTGCTGAGCTGTGTCTCTGTGGGAGAGAGCTAACCTGATGCTATTCCCAAGGCCCCGTGAGAGCTTGGTCCTCCGTGTGCAGGTACATGGGATGCCTCTGAAGGCAGGGTCTGCCAGCTCAGGACCTCTCACCTGAAAGGCAGCATTTTGTGCAGATTTATAACACAGTGCCCGAGGACTGGGGCTGTCCTGCATCAGAGAGGAAAGGAGGCACCACCTGAGACACCCAGCCTGCAAATCTGCAGGTTTAAGCACGAGGTATCCCTGGTTTGAGGATGCTGTGAATGAGAGAGAAGTTAAAGGTGCTGCCAGGTCTAGTGTCAGCAGGCTTCCTTCACGGATCGCTGTGAGCATTGGCTACCACCTACCCCCTGCACACTGCTGTAGATAAATAGCTGTTTCTGTGCAGGTCATCTTGGAGTTTTCTCTGCTGCCCTGACCAGCCTGTTGCCCTCCTCAAAGCATTAGGCTCTATTCAGAGATGGTCAGCGCACTGGTGCAGGTGTTTGCTCCCAGCAAACCCCAGCATGCTGAGACCAGGGCACCCCTGGCTATAGGAGGAGGTGAGCCAACATTGTGGTAGCTCTTTTAGTGAGGGGAGGAAGCTCAGGGAGTCATCAGCATGTCCTGCCTGTGGCCCACCACTTCTGCTAGGGATGTGAGCTGCAGCTGCACAGAGCCCTATAGGTGTAAGTGATTTTGTCCAGCACTGAAAGCGGGCAGTGTTAGAGATGGTCATCTTGGGCATGTTCATTTGCTGGGAACCTTGGCCCCATTGACATATGATGTTGATCCTCCTTTTCCTCCCTGGAAAGGAGTAAAAGTGTTTTGGGTTTACAGCGGAGAGAAATTTGCAAGATCTTGTGAAGCAGCAGGTTTTGGGGGGGCTGTTTGACAGCTCCCAGGAAGCGCTGTGCACTTTGCTGAGCTCTATCTACAGCGAAGGGGAGAGGGAAAATTTGCAGCGAGGAAGGTGCGGGATGAGTTGTGCCCCTTTGGCAAGCAGGGAATTTGTGCAATCCCACCAGCACAAGGAAAACGAACCCTCAAGGAGTCCTGTGCCTCCCTCCCATCAGCACCTGTGGCACCGACCCCATCAGGTCCAGCTTCAAGCCAATTAAGGGTGAAGCAGCAGCCTGAGCACACCTTGTTGCTGAGATCCCCAAACAGTGGGTGATCACAGGTACCATATGTACTGCAAAGAGCGTGTGGCACTTCAGTGTGCCTGCGTTTCGGCTTTCATTCCGAATTCCTTGTTTGAAGGCAGAGCTCTTGGGCGATTCAAAGTTATTTTGTGCTTTATTTTTGGGGAAGGGAAAGGAGGGGGGGTGGAAAAAGAAAGATAATGTAATTCGGTGATGCCATTTGCATCCTAGACAGATGATGAGGCGCTCTGGCTAGCAGCTTGACCCAATTAGCAATGCTGGGACCTGACTTTATTAAATAATAATACAAAGTATTTTAATATTGAGCCCCTGTGACTTTGTAACTTGCTTGTACAGCTACGTTGTCAATGTGAATGAAATCTCATAGATAAGGAATATGAAATAGAGTAAAAGGCATCCAGAAATCACAGCACTGGGGTGAATGTTGACGAACATGCTGTGTGTACTTGCAGTGATTGCGTTATAGGGATACAAAAGAATTCCAGGAAAAAAAAAAAACATGCAGCTATTTATTTCAGTAATAGCTCGGTGTGAGTGTGACCTGGGAGGCTCCAGACAGATTCACGAGGGTTTGATAGAATAAAGTTATTAATTTTATTTTAAAAAAATAAAGAAAAAGAACCTGAGGTGTTGGGGGATTTTTATTAAATCGTTAGTGCTTTACTTGAGCTCTAAAATTTAATGTAGAGTTTAATAGAGAGGTTTAATTCAGAAAATGAGGGTCATGTTGCCCTTTGCCAGCACGGCTGATGCAGGATTTGCTCTTACAGGCGAGTTGCAAGCGTAGAGTCCGGAGTTTGGCAGGGTTCATGTATCCCAAACACTTCCGATGTGTTTCTGAGCATGCCAAGCCAAAGACCCTGCAAAGAAGTTAAATGAGCACAGTGTGGTCTGTTAGCAAAACTTAGCTGTATTTTTTGAGGGAGAAGCTGCTTTCCAAAGTGTGTGAATCTGGATGGGAATTACCTTTCCAATAGCAAACCAAGGGCTGCCCGTAGCCTTCTGGGTGCATTGCTGTTGTGTGCTCTGTTAAAGCTACACTGAAAACCCTCCTTTTGATGTCAACTTTTGCATACCTAACGAGAGTAGACACACTTAAAGAATTATGTGCAACAGAAAAGCTACCTAATGACCAGACACTTATTATCTGGTGTGTGGCAGCGTAGCAGGACGATAACTATTTATTTACCCTTTGCGGATAATGTTCTGTTATTTTCTAGGCTTTGGCAATAGCCAGAGAGCATCTGATATATACAATATTGGTGGGTATCCAATTGTCTGTGAACATCCCAAGTTTTGAAACACGGTTGTGAGAGAGGAATATAAGCTTAAGCTTGAAAGGCTAAAAAGCAGAAAGCCCCACACGTAAATGCTATTATGTACTTAATGAGGCAGGGTTTAAGAGAAAAAGAAAAAAAATCAGCCACACAAGTTGGTTTTATCAAAGAAAACGTATAAATAACAACCAGTGATTCAAACCACCTCACAAAGGGAAAAGCAGGGACGGGAAGCTAGCACTTCACTTGTGGCATTCAGATAATAGTATTTACTACACTAATCTTTGGGGCTTAGCAATTGACAATCAATATATTATTATCAACAAGCGTTAAGGCAAACAAAAAGCTTCCATTTCTTTTTTTTAACCGCCTTCCCCTAAGTCCTTTAAATTTAATTAAAACCGGACAGCTCTCCCTCCAGTCCAAATTAGAGTTAAAATCATATTAAATATTTGTTCTGGGGGGAAAACAAAAGTGTCCGTTTGTGCTACCCCGTTTGGCTGCTGCTTTTTTGTTCCTTCCCCCCACCACCACCTTTTTTTTTCCCTTACACACACAGAGGGGGGAGACAAAAAAAAATCAGCTACTCAAAGTTAAAATAAAGTCTCTCTCCCTCCCTCCCCGTCTCCCAAGACTACTGTCTATAACATGTTGTTCCTTATAGAAAGTGGGATATGGTGGCATTTGCTTGATTAACTTGCTCGACAAAAGTGACAGCTGCTGTGGGTGCATGTAGCTAAGCTGCACAGCGCAGTTCCGCCTTTGTACATCTGTCAGCAAAAAAGGAGGAATAAAGAGTGAAAAGAGACAAATTGGTCCCAAAAGGCAATCCATTCAACTCAGGAGGTTTGCTCTATTCAAGCACTCGCTGGGAATCTCAAGTGCTAGGTAGCTTATTCAATTTCATTCATTCTTTAGAATGAGCCCACAAGTGTTTAATTTCTTATTCTGTTGAATAAAAAGGGGGAGCTTTCTTTTTATTTTTTTTTTCTCTTTTTATTGGAAGCTTTAATTGTAAGACTAGCTGATCAATGCCTGTGATATTAACTCATTGCTTATTTTCTGGTTAGCTGTGTGCTCTTAGCTCCTCCGCAGCCGCTAAACTTCATTTCTCTAATGTGGGCAATGTCACACCAATGTCTCTGCCCCTGGCAAACCCAGGAGCTCACACGGACACGATACTCGGTCCCCTGAGCCTTGGCCCCTGCCAGGACTGGGGGAATGGGTGAAATCCTTGGCAGGTGTAAATCGAAAGAGTCCCTGGGTTATTATTGATGCCACCCGTGGCTGCAGCCGGGACACAGCTGAGCCAGATGCTCTTTGCCTGTGGGGCTGAGCCTGCTGCAGGTTTGTCCCTCTGCACTGGAGGAGGTTTTGTAGCTCCAAAGGCTGAGCCTTTTGGATGGCTCTTCTGGTGCCCCAGCCAGCAGCAGAGCAAAGGGGAGCCCATACACAGGGCGCCGTGGAGTGATACCTGGCACAGAGGATGCATTTTGTTGAGTAGTGGGAAGAAAAGTTGAACGTGTTGGATGGGGATCACTCCATGGGCAGGCCTCCGCTCGCCACCCAGCAAACATATGCTTGCAGGGCAGAGATGTGCCTCTTCCTTCTTCATCATGTGGCAGAAGGTCTGTCCCCATCTCTTCATTGACACTGGGACCAGCCACTTGCGTGCCTGAGGGACCATGGCTCTTCGCCCACCACATCCTCCTCTGGGGCCACCACTATGTATCTTAACTCAAGAGCTTCAGACACTTGTGTCACCCTGTCCCTGAGCTTCTCCCACTTTCCCGTGGATCAGCTTGGGGCATGGCTTGTGTTCTGCAGCAACACAAAACACAGAACACAGCCAGGGACAAACATAGCCGGGACTCAGCTGTAGCAGCCAAGCCAAGACCTCACTGGTGGTGACTGGTAACAGGGCAAGGAGCACACTTCATCCCACCACCGCTCTCATCCACATCCAGCATCCCAGCTGAGCTGGCCTTCAGGGGCTCTCAGACTGGGTTCACATATCCTGCAGTGAACATTCAGGCTTGTTGGGAGCAGTTCTCTTTGTTCTGAAAGAAAAAAGTAGGACATTATGTTGGCCATGAGGCTCTTGCTTATTGCTTATTGCCTTTACCAAGTTTTTATAATTGCAATGACTGCCTGGGATCACCAGTGAAAGAAACACTGAGGGAAGGTAGAAAGGATCGCTTTGGTGGCCACAGAAGATTGGAGGAACAAGAATGATCTGGATCTTTGGGTTGCAGGCCTGCAGCCACCTTCATATGTACAAATGCAACTGCACGTGCATGCAGGGCATACCATGAGCAAGAGCACAGCCCCTTGGGCAGGCAGACTTCACCCGAAGAGCTCCTGCTCCCATTCACCGAGCAAGTCTTCACACAACACTGGCAGATGTGCCCCCAGGAAGCACAGTGCCGAGCTGCTGTGACTGCATCCCTACCTTCCCTATGGAGACAGCACCTGCCAAAGGGAGGTGGCTGCATGAATCCATGTGACAACGCCGAATTCCCAATTCGGGATGGGGATGGACATGGCTCTGGCGGCTGTCGTGTACTGTCAGCAGTTGTAAATCCGCACAGCCCCGCTGTGCGTTCACCAGCTGAGGTTGTGGCCCATCGGATGGGGACGCAGACACCAGATACAAAATGTTGGTAATTTTTTTAACTCCTTTTTGCTTCTTTTTCCCATCTGATCGAGTCACTTTGAGAGAGGGGACTGTTGCCTCAGAGCAGTTCTGTTTTCCGTTGGGAAATAAGACTCATAGCCTTATTCCTCCCTCCGTTCCCCTCACTGTGTCCCCTCTGGGATGCTGCCAAAGCAGCCACCTGACATCCCGTCCCTCACCTTTGGAACACCTTGGATTCAAGGGTTCATTTCAAAGCTGCCTGTCAGCATTTCAAACCGAGTCCATGTCCCGGACAAAGGGAGGGAGCCAGCGGCATCCGGAGCCTCCTTGTGCATGTGTGTCACAGTTTTAAATAGATTTGCCCTGCTTGGATTGGTTCATGTTGGAAAGCGAGTACTGAAATGAGAGGTCATAGGGGAGAGTTACTATGGTAATTGAGTAGTATCACCAGTAGTTTTGCTCTTATGAGCATTAAAGCACGTAATAATAGACAAACAACAGTGGTTAAAGCAAGCAGGTAGGATTACTATGTTCTTTTGTCAGAAGTATATAATGTCTTGTAGTCAGTTTTAAAGACTTCTCAACCCCCAAATCCACCCAACAGTCACCTGCTGAGTAATTTTGTATGCCTAATCTCTAGCCCTTAACTACAAGCTTTCTGCTAATTTGAGGCAAATGGGTATTTTTGACACTAAACAGGGCAGTAAAGAATCCCTGACCTAGAAAAACTCCATTCCAAGGCACTGAGAGCAGAAAAATATTCTTTCAGCATCCTTGTGAGACCTTTGGAATGACATAAAATAGCTTTGACTAAACTGTGCTGCAGCTTTCGATTAATGGTTTGCAGAAACTTGCTGAACATCCCCACTACAACTTCCCCCATAAAACTTGTCACTTCAGATTGCCATCAGCCACCACAACAATAATCATTTCATGCCTATTGCTAATTGCAAGCACAGCTGAGGCTCAGCGGGGTGCTCTTGCACAGTCCCAGGCCTTTATACCAGCCTCAATCTGTTGTATGGCACTTGTTCACACACAAAAAAACTACCAGTAAAGGCAGAAAGAGGCAGAGTCACAGGTTCCTTGTAATCCCTCTGCTACCCTGCTGACAACCCAGCCCTAGAAGCATTCCTGGTTTTGTCCCACTCTTTACAAAAGCTGAAGTGACCTTAAGCTACTAGTATGTAAGCTTTTGAATGAAGAATACAGCTCCTTCAGGTGCCTTAAGAAGCAGTGTTGCATCTGGCTTACGAGATTCTGTTTGCAGCACCCCTGGGGTGAGCTGTGGCTTCCTGTAACATGTAAAATATGAGTGTGAACTCAAGGTTCATGGCAAGGAACAGGAGGTCATGCTTCCATTCAGCTCACACCAAAGAAGACGGGGGTTTGCAGATGTTCCTGGCTATGTGTAATGACACCACCTCCCGGAAAGCGCAGGAGCCCAGCACAGGGCTTGGGGTTTTTGATAAAATGTGCCACACTCAAGTGTGTTACTTGCAGATTTATTCATATCAATTTTTGCAATTTATGTATTCAGAGACAAACTTGCTATTTCAGCAACTTATTGATCATGCTTTTGCATTCAAAGGAAAAGGGCGGGGGAGAACAAGGAAGCTTGTTGCTCGAGCTCGTTGGGGTGTTGGATGGGCACCCTTGGCATGCTCCAGCTCTGTTGATGCTTGTCCAGGAGCAGCCCAGCCAGCCCTCAGCCCAGCTCATCTACCCAGGCTAGCACCTAGCAATGAGGGGCACTGTGAAAGGCAGAATGGGAACAGGAAAACTAACCTGAAAAAGGGATTAAATTCCTGGCTGTGCAAATATGGTATCTACTTGCTGTTACTGTGCTGTGCTAACACCCAAAGAGCCTCTGTGTTTCCTCTGCTGTTAGCCAGGTCACACCGTGTAACAAACAGCAGGGGCTGTGGCATCCCTCCGTGGGAGCCCTGATCCCTTCCCTGCTGATGTCCCAGTGGGTGTGTGGCACCCACCAGAATGCACCTTCCACAGCCATTCCTCACCCTGTGCCCCAGACTGGGTGTAAATTGTCCTTGGAGTGATGGATAGGTATGCCAGGTAGCATCAGTAACGTGTGTGTGCAGCAGTGCATTTTAGGTGTTGAGGTCCATGGGCTTTGGAGCATCTGCTTGCTCTTTATAACCAGGTTGTAAAGGAGGAGATTCAGAATGCGACTGAAATGTGTTGCAGCCCCATGGCGAGGCCCCAGTGTTCGGTACTTGGTCTGCGCCCTCATGGCAGAGCCACCCCATAGAGCGAGGTCCCACCAGGACAGGACCACGCTGCGCTCTTTTGTCTGAAATGATCACGTTTCTGTTTTGGAGCATTTGGCTTTGTTGTTGTTTTTTTAATAATATAATCATATGCAAATGTTATCTTCTTTGGTAGGTTAGTCATGAATCAGAGGGCTTGTGTGTCTTATAGCACATCAACACTAGTGGTAGCTAAAGGGAACATTTAATTTATGGGCTAACTTATTTTTATGAATATGCAGGGCTTAAATTCAGCAGTTGGTGTGTGCTCTATGAAGTGACGTGACGGTTTTGTGTATCAAGATCAATGAATTAGACTTTGTCTTTTTCCCTCATAAAGCAGAAAGTCTTTGGAGTCACTCGGCTTTGAGGAGGAGAGCTCCTTTCATTGCAGCTGAGCAATGTGCCTGGCTGAGCCCTCGTCAGCCGGGGTTCAAGAGGAGAGGGGTGTAATTCAGATTGGGATTCAGCTCGGAGGAGTTTGTGTCTCCCCGGCTCTCTGTGTGTTGGAGTGTCTATAGAAACACAGGGAAATGTTTTGTTTAGCTTCAACTGAAGGTCTCGCAGCAGCAAAGTGACCCTGCTGATACCCTCCAGGCAGAGGTTACAGCTTGTTTTGGAGCCATACAGCCGCATAGGTGTGTGTGGCATGGGGCAAACATGAAATGGCAGGACCTCATCTCACTTAGAGGTAACAGAAACACCCAGCAGATTGCTGTGTGGAAGAGGCAGCAGTGGAAGGGAGATGGCGTGCGTGTGCAACATACAGTCACCTTGCTCCTCTATAGTTTGAGTTAAAGCAGTGGTGGAAAGAGGCGCTTGGTGACCTGGGCATCCGTCTGCCAGCGCAGCCCAGGGTCACAGCTACTGCCACCTGAGAGCGAGACTCATTTAAACTGGCTGTGGGAAATTAACGTTATGAACATCAGTGATTTCTCTCTGGTTTGCCCCCCACTGCCTCCCAGAATTTCAGGGGAGCCCAGTGGCAGCAGTCACTGTCTGAGGGTGCTTCCCTCACAATTCTACACCAGTTTGATGTCAGGACCTCAGGTGACAGCTCCGAGCATGGGAGCCTGACTTCTGTGGTGCAGAAAGCTCCTGCTTGCCTGCCCCAATTAGTTTCATTTGAGCTCCTAGCTCGTGCCAAGTCTCTGTCCTAGAAATGGAGGGCCTTGTGCACAAGTTGCACAAGGTGTAAGCACTGACCAAGAGGTCACCACATGCCATTTCTTTGATGTCTTTCCCTTTTATTTCCTCCGTTTTATTAAGGCCTGGTGTAGAAATAGAAGTACAAGAACATCTTCATTGAAGTGAGAGGAAAACCCTCCCCTGTGCAGAGAGACTAACTCAGCTGTGTGCTCCTCATGGAGGGCAGCAACTCCTGAGTGCTTGACCGTACAGTTCAATCACGTGTGCTGAGCCCACACTGTTTTGGTGCTGGGCTGGTTTAGCACGAACTCATCTGTGTGCTTTGGTGAGCCTTGTGCAAGCTCTCGGTCGCTCCAGGACATCGGTGTCAGCTCAGGGTACTGGAGCCACATGTCCTGCAGTGCCATCAGCACACTGCTCACAGGCAGTTCGCATGTTGAAGGGTGGAAGGAAACAAGTTTCTGGCCTCAGTTCAGCAATTACAGACTATTCAGTTGTCTCCATTCACCTGCAGCCCTGGCAGCTTCAGAAATTAGAGGGAAGAGGGCATATTTCTGTGTCAGAGACCCCCACTCAAAGGTGCAATGGAGGAAGCTAGTAATACGTCTGTTAGCCCGGTGTAAGGATTAGGCTAGCTGGGAGAGAGCTGCATTTCACACTAACTCAGTCAGGTCTTACTGGTCCAGTGGTTCTTTCACCTTTAACTAGCTCTAGATCAATTGCAGCTGCAAGGTTTTAGGCTCGTTGGGAGTAAAAGCTGCATTTCAGACTCACCCGGATGCTGCTCCATCAGAATGTATATAAACTGGTCCAGCGCTCTGGGTATAGTGTATCTCTAGCTGGTTCTAGGTTAGTTGCAGCTGCTCTGCAGCGCAGGTTTTGATCTGTGTGTGTAAGAGAAGGGTGTGCCTGTGCACACAGGGGTGCAGCGGGGTTTTTCTGTATGCACACCACTTTGTCACCAACCGTTGTGCTGAGGTTTTGTGATTATCCTCCCCCCCCCCGCTCCTCTCCTTGCTTCTCCTCCTCTTGAGGTCTCGCTGCTCGTCGGCGTGGCGTCAGACATGCCATGGCAGCCCTGCGTGAGCGGGGCGCTGATCCGCAGCCCACCGCAGGCATGCTGCACCGCAGGGCTGGCAGGCTGAGCCATACAGCTGCAAGCCTCTTTCACAGGCATTTCAAGCCCTGGAGGGGTCTCTGTGAGTTCAGCAGCTTGAAGCAAGCTCGGTTCTTTGCTGCTTTGCCATCCTTCATATCGGTGAGGGTGAAACCAAAGCATTTCCATGGGAAGGTTTAAACCAGCATCCTCACACCTTGCCCCACAGCAGCCTCCCCTCCACTCGCCATCAGGCTCACACCGTGGCTGCGTATGTGGTTCCATTTCAAGATGGTAAGTAGCTTGAGTGTGGGTCTGACACACTTAAAAGCAGTACTGTGCCCTCAGTGGGGAGGGGAATGGATTAAACACCATTGCCTGCAAGTCCTGTCAATGGCAAAATGAGATTGCAAAAGCCTTGCAGTGTTGCTGGTGGCTGTTACCCCTCACAATAAGTTTGTTGGTATTAAGACTGAAAAGCTTGTGCATGGAAATGCTGTGTAAAAGCAGGTGCCTGTCTGCCCCTCTAAGTCTGCCCCATCCCGTGAGCGGTGCATTAACAAGAAGGTGGGTGCTGCCGGCACGTTGGGCTCAGGCACAAGCACACAGCCCTAGTGTGGTTGCTGGAGAAGTCCTGTCTCTCTTGCAGCAATGGTACACCAGCTCGATGAATGTTGTCTGCACCTGGCTGACAGACCGCATGGACCTGCAGCTTCACATCTACCAACTGAAAACTCTCATTAGGATAGTAAAGGTAATTAGCACAAGTGGTTTTAATACATCTTGCTGTCAGAAGGAGTGTGTGTGTATGCCTGCATGTGTGCAGCATGGTCTCTTAGTAAACTATCACCAGCAAACAAATGAAGCCATTCACTAAAGTGCTTCAAAATTAAGATAGAATCATAGAATCATTATAATAGTTAGGGTTGGAAAGGACCTTAAGATACCTGTGTGTATGGCATGTAGCAAAGGATAGACAGGGACTTGAAATGCATATAGATGCAAAATACAGGTGTGCAAGTAAGAACAACTAAACTGTTTCCATGAAAAAAAGGGAAACTATTGCTATTTGACCCTACCTGTACCAAAATCAGCCCTTTTGTGGGCAAACGTGGCTCACACCAACGAACTCCAGTGTTAAAATGGGTTAAATCAAGCCCAAAGTTTTTAACGCTGTTTTACTAAGCCCAGCTCTGGCTCGTGATTATTGTCAGAATGCAAATGAGAATTGTTCTCAGAGCTAAGTGAAGTTGTTTCTTTTACAATGGGTGTATATAATCAACTCTAAGAGATCACAAAGGTGAGATAACATACTGTGAAAGTAACATTTTTTTTCCTTGAGTGCACGTGTATGTGTATATGTGTGTGTGCGTGCCTTGGACTAATGATAATTATTTCAGTGTGAAATCACAGTGGTTTACATGAAATAATAAGATCACAGAAGGGGGTAAATATATTTTTGATCATTTTAGGCTCTATCTAATGCTTTTTGGTCTAGTATTTTATAATGTTTATGGTCTTGTGTGCAGTGAACACATTGAAGGCATGAATAAATTAAAACTGAAATGTATTAAATGTGCTTTTCATAACTGCAAACAACAGGCACAGACAAATTATTTCTACTCGTCGCTAGCTGAGGAAAGCTTTCTTCCTTGTGCTTTATTTACACCAATATTACATTCAGAAGCAGCTACAACAAATCCAAGGACTTTCTGAAATAGCAGAACAGTAAATAGCTTCCATGAAGAGCACAGAGCAGAACTAAATGAGTTTTATCTCGCAGAGTCAAGAAGTCCTTACAGAGAAATTCGAATGAAAGAAACTAATTGTAGTAACAAAGGAAGCAGAGCTAACCACGGAAATATAACTCCAGTTGCAGACTTAGGTAAAGACAGGGAGATTTAAGAAACACATGCCGTGTGCTTATGTTTATACATCAACAGTTTTCTCCAGTATCCTGGAATTAGTTTATTTAATCCCAATACTGCAAAACTGATTGTTTAATGTGGAACATTCCAGGAATGTGTAATCACGTCTGTGGTTATGGACAATAAGTATTCTGCTGCCTGACCTTACAGGCAGGACGAAAGCATGCAGAAACAAGGGAAGCCAGTTAGAGAAGGGCCCTTATCTGTTGGTGACTTTTAAGACCCCAGTCTACCCCAGGAAAGCACCCCAGTACATTCCTGCTTTGACTCTCACAGAGTTGCAAAGCCGTAATCTGTTGCCCAGTGGGCCTTTACCACGGTAAACAGTAGCCAGCAGAGATGCCCCCCTCAGCCTCTGCACTACCTGGGGCAATGCAAAATGCCCCCAGGGCTGGGATTTCCCTGGCATCCCATCCTTTTCCATTAGTAGCCCCAACCCTGTGGCAGGGGCTGGTCCCTGTGGCGAAGCGGGGTAGCTGGTGTTCTCCCTGGCCTCTGAGCTGTCTCCTCTTTCCTCTATGCCTCTTCCCGCTGTAGAAGACGTACCGGGACTTCCGATTGCAAGGCGTGCTGGACTCCACCTTGAACAGCAAAACCTACGAGACCATCCGGAACCGGCTGACGGTAGAGGAGGCCACAGCATCGGTCAGCGAAGGCGGAGGGCTCCAGGGCATCACCATGAAGGACAGCGATGAGGAAGATGAAGAGGACGACTAGGGATGCTGGCCCAGAGGACCAGCTGGAGGTCGCCTGGTATCCGTGCATGTACCTCATCTGTAACTCAGCCACATTAGGAATTTTTCTGTCAGCTCTAAATGCCCATGAGAAGTTTACCAATACAAATGCCATGTTAGCTGTGTGGTAATAAGATTAGCACCTCTCTTTGATTCATCGGTTTCCTGAGTTCATATCTATATGTTCATAAGCAATATGGAGCACCGTTGTTTAATACTGTTAATGGAAAAAAAACTACATAGAAAACATGCTAGGTGTGTCCCTGTTATAATTAAAGTTTAAACAATGCTTCATTAATGTACTGTATATACATTGATGGTAAATTGTTGTGAAGATGAGTGACTCGAGTCCTTTCATTTCTTTGTTTCTCTTCTGTGGATGCCAACTGCTTAAAATTAATTAAAAAAAAAAAAAAGAGGAAAAAACAGCTTTGTTTTTAAAAGAAGAACAAGGCAATTACAAATGATTTTTTTTTTTGTTCTCTCTGTTCATTTACAAACCAGAAAACAAACAAACCCAGACAGCATTTGAATCATTCCGCATCCTTGTTAATGTACCAGGCTCTTCCCTTCAATATGCAGTTAACTCCATAGAGGCTACATCCCAAAGGGTTAGTCATTCTAATTGCCACACCAGATTAATACTATCATGGATATATCATGCCACATTACAAGTCCAAAGCAGTTGTTTTATGTTGACATTTGCTCCTCTGAATGTTACGTTTTTGTTTCAAATCTCCAATAACTGTGGATGTACAAAGACAACTTTAATTACAATCTTAGACTATACAAACGTGTTTATAATAATATATTGACTATTTATTTCAGTAGATTGTAACCATAATTTACAATCCCTCTGTATCACACTGGTTTTTATATATGTCATGTACATTGCATTTTGACCAGTAACTGCATGTCCATCCGTCCCTCCGGAGCTTTTACTTTCTGTGTAAAATAGTGATTCATCTTGCTTTTTTTGCCTTATACAAGCCGACAGTTGTAAAAGTGTGAGAACTGTGGCTTCTCAATAAATAACTATTCAGATGTCCTAAGAATAAATTATGGAGTCTTTTTATGTCTGCCTTAGAAAAAAATAAATCAATTACAAGCTCAGATGTAAGAGCCCCCACCTCTCAGAATAAAGGCATTTTCTTTTCTCATGGGTGTTTTTAGTTTCTTAATGTAAGAAGATGGTTTCCTGATTTGCTCCTCAAGGGCAGGGTGGGACCACACTGTCTATTCCCCAGGTACAAGGGCATTTCTGCTATCACCTCTGCAGTTGTTTCCGTCATAATCTGCACTCTATATTCTATGATTTGTCTCTGGACATCTAATGGATGATCTTGCCCTGGTTCAGCCCCTATTGTAGCACAGTTGTCAGCCTTGCCTGCCACTTACCTGCCACCAAAAGGCCTGTTTGTAGTTAAACTTAGCCCACAGCAGCAATGAGCAGGGCACATACAACCTAGCAGACCGCTAGCTGAAATTACCAAGCAGCTTCTTTGATGGGAAGCATGTTAGTTCGGGAGTTTTCTGAGACCTTTTGCAGTCACTCCCTCCCTCCAGCCAATTCAAACAAAAAATGACTCCTGTATCCTGGGTTTCAGTCATTTGAGAGAAGCAGAATCACAGAATCATAGAATTGTTAGGGTTGGAAAGGACCTTAAGATCATCCAGTTCCAACCCCCTGCCGTGGGCAGGGACACCCTACGCTAAATCATATCAATCACCCAAGGCCTTGTCCAACCTGGTCTTGAACACCACCAGGGATGGAGCATTCACAACCTCCCTGGGCAACCTATTCCAGTGCCTCACCACCCTTACAGTAAAGGACTTCCTCCTTGTATCCAATCTAAACTTCCCCTGTTTAAGTTTTAACCCATTACCCCTTGTCCTATCACTACAGTCCCTAATGAAGAGTCCCTCCCCAGCATCCCTATAGGCCCCCTTCAGATACTGGAAGGCTGCTGTGAGGTCTCCACGCAGCCTTCTCTTCTCCAGGCTGAACAGCCCCAACTTTCTCAGCCTGTCTTCATACAGGAGGTGCTCCAGTCCCCTGATCATCCTCGTGGCCTCCTCTGGACTTGTTCCAACAGTTCCATGTCCTTTTTATGCTGAGGACACCAGAACTGCACACAATGCTCCAGGTGAGGTCGAGCTGATGTCCTTCATCCCCAAGCCCAGGAACCCTTTGCCCCTATGGGGAAGAAGGACAAATGTTCACCACATGGGTGAATGCTGGAAAAGCATCCTGCCTGACATAATGAACCATTAAACTAAACCGTCTTCCAGGGTCCAAGAGCCATGAGACACTCCCTGCATATATGTGTCTCCCAAAACCGGCTCAGGTGCCTGTGCAGGTCTTTCACTGGGATGCATAAAAAACTCATCTATATCTCAACAACATTATGTTTGGAGCCTTCACTCACTCCCTGATGCCCTCACAGGACTTGCTTGACAAAACAAGTCTCATGAGACGTAAAGCAATAAACAAACTGCAGACGTGACCTGGTCCCTTCTTTCTAAGTGTCTGAGACCCATTTGAGACCCATACACATACTGACACATACACGTGCTCTCTTCATCCTCCCCCTCAGCTGTCCCAGATATTTATATGAAGGGTAACAGCTCAAAAGCAGGTACTGGGAAAGCCTTACCTGGGCTGGTCACCAGGCTGGTAGCTAAAAGCACTGCAGGAGACCCAGATTTGTAGCTCTTCTCCCAGCCAGGCAGAGCTAAGCTGGAGAAACAGCTTGATTCTGCTCTGGAAATGGCTCCCTTTTTTTTTTTCCAACATGAAATATTTATTGGATAAAAACACAGCCCACTTCCACCTGCCACCTTTCAAAATAGTGAGCCCTGCTCAGTTTTTTGAATGAAAGAGTGTGGGCGCAGCCTTCAGATGTTCCTTGGCTCTGCTTCACTAACACACATAGGTGCCTCCCTGAAACGGCGGTGATGGACACCCTCGTCTGAGTTTCTGTCTCATTAGCGATGGCCCTATAGCCTGTGACAGCTTTTCGCATGCCCTCAATCCCCAATTTTACAGACTTCATAACAACCCTCAGGACATGTCAGGCTTGACCACACACTGAAAACAAGGAAGCATTAGCCAGCTTACTCCTTTTAAGGAGTTTGAACCCAAACTGATGAGCCTCAAGTTAATACTTTAGTGTGGGCGAGGAGAAGACCTCATGTATGAGCAACACTGCAAAGCAGGATTTAACCTCACACTCCAGAGCCTGCAGCTGAGCAAAGGAGCACGTTGCACCCTGATTCCCACTGCCTTCCACCCTGCAAGAGACATGGTGCTGGCATGCCGACCCTGTTCTACACGGGTGCTGCACCGTGGTACCTCGAGCTGGAAGTTCCACCTTGGGTTAATCCTGCAGAAATGTTAAATCCGATTGGTTTGATTTTGTCTAAAAAACATCAATCCGTGTTTAAAGTCCTCCTGGCCACAGGCTACACCTTGGACAGCCCCCTGCAGAGCAAAGGTACATCTCAGGCAGCATCTTAGAGGGGCTCACTGATGGATGGGAGCTCTCTGGCAAACCCAGCCGAGGAACGCAAAGGTCTGCTGCTAGCTTTCCTTCAACCCATCGCTGCGATGGAACGAGCTCCAACAGTCAAAGGACTTTCTGCCAGTACAACTGCACCTAGATGAAGAATCTGCCAGTACAGTTATGTCAATCAGTTTTGGGGAAAGAGGAAAACTTCATTCTTCTGCCAGCAAAATTTTAAATGATAGATCAGGCCAAAACTTCTCTCGTATTTACAGGGAAGTCCAGCAAAAATATCCTTTTTTTGACAGACTTACTTAAAGCATGTGGCATGGAGACTGAAAATGCTATCAACTATTTGACTGACAAGTGTCAGCAGCTGTTCATCCAATTTGTTTTATATTTCAGCAACTAACAGATTCTTTCCCCTCTGCTGTAATGCATGTCTCCTGGCCCATAGGCATCCAGAAATTGCTTTTCTGCCTCTCTAGTGACCAAAACGTCAAAAATATTAGAAGACAATTTGTGTTCAGAAGCATAAACAGGCATGCAGTAAAGCAAGGATGATTTTGTCAATGTTCTTTTAAAAAGACTCACAGCAAACCTAAGGCAAAAAATCTCTAAGCTTTGAAAGGGAAATCTAAAGCAAACAAAGGCACTCATAAATCAGCACAGGTTAAACTATCAAGTACCAAGGCGAAAAGAAGTCATCTATTAGCCAACCAAAACACAGCTGAAGCCATATTTGAACCTCTTGCAGTCTGAAGTTCACAACTCTACAATACCACCACCACCAGTGTTGGCACAAAAACTTGCTCCATGGTGTGATGCAGCAGAGCCATGGCCGCATCAAGCTGAGTCCAGATAGGAGTCCTTTCAGCCACTCACCAAACCCAACCTTCTTCATCTTGGGTCTAGCAACACTTTCAGAACCCCTTTGATCCCTAACTGCATATAATATAAGTTACAATTACTGCAGTTGCCCCCCTTCTGAACTTGCTGGACTAAAAAGCCTGTGTGACGCCTCTCAAAGGTGAGCTGTGTCTAGCAGCATTTCCTTTATCCAAGCACATTTAGGCTCTTCGAGCTAAAAAACCTGAAGTGATATTTTCCTTAGCCTTTCTAAAAGCTACATATTCCATTTCAAGTTGTAAATCTGCATTTGTTGTAACTATGCAAAATATGGGAGGAAAAAAAGTGCAGAGATTATATGCAATCTGCCAGCAGAGTTGTGTGCCATGAGGAAAATGCCTCGCAGGTCAAAACAAAGAAAAACACTGAGCAACAAATTAGTTGCAGGCAGTAGCTAATATGGAGATCAAAAGATTAAAATCAACATGCAACGATGAAATCACTGGAATAATAGGAGCACTTAAGAAGATTAAGTCAATAACAGAGTCCAGCAGTACAAAAATAAGACTTTGATTATACTGTAAAATTGTATATGGGGAGAGCAAAAGCAATTACAACCACGACATGCTTCACTCTCCCTGCCTTAGACCATCTTGGCTCATTTCCTATGCAAGGAATACAGTTGTTGAAATAAACAGAAATGTTATGACTCAAGTGCTCAATTCAAAAACAAACCAGGTGGTCAGATCAGATTGGGGACTGTCAAGATGGGGTCTGTAAAATGAGGACTTGTTGCAGATCCCAGAGGATACGACAGCTGGGGGGGAACAAAGGCCACACCGTTTAGGACTGCTTTCAGCAGAGAATGCTCCACAAGCAGCTGATCTCGGGGGGCTGTCCCAGGCTGTCAGCTGGAGAGGAGAAGCACGCACTGGAAGGGAGAAAGGAAGAGAGAAATAGCTCAAAGGCTTGAAGTGAATGTGGTGGTGAACTCTGGGAACTGGGAAGGGTTTTTTTTCTAGCCAGGTAAAGCAGCAAAGATTGATGCTTTGTTTTGCGATGGACATCAGAGAGAGGCAGCACCCCTTAGATTCTCACATAAGGGACAAGAATATGTCCCATAATCAGGTTCACCAGTTCTGGGGGATCACACAGTAGCACAGCCCAATAGGGATGGGAAGGATGAGGGCAGCTAACACTCACCTCAACAGATCTACCCTTGATCAACCCAGGCTGAAAAAGGTAAGACAGTCCCCCCAGCACATACTGGCCATGGCCACGGGACACCAGCCTCATCCATAGACTATGAGGCCAAAAGCCTAAATCCCCAGAGATAAATGGTTACTGCAGTGGGGTCTTCCTCACCCAAGAGGTCTGAGACACCTTAGTGGTCCTGCAGTGCTCTGTATTCCATGAGGAAGAGCCTAAACCCTGCTCCTCAAAGCCTGGGATTGTCTCTAAATTGGTTTTTCATCCGCACCACTAACTGCAGCCGCACCACCACCCCAAAATCACAAGCCAGGCTCATAAATAAATCAAATAAATAAATTATCAGCTATTTTTACAGAATTTGTGGGTGTTCTTGAACATTCAGGGAATACTTGGGTTGTGCGTTCAAGTTTTTTCTGGCAATAACAAGGTCTGGATTTTTAGTTTGGGCTCTGATTGTCGGGAGGGATTTTTAGTGGTTCTTCTACCTCATGTCTTCCGCAGTGAAATCAGCACTTTTCTTGTGCCCAAGTGGCACAGCAGCAGGTTCACCAGTCAATCTGGGAGTCCTGCCAGGTTCTCTTCAACTTAGCCACCACCACCAGGGACAGGGATGCTGCAGCCCACCTGGCACCACGTGCTCCGGGGGAAGGAGGCAATGTGCTGCTGTCACTGTCACCTCGGGACCTTGCAGCCCGTGGAGTCCTGCTCTGCAGCGCATGGGGACATCTGCGACAAGAGATCAAACACAGGCAAATACAGATCTCAAACAAGGCAAAATGTGGCACAGGCAGAAAGACTGGTCAATGCAGAGTGGGAAGTGAGTTGAAAAGAGACAGTGGAAAGATTGGCTTTGGAAGGACTCTTACTTTATTTGAGGTATTTTTCCATTGAAAAAGTAAGTTATTTTGAAAATGTGATGGTTTTCTATCTCATTAAAGGGAGCATAATTCAAAACACGTGGAGTTTGTCCCACTTTTTTTTTTTGGCCATCCTTCTTTGAGGCAAAAAAAAAAAAAAAAGGGAAGGAATAGGAACACAAAACTCAAGTGGGCTTCTACTCATTCTCACTGCTTTTTGCTCCTTTTTCTGAAACGTTTTCAGTAGGAAAGTGAGAAGAAGGCCATCCCCCCATTATATTCTCCTTCTCTACTTCCTCCCACCTTTTCTCCTAAATAGAAAATAAGGGGAAAAAAAAACAAAAAAAAACCCAGAAAAATGTAAAAGCTCCCACTCTTTCAAAACAAAAAAGTACCACACTTCCAAACATTAGGAAGGGACATCTTTCAGTTGCAGCATTCAGAAATTAAACGCACCATCGCTCCATCCCTGCAACGCAAAGAAGGACTATTTCCCACAAGAAGGATGGAGAACAGCAGCTCACCCCTTCGACAATCTCCCGCTTGCCTTTGGGCATGATGTGGACTCTGCCAACTCCTTGATGCCTCCTGGGCCAGACCAGTCTCGCACCAGGAGCTAGACTTCACCCATGATGTCTCTCTCTCCACTCCTCACAGGCAGGCAGTGTTTTTGGGGCATAAAGCCTGGCTGGGATCGAGCCGTTAGTTACCATTCCTGTTGACAGGCAAACTAGAATAGGCTCTGGCTCACTTTCTCCGAGCTGCGGAAGGAGGAATGAGCCGGGAAAAGAGTTCATTCAATTGCTTCTGTTTGGCAGCTCTGCAGGACTCTCCGCATAGAACAGAAAGCGATGTGGCAAGTAAGGAGTTGCCATTTTTAGAATTACATAAGCCAGTTTGATTGCCATCGAGGCACTCTGTGCAGCTCCTGCCACGGTGCCCTGCCGCTTGCTCTGCAGTGGGGCCGGGTTTCAAAAAGCTTTAGGAGCAGGTCAGAAACCTGCTCTTCAAATCAGGTTAAAACCGGCAGCGTTAGCCCTTCAAAGTCAGCACAGACATGCAAGGACCCTAGGCCAGGGTGCTTCCAAAATCCCACTGACCACATTTGCTGTGGGACTCAAGCAGTGTTGCAAACCCTAGCTCCTCGGTAGCGCTTCATACACCAGATAATATAAATTAGGACTACCTGCTTGCATAGATGCTATAATGCGTGTGTAACTCAGTGAAAGGGCTGAAAACAACAGCCTGGAGGGACCCAATGCCAAGGTGGCTTCACCATGTCCCATACAGTCATGGTTGTCTCCAGTGGGTGACACAGCAGCAGAGGAGGGCCACCTCACCGACCCTAAGGGCCCTGCCCGTGTTGGCTGAGGTGTCGGTACTGCTCCCATTATACAACACTATGGTTTCAAAGGGGTAACTGGAAGCAGTCAAACGGGTAACAAACCCCTCTTCATCCCAGCACCAAACTGCTATCCCAATTTCCCCATTCGTTGCTCACCGATTTGTCCATAAAGTGCCTCTGACCACTGCAAACTGAACTCCACCCAAACACCTTGGGGCCATTCCTCGGTTGCCCTTTAGGGCCACTAATTGCTGACCTGCATTGAGGCAGACCCAAACTCAGCACGGTGGAGCCCGAGCCTGGCCATCACTGCGGTCCAGCTCTCCTCCATTGGCCCCTCCGCCACACCTCACACCAGCTACAAAGCCACATCAGCAGCTGCTCCCCAGGCTCAGAAAGGCAGCCCCATCCTAATTGCCTGGACTGGTGGCTCACCCGGTCGTCCATCACCTCCTGCTATTGAAAATAAATAATAATAAAAGTACTTTAAAATCACATACAAAAAGCAAAGCAGCCTAGAAATCAAAGCCACCATTTCAGAGAGATCGAAGCATAATGCTAATAACTTTCGGCAGCTTCCACTGTGGAGTTTAAGCAGCTGCCAAGTTAAATAACCAGGAGTATCCTAAGTTATCTTCCAGTGGACCATAAATGCTCAGCGCCGACTGCCCCGGCGGGGCGGCCGGACGGGCGGGAGCGCTGCCGGGCCTGTGGGCCCCTGCGCCCCCCGCCGGGACGGGGCCCAGGCGGAACGCGGTCCCGGGGAGCCCCTCATGGGGCGGGTTTGGTTGTCGGGGGGCGAAAGGGAAAGCCCCACTGGTTTTCGATGTCAGCGGCCGAGGAGCGTTTGGGGCCGGGGCAGCGTGGCCGCAGCTAACGGGACCGGGCGCCCAGCGAGCCCTGGGATGCACCTGGGCTGTTTCGCGGGGCCAGGCGGGCACTGCAGCCGTTTACCGGGGATGTCAGCGGCGCAAAAATAACCTGGGGAACGATCGCGTTTGCGTTGTGAGAGGCTTCGCGGCGAGCGCCTTCCAGGGAGAAAATCCGCAAACCATTTCCCCCCGCCAAACCCCGGGTGAAGGATTAAAACCCCACAGGAAGAGGCAGAGAGCGGCGCTGGGATGGGACCCCGCAGCCCGCCCGACGTGCGGCCGCTCCTGCCCCCCAAAGCCGGGTTTAGGGCACAGAGCGGGGCTTAGGCACGGCGGGGCTGGGGCAGCTGTCCCAAAGTCAGTCATTTGTAATAGGCTTGCCGGAAGAGCAGCAGTGGAATTGATAGAGACAGCCTCCAGCTGCGCCTAAACCTGCAGTTTCAATTAAAATACTGAGCTCCGATGCGCGGGTTTGAGCTGGGATCCCCAAGAGCTGATGCACAGGGAGTGCGGTACCCCCGCTCCTCACCCTCCACGGGGACCTTTTCGGGCCGCGGCCCCGGGGCTGCTACACGGGGTCCTCGCCGCTCCTCACCCCCCGGGAGCCCCGAGGCCTGCGGGACCCGCAGACCTGCTCGATGCGGAGCGGGGAGCCGGCGGCTGCCGTGCCTTCGGCCGGGGAAGGGAAAGAGGGAGAGACCCGGCCCGGAGAACAGCCCGGCAAGGGGAAGCTGGCAGCGAGGTCCCGGCCCCGGCTCCGCAGCCCTCTTTTATCCTGCCCGAAATCATCTCGTTTACAGAAAATATTTGTTTGCACTATTAGTTGGTACTGGAGTTAATTACTCAACGTGTGAGCGGGGAGTAATATGGATAAAAGCAGCCCCAGTGTTTATTGTGTGGGTGAGCTGTTTGAGCGGTGCTTGAATAAACTGCAATTAGGGTTAGATAGAGATTAATTAACATGTGAGTGGCAAGGTGTAAAATAGTTCCCAACCCTCCACTCAGTATAATCTGCAGGCGAGGAAAAGAAGTTTGTGGAGGCTAATTAAATACTTTGCTAAAGCCGGCGAGCCCCGGGAGCAAGCGGAGCGCAGCCGCTGCCTGCCCCCTGCCCGCTGCCGGGCAGAGGCTCTGCTCGGCTCCCCAGGGCTCTCCCGCAGTCCAAGCACCAGTTTGTGCCGGTGCACGCTGCTCTCCGCGCTTCCATCTCACCTTCTCCCCCCTTAAAACGCGGGACCCATCGGAGGAGACCGGGAGGACAGCAGCGAGCAGGGCTGGGGGACAACAACTCCTGATGCTCCAGATGGGAAGAGCCCTATTCGCGAGGCGGGGTGTCCCCCCTCACGTTCCCGAGGAGCCCCCGGGGCAGGGCGCTCCCCTCCGCCAGCCGGGGGCTGCTGCGGCCGCTTACAAAGTTTGTCTCTGGAGCGTGCTGTGGTTCGCAGGTGAAAAACCCTGTCTGCAAACAGCCGCCGGCGAGCTGCCCCGGCGGGGAGGCGAGGGGAGGCTTGTCAGAACCCCCGAATTGCTCCAAACTTTCTTCGGCGTGCGAGGGAGGTGGGAAAAGTGATAATAAATATAGATGGATATAGGGGCCTTTTCATTGCTTTGCTTTACCTCTGGCCAGGCTCAATCTAAACCCTTCGCTCCCCCGCCCCCTCCCCCGGCTAATCCTCCCCTTTATTTTAGAAACACACAAAACCAGGTTCCACGCAGCGCTATAGTGGCTACAAGTGAAAGAGAACTGAGCGCCCTGAATCGCTGGGGGGAAATTGGTCCGGCTGAATAGCCCCGGCGAGGGACGGGAGGCTAATGGGGGCCAAGGGGGGTGCTGCCGCCGCGGCCGGGCCCCCCAAACCAGGTGGACACGGGGCTTTCTCAATTGCCCGCGTCCTCGCATCTGAGGGTTCTGCAAATCCTCCCCTCCCGCATCAAGTCGTTTTAATTAGAGAGAGGAAGGGAAGGACCCCCAGCATCCAGGCGCTGTAATGTAGCGTCTCCTATTTTGGGGAAGAGGGAGGATGGGGGGGGGGGGCACGACCAGGACTATAAGGGGGAGCTGCTCTGCTGCCACCCCCCCCCAGGGAAGCGGGCACCTTTCGGGGTGACAGTTTGCAAACCTCCCGTTTGCAGCGCACGGGGCCGTGTTTTAATTTATTTTTAAATATTTTTCATTTATTTATTAATTTATTTTTTAAAAAGCAGCGAAAACCCAGCCCCGGACTCGACTCCCTCCGCGTTTATTTAAGGCTAATCACCAGCTACCCTGAGAGGGGTGGAATTAAACTTAGTTTAATTAACATTAATACACTGTCCTAATTAATGGGTTGGCTATTAATTTATACATGCTGGGGAGGCTCGCAGATAAGTGACAATTTATTAATTATCTTCCAGCTCGGTTGCAACGGAGCTGATTGCAGATGGGTTGCCAAAATAACTCGAGCATGGTTGCGTGGTAGTTGCTTTAGGAAGGGAAAAAAAATTCATTCTCCCCCTTCTTAAAGAAAAAAAAAAAAAAAGAGAAAGAGAAAGAAGAAGAAGGAAAAAAAAAAAAATCCTCACGCTCACTCGGAGTGGCTCTTCTAACCCCAGCAAGAACTGGAGCACTCTTTTCCACCCAACTTGTGAATCGCACTTGCCTTCTAATTTGCCACATGCAAAACGATTCCTCTGCTTTGCAAGTTGCTTTTTAAGAAGGGAGAGAGAGAGGAAAAAACGCAGCTCGCACACGAGCGATTTGTGCGTCTTAAACTGGAAGGAAATTGTGCGTGGAGAGAAAGAGGGGGGGGGAGCTCCTCTTCCTCTCTCTGCCCCAGCCCACCGCGCTCCAGCCCGGCGCCTCGGCTCGGGGAAGATCCGTGGTGGCATCCCCATGTCATTCTGCTCCAAGTGACTTCATGTGATGTCAGCTTTAAATGTACGAGACCGTGATCTGACGCTCAGGAAGATGTTTGCTATCAAAATGTGACGGTGGCCACACTGCGCTGCTTGGATGAGGCTCGCCGGCGCTGGGCAAAGGTAAGTGGTCCCAAGCCGAACCCCGCCGCCCCTCACCGTGCTCCCTGCCCCCCGCATCCCCTGCACCGCGGCCATTGGTGGGGCTGGGCTGGGTGGCATTGGGCTGGGGGAGACTTTTCTTTTTCTTTCTTGTTTTTTTTTTTCTTTTAAATACTAACAAGGTCTAGCTTGCATGTTACTTTAGCGTGTTCCGCTTAATGAGCAGTAATCTGGTACCCTACGTGCCATTGTTCTTGGATATGTTCATTTGAATGTAAATAGGGAGGGGGTGCCGGGGGGGGGGGGGGGGGGGGGGAGAATAAGGTGCTTATTAAATTGATTTGTCTCCCTGGCTTTTCTGGAATGCAGAGCCGAGAGCGGGAGCCACTCGCTGCTCACACCAAGTTCCCGCACGGCGGAGCGACATGGCGAGCCCGGGGTCGCTGGAGACGGTCATGCCTTCCTCCTGCCCCCGGCACGACGGCAGGGCCGCCGCCGCTAACCCCTCCAAGACCCTGGCCTTCTCCATCGAGCGGATCATGGCCAAGACGTCGGAACCCAAGCCAGCCTTCGAGCAGCGGCACGGAGGGCCGGAGTCGGAGCCGGTCAAGAAGCCGCTGAGCCTGTGCTCACCCCTGCCCTGCGTGATCCCCATCCCGCCGCTGGGCTACGAGGTGCCCTCCAAGACTCTCAGCTACTCGGAGCTGTGGAAGAGCAGCTTGCGGGGCGGCGCGGGGCTCTGCAAAGCCAACTGCGGCGTGTGCTGCAAGGCAGAACTCGCCCTGGGCCAGCCCAGCGGCCGGCTCATCAAGCCGCAGGTCATCCATCAAGCGGGGGCCGTGCCGGCAGCCCCCCGCTCCCTTTACTACTTCAATTACCTGGACGCCGCGTACCACCCGGCCGACATCCTGCACGGACAGCTCTTCCCCGCCGGCCTGCTGGGGGCCCCGCCGCCGGGGGGCCTCTCGGCCCACCAGAAGCTTTTCCTGCTGGAAAACGCCAAGCTAGCGGGGCTGGCGGCCGAGAAGCTGCCACCACCGCCGCCCTTCGCCCATAAGGAGCGGCTGCCGGGACACCTCGACCAGGTGATGAAGGATGCGGCGGCGGCGGAGCGCGGCGGCCCCCCCAAGGGCCACGCCAAGCTGGGGGGCGGCGGCGGCGCGGCGGAGGGAAAGCCCAAAAACTTTACCTGCGAGGTCTGCGGCAAGGTAAGGGGGGCGCCGGCAACGGGGAGGGGACACACACACACACACACACACACACCCCAGGAGCGGCCGGGCCGGGCCGGGCCGGGCCTGACCCCGTTTTCCCGGCGCTTCCCCGCAGGTATTCAACGCGCACTACAACCTCACCCGCCACATGCCGGTGCACACGGGGGCCAGGCCGTTCGTGTGCAAGGTCTGCGGGAAGGGCTTCCGCCAGGCCAGCACCCTGTGCCGGCACAAAATCATCCACACCCAGGTAGGTGGGGGGCTAGGCGGGGGGAAGAGGCTGGCCCCCGCCCCCCGCAGCCCCCCCTGACCGGCCTCTCGCTTTCCTTCCCCCCCCCCCCCCCCCCCTCCACCCGGTTGCAGGAGAAACCCCACAAATGCAACCAGTGTGGGAAGGCGTTCAACAGGAGCTCCACGCTCAACACCCACATCCGCATCCACGCCGGCTATAAGCCTTTCGTCTGCGAGTTCTGCGGCAAGGGCTTCCACCAGAAAGGTGAGCTGAGCTGAGCTGAGCTGGGATGGGACGGGGCCCTCGCCCCCCGTTAGCGGAAATTAGACGCGGCGAGCCCTGCCCGGCTCGGCCGGAGCAGCCGCCGCTCCCAATTACTTCCCCTCTAAGCGGGGCCGCATCGCTGGGCCCCGCTGATAGTTCTCCCTAAATGCTTTTTAAATGAGAGGTGCCGGGGGCCTTGGTCCTAATCCAGAGCCCCTCCGTTTGCCGTGGGTCACTGGGCTGACCCTGTCTCTCATTTGTGCCGTGCCAGTTGCACGCTGCTCCGCGCTGACAGGGACCAAGTTTGACAAGGCGGGCGGGGGGAGACACTTCCTAATGCCCCCCACCCCGTCCTGCCCGGCTTTACCTGTGCACCGAGCGGCCTGGGCACCTTCGGTAACCCCCTTTTCCACCTTCCTTTCTCGCAGGCAACTACAAGAACCACAAGCTGACCCACAGCGGGGAGAAGCAGTACAAGTGCACCATTTGCAACAAAGCCTTCCACCAGATCTATAACTTGACTTTCCACATGCACACCCACAATGACAAGAAGCCCTTTACGTGCGTCACTTGCGGGAAAGGATTTTGCAGAAACTTTGATTTAAAAAAGCACGTCCGAAAGTTGCACGACAGCGTCTCCAGCGCTCCTCCGCCGCGGGACTCTGGGCGCAGCGGGCAGAGCTAAGGGCCCCGCACGCCGCCCCACTCGGACCTGCTCCACCAGGCCACCACTATTTATCCAAACCAGCCTTTGCTTCTCTTCTTTCCCCCAGCGAGCTCAGCCGCCGGTAGCAAGCGATCCCGAGCCGCAGTTGTATATAAGAGGAATCTTATTTAACGGCGCGTTGCGCCGCTGGAGCGGGCCAGGAGGGGCCGGGCTGGCCGCCCCCCGCCAGGACAGCGCTCTTTATCCGTGTCTGTAAATCTCCATTTTAAATGTACGCTCGAATAAGTGAGGAATATATATATATCTATATCTATCTATCATGGGACAATAAACCGACCCTTCGCAGGTGTCTCATTTCCCACCTCGGCCCCGGTCCGAGCTGGGGACCGGGCTCAACGGCGCTGTCCGCCGGCTATACGCGGCTTGCGGGAGCTCCGGGCGCCAGGACGACGGCGGGGAGAGCCAAGCCCTGCCGCCTCGGGGCCCACCGAGCGCTGTGGAGGAAACCGAACGAGGGCGGGAGGGCAGCGGGCGGCTTCCTGGTGCTGCCGCCCCCCGGGAACGGGGCAGCGCCGCTGCGGGACCCCCGGCAGCCTGCGCGAAGGGTGGTTCGGAGTTTCCCAGCGCCGCTTCCCGGGGTCGGTTCATTACGGCGTGTTAAATCCGCTGCTGAATGACTCTCTTCCCCTGCATGCAGATAAAATGATCTCACGCTTGCTTTCCGAGTAATGACCCAAATTAAGAGAGAAAACACAGACCCTTCAAACCGCATTACATTAATCTAATCACTCCCAGCAGGCCTCAGAAACTCTTTTTGATCAGAATATGGATAATCAAGCACTTGGATAACACTAAATATTCCTTTCTCATCTCCACCCCTCCCTCACTTTTAATATGCGAGTGTCTATTCCGGCCACGTCGTTAGGAACAATATTATTCTAGAGGAGTAAGGAGCTGGAGCCGGCCGTGCGTGTGCGTGTGCTCGGGCCGGGCTTGCCAATGAAGAGGGGAACAAGCGAGGCACCAAAATGCCTGGGGACGGTGTAACGGGGAGTTCACCTTTCTCCGCTTAATTGAGTAGCTAAACGGTGGGAGGCAAGGACAAGCACAGCTCGCGAGGCGACCCCTCGCTCCGGCTTTCGGGATTCATTAATCGGCTGCGATGCTCCGCTCTCCCCGATGAGCGGGCCGGGCCTGGGGGGATGCCGGGTCCCCTGCTCCCGCTGGACGGAGCGGAGCCAGTTCAGAGATGCTCGGGGTTTGCATTTTGAAGTACCAGAAGTAGCGTTTGGACGGTTTGCGCCGGGTGAGGAGCGGGAAAGGATGCCCGTGGTCCTGGCAGAGGGGAAAGATCGTGGTGGAATTTGTAAAAGATTTGGGGAGAGTTTCAGGTTATATTAAAAAAAAAAAAAAAGAAATAAGAAAAAATTGAACCCCGTCGCTGTAAGTCTCTGCTCTGGGAAGCCTCGGGGGGTGGGGGGAGGGAACCGTCCCCAAGCAGTGAAGAGGCTGTATCTCAGCCCCTCACCGGCAGATCGCGGCTGCGAATCGCCAGCCGAGCCCGGCTCTCCCCAACAACGGGGCGGGAGAGCCCCCGGCCCAGAGGCATCGGGAAGGGACCCGTCTCCTCTGAATGGACACTGTGCGGGGGGACACACGGCAGGACAGGGTCCCGGAGGCGGCGAGCGGCGGGTTGTGCGCAGCTCGGGAGCAGCCGCGGAGCCGGTCCCGCTGCCAGGGCCGGGGAAAGCGGCACTGGAAGAGGGTAGGGCTGTGCTGCCAGGCGGGGTCCCAAAGCGGGTCCCCCCAGACAGCTCGCAGGCTGCTTCCCCAGAGCTCCTGACAGGCGGGAGCAGCGCGAAACCTGCTCCCGGGAAGGGAATCGCGTTCTTTTCGTATCTTCATAAAAAGCGGTGTTGTTTACAGAGCCCTCTGCGAGAGGGGGAGCGGCATCCCCGTCACGGCTGCGGGCATCCTCAGGGCACCCCGGGTGCCGCGCCGGCCCGGTGGGTCACCCCGGCGGCGGTGGGCAGCGCAGCCCGTCCCGCGAACGTGTCGCTCCGGTGTCCCTCGGCATCGGGCGCACCGGGAAGCGATCGCCACCGGCCCCCTCACCCCCTCCTTCCCCGGGATCTCACCCGGATCCCGGCACACACAAGCCGCAGATCGCGGGGGAGGGGCGGTTCTGTCAGACACACACACGCCAGAGCCTCCAATTATCTTCTCCCTCACAAGATGTTTCTGCTGTCCACGACTGCTCACACTTCGGCACTCTTGCCAGCAAGCCTCAATAATAACACAAAAACCCGCACAGAAACCCCTCTCTCGGCACCGCAGCCAGGCACACAACAGATTGAGCAGGGCCGATGCCTCGGGGGGGGAGTGGGGGTTAGAGGTGCCTCCGCGTACAGAGCGACGAGCCAGCACCGTCGGGCTACCCCCCCGCCTAGCTCGGCTCGGCCCGGTCCGGTGTGTCCCTGGGACCGGGCAGCAGCCAGGTGCGCCCCGCCGGGGATGGGGAAGCGAACAACCTGGAGGCAGCTGCGTTGCCCTTTTCCCTGCACTCCGCTCTCCAAACGTCTGAGCAACCAGTTTGCTGCTAGAAACATGTTAATTGCCAACGGAGCTCATTAAGGCATGCACATGCAAAACACAGCAAGGGAGATTAAATGGACAAAAGCGCAATAATGAACTGTCAAAAATCGGACCCATCTACAAGACCAGGAGCACTCAAGAATGAGGCATTTAGAGGCAACAAAGGATTGTCTGGGACAGGAAGAAAGGACGACCTAGACTTTTGTTTAGTCAACACAATTGATTACAAATGAGAGATTAACAGGATAGCTTCAGAGTTTTTTTGAAGGAGGCAGAAGAGAAAAGTCCAATTAAGTGCACCGAATGTTAACTACATTGATTTCCACGGCCAGCCCTAGAGAAATTCTCATTAAACCATCCCTGGCGATCCCTTTTGGAAAGTAATTTGTCTCCCTGATGGAGCAGAGAAAGGGAGCCGTGTAAAGAGAAAGAAGCGCTAGTTCTTGGCACAATGAGCTTAGGAGACACACTGGAAAGAGCCAAAGGGGGAGTTAATGAGCATCTGACAAGCCGCTTGGACCCGGGCCTGGAGAGCAGCGATGAAAAGATGGAATTGGCCAACAACTATTCTTTATATCAAACATAAAAAGGCCAATCTGAAACAGGGCTGCTCAAAGCTGGTGGGGAAGAAAAGAAAGGCCCCCACTGGGGGGTGGAGTGGAGGGCTCAACTGCCCCACTGGGATGGGGAAAAAAACCATAATCTACCGGTATGACCCTCTCGGAGACGGGGGCTGCGGGACCCGGCACCACCCCCGGTCAGGGCTGGGAGGGGGCTTAGCTTCACCCCACACCGCCCCCCGGTAAGGGGACCCCACGCCCGCCGCGCTGGGAACAGCTTTGGGAGGTTGTCCCGCAGAGGTACATCACCAGGCGGCACCAACAGCGGCCTGGCTCTCCCCGGGAGGCCGCGCCGCCCCGAATCCGCCTTCCACTCGGGGGTGCATTTGCCCGACCCTCCCCAGGGACCGGGCACCGCAAGGCAACGCGCCTCCTCTCCCCTCGTGTGGACACGGCTCGCTCGCAGGCTCTTAAATCAGATTAGGGCTCGTTAATAACAATTTTGGCTTAAGTCTGTATTGACTTAGGTTTAGGAATGGCTTAGCACTTTCGCTTAAGTCAACACGACAGCTAAATTGACACATGCCTTTCCCAACCCGCAGGGTTCCCGCGGACGCACAGGTGCCCGCAGGACTCGTCCTTCTGCCGCTTTAAGCCGTTTTACGCGAGTATTTGCATTATCTTTGAGCGAGCCACCGGGCCTCGAGGGTGCCGGCCCATTCCTCATGTCACCCACGAGGGTCGTCCCACGGAGGGGCTCCGCTTCCCGGCCACCTCTCGAGGTTGAGTCCTTCGAGCTCTCGCCCTTCTCGCCGGTCAGCCCCTGCGGTCCTTCCCCAGTCTGTTCCCTAACGCCCCTCGCCACCCTTGCGGGTGTGGACCTCGGATAGCCCAGAGAATCGGGGCCGCGCCGACAGCCGGCTCCGATCCCGGGCGGGACACCGAGGGACACCTGGGGGCAGTGCAGGCAGAGGGGGCGAGCGGCTGCTACCCCGGGGGTGCGCTGCGAGGGGCTGTAACGATGGAGCTGCTTGGTGACCCATGCTCACCCCACACTCTCCCGAGTGCTCCGGCGAGCAGATCTTACACCGCAACGAGCTTCACCCCAAACCATTCGTTTTCCTAACCTCCTTTCACTACCACCCTACCTTCTCCCAGCCACCAGCTCTGAAACTCTCTAGGGTGACCCAGTCACAACTAAAGTTCTCAGTAAAGACACTTAAAGAGAAGAAAAAACTCTTTACCAGCTTGCTTCTACCGTCCTCCATGACTCTCCAGGAAACCTAACCGACCGTTTAACACTACTCCTAGCCTACTCATACCACTAACCCTGCCTGAGCTGATGCCACAAGCACACGTTATTCCTATTTCTCTCTTGCAACTGCTTGATTGATTGAATCACGGGCAACACGTGCCCTCAATTAAAAACATTTAAACGAGGTGCATGTGGACGCCTGTGCTCCCTGTGTTGGGGCGGGTTACTTTTCCTTCTTAGAGGATGCACTCAGCCCTGGGACATCGGGAGCACAAACAGCTCTCTGGCGTGGGTGTTTCAAGGCACCAGTACTCTTAAAGTCGGAAAAAGCCTGCTTTGAAGTGACCCCGGGAAGAGCGTGTTTAGTTAGGGCAACGCCTCGTTGTCCTCATCGGGGACAACGAATTGCTGGATGTGGAGCGCAGGGGAAGGGGCTGCTCCCAGAGTTCTGGGTTTGTAACCCAGAAACACCACCAAAACGTGACTTTTCCTACAAGCATTTGCATCTTCGCAGTCCTCTGCAAACGCAGCAACTGATGAGTAACTTTAAAAGCGAGCTGGTAGGGAGCAGAAGCCCCTCCAGCTGATGGGCAGGGTCCAGGCACTCTGCTTCACCTCTCCCTACTGCTGGCCGAGGGGCTGGGAGTAGCCCCGGCCCCGCCGAGCGGTCCCATCCCCACCTCGCCGCGCTGTCCCGCTACCAGCGGCCGGGGGCAAACCCCTCGCCCAATCGCAACGGGGATGAGCGCTTGGAAGACCTCTGCGATGGACAGGATTGTCCTGCGCAAAGGCTGAGGCGTTGAAATCGCTCAGAAGAGCACCTGAGACTTCCCGCAAGCGCCTTCCTTAAGTCCCGTTAACTGTCTGCTGCCCCTTCTCCCGTCTTCCTCACTGCTGCCAGTTGCCAAGATATTTCACATAAATAGAAGCTTTCTGATTTATAATCAGCCTCTTCCTTCTGATTCATTATGTTAATGAACTGAGATATTACCAACATTGGATTATCGCATCACTGAATGAATCCAGCAAAAGAAAGCTGATTATAGAGGAAAAAGCCAAGTGGACCCGGAAACGGCCGGGAAACAGTGTGAAGAGTTAACCAGCTGTTTAAGCTCTCTCTTGACACCATTCCCAAATGACAGGAGTGCGATAGTTTCGTTCACGCAGAGAAATCCTTCCCCTGTAGATGTACAGATTCGTTTCCCACCGTCACGGTTATTATTACGGGCAATTCCAAGGGTCTTATCCCGCTGCCCGTAGCTTCCCGGGGAGCCCCGGCTCCGTTCGGGGAGGACAATTCCCCCCCCCCCCCCCCCGGCCATCGCCGCTCTTCTCCCTCTAGAAAACGAGAGCAATGCTCCTCTTGTGTGTGTGTGTCCCACTCTCTTCTTCCTTTCCCACTGCTGCTTGGCTCGGGCTTTTCCAGCCTGGAGCAAATCTACCCCTGGGCAGGCTCCGCAGAGCTCCGCAGCGTTCAGGTTAGACCGCGCTTAACAAAGCTGCAGGCGTGTGGTTCGCTTTAACAAATTATCCTCCGGAAGCTTGTACTGAGAGACAGTTAGAGCACCGTGACTATTGGGAACGCACACAAACTGCATGGAAGCCTCGAAACCGAAATCCCGTTTCCCAACCCTGCTGTGAGGCAGGTACTAATTTAGTGCGGCCTCACGCGATGTAATTCGTCAAGGAGACTGTAATTTACTTAATTTTTCCTTTTATTAAGTCGCAAGATATTTGTAAAATAATCTTCCAGCAGCTGGCTCTGCTTGAATCTGTTTCAAAAGTGTGATGTAAATACAGTCTCACACTATTTTTGTTGCCTATTAGGGCTTTCTGGTAGGTGATACGACTGAGAGCAAGGAGAAAGAACACCACACGTTTATTTTTAAGATCATCATCACTAGCGATAAAAACTTACGGGAAGAAGTGAGCACACTCCCTATCCGCATGCAAAGAAACTCCAATGAGAAAGATACAACTGGAGGACTATGCACACAACGGGTACAATGCGGTGCAGCTTCATGAGCTGCTTCAGCTGTGTTTAAAGGGACTAGCAAATTCCCAAATTAAATTACATTACTTATGGCAAAGACAAAGAGCCTGACACAGCAGGAGGATGCACTGAAGAACTGTGGATTTTTTTTGTTCCACCTGTCTCCTTGTCAAAGGTTTAAGTATTTCTATCCATATCTTGCTAGTAATCACATAGCCGAAGTGATTTAGCTCCCAGTAACTGTGAAACAATAGCAAAAGTGCAAATAATCAAATGCAATTCATTACATTTGGATTTTTCAGCAGTCAACTTCTGAGATTCTGATTTTCACTCAGCAGATTAATATTTCAGACCAGAGGAAAACAAACACCATACCTAAGCAAAGTATTTACCACTGGCCTAATCACTGTCCATGCACTTGGCTACAGCAGGCACTTATTTACATCCAACTCACACATGTAATCAAAGAGGCAGCGACTATAGGATCAAAGCTTTATTTGGACTGTAACACAGTATATTCATGGATTATAATCCTTGAGCAAACAGAATATTACAGTAATGAAGACTTCTGCATTACAAATATGTTAAAACAGCTTGCATTTGGGGTGATATTTAAGGTCACGTTGTATCTGAACGCAACTATTAAAATATTATGAAAATTACCATTATGGAGTAAATAATGTTTTCTTTCAGATGTAACCTCTAAAAGTACATTCCATTTCAAATTTGGTTTTCTAATTTTTCCAGTACCAACAAGCTCAAACTGAGCATCTACATCCCTGAGCTGCTATATGTGAAAAAGAGAGAAATGAAGAACTTTAAGCACAGTCTAAAATCTAGCTCCCTACACGACCCCTCATAAATGCAGACAAGAGGTTACCATAGTAAATGTCAAATATCATGTGTCTAAACCATCTTATTATTTCATATGTACTCTCAAATTAAATTAATAGGCTTGAGAAAGATTCTGCAGAGTAAGAAATCTCTCATCTGAGGGAAAAGTAACATGCCTTCTGCTACTGCCCCCACAGCCAGAATAACTGAGAAAGTAAAAAGCTTGGGAATGTGATGGGAGAGGTGACAAGATGGGTGAACAGGCTGTGCTCCTGGGTTAGTACTGTGGTTACTCATCTGTGCATAAACCTAAAAAGGGATGATTAATTATTTCTTCTTGTAAGATACCCAAAGATTAATTTACAAGCAGACAAACCCTTTGGTTTTCCTCATTGCTCTTCTCTCAATTGCTTTTCCCCACCCACCAGAAAAGCACAAGCAGCAACAGGCTCTTAGGACCACTGTAGCTTATATATACATGTATTTTTAACTCAAAAGGGCAAGCAGGAAGTAAAGAATGTAGAGCAAGAGGCTATCTTCCAAGGGAAAAACCACCCCAATATTTACCCAAGATGTGTAGAAAATGACACAAGATACATATATATATGATAAAACATATATAATGTATACTTTGTATTTTATATAAAAGCTTGGAATAAGATAGGGCATAACTGTATAGAAGTTACAGCCTTGGTGTGGTAAAGAATACCTATTCAAGATCTCATTTAAAGCTGATACTAAACCATACTGGTATCAAACAGTTTAGGGGAAGTTGGGTTTGTTTTTTTTTTTAAAACACAATTTAACATTTGTTTTCTCAATTTGTCTCTAAAGAAAGGCAAGTGGCAAGCTAGCTCAGATGTAGCAATTAAACTGCACTCAGATCACAGTAGAACAGGGATCCTGTGTAGCTGTTTCCTCCCCCTGCTTGCCCCATGGTCTGTGCCAAACCTCCTGCACCTCAGCATCCCTGCTGCGCTGCCCCTACACTGTTGCACTGCTTCAGGCATGTGCAGTTGCCTTTTTGTATATAAATATCCCAGACCTTAGGCCAGCATCAAGGCCTTCACCTCTTGAGAGCAGTCACCTATACACACTCCTGCTTTAAATGTCTGTCTTCATTTTTGCCTTTTCTGGACATGCTCCAATACAGTTTTCCATGCACTTGTTGTCCAATTGCTTCTAAAGCTATGCTGCAGGAAAAGAAGTTAATGCCATTTTCATCTTAATCTCTTTACCCAGTAACAACAAAATAATCAGAAACATGCTCTGAGCAGCTAACTGCAGCGTGGAATCTACACAAACACTGCTCACAGGTGCCTGTCAGAGCACACTACAAACTCGCCACCCAGCAGCCAAGTCAGCCCTATAGTGCATGCTGTCCTTCCAGGGAAATCAAAAGCAGCCAGGAGATAGTGAGCATCTGCATTGTGTCCCCACACTTAGGTGGAGTCCAAAGAGATAAAGACCCAGATTATTCACATGTATAAGTAATTATGGGGCCAGACTTTAGTTCAAGTGATTTCTCTTTGGATGCAAAGACCAGGATGAATCCTAGTCTTTGTTAGCAACTAACTGCACACCCATCCCCTCATTCTGGGCATCATGTGTAATAGCTTTTCCCTTCTTGTCTGCTCAACTGCTCAAGCAAATAACTTCCAATTATTTGCTTTTTACATGTGAACTCTGCAATTCTAAGAACCATAGACATTCCCGCTAAATCAGATTGAGAACCACACTGTGATGTTACAGAAGACAGTATTACCAAGTTGTCTCTGTGACAGAACACTGAGTAGGTATAAAATTGCAACGGTCTCTATGCCAGGTTTTGTTTTTTTCTAACTTCTCTGCTTGTAAGATGAAAGCCTAATTTGATATTTTTGTAGTTATATAACAGTTCTAATATTTTGTGACATTTTGTATTGTGACACTATAGATGAAATTGTCATCGGACTGACACCCTTTACTGTTTATTCCTTAATTACAACTGTTAACAACACTGCAGAGAAGCGTGCTAATCTGCCATCACATATTATGAAAACAACGTTATTGTTACAAACACCAACACCCACTCAACAGGAGAATTCTAAGATGGCAGTTTCTGCAAAAACTCACCACTTTAATGGACACTTCAATAGTAAAAGTTTTAAGTGAACCCTTAATATTACCATCGAAAACATACTACGATTATATGTCACAGCTGAAATTCTGACGATACTGTGTCAGTGATTCTTTATGCTACATAGAGATGTAATTTTTAAAAGTAAGTTTTATCTCTATGGATCATGGAGCTGTACAAAGCAGCTCACTGGTAGCCTAGCAAAATCTGCAATGATTACATCTTCATATCCTCAAACACTAGCAGATTTTTTTCTCTCCTACTTTCAGGTTGGGGGTGGATGTTGTTGCATGAGATTAAATTTTAACAATATATTTACTCAAGTCCAGGTTCTTAAAAAAAAAATAAAAAAATTAAAGATGTTTCTTTTTCTAATCTTCCTTCGCTGAGGAAGGATTAAATTTCTGCAGGCCAAGTCCCACACGTGGAGGGATCTTTCACTGAACTGATACTTCAAAGAGCACTGCACTGGAGCAATTAAACTTTCATACCAAGTTAAGTCCATTGCACAGTCAAAACTCACTCACACTGCACCTCTGCAGGAGTGAGCTGAGGAGCTGTTCAATGGTTGAAAATTAAACTATTATCTCCTCAGCTTCTTCTACAGTCACTGCCAGCTACCTTTCAGTTTGCTTCTTCCAAACTTTTCATGCCTAAGCAAAAGTTCTCACTTGTAGCTTACATCAACAGGAAGAAAACAGCATCAAGAGCAGCCAAGAAGTAGCAGAAACCCCTAGAGATCTGTTTACTTCCTCTTGTCTGTACCCAGCCATCAGAGAGGAAACACAAAGCAGGCAGCAGGAGGTCGGGAAAAGCAGCAGTGGTGACTGGAGTGAGGTGTAGGAGTGATGAAAGTGGCAATGACAAAAATCAGGGAAAACAAGATGCGGAAATTCAAGGTGCTCCTTCTACAACTGCTCTGCTGAAGGTTTTCACACAGACTCCTGGTGCTACAGCAAGGCTTCTTTGATGCAAACAGCCCACCTTTCCTGTTAACCGTAAATTCCCTCTCTCTCCTTCATGCACAAAGAGGCATACAGTACAGATAACTGCAGTGAAGAAAGAGAATGCATGAATCTGTCTTTACTTGTCACACTTATATGTAGAAGCAGAGGATTAAAAATAACCTAAAACTCTTCTCATACTGAAAAAGCAATTGCTTTGGTGGGTTTCTATACACCAGCGTTTCTCACTTTTGATCCTAAAGGCCCCTTTGAGGATTGCTGCTCTAATACAGCATAAAGTGTACACAACGTGGCAATGGAAGCAAATTACCCAATAGAGTTCATTTTCATTTCAATCATTTACATTACATGATATCCTGTTGCCTGATCTGGATGATCTTGTCTGCTTAAGCCATAAATTGCAAAGCGAAATGAAACTAGAGTGTTTATTTTTGTGAATCTTCTGGGTAGCTTATGTTCTGTTTTGCAGTTTTCATTTTCTTAAAACCAATAGGAACTTCTGCTCTTCCTAAAAGAAACTCTTCCCACTTGGGAAGAGATTCTTTTACTGATGCCCAATAGAGAGTCTGAGAAAGACAGAAGAAAAAAATAAACTTCATGTCAAAATCTGTGTCAGCCTGTTTCAAAACCAATACAGATATGCAGTGCATTAGTAAATCTTGCTTTCTGAGGGAACCAATTCAGAAAAGAACAACATACTTACACATGAAATTGCAAATGTCTTGTATGATAGAACATATCAGCCTGGAAAGATTTCATTCTGCAGCATGAACTGTGAAGTGACTGAATGTGCCCTCTTGTGGTACGCAACAGATCAGTTCAAACCCTCACAGTACCTTTAACAAAGTATTTTCCATGATTATTAACTTTTCCAAAAGCAGCTTTTACATTTAAGTATGCATGTTAGTGGAATCTAATTTTTGAAGTGGGAAAAAGTTGTTTAATGTTAGAAACAAAGTGCTATGTAAACTGGTTATCCTAGAAAAGCTGTTGTGATGTGGTTCACAATATTTGAGTAAAATTTTTGATGTGATAAATCACTTGATGAAGTAATTGGCTCCAGTACTTGCATCACAAACAAAAAAGACAATAAAAAATCCTGCATACTTATCCTGTGGTCTATGAAAACCACAATGGACTACCTCACCCCTTCTCTGCATTATACTCTGCCTCTGAGTAATAGATTTAACTACTTTTTTTACCTAGGCAATGGACACACCGTTCATCATTTTTATGTCAGCATCCTAAGGATAATTCTGTAGGATTTTGAAGAAAAATTTAAGTGCCATGTATATCTTTCTACAGAATAATGTGAACAAAGAACTGTATCAAGCCAACACTTCATCCATCAATGTGAGTAATTTTAGACACTGATGTCCATTCAGAAAAAAGTAACTTCGTAGTAGGAAACGTTTATGGTGCATTGAGCAGTTTTTCTTAAGTATGTAATGCAGAAGCAGCATACCACAGAACAGAGCATCTCTCTGCAGAGGTGTTGGATTCCTGGCTACTCATTTTGATCCTTACATGTAACTCAGATATAACTATGGCTCTTGCAGATTTACAAAAATATTTTCTTCAACAGATTTACTCAAAGAATCTTTTTTGACAAGCATATGTGCTGTCATACAAAACTACTCCAACTTAGCAAGCTGGGGATCCATTATAGCCATAACTTTCAAAGTATATTAATACAGGCACATATATGGCTGAGAGAAATATGCTCAGAAGTGTTTTGGAACAAAGCACGCACAAAAATCTGAAACCATGAAAGAAAGTTTTCTTTTCCCATTATTTATAGCACTCTTCTGTAGAAGTATAAAAAGAGGCTGAAATAGGATCTTCTCCTTCAAATAGTAACTCTGTTCTCTCTCAAATCCAACCGCTGCTGCAGAGTGTAGACATCTCTGCAACCATGAGCAATTGCTCTGTGTTCTCCAGTTTGCACAGGTGTTGGTCTACGCACCACAAGTTTAACAGCTAACACAGGCCAGAGTAAGCAGCAGTCCAAAACTGATCCAAATGACTCCAGAGGAGTCTAAAACTACTTCTGAATAGGTTCAATATTAGGTCCTTGGCATCTTTCTTAGCATAATTGAATATGTACAAGTATCTAGTAAAAAGTATATTCTTTTGCCTAAAAATCTCTAAAAAAATGAAGAAAACCCTGACTAAATGGTCACACTCAGTGTGCACCCTGTCACCATCATACAAGTAGGCTGCTTACAAAATGCAATGACAGACAAAAAACTTTTAACAGTAACCAGAACAAGAAGTGATGCCTCTCATTGAAGTAATAGCCTAAGCATTACAACACTTGCCCAGCAGGTGTGAAACTAGTGTACAAACCACCCCTCTTCACAGGCTGACAGTGCTAAAACCTGTACCTTTCCCCTCTTTTGACAGTGCCCTAGCACTCCAATCAGTGTGGGACCCTCTGTGTTACTATGTGTGTGGAAACTAAGCCACCATAAAATAAAGAACCCACAAACCACTGATGCAAAAAACACAAGTGGGAATCTGATTCAGTGGCCTTGTGGTTAAAATGTTCAGTTTATATGAGGAAGAGCTGTGCTCCAATTCCTATTCCCTGCACTGTTTCTGGCCTCATCATTTATTCATCACTGCATAATACTGATAACAGTGTTGAGAATAGGGAACTGAACTTAGTATGCTGTATCAGGATAATATCTGGTGCTCAGAGTAACTTGCTTTTCAAAATTTTATCTTTAAATGTTTTAGGAACTACAGGTTGAGAAGTAAAAATAGAGTGCTCCTGCTGTAGCAGTACTTTCCATACAACCATAAAATAACTCTGAGAAGTGAAAATGTCCCTGTTCATGCCGATAAACTCTTGACCCTAAAATGTAAAGATGACAATCTGTGGCAAACTGAAAACAGGATGACCATATAAAACAAACCAAGTAACTTTGACATAACAAACACAGTAAACTCCTGATATTCACAATATTCATTTTTATATTTGACTTCATTTTTAAACAGAAGTTCATAGAGATTTGAAAGCTGCTCAATATTTCCACCAGAATGCTCCAGAATCTAGGGACCTTGCCCTAGAATTTAGGTTCAGCTTTGCTACACAGTACACAGGCCTTTGGCTATACCAGTCATTGGATTTTAAAATCAATTATTTTCACTTTAAAAACATGCTTCGGGGGGGGGTGAAGGCACAATATTTGGTAAACAGCAAATGAAAAGACAGAATTCCAGGACTTACTTCTAACTTAACAGTATCGGGATGTGGATGTAAATGCACTCTTTCTTGCAGCTTTTTTTCTGCTGCTTCTATATCCTAAAACACAGGCAAAGTACATTTTAAAAACAAACACTAGTAATTTCAAAAGGAAAATCCACACTCACATAAAGACATTTAAACATGAATAACTCACGTAAAGACATCTAAATGAACTGAATAAACCCATTACAGCTAAACAGCATTTGAATATTAACAGTGAAGTTCTACTCTTTCTGTTCTGAAATCCAACTTGCAAGACCAACATCCTACAGTTTCTAAATATGTTTGCTGTACCTTTTTGGTATAAGAATAAATTTCATGACTACAGAAGACCGTTGCTGTAAAACAGTGTTAGTTAAATTCTGTTCTGAGAGGAACAAAATGGTTTTATCTGCGTTGCATGAAGCCTCAACTATGTGCTCTAGCTACTGTAACTGTAAAGTAACTAGGCAAATTATGTGCAAGATCTTTACTTCTTAAGACAAAGATGACTTGCTAATATGCATGCATAACATGTGCACAAAAATGTAGAGCTGCAGCAAGCTGTTCACCAGACAAATTTGGATGACAATGCACCTCACATAGCTTTCTTACAAAAAAATCCACCCCAGTGTTTGGGTTTCTGCTTGGCCAGTGGATATGTGCTGGATTCACAAAGGCCTAAATAATTTAAAGGAAGAAACAACCGAAAAACAAGAGCAACAAACAAATCAAAACATCCCCCTGAACTAAGCGCCCTCCCCCTTTAAAGTTCTGACCCATTCTTGTGGGCTTAGTTCCATACCCAAACATTGAAGAGATTGAGTGGTGGGCAGATGAAGAGAGACAGAAAGGCACGTGGGAGTGGGGTGTGAAGAAGCCAAAGCTGAACAGAGTGGAGGGGGAAAGAAAGTATAGCAGATGGCAGAGTTGGGAGCAGAGAGCGGGTGTGAAGAGTACAACAGAAAAACTAAATGAGAGAGGAAATTCCCCAAAGGGACTTCCCAAATATTCACCACCACTGCTGCTGAAAAGAAGAGTGAGATTCTGGAGGAGCATATCCATAAGAGAGACCAAACATGATTACTCGTATTGAATAATGGCCAATCTGAATACATCAATAAGCAAATAGTGCTTGACTCAAGCTTAGTTTGAAAAATATGACTCAAATTCGGTAAAGTATGATTAATAGAAGCAAAAAACAGCCATATTTTAGTTGAAGTTCAACTTACTGATACACACTCAGTTAATTCAAATTACAGTGTTCATCTTACTTTATTTCCTGTTACAGCATGACTGTATTCTCTTGCATATAATTACTAACGTAAACCATGCAAAACTATTCTCCATTTTCTACACCAAAGTCCACACCCTTGTAGGAAGCTAAAGGATGTCTGAGAAAGAGCGAACTGAGGCTCAGATTTGGAAATAGTGACTGATCTTTTTCAGGTGTGAAAAGACAATGGGATAAACATACAAGAAGAATATGAGCAAAAAATAGAAGCCACTTGAAGTCACAGTACCAAAATAACAGAGGCCAGCACAGTCTTCAGGAACCTAAGAAAAGAATTTCTCTGTTGCATGTACTTTGAACAGATACACCACTAATAGCACCAAATGAAGCTCCTATCAGTATGGCTCAGATGGAGCCTAGAGAAGTTATCACCATACTGAATAGAAGGATCAACCAGTTATGTCCACCTCATACTCTTCCACAGAATTTTCCTTGTTTCTCATTTCCTGTAGGAATGCTCACAGGAAGGAAGACTATCAGTCAAGATAATTATTTCTTTATATACTCCACAAAGTCATTGGAATGTTTATGCTGATAGGAAATGAGTGTCTTTTAGGCAAGAAAGAAGATGGCAGTTGTGTGTATATGTTTAGTAGAGAAGGTCACTTTGGCATAGCCCAGATATTGGATGTGTCTTTTTGTTGCTCACTCTAGTTGTATGCTGTGCAGTCTATTGTCATTCAGAATACTGATTTAATGACAGACAGTGAAATAAATTTTTGCTGGAAGGTGTAGTATGCTTTAGAAAATAACTAGAACTACTAAAAGATTAGATGGCACTTTTTGTGTGTCTATGCAACTAGTTAGATTTTTAGGAAAAATAAATCCTCATCATAAATATAAAACTAAATACATCAGCAGTGTAAAAACACTGTGGAAAAAACACCCACAAATCAAATATGTCACAGAACTGAAAAAAGAGAGCATCTTGCAGTGCTTCCCTTAAAACCACAAGGGCTGGAACACAAACAATTCAAGCCCCTTCCCCAGAGGTAAAATGGAACGCATGACACATGCATCACTTTTAGGGGACCAAATTCAGCTGTCACTTATATTGATATCAGTCTGGCAGGTTCCCACTTCAATAATTCTACAATTACATGCCTGTGAAGGAAAGCAAATTTGGTCTAAATTACCTTCCCAAAACTAATTAGTACATAGCATATTCTTTATTTGCTATTTCATGTTATAAGCTGTTGCACAGTAATACATATTTCTAAACACAAGAAATCTTACAAATGTCATGAATAAGATGGCAAATACTAGTCTGATTTCTGCTTTTATTACAACATTATACAAGTACCAGATTTCCCTCATCTGCAGTCTCCCTCAAAAGACATAAAGGAAAATACCCTTACAATTCTGTTCAAGTGCCAAACAAGTGCTTATAATGTAAAAATTTCAATTAAAATAATGCTTAGTTCCCTGCCTTCTACTGATTAAAAAATAAACTAATTGCAAAATGTTTCCCTGTGCATAAATATCAAGCAGCACAGAGAAAGAAAAATGCCTTTTTGCTATGATTGCATCCTGAAAACAACTGATTTTGCTTACATGCAGAAAAGCAGAAATGCAAATAAAAAAATAACACTTCGTCATGTCCATGTATTTTTGAGTAGGCCAAATCAACAACTCTCCACATGGTAACTGTGAAATGTACAGTGCCTGGTATCAGGAACAATATTCTGAAGCTGGCACATTAATCAGTCTTGTTTTCAAGCTTCTCATATATTATTCTGCATAGCTTACCCCTCCCCCCCCCCCCCCCCCCCCCCCCGTTTTCTTCTGTTATCAGAAAGCATCTGCAGGAGTGTATGCCTGATAAAACTAGTATAAAATTAATAGATTTCAACTGATTTATGCTTCTTTATCCTGCAACAGAATTTGTTTTGATACATATGTTTTTGCCTTTTTTCCCTACAAACACCAACATTTTTGACACTTGAAAGGAACAATTTTGAGGATGTGACAGAAGATGGCAAATATCTGTTTAACTGCAGAAATATTTACACTCTGTATATGGCTGAGCTATTGTTAACATTTCCAATACAACAAGCTTTCAGCATGCAGAAATATAACCTGCATTTATTATGTTTGCCTGGATCTGTAAACTGAGAACACATTTATAGAACACAAATAATTTACAAAAATCTATATTTATGAAGTAAAAATCTCTTATAAAATGCATATGGAAAATGGGAGACACAATGGCTGGATCAATGCTCACAGCAGGAGGCTGGAACTAGATGATTTTAAGGTCCTTTCCAATCCAAACCATTCTGTGATTCTATGAACTATGGAAAAAAATAAACCATATCCACTTCTCCCCAGCCTCCCATGGAAGCACCTACTTTCATTTGTACCCAGTACAGAGGGTTTGATTGCCCCCACCCAAAAAGCACCAGAGTCCAAGTTCTTTGTCACAGAAGAGTTGAAGGCATTCCTGATCTGCTGTGTCTACCACTCCCTAAATGTAACTTCCATTTAAATACCAAGAAGGTGTGCAATAGAATTTTACCCACCCAAAATGTGAACATTTTAAGTCTTAACCAGGCTTTGTATGAAGAAACAAAAATTTTTCATGACACAAATTAATCTTGTAATTTCCTAGAGTAAAACTTACTGTTTCAACGAACACAACACATGCAATACGAGCCTTAGTAAATTCAAAGTTCAGAGTTCAAAGAAAATGTTTTTTTGCTATTTCCTCAACAACACACAAACATTTGTCAAATGTATAGTCACATCAGTGGTCAATTGCAATCTCTTCAAACTCAGATGCCTAAGCTAGGGGCTCCAGAAGAGGTTTTATCATTTCAGTCCCTGCCATCAAACCTACATCTTTTTAATTACCCAAATGTCTGCTGAAACAGGAAAATCTTACCTAAATACGACAACATTGTATGTAGAACAGCTATTAACACTATTAACGGCATCACCACTAGGCAGAGCCACAAGCACCAAACACTGCTTTTACAGACTTCCAAGTAAGATTCTTGAAGTCACTCTCCACCTGAGAACTTCTGTCACAACTTCACACAACCATAATGGGAGTTTAGTTCTTATCCTGGACTAGAAGCATTATAGGCTGGTCAGCCTCTGTTTCAAAACACAACCCTGCATCTTGAATCAAAGTGTAGAGGTACTGTGAGTCTTGTCAGACTCTTTAGGTTCTCCTAGGCAGACATGTAATAGCATGTGTTGCATCCCTACATGTACTTAAAAAAACCCCAAAAGAAGACAGTAGCAGCTGCCACCACAAGGCTCATATAAGAAGGGCACAGGAAATATGTAGTGATGCCATCAGATAATAAAGACTTGTCATTTAATACTTTTGGTCAAGTTCCAGAAGAGGGAACTGTATATAGGAGAATTCAACTGATAACTATAGAGCAAACACTTTTTTTAATCCTCTAAGCTACATAACCATGACATTTCAATGCGGTTCCTGGTAGTTGCAGAAACTTACATTTAAAAGTGCTGCATTCCTTTTATGAGCTGCATCAGCTGCTTGAGTTTGCCACGTCTTTTTAGTCTTTTTGTCTCCTAGATAAGTCTCCATCTGCTGTAGCAGTTCTGATCTCTGAGACAGTCTACAAAGGAAAACATTTTGCTAAGTGGGTAGAACATTTTGCTCAGGAGCTAGAAAATAACCTTTTTACCTTACCCAGTTTTCCCTAAACTATGGGGCTAATTAAGCCAGCTGTAGGGTGGGTGTGCTGGGGGAGGGAAAAGGTACAAGGCAGGCATCACCTGCTGTGCTTGTATGAAGCTATAAAGTTGCAACCAGCAGTCCTCATATGCTAAAGGTGCTTAGAAGCACTGAATCTCCCAGAACAGGAAAGACGGGGTGGGTTGGGGTGAGCTGATCAGTACTACTCTTGCTCATTGGCAAGTACTATTTGTTACAAGAAAAGCAGATTTTTCTGAATCATTACTGTATTTGCTTCCCTATCTGAGTTTACAGGGCAACAAAGAAGCAGTTCTATAACTGAGGCATAGAGTGACAGAATCCAATTACCTTCCCCAAACAGGAATTTAATGATGACAGGAGGTTAACTATGGAGATCTTAAACCAGTACCACCACTGGGAGTCAAATACCTCATCAATCTAAATAGCCTTAAAGGCAAGTATGCTAATTTCAACAGTTCACGAAGGAAGAGTGCCACCTCCTGGAACACGAACCGCTTGTTGAAATACCACTGCGTTCTGTGCGGAGCTTGGATTCACTGTTCACACGACAGTCAGCGCAGTGAGGGAGGTCTCCCAAGACCACAATACAAACTGCTGTGAGGCAATTACTTACATCTCTTCATGTCTTCTAGCAAGGTGAACCTCCTGAGCCAAATAGGATGACATTTTCAGTCATTTGCCCCAGATCTGTCACCCTATAAAAGCAAAACCAAGTGAAATTAAAATCTTCCAAAGGCATACATGAACATACACGTTTCAGTATTAAACAATTCCATGTTATAAAGCTGCACACAATATTTATGTATCACCTATCTACACAAAAACCTGCCACAAGACATGGCTACATTGATTTGAATACATGCACGCTACCAATGTTTACAGTATGTTTTAGTATTTTACTGTATTCTAATAATTCATGAGAACTGAAATATGACTTGAGTCATACTTTAGCATTAAGCTTTCTCAAGTTTCAGACACTTACATCCATGCACTTAAACTATGTGCTGCGTAATTTGCGTATTACTGCTTGCATTAGTGATTCCTAGCTTTTGTCGCATTACTCCAAACAGTTATACCTGTAAATATCGTTTATAACTATCTCTCACAGACACAGTTCATAGTGCTTATATACAGGCGCAATGGAAGTAAATAACTTTAATCTCCTAAGCGACGTCGGGTTTTGAGTGTTTGAAAAATTAAGTGAAAACTCTTGAGCTCAGCTCTCCAGTACTATAACACATCTGAAATTGCTTACATCATATTGTGGGGTTTATTGAGCTATGAAGGAGCTCAGCTGCCCTCTGCACACGAACTGAGATCCTACAGCACTTTCCAGAAGGCTTAAAGTGTTTTACGGACACCTCAGAGGTGACTGCATTGCTGTTGTGTTTAGTGATGAAAGAACTCATCACACACTAGCAATGTTGAAGGGTAGAAGAATTTATAGATCCCTTAGGAGAAAATTAGGAAAAGCCATGCTGTGTTAAGACATTCACATGTAACGTTGAAGCAAGTTATTCACACGTGCAGCTCAACAGAGCCATTTTCTAGCGATTTACGTTTTGCCATGGTCTAAAGCGCACTTCCATGCAACTAGCCCATTACTAATGCTTCCCCTCGCCTAGCAAGCAGCACATTCCCTCCACGCTCCTTCCCTCAGCTGGGGAACTTCATGCCCTTTGCTAGCCCAGGCGCCATTTTCCACTCTTCAGGTAACACCTTTAGTGGCAGCTGGAGACAGTAACGCACGGGGAGCACAACCGCACCCACTTCTTGTCTTTAGGGGAGACTAGCCTACACCCAGCAGCGGTAACCAAGCAGGCAGCTGAGCATCCTCCGCCCACAGCGCGGGCACCTCACACGCGGCGGCCCAAGGCGTGCAAGCCGTGCAGGGCCCCGGCCCCCTCAGGAGGCATCGAGGGCCGCGACGGACGCTCCCGCTTCAGGCCAGCGGACCCAACGGGGCACGCAGGAGCCGCCCTTAGCCCTACCATTGGGAGGAAGGGGGGGGGGGGGGAGAGGCCAACCTATGAGTCCACCGGAATGTACCATCCTGTAGGACGGAGGGAGGAGAAGTCAGGCAAGAGAAATTAATTAAATAAATAAATAAATACGAAGACACGGTTTACCTTTAGCCTCGCCGGCTTCAAAAAGGAAAACCACCACCCACCATGGCCTCCGCACCGCCTTAAACCTTCCCCACACCCCTCCTCCCCGAAGCCCGCTGCCATGGAGACGGCCGGAAAGGTGGAGCCTAGGTGTAGGCGCTGATTGGCCCCGTTGCGTCCGAGTAGGCAGAATCAAGCGAGGTCAGGATCCGCCTTCTGCACTGTGATTGGAGGAGCGGAGGAGGCAGGGACCAATCATTGCTGGGGGCTGCGGAGCCGTGGCTGGGACAGCGAGCGTTAGGGGTGAGGGGTTGCCACGGCGGCGTCGGGGACGGGACGGGACGGGACGGGACGGGACGGGACGGGACGGGACGGGACGGGACGGGACAGGACGGGCCGGGCCGAATGGGACGGGAGCCGTCGGCGATTGGCAGCGCTTTGAGTGTTGTTCCGCCGTGATCGCGCAGAGCTCCCCGTCGCACACGCACGGAACATTGGCAGTACTCTGGACCAACTTTGCAGCCCAGATGCGCGGGGTGAACCCACTCCAAAGGGCTGAGGGGGTAGCACTGCCTTTTGCAGAATCTGCTCCTCCCGTTCCGTTCATATTCTCTAGGGACGTAGAGGAGCATTGAAGCCTATTGTCGCTTTGTCGGACAAGGCACAACGTTATGGTTTTGGCACAGAAAGCTTGCTGTGAATGCCAGGCAGATTCTCCACGACGCTTCCAAACGCTATGGTGTGATCCTGTCCTCTGTGTATTAAAGAGCAGAATTTGTTCCAGGCTGAAGAGTTAGAGGCTGACTCGAACACTTTACAGTCAAACTTTCATCAAAATGCACTGAAAAAAGGCACAATTAATCCACTTTTTCTGTGTGTACTTCACAGAAAACATAAACCAAACATTTCTAAGTAAATAACAGCTGAAAGTTAATTTTTCTTAATTGTCATCATTGTTGTCTGATTTACACCCATTTGCAGCTGCAGGTGATTTCTAAAGGTTGCTCTGAAGGCTTGTCTTCCCTGTTTCCCTTCTACACCTTCTCTGATCCTTGTGTTTAAGATGCTTCATCATGAGCCTTTCTTAACACAACAAGATTTTGCTTGTGATTCTTCAGCTCTTTATTTTCTCTCTCTTGTTTTGCCATTCACTGATTTTATATTTCTGTAACAAATTCATATTAATCCCCTTGACATGTAATTGAAGTTCTTTGATGTACTTGTCAGCTTACCTCTGCTTATTGCAGCAGTCAGGTTAAATAGTACTTAAAATCCTATTTTTATTTTTTACCACTGTGATTTAAAGACAGGACTTTCCAATAAATGAAGTAGGAGCCAGTCCTCCTTCCTAATGGTGTGAAAACCTAATGGTTACTGTCTTGCTAAATTCAATGGGAAGCCGAAGTGTTTTGCATATCCTACTTTGAGCTGCACCAGTTCTCTGTAATAGCAGTGATCCTTCTTTCGTGTAGTAGTTAATGAATTTCAGACAGAATAGAGACAAATGGAAGTTTGCTTTACGTAAACCATTATATATGCCATTTGCAGGGAGAATGCAAAGAGCATTTTAGTTAAGCTACAGATACTATCAATTGTTCAGTGTTGCTGAAACAGAGACAGGATGGAGACCATCATTCCTTAATTACCGCTTTATTTGACAGTGCATGAAACACTCATAGCTAATGAGCTATAAGCGCTGCATCGTTTTTTTCAGTATTGTTCTTTTTTTTTTCATTAGAAGAGCAACCCAACCAAATCAGTTCTGAAGCTGTCAAGAATATAAGCTTTAAACAACTTATTTTTGTTGAAAGACTGCTAGCAACAGCCAGAACTCCTCAGCAGCAGGCCGCTTTGGATAGGTGGCTCCTTGTATCTGCACGTGAAGTCAGTGAGGGTCATTATGGAAAGACATTTATAGATAGAAGGCACTTACATGGGGAATCATGGAATAGTTTGGAAAGGACCATAAGATCATCTGGTTCCAGCCCCCCTGCCATGGGCAGGGACACCTCACACTAGACCATGTCGCCCAAGGCTCTGTCCAGCCTGGCCTTGAACACTGCCAGGGATGGAGCATTCACAACTTCCCTGGGCAACCCATTCCAGTGCCTCACCACCCTCACAGTAAAGAACTTCTTCATTATATCTAACTTCAACTTCCCCTGTTTAAGACATTCTCTTGCATATCTGAATGCACTGGGACCTAATGGCAGCATACTCTGTTGTTATATGTGTGTTGTCTGTGTCTCCTCCGTGACAGTTTCCAGTTACACTGCATCTTACAGAAAAAACCTTATCTTTCTAAAGAGCACTTCTCCCCCCCTAGATACTGTGTCTTCATTAGATACTTCTATCTTCATGTTGGATCACTGGTATAAACATCTTAAAAACTAGGTAACTGTGAGTGAGAGCCTGAGGGCTGTATTTACTGCCTAATTGTGCTGCTATGACCAAATGTACACTTCAACACTGGCGTGGTCTCACTGTTGCTTGATCGCAGCCTGCAGCAGAAGTGTTATGTGTGAGACTGGGTACTCCATGAATGTCTAAACATGGATTAAGGACTTCCTGTTAGCACTGAGATTGTGGCCCTCGGTTTTTCTTAACCGTGCAATTCAGGAAGAGGGTTTTCTGGGCGAAGTTGGTGGATTGTAACACTAGGTGGCACTTAAATACAGCTAACAGAACCTTTTCTCTGGTGGAACACAAACCAATCAAACACATTCTGTTCTAACATGCAGTTAATTATATCCTCAAAATGATGTCTTGGATTGATATTACTAAACAAACATGTATAAAATGTAATTACAGACAAGTGAAATAAATAGTGTAGGTTTATAATTGCGAGCTATGTTTTTTGCTTGTAATATGTTACACACCTGTGCGCAGTTTATATAGCTACTATTTTATTTTGTCATTTTTACTAACATTTAGAACGGTGCAATTTAGCTTTATGTGCTTTTATTTACTGCTACCACTTTTTGCCATATGTCAGTTTTGAAAAAATTGACTGGTTTTGTGTATCTATCTGGATTTTAAACCAGGAGTATTTCAAAGGGAAAACAGTAAGAAATGAGGTTTTTCTATGAAACCACTTCAACACTTCTTAAAAAAAAGTATATTTTTAGTTTTTTTACTAATGCTTTGGTTTCTTCTTCTTACCTTCTGGAGGTACACCTCTATTGCTATAGAAGCTTAATACCCACTTGGAAGTCCAACGTCTATCTGTTCATAAACATTCCTGAAGTGATACCATTGGTAAGATATACGAGGCCAACAGGACAGTCTGAGAGCTGTGGAATGCCACCAGAGCAGCTTGTGGCCATCACCTTGGCTTCTGACAGGCTTTTCTATCAACTGCAGAAGTGGTTGGCAGCATTTCTGTCATCAACTGCACAAGACCTGTGTGAAGCTGCTCTATAACAAGCTAAAAAGGTAAAGGTGTGCAAGGAAATACCCCTGCACTGCAGGAGAAGGGTAATAATATGTGAAAAAATGGACTTCTAGTTCCTCTTCCCCCTCACATTCCAGTATACAGAGATTTGCTCTTAACCTCATGGTCATCAGGTCCCATGCCATTCTATGTGCAGGATTACAATTAATTGTCTCTGTGTAGTAAGATTAGAGTTAAGATGAAGCTCATAAATGGTAGGACAACCCAACAACACGTTCCTGTATTTGCATTTTGTTATTTGACAGCTAAGATGTGTATTTTGTGTGAGATAGACTTGTACATGTGTGGAAGTCACCCTTTGTTGAAGAAAGTTGCCAATGCATTACTGTATGCTTAAATAAACCAATGTGCACTATCCATGAGTTCTTGGAATTGCCCCCAGATGTCAGGAGACCTTTTCAGGTGAACCAAAACCCAAACAACAGACTAGGATTGTTTGAGCACCCATCAGCAGTGCAGAAATAGTTGTCCAAACTGGAGACCACTGGGTCAAGTTCAGAACAAGAGTTGACAGACCTGTGGGAAGAGGAAAAAACTTAAAGCTGTGATCGTGAGGGCACAGAGGTGGTGGAACTCCAACTGGTTTGTGTGCCTGTGAAAGTGTGAAGGGCCAGGCCAAAGTGACCAATGCTGAACGAAAAAATAATGGTTGTGGTAGAAGAACATAAGGGAGAGATTGTTTTCTGTATGCTTCAAGTAGAGAGAAAAACCTGAATAGTGGGACAAAGCTTAAGAAAATCAGGATTCAGCTGAAAATTATTTGATTCTTCTTTTGACAAAGATCTTTTTAGGTTCTGGAACAGTCTTTCCAGGTAGTAGTATAGTTGTGAAATATAAACTAGCCTAGACAACTCTTCAGTTTACTGATACACACAGTCTTGTGAAGGGGATGCATGCCCTAACAGATGCTTTCCAGCAGTAGTTTCTACAGCATAGCTACTCCTTTTTGAAGATTTCAAGAAAACAGTTTGGCCCTTGAGTAATAACATTAAGCCTTCTCTTAGAAAAAAAATACTACTACAGGCCTCGACTGACTTTAGCAGATGTACAGGTAGTAGAATGTTTTACAAGTAATTATAAAAACTATTTACAGTAATTAGCTTGAATCTAATTGCTTCTCAGCATGTTAGGATAGTAAATTACAGCTTTATTTCAAACAACTCCTGTTGTCTGTTTTCCCTAAACTGAACACAGGAAACCCGATAAAAACAAACACTTGGAGAACCACCATCCTCAGTTCCTGTTTGAAGTATGTCGAGCAGAGATGCTTAGCTTTGATCTAACAAGCAGCACTTCACTTGCCTCCGTAGACTGCATCCGTCTTCCGCTGCACAGTGAGAACATACTCCTCCTGAGAGCAAGAGGAGGATGCATGTGAAGAAGAGGGACAGGAATACACCTTTGGTTCTTAAGTGAGAGAGTCACATCAGATGATTTATACATGAGAAAGCCTATTTTCCTAGGCTGCCTCCTTAGTCAGTGCAGGGAGATACTTGACAGTGATGAAGGGCTTGAGGCTGAGTATTTGGAGGTGCTCTGAGGGACCAGAGGTATCTTTCTCTGCAGGCTGTGCAGGGAACCTTTTGAAGCTGGCTTCCTCAGATTACTGCCTGTAATTATGTACCTGATCACTGTGTGATCATCTGCTTCAAAACCAACCGCAGGTTCTGCCTGTCACTCCCTAGCGGAGGTTCATTTGAGTTCCTCAACACTGATCTCTCCAACCCCTTGGGCAGAATGCCCATCAGCTTTGGCCTGATCTGAGATTCCTGTTTGAAACCATAGCAAGCTTACTGAGGAGCAAGCCAGTGCCTGGTAATGTTCCTGTGAATCTAATCCCATGCAGGTACTAGTCATTTAAAAAGTCTTCCAAACGCTTTCCCACATTGCTTTGAACAGACTGGACTGTTTAATTTTGTGTCCACTCTTACTCTGGGATGATGATAGACACCATCTTCAGTCTTAGTCCATTTACACTGGGTATACAAGTCAGTCTCTAACTTTTATTCACTCTAAGTAATGCTATTGCCATCTGGTCTTACATTAAATTTCTCTTACTCTGTAATGATTATACATCTACAGAAGAAAAAAATTACTTGGAATTTTAATATATGCATTTATGTGACTGTCAAGATGCCTGATATTAATAGCTTGACTTTTACTGTAAGCAGAGGTAGAAGAAATCACACCACCTTCACAGTTCTGGCACAGTTTCCTTATGAACTGAATTCTCAGCCCATCGTTTCTCCCTCTGGCTCTTGCAGTACAAACCCGAGTGTTCTATTTTTTTATTCCAGTTTAGATTTTGAATGCTTTTATTATGAATTTCTTCAATCCCTGAGAGAAATTAGAGAGGCAACAGTGCTTCTGTTATTGCATAACACTATTTATTGACAATAAAAATAACTGAACTTGCAAAAGAAGCCAGTTGCTAATATAGCCTTTTACTAGGTTGTTGTTATAAAGGTTGAGTCTTTCATTTTTTACAAAAAAGACCATTCTTTTTAAAGAAAGGTCACTCAATCTTTTTAGAAAGATTTAATAAATGACTTTTTCCCCCTTACCAAATTTAGTCTTTTGTTGGAATTGTTTCAGCTCCTATTAAAGCTTCACAAAAAAAATGTACCTTCTATTGTATTTCTTCTAATAGGTTTCTCAGCCTTATAACTGTAATAAATTTGTCAGTCTAGCTTCACTGAACACTGGACTTGAAAATCCTACCACAACAGGTTATAAATATAACCATTTCTAAACCCTTTCAAGAAGTTTCACCCTTTCTTTCAACACATTTTATGTACTCAGCAATTCAGTGAAAATAACCTTTCAGAGTCGTTCTTTAAACTCTTTCTTGGTGATAGCACAAGCAAGTCATCTGATCAGTCAGTCAAAACCCCACGTTCTCTTCCTGTCTCTTCCAGGGTGGGTTCATAGTCTGAGCCAACTCGCTTAAAGCAAATGTTTTCTTAACCGTTCATTCACATGAAATGACCAGCTTGACCCATTTAGGGCCTGATTTTCAGAGTAGCTGAGTGCTTAAAACTGCAATTTAAATGATTTTGAGTGGTGGCCTTAGCACTGCTAAAAAAATAGTCTAACGGCATCTTGTTAGGTAAGCAGAAATGACATTATGGCAAGAAGTGCAAATATCTTCCTTTGCCGAATCTCTTTCCTCTATTTTTCTTCTATGAAATTTGGTTGTTGGTTTGATTTTCTTGTGGTTTTGTTCTGGATTTTTTTAGGAGAGCAGTTACATTTTGTGGGAACACAAACTATTGTTTTGATAAATAATTCTCTTCAGGACATTTCTTAAAGTTTGAATAAATGAACGTAACCGGAATGTAACCAAACCTTTGGAACATTAATAACAGTACTAAAAGCAGAGAAGCAAGCAGCATGATCACATAAATCTAAGAAAAGCAAACAGAATCTAAATATCTCAAGACCTCTGTCATAAAATGAATCAACTTTGCTTTGTAACGCTATGTAAAGAATAAATAGCAATGTATCATATTTGCTTTGTATGGATGAATGGGAAGCAGAGCGAGACAGGGGTTATCTAAGTAATATAAAAGTGTGGTTACTGAACACTTCCAAGGGACATGAATAATCTACAGTAATCCCATATTACAGCACATACTTCAATTCTTCATACTTCAATTTAAACCCCATTTTCCGGTCTACTCATAATCAGCAAATGGAGGAAAAGATGGGCTATCTCACCCCTCTTTGCTTCTGAGGGAATTGCTCAGTTGAGCTCCTTGCAGGCCTGTTACAGGATCTTTGACCAGCTGCGATGGTTATGGTGTGTTTCTGGTCACCTGAGTTAAGGAAAAAGGAAGAAGTATAGAAAAAGCTTTTAGCATGATCATGATAGTAAAGCAAGCTTGTTTTCTGAGAAGAGATTAAAATGTTTGTCTTATTTATCAAAGCAAAAGCAAGAGTATCTGTTTTTTACTAACACAAGTAGAGTTAACGTGAGAGAAAAAAAACGCTTTCTAAGCAAAAAGCTGGGGCTAGCAGAAGGACAAACGGATTTAATCACAGAATGAAGAAACCTCTTGAACACGGAAGCTTGAGGAAAGTGCTGAAACATCAGACAAGTGAACTTGCAGGACAGCCTCTTAGACAGGATGGAGGGGGAGAAAGAGCAAGAAAAGGGATTCATTTTAACACAGACCTCCATCAGTTTGTGGCTGGGAGTCTTGAGACATGGCTTTCTGCGTGACGCCTGGCTTGCAGAGCCTTTCCAATAGCAAGTCTTCCACAGCAGCCGTGTTCTGTGAACAGTGCTGGTGAAATTCCAGAATCACACTACCAGCATCAATATTGCAATCAGCTGGTAGTTGTCTCTGAGAGAAAACTCCAAGTCACCTACTGCTCTGTGCCACTGGCTATGAACAGTACTGCAGAGGGAAAAGCAGTAATAAACCATGTAATGCAGAACTTGTGCAGTCTGCTTAGTTTTGCCTGCTGAGCCAGCCTGCTTGCAGTTGACACTAATGCTGTGGAGGTGTGCAGAGTATTGCTACAGCATTCAGGCCTTGGAAGGAGAATATTCCTAACAAAATACCTCTGTGTTGTAAAGATGTGTCTGTTAGGCTTCCTAATGTAAACTTCTATTTGCTGTGATCTCCCTATGAGCTTTACATTACAAAGTCCTACATGACATTATTTAATGGCTGTTTGTGTGAACCTATTACATAGCCTAAGGCACAGAAAGGCAGGTGAATTTGTATTTTAGCTTTCATGTTGGTTTTCAAATGCTGTCAGTTTAAAATATTAAAATAACAGCAAGTTCTAACAACAGTCTCGGATTTTCTTACCCAGTTGAGTGTCTTAGGCTTTACTGAACAGGGCTGTATTTGTGATCAGAGTTATGGACTCCAGGCTTTAAAATAAGTGGGTAAAAATGTCATTGCTGTCATTGACGTGAAAAGGGTCAGCGCTTGGTTTTCCGTCATTCATGTTTCAGCTTAGCAATAATGTAGTAAAGGAGGTTTTCTTTGGAAAGCTGAAGCAGTAAGTTAAGTTCAGTAAGAAATATGAGAAACTAAATACATTCCAAGGAATGAGAAAATTACTTTCCTTAGGGAGTATCTTTTCTTTTCTTCATTAAACCATATCACAGAAGGATATCAGTTGATGTTCAGCTCTTCAGTTCCTTAAAATGGACAACAGGCAAAATCTGTAGATATAAACAGCAGTTTATACCTGTTTTTAAAGAGCATGTTTTCCTAATTCGATTACAGTTATGCTTTGTGCGTCTGTAGCTGCGCATACATGCATGCACACACATTTCACGTCTCTTTTATCAGTAACATTAGAAGTTGACCAGTTGCAGCCAAATTCAACACCAAATTACTAGTCCCAAAGACATTGCAGTTGTGAAATTTTGTGAGAGCAGATAACTAGTCAGAGAAAAAGAAAGGGTATAAGGATTGCTTACCACTTGCAGGATGTCACAGGGTCCATGTAGGAGGTTTTCCTACCACCTCAAATCCATAGGAAACCAGGCTCCTTGGTTCTGTTATTCATAGAGCTGATTATCTACTTACAATTTTCCTGTATTTAAAGCAAGTGAAATGAAACCAGTTTATATAAGTGATCAAACGATATGCTGCTAAAATATGGACTGCGGTATAAATCACGCCTTTAGTAAGATGCCCTAAATTTCCTCCCTGGAAATGGCTCTTTGTAATTGGCTAATTTCTCAGAATAATTTGTGATACTTTTTTAGACATTGTGCCAACTGGAATAATCAAACAGAACTGATTAAAATTATACTTTCCCAGTTCTATTAGAAAATGTAGTCTATAACTTTTATATACTTTGAAATGTCTTAGACTGTTATAAACACGTTGTCTCCACACTAGAAGACTCATAACCAAGTAAAGAAATGGTTAATAGTCTCTGTTCATGTCTGAGAGTCCATGGGTGTTACCTGTGAGAAAGATCATGGACATACATTGTACATGCAGTACATATATTGTACATGCAGTACATACATTGTTGAGATCCATGGCCTAAATCCTTCCCAATGAGCTGTAGATAGCAAGGTACATCACTGCAAGGTGCTGAAAGTACCTCCCACAAATGTCATCCCTGTCAGTAGAAGATCACTTTCAATGTAACCTGGGTTTTATTTATCAAGCACTTTTGGACGCTGGAGGAGTTGTTTCTGGGGGACATCTGCTTGTACCACTGTAGATACATCATAGAATTAGGAGTAACATTCATTTAAAATTGGAGACCAGCTGAAAAAACTACAGGAATTCATTATGAAAGAAAATTGAGGGGGTTGTTTTTTTTTTCTTAATTAGCGCCAGTTAATTTGGGACACTAAATGTGAAATTATACGAGTCTGGAACTATGCAGTCACTGAGTCATTTTAGAGATGCATTATGAGACAGAATCGAAGTGAATCAGTGAAGAGAAATCTTAAGGGACTTCAGCTCTACTCTGCTGGTTTTGGCTCTTCAGCTGACTGCTCTTTTCCATGAGCCTTCAGTCCTAGCCAGAGAAGAACAACACATGCACCAAAGATACCCACACCAATACCCACTACCCATAGTGATGAGAAGCTGCAGCTGGTGATCCATTTAGTCATTTCATACCATCTCACGCTAGTGTCTGTCTGTGTGGTAAAAGCAACCTCTTGATCTTCATCCTTTTTATGCTCTGCATAATACCCAAACGAAAGGCTAACAGCCATCAGTACAGTGTAGAGCAGGGTGTACTTGGGACCGCAGCTGGAGCAGCCTCTGGCCAGGCAACCCCTATTCCTCTGTGAGAATCTGCAGAGCTGAGTGTGTGACCCCAGGCTGTGTGGCCATGTCAGGAGCAGCTCTCACCACCACTTGAACCAGCAGCTGCTGCAGAATTTGCTCCTCTCAGCTAACAGAGTGTTAATTGCTGGTGTTTAGGATAGAGCAGAAATTGAACATCCATCAAAGGGTGTGCTCTCCACCTTGTTTTGACCCCACACCCCGAGGTGCTTTTGCACAGAAACCTAAGTGCTCCTGATAAGTAACCCAGGATAAGGAGTTATCTTCTAATGAACAATGTCTTTGCAAAGCCCACACTGGTTCCAGGAAAAAAGAAGGGTTTATTTTCCTCTACTGTTTATTAAGAGCTTTTGGTTGGTTGGTCTCATTGCATATGCTTGCAAGACTATGAGGAAATACAAGTGGGAAGGCTAGGAAGTTATGATAACATACACTTGCCTTCTCATCATCTTCTGGTATATTCTGTGTTTAGATTTTGTTTACTAGCTTATAGAAAAGCAATTGGATTAGATTTAGAAAATTACTTATCATTATGTGGGGGTGAGGAGGAAGAGAGAAATTATTCGCTTAATTTGAGTAAGATTTTTAACAGGCAGTTCAATTTCTAGCTACTTTCTAGGCCAAAATAGATGTCTGAAAATCATATTCATCTGAGTGGAAACACTAAGTTAGAAATGGCATCATTCTTTTTAAACTGTCATTTTTTTTCTGCAAAGCTCCATTTGTAGTTACGGAAAAATAAGGCACACGTTATAGAAGTGCTTTAGAAAGAGCCATCCGTCTACAGTCAGGGTGCAGGATTCAGACCTGTTTGCCACACCAGCGCTGATGTTCCAGACAGAGCCTCCCACAATGTAACACAGGCAGAAAAATCTGCACTACTGAGAGTGTAGGAATAGTCATGCAGAATATGGGACAATAGAGGATATCCAGGGAAGGTGATAAGGAACAACAGACATTAATTCTTACCAGGTTCTGACAGTCTGGAGACCAGGCACATCCTGAACCAGAGATTGTATCCACATCTTTGTGTTTACTCCTCAGTTTAAACTCCTTTGTGTAAATGCCCGAGGATAAGGTAAAGAGCACCACACATAAATAGAGAGCAAACCTGTCTCTTCATTATGCATCCACACACTGCTACTGATGATGCACATGGGTCCACAGCTAAAGTCCCAGAGTACTACTACAACAGAATAATTACTATTCCTCATAAATACCTTTGTCAGAGGACTGAACTAGGTATGCATAAAGCTTCCCAGGAAAATATGCAGTAATGCTGAAAGCCAAGAGTTTTAGCGATAAGGTGACAGGAAAATCTTGGCTCCACTAAAGTCAAATTGAACTTTGCCAGTGGATTCAGTGAAGCCCAGATTTTTGCCTTGAGAATCTGCCCAGACCAGCTGCTCATCCTGGATGTCCTGTGAGCATCTCTTGTCTGAAGGGGCTCTAAGGAAAGGTGTGCTGTCACACAATCAAAAAGCTGAATTTTAACAAGAATGTGTGCACAGTGAATGGCTCTGCTGCTCTTTTCTTGATGCTGCTCTTTGAGTGAACAACCTACTCCTTCCAGCTTTGCTATTAGTTTTTACCAAGTCAAACACTGTGGTGAGGTGCTCACGGTTGTCAGTGTTTGCGTGTCACCTTGTGAGGGAGAGCTGGCAAAAGCCATTCAAGTACAAAGGATTTTGTAAAATAGATGCTGGCTTGCTATTTGGATAGCACTGAAAGTAACTTGTGAAAAATTACAGAGTTGGCCATAAACCACTTCTTTTCCCCTGAGCTTTCCATCTTCTGTACGTACAAGTCAAGAAAAGAACCACTCTCGGCCCTTCTTCAGCAATTTCTCCAGCCGTTTTACAGCAAGTGCTTATGCTTGGAGGTGTAGTACTTGATGTTGTAGCCATTTTAGTGAAATACACCTATTGAGAGCATGGCTGACAGGGATGAGAAACAGAGTTTAGTGTGCTGATGAAGCTGGGTCTTGAGGCACTAGAGAGAACTCCAGTGAAAGGTGGACTGAAGGTACCAGCTCAAAGATGGGGATGGGAGCAGAGGTGGCCACTGACCCACAAACCTGTGTAGAGCTCTGCTTACTCTGAAGGCTGTTAGCAAACTCTTGGTCTTATTCCCAAAAAGGCAGCAAGAGGTAAGCCTCTGCTACAGGCGTCAGTTGCCACATGGGCAAATGCGATCCATGGATTATTGATAACCACATCCTAGGAAGAAGTGGAGCCTTCCAGAATAGCAACAGTGTATGATAAAATCTAACACATAAATGGAGCCAGGGTTAGCTGCACAGAGAAACTTAGTGCTTGAACACTGCCTGTGCTGGAATCTGTCACAATATGTATTACAACCTTATAATGAGGTTAGTTTATAAATTATTAATAGGTAATATGAGCACCTAACAGATAAGAATAACATGTATTATTCTCATCAACAGAGAATGCTTTTTTGCAGTAATAATCAACCTACTGAACTCTATAATCACCTGTAACAATTGAGACCTTTTTGTTGAAATACCTATTAATTCTTACTCTTATAAAAGGAAGTTTAATACAAAACATGCCAGTAATGGGCATATAATAGGAGATCACTTCTGCATTACTATTTTGTCTTTCAGCACTTGCTCATCCTTCAAGACAAGATTCTTCTGTAAATAGGAAATGTGTCAGCTAGAACTTACGTGTGAGGAGAGAGAAATTCATCTTTCTTCTACTGTATTTTGTTAGGAAGCTCAGGTTTTGAGCTGGGCAGTAATGGCTTAATGAAGGAACAGTTTGTTACAGCAGTACATACAGCAGCTGTGCAAGTAAGTTGTGGTATGTGAAATGACATCCTCTGGAAGTCATCCCCCCCTGCAATGACTGTTCCATATCAATCAGATCATAGCCCCTAACTGCAGGCACAGAGCTGGATATCCAAGCAGGGTGATGGCCCCCTGTGTCTGATCACTACGTACCTCATATCCAACTTGGATCTCAGTTCACCCGGGTATCTGACAAAGACTGGGGTTTTTTTGCTCAACACAAAAGTCATAATTGCAGGAAGGCTAAAATACCACTGTCCTGAAGCTCATTCCTGTCTAAATGGCCTTAAATCTGGGACTCCAAATAGTGGCTTTGTGCTGTTGCGTGAGCTATAATCGTTGTAATGACACGGTGTGAAACCATCCGTCACCCTGTTTTACACAAGCTAAACATGAATTGTAAAAATCCAGCACGAAGTTAAGAGTAAAAATAAAATATCTGGAATTCTGTTATTTGGAGGTTCTGCTGCCATTCAGTTTAGGAAGACAGTGATGTCTCCAGTGCTGTAGAGGACCCTGGGGATGCCATGGGTTTAGTGCCACAGTTTTCCATACCCAGTGTGAAGGAGCTGACTATATAACTTAACATCTATATATATATTCTCATCTCCTGTGAGAACTTGAACTGCTAGGAAGGATGCTACTTGCTTTTCACTGTGGCTGGGACAGACACTTAGCTGTGTGGATACAGGCTACCTTTAGCAGAGTAACTGTAGGTCTTTCTTCACATCACTTTGCCAAAGTACCTTCTGTCCATCACCGGAAACTGAAGTCAACAAGGGAATGGACAGGAAGGATTGTGGTGAAGAAAATGGCTGATCTTCTGATATTCCAGCAGTAGATAAACAGAAAAAAACCCCAAGCCCATGAAAACCAGAGCAAACCCCTTCCCCTGAGGAGTAGCATTTTCAGTGATTATACTGGGAATAACACACCACAATAGGATTATGATGACTGCAAATGTACCATATTGAAATAAAATTAGTTTAAAAGGAATGAACAATATCATCATCAGGCAGCTTTCTTGCAAGGTGGGAAATAGCTTTAATAACTTTATTGTTGGAACTAGACTGAAAAATAGAAAGGCTCTCCTTGCCCCAATACACCAGTGATTGTGTTAAAAGCAGAATCTCTGGGTCTAGAGGGCTCTTTTGGTGTTCCCAGCCTATGAAAAACAAGGGCTATGGCATGCAGCTGGAAATCAGCAATGCAGAGCGTTGAGATCTCATTCAGGGATGGATGTATTTCAGAGTATGGAACCAAACAGGAATATTCATTATACAGAAAGTTAACACATCATGCTGTCTAGGAAGGATGCTGAGAAGTGGCGCAGGAAAATCAATAAAGATTGAAGTCTCTGTAAGTGCAGGCAGAATGTGGAATAAGAGCTTCAAAGGCAAAAAATCCAATTGCCAAAGTTAATATTACCTTTCTGGGACATGCTCTTTGGACATAATGAGAAGGAAATGACATAATGGGACTTTGGTCTCTATTTTGGGAACAGACCACTCTATTGTCTGAGAGCAAAAAGGGGATGAAAGATTGTTCAGGCTGAAAATTTGGGCATGGTGTCCTCCTGGCTGTGATGTGAGGACACCAGCCCTGCTCAGGGCTGCTCATTGCTGAGGCTGTGGTTAAGTGCCTGTTAATAACAAATACCTGGTGAAAGCACCCAAAGTGATGGGGTTTTATGCTGTTTGTGAGAGAATGGACTTTCCTCATCAGTTTTTAAGTCTGTGGGGATGCAGCTGCCCAAAGCAATTCCTTGAACAAACTGGGAATCACCAGGAGTGCATTGGACTGGGTCACCAGTCGGTACCATGTGTCTGTGACATCGTGATCATTTCCCACATTAGCTCTATCATATTGTGGAACATGGTTTTCCTCCCACGTATGTGTACTGGCACAAGCATAAAACCAGGGATAATACGAAAGAAATAAGGGCATATAAAGTGGGGGTGAAGGGGGTAGGAAGCTACTGATAATCCCTTATTTGTGACCTTGGTGTAATTTGAACAGCTTTATACCATTTATATTAAATCACCGTGTTCTTTTTGCTTGTCATTTTGGAGCTTAGTCTTTCTCTTTCTGTCATATCTTTTACATGACAAACTCCATCGTAATGTATTTTTTTGGCAGTTACATATTTAATCTTCCTGCTTCCTGTGGATACCAGGACAACAATGTGTTTCAGAACCTACTAAAGCAGATCAATCAGAGACTAGTCATTGATCTTTGCTGGGGACTGGGAGGTGCTGAGCCCTGGCTGCTGAGCCCATGACTCAGGCTGGGGAATCAGGAGGAGAATTCTTGGCAAATAGGGAAAACTGTGCTGTGACAGGGTTATCTGAGCGGGTTACTTGAATCAGTTGTTCTACCTGACACACTCATGAAGTGTTCTCCCTGTTTGCCAGGTGAATGTTATGAGGATGTAAGGACAGGAGAGCTGGCTATGGCACGGGGCTGTTGTGCCATAGCACCATATGATGCAAGAAAGATACTGGGCATCTTCTAATGCATGTAAATGGTAAACACAAATAATGACATTAACATTACACAGCAGATTACTATGAGGTGCGTAAACCTATCAGATGAAAAACCCCCTGCCTATTGCAAATGTACTTGTGATGACAAAACCCCAAAGATTGAGAAAATTCAAAGGCTTTGTTACACATGGCATTATCAACGAATGCAGTATTTTAGCTTTATAATATAAGAGCCTACTGCTACAGATTTCAAGAGGTACATCACTGCTAGGAGCTCATCAATAGCATTTCTCAAGTGCATAGAGGATCTATAGCCTGATAGCAGACAAGCCACCTGCATCCTTTTTGTTTCAGAAAAAGAAAATGGGGAAAAAAAGAAGAGCAAAGGTTTACTTATGGCCAGTTTCACAGGCTGCAGTCAATTTACAGGTCACCAGGAGACTTCCAAGGAAAGGCACAACAGGCTCTAAGTAAGAGGCTATCTAGAAAATTGGATTTAGGTAATAAGGAAGTTTATTTAAAGCACTAAAACTCAGAAGGCAGTCTTTCATAACCTAAGTTACTGAACTTTTAAGAGCTTTTCTGATTCCCCCTCAGTTGTGTATAAAGCAAAACTATGGAAATTATATTTTATTTGCAAAACTTTCCATGCCTAGATTGTTAAATAGCTTATAGAACTGTAGAACAGTTAGGGTTGGAAAGGACCTAAAGATCATCAAGTTCCAACCCTCCTGCCATGGGCAAGGGACAGCTCACACTAAACCACGTCACCCAAGCTTAACCCTTTTACTTTGGCAGCTGCTTTTATATAGCTACTATAGCCAACAGCTTGTTTTGGTCACAGTGAATTCAGAGTCATGGGTAAACTGATGTTTGATTTAAATGACATTAAATGATGTTTTAAATTAAAATTACAACTTAGAATCAGAGAGTTCATCTGACGGGCTCAGAGTTCATCCAGCAGTTCTGACACTGAGACAATACTGTTAAAGGTAAGGATTGGAGTCAGCTGGGAACAGCCCCTGGAGGATGAAGCTGTGTGGTGCTGATGGGCCCATCAGGCTGCATGTAATGAAGGCCTCAATTTATTGTTTTTCTATGGCTTTCTATTCTTTGTGATTGTCTGCTGATGGAACCTGATAAGCACCTTGTTACAGGAAATTGCTCATTTATCTGGTACATGCAGGACACCCCCTTTCCATGCCTCTTGTACACCACATAGGAACCTCTTTGCAGAGAGAAAACAGCCAGGCTCTTTGTAAGAGATCATAATTTTCCTCCCATGCGTTGGCTGAGGGAGCGCTTAAGTTCTCATTTTATCCTGCAATCAAGCTCGTCAGCTCTCCCCTTGCTTTTCCTTCTCAGCCAGGAGCTGAAGAAGATTGCAGCCTTCTCCTCTTAAAGGGGAGCACGCCTCAGAGATCTGATGCTGAACTACAGAGCGTCCCGTGCCATAGACCAAAGGGATATCTATCTGAAATAGAGTTCTCCCTCCTTCATGGCGACTGTCATTGTCACCAGCATTTGCTGCCTCACTAAAAGGCAGCACATCAACTGGTGGATAAGAACACGCTGAACACTGTGGGACATGCTGACTGCTTACTCCAGCAGACTGTCAAGTCTGCATCTGTGTCCCACGTGCAGCCTACCGATGACCCAGCATGGAGTTAGCGTAAATCAATAGGAAATGGGCTGGCCAGGCTGCTCTTTTCACCCAAGTGTTAGTGGAGCTGCCACCTGCTCCGTAACAGCACATGGAGATGGGGCAGGCAGTGGGGCAATGCATGGGCTGTGGATCTCCTAAGCCAGATTAATGCGTAGGAAGAACTTCAGAGCTCTGCTCACTCCTGGCTGCCAGTATCATGCCCTGATGAACCCATAGACCATAAACAGTGCAGAACAACAGCTATGTTACATAGGAGCCTGTGTACTCAGAACCTGCTAGGCCTCATCTTTCAGATGGAGCATCATTTTAGATCATAAAACCCCAGCAAAACAGCTAATGGACGGTTCTGCCACATTCCCTTCTATCAAGCCTTGGGGCTTCCAGCCAGCAGCACTATCCTTCCAAGACAAAACACACATACCTTCTGGCTTCCTTCTCATGTTGACTCAGAAACTCTCTTTCAGCAGCTCCTTAGATAAAGGAATGAAGTATTTATGATTACATATTGTGTAAAAATATCCTGTGATATCAGACATGTGACCAACAGGGACTGAATTTGGGAGTGACAGACATTATGAGCCAGACACAGAGAGGGTGAAATATGAAGTATTGGAAACTGCTCCCATAAGAGACATGGAAGTGAAATGCAGAATCTATCCACAATTCAAACCCAGAACATCAAGTGCCAGCAGAGCCGGCATCGACTCCGAAACAAGGATTTCAAGACATAAGGAAGATAACAACTTCAGGAAAGAAAAGCGAGCCCAGTGACTGTCAGATTAATTGAACACAGCGTCAGGAAGAGACTGCTTTGTGAAGTGCTGCCTCTTAAAGCATTACAAAGTCAGAGAGACATCAGAAACATTGATTGGCAGCAGAGGGGAAACAGAAACCACGAATGATCAATAAGGCAGCTGCCAGATGGTGGGGGTGACACATCGGTGCTTGAAGTACTTTGTGGAGCTTGAAGTGGCTAAAGAACAGGAGTGGGACCAGCCCCTTGATGAGAATCAGTTTGTATGTTGCAGAAGGTTTTGCAAGCACACCTTCTGGCATTTGAATCCATTTAGTACAATGCTGCTGTTATTTGTCCCTGCTTAGCACGGCTGTAGCAGCCTCTGCAAGTCTTAAAGGCTAAACTCTTTAGCTCTTTATAACAAGAACTTGGGACCTCCTGATACCACCAACTACTTCACCACCAACTACTTCAGGCGTATTGTTAGTAGTGGGAAGTGCTGGTAAATCATCTCTTTGTTGCCAAAGTATTAATGAACTACTGACTCTATGTTTCCACTGGACACAGATCTCAGCCTGGCCAAAAGCCCAGCAGAAGCACAGAATCCAAGGACACTTAAGGGGCTGCCTTTGGTTGTCCTGATTTCTGTAGCTGCTACAGAGAAATCTGGTCTTTTGTTGCGTCGCTATCCCAGGTGATGTTCCCACTGCCCAGCCGCTGCCTTCCTTGTGGCTGCTCCAGCTCTACTTCTGTCTTAGCTACCAATGATTTAGGAAGAGGATTACACCCTTTCTTCAGAAGTGTTCTAAACACCAGGAGACAGACCCCAGACTCGGCTGCATTCCTGCATCTCCCAGGCTGTCTCTCCATTGTTTCGCTAGGCAATGTCTCAGTTCATCCTGTGTTCAGAGGATTTCCTCCTGCCTGTCTTCAGCAAGGGTCACACTTTTTTTCCTGTCCCAACAGGGACAATTTTCAACCCACTGTGAATAGGCCAGGGGGGAGGTTTCCTTACCTGGCCCTGGGTTAGACCTGCCAGGTTTCTGTTCTTCTTGCAGCAGGTGGTGGTGACACGTGTTCTGCTTCCCATCAGCTCCATCCCTCAGGCACTTCCTGGACAAGCGGTATTTAAGCAGCTCTTTTCCCTATGAAGTGCTGTGTACCCACCTACCTGTGTGTGTAGGGGCTGTCATCTTTACAGAGGTAGGGCAGCCAAGCTGGGCAGAGGAGCCTTCCCTGAAAGCCATGCAGAGGGCACTGGGCTGCTCTTGCTGCTGTAGCATTGCTTAGGACATGCCTGGCAGGCAGGGAAGCAGCTCCCTGCCCTCCCACATGCACTTCCTCAGCAGCAAGGCAGTGGGGATAGCATTGGGCTGCTCTAGGATGCAACACAAGGCAGTGACCTGAAACAAGGGCTGTAGGAAGCATGCTACGAAGTCAGGGGCTTTGCAGGAGTCAGGCTGTGCTGCCAGCACTGCCATGTCACACTTGCCAGTCCCCATCTGGTGTCCCAGGCTTCATCTTCTCCCGGTCAACCAGGATGTGGATGATATAGGTCCATAGCAGCAACACAAAAGAAGGCAGACATAGAGTGTGTTGACTTTAACAGCAATTTTATGTCAACGAGCAGTTCCCATTATTGCTGTTTGTCTATGTGCAGGTACTGCTCTGGAGGCTGCATGCTGGCAGCAGACCTGCATGAGAACATACCCAACCAACCCAAGCAGTTTTCCCACAAGAACAGCAGCAGTAACACACACACTCAGCACAGCATCAGCACGGGAAGCAGTGTGCAGAGCTGTTGAGGTTTTGTTGCAAAACATCGTATTGATAGTGTAATGTGTGCCCATTTCAGTGTCTGCCTCGGCTCAGGTGCAGCAGGGAGGTACGGCCACTAATGTGCTCCATGGGGAGTATTTACCGGCTTCTCTCTCGGATTTGGAACATCTGTCCCTCCCTCCCAGCCTGAGATGGGGATGAGTACTTCTGCTTTGTGTACCACAGCTCTGGGGTTGGTCAAGCACTGAGTAGATGCAGGTTATTGCAATAAATCAGGTGGAAGCCCTTGTTCCTCCAGGCAGACATCTGCTGATAAACCAGCCAGCTCTAAGGAAAGGCACACCAAAAGCACCCATCAACGAAGCTCTGAGGTCCCAGCTGAGTGGAGACAAGTCTCCCTTTCAAAAGGCATTCTGAAGGGTCACAACAGCCTGGGCAGGACCAGTGGTGGAGAGGGAAGGGGGTTACTGGCAGCTCACTAATAGCTAGAGACAATTAGAAAGTGATAGTTGTCTCCACTGTATGTGACTGAGAGATGGCTCCCAGCTGAGTTCTGCTTGGAGAGTTGAGATCTAATTAAAGCAGGCCTTGGATCTCATCATTCTTCCCGCATGCCTGGGACCATAAAATACTGACTGGTGCATCTGTTCTGTGTGTGTATCGGATGCAAATAAGGAAGAAGTCTGTAAATACATCAAAAACCATACTTTATTTTATGTATAGCAATACAATTTACATATTAAATAACACTATAATAGAATGATTTGATATAGTTTAACATAACAAAAAAAAAAAAAAAGATTCTTCAAGTTACAAAAAACCCCCAAACAAAAACCAAACCAGAACGAACAAAAAGATCTCCCTCAAAACACTCCCTCCCACCCTGTCCCCAAACCAAACACCACATTTGCTTTTGTTTCTTCTGAATGGATCAATGAGACAAACGTATCCAGTGACTGGCTAAAGTCTAATTCCTATTGCACACACTGACAATGGAATCAAAATAAAACTAAACCCCAACTTGTCACAATCACTGCCCCAAAGGAATGACGTGTGTGGAAACCTTGTTTGGAGTGCGCTGATGGTGTCTCACTACCTGGGTACACAGAAGGTATGTATTCACATAACCACCACAGAACTAGGGAGGAGGTGAAACTAGAAAAAAATTAGCTTTATATGAAAATATAAAATTCTATGATTATATACCATAGATACAAAGTTCCCAGAAGATGCTTATATCCAAGCAACAAAATATTTACAGTTTTAATGACTTTGCTCTTTTAAAAATGAAGGAGAAAAGAAACGAGGAGTACACGTGAATGCTTCGGTCTTTAGAAACAATGGCTGCTCGCTAGTTTCAAATGTCCTAACACAACACAAAGAGTCACTACCCCAAATGTTGGAGAGTTGTGACGTTGTATAAAATTGACTCGTCTCCTCTTTTGGAGATGTTTTATTCGTAAAACTCAAGACATTTTGCTTGAAATTAATTATCCTCTGTAGAAAACGCTTCCTTTTGCAAAGAGTTAACAAAAACACTAAAAACAGTTTAAACAGCTAAGACAAAGTAGAGGCCAAATCTCTTCGTTACAGTTCCTTCTCTTTCTTTATGTTTGCATTCCTTCTCCTCTGATAAGTAAAGCCAATGTGGTTCACATTGTTAGAATGGCAACAAAGAGAAGAAGAGCAAAGGGGTAACAGTAAGAGTGGAATTATGTCTGTGGCAAAAAAGAAAAGGAAAAGAAGCAAAGCAATGCAGTGGGTTAACAAACAGGCATTTTCCCTTCACATAAAAATTCACTGGCACCGTTTGAACATAAACGTCAGAACACAAGATCTGATGTCCAAGGACATGGATTTGAGAAAGACTGCTAAATCTTTTAAGACAACTACATTTCATTTCTTCATTTTGAAACTAAGTTGGTGTTGTTTTGCTGAGAATTAGTAGTTACGTATCTTTGGTAGAATCAATATCTGTGTTTTTTAGCTTTTAAATAAAATACATCAGCTTAAAACCAAAAAGATTGATAAGAAGGCAGTTGTGCTGTGTCATAAAGGTTCTTCTCCTAATGTTCCAATATATCACTCAGGGTTCAAGCAATTCAAGCAGTCAGAAACTGGAAAAACAACTGAAATTTTGCAGATCCTGTAAATGGTTCCACTAACCTAGAACAGACTCACAGCACAGCAACAGTCACACACAGAATTAGCTTTAGGGTTTCCGATTTTGCTTTTTCCTGTTCCTATATTAATATTGGAAACAGACACTGTGAAATACTAAGGACAAACGCTGTTTAAAATGAACATTCTTTACACCTTGGTCCTGCAGAAGAATCAGCTCTCCCAGACCTTCCTCCTACCCACACCCTGTGTCAGTAGCATGGGGGCATTCAGCTGAGACTGCCACCCATTTTAGATGCTCAGATGACACAGCAGCTTTCCAAGCATTTCCTCTTGGATAGCTTGGCTGCTCTTATGGACTCAATGCATAGAAATCTTCTGTCTTTCACATGTTCTGCAGGCACAGTACATGTGCAAGACACGGAGATATAGTATTTCTAAATGTAGACACACATATGGATGGGCACTTCAGTCCTTTATGTCCTTACTTCTCAGGGCTGGTGCTGAAGAACACATTTCATAGTGATGGGATATACTCGGTTCTCTTACTTTGCAGGCTGGGAAGTTGGGATGCTTGAAAGCCATCCTGACTGAATTCCAACTAGTGGTTAAAGCAGGGAGTGAAAGGGGTTGGTGTGGCAAAAGCAAGGCTGTAGAGTGGGACTTCGGCCACACGCTCACAAGAGCATCTCAGCAGAGCTCTGAAAGCACCTCTCTGAACACACACGCCTTCTGAGTCCCATAGAAAGGATGAAAATCCACGCACCTACTTCCAGTAGGATAGATTCGGCTCTTCCACCCTCTTAATCCTGACCTTCACAAGCAATTCCTGGCTTCATACACTTCAAGCCTAATGCATCACTACCATCTATTGTTTTCCTGACTGTCAGCACAGCTCTTAACACACAGCTTGAGCCCCCCTAAGAGAAAAACCCATGGAGAACTCACAGAACATTATTTCCCCATAGATTAAACTCCAAGCAAGTATTTCAGGTGTGGGAAAATGCCAATGCAAATGCATGGGTTTCTAAAGCACCTACCAAAGTTCAACCCCCGCAGCCTTCTTGCACTGATTTTTGAAAGCTGCGAGAAGGGATTGAACCAAGGATATTCAGGCAGTGTGTCACGAACCACAGTTATCTTCCATCATGCCACTGAAATGAAAAGTAATCATCTGAAAGTACTGAACAAATCCAACCCTCTTGATGCCTGCCGTAATCTTTGTGTCACTTCCCTCTTGTCAGGGTTTGAATTCTTAACTTCTCCCTACACCTCAACGGGAACTTAAATACTTCAGCCTGAACTGATCCAACTCATCGAATCCCTTTGTGCAACCAATTGGAATTCCCTGGGGCCAGGATCACTGCTGGGGGCACAAAAGGGGGTCCCCAGCCTCTTACCCTGGCCAAAAGACCACTCAGCAACACCTTGCAGCAGCAGTATATGGAAACTTACTTCAACCATTCTCATTACTGGGAGGTAGTGACCAGAGAGCCAGCCTTAACACCTACCAGACTTTAACTGATTCCCTCCTTGGGGCTGGGCTGTCCCAGTGCAAAGGGGGTGCAATCTACAAAGCACTGCTTAGAGACATTTTTTAGCTGTTGCTGGACATGGGATTTCCTTACTGAAACCACAGCTATACTGCACTGTTCAGCATGAGCAGTTACTTGGATCGCTTGTATGGAGGGGGGGTTTGAACTGAGAAGTAAGAGGTGACTGTGTAAAAAGCTTGCTGATGAATTCTGGAATACTTTGGTGTTAATCAAGCGCATCTATTCTAGGAAATCTTTCCGTTATTAAAAACAGAAGGCCAGATGTCAGCACGTATCAGTTGGCATAGCTCCTCTGCTCTCAGTGGGGCCGCATGAGGGCTGTACCTCGGGAGCTTCTGAATCAAAACACCTACTCTCAATATTGAGCAGTTCACTTTCAGCTTCCTTGTGGGTGAAAATGAACAGAGCCTTGCCCAATGGCAGTATTTCAGCAAGGCTGGACCGGCAGAAATTAATGGGTTTACATTTAAATGAAAAAAAAACACCATGCTGTAACATTTTGACAAGTCCTGAAAAATTCCAATGCATGTTATCTTCAGTTGAAATCTAGAAGTAAAGAAACTAATGCCATAGATAAGGGATAGCGCCTTTAGCTGTATGCCAAACGTCAGGATGGTTGAAACAACATGGTTCCTTCTTTTCAAGGCAGATTCAGTCACCCCTCCCTACTCAGCTGAACTATGAAGGACACCATTAGCTTTAATTTTCAGGAGAATTAAGTATGTGCTTACTTAATCCTGTTAAACAGGGATGGACCCTGCTGAACTGTGACCAAATACGCAGGAAAAGGGAGCCAGTGAGGATGTATACTTAAATGCTCCAAACAACAATTCAATTATTTATGGAATCTGGGGGAAACCACTTCATTGGTGTGGGAGGGATAACACAATAAGCCTGGTTTGTGCTAAAGAATTAGTCTGGCAAAAAAAAAAGAGGGAGAATGTAACTTTATAGGTAGTTGTTTTTTATTAGTTTGCTTCACCAGTAAATATGGATCAGTACTTTATGTTTTAGCACTAAAGTATGAAAATTACACACCTGTAAAAATGGCATCTAACAGTTATGAAATTAAGAAACGCCTGTCATCATGTAACATACCATTAGGTGTGAGGTCATAGTCAAGAAATAGTAAGGAAATTAATGTGTTTAAAATATTGAATAGCTTAGTACTGTAAAATATTGCTACCTTCAATATAGCTGAAAACAGGTCTGACTGGGGGTTGGAGTAGGTTTCTCACTGGATTGGCTCTGATGAGAATAAAACCATCTTTCCCATCACAGGGCTGGTTAAAAAGCTAAAACCGATGTATTTCTGAATACATGGGTAAGCTTTGAAACTGTAAAATCAAAACCTGTCACTGCGTCCCATATATGAATCGCATCTAATTTATAATTATATTGTAGGTAATTTATATACTCCATGTGAAGCAAGTATTAGGCCTGTAAAGTGGACAAACCAGCAATTTGAAACAATAGAGAAATAATTGTTTCAGCTCCACAAGGCTACTACACCTTCACTGCAGCTAATCATCACCTGCCAACTTCTGTAGGATGAACACTGCTCATCCGCTCCACTGGAATGCAGAATACCAAAACTGTGACATGATCATTAAAGGAATAAATATGATATGAAGGGGTTCAGTATCTGTTGCAGAAAGAATCCATCTGGCCTAGCATTCAAGATTTAAGATTCGAGGGTCACTGTCGTTAGCAAAACTTCGCTGCATTTAAACGAAACAGAAAAAAAGCGTATGCTTGCTGTCATGGAATGTCACATCAGGGCTTGTCTTGGATTAGAATATTATAGGCAGTAACACTGATCATATAGTGCAAACTAGATAAAATTGTGTTTCACTGCGTGAAATAAACAGAGGTGCAAATGCTCAGTAGGATACCATTAAGACATAAAATGGCAAAAAATAAATATCAAAACTTTTATCAGTGTAAAAAAGTAATTGGGTTATTGTATAACCTAGAGTCTGGCAAAAAAGGCCTCAAAAAAGTTCACTCAGTCTTCAGAAGTTCTACAAATTAAGTGCCTTTTCAGGTTTCCAATTAGACAAGAGACTCCATGCTTTCTGCGGGATCAGATTCGTCACTGGCCATCACAGCACCATTTTTGTCCAGTGTCATGGGACCGTTTCCATTTTCCTTAGTGCTGACCAAGCTTAGCATTGCCTTATAAAGAAACTGGTACTGTTCCTGGAAAAGAAAGACAAGTTATTTAAGCACACGTATACAAATGGCACTTAAACGTGGCATTTCCAGGGAAGGTCATGGATATTCATTACCAGAAGCATACATGTAGCAAAGAAAAAGACTTAGAGAGCAATCACCTCTGTTAATCTAGTTTAACCTTGTCAACCCAAAAGTCCAGTTTTGGGTAGATTATATTATTTCTGGTAAATAATCTAATTTCTTATATTATATACTTATTGAATATAATTTCTGGTATTAAACACTACAGGAGGCTAGGACAATACCTGAGACCAGAGGCCCAGCCCCACGTTGTTCTCTGGTACCACAGGGCCATGCACACTGAGGCAAGGGTGCTGCTTTCGCTGCACAGTTAGTGAAGAGAACCAGTGTTGAAGCTCTATCACCTCCCTGCAGTCCCAGCTGCTCTGCTGCATCCCTTCACATTGTTTAAATATCACAGCTTAACTTACAGGGCAGGCAGGGGGATGATGAGAAGCTGAAAGGTCTTTCCCTGCTAGGGCTGCCTGTACAGCGGCCCCCTAACTGTATGAGAAATAAGCTTAACTGCAAAGCAGAGACTTACAGTGTGGGCTTCAGGGTCATGGAAAACAACTTACAAAATAAAAAGCTCAAATGCAAATTCCGCTTGGTAGTAGAAGCTGTAGGGCTTGATAGCATACACAGTGTGTGTTCTAGTTCATGCGTTTGGTCACAGATGAAAACCTTGTAAACTAGCCATTTACATTCCATTTAAAGACTTACAATGTCTGTAAATACTCCAGGCCGCATAAGATTTATCATCTTTGCCACCTGGAACACATCGACAGCATTTTCGTTCTCCAGTTGCTGGGACAGAGTGGTAAGGGCACATAGCGTTCCCGCTGACACAGCTCCATACCTGAAAAACCACACCGAAGGAAGAAGTTACTCAGAAACAGACCGGGGGCACTAACACCGAGCCATGAGAACATTGATACAGTCTTGTGTGATCACTGTAATTCATCTCTGTCTCTATTAAATGCTTGTTTTATACTAGCTGATTCTTAGCAATTTTAATTTAGAGGAGAGAAATTTGATGGCACACCAGTCGTCTCAGGGTATCTGCAGTATTCAATACAAAGAAGTGTATCAGCAGAAGAATGTGAGCAATTTAAAAATACCCAGCCTATAACACTGAAATCAGTTCTCACATGCCACATGTCCTGAAAGCATCTGCATTATAGTTGAGTGTATTTTAAATTCATTAGTGGGAGCTCAAGCAAAACAGAAATGATTAGAAAGAAATGAGACTTTGCCTTTTCCTCCACATCTGACAATTACAGAAAGCTAACATGGATATGAGGTGCTCACAAGTAAATGGGGCACATCTCAAAGTATTCCTTAGGTCTGATGCATTGGCAAAGACAACATCCCTGAGCTGGGCACCCAAGAGACATTTTGGATTCTGAAGAGTTGAGCTGTGCTGTCATTTGGTAAGAACCTGAGCAATGGTTATGCATCAGGAGCACGACTCACTGCGTCCTCGAGATACTGGTCAGGTAGAAACCTTACTGCTGCTGTATCTGTGGCTATGCTTGAACAATATGTGCAGCTGCAGGCAGAAAGGATCCTAAGCAACAAGGGCTTGTAACTGCTTCTGAGGAGCCTCAGCTCTCCTCTGCTCTCCCAGTACTCAGGAGACCGAATCCTGTCTGTGCCATGGGTCTGCTCTGCAACTTCGAGCAAGTCTGTGTCTAAATGTCCCACCTGTAAAAGGGGACATTGGTGATGACTTGTTCTGTAAACTGTTTGGAGAGTTAGCTGTACATGAGAACCTAAATAATCAGCAAGTGCTGCAATGCCATCTTGTATAGCAAGATCACCACTAGGAGCTTTTACAGTATTCCTGTGGAAATCAAGACATATGCTGACTTAACTTCACATGATTTTTCCAAACTCAATTTGCTTAGAAATGGGAAACAAATCAGATGACAACAGATCTGCTGGTTTTGATGAAAAGGCTATAGGAGAAGCAGCAGAACCATATAGCTGGCTGCGACTTATCTACAGGGAGAGCGGACGAGGTGGCCAGTGTATGTGCTTGATGAGATGCAACTTAAATGCTTCTGAGAGTTCAATGGCCTCATTTTTACTTGGGCTGATAACCTCCAGCTCCCAACAATCTGAAGGCTTTTCTCACAGAAAATTATGCAGCAAATCTATTTGCTTTCACATGGGTAGTTATATTTAAAAATCTTGACATCTGTCTTGAGTTGGAATATCTGAACTTCTTTGAAATGTTGTTATTAAGTTCATCCCACCATGTACTTCCCTAAATACCACATGGAGTTAGTGTCTGCAAATTCATGTGTTTGGAATTAATCTGCAGTTGTAATTATTAGCGGATTATGTGATAGAGTTGCTGCATGTAGTAAAGGGAAATTTTCATTTTCAGCTACATTTGCTTAGGCTCCAATGAAAAGCAGAATCCACATTATGTGTTAGGCTTAAAAATAAAATCATTGAATACGACAAATAAACCAAAAAAGCAATTTACAGAAAGAATGACTCAGCATTGTTGGGAATGTGATTTTATTTTTTTTTTGGCGTCTAGCATGAAATGCCCAAATCAATAATGGTTCTAATCCTGTAAAACATAATCTTAAATACTGCAAGAATAGCAAAACCTCAGACTACCCAAAGCATGAATATTAAAACTAGCCTGGAATTAATCAGTGCTGGCAAAAGGCAACAGAGCTTACACTGTGCATTAGCAAGGCAGGAGGTGGTGGAAGAAAAACCTGTTGCAGCAGCAACACCCAGATGTGAAGCAAAAGCTCTTTCAGCAACAGCAATGTTTTTGCACAGAAGGTGAAGAGTTCCCAGACTTTCCCACTAATTCTGTTCTGTAGCAAGGTCTAATGGACTGGAGCATGGGGAGGTGCAGGTATAGCAGTCATTGATGCTGGCTCAGTGTTCACTCTAAGGGCAACCCAAGCAGTAGCAAAAATTGGGCTTCCTTGGGTTTTTAAGGGCAGAATGACTCCAGGAAGTGCTCTGCCCACCAGGAAAACAGCCCCTTCAATGAGATCCTGTTGGATTCAGGCTCTGGCTTCACTGTGATGGTATTTTGCAGCTCCACAATGCGTGCAAAGTAGTAATATGCAATGAAATATTTAGCATCCTTTATAACTGGGCATTCAAGCATAGCTGGCAAGACAATGCTCACCACTGCACTACAAAAGGAGAGAAGTGCTCGGGCATGCTGGCCTTGTGTTAGCAGGCTCCCGCCCTCCCACTTGGCACCATATGGGCCCCTTAGAGTTATGGGGAAGCAGAAGGAGGGAGAATAAATCTGCTCTCTAAAAACCTGGGCCCTTTGTCACAAGATACTTCTGCTGCTCACCCTGAGACACAGCTGAGAAGAGCTTGTTCCATCTTACACAGCACATTAAACCTGAGCTGTTAGACAGGAGCTCAGGCTACTCTGAAACTGGCTTCCATAAGCCTATATTGGGCCTTATCTAAACCAGGGCTCTGCTGGTTTCTGAAACAAGCTGTAGGATTTGTATTGGATACTTCCATGTGCAGAAGAACCCAAAATACAAAGCAAACACATCCTCACTTGCTGAGTTCACCTAAAAGTATGACGAACTTAAAAACTACACTAAGCAAAGTGTATTTAGCCTCAGATGCCAACTGAAAACTCACCCCTGTAAGTCTAAATATTCTGTTCCTGTTCTCTAGACCAATAAACCCCATCCACTCCATTCCATGCAAGAATGGATATCAGTCCTAACAAATATCTTATAGCTGAGTAACCCCTTGTACAATCTGCACATAAATGGGAGAAAAGAGATGACATACTCATCATGAACTATGGTGGGGCCATCCCTCGTTAAGGCCTCTTCCTTGATTACATTGATAAGTTCAAAGGTACTGCTTATGGGAGCATCTGGGTTTGGCCATTTAGGACACTGAAAGTGGCGCACCTCCAGAACGTAGTCATCCTGCAATGAGAAACCAGCCTGGGTGTTAGCTACTTTAGTTTCACATTTATCTACTCCAGGTAGAAAGAAGGAAGAGCCTCACTACAAACCGAAGAGATACCTTCTTCTTTCACACAGTTTATATAGAAGGAAGACAACAGACACAAGGCTGTAGTATCTCTGTAACAGTGAATGCCCTAAAATCATGCAACTCTAACAAAATGTTTAGTTGAGAAATGATTTTATATTTGAGTTCAGGGCTTTGCATCCACATAAACCTCTCTCAGAGCCCCTATAGCTCCAAAGTCAACCAAGTGAAGAGCAACCAAGGAATTCAAATTTTAAAGGGCTTGCAAAGTGATGTTTTGCAGCAAAATCCAGCCACAATCTGGAGAGCAGACTAGAGGCAGGTTTATAGCTCAAAACCAATGTCCTCACATAAAATCCCTTAATTAAGACCCCCTCAAAATAAACTATAAGTTTATAAATATAACCTGAATTTTATAAGCAAAAATAGGACAATAAACCTTGGTTGTCCCTTACAAAGAATAATTAAATCTACTTGTGTAACTGTAAAAAACAGTGTTTTCACTTTCAAATAAGACAATTAATACTATGGTCTTACTAGCTAGAAGAATCTACCTGGAAGTAAAAGTGAGATGGAGAAGGAGCGAACGAGAATACCTCTCCCCTGTGAGCAACATGCATGCACATGCATTTACCAGTAAATCATCTTCAGAACTGTTTCTGAACTCTCCTTCCATATTTAAAGGACATCAATAACATGTTGGTGAAAAGCCAAGACCCATATTTGGAGGTTTATTTTACCTGGGTTGCTTCAAGGATAAAGTCATGGATGATAATTTGCTCTTCGTTAGAGAGGCACAGTCTGTCTTTGCTGATAAGGGTCACAGTAAAGGCCTCACAGTTCATGGATTCCTCGCGACTTGGCCAGTACACAAACTCATCTTCTGCCTGAAGGAATGAAAGAACACACAACTACAGCCTTCCAGACCCCTTGTGTGTGTCTGAAAAATCCAGTGGATCAAAAAATTGGTTTGATAAGTAGAGATGATCAGCAGCTCACCTTTAAAAAACATCTCTGTCTAAACCAGATTTACTGTTACAGCTGCCAGATCCTTCCTCTGTGTGTCCAAACAGGTAATGTCTACTTTTTAATTGGTTTCATAGGGAAATGCTTATCTTTGCTCACTCATATTGAACCTTTATATTGTATCCCAGGTTTTATTACCTCCTGTCTACACAGCTTTGCATGAAAATCAGATACCGGTTTAGAAAAAACATCACTGACCTTTAAAGATTAATTGCTTGTTATTGTTAATTTGTGTTTATTGTGGTTTAATCCAAAACTCAAGGTCTGTGCACTAGGTCTGGTAGAAGACTGATGGACGCTTTTGTAGGGCTTGACTTTTTAGGAGCAAGGGGAGGAGAAAGGAAGAAACCCAAATGTTCTTAGCCTTGAAAAAAACACCGGCTTAACTTAATGCAAGGTCCTCAGAAAAACTCCTCTCCTGAAGGGACACTGTAAAACCTCAGTGAGACTGTGAATGGTGGAGGAAGCTCAGTGCTGCAGTAGCCTAATTGACAGGATGTAGAGAACAGGCTGTCAGAAAGCTTTTCTTTAAGAAAAAACTGTGAATTCTTAATTTACAGCAGAGAAAGGAAATTAGGCTCTGTCACCACACACCTGCGAAGCCTGTTTCTCCTCCTGGCTTTAGGAGCCTATCATCCCTGCAGTGTAGGCACAGAAGCTGCTCTGGCAGCATGTACAGCACTGCACGCTTGTGTCTGAATAACCCATGTTAAACTTGTGAGAAAACATGAACTACGAACCTACTTCATCCCACTGCACCCCTGAGCACATCTCCAAAACCAGGCTTCTTTCTGTGGGCCTGGAGACTCAGCGCACCTGATATGCAAGATACTGTTGAGATTTGGGCCTTAAATGTTTATTCTGAAGATGGGACTCGGGGTCCTAAGTCCTCTGAGTACCTTGACAATCTGCCCTAAATAAGCAGAAGTGCTAGCAAGCAATGTAATATGGCTGGAGAAAGTGACAGGTCCTTATGCAGAAAGTAGCTTGCATTATCACCTTGTCCCTTGGCATTACACATTCAGCACCTTGCCACTGTCTCAGTCCTGTGCCAGCCAACACAAGCCACGCTAACCATCAAGCAAACACATGGGTTCCACTGCCCCACAGGCCAGCCTCCGCCTTGGGAACAGCGGAGATGAAAGAAGGGACCGGGCATCCTTGCAAGGGATGTGGCTGAATCCGGCATTCCTCCTTTACCTTTTAATCACTATTGTTCTGCAGAGCTATTCCATGTACTTGTAAAAACAAGATCAGCCTCTTCATTTTCACCTGACACACTTTCATTCCATTAGTGCTTTCTGATTTGATCTGATTGCTCTGAAGGCTCTTTGCCTTGCACTGCCTGCAGTCCCTTTCATCGCAAAGCACGCAGGAAGCATATTGACTGCTGCCTCTTTAGTAGCCCCTCATGACTGCTATTTTCCTGCTGTAATGAAGGTGGTTTCTTTTCCATTCTCTTCTATAACCATCTATTCACCTCAGTGATGCATGCATGAAAAAAAGGACTGTTTAGTTCTTTATCCTTTTCAACACGCCCTCTTGAGACATGCTAGTAAATCTGGAAGTAGTGATTAGCATTTCACCTGGGTCTCCTTATTCTCTCTCCCTCTGTCTCGTTATTTCCACTTAAATTAACATATATGTTTGCTTTTCACTTTCATCAAAAATAGCATTTGTAACCTTGAATAAGCATAGTCTTGCATGGCCTCAGCTTTAAGCCCCTGGGAAAACAAGCAACTATTCTACTGCCCCTGCTTTGTATTTCTGCTCCTCCCAAAGTCCTTACCCATGGCCCTGGCCACTCAGTAACATCGTTGTCTTGCATCCTGCCATCCAGGCAGCCCTCAGGAGCTTTCACAGAACCATGGAATGGTTTGTGTTGGAAGGGACCTTAAAGCTCATCTAATTCCAACCCCCCTGCCATGAACTGGGACACCTTCCACTAGACCAGCCTGGCCTCTAAGAGGCTGTCATCACCAGTGGGCTGCCTGTGAGCACTGTGATCCATCCAGCTCAAGGTGTCTTTCCCAGGGATGAGTGCAGAAAGGGAGAGCAAAAATCAAGCCCCACGTCTCCAACCTGTCTTTTTATAACAAGCTATAGCAAAGTTTGAGAAGGTAGCTCAAAAACTGGCTGCAGCACTGTGCAGGGAGGTACAGTTTAACTCACCAGGCTCTGGTTGTCCGGCAGCATGACAATGATCTGTGCATTGTGGTCCCAGATCATTCGCCAAAAATCTTTAGTCGTATGTGGCAGCGGATGTTGGGTTATGATGAACTCATTACTCCTGTAGTAGCCCTTTTGCAGCAAAACAAACCACATGGTTACTTACTACTTTCAACACTTTCAAAGCATTAATTTAATCTTTGGGGACACATAATGACCCTATTCCATTTTATTCCACAATATTTTCACACATGCTATAATTTTATAATTCCATTTCCATTCTGCAGAGTCCCTGATGTTTTCATTTACTCTAAATCCCACTATTTATCTGACTATCTTACAGAAATACACATTCCACCTAAATGCACCTTGTATTTAATTTTTTTAGGCAACAATCTTTAATAAAACACAGCTAATAGCTTTACATTATGGGGAAGGTGTTAAAATCTCATCTGTTAATACACAGCCATTACATACAGAATTAAGACAATTACAGGCATCTGGCATTTAGCACCTTAGAATTGATTTTACTTTGTAATTAGGTGTTGGCTTCCTCACCATGATATAAGAGGCATTAATGTAATCTGTTCCCTTCATTCCAGGCAGTGGTGCCAAACCCACTCTAGCACGCTCAGCTGTAAGATTAAAATGAAACAGAAAGAAAAAGGAAAGGTAAAAACAAAAAGATCAAAGTCTGCTCATGGCACAATGAAGAAAGTAAGAATTTCTCAGATGTTAACAAACCAAACAGCATGCAGCTCCCATCTCCCGCAGGAGCAGGCCAGCACTTTAACTGACTTAAAGCATTGCCTGCTAACACAGGATATAAAAGAGAATGTTGCACAATATTCCCACAAGGACAAAGTAATTTCAGGAATCAAATTTTACTATAGCAAAGATTTTCACAGCAGGCTGAATTACCAAATAACAGTATATGCAGTGATAACAGGGAATTTCAGGTAATTCTTGACTGTAGTGTTCCATTTGTCTCCAGCAGCACACAAACCCAGCTGATTTATTTTGTTTTCCCTATCACTCCACAGCACCACCATCATTCACTCCTCCCAGCTGGAGGGTGAGAGAACCTCCAGAGACAAAACCCTTCCCTAATGGCTAACCACCCAGAAGTGTGAGTGTGTTCTTCAGCAGAGCTATACACCTCCGTGTTTGAGGGCTGGATTCAACAACATCCTCAAACCAACTGACAGGCCCCAAGTGTCAAACTGAAATCACTGCAGTGACAGGACATGCAGTGCAAAGCCATATAGATTATTTCTCCCCATTCACATTTGGGTTTAAGATAGATCCTGATGACTTTCCTTTCAATTGACAAACTCCATGTCTGTGCCATTATTACTTTGTGCTAAGCTTATAGAATCATAGAATGGTTTGGGTTGGAAGGCGCCTTAAGATCATCCAGTTCCAAACCCCCTGCCATGGCCAGGGACACCTCACGCTAGACCACGTCACCCAAGGCTCTGTCCAACCTGGCCTTGAACACTGCCAGTGATGGAGCATTCACAACTTCCCTGGGCAACCCATTCCAGTGCCTCACCACCCTTACAGTAAAGAACTTCTTCCTTATATCCAATCTAAACTTCCCCTGTTTAAGTTTAAACCCATTACCCCTTGTCCTATTGCTACAGCTCTTGGTGAAGAGCCCCTCTCCAGCATCCTTGTAGGCTCTCTAGCTTGGCTATCATCTGTCCTGTATGCCCTTGGTAATGTGATGGCAATGATGCTGTGCCCACGCTTGGTTTGCTCATACTGCCTGGCAACCATGCAGAGAGTCTATGTTAATGACTGTGAAATTGTGTCCTTGGGCACTAAACACCCTCATATCTGGGGAAGGCTCAGAGGCAGAAACTGAGTGTAGTAGCTGAATTACAAACAACTTGTGCCAATCACACTGGGAGATCTCACCTGAGCTGAGAGCAGTATCAAAGTAATTCTCTCAGTATTATATAGCTTTATCCCCTACCTAATAATTCAAATTCTTAAGCACTTCAAATTAACATTTCACTTGGACAGTATATCTGGCTGACACTGTCACTATTTTCTTTTGTTCAGTTTCATCAGGGTAATTTGGAAAGACAAGACAGCCCGGCCTGAACAAAAGATTACATTTCTCCTTCCTAGTGGCTATGCCTTTTCATGCATAAAACCAGGAGAATTCAGTACAAAAAGTTATGCTAGGCAGTAATCAAACCAAAGATGCGATCTTACATGGCACAACTGATGAGTTCCTGTTCTTCTCTTTGTTGCAGTCTTTCTGAGCACTGAAGCATTCCACGTATTTTGCATTACACTGTGTAACCAGCTGAAAAAGAATAAAGTAGTAAGTCAGTCCTCACAGTGCTCTAAATGGAGACAGGAGGTTTCTTTGCCAACTCCTGTGAAAATGCATTAGTAGGAGAATAAACTACATTGTTAAACTTGTTTAAACTACTCGAGATGCCAATGGAAATCATCCTTTTCATACAACATGTTTAACGGATAAAAAGATTTCTGCAGCTCTCAGCATCGAAACATCCTGAAAATGAAGTTCCATTAAAATGTATTTTCACTGAACACTACATTTAGGTATCTTTAAGAGTATATTGCATAGACTTGCAGGTATGTTCAATCAGCAGCAGTTCTCAAGGAAGAAGAGCTAGAAAAATAGAACAAAACCCCTATGTTTTCTCCCAAAATAAAAGCCAGATCATTCCTGTAGAATCTCTTTTTCTGCCAGGCCTTTGGGGAACCCACCAAAGATCTGAGGGATGCCATGGGTTACATTCTCTGGTCTGCCAAGTTCATTCTGAGCGGCTTAAAGGCACAAAAAAAGATATCAGGGAGGCAGATTCTATTTGAATATTCACCCAGATTCTCCCAGAGCAAAGAGAGTGAAGGTGGCTTTTCCATTTCCTGCATTAGCAACTCATTACTCAGCGTAATTTTACTCTAAGATGGTTGAATGTAAACCACTGTACCAGGGCATGAACACAAGTCATTTTCTGCCAGCTCTGTGGCAGCAGCAGAAGAGAGAGAAAGATCAAATAATTGCTGCTGGTCACGTCCCAGTTTCAAATGCACTCTAAACAAGGCAGCACTCAACTCATCTGTGTACTGGCATAGGCCTCATTAGAACTTATGGGGTTTCTAAATACCTGCGCAATGCTGGTAGAGAAAGTAATTTCTGAAATTGGCACTCAAGGTACTGAAAGTTTGCCACAAGTCATCAGAAGACATCTTAATGTGTACATTTTATATGTGTACGTTTATCCTTATACATATAATCTAGATGTATATACTCATATTTATACATATAATTTTTTTAACAAGAAATCCTTTTCTCCTGCTGCATTTTGTGTGTGTCTTGCTTGTGCTTGCACTTGTTTCTTTAATTTAGTAATTAAGCATCTGGAATGTCTTGACTGATGGAGAAGTACCGAGATTTCTGTGAGTGAATTCGGAGAAAAGCCTGTTTGGTTTTTGAATAGCTTGGCACCTGGTATAATTTAATGGTTTCAGTTCCTTGGGTAGTTATTGAGCGAGTTTATCTGTGAAAACAGATGTCATGTATAATCTTATGATACACAGTCTCACAAAATATTTTTAAAGGCATTCAAATAAAATGTAATCACAAAATCTTAGGTTTCAAAGAGGAGATCTGAGCAAAAAATAAATTAGGCCAGGATGAAATCAGCTATGACATAGCAGGGAAAAGCAGCAAGCACAGTTAATAGCAACGAGAAAGGCCTAGTGTGTTTCCTGGTCTTAAAGCATTTTTTATAACGTAACAGAATCACAGACTGGTTTGGGCTGGAAGGGACCTTAAAGATCATTTGGTTCCACTCCCCCTGTCATGGGCAGGAACGCCTTCCTCTACAGCAGGTTCCTCTAAGCCCTGTCCAACCTGGCCTTGAGCACTGCCAGAGATGGGGCAGCCACAGTTGTGAAGAACCTCATTTCATGTCCTTCTCCACGTATATGCAGGAGAGCCATAGATTGGAAGAAGACTTTCAGCCAAGGTAACCACAGACTCAGGAACACCCAAGCCCCTGTGGGACCAGGGAGACTAGCAGCACACTCCAAAACAGTGTCCACGTGCCTCTGCTCGCTTCTGCCTTCAAGAGTTTTAATACTGATTTCCAGCAGCGTTAGCTAAGACCGTGGAGAACAACACTTCAAAAGCTGCTAATCAAGTGTTCTGATTTGGTTCCTTATCTATGACAACTGACAGTTGAAGACAGACCATACAAGAGAGAGTAGGGAAATTAGGTCCTTCTGGATGGCGGTGATACCTTGAACTGTTTCTCTAGTCGCGTCTTCCCTCCTATGCCAGGTATGAGGATGCTGTTAACATAAATATGCAGCTGGTTTGCAGATACTTCAGTCTCCTTCCCAAGGATGGCTTCCAACAAGGCATCATGAATAAAAATGTACTGCTCCTAGAAGAACAAGCATGTCATGTAGGCACTTGGAATAAACTAAACAGCCGGCTTTAACCAAGGGGTAGAGCACACTAAAGGAAGGATGTGCAAAACAAGGCACCCATGCAAGTATGGCCAAGTCCAGAATAAACATTTACAAGTGTCACACGTACGACTCTAAGTCAAAAACCAAATCTGAAGTGTTTGGTCAATAAGAAGAGAGACATCCGAGAGCAAAAAGTGACAGTGATATATTAAATTTTTATAGGGATGTAACAGAAAAATGTTTTCTTTTTGATTACAGCATACAATGGACATGGCTTTAAATTCAAGCCTGCTGCAATTTTTACCTCTGTCTGGACGAGGTAGTTGCGCTGTGTCCTGATATGTTTCAGGAAACCCAGGACATTTACTGTGCTTTTGTCTTTTATCTGTTGCAGCATACTGTCTATCACAATGTAGGTACCAGTTCTGCCAACACCAGCACTATAAAAAAAACATAACAGAAACCTATATAATACAGGCAGATGAAAGTAAATGATCACAACAGCAGAACTAAGCAAATATTCCTGTTCACAGGCTTTAGTTTTTCTGTTAGCCCCAACCATGAAAGTTTCTCAGCAAAATACTTCATTTTCTGGGAATTTTACCAGTATGTATTTCCTCTCTTCTGTGGGTATCTCTGTGTTGCATGATGAGGACGAATACAAAAGAAGCCATCATGGCTGTGCCACCAAATCTGGGCTCACAGGCCAGGACAATGAGGATGGGGCTACCACAGTCTTGGATTTCACCTGCCCCAACACTTGGCCCTGTCTCCACTGCTGTTGTTACTGGTACTGGCTGGAAGAAGCCATGTAGACATCCACCCTGTACCGAACTGCTGCTCTTCTGGGCCACCAAGGTTGCTCCAGCCTGTGTTTGTCTTAGCTGGTGTGTAAGAGCACCTGCTGTGCGCTAGGGATGCTTGCCATGAAGTAGTCACTCACACCCATCATACCTGCAGTGCACCACCACTGGTCCCATGTCTGGGGTTCTGGCTGCAGAGGATCTCCTAACAAAGGTCAGCACAGGCAGAGCGTACTCCGGCACACCCATGTCAGGCCACTGGGTGTAGTGATACTGAATGACCGTCCTCTCGTTCTGCCGCCCTTTGGGGTTTCCTTTCTGACCCTGAGTGCAAAGTGTGCACAGAAAGAACAGAAAGATTTGGGATGAGAAGCACGGAAAGAGACTCAATGCTCAGCTGAAAAACTGCTGGATTCTAACAAAAGAAATCTGCAGCTCTGCCTCCTGCTAGGTGGAGACAGAGTTCAAGGAAAAATCCATGTGGGAACAGGTAAAAACAGCAATGACTGTGACACCAAAGCAGCAGTGAACTTCAGAAAAAGAAATACAGGTTAAACCTTTCACCAGGTTCCTTGTAATCCTGGCTTTGCTTACTGGTTTCCCATCCACCTGCTACTTTAACTTCCCCATGCAAACGCTGAGTTTTGCTCCTGCGTGCCTTGCATCCTACACAAGCCAGAAGGCCTCCGGATGAGAACACTGAAGGCTTTACTCACCTTTCTCAGCTTTGTGTTCCTGACTGTGAAGCGGCGCACAGTGTAGCAGGCATGAATGTTTGTGCTCTTCAACGTGACGATGATGTTCCCATACTCCTCGCTGTTCTCTGATGGCCAGTACTGATCGCATTTCCTCTGAACAAAGACACAGTTGGGTGGGTTGGCTGAGGCTTTGAGCTGTTGCTTTACATTTGTATTTAGAGCTTCTTAAAGAAGTAAAATCATGGCTAGCTATGTATCCTTCTGTTCTGTTAGGTATATATTATACATCAATATATATCATATCCCAAACCATCAAAACCAAATTCTGCCCCCATGATTTGGGAATGTGGTAAGAAGCAACTGCTAATAAACTAGAAAATCTCTTACTCTTCCTTTTTCAACAAGGTTTGTGATCATGACAATGATTCCAGTATTTTGTTCCCAAATCATCCTCCAGAAATCTTCAAAGGTAGATTTTAAAGGTCCCTGGGTAGCAATGTAGGCTTTTGCTTTGTTGTAACCCTTCAAAGAAAACCATAATGCCAAGTGAGATGAAAGCAGTATCATGGCAGACATATCAATATTTTAAAGGTAACAGAGAAAGGTGCTTTTCTCAGAGAGAGGAATTCGTAGCAAAATTTTCAGGTGAAGCTGGAAAACACAACCACTTCACAAGCAGCAATACTCCCTCCTTGTGGAAGGATTCAGAGTCAGAGAAATCAAACCAATTCAAACAACTTACATCGACATAATTAGCATTAATGTAGTCACTGTGCTTCGAATCTTTTCCTGGTAAAGGCCTTAGCTTTACCCTGCTGTGATCATCTGCAGGATGAAAAACAGAGCATTAAGAGAGCATTAAGGAAACACAGTGCAGAACTGCAGGTAAACATTCCATTTCCCAGGTACTGGAGTAGCCTTTACTCATACATGGAAGAAATCAGCCTTGGATAGGAGGTGAATGGGAAATGGGAACATCTGGTCTGGCTCATCTGCTCATCATAGCAGGTCCTGAGTCTTCAGGTCCTGAGTCTTCACATCCCTTCAAGTATGTGGTTCATGCTGGGGCAGCTTCTCTTTAAAGGACACTGGAGCCCTAGGAGCACAATCTCTAGGATCATCCACATCATACAGTGTAGTGTGATTCAAAGAGCCTCACAGGGCTGTGTAACACCATGTGGAGACACCGGCTTGGCCCTCACAGGTGTTGCAGCTGCCCTTGCTTGGCTCAGTGTCTGAGATCATTATCTTCCACTGCTGGGCTCGCACAGCTCTACTGGCTCTGGGATCCGAGTCAATGTTCTTACTCCTTCACCATCCTCATCACACCAAGAGGTTACACTTTAGGTTACACTCTTTAGCTCCTCTTTTTATTCCGCCCAAATGCTTGACTTTGACTTAAATCAGAGAAAATATTGCAGTCCTTCTGCTCCAAGGCAGCAGCATTGGGCTGGGTGGCACTTCCAGCATGTGTAGAGATGAGACACTTGGGCTAACTTTAAGCATGAAGAATGTGGTTTCAGTTGCCTTCCTTAAGTGCCTCTCAATAGAGAAAGGTTCTCCCATGGGCAATCTGGAGGACTGGAATGCCTGCTTCAGTTCTCCTCCAATGGTACTTCTCCCTCTGTGCCTAGAGGGACCAGACATCTATGTCTAAAAGTTGAATGAATCCCCTTGTCAAAGGCCATGTAACAGCAAGTCTTTTACAGGTCTGTGAATTGGTCCTTAGCTGGCACCTTGATTACATCTGAGAATCTGTTAGAGACACCCTTCCTATATTATCAACAACATTCCAGATTTATTGCAGTGTTTATGAACACTGCAAAGTTTTTATCAGTGGCTCCATCTTTGTTTGTAGTTCACAGTGACTGCTGCATCTGCCATTCATTCCATATCAGAGAACAATATGGAAGAAGTTACTGCTTTCCATCCCTGACCTGCAGTGATTTGCATTCTAGAGCAGAGCCCAGATTTGCAGTTCTCAGAGGAATACAGGCAAAGCCCGCACTGTGCTACAGAGATCACTGTTTGTCCAAGTCACACGCACAGCTGAAGCAGGCTGAAATACAGCAGATGTACTCTGTGAGATTTAGCACCTTTGGGGCTATAAAGGAATCTCAGGAATCATCAATAAAACTCTTTGCTCCACACTATGCAAAGGCCAGTTTTCAGACATTAGCAGGCAGAAGAGCTCTGACCAATTTATCCCAGTTATTCCTCCACTTAAATTCATACCAAACTGGTATTTCTAAAACTACTTTTGGACCATCAAACTGCAATATATTTTAGAATAAAAGTTGGAGTGAAATCCAGAAATGAAATCCAGAGTGACAGAGAGGTCAAAACATCCTCTGCCTTTGGTAGGGAAATTATCTCCCAGCCATACTTGAACATGTTTATTCTGTGTAGTAAGGTAACTCGAAGCTACCTGCCTTTTCCCATCACACACACACTGTGAGAGGAGAGTGCCTTGATGCATTGTGCTTACAGCCAGTGCTTACTTACAGGCTAGGATGTTGATGTATCTGTTCTTGTGCTTGTTGTCGGGGTGGTTGGAATGCTCTGCAGTGATGTTCATGTCGGCCGTACAGCGCTGCACTTCCTGGGCATGAAAAATATTCAAACATGAAATGCATCACTTCAAGAAAATTGAGCTTTATCTTCTCTTGCAACAGCTCAAAATCCCCACATTCAGAGTACTGATATCTTAATTTCGGGATAAAACACAGTCTTCCAGTATTGTCCTGTATGATATGGTCTGCTTAAACAGGGCTGTGTTAGCTGCTGCCAGGTGTACAGTTATGCTCCTCTCCACTTGGTGACAGATGCACTCTGAGCACCCTGAGGACCAACTGTCTCCTCTGACCAGCAGCCCATCTGTCTTCTGGACTACATCTCCTGTGATGCTTTACTCTTTCCCTCCTTGGGAAGGAAGAGAGTCCCTTAAAGGCAAGAGTGGCCAGTGCAATGTAATAAATTAAGCACAAAAAGCATTTCAGCACAAGACTTTGAGTGCTGGACAACTTCTCTGCTTATAACCTCTCAAAAAAGGGTTTCTGACATTTAAGTTTGGCGCTGACCTTTTGTTAGTTGTCTGCAGAGAGATGCCTTTTCTGAAATATAAATAAAATAGAACTCTGAAGATAACAGCAAATACTTTGAATACCACCTCTGGGACACTGATTAACAGCCCACAATACAGTAAAAAAGATAAAAGGTTGTATTCATGTATTTATACATTTACAAAGCAGAAAGAGACCAGGCTTGCCAAGGTGTTTAGAGATGCAGACTTCTGTCTAGTTGAGGCTGTAGGTTACATACCTAATCCCCATTAATACTTTTAGTTCTTAACTTACCTCTTACTTTCATTGTCCAAAACAGAATACAGGGCTGTTAGAATGGGACAATGGAGGGTCTTTTCTCTGACCCCAGAGAAAAGCAGCTATTCCCATTGACCAGGCTATCCTGGAGTGTTACACATTTCAGAGACTGTCTTACAAACTGAATCACTAAACCTCATGTGGCCTGCCACCTCCGAGATATATTTTCTACTATTTATTCAACCACAACCTTCCTGCATAAACTAAACCCCTTTTTTATCGCTAAATATTTGGTTAAACCTCCAAATGTTTGAAAAATGTATCAGTTGTTGGAGTTTATAAAGTTGTGGAAGAAACTACATTTATTCAAATCTTTTATGTGTCCCAGAAATTGCACCTAACGGTACCAGTTTCCCCCAAGGATATATGGGGAAGCGCCAAATTACTTTGTACTTCAGGCTTTAAAAATAACAGTATAGAACCTGCCTAAGAGGGAAAGTCATTAGGAGCTCACAGCTGCTATAAAGATCACAAGCTAAGTGACAGAGAAAAATTATCAAGAGAAATGCTATACAAACAGCAGATGTAACAGAGTTCAGCATTATGGAGACATTTCACAAAGGACTTGCATAGCAATTTTGATACCTTCCCCAGCATTTACATTTTAAAAGTGCAAAGTATACTAAAACCTTGAACGTTTTACAGCTTTTATATCCACATGACACTCCCAAATAAGAATTGCTTCTCTCTCTCCTCCCCATCCTCCATAGGGAGAAACATACTATGCTCAAGGAGATGAGCTGAGCAAAGACAAAGACAAATCAAGCCGAACTCCCAGCTGGCCCTAATAGAATTTTCATAGTTCCATTTCTATCACAGAAATAAAAAACACCATTAAAGTGTGTGCTTCCCCTAATTCTACCTGTCAGCTCCAGTAAGCAAGGGACTTCTGATTACACAATGGGCAGGATCAGTTCAGCTGAAGTCATAACTGGAAAAGCAGCATTACTTATGTGTTAGGTTGATTTAATGTAATTTCATTTTACCTTTTTTCCCTTTGCATTTAGAAATCATATAACATCACTGCTGCACCACTGTAGGTCGCTCCTAAAAGATACCGCCTTGCTTCTCAAAAGCCTCACATCAAACTCTACATCCCTGCATCACTATGGAATTATTTGTAGAAGTTATTAGCATTGAAATATTTATGCCAATTGCTGTAGAATTTAACAGATGAATCCAATAAGGTGCTGTGGAAAATACTCTAACAAGTTAACAAACTTAATAGGGAATTACCTCCCTGCTAAGGAATTTTCTCTGACAGTTTAAATACTACATAGTAAATGTATCACTTTCTATTAAATTCTATAGGATTCTTCCATAAGGGAATTGTTGGTGAGGTTAATCATTTTAATTAACCTTTTTATGTTGATGCTGTTTTCTCAACTGAACATGTTCCCAGCTGGCCTATATAAAGTTAATAGAAGAGGAAGATTAAGCTAAGGCAGTGAAAAACACAGCAGTGGAAAAGAAGGTCTGATGCTGTGAGAGCTGATTAGCTGAAAATGGCTTTTCTTAACACGTAACTTTCTAAGCAATTTTTAATACTCTGGAAAGCTGCTGTGATGGTGGATTCCAATGTCTGCACACTGCAAATGCGTAGCAAAAGGAGTCTGTTCAAGAAAAGCCCTCCCCTCCCAATGTGCTTCGATTGTTTTTGTCTTTTAAAAAATCAGTGTGGAACAGTAAAAGGCCATTTTGACTTCAGCCCTCTCCCTTAGTTCAGGATGCAACTGGCAGTTTGGTACACTGAAGCTGTTGAACAAGAAAGGGACTGAGAACATCCTCCAACTCCACTATCAGTATTGCATGGACAGATGGGGTTGAGAGCAGGGGGTGGTCATCCACACTCTTACCTTCCCTGGTTCATGTCTCCAAATTCTAACAGCAAATTACTAAACCACAGGCTCCCCCTAATAGACGGTAAGGCAGAAGTTAACATTCCTTTGTTATTAAAGCTAAGGTGGTTGTCTTTCATCAATGCACAAAGTGCTGCAAGAAAAGACTAGTTGCAGCCTGTTATATATGCCTCTGTTCAGAGGATTATTTACCCATTGGCAGAAGAGGGAAGCCCGGTATTAGTAAGTATCACCCTGGAGAAAGTTCCAGAAAGTCACCAGCTTAATTACGCCATTTTCCCACATTTATATATATAACGTATTTGTTTTCCCAGACTTTTCTATTGCTTATGCAATGAAAACCCTAGGATTTCTAAATCTTACTGGCTAGCAAGTCCTTCATTTGCATTTAAAAGATCACCATGACTATATTATTATTATTACAACCCAAGTCTGCAGGCAGGTCTGATCCCAGGCTGCTCACTGCAGCCGATAAAAACTCCTCTCCCAGTCAGCACAAAACTGCTGCTGGCACCTTGGAGTAGGACAGATAGTGTCCATATCACCACATCCACAAACTGTTCTGCTCTAGAGTATTTTCTTTGGCATTCCTTAATCCCACTTAGTCCCTTCCACTGATTTTAATGGCAGCTGGCTAGGACACCGCTGCTTTTCATGTTTAACTTTGCAGAACACATTACTGTTCAAAGATGAATGGATACAGGCTCTTATTCTGTCTTTTCAACTTATCATTGACAACCCAAGAAAGCGAAGTACATGGTTTCAATTGACCGTTAGTTACTGTAAAAAGTGTCCTAGTCTCTGCTATTATGGCTGATTTACCTTTTAATTATATTGTCCATGCTAGTGCTAATTGGAATTTGATACACCCAGGTTTAACGACCCATTTTCATTGCCTTTCTGAAACAAGTTACAGATTAGTTTCTTCTAAACTTCAGAGAATTTCCATTAAAGTGTAAAATCAAACTGCACCCGTGTCTTGCTGGCAATATAAGGTTTGAGCAAGAATTTTTGCTACAGTGACTGAGCAGGAACTCGATCTCTTGATTTGGCCTTATGCAGTGCTGCTGTTGTTTCCCATTACTTGAGTTCGATGTCCTAGCAGGGGCTGAACTGTGAAAGCCTATGAATAGCAATGAGGAGGAATCATGAACGAAGAAGGGATCCTAATCTGAAGGACTAAATTAAATGAGATCCATAGCTATGTTTTGATATTACTTTGATATTTTTCAGCACGAAAGCAGCTAGTTCATCCACCCCTAAAATCAGGTTTGATCTATTATTTTTATCCCAAATTAGAGAATTCTGTGGTATTGCTCTTGCTGTTTATCACAGCAAACACGAAGCCAGCATACCAACAGGGACAGCAGACAGCATTTGAAGATATCCCACAGGAACAGCATGGATTTTTGGGAAAATTTAGCACTTGTACAAACTCCGTAATGGTACTCAAGAGAGCGGGCAGCTGGGGACAGCCTGGAAAGAAGGGGAAAACAAACAAACCTAAAGGACTCAACACAGGAATGACAGTATTTAGATAGCTAAAAATTCACGTAAATAAATTAGAGAGGAGAGGAGGGTGGAGGAACATTTGCTTGTGGTATCCTGCCCTTCACAATGCAGGGAGTGTCAGAGTCTGAATGAACTCTCGCATTGCCTGTGCAGGGCTTCTAAGCAGAAACCTTGGGTATGGCCACAGTACTATGGCTAGTAACAGAAAGCCCAGACAGCTGAACTTCTTTTATTGCTTCTCTTCAACTTTATCTCCTAATCCATGATGCCAATTTCTTAGGGAAAGTCAAGCGGGGAGATAAGAACTGAGAACTCCAGGAAGACCCTCTTCTGCAGCAATCCTTCCTCATCCAGCTTCAATGTGCTGCTTTCCTTTGGTTTCAGTACAGCAATGCACAGAATACCTCTAATTATGGCAATTTTGGGCAAAGGTTATAAACCATTTCCCAGTGCAGTAATGCCTGCTAGTAGCATGTTTTTGAAATAGCATTTTTCTACTGCCAAATTCCTTGGCGTAGATACAGCTACAAGCATGTGTCTGGTGTAAGCTATGTCTAATCTATAAGGGATGCCAGTATAACTACACAGTGTTTTTAGAGTCTCAAGAAACGTGTGAAGTGCAGCCTTATCTGTCTTCAATGCAGCCCTCCACTAAAGAATAACATTCTGAGGTCACCGGTTAAAAAGAGCTAGTGACCCCTGCCCCGAGCAGCAGCAACCATGAGGATAACGGTAGCAAATCCCTGCCGTATCACTGCAGATATGGATTTATGTTATTTTCTTACATTTCAGGACATTCAGAAGAAGGTGCCGCTGGAGTATAAAGATATTTTCAATTTATGTGATGAGGGAGCTAGACAGCCTGCCTCCAAGTTCAGCGAGCCTGTGCAGACTCCAAATTGGCGATGAATCATTACACTCACAAGGCCACAGGCAGGAGAGGTCTATAGAGATTGCACTTACCCCCTCTAATCATCCCTGCAGCAGCACTGACCAACCCACTCTTAGGAAGGAGGGGAAAGAAAATTGTCCAATCTCAAAATCCCAAACACTGCAGTATAGTCTAGAAATTCAATTAGCTTTGGGGATGGAGGGTGATTTCTTGGCTTCCTTGGTTCCTTTCTCAGAGCAAAAGGACACAGCTACTCAGAAAACTTACTGTGTTATTCCAGCAACTGGCCAGGGGGAGGGAGTGAAAAGCTTTACTGTGGGAGGTGGCACTTCACACTCTTTTTGATACCAGAATTCGGAGGGCACATGCCCTATATAGTCAGGCTATCAGGGGAACAGAAGATGACAAATGTGACATCAGTTTTTAAAATGAGATCCAGAAGGGATTTCAGGCACTACAGCCCACTAAATCCAACTTCTCTGTGGGGCAAACTGCTAGACGCTGGTAATAAATATCAGAGCTAGTGAACACCTCTAACAGACTGTGAAGAGGTCCCTGAAGATGTCTATAGGTAAGCACAGTCTGGAACAGAATAGTATATTTGGATTTGCAAACTGTTAGTGAAAAGGTTTCTCAGAAAACATTACTTAAAGACCTGATATGTCTTGGAGCAAAAGGAAAACTCTCCTTGTATAGGAACAGGTTAGAGGTGGGACTAGCGTGCCCGGGAATTCTCAGTGCTCAGATTTCACCAGTGGGACCGTATAGAGACCTCATCTATTCCTAAATGGACTGCAGAGGAGACAAAGTGTGTTTATGATACAAAATTATACAGGATAATTAGAACGAAAGCTGTTTGTGAAGGGAAGCAGAACAATCTCGCAATACTGAGTGGCTGAGTGATAAAACAGCAAATGAAATTCAATGTTGATAAATGCAAAGTGATGTACTTGGGAAAAACAACCCTAACTACACATACATACTGACAGGTTCCCAATTTGCTATTACCATTCAGTGACAAGACCTTGGGGTCACGGCTGATGGTTTTCTGGAGGTGTCAGCTGAGTGTTCAGTAGTTGTTAAAAAACAAATGGGATGTTAGGAAGAAGGAAAGTAATAGAAAACCAAACAGAAAACATCACTGTGCTCCTGCAGAACTCTGCAGTAAACCCACTCATTAAATACTGTGCACAGTTTTGGCCTCCTCATCTTAAAAAGGATATGGTAAAGGAATAGAAAAAGCTACAAAGGGAACAAGTCATTGTAAGTCCAGAATGGTTTCCTGAAACAAACAGATTAAATAGTTTAGACTTCTGCAGATTCAAAAACAGACGAAGGGCGAATGAGAGGGAGGCAGACAGAATCCTGTGAGGCATTTAAGTGAACAGCGATATATTTTGCAATGATAAAGCTAAGAGGCATCAAGATAAGTTATTAGGCATGAGTTAAAAGCGAAAGGAAGTCCGTTCTTGTGGAACAAATCGTAGAATTCATTGCTATGGGATGCTTTGGACATTAGAAGTCTGCAGGGTTCAAGAGGCAATGAGAAATTTATGGTAGAAAGGTCAATCAAAAAGTATTAAGCATACTGATGCCAAGAAAATCTCTGGCTAGACAAGGGGTAGATATCATCTCTGGCTCCGGAAGCCTCTCAATCTCTGTTCAGCCTTGCCACCAAACCCTGCCCCAGCGTTGCCTGTAAAAATGTGGTACCTCACCCTGTGTGCCATAGCAAGAGAGTGCTGGAGCTGCCTGATAGCAAGCCAAAACCTCCTTGAACTGTTTTCAGTAGTAGGCTGAACAAACTCCAAGGTAAAATACTAAGTTTCATCCGAAGACCAGCACTGGTGATGCAGGATCATTGCCTTTGTTTTAAAAAGCTATTTGTTGTTCAGGATTAAATCAGGCCCTTTATTTCTATATCCAAAATTGAAAATTCACCAGACTCAAAGGAAATCTTAACAATTCTGTTCATACAAGAAAGCCCAGCTATCACCAGACAATAAAGCTGGCCACTTGCACTATGATTACCCAGAGGGAATAAGAATTTGTTTTGGATGTACTTTCCAAAGCAAGATCGGTGAGTTCAAAGTCCTTTATTCCTCTGCACATGAAACACTTCCTAAGCACGTTCACAAAATATTTAGCTGTAATTACAGCTCATTTTAAGAGGATGAGGGAGTATTCACACCATTTACTTTCAAAGGAGTCTTCTTCATGTAAAAAACAACTCGACACAACCCACAACATGCTGCCAAAAACACAGGAAGAGCCTCACACCAAAAACTAGCAACAAACACATGGCGGATGTTTACCTTCGACATTGGGCACAGTATGTGTGTGCCCAGCTTGGTCTCCTCTTTCACAGGTTCCACCATAAACCTCCTGACACAGGAATTTCTGACAGGATTTTTGATCCTTTTTCCTTAAAACCACCCTGTGCACTGCCTATCTTTGGGAAGACTGATTTATTCTGTAGTATTGATCACATTTTTTCAGCACCTTCTTGTCATCCCCTTCTCTCTACCTTTAGATATAAAAAGCAGTCTGTATGACTGCAGAACCTAATACCTCGTTTCAGGAGTTCCCCAGGCATGACATGGCCGTGGTACTTTCCGCCTAAGGCTAGCAGCCCTGTAATACTGGATTTTCTGTTTCAGCCGGAATCCTGCTGTTTCTCCATAAAACATTAGCTAAGTCTTCACTGTAGCTGGCAGATACAATTCCAGCACATAGACCATAGCTGGATATGACCAGGCATGAGAAGTTACGCTGCTAGCTGCTTCCAGTGACTACTGTATAAATGTAACCTCAGGGTCCTCTACCCCTCAGCTGCTTTCAGAACTGGTATTCTCATCTCTGAGTCAGTTTAGGCACTTGAGAAACATTTTACCTACAGGCTCTGTGAAAAACCCCAGGTTTCACTCTTCTGTCCTATCACTGTGAACCATAAGGAAGAAAATCAGGCCCACAAGGCATCAGCAGGACCCAACATAAGCAACGAAAGGGAGATGGATGATTCACCAGACAGAGATTGTCTTGTTCCTGTTCCTCCTTACTCCAGGAGGAGATTTCATTTACTCTTTAGGCAGCCAAGACCTCAGCTGTGGAGAAATACATCTGGAGCAGCTAATACTGACTTCAAAAGACGTGCTCCAAATCTTAAGCCAGCAAGGAGAATAGGACTTGGCGTATGCAGTGCAATCAGAATTTAACTTCTCCTTAGAGAGGACCCTGTGCTCCCCAAAACGGGATTAGCCGGCCAAAGCCATCTCTCCCACTGGCTGCCACAGCATGGCACTTGCAGCAGGGAGCTCCAGAAGGAAAGGAAAAATAAGGCTATTAGAGCAATGTTTTTCTTTGCTAAAACATGGGCAGAAGGTGTCCAACATTTGTTAATGGCAGTGATTTTGTGACAGCTGAAGCAAAGCCTGCTTAAAGCCAGCCCAAGTTTACAGATGTGTTGCTGATTATTTTGAATAATTAAATGGTGTAAAACCCAGTGGTGACGAATAGCACTGGGGTTGCAATTCATACATAATTGAGACGAGTGAGTCGCATTTGATCATCCTGATCAAATTCTACTCTCTGGAGAATAAATGTTTGTCCTGAATACCATCAACATTGTTAAATGCCTCAATATTCCTGCTCAGCCATCCAGCCAGCAGTCAATTGAACTAAATCACTTTAACACCTTCCACATTTGCCTTCCTCATGAATACAAAATGTTTCTAACATACACAATGGTTTTTGAGCACCAGACAAAGCAGCCACTCTTTATAGACAGTACCCAAACAGCAACAATAAATGCTTTAAATGATCCCATTAAAAACAATTCCTGCATACAGTCTTGTCTTTACTGCACTAAGTGAAGAAGCCGTAGATATTAGGCCACCTATTTTGGTTCATTGCCTTTTCTGTAAGCGGAGCTGCCTCTCTGATTCACCTGCAGCACACAAATACACCTCCTTTTAGTGGTGGGGAAGCCAGTGGCACAGCTCTGTGCAATTTCCTGCAGTTCCTTCTGCTTAACACTTCCTATGCCTAAAACCTTCCCAGATAATCCTGACTTGTGCTTATTAAAGCCTGATTCTGCAGCCTGCTCTCATGCTGTGATGTTTACTATGCTTGTACAATATGGATCTGGTAACCCAGAGGTGGAAATTGCTTTCACTTCTCTGGAATTACCTCCAGTTTATTGCAGATTTATAGGTCAAAATCTGTCCCAAACAGGTAATAAGATGCTTACTTTAAAATATTCACACTGGGTATATACCACCAGCTAAATCCTGAAGCCTTTCTCCTTGGTTTTGCTGGAAACTGATGACTTTAACAGTAATCTTTCCTGGCTGAACAGAGCATGAACAAGGACTCCAGGAATGGACCCACAGTTTGGGTTTTCATGGAAGACCAAATTCTCCCGCTCTTACTCACAGTAAGCATTATTTTACATCTTTTTGGCTGCTCAGGCAGTGACTTCTCAGTGTGACTAAGAGAAACAAATTCTGGGCCAAAAAGAGTAAAACAAGCTCCAGATTGTAAGAAAAACTTGGACTTACAAACAACTGCTTGTATCTTCAATGTTGTTCCTGGGGGATTGCAGGCAGCTTTTCCTATCTAATAAAAACTTAGGAGGGTCCCCCCTTAAAGGCACTGAATCTGCGGTGCTTAGAAAGCATCTGTAAATGTCCAGCCTCACACTGCTCATATCTGGTGGCAAATTGGTATTTCCCTATTTCTTCTGATACATCTGAGCACTGCATTCACCTGACATGACAGCATCACACAGATGTCTCGCAGTCCGTAACTGTTAATACATAATTAACTTTAGGAAAACAACACTTCATTAGTGGATCATTAAATCGTACCTCAAAGTCTTCTGAGAACCCATGCTGGTTATTAGAATACAGCTCACTGATGTGTTTAACGAACTGCTTGACTGGAATTGCTTCCATATCATCTGTAGAAAGAAAGACATATTTAGAGTTGCTATTTGTCTCATACAGAAGACTTCAGGAGAGAAAAAAGCCTTTACTCAGTATCATTTAGATCCGAGTTCCCAGGGGCAGAGCTAGTTCAATATGCAGTAATAAGAAATCTTGATGAATCTGGCCAATTTTGAGGTAAACTCCTTATATTATATTCCTAATTTTAAGCACTGCAATTATGAATACTGAAAGTCTGTTCCCTGGGATGCTAATTTACAAAGTTGAATTGAAATTCAAGGATCATTTAGTTCTTGTTTGCAGTTTGAAAATGGGATGTGGATGGGATGAAGAGGTCTCCTCTCCTTCCACATCGTATAAAAAGAAGAGAGACAAAATATCAAAGTACAGTTGACAATTGCCCCCAGCAAGTTTTCAGCAGGCTAAGCAGACACACAAGTTTTTCTCCTGGAAGTTATTAACGTCTTCCTTTTTACACAATGATGGAGAATCCAAATGGACTTAAACTCACTCTTAGAAAAGAACAGGCAACACACTGATTTGAGTTCTCTCTCATGCCAGACACTATTCATAATATTGAATATGTATGTATTCCACTGGACCATTTGTTCTTGCTCAGCACAGTGCAAATATACCAAATATACCAATAAATCACCCACAGACAGTTACTTGAAAAGAAAAAGCCAAAGGCTTGAATTGAATTAAAGACAAACAAGACTGTTTTGAGCAGCTGGGACTCTGGACAGATTCTAATGAAGCTGGGGTGTAGGATGGCTGCCTTATTCCTCTCTCCTCTCTCAGAAAAGGCCTAGATGTTGTTATAACCACCACTGCAGTTAGAAACACTGCGCTTGCCAAGATTCATATTTTCAGTCTGGCATTTAGAAAACATAAATTGCTATACAACTGTGATCACTTTCAGCATGTGAAATAATCTACTGCCTGATGGCTACTGTTGTCTGATTGCATGATTTTATGGCAGTACTCTGGTATTTATATATTCCATTTAATATTCTTCTGGAGATTGCATCCAGTTTATGTTTACTCCCAGTAATTCAGTGGTGTATTTTTGCTCCCATTTTGCAGCCATATGGTTTGGTGCTACAGCTGCATTATAATCTGGATTCTTTTCCTTTTAAACATCTACATTATGATAGAAAAAATCCAAATATTTCTACAGATACTTAGCAAAATTTAACGATAAATAAATAGATGTGACATTTACTGTATTCAGAGTGAAAGATCTTTGGCAGCTAAAACCTCTAAGCTGTCACATATGCTTTTCTTAGCAAAGGGTATGAAGATCTGTATGTGTAAATGAGGTTCTACTTTGGCAAGAATTTTATAGATCCCTGACAATCTGATTCCTTTCCAGCTGATGGCAGTTAATATTGACCATGTCATTACTTCTCAACTCTTATTTTATCAGGTAATGCTCTAAGGTGGCTTTTTGCATCCGTTGACGTTTTCAGTTTCAATCAGAACTCTCTTCTATTTTATATGCAAGAGCCAATTGTTCACGATATGTTTGCAATCTGATCACCTCCCAGTACAGTAATGCTACTTTAATTAACCACATGCTCATTCACTCAATAAATACAGAATTCAAAACATTTGACAAGTGTATGCTCATCTTAGCAAAAAGCTGCAGCGTGCAGAAATGCTGGCACTTTAAGATATTTAATGGTAACATTTTGCCATATAATATTGAAAACGTCATCATCTTATAACAACATTTAGATTAATATTTTTGCAGCCAAGACACTTGCATGGAATGATTTATAGGAAGAGCAGTCAATAGCAAGAGCCTGTAAAACAATCTTTCCCTTCCTGAAAAGTAACCCATACAGTACATTTCCTTGTGCTGTGATAGCAATTTCATACACTCTCACAAGCAAAGTTCCATGGTTATCATTTGTGGTTTTTCCTTGAGTAGTCCAACTCAACTGAGACCACCCCGGATCAAGGATTCACTGCAGCAGACCACTATTGTCAATTCAATTTTGCAGAAGGCAGATTTTAATTGTGATCTGTGAGCCAAAAAATACATTAGAGATAACGTGCTCTCCGGGCCATTGAATTCCCACCAATTTCAAGGATGGGTCTGCACCAGAGATCCATGGCAAAATATGTTTAGTTTTCTTTTCATCGTCATCACTGCATGGTGGCAGTATGTCTCCACCTTTATAGCTAGTGTTAACTCCCTTCTCTGTTTTTCACTATCCTTTATCGTTTCTCCTCCCTTTTTCCTCTTCTGCATTTTCACTTCTGATTCCCGCCACAAGCCTTAACCCAATGCAGTTTCTTACTCTATTTGATAACATGGGCAACAATTAAACATTAAATAAATTAAATAGGAAATACTGTTGTCATATGAGCTCAGTGGGAGCTCGATGCTGCTGAAGCTGCCCACAAAGTCAGGAAAACCACACTGGAGCAAATGTAATTATTTCATATTAGGAAGATTAAAATCAGAACCGTAAAAATCAGAAACTCAAAAGGAAGGCTTACAATTTCGAGCTTTCTCTGGGATAACGTGGTCCTGCTGACCGTGCAAGGTCTGGCAGCTACTGTGCAGAGGCCAGGCAGAGGTCACCCATTGAGGGATACTCAGCTCAGGGGGAAGAGGCATGCTGCAGACAGGTAGGATGCGGCTGCTTCCCACCTATCCCCTCTTAGCAGCCACAAATAAGTACATGCATGTAAGATATACTCCGCTATACTAACCAATGAAACAGAAAAGTGTTCAAGTAATTTGGGCCTCTAACTCCAAAATATCCCCCAGGAACACAAATAACATTAGCTGGGGGTATATGCATGCTTAGCCACAGGCAGCTGCCAGACCTCTGGTAAAATACGTTCTAATATACTCACTCAGCACTCCCGAGTGGTATCTGCTCTGAGGTTATCTGAAGACGGCTGTGACCAACAGACGTAGCTAGATGCACAGAATATGCTTTTCCTTGCACTATTGTCAGTCCTAAGGCTTTGGTTAAGCCTTCTTGCCATCTTAAGACAAATAGACTTCAACGACTACAATTCTTTTAGTCGATGGAAGAGATTAATGGAATCCTATAATAGCTAATTAGGAGCTCATAGTCGTTCTGAGCATATTCCCTTTTGCACCATATACTTTTTCCCATCTAGAAGCTGAAGTGACATTTGATATTGTCAGTATGATCCTCACATTTTGCAAGACTTACACATTATTCAAAGAGAAGAGGGAAATGTTTTAATAACATACCCTCACCTCTAACACTGTAGATATAATTACAGTTCTGTCTAGCTTGGGTTTAGCCATCTGTGTTATTAGTGTCAATAAAGCAATTCTGGATTTATGTCACCTCAAAATATGAGCTGAATCTGGCACCACAGTAACATACTAACCCTTCGTGTTATGCAGAGAAAAAAGTAATCTCAGATAGACAGGGGCATAAGTCTCCAGAACTTTAATATGATCATGTATATATTTTTTATTATAAATAAGTTGTAATAATATTCTTTATAATCAGACACTACTGAAGCTGAGGGGTGGGGACTAGGTTTAACTACTGTTTAACGCTGGTGCAGTTCCCATCTTCACTTGCTGGTCCCAGACAAGTGCCAAAGAGGGCTATCAAAACCACAGAAGCAGAGGGCCACAATGCAGCTCATTTCCTGCCACAAAGAGAGCATGGCAAAAAAAAAGCTTTGTTTAAGAAAACAATTGTAGAGGAAAAACCTTCACTTGCACCTCATTTGTTAAGAAATGGCAGCTGACAATGCAGAATACTTAGTACATTCTTTGAGAAGACAGCCACCTTCAAAGGAAAACCAAAGTGTATAAAAGCAATCAAGTTTGAACAGGGTTATATTTAAAGTTTGGATAATTAGTAATCCTACCAGGAAGGATTTCCCCATATCTCTCACTTAATAAGCCGCATTTGTAAGGTTAAAGCAATAGGGGCCAATTTCAAAAGAAAAATAGGATATTGTATAAGACATGGTGTTTCCACATAATAAGATCTCAGATTCATTTTGATTAATTTACAGCCCAAAAGCTCACTGGATAATTTAGCGGCATTGGATTGGAGTAGATGGCTTTGGGTGAGGAATTAATCCAGAAGGTCAAAGCCAAAGTGCTTTCCCATATTATCTTTGTCTAGTTTGGAGTTTAGCGGTTTCTGAAGTCCAGATGTTTGACACACATGAAGAAGTCTTGGTAAGCAAATTCTCATGTCTTTCAGTCGTTGTAAATGTGTTCTGTTTTTCAGCTATTATCTTACCCAGTCACTAAACCCAACACACTTCTTGTATCTTACACCTTACTTTTAATGTGAAAGCTCGTCCCGTTTCTTTGTTAGTGACTGCACTTCGGTCTCTCATTTGCAAAGACACCTGGATTCATGTGCCATAGCTGCCACGTGGCTTGGCCCATCTGCTCCAACAGCAGCCACTTACTGCACTGCTCAGCAATCCTACACCATCCCTTGTGTCTCAGAAGCACCTCCATCAAATCTCAGCGTGCACTTCACAGCTGGCTTCAGCCAAAGGACGAGGGGTTTCTCCCACTCCCTTCTCCCTGCCTGCGGGGCTGAGCAGTGAACTGAATCAGCCTGCTGACCTAGCTGATGAGTGTAAGAAAGGATTAATTGATTTGTGGGGAAGGGAAAGAAAAATTAGTTGTCATTGTGGGGTAGATGGGTTGATTCTACTCATTAGCATGAAGAATAGTGAAGTGACAGGGACACTGCCCTTTCTGAAGGCAGCACAAACCTGACCTGGCTCATGACAGGCATGAAACCAGCAACACTTAGTCACATTAACCATGGAGAATCCGCTCTCAGTAGCATATCCTCACAGTTTTCATCGTCTGCCAAAAAAGTTTTCCCAATTGGAAAGAAATACCTACCAGTGGGATCATAGGACTGGATTTGGCCTCTTAACTCACTGAAAAATAACAGATCTGACACATGATTTCTGCAAGCAGCTGGAATACCTAGCATCAATATTTAGGATGCTATTACTTAAAACAGAGTCTAATAGCCATTGGGTACAATATGGATCAGAGTGAAGGCTGCAGAGCTACAGCAAAAGCCTGGCTTCACATGCAGCACTGCAGCAGAAATAACCATGTGGAGTATGATTCCAACAGATTAATTTCCATAATGAGCAATGGGGCACTCCTAGCACAGATTTAAACAGGATCTATGCAGCTGCACCACAGCACGGGAGAATGCACACAACACACACTACTAAATGGGGACATGTAAAGCCTAAATAGGTCTGTATTTGGTCAGTCTCTACAGCACTAACTGACCATAAAGAATACTACAAGGATTAATAGCATACGCTTAAGTAAAACTCTGCCCCAGTGAAAGTTATTGACAAGCTCCTATCAATTCCACTAAGATCAGGTGTCCACCTCTACAGAGAAGCTTAGACAAAACCCTCTAAACCTACAGATAGAGCATATACTCCAAAGTGCACACGCTTACAGGGACCAGAAACTTCATCACATGCAGCTCAACTTGTGGTACTGACTGAACCTGAAACGTTTGAGCAGTCAACTCCACAGCCATATCCTGCCCTAAAGTGATGCAAGTACTGGACTCCACGAGTAATTCCACACGTAAAGGAGGGTAGTGCCCAGCTTTCTTCAAACTATTTTAGATTTAATGCATCTGAATTAGACACATTTTTACAGTCAGAGCCTTTAATTCTGCAGTGGACTGGCTTTGCTTGCTTAACTATTTAAAATAATGCAACTGAAGCCATTGTATTTCATTTGGAGTAATTAATTTTCCTCACTGATCCCATTACTTGCTGTATAAAAAACTGCCAGAAATATAGGAATAGTTTTATTTGTATAACATGAGTTATCAATTAATTTGTGATAAAGCACAGTCATTAAAAAAAAACCTTAATATTAAGGATGTGTCTGCTTTCTGTGGAATAGAAATGTTCTGCTTAAATACTAAATAGGCAATACAGCAGGTTTCATTCTAGGAGATCAAACTACCTCCTGAAGCCCTTTAAGGCTGGCATCCTCTTGAAGTCACTGACCTCAGTAATTAGGATAAATTATGAATTAAATAATAAATGACTAAGAGTTTATTACTGGGGACAGTATTCCCCATTAATGCTCACGTTACTGTAATAGTATGTTTAGGTTAGATATAAGGAAGAAGTTCTTCACTGTGAGGGTGGTGAGACACTTGCACAGAGTGCCCAATGAAGGAATAAATGCTCCATCCCTGGCAGTGTTCAAGGCCTGGGTGACATGGTTTAGTGTGAGGTGTCCCTGCCCATGGCAGGGGGGCTGGAACTTGTTGGTCTTAAGGTCCTTTCCAGCCCAAACCATTCTGTGATTCTATGAAGTACTGCTTTTAATACAAAACACCTTTCAAAGTGAAAAGGCATGGAAAAAAACTCTGAATACATCTGAAAGTCCTGTATAGGTGGGCGCGTTGAAAGAAAACCACAGAAGTTCTTTCAGCGAGGTAATTGCTATCTATTTGTTCTAATCAAGTCAAATGAACACAAGGGCAGGTTTGTGATAAAGGACAGACACATGAAAAAGCAGAATATGAAAAATCACCTGTGTAATATTGTAGCTACATTCATCTCTCTCGCTTCAAGATTTAATCTACTACAGTGCTATTAGCCATGTGTCAGTCAGGAATATGAAGATGTTAATGATAAAATTTTCCATGTGTCAAAATAAGAGCTCAGTTTAAATCTGCTTGTACAAATCTTAGATTAGGTTATCATTAATTATAAATGTAACAGCAATACACTTCTTCCCTTTAAGCAAAAACCCAATTCCAGACCAGGAGGATGAAATAATATGATCTTCCCTTTAGCACAGACATTAAACATGATCTTGTTTGGTACTGCCTACTAAGGAACACAATTTTAATCATCTTATACATTCCCATCCTCAGGTCTCAGTAATGCCATCAGTTACATACATGCCTTATTAAGCATGTGGAGGTTCAACTCCAGGGCTCTTGCACCCCAGTGTGAGAGCTCTCAGAAAAGGATTTATCCACATTCCACATGGCCACCATGAAAACATGGGTTAGGGTGATTTAGCCAACTCCCGAAGCCTCCACTACAAGTACCATAAATTCCTTAGTGTACTGCAGGAGCAGGGTTGGTAGCAGAGAAAAAGGAAAGTGGATGTTCCCTAAAACACCTTGATATTTTCTTGGCTTCAGAGGACGGCTGTTTGCAATATTGTGTTCATGAATTTAATTGAAGCTGAAGATAGGTACAATTCACAATATGGTGCTGGAACATAAATCCGCAGGGAGCAGAAAGCAGAAATAAAGTCTTAAGCAGCTGAAGAGCACTACCTCTGTGCTCAGTGAAGAGCTTCGTGCCCTTGAGAAGTAAGTCCTTAGTTGTAGTTAGCACTTTTCCCTGTACCTTCCCAGTCTCTAGCACAGAGGATCACTGTGCTCACTACACTGTCACTGCAGTGGCCACCAATGTGTCCTGATGCTCTGCTCTTTAGCTCTTGGGATGAGACAGCTACATCTTAGCAGAAAACAGCACAATACCAAACCTCTGTTGGGAACATACTTGTTAAATGAGATACCTCTTGTTACAGATCTTAAGAGGAACAGTTTGCTTCAAAGTGGATGCTACCAGGAGATATCAGAAGTCCACGAGCTGAGATTGTAAAAGAACACACCAAGCCTAAACATTGACATTTGTCAGGAAAGGTCCATGGTTATTGAGGGAATAAAGAAGGTTTAAAGGGTGATGGCTGCACTGGATTTCACACCCTCACGTGACTGCATGAAGTGGTCAAGACACCTTTTCACTGCAATGTAACTGGCTACTCCACTGTTTCCTGGGCTCATGCACCCATGCTGACTCATTCTTGAAGAAGCATGAGAGTGTTTCTCACCAGATTCTGCCACTAGTTATTTCAGATACACTGTTCATGAACTCCAGTACTAGTTAAAAAATGAATTTACTGCCATTTAAACCTAAAACTGCACACACCTTCATGTAAGAACTGAGAAGCGCTCCTGTCTTGCTGTCTGGACACAGCTGAAATGACTGGCATCACATCTGAGACATTTTACTTACACTAAAAATGGTGAAATATGCTAAATGAATCAGCTGCATTGGCCAGCCATTGTGTTCTTTATGATCCATGTTTCTCTGGACTGTGGTCAAGATTATGCAGAGTTTTGAGCTTTGCTACAGAATCAAGCCTCAACTATCTCTGTACTGATCCCATAACAAGTCCTGATGACATCAGGGCCACATGGTCCATTGTAATGGGTAAGGAGGCAGTAAAGCCACAGCAAGATCCAGAACAATGTACCACCCAAGAGCAGGAGAGCTCTAAAACAAAGGGAAGGAGGAGGATCAAAGTGGAATTTGTGCTAGTTCCACTATTTGAGATCATTTAAGTTGCACAGGAATAGGAGCTAGTTTGCTGAAGAAGAGATCTTGCCAAGACCAAATATTACAGTGAAGAGATCCGGGCAAAAATTATGTGGATGTGGCCAAACTTAACTGAGTGTGGAGGCAAAGACAGAAGATCTGGAGAAGCAATTTTGTGGAGCTGAATGGCAGGGGAGTTTCAGAAATCTGCCACTGATTACAGATGCATTGCTGTCAGGCACAAGGCTTATGTGAGTTTAGATTTATACCTCAGTTGTAATATCCAGCGGGTGACTCAGTTAATGATATCTCCTTTGTCCTGTGTTTCTCCAGATCAAGCAGTGCAGATAATTATGAATAATGACAGTGATTTGGGTCTCAGAGCAAATTTGCACAGATAAGCACACACCTATGGGTGATGTGCCTTCATACACAATAATTAAGCACATGCACCGTGGGAAGCGAAATAGCAAACGGGTAAAATCAAGGCTTTCCAAGAAGACTTCTTTAGATTCTGGACCTGAAAAGTTGCACTGTATGCCTATTGCAGGTAGCTGGCAGATTGATTTTACAGTTCACAGGCCTGAGAAAACAGCAGGTTTGCCTAAACAAGAGCAGAATGTGGTGCAGAAACAAACACAAAAGCTACCTCTGAGCATGCTGACAAGTCATGGAGCAGAGCGGTGGCATGCAGACACTAGTGCTGCTTCTGAAACCTCTCGAGCTGCATCAGGATGTGGCTGTTCCTGGCTCCCAGACACATGGCAGAGCCACCCCACACCTAAGCCAGGACCAGTCAGCCCAAACCCACTCAGCTTTCTCCAACCAGCAGCTCACTGTGGGCTGTAGATGGGCACTGCCACATTTACTAAATGTCTTCAGACACACTGCTCTAAACTGCCATCAGCGTGGCTGCTTGCTCATAATTGAGAGCAGAAGCTGGTCCACTGAACTGCAGGAAGTAGATGGATGGTCCCACGGGAATCTCTTCAGATTTCTTCTGTAAGGATAGGGTTTCACAACCTAACGAGGTTACTTGGAAAAAGTTGCTTTTGTGAAAATGCCACTTCTATTTTCCTTCTAGGATCAACACGGCAAGTAAGACTTTCTCACACCCTCTGGCAGCTTCCAGAGGAAGAGTTCAGAGGCTTATCATTCCATCAGTCACAATCAGTTCACAGGAGAATTTTATCATTTAATGTTTTAAGACATTTCAGTAGGCTGCCTATGTGGGAGCAGCAGCTGACATCAGAGAAGACTGTCATTTAGCAACAGGTATATGGGGCAAAACAGGCCTCTTCTACATCTCCAAACAAGGAAAATGTTTAGGAGAGCTTCAAGATCCTTCCAGGCAGTATCTCCCACCTTTGGAAAAAGCCAGCATAGCTGGAATTTCTCTCTACTAACTTGGAGCCTCATTACAGACTCCCTGTACAAGTAATAGTACACAGAGAGAGGCACTTCCAGATTTGGCTTCTGATAGCCTGACTAGCTTTACCGTCAGTGCCAAGATCTTCAAGTTCATCAGTTTTCTCTCTCTTAAGCCTTTCCGGGCATGATTCAGGTTAAGGCAACTCCATTTGGATGTCTGTACGCAGATGTCTAAATATCCATTATATTCACAAAAATGTTATTAGATTGGGAATCCGAGGACTGGACTCACCTTTGCATCTGACTAGACTAAACCTCTAAGGCCCAGTTCTTCACGTGCCTTAGAGCTCATCAGCAGTCTTTGTAGATTTTTAACTACAAAGCTTCTTGAGGTGTCTTGCAGCACTTATTCAGCAGATGCCTTAATCTGCACTGCCTATTATCAGTGGTGAGCATTAACAAGCTTAAGCAGACCACAGTGCGCCCTGCAGCGATGGCAGCATTATGTCACTCTCAAAGCTGCTGTGGTCCAGCAGCTTGGCTTGCTCGTCATGGGAAGACGTCCCCAAAAGGCAATGTTCTTTTCTCAGTCACTTGTCACATGCTGGATCAGCTGCTGGAGAAGCATTAGTGCCTGTGCTGGCCTTATGGGACTGACCACCTGCACAGTTTTAACAGAACTTCTTCAGCCTATCTTAACGATTGCTATGAATGGCATCCAGTCTTTACTGGACTGACCATCAGAACATCCTGTGAAACAGGAAAGAACCACTGCCTTAACAACACAGACTGCAGCATGAAAAGATGGAGCTTTCTGCTGGTTTCTTTATCTAAGAAAAACTGTCTCAATTGCACTAAAAACTATACATTGGCCAAAGACACTTCTCTCTGAAGGTTGAAGTTCCCTCCTCCCACTGTTCTGTGCTCGTGATCCCCTGGGTTTCGACACTGCTCTGCACAGAGTCCAGGTTAAATCCACTCTCCCCTTACTCACAAGTTCTAAGGAGCAGTCATGGTGGGACCATTAAACTGACTGCCCAAAGCAGCCCCAACAGGGAAGTACTCCTCCTGGTTTTTGAGTAGAGAAAACAGAGTTCTCCAACTCTTTAGGTTATTTTGTGAAAATCCATTGCAGATGGTCTAGGACTAAAACCTCCCATCTCCTGTAGCCTAAAGGAGGAGAAGAAGAAGGGAAGTGAGGTGGCCAGGATGTGCACCTTAGTCTGTCACAGAAAGAAGGGGAGATGATGGCATGTTTTCTTTTCTTTGCAGTGGCACAGCATCAGACTGCAAGGCAAACTGCCACATGCTTTCTGTAGGAATGTAATAGCTAACCTTTCGTATCAGTTCCCATGGGTACTTTGAAATACTCCTTCTAGAAAGAAGTCACACATGTCTACTGAAGAAAAGCAAGGAAAATATCAAGTGGGTTCTCTCACTTTTGTAGGAAGCATGTTTCTTCTGTGTCTCAGAGATGGGTTTTGGTAAAATGAATCTAATTAGCTGCAGACTGAATCCTAGGCCAATGACACAAATTACACAACATGACAAGGAAACTTCAAACACCTCGAAGCAACAAGTACGAGTATTTGACAGGCTGAGGTCAACACAACATTTTGGGTATCTTAACTCTGCCAGGAGAACTGATCCACATCAAACACAGCAGCAGCTGCAAAGGCCACTGTAACGCCAAGCTGCTCTCCATCACCACAGCCTACAGGGAGCTGGATCCTGCTTTAATAATTCCCAGGGGAAATGCCTCATGAAGAGAGAATAGCACTAAGCTGTGCTTTCAGCTTCACTCTTGGTATAGCCAAGGTGAGAATTTAACCCATGGTAACTTGATTAATATCAAATTAACAGATGGTTTTGGACTTTCCTTAGGATCCCTGTGTTCTGCTTTGCTCCCTGAGACCCAGCAGACAGCACCTCTGCACACACTGGAAGTGGGGGGCAAGTTCCCCTGTCTCAAAAGAGAGCTGCATATCTCTCATCCACAACTTGCCCTGATGGAGCAGCTGATTATCACGAGCCTTAGTGGTTTTAGGAAGTGTTGCTCGTGTTTTTGACATTTTACAAAGGTTATCCTGAAACTGTGTATCAAAATGATGTGGGAGATGTAGAAAAACACAGCATTGGCACTCAAAGCCCCATTGCAATGCACCTGGAATTAAATGAAGCAGCACTGATACAACGAATTTCTACCAAAACCCCATGATTTGTCACAAACACAATCTTCTTTATGTAATGAAAACAGACTCCAAGCAGCACAAACACAGAAGATTAAGCCTGTCTTACCTGGAATAGGTATAATGGGAATACTTTCATTGGGGACCACACGAGGGGAACTGCTGTCCTCCACATAGAAATGGGCAGTCTGAAAACACTTTCTGTCAAAGGAAAAAGAACAAAAAAGAGATTCAGGGTGTGGAAAGCTGCCCTCTGAGAAAATAGCCAGGAACTTTCTCACATGTTTTGCTTCTCCATTTCTGCCCCATCCTTTCAAATACTATACTTCTAAAACATCAATGTGTGAAAACATTTGTGCCTTTTCTACAATTACAACCCTAATTCCAGATTCTGGGTGCTCCAATTCATTGACATCTGACAACCACCCATCAGAAATGCCTCTGTATATTATTGCTAAGTACTACTGAATATGAAATAAGTTGCAAAACAGGTTTCAAATACATCATTCAGGAAGAAACTCTGCACAAGAGAAAGATATTCAGCATACAGTTCAAGCCAAAATACACCTAAAGCACTAACATTTCCAGGGAAAATACACTTACTGTAGAAGTTTCTGCGATGTAACAACCAACAGACAGTAATACAGCATCTGTAACTGCTGCACGTCATGCTGTTCTGCTATGAAAGTTATCCTTCAAATATTAAGGCTATTTTTTTGTTACCAGTAAAGCCATATAACCCTCATCCCATCCTCCTCCTGCAAACTTGTATTACATATGCTGCTACAGTAAAATGCAATAGACGCTTAGCTTGGGCCCCAGGACTGATCTCTGAAAAGGCCTATAAAGAACAGCGAAACTTAAATCCACCTGAGTTTTTCTTTTTACCTGTATTTAATGCAAAGCAGAGAGCACAAGCTGGTCATCACAGAAAAGGTACTGAGCAGAATAACATCAAGGGATCCGAGGAGACTCTGCATGGTGATGTTAACTGAGGCAGGGTTTTCCAACACCAGCGTCACTGCTCATTGCTGACTTAATGAGCTGCTTGAGGCTGGAACTGAATATTTAATGAGTCCTGCTTGGTGTGAGCAGCTATTGTGGCAGGAGAGGGGTCTGCTCTCATCTGTTGGGGTGCTTCACAATAGCTTCCCATTGCAGAAATATCCCCCTCATTGCAGCCCTTAATGAACTGCTCCTCAATACCTGGGCAAAGTTTTCAGCTTGCCTTCTGAGCTGTGCCTTTTGACAAGTTACCGGTTCCCTTGCTGGAACGTATTTGCATGTAGTGCCTTGTAAGTTTGTGCCTTGCAGTCTGCTTCTCTGTAATTCGGGCATTGTGCTTTGCATGCAGAGCCCACTTCACTGACTTTGTCAAAGTAATTTGCGCTTCCTTTGTTCTCGAGATCCATACGTGCCAGAGAGCAAAAAAGTCACTGGAAATCAAACCACTCCCTTAGGCAAAACCAGAACCTAAAATAACCATTGGTGCTTGCTTCCTCTGCATTTGTACTTTCTACTGCACAGTCACAGTGCTTTATAATGCTTTATAATGCTATGGCAGCACAACTTAAGACAATACCGAAGCAGGAGAGAACGGATTTCACAGCATGGAGTAATTGTCTTGGAGCAGCTTTCTGTTTTCAAGACACGATGTCTTGCATTGTACTCAAGTTATTTATAATAGTGAGTATGTCTTTGTTAAGAAACACCATAAGGTGAATTCACACACGGGGATGCAAGATGTTCAATAGTCTCACAGCATTTAAAAACATCAGTTGAACACCCCCCCCCCCCCCTTCTAGCTCCCTGTTCTCTATTTTCTCTTCCTTTGGCAGCCTTTATTTTGGACAATGCACACCCTGGGGGCACGCAGCGGAATAAATCAGTCACACATAAAGAAGAAACTATGAATATGAAACAGGCAAAATGTTCCTGATTTTGATATATTTGGGGCTCTTTCCCTTGAGTCAATACTACAAAAATCCTTGAACAGCTTCTCCTAGTAATGAAGGCCTTAAGAAGGTGTTTGATGAAAAGACAAGACCTTTACGCAGGGATTTATAGGAAGTGTTTAAGCTGATGATACTGAAGAAAAGCACGTATTTTTTGTTAATTTGTTATTTTATACTCCGAGAGTATAGGCTGGCATTATGGTTTTTATGCAGCCATAAGACAGCTTTTTCTTAATAGCCTCAAAACATGCAATAGTGTTAGATAATGACATTGTGATATTGTAAGGCCCACGATGGCAATAGCTGAATACCCAGTCTAGCATATCTCTGCCGAGCACAATGCTAGAATAACAATGTTTTAAATGAATATTTCACATAGTAAAGTTTGCTCCAATCATTAATGTCATTAACAATTCTGTATTTCATTCCTGGAGGACTTTCTGTAGCTGTTTTGAAAAGGCAGTCACCAGGGAATTTGACTAAAGGTTTCATCAAGTCACAAACATCACACTAAACCAGACTCGTTTTATGTATATACAGACATAATGCAGCATGTTCACTACTTTATGATACTGGATATTGGCACGTTAGGTGAAGACATGCCTCTCAAACACTTTTTTTTACACCCTTGCTTGTAATTGCTGTAAGTATGCCAAGTTTAGCCTCTACAGCTGAGCTTGCTGTGCACTGCCCATCGCATCCCTGTCAACTCCCTCCATGTCTCAGGGGCTCCCATGACAGCCAGAAGGCAGCACTGTTAGGACTATGCAGGCTCTAACTTCAGAGCAGGATAAAGCAGAACAGTCTTTACAAAAGCTTTTACAATGGGTTTTACAAACTCACTGGATGAATTCTCCTGCAAGTTCTGCTTACTGGGTCTGTGTTCTACTCCTGCATCTCTCCTCTGCACAGCTCCAGAGGGAGCACACATCCTGGGGCATCAGGCAGACGCCTCCAGGCCCCCAGTTTGGGATAATGTCCATTTTTCCCAAGTGAGGAAATGCCTGGGCCCAAGAAGAGCCTTCTGCAAACTCTTGTCTAGTCTGTAGTAATAAATACTGATAGCTGGGATCAAGGCCACTAAAAGGCATTTCGGAAAATTTAGTATGTGTCTTTTCCCCCCATTTAGGATGCTCCCTGGCATTTCCCCTACCCATTACCTTTCCCTCGGTATACAAACCCTAAGTGGCAGCAGTTGCTAAGGCTACAAGAGGCTGCAGTAAATCTCTGTGCTATATGGGGAGGGCTGGATAAAAGGATGAGAGCAGAAAATTGCTTATTTTGAGTCACTGGAGAAGCAGCCACGGAGGGAGGTGGGAGTGGATGCAGGGCTAGACAAGGTGCAAGTCTGCAACTGTTTTCACATGAGAGCTTCAGCCTGTAGCTTTTAACCCTGGTGTGTGTACCTGAGTGCAGGTGTGCCCATTTGCTCAAGAAACCAACAGCATAAGAAGAAGAAAATAACAGATTTGTTTTCTGATGGAAGCAGCCCTTAATGAATGAGCAACTGTGATTTGTCAATGCCATAAATGATCATGAAGTCTTTACAACTGAAACACTGATTTTAGACTGATTCTTGCATTTCTGCAGCACTGGTTGTGGAACAGCAAATCTCAGCTTTGATTTCACTTCCAGAAGATTTCAGAGAACCCACATCTTTTCTGTGAAATACCAAAGAATCATTTGTCTCTGAAACACGCCTGTGTGCAGCAAAGCACACCGTTTTCTCTAGCCCCATATGTTTTTTTGGCTCTCTTTCCCTGGGGTACAATAACTGTGTAAGATTGTGGCGATCAGCCACACAGTTGTCACATATGGACCGAAATGCAGAAAGTAAAACGCTGCGAGATTAGCATCTCCCTGGAGAAGGAGCAGAGGCAGGGGCTGGAAAGCAAAGACAACATGAGGGAGAGCATCCCCCTACCCAGAATCTTTTTGCAGAGATACTGGCAGTGATTTATTAAAGCAAACTATCAGGATGCAAAGTCCAGAGCAGCAGCACCTTATTATCAAGCTGAAAGCATAAAAATATGCCAAGAGATGGTCTTGATTAGCTGGGTTAAATGCCTGTTCCATCTCCGCTGAGCAAAATACCAGATTAGCTTCTGTAGAAGAAGAGATGCCTCATGAGATTTTGACACTCAAAACAGGTTTCCTTGGTTATTAGTTAATAAACCTCAAGCAGCTCCTCCTTTATACTCATTGAAAAGCAAGAGGAAGAACCAGATCACATAATGGCTTGAAAGCATGGACGCATTTTATTTTCATGTAGAAGATAGCACCTTCGTGTTTAGTTAATACCGCCTCCAATGCAAACACACTGCGTGCACTGCAGTCTATGAGAGCGCTGGGAATAGCTCTGAGGGCAGAGTTTGGCCTTTACTCCTCCATACTCTGTCTAGCAGAGGCAGCATCTCTTGATCTGTAATGACAGGCGAGGGATCTACACCGCTATGGGGGCAGGGAGAGAAGGAGCAAGGGATTATTGAGGAGGGGCAAGTGATTGTGTCCATAGCAGCTAGCTGCAACCACCAGGACTGTGGCTGAACAGAGGGAAAATCAAAGCAGAATGCTCTACTTTGTGGGGACACCCAAGAGCTGTGTCCTGACTCACACACCGAAGTGACTGGCACATCCATTGCTCCCTTGTTCATTAGGGATCCACTCCTTTTAGGCATTTCTGTTGGCTGGAGTAGTGTGTATTCCCTCTCCAGGACTAGCCAGATTTATACTGATTTATTTCTGTAATAGCACCTAGGAGTTGTCAGCTACTGGTATCTTGCAACTACTCTCTTCTTGGTCATTACCTCCTAAAGCATGACCAATCTGGGGGCAGATGGCTTGAAAGGGTCCTGAAGGCTTATTCATGACTGTCAGAGCAGGCAAACCTTGTTCTCTGGCCATCTTTCCTCCAGGAACAGCCTCCCATAGACAGCAACTCTGCAGAATGTCATTTATTAACGAAGAGGCCAATAGTCCCAGCAGTCATCTTACTTTCACCCACTGTCCTTAGCTGGCGGATAGAAGTTAAACCAGGATCTGTAACGGACCTCTACACCAGGCTGCACAGGATATGGCTTAGTCTTTACCAAATGCAACCTGGACACAGACATTCACTCATCATGCTGCTCCATCACAGAGCAGGGGGTGTCTGCAAAAAACTCCCAAAGATCCAAAGACAGGAAACGATTCTTTCCACTACCTCTGCGCATTCATTCTCACTTTCTATAGAAGAAAAGATGCTTCAGATTCTCGTTGAACTGTTTTGCATGTTTTCCAGGAGACACAATTAAGACTGGTTTCTGCTGGCACCAAGAATCAGAGTACGTACGCAGTCAAGTGTACTTGTAACACATGGCTCTGCACTTTAAACTAGCTTCACTATTCCTTGGCAAACATTTGTCACTGTCAGAACTGGCAATGACTCCTCAGAAAAGAGCCACAGACTACGGAACAACAGAAGCGCTGCAAATCACGACCATGTCACCAGCAGAGCAGTGGCTGGGAGCCTGGACAACAGCTGTCTGCAGTCTGCACTGCTCTAGCTGGGGTCATCAGTCACTGATTTTTATGAGCAATAAAACTGACTCAAGCGTTAAGAAGAAAAAGAGAAGAGAAAACCACATGAAAAAAGCTGGTCTTATGAATATGAATAAGCGACCAGCATGGAGCAGTGATATTACGTTCATTGTATCACAGGGGCATCTGCATTTACTCTTTTTTTTTGGCCAGAAAATGGCTTATATTTCCCCAATTTTCTACAATTATTTTCCTTCCCAGGTCTGAAAGCTTAATGATCAGAATTCAAAAGCTGAGTTATAAAAGGACCTATGCTACTCTGGAGCAGTAACGCAGTGAAGGCTGACCGAACCTGAGCTACGGGAGGATATACAAAGCAGGAATGCATAAAAAACAGAATAAAGGAAAGCTGAAAAAGGAGCAAAATTTCCCTACAATGACGCTGATTCTCCTGTGTATCTCTCCTGAAGACAATTCGCCTTCTCCCTCCAAAGCAATTTCTGCCTGTAATCTTTTGAGCAGTGTTAAGCATCATGCAGATATGATAACTGGAGAGGTCTAGATGGCACAGGGTTAGGTTTTTCAGGAGTTCACAGTCTGTCAATCCCGTGGCATCCTTTCTCAGACAGAACAGTCAAAAGTAGACTGTCCCTTTCAGGGGACGTCTTCTGGGCAAGGAGAAGCACTTTTTCACATCAGTGAGCTGTTGCACACCCACACAGCCAAAAGGATCCTGCAAAAGCTAAAAGGACCCAAATACTAATCACCAGTCCAACCACACGTACTTACAAGCACACATTCTGCAGTATCATAGGGAAATAAAAGACAGGAAAAAGGCTGGGAAAAGATGGAAAAAAAAGGTGGACAAAGCTTTGAGACAGTATTTGTGATGATTTGTGATCTGTGAGCATGCCACTAGTAAAACTGTCCAACTGAAAAACTAATCTGCCAAGCAAGACTAGGGATTTCTGACACAGAAAGACAGCTAATTTAAAATTTATGGCCTAAATTTGCCAGCTGACTACACAACTCTCCACAAATTACAAACCTGATCCCCTAAGATCCTATCCTGCGCCAGAGACTGGACACCCATTTATACATCACATACAGTACTGAACTCAGACATCATGCAAGAAAACAGTAATTCTTAGAAGGTTATTCAAATAACGAAACAGCTAAGAAATAACAACACACACCAAGATGAGCTGCTTTCAAGCCCTCCCCGCTTCACCAGCTGTGCGACCAGAAAGTGCCCAGGTGGCCAGTGCAGAAATGCACTTAGACAGCTCTTCAGCTGCAAATTCTAAGTGGATAAATCTTAGTTTAACTCAGCACAAACATTTTCCACGCTTCCTTGTCCCATCTTCCCAGTGTCCCTGGAGAACAGCAAAGGCAGTGGTGAAACCTTATTTGCAATGACACTTGGCCCCGTAACACTTGGTAGCTAATTACTCTCCTGGTGACCTCTGACAGGGCTAGTAGCATCAGACCTTCCCCTTTGCTTTAATCAATACTCACAACAGCTGTGTTGGATACACTCAGCAATTTTATGGATGACTGAACGGGTTTACTCATAAGTATTTTCTACTGCAAGAGAACAAGCTCCCTGGTTATATGCACTCAAAATTTTAATGTCTTCAGGCAAAAATGTGCTAGAGAAACCTTTAGGTGGTATCCTGACACGGCTCCAAAATTAGGCATGGTTTTAAAACACAAAGGGAAGCCTGATGTATGTATTTTCCTCTCCCTGAGCCTATTTAGTTAATGCAACATTCATAACAAAGACTAGAGAATCACAGAGGAAAACAAAGACATGCCTTTCCCAATCAAATGATACCTGAGGCAGTTTCTATAAAATGTGTACTTCCAATGCACTAAACATCATGTAATATTAAAAAGGAGCCTAAAACTTTCTCACAGAAGGAAGCTAAATTTAACTAAGTGAAGAGTTGTTCTGTAATCACAAGAACTGCAGCAATCAATGAAGATTGCCTCTTACTAGAGAGGAGCTTTTAGTAGCACCTCTAAGAACTCAAAATTGGGCATACTTGATATTATCATTTCGGGACATGAATTCCCTTTGGGATGAACCTCAGGAAAGGAAAGAAGAAAAACGGGGTGGCACACTGGCAGGTTAAAATGCAGGGATTTTAAAATGCAAATTGCAATTAATCTGGGTTGAAACTGTGTTGCAAGGAAACCAATACAGGGATGATCCCACTCAAAACACGACAGCAGAAACTGGGTCTCTCTTTAGAACGTTCATCTAAATATGTGTAATTACTCCCATCCAATTACTCTCCAAATTGAAGAGCCCTGCTCTTTCCTTTGCAAAACTATTCTTTCCTTCCTCTGAATGGCACATCAGGACATTCAATTGACTATTATTTTAGGTAGCCCAAGCCAGGGCCTGAGACCTAAGCATAACACAAAAAAAGGTGCTAAAAATTCAGGCACCATTTTTATCTTTGTTTTGATGGCCCTGCCCAAGTTCAGGCAGAAAAGCTAGTTTGTTGTATATAATGAAATATAATGAAATACCCAATGGGAAGCTCCCTCTTTCTCAACAGCCATGTCCACGTGCACCTGGATTAGAGCTGCATGGGAGAACTAGGATGATTTCCCAACACACTGCTGGACATATTTCATGCTTATTTGGGGCCAAGATACAATATTAAAAATGTTATTATTTCCCTTCTCCGTTCATCACTGTGTTTGGAGGGTGGGCTTTTTTCACTGGCCATTATAAAAAGAAATAGCCACTTAAAAATTGTTGCGGTCTCTCTGTTAACTCTGCTTAGAAGACAATTAGAAATGGCACAAAGATACCTTTGGAAGCACAGCACAAAGGAAAAGAAAAGAGCAGCTGGCACCGAGAGCAGAGAAGCAAATTATTTAGTACCTGGCAGATAATGAGAACACTGAAAATACACTACTTAATGCTAGTGCTCTGGCAGGGCCATGTACATCACCTCATCATGCTAATACAGACAGACCGGGTGGCAGCCAGCTGGTCCTCCTTCCCCACCCATCTCCCTGAAAGCAAAGATTTGTAAGCCGCCAAATAATAAACTTGGACAGAAGTCTTGAGGATCATTAATCTCACTATCAATCAACCCATTTGGAGATTCGCTTCTTGCTGTCGCTGATGCTAATCTGGTAGTGACTTGAGAGCTCAGGGGAAGCCTGGAGTACGCGTGTCTGAGGAATTGCTTTAATGAGTTTCTTGCATTCAAAGGTTAACAAATGTGACAAGGAAACACAAATAACAGAGACAATAAACTACCATCCACTGAACCAAACCAACTGAGAAATACCACGTTGTGTATTCTGCTGTGGTATGCTGAGTACATCTCTAACTAGCTCTGTAAAAATACCCGAGTCAGACCCTGGTGACCTATCTCAAATGCCAGGAGACATGCAGGCATGTTCGTGTGAGCTCTGCCTGCTCCAATACTCCTTATCTGCTGGGTTAAACACCTTGGGCATAGCTCTTCATTAATAGAGCTATACCACAGAGAAGCAAGTTGTATTCATTGAAGTGATCTTCTGGTTAGATGGGACAACCAGTGTAGCGTGAACATATCCACTGGGGTCCCCTGGCTAAGCACAACAGAAACACAGCAATTAATACATCAGGATAAAAAGTTCCTGCATTAGTAGGATCCTTCCAATAGCACTGCATTAAACAGTGCAGTATTTTCTGTGAGAATGCTTCTAAAGAATAAATAGTGTCAACAACAGCAATAATGTGAATCAAATTCCATGATAATTAATACTTTAAGAAAAAAAATTGATTAATACCAGAAAGCAGTAAGCAGCAATAAGCACACTTAGGCATAATAAAGACGGACAGAATACAATGTATGTTTCAAATTACCATCTCCACAGACCAGATAAACCATAAGAAAGATTCTAGAAATATTATAACCAAGTAATGGAGGTGAAATCCACTAAAACATGAGCAGAAGGGACTAGAAGGATGATCCTGAAATTGCTTGAAATGAAGTAAGCAAGAGTTCCTTTTCCAAGCTATTTACAAGAACAGGACATTTCTGAAGTTCCTGGCCTAAACCTCCTTGATTTTTAGTGTTAAGGACATAATACATTTATTACACATAAAGGACTCAAAGTATGAGGGATATCAGAAACATTACCGTGAAGTCTATTAGCAGTCCCCAATTACATAGGAGAGTCAAGAACTGAAAAATCATAAAGTAACAGAGGTAGAAGAGACTTTAAGAAATCAGTCAAAATTATGCTGAAAATTAGAAACTGCTTTCATCCTCATGATAAATGCTTTTTCAGTAAGTATACACCCAGGCAAATAAACTATTGCTTTCCCGTTGTCTGTGGAAACAGCTAATAACAAAACTAATCACAGGAGGAGAAGGTTTTGATTCAAGATAAAAGTTCATTGCAGATAAGCAAAACAGAAGAAACTCAGTCAATCTATGTTAATTATTAGATCCCTTAACACCAGATACAGTTTAATATATTTTCTATTTATAGACTGTTCTCTTTATTTGCAGTGTTTCCAAATCTTAGATCTACCTTTTATTAAGCTCTTTATAACCTTTCAGTGTTGATAAATGTGGGGCTGGGGAAAAGGAGAAAGAAAACCCACAAGAATTGCAGTTTGCATCTTAGCAAAAAAACATATGAAGACTTCTTAATGCATGAATAAAAGCACCTGGATCCATCAGGCACTTGCTCAGAAGCAGACATGTAAATTAAACACAAGCTCTTGGCTCAGTACCTCCTTTTCTTGAAGCTCACGAAGTGACATGGCTGCACAGGCAGACACAGTGTCCTCGAGGAACGTGGGAGATGTCTGCTCCTAGGTGAATTGTTCAGTCCTGACACCTCTAGCAATTCATATTCATTTTCCTCCTACTGTATTTATGCATTTCATTTCCATGTTCTGGTGTGATCTCTGGTGGTGCTTTTGCTGCCATTAGTGCAGCAATTACACAGTAAGCTTGGGGGTGCAAGGCAGCAGCAACCACCTCGGCCAGTAAGACATACTCAGGTGCGCAGGCAAAGGGAGATTCCAGTCGGGACAGAGGTCCTGCTGTTAGACCCACTCCAAGTATTATCATCTCTGCTTATAACTGGGAACTACAGTAACAGTTCCTGTTTTATTCCAGTATCTTAATTCAAGGATTTTTGTGAGCTAAAAATGTTTAAAATGCAGACTAAACAGCAGAGTATTTTGCCACTATTTCTGTTAGTTTTGTCCCAGACATTTGGTTTCAGATCTGTAATTTCCTGTCGAGAACACAAAAGTGTGAAATACTTGTTGATCCATTTATTCATTTGCCTCCTGGCTGATCGCAGCCATTTTGACAGAGTGGATAAATTGACTTGCTCCTTGTTGTTTTGTTTTTTTCACGTGCTTCTCCATCAGCCTGGAAGCACTGCCCCAACTTCCCCAATGCTGTGCTTAAGTCTTTCTCACTCCTACACCATCACTTTACCCCCTGCTCCCTCCTTTTAGAGGCTTGCTAAGCCAATTTCACACAATACCCAGGTTGTCTGAAAAGCCACAAACAAGCTCTCACTATAGCAGCTTCTGCAACTCCATCTGCCAAATGAAAATGATACATAATATTTAGAGAATCTATTTTTGAACAATTCAAACCCAATGAACACTTTCCATCGCTCTTTAGGACATGAGATATATCTGTGGCAATTGCTCTTGGTTACTCCAGGCACATTTACCTATTTATCTACAACATATCTCAGCAAATCATCTATTTTTCCAAGTCATGAACAAACACTGCAACTTTGAATGGGAACAACTCTTGATCTTTCTCACTGCGGGAATGGCAAAGGTAACAGCCTCAAGTGATCAGGCTAAACCCTGTAACTGCTAAACCCAGGACACATCAGCACAGGATTTTCAAATGCAAAGTAATTTCAGCAGGCTAACAAATGAGTCACTTTTCTCCTACAGACATGTAGTAGAACACAGTGCATTTAATTGATATGCCCTTTTATTGCAAAACATACTGTCCCCCTCCAGTTTGACTAAAGCAATGGGATGCAGCACTGCCAGGAAAGAGTTGAAGAATGCAAACTTGGCACCATGGAGTAACTAAATGTTAATTCATGGAAATTATGAGACATCCAAGGAGACAGGTCCCAGGCTCCAAATTATACTCCACTCTAATATACCCCCGTGTGATTACAACAAGTTTCCTTAGAATTTGCTGCTCCCTCTTCTAATTGGATTCCTGCAAAGGGCAGTTTGCTGTGCCACGAGCTTGTCACTTTATATCCTGCTTTAACTCCAAGCCACTCAATTAATATTCGATTCCATTTATTATAAAAGCATTTGTTTCTACCCATATGATACTATCAGCAGCCATCTCATTAATATTTATTTCCACAAAGTGGCCCGCTGATGTTAAGATCTCAGATACAGCTAGTAACTTTAAAGGGGAAAATATGCGAAGCCAAGAAGGTCAGAACAGAACATGAGCTGTAACAAAAAACATCAACCCATATGAATTTAACTCTTTCTTCACAGAAAATGGAGTAAATACAACGAGGTTGGCAGAGAGCAATGAAAATGCTGAAGTTAATCCAGTCACAAGAATAAAATGAGGAGTGACGTTGCCAACACATCTCTCTGGGGTGGGGACTTGCTGTCTGGCGCACCGAGGAAAAAGGATGCGAGGAGGAGGCATGGAAGGTTCATAAGCTGCCTTATTCCCCTGTGAGTCGAGCTGTCTGCTTTACAGGCTTCTTTCCTTTATACGCTGCACCATGGTGAGTTTAAAGCCCCTCTTCTTCAGCACCCTTTTCGGTGCTCAGCATACAACCTGTCCCAGAGTGACAGTGTGGAAGGTAATGCGACCCCACATTTCCTATTCAAGGAGTGAAGGAGAGCTCTGTAGATGGGTTAAGTATTCCAAAAAAAGCTGTTATAAAGCTCAAGGGTTCTCTTACACACTTTCAGTACAAGGAAGCATTGCTGAGGAAAGACAGGACATCCAAGTGCAAGCTCAAATTCTATAGACACACTGCAACCCACTGAAATCTCAGTCAGAATAAAACACACCATTTCCCCACAGGCCTGGCTGCAGCTTGGATTATGGCAAATGCTGGTGAAATGGGAGCATTTCTTGTATGTTCAGAAGCTCCCAGCTGCTTCTCATGCAGAATGCTCCTGAGAGTGAGATTACACATTCAGACATGGTGAGATGAAGCAGCTGCTGAGAGCGTGTATCAAATACTGTGACTTCTGTTCTCTTATTCTGTGCACCTCGAATAAAACTATACTGCAGGGACAACAGGTCTCTTTCTAGTAGTCTCCACCTATTCCTTTAAACTATACAACAGGGAACTCGTTCCATGTCGCTCTGTGGATAACAAAAATAGTGATGTTGAACTCTAACCTTCTGCTACCACAAAAAGCTAAACCGATTTCCTACAGCAAATCAGTGCTGCTTTTGAAGAGGCCGAGACTCTGCAAAAACCAGATGGAAACTAAACTTATGGGCCTTTAAAGATGTCAAGCATTTCCTCGTAGTGGTGGCATAAGAATCTTTCTTCTTCCCATCATTTTTTTTACTAATCAGCAACTCCCTGTGTGGCACCACTCAGCGCTGACCCCATCAACATAAAACATTCCAAAATGATCGATCACCTCAGGTTTACACTGGAATAACAATGCTGTTATACCTAGAATTAAAAAGATGAATTGTCACAGTCTGCCAAATCAATATGCAACAGCAGATACCTGACTCCAATACTATTTCGTTGCCCCTTCCCATAGACTGCTCCCGCATTCACTACAGGGTCTGGCTCAGAGAACCAGAGAAAGGACTCCTGTTGCACTGCTGTCACCTTCCTGCATTTGTTTTCAGGGCTACTGTTCTTGCAGGCTCTGAAGCACAAGCACATTTTGGATGCCAACAAAGCCAAGTCAAGCCACTGACAGCCAAATACACTTGAGAGAGCTGCAGAGCCCTGGTGCACCCCCAAACTCTCATCTCTAGTATCACGTTATGTGGAGCAGAAGATTCTTGATCGCCCCATTTCCTTGACGATATTTGTGTGAGGACCTCAGTTAAGTTACTCTTTCTTCCCCAAAGAGCTGAACTGGCATTTTTACCATCAAGAGGGTGATGTGGTTGTGAAGTGCCCAATCATTTCTGAGGAGACACTGGGGACCTGGTGCCCGCTTATTATTCATAGACTACAGTCACTACAGTAAGCACAAGAAGAAGGGTTCTGCCCTCCTGACTGCAGCCAAGTGCTCCACATGAGTTGGCTTTGCAGTGATAAATGTCACGTTTACAATGGGTTTTGCAACATGAAAGTTCATAATTTGCTTTCCAGGGACCTGTGCTTGATTATCAGGAGAGTCAGAAGCATTCACTGAAGTCTAATGAATAGAATTAACACATCATTTAAACAGGGACTAATATGTATGCAAATGAGAAAAAGTTAAGAATAAGGGTTCAAGCCATAATTTCAGAAAGTGGAGACTGCATCCTTATGAAATATGAATGTTTCAATTCACCTCATATCTTTACATCTATGTTAGCTGCTTTGCATGTGAACAATAGGGTGCATCAAGCCCATTTTGATTTTTATATTTGTACTCGGACTTATAAAATGGATTATATTGAAACATGAATAATATATATGCTAATTAAAGACTCCAGTTAATGACATAAAGATGAAGCCCAACACAGACTAATTTCCATTTGCAAATTTCCTCATTACTGTATTTTCCTTTGGAAAGCAGAAACTTGATTTCCACAGTCTCAGAAAAAAGAGAATATTTTCTCTTCCCAAATTATTTTAAAAAGCCTTTCAACTTTTTTTCTCCTTTAGGATTGACCTCCACAGAGATACAATTGCTTTGGCCAATTAGATTCAGTATTAAATATCACCCAACTCCAACTATGCTCATTTGTGCATGCAAATGCTGTTACTTCATTATTGATTATTACTAGATATTTCTCTAATAAGGAATTACTGTTGATAAACAGAAGGTGTATACACCCCTCAATATCACAAAGCATGTTCAGAGTAACTCTGGCAGATGTAAACCAAGTAAATACCCTTGGTGGTTGGTAGGCTGTTAGTCTTTCTTTCCCTTCCTCTTCCCATTCCCAAAATTAAACAGAACAAGGGCAAGGGACAAGTGTACAGCTGTAGGGAGACAAGGCATTAGCAGAAAACATGACTGCAACTTCTGTCATGCAAAGCTTACAGAGAAGCTTGCTGAAAAATAAACAGCAGGAAAAGCTTGTTCAGGTTAAAAGGTTTGTTTGTACCTATAATAGTGTGGAAAGTGGTGAAAACATGGTCCATTCCCATGAGTAGGAAACCTGTATGGATAGCAGAGCCAGGAGAATCTTCCTTTGCTTTTGTGTAAATCTTGATTATGTGGATAAAGAAGCCTAGATTCAGCCTTAACTCATAATACCAGCACTTGCAGGCTCTGAAAAGCAAACTGCAAAGCAAACTCATCTACTCCTTGATTGAAATAGCACCCTGAATGCTTCCGAAATAAGAAGCTGTGTGAATGGGAAGAGACTAACTATTCCAGTACATTTAGGTCCTAGGCTTTTATTAAAACAAACAACAAAACCCCGAAACATGACAGGTATGAGGACTGCATCTTCGCAGCTTTCACTTCATGTCTAGATCATCAGTTGCTTTCACAAATCATCACTGAAATTTAGGAAACTTGTACTAAGAGTAAATGATCATCATTTTGAGTTCCGATGTGGTTGGAAGTCCTCCATGCCCTCAGCACTACCCAGCTGCTCTGATCTTCATCTGCATCACTGCTGCTGGGGAAGCACAGACTGGCACTGTGGGAGAAGAGGCTCTTCCTGGTCCCGGCTCATCCTCCTCTGCCCTTGGGGTGCCCATCCCTCCACATTCCTCCTCTCTTCTTTACACTGGAACTGGCTTGGGGAAATGAATACCTTAAGAAGAGCTGGAAGGTAGCTGGGAAGCTCATGGGCTAGTGTACTTTCATCACTCCTCTAACAGCTTAAAATGCTCTTCACTGATGAACCACTAAGCTCCTAATAAACCATGAGGTTGGCAGATGTAATTTCCCACGTGTTTAGGTGATGTACTCCCTTTGATTTCCTTGCAGAGGGTTATTCTCTCACTTTCATTCAAACCTGATGTTTATGTCAAATATCCATCAGCAGGGTAAACCCCATTTCCTACTTCCATCCACTACTAGTGAGGGATTTGCTCCAACTGAGGAGGACCTGGATCACCAGACTCATGCATATGCAAAAACAAAGACATCCCTTTATACTTGACTTGGAGAAGCCCCCATCCACAGGGATTCATCATAGCAGCACAGGGTCCAACCTGTGGCATACCAGAATATGCCTTAATCTGTAACAGTTTAAAATGTATTTGAGATGGAGGTGAATGAGGCAGGTTTGTGCTGCTACAAAACATGAGGAATTTTACCAGCACTCACTGGAAACTTTAATGGTGGTTAAAAAAAGGTTTTAGAGAGTGACTCACTGCAGGAATATATCAATTTAACTGATAATTTGATCAGAAGGAAAATAAGAAACAAATTTGCGCCTTCAGGCAATAGAACATTTGTCATTATTGAGAAATATTTTGATTTCTTTTTTTCATTTTTTAACATTACCAGTGTTTTTAAAATTCAAATTGAGCATATTTCTATTACTTTGTAAATGTCACTTTGTAGGATATTTCAAAACCTTTTTGTTCTATTTTGGAAAAGACAGGATTTCCAAAACATGAAACAACCCCCAGTCAAGAACCAGGCATGCCACCTACGCTTGTTTCAGCTTAAAAGTTAGACCTCAAATGGATTATTAAACTGTAAGTCAGTAAAATACACGCTGCTCATAGCAACAGAGGAGATTTTTTCTTTTAAACTAACAAAATCAGTATTCTACATGAAACTGAACGGATTCACATTCCTGCAGTATTTGCAATAGCAGCACAACATGTGCTGTGCATTCCAAGGCATGATTTTTTTCCTGAACTGCTCAGGTTTTAACAAAAGTAAAATTAAGTCCACCCCTGCTTGTTATTGTTTCACAAGTCTGCTGATCCCTAGTATCTACCCGAGCAGTTAAGCTTGCTGAACTGATTTAATATTTTTACCCTATAATTTTACACTCAGACCACATCCTGCTGTGAAATAGCTAGTGCTAATGTCAGTCCAAATGCTGCTGTGGGACTTAGGACAGCACAGGGCCCTTCAATAGCTGTATTTTATGGTTTCAAGGAGAGAGAAAAAAATATAATTTATCTGGTTGCTGTGGCTAATTCACAGTTTCACAGCAGAGGTATACTGTTCCCTCCAGGTACATCCACTTGTATTATAGGATATTTCATTCACAGTTTGTCTGAGGCATTCCTCCAGCTCAGAACCTACCAATTTATGAGAGGCAGTCTGCTTCAAAGATACCTGTACACACTTTAACACCCTTACATACTAAGAATCTGATAGAAAAGTGATAAACTAGCAACAGAGCAATAGAAAACAAACTAGCACAGATCAAACAATAGTGAGTTAAATTTCTCCTTCGAGCTCAGAAGGGGAACGGAAAAAGAATACACCCCTCTTCCTAAGAAACAGTCTTTTAAGTGATTTTATTTCACAGAAAGCATTTGTGAAATTTGTTTCTTTTTTACAATTCCTATCATAGCTTTAAAAGCCAGAGTTCAAAAATGTTCAAGTCGTAGCAGTTTCCTGTAGAACAGCTTACAGAAGACCTAACACATGAGTAGAAGGCAGTGGTACCAGGCATCCTCTACCCATGTGCTTACGAGAAAACCCATACTCCTCCTGGCATGCTATTTCTCAGCACATACAAACCAGCTCTTAATGGAGCTTAACTACAACATTTGAATATGTAAAAAATATTTGTTCAAACTTATGCCTTGTAAATTACTACCTTTAATCCAGTTACTGCACAGATAAAATCTTGCCCTGTTATTTTTCAGACCGCACCATTACAGCAGCACTGGGGAAGGCTCTTCCAGAACACAAAATGCCTGCAATTAATCCATTTAATTAGTTCCACAGAAACAAAACAGAAAGATCAATTGCAGCTGTGCTGCAGCTCCCTCCTTGCCTGACCTCAGCTGCCCCTGTCTGCTCCCCTTTGCGCTCTCTGCAAAAGAAGGTATTTCTGGCAGTGTTACACCTCTAAACAAAGCAGGGAGGAGGGTGTCAACAGCAGTTTTCCAACTTGCTGCCAAGGCTTTTGCATAGACTTCACGCCCTTTAGGGATGGACTGTGTGGGCCTGTGGGCAAAGCATAGCCTAAGTGTCTCAGCTCTCATAGACACTACAGCAAATTAAAAAAGTATACTTTCTTCGGGAGTTTTCAAGCTCACAGACATGGCATTTTGAATTCTAGTCTTTCACAACTGAAGCATACATTCTCCTGTTGTTCGACTTACAATTGCATGCTTGACATTATCTTTGAAAATAAAGGTGATGCAGACCTGGGCTCCCAGCGAGTTCAATGGCCACATCCACAAAAGTGCCTGCAGAAAAGAAGTTTACACAACTGACCCACATGGTATGAACAGCCCAGGAGATGAGAACAAACACAGTTTCGGAGTAAGAAATCTCATTTAAAGGTACTGTTAGAAATAATCACAATCCAACAGGCACAGGGATTGCTGGTGCTGGGACGGGTGGTTTCAGAGATGTGAAATCTTGGTTCTTAGAGCAATCACCATTCCCTTTGCCAGGAAACATTTTCATATAACAGCCTCTCCAGGGATGTCTAGGTTCAGTCACCATGGGTGCTTGCTCACAGAGTCTTTGCCCTTGGCACCAGGGGTGGCCTCATGTTGGCAAGCACTGCTGATAACAGGGCAAGTATTGACACACGCAGTGCAGATGGTGCCTCAGATAACACTCAAGGGGGGCAACAAACCACAGCTCTACCAACCCCTTCTCCTCTGTTTTGCTTTTAAACTTCAAATCACTGTTGTACTCTTTACTCATCCCTACTTTAAGGCTCCCTGCTGCAGGAGAACAGATGGAACAAAACTCCAAACAGGTTTTCTTCCACCAACCTGTGCGGGTCTTCTGACACAGTTGTCCTCTGCAAGCTGCCTTTGCAGTTTCTTTCCTGCCCGTTTCTATCTTCCTTTCACTCTCTCTCCTAAGCTAGAGCTCTCTTCTCTCCTCCCCTCAATTCTTAGGTGTGCTCTTCACGTTATTCACTTTAAACGTGATGCATTTAAACTAGGTCTTCCAAACTCTTTTCAGGCTTCTAACCTGTGATTTACAGGACAATTTATCCCACTACATCATTTCTCCTCTTTTCTAACGTTTGCACAGATGCTTTAAAGCTCACACCATAGAGAACAGGCCTCATAGCTCCCATGCAGGATCAGTGACTCCTGTGGTGCTCCCGACAAATGAAGCTTAACCTTGTTTTGGAACCCAGAAATGATGGCAATTCTTTAGACCGCTGCTTTATCATCTTTCCTCTCAAGAAGCTTTTTCTAATGTCAAACCTAAAATTCTCTCTTGTGGCCATTTAAGCCAAAGGCTCCTCCTCCCCAGCACAATGGGTGCAGAAAATGATGTCCTCCTTGCAACCCTCTTTCATGCATTAGAGCATTTGCTTCCCCTCTCAGCTAACAGCCCTGCCTGCCCTGGTCTAACCAAGTTCCTCAAAAAAGCATATGTCACACAGGAACAACCATAGTCCTCCCTATTTACACCTGGAGATAGACCAGCCTGCCATAAATCTGGATTTGCTTTTCATTTACAGGATAGCTGAGAGGAGAACACTGCTTCATGAAATTCAGATAAAGACCGGACATGTGTGACATGGGAAGAAGCTGGCTTCAAACACCTGGCAAGAAGGAACTTGTTATTGCAATTGCACACTCTCAATTTAAGGTGATGCACGTTCTTCAGCCATGTCGATTCAAATTTACAAAGGCAAGGTCTGATTTAGCTGATAACCAGTTACTCAGGAGTCAATATGTTAAAATCAATGGGACTGCTCAGGTTTAACCCTGAAGTAAAATGTAGACTGTGCTGTTTCCTTGCAATGGGACAGTCCTGGGTCAAAATGTGCTTACTGGTTTTAGATGTTGCTCCTGATGCTGCATTATTAGGATTAAAGGAACTATTTTATGAGCTTTTCAGATATCCTGATCATTCTGGAAATCACCACTGATCTGCTTTAAGCTTGGCAAATCCCCCTCCAACTTCTTTGTTTCTCAAGGCAAAACTCATTGGTTTGTGAAGTGGCAGCTCACTACTGGCCTCACCAGCGAGGAAATGGAAATCTTGTGTTACTCTGTTTTGCAAGAAAAAGTAAAACTAGTGTTAATTAAATTAAAGAAGAGTAAAAGTAACAGGCATATAATGAGAGAACATGCCCCTTTCCACAGTCTAGCTCTTAACAGATCATCCAGCACGCTTAAAAAGCAACTTCCCATCTGCAAATCTGTCTCTCTCTCCTTTTTGCCTAATGAGCTTCAGTTAGTCTGTTCAGAAGCCCAAATGGGCATCTCAGGGCCAATTCAGCAGCAGGGGGTCCGTTACTATAACAACTGACAACTCTGGTGATTTCTGAAAGGCCCGAAAGTAGCCGTTTGGGAAATGGTTATTGAGCAAGGAGCTGTGGAGAAATGGCTAGTGCTGGGTGCGCATCCAGGACCCCCCTGCACACAGCTGTGTTCACCCACCCCAGCCCTGCCTGCACAGAGAACACCCCGGCATCCCACCGCCCCTGCAGACAGCCAAACCAGACCCTTTCCAGCTCCCTACATGAGAAGATAAAAGCCATAAGTCGACAATGGGAGGAACAGCAGCGGCATGCTAGGATTTGGTGTCAGTAGATCTCCTTGTGGGCTCTCCCCCCTTGCCCCAGGCTGCGTGTTGCTGGATGAAAGAGCACAGATGCTGTCAGAAAAGTTTTCATATTGATTTTCCTCATAATGGAAGAATGACAAGGGCTCAAAGAACGATACCAACAGCTAGAACAAGCAACCGGCAGCTGCCCTAAGCTCCAGGCTTGAAAGCAAGCTGCCTGCCGTCGGCACAAAGAATGAGCTCGGTTCCCCGCGTGGGATAAGAAGGAGCTGATCACAGGCCTGCTCCCTTTTAATGAAAAAGACCAGTGCTTTGAGATACAGCACACAAAGGGCCTAATATTTCAGTACCTTTACCTCCGGCACTGGCAAAATCAAATACAACCTGGATCTTTTGCAATAAAAGCTGAAGTGCTTTTCCTGCATTGCCTGGGTTGAGGCAGGGAGATCAGAGGGCTCTGAACCAGGCTGGGCTGCATCCCACTTGCCAGGCAGTGATCTGCACCGTCCCCATCCCTCTGAGGCTGTTTGTCATCACACAAGACTAGATGTAGCTGTTCCCAGAGGAAAATGAAGGTGTGCCCTGTTCAGTTTGAGCAGGGCACATCTGGTCACTAAAAAGGAGATGGAAGCTCCAAGAGGTTTCAGGCAAGCCACTCACCTCCATGTTTCCCCTCGTCTCCCTGTGGTGTTACCTGTCTCCCAGTTTAGGATATCTCTCCACTGCTGGCTAATGCTCGTCACTGCCTGTGATGACAGGAGTTGCACTTTGGGGCACTGCCATCCCCAAGCTCAGCACAAGGACCTGGGATGTGGTCCTCAGGCATTGCTGGCGGCAGTGTCAGAGTGAGCATGCCCATCCTTCCTGCTCATTCTTGCCTTGTGCTGGTCTCTCAGTTACGCTGGTACAACTCCGGTTACTACATGAATCAGACGAGGAGCTAATCTGGCTTAAATCAGGGCACAAAAGCCCCTCTCTTCTATTTTTTTTTAACATGGATTATTTCTCAACCCAGCTCCTCACATGGTTGTACAAACATTTGCATTGGTATCACAGAGGGCAGAACAAGGGCAGGAATGGAGGAGGTTGCTTGAACCACTGCTGCGGAAATAAATACTCATGCAACTGCACCCGAGGCGTTCCTAAAATCAACAGACAGGCTCTCAGAAAGTGTTACCACCTAGAATCCTCCACGAGAGCGAAAATGAACGGAATCAGGAATATTTGAGAGTAAGCTGAAAGCAGCTTTTACCATTGTAAGGAAGCAATTTTACAATGGTCTGTAAATTTGCAATGTTCCTTTTTCAATCAGTACAGTAGATGAACAACACACTGTGTACTCATAAAATAAAACCTAGAGATAGGTTCAAATAACAATTCCAGCACTTTTTACAACCTGCTACAGGCAGAAATTCTTTTCTTCCAGAGTGAAGTTTTAACACTCTTAGCTATGGAGATGTGCAAGCTCCCCAGATCAAAGGCAGTTTTCCAAGGCAGAGTTATTAGACAAGGTAACTACAACAGTTCTTGGTCTTACGTTGCAGCTTTCATGTCTATATTACAAATACGGTTGACTAACCTCCTTCGTGCTGTTTTGCAGTGACAGAACTCAGATGCTGAAATACTGAACACCTGAGCTTGCTCCCAGTGAGGTCTTTGCCACTGAGTTCAACAGCAGTACTGTCAAACCGTAAGTGACTTGGCCCCAGGTCACACAGAAAATCAATGAGAGAGTCAGAAAAAGAGCCCATGTCTTGTGGTGCTCAGTGTCATTTCTTCTGCACAGAAAGACACGGCTGGAGAAGTCCGAGCCTCTGCCACAGAACTCGTCCCAAGGACTTCGTTCAATTCAACAGGATGTTCAACAAACAAAACCAAGAAAATTCTTACTGTCTGCTAAGTTCTACAGGGTTTCGCCTAAGGAAAATTAGAGGCATCTTTTCCCCAAGCTGTCTCATATACACACATGACTATAAACAAGCAATGCAAGCTTGCTTGCTCTTTGAAAGGCAGCAGCTGTGTTGTTCCAAAAATCCCTCCTGAATGTAAACATATTAGCACTGTATAAACAGCTTGATTTAATAAGAAATGCAATACAATATTCCCGCTTTGTCTTTGGGATCACGATGTTGATGGTGGCAATAATTCAAGGTGAATTATGGTATCTGTTCAAAAGAAAGAAAAAGAAAACTCTCCAGCTATAGTCGTGAATTAATTTCTTCCTCTTAGCTGAAAATGAGAAATGGCTATAATTTAGTTCCCATTTGAAAGTTGCTGTTGGCTAAACTCTAAAATCTTAATTGCTTCTTAATATTCTCTGCTTATTCTTCCCTTCGAAACCGTAGTCTATAGCATTGTAGTGTTTAGATTAAAAATCAGAATGGAAAACAAACAGTGGAAGGTCACCAGTTAGTCCTAAAATACGCTTTTTCTCTTGAATGACAGAACTCAATGTGTGTCAAAGTATTCTAGTTGATTTCCCAACTCAAGTCACCCTCCTGCACCTCTGTTAAAAAGAAAGTGGCACTGACCCTGGGTTTCCCTTAAAGTGTCAATACTCAGGACTTGTTCAATTTGCAACAGAATATAGTGGAAGTGCTAGAAAAGACATGTTTCAAGCCATATTATGGCTCAGCATACTATAGAACATGCCTTGCTGCAAAAAAAACTGAAGTCACACTCAATCCCTAAATAGTTTGGAGGTCACTACCAAACACACTCTGCAATTCTCAGAGCTTGTAGAAAAGGCTGTGAGAATAACAGTGGCAAAGACTGCAGACAATCCAAGTCAAGTTTTAAACTGACCTTGAAGAACTGCAGAAGGATCTCATGATACTGAGTCTGGGTAGAAAATCACAGACGCAAAACAAATGCCCAGAAATGCAAAAATAACGTGGTTGGGAAACTGCTCAATGCACGCGTTTTAACGGGCTCTACATGAGCTAGTAGCTCTCCAGTGAAAGATCTATGCCAGTGAATAGTTCTCAGAAACACTCAGTGGTTGTCCTTACAGCACACAACTTCAGGAAGCAGTACAAAAGGAATGAAAGCAGAGAAAAAAATACCACTGTGCCACTGCAGAAGAAAATGGTGAATCTACCTGCTGCGTAAAACAAGGATGTGGTCTCCTCACCTTTTCTGTCTGCTAAGACTTCAATTCTCAGCTTGATGCTGAAGTTTCAAGCACTAGAAGTCCTGGGAGCAAGAGTCCCCTTCACTATTCCCACAACAGCTCAAGGATCAGCCAAGGCCAGCTTTTCCTCAAGAGGAATCAAAGATGCACAGAAGTAAAGCTAAGCTACAGACATCATTGTCCTTCCTGCCCTGGAAACCCAACTGCCAACCAGCCCCAGCAGCTCCTGGTCATCCCACAACAGTGCTCTCCTCATTGTTCTGGGATAAAAGCGCAAGTTTTAAAGCTTCATTATGCTGACCTAGTTTATTTTCCACTCGACCAACTTAAAATCACATAGCCCTTTTCACAGCAGTGCCATTAAAAGTACTGAATTCAAGGGAACTTTAGTAGGAAGGTAATTCAGAACTGCTGCTTGCCTGCAAGTTCCCATCCCTTTTCATTACTGAGATGGCCATCACGCTAAAAAGATGGAAGTGACCCTTTCTCTTTAATATCAATCATATTCTTTCACCATTTGTCCAGCATCCACATGGAAAAGGAACTGAGAACAGCAAATTACCTCTGCAAGTAAGGGAGTCTCATTCAGAAACGGCACAGATCATTTCCAAACGTATTCAATTACAAGAAGTCTCTAATAAGCACAGCGTGGAAGCTCAACAGATAAAGAAAGGAAAAACTTCATCAAACAATGACTGCTTCCTATTACTCTCCTTTTCAAATAAAAGGAACAGAAAATGAAGCCTCCTTACAACAAGACATCATCACAAAACTTATTTCATTGCTGTATCGTGGAATGAGTTACAAAGGATCCAAACAGAGATAAACACTTTGCCAAACATTCACAAGCAACTTCCCTAACCTCCTTTTTTTGGTCTCTGGATAATAGGGCATCAGTGCAACACAAACAAGCAGAAGGCTTCTCTCTGCTTCATTGTTCTGCTTATGTCACCTCTGGTCTCAAATCCCATAAATGCTCAAAGGCGCAAAAGTGAAAATATCACTTGTTTTACCCTCAAAATGTTTTGCCAGAGGGTAGCTATGTCTCTTCTGCATTTTCTAGTTCTCTGGGGTTTGTTTTGCAATGCTTTTTCTCACAACAAAACAAAGAACTGCTGTGCAAGAAAACACCCCTTGGTCCAGCACGCCTGTCCCCTGGAGGGTTATCCTTTCAGAACAAGTGTTTCTCTGCTGTGCATTTCACTACCATGTTTCCCTTACTGAAATATCAGTCTCAAACTCGTTTTCATGCCATTTGCTTTGATAGTGTTATTTAGCAAATTATTCCATATGTTGCCCATTACATTTTAAGCTAAATATTTCTTCCTGAAAATCCCAATCACTGTTCCTTTGAAACTTGCAAATTAGACTCTACAGTGTTTGAGGATCTATTTTTTCTTTACTTTAGAACACTCATGGAGAGAAACATTTTTTTTCTCCTAAGGTAACCACACTGAAAAGGGCACACAAAATGCTGTGTTGCTACTTCAATCACAGGGTCTGCACAACATGAAATGTTACTGTGGACGATTCCTGTTGTAATCGCTTGTTGATGTATCCTAACACACACCTTTACTTTTTCATACGCTCTCTGAACTGGTTAAAAAACTCTCTCAGATCTACAAAGGCAGACACAGGAGATGATTTTGAAGCTAGGACACATGTGCTTTCAAGTTTGTTTTATTGTTCCTCAATCTGCTGCTTTATATTTATCTAAAAATTTGGACTTCTACATAACATACTTTCCATGTCTATATTAACTTCTAATCTCCACCTTTTGTTTAGTCTCAGTTTTACACACACACGAAAAAAAGACCCACTGCTGTCAAGGGTATTAATGACAATGCTTGTAGTTTTACCCAAGCCACTGATGAATGTTAACTATTCATGCATATTACAGAGAGCAGATACGAAACAATTACTGTCAATATGCAAAATAACAAACATTACTGGAAAAGTGATTCAGTTGAAGTCTTTGCTCATGTAACTTCATTAATTTATGTGTGTGTTTGCTATTATGAATAAAATAAAGATTTTATGAGGTAGATGGTTAGGAATTTTGAAGATAAAAAGTATTTAACTTCAATTAACATAACTTAATTCTAGACTCGGGTAATATTATGATCTATAGTAGAAGCCAGTATTTATGAGAGATGAGTCTCCAACAATTGGTCACTAAGCCAGTGCTTTCCAACTTTAATACCTTCTTGAAGAGGGTATTGTTACTCTTTGAGTGAATTAAACACCAATTTTGCAATTATTTCTCACAATCCATTAGTGTCATTGCAGGGAATGGAAACATTTTCCGAACAATGAGAGGTATCAACATTCTTCTTGATAATAGCATTTAGCATTTTATTCCAAAGCCTTTCCTCCTCAGACGAGCATTTTGTACCAACACAAGATAAATACTGCTAACCCTACATTACAGTGCTTCTGTATATACCATAGCCTTCAAGGGCTTGTGACTAAGTTTAGGTACTTCAAATGAAGAAAATACGTATTGGAGGACAAGACGCTACAATGGGATCTTCTGAACCTTTCCAATTTCAGCTTTTGTGCACTCATCACTACAGTTTTATTCATTGTCTTACTGCAGTGATATTAATTGCTTGCAAATGTTAATAGAAATGATTTTTACATGACTATTGTCATCTATTTAGTAATAGTCTTTCAAATGTTCCCAGCCTCAACAATTTTCCAGTTAACTGTCAGCAAAATGAGTGTACTGAAAACCAGCTTGGTATGGTTTTTTAATTGATTCTGCAGATATTATGATCAATGGACTGTTATTTCTCATCAAAGGCACTTTTCTGTGTCTCGTCTGTTCAGATTTTGAAGTAATTCCTAAATAAATGAGGCTAATTCCTGGTTTATCTTCACTACCAAACAAATGAGGTGTCTTTGGGTTATGGCTCTGGCACAAGAAGGTGCTGCAGGTTTTGATTTACTCTAAATCAAATGCAGATGGATTTGTTGATGCTAATCCTAGTCTCCACAACTGAACCAATGCCCATTGGTACAAAAGACAGTATCTCTCATTAAGAGCCAATCTTTACTTTACAAGACCTTGCAGGCTGCACTTCTTAACAGTTCACCTACACTAAAGAACGCCTGCTCGGAGCATTTCTATGTAACGTGAAACAAGCTCATCCTCCTTTCTTCAAGTACAGTCAAAGGAAGAAAAGAACTGCTTAAGATCACACAGGAGGTCTGTGGCAAAGCCACCCACGGAAGCAAGGCCAGTCTCACTGGGCTTTTCTCCCATGACCACGTTTCTTGAAGCCAAGACAAAGATACCTTCATATTACCTACATATATAGAGAGGGACTAACTGTGAAAATATTTGTTGGCATTACAGCTGGCTCTACCACTGCTACGGCTCTACCAAGCTCATGTTCATGACACAAACCCCCATATTTAAGACAGCTGAATAGTTAACAACAGAGCTGTTTCAGCATCCAAAAAGTTATCTAATGCATCTATCACCATAACATCTAATACTATAAAAACCACAGGACCACATTGAAAACCATCACCTGAAACGTGTCTTAAAACATAATCAGTTTCCAGTCAAAAGGGAATAGGCTCACCTCCAGTAGACAAGCACAGCAATGAGAAGAATGAGGCACACGAAGGTCAGTGCTGAGACCACAATAAGCGGGATAATCCATTCCATTTTACCAGGAGAAGGTCTCGTGGCCATGCTGGAGCTGTTCTTGTCAGCTGTGTATTAAAAACATAACAAAACCAATCAGTAAATGGCAAGCAAATTATTGTAGGGAAAAATGTGTAAGCAAAACAAGTAGTTTGTCCATTTTACATGGTATGAGTAAACACAGCAAAGATCTTCTAACTGCAGGGTGGGACTCCATTTGTCTTTAGTCTGAGACATGAGAGTACAAAAGTATGGTGTTTATTGCCACATATGGCTTGGATTTTACTACTGCCTGCAATTACTATCTCACAGACAATTTTAGGACTCTATCATGCAAGTACCTATTATCAGATGTGGAGTACTCCACTGAGTCATTTCACCCCAGTAACAAAGTAAATGCTTTGCTCCGTCATCAGTGTTTGCAGATAAATGTACTCGGTTTCTCAACACTCCCGGACAGCCCTGATTGCAGAGCTCAGTGTAATACTTTGCTTCAGAAATGAATTCCTTGGTAACAATCTTAAATTAAAAAAAAAAATTCCTCAACATGTTGGGTGTCATGCCACATCATTTGCAGAATTGTCACAATCTGGTGAGTTACTGCATACGAAAGCGCTTGTCAGCATATGGATTGTCAAGATGGATGGATGAATGAGTGGATAGGATGTGTTGTAACTGACAGAAGACATCATTATGCCACAGCTTTTGAACAGAATTAAAGATGGTCAATAGCCTGAGATCTGGCCAAGTAACTCCACTTTACTTTTCAAATGACACCTCATTAAAATTACCCTATCATATATGAGTATCTAGAGGTTCTGCAAGCACTGGAGCCAATGAGCATAGACACTGTACCAACGTATTTCTGAAGGCATCTAATTTGTGCAAATTCATGTAGACTTGATGAATAAATTGTTTTAGACAGAATAATAAAAGAAAGATACAGAAGCGGATTCTGTAGCTTATTCATGTTTCCTAACAAACAGGCGGTAGTTGATCAATACCTGTCAACAGGATGTAATGGGAAAGGATTACTGCAAACAGCTTCAGATTTCAATGAGGATTGAAACGCGCGCACTTGACTTCCACTTTTCAGCCTACGTGAGTCTTTCCTTACCAATGTGCTTCCTTGCCCTCATTCAGTACTGTATTATCATATCTTCTGAAACTGCTGCAAATCCTACCAGAAGAACATAATTGCCTTTTCACCATAGGCAGGCAAAACACAGATAATTGGAAGTCACCAGATGTCACATAATATGAAGTCATACTCTATTTTAATAGCATTTAGATTATACTCCTCCATAGGCAGGAGTAAAATTCAACTAACATGGAAGTAAAGGTTAATTGTAAATGCTTTTGCCTGACTGCTGAAAACAGAGCAAGGCTGCAGGCTGCTGCAAGCCCAGCAAGAAATCTTCCTAGTTTTAAGAACTAGGCTGATGGAGGTAATGCCCTTTAGCAAGCAGCCTAAATGTGGTGCTAATCAGAGGGATGTTTGGGGGAAGTGAATGTACACTTTGATTGAATGTCTTTGATTTCCTTGACTAGCAAAGAATAAGGAAAAGAACAAGCCCAAAATTAGAGCAAAGGCTTATTCTCTATATTTGCCAAACTTGCAAAAATCATAAGCCCTGCGGCATCAGGGTTTTATTAGTGCATTTCAAATCATTTAACAGCATGAAAAAATTAAGCCTGTGAGGTAAGTATTACTAATCAGAATGGTAAAAGGCACAAAGCAAAAAAACATGCAACATAATAAAACTTTGTAGGAGAGTTACAGTCCCACCACCTTACATCCATTAGGACGTTGCTTCATTCTTCTCCAAGGACAGTATTCTGTTTAGTTTCACTGCCACATATTTCAACACAAAAACATATGTGTCTGTTTGCATGGGAAGAAAATTAAATTCCATTGTAAGCACAGCATGGGCTGGAGTCCCAGTGCACAAATTCTGCAACGCTCGTGATGCTCCTCTTACCCAGTCTACTGTGGAGAACACACTTACCTGACCCTGCCAACTCCCTGTACTACAGATGTGAGGACAAGAAAGAGTTCAGGATGCTGAGTGCCAGGAATAACAAATGCCATTCCTGGATGCTGATGGCTGGCCCTGAAATTCCAGCTGGGAATGCCCAAGCAGTGATGTGCTTCAATAAAAAAAGAGACTGATCCTGTGCTGGCTTAGGTGTTTTCCATGGCTTTAGTGTTGAGAGAGCTTAAACAAACCAATGCCAATAAAAATTGTACTAGAATGACAGCTGAGGTCAGAAGAACAGCAGTGCAGCTGGAGTGCTGGTGCCTGTCTCTGGAGAGTCATGGCAGAAGAGCCTAAGGAAAGGCAGCACAATGGATAACTTGGAAAAAGACTTGAAGAAAATCCACACAGAAACCAAACAGATCTACGCCTTCATAGTTTCCTGTTCTCCTACATTACAAAATATTATAAAATAAAAAACAGTCATCATTTCACTCTTTTCCAAAGCAAGAATGTTGAGCCTTGGTAGAGTCAACAGCATATCCTTGTAACGGTGCCCACCATACGCTGCACTTGGGAGGGAAGAAAGCTTAAAAAATGGACCAGGAAACTCCATTTTTGCTAAGAAATGTAAACAGTTTCCAGTGGCATATGCCTTCGTTGAATTAATTCAGTTTGCCTTTTACTGGCTTGGAACCCATCCCAGTAGGAAGGAATAAAAATTATTACAGCATATCTGTTTCAGGAGGTCCCACACGATACAAGCCCTGGCACTGCTAAACCCACTCCTGTGTCTGGAAAAAACCCTAACTCTTGTGAACCACCCATTCAGCAGTTCCACCCAGGCCCTGGATGGATGAAGCACTGGCACAGAAATCATTAGAGGGCATTAGGCAGCAAGAGAGGCTTTGGCAGTACAGCTCTTGCACAAAGGTCAAGGCAAGAAAGGGGCATTCTACACTTTGTGAAATGTACTGATTTTCCACGTATTCTTGGTAATTGGTTCCTGAGAACAGAAATGTGTTTATTTCCCTTAAGTAACACTGCTTGCTATAATAAGCAACCACAGCTGTAATATATAACCTATCTACCTTTATCATCCCTTGCCATTGCACAAATAATCAGGACAAAGTCCTGTTTGTTGTACCGTTGCAGGTATCATTAACCTGGACAACATGTGTGTTCTGCAGGCCAAAAGAAAACCCTTGCTGCCAAACTGCTTCTGACCATCCAGTCTCTTAAAAGAAATTCACCTGCTCATCTTTCCTTTAAGTAAATGAAGTTATGGACTTATACAAAGGTATCAATTCATTCTGGAAAATAGCATGGGCCATATTATTAAACGATGAAAAGGCAAACCAGTGTTTTTAAAGAAAGTATTACTTTTGATACAGGCTTGTGCCACTGTGCAGCTATATTCTTCTTATTTCTTTAAACACAATCATTCAGTAGTCATACTTACAGGCTTTGCACAACTAAGGATGGCTTTTCACTGTTTCGTAAACTGATGCCAATCATATTTAATCCTGATGTCAGATATTCAAAATTCATCCTGCTTGCAACCAGTGAGTAATTCAATGCTTTTATTTTCAAGCCAATCTGCTGTTTGCTCCTGTAAGCTGCCATGCAAAGTGTCTCATGTGCCACACAAAAATACAGTTTAATAATCCTTGCCACGTGTGGAGAAAGAATTACACAGATGTTTCATTATCTTAATGAGGTTATAACCAAAAGGCTTTTGTAACCTCAGACCTGGCAAAGACTGTTCTAAACCACTAAATTCAAGCTCTGCTTAAAGCATACACCAGGTGTGAAATGTAACTCTGCACATCATGATCTCCCTACAAAGCCCTCTCGTGGGAGGAACTCAGCAGAGGCGGGTGAGCACTGAAGGATGGGAGGACCTGGCTGAAGTTTGGATCAAAGGCCAAACCCACAATCTCTGTTCTCAGCCCTAGCTCGTGACACAGACAAAAGCCCCATCCTAATGCTTATTCCTTTGCTCATAACAGACTATTTGCTATCTCCCGTCGAATACAAAGGCTGTGTTTAACTGTCCGCAGAACAAACCAAAAGCCTGTGGTTTGGTATTTGCCTGAACTGAATCGTGCTGGTTCTCTTTCTTTCCTGTTTTGTTTTTGGTAAAGCATCATTGTAATCGCTGTTTTTCTCATGTTCAGGTTTGAGAGTTGTGGACAATGGTAAGCAGCTGCATGTGTAATAGCTGCAGATCAAAGGTACAATCAGTATAACGTGGGCACCAAAACCGAGAAAAGGATGAGCAGAAAAATGAAAGAGAACGCAAGCTAGCGTTCAGTGACAGAAGAAAATCATCAGCACTGGCTGATGGCACAAGACGAGGCCAACGCCATTTGGAATACAATAATGACACGGCCTCAGGAGAGGTGTGTGTGTATGTGCCTGTGAAATAAGCACTAAAAGAAAATGAGCTTTGCTGTACTAATTGGCCTCGCACTTTCCCTGTAATTTCTCACGTGCTCCCTCTTCTCCTCTAATCATCCACACTCATGAGTACTTCCCCATTCAGTTATCTGCTTACAACTGCTAATTTGATTCTATATAATTAATTTTACAAGTGTATATTGTTATGAAACAATTTTCTACTCTTTAAAATGATTAAACTTTCTGCTCACAAAAACACTTCTGAAACCCTGACAGCTCTTAAAAAACTGCTTTCCTGCAGAAAAGATGCATCCAAAAAAGTTCCTGCCCTCTATGGGATACAATAAGCTGCAGGAGTTCTTTCTGCTCGCTTTGGAAGTGGCCTTCGCCCTCCTTTAACTGTCCTGATGCTCAAGAATGCTTTCAGACACTTCTGTCAATGTCCTCTTGGCTTTGCTGGTCATTGTCTTGACATAAAGTTTGCCTTGTTATGGAAAACCTTTAAGGCTCTTTCTCATAGGAAGAGGTCCTGCTTATATCTGGAGTTTCACTGAACTCCACTCCTTGTGTGACTTAGGTCAGGTCTGTCTGCATGAATTGCCAATTTCCACATTACTGTGGGAAACAGTTTAGCTGAAGCAACTAGTCTTAGGCTTCATGCTAGAGTGTGATTGATGGGCCAATTCACCAGCTGTGGGTTTTGCTGGCATATGTCTTTGGGAACCAAGAACCAGCCTGGAGGAAAGCTCCTTCTGCATTCCCAAGAGTCATCTTGCAGGGGTAGCACTCCCAACAGGCCAGCCAGGCCTTACTCAGACACATCTAGTAAAGGATTTGGGCAAATTCCAGGTTAGGCAGACTTCAGCTAGGCACTGCAGATATCTGGTGACACAAGGTGCAAACAAAAGAAGGACTTGCCTGAAGAAACTTTGAAGGACAAAGTCCTCACAAGGAGATTCAGGCTTAAAGCCTCTGTCCCACAGCCAGTAAGACACATCTTAAAATGTTCTCTTTCACTTACCTTTTCCTCCAGCAAACAAGTGCTGGTTATTTCAGATGTCATTTCCTACGCATGGAAGTCATTTTATAAAGACACAGTGATCTTACTAAGTTATCATCCCTCCGTATATAAGCACGGAAAACCTAATGGGCAGAGTCCTTTCAAGACTGATCGTCTTTACGTGCAGTCTTCAGGCAGGGTCATTTCAACCTCCAATCCTGCAAGTGAGCAGAGCTCTTAAAAGCGCCTGTCTAGTAGGAGGCAAAGCTGTGCTGAACTTCTTTCAGTGATAGTTCTCTACATGCTAAAAAGAGACAGAAATCACTACAGACTAAAGCAGTACGATTCACAATAACCCTAAGTACTTTGTAGGAACATTAATAATATTCCCTCATCTCATTGGTTTTAATCTTTTATCTTAACTTCACCACAGAATAGGAACCAATCTAATAAACAATCCCTTTGTCATGAGCTAATAAAGAAGACCAACTACCCAATTCCTCCAATTTATTAGGCTGAAAATAGGCCATGAGGCTCTTTCCAGGTCTTATACAATGGACACTGTACTTGGACCATCCATGAAACTGGCACACGAAAAACAGAGAAGCATAAGGCAGGAAGAACTGAAGACATCTATTTCAGAGGTAGGTTTACCCAGGCAGATTTAATCGTTGGGGTTTGAACCTAAATCGTGCTGAATGCTTCCTCCCAACATTGCAAAGCACGGCTAGGACAAGTTCCCTCCTTCCTGTTAAAAAGGTGATTAGGGCAGGTGGCATGTTGAAAGCTGCCTGACAGTCATCTCAAACCATATTCAGTGGGAGCACTGGACTTTGAAGATTTGCAGTTGAGGAGTAAGAAAAACAGCAGTGTATTGTAAAAAAATCAGCACCATTTGGTGCAGGTTTCTTGGTCTCTGCATTGTTAATCTGATCTCTTACAGAACAGTAATGATTCACAGCGTTAGAGTCACGTCAGGATTTCCGTAACAAATGTTATTAAAGATTGGATTGAGTTTTGTTCTTGAAATTGGTTCTGAGCTATAACTGAGCGCACAATGTCTGCAGCTTTGTGTTTATAGATGTAGGGAAAAATAAGTATGTGAGGTTTTTTCACAGTACTCTGACTCTAGAGCAGCTTTGGCGGAAAAACAAAAATACAGAACAGTCTATAGATTAGCAAAATGAACAGTAACAGTAAAAAAAAATCCAAACAAAAAGATGCGCACTATCTTATAAATGCTGTGCTAATACACATAATCACTCAGACAAACTCATCGTTGTCCCTAAATCTCAGTCCTTACTCTGCAAATAAATCCACAGGCCTGCACTCCACTTGCTTATTGCAGTTATAAGATCTGAGCCTGGAGCTCCCCAAGCAGAAACATGTGCCTATGCACTGGACTTTCTGCAAACACTGTGTTTGCATAAGCCTGTGCAGCAAATCCTGACCATGAAGGGCTTGGTGCACATGCAGATCACCTGGGCATGCCTCCAAAAGGTCATATTTGCTGTGTACATACTGCAGAGTTGGGATATACATCCAGAGCTGGTGTGTACAGGAGCACTGGTAATTCTCATCAGGACAAACAGAGAAAATACCAGACTCTGCTTGGCTAAGCTTTTATTTCCCCTTTTTAATAGCTAAAAACAAGCCCTAGTGCCAGAGGTGCTTTGTCTTGGAAGATCAGAGTATATAGGTTTTGTGGTGAGGAATAAACCAGCTACGATGCTGTATTTGGGAGAATATCTCAAAGCCCCACCAAGGAGAATTATGCAGATAAACTAAATTTGCTTATAGCATATATAGCAACCTTCCCATGAAACACCAGCTCAGCACAGCACCCGCTCTTGCAAATTAATTTCACAGCTATAGTTCACTGCATTCCCCTATATTTTTAAGCAAAATTCTTAATGCAGCATGTTGCGGGTTAACATTTTTCCAGGTTTTTCTTTCTAATAAGCTACAAGGATCGTGAATGTGTCCCAAGAATACAAAAGGATGATTCTTCCCCCTCTAGTCTCACCAATACCAATTTGTGGGTTGGGTCCTGCCCATGGGATGAAGCCAGGCACCACAAAAATGTTGTATATACTGGAAATTAGTAAGGAATGTGAATTGCGTCATTATCTATCCCCAGAATTCCCATTTGACAGGCTGGATGAGGCTTGGAGCAACCTGGTCTGGTGGAAGGTGTCTCTCCCCATGGCACGGGGGTTGGAACTAGATGATCTTTAACTCCAACAGTTTTATGCTGGCAAAACCAGTTTTCCTGGAGGTCACTCACCTGGGTTAATGGTGATGAATTTGTTATCTGAGGGGTATTCCTCTGGAAAACTGTCCCCCTTCGGAGAGGGTCTTCTTGTTGTCTCTGGTCTCCTTGGGATCTTCCCCACGTACAGCTCGTCGGTGAATGCTGGTGGCACTTGGGTGGATGGGAGCTGCTGGGGCTGAGTGTCTGCTTCGGCAAAGCTCTCCTCCTCGGCACCTCCAGCCGTGGGGATGTTTTGGCTCGGTTCTTCCCCCGGTATGGTTTTATTTCCTTCCTCCTCTGCAGTCCAGTTGGGGGAAGCCACGGCCACGCTGGGCTCCGTGCTATTGCGCGCCTCCGCAGCTGCCGTCACCCCGCTTTTCTCCTTCTTCTCAGCATCCTTTTCCTCCTCTTCCTCGTGCTCCCGCTCCCCATCCTCACTTTCACTCTTTTCATCCTTCTCCCCCTCCTCGGCTCCTTCGCTGTCCTTTGTCAGTGCCGAGTCCCGCTCTGGCCCCGGGGAGGCGGCAGCAGAAGCCTCGGTGACGGCCACCACAGCCCGTCCTGCCTGCTTGCTGGGGGCAGCCGCCGCGGGGAGCCGGGTTGGCCATACACTGCTGGGGAAGGAGGAGATGCCACTGCCGCTGAAGCCCAGCCCTGCCAGCAAGGTGCTGGTCACCACTGAGGCCACAGTGGCCTGGCTGCCGCTGGAGGAAGGCCCCATCCCCGTGGCCATGGACACGAAGGAGAAGGGGAGCCCCGAGGAGGTCCACGTGGAGGAGCCCGAGCTGATGGGAGCCATGTCAGCTGAGGAAGCAGGAGATGCTGTGGGCTTGAGGAGGTCAGCAGCAGCAAAGGGGAAGAAAAACACAGCAGAGAGCATCAGCAGGGGTCCCAATGTGCTACCCGGGATGATTTTTCTTTTGCTTTTCCCTCCCTTTCCACACACACCCCATTCTGGTTGCTATTCTCTTAAAATGAATGACTTAGCATCAGCTGGATGCAGGACCAAGTCAGGAATGGCACATGCTACAGAGCTACACAGCAAACCATGAAGGGAGAAAACCTCACCACATTCACCACTTCCAAACAATCACCACCATAAAAAACCCTCTTTATCCTTATCTTTATTTTACAGTGGGACCTTCTCAACCCACGTCACCAGTGACTTGTGAATAACGTTTCCTCTCAGGGGTGAGGAGGATGTAAAGTTGGTTAATGAGTTTAGCTGCATTACTCACAGCACTTTAATCCTTAGAACACAGAAGCTTAAAAATACAGCGTTACATAAGGGCTGTCCCAAAATAAGGGCTGTGCTGCCAACGTGAGCATCCGTGGCTGGTGGGTCTGCTCTGACAGGGAACTCTGGATCTTCCCACACACATTGGGAGGGCCTCGAATGGTACTATTTTTATTTCCTTCATTTACCCATTAGCATTATTCTGATGCTGCTGTAAGGCATTGCTCTTGATAGACAAGACCTGCAACACGGCTGGCTGTGCGCCTGAGAAGGACCTGGAGAGCATCAGGAGCCCTTCAGCAAGTCACTACAATCTCTATCTGGACCACCAGGCTGTGACACCCATGTATATACTCAGTCTTCCCCACATACAGGGCTCTCCCTGGCCACCACCAGCGACCCACAGCCAGGGCTGGCATTGCCTATGTCCCTCAGGGAGCTGAGAGGAAACAGCAAATGAACCATGGACTTGGCATCCTCTGCACCCTGCCACTGTTATTCTGTGTCAGTCCAGTACAGGCATGCTTGCACGTGCGTCTCTGTGCACATGTGCATGCTCTACTGGAAATAAAAGATCTTGGTATATACTACACAATTCCCCTTCCTGAATTACATGTGAAAATGACACTGAAGGGAATTGACTAAGGAGAAGGAGTAATTCTGCAGAAAAGCTGAGATCAGCCCAGACAACATGACCACATTCTCTCTCTGACTTACTGAAAAATGTCTCACATTACTGAAATTCATCAGCAGGAGGAGCATTAGCTGGAAAGGTATATGCATCAGAGGACAAACAAGGGTTAAACAGGCACTAATGAAGGTTGAACTAAACTGTAAAATGTTTATTTTTGGAACTGAAATTTATAGCCTAAGAGTATTTCTACATCTCAGCAATTCCCAGTTTCAGGCAGTCTGTGTAGTTGAAATGCTGCAGCAAACCAAGAAAGGCAGCTTTCTCACATTATTTTTGACCAGCTGCAATCACAGAGAACCTGAGATCTCAGACGAAAACGTGTGCTTTAGAGATTTCAAGCCAAAACTTTAAATAAGCATCCAAACTTTTGGGTACTTATCAGTGTGAATCCCTAAGGCACTGTGAGATTTGCTTTTCACTGGCATGTACAGTCCCCAAGCTGGACTAAGTATTAAAATTTGACAGCAGATTTTATATGTCTATAATACTTCCATACATCATTAAACAAACATTAATCATTCAAATTCAAGCTTTGTATGTGTCATTTGCTTACTAGGGAGTATATCAGACTGGAACAGAATAAGACCAGAAGTAATGTACTTAGGCTAAATTCTATATATGAATTCAGTCCATAAATTTTACTGAACATTTCAGTATACAGAATGCCAAGAAATTTAGGTTATGGGTAGTTTATATTAAATAACCTAATAAGATGCTTTCAAATCTAAAACTGCATTCCAGTTTTACTGTAAATCTATCAACGTTTCTGATTCTGGAATACAAAAGCTTCAGTGACTTGTTACGGTCTCATCTGAATTAGAATTATAACAAAGAGCCCTTTAAGGCTTTATTCACATAGTAGCAGGTATCTTTAAAGCACTGGAACAGCTAAAATGCTGTGTGTGAAGCCATATTCCTGCTGCATGCAATTCTGATCATACAGTTAATAAAAAAATTAAATTTAATTCCACAGGTCATCATTAAGATTATAAATCCCCTCTAAATGGGTTGAATACATCTTTGGGAAGACTTCTTTACACTTAGTTCTCCACTGGTCAAAGCGTCCTGGGGCATGAAGCTAGAAAACCAAACCCCTTCCAGTAACTGAGGTCTCTTTATAAAACCTTTTGTGGCAGGTCTGAACCACCTCCCCAGGAAAGCTGGGTCCAGGCGCAGATTTACAACATCGTGCTGCCACCTGGTGGGAATGCCACCCCAAAATCACTGCTGCCCATTCATGCTCCGCACTGATTTATGGCCCACCATAAATACGGACTTACCACTCCTGTTTTCACAATTCTGGTCCCCTCGAAAATTCGAGTAGTGTTAGCTGAGAAACAAAGAACAACAGCACGTCAGTGGACCGGGAAGGGAGGCATTGGTAAAATTGCTTAATCGGTGAATATTGCTACCACAAAACGGGTATGTGGGTCTCTGTAGTAAAAGTAATAACTCAAGCTCGTTTGGTGTTACTCACCTTACTTTGCACTTGTGTCTAAAGACAGATTCATTTCTCTTTAATTACTCAGGCCTGGCAATGCTGGTTTAAGTGCACTGTCAGAAAACACATGCTCTCCTTCAAACTCAAGCTGGATGAAATGTCCTGACTTGCACAGGAAGCAAGAGCACCTGATGATACTACTTTTTTCTGCCCTTATGACAATATTACCATTTTTTTATTGCAATTCATCTCAACTACAACTATAAGCTTCTGAAGAATGTTCTGAAAGCTCAAGGGGATTCTTTTTCTAGGTTAAATCTTGGGTACAGCCAAAGATTAAAAGAAGAGCTCCTTTTTGGGGAGACATGGAAGGAAACACAACATTTACTCCCACCGATGCGTCTCCTCCACTGCTTCAAACACTGGCTAGAGCACCCAAAGAGTATCCAGCAGAACTGTCACTAATGATTTACTCATAACTGTAATTAAACACGTATTGTGGTCAAATTTCAAATATTTTTTTTTCCATTCTATTATCTGCCAAGAGAGGCCATAATCAGTAATATCCAAGTTCCTAACTTCTGCCTGGCACTTAAAATGAAGCCCAAAACACTGTGCTGAGATACTAAGAAGCTGAGAGCTACACAGGAGATGTTGCTTGGATAAGACATTTCATGTCCAATCCCTGTTCTTTCTGCAATGCTGCTAACACTGTGGCATGACACCGAAACACAACTAAATTGTGTCCACAGCTTGATGTCCTTCAGATGCTAAGTGCTAACAGAGCAGGATTAAAACCTCCACATTTTCCAAAAATCACACTGAAAAACGCCTCTATTATTTTGGCCCATATACAGCCTCTAATCCAAGTGACTCAACTCTTTGCTTCGTCTTAAGGATTTCAATTTTTAACTCCCTTCTTGTTTTGTTCTTCCACTACCCATTCCAAGGTTATATCTATAAATTGGAGTGGGAGGGAATGCTCTCAGCAGAGGTGAATTTTGACCACCTTAATAAAGAAGTAGCAATAAATTCCCAGGAGGGAGCAAAACTTTGGCACTTAAAAAACTGGCAAACATCAAGTTCTTCTACCAAATCTCAGCTTTACCAGACTTCTCCAATAAACTTAAAAGGAAATCCATGACAAAGGACAGCTTAGCCTCCAGTTATTTTGCTTTCATTTAAATAGGGATGTTTTGGAAATCACTGAGGTTGTGTGCATGGCAAAACCTGAACGTCTCCGCATGTGCTTGTCAAGGTAGGACTGATCTCCTTTCCTCTTTACATAAAACAGACACCGATCAGACTCACATTCTCCTATAGCTGTGCCTCTGATGCATAAGCAGTCTTTGATGAATTAACTTTAGAACACTATACCAACAAAAGCTCTGAATTCTCCTAAAACCTGACAAACTCTGTCAGCAGAGAGGCAGAGCAGGCTTCCCTGTAGGCAAATGCAGGCAAACCCCCATCATTTCAAACAGGACTCTGATAAAGTCAATGTCCAGAATCCAAAATCAGCATTGTCTACATGCATTCAAACATCTTTCGAAACCATTCCACACCATATTTTGCACTCTGCAAAGAAAATGTTAAACAAACAAAGAGTCACTTAATGTAAAAATATGTATGTGGTTTTTTTACCTTGAAAGAGCATAGTCTGGCTAAAGTCACTACGCATTTCATTTCGGCAAACTGCTTGAACTCTGAACAGATAAAGGATGTCAGGTGAGACATGGCTAATGATGGCCTTCTGTTTAAAAAAAATAGATATTATTCAGTTTTTTACCCCCACAGAACTGTCCACGATCAGTTTGAAATATATAAAGCATTGTGCTAACACAGGACATTTATGCCATGTAAGACAAACTTATAAACAGGAATATTCACTGGTCCGCTGGGAGAGGGCAAGGCCAAAGTGATGCACCCAACCTCTGCTTGCTTACTCTGCCCATGAGAAAGAAATGAGTATGTCCCACATCTCCTCTCATGACAGTCTTCATGCACGGAAATCTGCTTTCCTTACAAAAGAATAAATCTCCAATCATTTGACCTCACAGAAATTAAAATGAGATTTTTACAGGTGGAGATCCAAGTCCCAAACATGGGATTAACCCAGGTAAGTCACTGCATGTTCAAACTGACTGTTTATTTTGCCCAAACTGGCTATGGCAATTTGGTCTCAGTGGCCTGGTACACCATGACGGCTCAGCACACTGGGCTGGGATGCCCCTGCTTTTACTCTTAGACCTGAGATGCTGCCCTGCTGCCTTCCACATAGTCTTTTGTGTTGTTTTAGTCCTAAATCACATCAAGATCATTTCTTGCAGCAGACAGCAGCAGTGGCTGTATTGGTCACTTGAAATACCAGTGATCTCTTTAGTAAAACACTGTCTAGCTTGGTTTCAAGACGGGACAGCCCAACTGTCTCTGCCAGAGCACTGAAAGCAAAACTGCCCTTTCCTCTGAGAAAGAGTTTCCTTCTCTTGCCCCTAAAATAGACTAAGCTGTCATTGCTTTCTTAACCTCCAAGCTCTGATGCACAGCGCAGGGTCTCACTGCGATTTATTTCCAAGCTATCACTCCATCACACCCCCTTCACTTCTAATTATTTCTTTTACATAAAACAGGACAATTTCACTGTGCCCACCTCATTTTTGCTGATTAAGGCTCTCCTCCTTATACCTGATTAATAAAAATCTCCTTAAGAGTGTGAAGTTATGACAAGAGAGAGGTTACAACACATCATAACCTTGGGTGCCTTTCAATAGATTCCTTTCTGATTTCGTGAGGCAGATCGTTCCCTAATGTGACCCAGATAACAATGTCTAGTGGGGAAATTGAAAATATAAATGGAAATGAAGTAAAAGAATCTTGAACTAAGGGAATAAGAGGAGTATTATTGTATAACTGATTGAATGGGCCTAGAGGACTGTGTATTTGAAAAAAAAACCCAAACTATACCAGTCATTAGGAATAACACTCTGTGCTGCTGCATTTTTCATGTGCATATACAATTACTGATTTCATTATTCTAGAGGCTTTCTTTGATTAACAATAAACGGAGGCCTTTCAAATCCGAATGTGTCACTTTGATTTTACATGCAGAGAATGTTAAAGACCGGTACAATACTTGCTTCCACTTAGACAAGAATGACAAGCAGATCAAATCCTAAATGGAGAAGACAGATCGGTGTTTCCATCTGTTCTGGAACTGTCTCACTCTTTCCTCTTTTTCTCCTGCTGCCAGACATGGGCAGGGCTTGTACAGGGCTACTCTGCAATGATCTTATAGCCCTGACCATGCATGTTATACTGCTGGCAGCACCTGCTGCCAGAAACTGCTCCAAAGACTGCAAGGGGCTAGGCACAGTGAAAAGCCTGAGCCCAGGAACAGATCTGGGGGTATCAGACTTTCAGTGTGAAAATCTGTGAGCTGAACACAAGCCAAAAGGTATTCAGAGCCCAACCGCTTCCTGAGCCAGCTGCTTCTCAGCAACAGTACATGAAAAAGCGTCTGCAGATTTAGTCCTTTATGCACTCCCATAAACTATAAATCCACACTCCAGTGTTTTGGGTAGTCGTTAGGCAATGTTCAACTAAAGCTGAACGTTTTGATAGCAATTCATTGTGAGCCAAACACTAGCCTGTCTATAAGGTAACAACTGCTTTCCTCCTCTACTTCCTTCTACTGAGAAAAATAACAATGTAAGGATAGCTTGACACAGATGTCTGGGGTTGACGCTGTGGTTTTACCAGGTCCTTGTCACTGTCCTTGGTGAAAGTCTTCTCCTTTTCATCTTCATTTTTAGTCCAGCTATATGAGATCATGTAGTTCATGATCGGAGGGTGGTAGATGGTTTCTGGTTGGTTCCAGGTTACAAGTAATGCTGTCCTGTTCACAGGCTGCACTTTCATGTTGACCGGGGGAGTACTGCAAGCTAAAAAACAGAAGGAAAACACATGAAGTCTTCGTAAACATCCAAGAGAAAATAAACAGGAAGAACTGTGCCTCGCTCTAAAGAGCCAAGATTTTCTTTAATGCCCTTACCTACAGTAATAGCTTAGACTGCAATCCACTGAGACCAATGGGATTTAATACCACCTGCAGCTGCTTTCTGCTCTCCAGAGTAAAGGAAGCAAGAGAATCCCTTCTCTGCAGGCAGGTTGCTTAGTTCTTGACTTATTTTCAGTCCTGACATTTGCACACACACTTTAAATCAGTCACTTAAGAGCTCAGCAGTGGAACATTAGGAAGTCAAATCAACCTGAGCCCCAGCTTCCCTGACCCACAGTCTCCTGCTGTATGATGGAGGTAAATACTCCTGTGTGTCTGCACACTCTGGAAATAGCTGGAACCTCACTTTATAATAACAGCTTTGAGACCTCACCTGGAGCATTGTGTGCAGTTCTGGTCTCCTCAACATAAAAAGGACATGGAACTGTTGGAACAAGTCCAGGGGAGGCCACGAGGATGATCAGGGAACTGGAGCACCTCCTGTATGAAGACAGGCTGAGAAAGTTGGGGCTGTTCAGCCTGGAGAAGAGAAGGCTGAGTGGAGACCTCATAGCAGCCTTCCAGTATCTGAAGAGGGGCTGTAGGGATGCTGGGGAGGGACTCTTCATTAGGGACTGTAGTGACAGGACAAGGGGTAATGGGTTAAAACTTAAACAGGGGAAGTTTAGATTGGATATAAGGAAGAAATTCTTTAGTGTAAGGGTGGTGAGGCACTGGAACAGGCTGCTCAGAGAAGTGCTAAATGCTCCATAGCTGGTGGTGTTCAAGGCCAGGTAGGGTAGAGCCTTGGGTGCCATGCTTTAGTGTGAGGTGTCCCTGCCCATGGCAGGGAGGTTGGAACTGGATGATCTTAAGGTCCTTTCCAACCCTAACTATTCTGTGATTCTATGAAAATGTGACACTGTTGGATCAGGAAGTATTCTCCTCTTACCCTAGTATGTTTTTGCACATAAGCACATCTTACTTACTTTATTCTCCTCTATTTATTTTCCTTCATAGATTCTCAACTGTTTGACAGTAATATATTACCAGCACAGAGAAGAGTGGCATCTGATGGCCATCTCCTTTTCGTAACAGGCAGGGGGACCCCAGCGCCTTCCACAAGCGTAAGTTGCTGGGGATGTCAGCACAGAAACAGCATAACCAGCAGGCAAAGACACAGCTTCTGCTTAATGCAGACATCAACCCCAAACTTCTCCAGTGAAGACCAAGCCCAGGAACAAACCAGTCTTCACTTCAGGAGTAAGATGTGCCCAGCCCACTCCCAGCAGTTGAAAACACCGGAGATGTATAGGCCAGGGTACTGATGGAGAACACTAGATGGCACTCATAAGCTACCAAAAAAACACATCACGTATAAAGAGTTCAGATTTTCTCCAAGCTTTAAAAATCGTGTTTAAAATACACAATTCAGGACAGATTCTCACATTCTCTTTCCCCATATAAACTCTGAACCAAGAAAAATCACTTGCTACTATACCTAAACACCTAAATGTGCCGTGGCAAAGGAACCGGTCTCTTCTGCCAGGGAGAGTCAAAGTGTCACCCAGCCCATCATGCTGACACTGTTTGCAGGATTATTTTTCCCAATAGGCCTCTTCCATTTAAAGCCAACACATTCAGCTTATTTGTGCTCTGCAGGTATGTGACTGTGTGTATCTTTGGCCATTATTTCACTTCTGAAGAGTCTTGGCAGCACTGAAGGCGAGAAATGTCTGTTCCTATTGCCTGGACTTTGCAGGTTGGTCGTGTAGCTCTAATGTTACATTACTGGAATAGCTACAGCTCCTAAATAAAAATGACTAAATGCTGTAAACACCAGCATTACTAGTTCAATAGAAAAATACCTGTCAAATACATTTGTGCAGTTATAACTCACATTTTGTAGCTAGCCTGAACAAGAGAACATCTATTGCAGAAATATGCTTGGGCAGGAAAGATATTTGGTGTTTGCTCCTGCCATGAGGAGTGACAATCTTGGAGTTCTGCAATAGATCCTTCTGCTCAACCCACAAGGATGATCCAGCAAAGCAAACAAACCCTGCAGTACCTCACATCACTGACAAAATGAATATGAGTTTCTATTTACACTGAGTTTAAGGGAACAAAACAGCATTCTGCTGGCAAAGCTGCAAAGCCAGAAGCAACCTCAGTCTGCTGCCTGCAGACCCCTTTCCTTCTGCTCCCTCCTGGTCTCTGCAGGAAGCATGGCATGAAGGTGGTGAGGACCCAGCCAAGAGAGCACATCTGAAAGTAGACCTTGTTGTCACTGTTTACAGAGCTTCACAATCCTTGCTATGCCTCTCCATGCTCACCAATTTCTGCTGAGATAGGCAGATCAATTCTCACTGACATCACTGCTTATTGATAACTGCACCAATAAATCATAACTGCCCCCTTTTTGAAGCTTTCTGTCACCACAGAATTACCCTTCAAAATGCCAGGCCAGCCTTTATTGTTCCACCTAATCAAATCCAGGGATAAAATGGTTGCACTTCACCCTGGCCCAGGGTGAAGGACTACACAGACCTAGAAAGAAGTCTTACCCAGTCCTTGTCCTCCAGGAGGACATGCAGAGATTTATATACTTAAAGTAATCATGAATTTAGCAGTTCTAGAAATAATTCATCCAGGTAACCTTCATAAGAGACAGAGAGATCTACCTTAATTGTAACACCCCTCTGAACCATGGCTAGCCAGATGCTCTTCAGACAAGGACCCCAAGGCACCCAAGGGAGAATGTCATGTCCTCTATTTCGCGCCACTCTGCAGCCAGCTTTGATGCCATTCAGGATAGCCAAGCAGAGGAAACAAGCTGTTATTTCCCAAGGGTAAATAGAGGACTCACAGGCTCAGTTTAGAGACCCTCTCTGATCCAAGAAAGCCATGAGAAGTTTCAAGCAGCTGAATGACTCCAATGACTTTAGTGGGACAAGTTCTGTGGAGGCCAAACCTCATTCACAGCCAGCTAAAGGAGCCACAATTTACCATCCTGCTATTTCACAGTAAATATTACACATCTTTCATGACTTAGTATGACTTTGCTCCAATTACGCCAAGGCACGTAGCAGTACCTGATGTAATTAAGTAATAACCAACCTCTTCTGTTCAGCCACTTTTTGTAACAGCTTATGAATGGGCAAAAAAAGAAATCTTTTCATAAAATGAAACATATGGTTGCATTTATTTAACCAAACCTGCTCAGGACACAGTGGAATAAAAACCCATTTGATCCAATAATTCAATTTGATGATTTAATTAAAGTGATACATAATAACGCAGCAAACGTCTGAAAGGCAAGAAAAAAAAGTGCAATGATTTGACCATCTATAAAGTAACTGGCATTTTCCAGAGAGCTAATTTTCCTTTCAATAGTCTGTGTGCCTTGGATTCCTGAAAGAAGATTACAAGTATCACAGGCTCCCTGCTTGCTTTTCTTTTTAGATGCTACAGAACTTCCACTGATTTTGCAGGAAGTGCAGCTGAAGGACACACAGAAATGCAGAAAGAGGTGGGGACAGGGAGGGAGAGGTTTGGATCTTCCTCTGAACTGAATCAGGACACGCTAAAGGGAAACACAAGCCTGTGCATCCATGACTGCTTGAGAAAAACAAAAAGAACTGAAACCAACAACCTGCATCATTCCACAGTGACATAGCATAGAACATAGAATCATAGAACGGGTTGGAAAGGACCTTAAGATCATCGACTTCCAACCCCCTGCCATGGGCAGGGAAACCTCACACTAGACCACGTCACCCAAGGCTCTGTCCAGCCTGTCCTAGAACACTGCCAGGCATGGAGCATTTACCACTTCCCTGGGCAGCCTGTTCCAGCGCCTCACCACTCTCACACTAAAGAACTTCTGCATTATATCTGACCTGAACTTCCTCTGCATCTCAGCTGTTTTTAGAAACAAATATTACTAATGCTCTCTTTCAAGTTCTGATCCTAAATGATAATAATATTGAGGGGGCTTTCAGGATATCTTTCTGTGGTGAGCAGATACACGGACTAGCCTTGCATAGGTCCAGCATGACACCAAAGCCACGATGTCCTGGCTAACAGATCATCTGTACCAGCCCTCCTGGAAGCAGAAAAGCCTCACCAGGGCCACAGAACTACATCCTGGAGGCACTCAGCAGCAGGTAAGAGTGTTTGCAGTACCACAGAGGTGCAGTACCGCTGGTGCAGTACCATGGCAGGCATTGATGCCCCAAGCATGGCAGAACTCAGACCTCTTGGAGTGAACCCCCCCCTTCTCTTGGGGAAGACCTGAACTGGGAACACAGCAAACAAGCTGACTTATGGAAACTCATGGCCAAGTCCTGCAGAAGAGGGAGGGTTGGATCTGGAGGAAGCCCTCTGACCTGACTCATGGCAGCTTTGGCCAGCGTTTCCAGCTGTTGACCACGTGTAGGAGCTTGACACACCCGTTTCTCTGCAGATCAGCCCGCTGGGGAAGGCAGGGGCAAAGCCAGCATCTTGGCTGGCCTGGTCTTCCAGGGCTCACTCAAGCCTGGAGAAAAGCTGCTTGCCACTCGCAGACAACTGCAGCATGCTAAGACAGTCCTAAGCGCTGGCCAGCCCAGCCATACAGCAGAGAATTATTTTCTTCATGTTAAAAACATTCCAATGGGCTGGAACAAACAAAATTAATTTAACAACTCCGCATTCATCTCTCCCGTAATTTGATTTGTATGTTGCACTTGGCGACGTAACCTCCATGAGGCTTTCCTAACTGCAGCCTGATAAAGCTTAATCCAAAAGCTCCTGGCAGCTCCATTTCAGAGAGCTGAAAGACAAAAAGGGGGCTCGTTGTTCTGCAGGAACTAACCACTGATATTAAGACACACCCATAAATGCAGAAAGGGCTTTGCAAGAGAACATTACAGCTTTTCCTTCTCTTTTTAAAGCAGCCTACATTGCTCTTTCAAAGACAGAAACGCAAAACCAGCCAAGCTTTCTGGGTTTCATCCTGCTTTTTGCATATGCTACCTGTGGTTATAAAAAGAGATATTTAGGGAAAGACTGTAAGGGTGCAAGAACTGTATAGTCGGTTATTGCTCATATACCTTCTCCCTGTAAAACAGGTGCCTCATACGATGAATCCAGTTGCACTGGGCTCAGAGGGATTTATAAAATCCTCTAAAAATGGTCTAAGCTAGCTCTTCCATGCATAAAAATGTCACCACTTTAAAGGCAGTTATTTCTAGCTGTGCTATGCCCTCTTTTGGAAAATCCCACTCTCTCCCTGCTGCTGCGTGTCTCAGTGATGCCGTTCCTTTCCACAGTACCGTGGGGTACACATTGTGTGAAGAAACCCTCACAATTTTCAGCACAGAAAAGCAACACGCCAATGAAGTCCTGAATCCCTCATGGTGAGATGGCCAGGGATCTTCCAAGGCAAGTGATATGTGAAGGGAGGAATATGTGGGCATCAGGATGTGCCCACAGCATATTATTGACTCAGGACTGCTTAGAGGCAGCTAAAAGATGGGGACAAGGGTCTTGTCTTGCTCTGTGAGGAAGCTCCTGGCTGTAAGGCGAGAGCTCAGTATGGGGGTTTCATGACCTTCCTCCCTGCAAGGGCAAAACAAGTTAGTGGCCAAGCTCTTGGGTTAGAGAAGGTGTTTCTTTCCCCTCTGCCCCAGCACTGGGAAGAGCCAGTCCTGCAGGACAGATGGACCACTTGCTGACCATAACAACACCCAACTCAGCCTCAAGTTTCCCATCTGATTTCAGAGCAGCCTGAAAACCGACATCCACGGCAGTGTTACTGGCAAAATAGCGCACTAAGTTCACTTGGCCCTGCAGCCCCCTGCAGGAACCCGGCTGCAGACAAGACAAAAGTGATGCCACCAACAGAGAAGGGAAGAAAAATACTTTCAACTATAGATACAGCTGCCCTGAAATGTGGAAATACAGGTTATACTGCAATGAGAAAACTCACAGTTGCTCTCAGTGCCATGGCCAGCAGTGTCATGGTAAGGAAAGTGATACAGCGCCAGACTCGGCTACCTTACGTTGGCAAGACTCAGTGGAGATGCTTGGAAAGAGACTTTGATCCATAAGGAACAACAGCATGCTCTGGGCTGTCACATTCAATCTCAGAGTTCAGCAAGGGCTGTGCTCCCAAAGGATAATGAATAGACTACCAGGATCACATGCAGAGACGACACAGGCTTTAACACACAGAAAAGTGCTAGGAGGCATACTTACAATATTTCCCCCCCATTCTCCTTTTAATAAACATTTGCAATTTTTTTTTTGCTTTGCTTTAGTGCATGTTGTTAACTTCTCAGAGTGCTTACAAATGGCATTATTATTATATAAGGATAATTGCTTTAAAGAGAAGTATGCATTTTTCCTTTCCTTTGCCTGCACTTCACCAGCAGGCAATCGCAGGCCCTGGAGCATGCCGTACACACAAATACCTGTGTTCACTGACTTCAATCCACAGGCCGAATGTAGCTAGGAGACAGACTGTTTATCTTCTCTGCTCCTACCTTTCACTATGCTTCAAACCTTCTAGAGGTGTAAGGGACACTGACAGACCCTACACTTGTTTTGCGCCCTGGGGAATAAACTGGCACGTGGGGCACTTCTGATGGAGGGGTTCTGACCAAGCTGGGGTTTGCACTCTGCTGCCTGCCCATTTCTCGAGGTGAACACACAACCAACATCTGGATTCATTCCTGTATGGTTTGCTTTCTAGCATTTGAGTACCTGTGATATCACAGCAGCATACCCTGTATTACTGAAAGGGCTGGACTGTGTGCTTTATTGTGTTGTGTTTGAGCCCAAATAGTTCATGTATTTCACAAACACTGTTTCTACAGCTGTGGCCTGAATCCTCAGCGGGTGCAGATCAGCCTTACACTATCAGATGCCATGCTGGGCTCAACTGATGCCCGCCAAGGATCTGCCCTGCAAGTCTGGTGTTTGTACTGCACACATACACGTGGCCACGCAGAGGGTGACTTGTGTTTAAAATGTACACCTGTGTCCTTATTTACACAGTGCTTCTGATGCAGCACGTGTAATCACATTCAGCAGCACGTGCTACATCAACAGGGGAAGAAAAGAGGATTTCCTGCCAGAAGGACATGGATTTGCCATGTTAGCCAGTAATTCTGTGGGCCAAACAGCTGGAGCAGCAAGTAGGCAGTGCAGAAAGGAATTCCCTGCAGGTATAAACGGAACAAATCATCAAGCTCCCTTACGAGTGCTCAGCTCTTCCAGCTTTAGTGGCAGCTGTGAACATAAACCATACTTAAACTTTCATACTGAATTCCTCTTGCTCTTTTGGTTTGGGCCCTTTATAATATCTAAAAAGGTGCAAGCGATCACTTATTGTTTATTAATAAATGCATTAATAAATCCATGTCTGCTACATACAGGCACTACTCACATTACAACCACATGGAAGTTACTAAAGGTGAAAACAGAACCCTGCAGAACAGAGCCCCTAGGAGGGGAAGCATGAGACTTATGTCAGGTATATCTAGCACATCTTTTTGTACCTGATTCCCCTTCAAAATGGGTCAGTTTTTTCCTGAAATGCTTTGCCTTCCACCTGACTCATCTGAGGCTCTTTGCAAGGCAGCAGCCTGTCCTTTCCTGCTTTTGCATGATGTACTCCAAGACAGCTGCATACACAATGACCCAGCACTGCAAAGCAAGACATAGAAGAGGTGGAAGGGATGAGATAACCGAAGGAACTCACTGATTTCTGCCTAAATTGGGATTACAGCGTGTACTCGAGGTGCACATCAAGAGACTCACGCAGCAGTAGGTGAGTACATATACTTGGAGCACTGAGGCATAGTGGCAGTCGGGCAGGTCTGCAGTGCAGAGATGATGCAGAGCAAGCAATTAGCAGCACAATGTTACCACCCTCATGTGCAACCTTTTGCACTGAGCCTGTCTGCTGAGCCAACAGCAATCCTAATGATGATACATAGATCCATCTGCCCCGGAACACTGTAGTAGGGTGCTGACTTGATTAAAGGGGAATGGAATTAGGAAAGGACAGTCTTCATAACAAAGCGAAATCAAAAAGGGAAGTAGGAAAAGTACAGTTATCCAAGGAATCTGGGAAGGACTTGTTAATAGAATGGCTTGGGCTGGAAGGGGCCTTAAAGCTCACCCAGTTCCAAACCCCTGTCATGGGCAGGGACACCTTCCACTAGAGCAGGTTGCTCCAAGCCCCTGTGTCCAACCTGGCCTTGAACACTGCCAGGGATGGGGCAGCCACAGCTTCTCTGGGCACCCTGTGCCAGTGCCTCAGCACCCTCACCGTAAATCTGTAATGTAATCTATGAAGAAATCTTCCAAGATTCTTCCAAAGGACAAGAATAATCAACTGCAATGGTAAACATTTCACAGGTTAACTAAAACTTGTTCTCGCTCATTTTCATTTCCCCCAAGACATTTAAAGAAAATAACCAGTTATCATTCTGGTTTAGTAATCCCAAGTTAAGATTTCAATCATGCATCATTTTGAATTTAAATTTACTATGCTGTTGTTTTGGACAACAAGATTCCACTTAATGCTAGAGAGTATTTTGTGGTCATTTTGGTTTGACTAAAATATATAAATACATTCTGCAAGAATAGAACTTTTCTGCCTAACACTCCCTTTGGCCTCCCAGAGAGAACCCGAGGGCATGAAGAGACTGCAAAGCTGTTTTGAGAGAGTTCTCATAAAACACAGGCATTTAGAAAGCAGAAACAAATTACTGGAAGTAATAACAGAGGCTATAAATGAGACAAATAACTTGTTCTCATTCAAAAACACTGCCACCAATGCTCTAAACTATCTGCCTCAAAATGATGATGTCACTGCACACCATCTCAGGAGCTTTGGATACTGCTGCAGTGGAGGTGCACTCCAACACCATGCAGGCAGTACCTTTGTAGGAGGCCTTGGTTTAATTTCTAACATCAGGTGCCATGAAACAGTGAATAAGAACTAAATTGCTTTGCTTGAGCAGTGCTGTACCTTTGACCGCAAGTCGATAGTTGGAGCCATGCCTCCAGCGTACAGCACACAGGAGGGAAAATCAAGTATCTTCTATCCATGTTTTAGCAGCATCCAGTTACAAGGACTTCCAAACTGTAGCATTACCACATAACAAAGAACAGCAAGGAAAATGATTGCCTGTGTACCATGAGAGAAATCTCCCAGCTGTTTAATTTGGGAGTCCAAAGCTAAGTAAGTTTTATTAAAGTGAATTTATGACTGCTCATTATTTAACTTAGTCTAGGATCAAAATTAAATATATGTGCTGGTTTTGGCTGGGGTAGAGTTAATTTTCTTCATAGTAGCTGTGTTTTGGATTTGTGCTGAAACAGGGTTGGTAATTCAGGGATGTTTTAGTTATTGCTGAGCAGAACTTACACAGGGTCAGGTCCTTTTCTGCCTCTCATCCCATCAGTGAGGAGGGCTGGGGGTGCACGAGGAGTCAGGAAGGGACACAGCCAGGAGAGCTGACCCCAACTGACCCAAGGTATATTCCAGGCCATAGGGTGTCATGCTCACTGTATAGAGCTGGGGGAAAAAGGAAGGGAGGACATTCAGAGTGATGGTGGTGCCTTCCCAAGTCACCATTAGGTGTGATGGAGCCCTGCTTTCCCTGGGATAGCTGAACACCTGCCTGACCATGGGAAGTGAATTGCTTTGCTTGCATGTGCAGTTTTTGCTTTACCCATTAAACTGACTTTATTGCAACTCAGGAGTTTTCTCACTTTTACCATTCTGATTCTCTCCCCATCCCACCGATGGGAGTAAGCAAGCGGCTGCGTGGGGCTCAGTAGCTGGCTGGGGTTAAACCATGACAAGATAGTACTTTGAGGTGAATTCCCACTGATGGGAAACAGCATCATTTGAGACTCCAGCAAAGAGTAATCAGACACCTTTGGGGAAGTAATCAGGCATCTGTGAAAGAAAACTCTGATGTCAAGAGCCCCTCACGTGGGATGCTTGTTTAAGTGTTGTAAGGCTTGAAGAACATTTAATGAGAAAGAAAGGTTAAAGGGTTGTTTTTTTTTTCAGCATTAAAAACCATAAAGAGCAAGAAACAACATCTGATGGTCCTAATCAGCAGCAAAATAAAATGGGCAAATATTGTTGCACATAGGGTACTTCCCAAAACAAGGAAATGAAACACCTTTTCCTCCTGAATTTCCATGCCTACACCTTTACTGAAGCAGGTAATGTTTTGTAAATACATCTCTGCTTGATGGGACAACATGTGAAAGTAGTAGGGAACATGCAGACTCAGGCTGTTGAACTGGACGGCCTTTTTAATGTAAGAGCTCTATTTGTCCCTGTAGAGCAATGCACACTATTAAGCTGATAAATAATTAGCAATCCCTCTAGCATAGCTGCTTGCAAGCAGGCCATGAAAAGGAGGAGCATGATATGCAATGTGACAGAGCAACACAGTCCTGAGCCACAGAGGACAGGCCAGAGAAACAGCAGACAATTTTAACCGAGATGGTCATGTGTAGAAAATCAAACCCTGTCACTGATACAGGATCTGATGATTATTTTATAAATCCATTCTGGTTTAATATGTCTGTACAGAGAACCTCTAGCTTTTCAAACTTTATATAAATCAGTATCGTAACACTGGTGAGACCTCTTGTTAGCTTTTCAACCCCTGATGATCTGTGTGATTTAACAGCTTGATCCACTGTACACCTTGAATCTCTGAAAGTTTCATCTTCTTAATAAATATTATGGAATCACAGAATGGTTTAGGCTGGAAACGGCCTTAAGATCACAAAGTTCCAACCCCCTGCCATGGGCAGGGACACCTCACACTAGACCATGTCACCCAAAGCTCTGTCCAACCTGGCCTTGAACACTGCCAGGGATGGAGCATTTAGCACTTCTCTGGGCAGCCTGTTCCAGTGCCTCACCACCCTCACAGTGAAGAACTTCTCCCTATCTAACCTGAATTTCCCCTAAGTTTGAACTCATATTGTTGTATGATGGTTTATTATCAACCAGTTGCTACAATTACATAGCTGAACAGTGTTTATCCTCGATGGTATATTTCAGAAATAAGGTATTTAAAGATGATCTCTCTGGTCTCTTGAAACAACTCCAGTGTCAACTTAAGAATTAAGCTCAGCTCATGGGGCCTGATACAGTCTCGTGTGTATGCTTTTATTCCAGTCATACAAGCAGTCCTCAAGAGAACTGTCTGAAGTCAGCTTTTGCCAACAGGAGGAAGGAATGAGATAATGGAACCAAAGAAGCTGGTTCTTGCTAAATACTAACACAAAAGGAAAACTGGAGTTTTCACTCCCCAGTGGAAAATCAGCCCTCTACACTATTTTGAATTAACTAAATAGTTTCGCCACCTTGTACTCTGATGATGGAAAACACCTCCCTCCCTTCATTGCCTCTTTTCAATTAAAAAAGAGGAGGGAGAGGAGAGTTGACTGCAAAACAAGAAGTTGGTAACATTTGCACTGGCTAACACACTGGATCCAAATGCACTGACAGTTTTGGTTTCCCCAAAATAGCCTTTCCCAAAAGACATTTTATTTACCAAATGCCACCACTTACAGGGCCTTGCTAAGGAAATAGTCAGAGGACTGGCATAAAGCGAGGAGTAGTCTTCCTCTAGTGTATCTGTAGGTTATGCTGCTGGTCAGGGTTCTATGACCTGAGGTAGCTTTGATAGCTGGGAGAAAAGACATTCCTGTTCAGCGCCAAACTGTTCAGGACAGTGCATTTGTGAATGGGAACAATGCAGAGCTGCATTGCTTTGTGCTGATTTGAAATTCCCTATTCACCAGGGAATTCTGAAAATGATTCTGAAAGTTATGCAAATTGCTCTGGGCACATTTTCCTCCCAAATAAGAAAGGCTTACATAATGAACACTGCACTGTGTTCCAGATTAGCAATACTGCCCACAGACTTAATAGAGTGTGACAGAGGAAACAAACTGCAAAGATTCACACCGACAAACCAGCCCAAACTTCCCCTCCAGAGCTGAAGACCATCACGAACCATATCACCCTGCAGCAAGTAAAAGACACATTCTTGTGACCTTGCCTTTTTCTACAACACATAAACCTAAGGACAGGGAGGGCAGACAACAGCCAACGTGTGACAGCCATTGGTCACATTGCTTAATGCAATGTGGAAAGCATAGAGATGCAACTGTAAGGTGTGCAGAAGGATCTGCATAAAAATAAATGTGTTATGCTAACCCTACACTCCTGTATTTGTATGCCAGACTGCCTGGCTGAGCAGCACTCTGTGCGCTCAGCTCCTCAGTACTTTTGCGTGAATGACACTATTTATAGAGAGGCACTGTATTTACTAGGTGAATAAACAATAGGTTTTGCTTTCACTCAAATATTATGACTTCAACTCCTTTTATTTATATGTCAGTAGTTCAGAACATGTAGTGGACCAGGCACATCATCACTGCTCACCATTGTCAAAGAAGGGGCCAGAAACATCCATGTCGTTATATCTCTGGAACAGCTATAACTCATCTTGTAACCTTTGGAGGATACGCTACAATCCATTTCATGTTAGCAACACTGCAGCAACCTATTTATTTTTGAGTTCATGAAAAAATGCACCTATTTGCAGTGTCCCCTGGTGTGCACACAACCCAAAAAGTGACAAGTTGACAGAGTAGGTACAAAAAGACTGGCTGCCCAACCATTAGCCTCCTGTTGCAAAAGCTCAAGGGAAAACAAATCACCGACTCTAGGATTATCCATGCCATTAGATGGCATGCTGAATGTTGTCAGATCACGGGAAGTGCATCCCCCCCAACTGAGAGGCTCTCTTGAGCATGTCCTAAGCTTGAATTCCCAGGCAGGCATGAGTACAGAGCATTAGAGTACCTGGACATGATGGAAGAAGACACAGATAGAACCAGGAAACCAGTCCCCAAGGATGCAAGGTGTCAAGCACCCAGGTACCAACCTCTCTAAACATGGACTAACAGCTGTGCAGCTCCCTTGCTCCTGTAGACTGGCTCACATCATGTTAACTAAGCCATAGGTGCTTGGCTGAATCTGGGCATTAAGAGTTCTTAAAGATCAAAGTCAATGAGAATCTTTCCAATTATTCAAGTGCTCCTTTGACATCAACACTTCCAACTTCAAGGTCAGCTCATTAACTACAGACCTTAGTGTTTATAATGGTCTGTCAAAACTGTGGGTCTTAGTTACTTACTGTGGGGGTGAAAATCACCTAAAGCATTTTTATAATCCTAAAAACCATCCAGTGCATCAAAGAATATGCAGGCATGTGGCCCAAGCAGTAAAATCTTCTTGGATGTTATACCACATGTACCAGAGGTATCTTAGCTGCACTCAGAATGAAAACTAGTCAGTTTTGTCACTTCTAACATAAAGCAACCGATTAACTTTCATCACTATTCTGGGTAAGTAATGTGTACACAGGATATACAGGACATACTGAAGAAATACATATCGACACATGTTGCTGTTAAAACACTGATTGAAAACTGCAGGCCAGAGCAGCAGAGCGCAGCAGGGTTTCTTCGTTCCCAAGACCTCCTCCTGACTTCTAATGTAAATTCTCCATCCCAAGGATAACTTTAACATACTTGAGATTTGTGTATGTGTATATTTTATATATATAAATATGCATGCTCACAGAATAATGAACCCTGAGGAATACACTCTTCCAGCACTCTCTTGGGAAGGTGAAGCTGTTTTCATGATTCACATCATCTAAAAACTATACTCTCTGTGCCTGGCCAGGTGAAAATGACAGGTATGAAAGGGAACCTTGTAAATCTGCTTAGCTGTTTCCTTCTGGCAAACTGCCCTTCTCTTCTTTACCTCTACCCAGAACTGGTTCAGCACCAACCACTTCTCGAGACTGAAGATGGGGAAGTACATGTCATTCTTCTGCCTTTAAATAACACCATTCAATAAAATAAGGGCAAATAAAGGTAGTAAATGATATTTATTTCTGGTCTTATTTTATCCAGCACACATTGCTATCAGAATTGTTCATGTGCTCCTCTAGCTAGAGCTGCCTGTGCCAACATGGCTGCAACCTCCCTCTCACCCCCCTCCGTCCAGCTCATTATCTAGTGTCTGACAGAAGCAAGTGCCAGCCGCTCTACAAAAAGGCACATGAAACACTCCAGCAAGACATCAGAAAATCACCTGCCTCTAAGGAAGAGTTTTTTCCTCCCTGCCACCATTACAAACAGATTGATGCAACGCTGACTTAAAAGGTCGACGGCTCTTCAAAAGTCTTGTTACTGCAAAGATGAAACCCATAACCATATCTGGGTATGCTGTTCCTATTCAAACATGCAGGGAGCCAGTGCTAATGGGGCTGAAATTTTATCTCTGATCTTGTCTCTTCATGTTCCTCTTTTTGGCAGGGATTGCTAAGGTCCTACGGCCAGTTGGCAGAAACAGGGACACTGCCAGTATGAGACTCACATGTTCTGGGGCTTTATTGCCATGGCACCTTGTGACAGCAAGCTCCACAGGTAACTGCAGGCACCCACAGGACTAATGAATTTATTGACACTTACCAACATGGAATGCCTGCTTAACCTCCACTATTTCCTTAGTAGCTTACAGCTATCCTTGACACCCTTTGATCACAAAGGAGACAAAAGGCTCTCCTATTAGTCAAGTGCAACATTCATAAGTGCAATCTACCTTTGGAAGCTTCTGTGCCGAGTGGATTTTCCAAGAGGTCTGTCATATCTTGTCTCCAAGCATCCTTCACAGCAGACTTGGACACTTTCCTGTTGTTCAGGCTTTGCTGTGGTCGGAAGTTATTCCTCAGGTACTCCACGGACTTGACGTGGTCTTGCTGTTCAGTGGTGAATATGGAGTAGAATGCCTCCAGCTGACCGCAGCCATCATGGCAGGGGAGAGAAAGGACATTAATTAGAAAAACAATGTACTGAAATCTGGGTGGCTGATAAGAAACTAAAATGGCAGGAAGTTAAATGTTGATGCCAGGACTGAGAAATCACATGGGAATTCAGGCTGCCCACTGAAATCACTGCCAACTGCCTTATCTCAGCACAGCGCTTATCCTGCCCAACAAGGGAAGGCCTTCTATCAACCTGCGGATGTCTGTCATGGGCAGGGAAACATGTGCCCTTAGACCCCTGGTCTGGAAGGATTTTGTTTGACACAGCCTTTCCAAGCCCTCCTCACCCTGGCACCGCTTTGTTTCAGAGCATCACGTCAAAAAAGTGCTTCCAGGTTATCCCACCACAAGAGCCTTCTCCAGGACAGGGCAACGCTACCTTGTCTCTAAATACCATATGAGCTTTAGCTGCCAGGCTAAGCTTCTCAGATAGCTATTGCAGCACTTTAGGCGCAGTTAGCATAGATTCCTCTTGGAATATGTTTCTTCTGTGGATTCATATTTGAGCTATTTCTAATAAAATGGATTAACCTGTAAGGAAGAACTTTCCTGTTACTTCAGAACTTAGTATTGCTTAGAAAGAAGTATCTAAGGCAGAAATGTTTCCAGCTAAATTTTTTCTCACAGCTATCAAGTTCAGTATAGCATTTGCTAAGAGTCTGTTGCCGTTCTCATCCAGAACTGGAATGAGTTATGTTGCTGCTGGAACAACTAAGCACGACAGAGCTGAGAAGGATTCAATCCCCATACTGTTTGCATAAACATCAATTACATATATCGATAATATGGATTTTGAGAGTACAGGATCTGGCCCAAAACTTTACACTCATAGCTTATTGACAGCTCATTTAGAAAGTTACACCCTTTTCTTTAAATGCAGCTGCTCTAAAAGCTATACAGGAGCTGTCAGAGTCCTGAAACTTGCATCTAGAAAAAGCTATCATTGTAGCCTCAGTTGACAGTACTGATAAAAACAACCAAAGAAAGGTGTAAAGAGTAGTCAAGCACTTCCACTGACTCAAGAAGCACCCACTACCATTAATTTCCCTTCAAACCAGTAACCATAACCCCCCTTTTGCTGCTGCTACCCACCCTGTCCAGTCTGCTGGGCTTGATGATGGTAGTTATTAGGCTGAAATCTGTACAAATCCTCTGACCTCCAAGGCAGGAGTGAGTTAATTTTTACACATTTCAGTCCAACTTAAGTCCCCATGAAGTGGGTGATGCATTGAGCCAGCTGACGGATATATGTATAGGAATGTTACCCAATGTGCTCCATGTGGGAGCAGCACATGGATAGCAGGAGGGAAAACGGATGGACCTCATAGCTCTAATCCTGAGTTTGGGAACTCTGAACTACAACATAAAACGAAGGGAACTGAGCCCTGCTACTGGCAATCACCTCTGAGATAACAGCACAACTTGTATGTTTTTAGTAGTAGCTTCCCCCTAATCACAACTACTTTTACTGTAAAAGCAGGGAAACTGAGGCAGGGGGCAGCAGGAAGGGATCAGCCAGTGACCAGTTCCCACTGCAGGCAGGGAGCTCAGGTACCTCTTCCAGCCTTGCAGGTACTGATGGTGGGATCTGGACTGTACGTTTTCTGTATCTCAGATGAACGCTCTATTACCTGGTTCCCAGCTGCAATTCTCTCTCTGATTCTTCAGAGAAACACCTTGAAAAACCTTGAAAACCTTTTCTAATTATTAACAGGAGCCTCTCGGAAGCATTGACAGATTGGTTAAAAATGGGATAAAAGGACTATTATCTTAGACTTCTGTCTTCAGGGGAAAAAAACACAACCCAACAGATGAGCCCTTCTATGAAAGCACAGACCAAAACTCTTGTGAATATTTACATATCTTTTACACTTCTTATACTGGAAGCAGTTTCGATGAAGCCAGCTAAGAGGGCTTAAGGTTACTTTTTAAAAGCTCAAGATCTTGGGCAGCAACTGCTTCTCTGAAGTCAAGTCTCTCGGCTTACACATCCATGACATCAATTGAATTTTTAAACTTCCAGAGAGAACTTCTACAATATTTTCTTCTGCCATGCTACCTTGGGGAGGTATAATTGCATTTTAACAACTGCCAATTCAAATGCGATTTTTAACCTTCCCCTTTTTATGTGTTGAAGTACAGATAAGTCATTTTAACTTCACTTTTACTATAAAAATATTATCTACATAAATGAGAAATTAATTTATCTATAGCTGCTCGAAAAAAAAGCTGCAGTCAAGGAGCTACATTCATGCTCTTCAAGGCAAGGAGTACAAGAGCTCCTGTTCAGCAGAAGAAATGAAAAGCTGTTGTAAGACTATTGTAGATACAGGGAAACCTGATCTAAAACTCCAAGTCGTGTAATTACAAACCGTTAAAGCCTGATATGCACAGTCTTCTATGGGTTGGATATACAAATGGCAATTAAAAATACTGAAGGTGTTACAAGCACAATGAGATACTCTGAGGCATGCATTATAAGAGGTAGTGCCATGCTTTGGGTCACTGAATGCACTTAGCTTTCCAATGCATCTGCAGGGTGACACAGCTTGTCCTGTTTTGTTCTCTAATTATTAGGAAAGACGATGATGATGGAGCACTGAGAATAAAATAGAGAAGCTTCCACAATTGGACCACTTTAGTACTGTCCTTTTTATAGCAAGGTATTTCAAACAAAAGCAAGGATTTAATTGGAATGGCAACAAAGCTTAAACAATATCGCTTTCTTCCTCTGGGATTACAGGGCTGCTTCACAGGGTTTGTGATAAAGGAGGTTAAACTGTGGCAATGGATTATACTGCACTGTTGCTGTTAGAGGAACAAATAATAACCATAGCAATGGCAGGGTGGCAGGCTTTTAAAATACACCCATCTAGAGCTGCCAAGGAGAAGAATACTATTACTTATTCCACATGTGTTGTAGTATCAATGAAAGTCTGTCTACACACAGAATTCCCAGCCCTTCGACCTCACATGCATGCATAAAGCAGCACAATGCCAAATTTTAAAGGCTTGACTCGGCACAGTTATTACTGTACAGCACAGGAAAGAAGCTATGCCAGGATAAAGTACCTTTATACCATTAAAGTGATGGCCATAATTTGGATTTACCACTTTATTTGCGTTTGTTTAGAAAGCAGAAAGTCATAACCCACCTGATGCACATACAGGATATAAAACTGAGCATGGGCCAAGCCTCCCAGCCACCAAATAATAAACAGTAAACTTATTGATGTAGGGAGAAGCTACAAGGGATTGCAAGTATCCTGCAGGCAAGGACAGAATTCAAAATGATCTTGACAATCAAACAGCCTGGAAAAAACAAAGGGTTCGATTCAACCAGGACCATGTGCAAAGAGTCCCATGCTGCAGCCAGAGCCATGGGTACAGGAATGCATGACACGCTCAGCACTGCTAGAGAGGGTGCTGGGGAAAGCCTCTAGCAATAGGGTTCCTGCTGGCCAGGAGATGAACATGGATAAGAACATCATGCTTTTGTGAAAAGGGAAAAATAACACCAGCATGGGGGGCTGGACACGTGAATCCTGCCATGACCCTCAGCCTTGGGAGGGTCGTGGCTCAAGCACTGCGACTAGTTTTGAACACAGCACTTCAAAATTGATGAGAATCTACAGGAGAAGCAATGGGATCCAGAAAACATGAAAAAAAAAAGCCTGAAATCTCTGAGAACCAGCATCTGTCAGTCAGGATCACCCAGTGAACTGTTCACTTAGCTTTACAGAACTGTGCATGCATTCTGCTCTTGTGAGACCCTCCCTGGAGTACTGCATCCAGCTCTGGGGACCTCAACATAAGAAAGATGTGCACCTGGTAGAGAGAGTCCAGAGGAAGTCGCAAAGATGCTCCGAGGGCTGAGGCAGCTTTGCTAGAGACAGGATGAGAGATCTCTGCCTGTTCAGCCTGGGGAAAGCTCAGAAGAGACCTTAGAGCAGCTTCCAGTATGTAAAGGGGCTGAGAAGAAACCTGGAGAGGGGCTTTGGACAAGGGCCTTGTATGGACAGGACAAGGAGGAATGGCTTTAACCTGCCAGAAGGGAGACTGAGATGAGCTCTTAGGCAGAAGCTCTTCTCTGTGAGGGTGCTGAGGTGCTGGCACAGGGTGCCCAGAGAAGCTGTGGCTGCCCCATCCCTGGCAGTGTTCAAGGCCAGGTTGGACACAGGGGCTTGGAGCAACCTGCTCTAGTGGAAGGTGTCCCTGCTCATGGCTTGGGTCTGGAACTGGATGAGCTTTAAGGTGCCTTCCAACCCAAACCATTCCATGATTCTATTTGAAAAGTCTGCTTTCAGTGGCTTTTGCCAGTTGATAAAAGGGAAAACTAACTTCAGCAGGATGGCTTTCCGAAGACAACAGTCTCACAATGTCAAAATACACTTAACTGGTAAACATCCGATTCCATCCAGCCATTTCTTGATGGGGAGCATTCTTCTCCAGACAAATCCCAGACATTGTGACTATTTGCATTAAAAGCTACTATGTGCTAATTTTAAAGATTTGTGCACCAGCTCTCTGAGCCCATAATGGCAGCTTTACTGTGTTGTAAAAACAGTTAAGCATGGAGAATTAATGGGAAGATGTCTTTTCTGCTGTAATTAGTTCAAATTACTAAATCTAAGCAGAACTGAAACCACTCGCTTTACTTAGAAAAGAAAGTTTCAATTAAAAAGAATAAAAAGGAACTCCATGTAAATATTTATATCATCGCTTAATTTAATCTTCACAAAAACAATAGCAAATAAATCACTGAAAGGAAGCCAGGTTTCATGTTGTACTGTCTTCTTAAGACCGATGGCTCACGTTCAGAAACAATATTGCTTAAGAGAATAAAAGGAATGACCAACACTTCCTTTTTTGTCAACAGAAACATTTTTTGTTCTCAAAATTACAATGGGAGGTTTCAGAAACACCCTAAAGAGGACAAATCAAGAGATGGACAAACAAAATAACCACACCTGATGGTAAGAGATGGGAACGGGCTTCCGGAAAACGATCCACTCCACAATCTCGCTACACGGAGGAGTAGTCAGAGAACCTGCGTAGCGGTAGTAACTCCCCAGCGATGTCGGGAGGAGCTCCCTCAGCACAAAGGGATCCAGAAAGGTCTCCTTCTCTGCAGGGAAGATTGACAAGCAGAATTACACTTTGGTTCTTTTTACATGTCTTTAAAGCAGTTGATAGGCGGACTAACAAGGTGTAACGGCAACATGTTTTATCATATATATATAATGAAAGGTGAAAACACCCTATCAGGAAGTCTCTGTAAGAGTTGATGTGTTGATTATTAAAAGAGCAGCTAAAATGCTAGTCAGTCCTATACCCACCACACACACTCCTACTTTGAATGCGTGCAGGTGTGAAGTGCCCTTGTTATCCCACCGGTTTATGCTAGAATAGAAATAACACCATGTTTAGTGGCTTCACCACTCAGTAAATGGCTTTTCAGCTTCATGGCAGTGAGGGTTCACCATGACCCAGCAGGGACGCAGCCAGGCTGCAGTGGTCCTGCTTGCTGCTGCCTGACCAGAGAGCACCAATTAGCACATCCATCCCATCCGCACCGGTGAGGGAAAGGGATGGAGGAGCAGGGTCAGTTCCTCTGCAGATTACTGAGAAGGAGAAGGCAGCACCATGTTGAAGAAATTAGCTTCAAAGGTAAAACTACTGCCACTTCTCCCTAACCCAAGAAACTCCCTTCCCAGGGTCCATCAGTCTGGGGACAAACCCTTTGCTCTGAGAAGCTCCTTAGACAGCCTGAAATGCAAACCTAAGCAGTGAAAACATTCAGCTTCAAGTAACAGTGACAAGCTGGTAATATTTAACACTGTGAGGAAAAATAAATAAATGAAAGGAGGGAACGGCTGCAGGCAAACAATTTCCCTGCCATCCCTGAGCATTTATCCTCTGCAATATAAGTTGACTCACAGGCCGGAGCTCCCTCTCAGCCTGTGCAAAGGTGTTCACTGCCTCAGGGCATGTGGACACGTGAGGCTCTCCCATACATCTCTATTCCTCACTTTCTCTGTGTCTCAAACAAGAGTACACATGTAGTTAGCAGGAACTCTTCTCTTCCTATCTCATCAGAGCTGCTAAGCAAGCCTGCTCCCCTTGCAACAGAGCAGAGAAGCAGGTAGGCTGGTGATTGACACACACGTCTTCCAAAGTCAGGAGGAAAAGAAAAAGGATGGAGTCTGCAGAATTCAATTCCACAGCATCCCACAGCTCTCCACAAGTCTTGATCAAATCACGAGGTGCCTATACCTCTGAGCAGCAGCCTGATCACCAGGGGGATTTGTTTCCTCCACTGCTGCTGCAAGGTGCAAACACATGATGTGCTTCAGACATCTTCTAGTCTCCTGCCCAATATCAATGTCTTTATATCTTTTAGCATTCCAAAATATGAGTTCTATTAAAGTCATAGTATACATTGAGACAGAAAACTGCAATCTCTTCATTAACCATTTCTTTCCTTTTAATCCAAGCAGATATAAACCAGTTCTGCATCTCCAAAAAGGAAACAAGTGGTAAACCACATTTTTCATTTTTCATAGGATACCTCTGGGAAAAAAAGTGTGCTGAGATAATAAATAGTGAAATATATATGATTGGCCAAAGTTCAAAGAGATTCTAATCAAGGAGTCATAATCACAGCAAAAATGTCGTATTTAATTTGATTGCCTTATTTTTATGCAGGGAAAATTGGTTGGAAAAACGACAAACTCAGTCACAGAATTTGATTTCCAAATGCAGCACACACACACATCGGCACAGCAAAATAATACGGGTTTTCTATTTAAGAACCTGTCTCTCTCTATACGGAAGCTGAGCACACAGTGGGCTGCTATGAATCTAAAAGAGCATTAGAACATGCAACCATCCTCTTTGCGTTAACAGCCAGCAACCATATACTAAACAGATGGGAGGTAGATGCACACTTTGAAAAGAGCATTCCTCCTGCATTTAAGAAAAAAATGTTTTGGTTAAAATTAATGATTTAACTATTTTTAACTTTTATAACCTTGTATTTAGATTGACGGGATCACTTCAGATGCTGGATAAACATTCTGTGAGAAACAGAGAATATGAGGTATCCCTTTATCAAGGGATGGCAGGAGAACGAAGCTCATTTTACACTTTCAAGGATTTTTGTGCCATGTGCTGACAATATTATATTTTAATAATTAATTGTTCATCAAAGGAAAAGATGAAGAACAGGGATGCTAAATTCAAAGTTATTCAAATTGAAAATATGAATAATGCATGACTTTTATATTAAATACACACTGTATTAAGTAGTCTACATTTCATCCAACTCTGTCTTTCATTTTTAAACATTTTGAACTACAGTATGAATAATCAACTAAGGGAAGCTTATTTAGACAGAGAAATACCTTATTTGAATGCAAACTGGTAGTATCCGACTATGATTAAATTTTGGTTATCAATTAGGGAGGGTTTTTTCCAAAGCATTTGGAAAGTCACAGTCATCTGTGAAAAAAAGTATTTCTTGAGGAAAAAGCAGCTTTGCTAACACACAGTTTATGTAGGGCAGGGTGTGCTCCATCTGATTTTTAATGACTATAAGCAATGCTTTAAGTTTTCATTAATGAATTCCAAAGATTAAAAAAATATACATAATTGGATTAAAATGACTGCTAAAATAGATGATAATCAATTGATTATGCTTTAATAACCTCACATTTTGGAAACAGACCATTCATTTGTATCGCTTCCATCTAGATGCACAGTGCAGAGTTTTAGAATTAGAGCCACAAACAGATCTTCTCATCAGGCTTAAAGAAACTTGGAATTCAAGAATCTACCTCCCATATCCTTCAAGGGAATATAGAAACAGTAAATGCCATGAAGTTATGTTCCTAAGAGCTTGCAACCTTTTTGAAAATGTGATTTTGTAACTTCAACCTTAAATCAGTTATTGTTGTTAAAACTGCAATGACAATAACTTGCAACCTAAGCAGCAGCATTCACTGAATATGGTAGAAATATTTATATACATATACGCAGATGTGTATGTATCTAATTCCCACTAAATGGGAAAGAACAAGGTTGAGAATAATATCAAACGTTTCTATACTGCTTCATGACTAGCTCCTACTTTCTATTTTCAGTGTTTGGGACAGGAATGAATTGGGCCTGGAAGGCTGGGAACAGAGGAGCAGGGTGAAGAGTTCTAGGAGGGAGAAAGTGAACAAGGCTGGGAACTACATCATCTACAAGACAGCATTTCCTGACAGGTACTGGGAAATAACTGGGAGACAAAAGCAGTAAAACACAGCAATGAAAACATGCGTTCACCTGCAAATACTGGTGAACCACTGCAATCAGTGATGCAAAACTGACCCGTGAACCACCTGAACGTTCTTACACTCAAACCAGAGCCCCACTGAGGCACCTCTTCGGCTGCTTCTTGTCCTACTCCCACCGCAGCACCTGAATGCAAACAGGCACCCAAGCAGAAAATAAATGACCAGGAGATCAGAGCCCCAGAGAACATCCCTCAGGGAAAGCAGCAATAAATGTGCTGCTGCAGTCACCACTCCCAGGCAATGCAGAAAACAGCAGCACCCAGCAGCGCCCCAAACATCTGCTAAGATGCTCCACTAACACAGCGCAGCATTTATGAGCAGTTAACAAACAGCGATACTTTGTTCACAGCACCAAGGCTTGTAGAAACATGTCCACTCTAATATTTCCAAAGGAAGAATGGGTAAGTACCACAGATTCATTGTTGACAATTAAGACAATGAATGTGACATTTAAACTACGCAGTGCTCCACAGCATGAAAGGACAATATCGCATTTTAGCTCTTACATTCACAAAAAACAATTAACAGAGCCAGCTGGTAACATACTTGACCTTCTGATACAACATTCATGTCTACCTCTTGGCCCTTCTCCCATAACAGTAATAGGAAGAGTCACAACCAGTATAGTTGTTGTTTGGACTGATAAATCTCCCCACTATTTTGCATTGCACCAAAGGCCATTATTTGTACAACCCAAAGTAAGAGCAATTGCAGGCATGCTATAAAAAGCTGACCTATTTACACTCTTTATTTGTCAAGGCATCACCACCAAATGTGAACTAATACTGGATTGTGCACAACAGTTTTCCAAGCAGAGTTAAAAATCAGATCTTAAAAGAGATACCAGAAGTGAATCTCCACCAGCTACTGCAGTTTTCACAAGCTGATATCAGCAATTATTATATTGCAAAAGCCATCAGTCGAACATTTTGAGTTCAAGGACTGACTTGCTAAAAATATACTCTGTAAAATGCTGGATAAAGATAGATCTGAATCTTAACCAAATCACTGCAGAGTAAGAGGCTTCTGGAGAGATGCAGGTAAACAGCACACAACTATATGTGATCAAAACCCTTTTAAAATCTAACAGGAACTTGGATTGGAGATCACAAGAAAATAACTATATGCCAAGTTCATTTATATCTCATGGAATACTTTGGGACTTTCATCATGCTTTTCAGTAAGAAAACAGGAACTTGGCTGCAGTGAAAACAATATCTTAAAATGAGCTTATTTCCAAAATTAACGTATGTGCAATGCCTGATAGGTGGAAACGTCACCAGGCTCCGCTTTGAATAACTGAAATCTGCAATACCAATGTGAAGAGCTTTGAAAGTCTCCCAAATTTGTTAAATAATATTACTGCCAATTCCATTTGCACAATGAGCCAAGTCATTCTAAAGCTTCTGCATTCAAACGTTCAAAAAGCAAACACACAAAAATAATAGGAGGGACACCATGTCGCACACCCACCGAGCCAGAACTCCCCAGATAAAGTTAAGCTGCACACCAGAGCCAGGGACCGGGCTCACGGCGGTGACTGGAAGGATGAGATTACAAAGAGTATATGTTATTTTAACTGAAAAGATCAGTAGATGAGTACTTGCTGTGTAAATCCAGCAGTTTCTGACAGTCCCCTGTACTCAGGGTAATTCTTGTCATTTATTGTGCAATTATTTTTCTCACTTTTATTTAGGTTTTAGAAAAACAGGCCCTCTGCTAAACAACAGGGAACTGTAAGGACACAGAATGCACAGCATGGCAAGAGGAAGGGAATGAGATAATAACACAGTCCTGCAGGGTAATTTAATCTGAGACAAGCAGTGAGTAGTATAAAAAAGGAGAAGGCAAAAAAAAAAAAAAGGCAAGGTCTCCTATGCAAAAATAAAGAGAAATTGAACATTTCGATGCCAGGTGTTGGGTCTCAGGCTTAATTTTTCTTCCTCCCCCTCCTAAAACAGCTCAGGAGGAAAAAGTTTAGCTGGCAAGAAGAGGTCTCAACTCTCTGAATAAGCCAAAAGCAATTCTGAACCTTTAATGCTTAAGCACTGCTGGTTCTAGACAGGGTTGAGACAAAATCTCACCTGAGGCAGAGGCGCACGTTGAGACAAGGACATGGAAACCGAGAAATACAGAATGGGCACCAGCGATAGGAAGAAAAAGAAACCACAACAATGAGTTTAGAGAGGAGGACCCCTGGAGCAAGCTGGACCCTGGGGGAGGTAGGGTGAAGTGAGGCAGAAGTGGCCATACGAGCACGGGCTGTTCATATCTGCTCCAGCACAACCGCATGTTCTCAGACTTCCCCACCCCTCTCTTCTCAGCAAATATCCTTAACCCACCAGCAAAGCACCCAGCTCCTTCCCCCTGCAGCTGCTTTGCTCACATTCAGCATCTACCTTAATTGTTAATAACTGCATGAATTAGGTTTTCTATGCAAGTTATTAATCCTATGGCAGCTGGTTGGTCTCAGCAGTGACCAACACTGCTTTCCACAGAGCAGACAGGTGAAGGACCAGAGATTTCCAACAGTTCCATCATTTATTCTTTTAAATCATAGAGACCCCTGCAGCTATGCACAGAGGTGCCCTATATAAAGGTGTGAACTTATCACCTCTGCTCTCATCTTCATTTCCCACTTCCCTCCTCCTTCCCTTTGATTCACAGCAACAGTGCCCTGGCCCCTTTCACACGGCCACTCTGGCTGCGAACACAAGAACCGAAAAGAAAACAAAAGAATACATTCATATCATCCCCGAGGAAACAGAAATGCTCCTCCACATTTCCTTCTCAGTTTGACACATCATGCTGCTCCCCCTTTGATGGCTTTCCTTGTTCCAAATTGGGCTGCGGCTTGCTTCGAAGTTTTACTTTGGAAGACGAAGTCCCGCAGTATCACATCTCACCCTCAGACCCTCTCCCCCGCCTTTCCTCTCCACAACCCCTGGATATTTGGTGCAGAAAGCACACAGCTTGTCAGGTGGTTAAAGTTAAAAACAAAAGCAAAAACCTGTCATGCTGGTTGTTTTCTTGTTATTTTGCCTTCTGGTGTGATAGATCCACAGGGTAACTAACACTGTCTGGATTGCTTCCTCTTTAGTGCTGATCTATTTTAACAGGTTGCTCACTGATTTTTGTCTAGGACAAGCAGAGAGATGTGCAACACATTTACTCTCTTTCCTTTTTCATTATTAAAGCAATTATCTTTCCACTGTATTTTGGTCTCCCCAGTAGCCCCTGAAACTTTGGTGCTCACCACCAACTTGCCTGAACACCACTCTCGAGGGACACCCAAGACCACACTGTGCTCCATGCTGAGCCTAAGTTATGGCATTTTAACAATACAGAGGTTTTCTTCCAAAATCCTTTTTAAACAAACAAAGGTTCCTCTCTTCCCCTCACCCCACCCCATGTTCACAAACAAGCATCAGATGCCATCAATTCACTTTGTACCTAAGCTTTTGATCTGGCTACACTTTGATTTTCAGTACTCACTTTTGACAAGGAAGGGAATAAGAGCCCCATTTTTGTGACATTAATAGAGGCTTTTCTGCTGTGGTAATTTATTTGTGCTCTGCTAATAATTTTCTGCTGATCTGTGTAGATTCTTAGTGACAAGACACAGGAGAACAGGACAGACTGTCAAAACATGGTTTCCATCACCTTGAAGGTTTTTCCAGGGGCCTGAGGTAGTGTGGGATGCTGCTCCCATTTGCCCTCATGGGTAAATGGGACTGTGCAGGGCACCCATGCTCAGGCTGGGAGAGGAAAATGCACTGGGTGGAGAAGACGGCAGCTTGTAAGAACAAGGAAAAGGCATCACTAAGAAGCTTACATACAAAACATTACTAAAAAGGGCAAGTCAAAGACAGCAGAGGTGGGGAAAAGCAATGTTTCTGGGCAACAGCTCCATCCTGCTAGATGCTCCTCTGAGATCTTGCTGAAGCATGTGGCAGACAAAAGCTTTAGTAGCCATTTTAATGCAAATCAACTGTATAAAACATAACCTGGTATTTCACATTCCTCTATTCCCACAAGGGCACAATCATTCTCTCTGAGCCCTTGGGAGCCTCCTCACCTCCTCAGCCTTTGTACAAGAGCAGAACCATCCTGCCCTGTGCTCCTCAGTATCACAAGGAAGGATGAGAAGAGAGGTGCTGAGGGCAGCGCACCCAGCTGAGCACATTACAGCAAAAACCAGGCTGAAAAGACTGATCTGCAGCACCACGACCGGCCCATGCGTAGTGCAAGGCAGCCAGGCGCTAGTGACTGTTACTTTACCTAATGACTCAACTTGAACGAAGGATGTGCACCATCCCACCAGCACCGCTGGAGACCTTTCCCATCAGCTTTCGTGATGAGAAAAGCATTTGAAGAGGAGCTCCAAAAGACCCACAGTGGTCAGAGCTGAAAGATACCAGCAAGTTGGCATCACAGAACCCCTATCACTCCTACCCACAGCCCATATCCCTTCTCCAAAGAGGGCTGCACGCTCCCAGCTGTCAGTCCCTGTCGAGCTCCACGGCAGACGCACGCTTGCCGTGCGCTTTGCGGCAGGGAAAGCAGGAGTGAGAATAACAGGCACCTCGCCGCCAGGAGGTGTGACAAATCCTTGGCAGAGCACAAACCCAAAAGCAGCCTTAAAGTCAGCAACAGGCATCTGACAGCTCTGAAAAGAGCCTCCTCGGTGTTCCCGTGTCTTTACAATGCTCTGCCTGGGCAGCTGAGGGAGGTGGGGAGCATTGATGTGCTGGGAACACACTGTTTGGCAGGTAGATCCAGGGCAAACCCAAGTGCATTATCCTTGATCCAAGCATTGTTAGGTATTTGGTACATCGCTGCTTTTCCTTCCAGCTAAGCGACTTTATATGGTTGCTCATGTAAAATTAAGCTTAATGCGGCATTAAGATTCCACAAAATTATGCCTGGAGATGAGGAAACAAAGTGAACTCCGAGTAGCAACTAAGCCTGTATTGATTTTTAGCTGCGTTTCTCTATCATTGTTACTAAGCTGGTGACACTGTGAAGGGCACAATTATTTATGTTTCATCAAATTAGTAAGTAATTCAAATCCCTGACAAAATCTCAAGCAAAAATTGCTTTCACTTCCACAGAAAGTCCTTCTGACACTGGAATTGTTCACTTACCCTTGGAAGGGCACTGTAAGAAAACAAGGACTTCACAGGAAAAATGAAAAGCTATGCAAGAGAAATTCAAAACCAGCTCACCACCCATTAGTACCATCCCTATAGCTAACTGAGGGTCACTGGATATGTCACCATTATGGGGACAGGCCAGCATGGGTGCTCTGTATGGCATGGTGCAGACTGGAGTTCCCATATAGGACTGGGCCATCTAGCAGTACCACAAGGCAAATGAAATGAGGAGGATGATGAGTGCCTGTGTGAGTAACTTCCTCTTTGCAACTGAATGATTGTGAGGAAGAAGTGACTGTCCAGCACAGCTCAAGGAGGATGCTCTGCTGTTTGGAGGGAGAGGGTTACAGAAACCCAAAGAAGCCTTAAATGAGTAAAGTGAGGTCACACCTTACATAAGGTGTGTTGAGATGAGGCACATGGGAGGAGTGAAGCTGAGTGGTTGGTGATCCCTTCAGGCAACAGAGGATATAAGAGAACAGTCTAACTTAATACCAAGGTAGTTATCTCAATGTTCATACGTATTCTTGATTTCTGCATTACAGATGTGTGCCTCTGTATTCTGATGACCACCAAAAACCAACACGAGCAAGGAAATGTTATAAAATGCAAAGAAACTTAAGGTTTCAATTTTGCCTTTCTCTAGGTCCTTTTGTTGGATCCCTGCTTGATCCAGCCACTCTATCCAAAAACCACAACAGTTTTCCACTGCATTTCAGCCAAAAAGTCCATGTTGCTTTAGGGTCCCAGTCAAACGCAGCCAAATGGAAGGCAGGAAGCACCTTTTCAGATAAATTCATAAAATTCTGCTTATGTAAGATATAAGCTTATTACATCAAGAAAAGAAATGACAGCATCTGGAATAAAAGCTCACATCTTTACTATTACTCTATATAATAATATTGAAAGAGAGATATGAGATGAGAATCCTTCACTGATGCATTCCGTCAATATTTAAGTTAAAGAGAACAATTTCTTTGAACAACAACTTTGTAGGAGGAAATTCCCTTACTCCAACCACCAAAAGAACGTTAGAAGCGGCCTTTAATCAGGGCCTTTGAAACAGGAAGGAAAGCAAGATTTTCCTCTTTTTCTTCCTTAATGTTTTGAAAAGGAAACAAGCTATTGAAATATATCAAGCGATTTCCTTTACTTGAAACACTAGCAGCCTTCTGTGCACTGCGAGCCAAAAAAAAATAAACGCCTTTTATCCACCCAGATTTTGCTATGGGTAGGCAGCACCAAGACAGACTAATCATGATGTGGTCAGGGAAGCACAACCTTGGGACTGTGACACATCCTACCCAAATAAGTATTTTTGACAATGGAATAATACTCTTCAGAGACACTGGTGTGATTATCCACTTGTGGCTATTTTGGCTGCAGCAGCAAGGAGCAAGAGAAGGCGCAGGGAGGTGGCTAAAACACTGCTGCATTTGCAGGAGGTAAAGAGTCTTGAAGTACAAGGCAGGTAGAAAACAAGCTAAAAGAGATCCTGGTCCAGTTAAATGGCTGCTTGATCTCAGTGTCAAACTGTGCAGCCACGGAAAAAACCTTGCAGACCAGCTCATCCTCTCTCTACTTTTGCTAGCCTGCTTTGTTACTCAGTGGGAACTAGATACTGACATCTATTGGCTGGGAGTACCTAGCAGTATTCCAGCAGCTGCCTTTTGAATGAGATATTAAAACTTTACAAATCATTATATTAAAATCTGACAAGAGCACTTTGGGAACTGGAGCATCTTGATGCCATTGCTAATGATGTGTTACCCGTGGTAAGGTTTCAAGAAAATTCCCAAGTAAAAACTGGTTCTAAAAGTATAAAATACATTAATATTTATTTCAGTACCTTCTATGAGTTCAAGGTAATAGGTTTATATTCATCAGAACAGCCGAATGATCGTATTTATGTCAGCATGAGAAAGATGTTCATCTGCTGCACAGTTTAATTAATTTTCATAGATAGTTAATTTTCTGTTTCATTATCAGTTCCCTAAATTTGAAAGACAAATAATTTATAAACAAATAGAAACTTCAGAGAGGAGTATTTTTAGAGCAAGGAGAAGATAAATAGCAGGAGTGAAGCATCAACACTGCCTTCGAAGTACTAATATGAATGATATATTGCAGTAGAGTTTGATTGATAACTTACGCATTCCCGAGCACTGACTGAAAAGAAACAAATTGCTTACTGTTAACCCCAAACCATTTTCAGGTAACAAATGACTCTGATCTTTACCAATCAAATAATAGCTGTGATGCCCTTAAATATCAGTGAATGAGGAATGTGCAGGCTCACCGTGTCCTTCCGGGAGTGACCTGATCCCTTAAGGACAATATTCCTGCCCTTCTCCCCTTCCCAGCAAGAAGAAAGTTTAAGTAGCTACTTACCATGATGTACGACGCCCTTCAACCCATGGATAATGGGATCCAGCGCTGGATTGTCCCTCTGACTGACCTATGAGCACAGGATACAGGATTGGTTACATCTATCCTGGCATCAGGGAAAACAGTCTCAGTTTAATCTTCTAAAGAGTTAAAAAAAGAGATGTTATCTAACAAGCTGCTTAGTTCTCACATTTACAGTGGCTCTTCAACAAATGCCAAAGCTTCATGCCACAGTAAAATAAAGAAGGTTAAATCAAGTGTCCTCTAAATTCATTAAAACATTAGCCATACTATCAGCCCAGCAAAAAGCCGCCCCTAAAACCAGAGTTGACTTTTCTCTACTTCTGCTTTCATAGAGGAAAACTGCTGTGATAAACAGAATTTATCTCAGATCAGTTCACCCCTTACTGACAGAGGAATAAATCTCCTGTTGCCGGTGGAATCGGTGAAGCTGGATCCCTCTCAGCCGTAATGGAGCTGGGCCTTGGCATCTCTTCACTATTCAGATTTTTGCATTTATTTAATGTAGTGTCACTTGGACAAGGGAGAGAGAAAAAACCTTTGTGAGAGGATCTAGAAGAAATCTCTGATTTTTGACAATGCAATTGCCTGCACCGCCAGACCAAAGCCTGGTATCTTGCACTATTTCTTCTATCACCCAGCAATCATCTGTAACCTCTGCAACAGTGAAACCTAGCACCAGAGAGAGGAGGGGAAGGCAGGAGGAAGGATTAAACCTGTTGAAGTCCACAACTCACAAATTAAACCTATCACTTCAGCACTTGCAACACAGCCAAGGAATTTACAACCAATAATGCAATTTTTTAAACCGTTTGCTTCTTTAGAGCTATTGAAGGGAGATAACTCCCAATTCCTGTGACCATGTTCCATTTTTAACACACTTCTCAATTTACTTTTAGGAAATAAATACTGGTTTGGTCCTCATTCATGGGGCACATCTTTCTTACTTTTTTGACCCTGGTCAGCATCAGAAGCCTGAGCAGTGTTGATCATTTTTGGACAGACTGCTCTCAGTGGGCACACACATCAAAAGCAACAGAGCTCCTCTGGACTTTGCTGCCTGCCCAGGATCATAATGTCATGAGGAAAACCAGACCGGGATTCCATTGTGAGCACATATTAACATATGGGGAACAGAATGCAGACAAAAGAAAATAGCCCTGACAGGGGACCTTGTGCCCCACAGGGAACACACTTTGGCACAAAGTGCAGGACCAGCTTCGAGGGCACTCTTACGAAGGGGACATCACTGACAACAGCACATCTGAAAATGTTTTATTGTAAAAACCATCCAAAATTTTAATGGTGTGAGGAGAACACTGGAAGCCACTGCCCAAGTTTCACAAGCACAAGCATGTTTCTTCTCATCCTTTCTCCCCATGACTAATTAGGAATCTTAGAAACCTCATTATGTTCTTAGCCAACTGCGCTGAAAAAACCCACAACAAACCACCTTTCTTTTCTCTATTTGGCCTTTGAAGTACTCTGCTGTGTTCAGGACACGTTTTCGTGCTCTTGTCTAGAGACAAAACGGTTGTGTTCAGTTTGGTGTTTTAAAGGGAAATTGAAGATCCCTTTCTCATCGCAGTACTCCAGAAGTTCCAACAATCAGGTAGGGCAAGATACACAATAAAATTATGAAAGTAGCAACAGCAGCTTTGATATATACACAGCTTAGATGTTACTGACAATAATATTATGGGCCCTGAAGGCTGTAAACTCTTTGAAGCATGAACTTTTATACGGCCAAAGGGGAGGCTCTGTACGTTTTGGATGCTGTATAAATAATAATCACAGTACACTGGACCCAATGACCCACTTTGTAGGTTCTGTCTGGCTTCTGGCAAATGAACAGTAAACACTAAAAATGCAGAGCTGTTGCAAGACATGTTCCTACATCTTTCCCATTTATTCAGGTTTCTCCAAGCCATGGCTGCCACTTAAAAACCAAAGAATCATTAAAAAAAAAAACCACAATTTAATACAAGACTTTAAAAAAACCTTGCATTGGGCTTGAAAAATGTTTTACTTTTTGTTGCTTAAGCGTAAGTAGGAAAGAGTTTGCTTTGTTTCTATTTCTGGTGACAGCTGCAATCGGTTTGAAGAAAGCAAATAGATGGAAAGAATCCTAAAGGTTAAAACTCTTCCTTTTGGGATTTTCTGTCAAAGTAGATCAATCCTTAATCTTAGTCTTGTCAGTGCCCCTTTAATCTGGCGAGGTGCTGTGTGCCTCAGTAGATCCTGCTATGCAACCTATTTGATAGTATATTCTGCAAATGTGCTATGCTCTTCAACAGCATGAAATCAACAGTTGTGTTATTTCTCTGAGACCTGGCAAGTAAATGCTCCATGGACTTGTAATCATGTTTTCTCTGAGGGTATGGGGAGTGGAATCTCGTGTTTCTTTAAAAATCACATGCAAACTAGTACCACTTGTGGAGATGGCAATTCAGACCTGTATGGGATATTCTCTTATTTTCCTTCGAGATGCTTCTCCCCTTTTCCCCAGCTACTCACACACTGCTCTCCTGCACTCCTCTACAACTGTTTCAGGATCTTGGCAAGACCATTAGAAATTTCCTGAAACTTTTCTCATTCTGTGGAATGGTTCAAGCTTCAGAGCAAACCTTTTCTTACAGCTTTTTTGCTTCAAGTTCTTCAAAGCCCCAAACCACCTTGAATTTTCTTCCTTTTATTTCTTTTTTTTTTTTTTTTTCCCACTGCTCTGTATCATTTTTCTGCCTGTGTTCATAGAGAAACAGAGGTTTAGAGAAACCCAAAATGCCAAGTTCTATCCCTACTGCTGTATGCCTCTGGTTTAACTGGCCTGGAGCTGGTTGAGATCAGAGGTTCACCCATACAAGAATCCTGCCTCTGACAACAGCTGATACTTAAAAGAAGGGGGGAAAAATACGCTGAAGGAAAAAGGGACAAAAATATCTACAATAAGAAGCATCCTTCTGACCTCCTTTATGATTCCATGTCATGAAGCTTGAGCTTGTAACCTACAAACTGTTTTCATCTTCCTCTGTTATATAACATATATTAGAGCAAAGTATTTTTTATTATCTTATGAATATATCCCTCAGGAAAATAAGAAAGAATTCTTCAGATTGACTTTACAAGCCACATTTCTCAAGGTGCCTTGGCTGCAGGGTTAGAGAAGGACCACACATCTGTAACTGGGTCTCAGCGCCTGGGCTTCACCCAACACACAAAGCTGCGGAAAGCTTTTCTTTTCCTGTGAGCTACAAGCAATGACTTTCCCTCTCCTTCAAGAGGCCAACACAGAAGAAACACCACGAATGAGAACTTCCCAAGCACAGGAATTTCATGCACAAACACAAATCTGCTATGCTGCAAGTCATGACCGTGCTGCATAGCAAATCTGAATAGACAGATGGAAAACCATCCTGAAATTGCCCTAAAATACCCACAGTACCACTATGACAAATGTTTCCTGAACAACACGCTTTTGCTAAAGACCAACACTCTATAGGCTTGCAGTAAACAGGATAAATAATGCTTGCGTGCATCATTTATAATTGGAAAATGCCTGTAATCCTCTTCAGCAGGAATAAATAGGTAACTATCACATCAAGCACAAGGGAAAAATAAACAGAGATACCATTAAGCAGTTACCTGTGCTAACAGAGCACTCACCATAGGGTAAATATAGGAGGAACATGTCATGAGGAAGCAAAATCTCTTTGTTTAGCATACCCTTTGGGTGACTTCAGTACCCGGTGCACCTGCTGTTCCAAGTAGAATGAATGGCTTGATGTTAATGCAGTGAACAAAACAAGTGTTTAAATATAGGAAAAGGTAATGCCCGAGTGACTCCATCCTGCACTCATAAACTAGAGATGTTCTTCAGTTGAAGTCATGGTGGAAATCATTACCCCAGACAGCTTGCATTTACTTACAGCTACCACATCTAATGTGGGGACTGAGAGATGATTCATTCCTCGGTGAACAGGGCTGATCAGTCATGAACTCTATTGACAACAGTGTTAACACCTTTCAGCAGCACAGCCTGTTGTCACCTTGCTTTAAAGTGCTATTCCTACAGCTTACCCTTAGTGTCGACAGGGCAGGTGGCAGGCCAAGCACCGTATCAGGATAATGTTATTAACACTTCAAGAAGGAAAGTTCCAGCAAAGGAGCAGAGCAGAAGTGCGAGAAGAGGACAGGCAGCACCACAGCTGACCGTGGGCACCAAGGTACTACCCTATAGAAAGTCCCTATGTTACAGCAGTACTAAGTTTAGCATATCCTGATGAGTTAAAAACCAGTTCTCATTATCTATCATTCATTGTATCAAGCAGCTGAAGCTCTCTGTTAAGCTGATTATTTTATAGGCCAAACTCAGAACCTCCTCAAGCCTCTTATTTTACAAAATCAGCAGACCTGTAAAGCGTTAAAATTTATGCCACATGCTATAGAATTTAAACCATATGGTAGAGTCATATGAGTAATCCATGACCTGTCTTTCTGCTGGAAACAGCTCTATAAAGCAGAAAAACACCAGAAGTCTCAGGCAAAAATTTTGAGCTTTCAATGCTTATTTTAGGAACAGAAACAAATAAAACCAGGGGAAGCCCCAAATACACACTGAGGCAGTTAGAGAAGCCACACAGCAACACCAGATCTTATCTCCAAGACCCCTGCCCAAAGGGTCAGACTCCCCCCCATTTCCCATGGCTCTGGGCAGCCTCTCCAAAAGCCAAGTTGTCCTCCCACCAAGCAACACGAGAAGGGCTGGGGAAAGCACCACAAAACTCCCTAACAATCGCTGGTAGTAGTGACCCTGTGAAAAGCCGGTGAATACTAATAGCTTGAACAGCTCAGGAGTAAAGAATACACTTTTCTTTTTAAAACGTGAAAGGGATCTGTTGCATTCAACAAAAGGTTGTGTGGAAAAACAAGCAGAAGAAACCCCAACTACTTGGGGTGACATGAAATACAGATTTCTCTCTCATTTCCAGCTTAAAAAAAATACGGCATTTAGACTTATTAAACTGTCATAAATTTGCAGCAACTGCTTTCAAGCTCATTAAACAGGCTCACAGACAGTACCGCAAAGCATCTCCAAACAAAGCAGAATGCCATAGTCGGTGATATTGAAAGGCAAAATGACACACATTTTGTGCAAGTCAGAGGAAAATGAATGGCAACAATTTTGTGACACAGTACCTGAGCCTTTCCCCTCCAAACAGTGCTATGATTTACTTTTCTCTCCCACTGCAACATCTGGCCCTTGACTTGGGAACTAAATCTTCTATCTATCAAGCCTTACCCATCTGCTAAGTAAAATGGCCAAGACAATCTGCATGCCTTGAATCTGATATAGCCAGCTGCTCCCAGAGTGCTGGGGCATTAACATCCAGAGACCATCCTCTTGTGCTGTAAAGGATGGTGTCTGCCAAGGATGAACGACTACATACTTAACCGTAGCAGCTGAAGCCAGTGACAATGGCTGACACAGAGAGGTGCCAATGTGTCAAATTCTACCTTCAATCACAGCGGTGAAAGTCAAAGGTAATATTCCCCTGACCACGCGCCTTCAGCTCCCATTCAGCCTGCGGTTAAGATCTAAAGCTCACCAGCCACGTTCCCAAATCTCCAAACGCTCTGTACAAACAACTAAGAAGAAAAAGAAAACTGTTATAAATTAACTAGGTTGCAGAGATTAAATTGTCCTATAGGGTTTCAGGACAATCAACACGGTTAAACAATTTCTTCTCTTATCAGTGTTGGGCAGGTGCCAGTCCTCAATCCCTACGGGAAGAACCTGATTTTCACTGTTTTAGAGCAGGAATGAGAAGAATCCCATTAATGTGAACATTATGCCACACAATATGTATTTTAACATTACAGCAACAGATTTCAAAGAATCCAAGATAAGCACAGTCCAAAAAACCATACTTCTCTCAGCAAAGGGAAAGTACTTGGCACATTTCTTGTGAAACTCTTCAAATTCATGTATTTGGGGCCAAATTATTTTAGAGCTATCTAAAAGCTTGGGTAGGTCCTACTCCTAACCCTTGCAAAAAATGATGCTTTAACCCTGCATTGGTCTGCAGCATTGAGAAAGGATACACATCCTGGCTTTGTGGTATGCACCCTTCAGCTTTACACAAAGTCCATTGTCTCAGCAATCTCTCTTCTCCCTTTTGAAGTCCACACTGCAAAAGCTGGTTGTGGATAAATATTTCTTAAATGTTTCTGAACAAAAGGAAGTGAAAGATTTCAGCCAGATCTGGAACGTGGATGAACAGATATGAAAAGTTTACATAAGCTTTGCTTTGAAATACAGTAAAATATATTTATTTGTACCTTTTCAGGAAAACACCAGCTAAAACCACAGCACGCTGAGCTATCTGTGAAGGCAAAAAAAATGCCTACAGAGCTCCTAACACAGTGATAAGCTAGGTTTGGTGCTCTTAAGTTTTTCATCTTTACAAGCACTAAATGATCCAAGAATGATATATGCTGCTCCTCCACAGATGATATTTTCTTCCATCTCCCCCATATATGCTATAATTGCACATCTCTCTTATGAATTGATGCAAAAGGACAAATCTGGCCAAGAGCCTGCAGCCTGACAGGGGTAAGCTGGGAGACAGAAAGCATTTGCTGTGTAATGAATGGACTGCCCAAAGTAAGTATCCTGCAGAATATGTTTATAAGGGAAAACAAGAAATGGCAACAGCCCCCTTAACACTTCAAGTTGCTGCTCATGTGTAAGATCAGGGAGAATAACAGGTACTTGGGCAAGATGTGACTCTGAATCTTATGCTGGCACATGTGCTATTTCACACGGATACAGCCACGACCTTTGATTTTTCTAACAATGCTCATTAGAGCTGAGCTTGCCTTTGCCTACGGCAACTGGTTTCAGGTTCAGTGATTTGAAGGCAAATTCTGTTGAGTTAAATCCTGGATTTGGTCTTCAAGTGTTAATAATCCTGCTATGAATAAAAATACACTGAAGTCACAGAGGTGCATTACACTGGCGGCGGAGGTGTTTCTACATGTCTCATTCACTATGGTGTTTGAAGAGAGGGGAAAAAAGAAGATAATGAGTCTTCCCATTATTATTTTAAATAGAGTAATGGGTGTGCATTGATCCTTCTAGCTAATTCCACTTTGAATAATACATCATTCTGACTGAAAGCTTGCAGTGATGTATTAACTTCATACTTCATCACAACTTTGGAGGGTATCTACAGTGAGATATTAACTAGCAGTGCCAAACAGGAAGCTGCTCTTTTTCCTTTTTTTTTTCTTTTTCAGGTCCAAAATGGTTTTAAAAGCTATTGAGCTGACTTTGGGATCAGGTGTCCTGGCTGTCCCGCAACTTTGGTGTAGTGCAATGCAGCTGCATGCAATCACAGCTCTTCTCAGCCTTAACTCACCCTCTCTGTCGTTTTGTACCTGCTGCTTCTAGACCCAGGTTAATTACAGACAACCTGGGACAAGGACGGGACAAGCTTGGTTATAGATCAGAAACTGCCACATTCACTATGTCCAGTAGGGATGCTTGAAAATGCAAGCACAGTCACTCTTACACCAAAGGTTGGCTGAAATATTAGTGCCATAAAAAGAGCAAAGGGACAGCATGGGCTACCTCAGAATGTGTAACAGAATTTGCACTAGAGAGACTGCCTCAAAGAAACCACAAGCATGAAGCTCAGGTAGAATTAAGTACTGCTCAGTAACTCAGCTCAGAGTATGCTGTGTTTGTGCACATTGAGCTTATTTGTTAGCAGATAGAAACATTGATCCTGTATTGTAGATATGCTGGCAGCTGAGGAATCAGCTCCTCGGGCTGAGGAAGACTTTGCAGCCCCCCCTCTGCAGCATTACCTCCATTCACTTTAAGATTTGCAACCTCCATGATAGTAAGAATCAGCCGGCAATGTATTTTCCTTTCTTCTTGTAAGCCACTTATTTGCCCAGACTTTGACTCACTCCATTGATAAGGTAGGCATTAATTTCCCCAAAGCATCCTTGCACTTCAAAAGCATGATAGAGCCAATTCACTGCAAGTGAACAGCACATTCAATTAACAAATTATTGAAAGATCTTAATATGCATATATCTGAGGCAAAATGAAAGATAGCTGCAGCCCAAAAGCACAATCTCATTAGTAGCAGGAGAATGTCTAAGATAGAAAGCCCTGTAAAAGACAAGAGAATGCGACTGCAACACAGAGGAGAGACAGCTTCAGGGGCAGATTCTCAAAGCTGGGAAAGCTTGATTGATAGACTTTACCATCTGCAGCTGCGCAAAAGGCTGGAGTAGCTGCAAGTTTATTTAAAGCAATTTTGGTGCACTGAGCCTACTTGTTCTCCTTTGAGGAAATAATATGATTTCTTCATAGAGCATGTAAGTCTACTTATTTAAACAGCAGTGTGCAAGATCTCTCAATCCTACCAGCAGTTCAGCTGGAAAAATGACACACCAGGGGGTAACATTTTATCAGGATGGAGGCTATTTTATAAAAACTGCCATCAGTTATAAACTGTTCTCACCATTTCAGTTTAAGGAAAAAAAAAAAAGCCCAGAGAAAAGGAATTGGGTTTCTGTTAGAGTTCCCACAATCTGCTCAATTTACGGGAGTTTTTAGGTAAAAATAACCATTTTGACCTACGTACGGAGGAAAACGAAATGGTGCAATGAAAAAAAATGATAGCGAGCACTGCAGCCAGATCATCCTCCAGCACCCACTCTTTGACATACAGCTTTGCACGTCTGGAGAGGCTAAACTCAAAACTGTGAAAGCAAGGATGGCAGTTAGCTTTCCTTTTCGCCTGCTCCTGGCTTGAATTTGGTACAGACGTGTGCAACTGAGGAAACAGGATCTTCAGCTTTTTCTTTTGCCTTTTTTTAAATAAAACAATTAATTTTGGTGGCAAAACAAACAACAAAAAAAGTGCTGGGCAAAGCGCAAAGGGTGGAAGGGAACGGCTCAGATGGGCATCTGGAACCCATTCTTCTGCAGGGGGGTTTAATTTAATTGCCCCAGCTAAGCTCACCTAGGATGCAGCGGAGATTTCCAGCCTTTTCCCTCTCTTCCAGCCAACACAAAGGATTTTGGTGAGACAGGTCACAACAATCACCCCTTTAAAACTAAGAAAAAGAGTCTTTCAGCTTTCCAACATCTTTCTTTCATTCTACATGAAAAGTCCCAGCCTTGCCCTCAGCTCACTTCCCAACAGCAGCGGCTCCCTCCAGCCCGCCGGTACCGGATGACTCAAGCGGCATCTATGAGTCACAGACACAAAGGATGCAGAAATGTCAATTAAGTTACACAGCCACTTCCCCAATGACAACCACACCTCAGTTCACAATTAAATTACAAATCCAGTGAAAACAAACTGGTTTAGGGCAGATTTTGTTTTAATCTCCTGCTCTGAAACATCAAGATCCAACACAGTTTTCTTGCCATTCCGTCTACCTCATTTTTAAGGCGTGAACTGACCTATTCAAATTGCTGCTGGAATTACCGCTACAGCAAATTCCCCATGTCTAATGGAGCAGCCATGGGAAGGAAGGACTCTCAGGCGTCTTTGCAGTACAAGAACCCAGTGGTGTATCATTAATAGCTTTCTGGCACAAGAGGACAAGTCTGTCAACTATGATACATCTTCGTATTTATCTTTCAAGCATGTTCTTCCATTTTTACTTCTCATCTCTAAATTTCCAGTGTCATTTAAGTTCTTGCAGATGTCTGCAGCTTTGCAAAATGCTATGAACTTGCACAGTTCAGTGCTCACGGTACCTAAGGCAGAAAGCACCGGCTAATCCTCAGAGTTTCCTCACTTCTGCCTCTGCTCTCATTTCTGAGCTGCCTTCCTCTTCCATCACTCACCCGCCACATCCTCCTCATTCTCTCTTCCCACCCAAGGAGCTGTTTCTGTCTCCTCCACATTACAGCATACTGTCTTCCCAAACCGTGCCACATACACCATTGTGCACCTTTGCATGATGCTGCCACCTCCTCCTCTCTACCCACTGCCTCCTGCCCCACCAAGGAAGTCCCTGTGCCCTTCTAACCTGAACTGGACATCTTTCATGGAGAAAGGAAAAAGAAGTAGCCTTGGCTACTGAGGGTGGCAAGTAGGCTCATCCAGGGGAAGCTTGGATGCCAGCACATAGGCTACCATGGATGCCATAGCTACTGGGCATTTTAGCATGAGGTGTCCCTGCCCATGGCAGGGGAGCTGGAACTGGATGATCTTAAGGTCCTTTCCAACCCAAACCATTCTATGATTCTATGACGTGCAGATGCTCTAAGAGCTGCATCCTTGACCCAGAGAGGATACGAGCAGGAGGGCAGTCACAGCAGTAAAGAAGCAGCTGAGGCAGTCCTCATCTCAATCTCCTTCAAGCCATGGAATTGAGAGTGGCAGGATGTGGCCTGCAATTCTCTTCTCAGCTGCTTCTAACCTACTCAAGTTCCTGCAACCACGAAAGTACAGCTCAAAACCACCCTAGTTCACCTGGTGTAACACTACATACAAGAGTGAGGCTCATATGTCAAGCTGTTTATTTTTCACTTGGTAAGAATGACCCAACAACTCAGTTCCTCACAAAAACATTTCAACAAGTATCATGGCTTGTGTTTAGAGGAAATGGGGAAATTATTGTGCAGGAAAAAAGCTCTTAGAACACAAGTGCATTAAAAGCCTGGGAAACATTCAGTTTGTGGCAGCAGTTTCTTCCTCTTGAAATACAAAGAAATACAAAAAACTAACATGACATGTATGCTTGTTTCAAGATGTTCTACATTTCAGCAGTGGCAAAGTGAATGCTATTCAATCACTGTGTGTAGCTGATAGTCTTAAAGCCACAGAACTCCTCAGGATGCTCTAGCTTTCATGCCTCTGCTCCACAGGCTTCTTAGAGCTTTTTGGTGCTCCTGCGGAGCATGCCCCATCTATGAAGGGGGTTTTCAAGCTCTGTCTCTGGTCAGGAAGCCCTCCTCCTACACGGGATATAACTTCAAAACCGACAGAATCTAAAAATCTCAGTGAAGGCACAAGAGAAGAAATAAAATGCAACTGAACACGATTTTAAACAAAACTTAAAACATCGTTAGAACAAAAAGTGCTCTTTGAACAAGTCTAGTCTGACCCAGAGCAGTGAAGATGCTTCCTGCAGGTGGGTATACACAGGAATGCTCTCAGGAAGTATCTCCCACCTCCTTTCCTCTCTCACACACTCTCAATGTGTTTGCCAGAGAACCTGCCTATTAATTTGAGGTATTTGCTTCCTTCTTTTTTACTTCTTTTCACACCCCAGTGCTTTAAATCCCGGGTGTCCACAGATCATGTAGCTGGTTGTGATCCTATCACCAATGCTGTAGCCAGTCAGCTGGACCACCAAGGTTCCTAGCACATACTTTGCCAATACCCCAGTTTTGGTACCCACCTGTAGAAGAGTTTTTTTCTCTTTCTTAGAAAAGTTTCTTATCCCAAAACCTGAGAGGCTGCGATAGTCCTTTGATGTCACCACCTTCATACAACCACCTGTGACTGACACTACAACCTGCATTAGGTTTTTCCATGCCAAAAGCTTGAGCTGGTATGGAGCAAGCTAAAAAGCCAATGCTCTGTAAGGGCAGTCCTCAGAGGGCTGGCACAGAGGGACATATTCACTGCCAGGTTGCACAGGCAATTCTCCCCAAAATGCCTGAGAGCCAGCACTGTCTGAATTCCAACCCAGCTGTACCATGCACATGAGGAGCACCGCACTGATGGCTGCTGTGAGGATGAGATGTTTTCCAGAGCTCAAAAGCTTGATGACATAGCAGCCCATGTTCTCTGCAGACTGGTCACTGACCCCATGACACTGGTAGGACACACCAGCATTTGTAGCTCTGTCTGCACTCAGATTTAAGAAGGGCAGGAAACATTTTAATATATGGCATAAGAAAGACATAAAAAACCCTTCTATTTTTAGAGGTAAGACACTACTTACATGCCTCAGATGAAATGTCAGCAGTAATGAAGGAATAAAGAGGGTACTTCCTAAAAGGCAGGTAGGCATAGGTTGGACACTTGCAACATAAATGCAGCATTAAAAAATATTGCTTCTGACACAAGAACAGCTGACAGAGATAATCTCCATAGCTAAGCATGAATTTATATAGCCTTTCAGCAGCTCTATTAGACAGGTGTGGCAGCACGCACACATCAAGGTTCTCTCAACCCAAGTGCCCATACGGCCCTACAGCACACCGAGGTGGTGCCACCAGCCCAGGCATCACCCCCTCTCCCACCACCGTCTGCCCACAGAGTGGTATCAGTATCCACCTGAGCAGCAGTGCAGAGCAGATCTAGGTAATGAGGGAATTCTGAGTCAAAAATGATGGGTGTTTCCATCCACAACACAAGGACCACCAAACAGTTCTATGCAGAAGGGTTTAAAAGCCAGCTTTACTTCTTGGCCTTTAATTCCCTGCCCAACTTATGAGAAGAGACAAGTCTAGCCATAAGGCGGGGTGGGCCGTGTGTGATTAGAGAAAGTAAGCTTATTAGCTGAAAGATGATAAATCTCTGTAGATAGCTGGAATAGCAGAAGGCAACAGTTTGCTTAGCCATATCACTGGTAATGAGTTGGCAAGAGGAGAGCATTCCAAAACATTAACCTAAAGCTTAATTTGACTGGTATGCACTTGGGGAGAGTACTTAACAAAACCGGTTCACCCAAGATGAGGAACTATCTGTCTGCTTATGCCTTCCACAAAATGCAGCAGGATATAAAAGCCTGTGTTTTTAGCAGTTGAGAATACAAACTGCAGGGGAAAAAAAAAAACCCTGCCTTTGAGAAGTGATTGATGTAGTCTAATCATGTTTCACACAAGAGCATTTCAAATTATGTTGGATGTTTTTATAGGATCTAGACATGATAAAGAAGGTTTGCAAGGTGGGAAGGTAGGCAGGGGGAGGAAGGAGTAAGAAAATAGCTTTATGTTGACTGCTTCTAATACACAGGCATGTGCATAATGCCATACAAACCACAGATAAATTAATAATAAGAAATAATCACTAGCTTAACAGTTTGGGTTATGAAGCTTTGCTTTCTAATCAATGCTCACTCATATAGCTGTCTTAAATATTGACCTGGTAGAATGATCCTGAGAGAAAGTTAATATCAAAAGAGGTGATTTAATTCAATCATCCTGATTCCTGCATAGCATGATCCTATTTCTTCAACATGTCAGAAAGCAGTAACTTAAGTGAAGCTTACAGATCAGCTAATATATTTACGGCCTTAAAATGCAACACACTAAAAAATACACTGAGATCCGAAGTTAATCTCTTTTAGCAATATTCTTGCAGCAAGTAAAGATGAATTTTATGCTGAAAAAGAAATCCATTTTATCATGAGCAAGACTGAGCTTTCTAATAACCAAGCTACTTTCTAATGTGGTACATCATTTTACTTTAGTCATAAAGACCAGTTTGCCAAATCTCCAGTTAGGCTTCATTTGATACAGTACAGATGTTGCAAACCCAATACCTCCTTTCAGAAAGTCTATTTACTCTTGATAATTACTACATTAGGATGCATTTTTGATGCGCGGAAATGGCACGGTTACAATCAGCACCTAAATACTTTTCTGATGGTATCAGCCAGGCAGCTCTTCCTTCGCTTTTCCATACTCCCAGAGCTGGGAAACACCGCAAGCTCATAGGAAAAATCCTGCTCCATCTTGCAAGCCTCTGAAAACTCACTGCTCAGAGGTGCTGTGAACAGATTTAAGCAATCTTTGTCTAACAGGTATTTCAATTTTCTCCATAGAATAAGATGGTGATTGGCATTCTTAGCTCATCTCTATCTCCAGTAAAGCTTAATGTGCATAAAAGCGCATCCCAGATTCTTTGTTGGTTTTGTTCTGGGAACCCTGCTTCTAGCGCATGTGAACATAAAACAAAGGGAGGTTTAATATCACTCAAACTGGGACCATTTAGCTCATTTCAGACCCATCACCTCAGTAGGATTAGTGAGCTTCTCAGTTAATCTCAGATGTAGAACATACATCTGAAAGCTACTAAAATCATGCTGTAAAAGGGTTCCCAAGTTTACACACCTGTATCCCCACCCTAATAACTTTAAGATTCCTGATTTAGATTCACAGGAGGTAAAACATCAGATACAGGGATTGCTCTGGGCAAGCCGCCATCTCGGCTGCAGAATAATTTGGGGGGTAATATGCCATCAGCATTATCAGTTAAGCCATCAGCCATACATACAAATATCTGCCTCTGCGCAAACACATAAAGAAAGGGTCCAGACTAGACTCTGATCTACTTCCATTGCCTTTCTTTGACCTCTGGAAAGAAAACCACCAGTTTGGAAAACCCTGGATAATCATCTCTCCCATTATCCTGCAGCACAGAAACTCCAGATGAGAAAAACCAGAAACAACTCGACCCTCTGTCAGTAACCTGTAACACTGGATTTACAGTGATTTAGGGCAGATCATAATTAAATTACTGAGGGATACCTTCCTGCATGCTCGCTCTGCATCATGCGTAATGTTTGGGAATTTGACAAGAAACCACATGCGTATCACTGATAATTACTGGGGCGGTGCTTCCATGGACACACCAACCTCACACAAATCCGTGCTGTCCACAGTAGGGCTAGGCAGCACCCGCTGTTCCCAAACACTCCTCTTCCCTCCCTTGCATGCTTCCATGCTTTCCCATCACAAGTCATCTGGGAAAAACATACTGATATTTCAGCTGGACCTGTTGTGTGACTTGGCCAGGGGTGGATGAGGTGGGCAGCAGGCAAAGGCAGAACTAGGATGGCTCTGTACCCGCCTCACTGACCGTACAAAAGTGACACGTTCCATTTATTTGTACAAGGTGAGCCCTAAGTGATTCTTACATCTTGCAGCAACCTATTAACGAAAAGAGACTTTGTGAATGGGGTATGCGGGTAAACACTTCAAACAAATACATCAATTATGCATAGTCGGCATACTTTTCCTACCTTAGGGATCAAGCTGAAACGAGACTAAAGAATTATGTTTTATTTGTATTAAAAATGTATTAGCTGCTGTCTGAGAAGGTTTTCTAGAACATTTGGTATGCTACCCAGGAAATTCTGTCTGAAGCTTGAACTGTTTATTATTGCCAATACTAGGAGAAACTTGGCACTGTTATATCTTGGAACAACAGTAATAATTCTTCAGGCAGAACAGCTTAAATTTAATAAGAATAACTTTTTTACCTGAGCCAGAAGATCTAAAGGCAAAGGTAGCCCCAATTTTACCCATCTATTTTATACATTCAGACTTTACAACCAATCTCTCTTTTATGGCACAAAGTGAAACTAGGCAATCATTTATGAATAGATCCTGTGCTCATCCTCACTTAAAACGTGCCATAACACTAACTGGTAACCAGAGACATATGAAGTCTCTACCATTTCATGGAAGATACAGAGAATGAAAACAAGTGTAATTTTTCTAAGGTGTGCACAAATCCTGTGCAAAATCCTGCAGAACTGGGCAATGTGTGAACTAGAAAGCAGGAGTTTCCTAAGATTTAGATTTCTCCCCGTGTGTACAATGAAAGTAAACCACATGTAATATACTTGATAAGTCCCTCCAGGTTTTAGGCCTGGATGGCTACAGAGGATGGCTTTTGAAGAAAGAGAAATTGAATTAGATTTAAAGAAAGGCAGGCAGACAGGCATTAAAAAGTCATCTTCCTGGAATCCAGGCTGGATGTTCAACAACAGGGAGAAAACAGGGACTTATCAAAGGCAGCTGCTGCATTTGGGAGAAAGGAAAGGAGATGAACGTACAGCTTTACTTCTCCTTTGTAAATATGACCACATCTAGCAAAACTCTCTGAAGACTTGAGTAGCAAAAAATAGATGCTTTACTTCCAGCTTCTCTCACTCTCCTTTTCCTAACAATAAAGGTCAAGTCAAAATGCACCAGATTTGGAACATGAAAGAAGAAAGGGGATGAACCAATCGTTACTATCACAGAGAGGAGAAGAGGTACTTGCAGCAAAGAAAACAAGCCACATTCAATGACTCCTCAATGCTCAGAGACACAAAGACAGACTCTGTTGTCTCTTCTCTAAAGCAGACAACTGGCGAGTGACAGGACCCACGTGAGGGCTGGGGGTCCCTCCACTTTGACCCAGCTCTTATGGCATCCAGGTCCTGGTCTGCTTTGTGGTGTCTGATAAAGTGACAAAGTGATGCTAACAACAAAGCACAGCAGAGAGGAAAATGCAGAAAGCATTACTGTAGTTAGGGAACTAATTTGCTTTTTAGTCTAATGGTTATAATCGGCAGACTTCCTGAGTATCAATCTTCCTAAACCACAGAGCGGGTGAGATTACACACTGACAACTGTAAGTTTTACATATAAGACATTTAAAGCATCATTTTCAGGAGACTGGCAATGAAAACTCCACAAGATATTCTTCTAACAATTTAAAGGTTTTTATGTATCTTTTGGGGGGTGTTGTTTGGTTTGGGTTTTTTCCTGTGATTATTTTGTTAAAGACAGGATATTTTTAAATCACAGAGAAGTAAATTACTGTGTTTAAGATGCTGACACCCGGCACTACAAATATTCCTAAACTGATTCCTTTTTTGAACTTTTGAACATCAAGGGTGAAAAGAAGGAGAGGGAGACAAAAGAATACACAAATGCTGATTAAGTTCTAAGGGCAAGTTATTCAAATAAAAACACTAAAATATAAGGGGGCAATTATGGGAATTAAGGCTAACAAATTGGTGTGTAATTTAATGAAGTAAATTAATAATGGCATCCCACTTGGGATTAATCATAATACATTAATCAATTGAGAAGCACTGAGAAAGGAAAAAAAAAGCTGTAAGTCAGTTCCCAGTTTACAATGCTGTAAACTGAAAGACAGTGATCCCGACATTCAAATGAACATTAAACTAGAAGAGCACAGAGTTAGGGTGCAACATGCACAACCAGCTCTCATTAATGGTTACAACAGATAGCTCAAGATATTGAGGAGAGACGCCACAAAATATACAAAGAGTGCTTTCTACATTTGTAGCTTTGCCAAACTTCGGAGTCCAAGTTCTCTCAACAGCAAGAAAGTTTACAGTTCCTTCCCAGCATCAATAATTGTGAGGTTTCCATTAAATAAACCGAAGCAAGGACTGTCATTTATCAAAGCAAAAATCACTCGATAACCCATCACCATTGTTAGCCACCCTCCTTTGCGACTGCATCCAGCAAGAGAAGTGACAGCACCAGTCATGAGTTATGATCTCAGACTTCACAGTTAAGAGAGCATTTACAGTGCATTTTTACCTTCAATGAGAGTTTTTTCAGGCACTTTGGAAGTTCATTTCTCTAGACAGATCTGAGGTTAAACCCAAAATAAAAGCCAAAGACTCTGTATTCTGATATTTCGCTCTGCACTTTAAAACGAACTGCATGACACCACTTTCTGTACAGCCCACATCCTTTGAAACTCAACCTAACAAAAAGGCTTTAATTGAAAGTATTGCATTTTGGAAGTCATCTCACAAAATCAGGCTTCCTGTTCCTCTGTGCTATTGGAAAATGTCATGAGCGAGTTCACAGAGCTGAAGAGAAGAAGGGAAAAGGAAGACGATTGCTTGGGCACTGAAGAAGATAAGTGCGCATAAGGTAGATTATCTTTCTACACTGCACAGTCAGCCTGTGGATAGAAAAGTTTCAACACAGCAGGTTGCAGCCATCATGATCTAGAGACTGCAAATGCCTCTTGGCAGAACACAGGCAAGCAGAAGCAGAATGATGTGTTTGCTTCCAAGAACAATCTGTTTCAGCCGCCCTGTCAGTCTGTCTGCCTCCAAATCCAGCCCCCCTTTCGCTCACACATTTGTACCTCATTCCTCCAAGCACACTTGCTCAGGATGTTCAGGCTGCTGTGTGAACACCTCTGCTCTTAGCAGTCCTAGAGTTAGCCATGTGGGCTCCTTCTCATGGATGAGCCATGACAGATGTGCAGCCATAAATGAGAAAGCCCAAACCCTGCACATCAAGAGAAACTTTGCTAATGACTGTATGGGATTTGAAATGAGGGATTACCATGAGCCCAGGCTCTGCACACTGACCCAGCAGCAAAGCTGTCTATCAGGGCTGCTGTCCACGGACAGAAAATGTGGAGTACTGAAGATTATCAGGGAAAAGAAAAACCTCACAAGTGAAAGGGCCAGTGTTTCTTCAGTGCAGTTCAGCTCACTAACGAAGCTCGTAAGTGATCATCGCATGAGTGATGTACATCACTGGGCTTACAAACGCAACCCCTTCCACCTCCTTGTGCTCCCTAAAGCACTTGTAGCTTTTGTTCAGTGATGTCCCAGGTCTCACCCCACCACTCTGACTCTTCCTCACCTGCTGCAAACGATGATGTCCAACAAAGGGATGCAGCTCTGCCCACCTCACCACACCATCTCCCCTCACAGCTAAAAACCTTTTGAAGTTTCACTGTCAAACTCTAGATTTCACCAGGAATTTTTCTTTGGTACTCTCAAGTGTCAGCCTACTCATTTTTGTACTAAAGGATGAAGAACTCTATTACAAGGAACCTTTATTTTTAAAATACCTCTGTTGCAAACAGCAGTTTTACTATTAAACACCTGAAACATGGCCAATCTGGGCAAAAGGTATGGATCAGAATAAACTTAAAGTCTCAATAAGCACCAAAATTGAAACTGGAGATATATATAGAGAGATATAGATATATATATTTTCTTTTACTCACAGAGCTATTCCCCATCTGTTCTCCCCTTTCTTCTTTTACATAAAATATTCAAAAATATTCATATTTCCCAAAGAAACTTTCATCAGAATTTGAAATAAAAATCTGAATTTTGGGCTTAGTTTAAAAAATTGTTTTTATTTTTTAGAAATAGACATGTCCCATGAATTTCTGTCTTTTACTCAAACTCAACTTCCAATCAAAAGGGTTTCAGTGCGAGTTATTTAGTCAGCATGAATACTTACTGTTAGGCACCCAACCTCGCATGTTCTGGCTGAAGCAACCATCTCTGAAGGCTGCTTAGTGCCATTCACACACCGAACGCCAATCTAACAGACTTTAAGAAGCTCTCATAATTATATATTTAAATCCTCCATGATGCAAAATCACTTTTGTCTTTTGATAGTTTTATCCCCATTTATTTACTGGAAAATTAGGAGAATCATTTTCTGCTCCAGAGATGCTCTGTATTATTACACGTCATTACATGCATTGTACAAGGTGTTTCTCAGAAAGCTGTACTCTCAGTGCTGTACGGAGCGTATCTACCTACACCTACTTACTCATCTGTGTATGTCAGGATACTTTGCATCCCTATAGTATTTTCCAACTACGTAAGGGCCCTAGTACTGCTTTTATTAGTAACAACTAATGGTTTTAAACAGCTGCTACAATTTCAGAACGCAGGGAAAGTGGACTCAATGAATAAGAACACATTCCAAATTGTTTTGCTTGTATTCTGCTACATGGACACAAGTACACATACAAATACTTTGACAAATATAAATTATACTTTCCAAAGGCACTGAATAAGCTTTAGCCTGCACACATTTTCATGTTATGAAGATAATAAAAAAATACCTATACTAATTCCTAAATAATACTGCTAATCAATAATAATAGTTTTATTATTCATAAGCTACTGTTAATAAAACACCATGGGTTCTAATGTAACCATTAAAAGAATTAATACTGTAATTTAATTTTAAGGTCTTTACATGTATCTGAACTCTATTAAAATAAATGAAAAACCTCTCAATGACTCTGGATGATGCCCTGCATGTTAATGATGCTACATGTTATTTGAACTACTGCAAATCACCTTTAAGATACTGCCTAAACACTGAAGTGCTGATTATGCTTCACGTAGATGGACATGATGTTTCAGGAAAAGCGCACATCTCCCTCTCCTTTCTCATTTTCAAATCAAAAAGCATTATATTAACGGAGAGGTGCAATGAGGGAATTACCAGGAACTGAGGTAAGGCCATGGGAACTGTGTCTCCTACCAGATACTGTTTTCGCAACAGCTACTGTATTTAAAGCACTTACTCACTGGTTATGATGGCAAACACATGAAACAGTTAATGAAAGGGAAGAAGAAGGAAGAAAAAGGCTTCTAGGGAAGTGAAAAGCTGTATTCTGTTACATGAGAAATATACATGAAAAGAACCATATCTGTACCAAATATTCAATGGCTTTGATGGTTTTCCACTAATTTATTCTGTTTAGCTCATTTAGGTCACTGTGAAAATTGAATTATTGATCACCTTCATGAAGCACACCAATCTTACGAAAAAGCAAGGCCACAATTATTGTTTTAATGAAGAACAAGTCTCTGCATATACGAGTTAGTAGTAAATATAAAGACATTTACACACATATAACACATGCATAGATCTAAAAGAAGTATTTTTTTCAACACCCTTAAAAAACAGTTAGTATTGAAAAAGTACATTAAGAATGGAATCCCAGTAAAAAACCTGTCAGCCTCTTGCTTTTTATTCCATGTACCTTTGAAATTACTGTTAGTTGCATATTTACTGCCAAGTACCTAATTACTTGTAAAAATCTAGCCCTGCACTCCTGAAGCTCTTGAGTGATGGAGATACCAACATCACTCATCATTATGAAGATAATTTTAATGATGAAAGCATTGCTTAAAGTTATTTTAAAATTCATTTTTCCTTTAACTTCTTTATAGATGATTTGTTTCAGTACCTGTGATGCAGTAACTAATCACTGATGGTTTTCTTTGCAAATAATAAAATAGATTTATATGCCCTCCCTGTAGGAACAAGAATTCCATCACCTCCTCCTGAATTTCTGAGCTATCGAATATTTGATGAGTGCTTAGGGAATCAGTATTGTGTCTTTCCGCAGCAGTAATCAAGCAATGAAGTATTCTCAGCCTTAATGAATCTACTGCAGGCCCAAAAGATGAATATTTCAAATGCAAAAGCAATATGTTTGTTTTGAACACATTTAAGTTTGGCTTTAATAAAGCAAGTAGTGAAGTGTGCAATGAATTATATTGTTAGATGGTTAAAACAGAGCCGTGCAATATGTCTGAATGCATTTAATCCAAGTAAGTACTCATTTTGAATGTGACTTGCAAATATGTATTACATGTATGTATACGAACGGATGACTCAGGAACCAGTGTGAGATCTGTGCCTTTCCTTCCACTCCTGGTTTACTCCAAAACTGGCTCAGCCTTGCAAGGCCTGGAGCCAGAAAATCATTAAGTTGAATGTTATGAGGGCTGAAATTAAGCATGTGCACCAACTATTCAAGTTAGGATCATTGAAATTGCGAGTGAAGCGCCGCATTGGACTGGGACCTCCCACATGTTTTAGCAGTTTGGTGGGTCTCAATGAGCAGCCACAGGCAACTTTTAAAGGTCCACAACGCAGTGAAGCCTCGCAGACAAGTCTCATCACTGCGGTGTTATTGCTTTTGCAAATCCAGAAGCCTTTACTGCAGACCACGAGGATACTGTTGGATATATGAAGTTAAACGCCTTCCTCTAGCACTGGTTATACCTTGAGAAACACCAAGTAACCCCCGTAACTGACAGGAGTGGTCATACTGTTTTCTCCTGAGAAACTTGTCAGGAGACAAAGAGAAATCACTGGCATATTGTCATTTGTCTCCAAAAGATTTGGATTTTTGCTAAAATAACAAATGAGTTTTCCTTACCAACAAAGCAGCAAGATCTTTTTGATTCCCACTGCTGTTTAATACTCTGATCCCTTCTCTCTCTTGAAACATACTTTTTCCCAGTTTCAGAAAAATAGACCTGTTTTCCCACTGATTTCCCCACCCCCAATGGGCTTTAACAACCATTATATGCATCACCAGCAGGCTAGAGCTCCCTTCTCCCCTTTTCAGCTTGTTCCAGATGAACAGCTTTTACAGTAATTTGAACTAAAAGATCAGAGGTTCCTGAACCACTTTGCTCCTGTACAACAGTCCCTGAGGCTCAGTAAGGATGAGAGAGGTCCTTGAAGGAAACACCACGGCATGGTGCAAGGTTTGGTTTGTTTGCTGTTTGGCTTTTGCACAGTCAGGCACTTCATTCTGCCCCAAATACACAGCTACAGAACAAAAGCCTGCAGGAATTTTCAGCAGGGCTAAATCATCTGTCACTTTGTTATTTGCTGCATCTCCCTGTAGGTACAATAGTGCCCAGCACAATCACAGACTGGTTTGGGTTGGAAGGGATCTTAAAGCTCCTCCAGTTCCAACCCCTGCCATGAGCAGGGACACCTTCCACTAGAGCAGCTTGCTCCAAGCCCTGTCCAGCCTGGCCTTGAACACTGCCAGGGATGGGGCAGCCAATGCTTCTCTGAGCATCCTGTGCCTCAGCACCTTCACAGGGAAGAGCTCCTGCCTAATATCTAATCTAAATCTGTCCTCTGTCAGTTCAAAGCTATTCCCCCTTTTCCTATCACTATCTGCCCTTGTCCAAAGCCCCTCTCCAGATTTCTTGTCAGCCCCTTTATGTATTGGAAGACTGATGCTTGAAGTGATGCTAGGGTCAGAATGCAGACCAAGTAGTAAGGTGACCCTTTCCCTGAACATGCCTGTTCACTGTATGACTCATACTCCAATGCAAGAAACACCTTTCAAGGCCCAGTTAGAGATTTCAGGCCAGCTCATTTCATTTGCAAATTGGGAATATCTGCTATAAAGTGCTCACAGTGCTATTTTATGTGAGATCCTGAGTGTCTATCCACAATGAAATAGAGATGAACAATTACAGTAGTTTGTATATGCAAGAATTGTTTCCTGATTTTAACTATTAATTTTTGTCAGGTCAACTGACCTGCTGCATGCAAACAGAATTTATCAACAGAGTTTACAATGAAGGCAATGAGAAAAGAGGAGATTTAATTAGCAATTACAAAAAAGTACCAAGTGCTTCAATTATCTAGGTTTAGAACCAATGTACTTCACCTCGAAATTGCCCCTGAAACAGTGAATTCAATAAGGAAAATTCTTATAGAGTCCAAGTTAAATTATTTAAAAAGGAAGAAAGAGGGTTCTTAATTATTTAATGTTTCACCAGTAATTACACAGTTCAGTATAATGTTCACTCACTGGAGAACCTGATTTTCAAAGGAACATTTGTGAACATCAGTCAAACAAAAAACAGCTGCCAGACTATAAACTCAGTCAGTGCAGTACACATTCATTCCAACACAGCATTAACGCATTAGCAAAATCCAAGTCCTGACTTAATGGCAAACCTATCCAATAATTTCTGTGTTAAAATATTTACATAGAACAGCATGCACAATTCAGTTTTCTAATGCATTTGTAAAAAACGGTATGACCTCTACTGGTAATTTTATTTAAAGCTGTGTTCTAGATAAATGAGTTAAGAGATGGAACTACAGCTTTGGAAAATGGCAAACTATAAAATCAATGCTCAAACAGTCAAAACTGACAATCAACATGCGGCCATGGACATCTTAGGGACTTTTTATTCCAAAGTTACTAAGGATCAGTTGTAAACGACAGCTTTTAAATTAACTGCATCAGCTCCTAGCCATGGTGAGCTTATCCACATGGTGCCCTGGGGAGCAACCCTAAAGGAACATCAAGTATTTCTGAGCAAATCCATAAAGGCATTTCCAAGTTGTGGCTCACAAGCTCCAGCACATGATACGCAGCTGGGGGAACTAAGACATCACCTTGATCAAGCAGTGTGGATGTGCAAAGGATCATCACCATCAATTAACAACCCTATGTACAAAGCTCAATGGGATAAACTCTGGAAAACCCTCATGATGGCCAAAACAGCAGTTGCCACACTGAAGTCCTTCGAATTTACTTACACAGGCCAGAACTGAGCATATGATGCTTCAGATAGAGACTTTGGGCTCTACAAATCTTCCTCAGCAGCTTTCCATCTTGGGGCAGAGCTACCCAGAAGGAAGACCTGATGCACGCACAAGTTTAAGAACACACCACTCATTTATCATTTCAACCCAAAGACAAAGATACCAAAGAAATAAACTCATTTCCTTCCAGATGCAAAACAGGTTGTCCCTGGGTCACTTTGCCATAGAATTACCTTACCCCCACTCTCTGAAAGAGACCAGAGACTGTTTATCAGTAATGGCTTCAGATTTCACGGCTCTTGGAGCAGAGGAGCCCAGCTGCACCATCATCCAGGCTCTACAGCCTAATGTCCTGTGGCCCGCAGGGCTAGAAATGATGAAAAGTATACATTTCTGCTTCCCTAAGGGGTCTGCAACACTCAATTGTGATCTTAAAGAGCCTGTGGTCTCTTAAAATCAAAGATGGCATTTTTAACAGCATTACAGACTATTTTAGGTTATTTTTAGTGAATTTAATGGCTCCCTTGGAATCGTGGGACCTGCAGTAAGTGCAGCACCTGGCTTTGCAGGTGGGAAATACAAAACACATTCCTACTTCAATTTTAAAGTCCTCTAAAAACAGGGTTTATGGAATAAATGTCATATACAGACCAGGAAATGGTACAATATGGGGCAGTGCTTCATGCGGCTTATGTGAGGCACATGATTTAGTAATTAAATTCCAGCAGGCGATGCTACAACACGCATTGTACACCATGGCATAGCACATGCTCCTTCTGACACAGAACTCACACATAACGTGTGGCTCTTCACTGTGGTATAAATCAAGTAGCAGCGCCTTTGGTTGTTCTGCTTCTAAACTTCTGCCTTGGAAGGCCACATTCAATTTGCCCAATGCTCCTCACAGCACATGAAGATTAAGAAGTCTGGGGAATCATCTTGCTATGCCACTGTAAATTATCGCAGCTCCACCAACTTTACCCTAACATGAAACGCCACAGAAGTGCTCAGAATTCAAGAGTGATGAATTTAACATGCCTACTTCCACTAGCCCGATGTCAGCAGAGATACAGCAATTTATGCAACACAAGGATCTGTCCTTTTCTCCTTATCAAAGCATTTGATCAAAATCAGTGACATGGAAAAAGACAACCTTACTTAATTTGAGCAGGAGAGTCAGGCTTGTCACTCCAACATCATAAGAAAAAGGGATGTATTTACATACGGGTACTTGTATATTCCTTTTTATCTGGCTTCACAAAGATAACAGGAAGATCACTATCATTCACAGTAAAAAACAGTGTGAAACCTCACAGAGGACCACCATTTTCCCTTGCTCTCCCCTCCCTTCTTTCCTCTCCTTTGAAAAAGCAGCACCTTGAGATGCTCCAAATCATTAGCCATTTCTCTGTCTGTGACAGCTTGGTGGTATGGAGCTGCTCCAACTCCCTCCATTCAATTCACCCTCAAGTTAGGAAGTAAAAACTCAGTTTCTGATGCAACATGACGAAAGCCCCCACTGCTGTACACCACTGCCACGTGGCTTGACCTGCCAGCCCCGGCAAGCGCCAGTCTCTAAACCACACTACAGGTCTTGAGCTTGTCGAACCAGCAAATGAGCTACCCAAAGCAGTCACGCTCCTGAAGATGCATTTAAAAAAGCAGATGCATAAATTCACTCATTTGGAAACCTGGTCTGTTCAAGAACTTGTTACTATGACAATTTAGAAGATGCTGCTGCAGATAAGATTGATGAAACTTATTGATTTTCTCTCCAGCAATGTTTGAATTTCAAGTTTTTCTCACAAACAGTACCCCCAGTTCATGTTGGGTTGTTAGTATTCCAGGGACCACAGCAATGTGCTTCAGCAGTGAAGGAAGTTCCATGATAAATGTGTTCTCCAATCTGCATCTGTAAAGCAGCTATAAAATCAGAACAATTCATGCAAAATTTTTCATTATGTTTTTAAATATACTTATTTACATTTTAAATCACACATAGACAATATAAAATATCTTTCACTTAGACAGGTGGGAACAAGAAAACAGATGCATCCATTAAGCTTGAAACAATTCAATGAATTAAACGGTACTGGGTGAATGCTTTGGTTTATGGATATAGCCCTTGTTTAAACTTACTTGAAAAAACACGGCCATGGCTCCTACTACCCTGTTTTCTAGAACTGCTGTTCCAAAACTGTCAAAGTCATCAGGATTGTAGAAGTAAATCTGCATCTGTAAGAATTAAAAACAACAACAAAATCACATTAGTGTTGATTCATGAAGCTTTCAAACGAGGTAATGTATCCACGTCGTACGTAAACCCAGTCTTATGAACCTGAGATAAAGGAATTCTGCTGAACAATATTGTTTAACTAGCATCTTGATTAATAGCATGACTGCCCTACTGGGACAGTAACCAGGGAACAGAGTCAGTGCAATGCATTTTAATACCAAACCTAAGGATAAACAGAATGGTCAGTCTGTTTAGATGGTAAATTTTGTGCTTTCTGACAGGATCTCTTCATTTCTTTGCTCACTGCGGCTCATCTCCTGCTCTGTTAAATGTGCTAAACATATTTATCTCAAAAACCATAGAGAATTTTGGAGAATGATTTCAACGTTTAGAGTTATTCCTTTATTCCTAAAGCAATTTGTAAGATAAAAGTCTGTCTCTGTAGCAATGCATTTTTATGAGCCTCTGATATTCAGGACTATCAGTTAGGGTCAAGACTTCTCCCTGCCTACAGTTAAATTTCCTGACTTTTATTTCCAAAGCATTAGCAAAAAGTATGAGACAAACCCAGATATTTTGACGTCATTTTAGGATGAATAATGAATATTAATACTTAGGCAAATCCAAAGTGATGGCAGGTGAGAATAATTACCCCAGAACAGCAAATGCCACAAATACAGGAGGTCCAAGAAACAGCTTCCTTCATACACGTTGCTGTTAAACAGCTCCACTTCACTACACATGCATCCATGAATAAGGACAACTCAGAGAGGCCCATGGGCACTACTGCTCTGAATGTTCTCAATGGTTCTTGTTCCATTTACTGCATAAACTAGCCACTTCTGCCAGCCATCCTACAGCAGTTGTTAAACCCTTCCATTCCCAAAGAAGTCCCTAGTGTTAGTGCATCTGTATCAACCACAATTTGCTCCAGTGGATCTGGTTTGCATCCAAAACATGCAATGCTCCCTTCTCAGCATTACACCATGCAGGTGTGCACACTTTCACAGAATAAACTCAGTACTGGTAACATTTGCTGCATGCTACAGATTAAAGACATGTGCCTCATGGTTAACAGCTGAAGTGCAAGATCTAGACTCGCAGCAGTTGCTCTGGGGACCATTCAGGGAACCTGCTGGATGGCTTTCACAATCCAAACCACTACTGATGTGCCCACTGGGGCAAGAGTACTGCAGGATGGTTGGCCAACATGCACATACTCATGAACACTGATTCCAGCCAAAAAAAATCTCTTCCTGGCTATGAGACAGGAATGGACCCATCAGGCTTCTTTCGCCTGAACCTGCACATTGACTCCTGCTTCTCTGCTGCCCATCACCCTGACCTATTCAGGCTTTCCACAGCATTTCTAGGTGACAAAAACCAGCCACACAGTAAACAGTTAAATGGAGATGGCAGCTCTAGCTGAGACTGTCCATGCCTCTCAACACTCCGCCAGTCAGACCATCACTCCCTCCTGCAAATCTGTCTGCAAGCAAATGCTCTGCTGGCACCAACAACTTTTTTGGGGCTGTTCAGCTTTTTCCAAGATTGTGCTGCATGACAAATCCTCCCATATTCACAAAGGCAAGTGTTTTTCCCATATTCCAAAATTTTGTATATTGCCAGATAAGATGATGCCCTTTTATCTTGCTTAGATATGTTCCTACTCATATTTACTGATTTCCAGGCTTCTGACTGTATATATTGGCTGTAAGCGATAGGCACTTCGCCACTATCATACATCTAATAAAAGACCACCATATAGAGAAAAAGCCAAGATGAAGATCAGTCTCTTCAGAGGTAGAGGTACTTTTTTTTTCCCAGCAGAAGGATAAAATAAGACCACAGACCAAACGGCTGACAAAAAAAAAAAAACAAACAAAAAAAGCACACAAAAAAAACCCAAAACCCCATGAAAAAATTGTCTGGCACTCACTCTAGCTTCATAAAATTTGAAAGCAATTTTCTTCCCCTATTTTGGCCTTCCTATTCCCAGTGTATTAACAGCGCACACAGATTTGCTGGCAATATCTCACAAAGCTAGTGGTGCCTCCAGGTTCTGAGAGCTTGTGCTTTGAACAAATGTAGACCAAGGTACAGCCATTCACTGATGTAGAAATCAGAAACAGTTCGTTTCAGGTAGAATTGCTTAAACTTCAATGTCGCCAGCACAGACAAAACCTCACAAAACACTCACAAATTACAGTTTACTCCCATTTAAAATACAGTCTAAAATTAGATGAACCTTCTATAAAACACTTCACTACATCGTCCCCATAGTTTATGAAGAAAAGTATTACTGAGTTCAGCAGATGCCAAAATCATTTTGGATCACTTTTGCTCTCTGCATTTTAAAGGAATTAATTTTTACAATACACTTTTGGATAGCAGGGCAAAGAGCTTTGGTAAAAAAAGTGCTTAATTCACATCCCACGTCTCAGCAGTGCAATTCCACAGACTAATCAAGAACCACACTCTCCCTTGATTACCATACACATTGATAACATCGTACCACGGCTCCCTAGTGTTTTTCCAGAGCGCGTGGTCCTTCTCTGTGCATCCATCAAGTCAAGGGGAACTGTCTTGTATGAAAAATTATCATCATCTGTCATCTAGGAGCTTCCTTATGTGTTCATACAGCTAGAAGGGATGCTTTAGGAGTAGAATCTCACAGGACTTGCTATTATATCATTTACACACACATACAATGCAAAAACAGTGTTAGGAAGATGGTAAAGTTACGTTCTCAAAGCTGCTCATAAAAGCACACCTGGACACCGCTGAGCATTACAATTATGACAATTTTCTAATTATGTGATCACATATTGCTCTCTTCCATAATACAGTCTCATCTGTTTTCCCCATTTCACAATAAAATGTAAAGGTATCTGACACATTTTTGTTCTTTTATCGATAATATACATAATATTGAATGCATTTATCACCAGGTATTTAATTTAATGTTTTCCGTGGATGGCATAATGTTCTTTATGTACAAATTGGGAATAAGATAGTTAACTATAAAATTAATTTCACTGCATACTTAAGTGGCCTAAACATGCTAGAAAATTTTCATTATTACTCCTTATTATATAATTAGTATATACAAGGTGTATTATGCATATAAACGACTTCTGCTGTCTCTGCCCAGTACATACAAAGAAGTAGTACAGAATGCAAAGGGGCATTTAAGCAAAGGCAAATTTGGGTCTTATTATAATATCCTATTTAGGAAATGCAGAACAGAGCATCATCCAAGCTTCCTCATCCAACCTGAATTGTGGTTTCAGCGCTACAAACCTTGTGATTTCTCAATAGCTTCTAGTTTCCAAAACTCAAGGAAAATACATATTTCTAAAGGCTCTGAATCCTTTAGCAATGGGAAAGCCTGAAATCCGCTCTGTAGTTTCTGTAAGTGTGATGCCCTCTGCAGTAAGAACGCTTGGTTCCACACATCCCTGCTGATTGTGCTCCAAACAGCCTTCCTGGTGGCACAGGTCCCAGAGGCCGTAAGAGCCCTGTTCTCTATGGCACAATATACTAGACCTGTAAGACTTTCACATCTAGCCCTGTTACAACTAACAAGGCTGGGAAGGGCTTACATGGACCTTCCTTAATCTGACATGCAACACAGCACTACGCTTGCATGTACCTTGTAAAGATCTATTATAAAAGACATGTAGTGTCCAAGCAACTTGAAATTTTCAGGATTTTGATATGAGTAAACTGAAACAAACTGTCCCTAGTGACAGAAAGGCACTTTTCTTGCAGAAAGACTCTAGCCTAAAATGCTACTAACAATTACTGTAGCTACAGAGCTTTACCAAGGCAGGGAGAGAGCAAGAGTCTGCTTTTAATGGAAAACCTTCATGCTTTGACACTCTTCACACTCTAAAAGAGTAAATTTGTTTTTACTCAAACTTGAAGGGGATTTGCTGTACAGCACAGATTAAGCCTGGAAAACAAATCTTACTAAAGGGGAAAATCTTCAGAATGTTACAAGTGCCTTGAAACAGAAGATTAGGGAGAAAACCCTCACTTCACCATAACCCTGGGGACAATTGCCAGTCACCCTATAAAAACATGTCATGCTTTCTAGTCTCTTCTGTCCAGGAAGATCCAGTGCTCAACCACTACAGCTTCCAAGCACTCCAGGCCTTTTTCCAGCTGACAACACTTAAACAAATGAATACACCACATACATCCAACACCTAATTCCTCAGCCAGGAGCACCTTTGCTTCCATGCTCCTACCAGCTACACCACCCCTCCACCAAGCCCCAGGGCAGGCAATTCCCTTCTCCTTGGGCTCAACCTACTCCCTGCAGAAACACCTTTATTCAATCACGTTGTTCCAGACTCTAGAGGAATCTGGTGTTTCCCAGACCTGGCAAACATCAGGCCCTGCTCTGTGCTTTTTGACTCAAAACCGGGCTGCTACCACGCTGAGCTTGTAAGGACAGGCTGTCCAAAATGTGCATGTGTGTTACTCAGAAATACTAGAGTTCTGATTTTATTAAGCATAATTATTTTGGTTCTGATTTTATTAAGTACAATTGCCTCTGAACGACTAAACCCTCTTTATGAAATGCCAGTGGCTTGCAAAAACTGAGCCTGCTCCAAGTGAATGACTTCTCCCTGCCACCCATCCACAAATAAAAGGCTTTGGCTCTCTGCTCAGATGCTCCTCCTCTGCTTGGCAAGACAGACACCCAGACAGAAATCACCATTCCCGTGCATGACATCTTCTGCTTTTATTACCCCACTACAAAGACAAAAAGTTTATATCCAGTGCAGACCATCGTGGCTAAACTCATTCAGCACTTACAAGAGAAAAGCCACAATGAGCATTTGATAGATCCCAGAAGATGTGAGCGAGTTCAAAGCAATTCTGAGAGACTGGAAACCAAGCAAGAACATTTTCCATTGACAGATGCCAAGTATTTTAAAAATAAATAATTGAGACTTTTAAATTGGGCTGCTATCACCCTGTGCAACCCCCTACAGCAGATTTCTCTTTAGATTAAAAAATGAACAAAGGCTCATTGTACTATCACAGATGTGGAGTACAGAATATTCAATAGTATCAGGAATGCTGGTGGAAGGGAAAAGATCATCGGAATTAGCTTTTCGCTCATTTGCTTCCAGCAATCCAAGGGCTACCATGCAATTTAAGGCTAAAGGAAGGGAAAAAAAAAAAGGTTTTATAGGCCAGCCAGTTTTTTGATGAAACAGGAGGCAAGATGCAGAGGCAACAGCTATGTGGTTTATTATGTACTGCTTTGGAGACTGAGAGCAAAGCACACAGGCGTGCAGGTAGACTGCAAATCTTGCAGAGTGGCCAAACAGAAATTTGCAGTGTTTGCCTTCAACAATGATCACTGAATAGACTAATTTTTAATTAGTACCTTTGCTGCTCATATTGCAAGAATAAATTAGTCCCAGCCGCTTTTACAACTGGATGTAAAACCTGTCTTGCAAAACCAAATCCGGTGCTAAGATTATGAATCATACATGGTTTTTCTTAATTGAAAGCTTGTATGTAGCTTACTTCTGCTTTAAATACATGCAGAGATTTCTAGCCAGTTGGAGGATGTGATCCATTTGGCTCGCATAAAAATTTTCTACAGACATAATGTAATCTTCACTGCAGCAATGAAAATTCAAAATCGCTGTCCTGCAGTCTGTGTGTTTACTGGAGTGTGAGATGTACACTGGGGCAATGGAGTCTGGTGTTTGACTTCTTATTATATTCTCTTTAAAGAAAAAAACCCATGAAACTTATCATTTCTAACATATTCAGAACCTGCCTAGAAAAGGTGGGGGGAAGAGCGAATCGTGATGTTTTCCAGTTCTCCTACTAGAGCTTGATGTAATAACAGAGAGTATACTGCATTTTTTAAAAAAGATAAAGTTGAACAGGAGTAGATAATGGCATGTTTTTCCTGCCTAGTCTATTATTCATCAGTGAATTTTTTAACTATAGTTAGGCAGGTACAGAGATGTATTTTGAATGTCATAACTTAGTATTTTACAGTGCCTCAAAGTGTGCTGGGTAAATTGCAAAACAAAGAGTCAGACAGGGTCTTTGCCCTAACGTAATTGCAACTTGATAATGAACACAATGCTGGGCTGAAAAAAAATGAACGGAGTTGAAACAACAGGAAGAGCAAAGATCACACACATGAAATAAGAGAATTTAACTCAATTTAGACATTCCCATGCTTTAGAAGTATGGCAAATTTCCCTTTAATCTTTTTTAATAATAAGCATTAATTGTTGCTCTGTTGCCCACAGAGAACACCGTAGTTGTATCTGTGTTAGAAGTTGAGATTAAGCTCTTTCATAATCATTTTCAACATTACAGTTGGTAGTTGTTGCATGTTCTGCCCCTAATTCTGAACAGTGTTTAAACCTGTGAGTGGTCCAGTAACAACCCAGTAGGAACAGTGAGGCAACACGATGCTCGTAGGATTGCCCTGGGCTTCATTGTTGGATCACAGCCATATCACTTAGTGTCTTGAGCGTTAAGCCCTGAATGTTAAGAGATGTACCCTGGCAAGCCAGAAACTTCCCTGATTTCTACTGCCAGAAATAAATTCTTCTGAGGCCTGCTCCCATCCCAAACAAGAAAATCCGTCTCAGGTACATCCACCAAGTCATTACACAGTGAAAGCATATTTGATGCTAAAAAGCTGTATGTTGCATTCATTTGTATTTCCATAATATGAAAATAACAGTTTCAGTGTTTATGCTTTCCATAACATGAAACTTTTTTGCAATTGCTTTGTACTCTGAGTAACAGCCATATGATTCACCATGAAATGAAGTCTGGAAAATCGTTTTGGATAAATGGAACCATAAATTCAATAGAATTTCCATGACAACATAGATTGCAACACTTCGCCACAAGTAAAATGTCATAAATCATTCAAAACCAACAAAAAATCAGCAGTAAGTCTTCTCTTTCACAACACACCAGACCCCTGAATTACAGAGCTGTGGTTATTACCTCCCATGCAGTGCTTCTCATTTCTGATCCTCTTTCTCTTACAAGTGTTGTTTTATATCTGACCTCCTTCCAAACACAGGAAATTATAATGCTAACAACTTAATACCAAGATGTAAACAAGCATTGAAGCGTAACAAGCAGGAGGCTTTTTTGAACCTTTCCTTCTTTCCTCATCTTCTAAAAATGTTTAAATATCTTCATCCTGTGGTAATTATACCTGTGCATGCAGATACATCATTGCATCTTGTTAGGCTCACAAATTTAGGAGGTTCTTTTTCTGGAAATGTGGGTGGTAAGTGTACAATAGGTACTCAGTTTGTACAGACGATGCGAACCACATGTCCGAGGGATGGAAGAGATCCAAGGAGAGGAGGAGGTAAAGATAAGAAAAGAGGATAAAAGACTACACCATATAGTATTGCTCATTTGTATCTCTCCATCAGAGGGTTCCTGACATGTGGTATTTCACTTACAGTCCAAGGATCTGGAATGAAGTGATTCCAGGAGGACCTTCACTGCAATTTAAAAAACCCTGCGGCTGCTGCCTGCGTGCCTGTGAGAAAAATCTGGAAGATGCAAAACTCCTCCCCCCGAAAAGAATAAACAGCTCATAAAACCAAATGAGAAACAAATAGCTCCGTATTCTGTGTTTTGGGTGGGAGCACGAGTCTTTCTTACGAATCAGGTCTGTTGGTAACTTGATTGCAAAGGCCTATGAGAGAGTTTCTGCTACCTCGCATAAATAACTGCCCATTTCTGGGTTTGTTTCCTCTTGTGTAAACTACAAACATTGCCAATTCCTCCTTTAGCTGGATGTTTCATGAAGAAAAAATACAAAAGACTGGGACTGAATGGAAAGAATGGCACAGAACTGAAGAGCACACGAAATAAACTGCATTTGGAGTGGTGTTGGAGAACTTTGGGGTTGCTGTTTATTTGCTTGATATTGCAGTAACAGTCACAAATACCTCATGGTACCAGTACATTGCCTCTTAATACTGGTATCGACTTCTAAACAGCTCACATCTGACATGGTGCTGAGGTTGTGAATGCTCCATCCCTGGCAGTGTTCAAGACCAGGTTGGAAGAGGCCTTGGGTGCCACGGTTTAGTGTGAGATGTCCCTGTCCATGGCAGGGGGGTTGGAACTGGATGATCTTAATGTCCTTTCCAACCCAAACTATTCTATGATGTCGCAGGAGCTCAGCGCAGATCCTTATTGCAAGGCGCTGTATCCACATACCCCAGGGCATCTTCCCAGGCTCCTGGAGTCAACAGGGGCTCTTCCCTCCGCTTCTTAACTCCGACTCTGCCAGAAGCTTTTTGGTTTGGTTACTGAGTGGTTCAGAGCACCACCCACAGTGGCTTTCTCTAATCGTGGCATATTCCAAACAAGACAACAAGCACATGTATGTGGGAACACACAGTGCTGAGACTCAATCTCAGCGAGAGGCAAACTTTCTTCCTAAAACTGTCCAAACAGAAAAATTAGAAGCAATACTTAGCTGCTGGTGGGGGTGGAAAACTCCACCAGGCAATTTAGGAAGTGGCTAAGCACCAGATGCCACAGCAACTAAACCCAAGCCGAATGGACTGACTGTATGAGCAAAATAGCTCTGAACTCAACCCAAAAGCAACTGTTCCAGATGTCGTCTTCATCTGTTTCCCATGGTCTTTCTACAAGGAAAACTAAACTACTGAAGAAAGAGTTTTAAACTTCAAACTACCCAAACTGTCCATACTTCAGCAGTCTTTCAAGGATCCATTTACTTTCTTAAACGTCAAGAAGTGCTGCCAGAACTGAGAGAACCGCTGGGATTTCCTAGCAAAAACACTCTAGCACTCTTCAGGGAAAAGAAAGGACCTGCTCTTTAAATACAAACCCTTACAAAAGCACACTTTTCCTAGCGTGGGTGATTAATACAATTTCATATACCATTCACTTTAAAGATGCATTGCCACAAGTATTCATTCCTTTGAGAACTCATATCTTAGCACAAATTATTCTTTTTGTACTGTGGAATTCAGAACATCCCGTGTGGTTTATTTGGGGGGTTTTGTGTGTTTTCTTTCCTTTTTTAATATATAAATAGGAAAGGCGAGCTCTTCCATGCGGTTTAATGATCTTCAAAATGCCTCAGAACAAACTTTGAGATATTTATAGTTTTGCTGCATCTCTGGCTTCAAAGCCATGCAGCAGATGGGGCATGTTTTCAGAAGCATTTTGCTGGGTGAAAGGTCATTCCTATCTCTGAGGGGATGTGAAATCCTCCGGGCTGTACACTTGCAGAGCTGCTTTTATGTATTAACTGTGAAGTACAGGGGCAATTACAGCAGAAGCAGCCCATGAGAAGAGCGTACTTGGAGGGTTTCTCTGACTGACTGTTATGGTAACAGTTATAGAGGGCAAAACTAATATGGGCTTTCCCATATTTTGCAGAATATCTAACATCACATCTATTTAGGCCAGGTTGGACAGAGCCTTGGGCGACATGGCTTAGGATGAGGTGCCCCTGTCCATGCAGGGGGGTTGGAACTGGATGATCTTCAGGCCCATTCCAACCCTAACTGTTCTATGATTCTGTGATTTAAGGCATCAACGTAGTCCCAAAGGTAAAACAAAGAGGTGCTCAGCATCAGAGGTCTCAGTAGGTACTTGCTGGAGGAAGGGGGAACAGCCCTGCACTGTGGGGACAGCACCAGTTCTGCGTCACACTTCCCGTTTGAACACAAGAGAGATTTTTCCAATGCAACTGCTCCATGTGGGTGTTTTACTTCAAGTTTCCCCAAAAGGCTTAACACGCAAGGAGCAAGTATAAAATATCCTTTCTAAAACTCAGGATCTCTTAAAAATACCTCAGATTGAAATCCTTCACCAATTCCCTAGTCCCTTGGAAAACCTTGCGCGGAATATCTCTCTATTCTGCCTCAATTTTCTAGCTTTCTTTACCCTTATCCTCCAGCTCTTTTATCAGAGCAGGAAATGAAGTCTGCACACATCTGAAGTGCAGTGTTGACAAATCTGTAAACTTCTTGTCTTCTCAACCTTGTGTACAGACACACACACACAGAGTAGCTGAATACACCGCCTTAATGACATGGCTTAAGGACATGATTCTGTATTAACACGAGCAAATTAAAAAGAACCAGACTTCAGCACAGCGGGAAGCAAAATATTCAAGCAAGCAGCAGAATTTATGGGAAGGTTTAGGTGCTAGCAACTGTGTAGTCTGATAAAGTCAGAACCTTGGTCCACTGTCGCATCTGCAAACCCATTTGCAAATACGCTCTGTAACAGTCCTTTGCTAGATGTCAAAGTTACTCTTCCATGCCTGTGAAATAGAAACACAAATCTAACCCTCAGCCGCTCCTGTGCTGGTACCTGTCTGCAGGTGCCCTGTTGAGACTCTCCTGGTGCATCTGACTCCGCTGCTCGCTTGTGGCATCACCTTATCTAAAGTGACTAAACCAAGCTCTCCGCTTTAACACTTCCAATTTTTAAGGGCCCGCTGATGTCGATAAAAAGCGTGTTCAACTGCTTTGGAATCCTGATGAACACAACAGCACCACCAGATTGGCATCTGAGTCCAAACTGTAGAGGGCTTGGTTCATCAATTTTTGGTGTTTGCTCCTCGTGGAAGGCATGCACAGCTGCTTCCCTGCTCAGCCAGGCTCTGTGCAGCTTCGTCCCTTCCCTCTACTCTCCATTTTAACAAACAGAAACAAGTCTCAAGCCAGAGAGTCACATTTCCACCCTGGCTCACATCTGTGTATATCTGAAAGCACCTTTTCTGCCTAGGACCTCATATTTGAACAATTCACCTGGCTAACAGGCACGACAGCAGTTCTGGTTTTCAGTATGACAGCTGCTGATTTTCTCCACACTTTGGGTTTCTTTGGCTCTAGAAATGGCCAACTATATTAATTCTTGCACATGCCACTGCTGTCTCCACCAGCCCCAGACACTTGGTTTGCACTGCTACCACCAATGGAGACTGGAAATGCTGCAACATGGTGCAGACTCTCACTGTTGGATGCAGGGAACATGACCCATGCTGCTTGTGGCCACAGCTGGGGCTGCGGCAGGTAGGGAGGTATAGAATCATAGAATAGTTAGGGTTGGAAAGGACCTTAAGATCATCAAGTTCCAACCCCCTGCCATGGGCAGGGACACCTCACACTAAACCATGGCACCCAAGGCTTTGCCCAACCTGGCCTTGAACACTGCCAGGGATGGAGCATTCACAACTTCCCTGGGCAACCCATTCCAGTGCCTCACCACCCTTACAGTAAAGAACTTCCTCCTTATATCCAATCTAAACTTCCCCTGTTTAAGTTTTAACCCTTTACCCCTTGTCCTGTCACTACAGTCCCTAATGAAGAGTCCCTCCCCAGCATCCCTATAGGCCCCCTTCAGATACTGGAAGGCTGCTGTGAGGTCTCCACGCAGCCTTCTCTTCTCCAGACTGAACAGCCCCAACTTCCTCAGCCTGTCTTGTATCACCTATGATACAAAACCACACCATCCTACGTGCCACTGGTACATTTACCTCTCCTGCCACTGTTCTGCAAGAGCTCAAAATGCCTTGATGGAATTTTTGAAATATGGGAGTTGCACAAGCAAAGTCTTTATCATAAATCTGATAATTAACCTGCATAACTAATTCCCCTTCTGGCAGCAGGCATAGGTTGGAATAAAAAGTCTATTCAATGCCTACTGAGAGAAGATGCCTGTATTTCATGTTTACTTTTTTTTGGGGACAGAGGGCCTCAAAGAGTCAAATTCCTTGCAATTTCAACAGAGTGTCCTGAATAATACATAAAGCAGCTACGCTCTTATCCCTAAAACCACAGGTGTGAACCAGATGTCATGCTTATCTTCTCTTGAGATTACAGCAAACAATCGCCCACCTTCAGAATATAAAGTGAGCTTTGGATCAAGAAGCCTGAAATATGTTAAAAGCATGGCACTGAAGTTAAAAATTCAAGTATTAACCTACAAATCACTGATTCATTCAAGAGTCTGTTTATAGCCTATGTTCTATAAAAGTTACATTTCTTCTACTTGACCTTTTTATAACAAACATATTATGAAAACCAAATCTGAAATAAAACTGCTTGCATATATCTCAGTCTGGGTCAGCAAGGTATTGCCAGACAGACTGTTCAAATATACCGTGCCACCTATTTAAAGTACACCATGGCTCAAGGAACAGAATTAAAGTTAAAGCCTTGACTTAAATGTTAAACTTTCCTATTATTGTAATAAAGGTTTAGAAAAAGGAGAGCATCTGCTGCAGTCAAATACTGAAAGAAGATGAAACCTAGACAGGTACCTCAAAGAGAATTTGAAAGTTAACTCACTACATAGTACACGGCATGGTGCAAATGATGCTCCAACTATACGGCCTGGGTCATAACCAACCACCTAAATGTGTGTATCCAGAGGATATTCCAAAATATCCAGTTTCAAGGAAATAACAATTCCCTCATTCAACCAGCAAACATCAGCAGTATGTTAGCGTTTGTTACTAGGGGCATTTCAGAGAAAGAACAGGGTCTTCCTCACCAGATGCACAAGATAATCATGTCAGTACTTGTATCACAGTATTTTCTCTCTTCAACCAGGTCCAGGCACCACCTCCTGACCCCTGTGTTGACACCTCAGGAGCGGCAGTGCTTGCTGCAGAGGGTGAGGGTCTGTTGTCCCTGATAGACGGCTCATGCCCTGTTTCAGTTTCCCTTAGTTTTTCTCTCTCCCCCCAGCTAGCTTCATTTAACACAGTGTGCCTGGTTTCCTTCCACAGCATCCTCTGTCAAGCACACACACTCCAAAGGCTGTCAGCATCGAATGCTAGTATTTCACTAAGAGAAGCCTTCCAGGTCAATTTATGACAGAAATATTGCAGGTTTGTAATAAGATCCCTAAATAAGAAAGCCTTGTGTTTACTCAATAATCCCCATATTCACTTACTAAAAGCATGAATCTTGCTCTCACAGCTGAAGAGAAAAGGTGGTGAACACGACCTGGATCAACAGCTGTAATGTCATCTGTTCAGTCTTGAGGGAGTTGAACTACCCTGTTCATATAACAGTATTTACCAGTGACCCAGAGCTTTTTTCTGCCCTCCAGCAACAGAGCCTGTGACTCTAGGGGAAAAGGCGTCCAACATCTTGGCTCACTCATGTCAATAAAACAGAATATGAAGAGTCACAGGCTAAGGTGTTAACATGACCCTGTCTATAATGCTGAACAGTCAAACTTGGTTTGAGTTGAGAGCACAGACCCAGGCTGCTCAGCTCCACTGCAACACGATTTAAAACATCTTTATAACCTTTTATTAAAGATACACGAGAAAAGAATAGTACAGAAAAATACAGAATTTCAAATATAAACAACTAAGTCTTCAAGCTTCACCCTATGCTTTGTCCCCACCTCTGTTCTCAAACAGGTTTTTCTTACAAGGACGATCTTTGGATGGTATTAAATGAGGTGACAAATGCTGCTCTTCAGAAAAACAAGCGAGATAGGTTAGAGCTAGTTGTGGAGCCCAGCCCTAATGTCTGCAGAAAAAAACACCATAGCAAGAAGAAGTGCACACACAGATAACAGCTTCTGCAACTGATACTTGCAACTTCATTACTGTGGAAAACAGGCAATGAAAGTGGTTGTTATCAGCCATGCCAACACCTGAAAATTCCTTTCAGGTAGCACAGGGCACAGCTCTTCTCTGCCTTGCTGGCCATGGGATCACAGCGGCGCTGTGAAAGGGACTGTGTCTGGGCTTACTATGCCTAAGCATTTTGAGTTTGGGCAGTCAGAACTGCCCATATCATATGTACCATGGAGCAAGCATTTTTCCTGTTGGTTGTACTCATTTCCTAATAATTTCTTTTTGCTACTGCTGAGCACTGAGCTCACACGATCAGACAGCTCTGTGACTCTGAGAACATTTCCTTGAGTGGCAATAACTAATTTAATGTTCATTACTATATGTGCAAACTCAGAGTCCCAGTTAAACTAGAAAATGAGGTTTATATGATTCTGCTTTGTGTGTGTCTGCAGATGACATGTCAGTCCCTCGTAATAACTTCAGAGTGCGCTGACCAATTTCATCAAAACCTGGCTGCTCACTCAAAGACTTTACACCCATGCCAGTTCCTTTGCAATTAAGTGGCGAAGCTGAAGAGACCCAATTAGTTTCACAAGTATGGATGAAATATTGAAGACTCTCCCTGTCCTCCTTCACAAAGCACTTCATCATCATGCCTAGCATGGATAGCAGCCACTTCACACGCCCTCCAAACTCAGCAGTGCTGCACACCGGTAAGCTGGAGCTCTTTTGGCCTGAGAGCTGTAATGCATTCTTCATTTCTGTACCCAGGAAGGTATCAGGTCACACAGTGTTTCACTCATAGGACTGACATCAGTAGGTGTATATTCCCACAAGTCACTGAGAAAATACCAGCATTTGGATCTAAGCACACACAATATTAATGAAAATCCACCGTTCTGTTAAATATTGTAGTATGGTAGCTTTTATCATAAAGCCTCTCAGTGTTTAAATACTTCAGGCAGGGTAGACATTTATACAACTAGCAGTAGATGAATTTTCAAATAGATACTTCTGAGTAATTATCCTCTTGAGACAGCACCAACTGCTAAATAACGCCTCAGTTTAATAGCACATAGCTGCTCAGAAATGAACAATTCTGGGGACTATTAAATCTCTCAGAAATCTAACAAAGATGGTGACAAATACCTTACACTCAATTTTAGCCCTCTTGTGGATGAGGAATAGGCCATTTTTATCTCACCTGTTAACTGGACTTCAAAGACTATTCCTTAGAAAATTAGGGGGCAGTCTCTCCTACTTGCTTTAATACGATAGGATATGCAAATTTGTTCTTCCAGACATCAGCAAAGGCTCCTTAAGAGCAAAATTAGTACTCAGAGTCACAGGGAAAGCTGTCTTAGCAAAACATATCGGAGGAAGAATAATGGATGGGATAGCTGAGTGGGAACTCCTGAAATGCCATAATCCCTATGGATCAACTGGCAAGGAGTAACTGGTCTGTCCCCCTAGAACATCCCTTTGTCATTTTAGGAATGAACTGCTGAGCAGAAAAATACAGGGAACCGAAAGAGTATTCAATCCAAACTCACGTCAGTGAATGAAGGCATGACTGGGGAGAGAGTTTTGAGATGAATATGCTTTTATGACACACACAAAGCTCTAGAATATAAGGAAAATGAACACATCTTGTTCATATAAAATGCTGACCTTTATTCATGCTTCCTAAAGATGTTTCTCCTAAAACTCAGCCTGCTTGCATTCTACTTACTGCTCATAAAAGAGCCTGGGGAAAGAAATTTGCATTCTCTGGTCACCAGAGGTCTGTGAATAGAGTGATTCAGCATGCCCCTCCGTAGAGAAGGTTGCTGTTTCACAGTCAAGAGCAAAAAGATGGAAGTAAAAGGCATAAAGTACTTGTCTCCTCATCATTTTACTTGTCAGGGCATTCAGAAAACTTTAGAGATGAAGAGTTTTCCAAAGCAAACCATGTCAGATTGTGTTTTCCCCCATGTTAGTTCACCCAATGGCCCAGCTTCATTTCAAAACCAGCCATGAGTAATGCACAGAAGAGGCCAACTCCTTATACAGAGAAAGGAGAAGTTAAGATTACTGAAATCAAGCCAATTTGTAGCAACTGACTGACTCCTAGTTTCAAGCAGTTTCATCATCATTTCACAGTGTGTCATGAAATGCTCCTATACTTAATCTGGCTTTGAATGACGAATGAAAACAAGATGAAGGATTTGATAACTCGGTGATCAAAATTTTCCATTGAACTTTCTTCCTCATTAGAAAAAGTTACATAAAAATAAAAAAGAGAAAGATTAATACAGATGTGCCAGATTTTAAGCAATGATTGAGGACTTTACATAAAAAAAGCTCAAAAAGGACAGGGAAGTATTTTTAGGTACGCAATAAAACTCAGCATTTAAACATATATATATGTCACTTCAGGTTCAGCATGCGATAAATTTCCATTAGTATCTCACTGACAATTGAAGCCTAGCTGAATACTAAATAAAGCTGTACGGCTGTTCTGCTAAACCCTGTTGTGGCAAAGAAGGAAGGTCTGAAAACACAGGAAAAACAGTCTGTGCGTGAGGTTCAATCACAAATGCTGCTTCTATGGCCACCACAGGAATAGAAGTGGAAGGAGAACACTCTCGCCTCATAACAAAATCACTTCTCCTGGACCTAAATGTGGCTTTCACCTTGACCTGCGAAGGATTTCCCTCCAAACAGCTGTATTATACCTAGCTGCAGTTTCTGTGAGTCATCAAGGGGAACAGAAGCAGCAACTCTCTGTGTCTTCCCATCCTGAAATTTACTGAGATTTAGTAAATGCAGAAGATAACCTTCAGAGCCTTACCGGGAAGAAGCTTCTAGAGCTGTTGTGCTGAGACCTGCGGGTACAAAGCTCCAGTACATTCAGAAGTAAGTTTGCACAGATGAAGTTTCCTTCGAACGCTATCTTACAGTTTCAGTTAATGATGGTTCATCAAGTGAGGATATGAAGGAAGACAATGTCCTTAATATACACAGTGACTTTATTACTCTGATGTCTGGACCCACCTGTGAGGTTTCATTCCTCAGGAAGCCACACTAACAGCCTCCACACCAAAAAAATCATGCTAGCTATACTGTGTGATATCAAATTTAATCTTCTAAACAAATGAAGAGTATTCACTGACAAATATACTGAGTCCTGCCTCTATTCAGATAAAGCATTTGACCAGTGCAACCTGACAAACGCCAAATGAGTGCAATAAGTTACAAGCAGTTTAACACAGCACAATTGATGGGTTTAGGTTCATTGTCTTAATTTTATCACTTTGATATTCAATTTTTACCCATACAGAGATAAAACAAGTTAAACCAGTGCAATGCTAGACAGGGATTAAATCTTAGAAGTTGGATGCTGAGAATAAAATCAACAGTCAGTGAGAGTGAGGGCTCTTTGAAGGAGAGCCCTCGCTTTGAAGCCACCCATATGTAAACTATTTGGACCAGGGGCAGCATCCGTGCTTGGTGTTCACACAGGACCCAAACCAACAAAGATGAAGCTTGGTTCAAAAGACACTATAGCCACAAAAGGCAGCAAAACACAGGACTTCTGCACAGTATTTTCAGCTCAGATAGAAGAACATCAAAATAGAGGCAAGAATTACTTGGGATTTTCTCTGGCCTAACTAGACGTGCAAACATTTCCAAGGGAAGATGGTTTAAAGAAGACCTAATGCATAAAATAATCAACTACTGGAGCTGACTCAACTTTGGTGAGATTTCTTCCTCCTCCTTTCCATATCATAACATGATTACAGTCACATATAAATCTGAGTTTGTAATCGCTATCATCTTGCCCTTTTCCATGTTAACAGCAGCACAGCATAAATAAGGATGAATCTTCCTCCACAGGAATAACGTCAGGCATTTTACTAAATCCGTGATATACAGAAATTTCACCCACTGTTAGATCCTCTTTATCACATGCAGAATATTGTTGTATCTCACCAAGAAATAGTGGCTATATGCATAGAGCTTTAAAAGATTGAGAGCTTCCACACAAATAAACACATACATACACACAAAAGCGCAGGGAAACAATAGGTTCCTTTTCAGCAGGATGCTGTGAAAAACAATGTCTATTTCCCCTTAAATGTGTGAAATTACAATAACTGATGGTCAGACCACTACAGCCTACTTATAGAACTCTGAGAAATTTTAGCTATTTGCAAACTAGTATGGAATGATTTCCAAAGGCCTTTGTTAATGCTTGTCCCCAGACAGGATGGAGATAATGCAGGAATCCCACCCACCACAAGAACAAATCAGTATTTTAACATTCTTACTACGATAGTGCTTATACCTCACGAAGAGCCACCAGGAAAGTGAGCCACAGCTAATTCTATAATTTAAAACCCATCACAGACCAAGGTAAAGCTGTACACCTCCTATTTTGGTTATTTTTGCCTGTATTTTCCTAGATACTCTATAGACTGACATCCTTGTCACTCTAGGATTTTCAAAAGCTAGTGACAGGCAGTGATCTGTCTGACCAGACCTTAACCCTCAGATTTCAAAATCTGGCTTTTCTAGGAGATAAAATTACTGGGGGCAAAAACTGGAGCTAAATTGTCAAGGGACAGCAATGGGCTCTCTTTCTCCCTTTCCCGCTTCCCCAGGACTGATGCTATTCATTTAGAGCAGGTCTACAAACAAGACCATCTAATCTAATCTGCTGAAACCTCAGTGAGACCTGGCAGTATCTCAACTGGAAAATAATTCTAAAATTAATAAGATGACCTTTCAGTATAATGCCACGGTTATCACAGATACTTATGGTGCACTTCACACAAGTCACACTCAGACACTGGCAGCAGGAGAGGAACAGAGAATTATGGTAGATTCCCCTTGCCATACAAACACAGCCACTTAGAACACATACCAAGGAGTCAGTTTCATTTGCCAACACATTCTGTTTCTGTGAAGCTTGATCTTTGTCTTTGCTCATCCCAAAAAAGTCTTAAGACAATTCAGTGGGAGAAAAGGCTCCTTTGGTACTCTATGCATACAGATAAGAATGAGTTGAGGCTTGTCCAAGGACTACAAGACTGAAATGACAGGGCACCACTTCTGAACCCCATCTTTCCTACTAAGTACTAAAAACCCAACAAAATCTTCATGTGTTAAATTCCAATTAATTATAATTCAAATTGCCAAGTCATAGCACAAGAAAATATCTTTACTTTCCCATCTTGTAAGTTTTTAGATGAGTATGATTGATGGAAGCTTCCAAGCTTTGAAACAGTGGATAACACAACATTTTTCTTAGATAAATGATCTCCCCAGTGTGAAACTGCTAGCTTTAATGAAATGAAATGGCCCTAATTGGTTGTGATGGGTAGTAAACCTTGAGAGAAACACTGTGTAAGTAATTCATATCCTTCCATCTGGGGAACTTCTTCCTGAACTGCAAAGTGACTCCAATCTGAAATAAAATACACATTATTTTAGCAGCAACTGAAAAAACGCAGACTTCTCCCAATGCACTGTATCTGGAGTGGAGAGCATCTGCGATTCTAGAGATGAGAGCATATTTTAAGACATAGGTTTAGAAAGTTTTTTTGATTCTGGACTAGAACATTTTCTCCTCTAACACACGGTCTTCCACAGAACTGTTCTCCACTGTAACCAGATCTAATTTTAACACCTTGATCTATCTGTGAAAATTCACATTTCCCATGCTGCCCTAACTGGAATATGTAAAAACTTTTCCTTTCTTTTCATTTACAACATGCTATGGCCAAGGCAGCATCTGAAAGTCATTTGGAGATGAGAACTGTAGCATTTTTCATACTAGATTACGGTATATGTACTGATCGCTTATTCATTATACGAGTTGGTCTCCTGTCCAGAAACAACTTCTCCCTAAGGACTTGCTGCCAAGATCTATTGCTGGCAAAGGCATTCAAGGTGGGCCTCCTTGTTCTCACAGAAAACACGTTTGATTGCAAATTCTCTGCAGAATTTGTGGCAATTACTGCACCCTGTACAGAAAATGGGGGGGAATATGAAGCAGTGAAACCATAAAACCCACTGACACTATTTGATTTGATGATATAAAACTCACAATGGAGAACATAAGCAACCATAGCTTCTATATGGTGCTCTTCCAGGTGTTCTGAAAATGAAACCTAATAGCACATCACCAATGAATTTGTTGTAATCACACGGAAGCATAGAATGGTTAGGGTTGGAAAGGACATCTCTTATTCAGGACAGCTACTGATTTTCCCTGTGTGCCGAAACTTAGATATTTGTGCAGTAAAAAGTAAAAAAGTAAAGTTTTTCTTTAAAGATATTATTCAGGAAAGATCACAACCTCTGATTAAAATAGCGCTGATTTAAAACAGGAATGTGTGAATCAAAACCCTCTGAAGTGAAAACAGACTACCTATATATAGCTTTTTTTAAAGTATAGATATATTTAAATGAACTATAATATCCTTAGAGGGGAAAATGTTACAGACATACTGATTTTTTCTGCCTGTTATACAAAATAAATGTGGAAGCATAATGGAAAAATATATTATGCTTGCTTGTGTTCATTCCCATGATTTTTATAGGATGAAATCAAACAGACAATGGAAATGAGTTCTGCGGTCTCACTACGCCTCCTGGTTATCAAGTGGTAAGTTCCAAGCTGATGACCACTTTTTTTCCCTCTTTTAATGCAGAATCCAAAATAAACAATTCCAGCACAGAGGGTGAAACTTTCAAAAATAGATTTTCTTCTCTCTCTGCAAAAGCTGATGAACGCTTACACTTGCAGAGCAGGGTAGGATATAATGTCTGCTGAGGATTCAGTCGAATCATTTCCTTTTCATACAGCAGAGCACAAGATAACTCTGGGACTGGACTCAAACGGCAGTTTACTAAGTCTACCTCTACCCACTCTGAAGTCTGCTATGCTTAAAAGGTTTCTCCAACCTCTTAAATCTTGAATACAGAGAAGTGCTACTAGATGAGTCACAAGCCATTTAACAGGATTCTGCAATGTTTCCAGAGTCATGAGAGATGGTCTCAGCTTTTCATTTCTCCCAAACAGCATTAGGAAGGTTTTGAGATTCTCCACCCATGGAAGGACTAAGAAAGTCAACTGCGATTTGACATGCCAGGATTTCTAGTTGCTTGATCCCTTTGAAGCCCTTGGAGAAAGGCACCTAAACCACCTGAACCTTTCACATGCCACTCCATGGAATTAGCAAAACTCAGCCTGAATTAATCTGTTTTCTCTATTATTTGCACGCAACAAGGGAAAGCTGAAAAGACAGTAAATGTGATTTTCAAACCACAACAAGGAGTCAGGGTGACTCAGAACAGGAAACAGCAAGTTCGCATTTTGAAACTGCCTTGATTCCGCTGGGTGACATCTGTAGTTAGACAACTTGCGGAGAGAAGATGTACGCAGAGCCTCTTTTAAGTTCCTTCATTCTCAAAATCTAACCCTTCACCACTCAGAGCTGCTCAGCAATTTCAAAAGGAAAAAAAATAATTAAAGCTCAGAGCAGTCATTTTGCAAAAAATCCCCAAACCAGAGAAAAAACAATTACTTAAAATTTACATTTAATGTTAAGGGCTATTCAAGGAAATACAAAATTGGGTTTTATTAAATGTTTAAACATAAGCAGTGACTGAGAAAGCATTCCTTATTAAGCATTTTTATGGTTACAGCTACTCTGCTGCTGAAAAAGCACCTACTTATAAAAATAAAGCTAATATTTATGGGCAGTATAGCTCAGGAAGGGACCTCTCTCGTAAGACATTTACTGCAGCAGCCATCACAGCTGAAACATGTTATTGCACAAAAATGAGGGTTTTTTAAAACTCAGGCTAACATTTAACAACTTTAAGTAAATGATAACATATGAAATTAACTTCCAGCAGCACTAAAAAGCAGACTAGCAAGGACCGAATCTGTGAGGCACTGCTCATCTTCCCACCATGTAAGTGTCTGCAATGGGGCTGAGAAGCAGAGAACACTGAGACCACAACAAAAGCAGATGATTTACAGAGCTGTGCAGATGACTAACAAATTCCTGTGCACAGGACACCTCTCTGAGTGGCTGCAACCCTGGAGAGTTCACAACTCCCCTCCTCATTACACTCCCCCAGTATGAAGCACTGGATACAGCTCATCGTGTTTTACAACCACCATGAAGGCCGCAAAACATCCCTGTTCTCTAGGCGTTATGTCCTGATGTAGTTCTCCTCTCCTTGGTAACTGCCGGCAGCCTCATTTGTGGAAGCTTCTGTTCTACAGCACTCATTACAGAAAGACCTAATTACAGAAGGATGGAGTTACCCCTTGCACACCCAGATGGCATGACCTTTAAAATACAAGCTGAAGGTCATACTTTAATTCACCTAAAGTCCCCAAGATTATTATTTTACAAAGTATGCACTAATGAAAGCCGTGCTTTAGGATTTGGCAGACAAGCTGTTCTGTCTATCAGAATAACTCACAGATGGTATGCATGCGACACAACATATTCATCATGTTATATTCTTAGGATATGCAATTTTCCCCCTTGCTAAATTTTCCAGTGTTCAGCAAGGGCTCTAAGAAGCTGCTGGTGCCCTGGAAGAGATACCCCTTCCAGCCTTGTTGTCTTTAAATTAACTGAATAAAGAAAGAATCTAAAGGCTGAAGAAACCCGTTCTCCTGTGTAATTATAAAACCAACTGAATTTGATCCTTTTTACCTTAGGTATTATTTTTTAACTTCTGTGTTGTAGCTCATGTTTGTTTTTTGCTCTTCAGTTCACATATTGTACTTTCTTTTTACTTGATGTGTGCCATATTGTTTTAGCTTTTGCTCTTACTTCTGCTTATTTATGATCTTCTTTTTGACCAAAATCTCAGTAAGATTTGCTTTAGGGGCATTTTTTTAATCTTTTTTTCCAGGTAGTTGCATGCATAAGTGAACCATTAAAATGGAATCAGTTCAGTGAATCAAACTGAATGACAACATACTAAAATGAGCAGAAACATGCCTAAAGCAACAAGAAGATTACTTATTTTACTTATCTGTAATGTAGCTTCCTTTTTTCTTCTCTTCTAGTTCTCCTGATGAAATACAGAACCACATATTTTTCTAAACAGTGGGATGAGTTTTCAATCATTAATGGCACTTAGATTTTATAAAGGAAAATGCACAAAGGGAAGATGAACCCACACAAGGTTAGGCTTCGGATGCCATCCCAGCAGCCTATTCTAAAGCTCATCATCTGGAGGAGTTAACCAGCAAGCATGGGCAAGAGTTCATGAAAATAAACTTCCCTCTTCCAATTTCTCTTGCTCCTATTACATCTGTCTGTCATTTACTCCCACTTTGCTTGTGCTTTAGAGCCTTAAGAACAGAAGTCACCTCTATCACTGATCTTTGTTTCATATAGTTTGCCAGCCTGGATTAGTCCTCGTTCAATGAGGACTAGAGCAGAGAGAAAAATAACTGAAAATTAGGTTGCCTGCCTTGGAAAGAGCAAACCAGCAGCCAGCAAACAACCTACCACACTTTCTGCTACAGAATGATAAATGTCACTGTCACGGTCAGAATTTTTCAGTGGTTTTCAGTGTTTTAGCTTTTATGCTGAAAGCCAAAACATTAATAAAGCAATTGAAGTAGTAGGCATGTAAGTCCATGAATGTCAGCAGCAGGGTTTCACATATGTCACTTTGCAGTAATAAAAGACTTCACATATAGTGCTAGGGCTGGATGTTACTATTTTTATTTTTTATATGAGAAACTAAGGACAGGAATGCAAGCAAATGGAGGAGAAAAATGAAGGCAATTCCAATTAATCATTCCTCCTTGTGACATTTTAATGCATTATTGCTGCAATTACTCTTAAATGTCCTCAAAGGATCATCACACCAGCTTCTCCAGGCCTCATTTTTCGCCAAGTGAAATCTTAACAAGCAACCTTTCCAAGAAGTTTCCATCTGTGAAGGGGCAATACCCGTTATTTCCCTTCCCTTTTTGGGTAACAGGGCTACTACATGCACTGAAATATCAGGTGTGTTATGTTACAAGGGCCTCTTTTCATTTCCTTATATTTTCACTGGCTTGAGGTTTCCCTGCTTTGGTTTCTTTCTTATTCACTCCCCACTGACCTTCTCAAATTCTGCATTTTCAGAAACGGACTTAAAATACAGCAAGAAAAATGTATCAGCCAGGGTGCGGGGAGATGGAGAAAAGGTGGTGGTAGTGGGGTTTTAAGCTATAAAGTTACTTCAATTTTTTTTTTCCACTTTACAACATATGAGTAAAATAACCTCTTCTGTCTCAGCATAATTAGTTCCCTGGTCCTGGCATGCCTAAGAGCCTCGTGTTGTTTGGCGTGCTGTTTGCCAGGGAACACTTAATATTCTCATCTATCACATGAATCAATAAAACACAAGCCTGTTTTTCACAAGGTGGCAGTGTATTAGGAAGAGTCATATGGGCTGAGTTAATTTAAAAGTAATAGACTGAAATTGTCCACATTACTTTTATTGAACTGACAGAGCAAGTCCAGTGCTGCTAAGAAATTAATCCCATTTCATGGAATCACAGAGCAAGGCTGTAAAAGTTACTGGTTTATCTTAAAAAAATGATAATAATAAAATTAAGCTCAAGCTCTGATTTTTACTTTCAGAATATGGGGATTTCTTTTTTTAAAGATAGTGCTCAGGAAATGAATAGGAGAATTAAAGCTACACCAAATCATCCATATAGCCATTAGGTTAAATTCACGTTCATCAGAAAAAGCCTTCTCCCTGTTGATTAATAAAATTTAAAGCCTGAAAATTAACTTCAGGCACCCCTAATGTGTGAAAGCAAGGAGTGAAGTTCCCATAAATTCTCCTAATTCTCAATGGAAGGAGTGCGCCCCTTCACAGAGCAGATGATTCCAAGGGCGCTGTGACCCTCGGGAAGGTGCAAGGTGTCACTGAATGAAAAGGACAACCAGGATGAAGAGTCCAAAGTTAGAGACATTGGTTTGATCCACCTACCTGAGCTTGTCCTATGAGAACTAAAACCCCAACAAATTCTCCCCCAAATTGAGAGCAGGCAGGATGCTCAGTGCTCATCATCTTGGGAGCCTTCTGCCTGCAGTGGTAACTCAGTCCCGCACCCCGGCTCCATTTTGGTTTGATAACACTTTTCTACCTTTAACACCTTCCAATGTTTTCTCCTGAACAGACTTTTACAGAGCAGGAGACAGAGGAGGCAGAGTGCCAGAGGGGAGCGTGGTGAGCACTGCAGGACAGAAGCATTATCAGGATCATTGTCAGCAAAGCAGATTTCACCTTTGATAATACCTGTTCTATCATTTCTGGACCCTGGATAGGAGGCTACCAGACAGGAAACCTTCACTGCAGCATATGGTGATGAACTGATTATAGCTGCATCCTTACGCCAATGCCCTCAAACTCTGACCCTTATTTTCCTAAAAGTTTAGTCCTCAAATTGATAAACTTCCTCAGACATGAAATGAAATTCTTCAGCACCAAAAATATATCTGCATCCAAGGATACATGTCATTTCTCATTTCCTGCTATTTAAATCATTTGACTTTGAGTGAGATATGGGAGAAATTTAAGTTTCAGTACATTTTAGTCTCCATCATGTCAAATTTACAACCCTGGAGTAAATCACACTGCCAAGACAAATGTCTTCACTTAAATCAGATTTGTTGCTTCCTTCCATACTTCAGAACATTAATAAATTGGAGTTCTAGTTCATAATAATAGTTTAATCCTCAGTGTGCCAAGAAAACCACAAGAATTTCGCAGGAACCTTAATTCACAGTCCACATACTCACTTCTTTAGGTCAATTATAGGCTCTGATTTTTATTAGCTATGTGAAAGCACATGTATCTGACTCAAATTCTTACAAGAGTATCAGCATGCACACAGACGGTCCAGATATATGAAGATCTGCTTTAAATGCCTCCTCTAACTGCTGTTCTTATCTTCAGACTTCCTGGAGATTGGAGGCGCAAAAAACAAGAAAACAGCTCTCTGGAAAAGGGGCAAAGGCACCTGAAAGCAAGCAAAATGGCAGAAATGTTTACAGATCACTGAAATTACTTGAAATTTCTCCCCTAGGTAAAAGAAATTTCTAAGAATTGTTTTTCCCTGTCATATTTCCAGCGCCTCTTAAATCTGTGCTCTCAAAAGAACCAAGGCCTTCTTCCATTTCTGGTTCTGATGTGCAATTATAGGAGCTGCTACTGATGAGGATTACTGATCCAGTTCCTCCAGTAAATCACAGAATCATCTGGGTTGGAAGGGACCTTTAAAGATCGTCTAAGTCCAGCCCCCAAGGTTGCAAGGGGTTTCCCCCATCCACATCTTCCACATCACTGGACTTCCACAGAAATTGTGAAAATCGGGATTTTAAACACCGATCTATTCAGCCTTCATTGCACTGCCTGAGCCTCCCCGTGACCCTACAGCCCTTCACTACCACATGCGTGCTGGGACAGGAAGAGGGTCTCTGTCTAGAAACACTTCCTATTCTTCATTTATTCCCCCCATTTCTGTTTTGCAAAGGAGATGATCGTTTCATTTTTCCCCATTGCAGCACCACCCTCAGACATCAGTCAGAGGCCAAGGCACGTTGCTTTAGTCTGTATGCAAGATGAAAAAGCAGACTCCCCACCAGGGCTCACAGCAATGAGGCAAGGGTGGCAACATGGGTATAAACTGCACTCGTGCAACAGCAGCGCGGAGAGCTGAAATCTCAGCACGTAACAAAAGAGGACATCAGCTGAAGCTGGTTTTTTGACCCACCACTTGACTAATCCTTATTCCTAAACCTAAAGACTAAAATACATGGGATGAGTGATACAAACCTGGTTTTCTAGCACAGAAAAAGGAACATGAATGCATCTTTCTAACTGCCACCCATCAAAAGCCCCTTTGACACATGTGGCTCTGGCGTTACATATGGCTTGTCAAGAGCCCTCCGTAATGGGAGGCACATGTCAGTGGAATGTTGCTGGGAGCTCTGTGTGATCCAAAACGCTTACTGCAGCATTATTACAGTAATCTTTCAGCATGCTTTTACTCCCCAACCTCTCCCCATTTTAACAAAACAATCCTAAGCCTGTATTAACAAGGGGCTTTAATGAAAACCATACATTTCATGATGAATGGTCACGCATGGGAGATTTGTTTGGAATCAAGATCACTTCTCTCTAGGAATATGACAAGAGACTGAATAATTAAAAATGTATAGTCTGTAATTAGTTTATCATTGCCAGAATTGCAGGAATATTTTCCAACACAAAACTGATGCCACCAGCAAGAGATCATTTTGAAAGATCAATGTTGCTGACATATCAGAAAACAAAGTAATTAGGAGACAGCATGCATGCTGTCCTCTCTATCTTTTTTTTACATACACAGACACACACACATATACATAACCTATAGAACCCCTTCCTCTATAAATCCAAGCAGTGATGGGACAGATTGGGTAAGCCACAGAAACAGTATCAGTGATTGTCTTAACTGACATGGTGATGGGAGATTATTCTGAGGCACCACCATCTTCTGAGCCTGGAGGATTTATACTAACTGCATACTTCTGAAGAAAGCAGCACAAAGCACCACAAACAGGTTCTTGGTATTGGTTAATTATGGCACTGCAATATTTTCACCGGAGGCATTTTAGAAATAAACTGCAGCACAGTGATGCTGTTTGTATTGCAATAGTTAAGGTGGTTTCAGACCATAAATTATAAACCTCATTTTTCAGAGTTTATGACAGGGCTATAAAAAAAAGGAACCAGCCCTAGCCAGTTTTCTTTTATGACATAAAAAAAAATTAGCTATTTGAAAGCTATACATTTATGCATGAGTTCAATGGTTTCAAATGATTTTTCACCTCCCACACTCTCCTGTTTTCAGTATGTACAAAGCCATGGTCATATCTGACGGTCATTCTCCTCTTCCTCCATACTGTGCCCCATCCCCTTATATGTATTCCTGCTTAAAATCAGATTATTTGGGGATTTTTTTTGAGTGGGAGTTAGCAATCTTCTGTGAGTCAGCATCCCTGGGTAATGCTCTGTAAGTATTTAGCAAGGAAATATTAAAGCTGTCATTTTCAGTATGAGGTTCACAGACCCCTGTGGGACTAATTTAAAGGGGTCTGGAGAAGATAATTAAAAAAAGTCAGTCTACTGTCAGTAGGCTTAAACTCATTGAGAAAAGGGCCTATACTTCAACAGGAAAACGTTTAGGAGACTCACAAATACAAAAACCTTCACACCTGCGCTGAACTACCAGATTCCCCCCTCAAGAAGAGTATGAATTTAAAGCAGCATAGAAGGTTGATGTCAGCTTCCAGTACAGAGAGTTTTATTCAAAAGCAGATGTCAGCCTTACAGAGGTTATATGCAGCAGCTGCAGCATCACATGCCAGCAGCCTTCAAATGTGATGCCTGCCTCTGAAAGGACCAGTGAATTTGCACCATCCCCGCTCCTCCCCGCTACCAAGGTCACCACTTCACCAAGCTGTCACACAGTGCTCCACCTCCTGCTTGTGTGCATGATCAAGTGAAGGTAAACCTGTCAGCTTAACATCCTTTGAACTGAAATGTACCCCAACCATTCTACGATTCTATCCCAGTTTCTTTGGAGTCTCATATCAGAGGAAGAAAATGTTCTCCACTTGAAATAAAACAAAATAGTGTCCTTGTCCATTCTCACCTATCCTTTGCTCCTTTGGACTGTGGTGGGACAGGCTGCTTGGGAGAGATCTTTCTGGGTTTAGATACTGCTTTGCACAAGAGACCTAGTCTACGAACACAAATGCATATTAAAGGGGTGCATGGTGCCAGAAGGTGAGATCAAGCTCCTCCTGCACTAACAGTTGTGTTGATCCTTGTGGGGTTGACTTTCAGGAACTGAGGAAGCCACCATGCACCAAACCAGAAGTACTCAAAGCAAAGTGCCAAGTCATTTTGCAAATGGGACACAGGATCCTAAGTCACTTACACACTTTATGTTCTTCTCACTGCTCATTAATACTGCCAAAGAGTTCTAGGATATTCAGTTGGAAAGCTCTACAAACGCAAAATGTTCTGTGATAACCAAGTAAGTCTTTTAGCATACAATTGTATGCATGCATTTCACACTCGGTGTTAAACAGCCCGAGGCAGGAACTTGTTAAAGATAAACCAGGTAAAAGTAAAAATATAATCCTTTTTCCTGACCCAAAAGCTGATTGCTAAAGAAAACCAGCCTGGCTGACAGCTTGGAAATGGTTTTCTGCCAAACTGGGATGAAATGCAATAGTTACTCTTCCTTGCAACTACACTTCCACAGCCAAGTACTCTTTCAGTCAGGGGTGCAACTGTTGAGTCTGGCCAACTTTTCACCCCCACTGGCTCAATGAAGTTTCTTAGTATGGTGGCAAATCCCTATGAAAACTGTGTCAGTGTAGGTAAACATCATGTCTTTTCATCAGTAAGCAACCATAATCAATTGTCTTTCTCGCCCCTCTGTCAGTGGAGACCCTGAAGACTCCTGGGGAAGGGGGATCTGTCTGCATTTCAGAATTTGGCACTATGAGGGCGCTGAGGCGCTGGCACAGGGTGCCCAGAGAAGCTGTGGCTGCCCCATCCCTGGCAGTGTTCAAGGCCAGGTTGGACACAGGGGCTTGGAGCAACCTGCTCTAGTGGAAGGTGTCCCTGCCCGTGGCAGGGGTTGGAGCTGGATGAGATTTCAGGTCCCTTCCAACTCAAACCAGTCTGTGATTCGATGATACACAGCAGTTCCCTACTCTCCTGTCTCTTGGTCCTCCACATTCTCTGCAAGAAAAGGTGCTTGGCAGATACTAGGGAAATCAGCTTGTTTTCAGAAGCCATATCCCTGCTCCCGCTCCCTCAGCTGGTTACCTGAGATAATAATGCCCATGTTCATGTGGGTATTTTTAACGGGAATAACTGAATCCATTCATCAACTTGTGGAAACATGCAGTTTGAAATAAAAATTAAACTCAGCAAGAAAACCCTCCCTGTTGCGGCAAACACATGCCTCCCATTAACCCCAATGAGAGTCACACATGCTTTGAGAGGGTGAACCCCTGAGTGTTTAGCAATATCCTATGGGCTCTACATAAATACAAAACCACAGAAACAGTAAAACCACCCCAGGCTGATACTGAATGTACCACCAAGACTTTCTAGGTGCACAAACATCCTTCATTTATATATAATATATATATGCCTATATAAATAAGAGAGAATGTAGAGCAAAATCACTTATCAGGTATTAGTCACAACTTCTTCAAAGGGATAGGATATTTCTGTTCGAATAGCACTTTAAGTACTTTAAATTGAGATACCAAAATCTCTTCAACATCATTAACCTGGATTGAAAATAATCAATAAATAATCATTTTGCGTGTAAGTATGAAAGGCAAATGTCTGATACATTAATTGTGAAACCCCTTTCTGTACTAATGGTTGCCATAACCTAAGGGATCGATTCCATTATGGATATTTACACAGTGACCTATTAGGAATACAAGGAAGTATCATTTTTTTACATTGATTATCCATCCTTAAAACAGATAGTAATGTATACTTAAATGCATGGATTGCAAAAAAATCATTTTTACCCTTTATTACGTACTCTGTGTTGAAAAGGAAATCGTTTGAGCATCATGGTCTGAAGGACACAATTTCAGTTTATGTCTTAAGAGGAGAGAACCATTACGAATGCACATAAGAAAGCATAAATCTCTTATTAGTAATAGGTGGGCAGCTGAGTTACCTAGAACACAAACGTGTCTAATTTCAACCCAAGCAAATAATGTAAGCATTGCTGGGGAAGCAGAAAATAAACGCATATTAAACTTTTACAAATCGTATTGCCTTTTGGAAATACTTCTGAATAGACCGATATAAACTAGCATAAACTCTGCTAAGTACACCCGATGCTGGAGGCAGCGTGTTTTAATGCGACAGACTTGTACTATGTCGACATTCCACAGTAAATAGCAGGGCTACTAGGGAAACAACTGCAAATCCAACCAAAATGGCCTAAAGGTTACAGAGAAACACAATGGAGCAAAATCACCTCCAGCCACAGTCATAAAGGGGACATAAACATCACAGACCTGATGATGATGATCACCACTATCTGGGCATATTCAGAGAAAATGGAGAGAGTTTAACCTGAGACAACTACTCCTTTGTAAAAGTGAAGCCTGGTCATCTTCAGATGACTTTTACAGAGAAGAAATGGCTTCTGTTCTTTGGCAGCAGCTCTGTGTAGAGCTCTCACCGGGAAAAGAGAAGGAAAGAATAAAATAAGGCCTCCTAGTACACTTAAAACAAGCTGTCACTAGGTTAACCAAGCCCCAAAGAAGGCTCGTAGTACCCGCTCTGAGCAAATTCATTTACTGATTATCAAACTAATTTAGCAACTCGCCCAAGTGCCAGTCATCCCTCAAGGCCGTTGGCATACCTGCCAACAAAAACCAGGCGCCGGCTCCTCTCTTAAGGACATTACATGTGTCAAACTGAAGGTCCTATTCAAGTAACAGCTTCCTGCCAGTTTTGATCTCCTCTCCCATCTTTCATGCCACAATCTGCTTAAAAATAAACAAAACCTTTTGAAAGTGATGAACCTTCCACCAGCTGGCAAGGCTGCTGGTGGCATAGTGGAGATGGCACCAGACCCTTAGGCTGCCGCAGTAGAGCACGCATCAATACCAAGAGACACAGGTATGAATAAACCCTCCCAGGCACTTGGAGGGCAGCCACTGGTCTTTCTGGGTTTTATCAGAAAAGGGATTTCTTTGTTCATGCTCTTAGATAAATAGGTCTTTTTTGACATTAGCTTCTTCCTTGTGTACATGGTTCAGTCACAGAGACAAACCTGCCTTGCTCTACATCTCCTGCCCTTCACAACAGCGCTCCTTAATAAAATTTCCATTCCTATTTAAATTCTTTCAAAACACATGCACTTGAAGGAATCTGGTGAGTCTGTATAGAGGAGAGAGATCTAAATCTCTGGCTGTACTTATCTTCATGAGCATTATTTCAAGTGTACCCGTGCTATTTCTGTGTCCTGGGGTGTGCGTCACAATCCCACAAATAATTCCTCACAATGTGAAGAGATGTAGACCAGCAAGCCACATTAACAGACAGAAGCAGCACTAGGTTTAACCCAGTGATACTTTGGCATTATTAGCCATGGAGGGGGCCTGGACAGAATCTCAATCTACAAAAGCAGAATCTTGGCTGTGCTCGGCTCCCCCTCCTCTCCTCACCACACCGGTCTACAGAGCCAGCACTTTATGTGTTTCACGTTCAAAAATACCTCTTGCACAAAGCACCCTGCCATTATAAGTGCTGCAAACTCCCAAACCTCTTCTGTATGACGCCCCATTTTAATCTTTTGAGCATCCTTTCTTTTTAAAGCATAAGGAGGTTAAGTTGACTGAGCATCCTTCTTCAATAATCATGGCAGATGCATTAAAATACTGTAAATGAAGAAGGGACAATAAGACTGTAATGAATGCATTATCTCAAATCCCAGCTTGCTGTAAGTTTACAGAAGTAAAGAAATAAACCTAAGAACAGACTTTAAATACTGTTTCAAGGATAAAGTATCGATGTATTGATCTTCTGAGTGCTACTATCAGATGGCTATCTCTGGGCGTCAGGTGAATCCATTCACTGCTAGAAAGACATGCCAGGTTGTCAAGGCCTGAAAATTATCCTTGCTAATTATTTCTCTCCTATTGCCCTTTTTGAGTTCCAGCTTCTGATTGCTGCCAAATTATTCCTTGCAGTGCCACCAAAATGTTTTCCACTTCTATCTTACTTGATCATGATAGGAAAACACTTGAACTAAGTCTGCTAAGAATGCAGCAGTATTATGTCAAAGATCACATGTGGATGTTTTACTACCTCAACTGTTAAGCAGGCCAAACCAGCTGGCTATGAAGCTGTCTTTGAAATGAGAGCTTGCTTTTCTTCTACGGAATATGGTTTCACCTTCAGACTCCTCAGAGTTGACCCCCCACTTAAGCTTTCATATGTTTCATATATATTTCAGGTTTCTTTTCTTTAAAACGGTCATAAATAACAGATGTTTGCACTGCAAACATCCAGAAATTGCTGTTTTCAGTTTCTTGAATTTGCAAGATCATAATCCTATACCCCACAAATACAGCAACAATATTCCAGGCTACATCCAGTAAAGGGACACACTGCTCAGCAGACACATATCCTACACTACCAAGGGAATAGGAACGGGAACATTTTACCAGAGGCAACATAAGGAATATCCATTTTTAGTTTTGACTAAGTTGAGTCTTGGTCTTGCTACTATTAAATTGTCTGATAAATCACCACATGGTTCAGTGGGAGAGATAACAGGCCCTTCATAAATGGTATGCCAGCAACAATAGCATGTAGCTTTAAGTGTTACTTGGTAAACAGCATGTGGCTTAACATGGGTGACTAATAGGACTGAAGGTATCAACTTTGGGTCTTTCCTGGAGGCAAAGGCCTCTAAATTTTTTCCTAAACAGGGAGCAAGGAAAATATTCGAAGAGGTTGAGGAGAAAGACACAACTCTAGATTTGAGGATGGATGACTATTTATGTTCAAAAAATAATGGGTTTTACTTGTACTCTCTTGAAATCTCATCTTTTCAATGCAGCTCATTAAGTGAACACTCACATTCCTGCCTCCCAAACAGAATGAGACCTCTCAAGCAAAGAATTTCAAATGAATCTTTTTTCAAGCCTTCTTGTTATCTCCAATCTTCTATTTTGAACTGGATGGAATGACATTTCTTCTTCTTAAAGGATATTATGGTCCTGCCTGGTACGTGCCAGCATAAGATTAAATACGTCACTTAATTCTCAGCAAGCCACTTTCTTCTCAGGAGCACTGGCCTACCCTGAGAGGGTCTAGACTTCAGGGAAAAGAGAAGAGAATTTCCTGCTCAACTAGGGGGGATCCTTTAAGAGAAGAGGTTTCCTCTTATTTTGATTGCATTTTTAATTTTGGCTACTCATCTGGAGATAATTTTGCATTTTAAATGTAAAATCTTCTACTCTTTGAAAACCCTGAACACGCACAGAACACTGAATTTATTATCTTTGTTGTAGGCACTACCATCCTGAAGGGATGGAAAGGCTTGATGTAGGCATAAAAATCAACTAAAAATCACCCTTATAGCAGTCTGGTTAAGAGCAAACACAAGTGGCGTTGCAGGTATGAACTTCAAAACACAGAGCGTAGATAAAAGATCAATAAAGACAAAAAAGATTCAAGAAATCTAATTCACCCCTGGGATGCTCAAATCCCAAAGATCGTTCTCGCTTCCATAACAAATGTGTGACAGATCTTGTGCTAAGGCATGTTTTTAATTCTCAAGTTACATTCACCGCCCAGGGTGAGCAAAGTTGTTTCGCCCCCCCATATTTGGTGTCTGAGAGTCTGTTCAAAAACCGTATTTGCCCACAGTACCAGAGAAGAATGATTCAGCCTTCACTTCCTAAGGAGACACTTTCAGTCTTCTTTTCCTGGACAATTAATAGTCCCCTCTGCAGAAGCTAACGCTCCTTTGGCAGACCAGGTACCATTTTCTGTGCTTGACTAAACTATTAACAAACCGCAGCCCACTGCAGGGGGAAAAGCTTTTTCCCACCTGGTAATGCTATTTCTAATTCTGGTGGGAAGCCAAAAGTTGTATTTCTTACACATGTGTAGACCAGGAGCTATGGTTTATAGAAAAAACCCTCCTGAGCAGTCAATGGACAATGATACCCAAACTCTCTCTGAGGTAACAAAGGCTTTCCTGCCCATGCAGTGAGCTGCAGGGAGGAAACAGAAGGAGCTGGGATTTCCTGGAAATACAAACCCTCTTTGCCTCCCCTCTGAAGCCAGAGAATAAAGGCAAGCCCCCTCTGAGGACAGCCAGCCTAGATAGGATGGTGGTAGAAAAGGACATTAATGGCCTTTGGAGGAATGTGCTGAAAAGCCCAAATAATTAGAGAATACAGAATTTTCCTTATTAGGCTTCATGGAAAACTAAGGAGCAAGAGGACATGTGAATTCCGGGATATGATTATTTCCCCAAAATTGCTTTTTCTTTACAGAAAGATGACTGCTGTTTGTCTCAAAGCATGAGCAAACACATAGCTTTTTTTCTCATTTTCAACCACTTGATTGTTATTTCATTTCTACCAGCCAGTAAACTCTTGCTGTGTTTTAAATCCTTTTTCAACTTTAGTTAACCTTCCCATCCTGTCTGGAAATACAATGCCTGTGAACTGGTGAAATAACAGGGACTACAATCATATTGCTGCCTGATCTCTTACATCATGTGAAGCTTTATCATAGGAAAAACAAAGCAATTCATCCCTGCAAAGCCTGTGGTTATACCAGCAGCACTGCTGTATCCCAGAGCAGGAATTCCACCGGGGCAGACGCTGCACAAACCGAGTGAAGAGACACCCTTTGTCCCAAAGAGCTTTAAAATGCAATATAAGAGACAGCAGAGAGATTCAGGTGAGAGGGCAAGGACATAAACATGATACTGCTCATCAGCACAGTCCTCAGTGAATGCATTTCACAGTGTGACTCCCTCTAGAATTAAAAAGCCTTTCTGTGACCTGCATTATAAAGTCAATTTTAATGAAAACCTTCTCAGACAGATGAATAACCAGAGACCTGAGTCTTCCTTTCTGGTTTACACAAGCTTTCGGTTATCACCCCTTAGAAAACAGCTCCTTACCATGTGACAAAAGAGGGGAAAAAAAGTAAAACCCGAATAAATGCACTGAGTTTTCAATCTGCAAAAACATGTCTGACGTAATTTATTCTCTCGGCATGAAATTATAGCAATTGTTTAGAATTCTTCAGGAAAAGAAAACCAAACAAAAACCAAAAATGCAATCAGTAAAGCACCAGTATAACATATGATTTAAATCATTTCCTGCTTGCTGCCTTAAATCATGACTAACATTGGTGAAATCTATTCCCACTGTTTGAGACCCAGTGAAATGACTTCCATGGGAAATACTGGCCGACAAGCTACCAAGAAGCTCATTAACCACATTAAAGTTTTCTTTTGATTTTTTTGTGTGCCAAGGAAACATTATCACTTCTTAACACATTTGTGCAATGTTTCTTTTCTTTTTCTTCTCTGGCCAAATGTTATCTATCTCCATTATTTACACAGGGCCCACTGGAATAACTATGAAGGGTCATACATCTCCTGGGCAGCACATCCCAAAGTCCCAGGACTGTTAGAATTGTCTGCAGGAAAGGGACAGTGCTGAGCACTTATCAGACTTCACATGTTCCTAACCAGGATCCCGGACCCTTGTGTACAGCCAGCCTGGCACACTGTGGTGTGCAACCACACATGACCTGCACACTTTGTGCACCTATATACATGCTCCAAGCCTGCATCCCAGAGACACTTGACCGACCTGAACCCCACCTCTCTGTAAGCCTCCCAGCACTTCATGGCTGTGCATTGACTCTGAAAGAACAGTCTTTCTGTGTCTAAGTTCCCAAACTTAAAAACCCATGAGCAATTTTGGAAAGCTTGGCTTCCTGCTGAAGACCGAGATGGCCATTTCCAATGAAAGCAATAAAACAGCCCTCTAAGAGCTGCAGGAGCAAGTTTCTGCAGCATTGCTGAAGCCCCATATCTAGCCACACTAAACAATTTGCACAGGGGGATGCTGAGGTTCAGCTAACTCTCACCTCTAAGCCAGGGTAGAAAACCTCCACACATTGCCTCTCTACCTGCACTCACCTCTCACCATCACTGGTGAGGGAAAGAGGCTGATGTGACATGTCATGGAAGGGCTCCAGCTAAATGTCCATTTCAGTCTATCAAAGTCTTAGCTTGTTCCTTACAACTATGGCCAAATGAAGTTACCTCCTTATAATGAAACACTTCACCTTGCAGAAGCCTGTCAGATACTCTAACATGGTAGCTTACCTAACATGAGCAGCCTTCCAGTATCTGAAGGGGGGCTACAGAGATGCTGGGGAGGGAGTCTTCATTAGGGACTGCAGTGACAGGACAAGGGGTAACGGGTTCAAACTTAAACAGGGGAAGTTTAGATTGGATATAAGGAAGAAGTTCTTTATTGTAAGGGTGGTGAGACACTGGAATGGGTTGCCCAAGGAAGCTGTGAATGCTCCATCACTGGTGGTGTTCAAGGCCAGGTTGGACAGAGCCTTGGGTGGCATGGTTTAGTGTGAGGTGTCCCTGCCCATGGCAGGGGGATTGGAACTGGATGATCTTAAGGTCCTTTCCAATCCTAACTATTCTATGATTATGTGGGGAAGCAGCAAAACCAGCTATCACCTCCTAGCCTCTTCTCTTCCCATAACAAAATAACTATCCTAGAAGAACAAAATTTATCAATCTCCCATACTTACTTTTTTTCCCCCTTTTCTTGCCACATTTGAGTGCCCAGAGTGAATGCCAGTAAATCCAGTGGCCTAAGCACGTAAGCTCAGCACATAAAGCTCACCTTTATAGCTGGGGAGAAACAGTCCCATTTTTCTAACTCAAACAATCCCACATTTCAAGTAACAATCCTACTGAATCTGCTACCTTTCATTAAAGTCGCTCTTACAACTCTGTCAGATTCTCCAACCTTTGTATTGATTTTTTCCTCCTATTCAAAATAACTCTCCTTTACAAGAAGAGCTAGCTGTCAGCCTCTTATCTCTTATTTTCACCCCATCTGATCCTCCTTCCCCTTGTCAGTCTTTCAGATTCCAATTAATCATGTAGAAAATCAGGGATTTATGTTAAGAGGAATGTAAAACTCTTAGCTCATCATTAACATACTGTAATTGCAGTGTAGTGCTACTGCCTCCGACCTTTTCAACAAGACATTGGAAAGCCTTTGGGGAAAGCAGGACATTCCCAGTTAACCTGAAAAGAGTTATATTTGGCTTGTGTTACTGGATAGTTACTACAGTATAAAGCCCTGGATGCAGTGTAACATTTGCAACTCACTCTAGAAATTACTGATGCCTGGCAGAGAGCAGGAAGATGCTGCCATAAAACCAAAGTGCTGTTGTGTACCTGAATTCTGTCTGGGTCTCCACATGAACACTCCCAAGATACGTTAACCCCTCCACTAAACATACTTTAATTTCAGACCATCCTCTCGTGTTTCTTCCTAACTATCATGGGACATTCACAGAAAAGATCAGCCAGATGGAGACTAAATATTTTACTACTACGAGATGAAGCATTCTGCAGTAAAATAGAACCTTGATTACAATGAAGTCATTAATTAAAGTCTCAACTGATTCTCCTGTCAGTACATGGGAGGCACTAAAGACAACTTGTGAGGAGATAGTGCATCAGCTACATTAAGGAAAATAAAACAGTAAACCAGACAGCAGTAAGATGATGTTTAACTTCCCTTGCTCACGGTCTCTACAATGCAGAATAATGGAAACTCACCCACGTGCCCAGTCTATCCATCCATTTTTGTTTTAAAATTATGACACCCTGATTTCCTGATGATGAGAAACCTGAAAAAGCTTTAAAAGTGGGAAGAGCAAAGACAAGTAAAGCCTGGAGACTCCTAGAGTAAAATCTTGCATTACCGGAGGTAAGACAGCAGCAGTTTTGGCTTTTTAGCATTTGTGTTTTTAGAGTATTTTATGGCTATCTGGACCCCAAGACTATGCAGAAAGGGGGGACAGAAAACTGTAAGAAAACCAACCACAAAAAACAACCATGGGAAGTGCCAGTTTGAAAAAAAGAAGAAAATAATTACTAAATGTGAAAATCCCCAAGCCATCTCTGCGTGAATGATTAAGTCAGGGGTGTTCTAAGAGATGTTCTAAGAGATTCAACATCTTCATCGCTGACATGGACAGTGGGATTGAGTGCGCCCTCAGCAAGTTTGCCGATGACACCAAGCTGTGTGGTGCAGTTGATACCCTGGAGGGAAGGAATGCCATCCAGAGGGACCTCAACACGCTTGTGAGGTGGGCTGATGCCAACCTCATGAAGTTTAACCATGCCAAGTGCAAGGTCCTACACCTGGGTCGGAGCAATCCCAGGCACAGCGACAGGCTGGGCAGAGAAGAGATTCAGAGCAGCCCTGCGGAGAAGGACTTGGGGGTGTTGGTCGATGAGAAACTGAACATGAGCCGGCTTCAGTGTGAGCTTGCAGCCCAGAAAGCAACCCTGTCCTGGGCTGCATCAAAAGGAGCGTGACCAGCAGGTCGAAGGAGGTGATCCTGCCCCTCTGGTCTGCTCTTGGAGACCTCACCTGGAGCATTGTGTGCAGTTCTGGTGTCCTCAACATAAAAAGAACATGGAACTGTTGGAACAAGTCCAGAGGAGGCCACGAGGATGATCAGGGGACTGGAGCACCTCCTGTATGAAGACAGGCTGAGAAAGTTGGGGCTGTTCAGCCTGGAGAAGAGAAGGCTGCGTGGAGACCTCATAGCAGCCTTCCAGTGTCTGGAGGGGGCCTACAGGGATGCTGGGGATGGACTCTTCATTAGGGACTGCAGTGACAGGACAAGGGGTAACAGGTTAAAACTTAAACAGGGGAAGTTTAGATTGGATATAAGGAGGAAGTTCTTTACTGTTAGGGTGGTGAGGCACTGGAATGGGTTGCCCAGGGAGGTTGTGAATGCTCCATCCCTGGCAGTGTTCAAGACAGGCTGGCCAAGTCCTTGAGTGAGATGGTTTAGTGTGAGGTGTCCCTGCCCATGGCAGGGGGGTTGGAACTTGATGATCTTAAGGTCCTTTCCAACCCTAACTATTCTATGATTCTACATAGATGGAATAAGCAGTGCATGCTAAATTCCCTGGTCTCTCTACAGCACAGGCACCGTGAGTATGGAGCCAAATCCTCACGCAGAGTCTCACCAGCACATCTCCCATCAAAGTCACTGGCAGGTCTAAGTACCCTTCTGTAAGTGTAGATTTGGTCCTTCAAGAGAAATAATACAGTAAAATTAAGTCTCTCACTGTGATATATTCCCAATGGTCCTCTTTAGGTCCCTCCATCATTTATTGACTTCTACTTTGCTACACCCTGGCAGATGGACGCAAGGAAATCTGAACAGCAACTAGTAAACAAAATATAAGGAAATAAAACCAAAGCTGGCTCCCTGTTTCACAATTAGTCTTTACTTATGCTCGAAGCCAATGCGAGAGATCTTTGCAAAATTACAATTACCAGGTATGCTGGATGCCAGAAATAATAAACCCAGCTGCAACATGGCAACATAGGGTGTTAGTTCTCCAGTATATGCAGAAAACATACTGTGATGCATTCATCTTTTAATGTCAAAAAGCATGCACAAATCTAAACAGGCTTACGAATGCACCAAGAATAAAACTAAAGAACAGAAGAGATCACAATTCTAACATTAAAAAGTCCTCTCCCCTGAAATCCACAGGTAGACACAAGGCTGGACATACACTGTAGAGGATTGCAGCTGTGATAGAAAGGCTTAACATCCAGGATAAAACAAAAAGCATTAACTACTCTCAGTTTATTCCCTGCAGTAAAGGTTTTTGTGCACTGAATAGCACACATTTCTTCTACATGAATGACACTGACGGTCTTCTGCCTGTGATAATATAACACATCAGGATTAAAGTGATATAATGAGAGGCAGGATAGCACAGAGTGATAAACTTTAGTCAGGAGACCTGAGCATTCAAATTAGAGCGACCAGCTGTAGGATCTAAACCATGCTGAAATCAGTATCTATACTCAAAGGGAAAAGGAAGAAAATCAAAGCAGTAGCAAGAACAAAGACACCATTAGAACCTGGAAGGCCTTCTAAGAAGCAGGCTTAAAGAAAAGCAAGAATTGTTAATGCAAATGATTGTTTTGTAATAATAATTTAGTAAAATGAATCTATCAGCAAAACATAAAAGCCCGTTAATTGACATGAAAGTGTATTAAAGCTCTTCATTTTCTGTCGGGATGCTTTGTGGGGTTTTGTTGGGGTTTTTTTTTTTTGGTTTGTTTTGTTTTAAATGGAGAACTACTTGAGATCTCCAAAAACATGCATGTTGGCACTTGTGGATATGAAATCACACTGCTATTTCAGAAGCCAAGTTGATGTTCCTATTACCAATTTGGCCTAGACAGTGCAAGTTTGTTCATGTAAGATTAAAGGGATGAGGTCTCTATGGCATACTGCAGTATGGTCCTTGGAATAGGATTCTCATTTACTAAATAAATTACTGTATAGTACTGTATAATGGTGTTCACATTATAACTGACAATTAGCACCATTAAAGAGAAAGCTCATAAACAGCCAAAGCTCACATCAAATTAACAGAGTCATGATTAAAATCACTCTTCTGATTTCTGCTCTTCACAGAAATAATCAGCGTTTTGCATAAAAATGAGCTCAAAAAAGATGAATGCACAGTTATGCTGGTATGGTGGTGCCCAACTCCGCCAGCACAGCACAGCAATGCCACGTCAGCTCTTCTCTCGCCTATGAAATATTAAGCAGTGGGTTTCCCTCCCAGCAGGCAGAGCGCGCCGCAAGCTCTGCACAGGCAGGGCTGGTAACCGGTGCGGTGACACGGGAGATTAAAGCGCTGCAATTACTCATCTTGGCTCTAATGAGGGGAACCTGAGTTCTCTCCTGGCCTGGGGGAAGCTCATCATCTTGATTTTAATTTTGTCACTTCACCATTTAAATGGTTTCCAGCGTTTGCATGTTCATTTATACCACTGCGACTTCAGAAAGAACCACCACCTGAGTAATTATAGTGGGAAAAACAGTAACAAAATACAAAGGAGTCAGCAATTCATTAAAATTGAGAGAATGCAATGTTAAAAACTTTCCTTAGCTTGAGGAAAAAAGGAGAGGCTTTTTCTAAACTGGCACAGAGCCCACGTCCTCATTAGGATTTGTGTTCCACTCACAGCAATAAGCTAATGGCATCGCTTTTATCTTCAGCGTCACAGCACCAGTTCCCGGCCTCACCCAGGTGATAGGGCTAACATGGCAAAAAGGAGGGAAAAAGAAACTTCAGGCTAATGCTGACCAGGCCAGGTATCAAGCTGGAACCTGGATGTGGATGGAAGCTGGAAACATTCATGTCTATTCATGAATGCTACTTCAGAGACAGCTAAGCTTGTAAATGGCTTCATGAGGCTCAAGTATCGCCAAGGAAACTAATCAATAAATAAGCAATCAAGATGACATAATGAAGGAATACCATTACCTATGCCATGGTCTGAAGAGGAATCACAATATGCGACATATGCATAAGAGTAATATAATACACCTTTGATCCAACATGCCTTTGAAAGCAGGAAACAAAAGGATGTTCTCATATATCTTACCAACTAATTCAACATATATATCACAAAAAATATGATCCAGATGGGCTTCAATGAAGGAAACCAATTAACATAGACAGTCTTACCATCTGACACATTAGTTGTAATAATAAAAACCAAGCAACACGGTCAAACAATAACGCTTTGTATTATATCTGACATTTCTAATTAGTTTCTGCATCCTCCTCAAGAAAAAAAGACTACCAGCAAGCACTTTGTTTCCCAGAGGAAAAAACAACTTCCAAACTTCATGTACACAGAGCAGAGACTATGGATGAAGCTGATCTATCTGCATTCCCTTGGGATGTGCTTGGAACTAATGGGTTTTGCATAGTCCACATCTGGTTGCACAATTAGACTCAGAAAATGTTTCCTTTCCGTTGCATTGCACTGTAACTGCTGCAGACCTGGAATACCAATAGCTGAATGCTCCTCAAAAGCTTTACCTACCTCCATGGGCTGGGAATAATCAGAGAGATTTGGGCTTTGCTCTCTGTATGACAGGATTTTGGTTTTTGCTTTCTACAGCCTTCCTAGAAATTCCACTGCTCAAAGGAAGTACAGTATTTCTGGCACAGACCTCCCAGCATCAGGCAATTAGGGCTGCATCAGACAGACGGAAGCTGAACTACGATTAGTATTACAAACTAAAAGCTCCACCATGCACACATCTACAGTTATTATTTGAGAGGGCGAATCCCAACTATGAGGACTTTTTTAGCATGTGTTGGCAAGGAGGACTCAGTTTTAGCACCTTGGATCAACTGGAGCCTTCAAAATCTACCCATGAAAATCCTTTTCAGCATGAGACTGAACTTTGGAATTCTTGGGCAGGAGGCAGGTTGCATCACAACTTGGAAAGGCTCGGTTTGGAAACTCTTCTTCCTTTACAAAACAGTAAAGGAAAGGCTGTGGGAATTCTGCTAATGCCATCATACCCAGGAAGGCCAGAGAACAGAAGTTCCTCATTGCAATGAATAAAAATCACTTGGAAAGTTACATGTCATTATTAGGATTAACACTAAACCTATCCAATATAGCAATTTATTTTGCACAGCTTTCAGAAAGTCTGACCTAAATTCTGAAAGTTTCCCCTCCTCCCCCTCTCCAATTTTAAAGTAGGAAAAATCAGTATTCCAACCAATTGAAGAGGAAACGAAGACTATTTAAAACAAAGGAAACTTATTTTTTAGGAATCTGCTTCCCCCCCCCAACTAAACCAGCTTCCATTCATCAAGCCAGCATCAAATGGCCTTGGCATTGTATGAAAGTATTTCCACTTCTCAAACCCTACTTCTGACAGACATGAAGGTCGGGGCTCCTTTGCCACCTCCACTCCCTGAAATTTCAACAGAGGAGTTGACTGGCTCTGGTACTTCCCGAGTGCTGCTTCTGCCACCCAGAAATATGTTTCCAAAGTATTGCCAACTGAGACAGACAGGGCGGCACGGCAATGTTTGGGTCTTTCCTCCATGTGCTCAGGGGCGGCCCCTTGCAAGGAATCACAGCTACACCAAGCCAAAAGCTGTTGGAAAAGCTCATTAAGATTAAAAAATCTCTGTCTCACAGAACATCCGACGTACAGGTTCAGAGCTGAGAGACAAAAAAATGGCTTCTAAGTCTCATGTGATGGGGCAGCTGGAGAAGGGAAGTGATAACCAAAGGATCTGGTCATGCTTCAGGGTTTTTTAACAACATCCCTTTGTGCTTTGGAAGCCCCTTCCCACCTCCTGAAAAATGAGCTGTCTAAAGCTGCATTTTGACCAATTATGGGACGCTGGGGACTGAATGAAGTTCTTGCAAGACCCAGCTCACAAAACAACCATTTCTGCCCCCAAGTGCAGCTCCCCTCAACCTGCTCACATCCACATGTCACGCTCTGAAAGTGCTTATCTGCTTCCCAACAGGCAAAGGTAATCCCAAGATAACATCTGTTTTATCTCACCATGCAAAACCTTGAATACAGAGTGAAAAGTATCAACAAACTCTATTGACACAGAAAACATTGTGCTGAGGAGAGAGGGACCTAGGACTACCAGTCACAAGCTAAGACCCAACTGCATAGGGCTTCACAGCACTCACAGTGCCGGGACCCTAACTGCTACCTCAAGGTGTGTCCTTGCTGCAGGCAGTCACCCAGCATGATGCTCGGAGCACAGCCACGTTCACAGGGTGCTGTGCCAAAGCCAACACCTTGCTCCTGGTGTGGCACAGCTCTATGCTGTGGTAGCTGGGCGCTGTTAGACATGGGCTGGGCCAGGTCCAGCTGGCTCCTGCAGAAGCAGAGCAAACGCACTGCTGTTTGCACAGATCCATGTAGATATCCCATTAAAACAAGGCAAGGGAGCGCAGTGGAATACAGGTAGAGAGAAGGTCCTACGTGTGCAAAGAACAGCAATGAAAGACAGCACCGAGGCTCCCAAAACGCTGCTACTTGTTTGTAAGCATCATGGGAAAGAACAGATTTGGAGGACAATGAGGTCACTTTGCAGATATTCACAAGGAGATCCTCCCACACATGAAAAGCTTATGGGAGAAATGAGAAAAGTGGCTGTTTGCAGCTTAGCCCATGGGACATGAGAGCTAGCAACGGTAGCAAAGCTGAGCTCAGAGCTGACATTGCAAAAGCACATAACAGATGATAGATAGAGTGCTGCGAGGGCCGGAAGGGCCTTGAAAGTGATATGTTCACTGAAGGAAACATTGCCCTATTTCACAGTCATCTCAAGCTACAGCAGTACATTCTGATTTTATGTTTTTTTAGAGAACATAAGCACATGTTTTTCCACTCACCTCAACGGGGAACCTCTTGCCATTGATGCTGTGCTCGGAGCCAGCCGATCCGTTGCTTTGACCCCAGTGAAATTCCACTTTCTCTGCCTTGAATCTGCCTGGCAACCCGGCACCACTGACAAAATAATCGTCCTTCAGCAGGATAGCAACTGCACACATGGAACAACGAGAAAGACGGTCTTAGCACAGCTTTTCAGAAGCATTTAGTTTCTGCTCATTATATTCAAACACTTCTTCTAATGCAAGTAAAATGTCAGGTCACCATTTTCCTTTTTACAGGGATTGGTTTAAAAAAGCCCACAAGTAATGCTGGCTAATTATGAAAGTGATTATGAAGCTAGGCAGACTACAGAAAATCCCGAAGTCCAAATTTCCCAAAGACTTTTTGCCCTTCTTATTGGACTTTGATTAAAATTTAAATGTCAAGCTCCATCAAAATCTGTTTAAATGCGTTTCCAGACAGTAATGGCTGACCGCGGTCCTTGGCCTTACACACCTCTGAACGTCTGTAGGTCACAAGGCAGGAAAAAAAAATGGATCTTCTGTTTGTTGGATTTCCTCTATTTTGCTGGAGGGCGGGGAATGCTGTGCCCTGTCCCACCTCTATAGCTGCCCATGGCGGGTACTTCCCTTAGGCTCCCTGCTCCTTTCTGTAAAATGGGGAGAGTGATAATAATGTTTCTGAGACCCGCTCGTGAGGCATCCTCCATAAGAACTGGGGCTTATTACAGTAACTCTGACATTATTATGTGATTCAATAAGGGTCAAAAGGATCTTCTTTGTATTTTCTTTTCATGTCAAAAGCCTTTGTATTTTATGTGACAATAAAAGCCCTAGGTCCAAACAGAGGGCAAAATCGTGTGGTGAAAGCTGGCACATGTTACAGAGGAGGTCTATGGTCCAACCAAGAACTCAAGCCAGCTTTCACGAAATTCCTGTCTGCTGCTCTCACTACAGGATCATCTGCCTTTCTAGCATTCCCTGTTTGTAACACACATGATTCCTAAAAATTCCTCCCTACAAAATCTTTCCTTCTCATCCCTTACAAAACTGTTGCTTAAAAACAGAACTAAAATTAGAATTTTGTTTGTAAAAGCCATTACAGACCCACCACTCACTGTGCCCAGAATCCTGCAATTGAAGTTTCTGGGTTGGTTTTGTTGAGTTCTTTTTAATGGGAATAGCATAATCCACAAGGATTTCTCTGTGTTCTCAAGCCAACTGTGCCATCAGAACGGGAACATTAACACAAATCCAATTTTATTATGTAAGAGGGAGGATTTTATCTGCTGTGGAAAAAAACCCGAAGTATCTCATTGTGAAATGAAAGTTATTCCTCTGTGGGTGAACCAGTGGCAGCTTTGCTGTGGGCCAGGCTTTCTGCTGCCTCCTGTGAGTACAGCCAGTTGGCTATGGCAGCCTCATCTCAGGTGCAATTGTACCGTGTAGACCCATCTCAACTCTAAATTGTTTATGTTAAAACCATCTAAATGTTAAATTGCAGATGTTCAAATGTTTCTAAATCGTGTCAGCAACATCACAGGGCTATTTTTAAATCCACGATTTCTTGTTCTGCATCGAACTGTTTGGGTAGGAAAACGGACAGTGCAGGACTGGCTACAGGATACTGCCTGTGTCAGCCAGGGTACTACTGGTAGTTACTGTCTTACACTAAATCTTTGAAAGCATCACTGCTCTCTTCCTCCCTTAAAGAATTCTCAAAGAGCTCAGCAGTATTTTAAATGCTGAAAATCTCACTCAATTGGTTATAAATTCCATAGATAAAATTGTAGGAGATGAGGAATACAGGAAAGCAGATTCGTGTGCATCTGTTAAAAACCTCTGTGGGGATTCACTTGCATCTAATAAATACTTGATAGTTCCTAAATCATTTATGGCTCTGTCAGGGGTCATTTTACTTGTTTTAGATGAATAATTAAAAGGATAATTAGGAGGATGTACAATCTGAAATGTTCATCTAATTGTTCATTTTACAGTATTTCTTACACTGCTGAGCTGCACAACACATGTTCCCATCACCTTCCTATCTTAACAGCATCCCCTTATTGTCAGTGATTCAGGGGTTGCCCTCCCATGTCACCTCTAGTATTCAGGTCTGAATTAAGCAAAGACCACCTTACAGGACTTTGGGAGGCCCTGCTTTTATCCAGTGACTTCTACGGAGTGCACAGCAATGAAACAGCCCCCCAGAGCCCACTAATTAAAAACCCCTGTTTAACTGAGATTACAAAACCAAAGGAGGGGGTGCACGGCCACCAGGATCACAACTGCATGATGCCATTTGCAGGATCAGGGATGGAACTGTGCGCTCATCACTGTCATGAGAGCAAAAAATAAACCTGGATATAAAGCAGCTCTTTCCCTGCCTTAGCAGAGCAGCTCTGACGGTCAGGACTAGCCAGCGTGATGCACATCACATAGGAAAAGCAGTTAACAAAAACATACCTCTGGCAGAAATTTGAGTAGGTTTCTTTAAGTGGAAGGAGTTTTTAGAGGTTCTCAGTGACCTAAAAAGAGGTAAAGTGGCAATGCCTGTGTACTGCTCGCAAAGGTACTGCTCCCAGGGGCGCTCTTCCTACAGGGCAGGTTGGGCTTGAAGAAGCCTCATCAGCCTCAGGCCCAGCTGACACCATGTAACACGTAATTATACAGTGGCACAAATGAAAACAACTAATGCAAATACAGCTACGAAGTGATCTTCACCACTTGGGAACGAGCTACTATGGTGATGAAATAGTAGAACCCACATCAGGGCCTTCACCTAAAACATTTCTAGTTGAGACAGGGGCTTGACAAATCCAATTCCATTTTCTGAACGAAATACTGTTTTCTGTACATTGTCTGCCCTTTACCTGGTATGGGAGTAGGGAGGTGGAAACAAGAAAAAGCACAGCAAATCTACAGAGCAATAACCTCTTTACCTTTTAACATTTCAGAGCATAAAAATAACTAATTGTTCTAGCCTAAAAAAAAAAAATTACTAGGTCCAATAGCAATAACAATAACCTGAGTAACACATTTCCTGCCAGTTAATGAGTATCAAGGTTAAGGGCCTTTGCCTTTCCCCTCGGACCCCTGTCTCTTTTAACCAGTCATTAATTGCAGAGAAATGCCCTCTACATCCGTCACCATTGCTCAAACAGATATTCAGTTTACTGTCTCTGTCAGTCTGCAATATGAAGGTCTCATGTGGCCATCTGCTCCAAGACTCTGCTGCCAAAATACATTGCAATTTATGGCACTGCCTGCCTCTACGTTCTACCCACAAGCCAAAACATCCTACTTGGGTTGCTGCTCTGCCACTTACCACCTTAAAAATCAATCTCAGGTAAGCTTCTTTAACAGGTCAGGAAACCAAGGAAAGGACTTGATAAAATAAGGGAGGAGTTAAGAGCTCAGCAGAAGTAATGGGGGATGACAGCAAGGCAAAAGGGGTCTTCACGTTACCAGGAAAAGGCCGTAAGTTACCATGGAAAGTGACAGTTACTGCTGCTCTGCAAAGCAATAACATGTCAGCAAAAATCCATACCCCAATGGGTGAGGAAATCAAATACAGCAGCAGTGCTAAAATCACCCAGCAGAGAAGAGGGAGGATACAGCTTTCATTGCCAACTGTGTGGAAAATCTGCTGGCATGTTTCAGTTCAACAGAACAAGGTTCTGGCTTGTATCAGGAACAGCGTGGCCAGCAGGACCAGGGCAGTGATAGATCCCCTGTACTGGGCACTGGTGAGGCTTCACCTTGAATCCTGTGTTCAGTTCTGGACCCCTCACTGCAAGAGAGACATTGAGGTGCTGGAGCGGGGCTGGAGAAGGGAATGGAGCCGGTGCAGAGCCTGGAGCACAAGTGTGATGGGGAACGGCTGAGGGACTTGGGGGTTCAGTGTGGAGAAGAGAAGGCTCAGGGGGAACCTTACCTGCTCCCTACTACTGCCTGAAATAGTTCAATAGCAATAAGACAAGAGGAAATAAGACTCAAATTGCACCAGGGGAGGTTTAGGTTGGAAATGTTTCTTCACCAAAAGGTTTGTCAAGCACTGGAACAGGCCGCCCAGGGAAGTGGTGGAGTCACCATCCCTGGAGGTAATTAAAAGACACGTAGAGATGGCACTGAAGGACATGGTTTAGTGGTGGACTTGGCCGTGCTGGGTTAACGGTTGGACTCAATGATCTTAAAGGTCTTTTCCAACCTAAATAAGTCTATGATTCTAACATGGTTTCCTATTATATGTACAGCGATATGCTCCTATTACACATACAGTACAGCATTAGCATCTTTCTTAGAAGAACAGCACCATCATTTTTCTGTGGTATTTCTAATTATATTTATTGCTGGTTACTACAAACACCCCTCTGTGACCAAAAGGGCAGGGTGCATAACATGAATAGATTAATTAAGCATCAAATTTCCATAGCATTCAACCTTGAACTTCACACTGATACAAAGGGCAACAAAGTCAGGATTTCAAAGCAAACAGGAGCCGTTTCTTAGTGAAGCTGAGAAAAAAAGCCAAACTCAGTAATGCATCAAAACACCAAGCTATGCTTGGTGGTGGTTTATGTTAACTGGCTGTGCTTCGGCGTGAAAAAGCAGGATCACAGCCTGTCACTCCATTTCATCTGAGGGGCAATAACTACCAACTCCTGCTAAGACCCTGAATTGCTGGAACTGGATCTGAAGTGCTTGCTGCACTCCTAAGTTGTGGCTCAGACCTAAAGTCCCCTGGAAGCAATCGGTGTAACTGAGGTCATGCTGCAGTCATAGCTGTGTTGGAGACTCCTGGAGCAGGTACATGCCCTGGGTTTTGCTAGCAACCCACTGAGCAGGGACACATTACATAAAGCACTATAGAGAGATGCGTGTTGAATGTTAATAAAGACAAAAATATACTTCCAATAAATAAAATTGAATTAATTAGTGGTTTAATTCAATTCCCTAAAAAAAAAATTGACCTTGTCAAATGAAGAGGGTGGCCTTATAATTTCTGCTTTTTACATTTTTAGAATTATAAAGGAATCAAATGCATGTGGCTTTGCATATAAATCAACCTTGACCTTTCAGTGAACTGTTTTGGTAAAAATAAGCAGTGCTCTTGACTGTTCTTTTCTCTAAAAGCCAGAACAGACAGGGCAGAAGAGGATTCAGTTCAGAGAAGAACACACAGCTATAATTATATCAGAAACACATTAGTGAGCCCTCACTACTCTGAGCAGTTATTGCTCTTTCTTCTCAAAAACTTTCCAGTTTCTAAGACTTTCCCTTTCCTTCCCCCTGAGCCTTGCATCTCAGCATTCTTTTGGATTAGATTTTATGGCCTCCTAAAGCGGATAATTCAAGGTTACACCTTGAAACTCTTATACAGCCTTTTATTCTAAGGAACAACTGACTACCAAGAGAATTATTTTATACTAAAAAAAAACCCAACCAAACCGCCTTAAAATCAATCTGCAGAACTAGCTTTGCACAGAATGCAGAGGCACAGATAGGTAGCTGCTGCTGCTGGAAAATTATATTAAAGGGGAAAAAAAGGCAGCAAAACCCAAACAACAGAAGAATTAGAAAGGAAGAGGTTTGAACATGGCTTGAATTTTTAACTAACTGCAGGCAGGCTATGGAGACAAAGAGACAAGAACATACCCGTTTTTCCTGTGTTTTTCATCCAAGTCTTGTTTGAAGATTCATTGTCAAAACCATCCAGCTGCAGTTCTTGATACTCATCTCCAATGTGGGCTTGATGGTCTACGATGTCTATGGGAGACTGGTGAGACCCTCCGCACTTCTCGCTGGAAGTAACCCAGTGCTCAGGACCAGAGTTACCTGTTAAAACATACCAATGCCAGTTAACATTCCAGTGGCTCAACAGTTTGGGGTAACTCTTAAGGAAGAGGATGAAGCAATTCAGCCGCCCAGGTAACTCCACCGCAGGTACGCTTCTTGCCTAAGACTTCTAAGCTTATGAGGAGCTTGAAATCCATTAGCTTTGTGCAGTTATCCAACTTTGCCTCTGGCAGTAATGAACAATGGCCTTTTTTTTTTTGCTTACTATTCTATAAAACTATTCATGACTCCCAAGTTCCCCTCGTGCATATGTTATTGATTAGCATGGTGTTATAGGAACTCTCCTAAAGCTTCAGCCCTAATACATGATGATATAGTTTACTGTTTCTCATGAGATAAATAACCTCACACCTACCAATTAACTCATGTTTGTGCATTACTCTGCTAAGATAATACAATCTTTATTAATGATCACATTTCTTTTGAAGGTTTTGAAGCCATGGAAGATAAAAAGAAAGAATTAAGCTAAGTGTATGTTAGTAAATTTGAAGAAAATAAAGGAAAAAACAATTACTCTGGATGAAGGAAGCAAAGAGGACAATGGCCTCCCAAAAAAAATACTGTAACTGTCTTTTGTTATTAGCCTGCTTTTTCTGCTAGCACAGTCTGTTCTAACCTCACATAAACTACTCTCTCAAAACAAGTCAAGTCAAACAGTAAATGAGAAGCTCCAAGGACTGATGGGCAATGTCTCGCATATGGACACATCAAAGTCATCCGTATTACACAACAGCTAGTCAAAAGCAAACACAGAACCAAACAGTCCCCTTTCCTCCCCTCACACCCCTTTACTCTTTTTTTCATTAAAAAAAAATGCGGGGAGAAGTTTAAAGCCACAGAAGATTCTGGGTTTTGTGAGCCCATCACTAGCCACTGTTCAAGGTCAGTAGGAGTGGAGAATGCTACAGCTGCAAAGAGAAATTACATTGAAATGCTTCTGTCCCCAGCACATCAGGGCCTTCACAGGCTCAGCATAACACTTTAAAGTCTTTTTTTAGTAGTTTAAAAAGTACTGGATATCACACTACTGTTATCACAGCTATCCACCCAACTCGCAAGGCACAGGAGAAGGAGTGCATCCGGCTCTGGTTCTGGAGCTTTCACCAGCTCCAGATTACTTTTTGGTCTATTTATGAGTCCTCAACCCCCAAGTTGTGTAACTAAATTTCACAACACGACTGCACCAGCACTGCTGCTGGGAGAAGGAAAGCAGCAGTGTCTTGTGGTGCGGCAGTGGAACTGCAAGTGATAGTATCACAAACCATCACTCCATCTGCCAGAGGTTGTCCACCTCAGCCGTAACTCACCCTGCCCATTTGGTGAGGTTCTCCAGCATGAACAGTCAATAAAAACAATATGTAAAAATAAAAGGTTTCAGGCATAGACTTTGTCATCCCCACCATATTCCAGCTCTAGATGCACTACAGCACCAGGAACCCTCATCAGCACACCTTGCAGCACATCCTCTGGTTGCAGTAGGATCTCCAGTGAATTTCAGTTTTTTTCTTATGACCTCCCTTTCCAACTCTTAAATTGTATTAATAGAGACTAAAAGATTATCTTCCTACGAGTGCAAACAATGGTTTAAGCTCCTGAAACAATAGCATGGAGCTCTTGTCAAGCACTTTTCGCCCATGGCTCTTGAAGTGCTTTACAGCAGGGATCAGCAACGGCATTCTCGCGTAAAGACAGGGAAACTGACAGCCTGAGAAGGGAAGCAATTTGCCCAAGCTCATCTACCAAAACCAAAGTGCAGCCCAGAGCTGAACTCTGCTCTCCCAAGAGCCCTGATGTCATACCTGTATCATACTTCTGAACTACATAGTCAGCATATCTATTCAATAGGTAGACAGCAGCAAATCATGCACCAATATGCATTTTTTACCCTTTCATCTGAGAAGCGTATGTAAATTCAATTAGTGCCATCCAAACCCAGCAGTTGTAAAGGCCAGCTCCTTTAGCTACTCGGTTTTAATCTGTCTAGTTGCAAAATGCATTCTTCCTATCTTCCCATGGGCTAAAGCAGGACACTTAATCAATAGCAAGATTTTGTGCTATACTCATCGCACACAAATGCTCTATGAGTCAAAACAACCAACAAGAAAGTGTTTTACTTTCAACTACAATTAGGGAAAATCGTAACATCCTTTAAAAATCATTTTCATCATCTGCCCAGGTTAAAAATCAGTTTCGTTTATCTCACAATTCAACTTGTACTGTCAGCAAAAGCCACTTTCAGTTAATTTCCCAATATACCACAATCAAGGAGAACAGCATTATTAAAAACCCTACACAAGGAAAACCAGACATGTTCCATTCAAACACAGATATTTTTCCTGAAGCAGGATGCTCTCAGTAATTGGTTTGCAGTACATTAATTGGCAATTCAGATTTGCTTTTCATATAACCTTGCACTGACTCCATGAAACTTGGGAAGTTGCTTTAAAACGTTTAGCGCTATACATAATCATCAAACCTGCCAGCTCCTGCTTTGTGGCTTTGCTGTAAACATGGAGCGAGCTTTTCAAAATCACTTCGCTCACAGAGGCTATCGCAGTGGTTTCAGCTGCATATTCAAAAGGAGCTGTGTACTCAAGTTTGGCTTTTTTAAGTATCCTTGCGTCAATGGGGAGATTTCTTTTTTTCCCTTAGAAGACAGATTCATTCTAACAGGGATTTCAGGGCTCCCTGCATGCATCCTGTCACAAATTTATATATATGTGTACTTAAAAAGTATAGCCAGTTCTCAGCCAATTTGCAGTGAAAACTGTCTTGTCAAAATGAGTAACATAAGCACAAGGATAAAACAAACAAACAAACCAACCAACCAACCACCACATAGAATGAAAACCTCAAGTGACCCAGGAACCTGGACTGGCTCTTGCTGAAATGTCATTTCTCACAGAGCTTTAAAGGCTTTTTATCATTAAAAAACACTCCATTAATTAAATCTGCCTTTTTAAAAATTAATTTAACTTGCTTGGATTAATTTAATAGCAATACATCTCCTTCTGTAAATACAGCCGCTTCACTTCCTTCTAAATCTATAATGTACAGAAAAGCGCCTAGCAGTATCTGCTCTCTTCGTGTGATAGTATCAGTTTTCATGCATAAAATGTTTCTGTCCTGATGTTGAATTATTAAAGAAAAAGTCTAATGCAATGAAACTCTCTCAGCAATTCAAACCCCCAACTTAGTGCTGGTGCTGTAACTCCAAGTCCTGACATCCCAAATTACAGTCGTAAGGCTAAGCTCTGATTTAGAGGTTCAAGACCTGCTCGTCAGAATCAGCACAGGATTTTATAAATGGCTAGGTTTTCCATTAATTTCCTTCACAAGTTTTTGATATGCAAATTATTACATGCAATATGACTGACACCATTATGGCAGCAACTCTAGATAGAAATAGAGGGCATGACCCGAACATCTCCATTCCCAGCAGTGCAGGATCAGGGCCATCCAATGGTGAAGGCAGGTAAAGGTTAGGAGAAGAAAATGTTTATTTTTGAGTTTGAGACCAAAGTAAATAAATTACATCCTAAACCCAGAAAAAAAATAAGCTCCACAACCTATAAAATCTAATCAAGAACAGTGCAGAAGGAGTAATTTATTCACTGGTAGCCATCAGAAGCTTTAGGCCTAACTGCCTGCTTTTGGCTGCAGACATTCAAGTGCAGTTTTAATTGAAACTGATCTTCCACTACAGATTTCAAATTAATTCTTCTTCCAAATGTCTCATGCTCCAGACATCCTTGCCTTGCAGAAAACCCTATATCATTAAAGAAGGAAATAGAACACTTTTTCTAAGCTTGCACGTATTGATTACCTATTCCTTCCATCAAAGCACAATTGCCATTCTGCACTGTATAAATCTCTTCAGCATTAGACACTTTATAAAGTACTGAGAATTATATCATTAATCATTTGCAGTTACACCTGTCTTGCTTTATTGAATTCTTTGTTTTTTAGAACTTTAAATAAATGCTTTTAAGTAAAAACATGACACTAAATAAAGACTCCGTTTCACTTAAACCTAGTAAAAAAAAAATCCTATCATTCTGTGTGCGACATTTACCCATCTGAAACAGAGTAATTTACGGCTATTTGTGTTTCATTTTTCCAACAGTAAGCATGGTGCCTTTAATCAAATAAAATTTGGAATGAATTGGAATTGGCCTTTTAAGGGCTGACAAATCATTCTGTTTTCAAAAAAACAGAGTCCTCACCTGTGTTAGTAAATACTACGTAATTCCACTGAGACAGTGGGAGAACCAGCAAGCAAAGGTGAACACCAGATAGCTCCATCCTGGAGCTGAAGTATTCAATGCAAGAGCAGCACAGAACAGAATGGACTGGTAACTTTTGCCATCTTCACATACCATAGAATGGTTTGGGTTGGAAGGGACCTTAAAGCTCATCCAGCTCCAACCCCCTGCCACGGGCAGGGACCCCTTCCACTAGAGCAGCTTGCTCCTAGCCCCTGTGTCCAACCTGGCCTTGAACACTGCCAGGGATGGGGCAGCCACAGCTTCTCTGGGCACCCTGTGCCATCGCCTCAGCACCCTCACAGGGAAGAATGCCTTCCTGCTCAAAGCACAAGGCAAATAAAAAATACCAGAAAGGATTCAAGTGTTTAAAAGCCAAATCTCGCTTGAAAGTCAATGCGGCCAGCCTCCGACATAGCTTCCAGGGGTATCTGGCTATTTCAGATGTGTGACAGTACCATGCCATTCAGCACCAGTGGGCATACAAAGGGAAATTCCAGGCTTTTCTTATGGCGAAATCCAACCAGTTACTGAGGATGGATGGAACGAAATAGCATTTCCTCTTCTCACAAAAACCTTCCAACCTTTGCATGCAACAGCCCTGATGGGTAGCTTAGACTTAAAAGACCAACACAGGCAAGAACCTCTGCAAGTTTTACAGGCTCTGGATAGTAGGGATGCTTTTCTTTGCACAGACTGGCAGCTATGAACTGCCCAACCATCTCAGCACTTAGCTGAGTGAGACTAAAGACGCAAATCTCTGCCTCTGAGTCTCTGTCATACTCGAACTGCTCCATCTCAAGACAAATCTCAAGAAACACTGAAAAGAAATGTCACCACGAGTACACAAAACCGGTTTCTTTCTTTCCCTACACTGAGAAAGAGCAAGTAAGTGGTGCTCTTGCTCAGCTACAAAGCAATCAACTACAATAGCAGGCTAAATTTTCAAACAGGAAAAAGGATGTTTAAAACAAATACCAGTGAAATTCACTACGGAACTGAGGGCATTTTAGCATCCTTCAAAAATGTCAGTCTGAGGCTTCTCTCTGTTAGCTGGGACAAGAAAAAAAACATTGAAAAACTCTTACTTGATGCCATAAACCAAGACCTCACCATCACTTTTTGCCATTTAAAAGCAAATGTACCATTAAATCCAGTAAGACACCAGAAAAGGTGCTTACATCATATGAGCTATGACAGGAGAACACGCACATAACTGCAGATCCAGATCAGTTATAAAAACAGCCCCTCTCTACCCTCTCCTCTCACCTCCAATTCCCCCCCCAGGAAGAAGAAATACAGTGAACCCCACAGAATGAAGCCTAATGACTGCACTTAGACATAAGGCAGAAAAGAATTATTTGAATGACGTATCTCTTGTTAAATTATTTACCACAAAGCTGCAGGGTAAAGGTATAAAAATCCCTTAAAGGGTTGATAGAAATCAGTGGCATCTTTCAGGGTCTTCCCATTGCAGAGAAGGCAGTGAGGTTGTTGAATCATTATATTAGGGGGAAAAGTTTTACTCTCTTGCTCTAAAATGATGGCATATCAAAATCAAAGAGATGAAGAAGGAGAGCCTGTAGTTAAAGAGTCCACAGTGCTGTTTTGAACAAAGATTCCAGGATTTCCTACCCTGGAGGAAAAGGGCTTTTAATTTTATTATTCTCTGTCATCACTCTGTTTAACATGAGACACGCATGCTTGCAGAAAATTCCAATTACTGCTTGAAAAATGAGGCCAGATAACATGAGCAAGATCCTGAAGAGCTTGCTGAGACCCAAACAGGTCTAAGCATTATCTAGTCTGCAAGCACAGTACAGAAAAGAGTACACAAGACATGTGAGGGCCATAAAGAGACAAGAACAGAGAACTGGAAGAAAATGTCCCCAAGACCAATCTCTGATAGGGGTACCTTAACCAGCAGTTGCTGGAACAAACAACTGAAGGAAGAGGGAATGAAAAGGGTTTGGGGGTTTAGATAACCTTTGAGCAACTGCTACCAGCAACATCAGAAGCTCCGATGACTCCTTTCTGCACCGATGCCACCAGACCTACAGAAGCGCCAAGCCCTGGGGCTGCAAAACCAAAGCTGATCTTCAAAACTGATCCTGTCACTGGTAACTGTCTCACTGCCAAAATGTGGCAGATGCAAAGAAAGGCTTTAAATCATGCTCCTAAGCATAAAGTATCCTATAATGTCTGCTGCTTTTAAATCTGAAGACAGAGTGAGATGCATGTTCTCCTTAAATTCTCATAGCCACAGATGCTATGTTTGTTGCTGGGTTCTTTAATTAAACCTTGTAACCTTCAATTATCTTTGGCAAATTTTTAACATGTATGTTACACATTATATATATGTTTTTTTATATATGTGTTAAGATGTTTTCAAAACCTTTGCATTGCTTAGTATATGTGTGAACATCTGTATTAAACAGTCACACTGTGATGTTCTTAATATATAACCTTCCAAACACATACTTTCTGCATCCTAATTTTGTTCCTCAAAGTATGATGCTGCCATGAATCTTGCATGAAGCTCCCACTGTACCTATCAACCTGTCAGTGGCACAAATGTATGATAAATAGCCAACACCAGGAAAAGCCAGGACCTTAAGACAAATGTTTCGGGAAGCTCACAATAAAAGTGGAGTAAATGTAATTACTAAAAGAAGCTTTTTCCATAAACATTTCAAGTTTTAGCATTTGTGAGCTGAATAATTTACCACCACACAAAAGTGAAAAAGAGACTAAGTTTAGCTGCGCTGGCAAAATAGTTTGGGGTTTTAAAGGGGTATCTCACACAATAAACTCTTGATAGACACGACTAATGAGCTGTGGAGGTTTGTAACTCTAATATTTCAATATTATTTATATTGAGCACACAGAGGACAATATCAATGAAATTATCATGCAGAACTCACTGAGTGGGAGGATAAATTGCTCTCCGGGAGGTGCCTGATGGTGGCAAGTGCTGGAGACAACATACATCTGCATCCTCTGTTTTTTCTCATTTTCTGCATTTTTAAATAGCTGTATCTGATATCTCACACCATTCATTTCATAACTGTCTGAGGGCTTTTTAAAACTGCTCACCTCTGAGCTGCATATAATAAATGAAGTGATAACTTATACACTATAAGGAGAAAACAGGAGATTAATTTCTATGAAGACACTGTAAATTACTTTCTTCTATTCCTATACTAGTTGAGTAAAGCTCCATGAAGGCAAGGGACAGACATAAAAATAGATTTTTTCCTAAATATAATTTTTCAAAGTATAAATCTTAATGGAAATTACTGAATTAAGATGTATTATGAATCAATGCGGTAGCTCAACGACAGCACTTTGTGTTACTGAGAGGAAGACATATATTTCAGTAATGGGTGACTCAGACAGGGCACGAGTGCCTTGGGCAGGTCATGTCCAGGACAACTTTCTGCACAGAAGGGTCTCTCTTTCACTATCCTTTTTTCTTGTACAGGGCAATAGCTGTGTAATGATGGACCTTGACAGCAGAAATACATGTATTACTGTAGTGCCCAAATACAGACATTCTTCCACATACACAGCAGAAAACAGCTCCTGCCTCAAAAAGCTTGGAAAAGAACAGTAAGACAGAGATGCAAGCAACCTAACACGAAACACCTCAAATTTGAACACATGCATCCCTTCTGGGCCATCCTCCCCTATTCTGCACCATCCTTGCTTCATGCCTTCTTCTCCAAAGTGATCTGGATAATCCACTAGTACACCAGAAAGGTGACCAACCTTCCCAAGGAACAGAAGAGAATGGAAAAGCCAATTCTGCCAAAAAGCAAAGACAAAAGAAGAAATGAGTCTGGTCTTTCATGGAATTAAATGGATGAAGAAAGAGCATAAGCACTCGCAATGCTGACGTAAACCATGATTCCATCTGGGCTACTCCAAGGAGAATGAACAGCATGAATAAAGCTCTGAGAAAATAAAACAGAGGAAAAAGAGGAAGAACTAGGCAGGAAACATTCCCACCCAGAAGCTGTTAGATGCCCTGGGGGCTTCAAGAAGATTTTCTTGAAAGAAGAGGAAGGAAGAGGGTCTGAATTTGGCTTGCTGCTAATTACAACATGCCTTGCCAACACCCAGAGCAGGCAACAGCAACAGGGCTGAGCAGGCGGCCTGCTGCTCTGTGCCTGTGACCCTATCACCACATTGTGGGTGATGGTCCCATAGGGCACAGCCCAAACTGCAACTGTGACTGGAGAGACCTGAGACAGCAGGAAGAGTGAGGCAAGAGGGACACCCTCAAAACCAGCCATCTTGCCTTCTTTGAGGGCTTGACTGAGACCCTGCTGAAGCATCAAAGCTCTTGCACTGCTAAACCTGCCCAGTGGCTCAGAGATGAACACTGAACAACAGTGACAGTAATAAGCTGTGACATTTAAGACAGGAAATCTCAAATTCCCATCTTGCTTCTCTGTCCCCTTCCTTACTATCAGGAGCTCCATGCTTTGTTCCTCTCCCTTCCTTTATAAAACAGGGAAGTTAACCTCTCCCATCAGAACATCTGCAAGGATTGCTCAAAACTTGAGGAGAGCTGCAGAGACAAAAAGCAAACCAACTGTGCAAGACTCAACTGTCCCACTGTGGACCTCGCTGCCAGGCTGCCTGCAAAAAGGTCTGGGGAAAAACACACTTCCAATTATTCCTCAAAGCACCACAGACTTGAATCCTACCGCTCCTCACATGTACCCTTAATAGCCTTGATCTCACCAAAGCAACTGCTAACGTAAATGATGCCTCACTGTAACTTAATTACCTCAAATTTGGGTGGGGAAGGGAATAGAAAGTACCTTTTCTTGATTCCCATCTGTTCCTCCTAATGAACCAAAGCAGTCTCCCCCAGAGCTCTGCCTCCGAAAGCCAGCAGGAAAAAAACACAGAAAAGGAGGAGGAAAGAAAGGAAAAAATTGTATATTTTTATTGAATTTTTGCAGGATGCAGGTTAATAAAACACCCACAGAGAGCACAGAGCAATATAGAAAGGGAATAAAGGGAAGGGTTGATATCAATAAAGCCTATCCGGAGGCTCTGGTGGAGTGAACGTACTCATGATTTCAAAAGAAACCTGCTACAGAAATTATTTTCACTCGTTGTTTTGGCTCAGGTTTATAATTTACAATAAACAGAAGTGTCCAAAGCAGATCCCAACCTGACCGGAAGACAGCCACCATACCAGGACCTTAATGTTTAATTATAACACAGACCATACTGCAGTCCCCGAAATCACTCATTCAACATTGACAAGCACTGGCTCTGCTATGATATTTCCTTTTTAGGCGAAAATCAACTTTTGCTCAACTAAGTTCTTAATGGCATCCCTGTTACAACAGCCTTCTCAATCCAGCTGTCCCTTTCACTAATATGCACCAGTAAAATAGCTCCCGGGAGAGTTCCTGGGGGATTGCCAGCTTTTACTTAAGGACACATTGTGAACCCTGGCCTCAACTTCCATTAACATTCAGTCTATGTCTCTACCATTACTTCAAGAGCATCAGGAATTGGAATAAATAGGAAGACTATTAGCAGCCATAGTGTCCAGTCTGAGGTATTCTAGCAGACAGCACTGCTTCTGTAGCTGATAGAGAACGCTTAGACCCATGTTTCTCATACTTGTTCTGTATCAGCCATTTCCAGAATGTTACGCTGAATGGCTTAAACTATCCAAAACCAGCTTTAGTTTTCCAATTAGGAAAGTTCAGGGTTAAAAACCTGAATGCTCCTACGGTGGATCTTATTCCATTGCTGGAACATCCTCCTGCCTGGATGGATGTTAGTGCTGGAGGAGAGCACTGACAGTATTCGCCCTCCTGCCCTGCTGTCCCTCGTCCCAGCCAGGACAGATGGAGCCTCTTTCCTCCCTCTGGCACTGCTCTACAGTGGGGAACCTGCACACTAAAAGCTGAGCAGGTGTGTGGGGAAAATCCAGCTGCTGCAAAGAGCTGGCAGCACAGCGACTGGGGTGATGGATGCAGTCGGGGCGAGCAGTGCGGGAGATTCACTCCCACAGTACCACTGGTGCACATTCAGACACTGAGTGAAACAGAGAGACAGAGAAAGAGAGAAAGACAAAGAGAATAGAGAGAAACCAGAAAAAGAAAGAAAATAAGCAAACAAACAAACAAAAAGATAAATAAATAGATAAATAAATAAATAAATCTGGAATAAATGTTCTTTCCCCCAGCACTGCATGAAGATTTCAGTTAGGGATGGTCACCCCAGACTGCAGCTTGCAGGCTTCAGGGCATGGCTTGTCACTGGGATGTATTTTCCTCAGGGCAAGGTAAGAGCATCACCTGCGTCTTCCCCTCCCTGCCTGCAGCTCGCACAGCTGCCTGCTCCCTGCAGTGGGAGCATCTTCATGTACCACCATCAAGGATGCTTAGGAGCAAGGCAGGTGCTTTCACAGCAATCCCTACCTCTCTCACCCCAGTGTGAGGAAGGCAGCAGCCAGCTTTGAACACACTTCCCTGTGCTGTTTAGTCACAGCAGCATTTGGGCAGCCCATGGTCACATATATAATAAAACGGAATCTGAAGTGTATCACGTAACTATGAAATCTGTAAGATACACCACTTATATGGTGTCTGCAAAGCACATTAAATCATCATCATCATCGTGCCTTTTGAAGACAGCCATAATTATTCAGGCTGTTCTTCTATTTCATTGGTGTTTTTGAAAAACTACTTAATATTAGCAAGCCCTCACTAAAAACAACGTTTTGGTTGAGGGACTAATCTCCGTATCAGTACACAGCCATACCTGGCCTTATCTACATTACCAATTCCCTGCTGATTGAGCGGATTCATTAACAACACAATCTCTGGTGACTGAAATGAAGTCTCATTCTTCGTATCACTGGTGCCTTGCTGTTTGCTTTTCCTTCACAGTATGCACACAAGTAATTAACTTACTATGCTCTGGTAGCTCCTGACACATTACTTGGCATAGAAAAATTTACCAGCAGGTAGTTAAGCATGCAAAATATTTTCAGTCAAATGAACTTCATAACACAGCCCTACTTAGGAGAAACGTGGCTCTTTCCGATACAACGCTAACACACACCACGCTGCCCGAACCAACAGGAGCTTCTTGAGGGATAAGAAGAAAAATACATCATTTTTATCAGTTTGGTTCAGTATATAGGAAGTTTCTTTAGGTGGGAATACTGGCAAGCAGGAAAGATGTTCACTGAAAGGATGATCATGGAGATCAACCTGAGTGGCCCTTGCGAAAGTCTCACGTAACAAGGACACAGGATCCATATGGTATGGAGGAAGAAAGAGTGGCAAAAAGCCCAAAGCAAAGAGGAGATTCAATTCAGTGCAGCATTACTGAGATTACCGGTGTCTGGAAGCATGGAAGAACAGTGCATTTCAACTTCTATATCAAATAAAAAAGGTAACTTGCTATTTTTAGCAGAGTGCTTTTAACCCTTGAGTTAGCTCAATACAGTGAAAACTCTAAGTAAAAACACACCCTACCTAAAAGACTCCATCTTAGGAACATGACTTGAAATGTTCAAGTCATTTCAGTAATGTCAAGAAGTAAATCTAGAATAAAGTTATTCCTGTACTTATCTGTCTGCGTGATGAAAGGTTATGGTACAAACCGATGGTGACTCAGTCCTGAAGCAGCGTGGGGACAGTGGGCTGACCCCAGTACAGACTGGTGAGATGAAATATGAAAGGTGGTCTTTACCTGAAGTGACAGGACTGGTACTGACTTTGATAACAGCGGGTCAACTCCCTTGTGCATATAAAACACCAGAGCCTTTGCAGGCTGCTCCTTCGATCTGAACCCACTCTAATTACCTTCAGTATTTTCATGCCATGTTGGCGTAGCCTGTTGGTGTACAAAACATTATTTGCTCTACAGTCTCCTTCTTTTAAACCAAAACTAGAGGGAACTCCAAAATGTACATGAAAATACTTGAAACAAAAGCAGGAACTTGGCTACGATAAAGGCCCATTCACAGTGTTATTAATCCCAACTTTGACCTTTTGTGACAAATTCTTGCTTAGAAGGTCTATGACTGCATTGCTGAAAACACTGGAAATTGTGAGCTTGAAGTTTCCTTCTACACAAGGAGAAAATCCTTCAGAAGTCCTGGAAAAAGAAACTTTTCTCTTGCTCAGTTTTGTCCAGAAAACATTTGTTCCTTTCCCCTTCATGTGCCACAAGGCATGTACATTTGCCAAACTCAGACTGTTGTTTTGACTCATTTGGTCACAGAAGATAGTTCCTCATGTTCTGCCACAGCAATTTTTGCTTGTGACGAAAGAAACAGATCTGTGGAGGACAGAATTCACCCTGATTTGTGTGTATCATTTTCCTCTATTCCTTCCTGCTTTCAACTCGGCTTATTTAAATATAGCTCCTGTCATACCCATTATTTTCAGTTCACCTGCTATGCAGAACCACACACTCCACCTCCAACAGAGCTCTGGCTGCATAGTTCATACAAATTCTTTATTCATTTACAATCTAGATGCTCCTTAAGCAGTATTTCCATTTGCTTGACAGAAATATTAATGCATGGAATAGAAACCAGTTTGGGTTATTTCTAATTTTCATCAAAAATTAACTACCTCATTTAATAACCACAAGCATCCTCGAGAGTTACTCAGGTTTTAAATAGTACACTACATCAAGGAAAACCTTGTTACATCTCCAAAAGGCTGTTGTGAAACTTGCTGTGTTCCAGGGGCGGGAATCTCAGGTTTTGTTTGGTTTTCCACACTTACAGTTTCAGTAAAAGGTAACAGATTTTCACGCCAGAAGAAACAGTTGGATAACACATACTGACATGATAAGCATGAGTCATTACACTTCATAAAGTCACCTCTCTACGGAGCCTTCAAAACAGTTTTCACCTCATTCAGAAAGGTATTCGGCATTGAAGAAATGGAGACTTGAGAGGTTGCTGTGTGGTGGGGTTTTTGTTTTATTTTGTTCTGAAGGATGGTTTCAGTACTTAATTGCCTTCCAAGTTTCAATCTGCAGCTTACTTCCAATGCTTACCTCTTTGAATGCCCAATCAGGTCTCCAGTGCAGTCTAGTGGTAGATCACAAGAGATCTTTAGGAGATGGCATCCTCCCTTTATGGTGAAACACACACCTCAAGGGACTTATATATTTGCAGAGCCTTGGGTAGCAAATACAGTTGGGGCTGGACAACTTTCCTCCTGGGGGAAGGAGAAGGAAAGCTGCCCAGAACTAGCATCCCCTGAGGAAGTCAGCCAGGATGGAAATTCAGTGAAAACACTGAACAGACCTACGCAGAGCCTTCCAGCACCTTAGTTACAGGATGTCCCTTGGATCAAAAGAGGAGTAAAGGAATCCTGTCCCTACTAAATCACATATCCTCCAAAAGCCATGATTTCTTCATTGGCTCTTGCCAATGGACTTGCACCAGCCAAAAGGCAATGGAAGGCAGAAACAGATGAAGAGATCCAGCCTAAGTCCCACTTACAAATATTCACAGAAGTTTTATTCCTTTAGGTCAATTCTTACTAGTCTCACCTACCACAATCTGGATGCCAATTATGCCCACAGTGAGGGTGAGATCACTTCCTACTACTCTATAACAGCACTGCCCCACTGCACTTGTTTGTATTCCTGTGTTAACTGTTACCTTACATTGAATCCAAGAGCATTTTGAGGACCAGACTGATTTTCTGGTTTTGTTTTGCTCAGAGCAAAATACAAACTAGATTTCAATCCATGACTGGAATTTCTTGCCAGCACAAAACTGTAAGAATGAGTTTGAGTATTCTGAGCATTACAAGGTAATCACAGAAGAAGTGTTTGGGAACACGGACCAAAATGAATAATTAAACACAACCTTCCTGATTACAGAGCATGTCTTAGGTAATTTAATGCCCTTATTAAAGCCATAGTTGGTGGACTGAGAGTCTGCAGTCTTGATCGTATAAGAATGAATTATGTCCAGCTTTTTAAACTAGAAAGTTTCCCGGGTCTGTGGCTTCAGAGGAAAATCTGAAAACACGAAAGAATAAAAGTCCAGGAGCCAGACGGCAAACAAGAACCTTAAAATTACTATCCTTTTTTCAATCTCCCCTGATTTGTTTTGGTCAGTCTCATTCACTCCTTTTGAGCAACTGACCCTGGCAGTACTCCAGCGTATCTGAGTTTATTGACAAACATGAAACAGAATCTAATGCCAGGGGAAATAACAAAAGAAACCAAAACCATCAATACCAAGAGCTGGGCTAATACACATGATCCACAGAGGTGCCCGAAGGCCAACCACCCTTCAATGCTTGGCTCAGAGCCACTTCCATTGTCTCTATGAGAAAATGGTGAAAAACCAGACTGCTACTTAGTTTGGGAGGCCTTTATTCTAGACAATACCTATATACTTCACACTATCTACTACGAAAAGAGGTGTGGGGATGCTAAAATTGGCTTCATTTAGATCTTTCCCAGGCCATTTCTCAATGAATATTTTAGAAGCACATATAGCACTCCTGTTCCTTCTTTGGTTGTGATGTGTCCTACACAAGCCTGCCCTCAGAAACACAACCCAATACACACCTTTGGGAGAAGAAGATTATTTTCTGAGGGACAGAAGGTCATGCAAAGAGAAAAACTGATTTTTGTATGTCTTTGTTTAACTGTCAGCAACTGATGCTAGCTGACTTTTACCCACATAATACACTTTCTGGTCTCGATGGTCATGTCAGGTTCTTACAGCAGTGAAAAGGCAAGCAGGGCTTATTCTGAAGTAAATTCTGGATGTAACCGCTTCTAACTCCACTAATACAGAGAAGCTAGTAAATCAGTAATAGGAGTTTATTAATTTAGTAGTTACTGAGAAACATCTTATTGATCTTCTTTACTCACACTCAGCCTCTGGAGTTTACCTCACAGCTCCAGTTTATGCCTCGATTAAGTGGTTCAGAGAAGCCTTGCAATTTATTGTATGCACATCATGTAGCATAATGCTCCTGCTATGATGACTTGCAAATTAAGCATTGGATTTATCGCCCTACAAGAGACTCCAGTTTTACTCACCAAGGGCAGCCAGCACAAACACCCAAAAGCAAAACTCACTGTCTAGAGCCTTACCGGTAGATGCACAGCATTAACTCAGCCAACAGTGGTCTCAGACCCAGCTTTACTTCATGTCTTTGCAACACAACATCAGTTAGCCAGTGATTAGTTTCCATTTTCAGCATTCATCTGTTTTTTTGGGCACTTCTTTTTATAGGCTCTGATTCAGCAAAGTACTTAAGCACATGCTTTACTTTAAATAGCTGAATAATCCAACGTCTTTTCCGCAAATGTTTAACTTTAATTGTGTGAATAGTTCCAGTTCAAGGGCTCCTCGTATCTCGGACACTGAGCGCTCACTTATGTACTCTATTCGTTGCAGAGATATAATATTATTCATAGGCTTCACATCATGCATTTACTTAAGTGCTTTGCTAAAAAGGGTCCTAAAGCAAATATGCCACAGTCAGAGTTTATTTAATAGCACTTCTACAAATTCAGTTTTAAACTGTCAAGCATTTGAAAAAGGAAAACTAAATAACCGTAGGATTTACCGCAGTTTCTTCAGCATCAGTACCTTGACTCAGCACTGACAATCGTGGCAACATGGTTCAACAAAGCATCAGGATTACTTTTTCTCCCCCCATTTTAGATGTGTTTGCTGAATAAAAATAATAACCCCCCCCAAACAAACCTGAAATGAAATATCCTGTGTTAAAACTACATCTGCAGAGGCTTCTCCCAAGTCATGCAGAGGCATGCTCTGGCACAGGGGCTGCAGCCAATGCTACCTTAGGAAGAAGAAGGGGCTTCTTTGGAGAGCTTGCCTCTTAAGTTACAGCATCCCCAGCCCCGCCAGGCATTTCAGTCTCCAAATAAAAATATTTGAGTATAAAAATATCACCAGAGTGTTCTGAGAGTCTTTTCTTAAGACTTTTTATTTCCACAGTCAGAAAGAAATACTTGGGGCAGCCTTTCAAGTTCCTCTCCCAGAACCACTGCTGCATTTTTTACAGGGAAGTTGATGAATTTTCCTCTCATTAGAAGACTCCAGCAGCTGTGGCTTTAAGAAAAACACCAAATACTGTGAGACTAACAATAAAACCACCAGACCTGGCAGCGCTGTGTTACCCCTTTGGGCCATTTCCATTGCGAGCGGCTCCCCACTGAACCACACAATGCTGGGCCCCTTACGAGTTTCTTAGCTACTGCATCAGATGTTACAAAATACGGTGGTTTCAATTATTAAAAGAAGGCATGCCAAAAAAACAACAAAATAAAAAGGGGGAAAAAAAAAAGGCTGCCAAAAGCACAACTTTCAAAAGAGCCAGCTCTCTAAATGCCTTAGATTAAAAGGCAAAGAATGAAATTCACACTCTTCAGAACAGAATGCCTCCTTTGCATGAACTCCCATTGTTTCAGATGAAAGACCTGCCCCAGCCCTGCAGGTAAAGCAAGTTTATATCCTAAGCTGGCTGGAGAAGCCAAATTAAAACGGGTAAAAAAAAGAAAGAGTAAACAAAGCCAGATGCACCCGAGAAAAGAAACTGAAATTGCCTTCAAAGATAAAAGGATTAAGCTCTTCTGACCAGTCGCTGTAAAATGTGTAATGAATTTAGACATCTCTTTTCCGGAGGAAGTAAGCTGTTCAGTAAGTTTTATTAAGATAGAGCAGAATAACTCTTATGTAGAAAACTGCTCATTAGTTGGGGCTTAATTGCTCTTCTGGTGGAGAAGCAGTAACTACTATACCAAAAATAAGTATCCATATTTAGAGATTATTTGGTTTTATGCTGCTCTGATATTAAACCAAAATTCATCCAGAACATACCCAGTGTCATCCCACTGGAACTGAACACTGACAACTGCGTAACTCTGTGACAGGAAATGAGAACCGTTGATTAGAGCAAGGATTCTATACAAGGAATTTGAAGTTTATTCTGAAACAGGACTTTGATGTACTTACAGTTATTTATTTATTCACCGTGGTCTCGCCGTCTGCCTGTTTGTTTATAAATATTTACTGGGGGCTATTTTCATAAAACAATTACTATTCAACGTGCACAGCAAAGAGAAGACATCAGAGACCTGGTTGTGTGTTTTTCCATTCTAATCTGTATGACAATACTTTGAATTCCTTACAGCTGAATGTCCTGAGCTGGCTTTGCCAGGTTACACGGACAAACACTGACAGAAAAGCAGTGCCTATGTTCACGTGGCTGCCCATCTGACACAGCTCCTGGAATCATACAGGGATCCCTGCTGCAGTTCACCACCTCCTGCAGGAAAGCTGATGTTCTAGGACATTTTGGTGACATTATAGAGCGTGCCAGTGACTGCAAAGTTTTCAACCCCTACACGCAGTCAGTAAGTCAATACAGGGGTATTTAAGGGTCACTTAAAAGGTAGCTTCTTAACTGATACACAAATTAAATCTGCATGTAAGTGCTAAGCCAGGAAAGGCTTCACCCCAAAATCTTCTCATGAGCAGCCCCATGAAAGTTCAGCATAAAGGGGAAAATCATAGAATCCTAGAATCATAGAATAGTTTGGGTTGGAAAGGACCCCAAGATCATCCAGTTCTAACCCCCCTGCCATGGGCAGGGACACCTCACACTAAACCATGGCACCCAAGGCTTTGTCCAGCCTGGCTTTGAACACCACCAGGGATGGAGCATTCACAACTTCCCTGGGCAACCCATTCCAGTGCCTCACCACCCTAACAGGAAAGAATTTCCTCCTTAGATCCAATCTAAACTTCCCCTGTTTAAGTTTTAACCCGTTGCACCTTGTCCTATCACTACAGTCTCTAATGAAGAGTCCCTCCCCAGCATCCCTATAGGCCCCCTTCAGACACTGGAAGTCTGCTATGAGTTCTCCACGCAGCCTTCTCTTCTCCAGGCTGAACAGCCCCTACTTTCTCAGCCTGTCTCCATACAGGAGGTGCTCCAGTCCCCTGATCATCCTCGTGGCCCTCCTCTGGACTTGTTCCAACAGTTCCATGTCCTTTTTATGTTGAGGACACCAGAACTGCACACAATGCTCCAGGTGAGGTCTCACGAGAGCAGAGCAGAGGGGCAGGATCACCTCCTTCGACCTGCTGGTCACGCTCCTTTTGATGCAGCCCAGGACACGGTTGCTTTCTGGGCTGCGAGCGCACACTGGACCCGGCTCATGTTCATTTTCTCATCAGCCAACACCCCCAAGTCCTTCTCCACAGGGCTGCTCTGAATCTCTTCTCTGCCCAACCTGTAGCTGTGCCTGGGATTGCTCCGACCCAGGTGTAGGACCTTGCACTTGGCATGGTTAAACTCCATGAGGTTGGCATCAGCCCATCTCACAAGCGTGTTGAGGTCCCTCTGGATGGCATTCCTTCCCTCCAGGGTATCAACTGAACCACACAGCTTGGTGTCATCGGCAAACTTGCTGAGGGGACACTCAATCCCACTGTCCACGTCAGCGATGAAGATGTTAAACAAGACCGGTCCCAACACCGATCCCTGAGGGACACCACTTGTTACTGGTCTCCAGCCGGACATTGAGCCATTGACCACAACTCTTTGTGTGCGGCCATCCAGCCAGTTCTTTATCCACCGAGTGGTCCATCCATCAAATTGATGTCTCTTCAATTTAGAGACAAGGATGTCGTGTGGGACAGTGTCGAATGCTTTGCACAAGTCCAGGTAGATGACATCAACTGCTCTACCCCTGTCCATCAGTTCCGTAGCCCCATCATAGAAGGCCACCAAATTGGTCAGGCAGGATTTCCCCTTAGTGAATCATTCTGATGCTGATTTTATGCCAGATTTACGTGGCACAACATGTCTTCAAGTGATGAATAACCAGACTGCTTTGGAGTATTGGTGCACTGGAGTAGGCAATGGTCTGTACTTAACAAGAAAGGCACAGGTCTGCCTTCCCTTGCATACTTGGAAAGATTAGGGTAGCACTACCACTCTTCATCAGAAGCTGTAAGCTTCCTTCACAGACACTATGAGGACATAAAGCTTAAAAAGCATGCTCCTATCCAGTCCTGACCCGAAAAGCATCCATGTTCACTAATGCCAAACAAGATAAAAGGAAGATTTCTTTGGATTTACCATCAGTATCTGGCTGGGATCAGCAGCACCAAGAGGAAGCAGCAATTTGGTGATATAAGGACCACCCCATTCTCTCATAAATCACGGTTATAAAACAAATACTAGCAGGACAGCCAAGGTTAGAAACAATAAAAGACTTTTAGGCCAGTTTTGATTTAATTTGATTGCATTTCAAGATAATAACATCCCTTTAACTGTGGGAAACATGCTCCATCTGGTCTCCAGAACCTCTATAGGCTTGCAATTTCTTTCCATGTGCAATTCCAGATGTTAACGGGGACCCTGAAAGGCCCCTACAACCCAGGTTCCTTGTTCTCACTCCCTCAATAGCACAGGGGAAGCCTACAACAGTGATGAAGACTGCATCACACAGCACCATGCCAAATGAGATTTCAGCAGCACAGAGGATCTTTCACAAATCCTTGTTCAGTGTTAGCAGATGAGATAAGCATCATCCTGGTGTGTTCTGAACCCAAGGGACCAAGGTAGGCTCTTCTAAATGCCAGAGCACCAAGCCCCGATCTACAGCACTCCCTTTTCTTCATCAAGTGTAACCAGAATAACCTCACAGACACGGCCCAAGGCTTTGCCCAACATGGAAATACATAAATATGTTATTTGGAAGTCTGAAGCTCATGTGAACACCATCTCTCTAAGCAGCTTTTGGTAACTGACACCACACAGGTACTCAGTTTTTTCTTATTTTTAAACCTTACACATTTTTATCAACTGAAAACAATGCTCAAGAAAAAGGAAACGCTGAAAATTTCCTCTGTGATACGGGGAAATGCATAAATATTGTACACCTTAAACATCATTAAATATTTTTAATGTAGATTCTGCAATAGCTCCAATAAATAAAATAAAATCAAAGCTCCGATGTGCAGAACTATGAATTTTAATTCCAGGAAGATGATTCTGTGATAATTACTAGTCCCTTTCTATTGCTCAGGTAAACATAAGAGAAGAATATTCCAAAGGAATAGGTAACTGCAGGGTAATTTGCTGTTTTACAAAGCAGGAAGCTTTGCCAGCTATACTCGGCATCCAAACTTGCATATAAATAAATTCCACTCCAAACAGATTCTTTATACCCATTTCAACTTCATATTGCCTGCATAAATCACACTCATTCCTTTATAGAGATTTTTTTTAACAGAACCACCATTAATAACACAGCAGATCAAATATTATTCCAAATTTGAATAAAATATGTTCATCATTATGGTCATTAGCTAATGGTTTTATCTTCCTTTGGGACCACAGTAAACATTACAATTCAATTTAATCAACATTTACTTCGCATAAAACAAAAAAGAGCATCATTTCATTGCTACAGTAACAAACTCTCGGGGTCACAAAACTCAAGAGAAGCAGGTTTAAAAGCAAAGCAAAACAAACCCAGCACTTTTGAAGATTAATGAGGTACTGAAGAAAAGATGTAAATATGCACAGGAATTCTTATATGGGCTATATGCCTAATCCTGCAGCTACTAATTCTCCTACTGCTGCAACTGTTGCAAAGCTCAGGGGTTTCAACCTTTTTGATTTGAAAACTGCAGAATGTCTCCCAAGGGGGTGCAGAGCCCAGTAACTGTGGATTTAAGCCTACTGATCATAGAATAGTTAGGGTTGGAAAGGACCTTAAGATCATCCAGTTCCAACCCCCCTGCCATGGGCAGGGACACCTCACACTAAACCATGCCACCCAAGGCTTTATCCAACCTGGCACTGAACGCTGCCAGTGATGGAGCATTCACAACTTCCCTGGGCAACCCATTCCAGTGCCTCACCACCCTCACAGGAAAGAACTTCCTCCTTATATCCAATCTAAACTTCCTCGTTTAAGTTTTAACCCGTTACCCCTTGTCCTGTCACTACAGTCCCTAATGAAGAGTCCATCCCCAGCATCCCTATAGGCCCCCTTCAGACACTGGAAGGCTGCTATGAGGTCTCCACACAGCCTTCTCTTCTCCAGGCTGAACAGCCCCAACTTTCTCAGCCTGTCTTCATACGGGAGGTGCTCCAGTCCCCTGATCATCCTCGTGGCCTCCTCTGGACTTGTTCCAACAGTTCCATGTCCTTTTTATGTTGAGGACACCAGAACTGCCCATAATGCTCCCAGTGTTTTTCTTTTTTTAGATACCATTCATGGTATCCTCAAGGTTCCACAAAGCAAAACCTGGGACAGATTACAACACGTATACATCTGTGCGAATCCAGTATCGCAAAACACCCGTGACACTGACACCAGCACACACAGCTGTCCTATGATGACCACAACTTCAAACAGCTGTGTGAAAGCCTTTGTTTTCCTTGTGATATATTTACTTCATTTAATCAAACTCTGATAAATGCATTCTTTTCACCTAAATTAATTTTCTTCTCTAAGCTCCCTTTGTCAGCCGATTTGTGAAGTGCTGGAGGACTGCACATCTCGCTGACTGGTGCTCCCCTGTGTATTCATTCTCTTCACAGGTTCCCCTGCAGGACTACCATGATTTTACTGATAATTTTTCAGTAGACACTTTGTTAGGCTACTTACAAACATACTGACCTAATTGCTTTTAATTATTCCAGTGGAGTCTGGTTTTACAGTGGTTATTTGCTTCCACACAAAAGGAGAAATAACTACTGTGGTTAAGTATTGAAAAATCCATACCCTTGGCTTCTCTCTCGAGCCTAAATCAATCAGAAGTTTAATGCACACTGTAAATGTTTATGTGCATGTGTATCTATTGTGCATGTATGCATGCACTATATAGGCCTATTTTACATCTAGATCCATCTGCGTATCACATAAGGCAAATGGGGCTAAGAAGATGGCAAACTCATTTGATTCTGTTTCAGAAACAAAGTGTTTTCTTAACAGCTCTTTGAAGAATCCAAGCAAATTTGGTGTTTTCACTTTCTTTCCTGTTTAGAAAATCATTTAAATCTTAGATATGCATCCAGCCTGTTAGTAGTCATATATATATTTCTTGTAAGCTACCAGTATTAACCATGCTTCTTGAAAGAGATGCAAAGTAGAGCCACACAGAGAGCCAGCTGCACTACATCTACCCTTTTAGCAGATAACCCATCTTCAGCTGCCATAAAACCTGCAAAACATCTCCCATGAACATCAGAATGTGTTGGACTGTTCATCAAAGTGAATACCTTTACGAGAAACAGTTCACCAACAAAGTGAAGATGATGCACAGTTCAACAGGGAAATCCCTGGGGGAGAAAGCTGGGAAGAGATGATACATGGAAGTCTGTCACAAACACAATCCAGAGTTAGCAGCAGGGAGAAACCTCAGTATATTCGGAGCTACCTGTTTAAGAACTTTTTTTTTCCTCCCATGGTTGAAGTTTTAAAACCCAAATATTAAAAGACAAAAATAACATAAAAGAGAGGATGAAGGGGTTAAAATAAATAGAAAAGTGAAAATGATAGCAGAAGGTAGAGGCATCACATAACTTTCTACTAAATCCTCATTTTACTCTCTAAGGACTGTGCAGAATGCACAAGACCACAAGATCTAAATACGAAATACCTATGAGGGTAACAATTCCCTGCCCAGAAGACAGCAATATGCTGAAAGCAAGCCTAAGCATCCTTCAGATTTTACATTCAAGTACCAAAGGAAAATTGGTATTACCCATGAATAGCAATAAAATCACTTTTCAGAATCTTTTTCAGCCACAGTTTTCCGAAACGAGCAGCTTGTGTGTTGTTCTTATCATTCAGTTTAATATTTTTCAGCAAGGAAGAAAAAAAGGGAGGTACAGAATGTAGCATTTCAATTGAAACAAACAGAACAAAATAACACCCAAAAGATGTCTGTGAAACTGTCCCTCCTGGTACAGAATAAGATAAGGTTGAAACAATCTGGTAGCACAAGACAGTACTGATAACTTGACTACTGCACTGCTCTCAGTGGTTGGGTTATTCCTGATATGTAACTTGACATCTTGGAAGAAATCCCTTGAAATTCAACTGGTGTCATTCCAGATACCTAGTGTTCATAAGAGGTGCAAATCCTGTTGGAAGGATTTTCACTATTTGAACACACTGAGAGCTTGGATCTAGCTCCATTACATGATCAGAGATTATGGTTCACACCTTCAAACACATACAGTGAATTCTTGGAAGCTCAGTTTCTGACAGTTTTGCCAAATACCTCAACTGGGGACTGAACATGGCCTCACCCCAATTCACTCACTCACTGTGCAATCTCACAACCCTCGAAACATCTTCAACACTGGACTTTGGTCAGTCTTTCACTGAAGGTCTCAGTCTTAGCCTTCAATTCTATTGTCTGACACAATGCAAGATCTACTGAATAGAAAAACATTCCCCTCACCAGGCTGCAGGAGAGTAATTTCCATTTAAGATGGAAAATGTGCTTTCTCATTAGTGCATCTTTTGGGTCTTAAACCTGTCATAACTGATGTTATTGTACTATTGATCACTGCTCAGCACTGTAACAGATAGTGATGCTTCAGGTTTGAAGAAAGGTGTGTGCCAGTCAGGTTTATGAAGCTTATAAAACTTTTACTGTGCTTATAGCATAACCAAAAAGAAAGGGAAAAAAAGTCATCCATAAATTAAATTATTCCTGGCTTCTATTCTCAGAGACATTTCTCCAGGGCACAGTGTAAGATTATTGAATACCACTCATCTCCCAGGATCAAGGCGATACAAGTTTTTTAAAACCTCAATGGCAATTAATAGAACAATTTCCCCCCATACACAAGCCTTTCCTAAACACGGTGCTGTTACTCCCTGACCCCAGCGCAAGGAGGTAGATGCAAGAGGCAGAAATGCCAACACATTCTGCAGAGCTTCTTCTCCATGGACTGGCTCTCATCACCATACACTGCCACTGGCAGACACTGACTGATGCCTTATTTCAGGCATCTCTTGCAACCCTCCTTCTCGTAGGGGAACAGATGGCTCCCCTTGACTATAACATTTCCACCCTGTGCAACCCACTTCCACTGGCTGAACCCCTTTATCCTGCAATGTATTGTTCACTTGGAACTTGTTTCCTTTTTAAATGTTACTTGAGTCTCAGCAGAAGACAAAGGTAGCAGGATTTGCCATGGATGCACACAAATTAGTCTGTGGGGTCTGTTCATATACACAGTCCATGAGCTTAAAAAGGCCAGGTTGAACTGGACTCCAACAAATCTGATTCTAAGTAGTCTGATCTGCTGAGTATTGTCAGCTAAAATAAAACCCAGAATTTGAAAAGCTAACATGTTTGCTTTGACCAACCTTAAACTGTTTTATATTTTGCTTTGAAGAAATACTTATTTTTGCAGTGGGAAAGGACTAAACACACCCTTCAAAGGAATCAGCTAAAAACTTCATTTCAGCGTGAATAAAGGTTGTTCTTTTAGGATCCATCCAATACATTTCCCATCTCCAACCTGCTGTCCCTTGTTTTTCTGTTTGGCCACTGTCTCAAGAAATGAACTATTGATACAGCTACCAGAAAAGAGATCATCCCAGATGTAAAAATCTAGTCTAAAGACACAGACAGATAAAAGATTAGGGATCTTCATCCAAAACCCAACCCAACAGGCATTATGAAAACTTGCACAGCTTTGCTACACGGATTACAACGGATTCATTTTAAACAGCCTTAGTGTTTAAAATAGAAAAAAAAAAAATCATAGGGAAAACATCCATTAAAATCAGGGATTATGAAGGGAAAGCAGAGTGGGAAACCACACATTTATTGCACTGAGGACACAGCTGACAGTGTCCTGTCCTCATGGGCTGCATTCCTTCCCTTAGACCAGACTGCAGCCTTCTTCTACCAGTTACATGAGAGCCAGAACCTTTTCCTCTCATCCCAAAACATGGGTATATGCACCTAAAATGTACAGGTTTCTATCATAAAAACTCAATAGCAGATGAAGGTATCAAGCAACAAACAGGTATGCCGGACCTACAGTAACTAACAATACCAAAATTGCCACTAGCAGAAAAGTTCCCTCTGCGTTGGCTTTCTGGTGAAACTTAAATGACTTTTTCCAGTAAAACATAACCTAGAAGAAGTTGTTCTGGCACTCTCCAAGTCTTTCTGTTCCTCAGCAACATTACCAATAGTTTAATCTCATTTCCTCAGAAATAATTATAGAGGAAACTATGAACACGCTGTTGGGGAAAGGAGACAAAACTGATCCCACACCCAGTAAAGCTTCCTGTCCTTAAACGATCCTAAGCCCTGTTACACCAAACTCAGGATTCTGAATTCTCAGAAATATAGCCAGCAGAGCTCATCTGACATCTGGGTACTGCCAAAATAAGGTGGCCCCATTTCTCCCTCCTCCCAGCCCCTGGACGTTAGTGCCTACAATGACAGAAACCCCTATCTTCTGCCCTCCCAGTTTCAGAGAGGCAGCTACGCTCCCTGGTAAGGGGAAGACTGTTGACATTCTATTTCATCAAGAGTCTCATCATGTGAAATCCTTTTACAACATCAGATTCCGATCCTCACATAAGCTCTCAGGTATTTTTGCAGATTAACTGAAACTGAATAAATTTCCTTGACATTTTAAGCCCCAGTACTTCATGTGGCAGTTTGCCATCACAGCCAGCCCAGCAGAGCACAACGAAGCTTCCCACCAGTGGTCAGCCAAGGTCTCCAGCCTGGCTGAAGACTCCTATTTAAGATTCAGTGCGTTCTTAGGGCAGCCATGATGCTGCTGTCCTCCTGTTTCAAAGGAAAGAACATGAAAAGTCTGGGGTGTAGGAGTAGTAGAAGGAAAACTGCACAACTGACAGAGGAAACACGGAATCAGACTCTGCAACTCAGAGAGTTATAATGCTGGTTGCAAAGGGGATCACTCCTCCTAACTTGCACACCGAGGGGTTAAGCAAGCAGATATTTATTACACACAAACATGCATATTCATTAGGTTCCTGAGAGAGCGGTGGGGATATTACAATTAGTTTAGGTACTCATTATCATAAGTCTCCTCCCTTTCGGCGCTTGCACACTGCCCTCCGATGGTCGTGGGCAGGGGTCTTCAAGATGAAGTAAGCAGTCTGCCTCATGGTGTACTTTTCACCTTTGGCACAGCTGGATGCCCCAGTAAGCACAAAACCAGCCGAAACCAGCCAGATCTGTAAGTTCCTGATAGCTGGCGAAGATTTACAACAGTGTGACCTTCATACAAAATTTACTGCAAGCAGAATATGATGGGCAGACAAGGAATATCCTAAGTTAGCAGATGTTCGGGAGTCACTGTCTCCAAACTAACTGATAATTAGAAGGATGGTAAGAAATAATTCACTCCTGAGAAGGATGGTAAGAAATAATTCACTCTTGTTAGTAAGACTACTAAATTCTGTTATCACACTACAGACTTACAACACAAATATTGTTCTCTTAGACCTAAGTTAAGTTAAAAGTACCTTAACCCTATGTTTTCCAGGTGCTTGCTTTCCTTGTATCAACAGACAACCACGAAAGGAGCCAGAAGACTTCCCAATCTTGCTGCATATTCTCCAGTGATGATCGTCTCTCTCATATTAGTGCTTCTATTTTTTCAGTCTCACATAGGTACACAATACTGTTAAGTTTGGCTTTAAAGACAGGAGATTAAGGCCCTTTTTCACAACATAAATGTGCCATGAGGAATTCTCTCTGAGAAGATTCTGAGATGAATTCTCTCTCTACGGTCCAAAGGAAACAGGCTACCTGACAACAATGCAGCTTGTGTTTGCACATGGTGGTAGGAAAAGGGAAAGAAATCCCCATCCAGCAACAAGCAATATCTATTTTTGGCCCCTCAGTTTTCCAAGTAGTAACTGCTCACGCCAGCAATACCAGGACATACCAGTATGAACAACTGCTACCTCCACCAGAGGCAGGTTCACAGCAGAAGAAAAGCACACAGTCCAGTGTATCATTTCGTATGTCAGAGATTCAAAGGCTCACATAACACACAAATTCACACCAGCAATCCCTTTGAGAGGCAGGGTTTTCTTCTCATTTGAGATCATTTCTGACTTACTTTCAGGATCCTATGAGACCAAAAGGGCACACACACAGAGCACCATGCAGTATTAAGGCCCAGACCTTCAAAAAATTCATGGCCTTAGTGCTGGAAAGCAGATACACCCCAAGCTTGCACATATATGTATGCTTGGAGAAGTTACTAAAACTACATCACCCCCCGAAAAGTGCTGAAGATGCAGGAGAGGAGGGAGAGATGGGGACAGGAGCACTGGGGTTTGTTTCCGTGACTCCAACTTGTTCATCAGACGTACTCAAGCCAGCGCATCTTTCTCTCCCGAGTGAAATCTGTTCCACAATTTTGCCAAAACTTTTATATATGGCAGTGGCCAGCTGGCTGCTTGGAGAGCCATGTGTCAGTGGTCCTGGCGAGTGCTTAATGTGTGATATGGATCTGCGCAAACTGCAAGCACTTGGTTTGCAAACATTCCTGGTTCATGCATTTAGAAAGCAGCTAGTGCAAGGAGAGGCTTTTGAAGCAAAGTCATGCAACATGGCAGGCAGCATAGATATTAAGGCAATTCCTCAATATATAAACATATTATGGTAACTTGTCCCTTCTCCCTGTTATCTTCTGCCCCCATGGGCTGCAGTCAACCTGTTCTGTCTCTCCCTACAAAATACCATCACCTCCTTCTCCACTGCACTTTTGTTTCTAGAGGAAGGGATTCAACACCATCAACGTTGTTCCAACAGGACAAGACGTGGGAAACCTTGTCAGCCTCTCTCCAGTCCTGCTGGACGGCTGGATCCCAGGAGGGATCTGCAGTACCAGCAGATGTGACCACAGGAGAGTCTTCTCCTATACTCCAACAGACAGCACGCTGGCTGCTGCTACAGATCAACACCCACCCATGGAGTGGTCAGAGAGTCAGTCCACACAATTGTGAGAATCAAAGGAAGAAATACACTGCTTTGAGTCAGTGTATTTTTGGGCTGCATTTTCCTGGCTGCACCATCCCAGAGCAGACGTGGGAAACGCATCAACTGAGAGAAATGAAAAAAGCAGAAGCTGACTATATTGAAAGAGGTCTGTGGCTACATTCTCCATGTACATAAAACGTACTTATTAAGTTTAAGGCAAGCCATCTATCTAGGTGTTTGTTAATGATTATCCCACATGGTCTTTAGGCCTGTGTACAAGAATATATATGGTTTATTGACTAACGTCAGGGAAAACAGACTTCCCACCCTGGATGAAGTTTATCACGATCTCTGCAATCAGCCCAGTGAGCAAAAGCACAGGTGATAGATGAACCTGCCAGAGTCTCCTGAATGCCAGCAGATACCAACTGGCAAGGCACTGCGGGAAAGTAATTCCAAGCTAAGGCTGCTTGAATGAATAGACCCTCTTCCTGATATATCACAAACAGGCCTCCCGTTGATTTCCTCCATCCTGACAGCTCCTGGCCCCAGAAGCAGTCTCACCAGCCAGTCCCCAAACTACAAAGACCACCACAGATGAGTATCAATACCACGTCTTCTCTCCTAAAGATGAAGGGGAAGGCAGACTGGTCTCCACACCACTGACAGGACAGGCTCTGTACAGCTGCAAACAGCTACTGCCTCCTCCTGCATTTCAGCCCAGCCATCCCATCTTGGGCTTATAATTTGAGATGAACTTGGCAGATATCTTGGCTGGAAGCAGTCAAAGGGAGCCTGGAATGGAATAAAGCCTCTCCCTTTCCTCACAAGTAAATTCAGTTGATTTTAACAATTCAAATGAAGGTATTTCAACACTTGAGGTCAAAATTATATATCGATTACAAAAGCATAAAAAAAATCCTAAAGCAAAATAGAAGCCAGGAGTTTTAGCTTGTCCCAAACACTGCAGCCCAAATCAAAGTTTCCACAACCAGCACAGTGCCCACATCTTCTCCTCAATATTTGTATAAATAAGAATTCTGGTGACATTTCTAGTGAAACTCAAGGTTGTTTCCAAATCCACTGTAAAAATCAAAGTCAAATCTAAAGCATAAGAACCTAACAGCAACTGTAAGGACATGGATAAGTGATGCATACAAACTTAACTGCCCAGAGAAGGAAACAGAACACTGTAACAGACATCACATCAAAATCAATCTTGATTTAAACAGGAAACCAACATGGGATAGAAAGTAGGACAAAATGCTGGTGTCCTCTGGGTTGTCATTAAGTACTTGCTGCAAAGAATCTGTTCTTCCTCAAAATTAAGATCAAGGATTCCTTTTCCTTTCATTACATTGCCTGAAAGCTTCTTAGTACCACCAGCAGCTCATATAGACAAAAAGCTTCGTCTTTAATCTGTAATTGCAATGGGTTTAGGAACTGCTAATAAACACACAAGGAAGCTTGGAAGAGGGATGCTCACTCAATCAAAGCCAGTAGAGGCACAAAAGTCAATTCCACAGGTAGTTGTCAGCCACATGACGAACTGGATTCATCCCAAATCAATTATTACACAGAAGCTTTTCAAAATGCAGCTACAAATGGATACTTGCAAGATAAGTGTCAAGGTGGGATTTCAGTCTCAAATCTAAACCTCCCATTGTTCCTACATTACAGTTGCACCAAATTTTGGCCTGATAGCGCTACAAAAGTCAACCTGATAAACACATTCAGCACTAAATCCAGCTATGGTCTCGAGAGGAGCTGTAATTCATGATGTTTCTGAATTGTATTTATTATGTGACATTTTCAAAGCTGAAAGTGGAAATACATGCAGAAAACCCAAAAGGAGGCTCTTGCAGATTAAAAATGACATTCAGCAACACAGGAGATGGGTCATTAGAACTGCAGAAATACAAGAATGAGCTAGATAATAAAACAGATCAACAGCAGTGACACAGGCAGTGGGGATTACTGCTGTCTGTTCAGCCTCTGCTACCACATCTGCTTACTGTTATGTGCCCTATGGAGGAGAAAGAAAAAAAGTCTACATCTGACATGACTGCTTTGCCTGTTTAAGATTCAAAAGCTCCACTGAAAGCTTTCACAGAGCTGATGGGAGTATGATTTATACAAAGAGCTACAAGACTGTTACAGGCCATTTTGAGCAGAATGGACATCAGTGCTATCTGCTTTTTGAAAGCAGTGTTTCCCATTTTATTTACATTTGCTCTTCATTATGCTTTTAGAGCAACTTAACAATCCAGCCAATCAATTCAAACTATTTTGCAAGCATTTCAAATAATTTCTTAGCACCCTGTAAGCACTTGCTTCTATGCAATTATAATCATTTTTCTGCAGAGATTTTCTTCATTCAAGTGGCTTTGCCAAGCAACAAGAAACAAAAGAATAACCATCTCTAAAAATACGTAGAGAAAAATGTAGGAATCCCACAATTATATTGAATAGGGTCATCAGAAGAGCAGGGGATAAACGTGTCTCCCCATATCCTTCATGTCTTGGCTGACAGACCAAAATAGCGCTGTTCAATGTTTGATAGGTACAGCTCTGTATTATAGCTCAAGCTTATTTTAAAAGAAAAAAAATCTACCTTAAAATTCAGCATTTTCAACTCTTCTTGGGAGACCAGAAATAATCTGGCTGGTTGCTGTTTTTTATCAGCCTTCTGCTGCAGAGGCAAATTTAACTACTTATTTTCAGAAAGAAAGAACCAAACTATGTCATTACAAAGAGTTCCTTACAGAAGAAAGTACTAAAATTCTGCTCTATTCGAGTATGGGAAAACTGATCTCTTTCCTTCATTTTAGCAGATAAGGTGTCACTGAACTTGAATTAGCCGTCTGTTGAGAGGGGCACTGCTCCAGACCTGCTGCTCTCACACCTGACCAAGACACCAAAATACAGAGATTTTAACAACATACACCCCAAAAAGCAGGATGTGGAAGGAAGCTGCATGCCTTTAATCTCACCAATGTCCCGGTGGAAGCAAAAGAGAATTCTTTAATTCAACAGATGTGAGTTCCCAGCTGCCCTATGATAATGTCAAATCCAGTGCTTTTACTTAAAGTAAGATGTACTATTCCCCCCCCCAACAGCCCCTCTCCGTATTACTGTCACATTTAAGACTGATCAAATCTAGTCAAAACTTTGTAAACTATTGGCAGCACCCAAGGATCACACAGCACCAGCCTTGTCACCAGTTTTAGGCATGCCTTAAAATAAAAACCATCAGAGCACTTCTTAAAACTGAATATCCTTCCCTCACTTTACATGTTGACGTGGTCACTAAATCCCACTGGGTAATCTCCAGAATCCATCTGTTCCTTTTCATTCTCATCCCGAGAAGCCTCACATAGCCCCTGATTATTTCTCAACTTGTCTGAAGAAATACCCTGTCTCCTGGCTTCCCAGACACTTGCTTCACCCCTTTCTCCCCAGGGGCTTGCTGAAAAAGGCAGCTGCAAAGATTATCTACTCCAATGTCATGCCCAGACTCTCTTCAAATCCCTTGAAGGAAGAGATATTTTCTCTGAAGGGAAAAATGTTTAAGAAGCATCCTTCAAAAATTAGTTTCTTCTCAGTTTGGAAGCAAGATCCAGCCACAAAAACCTTACAAGCAAGCATCTCTTAAAGCATGGTTAAGACAAGTAGGAATTATGAGTCCTACACTGACCACATTTAGACTTTCCACCATCACCATCACCAAGATGATGGGCCATGCCTGGGCTGCACTGCAGTAAGGTACTGCATTACACAGCCGCATGCATTAATGGGCTGAGAGGCACTGGGAGCATTCACCAAAGGTCATCATCAAATAGCAGATGTAAGCATGAAAACGATGACATTTTGCTAATGACCACAAAGCAGCTAAAATTACAGGAATGTGTATCTTCTCCTTTTGCAAGTCAATACAGCCAGCATGCCTGTGCATTTAATGTACCAAACCCAGCTGCACAAAACACTCTAAACACTCCTCATTTAACTTGAGGGCTGCTAAAAGTGGTGAAGAAAAAATATACCTGTTACTTGTGTTGCATAAAATCACAAGAACCAAAGGCACAGAGGAGCTGATATTTAATTGTTTAGTTGTATTTTGTTACTGCTTTATTTGTAACTCAAAGCTCCCCCCAGATTCCAGCTATACACTCCCACCAGCCTACGTGCTCCTGCACCAAAGGTACCAAAGATCTAACCAACAAACAGTAGTCCACAGAAGGTTTTTGGTTTCCTTACAATTCCAACATCACTGCTGCTCAAGTGTAATTCCAAGATTTATGGGGATGCCAAAAGGTTAACTTTGCTTGAAATTTGCCTATTTATCGTCATTCACTTCAAATAAGGCAAGTACTGCAGGAATTTATGATGCCCAAACCTGACAGTCACGGACTGGCTAACAAATCTTCCCTTCTGTTTTCAAAATAGTTTTGCGTTAATCTCTCAGGTCACTATCAAAGACAGTTTATCATCTAATTTATCACCTTTTGGGCAGAGATCCATGCTGAAAAATTCACATCCAAACTGTAATTTAGTTCAGTTAATGGTCTTTTCTCAGAGGAACAGGACAATTAAAAACATATGGAAATGAAATAAGCTCCTCACTTTTCAACTAAATGTTTGCTCTGTGTCTTGGGAAATAAATTTAGGATGAACAAGCTGAACTCAGTCGATGGATTAAAAAAAGAGGACTGGACTCCTGTTATAAATCAGTCATCCTCCCTTCACAAGCCACATAGCAGTATTTGGGATTCTTTTTCTTAACAGAACAAAATGTCCAACAAAGGAAAAAAACCTTCAAGAAACTGCAGTTTCAAGCAGGATTAGCGCTATTTTAAAAAAGAAAGAAAGGAAGGAAGTAAAAAGCTCTTTACGCACTATAAACATTTGACACGTTTAGGCACCTCGATACGGTAATCAGAAATGTCAGGTTAAACAGGAAAAGCATAAAGGCAAAAATAGTTTCAAATGTGTACATCAGTGTACACTGGCTTTCATTATAGTGGCAATCAATCACAGATTTTTGGTAGAAATATGACATTCTATTATGTCTGGAAAATACCATGGTACAGTTGACACCTTTACAGAAACTCAAAGCTTGGAAACATATATGGCATTTTAGCAATATTGCTTTCTCTTTCTTTTTTCCTCCCTGAGAAGTGCCAATGCCTGTGTAACAACTCACAAGTGACACAAGCCCCTGCTACATATCCTGCTGAACCTCTCCCATGGGCTTTAGTGGGTAACTGGATAAGGACATAAGGAGAATTTCAATGACATTGCCACTGACATTGCTTTACCAGCCAGTTATTTTCCTGTGTTCAATGCCCCGAGTGGCTGTCTCGAACCATTAGAAAAACTAATTCGTGAAATTCAGCATGAATTTGTTTATTCATTTATTCATTTAATCCTGGTCTCCTTCCCAGCCTTAGAAGCATCCCAAAGTGGTAAAGTCTTCCATTACATTCCAAAAGGGTGCTGGGTCACACACTCTCCCGTCTTAGTCATATGGCTGCTCCTAGGCACCATGCCCTCCGCTTTGCCAGCTTCATTAGCAATTAAAGCTACTGAGCACAGCTCTCTCCACCAGTTCTAGGAGACAGAGCCAAGGACCTCTCAAGTGAGAAGCATGTGCTGAAGGTGAAGGATAACACCTTGTTGCAACAGAACATAGTCACCATAGCAAAAAAAAAAAACAAAACTGGAAATATAAATTATGCTATCATACTATTTTGCTTCTAATGCTGCTTTGGCCAAAACAAGGGACTGAACTGGTGCCTTCCAGAACTAAAATGATTATAGGTGTATATTCCAAACTAAAGACCTCTGTTCTGGAGCACAGCTATAGCAGGCCCATCTTCTCCAGGGGCATGGCAATGGGAACACACCAGTGCATGGGCTGCACTAATTTTTCCAATTAAAACCAGAAAATGTAGCCCTTGGCAACAAGAGACACAGGATGAAAATAAAAAATAATAAAATCCCCCACCACCCAGGAGAGAGTGGAAGCTACACCCCTGAAATGCGTTTTGATGCTAACACACTGCAACGAGTCTTAGCGCGATCTGCTTCATGAAATACTGAAAGTAAATAAGGAACAGGAACGCCAGCTTGTCTCTCCCACCTTTCAAGAATACCTAATGCCTTCAGTCTTCCTTACCACTGCACAGGGTTATTTTTTTAGCCAGTGTGAAAAGGCCCTCAAAATGCCCTTTTCAATTCTTCTCTTCAATGGAGAATTGCTGATAGATCAACTGAGATGAGAAACAAAAGCCAGGCTATTGGTTCAGTAAATCCTCTGCTTACTGTATATTTCATCAAGACCAAAGGTTTGATGTTAATTTTCTGTGATGCATTTTCCAATAATCCATGAGTATGAGCTTGAACAGTGACAGGAAGAAGCGTTGTATTTCACAGCCACACAGGAGCAGACAGTTTTAGGATCATTTATTTAATTATGCAAATGCTACTCTTGTGACAACAAGAGGCAGGCTCAAGCTGAAACCATACATTGGATAATAAAGTTTATATTCAACTCCAGATTCATTACCTGGTGCATCAACTCCAGCTATTACCACATTATTATAGCTTATGGTACTGTGCAGTTAAAGTTGAGGTAACACTTCTAACCTAAACCTCTATTTTTAGGACGTTTAAAAGTAAGTGTTCATTATGTATGTTTTCTTTAACTGGCTATTCTATGACAGACTCTGAATGCACAAATTAACAACAAAGCCCAAACACTGCTCTGAAGGTAATCACCACGGAATAAACAAGGAGGCTTTATAATCAACATAAACTTCGCTTCTTTCCCACATTTTACAGCACTGTATTCCCAGATGACATGCAGTGTTTCCCCCAGGTCTCACCAACAGGTGTATTAAAGCAGCCACAAAATAACACCTCAGCAGAAGACTTCTGCATCCCCCAGCTTACACTTGACGTAGTGGGTACCGCATCAAACCGATTCTGCTTGGGCAGCACAGTGGTGAGCAGGGAAGAAAGCAGCAGGTGGTTAAGTTCAATCTGACAATCCTTTTACCACCTATCCTGGAGCTGTGCTGCAGTCAGCAGAGAAGAAAAGGCTGTGCTACAGAAATGCTACTCCTTGGTCCTACACATTCCTCTTAACGCACTGCTCGGACTCAAACACAAAGCAGGTATTTACACTGTAAAAACTGTGCTTTCTTTCAACTCCACAATGTTCCTAGCAGTGACAAAACACCAGCAACTACAAAATATCATGACAGGATTGGTAAGGATGAAACCCAACCATATGGCTGAGCCACCCTAACCAGGGACTGCTGCTAAAAGGACTTGACCTTCCTCTCTCTGTGTACCTAGTACCTACCACCCTCTCCATTGCTCTGGTTGCTGGGCTGATCCCACAGGGGCCTGAAACTATTCCTTTCTTTTCCTAAGGTGAATTCCTCCTAAAGAGACTGCAAGGGGGTCAGGTGAGTGCAGCCACCAGAGCCCAGGGAGAGGCAGCCCCGTGTGGCTGGAGCAGAGGACAGAACTGCGCTTTCCAGGCCTGGCACAAGCTTGAACTGGCTCAGGTGAACCATAACACTGTGACTCTAAGGTAGTTGCATTTTAAAACCTTCCTGCCGAAAAAAAAAGCTGTTGCATGTAATGGAACACTCATGTGCAACTGACAGACCAGAGGACAGAAGGCATGCTTCAGCTACGCTTAGGTGTTCAAGGCTTGAAAACTTAGGCACTTCATGTCAGGTACCACGTACACCATGAGAGTGGTCAAGAAAACTAGTTAACTTCCGCAGCAAAATTAGTCTGCCCATATTTAACAGCTATCTCCATCCACAAATCCTGAGCTGCCTAATAATATTCAAGGATACTCTAACATGTAGACTTGGCATCTTTTTAATTAGTATATTAAAATACTAACTTTCAACATGTCACAGTGTGCAAGTGGTGTGCAACAAAAACTTACACTTGGCTTTTTTTTTTATATAGAAAAGGGATTTTATTACCAGAGTGGTTTTGGTAATACACAGCTATTTCATGCCAAACATTGTGCCTTCTTGAGCAGGAAGATTAACGTGCTTACTGTTGTTCTGTGGACAGTTTCTTTAATGTCACTGAGGAATAAGGCAAACACTTAGATAAGGCAAAGCACCACAAAAATCTATCCCAGTCTACACTGTTCAGGGCTGAGAAAAATGTTGTTATCTGCATGTATGTTTAGATACACAGACCTAAGGTATGTAAATGAAAACCTTCCACAAAGGTAACGATACACACAATACACACCTGATCTCCCCACTTGAAGAACACTCTCATTGCCAAACTCCCTTCTCCATTTTGCTATGAGCTCTTCATGTCCCTGCTTCCCTCAGCAGTGCAATGGCTGCTTGGGATGCAAGCACCTGGCTTCATGAAATCCAAAGGCAAACAGATCCACATCTCACCAGAGCTAATGGATTTGGCCCTTATCTCCTCTTGCTAAAACATCCTGAATGCCAAGACTTATCTGAGCATTAGGACTCAGTATTATAATGTAATATTCATGTATTATTGTCTCGTTTTACACTTCAGCATAGGCACTTGCTCGTACATGGTTTTTCATCTGCCTTATTACATACTGTTCTACTGAATACAAGCAAAAATACCTGAATGTGTAAGCTACATCATCTGCCAAAGACTGATGAAGAAAAGAGTTATTTTCAACCTGGGACAGGTCCCAAATCAGTTTATTGCATAACTCAAAAACTGGTACAAGAGGGATGCATGTGTCTGCGTACAAGCTGACGGAGAAGGGGTAAAAAGCATTCATACCCAATTTGTCACCCATAAATACAACCCAAAAAACATACCCTAAAGCAGAGAAAAGCTGAAGAGCCAGCACAGACACACACAGAAACACAGAATGGTCTGGGCTGGAAGGGACCTTAAAGCTCATCCAGTTCCAACCCCTGTCACAGGTAGGCACACCTCATACTAGAGCAGGTTGCTCAAAGTGCCGTCCAACCTGGCCTTGAACACTGCCGGGTGGCTTCTAGCTGGAATTTCAAGTGCACCTCTGTAGCTCAGGTGCCATTTCCTTCTAGTCCATGGGATTTCAATACCCAAATCACTCAGGCGGTTTGTGAATTCCCCTGCATACCAAACCTCATCTCTTTCAAACCTGGTCTCTGTCAACTTTCAGAGTCAGAGCAAAAGGTCAATAGCAAACTTCACCGCAGAACACGTGGTCTCCTGAGCCTAGGGTGGGAAGCCCAAGCCCTCAGAGCCACACCAGCCTTCACCAGCTGTACTGCTCACATCACGGCACCAGCTACACGAACTTGTACTGCCTCAACAAAACCAAAAACGCTTAGAAAGTTTTACATACGAAGAGACAAAAAGATGAAGCACCTCATGTGCCTCGACACTGTGTGCCATACATCTTCAGATGAAAACAGCCTGCAACCAAGGGCTGAGCAGGGGCTTCCCTCCGCGTGCAGCAGGCACCTTTTCAGCACAGCACATGAGACCTGCAAGACCAGGGGGAAGCCTCAGGAAGCAGAGGCAGCTGTACAGCACACTCACTGCTTAAACACTATTTCATCCCAAGGTTCCAAAATGATAATAGACTTTATTCTAATTGGATTGTCTGCAATGAGCCAATTTAAGTGCTAAATGCTGCGAATTATTCAGCATGACATAGCAATGCAATGATCTGAGCCACTGCAGGGCAGGAGGCTTCCTGAAAGCTACAGTTCCTGAAGCATAATAAGGAGATGCAAGTCTGTCTTGGCATGTCTCCACCAACCAAATTCATATTGTTTCAACAGCTGCAGTAAGCCCACTAAGCATTAACTAATGCCTTGACCTAGATCTCAACCACTGTCAGCCACCAGCACACCTAATTAGATGATTTTTCTGAACACACCTTTAAAGTCCACATCACTCAAATTGCTGACTTTCAAAGAGACCAAGTACCTATGACATCCTACGCACACCACACGGGGCCATGAAACACTGATCTAACCACGAGCTTTAAAATATTTAACTGAGTCTGTACCTTCATTGTCAGGGTGAGAACATCACACTTATTTGCAAAGATTAAAAGGACAGGAAGAGATGGATATTTAAAGGTTTAGATTTTATTACGCTGCAATTACAGGAGCATGAATCACACACGCAAATGAAGGGCTCCTGCATTACTGCTTAGTCCTGTGCATAGTGCACAGTTCAAAAGACAATTCTTTTTAGTAATTATGTGTAAATTGGTTTTTGACCTAGAACTACATTGTAAAATGTATTAAAATTCTGTTGTTGTGTTAGCAAGGAATTAAGTAAAGCACAGGGTTCTCTTCCGATTTGAAATTTCAGGTTATGGAACTAGATGATCTTAAGGTCCTTTCCAACCCTAACTATTCTATGATTCTATGATTATACCAAGGATTTATAAAATGGAAAGAGGAGGAAAAAAACCATCATTAATCCATGAATCATATTCCCAAGTTTTAATACACCGCTATCACTCTTCCGCACAACCACCACAGGAGGATAACCAGACTTCCCCTGAGACTTGAGAATTCCATCGGACTTGAGGGTAGTTGCAATTAGAGTCTAGACTCAAGCAACAACACTGTTGCATTTACAAGATACGAAATTCTGCACCTAACTTGTGATCACCAAACTGAATCTGAAGCACTGGACCTCCAATTCCACAGACCCAGAGAGACAAGAGCCTCAGAGTAGGAGAGAGTAGTTTTACATCATGCCTCTCAGCTGGGTATGCATCTCCTTCACAAACAATTCAGCAGCACTCATCCTTAGTGGAAATTAACTCAGCTCTGCAAGAACTCTTGTACCCAAGTTATCTGTCCTTAATGATATAAAAATGAAGCATCTGAACACCTTCTGTCCAATATCATGCCTATTTGTCAGTGTGATGATGCGTAGTTAAATCACCAACATCTGAATACCTCATCTGATTTACTGAACAGAAATATTTATTAAAAATTTCTGCCCTAACTTGACTTTGCTTCTTGCCTTCTGGATTTATTAGAATTAACGCCGGTAGATGAGCAGTTTACTGTATTTTATTTTCCCACATATTTTCTAATCCACAGAGGCACAGGAACATTAATTCAAGAACTGGCTGCAATTATTTTTTGCTATTCAGCTAGGGGCAGTAAATGCAAACAGAACTGGCTGCAGTTCAATGTCATTGCAGAAGATTTGCTCTATTGCTCCCCAAGATGCAGATGTTAAGGTATATAATGCTAAATCAAAGTAGTGACACTGTCATTCTATGCACTTCTTAATGGGTTCCCAGTAGGTTCAGTTTTCTTGCTGGAAAATTAACTTCTACCTAAAAACAATCCTAGAATTACAGAATTAAAACCACTTCTTCCGTCACCAAAATTTGAGAGGAAAATAATGCCTCTGCTGTTCTTTCTTCCAAGCTCAGAGTGCACTGTGAAATGAAGACCGCAAGCTTCAAGCATTCAACTTAATCATGAAAGCAGTGAAAATAAGATACTTAAGTAAGATATTTCACATTGCTATTTAGATTTTTTCTCTTGTAAATTCCAATTCCTTTCACACTGAAAGCACTGGAGTGGCTGGAAAGACTTGTGTGTTAATCAGGACCCCAGTACAAATCTCCAGGTTCTCGAACCAATCACAGGAAATTCTCTTGCTCTTTGGAAACAAGGAGGACAATAAAAAAACATGCATAGGCAGCCCCTCCTTTTCTGCTCTGTTTGTTCAAGATCATTGTTTTGTCTTTTAAAAGAAATGCAGATGACACACTGCTACTGCTGCTTTGCTCTGAGGAAGGGGGGTGGTGGAAAGGGTACATTATCTGCACATTGGTGTTATCGCTGTTCATAACACAAAAGCCTTCTCCAAGGAGAAAGCTGTGTGAGGGAGCCCAGGGATTGAACAGATATTGTAGGTCCTCACTACTGTAAATATAACCGCAACTGAAAATACCAATTATCTTCCCATACAAAGCTCCTCTATAGCTGCAGTAGCCCAAAGAGGGACATTACTACAACACCCTTGAGGGCATCCAGCCATCTTTTACTCATTTCTGTTTGCCCATTTTAAATGCTGGGGAAAATTTAAAGAAGGAAATGATGAGATTGAAAAAGGCTTGCACTGCGTGCCCCTCCACACAGAAATAAAGATACAAGCAAACAGAATCTATCTTCCCTCTGCCACGATGCTCCCGACAAGTTATTATAGATCCCAGCTGGGAGCTCGCTCTTCACCGCCTTCTGAAGACTATCACAGTCACAGGTTCCCATCAGATTAGCAGGAGTAGGAAGAGATCCTGCCAAAATTGTGTACAGCACACTGTACATACAACCCTTCACACTGGCTGAGCGCTGCAAGGCAGCCGCAAACAGCCCTAGATACATCCCCAGTGTCAAAAATAAAGCCCATGTAAAGATGAGCATGCTCAAGAGATAATGAGTTCCCCAGGGAGGAATCAAACATCCTAGCTTGAAAGAGGTCCACCAAGAACAAGTTTTTATTTACACTCATTTCAAATATCTACAGTTTTACTGCAGCAAGCTATAATCTTGACATTCTCAGGTGTCAGCTCCCACCTGCAGTGGCTCTTTAATTGCGACTAGCACTCTCGATAAAATTAAAATACACACTTTAATGGATCCATCCAGCTTTTTGAAATGAAGATGAAAAGCCTTGCATTGCAATTGAGAATCATGGCCTGCCTGCCTGGTCTGATCTTCTTGGATGTTATTTTCCACTGCAGTAATGCAAAGAAGGGCAATGCTTTCAATAAAATTTCATTGCTGCTTTTTACTTAAACCTTAAAAGGGAAAAAGTCAAAGACTGAGGTTTGAAAGCGGCTGCAGCCCAAGCAGAAGGGAAGGCACCAGACCTCTGTGCCAGGCTGAGCTCCTTGCTCCAGAGAAACACCATGGCTGCCCTCTGCACACAGGGTCCTAGGGCAGCCCCAGCTCATCATTACGAATTCAGTGTAAGGATTAGACACCTCTATACAGCAAAAGATTCATTGTCTTGTACATCATTAAAAGGTGACAGGGCACAGACCATTTCAGGACTAGAGCCATGAACTCCCCCTACAGACTTCTGCAGCTCTGATTTGTGCAGAAAGCAGCTGCAACTGTTCAGCATCTTCTAGCTCTAGCTTAAGCAAGGGGAAGCTATTGCAGAGCACACACAAAACAGGAGGAAGAGGAGCATCCAAGAGGAAATTACCAAATTCAGTAATTATGAAGCTAGATAAAACTCATGCTAACAAGATTAACTTATTACACTATATGAATAAGCTACCTCTTAAGAGTCTGCTTATTATCAGACTATTAGGAGAGTCAATTTTTTGCACACAACATGCTCCATTCCAGCAATACATTCAGCAGGTAATAACACACAGCTGTTGGTTAGAAGCTGCAGTGTGCCCTTCCCTGTATGCTACAAGGGTTTTTCATTTGTTTATTCATTTATTAAGTCTCCAAAAGAAACTGTGCTCACCACGCATCAGCCAAAGCATCAAACAAAGCAGGAGCAGTGCTTTAAGTGGGCAATTACTCTGCAATATGTGCCCAAATCGGCTATGGCAAAACGAGAGACTTGCTTTAGGGAACAGGGCACAAAAGGAAAGAACACACAGGCAGTGATGGGTGAGACAGTGGCTCACCATTTGGTAAATCTCAGGCACAAACTGCAAACAAAAGGTGAAGGAGGGTGTGAACTCTGAAAACATCAGCTTTTCAGAGGCCAAGTGCAAAGCAAACATGTCACTGGTTCCTAAACACACCTCGTGGATACTGTAAGGGCTGTAAATGTAATAAAACCATAGAGCAGATGACTTTACATGGATGTTTCCTTGTGTATCCACGCCCTGAGCCCCCAAGAAGCCCTTTTGCTACACACTGATGGGGACCAAATGTGCTAAAGGTGTCTTTTATCAAGATGATTATGCAGATACTATGAAAAACTTAAGCAACAGAAACTGTAACAGTATACAGAGGTAGAGTCACTGAAAATCCAATGCTAATAAACAGTACTTATTGAATAAATGATAAAGCCACTGAGATCTTAGGTATACATAATTCTAAGAAAAATCAGATCAATGTGGACCTCCCAAATCTTTATGCACTTTGCTAAAGAACCTCCATTATGTTCTGCATTGCAGAAGTCATTCTGACTGTATGCTGTGCCAGCTTCTGTAATGATTCAGAGCTTTGCACATCTATGATGATTTGTTAAATAGAAAAAAAAAAGAGTGATTATAAGCGCTTATTTGTCTTGATTCATAGAAAACTCTAAGAACTCGCCAACAAAGTTTAAGTTGGCAAGCAGGTATTCTTCATTGCAGCACCAGCAGACATGGGGGACAGCTCCTCCAAGCATGTCCTGCTAGAGTGCCAAACAAGCTGTGATTATATAACCATTAAATATACATACTCATTACATGACATGCATATTCATGGAGTTACTTATGCATTATATCATATCTCTAGAAAATTCCTCCCGCACGTACACAATAATGCGGCAGTGGTCTTTGGGGCTCCTGGTGGTCATTTCTTCCTCATCTGCCTCTTCAGCACTTTGTCCTTTAGCTGAACTTTGGAGTTGGCCAGACTTGTTGTCCATTTGCCAGCTCCTTAGCTGGTTCTAACTGGTTTCCCTACACATTAACTGAAGAGTTCTCTTACTTATCACTGTTATAGAGTCCACCTGGGGTCCAGATCGCTTAGTTACAAGCAAAAGGTTCATTCTATATACAGTAAGCTATCCTTCATTCTGTCTTTCTTATGCTTTCCCCATCTCAGTCTTTAACGTTATATCAAGGCTAAAAGCTTTAAGGATATGAACAAAGGAATGAAAATTGTTTTTATTGTTCCATGCATGTTCTAAGAAAAAACAAAAACATCAAAATGTCTTCAAATCTCACTGGTTTTTAGTATATTCAAGTCAATCATAATGACAAAAATCTCTACTCTGAAATTAAAGGGCAATTGTTTTGTCCTTATATGAAATTTGTGGTTACAGTTTTATAAGGAAGAACTAATGCTAAAAGATGACAATCTCTGCAATGTGAATCTGTAATTAAATTTTAATTAAAAAAATCTATAAAGTGTCAGTTTGTTTTATGGACAAATATTGGTAAAAAAACCCAAAGAACCCAACAAAATTAAACATTTATTTTCATGGTTGTGCAACAGTATCAACACTTTAATCAGGCAGTCAGAAGCAGCATGAAACTGCAGTAAATGTTTCACTTCACTAAGATGGAAACATTCCCACATTGCTCTCCCGAACACATTGCTTTCCAGTACTGAAGGAAACCTCTCGAAGAACCTTAATACATAAATATTTAAGATTTAAATGTCACTGGGTCAAAGGGTTAGTGTAATACAATAGTACTGTTACACTTTGCATTATTAGCGTTACAGCTATGCTTGGTTTGCATTTTTATGGTATATGAAATCAAATTAGTTTGCTCTTCTGCTAAGTGCACAGTTCCTGGTGGCCATTAGTGTGACTTACAGGTCAGGAAGAACCTGGAATTTGGCAAACGTGTCTTATTTCCAGATGCTCCTATCACCTATAAATCTGATTGAAAAGAGTGAAAGGGAGAATAATTCAACATATTTTAAAATTAAGCTACCTCTATACCCAAGAAACTTGGAACTGTAAAGTTACTTGAAGCTGTTGGATGACAAATGAAACCCACTCAAAACATCAGAACCCTTACCGAATTAGCAACTCTTACTTACCAGAGCAATGAAATTAGCTGGCACATTTCATGATGAGCTTTCTTTGCATATTATCTTGCGGACAGGAACGTTGTAGAATTCACAGAACCATTGCTACAAAAATCTGGGGCAGTTCCTGCTGAGTTTTCTAATGAATAACCACATCAATACAAAAAGCCTCATCAGACCTTGCAAATACACCATACAACTATTCCATCCCTGCCTGCCCTGCCAGAGATGAGCAGATACAATGGTGTGACCTCAAAAGGAGTTTAGTATTCAGGTCACACTGATATTGCTAACATTATTTTTATATCAGTATCATTCATTTTTAGGTAGATTAATTATAATAAATATGTGCTATATCAACAGACTTTTCACTATGGTCCATTTAACCTCATAAAACATAATTGATTCCTATTTGCTCTATCTGATCGATGCTTAGTGCTCACTGCTGAACTGTGTTAGTAAAAAAAGACAAGGCAGAAACAGGCCATCTCTGTAGGATAAATAGCATGGTTGATATCCCATGTAGCTCTGATTGTAGTCTGCATAAATATATGTCTATGTGCTTACGGAGAACACAGAAATTAATACTGCTGTTTTATTAACTCAAAAATCACATCCAAGAAAGCTATAATTTATAATCTTTAGTGTTTACTACCTCGCATTTCAAGGCGTGAACACAAGGCTCCCTATGCTACAAAAATAAAAGGAATACTAGTACAATATTCAGCTTAAAGAGCTCCCTTCTTTGGCTCACATTTCCCCCAGTGCTTCGGAAGACTGGCCTAAAAGCAGTCATGATTTCTGGTCTTCAGAGCGTGTCACAAAATGTGAGATGAGAAAGGGAGAGGAACGTAGCTGTTTCACCCCACTGTGCCATGCCCCTGCTACAGGCTGCTGCGTTCTCAAGAACTGAAAAGCTGCAATTTAATTTAGGAACAAAACTGCAACCACTGCTTTACATGGACCTTCAGTACACAATTCTGCCTTGAAAAGCAACAGGAAGGATCACGTGAATGAGTGAACGGTGGGATAAGATTCACTCAGATTGCATTAACGAAGCCTTTTCTTCCACACTTGGATGCTTCCAACAGATGTTTAGATTCTGAGAAGGCAGTGCAGTGTTGCAAGATGAACAACGTAGGAGCGGGTACATCTGAAAAACTACTCTGATCCAGGCAAAGCTGAAAGATCTTATTTGCATTACTGGGATCACCGTCCAACTTTGATCTGTCATACAAGGATGTATGGAAAACATAGAAAATGCACGCGTTTTTCCTGAAAGAATACAACAATGCAGATCCCTTTAATTCCTCAGTTACCCAAGACCATGTATAGAATTCAGCACTTTCCTAACTATTAGTAAATAACTGTAATGTATATTAATGCAATCTGCTGGAAGTAGAATCTTCCAAAAACACTTCACCTCTAAGGAGCAGGACAATAACTTCACATCACTGAAGCTAACTGGATATTCAGCTTAAGTCTTTAAAGAAGAAACCAAGTTTGAGATGAAAAAACATTTAAAGAAACAAAACCCAAAGATGGTAGTATAATGTTTTTAAGAACTTGGCTATGAAATATTTACCCACTAGTAAGATTCATATTTAACTATGAAAAAAGCTCACTCAATGTTTTAAGGAAGAAATATTTTTTAGCAGAGCCAGCTAATTTACTACTTGTTGAACAGTTTTAGTGTGATGGGTGGGAACAAAATGTACAGAGAGATACATAAAAGGAAGATTCCAGAATTGCATTTCCAACTGCTGCTTTTCATAATTTCTCTGTTACGGAAAGAGAGGAGGATGTATATTTCTTGTGCAAACATTTGAAGTGGAGGTTTGCCCTTTGGGTCAGTTAAAACCCACTTAATGCACGTGTGAAAAATATAGCTTACATAAGGTGTATTAGTAACAAAGACTTGCATTTAAACAGATGTCAGCCAAATTGTTCTCAGTCAGTTTTACCGTGTGAAAAAAGCCAGTCTCCAGAATATATAAAATATATTTAAAGTTTCTGAGAAACCATTATTTCAAAGTTCACCTGTCCTGCATTTCTCTTAATGGGTTTATCAATTTTTAGAACACCCAGGGTATAGTAATATTTAATACTATACACTAAAAGTTAACCAACATTTGAAAGCTATATAAAAATGCCAAGAGACAATTGCAGATTTCAAGACGCCAAGTTTGTCCAGTCAGCTCATCATCTCACAGCACGAGGAACACAACAGGAAAACAGCACCAGGACATGGTGATTAATTTAACTCTTCCAGGTAAGCACTTCAGGAGGAAAGTCTGAAGGCACAATTAAGGGCTGCTGAAGCAGGACTTCTAAAGAATCCTTGCTGTGAGATGATGCTAGACCCAAAAGCTTTTACTTTCCTCTCCATCAAGGCAGAAGCAATTTCCTTTGATTAGAGACTCTGACAGCCCCTTAGGTCAAGATGAAAGATTTATTTTATTTCTGGGTGAATCTGACATGCCAATCACCCCATCAGCCTCAACGGAATAACATTTGGCAACTACAGGCACAAATAAGTAGACACAGCTGGGCAACAGCTCTTCAAGGGGGGGGCCTGGGTAGGGACCGGAGGAAACCAGGCCACTCCAACCACAACACCTGCATGGCCCCTCACCAAGCCCTTACTACATTTTGCAAGGGATTTTAGCAACAAACCCTGCTATCGTGAGAAGCCTGGGCAGGATTCACTCTCCTAAACTGGGACATTAGCGTTATTCCAGCAGGAGGATCAGGCTGACACCTCTAGACATCAGATGATGACAACTATTAATTTAATATTTGCTTTTATAGCACTCTCACCCTTTATGAATGAAAAACAGCTATTCACAGCACACTTTTGCTGTGGTAGACATGGCTGCTATAGGGCACTAAGGCTATAGGGCTGAGAGGGCTCACTTCAGTTTGGATGCTGAATTACATGCGAGAGCCACAAGTATCCACATTTACGTACTACAGACTACAGCTGCATGTTGCCCTTCAAGAAAAGTTATTTCCTGCCAGCTTCTCAAATCACACCCACAAATATTTCAATACTTTATTAGAGAGTTTCCCAATTTCTCAGGGAGCTAAACATGTAAGGCACCCTGTACTCCAGCATCAAAAGAAAAGGACAGAAAAGCCATTGATAGATTAGGCAATTCCTTTCATCTCCCTCTCTCATCACTGTGGAGCTAGTTATCTTCCATTACTTATCCAGCAAAGTCACCCAGCTAAAGAACTTTCATCCATCACATAAAAACATTCTCACCCCTCTGGGTCCAGTGCTTTTCAGAACAGACCCTGCCTGAGAAAGTCCCTCTGCATCCAGGGACAAGCAGCACATCACAGCTAAGACTGGGTCTCAGGGCATCGCGCACACAGGCAATCCCCAGGCAGAGCACAGGGCTGGCCTGGTTTCTCACAAGCTGTATTTGAAGTTTCCCACATCCCATATCCAGTGGGTGTGGGAACTAGCGCCAGAGCAGCAGAACTCATCTTCTGGCATTGTTTTCCATTTGCATGGGGTCAGAAAGTTGTATACCAATATATGGGGTCATAAAACTGGATGTTATTTCCATCTGCAGGGATTCACATCTCTTATCTGCACAGTCTATTTGCCCTAATTGCTCCTCCGACTCACAGATATTCTGGCATTTGTCAGTTTAAACAAAACTTTTAACATTGTTTGAATGTATCTAAATGCATTCAGGAATGTAATGAAGTCCCACTTCCCCCCAAAGTCTGTGTCTATTGGCCCTAAATAGTTCAGCTGAGGATTTATTTGAATTTATAGGCAGCAACCAAGTCATATATTGCTTTCTTAAATGCCTTATATAAGCAAAACCACATAACTGAGACATGAGGAGTTCAGCGTAATAGCAAACCAATGCTTCATAAAACCCAGTGATTTTACAAAGCATCTTTTCAAAAAGAAGCTTTTAAAATAAAATACGCATTCCCCCCCCCCCAATAACTGAAGGTGATCAAAACCAACCTAATGAATTCCCTGAGCTACAGCACTTCTCAGAACACACCGAGTACCCCCCCCCCAGCCTTGCTGTACAACCCAACACCCTACAACCGACATTAAAAAGAAATGAAAATGCCACAGAATCCAGAACTGAAATTGTAACAAATTGCTGCATGTGATTTTCTGTCGACATGGCAACCAGCTAACGCTCAACCAAAGTGAAAGCAGCTCTAGAAATACATTCTACATCTTTTAGGCTTAGGGCTGCCATTGCAAAACTGCAAGGTCGTGCACTGCGGTTCAATCTATGGAATTAGCTAGAGATCATTATTTATTTGCATCAAATCAAATTGAGAAAATGTGATGACTCTCATCCATGCATCTGAAAGCAAGAGAAAGACAGAAAATACATCAAATTTAGCATCTGTAAACAGGAACAAAATATACAACAACCTTTTGATTGTTTTCAAAGTTTGTGGTAAGTTGCAGACTGGGAGATTATGTGGGAAGTTAAATGGGAGGTTTAATTTTACCGAATTTGCCAAGATCAGCTGACTTTATGTAACATCTTCCAGTGATGGTATTCCATGCAAATGAATACAAATGCTTTTTCCTCCTTTTTGAAAGAATCAAAAAGGAGTTAAAAAAAGAAGAGTCCTAAACAAGAGTCCTAATAGTTCAGATAACAGCTTTTAAATGCTAAACACAGACAGATGTGTGTTCCAATTAAGGCTTCTTCACCTCTACATCATGTCCCTAGGGTATTAAATGCTCTTAATCAACAGTTGTTGATAATGATATGTCACCTATCAAGATAAAAGGCTGAATGTAAAAACATCTGTTACATTCCTTTGTTAGGAAACTGGTAACATAGTTTTTGAACACATAAAATTTGACTTCCAATTACCCTCTTACAACCTTCTGTTCAGTTACTAACCAGCATTAATCCAGAAGGCCACTCAACACATTAAGAACTATCAAACTAAGACCTATAATGTTTGCATATGAACAAATATTAATATAAAATTAAAGTTATTTATTTTGTAGGCTTTGAATCAAGTTATGACTTCTGCTTTTGGGTTGCATAACATTAAATTGTGCTACCTTAGGTAAAACAGCTAAAACCAATTGAACAAAGCCATTGCAGTAAATTTTAATAGACATAGTTTAAGTGGCAGCATATCCTGCTAACTTAAATAGCACAGGATAACTTTTCATAGTTTTCTTTAATCATAAAGATTTTTTAGAATTTTAGAAACATATTCAACAAGCAGGAAACTAAACTATTAAGTACACAAATTAAGAGGTGACATATGTTATAAACACAGCCTGTGTTATTCCCCTTCTTCTGTACTGGGCTGCGTTCTCAATTCATAATTATAGTGGTAACAGATAGACATTTATATATAAAACACTCTTCTCTCACCAACACCCGCGTGCAGTGAGTAAAGAGGTCAGAAAATACAATGCCTTTAACTTTAAAACTACAAATGTATATTTCAACAATACGATATAGTAGTATGAGAAAGAAGATTTTCTGTACCATTTGCTCTGCACACCTGCCAGGCCGGAACCATTCCCTAGGGTCTCTCCTCTACCACTCTGTTCAACCCTATTCTCATATGTCCCCAGAGGGACTTTTACCAAAGACCCATGACTTGACCTTGCTGTTACCCAGAATACAGGTACCGGTCTCAGAAGATAGCACAGCGGAACACTTTTCCATCATGTCACCATACGCACGAGTCTGAGTATGGACACAGAACTACCCATTTGGACCATAAAGGCACAATAATGTTTAGATTCAAGAGACATAAAGAAAAAAACCCAAAACACTACTACAACAAATCACACAAATACAGCATTTGCCATGTTGAAGTGCAGCTATTCGCAATCATTTTAGCACTGTACTAATTGCTCACAGAGAGACCAAATCTATGCTGCTCTATAGCCCCATTTCACAGAGAGCAAACTGGGGTCCAGCCTCACCTAAACTATCTAAAAGAACTATCTACGACAGTCACTTAGGCTTCTCCCCAAACCAGGAGAGAGAAACAGGAACCTAGAAAGGGTACATAAATCTATGTTCTCTCATAAATCATAAATAGACATAAATCTATTTTCTGCTCTTATAGTAACACTCAACAAAAATGCAGTCAGCTCCAGTTACTGTAGCTGATTATTTCAAACTCTGATATGCCCAAGACCTTACATTAAACACATTTAACCTTCATCTGTCTTAAGCCCACAGATGCATATGAAGAATGGAAATAAATATTGATGTAATTGATAATGACATTAATATTTTTTTTAAAGTGCTGATAATATTGTTACTAACTCTCCTCTCCATGCACAGCAATTTTATTCATTGATTGCTCCTTGCTGCTTGACAAAAAAGCAATATCTCTTTGTCAGAACAGCAAGAAATATCAGTGTACTGAAATATCAGTACCCACTCCAAGCACCTAATCCCTCAGTGATTTCACAAGAAAAATCAGCCCACTGCACTATTACAAAGCACCAGCCATGGAATGCACAAAGGAATCCTCTTCTGCAAAAGCTGCTGAAAGTATTGTTGCATTCATGGAACTCAGAACCCACAACAAGCCAAAGGATCTACCATGAGCTGCGCAGCAAGGAAAGCTGCAGCATTACACATATGAAATAACTTGATTATATACATACCAGCTTTTGTTAGTTACAGAAAATCTGAAAGCCATCTTGTGAGCCTTCACTTCCTTTTGAAAAACTCTCAACAGCAGAAATGAACATTTTTAGATGTTGGAGCACCACTGCTAGATTTCTACCACCAACTACAGCAATAGTCTAATGCCTGTAGAACTATAGAGACTTTTCATCAAAGCTAAAATAAGAAGACTTATTACCTTGAGACTATCAAAGGACATAACTGCAAAGTGCACTGCTGTTAAATTTCCAAGCAGAAAGCCAGAAAACTACTGCTTTGGTATGAAAATGAAAGCTAGTATTCCCATACAGTCCCTGGACTATACTGAAATGAGAGGCTGCAAAACAAAGAAAAAAAAACAAGGATCAAAATATTCACATAAATGAACTACTTCTACCGAAAGAGGTGAATGAACATGCTTATCCGCTAAATCTAGACAGGGCAAGAGGGGGTCATCTGATGGACTTCCAGATGCAAAGCAAACAAACAAAAAAACAACCGTGAAGAATTTGGGTATAGCTGAGCAGAGCATAAAAAGTTAAAGGAATTTGCAAATGGCTTTTTTTATTAATTTTTTATTAATACGATCTGGGCTCATTACTAAGAAGATAAAGCTTTGTATTTAGTATCAAATCAGTTCTTACAGGACACATCTACATCCAGAGTCTGTGGCTGCTTTCCATGTTTCTCTAAGTCTGCAACCTTAAGAATCCACAATCTCTTTGCTGGAAACAAAATGATTAAAAAGTGTCAGAAAAGAGCAATGAAGAGGTCTCCAATTTCTGCTGTACCTTCTTTGTCAACCTCTCTGCAGACTCCAATTCCTGTATAAATCTCCACCCTACAAAATCCCTTTTGGAGTTCAATGGCTCATGGCCAACGCAGCCCACGTTACCCAGCGAACACAACAGACACATTCTTCACCCTCATAATATACTTAAACTTGGGCTCCCAGTAATTTGGCCAAAGGAAGGCTCGCATTCATCCAACTTCTCAAGCAGCTCCTTGTCGTTTTGGCACAAGTACTTTACAACTCAATTTACAAGAAAATTGGCAGTTTAGTTCCAGCTGCAAAACTCCAAGAGTAATATTAGTAAAACAGGAACCATATTTTACCTTTTTTTTTGGCAGGGTACTCACAGCATTTCATTAGTTTACTTAGCACCCAGGAACTGCGTGCACATATCGAATGATGCTTTGATCCAGCTTTCACACATTTAAGACAGGCCAGTCCCTCCATAGGTTAGTTTTCTAGCACAGACCAAATGCAGGTGTGTAAATAAGGAAACAAAAGCCCAGGAAACTCAAAAAAAAGAGAATGACTTATTTACACTTAATTAAACATAAAATAACTGTCCTCCTCCTTTGGGAAGGATATAGATAAAATGAATGGAAATAAAAGAGTGGCTGAGTAATCACCGCAGTTCAAACAATATTTCACAAGCAAAACAAGTGTGATCAGATTCAGTAGCCTGCGGCAGGCGTTTGTTTGAGCGAACAACAAGATCGTATTTTCACACTTTTGGCCAACTCTGTAGTCCGAGGCAAACCGCCAGTTTCTGCTCTCTACTGTCAACCCCCAGACCTAATGGAGACAAAAGGCAAAATACATCTCAGCTCTAACTGCATTATTAATTCCAGCAGGGCCAGATTAGGGCCGACAGGGCTGAGGTCATAATTTAGCCATTAGCACTAGGAGCGGCAGAATTTGTCCACCCAGAGCTGCAGGACTATGGACCATGCTCTCCCTTTTATGTCTAATCAATATTATATTTTGCAGTTGTCTCACTGGGCTAATGGAAGAACAGCTCTAGCAGAAAAGCAAAGGCAAGATTCTTCATGTAGACTCTCAGAAGCCACAAACCTCATTCTGTTTTTCTGTTAGAGCCCCTTGGTCACATTAAACTGTCTCGTCTCTACAAAAATCCCCAAAGAGCGCACAATACGTTAAAAAATGTGCTGGTAAGAACAGCTCTGCCTATACCTTGGGCTTTCCATACCTCTGCAATGCTGCAGGCAGCTTCTCCTAAACAAGAAAAACCTCAACCATAAAATACTATAACCAAAAATAAGTCCTATTGCAATATAATACAATGACATTTACGGCACAAGTGCCATTTATCACACGATTCTGCAATTTTTTACTTGCCTGCGGGTAGCCAGACCTACACGTTCCCCACAAGGAGCTGTTTCCCACATTTCACGGGTGGAGCAAAAGGCCTGCAAACCCACCTTCACTGATTTTCCCCTGGAACCACATTTACCATTAAAAAAAGGGCTAAATGCAAGCTGCTACAAAATCCTTTCTTGCCCCATGTAAACGGGCCTTCCTTGCCAGGATGTCCACTGGAGTTGGGAAGTCCCATAGGATAACAACTTCCTGCATTCACACGCTCTTTGCCCCTCAGCCTCGGACATCACTTCTAAGGACTGCTAAGTGGACTGTGTGTACAGAGCAGTACCAATGCAAGGAAACTCAGTTTTACACTGATAGCAAGATGATGGTTTTACATACCCACTGAGGATGAAAGCTGGGTCTTCCTCACAGCTCCTCAACTCAGAGACTTCTAAACTTTGCAGTTTTCTTTTGTGATTTCTCTGAGGACCTTTCATTTCTCTCCCCAGCCTTTTTAGATCCAGTCTGCTTTCACTGGCTTAATTAGAGCCTGTAAGTAGGGAGAGCTGAAGATTTTAAGCATCCATGTGTCGTTATTTTTATATGGTTTGGTTTTAAAGCAACAATGTAGAATGACCAGCATTATCCTGACTTTAAATTTGGCTGATGAAATTCCTTGCTCTTAATTATTTGATAAAGAGAAAGAGATCTCTAAATGACAGCTTCTGAGATCCTTAAAAAATAATATATGCTAGGGTTTTATTAAATGCTGAAATATTTAGCTGAATTCAGTGACTCAGACAAATCTAGAGAATATAAATTCAGAGCAGAAACTTCATATATTAAATAGTTGCCTTAAGGCCCCAATTTGTTTAAAAATTAATGCTATTGATTTTATTTTTTTTTTCACTTTTGGAATTAAATGGTGCTGTCAGCTCCTCATACACTCATCTCTGTAACAGTTTCTCACGTCCTATGATATCAAATTAAATTAAATTCTGATCCATTCACATTAAAGGGGTACAAATCCTTGTAGGGAAAGTATGAAGGTGAATGGACTCAACCACGTTCCCACTTCAATTAATTTGCAACAATACAACCTAATTCTACCTAAAATAAGCATACCCTAGGTGGGGCAGCATTAATGTGCTAAAAGAAATATGTTCATATGGCGTGTTCCATTGACGCAACCCTGTTTAAAATTAGGAAACAAACAGTGGTAATACATGGGCAGGTTTTTCCATGGAACAAAGTTGACACTGAAGGGATTTCCACTCCAGACAGAAGCTCAAGTCTTAATTTACCTGGAAACAGGAGTTTAAAAGTCACCTGTGGATAATTTAGAAATAAACCAGTCTGATGATCAGCAGATCTTGACACCTGTCTTGCACCAAAAATGACTGTAAAGAGTTGTACAATACTGTGCAATAAATAGCAGATGAAATTCAATGACAATCAATGCAGAATCAACTCTAATTACATATACAACGATGGACTTGAAATTAGCTGTTAATATTCAAGGAAGACTTCAGAGTAATCACTTAGGCTGGCAGCTCTCTACGTGTCACCTCCATAGCAGCCTGAAGGCAAACAAAACCCAGGGAACTGGGAATTAGGGGAGAGTGAAATACCATTGCAACCATCTTACAAACCCAGGGCGCAAATTCTGGGAGCAGTTCTGCTTCCTCCTCTCACAGAGGATGTAAAAAAGCTATCAGGAAAGGCATGAAGGACGAGAACAGGTGGGGAATGGCTTCTGTTCCAAAGAGGCAAAAAACCCAACAACCTGAGCCTAGAAGAGAGATGATCTGGAGTGGAGAGGAACATGCTGCATGTCTTTAAAAATCAGAAATTGCATAGAGAAGATGAACAGAGAGCTACGGTTCATGCTTTGTGCCAACACAAGAGTTCCAGAGCATCAGATGGAATTACAAGGCAGCAGGTTTACAACAAACAGTGCTTCCTCTTTGTACCTGATGCACTCATTGCCACAGGATATTGCAGAAGTCAAACATATTAAAATGGTGAAAAAAGTCAATTAGACAAATGCTTGGGAGAAAATCCAATCAAGGACTATGAAAAACAATCATGCAGACACAAGCTGTGACTGAAGAAGCCCTCAATCACACACCATCGCTGCCTGGCAGGGCAAGCCACGGATACATCGCTGCCTTCTTACACTTTTCCCTAATCAGTAGCCTGTCTTCCTGAGTTACCAAAAGACACAAAACACTGGCCTAAACACAGCTCTGCTTTGACCTCTAGAGCCGTTTTAGTACTTTTCAAAGATGAAGCTGAGACACATTCAATTGTGGTGCATTGGGATCACACGCTAAGAACAGTGATACCCAGAGCTCCATCACCTGCACTGGAATAAGCACAAAACGTAGAGCCGCTTTGAGGCAATGTATAATTCATGCAAATTTTGTCATCTAAGCTCTTTAGGCTTTTCTTAAATAAACAAATAGCTCATCCTCCACATCCTTCTGCAGTCTGAAGCTAGTACTAATTATGTTGATATTCTGGTAGAAGTTACAGGCCCAGCTGAGCCCAGGGTCCCATTATATCCCATGCAAACAGAGGAAGAGACGGCCCCTACCTCACAGAGCCAGCAAGTAATATTAAAAACCCAGAGTAAAAGGATCACAGGGAGAACATAAACAGATGAGGCAGCTCTTCCTCCTCCAAACCAGAGTGTGAGGAACAGAATTAAGGGGTTTCTTAATTGACTCTGTCAAAGAGATTTAAAATAAGTATTTTCCTACACAGGCATACTAACTACCATAGAGAAACGTTTGAGAACCTCACACAGACAATGTGCCACATTTGAAGAGATGTGATCCACAGAAACATTTTTATTTATCTCATATATGCATTAACCATGAAGGAACCCCAACAGTAACCCTCCTGTATGTTTCAGGCAATTTAAATGGAAACCATGTCCATTAGTCCTGGGCTAGTGCTGTGAAATCTCAAGAGGTAGGAAACACAAGTCAGCACGAAGAAGTACAAGAAGTGTATGTAAAGACATCTGGTATAGCTCTCTCAAGTTTCAGACTTCAGCACTGTCAGCACGGAACACAGTCATTTTCTTTTCTTGAGGGGTTTGATTTCCACTGTTTTTTTTAATGGCCCTGAGACCATCACAAAGCACATGATAAAGGAACAGACACCACCTCCTCTATAACTCAAAAAAGATCAGGCTCCAGAAAGGAACATAATATCCAAACTCGGAGAAAAATAACAGAGTCCACAGACATGTCAGTTTTGGGGTTTTGAGGGACTTTTCCCTTCACATCAGTTTCTATTTGTATAGCCAATTTACACCTTAAGCAACAGGCAACCCAGACAAGGTCCCAATGACATAAAGCAGCACACAATTCTGCACAGATTTAGCTTCAAACTCTGCCAACACACTGGCTGGCTTTTGATTTTTTCAAACAGTTTTGGTAGAGCCTTTGACATCTAGATTCAAACAGTCTAGAAACACAAAGCAGCACTGTTAGCCTTCCAATCTGAAGAAACAGAAATACCAGATCCATCAAGACGATGCAGTCTAGCATTGCTTTAATTTGCGTGACACTATGAATGAGTCACACGTAATTGCCAGGTAACCCAAGGAACACAACTGCCTGCAGTCAGCACTGGGAGTCCCACTGCCAGCTACATGCATCGAAAACAGTTGCCTGCAGTGGGAAAACAACTCAGATAAGCAGAACAGAGGTAATCAGAGGCAAGAATTCATATTAAACTGATGTTTAATATGAGTGAAACATTAGATAAAAGGATTTCATTATCACAAATAAATCACAATAATACACTGTAAGGATTCCTGTTCTCCAAATTAAGAAGAGTAATTACTTTGCAGCTATCACCAGCAAAAAAAAAAAGATATACCCCCCCCCCCTTAGAAAAATATTCTCTTTCACTGCTCAAGGCAGTGCTAATTGCACAACGTTTATGTCCAGTGAAAGACGTGCTAAGACTGCAGATGCATTTCTGAGCAAGGTGTGAAGTCCAGCTTCTGGCATGTGGTAGAAAGATGCATCAGTATTTCTTTAAATATTTAGTTTCCTACCTAAAATTAGTACTGGGATATCAAAAAGCACCCTGTGACACCTCCAGTGAAAATTCTGTCATAGAAGAGGCCTGATTTTAACAACAGAGATCTCAGGAACTACTTCGCTAACTTAATGAGCCTTGGCAGCCATTCAAATTAAACAATCTATTGTGCAAGGAGCTAATTATGCTGAGATTTAACCCAGAGAATGATAGGGACATTTACTGTACTTCTGGCAATTAGAAGAGCTCTCAGCATTGGCGAATGCAGCTTGTATTTCATAATTCTGAAAGATGTCCCTGCTAATTCAATAGAAAAACTGCATGCACATGCTCACATGTACAAGATTAATTAATTCTTTAGAAATTTTTTCAACTATTTCCGACACATATACATTCAGAAATTACTGTGATTAATATTATTTGTTTTGCACTATTTCTCCTGTTTTTAAATGTTCATCTGGTATCCCCCAGATTCATTTGTCATAATCCTCTACCATTTCTCTGATAGGCAATTAATGTAAAGTTATCTCTTTTCCTAGGAAAGCTTAAGTAATGACAGTAAAATATTTGCTCATTCAGTATTCTAATTAATTTTTCCAGTATCTTCCCCGATAATGTCCCTTTCTTTCCCAGAAAACCAAGTGGTCAGTTATCTTCATTGCTACCCACAGACAATGCATGCAAATATATGGAGCTTTCCTGACTTGGCACACACAGGCAGAAGCACTTTTGAAATTTCACCACTAAAACCTGTCATGGGATGATTTCCCATGTCCTCTTTGCTAATGCCTACTCTGAAGAGACTCCATTATGCAATATAAAAGCCTTTATATCCCTATAAGGGCCAAGAGAGGCTGAAGGCAAGCAATCAGAACTAAAGGTGTTCAGCAACTCATAGGAACAGACCCTTGCACACATGATGCTGGGTAGCAAAACTAATGGAACCTGGATTTGCAATGGATTTTGCATCTTGGGGTTAACTTCACCAGTGTCTAACAGTGTGTGTAATCTCATTTAAGGTTCCCTCATCCCGGAGTCAACGCACTCGCAACAGCTCTTTCCCCAAGGGACTTGCTGATGTCTTATGAAAGCACAGTCCCTGCAGCACCATTCCTTCCAGCGAGAGGCATTAGCAGAGCTGAGTTTCGCTATCCTGGCTTCTGCTTTCATAAAACTTTAACTGCAGTGTATTCAACTCTCCTAACCGCGCTATTCCTGTCCCATCACATTCAGAAGCCTTGTCTGCAGATGCAAACACTTTTGGGAGAGCAAACAGGCAGACAGAAGCACCAGCCCAAGAAATTAAGCCACCTGATCTGCACTTCAAGTTGTGAAATTGTGAAGTCCCTATTACCCTGAGACAGGAGGGATTCCTTGAGGAAGACTCTCCCGAAGGCAAAGCCCTTGTTCCCACTGGCAGATTTCATACACAGACCCAGCAGTGTTTGTATTCTCTATCAACATATTGCTTTACTTAAAGATGGAAGACACAAATGTGAAAGGCCTGACCTCACTGTGACTGAATGGTTGTGAATCAGGGCACAAATGAGCTGCATCTGCAAGTAATTATTACTTAAGGAAGTCTCTAGAGGGCTGGAGGCAAAGCAAGGTTGCTATTATTAAATGTAGCTTACTGTAAAATAAGATAAATCAGAAACAGTTACAGGTAATTATTAGAATGTTGTCACTGGTCAATCAACAAACTGCATTTAAGAAACTGTGATAAAGTAATTTCATAATTAACTGCTCATCACCCACACTTCCAGAGAGAACAGTGGGGGTGAGCTAATTGTTTCAGTAACAACAGAAGATAAAGAAATTACAAGTGTCAAGACATAGACGTAGTACAGCAACACACTGAATGAATGCATTTTCTAAGCTTGCACTTTGCTCTGCTCATTATATAGTTTTGTTTCTATTGCAGAGCAGGCACATAACACACCCACTAAATCTCATTCCATTTATGAGAAACATTCACACTCGGAAGCATTCAGGAAGCAGTCTCCGCATTTTCCCCATGGTGGTATTTTAATCCAAAGGATATTTCACGTTTACTTTTGCTTTCCCTCACATCACCTCCTGGTAAACCCTTAGTTCCTGTATTTATGATGATACAGGATGCTGGGAACACAGCAGGTATAACACCAAACCCAGGTAGCATGACCCCACGTGTGACACCCTTTCCCATTCCAGTCTAGGGCTCCATTACAAGGGAATTCTTAATTACCAAAGCAGCATTAACCCTACCATACTATGGGACAATCTCCTATTTTAAATCTGTAACCTCTGAATGCTAGAAAAGCCACTGTCAATGCTGCCAGTCCTCTGCCAACAGCCTGCTCAGAACACACACTTCAGCCCCTCTGGCTGCTGATATAATCATGGTCTTATTAATAGCACCTGCAAAACTCTGGCCACAAAGCTGTCTCAGCTGAATATACAAGGTTTGCTGGTTTCTCCCCTCTGAGCTTTTAAAAGATTGCTTTTCACATAAAGATTGATGAAAATGCGTAGCTTGATGGAGACATGTACCTTAACAGGTTAGTTTCATAAATTCTTTGTACCATTTTAAAGAAGCAAAGACTGCAGAACACACCACTCTGGAAAACTTCCCTCTTAATCATGTCATCAAAAGTTTAAAACTAAAAAGAATTAATTTAGTTACATATCTATATAACTCTTACAAATCACCATTCCCAACTGTTGTTTCTCCTGCCCTGATCTGTACTGAGGTTTGAAAAGCTTTGCATAAGATCTGATTTTTTCCACCTAGCTCCAGCAAGCAAATATAACCTCACTACAGAGCCCTCTATGTCCCTGCGCATGTACCTGCAGTGAAGTGCAAATGCTGCATGGGAATTGTTTAAAATGTTTCTTTAATATTTTATCCTAACTGTGGCTGATGCTTGTTCGTGTGCCCTCCAATCTCAGGTATGGCAGATGGAATTTTTCATTCTTAGCTACCAGGAGATGGAACTTTCTGGTTTGTTTTCCTCTACAGTGGATGTACTCTTCACTTAAATACATTTCAGGGATTTTTCTATTCCTCACCTCTTCTTTGGAGACTGACAGCTTCTTTCCATGGGTTTTTTAAATAACAATGTTTTTATTTTTTTCCTCCTTGGATAGACAGGCAGATTCCAACATTCTTTTCTTTATGCAACCATTACATTACATTTGATAATTACCTAGTAAGAGATAGGTAATTCCGTATGTGGATTTTCAAACAATTTCAATTTCATTCTAAATACATTAGAAAAAATACCAAATTAATTAAACTACCAATATTCTATCAAAGCCATACGCCAATAAAACCCATCTCTTCATCCATTCTTCAGTCTGCTTTAACTGAAGCACAGTCTTCCAGATTAATAGATACAATATCACTATTTAATCCTCTCCTCAGGGACAGGTTATAATGATCTGATGAACATGCTACTTAATGGACTACCCAATAGTATTCAAAAGCCATGCTGATGAATGCAGGCTAGAACACTATAGAAAATATACTAGAGCATAATGAGAATTAAGAAATAAATCAGCATATAAGGAACAAGATTTATTCAGGGATATATGGGACTTTTCCTTTCCCATAAACATTGCCATTTTTAAGTCCCTTATTAATATTTTTATTGTTCCTACAGCTTCATGTGAATGCTTTAGACTCACACAAGGAATAATCTAAATTATCTTGCAGAGCAAGGTTGATGCCTCCCACATATTAATATTAGCTCACTAACTTGGCAGATAGTGCGTATAAATCACCAAAGATACGTGGTGCCTCCCTGTTTCAGTATAAATATAATTTACTGTTAATTTATTACTTATATTAAGATGCACCATCACCCTGTGGCAATTATTTGTTTTTAATTTCAATAGGGCAGAAATTCATTTGTCAGCCATACAGGCTCCTTGAGCAGGAGCTGACTGGTAGCTTCTCAGAGCTCCTAGAAGGCATTCGGTTTTACCCTGCCCCAGAGGGGCTGGGACAGAAACCACCTCAACGTAGCAGCAAGGGGGAAATAACGAAGGCATTGTAAAGCCGGTCCATAGCTAAAAAACTCTGTTTATGCAATGGGAAAACATTAGCAAGGACTTCTTGGCTTTGAAAGTATTGGATAGTTTCCATGCTTGTCCTACACACGGACTCAGACTGCACAATGCTTCCAGTTTTCCTAGAATTTGTATGAATAGGAAGATACTGGCATCCAGTCCCCTATGCAACAATGCAGTCTGCAGAGTTCACTACACAACCACTTGCACCCGTCTAGTTCAGGATGACACCCCCCAAAAAACTTTAAACGGTGACCCAGCTTACTGCGTAGTGCACAGCAAAGACAGTCAGACCTATGTGGATCTTGCCACCTGTATGCTCAAGTCAAAATCACTTTATCCAAGAAAAAAAAAAACAAAACAAAAACCAAACAAACCCAAAGCCATAAAAACTTAAAAAAATCCCCCATGGATATAAGATTGAACCTCTTGGAATGACTGTGAAATGCTGACTTTATCCAAAACATCACTGTTCTAGAGAGCGAAACATCGAATTACCAACATCCTGACATCTTAATCAAGTACCAAGTTAACTTTGGTTTTAATTACTGATGCGATTAAGACCATCAGGACTGATGTAATATACAAACAGTGCTGAATCCCTTCAGATTTTGCCTGTTCCTATATAAAATTATAAAAGTAATTGTAAAATAGTCTTTATACCCAAACACTAATCAAAAGCAGAATTTATGTAATAAAAATCTAATCATTAGAAATGTTTTGTAAGCCTCAGGTCACATAAAAAGCCATTTTTTTAACACAGTCACAATCGGCTTGTCAGTATACATGTACATAAACACACTGTATTGTGTAGAACTCCTACACAAGGACTGCTGCGTGTCTTAGCTTCCAGCTTAACCTCTGTGTATGGGGAAAGGCACCCATCAATTTCAGTGGACACTATTCCACTTCCCATGTGTTTTATCCTTACATGCTTTACTCATAAAATATCCACCACTTTCCCCTGACAAGCTCAAAGACCTTCACAGAGATAAGCAAGAAGCCATTTTACCAATATGAGAACCAGGACAGGGAGCAGAGCAAAGACTCAAGGTCAAGGGCCCAGTGCAGGAAGAGACTTTATACATACATCTGATACACCTCCATTGAAACACACCTTTGTACAGGGCACTAAAACATCATCCTTGATGCACCTGACCAAAGTTAAACACTCCTCTATCATAATTCTCCAAATTAAAAAGCATAAGCAAAAAAAATATTCATTAAAACAGACGGGCAAAATATTTTCAAATCACAGCTCCTAAAGTGGAAAGTTTAAAATGTTATATAGGTGATTTGTACTTTGTGCTACAAGGAATGAACAGGAATAACCTGCAACTTAAAGCATTCAATGTAGAAACAAAATAGGACTATACTTGAATCTTTATATCTTCCTGGTATTTTCTCAACATAATTTTCACTTTTCTATTTCAAAAACTAATACCCCCCCAAAAAAAAAAAAAAAACAAACATGAAAAAATCTAACAAAAGGAAAAAAAAATCCATCAAAAAAGTTCAAATCAATAAGGCTTTCAAACTACAGAGATGATGAAAGGCTGCTATGTTATTATTAACCTCATCCATTCCTACCTAGAACACATTTGAAGAATCAGCATTTTAGCCAAGTTCATTAATCGAATACATGTGCTTTGCGATTAGTTTTTTAGTTACTAAAACAGATAATTATATAAATTTCCTTGTAAAAATGGTAACTACATTGTTTTCCAAATCCTTTGCTTATTAAAAATACCGTAATCATTTCCCAGATTTACTTAGAGTCATTTTGTTATAAATAACTAGGTTTAATTTATTTCTTAGATATATAGCCAATGATGAAGCACTAAAACACAGCCGTGGGTAGAATGTTATAAAAAGTTACTGTCAGTAAAGTATCTGGAATATGACTCGATATGCATAGTCATGTTATTTGCAAACAGACAGAGGGCAGAAACTAAACTGTACAGCTGGCCTGGCATACAGTTTATCAATGATTAACAGCAAATGCATGGTGTTGAATATGGGTGTGAATACATGCAATTGCTTCGTCTTCAGCACCTGCATCACGAAGCTGCAGGAGCAGGGTTAAGTCCTAATGCAGAAACATAAGATGCATTATCATGAAAATGCTTAGAGACATGAGAATTGCTTTTTGTCAGCTCATATATATTTGTCAAGGTAAAATAATGATAACCCCGAGTTTTATTTCCAGCAACAGATGCAGCCTGAGAGTGACAGTGCAAGTTATGTCTTACTATTTCATTCACCAGTCTCCACACGGATCTCCATCTGCTTGGCCTTTCCATTAAGGCTCTCTTTGGATTTGAATTTGTGCCTTTCAAGTTACGCTTTTCATCAGCTGGCAAACAGACAAAGAAAATCCCAGACACTACTGCTGGTTCAGGACCTGATCCCACCAGGCAACCAGCATCCAACCTGTGCCCAGATAACCCAGAGCTACTGGTTAATAAGGAGGTTTACCAATTCAAGGACTTCACATACAGCTCCTAAACAGGATCTACGTGCTCTAAAGACTGAAAAGAGATGGTGATACCCAGCTCTGTTTTGCATGGAAACAGCAGAGGTAACTTTGCAAACTGTTCCCAAGTTCTCTCATGCCTGGCACACAGTCATCCTTTGGTGCATCCATCAGCAAAAAGGACATTCAGAACCCTGACACAGCTGCTTCTGGAGAGATGACATAAGAACTTGGGAACATGAGAAATACTCTGACCAATGGTCCATGTCTGTGCATCTTTTTTATTTTGAGGCTCCAGCTTGCAAGTGCTAGTTTTCATTCCCATTCTCACAGATTAAAAGGCCTGCAGAGTTTCCTCCCTAAAGAGCTATATTCATGGATAGATATTGTCTGCTCCTTTGGAAAGGGGGCTAAAACATCACTCCATTTCACACAAGCCACTGAAAATATTAGAGTGGCACAGTTTACATCCAGGCTAAAATTAAACCAGTGACCAAAGAAAAGCCCAAGAGATACATGATTTCCATACAAAGTAAGAAAAAACCCACTCCCACTGGCCTATTCTAAATGATGTTTCATTCCAAGAAATATGAAAATATCAATACATAACAGATGACATTAAGGTAGCACATTTCATACAACTCCCATCTCCCATCTCATAAAAATAGATGACTCTACCACAAACTTGCCCTGATCAGAGAACAATAGCTTGAACAGAAATAGCTTCCAGGGTTGTTTGTCCATATAATTAGAAGACTTAACTCAATCTTCAGTCAGCTGCATTTAATGACAAAACTTGTGTCCTTGTTCAGCTAGTTAATAACTCAGATTATCTTTCCAAAGTATTCTGAACAAAAGTTATGATTATATTAAACCATTCTGCTGTATTTTATTTAAGTGGTAACGCCAATGGTTTTAGGTATGGCATGATCCCATCCTTTGAAATCAGATGCAGAGATATGGAGATAATTGGGATTGATTACACAAGTCAACAAAGTAAGAACAAAGATAGACAAAGTATGGTCTAAGTGAAAAAATGCGAGCTTTTTCTGACTAGACCATGAAGTCACACAACATATTCTGGATAGTGAAAGATCATGTTTTAGTCTAAGAAGCATTACTGCTGTACAACTGCGTGACTGAGGTACAGCAGTATCATTTTGTATCTGTAACAGGGATGCTATTTATTGCATTTTATGGACTTGAGAGGTATTTATTTTTTCACTCACAGTGACTTTAAGCATAGCCAAGTCATTGCAGGGAAGAAAAAACTGGTAACCGTCGCTCCGGGTGATTCTGTAGGGTGTAGAGCAGGTAACTCTAAGGCAGGTCAGCCATGCTCCATGGCCAAAGGGTATGAAATTCCAAACAACACAAAAAAGAATGGACCAAGACAAACTCCTACATATGCTCTCTAATTTCAGCAGCATTTGTACAATAACAACTTACCCTAGGAAGTCAATCAGAGGATTTGCTCCACTGCACAAGAATTTAGCCACATGCAGAGGCTTTTTAAACCACCCAAGAGTGGGCTAAGCTCAGCTTGACCGATGTTTGGTTAGGTGAAGAGCATACCTTGTATGTCTTGATTGTGAGGCAAGGATATTTCTTACAAACACTGTTCTACCCAGACTCCCAAGTACCTACGCTTTTGTGAAGCATTCCTGATCCCTCCTCAACTTCTTACAGGAAGAGGTTCAATTATAAAGCAAGCAAACACCCCAACTAAGCAGAACAAAGCATAAGTTCATCTCTAGACAGCGTCAACAGTTATACTTCAAACAACCAGCTACGGAGCAACTCAGCATGAGTGTGGCTATCAGTGGGAGTCCACCACTCCTCCATACAAGTACAGTCTTCCTCCTGCCAAATTAAATTCTCAGGTAGCAACACTTTAGCTAAACTGCAAAAAAAGGAGGATATTCCAAATTACAAGAGATCTGCTGCAGCCATTTAACTACAGCAATATGATTAAGACATGGAAGCCTGCTGGCACTTGCTTGCGAGGCAGCTCCTGTTGGGTTAGCCATGCTACAGGAGGAGCACATGCACAAAGGATGATGACAGCAACCCAAAGAGTAAGACAGCCACTAGTTCCCAGCTTCCTCCAGCAAACCTGGAGAAGTGACAGAAGTTTGTGTTTTCAAGGACTGTTTCAGCAGAAATAAGGCAGAAACTTGAATAAGGCACATAATCAGCTTGAAGATTTTTGAAGTTAAATCTATCAGAAGCTATCATTCCTCTTCTCCCCTTGTCTGGCTGCTGAACTGAGTATTTTTTCCCTCGGAGATTCATCAGTGACCTATTTCTGACTTAAGATATCAGCTATGCTAGACACATTTCATCTACACTATATTGCACAGAACATGGCCTGAAATAACAGAGACTGAAAGACGAAAAGTAACTTAGGTTTGTAATGCTGAAATCAGACCAATGAACTTACCAATGATTTATAGCAGTATAACTACAAATGAAATTGGACCGATATCTCTGGTTTTACAGCCACTGGAGTAGCATAGCAGGTATTGGGCCAGCTGCCACAGACCGTATTTGTTAGGGAGGGCTTCTTTCCCTCATAAACAGTATGAGCCAATTTCACTAGTCAGAAAATAATTATATGGGTTTGCATACTTCAAAAGCCTGTGGAAAAAATTATATGTTGGCTGTCAATTCAGAATTTGAGTCTATTGTTTCACTTTATTTTGCTCAGAGTATAAAGCCATTACATGACTAAAATTAAATAAAACTGTTTCCTTGAGAACTGTTTAAAATATTCTAATGTATTTGTCTTACAGCTTCATTAATCCATTTCTAGTTCATTCTGCAGGTTTACTCAACAGCTGTGCCCAATGTAAACTACAAATCTGGATAAAATTAAAGCTGCTTGTCATGGTTTAAGGCCAGTCGGCAACTCAGCCACGCAGTCTCCCTCTCACTCCACACACACACACACCCCCCTTCCTACCTCCGCTCCCAGAGGGATGGGGAGGAGAATCAAAAGAATGCAACTCCCACGGGTTGAGATAAGAACAGTCCAGTAACTAAGGTATAACACAAATCACTGCTGCTGCCAACAATGATAATAATGATAAGGGAAATAACAAGGGAAGAGAATACAACCGCTCACCACCCACCAACTGATACCCAGCCTCACGGAGCAGTGATCCAGCCCTTCCGGGTAACTGCCCCGTTTTACATCCTGGGCATGACGTGCTGTGCTATGGAATACCTCTTTGGTCAGTTTGGGTCAGGTGTCCTGTCTCTGCTTCCTCCCGGTTTCTCCTCCTCCCTGGCAGAGCATGAGGCTCACAAAGTCCTTGGTCAGGGTAAACATTCCTGAGCAGCAACTAAAACCATCAGTGTTATCAGCATTGTTCCCAGGCTGAAAGTCAAAACCACAGCAGTGCACCAGCTACTGAGAAGGAGAAAAAAAGACTGCTACTGCTGAACCCAGGACACTGGTATACCATTCAATCATTTTATTTCCAAAGACTTAACAAAAATCTTCTGTTACTTCAGATCACAATGGCTTACAGGTTATCCTACCTATAGGCAAGAAAAACTACTCTTGCTGCTACAGAAGAAGAAACAAGCACGAAGTTTAAGAGTGAAATGAATTTAGGTCCCAAGCAGAATAAGTATTCTACCCTACCATCTACACCTTTTTTAAGGTTGGAGATCAGTCTTCAGTTTTAAGATCCCATGTGCAGTACCAGAATATGCTGGAACTACTGTTTTATTACTATTTACAGTGTTGTAGCAGCTATCACAACCTGCAGTTTTTCTTAAAAGACACTGAATTTCAAAGAAACAGTGAAAAGCAGCTGTAACTAAATACGGTTTATGTCAAAGATGATTTACTGTAGCAAACACCCCTTCCTCCTTCTGTTTAAGTAAAAATATAATTAAGGAGTCTAGTTACACAACATTTTCTAAATAAAAAGAAATGCTGCCTTTCGAGCATTTTGGTCGATTCCCAGCACTGCAGTACCTACAACAGAAAAATCTCCCTGGGCTCACCTTCAAGACACTTCAATAGTGTCTTGGGGTGCAAGCATTCAAGCAATGAGGTAAGGTAGCTCATTATGAGTGTATCTCTGCACCCTTCAGGCTTTACTATGGTATTACTGTATGGCAGAGCTCCTTTCCAATTTAGGCAATGTTACACTAATTGAGTATGCAGGCACATGCTCCCCCATCTCTGATTAATTAGCACCACTCTAGCTCTTCACATCAATCTTGTGAAAACCACTGTGACTGATCTTGTCTCACTTGGAGCTGAAAATTACTTTGCCAATAGCATAACATAATACTTTGGTATAAACAACAACAAAGATGGGACTCTGTGGTGGCCCCATGATCGTTCCTTTTATGTTGCACATCTCTCCAGTGCTTTTGAAGACAAAGGACAGGACTTTACTAACAGCAGACAAATGCAAGTCAGAAGAATTAAGATGCATACTAGATGCCCATTATTTGCACAATTGTGTCTCTGATCAACAACACATTCTTTTGCAACCCCTTGTTTGAGAAGATCACTTCAAAGGTCACTTCTGTCTCCCAACCCTTCCTTCTGAGGAGGAAAAGGCCCATTTAGAAAAACTATTCAGGGGCTTCAGACATTCCAGAGTAACTCCTGGAGGATTACTGGTAATACTAGACACAGCCAGAGTCCGATACATGACCCAAGGCCACTCTGCTGCATTTCCCTTTCTTCAACTTTGGCAAAGACTTTCCCTTCCCAGCAGCCACTCTGAACGAGCGCAAAGGAGCAACATGAATTGCAAAATGTTTTTTCTCACGTTGTCTTTTGCTACTGACGAGTTAAATCGCTGAGCCAAGAAATGTCACAAGCACAGAGATGAAGGCGGATGATTTCAGGGCAGAAGTGAAATTAACAGGCACAACTTTGCTACTGGACCAGGCTGCTTTCATCACCTGTATCGCAACTCCCAGGCTAGCCTAAGGCTGCGCAGCTGGCTCCCTGCTCCCAGCCCCTTTGTTTTACACATTCTGCTTTCTCACAGCCATCAGCCCAGAATTCACAGGCCATATTGTCTGCCTCTGAATTCACTTACTAGTTTTAACACAGAATTTACTAAGCTCCTCAAGCTGCATGTTTCCGAACAAAACCGCGAGAAAGGTTTTGCAGCTACTACTAACCTTTTTCTAACCTCTTCAGAGCTGCAGCCTTCCAGCTGAGTGTCCTATTATAGGCTTGTGCTCCAAGACAGGACATATAGCAAGTCAACATCACTGGAAAATGTTGCCCTGGGAAGCTGTGGCTGCCCCATCCCTAGCAGTGCTCAAGGCCGGGTTGGATGAGGCTTGGAGCAACCTGCTCTAGTGAAAGATGTCCCCGCCTATGGCAGGGGTTGGAACTCGATGAGTTTTACACAAACCATTCTATGGTTCTGGGGGGGGGGGGGGGGGGGGATGAGATCTACCCCCGTTCTTCCACCACTGTATTTTAGCAGCTCTACTGGAAATTTCTGCATGGGGGGACATGAAGGTGCAGCACAACAGTGGGAGCCACAGCTGTCCTTGCTGGTTCCTGAGCACTGGGTTGCTTCTGTGACTCCAAGCCCTCTCCTTTCCGTTGGTCCCAGTGGGAAGCAACTAGTTTCAAGGAGAGGATGTACACTCTGCCCACAGCATTGCAAAAGCAAACAGAGCTCCCTCCCAAAGAGGCGTCAGGATCTCAGTGAGGTTGTCACTGTGCTCCTATTTGTGCTTGTTCTGGCTGCCTCCCTTACCCAGTACTCCAAGGAAAAGTCTTGCATTCCTTTTATAGTTGTGGAAACTGGGTGAGAAACAGATTTGCCATTAAGTTGAAACTGAAAAGATTCTAAGACCAGCCATTACCAGAAGGTTTACAAAGGCTGAGATTTTGAAAGTGCCCTGAGGGAAGTCAAGAACCTCACAGAAATTAATGGGAATTAAATGTCCAAAAACCCATGGGCAATTCTCAAAACCCTATCAAAGTATCTAATACTTCTAGCTGCCAAAGACACTAACATTTAAAACAAAAGCGATTCTATCATGGGATAAGAATTGGTTTCCAAGTGAAAGAATTGCAAAGTATTAAACCAATTAGTCTGTTTGACAACTTGACATGATTCTTCCCAGATGATGAGAAGGCTGCAGCATGACAGGAAATAGTAAGATCGGGACATAAAATGAGAAGTAACTTCTTAGAAGTCTCAGAAATCTACAGTTCAGAGCTCAGACCTATGTGTGAAGAAATAAGCAATTCTTTGTATTTGGCAAGCATAATGTGGCTATTTACTACCTACACATAAGATTTATGATCCCCCTAACTAGTCATTAACTTGCTTTGAAGTGTTTAGGTTTTATAAATATCGTGATAGCTGATTGCTTCTTTTTGTGCTTCCATATTCCTTTTTTGTCCCCCATAACACAGGTCTCATATGCACTATGGATATTTTCAAGTAGTACGTACTAATCTTTCTTAGAGCCTTTTCCCAGATAACTAGCTTCAGCAGATTATTCACTCGAGACAGGGATGCTTGTTCAGCTTGTGTAAGACCAAGCCTTGCCAGCGTGAGTGGTACAGCAGATTTAAATTAAGCTTCATTTTACATGGGGGAAAAAAACCCACCACATTTGAGAGCTATATAAAAGGTCACATCAGTAAACAACAGGGACTCAGAGACACAACTGGTAAGTGCTCCCTATGCAGTAAAACACAGGGTATCTAAAAGAAAAGGAAAAAACATTGACATTAAGAAACACATTTCCTGCTACTTCAAACACTACAGTTAAATTCAACCTTGCTTCCTTGTTTGACCTATGGAATTAAGCTATGTGCCTCCCAACCCACACACACGCATTTTCATACCATCAAGGTTTATATGAAAATGCCTTGTTTGCTGTTAAGAGTGACCCGCTGTTAAGAGCGGTTTCATGGGTGCCCGAAGCAGGACCATCACCAGCCCAGCCTGGCAATGAGAAAATGACAAAGCAGCATTTTACCACAATTCCCCAGACCTCTATTTCCGACGACTCTGACGCTGTAAGAAAGAAGATTCAATTATCCAGATTCTTTAGGCTTACTCATCCAGCATTTTATGAGCCATCTCACCTCTTATCAGGCTAAACCAGATATTTATTATAACAATAAGGGGATTTCATACTAATGTTTCACATTCGCCGAAGCCCAGAAATATTAAACAAGATCATTTACTGCTGTCTGCTGCCATTTAAAAACCTGCATTCAGAAAACATGAGGTGTTCAAAGGTTAATTTGGATTAATGTCAATGGATTTTGCTAACTTTTCGCAGTCCTTGACTCCTGTACTTCCTCGAGGCCATAGAGGCTTCTCCAACTCATGTGGAACAGAGCCTGGATAAGCAAAGATAGAAATGGCTCTGCCCCTACTACATGCTGTAATGCTTTCATTTAACCAAACCCACCCTGTCCTTCCAAGCAGCTTCTAAATAGCACCTGACTTTTCAAGACATTCAGGTGGAGTAAAGCAGAGGGGACTTCTAGATTTCTTTATAAGCCCTCAAAGACCTACTCCAAGGCTGGCCAGTCTAGAGGCTACAGCTGCCTAACCTGTGCTCAAACCACAGGAAAAGCATGTCTCCCTGCTGCACAAAGGGTTAAACCTAACCAGTAAAGGTTAGACAGCAAGCAAAACTGACACCCCATGAAAGGCACATGTTTCCTCCACACTAGCAAACTAGCAAGCATCAGCAGGCACTAACACACGAGTACAAGCAGGCAGGACCAAGAAACACAAAGAAATACAAATTATACCAGAATCTGACTCCAAATAGGGAATGAGTAACTATGCAGAATTAAATATGTAATTTCTTTGTCTCCCCTTCTTTAGAGAAAGGTAGAGTAACAATACAGAATGGGACAGATGAGAAAGCCAGATGGCTCGACCTTGTGGAATTTTGGAAACAAGAAATGGGAGAAGCATACAGAGCAGGAAAGGCATTAGTATTTAGAAACCATTCTGCAGCTGAAGACAAATTTTAACATATTAAAACCATATGCCTTCTCTTCCTAAAACAGTACCAGTCACTAGGCTCCTGAATATAAATCATGCTGTACATGCTTTAAGTATTATCCTGGCATCTGTTGTTATAAAACATTGAGTATCCATGTGATATGAAGATACTATTTCCAATCACTGCCTTTATATTTATTTGTCTTTTGCTAAATCTTCTAATGTCACTGCTACTTTCCTCCTCTCAAACAACAACAAAAACATCTGTGTATAAGGACCCATACTATAATTTGCCCCGCTGTATCTTGGTTCTCGGTAGCACTCCTGTTGGCACAGCAGTTATTTATGGGAAACAGCACATTCTTTTTTCCCCCAGCTGTTCAGCCACAACGCTGCAAACAGGCTGTAGGAAGGATGCTACTCAAAAAGTCAGTTTCAGTTTAAAAAGAAGCTGTATTTTACTACTAGAGCACGTAACAGGTTTACAACAGCAACTGAACTATGTATTTAGTCAGAGATAAAAAAAAGTGGGTTTTTAAGTTGACATTTGCAATTAGGTACGAGTTTCTTCCATGGGACGTACCCTGGGTCAGGCTGCCTGTGCAAGATCATCACCGTTTTATAGTTCCCAACATACACTATGTTAATCTCAACAGAGAAGGACTCAGATGGCTCTACTCTGCTTGCCTTGCTCCTCATGGCACCGTGACAGCCAGCTGCAGCACGAACAACACTGAGTGCTGCTCAACTCCATGGACAGGAGCAACGGGAGAGGGAGATTCCTTCAGGAACAAAGATCATTTATGCAGACATCCCTGGCTTGAAAGCTGATCTCATCACAAGTGTAGCTGGGGAGGAGAGGATGGGAGGAAGGTGGGGCAATACACAGGATTTCTGTTCCATGGGGAGATCTGCTGCACAGCAGGGTGCAGGCAAGAACACATCTGGCTGCCCAGTGTATAAATTACTTTGGTGGCTCCTGAAGTGCTTTAACCATGGAAGTGTCCTCAGACAGCAATGGAAATTACATTGCTATGTGAGCACTGTCCCACTGTGGCAATTGCAGAAGAAATTCATGTTCGAAGCCTCTTTCCTGAGCTAGTGAGCAGTGAAACGAGTCTCACTTTTGCAGCAAATGGAAAGAGGAAAAAAGGCATTAAAGCCACTTACTGGGCTAAGAGGGTAATTCCATAGCGTAGAGAACATAACACAGATGTGGTAGCATGGCATTAATATTATTAATAAACTGTGCCTATGCTTCCATGAGCATTGGGCTTCCATGGCCTAGATGCGCTACAAACATGCAAGAGGAAAACCTGTACAGCAATGAACTCTGCAGAAGGAAGTGCACATGTGAGGTAATCTGTAAAGTATTCTCTTATATTCAGTGGTGTTATGTTTTAGAAGGCGAGAAATGAACGATGACTTCAGAGAGCATCTAAAATCCAAAGTAAAAACCGCTTCTCTGTTTCAAAGCCTTTCCCTTTCCTATTCAGAAATAGTCTTTACTTCCCCCTTCTGCAGAAGAGCCATAGTATAAATGTACAGCAGCAAGACACAGGTCTGGCCATCTGGGAAGGAGCTCAGCCAGCACAGCAGCTCAACCACCACGTATTCCAAACCCATTATTTTTCATCCTTAACTTAACCATCAAATACTTTCCAATGCCAGAGAGCATTTACTGCCAGAAAGCTATTTTCTGCTTTGTATTCATCGTTCATATAAATAAGAGAAGAAAAGAGAAGGAAAAAGAGGTTAACACAAGGTTCTGGAACTCCAGAATCCTGCAAAAAAAAACATATTATACAATGTTTTTTAAAACATGCTTATCTAAGTATCATAAAACACATTTTAGTGATTGGGGGGGGGGGGCTTGTTGTCTTTTAATTTTTAAACTAACTTACAGCAGGGACTCTCCTTGATGAGTCTTCCATGGAATATGATGCACCAAGAACATGATGGAGGCAAAATTCAACAGATTAGATTCCACTTTCCCCAGAACCAGTTCTTATTAAGAAGTTCTGGCTGTCTTCGGCCTGTCACTTTTTAATAAAACTAAAATTTCTCCTGCCTCTGCAATCCTGAAGATTTTCAATAATAGCACTTGCATCTTCGAATCATCCACTACATGTCCTGCAATCTTGACCTTACACTTCATCAGCAAGGGCACACACTGACTAAAATTGCTCATCCAAACTTATTGCAATGCAAACTTTAAATACAAACACATATTAGGAATTTGGCTCAAATGCTGAATCATGTCATTCTACTGTATGGGTTAAGAAAAAAGGCATCACAAAACTGTTTGCCATCCTGCTGAGTGTAGATGGAAGTTTCAGTATTGGTCCCTGCCTAATAACCCATGGTCCTCAATACCCAGAATAGCAAGAAAAAATACGAGCTACCCATGCAGTACCACTTGGATATTCATATGTACCATTGTGCATTATGTGCACTTAGTACTTACTAATCTTCAGATACAAACTAAAGTTGTTTTGAAATTAGATAGGCATTTATATCCTTTCTCAGACTGCAATGCGTGATTTCATGTGAAAAAATGGCTTTGATATTTCGTAAAGCTGTGGTTATATTTACTTTGTTAAATTGTGGTTATGTTTAGTTTGCATTCTAGAAATATTTGTGTGACCCACGCTCCTCAGCAGACACAAAATTAAAAGATTCTGGAGAAAGTTCAAAATGTTTTTTGTGCAACACAACTGTGAACATTTGTTCCTTTAATTCCATCACTTTTTTCCTTAAGGGCCCACGCTATCATCTCTAACTGAAGCTCTTCCTTTCTAACCTATGCTCAAACCCATTACTCTCAACACTGACTAAACACTAAGCCTACTCCCAGTCCCATTCTGTAGGAATGCTGTTTTTACATGAGGAGTTGGTTATCTCAGCCATTCGTTGTAACAAAAGAAACTTGCAAATTCAAACAGTTACGTTCAATAATAAACTTCAAGCTGGACACGGACTAAACTCATTCATATCGGAGGGGTAAAAGGGTAAAACAACTTATAAATTACTATGATCATCAGAACTCAATAATTGTGACTAGTCATTTAAACCAGGAATGTTATCTATTCTCATCTTGAAGGAATTAGAAGAAGCCATGGTTTCCTGTTCTAGGGTGTTGTCCAAAACTGCTCCAAAGAAGTCTGCAAAAATAATCTTTCTAGTTCTGTTTGAAAAGAAATGCTTGGAGCTTTTCCCATTAAAAAAAGGAAACAGGCTTGTCTGAAGTGCAAAACCTTCGGATTCTCCAAAGAATACAAACAACCAAAGAACTTACATTTTTCGGGGGAGTCGAGGAAAGAGAAGGGAAGCACTTATGACATGGGATGACTGGATTTTTATTTCAATGCCGTAAGTAGACTTAAATATGCGCTCTGACTAATATTTGTTTAACTCAGCTTCACTAAAGTGATTAGGTTAACACATAGCACAGTTAGATGACAAAGCAGCAGGAATGGAACAATGAAATGAAGCTCTCCCAAATAACTCCTAATCTTTAAAGATAAAACTGCTATCTAGGTTTACACTAGCAGAATACAAAATGGTTTCCTGAGATATTCTGGACAGTGACTATGTGTTATAAAGGAGCTGCTTGACAAGAGCCATTTTTTATTTTCAAGTACCCCAGCCAGGCACCTCTCCGCATTCTGAGGTTCCTCTTGTTGCTATTCATTCTCTTGTTTTAAATGCTGTAGGTGTTCTTCATCTTTCCGATGCTGCTCTTCAGGAAGATGCTGCAGCCAGGAATGGAAGATGAACCCAAATCCTAAAAGTGGCCACCACCCATGTGGCCCTAAAGAAATGCCTGTGTACATAGGTCTCTGAGCCAGAGGGGGTGAAACAGTTCTGCCTTTCACAGAAGCATGCAAACATGAGGGCTATGTGGTGCAAGGTAAGACTCTGACACGCTTGAGATTTTTCATTAACTGTTCTCCATAGTCCACATATCCTTCTTCATTAAAATATACATGTTTTCTGCCACCCTTCCACCCAAAGGAAACCCCAACACATTTATACCATGACATTACAGGTCTTCTGCAGTAAAAACCAAACAACATGACAATCTGAGCAGAAGGAGGCTACCTCTGCAGGGTGTAAAATGACTAAAAGAAAAGCTAATGAGTGCCCAGGAAGAGGGCCAGCCATAGCTGAGAAGTATAATCTGGAACTTGGAACCAGGGGTACTTTTGCTGCCAAACATATGTCATGAGCTGTTCCAACAACTGTCTGTCTGTTCTTCTATAGGAGCCAGCTAAAAGGCAGTCAGGTCCCTGCAAACATTCTTCCAGTTTTGACCTAGAGACTGCAAAGCAAAGGGATTACTCCATTTGCATGAAGATTGTGCTTGAAGCAGTTACGAAAAACTGCAGCAATGAAATTCCAATCTGCTGCTGTATTTATAGCTGAAACATGGCTTGCAAATAATAATTCCAAAACATTTAGGGAGTCTCGCAAACAAGGGCAGTTTCACACATTTCATATGATTTCATAGAGACAAAGCATCATAAAAATGAATTGTAAAACCGGTGTCAGAGACAACTGATTAGTTCATCTTCTCCATTTCCTGCCATGGCAATTTTTTTTCTCCAGAGTATATTTAAAAGCATACTCTAAATCTTAACAAAATTAGTAACCCTACAACTATGCAGGACTTAGCAAGAACAAGTGGTTTCTTGCACAGAAATGGTCTAAACATTCAGGGGGTAGTGGGAGGGTGGGAAGTAAAGATCTTGCTTGCCATGGATCTCTTTTTGCTATGAAATCCCAAAATGCACAGTTCTGGGACACTGCAGCTGCCAGGAAGTCTGTTCAGGTTGCAGAGCCAGAGCTTTCACAAGGTTATGAGAAGCATGACAGAGGACACTGAAACAGAAAAGGACTTCTAAGGACTCCAGTGGATGGGGAGTCTAATATTCTCAGACAGCAATGCACTGAAAATTATTTGTTTTAATCAACTGGTCAGACTTGTGCATTTCACTGCAATCCATGACTCCCAGAATGTATTCTACTCACTGAACAACTCTTTGAACAATTTGTATTTTGTAGTGCCCCCTCCTGGTCTCCTGGTCCACAGAAGATACAAGTCCACCTTTTCCACCCTTTATACGTCACTATCTTTTTTCTAGGGGTTAAGACAAGGATCTAATAATATGTGTATTTAATCACTTCACCTACTTCTCTGGGGTACCCCAGCCCTTCCAAGGTTAGTGAGTCATGGTTTGTACTCCTCAGCAACTTCCTTGGGCAAAAGCTGTAAGTGAAAGCAGCTGGCCCTGCTTCAAGTTGAGTCGACAGGAATGCAACTGCTTCATGGAAAGGGAAAAAAGCCCACGATGCCAGGTATATTCTCCTCAGAGCATTTTTGACAGTGCTCTCATACATCTTTATTGGGTTTCTACCATGCACAGAAATAACTTGCAGTATTCTGGAAATCCTGTAAACAAAGTCGTTCTAGCATTTTGGCTTTTATTGTGACAAAACAACGCCAGAAGACAGGCAGCTAAAAGAAGTTAAAGGTATTTACAAAAGAGGTATGTCTGGGATATTTCTGTTGTCAGCTTTCATTTAAATCCCTAGATGCTGTTAAATGGCAGGCATTCCAGTATGAGAAAAATACATACAGGATAGGAATGCTTTTCCTAAGCGTGTAAAGGGTTCACACTCTCTTTCTTAAAAAGAACATTCTTGCTGTCTTTGATGTTGTAAATCTTATTATGTAAAACAGACTGTTGTGTAGAATAAATGATGGTGCATGATCCTGCAAGCAGCTTAGCACCCATAAGTACTTTTAAAGCCAACAGGAGGAAAGGGCACTCAGCACCAAGCAAATTACTACTGTGGACTGGTGCAAGACAGCTGCTGAATGAAAAACCTTTTGAGAGAACAAGAATCAAACACAACTTCAAACCCAAACTGTAAGTTGGCGTGGTTGAGAAAAAGCTTGTGTTCAGGAAAGAGTGAACAGACCTTTCAACTGCTCAGGAAAGGTCTGAGCTACCAGGAAAACTGTTCCTCTTCAAAACCAATGCAGTAAGAAACTAGCACACCATTATCTTTGCACTGTAATCCTTGGAGACTCAATGAGAAGATACGGATCTTGTGAAGCTGTGTGGTCTGTGAAGTCACTGCCAAAAGGAGTCAACAAGCTGAGCATCATTCAGCTCCATCAACAGCTATCTGATGACTAAAATGAAAGATCCTGAATTCCAGATCCATGGATGCCAATGGCAAAGCTTCCATTGCTGTACAAAGGACATGAGGCCATGAGAGAAGCCTTTAAAGAAAGTGCAATATTGCCTCCAAAAACTGATGGACTGATTTCACTCTCAGGTGATGCTGACCTTGGAATACAAGCTTGTACATAGCAGTCCTGCCTCCAGCATGGCTCATGCTCTCCTCCGTCAGCTAATTCCAGTGGCAAAATAGTCAATCCTTTATGTTCTACCAAACAGCCTAGAAAAAGGCACAATTACAGCAAGTTGCTCTACTAGGAGCTGGAGTGGAGCCATCAATTCGTTTTTACTGTCTCCACAGAGACAGCACCAGTAACGGCTGTCCCCCTTCTGCTGCTGGTAACCTAGGGGTCCAGCATAGGAAGGCTATTTGAGCAACCCACCGTATCATCCATCTTTTTCCCTTTCCTGTAACAGGACCCCAGACATTTGCTGAAAGGATAAATATTGTGAATCTTCACCTTTCAATCTGGGCCACAGCAGGAGACCATGACCCTGCCACAAGCAGCAAGCTTGTATTTACCCTGCTCCATGGAAACCACGTATGCCAAGCAGATACTTATTTTTAGCTGGTCACTTGGCATAAAAATGGTCACACCATGTTTATTTGCATTTTTAGCTTAATTACCTCTAGCCTCCTGTTATACTTGAGAGAGTTCTAATAAGATGTTAAGAGAGAAGCAGTTGCCTAAATACATTGCCTCAGGTTAGTTCAATGCCCCATTAGCCCATCTAATGGCTTCTCATCTGCAAGCTTGTGTGTGGGTGTCCTGAAGTCAATGTAAAGAAAAGCATGGAGGCTGAGGGAATATAACTCCTCTTCCTGGACCATACCTATTTGGTTGTGCATATTGCAGCTGTTAACTTTGTTGATCAGAGTTAAAAACTCACTCAATACAGATATTAATATATACCACCTACCCAGAAAGATAGAGTTTCCAAAAAGCTGTAGCTGCTTTTGGGGAAAAGCAGAAAATAGAAACATAATACATTTCTTATGGCATACTTTTTTGTGTGGTGTTTTTTTCTTGGTGGTAGAAAGTATCACATTTTGTTACTTGAATTCTTGTTGAGCAGTTTCATCACACTGCTCTCAAAAAGAAGAAAGTTTCTGGGTTTTTTCATTGATTTTGATAAGAGAAGCATTTCTGGTTCTACTGTGGTAACAGATATCATTCTATGGTGGTTATGACCAAGACTATGCTGCTTATAACTGATACTTCCCAGAGAACCACAGCAGGAATTGACTTTGTTCCTCATCTGTTCTGATAGCTCTGTAAAATAAGTGCCACCCTCTTCACCTGTACAGACCAAGTGGGAACAGCAGAAAACATGACACGTTTAATGTCCATTGTCCTACTGTTCAGCAATGAATAAATGAACTTGAGAGCTTAGCTCAGGAATGAGCAAGTTCTTTGCTCTGAAGAAGGCAGAAGACTAGAACATCCTCGATATCAATCACTGCAATGCAAAAAATCAGAGCTGTGCTCTGACTGCTGTACTTCTGCAAGGCTTAAGATGATATTCCACTGTTCATCAGCTGGATACAGGAAGAAATGGCAAGATGGGACAGAAGCCCAGGCCTTAGTATTCAGCTTTGTGACTTAGCTTGTTAGTATAGATATGCACTATTGCAAGATCCAAGAGAGCAGAAGGGACAGTCATGCCTTCACCTACCACCTCTACACTGAGGGAAGATACCTGTGCAACAGCCTACAAGACAGAACAGAGAGAGCTGTGGTTTCCACCCTCAGCAAACCCAGCTGTGAGAAGGAAGACAGAAGTATGCGCAGTGAGCCCCATGTTGACAGGGAACAAGCTTCTGAAGACGAGATCCAGTGGTACATATATTCTTTGTATTCCAAAAAGGATGGTAATACCCCCCTGCTTCCCAAATTACAATATAAATATCAGTACATTCTCTTATTTACAAGCTCCCTTCATTTCAGACAATTTTTAAAATAACTGCGATCAAGGATGTGAAAGTGCTCTTCTGAACCTATTTAGAGGCTTGTCCCACTTACAATGGGTAAGTCTTTCTAGAGAATTCAGCTCTTATTACTGAGACATTACAAAGAATCAAAACGAGCAGGGACATGGCAGCCCCACTTTCTTTCATTCATTTGAAACGGAACACCTTCCAGAGGTTCATATTTAAGCATCACTTATAGGACAACCCAGTTCGCCCACATAAAACACTTATTAAATGCTGTTAAATCAACAGATTTATAGATTACCAGTTCCTTATTTATGCCAGTAGGAGAAAATAACAATCAAGATGCATTTAACAATCAAGATACAGTTACTTAAAGCATAATTGCACACGTAGGGTGTGACCTTCACAGTAAGAGGCACCTCTAACACAAAGTGGTTTGGGTGTGAGCTGGGAACAGAGTAACTGAAACCAAAAATCCCAATAAATCACACCCCCAGCAGCATGACTCCCCCTTGCAAATAAGTATGTTTTCCTGTTACAGTCACTTACGGGGAAACAAAAAACACATTCACTCAAATCATACCAAGGTTGGGAGATACATATTTAACCTTTATCACTCCAAATCATCTCTCCATCCCCTTGCAACCCCAGATACATCAATATAATGCTTTGCTTTCTCCCACAAATCTTGCATATTACTTTCTCTTCAGTAAGTTATGATGAAACCTAAAATACATAGTGAGTATTTTACTTCATGACAACTACCTCACATACCCTGAGTAATGGTTTCGGTAAACTGCAACATGCACACCACTTCTAAGACAAAACCTCGTAACAGAAAAATATCCCTGCTCCATATTATCTCCCCAGTTCTTCTGACTCATCGTGGAATAAGAGAAACGCTTTCTAGACATCAATTCATAATGTCATGTAACTTTTTACATTGGTTTTGAAAACAAACACATAGTGTGTCAAAAACAGAGACTAGTAACATTATCCAATGCTTTCACTGAAAAACCAGGCAAAACCTAATTCCAGATTAACAGTTACTCAAAAGGCAAAATCAAACATTTGGAAATACAATTAGAATACCAAATACTTTGAAGTTTCTCTTTCTTGAACCAGCTCTGCTCAGTATTTTTGCAGTACTAGAAGCAATACAACTTAACTTTTAATGCAGTCAAAGTTGGTTGGTTGGGGTTTTTTGACAAATGAAGGAAAAGGGGCTCTCTATTAGATGGTACCAAAAAAAAATCATGTGAAGACAATATAATATTATAGCTTTATGCAATATGTAGCACAGAGATACCGTAAGTATAATACAAAAATCATCACTTTAAATGGAGGAATATAAAGCAGCAGACTTGTTGAGGTTGGCAGAAACACACACAGATGTAATGAGAACCAAAATGTGCCTGTTCAGTTCCTGGGAGCTGGTCAGATATTTATGCTAATGTAGAACAACCTTGGGTATCTGAATGTCACAGAAACACAGGATGTGTGGGGAGAGTTGAGGTTTTGGATAATCGAGGTAATTTTCAGAGTAATTAACTAATGCCAGGGGACAGGATTGTGTTCCAAATAACAGGGAAGGTTAGAGAATCAAATGCTGCTGTCTTACAACTTATCTTCCTGCATACTGTAAAGGTTTTTATTGAAAAGCTTTTACTGAAAAGGAGTTCAAGACCAAATGAGCAGAGACCATTAATTCCACACGCGAAAAGCACTGCTACAAGGTATTTTGTGCCAAACCACATACTGCTCATCTGCCAGACAACAGCAAAGTGGTTTGTACCTTGAAAAGTGAGTGAATTCCTCTCTCTGAAGAATTTACCATGCACCTTCAGCAGCAGGAGCTACAGCAGCACACACCCCAACTCCTCAAGTCCCAGAGCAATGTCCAAGGGTACCAGCTTTCCTTGTCATCCCCAAAACCAAACCTCCCTGCATCACCTCAACCTCCAGTGCTGAATTGGGTGGTCCCAGCCTCATTTTGCCCTTCAGAAACACCTTGCAGCATCTGAAATTTACTGGTCCAAGGCTGTAAACGTTATTTAGAGTAACAAAAGCTTTCCAGGAACAGGCAGGGTGATAAAGCTTTACCAAAAGGCAGGTAGTAAAAAGATATCACAGTATCTGCTCTAACTCTGCACAAAAGCAGCATTGCATGATCCACGCTGCAACAACCGCAAGCACTGCCTCAAGACCAAAATTCACTCGGTAACCTTTCCAATCCAATGGTCTGTGTTGAAAGTGTGAGCGCCTCCTGGGTCATGTTCTTCCAGGGGAGAAGACATTCCCATCCATGTCTTTACGCACATGAAATGTTTTCTGTAGTTTTCAGTTCACTTACATGACAGAGGGTGAATGCTGCTCTGTTGCAGTCTCCTTCTCTGTTTTTGTTCAGCTACCTCTTGTTTAGTATTTCAGACACATTTGTAATAATAGCAGTATAACAGCACCAACACTATTAAGCCTATTTTAGAAAGCAATAATCCACTTCCCTCCTTGAGATAAACTACTAGGGGAACAAATACTGGGTTATTGGCTTGTAAAACAGTATGATGATAGTATTATTGTCTAAATTAATGTCATTTAACGCTTTATACCATAGTTCCAGAGGTCCCACCTCAAGCATTAATAATGCATTCTTTTTAACATGCCATATGGGAAAAGACTGACTTCTGACACCCAGGGACTGCATCAGTAAAACATAACTAATTGGTGCAATTTGCAGGAACAAAACAGGAGACCTTTACTGTTCCTAAGAACAATTCAGTTACTTCAATCTCCCACCCTACCCTAACCTCCCCCATGCTCTCCCAAGTACAATCTTTTCTGTTCTTTACATTATTCATTTTTGAACAGTATAAGGAGCTAAAAATGTAACTTCTTCATATTCCTCTTCTGTGCTAAAAAGTAAATGCATTACCTCTTCTGAGCTACCTTGTTCTCATTCATATATTCTGTCCCATTTATCAGTGTAAGAAACTGAAGCTTTACAATGGAATCGCCAAGAAAACAGACAACAAAACAGGTCCTGCATTGCTAGGACACAGTAAACAAGCTCTTGGCTGATAAATTTGCTTATGACAATATTGGCAGTAATTTGATTCAAATTCCAGCAAAGTCAATTTTCAATTACAGCAGCCAGGGACACAAAATAGCTGGTTTTCTTAGCTGTTAACCCCATAAAAGCTCCTTTTTTGAACCATAACACAAGTCCAAGATATTTCCCTGGTGGTGCAGCTTAAACCAGTGATCAGCATAAGTGAAGCATGATAAATTGCTACTGCACTACAGCCCCATCAGCTGAAGTCTGCACAGGTCTAGCTGTGGAATCAGAAAGGTCATTCATTACTCAGCGTGAACAAACAGGCAGCACATTTGTGATAAATAATAGCTATTACAGAGCTACAAAACACACAGGCTTTCTGATCCATAGCTGTGCATGACTTCCCTTGTATTACTCTTTAAATGTAAGTATTTAAAATTGGCTTCCTTGATGAGGACCCCCCATACCTTTCTGGATTAAACTGATAAACCTAAGTAAAATATATATGTGTGTGTGTGTTATGTATATGTATCTACACACATACGTATTTTTAAACTCATTTTTTTGGTTATGGTAAGCAGGGCATAAAGTCTTTTGTCTCACCTACTACAAAAGAAACAGGTTACAAGTGGCATATTTGCCCTTTATCTTCACTTCCCTCATGATGTGGATCTCAGGAATGTACTATAATCAGTTAAGCCAACCTCTGGTGAGGACCCTCCCAAGATGTCAGCTCTGGTGGTTGCTTCAGTGACCATATCAAGCAATCAACCAACCTCCACACAAGGTTTTCTTTCCCTGCCACCACAACCAGAAGGGCAGGTTACGCCAGTACAGTTTTCACTTGCTGGTCCATAGAATAGTTTGGGTTGAAAGGCCCATATTCTAAATAAGATCCTTTCTAAGAGTATGAAATGCTTTAATAAGAGCTCAAACGTGGTAAGCATGGCAGGTGCAGAGTTGTTCTAACACTGAGAACAGATGAGTTGTCCTAGCTCTCACAATATGAGCAAAAGCTATAGTCTAAGATGTCTCATCACACTGAGAAACACTGCGCTTCCCAAGTGTTCCTATTAAAATAAGGGGTTTGTTTGAGACCTCTTTGTGAAGTAAATCACTGCCACAGAAAGCTAACATACTAAAATACATTTTTCTACTTGTCTACCTTTGTCTAGCATGGAGTGAGAAGGGTTTGCAGTCTGTTCTCTCTTGTGGGGGCATGAAGACGGAAACTAACCACGACACCTGTAACTATATTGATTTGATTTACAGATCTGCTACTTGCACTAACACCCTGAATAGCCCATCTTGCTGGGCTTCAGCTACCTCTGCCGTAAGTTAAGCCTTCTGTGGCAACGCAGAAGTACAGGGCAGATAGACAAAAACCATTTTTCAAACCATATCAAAAATTTGGAAGCGTTTAGGATCAAATTCATTTCTCTCACCAACCTAGCTGTATGTGATCGACCTCACAATACCACTTGTACCTAAAGCAGTATTAAGTATAATCTTGCAATCTCTGCTGGCTTCCGCCCTTGTTTGTGTTCAGACAAGGATGGTTTGCTCTGCTCATGAGAAGCACCTCCAGGCACATGCATGCAAGGGAAATGAACTGGTCACCATGTGAATGCTTCGATGCATGAATATGATCACAAGAAGAGAGTCCAAGCAACAACATGCTCCGATACTCAGCAGGAAATTAACTCTCCTGCCTTTCCATCCCAGGTCTCTGCTGAGTAAGCAGCAAGAGCAATTAACTTTACAGAGGTGGGCAGGGAGGAGGAAAGGGTGGAAGTTTTGAAATTTCACCAAAGTGGCTCCAGATGAAGAGACCAGAGAAGCAAACGATTCCCTGTAAATTCCAATTCTTCATTTACATGGCAAATGGAAAATACAGGTCGTAACTCACAGCAACTGGAGTGCGAACTATCAAATTAGCCCAACAGAGTATGTCATTGTGCAGCTTCAGAACAACAGCCAGCAACGAAGCCTCCTGAAAGTCAGAGATATTCAGCTGAGCATACTACACAGTGTGCTAGGTTGAGGGTGGTGATTACTGGGAGTAATGACATGAATAGCAAAATGATACAGAGCATTTATTTCAACCATGGAAATCAAGGAAGCCTGCAGCAATTTAAATTTTGGGCTTTACGGCTAAAGGCAAAGCAAGCTTTCTATAAAATATTCTTAACACAAAGAAAATAGAGCTGCTACTTTGGTAGGTACAGATTTTTCTAGTACTCTGGGGAAATGGCACAAAAACTTGAAAAGCAAATGCCAATTACAAAACTTTTTGATAGCTACATTTCCTATCTATATACAGCATAGACATGCTATCCTGTATGCATAGCATCTCTGCATATGTCTACGTATATGCACAGAAGCGTACACAAAGCACAAACCTTTATCTAATGAGTATATTCACTTGGTTTTCAAATCTTTGCTAAAAGAGGGGAGCTGAAACATCCACACAAACTTTGATGGTTCTCTGGATCAGAACAATACTGTTCTAGAAAACTTCAGTTCAATCCCTTTCCGGATACACAGGCTGGGCAACACAGCCAGAGACATATTTACAAGCTCTGAAATACTGATTTCATACCCACTTTCTACATACTCAAAGCCTTGGGAATTTTCCAAGCTTTCATACCTGATTCACATATCTGTATTTTCAGGAGCTTGAGCATCTCAGTCATATTCTGCTTGAAAATAAACTGTTAAACATGAATCCAAACTAAACGTATTCACCTAACTCAGTTTTGAGTGTTTGGCCCCCAAACCAGAGAAATAAATCCTTCCAAGTATGTGCTTTGACTGTAAGTGTATGAGCAGCCCCCCAGTTCAATGGGATTTACGATCACCACAAATACTTGTTTACTCGCACCTTTAACAGTGAGTCAATTTACCCACTTCAAAAGCCAGGGCCAGAATGCCCAGATTAGGCACTGATGATAGCCAGAACAGAATTCCAGTGTATTACTGTGATCTGAATGACACTTACAGCAACACAAGCTATAGTGGAAAAGTTAACAGAGAGATACACTAAAAAGCCTGGGCCATCCAAAAATGGGAAACAATTTTCTCCAACAAAAGCGCATGCCATGAAATTTAAGTGGGTTGGGTTTGCTTACTCCAAAAGCCTTTCATTCAACAATCCAAATCTGGAGGAAAAAGCTTTTTTGTTTGCCATTAGTGAGGGTGGTTTGTTTTAGGAGTAAAATAAATTACTCTGCAAAGAACAGTGCCTGACCAGGGGCTGGCATACCACCAGCTTTTAATGGTAGTCTGAATGGCTCACACACTTTCCTTTCAGTCCAAGTCTCTTGATACTCCTTTTGGAGTTTGTTCACAGATTTCCTTTTTTTTTTTTCTTAATAAAAAGGAAGGAGGTGGGGGGAAAGGAGCAAAGAGCAGCCTGAGGATTTAAAAAGTTTGCTATCTGAGTCATCTCTACATGATTTGGTGAGTCTTTCATTTCCATTCCTTTTTAGAAATAGAAACTCCCTAACGTGACGTGGCTACATCTGGAGTGGAACTTGCTGTTTGATCAACTAGAGATGTAGAATAGGGAGGTCTGCCTATGGCAAATTGCCTTTCTGCTTGGGGTTAACTCCAAGTTCAAATCAGCACTGAAAGAAAGTTGAAGTAAGGTGCAGAAGTATGGTCTACTGGCTAAAGCACAAGCCTGGGAGTCAGGCCTGCAATGCTCAGCTCACAGCCCTACCCATGACTCACTAAACCCCATTCCACACAGCACCTGCAAACGCTCAGGATGTGGATAAAATCACTGTACTCCCTGAAGAAAGCACTCACCAGCTCCAAGCCTGGATGACTTGCGTTTGATTTAACTTCTCTGTACCTCAGCCTGTGATGTGTGCAGTAATTCACTTAATCTGTAATGTGATTTGAGATCCCTGAATAAATATGCAATCCTCATAAATATTAATACGTTATTATTAAGTAAGTGCTCCTTGCTTGTAACTGACCTAGTAAGTTCTGAAATATCTGTTGCTGACATCAGTGAGGAAATTTTTAAATTTATATGAAAACCTGTTAGGAAGTTCAAAAGGTATGAAAAACCTGCTGCTTCGCTCCTTTTAACAGCAAATTTCACTATACTGATGCAAACCCTCTGTAACATCCATTTTCCATGCTGCACTTTTTCCTCACACACCCTCAAACCTAATTCTGAGACACAGAAATGGTTCTGGCCCTCCAGACTACCAACAAATGGGAACAGCCAAATCTGTCAGCGCTCCCTGCTCTGCCCAACACACTACGATGTCCTCTAATAAAACAGCAGATTAAATGCCTTGACAGTGTCTTTCCTTCCACTCACTTCAGAGATTGTCAGAACAGCACAACACGTTTGAGCAGCAGCAGGAGGGTTGCTGGACAAATAACTACACTTCATAAAATAGCATCTGACCTTCTGCACTCCTACCTCTAGAATTATCTTAATTAGCTGCAGCCTGGAAATGGCTGGAGATTTCTAAAATAGTCAGTTAATGAAGACTGACACGCACCAAACTAACAGCAAAGAGAGCAGTGAATATGGCAATGAGCTTGGGATTAATGCACCGCACGTGTCCAGGACTGCTGTCAAAGCTCCAACACTTGTCCTGAGCTATAAGACCTCCGGAAGACTAAATCAGACAAAACACCCCGCAATAAAGTTTATTTCCTAAGTTACTTTAGTGACATTAACAGTTTATGTCTAATGACTCACCGGGTACAATGAAATCACTGATGGCATCCATGTGTTTACATAACAGTCACTCTCCAAAGCATGTTTATTGCCAGAGGTAACCAAGAACCTTTATGTCAGTATCTCTTCTAAGAGGCAGCAGATTTAAACAGTACCAGTGTGATCCACAGTCATAAAGGCAAAAGCAAATAAATAAATCAAAACAAAATAATAAAACCCCAAAACTCCAGGTCATGTTGACATGAGCTGCTCAAAACTTCCCACTGAGATTATCACAATTCAAAGCATGACAGTGCATAAAAAGAAATGCACAATTTCAAAGTACTGCAACTGCAAAGTGTGTTAGGAACAGGCACAGCAGATGAGAGAAAAAGGTCTCTGTTATTAATCAGAATGCATATTTAAGAAACAGTGGTTGTTAAGTAACTCCTCTGAATCCTAATCACAGCCAGGAAGGTACCAATTATTCCAACTCCGTTACTATTCATTAATATCACGCTGAAATCTTATTTGCTTTTACAAGCTCAGAGGTGGTGTGGGGTGCAGGAAATCGGCTTCAAGGGGGTTGCTTTGCCTTTTATAAACTGCATGTGCACCTGAACCAGCTGAACCCACAGAGATCAGGTAATCAGGATATAAACACGAACCCACACTTGACTAATTGGAAGGTCAGGTAAACAAAGCTCTGTTATCATTACAAGAAGACACATACTTCCTTGTAGACTTCTCATTATATTTATGCATCTCTCACCCCGACAACAAATAAAACCTCTACTGAAATGAAATATTATAATACCGTTCCCTACATATTGCTTTATGAAAGGCTTTTCCCTTCCTAATGCTGAATTAAAGCCATGCAGTGCAGCAGAGAAAGATCTAAAGCTCCAAGCCAGTGATAACTAGAAACTGTTAGATCTGATTTTCAGTATAATGGCATTCTCCTACTGGCACAACAAAAACAAACAAACATGAGCTGCAATAATGGTCAAGGTGTGTTAACACACATCGGGGAAGGTTTTTGGGGTTTAATTTTAAGCCTTTGCTATTTTGGAAGGTAGCCAAAGTAGAATTCTGTCTCCCTTGACTGACAAAGCCTGCTATACGTTTAATTAAACCTGGGACTGCATGCCACGTTTTTCAGTAAGAATAAGGAATTAAAAATTAATTTTCTAGAGGAAGAACCCCTTCTCCTTGCAGACAAACAGTTTAATTTATTAAAAATAATACATATATACATATATATAGCATGATTAGCTGAGATTGTGTGTATGACATTTCCAGAATAAAACTAATCAGTGTTACCATGCGCTCCATCACACTGCTCTATTTGCATGTTTTTCTGGAAGGCTTCCAAAGAAAGAGGAAAATCTGCTTAGGAAGAGGCAAAATGCCCTGACCGTACCGTGAGGGGGACAACTAGCAGAGTGCCACATAACTGCAGCCTGCTAGATTGACCTCTCCTTCCACACTACAAATTATGCCCCTCTGACTGTTTTTATGAGTGCATCACTGAATATATGCAGAGGACCTTGACCTGAAGCAGCAGCAGATCTACCCAGGCCCCTCACAGCTACAGAGGAAGGAGCAGACTGCCAGCTTACAAAACACTGACCCTCTCCCTCCTGGGGATGTATCCATGAAGGAGTCCACCAAGAGTATTGCACAGCAGAGCTTCCCAATGAGATGTGGTCTGAGGGCCACTGTATGTCCAAAAGCAAGACAAGCCATCACAGCCGTGAGCTGACCACCTTAGAAGACATGAGTACTTTAGTGATGCTTCTTCCAAATTGTGACAGTCAAATAAAACTGATGGAAGGCATTTTGTACCACATTTTGGAAGTGCAGTTGGCATGTAAGCGCCAACTTCCGAGATCCTGTGGTTATGGGAAAATCTTCCCAACCCAGAAAATGGGGTGGGGGGAATAAAAGTCAATCCTTATGGGTTTTCAAAGAAAACCTGGAGAAATACCACCCAAAAAGAATTAGAGAAAAACTCAAAAGAAAAATCAGAGGATTTTTTTTTTTTTTACTTCCTCTCAACAGGGTGATTTTTAATACCAGTCTCCTGATAAACTGGGCTTTTCAAAGATTAGGGCTGACAGAACTGCAAGAATATGAATACTTTCAGCCTCACTGCAGAGATAGGCAAGATACCAGAAGGAAGAGGGAAAGTTTACAGACATCTTTCACCTTTGTTATTTGATTATCAGGTCTGCAAAGATGCCTCTGCCTCCATGAGTACCTAAGGGAATAGACAAGCTAAGGACAGGGAGAGGAGAATCCTTTGCTACCTAAAATACTCATCTGCACGCCCACGACACAGGGGCTGGGACAAAGTCATGGCTTCAGCCATGTCCTGGCAGAGAACATTTGCCTCTACAAGCAATGACAAGCAGTCGCCAAGTGACAAACGTGCTCATGACGACTGACTGTCAGATTCAAAGGGTATGAAACAAACCCGACATCAGCTTTAAGTATGAAGTTCCATAAGGCCTCCTCTTGGGGATCTTTTGAGCATTATTTGCCGAATTTTGACCCAAAGTACCTCTCTGGGAAGCTTTAGAGGGTGCATCAAGTGCAACTTCTACCTGCAAAGCTGTTCTCACTGAACAGCGGCTACATTTCTGCGTAACATAGATGGCAGGGTTCAAAATCAAGCTCAAAGCGAACCTTTGTGATTTAAACATGAAGTGCCATTCCTCTTTGTTAAAAGCAGCAGAATAAAGTAACATTTCTTTGCCCATCCCTGTCACGAACTTTGTGACTGCAGCTTATCATTGTAGGACCTGCAAACTTTTACAGAGAACAAAACTGCTGCAGACAAGTAGACAGAAGACTTTGAAAACATTTTTCCCTTTTCAAGTTTCAGCTCTATCTAAAGTAGAATCTTCCTGGCTAGGAAAGAAGGAAAGATCTGATGCAACTGCTTTTCTGGAAAAGGAAGGAAATATTTGAACAAAGAGCTCTGCAGAAAATACTGAGCATGGCTGGACTTCAGGTTTATCCAACCTCCTCAAGTTTATACATATCAAGCATACGTATTCAGCTGCTATAACCAAGATGCTGATCTGACAACTGCAATGAACTAAACTGGCTGGAAGGCCACACACAAAGAGTTGTGGTCAGCAGCTTGATGTCTAGTTGGAGACCAGAAACAAGTGGTGTCCCTCAAGGATCGGTGCTGGAACTGGTCTTGTTCAGCATCTTTGTTGGTGACATGGACAGTGGGATTGAGTGCGCCCTCAGCAAGTTTGCCGATGACACCAAGCTGTGTGGTTCGGTTGATACCCTGGAGGGAAGGAATGCCATCCAGAGGGACCTCGACACGCTTGTGAGGTGGGCTGATGCCAACCTCATGAAGTTTAACCATGCCAAGTGCAAGGTCCTACACCTGGGTCGGAGCAATCCCAGGCACAGCTACAGGTTGGGCAGAGAAGAGATTCAGAGCAGCCCTGCAGAGAAGGACTTGGGGGTGTTGGTCGATGAGAAAATGAACATGAGCCGGCTTCAGTGTGCGCTTACAGCCCAGAAAGCAACCCTGTCCTGGGCTGCATCAAAAGGAGCGTGACCAGCAGGTCGAAGGAGGTGATCCTGCCCCTCTACTCGGCTCTCGTGAGACCTCACCTGGAGCATTGTGTGCAGTTCTGGTGTCCTCAACATAAAAAGGACATGGGACTGTTGGAACAAGTCCAGAGGAAGGGCACGAGGATGATCAGGGGACTGGAGCACCTCCTGTATGAAGACAGGCTGAGAAAATTGGGGCTGTTCAGCCTGGAGAAGAGAAGGCTGCGTGGAGACCTCATAGCAGCCTTCCAGTGTCTGCAGGGGGCCTATAGGGATGCTGGGGAGGGACTCTTCATGAGGGACTGTAGTGACAGGACAAGGGGTAACGGGTTAAAACTTAAACAGGGGAAGTTCAGATTGGATATAAGGAGGAAATTCTTTCCTGTAAGGGTGGTGAGGCACTGGAATGGGTTGCCCAGGGAGGTTGTGAATGCTCCATCCCTGGTGGTGTCCAAAGCCAGGTTGGACAGAGCCTTGGGTGATATGGTTTAGTGTGAGGCATCCCTGCCCACAGCAGAGAGGTTGGGACTAGATGATCTTAAGGTCCTTTCCAACCCTAACTATTCTGTGATTCTATGACATCAAGATCTAGACCAGCTAAATAAAAAGAACAGTTTATCTGAGAAACTTAGAACTTGGTAACTGAAGAGAGAAAACAACCTTTACCCACCCCTTTACTGAGGTGGATAGATCAGAGGCAGGGGGAACACACAGTGTCTCATAATACATGAACCACGCATTCAAAAATACAAAAGGTACAAGAGCTGAATTCTCCCTGCTCTCAGGAAACTGATGAAAGTTAGAAGAATTTGCTCATGAACTACATTTACACTCAAAATTCACAGTGACATATTCCTTCATTTCTTCTCAGGTATTACTTTGGGGGTTTTCCCCTTAACAGATTGACAAATTCTTTTATTTTCAGATATTGTGCTAAATAATAATACTAATTCCTGGAGAAATCTGAGACACTTTTATTTTGATCTTCAATGTAAAGCAAAGACAGTGTTTGTACTACTTTATACATGATACAGACACACATGGATGAAGAAGCTAAAAACAGGGAACCAAAATTAAAAATGACCCCACTCAAAGGGGGCAAAGTACCTCAGTTCTGCTCTCTAATGCATACCTGCCGATATCCACTGATCCACCCCCAGTCATCAAGATTCCATGCTGAGCCTACCTGCACTGATCCCATCAAACTCCACAGCAACACATCACTTAGCCTCCATTCCCCAGTGAATCCTAATGATGGCTAATATTCATCCTGACAACATTGATTACCTGACTCCCTAACCGGAGTTTAATGGGAAAGAGGTTACCAACATGGTACTGAAAAGCTGACCATCACTCACGAGAGTTACACAGGGGTAAGAGATCCCACCAGCTTACACAGATACCTGAAATCCAGACTGTGACAGCAGAGCCCTTTGCCATTCAGAACAGTTTCAAAGCAGCAGGCAACTGTATTCACATAATTCTCAAGTCAACTGTTGTGTCAGATGTCTCCTTAAACTCTAACAAGTGGACTTGCACATCTTGCTTCCTCGAGGAACCAGCCACATTTTCCAAAGGATCTCACAGCCTACCTTAATACTCAATCCAATATAAATAATAAAGTTCCCAATCTGCTCTCTGCGGTGACGAAGCTCATCTATTGAGCCCTGCAACGATTTACAAACTACAGGGCATACCACATGTGGAAAGGCTACTAACAGACCAGTTCTGGCAAATGTTTTTTTCCTGAAGAGTAGGAGTTTGAGATCCCAGTTACCATCCCTTCTCTATGCTGGTAGCTGTCATGCTTGACCACTGCCTCCAGAAGATGCAGACTTCTGTCTAGTAATAAATAACCTAATAAGCAACAAGGACAAATACTAACTTGTTTCATTACCAAATTAAAACGTGCATTTGTGAAGCTTAACACACATCATGTCCAAGGTATTTCAGACAAGCTCAAAACAGTCAGAGCAGAGGATCCAGTGCTCAGGGCATACAGAGAAGAATTAGCCCCAACATTCAGACTCCCCTATTACCACTGAAGTTAATGTCAGGGCAGTAAAGGAAACAGGTTTCATGTGTCTCCTCTTCCAATCACATACGAACATGCATAATGCAGTCAACACAACTCAGACTAACGAAGCTGTACAAACAGCTTGAGCAGTGCCAGAATCAAGCTCCTAATTAGCAACCTGATAAGATCAGATTTTATGTCCTAGTTTTCAACTGTTTTAAAGCTTAAAAGTCTCTCTTCTTTCACTCAACAGCCCAACACTCCAATGACCTGTCACAAGCACTGAGGTTCTTCAAACAGCTAAAACTGCCTTTCTTCAAGACATTGGCAGGTTTGGATTTCTGCAATCAGACAATGAAGTTTCTAACCAGGACTTCCTTGCAGAGAAAGGCAGCCAGGGGGTCATTTAATTATTTATCTGCCAGAGGTCTTTTAAGGTGACTCCTGGAATATCAGAGCGTCTCCATTTGAGACAGTATTGATTAAGACAAAGTCATTAACAAATGAACGTGTAACTGTAGGAAGACTCTTGGCAGGTCTGTAATGCACACTCAGGCACTAAAGAGAGTTCTAAAGAGTATTTTAAAACGTGTAAACAAATCTATGTCTCTAAGTATATGTTTTAAGAAATAGCAAGATATCTTTTTTTTGGCACCTCAAAATTGTGACATAAAACTCTTTAAAGCCAGGTCCCTACAGCTATGCTAATTGCCAAGTATTATACACTACATCATTAATCACCCTGAATGTTCTGATATTCTGGTGTGTACATGACTAGGTAGTTATTTCTTTTTCTGGAATTTACTGAAAGCAGTTTCCTTTCTACTTCATTACAGGTATTAATGAACTAAATCAAGGGTATCTTCAAAGACAGGTCCAAGATACAAGCTAGGATACTGTTTTTCAGATTGAAAGACATGGTTTCACTGAAGCAGAAAGATTTCTTTAACGTGTGGCACCCCTTACACCCAAAGCTAAGAGATAAACCAAGGAAAAACGGTATTTTCCAAAACTGGATAAACCTCAGGCTTACACCTAGGAAGGGATTTAAACTTCTAATTCTCATTTACACATTAGTTGCTGAAATACACAAAGGATTCAGATTTCAGGGACCAGCTGGGCAAGGGTTCCCAGCAGCCCGCAATGAATACCACACTTTTATGAACATTCAAGAGTGTCGCATTAAGTTTTGCACAACTGTGCATTACAGAGGACTGCTTTTCATAGATCCTAATTCATTAACATATCTGCATTTCTTATGCTATCACGTGAATGGTGTAACAGAGCTCCTTCACTGGTGACAACACAGTCTTGAGTACCAGCCATGAAAAACCAAGAGGAAATGGAGGATTTCTAAAAAACACTGTGGAAACTTGACAAAAAGCCAGTTGGAGGCAGAAGGGGAGGTCATGGAAAGGAGATGCATCCTTTCATCCCAGATGGATAAGAAAAGTGTATCGAGAGGTGCTCAAAGACACAAGCATTTGGGGAAAACAGTGTCCCTGCTTTCTGCAGGGACTTCGGAGGATATTGCAAGAGGGGAAGCACAAAAGTTTACAGAGACAAAACAAATATTTAGTATTATGTTGGCTCTTTCCATCTCTCAAACTTCGGGTTTTTTTTTCCTCTTTTCATGCCAAGTTGGCCTCACCAGGAAGATTACCTCCACCAGAAGAAACCTGCTAGACTCCATCCTGCCCCAGCAGATGAAGCACTAAATTCTGTTCCACGACCCTAAAGTCATTGCAAGTCAGGTCAGAAAAAGAGGCCCGTTTGTAACCTAACTCTCTTTTGTTCCTTCATTTTGTGTTGCAATTTCCTGGTAATCAGTGCTCTTCCCTTCTTTGTTTTAAGCCTTTCCTATTTGAAACAGGGACAGGTAGTGGGTGTTCTATGCATAGGAACCATGCAGGGTATCCACCCATTAGTGAAGAGGCTTTTCATCAAGAACAAATCGTAATTACTGTCATATTTTGAAAGATCCTCCTTTTCCACCCTAACAGCTTCCTTTGCAGACAACGGACATGTAAAAAAAGAAGATACATCTCAAATTCACTGAAAATTGCCAGGTTCTTAATTGTCCATGCAGATGCTACAGGATAGGGTGCATCATACTGCTTGCACCTCAAATCTCTTGATGACTTTGCTCCTGTCATCAGTCAACCAATTTACTAGCACACCCTGCAGCCATCTGTTCTAGAAAGATGTATTACTGTCTCTTGACACACAGAGGCATCGTACAGAAAGGACACTGAAAGCCACCACTGCTGGTCTCCACCAGCAGTTTTCTTGCTGCCTTTTAGCGGTAGCTGGGTCAGGTATTTAAACCAGTGGTTTTAAATTGTGGTCAGTGAAACACCAATTGCAGAATGAACATTTCCTGGTTGATGTTCTGAGAAATTGGCTGGCCAAGTACTGTTGGCTCTCCTTGTTCCCACACATGTACATGGGATTTATTGCCAAGGCAAAGGCAAAAAGACACCAGATATTTTCCTAATTATACTCCACATAAACAGCTACTATTACTGTAGAGTGTCATGAAATGGGAAACGGCTAACACCTGGAATATGGGACTCGTGAGCTAATATATTCAGTCACTGGGAAAAAGATCACAATTCTTCCTCTAAAATATTCCAAGCTTCAATTTAACTGTGAAGAAAAAAAGGGTACATTTCTGACACGCCTAATGGGAAGCTATCATTCTTAAATGAGTTCTGTTTGCTCTATCCTTTGAAAACCACAGAGTTTACAGAAAGAAAAGAAGTGTTTTGTGACCATAAATGCCTTTCAAAAGCTGAACTGGGAAATAAAGCAAGGATTCGAGTAGGATTCTGCTGAGCTGATGTTACACAAGGGCTCATCTGTGCTGATGTGTATCAGCAGTGCTCTATTGATTACATTGATTTTACCCCGCTAAAGGTTTGACCCACAGTCTCTGAGGAAAGGCTACTGCTAAACAACCTCTAACTAACTAAAGCCAAACAATAACTATTGAAGCAATAACTATCGTTAAGGAAATAAGAGGGATCAAAATCAATGATCATGCAATAACAGCAGCACAGGAATAAAAAGTGCACATGCCTGACCCAGGCAGACACAAACCAGGAAAAACTCAAAGTGGGAAAAAAATACAATATACTGAGAAAACATCAGAAAACTCTGAGGGACTGAAGGTGTGGGGAGTGTGAAGAGAAGCAAGTGGCTAACACTGATCCTGAAACAACACAATTTCATCTAATACTGAAGTACAACATACATCTTCATTATCTTTCTCATTCAAAGCAGGAAATCAAGACTTCAAAATCCCTTTTGATACATATTTTAAATCCCCAAACTACTTTCCATCTATCGGGCTTCCTGCCAGTATGAGCATCAGCCCCCACAGTTTACAGACATGTCCATATCCTTTTACGGCTTTATACCAAGGAAGCATCACTGCCTGCGTTTACCACTGTGCCAAACACAGCTTATTCCTTTCGGGGTTCACAGAGTCCATGCCAGTGCTCAGGATTTGTCCAAGCCAGGTTGAAGACTGTCAGTACTCACTTTGTAACAAGAGCTTTTAGCTTAGCTGTTACTTCACTACTAGCACCTTAACTGCGGCCTGAGGAGCTGGTGAACAAGCAGCAATTTGGAGCATTTTTCCTTATACATACACAGCCCAGTTGACATACACCAAAAGCATAGACACGATAGGAATGAAGCTTTACACTTGTGTGTAAAGTGACCGTCCTTGCTTTTCCTAACACATAAATGCTACAACCTGCGCTATTACACTGAAAAAAAAACCCACCAAAAAACCCAAACAAAAACCCCCAAACAACCCCCCAAAACACTATCTATATTTATATTTAATATCTCTCCATAATACAACAGAACTCCTTAAAACACAACTGTACACAAATGAGTTTTCTGTTAAGACAGCGCCACATACCTTTGTTCTAAGCTGAATAACTGATTATACCCAAATTCTGTTGCCTCTCTACAGAAAAAGGCCTATCAGTAAAAATCAGCTTTTATTCTATGCTCTATCAGCATGAAATGACGTTCCCGGACACATTTGCTGACCATACAAGTATATCTTCAAAAATACTTAGATGAAATAGATGATCAAAGCGGCTTAATGTTCAAACGTAAGTTACTCCCTGCTGGTTTTTTTTCCTCATTTGGCTTTGGTCAAATTTTGCTGCCACTGGGTTGCAGCACAGCACTCTTTAACACGCTGTATGGACAGAGGAAATGTCTTGGTGGGTCAGAGTGATGCCCAGCTAGCCTACTATTGTCTCTCCAGCAGTGTTAACTGAAGAAGCTGTTTAGGAAGTCCATGAAAGCGCGCTGGACCAGGAATGGTTCTGACAATTGCATTTCTGACAATTCCCATTAGCTCTTGTTCACAGGTCAGGTTTCTTAGTGCTATACCTTTCTTGAGGTGCGGATACCAGAACTGCACAGAGCACTGAAGGTACAGGCACAACAAGGTTTTATGAAGCAGCAATATAAAGTACACATACAGATCCCACCTTTCAGAGACCTCCTAGGCTGGCCATGCTTTACTGTCGGGAAATTCTGATTATGTATACAGCATTACTATGCTACGGCAATGTCTATCAACTCATGACTGCTGCCATCCGATGAAGATTACTGGCACAAAGAACAGTAACCACTTTAAGCCCATTGTATCAATCATCTTCACCTTAAGGGGTCTCTGAGAACACTCTTTAACAGTCCCAAAGGGCAGCAGTGCTGTATATTCTGCCCATGAGCCAGATACTGAGGCATTACCATTAAGGATCATAGCTCTAAAGGCTCTGTTCCGGTCCATGGTCTCGGCGATCTGGCATTAGAGAGTTCCCAGACAGGCCTTAATAGGAGCCTTTAATGAGCAAGTCGCAGGTTGTTGTGTCATATCCTACTTGGGGACACTTTAGTTCACGGATCACTTAAGTGAAAGGCAGTAAAGGCAACTCTTCAGAACTTCCAGCAAGCAGCCCTCCACTCATAAATGCCAGCTTCCAATTCCAAATCCTTCCTATTCTCGCTGCCCTTTTTCTGCTGGTATAAATGAACCTATACCACAAATGAAGCATCCCTGCCCCCCATCCTCCTTTAGCCACCAACAGATGACAAGAATATAAAAATACCATTAATAACTAGTTTGCTCACTGTAATTAACACCTTCGCAGTCTTCCTACCAGAGAGGAATTGGCACACTTAAATATGCCTCTGCAAGGTGTTATTTACTTAAAGGAAAAGAAAACATTAAAGCTTTATGTGGAAGAAGATTATTCGTTACCTCTCATGGCTCTCATACATTTACAGCAGTGACTTTTCAGCCCGTGTTTAAAAAAAAGGCAAAAAAAAACCCCAACAAACAAACAAAAGCACAACAAAACCACCTTTTTAAAGCATCCATTAGGAATCTGAAGTATTATCTACAACTTCGTTAACTCTCCCTACTGAAAATGCCAACAAGAAATTCACAAGATGGTTTTTTGGGATAGTTTTCTTTTCCTGTGTTGATGAGAGAGACAAAGAAACTTCAGACATACTGGGTGCTCTTCATGTCTCATACAGAATGTCAGCCTGCAGGAACCCCACCAGGTACAGACAGCACAGTTACAGGGCTGATGCACTCAGCCCCCAGTATGAGAACAGAGCCTGGGATGTGAAGATTGCTGCAATGACCCTGACTGCACATCAGTTTTCTTTTTGTTTAGAGATGAAGTGAGAATGGAGAAGTCAAAAAGACACTACTGTCATCCACCCAACTTCTAAGTGGTTCCTCACAGTAGGTGGGAGAAGGAATCTCCCTATTCTAAGGGTTTCTAATTTTTTCTGCCCTTTTCCCTGCTTGGCTGAACTTAGCATCTCCTATTGTCAAAGGGCATACGTTTGCCACCTATTGAAACTCATGTTTCCTCTGTGTCATGGGTATAATGAATCTCAGATGTTCAGTTACTTAGACAACTTGTCTAAGCCCAGAATGGACATCAGTTAAACATTTAAGACTAAATGAACAAACAGGAAGATGACAGTCCCTTACATCTGAGCCTCCACCAAACATCAAGCTGCCCAAAATCACATACGCAGCTTTTCCCATGGCTTGGAGCAAAATCATGTATGTCATGGACAAGCTAAAATGGCAAGCCAGAGAGCCTGGGGCAACACTTCTCATTTCTTCCCTCTCTACTGGTCACCAGAATCCAAAAAGGACTTTTTAACATACCTCTCATTCTTGTTTTCATTTGAATCCTGTCTGCTGTACAAGCAAATACCTTTTAAGAGAGAGAGATCTGTTTATATCAGAAGATAAACCCCCAGAGATTATTATAATTTCAAATGTTAGTCTTAAAGTAGATGACTGCATCCTTTCTGAAAACACCATATTCCTCGAGTTGTACACAAAATATAGGACATTCAAGCAATCTTTTCCAACACATACACCCAAATAATGCAATTCCATACTAGTCTCAGTAATGGCATGAAAGCATAAGATCTCTTCCCCTCTCCCCTTTACTTCTGCACAATTACAAGTGACAGGCATTTGATCATTATCGCAACCACCTGTCAAATATTACAATGAGTTTTCCCCCATTTCATGAGCTAAAAGGGCTTCTAAACTACAAAAACTGTGCAAAATATAAAGTGCATTTAAAAAAATCAGTACCTATTTAGCTGTCCTCTTAAGGAAGCTTACTTTTGATTCATTTTCTTGACTCTTCAGAAATCTGGTAACAGCGACAGAGGAAAACCACTTGTATTTATAAATTGGTTTGAAGATCTTTTTCAGCTGTCATTTTGCATATAAGTGCTTTGCCTCCTTTGCAGAAGATTCTCTGTCACGTGTCCCTATAAAAGGTGTTCGTTTGAAAGCCAAAAAAAAAAAAAATCATCTCCTATTCAGGCAGTGGATTAGCTCTTACAGACTGCCCTTTGTTGTCAAGATAGCAGAGAGGTGGCGTGTTTTCAGCCTGGCAAGGACCACATGAACGTGGTTTGCAATATATCCATGGGAATGGTACACAGAGACACGGGATTATGAAAAGAGCCTCAAGACCTCCCAAGTTCACTGTCAAATTCCCAAAGACATAAAAAAACAACAAAACACCAATAAAAAGACTTCTCAACATCAGTTCAATTTTGCCCTGAATACTTAGAGGCATATCAAGAAAGAGACACCAAATCCTGATTATCACCACATCCAACTCAGCAAACCATTACAACTCCTCAGTCTAGACATTTCAACTCTACAGTTCAGGCCTTTGCTTGTGATACAGAGTAAAGGACCATGTGCTCTTTTTGGAGCATGACAGTATAAATGCATACAGAAGGTTCCTCTAGCCTTGAGTGTTTATTGTTAGTTCAAGTTCTAAGTCTCCTTGGTAAGCAATTCACTAGAGTCTGTGTATAAATGCTAATTTTGGTATGGTTTTCCCCAAGTAAATGTTTGCAAATACACTTACACACTCATTTTTCATCTGGCAACCCTGGGATCCAGACTGAGCCTGCCATATAGTTTCATCTCATGCCTCTTTAGGGCAAGGTATGTTCCTTTCTTAAAATGAAGGGAGCAGATTACCTTCATTTAACTGATGGATAACAATTCACAAAATTTACCACATCTTTTCTTTCAGGATGAGAAAGGATAATTAAGATTTTGAACACTGTAACCTGAAAATTTCCCTAGCCAGGCAACACAGCTCAGAGAAGGCAGGGGGAGATAGCAGCCAAGGAACCAGTGTCCAAGAAAACCTTGCCAGCGCAAACCAGACCTCTGACTTGTAAAATATCCATGCACGAGTTTTGCTTCTCAGACCTGGAACAAACTGAATGCCAACCAGTATCAGGCTAGTATTTGGTGATAGCATATGTGACGCGTCCATTGGTCCATCCATATTGGAGAAGCAGCAATAATTCTTAGCCCTTAGGACACATCTCTGATTTGAGAACTAAGTCCACTAGATACAAATCAGGTATTCCCCCCCTCCTAGTTCGGTCTTTTTATTAAAACAAAGCATTAATCTGGTGCACAGAAGCAGCTGAAGGATGGTCCAGGCAATTCTACTGTGACAAGTATTGACAGTGGTTAATGGTTAAACAATATAGTTTGCTTTAGTCAGAAGTGAATAATGGTTCATGGCCTATGAATCCTCTCAGGTGCCTCACTCCTGAATTCTCCTATATATTGACTGTATAATACCCTGTCTCTTTCTCCCTTAGATATTTGTCAGTGCACAAATGCATTTCTACCCTATATAACCAGGGCAGACAGGGATAACATATTGATAAACAGCACTATTTTAGACCAAGGTATGAATATTACATTAGCTGAGTTACCACTACAGGATTCTGACCTTCAACTATCCAGTTTTAAATTCATTCATTTTCTAAACACTAAATTCTCCTCTATCACATCACAGAAGTCAATACCTTGATTGCAAGTTTTCCTGACTATGTTCAAGTCAAAACACACCATGATGTATTAGTAGAGATTGTGAAAATGTTTGTGCTATTAAAAACGTGGAAGGACTTTATGCCCTGTGGTCAGTCTGATCCTGAGTAGTCAAGCAGAGAGAAGGAGCAGGTGAGCAATCAGTTCCTGTTCTTCCTACCCCATATCTGACTGGATAAGAAAGCTGAGCTGTTCTACCAAAGACATTACCCGTCACTACTCCTCACTGGAAAACCTCTACTGGGCAGATAAGCAAAGGGAAATGTTAAACTGAACTTTCACCCAACATATTACTGGCAAACAAAGGGAGAATCAGGAGCTGAGAAAAGCCACCATCTTCAGTTTGCTGCCCTCAAATATCCTAGCAAGTTCCAAACCTGGTAACATATCCCAGTGCACTCATTTTTCAGCTAGGACAAATTAAAAGGCAGAGAAATTATTTCTTATAGAAACTGATATGCTATTCTAGCAGTTAGCTGGGAGTGTCTGTTTTATCCTTCTGAACTACAATGCATGAACTTAAAATGAAGTCAAACCAACGTAAGAGCTCCCTCAGAACAACATCTTGCAAACAAGCAGCAGGGAAGCATTCAACTCAGTCATCCGCAGGGTAAGAGTTAAAGAGGAATGAAGCAGCAGCATCACCACTTAATACAGGGGGTTCTGCCAATATAGCACTCAAATACAGTTACACATCCCTCAGTTTTTCAAGCCTTTTTCCTACCTGTGCAGGGCACAGAAGCTAATTGTTTAATAGCAGCAGGCTGTCACGACAGTATGCAGACATCCCTAAAAGGCTATGCAGGAGATCTGCACGAACATTTAGATGCCAATTAGAGAGCTTTTCTTTTTTGCCAGGTTTTTAAATGTGCTTAAAGCAGCCAGCACCTACATCCATTAGGAGTCTTAACACGGAAAGCCTAATAAAAAAAGAAAATCATATGCAAAATGCAATGGCTTGGATAAGAAGGTAGAGCACAGAACACTGACAACCATGAGAACAGCACTGACAGAATCACACAAAATATTTGCTTCTCTTTCAGTTCCATAATCAAAGGTCTCAGAGATGCAAGTTACAGGGAACATGTCACAACTGCTTTCAGCAGCCCTCTACTAAAGGCTCTGGCTCTGATGACCATTTCCCTCCATTCAACAGACAGCGCCTGAAAAGACAGAAATATATCCACATGGGAACAAAAGCCATTATTTTATCAAATCAATTGCTGCTGAAACCTTTGAGCTCTAAACAAGTCTTCGCTAAAGTCCTATTGGCATCTAGGCTAACAATTATCGTTTTACAAGTTCTGAAGACATACTGAAAGCAACAGCACCCCTGGTTAACAGAGAGGTAACTGGTGCAAGAAAGATAGGCAGTAGGATTCTGGGATGTTACTATTAAAAACAAATCAGTCAATCAGACTTAACTTTGTTCTGAATTACAGCAACAGAAAAGGGATTTTCAGGATTGCATTGCAAGGAAGGTACCACATACAACAGCAGTGGGAAACCTTATGAGATTCCAGAGAGACCAGTAAAAAAGAGAACCAAAACCAATGGAAATGTCAGCCTATTTTAATCATGGAAATAAGAGAACATGAGCTCAAGAGAGGGATTTCTTTCCGTTTAAGAATTCAGGCTCTAGGCACAACAGAGCTCTAGCTGTCAGGCTGAGGTGGGTGGCCATTTTAATCAACCTGTTTAGCATATATTTTCCATGTCTGTATTAGAAATACAAATTCTTCCTAACTGCTTTCTGAAAAGTTCTTTTAATTGAGACACTGTCTCCTCTGCAAAGTCTTCTCTCAAAAGTCAATGCCCTAGAGTTAGAGAAATCAAGGCTAAAAAACCTCTTCTACTTAACGCCCTTCCATAAGCACAGGAATTTCATCTCAACTCAGGAAACAACAGCAATTCTTGAAATTCAGTGTATGACAACATAAATTCCTTGCTCAGCTGAAGATTTATCAGCTCTTAAAACTGCAAAACTATCTTCCTCAATCCACTGCTCTCTTTTTTCAGCATTTCCCTCAGACAACACAGCTTCTTCCAATTTTTATAACCTTTTTCTAAGGGGCCTTAATTTATGCCAAAAAAAAAAAACCCTGTCTGTTAAATGGCATCATTAGACTCGGTGAAGTTTTCGGTCTCCTGCATACTAAATGATCCTTACAGTATGGCAGAAATAGGTATAAACAGCTGCTTTATTTTGTGCTTTGATAACTGAGGAAAAACAGCCCTCAAAGAAGAAGTCATCCTTTGCTTGGGGGAAAGTAAATGGCCAAGTAAGAAGTACATGAATAAAATTAGCAGATTGGGCACTAATTTCTCCACCAACGTGCATGTGGTCCGAAGGCAGATATACCAGCAGATGTTTCCACAAGCTCATGGATCACTGTAAGATAAGGCTCTTCACCTGCTGTATTTCATTGCCAACAAATACTCTGTACATCAAGAAAGAGACAGTAGAATGAGGAAACACAGATTCAGCCGTTTCTGTGTTCAGATGTAGGATGTGTTGACAACAAGCCCAAAACTTCCATCCAGCCACAAAGTCACAGAAAATGGGACAACAGCCAGGTAGCAAACTGCCTTTTGATGATATCTATTTACAGTCTGATGACAGAGGTTCATAAAGATCTGCAAGAACTTTTCAAGGTTTAAATAAAAATAACTGGGGAATAGCTTCCCTGCATCACATATTCAGTGCCAGTGAGCAAACTAGGAAAGGAAAGAAGTGAAAATAGGGAGCACAGAAGAAGGAACAATATGAAAGTCAAACCATTACTTTCTCAGGAGACTAGAGGTGATGGGCAGAGAAGAAAAACTAGTATTCTCTTTCTACCTCTTCTGAGCACAAGGGTACACAAGAAATTAGGGGGATAGACCCAAACTTACCTGCAAAATTCTGCTGCCATGGAAGGATGCTTCTCATAAGCATCTAACCTTTTTGGTTTTTGCATGCTTTGGGTCTGATCCAAAGGGCTGACAAAGCCACTAGCAATGGTTATTGGATTAAATTCTTAGGCAGCACAGAAAATAGCAGGCTACAGAATCTTAGCAGACCTTCCAAGAGTATTCATTCATCTCTGGCTTGGGAAAAGCTTGTGAAGTGTCAGACTGAAGGAGAACTTTGCCAGGAAAATCTGGGTTTGAACCATGACAGCAGCTGGCTGGAACAGTATTGCCCAGGGAGGTATCAAACAGGTGATACAACTTAAAAACAAGACAAACAAAATAGTGAACCAAAATTACTTAGTGCCTCGTAAGTTTCTTCATCATATAAAACAACAACTCAGAGGAACTTCTGAAAGGCATAAATGTCAATTGAGCACCTCACTCAGGCTGGCCTTTACAAAAGAGTTTTTCATTTGCACAACAATTTTCGACAAGAATAGAGAACTCCTTTGAAAAGTTGCTCCAGGAGATTGCTGGAGAAGCACAAACCCTGGGAAAAGAGTAAGATGCCCTAATAACTCTCGTAGTCATAAGTTTCCAAAATAGTCCAGTTACTAGCAACGTCTGCTAGTGATGTGGGCAGAGGACAAGCAAATCTGCCCATTCTTGGCCTCTTCAGCCATCCCAGCCTCTGCACTGGGTGGGCATCTCAGCATGGCCGAGAGTTACACCCCAAGAAAAGCTCGCTCCGGTGAGTCACGTTTCTCCCCAGTTGCTCACAAAGGATGAAACGACAGCTTTCAGAATTCCCATGGCAACAGCTTCTTCTCCCTACAGACTCCAGCTCCACTGGCAGCCCTAACACTGCACAGAGCAGCAGCGTTCAGAGGCGATTCCAATTCCAGGTAGCATGACTGTGATTTAATCAAAAATTCACAAGCACAAACCACTGACCATGTCTGGAGATGTAACCTTGAACTAAGGAACCTAACCACTGTTCCACTATGGATCCTTCTGTGTTCCTGCCTTTCCAATACTGGGCTTATCTAAAATTGGGGTTTTAAGGTCAGTAGGAGACCTTTAAAGGCTCTCCAAATACAACTGATGTCATGACTACTTGTGGCCATTGATACTATGATGATTTTTTAAGTACAGAGATATTAATCCCAGGAGCCTGACAATTTCAGTTTTAATAACGGAATGGGTTGCCCAGGGGGGTTGTGAATGCTCCGTCCCTGGCAGTGTTCAAGGCCAGGTTGGACGAAGCCTTGGGTGGGATGGTTTAGCATGAGGTGTCCCTGCCCATGGCAGGGGGGTTGGAACTGGATGATCTTAACGTCCTTTCCAACCCAAACTATTCTATGATTCTATAATAATGACATTCTGTCCATCTAAGACTTTTAATGAAGTTTAATATTCTTTATCTACTGATCTGTTTTGTGTTGCTTATTTTTTAAGTGCTGTTAAACAGTTGCTTCATTCCACCACGGAGTTGGCTGACCAAATTTCAGCTGTACTTGGAGTGAACTCTAGAACAGGTTGCCCAAAGAAATGGTAATTGCTCCATCCCTGGCAGTGTTCAAAGCCAGGCGGGAAAGAGCCTTGGGCAACATGATCAAGCGTGAGGCCTCCCTGCCCATGGCAGGGGGCTGGAACTGGATGACCTTAAAGTCCTTTCCAACCCAAACCATTCTATGATTCTATAATACTCCATTACTCACAGAGTATCCCGGATAGTTGGAAAACACTGTAATCTGATTTTGCTCTTTTATTTAAAGCAATTCCATCTTATAAGAGCAGCCAATTATTTCTCTCGCTGGAAGGAATACAATTAAAAAATTAATTACACCATGCTGTGTTTAATTGAATTTTAAGATGGAAAAGTTCTATTGTAAAAATACCTACAGTATTGCTAGTAATGGTACTTGGGTTGAATCAATAATTTTTAAACACTCACGAAAATGATTACAACAATATTCTTATTTATTTCATGCACAGTTGGATGCCAGTGACCTGACATTATTAAAAACACAGATGCAGTGCAAATTCACATGAATGGTTCCACAGAATTACTGATATGAATTAGATTTCATGATTGCTTAAGTGACTGCAAAATTTGATCTTACTTATTCCCTATAATCATAGAACAGTTAGGGATGGAAAGGACCTTAAGATCATCTAGTTTATAGGATTTGATCCCAAATCCATAGACATTTTTCCAAATTCAAATGCTTGTTCTTTAATAAGAAATACGTATTTGGCTGGAAAAAAAAAGTGTCCTCAGCACAGTTAACAGCATCAGCATGGGTATCTAATCTCTGAATCATGCTAAATATTTTCTTCTTTGAACTGATGAAAATCCACCTGTCAAGCACTGCTTGATCTGACGTAATGCCTGGGGAAAGCTAATCAAAAGGAATTCTTATAGGCTCCCCCTGCTTTAAATCCACCCACCCAAGTAAGCGCAAGTTAGAATTTTCATGAGGTAAAAGAGACTCTGCTGTCACAGGCCAGTGTTAATTGGCAGAAAGGTTTGAGAATACCTTAGTTTTACTGAACTGCTTTGATTTTCAAGACTTCTGAGCCAAGTTTTCTTGCTTCTTTATAATCCTGTCTTAACTATCACTGAGTTTGAAGTGAGAAAGGAGATTAGACAGATTTGTATCAGTGTTCATTCATGCCAGACTGTTGCATTTTCATCTCAAACAGGGATGGAGAAAAACTTCCGACGGAGGGCAGGATTAGCAGGGGGAGCACAGGGAATGTTAAACCCCTGTTCAGCTCTTCTCAGAGACACTGGTGATGCTCAGCCACTGGCCACCAGCTCAACGGCCTCTTCTCTTCTTCTCTGACTCTTCCAGACAAATTAAAACCACAAATCTCATCCCTTCATCCCTTTCCCTTCCCACTCTGTTTCTGCAGCAGATGCAACGATACAAACAGCATGCACTTGAGGCCTTTGCAGGACTATCTCCCAGGACACTTACTGCCCAACTGCTATGTGAAGTAGGAACAGTCATAATTCTGTGCTGAAATAAGCCAAATACAGTAAAGGAAGACGCAGCTCTGGTTTACTTCCATCCCATAGTTTTGTTCCAGTGGCTCTATCTCATGCCTCTAGCCTTAGAGCATTTCATTTACATGTGTTGAAGTCTCCTCTGCTGCTTCAGTCCCCATTAATGGCAGGGTACTTCAAAGTCTGGATGCTCTCTATCATCATTTGGTGAAAATATCACCATCAGGACTGTAGAACAGAAATCACTACAGGTCTTCAACTCCTACTGAAAAAAAATCCAAGATGCAAAAGCAGGGTACATGCTACACACACAGGTGCGTGCTTCTATCTGATATTAACCGGCTTCAAAAGAGGTGATGAAACCCCAAATTCACCTTGTAGGAAAACAAGGAAATGCCCTTGCTTGAGGGCTGACAAATGTTTTTCAAACTACCTGTAAAACTGTCAGTGATGACCAAAGAACCATGTCTCATATGGAGCACTCCACTTTGAGACCTACCTTGCTTGTTTTCTTTTACATATATAGCCACATACAGACGTTTTACAGCACAAAATTCACCCTGGAACTACAAATGACTTTATGCCACTTCACCTCATCCTTACACCTATGTTTAATCAATGCAAGATTCAAGTCATCTCTAGGACTAAGAACAGATTTGGCAATTTCCATAAATTACTTCCTGTGGGATTTCATTATTATTTTGGGGTTTAATTTTATTAAAGGAGTTCAGGGGTGACTCCTCATACCATTTACCATGTAGCTTTCAGTTTGTTTCATTTGGTTTTTATTTATGCACTGAAAGGGATAGATTTTCTTCCTCCTTTTCGCAGAGCTGCCTTTACTAACAGAAACCTAAGAGCCCAGTTCTGCCAGCCTTGCTTATCAAATTAGAGCCAAGTGTAATAAAATGGCTCTGGGGCAAAGATTTTAACAAGGTACCCAAACACTGCCATTTTCATAATATTATGCTCCAACTAATACCTTTCTCCCAATATTTTCTCAAAAATTTATTTAAGCCATAAAGCCTTGCAAAGATTGCCCACATTTCACAACACACAGTACACAAGCTTTAATCTTATTTTACCTTTTTCTTCCTAAGTACTCATGCAGCTTCCAGTGTCTAGTAAATATGTCTTGTCACAGATAACCAGCCATTCAACTAATTGGAGATTTCTATTAAGATTGCTCCTAAATTCTCCCTTCCAGTAGCATTCATTCAACCAAATTTATCTCCCTGAAAATGAAGTCCTACACTTTCCTTGTATTATCCATTTCTGTAGGAGATACTGGTATTATTTTGGATTAAACAACTGAAAATAGGTTAAGTCTGCAAAATTTATTCATATGTAAGGTCTTGAAAGCTCCCTTCTTAAGCCATTGAAGACAAAACTCTCCCATCTATTTTTAGTGCTGTGGAACACATATTCCACTTTCCCATCAGTCGGGTTTGCTTTAATGTCCATATTCAGGAAAAAAAAAAAAAAGGAAAAATGTAAAAAAGTCACCAAAAACCCCAACCAAGCAAACAAAACACCCACCACACAAAAACTCCAACAACAGGGATCACTGAACGTTAGGAAAGCAACTATGAAAAGAGGCACTTTGTTTAAATTAAATTATAATGCATTTAGTTTTTTATCAGAGCATTAAACACAGAAAACCCCACTTCAACATCTGTACAGGTTTGTTCATGAGTCACCTGTACAACAAGAAGCAAGATAAAGTGAGTAGAAAACTAAATAAACATGCTTCCACTGCCTTGCTATCCAGTGGCTTCCATCCACTGTGGCGATGTGACACTGTTATACCTGTGTCACTTCTATCAACAGTAATTAATCAGTAACCTTCTCCTGAATCCTCCCTTCAGTATTTTAAAGGTAACTGTTATCTCATAAATCAAAAGCCTCGAGGTCTGTAATAAAAATCCACTTATAGAAGTTGCCTGCTGGAGATGCTTCTTCCTTTATCTGTCCTTCTGTAAGTGAGGATGGATCCAGTTTCTGACAATTCAATGTGTGCCACTTCAGTCCACAGCCTGAAAGTTTTGCATGAACCATGCGGAGTTTCAGCTTGGGTTTTTGTGGGTTTGCCCACCTCCATATAGCGCAGGGAGTGAAATACTCCTACAGCACATCTCGACACGGTCCCACAGCCCAGCCTGCCATAAAACAATCTCTATCAGCATACACTGGCAACCACACAGGTTTAAATCACACCAGGAAGCAGTCAGGACAGATGGCTGTAAAAAATATAAGCTTCCAGGGAGGCAAAACATGACTTTTTGGAACCAATTCTGTTTAAGGAGTAAGCTTTCCCCATCAGCCTCCAGGCAGGTAGCTTGCTTGAGAAACACTTCTCAGAGGCACTGGCTGGCAGAACACAGATTGTTTCCAGTACTTTGTGTTTAAAACCATACAGGAACAGTATTTAGTTTCATTGATTATAAATAATTTTCCCTTCATTTAGGAAGAAAATGTCTTCGCATCAAGAAAATGGGAGCTGGTGTCCAAGAAGTCAGCAACATATCCTTTGTGAAAGCCAGTCTTGGGCAGAAAGGACACAATTAGTCAAAAAAAGTGTTTGCAGGACAGACTGAGCAGTGTAACTGGCTGGAGATCTCTGCCTTGGTATGCATATTCAAGGAAGAAAGATGTGTGGAGTCAAGGAAACTGAGTATTGACAAGAACAGACCCAAGTCTATCAACTCTAGCTGAAGCCTGACCTAGGCTGAAAAGCAGCATAAAGCAGAACTAGCACGTTAGGAAACGGAGGTCACCTCAGCTGATTCTGCTAAGCATCCTCATCTCAAAGACATCAGTAAGGCTTAGGAGGCCCATATGAAGTCTGACATGTCTCTCTCCTGGATATGAAACCTCCGAGTAGGACAGGGTCCTTCTGATAGGGCTATGTAGGTGACACCTAGACTGCTCATTGTATGGAGAAAAGGTTCTCTTACAAAAGCAAGTGTCTAAATGGTGCTCCTGTTGTGCTTCTGTGTCACAGAAGTCAAGGTCCTACGCAAATAATAGAACTGTGCCTGTATATAGCCTTTGGCACAAGGGGGTGTACTTGCTTTCCCCAGACAAGCCAGGGGATGTTGATAAGGCTGCAAGCTTTCCCAAGGAAGATTGGGTTTTTCTATTCTGATTTTTTAAAAACCTGAACTATACAAAACCTCAAGACTGATTTAACAAACAGGGGGTTTCCAAGAGCCTGGCAGCACCTGAGAAAAGCTTTTAGATAAAGGTATTAAAGTTCAGTGATTTGCAAAACACAGATAGGTTATTCTGACCTGCACTTCTGCAGCAGAGCTGCACAGTATTCCAGAACTTAAAATTAAAAACAAACCAGAAAGACCCCAACAAACTTACCCCAAATCTATTGCAAAATCTTATTTTAAAAGGCTGAGAGTTGTGAATGCAAAAGCAATCCTGCGGTGCCTGAAGGACAACCCAACTCTTCCCACTTCTACAGATCCAGCACGAGGCAGGCAGCATCCTCCTGCCAGCTCTGCAGCCTCAATAAATACTGCACTGTGAGAATAACAGTTCCTGCTCCAGCTAGCTGGAGACTCATTGATTAGAAAATGCACAAAGCACCTGCTGCCCTGGGTGGCTCACACACACGTGCTACCACGTACAGAAGTAGCCTGCAGATGAAGCCCACCTGCAAACCCCGGTTTTGATTCTAGTCTCAGCTTTCTCAGTCTTCTGGATGGCTCAAGACAGATAACGGCATTTGTTTCTCCCTTACAGTGGTATGTGCAATAGTCTCTGGCCTTACAAAAGTGTTACCAGTAATGACATCTCAGACATTCCCTCACTGAAGTCAAAATTAAACATAAACTCACAAGCCACTGTTAGCTCAGTTTGATTTTCATGGCCCAGACTCTACCTGAAGGTTTAATGGTAAGAAACAAATACTTTCCTTGTGAAGAAGTACACTGGAAATAGAAGTAATGAACTGAAGATTTTTGAAAAAGCATTATTGTGTTCTGGGTTAATCAGGGCCATACAGTTTGGTACAAAATTAATCATCTAGGACTGTAGCAATAAAGTCTCACTTGGAGGCTACATCTCTGCTTGGCACAGGCCCAGGCATATGCGCACACTAATTCAGACTGCTCAAAAACCATGGGGAAGAAACAGAAATAGTCATGTTCCCTACCCAAGTGCCTCGGGCATTCTCTCCATCACACCAAACAAGGAGACACAACATCTCCCATCATAACTTTGCTGGATTTCGTGAAGGTACAAGACATCTTTTCTGTGCTCTTGCAGTCATGTGGGAACTAAGAGTTTCATTACAATAACATAGCAAATCTCTCTCATAATTACCTTTATTTGCTCTTAGGTTTTGTTCCCAAAAGGCAAACTAGATACTAAAATAGGTAAGAATGGTCTAAAATAAAACATTAACTCTTACTAATTTTCTCATTGGCAGTGAAACAAATGCGAACTGAAGTTAAACAGTAATGACTTCTGTGAAACTTATAGTAAATTAATACTGGTGCTATTAATTGTTATTAATTCTAGATTAGCTATAAGTTGTGGTATGGGCAGGTGTACTTCTCACCCAAAATACATCAAACTCAGACATGCTCTGTTTCCTATTAATGTCATCTCGCAGAGCTGGGGGCACACACAGACTGTAGGCATCTGTCACACACTGAACAGGGCACCACATTCTTCTCCGGTTCAGGCAGCCACTGAACAAGGGTAGGCTACTGAGAAGGAAAAAAACCCGCATTTGAGTCTCACTGCGCCTCTTATCCCCTTTCAGCTCCACTGAGGATGCCAGAATGTCAGGGACATTCTGTTTGCATGTCAGGGACATCAGGAGGATGAGACTGCTCTGTTATCTTACTGGTAACAAAATACTCGAAAGCAGAAAAGAGAGGAGTATTCCTGCCTTCTTCCTTTCTTCTTCTCATCATGATCATGACTAGACATAGGCTAGTCCCAGCTCTACACAGTAATTTAAAATCAATATAATCACTGTGAACTTTGTCACCTCTGCTTCAGCTGAGCAGGTTTTTCATTTGGGTCCCTTGCCATTTTTCTCCCTGAAAATAAGTTCTTCAGTTTCTCGTCTGCCTTAAAATGAAATAAAGCCATCCTTGGCTTCAATACAGCACGTAAGCAGTCCCTCAAGAAATGCAAGACAGAGCAAACTTCCATCCTCTGGACATCTCTACATTCAAACAAAGATTTCTGTTAAAATATTTAGGACTCAAATATTTATATCCAGTCAATTAAACTGAGCATTACCTTCCCTCCAGGGAATTCTTACCCTCCCTCAGCAGAGAGGACCAATTGCATTTTCTATACTTACTAATAACACAGCAATGCCTAAAGCTATAAAGCAATCCTTCCCACTAGATGCAAAGACCTTGGAAGCAAACATACAAATCTAGCAGAAAAAGAATATATAAAGATCTTGTTGCCAGCCAACACAAATGACCCAAGGAGCTTACAAGTATAAGCTCCAATAGACAGCAAAATGTGTGGGGGAGAAAAGGTGAGCAAAAGACGTCTTCCACAGATGTACCTCCACTCTGGAACACAGGGAGTTGGCAAGTCTGACAGGCTGCGGAGTAATGCCCCAAGAAAGGAACATTTACTAGTGCCAGAAGATCCTACCACCAGAGCATCACTGTAGGTCCTAGTGGGAGGATTTACAGCCAGCATTTTGTACAGAAGAAATCACCAGCTAGACTTTGTTAATTGTGTTATCATGCTCGCTAATTCATACCTCTCTCCTACAGCAAAACCTTTTTATTACAGAATTTCAAAAACCAATACTTGAATTTTAAACTTTAATATGAACTTACATTTTAAAACATTAAATTACCTAGCGAAGCAGACACAAATGTGAAAGAAGGCCATTTCCTCCATCATTTCATTAAATTTGAAAGTACTTATTTATTTTAATAAGTCAAGATGTCCATATACCAGGAAATTAACATCAAAGAATGTTAAATATGCCCAGTATCACTTAAAAGCCTATGGAGTATTATGCATTTTCAAAACCAGCATAACTCAGCAAAACTACTTTCCCAGCAGTTACTTTTTATTACAGTTTCCAGTAGTACTCTGGGGGGAAAAAAAGCTGAACATATTTACTGTACTCTGCACTCCAGTTCATACAGAAATCATAAGTTGCAATGTTGAATCCCATGTCCAGGCACCACAACACAACCATCTTCTCTAATTTAAGGTCCTCTGTTAATGCCAAATAGGTGGCTGTCTACCATGCGCTCTTCTAAGGGCTTCTGTGCAGACCTCCTTCACTGTCACATATCTCCAAGACCATAGAGGGCCTTGATGAAACACCACCATCAGAAAGAGAAACCTCAACATCTGAACAGTTATACGCAGCACAACAGGACAGAATTGTGACTAGCATTTTGACCACCTGAACTACCCAGACATTCTCCAGTCTTAAGAACTGATCTGCTGAAATTACAGGGACTTCCATGCAGAAGCAAGACTTGACTTGGCAGGTATTCTAAAAATCTACTCATGAGAGCTTGCACTTCCGAACAGGGGCCCATAATGGATTAGCCTACTTTCCCAAGGAAAAAGGCTTATGAGTTTGAGCCTTCTATTGCGTCTGCTTTTCCAATTCCCGTTCCCTCCCCCTCCACTTTGGAACCTGGTGGCTAACTGACCAGGTCTAAGGGAAGTGGGTGACACACATCACCACCAGTTTTGTGAAGCACAAGCATCAACACAGGGAACTGAGGCAGGAAGCACTACTGAAGGAGCGCTTCTGAAACCCAAAGCTTCTTAGACACTGGAGACTTCTACAGGAGCATGAAGCACTTAGCTGTGCATACAGCTACACAGCTCTGGGATTTTTAACAGCGGAGAACGGAAGGCTCTTAGTACCTTCTCCAGCTCATAGTCCTCACCTCATTACACCCTGCTTCGGTCACTCATGCATTTAATATTAAGCCATTTCTCAGATGGCTTGTACAAATTTAAAGACAGAGGTAACTCTTCTGTGTTTGCACTGACAGCAATTAAGTCCTGCTGACATCTGGGGAGCTCTTCTGCAATATGAACAGGAACTGAGCTACATACACCAAACCCTTCTTCACAAGTCACATCCAACTCTCTCTGCAAGCTTCACGTAGCAAATCCCCTTCATGAGAGATCAGCATGTGATTATAATGTATCATGCATACAAGTGTCTCAATTTCAGGTCTCCAGCAACAGAAATGTAAATTACAAACCTGATCTGAAGTGCCACTGAAGCTTCCAAGTTGGAATCTATCTGAAAAGTTCACGTCACGTCTGGTTAGAAGCAGACTAGCATCTGGCATGTAAAACAGCCTTTTATACCCCAAGGGGCCAGAAGGCTTCAGCAGCAGCTGAGACACACCACCACACCTCGGGAGCCAAAGACAGCATGTAATACTGAACGTGAAGTGATCTATCTAAACTCTCCATGACTTCACCGCCACCATTACCTCAGGGTAAGTCTTATTTCTGTACTTGACAATTACATTCACACAAACACAAAGAACAATTCCGTTCTGAGAGCATCCATTTACCCGTTTGTTTGTACGGGAGCTCAGCACATGGGACTGACCCCAGTGCTGAAGGTGAAGGTCCAGATGATGTGAAATACAACAAATGAGTCATGAGAGGTCCTGATCCAGCACGGTGCAAAGCACATGATTGACATTTATGGGACCTTCACCACCACAGTTAATAGCTGTGAGTGTATTACAGGTGAGCTGGGAAAGAGACAGGAGACATTTGTTTCACTGTTCCACACAGGAAAAGCAACAGAAACTGCAATCCACATGCCAATACTCATTACCTTCAGGCATTCAATTGTAGGGACATTTCCTCTTTTGTTTATTTCTGTGGAAATTTATACGCTAAGACAGTTTGGAGAGTCTCAGAAGTGAGTCAGTAATCAAGAAGCCCATGTGAAACATGCTCCTCCTGAGCTTTCTGGCAGCTCGACAACTTAGATGTTGGCCTGAATGCTCTCATTTACAGCAAGGTAAAAAAAATCAGTACAGACCAGCTTCAGAAACCCCAGTTCATCCCTGTGCTCAGCCACACCTGAGACACAGCACCTAGCCTCTCTGTGCCATTCTGGTCTTTGCAGCAGTGATCACAACACGCTAGAACAGATGTGTATCAGTGCACATGACTGCAAGGCTGTAATCCCACAGCAGTGTGGGCAAACATGCCTTAAGTAAGAACTGCATGCAAAGAGAAAAGTAGGCAAAGGAAGGGTTTACTTCAGCCACAGGTAGAACAGACTGACTTAGGTTAAACTCGCCAGTAGTGTTTGGAAGATGACAGGCAGGATTTTCTTTGAGATAAAGAAAGACAGAAGGCCTAATATTCATGGCTGCGAAGACTCCTTTGGTGGAAGAACTGCTTGCTGGTCAAGTCAGTCCACCTACGTATTTCTAAAGGAGTTGCATGTCTCAGAAGTACCTCACCCTACCGAGGGTTCAAACATAAGGACTCAGAGAGTCAGTGATGCCCACCAGTCCTTACTATGACAGCTCAAGTTGGAATCTTCGTATCTTCTCAACAGGAACATAGGGTTTCTAATCCTTCATGAACAAAATCAGTCATCTCACTAACTGTCCTTATCATCACATTACCATCATCAGCCTGCAGTCCCACTCACCTCGCAACTTGGCAGTGTCAAGAGACGGGAGTAGGTGGGAACACATACTTAGGAAACATCCATTCAGGTTTAATTGAATTAAACCCACTTGCTTTCCCAGCTCTATAAAAACAGAAGGTTAAGACTCAGGTTCTCAGTATAGCTTGACATTACTTTTACACCGCAGAGCAACATACCTCTCCAGTAAATCATCCCAGTGCCAACAGCCTCCCCCAGATAGGAAGGCTACAGAGATGACCCTTACGAGTTCAGAGGAGAGTTTAAAACATTTCCAGAAAATCACTCAAGTGCTGTTTAAAGATGTAATTTATATGCACAGCTCCGCATGCCATTGCAGGATTTCATATTTATTTAATTTGATGGTTAAAAGTGCGCCCAGCCAACTCTTTGGGCACATGAACTCTTTAATAAAAAAACTTTGTAATTCAGAGCCAAACGCTCAGTGCATTGAATAGGAAAAGAATGTCTTATGACTCAAGCCCAACACTGGCCCAACCCCTCTGGAAAAATCTGAGAGCACCAAATAGACCGAGAGCTTTGACAAAGCAGCACAGTTCAGTTTGCTCCTGGATGAAGAATTAAGCTCCACAGCTGGATCACCTCCAGGAAGGCCTCCTGTTAGCTCACGAGCTTCGCTATACCTGTGCTACCAAGATGGTGTCCCCTAAGAAGAGGCAGTCCCCAAGGCAACCAAGATCTCTTCAGTTAGCATTTAATGAGATTGGACGTGTGGTTTAAGAAACAGTGCACAGCACTGGAACCTGGGCTGCATTTCCACCTCTGCTGTATGCTGCCTGGGGTATACCAAAGTTACTTAAACTGCCCTGTCCTTCAGTTCCCACCACATAAACACTCCTACCTTGGACATGAGAATCAGAATACCCTCAACTGTCAAGTACTCATGCTGCGGTATCAAAAAACACCTCAAAACACACAAAGATGAGACTCCCTTTAATTCTGCTTTTCCCTAATAGGGATGTGACGTTCAACAGAGAAGAAATGCATGGCACCTCCATCCACCTACAAGGTGACGGTGGCAATGCCCTGCCACCACCCAGCAGCCCACTGTGGCACTGCCTCTGCTCTTGCTTCCCTTGCAAGGGAACCCAGCAGGGCAGACATTTTCCTTTGACAGGCAGGGGCTGCTTTGTCAAGACTCATAATGATTTAAAACTGCAAGTCTTCAATAACACATTCTGCAAGATGGAGATACTTTCTGGGAATCAGGAGAGATGGGACAACTCCTGGGACAGAGATACTGAGAAGATCATCTTCTGAACAGTGACTGGTATGACACAAGGCAGCCATCTGATACTGCAAAAAATAGTAGATGTAAGTCTACATCTACCGCATCAACTGCAGTATTGGCCTTGCCCAGGCTTTTCATACAAAGGCTCCACTTATATCCAGCAACTAGAATTCTGATTCATTCCTTGATTATTTCATGCTTGGACTATTGCAATAATGTTTGTGCCAAGCTACTTTTTTTTTATCCACACACTACAAGGCTATTCAGAGCTTCCCTGCTTGCTTTGTTTCTCCCTGCAGTATCCATGCTGTTCGCATACTTTTTTCCCCTATTGTTATTCTCTTATATGTAATCAGTTACATAGGAAACCAAGATTGGAAGTTCAATGTATTACTGCAATCATTCAGGAACCTCAAGGCAACAGCAAACTCCAACCTTCTGTGTATTCTCTAGTCCATTTACTGAGCTTGTATCACAGCTGCTACCCAAATACTCCGATCTTTCTTTTGAATGTTTAAAATACAGCCATTTCACATATTTTTATGTCTAAAGAGCTTCAAATATTTTATACCATTTCCTTTTTCAATGCCTAAAAATCAGCTAAATTGACAACTTCTTGCTTCAATTCAGCACACTTTCAGTTCCATGAAACAGTGCACTGGTTGTTATCATTCCAGAGGCTTTCTACAAATGTCTCAGTGTTCACATTGAAACAAAACGCAACAAAAAGCACAGCACATTTAAAGAAGTGATAGGTCCCCCCTCCCCAGCAAAAAGCAGCTCTATGTGCTTCCTCATTTCAGCGTGGATAGCCAGAGCTGTGATCATAGCAGTGCAAAGTAAAAACACCTTGATGTAGTACTGGAACAACTGTATCTGAAGCTCTGAAGATTTCATCTAACGTCTGTTGCAGTTATTTCATACTTCTGTGCTGTGGTAGGAAAAAACTTCATGAAAGAATGGAAGTTGAGGAAATATCTCATTCTTTGCACCTCTTACATTTGAGCTTCTCAAAGCTGTTCATCTGCCCATGGCCTATCTACTCAAAAACAATAAGGAAAAAAGAGCATTCGAAAATCAAGAGATTTGCTCTAATGTATTTACGGTACAAAAGCCAAATCAACTTCTTCAGAGAACCCTGCCAAAAAAAAAGGGCAATTTCACCATAACTGTGTCCAACATTTACAAAATCAGTCAACCATTGCATTACAGACCAGACACCACACTGACTGTGACAGCACTTGGAATAAGCTGTAAGCGTGGCGCACACGAAAAGGAGGCAAGAAGAGAGAGTAAACAGTATTAATGGTATTCAATAAGGAAATTGTGTCTAAGTAGGAACTAAATTACTATCTGAGGTTTTCTTAGCAGTTTATTTAGAAACTTGCCAATAGATAAACAACGTAAATGACAAGGCTCTCAATCAGAGCTGTGCTCCCCAGCAATATGGCTTAGTAAATATGATACAGACTACTTGGACTGCTTTTGGCAAGGCTGACTCTCCTTAGAGGACTGCTAATGTTAAATGCTCAACACAAACATGTGATGATGAATTTCTGATTCTCACTAGCTCATGGCTTGGAAGATATGTAATGTTCTCAGGGATAGGGACCTGAAAACTTGTTTCTTTGCTCTCATGAGTAAAACAGAAGATAGTATTTTGTATTTGTTACTTCACAACGCAGAATTGCTAAAGACAGATAAAAAGCATTCTCCTTGACATCCTCCTAGTAAGTGCACATTTTGATACAGACTCTGCATACCAGGATGCACATTCGTACAGTGCCTTGCTCATGGACGTGGAGACTCACAACCCAGTACCATCAGATACAAACAACCAAGGTATACAGATGGCATTTCCTCTTTATTTGAGAAGACACACAGCAGTATAGTACTACAGCTTTGCACATTAAAAAACAGGGTTCATGCTTAGAGAGTAGCAGCAAATTCTCAAGCTATGGCTTTCCATGTTTCTCTTAGGAAAGTGTGTGCCACTGGTACCTGGAACAACTGCTGCTCTAACAAGATTGCACAGGTCAATGCATGCACCGCAGCTGGTTTCAGCAGGGTTCAGTGAAGACTAACATTCATCTCTGATGAACACAAACGAAACATTCAAAGCTTAGTTTACTGATCAGATATTAATGGGCATATTTTTCCTGGGTCTCTCAGTCTAGCTCCTCTTTAGAAAGTCAGTTTAGAAGACTGAGGAAAGGAGCCAGAACCTACTCATTTTGGCCATCCTGCATTGAATGGAGATGAGTACTCTTACAGCAGAACTTTAACCATGCATGCAGTATGCCAGCGCTTTGGTCAATAGCAAGATTTATTATTCTGCGGGACAGAAAGAGTGAAATACTGACTGCAGCAAATAGGCCATTAGTTACCTCTCAGTTCAATAAGTCTTGATGCTTTCCTTACTATAGGCTGATTATTTCCTGTCCAATTCACATTAGCAGCTTATTTAATGAGAACAATCTAAGCAAAGAGAGAAATTCACACATATACAAAGGACATCAGCAAGTTACATTTCATCACAGTTAACACCATTTACTATCCTTTCAGGAAGTAACCTTTATTGATCTTTCCTGTTTTAATACTAGCAATGGCTTTTTGAGAGGAACACTCAATTCTTATATTCACCTCCAATTATATTTTAAATAATAGGATCTTAAAGGACAGCAATATCTGCTTAAGTGTTGTAGGACAAAGCATTCACACACTGACAGTGTCCACTAGTGAGACAGCACGGCCACAGTTCATATTCTTAATGGACACTTTTCCCCACTGACAGAGTCATCCCTACTCCTGTGAAGCCTATTTTTCTTCTATTAACTTCTACTAATGTTCATGGTAGTTGCACAGAAACTTGGAAAGAAAAGATCCAACATTTTAGACAGAAAAACATCAGAAAGGACACGCATAAAGAACAGAAGCATCGTAAGTAGTGCTAATAATTTCACACAGAAATTGAGAGATCAAAGGTACAAAGAGGAAAGAGATGCCTTGAATACTCCATAAGATTAAAGAGCAAAACCAGCTGTATGCATTTTCTACATAGGGTTTTCTTCACAAAGCCATAGTTGAAGAAGTAAAAAGAACATGTATACATCCTTGGCCAGTGTCTGGTTTTTGTTCTCCAAGAGCCCAAATGGTTTTGAATGCTTAAAAAGAGAGTACTCCTTGAATGAGTCAGCTCGTAGCACGGACACCAAGAGAGCTGGGTACACCAGTCCCACCAGTGCCAGCACCACAACTCAACTGGTAAACTCCAGCAACTAAAGCACCATAGCCTACAACATCCTGCCCAAGGGCTGTGGAGCCTCCCATTCCATACCAGTTGATCATACGTGTTAATACTGGGAAAAATTACACATCACACCTTTTATCTGAAGACTCAGAGTTTCCCCAGTTTGAGGGACAGAGTAAGGAGCAGTATCTTCCCAGAGCCATTTCTGGCTTTCTGCAGTCTCAGACAATGGTGCTCACATTGATTTCACAGCATAGAAAGCCAGATACAAGTAACTATAGGCCCTTCAGAGCTACTATCACTTAAGATACAAGCATCTGCATCAGCATCTCATACTGTTATCTCATTCTGAAGTCCTAATCCTCTCATTACCCATTTCTGCAGCTGCTACAAGGCAACGTAGGGTCTGCTTGGGTCACCAGCAAAGTGCTCTCGGCACTGACAGTTGCAACACTTGACATTGAGAGGCATCTTTAAATGTCTGGAATATTACGCTTTGTAAAGTAGCATACATCAGACAAGGGAGGGCCAGCCAGAAAGGTCTGGATCTGGTAGACATTTCAATTGCATATTTCTGTAGGATTTCAGGTTTTATTTTGTGTTTGTTTGTTTAAACAGCTTTCATATTTACAAAAATACTTTCACACTACCAGCACCTAAAATCCTGAAGTACTGTCTGTTGCCATTATGGCTTATTAGAAACACAGTGAGTTCTGTGGCAATTATAAGGATGTGCTAAAAATCACTTCAAACTTGTCCGTTCAGTGGTTAGTCTAACAGAAAGATTATTGTGCAAAGAAAAGACTGCACTGAAGCACATTAGGGATCCACACCTACTTCTGACTGTGCCTGTTCCACGTTCCTGTTACACTGCAACTAATGTGGCCAGTCACAATTTAGGAAGTCTTTGGCAAACTGTAAGACACGATCATGGAATAAATACTTGGCCAAAACATACACACACAGAGAAATCTCCCTAGAAATGTAGTTTGAGCTTCCTGAAAAATCCTAAAAAGAACATCTAGGAGATCACAGGCTCTGCTCAGTCTTGCAGTTCCTATTTAAAGACAAGTTACTCTTCCGTTTTCAGTGTTTGCTCACTTCTGAATTTGGTTTAAAGTGCTGCTAGTGTAGACTTAATGAAGTTTCTTCTGAAAGGCTGATTGTGTTTCCTTCTGTGTTTTTGACAGAGCCCATTTAAAACGGGCCTTCTTCATTTAATTATCTAGTTTTTATTTTTATCAGGTTTTATTTCTGAACGTGAATAAATGTTATGCTCAGAACTGTGTCTGTAGACAACAGGCTTATTTTATAAGGCTTAAAAATCCTTTCCTTTACTATCTGACAGTGAAGCGGGAGCTCCGTGGTGCTGCTCTGCAGCTTTGTCCAGGACACACACAGTACGGGCACTGGACTCACAGTCACAAGGACATTATACAAGTTACAGACATGATGCTTACCTGACTCCTGATCAATAACTAACATTTATCCTCTCTAAACACTTGGGCCTCAGAAAAAGCATATTACCGGGCAGTGGATGGTAATGCTATAGATTGCTTATGAGAATTCCCCAGAGATTAAACCAGCTCCTGAACCATCCATCCTCCACAAAAGCATGGAGCAGCAGAAGGGTTTCCTACAGGCCACAGAGGATTTGCTCTGAAAGCACAGTGTAGGACAGGTATCTTGTGGAAGGTAAAGACTTGAGGGCTCCTTGCAATACAGCTGTGTGGTTTTCCTACCTGGGGGTGGAAAAAGGGTAAAAACTGGCTGGCTGCTTCCAGACCTCTCCACACCACCTCAGGATTTATCACAGAACACTCAAGTCCAAAAACACAAAAGCACTGCAAGCAGGCAGGCACAGCCGTAAACTTGAGGGGCCTCTGCTGCTATAAATCAGTGCAGATCAACTGAAATCAATATAAAGCCATAATTCAGCCTAATGTAGGCCCATCAGAGACATGGGCATGCTGGTCAATATTGGGGTTCAACACATGGCTGTCCACCGAGGTCTGGCAGAAGCTGCTCTGGTCTAATTTACTCCCACTGGCAAATTCCCTTTGAAGATGCTTCAGATTCACCAGCACACAGTCTAGCATAACTTTCTCCATTGCCTGTAATTGCTGGGGCTGGGCCAGCAGATGTTGTACAGCTAACCAGAGGGGAGCTGGCCTAACCAAGTGAGGATAGGGAAGAGAAGCAGCCTACCAGATAATGTCTGTAGAAGAGCTTGGAAACCATTGACAAGGCTAATTGCTTACTGCAGAGTAAAGTTTCTGCTCTCTGTAGGCTCATCTGATGTCGACTTCCTAGTCACGTCCAAAACCCTACCCATAGGACAAACGTTGTTAGCACATAAACGGCTTAGCCAAGCCCTGCTAAGGGTTCTTGGGAAATATTCTGGGGAATGAAGAAGCAAGGAGAAAGAAACAGATAACATGATCATCCTCCTCACTGTGCTCAGCTAGAAACAAACATCTGTCTGGCATCTGGGCTCTGCTACCCACCATTTATTCCCATCTTCGACCTAAACACAGAAGCTTGGCATTTTCATTACCTCTGGTCCCTCAGTGAGCAAACAGGGAAAAAAAGAAATCAGATAAGAAAGGCTGAACTGGCTGAAAGTCCCACATGGGGCTGGAAGGATCCAAGTGAGGGAAGAGAAACTCCTACATATAAAAAAGCCATGACAAAGCAGCAGCCTGTAGAAACATCTAATTTCTTACAGAGCATGGGCTCCTTCCCCCACCTAACTGCTCATGTTAATTTCCTCCCTTACTCACAGAGATGCTGGCTGTACTGAGCCTTCTGCAGGACACAGAAGCAACACTGGAAAATTCCTTTAGAAATAACTCTTTCCCAACACTCTACTTGCCTTTGCGTTTTCCCCTCTCAAACACAACCCCAACCGTTGCCTGCATCTCAGGATTCACACTCAGCATATGGCCCTGCTCTCCTGCTCCCGTGCCCTCTGCATGGGGCCCAGGGGGGCAGAGCTGCTCCTCCTTTCAGGCACAGACAACAACATGGCTCAGGAGGACACCAGATCTCCATCCACTTCAGGCTGGGCTTGTTCAGATGCAATATAAGCACAACCTACACAGTCAGAGCATGCAGTACCTAGGGCTGTTTGCTCACACCTGTATTTCATGTCACAAAACTTTTAGAGAAGACCCAAGTTCTGCAGCTGGAACACCTGGTCCCAAATCACAGTCCCTCCAAATGGCATTCAGGTCACTGCTCTAACAGCAGCCTGACAAAGCATCCAGATAAAATAATATTATATCCTCTTCTGGTTTGAGAAGTGCTAGTAAATATCTCATTTCCACCTTTTCCATCTCCTAATGTACTCCTTTTTATCAGCAACAGTGACAAAAAGGTTCTAATTAGATAGCACTAATCAGGTAGAATCACATGTGATTGACAGCTGAAAAGTCACTATCTGCTCTCTGAAAAACAGGCTATTTTCCTCCCAGAAGCAGGAGATTTATCAACAGACAAAAGGATGCAAAACCCCAAAATGTAAGGTATAATTACACATCAGGAATATATATTTTATGTTGACATAAATCTAAAAGGATTCATGGGCGGTAAAAGCTTTTATGGAGGGGTGAACAAGTGATGTTACTCGTAAAGGAAGAACAACATCACAAAAACAGAATAAGGAAAACTGTCTATACATAAACCGCTGTGTGGTGGGTTTCTTTGGTTTGGGGGTGTTCCCCTCCTTTTATTTTTAAACCAGGACTGGAAAGGAAGTCCAGTAATTCAAGCATAGGGTTTTGACACATACAACAACAAAATAATTCCAACAGTGTTTTACCCTCTTTAAAAACATTTCCATTTAACTGCCCAAAATGAATATTTCAAACATTTTACAATAACAGACACAAAACGAACCTGCCAAGTGGCACCTGTAGCATTTTACACAGGACAGCAAATAGGAACAGGCCATTCATTCCAACGTACAAATTGTCCCTCTATTTGCTTATTTCTACTCTTCATGAATGTGGGCTCTTAAAATCTTAAGACGTTATTAAGCTGCGGTATGAAAGTTTATCTCGTGGCAATATCTGTCCATCACAAAAAGTGGTCATCTGTCCCATATGACTAAAATCCTTAGATTTCTTTTACTTGTGGGACCTCATTCGCAGATGAGACAGCTTGCATTTTGAGATCTAACAGAGAAAACTTCTCACATCTGATAGTTTGATTATTAATGGAAAAAAAAAATCTAAGCCCACCTGTAATCATTTATTTCCAACGAGATTTATGGTCTGCATAATAGAGGGGAGCTGGCAGTCAAAAAACAACATTCCCCTGTTTATCCGGTATCAGTACTCAGGCTTCTTAGAACGTAATATTTTTCCTTCAGTTAAAACCAGGCCTGCACAACATTCCTCTTGGACAAGCACCAAACGTTTGAAATGCATCTCAGAACTTCCAAAATAGCACACACAAACTCATTACGATGCTCAAAATCTTCATAAAAGCTTTCTAGATATTAGGTATTTTTCCAGAGCCAACATAACCATTAATAAACCCAACAACTTGGAATCATGTTAACAACTTCAAATACAGACCTGATACTCTCTAGACCTGAACCAACTGTCAAACCATACAAAGACATCATTCTGAAGTGTATTTTGATTTGGGGCATTTAAAAATTGAGCAGATACATCAGGTTTTCCATAAGACTTTTATGAGCACTGGGACAAACAATAAAGCACCCGCCAACATCCTACCTTCTCAGCATTGCACCCTGGTGCTATGCTGCACAGACATGGCTCAGTGCCATCATTATACACTACCAGAAAAACACATGCACACAAAGAAGTAAGTGTAAAATACGTATGTTATTTTACCTGGATGTATTATATGGATTCTTAGTCTTCCTAGAACCTTGACAGAGTAAGCAAAGGGTGAGCTTAGGAATGTACTGATTGGACAAGGAGAGTACAGAAAAGTCTGTGGGAATAATCCTTTTAAAGGCTGAGTTAAAAAACTTAAAGATGACAGAGAGGAAGCAGAGCTATAAGGCAAATCCTACAGGTAAATGCAGGAACACAAGAAAGGAGAGGATGTGTGTGGAGGGAGTTTGTAAGGAAGTTAGCAGAAGAAAATACAATGTAAAACTAATTTAAGCTATTTCTAAGCATAGCAGTAACAAGAAGCAAGTAAACACGTTGATTTGGAGCACATTTTAAGTTTCAGTCCTCTGAAGAAGTCAACTCACCCGAGTATGCCCAATAAGGATCCCCCGAAGCTTTTCGCCTCCGTATCTGCACAGAACTACCATGTCTGTTTTCATGCAGAGAGCCAACATAACCTTCAGTCAGAGCTGGGAAGGGAAGAAGGAGAAATCATTAGGAATGTGATATTTACTCCCTGGAGTTTTCATTGTGAAGCTTAAACTTTTCCTAAGCAAAAACTACGGACTTTGCATTGTTTAAAAAAAAAAAAACTAACAGACATATTCCTCACCTATGAAAACCCATCACCCAAAGATGATTCACAGCAGAGAGGACTCACTGATGCCATTATTCTGATCTGGCATAGGCATGCATAAATCCAGTAATATGCATAAGGACATTCTGATATACACAAACGATTACGAGCAATGACTTTTGACGAGACTTTCTCTGTCTAGACCCAAAGGCACCTTACTTTGCTAGCGACTATCAAAGTACCAGCTGTAATTCAATGCAGAAATTATTAAGATCCTGAAAAGAACAATGCAAGCAGGTAGAATATGCTGCTATAGTGTTAACCTGGTTATCAGAACCGCACCTATTTTAAACCACATCTTAAAATCCCAAGTACTACAGCTCCACTGAGGACAGCACGAATCTCCTCCATGTACAGCCTTCAGATCTTTGTAAAACATCACAAGCTAGAATGAACTAAATTCATCATCCAAACCAGAAAAGAACGCATCCTACACTGCATCCCAGGGTTTTCCTTTTATACATCAGTATGCATTTGTTTTCCTGTAGAGAAATGCATAGCTTCCATGAAAACTTGGGTTGTTTGGGGATTTCATGTGCAAATGTTGCTTATTGCTTCCATGCATCTGACTGAACCAAACTGGAGATGTGTGTATAAAAAAATGTCAGTAGAAAGTCTGTAATAAATTCAAGTACCGTCCTTGGAGCACCAAAGCTAAAAACTTCTGTGCTACAATAAATGCAAAGAACCAGTAAGCACCAACTGGCTCTGTGGAAATTTAATTCCAACTGATCCCAAACCACCTATTTGATCCGGAAGAAACTAGCTGTGTAATTCAAATTAAAACTTCAGGAAGCCACGTAAAGCACTGCTACCTGTATGGAGTCACGAAGCACTGAATTCCCTTCTATTCCCAGGTCAAGTACAACTGGGCTGAAACAAAGCTTGTAACAGGACTTCATGGAACAGCATGCACCAGTAACTCAGAATTTGGCTTTATTTCCCTTTAGAAAAGCTTCTGGGTGGCATCTCCTTTGTGCTACAGTAGCTGTGTCAGAGGGCTGTCAAGCTAAACAGCTCTATAGACAACCTTCACTCTGCAGTGTGGATAATGGGTTTCTACAGATTTTGGAATCCTGAAGTGGCAGGAAAAGTCATGCAATCTCAGGAATGCCATTACAGGTTTGCCCCTGCCAGATTTTCTCTTGTGCGAGCAAAGGTACTAATTGTGAAATTTATTATGAGCCTCTGATTCGAATGACTTTTCCAAGAATTAGAATTCCTTGGCAACTCTCTAAATGTTAATTCACTCCAGGCTGCGAACTAGAAATGCTGGAACACGTCATGCTACCAGGGTTTGCAGGCAACGCTATAGCACATTTTTTCATCCTCTGATTTGCACTGACGTATCTACCAGTTTGGGAGGCAACAGGTGCTCAACAGGAAACAACAGGTAACAGATATGGAGACCCAAACCTTCTTGAATGAAAAACACTCAAAATCAAATAAAACTGAGAAAATCTGAGCTAAGATCAGAAACCATAAAATTCCAAGGAAGGGAACACAGAAATAACTGGGTGGGTGGCTGTAAAGGCTATCAGAAAAAGCGGTGTGATTATTCACTTCAAAAACACATGTGCTGAGAAACAGACCTAAATTCCCTCCTTATCACAGTATGAAAGACAACAGCAGCTTTCTTCCAAGCATCCTCCTCATAGAGGAAGAAAACAGTTGTGGGTTTTTTGCTACCCAGAGAACAGAATCTTCGTTCTGCAGGCAGAACAAAGATTTGACCGGGCCTCCTCCAAGGAATAAGGTACTTCTGCAGGAGCTCAGTGAGCTCCTCTGTGTGCTTACCATTAGAAGAAAGAAACTATATCTAAATAATCTATATCTGTTGAAGGCGAAAAGGCTCTGAGTCAGCACAAAACATCTGAAGTTTTAAAACCCTTTGTACTTCTAGCTTGAGCCATCAAAAAGCCACATGGCAACCATGGTATGACTATGAATCATGCCATTGATTTCCAGTATCCTCTGTGCAGAAAACTAAATTATGCAAATCCAAGCCTTTATTAATGCCTAACTTTAATGTGAAATTGAATATTTGCTTCAGTCAGCATCTTAATTATGCAATTACAAACCTGACATCCTTGTCAAAATATGCACTTTCAGTTTTCTGCACAGACACTCAATAGATTTGTACATTTATCTATACTAATAAACGGTGAAGAGCCACACTGTACACAGATTTATTTCCACCAAAAAGGATGTTATAAACCAAGAGGAGAGCTCAAGTATTTGTCAAGAGAACTGTGGGAAGGAACCTGCTGGCTGTACCAGTAAATATCTTCTGTAGTACTGAAAAAGAAACAAATTGGAACATCCTGTTCCAAGCAAAATCCTGCATCACTGTTGGGCAGCCCAACATTAATGTCAATAGCCCCCTAACACACGTGCAATAATTCAGTCGGCATTAGCAATTCAGAGAAGACATATGTTTATTGGAGTGCTGCAGCAACTCTGAGAAAAGGATGATAGGTCAAGATCTCTGGTCATGCTGTGAACTGGAAAGGTAATGGTCTATCTCTATCAAAAATCATGACACCACCTTCTTCCCTAAGCTGGCTCAGTTCTCCTCTCCATGGTGAGGCCATACGTTTGTGTGGGGCCACACAAACACTCTGAGAAAACACTGTGAGAACAAGTAGCTATCGTTGGCAATATCTTTGACTGGTGAAGTCATCAGGAAGCCAGGCACAATCTCATGGTGCTTTTGTTCTGCAGTGTTAACTGGGGTCAATGGGCTCCTGAAGAAGTACAAGGTTCAGAACATAGCATTAACGTGGCTTCTCAGATAAAGGTTTGGAACAGCCAAAGCATTCAAGTCATTTCAAAGAACAAAGTGCTTCATGTATCAAAACCATCTTATGTTTCAGGCAGAACCATTACTTCTGCCAGATTTGAGGGGGGGATTGAGAATGTATCTTCCAACCAAAATAACACACCACCACCAGTGAAAGTTTAATGGGCATCTCAGTGTTACTGAATATCCTTCCTTCACTGAAAACATTTTGTTCAGCTCCAGCCATTAGAGTGCACTTATTTTTTGTGAAATGCTCCAGTTCTACAGTTTCAAGGGACTTGAACTCAACTGACACCTTCCAGTGTTCCCAACATCCAAATCAGTTTTGGAGGAAACATTTTAGGAAGTTAAGTTATACAAGCACCAATCGCTACAGTTTTCCACAAGCCTCCTTCAGCTGGGAGGCAGTTAATAGCTGAAGAACAAGGAGCAGCCAAGTGCTTTCCTGCTCCACTCCTTCAATAACTGGATGCTGGAGAAAAGCCAGCAATTGGACAGGCTGGTCTGGCACGGTGCAGACACAGGGAAGCTCCTCTCTTCTGGAAGCCCTGGAAAAGTTGGGGAAGTGAAAATCGGGACAATAGGAGAGGCAGGATCATGATCCAGGAAGACTCAAAATGGAACAGCCAAATTAGAGAGGTGGGGTGGATTATGGGTACACACACACTGAGCAGGAGGCAGCAAGAAGGGACAGCAGTAGCCCTTGCCCTACAGGGCTGCATTTAATACATCACACCAGTGCTGATGACAGAGGAGTAATGAATACCGTAATATATGGTCTGAGACTTGCAGATACACGATTAAAAGAGAAGGGACCAATTTTACACTCAGATACACAAGCGTGAAATTAAATCCTGATCAACTCCTCTGGCTGCTGGTACAGCGTTGGTCCCTACGGAGCGCGACACGTGCAGTCAGTCGAGTTTGTGCTGTGTCTACCAGAACTGCTGCTGCAAAGAAGAGAGCATCCTTCAAAGCTAACATGGAGAAATCTCTTACACAAAATTTCATATAATTTTAATGGGTCCTGAACACTACATGATTTCAGATGATGTGGTAAATGAATCAGCCCATGCCGCAGATCTGCAGACAGCAAAAGCAATGTAGTGCTGGGATACGCCTTAGCATTCCGATCAGCTTTCCATTCATTCTGTCTCAACATATTAACTTTCCAATAAAAATTATTTGATAAGTGCCCTCAAAGGTATGATAAGGTAATTCCTGCCTGAATACCTTACTGGTATTCATCGTTCACATGAAAACACAAAATTTTATCCCCAATCTACCTTAAATATAAAGCTATTATACCATTCAGAGAGATTATCCCCTTGGCATTAGTGTTTAAAAGGTATCAAGCCATCAGCTATGCAAGAAAAATCCTTAAGGTCAATACTTAATGTCTGAATGGTGAAATCATTAGTTATGATGGTAGATTAACCAGATTGCGCGCCAAACTCAGATTCTTTTAAGCCTTCTTTGAAGACAAGGGTTGCACACAAATCTGTTCTCAGCTGTTCCGATTAAAACAGTACAAAGTCAAAGGTACGCACACTGCCCATCTCATAATCATTCCTTGCCACACTTGCCACAGTGGACCACACTAGCAGCCAAATCAGTTTTAGTCCTAGTCCCAGATACGGACACACTTTTTAACTGATGTGGTTCAACCAGGTGCTGCTGCTGGAAAATAAGACAGCCTTTGGAAAGAAGAGACTTGACCATTGGAATCCAGAGTAATGTCACAGTGAAAACACTTGAAGCAGGGAGGTTAAAAAATAAGGTCTTGTTAAGAGAGTAGCAAAAGAACCCACTAAGGGAAGGTTAGCAGTTAGTTCTTTATCAAATCAATGCCTGTAAATGGAAACTTCTCAAAACAAAGAAAGCCCCTATCTTCCTGCAGGACTGCACAACACTGCATTTTAAAAGGAGGAGGGGGCACAGACACATTACCTGAAGGGCTTTCGTATCATCTCTTAAATGGGGTTTAAGGGATCAGTGAGCCAAGACACTCAGCCATCTGCAAGCCTAAAGCTTCAAGCAAGCCTCATGGAAAAAAAAAAGCAGCATCTTTAGGTGCATTTACTGTATTTTTAATTGGACTGTGCTAAAGAGAAGCAGATAAGCTGAAGAAACTGCAGTGCTATGCACTGTAACACACGCTCTGCTGAAAGCAGTTCAGGCTTCTGGGCAATTTCTTAGAATAAGTGTTGTCAAAAGGGCCAGAAGTGAGAAAGAGAGGAGGCGAAAAAAACCAAAACCCTGATAGGAAATGGATTTATAATATTGAACAATTAACATAAATAATGGTTAAATTCATCTCTCCAAGCTCTTTCACAGACCACTTCCTAAACAAAACTAGGCTATTTGCCTTAAATATTTTACCACCCTTTGACAGCAAATAAATCTAGAAATATTTCAGGCGCAGCTAATCCATTTTGATAGTGCATTACTTTTAAACAGGCTCTTCAGCCACGGATTTCCATATTTTGCAGATTATTTTATATCTTGCCAAAGAAAGATGAAAGTTAAAGCAACATATGGTGGTCAGACAGCATCAACAAATTATATTCTGAATGAGACTTCTTCCTTTGATTATGCTGCAGAGATTTCTTCTGATTATCAGATAAAAGACAAAATCTATTCTCCTATGAATGCATATGCAATTTTCACAGCTTTCCATTAATATAATATGGGAGCTACAGATAAGTTTCTTGTAAGTGAAATAACAGACACCCAGATGCTTAATCTGCCAAGGTACAGATATCCCTTTCCCAGATGACAGTCACCCAAGCAGTCCCTTAATTCCACAGCTCTATTCCTAAAAATGACATGGGGACTTTCCACTCCATTCATTCTCTGTTGTTCACGTGTCCAACAAATGATGTGGTAACACCGCAAATCCTCAGAACAAGAACGTAAGTGCAGAGCACAGCAGGCCTTTACAGGAACTAACCAGCAGACTGCAATTTGAAGATGAAGAACAGTCCAGGGAACACGCTGTGGAACTGTGGGGATTAAATTAACCAGTGGAATTAAAAGCCCTTATCCCAAACAGAAACACCCAGTCAGTAGGTGCATTAACCCTTGGTAACCTGTTGAGTTCAAAGCCAGCAAGTTAAGCATAACGAAATTTTCTATTGCTCCGAGGCATCAATACAATCCAAGTCTCAAAGCACTAGGTCTGATGTAGACAACCAACAGAAAACAGGTTTTCAGTGCAGTTCTTTCTGTACATCACAAGGGATGGAGTTTAAGGGTGACGGGAAAGCATCTTCCTTAGAAGAAATCTTACTGGCAACCCAGCATAAGGACACACAAGTGTACCACAATACCCAATGCTACCAGCGTTTCTCCAGCAGAGCAAATGCCCTCCCAAGGAAAAGCAGTTTCCTCAGCCATGAGGTCTCATGAATCCTTCTCTCAGCCTGCCTGGTTTTATAAGCAAGGTTAGCAAGCTCATTAGTAAGACAGTGAGGCAACTTCAAGTTGCATTAATGATGCTCCATCAAGGGGACTCAGAAAAAGAAGCCTGGGAGGCCAGGAAGAGACAGATGCTGCCGGATGATTAGAAGGGCTTGATTTTGTGTTTTTACGGCTTATACTCTGCTAGTATCAGCTGTGCAAGATATGACAGATAGCTGGTGAATTTGGACCAGCTGGTGAATTTGGACCACTGAAGTCAACTGGCATCACCTGCAGTGCTTCTGCTAGGAATGAGCAAAGTCAGCCAGATAACCTACAGTGCCAACGACTTCAATCTCAAGATAAACACACACAAATTAAAACAACTGCAACATCACCCCTTCCAGGAGGACAGTGACCTGTAGGAGAACTTCTGCCAGAGCACCTGGGGAATACCCTTAGGCTAAGGGTTCTCAGACTGCAGTAAGTGAACTCAAATCTACTCACAGGTTAGTAACACCTCATGAAAAAAAAAAAGAAACCAAAAACCACCCCACTCTGTTATTTCTTCCACTGGGAAAATGCAGAAAAGGTGAGCAGAAAAAAACCACCCAGACAACTGCACACATCCTTCATGATGGAGGGGCTATGGTTCACGTCACACTGCTGACAACGTGTGATGGTGACAGCCAAACAAACCAAGTCTGAGAACCCCAGCTCCAGGAACACTCATCCCCCATTACAGAGAACTGCAAGCACATCAAACCCAGTTGTGTTTGATCCAAATACACTGTAAAAATCTTTATCCTACTGAACTGTTCCCCGACTCTTCCCTGCACCCAGAAATCCACTCCATTTACCTTTAAGATAAATTTTTCAAGCAGACTAGCATTCTAGGCTTCTACATTGAGATACCTTAGAAAAGACTAATGCACATTAAATGGTAAAAGTTGCACCCGTTTTAGGCAGTTGTGATTTGGGTAGACAGACAAGAAAATAATTGGGAGCACCTGAAAACTCTGTAACCTTAAAAACTCTTGGTCTGTGCATCCTTCACAGTCAGTCTCCTGTTAACCCTCATTATCTGCATTTTTTAAAAGGAAGAATCCTCATCCTCGTTCATCACCTCTCCGTGCTGTACTTCACAAGGGTCCTGTCACCTCTGAATTTTATACATAACAATGCGTGATGCAGACACAGAAAGAAAACTTCAGAGCAGAGGGCCATAAGCAAGGCTGACTTCCACAGGAAAGCTAATGCTCTCTAAGCCAGTGCTGGCTGAATCACAGCAGGTATTACGGAGAAAACAGATAAACTTGGTTCTCCAGCATCTGGGGGTAGCCTGGTCAGAGTGAACCATGGCAATGAAAACTCAGTTACTGGGGCAAAACGGCTGTTCATACAGCCAGCTCCAATGTCTGTGTGTTGTTTGCCTAAGGGAAGGCTTGAAGTCAAGCTTGGACAAACTAGAATCCAGAAACACCAGTGTATCTGGGCAGAAGAATCTATTGGCACAGGCACACTGAGAATGGGCCATCTTGGTTTCTTCATTCATGTCACGGTTTATGCATGTATAATACAAACTCATATGTACGGTGAATTAACAATACCTAAAGGAGTTTTATTTCATTTTTTGCCTTATTCCATGTACCCTAAACCTTAACAGGTTTATAACAGGCAACACCATGGCTGGAACCACCTCTTATCCTCCGGTGGTTGCAGCATACATAGTGTTAAAAGAGCAGCCTCTGACTAGCAAATAAATGTGATCTTAATGGAGTACTTTCAATTCTTTGTTTAATGCAGCATCATACCAATTTTATTTCACTAAACCCAGTAACATTCACAAAACCACACAAACTCATGTAAAATCATCAGTCCCACCTCTCTGCTCTGGAAATAATCTGCCTGTATCCTCTGCCAGTATTTGTTCTAGTGCAGCCTCATTACATTTTCAAAACAGATTTCCCTAAATAAGAGAACATGAAGTATCTTGGTAAGAAAAACATTTACTACACTCATCCAAATAAACACAGCAAGGACACTGTGATGCAGACCTGCTCTGTGCATAACTTTTGTCCACCTGGGCTGCCCTCTTGTCAGACACTTTTCTACTTCCCCATAGGTAGCCTTCAATTTCATTTACTCATGTCATCACCCCATTAAAACCACCTTTGTGTTATATCAGTAAAGAGAAGCATGTATCTACGCACAAGGGCCTTCTGTGCTCAACTTCAACAGTCTCCATCTAGAGATTTTGCACTTGCGTAAGATCATGCCAGATCTCTCCTGGGGAAGAATTCAGCCTCTACACTGCATGGAGTCCCTGCCCCAAGGCACCCCCCTTCAAACTCACCTGCCTCCAACACGGAAGGAGCAGCAAGCCCAGCATCCATTCAGCAGGAAAAGCAGGGCACAGTGCCGATTTCATTCACATGGAGAACGGCGAGGCACTTTATGAAGCCAATGGAGCTGCTCCCACTGCATGGCATGAGATCAAACTTGCCCCATTATAAAGCCTTCAGAGACAGGGGCTCTGTCAGCTAATAAAAATCCCTCATTCTTTATATAAAATGATTTTTTTAACCCGTGTCCTTTGGCCCATTTAACAATTTATTGACTGTGGGAAATAAAGTGAGGCCACGTGAATCTCTTCCTGGTTATTTGGTTCAGGCTCTCAAATTAATGCAGAAGGTGGAAAGCTCAATAAAGAACTATTTAAGAAAAGAAAGGAGAAATGCTCTAGTCCCACTGTGACATATCTTCCTCTCAGTTTGCAGTCAGGTCTCACCATCTATAGCTGCAGTCTCCGGGAGGAAAGATGGAAGGGCATAAACCAGCATGCTCCCCCAGATTGAGCAGAAATAACTTGAGATTTGTATCACTCTGCACTGAAACAGATCAGTAGAGCTCAGGTAGCCAGATTTAGTGCCTCTAGCATGTGACAGAAATTCTAGCCAGATGCACAAAAATTATTTTAGGATAAAACTTGAAAGCTGAGTAGAACAAAGCAAACAAGCATTCATTTTTATTTGTGTGAAAATGTATTTAATTTGGCTTCTGATCGACAAAACAGGCTTTTTTTAATCTTTTTTTTTTAGGCTGACAGCTTGCATTACATACAGATTTTGTAGCAAAGGGTTTCATCCACATTTATTTCCCAAAATACAAATCTAAAGTGAAAACTGAGATAAATAGAGAATTTTTTGTGCTGACTGAACAAGTTGTTAGTCAGGGATATATGCCCCAAAAAACATGACCTACCGTTTAAAGAACTCTCTCCTTTCCTTCCAAGCTAGTTCCATTGTTCAAAGGGAAAAAGACACTATAAATACTACAGAGCTGATCTGTAAAATGAGTCTAACTTCCACCTTTGCTGTGCAGTTTACCATTAGTTTTTCACCCAGGCAAGAAGTTTTCTGGATATTTCCCAGCAGGAGGGCCTGATGCTGTTCAGGATCCAAAAGCAATACTTGGCTCCTTGGCCATTTGTCTCCAGAGAATGCAATAAAGATCTCGACACAAAATCTCATACTACTAAGAGCAAAAGCACTAAGGCCTTTGGCAGCAAGAACAGAAATAAGCAGTAATAGAGCTCAGATGAAGTAAATAGATAAAAATGGCCAGCACTGGTGCACGCTTTGTAATCATACAGCGATGGTATGCAGCGCCGCCTGAAAAGGCACAAGGTCACTGTTCTTTCCTATACAACCAATTTAACCATCTGGAGGACAAAGCTAACGCCACAGTAAATGTAAATGATACTAAACCAAGAGAAAGAGAAGCAGGCAAGAATGCCTCAAAAATATTCAGCTGTCTGGCAAGCTCAGCGAAATGGGCTGATGTAAGTGAGACATTCCACTGAAGATAGATGTAAGGCTATGCAGTTGGGGAGAAATAATAATCAGTGCAGGAATGAAGTGAAAGACTGCTGTTTAGAAAGCAGTAATGCAGAAAGACTTGAGCATTAGGGTGGATAATGAATTAGATGAAAGTTCATGCTGCAATACCACTGCAGAAAAAGGCAATTGCTATCCTGGGGCACATGCACAGAGATACTGGAAGCAATAACTCAGTTTTAGACAGTCTTTGGCAAGACTGTCACTGCAGTGCCACATGCTGTTTGAGGCCCATTACTCAAAAGGAAAAGAAAAAAAAAGAAAGAAAGAAAGAAAAAAATAATCTTTTTACCAAAAATCTAAAACCTGGGGCAAGGGAGGGAGGGACGATGGGGGATGACACACAACTCATGGAATAAATCAAACCATCCTTAACACCAACCTTGTGCCCTGCTCTGGCCTGGACAGCATGACCCACGCTCATATGCTCAAATCTCAAATGCTCCACTCTACTCTCCAACCCTTGTTTCATACCTCAATTTTCATAACAAGCCTCATAAAGAGTTAGATTTTTAGAGCACTCATAAGCGTTGATCTTCAGACAAGAAGTGCTCTCACGGCACAAGAGTGAAAGAGGAGGAGATTAAGAGCTCCATAAGGAACAAAGAGATGCTTTCACCTCATGGCAGGCATGGTGAGAGCTCAACTATACACCATCTTTTAGGCAGGGGCAGGTTTGAGAAGAGATGCTCAGTGCATACAAGTGCTGGGAGCAACTCATGCTTTGCTTGAGTGGCAGATCAGTTCTGGCTGAGCATAGAGACCATAGCTTAAGTGATCATCAGTAGAGAGGCAAACAGCCCACCTGAGCAATTTGAACAGTCCCACATTGCCAGGCCAACAAGAGTGAAGTCAGCTCTGGCAGGGTAGAGGAAAGCTAGAGAGATGCACACTCGGTGCCCAAGCATTCACTTCCCCTAGAGCTCTACTTCTCAGCAAGGCTCAGGCACAGAAACTCACCCCCCTCCCATTCCATCCCCAACCATTCTGCAAAACTCCCCAGTTTCCAGTGTCACTAATCCTACAGTCATTACAAGCACTTAAATTACACAACAAAAGCACTGTGCTGTGGAAGGTGGATCATAAGAATCCTCACAAAGACTTCAGCCCACCTGCAGAAAGCAAGGTTTGTTGAGTGCTGCAGGTTTCTCACTTCCCAGGCAGATTGGCTTGGCTATTTAATTACAACACAGCTTTGTACTTAGTCCCCACTTGACTCAGAAAGCTCCAAAATGATCCTCAATACCCACAGAAAGTTTAATTACTCAAGAAAATAACTCCCCCCAGGCAAGTTAATTCCAGAGTGTGTGCATGTGTTCCAGAGTTGCTATTTCCATGTTTTATGCTTCTTTTATGCTTTCACCGTGAACTGTAAGAGTATCCCGTTTCCCCTATACCTGGTGTCAGTGTTAAAACACTGATTCATTTTTCCATGCAATGCTTAACAGATTTCTTCATGGCAATATCCTATGTTCTAGCTTGTGATATTAATACCTTCGTTCTGTGCACAAGAGATAGTCTATCTTACTCTAAACAATTTTAAAATACATTATAATAAGGAAATCACTTTTAAAATTACAAATGCATTATACATTGACGGTGTATCAGCGCTTGATCTGTGACAGCATTCCCCTGTCCATCACAGGGATCTCCAAAGCTGCACCTCACAACTATAAAGAACTTCAATCAGCACTGCACAAGCTATCAAACACGAGTTTTTCCTCAAAAAAAAAAAGCTGTTCATTAAATCTGCTTTTATTACTCTTCTTTTTTCACATTCTCCATACACACCACAGCCTTTGCTAGAGAAATCAAAAGTAAGACTGTTCATAAGAAAACCTCATGTTGTTTTCTTTCTCTTTTTAACCCCCAACTCGTATTTTGTAAACAAGAAGCTCAAACTAATCAGTTCCAGTCAGGCTTTTCGGCTTTGGATTTAAATCCTTTCATGACTTCTTCAAAAAACATGCATCAACATTCCAAGGAGGTGGGGGAAGAGGGCTCTTGACATTGTCATTTTCTCCGATGAACAAACTGATGCATTACAAGGAGGTATCTATAGACTGAAGCGACTTAACCAACTGACAACCAAATCCAATTTGAGCACAGGGCTTGAAATAGCTATAGGAAAAGTTAACTGTGATTAGTAAAATATCATCTACTGTATGTGATTAGATTTAAAGCTGCAGGAAAATAAAGACTGATGTAGAGCACATCGGAAAATTGGTATTATCCATCTTAACAGAGTGTATACAAAGACCATCTTTGTCCATCTTTGCCCACATGGAGCACAACCCCCTCATTCCTGCACTGCTCTAAAAGGAAGTAAAAGATACAAGCATGAGATAAGGAGTTACTTTAAGCAGATCTACTGAAAGCCAAGAAACTGCTAGAAGCTTAGTTTCCAGCAGAGCTGGCTCTAGCCGTTATCCTATTAAGATGGATTTTGGCAGTCCAAACCCCAACCACCCAAACACACCTAAAAATCCCAGCAAACAATCCCCCTTTTCACCCCTCAAACCTACAGAATGCACAGGAAAGGGGCACACAGGATGAGGCCCAGCTGCAATGGGCCAGAGGCAGCCTCAGCTGGAATTAGGACATGCGGGACAAGACTGAGCCTCAGGGAATGCGACATGGGTTGGTACAAGAGAAAAAGGTCCTGGACTCAAAGAGACAGGCTTGAAAAGCAGTCTTCCCAGCAGGTTTCTAAACAGACCCAAGACCAGCAAAGACCATTCAGACTGCTCAAGGACAAAACCCTGCATATGTATGTAGCTGGGAGGAAAGAGGAGGAGGATTGTTTCTTAAAGACGCCATGAAGAACACTGTGTTCAGACACAGCCTGGCTACCCCGAGAAGGGTCTGGCTTGAAGAACACATTCAGCAGCAGGTCTGGTGGGTCAGCAGGACAAAGGCACAGCAGTCCAAAAAATGGTGGTTTGGGACAGGAACGTAACAGCCTCTTCTGGCTCCAGGCAGCTGCAGCAGAAGGGTGCGCAACACAAAGCCAGAACTGCCAGAAGAAGACTGGAGACAGGGCAGGAGGAGAGAGCCCTGACATAGGAGAAATCAAAAGGAACAGAACCATGGCAGAGACTGGTACTCCACTTCGGGCCAGGGACTGCCAGAGTACTCATCACGAATTTGTGATGGCACTGATTACTTCCTTGTCAGTGACCCACTCATGTAAGTCACAATATTGTAAGAACAAAAAAAAAGACAGAGCAAGAGGATGCTTTTGGGATTTTTAGCCACTCCACTGCAGCAGAGCTGCGTTAACTGCAAAGGAACACAGCCCCCATTAATCTGGAAACACATTTTATTGTAAGTGTAAATTTATTAGAGCCCATTAAGCAACGTGTAATCAATAGCTATTCATTATTTTCTGTATGGGTAAGGAAAGGAAAAAGAAGCTTCTCAGGTTGCAGTAAGGAACATGTCAATTTGGGAAGCAAGAAATCCTTGGAAGAGCTGCAAGTTCTTAATTGCCTCTGAGGTCTGATGCAGCACACTCTGTATTCATGGCCCTTAGAATTAGGTAAGTGAGAAGATGTTACACGTACACTATGTCATTTCTCAAGCAAGGGCCTTGGTTGGTGTAAGTTTATCTGGACTATACAGAAGTCAAGTAACAGTCAAGTTGAGACTTGTTAAGATCATTTTGCTCCTACTCCAGACTTACAAACAACACAGATCAGAATTACAGGGGGAAAAGGCGGCAGAAACAGCAAGAATAATTTTTATTATTTTATTTACATTTAATGAATTATCAAGAACTTTTTTTAAAAATATACATTTTATAAATATGTTGTGGTGCCAGAATACGCAAGTAAAAGCTTGGCACTATCAGAAACGCGACTACTTTAAAATATATCTACTTTAATTTGCTTTTTAAAAAAAAAAATACATTTACTGTTTTTTTACCTAGTAAAAAAAATCTGCAATTTCCAGCCAGCTGCATTAATATTTCAACTTGGTAAATTATTCTTTTTAAAAGTTTCTAATAAAGTAGCGCTTGCCGCATGTCTTTTAATAAGATTATATTTCTATATATGATGTTATAATACATTGTACTAAAAACAAAAGAAAGATTACCACAGGAGGCACAGAGATGTCTTCCTTCATTTGAAATTTAATTTCAAGTTGAAGGAAAAGGATTTTTCTTCTAAATTAATATTTCCCTTACAGCATTACGAATCCCAGCTTCAGCTACTGAATGAGAGGCAGGAAAGGAAACCATACCATTTTTATGCAAACTCAACTAAAAGGCAAAACTAAATTTCATTAAGCCTTACAGATACCAGAGAGCCAAAGCTGGCATCTTTGTGTAGTCTAAGGGCAAAGGTCCTGAGACAAGATGCATGTCCGTCCTGCTGAAGTAGAGGGGAACAGGTAAAGCCTATTGCTCTGTATCACTACAGCCATCCTTATGCCAGATGAAGCGCAGAGCAAGTGAACAGAAGTCAGCAAGTGAACAGAAATCTCCCATTGAGTCAAGCCAGGCAAAGGAGAAGCAAATACCTGAACAGTGCCTGTCCATCCCAATTCCTCCTCCATCCTTCCGGCATGCCTTGCTGCAGTGCCAGTAGAGAAGGCAAACTTCCCTTATATGTGAGATATCTACATTTCCCAACTGTGGTAGATGAGAGCAATGGGAACACATCGGAGCTTAAAGAGTGGGAACTACTAGGAGAAGGCCACAGAGTTTGTCACCAAAGCAGAACCCAAAAAGCAGTTCCACAAAGTGCTCCAGGACCTGGCCCACACTTCTGCTGAAAACATTAAGCATCACTGTATTCCACACACCTCTCACAAAGGGGAAAGTCTCATCTCCTTGCTCCTACCAAGTCATGGAGGTTTTCTATCATAGCTAAGTAAAACTGCTCTTGAATAGTCGTCCATAATGTTAGATACCGCAGCATTCTGCAAAGGTGCTCAGCACTGAAAAAACAGAGGTGCAGAGAAGAGCAATCATTCCTCAGTATCATCTGATGGCTATCAGCCAAATTAGAATTAAAATGCAGGATCAGACCTTAACACCAGTGGAATATTCCATCCAGGCAATTGCACCAATTTGTCCTTCAAAAGTTAAACACAAGGTGATGACAGAAGTTCAGACTGCACTAGGTCAGAAAGTGCATCCAGACAGTCAACCACAGAAGAAACTGCTGGAAGAGACAACTGAAACAAAAGGGATTTGCATGACAGAGGGATAACATTATGCTGCATGTGCTTGTGTAATGCTTGCCTGCAAGCACGAGAAGCATTTCTCTGTGTATTTGCCATACTGTAAAAGATTCTGCCGTTTTTTTCCTGCTATAAGGTCCCACTACAGCTTGCAGGAATCTTCTAGCCCAGACTCAAAATAAAATAAACCTCTGCTTGCTATTCAAGGGCAAAAGTACACACTGAAATAATCACCTACAGCCTGAAATGGGATTAAGGGGTAGAGCTACTGTCTCCTAGTAGAAACCAAAGCAGCCCTAAAAGCCCCCTTCTGAGGAACTGAGAATTCCCAGCATAAAATGAGCAAGTGTGCTCAGGAATTATTTAGTCACAGCAATAAATTCTTGATAAAAATCAATGCCCATGATATACACCATACCGTGGAAATGACCTTTAAACAGCCATGGTCTTGGACCATGAGCAGGTCACAACCATGCTGAAGAGGGGGCAGAGAGAGTGGGGGAAGCTCAAGACAAAAAAAAAGGATGTTTTTCAGATAGGTCTTTACTGGTCCTTGACAGTCAACAAATTTATAACAGATGTGCCTCATTCTGACTGTGGAGAAATGAGTGCTGGTAACTGTTATTGTCAGGACAAATCAATTGGAGCCATATGTCTGCAGCAGCTGACAGCATCATGAAAATCTCAAGCAACACAAAGACATTAGGATGCTGCTGAAAATAAGAGCTTTCCCATCGTGTAAAGGGCCTTTGGGAGATGCCTCTCTCTCCGAGATACGTTTGTGGGAATTAGCTTATATATTTTGATTTGTTTCAAATGCTTGATTTTATGTGAGACTTTGCCTTCTCCTACCGATTCCCCAGACAGTTAGTTATAATTAACAAGAAGCAAAATGCTACAAATTATTCATAGGACACATCTCGTTAGGTTCCTTGTTTTATCTAGATCAAACAGGAAGCTGTCATGACAGAGAACGGGGAAGTTTCCTAACCTTCTCCACCACCCCACCTTTCCCAATCAAATGTCAGCCATTATTCCCAGTGACAGAACCCAGGGGAATGCACAAGTCGCAGCAAAATCATAAATGATAATGAAGAGGAATAAAATAAGATCCCATTCTAATAAATTAAAGTTATGCTTTTAGAATATTTCCCCCTACAGTGCATCTCCTGAAGTTTTCAGCATACAACTGGTCAGTGATTACCAAATAACTGTACTGTAAAACAGGAATAAACACTGTGGAACAGATCCATGGCCCTTTTAATTTTTTGGCTAACATGATGCATTACAAGAAAAGGAAGTAACTAACATTGTCAAGTCAGCAGGGTCTCATGTAGGTTAAAATGTAATGTAAGATCAGTGCCATAATTATCCACACCAAGCAATTTTTTAGTTTATTGACTATGCTGCAGTTCCTGAATTTATGTCTTGGGGCTTAAACTGCAAAATATTATTGCAGCGTCGCAGATATAACCCAGATATCGGCAGCTATGCAGGAATGTTTGGTATTTCTTTGAAAAAGCCAAGTTTCTCCAGAACCACTGCCTTTCTTTTTCACCAGTATTAATGATCAGATCTGCCAGATCACAAGCACGTGTATTTTTCTGTAAAACTCATACACGATGCAAAAAGACCAAGTTTTTCAAAGAACTGTAGCCAGCTCACAGACATCCAATGCTCTTGATTTATACCATGATAAGCAGCAGCTTGCAAGTTACAAGATTTACATGTTCCCAGTTCCCTTATGCCACTTCTTCATCTCTTCTTCACACAACTCTTCAAGGCTTCTCCCAGTTAGGTCATCATTTCAGGTTCTGCCCAGGTCCACCACCTAGCTGTGGACCTGGGATGAGATGGTATCCACACAGCACTGGGTAATGAGCATTACTGATTAGCATCTGTTGGGTTTCTCAGCAGGGAAGCCAAGGGCATCTTCCACCCTTTTGTGCCAATAGGACCTTCACCATTGCCTTTGGTGAGCACAGGGTCAGGCAGCACAGGCAAAAAGCCTCCCCACTGTGCTATTCCAGAATAACCAAGTAGCAGATTTCAGCATAAAAACAAAGAAGAAAGTGCATTGCAAACTGCTCTATCCTGCAAGGGTAGGGCCTGGAAATAATGAAGCACGCACTTTGGATCCTCCCCAAGATTTCAAAAGGAGGGTAAGGAGCCAGGCTGACCAGCTATTTGAGCTGAGATTAGCCTGAAGGTAACTGCAAGCCAGAGACAGCAAGACAGTGAAGCTTAAGGATTTGAATCAATGAAATACTACTGCTAGTCACTGTTTTCCCTCATGGAGGAGTACCTCATTTTGCTCATGAGTAACAGTGCAGGTAAGGGCGAGTACGAGATTGGTTGCTCCACCTCAAACCCTGAACCTGTAACAACAGCCCAGAGCCCACAGGGAACAGCAGCACCAAAGTGACAATACCATCACGTTCTGCGGATCATCGTGAAAGCAATTATAAAGATTTTTTTAGAACAAAAATGAGCATTTTGTTCTTGACTGTTCTCTCCAAGTCAAAAGACCGTGTTCACATGTCCCCATGGAAAGCTTGCTGTAGCCGTTAAGGCTGAGGCGTGGTTTGAATGCTAAATGGATTCTCAGCCTTCCAGATCTCTATCAGGCCAACTGCAACAAAATATACTGCAGTTTTTCACCCTATCATTACGAAGTGATGGGGTCAGGATGCTGGCTGCCGCATGCTGTAAAGCAGTCCTGAAACTTGAGGCATCTACAACACGCATCTGATTCAAATGTCAGCCTGATAATACGGGAGTAAAGGGGCAGAATTCTCTGGTCTATGCTTTGCAGGAGGTCAGACCATGATTTAAGTAATCCCTCTAGCCTTAACTTCCAGTTATTATGTACTCAGGCAGGCATGCAGGGATATATCATCCCTCAGGCTTGCCAAGGGAAATAAAAAAAAGAGGGAAGAATAATCAGAAGACTCGAGACATTTTGTGAAGAACGAATCCACACAAACAAACATTTGGCACAGGGAAAAGACCACACTTGTATTAAGAAGCTCAACCATATATCTGCTACAACCAAGCCTTCCCTTCCGTGGAGGTGGAAGTTGCCATCATTTGAGTTGGGGTTTGGGCTATTGACAAAGTTATTTTTCCTCTGTGTTCTCTTGTCGACATATGGTTTCAATGCTTTATTGCTGTATTAATCCTATTTTGTCTTTCAGATAATAACGGTATTGTTGTTACTAAGTACTATGCTAATTGTTTTTTGTCTAGTATTAAAAATACGCTGCACTGCTTTATTCTAATTAACTTGAGATTATTATTGAAATAATGGTTTTATTATTTTACCATCGGCATTTTACTGCCTTGGAGTCTTAATTGTACTCAAGCTATTGTGACTGTGTAGTAAGTGACTAACTACAATTATTCCATTATTCAGCTTCTAACATTTAATTGGGTAAATGAAAAAAAAAAACTTTCCTATTACAAGATCTTTGCTTTCTGATTTATCAGAATTAACCTTCAACATACAGAATCTAAGATGCAGCTCATTTTTCCCCTCTCCTCCCAAAGAAAACCCCATGAGGATCACCATAAGCTTCATTTGGTTCAATTAGGAGGGGAAAAATTAAAACATATTATGATATTTATATAGATGCCCTCCAGCACACATTCTTCATTTCACACTTTATGTAAGACTTCAATAGCCAATACACTTCCCTCCTCCCTGGATGAGAACACACTGCAGGGCAGGACCGTTAAATGTCATTAACATGAACTGGTTTTTATATTGATTTTTGTTGCTCTGTTTTTCCTCTGTCCATTGGATGCATTGCAGAGTTCAGGTTTAAGTTTTAATTGAAATACTTGGAAGCCTAAAAACCTCTCCAGGCTGCATTTTCCTTTGTGTTCCAGCTACAAAAAAAAAATCCATTGGTTTTCACAGCACTGTGTAGGTACCAGCACCAAAGTTTGGCTCAGCAGCAATTTAAGTGTTTGCTGCCGTTTTCACCAATCACAGGTACAGATATTCTGAGAGGCTCCAAATAAGACCACTCGACTTAGTATGCTCTTACCCCCAGTGGAAAACCTGTTAAGCTACCAGCTGCCATTTAAATAAAGGAATAAGTGACTGGCATGCTATGAGACAACTCAATTCCTGACTGCCAATAGGGGCAGGGCAGGCACTGCTTGTTGGCTGAAGCCACAGCGCAACAAGCAGCATGCACAAAAGGTGCCCAAAAACCAGCATAAATTGGCAAAGTAAATCTGAATATGAAAACATTTGTGCACTGGCCAGTCCGAGGACATTTCTCATCCTCTGATGTGTGAATAGCTAGTTCAGAATCTGGGCACAATGTGTGCTTCTGCGTACAGTGTGGTGCAATGCAGGGGGAGGGGTAAAAAAAATAATCAGTAAGCAAACAAATAAACCGACCAGAAAGAGTGAAAGCTAAAGAGTGCTACCCTCTGAACTCCTACACTCTCATTTCCTGCTTTTATTGGCATTAAGTTAGGCCATTAACATTTTATCAATATATTATGTGTATATAATGTTACTGAGATTAATGGACACAGGCAATGTCGTACTAAAGGCAATCAGACTTCTGTAATGAGTTATACGCTTGCTAGTCCAACAAGCTGCTCTGTGGTAGGGATGCATGGATTTTTAAACACCTCAGAGTTTAATATGTTAGAATTAAACGTGTGACTACACTGCAGAAGTAACATTAAAAGAACAGATAGCTTAACCCAGATTTGTATGCTGCTCCTGACAACTGGATTTTTGAAACCCACGTAGTTCAGACTCCAGCATATGCTCTAAGTCAATATGTATTGAACTCCAAGCCTCTGCTGCAGCTGATTAAGGACAAAGAAAGGACATGATACAGTGCTACAGGAATCACGACCATACTTTTTTTGTTCCCAAAGAAAGAACATTGCTCAGACCAACCAGGTATGTTTACTGCCCTTGTTCCTGGTTTTAAGGTTGGAACGCATAGCTCCAATTGTCATTCTGCTCCTCCACTCTTGCTAGAGGCTGCTCTCATTTAGTACATACTCAATTATATGAGTTTTATAAAAAGCCCAGGAAAAAAAAGACTGCCTTCCTTTTCCTCCTCCTCCCCACTCTCCATCCTGCTGGTGCAGGTACACTCTTATGAAATAGTTTAAAGTTTATTATTAGGATAACTTACAATACCTAGAGCCACCCTGCAGGTTAATATGTTGATATCAATGCAGTTAACCATTAAAAGCCCCACTGTAGCACTTAGGATTTACATTATAGAAATGAGACATAAGATTATATCTCCTGGCTAGCTTCCAGCCACCACTACAGAGGAAGGGAACACCTCTGGTCACGGTGATACAGCATAAAAGGAATCTCATGTGACATTCTAACAGGCATCAGCATGATGTGTTAGCTGCTTCTCAAAAGTCTTACGAGGCTTTTTCTCCTTCGACCACAGCACACATTCGTGGGGGAACTTTAATTCAAAATCCTAGCTGAGAAGACTCGCCATTCTATCAGAAATACTTAATTTACATATTCTTTTTATGGCTGCCTTAACAGCAGGAACATTCTCCTCATTCCTACAATACTCTATGACAGAAACGCTGAACAGACTCCGAAAGCTCTCAGAGAGCTGTTAATCAAAAGCTCCTAAATAACAGACCACAAATACACAGCTCATTTTATCCAGAACTGCCCGCAAACTCCACCTGTGCTGCTCCTCATAACCCATGCAGGTTTACTAGTTCCCACTAAATACACCGATCCCGATCCCATTTCCTTACAGTACTTGACAGTTACGCAACTCCACACAACTATTTCCAAACCTATCTCTCACTGTTCAACTTGTTCACAGCTCTGCCAAGTAGCTTATCTACTGCTATGTCCCACTATAATCACAGGGAAGAAGAGGGAAGGACTAGCTTTTGAGTTAAAATTGTTCCTTGGAAGATAAATTAAGATACTTTTCCCCCATCTTCAACACCCTAGAGCTCTATTCTGATTCCCCCTCTTCAACACCCTAAACCTCTTCCAATTCCCTCTCTTCAACACCCTAGCCCTGTTTTGATTCCCCCTCTTCAACACTCTAGCCCTGATTCACTCCCTAAAATGAATCATGTTGGATAACAAAGGTTCCCACGCTGACTCAGATAACTTGGAAAAGGTAGTCTTCCCCCTCAATGGTTTTAAAGGCTGAGATTTAAAATAACAGTTCTGGGGTTTAACTTGTGATTATCTTAAAGGCTCAAGAACAGTTTCATCAGTGACTGTACCAAATAAATAACCTAAATCATCAGCACTCTCACTGTCCTGAGAAGCTTTTTCTCTGGAAAGTGCTGTGAAAATCTGACTGTTTTCAAAAGCTTCTGGGAAGTATTTCCTGTATTTTAAGAAATTACCCTAAAACACTCTCCCACATAACGCTGATTTGAGAAGATCTACACAGGGTTCTGAAGCAGCCAGTACTTAATCAGCACTCATTAATTCTGCCATCACAGAAACGCCCTTATAATGGCTAGGAACTTTTTCTCCCCTCCCTTGGTTTCTCAAAGGATGAAACTCCACTGCCTCTCACCATTCATGTGCAGCTGACATTCAAGCTGCGGGGAGAAGGTCACCACCATCTGAAACCACAGCACAAACAGCTAGATTATATTTTCTGTCTTGTCCATCATAATCTCTAGATTTCTTACTATGAAAGAAGGAATAAGCAGAAGCAATCAGTCAATGACAGTGCAAATGTCTCTCCCCTGTGATCATAATGACATAGTATCTAAATCTGTTCATCACAGCATAGGTGCATTAAAAATATGCACAGATGCGTCTTTCACACCACCACTCGCAAGATACTCCCCCTATATTTGCCACATTATGATGATACCAATTTGCATTTATATTTTGATTACATCTGACTGAATTCTATAATGTTCAGCAATTTGCAATGGATGAAATCTGACTCCATCAAAGTAAGTGGGAGCTTTGTCATTGACTTCAACAAGGATGTGATTTCATCCTAAAGTGCCCTGACAAGCAGAGCTCTAAAGAAATAGAGGGACACAGCTTTTCCTAAACTGCATAATTTCAATTCAGAATAACCCTTCTGAATCTACAGATTTATACCAGTACAAGAGGAATTCCCCAAGCCATTGTTTTACCTTAGTTAAAGTTTATTGCTGTTGAACGGTATTTCACTGCTGTGCCACCTCATGTAAAATGCCATAAGATTGCAAGTGCAGCTGGGGACTCCTCTCCTACTTCCAGCCCTTCTGTCTGTGAATCTACCATACTTTGCAGGCTTCTTTTCTAAAGTCTTGGCGGATTTTGCATTTAAGGTCAATTGAAGAAAGAGGGGAGGGTTTTTCATTAACTAAATCTTGACTCACTGAGGCCACCAATATATTACAACCAGGGGCAGCATTGCTGTCCTGGTACCTGCTTTCAAAGTTCCAGGTTAATTGTAACTCATTTTTAGAACAAGTCCAAAGTATACTGCCCTGATATACTATGAGCCACTTACCACTATGTAGGTTCACCAGGGTTTGACTAGCTGCACTGATCCTTTGGGAACCGGAGCCCAAGGTCATGCGGACTAAAAGGACTCTTGGAACACTTCTCTTTAACTAAGAATAATTAAAAAAGCTACACAGCATCTCACGTACCTTACACTTTGGCACAAGAGACTTTTCAGACGCACAGACTTTTTCAGGACCACTTTCTTCATGATAAGCTGGGAGCTCATCTGATATCATTAGAGCTATCCAAGAAACAGGATCCAGCACCAGCCTCAGAATGACAGCCTTTTCAAGTCCCCCTCTGCCATCCCCCCCCAAATATATATATTTTTATACCTACATACTCACATAAATATATATATGCCATCCCTTCATCTACAGATATATATATGACACCCCCTCATACACACACACATACATGACATTCCCTCATCTTCCTTTACTGTACTTTTCCAGCAGTGCCTTTGGCAAGGGCAAAGACCTGAACGGTTTTAAGTTCTTCTGTTTTTGCTTTTTTAACCTCAGAAGAGTTTATCCCTACTCTGACAAACAGAGGAGCACCACCCTAAGAGCCTCAGGCAGTTAGATCCATTCAAGCTTAATGCCTTGCAATTGCTGGTCTTATGACTGAATCCACTTGTCAGGGGGAGAGCAGAAACTGTCTGCTCCTCTCCAACAGCCCAAAACATCACCTCTGAAATCCAATATATACGCCAGTTTCTGAGACCTGAATCAATAACTCCCATCAAGCATTCACCATCATGTTGCACTGAGCAGCTCACCTTAATGCCCAAGTCTTCTGTCCCCATGGGACTACTGCTAATTCAGAAGTCAACCAGGTGCAGTGACAGGTCTAATACCTCCCATGCTAAGTGCCTCATACAGTACCCACCACACTGCTGCCCTTCCTCCCAGGTCTGCCTGACCCGCCTTCCACAGCTCCTCAATCTCAGCCTAAATAATTCTGTGTAATTTCCTGTCCCTGGTCAAACAATAATTGAATGCATAGCATAAGGAGCACAGGGATCCCTGCTATTAGCCTTTTCCCAGATCCAAATCTAGTTTTTCATTGCTTGGCCAAGTTTCAGCCCTGATTTGAGTGGTAAAAACACCAAAAAAGCTTCAAATCTCCTGGCATATTTAACAAGGTGTGAGTTAGTTATTTAAAAGGCGATTAGAGAGACGGAAACTGGACATCTGCTGGCACAGCAGCGCCTAAGTAAAGGTGAAACAACTTTTCAACACAGTTTGGCAACATTATAGGGAAGATTATTTTCATGAATAAAAACAAAGCAAGAGACTCTTTATCTGGGTAGCTTTTAGCAATGTTCATGTTGAAGTCACAGAAAGGAGGCAACACTCTCCTGCAAGTCAGTGTTGATCCCATTCCTATGAGACTTGACAGAGGAAGATTAGGCAGATGGGCTACCCCTGTACCAGCCCCAAAGGTCAGCATCGTCCTAGGAAGCTGCTCAGCATTCATTTCTGCTGGACAAGTTCCTGGAATAGCTACTAGGACTGCTGTTACCTGCATGTGGATTCTTATTCTGAAGTAAAACGATTTAAATGGGATACCAGTATAACTGCAGCAATGAAAATAAACCAGTACAACTGTATTGTTTCACTTCCTTGAGAGGCCTTTAAAATGATAAAGGCCACCTTGTCCTCCAGAAGACAAAAAGCTGGTGTCATTTTTTAATACATTATGTACACAGAATATTCCTGTTTGGACACTTAAGACATGTAGAGAATGCCTACTTGAAAAAAGCTACACCAGCTCACACTCCATAAACAGAACAGCTGTATTCTCTTAAGTATGGAGTATAAATACATTTCTCTAGTTAGGAAAATACTATGTCAAACACACTCCTCTCACAGGTAACAGACACATGGAAACCAAGGTATCTAATAGGGCTAGGACATCTGGGAAAAGCCTATCTAGAAAATAAACTTGTTTATGAGAATAAAAACCTCAGAGAGCATCTCAATTAAGCTGGTGAGAAAATCAGGACAGAGGAAAAAAAAACCCTGGGATACTTTTTTCCCCTAAACAAATGGCTTCATCTTCCAAACCAGCACAGGAGATGCCGGCAGGGCTGGTGACAATCATCACTGATGCGAATGATGGGATATGTCAAGAAGAAAGAAATGTCATGTGGGAAATGTAATTAACCACCATGGAAGGGGAGCCAACACCTCCCCACCACTCTCATGCCAAATAGGAAAGCCCAACATGTATTAGTACAGCTCCTATTTGCTTATTTACTGTTTGGTGTTCCTGCACCAGATACACTTATAATAACCCTTCTTGGAGCACTGCAGCATTCCAGTCCAGGTCCAGCCCAGTCACTGTTCATTTTACCTAAGGACACATAACCTAATGGGACTGGGACACAAGCTGCTCAGTTTGTTTGGGTCACTCTAAAATAAGTTTTTTATCTCAGAGTAGCTAAAAAGGCAAAACATGCCCATGACCACAAAATTAAAGGGATTTTCCCTGTGCAATGGCTTTTTACATTTAGCTGATGTTACCCACTAATTAACACTGTCAGATCATATGAGCATCTTTAACAGCAACAACAGAGCAACAGCTGCATTTCCTGTTTGAAAACCCCTGGCCAAATTCTCCGATATGAATTCAACAGGTTTGTAGACAGAAATTAACCTGACATCCTTTGTATCTGCTCAAACCTGTCTGACGTTCACAGGGCACAGTCAAGTATGACATATTCATATTTCCATTCTAGGGTGAAGGGGAGGGGGAGACCAGAGTTAAACTGGAGGTGTGGGGACAACTCTTCCCCAAAACGTTAAGGGGGTATCCTGGAATCAAGGTATGCACATAAAGCAGACACATGCTGACCTGACCTCAGGAGAGACTAAGGCGAGGACTCAGTGGCAGTCCATTGCACCTCTGCATCTGATAGTTGTGACAAGCACCGTAATCCCTTGCCCTAAACCACTTCCCCGGCAGACCCATAGAAACTTAACAGATTTAGTTAAATCATCATCTCCAGCATCACAAGAGGATTAGTTGCCATCATCCTCTATCTGCAGCCCCTTCCTGATGTATTTAGAGAAAATAAGGTTTGAACAGTCTCCTGAATTCCTTGGCAGGGAAGCAAGCCTTCAAGTCACCATCATATTAACACACTAAAATACCAACTGACCTCCTCAGAATGTCAACTTCGTTGACTCACTGTATCCCCAGTGCTGCTAAGATTCCTGTGCAAAAGATGCAAAACATCTTTCTCACATCCCATTTCTTTTGGCAGGACTAAACGCCATCCAAAAGGATAAGCTTAATCTTATGTCAGAGACAGGCAGAAAAAGGTCTTTTTATACTAGATACTGTAGTATATATAGAAGGGGACATGCTCTACCTTCCACAACTTTACAGTCTAAATAGCTCTAAAGCAAGAGGCTTGCTCCTAGTTGCCCAAAACCTAGGAACTGGCCAAGATTCTTCAATTTCCAATTGGCAATTAAGCCGTATTTCATAGAATCGTTGAATGGTTTGTGTTGGAAGGGACCTTAAAGCTCATCCACTTCCAACCCCTGCCACAGGCAGGGACACCTTCCACTAGAGCAGCTTGCTCCAAGCCCCTGTGTCCAACCTGCCCTTGAACACTGCCAGGGATGGGGCAGCCACAGCTTCTCTGGGCACCCTGTGCCAGCGCCTCAGCACCCTCACAGGGAAGAGCTTCTGCCTAAGAGCTCATCTCAATCTCCCCTCTGGCAGGTTAAAGCCATTCCCACACAGACACCACAGAGGGTGATGCTCTAATGCAGAGTATCCCAAAGCCCTGAATGCTGCTTGGGTCTCCATGCAGAGGTGCTCCTGCCATAGCCCATGAGAGCTACAAGGAAGGGGAAATCATGTGTGCCCACTTTCAAATGTCATGCAAGTAGACTCCAGCAGCACAAGAGATAATTCAGACTAAATTTATTCCAAAAAGGTGCCTCTATTTCTCATCTGGGATGAAAAACCGGTGTGGAACTTATCTAAAATACTCTTCAAATGCTTCAGTGCTCACATAAGTGGGGTAAAGGTGCGGTGCTTAGCAACATCAATATGCTGCTATTTAACCTCTTTTTCACATAAACACCTCTGACCATTGTTTCCATAATCTTTCTCCTCCTTCCCTTACTACAGCTCTATCAATGTGACTCCTTCAAGTTTACTTCTTTAGGGTCGTATTAGTTTTTAAATAATGCAGGGGGGAAAAATGACTGTAAATAATGGCCATGTAAATACATTTGCCAAGAAACTGATTACACGCCTCCATGCAACATGCATCCAGCCATAAAAACTAGTTCTAGAAAATGACCCAAGAAGCTTGAAAAGATATACCCACTCTAAATTTCATTTTTTTTTAGATTGTATAAGCTAAATAGCTCTGTTTAAGTTCATCCCAATTATGCTCCTGTGCTGCCTTTTGGGCAACTTGTTATTCAGTGGACATAAATGTGAGAAATTGCCTATCGAAATGCTGCATGTTCTGACAAGACCACAAGCAAATATATAGTCCCCAAAGATTCAGGGGCCTTTGCATACAATCCTATTAATTGCTAGAGGAAGGCAACCATATGGCAAGACAGTAGTGTTGTCTGAGTGCACAGTGGGAAATATGTAGCTTACTGAGAACTTTTATAAAGGACAAGGGGAAAGAAGACAGAGCTGCTAGATCTATATATTATTCATTAGAAATTCACTTATAGACTAGTGCAATTCTAATTACTGAGGCTCATTAAAGAACAGGGCTTTTTCTAGATAAACTAGAAAACTTTCATCCTTATTACAAGAGTAACTGAAAACTTGTTTCCTTTAAAGTTCAGATGGCTTTAAATATAAAAGATCTTTCGTAACTATAACAGCATGTGATTTAATGGGGATAGAACACAAGTTACATATTTGCTACCTGACAGACAATATACCTGCATGCTATGTACAGCCTCTGTAGCACACCTGAAGTTGACACCTTCCAAAGTTGTTCCATTTGAGCCATTTGCTTTGGATGCAGGAGCCTTTGGGCTGTAGCAAGGCAGGCTTTTACCGGCACAAGTTGAATTTCAGGCATCCTCCAAGCCCTCCCATTCCTTTCATTCCTCTCCCTGCTCAAAAAGCCCACTTGGGCTGGTCCAGCTGCCTGTGGGTTCAAGTGGGGAACCACACTTCAGCCAAAAAACAGCCTTCAACAAAATAACAGTTTTCTCTGATGGCTATTTCTAGTTTAGGCCTGTAAACATCACATAGCACCTAAAGTGGTGCAACACAACCAAAGAGCAGCATTACAAGTGAACATGCACCACCACCAGACCATACCCTGAGCAAGTAGGTAATTCAGTCCTGCGTTTCCTTTTGGCGTGCTTACTTGGAGTGGATAAGAGCTCCCTCCTACACCTTTGTCACATCAGTGCCAGACATGACATGCTCCCAAGACAAGAGCTGGCCTTCAGAAATGACACAGACAAAAGCACAGCCTTCTGAGCACTCCAGCACCTACACACTTACTCACAATGATATCCCTGGATACACAGAGCAGTGGGAGCAGACACACATCGATTTTATAGCCTTTCAACACAACTGTTTGTATTGGGATTGGAAAAAGCATGGGTATAGATAAATAAAACATGTAACCCCCATCTCAGTTTGCCCGATGTCCATCACTCCTTGAGCTCTCAAGACAGTAGGATTAGTGAGCACTTGTCTAAGAGGAATATGACACACCAAGCACTGCTGATGGGTGGGTTTCATTCACGCAGAGGCAGTGATTCAGCAGGGCTGTAACATTAACTGTAATTTACAGGAAACACTACAAAGGCACTAAGCTCTCCATAAACCTAACAGACCTCACCTGCCTGTTGCTGGCTGTCAAACAGACCCCATCAAATCATCTAGCACAAATCTTCCCAGCCTTACCATTTGGCGTTTCCTTGTACCTGATACTTGATTAAGCTTCTTGCACACGAGTACAGAGAATGGATTTCTCTCTTGAAGCCTATTATCATGCCGTATAACAACCTTCTTCAGCTTAAGCACCATCAGCCAACTCAACTCGGTCACCCCGCCTTTTCCCTTGAAGCCCAGGGCCCCAAACCAGGCACAGTAACTTCACAGGGTCTCAGGAACGGTACAAAGCAGAGGGATGATGCCAAGTGACCTGGAGGCAGCACAGCCAACATGACCACTGCATTCCTCACAACACTGTGAAAAGTGCTGTCGCAGCAACGGCATTGCTGACTCACCTTTAGCCTGTGACATAGCACAGCTCCAGATCTTTCTTCACAAGCATCCTGCGCTAATCCAAGTGATTGTTCCTACATTTATGTTCAATGAATCACATCCAAACTTTTTTTAAGATTACGTGATGTATTTCTAAGCCGATCCCAGCTTCACATCATCTGCAAGCTGAAATACACTCCCTTCTGCATCATCTCAAATCACTATGAAAATGGAAATACTGGACAGAACTGGTACCAGGACAGGGCTTTTCCAAGCCATGCTCAGGATGTTACTCTGCATAGTTCTCAAAATAAACCACCGATCAGTAAACTCCTATGATGATCTAGCCAAGTCTGCATCCAGCACCCACCAGTACTTCCACAGCAAGGCACTGAAGTCAAGATGTGTAACAGCCAGTGCACACAGGCACTCCAGCTTATCCCATTGCCTCACTGCATGGATGTGACACCTGATCATAGAATGGTTTGGGTTGGAAAGGATCTTAAAGTTCATTCAGTTCCAACCCCCCACCACAGGGAGAGACACCTTCCATTAGACCAGGTTGCTCCAAGCCCCATCCAACCTAGCCTTGAGCACTGCCAGAGATCAACCTTTTAGCTCTGCCCTGCATGCAGCCGATGAAGAAGGTCAGTATCAACAGGCTTAGTGTCACTGCTCTGGAGTGTGTGTTGGGTATCCCTTTTCAAGGAAGGAGATTCATTTATATATAATTCATATAAACCTGAACATGAGGTTCAACCATCCAATGCCCCTACATGCAGCGTCAGCACTGGGGACAGTGAAGGCAGAAAAGCTTGGTGCAAGCCTCATTTATGCCTCTGCCACTCTGCTCATCATTTGTTTCTACATGTGGTTTGGAAACTTAAAAGTAAAGCAACAAACAAAACACCACCACAAACACAACATTTAAAGAGGAAAAGTGGTGTGGCCAAGATACTTTTAAGGCATTGTGCACTGCATCTCTTTCTACTTTCATAGCAAAATGGAGTTCCGAAGGTGTATCATGGAGCACTGCAGTGAGGTCCTGGCAAGCCTTTCCATTCTGCAGCATAATACTGTAACAGATAGATTCACATCCTATGTTCAAATCTGGTCACACGAACATTCACTACAGGAAGCCTAAATGTCTAAATGCATACAGGATTAAGGCTGAATTTCTGGAAACTGAGACAGCTTGCTACATCCCAATAGACGCTTACTCCATCCTACAGTCTTAGGAGCTATTCACCTGGTTGATATTCACTCATTCATTTCATATCCAATAATGAATATTTATAAACAATTTAATAAGTGAAAACAAAACAGGAAGCCTCAGAGATTGCAAAGGCTAGACAGAAACTATGTATGTGCTATTTTAAGACTGGTAGTGAGCTCTGGCTTCCTGACAGGGCTGGTGCCTCCTAACTGCTTATTGCAAAGGCAAACATCTCCTTCTTTAAAGGAAAACAGTTTCCAATACTATTGCTTTACCCTGACACCTTCTCTTGTGTTGTCTTTTGGCCTAAGCCATGCCTTTAGTACCAACTGAAAGCAGTGAAAGAGCAAGATCAGCCAACTGATGCAGTTTCCAGCAGAGGAACAAAGCAAGAAATGAAATGGCCAGAAACTGACCACATCTGCACCACTTCATGATTCCTCCCACTTACGAATCACTCTCCTTCTCTGTCCAACAAGACTTTTGGATATGTGTGAGGCCCCAGATGCTGCCTCAGAGCCCCATCTCCAAGAACAGGAAGGTGGCCTTGCTCTGGAGCCCACAAACCCATTCTCCCATGCTTATCACGATAGTACGCAAGCCCGTTGCGGAAACATCTCCGAATCTGTTCAGTCTATTAACCTTGTTTTAGGAGCTCCTTTCAAGTTGTTGCCTGCTTGGAAATCACCGTGTTCTCTTGTCATCAGTGAGACTCTTTGCTGTTCTTCCCCCTTCGTTCTCTTTTTGTTTCAGCAAGTTAAGCTTATCTTTTGCTTTTGTTTTCCTACAGTAGTAAAACTCCATTAAGATGCTTGGCAAACAATTTAAGCTACTGTGACAATCATCTTAGAAAAGGGAATCTGCTTTCATAAACCCCTTCGACATGACTAAATATTCATTTCTGAGCTAGAAGCAGGCGAAGATTCCACCCTCCTCACTATCTAGCGCACGATTTTAAAGCTGCTTAAAAAGAAAAAGAGGAGCAGCAGCTGTTGCCTAAGAATGTGGGTTTTTTAGGATGTGCACTACATCCTCGACAGCACTTCACTGCAAAGGCTGCTTTGTTATTTCTCCCCCCTCCTTTTTCTTTTTGGAAGAGTGGTAAAAGCAATACAGGACGATACAAATCTGCGGGGTCTGCTCCACGCTTACCTCCCATCCCAGCCTTTCACAAATGCAGCTTAAAACAGTCACAAGAGGATTTTCTCTTGTGTGTTTTTAGACAGAAATAGTATGTTATTTTTTAATTTCCCCTTCAGGTTTTGAACCTTACTGGGTGACATTTTTTAAGCTTTTCTCTAACGCTCTAAGGACCAAGGGATCTATTTTCTACTAAAAGACAAGCAACTGGCACACAGCTACAAAACCTCCAGTCAGGCTTCTCATATAATCCCACATCTCGAGGAAGTAAGGCTCTTGAGGAAGCCGTACTGTAGGCTTCTGATTAAATATCACAAGAACTGGCACAACCAACACAACGGAGTCAAACCACAGTGGGTCATTAAACCCTGGAACAGCTGCCTTGCACGTCCCTCTGTCCTGTTCATCTACAGTCAGTCATTCTGCACTAACACAGGGACAAAGCACTGTGTAGCATCATAAACACCACACCAGGGACTTCACAGGAGAGCATGCAAGAGTTTTGTCACCAAAGGCGGCCCAAACATGTCTCCATGACTGAGAAAGAGGCAGCAGCAGCAACATGGGGTAAATAAAACTGAACAAAGAGTTAGCAGAAAACCAGCTGGACACAGGGGACTGCAGGGAGAATAGAAATGCATCAAACCCCTACTGGTAGCTTCTAGTGGAGAAGATGGAAAGCTTCACTTACTGCTGCGCACAACTGGTTGCTTGCACACCAAGCCTTCCCTCAAACTGACAGAGAGCAGCTGCAGGAACACCCATCAGAGGGACAAAAGGGGAGAAACAAAAGCAACGGCAATGGCTTTCACTAAGTCAGAGACTTAAGGCAGCAAAAAAAGATGTAGGTGAGTAGTGAGAGTGGAGAGGAAGATTCCTCAAATCTGGGAGTCCCACACAGCCTAACTTAGGTCATGTATGAATTAATATGGGAAAACAAACAAACAAAAGCAAACCACAAAACAAATAAACTCACCACACCAGGCTAACCCTACAATAAAGTGACTAACAAACAAAATACACCATTAAAAATTATCACTTCGTTATACAACTGCCAAGAGTTCCTTGTTACGGGGAAAAAACACCACCCAAAACTGTCCATATTGAAATACTAAAATGTCAAGGAAAAAAAAAAACAAACAAAAAGAAAACAAACCAGGAAGAACATCCATTTTTTCTCCTAGAAAAATACTACTAACTTGGCCACTTGTTTTTATGCAATCATTTTTCCCCTTATGAGTTATTTCATTAGTGAATAAAATGTGTTATTAACAGAAATCAAAGCTCGCAGGCCCAGCCCATGATAAGAAATCCACCCAACTTGGTTTTTGCATGGCCACAGAGACACTCAGCTGCCCTCCCAAGGAGCTATTACTCTACTTTAAAAGGTAAATAGGTAAGGATGCCAGAGGGGATCAGGAACAGAGGAGCACATCATGAAGTTACAGAAATTCTTGGTTTAGATGACCCAAAAGGGAGAAGGCAGAGACTTGAAGGACTCATTGAAAACATCTGATTACAGTGTAGGTTAAATTCCACTCCAACTAAACTGACAGAGCTGTTTCGCAAGATTCCAGTAGCTGTCACTGGACACTCAAAACCTCAGTACCTTTAAGTTTCTACATGTTTATGAAGCCGCTCTTTCTCCCTGGAGTGAATATTATCCCGTCTTAAAAGCTGGATGTGAAATCAAACGGCACGTTGTTTGGCGAGGCTTTGGTCTTTCTTTTGAGAGCTCTATTTCTGCAAAAGCCATTTTGAAAAACAAATATACCAGGGCATCTAAATATAACTGACCCTCCTCGGACACAAAGGTCTCCTCACATCTGTCATCTCTCCCTCAGATCTTTTTAAATTGCACCTACTGGGTAATAAACTGTGCTCTCCCACTGTACAAAGGCACCGCTGATTCCTTCCCCCAGTGTGGGAGAGGATCAGCCATAAGCTGTACAAAGACTGCCGAGTGTATGCTATGTAATTCCTCCAACAAACACTTGGCTTAGTCAGACTCAGAATTAGAATTAGGTTTAAATTCCCTTCAAAAAGCCCCCTCAGAGTCATGGTTTTCTGGGCTAGTTCTAGCCAGCATCTAACTAACAACCACAGGCACAAACCCACTAAGCTGCTGGCTCAGGGAGAAACTAGCAACTGGAAGTGGCCCTGCATCCTGAGCTGCCCACGGCACAGGATGTGCAAAGCCTTTGGTCCAAGGGGCCAGTGCACCAGGCCCAGCTGGATCTTCACCTTCCAAGATGACCTGAGCTCCCCAGCAAATAGCTTTCCCTTTAGTTTAAGCCATACCAAAGAACCAAACAATGAACCAAAAAACATATGCTTTCTGCTGACAAAGATCTTTCAAAATAGCAAGGCAGTGAGGAAAACCCAGGAGGCATCAGCACTCACTGCTGGCTCTAGGAAGCTGTTTATGATGCACCAGACTACCAAATTTCAATACAAAACTGGGACAAAACTGTTAAGTAGTGTGAAATATCCTATTCTTGCTCTGTATCATTAGACCTTCCATAGCCCAATTCCCACACTGACATGGATTTGAGCCAACAGCTTCAAGGCCTTTTCCAGAGATGAGGCAGTTAAGCTTTCTTATTTGCGGAGCCATTTTATCAATCAGTTTGTGATATTATATCATATATTGCTGAATATTATTAATGCAATAGTTCAAAACTGCTTCTGTGATACTCTCATCCATTGTGCAAGAGTGCTAAAGGCATTCAAAAGCAGTTTCAGTGAACTGCTCTTAATGATTACTAGCACTTTGTGCCAAACAAGTTTTCCTACAACCATTGACCTAAAAATTCTTCAGATTTGTTAATCTAATTAAAAATAAAGAACAGTTTTTCATTATTATTTATTCAGACAAAAATACTTTATTACCTGAATCAAAGCTGTTGCACCTTTACATATACCCAATAGTTCCTGACTAAGATCCCTTTAATAAACTTAAGACCAAGCAATGTTACCAGAGGTCCAGAAAAGGAGCTGAGAACAGCAATCCAATGGTTCCCACTTCCATGAGTGCATCTTGCAGATTATCCTGTGAGGAACTGCAAAGGTGTCTCAGCATCCAGCTGACTACTTGGATATTCTTGATTCTTTATGGGTGAGCTAAAGTGGTAGGATATGATGAATGTTCTGCATTACTTTTGTGGAGGGTAGAAGAGAAAATAAAGGACAAAATCCCCACTCTTTTACCATGGCAGCTGCTTCAGCTGTTATTACTGGAATTCTGGCTTTGGCTGAAGGCAAGGTTTAACTTGGGATTAGGAAATAGTTAGCTTTAGAAGAAATCGCTTAGTTAAGCTTCAAAAGACAATGTTTCAAAACTTGCCAGCTCTGATGTCTCTTGCAGCTTGACCAAATCTACTGAACTAGACAATTGTTTTTGGAAGGGATTTTATTGTCCATCATTTACCACCCCCACTTTGGCAAAACAATTCAGAATTACTCTAAATTTCAGCCAAGATAAATAGATGATCTTGAGAATAAAAAGTTTTCTTCAAGTCTTTCTGATCTAACAGAAGACACAGGCATTTATTAATACCTTCTTGCAGTTACTGATAAGTCTGAGCCACTGATTTCCATTCTAGGGTATGCAGAAAAAGTAGTATGCTTATTCATGTGTTTTATTGTTTCCTGCAGTGTTAGTAGCAGAAAAATTGCCAGACTTGCTTGTTCATGGACATACACACTCACTTGAGGAGAAGCATCTACGTTCATCACCATTAGCAGGAATAAGCAATAGTAAGATAACAGGTTTCAATCCTGAAAGTCCAAGACCGGAGTGAAAAACATTAGAGGACTCTACCCTGTTGTCAAAGAAGAATAATTATGATTGCCAACAAAGACAAGCAGGTCTGCCACACACACTCTCTCTCATCAGGTATCTCAGGGCTTTATAAAAGAACGAAGTAAAACAAAATCCCACACAAACGAAAACCTGCTCTGTTACTTTTCCCTCAAAAGTCTTTTTGTTCACTCCAAGTTAACAGCTCAGTACTAGCCAGAGGTGGTCGCTTGAGGACAGAGTGACATTTAAACACACCTACATACTGGAACGTAGAGCAGTAACATTTATTAATTATTCCTTTTGCATCAGCTAAGCATATAAAACAATACAAAAAGATTTTTCTCCTTTACTACTTTCTTTTATTCTCTTCTTACTGCTTATACTTCACAGAAAAAAAGGGATTAAGGCAACAAAATTAATGGCTACAATGGCATTTGACTCTGTAGACATTTTTTCCAGCATATCAGAGATGCCAAATCATGAATTAAGCAATATAGTTTAAATTATCATATATGGTGCACTCTAACTTCCATGCTCTTAAAAAGAAGTGCTTGGAGTATATTAGAGCATTTCAATCTTACATGTTTTGCATAAGCACTTCCCTGCTCTTCCAGGCTTATGTAGAAGGAAGGCAGGCCTTAGAAAGGTGATACGTAGCATAAACTGATGAGGTCTAAAATGGTCCTTTTGTACTAAAGTCACTCTCATTCTCCCTCCAAGAATTAAAAAGAATAAATGCAGTTCATGCAATCATGCATTAACTTAACTCACATTTAAATAAGCAATTATTATATTCACCTGGAGACATACAGGTTTAAACCTCCCTTCTGGCAGATCTGTATCTCCTACTCGCTGAGCACCCTTACACCACTGAGCTACAGAATATTCAAGGGGCAGAACATCACATTGAAGCTACTAATTCTGCCTAACAAGTTAACCTGCTAAAGCATGTGCTGGAGCTCTAGCATCATCCTGTTTCCCCACTACCAATAAACGATAGTAAGCATTAGCATATGGAGTTATTCTTGTTTGCTGAGGTGTTCTCAATTAACATAGAGAAAATATCTGTATAAAATATTTAAATATTCATTGGATCAGATAAAGGCTCAATTGCCTGGTACAGAATCTGCCAGGGGCAGAAAAAGGGGAAGAGGAAAGAACTCAAGCTCCAGGTTCTGCTACAATGAGTATTTAAATTAAGTAAAGTAGAATACCTTCAGCAGAAAGTAACTAACAAAAGATTTAACCGGAATGCTACATTTGGTAGGCTTGAAATACTTCACGTCCCTGGAACAGTACTGTAGCAACCTCAGTTTTCTATGGCTGTGTTAACTTAAGCCACCTTCATCCAGATGAGTTGATGACTTCATCCCAATAAGTAAATAAAACCCACACCTCTCAAAATACAACACACTTCTTGCCCCTCGGACAAGAGACCTGGAAATCACATATAACCTAGATGAAAGTTGTACCAAATCATCACGGCCAGTGAAATCTGTTGATGCTCTAATGCTATTCTATACAGCCTTTCTACAATCTGACCAGAGACAAAATGTGTAACGGTGTTGCAATGACAACACAGAAGGACCAAGAGATGAGAGAAAGGGTGAGTTTTAGTGCCCAAACTGATTTGCAGCGCTTGCTTGAATAAGAAATGAGACACCCTTCAAAGCTCCCGATTTTGACAACAGGTACAAAAAGAGAGCAAGGACAAAGAAATTAATAAAGATGAGCAGGCAAACAGTACAGTATTTTGAAAAACAGCATAATTATTTGACTTGCCAAGCCATACAGGGGAAGAAGGCAACTTCCCTGGGGCCAAGGAGGAGAGGAAACACTGTTCGAAGGCCAAATTGTATTTTGCATTTGTTTTTCATTTCTGTCATTGCTTGTGGTGCTGCTGTTCACTACTCCATGAACTCCCAGGCAGCTACAAGGCTTCTGAATGATGAAGCAAAACAGATCCAGCAGTCAGTGCTTGTGGGTACGAGGAACTGCATTAATGTACAGGCTCTAGTATCTTCCCATCACCAAAGCCAGATTCAGAAGACACTCCACATCCCTGCAGAACTCCAGGTGCTGGAGTGTACAGCTCTTGTACTCGAATGATTGGAACAGCAATTACTGCTCTGGTTGCTCACAGCCTTCCAAACTTACGCAGTAGAAGACTTCCTTCTAACAGAAGTCACCGGCACTGCAGACATGAGGATGTATTTTCTCTTGCTCCGAGACCTCAATGCAGGTACATATTTGGAGGAAAACCAAAGATATGCAAAATCTGGCAGGAGGAAATTTAGTATCTCTTTCAGTCTCCAAAGAACTTGTTACTCCATCAAGAGAATGCATCCATTAATGTTGTGTGAACAGTCACTGGTGCCCCAAGGAAGACTTTGAAAAAACATCCTATTTAAAAACAAGCTTGTTAACGTGTCATCTACAATATGCCTCTCTTACTCCTGGGAAATCCTGCATGAAAACAGGGTTGCTACTGCTCTGACATTCCTGTGTTCCTAATGCTTACCCTCACTGGAAGAGGCATGATACCTACCCAGCCATCCCTGCATACTCAGGCTCCCACCAAAACATATTAAAGGCAGTTTTAGGTGCAATCCCACTGCAGTTTCAGCTCCTGTTCCCGAAATCCCCATTTTAGTAGCAGGGAAGCTCACATGCCAAAGGAAACAGATGCTATAAAAGCCAATAAAAAAACAAATAAACATAAATAAATAACATTTTGTCACCAGTAGTGAAGGTTTGTGATTATGCGAGTATTAAACAGGAGCAAATACATTTCCAATCAGGAAAAAAGCACAATGCAAAACACATCCAGTGAAATTAAATGGAAAAGGCAGATTAAATGCCAGCTCAAACAGGAAGGTAACACACTCATTTCAAGCCAGTATTTCCCAGGTACACGATTTCTTTACTACTGTGTGCTGCCACGCCTACCTAAAGCCGTTCTCTGGAGGGGGGACGGTGACTATCTACCTAAGGTTGATGGGCCAGCCCTTCAGGAAGCTGCCACGCTTCTTTCACTGCATTCCCATCTCATTTTCACCGTTACACATCCCTGCATTTTCAAAACCATACATTCACAACAAAAAGAATCACAGAAGGGCTTATTCTTTAAAGATTTCATGTAAAACAGACTGATCTGCAACGTCAGTGCAGCTGCTTCATATGCAGCATTGCATTCTAAAAATCCTTATGACACTTCTCTTTTGACATGAACCAGCAGACTAACAGATGTCTCATTCACACCATGTTTGAGTTTCAGTTTTGCTAATGAAATTAATTTAGGGCCAAATTGCATCTTGAGTCGCACACAGAACTCTTGTTGACTTGCATGTCAGCCAAGTACGTGCATGGGAAAATGGAAATCTGACCTTAATTTTAATTTGATCTTTGTAACAGATTGCTAATTTAAAGAGACAGATTGTGATGTTCCTTCCTTGTGTTACATTCCACCTTATATCACAAATAATCCCACTGAACACAGCCAGACTTTCAGCGTACCAGATATTCCTAGAAGGGTCAAGACCTCGTAACCTGCCTATTACTAGTGCAGATGCCTCTGAATCTTAAGAGGTACCAGCAGGAAGCTTTCAGCGCTCTTTTTCTCCATGGAAAGAAACGTGCAGTCCTGGGAAGATCTCCTGTGCTGTTGCTGGGTTTTGTCATACAGTGCTCAGTACAGGGAATAGCTCTCAGAAAGGGAGATGAAGAAGCAGCAGGGATGTCTGCTCCACCCCACAGGTAGCTCACAGTCTTCTGCTGGCAGATGCAAGGTCGCCTGGGCTGGGGTCTGTGCAGCCACACTGGGCAAACTGGATTTACCCACTTCGGCCAATAATCCATCCTGTCAGCCACAAGATCACAGGTACCTGTTAGAGCTCAGAGGGTAGCCGCATCTGTGGGAAGCGGAGCATGAATTCCCACCTGCCTTCAAACACACTCTCATCTCAGTCCCTGACTGAAGTCATTTTGAGAAACAGAACAGTTCCATGAGCAGCAATCTACTGTACTGAGGTTGGGGCTTTTTTCGTCTCCCAATTTTCTCAAAGGCATGCCTGAACCATACCTGAGCAGATCTTCTAGTGAGTAAATTAAACACAAAAAGAGTTAAAATCACATTGTACATTTGTATAACAACTAGTCTAACATTCCCTTCACCCTTCCAGGGAGGAGAGTAAAATTCTGTGCAAGCGAAACCGTGTTAAAAACACCCAAAACCAAATAAACAACAACCCACTGCTGGCAGATTATTCAACAGTTCCCACAAGCGTGACTTCAGATCCCCAATCCCACTTGGTTTTGCAGTGCTGCAGGAACACATCCATATCTCTAGCAGTCATGGATCTTTATTTGGAAAAATAGGTCTAACCACAGTAAGTAATTAAAACCTATAGTAGGTAATTAAAGCACAAGGTAAGTAGTTAAAGTACAAGGTAAATGAACTCCATGCATTCAGCATCCTAAGTCTAACTTTTTTTCAGGTGTATCAGTGGGGTTTTTTGGTTAAGCCTGGCAAACATGATATTCCCATGCTTTCACAGTAGGTCTACTCTTCCCATCTAGCTAACGGCCAGTGTTTACTCGGAGAAGAGAAACTCATGCCCTTTTCTGGCAAACTATATAAAAACCTGTACCAAAAACCTAATACGATATTGGCAACATTCAGAGAGTGAGTCTTGATTCACTTACTCATCAGCTTAGGCTGATTCACTTGCATTTCTCTGGCCACCTTCAGTTATCTGCAAAGATCACTGAGCCACATTACTGCTCCTTTTCCACAGTATTCTGAGGTTGCATTCAACTGTGACATTATGACATATAGCCAAGAGCCAATGGCACCTTGAATTTGTGATTGTGATCAGTTTCACCAGCAGATCTGTTTCTGCTATGATTACACAGTTAAAGATGCAGAACATACTGTATGGCATTTGCCTTCCAGTTACTTTATGATAGACTATTTTCCTAAGCATACGGTTTTTACCATTTTAGAAAATTATTCTTGATGGTACATCTCAAGATGAGAATCTATGCTTTGGTCACCTATAAACTGCTCTGCTGTAGTATGCAATGTAAGAGTATCAAGCCAGAGGAAGAAAAACACACAAGAATCCAAGGAGCAAAAAGTCTGAACAGTCTGGTACAAAAACTGCTATAGACTCCCACATGAGCCCGGTTTCCGTTGCAACCCTTCTTCCCCAATCTGCCTTTCACATACTATAACCTTCACTTGGGCTTCATGTCCTATTTCCCATAACTTTTTACTTGTTGCATTCATATTTAAAATCAGTTTCAAATAGTGCCAACATATATTAATGACCCCTTAATAATTTAGGAGGCATTCAGAGCACAAGGTGTACCATTCAGGTACTCCAGAACTATCTGACAGAAGGTCAAGACTTTGGATGGTCTAAAGAGATAGTGTCTCAACATCTTCCTTGCCCTGTATTAGTTCATTAGTGACTCAAGATTTGTCTTTGCTTTTGTACTTTCAAGTAATATGAAATAGCTTTTATATAGTTTTGAACAAAAGGAGCTGAGAGCATTTCTATTTTCTCATCTGCACATGAGTTGCATCTGGTGAAACAGCATCCAATTTCAAGTTGTTAGCTGCTACTTTGTAATTTCTTGGACTTCACACAACACCTCATGCATTATACACACACCACAGAAAGGCAAAATACAGACTCTTGAAAAAACACACAGTTATACGTGTATGCCTAGATAAAGTAGAATCCTTTAAGTGTTCATGCTGAAGCCTGAGCTCTGTTCAGACACGTGATTTTCTTTAGGAACTCCAAGAGAGGCAACATAGGTATTTCAGACTTTACTTCTGACAGTTTTAGGGACGCTACAACCAAAATAAATAGAGGGAAAATAATCACAAGTGCTCTGCCTCAAACACAACTCCTCACACGAGCTGCACCAAACCCCCATTCAAGCCCATCCCACCATTAACGTGAGATTTAGCACATTTCAGGCTAAAAGCTCTTAGCTGGGTGGAAGAAATCTATGATCATAAAACAAATAGCTCTAACCTTAAGCATAACCCCAGCTAAAGCAGAAACAGCTCACCATTACATGAGCACAGACACGCGAGACGTGCAACACGAAAGATTTTGCCATGTAATGATCAATGAATTACTTCACTCATCTATTTTTAAACATGCGCTGCACAGAACTGCAACTGCCTCAGCCCAATAATTGCTGTTCATTACTGCTGATTTCTAACATGCAAGTTTCATCTTCATCATCAGCAAGAGAGCAGAGTTTACTGGAAGATGGCTTACTCTCAATATACACCCACAGTACTCCTTCAGAGGGGTTTATGGGGGAGGAAACAAGTAGTTGTGGTTGCAGTAAGCTGGTAATTCCTCAGTGAAAAAAGCCAAGTACTGTGCTACAGGATCAACTCAAAAATCACAAGTACCACTTTATGGCCATACTGAGATTTAACAGGTTAATCTGTATTTCATAAACATTTGAGGCTAAGCTTTGGCTCTTGATAGTTTGGTTCTAGACATTTTTCCATATCCATAAAACCCAAGAGTTTCTGTAAGAGGCAGTGGGATTGTTTGCCACACTGCTTCCCCAACCCAACAGCAGGGAACATGTCCCCATTTTACTATGTACCCATAATGTATGATCAAGCTCTAAAAGCCAGAATAGATGTTGTTGCATTATAAACTCTAAGCTATAACATACCAGATTTGTCTGTGAAGTTCCCCATGTATCCTGTAAAGCGCTCCAAAATGTGCCCAATAAAAGTTGAATTTTCATTTACAGTTTAATTTTGTCAACAAACCACAATTTACTATATGTATTTGTCAAACACTACACTGCTCCCTTTCAAATATTATGGGAACTGAAGTACAAGTTTCTAATTAACTTTGTCATATGAATAAGAGTTGTTCCAAAACTTCTCTCTTCAAAGTACTGAGATTTGGAGTAATAAATATTCCTTCAGAAGTAGGCCAGTCTGAATTTAATATGCACCAAATAAATATTCCCTCAATTAGATGTGTGCAAGTAAAAAGCTTTATGTTACGGTTATAGCAATTTCAGATAAAGAGCTTGTGTGATGGAGTGAATCCAGCTCCAAAATGATTGCAGTGGCGCAATGTATTTTTAGCACAGGATAGCAATCATGGCACAAGTAATTGTGAGAATTTGGGGGATTTTGAGATCACACACTGTTTTCAGCAACACTACCATGCTTAGTACACTTTACAATTACTCCTAAAATCATTAATAAGGCAAATTCAGGATCCTTCTAATGAATCAGGTAACCTCTTGTTTGGCAGAATTACACCTTTTTCTCTTTGTGCAGGAATTGTCATGTAAGTTGTAACATTAGCCACAAGGAAAATAAATCACCCATTACTGTGACAAAACTTTTACAGTATCACTACTTTGATATTCCAAACAACATTTCTACTCATCAGTTTGACTGAAATTTAAGTCTGCCTTCATGCCTAATGAGCAGTAGTGTTGTTACTACTGCAGAGGAGCCTTACAACTGACTCCTTTGATTAAAGGGTGCATGTTCAAAGAATACTTACAAAAGAGCCGAGAAAAAGCATACAAGCCTAAATTGAATCTAGGACTTTTCACGTATCAATCACTGTAACACCTTAGAGCTAAACACCGACTATAGCATGTAGGATGCCATCAGTACTAATTTCACTTCCGGCAAACATTACCAACTACCTTTCATCTGGAATGTTGTGGCTCTATAAATAAGAAAGCACTTGTTCAAGGGGTCACATAGTCCCTGTTGTACCTGTACCACAGTTCAGCAAAACTGCAATTACTGCAGGGATCAGGTAACTGCAACTGCAGGCATCAATACACAGCATGGCTACTCTGGGCAGGCTGTGCTATAAGCCACTGAATTATGCAATGGTTCCACTAAGTCTTGTCAACAGATCCATAGGCATTGCCAAAAATCAGATCTTAACTGGAAATAGTATCTACACCAGGACAAACACAATGGCAGAAACCCCCAAAGGTCAGTAATGAATTCTTCTAGAAGAGGGAACTATTCTAAAGAACAGTGACTACTTCAAGCTATAAAAGTCAACACTCAGCCTGCTGAGTTCAGCAAAGATACACTCATTTTTATATGAAAAGAGATCAAGCAGTCCTCATCCAACCCAACCTTTGACAGACAGTTGCTGCAGGGAAAAACTGGGCAGCTATTTCCACCTTAACTACTGTGGGAGACATAGAACATCTGGACAGGCTTAACCGATCAAAGAGGCAGGAGAAAACACACTGTACCTGTATTTTCCTTTATTTTTCTTCAAGATCTGTTACGCTGACCAAGACCACCACCTCCCTACAAGAGCTAGCAGCAATTCTGCATGTTGAAAATACAGCATTGAGACAATGCAGCCTCTTCAATCAGTTATTTGAAAGCATCTGCTGCTGACTTATTTTGGTTCTGCTTTCAAAGCGATCACATGAGAACTAAAAGATAATTACTGCTCTATATGCTGGAGTATGACATCAAACAAGTACTGATACGCTGTGTTCCCCTAAAAGGAGTTTATGGACAATCACAGTTCTGTAAGGTAACAGAAGAGGGAACCAACTGAAAAGCTGAACATACCTACAATGTCTACTGTAATAATTTAAAGAATAACATCATTTAGTACTTTCAGTCCCTTATTACAACCAGAGCAGGTATATAACTTACCCAGGAACTGCAGACCCCTGCATTTTTCTCCTAAATGTTAGAGGATGTCATAATGTTAGACAGTGGGACTGCTGTCAAAGTCACCCTGAGTTTACAGATGTATCACTGTTAGCATACATGCTTAAAGCACACAATTACTATGGCCCTTTTACTTCTACAATACTGAATTTATTCCTCCTGCGGTGCCTTCTGGAATTCACAGTTAATGCTGCTTCTTCAAACATCAAGCAGCTTCCTGACACAGCACCGAGTGCGGGGTTGAAGCGTGTCAGTGGAACAGCTGAAGTGAAAATGACAAGTGGCTTCAGCATTACTTTGGACCAGGGCTTCTGGGTAGAGGCACAAGATGAATTTCTGGCAATGCTTTTCTGTCCCTTCACAGCCCTTTGTTCCAGGGGATCATTGCCTGTTATTAGCCCAATTCAAGAAATTCAGCTTTGTCTCATTTACTCTCCAACGACTTAAAATTCATCTTAGAAATGGAGTACAGTCTGCTGTGATTCAGAGCTGCAAGTCTACATCTATGACAGTAAGAACGATATGACACAAATTTCAATCTCAGGCCTGCTTCATAGCTTCACTTTTCGTAAATTATTTACCATCTGTTCACAGTACTGTCTATTTAGACAAAGATGATTCAGCCATCCATGCCAGGAGTTACAAGTGGGGAAGTTGTACCAAGAAGTCAGACCGATTTCCACTTCAAGTATTATTACTTTGTGGGTGCTGCCAGCAAATAGAGATGCGAGGCATTTTCCAAACACTTCCCTGAACCTTGATTCAGGGAGCAGTCAGCAATTTGTACATCTGTCAGCTCGGTTCACTGAGCGGCACAATACACGTAGGTCTTCAAGAGGGACTTACAAAGCAGACGGGATAGGGACCTGCGCAGATCAATGCGGGGAGGTCACAAATTAACATAGAGAAAGCCACAGAGAAGGAGGCACAAAGATGGATCATGAAGCATCTGACAAGTAAGTAGCAGAGCAGAAGTGACAGAACCTTGGAAAGTCTAGCAAGGGGAGCTAAATGGAGAGGGTCACAGTTACATACAGCTTTCAAGACTAACAAAAACATCCATCAGATAAAATAACTGATGTGAAGTTTACAAGGAATTTCCAAGAAAGGAATTTCATGAATAAGTAGGGTAGTAGAAGTGTTTTGGCTGGACCAACACAAGTAACGACTATGCCTGAGAAGACAGATTTACTTCAGAACAGGTTAGCAGAGTAATGCCTGAACAAGAAAACACCCTGGCGAGATGGCAGCAATTCAGGATAACCTGCCTGGTGTGGCAAAGGAGATACTGAGGTTTCTCTAACAGTCTGTTTGCTCTGAGAAGACATTTGTGAGGCATTTTAGAGAGACAAGCCAGTACACAACAACGAGAGAGGAAGCTTAGCAGAGGACAGAGACACGTTTAGATATCATCTGCTCAGAGGTATGAAAGCCTCAGCTATCCTCAATTCTCAATGAATTGTAGAAGTTACCTGAAGATCATGGGGAAGAGCAGAAAGGCCAAGAATAAAGCCTTAAGGAACAACCTCTTGCCTCCAAAAACCATTGGGGAAAGTAACAACTGAAAAGAGCACTGTCTCACAGAAGAAGGAAAGTGTCAAGGACCAAACACTTGGCCATTCAAAACCAAGCCTTTTATGACTTTTATTACAAATCATTTGACCAGCAACATTAGATGCCCATTACTGTCAACAGCAAGAGAACATACGACTACAGCTGTCCTTTCTGCTCTCAAAAGCATCCCCACTCCAAATACAGCTTCAACAGCTGACCTCTAACCACCCAAAAACACACTTCCTTCTGCAGGCTCCATGCAGCTTTATAATGTGGTGTTTCCTTTCCCTTTGCGAGTTCTAGTATGTTATTACTAATCCCATGTCAAGAGCACAACAGCAGCAGCTCAGAGGCTGATAAAAGGAGGTGACACATATCCCCTCAAACACAGCATCATTTTCTCTGGGATTTGAGCTTATTTATTAGGCATCCTTATGCTGCTTGGGAGATGGCTACATGTGCTGTGTGCTGCAGACCTGACTTCAGTGTTCAAGTGTGTTTATCAATTCCTGCAAGTTCTAACATTTAAATAAACATGGTTTAGAAGTGTTCTTCTACCTACTAATTATTGAGCAGACAATATAAAACAATTCTAAGGCACATTATCGTGTCCACGTAGCATGGAAGTTGTCAGCACTACTCCAGGTTTTCTGCACACAAAGAACCATGCTAATGCAAGGAATCATTCTAATTCCAGAGACTTAAAATAGCCTCTTACAGGTCTTGTGAATTCCCACTGCCAAACAGAAAAGCACACACACACACTCCCTCTCTCAAAATACCAACACAAAAGTGCATTGGAAGCCTACATGCACAAAAGAGTTGACTGCAAAGTTGCAATTCCTTAGAAAAATGAGACATGATTAACTGCTGCTTACTCTACACTCCTTGGGGACGCTAAAAAAAAGCCCATGAGGTAGACAGATAGATAGACACACAGACAGATACAAGGAATTCTATGTTGGCAGAGAGCAAGAAGCTCCCTATCAGCAAGAAATTAAGCTTACAGCCCCATTTTAACAGTCCTGCCAGAAATAAAGCACAGTGAATATTCTTTCCTCATAACAGCAAAGAAAGAAAGAAGAAGCTGAAAGAAACACCGAAAATACACATACTTAAAGTTTTGGAGCAACCTGCCAGGTGCAAGAAACAAGCCCCCATGTAAACAGAGAAGGCCAGTAAAAGCATACATATTTTGAGAGCACTTCCTGAAGAGGGAAAAATAAAGCTGAAGTATTAAGCGAAGTTATGCCTCGAGTTAGTGGCCCATTGCCACCCAGATCCCATCAACTAAGCAGCAGAAAGGAAAGCTGGCTTGATATAAGGTGCTGTTCTCATTTATGAAATGCTGATATCTGTACCAAAGTTAATAAAAATGAGCTATGGATGATGAGATCCAATTTTGCTTATGTGATACCCAAGCTGTGCCAGATTCATTCTAATATACAGATGAAGATATTTCCGGTCTCCATCAGCACACAGTACAGAGACTGCACGTCTAATGGGGGCAGACAACACATGAAACTATGTAGTTTGTCATTCACACCCCATCCAAGATGCTCTGAGATAACTCCCCAGGCTGCTTCAGAAGGACACAGGTATCCTTCCCATAGGTTGTCAGATTTGCTGACCATGAGGCATCGTCTCAAACACCCTACAACATTTTGAAAGGTACTATATACATATCAATGCTTATGCACCAGATTCATGCCCAACACTATGATTAAACAGTGTACACATGGTTTAAGACTGGCTTTCCAGAGCAGATTACAATACATTTGAGAGCAGCTCCTCTCCTTTTTCCTTCCAGCCAAAAGAAGTTGGGACACAAATGCCCCATCTGGTAACAGCACCTAAGAAAGCCCAGGTGATGAGAAGGTTTCCAGGGTTACAACACAGACTCCCAGCTGAGTCTGCACCTGCCACATCTCTTTGGATGCTGAAGCCAGTGTTAACTACAGCATTGCTCTACAGGAAGTTGCTCAACTGAACTGGCTTAATCAGTGTTCAGCAGGGACGTGGGATGTTATCCTACTTTCAGTGTAGGGAGCTGCTTCTGGGTAGGTACATTGTTTGGTCTAGTTTTCTTTTATGCTAGAATTATCTTTAAAAGATGAGAAATACCCTAGAGGACTAGGCAGGAATATTTACCATTGCATTAGAGCAACTCATTGGAACCTGCTCCCAGAGCTCAGAGCTCTGCTGTGCAAGGTGCAAGGGGAGCAACACACCCTACTTCCCTTCCAGGAATTCACTGGTTCCTGGGCAAGACAGGTCATAACCCACGAGGCAAACAGGACAAGCTGGAGACTAAACATGCAGAAGGGTGAAGAGGTATTGGGAGGAGGAGGAAACAATAAGGCAAACGCATCTAACAGAAGAATAAAATAAATACCAAGAAGAACTCATAGTAGTGAGCACTCAAATCTATTTCTGATCTTATTCAAAGCATGACAAATATTCTCAAGGGAAATAACAGTTCCTGGCACCACACCCACACGTCATTATGCTAAAGCTTTAACATTATCTGGCTGCTCAAAGTCATTCCAGTTTTAAAGAAACATAACTGGAAAATCCAAAACACCAGGTTAATGGCTGGACTCAATAATCTTAAAGGTCTTTTCGAACCTAAACAATTCTATGATTTCATGTCTCATAGTTGCATCATTCTAACTCCTAATGTCTTTCCCCACACAAATACCACTCTAAACAGGCTAGAAAGAACATTAAATGAAACAGACCATGTAAACTGTGAGTAGATACCAGACTCTTGCGTTTTGTAGCACTGTTTTAAACTACAATATTGACCACAGCAATAAAGCTTTTCAAGGCCAAGGAACCATCTACAGGCAGTGGCACCCTTCGACTGCAAGCCAGGCAGGTTTCAAAAGCTCAGTCCACAATACTCCAAGCTTTAATTTGTTTGCAATAGCCAGGCAGCAATCACTTGTACTACAAACTGACCCACCAGCCCAGCCTATTTCACAGATCACAGGACACCAGGACTTTCCACTGTCACGTCTCTCATCAGCCTGCAAAAGCACAGCACTTTCAAAAGCAGCGACTTGAAGACAGCAAGACCCAAGTCTGTGCAGAGCATCTGAATTCTCCCATGTATCAAATACCCCTTGCCATAGAAAAATCAAGCCCCCCCCCAACCCAACCCTTAACCAGCGCCTCTCTTAAGTACTCAATAATGTGTTATGCCCTCTTTGCATGGGAACTGGAGAGGAAAAAGGTAAAGAAGGTAGGCAAGAAAGCACCCATGGGAAGCCTATTTGACCTGCCAAGGACACCCACTGCTTCCCAGGATGAGGCCAATGAGCCCTACAATGGAGCAGGGCTTCCTCACTTGATCTCCACCAGTCACTCCACTAAATACAGCAGTCTACTTTATAGAACCAAGTTAAACAGTACTTGCTATTGTATTTCAGCTAAATGCATGCATTTTCAATAAAAAGTATGTAAGAGGACAGCATGGGGAGGATTCAGAGCTGATATACTGGAAACCATGGCTCAAAAAAACCACTAAATTGTTGACATATATATGTATAGCACTGGCTTCAGCATTGTTCAGATGCACAGATGAAGCACACTGAGTGCTTGCCTCCAGTTCCATTTTTCTCTCCCATCTGAATGACTGAAGTTTCCAGTCTAAAGAAACAAAAATACTCTTGCATCCTAAAGAAGAGATGGAAAGGAGTTAATGCAGCAAAACAGTATGAATTAACTTGAATTTTATACCCTATAACTTGCATGTAAATAAAGCTAACTTCATTATGGCTCTTGTGTTAACATAGAGTCTCTGAATACTTCATCATGGATGAAAATGGAAACAACTTCAAAATCCCATGCACATGGTAATAAGGCTTCGCAACGTACTCAAAGAATACATATTCACAGATTGAAACTCCTTGTTGAGAAACTGAAGATAAAGCTGGAACAACTTCGAATTAAGCATCAAGTTTTAAGGAGGAAAGAAAACCATTCCTGTTTGGGTTGTTTTTTTTTTGTATTGGGCTGAGCTTTTTATTTTTTTAAAGGAAGAACTAAAAAAAAAACAGAATTGTTATTAATTCAGCTATTTACCAATCTAAATTGCTCTATCAACTCCCCCCCCCCCAATCACACTGAGATAGTCTGTTGAGATCCAGAAGCAGAATTACAGGATGATCAGTAATGACAGCAGTGTATATATATATATATACATCAGATGGGATGGAATTTCCTTGCATTCCCTCTATTACCAGACAGAGTTCCTTCTCAGATGGGTCAGTTTTGCTCCACAAAGACACAAAATAAAGCTTCCCATTTCACTTCACATTAAAAATAACAGTAACACCTGCAGAAAAGCATTCAAGACTAGATCCTGGAGCGTTTCCCACTCCTGCCACATGTCTTTTTGCAGCAATTAACTACAGTCAAACAATGCTCCTTTCAAAAATTCAAAATGCTAGGCAAGTTTTGTGGGGGTTTTCTCCACTAACACAGGCAGTCTGAGATAATCAGATGATATCTACTCCAAATGCAAGACACTGAATTTTTGTTTTTCCCCTACATTCTTACCACCCATGCACACGCTGCTTATTATATGAGCTTAAGAATTCGGGCGTAAGCCATCAGTAACCAGGGGAGCACAAAGATGTCTAGCTCCCTGTTGAATAACTACTCACACAGCTAAATGAGAAAGTCAGAATTTTTCACACACACTTCAATTCACTTAAAAATAACCATTTTACTTTGAGAAGGTTGCTCAAAGTTGCGATCAGATTCCCAGCTGGGCTCACATATTCCATGTGGAAGCCAGTACTACCAGAGATCCTGCTAAGTGGTACGTGCACCAGCTACATTACAGCTACAACATAACTGCCTGCATAAACTGCAATCCAAATTTCAAGTGCAGCATGACCACAGCCTCTAAGTAGCTGCAGGATTCTCAGCACATTTGCAGAACAGTCCCTGAATATTTCAAAAAGCATCTGCAGTAACACTGCAATGCTTCTGTATTTTTGGAACTAGCACGGTTTTTGATTCCATCTTAAGTTTCAACTCAAGAACTGAAAGAAAAAGACGTATTTTTTTAATAGTGAGAAATGTGTTGCTGCTGGCACTTATCTGGAATCTGCTCGATGCTGGCTTTAGCCAACGCCAACCGAGATTCCAGATGGGCTGCTGAGTGTTTCTGGTTTTTAAAAAACATGGCAGCCAATGCACCCATCTGGCTGCATATAGAAGTGATGCAGGAAACGAGATCAAGCTCTACCCCTGTAAATGAGGCTGATAAATCAGGCGATAAAATTGTGCGCAGCAGGGAAGAAATATAAATGTATATACAATGAGAAGAGCAAGCACAATTTATCTGCAACATCAGAGTAAGTGTTACCATTGAGTGACTGCCACCGTGTTCCTCACACACCACACAAAAAGAAACTTCAGCCTGCTGAATCCCTGTTCTTATGTGAGTGAGGTTTTACAGAGTTCGTACTGGTACAGTCCGCAGCAAAGATGAGCAGCTCAGATGTGCAAACTTCCGACACAAAGAGCTGAGCAGCAGACAGGTTCCCAAATTTATGCTCCAAGGACAATAAGAGGTTATTTTAAACAATCCTAAGTTAATATAATTTTACCTTTGTTTTCAGCCAGCTTACAGTTACTTGCAGCAACAAGCAATTGCAAAAATCGCATCACAGCAGAAAGCCCAGCAGGTCTAGTGCAGGGTACGTTATCTGAATGAACCCAGCTCACACAGCACAACAGATGAAACCAAAGACCTCAAACTGCTTCACTGGTATCCACAGTAGTAATTCTCAAGTGTGGCCACCACAAAAAAGAAGACCATTGAGCATATGCTGTCATTAATACAGCCTCTATGTACTCTATTGCCACATACTGGAAAACTCTCTCTGTTTCCTGAAGGTAAGGAAAGTGAGGTCTAAAGGAGACAGCAAGTCAACACCTATTAACAGTACGTTAACAGGGCCAACAGTGGAGTCAAGATGCTCACTAAAAAGGTGTCTTCCTGAAGATGACACTGTCCTGACTGAACAAGGTTTTATCCCAACAGTTTCACCAGGAAGTGCAGAGCAACAACAGAAGAACAACAACCAACCCAAAACCCAAACTCCTATGTCAGTAAACGTCACTGGTCTTTGACCTTCCTTTTGACAGTACTTGATAGTCTACAGGAGGTGAAGTTCAACCTGTCATTCAGTTTAACAGGAAGACGTCTATTGTCAGTTGGAAATTACCAGACGTTATTTTTCAAAGGACCGTGTGAAACAAACAACGAAGGTTTTGTTATTCTCATTTGTTTAAAATCAAGAGGCACAAGTCTAATTCTCCTCTCACTTAATGCTGATTTAGTTACTTCAGCTTCAGCAGAGTAACTTCTAATTTACAGTGACATAAGCAAGAGGCAAGAGAGAATGACAAAACTCTGGAGGAACACTGATTAAGCATACTGTCGGAAAGGTCTCTGCGGGTCCAAGTTCACCGTCAAGGCATATGACTACCAAAAGTGTCACATTCCTTCAGCTGCTGCACAGGACGATTGCTGAGTGACAGTTTAAATTACATGGAGTTTGCTTGCTCTTCTCCTTTCCTTGAACACCTCACTGCAACACTGGTAGGAAGGGAAAAAAGTTGTAACCACCAAGACATGATGGAAAACGCCCAGGCACATTAAATCAGTGGGAGTTCTGCCATCCCGTTTGCTAGAGCCAGGATTTCATGCTTTGTCTCATTCTATTAATGGCAAAGAAATAATGAGTACAGATTTACCCAAAAGGACATCTCAATCAAACTCCGAGATCACTGGCATCATCGAAACAGCCCACCACATGTTCCCAGAAGCCCATGTCCTCTGCATCAGAAAGAGCAGAGAACCACGGTGAGCAGCACACACTGAAGCAATTACACAGAAGTGTTCTGGCCATGCTTTTACCAAGAATCATATGGTTTTGTCTCACTGAAATGGCAGCCTTGCTCCGAGGCTGCATGTGCAGCAGTACAATGGAGATGCATGTCTATCAGTAAAGAGTGTCTTTTCTTTACAGCTTTTTAACAAAGCATCAAGAAACAAGTGAAATTCAGGATCTGTTAAAAGCAAAAAATTCATTTTTATATTATATTTTCTATCAAATAAACACATTATCACTAAAAGTAATACATTACTTTCCTGGAACCAATAAAATTAGAAGCCAAATACTTGAGTGAGAAGTAAGAGTGTGATCAATCCTAGCTGGAAATCTTGCTTTGTAATTGAATGCTTGATAATTCCAGGTCTTTTGTTTTCTATTTCATTTCTACCTGTACACCCTAGTACATCCTATAGAGTTCAGTGAGGTCCATAGGTCCTATGGCCTATTGTATTTGTCAAACACAGATTTTTCTTCCTTGCTTTTTTTTTTTCCTCTTTTAAATACTTTTGCTTGTTAACAGGGATTCAAGATCACTAAATACAGACTGTTGCTGTATAAACAGGGACAATGAAATGTTGAGTCTAGTGTCATTTTGACAACTGAAAACATCCTGCTTATTCCAGACTGCCAGACCAGGGCTATCAGCAGCAGTGTTTAAGTTGTATTAGCAGCCTTCTCTGGAGTGCTCCTCCAGACAGAGAGGACACTGTAACCCACTGTACTCCACCAGTTAATTTTTTCTTGTGTTAATAATATTTTAATACACTTTATCTTCAGCTAGGTCAGGGCACTAAGAGTCTCTCATAGGTAGATACTGTTTCTAGGAATTTCAGCCAATCTTTGTAAAACATATTTCATTATCAATATTTGTCCAAGATGAAAGTGGAATCAGCCTGGCATCTGCGTGCCTTCTCCACTCTGAGGTCACAAATGGATATACAGAGATACTGGATCTTCTTTTAATTGATTCTTAGGTTTCACTAAGCCCTAGCTGCTCCTTTGTAAAGCCACCAGACAATGCACAGCAGTTCAAAGGTGAACTAGTAATTTTAAATGAAGCTGGTCCAGAAATAATGGACTTCTGCCCCAAATCATTCCCTTCACTGCAAGGGTATGGTACAGTATATATAACATAACTAAAGGCTTCTGCTCTGCAGAGATCACCCCAGAAACCTCTGCTGGCACTAGAAACTCAGCTGCAAACAGCTTAGCTGGTTCTACATGAACCAGAATCAATTTAAAACAACATATATGATGCTGTACAGTAATTACACTTACCACCTTTCTCAGCTTCCCAATATGCATGGCAGAAGGAGGTCACAGACTTCCTGAAGAAACACTGCTCACTGTCTTAAGCAATTGCTTCTTGTCACTTAGGACACTACACTCACATGGGCAATAGTGGTAGGATCTCAAATCACATGAAAAGAAGTGCAATCATCATTGAAAACAAATCCTGAAAGTCTAAAAACTAAAACCAAACAAAAAACAAAAAAAGAAACAAAATAGCCAAGGCAAATAAACCTATGTAGGCTTAAATGTTATGAAGGTACAGGACAGAGTGACTCAACTTGGAGTGTTTGGATTTGGAAGTTCTGGGCTTTCCTTGGAAGAGCCCAGCTTTCACCTTACCCAAATGTTTAAGCTTTGATACACACATGCATGAATTTATGAACTCTTGTTTTTAAGTATATTAATAATATTTATTTCCAAGGCTCAGACACAGGGGCACTGATTTAATTCTCATTAAACAGCACTGCTACTAAAACCTTAAGTTAAATACTATATTGGAGAAGAAAAAAAATACTTTTTCCCCCACAATCCACTGCAGATTTTAGACACATTTATGTACATGGAAGATCATCAAATTTTTTAGCAGTTGGTGGACTACTCAGGCTTTCAATTGTGCTCGATTTAGCAATGCCTTTGTAAATTGAAGGCTGAAGAGCTGGAGGCGAGAGGGGCACGTATTCGACGACTGGGTCAACACCAGCCTGGTAACAGGCAATTTCACTGTAAGAAGAAAAAGAAGTAAGAAGAGCTCCTTTGGAGGTAAGATTTAGTAACATCTAGTTCCTGCACTTCAGAACAATAAAATCTATCCAAGATGCGTAAGCACATAAAGTTTGTTCACCAGACATACAGAACAGACTTAACACACATCAAGTCCTTTTTGTGATTTATCTTCAGCTGGGGCTACTGAAGTCATGTATCAAACCATTCATTCACTGTTATCAGCACATTCCCATATGAAGGGGACATACTTACTGACATATTAAATACAGTTACAAGGCAGAGAAGAACCATCATTTTTGCAGCACAGCTTCTGCTCACAGAAAAAGAGTTTACTTATGCACATACAAATACACCAAACCCTGAACAATTAAGAGCTACCAACATCACTTATAAATTCTGCTATTCATCATCCCAAATGTTACATTTGGGAGCTGGGGGAGGAAGGAGCCTACATCCAGTCAGATTTAATCATAACATCTGCCAAGAGCTCCCAACCTTCGATTTCATTCCAACGAGAAGTAACCTTTAAGGAGAACACACAAAAAAAAGCTACATTCTGTTCAACAAAACCCACTTGAAATATTTAATGTCAAGGCAGTGATAATTTAAGAGAAAAGGTTGGGATGTTTCAGTATCTGCATAAAGCACTTGGAGCAAGCTGCAGATTTACAGTGTCTGGCCAGAGCTGGGGGATGTAGCATTAAGGATAAAAAGGCTCAAACAAGTGTGCTGCTTAAATCTCAGCAAGCTTTGATTTATACTAATTCCATCTGATTTTAAAGATTCGGCGCCCATCTAATACGTGGCAGTACACTAACACCAGGGAGACACTGCAAGCTGGGAGGATCTCATGGTGAGGACAGTTATCCTCAGCCTAAATAAAGCTTGGAAAACCTGTCAATAATACAGCCTGGGTACTATCAAGTAAATCAATGAAGGGGCAGAAAGAAACGAGTACAACAGAAGTAGAGAACAACAGTTACGCAGGTGGCTATGGCCCCGGCTGCACTAGTCTCACACTGACAGTTACCACAGGCTTCCCCTCCCCTGCCTTGGAAGTAGTTAAAATACCCAAGAAAAATAAGGTTCTGCACACTGGATTGTTCGTGGAGGAAAGGGGAGGAAATGAGTTCAAAATTAGAAAGGAAGGAAAAGTCTGCAGATTGAGAACAACATCTTCTCCCCTATCTAAAAAACACACCAACTTGAAAGGGCACAGTTCAAATGTTTCATAACAGCTTGAACCCCACAAGCTTCCTTGCACCCCTCTGGAAAGGGACATTCCTTTAGCAAGGAATCTCAAACTACCTGAATTTCCACTGGAAATACGCCAGGGTACTGCAGAAATGGATTAACAGACTAACAAGAAAGAACACCAAGATCACAGAATCAAGTAGGTTGGAAAAGACTTATAAGATCATCAAGTCCAACCATTCCCCAGCACTGCCAAGTCCACCACTAGACCATGTCACTCCAGGCCTCATCTACATGGTTTCCAAACACTTCCACGGATGGTGATTCCACCCCTGCCACGGGCAGCCTGTTCCAATGCCTGAGCACCCTCTGGGGAAGAATTTTTTCCTAATATCCAGTCTAAACCTCCCCTTGGGACCATTTCCTCTTGTTCTATCAGTTGTTACCTGGGAGCAGAGACCAGAAACACAGTCTCATCTTCAGTTAGTTCAAACCACATGAGGTCTCCTGAAGCCACCATCAGGTTCAAGATCAAACACCTTTAACACAGACACATGCACATGTAATGGTACCAGATTTGGAGGCTGACGGAGAACACCTAATGAAGGTAATCCAGATTCATCTCAAGAACATTTCACAGTGTTTCCCCTCCCCACCCCCATCACCACCTTACATTTTCAGTATAATTTTGTTTCAACAATACGCTTCCCAGACTAAAACATTACACTTAACATTTGACACTAATGTGTTCTAACGAAGTTGAGGCGTTAAAAGGATTACACATTTACAGATTACCGAGCAGATCCTTCCTGGATGTCTGCCGAAAAAAAACCCTGCGAATATTCTGGCTCTAGGCTCTCCCAGTTACACCCAGCATTCATCTTCATAGGTCGCTGTAATCGGTTTGCATGCCACAGAATGAGCTGAAGCAAGCAACTGGGCTGCTTTTACTAGAGCCAAGCAGGCAAATAGAACCTGAATAAATTAAAAAGGAGGTTAAACAGCAACTCATTCTACTCGTAACACATTGCTGGTTTTCTCTGGTGTTCTGTCAATTTAGTAAGGCAGCAAAGCCATATATGTGACTGTTATCTTGTATGTGCAAGCAAGAGATTATTAGAAGGGAAAGGAATTTAAATTGCCTGTAATAACAAACCTTGAACATTCAGAAAGAAGAGAGAAAGGAAGAAAGGAGAAAGTTAGCAGATAAATTGGGGTTGCAAAGCTGTAAAACAGGTTTCATGTTTGCTTATTTTTAAGCAGGAGAAATTCACATGTTCTGAACCCAATTTACTTCTGCAGATTTAAGTACTGAAAATGCAATGAGAGAAGAGTCATGCAGCAGAAGGGCCACATGTATGCCTCAAGCTGTGACTGAGGGGTCTCTTCAAGGCAAGGACAGGACTGCAATTCTATAGGTTAATATATATATAACAACCCTCCTGAGGGCTTTCTGCATTTCTATACTTGCCATTTCTAACTTTTAGTGTTTATTTGAACTTCTGCTTGCCTTGGAGGAAACCCGATTTTGAAGTCAGTCTTTTAATCGCATCAGGATACAACCACCGTGTTCCACCAAGAAGTAAGTGCTGCTTTCAAACCCGGGGGGGGGGGGGGGGATGTATTGTTTTGTGTTAATAGCACATCTGAGAAAGAATTATGAAACAGTTAAACTCATACACACCCTTCCTGCCTCTCTGGGAAAGGAAGAGTGCATTTATTTATATGTTCCATTCAGAAAGCTATATTTGAAAGCTATTTTAAGGCTGCAGATTGAAGCATTCAAGTGGCAACATTAAAGCAAATTAGACAAAAGGGACTTTTTAGCCTGCTGTATTTGCATGAGGCTGCAGTCTTTAAATGAATTATCAAATAACGTATTTGCAAAAGATTCATGCCACAATCAATGCACAAGTGCAATGGGAGCACTGAAGAACACACCACCAACACCCTAAACTACCTGTGAGTTTTATACCTGTGGAAACAGAAGATTCTACCAGAGCACTCCAATGCTGCTTCAAGTTGTGGTGCATTTTAGCAAGCTCATTCTTGACAGACCTGCATTTCTGCTTCTTTTCAACTAGTTTTAGGATCTTATCGGTTCAATTTTGACACAAAGGAATTTCTAAAGGCGCTATCAAGAGGCATGAAGAAGGGACTTAAATCCTCAGTGTTTGATGGAAATGTCATCAGTGGGAAAATGATTCCTCTGTAGATCCAATGCAGTGAATCACCCTCTTCAAATACTGATTTCCTTCAAGGGCACATCAAGTGATCTTGGCAGATCCATCGACCCCAAGTAACCAAGTGATTTTCTTTCCATTCTAAAACATGCAACAAGTTCCAATTTGACAGCTTATGAGCGCTTCAGTTCACAAACTGACCCAAGATTCTGCTTTCCTTCCCTCATTCATTCCATCCTTAGCTTTTTACTGCAGGCTCCAATATGCAACATTCCACACCAACCAAATTAAGAGGACTCAAACTGCTAATCACCTTCTTGTACTATTGATCAGAAGCTTTTAGGACCTACTTCAGCTGAATGAGAAACAACCACAGAAATTTAACAGCACTCTCCATTTAGACTTCTGGAAGCACACAACCCTGCCCATGACTTTCCAGTAGTTAATCCCCCCACTGTTTTAGCACAGCAGTTTGAACAGCTGTGCAATGTACCAGATAGAAACACATCCATCTGGAAAACGATGGTTTCGGTGTTTCCTCCCAAAATCTGATCACTGCCCTGCCAACCAGAGTACTGTGGAAGACTCCACACAAAGCAGCAAAGCCTCCAGCAAAAACTGCACACAACTGCAGGTGGACAGACACAAAGCACAGCCCACCCATCCAATCCGCTCCTTCAAGACAGAACTAATACATTTGCTGTAGTAACTAACAGAGTCTGTCTTAAGCAGATACAAGGTAATCAAGGCTCCTGGATAATCATCATCAATGGGGCTTTGGTTGGCTGATTTTAACTGTGTTCTTTTCTGTTTTCCTAATAGTCCTAAGAAGGAACAAGCAGGGGTCACATTCTTTTCCTTTCATAAACTGCTGTTACCTGTCCCTGGTTCTAGAACAGAAAGTTTAGAAGGCTGCAGCACTCACCCAACTGCCTCCAGAATGGCAACAGGAAAAACAGCATACCCCACAAAAGAAAATGCGGGTAGGGAAACGAAGAGAAACCCCCTTGCTTGAATAACTTCCCATGAAGAAGAAAACAATCCTTCCTATCATTTTCGCTCCCCTCCAAAGCAGCTTTTTATTTTTTTAAAGAACCAGCTACAGAAGCTTACATATTCACTGAAAAAAAAAGACTGTAAAAAAGTCTGCATTTCTTAAAACACCCTTTTTCCATACTCTCAAAAAGGAGCCAATATGTATTTACTCAAGTTCTCAACCATGTTATTCTGCACTAAGGGTAGATTTGTCAAACTGGTACCCTAAAGAAGATACAATGCCCTAGGAGGGGCCATTTAGAATGAAACTATTTACAGAGCCTCTATTAGTTGCATTATACCTGGGTTATCACGCATTTGAAATCAGTTTATCAATGAGGAACAGACCACATGCTTTGGTTTCCCATACCCTACCGAAACCTGCGAAGGCATGTTTGATGGATACAGATGACAAAACATGACAATCACAACAGAAGTCAACTATCTAACTAAATATATATGTATCAAATAATCACTTTGCATATCCCATCACGCTCCTCCAACAGAGACAAAATATGGTTTACATACCTACAAGAGGCAGAGCACCACACTGTGGTGCTCAGAGCCTACTGCCAACAACAGGCAGCCATGTCACATGCCATGAAACAGTTAGAGCCGAGTGTCCAAGGGGTTCCTGCAACCACGAGGTTTAACAGGTTTCAGGAAGCAGAACTCAATATTGCACTGCATATTCAAAGGAGTTCATGTGTGTTTTATAAGGTCTCTGCACTCCTACATACTCCCTTATAATTGTCCATTACAAATACAGGCTTTAGATACATTCTCACTTCGAAATAACTTACACAGTTGACTATTTGCAGGGCAAATGAATGCAGTCAAACACTAAAGCTTCAAGGAGATTAGAGAGCTGCCAAGGTCTGAACTATATCAACAGCTTGAAGTGAGCTCATTCAATCCAGCTTCAACAGTATTACACTGACAAAACAAACAAACTGATGGTATTCGCATCACACATCGCTTCCTGTTGCACTAGCACTTTCTACTCATGTAAGGGGGAAAAAAGGCATCTGTTAACTGCCATTTCTAAAGTAAGAATGTGATCCACTATCACAGGAATACAACTGAATGCAGTTGTGCCAGCACCCAAACTCAGCTACACCCCAGTAGGACGAAGTGGGTTCGCTTTATTTCAGGACTGAATTTGCCCAGTTTTAGCTACTGCTCCCCTTCTACCTAACCTTCTTTTCCAAGTTAAGCCGTCACATGGAACTAAATTAAATGTCTTACAGAACTCAAAGTCTATCATATCACTGTGTTTCAGTCAACCTTGAAGCTCCATCACAGAAAGCCTGACCGGTTCCCATAAAACATCAATGGTCAGCATCAGTTACGTTACCGTCTTTTATTCACGCTATTCAGTGCTTCCCACATCCACTTTTCCTTATTTTGCCTGGGATGGATTTCAGGCCAACACACTATCTCCAGTTTATCCACATTTTAGCCACCTGAGAATACCGGTTTATCTCTAATCCCTCATTCTTCTCAGTGTCCTAAAATGTACTAGAAGTCTTCAGTATTTTGGGGGTGTAAATTGCTGTCAAAAAACATTTACCCTTAATAATGATTGTTTAACATCCTCTTCACTAACAGAAGAAAAGTTATGCTGTTTTTCTTGCATTATGGCAACACAGCATCTGGTTCCTCTCTTGTACATTCATTTAGTATGATACAGACAAGTGGATATTGGCAAATTTACCATCCTCATTCATAAAATTTCATATCGGGTTTGTCTCAATGAAATATTTTCATTCAAAATATTTATTCTTATTTAACGTAAACCAGTTGACCAGGAATTCCTAATTGACACTCACCTTCCTTCACCAGCTGCTTTTACTGCTACTGCCTTGTTTATATTCTTTGCCCTATAAGTTTCCCCTGTTTATCATTTATATTTGCTAGCCCCTCTAAACAAAGCTTTTATTTTGACAACATCTATTATTGTTTCTCTGAAAGGAACATTTGGTTTTAAAGGGTGTATAATAAGGTATTTTAAATGGTTTCCAGCTATTTCTGTTTATATTTATTCTCTTCCCAATCAGTGAATTCTTCATGACTCTAAGAATAGGAAAAACCACCCTTCTAAAGCCTTTGCATATTACTGTATGCATGTGTGCACACAAACACACACTCAACACCTCTAACTTGGGTTAACATTTTATTTGCACATAAATTTACTGGCTTCAAGATCCTGAGACCTGAAATCCATCTGCAGAACTGGAGGAGCTCTTAACCTAATTTCTTCTGAAAGGTCTTCTATATCTCCAGCAGATTAGCAAATGTCTGGAAAATCAGCATTCTACCTCCTTGTACAGATCTCACACATTCTGCCTCCCTGCTTTTTGTGCTAAAAACAGAAACCAGACATCAGAGTACCTCACCTGTGCTCACAGGCCATACAGCACACAAGGATCAATATACAACATTCAGTGCTTGGAAACAGAGCATTTCCAAGCAAACCTGAATCACCTAAGTTCAATTTGGATTCAGTATATTCAAAATCACTTATCTTATAATTTCTATATGCACAAACCTGCTTACTAGAGTTCTGCAGATTTATGCATCTATGACAAACCTTTCTTTCCAGAACTAGCAGAAGAAAACTACAGGCAGCAATGACAAAGTTATGAGCTGCTGAAACTCTGGCCACATAGAACATAAAAGCAATACATTGAACAGCCGTGTACTCCATGACCTATAACAAGTCGTTCTACTTACTGTGCAGAGAACACTTTCATACTTGGGAAAAGGCAGAATCTCCATTTCCATAGCTCATTAGTAAGCAATTTCCATAGTGCATTACTAAGCAAAAGGAATGTAAACCAACACCTCGAAAAATTGTTCTGTACTTAGTAATAAACTTCTATTCCTTTGCAGGCTTAAGGCAAATATGCACAGTACATACACTTCAGATTTGTATTTCATTACTTTAACACTAGTGTGGCAGAACAAAAATAGAACAGCTTTATTCATCCATGGAACATAATATACTAAGTTCTAGTTTTCACTAGAAAGCCAATCACTTCTCTATCATATTTTGGACATTTTAAGCACTTGAGAACTCACATAATTGTTATTATTTCCTCTGGAAACTATAAAGCCTGACAAAACACATAACCTACTCAGCACATCATAGTTTTTATAACAAAATTTCACTCGGGGACCTGTGGGCAAATTGCCAGGACTAGAAGATTAAACCTTTGAGCATGTCTGTGAAGGACCGAAGCGCTGGAAACAGATCTTGAGGTAGCAATAGTGCCAGGCACGACTATTAGACCACCCCCTATGGGACACAAATCCATAAGAAATTAAAACCAAAATCAACTGAAAAAGCGGTTTATAAAAATCCTCCATGTTTATTTCTTTAAAACTTTGCTTCTCCATGTGATTGCTTTAGTGTATGGGTTCATGGAAATACAGGGCGCCAGCAAATGGCACTTCAGCAGCAGAGAACACCAAGAATGTCCCCCCATACTCTCCACACAGCACCACTTAGTACAGTTCACACGTGAACATCAGAAGCAAACCATCTGCCAGTTTCTGAAGTAGTGAAAATAGGCACCAATATTTTTTTTCCAATGCACAACTCCACTGACTTCAGCAGAAATGTGCTTATTTTGCCTGATGGCAAATTTGATCAGGGCTCTGTGTGCAGGCTCTGTATTCAAACAGCTGCTTATTTCAGGCCTATCACTATGTTTTTCTAGCACTTGCAAAATCAGTTGCCCTCAACTGTAAGAGAACCTTATATAGACACATTTCTCCCCTTCTTCCACCAAAAGGCTCACAAAGCAACAGAACTGTCACTGGTAACAACACACCAAGTGACCCTGTCACTTGGAGGAAGTGATTCACGGCATATTAGGGTTTTAAAACTGCTCATCTATACTAGCTGAACCAGACAGTTTTTCCTCTATTTCCTAGCAGTACTAATCATTATTTTAACGTTTTAATACTAATTTCTCACCTCCCCTTCACTTAGAAATAATATTTCTGCTTTTAATGCTCCTCCGAATCCTCAATCTTGTCATCAAGAACATTATCTCTTCCATTAAAATGATGTGTGTGTATATACACACAAATAGTCATTCAATCATTCATTATAGGTTTAAGATAACTGTTCTAGAGACACTCTGGAAAGGCTCTTTCCATAGCTGGAATTTTCAGATAAAGCAGTTTCTTGACAGCATAATACAACATGATGCTTTTGATGAAGCGGCCAAAAAGCTGAAGTCATTTACTTCCTTAACACTGGTTAACACTGGAAGTCTCACCGAGATCAATTTTAATCTGCCATTTATTACTACTTCAAGAACCCTACATGCCTTCAAGAGAATCTACAGTAAACCTTTGCCCTTTTTATCTCCTTCATACCTGAGATCACAAAACTAATATGTCACAAGCTTTAAGAAGATATTGCTTTCCTGTTGACTCGGATTGCTTCCAAGCAGCTTTGCACACAAATGTATCGTCACATTACATCACATACACCTTTTCAACCTGCAGTAAGAGACAGCAATAATGCATACAAAACAGCTAGAGAACAGGTTTCATTTCAGCAAGACATTTTGGCAATTCTCTTTAGAGAAAAACCTTTGTCTTCCTGTTAATGGATTGCAACCATAAATGTTTCATGAGTGTAATGTTTTATGTGGGTGCTAAGTAAGGAAAAGACAAGAAAATACTTGCTACTTCCAGAAAAACAACTGAACCCTGAGCCACTGAATAAAAGTGCTCAGGACAAATGCTTTCATGTACATAGATACACCATAAAAAATGCTTTCACTGGTCAAACAGAACACTTCAGTTACAACTGACAATTCCATTTTATTTATACAGTACCACCAAAACACTTCAGAATGGAACTGTAGAAGTGCAAACCTCTACTGAATTCCAGGAGACAGAAGACAACCAACCCACCTCAGAACAAAATAGAGGTGTACATGCAACCAGTTACTAGAGCAACAAATATTTATTGTGCCAAAATAGAAGGGAAATACCAAGCAGTACAACCGCCTAAATGGCTTCAGAAAGAATTTACTTATAGTTTTTGTAAGTAACAATAATCACAGAATCCCAGCCTGGTTTGGGTTGGAAGGAACCTTAAAACTCACCCAGTTCCAACGCCCTGCCACAGGCAGGGACACCTTCCACTAGAGCAGCTTGCTCCAAGCCCCTGTGTCCAACCTGGCCTTGAACACTGCCAGGGATGGGGCAGCCACAGCTTCTCTGGGCACCCTGTGCCAGTGCCTCAGCATCCTCATAGGGAAGAGCTTCTGCCTAAGAGCTCATCTAAATTTACAACACCCTACATGATCTAAGAGCTCCTGCTCCAACAAGGCAGCAACATGATGGTTCCATCCACCTTTATGCAGCTGTGCCTGGAGCACAAAGTCAAAACATCACATAGGCTACCTGCTGATTTGTGTTATCCATGAGCTCATGGCTTCCATCAGTGCCTGCAAATATACTGCTCCTGAAAAGACACACACAAATCTCAGCTTTACAACTGCTGGCATCTGACCTTCCACAGCACTCACTGCACTTTTAGGGGTCCACATCCCTCCAAGATGATGTTCAAAAAAGTACAAGTTACATCACAGTCCTGACAGTTCTGGACCACTGCTTTGCAAATGTGAATTAACATATAATGACAATGAATCAGGTTGTCTAGTAGCAAGTCCTAAGTATCAAAAAAATTAGCTTAAACCTCTCACAGAAAACTCACTCCATTGGAATCAATATTAAGATACTGAATACTCCATTAGAACCAATACTTAGATATTAAAAAGTTACGATAGTATTTTTAAAGTAAACCAATCTAGGTTAACATTTGAAAATTCAGAGGGGAGGCGTTTAGTAATTTCATAATCAAACCAAAATTCTTTGTGTCTTTCAGCACTTATTCTTTAAGTGCACTTGTAAGGTGTCCTGGGTTCAGCAGTTGCAGTCAATTATTTTCTCCTTCTTAGCAGCTGGTGCAGAGCTGCGTTTTGACTTTCAGCCTGGGAATAGAGCTGATAACACCAATGGTTTTAGTTGTTGCTCAGTAACCTTTACCCTGACCAAGGGCTTTGTGAGCCTCATGCTCTGCCAGGGAGGAGGCGAAGCCGGGAGGAAGCAGAGACAGGGCACCTGACCCCAACTGACCAAAGAGGTATTCCATACCACAACACATCATGCCCAGGATGTAACTGAGAGCTACCTGGAAGGGCTGGGACTGCAGGGTTGAAGGAGGTATCGGTCAGTGCTTGATCAGGCTGGGGGGGGGGGGCAAGTTATTGGGTGGCTGGTGGTGAGGTGTTGCATTCTCTTCCCTTGTTATTTCCTTTATCATTATTATCATTGGTGGTAGCAGTAGTGATTTGTGTTATACCTTAGTTACTAAACTGTTCTTATCTCAACCCAGGGGAGTTGCATTCTTTTCAATTCTCCTCTCCATCCCTCCAGCTGTCCGGCTGGTTTTAAACCACAACATAAGGGCAGGCAGACCCTGCACAGGTTTTCTGCATTCAAAGGAGACTATTAAAGAGCTGTAGGCAAATACCAAAAGCTTTTCCTTTATCATAGTGCAAAATGGACCAAAACAATGGACCAGGAGAGGAAACTGCTGTACTTCACAAAGGAAGGAGACAGAGAGAAGTACCAACCCGTCATACTATTTATACTGCTGCAGCACTTGAAAGCACCTAAGATGTCTGTGGTGTGTCGAACGCTGTACAGGCAGGGAAAGTCTCTGCCCCAAAGAGTTCACACAGCCCGGATGTCAGCCTAACCCAGCCCACATTAGTCTTGCTGAGTTCTAAAACAAACCAGCAGTTCCCAAATGCTGCTATTTAAACAAACTAAACCCCACCCACAGCACTCTGAGCCGCCCGGCTCTTGCTGCCTTCAGCTTTATCAGGATAGCAAAGCCAATTAAAATAAACAGACTTACAACGCTGACAGCCTCCCTGCATCAGGACCTTTCATGGAATGCTTACCAAAGGAAAATAAGGGGAAAAGACAAAAGCAGGTAGGCCTGCAGCCAAAAGAGCTGAAGTTACACTGCAGGAAATACTCGAGCCATTCTGCTCATAATAGTACGTTTCCTGCTGCGCACCAGCAATCCTCTTGATGCCTGCTCTCCCCCAGGAAGGCCTCACAAGGGCTGCATCGCAGCTTGGCTTCAGAGCATTAAGCCAAGCTCTTTCAGAAAGCTCAGGCTTTAATCAGGAGCAAGAGGAAAAAAAGAGGGACGCTAAGGTAAATCAGTGCCGGTTTTCCCCACACGCTCCCTTGCTGTCTTCTACGGCTTGAGAGCGGATTCCTTTACACAGGGACATGTTTCAGCCTTTGCATCTGAACCACTGGCTGTATTGATTTTACATGGAGAAAAATTTATAATAAGGGATATATTTATAAAACCAGAAGCACTTTTTCTATACTCCATAATTACTTCTATTCATACTTTTAAATTACATGGCGTTTAACAAAGGCTATACTCCCGTTAAAAAGGAAGGCAGTTCACAAGTGTGACGTCCACTGGTCCAAAAAAAGAAGGGAAGAAAACAGAAGAGGAAAACAAAGCCAAAAAACCGTCCACACCATTAAATCATCATTTTCATGTCACCACCAGCTTGTTCTGACCATGCAAACACTGCCATGTCACTCTCCTCCCACTTTCGCAGAACAGAAGCCAGAGCTCCACTGGAATCAGACCAACATCAAAGTTACCATAAAAGAGTGGCACATAAAACTGCACCCAGGATACACAGAAAACTCAGCAGTCCCCTGGCCAGCACAAATGACAACAGATTCAGACTACAGGCTGGGGAGGATTGCCCAATAGCAACACAAGTGCCCAACGCAGCACCTCAGTGTAATGAGTATTAGTTTGGTCATGGTTAGACTGGAAACTCCTCATGACAAGGTCTGTTTTTTTTCTAGACACTGTGCAAAGTGTCTCACGCATTTCTGGTACTGCATAAGCATTCAACTAGGTTGACACTACAAATCCATGCGTCTTTAAGAATCCATGTGAAGGTACATTTTGTTCTTATTTCTTACACCTCACAAAGCAGCATTACCCCGATCATCCCCCCCACCCCCCGGACAATAAATCACAGCATCCCTTCCTTCCCCTAATGAAGTTCTGGGAACAGGCTCAAGCTCAGACTTTGCATACTTACTGTTTGCCATTAGCTATTAACTCCCACTCAGAGTGAACCTATGCTACTTTCATAGTCACCTGCATAAATATGTTTTGTCAAACCACAAAATTGCAGGGGAAAAAAAAAAATGAATAAATGACCATTTGGGCTACATCATTATCATTTCAGACTACAACCAAATCCCATTTTCCCTTTACAAATTCAATTCCCATCAATAGCCCCATACATCAGTGGTTGCTCATGTTGGTGGCCTCATTTTTTACATTAAAAAACCGGGAAGATTACTGCCAGTGTATAATAGGCAAACTGCATTTTCAATTCCCAACACATGTGCTTCAGGGGGAAAAAAAAGAAACACAAGGTAAGGGGAAGAAATTCAAATGAATGCACTGCTATCAGCTGTGTATTACCCTAGCAACATTACCATACTTCATATCTTTGGTTGCATACTTCAGAGGAAAAAAAAACCCACCACTATGTTGACATTCAATTCTTTTAGCATTTTACTGAATATTAATTCATTCCTTGGGCTTCTGTTTTATTTACCCAACAAAACCAAGCAGAAATGTGGCTTTCTGCTTATATAGTTTTTATTTACTTGGGCAATTTTTTTCCCCATGACCAACATAGGTAACACAAGCCCCATGTCAGCTTAAGTGCTGCTTTCCAGGGGCCATGATAAGAATTCCAAAATGAGGGGAAAACAAAGCAAAACCCACATGTACTGAAAAGCTCAGACAACTTTTTGGTATGCCAAACCTTCTCTTCCAGCCATTCTATGGAGCATCACAGTGCAATGAAATCTGCAGGAAACAAAACTCGAGACTCCTCAAAAGAAAACTGTAGTGCATCTCTATTACTACTATAGCTACAAGTACCCAACTCATTGTGTAACATGAACTGAATTTCAGCATCTGTGCTGCATGGATAATTCAGGCATGGCCGATCCTGGTAAACACTCATTTTGTTTGTGATGGGCTGCAATGCAACAGAGCAGCTCTTCAGGGAATTACAGCAGGCAGGTAGTTCCTGCCAATCACTTCAAGGGTCCATCTTCCCACCAACAGACAGCAGATTCAGACGCAATTCCAATTAGTGCTAATTGTTGTTCTCTCCAAGTTCCTCCGCAGCCAGAGATGGCAGAGCCTTCACTCGTGGTTCTTAACATAAGTGGCAACACTAATTTTGTTCATTTGAAAATCCTTTCTGGAAGCAAAGCTCTAAGCTTGGTAAGTAACTTCAGCCACAGGAAAGCTTGGTAAAATGCCCTCTACCCTAAGAATTCTACATATATATTTTTCTTTACCTCGCATGTCATAGCTCCCTGCACAGAAAATCACTGGTTTGGAGATTTCCACGCTGCATTTCCCTAAATAAGGTTGTACTTTTTAGAAGACCTTGTTTGATGAAGTTTTAAACCATCAAGTGCACACTGAGAAGTTACATAAATTTAAAGTGAGGAGTCCCCACTCGAACTTGACACACAGCTCCCATAAGGGGCTATACTCCGCTGCTGTACACAGGGCTGAAGGACCTTCAACAGCGGCAGCAGCCAACACTGTTTAAAGCAGGCTGTGCCCAAAATACTCTTGCAGCATAGCAAAGCAGGGCTGCTTCTGCACAGACCTGGAGTTTCCTTCCCTCCAGTATCACCATCTTCTTCCTGGCAGACTTCTGCTGGACTCTTTGGAGCTATAGGAACCCTGCCAGACCCATGTAGGGTTTTTGATAACAGGAGCCGCACCATCCGGTTCATCCCTCCCTCCTCTGCAGGCACAGATCTGCTCAGCTGTACCAAGAGCTGCCCACAGTTTCCTGTAGGCCCATGTCCATTAACCACAGACAGAGCACAACAGCTCAACAGAAGCTTGCAGAGTTAAATTCAGGTCAATACAGTATTGTCATATTCATCAAGGGAGAACTTTAAAAAGATAACAGTTGTTTGGTACAAACAACACCTCATTTTTCTCCCATGAAGTATCTCCACCATTTGTGAAACCCGCAGTGAAAGACAAATATGGTTTCAAAAGGACATTTTGAGAATACAGTTTTTACACTGCAATTTCACACCAATCCTGCAAACAGAAAAGTCTGTCTTACCAAAGATGCTCAAAAGTCCGTCCATACAGACCCTTTCAAGTTACTAATACAATTCAAGACTAAAACTGTGTCTGCTGCCAACATTTCATGTCTTAATCACTGAATGCTTAAATATACACATCGACAAAACAAATGTCATGTCCACAGACCACAAGCTCATAAAGAAAAAAAACAAAGAAGTAAAATGTTAACAATTAATTAAAACAGTTCTCATTACCTCAATTTCCATCTGCAATTATAATCATTTCCCATTTCAAATATCTGCCCCATTTTATTCTTAATTAAAAATTACATCCTTGCAATGAAGTGCAACAGGAATTAACAATTCAAATGCTATCTATGCAAATTTGTTAGTCCTTTGATTTCTCCACCCCCTTTATGCAAAGTCATGTGTAGGTTCATTTTTATTAAGCTCATATAACTTCACTGAACGTCTCCTGCTCTGAACTCTATACATAATATTTCAATCCAAGGACGCAGAAGTAAGTGGTAAATGGTGCAATTTCTTTTGAAGTCTCATACCATTGATTTAAGAATCAATACATATGTGAAGAGGTATCCTTCCTAAATAATTTCAGTACAAAATTGTGGGAAATTTTAAGATTTAAAGACGCTTTACATTCCTGAGGGTTTTAACAGCCATTTCTTCAGGCCCTGCTGTGTAAAGCCAATGGAGAAATCACTGCAACACAATAAAACCCCACCTACCTACTGGAACTTGAAGTTCCAGTGACTCGACTCCTCAACATGACTCTCTGCCCTCAACCCTTCCATAAGCATCTCTTACCCAATTTGGTTTTACCTCCCTCTGCATTTTGAGCTTTCATCCCAGATCTCTTCCTGCTTCACCAGCCAAGAGCAATCTCTTTTTAAGACTGTTTAGGTGAACAAACTCAACACATACACACAGTATTAATGTCTCCAGATATAAATCATTTGCCCACGGATTCAAAGCAGTTCAGCAGCAAAGCAGCACTAAAGCAATAACTTGTTTCCAGATGTTTCGGCACCTCTTTTATACTGAAAAAACTCAAGTTTAAAATTCATTTAATAACAGTATCACTGTAATAATATACTCATAATAATATGAACATCCTACCAATGCTGATCACTGCCTTGCCCAAAGCTACTCTTCAATCCCATTCCAGCAGGAAACATTCAGTAAGGGACCAGCTGAAACAGATGCACACATACAATGCTGGGGGATATTCCTACCGAGGATCAGCCAGCTCCTCACAAGAGGATGCCTGTGACTGCTGTGTCCTGGCTTTCCTGACAAAAGACAGGATCCTGCAGTTGGGAAAAATTAAGGTATCATACAGTAAGTTTTCTTCAGCTGTATGACAGCAAAAGGAGGTTATTCAGAAGAGCAGTTAGCTGTGGATACTTAGGAAACAAGCAAAGGTGGCCAGCTCCTTCACAGATAAGATCCATACAGAGATTACTATTACAGACTGGAAGGTGAATTTCTCAAGGTCCAAAGGGCAGTGCAATGGCTTTAAACTATGTACTTAGGAGGCAATTAGATGCATCAATATGAGGCAATAGATTGGAGGAAGACCTGCAGTTTACCAAATTAAAAGGAATGTCTCGAAGTCAAATTATACAAACCTTTACACAAATTACACTGTAACCTTCTAAGGAAGAGGTCTGCATTGTATTCCAAAAACCTCATTGTGTTTTATTAATAAATTCTGGCAAGAGGAAGTTTGAAGTCATCCATTTATTTCACTGTCTAATTTAAACCCCCCTTTATTCAATGATCTTTTTCTGTCATAATCTCTTGATCTAATTTAAGCAGAGTACATTCTCTTGCTACGAGTGTAATTTTCATTTAAGTTGCTGTAACATGTGCACAAGGAATATGTCAATTCAACTCACAAGGCCCACAGAGCACATCCAGGAGAAGTCAAAGGAAACTTTAACACCCAAACTAACTTACTCTTTTCTTTCCCAATCTGCAAAAACTGCTTGAGATTAAGGCAACCAGAAAGGACTAAGATGTCTGACGGCAGTTCCCTGGCACTGCCTTCTGCTTATCTCTCACTCTTTTAGATGCAAGAACACATGAAGTCTCTCTCTCCCCCTCCAATTATGTCATTTGTCCTTTGCTAACTCTTATCCACATTAACAACAGAAAAAATTCCTTCTATCTAACACTGTAATTGCAGGAGCTTTAAATAGATAATTTAACCTTGGGAGGATGTTAATTTTCACTGAGCATATCGCTCCAATCTCTGACACAGACAAACCCTTCCACCTGAGCACACCGCTCTTTAATTGTGACAGCACTGTCAGATAATTCATTTCAAATAGTTGATCGACCCAGAGGGAGTATAAATGTCCAAATATTTAACAGACAATGATGCCTTTTAAAATGAAAACTCAGGCTTGTGAAGATGGCTGTAGCGTGACCACCAACACACCAATACCATCACCCAGAGACAATTTACTTTATATACCAAAAAGAACTGCTTTTTCAGACACTGTTCTGCAATCAGTGGATGAACCACTTTTGATCTGTCACAGCCACTGCACATCAGTTCACAGCTCCTAGCCTCCCTCAGAAGAGGCCTCTCTCAGAAGAGGGGCTATCTGATTAAGAGAAATGGAGAAACTACTGCTATTTGTCCTCTTTGATACTGAGCTGGTGGACGTTTTCAACATTGACTTCATGATTACGAAGCTCAGGAGCAAACCAGATTTATCCTGAAGCCAGCCATAAAGAAGCTCAAAGGGTGAAGGTGTAGCTGTAATGCTCTGTAGGTCAGAGAAACCCAGATAACACTGAGGAAAGGCTTTTTGCTTAAGTGTAGGGTGGTCTGATAGACAGGCGCATCCAAAAGGAATTCAAGACATTAAAAGCAACTTATCTCTTCTTCATTGTCAAGGTACTCACATTCAGCACTGTCAAACATTAGGATGTCTCCTAGCCTGATAACCATTGCCCACACAGATACCACAGAAGCCTCATGAGCATCTTGGATCCACTCCGTCTATTGCTGTGCAACATACACTTCTTGTCTTCACTCCCAACCAGAGAAACCAGCTAGGTTGATTGACACCAGCACGTACAACTCACAGGCCAAGACGACTTTCTGGCAGCCTTGCTTCACTGATGGCATGGCAATGCACCAAGACACTGAAATCCCCCAGCAGAAAGGTGCTCCTCTCTCCCAGGATGCAAAGAGCTCCACAGTACCCTGGCTGCTCTCTTGGCTCTTGATCTCCACAGGAATTAAAGCAGGAGGAAGTCATTTGCCCTTTGATTAAACTCATAGAATAGGGTCAGAAAGGCCCTTAAGATCATTTAAATTCATTAAATTCAGCTGAGGCCAAAACCACAGCTCAGGAGTTCACCTTCTTTGCCACCATAGTGAGAGAAGCCACCCTGGCTTCAGCAAGCCGGTTCAGTCAGCTTTGACTGCATACACCTGGGCATGCAACTGCTCATCCTTGTGCAGCAAGTCTTAAAAGTACTATCAATAACTTTGCCAGCACCCCACTGAGCCAGTCCAGGACGAGGAAAACACAGCCACCTCCAGACATACATCTTCAGCTATCCAAACTCCCACATTAACCGAACCAGAACCTTCAAGCAACACTCTCACAACTAGAAAAATGCAATGAGGAATACAACAGTGTTTCTCTGACCAAAATAATGCATGTCACTGAATGCAAGGAAACCACTGGATGTCTTCTTCAGTGCCTCCTTTCACTGCAATGCTTTGAGCATCACCACAAGATACAGGAACAATAAGAGCCAGGACAGACTCTGCATATGTATATTGTGATAAACATGGTCCAAACTGTTCATTAAAATCAGAGGTGACTTTGGTTTAAGGAGAACAAAGGAGCTCAGTTTGCCATTCACAAGTGCAGTGTGTTCACACTGGCCTTCATTGCCAGGAAGGCAGGGTACCAGATTCAGCTTTGCTGTAGCTGTCAGATCCAACTCCAGTAACAAAAACGAGCGCAGTTCAACCTGGTTTGACGTTCTGGAAGTGATGGAAATGCAGACTGTCATCTGAGGAGTGCTGGTTACTTACAAGCCAAATTCAGAAGGTATTTTTAGCATGTTTGTCCAGCTTTGTCATTTCAAAATTAGTTACAGCCCAGCCCATTGGCGCCCTTCTCTGGGATCCTGGAAGACCACAAGACACCAAGGTCTTGAGAAGCAACACACCCCAGTTCTTAGAGGTCTACGCTTCTTCAAAGAAAGGTTCAAACCAGGCATCAGTTTGGGGTTCCCCCCCCAAATAATCATTAGATCCCTTCAATTATCTTATGCCTACAAAACCCTACTATCTGGTATATCACACTACGCAACTTTCATGTCATTGTCACTTTGAAATTCTCACGTGTTACACAGTGAGCACTTCTGGGCTTCACAAACGCTCCTTGGAACGGAAAACAGCTGAAGTGGGGAAGAAGTGGTGAAGAAAAATATAGCTGAAGTTTGTATTAAAACACATGCTAAAATTAAACTGGTTTTTAGAACACCAATACATGTTTAACACAGAGACTGCTGCCACTGTTCCTGGTTTTTGTTCTTTTCCTTGAAACACCAAAGAAAACATAGTTAGTAAAATGGAGCACAGGCAGGAAGAGGGAGCAATCTGACTGTAAACATGATAGTACAAATAGCTGGCTTCTTCCCTGGCTTTTCTCATTGAAAGAAAGGCATTTATAGGCGTTAGTGTTTGAAAACCCACAATCTTCACACATTTCCCCTCCATGACACAAGCTGCCCAAACTGATGAAGCAACATGTAAACAATAAAACATCAGTGCCACTGTAGCTTTTCAAGGAAGAAACTGCAATGAAGCATCACTGTCCTCTACCAACATATACTCCACTAGACAGTTTTTCCTTGTCAACACTGCAGTAAATCACTCACTAGTCAGATTCCATCTGATGTCGCGCCACTCCGCATTGAAGGTGGAAATCTCCACTGAACTGAACAAGGTGGTTTTGTCCACAAGAAAGCAGAGTCCTGTGTAACTAATTACCTACACTGTGAAACAGTCTTTTTCCACACCACTTCAACTCCAGTGCAGAACCAAACTGGTGTTACCAGTTTTTATGTACAACCCTAGCTTCAAAGTTTAACAAAAAGCATTCACTAAACACACTTCTGCCAAAGGTATCACAAGGCCACCTGACTTCAGTATCACCTACCAAAGAAGTTTCATATGCTATAAAGAAGCCTCATTGGACAAGACCACTCTTCAAAAAAAACCCAAAACCTTATTTCACAGTTTTGACTACAACAGTCAATTCAGACACACATTATAAATACCAGATGTGAAGTCAGTTCTTCTCTGCTGCTATGACACCTGATGAATATTTGCTCTAATCCACCTACTAACTGCTTTACTAATGGAAGAAAACTATTCAGGTATATAATTCCTAAGCTTAATTAATATTAATGACAGGTTTTAAAAGCAGTAGCATTCATACATAAATATATATATATATATAGCAACACACAGCAACTTGAATGCAAAATAGCACCTCAGAAGTGTTCAACAGACAAGACAGAGCAAGAGACTGATCACAGAGCAGCAGAGCATCCTCCTTAGCAGTAAGGGTGAGATACAAGGTATCTGAGCAACCAGGTCCTGATGTCTGAAATACTGCTCCAACTGCTCATCAGCAAAGTGGTGAATGACATCTGGCCTCAGCTTACACTTTCAGGCACTGAGAATTCCTGCTTGAAGCCCACGTAAGGCCTGGGTAGCAAACACTGCATTAGCGTAAGTGCTCAGCCACACTGGAGAGGGATGGGGCAAAGAGAGGAGCACCCAGTCCAAATTGAAGCATTCATGTAGGGGAGACACAAAAACATTCAGCAAGACACTACAGTGCTCAAGAAGGCAGCACTGCACCTCTTGCTGGACTTCGGTCCAATTCTTCAGCATAAGGTCTTTCTGCGAGGATGCAAATATTAAAGACAACTAACACTGCATTATCTTCACAGTCCAGCTGAAAGATATCTAAAGCACTTTTACATATATCCATAGCCACAGCATTAGCGACTTCACAACCATCTTGGCACCAGTGAAGTATCATCCTGGAAAGCAGAACACAGCAGTCACGTAATAGAAAGCAAACATGTAAGCAGGCCTCATACAGCCCATGTGTGAGAACAGCAAAGCATTAAGCAGCCAAATAAACTGAGCTTTCTCCACTTGCAAGCATGAGAGCTAGCAGAAGGGTCCAAGTTTTGTTGATACCGCCTGTATCAATGACAGCAGAAGTCCCTGAAAGGCACCAAGGGAAACACTGAACAATCCATCAGCTTTCCAGGGCAGGCAGGCCAGTGCTGTGATCCTTCATTTTGCTCAGTATTTTATGGCCCAGACAGTCAATGGTTACAGAAATGGTGTTCATCAGAACCACATATTTTATTTCCAACTCATCCAGAAAGAATACTCTTTGTAAGGAGTATTTCCAAAGAGGGCACTCACATGCAGCAAACTGCAGGATGGCCTTTGTTTCACAATAGAAGCAAAAAGGCAAATCAAACTGTAAGCCCTGTTTTCTCACACTCAGTGTCTGTAGCTTAGAAACATTCGGTTTTGCCAAGAAAGAGAGCACTGCTTTATTACAGTGGGTGCTCATCATCCCAGTTCAACAGCAAGCACAACTGTCAGGTGAATTAAAAACTGAAGATCAGAACAGAATTATTTAGCAAGTGAACTTGTTACTAATAGGGTGCAAATGAGACAAGCTAGAGTTGTTAGCCGCTGACAGCACACATCTCACAAGCCTCATCCAGCACTGCAGACAGTCTGCACCTAAAATGCCTTATGATGCCTCCCAAATACAGAAGCAAATAGGAAAATGCAACGTCAAGACTACAGAAATAAAGTCATTGATCAAGACAGCAATCAAAACTATACAGCGTGAAGGTACACTCAAGACTACTGTGAAACTACAAGATTCCTCAGACCCAATGAAAAAAGTTCATTTTCTTCCTAAGTTGGTTTTCACCTTGAAAGCTAATTGTTGAAAGAGAAAAGGTCACACTGCTTAATAACATGAAACAGAGAAAGCACTGCATGCAGATTGTGTTTGACATGAGGTATTAATTATCTTTTTGACAGAGAACCTATTTGTGCTGTAATATATCACATGCATTGAACTATGGCTTGGGAATCACTCACAATAGCTGTCACTAATGTGGAGGCAAGTCACTTTTACCTTCCATTCCTAGATCACTGCGTGCCAGGTCTGCTCATGTGCTTTTAAGCACAGCTGGCTTCTTGGCACATAAACATGAATTCCTGTGTGATTTTAAGTGATTAGTTAAAAAGAAACTGTTTGGGGTTTTTATACCAAACTCAAGAGATTTACATACAACTGTTCAGTTGCCTTCAAGGATGAAGAAAATCTGCTTTTCATCCTTGTCATCTAGTTACTAATTATGTTTTGCTCTTACAAAACACTGCTTTAGCAGTTTTCTTTAGGGAACAGACTCTTGTTTTCGTTACCAGACTAGCCAGATCTGCCTCTTTTTGCCCTTGGTTTGCCATCTTGATTCATTAACATACCTGAATCGAAGCAAGTGGAAGTAAAACGTAAGGAAAAACTGAACCCAAGAGATTAAAGTAACAGGTAGCTCATAATACTCAGGAAATAAACAGAAAATGAGATTTAGACCATCCAAAAGGTTCTTGTCTTTGGGAGGAAGATTTCCAGCTATTCTTAAACATTTCTGATGTTATGAGAAGCACTGGGCAGGATCACAGAAACCCAAAGAGTCATCTGACAAAAACATCAGCATGCATTTAGTCTCACCTTGCATAACTTAAAAGATGCAGGAGAACAGAAATGTTCATACAGACGCTGGCCCAGCACTGGTAGGTGCTGAACCTGGCAAGCACCGTACCAAAAGCATCCATGCAAGAGCCAGATTCTCCATCACAGCAGCTGGTCTGCCATTTCTGGAAATACTGTTTCTTAAGACACAAACTGTTTCCTCCAACCAGCCACCTACATCAGGGACGGGAAGCCTTGCCACTGAGAACCGAACCTTCAGAAACACAGGGTTTATGTTTCCAATGAAACCGTTTTCCACAGTAATGTGACCATCTCCATCCATCTGGGCAGCCTCCACTACAAACTAAGGAAGGAGATTTCCTGCCTCTGTGATCAACGTGCCAGAGCAGCAACACATCCCATTTCGAACACTGCATCAGAGCGTTACCTTCAGATATTTACTCTAATATTATGTTACGGTTCACCATTGCCTTATCTAGGAAGTACCAACATTGCTTCAGTCTGAATTCCATGTTGAATTTGACCCAGGTTAACTGTTATTGCTGGCACTCTGCTGGCTGGGTGGTAAAAGCCAGCTGACAACATGACAACAGCTTCTTACATGAATTGGTGTGATGCAGAAGGATCCAAGCCAAGGACTGAAGACACAGAGACCCAGACTGTACATTTTCCACTGGAAGTCCTCCCTGCAGAGCACTGCCCAAATGCACCAGGGGGAAGTCTGTGCTCCCCTGCCAGTGCAGAATTCCTATGTCAACAGCATTCACCGCAGCCCCAAGCATATGCTTCCCCTCAAGACGTTTTTAAACTACTTCTAATTGCCAAGAGTTCTTTATTGCAGCTATTTCTCAGCAATGATTTAAAATACATGTTTGTTTTTAAATTACTGTTGACATTCTCTTAGGCACTTTGGAAAATAAACCCCTTCCTCCATATGCAAAAATTAAGAATTAATAAGGTCTGGCAATTACCTTGATGGAAAGAACAAAGTGACTTATTTGAGCATACAGAGGTTTACCAAAAAAAAGTCTGCTCCAGTAGTTAAAAAACAAATGAAATTGCTTCTTATTGATTTTAATTTAGGTTGAAACACTAGCTGTCTCTGCAACAAGGCCAGAAATGGAAACAACTGTAAATGAGTACAAGATGTGATAAGATAGACAGATTCTGAAGCAATCTAGCATACAGATGACCTCAGTTTAGACAGTAGCTAAAATATGATATCATACATATGGATCAATAGGTAAGTTTGCATTTGTCTCTGCTCCAAAAGCTGGAAAGTTACACGTCTTTTTTTGTTAAAGTGCTGTCCAATTAAGCTCTACTGGTTTGTTGGGTTGGTTTTTTTTTCCTCTTGCAGATCCTCTGGATTCTAATTTACAAATAAAATCAAGAGAAGCAATTAAATGTTAAGTACTATCAGCATGTTTCCCCAAGTGATGTACATGTGCAATAGAAGCAGTCCAATCTTGATACAGAAGGCCAGGTTACAAATTGAAATACATTTGTATTACCATTACTTGCAGGCTTCACGCTCCAGCAAGTAATACCGTTGGGCATCAGGCTCCCCTTCCATGCACAGCAGAGGCTCTCTGACCACACAGGCTGCAGCTCCACTTTATTCCTCCAGTCCCCAGAGACAACCAGGGACTTCAAATGTGCAGTAAGGTATGTGCAGCACAGAACAACGCTGGAAGGGACTTTTGGAGATGGCCATCTAGTCCATCACTGTAAAGACTAGTTGAAACCTTCCTGGCAGACTGCCTGCTCACTGCCCTGTGCTCTCCAGGCTGCGTGTGCTGCCAGCGCCTGCCTGGCTCATGCTGCACTACATCCTCCTGAAGCACATGAGAAGGATCAGTACTGATCAAGCACGATTAAGATTATGATCCTTTCAGCATGCCAGACATTGATCCAATATTAGCTACTAGGTAGGGATCAGGGCTTCTCATCATTTTTTTGTGAAGACTATCGTATTTGCAAGATTGGACTCCCCCTCTACTTCAGTCATAAGGATCTCTTCACCTTCTCACCTACCTTCAGAGACACCAGTCTCTTCCCAGACAAGGTAATATTAGCTGGGAGAGAAGGAATTGTTTTTCCCTCATCTGATGCACGGGGCAAGTTTGCCTAAAACAATCGAGGTGGAGAGTGACAGCATCAAAGGGAAGCCACCCTAGTGGAAAAAGGGCCATGGCAACAGAGCAGATCTTCTAAACTCTTGCAGCTGGCTCAATATCCAGTCCTCTGCATCCAGCAGCAGCAGAAAAAGAGGACACTACAAGAAACACTTTATACCAAAAGCAGCAGCATGGTTTCGGTATAAAGGGGTGAGGGAACGGATGGGGACAAAACCCACATTCCTAAGAAATCTACTGCCTCCTTGGGGCTACATTCAAGCAGTAACCCCCATTCCTGAGTTTCTGATGAAGCTCAAGTGTTAGCCACATCAGTGTTATCACAGAAGGGTGACAACTATGACCAGAAAGTCACAGTCATGTTCTGGAGCTGTAAACTGAAAGCTTCACACAATGCTTAACCGAGAACTCCACAGCAAGCACCTGGACTATTACAGGATGTACCAACTGCTGCCTCCTTAAAAACTGTTAGGCTGCAAAAGGAAACAAAGCCAGAACAAACGATGACACTAAGACTGCAGAGGACTTCAGTCAAAGAGGCCTGAGTTGCTCACCACTGTTAAAATTATCATTACAGCATTGCACACATGGAAAAAATAAAAATAAAAAAATATTCAAAGAGTTTACTTTATTAAAGTTAAAACCTTGATCCAGGCCACATCCACTGAACAGCAGACTACGCTGTTCAGCACCGACTTCAATAACCACCTGTAAGTCATAGCAGGCAAACAATAAACATGCTCTTTCTTGCTGCAGCAGAAAAGCAGGCCACTGGAAATCCTTGGACAAACAGAAAGGGCAATAGCATCATGCACGTATGATATGAATACGACCAGTGTTGAGCTCTGGTGTGCACCCTTCTGAAAATAAGCCGGGGGAAAAAAAAAATGGAGAAGAGGGAAAGAAAAAGAATGCTACAAAAATTGTAAAAGGACTAGATGAAATCTGATGGCAAAGGGCTTGCAGAGTTTGGTCACCGAGTTACTCAGGACATTGTGACATGGTTTTACTGTAATGCGCAAGCACCTCATGGTAACTAAAACATCAGAGGGCTCTTTAAACTACTAGAGAAAAGCCAAATATAAAAGACAGTTGTTAAAGTGGATGCGTATTTGCAGTTTGAGAATCACAGCCACAGTGACTAACTCAATTGCTTTTTGGGTTATTTTGGTAACTGTTCAAGGAAAAGCAGGTCAGTATCACTTCAATCTGCATCAAAGAAGCAATTGATAAAAACCACACAAACAACAGACAGCCATTGACAGAAAACCTCAAAGCTTCGGTCAAAAATTAGGTGCAGTATAACAGAGCAATCCCCTGGACTGGTACACATAACAAGCACTCCAAAGAGAATTTTAATGGATGGACTGGACACCTCTGCTTCACAGCAAGCACAAAGAGGTGGGTTTACATTTCACCGCATAGTAAAAACCTCCAAGAAGCATAAAGACAGTATTAAAACATAAAGGCAGTGTTAAAACTGGGCACCTTTGTTACAAAGCCAGCCTATGGAAATGCTGAAGAGAATATGCACAGTTTTTCTTGAGTAATGTCCTGATGAGGGTTACTGTGCAAATCCTCACCTGATGAAAGATGCCACAGATACATTCATATCAATTGTGCTAGGACAATCTGCAGCAGCAGAGGACCTGCCATTAAGATAAAACATTACAAACTTGCACATTTTGCACCTCAGGTTTACAAAGATGACAGTGAATTAATTCACAGTAAACAGAAGCACTTTACAATGCATAAACAATGTAGTAAGAAACAACTTTAAGAAAAATCACAGTTTCTGAACCTGCTGTCACTGAGCCCATCCTTTTAACACTTATTTAAATAGCTAAAGCTGCACAAAGGTGTTGCTTTGGAACACAAACAGTTTTACAGAAACTGTACAAATCTGATGCAAAACCCTTGGGCAAAGAAGGAAAAACAAACAACTAATTTTAGAACCTGAACACTCCATTAGCGATTCTCACCAATTAAAATATGATGCAACTGCTGTCAACAGGCAAAGTTTAGTTGTAGTTTTAAGCACGGATTTAAATTCAGAATACAGGAGATACTGCACTGTAAGAATATGAGAAAACTAGTTACAAGCAGCAGGTAGGCCAGCAAGAACAAACCTTCAACTGGCTCTCCATGCCTACCTGCTGAATGGATGCAAATGTTAAGAGACAGTCATGCTGCACAAACCCTTATTTCCACTTGGACTGCCAGAAATCTATGCCATAATCTCCTAACGTCTGAAAGTACTTTAGGAATCTAAATAGCAGTGAAAGTCTATCGAAAATGTAATCCCTAAATTCACTTGTGATAGCAATGTAGATCTGCACTTAATTATTTGAAAGCCAGTAGTATCTTTATTGGCTCAGCCTGGAGTTTCCACAGGGAAAGTAGGACAGACACGACAGTCTCATGCTGAGGCACATGATAAATAATGATTAAACTGAGACTTGGATAAATACACAACCATAAGGAGAGCATTTCTAAGCACACCAAAATGACACAAAGGCAGGACTGGTCCTCAGCAGCGCAGGGTTTACTTCACAGACATCCTTCTTCTAAAGGAATGGAATGAGGCCCAAAAAACCTAACTTTCTAACTGCTGAGGATGAGCAAGGGGCAGGACAGAACTGTTTCTGTTTACCTCTGCAGTAGAAAAATGGCTTGTCCAGTGCACTGGCACAAGGGATGCCACCTTCAGATCACACACATTCAGCGCTCACCACTTGTCATGGTGAAGTCCTCTTCCACTCTGGGAAACTAACACTGTTGTTTAAACCAGTCTGACAAACTGACTAAGCAATTCCAGGTCTAAGACTTCAGACTGATAAAAATACAATAACCCAAATTGCAGATGCTTTTATAGGAGTAAGGAAAGAGCAAGGCACTGCTTGGATTAAAGCAAGTACACAGAATTATGTCTGTCTCTTACAAGCTTCCTGCAAGGATAGAAGATGGAAAGAGTGAAGTGCTGGAAAACTGAACTGCCCACTTCACCTGCAAGGAGTTACCAGATAGTTTTTGTTACTGTCAGCAGGATAAACTGACTCCCAACAGAACTTTCACAACACACGCTCAGGGAGACAGGAACATTCTATTTCCAAAGAAGAGAATAAAACAGCTATCCCAGGACCAAATAATAGCTCACATTTTGCTCCTAAATATCAATGCAGCTCTTCAGAGCTTAAGGTATCACTCATTACATATCTGCAAGCAGAGAAAAGGACTTTTTCAAAGCAGCTTTCCTAAGCTAAGCACCCAAGTCTCAAAACACCTACATTTCCTCTGCTAAGGCCTCCATGCTCTGAATGCAAACCCCCTCAAAGGGCACTGGCACAGGATAAGCACATTGAGGCATCACTGCAGCATTTATGCACAGGCAGCCTGCAATACCCACGTCAACTGAGGTTTTATGTGTCAGTGCTGCTGGCAGGTGCACAATGCGGTCAAGTTTTAAGTTCTAGAAAATGGTTCATCATTATTCAAATGACTTGGTAATGAAGAACGCCGGTACTTCAACTCCCAAGCAAACTTGGTGGCGCATAATAAAACCACATGAAGAAACACAGAAGGGCCGGGTACAAACTGATTTTACTTTAACCATAGTTCACTTGAAGAGTAATTCAAATTGCTGTAAAGTGAGCCCCATTCAGTGTAATAAAAACATATCTTACAGTGATTGCACAAATTTCTCCATTTCCTTACTGCCCTGTGTCCTCCCTCCTCCTCCAGTCAGCTGGGGAGTTGATTCACCATCACTGCTTCCTTCAGCTTCCCATCAGCAATCAGAGAAAAGGAAAAATTAAAAAAGCACAGCAACACCCATGGAGTATTGCAGGATCTTCACTGCTGTGCTTGCAATCTGCACCCTCATTCATCTGTTCATTTGCTGGGTGGGATGAGCCTCTGCTGAGGCTATAAATATGTGAGAGCTCAAGGCGTTAACCACTATGCCCTGGCAGCTGTGCCTCAAGAAGACAACTGTACATTAAAAGGCAAGCACTTCAAGACATGACCAAAGGAGCCCTGAGTCATCTAAGAGTACCCCTGTCCTCACTGAGGTGGGCAAGACCACTCTGGAGAACTGTACCATGTGTAAGCAGCATTAAAAGAAAGAAGCAACTTTTGACTTGTCCCAGGGTAAGTAATGTGGATGGGTAGCTGTAGCTTACAGCATGGGTAACATGATCATCAGCACTACCACAAGATACTTCGTAATGGAAAAATTAATAGCAACCAAGGATCATTCTGCAATTTTTTTTGGCTTTCCCTGAAGGTTTATAGACACACAAAAGCAGAAACTAGTGCTTTCACCTACAGTTACTCTCTTAGTTGGGCATCTCCAGTTGGCCAAGCCCCGCATTCCCCTGCTTTATTTGAAAGAGTGCATTAATTTACACCTTCCTCCTCTGCTTTGTTTCCAGCCCTTGCATGTCTCTACGAAACTGATACAGGCTAATTCTTCCTGAGAGTAACTCTGGCAACTGAAGTCACATTCCCACCAACCTGGTGCAAGAAGATGCAGGTTCACAGTTTTCACTTGGAAGCAATATCGACAATTTACTTCCTGAAGAAGAGAAAGATGTGTAAAGATATTTAGGCACGTAAAGCAGCAAGCAGTCCCCAAAAGGGATCTATAAAAGCATAAATTAACACATTTGGTGCGTATCTGCATCCTTAGATGATGCCATGTCTTTTAAGAAAATTTGTCTGATGAGATTCCACTTCCCAAAATACTAAAAAATTGTTGTTTAGAATTAAACTTTAAGCAGGATGGCATGTAAACATGAATAATTACTATTTCGTCAACACACAGAAGCAACTGTGATCTTTAAAAATGGAAGCACAGTCATTTGGGCAAACAAATCAGCTTTCTTTCTTTGTAATTTCTCAGATTAAAGTTACATATTACCTAAAGTACAGTGTTACTACTGCACCCTGAGGCTTCAGAGCACATCGTGCCACGTGATCATTCGGCTGCTAAAAAGCAGCAACCCAATGATCTGTGTTTTTTCAAGGACAGCTGAGATTAATAGTTTGAAGTCCATTTCTTGAATTCAACCATGAAACTTCAACATTGATATCAGAGTTAATGTTCATGTAATTTTATTTCGGAAAACTCTAAGTACGTTAGCCCTTGAGCACTGATCATAAGGTGGATAGAGTCCTCACCGCTATCTGTCATTTCTGTAATTGGAAACAAACACCAGCTATTAAATTTGCACATCTTGGTAACAGTCCAGCTTTAACAGACTGGATGCACATAACTTCAGACACTTCTCCCTGCAAAGACCCAGGAACAGGGAGTGAAACCATCACCCTACCAAAATCAATAGGTGGGGTTTGGTTATTTTTTTGCCACCCAGCAAGACCTATTTCCTCAGCAGAGGTTCCTAGCATGGCTGCAGAGGGGCAGGTGAATGATGTGACATCGCTGTGCCACACTCACACAAGCTCCTCACTGCTCTGACCAAGACACCTATTTTCTGAACAGTATCAAGCCCCCTTTTGTCCCCATTTCTTAGACAAAAAGGAGATAGCAGATGAAGGAGCAGTAATAGAATCCTAACTCATACACACAGGCAAACAATCCTCCTCACTCCTTCAAGCAGAGCAATGTCCCCAGCCTTGATACAGGTTTTCTTAGACACTGCAGACAGGACTGAGAGAATTCCAGTTATCCTCAAATTGTGTTCCTTTCCTTTTTGGATATACCAAAATCCCTTCCACTGTGATGCCTCTTCTTCCTCTCCCAAATTCAATAGCCTCTTACCTTGGCTACTAGTGCAGCTAGCTCCTGTGAGCACTCAGACTTTGGAAACCTGTGTCCAGGCTCTATTAACCACAAATCAGCTCCTGTAAACCAGCTAACAGATAGCAAAGCTCTCCCTCGAGTTTTCCCCCCAGAAGCACATAGCAAGCTCAGCTCTTACAGCGTGGGATAGGCTCACTTGACATTCTTTATCTACAAGGACTCCATTAGCAATTTCCCGTAACGTAAAGCATATTTTAAAAAGGCACTGAAAATAAGGGATAATTAAAATGTAAGAAGTGTCATCTTCATAAAAGCCACAGGACTAAATAAAGTCTTGGAGGGCCCTCTCCTGTACATTCCGTATTTCTCTACGTGCACAATGCACCTTCCTCTGCAAAACCTTTCATAAAGAAAGCCATTCTCCTCCATGCCTTTAGAAATACCTGAAGTAGCACTTGATTAGAAGGGAAAAGCTCCTAGTATATTTCTTCCTCCAAGCAGTAGTCAGTTACATGTAAAATTAACTCTCAACTCAGAACCAGAAAGACTCAAAATACAAAACCCATTCACAGTTACCTGGCAGTGACCAGGTCAGCAACAACTTGATCCATTACCTGAGCTAATCCAGAATCAAGAAAATTACTTTCATTTATGCATCTAGCCCAAGGGAACGCTAACAATTGTCACTCCTTAGGTGACAGGATCATCACAGCAACAGCTCATGACTGCACACACACATACTTTTTCCTTCACAAAAAGTATTTATCCTCTCTTGGTAAAGCACTGAGAAACTGGACACCAAGTATATCACAGCAAGGTTAATATTTGTGCCTTGCTGATTTCTGGTACTGTGAATTTAGATTAATGAGCAAACAGACCCCATGGAAACAACCTCTCTTACCTTGTCTTAGTTTGATTTATTAAGCAATGCAATTACCAGTGACAAGCCCACAGAGAAATGCACTAAACACTTCAGAAAGAGCAAAACCTTGCCCACATATTGTTTGTGCAAGAATGACTCCCTCCTCTTACTGCAACCAAAGGAACAACAGCAAAAGATACCTACTTAAACAGTGAAAACCTATTACGGTCCTCAGAACAAAAGAACACTGCAAAGGCTTATTTTCTACATGGTTCATTTGTTGTCACTGAACAAAGGAAATAAATAGCCTTTATGTTTCTTCAGAAAGTAAAGTAATTTGCAGGGGAGAGAATACATGGTGACCTCTCTTCAGTTTAAAGAGAACTAGATTTGAAATGCAGAGAAGAAAGATGCTTGTGAATTAACATGTAAAATAAGTGCCTTAATTCACTAATCCTCTCTAGAAAGTGCCATGAAAAGGCACCAAAACATTTGTGGTAGATACTAAACAGTTAATATCTTGATGGGATTCCCCGCCAAGACAAATTCCAATGATTTTCCATTGGATGCTGTCAGCACCAATGTCCTGTTATAGTCCACTGAGATCCTCCCTGCAGCTTCCCTGCCTCAGGCATCTCGGATGTACTGGATCAGAGTCTGGTTTATCACGCTGCCTCGCTCACACCCCCTTGCACGCACACATGCATGCACACCAGACATCACTGCTCTTCAGGAGGCAGCATACAGCAGTGAGCAAGCACTGAGGGCTAACACAGTAGCTCTGTGCAGAAACTAAACCCATAAAAACCCTCCTACAAAATAGTTTGCTTTCCAGCAAACCTTTAGCCATGAAGAGCCCCAAAGCATTCTGAAGTGTTACACAGCTCTCTCAGGCCTTCCAGCACTAAAGAGTTTACCAACACACAGCAAACATCCACAGACCTACTACTCTCTGCTGACATTAATCTTCCTATTCAAACCGTAATGCAAATATCAACTGGTTCAAGCCTCACTGGTGTATATCAGCGAGTAGTGCAACACTGTCATATTAAACCCACATCACGGCTTGTTTTCCTGAAGCATTCCTGAAGCCTGCCTTCTAGATGTAATTACTGTACAATATATATCAGAACCAGAGAGAAAGACTTCACTCTGAGGCCTGAAATTGAGAAGAAATCAATACAAAGAAGATAAATGTTTCTTCAAGAGCTGCAGAGGTATTAACCCTTCTCTCCAATGTATTTGGTTTTTGCTTCAAATCGTTTTACCATGTGAGAAACTGCTGGAAGGACTGGGAGAAGATGGGTCTAACTGCTTATCTCTGCCTTAGGGAAAAAAAAAAAAAGTGTATTTTAGGGAAAAAGGGAAAGAAAGAGAAGTGGAAGTTCTTATGAAGCTCCCAGAATTTAAGCCTTCCTTTCCACACTCGCACAACCGAACCGACACAGCCAATGACTGGGGCCGCATCAGACACCCATCGAGGGTCAAGAGGAACGGTGGCAGGGGTGCGCTCTGCTCGCGCCCCCCACATCACCCCGCCGAAGCGCAGGGAACGGGGAATAACCGAACGGCTCCCGGGGGCTCGAAGCCACGGTCAGGACAACCCTTGATGCGGGAGGGGACGGGACACAAGACAGTAAATCCAGCCCGCGCTCGAGGCGGGGGACGGCGCGCCGGCGGAGGGTTACGCGCGGCCCCGCGGGGTAGCCCGGCGGCCCTAGAGCGCCCCTAACGGCCGAGTGCGGGCACTGCGGAGGCGGCGAGAGCCGGAGCCCCGCGAGTTCCCCCCGGCCCGGAGGGGCTTCTCTGGGGGGGACTCGGAGTCCCAGGGCCCATCCGGCCCCGGCAGCCCCAGCCCCTGCGTTACGGTGCGGAGCGAGAGCGACAGGCACAAGCCATGGGGTGCGGGTTATGCGTGCGTGTTAAGCACGGTGCGCGCTGGGTGCTCCCCGCCCGCATAACCCCTCTCCCGCGGGCGTGCGGTGGTGTCTGCACAGAGCAGCCCCGGTGCGGAGCGGGCGCGCCCCCCACCACCACCCGCCCCCGGCAAGGTGAGGCGCCGGCAGGGCGAGACACGCACCGCGGACGCGGGTGCGGTGAGCGGAGACCCGCGCACAGCCAAGTTTTTGGCGGCGGAGGCGACGCTGCAACAAGGGCTCAGAGCCGCGCTCCCTGCGGGGCGGCGGGCGGCAGTCCCGCAGCACAAAGGGGGGCCCCGCAAGCAACCCCACGGAGCACGGCTAGCGCATACGACCTCCCGTTCCCCGCCCGCTCCGCTCCATCGGCGGCTGCAGTGCACCGGGAAGCTCGGATACCGCGCCGGGAACCCGGGCACCGCTCACGGCCCCACTCGCGGGCAGCGCTGCCCACAGCCGGGAGGGTGCTGCGGAGCTGAGGGAAAGCCGGCATCGGAGCAGCCACTCCATCACCACGGTCCCTAGCGCATCCTCCGTACTCGCGGGGTGCCTCGGCGGTACCCCAGACGGGGGTCGCGGACACGTGTATCGGAAGCAGCGGGACCCCCACCCCCCCCGCTCCCGAAGCGCCGCGCTCACTCACCGGGGAAGCACACCACATCATGGAGCACGGAGCTGGTGATTTTCAAGAAAAAGATCCACCAACACGGTTGCAGTAGCCTCCGCATGTCCAAAGCCGCACATCGAAAGGGGAGAGGGACTGAAATAATTAACGCACAGGGTGGAAAAAAAAATAATAATTAAAATGAAAAAAAAATAAAAGAAAAAAAAGCCCCGAACTTGTTGAAAATAAGTTTCTCCCGCAGCCCTCTCTCTTCCTGCGGGAAGAAGCGGGGGGCTCCCGCTCGAATCTTCAAGGGGGGGGGGCGAAAATAAACCCCTCACCCCGGGTGTGGGGTAGGGCAGAGTCGCGGGGTCCCCCCGCTCGGCGGGGTGCGGGCCTCACGCTGGCAGCGGGGAGCGCGGCATGCCGCGGACGGGGCGCTCAGAGCCGCCTTCGCGCACGGGCGGGCGGGCGGCGGTCAGCCGGGGCCCCGGCGCGCTCCATCCTGCCGTACAGGAAGTGCCGGGCGAGCCCGGATCCTGGCGGAGACTTTAAAGCGGGGCGAGGGAGAGCGGGAGAGGAGGGAGCGCGGCGCAGCGGAGAGGCGAGGCGGAGGCGCGCCGGGCGCCCCGGAGGCGCGCCCCCGCCGCCCTTAAAGCGGCCGCGCCCGCTCGTGTGCGCGCACCCGCACCGTTGTCCCTGCGGCCTCCGCTGTGGCTGCGGAGTGTCTGTGCGTTGGGACGGGGACTAGGGCAAAGTGCGTGACTGCGCCGCGCGGCTCTGCGCGGGTTTTGCGCGTGTGTGGCTGAGGTGACGCGCGCTCGGTGCGCGCTGCGGAGGGGTTGGGGTGTCCGTGGCCCCTCCACTTCCTGTGGGCATCACTCTGTGCCGTCAGCGGTGTTCGCACCCCAAATCCTGTCATTCTCCCCCATCCCCTTAGCGCTGCACATTGCCAGAGGTTCCCCCACGCAATCATGCAGCTCAGTGCTGTGCTGCGTGCTGCCAGCAATACCCAGGTCACACAGCATCATTCTAGGGATTGCCGAGGGTTGTCCCATGTGTCGTCCCCGTCCCGTCCCCCCCCGTGCCCCCCCCCGAAGTCATACAGTTTTGTTTCCCCCCAGTACCCAATACTGCACTGGGTATAGCCAGAGACCCCCCTCTGTCATCCTCCCCCCCACCCCCCCCCCGTCTTTTTTTTCTCCCCTCGTTAATACTCATCATTCTGGGTATTGCCAAAAGTCCCCCCTCAAATTGCTGTTTTTTAGCTCAATACTGTGCATTACACCACATATTTCCAGAGAGCCCCCTCTCAACATGTCTGGTATTTTTGCAGAGTCAGGTGAAGGCTGTCCCAAGGCACTCTGTATCCAAAGCTTGATCCACAGCTCCCTCCCCCCTCCCTCCTGGCAACAGTTTTCTGAGTGATTGATAACTTTGCACAGGAAACAGAAACAGAAAATGGTGTGAATTCAGGATGAAGGGATGGCTGCTTGGACTTGGCATTTCCTGGCGGTTCTGTGGTCTGCTGAAGCTTAAATTTCATTCAGAAGTAGTTTTTGTCTGTGTCTTCGGTAATTATTTCCATTACAAGGATTCTGTTTCAGAAGGGAAAGGCTTTGGCAGGGGTTTATCAGTGCGTGCTGCACACAGCTCTGGCTCTGTCATTTGCTGTGGCCATCTCCTCTTTGCTTACCTGCAAACCTTTCTCATCTGTGGTGTTTCCAGAGGAGAGGAGATGAGCGGTAGGAGGAGGAAGAGTAGGGAAATTCAAAAGAAAGCATATTTATTCAGTGGAATGGCAGTGATTTTCTGTCCCCTTGCCTCAACTTAGGGATCACTAGAGCAGAGCCCTCAGGACTTGGGTATATACTGCTGCTGTGCTCTGGAAGAGGCTGTGGCTTTGTGTCCCTCCAGGTTCACCCTGTGCCAAATCAGTGGATTACTCTGCAGCCGAAGGGGCCCTGATTAGGAGGCGTTCGTAGGCTTTCCTCTTTCTCACCACATCCCAGATTGTGCCTGCCAAAAATTACAGCTGGAAGTTAAAAGTGCAGCCCTTGCTAGGCCAAACTGTTTATCCCAATATGGATTTTACCAGTGTGATGATTTAAGGACCTGATTAGGTGTTCTCTGCCCTGGAGGGCACAACCCGTTGGGGAGTGCAAAGAGAAGAGAAGGTGCTTGTGTAAGGATTTATCTAAAAGAAAGCAAAAAGAAAAAAAACAAACAACCTTACCTAAAACAAAGCAAAACAATTATGGGCTCCGATTAAAGTTCTTATCTGACTTATTGTTCTTTAAATCATTTCCCAAAACAGGTGGGGTTTGGAGGTTGGTTTCAACTCTTACAAAAAAAAACAAAGATAAAATTTTAAGAGCTAAATTTCCCTGAATTTATTTGTTCCTCTGAAAACCAAAATAAAAAATCCCCACCTGCCTTGACCTTTTGGATTCTGCAGTGGCTCCTGTGCTCAGTTACTTACTGGGCTGCTCCAGAAGAACCTGCAAAATACTTCCCTTTTGGCAATTGATTCCTAATGTTGCTGATCTAATGCAGCAGAGAGATAGGTATGCAAGCTCTCCTCCAGCACAGAGACTTTCCTCTTCAAACGGTATCATAAGAGACAATCTTAAAGTGAGTTTCAAAAGGCCTCATTACATGAGAAAACTCCTGAAACACTGTGGTAATCTCACAAAAGAAGAATAAAAGTACAGGATGGGGCTTGAAGCAACCTGGTCTAGTGGAAGGTGTCCCTGCACATGGCACGGGGTTGGCACTGGATGATCTCTAAGGTCCCTTCCAACACAAAGCATTCTGTGATTCTATGATTCTATTATGGATATTTTCAAAGAGCAGTTTGCATCAGTATTTTTCTCACTGATTCAAACTCCTTTGCAAAAGCTGTTCACTACATCACTTTATATTTAAAATATATTTTTACATTACGTTAGGGTTTCCTGTCTTGGAAAATGACGAATCTGAAACTGCCCCCGTATCTTGGAATTGAAGGAATTCTACATTTTTCATCCTCAGAGCAAGCATGCAAGTAAGATATGAAATACATAAGCAGAATACTGTCTCCTGAGGAGCACAGATGACTTCAGACAAGCTGCTAAGGAAGATTTTAGAAGGGCAGTGCTCCCATCAAAAACCAAAAGTGTTCAGGCTGGGTATTCACAGTAGTCCCCTCAGGTCTGAACTTCTAAAACCAAATTCATAAACCCCCAATGCTGGCACAGATCCATGATCCAGCACACTGTGGTACAATACGTACCCACTTGTCCTGGAGTGGCAAATCAATCATTGTATCGTCACCCATCAGTTTAGGAGCTGTGGTGGCGGAAGTAGCTTTGATTCACATTAGCAGTTTGGGTGGGCAGAGAAATGGGAAGATGGATGATGGAGATGCGGAGAACAAAATAAACCACTGTTTAATGAGAATCCATTTCCTGCATGCAGTATCTCTTTGCCTGCGGCACTCTGTCTATCAACAATACACAGGTACAAATTGGCCTGGAGATGTATCTTTAACTATCCAAACAGAGAAAACTGCATTAGCAGCATGCTGCTCTGCCGGGCTGGTGCCATGTGATGGGCATTGTGGACATTAGATAAGACAGCTGATCCTTTCCCAGTGACTGAAGTACTGTGGTGTGATTAAAATAACTGCTACTGTATGAAGAGATTGTGAAGGGACATTATAACACGGTGCAGTTAAACCAGATTGATGCGGGGAGGCTGCAAATCGTGTAATATTTATTGTTCAACATAGTGGGCGCTGTCGAGGTGAAAGGAGTGGGATCCTCATCTCCTTTTTGCATGGCACAGTGAATAAAAGATACCTTCTATCTTTTCTGTTCCCTTCCTGTTTGAACAGGTAATATTTTTATGCTGCTTTCATCAACATATGGGCATCACTCCTGGGAAAGAAATGAAAGTCTGCTAATTTATTTGATGTGGGAAAATAATGTGATGTGAGATGTGAGAAATAATAGCTGAGACAAAGCCTCACATTTGTCATAGATTTGAATTAGTGGGAAGCTGAGGAAAGCAGAAAAATACTGCAAGGAGCTCAAAGAGGAGAGGGCTTATTGAATTAGAAAAGTATTAATAGCATTAATCATTCCCAAAACAGGCTTCTTAACATCTATAATGACTGTATAAAGGATTGGGGAAATAAAAAATCAAAGAAAAAAAATCAAATATAGAAAGTTACACTTGTTTTGTGTTTAGAAGGGATGAGTTTTCAGTGATTTACATGCAGCCAGCCTCAATGGAGCAGTGGGGAAAATACCAGGTGGGGATCTAGCCCTGAGAGCAGAAGTCAGCTACAGTTCAGATTATAAACTTTCAGGTTAATTCAGCAGCCCTAGTTCCTGTTTAGCTTTGCATACAAAGGGAAAAAAGGATGCTGAAGTTGGAGTTTCATAAATTATATTGTTGTAAAGTTACTTTCTCATTGCCTCAGGACAGTTGCATTCTTCTCAGTGTGCTGTGAGGCTTTGAAAGTCTTAACAAGGCATCTGAGGACCTGCTGAGAAACAGAAGTGTAGGGCAAGCAGAGTGGCTGTGATTAAACAAAGAGGACTTTATTTCAGTGTAATCATAGCAATGAGCTGTGTTGTCTGATTTATGAAGACATAAAACTAGATTAACCCAGAGAGGCAGGTAAAGCAAAACATACGAAAAATGTTGGTGGGTGATGCAAACTGTAGGTAAAGACATCCACTTTATGGCAGAGACTACTGCAAGTATTATTAGGCCACACATCTGTAATACTACCAGAATTATATGAATGCGGGCATATATGATGATGCTCCAAGATGTCCTGGCTGGGCAGTGTCCCACAGAGTTTTGCAGAAGGTTCTTTTGGAAGACCAATACCTCTATGTTCCTGTGGTCTGTAAAAGGAACCTCCACCTTAGGCTCCCCTTAGGCTAAATCATTCAGAACAGACAGTCACATGCTGAAATACCTACTTGAAAGCTTCATCTTAATCTTGAAGTTATACCATGCTTTTGTCTGCTGAAATGGCCTCAAAATGACTGTGTTCTGTAAAAGTGTGTGTTAGCAACCAGCACAATGGAAGGTCAGACTGATCAGCAATGAGTTTCTTTTTTTCTAAAGCAACTGCAGTTTAGAGTTCTGTGGTATGACCTTGCTTGGGCTGCAAGTGTGTGTTTAATTCACAAATCCTCTCTTCTTACAAGAAAAAAAATCTATTATCAGTGAAGCAGTGAACAGAGCAGCCATAGTAATGACTGGAGCTGAGGGGTGAGCATGGAAGACCCAGGTTACTGTCCTGCTTGTCTGTCCCCATGTAAGTAGCTCACCAGGAATATACCATCTTTGCAGAATTTAAGGTGGAAACTAATGAGAGAACAGAGTGATGAACTTTCATTGTTAGCAAAAAAATAATTTAAGGTTTCAATAATATTTGAGTTCAATGTAAGTCTCGGGAAGTTCAGCTGCAGAAAAGCAAAAATCCTCTTGACTGGGAAGGCTTTATCCAACCTCAGTGTTTTTAACACTATCAGTTTGCCAGTGAGATAACTGCAACTGTCAGTTTTTTTCTACACAGCAAAGTTGACTTGAGGACAGGGCAGGGTTTGCAGGCAGCAGGAACTCAGGCTGTACATAAGCTGCTAGAAGGAACAGCATGAGTGCAGCATGCTGGACTACACATCTTATAGACAGTTAAAATGAGAAATCTTCTTGTCTCTCTAATAACCTGTGTTTCCAGACCCCTTGTCTTCCAGAGGACTCCAGAAAGCCAGGATCACAATGGGGTATCTACTCTTCTAAAGACTTCATGCATGGCAACCAAAACATCAGACTCCATCTTTTCCCCTATAAATAAATTGGTAAGAGTGAATAAATTTATTAAAGGTGGAATTTCTGCTGTTTCTTTCCCCCTCTCCCAATTTCACTGCTGCTTTCTCAAAGGAGTTAGTGCAACATGTTCCTGCCTTCCTGCATGGATGTCAAAGAGATGTTGTCAGAACCTGCTTGTGAAGGGTAAGGTCACAGGTGTGCAATGGTCCCAAGGGGGAGCGGCAGTAACAGCTCTGTAACAAGACATGGTCTTCTAATATAAACCCGCTGCAAGTGGTGTCCAAAGCCAGGCCTCAGGAATTGCTCCACAATGAAAACAGATCAAGCAGGTTGCAAAAACCACTTTCCTGGACAATCCCAGGAGAGCACTTTTGGGGGGGGATATATGTTCTATAAATGGTAGAACCAGTCTCCAAATGTATTTAAGGAAAGAAGAGGGAGTTAAGGAGGAATGTTTGCCAAATTCACACACTTTCAGAGACAGATACACTCTTTTTGAGTGCAGGTATAAGGTGAGGAGTAAACTTGTGTGTTCTGTACCTTTTTCAGTTGGTACTATCTTACAACAGCTTGTACAGATGTGAATAACTACGTTCCAGAAATGAATGCAGCTCCTGGTGTGTGGGGAGGCCTTGACAGAACAAGGGAAGAAGTTACGTTTGTGTGTTACAGAGACAAGTAACCCTGACTTTATTTTGGGCCCTATGTGTTGCAACAGAGAAATGCAGGTTGCAGATTGCAGTGTAGTTCTGTCTTTGCCATTCTCTCTGGTTTCATAGATCTGTGTTCTGTTGTTGGTTTTTTGTTATGATATTATCAGTTACTCAGATATGGGCACTCTGGGTTTGAGTGTGGACAGAGAGTACATTAGCTAATATGATTCCGTTAAAAAGGGATTCCATAGCCAGTGCCCCAATTAAATGAAGAAGTGTCAATATTAATAAACCTTCCAAAGAAAGAGATAAAATCAGATACCCACAGTGACCCCACAGACATGAGTGCTAGCAAGATCAATACATACCCATAAGCACTGATGGAAATAGCTAAACAACAACATGTATCTAGGCCACTGAGATCTGGCAGTACTGCACACCCACAGTATATCCTTTGCTTTCTCTAGTTTTGCCTCTCCATTCCCTTCCTCTCCAGCCAAAGATCAGTGTCATGAGCATGGCTACTTGTCTGCATCCTGCCTCCTCTTGATGCCTGGTCTAAAAAGGGTTTCTTGAAAGTGAAGATGCCATCCAAAAAGTTGAATAAGCAGTAATCCAAACCCCTGACAGCTTACATCCCTAATGCAACTGAAATTATTTCCATTCATCTTTTCAATTGCCATCAAATATAGATCCACTGTGGCTGGGCACAACTCCACTGACGTAAATGACTGGGCATTCACTTTCTTGGAACAACACCTACTTGGATCCAAGTCAAAGTTTTGCCAATACAAGGAGGGATGTGACCAAATGCCACAGAAATGTAGTTGTTACTCTCTACAGCGTTTTGCTACTTTGAAAGTGTCAAAAGACGGTGCCCTTATCTTTTCTACCCAGACTTCATGTTCATGATGCATATATTTGTGCCATCAAGGTCTGGTGGTTACAATGCACTGTGCTCACAGCTACAGTGTTGGAGGGTTTAAAACATTTTGGAATTTCAGCATCTGTTTCATGCTGATTTCAGGAGGAGAATGGGAGAATTGGATCCCAAGTTCCAGGAAACAGTAAACACTCTGGGACAAATTCTCCCTTTGTCTGTGCTGGTGTATCTCTGACGTCTCTTTACCCAGCTGACAGGTAGATTTGAGCCAGTAGAACCTAGGGCAGTCAAGCCCTTTAGCTCGGGAAGAACTCAATTCCTTCCTCTGGCTTGTGCCCAAAAAATATATTTAAGATACACAATACATAGTAGAGGAAATTTTAATTATCAGTTTTTATTGGGTAAAAGCATTCCATTCTGGACTGAAAACAAGACTTTCAAAAGTGAGCCCAAAAGGGAGATATTTATCATAAATGACCTAAAGACGAGTACAATTAAAATATGTTTAAAACCTTGAACTGTTCTGTTAATCCACATGAATTTATAATCCCAGGTTTTAAAATAACTAATGATGCCCAGATAGATTTTAGCATCTATTAAAGGTATCATCTTAAGACACATTGTTGGGGACAAAGGAAGCCGAGAATAAAATTGTGAGACTAATTCACATTAAAAAACTATGAGACCTCATAATTCTTCCCACAACATCACAGTTAGTAAAATATTACTCTACTTTGTTTCTCCAGCAGAAACACAACCGAACAACATTATTCTCCATCAGTCAACATTAATTGCAAAGTGATGGCCACTCCTGAACATGGGAGCCTTCCCTGGGCCACATTTCATTATGTTCACTGCTGGCCTGACAGCGGCACCGGCCAGAGCTGTCGTGCCACACGGGGGAGTCTCTCTGCACGCACGGAGAAGTCCATGTTTCATAAATCACTTTGAAACCTGATTTCTCTGTTCTGCAGCTTTGTCAGTTTGTCTGAGAGGTAACAGAGGATCTGAAGGGCAAAAGCCTAAACCAGGATGTTTCTGTAAACAAAGTGTTTGTAAGTAAGGTGGATAGGATTTTGTTGGTGGGAAATCTGTGTCAAGCACAATTCTTTTTATTAAGCACTGTTTAAGCCACCAACTTGCCTAGTATTTCCATACAGAACACTAAGAAAAGTGCAAGAAATCTCAGCCATTAGGTAACACTACAGATTTCATGTAACCATTTAGGAAAGCAGGGTGTATGGCAGGTCCATTGCATGACATGGCAACACCTTTTCAGCACAGCAAAAATGTAACAAGGATGCCAGAGCAGGGTTCGGGCATTTCAAGATCACATTTTTAATTGCAATGCATAGCACAGCCTTCTACCATATAGTTATGGGAATAATGGGCATCGTCCCTGGTGTGGGCAGTCTCTGGGTACACCCATCCTGGCATTTTATGAGCCTGGTACCTTGACAAAACACATCTTTCATGAAGTAGACGCCATGATCAGTAGACATGCAGCTTGGAAATCACATAGCATATCTTGAGGGGTGATCCATCCTCATTCCACAAGTGCATCTCAACCTGGAGCATAGAGCAGTAATGTGGGTCCTGAACACCGAACAAACGGAAGTGCTGGCAAAAATCTCTCAAGACAGCTCAAGTTTTCCAGCACTGCACTGGAGCATCCTAATGAGCTTTCTCTTGGATTTTTGTACATCATTTTTATGACCTTACCATAGGAGAGACACTTACTTTGCCAGCTCATTGTTACCTGCTACTAATACAGCCCACTGCTAGCACAATGGACTATTATTCAGCGAAACAACAAGCACTGACACACCAGTTAGTGGGTATTGGTGACTGATCTGAGGAAGCCAGGGTCACTGCTGAGCAATACCAAAAGAGGTCTCACTAGCTTTTTCTCCTTCCTCCATTGAATGAGCTGTTAATAGACAAGCTGTTGTATAGAAAAAGAACTAAACAGTTTACAAGCTTACATCTGAAGGCCTGTGAATTGCATTAGCTGAGCCAGCTGAGGGAGAGCCAAGGTAATCTCCCCACAATTGTAGAAAATGTGGCATTGAGGCATGTGGAGGCACAGGAAGAATGACAGTGACCAGGTTTACAATATGAAAACCCAGAATAATTACTGCTTTCTGTGTCATGGAATTTTTAGCTGAACTATGATATGGAATAAGCATCTCCTTTAAATGCACAAGTGTTCATGTATGTTCACAGTTGAAAACGCTTGATGCAAATATCAATGTCTAGCCTTAATAGAAGCTCTTTGAGGTTGGCTTTTCATTTTTCCCCATTGAACCTTTTCTCCCTCCTACCCATCTTTCTCTACTGCACAGGCCAGTCCAGTATGAGCAATGTCCATGGTTCTTTTTCATTATTCAGTTTTCTTTGGGCCTAACAGTTACAAATAGGAATGTGAACCATTTCCAATTCAATTACCTGCACAGTTATTTGGGATCAGTGGAACTGGAATGTGCAGCTGAAAAGTTTTTGGAACCCGCCAGTTGCCAGTCAAGAGAGTGAGAGAGTTTTTTTTAAGATTTCTTTCTGTTCTTAAACTTCACAAGAGACATAAAAGTTTTGAAAAGTAGCAGAACAAGAAAAATTAACACTAGAGAAACAGCAAAATTGAAAAGTAAAGAATGGAACCCTCACATCATTCATTTTAAGACATTCAGTGGCAGAAAAGAAAGAAGGAAAAATGAAGGAAAAGACAGTTGAAACCAGACATCACTGAACAGTGATAATTCAAAATGTCTAACTTTGAGAAAAGTTCAGGAACTTTTGAGGGGTCAGATTTTTACAGAGAAGAACTGTCTTAGATCAAGTTTCAGGTTAGAGATTTTAACCTGCTTACAAGTTTCCATCTTTATATTGTTTCCCAGTTTCATACTGTCTGTGGTTAGAAACAAACCAGGTGATGTCTTTAACCTGTTCTTACAATACAGTCTGAAATACTTCAGTAGGACCTGAGGCAGGTGGTTTAACACAGCCCTTGCAACCAACCTGAGGAGATCAAGAAATTCCTGAGAGGATATTCAGCAAAGTATAGTGGTGCCTTGTGCTGTAACCTCCATTAATGGGTAGCTATCCCTGATAGCTCATTTACAGTTCAGTTGATTCAGACAGAAATCAGCCCAACAGGAAACACAGTTTTGGCTCTTTAAAAACAGATTTCTTGGTATGTCGTCATATAAATGGTTCACAAACTGGATTAACCTGGGTCAGTGATCCAGATAACAGCTTTTCTAGTTGGACTTGAGCTTTGCCCGTAAAACTTTGTCTCAGAATCTGAGTAACTTTATCACAGAGAAACCTCTTAGTCATGCTGACTTAGGATACCACCTATTTCTTACATCTAGAAGGGAAGCATAAGTCTATACTTAGAAATCCACTATCCCTCTACATGGGGTGAGAATTTCTGCCACTATTTTAAGGCCAATGGCAAAACTCGTTGACTTCAAAATGGACAGAGTGACTTGCTCAGTGGTTGGATGCTCTCTTTGGCTTCCAGACCTGCAGTAACAGTGAGGGTAAATCAGCTGCTGGAATTATATTCACCTGAGATCAGACAAAGTGGAGATGATGCACTTCCAGATCTTTGATTATGAAATTTTTCAAGTACTTGCTGAGCAAAATTCCCTTTAAAGGCTTCAGAGAAACCATCATGTCAAGGGCACCTTGTTTCAGTGAAAGGCTCAGGATTTATCTAATCAAACCCAGGAATTATCCACTTTTGTTTTGCTGGGTTGGTTTTCCTGAGTTGTCCAGTTCACCTTCCGGTTAGATCCTTTCGTTCAAGTTAGTAGTTTCCTCAGGTTGGCTGATCTTTATTTCTGCTCTTAATATTCTCTATTGATTTTATTGTAGTGTGCTTATATAATGTTCAACAGCCTCCTATTACTGCAAATAAAATTAGATAAATAACTCGGCTATTTTTTTCTGCATTTAAAAGGTTTGGCAGCAGCCATCTCCACCCTTAACTGAGCATTTGGCATTGTTACTGCCAGTGTCTATGAGGGCAGCTCCTAAGATCTGCATGCCCCTCACATGTCACTAGTAGCCATGCTAGTTAGATAAAGCTAGCTTGCAGCGTGCTGATATTACTGGCTGGCTTTATCTAGCAAGCAGAGGTACCAGTAGCATCTGTGCATCTGTTGGATGTGCAAATGGGGGCAGCTGCCCTCTTAGACACTGGCAGCAATAGCAGTGTTAATACGTGCATCTATGACCAAGGAAGATACCACTTATCTGCAGTAGATGTGAAAGTCACCTAGGCTCCCATTTTCAGTTCAGGTAGGTGTTATTCCTATCTATCACTCACAGGCTTTGGTTTAACTGGTTGCTTAAAGAACAATTATAAAATACAAGCAACATCTTCAGCTTTCTTCCCCCTTCTGACTGCTCTTTGCAGGCATTTCCTCTGCCCTGGCCTGTTTCACTGTCCTCGGGGAAACAGCTAGCATGGAGTAGAAAGGTACATTCCCCTTGGCTAGCAAGTGTCTGTAGAGTATTACCAACGCTCACACTCCCTTCAGCCTCCTTGTTATTGGTGCTGTTATCAGCACAGTTGGAGGTCAAAGCAATTGCTGAAGGGCTGGGGCAGCTTCTCAAGCAAAGCCTGCAGGCAGTGCTGAGTCAGTGCTTATGGTGTGTGGCTGTGGGGGCTGCAGCACAGACCCAGCCTGAGACTCCAACCTTGAAACGGGCCTGCCCTGGGAGCGGACAAGTTACTACAGCTTATTCTAGCTAGTTTGAGCATTGATAGCACAGCAGCTGACTCGATTGCTTCAATGAATGCTGCAATCTGCTCGGGGCTCTGCAGTCTGCTTAAGCCAGCTTAGAGCCATCTTCCTTGTTACTCCACCCCACCCGAGACAGATTGGTTTGCGTGCTGCCTCCATCAGTTCCAAAGACTGCCTCCACCAAGTCTGAGTGGCTCACTACTGGTGTCTTCTACCTCTACCACGGTTGGAGGTTTCAGCTTTACTGCAGGTGATGCTTACTCATCTTAAAGCCCTTCTATAGAATCTCAGACTGGTTTGGGTTGGAAGAGACCTTAAAGCTCATCCAGTTCCAACCCCCTGCCACTGCCAGGGACACCTTGCACTAGACCAGGTTGCTCCAAGCCCTGTCCAACCTGGCCTTGAACACTGCCAGGGAAGGGGCAGCCACAGCTTCTCTGGGCACATAGGTCCGTTTCACATGTAGTTTATTTTCCTGTTGTGTCTAAGCTAGCACTGAAGATCAAACCTGGGCAGAAGTTCAGATCAACACTGCCAATAGTCAGCTTTATTGAAACTCCAGAAATATACACTCTCCTGCAGATGTGTCTTCCTGCTGTGCTTTGCACGGCTGCAGCCAAGATAGCCTGTAAAACAGACCTTCACATGGGTATGTTCACATCCAGACATGCTGAAACAGTGCCAACATCTTCTCCAGTGTCCCACATTTTAAAGAGTTCAGTGTGGAGTTTCTTGTTTTCACTCACTTTTGCTTAAATGGACACCTGAGACTGTGTTCTTTTAACTTTGTTCTTATAAAAATAAATCTATTTCAGTTAGGTAATACAAACTGTGTAATATCCCTGTAAATATATTGTGGAAGCAAGTAATGAAAACAGTCAAAATAATAAGTAAAAAATTGCATGACTTTAAGGAAAGCACATAAAGAGTAATCAAGCAGGATAAAACCAAATAAGATTAATTTAAGCTGGAGACTCATGTATATGGTGTATTGTAGTCTTTGGACTGAACAGAAATGCATGCTGTGAAAGGGTGTTCTGAACTCCATTAAAAACTAAGCTTTGTATACAACAGTGGGGCTGTGCAAATAAATGTTGTGAGGCAAAATAAATAAGTTTTGAGAAATGAATGACTTGAGCAGTAGTTTCCCAATTAATCAGAACAAAGAGGGAAGTCGAGCAGACAACAATGATATAACTAAGGAAGAGTTCAAGTTGCCATAACAGCTGGCGCTCTCACTCTGCTTTCTGCTAATTCTTCCTCTCACAAGCTTTGTAGGGCTTTATTTGGAGGGGGAAGGGAGCCAAGAGGATGTAGTAGCAATTTTGCTCACTCTTGAAATGCTATCTTAGGGTCTTGCATCAAAAAAGGTTGTTACTTGATCCTTAACCACAGTTTGTTCTAACAGGGTGATGGAGAAAAAATAGGAGCAGATTTAGCTGAGTTCCATATATTCTGGACAGCAAGATCTCCTCCCCTACAGAAGTTAAGGAATTAAGCAGTGCAATATCATAATTATTAGTTATTATCTCGCAGAACCTGTGGAGGACAGGTCAAGTCCCACAGAAATGTAAGAGGGCAAATCTAGTACCTGCTTTCAAGAAAATGGAAAAAGGAACTCTCAAGAAAGCATGGATTTCTCAGCCTAACTTTAAACAAGCTACCACTGGAATGAATAAATTCAAGATAATAACATTTGTGAATGACACCATTTTGGAAGGGACTGGGAATACTACAGCGCCACAATTAGAGCCAGTGCTCTCAGTAAAAGAGAAATTATACTAATTCAACAGAGTCACATTCACTCAAGTGAAATAAAAAGAACTACATCTAGGCAGGAGGAGCCAAATCTACACATACAAAAAGACAGCAGAAGCCTGGAAGATCTGAAGGTGATAACATCTACAGTAAAGGGGAAGTGAGATGTACTTGTAAGAAGGCAGATCTTGTAAAATGTACTAACAGTAGCAATGCTTGTGACATGCCAAGCACCATCACTCTGCTGTGCTCAGAACTATCAGTTTTACCAGTTTACACTGAATCTGGCTCAAGTACCATATATTTAAATAAAACGTTCATTCCCACTGGACAGGAACAGGAATAAATAGAAAGTCCTAAATACATAAGCTATGAGAAAAGTTTGTAGAAACACACTTTGTTTCATCTACACAATTGAGGGCAGTAGGATAACAATTCCAGTGTGTAAGAAGCTACTAAAAGAAGATAGTAATCCATTACTCACTGAAGCAAGGGCAGGAAAAATTGCTTTAATTTCCAACAGGATAGATTTAGGTTGTCTTTCTAACTATAAGCCTAGGTAAGCACTGGAACAGGATGCTGGAGTAGCTGTAGAATTTCCATTACTTGGGGTTTGTCATGGTTTAAGCCCAGCTGGTAACTCAGAGCCACACAGCCACTCTCTCGCTCCCCCCTTCTTCCTCCACCAGCTCCCAGAGGGATGGAGAGGAGAATGCAAAGAATGTAACCCCCACGGGTAGAGATAAGAACAGTCCAGTAACTAAGGTATAACATAAACCACTGCTGCTGCCACCAATAATAATAATGATAAGGGAAATAACAAGGGAAGAGAATACAACCGCTCACCACCCACCAACTGATACCCAGCCCGACCTGAGCAGCGATCTGGGCCTTCTGGGTTACTCCCCCAGTTTCTATACTGGGCAAGACATGCTGTGGTATGGAATACCCCTTTGGCTAGTTTGGGACAGGTGTCTCTGCCTCCTCCCTGCTTCCCATGCTCCTCCTTCCTGGCAGAGCATGAGACTGAAAGTCCATGATCAGAGTAAGCATTGCTTAGCAACAACTCAAAACACTGGTGTTGCCACTATTGTTCTGAGGCTAAAGTCAAAAACACAGCACTGCACCAGCTACTAGGAAGGAGAAAAATGACTGTTACTGCTGAACCCAGGACAGGGTTTTAAAGAACAGATGAGATAAAACAGCTGACAACCTTGCTGGGTATACTAAATGCACATACCTCGGCAAAGGTGGACTTGCCCCAGACATCCTTGCCAGCCCTACCTTCCTCAGCTCCTGAAATGCTGTAGCTGCATAGTTTTGTAGGTGCAGGTACACTCTAATTTTAATTTAAAACAAATATACAAACAATAACAACAACAAAACAACCAAAACCCCCTTGGGAATGTGGACCATTCATTTCAAAGATCAGAAGCAAGTACAAGTCAGTGTCTTTTTGATGATACTGATGATTCCAGGTTCAGCTGTATTTTAACAGAGGGATAGGACTTAGACAAAGTAGGTGGGGAAGGCAGAATTGGGGAATAAGCAACAGCTATACTGCTACCTATCCTCTAAGCTTTCTCCGTATCTGTATCTCCCGGTAAAGCTGGGAAGCTCTCTTTCTGTTTTTTCTTTCCTCTGCTTCTGCAGAGGGTCTGGGGAGAGTCCAGGAAAGGTTCTCCCTGTGAGATGCATGAGCAAGAACTTGGTTGGAGCTGAAAGGAGCACATAAAGGGGTTTCTCTGAACACCATGGCCAGCATTTCCATGTTCTTTTCCAGCACCACACAGTCTGTGATTTGATCCCAAGAAAGGAGCTCAGAGAACATATAAAGGTAGGAACAGAGGAAAGCAAGAGAGTGTCTGACACAGATTCCTGCCCCGCACTGAGTGAACACATTCCCCACACAGTGGTGTCCTGACACAGTGAAATTTGCAGGGACAAAAGTGGCAGATTCAGCAAACATTGGGGGGTAGTTTAATATTGCTTCAACTATCCTCAGGCACTATTTTTTTCCTGTATGTTCCATTATGCAGTTTATTTATTGATAAATAAATCAAGTCTCTGTTTTCCATTTGCACACTGAGGGAAGTCACAGTTAAGTTGCAGAATTTCAGGAATACATTGATCTAAGCATAGGAAATTCTCTTTGGTCTTTGAATCCTCTTGCAGATAAACTACTCTTACCATGTTTATGGAGTACCAGCTTAGTTTATGATCCATAGTCCTCTTCCTTTTTGCAGATAACTCTTATTTTGCCCCCAAAGGCAGTCTATCTCAGCTCACACAGCCTATGTGTTTGTGCCTGTCTGCATTGTTTATATCTCCAATAAGACATTCCTCTTTTCCATGTTCTTATAATGGTGTGTATTGTGCAATATTTGGACAGCTACTTGTTGCTGATGAGTTTTTCCACTATTCCCACCTTTATGGGACAAGTTTTCAGCAGCCAGTTTTGAATTGGCCCTCCAGCAGTGTCTCAGTAGCAGTACTTCAGCTTTATGCACCAGCAGCAGATGTCCATTTCACAAGGGAATTATCATAGGTGTCTGGTGATGTTTGGAGTTTGATCTCAGCTTTTCTGAATGATGCTTTCTAATTTTGAGAGCTCATGGTGTTGATGTTTACTCCCAAGCCATCATACCTTTGTAAGTTCCACACAGCAATACACCAAAGACAGAGCAAACACCGTATTTTTCTTGCTCAGTTACTTACACTGAGAGGTAGATTCTCTTCAGGCAAGCTGTAAGCAGTGATTCCTACGTATTAACTCTCTATTTAAAAATACCTGTATTCCCCAGCTGAGGAATGCAGAAAATAATATTGGCCTCCTTTTCCTCCTGGATGTATCCTAACCTTAACTAAGAAAGATGCTTCCAATTCCTATCCAGACTGAGGCACAAAGAAGCGCACCATGCCATCAGGCCAGCAGTCACTCCCCATTTCATGTCTGCTGTCAGCCCTGTGCCAGCAGCTCAGTGCTGAGGGCTAAGTGTGTACAGGAGAGCCACAAGATAGTGATTACACTGGCAGGAGGTGATAGCTCCAAGTCCTCCCAGAACCTCTTATTTTGTCCTGCCCTGCAGAGACATTGTAACCATATTTAGATTTCTAGCATAACACCTTCTGGTGAGCTACCTACACATTAAAGTAATGCCTGATCCGTATAGAAGGATACACCTGGGAAAAAGTCTGTTCCCAGGAGTTACAAGGGAAAAGCTTCTGGGTTTTCAGTATAAATATTTTAGCAAGCTACACAACCCCAGAGGAGGTGTTTGCTCCCCAGTTCAGTCTGTTGATACTTTTGTCTGCACTAATCAACTCTGCTTTTCACTGTCGTTTGTAATTACAGTTTATAAATATTTTATATTACTTTAAAATCAGGTTTTAAAATATTTAAATTCATTTGGGCTGGTGAATGAGATCACCAGGAATTTGAAACAGAGCTTGGCTAATGGTATCCCAAACTCTCCCACTTTCTGTAGGATAAACCAATGGGAGATAATTTTACTTGTAACACATGAATGGTTTGATTCAGTTAGAAATGTTTTATGTTTTCCTGCAGTTATTTCAGCTAACTGAAACTGGGCTGAGTCCCCTCTGGGTATCCAAGCTGACAAAGCAGGGATTTGGATGGGTGGGCACTGCAGAGGATCTGCCTGAGCCTGTAAAATTTCACAGGTACAACCAGGATTCATCCAGAACATGGGAATCAGGGCCTGCAAAGGACGTTCCCAATATAAGATGTATCATAGATATGTGGTGGCAATTGCCAGTATGTCCCAGAACTGTCCTCAGTCCTGTAGTGAATACTTGCAGAAATAATCCCACAACTGCATGCTCAAACTTCAGTTTTTATGTGGCATCTGAGATACATAGAAAGGAAACTTCAAGAACTGAATGTTATTATTTATTAGTGTGATGTTTCGTTTTACCATAGGCTTGGGTAGTGCCCATGGAAGATTTTGGATGGATTGAAATGATTCTGCAGGCTGTTCATCAGGGAATAACCAAAGCAAAGGTTGAAATCTCTGAGAATTTTGAAAAGAGTAAATGAACCTGTTGAAAGTCTAATTGCTACAGAAGACAACTTCAAGGCCATGGGTGTAAAAGCTGAAACAAATTATTATGCTTATCAGAGTCGGGTTTTAAGACATTTTTCTTTTCTTAAGAAGCACAAACAAGCTATTATATTTAATAACTAGCTACTAGTCTGAATTTCAAAGCAGATATTGTCAGTCTTATTCAACAAAGCTGTCCATTCATCTACCAGCTTGTGCAGTGAGTGGGTCTTTAGGGAGACAAAGAGTAGAAAACAGTGATGGAGAAACGCACATTCCTGGAAGCTCCATTACCATTTGTGGAGTTAATCACCTCTTATTCTTTTCAATCATGGGCTGGAAGGTACTATTTAATAAACATTTCTGGTATGGAAAGCAAAGATACTGAATGGTAAAGCACAACTGATAAATTTCAATTCTTTTAGTAAAGCTTAAGCAGGTGCAACGTCAGTGTCTTTGTCTCACATTATTAGAGCCCCTAGAAAAAGAGGAAGTTTGGGGCAAACACATATTTAGGAACTTTTCCTTAAATCCAGGTCTTGCACTAGATTACTACCTTGTGTATTATCCATAGGGTGCAGCAACCTACGGTTTCCCCTGTGTCCCACTTCAACCCTAGAAATAGGGTTTATTTCGCACACAGTGACTAGATGGGAGCAGGGAACAGTATGATTGATTTCTGCTGTGACAAAAGCCACCTGGTTCTCCTGGAGAGAGGACAGGGAGGAGGAACCAGGCTTCCTCTTGGCTGAGCTCTTCATCTGTTTGTGCTCTATAAAAGGCCATTTTTTCCCTTTTTGACTCTGTGCAAGTCATGCTTTGCATTCAAAGGAAATTTGTCCCTGGACTGTAATCATGGCATAAATAGACCTATGCAGGGCCTCCCTGAATCTGCATTCACTAAAAAATCCCATACCCAGCATGTCTACGAGGAACCATTCAACTAGCTGAATGAGTGCATAAAGCATTGGAAAACACTAGCCTTATCTCCTCAAGAGTCGACAGCAAAATGTATGGCCATGTTGAAGTTCCTGGCAGCTCTAGAAATAGTGCCTGCTGAGCAAATAAGGTCAGAGTGGGTTGGTGAAAATAGATTGTTCTCAGAATTTGGCACATAAAACTTTAAAAGTGCTTTATGAACAGAAATCATTCTCTCAGGTCTTGATCCTGCAAAAGCTCGTGTGGGTAGACTTCTCCAGCTCATAAATTTAAAGATCTGTTTATGTTTTTTTGCAGGGTGGGGTTTTTAGGCTAAATAAAAGAAGGTGAAACATTAGCTACTGAAGGTTTCACCTTCAAAGGAAGGTATCTTTGCCTTTCTGTTTAGTTTTCTGTGAGTAAAATCCCTGACTTCCTAATTTCTTTCGTTTGCTCACCCTATCAGAACTTAAGCAGCAGTTCCTCTAAGGCACTTGTTTTGATTTCCCACTTAGGTATTCTAGGAACTTGCTTAAATCATTTGACGTTTGTGTTACTAACATAAAACCTTCGTGATCTGGAATCTTTATATAATTAAGCAAAATAATACAGCTCCCTGCATGAAACTAAAGCAGTTCGAGGAAATTCTCAGTGGAAATAAGGATGACTCATTCTTCAAGCAACACCAACAATTAAGTATACATAAGCTATCAGTTCCCAATTGGAAAAAATGGGACATTTATATAATAAAGGGCTTTCTTAATCTGTGTGGAAAGATGATAAGGTATATGTACCAGCTGAGACTGCATTCAGGAATATGTTTACCAGTACTCAAGTTTATTCTCAAGAGCAGCATCCAGTGAATAAAACCATACTGGTGGTAATTTTAAGCCTCACATATTTGTAAAATCATTATGCTGTCAGTCCTTTTTGATGCCAAAGTCTGCATGCTGTGCATTTAAGATTTTAGGATGAAGAACTGAAACAGAATTTCTACATTTAGGTATTTAGAACCAAATAAGACTTATGATTTGGGCAAAATCCAAAGAAAGAAAATCTTCTAAAGAAAAAACAGCCTTAGGTGATATAAAGTCATTATTTTCCTGGTAGATGTATATCATTTTGAAACTCTGTATACCATTCAGCTTCTTCCTTTGGTGTCAGCATGCCCACTTCATTTGGCACGGCTTGATTCTGGGGTCTGATCACAACCATGTCATTGCATGCCTTCTGCTGGGTGATGGACGCTGCAAGCAGAAAGACAAACCCTTGGATGCGTTTAGATCACCTCTGCCATTTGGGTTTCTGTCAATCTTGCTGACACACAGACCCCTAAAATGCCACCAGGGGTCTGCTCCAAATTAATCACATATTGGCAACTGCCTCTGCTCCAGCCCAAAGATAATCAGCCCATCCCAGAGCCCTGCTTTTCCCCCAGCATGATATGGAATCCCACTTTATTTATCTCTTGTGGTATTATACCTTATTTCCCACTGAAATCTTATGTTCTCGTCAACAGGTGGAGACCACGGCTGAGAGGAGGGACAGCCAGGGTCACAGAGTAGGCTGTGAAGAGTCCTTTGGCTCCTGCCTACTAAGCCCCCCCTATGCATGTCATGGCAGCAGCATTGCCCCACTGCAGGGCAGGGTGAGAGGACACACTGCACTCTGAGACCTTCAGATACTACAGTGATGGGACTCCAGAATGTCAAGAGCCAGGCACCTTTCTGTAACCTCTTCACTGCAGACGCTTATGTTTAAGAACAGCTTAGCTGGTAACAACAGCAGCTTCACTGAACCTTTGGCTTTATGAACATTGAGCACATCATCTGTATTTTCATCCTTTGGCTTTTTGGGGGCACCTTGTCAGGAAGAACAGTGTCTATTAAACATGCAGCTTGACAGCTATGGCTCTCCTGAAAGCTAACTTCATTACATGTGTGTCTCTTTGCTTACACAATGCACCCAGTTCCTAAGGAGTGAGATGGTTTTTTAAACTGAACCAAGATTTGATCCACCGTGTTTATAGCACATATTGGATGAACCCTAATTTGCAGGAAGTCTTTACAAGTGGAAAACCTTGCTAAAACACATGCTATTGAATGGATATCTTGCTGTGCTTGGATCAATGAAGCTTATACTGTGGCTTAGGCCTAATCTTACGACAATTCAGCAATTGAATCCCTTATGTTAGGCTACTGGCAATGTTGCAGGATGCATTTTGTATCTACTGATTAACTGTGTTCAGTTTGTGCATAAAATGAAATCAATGAAAACACTTAGAAAATATAAAATAGAAAGACATGGACATATCAAGAAGCAAAAAAGAAGAAACAGCCCTGTAGATTCTGTAGTGAGGTGGAAGATTTCTCTGAGTATTCTTTTTTCTTGGTATCCTGAAATGATTCTTAGGTCATCATACTGAAAATTTCATCTTTAAACATTTACTGCTTTAGGTCTTAAAATAGCAGCAGCTGTGGACTTTCTGTAGGACCACAGCAAAAAGCCCACTGGAAAGCCATTAGCCAGCAGACAGAACTGTGATGCTTCATAACATGGTCAAGGAATGTTTCAGACTGGTTTCCTGGGATCATGCGAATGTGGGAATAGGGATAGAGGTCTTTAATACCTACAGCTTTAATACACAGTAGTAGGCTGTGAGAGGGAAGAGGTGATCCTAATGCTTCTGCTAAGGGGAAAAAACTTCAATCACATCCCACACCTTCTAAGATACTGGGAAATCTCAGTGTGATCCACAGAAAACCAGGCAATGCTAGTTCGGGCTGCTCAGGGAACTACTTGTTATGGATACAGACCTGAGAATTCAACTCTCCCCATTTAAGTACTTTGGAAGTGATTTTCACTGTTGGATTCATCTCCAATGGGAAAAAAACGAAGGCGCGGCAGCCTTGATTATGATCTTGCAAAGCATTCCCAAGGTCTGTCACTTGGTTCTTGCTAAGTGGCTTCATGCAGCTAGGGATACATCATAGGATGTGTATTTAATGCTTTTGAAAGGTGCTTAGCTGACAGTCTCAGAGGATGATTCCTGGGCATATTCTGCCTTCAGATATGTGCAAGCTACTCCCCTTGACATCAGTGAGAGCTGCCTTTGCTTATGAAAGATGTAGGCAGCTTACATTTCACTCCTGTCTCTCCTCTGTTACTTTGACATACTGGCAAACCTGAACTTTCCCCTTTTTAATTATCATTTTTAACTCTTACATGATTGATCAACGTGTGCCTACTGGAACTCAGTGATGGAACTGCAGCTGTATGAAGGCAGCTTGCTTCATCATTTTAATCTTCTGCTTTAGACTGCCCTCAGCATCTCTTAATGATTTCTGTAATTCTCCACCAAATACCTCTATTGAGTACATTACAATGTATTTGTCTATGTTCTTACATCTTGATTTGATGCAGAATTATCTCACATTGGGTCTCACACTGGATTTGCGTTCTGGTGCCTGGTCTTGTACTTGCAACACTGCTTTCCAAATGGGTCTGACATGCAAAGTTCCTGGTTGGAGACCATTGCTTCCCCCTCTGGAAGAGCTGAATTGCTCTTGTTTCTTTGATCATCGGCCATCCATTTTAGCCATCTGGCTTTCCAGTTCCCTTTGTTTTATCCTGGTAGCCAGTGGTGCCCACAGTGCCATCTAGATTGAGCTTGGGCAAAAAAGGAAATGGGGGGAGGGAGAAGCACCATCCTTCCTACTCCTCCCACAAGAGCAGAAGGTGCTGCTTTACTATCCACAAATCTCTCCCTGCTCCTCAATTCCAGCTATTTTCTTCAGAAGAGCAAAAATCCAATTTGCCTGCACTTCTGAGAAACCAGGGGCTTTTCCCTGATGCCATCAAATTAAAGCATTGTCTGCCCTATGCTTTTCTTAATATCCCCCCCTGCTCCCTTCCATTCCCACTGCTTAGGCTTTGTCATGGTTTGAATCACCTGCTCTCTGACAGTAATCAGATTAAAATATTAGGTTTCTGCTTTTGAGATTTCCTTTCCTGACACTCATAGAAAAGAACTGCAAGATGAGGTGGTTCCTAAAAAATTGCTACCATAAAGTTCTGTATTTACCCAAACAAAGTTGAAATTCACATTGTCTGTACTCTAAGCATCACTTCCATGGATTATTTTACTGTTGCCAAGAAGCTCTTTTTATGCTGTACTGATTTTCTAATTCCTTTTCTGTTTTAATTCAGGCTAAAAGCTAACCATATCCTTCCCACTGTTCAATCTATTGCTTCTCTGCCAGGAAACCATCTTCTGCAAGTGTTGTATTTGTAACCTAAATTCGCACAAACAAGAAAAGATCTTTTGGTTTCCACAGTTATGCCCAACGGATAATCACTGCAGTTTGTACTTTTCTCTGTGATGTTACTATGAACACACAAGCAAATTCTGACTAGTGGAAACTATCAGACAACCCCAAGTGGAAATCATACCAAATCTGCAAAGATGTTCATGTGCTAAGAAGCCTGTCAGGCCTTAGATGAGATGAAAAAAGGCCTCAATTTCCTAAGAAATAAAAATGCAGGTGAAGAAGATAAATAAGATCCTGTGGATAAAATGGAAAGTAAAGATCTTTCCCTTGTTTCCAATAAAGTGCCGCTAGAGGGTCTCCCAGGAGACTCCTCTTACTCCATATATTTTAGATTCCCAAAGTTTAGTTGTTTCAGCATAAAATGAAATAACCTAAACTGATGTCACAGCATACTCCTTTGCCTTGCTATCAGCTCTCTGAAGTAGCAAATTTTGACCAAGGGACTACATCTCATTATTTGTAGTTTAGTTTAGGTTCAGTTCTTGTCACAGAGCTAACGGATTCATTCTGACTGGCCAGCCTAAGCAAGCCGGGCAGGTGACGGCTGGCAGCTGCCCCTGGCAGATACCCATGACATAGGTACAACCCAACAGCTTTCCTAGAGTTTGGTTTGGAATATCATGAAAGGCCATTCTTTGATAACACAGTGCCTCATACACTTAGTGCAATATTGTGATTTATAATTACTTCTTTATCAGGAAATGTAGCTACATATACATGAAAATTTATATATTAAATAGGGTTGACATGAACATAATTGTGTAACTGCATGGGTCTCTACTGCATAGAGAGTGATTTTTATGGTGTTTAACTGCGGCAGCCACATTTCCTTTAATTGGCTATAAATTCCCTTAGCACAGGACTTTGCAATTATTATTAATTGTTCTTCTCCTCAAAGAAAAAAGCCCATTAGGCTCCAGAGTGCTGCCTTGTTACCACTGTACATCTGTGCAAAGACAGAGGCTGAGGAATGGCTCAGCAGGCGCAGTCAGCCTGGGCTTCTCCTCCCTGGTAATGTTTATAACCCAAAAGACAACAGTCAAAAGGCTAAGTAAGTGGGGCTGTTCAGCCTGGAGAAGAGAAGGCTGCGTGGAGACCTCATAGCAGCCTTCCAGTATCTGAAGGGGGGCTATAAGGATGCTGGGGAGGGACTCTTCATCAGGGACTGTAGCGACAGGACAAGGGGTGATGGGTTTAAACTTAAACAGTGGAAGTTCAGGTTAGATATAAGGAAGAAATTCTTTACTGTGAGGGTGGTGAGGCACTGGAACAGATTGGCCAAAGAAGTGTGAATGCTCCATCCCTGGACAGAGCCTTGGCTGACATGGTCTAGTGCGAGGTGTCCCTGCCCATGGCAAGGAGTTGGAACTGGATGACCTTAAGGTCCTTTCCCACCAAACTATTCTCCATTCTGTGATTCTATGATTCTACACTATTGCTCAGGCATCCTAATGCTTATGAAGTCTACAGCTTTCTGACTGCCCTTCGGTTTGCCTGATTATTCCCAGCATAGGTATATACAAGCTGCCTCCAACCGTGCTGCGGCATGGTGGTCCAGTAGGTTGTTTCCCATTCCTCTGTGTGATAGGTAGTAAGTGATGAAGCTAAAGTTGTGGCCTTTTCACCCTGTCCAGGCAGCTTTCTGCCAGTGAGCACAAAGGCTGTCATCAGATGCTGCCCTGCTGCATACCACACACGGTATCTGTAATGGTCATCCACCAATTGTTGACATCGGTTGAAATCAGTTCCTTCTCATTTCTCATAGCTGTACACTCGGTTTAGCTTATTTTAGCCTTTAATCTCAAAGATGGTAATTTTTCGAAAGTGTTTCATAAGCAAGAAACACTCCTGAATGTTTGGAATTAAGTTTAAGTGACTTCAGGTAATTCTCACCTTTCAACTATTGCTTTCAACATTGAAAAACTCATTGTTTTCAGTTGCTCCTCGTTGTGTTGCAGTTCAGAAAACATTGAAAATAACCTTTTCCTAATGTTTCAAGATATCAGGAGAGTTGTCTGCTTGAGTAAAGGAAGCGTTTAATCTTAAGGGGGTGAAGTTATCACCTGACTAATACAAGGGAAAGGAATTATATGTAGATACAAGGTCCCTGGGCTGGGACTCAGGGAGTGTCTTCCCATCTCCACTGTGTGAATCTCTGCCTGTTTTCTCTTTTCTCTTTTTAGCTTTCTATATCTCATCTACTTAGGCTGTAAGTTCTTCAGGACAGGGGCTTTACCATGAACTAGTGAGGTATGTGAAACTATGTGGCTCTGGATTTTAATTGCAACATCTGGATACTATCGCAAAAAAATATACAGTAGTAATGACCGGTAAAAACTAGTTCTCCTGGATTTTGTTTCTAGCTCTGGTCAGTAGCTTAGTGTAAGAAGCAGCAAGCCATGTAGCCTCTTTGATCCAGAAATACATGCTGAAATTCTCAGCTACTTCCTAGGGATGTTATTAGGTTTAATACATTAATATTTATGAGTACTTTTATATGCTTGAATGAAAGTAGCTATAGATATACAGTAATGCTCTGCATTAATGGCAAGGCTTAACATTAATAAAGCACTATGGAGAGGGAGAGTGGGCCTTCTATGTAAGAGAAGGAGTCTCTGGGGGCAGCATAAACCAAAGAGCAATCCCAATCCAGGGATTTTATGCTGGACAAAGCATGTATTTCTGGAGTTGAATAAGACAGGAATATGCTGTTGAGTACGACTGACTACAATGGCGAACGTGCTTGCCACTCTGAGCTGGAAGTACTGCACAGAACTGCCCTTCCAAGCTGCAGAGCCGCAGCTGCCACCCTTCTGCAGCATGAAGAAGTCTAAAGAGATTTAATTGCTCCAGTTTTAGAATTGGGTGATTATAGCTGGTCAAAGTGTTCAGGAGCTGAAATAATAATTAACCATGTAGTGCACTAGTTCTCCTGACAGCCCTACGGTTGGTCTTTGCAAAGCTGATTTCCTCTTCCCCTATTAATATGCATCTGCAACAAAATCTATGCCACTGACCTTATGTCTTAATGACCATTTGAGTATGCGAAAAGATGCAAGTCAGAACCCCAGAAGTTAAATGTATCTAACTGCACAGCAAAAAAATACCATTTGGTCTGGGAATTAATTTCAGTTCACTTTGAAAAAGGAAAATCTTTGTTACATGAGAGGATTTTTAAATGCCAAGATCATCTGTTTAGAAAACTCATTTAAAAGAATTTGTATTTCTGAGTTCCGAGTCTATTCACTTTCTAAAAGCTTCAGGTGAAAACTGTGTAATACAGACACTGAATATATGGTACCAATTTGTTTAAGTATCAGATTCCAAAAATATTCCTTGAGACCACTACATAACTACAGTTCCCTGTGAAGAAATGCCCAGTGTAAACCAGGAGTCCAGCTCCTTGACAGCTGAAAGATTCAGCAATGCACTGGGTAAATGCAGAGCTATGATGATTTTGAGTAACGTGTGCTTTGAGAGAACAAAGAGAGAATCAGAAGAAGGCAGAGCCAATGAAACTGCCTGGCTGTCTGGGACAAATCCCATAGACACATGGTATTTATAAGATGCTTTACGGTTGCACTGTGGTGGACCCATAGTTCAGTTCAATTAGATTAAATACCTGGGATCATCAAAGGCTTTGTGAGGCAAGTAACAAGCACATGTTGACTGTGTGCCTACAGAAAGTGTTTGGAAACCACAGAAAGATGAAGTTGAACACTTTTCTGACAATGAGAGCCATCCATTCAATAGCGTTATCTGTGTTTTTTATATGAGAGGCTGCTCCGAAGAAGGCGACATCAGAAAAGTCAGAATTTGAGCCAATCCCAGGGGTTCATGTCATTCAGAATATTATATTTGCATTTATTTCATTTCAATTCATGTGAGTCTGCCTGGATAGGAAGAAATCCTCCACAAAAAAGTTTTACAGCAGTTATTAGGCATCCTGCATCATTTAGAAACTCTTCAGCAACAGGACTGTTCCATTTCCAACCTTTTTGTTGTATTTTGGGTCTCTAGATGCTTGTAATGAAACAAGGCAATTGCTGTTATTTCAGCACATCGTTCAAAAGCCCACTGAAACCCTCAGCCAGGGAAAGACCCTACATGAAGGGGAACTTGTACTATTGCTAGAGGGTAACCTGAGGCTGCTGCTAACAGCAGTAGGCTGGTCTCCTCCTGCAAACCTGCCAGTTAAAAGGCGTCATTCACACTCTGTTACAGCCATATACAGAGATATAACGTTAAAGAAAGTTTGTTTTGTACATGTAGTTGTTCAGAGACTCACAGTATTCTTAACCCTGACAATGAAATAGAAGCTACAGAGTTGAAACATCCCTGAAATGCCTATGTATTACAAATATATTTACAAAGCATTTACACATCCTGGTGTTGCACGCTGCATTTTTGCTTGCAAAAAAAATTTTAATTTGGAAAAGGAGAATGGGAAGTATCACTATATTCAATGTATTATTCTACTGAGGAAAAATAACCTATTTAATTAAAGCGAATTGACTAATTTGAAAACGTCTGGAAGCTATTTCTGGACACTATTAAGGTGAAGGATAAAATGTAGAGTTTATAGGAAACATGGAAAATGGTATCTTATCCGATGATTGGCTTTGATATGAAACATCTGTCTCTAATGAAATTGTTCCCCCAAATAATGATTACAAGGTGCTTTAGGAAATATTTAAGTCTAATTTAGCTTTATTACTGGTGTTCTAGGTTAATGAAAAGCATTCCCTATGCAGCTGTACATTGCCTGCTGTGTTTTTTCTTACTATATATATACGCCATAAAAACAGTAAAAAAATACATGCTACAGGGCCATAATGCACTTACAAGCTGGTAGAATGGTGTTAGCATGGAACAATCTGGGTATGTGCTCCAGCACTCCTCTCCCATGCCTGTGACATTACCAGCAGAAAAGCAATACAATCATTTGTGAAGCATTATCTGTGTACTTCATTTAAGACAGGGCAAAAAATGGTAGTGAAACATCCCAATTAAAGCGCTGAATTGCTCCAGTGCTGAATGGCACCGGAGAGCCATTTACCACCAGAACCCCTTCCTAATGGAGATTTTTTTTTTCTTGAAATACTGCGTGCTGCATTATGTCTCTGCACTTTTCAAAGAACACCACCAAAGGTATCTGTAATGCAAAGGAACATTCATTGATATGGTAATCAAATGTAAATGTCATAGTAGGTTACCTGAGATTATGTATTTTACAACACAATTACATTCCCATTAAATAAATACAGGAATCTTGCATTAGCAAGTCACACTTGGTAGGAAATACCTACTAAATGGTTGTCTGGTACAGTGCAGGAAAATGCAGATTTTGACTGATGTTGAAATGCACCAATTTTCCTTAATAGACAAACAATGAAATTCTGCCTGATCCAATTCTCAGTGGTTTCTGGGTTTATCTTATCCTTATCTCATTTCTGGGTTTACAGCCTGGGTACTACTGAAATACACAGGCCTGTGTTTCAATACACGATTGGTAAAAAAAACAAAATCCAACCCAACCTAATCAGTGGGAGAATGTGTAAGTTTTGGTGTCCAAAGGAGAACTGTTCAAATGATTTATGTTTCTAATACTGTGCCCTATTTATCTTCAGCACACACCTCTTAAGTTCCAAACTTAAGCAGTTTCCTGACATAAGATTTTGGGTTGAAAATGTAAACATGGATCAATTTATTGTCCTGTTGACAGCTTTGAGTCTACCTCTTGGTATGCTACAAGGTTCCCTACATTAATGGTTTGATAATTCCAGTTGAAAGTATGGAGCTATGGGCATTTAGCAATGACACCAACTGCACTGGGTTACTTGATAAAAAGGGCTGGAATCCTTTCTCTACTTTTCTCTTCTTGCAGCAATGGAAATCCCTACTTTCAACTCCCTGACTTGCCAGGAGAGATGAGAAAATCCTGTATCCCAATGAGAACTCCAGGAGGAATATTTCTAAAGATTTCCATATGGAAGCTGTGTCCTTTTCCAGAACTCTCCAGAACAAACTGGTCATTTGTTTAAACTCCTTATGTCTAACTGGGCTCTTTGATACACAGGGAGACATTCTCACTGTCTAACCTTAAGTGCTTCCATAGGACATGCTGGATGCTTTCACCTTTCTCCAATGACTGAAAAGAGACTGCTGAGAGTCATGGAGCCACTGCAAAATAAACCCAGTGTGATGGAAAGCTGAGGCCATTTTCTTGGCTGTGGTGGCTCAGAATAACTTTCACAAAGTCAATACTGCTACACTTAATTACTCTGAGTAGAAAATTGTGGTCCATATTTTCATCAGCCTTCCCAGGCAATAGGATCTTTGACGCCTATGACATAGCCTTCATGGTGACATACAATAGAATTAACTATGGCTATGAAAACAGCACAGATCGATCACTGAAGTAAAAAGCTTTGTTACTTACAAAGACAGACTTGCATTAAGTATGCACAAATCATAGGCTGAGTCAGAAATGCCTTTCCTATAGCTACTGTCAAAGGCAACGAAACAAAGTATTTGCATAGATTCAGTTTTCATCATAGATATTAATACATCCAAGGTCTTTTTGGATTCTTTTCTATAGCCACAAACCTTAGCTAAGTCCTTAATCTCATGATTTGGCCTCAAACTTCTTAAAAAAACAGTTGTTCGGGTAGCATTTGCAGCTTCCTGCAACATAATTTGTAGTAGAGCATGCACTTCTGCTTGATTTATTGATGGTGCTCACTTAAATCTTCTGCACCACGATGGATTGCATATCAGCAAAAAGGGCCAAACCAAAATGGTATTCGGATGAAGTATAAAGCTTTAGACCCTGACAAGCTCATTCCTAAGACTCAATGACTTCATCATCCATCCATTGCTAAATTAAAGATGAAGAGCGTAGGAAGCTGTGCGTAGCATATGCAAATGTGGTTTATAGAGAATATGCTAACTTTGGCTATTCTTTGGTATTGTTTACACAAGCAAGGAAAGAAAGATGAATTTATACAGATTCTCTGTGGGTGTAGGAGTTGCACACCCATCTAATAAAGGAAACTACATACATTAAAATTCAATTTTCTTGGAATTTAACCAAATTTATCTCTGTCAAGATGTAGATAGTATTTTCACATATATATATAAATGATTTTTTCTACCAAGTACAAAAAAATAATCAATCCTTATCACAAGTCCATCTTGAGAGATCCATTATATGAGTTAAATAGTGGCAAAATGCATAAATTACCTGAAAAAATCTGTGGTGATTTCCTTGTAGGACATAGACCAAATGTCTGTGAGGGCAAAGCTGAACATGTTTATGAAACAGATAAAGGTTTAATGTCTGTTCTGGAGCTGAAAAGAACTGGAAAATCTCCTGGGGGCTGAGAAACAGATGAACGGAAAGAAAATTTGAAAGCTGCCTCATAGAGTAAGTAACACTATCTGTGATCCACATTTTAACAGCATCTTCAGAAAGAACCAAGTCAAAACAAGGATCATCAATACAAAAGAATCATCAGCAAGTATAGAATTTTATGGGTTTCCTTCCATGCTCAAACAAAGAAAAATAAACTCGTAAGTAGGAGGCTGAGGGAAGATTATGACATTAAATGGAATAATTATGCTTTTATTTTCACATGTAATCATATGGAGAAATGATCAAGTCATCTAAAGACTTCCTTGCTTCTTTTTCCCTTTGCCTGTCACTCTGATGAGGAAACTACAAATTTACAAGTGATAAAAGTAATAACTGACAAATTGTTCCTTCATTCAGTGTCAGAACTGCCAAACTCTGTTTATTTGTGTAAGTATTGGTAAGATCTGGAACAATGAGCAGGAGCAGGATCTGGATTTGTGAACAGGTACAAAGGGTACACTTAAAGAAATAAGAACATACCAAGAATGACTGCAAAAAGGATAAAATATATGTACAAACGGTCATTCATGTAAAGAACCATTCAGTGATGACAACAGAAGTTCAGTTACTATGGCAGTGAACGCTGCAGCTCTCATCATTCTCCACATACTGCTTTTAATCGAATCTTAGTTGCAAGTGTCATTGCCCATAAAGCCCTGACCAAATATTTGAAGGTGACACTGGAATGCTTTGGATATCTTTTTGACTTCTTTTTTGATGTACATGTGTTAAATCTTAACACTTAACTCTTGCTTACCAAGAGCTCTTTTTTTTTTTTCTATTTCTTTATGAAAGCCTAGCTTTTTTATACAAGCACATACACTTTTACATATTGTATTTGACCTAAATCTTTCTGGTTTTATTTAGCACTTTATTTGTACATAACCATTTCCTATATCAAGATATGTAAAAAAAGCATTTACACTATAAGGAGAATGTAGCCATTTCAACCTGATTGACCTTCTTACAGCTCATCTTTCAATTTCTTAATTAAAACGATGCAATTTTGCTTCTACAAAGCACCCAAGAAGATGAAATTCTGAGCCAAAAAAAAACCCTAAACCTGTTCTGGAATTTATTTATAAGGAATCTCTTATCATATTCCAATGTGAAAGGTCATTGATTTACTGCCTCTAAGTATAATTAATTTGGAAAACAGAACATTTCTATCTCTCATTAATATTTTCCATTACTACAGAGATGGAGGTCTGTGAATTAGACAAAACAAGGAAGGTCATAAATGTAGAGCATCATTCTTTTTTTCTTTTCAGAATCTACTGAAGTCTTCAGAGAGGCAAGAATGTGCTTAATTGTCCCGTCAGTAAAGAATGTCAGCACGTTCTTCCATTTGCTTGGAGATTTAGGTTTCGTTTTACTGTGCTTGGTAAATTCAGGGGTAGAGCAGCAAGTGTACTGTAGTAAGACAGGGAAATACAAACACAAATTCCAACTTCCTCATAAAAAGGAATCTTAGCATTATTTGTTGAATCCATTTTCGCAGGAATGGAAAGAGACCACTCAGACATATTTGCAAAATGCTTCTTTGAGAGTTGTTCTTTGCAGTGACGATTGATTGTTGGTGTTAACTATGAAGAGTCCACCTATGATTGTCCTCCACTCCATTCATATGAGGAACTCCAACCATAAGGAAGATGGTAAGTTCTGAAAAACAACTGCCAGGCTTCCAATCAAAATGGTAATGGGATCAGCATTCCAAGGAGCCAAGGATATCTAATGCAGCCAAGCCCAGCAGCATTCAGCAGGTGATGCCAAAAAGGTGTTCCAGGCATTGTGACCAGTTTATTTGTTAAGGTTCTGCTACTTCCTATGTAATTTCATCAGCAGTTTACAAGAAAAAAAACAGACCAGCATTAATTCCAGCATTGCACTTGCGGTTTGAAAATGAACTCAGAACTGTAAATGTTTATCTGTGGTAATAATAACATTATCAATGCAAACTAAGGACGAAAGCCCTTAGAAACCAACAGCAGTGAGTCTGTTCACTGACACCAGTCAGCTTGCTAAATACCCAAATAAATCTGAGTCATTCTGGAAGGTATTTCTGTCGGGTTTCTCCTGCAAAACCGCATTGTGGCACTTGGAATATTTCCCTAAGAGTCAATTAAAAATTAATGTAGGAGGAAGGACTTCTTGCTGAGGGAAAGGTATCTTCTTGATCTTAGGTGATCATAGATATAATTACTCATTTCATTAGTTGACACTGCTCTGAATTGCAGTAGTTAAGAAAGTATCAGTCACTGTTTAAAATCCACCTGCAAGTATCTGGCTGCAAATAATTAACAGACAAGATGGATGAGAGAAGATGAAGATGCTGTGGTAGGAAGTGCCACGTTCTGTAGAGCCTGTTGTTTGCAACAAGAGTTTACATTGCATAGCACATTCCATCAGCTCTGCACCACAGTGGTTGCCCGCAGAGCACAGAGGGAGTGAGTGACTTTTGCAGTGTGGCTTCAAAGAGCAAAAATCAGAGCTTTGGAACACCAGACGTTTACTTCCAGGAAAAGGACACCTTGCCAGCCACTGTCACTGAAGGACACTGAATGACGTCTAATTCATCCTTGCCACTAGATGACAGCACAGCAACACGCATCTATAGAGTTACCAGTATTTTGCTACGGGTTAAGAATTCCTGGAGAAGCAGGGTTCAGGAATTTTAGGACTAGCGCCATGGCAAGAAGAGCTGACATGAATTTTTGATGTCTTTGGACTTTCTAAAGTCTTTGGACTTCATCATCCAACATGAACGTTGAGAATGAACTTGTATGACTCGTGCTATGAGCACAACAAAAAGCCTCACATGCAACCTGGATGGTTCCTTATGTCTGCACAGATAAAGCAGAGAAAGTGGTGCCAAAACACAGACATTACTAAATCCAAATGTCTAAGGAAGGTATTTGGTATAATGAGAAATTATTTGCATACTTTAGAGATCAGATGACTTCTGATGTTTTAGTTTAACAAGTGTTTTCTCAGTGCTGATTGAATGACTACAGTGATAGACTTGTAGTTTACATACTGAAAGACCAGACAACTCTGGTACTGGTGGATGCTTTTGACTGGGAAAACCCCAATAATTCTGCCATTATTTCATGCACGCTTCTTGACACGCTCAGGACTTTTGGTAAAATAGTTAACTTTTGTCAGTGGTTCTGCAAAGAAATAAAGAAGTCTAAGAGAAAAAATCCATGGTTCAATTTCATGAATGTTAATTCTGGAGAATATACCCAAACAAAGTTCAGGTTTTCTTCTCTTTTTCCCCACTCTGATTTACACTATTCTTCCAGAGTAAGTGGCTGCAGTTTCCAAGAACGGAAAGAGCTACCACACAAACAGGTCCCTTCTCCAAACTGCTATAATCTAGCCCACCCACTGTGTGCACAGAGCAAGGGGGTGGACTACAGGATCTATTGAGGTCCTTTCCAATCCTGTTTTTCTTCCTTAAGTCATTGTATCCTTGAATTTGAATTAATGCAATATTTACATATGTTAATCCTTAACTCCCAAAGGAGGAAGATCTAGGAGTAAGTCAATATTGCCATACCACAAGACAAGGCTCTACATGAGACTGTGATGAGAAAGGTCTCTCACTGTGGAATAATCTAGAAGTAATCAGCTGTTCTTTCGAATGAAGTTGTGGACTAGTGTCCCACATTTATGCAAGCATCCTACCTTGAAGATTATCCTGGGGTTACTCCCAGCCTTCTGGAGACTTCCAGAAGTCTTCTTCCTTCCCTCCACCTTTTACCAGAAATTTCTGAACCTAAGACATTTTTTTGCCTATCAAGAAATATGGTACATTCCTGTGAAAACTTTTGCTTTTGACAAATCAGTGTTTTTCCAAGAAACACCGTTTGGTTTTCAAATCTTTTCCAGTCAACAGCTGGAGAGAAAATTTATGGGTTTCTGTGTGGCAAAAAAAAACCCTGGAGAACTCTGCATTTAACTTTAATGCAATGGTTTAAAACCTTAATAAAAAAAAAAATATACTTGTCCTCCTTATCTGTTCTTTCTTACAGGTGTACATGCCTAATACTCAATGCAAACAGTATTTGATCCTGCTTGCTTCCATGTTGTCAGTGTCTCTGATACTTAGTGCTACTGCATACGTGTATGCGTTCACCTCACAGAGGTTGTGACACCACAGGACTTTAATATGTTAGCATTTCGTGCCCAATTCTTAAACGTGTTTACCATTTTCTTCATAATTCTCCTTGCTTTCAAGGGGCAAAACGAAATTACAGCCCACTGAGAAAAGGAGGAGGGAATAGCTGTGTATGGACAGAAAATAAGTATATTCCAGGATTTTTTTACTTTTCCTTTCATCTCTTTCTATTTCCTCATACAGCTGGTGAATACCATACAGGGAGTACTTTAGCATTGGCAAAAAACTGTGTGGGAGAAAAAAAAAATAAAATCCAAGCATGCCATTAATTGCTTATAAATACATGCTCCCAACCCCAGCAATCAGCCCCCAGGACTTCTAACCTCCAAGTTCTGTTCAATTCCCTCATTTGAATAAAATTATCAACTTGTACCTTTTCTAGCATGATTAAATATATCACTTGCAGCCAGGTTATGATTGAATGGGAAAGATTTGCATTTTTTGAAATACACAGTCTGTGTTTTTCTCTCCGTAGGTGTGTCTATGCATTGACATGCAGTCATATAAACTTACACGCATATACATACACACATGCATGTGTACGTGCATGTATGTGTCATGTCTGCATATAAATGGAGGGTGGGGTGGCTGGGAGCAGGAAGAGAGGGAAAGAAAATGCAAACCTAAGTTAGACGAAGCCATCTAGATGTTAAAGCCAGAGTCTATTCAAGATTCTGCACCCAGCTGCATCCACTGTGACATCCAGAATTCAGTACTGGATTTGCCTGGGAAGTCTACTACAGGAGATGCTGAGCCTTTCTTACTCGTCCAACTACATAGCTTAAGGAGCTCAGCTGGAGGTTGTTATTTCTTACCTAGAAGACCTATGTTTTAAAAGCAAATAGGAAGAAAAACTCTCTCAGCCTGCTGAAAGCTTTTTCTTTAGCCAGTCATGCCTCGCATACAGATAGGTGCACCTGCAAACACTATATGCACATTTGTGCAGGCTTCTTGAAAAGCTGGCCATAAAAGTAATTTCCCCCAAAGCCATGGCTATAAAAAAAAAATCCTTACCAAAATGTTACGTGCTTTTAAATCTGTTTTTATTTTCCTTACTTATTATTTACTGTCATTCCCCCTCCCACCTCCAGAGTACCAAGTAACCTATACAGCTGTGCTTGCAGAGACAAAACCATTCCCTCACCTTGTTATCTGACTCTGTAACATGCTCTGATATTGCAATAAAAATGAGAAAATTAAGTGCCTATAATACAACGTATCAGTATATGACATGAAAGAAACACATGAGTGATGGTAGAAAGGAAAGTGTCTCATGTCTGTTAAACAGTAATTGAGGCTGAGGTTGAGCACTTTTGCTGCTCATATGCCTGCCTGTGGCATCTGAGTCTGAACTTCATTTTTCCATCACTTGGATGGTTTAACACTGATACAACACCACTGAGGTACTACAGCTGACACTGGTAAAAGAAAGGGGGAAATTCAGCCTCCTCTGACTACACATCATCCAGCTGATCTTCTCCTCACAGTCTCTAGTCTTCCTTTGCCTGTGGCCAGTTAAGTAGGAGGCTTCTTGTCCTTCTAAGGCAGGACACTTAATATGAAGTTGCTGTTCATCTTGGAGCTAGAGCTGTCTATCAGCTTCAAGAGCTACATTGTCAGTTATGGTCCCATAGGGCCAAAATGAAGAGAAACTCCACGTTATCACTTTCACTTGCACTTTTATTATGAGAATCAGGAGTTTATCACATTAATAAGATCATGGTTAGAAGAGTATTATAAAGGCATGACAAATTCTAATGTCATGGGACCCATACTGTTAGGCAGCACAGCTTTTCATTCATGGATTTGCATTACATCACTGCTGAGAGAATCTACTGTACTCCTCAGAAGAGAAGCTTTCTATATAAATAAGCAGGACAGACAAAAGATGGGAAAAAGCAGAATCATCCATTCTAGACAGACAGACCTTCTGGGGTTCCATGAGATTACATGATCTGCCCAAGCCTGCACAGTCAATGGCAGTGCCAATTTATTGAATTTCATACAGTCTTTTGTAACCCTCTATGCTACACAGTCAACAGGCTTTCAAGTTGCCTGTTGGCCTGTCTTTCATCCTGTGATCTTATGTTTGAAATAAGGCCATGATTAAGATATGAAATATAATTTAAAATAGTATACTTAACCATTGTAATTTTTTTTTGCCTAATTCCTCATAGGACAAGCTCCCCTTTGATTCATGCCCTAGGCAGGAAAATGATTCGAAATGTTCTGTAAAATGAGAGTAGTTCTTAGAATTTCTTTAGACTCAGAAAGGTTTGATCTTAGACAAAGAGCAGACAAATTTCCACAGCCAGAAAGGACTAAAAGAACTACAGATAATTTTGATAAAAGCAGCTTAACTGTACAGCTGATCTACAGCTGATTAGGAAGTAGTATGCTGTTATTATTTGGGCACTTGCATGGATTGCACTTAAAATGGTTGAAAATGGCATCCATGAGGTGCTAAAATTCTTTAATAAGCCAAATGTGTATTTGGGTATGGTAGAAAATCAGTTGAAAGGACTAAGAAAAGGTGGTTACGCATATGGGGCAATGTTAGCATGACAGATGGTAGTTGTTTTATTTATGTCTTCAGGACTGTGTTTATGTTCTTTTAAGCCTGTCTGGGTGGAGCCTTGCAGAGAGGTTGTGCAGGCTTCTTCCTCGGGGAAGCTGTTGATTATGGTGAGACACAAACAGTTCCAGGCTTCATGAGGCAGGCAAAAGATACACAGAACGAAGATGCTGGCTTGAAGCTCATGCAAAACCACTGCAGGATGGGAAGGGTGAAGTTTGGGAAACCTCACAAAAGATGAAGAGACCCTCCCATGGACAAGAGGAAAACACAGAGAATTTGCCCAGTGACTTAGGAAGCTATTGAGTTGGCTGGAAGCAATCAGCTGCCTGCAAGGAAAGAGGCAACATGGGATAGCTGTGTACAAAACACTGTAATGTAGTTTTGTTTAAAGCTGTTTCAGGTAGCATCTAATTTAAAAGTTTCATTTCTAGTTTTCCTTCAAGTAGGTGTTCTTCTTCTGAATTTAGAACCATTCTGTCTGCTCTGGGGTGAAGGTCCAGACACCTCAGATGCAGTGCTGTGCTTGACTCACTGTCCTGTCAAAAGTGTTAAACCAACCTAATTTAATGCAAACACCTATTAAACATTTTCTAACTTGTTCGAAAGCAGAAAGCACTGGAATTCCTCCAGTGATAATGAACCCTTAAATTATTGTTCTCGTCTTTAAACCTTTAAAAATGTCTTCAGTATGTATTGTGCTTCAAGAGGACCAACACTCCCCTAATAGGAGTTTAGCTTTGCCTGAAGTTTTTAGGAAACAAAGTCCCTTTGGCTCAATTGGATTTGCTCTTAGCGCACACTTCCATCTCCAGGTAAGTCTTTGCAGCAGATCACTAAAATACTGTTTATTCTCAGTTCTTCAGGTAACTTACCTGCCTCAGGTGCTTTTTGGAAACTAAAATAGAACTCCTTTATGGTGAAAAGATGTTGGTTTTTTTTAGGACACTCCCAGGAGAACTGCATCATGCAGCTGTCAGTTGCTTTTAGGTAAGCAGCACATCTTGGACCTTAGTGCAGAAGTCTCTCATTGCTACTACTGCATATAGCATAATGCAAGCAATTTCTACTTCCCATTTATGTTAATAGTGATTTATTAAAAATTCATCAGAACAACTGGAGCTGGCAGAATCCCTCAGAATTACTAAATAATTAATAACTCTTCTACAAAGGTGACCTAGGCTCAGCATGCAATACCTATTTTTTGGCTTACCACTGGAGCTTCTTGTTTGCTACTAAAGTAAACAGCCAGTCTCCCTATGTCAGTGAAGGGGAAGAAGCTGGTATCTTTCAAAGCTACACTGATAATAAGATACCACCTAATGTAACTGATAGTAAATGCCAAAGAGTCAAAAAGTGACTTCCTAATATCCATTTTTTTTTGTGGCATTTCCCCCTTCGGAACTGTACAGATGTGCATGACTGGCTCTGAGCTTCAGATCCCTTTTCACAAGATACAGCAAGAAGTGGTGATCAAGGCAAAGAGTGTAAAGGATATAAAAACCACAGACTCAAATCTCCTTTTAGCTTCTGCAGATTTTAAGACACATCTTCATCCTTCTGGTTTTTAGCAGCTTGATGGATTTTGAGAGTTGCTCTTAGTTTTGACTGTTACAATTTCCATTTGACATGACCTATCTGAAATAATATACCTAATTCAAAAATAAACAGTCATTGGAGAAAGCACCTAGGATCCCTCACTTCCCAAATGGAGAAGTTGCACTCACTGTTTTTATTTCTCTCTTTCTACAGATATATTGACTTTTCAATTAATACTCAATTTCTGCATGCAATGATCTGTAAGCTCAAGAGATGACTATTCCCTCTTAGACTATTGGTTTTGAGGACAACATGATGGAATTTGCAGGGTCAAGTCCTCCTCAGGTGTCCTGGGTTCAGCAGTAGCAGTCATGTTTTTCCTTTGTGTTAGCTGGTGCAGTGCTGTGTTTTGACTTCCAGCCTGAGAACAGTGTTGGTGAAGCCGATGTTTTCAGTTGTTGCTAAGTGATGTTTACCCTGACCAAGGACTTTGTGAGGCTCATGCTCTGCCAGGGAGGAGGGGAAGCTGTGAGGAAGCAGAGATGGGGCGCCTGACTCGGGCTAGCCAGGGAGGTATTCCATACCACAGCACGTCATGGCCGGGGTGGGGGGTAACTGGGAGTTACCCGGAAGGACACGGGCTTCCGGGTGGAACTCGTTTTCTTGGCCGGTGGTATCGTATTCTCTTCCCTTGTTATTTTCCCTTATCATTGTTGTAGTTGATAGTAGCGGTGGTGATTTGTGTTGTACATTGGTTGCTGGACTGTTCTTGTCTCAACCCGTAGGAGTTGCACTCTTTCGATCCTCCTCCCCGTTCCTCTGGGAGCGGGGAAGGGGAGAGCCCCGGGGGGGGGGGGGGGGGGGACGACAGACCTTGATTGTTGTCAGCTCGGCACCACTCACTGGGAGTGAGTGAACAAGTTACCTGACTGAGTTTAAACCACGACATCAGGAAAGGAGAAAACTCAATAGGCATCTGTCATGTCTCCAATTCTGCACTGCCCCTCTACTCTGCTCTTGTGAGACTTCACCTGGAGCATTGTGTGCAGTTCTGGTGTCCTCAACATAAAAACGACATGGAACTGTTGGAACAAGTCCAGAGAAGGGCCACAAGGATAATCAGGGGACTGGAGCACCTCCTGTATGAAGATAGGCTGAGAAAGTTGGGGCTGTTCAGCCTGGAGAAGAGAAGGCTGAGTGGAGACCTCATAGCAGCCTTCCAGTGTCTGAAGGGGGCCTATAAGGATGCTGGGGAGGGACTCTTCATTAGGGACTGTAGTGACAGGACAAGGGGTAATGGGTTAAAACTTAAATTGGGGAAGTTTAGATTGGATATAAGGAGGAAGTTCTTTCCTGTGAGGGTGGTGAGGCACTGGAATGGGTTGCCCAGGGAGGTTGTGAATGCTCCATCCCTGGCAGTGTTCAAGGGTACAAACTGGAACACAAGAGGTTCCACTTAAACTTGAGAAGAAACTTCTTCTCAGTGAGGGTGACGGAACACTGGAACAGGCTGCCCAGGGAGGTTGTGGAGTCTCCTTCCCTGGAGACATTCAAAACCCGCCTGGACACATTCCTGTGTAACATTATCTAGGTGTTCCTGCTCCGGCAGGGGGATTGGACTAGATGATCTTTTGAGGTCCCTTCCAATCTCTAGCATACTGTGATACTGTGATACTGTGTTGGACAGCACGTTGGGTGATCTTAAGGTCCTTTCCAACCCTAATTATTCTATGATTCTATGATTCAACCATTTTGGCAAATTTGAGCAGATTCTGAACTGTTCAGCACTGCAAAAGGTATTGCTGATCATGATCAATTACTACTTGGCTGTTTATGATCAAGAACAATTACTGGTGGACAAGTTCTGCATTTACAGACTTCTAGAGGCAAGTGAAGAGTGAGTCTGAGGATGGTGTCAGTGTCTCAATTCATGTTTAATTATCTAAGTCAAGTTCATTACAAGCACTGTAGAAGAGCTTGTTCTTACTGAATTACTATCAGGTGAATAACTGAAGGTGTGAAAAGGTGTAATTCTGTGCTTTTCATACTCTCATCTTTAAATAACTTCGATAGTTTTAATAGTACCTGTTGACTGGAGGGCATCTTTGGTTCAGTGGGAATTATAAATTATTTAACTTTATATTATGATTAGAACAATGAATAAAAAATACAGTAATTTTAATGAACAGTGAAGTTCTGGAGTCTGTTACAACTAACTATACAAAACTATACTTTCTTTTATAGCTATGCAAGTGAAATCATTTGAGCAACTGTGATTCTAAGGTATTGATCAGCACTCTAGTCCTCCAGTGTTTTAACGTTCTTTGTTCCATAAAACGTAAGTATCCATACTCCTTCACAGTCATTTTCCAAAGGAACATTCAAATGTATTCCTCCTTCCAAGAGGTTTGAGTTACTAATCATGTTGGGTTGCTAGTACAATAATGGTGAAGTAACTCAGTAAGTGCTGAATTTGAGCCTGCCAAAATGATCAGGGTTTTTTTGACTGACAGACAAGTCAGTCTTAACAGCATATGTTCATTTCCACAGTTTCTGAAGGTCTGTAAAGATGCAATAGGTATTTTCTTACTCTTAGCAACTTACTGACTATCACCAAACACATGAAACTATAATGGTTCCATGTTTGAGAGGATGCATATCTGCCCAAGGAGGACTGGAATATAAAATAAAAAGTCTGTTAGCATGGGAAGCTATTGCACAAAACAATCTTTTGGGCTGAGGGATGTTGTAATGAGACAAAAAGAGGCCAACAGTGACCTTTTTAACATTCAAACTAGAAGACTGCCCTATTATAACCTGTTTACTCAGCAGAGTAAAAGTTTACTCAGCAGAGGAAAAGAACTCTTGTTTGTTTCTGAGATAACCTGTTTTTTATATGCCTCTGTGACATTTCTATCCCCAGTCTTGTTCCTATACAGGAATCACAATGAAAAAGATGATACAGAAATATAGAACTTATGTCCTAACAGTGTGCTGTTCTATAATGGGAATTACTTTGAGTGACTTCATCACTCCTTAGGAGCTGTCTTCGTCAGTACAGTGACAAATGGAGTTACACGGCACAAGGGAGATCAAACAATAATCTGGATCCCCAAAAGAGAGATGAAATGAGTAAGTTGCTCTCCTGAGTAAGTTATTTTGCCCTTCAGTCCTTCTTTTAGAATCTGATCTTTAGCTATGTGCTTCTCAGAGGTGGCTGGTTCTCCCTAACTGAGTACAAAGGTAACTTTAATACTTCTGTGTCACCTTGAGTTCTATTCTATTGGAGTGTCCTCTAAGTCTCCCAGACAAAACAAGTCTAACTCCTCAGAACTGCTTTGTATCAAAGACTCTGGAACCACCCTGACTTTCTGCACTGCACCCTTCCAGGACTGATAGCACCCCATACGTGATAAGGTAGTCAAAGATTACTGCAATACTGCAGATGGAACTATATTTTATATGCTTCTATACACAAGATTTTATAGTCTTTTCATTATTATTCCCTATCTCTGTGTTTTCTTCTTTCCATTGACACATTTCAGCAAGTGTGGCAATTTTTTTCCAGATCATTGTGACGATGACTTCAAGAACTTACTGACAATAGTCCTCATATATTCTTTTTCTGGTCAGTACTTTTTGCACAATTTTCTATTTAATAAGTGCTTCCTAATTCCTTACAAGCCCATATTACCTGTACTGTCGGAGACCCTGAATGTCAGTTGCTCCTAATCCAAATACAGTTTATATCCCTTGGTAAAAGCCACTGAATGCCCCTGTGGTTACCCAACTATGCAGCCTTCCATTATATAAACCCACTGACTTGTAAGAGTTGCACATCCTGATACTCCTGGCTGATGAGCAAGGAGACAAAGAGGAAATCATCTTCCTTTGTCAGACAATGTCTAGGTCTCAGTGTTATTATTACTGAGCCTGCACTCTTTCTCCCTTGCTGTGAGAGGCAATTTTTTCTTTAAAGAAACTAACATCTAAACAGACCAGATAAAGGATGGAGAAAGGGAGAATACATTACCCATTTTACAGATAAGTAACAAAGGTTCAGGGAATGTAAGACTCACTTCTGTGGTCCCACAGGAGGTCTTTGTGTTTGGAACATGCTCACAGGCATGTTCCAAACACAGCCTTCACTCTTTGGTGAGGAGTCTACAAACTATGAGTTGCAAGGATGTTAAAGTTCTTTTGTTAAATCACATTTTCTCTTTCAAGCAACTTGCAGCACAGCTTTTTATGGGGATCTTCTATGACGTTCTAACGAATCATCTTCAGATATATCACTGCAGAATCAGTACCTGAATTTTGAAGGAGCTGGCATTTGGTTTGGGTTTTTTTGTTTGTTTTGTGTATGATGAAACCCTACCTGAGTTCCTCCAGATGCTTTGTTTTGTTTTCATTAAACTTCACTGTCCCCCTATTGCTAGCCAATGTCTTTGGTTACATTAATACTGTCTTTACTACGTGTGCAGCAGGTAACACCACACAGTAACTGTCTTGTGCACATAGTGAGCAGAGTTAATGGCTTCTGGTGCAGGCTGCCTGTATCTGCACTAAATCTGGGATGAAGTGAGAGTGTGAAGATGGATGTTACCACAGGAGCTCTGTGTCACATGGAAGGAATAAAACTTGTCTCAGACTGTATTGTGTCTACATCATATAACACTGCCCTTTAGTCTTTATTAGGGTCTCTCTGCCCAGCAAATGAATTGGGTTTATCCAGAAGTCAAGGGGTTAGGCAAGGAACTTGTATGAATATAGTGGGGACAACTGGGAGGCTTCATCTTAAGAGACAGGTAAATCAAGCAGTGTAGGTAATGCTAATTGAGTCTTTCCACTCAGCACAGGGATTACTTTTGGTTAGTCTGGTTGATTCTAGAACATCCTTTTCCCTGAGATCCTCACAGGTGTCTTGTCTTCAGACAAGCATGGAAATCTGTCTGAAGGCATCATTCCTCTTGTATTCCCTTCTCAATTTTTCCCAACTTTAGAGCATGGTCTGAAAACTACCATTAGGCAGGACAAATTCCCAAGTACCTTAAATAATTTGCATCATTAGACATTATCTAAGTCTCCTTTCTCAGTTCCATGGATGTGGTTCAGAATACAGTTTTATTTGGGAATGGTAAGAATCAGGGATAAGTAGCAACACATGATACGAAAGACACAAGAACACACTGTGCTCTCCTCAGAGAACAGTTTATGTCTTGGAGGCATGGTTAAAAAAGAGACTAAATTTGCATGTGTGCTTATGATCCTGAGAGTGGGTCAGGGCCTTTCTGTACTATGGAAGCAGAGAATAGCAGCCACAAAGAACATATAAAAAGTCAGAAATTACTTTTCTGTTCCAAGATTAAGTGTATTCATCACATCATCACAGGTAGAATTTTTGTGGCTTGGTTTCCTTTGTTTGGTTGCTTTGCATTGATATTAAAGGATGATTGGAGAGGGGGAGAGAGAGAGAAAGAAAGAATGTCTCTTGAGAAACAGAAATGCAAAGGAAAAAACCTTTTGTTTGCAAGTGCATCAGACCTTATAAAAGTATATAATCCATGGATCATTGGCACGATCAACTGTAATGGCTCCAAAAGAGCCATTGTGTTAATGTAGCTGATAAGCATGAGCACTGCCTCTGCATACTAAAATCCTCATGAAAATTTGAACAGCATGCAGATAGCGGGTAAGTGCAGCATGTAGTTGTTTTTAAAACTGAGAACACTACTGTAAGGTGCATCAAATTGCAGAAGAAAAACAAATATATCCAAATATATCCAGCAAAATGTAACTTTAGTAACATCTGATACTTTCTCTCAGATAAAGCAACTGATTTTTGACAAAGGAAATGGAGTAGATCTCATTTATCTGGATTTCATAAAGGTTTTTGATATAATACCATTTGGGAAATTACTGGTTAAGCACGAGAAGTTGGGGAATAGTACAAGAAATCTAAAGTAGGCAAGGAAATAGCTAAAGAAGAGATAACAATTTAAAGTGAAAGCACTGCAAGGAGAAGAGTTAATGGAGTTCTTCAAAGACTGATTTAATATTTCATTAATGAGCATGACAAAGAAAGAAAAAATGTGGCAATGAAATTTCCTGAAAACAGAAAATTGGGAGATAGAATCGATACAGGAGAGGACCAGTATATCATCTGGGACAACTCAGGTGATTTGATGATCTCAGAAATACAAATAAAATGGGATTTAATACTGCATGCTGCGAAATCATGGGTTCGGAGACATAAAGAAGAATTTTGGCTTCTAGCTGACGGAAATCCACAAAAAGAGATCAAGGAGTCTTCACCAATTCAGGATAAATGCATGGACCACTGCAAAACAGTGAGAAAGGAAAACAACATCTTAGGATGGATCAGGGGGGTATGGGAAATATTATTGCACTTAGACATTGATGTAAAGACCTGATCTTGAATACGGCAGAGAATCACAGACTGAAAGAACAGGATTACTAATATGACTAAAGAAGCTATAAAGAATTTGACTTGTTTAGCCACCAAAACTGAGAAAGGTTCTGATTAATGTTTTCAAATACTCCAGAGAGATGAACACCAGACATAAAGGGTAGTAGCTACTGAACTTAAAAGTATTGCTGATAATGGACAGTTTCACATTGCCTATGCATAGTTTTTAGCTCGAAATTAGAAGGATGATCCTGGTCATTGAAGAAGTGACATACTGGAAGAACTTCTAATAGGAATAAGTGTCAAACTCCTAGTGGCTTCTAATCCAGTAGGTGAACAATTTGTGAATGGGATAAACAGAAGGTAGTGGTGGCAAACCCACAAAATAGGAATCACCTTTGCATGGCAAAATGTTACCCTATGAAGTAATGTATCTTGAATAGTGATCTGAATAACTAACCTCTGAGTGAAAAGAGGGATCCTGGCAAGATTATGTGAGTCAAACAGACAGTTACTAACTCAGACTTATGTCATACATTGTACTGCTTTCCATGAGTCTCATTTATGCTGGGACTGAACTTGTGCACTTATGAACTTTAAAACAAATGTGTAATTCTAAGTAATTTTATTTCACAGAATAATAGAACAGTTTGAGTTGGAAGGAACTTTAGAGAATATCTCGTTCTAACCCCCTGCCATGGGCAGGGACACCTTCCACTAGAGCAGCTTGCTCCAAGCTCCTGTGTCCAACCTGGCCTTGAACACTGCCAGGGATGGGGCAGCCACAGCTTCTCTGGGCACCCTGTGCCAGCGCCTCAGCACCCTCACAGGGAAGGATTTTTTCCCAGGATCTCATCTCAATCTCCCTTCTGTCAGGTTAAAGCCATTCCCCCTTGTCCTGTCACTAAATGCACTTGTAGAAAGTCCCTCTCCAGATATCTTGTTGCCCCTTATGGTATTGAAAGTCTTCAATAAGGTCTCCCCAGAGGCTTCTCTTCTGTAGGCTGAGCCTGGAGTACAGCCATCTTGATTGTTTTCTTTTATAATCTTCGCTGTTTAACTTGTCAGTTTCTACAAATCTGTAGCTAAATATTTGGGTTTATTATGTAAATAATTTATTTCCAAATAATGTGGGTTGAGGTTTTTTGAAACTCACCAACTTTTACTTTTATCCAGCAGTGATTGAGACTGCATGACATTAACCAGAGAGATGGACACAGAATTTACAGCCTCAAAAATGATGGCTCTGATGTTGCACTCTGATGTTGCTATGCATTAAACAACACGCTATTTAGTTATATATTTACTGTGGTATTTTGCATTGTAGGGAATAGAGGGAACTTGCTTGAAATTCTCCATTTTTACCTTTTTCTGCTTCCTGAGAGTCATCTCTCTTCAACTCTTTGGTACCTAACCTTTTTTCCACGAGGTCTCAAAGATGTCTGTCAGATCTTTCTCAGACAATTTCTTAAGATCCTTTGGTTGCATATGATTTGACTTTCTGAATCATAAATATTTAAATTATCTAAATATTCTTTTACCTGCTTTTTTGTTAATTCTGCTGCTTGATATTCCCAAAGCTTCATTAATATTTATCTCCCTGAGCTCCATGCTCCCCTCTTATATTAAATACAGGGAAAAAATGTAGACGTTGAGCGGTTCTTTTTCTCTTTGGCCTGTATCACTTGACCTTTCTTTTGATTTAGGATGATCTTTGTTTTCTTTTATCCACATTGTATTTATTTTCTTCATCTCTTCTCCCAGGTTATACACTTAACTGGAATTTAGTTTTTTGCCTTCTCCATTATTATTTCTTTTGTTCAGTATTACAGATGTAGCTGCTTGTATTTTTAGCTCTCATCTATCACGGGATCTTCTCCTCCTGTCATTTCGTAAATGGATTGTGTTGCCATATTTATGACTAAGGGATATTTCTATGTAGAATTTGTATATTAAACTGTGACTGCCTCATAAAAATAAGAAAGTATGTACTTTATGTATTTTTCATACATACAGCTATATTAGAATAATGGCTCTGCAGTTTTGCTTATTTAAAATAACGGAATTTGAAGTAGTAATTTAAGGAGGGTTGTTAGATGCAGGTGTTCCAATATTAACATTATGTGATTAAATGCTGGCGTCACTATAGCCTATGGGAATTTTGCCATCGACTTCAGCTGGGTTAGGATTTTATTCTCATTCTGCATTTACACATGGATTTAACTCTAAGCCTAAAACTAGAGCCATGGATTCAGTAGAAGTCGCAACACAATAACATTATTCCTCTGCCTAAGTTTGCTGAACTGGGGCAATATATTCCAGGTAAGAAATGTTTTCACACAGAGAAATAATTAATGTCAAATTAAGATTTTCCTGTCTTAGAGTTAATGAACAACCTGAGTGAATCCTTCATGTGCCCTTGCTCAAAAATAATATAAAGTTACTTATGGACAATGTATCCTTTCAACATATCTGATATATTCACATTCTCATTTGTATAAATGTTCTTTTTTCTTTTACAGTGGTCCATGCACAAGTCTCTTCAAAGAATGAAGCAGAAGAATTCAAACAGTATTTTATTAATTATCATTAAGTAACTGAAAAAAATCCATAAACTGTGACATTAAAGAACCCTAATTCCAAAACAAAAGGACTCTAGTTTTTATTGTTGATATTCCTTGATACCAGTTGCTATTTTTGGAATTATGGGGCAATGTCTAGGAAAATAAAGATAAAAAATACTACTGCTAGGCTATGAGTACTATTGGAATATAGGTGTGGGTGTCTCAAGTAGTTTTTAAACAATGGTTACTCCAGAGAAACAAAACCTGCATCATGTAGATAGTTAGGGTGTCATCTAAATGTAGGATCCAGAGAGGTTTACAAATTCAACAGCACTCTGCAGAAGATCAGGAAATGGATGCTGATACGTATTTGCAAATGTGGTTGAAAGCTACAGTGGGGCTGTGGCACATACATCTGCAGGCTTGTCAGTTAAGGCTGGGTCAAGAGCATAGTACATTTTCTTGTCTGACTTTAATCTATTAGTTGGTAGTCTTTGACCAGCAACTGAGTTCTTAAGGAAGTTGTTTTCTCATGTTGTGTAATTCAAAGTCTCTCTATAGATATAACAAGAAAGGACTGTACCAAGTTCTTTGTGCTATTTCTTATTGCCAAATCAATAGAACTTTTGAATTTCTTAAAATTTAAGGTTAACATGGAAAAAACAGACACTGTATTAACTGCACTGATGCGAAAGTTTGTCGTAAATATCATGGGTCCAGCTGTATCTTTTTTATTGTAAAAGCTATTTTCTTAACTATTTCATTCAGGATCAATAATGATAAATAAAAGAAGACCTTCACATACTACATAAAAGCACTATATGTAGACTACATTTCAAAGAGTCTACTCATACAGGTTATTAATATGGATGGTGATTACTGTATTTTCATCATTCAGTTTCCATCTGGTTTACCTTATGTTCTAGAAAATGCATGTTTGGATACAGATCTTGAGTATCTGTCTTATTGGCTAAGCTGCTAGAAGCTGTAGTGCCAAAAGAATGAATGGGAAAACTGACATGCTATGAAGGCTGATAAATAGAGATGCAATAGCATGAAAATTATGGTTAGGAATAAAAGATTTATCCTCAAAACCGTGATTTTTCTATATAGTTTATATCATCATACTATACAATTTCCCACTGTCACTCCTGGCTTGTGAGATTCTTCACAGAAAAGGAACTGATACATTCAAGTCAGGAATAGGAGGAATTGTTCAACTGCTAAAACAGGCAGTTGCATGAGAAATGGTCATAACAATGAGCTGGAGCTACTCATGTGGGATCATTTTGTTTATATTCGTCTCTTGCCAGTGTTTGCATTGAATAAAATATCTTAGCCAGTTTGTAGCATGGAAATAAATACAAAAGTCTAAGGATGTACTGTCTATATCCTTTCCCAACTGTTCATGTGCCAGCAGGACACTTTCCAATTTGTTTGTCTTCTTTTGTAAGTATGTAAAAGGCCTTTTTCTACCAAGAATAACTAAAGTAATAGACAGATTATCTAAATATCAAATGAAGATCTCTAAATATTTACTATAGGTTTGTTGCAAAATGTCACTGATATTTAAGTAAATCAACAAATATGGCCATCAGCATTAGCAAATAAACACATATAAAAAATTAACTGCATTGCCACTAGTTCTCCATTGTTGCACAGCTCTGTCTCTGGTGTGGCAACACATTACTGTCACCTGCAAGGTGTAATAGCAAGTAAATACAATGAGGGCTCAGAGTTTGCTTCTTTCAACCAGACTTTTATATGATAGTCACCGAAGACCATCAAGCACGTGAATGTGACAGCTAAAGACCTTGTATTGCACCTGCTACGGTATCAGAACAGGCCTGCTTCACAGCTTGTTTTTTCTGGTTTTACACTAGTGCAACAGTACCAGTAATCCATGCTGGGTAGAGTGAATTGAATTTTAAGCCCACCAGCTACCGAAGTTCTCTGTTCTTGTAAGAGGAGGGAGTGGAATGGAATGATGATGCCTGTAAGTACTGGGTGTTACTCTGTCCATATCACAGGTTCTTTGTCAGAGTATAATGTTTAAACCTCTGATAAAAAGAACTGTGCTCTGGTTCTGGACCATTGCTTCTTCTCTGCATGCCCATGTCTCTGGAAAGTGGGATGGCTCATTGTTATGCAAAGCGAAGAACCTGATGAATTCTTACAAAATCATCTCTTGCAGACACGTATCTTATTGAATATTAAATATGCACCATATTTATTGTGTGTCTGTAAGTGGAATATTTCACCATGATAGCAGTTCTCTGTTATTTAATACTACTGATGTTTGATTACAGAAACAGTATTGACATCAAAGTTAAAATCCTCTTTGCATTTGAGCTGTTATGTCCAGCTCATTACTGCACACAGCATGCCCCCTGTTGTGCAAGATGATGGAAATCTCTCTTCTGCGTGAAATTCTTCAAGCTTTTCTAATTCATGGGTGACCATACTGGATATTTCAGAGTAAGGTCATTTTCTAAAGTGAGCTGTGATATATACCTTAATGGGCTTCTGCATGTTCTAAACACAAAACAAATCTAAAAAACCTGAACTTGAAGTTAAGCTAAAAATTCAGGTTATTTACCCCTCTGACCTTCAGCCAAAGGCTATGCTGAAGCCAAATAAAACCAATTTCAATTGGCTTCAACCGTTTAATATTATATATAAACCAATCATCTCATCTACTGCCTGTAAAGGCAAAAATCTAACCTATCATTCTAATCTTGCTTTTGTGTACTTAACCATGGGGAGTTATCACACAGATAGTAGCTATATAAGAAATTTAAGTAAAGAATCCTGTCATAAAAATCAATAGTGATCATTCCAACTTCGTTTTAAAACAGCTTCTTTGTAAAATGGAGATTTATGTGTCTTAGTATTCTTCATGTATAATCCTTCATAGCATTCAAGTAGTATGTCTGCACTTTTTGTAATAGGGAAAACACACAGGGATAGGCCTTATATTTAATGCTAAATATATAAAAATTCAGATGACATCTTATAGAAAAGAGACTGAAACCAAGAGCCATTTATTAAACATCACATACAAATCTTACAGCAGCCATGGCTAGACTTTGCTCCCAGTGGAGATAGATAGATCATAGAAAAGGGTAAAAGTCAGAAAGCAGGTACTAGGAAAAAATACGGGGACTTTCTTTTTCAGCTAAATAAGTTGCTTATGATTTCTTCTTGGTGCCCAAGGGTAGGGCTGCATTCACTTGAACACTGTAGCTTCAAGATAGCCTTTTAACTGAATTTCTACATATCCTACTATGCATCCTGGCTTGTATCAGCAATAGTGTGGCCAGCAGGGCCAGGGCAGTGATTGTCCTCCTCCCCTGGGCACTGGTGAGGCTGCACCTCAAATCCCGTGTTCAGTTCTGGGCCCCTCACTACAAGAGAGACATTGAGGTGCTGGAGCAGGTCCAGAGAAGGGCAACGGACCTGGTGAAGGGTCTGAAGAATAAGTCTTATGAGGAACGGCTGAGGGAACTGGGGGTGTTTAGTCTGGAGAAGAGAAGGCTCAGGGACGTCCTCGTTGCTCTCTACAACTGCCTGACAGGAGGTTGTAGTGAGGTGGGGTCAGTCTCTTCTCTCAAGTAACAAGTGACAGGACAAGAAACATCCTCAAGCTGTGCCAGAGGAGGTTTAGAATGGAGATTGGGAAATATTTCTTCACAGAGAGGGTGGTCGGGCATTGGCACAGGCTGCCCAGTGTAGTGGTAGAATCACCATCCCTGGAAGTGTTCAAAACCCGTGTAGATGAGGCCCTCCATAATGTGGTTTAGTGGTGATCTTGGCAGTGCTGGGCTAATGGTTGGACATAATGATCTTAAAGGTCTTTTCCAACCTAACTGATTTGATGATTCTATGATTCTATTCCTATGCTACCCAGTGCATAGTGTGTTACCAGATCAAACTGCATGCTACTTCTCTTTCAAGCAGAGTGGCTACCTGTGCATTTCGGAGAGTGACTAAGGAATGGGTGAGGACTAGAGAATCCTTCCGCATCTTACAGGAATCATAAAACAGATCAGCTACAACAAGCCTTTTCACCTGAGTGGAAATGCCAATCTAGGTTAAAATTCTGCTCATAGCTTTTAGCCATTATCCTCTACCAAACACAATATTCCCCTCTACCAAAAAAAAAAAAAAAAAAAAAAAAAAAGAAAAGAAGTATTTTTTCCCACCACTTATTTAGGCAAGTACACTACATTGCATCTAAATGGTCCCATGTGGCCTAATGTCTGTGAGACTGGAATTTATCTGAACGCTTTTGTTGCTATTCTGTTGGCAATCAGTCTAGGCTTGCTGTCTTGCCAACTACAGGATCTTAATAGTACTATCTGTTTCTTGAGTAGCATCCTTTTTCTCTGTAGTTCTCTACTTGCTTCTCATGTTAATTTTGCTTTGCTTCAAAGTTTCCTCTGATAGCTGTGCAGTTTTGCTTTGCACTCTAATCTTTTTATGCAAAAAGTATGAAAGCAAAACAATTTAAAAACCTGTGAATTTCTCTCCTGAATCATTATGTTCTAGAAGATGAGTGACTTCATAATGAATCCAGTCAGAAGGCTTATAAAGGACTGAATCTAAACCTCAAATATCTTGGTCTTCCTCTTGAAATTAGCAATACAACTTTTGATTAATTTCAGCAGCTTGTATTTTTGGAAGGTTAGTCTCAGTTGGTTCAGCTCACTTGTGGGTAATTTCTAGGGAGAATGCAAAGGACACAGCCACAGGATGCTGATGAAGGCAAAAGCAGAGTGGCAGCCTATGGTTAATTACTGCAAATCATCAATAAAACCACATGCCTTTAGATCCTCTCTCTCTCCAAGCAGGAGTAGAGGCACTTTTGCTGGTATCCCAGTTTGAAATCCTCTCCTTTCCCCAAAAGAGTGATGTAGGTGGGAATAATGTGAAAAGAATGTGCTGAGACTGTGACATTGACCGTGAATTCTTGTCAGCCCTCGAATGGGGCCATGCTTCTCCTACTCCATTCCCAGATTAATGCCAGATGTGAGAACCATATGTTAACAGAGAAAACTGCTCATGGTCTCGTGTTAATCAGGAAACTTCTATGCAAAACTCCGTGGGTTTCTTATTGAAAGAAATGTAAAACAGGGTCTTACATGCTTTATTAAAACTCCCAAGTCTAATCAAGCAGACGTATTACCAAAACGATTATCAATATTAAACTATTATTAATATCATTAAACTAATTAAAATCTCAAACAAATCAAAAGTGGTGTATCTACTGCCCAGGCTCACTATTCCCTCACAGCAGTGATGCCGTGACACAGATCACAGGGACAGCTTGCCTGACAGGAATGGGAGGACTACTGCTTACAGTTTTACCTGGTATAGATAGAATGATGCATGACAAGGGAGGGGCTGTGCTATTCTGTGGACTCCTTCATCCCCATCTGCAGCCCCCAAGATGCAACTCTCCTTGCAACTGCTCAGAACAATCTTGAGAAACAGTAGTTTGAAACATTCCCCTTTACCAAAAATTACAGTAATAATATCAGTTCCCTAAGACTTTTAAGGTCAGAATACACTGTAATAAAAATGACTATGAAACAGTACTTTACTACTGTTCAAAACTCATTACTGTTTTTTCTAGCATCTTTCCATTCTTGACTGTGTGTGTGCTCACAGAGAAATGTATGTGCATATACAGGTTACAAAACCTATAGCCATTATCAAACCCCTCACTACCTTGCAAAAAGAAATCACCAAAGAAACCAAAGGAAAAAGAAATCTAAATATATTGGAATATTCATTACCTACTAAAATTGGAACATAAATATGAAAACATGAAACATTTAAGCTATCAGGGGTGTGGAGGCTCTCCAGCTTTCTCAGTTCTTTATGGTCTGGTCAAGCTAGACTGGAACTGCATTTTAGTAGCTGCTGGAATAGTTGTTTTCACCACAACAGTTTTCACAAGCACTAAGAATTGTCAAAGGATGAGTTACATGTTTATCGATACTTTATCATATTTCCATCAGGTAATTTATGCATTCAAAGGACAAGCTCTAAGTTGGGCCAACAGAACTTGATTAAAACAATAACTGATTTAAATCAGGTTTATGTGATTGAGGAAGACATCCTTATATGACATTGTATCACTGACATATGGAAATGTTATACAAATTACTGACTGAAAGTAAATTTATAGCTATGAGTAGTTCTTCAACATTAGTCCATCAGCAAATTTAAAATACATTTGAGCAAACCCATCACTGGTCTTACTACTTCCAAGGAAACGCTTACAAGAGATATTTAGAGCATTTTTCTACATAAAACAGAGCTTTAAATCAAGTTGCAGAATTTTCAGGAGGAAAAGATAATTTGATGCTTATCAAGATGAAACCTTCACATACGAAATCTTAAATTTTATCTAAGCTCTGTAAACCCATGAGCCATACTCCATACACAGAGCTTGTGTGTGAAGACTACAGCTGCTTGCAAAAGAACAAAGATTATAACAATGCTTACCTGAGCTCCTTTAAGTACTGCCAGTATCTTGTGACTTTTCTATTTTCTGTTTCTTCCTCCCTAGTAAAGCACAATATATTATAAGTAACATCTCTGGTACATTTTGAAAACATCTCATTTCTTTTGATAAACCATGTCGTGCCAAGGGCCAAAACAAAAGTAATTTTCCATTGATTTTGCAAACTTTGATGTATGCCTTCAATAGCATCAAGTTATGAATATTCTTTGCATTAATATTCCCATTCATTGTTTAACAACTTTTGAAGATAACATATGGGCTGCCCAACCTTTACTTCGTTATTTAATTGTTGTAATATGTATTTTAGTTGCTGTGGTTCCTCACAAAACTGCCTAGCAGATTTTGAAGATTAAATGAGTCTTCTGTAGTACATGAGAGCTTCCTTGCTTTCTCTTTTGTGATAAAGATCCAGTTCTTTTTATATTAGAATGATTTTGCTTCAGGTTTTTGTTGCACCTTTATTTAAAAAGGCATCATCTATCACTTTTTCAAACCTTGAAGAAAGAATTAAAAAAGACCTCAGACTGAAACTCTTTAGTATTGTTTTCAGAAGGAGGTAATGAACTGTGATCATAAGAGTAAGATAAATACTGAAGTCTTTATGTACAAACCCATTTCTTTTTCAGCCTTTGACTGATATTCTAGGTATCACCCTCTAGCAGTCTCTGAGGGTATTCATCACATGGTATCTTTGGAACAGGCTCTCTGTCCACTCAGACAAGCAGCATTCTGAGAAAACAGCATGCCCACAGTATAGATACTACGTATACATTATACCATTAGTAAAGCCATTTAATAATATGATTAACTGATAGGCTTTCCCTTAAGCTATCAGCAGTAGCCTTTTTTTATTTTCCTCATTTTTGTATCATTCTTGGAATTATGAAACAGCCTTCTGAGATGTGCTTTCTTCCCGCAATTGAAGGCTGACATATGTCAGCTCTTCTTTCTGCATACCACATTTTTTTTTTTTTACTGTATCAAATTCATCCAGTCCAGATCTTTTGAGGATGGAGTATGTGACACAAACTGGGAGAAAACTAAACCTTCTACAGCTGTAGGCCAGAGCTCCAAATAGGTAACCCTCATATTTTACAGAATAGGTCAGTTTTTTTCCTGTTTTGTTACCTGCTTTACATATAAGTTCTATAATAAACAGACAGAGAAGAGGCATAAAGCTTACACAGCCACTTTCTTCTTTCATTTATGTCCATGGGGATGATTTAAACCACATCATCAATCTGTGTTTTCAGGCAAAGGACGTTGTGCAAAGTGACAAAATCTGGGGCTGAAAAAGGTCCTAAATGTTCTCAAAGCTGAAAAAAATTCATTTATGAGAAGATTCCCGAATAGCTCACATGCTGCTTTACTTAGTGCAGAAGTTGGGGAGGGGACAAATTTGTGTGATGTTCAGTATCTTTATAAATTTACTGGCTACGTGTTCAGCATATCAACTCAGAATAGTATATTCCAGTTTTTTTTATGTGAAGAAACATGCTCCCAAGATCTCATCTTTTTTGTTTCCTACAATTCTCAGATTTGACCTGCTTAAGAAATTTAGGCAAGTATTTGAAATAATCAAGAATAGAATGTAAGAAGTTGAAGAAAGTTGAAGGAAACCTGAGTTTGGATACAGCTCTTACAACAATTATAACACTTTGTGTCCCTTGTGTAAACTGAATATATTCAGTTACCAGAAATATTTGTGTAAAAAATACATTAAAGAACTTCCTTGCTCTAGTTTCAAACAACAAAATTGGCATATTTGAAAGAGAAGTTTCCCAGTATCAGGAGACAAAGGCTGGTCTTTGCTCATTCCAAGTACATTGTTAACCATCTAAAGAATTACCTAATTTATTTAGTCTGTACTGATTAACTTCATTCTTGATGGAGACAGCTGCTGTCGCATGTGATGACAAATGAGACTCCCTGCTATGCTGCAAAGTTTTCTGACTAAATTGGCTGGTTTCCTACTTGTCTCAATGGCCACAATGAGCAAGTAAAAAAACAGATGAAAGAAAGACCCCAAATGAGTTGGAAAAATATTAACAGTTCCTCAAATTTTTCCTTCATCTTTACCAGTTAGCTGAGGGGCTGCTCCTAAAAACTGAATTCAAGTTCTCAAGCTGTGTTGATTTGAAAATTGGTGTTTATATGTCTGTATTTTTTGTACTGCATGCTATGACATACATCTATGAACCTACATTGATTAACCAGTTTCTTTTTTCAAGAAATGAGTGTTGTTTCAATTATCCTTTTGAAATGTTATTTGTAACATGCTGTAATTATACCTTACACATATATTTTGTAGTTTCCCATTGAACTGAGAACTGTGCATTGTGCTCAGAAAAGGCAGTTTGTTGTGTTGGCTGTATTAAGCACACTGTGAAAGCTTGTCCCCTGCGCTTAAAATGTAAATTGGACACAGCTAATTGCATCTACTGCTGGTGATCGCGTACAGTGAGTGCAGATTTCTGGAGGGAAATGTGCTTATGCTTCTCCTCAAGCTTACATATAAATGTGAGTCCTCCTTCAGATATGCTTTGTTATTGGCAGGGTTAGACTTCATTGCCAGTGCTTCTTATGAGAAACAAAAACATTTTGTACTCTACTTGTTGATATGAAACTGGAAATGCTTTTTTTTGGCTGAATGTAAAATACTTCTCCTGCTTTCTCTGCAAAATCCACATACTGAAATCTAAAGTGATGAAACTCCATCCTTAAAATAAAAGTAATACTACACTCTTGTGTTGTTTGCAGACTCTTTCAGTCAAGGGAGAGGTACAACACACAACGTAAAGAGAGGCTGTAGCTCTGCGGTCAGCAGCTGCAGCTGCTGAGGTAGAGAAGGAGAAGGTTCATAAAAGGATGTGGTGCTGTTATTGAAAATACAGAATCATTTGTGGATGCCGTGTGGGTGCAGTCATGGGAAATGCACAGGGTGTAAACTCAGCAGACATCTGGTGATGACAAGCTACCAGGGAGGAATTAATGACTGGCTTCACAGAAGGGGCTGTTTTGGTTAGATGCAGTATCATTGTTACTCTGCCAAAAACATGAATACTGTGCTGGTTTTGAGGAAAACAGAAATGACTAATAGCCTTAGAAGAACAGTCAATTGGCTTTAAAGAAGTAGTTTTTGAGTTAACTAGTGGATAATGCATTGTGGCTTGAAGAAAATACTTGGTGAGAGCAAACCTCCATCACAGTAACAATGAAGTAGCCATGAAAGTGAAACCGTATTAATGCCAAAAACTGTATTAATGCTCCTTAAAATGGTGGTGATCCAGCACCGTATATGCTCTGGATTCCATCTAAATAAAATCAACAAAAGACAGCTTTAGGATTGAATACTAGAAAAGGAAAACAATTAAAACCTGTTACAAAAGTCCTGTGATGCTGTGTGGTTTTTCTGATGGCTGTGCACTAAGGTTTCTCTTCTCACAGATGTTTGAGGATTGTGAATAGTATCATTTCCCACAGAAAGAAAGACACACAGTACCTAGCAGAAACAGACTGTAAGAAGAATCATCTGGTTACATGAAGGATGACAAAACTGCAAGATTTGAACCTCCTGATACCATTGTTACTTCTGCAGAACTAGTGTGTTCCTGCTTCTTGATACATAACAAATATGAAGGCAAAAAGGCAGAAGAAAGTTTGTTTGAAAGTACACGCTATATAACATCACAGTTCTAGGACCTGTGATTTAAGATAAAAATAGTTTCACAGTGGAAACCACAATATTCACTGAAAAATAAACTACAATTCCCATGTATCACAGAGCCAGACACTCATGTACCACTCTGCAGCTTTTATAAGGACTTAGTGAAACTTTGAGTTTGGCAAAGACAAGATATTAAGGGCTCCTGTTCCTGCTAAGGATTAGAGGAAAAAAAAAAAGTACTATAAAGGTATAAGTATAAAGCAGCTCAGTATAAAGCAACAAAGTGAACAGCCCCATTGAACAAACAAGCAGAAGTGAGCTAAAGAATGTTTTCCTGGGATCTCTACCCAGGTTTTCTCCAAAAGGAGATTTCATGCTCAGCTGAATGTTAGAAGCAGATTAACTAGAAACACACTTCCCTTTTGCTTATGTATCGCATTTGTTTTTCTCTGTTAATAACAGAATATTAAGTCTATTTTTTGGTAAGCAAAGGCTTCTGCTTTAGCAGCAGCCCACCTCTTCGTGTGCTTTTTACATAGTTTAGTAGCTGCAAGTATTTATGTAACACATAATCTCTGGTTACAGGCAGCAGTTGCAACATTAGAACTGGAGAATTATGACTAGAGCTGTCCTAAGATATTAGGATTTGCAGTTTGTTTTCAACACCACTGAATAACATTCAGGATGGGTTTTTTTGTTGCTGGTTTTAAAACTTTCTGACATATTTAAGCAGATTTTCTGATGTTGTGCTTAAGTCTCAATTCTTTTCAGCAGATACTTCAGCATGTTGCTTGTTTTCACAGTATCACAAGCCTGTACCTAGGACAACAAAACAGTCTTCAGTGTTTATCTTTGTTAGCAGACCTCTAAAGAGAGAATGTTTTTTGAATACTGTTTTAAAATGCTGAGTAAACAAGGGACAACACACATAAAAGGATAAATGAGCATATTTTCATCAGGGTGAGATGAAGACCTCATCTCATGCAGTACCCTTTGATTTGAATGGAGTTCCATCTGCAAATGGCAATGGAAGTGCCTATACAGAAGTCTGATTGTCTTTGCTTTTGCTAGTGTAAAAAGCATGTCATACAGGAAAATTAAGATCATTACAGGGTGCGACGACCAGAAAAATCACGTAACTTAAAGGCAGCAAGGTGATGCAGATGAAGCTGTTGAAAAGACAGGTTTCACTACCTTCAAATTGGGTCAATTTGCAGAAACAGTTGCTGCTATTTGCGTGTTATATTATATATATACATATATATAAAAAAAAAAATTGGTTGAGTAACAGCAACCAAACAGGTAGGAAAACTACCAAATCAGTGCAAGGTAATTAAATCAACGCGTAAATATAAAGCCATTAAAGACACTGAGACTTCATGCCAGAATTTCAGGAAGTACAAAACAATCTTTAGAGAGTCAAAATTGACTGTACAGAAATTAGCATTTGCAATGAATGGTAGTTTGAAGGAAAGGTCTGTCTGCCTTTCAGGGTGCAACTGCAGAGGATAATCAGTAAGAAATATACGAAAGTGACACTGTGATAGCAAAATACTTCACTTGTACCAGATAGGGGAATTGTACATACTCTTTGCTTTCGTAAACAGAATGAGCACTCAGTATGTTTCTCAGGATCAAGTTGGATATAGGGAGAGCTGTCAGTACTGGATTATCAATTGCATAATCCTGGAAGACACGTGCATGCACTGTCAAAGGGACACATCCGGGGTAGTTTCACAGACAATTGACACACGGGAGCTGTCACTGTGCACTGTCACAAAGGGCTGGCAAAATGTGTAACAGCAGGGGAATCAATACTGTCACTTCAGCATGGAGTGATTTTGGAGGGATTAGGCAGGAGACTCTGCTGTAAAAGTAGATACCAAGGTATTATCCATGGCAGTGGCATCTTGGCTCTTTGTTGGCATTAAGTAATAATGACAATACCACATTCATGGGTTGGTGACAACAACGTCTTCAATGTGAGAGCACAGGACAAGCTATGCTATTTGCAGTATTGGTCACTATTTGTAGCAGTGTTCATTAATACAGCAATAAGAGGAGTGCCTTGCATTAATTGTCGGTGGTATGGCTCCGGCAAATACATCAAAACTGTCTTCCACTTGTTATACTCATTTCCCTTAGAATATAAAATAAAGTTCAAGGTATGGGCTTGAGCCTAGCATATCCGATTGCTTGAAGCACTGTCATAATAGTAATGTTCAGCAACTTCACCTATGGTGGATATACATAGAAGTAGCTCTATAAGAGAACATTCTTAAACACCAGACTGGCAATGAACTCTCTTACAAACCAAAGGCCCACTAAAAACCTGCCTTTCTACTCTAAGACCTTGTCTTCACTAAAAAAAAAAAAAAAAGTCCAACGGAACTAAATCAAGCTACTAACCATGCTTTTTCCCTTTAGGAACACGGTGGAGGGAGAAATACCTGATGGCAGAACCTCATCACAGTGCCCACCGCTCTGGAAGGTGCCCACTGCTCCATGGGGCTGTGTTTTGACTCTAGAACTGGATTGATCTAAATGCCCATGTCTGTGCCAGACAGCTCAACAGGTACATTACCCGCATTGAGGCAGGGAGTGATAGTGTCAATCACTGCATAGAAACTAAAAATTAGAACGACGTGAAAGGAAAATTGATGGTATTGCTGCAACTCCGACTGCAGTGAAGGGCAAAAAGAGCTACCTCGGGCAACGGCACAAACCCGGGTTATGCTCTGTGATGCTACTTCTACTTACAACAGTGTGGCCTGTTTGCAATGCTGATCCAAGGGTGGCAGCTACACAACCTGTGGGACGTTTCCCTGTCGATTAACCTTGCACACAGTCGAACCCAGGCACTGCTCTAAAAGCAGTGCTCAGCAGAGCCCCAAGTACTCTTCTCACCTCATCAACTGCGCCTTGTCTCTTAAAGGCTACGACCCGACGCGGGCTGAGGGGCGGTTTTACGCACGAAGTGCAAGTGAAACAGCAACCGCCCCGCACTCCCTGCTGCAGGCCGGGGTAGATGAGCGGCTCCGCACACGCTCCTGCGACACGCCTCCTCAGCAGGAGGGCATGAGCACGGCCCGCCCCGCCGCCATTGTTTAAGCGGCGAGCCGTCCCCCCTGCGCTCCCTTGGGTGGCCGCCGCAGCACATCCCCTTTCACCGGCGCGACGCATGCGTGTTAGGAGAGGGAGTGTAAGTCTCCATTTTGTGTTGTTGTCCGTCCTCCTTTTCCTTCCCGCTTTCTAGCGAGGAGGCGGAGGTGGTCGCGGAGCAGAGCAGAGCGGGGCGGGACGTGGTGTGCTTCCGTCCGTCTTGCTTCACGCGGTTGCCGTGCTCTGCTGCATAGTGTTGGCTCCGCCTCGCCGTGCTTTTCCTGGTGCTGCGTGTTGAAAAGCTGTTCTAGGAGCACTGCACGCCGATCCACGTGTTTAATTCACTGGGGTCGCTTGGCCTCTTCCCTCCGCTTGGGCTTGCGCTTAAGTGTGCGGGGAGCGGCACGCTGCGTTTCACCGGCCGTGTTTTTCCGTCCCCTCCACACAGCGTTACCTTGCACACCTCGGTGGTGCGTGGCAAAGGTGGGGAGCGCGCTTCCCGCACAGGGATGCGGTGCGTTAAATTAATTCACATACGTGCGGCCCCAAAACGAAAGCGGTCATTGCAGCTTGCTGCCTGTGTTAGGATCGCAGAGACCGCGGCCGGTCTCTTGAATTGAAATCTGCATGTAAGGTGGTAACACTTAAAATCACTTCAGGCGCTTTACACGCTTCGTCCAAGTGATTGATTTGGTGCCTTTATTTCCTAAAGGATTTTAGCCGGACCTGCGTAGATTGGGGACAACCCCATACACGTGTACTTGCATTTTTCTAACGATAGCATGTGTCCGAGGAGCAGATTAATTTTGTAGGTTCATAGTCACTTAAGAAATGAGTAAAAATCAACATAGACCACAAAGTGGTCATGTTACTGTTTCTAGGCTAGAACTGAAAACGAGAGCTCGGGGGTCCAGGTGAAACTGTTTTGAGATTAAAAGCAGCTGAGGGCTTAACATTATTTTGATGGAGTTTAATGTAATTAAAAGTTAAAACATTCGTAAAAACAGGGAAATGAGAAGTTCAGTTCAAAGAATAATTGCACAGAACATGTAATCTGTAAGCAGTTTTCCGAGTAATTAATTGTTCAATGTTGGTGATTCAAATAAGACATTCCAGAGCATGTGCTAAGGATCTTGGCTGCTTAGTCTGAAATTGAATCCCTGAAATGTCTAATGGAAAAATGGCATTAAATACTTTGCCTTTTTCCTCAGGCCAAGATATCTCTTATCTCCAATAAATAGTAGGCCCCTGATTTCATAACTTGCTTTCATATTTCCCTTCAAATGCAGTTTTAGATACTCTGAGTAGTATTAAATCTTTGAATGACAGCAGAGGAACTGCTCCTGTCTTTTAAAAATTACATTCAGTGGGCTGAAAAGAAATTTTGTGCGCGCACCCTGCTTTTTTCTGTTTCGCATAGTGCAGTGTGTGCTGCTGCAAGCTGGATTTAGTTCACTTGTCAGTTCTGCCACTTAAGGTGAAACCTGCAGCCGTATTTCTTTCAGCTTGTTTATGCTTTTTCCATTGTCAAGATGTTTGGGCAGAAACATTGCTAGTTTCAGTCAATGTGAGCGGTTCTGTTTCTTTAATTAAATCCCTTCAAAATAGGCTGTTTATAATAATGCTGATTTAATTGGTATTAGAGGCTTGAGAAAATTCAGAAGAATTAAGGCAGCAGTATGTGAAAGCTATGGAGTCCACTTGGTTTTATTTGGTGTTTCAGTTGAGTCCATTTTTTTTTTTAGATGTTTGTGTTCAGCATGTTACAATTTTATCTTAATTGAGGTTTATGTCTCAGTCTCCGAGTGCAATTAGAAGATTTCGTTAAACTGAGGCTGTAGTAATAATGAAATATTTTGGTTTGTCAGCTTTTGAGTTGCAGGTTTTCAGTTTCCATTGACTTTACTAATAAGTTAATATTTTTACATGTTGAGGCAATAGGAAGATAAAGAGATGATATTGGAAACAAAGCCTTGGGTCAGCTCATATAACTGAGCGTTGAGCACGGGATTACCCACTTGCCCAGCATATTCCAACTTTGTATGTACTTCATAGGATTTGCCTTCTTGTAGTTAGTGTGTAATCCTCTCATTTTGTCATCTCTCACATGAACCCTTTTGTGAATTTGCAGTAAATAGAATTACTCAATTTTATACAAGTAATTCTTTCTTCTCCAGCGTCTGCAGCTTTGTCAGTTACGTTTATTTGCATAAGTTCATGTGCTTTTAACTGTCAATTGCAGCAAAAGGTAAAAATATTGCTACTTTTCAACCTCAACTGATTTGTGACTAGGATGTAGTTAATGTGTATATAGGCAGCTTCAGGCAAGTTAGTAATGTTTACTACAGAGGCACAGATCTACATCTTTGAAGTCTGCAAGAAAATGGTTGTCGACTTATGTAGCTCAAATTCTAATACTGGAATGATTTGAAATTCAAGTTGGTGTTGTATAGGTAGTATTTTATTTTCGTGCATTGAGATTGGTTTTGAGTGGAACTTAGGTTGACCAGTATCGTCCATATTTTCTCCTTTTTTTTCTTTGTAATAATAGCTTAAATGTCCTGTTTGCCTTCCTATAGTTTCTTTGCACTTCTATTTAAGTTATTCTTCCAGGCCTAAATGTTTTTTTTTCAGTCTATTTCCATAAGCTGTAGGGAAAGAGATACTCTAAAGGAGGTCTTAATAAATTATGTTCATTCTTCTTGTCTTTCTCTGCTACACCAGTAATTTATCAAATCAAACTGTCAGACATGTTTGGCACAGTGCGTTCTTTATTCATCCTTGTAGTTTATAACTCATGTTTTCTGAGTGCAGTGTTAAAATGTGTGTGTAATTGGATTTTTGCTTCATTTATGAAAGTAAGGCCTAACCAGATCTGGATTTTGTTTATTTGGCGATAAATGCCTGCTGGCTCCCTTTGGGTGGTTGAGTCTGCATGAGGGAAATAGGTTTGTCCCTGAAGCTACAGGGTAATTCTGAATATTATCATCAATACTCAATGATAGTACATGAAGCCCTTCACTTCCGAGTGTTTTTAAGTCATCTTGTTACGGAATATCATAGAATCATAGGATAGTTTGGGTTGGAAAGGACCTTAAGATCATCAAGTTCCAACCCCCCCTGCCATGGGCAGGGACACCTCACACTAAACCATTCACCCAAAACTCTGTCCAGCTTGGTCTTGAACACCGCCAGGGATGGAGCATTCACAACCTCCCTGGGCAACCCATTCCAGTGCCTCACCACCCTAACAGGAAAGAACTTCTTCCTAATATCCAATCTAAACTTCCCCTGTTTAAGTTTTAACCCATTACCCCTTGTCCTGTCACTGCAGTCCCTAATGAATAGTCCATCCCCAGTACCCCTATAGCCCCCCTTCAGATGCTGGAAGGCTGCTGTGAGGTCTTCACGCAATAATACCGGGTTATATGAAAAGTAGCTTCATAATTTTCAGCATTTAGAAAGCTTTACTAATAAAAATGAAACTTCTGTTAGTTGACCTTGATTCCCATGTGTGTTTGGTTGTACCTGTGAGCTGGATCTAGTCCTGTTTCTGATTAACCCGTCGGTTGCTATGTTGATACAGTCTTTTTGGTGAGTATGCAGTTAAAATTTGCTTGTTCTCTCAAAAGCCAGCGATTCAGCTGTTGAAAGATCATGTGCAGCAGTCCTTGATTAAGCTTAATCCCTCCTTCCCCTCATTTCAAGAGAGTTACTTGTATTCTTTCAAGGAGCAGATTGAAGAGTTCTGGTTAAAAAGAGTACTGCTCAACAAGTGCTTAGATTGTGAGAAGGAAGCCCATACTATAAAAGGTCCCAGAATGGGAGTTCAGCAGAATGTGATCCCTCAGATATATCAGGATGGGAGGGCTGAGATTGCCTTCAGAGCAAGGCACGTGGATAGGTTCTGGGATTACAGAGTGAAAAAGAGAATGGGTTTGAGTGCACTGACTTTGTTATCATGAAAAATAATGTCCACCTTGAAAAGTTGATACTGTTGACATAAAAAGCCCTGTGGCTAGACAGCACAATGTATTGAAGGTTGATTTTTCTATTTTTCTTGTTTCCCTTGGCTTCAGGTGAAATACAGGAGGTTAACATTGCAGATTTCGTGAATACTTTCATTGATGTGCAGTTTTGCTTACATTGTTCTTTGCTATTGTTGTGATATTCCATCAGAAGTGGTTATCCTTGTGCTGAATTTCAAGGATTGGGACAGTAATCAGATGAGTCATTAGCTGCATTTTAATGGAATTATTGTCTATACTCATCCAGAGAATTTGCTTTGATAGGCAAATGGCAATGCTTAATTCTTAGTCTGGTTAAACTGTAGCTTGAGGTGGTGTTGAAGAGGAGCTTGATCAACATAGCAATTACTCAAATACAGGAAAACCAGCATTCTGGAAGCACGTCTTGCAGTAATCAGGTTGCTATAACTGTGGGCAGTATGTTACTGACATCTCTAAGGAAATGCTTTGTTGACCAGACTCCTTTTTACTGCAGTAATTAGAAATTTCTTTTTCCTCTTGTTTTATTTCTTGTCTATGGAGTGGTGTTACAGACCAAGTAGAGTTCAAAAAAAGCAAGTTTTCATAATGAACAGACCAAACAGCTAACACCACTTTTGAACTTCATTTTCCTTTGTTGTGGTGTTTTCTTTGTTCAAGTCAGCGGCTGTAGTGGACTTTCCTGCTCCTCTTTGCTTTTCCTGATCTTTCAAGATGGCTTCTGTTTTAGCTATTAATCTGTTAATAAAAATAATATAATGATTCACTGAACTAGTGAGATGTACACTATTTCATAGTGGGCTTGAATTTGGAAATAGCTCTTAAATAGCATTCATGTGTTGCTATTTTTCTAAGGGATCACTACAGTGCAGTGCTGCTGAATTTTTTCTTTTTCTGCTGTCAGTATTTTGTTATTTTTGATGATGTTCCTGATTCTTACTGCTTCCTTATATTTTACTTGTATATAAAATTAATGATTTTTTTTTAGGTACTCATGATCTTTTGCATCTCAGTGAATCAAACCCAGTAGTTTCATTGCATGCTTATTTAATATACAGTAGCCGAGCAAGCAAGCTGACAGTCTTTAGATCCTGATGTGAGAGGACTTTGAAATTACACTTGCAGAGAAATGTGCATCTCCTTTTTATTTCTTGTACTGGGACATCTCCTAATGATTTCAGGCTTTCAGTTTCTTTTTATTGCATGTTGGCTTATTAAATATTTAAGAATTATATGGTTGTGATGAATGCTATTTTAGAATAGCAGAATTTTATTCATTGTGGAGAAGTTTTCAGGTCAAATTTGGCTTTAAAATATTCAATTTCTTAAGGAGATGAGGGAAGGTCAGAAGGGAGCTTACCTACATCTAGTTTATAAGTCTCTTCAGTCATATTTTTTGATTAGGCAGATGTTTCGCTGAGGAGAATGTGTAGTTTTGGCTAAAATGTGATCAGATTCAAGTATCTTTGAAAAACAAAATACAAGCATGAATTGAATGAAGAGCTAGTAGTCTGCATAATATTTCAATAGAACAAGTTGCAGCCTTGGACTTCAGCCTCACTACAGTTTTGTTAATGTTTCCTGAAATCCTCGTCAAAATATTGTGCCAGTCGCCTGTTGCTGCATGTAGGTTATCAACTGATATGTTTGGTTCAGTTATCTTGTGTAAGAGTAGCCATTTGCCTATGACAAACTTTGCCTATTTATATAATAGGTATTGTATATTTATTAAATAAATTATTACAGATGTGTTTATTCTAAGTTGTCCCACTAAGTATAGAGTTGGAAAAGGAAAAATACGCCTGGCAGTTGGACTGTAGCAGTTGGACTGTAGCAGTTAGACTCTTCAGTATGGGATGGTAAGTAGTTTCTGGTCTGTAACCTCGTAACAGAAATCAGGATTACTTTCTGCAGTTCATGTATAAGAGGATAGTAGGTGCAGGATTTAAAACAGGAAGGATTGAGCAGTGGTTGGATGTTCATGCAACAGTGCAAAGAATCGTACTGTGATTTTCATTTTGAACTTGGGATCGAATTTGTGGTACTCTGATATTAGACCACACAGTACTTTTTAATACAGATATTTTTATGGGAGTAGTCAAATGAAAAGAGCTTTCTTGGGAATGATAAGAAAATGTTGCTGAGACTATGGTTGCCAGACCAAATGGGTTGCTGCTATGGTAGTAGCATCCTGAAGGATAAAGCCATACAGCAGTCAAAGTGACTGTCAGTTTCAGAGCTGTGCTGGCATGGATTGTGTCCATGCAGAAACCACTGCAGAAATGTTCAAAGGTAGGCAAGATGGCTCAGTACTGGGAGTGAATTATGCTTTTGTGAGAAAAATATAGGAGTTTTTGTTATGAGCAAGCTGTAGGCGGAGCGGAAAGACTGTAAGGCATGGGGTTCCAGAGTGTGAGCCTCAGCCAAGGGAGTTTGCTGTCGGTGATAGGAGCATCTGTATTGATTCGGAGGAAACTCCAGGAACAAACTTACCAACAGAGTTTCAAGTTGACAAGCCGTTATTCTTTATTGCGGCGCCGGGAGACACGGGGGATAGCTCCTCCTAAGGTGTGTCCCCGAATTGCTGTACAGGTCATCCTTATATGGTTACTGAGCATATTACATCATTTTCCAAAAGGTTTCTGGCATGCATACAAAATGTGGTGGTCTTTAAGGGTCGTTTACTTTTCCCAACAAGCTTTATTAACATTACAGACATGGCAATCGTCCTGGCCTTCTACTAACCAGTTAGTTTAACTGCTCTCATCCTGGACATCTGCTAGTCCGGGATACTCCCCATCCCAGGTCCTGTCCTTCTATTCTGCTTTTCTCGCGCCTTTTGTACTGAGTCCCTGAGGACCTGAGGCTATGTCAACTACCTCCAAGCACCGCAGTTATTTTCCATTACAAAGCCATCAAACTTAACATTACTTAGAACTGATTACATTTTGTACTTTTGTGCCTCCTTGTCTCAGTATACAGATGAGTTTATGTAACTGCAAGGTGATGGGAACATCTGTATACAGAGGAGGAGTTTTTATGTAACTGCAAGGCTTGAATGCATGCACCAGAAGCAACGTTCAGAAGTTCATTCGTGAGGAGGACTTGGAGCCTTCCTCCCGGTGACTACCAGAGACCCTCTGAGAGCCATCAGAGGGGAGGGGTTTTGGTTTTCGGAACATGTCAGTCATTTCTCAGAGGAAGGCTGGCATAGTCAGGAGTGGAAACCTGGAAAGGTATATAAACTGTAAATACCTCTTGAGCGTGGGTACTCATCTGTCTGTGGATGATGCACCCAGCATGCTGCTATTAAAGGGCTCTTTGCATCACAATTTCTAACTGTAAAATTTTGATTGCTGAGCAGGTTTCTCGCACTTGCAGTTGTTAGACTTCTTGCTATGTCGATGTAAGAAATACTGAGCTGGTGCTTGAGTCTGGATACAATGGTTTGTCTAGAGATACTTGTGTAACTGTTGAAGTGCAAAATTCAGTTTCCCAACTGCATGCTAGTCCTGTGTAGGTGCTACTGATTTTTTTTTTTTTTTTAAGGACACAGTCTTACATGATTCAACCACTACAAAAAGCAGGATTTACTAATAGAAGCTTTCAATCCTTGTTTTTATTTATTTAGCTTTTAATAGCATAACCAGCTCAGAGAAATCCATATCAAGCAAACCGTCTCAGCTGCTGGTTTACTTTCCTATCTGTAACGCATTTGTTATCCCTGTAAAGCTGTTTTTGGATTGTATGGTGACTTAGACTAACGGAGACATCTGAGCAAATTGACTATAGAAAACCAGGTTGTTTTCAACCTTGACAAACTTGAAGTATTCATTGTTCCAATTCATTGTACAGCCTACAGACAGTTGCTCACACAAGCTTATGCAGGATGTGGAGAGAGAAGTGGGAGTTGTTTTATGTGGAAGAATTGTTAGCCTTACCACGCAGGAAATAGTGCTTGGAAACATTGGTATCTGAGAGTGTGCTACTGCACTGTGAATCTGCTTCAGAGGATGTGTGCTGCTTTATCAGTGTCTTGTCCCAACTCAGGTGGAAAGGAAGAATTCCTGATCAGCTTTTTCACACTAGCCGTGTTGGCACAAATGCTCCCATAAATTCAACAGGTTTGTTTAAATCAGTGAGTACAATCCAAGGGGCACTAGGTGATCATTCCTTTATTATTAGATTTCTCTGTTGAAAGGTGGTTGCTGCTTCTTACTCTTAATAGTAGTGGGATGCTACAGGCAATTTTAGAGATCAGCTGAATGCTGTAATTTCTTTGCTGATGCTGCTTGCAGAGTTTGAGCCATACAGGCGCTGCATCAGACTGGATTTATTCAGTATTAGCATGAAACTGGGATGTGGCCATGTTGTAATGGATCAGCAGCTGAGTTGCATTATTGCTTACAGCAGTACCGCCATAAAAATATTGTACAGAAGTTCTGCACAAATCCATTTTGTTAGTGTGTATTAGCAACAGGTTAAACAAGTTCTTCATTGGTCTACGCTGTTAGTTTTTGTTAGATACATTTTCTGAATGATTTTTCCCTATATACCTATATAGCAGCCAGCACAGTGTATGTTTTAAATTAAAGTTAAAAAAATAAATAATTGAAATAAACACTTCCTTAAAGCATTTGGCTTGAAATACATGTGACAAATACTTGGTGTTCCTAGGAGAAATTTCTTACTTTAAACTTTGCTGACAGTTTAGGAGAACTTTCTGTGAAGCTGAGTGAAGCCTCAGTGGTGTCTTGTCTCTGCCCTGGTTTAAGATGGGCGTTGCAGCTTAACAGATGGTACTGTTCTTGTTGTTTCCTATTGAAAACCATGGCACATGTAATTGCCAATTCTGATTTTTAAGGAGGTTAGGAAAAAATCGTAAAAGCTGTAGCTGAGGAAAGAGAAAAGCGACTTTAAATAATAGTCAGGTCAAGGCTGGGGTTTCTGCAGTCTGAATTTTGATAAATGAGAACAAAAAAAAAAAAAATACAGGCTTGAAAAATGAAGAGCAGGTTTTGACTGAATGAGCTTTTCCTGAAAGTGCAGTGCAGCAGAGCATTGTGTCTCTACATCTTTTTATAGAGACATTCTTTTTCCTTTAATGATGGGATCGAGCTGTAATCTTTTCTCCTGAACTGAGGAGCATTCCATATGAGTTTCCTGAAGTGGAAACTGTAGTAATTAGTGGTACATGTAGGCTTCCTTCTACCCCTGACAAAACAAAACTGGAATTTACCTTACAGCAGCATGATAACTCCACATTCATATTAATAAATTGTAATGCAATAATATAAATTACTTTAGTATTTACTTAAAACTTTTCAGCTCATTCTAAGTGATTTTCGGTGTCTGGAAATCAGGTCTTACTCAAGTTTGAATTTCTCTACTGTTCGTTTCCAAGTGCTAGGCCTGTATGACTGTTTGCAAGATCAGAATGCTTCAGTTGTCAGACTGTAATTGTCTCTACACAGTGATCAGCTCTCTGCTGAACCATCCTGATAAGCTAAGTTAAAATTCTTATTAGGAAAAGATGAGGCTATCAGATAGCTGTGGCAAAAGGCAACTCTAGGGTAAAATCTGCTGTGAGTAAAGGAGAGAAAGACCAAAATAGGCAGGCAGAAGAGGAATGTGGCTGTTGCCATAATGTAAAAGGGTTGGCTGGCCTACAAGAAATTCTTATGATGAATCAGTGACACAGAAGTGGTGGATTGCTTTTTTGGGAAAACCGTCGTGTTCATGATCCTACTTTAACATGTGTTGGCTGTCAGCAGTGCTTGTTTTCAAATGATTTATAAACTCTGTTCTGTTGCTTATTGTCTCAGAAGCTATGTCAAGTGTTATGATATTTGCTGTTGATGATCTGAGTGTAGATAAGGTGACCAAATTCTGACTCTGGAAACACATTCAACTCACCTTGCTGCTCATACATATTATGAGGTGAGTGGTTGGTCTACAAAGCAGCAGCCAATGTGTAAAATTGATTTGTGAGCTCTGTATAGTTACAAATTTATGAAGATAAGACTATGTACTCCGTAATTCCTTTTTGGCTGTTCTGAGGGGTTTGTTAAACTGAACCTCTCCCTGTAAATGCCAGAAAATTAAGCTTTAAAACAAACTAGGCTAGAAGTGATTTGAACTAGTGCTATTAAAGTGTGTTATGTGACAGAACAGTGTTGTCCTATTGCATCCCTCAGATAGAGTTTAGGATAAATACGAAATTAACAAGTATCTGTTCTGCTCATCCAAACTTCAGCAGCTTAGAAGACTCTTTAGTTAGTTGCATTTTATTCTTACGCAGATTTTTACCACTTGCACGGAATCCCGTTGTCACTCTGTGTGGAAGGTCTAATGTGATGGAGGTTCTCAATTTAAACAAGGCTTTTAGCTCGCCATGTTAATTCTCGTCATTTCCTCAGGCATATTTTATTGCAGTAAATTGGTTTGTAGCTTGTGTAAAGTATAAGTTTTCTTTGGGTTATTTTTTGGTTTTTGTTTTTTTTTTCTAGGTATTTCAAGCAGTGGTCAGCTTTGCTGGTAACATCTGTTCTTCCAGAAAGGAAGGTATGGTCAGCTGTTTTCAGCTAAGGCTAATTTGTGTATAGTTCTGGGAACTTCTATTCTTTGTAACTAGAGATTGTCAGTAGTCAGCACTGCTTGTCACATTACTTAAGCCTCAAGTCTTGATCTTATTTTGCTCATTATGTCTGAAAATACATGGCAACATAACTGAGAGGCTGACTGTATGAGTGCTGATCGAGGAGGCAACTCCTGGCCACCCCTGCAAAGCTCAGTTTTTAAAATGTTTGTGTAACTTAACATTGTTTTAGGTGTCAGCTCTACTTAACTGTCAGAAACTTGAGCAGCTGGCAGAAAGGGCTTCTCTCTGTGGTGCTGAATTGTGCAGCTTTAGGTGGATCCTGTGGGAATAGAATTTCACAGCAGACTTTCCTGAACGTCAGACTTTCAGGGCTGTTGGCTATTTAAAAAAAATATATTTGAAGATGCTTTTAGTTTGATAAAATGTTGGTGTTTTTTCTTCCTTAAGCACTTCTGTCATCTTTGTGTGTTCCTACATGGAAACTGAGACAGACCAGCATTGTGCAAATCTGATTAAAATCATCTGTGCTGCTTCAAAGGTCAGGTGCACTCAGTGAATTTGCTTTCAAATTATTTTGTTTATTCTGTATGCATGCATCTTGAGCTCTATAAAGGTCAGGAGAGGAGATTCATTTTGGAATCTGAAGAAGCTGGGTTTCTACTGCTGGTAGCCCCTGTTAGTTTCATTTGAACTAATAAAAATTGGTTTCCTTTGTTGTTTATTTCCTGTCAATTTTATTTCTCTTGTGAAGCTCATTTGTAACTATATGAGATCCGTTTGAAAATAAAACAGTATTAGTAATGCATTTTATTTTTTGATAGATTTTATGAGATCTTAAAAGTCAAGTACTGTTTGCATAAATTAAGCAGTAGCCTTGGCTTTGGTTTCTTGACTTAATTTATGTGACAGACTAACATTTTCCTAGGTAGAATAATGTATTTAAATGATTCACAGTATTTGACTGTCTCGTGCAACAAATGGTTTCATAAAATAGGAGTGGTGGTGTAATCCCTTGGAATTTTTAAGCCCTATTAATGTTCAGGTTGAACATTGAACCACAGAAGGATTTGTGTGTCAGTGAAGCATAACTAATTGCAGTTTTCAGTCACAGAACCAATGACAATGAGTAAGGAAGAGGGCTGCTGTTAAATACAAAAGAGACTGCATCCGTAAGGTGCCTTTTTGCTCCTAAAAAGGGCTGTTGCGTAAGTCCCCCCTTACATTGTAGTAAGAAATATTTTTGTTGACATATTTAAATAAGTCATAGCAATAAAGAGATTTTTTTAGAGCAGATGATATTTCACTTAAACCTGAGTGCCCTTCTCAAAGCTTACATTCACTTGGGAAGTCTTGAGCTGTTAAACCAAATGAGATTTTTCTGACAAAACTGTTCTGATGTTCTTCTCTGACTTTAGGAGTTGAAATCTGAACGAGGCAGAACATGCTTATTGAACGAACATAATGAAACTGTTTTAGTGCACATTTTATGGAAAGTATGGACATATTTTGCAGTTATTTGAAAGGCTACAAAATTGTTCTGGGTCTCTTTTCATGGGTAGAAGGATATAAATCTCACCTAGGAAAGTGTGCCTGTTTCAGTAGTAACAGATGTCTGTAGAGCACCAGTCTTCCTTGCTGAAGATCAATCTAGCATATATTTAATCTGTGGCTGCTTCAGTTTGTCTGGACGTAACCAAGCTTGGATATTAGTAACAGATTGGTCATGTAGGTTTCTTCTTGGTTTAAACAATTATTTTAGTAAATTGGGTATCTGGCTGGTCTGGTTGACTCTATGTGGTGAGCAGCTGATGGCTGGGTATATGGCTTTGAAAGACACAAGCTGGTCGTGTGGCTGGTTGTGGGAGTTCTGCCAAGATGCTGCTACTGCTTTGAGGCTCTTATTTTTCTTGCCTGCTTCTTACTAATTAGTATAATTTGTAAGCTTCCCTCCACTGATTCATTGTTGTTAGGAGCAGGCATTGTCATTTCACTTTACCTAAGTGTTTTCAGTGAGAGTTTTCTGTGTTGGCTTTTCCTTGTTGTTTGAATCCTAGTCCATTAAATAGCTCTAGTGTTTTATACCTGTTGTGAGATGTATCTTTCCCAGTGCTGCAACTGAAGCATAAAAACTTAGGATGTTTAGGATATTTGAAGTATGCCTTAAAATGCAGGTGTGCTATACCACAAAATATACGAAACAGTTAAACATATTTGATTAACTTAGAACAATTCCTGTTACAGTTTTACCCCATTGTTCACTTTCCTAGCTATCAGGAAAAAGTCACTTCTAGTATTGTGACACTAACGCTTTTCATGTCATGTGAATTTTGAGTGCCTTTTCTGTAAAAGACTTTATTTTTTGTATAGCTAGGATAAAATCTCCGTGTGATGTACGCTGTCATGGTGCATCTCCAAGCAGTGAGTTTTGAGTATCAGAATTAAAGACTGAGTACCAGTATCTAAATGTAGACTTACATTAGGTTAGGTGCAGAGAGGAATTGTAAGGGAGAAAACGTAGAGAGAGGAAATATTGATCTTTAGAGGAAGATTAATAATACCTTTGAGAGTAATATATAAGGCCTGATGTTGCACATAATTAGAATTGGAAATGGATGATTATCCACAGCATCTGGCTTGTATTAATACTTAAGATACTACTTAAAGCTTCTAAAATTACTTCCTTATTTTCTCAGATTTGTAATGTAGAACTTAATTCATACTAATATCTGTAGCTTTACAGATCAACACTGGTACCAGTCAAGATCTTGTAAGCTTTGCTAGACATAAAAACCTCTATTGAAATGTTTGGTTTTGGTGGGTTCTAATGCTATTAGTTACTAAGCATCCTGTGAGATGTGCTGGCGGTCCTTGAATTAAGGATTCTTTGAACTTTTTTGCTATTTAATACTGAGATGAGAGCAACAGCTTTCTCTACGTATAGCAATTTGGTGTATGGGTGTGTAGACAAATGTTCTGGTCCCTGGTTGCTGGAGTGGGCACCTTATAATGATGTACTTTCCTGCTTTTGCACATTTATTGTAGTGTCATTAGGAAGCTTTTAATGGATATTTCTCTTGTGGTGTAAGAGCTGATTCCTAGATAGCATGCTCTAATGGATGGTTTCAAATTGGTGTTAATTCATCTCAATAATAAAAAATATTATTTGATCTTTAAGTTGGAAATACCAGTGAAAGCCCAAAATGTGAGAGTTATAATAGACACAGAAGTCACCTGGTTTAGTAAGAGCACTTGAGGATCAATCCAGATGCCAGAGAAGCGGATGAGAACATGTGGCATTGACTTGATTAGCATTGAGGTTTGTGCCTAGTAAACTTCTTTAACCAAAATAGTATTTGGCAGAAGACCTCTTGGGGTTGCTTGTAGAACTAAGAGCTACTGGAGCTGACTTCATCGGTGCTTATTTCTGAAGTAGCAATATTTCTTGGAAAGTTACTGTATATTTTAATTACCTTTGTGTGGTAGGATAGGATTACGTTGCCTAAGTTACTTCTAGTGTTAATCAGTGTTTTGAATTGGGAAATGGCAAAAGTCTTGATAGTGTAGAAGAAGCCTTAGTGAGCAGTGGATGCTTAACCTGAAACTAACTGTCAGTATGTTCTGATGGGTTGGCTCAGCCTGGAAGCTTACTTTGGTTCCCCTTGGTGCTTCCAACTTATGCAGTGGATGTACTGCAGGTACATTTTGTGGCGTATGCTGGTGCACTCTTACTTTCAGCTTCTTGTGGATGTGTACTGCAAACAGTGGAAGCTAAACCAAGAAAACTAATGCTTTCTTACCTGTAAAAAAGTGACAAGGTGTTCGTACACGTGCGTGCACCTGAGAGGTAGAATATCAGTTGCTGGTGGTGTCTTTTGGCAGCAGCACTGCTGCATTTGACCTCATAAGTTTGTGAAGCTGCAGTGTTGTGGCTGTGTATTTTCTGGCTTCAGAGATACTCCATCATAAGCATAAATAATGTATGTAAAACATTAAGTAAATGATGCTGAGTATGAACATTATTCATTCTGTCCATATATGTTATGTGTTTATGCTGTTTTCTATTTTAGGGTTCTGTGCCCATAATTGAATTATGTTACACATTTGTTGAGTTCCACTTTGCTTTGGAGTATATAGCCTATGTCTTCAGGCAGTTTGGGGAAAAAGCTAGAGAATACAAAGCATAAAGCATTGTTAGTATAGATGAGCTTAAATCAGGAAAAAATCTGGTAACTTTTTTAAATAGCTGCCCATAAATGTGTAAGCTTCTCATTAGTCAAACATCAGAAGACTAATGAATATTAATAAATGAGATCAAAGACATATAGAAATCAAAGCAAGTAAACAATTATTTTTAAGAATTATATAAGTGTAACTGCACAAAAATACAAATCTGAACAGCTTCATGGGAAGTTCTTTTGAAATATTTTTTTTGCAAATCTTTATGTTGAACCAGAAAGGCAATTACATAATACAAACAAACCAGAAATTATATACATCAAAACCTCAAATATGCAATGTTTTGAATCCAGTATATTGCAATAACTATAAATTCAGCTGTGGAATCTAATAGGCTGGGGTTCAGAACCTGGCCAGGGCCCATGGTTTGAGTTGGACTCTGTCTGCCAGCACAAGTTGGTAAATACTGAGAAGGAAATTACTTCTGGATGTCTCAGACTTCTTCCTCTACAGCTCTAGTGCTTTTGGACAAAAGTTACCTGTGCTGAAACATGCACAGTGCAATTCTGTTGAAAATAACTTCATATGTTATGAATACAGATTCTTATGATTGAATGTCTGAGTAAGATCAGAACTATCTTCATCCTCATACCTCCTTTTCCAGATGTTATCTGGATCCACCCTGTAGCATGGTCTGTGTACCACAGTAATTTAAACTGAACTGTGCATGTTAGTTGTATTGTGTGGAGTAATTTCATCATCACTGTGTAGTGCAGGGGAATTTTCCAAGACTTAAGGAACTAACTGGAGTAGATTAAGTATTTTCAGTGCTCGTGAAGTGTCAACTATCACTCAAATAGTAATTCTATTCCACTAAAATAATTTCAGTATGAGATGATGATTTAAACCAAATAACTTGTCTAGGCATAAGTCAAGGTACCTTTTAATTTTTATTTCTGCAATCAAAAAAATCTGTATGATTTTTTTTTCTTTAAAATTCTATTATGATTTTAATCCATTTAATCCACAAAGGTCACGGTGTAAGTACTACTCCAAAGGCACAGATCCCCTGGTGCAACACGGAAGAGTTCTGTTCATAAAGTACCTAATCCCTATGGGCAATAGTGATGTTATTTGACAGTTTGTGATTCCTGTGAACTTTAATGGCAATGCAGGGCTCACAAGAGGATTCTTCAAATACTGTCAAAGTAACAGTTCCATTTTGAACCTAGATATAAAGCTAATGGTATCTAACAGCTTTTAGTGTCACTGAATCAATTTCCTCAAGTAGAAAGAAGGGTTGACATTCTGTTTTAAAGTGACCGTATATTTGACCCAGTTGTGCGATCCTGGTGTCATCGCAGTTGTGTCTCACTGCTGTAGACTCTTGGAGGCTGACAAGCGGAACAAGTTGCTTTAGCTCACAGCTCGTCTGTCACACTGAGCAGCTTGCAGATTTCTATTATCTGAATGAAATGTGGAGAGAGTCCTTCCCCCCTTTGCTGCCTATCAACACAGCAACCTGCTTATGCCCCTGTTAACAGAGGGTGTATGAGGAAATGAAACGCTAGAAAAATAGAGAATAAACCAAATATTTCTGGAGATGCAAATGTAAGCTACATTTAAGAATCAAAAGGTTTGTGGTTTAAAAAATGAATTGATGCCCAGGAACTAGATGAGGGGCTTTGGATTGCATGGAAGGTTAATTTCCAAAGAAGGCTTGCAATTACCTGATCTGAAAAGAAAGATGAAAAGCCTTTAGCTGTATATTTAAGATCCAATACTAAGAACAGTTTTGTAGTTCAGTAGGGCAGTGACAGGAGACATCTCAGTTTCCACTGTGAGCATTTTCTTAGCATTTAAAATGTTCAGACCTGTGTGGAGATTTAATTTTTTTTTTTTTTTCCAAAATAGTGCAGCTGGGATTGCCATCATCTTGGCACTTTTTACAGTTCTGTGATGAGAGCAGTGTTAGAGCACTGGGTTTGTGCAAGGTGCTCTTTGAAGTTCATATGTGGCTGGCTTGACTGATCTACTCATGCAGTGACTGATTTTTACTTGTTGTTTTGAGAGTATTAGTAGAAGCAGCACAAAACATAAGGCTTAATAAATGTTGATTAGAGGTGTTTCCCCATGCCAAGCATAGGAGGAAGTTTTTCAAACGCTTAGTCATGTCTTGTTTTTATAATGCTTTTACTAGAGCAGTATTTCGAAGTACAGTAGCTGTCAAATTGTCTTATCTAACTTAAAATACAAGACTCCATTGAGGGTTATTGAATCGGCCATTACAGGAACTACGGAAAGTACTTAACATTTCAGTTTGTATTCACTTGAATTTGGTTATTAAACTTTGATGGAAATTCCATTTCACCAAATATTTCAATTTACAGTCATAGAATGTTTAACTCTTACTTAAGTAAATCTTGAACAAAAAATGTTTCACTGATCCTGGCTTTTATGTTGTAGATACTTCATATATTTCTAAAAACGTTTGTTGGTTCTGAATGAAATATATTTATTTTTTTCCTTAAAGGACTGACTGACATTTCTGACTGTCCTTTTTTCCTGTATGAACACTGAGGGTAAATTACATAACTTGAAATATTGTTATAAAATTTGTCAGGTTTAGGACTACTTTACAGCTGTCTAATATAAAAATAGTAGCAGTAACAACTAACAGAAGTTAAATCTTTGGGGAAAATCATTATGGGTTGACTTTTTAGATGCATTCAACTGAGGTGTAATAGTTAAGACAGGAAATACTTAAGAATTTTTTCCAGTCATTGCAGGTCTTAGAATAATGAAGTGATTCTTGTATAGGCACAATAGTAAAACTTTCTGCTTTGGCTTAGTATTCTTAATTAAAGCATCATTCTTCCTAGTGCGTGTAAAAATCACGCTAAAACATCATTCCTTAGTACCTGTAATTTTGGTAACTGCAACAAGAATGTGCACATTCATGGTAAGCTGCAAGATTGTGACTTTTTAAAGAGGAGGTGTGCATCCTTATGGTTTTTATATTTTTTTTAAATGCTGCTGTGAATTTTGTGTTCTAATTCACATTGACTTGCATCCAATTAGATGTGCACTTGAGTGATGCTTCAAACCAGTTTAACTGCAAAACCAAATAAGTCTAATTTTAATATGGAAAAATAATCTTGCTATATTGGCATGGATTTGTTCTGTTGCTATTTAAAGAGAATTAGTTTTCTTTGGGCTGTTCCGAAAACTGGCTGTATGAGATAGTGTTGGTACTGGGTATAGTATTTACAGACCCAGGGTGTAATTAGTTTTTAGTTACAGTATTGTGGAATTGTTTTACAACTCTTTTATTTAACATATTCTGATGGCTATACAACCTGTCTATTGCTTCTATAAGCACATTACACCGTAACCATGTCTGCATTGGTCATGTCTTAAATGTTTGCGTGTGGATAGAACTTAGACTTTCCCTTTCGTGGCACTAACTATTGTAGTGGTAGATTTACAGGGGTATTTAGAAACCAGTGTTACAACTGTGATGCTCATTTCAGGATGATAGTGAGGCATCAGTGGAACACATGCTGTTAGAAGTAGACAGATCATAGAATCATAGAATGGTTTGGTTGGAAGGGACCTTAAAAATCATCTAACTCTACCCCCCTACTTTGCTTTAGTTAGTAACAATCATAAAATGGTTTCTGTTTATTATAATAAGATTGTGGCAGTCCACAAGCAAAATGATCTGTCTGTGGCATGTATCAGTGGTAAAATGATTACAATATACCTTTGGGAGATATCAGTCAATATGACTGTAGTAAAGCTCAACAGCAGCTGCCAACAGCTCACCTGATGAGTTCTGTGGGTGGTATAGCTATGGAAAAAAGAAAAATACCATATTTTTCCACACAGGTCCTGGGTACAGAATTTGAGCTGTCTCTTAAAAATGAAATGGAATGTAACGTTCTAGGTTTGAAGTATGTGCTAAAGATGTTGAACTGAATTCTGTTTATGTGGTCACTACAGGCAGCCCCTGTACTCCATATCCTAGTTGAGAGCATAACAAAGGACCAGAATGCCCTCTGGTGATATTGGAAACTGTGAATGTAATGAACAGAGTGCAGTTTGTTGGTAAAACCATTACTTGTTAGCCTCCTTTAAGAAAAAAACAACCCTAAAAGATGGTGATTCATTCAGGAAGTCCACTGGTTTGTTCAAAAAAATAAACCCTGTGACTTCTGACAGGTATGAATCAATTGCAGTGTCACAGATGTGAAAGGAATGTCCAAAACGAGCTCTGAAATAAAATGTAAGTGAAAAAGAACACTCTGAAAAGTCAGCAGAAGGCTGCTGTTTCTGTAATAAACTCTACAACATATAAAGGCTAAAATGTATTTTTGGATGGGTTGCTTTGGGTTGTTTTTTATTTCACCAGTAACAGACTGTGAAACCTGAATCAGTTTTCCTGTGGATAAAAGGGGGTTTATAAAAGGATAACCCAAATTCATGCTGATAAAACACGGTAACAACTTTTTCATGCACATTTACAGTCCCTAAAAGTTTCCAGCAGTAGTGGACATGTAAACAACTGAAATCCATGCTCTGATGTCCTTACGTTCCGAGTTAACACGGGCAAGCCTTCTCCCTTGACATTGACCTAGTTTTGTTGGAGTGTGTGTCTTGCTCCTTATGCAGCCAGATAGTGATGTCTAAATTTGAAGAGTCATCATCATTTAGGCTCAATTGTGAAATTACGAGGGAAGAGGGTAGAAGTTTTTTTTTTGGTTTTGTTCATCTGTTTTCCTCAGTGGAGCAGTACTGAGGTGAACACAAGTAATTCTCTTTCACTTGACTCATTTCTTCCAGATAAACTTAATGAAAGGCTCATAAGAATTTGTATTTGGACAAATTTGTGTTTTTTACTGTACTAACATAAGATCAAAATTGTACGTGGCATTACTGGGGGAGTCTATAGATTCATAGTGATCTTCAGAAGAGATAACTGTTTAGTTTGATCTCCTGTGTCAGGAGTGTTAATTTCACTTGTTTCCCTGGATTGGAGGCAAGTTACTTGTGTTAGGCTTAAGTGTGTCTGCTGGAATGCTTGTCGTCATTTGAAGACACTGGGAGTGGGATGAGGGTCCACTTCCTTTGGTAGTGAATTCCACTTCTTTGTTAATCATCTTCAGGTTAAACTTTGGTTTGCACAAATTGATCTTCTGGCTGTGTTGTCCCCTGATATTCAGTGCAGTTCTCTTGTAACTTCAGACAAAATCAGGACTGGTCAAAATCGCTTTAGCCTTGATTTTTCTGTATGTGTATGTGACAGCTGGATGACTTTAGTGTTAATGGCTATACTGTGGTGTCATTAGAGCAGTCATTAGAGAAGCAAAGTACAGACTTTCTTCATACGGTAGTAGCTGAAAAAATAAACATTTTTAATATATAGGCCAAAAATTCTCTTTTTATTAATAGGCGGGTCATTAGTTTTCCATACGTATTTATTATTCCTCTGTAGCCTTGAAGTACAGAAGGATAATGCTCTTAATATTTATTACATTGGATTCAGACATTGCCTTACATCCTTTGTTGTTATATTCATAGGTCTAAGTGCATAGATTAAAGCTGAAGCTGACAGGACAACTTCTTTGGCCACCTTGCTTCATACAGAAATGCTGAGTGATAGTTGGAGGGAGAATGTAAAGCAAGCTGCTGTGCTGAGGGTCGCCAAATCTTTGAGTCTGACTGCTGACTTCTGCTTTGTTCACAGTGCCGAAGTTATTCTGGTGGTGTTGTGTTTGCAAAGATTAATGCTGGTGTACTTAAAAATAAATGCAGTGATGCTGCTTCTGGGCCCCAGCTGAATAATGCCAGGTGGGGAAAAAAAGAAAGGACAAATTAAAAGTGATTTTTTTTTTTAATGTTGGCTCTTAATTTGCATGAGGCTTGCTTTTGTAGTAGTATGCATCAACCATTTCTACAGGAAGCAGGAGATGAAGATACATAACACTGCATAGGTGTGGAATTTTCATTGTGTATTAGGTGAATAAATAGCTAAAATGTAGGCAGTGGAGCATAATAGTTGTGTATGAAGTATTACAGTAACTTTAGTCTTTGAAGAGAATTCAGCATTCTGTACTTATAAATGTTTCACAGTATGCTAGAGATTGGAAGGGACCTCAAAAGATCATCTAGTCTAATCCCCCTGCCGGAGCAGGAACACCTAGATAATGTTACACAGGAATGTGTCCAGGCGGGTTTTGAATGTCTCCAGGGAAGGAGACTCCACAACCTCCCTGGGCAGCCTGTTCCAGTGTTCCGTCACCCTCACTGAGAAGTTTCTTCTAAAGTTTAAGTGGAACCTCTTGTGTTCCAGTTTGTACCCACTACCCCTTGTCCTATCATTGTTTGCCACTGAGTAGAGCCTGGCTCCATCCTCGTGACACTCCTCCTTTATATATTTATAGACACTGATAAGGTCACCCCTCAGTCTCCTCTTCTCCAAACTATAGAGACCCAGCTCCCTCAGTCTTTCCTCATAAGGGAGATGTTCCACTCCCTTAACCATCTTTGTTGCCCTGCGCTGGACTCTCTCCAGCAGGTCCCTGTCCTTCTTGAACTGAGGGGCCCAGAACTGGACACAGTATTCCAGATGCGGTCTCACCAGGGCAGAGTAGAGGGGAAGGAGGACCTCTCTCTACCTACTAACCACCCCCCTTCTAATACACCCCAGGATGCCATTGGCCTTCTTGGCCACAAGGGCACAGTGTTGGCTCATGGTCATCCTGTCGTCCACTAGGACCCCCAGGTCCCTCTCCCCTACACTGCTCTTTAACAGGTCGTTCCCCAACCTATACTGGAGCCTGGGGTTGTTCCTGCCCAGATGCAGGACTCTACACTTTCCCTTGTTATATTTCATCAAGTTATTCCCTGCCCAACTCTCCAGCCTGTCCAGGTCTCGCTGGATGGCAGCACAGCCTTCTGGCGTGTCAGCCACTCCTCCCAGCTTAGTGTCATCAGCAAACTTGCTGATAGTACACTCAATTCCCTCATCTAAATCATTGATGAATATATTAAATAATACCGGTCCCAGTACTGACCCTTGAGGCACTCCACTAGTTACAGGCCTCCAACTAGACTCCGCCCCATAGACTACAACTCTCTGGCTTCTCTCCTTCAGCCAGTTCACAGTCCACCTCACTACCTGATCATCCAGACCACACTTCCTCAATTTAGCTGTGAGGATGCTGTGGGACACTGTGTCAGATGCTTTGCTGAAGTCAAGGTAGACCACATCCACCGCTCTGCCATCATCCATCCACCGTGTTATTTCCTCATAAAAGGCTAAGAGATTGGTCAAGCATGATTTCCCCCTGGTGAAGCCATGTTGACTGCCCCTCATAACCTTCTTATCCTTGATATGCCTTAAGATGGTACCAAGGATAAGGTGTTCCATCACTTTCCCAGGGATGGAGGTGAGGCTGACCGGTCTATAGTTACCCAGGTCCTCCTTCTTGCCCTTTCTGAAGACTGGAGTGACATTTGCTTTCCTGCAGTCCTCAGGCACCTCTCCCGTTTCCCAAGACTTGGTAAGGATGATGGAGAGTGGTCTAGCAATGACTTCCGCCAGTTCCCTCAGCACCCACGGGTGCATCCCATCTGGACCCATGGATTTATGGATGTCCAGATTGCTCAACTGGTCTCTGACCCATTCCTCATCGACTAAGGTAAACCGCTCCGTTGACCTGACTTCATCTAGGGTCTCAGGGGTACAGGGCTCTTCAGGACTGCCTGCAGCAGAGTAGACAGAGACAAAGGCGGCATTCAGTAACTCTGCCATCTCTGTATCTTCTGTCACCAGGGCACCCATCTCATTCATCAGTGGGCCTACATTGCCTCTGGTGTTAGTTTTATCTGCCATGTATTTGAAAAAGCTCTTTTTGCTGTCCTTGACCCCTCTCGCCAGGTTTAATTCTAAGGATGCCTTAGTCCTCCTAGCTGCCTTCCTACATCCTCTAGCAGCAGCCTTATATTCCTCCCAGGTGGCCAGCCCCTCCTTCCATGACCTGTAAACTCTCCTCTTCCACTTGAGCATAGCCAGCAATTCCCTATTTAGCCACGCAGGTCTCCTGGCCCTCTTCCTTGACTTCCTACGTGTCGGGATGCTCCGATCTTGAGCTCGGAAAAAGCAATCCTTGAATGTCAACCAACTATCTTGGGCCCCTTTACCTTCAAACAGCCTTGCCCATGGGATTTCCCCAGCAATTGCTTGAAAAGGCCAAAGTTTGCCCTGCTAAAGTCCAGGGTTGCAATTCTACTGCTGTTCTACTGGTCCTACCACACAAGATCCTGAACTCCACCATCTCGTGGTCGCTGCAACAAAGGCAGCCCTCAACCCTTACCGCTTCGACCAGACCCTCCTTGTTAGTGAGGATGAGATCCAGCAGCGCTCCTCTCCTGGTCGGCTCATCCACCATTTGCAGGAGGAAGTTATCATCCATACACTGGAGGAACCTCCTGGACTGTGGCTGGGTTGCCGAGTGGTCCTTCCAGCAAACATCAGGGAAGTTAAAATCCCCCACGAGGACCACGGCCTGTGACTGTGAGTCCGCTCTCAGCTGCCTGTAGAAGGCCTCGTCAACTTCCTCACCCTGATCTGGTGGTCTGTAACAGACACCCACAACAGTATCGCACCTGCCAGCCTGCCCCTTAATTCTCACCCGCAGACTCTCAACTCGCTCGTCCTCTGTCCCTGGACAGAACTCGGTGCATTGTAGTTGCTCCCGTACATAAAGAGCAACCCCACCACCCCTCCTGGCTGGCCTGTCTTTCCTGAAAAGGACATAGCCCTCCATGACTATATTCCAGTCATGTGAGCTGTCCCACCATGTCTCTGTAATTGCCACCAGATCATAGTCTCCTGACTTAACACAGGTTTCCAACTCCTCCTGCTTATTTCCCATGCTGCGCGCATTGGTGTACAGACATTCCAGGGAGCGAGCTGAGCACACCGATTTCACCCTAGGATTATAGGAGGCCTCCCAGTCTTCATTAATTCTGGAGTGCTGCCCCACTGGGGCAAGCCCAGCTACAACCCCATCCCCCTTCGAATCTAGTTTAAAGCTCTCCAAATGAGCCCTGCTAATTCGTGCCCCAGCATCTTTTTGCCTCTGTGAGATAAACCTTTCCCACTTGTCATTGTCCAGAATGGTGCCCTATAAAACCAGCTGTTATCAAAGAATCCAAAGCCCTGCCTGTAGCACCAGTCTCAAAGCTAATAGTTTGTGGACTGAATTTTCCCATTCCATCCCACATCATCAGTGGAAGATGGAAGGAGTGAGGAGAAGATCTTAACTTAATTGTTCTTTGATTAATAGTTAAAGTAGAAATAGGGTTTTTTGGTAGCAGAAAGAAAGAAAACTTGAAAGAAAACATCAGGCACCCTGATGGAGACCCATTTTCATCAATAAGCTTTTTTGGTTTGATTCAAATATCCCATAATCTCATTTGTTTTCAGCAGCTTTTCATTTTGAGATATTGCTGTTGTCAGTTTCAGAAAGTTGAACCGTGATAATGAAAGCAGTCTGCGATGTTAAAGGAAGATTTAGAAATTCAAGATTGCCACATTATGCAGTGAAATTTAAATTGCTGTGAATTTGTGGTGGCATAAATTGTAAATCACTGATCAACTGTTTAAACTGTTGTTAAACAACAGATTTGTATAATACAGAGGAAATTAATGTGTGCAGTGCTGTGCTATGAGTTGGGTTTTTTTCCTAACCATGTTTGTATTTTATCAATGGTAAATTAATTTTGAATGTTTAGATGTACAGTTAAGCTGTTCATAGGTAGATGAATTTAAAAAAGATTGGAGCAAGTATTTTCACTGGATAAAAGTATTTTCAAAGGAAGACTTAAGAAAGGAAATGTACTTATGTATGTGGTGGCAGCAATCTGTAGCTTACAGCTGTTTGTACCTGCTTAATCTTCTATTTATAGTTATGGTATCTCTGGTTTTGCATGTCGTAGGTGACCTGGTGAACCAAATAGCCTTCTTAGGTTTATGTTGTTAATTTAGATAGTTTCGGCTTCTATTTCTTACACATGTCCCTCTACCTCCCAGTTATTTCTCCTGTTCTTTCTCCTGTTCTTAGGAGAAAATGTGTGTTAGATTCATTTCAGTGCCTGCATCCTTTAGGGGGCACATCTGCATAGCTGCTGTCAGTTGCTATTACCTGCATTAATTGTCAGACATGCTTTTCCTTGGAGGGATGCTGGCAAGAGGAAAAATCTCCTCTGAGCAGGAGGTGATTAATTCTGCCCTAGTGTGAGCAGATTTCTCAGATGTTGCAGTCCATGCAGATAGAAGCTCTTTACACCTTCATTGTGAACTGGTGAATATGAGCTAGTTTCATCCTGGAGCTGTTCTCTCACCCTTTTAGCACTGAGCTGAGCTCAAGTTACTGTGATTTGCCCCTTAGCATAAGCTACTGATCTGGATTTGATGTCAAATTAAGAGATTTCTGCAGCTTTTCTTTGGATTGAAAAGGCAGTGTAGATATGCCTTTAGTACTTTAGTAGGATGTTAAACAAACAGACTGCATGAGCAGAAAATGGTGATGAAGAATCACAGCTGTAGAACCTTGTACGTGGCGGTAACGGAGTTGTATGTGTTTATCTCTGTGTATCAGTGGGAGCCGATTGGTTTGCCTTTGAGGTCGGAGCAGACCTGCTCAATTTTAAACTGTGTATAAACTGTGATGTGTCTGGCTCCAGATCCAGAAAACAGGAGCTCTGGAGGCAGCCTTGAGAAGCAAGGAAAGCAAGTGTCTTTCCTTCCGCAATTGTGTGTCCACTTCGGAAGTGGAGGAGTTGTTAAATGCTACAACAGTTCTCTTTCTGTGGGTGGCCGGTGGTCATTTTCTTTATATGAAATACATGTTCAGAATCATTTAGATTGGAAAAGACCTTCAGCTGTTAACCCAGCATTGCCAAGTCCACCACTCTGCCCTGTAGAAAGCAGCACAGTAGAATTGCAATGTATGGTTAATAATGTCCTTTTAAAGGAGAGAATATTTATAGTAGTAGAATACCAATTAGATTATTGATGCACCAGAAGATCTGAAAGGTGATTGCTTGAATTAAGGTGACATTGTGAGTGTGGAATTTGGGCTCCCTCTCACTAAACGCAATTGGTAAGTCCTTCAAATCTACAAATAAATACTTGGGCTTTAAGGTCAGTCCAGACCTCATGGATTGCTTTTCCTTTCCCTGATAAAAGCAGATGCAAGCATACCGTGTTGCTTTGCTCCAGCTTAACCCTAGCACTCTTTGAATTCAGAAAGCTACAAAAGGAAAGCTTATAAACGCATACAACAGTGGAGAAATGTCATGCCTACCTAATCTGTTTCCTGGGAGAGGGAGAAAAATCTTTCTTCTTTTACTGAGACCTGGGGAATAAAATGAGGTCTGGATGTTATGCTTATAATCAAGGATTGTCCTTCATATTTTCAGTGGCTATAAACCAAACATTTTCTGTTGTATTTCTGGTATATTGCCTCTGAAATGAATCGGTAAAGAACTTTTTCTGTATTCAATTAGAATACTATGCTGTATTTGAATTATTTTTCATTTTTTTTGTTTATATAGTAGCTGTTAAACAGCTGCTTTTCTGAAGCTCTTGGTTTAAGGGTGGAGAGTTCAAATGGTAGCGCACCATTTAGTAGATGAAGCAAAGTAATGCTGCGTAAGGGCTTTCTGTGGTGACTAGTTTACAGCCGTATTAGAAATGGCATCAGCAGGAGCTTTGCTATGAATTGAAAGCAAGTACATAGTTTTAAATAGCTTGATCAGGAAGAAAACACTCCTAAAATAGAGTGCTTGAGGGAAAAAGTAGGTTTTCACACTGTAAACAGGGTCCTCTGAATGCTGGCGGAGGGAAACCAAAAATAAATGGGGAGGTGGGGGAAAGAATCGCAGCTGTGTTTCTGTCATCAAATTTTTGTCATAGCTTTGTGGCTCAATACAAACAGTATTTGCAGTGGTACTTTGTCAGAGCTCTGGAGTACAGTCAGGTGAATCATTGCATCATTGTGAGAATACTTGTCCATTTGCAGTGGGTGTTTTGTTGGATGTCAGTAGGATGGGTTGTCAAGAAAGGAATAAAAGTGAAGTAATAGTGGGGGTAAAATTCAGTGTATATGTTGATACTACAGCTTTTTGTATGCATAAATTGATGAAAGGAGAAATTCCTTCCATTATTGCTTTCTAAAATGGTTTTCTTATATCATGTTGTTGTCAATACTTCATATGCAGCCAGGGTGATATTGCAGTCACATGGTAACTTTGAATTCCTTGCTCTCAGATGAGGACTGATGAATTCTGAGTTGCTTCCTCAGTTTTAGATAGAATGGAAGAATATTACTGATGTATTAGTAAAGATGTGTCATGCTTTTGTTGAGGACGATAGTAATGTTATGCATGTTGTTCCTTTACTTGAAGAGGAGAAAGGTTTTTTTACTAATAACGGAATATAGCTGGTTTTTTAGTGCTTTTCCAAGTATTTCCTTTAGATGTTGCATGTACTATAGGGGTTTAAAATATGTAGTGTGAAACAACAATAAAAAAGGTGCTTCCACAAGAGCCAGTGTATTTCTTCCCTTCCATATGAAGAATTCTTATTTCTGAACATGCATATAGAAGCAGTGCTTTAAAGCATTTTCTGGTTTCCCAGGTACTCATCTTTGCCAGTGTATTAACTGCATGAGCTTAGCAGGTGTTGTCCTTCAAACTTGTGAAGATTAATGCATTTTACACCTTGAAATTTGGGATTATGTTTCAGGCTCTATATTACATTGACTTCTAACTACAAATGTTTTCAACATACTAGTTGCCAAATTTATGTTAGAATTTAAGTACGGGTGGGGAATGAGATAACAGTAATGGCAGTCTGTTTTCCAGGTGACTGCATCATATGGTCTTCAAATTCTGTATATCATGATAGGACTGAAATGCAATGTCTCCATACAACCAGATATGTGAATTTATACAGAGATTCAGGTTGAATAACACTTATTTCTGATACAGAAGGTTCAGATGATATTAAAAATGCAACAACTGTCTCAGGAGTAAAGTTACGTTGTTACACCAGTATTTCTTTGCTAAGATGGAAATATTTATTGAAATCACAGATTTTAAGTGAAACAAAGCAGTTAATATTCATAAGCTTATAATTGTGGGAAGTGTGTTAAGTTCACTTTCTTGAAGGTATTTTAGTGGTGCTGTAAACTACTACCTGTCATCGAGTCAATCTACAAACCAAATTGAATATGTTCCTCAGGTTTTAAGTGAGGATAACTAATTTCTTGTCTTATCAATGATTCTCACTTTATTTCATCATAGAATCAAAGAATAGTTTGGGTTGGAAAGGACCTTAAGATCATCTAGTTCCAACCCCCCTGCCGTGGGCAGGGACACCTCGCACTAAACCATGTCACCCAAGGCTCTGTCCAGCCCAGCCTTGAGCACTGCCAGTGATGGAGCATTCACAGCTTCCCTGGGCAACCCATTCCAGTGCCTCACCACCCTTACAGTAAAGAACTTCCTCCTTATATCCAATCTAAACTTCCCTTGTTTCAGTTTTAACCCGTTACCCCTTGTCGTATCACTACAGTCCCTAATGAAGAGTCCCTCCCTAGCATACTTACAAGCCCCCTTCAGACACTGGAAGGCTGCTATGAGGTCTCCACGCAGCCTTCTCTTCTCCAGGCTGAACAGCCCCAACTTTCTCAGCCTATCTTCATACAGGAGGTGCTCCAGTCCCGTGATCATCCTCGTGGCCCTTCTCTGGACTTGTTCCAACAGTTCCATGTTCTTTTTATGTTGAGGACACCAGAACTGCACACAATGCTCCAGGTGAGGTCTCACAAGAGCAGAGTAGAGGGGCAGGATCACCTCCTTCGACCTGCTGGTCACGCTCCTTTTGATGCAGCCCAGGATACGGTTGCTTTCTGGGCTGCGAGCGCACACTGAAGCCGGCTCATGGTCATTTTCTCATCGACCAACACCCCCAAGTCCTTCTCCACAGGGCTGCTCTGAATCTCTTCTCTGCCCAACCTGTAGCTGTGCCTGGGATTGCTCCGACCCAGGTGTAGGACCTTGCACTTGGCATGGTTAAACTTCATGAGGTTGGCATCAGCCCACCTCACAAGTGTGTCGAGGTCCCTCTGGATGGCATTCCTTCCCTCCAGGGTATCAACCGAACCACACAGCTTGGTGTCATCGGCAAACTTGCTGAGGGCGCACTCAATCCCACTGTCCATGTCAGCGACGAAGATGTTGAACAAGACCGGTCCCAACACTGAACCCTGAGGGACACCACTCGTTACTGGTCTCCAGCTGGACACTGAGCCATTGACCACAACTCTTTGTGTGTGGCCAGCCAGCCAGTTCTTTATCTACCGAGTGGTCCATCCATCAAATTGATGTCTCTCCAATTTAGAGACAAGGATGTCGTGTGGGACAGTGTCGAACACTTTGCACAAGTCCAGGTAGATGACATCAAGAATCATGTATCATTAATGTAATACGTAATGATTTCGTTGCAGAGTTGAAGTTCTGCATCCAACAGATGTTGAATCCTTCCCTTTTGGAAGGTGGTGCTTAAACTTGAATTTGTCTCATTATAGTTCCAAGCCTGAAATAGGGCATGTAATGCTTAAATATTTTCCAAACCTTTAAATTCCTAAAAACCAAGCCCTGAAACCATTTTAGCAGTCTATTAGCCCACTGAGATATGGACAGGGTTTTATAGGATGCAAATGGCCAAGGAAAATCCAGTATTTCACTGATAACAGTAGTGAAAATACAGCAAACAATAGTGAAAAAAACCCCATGCATTTTTCACATTCTTTCTGGTGACAATCTGGTTATTGTGTGCTGGTTGTCTCACAAAACACAGCGCGTGGCTACCTTATTAGATTGCTTTAAAGCCCATTGGTAATGCTAGTAGATCTCTCATAATCCTCTTGCTTTGGGTTGCTTTTGTGAAAGGCAAACTCCTCAGTCTTGGGAAAAAATGCTTGTTCACTGGGCTAAACATAAAAAATGCATTATGCTGGATGTTATGCTTCATGTTCTTTGTAAAAATATAATGTGCAGCAAAACTTTATTCTGTGTCTCTTGAAGCTGTAGCCTGTAGCTTCTGGGCAGAAATGGCAAAAAGATGTTCAGGTTACAGTTAAAGGGATTCCACTTAATCATAGTTGGTAAGAAATTAAAATTTCATCATTCAGTTAAAGCTTTGGCTTAACTTTCTTAACATGAGAAGGTCAGTAACAAAAAAACTTGGTCTGCGTTTTTGCTTGACACTGCAAACCAGTATGGTCTTTGCATTAGTATATTGAATGTGTTGAAAGGAATAGTTTGTATTTGATAAGGTAGTTGAAGAAATCATGTAGTAGTTTATTTTCTTACATGGTTTACAATTGTCCACTAACGAAACCTACATTGTCACAGCTTCATACAATGGAAACTGCTGTACCTTTTATGCTACTAAAAAGGGGTAGCTGTTACGCTTGTGAGTGAGAGCAGCCAACTGATAGGTGTAATTAGGAAATGACTTCTTTAAAGGTACTTCAAGCCAGTTGGAGAGGATTTGAAGTCACCAGGAAGATTTAACAAAGAGCTTTTCATACTTGGCAGGAGAACTTGACACATTCAAGCCCCTTCATTTCATGTACCTTCATGGTAAAGTTAAAACTATTGTTTGAAACTGTTCAGCTGTCTTCTGAGCAGAAAGAGGTCCAAAGCTGGACAGCTGGACTCAAAACATAATGTAATTTCCATTATTGCTGCATAGCTTAGGCATTATTCCTGCTTATCCATACTAGATATGTCATTTTTGTGTGAGGACAGTTTAATATCTAAATAATAATACTGCAAATGTGTTGTTGTATGTTACAATATTTCAGATTTAAGGATAGAAACTTAAAACAATTTTAATCAAAGTTACATTGTCTCTGTAACAAACCATTCAGTGACTACTCACTCATTCTACTAGTCCAACCAATAAACAGCTCTTCATTAAACAACTTTCAGGGAGTTTGTGTTTATCGTCTCTTAACCCATGCCGCAGTTTTGTATCTCAAACTCTTGTCCTCCATCTTAAGTTTCAAGTGAAAAGGAAGCTTCTTGGAATCTCTGCTAATTTTAATGAAATCAGATGAGTACTGAAGGTAGAAACTAACTGTTCTAGCTGCTCTCCTGGAAGATGGCACCTGGTGGGTGTCCCATCCTGCCCTGAGAACTGACCTCAGGTGAGCTGAGTGGTTTCAGTGAGCCTGAGTGGTAAAGACTGGTTTTGTTGTAGAGAAACTCAGACTTTGGTTCAGTTCTACAAGGCGAGGATGGTTTTTTGCCATGTCCTTGATAGGAAATGTCGTGATCTCCTTTTGGCTTCTCAAATGTTGTTCCTGGTGTTAGAGCTAAGAAACTGCAGGACTTAATTTATTATTATTTTTTTTCCCATGTCAGAGTTCTGGACTCTGCATGAGGGAGCCGAAATTCTTACTGTAATTCACATGTGCAATTTAAAATTCAGGTAAACCTGTTAACCTGCAGGTGGGTAAACCTTATTTTCATTATCATAAAAATGGATGTTGACTAAGACAGTGGTAAACTGAACCTATGGTGTTTTATGCTATTGAAATCAATATTTTAGAAGCATTTATTTTTAGTATTTTCCTCTAGGTAATGCTGTAGTGATGCAAATTGCTGTTGCTGCTTTTTAATAGTTTCACAAATTGTGTTTCTTCCAGGAAATCTTTGCTGACTTCCAAGCCTGGACACCACTGCAAGGTCCTGAAAAGGATTAGTTCTTTTCTTTGGTGTTTAAAGACTAATTATACAAACAGAAGTTTAGTGGTGGATGCAGCATTCTAAACTGATTGGAAAGATTGGAGCAAGGGTGGGAAGACACTGGCACAGGCTGCCTAGAGGATCTGTGGCTGCTACATCCCTGACAGTGTTCAAGGCCAGGTTGGGCAAGGTTTGGAGCAAGCTGCTCTAGTGGAGGGTGTCCCTGCCTGTGGCAGGGGGTTGGAACTGGTTGAGCTTTAAGGTCCCTTCCAACCATTCTGTGATTCTACTGTAATACATTTTTTGCCTCTCCTAACCTAGGAACTTTAGATTTTTTAATTTTCCCCTATCTGGCGAAAGCTAATTTAATTAAGCAAGCCAGATTATACTCTGGAAATGTACAGAGATTTAGTCTTATTTATTGCTCTCTGAGTATCTTCGCACCCTCTCACAGGACTGATAGGTGCTTAAATGAAAGAGATTGTATTTGGAGTGGGAGGCACTGAACCAGTACTGTTGCCTGGGTTGTTGGTTCTGTCTGATGTGGTCTCTTCTACTGTTACGGAGCAAATGGCCTTGCAAAAGGTAAGAAGCATGCCCCATCTGCCTTAGTGAAAAGCTCTTTCTTCTGATCTGTCATGTCATGATATCCTGTTTGAACACTTTTCTTGAATAATCTTACGTTGAAGCTAAATTTCCAAAGCACTTTTCTGCTGCGAATTGATCTTACATGCAGTGATTGACTGTGGATGAGTATCAGAGGGCCTATTCACTTTAACATCAAAGGGTCTACCTATTGCTACTAAAACATGCTAGGTTGTTACAGACATGCAGGTATTATATGTTGGCAGGGGTGTTCTGGCATAAATCTCTTTGTTCAGTCACCATGTAACGAAACTAACGAATTTCATTTGTCCCATATAACTGAGGTAAATAGATTAATGGAGGTCTTGCTGAAGGATTTTACTCATTCGCTTCTATAGAAGTTCTGCCTTTATCCAAAACTGTGAGGATTAACATTTTATTTAATCTGTTGTATTTTATGGGGTTTCTAGTCTCATGCTGTTCAGAAGAGGTAATGTTTAGATTTAAAAATAAGGAATTCTTAGCTCTAGCCCTCTTAAGGAGGGAAGGCGTTTACTGTAGACACTCCATAGCGTGCTCACAGTTAATGTTGAAAGCGAAAGTGATTTGCTATAGCCCCTGCAATTAAATACGCTGTGGTTTTTAGTATGCAGAGAACTTGACAGCAAGGTTGTCTTGTGAAGCTATTGTAAGTTTTCAGTATGCTTTAAATAGGCAATAGTAAATGATACAAAGACAAATCTTGTTAGAGGTGATGTTTGTTGCACTGCCTACCAGTATGGAAAAAGTAGCTCTGTCCATTTTTTGCTAGTATCAGCTGCCTAATTATCTGTCCCCCTCTTCCCACAAATACATCTTGTACCTTAAAGTCACTTTAAGAATGGAAGGGAAGGGAGGAGATGCTTTTGACACCTGTGGTCCAGGAGAAAAAGTGTTGGGAGAGGAAATCTGCTTTCTAGTGGAGGACATCTGGGGAAGAAGTGTTAGCAATTTCCAAGAGAGCTTTTGGAAAAAATACATGTGTAGGCAGCTCTCTTTGCTGGGAGGGGACATCTGAAGTGTGAGTGACTACTGAATAAAGGATACTGATCTCTGGAAACTGTTGGAGCTGGAGCCTTCATACTGCAGAATACCATGTTATGAATGTAGGTTCTCAGGGCAAGCTGCCATGTGGGTGTAAGGTGTTTACCTTTATTAGAACTGTATTGTCGTAAAAGCTTTTTGGAGATTTGGTACAATAAGTAGGATGTACTTTGGATGTGAAAATGAGATGTTTGCTTGCTTGGGAATGCAGGAATTCAGAGCATCCTTGAAGGGGTGCTTTCATTACAATTACAGTGTTTCTCAGTGTGTTGGTAGGCCCAAGCAGGTGGAAGGAGCAGAGGCAGAGAACTTCTGTCTTTGGCATTGAGATGAACCAGACTTTATGTATTATTGTACATCAGAAACTTTTGAGAATGTGTTTGGAAGATATTTTGACAACTTCAGGGAGGAGTTGGTGGTATCATTGAATAAGTTAACAACTTCTGTAACCAGCTTTTTGGTATTATAGCTCAAGGGGAAGTCAATAAACTTGGATTCCCAGCATTAATGTCATTATTTTGATACTCTTATTTTTTCTTTTCTGGCTCCTTCTGCAGGAGACTGCAGTAATTTAATATCAGATGGCCAAAAGCAATTCAGAAAGGCAGTGTCCCATAAGATGATGTACAAACGTAGGAAGACTGGGGGTGGAATAAATCATTTCCTCTGATCTTGTTAGGGCTGAAATTATTGTAGAGAAGCAAATGTAATTTGCTGAATAATCTGGGAGGAAGATAAGCGTGAAGCTCCTTTGATTACCAAAGGTTCTGCTCTTAAAATGTGTTTCTCTTCCTCTCACCTAACGTATTTTCCTTGCACAGTGTACAGAGGTGTTCTCATTGCCACTTGTTTTGGAAGTTGTAATATACTGCTTTAGATCAGCTGCTGCTCTTGTGTTTTGGTTGATTTGGGATAATCAGATACTAATCTTCCATCTTTCCCAACCTTGGTCTAGTGAGAAATTACTTCAGAGGTTTCAGTAAGAAAACTGTCTTCCTGGTTAATTATTCTGTATTAGTGTTTTCAATTTCATGCTTCCATGAGAGGGCACGGGACAGGTGAGATGAGTGAATCAGAATATAAATGCCCTTTTGAATACTGTAGGCCAGAGAACTTGCAGATTGGTCTTAAAAAGCTCAATCAGCTTCCTGTGAACACTGTTCTCTGAACAAAAGAAAATTAAAGGATGATGTACTGAAACTTTAAAATGAAACCTTTCCATGGGTGAATGAAATGCATCGTGATGTGTCAGTTGCTTAGGAAAAATGTAAATGTGGGAGACCTGTGTATACACAGTATCTCTTAAATGTGTTTTGTTTGGGAAACCAAAGTCTGGAAAAGAGAGTACTCTCAAAGCCTAAAACCTTTTCTTAGCCTTGTTTGCAGGACTGAAAGAGTAAGAACACTGGAAATGGCAGCTTTGGTTGTGTTTTGATACCATCTTTTTTCCTTTCATTGCATTTTATTGTTTCTTCACTGGGATGTACAAATGCAAGGAAATGATTTTAAATACATGAACTTCATCCTTAGAACTTCATCTGCAGAACTCTGATAGTGATAAAAAACTCCCCTATGCCCCAAAACAAAGAGTTTGTGTGCTGCCTTGAAACAGAAAAGAATATGTGATCTGTTTAGCCTTTATAGATTCTTGCCATCATCTTCACATGCTGGAAGGTATTGATTATTCTTTCTGTACCTCCACCATACATAGTGGTGTTGTGCAGTCCCTCCTGGAGTGTGCAGCCCATCCCAGGATGGTGCTTTCTTTAAGTAGCTGGTCTGGGGATGGTGTTGGAGGAGGTTCCTCGCAGTGCAGTAGAAGTGACTGGTCTGGGCCCAGCCAAAATCACCTGTCTGCTGTAAATACTCTGGCAAGCCCTACTATACTGCTGTTCCTTCACCTGAGAACTGCACCATCTGTGGGAACCTTTCCCCTTTGCTGGTCAGGGAGGCTTTGACCCAGAAGCCTTTCTCTGCTCCCCATCCCTACTTCTGCCAGCACAAGCTATGAACGATAACAGTGCAGCAGAGGCTGTATCCCAGCAGTATTCTGTGTGATGTGAGGCAGGCAGTCTCTAGAACGTGCTGTTGGGACTGTGGATGTTTTCACAGCTCCCTACCAAAGACTGCAACTTAAAATCAACATCTGCAGGATTGGTTAGGGCTGACCAGCTGCATTCTGTTCAAAGTGTCATGTACAGCAGTAAAACTGATCAGGTGTGATTTAGCAGCTGTGGTCTTGTAGATCTGCTTTCAGTCACTTCAGCACTAGCAATTAGCAGCCATCATAGAAGATTAACTTCAGTGTTAGTTTCAACACATACCTGCCTGGAAGAGTTAAACACTGATAACTACAACAAGGCAAATACAATTCCATGCAATCTTCTAACTTTCACAGTCTGGGATTTGTCGTGCAGTGTTGTCTTGTTAAAGCCTGAAGTTGGTTAGAGTTGTCAGGTATTGCTAGGGAGGAAGAGTGTTCCAAATGGTTAAATTTAAGGGTAATTTTTTCAGCTATAGGCACTCAGTTGGGTAAATTCCAGTTTTGGGAAAGGTTTGATTTCTGAACACTCTTTTACCTCATGAATTCAATGAACAGTAAGAGACTCAATTTACTGCATGATTTCTGTGTGGTCATTCTCCAGGTAAACATTTGTAGAGCATACTAAGGTAAGAAGCTTTTCTCACTACCTCACACTTACTACACACTAGAAGACATCTTAGTAGAGAACTAGTAATTATTTTAATGGAGAAATTGCTATGATAAAGGTAAGAATAATCAAGGTACAGTTGTAGAGGCTCACCCATACATGGGAATCAGTTTCACAAAGCAATTGCAGGTAACAGCTGATAGTTTCTGGCATTTAATAGGCAAAATCTTTTACTTCATGTAAAACTGAACCTGAATGAGGTACTCCAAATGTTTCTTCCCTACGGTTTGTTCTTGAGTTTTATTTTCCATTTTGATAGAAACTGGGGATGAGAATAGCAGATCTCTGTCTGGGAAGAGCTATTTTGTATAGCTTAAAGTGGTACTAGACTTTGAAATGCTGACAGGCCTTGCATAAACCATGATCTGATTTTTCTTGCCTTCTTGCCAGAAGGCAAGTTCATGCTGCTTTATTATTGAGGCAGGTTCTTGTGCAGTGTAACTAACACTTGAAAACTATCACATTGTTCTTACTTCATTCGCATGGGTATGGTAGTGCCAGGCGGAACCCATGGTTCTCTAGGCAGAAGCTTCAGTGCTCTGACTCACAAGGTATTGAGCCAGCATGATGGGAAACTGCCTCATTTTTCATGACTAAAGCAAGCATGCAAGTTAAAACTGTAGAGGCTAAGTGAAGGCAAAAATAAAATATAATTAATCTCACTTCTTGGTTTTACTGATTACACAGTAGTTACCCTGCTGAAGTCCTGCAGGTAATAAAAATGTGTTGAACTTGCTTGTTTGGTTTTGTTATGGTTTGTTTTCATTGTGTCACTTTCTTACAGTGTTTTATTTGTTTTTCTTGAAGACATAATTTCACCTTTCCCCAGCATGTATTTAACACTTTGAAGTGATTGTTACAGTATATCCTTTGGATATATATATTGGTGCATTAACAATGCAGTCAAGTCATGGGCACATGAGGCTTGCCAGGTATAGTGTTGTGATGGCAGAGAGTAATAGAATTTTTCAGTGGTTTTGAGTAGAAACAACTGTGAGTAGTGTTTACCTTGGCAAAAAGAAGGTATTGGAAGTGGAATAAGCCATAAAGCTAGTAGGTAACATTGGAAATAAAAGTAGTAATTGATGGTGTTTAATAGTAGATTGGCAGTTGCATGTGAAACAGATTGCATACAGAAGTGCACTTCTGAATCAGCTGATGTCAGTTAATGTATAGGTGATGAATGGGTTTAATGAATTCTTGCATGCTTTCTTGAAAATGGACACGGGAAGTCTAGTTGTAGGACTGGGAGTATCAGAGAGGATCTCTCTATGTACTGACTTGTGGTTTATTCCAAGGTGTGCGTATGTGCAGATCATTAAATTCCTATTCAAGGTGCAAATATTTGTGCGAGTTCAAAATCTGAATGACCAAGCAAATTTTATAGTTTGAAGTAATCTTCCCCAGGCAGTTGGCTGTATGACTAATAGAATTACATATGCGTAAAATTGCTTTTAGTGTAGAAGCCAAAATGCAGAATAATAGCTTGTCAAACTGTCATTTGCCAGTGAGATCATAGATTTCATAGTCCAAATTAGGTTGTGTTCTTTTTCTTTTTGTCAGGTCACATTCTAATAACCATATTGTGTATTAAACCCTGTGATTATCTGAACACTTGACAGATGGTAGGATGTTAATTTATATGTAAGAGACAGTGCAGTAATGGTATTCAACCAAATATGAAATGTCAAAATTCACTATTTTAATGTTTTTACTTGACTTATTTCAGTAAGGTAATTCTAGCAGAGTGTTTTTTTTTTTCTTAGATAAACATATGCTTCATTTACTAGTGGTAACAGGTCTTGGAGTTTTAAATCTTTTTATATTGAGATGTTTACATGTTGGTCTAGAGTGCAAGAAAATTGTGGAGTACGGTGAAAATGAGAAGTTTCTACATCTATGATTGTAAAGTTTTTAATTTTTGTATTACTTAGTTTTAAGGAAAATGAGGTCAGTTTCAGGGTCACCTAAGAACTGGTAGGATGCTGATCAGTGGGATTTATGGTAACGACTGTGCCAACATTATTCCACAGCTCTGTTCAGTTATTTATAAAAATAATTAGGGGCTCCTAATGTCCAAAAACATTCTGTGATGTATGAATTTCATAAATGAAATCTGTTGAACATGTCTTAGAAGATTGATGCTTATATCTAAATATTCTAACCTCTTAGACACTACGAAAATACGTTCAGTTGTGAAGGCTTGTGACATTTTGGAGGGTCTGAACACTGTAGTATATGATCATCTGTGGGTTATGTTATAATGATGGTTTATGCAAACTTTTCCAAATACATGGAAAAAGAAAGCACTCTTGCTTTTCTGTTTCCATGATGTTCCAAGTATGTACTGCCAGAGAGAGAAATGTAAATTTAATTAACAGCATTGTTGCAGCCGTTCAGTTTCACCTGCTGTTTCCTATACCAATCCCATTAAAGTGTATTTAAAATAGAAAATCTAATTGCTAAGCCGAGCTTTTGCAGTACTAAATAGTAGACCAAAACCTTTGTGGGCCTGTAGATGAAGCCAAGCTGCTTCTCTGCATTTCTTTTTAGGAGATGTACTCCTTAACTTTGGAGTATAGTAGCTCCTTCTCTGGTAATTTATTCATTTTCTATCATGGTCTTAGTGGTTGGGCTTGAAGGTGTTGGCACATGGGCAAACAATTGTTTGTGCATCTGCTATTTCTAGACAAAAATCCATCTTTAGTTGGGCATCAGTGAGATGTTAGAAGAACTTGCTAGTGGTTTTGTAGCCTCAGTTCGCATGTTCTCAGGCCTTCTGTCATAGTGATTGAAGCATAAGTACAAAAATGGCTTCTTTAAGACCTCACAAAAATGCTTGAAAGAGTTCCCTGAATGAGGATGCTTGCATTCTGTAGCTGATTAGAGCGAGTTAAAGAAAAACAATCTGAAAAGCATTAAGAGGGTCCACTTCAGGAATAAAGATAACTGTGAAATGCCTTAGCTAGAGCCTTCAAGATGTGGTGTTAATGTTCATTGTAATGATAGCTGACAGTGTAAATATCCCAATTTGTACTAGAAGCCTTGTATCTAGTTTAGATGTATTCAGTGTATTCCAGTATCTGAAGGGGGCCTGTAGGGATGCTGGGGATGGACCCTTCATATAGGGACTGTCGTGACGGGACAAGAGGTAATGGGTTAAAACTTAAACAGGGGAAGTTTAGATTGGATATAAGGAAGTTCTTTCCTGTTAGGGTGGTGAGGCACTGGAATGGGTTGCCCAGGGAGGTTGTGAATGCTCCATCCCTGGCGGTGTTCAAGGCCAGGTTGGACAAGTCCTTGGGTGAGATGGTTTAGTGTGAGGTGTCCCTGCCCATGGCAGGGGGGTTGGAACTAGATGATCTTAAGGTCCTTTCCAACCCTAACTATTCTGTGATTCTATGATTCTATGTTATTTGGTAGCAATTCTCTGCAAGATTCAAGACATTCAGGAGCTTTATTTAAAGCATATCACAGTAGTTGTATATGGTATTGTAATATGGTTGCTTTTAATTTGATTAATGTCTGTATATGACTGTCCTGGGTTCAGCAGTAGCAGTCATTTTTTCTCCTTCTTGGTAGCTGGTGCAGTGCAGTGTTTTGACTTTCAGCTCGGGAACAGAGCTGATAAAAGGATGTTTTGGTTTGGCCAAGGACTTTGTGAGCCTCATGCTCTGCCAGGGAGGAGGGGAAGCCAGGAGGAAGCAGAGACAGGACACCTGACCCAAACTGACCAAAGAGGTATTCCATACCACAGCACGTCATGCCCAGGATGTAACTGGGAGTTAGCCGGAAGGGCTGGGAGTCTGCAGGGTTGGAGGAGGTATCGGTCGGAGCTTGGTCGGGCTTGGGGGGCGAGTTATCGGTCAGCGGGTGGTGAGGTGTTGTATTCTGTTCCCTTGTTATTTCCTTTATCATTATTATCATTGGTGGTAGCAGTAGTGATTTGTGTTATACCTTAGTTACTAAACTGTTCTTATCTCAACCCGTGGGAGTTGCATTCTTTTGATTCTCCTCTCCGTCCCTCCGAGAGCAGGGGGAGGGCAAGAAAGGGGGGGAAGTGAGCGAACGAATTACCTGACTGGGTTTAAACCACGACAATGACTTACAGAGTGTTGCCATGAGCCATGTCATTGTTTGCTATGGAAACTTTTGGTAGATGTAGTTTTTATCAGAAGATTGAAACCTTTAAGATGCCAAACTGAAGTTCCCATGGAGCCTACATTTGATAAGAAAATCTTGAATAAAATCTTTTTTCGTTTAAATAATGAGTCATTCTAGACGCACTCTTTATGTGAAACCATCTTCCGTTAAATTGGCTTCAGTAAGGATGTCAGTTGAAATATTAAAAATGCACTGAATGGTCCATATGAAGTATCTATATTAGCAACGGGGGGGGGGGGGAATACTAGGCATACCTAGTGGATTATAGTCTTTTTTTCGAGAACTTAAGTGTGTTAGAGATTGCAAAGGCTCAGTGAAACACTAAAATTGTTGAAATATAACGTGTTATGCAGTAGCAGCTGTAGTTATTCAGTAAAGGTGATAAAAATGATTCTTTTTACAGTTCTCAGTAAGAACAAACCAAACTGAAAGTAAGTGCAGGCATGAATAACACCAGAGGTAGAAGAGCATGTTCTGTTACAGAGAGCAAGTGATCTGAAAGGGATGGTGTGCAGATGTTGTAGGAAGGAGAGAACATGGAAATACTTTTCAGTTTTTTACTTTGCAGAATTTTGTGACATAAACCTCATTTCTCTTTGCTGAATGTTTAAAGTCCAACCGTGCTGTCAAGAAGATGACAACCAAGATAGTGGGAAGAGAGAATGTTGGTCCTCATAACACTTGCTGCATCTTCTCGAAATACCCATTCTTCCTTAATAACTTTGATAACCTTCCTTAGTAACTTTTGGTGACTGTAGTTGCCTATCTTGGGTTCAGCAGTAGCAGTCATTTTTCTCCTTCTTAGTAGCTGGTGCTGTGCTGTGTTTTTGACTTGCAGCCTGTGAACAGTGCTGGTAAGACCGATGTTTTTCGTTGCTGCTCAGTAATGTTTACTCTGACCAAGGACTTTGTGAGCCTCATGCTCTGCCAGGGAGGAAGGGAAGCTGGGAGGAAGCAGAGACAGGACCCCTGACCCAAACTGACCAAAGAGGTATTACATGCTTCAACGTCATGCCCAGTATATAAACTGGGGGCAGTTACCCGGGAGCCCCAGATCACTTCTTGGTCAGGCTGGGTATCGGTTGGCAGGTGGTGAGCGTTTGTATTCTCTCCCCTTGTTATTTCCCTTATCAGTCTTATTATTGGTGGCAGCAGCAGTGGTTTGTGTTATACCTTAGTTACTGGACTGTTTGTATCTCAATCCATGGGAGTTACGTTGATTCTCCTCCCCATCCCTTCCATGGGGAGGAAGAAGGCGGGGGGAGTGAACGAGCGGCTGAGTGGTTCTGAGTTACCGGCTGGGCTTAAACCATGATATTACCCCATCCTTCAGGTTTTAGCTCTAACCTCCTAGTTCTTGGAATGAAGTACTTCCATTGTCCTCTTGAAGGCAAGTAACAATCAGGAGGTTACGTAATCATTTAAAAATAAGTGTCGTGGTTTAAGCTGGATCCAGCACAGTACGGTACAGTGACACATTTGCACTGGAGCTGCACTGGAAATGAGCTTTAGTTTTGCAATCAGAACTAGATTCTGAATCGAGATGAGTTCTGGTGCATGGCAGACTCTGAGGAGCTCTTCAAAGTTAATTGCAATGTATGTGGTTGCAGCTGACGACTATCTGATGAGTTCTATTAAAGGCTGAGTAATAATTAGCTCTGTGCGTAGCTGAAGGAAGAGACATGTAATATGTAGCCTTTTTGTAATTTTTGCTTGGTGTTGAAGATATTTTCACTGCACCTGAAGTAACTCAAATACTAGTTACGAATTGACATTTTACTTGACAGTGAGGTATATCTTCAAATAGGTGTTATCTTCCAGAGTACTGTTTGAACTGCTGAGCTTGTTTGCTTTTTTTATAGTATATCCATCTAAGGATCTCACAGCATTTCATAAGCATGAATGAATGAAGCCTATGTGCAAGGAAGGCATTATCCCAATCCCACCGTTTGTGGGGAGAAGCTCATTAATCTGCTCAGAATCCTGAGTGATCTGTGATAAAATTGGTTTCTATTTAAAACTGGATTTGTAGTCTCATGCTTTAACCATTAGGCTTCAAATTACTTTTGTGGTTAAAAATGTTTGGCTTATTAAGTTACAATAAGCTTTGCACACAAAATAGCATTGAAACGACAAAAGCAGTTTTAACTTTCACTTACTTTGCAAGTTTTGAGTATAGACAACTGAACCAATTTGCATGTGGGCTTGGTTTAATCTCAAAGAAACTTAGATTAGATAAATAGAAAAGTGTTATATTGAAGTGTGTGTCTGTGTGCAACTTTGTGCTAGTTTATGTCAAAGTATAAATCAAAGCTAGTGTTTTTAATAGAAACATTCTATTATCACTTAATCTAGTTTAACATGGATAACTTATAAATTTAAAAGTGAGAGGGAAAGACATTAGACCCTATTGGTTTCAGTCACTTAAGTTATGTAACCACCACTTCTCATTTAAAGAAAAACAAAAAATGATTTTGTTAAATGTTTTCACTCACCTTAATGAAAGATACAGCTTCAGCTGAAGAAATAAATTAGTGAAATTTTATTTCTGGGAGAATCCATTTCTGTAGTTTTGCTGGATTCGTAGCAAAGAGTAATTCAGCAGAGAGGTTTTTTTTTGTTTGATTTATAGCCCTATTTCCAATGCTCTTGTACCCAGGTATATGCAGATCTGGTAGTAAAAGGGGTAATGATTGGATCTTACTAAATCTGCAGCTTTTTCAGCCTCCTGCTGATGGTTCTTTATGTATCGTTTGACAGGTCATTTAAACTGGCTTTAATATAGTTTCTGAGTTTGCAAAATCGGCATAATACTTGTAAAATTTGGTAGTTTGAAAGTTTCAAACTTTGACAGTTTGAAATCTGTTCTGATTGGGAAGTATTTTTTTTTTACGAAAGTGTTGAGAAGCTTTTAAAAATAGAATAACCTTCATTCCAAACTTCAAATTCAATCTAATAAATCCCAGTTAAATGCAGTTTTGTTAATGAACAGTGTTGGGATTCGTCTCTCATCCTTTTAATTACCCGCACTTGACTTTATGCACTAAAATGCCTGATTTGAAAACTGTTATTTCTTGGTACTTAAAAAGTAAAATATTTTGGGACATAAAGGTGTTTTGAAATGCCATATGGATTTCTTATTATGCTTGCTGATTGCCGGTGATGCAACCCCTATGTGGAGCGTATAACTGTGGAACAGTGTGATTTTGTTTTTTTAATGCATTGCTGCTTGTAAAGTAGTGCAATTACCTTAGTGCGTGAGTGCTCACGTTTTAAATAGGAAAATAATGAGATACGGCTTTCTTATCTAATTTAAGCTGATTTTTAAAGCTTCAAATGCAGTAAACTATTAACATACAGGTTAATATGTTCAGAAGAGTCGCCTTCGTCAGAAATAAGATGACCAATGAACTTTGCAATACTTCCTCCCTGTCTCTACTTCCCTCTAGCTTGTTTGTGGTTGGAGGCAAGCATGTATTTGTAGTTTACCAACTCTGTACTGCTCTTCCTGGATTTATTTCTTTATTTTTGTTCAAACAATGAGAAGACATCTAAGACTGTTCTGAAAATAGTGGTCCACTTAGTGCTGACTGTAACGACTTGCCATCTGCCTTTTCGCTTGTATCTAATTTCTGTAAGGGAACAGTGGCCTGTAAGTGTAATATAAGTAATGCACCATGCTAATTAGGAGAAACAGTCAGATTTATTAAATGTTTCTCCAACACATCAGTCAATCATTGCATGTGAATATTTGGGAGACTCATAATATGTACAGCTGTAATATGGCTGGTGTTAAAGCTGAGATGTTTCAGAAATGTATCTCAGATTACTTTTTCAGGTTTCCTTCAGATTCCCTTTGCATTGTGGAGAAAATTACTTCAATCACAAGTGCATTGACTAGGAAATGTTTAGTCTTTCTGCCACTCAGGCTTCTGAGAGAGCAGCCTGGATTTTTCAGTTACTCAGATGTAAAATTAATGCCAGATAAAAGCTTCCTGTATTTGTCAGACTGTTCTTCTTTGAACACAATGTGATTGCTGCTTGAGGTATAGGATTACATAAATACAAACTAACTTCTTAGTCAAACAATTGGCATGTTTCAAACAAAAGCAGAGTGCCAGCCAAAGCGCTACTCTGAGATTGGTCTAATTATATTTGTACAGTACTAAACAGAAACAAGAAGTTACACATTTCATCAGTCTTTAACCTCATAGATTTGGTAGTCTTGGCCATATAGTGCATTCTTGAAAACACAAACTTGGGTCACTTCTGGTATGCACAGCTGCTTTGGCAAAGGGACTTGATGATTTCAGTTGGGCTCGCAAAGTTGCGTACAGCTAATGCTCCTCACTGGTAAAGAAAGTGTCCCGTCAGGTATTTATCCCACTAGCTGGGAGGAGCACCAGATTTGATGGAGAATGGAAGTTCAGTCTCAGCAGTCGATGTGTTTCTCAATAGAAATAAAATTTATGTGTTATTCTCAGGAAAAAATAGATGCAACCATCCAGGGAATATGTATCATTCTGCTTAGGACAGAATCAGTGGTGTATTATCTAATAGAAGGGGAAGGATTGTTATGATCAATTTATTCTCTAATATTGACTTCAAATCTTCTGAACGTTTAGGTGGTAGTGTCTATGTCGCTGTCTTCATATTCCAGGTCATTTAGATACTGCTGAAAACTTAACCTGATGTTTGTGCAGGTACATGTGTGTCTCTTCAGGCTTGGAAATGAAGATTTTAAGGTTTTGTTTGATGGTGTTTCTTGCGTTTTGGTGATCTTTGCTTTGTTTGATGGATAGGATTATCATGATATCGAAGTGTTTCAGAGCAGGTTCAAGAGACATCACAGGCCTCAGCTGATTTAGGGGTGTGTGGTACCTCATTGTCCAGCTGGAAAACAGTGATGGCTAGGAGGCAACTACAGAAACATAATTCTTGTAGTTTGTTGGATCCAGGTTCTGGCTTACCTGTGCTCGCCAAGGAATGCTGAAGGACTTACCACAGCTTTTTTCATGTAGCATCTGAATAGCTTTTGTAGGATCTGTCCTTATATAACTGTTATCTACCTTGCTACCATCATGCAGAAAAATATATGAGGCTGTCACTGATTTTTGTTCTGGTTTTGAAGTTTGATCTGTTTCTTCGTATTTGCTGCTTAAATGCCAACAGTATCAGTTTCCTGGGGTTTATGGACGGACACTCGGACACAAGAGATGTGGGAGTTTCCTTCTTCCCTTTGTTTGCTGCAGACATCGGGGTTATCAAAGGTAATTGAGCCTTTCCATATTTTTTCTTCATGTTAATGCCTTTCCATTGATAAATTGCACTAAAATTGGTAGAAAAGCACTTGGGCTCTGGTAAACCAGTACCTAGTACCAAGGGAGCAAGCATCAGAAGAGACTGGGTTAATGGTAACTCAGTTTCTTTATCTTCAGTTAATCTTGTTTTTAACACGTGCCTACAGTGTGTCAATAGCATAAGAATTCTTCCCTTCAAAATTATCGAATATAAGAACGGGATTAACTCAGATTTTTTGTGGTCCTGTCTAGAACTGATTTTGTGACAGGAATTATAAAGCAGAAAAATAACTAAAAAGAGGTCTAGACAATGGAAATTTCAGTGGAAAACACTTTTTTTTTTTCCTCTGTAAAAGTAACTGGAGAAAATAGCTTTGTTGTAGTATTAAAGGGGAGAATGTGAAGCCTCTGAAGGTCAAATGACTGTTAAAGATAGTAATTTATGAACATGTTTAGGAGATGTTTCACTGACTTGCTTTTAGCACAGTGTATTGCAGAAATCTATAATAGAGGAGGCACGACATGCTACTACCTGACTGAAACGTGGGGGTGGGGGAGACGTTACAGCAAAAGATTTAGGGGTTCTTTTGTCCTTCCCCTTCACCCCTTCTTTTTCCCGTGGTCTAGCTTTCTACTTTCCTGTTGTACATTCCATCAGGTACTTCAGTGAAGTGCTCTGACATCTGAAGGTGAAAAAGTGGGCATTTAGAACTAAATAATGAAAATCGGAGCTGAGAAATACGACTCCTATTTATGTTCATAGTTGGAGTATAAGAATCATCGAGTGTTATCACTGATAGAAAACTTGGAAGTCAAAATGAACAAAAGAGATGCTGTTGCTGTGGTTTGACAGCACATCTAACTTAATGTAGGAGTTTTGTGTTAATAAAATGTGGTTTATGCCTGAAAGTGATCTTATATGTAAATGAAACCTACTTCTAACTATTTAAACAACTATGTGTTTCAAATCAATATTGGCTTATGCCAAATGTTGCTACCTCTGCTAACAGCACTTGCAGTTGAGTGCCTCACCTGTATCACGTGGAGTAGGTGCATAAATCGTTCCAAGACTGAAGATGTAGCATTTCATTAAATGCAAAATGGTAAACTTTTATAGTTCTATACTTAATGTTTTTGTAAACCAATCTATAATTTCATTATGGCAGGGGAAATTGAGTTTTATGATAAGCTGTCTAAACAGTGAGATTTTCTAAGTTGTTTTGAAGAGATGAGTTAAATGGGGCTTTTGCTGCTGCTGAAGTAAATCTGTTTTGCTGTTTGTGTGTGGGGTTTTTTTAAACCAGAGCTGGGTGTGTGCCTGCATACACTGTACTTTGAGAATGGCTGATGAGGATCTTGTGTTGCTGCTTTTCCCTCCCTGTACTTTGGCTCAAAGGAGAAAGGCATCAGCATGGGGGGGGGGGGGAAGCTTGTTTTATGTACAGGATCTTGGTAAAGGACTGTGACTATATTTATCCTGTCATCATGGCTGTTTTGATTCTCTCGCCTGTCACGTCAGTGATACAACATTGGTAACACTCTTAATGCTTTCTCCTTTTTGGAGGCACCTGACTTGGCCTGGTGAGTTTACTAATTGTCCTTGGCTCCATTCATATTTAGAAGGGGGGAAAAGCTGATGCAGTGTGCGTCTTGGAGCATCTCAGAGGAGCTAACTGGCCTCTGCTGCCTTCAGAGGCTACGGAAGGTAGCTATGCAGGACCAAAGCTACATAAATTGCTGGCATACTTTAATGTCTCAAATTTGATTTTTTATTGGAAAGCAAGGAACATGAGGTTTTTAAAGACCAGTGTCATACTCTTAGAGATGACAAGTCGTGGGTTTCTTGTGTGGGGTTTGATTTTGATTTTTTTTCTTTGCCTCCTCCCCACTGAAGAAGAGCTGTAAATAGCAAAGCTTTCAGTGGCTTTTCAATGACTGCTGAGGTTGTTGGTCTGAAGCAAAGATGAAACCTCTCCAGACCTTAAGGTTAATGGCCTTGTTTTTGGTTGGCAGGCAGTCCTTTGATCTGTCATAACTTGATAAAAAAAAAATAGAAGATGACTCGATACAATTCTAAATTTCACAACTTCTTTATGCAAGGAATGAATTGCTGGTGAAGGAATATAATATTTATTTTGAGAAAAGAAAATTGTTTTTGTTAAACTCGACTGGGGCTGAAGTTGACTTGAGTTGGTGTTACGTGCAATTTTCTAAGATGTATGTAAATGAACTCATTAGTGCACAGTCACATTGAGATCCTGTTTTGGCCCTGGGATAATTTGTCTTTTCAAAGCACAACATGCCATTACTGGTTCTTAAATATGTATTTCAGTTTCTTTAATATGTGGTATTACTTCTGTTCTTGCTCTCCATTTTATATATGTGCCACCTAACATAAGGAACATGTTTTCTTCTCCCTCTGACCCCCTTTGTATTTTTAAATAGATGTTAAAACAGACTTCAAAGTTAATCTTGCAGTTAAGCCAGTGGAGAGAGAAGAGAAATCCGTGGTGACAAGCAAAGGGCTAAGGATGGGAAGTGAACTCCCCAGGTGCTGGCAACGTAAAGTTTATGCACTTATCCCAAGGGAACTACTTGGATATCTAAAGATAAGCAAGTACATCAGTGCATGAAGAATGGGCAGCTAAGTGGCAAACAGTATATTTTTTTTGTGGTGCTGCGCTGGTTTCAATAGATTTGCTCAAAACAAATCCGAGCTTCCTGCCTTCTTTCTTAGATTCTATTGCTGTGAAAATAGAATCTCAGTGTGTTTGGAAATCTGCACTTGGCAAATGATATGTAAAGTTCACTTCCTGTGCTCCCTTACTAATTCTTTTACAGATATGGTTTTACAGTTGTACAGAAATAGCAAAATTGGGTTTTACTGTTAATTTGCTGTTGTATTATTGGGGGGGGAAGGTTTCTGCGTAGCATCAGAATCAATACTAGGTACAAAATGGTGTGCATAAACTAAGTTTCATAGGAACTCTTGGTTCCTGCTACTGCAACTGCAAGGTATTGGATTTGCTTGTATAATATTTGAGAGTGGTCTAGAGTGGATCTGCAGTAGCAGAATGGGTGTTTTTTAACAAGTGAGGATTTCAGTGTTTTAAGGTATGAATACAGATGAGACTGTCTCTTCTTACAGTTTCTTTGCTTTTTCCATTTACCTGTATTGCTTCTCTTTAGAAATGTGTGAGAGAGAATCTAATGTATGTAATCGCATTGTACAGAAAGGTTTGTGGTGTTCTACTCACAGTATTAGTGTGGGGAGGTTTTAACCAGGCATGAGGTTGACTTGCATGGAGCGTTTTTTGTTGACCCACCTTAAGCTAATTTATTTGTTCTGTGGCTTTCTTCTTTAGCACTTGATTAGTGGGTTCACTTTAAAAAGCCAACAGAAAAAAGGCAAAAGTTAGATGCGTTTTATAGCTTGTCGTGTCAGAATGATATTGGCAGGTATTAAAAATGTTATTTGGCATGTGGAACTTCGTTAATATAAGTTATGTTCATGTATCTGATGACACATGGATAGGACGTATATCCTGTCTGTTGCAAATCACCTGTGTCAAATCAAGAATAAGCAGCTGTTTTGTTTTGGTTCATATTTAAACCAATTTACATCAATTTACCTATTGTAACTCTGCTTAAAAAAACGATGAAGAGCAAGTTACCAGTGATGTTCATAAAATGTAGGAATCCCTATCTTGTGGCATTGAAACTTAATGTCTTAAGTCTCCCTTTTAAAATTGGTTCTGAAAGTTACAGTATTAGCTACAAGCAAACCAAGTACAACACACAAAAGGAGAGCCAGTGTGGATCTTGAGTCTCTTTTCTAGGATATAGAGGCTCCGATTTATGAAGGAAAAAGGAAAAACCTTTGTGCTAAATACATTGCAGAATTTTGGGAGGTGACTAAAATCTGAAATGGCTTGAAATGCCCCTTCCTTTGGAGGGATTTAGGGGTGGGGGTAACAAAACCAGTTCAGCTTTCTTCATAGTACACAGTATTTTGATTTGTGGCATTGCAAAAGGGATGTGATCCCATGTTTGAAGTCTGTTAAGAACAGGATGGATAGAAAGAGCTAAGTTCTGTCATCCTGACCTTACTGCTGCTTCTCTTTAATTCTAGGAAATATAGTTGACTCCTTAAAGGCAACTCAATTAAAAACCCATCACAATCAAAACTGGGAAATTGAAAACTGAATTCAGCTCATGGTTGTGGTTCTTGTTGCTTGTAACCTTGACATGGAGGCCAGATTCAGCTGTTTGAGTGTCTTTTAATATGCAGTAATGTTTTAGATTAGTAATTTACTAAAGTCTCAATTAAATTAATAGACCAGATTGCTGTTTTTTTAAAAAGTATAGCTAGAGTGAAGTGCTGGGAATAGAACTGCTTTTTAAGCTGAAAGTGTCATTTAAGAGTTTGAATGTTTCCCTTTGGCTTAAACCTTTTTATATTCTTATTTGCAATAGAAATAAAGATGATGCTATTGCATGTTGACAAACTCCATTATACTGTATAGCTTACCTAGGAGTAAATATTATTTGCAGAATATAATATAGTGGCAGGAGCCTTATAAGTAAAAATGGAAATGATGGAAAACACTTTGCCCCTAGATACCCTTGGGGATGCAGCACCCTCTATTTTTTAAATGTCTGCTTATTAGAAATACTGTGTACAGCTTAAACTTCCATTAAAAAGTAGATGGATTGTGAATTCTAGTGTGGTTTCTGTGTAGTTGGGCTATATGGAGGCAGAGTCGAGATGGATTTTGTGCTATGTTATAGCACTGTACTGCCTGAGTTAGTGTGCGGAGGTCCCATAGCCATTATACCAATTCTCTGCCTTTTATCTTCAAAAAGCTCCTTGCTGCTTTTGTGAACCAGGGCTTCTTATATATAAATGTAGCATTTGTTATTTGATTAATACAATATTCAATATTCTGTCTTGCCTGGATTTACCAGAGTAACGGAAACTTGTCTTTTTTTCATTTGGTTTAGTGTAGGAGCAAGCAAAACACGGTTCTGAAATTCAGCTATTACTTCCTGACTCCTTTTTCTGCTCACATTCTTTCCAGGGTATGACTCTGTAGCCTTACGTATGACTCTGCATAGTCATCCATAAGCTCGTCTTTATTACTGTTTCAGTATACCAGGAGATTTGACGTAAATGACTGAAAATTTGTCTTGGGAAAGCCCTGGAGGGTTAGTTTAAATTGAGTAACTATACCTCTGGTGTACAGTGTTGCAATTTTCTTAGTACTGTTATTTTGCAAATTTTGTTAAATTATAGTTTGTGAAATTCTAGAGGAGTTCTTCAGCAAGAACTGTGGAGCATAAAAAGTCTTGCTTTAGATGGAACTTTTTACATGAATGAATGAGGTTATACAAGTGGATGTTAATGAGGCTGCGTTCAGTTCAGCATTCTGGGAGGTCCCTGATGTTCCCAAGTTGTCTAAGTTGCCCTTGCGTGCCCTATATTAATATATCTTTGGCATCCATTCCTACATCACAGACCTGATGTATTCACACTGTTGTTAATGTCTCAGTCTTTTCTTCAAACTCACAGATCAATGCCACGCAAATTTGGAAGAGGACCTCAGATAACTGAGGTGCAGTGAATTTGGGGGCATCATCTCCTTAACACCATAACGAGGCTTTTATGCTGACAGTAGTGCACAGCTTTCTGTGCAAGCAGCTGATTTTCATGGCTGTTGGCAGTGCTGACTCTTAACCATCTTTGCACTCTTTGTTGGCAGCTTCACGGCAGTAGGGCCTGCAGCCCTTCCCCTTTGGGCAGGGTAACCTGTTTGATAGAGCAACCTTTTTAGTTCCATTTTGTGCTTATCACTCTAGGTCTTGATTGCTTCTAGGTGTTTGATTGCTTCTAGCTTCCTTCAAGGGGACTTGCCTGTAATTGCACAAAATTGGGCAAAAAGAGTTGAGTGTTAATATATTGAGGTAGCATATTGATAAATCAATGCTGCCCTAGCAACCATTGTTGCTCAAGTGTTTTATATTATAAGAAAGGAAATCATTAAACCTCCAAGTAGCCCTTGGACAACTTAAAAGAAAAGGAAGTTGAATGAATTAATGAGTTTCCAAAGTTATCTGAAGACTTTTCTCTGAAGAGTGCTTACCCAGTGTGGTACCTCACTGTAGGACTCTGCTCACCCTGGGACAAGGTGACACGTTTTGTCCCCCTTTGTGGTCGCAATCACTGCTTTAAGTGTGTGTCTTCAGGTGCTGAGGTATAAAGGGAGTAGGATGTTCTCCTGGGACTTCCAAGAAAATGTTTATTAACAGGCTGGGGGAGGAGAAAATACCAGATAGAGTTAAACTTCACAATATTTTTTGTTTTAGAGTTATTCTCTGTGCTTTAAAAATGGTTTCCTGGTTAACAGCCATTTTACTTACCACTTAACAGGAGATGGATGTTGTACTTCGCATTGAGGAACAGTATACTTTTAATGTAATGGGAATCGGTTTATTATAAAGCTTTTTTTCCCCTCAGGAAAGTTCTTAACCTTCAATAAGCTTGTACTTAAATGCTGACTTTAACTATTAAGTACTGTTTAGGTTAAGCTGTTTAAAATGAGGGTTGAAAATAAGGGGTTTGTTTCATAATACCAAAGCACCCCGGTCTGTCTTGTGGGAGGAAAATTCTCTCTCAACTGAAATCCTGATGTAACGAAATTTAAGGTTTACAAGTACCTTTAGTAAAGCCAGTCCAGCTGTTGTGGCTTAACCCAGCAGGCACTTCAGAGCCACTTGCTCATTCTCTTCTGGTGGAATGGGGAGGGAATCAGAAGGATTAAGTGAGAAAACTCATGGGTTGAGATAGACAGTTCAGTGAGTAAAGCAAGAGCTGTGTGTGCAAGCAAAGCAAGGCAAGGAATTAATTCACCACTTCCCATAGTCAGGCAGGTGTTCAGCCATCCCCAGGAGAGCAGGGCTTCATCATGCCTAACAGTGACTTTTAAAGATGAATGCCATTACTTGGAGCATTCCCCCCCCCACCTCCTTCTTATCCCAGCTTTATGTGCTGAGCATGACACCCTGTAGTCTGGAATGTCCCTTGGGTCAGTTGGGATCAGCAGTCCTGGCTGTATCCTGTCCCAGCTCCTTGTGCATCCCCAGTTTCCTCGATGGTGAGGTGAGGAGCAGAAAAGGCCTTGATGCTGTATAAGCTCTGCTCAGCAATAACTAAAACACCCCTGAATTATCAAGGCTGCTCCCAGCACAAATCCAAAACACAGCTCCATACTAGCTACTGTGGAGAAAATTAACTCTATTAGAGCCAAAACCAGTGTGCCAGCAAACTCAGTATCAGAGTAATTGAAGAAGGACATCCCAGGGAAGAAGAGATGCCTGGAAAGAGATGTTTGAGAAGATGGTGGGGTTACAGGTGAGGATGAAATGTTTCAGTTAATGAAGTTCAGAGTAGTTGAAATTCAGTGTTCTGTAGGTGGTGTTTGTATAGGGTTATTTAATTCAGGTATGCTGTGCTTTTAGATTTAATTGTTTTTATTCAACTTTCTGGTGTATTAAAAATATGGTCATGACACTCCTCTAATGTTAAGTAGAACTGTATGTTCAGTTCTCATCATGTCACAGATTTACTGTTGTTTGCATCTCTGATGTCTTTCACCATAATGTCAGCAGCCCCAAAGAAAGGGGCCCAGCTGCTATCTCTAGAAGTGAAGCTTTCAGGCTGAATTTAGTTTCAATAGAGATCTATTTCTATCAGCCCCACCCCTACTCATCTGAGAGTCAATGGTGTCTTTCCATAGGCTTCTACTGGCTTTAGATCAGTTTCCTACAGAACCTGGTTATCTGATAACATGAAGTGTTTGTTTTGTTTTGTGTCACTCAAAAGGGGAAGAGCACCTTGGGGTTTGTAGTTTATTGAAGGAGTGGTAATAGATTAAAATGTATGCCAGGGTTGAAAGAAACAGAGTGCTGACTCCATTCTAGTAATTCTTACCCTTGAGACTGTACTGTCCTTTGCCATATTCTGACAATGTGCCTGTGCAGTTCCAGGGGTAAATACTTGATCAGTTATGGTTGTTGTCCTACCAAATTCTCTCTTTCATACTTAAAACGGTTTGAAACTTTTTCTGTCACTAGCAGTTTTATGTTTTTTTACATCTTACTTTGTGTAGCTATATTGTGGGTGTGACTTAGATGTTTTAAAGCTCTCCAGTATCTATGCTGGGTGGAAACATTCTCTGTCACTTCACATCTGGATCTTCTTGTGTATTGTTTTCTCTCTGCAGGCTCTCACTCTTTTGGACAGATTTATGCAGCTCTTTTCCCTGGAGGAACTTTAAGTTTTATGCTGGTTGCTTATTTTCTCATTACCCTGCCCCTAGCCCCCCCCCCCCCAACTTCTTTTCCTCTTTACTTCCAATCCCTTAGTTTTCTTTCATTGCAGCTCAGATTTATGTTTTCATTCTTATTTCATACATTAGTTGCAAATAATTAATTTAGATGTGTATAAGGGAGAAGAAAGTCACCTTATTCCGTATATATATCCTTTGTATAAATGTAGTAAGAAACCTCCTTGTTCAGCCAGATTTTTTCATACATTACATTGAGAGTATACACCTAACTGAAGTAGAACATCTGGACGTACTGATGCTAGCCACAGTTTAGGTTGTACTCTTCTCCATTTGCTGCCACAGGTAAGACTTAAACCTAACTTACAGCCCGAGTTTAAATTGATGGACTGTATTTTGTGTGAGAAGGGAATGAGTTAAAAGCTGCTCACAGATACTTCAACTCTACCACTAAAAGTTAAACAAGTTTCTTCTGTAATATGGCTTCCTTATGAGCACTACTGGTTCCTGAAGGGGTTTTGGGTGTTCGCCCTCTCTCTCTTCTAATTCTCATAAAACTTCTCCAAAAGAGGTTTTAACTTTTCTGTAGGGAAGTTTCTTCTTTGGTTAAGTCTAACCTGGATTCTGGAATGCATTAATCAAATGTGACAGACAGCTGTTGGAGAATTAAGATTATTTCTAGTCTTTAAAATGGAGCTGCAAATAGCACAGTGGGACCGAAGCAGAAAGTAAAGGTCGGGGTGAAAGTAGAAGATTTAAGTTCAGCAGGTAAGAGCCCAGTTCCTGGCTCTTGCTCCTTACTGACTTCCTGCTTGGCATTGGTAAAATAATTGTTTTTGACTAGTATTTTGAGGATTTTGTTCATAAATCCCCCTGACTTTCAAAGTCAAAGGTACTTACAGTTGGAAGCTGACTACTTCAGGAAAAATCTTGAGATGAATGATGAGAACTCCAGTACTTTATCCCTTTATTTAATTTAAATGATCTTCACTGGTCAGGGGATCTGTGTTCTGCATGTGAACAACGACCATCCCAGTAGGACTGGGAAAGTTGGAGGGTTCCAAACTCAGAGGGCTGTAGAGGATTCATTCATGGAAATGCCCTGATCTGTGAAAAAATGAGATCTTGAAAACTGCAAATAGAAGTCATTTGATTAAGTGCATTTATGCAGATGTATAGTAAGAGTTATTAGTGTTGAATAATAGCTTAGCTGAAAAAAACAAAAAAAATGTAATACAGGTTTGATGGATATGAAATATTTGTGCAAAATACCCTGGCAACTGTAGTCTCTGCAGGAAAATTTCAAGGAGGAAGATTTTGTGTTAGCTTTTCAGTAGAAAACTAAAACAACAAAGTGCAAGATCAGTACAAGACCTCAACTTACCTGGATGCAGAAAGTATAAGAACAGTTTCTGCAAGTATTTGGATGTTTTAAATGTCTTGTCAAGGAGTTAGCCAGGGTTGGATTTCGCTCTAAGATAATGACAGACCTGATAATAAGAGCTTTCTGCAAGGAAGCAATAGTTATAGCCATGGTTCCTTGGCATCAAGGATTCCAAGGAGTGCTGTGATTCCCTGCGACAGAGTGACTCCTGCAGTCATATGGAAATTGTTCTTGTTGTCTTCAGCAGACTAATAGGTTCAAATCAAGAGGATCCTGTATGATGCATAGATAAACCTGGAGATTGAAGTAGCTGGTTGGTTGTGGAGACTGGGATGGGGCAACTTTCAGCTGTGTGCTTACTTGTCAGCCTGTGCTGCTCTACTTAGAAAGATGCCTTCCCAACTACTTTATTATTAAGGCAAAATAGATTAGTGCTGTGCTTGTTGGAGTAACAAGGAAATAACTTTAATTTTTCAATGTAGGAGCTGTTAAAGTTAGCCAAGAAATGTAAGGTTTTTAATAATGGATAAAGAGATTCAAAGCATCAAGGCTTTTAACAACAGAACAAGGAAGGGTCTTATTTATGATGATGCACAACAGCTTTATGTTTGTCTCACATTGGCTTATTTTCTTAGGCAAGCTGTAGTTTAGGATGTGGCTGCTGTCTGGGTTATGTGTGTGCAAAATTAGGAATGCTGCTGGATAATGCTAAAGCCTTTTGGTTAAATCATCTGAAAACCTATTAGAGGACTTTAGTAACATGGAAACTATCTTATGGGGCCAGGTAGTAAAATTATTGTAGTAATTCCAGAGATTTTATGTTGGTAGAATATACAACAGTGGGGATGAATAGCACAAAACTCTGCTGCAATACGTAGTGTGTAGATTTCCCCCCTCCCTCCTCAACTGTTATATACAGTGGGCAGTTAAACAGGTTGCAGTGACTGCGCGGCTTTGCTGCCTGATCTATTGTACATTTAATTCACTAAAGGTGACCCTTTTGTATTTCACTACAGAGACTTGAGCTTTGGCTATGCTTACCCAGGCTTATATTGGAATGTCCCATGGTAAAAGGGACATGACAAAGTTGCTTACTTCTAGGGCTTGGCTAGAACTTTCTCAACCGTGTTTGTACCCACTGTGTGCAAGCTACCTTACATAACAGCTGCTTAGGTACAGTGCAGAAACCTTTTGGATTGTCAGTTGGTGAGAACACAGGATGGTGAGTCAGTATGGGGCTACTGGTGTTTCTTTGGGACTCAGATCTGCAGAGGAATTTGTGAGCTATACAGTTACAGCTTTGAGTATATAATGTGAGACCTCCCTCAGGAGAACCACAGGAATGATGACTTGCAAGAGGCAAGTTTTTTTTTGTGCGTTTTGGGAAAACTGAAGAATGTCCATAATTGCTACAATGCTGTGAGTTAGCCCTCTGAACAGGGGAGCGTGGGGTGTTGGAGCTGTAGCTGTGCCTTTTGCTTTTTTTTTTTTGGAGTGGGATGGTGGTGCTGTTATTAGTTGAGTTTTGCCATTCATGTGTCTTTTGGAAGGGATGGAAATTAAGTAATTTCTCTGTCAAAGAGGACCACACTTCCCTCTTCTTGACTTTTTGCCCATGTCTTGTGTTTAGGGATATAAGGAAAAAAAAAAAAGACTGATAAGCCTTTCACCTGAACGCCTCATCTCCTGTCTAGCTCTAGGTGTTCTGTGTCCTTCCTGGAAGTCACAGGTCTTAATTCTGTCTTATTGGAAAGTGTCAAATCAGTAAAATTGAGTTACTTTGCCTCAGAACTAGATTTACTAAAAAGTAAATCTAAATCAAGGCAGTAACACTGATTTTTACACTGCCTTTTTTTTCCCTTCTAAATAAGATGTCATAAAGTAGCAGTAATTTTGTTCCATGTTCAGCTCTATTTTAGTGATAGAATTCTATCCAATTGACATATTTCAATTTTCCAGTAGGAATTTGAGTCTAATTTGATGTTTAGACATAGGCTGAATCTTGTGTCTTTGCATATTAAGTGTTCTGGAAAGGTGTCTGATTTTCACAGCAATAAATTATAACGACTCCTGTTTGTACACCATTAGAAAACATCTGGTGTTATCCATACTCATAGACAAAATGAACTTGCTGGAGAGGAGACCGTCCATTTCTGCTCTTAATGGCCTCAGCTGTTTATTTTACCCTTCAATAAAAACAAATCTGTGTATGTGATAATATTAGGACCCCTGCATTATTGCATTTTGGAATTGCATAAAATTTGAGGGGCTCCTTTGCCTACACAGTGATGTGTGTAGGCAGTGTAGGTTTTCTGGAAAATGCTGTAAGTAAAGTTTTGGAAAGTTGCTATGCATGTTTGCACCCCTGCAGTCCACCTGTAGGAAAACCCGGTTCTATTGATCTTAACATCTTGTTCACACTTCTGTGTGCTGCGGATTTATGGTACTAGCTTCTTGTCGTGTCCCTTCTCCATTATGGATCTATATAAAGTTCAGAAGAAAAAGTAATATCCAGTGGAGCTGTTTAATTCAAACACACTTCAGCATTCTCTCTATAAGGTATCATGAACAATTCTTCTCAAATATATCTATGTTTATCTTAAATATATGCTGAACTTGAAGGTTAAGTATTCAGATGTTTTGTTGAAATGGGGGAAGCAGTGGTTTGCTCATTAGTGGAAGGTTTGAACTAATTGTGTTTGTGAGTTCCAAAACTGGAACATTAAAAAGGTAGCTTTGAACTGCACAGGGCACAATTTCATTTCTAGCTTTTTTTTCAACCTGTCACTCATTTCTGTAGCTTTATGGGCAGGAAGATGTAGCTCTTTGTAAGCTTGCATTATTAGGCCTAAAATTTTTGATTGTATGTAATTATCTTGCCTTTCCCCCTCCTTTTTGCATTTTTGTTCAGTTCTCCTCTTTTTCCTGAACAATTGCTATTGTAGAGTTGAAAAGCTGAGGGTTGCGTGGAGAATATCTGTACTTCTCACACAATACCAGGTGTGCATCATGATTACTTGTGAAGTACTTCAGGTCAGTATTCTCTGAAGGTTTATTTAAAATGTGTCACTCAGTTATTTTTGTGGACTGAGAAATTCTTGCCATCTCCTTCTAGCCAAGATGAAAACCACACGAATAGCTGCATGGCTGTTAATGCAGACACTCATTATACATCAGTGAGTAAAGATTCACTGACTTAAGATGGATTTGAAACAAAAAGTTTGGTGGCTGGTTGGTTGGTTGGGGTAGGGTCATAGAAATGTTTCAGTTTTTCTTGATTCTTTTTTTTTTTTTTTACAGTGATTTAGAAGACTATGTTGAAACTAATTGGCTATAATACGTGATGGTTTTGGTTTGCTTTATAGAGTTAATACTACTATATTACAGAAGCCTTATTTTGAGTTTAGAAGGTTTTTGCTTTGAAGTGAAAGAGTAAACATCAATCCCTAATGTCCAATGCCCTGAGAAATCTTTTGTCTTAATTGGAAAGTACTGTAATATCCTCTGTTATCTTCAGATTTTTATATTAAAGGTAGTGGTGCTATGAATGTTCATGTGCACAATGAAAAGGTGTCAGGATTTGCAGGACAGAAACCTGTGGCATCTTCAGTCAGTTCTTCTTCTGCCCTCAGTCGGTTTCCTTTTCCTTCTCTAAATTTCCTCTTTCTCCCCCTAAAAGTTTTAGTTGATAGGATTATTCAGTTCTTGTGTTCATCTGTTGCATTGTAAAGCATAGTCACCTTACTTCATGTTACGTATTTTCAGTTGAATGCTTTTAGAGCTGGATAATGCTTCAGTAAGGTTGAACTGCATTTGTCTGAAAAAAAAAACCCTGTGGAAACAAGGGTGAAAGCAGGAATTCAGCCTGAATCTTCATCAGAAGAGGTTGGTCTTCTTACCCACTTTAATTGAAAAAGCAGCATGTTAGACAAGTTATCCCTGTCTCACTCTTCCTTTAAATCTGAGATTCCTGTAGACTATGGGAACATGTTAAATAACCTGGTAACTAACACCTCTTTAACTCCCTGTGGAGTTGCTTTTTTCAGATCTGATTAGTGCTGGTTACCGAGGGATGTTTGTATTTTGTTAAAAACTACTTTTAAGATTGCTTGACCAACAAGGAGCAGGGCGAGAGATTTTTACTTTTCCTATCAGCAATGTTGCTGTTTGGCTTCCAGAAGCACTGAGCTAGGTCAGGAATTGAGGTGCTCTAAAGCTGGTGCCCCTGTCTCCTGGCTCAGGGGTTGGCTGATGAGCTGCTGGCAACTCCTCTGCCAGGGGAACATGATGGTACAAGTCAGGTAGGTCTTTGGTTCTGGCCTCTTTCTAGCAAAACACACATGCCGCCTTCTCCAGCTGTGAGTGCGGCAGCTTCAGTAAGGCAATGTTTGCTCACTGCTTCGAGCCCTGGCTTCCTTGGTCACAGTCTAGTTTTGGGTGCTCTTGCAATTAAACTCATAATTGTTTTTTTGAGTTTTAAAGGCTTTTTTGTTTTGCAGCGTGTGTCTACCACTTAAAACTTGATGGTTTTCTAAGAGTAACTTCTATAGCATAGGCCTTTATGAGTGATGCAGTGACTTAGTAAGCATCTTCTGCTGTTTCAGCTATGAGTGTATTGAGGAGCGTAAGTGCCTTGGTACTTAAGTGCTACGGTACTTAAGTACTATTTAGCCAAAGAAAGGTGGTTTAGGAAATTAATATAAAAATTATCAAGTAAACATCAGCAAATGACCTGAGCTCCTTACAGAGCCCAGCTGGTAACTTTGTGCTATGCTTCTGCAAAACAGAAACGTAGCAGCTGCTGTCATCAGACAACTGAATGTGCTCAGGGCTGTCTACATGGTTGCTTTATTTTTGGAATAGGAATAGACCATTTACAAAGGTATATGAAAAAGTAGAGGAAAAATTTTAACTTTCAGAAGAAAATCCAAATGGTAATTGTAATGACTTATGCATTTTAAAAAGAAATTATTCCATAGTACTGCTTTCTTTGCAGAGATGAAGTTCTAAAACTGTAGTACAGATACAGCTTCTGTTAAAAGCATCTCATTCAAGGAGGTCTTCATGGTTTTCACTGAGTACTTAGTCTGACACACCTTGCCTATTGTTATTGCTAAATTAGATTTCCTTTTGACAGCTGACCACCATGTCACTCTTCCAGGGACTGTTTTGTTCTTAAGAGTGAATATGACATAAGGAAAATGGTTTAGCTGTGAATATTATTCCTTGTAGATTTTTTGTTCCTACAGATGTCTTAACAGGCTTCAGTATTCTCAGGAAGAGTGCTTTTTTCATTCTCTTGATGCTTTTTTTCAGTGTGAAAGTTGTGAAGTGTTGAAAGCAGAGATTTTCCTTGATTAATGTTGCTTTTGAGATTCTCAGCTTCTTGGCAGCACGTCCCTGAAGATTCTTTCCTTTTTTCTTTTCTCCCTCCTCCAAGATAGAGAGGAATAAACAGGAATATACTGCCCAGGGAAAAGAGGTGCTTGAAAATAGCAGAGGGAACTAATCTTATCCCTAGATTTTAAAACAAAGTTGTTCCTCTGTCCTGTCCCTCCCCCCCCCCCCCCCCCCCCCCAAAATTAAGCAGCAAACGACAGTATTTACTGTTTTACATTCGGGATAACATGAATGCATGTAATACAATGGCGACAATGTGCATGATCTTCTTTTAACTGTCTTTAGTTAATGAAAGATGCTTCAAGTTTTAGTTTTCTCTTTATGAGCTTGACTGCAGGAATGCCTAGTGTTAAGTGAAAGCATGGATACAAAAACATTGTCAAGTAAAAGGTGCCACTCAATCTGCTTGTTAGAAATGTGCGGTAGTGTTTAGTCTGTGAGCTGTAGGTATGAGAACTTCCATGTGAGGCGATTTGCATGTAATGCTGATGTGGAAACGTTGAGCAGTTGGGAAAGTATTTCTTCAGCCCCTCAAGGGAACTGCTCATAAAACTAAATCTTAGCTATTGTTGCAGGATTGATTCAGCTTGTTAGACACTGTATATCACTGCTATGGTGAAATAAGCTGATGTGGTTTCTGTTGCACTGATAGTGATATGTTTAGTAAATGTGACTAAGAGTTGAATTGTATTGGACGCTGTAGTTAGCCAGTAAACATGTCCTGATAGCATCTTCCTTCATAAGCAGAAAGATGCTGTTTAGGTATCTGATCTATTTTTGAGTTTCCTCCCAAATTCCTTATCCCTAAAGATGAAATGTTACAGTTTTTATGCAGAATTAATCTTGCTTCAAGATCCCTTTGGCAGTTAGAGGGTTAGCCATGGAGTTTGAGCCTAAGCCTGAATTTAGACCAGTCATGTGGGGCTGCTGCTGTGTACAGACTTGCAGAGAACATCAGATGTTGCCAGTACCAAAGCAGATGTGTCTGTTTTCTTGTGTCTTGTTTTAAAGCAGTCTTGTCTTTGTATGCAGAGAAGCTTTCCGATTAAGGGTTTTGAATAATCTTGCTCTATTTGGGTTGGGATCTCAGTTACAGAGAATCAAAGTCAATTGCTAAGGGTGTCTGCTTTACTCCTTCAGACTGATCTTAACCAGGTTTGAGTGAGATCTTGTTCCTCTTCAATACTGCCCGATTCACAGGTGGACAGATGACATGAATGAGAAGCAGACTGCCTCCCAGATCCCTTTCTTCGGAGACACCTTTCTGGCATTCATTGCTCCTTCAGCAGGGAGCCAGAACACTGGAGCAGGGTGGGGTTCTGATGGCTGGCTCATGTCTAGTGCAAAGCTCATTTCCAGTACAGGGAGAGTGATAGAGTGGCAGGTCGTTAAACTGACACTGCCTTTTTCACATGTAGGTTGCTGTACTGGGTAGGCAGTGAGCTTGGCAGAGAGAGACCTGTGCTGCAACCCCAACAGGCGTGTTGTGAGAGCAGATGTGGTCCTGCAGAGCTCAGCAGCAGTGTGGGTGGCTGGGAGGTGAAGTTTAAAGACAGCTGCCTTTTCTTGTGATACTCTTCAGGCTACATGTAGAAGGCATTTACCACTGTTTTGATCTTTCAGATGATTTAGTTTTATGCTTGTAAAGCCTTTTGCGAGCCAAGTATATTCATGCTTCATTTTGATTTGCCTTGTTACTATCTGTGTGGACTAATCAATGACCATTACTTCTACTATTAGAGGCAGCAGTGCAGCTGCAGAGGGAAAAAGCCACAGCTATGGGGCAGGCATTAAAGAAATGTTTCTTGGTTTGATGTTCAGCTTGTCATGCCTTTTTTTCCTTACTGGGTCAAAATATTCCTTTGTTCTTTTGAACATTTTTAGGAATTAGCCTACATAGAAATGACACTTGCTGCTGAGCGTGGGGGTACCTAACTGCAGCTGTCCCTGGAGTACAGCTCACCAATGACATGAATAAATGAGGAGGCTTTTAATATCTGTGAGGAGCTTACAAAGCAGCTTGTGCATGTGCTGACAATTGGTGCTTAATTGGTTGAGATTTCAAGAACCCTAAGACAACATTTATTCATACCTCTTTTCCCAAGTTTTTCACATTTCTTCTCTGTGAGCTTTTTAGTGTTAATACACTATTTTGAAATAGATACATAAGAAAATTGCTCTTAATAAAGAGCATTATATAAATGTCTGTAATGTGTATATATGTTTAAATAAAGAGGAAGCTAAGTTTCCTTTAAAATATCTGAGGTTATAGGAGGGAGAAGTTTGGGGCTTGAATCTAACTGAGCTGTAGAATTCGGAGGCTATTTATCATAGTCATAACTGCCAGTCTTTTAAGATACATTTCCCCCCCTTCAGTATATGTATATCCATTTTTTAACAGCTAAGATGTCATTGTGCTAGAGCGTGCCTTTTTTATACCCCTCATTGAAGACATCTGGTTTGTGTAGAGCTGTCCTCAGGTGATTCCATTTCCTCTCTACAGAGCCTTATGAGGCAAAGCCCCTCAGTGAGAATGAGGTGGTTTGTGTGGTCCTTGAGCCCGCATGTGTATACAATAACAATTCCCCAACACTTTCCTTTGTTGGTAAGTTTTCATCACAGGCAACTGCTTTGAAGTGTAAGATAGTAAAAGGGGGGAGAACTGCTGTGTTTGGAGCCTCTGTGCACTAGTAGATAAATGTGAAAGTAATAGGCATTAGAGTAGGTTAGGTATATTTTCTACCTGTATCTCAAGCTATTGAGCTGTTGACAATCAAGGAAGTATTTTATACCAGTTTTAGGAAATCAGAAGGCTTTTTAAATGCTGGTATGTAAAATATAAACACTGGAATAATGAGACCTGAATAACTGTGCTACACAAACAGAATTTCTCATGCTTTGTAGAAGATTATGGCTGATGGATAGGTTCTCTTTTAACAGAGAATGTGATAAACCCTCCTCTCATGGTCCCATTGCAGTGTTGGATACTAAGAACATAACTAATTCATCATCTCTCCACAGATTTCCAGTAATCTGTTACTAATGCTTGTATTCAAGTAAATATAACTAAAGCTGACAGATGTAAAAACTGTTGCATTCATATCCCAGTGATGCAGTGAGGTGTAAAAAAACGGCTAGGAACTGTAAAGTATAGCCTTTCGTGAAACCTAATGACAGTATCTAACTTCCTGATGAAAACACGTTATTGTGAATGTCAGTGCACAGCGGATTGCTTAGACAGACTGCAGTGATGGTTGCTGAAGAAATATCAAAAGCAATAAAATATAGAACAACAATCTTCCATTGGTTTTGTTACAATTCAAATATGTTATCACTTGTGCAGTGTCATTTCAGACAGAATCACAATGAGTATGACAGGTGATTCTTGAAAAGTAAGTAATGGTAAAAAGAGTTGCTTTTAATATCTTAAAGACTTAATATAGATGCTGGCATATATTTTGTCTTTAAAAGCCAATATTATGGCAATCTGAAATGGCAGAAACTTCGAATTAGCTAAACTATGCTTTTTGCTGTGGGTAGAATTTGAGGCTCCAGTTAGGTTTCATTAGTTTCAATTAAACTAGTTTTATTTAGTTCAGTTAAAAGATCCCATTTGACCAGAATTGATTTGAACAGTAATCATGGTGAGTGAAACCTTTTTATTAAACGGTGTGTCTGTTTATGTCTTTCTTGCTTCTTCTAATCAAGTAAACCAAAGGAGGCTGCTTTTTGTTAGTTACCAATGAAATAGTTTGCATCAGTTTTTTCTATTTCCAGTGACAGTGGTAGTTGGGTCCGTTGGCTGCCTGAACACTGGTGCAGAAAACAAGGAGAGAGTGCAATGAAATTTGTATATGGTGGCTCATCCAGTGAAATCCCCTTCCCTGCTTCTGCAAAACCAAAACCTAATTAAGGAAAGCTGAATAACAATGAAGTCCTAAAAGTTCAGGTCTTGAGTGGGTTTTAACATTGGTTTTGTGTGCTGCTGACAGTCTAGGATGACAGTTTTAAAATGTTGAACTTCTGTAACAGTCGCAGTGCTTTGTTCTGTCATTTGAATGTCTGTTCCTACCTTCAGTTCAGCAAGCCCTTCCTGGTGTTACCAAACACGACTCAGTACTGGGAAATACTATGAGAGTGTTAAATTTGAGATGGTTTGTTTTAATTTCAAGTTCTTCTTATTCATCAGAAGCATCTCTCTTATACAGTACTGTTGTTTTTTGTTACTTCTGTTATGATAAACATTAAGGAAATGCCGTGAATCCAGTCCATCTGAATGCTCCTGGAGAAGTCATCTTTTGTTCTCTCTTCTCTCACCTTTCCTCTTCCACCTTGCTTTATGTGGATAGCCCGTTTTTGTTCCAGCCAGTTTTGCATTGCAGCAGAGTCAAATTCCTGCTTTTAAGACTGAACTCTGTATGTTCATGGTCTCTTATACATTTGTGATCCTAGATTTTTCTTGTGTTCTCCAAAGCCTACTTGTCCTACAGCAGCTCAAAAAGACCTCTGAAGCTCTGTCAAATACAAATGTAGGAAAAGTGGTCAGAAATAAATGCTTTAAAAAATACAAGTTCTGAGTGTGGCAAAAATAATCTAACAGAAATAGGGGTGGTTTTTGTTTTTTTTTTTTCTTCCTTTATTCCAGATGAACAGGGTCTGCAGAATAAAGGATAGTAGGGGCACCAGATCACCTCTGCTCCCCCATTTAAAAGCATCAGTGACCTGTAATTCAAGTTGGAGGTTGGAGAGAGCTCCTTTGAGTTGTGTGTGACCACAAGATGATATGCAGATACTGTGCATTCGGATCTGGTTGTGATGATCCTGAATGCTTGTAACATCTGGCCTTTGCTTTTGTCAGGTTCTGTGTGCGAAGCCTAGTCCTGCACCACACTGAGCACAGCAACCAGCTGTCTAAAGAGCAGAGATTACTAGGAACATGAAAGTCCCATTAGCACGTCTCTGTTTCCTCTGGGAATATTATAATGCCTGTGTCCTATATTTTAGGTTTCATGCATGAGTATGGCCTTAAATATCCAAAAGACTTTGTCTATTTCCAAAATCATGATCTTTATTGACACTTTTTTTCTGCTGTCAGCCGGTAGCAGAAGGTTCAGCATAAATACCAAGCCATTTTTTTCTTTTATTTGTAAAAACCTTTCTCATGTTTTATATTTGTATTTAAAAAACACCCCCAAACCACAACAACAAACTGTCTTCTGGTGATAAGGTCAGAAATGATCCCTATCACACAAATGAAGAGCTTGAATACTGTTGAAGGGAGCCAGAATAAGAGCCTGCATAATGAGGGACCAGATGATGCCTTTAAAGGGGCGGTGAAGGAGACATGCACAGTTTTTCAGGATCTAGTAAAAGGTTTTTAAAGGTAGACATACTGGAAGAGTAGCCAGCCAGGTGAAGGGTAGCTGTAGAAAATGAAAGAGGGATAACTGGGAACAAGAGTTGTGAAGGAATGTGGAAGAAGTTCTTAGGCTAAGGATGTGTACTGGAAGCTACAGAAGATGTAGGGGATATGGTAAAATAGAGTGCAGGGATGAGGACATACTATTTCTAACAAATAGCTTGCACTTGCATTCACCACTGGACCTGTGACCACTGAAAAATCAGAACTTTAAGGAAAAATGTTCAGAAATGGCATTTTGTAAAGTTATACCATGTCTTGTCCGTGAACTGCCAAATACATGCAGAGCCCACAGTGGTTTCCTTTTCCACAATGGAAGGGGCAGGAATGGCTTTCATAAAAGCCGTTTGTCATCTTTTAAAGCGTGTTTTGTTTTTTCTCGTTGACAAACATGGTATTCACAACTTGTGCTTTTCATGAATGCAGTTCATTGTCAGAGTTAAACGTTTTGGTGTCTGTAAGAAGTAGGATTTGTAACAGGCAAACTAACTTGAATTACTTGAATGCAAGACACTATAGACTCTCTGTAATGCAAATAATGTGTTTCCTAGACAAAAACATGATGAGATTTTTTTTTTTTTTACTTTTAAAAGGTTTTCAAAATGAAATATTTCTAAGTTACATTTGCTGCATTAACATTACTTTATGCTTTCTTCTGTGTGAGCTTCCTGCTTAAATTGTGATTAGTGTTGGTTCAAAGACATAATTTGTACTGGAGCCTGCTCAGCGTGAGGGGTGGGAGGCTGAAATGAAGCTCCTTGGCTCTAAGTCAGCAAACCAGTTTGTTACCTTTTAAGCTGCTGTTTGTAACAAACTCTCACACAGATGTAGGTACTTACAGTCTGTAGCAGATTAATTATAAATTGATTACTGCAGCTTTCTGATAATTTATTAAATTAGTGTAATATGGTCATAGAGAACTTCCAAGGGATACTTTATAAGCCTGTGTTTTATTGTTTAATAATACCCAAGCAGTAGAACTACTGTTGTGGCTTTTATTCATTGCTACTGGGAGGTTCAAGTTTTGAGTCTGTATGACTTCAAATCAAAGATCAGGTATTTGTCATGCTTCACAATCTAAATTTTGGGGTGTCTGCAAGCAAATTCTATCTTTAAAGTGAATACTGGCAAAATAAGCTTTCTCATGATTTGTTAGATATTGGTCCTTGTAAACTTGATGGGTGCATGCTTTTACGTGTTTGAAGTGATTCAGAAAGGGCAGTGGGAAATAGGTAATTCCTGCTGTGTTATATTTGTAGAGGGTTTTTTTTCTCTTCCATGATCATGGATGGGGGAAGTAGGAGATACTCATACTTCCGAGAGTTTTAATGTTAGTTAAAAAATGATATGCTTCTTACTTGATTCAGGGTGGAGGTTTTAAAATCCTGTTAAATATTCTACATGAGAGAGAAAACTTTTACCTTGCAAGTAATCATCCTATAGTCTAGGGGGAGGTGGTTGTCCTGAAGGCTTTGTAAAATAGGGGACTCAAGGCTTTTTGGAGTGAATTTGTGTGTAGTGCACATTTTGCAGTGGAGGTGAGACGCAGTTTTCTGAAGAAAGCTTTGTTAAAATCGTTCATTTCTTTTGAAAGCTTTAAAGGAAGCAAGGGCTTCAGTTTCTCCAGTTACTACAGTAATTAGTGTTGTAGCTGTGGGAAAACCAGAACCAACCCAAAATTTGCTGCTGTATTTTTATGACTTTAAAGATACTCATTTTGTTGTGCTGAAATATTTTCTTAACTTGTGAAGAACAGCAAATCATAAGATGGGGCTTTATTCTAGCCATAACGTTGTTGCATTGTCTGGTGCTTTTGTTAATGAAATTGTCTAATATTCTATGCTGTGTTTTCTTCTGGAAATATGAAATAAATTTAGCCGTAATGAAGTGGTGTGGATGTCTTGGTGTTCTGCGAAAGGCTTTTCCTCTCGGCTGTTGTGTGCACCTTGCACTTGTATTTATAAACAAGATATTCTTGCACTTGATGTTTATGCTAATTGCTAGTTACTTTTAAATTGCTAATTCATACCTAGAGGTTTTGTAGCTTCAAATACACAAACCTAGGAATTTCAGAGGAAAAAAACCCAACCGAAGCTATTTCATTTGCTTCTGAAGTCCTGCTGCTCTTGAAGTTTACTTTTTATAGGTTACACTTACATATTGTGGTAAACGGATGAGATACTATTAAAATATGAATTGTAGTTTACTAATTTTGGGGAAAAAGGCTGGAGAGGGAAGGGGAGGAAGTTTCCAAACCCTTAAGAACCTTTCAGTTTACAAAATCTTCTGTTTGAATTGGATAAAAGTAAATGCAAATGATGGTAGCAATTGTTCAGGAATGTAAAAAGCACTAGAATTTTTGCAAAGGTTTTTATTTAAAATACTTCCGTTTCATTGACATTATTAACACAAACAGACTGCTCAACGTTAAATGCTTTTTTAAATGCACTGGCTTTACCCTGCATGCCGTTCATGAATCTAATGTTCTTTAGCTGTCACTATTAATTTTAGCTTCTAATAACTTTGTATCATGTCATCATTACACAGTACTACAGAGTGATTTTGTGTCATCTGCAAGAATACACCTATAGAGGAGTTGTTTTGTGCTTATTTTAGCACATGGAAGCCAGTTACAAGTAAGATACAAAGTAAAAGATCAAAACCAAATACTCTTAAGTATCAATAGCTCTGGTAACTTAGTAGAAATAAAATGGGTTACAGGAGCGCAATATAATGATAATACAAACAACCCCCAAACAAACAAAACCAAAATCCAACCCAAAACAACAAAACCAACCCCGAATTCCCCCTGTGCGGTTGCTTTAAGGTATTTTATGTATCAACATACATACCTTTTGGCATTAGAATATAAGGTGCTGGATTTCAGTTAGGTGAAAACTGACCATACACATTCTTAAATATACAACAGTTGCCCAATTCCTTTTTTTTGTGCTAAAAAAAGCCCCACAAAACAAACCCTTTGTGTCTTCTTAAATTCTCCAGTGCCTTCTGAAAATCTCATTTACAGTGGATTTTAAATGACACATTCAAGTCCCCAACTTTTATTGACACTAAGACTTTAACGGCTATTGACTGTTGAAAGTGTATTTGAATGAAGTATTAAATATTCTGTTTCAGAAGGACATTTATGGAGTGAAAAGAATACTCTGACTTGTTCCCTCCCTATAATTAATAATTTAGTCATGTGCCTTCTCTGTGCCTCTTCAGTAACCAAGACTCACTTTAATACCAGTGTTTGACATTAGAAGCTCTCCAGAGAGGAAGAAAATCATTCAGAAATGAGTTGGATAAAGGTTATTAAACTTAACACTTAAAATTCTAGTCCTGCACACTTTCCTTTACCCCTAATTAAATGCCAAGAAAAGGCATTTTCAGTACATACTGTGGAATTTTTAGTAGATACATATGCTGGCTATACCTTCATCAGAGGAAAAGGGCCTGCTGGGAACTCAAACATTATTCCCAGCAGTCACATCTTCTTGCTTATGTATTTGGAAAATGGGGAAGAAATCTTAGGGACTGAGTGTCCTAAAACTACATGTTGAAGTACAGGTGGGATATGAGTCTTGTTTTATTTGTGTGGGTTGGGGTTTAGCTTAAGTTGGTTTATCAACTTCAGTGGTACTATTTGTGTAAGTAAACGTAAACTGCATGAGTAAAGTTTGTAACATTGGGTGGACAATGTTTGTTATTTCCCAGGAAGCTCTGGGACTAACTGGAATCCCAATGCGGATGATACATGGAATGGCATATTAATTTTCTGAATTACTGACACCTTTGAAAATTGTGGGGACAAAAACCCCTTTGCACTCAAACATTCTGTCCTACCTTTGATTTTTCTATTAATAAAGCCTCTAGAAACCATGTAGAGTGGGGAAAAATAAATTTTAATCAACAGAGTGTAGCAAGTTTAGTTATTCTCTTGACAGGTAGGAGACACTGGAATCTGCAAAGCAGTGATGGCTCACACTGTTACCGCTGTGACTTGAGGTGCATGACCCTGATGAGGTCAGGTCCTTTCAATTACCAAGATGCTGGTGTTAGATCCCATGCTACTCTGTTCTTATTGCCAGACTCTACTGCTTATTTACAGGGTATTACATAGGTTGGCCTTTAGAATCTAAAGTCTTTCTAATCAGTTTTCTCAACCTTGTGAGTGTCAAATTCATAACTTTTGTAAAAAGGTTTCTGGATCTTGTGTTGGCTGTTCCAGTGAACTTTGCATAATACTCCATTAAATGATTTTATTCTTATGAGTGGTGAGCAGATGAGTCAATGTAGCTGAGTACAGGTGCTGGTTTTGATATTTAGTGATTACTGTAAAACTTCCAAATAGTTGTAGCATCTTTAGAGGTAGGCTTTAGGATCCCCAAAGTGCTGTAAAACTGTGCTGGAACCTGTCCAGGATACCTAATGCTGCTTTTCCCCTTGTGAGAAAACCAGGCTACCTTGTACCAAGTAAGGGCTGGTTGGCTTAGGGGAGATGGCTGTATGCTGTGGCTTTTAACTTCATTCCATAGTACTACAGTAGGGATGATAAAGGGGAGGAGAAATGGAAGTGGTCCTTATTGAATTAGAATCATAGAGTAGTTAGGGTTGGAAAGGACCTTAAGATCATCTAGTTCCATGGGCAGGGACACCTCACGCTAAACTATCTCACCTAGGGCTTTGTCCAACCTGGCCTTGAACACTGCCAGGGATGGAGCATTCACAACCTCCCTGGGCAACCCATTCCAGTGCCTCATCACCCTTACAGTAAAGAACTTCCTGCTTATATCCAATCTAAACTTCCCCTGTTTAAGTTTTAACCCGTTACCCCTTGTCCTGTCACTAAAGTCCCTAATGAAGAGTCCCTCCCCAGCACCCCCTCAGATAGTGGAAGGCTGCTATGAGTTCTCCACGCAGCCTTCTCTTCTCCAGGCTGAACCGCCCCAACTTTCTCAGCCTGTCTTCATACGGGAGGTGCTCCAGTCCCCTGATCATCCTCGTGGCCTCCCCTGGACTTGTTCCAACAGTTCCATGTCCTTTTTATGTTGAGGACACCAGAACTGCACACAATGCTCCAGGTGAGGTCTCACAAGAGCAGAGTAGAGGGGCAGGATCACCTCCTTCAATCTGCTGGTCATACTAATTCTGAGAAGTGATGGCTCTACAGTAAGTAGAACCATGTTTGTAGGTGAATGATTTGTTCTTGATCAATGACATAGTTTCTGAATGTATGTTGTACTTAAAAAAGAGAATTTTTCTGTAAAATAGCTCTTTTTTTTTTTTTTTAAATGACATGTTAAAAATTAATACAGCAAACCCACAGAATCACAAATTAAACAGTGCTGTGTACACATGTCCTGGGTTCAGCAGTAGCACGACAACACAGAGGCTCATTGCCATAGCAAGGGCTGTGGCTGCTACAGATTGTATATATTATTGTTCCTACTATGCTTTTTTTTTGGGGGGGGGTGATCTTTGTCATTGATTTTATTGATTTAACTGTTGCTCTGAAAGGAAAAGGAGTCAGGAAAAAAGGTGCTGCTTTGAAGGGGGGAAAGCATCTGCAAGAAAATGGAGTGCTATTTTGAAAAGAGGAATAAATCAGGTAAACAGAGCTGTTGCACTGAATCTACACTTAAAAGAACATTACTACATTGAAGATACAACGCTTCCAGTCTCATAAAACACGGAAGATGAGAGAAATCTGGCAAAAAAAAAAGATATTCCTGAATATGTCTATGCTGGAATTTGGATGGGATTGAAGGATTTAGTTAGCACTGCACAGAAAGGAAGAAGAAAGGTTCAGATCATATCCTGAGTTCTTCATCACTGGGTTTTTAGCAAATTCTTTTCATCCTCTGAGTCAGAGGAAGCAGGAAGGCAATTTATACTTCATAGACTTTTTGTGAAAGATTAGAAGCTTTGCATTTTGTTTAATGTAGCTAAATCCTGTTCTGTGCATGAACAAGTTGATCCAGAACAAGTGATGCATGCATTTGAGGAGTCGAGTAAGATATTACTGTCATAAGCAGATGTATGCAGCCCTCTTCTCATGGCTAAGTGCAGATATTCTAACTAATTTTTGAAAAGAGTATGTGAGGTGAACACACTGTGGATCAGGGGCAAGTATAAGATACAGCAAGTGTAGGAGGAAATGGTTTCTATACATGTATTTGCTCTGTGTAACTCCCAGTGATGAGTTAATTGATGAAAAAATTCCTGCATTTCTTGACATCAGTGACAGGCACAGATACTTAAAATGGGACCAAAAAGTGCCTTTTCAGTAGTCTGTCTTTCTGCAAAGATCCCTTGCGTGCGTGTTCTGCAGCCTTATCCTAAGCACATCAGTTTTTAGGATCCCTTATCTGTCCTGGTATTACTTCCCATATCTCATATCCTGTTGATGTGCTAATGCTGTCTTTGCCAGCTTCTGTCCCGCATTTGCTTAATGCTATTCCTTTAGCCGAACCAATTATCCAGGTCAGAAGTTATCAGAAGAAAAGGATGTTAGAATTAATGGGAGTAAATCTATTTATTTGCAAGGCTACAGATGCGTTTCCCTTAATGCACTAGGAATTGAACAGACGACTTTGATTTGTACTCAGCTCCAAGCAGCATTCTCCAGCCACTTCCTAACCTGAAACCCTTATCAATTAACTGCTCTTGGGATGCTGCTTCCTGCAATAAACAGCATTATATTTTGTATTTTGCCATAGTTCATCAGTATGTGTTTTTATTTCTTTGAAATAAAGTTGAACATGGCTCCATAAACAGTCAGTCTACTCAGATGTACTGACATTCCCAAGATACTGCCTCTGTCGGTGGTATAGAATCTTTAAGCTTCTGAGGTGCAAGTGTGAAGTACGGGTAGTGATCTACATTGCTCTATACAAACAGATATATAGTTACTCCTCTTTTGGTCTGGTGTGTCAGCTCAGCTCTTGGGTCTACTAGTTTCAGTGAAACTTAAATTTCATAGAGTTAACTTTCCCAGTAAGCACCTCTTGTGATTTCTGTTGTGATACCCTTCACACTTAGGAGTGACGACTCTTAAATGCATTTATAGCCACTGAAATATCTGCATTGAGGCTTGAAAACATCTCTATCTCTGATTTCTCAAAGATCTTAACATTTAGGTAGGCTGCGGGTCTGCTGATGCTATAGTGTGTCTGCAGCAATGATTGTATTTCATAGTTTCCGTTAAACATCCCATATGTCTTTTGCAGTATCTTGACTGAGCTACTCGCTTCCATATGTTTTAAGAGGCTCTTACAGCGCATTTATTCCCTGATTATGTTTATGATACTAAAAATAGTACTATGGCACCTCAAAGGAGAGTTTTAACCAAAATGAGAATTGCCCAAGTTGACAGAACTTGGAATAAGAAGCCGGTTTTCAAGAAACACGAAAAGTAATGTTGGAATCAAAGGTTGAGAATTATAAAAATCTGGAAATTCTGGGTAGATTTCCCCCCCCCCATAGGCATGGTCTATAGAATAGCATTTACTTGAGCTCATTTCTCTGTTCTAGAGATTCAGATAGTATTTGATAAATTGAAATACCAAAGATAAAATCACATTCATCTAATCTGATAAGTAAGAACAAGGGACAGATACTGTAAAATAATGCTGTATGTACATGTGTTTTTCTTTGCATGCACATACACCCAGTGCTATCTTTGTCTCCCTCATGATTTAGTTTCCAATTAAATATCTGTTAAAACAGGTAGGTAAACTGGGCAAAACCAAATAGCAGGGGTCATGTCTGGTTGCTTTCCCAATTTAACATCTATGAATACAAAAATTAAAAGATTGTTTTCTTAGCTAAGCATACAGATGTTTTGGTTTCAAAAGTTAGTTTCTTCATTTTAAGAACACTTTCTTTATAAGCATATTGTAATCCTGATTTATAAATCAGATCATCCTGTTTCCTTTAAAACACCGTACACCAGTGTAGTTAAGATATTCTGCCCCTTGTGTCACATCATTGCTCAGTGCAGTGGGAACATGCAACATTACTGATGCTCTTTGTTTCTTAAAATTCATGTCATTTGCTAAAAATCGGCTTTCACAGTGTGCAAGAAATGAGGGCATCTGTCCCAAAACTTCTGACTGCTATTTTTAGCTAGTCTGCATTTGAATATGTATTTCTTTTCATATTGTTCTACTTTTTGGTCAAATGGTGAGAAAACAGCTCCACTGCAGTGTATCGCTGCTGCTACCTCAGGAGTGTTTATACTCAGTTAAAAGGTACAAAATTGAGAAATAAATTTTCACTAAGAAGTTATTTCATTTAGCCAGTCTAAGATTTGACAGAGGCTTTGGTTCTGCACCCAGCATTTGTGTTAATGCACCAGTATCCCTGTGTTCCAAATATCTTTCTGATTTTTGCCTTCAGCATGAGTAGCATGTAGTCTTGTATTTTTGTGCTTCTCACTGGATATTTCTGGCTTATGAGAAGGTGTTTAATTGCAAACTGAAGCTGTCTGGCTGCAATCGAGTAGAATTTCTTTATTTCTTAAATCTTACCCTTTGATAAAGTAAACAGCTCAGCCACCCATACAACTGTGATTGTAAGACATCTATAAAGCAGTCTTTTAATAAGGTGAGTGACAGGTGAAATAATGAAGTGTGAACACTTTTCAAAACCATTTTTAATTTCATTAAATATGTGCAGCAAGGAGGAGGACAAGGGCTGGCATTTTATGTAGAATGAATAGGAGATAACTTGTCCATGAACCTACAAAATGCAGATGGTCAGATGATGTGCATGCTTAAAAATAAGGAAAAAAAAACTCATTGTGTTTTACTTCTGAGCTCATTTAAGGGATTTGGAAGAAGTCAGGAGAGAAGTCAAAAGGGAAAATGGTGAAATTAGCCTTGGGGGTAGGATGGGGGGATAATTTTTAAATCCCCCAAACATGCTTATTGATGATGTATGTGGCAGAGGTTAGTAGGGAGGATGGTGATAAAGTGCTATTGAGGCCTTAATGTAACAGTGGAAATGGCTTGATGGAAAATAGCGTGTGGGTTCCCCATCCCCTGCCTTCCTAGGCTCTGCTTGAGGTAGTTTGTTCACATCACTGCGCTGGCTTTTAGGCAGCCCTTTCTCCAGCAGAGTTTTGTCACCCAAAGGATGTTGCCAATCTTTCACAGGGTTATATAGTGAAAGTCAGTCTGTGTCCAAGGGTGTTTGTGGAGTTGCTGTGGAGTAGATAATATGCAGTGGTAATATGACAAGAATTTCTCTTATGTTTCAGAAGTGCTTTTCATTACTGTTGAGGTGAGTAATGCTGCTGGTTAATTGGTGGAGTATTACACAAGTAGACTGAGTAGCCTGGCAATAGTTGAATTTCTCCGGGATAAGAGTTAGTACTTCTCTGAAAATCTTACATGTAGAAGGGTTTCTGCAGGGTTCCCTTCCACTGCAGCTGAATAGGCAGTGAATATTCTGGCTTGGTGGTGGAACCAAAATGAATAAAGATGAAAAGTTGGTATATGTCAAATGAATATTTTATTTTTTCCTTCTCCTTCCTCCAAACTCCTCTTCCCTCTGTGTTCCTGAACAGCAACATGAAGGAAAGTACCGAGTACTAAATTCTCACTAAGCTTATTCTGATTTCTGGGAGCTAATCTTTTGTGACATTTTTATATATAATATGATATGGCTAGTTTAGTAATTCCAAAATATTTAGATGCTTTACATTTACCTTTTAATATTGTCTTGTAAATTATTTGTGTAATGCAGTCTGAATTCCTCCCCATTACTAGTATGGCTTATCTATTGTTCACACACTCACACGCACGTTTGTGGTTTTATACTTGTGTTTCCATGTGACTCTGTAACATCTTTTTTGAAGGTAGCTTGGGAACATGCATTTATCAATATGGAGATGACAGCTTTTATTAATTCAAGAGTCCAGATTACTGCTGCTTTGTCAGAATCTGTTGATCTGTAGTGAAATTAATAGAGTAGGTTTAATTATGTGAGTTGGAAGAAGTATTAGTTGAGAGGAAGGAGCATTCTGATGTGTGATTGATGCTCATGCTAATGCTGGTGTTGGCAGTATGGCCTTTGCATGCGTGGTTCTTGTCTTGACAAGCCTGGTGGCTGCACTGTGGTGTGTATATTGAGGGTTAGCGCTAGCAGTCTGTAGGGTACTTCATATCTGCAGCTGGCCAGAGGATTGCAGCCATTCATTTTCTAATGCTGGTTTTATCAGCTTCTGTAGCTTATTTATAGGCTTCTTGGGTGTAGGTTTGATTGTTTCAAATCTGTTTTAGCTTCTCCTAGCCTCTGTTTGAGAGGGAGGGGAGGAAAGTTCTTTCTAACAGACAGTCAAAGCATAAACAGTGTTATGGCCCACTGGGAACAATTGGTTCTTGAGCCTCAGTAATGGCTCTCAGTTCCCTTCTGATACAGTCTTGATTCTTAGTCTGGAATTTAGTTGTTGGGGTCTGACTTTTATCTTAAATATCTATTGAGATGAGATGTGTAGGAAAGTGTGCACAGCTTGAACATCAGTCGAAAGCCTGCGTGTATAGAGCTCCTTCCCTTTCATGGTCACCTACAGAGCCAACATGGGGAAATGTTTTGGAGACAATTAGACAATTCATTTTTTTTTTAATACTCTTTTAAGCCATGCTTTGAATCTTACTTTGTAAGAACCAGTGTAACACAGTTGTGATAACTGCTGTATTGATACCGGGATACTTAGTCCATTTTTTTTGTCTTATCCCAGACATTTTCTGACTGTAGTTAATTACATTTCATTGTATGTTATACATCTTCCACAGCAAGTCAGGCACTAATAGTTTCCATGTTTGCTTTCATAATGTGGGTTCTGGCATGCAGAAGTGAATCCCTTTTACATTTGACCAGTAACTCAGGATGAGCAGTGAGTGATCTTCATAAATAAAATCCTGTCCTTTAAAAGAAGTTCAGTCAACTACAGTGTGTATTGTGCACTGAGTACTTGTCTCCCCTCTCAGTGTGGCAGTAGTAATGGTAAAGTAATCGATATCCTAGACAAGGTACAGATTTGTATAATTTGTGTACCGTGCTTTGAGCCCTTTTGCAAAGGAAACTTGTTTTACTAATGAAGGTCTGTTCTTGTCACGTAGAGAGCATTTTAGTCATCAAACAATTTTCACTCCCTTAGTATTTTTTTTTGGAAGCTATTATTGTTGGAAAGGTGCAGAAGTGTCCTTTATGGAGCTATGCCTTTCCATGAATTTGCCAGCAGGGTATGAATAGCAGTGCAGCTGAGGGGCTTCTTATCTCCTCTAAGGCTACTGTTGCTATTTCAGTTACAATAGTCTTAAACATCATTCTGGTTTGCAGTACGTGTTTTCTATCATACAGTGCAATAAACTCCAATTTTTGCTGTAAAGCTGTAGTGTTCCATTAAAACTGGGTATTGCGACTGTTTACTTAATCGAGTTTTGGTAAAGCAGAAAACTAACTCGGTTTCTAAAGCAAGTAAATCTTTACCCAGCTGTCTCCTTTTCCCAGTGAGAATTTAAGAGACAGCAGCTTCAGGAATCCTCTTCCCCTAGTGGTACAGATCAGTGGAGCTGAAGCACCTCCATGTTTATGCTGGAATGTGGATGTAGGTGGAGTCCTGTGCGTGCTAGGCAACGGGGATGGGGGCTTGTTATGGAACAGTTAATTGTAAGACCTTTATTTCATTGTAATCCTAGTGAAAACAAGGTGCACTGGTGTATAGCATGCAGGGAGATACCTCTCCTACTGGACTTCAAGCATTCAGTAGTATTTAGAAGAGAAACTTCTAAATTTCTTATAAGAAGAAATGTTAGCATTTTCTCTTGCCTTTTTTCTTTACTCAACTGCTATAACAAGTCTGGTTCTTTCATACATTTGTCTGACTCCTAGGAGGAGATTGTAAATGTTCGTTCCAGTCAGGTGGCACACAGGAATCAGAATTACAGGTTGCTTTGGGCTAATTTTTAACATGTCTCATGCAATTGTACTGAGTTTAGAAATCACGGTTCAGTAGTGGGGAGATGTTCATTTTCTATCTAGCAGAGGGGTAGAAAATGTTCTTTGCTTCATTTGGTAGTAATTATTCATAGTGGGAAAGATATATATATGGCAGACTTTGCTTTTGTGGGAATATTAAGTAAAATTAGAAACAGTCAATGACATATTTATAACTGTAGGGAATAACTGCTTATGATTGTGGCCAGGGCAAAAAAAACCCTAACCCTCCAAACCCACAAACCTTAATTGTGGCTGTTGGTATAGCTGATAGTGACTGCAGTAAAGAAGACAGATAGTCAAGTAAGTGAGAAAAGATGAGCTAAAAAAGTCTTCTCATTTTTGTTGAGCATTATTTATGGAATATTTTCTAGGAAAGTTGTGTTGCTATTTCAATTTCTTGGTTTATTTCAGTTATGTGTTATTACTTTATATTTTCCATATTCTTTATTGTGCAATATTCTGTGAAAGCAATTTATAAAATCCCATCTTTAATCCTGAGTACAGTCATAGTAATTTAAAGAGAAAAATGCAGGGAATGTTCTAGAAATATGTACAATTTGTAAAACAAAATAAGCTGTGGCTTATCTTTTATGTCTGTCTCTTCAGTAAGAGGGGATCTGCATAAGGCTGGTTTGCCCTCAGAGGTTGTATTTGCAGGAGGGATATTCAGGGAAGCTTTGTAACACTCTGCCGGGCTGGGTTCTGAGCAAGAGATTTCAGTGCCAAGAGGTGATGGGCAAGTAGGACTGAAGCATGTGGGAAGAGCAGCGATTCCTCATGTGATGGGTCAGATATTGAGGTGAAGATGATGCTGAAGACTTCTGGGGTCAAGGTCTCTTAACAGCAGACCTGAAAATCATAGTGCACATGCTTGCTTTGAGTGCATTGTGGCTTGGTGGCTCGATAAGAGGAGCATAATTAGAAAAAGAATCAGATTATAGCTGGTTTTAAAAACATAATGTTAAAGCTTTATATGTATATTATATTACTGTTATATTTTTTATGTTGTATGGCTTGCCACAAAGTACTGAATGTGGTTTTTCATGTTTTACACATTAATTGTATGAAAAAACATCTCTTGAGTCACGCTCCTAAAAGCTGGTAGGTGGAAATATATCATTTTAAATGTTCTTGTTATTTACTTCCTTGTTTCTGACCACATGGCCTGGTTGGTGTCAACTTTCAGGCTTTCCCCTGGAAGAAAGGAGATTAAAAAGTAGCGTTTTTTTTAAAGAATAGAAATATTAAATTCTGGCTATTTAGTGTTCTAAGAAAAATACCAGATACTGCATCCTGCTGCACAGGATGTACAGGGTACAGGAGAGATCCCACAATGTCGTGAAGTGCTTTTGAAGTCCTTGTAAAGATAGTGCTAAAAATAGGCTGAACTGTTTTTTTTTTTTCCTTCATGTTTGTCTTTATCAGTCAAATCAGTCACACTCCAAAGTATCTATTGGTGTGCTGCCTCATGAGTGTTTAATGATGACTTTAATTCAGTATAAGCTGACAGTAGGTCAGAGATGCCTCTATCTTGGATGGAGTTATGAAATATCCTGAGTTTATTACCCTATTAAAATTCATTTTAAATGTCAAAGTTTCTAATTTGGACAAGGCAATTTAATTTAGGAGCATCTTCAAAGTAACACACAATTTTCTTCTTGAGTACCGAGTGAAATATCAGATAAAAGTAGAAGACCTTCACAGCATATTATATTCAATTATTTGTATTTTAACTGTAGTTTGCAGAAGTGGTTGTAAGAAATAATAATTTCTAGTCTTTTCTGACTTGCCTTTTGTGTTTAAAACCAATTTGGAGAAAAGCTTTACCTAGCAAAAAATACTGATTATTTAGAGAAAAAATCAAAATAAAGCCAACATGGTCAGCAAAACCCAGCTGCTGTTGTTTTCCTCAGAGAATTCTGTGTTCTGCTGTCCTCTGAATGCCCCATTGCTTGCTTCAACCCAGTTTGTATTCTGTTCCGTAATGTTATTCTAATTTTCTGTCTTGCAAAGTTCTGGCCTGTCTGCACTAGACCTTGGTCTCTGTGCTGCTCTTGTGTATTAGTGTTTTGAAGTGTATGAAGTGTTTTGCCATTCAGGTATCTCCAGATTCAACAACTAACTGAATGAATGATTTACAGCAGGTAGAGTATTACAGAGCAAGCAGATGGCAAGGCTAGATGGTAGTGCAAGTCTAACATTGTCCACATGAGCAGGAAGATTGTCAGATAATGATGAAAGGAGATGCTTTTCTGAGCCCTTTTGTTGTGATTGTTTTTGAAGCTGGACCCACAGCTGCTCTGTCACCTGCCTGTGAGAGCTGGAGCTTTGATAAACAGGTTTTTCTTGTTGATAAAGAAATGTCATTAATAATGTCTGATGACATAAAGTAACATAGATGCTGTTTCATTGCTCTGATTAATTCTTGTGTGGGAGTATGTGATGAACAATGGAGGACAAAAGACAGGATAAATTAGTTTAGTGGTAAGGACTGGGGAAGAGTAATCAGCAAGTAGCTGGTTTGAGAACCTGAAATGTTAACCTCCCTCACAAAAAAACAGTTGTGGTGCTTATGTCCACTGTCACTAAATTGCTGTTGAGTTTGGAGGATAGCTAATGTAAAGCTCAGGACAGTGTCTGTGAGACAATTGCATTATAGTGTTTTCCTCAACTAATTAGGTATTATTTGGTATCACAGAATTTTCATTTCAATGGGAAATTACAGCAGCACAGGAGAAAAATAATTGTAAGAGCTTTTTAAGTCGCAGTGAATTTTGTTTGAAACAAACCTCTTAGTGGTTGATACTTGCATTGTAACAGAGTATATGTAACATTGACCAGAGGCCCCTCATCATTGTAACCTGCTGTCAGCGCATATTTCCATCTTTGCATACTCGCAATCCATGCTAAGAGCTGCCTTTTTCAAAGGTGCTGGCCTGCATCTCGAATTGATCACTGTGGTGTTTATGGGTCTTCAGTAGCTGCACATAAGCTCACATCTAGTTGACTAGATGTTACAAGTCTATTGTATGCCATACCCTTGTTAAAATAGACTTAAATTGCTTATATAGAAAAAGAAATGACGTTAATGGTAATAACTTAAAGCTAATAATCAGATTTTCATGACTTGGACTTCAAAAGCTTTTGATTACATCGTATGTTTATTTAGCATTGACTTATTCAGCCGCTTAAATGGTAGCTAAACCTGTGCTCTGAACAGCTAACTGCCCCAGAAATACTGGTTTTACTTGTTTCTTGTGAATCCACAAGAAAGCATCTGTTTTTTGTTCTACAATGTGAGCAAGAATGCAGACTATCTCAAATTCAGGTATTGATGTAAGAGGAGTTAATATTGGGAGGATGAATGACTTTCATGTGCTCCAAATGTAGGTTTCAAGACAGTTAATTTCAGAATGGCATATCTCAGCAGATGTGTGGAATTTATAATAGATTTCATCTTCACTCTGAGCCATGATGTATAGTTACATAAAAATTCTAGAACTGTCAAGAAGGGGAAAATTCTCAATGCAGATCAATAACAATTTATCTGTATTGCCAGATCAGTTATATTCTGGGGATTGTAATTTTTCAATGAATAGATAATAGTTTTACATAAGCATTGTAATTTCATTTTATATTGATTCATCTTAATAGTTCCTCCTAGTTATTAACTTTACTCTTACTTGTTTGACAGTACCACCTAGGGAATGTGGCCATTGTCCTAAGCCGCAGTTTCTGCTCACACACATAAAATTCCTTGCTAATAATACCAATGTCAGGGCAAAATACACATGGCATGCTTAATGTGAGCACTTGCCTTAGCTTCTGAGCAGAATTGTGCAATTCATGCTGGAAACTGCTCCTGCGACTACATTGTCACTAGTGCTTGCAACAATAAACTTGAAGCCATTTGGATTATATATCCAAATGTAAGTTGCAAAGCCATCTCTCAATTTCATTTCCAAATCTTCTAAGGTGTGTTTTGTGTTTGTACATCTTGCGTTCCGAACAGCTCAGGTACTTTGGTGGTTAGAACCTGACTTTAGTAGAAGGCTGATGTATTCAGGAGGTCTTGTACTGAGCTCCAGAAAATGACTGAGCAGAAAGATCAATGGTTATGCAGAAGCCTAACTCCCTGTGCTTGGAGCAGCTAATACTTCCGTCTTCTCATGCTTGTCTGTGGTGTTTCTTTGCTACTGAATTTGTTTGGGAATCTAATCACTGCTATTTATTTTAGGCTTGTGAGGTGTTGGTAGTTTCCTGAAAGTGATCTATCTTTTTTTCAGTCCATCTGTCTTTTTGAGTTGGGTAACTCTGTGTAGCTCTGTTCCTTAGTAGGTGTATTTGTGAGATTGAGTATTGTGAGAGGCTCTTTCTGTCTGTCCCCAGCTCTATTTTATTTCCTCTCTTTTCTTTCTTCCCTTAAGCACATGTAAATTTTTTTTCTTGACTGTGTTTTAAATTCATTCCCCAGATTTCCAGTTGTCGGATTCAAACAGGTCATGATAAAAGCAAAATACAAAGAATGAACTTAAATTAGTAAAGAAAGCTGGTTCACAATTCACACTGTGTATCACACAGATAAAAGGTGGACTGTAGAGAACATTCTGGTTCTCCTGACCACTGTTGTGATCCCCTGAATTTTATTCATGCAAATAATTTTATCTTGATATTGAGGGGCGTGTTTCACATGCAAGCTCAAATGAGAATTCCTTTGCTTTGTTCAGTTTGTGAATTTTTAATATTGTTTAATATAGGTACTGCTGAGTGAGCACATACACTCTTAGGGGTGACGCAAATTAATTCCACTCCCATCATGAAATCTCTCCGTGGATTTATCACAAATTGCTGCAGCTGTGAGTGATTCCATGCACTCATGAGAAGCAGGAGATTAAATTCTGTCACTACTGTACTAGTTTAATTAATTTAACCTCCAAACTAATCATTTCCCAGTGCCAGTTCCTCTCTCTTTGGTCAGTATACGAATTAGTTAATGTCAAATTAATTAGTTAATGCAGTCAATGTTTAAAAGCTTTCTAAAAGGGGTAAGAATGGCTACTGCAAATTCCAAATGTTAGGGAAGTAGGGGTTTATCTTTTTAATGGGAAAAACAGAACTTGCACTTTCCCATTAGTCGCTTGACTACTGCTATTGATTTGAATATGGAACATGCTTAGCTACAAGAGCAAAGGTAGAAGTTTAAAATCCACAGTGCCCATCGTTGCCAATAGATCCTGAAGTGACATTTTTCTAATAACTGGGAGAATAACAAAGGAAAATGGGGATAACTCTGACTGAGTCAAAAGGAATTAAACTACATGTTAAGGAAGGAGCATTCCATTTTATTATTTTTTTTGAACAGAAATCATGGTATCTCAAAAATAACCATGAATTTTTGAGCTTTTTGAAAGAGTTTGAAGTCCTTAGCATTATCTTGTTACTGAGTTTAGTCTGTGTGCTCTTATTGGGCAATATCTTTTGTGGTGAATAATGGGGAAATGAATACAATAAGCTGAGAATCGTTGCACTTTTTTAGTGAGGAATGTTCATGCATTTGGCTTTCTTGGGAAGTACAGCCTTACAAGAGGTGTAAGCAGGGAGCAGGGCAGAGATCCTTAAAAAGCAGTTACATGAGTTGGCAATGTCTCCTCATCATCCTTGAGTCCTGACCTGTCAGTTTTGCCAAAACAGGGAAATTGGAGCTGATGACAATATGCGGCACTGCAAAAGGCAGAGTAAGTTATGGGGTAGTAGTACCTATTTTCAGAAGCAAGATATTTGCAACTTGGTACTAGTAGATGACAGGATTAGTACAAAGTTGTGTCTATGCCGAAGTTTGGGGAAATCACCAAGCATAGGTGAGAGAGAATGCAAGCATCTCTGGTTTTGGCAAACTGAGTATATTTTCTTTAAACAAATGGCTTCTTGTCCCCTCTCAAATAGGTGTATCCATGGTCTTTTATGTATCAATAAGGTTGATTCTGCCTACTGTAATAGTTGGAACCTAGGGGTTTGTAACACATCCACTTCAGATGGATCGATCCCTTCAGAGAAGCCAAGACTGGGTCTTGGTGCAGATGGAAGGTAGAAGGAACAAAAAAGAATGACTCAAAGCTACTTTCTGTAGGGAAAGAAACACAAATGCTGGTTCGCTTTTGTACTCTCTAACTCATACCCCATATGACTTTCTGAATATTTTCAGAACTGTGAAATAACATAAACTTTGTGCTCTTCACTTCACTTGAAAACAGTGCTTGAGTGCGATTTCTTGTCACTTCTGGAAAGATGCCAGGCTTTCCAAGTATTGGCTTGCTATGCTTGAGCCTTCTGCTTACTTATACTGGAGTTTCACCTGCCTTTTCTATGTGAAGTTGTGAATAATTACCATCATGGGTAAAAGTAAGTCTGTTTATAAGTGATTATAAGAAATTGGAATAGGACTCTGTTCTACAGGAATATAAATGATATAGCAAAGGGATATTTCACCCCACCCCACCTTGAAGAACCTAGTTTGGTTCTTCAGCATCATGGAATGTTTTGAGGAAGTTTTGATGAAGGACAGTATTAAGTCTGTATTCAGGTACTATGTGCTCATGTGCCGGCTAAATAACATGAGTGTCTCTGTCTAGAAAAATGACTATGGGAATGGGTTAGTGAAATATTGCCTAGCGTATTTTCCACTAACTGAATTAAAACTTGGAAAGAAAATGCATGTTGCTATACCAGAATTAATCTTAAATCTAATTAATGAGTTGAATTAGTTTATTTGATAATCAAAGAAGGTACACCTTGTCCTCTGTATTTTGAAGATGTTTTAGGTACCATATTAAGAACTTCAACACTTAAATTTTAGTAAGTTTTACAATGGGATCTGCTGTCTTTAAGTGTGTCTTTAATAGTGCAGATACTAACTGAACAGGGAGGATGCAATGCATACGTTGCAATTTTAATGAACCATTTCCAATGACATTTTGTTACTGGTTTCAGAAGTGGCATTGTGTGCTGTCCTGATTTCTTTCTGAATTGGCTACAAATGGGAAAAGCAGCTGAAGGTATCTTGAAGATGCTCGGAGACAGGAGACAGTAAAACCTATTTAGATGATTAATACAATAGCAGATGGCATTATTTAGAATGAGTGGCTGAATCCTTGCCAGGGAAATGGGTGTCAGAACAGATAATGGTTAACATGATTGGAAAAGAGGTAATTTCTTCAAAGTAGAGTGGCTCATGTAAAACAATTACATACACAAAAAAGTGAGCAACAATTTTAGAAAACTATCTCCTGTCCTGGTGCATTTAATTGAACAAGTTTAATGTTTGTCATTATTTAGAGATGCAGAAAGTTCAGAAATTGTAGAGCTTGATAATTTAATGTGGTGTTGATGTTCTACAGGGCAGACAGTGAAGTTCATTTTAATGGGACCTTTAACCCTTTTTCATATTTTAAAAAAACCACAAAATTGGCCAAAAAGGTTGTGCACTGCAGCTGCAGCAAAGGCAATAAAGAAGTGAAAAGTAAGGCACAAAACTTCTCTCAAACCAGTTTTTTCCAGTGGTTCAGGGTTCGAGTGGAGTTCTTAACTCAGTTGTTTAAGTAATGTCCGTTTGGGTATCGAAGATTTATGTATAGTTTTTTGTGCCTGTGCTAAAAGTTAATTTAGTTTCTTGCTTACTTGGTGTGTGAAGTGACATGGATGTGTTTAGTCATGAGTGTTAAAATGATTTATCTGAGGAAGCCAGGTAGGCAGGAAGGGTGAATCTTTTGTGCTTAGTGTTTTTAATTGCCTCTCTTTTTTTTTAAAGTCTTAAACCAGGTTGTTGAATTAATTCACTGCTTTGCATGATTATTCTCATCTCTGGACCTCTGTATTAACCCAGGCAGAGACAGAAAAGAAAGGACATTTTCTTAGTTATTGTAGTATTGCCATTTTGCTTGTATTGAAACTCTTGGTTGTTCTCTATGCTGGCAGCTGCTGCCTGGGCACTGCAGCAGCATTATTAAATTGCAGTTATTTCTCTGTGTCCTGGCATGATGAGATGCTGCGTCAGAGGTGTTGATCGCTGAAAGCATCTTCTCTTCAGATGCTGGCACCAATGCAACTCTGTGATAATTGGCAAAGTAGTGGAGTTTACTGTAAATACAAGTAGTTGCATTGCTACGAATACCTGCTTGCTTAAAGAGTTACTTTCAGAAGTTCAAAGCTGTGCTGAAGACCTGAGTTGTCTGATATAAATAATATTTTATTTTCCCAATTTCTGCATTTACAGAGCAATCACTGCAGTTCTAAAAGTTGCTTCAATCTTTTTTTACATTATTAACTAATGAAACAGCAAATATTTAAATATTTACTACTTTGATATTACTGTACTGTATAATAAGTTGGCTTTAGAGGATTGGAAAATCTTTTCTTTCTGAGCTCTGACACTGAGGAGCTGTGTAACTTCACACACAGTTCATGCTCTGTATGCTAAATGTCATCTCATACCAAACTTGGGCACTGTAGACCTGTGCAGCTAACTGGTGCTGAATTGGTGTATCTGTAAGCATAGCCAGCGATAAACCAGGTTCCGTGGCATATCGAAGGTTACAAATAATGAACTTCATGTTATACTTGGTTCTTAGTCCAGTTAGCGCTCAAGGCAGCGCTGACTTTGACTTTAATTCAGCTTCATTAGAGCCTTGTCCATTGGATGTTAAAAATCTCCAGGACTGGGACATTCCACAGCTTGGGCAGCCTGTTGCTTGGAAAGGGCTTCTGTATGCCCTCTGGTCCAAATCGCTGTTTACAGGATGATTACTGCCAGCAATATATCAAGTCAGCCATTGTTTAGTTTAGTTAAATTTCACAGGATCTTGACCTACTGCGGTACTTAATACCCAGCTGAATCTCCCGAGATTGTAATGTGGCCATTACTTCTGTTGTTGAATTTACTCTCAAAAACTTCCAGTGATGGAATTCCCAAGCTGCTGGGTAGTGCTCCAGCCTCTAAAAAATATGGTCTAGTTTTCAAATATCCTAGTTTTTACTGAAGACTTTCTAGCTCAGGAGCGAACAAGCTGGTGTAGAAGCTGAGCACATTGTACTCTGTCTCACAGCTGGGCAAGTCTTCTCTCAGAGCTTCATTTGTGTGTTTTGCATCTTTGAGGAGACTGAAGTGGCAATTTATGCTCTGCTGGGTGTATGTGAGGCTAATTCTACTGTAGTTTGTGTTTAATACTTTATTGCATTCTGTTTGTCTGAGGTCAGTTGGTATAATTCAGAGGTTTAAACACCTGGTTTGATGCTTGTTAGTGCTGCTTCACCTTCAGTTCTATCAGCTAACTGTGATGTTCGTCCATTTATTTCAGTTTGTTTATCCTAAATATTACTATTTGATTATTTCTGAATGGAAAATTCTACCAGACAGAAGTCTCTTTATGGAATAATTTTCTTGAATGATTATAAGTGCCAGTGCATGGTGGAGAGGGCTGTATGCTTGCACAGTGCTTACATGCATCTATTCTTTGAAACTTTTTGGTTTTAGTTTGGTGTTTTCTAGTGTTTCCCTCTCTTCCCCCCATGCATTCCTACCTACTCGTTAAGAAATAATGGAGTTTCTGCAGTGATGACTCAGGTATACTTTGAATTTAGTCAGTGTTTCCTGTATTTGATGCTTAATCTTTTCAAATGCTATTATCCATGTGATGTATTATAAGCTTCTGGGGAGAACAGAACATTATAGTTTCTACATGAATAACTTGTAAGAAAATGACTAAGTAGACTTGTTTATAGACTTAAAGCGTTAGGTTTCAACTGTAAAAGGAGTATAAGAACAGTGGGCCCTGGTTAACATTCTGTGACAGTTGGCAGCTCTGAAGTTTGTATTTGCAGATGTCTGCAGAACACAGATAATCAGTATTTGGAAGAGGTGTGCAAATTAAAGATCTACTTGACCAGTCATAATTGCAGCATTTTAAGGACAGAGTAGCACTGAGAAGTAGTAAAATGGCCTTTAATCTCTTGCATTGTTGGTTAACCCCACTGCTTGTGCTCATGAGAAAATATTTTGGTGGCTTTAGTGTGCTATCTATGCAACTGCACGGTGGGGTTTTCTTAACTTACAGACTTCACTCTGAGACAATATACATGTATTACTTAGGAATCTCTTCAAAGAGGTAAAGCAGCTGGAAGTGTACCTTATTTCTTAGTTAAAAGTTAAACCGTCACTGGGGTTGGCCGTTACTCTGAGTTTCTTTCTGTAGTATTGAAAGATAGTGGGGTTTTATGCTTTTTTGACATTTTGGCTGCCTGAATCTTACTGAGGTACTGCAGTGTCTTGCTTGTCTTTAAATTCTGAGGTTTTTGTAAGTGCTGTGTTTAGCATTTAACCATGCCTGTCTTTTTTTATAAGTTGCTGTTTAATACCACCTAAAATGCCCATTTCTTTATAGTGAATGGTAAAGTTTGCAAGTGGCTGTTGAGCGATGGCCATGGCACTGTTCTTTAAGGGGTAGTAAAGCATGTACAGTTAGGAAAAGGCTTTTGTTTTGTGAATACAGTCCAACACTGCTGACTGTGATGCGGAGAAGGTATTGCAAGTGCACCCCGTGGGGCAGAAGAGATGGAAATGCATGGCATTGCTGTGGTTTATTCATAGGGGCGGGTGCCTCTGGCTGTTGATGTGGCTTCAGAAATGTTACGGTGAGGATGCTATATATATTCCACTTCTTCTGCAGGTTTTTTTCTCTTGCTTGAGCTCAGATCTAGACTTGTGAGGCTGTTCTCAAGCTCTCTGGACTATGTCCATAATTCAGCAGGAGTACTGGGACCCATAATTTCCACTACAGTCAGTGCAAGTGAAACTCAGTGGAAAAGAAACAAGATCTATCCAGGAGGCTGCCAGAGTATTAACACAACTGTTAACACAGTTCAGCATCTTTAGTCTGATGGGTATTCTGTTTACTGCTACTGTTTTCTCTCTAATTATGAAAACAATTCTTATGTTGGCAGTTCTGTAAAGACTTTAACTTTGTCTTGAATGATATTTTGAGCAGCTACTTGCTTTGATAAGAATTGTGGTACTATAGATTGCACCATAACATACTAAAGGAAGAAGATAAAGCGCTTGAGGTCCCAATAGCTGCATTTTAATCGTGTTGATAGTAAATGGGGGATATTCTGAAAATAATTTTGCATTGGAAACTTGGTGAGAATAGGAATCGCTGGTGGGTTTTTCCTTCTCTTACATGAAGGAGGACTTTGCTTTCCTGTTTAGTTTGTTTCTGCATAGGCTAAGTACACTGAAAACTTGGGTTATGACAGGTAGAGTCTTGTTCTTAGGTTTGTAGTTCAGGCCATCAGGTAACGCAAGGAGTCTTTAAAACCTCATTTAGTTTTAGTGGCTTTCACGGTAACGTTAACAGAACTTTTGTCAGCACCTTTGCAAGGTTGTTTAAAGTGCCGACACAAAGGAAGCCTGAGCTAGATCAAATATAGATTATTTTTTCTTCTCAAGATTGCTGTTCTCTAGTTTTTATCATACTTTAATCACTGCAGTCAAATAGTTTCAAGCATATTATTTTCACTGAGTGACTTATTTTTCTCTCAGATATTGTTGCACCAGTGCTATTCAGGAAAAGATGGACTGATAGTAACTTATCTGTATCTCTCTTGTGACCATGCCAGAGCACTGAAGTTCTTCCTATTCTTGTGCTGTGTGACAAAAGCTTTAACCTCCTTTGCTGTTCTGATGCAGGTGCAGCTACCTCAGCCACTGTTTTCATTGTATCAGTACTCTTCGTTCATGTGCTGATTTTTCCTTTTCTCCTTGTGTCAAACTTAATTATGTTAATTTGTAATTTATTGTATTTACAGCTTTATTAGTTCTTGCTCCTCTGCATCCTAAACATCTTGAGCTTCTGGTGTTGCTCATACTCTCTCCTTGCATCTTTTGAATGATTGTGTCTCTAGATAGATCTAGAAAGATCTTTTGTATTACTGCCTTATTTTGTCAAAGTTCTCTTGACTGTCCAGATTTCTTTGTTCAACTTTCACTACCGCAACCATGTTAGTCTGATTGTGCCTGCCACAGTTATGATAAAGTAGCTTTCCAGTCTGCGGTTGTCAAGCACAACTTGAGTTATTTTGTGGAGTCATAGGATAGTGGAAATCTCTAGATAAGCTCAAAGTCCACCCAAAGCTAAACCAGGTTGTTCAGGAGATTTTCCTGTTTAACTCTGAAAGTCTCAAAGGGTTGCAAATTCTGCAGCCCCTCCTGGCTACCTGCCATAGTACTTAATTGTACCCTTTCTGAAGAACTTTTCCTGACATGATCAGAATTGTTCATGCTACGGTTTGTGCGTATTGCCTTTTATCCTTGCTGCTTCAGAGGGAATTTGGGGATGGATTTGCATGTCAGACCTTTGGTAGCAGGAGAGGGGAGCTACAGGGGTTTCTTCTGTGAGCAGCTGCCAGAAGGTTCCCCTCTGTCTGACAGAGCTAGTGCCAAAGCAGCTCCAGGACAGACACCCTGGTGCTGGCAAAGGCTGTCCCCATCAGTGATGGTGGTAGCACATTCAAGAACACAGGGGAAAGCCGCTCTGCAACAGTAGTTGCAGCCAGAGAGAAGAGTGAGAGTGTGTGTGAGAGAGAACTCCACAGGCTCCCGAGGTCAGTGAAGAAGGGGAGAAGCAGCTCCAGGTGCCAGAGCAGATTCCCGTGCAGCCTGTGGTGCAGCCCGTGGTGAGGCAGGCTGTGCCCCTGCAGCCCATGGAGGGCCGTGGTGGAGCAGGTATCCATCATGCAGCCTGGGGAGGCTCCCATGCCAGCGCAGGGGGATGCTCAAAGGATTGATCCCAGCCTAGTTTAATTGAATTATTAATTTTATCTGCTTTCACTGAAATAAGGATATTAGCAGATGTGATATTAACAGATACTAGCAGGTTGAAGGGCGTTACCTTAAGGCACTTTCAGATTTGGTTAGCAAACAGATAAGAGAACTTGCAAACCCAGACACCATTGCTATGAATTCATTCTCGTTTTGTTGGCTAGCTTGAAAAATTTGCTGGAATTAATTCCCAGTGCAGTGTAGCAGGAGAGGTAGCACTGTTTCACAGCACGTGCTTGTAAATAGTTTAAAACAAATACACAGATGGTTTGTTTTCTACTAAAGTAAACATGTACGGGCTGTAAATAGCTCAGAGGTGCAGCACTCCCCTTATCTGCCCAGTGTTGTCAGAAGAAACGTATGCTTTGCTTTTCCAGACTGAACTCTCTGGTCTGTTCTGGCTGGATTCTTTCAGTATCAAATACACTGTGATAAATAACTTCCTTGTGTTTTTAAAAGAAAATGATCAATTTATTCCCCACAAGTAGCAGCATCATTAAATGCACCAGCAAGGTAAGATAATGAAAATTACTTTCAATAAAACCCCTGTCTAGCTTTCCTTTAACTTCTTAGCTCAACTGGAAATTTTATCTATTATCTGTTGATCCAGCACTAAAGAACTTGGTAGAAATTTATTTTTTTAAAAACAGATTGGAGGAAGAAAAGACTGTTCAGAAAAACATGCCGAATGCTCTATATTGTCCTCCAATACAGAACAGAAACTGTGTCCCTTCTGCTCAGAAACAATGTGGTAGGCTTTAGCACAGGGAGAAAGGGAGACTTTCAAGTTGCTCAATTGGAAAGAAATGTGTGATGTTGCTGAAGTGGTTTGTATTGAATTGTTATGGGAAAGCTGAAGTGTTCTGTGGCTGTGAACTGATGACCTGTTGTAGAGCTGTCTGTACCAGTGGGAAAAGCTGTACACCGCTGCTAGTGGTTACTGTGTTTTCACACTTGCTGCATAGGGCTGCTTCTCTGAGCACTTGGAATGGGCATTGTGGTCAAGATGCCATTTTGGTTATCTTTTTAAGTTAACCTGGCTCAGGAAGAACAGTAAGGCGTGCTCTTGTTACCATTGCTGCTTAAACTTGCAGTTGTACCTGAAATGATACCATTTAACTTTTGAGCAGTTTGACTGACACTGAGGCTAGATTTCCATTGATTTCAATGGGCTGTCACTCAAACCGCTATTGGCATGAACTTTTGCTGTGGTTGTAGCTGTTCCAGTGCTCCTTGCAGTGTGTATTCTCATGTGTGTATCTGTTACTTGTGCATCCCCTGCCTTCCTGCTGTGATAACTAAGTTCAGTTTGGAATATTTGGAATGGCCTGTTGTCTAAAGCAGAAGCAGCCTTGATTTACTGTAAGTGTGTGATTTCAGTCATTCTTAGTATCTTTCTTGATCTGAAGTGAGCGCCTGAAAAGTCTGGTAGAATTTGAAATGGAATAGGTTGGTGATAAGGGTTTATTAGCCTCTAAGTAGCCTCTAAAATTCTAAACAGAAGTTTACAGTCTGTGGATAGCTAGGTTCTGCCAGTTAATTCTAATGGATGTTCATGCTTTGTCTGAATACATTTCGTTGTTGTTATATGCCTGTTCTCCATACACTGAAGCCTGTTGACACTCTGCCTTGCTGGCAGATGTCACTCTAGGAGGAAAGCATGATGGAAAATGAAAAAACAGCAAAGGAAATGTATGTTTTCCTTAGAGTAATAACTTCAGTTTTTATGCAGCAGCCCTCTTCTGACAGGACACAGAAAACCTTTACCAGGCTTTCAAGTTCCTTGTATTTTTTAATTCGTGTGACTTCCCATGTTCCACACAAGGCATCCAGAGATGTTTGTGCCTTTTTCTGCTTCATGAAAGCAGTTCCTTGGAGGAACACTTTCCTTTGTGACTCTTTCTATTTGCCTTGTTTTGTGTAGAATTACGAAGATGGGGGGAGGTTACTACTACTGCTACTATTTTCAACAGGAACAAATAGGTGTTTTTTCAAGACTTGTACTTAAGCAGGCTTGCAGGCAGGATCAGCCCTTACTGTCTATAAACCAGATGCCTGTGTTTATCAAGCCAGACAAAAGCCTTGACAAATGTTAACACATAAATACAAACAATCCCCTGAAATAGGATGGCTCAGGAATGTTTACTGATCTGAACCATCCTTTAAAGCTGTAGGAATTGCTTATTCTTGACTGTTGTAGTGCTGCCTTAGAGAGCCTTCATCAGAATCAGAGATTCTCTTCTGGCGTAATATTAACATGGGAGCAGGAATGTCACTGGCAGGAGTGATAGACCCTATGGTGTTGTGAAGATAAATAAGAAGGCAGTAGTACATACATCATGTACTGATTGACTACCAGCTATGTTATTTTAAAATGGGCTGCCATCAAGAGGCCATCAGTAACAAATGGATGAGTTTTATCATTTGGGGGGTGTTGGTGTTTGAGAAATAGATGAAGTGGTGCTTCAAAAAAAACCTAAAGACATCAAAACTATTAGTAGTGAATTTTAAGTGTTACACTAGTCATTCTGTCATGGTTCTCTTCAGGCTTTTGTGAGAGAGGTACCTTTGGGATAGTACTGAATAATATAGTAGTCTGTACATTATCATGCTGCTTTTCACGTTCTGCAATAGGCAGTCTCTTTGTCTTCCTAAAGGAACATAAAAAATGTATTTTGGGCTAACGTTTCTGTGAAAGCCTCATTTTTGGTGTTTCAAATAGTGAAGATATCGCTCCTGTGTATGAGAGATGGATCTGGGCCACTGCTGCTTTTCCTCACAAAGTGAGATTCACCTGGACCAAAGAGGAAACATGAGGCACTGGTGTGGTGGTTTCAGAACTGCTTTTCAATTCTAAATTTGCAGCATCGACTTGAAACAGTTGGAACACCATAGGGATTTGAAAAGCAAACTAGTATTTAAAGAAATTCAGACTGGTTCTGCCATCTGAAATGTGATATGTGTGCAGGGGAATAAAGCTTCCGAAGCTCAGAGATCCACAGTATTCTCAAGGACTAAGAGAGATGCACCTTTGAATTTTAATGCAGTGGGTTTATGTGTCACGTAAGATTGCTGGCTTGGAGGTTTTTTTTTTTTCATAATGGATGGAAATAACTTTTAGACTGTGCCTATGGCTGCAGATATGTTAAAATTCTGTTTGGTAAATTGATTTCAGTGCTTTGGGTGAAGGTGTGTAAGTGATTCCAGGTTAGGAGTTTTTGGCTGATTTCCATTGTCAGGCCCTGGGCTAAGAACTTTTATCATCCTTTAAAATAAAGCAGATCAACCTGCGAGTCTTTTCCTGAAGAAACTAAATAGTAAGTCCAATGTAGATGTAATTTGTTGTGCAAATTTATTTATCCTTGAAGAAGAGAAATGCTAATTGCTGGTGAAGAGGTGGCCGCTTATGGGATTCTTTTTCTAGGTGAATTTAAGTACCTGTCACTGTTAGGAAAATATCAATAGTGGCAAGTATGGCAGGGAAATAACAGAAAGTAGAGATAATGGCACGTGTAATGAAAATTTACTGAACAATAAAATGGATATTTACGGTACAGATGTCTTTCAGAAAGACAAATGACACGTGACATAATGGCAACAAGAAGTAGCAGGGTTTTGTGTTGCAAATAAACAACTCCCTTGAGAAACTTGAAGCGTCTTGTTAACTGGGGTCATTACTTCCGCTGTATTGAAATGCACGTTTTTTTCTATTTCTGTTTTCCTTATGACAGCGCATTTATATCGGCAGAATGCTTTCTTTGATTCTCCTCAATGCAGCTGCAGGAGTGAAAGTTCTTATATCGGGGTAATTATTCTTCCTAAGGAATTGCTGTCCTGTAACACTGATATATATCAGTAGAAAGCATCTGTTCAGTGGCTTTTGGCAGCATCAATTTAATATTACATCACTAGTGATATGGAGAAAGCATAATTCAACTTGGAAAGCTCTTTAATTGTTTATCATTTTTGGGTCTTGGTAAGAGAAAATTTAGTGTAGTAGCACCCTTAGATAAATACAGCTGAGAACTGTAGTTGCTGCTACATTCATGCTATCCATTGCCTGTAGAGTGTGCTTTAAGTGAAAGGAAAGTTTTCATCATAAAACCTGTGTCTGCTCGGAAGTATGGTCAGTGGTTGCACCTTCTTTCTCACATGATGATGTAGCTAGGCCAGTTCAGACCTTGTCTTGCATAGATTAGAGATTATGTGATTTGTCTGAGCATTAGTTTTGCATTCTGGCCAAAACTGAGGTTTAAATCGGTTATCTCTGTTCTTTCTTAAGCTAGACTTGTAAGCCTGGTAATTCTTGTATCACAGATTTAACAAAGAAAAATACTTAAGGTGAAAGAGGTAACTGAGAGAACAGGCTTTGGCCATAAAGATTAATAAGTGTTTAGAAATACTCATCACTGGTCTAATTTGATTAATTTTGAGAAGGTATCTGAAAGATTTCTCCTTCCACATACAATGGAGTGGTTTCTGAAAACGTGGAAAGAGGTTTTTCAAAAAATGTTGGGAATTCTAGCTTGTGTGAAATTCCTGCGCATTTCATTCTCACTCAGCTTGGCTTTGCCAAGCCTGCATGTCGTATCCTTTTCATGATACTTTTATGCCTACTCTAGGTAGTGGGTTACATGGAGGGTTACTGGGCTTTCTGTCGAGTCATGAAAATAGCTTAGGACAATGTTGCATTTGCTCCAAGGTTCTGGAGGTCAAGATGCTGTCTTCACAGGCTCTTCAAGAGTAGAGGAGTATCAAGAACTCATGCTGTTGTGTTCCAAGAAAGAGGGAGAGCCATTACGTACTCTCCAAGGATGCTTAAGCACAGCAGCCATAGACCTGTAAAGTTATTTTTACAAATCTATTTGTATAGGTGCTTGGAAACTATGATAATTCTTTGAAACATTTTAATTGAGAGAGATGCTAGTAAAAGCAGGGAACATAAAATGAAGGTTGCAGTGTTGGCATTGTTACCTGGCCACCCTGCAGAAGATGATGTTATGTGCTGTTTAGATAAGCTTTCAGTACAGCAGCAGAACTGCCAGAAGAGGTAATGAGGTTTGCTGGAGATTTTGACAGCTAGCTATAGGAAATGGCATCGATGGCATAACATTTCACTGAACATCTGTCAGTGCTTTAGGGAGGTGGATGCTTCTATGCCAAATGGGTTAAAAACTTTCTTTCTCATCTTAATAATAATGTATTCCCTTCTTACCAACTTGAATGGGATACTTTGAAAGTTTGCTTTCCTTTATGGAAGGTTTTGTGTTTGCTTTAGGAATGGGTTAGCTCTAGAGAACTATCAGACATAGACTTTTCAAATGACTGGAGCGCACTGCTCTTTAGAATGTAGAAATTCACACACATGGCTTAGACATCTGTGTATTTAATGTTGTTGTTTACCATATATTATTCTAGGTGTCATAGTGATCTAGGGGGACTGGCACATACAGGCTTCCAAAGTTCTTGCTATGAATTCATGCATGAAATGTTCTAAAATAGAGGTAAGATTAATCTTGCCTAAAGATGTCATGTGTTGATTTTTGTAGTGTCTGATCCTTAGTTGTGCAGATCTTGGTGCAAAGTGCCATTTACTTAAGAGGTCAATAAAAGAACTAAGACAAAGTCAACATTTTTCTTCCCAGGCAGACTGCTGTAAGTGTTGCACAGGTTCACAAATTATTTTTCGTTCTCAGAAAAGCTAATTAGACATTGGTTTATGCTTGCATGACATGAGAACGCTTCAAAGATGTGATGATCAGATTCCTGTGAAGTCTGAGTTTGTTTACAGTTGCTGATGCATAGGATGTAGGTGACAATTGATGGAGAACCAGACGGGTGAGAATTAGAAGTGTCCAGCATTTTGTTACAGGCACTCTTACCTGCTGTGTTCTTCCTGCAGAAGGTGCAGCAGGATATTGAACAGGCAGAACAGTTGAAAAATACATGTAAAAAATTAAATTACTGCATGATTTTCAGAGAGAATAAATGTATGAGATTCTAGTTTTAGATTTCCTACTTGCCTGAAGACCCTCGTCTGTGGTGAGAATGGTTTCCTTCAGTGTGGGGAGGGATCTGAGCTCTTCCCTGAAGAATATCCTTCAGACTTCCTTCAGGACAAATCCTCAGTTGATTTTCTGACATTGTGTTGGCTTCAGAGAGCCAGCTCAGGTAGAAGACTTAAAATAGGTACCAGTTCTTACCTACCCATTCTGCTAGTTCATTAGTTTGCTTACATGAACTGTGGGATCTCCATTTCCCCCTTGTTCAGTGTTAGTGCAAAGTATCTTCAGGCTATGAGTAAGGTGGCACTTTAGCAGTGTTACCGTTACTTATGATAATAGTAAAGCTTCTATATTTTAAAAGATTGGTTAATTTGAAGCGTTTGCACTTCAAATTCCAGTAAATTCCAGTTAACTAGAGCAGCTGCTGCTGAAACCTGCAACACTTGATGAATAATAGCTATGAAAAAAACCCAAAATATATGAATTGAACTAATTTACTCCACTTCCCCTTTCTCCTCTCCCTCAGGATGGGCATCTTCTCCCATCTCACTGTTGCTTGCTGTACGATCTCTGCTTTTACTCATCTTTGGGATAACAGATGTGATGGATGTGCAAGGAGTTCAGAGTTGTTGCCATGCTTTGAGCTTTTTTGGCTAAATATTGTGCTTTCAAACACTTCTTTGTAAATTTTTTTTCCAACTACAAATAACGGCAATGAAAAGGTTCATTAAATAGTTTGAAAATGTGTTAATACCAGATCATGCTGACTTGCTACTTGCAGGATGTCATTTTCATCTAAAGCTAGCTAGGAGGCTTGACTAAATTACAAGTATTTCTTCTGTATTTCAATTAATAGGAGCCATGTTTAATATATCTCACCATGGCTTTGCCAGCAACCTGATTTCTTTCTGTTTTTAAATGACCTCCTTTCTACACTGTTGGTGAAGGAGCTCTGATGCACCTTCTTGTGAGCAAGAGTGATGGCTTTGGGTGATGCAGAGGGAAAGGCTGTGAGCAGTTGCAACCCCTTGTATGTGCTGAGAAACAAGCCAGGCACATGTGGTAACGAGTGGGAAACCGGTACTTCTGGGTTGAGGGGGGGGAAGTACATTTCTGAAGGATCCTGAAAACTAAATCCTGTTTTCAGTGGCTGTCCATATACATCATTTATATTTATAAAGCCTGTCAAGATCAGACCCGTTGGCCTTGATCCTTAAGATAGGTGTGGAAAGTATCCTCTTTTTTTAGTGTGGGCTTTTGATGCTTGGGAATAGAACCATTGCCACTTCAATACCTGGAAAATTTTTTGAATGTTTCTATGATTTTTTGCTTGTTTTTGACTTTACAAATAGTAACGCACACAAATTTATATGTTTTGGGTTGTTTATCTCTACATTTTTATTTGTAGAGGGAGAAGGTTATTTCAGGCTTTTTCATGTCCAAAGCCCTCTGAGTTCTCAAGTGTGTATTCAAGCCTGAGTTTTTAAAACCTGTGGGGCTGCAGGCATCAGTGTGAATTTGTATTTTGTATTTGTTACTGTTCTGTAAACCAGTGATTGCTTATTTGGGCTGCAGTAATGTTCTGGGTTTGCAGGCTGATGAAATGTCCCAATGTACGGGTGAACTGGGGGCATCCCCTGGCTTACCTGTTTTCCTCCTTCCCTATTCTTGACATCTGGATGCTCCACAGACATCCAAGACCTGGCCCTCATTAGAGCCACAGAATGATCAAGCCATATGTGAAAAACTTGTTTTGAACTCTCTGATAGAGCAAAGTACTACACTTGGGTAACATGAATCTCAGTCTTGTGAGTAGATGCTAAAATTATGCTTGCTGAATAAGATCTGGAAAGGAGTATTATGTTAAGTGTAAACTAAACGTAAAGTTTTTATTTTTTAACGATTCACTTATTTCTGAACATTTTCAACCCTCAGTGCTACCTGTAGTGTAGTTCAAACTTTCTTTTGTAAAAGGGGCAGTTCAGGAAGCAAATATTTCCCGATATACTCCTAGAGAAAATTCTCAAGTTTTTGGTGTTTCCTTCACACCCCCCCCCCCCCCCCCCCTTTTTGGAAAAATTATGTCTTTATTTTGTGGCATTAAATAAAGGATTTGAAAGGAGGAAGAAAAAGGTGGAGGAACAGACCTTGGAGCAGTCACTAGGGGGAATATCATTTATATTTAAGAGATTTGTGGAAGGTGGTAGAAGAGAACTGTAAAAGATTCGATGGTACTGCCTGTATTCTCAGACTTCCTGCTGGCTGCTGGCAACAGCTGCTTCATTGAGATTATTGGTTGTAGCTTCTATTGTGAGAGTTTTAAAGCCGTTTATAAACGATGTATGAATAACCCACTTGGTTTCCCATCCCTGTCTATGCTTCATTAACAGACAGACCTGCAGGAATATAACAACTTTGAAAGCTTAAAATACTTAAAGCCAAGACTTTATGAAAATCTGTGTAAAAAAAAAAAAAATTCGTACTTGTCTCCAAATTACACCTTCGTACTTCTATGGGTGAGATTTCAATGGGAAGCTTTGCATGAAAGCAATGGGAAGTAGCTGTTGTGGCAAGAACGTCCAAATAATTTGGGTAATACTTAAAGAATAAGTTTCTCTCTCAAGGGAATAATTTTGCTTTACTGCAACTTGTACTCAAACTGGAAATACCTCTGCTTGTTGGTTAAATGGTAGAGACAGAACAACACGGTGCTGCTTGGCTCCGGCAGTGATGCTGTCTTTTTATGTGGACTATGAAGTTATTTTTCTTGTGTATGTTTCCATGTATTTCTTTTCCTCTGTATATGCTTGTGTCTTTATGATCTCACTTACTTGTATAATTCTCTAGCTTCAGTTCGTTGATGTTCTTTGTGGATTTATTCTTGTACTACCAGTTGACTGGTATAAGACTTGGGTCTTTCCTATAGTTTAGCAAACCATTGTAAATCCTTTATTCACAGATGTGAATTCGTGAGTATAGTGATGTTAGTTACAAGTCCGTTGGGTTCATAAAATGTAAACTCTTCATCAGCAGTTAACCATGTTGGCTCACGGTAGGGTGCCTTTCTATTTGAGGCTGGGAAGAGTCCATTAGAATTAGATTTAAGCTTGTTTTTAAATGGTTAAGTAACTCTTTGCAGCTTATTTATACCTTTAATTCTATGTCACTGTTAAATGCATAGGATGCCATTTGCTGTGACTGTCGTTGTTGCTTTCTAAAAGGCATATAGTTCTGTGTTCCTCCAGTTCTCTCAAAAAACAAAACACCCCAAACAAACTTTAAACTCCCAAGAGTATGAAAGGACTTTAGTCTTGGGACTAATCTTAGGAAAGACTTAGTATCTTCTTCACTGACGATATGTGCCATCGCCTGTACTGTATCATCTCTTATTTGCCTACTGCTGCGCGGTTTCACTGGTGTGAAAATGTCTGATGGAAAAGAAATTCAAGATTGTTGTCTTCTTACTGCATTGAAAAATACCTAGACTTTTACAAAGCTTTCAGAAGATTATTTGCAGTCCATTTAGGGAAGCTGGCTGAGCTATCAATAGATAACTCAGGTCTTTGCTTGTCTGAGGTATCCTTGAAAGTAAAGAATGTGAAAGGCTGCATTTTCTACTTAAATTTGACAGCTGCAGTTGTTCCAGAGTGAGTACTGAAGAAACACCACTGCATATTTTTTTCCAGATCCTTGCTGAAATGATAATGAGTGCTGCTGAGGGCATTTATTTCTGATAATATACTTTTAAGGTAACGCGCCGCTTTAGGGAGCGCCTTCTCATCTGATCCTTTCTTAGTTATTCTGTCACAAAAATAAGTGTTTTCAGCTTTTGAAACTTAAGGATAGATTATATCTTGCTTTCTACCTTTACGATTAGTAATCAGGTTCCATATTGCCTGTAGCCTTGGAGGGAAGGGAGCATCTTTGACCCTGGGCCCATAAGTTGAGTGGAACCAGTGGTTACCACCACAGTGGGGAAGCAGATATGTGTATAACTATGTGTCTATGTCAGCCTGTATCTTACTGTGCTGGTTTGGGCTGGAGCGGAGTTAATTTCCTTCATAGTAGCTGGCATGTGGCTGTGTTTTAGATTTGTGCTGGAAACAGTTTTGGTAATTCAGAGGTGTTTCAGTTATTGCTGAGCAGAGCTTGCAGGTGACCTCAGCTGACATTCCAAACCATATGGTGTCATGCTCAGCTTAGGGAAGAGGGAAGGGAGGACATTCAGAGTGATGGTGTTGTCTTCCCAAGTCACCATTAGGTGTGATGGAGATCTGCTTTCCCGGGGATTGCTGAACCCCTGCCTGACCATGGGAAGTGAATGAATTCCTTGTTTTGCTTTGCTTGTGCACACAGCTCTTGTTTTGCCCATTGAACTGTCTTCATCTCAACCTGTGAGGTTTCTCATTTTCACCCTTCCCATTCTTTTCTCCCTCCCACCACTGAGGAGCATGCGAGCAGCTGTGTGGGGCTGTGTTGCTGGCTGTGATTAAACCATGATATATAATTGCATAATACTTCATATTTCCCCTCAGGTAACACTTCACCTGTTTGTTAGGTGCAGTCCTGGCAATGCTGTCCTTAATCTGCTTCACAGCTTGTGTTGTTAAATTGACCAGCACTGACATTACAATTGGTGTACTGATTTCATGTTGGTAGAAAAGGGAAGAACCAGTGATATGATAAAGGTTGATGCTACTTTGCTCTTTTGCTCTGTCATTCAGCTGTAGGGTTGCTTCCATTAATGTGGAAAATTCTTTTTGTGTTCTGCTGTTGGACCTTTTACTTGTGTCTGTTCTCATATTTTTGTTGGTTTCTATTCTTCTTGCATCCTCCACTTCTTTCCTTCCTGCTGTATTTTTTTTCCTAGCTGTAAAATATTTAATGATTCTTAAAGTTCAAGGCAACTTTGATTGACAGAGTCAATGCAGAGTGCTAGCAAGGTTCAGAGAAGTTGGGCAATGCTAAAGGAACAATTGTGTAGGTCAACAATTTTCTCTTGCAGTTGGCATTCCCACTGAGAAAATAATGTAAAAGATACACTATTAACTATTTGTAGATATTAGAAGTAATCAGGTGTTCTGGAGCATCTCTGGTGTTGGAAGTTTCAGGGAGGAGGCCTGTTCTGCACCAGTTTCTTCTCTTTGTATAAAGGTAATGAAAGCTCTCACTTCTGGGATTGTGTTCAGTGGGAGAAGCTGGTAATGTGCTTCTCACCTAGGAGCCTTCAAAGTACAGTTGTCATTCAGCATTTTGATTATTCCAGTGTCTGTTCTCTTGCGTTTGAGGTTTTTTTAAGTATAGTATGAGTGAGATCGTAACATGGACTTTGAGAAATAACACTGATTACTTAAAGAATGACTCAGGATAAAATATCTCTTTCTGGGAATATGTGTTCAGTAGATTAGCATTATTGAGCATTCTCTCCTCACATACTCTACAGATGATTTTGGCAATCTGAAGCTATTGTTCTTTTCTTGTCTGATGTAATTACCAGTACAAGGAATAATCTAATTAGAAGACAACAACGATGCGTTCTGATTGTTCTAATATATTATGTTACTGCTTTATCTTTGTAGTCAGGTTTAGTAAGAAATCATTTGACAGCATAGCAGCTTGTTTTACAGTGCTGGAAAATATAACTTCAGTTTTCTCTGACACACTTTTACTGGTAGTAGGCTTGAAACCCTGTATCAGAGGGTTTTAAGCTCTTCAGGTGCATTGCTTAGAAATCTTTTCTCATCTAGTAGTGATAGTGCCAGTAAACTACTGAGTTTAGTTGTCTGGGAAATCAAGGGGCTTGCTAACTTACCCGGTGCAGTTCTTAAGTAGTGCAGTAGAACAAGAAACAGTCATTCAGACAAGCAGGCCACTTCTGAAAGGTTTAGTATTGAAATACTGAGCGTTTAGCCTATCCACCGAGTCTTCTCTGAGATATGCAACTGTACCTGGGACAAAGTGCACTTGGATAGTGTGCAGATCTTCAGTCTCTGTTTGAGTTGCTGCTTATACATTTCATGAATTGGAGCCATTCTGGTCTACTCTGCAGGACTGTAGAATTGAACCTCTGTAATAACCACATGCATGCTTCTAGTGCTATTGGAAAACTGTCAGTGCCCCCCCATTTGCCGATGGAGTTTACTGAAGGCACGAGTGCACGTTACCATGTGAGGATCTCAGGGTACCTGCCAAGCTGTATGTAATAAACCCAGGGCTGAGTTCTTTCCTTAATAATTGCAAGACCATGCTTATGGCAACAGGAGAATGACCATTTCATGTTAAACCCACATGTAGCAGAGCAGTTGATAGTGGGGATGGGGCTGGGTCGAGGAGATGTCAAATGGATTTTAAGTACATTCTACTCAGCTACTCGGATTAAAAGTCTCTCTCCCTCACATGCCATTCTTTCATCTGTCTGATGTTTTAAATTTATTTCCTGTTGCTGACAAAGAATTTTTGGCCACTTGAATCTAATAGGTGATCTCTTTCCCCAGGAAGAGATGGACTGCTTGGTGCTTGCTGAACTGATCTTCTGCATTCACTTTTAATTAGATGAGGTACTTCAGGTGGCACTGCATTTTTGTTATATTATTATGTCTCCAGGTCAGAGATGAGCACTTGCATGATCTATGATGAGTAGCATTAATGGGATATTTTACTTTTAATTGTTGGCAACAAAGGGTAACAAGAACTCAGACTATTAATAAGTGCTCCATGATCTAATTTAGAAACCTTTTCCACAGACTTTACCTTTGCTCTTCTTTTATTATATTTTAAATGAAACACAAGGTACAGTTAGACTTTATTTCTGCCATGCCTGAGCTCCTTAGTGTTAGTAAATATATGTAAATAGCTTAAGCCTATTAAGATCTAGAAAGGCTATTAAGAGATTTTTAAGATCGCTCAACTTCTACATACTCTGTGTTCAGACTTAGATTCCACAATTGGAAAGCCTGTCCTGTCTGATCAACAAAAATAATTGATTTAAACAGATCCTTAAAAGTTAGAATGGTGGTGAGATGGTAACAGTTTGAATGGCAACGAGTTGAAGTAGCAACTGTAGTTATTCTACACTAGGATAGTTCCATGCATTATCTGTGAGGCTGTTACACACAGGAGGGATGTATAAGGGCTGCAAGTTAAATATTTAAGTAAAACCAATATCGGTAAAAGATGCATCTATCCTTCTCATGGCTAGATGAAATTGATTAAGTTGAATTGAGTTACTGCCTGTCTCTACAAGCTGTGTGGCATCCTGCTATTAAGTAGTCTTTCTAACTGTGTGTATGAAGAAATAGCTTGCTCTTCATTTGCTTGATCTAAAATTCAAATGCTCATTGCAGTGTGCAACTTCATCAGGAGTATTTAGACAAGTTAAATGATTCAATATGGTAGCTTTGAATAATCTAGTTTCCATGTGGAAAATCACTTTTATCATCTGGCAAAACGTGTGGATTTTACATTGGCTGCTTTTTTGTACTGTTTGTTGCAGAGAATTTGCTTTATTGTTAGCCTAACCTCAAAGCATAGATCTGTTACTTAGCTCAGAAATGCATAACTACAGTTACAGGGTTTTAATGCATGTAGGGATATTAATCTGTCTGTTCTGAGCTTTTCCTTTGGATAGAGGTTACTGTGAGCTCTGCTGGAGCAATTCTTGTATTGATGCAGTTGTGAACCTTGATTTTATTTGTGATTTGAACTGCTTCTGTAGTGCTGTTCATTGTAACATTGTTGTAACATTATTATGCAGGGATGGCATTTAAAAATGTTTGGTAGATAAGGTACTTGGAAGATACCTGTGATGTATTCAGCTTGTCATAAATTTGGTCTTCTGCTGCTGCGAATATTATTTATAAAACAAATAGTTCATCACTTGAAGTTTTATTCCATTTGCGGTAATGCAGCAGGCCTTTGATTCTTCCTAGTATTTGTTATGAAATACTGAAAATTCACAAATTGAAGATGAAAATGGTATCTGGGTTGCATAGTCACCTGTCAATACCTAGTATTGACTAGTTGAGCTGGGTGAAGTTGCTTCTAAGATTGAAGCAATTCTGTGTATGGCTGCCAGCAGGTCACTGCCTCAGGCTCCTTGGGTGGATGCAACACAGGTTATAATAACAGTTCTGAAGGAAAGCTGCAGAGAGCTGCTGGTAAAAGAACTTTCCCCTTTGTTCATATTTTCTACCTAACCTTTAGAACCTCAGATGTCATTTTTTTTATTGCATTCCTTTTGGACAAATTTGGGCTGCTTTGAAGTTAACAGAAGTTTGCCACTGATTGTGGATGTGCAATTCATTGCTACATGCGGTTTATTTTGTGCAATTTAGATTGCAGAACACGAGGTTTTCTGCCTTAAATTATAAGAGGAATGAGGAATAAGGAGAAAGTCAAAGCAACTCTGTATAAGGCAGCTATCAATCTGAAGGGTTTCTTGCAGGCATGCCGGGAGGTGATCAGTGCTACGACATGTTGCCAATGATCTGTTGTAAATCCTTTATAGGCTCTCAGAAAGCTAGTGCATAATTAACCTTTGCTTGAAATTATTCTCATAACTAGAGAAGAAACCTCCCAAGGTAAGCATGGAAAATGTAATGGGCTTTCCTAATGCTTCCCTCTTGAACATCTTGTGGCTTATTCCCAAGTGGAATTGAAAACCATCAGGGCAGCAGGAGCCTGCCTGCTCTGGGACACAAGTGGCTGATAGGTGTATTTGAGATGCTGGGATTTCTCTGCAGCCTTAGATTTTTACATACAGACTAAAAATGTGTTTGCTACTTTATAGCGTGTAGCAAAATGTTCTTCCCTGAGTACAGGCTCCTTGTAAATGCTGCAGTTTGATTCTGTCTGTTGAGAAGATGCGAGCCAAGTCCTGCCTTACTATAAGCAAGGTGAAAGCTATTTTCACAGGCCAAGCCTTATGTCATTTTCACAAATGAATACTATAAATTCAGTGGCCCTTTGAGTGTTGTTAGTTTTTCTTTACAGCAACTTCTGAAATGCAAGGATTTTACATGATAATGTAAAATAGCTGTGCCATGATCGAGGCAAGGACCAGACCAGTTAACTGCCCTTCTAATGGCTGCTGCCAACTTTTCCAAGTCTGCTGCATTCTTCAGTATTTGCACTCTGTTCAGCACAAGCTGAGCACCTTAAACAATGCTCTGTTGAATGTTGCAACAACTCCCAAATTTGTCTTAAAAAATTTTCAAGGGATCTTTATCTTCCAATGAAAGATATTTTAAAAGTAGTGGGGAAGAAAAGTAATATTGGGAATCGTAGGTGTAAAGGTTCTGGATACAGGCTGTCTTCCAAAACGGCGTTTTGATATTCCCATCCTTTTGACATTCCCTGGACACTCACTTCCAAAGGTTTTCATGTTATCTTCAAAAATCAGGATTTTAGGATGGTTTCAGAGTGGCCATATAGTCATTGTGTTATAAAAAGACCTATCTTGAAGCCTGACAATAAACTGTTATGAGGTTCTTCCAAATGGTTTTGAAACTTGTGTATCTCCCAGCTTTCTTGAATTTTACCCAGATGTCTGATAAACACACCGTTTCAAACAGTACACTAGATGTGACAGACACTAAATTCAGCAGAAAGTAAGTTATTCAGTGTTTTTATAGTTGGCATGTTTCTTCTTCCATAGACTCAGCACACTTTTACCCCAGTGAGTCCCATTTACTAGTGAGCTGGAATTCAACTGTTGAAAAATCTCAAGCTGCTCACTAGCAGCTTCTCATATTACAATAATTACTTGTTTCTTCTGATGGTTTCCTCACTTGGTTGTGTGTTGTATTTTTAATGTCACCAAGCTGTGCAGGAGCTGATAAATCAAGTATCTGTCCTAAGATCTGCTCTGGTGGTGTCTGCTCTAACATGACTTCTTTTAGCAGCTGCCACTGTCAGGCTGATGCATGAGGATTTAAAAACAATTAGGAATTTCAGTTTTCAAACAGCTACTCTGTATTTTCAAGTCAGTCTAAGTTCATCTCACTCCCCACAATGGTAGGACTTTACAAAGGCTTGAATTTCTCAATGTGCTTTCATTTTCCACATGTTAGCTTGAAACTGAGAACTGACGGAGTTTTAATATAATGAGCTGAAATCCTGTTGTAACATTTGACTGTTATTTTTAAGTATTTTTCATGCATCTATCTGCTTGGTGGTAATGATTTGGAGACAGACGCAGAAGAACAAATACGTGTTATGTCAAGGAAGGTCAAGTAACTGAAACATTACTGTAGGTCTAAAACATACCTGAAATATGTTCAAGTGTAAAGCCTTTTAATTAGTAGGCTTTTTGTTAATGCTTATGTCTGTCAGTCTCTTTAAAGTGTTGGCTTGCAAACTGGTGCTTATACACACTATATATGTGTGTCTGTATATATCATATCTACGTTGGCCTCTGAAGTTGCATTTATGCTGTCAAATTGCTCAGCTGGAAAAATACGAGTACGTATTTGTCAGTGTAAAGAATAGAAGGGTTTTAGTAGGATTAATAAGGAAGACAAAATATTTTGGTGTCTATGGTGAGGAAGATATTTTTAATTATGATTTCTTTTGGCAGGTTGGATTCTGTAGTGATGATGGCTTTTGAAAGAGCAGTATTAGATCTTCTAGCTATGAATGGGAAACAGGAAAAAAAGCAAATTATTCATTCCTGAACACTAGGGAAAGAAGCATTAGGTGTTTCATAGCTCAAGTGAATGATTATGGCAGTGCATTTTATCCTTACGTGTTCTATCAATGCAAGGCTATAACTTTTGTAACAAAGGTAGGTGCTGCTAGCACTTGAAACAGTAAGGAATGTGCACAGTAATCTCTCCAGAGACCTGGCACCCGGTGAAATGATTCCCTTCTGTTTGAATGGCCTTTGTTACATGTCCCCTTGTAGTTGAGAAAAAGAGAATCAGCATTTGTCTTCCTTTGTTCTTGGCAAAGGTGAATACTAAAAGCTATATGTGATTTGGCTTTGGTCCCTAGTGTTGGGTCATGGAGACTCCTTAGGGCAGGGCATATGGGCTTTCTGTGTTCACAGAATATTTAGAACAGAAGGCCCCATTCTTGATTGATCCTTAGCCACTACTACAATAAACTGCATAAATTAACAAAGGGTCAAACGCAAGCAAACAGTTGTTCTTGTTAATGCTGTCAAAGGTAATGTTTAAGATGGGTTCTGGAAGAAAACTCTTGGTTTTCCAGTAGCTGATAGTAAGGCAGTCCCATGTGTTCTCATCTGGGTATTTTCAGTTAGGTCTCCAAATCCAAACTCTGAGTGTCAATTCTGACTCCTCCTAATTCTAATCCAGGTACTAGTTCTAGAGTGAACATCCTGAGGTGGTCATTAGCACTCAAATGTACCTTTAAGGAGTCCTTAGATTTTAAAATACGACGTCCTCAGCAACCAGAGCTTGTATTTTCCTCAGGCCTTTCTTTCCCATGTTGTTACCCTTCCATAATAGCAAATGCTGTGCCCATTGTTAGCTTTCTGTTTATGTTTGAGAAAGGGGCTTTGCAAGAATCCAAAACGAAGTATTCTCCATTCTTCTGATTCAACGACAGCTGACCCCAAACACTGGAACTACATTTCTGGAACAAAATATTTTCTCTTTATAGATGCTTATGTCCTGTATGAAACCAGAAGGGTTTTATTGGATGATAATAAATCATATTGATGGCAACAAAACAATAGACAAGTTGCTGAGAGGAAATGACTATCCCACAAAATGTGCACCTGGCTAGAGGGATTTAATAGAATCAATAAACTCTACTACTTAGAGTACTTTGCAGTGTTGCTAAATGCTCTGTAGACAGACAAAATGCTGTATGAGGTTAATTCTGTACATGGTGGCTCTGTACTTATTCTTAGAGAAATGTTCATGTTGCTAATTTAGTAACAGTATGGATTGTTGCATATACTTGTCTACTAAACATTGGCATATTTCTTACCCCAGGCTCGTTATTTCCTAATAGCTCATTATCGAATCATGTTTGGAAAAGGGGCTGCTGAATTACTCAGCTGGAATGCAGGCAGAGGTTTGGCCTTACTCATGACCTTCACCAAATAGCAGGAGGCATCTGCATACATCTTGTGCATGACAGAAATGTTTAATCTCCATTCTCCTGTAATACACTAGTGTAACTGAGAGTGAAATGCGTAGGGTCATGTTGTCTGTTCCTTGTGCACTACAGAATCACCCTTATCCTCTGCACTGACCTGTGTGGTATGGATTTTTTTTCCTTATCGTTGAAACTGAAATACTTGTGTAGCTAAAATAGGCCCCAGCGAGGAGCTCTTAACAGTGTACAATAATGAGAAATACCTTTACTTTTCTATTTTCTTCATACGATGCACTGGTTTATTGTAGAATATAGTAGTGGGAAGTTAATGTCATTCTATGTAGCCATTTCAGAGGATGGATTAGCTGTAACTGTTTTATCTGTATGGATAGAGTTGTGACTTGTAAAAAGTAGATCTAATTAAAAGTCAGCCTTTGGGCTGAGGCTTAAAACAAAACCTGAAGGAACAGATGTTGTGTTGAAGCTTCTCACCAAAGAGAAACATCAGGTTTGTCAGGGTTTTGCTTTATGACCAGATCTGTGTTTAGTGGTTATCCTGAAATGCATAGTGTTAATGGTAACACTTTGGAATTACTATACGATTTACTAATAGACATTTTGGCAACTGGTACTTTAACAGGTAGTCTCTAAATGTTAATGGTTGTTGAAGTTTTGATGATTTTGTGGCAGAAGTATGTGCAGTAATGTACACTTTAATAAGTATATGGAGTAAAAATGGCATCAAATTAACAGGCTGCAGGAGGGTGGGATATTGAACTCCTCCCCCTTCCATTTGTATTTTTATGAAGACAAATATCATTAATAGTTTAGCTGTGGAATGAGCAATTGATGTGTACTGGCAGACTCATACCTAGTTTTGAATTAGTCACTGTGATAACCGACAGCTATCACGTATGTTGACAGCCGTCCCTTCTGCCCTGTATAAAGCTGTGGATGGTCATTTTCACCTCTTCTGTGACGTAGCTGTTGCTTTCTGGTGATGATGATGAGTTGTTTTTTAATTGTGTGCTCTAGCTGAGGAATTTCTGCTTTCTTAACTGCGATTGAGGTTTTTTTTTTTCTTTTTTAAACAGATCACTTGTAAAAGGGAAATAAAATTTCAAGTTGTGCCCTTTAACTTTTCCTTTTTTTTTTCTTCTTTTGGTTTCCCCCCTATAAATTACGCTTTACTCTAGCGAAATGAGCTCTTGTTCAACAGGGGGATATTCAAAGGTGACCAAATAGCAGGAGACATTTTTATTTTAGTGACAGAGGGGAACAAATAAATGTGTTCCCTGAATCCCAGCTTTGCAATTACAGGGAGAAAGAGGCAGATGCTAGAGACAGACTCTGTTAGAGCTAGCATGCTCTCCAAAGGAGAGCTACCCACCTTTCCCCTCAGCTCCCTGGGAAAAGGCTGGAAGCCCCTTCTGCAACTACTCCTTGGGCCCGTGTTCACTAGTTGCAACAAGGCAACACTGATAACTGCTAGTTCTATACTTACCCTGCAGATATGCAAGGGTCAGGTTCCTCTGCAAGATGAGCAGCAGCAATTGTCAGGGAACATCAATATTGTCTTGCCTAAAATATACAGCTAATACCAGATAGTCAAGTATATTGAGTTTAGCCTCTATTTTGAATGTGTGGATATGATTGTTCACATGTGGTGGCCTAAAGTTATTAATCCATTGAAATGATTCTCTTCAACTGCCTTGGTCTTCAAACTTCTTTTGACAGATAAGAAGTGTGCTCTCCCATATCTTACGATCAAATCACCTCTAGGATACATCTGGAATAGTTTTGCAATATATATATTTTTTTTTTCCATTTAAATACCTTTTATTAAACTCCTAATATTTTTCTTGGAGTCGGAAAATGGTGATTGTATCATTTTGGATCTTAGCAAGATAGTTTAGATAGTGTGCCGCTTTTGAGACAAAGACGTATAAATGAGTATTAGAGGTTTTGATACATGATGTATTCGACATCAGCCTTGTGAATCAGAGAAAGGATGCTTGTAGCTGTCTGTTTGCTAAGAATGAACCAGCTGCTATTTATCTGGGAAGTATTCAGGAAACAGCCTCCTGTTAATGATCCATTGCATGATCTGGCATCTAGTAGACTAATACAGTCATCTTTATGGTGAAAGTTAGGACAAATTATTAAATATTCATTCAACTTTTTATGCTTTCGAAAATACACTAAATATGGGAAAAACATTAGTGAGTGATCGTAACCCAAGACCAATCTCATAGTATAATCATAGTAGAAGTTTCCCTTTAAGCAAGCAGTTGGCTGTGGTTAGTAGAGGGGAGGTTTCTGTATTGCAAGTGGTAGCATACAGTGGTGAATGATTTCTAATGGAATCCTGTAATTTAAATTATTCAGTTGATCCCTGAAGAACTAAGCATGTGGAGGAATCTTGATTTGGCTATATTTGTTTCAGTGAGTTATTTTTTAGCTTTGAAATTGTATATTTATGCCCTTGACAAAAACTATGTCAAGCTCCTTTTGAACCTTCCTGAGGATACAAGTCCAGATGTAGCTTGGGCTTCTTCAGAGGCTTGCCTGAGTTATGACAGCTTCCCTTGCCTATTCTGCAGTTGAGCAGAACTTAAAGTAGTATTCAGCTGTTCTTGATAGTTTGTAGCATTGGTAAGAGTAATATTTTTTTTAAAGATGTGGGATTCAGTGGGATACTCAGATGACACAAAATAGAAGTTTCCTTAATGTGCGACTTCAGTATATTTGTGATGGGCAGCCACTTCAGACTATAAATTTATTTTAAAACACCCAAATTCTCAAATCAAAGCTTGTTGAAGTGGAAGCATCATTAAAACAGGAATGAAGGTTTGGAAAAGGGTGGGACAAGTTTTATTCCTTCACTGAAATGAGCAAGTTCAAGGCAGTAACATTTGGAGATGGAATCTTGAAGACCCATTTCAGCTGTCAGGATAGTCTTGTTTAGCTCCTTCAGTTCAGTCTGGTGTCAATTTTCTCTTTTAGTGGACTTAGAAGGCAGTAGATAGGAATGTAATGCTGGTGATTTAAAGATGGATGGATGCAAAGCCTATTTTTGAAAAGGCCAGACATCTCTGTCTGCCTCTTCATTTGCACAATAACTGTCTTTCAAATGCTTGTCACCTTTTAAAGTTTATATCACTTGTTGCAAAGGTTGTCATAGTGGTTTATTTTCCATCATAACTATTCTCTGTGTAAGGCTTTTCTTCCAACATTCTCTTTGAAGATGACCTTTCCTTAAGTTCATGCCCTTTGTGGCTGTGTTTGCACAAGCTCCTCCAGCCTTATAAGCCATCCATTTGGTCTTTTACAAAATTCTTCTGTAACTCGTCAAGATTTACTGTGAATTTCTTTTTCCAAAGGCTAGATCTCATTGCTCTAAGTTGTGTTTTTATTATTATTATTCCAGATCTCCCAGTACCTGGATGAATGAATGATATGTCTATGTCTTTGTTTTTGCATATGTCTCATAAAGCAGAGGTTGGAAATGCAAGCAGTGTTCCACATCCGCTCAGAGTCTCATATATGTGCACATATATACATAAATACATAATGTTCCTCTGACTTACAGCATGCTCATACATGAAACCATTCAAAATGGTACAGATAGGTAATATTTGTTGCATTTAAATCCATGGTACTAAAGGATTAAATTATACGTTTGTTTGGTTTTTTTTCATGGCATTTTTTACTCAAAATAATGCTTCTGTTTAATTTGCAACTAAAGAAATGACCCCACTGGGGGGATAAACTATGCTAGAAAAAGTCAGTTTCATACCAAAAAGTAATCATGCTTTCTTATCAACAGCATTGCTGTGCAAGTTAATCTCTGCTTTACAAGTATCTGCACAGAATGGTCATTTCTCAAGTAAATCAGTGTGGAGTTTAGTGCAAAGTAGAGAATAATGGGTTTACTTGGTTTTGGTTCTTGGAGGGTGGTGTGTTCTTGATGCGTTTATGAACTTCTGTATAAATGGTTTAGAAGCTTTTTATAGAGCAGTTTTGTCACTGTGGCACATGCTGGTTGTGTCTCTATTGAATACTATAGGATTGCCATGGGTTGACCCTGGCTGGATGCTCTATCCCTCCTCAGCTGGACAGGGGAGAAAATATAATGAAAGGTTCTTTGCTTGAGATCAGGTCAGGGAGAGATCACTCACCAGTTACTGTGATGGGCAAAGCAGACTTGACTTGGGGGAAAATTAGTTTCATTTATTACCAATTGAATCAGAGCAGGATAATGAGAAATAAAACAAAATCTTAACACCCTCATCTTGTTCCTGGGTTCAGTTTTACTCCCAGTTTTCTTTACCTTCTCCCTTTGGTGTCTGCAGAGTTCTTTCTCTCGTATAGTCTCCCTGCCCCTGTTCCAGGGCTTTTTTTCTCCCTTCTTAACTATGTCATCCCAGAGGCACTGCCACTGTCACCAATAGGCTTGGTCTTGGCCAGCAGTAGGACCATCTTGGAGGCAGCTGCACTGGCTCTGTTGGGCATGGGGGAAGCTTCTGGCAGCTTCTTACAGAAGCTGTAGCCCACCTGCTACCAAAATCTTGCCACACAACCCAAATACAAGAATTTCATCAGAAGCAGTGCAACCTAAGTTATAATTCTTCAGTGCTTTTTAGCAAGCAGTGCTTCTGTTTTTTAAATATTATTATTATTTATGGTGCTGTATTTGACTTAGATGATTTGAACCAGCACTGTCTGCCTAAACTTGGCCTTGAAAAAGCTACTTTATTTCAGGGTTCACTGCTTGCCGAAGTTTGAGTACTGTGCTGTCTGTGAGTTGGAAGTTTACACATGCTATTTAATTACACAGCTGTATCCAAAAGGGAGGGGATAATGTGGTTTACTTTATTATGCAATACTGCATCCTGTATCACTGTCATTTACTAGTTCTGTGAAATAAAGGGTATTCACCAAAATGTACTGTAGCGAAAAAGCAGGAGCATGTAGGAGCTATGATTTCTTTATGGAAAAAGAAAATAATACAAACAAATGTCTAAGGCATGACGGTCCATGTTAAATAATGGAGTAGATTTAAGGATTCTTTCTGAAGATGAGGAGGAAAAATCCAGACTTCTAGAGATTATTTACACATACACATGCACATACACAAAACTGGAAGTTAATTCTTGTATCTTGCTTTAGTCTGTGGCATGCATTTGGGCTGCTTGGCACAATAAAATCCAGTGCTGGTTCTGCTGTATAGGGATGAATAAGATGTCATAAGGGTCTAACGAGGGAGAAATCAAACCACACTGGAACCCTGATTTGTGTAAGGGAGAACATAAAAAGTCATGTATGAGCAGTCTCCCTTAGATTCTGTTGTTTGTTTTCCAGTATATAATTATCTTCACTGGCTTTGACTAAAGCTTTTTAGTTTTGTGTTATGAAAACAAAAATACATTCTAACTCCATTAATGTGAAGAAAATACTGCTTTATAAGTCTTAGACCATACTTGCATCAAATCTGCTATCCCTGGCATGGATATGTTCTCTGCGTTTGCTCACCAATAGCTGTCAGTACCTTTCTGAGCAGAACAGACCGTGAATACAAAGTATTAATAAACTAGAATCATACAGTTCCAAGACAAGCAGTTTTTAAAAATTGCATTATGTATACTTAATGCCTGACTGACCTTTTCTGCTGTTTCTTAAATCTCTTAAAAATTCATCTAATTTCAAAGCCACAGTATTAGCCCATTTATATGTAAATTGCCTTTAATTCATACATTGATTTGAAAGACTAATCCAAAAGAACCTTTACCGCAGGTGACCTTTTTGACACTGTACTTCTGGGAAGACTGTAAAATGGTTTCTCATGACCTCACATCCACTGTAGCATAGCATATGCCCACTTCAGTCTGTATAAATCAGTCATAAGAGAGTGGTTTTCAACCAATATTGAATTATTAACATGATAACTGTCATGGTTATCGTTATAGTTAAAATAGGCCCTGTTTAATTATTATTTTCTGTTGGCATTCTTGCTTATTTTAGCTGTTAAACACAGTTAAGATACTCACTGCTTATGCTCCTTGAATAATAAATAATAGTATAATCTAGCTCTTAAATTGCAGTCTCCAAAGACTTTAACTTTCAGAAAACATTAAATATTTATTATCCTACAGAATTTCTTGTCACCACAAGAGTTGGTAGAACAAATATGTTAAAGCTGGCTTCTGTTTCCTATAGTAAAGGTGAAACGCTTCCCTTTACAAAAGAGAATATACGAATTTTGGATTATTATGTATTGGGGCTTATAAGCTTGTTTTCATCCATTCACACTCCAGCAAGGGACTCCTGGTCTACCTCTGCTGCAGTGCAGTGCAGAGGCTGAACACCTGGCTTGATGGGCAGTCTGTTATTTACTAGTTTCTCACTATGACAGGAGGCTCGGAGGCTATTACTCGGAGGCTCCATAATAGTGCTGCTCAATTACTGCAGTTGTTTATTGCTAATATATACTGTTTTTTTTTGAAGAAAATAAATGCTATTTGTTTCTAATTTTTCTAATAAAATTTAATTTTTTTTCCATCAGAAGAAAACTTGTTTGAAGATCTAACATTAAAGATAGTCATCAATAAACCAATGAATGAACTGATGTCCTGAAAGTATATTTTAGGTCAGTTATTATGAATTTTTTGGACTAAGGAAAACCAAAATCTGCCATTTAAAATCCATTTAGACAATGAAGTCTACCAGACAGTGCATTTCTGTGTTATTATACAATAAGTGAAGATTATTGTTGTTGCATGCTTCATATGAGAAGACGTAAAATGCTTTACACTGAGTTATAATAAAGCAATAATGCTTTGGCAAGTTACATACAGTCATGGAAAAAATGCAGTAACAGAAGAAGGTGTAGAGATGATGAGATCTGTGTCTGTAATTATCACACACTTTTCCAGTCATATCAGGATAAATAAATGTTAATGGTCTTTGTGGGAGGACAGGCCTGTCTGCTCTGTGCTGACTAGGGAGATGTTTTTCAGCAGAATAAGAACAAGGTGACATCAGAAGTGGTGTTTAATCATTTGCTCTTAACAAATACACTGTTTACAGGATAATAGAAATTGTTAAGATTAAGATATGATAAAGCTACACAACAGAAATGGGTGATGGAAAGAAGAACAGTTCCTGACAGATGTTCTTAATAGTTATCTACTTACCTGCTGTTCTAGCCAGAAGTTGTTAATTATATCCTCACTTGGCTTGTGGAGATTTCCTGGCATTAATAAACTATATGTTGCTACTGGGTATAGTTTTATCTTCCTTCTGAAATATTGAGCAAGCATTTAGTTGCCATGAATGAACAGTGTTTATGTCAGCATGTAAGAATCACCAACACACCCTCCAAACTACTATCCCCAAACCCTGCAGGTGATGGGAGGACATAACTATGATCTCGCTTTGTATTAAAGGCTTGAGTGGTGGTAGCTCTGGAAATGACATGCACAAGGGAACAGTACAAGGTTATACATTAGTATCCCTGTCTGGTTTTCTTATGCATGCAATTACCCTTATTGTTTGCTATGGTAAAACAGTTGCCTGCTCAAAAATTAGGGATAATTAGGTAATTAAAGGAATAGATGTAGGAAAGGCTACCACAAGTTAGCTGCTAGTGCCGAACAGAGACCAACAACTGGACTGTCTAATGTGGAATTGGTAATTCTGGACAGTGTTTTCTTTTTGAAGATACTCATGAAAAGCTTGAAATGGCAGTCTTGGATTTAATAACCAAGCCCTGAAGTGGTTTGCATGTAGAGGTGTCCTGGGTTCAGCTTTCAGTTACTTTGTTTTCCTGTTATCATAGTGTGGTGTGATAGAGTAGGCTGTTGTTTACTGTTACAGAATCTGTCACTTTTTGAGTGGGTTGGAAGGGAATAAATATTTCAGTTAGCCTTAACACTGGTGTAAATACAGTCAGAGATGTACGTATGTAATTGTTTATGTGTATGGGCTTGTTACCCAGGGAAAAAAAGCAAATGCAAGAATACTAACAAGTGAAGAAGAGTAACGTGGGGGAAAGTTGTGATTAGTGCTAGTATTTCAAGGCTCTCAATATCTGCTCCCTCTGGCTGGATAACTGTGTGGTTGATATGATACCATCATCCTTCTCATGTAAGGAAAGGAAAGGAAAAGCAGAGAAAGACACCAGCATTTGAGTGTTTTCTGAATTAGTGAAAAATGTTTTGCACCATGAAGAGTGATGAGTGGCAATGCTCTTACAGCATTACTACAGTTCATTACAGCTATCAGTCTGTCCCAGGGACAACAGCGTTCCTGTCTTTCAACAGGGCTGCTTTCAAGCCTCTGTTTGCAGCAGGTAGCATTAATGGGGTGGGACTTACGACTTTATTGAAGTCAGGTCCTGAGAGGTGAATTTATGTACAAACTTGGGAGGATCAGGGAGGCTGATGATGATAAGGTAACTGTCAGGAGAGACAGGACTGCAATACCAGGCATAAATGAAGATCTTGGCTCAGCAGCACAATACTTCAGAGTGACAGCAAAAATAAGATGACAGAAAAGATTTATATTGAGCAAAAGAAATGGTAGCCTTGGGCTAAAGGAACAAAGGGATTAACAAAAACTGATGCAGCTGGCATTCAGTGACTAAATTCTGACATGATTTAGTGGACACACCTTGGAAAACCTGTGAATTCATGTGTCAAGGAGAGGGTCTGATGGCTGTATTAGTGCTGAAGTATTCTTCAGCTGGATGTAAACACAAAAGAATAAAAGGGTACATAAAGGGGCATGTGAGATTATATACTGAGCTCCTTTTAGTTCTAATTAGACTTTTGTGATTATATCCTTGATGTCACAAGTTGAGGAAGGGCTGCATTAACTTACGAGTGCCATGGAGACTGCTTCCTTCTGAGACTGCTGTGAGTGTGCAGGATGGCATGACTTACTGCCCCACTTGCCTTTGTAAAGATGTTCCAGTTCACTGGGTTTAATGTGCTGTGTTCGTGTGCTGGTGTTTTTAGAGATACACACAAGGAGAATCTGTACAGACAGATAGATTACCATTATTCAAATTGTGATTTCCATGGCTGGAGTTGCACCCTATGACAGTAGTGGTACAATAATAAAGCAGGAAATGTATTTTCCTCTTGGAGGAAAGGGGTGGTCACATCCTGTTGATCGCCTCGGTGTTCAGCCCTATGGCACCTTGGTATACATGTTGCCTGCTTTCAGGTCAGTTGGTTTAACGAAGTAGTTCCCTGTGCTCCCTGGGAGCTTCTGAAATGAAGAGCTCGAGAGTCTTGAAAGCATCCTGACTTTGTCTCTGTCTCTGAGGACAAACAGCAGCAGTAAATAAGTGTATCAAATATAAGATTGAGCTGAATTCAGGCACATGAGCTGTGGATGAGCAACCCTTTTGGTGCCATTGGATAACCAAGTCTAAACTGTGACAGGGAGGAGCATATCTGTGTGGGAACAAGAAGATGGACAAGTGTGTTTGAAGTAGTTGTATCTTGCTCAGAGGATCTTCTGGAGTGGCTGGCTGGATGTGTAAGTTGGCAAATCCATGCAAAGTGAGATTTGTCTCTAAGCTTTTCTTCTGTCCCTTTTAAGTTAGGTTTTTTAGGATACTCTGGCTTTCACAGAGAGCAGCTTCAGTTTTCTGCTTGGACTTTTCTTTGAAAAGAAACTGTGGCTCCTAGAATTTGGTGGGCTTCAGGCAGTGAACTCTCTCTCTCCTTTTGTTTCCTTTAGAGTATTTAGGTTGAAAATACCCCTTCCTACAGCTTTACAGTTTCCAGGGTCTTCACTCCTGGCTTTGTTTTACCCAGTTCTTAATTTTGTCAACACATTTATCTTTCTGTTCAAAAGGAATCATAGATCATAATTCTGTTCATTTTAACACCCCGTTACAGACCCTGTGTTAGATGATGAATTATGTTCTGATGCTTTTGGACTGTGCAGTACACCAATATTAGATCAAGAACCCATGAAAGGTTATCTTTCTAATTTACAAGAAATAGTCTCAGACCTTTGTCTCTTGTATTTCCTTTTCCATTTAAATTTTGGTACTAGAGTAGTTGTGTTGTTTTGTTTTTTTTTTGATGAAATTCAGTTTGGAGCCTCTTGGACTTTATTTTCATGACAAGTGGATCTGATTTTCAAGACGTTTAATTTTTTTTTTCTCTTGATGTAATAGATAATCCAAATACCATGCAATATTGGGAGACCATTTTAGCCTTCTGCAAATAGCATATGCTTGTGTGAATGCTGCAAAGCAAATTGTTTTTCTTGTCCAATTTGTCTTGTGTAATATGTAGTTAAACTAAAGTTTAAGGGTCACTTGTTCTTGCCATCTGTAGCCTGTTTTATAGTTTAGATATAGTAGGTAGTTTTGGGCTAATTTTCAGTATGTGTAGAGCTTTAACCATGAGATGTATCCTGTTCTGATTAAATTCAGTTGTTTGGTGTTTTTTTTGCTTTATGGAAATGAAGCAAAATGGATTTTTTTTTTTTATATCTCTAGTTAATTATTTTAATCTTTAATTTGTAGTGTAGCATCTTTTAACCATTCTAGTGGGGTATGAGCGCCTTGCTGCAGAGTAAAACCTGTCAGAGTGGTCTAATATAAAGAAATATTAGTTCAGTCTCATACAAATTTAATGTTTAATATTACTGGGCCACATCATTCTGCATTACATGTAGTTAGGAGATTTGGAGGATGGTCCATATCTTAGAGATGCGGATATCAGGTCTGGCTGAGCAGCAGTTTAGACTTGGATTGTAGGTAAGGTCACTGTTGCTATCACAAAATGCAACAAAGCTGCCTGGCATCAGGGCAAACGCCTGTGTTCTGGCCTCTTTCTTTTGGGATGAGCAAAAATCTGTCCCCCAAGGTCTGAGGGTGGATTTGTGTTCTGATTGCTGGGAACAAATGCAGCTCTCTGCCTTTCCTCACATGGCAGGCTTCCCAGTCCTTGTGGCTCTTCTTTGGTACTATCCAGCCTGTCCCCATCTTTTTCCTGTACATCAGGACCCAAATGTATCACAGAGTATGAATTATGCTGAGTTTGAGTGTGCTTTCAGAAGGGTGTGCTGGGTGCCAGAGCTGATAAGAAGGGAGTTTGTGTGCAAGGACATAGGACATGGAAGAGGAGTTTTCAGGGATAGAGAAAGATTCCCCTTTTAGAGGGAAACTCAGCTTGTGCAGCCATCCTTGTAACTTTACTTCTTAGATGTTCACATAGCAATGGAATGCAGCTTTGCTTATGCTTAAAATGCCGAAAGGCAAAGGACTTTTAATGTTCAATGTTAATTTCTAGCTTTTCAAAACATGGGAATTCCATTGTTTACTTTTTCAAAGAGCTGATGGGATTGGAAGCAACTTGTGGGTCAGTTGCACTGTGGGTCAAAATGACACTGTCCCTTTAAGAAAAAACCCGCTTATTTTCTCAGTAAAATTAATTGTTCCCTGCTATTTAAGCTGTTGCTGAGCAGATTAAGTCATGTAATTTAACTTCTTTTAATTTGTGTTTTTGCAGTGAGGGCAATCTAAGTGAATGGACAGTCTGAGGGGGAAACGCTTGCTAGTCTCCTCTGTCAGTGTTCCCTTATACTCATTTCATGCTCCTCTCAGTATCACAGCAGAACTACTTCATTGTGTAATTTCCATGCATCTTCTTTTGCTCTCTTTTTTTCTCCTTTCCAATTCTAATACTTGCTTGCTATTGTATTACAGAAGAATCAAGGAACCAATATATTTGCATAAAGGACATTCTAAATTCTAATGTCAAGGGTCATTAGTCATTTTTGTTGTTATACCTAAAAAGATCAATTTCTGCATGCAGAGACGGTGGGGTAGGAATCTATTTCAGGAATAACTCGGATTATCCTTTCACTTTAGGTGAATTTGGACTGGATGCAAATTAAAAAGAATACTAAGTCAGTATAGTTCACATATATTTGAATTTTATGCATCTGATATCCATCAGATTTGTTTTGAGAGCTCACGTTGCCATAAATGTTTCCCACAAGTTATAGTCCTTCTATTTTTACACTTTTTTCCTTCAAAATTTTTAGTTTTCTCATTGCACGTTTTTTCCTGAAAAATTACCTTAAAAGCTTGTTGTTTTTGTTTTTTTTTTTCCTTAAATTGTAAAGCAGATAAACATATAGCTGCTTGTTTGAATTAGTTCTCAGGTTTTTTCTGAAGGCAGAGATGTATTTGTTCTCAAATGAAAGTAGACATTACTTAGTTAATCATGAAAAGGAGCTGCATGCGTGAAAACTTATAATTTACTATCATTACTGTATTATTAATAATAACAACAAAGCCACAGAGGTCAGTTTGTCAATGGCATGAATGGTTATAGATTCTGATGGTTTTAGTAGCAATATATACTACTAAATTAAACATTACTAAATAGTAATAAATATTAACATATTAAAACCCACAATTTTGCTCTTCTGAAGAAAGGTGCAGGGTGATCTGAAATGCATTCATTGTTGGCTGGAACTTGGTACTGTGGATTCCTCCAACATGCTGCTGGTAAAGGTTGACCTGACTTCAGGCATTTGTCTGCTGTAATTAGTTCTGGTGGCTGTGGCTCAAAAGCAAATGGCTGACAGTTGTCATGGTAGCTGATTATTGCTGATTCAGCACGATGTTTTGAGAGAAGAGGAAGGTTACAGCACAGCGTTTGGTTACAGAATGGTTTGTGTTGAAAGGGACCTTACAGCTCATCCAGTTCCAACTGCCTGCCACAGGCAGGGACACCTTCCACTAGAGCAGCTTGCTCCAAACCCCATCCAGCCTGGCCTTGAACACTGCCAGGGATGGGGCAGCCACAGCTTCTCTGGGCACCCTGTGCCAGCGCCTCAGCACCCTCACAGGGAAGAGTTTTTTCTTTATATCTAATCTAAATCTTCCCTTTGTCAGATTAAAGTCATTCCCCCTTGTCCTGTCACTTGATGTCATTGCAATGAACGCCTCTCCAGATTTCTTGGCAGTCCTTTTAGGTGCTGAAATCTGCTGTAAGGTCTCCCTGGAGCCTTCTCTTCTCCAGACTGAGCAGCCTTCACCTTGGAGCATTACTCCTGTCATGGACCAAACCTTTCTATTTTTCTCTATGTTGGAACCCAAGGTGGAAGTATCCTGAGGCTGTGTGCAGTGCCATTGACTTCTCTGCAAGTAGAGAAATTGGTATTCTGCAGTTTGCTTATATTCAGGGCCAAAAAAAGAGAAGCTGTTTTAAAGGAAAGCCTATATACATTGGATAAATGTTTCTCAAAGAATACATATTTACATTTAAATTTTCATATAACTTAAAAATCTAACAAGGGAGGAGGAGAAGTGTGTAAGCAGGAAATTTAATAAGTGTTTGAGTTGAATATCTGCTATAGTGTAAGCTATCAATAGGAACATAATGTATTGAGCATTAATTGACCTGAATTGCTCATGAAAAATCCCAGTACATTGACTGCTGACTGAAGTTCACTAAACGTGAAAGGCAGAAGTGGTTTTTTAGGTAAGCAATGACATTTTACTTTGGCCATTTAAGGAAAAAAAGTCGAATGTAATACTGTACAGTGCTTTGCTGTGGAGTGGATTAGCATCGGTGTGTAGTGGCCAATCATTGGTTTGTTTTGTAGAGATTACAATATACACATTTATCTTTACAGAAGGTATTATCATTTTGCTTACTGAGTACACAAACACGTAACAAAGGACCTGATACACTTAGCTACCATTTTATATTCTACTTTATATAAAAGCATGTTATGCCTAATGTCCTTAGTAGTATGAAGAGTAAGAAATAGAATAGAACCATACATGAAACCATACGCTTTCTGTGGAAATAAAGTACAAGTTTTATTTTGGTTAAAATTGGTAGAAGTTAAAAGGAGAAATAACATGAATGCATAGGTGTGATTTGTGGAATATATGTTTAATAATCCAGTATCAGACCTCAACATTTTAATTGCTAATTTGGGGGGAATAAGTGAGAAGTTTCGTACTAGTATGAACATGCTGTTCATACTAAATAAATTGGGAGTGCATTGCATTTGTTTACTCTTTAATGGAAGAAGCCAGTGTCCTTGAGAAGTAGCAAAGCCTTGCTTCAGTCTCGACCAGTATACTTCATGGAGATACCAGAACTTAGTTATTCTAGTTTGCCAGAAAATACGGAAAGCCACTTTCCCCTTTTGTGTAATTCTACTGCATGGAAAATTTCTTATTTTATAGTCACAAAGAATTAAGCATTCCTATCCCCTTATAGCAATTTCTCTGTAACAACATCCATCTAAAGAGGTTTCCTCTTGGAGAATTTCGTAGTCTCCTTACAAATGGCTGCTCTCAGATCCTGTTGTGTGGAAAGATCATTGTTATAAACTGTTGATTGGTAGAGCCAAGCATGGTGATAATAAACCAGTTGAAATGCTAACTAATTACAGCTTATTCTAATGTCACAGTGGTTTATTAAGAGAGGGCCTGATTGCATTGTGGTTCTGTGAATGTCAGGACTTTGGCTTAGAAGGATCAAAGAACTTATGTTCTCTTCAGATGCTGAACAAGAATAAACCCATTAGATTGTGCTAATACTTGACATTCTTCTTCCTGAGCTAGAGGACTCTTATCTGACTCTTACAAAACACATCTGCTTTCATATAGGCTGAAGCATAGGAAGACTCTTCATATTGATTATGCTTTTTTCTTCCTTGAGGAAGAGAAAATCATAAACTTTCCCCTTTATTTATTGCTTGAAGATCTAGAGTTTTCAGAATTTCCCCTTCCAGAGGATTCTTCAGGGCTCTTTTGGGAATGCATAGATAATCACATCAGTAGTGTTTCTGCAGTAAGTGTGATGTAAATAGTAACACACAGAGAAGTTCTAGTCACTTAAAAGTGACAACAAAGCAAGCCAAAAAAGTAAAATTCCACATTATGCTCAGTTTGCAAATACAGCTTTTTTCTTACTTATATCAATGGCTTTTGGTTGACTTGTTTTGAAATCAGTGAACTTTGGATCAAACAAAAAATTATTTCCCTATCCATTTCATCTTTCCTCCTGTAAAGAGTGTTTCTTTATCCATCACTGGTGATCTTTATGTGGTTTTATATACATCCTGCCCTGTCTGAGCAAAGTCCAGTGCTGCTTAGAAAAGTTTTATCAGGATAATCTTAAGAGAAGGAATCAAGCTATTAATTTTTTCAAGGTAAGATCAGCATCTCTGACCAGATATTATATTACTATGTGTAGCAAAATTTCAAAGTTAATTTAGACTATGTGAAGTAAAGTCATCCTTTTTCAAATGCATGAGGAGAGATGATTAAATTCTAGATTCCAATGTAAATTAGCTTCTAAACATAGAGGTTTGCAGCTTGAATTGAATCGAAGTGTGTTTCTGAGGTTCAGAGTGTTAACTGTTTGCTGATGGCTTTGCTCGATTCATTTCTGGAAATATCTCACTGGGGTTGTCCAATTCAAGTATATAAGGGATTAATGGCTTGGAACTTTATCTATAATTCTTTGGCTTTATGTTTAAACAGTTCATAAACTCTTAATATCCTTTTTTTCCCTCTTGAATTCATTAAGAAAATACTATAAAGGAAAGCTAGTCCTTCATATTTTAATATTTAGAAAAATGCATCATTATATCAGTATTCCAAACCACCCTAATGTAATAACGTAAGGGCTTCAGGGAAGGAAGAAAACAGGAGTCTGTGTTTTCTTGAGTCTCTTCTGTTAAGAAGAGCTAAAATGGAAAAAATCATGAGATGCCTTGCCTGAGGGATAAGGTGGTTATCTGTTGTCTTAGAAAGCCAATATGCCTTTCCTTTGTACCACTTGCAAACCGGAGCATGCTCGTACCTTGGATGTGAGACCTACGTGAATACAGCAAAGGGCAACCATCGGTTTTGTTCTTTGACTTATTTCATTAGCTCTTTTAATATTAATCCTAGTTGTAAAATGTCTTCTGTAAGCCCTGTGATTCCAGTATTTTGAGCTGGATGCAGCTTGGTCTGTCCACATTTTTTGCCATTGGCTGCTCTCTTGAGATTTGGAAAAGTGATTCTGTATTATTGTATGCACAAAGAATTCTTTCTTCCTGATGCAGTGGTTTCCCTCTGTATGCCCCTGCTTTTGTTAGTCCTCACTTTGTTTTCATATTCAACATTTCTGTTTCAGTTCAGTTGGCTTAGAAGATGTGAAATATGCTCCTTCATGAGAGCAGTGGCACATCTAGGACAGCATTCCATCTGACAGCAGCAATTTGAGACGCATTTTAGGGAGAGTACCTGGTCTTTATCTGTAAACCATCCTTCTTGTCCTCCGAGCACCTGCCACAGTCATCTTTGATCTTTGCCTAGCAGAGCTACTTTAAATAATTAAAGCAATTTCTAAAGTTTATCTTTTCAAATTCTAATACACCTTCAGTCTTTGCAGTTCTTTGGTGCTGTGTTTTCTCAGTGTTAACATACAACTTTTCTGCTAGTCTCATGTGAACTTTGTCTTATGGGTCTGCACTCTCTGCTTGCTTGTAGTGTGTTTCCTACCCGTTCAGATGATGCATAAGGCGGTGGAGTTAAAGTATGGCCACCAAACCGAAATCTAAATGAATGCTTTTATGATGTGAGTGAGTGAGAGGCAATGGATGAATTCTGAAATAGGAAAAAAATGGCAGGAAAATATGTTCAATTTAATTATTCCCTTTGGGTGTATGTCAAGATAAAAACTTGTTAAGCATAGAATGTGTAACCTGCACTCCTGTGCAGGGTTTACTTCATTGGTAGAAGATATTTACTAGCTCATGAGTATTAATAAACATTTGGAAACGTATTTGGCATTCTACTTTTCATGTTCATTACTGTTCCTGACCTTTTTCTTAATAAAAAGTATTCAGTGGCTTTTCTGATCTCTGTTTTCATTTCTGGAAATTATACTTTGGCAAAGAATGTATATCATTAAGAAAATGAGAGGAAAAAACCCCCAACAAGCTAGGTATGTATTTCTAGTTGCAAATTAGTAGTAATATATTTATCCACATTCTCTGTTCAGGCAGATTTACATTTCACCAAGTAATTTTTACTCTTTACAAAAAGCTTCTTATCATTTTTCTGGTTTTTCCCTCTTCTTGAAACTCTGAACTGCTGGGAAGCAATGTGAATAATTGATACCTTTTATTGCTCATTGTTCATTCCTCTTGCATATAGAAAAGAATTTTCTTTTATGGTTTCCTCTCCAGTGTACTACCTGGCTTCAGGCATGCAAAAATGTAGCTATGGAGAATACCATTTCAGAGGAGGTTTCTCATTTTTTGGCTAGCTTTGTAATTAACGAGTCACCTAGCACTAGTGAGGTAGTAGTAGAGCTGAGGTGAAACGTATTCCGCTAAACCCATATTAATGAGCGAAATTACTCTGGAGCTTAACTTGTCTTGATGTGAAATGGAAGTGTTAGGAAAAACAATTGCTGTTCCACTTCACTTGGAAGATACAGCTGTTTTGTTTCCAAAATGTTTTTGAAGCTGTTAGAATTTAGATGTTACAAACTCCTATGCTGGGAGCTAGTCAATATTTGAGGTTTATATCCAGCACAGATTTGATGTCAGGTGAAGTATAAGATAGGACATTGCAATTCTTTTTGAATGCATTGATGCTAGTTCTGGTTCCAGATAAATTAATCTGAAAAGAACAAATGATTTTACAGGCCAGCTTGAGACATTCCCAGTAGAACCTGTGCAGGGAAGGTTTTGCAGGCTGCTGTCACGGTGCTTTAAATACATTTTAACTTTCCATTGTCACAAAGATACCCTAATGCTTTGCAATTTCATGTAAATAACAGGATAAATGTGAAGCTGTGTAGCCTTGCAAGTAGGATAAGGAACAGGGTGCGATATCTAAATTCTGTCTCCAGCTTTGTCACTATTAAGACTTTTGCCATGTTACTTATCCTTCTGTGCCTTTTCAGTAAAAAAAAGGATAATGATGCCAGCTTAATATTGCAAAGTGTTTTCAAGATGAGAAAAAGCTAGTGTGTGACAGTGCTGTTGTAAACATGTTACTGGTAAACTTCAGTTCTGAGAACTTCCATTTTTTAAGAGGGAGCATTCACAAATCTTTATTTTGCATGCAAAACTGGGGTGGGGGAAAAATCATACTTTGGGAGACTTAATGGGAGCTTTCTTTAGAAAGTGCTGCTACCCCAAGAGCAGAGGGTGATCTCTCATCGTATCACAGTGAATTAACGACTGCTCCATTTTTGCCGTAATGCTCTTCAATTTTTAGTGATAGGCTAAAGATTTCTGAGAAGCTAATCTTTATGTGGAGTTATTAAAGTTGGGAAGTCTGGGATTAATTGATCATGTGGGGGTTTAGTTTGTTTAAGGAGAAAAAGGGATTTGAAATGAAGTTGAAGGCACCTGATGGTGGTTACTCCCTGGCTTGCTTTTGTGTCTGCCATTCTGTTTCCACTTAAAGCAGTGATACAAGCTTTGACTTTTAATGCCAAGTGGTATATTCAGGAAATGGGAGTGGCCTTTCATTTCATGGGTATGTTCTTTTAATTTAGAGAAATGCTTTGCCTATGAAGCGAAGAGAATGGGTGAATGGCACTTACACACCACAGCTGTTAGTTCCAATTTAACAGCAACATCTGAGTAAGTAAGTTTCGATACCATGGAATAAATATTAACATGTTTATTCAGTGTTTTTTCTAGATCCTGATATAGATCAGATTGTGGCAGTTGAGAACTGATTTGAGGTAAGGCAGCAAAATTCTGTGGGCATATGTGGCCTTTGAGCCATTCAAGTGCTTTCTGCAGTGACTTGTCTTTTCCCCTATACACATTGTTTAGATAATCCACTTGTAGAGGAGAGTGAAATAGAAGCATAAAATATAAAACCATTTAAAGCGTCACTTGGTAAATACCTCACTTGGTAAACTGTCACTTGGTGAATACACTGCAAGAAGTAGCATACTTCTGTAAAATATTATCCCAGACATTAACAGAAAACAGACAAAAAGACATAACTACTGTAGAATGAAATCTTCGCAGCAGGAAGGAGGTTTGACATAACACTTTAGGTGATTCCTGAAGTGGTAGAAATGTAATCCAAGTTAAATGTATTGACGTAGTAATATAATAATATCTATATTATCTTTGAAGGCAGCAGAATTCTCATGGTGCTATTTTGTATATGATATCCTTTGAGTAACTTTTTCTGTTTTACACTTTGGGTTGCCAGTCTCAGTATTGTAATTTGTTTTTCAAACAACCCATTCTCAAATACAATCTATATGGGGCAATGGACAGCTCCAGAGCTGTCCATCCTGGTTTGTACTGTTCTTTTCTGTTGTGAAAATGAAATTGTGGTAAATACCAAGTTTGTGTAAGCTAGAGTGTTTCATGGAATTTGTACTTGTGTTCAATGCCTGCTGGCAAACTTTGTTAGAATCAGTTTAAAGAGTAGAAAGCAGGAACTCTGGAATGAGTTGTTTCATCCTACAGTCAGGTCTTGTTTTCCTCCACTTTGGCTTTGTGGGACAACTGAGTAAAACCCAAATGCTCATCTACGTTGCATTGGAAATGAAAGGCACATACACACCAAGGCGAATGAGCAAACTTTATATAGCATAAGCACAATGTTACCCTCACCACACAGTGAGTCGGGTTTTATTATGTCCTGGACTTCACCAGATCATTCTTGTCACGGGAACAAAATGCTGTTATCAACACAGCGTTCCCTACCCTGCTTTCCAGGACATCTCAAGTTCATTAGTCTGTGTTAAGATACTTAGAGGCTAAATTGAGCAATGCTATTTCATTATAAAATGTAATGATTGGAAAGAGGGCAAATGGTTGTATCCTGAATCTTGTTTATCAGCAATTGCATATGCATATGCAAAGTGCAATACTAATTACATTCTGCATAACAGTGTAGTTTTATCAATGCTATTTAGCTGCATAATGCACACAGCCCAAACTATGGTACAGCAGTAAAAACAATCCATGTAATTTGCTATTAATGAACCTACAAAATGGAATGATATTAGTATTTTCAGAACAAGTGGTTAATTACAAACATCATTTGCATATTGCCCTATGCTGCTGCTGTATTTATTTGTTGACATTGATTAGAATTCTTTTGTGGAGAATTCGTCATGGTGGGACATGCCAGGAGGCCAGTGTCAAACTGTCTGGATGGTGGCCCAGATGTCTCCCTTCTTCAGGATCCAGTATTAAGCTGGCGGTTAAGGCAGTGTGGGTTTCTGAGTAGTTTTGGGGTTTGGCTCTTTTAGAGGCTAAGCAGAGAGAAGGTGGAAGTGACACAATGAGATGTTGCTTTTTCCTATGCATTAGAAGTGTTGTTTCACCCTTTTTCTAGCTATAAAACAGATTAGGTCTGAAAACGGTGATTTACGAAAGCTCATTTCTCTTCTGTGTCTTTTAAGAAGAATTTTGCTGTCATAAAGGCACAGTGTCTCTGACAGTGCAGTAATTCAGCCCTTGACTGATGTAGGCTGGTTTTTATGCCTGCTTTTGTAGGAGGAGCAAAATGGAAGTGGGCCGTGAAAACAGAATCAGTTGGCAAATATAAGATGAGGCTTAATTATCCAGTCACTGTGTGTTTATTAGGAAAAGAAGATAGGTGGTAGTTAAATATATCTGAAAGACTTGCAGCAGAAGGCTCCCTCCCCCAGTTCAACCATTGTCTTAGTACATAATAAACCCGGATAGAGAAGTGAGAATTCATGGCTAAGGCTTTGTTCTGCAGATGTAACTGCAATCAGATAATCGATATAATTGTTACTGCCAGATGTTATCTTATTAGGGAAAAGTACCACTGATGAGGTCTCCTTTGTGGATAAGGAAAAAATTATTGCTGACTATAGGAAAAAAACCCTTCAGTTTTAAGGCTAAAGTTCAGGTGAGTTGCTGTCTCGTGAATAGAAGTGGCAAGTCATATCTTTGAATGTGTTTTTGTCTGCCTTTGAGCAGACATTGCTTTCACTGTAACCTCAAATTTCACATTGTTGTCTAGTTTTTATTAAACTTGCTGGCATTCCCTTTTGATCACCACCTTTGGTAAACTCCAGTAAGGCCACGAGAACAACAAGCAAGCTTCCTTTTAATCTTCTACCGTTAAGTGGTTCAGGATCTTTCTATTGTAAAACTACATTGTGTTGACAATAAGCTTCTAACCCAAATAACAGTTTGCTCAGAGAAAGCTGAGCACCTAAATTATCTAGCTGCTTGCACATGTCTCTTTGATAACTGAATACCAGATGCCTGAAGTTAAATGGGGTATATCTGAGCTACCTGCATTTCTCTCCCTCCTGTTGTCTTTGGATTGAACAGTCATAGCCTATTAGACTTTCCATCTCCACCTGTCCAGGCCTTAAATTGATATCATTTGATTCCTGTGTCATGGCTCCTAGGGATTTGGGAATTTTAGTATAAACCATGATTGCTTTGCAGGTCTGATGAGGTATTGCTTACTGCAGTTCTCATTTGATACCTAGAAAGAAGAGTACAGAAACACTGACATAACCTGTTAGTGGAAGTAGGAGAGGAAAATGATAGATAAAATGTTGTGTGCATCAACTTAAACTTAAGGGTAAAATCCAATTCACCTTTGCTACTCTTCCCTGTTTTTTAACTATTCTAAAATGCTGTCCCTTCTTCTCTGATCTAAGGCTTTTCCTTTCCTTTGTTTTGTATACAAAACTGTGGTTTTGGTTGGATATTTCAAAAATTAACAATTAGCTGAATGTGATGCCTTAAACTGCATTTGTGTTTTCCTTAGAGTCGTGTGTTTACTGTCCATATCCATAGTATGTTACATCTATCTGCAAGGATAACATGCAGAAGCATAGGCAAGGGCCTATAGTCTTAATAGTCCTTTCTCTAGTGGTGGTCATAGGTTTGGTGTTGATGTCAGCTCCCTCTCAGTGAAGTTAGCCAGCGATGACACTGGGTATTTTAATTCTTTGTCTGTATTCTTGCCCCTTGATCATTTCCTTATCATTTTTCTCCTTATTTGTCGTCATAGAGAAGAATTGCAGTAGCCTGGGGATTTCAGTTTCTTCACTTGAGAAGTCTATATTTGAGTGGAAGGTGAACGGCATGCTGGAAACTCTGCCCCTGCTTTGTTCTTGGTTCTTACCAAATCTAACGTGTAATTGTGCTGAAGTTGTACTTTACTTGACTCAGAATTTCGTTAACTTGACTGAAATTGCTTTGTTTTTCCACTCTGCTTTTTCTACTCTAATAAGCAGAATGGAGATTGTTGCTGTTGAAATATGTGCACTTTCTGTTAAACCACATGAACCTGCAAATGTTTTAGCTAAGATTTGAAAAGTTGGACATTAAGGGGAATCAGAGAAAGGGTACTGGGTGGTCACAGAAAGTTTATCCAATTCAGTCTCATAGTTAGGCTTATTAGGCATCAGGTCTGCTTCTTTGGAAACAGACACTGCAATTTCTTTTCATGTCCTGTGGCTGTAGACGCATAGAGTATGTGCATTAACCAAGAAAATGATCTGTATTCAGTTTGAGTTCCATGCAGATTTTTTTTAATGTTACTACATGTGTCTTCATATCCTTCTCTTAGCATCTCACCTTCTTTTTCCTTCCCTTTCCAGAAGTGCATGTCTTCTTATGTTGCATCATTTTCCTAATTTCCTGACACACTGTAGTGGAGGGCAAAACTTTCATCTGCATTTTCTGGTGGCTTCCATGAATGAATGTTAGAATATCTACATAGTCTCACTTTGTGAATTGGCTGTGGGGTGACATGGGGGGTTTGTATACTTTTTAGCCAAGGTTGCAACAACATAATTATTGAGTGCTTAGGCCCGGGGTGCTTGTACATTATTGATTTTTCACTTTGCGGTAAAGGCGCTGGTATTGTATTTAAGAAAGAGGACTTGAAGTACTGTCTTAGAACAGTGGGACCACAACTGACAGAGAAGAAAGATTAATACTAGCTACATCTAACTACTTGCTATTCCATCTTGACATTTCATTAACATTATAAGGTTGTTCTGCACTTGGTTTCCTAGGGAATATGAAGCTTAATGTTGAAAGCCTCCTGTTCAGGCAGTTCTGTCCTCTGGAGAGCTTAGGAACTGCTTCTTTTGAGGACTGACTCCTTTCAGGGTTCCTGTTGTTGGCCCTGTGCTAATTAGTCAAATAAAACTTGCTTTTCCTTCAGCAGACATCAAAGGCAATTTTGCCTAATTGATTTTTTGAGGGTTTGGCCTGGAACTAGAGATGACCACTTGGAAAGGAAGAACTTTTTGAATGACATCAGAGCTGTCCTGCATTAGGCCAGCCTGAAAAATGAGTCTTTGAAATAGGAATTCCAAATGAACACACCAGGAATTATTAATATTGAACATTTATTAATGGAAGTTCCAATATTGAACTAGTCTGATATTTCTACTGGGGCTGCTCAGTAAATCTCTGAGATGTTGGAACTTGATGATCTTAAGGTTCTTTCCAACCCTAACTATTCTATGATTCTATGTAATTTCAGTTCCAGAGAATGGATTAGTCAAAATGTGGATGAAGGTAACCTCTGAAAGTAGATGTTCAAGAATTCTTTTTAATCTTTTACCTTGTTCTTAATTTTACTAAGTGTTCTACCCTACAGGTTGAAATCCAGCATCCATAAAGTGCTCTGAAGATGCCAATAGAAAATTTCTGTTGCAGATTTTTGATCTGAAAAGAATTCAGAATCTGTGAAATACAGGCAGGTTAATATATTTGTTCTATCACTGCCTCTTGCTGATATTGGTAATGTTTATGCCCTTTTTCCTTATGCCCAGCTGATAATTTATCTTTGCATTAATGTGAATTTGCGTTTCTCTGTGTGTGCAGTGTCTAAGATTGCTGTGCTGCTGAAGGACTGTTACATTTCTGAAGGGAAGAAACTGGATGATGTATGGGGGTAATTCAGTTCTGTTAGGGGGCTGTGCAGAATCATAACCCTAAACCATGTAGAATCATAACCCTAAACCATGTAGAGGCAAAAGCATTGGATCCATTTTAAAAAGTTATTTCTGAAATGCTGAGCATCTGTCCTCTCTGTTAAATAGTAGACTGTTAAACTTTTACAAAATTTAGTTCATGATGTACTTTAAGTGATGATTGTATTCTTAAATCATGATCTCAGAAGAATGAGGGATGAAGTCCACTGTATTTGGGGCGAAATTTGTAGCCCAAGTTACAAAATACTGTAGGCTTTTAATGCAGGATCCTCAACCTGAATGATTTTATTTGTTTTAAAGAAATGTTATCAGAATAATTTGGAAGTATGGCAAGTACTTCCTGCTGGTCCTTGATTTAGGACTTGATGTTGATACAACTTTGAACAGTGTGTATCTGTCTTCTTTGCCTCCCTTTCACCTGTTTCTGAAGATGAGGTGGTAGTAGTAGTTATTCTTTCTTCTTCCCAAACAACAGGCTTACAATCACGAGAGCCTCAGGAGTTTAGAATAAGGAAATTCTTTCACATGTAGGTAAATACTGATTTTGGCATCTCAAGTCTGGGAGTGAATTAATGCTGAGGAGTCAGTTCCCTTCCTTCCCTTGGCATCTCACTTAGCTGCCTCAGTGGAAGCCACGTCTCTGAGCAGCTGATTCTGAGCTTCAGCCCACAGTAGAAGAGCATGGGCAGCTTTGAGTCAAGTTATACCTCCTTATTTCCAGCAGTTAAATGTCATTAAAAGATAGGCAAATTATCTTGAATAGCTGGTTAAAATTACTATCCAATATAAGTATTTGTGCTTGCAAGTTGTTATGTAAAGAATGAGCTGTGTTTACTGTTTAAGTAATGGCAATTTTAAAATAAATTGACTCTTCATATTCTTGATTATTGCTGCTTGCATTAGGCAGCATCAAGCTATTTTAGTGTTCTAGATGTTGTCGTATAGATAATTTCAGGGAGTGTTCTACAATAGACATCAATTGACCATGACCCCACAAAGTTATTGGATAAGAATCTTTCAGTTTTAAAGGAACTAACTTTCTCAGCTCAGTTTGATTTGGATGTCTGAGCAGCTCTACATGCTTTAAAGCAGCTGTCAATGACTGAAGTGTTCTGATTTGACTTGCTGCTTTCTAATTACTGACACGTGAAAAACGCAAACCAGAACTGGAAGTTTGCTCAGAACTGCAGGAGTTTGATCTCGTTGGTAGAACGGAGATTTGGTGGGATAGTCTCTTGGCTGGAGAGGCAAAATGTATGGATACAGGATGAACAGACTGGGAAAGGGAGGGAGTGTGTCCTATAGAGTGGAGTGCTCAAATGCAAGGAGTTCTGCTTTTGAGAGAACCTCAGGTGCGCAGAAGAACTAGTGTTATTCTGTCCCTTAGTAGAAGTGGTATTTAACATATGTGAGGTCACACTGCATAGAGTAGTGGGATTAATTGGTGCTAATGTGAAGGATTTTTTACATTGCAGATATGTAGATTTGTAAAGTGCAGATTGTGTCAACCAACATGGCAGGATTTCTCACTATATGGACAGAATAGAAGGGAAAATGCATGCAATGTATGTAACGTATCTGGATTTCAGAAACTTCACTGTCAACAGCAATATTAAAGAATAGAACACTCTTTGATGGACAGAAAACCACAAATTATCATTATATGAGAGTAATGGTATAGATGTATCAAATCCTGAAACTTAAGTTGCTAAACAAGATCATGGATCTACATGTATATTTCTCCAGTTAGTAAAAAAGGAGAGAAGAAGGATAATCTGTACTCTGGAATACAGCAAGCTGGAAATAAAATAGAATCATAGAATAGTTAGGGTTGGAAAGGACCTTAAGATCATCTAGTTCCAACACCCCTGCCATGGCCAGGGACACCTCACAGTAAACCATGTCACCCAAGACTCTGTCCAGCCTGGCTTTGAACACTGCCAGGGATGGAGCATTCACAACTTCCCTGGGCAACCCATTCCAGTGCCTCACCACCTTCACAGTAAAGAACTTCTTCCTTATATCCAATCTAAACTTCCCCTGTTTAACGTGTTACCCCTTGTCCTATCACTACAGTCCCTAATGAATAGTCCCTCCCTAGCATCCCTGTAGGCCCCCTTCAGATATTGGAAGGCTGCTATAAGATCTCCACTCAGCCTTCTCTTCTCCAGGCTGAACAGCCCCAACTTCCTCAGCCTATCTTCATACAGGAGGTGCTCCAGTCCCCTGATCATCCTCGTGGCCCTCCTCTGGACTTGTTCCAACAGTTCCATGTCCTTTTTATGTTGAGGACACCAGAACTGCACACAGTGCTCCAGGTGAGGTCTCCAAGAGCAGAGTAGAGGGGCAGGATCACCTCCTTCGACCTGCTGGTCACGTTCCTTTTGATGCAGCCCAGAATACGGTTGCTTTCTGGGCTGCGAGCGCACACTGAAGCCGGCTCATGTTCATTTTCTCATCAACCAACACCCCCAAGTCCTTCTCTGCAGGGCTGCTCTGAATCTCTTCTCTGCCCAACCTGTAGCTGTGCCTGGGATTGCTCTGACCCAGGTGTAGGACCTTGCACTTGTCATGGTTAAACTTCACGAGGTTGGCATCAGCCCACCTCACAAGCGTGTCGAGGTCCCTCTGGATGGCATTCCTTCCCTCCAGGGTATCAACCGAACCACACAGCTTGGTGTCATCGGCAAACTTGTTGAGGGCGCACTCAATCCCCCTGCCCATTTCAGCGATAAGGATGTTAAACAAGACCAGTCCCAACACCGATCCCTGAGGGACACCACTCGTTACTGGTCTCCAGCTGGCCACTGAGCCATTGACCACAACTCTTTGTGTGCAGCCACCCAGCCAGTTCTTTATCCACCGAGTGGTCCATCCATCAAATTGATGTCTCTTCAATTTAGAGACAAGGATGTCATGTGGGACAGTGTCGAACGCTTTGCACAAGTCCAGGTAGATGACATCAACTGCTCTACCCCTGTCCATCAGTTCTGTAGCCCCATCATAGAAGACCGCCAAATTGGTCAGGCAGGATTTCCCCTTAGTGAAGCCATGCTGGCTGTCACCAAGCACCTTGATGTTTTTCATGTGCCTTAGCATGCCTTCCAGGAGAATCTGCTCCAAGATTTTGCCAGGCATGGCGGTGAGACTGAGTGGCCTGTAACTCCCTGAGTCATCCATTTTCCAACAGATTTTTTGCATGTTTTTTAGTAATGACATATACTTGCTTTATTGAAAAAAACAAACCAGAAGAATAGGTAAAAGCATGGCTGGTGTTTAAAAGAAATCTCAGGCCTGCCTGATCATAAAGAACTGTTCAAGAGCAATTCATCCTTGGGCAATTACCTCTGTCATCCAGCCAAGGTCAGAGGCACATTCGCTTAATAGCTACATCAAAGACAGAAGCATAAATTAAAAGAATACCATAACTCTAAGTCAGTTTGGGCAGAAAATGAGGAAAAAAGTGCAGCTTGTAAGGTCTCCTGTGGCCTTTTCAGTTGTTGTGTAAGGCTTTTGTGGTGTTTTCTGTAGTAATTTTCATTGTTACTAATCCTCTCCCAGACTGCTTCCAGGAGAGCCCAGGGAAATCTCACCTGGGTTGTGTTCTGGTGATGCCAAGATGCTGTAGCCAGTAAGCACACAGTTGGTATAATGGTAAGCCTGGAAGTAACCCAACTAAAATGAATTTGACTACTCGTAGTTGTCACTAAGTAGTAGAGGAAACTTCTGTCCTCAGAAGCAGAACATTTCCAGTGCTGGAAGCACATACACATGCCCTGGCAGTTAAGACTCAACAACTGGTGCTGTCACAGCCAGTATTTATACTTAAAAAGAAGTAGCAATTTTATTTGTCTTAAGCACAAACATTTTAAAGGTTTAATTATAAGCTTTAAGATTTAAACGATACCTTCTCTGTGTTCCACTGCCCAGAACCAGAAACCCTTAGCACTGCTCTTACTGCAACTTAATTAATAGGTTATAAATAATTCTTCTGAATAGGTTTTTGCTTTGAAGTCTAACTCTCAAACTTTATACACTGCAACACTATATTGTTACGTTGGCAAACCATTGCCTGAGACAAGGTATTGTGATTTCAAAGCTATGTGCTCTTGCCTACTTTAATAAACAAAAATAGCAACAGAAAATGTGACTAAAATAGGTGTGAATGATCTTAAGGCAAGATGATCCTGTTACCACATGAGAAACCTTTTATGTCGCATGGGACTATTGAGAACGTTCTGTCCATCTGCAGATTTCTAAGGGAAAAAAAAACAAACCAGTCGTGTTAACTAATGTTTTGTGTTTCCTTATACTTGTCTATGTGTACTCGCCTTGTTTATCTGCTTTATCTCTTCAGTTTGGAGATGATCTGGGGCAGAGACCATGCTGCTTTTTGTGTCTGGATGTGATTCAGTGATTCTAGACACCTCTTTGAGCACTTAGTGTAATGATGTTTAATCACACAATACAAGTAGAGGCTTCTTCCTAGGCATAGACCCTTCCATTTTATGTTGCATGACTTGGGGGACTGAAGTTACTGGTTTGTGTTTGCTTTGGATGTAGAAATAGGCGGGGTTTTGGAGCTTTATGAACTTTATGAAGTAGAACGAGGTTTAACTCACTGTTTTTATGTTACAATGGATATGATACAGGGATAGGAAGGAAATGTGGTGATGGTAATCAAAGCTGTTAGCTCTTGTTACTGTAGCCATCTGTATCAATTTTTAAAGTGTTTAATAAAGGAAAGGAAGTGTTTCTAGTCTGTAGTCATCTCACTGCACTTATGTCAGGGGAAGGTTCTTTTCATATACACAGCAGTAATGAGAAGAGAACGATAGGTTCTCCTCTGCTGAAGGTTTCAGCATCTGGTAAGCGGGTTTCTTCTAGGCTGAAAAAGAAACCAGCAGTAGGTAATGGTCTGTGTTTACAACTCTCAACGCGCAGTTGGCAGCTTTTCCTATGTAGCTCTAGGGCACTGATTGTCTTCAATATGAATGTAGGGTCAAATTCTATGTGAACTTATTTCTGTAAATAAGACACTGCTCTAATTTGATTTGCTTATTTAAGGGCTGAGAGGATAATGGGCTCTTGGTTTTACTACATATTCTCATGTTGTAATTCCTTATGTACATATTAAAAATAACTGAGATAGCTTGATTTTGCGTGATGTTAGGAAATATGCTGCCATGCTTTCAAACCTTTGAGGTTTATGTAGTGCACTAAGGGCAAAAGTAGTTCTGCTCCATTTCTAAGACACAGTCCTTACTGAGGCAACTGCAGAATTAATACAGCCACGGAGCACAGGAGTTTAGCTTGGGAAACAAGCAAGAATGTTGCCCTGTACAGTATTAATGGAAATGATGAGGGTGCACCTCAGCCAGCTCGGGCTATCTGGCTGCTGTAACTGTGACAGGGAAAGGAGCTCTGCAGTTCTCATGGATGAAAAATGAACTTTTTTTCACTGTGATTCTGTGCGGAAGATGTTGGGCACAGGCACCTCTGTAAAAATTAGTGCTGACAACTTAGCAGGAAGAAACAGAAGCGTTTACAAGAAACATTTTGCAGCTAATTAGAACAGAAAGCAGTTTCTAGGTCTGACACAGAGAAGCGGTCTGCTGGCCATTTTTTCCACTCCTTTTCCCATTTATCGAAGATTTTTTTCATCATATTGCACATCTGCAGCGTTCACACCAGATGCTTGCCAGGGTACTCGGCATCTCTGTGGTGGGTTGACCCGGGCTGGGTGTCGGGTGTCACCAAAGCTGCTCTATCGCTCCTCAACTGGACAGGGGAGAGAAAACACCGTGAGAAGCTTGTGTGTCAGCGTAAAGACAGGGAGAGACCACTCAGTCATTACCGTCACAGGCAAAACAGACTCGACTTGGGGAAATTAGTTCATTACCAATTAAATCAGAGTAGGATAATGAGAAATAAAAGCAAATCTACACAAATGCCTTTCCCCTCACCCCTCACTTCTTCCCAGGCTTACCTTTATTCCCATTTTCTCTACCAGCAGCAGTGCAAGAGCAGGGAATGGGGGTTGTGCTCAGTTCCTCCCAGCTTGTCTCCGCTGCTCTTTCCTCCTCAGGTGAGGACTCACTCCTGCTCTGGCGTGGGTCCCCATGGGGTCGTAAGTCTTGCCAGCAAACCTGACAGTCTTGTGTCAGACTCCTCCATGCGATGAATAAAAACCTTCTCCATCCTTTCAGTCCAAAGGGATGGTTTCCATGGAGGTTGTGTTTGTCACTGAACTGGTAATAGAACGAGAGCCACTGCGACTAAATCTTTAGGTATCAGCTTTGCCAGTCTCTGGAGAGTATTTGCTGTGACTTGTGGTTAGATCAGATGTAGGAAGGCCAAGAAGTGCATCTCAGTGCGCATCTTTCCCCAACCAGTAGAATTAGATTAAAAAAAGAAATCACATTTTAAAGGCCATGTATTTTGAGTACTACTCTAATTATTCTATGTCCCCCCATATTAGGGTGAGCATATAGAATAATAATTTCCCTGGTTTCATTCACCCCCAGAATCTTGAATGATGGAAAAATCAGTATGAATTATATACATTTTTGCAGCTAATCCCTATTATAGAACTATTATAGAAAAATAATTTGCACATGACTTAGAATAGCACATAAGCACAGACTGAAAGATAAGTGTATGCATAAATGATATCATAAACAGGGAATGGATACATTAGAGGATTAGCCTCAACTGCAGTTCTGGATCCAAAGCTCAGGTCTGATATGCCTGAATTTAAAAATTTGAATAATTAGAAATTTATCCTCTCCGTTAGGGAACCTTGCTCCTTACTAATTCTCAGCAATGTAGAATTATATATTAAACTGAGCACATTCTCTAGCATTTCTTACTGCTTTTTGTCATACTGCCTTGTAACAGATAAGATCAAGATTTAAGCCTTGCCTAAAAGGCTGCTAATCTGTTTGCTCTTGATCTCTACACCTGTTGCCAGGAGCTCAGAATACTGATGAAGGCAGATAAGTTCCTGGGTTGTTCTTTGCTTTTCTTTTCTATCCCTAAAGAGTACAGGGCCTCCTGCAAAGGCAATTCTTTTATACTATCTGCTGTGATAAAAATAAGCTGCATTTTAACAAGAATTGTGTTTTTAAACAAATGAAGACCTGCCCTGAGCAGAGGTATATATACAGCAGTGTAATCAGTATAATGGTTCTTTTCAAGCAAAGTGAGACATTTAAAATAAGGTCCTTATCTATTCAAATTTCTGGAATCATTAGAGTGGGAGGCTAATAAAGTTCTATTTTAAATTCTTAAGTGGTGTGGTGTTTCTGTGTGTGTTAGAAGTCACCAGTCTTCGCTATTTCACCTACTAAATGTGGGTAAACCATTTTTCTGGGTCTTGGAAAACCTGCCTCACTTTTCACCAAAGGGATATTTGGCATTGGCCAAATCATCTCTCACTCTTAGGCTTCTGTTTATGAGCCAATCTCTTAAGCTTATGGGTGGTGAGGCACTGGAATGGGTTGCCCAGGGCGGTTGTGAATGCTCCATCCCTGGCAGTGTTCAAGACCAGGTTGGATGAAGCCTTGAGTGAGATGGTTTAGTGTGAGGTGTCCCTGCCCATGGCAGGGGGGTTGGAACTAGATGATCTTAAGGTCCTTTCCAACCATAACTATTCTATGATTCTATGATTTAGTTGGCAAGTTGGTTTTCCTTCCAGTGTTTATGCTAAAGCTGCTGCCTACTGCTCCTGATTTGTCTAGGATCTTAGTTTTGCTGTAATCCTGAGAAATTACTACTTTTTCCCTCCACATTCTCATGAAGTGTAGAGAAAGTAGGATCTGCATAGTGTTCTGCTGCAGATGGCTCTCTGGACCAGAGGAATGTTTAATTTTCCCTCAAACTGGATGTGAGTAGGTAGGTGACGAGAGCCTATAAACTCGTATGTTACTGCTAATCCATCCCTCTGGCTGAAGATACTGACAGTTTTCTGTAGTGGTGGTAAAACTGCTGTGTCTCATCCCCAAAATGGCTACATATCTGTTTCAGTGCGGTTTTTGTGTTGCAGTAGTTCCTATCAGGTGAAACATAACTGGTCTCTGTATGTAGGCTGGTTTTCTTATATGAAACTTGATTTTCCTTTTATACATTTTATACTTGTTTTGGAATGCATTAGCTTACACAGATCTGTAGGAACTGCATCCACCTTTCATCCTAACCAGAGGTAGGATGTGGTTAGTATGTACTACCGTACCCTTTTAGGAAGGCTTTTTCCAGAGTAACTTGGTTTTGAGATTCTTTTATTTGACTTTTGATGGGCCCCACACCAGCCCTGTAGGATGTGGGTATGCATTTCAGAACTTGAAAGAAGCACAATTTTACTGTTTCTCTTTTTTCCTCAGCATCATACAGCTATTGCTGTAACGGAATATAAGTGAGCATGCTTTCATCTACATTAAAGGTCCAAGAAAATGCTGCACTTTTCTGTTGGTTCTCAGTCTTCCTAAAATTTTCATAGGTTTTTCTGTTTACAGTGGTGCTTATATTTTAGACAGCATTAAAATTCATTGGAAGTTTCAACCCATCCTTGAGTGTTGTCTGGAATAGGAATAGCCTTTTTAAGGCAAAAAAAAAAGTGTGTAAGTGCATTTCTGAATCGATCTTCAAACTCGAAACCCATCATTTTCTAATGCCTAGACAGACATTGTGACACCCAGTGGTGGCAGCAGGAGCTGAGAATTAAATGTGAATTTAAACTATGTTGTGTGAATTCCATTGGGAATCTAATCATGGAAAAAGACCACTGGAGATGAAAGGCCACTGCTCCATGTGCTGGTTTATACAACTCCCCAAGGAATAATCGATTTTTCTGGTACTGGTGATGAGCAATGATACCTAGTGGTAATTTGGTAGCTGGTAAATTGATGGCATTCCAGACAATACAGACATTTAACCATCTGCCTTGTTTAGTTTCACTTGAATAAGCTTTGCTGGGCTCAAACTAAAGAATTTCAGAAGAGGCTGAAGAGAGAAAAAGCCAAATGTTTGGTTACTTATTTACAACCCAAAATGTTGTGCTTAGATTTAAGTATTGTTTACACTGCAGTCAGTGTCTAAAGTTAAGTTTTATGCCTGATTGCAGATAAAGATGTATGTATGGTTAGTGCCGGCCGGGCTTCCAACAGTCATCTGAAGCTCTTAGAGTTGTATTTTGTAAGTAAATGTAAATCACTGTTTTTCTGCTTGCTGTGGCAGACTTTTCTGGCGCTGAGAATAGAGGCTGCATACCAAGTTATTAAAAAGGTGCAAAGATAATGTTGATTAATGTGGGTTATTATGCAAGTACTGGACTAGCATTCATAACAGAATCAAAGGTGTAACAGAAATTAAACTTGCTTTTAATTTTAATTACAAATTACCTCATTTACTCGGTGTCCTACTACACCTGCCTGCTCAATGATCGTTGTCATGACACCAAATGCACCAAAATGTCATGCAGCAGCAGTAATATTGCTTAAAGGAGCTATTTCCTAGTTTACAGGGGCAGGCTCCAGTGTGGTCACCTTAGTCTGGCTTCCATAGTCACTGGACAAATCCATACTACTTCCCCAAATTAATTCATGGCTGAATTGGATGTTTCAGAACATCCTGTTCGTATATGTTAAAAATTAGTCTTGATAGAAAAATCACTGCTCTTGGTAATTTATTCAAATAATAAATTATCCTTAAGAGAAACACACCAAACAAAACATGGACTTAATTTCTAATCTGATCTTTTTTAATAGTGGCTGTTTTCCATCAACAGACACTTTTGTACCTTTTTGGTTTTAGATTGTGAAGCTCTGGATGGCTTGTACCTAGTTTTGCACTCAGGACACTCCGCAAGCTTTGCTTCAATAAACAAGACAGGTGGATTTCTGTGCCCTTTTGCAAAGCATGTTTTCTAACTCATTTCTTGTTTGTCTTGCATGAATAATGTTCAGTATACCCTCCTGATTAAAGAAATAATGAATTGTTGAATAGGGTCTTATTCCAGGTGTAGTTCAACATCCATTTGTGTGCTTTGGGATTTCCCGGTGTGCACATCCATTGTTGATGCTAAACCTTCGCTGCAAGGTCTGTGAGAGTAATTGTGATGACTCCAGGTCTCATTTAAGCTGCCGATTCTCAGTGTTGTTCCTTGATATGCAAGTATGACGCCATACTTCGTTAAGCTTGATGTTTAGCACAGCCTCTACCCTTTGCTTGGTTTTCCCTGTCAACCCATCATCTTGTTCAGCATCAGTGTCCTACTGTATTTTTAGAGCATTCTTCAGTCTGTTATGCACAAGTCTTACCTGTAATGATTTAAATTTTCTTTTGAGTAGATGCTAATATGGTGTTAAATGCCAGATTCTGCAGTGTTCAGCTAAAACCAGATGATTCCTATTTATGGTTATTTATTGATGTCTATTAATGATTTAAAAAGCAATTGTGTATTTAGTTTAGACTTTTATAATTCCAGTTTCGTAACGAAAATACTCTGTGCTGCTAAGCTGGTTTTGGAAACATGTCATTTTGCAGATGTAGCCTTTTTTATCAGTCAAGCTTTCAAATGCATTTAAGAAAAACAGCTAGATTCCAGATAGCTAACTCTATTTCCCATAAATCCATCTTTCATGGCATTAGTTTTACTTTAATTGCTTATTAGTCAAGTTGTATATCAACCATTCCAGTATTTAGCTGATTTCAGGCTAACAAGAGTATAATTACCTGACTTTTGCCCTGTTTAGGGAGTTTGGTTTTCCTTGCTTGTTTTTCAAAGCTGAGTAATGTAATCTTTTCCTGACACTCCTGATGCTGATTGCCTCACTGTCTCCAAATTCTGGGAGGCAAGATAGCCAGATCTGTTTAATTTCAGCAACTGCTGATTAATTTTCTCTCCCTAATTAGTGTTGCAACTGCATCATGTGGCTTTTTCCTGAAGACAAACACTTAGTGAATACTTTTGGGTTGTTTTTTTTTTTTCCTGTATTAATATTTCTATTAATATTTCTGCCACAAACCATGGAGATACACAGAACACTTACAAATTCTCTGTTCTTAATGAAATCTTTCTTAGTGCCCTAAACTCTGCTGGCCATTCATTTTTCTATGTCGTTCTTTTTTTCCCTGGTCATTTATGCAGTTTCTCATGTATTGCTGGGAATGGCTTTATGTTCTTCCATTTGCTATGTATCTTTCATAGTCATCTAAACCATGTTAGTTTGTCTGGTTTTAAATCAATCTGACCTAATTTCTCTATGAATTACGACTTTTTATGAGCTTGCAACGTGTTCTTAAGGAGTGCCTGATTTTAGACACCCCGAATCACCAGCTCTCACCTGACTTCCATAATGAACAATTCACACGGTTTTGTTGTTCAGGTTTCCATACTCAAGGTATGGAAACCAAACTGAAGGTTTACTTAGTTAACTCTTCTTGTACATGAACGTTATTCTGGTACAAAACCAATGTAAAATGTGTTAGCTGTAAGAGTGTAAGTATACCCACTGCTGAAGGTTAATCAGATGACACAAAGAATGAACTAGTGTCATCTTTGGGTTACTTGTGATGGCAGAAGTTGTTTTTTGCCCCAAGTTCAAATAAATTGCACAAATAGACAATGAGTTAATGGAATCAATTAGAAGGGGTTTACTGGTAGATGCCCTTTATACATCAGAGGAATGTCAGAGCGCTGTATTATACCACAAGAATTAATTTTTCCAGTTTCCGTGTTATTTCATGTTGTTTGATATTTTCATGTTGAATAGAATGAACCTTGAGTATGTGTTCTTGAATGGAACAGGTATATCTATTTATAATCTTCTTTCTATTCCTCTTCAAGTTTGGGGAACTTTGTTATTAAAATTAGTTAAATGTGGGTCATACACTAGTCCTGTGTCTGGGAAACCCATGCTATTGACTGAAATAAGCAAATAGGCTATAAATTCTTCTAAGTAGTGAAATAAATTATGGAAAATTTACCTAGTTTAACTCTGTAAGTGAATTGGCACCAAATGACAGCAGAGAAGACTGTCTACAATATAGATGTGATATGTAGGATTTCTGAGAGTGAATAAGTCAGATCTGGTATGATGGGAATTCTTATTCCTGTGGAATGCTTTGGATTGTGCCTTTATTAAATAAAACCAAAATAAGCTGAGAAATTAAATTAAAAGTGTTGATTCAGAAATAATGAAGTAGGGCAACGCTTAGATCTAATGCATTCAACAATTGTATATAAATATGTATTGCATTTAGGTGTAGCCGGTTATTTACATTTTATAATCTCTACAGTATAATAGTTTTAAATAACTTTAAATGAAAAGTGCTGCTGAAGTTTGATTGCTGATTTGAGATAATACTTCACTGGTGATTGGAAAATAAATTCCTTGGGGGAAATCAGTATTTGTCATGTCAGATTCCATACCTTAGCTTGCTGGGGAACAGGGCTGCCTCTGGGGAAGAGCTGATCGTTCATATGCTGCTGTATTAGCAAGATCTATTTGCAGAATAAAGGATTGCTCACTCCAGATTCATCTATCATCCGGCTCTCTTCTGTCTTTTCCCTGAACACCCTGCACCAGGGTGGGTAAATTCTGCATTCTGAACTTGAAAAAGTAATAGCTCTGGCTCCTGGTGCCTGCACTTGTTTCCTGTGTGCCCAATAAATGTTTGTGTTCGGTAGGGACAAGGAATACGAGTGTATGGGAAAGATAAAGGGGATTGTAACGAACTGGAGAAATGGGCTTTGCTGAGGGTTTTCTCCAGCATAGAAATAAATGTGCAACAGAACTGCCTTTTTTTACCTCTTGCTGTTGTGTGGATACAGGGATATATGTGTGCACCAAATGTTAGTAAATAAATGGCATGCTAATAATATTCTCTGATTTGTCTTCTCCCAGGAAGTACAGTGCTCCAGATAATTTGTCATGGATATGTTTTTTTTAAGTGAAAAGTTGTTTTGCAATTTTAGCCAGCTTTTCCCTATGGACATGCAGCAATTGAAGAAAAAGATTTACCCTTCTAACCCAGTTCACTCCCCATCTGAGTAGGGTAGGCATGAGCAAAGTTCTCTTACTGTGCCCTTCAGAAGTGAAATCTGCAAAATGGGGTCACTGTGCTCTGTTTGCCCCCATGCACAGCACTACAAGTGTTCGCTGTGGGAGAATGTGGCTGCTCCCCACACTGCTTTGGAGTCTGAAATCACATTTCAAGTGATGAAACTGCTTCAGGGACTTCTTGTGAGATTGTGCGACTCTTTCATTCAAAGTTACCTTCCCAGATTGTTTATTCTGCAGAGTAGCTTCTTTATCAGTAATGTAAAGATTCCCCAGAATGTACTTGCCTGCTTTAATAGTGCAGATGTCCAGGGCACAGGCACAAACTGAGAAGCTTCATCTGGGCAAATCAAGAGGTGAAGTATCCCGTGCTGTACGTTCTGAAGAGAGGCATATCAAAGTACTTTGTAAAAGTAATAATTCTGAGTATTCAGCTGCAGCAATACAGATTAGCTATTGCTGTGGCAGCTTGTATATATTCTTCATACAATCACAGAATGGTTTGGGTTGGAAGGGACCTTAAAGCTTCATCCAGTTCCAACCCCCTGCTACGGGCAGGGGTACCTTCCAGTAGACCAGGTCCCTCAAAGGCCTTCAGTTAGAACAATGAATTACAAAATACAAGTACTACATCTTAGAGTTAAGCCCCAATTAGTGGTTAAAACTAATGTATATGTTCATACCTATACGTGTCTGCAAGCATTCTGTTTAATCAAATAGCAAAATGTGAGCTATTTCTACCAGAGAGAAAAGTTTCTCCAGTATCATTGCGAGAGACAAGTTTGGAGAACTTGATTACAACAACATGAAAGGAGCTTTCTTCAGTGCACTTGTAAATAGTTTCAGTGAAGGTGAGGTGGATACTTGTGTGTGCTTATCATGTAAAGAAGCAGTGGAAAGAGATTGGGAGAGGATGGAAAAGACACAGCTTTCCATGTTTCTGATGGTTACAAGAGGCCAGTCTGGCAAGATGCCATCTAACGAGTTAAGGATGTAATACTTTCCTAACCTAAGAGGGTGGCCCATAAGGCTCTTTATTGAAAACCTGATGATTTCTTCAGTGCTCATTCATGATCTACCTCTTCCACTTACTGCAGAGCAAGTTTCTGAGATTGGTTGGAGAATGTTCATCCTTGGAGATTCAGGTGGCCAGTGATGGTTGAAATGATCTAGTGTTTGCCGTGGTTACACTGTTGTTCCAAGGCTGGAGGTGACTCTTGCAGAGATTCCTCCCAACCAACATTTTTAGCTTGCATAGGAGTTCTGTAAAAATAGCCACTACTTCTCTGCACCTTTGACTTGCTGGTTGTGTAATGCAGAAGGGAGAGAGAAATGCACGGTTCAGCTGGGTTGTAAAGAAAATTATTAAATTATTAAAGTTTTAATGTTAAAAATATTAACGGTTCTGCATTTGTGTATTTTTTTTTCCTGTTTATTGAAATTTAGTTTCTTGGCAAGGAAGTACTTCTGCAATAGAGAGGACAAATGAGAAAGTTTCTTAAGGATTCCCCACCCGCTTTTTATCCAGAGGCTCATGAAGTGAGGACTCATAAAGTTCTTATTAATTTTGTGATTAAATTGCATGTTCGGGGTTTATTTCTTTTCTTTTTTTTGGTAGAAAAGGTTACATTATTTAAAAGACTCCTGATTCATGGGTAAACATTTACCATTTCAAGATGCCAGAGCTTAAGTTTCTTACCTACATTTTCACTTTCTTCCCATGACCAGATACTACGTGATCCTGTACTTCCGTGCATTCTAACAGACTTTTGAAAAAACCTTTCCTAAATTAGTGAAGGAAAATGAGGAAATTCCCAGGGAAATCCCTTGCTAGATAGCACAGCTGTCAGAGCATTTCAAGCTGGAGTAATTTTCATTAGCTTCCATCAGCATTTTTGTTCAAAACTCAAACAAAATGTTTGCTGAAGGCAAATACAATTATTTTAGGGCATATCTCAAACTTTGATGGTTTACCAAATTATTTTTTTTACTGTTTTACTGTTCAAACTGTAATGTCTCTACTTGTATCAACAATAAAGTTGTTAAATAAAAACTTAAAAGAAGCACGGGGAATGATGCACAGTAGTGTGAAAACCTCTGGGGACGTTCTGGAAGGAAAGTGAAATGGAAATGACTGTCCTTTCAAGTACTGAAAATATGCAGAGATGTTTGTCTGCATCACTAGCTGAAAACGTGGCATATCCCTGTGTAAGTTTGATTTGAGTCCTAATTAAATATTTAAAAGATGTTGGCTTTCTGTTGCCCTTTTGAGAAGATGGAATATTCCAGGTGCAACATCTTCCAGCTTTATATTACTATAAAAATTGTTCTAAATGGGTAAGATTTGTTGACAAAGTGTAGTGAACTTGATGTCAGTTTGAGCAAAGAATTTCTTCTGAGTACTCTCTGAAGAGAGATATTTTAGGTGGAATATAATAGATTTCACTTAGCTTGGTGATATTGAGCATTGATTATTTTACACTGAAGAAATCAGTTGAAAGAGAATGTTATTTGCTTAAGGTTTTGTGCCTTTTTCTCTGGGAAATCCACTTTATTTTTTTCACATGATCAGTAAATACGTGATCACTTTCAAATTATTTAGCATTCAAAAAAATTGTTTTAACTTGAATGCGTTATGCTATTGTCGTACTTGAGTTCTAGAAAATTTGTAGGATCTGGTTCTGATTTTCTATTGCTAGGTGTAATTCTTTGTTTTTAATGAGCAACTTGCATGTCATCGAAATGAAATCAGGACTGGAGTCTACTGGCTTTGGTCAGACTGCTGGCCTGTCTGCTCAGGGCTCTTTCTGTTGTAGGAGGGCTGTTGCAATTGTTATCACTGGAAAAACACTTGCATATAAACCCTCATAAGATGTTCCGTTATCTGCTCCTACAAGGGGCAGAGGGGCATTTTTTGGAAGAGGAAGGTGGCACTGAGGGAGCATGTTGGGGAGATGCTATTTCTCCTTGATTCCCATGTGTGCTTCTTAATTTCTGCCTGATTTATTTTCACAGGAACTGGCAAAGGGAACATGTCAGCTGCTGTTATTGTTGAGAATTAAAATTGAATGCCTGTGATAAAAATTGAAAGGACAGTCCCCTGATATATTTTCCCTTCCCAAGTCTCTTATGGCAATACATAGTAAATGTTAACAGAAGTAGCACAAGGACCATTTCAAGCAATTGAAGAGAAAATGCAGCAGAAGCCCTGCTGGATTTACCAAGCCTAGGCAAGCTTTGTATTTTATTTTTCTAATGGGATTTTTTTAACCAGGCTTTGTTCATTACCGCCTGGGCATGGAAATCAGAGATTCACAATGAGATCATAACTCATTCTCTGTATATAAATGTTACAAGTACAAACAGCATGGAGAGAGCATTATTAAGAATGCAAAAGCAAGCAGAAAGGGGGGGGGGAGTAATGTTAAGACTGGCGTTGCAACCTAAATTCAGCTTTTCTTATGCTATGCATTATGATGAAGTCTGTAAGAGCACACTTTTCCAGAAGCCTTCTTTGTTAACTCAGTACCCAAGATGGACAGTGCCCAGCTATTCACAGTGTTGGTTTATCCTCAGTGTTTGACATGTGGCCCTAAGCTTTATTTTCAGACCCTGCTCAGAAGTCAGAATTATTAATTTCCTCATAGGCTTTTCTGTGCTGCTCATCACTACTGTATCCAAGTGCTTTACAGGTTTTAAATTAATCTCCACAAAACCCCAGTGAGGGATACGGTATTATCTCTGTTTTACAGATGGGGAATTGACAAAGATTAAGGGCAGAAAAATTTCACCAGATTTGGATGCACATTTTAAGACATAAGATTGGATTTTTAGGGCCCTTCGGATCCTATTGTACGTACTGAGTTCAGAAAACAGTGCTCTTTACTTCAGCTTCAGGTGTGTTTTGCTTGTGTCTGTGTATCTTCCCCAGTATCTCTAGTGTGTAAACTTTACATGGCACTATGGATCATTAAGGATACTTTGTGTAGTACCACACAGGAACCCCGAGCTTCCACTGGAAGAGGCAAAACTTCAGTGAATCACCTGCAGATGAGATGGTGGGACCTGTTGAAAACTCTAATGTATGATTTTATTACTAAAGACTGTTTCTTAATGCTTGTATGTAAATTGGGATTACAGAAACCGCCTGAATTCACACCTTTGTCAATGTGATTGTTTGATTTTTGGGATGGAGAAAGATTAATTGGGAGTATTGAAATTTGTGGTCCAGTTAATTTGAGGAATGGATATTAGCCGAGAAACCATACTGCCTGAAAGATAGTATTATTTTTTTTCTGTAATAAATATTGAGGATCTTTCCAAATGCACTTTCATTTATTTTCATAATATATTCAGATTTCTTTCCTCTCTGAAGATGTTCTGAGAACCTGAAGATTCATGAGCAAGTCTAGCAAAATCTGTTCCTCTGTTTCAGAAAACTGTAATTGGTGACTTTTATGTGTTATGTCCATGTTTTGTGTAGTAATTACATTTTCGTGTGCCTAATTTTACTTGGTTTTTTTCCATTGGCAGTTTATTTTGTGCTAGATCTTCTTTCAGTCTTGCTGGCTGCTAAAATATTAGCATATATACTTCAAGATGACACTGAAGGTCTTCATAGTTCTTTAAAATCAGCAGTATGGATGTGAACCAAGGCTAAGTATAGTGATTTGTGAGTCTTCCTGTTAATTTCGGAGAATTTTAATTTTGTGAGATTGACTGAGGAAGAAAGATTTTACTTGTATCCTTTTCAGGCAACTCATGCTCTCCTAAGTGTCTGTGCTTTGTTTTCCTATCCATAAAATGGATATTTTTATGTATTTTTCCAAAGTTCTTTGAAATCTTCAGCTGATAGTGATTAGAGAACTGAAATGTTTGTGTTCAGTGTAGCTCTGCCTGTGTGAACAGTGGCCACGTATGGTGGAATTGCCTAGCTAGTTACAGAAACAGTTTCTTTAAACACCTTTTTAGTGTTAGCCCACGTTTAGCTTGTCCCCTGCTTTCAGCTGGGATAATTTCCTTCCTTGTAGCTGGTACAGTGCTGTGTTCTGGCTTTAGTGTGAGAACAATGCTGATAGCACACCAATGTTTTAGTTGTTGCTCAATAGCACTTACTCTGATCAAGGACTTTTCAGTCTCTCGTGCTCACTCAGCCAGCGAGAAGGGGCACAAGCTGGGACAGAGCAGAGACAGGACATCTGTGCCAGACTAGCCAAAGGGGTATTCCATAGCAGAGCACGTCATGCTCAGTGTATAGTAACTGGGGGAGCTGGCCAGGAGCCACTGACAGCTGCTTGGGTCAGGCTGGGAATCAGTCAGCAGGTGGTGAGCAATTGTATTGTGCATCACTGGCATTTCTTGAGTTTTAATCCTCTCTTGCTTTTCTTCTTCTTCTTCTTATCATATTTAACTTTCTTTATTTCAGTTATTGAGCTGTTCTTTACCCGTGGGCTTTACCTTATTCTGACACTTTTCTGTATCCCACTGGGGGGGGGCAGAAGTGAGTGAGTGAGGGACTGTGTGGTACTTAGTTGCCAGTTGGGGTTAAACCATGGCAGCTTGTTATTAGACTGCATTCTTCATACTGTGCCAAGCACAGAACTTTTGTGGAACTGGAAGGATACTCTATGTGCAGAAAGTTGGGGAGTTTTGTCCTGGCTATGAGTGCCCTTGTGTAAGCCAATACGCCTCTTATAACAACAAGAGGAAATGAATTTTTCAGTAGTTTCAGTCGGTGTCTCTTTTGTTTACAGTTCTGTTTCCAGGCTGCTTAGAACCAGCTATTCCCAGACCTTTGTGTGGCATTACTTACAGAACAACTGCTTGGTACTGAGGAAAAAATGGAAGTTAGTGAGAAAATTGCTTGACTAAGTGTAATTAGCTGCTGGATAGCTTGTGTAGTACATATGTATCATGTAAACGACCTTTTAAATAAAGGCAAATTATATCCAGTGTTTAAGAGGTGCAGTGATAGTCTGAAGTTTCATTAGAAATAACCAGTATGTACCCACCTTGTGTTAAATATTTGATACTGGTACTGAGGCATGCAGGGCTGTAAGCAGAGGCCTGTGGAACGGATCTGCAGGAGTTAGCTGCCCAGTGGAAACCAGTGCAGTCTGAAGAATTCACAATTAAATCACAGCTTCAGCTTTGCCAAATGCCAGCCAAATTCTTGAATTTAGCGGGATCTCTGAGTTCTCTTCCAGTTTGCCGTACTTCAGCCTAAACATTCATCCTGAGGATTGTAGATTAAGATTTAATCATGCCTATAGATTCCTAATTACTCATGAATATCTTATTAGAAAGCCTTGCTGGCAAGGAAGAGCACTTTTAGTAGATCATGCAGACATTTGTTCCAGAATTAGTTGCAGAGCAGTCATCTGGCACCCAATTCTTGTTTAAAACATTGTCAGGTTTCCTGACAAATGAGAGCATAATACTGTCTCAGTTATTCCAATTCACTGTGTGACCATAAATGGTTGGGGGTCTTTTTTAATCTTGAAAAGTTAAAGGCAGTAACACTAAACCATTTTGTTGTTGATGCCTGAAGTGATGCGGAGTTGGAAAGGAAGCCAGAAATACAGCAAAATCATACACAATTATTTGCTTGTTTTATGGCTTGATAATGTGACCCATCCAATCCGGAATGGTGCCATTAGGTCAAAATATAATGATCTAGACTACTGTATAAAAGGGAAAAAAATCAGGCACCTTAGGGTAGTTATAGATTAAATGCATATTTTCCAGGGTATTTAGCGACCATGAAGTAAAAAGCAAGCTGGGGAATGATGTGCATGTACAGTTAAATGTTATAATTAATACATGCTACAATATACTTATAAGACCATTAAAATAACACACTTGTAGAAATTATGTGCACTTAATTTTCTGGTGTTTAAAACACATTTTAAGTAGTCTTTAATCTTTTATGAAAGATGCAGGCAGCATAGTGAAAATGCAGGTTTAGGCTCTTTACCACAATATCTTCTCCTTTGGTTTTGACTTGTCTGCATTTCTGCTGCTAATATTACAGTGAGGAAAATACCTTATTACATCTATAGTTTTGAAATTTGACTTTGAGAATATTAACAAGATCATCTTTGACTTCTCTTGCTTGTGTAAATTAATCAAAGGAGAAAATGCTGGAGTTAAGTCCTGATTCTGAAAGTAACCTACTAAGGAAAGAAAATTATATGATACTTTTTAGCAGCTAATTTTCTGAGAGCTCATGTCTACGGTGGAAAAAGATTCATGAAGGAAGCAATTTGAGCTGAACGTCTTTAAATGTTAACTGTGCTTGGGAGATGTCTGCAACAATGATGGCTGTTTCATCAGGGAGCCTAGTAGTCGTGGCCCTACTCTAGATACGGCTTACTGCAGCATTATGGTGTGGCACCAAAACCGTTATCCTCTATTATTCCAGTTTGAGAGTCTGTTTCACTGCTCTTACGTCAGGACACTGACAGTACTGTAGCCTGTTCTCCAGAGTCCATAAATCTGAAAACAGGGAGATGGATTCACGCAGCTCTCTTGATGCATCAGTGTTTTCTAGAAAATACAAAAAACAAATTCTCCCTAATGTGATGGTGCCTATGGCCGTGTTCCAAAGGAGAGTTCAGGCTGAAATGGATGAACACCACATTGGCCCTTTTTTCATAAGCAGCTCTCACCTATGTGTCCAAGTCTGTCTCCAGTAAAGGCTCTGACAAACCTGATGTCAGCTTTAGACAAGAAAATTTGGCTCTTTTGCTTGGAGAGAAGAGAGAGAATAGTCAGGTCTTGTTGCTAAAATCTAAACCCAAACCTGTTAGTGTTAGTATCTTACTGGAATAAATCTAATGCATGTGTGTATTCGATAATAGGAACTGCAAGCCACTTTTTCTCAGCAGGAAGTGTCTTACGAAAAGGCATCATATTCAGTAAATGGATGTATTTTGATATAACCCTGGTAGGACAGATTTTCTACCAGAAGACATTTGGTAACATCTCATTAAAACAATCACATAAAACTGGCCTATTTTTTCCAAATTTAGGCAAAATGATAATGTTCAGAATGATCTGACCAACCACAGGAAACTGTAAGTAGGTTCCTGTCACACTTCGGTGCTGCTTTGACAGTGAGAAAGAATTTGTTTCCTTTTCCAAAACTTGCTTATTCTCTCAGTTGACTTGCAGCCTTGTTATCATTCAACTTTACCTTGTTGACTGAGGACCTCGTGGTGCACTGTACAAAAATCCAGAAGGCTGTGAGCCCTGCCGCAGATGTCTTTGACAAGAACAGGGAAGCTGCCAGACAGCAGGAATATTATTTGCCATACAGAGAGCATTTGTGGAAAATCACAAAATATGTCCAGAGGAGGAAAGTTAAACCCTTGAAAAGTATACAGCCTCTTTTTCTCAGGTTCCTGTACTCATAATCGCCTTTCTTCAAATAGTTCACTCAACTGTGCAGTCTGTACTTTTGGGAAGATTTGCAAAGCATTTTGTTCATTTACAGCTGTTTTCTCTATTCTCTTTCCCCAATTGTTTTGGTGCAGTTTGCAGTACCACTGGTTTAAATGAACCAGAAATAGCATGAGGAAGTCATGCGTGCTTACATTATAGAAAAAAACCCAAACCTAACAAATTTCAACATTAGAGCAGCACTTTGTCATTTTATTGTGTAGTATACAATTAGACATGTATGTATACAGTAGGGTTTGTATAATTAGACTTCACAGTTTGAACAGTCCATTTTGGGGCAGTGGCCTTGACCTGTTTATCTCGATTGGAGCATCTTTTCCCTCCTGGTTCCCAACGTGTGGTGCTTGACAGCAGCCGGTGTGCACCTCTGGGCTAGCAACACATCACACGCAGCCTCAATTAACCACAGCACTGCTGTAACTCTCCTGGCTTGGGTACTCTAAGGATGATACAAGAGGTTTGGAGCAAAAAGAGGTATGGGAAAGATGGGGACGTAAATCCTTCAAAACAGGACCTCATTAATTCCAGTGCCCATGGAACAACCTGGTTTAAATAGCTTTATTTTGAAGAGTGTGTACATACATAAGGTGGTACAATGAAAGGTAGTGGGATGTCTTAAAGATTCCAGCAGCTAGCATTAGAAATAAATGCACTGTACATAAATGTGAAGAACCCACTATCTAGTAGTATTAGCTATATAAATGTAAATCTGACAGTAAGTTTTCATTAAATGACTCTTTTCATCTATATGCCTGAGGAGCAGTTAGGTAAAGTACAGCGTCTGCGTTTTCCTCTGTTTGTGTTACATTTATTAATTCAGCAAGATAAAATGCTTGTGGAGACACTTGGGTATCACAGGAATTGCTCCAAATATAACAAATTCATAGTATTACAGGGGCAAAACCACGGTTTAATATTAATATATTGCATTCAGAATGAAATTAAGTATGATAACACTAATCCCAGATTCCTTCTTACAGTTTGTACCTTATTTTTCCTTACATGGTCAGGAGTCACTATACGTGTGCCTTTTTTCTTTTCTCCATGAGTGCTGAGAAATCTCAGCTGCCTCAATCTTTCTGTTGATAATTTTTTATTTAGTAAGGCTGGATTTACTTTAACTCTGCAGCCCTTTAACTAAAGCAGTTTCATCTGAAGAAGATGCAGCTTTTTGCATCCTTCACTTTGTGCTAAGTATCAAAGAATTTACAGGACAAAAGAACAAAATACAGAAAATCAGTCTTTAAAAGTGCATAGAGAATCAATAGGGGGTTTTGAAGTGACATAACTGATGTCTCAGTGACATAAGTTAAATTCTGTATTGTATGCAGAAACTCATGATGCAACATCATCTGCTCATCACACACTTGTTTTTGTCTGGACTTGTGCTGGCCCTGAGTTGTGTGACCATCCATTTGCCATAGCATCCCCTGTGCTCGCTCGCTCTCTGGTCATTCTTTGGTTTATACCATCACAGGATTTTTGGAAGAGCCATTTCTCTCTTCTCCCCATAGATTTTTACTCTTAATTTTTTCACTTAGCTCCCTGCAGCTTTTCTTCTGCAACTCTCTTTGCCTCATCTCTTCTGTCCAATACGACAGATGTCCAAATTGCATTCACTCAAGGGGAATAGTAAACCACTTGAAGGAAGGCTTAGTTTTGCTGTGTATTTCTAAAGCCTGTATAGTGACTTTACGTAGTACTATATAAGTAAAAAATAAGAATGTTAAAACATAACAGCTTTTTCTTCTCTCCATGTTTTTAAAGTCACCTTTTTCCACTGAAAGGTATAGCAAAAGAACATTCCTAGTTGTTCCATCATGTCAGCTCTCTTAGTTTGTAGCCTCAAAAGAAATGAGCTTAAAGTCAGGTGTTTCAATGTGCAGTGTGCTAGTCTCTATAGCGACCTTCCTCCTCTGTCTACCAGGGGGAGTTTTCCTTACACTTATATATCTCAAGAAATGTCACTATTTTTTATTGTTCCTTTAGAATGTAATGTAGCCCTAGGTAGCCACCCTAGAAAAAGGATTTTCACAGTACGATTTCTGCCATTTACTGCATACTGTGTAGCATTTCCTAAAATTTTATCTTCTCTGCCTTTCACCTTTCTGCTTTAAGAAATGGCATGATTGATGTTAATATTTTTCCCTGATAATAATGTATTTTCCTTTGATCTTAGTGTTAGTAATACATTATTCAGTGTTCCTTCTTAATAAAAGCCATTGGTTGTTCCATTACTCACAATAGTTATTACAACGCTAAAGGTCTCGTTCATCAGAATGACTTGCAGAGGCAAAACCAAACCCATGATTTCTCCATGCATCAGGATAATAGCTGTGGTGCATGCAAGTTATTAAACAGTGCTAAAATATAATGTGTGTTTGTTTTGGGGTGGGTTTTTCTTTCCCCCTGGGGATTAACACTAGGGAAAACTTGTGAGCATCATTTCTTTTATTGCATATGTATGCTTGTCCATGTTTTGTTCTTGAAGTCCAAATCAGTGAGGAGGTGAGCCTATTGGTTGTATCCCACTTCATAAAACATGTTCCTTGCAATGACTGATAAAGTACATGAGTTCTTATCGGACGTATCTTTTGGATTTGTGTCACCATCTTGGATGGTGATGGAAGGAGAAATTACGATCTTTGATCATCTCTGCTAATATGAGGACAAGTGGGCACAGAGAGAGTCTAACAGAAAATCATGAAGCTCTAGATCAAGTCTTAGGATTTGGATTCTGTTTGAAAGGTATCTTCTGTAATACTGCGGTATTTTAAGTTCATGCTTATCTGTTCTGGCAGAAAATGGACAAACCAACTTCAGTATAATACAAAGCAGGTATTTTATGTCATGTTAATTGTCAGTTTTTCACAAGAAATAAAGGGGTTCAGGAGAGCAAAAAATAATACAAATAATAGCATTAATGTAGTAAATGGAAACAAGGCCTAGTATATGGAAGAGTTGAGCACAGAGGCAGACAATGAGCTTCTGCTGTCAGAATTGTTCACTGAGCATGGTTAAGTGCTGTATGAGTCATCCAGTGAACACGGTGTACGTAGGGACAGCTGAAGAACATGGAGCTCGTTTAGTGCTCTCATGACACTTCTAAGCCCTCAATTTTCCTGAAGTTTAATGTATTACACAGTTGCCTCTACAAACCTTTTCATTTATCCTGCATAACTTTGCACTAGTTACCTGAATTAGAGGGAACAAACAAGTTGGCCTAATTTGTATTCCAAAATGCTTGCTGCAGAGATGAATTCGACAACTACTTCTACATCATTTAAAGATATTTATGCCCTCTACATGTATTAGGGATTGTATATTGCTTTTGATGTCTAGCTTGATTCTGCATTTGTTGATTAATTTGTCAGTGTTATGACTGCTTTCAGTGCTGTTGCAGGGCTGTTCACTTCCTTTTCAGTGTTTGTATCCTCAGTCAACAAAGATGTGAGGGTCTGGGAGTTTGAATTGTTTCTCTGGGAGGTTGTGGGGTTTTTTTTTGGGGGGAGAGGCTGGTTTGGGTTATACTTTATGTGTGACATCAGCACTGTGAGAGCAGAATGGCAAAGTACTGTCCCAGAGGGGTTGGGAAATGCTGCTGCTGCATTGAGTGAAAGGAAGCAGAGCTGCAAGAGGAAGGAAGGCTATGGAATTGCAAATAGATGACCCTTAGCATCACATTTATGAAGGTGCTTGGGTACTATGCAAATGACCACAGTCTATTTTAATTTTAAGATAATCTAGCTTGATTGACCGTGCTGAGAAAATGGCAGTGTGTTTAAACAGCAATAGTTTTGATGTTTTCTTCCCTGGTAGATTAAGCAGGGGAAGCCACGTGTAGTGGATTCAATTCCGTCATAATCCGTGTATGACGTGATAAATGGGTCTTTGTCAACCCTACCAGCACTGGCTGCATGCATCACATTTAATGGGCTGTTTGGTAGCTTTCTGGGTGGTGAAAATGGAAAATAATCTACACAAGCTTTTCCCTTCAACCCCATGGAGAACATTAAATACCATCTCCATGGAGAGAATCTAGGCAATAACTGTCAAAGATACTTGAGCACCTTTTCTAGTTTTGTAATTCTCTGTGGCTTTTTCAGAATAGAAACAGCTGTAGAACGTGATATTTTGGCTCACCGAAGGGAGAGGGGTTTTTAATTAGAGGCCATTTTCTGAAACTGGAAGAACGAAAAATATATACTTAAATGTTGCACAGGGGTGGAAGTAGAGGATGCTGAGAGATAAAGCTGTGGAAGGGACAAAAGGCTACTAGAAAAATTGAGTGATTTTAGAATTAAATTAGTCTACTTGCTATGTTAGCCTTTAATACTATATTCCCACCTCCGACTGCAGGAACACAGCTTGAGGGATATTAATTAGGAAGACAAAGCAGGTGAAATAGGCAATGTAATGAATACATGCAATGTGAAGAGTAAATACACTTTTCATCTCAATAGTCAGAATAAAAACTGTATTAAACTGGGCAAGTGAATTTCTTTTATTTTCTAACATTACTGTCTAATTGTCCTCCTTATTACTGGGTATTAAAAGACCACTATCATTACAGAAACATCTTTCACCAATTATATTTAGGCTGTGTTTTAGCTAGCAGTGACTTCCTCTTTATGTGAAAAATGGCAATCCCCAGAGGAACAGACTTACTGAGGTGATTCCAATCTGCTGGGAAGCCTTGTGCACACACTATTTGCATCTCATGACCTGCATGCAATGTGCCTGTACTGTATTGATTTGTGCTTGTTTACAGGCCATTCAAGCAAAAAGCAAGTAGAATTCAGGTGGCTAAAAACTTGCTCTGCTGGTAGCAGTTTCCTGCCTTGCTGCACTCTGGAATATTCTGGCCTTGCTGCAGCGTGTTGCTGGACAGCCATGGATTTGTCAGTTCTACCTATGTGTTTTTTAACATTTGCATTAGTTCTAAGCATAGATAACCATGGTTTACAGAAAATCAGAGACGATCACTGGGCTGAAAACGGCTTAAGTGACATAGAATAGGTCATGAATGATTGTTTAAGAATAAAGATTCCTGTCATCTCTTTTCAGAATCTGAGAGAAGTGGGAAGTCTTCAGTATTACATAGTGTGACCAGTACAACTGACACATTTGTTTGAAACACATGTGATACTTAGTCTGAGTTGAGAGATACAAATACATTATTCAGATGTGTTATTGCATAGCAGGCAAATAAGAAAAGGTTTTAGTACCTTCATTAATTCTGTGCATGAGATTTAAAAATGTTCTAATAATTCTGGATCCACCCACTTAGGCTGTAACCTGATGCTTCAGACTGTTGCTTAGGGAAGTGTGAGGCCAGTGCTGCTTTACCTTACTGATCCTTTCTGGCCTTTTTTAACAAGATGGCAATCAATTAAGTAAAGATGCACGTGGAAAGCACATTACAAATGCATTGTCAACCTAAATTCTGTGATCCACAGCATCTGTGTATGGAGCTATTTAGGGTCTTCTGAAAATGTATTTTTAGTAGTTTTTAAAGCATTAAAAATACTTGGCAATACTGGAAAGCAATGGTGACCCAGACTCTGTGGCTGCTGATGTTGCATGTATTTATTTTGGTGAATGTTGAATGTATTCATACAGGATGTCAACTCAGCTGACCAAATCTCTTTTGAAGTCTGAAAAAGGATGTATGGTGTTGTTCTGATAGGGCCCTCAGAAACAGATTTTTTTCCCAATACAGCTTAGGGTTAATTTTAATTAAAACATTCCATATAATCTTGTAGATTAAGAACCAAATTTGGGTCTTGCTGAGCACAGTAGGCTTGCAAGAAAACAACTGCAGCAAAAGACCTTCCATGACTCTAACTCTGAAGCAACTTACAAAACTGAATTTTCTGATTAGTCACTTGGTTCAAGCAAGGTAGTGTTAGTGCAATGCTTTTGATGTGTCTGAAGTATTGTCACATGAGATATCATTACTTCATGTTTTACCCTGCAATACCCTTGTATATTTCTGATTGAATTAAATACTTAAATACTCTAGGGCTTAAAGACCCAAGATAGACACTGTTAGGGTTGTGTTGTGTCTTAGTTATTTAAGGAGGATTTTCACCCTCTTTGGGAGGAGAGAAAACTTCAGTGAGTGAAAATGAAATGTTTGGCTCTCTTCTGTAAGAGAAAATGTTGCACACAGCTATTGATAGTCTCCACATTTCAGTTGCTCAAACTAGAAAGCATGGATGGAAAATGACTAAATACGCTTTCTTTAAATTGTCAGTGTATCTTCAACTGAGGTATTTAGTGGAGAATTTGAGTTGGAAAATGTGGCTTATTTTGTAAGTCCTGTGTTGATTTGCCTTGTGGCAAAGGGCGTGTGAGATATTATTTATCCTTCTCCCAGCACCCATGATCCTAATGTATACAGTGCAGAAGAAATGAAAATGCAAGACAGAAATGATGTTCTCTGCCTAGAATTTTATAGCCCTGCTAAGACGATGAGAAAAGGGCTTTAGAAATTATGTGTAAGTTTTGTGCTTTTGAAAGAAGACTTTTCCATCATCCTGGCAAACAAGTTATACTTTTACGAAGGCATTGCCAACCTTTCCCAAACACCCAATGCCTTGGTGAGCCCAGGAGGTACCTTCTTTCCAGAAGATGCCTAGACAATTTGGTTGTCTGACTCCTGTTGCTTGGAAAGGCAGAGTCTGTCCCTTCATTATCTTCACTATTGTCTCTTTCAGACAAGAAGATCAACATTTACCATGCTGAGATTCGGGCAGCACCTCATCAAGCCCTCTGTGGTCTTCCTGAAGACTGAGCTGTCCTTTGCCCTGGTGAACCGGAGGCCGGTGGTCCCAGGACGTATCCTTTTGAGCAGTGCCTCGAGGGTGTGGGGTACCTGTGCCCTCTAGGAGGAGCAGGAGGAACTCGGCGTGCTTCGGAGGCCAGGTAGGATGCTGCACAGGGTTATTTGGAAAACAGGCACTGGAAGGTAACACGCTTGAGTGGTGTTGCAGAACTGCTGAAAATGGTTGCTTGGCAACTGTGACCTTAGAGGTGAATTTCTATTGACCTTTTCACCACGGAAGATGTATAAACAACCAGGTGCCACTAAAGGCATTTTAAAGTGCATCCGAGGTGATACTGTTTAAATTTCATATTACGCTAAATAACACATCCCACTTCCCTTTTAATAATGTCACTTATTTTTAGATGTGGTAACTTCTTTAGGGAGCATTTACAATTTCTAGTTAAATATACGCAGTTTGTCAAACAGCAGCAGAATCCTGTATGAAGACTTAACTTTTTTGGGACAGATTGCTTTGATTAATTTAGGTAGAAATGGATTAAATAAACCATCTGTATAGCACACAAATTTCCTGAGATAAAAATGAAGTTCCATGTTGTAAGTAAAGTTCTCAGCTTAGAAAGTGTATAGGAACTTGATTCTGCAAGATGTGTATCTCTTGAGTGTATCTTGTAGTGTGGCTTATTACATTCTAGTCAAAACTGTTGCTGTGTAACTTGTGGAAGTGGAATTTTTCAGAAATACTCAAGATGTTCACTTCATTTCCATAGAGGTCCATGGTAAAATGTTAGTAAGAACTCAGGCAATGTCTGAATGTTTTTGGGGAAAAGAAGAAAGTCATCTGGAGCTTATTGAAATCTTTATCTCTCTAGTTTTGTTTCTCTCATAATTTAATGTAGGTTTTAAAATTTGGTGACCTTTAAATAAACCATAAATGTGTTTCTTGTGAAATATGGAATCTTCCTTTCCTCCTGTCGCTTCTGCACTTTATAATCATTCAGTATAGAACATCTTTGTACCCCTGCTTTGAATGGTGTCTGTACTACATGTCAGATCATTTGATTATTAAATGCATAACAAAGGTGCATAGACTTCATAGAAACTTTAAAGATGTTACTGTCTCAGCAGTATATTTCAGTGAATTGAATGAGCAGTTTGTAACTTCAGTTTCTGAAGAATCTGATGTGAATCAATGTGATTTACAGATTTGTTATCAAAAAACTCACCACAACCCACTTTCAAAGCTGTCTAGGCAGTATCACATCAGTGACTGTGAGATGCAGAGCTTGGAACTGCCTGAGCAGTATGTAGACTTACGCATTGTCCAGATCAGAGAGTAAATAAAATGTTATCTGTGCTGTGTGGGGAAGTTTTAAAACCAGTGATTTTTATTTTTATTTTTTTTTTCTTGAATTAATAGTGAACAATTGCATCTTTTGTCAAAAATAACAGTTGCTTTGGATGAAAGCTACGTGTTCTAAAGTTTTGTGAGCGCTTAGTAATGACAATTTAAGGAGCCTATAAAACTTAATTATTACAGGCTTCTTTCCTTCTTAAATAATTAAAGATTATAATCTCTAGTTGTATAGTTATTGCAGACTGTTTGGCAGATACATTTATTTGCTCAGGTTTAGCTTTGTTATCCCATAATGAGTATTGCAGCATATTTTATAGTGTCACAGTGTTTTAATAGCTCATGTGTTGTAATATATTAATGTAGTCTTTGTTTCTCCATTGAATAAATGTCCAGGTAATAAAAACCCTTCCCTTTCTCATTACAAGAAGAAAAAATTAGCAAAGATCTTGATGCAAAGGCTAGAATATGGTATTTTAAATAGAGCAATTTGTAGTTGTAAGGCTTTAAAACGTCTGTATAATGCAGCATTCATCTAAAGACCTGGCATTAACAAGTGTATTTTCTTTCTTTTATTGCAATAATTTTATCTGCTTTGTCTTTGGCACACTTGTGACATTCCTTTTCATTTTGACTTTTCTTTTTTCCTTTAGTAGAAATAAAATATTAATGTGTGTGAATTAGAGAGACAAGGAAATCGGTTTGAAAGCCAGCTCACTCCAGGTGGTGGCTTTAATTAACTAGTAAGGCTGAAATTCCATCTTGAAACAGAACGTAGGATTGAGGTTGTGAATTTGCTGTAGCAGTTTTAAAATAAAGCTATACTCTTGGAAAACAATCAGTCAAAATGGTCCTGTAGCGTTCAGTGTTTCTGATTTGAGCAATGTCAAACCATGATGATTCAGGTAACACATTACAAAGCTTTGTTTATTTCCAGCTGCCAATCTTCTGAATTCAGCTTGATGCTTAAAAGTCAAACTGTGCTGAGAGTAGCCAAGAGTAGGAATAGCAAGGACATGGTATTCATGGTAAGGAAAGAATTCCCCTGTTCCTGGAGAGAGCTGCCTGGTTTGCCCCAGCATTAGACTTCTGTCTATGCATTACACACTAGTTCATGGACTCAGGAACCTGTTCATAATAGGATCCCTTTGAGGGATTACTACAGATTCTTGAGTAGGAAGTAACTGCGATTTTACTACTGAGTAAGGGATATCTGACATTATGCTGGAATCTCTACTGTGTGAGCTAAAATATGCTCATGTGTTTGGCAGCAGTAGTAAACTCATTCACCTCTTTTGGCACAACCAAATGGAGAGGGAGGCCTATACACTTATACAGGTACCAGTAATGTTTTCAATGAAAAGTAGAGGCCCTATTGCCTCTAGGTTGTGTTGTCTTGCTGCTCTGCAAAGTACTTGGGAACATTTGTGGCTCCCTTGAACAGCTCTGTAGTTGTTTTAGAGGAAGTGGCTGTTCAACTGCCGGAATAGTGCGGAATAGTGGAGGGATGTGTCTACAGTCGGCAAATACATTGTTTCTGTCACACAGAAGGCACAAAATGAACTGAATCGGCGCTAGCAAACAGCGTGAGCTAAGCTTCTACTAAAAGAACTTAAAACTATTTCATTCGGATCCTTTCACTTCCATAGTTCAGAACAGAACTTTAGTGTGTTCTTAAAGAAAACCCATCTGCTCTTTGGCATAGACTTTTAGCTTTTTAATATGAGAACAAGTACTTTGTGAATGGCCTACCATTTTATTCATGTTTTCCTAGCCATATGCCATAGCTTTGCATGATTTTGTGCATATCTTCAATAAGTATGAGCTGGTTTATTATCACTTCCTTTCTCATTGCGTTGTGTGGGGTACTTCTTTCATCTTGTGTTAAACATGAAAAATGAATTTGAACATTAGGAGAATCTATGTGGGGACTAGGACTTTTTATTATAGATAAAATTATTCATTTGTTATGCCCTGTTTTTCTTCAGTAGACTAGGTATTGATCTTTGGATTTGTGTTCAGAATGCCGTAAGAAGAGCTAGCACTGAAGGAGCACAGCAACATTTGTAAATTGATTGAATGCACTACGTAATGACAAACATCAGATCTATGGCACTACTATATTATATAAAGCATTTTTCATCAGTTTATTGAATTGGCTATTAAAAAAACCCAGGTTTTCCAGCTGGGAAGAATGAGCTGCGTGTTGTCAGGACCAAGCAATTGTATAGAAATTTCTGGTGAACACTTTGGTTCCTTCAGTATGTATACATATATGTGCGTATACTACATTAGAATAAACACTTTACAATAGCTTTTCATCTGGGATTGATTACCAAAAGGTTTTTCCACTTAAAGGGGGAAACAAAAAAGACAACATTTAACTGTTATATACCGAAATTTGCTGGATCATTTGGTATTGCTATTTCCATAGAATCTAGTGTTTCCCTCCAGAAAGTATTCTGATTGAGGACATTAGACCATATATAAAACCCCAAAGCATCTAATATTGTCTGGCAACTTCATCACTATAAGAAGTTACTAGTCATTATTTGTGGCCGAGACAGTGTGCTCTGAGTTACTGCAACTTGTTGCTTCTATTAATGAGTAAAGAAAAACATTAGTTGAACCATATGCTCCTTCAAGGAATTGATAACAGCCTGCACTACAGTGTCTTGTGCTGGGGTGGGATCCAGGGTCAGAAGTGTAAGAACAGCATCTGCTTTGCTGTATGGCTTCTCCATCATATGCTGTCAGAATTGCTTGTCACTTGAGACTGACACCATCGGTATTGTCACAAACATTGCCACAATGCTTTTCTTTAAAGATTTGCAGTTAGAAGGAAATAATCCTTTTGATTAGCTTTATTTGTTAATATATTTTAAAAGGATTTTTGTAATTTAGTAGAGTCCTGACAGAATTGCCATTGAATATGCTCTGGAAATAACAGTAGTATTCTCTCACAAGTTTGGTTGAAAACCATGGTGTTTAGCATCTATATGAGATTTTAATTCTTCATAAAGTTACAGCTGCTGTTTATTATGATTTAGTTAGTTTGTACACTGCACATTTATCACATCTGTATTTATGCTACATAATTATAAATGTTATGTTTTTTAGCCTATACAACTGTTAATATTTGCCCTAAAACTAAGATTTAGAAAAGAAAATTCGGTTATTGCAGAACATATAAATTTGCATTTACATTTGCATATTGCAATAATGTATGCTGCACTGTTACAACCACACATTATACATATTGAACCCTGTGGGAAAGTATTCTTTAGTGCCTGTTACAGAAGCTTCGTATGCATTGCTGTTATCATTAGTTTGCTGTAGCACAACACTAAGGAGCAGTCATGCTCCTTTGAGTTCTTGATCAAAGAACTAAAAATAAGGGGTTTGGTAAATATTTTGCAACCTAAATATGTTGCTGGAGATAGCAAGGGAATGATGTGGAGACAGAAAACATGGTTTGATACAATAAGGGGTGAACTACTTATGTGAATTTCTCAAAATGTCCAGTAAATCTAATTGAAGAGAGTAGTAGGAAGATGATGAAGTACCTTTGCTGGTGTAGAAAAGACCTCCTGAATGGGAGGACAGGTATAAGTGATGGATCTTGTGTGGAAATGTGGAAGAAGTGTAGAATATATTTCTTCATCATGAGTGCAGAAGAGATTTAGACTTAATTTGTGTATTGTGAATATTTGGTAAATTCTTTTTGAGATACCAGATGGAACGTGTTGAGCATCAGTGGAAAGGTCTCAAGGTTGTGTTGTGGTATTTTTTTTCCCCTCGGAACCCAAATAAAGCTGTTCCATGACTCTTCCTTCTATAAGCAGTTGTGATCTCTCAAGTAGGACTTACTAATGCCATAATGTTTATTTGCACAAATGAGAGTGAGGAGGAGCTGTTTTATGCTTAATAATTTTTAGCTAAATGAAACTATATTGTGCAGGGATGGGGGACTGCACCCTTGGCAGCAGCAAGCCATTTGGAAGCAGAAGCCATCAGCTTCACTGTATTATTAAGCTTCCTTCTGGGCCAGAGGTTCTCCTCAGGCAGCCCAGACAATGACTGCTCTGCTCTGTGTATGCAAACCACTTGTATTTAGTGATGATAGAGAGGCCAGTTAATTATCTCAGAGTTGAAGTACTTTTGTTTGCAGTCTACAAACAAAGGGATGATGTTTGACTCGCATTAAGAAATGCTGCTTCTGAAGATAATAGATTCAGAGCTCTGTGCACAAGCACTTGGCTATCAGTCTTTTATTTGTGGGGAATGGAGTTCAGCTGTATCTTTTGGACAGATAAATAAACTTTTAACTGTAAATAAATTTTTCAGCTCTTCAAATGTTGTCTTCCTTGAAAGGTGCTAGCTGGTGAAGGAGAAAGTACTTCGCTGTAAGGATTTACCTGTTCTGTTTGCAGTGTTGTAGTTGCACTAATATAATGGTGTTGATGAAAACCCCATTCTAAGTGCTTTTAGCCAGTATTTTAAATAGAGAGGAAAAAGAGAAAGTAATAAAATCAAAAGTATTTTTTTGCTGATTTGTAGATGGAGTAAATTACCAATTAAATTTCTCATTTACATGCATTAAGCAGATCAGTGATAAGAATTTTTCCAACTGTAGCACAACCTATAATTGGGAGAAATATTAAAAAAGCTGTCCTAAGGCCGCATCCAGGAGAGACAGCTCTTAGGCTGGATCCTGGTGCTCCTTAGCAAATGCCATGGAGGGATGAGCCTTCATGAGGGCTGAGTCTCTTGTTAGTGGTATGTTCAAATGACCTTCAAGCCTACTTTTATGGGGAGTAGTGAGACCTTTGGAAAGTGGGCTTTTGAGCTGTGTATCGTAATAGGTTGGATCTGTGCAGTTTAATTTCTGGGCTACCTTGCTAACACATGCTGAGATCCAGCTAAAAATTCCATTTCCATTTTTGCCATTGACTTACAGCTACAGTTTTACAGTAACTGGCTTAAGTGAATTTACTTTGAGGTTCCTGCCATTGAGGTGACAATATTCCAATACCAGGAAAAACGATTTTACCCAGTAATATTTTAGCATAGTTAGAAACCTGTTTACTGAGAAAAACCTCATCTTAAGGAGCTGGAAGAAGTCAAGTGTAAAAGACAGGAGAGCAAATCTAGGTACAAGGAAGTAAAATTAAGAGGTAGAAAACTGTTGTATGGGAAATGATGGGGAAACTGAAGTGGGATTCAGAAGAGGTAAAATGAGTGTTTCCTTAGAAGTTTAACGTAGTAACTGTCATTCTTGTTTAAAAACCAGTGAAGCCCTGTTTATAAATAATGAATATGTTTAGTCCAGCAGTTCTAGTCTAGCAGAGAACAAACTTGCAGTTGGTGTGGTTATTGAACAAACCTTTAATTTTATCCTCTGTATCACATCAGTAAACCCCAGACAAACTTAATAGCCATGAATGGCCAATAGATAACAAATAGAAAGGTGTTTGCTGCCTTGCAGTTTTACCACTGTATTACCTGCCTCAATAGCAGACAGCCATGTGCTTCCATTCAGGTACCAATCGCAATTAACTTGCTAACAGAAGGGAGAAAGAGTAGTATTTTCCCTCTCAGTACATTAACTGGATTTAAATTCACCTTCTTTAATTCTTTTAAGTAATTTCTGGCTAATGAAGATAACAGTTACAAGCCATTCCTGTTACAGCCTGTGCATATCTAGGACCTTTTGTTCTCAGCACAGTCATCAGGATGTGATACGCAGCACACACACAGTTAACTGCGTCTGGGCAAGGTGTCGCATGGTTTGCTCTTACAGCAGAATATAATTAAAAAAGATGATTGGAATACATGGTTATTCATAATAGATGTGACTGAATTACCATAAGTAATGCAATACATGCAAAATCTCCATTTGTAATTAAAATAGATTTGCTGGAAAGTCAATTGGAAATTTCATTTATTGCTTATTGTTTCTAGCATATTGGAATATTTGAGCTATTCAGTGTAATACAACTGTGTGTGTTCTTCCAGTACATATTTTTAAGAGGCTTCTGCCATGAATTGCCTGTTGCGATTCCTAGGAGGAAAGCTAGCGACAAAACGTTAAAGTGTCATCTCTTCTGTTTGCTGTGTCAAGCCTAATATATAGCATTTTTCTGTTGAGATCTACATTAATATACCTTGGTGTACCATAATATAAAGAAGATATTTCATAATTTCACAAGTAATCATCTTGTACTCCTTATATTTAAACAATTTCTGTTGTCATTTAACCCTGGTCAACAACTGAGCCTCACAAAGGCACTCACTCATCCCAGTGAGATGAGGAGAGAATTCGAAGGGTTAAATGACTAAAAGGTTGAGATAAAGACAGTTTAATGGGTGAAGGAACATGAAGACGTTTTTAACTGCTTCCCAACAGCAGGCAGATGTTCAGCCAGCTACAGGAAAGCAGGGCTCTGTCATGTGGTTAATTGGGAAAACAAATGCCATTAACTCCAAACACGCCCCCTTCCTCTTTCTTCCCCCAGCTTTATATGCTGAGCATGACACCATATGGCCTGGAATGTCCCTGGGATCAGCTGGGGTCAGCTGTCCTGGCTGTGTCCCCTCCCAACTCCTTGTGCACCCCCAGCCTCCTTGCTGGTGGGGCAGTGTGAGGAGCAGAAAAGTAAGCTCTGGCAGCAGTAGCGCATTCACTCCATCCCAGACAAAACCAGTGCAAACTCCAACAGCAAAGGGAGGAAAAGGTCATTCCATGCATGTGAAAAATAAGCAGGAATGCACTCTAATCATACCAAAGGAATAGTAGTATATTGTGGTCTCATCCTAGCACCTTCTTCAGGGCATAGAGTATGATAAATGCCATAAATCTCTTCCGACTACCTGGTGTAGATGTAAATCCTATGAGGGTAAATCCAATTTACTGTATTCCCCCAGTGAGTGCAGACACAGACGTCTGAAGAGAGTCCAGTCACCAGTACGGATTTCTGCAGGGGCAGCCAAGGGAAAGCTGTTCTCAAATGGAGTATTTTGAACACAACTGCTTTACTCTGAAGCAGTACCAGACTTCTGGATACCTGGGCAAAATAACGAGTTTTGAGATGCAAGGCCGCAGCTCTCTTGGGCTTCACCTTTTCTGGCATCTCTGATTATTTTTAGGTAGGACAAAGCAAGGTAATTGGGTAAATTATGTTTTAGTAAGTTGTCTTGTGTAAAGTTAGATATGAACATAGCAGACAATGGAGGCTTTGTTGTAAAATGAGGCTGTGGTAGGAAATGGAGTGCATAGTTCATAGATACAGATGTATTTCACTTTAGCACTTATGCCTTATTTAGGTTACTAAAGTTGCACAAGGCTGCACAGTCTGTTAATCATTTGTTTTACTTTTTGCTGTTCGTTGTAACCTGCTGACTTCTACTGTTTCTGATCAAAACATATAAACCTCAGCGCTCTCAGCGAGCTCTCTTGAGCAGGTATTTGTACAATAAAAGTTGAAAATTCCTTTGCTGATAGTCTTCAGTTTACCATTGTAGCACATTCAGATGGGTGACCTCTCTACAGAACCTGCTGAAGAGCAGTTAGTTTTAGTTCAGGATTTATTATCTTTAACAGTTACTAACTAGAAATGCACCGAGATGATCTCATTGTTTGTTTCATAAAACTGAAATTGTGTGTGACAAGTATGAGTTTAAATAGGTGAATTTGGAAATCCTGCTTCTCATGCAGTCTGGTCTGATGAACTTCAAGGTTTTGCTCTGATTTGTATGTAGAAGTGTAGCTACTTATGAGTGTATTTTACAAATGTGTCACTGTGTGGTTCTGCATTTCTTTTTCTGTCACTCCCAGGTAGAATTTGCCTGGTTGCAGGGAAAGAATACATGATGCAGATTATACATTGATATTATGCCATGAAAATTAACATTACCAGAATTCAGGCATTGGAGTCATTGTAAGCGCATATGAATGAATTTAACTTTGTACCTCAGCTAAGGCCCTGTCCGTAGGGGATCGTTTTATATTGCCTACAAAATATCAGAGTAAAGAAGATAATGTGATTTGATGATTGTGTTTTGTCACGATTGAAAAGGCGCAGAGAGATGCTCTATTTGTCTTTTTAAATAAGGGAAGTTGAATAATGATTGTCATCTGGTCTGTCAGAGGATTCAGCAGCAATAACTATCTTCCATCTCATTACTTCCCCTTCCCTTTTGAAACGTTTTAATCTTGGCAAGAAAAATTGTCAACTGCTGTAGATCTCGAGTGTTTGTTGTGCCCATTTACTGCACAACTTAAGGATGTGTATACACTTAGGAAATCTCTCCACTGAATTGGCAGGTTTGTGAGGAGATGATACTGTTCTCAGTTATCATAGAGACCTCCTCTGGTTGTTACCCCTGCAGGTTTGAGGAGAAAAGAAAATGGCTTACCTAATCTATGTTTTGAATTCATGTGGCTGTTTAAAATGGTGGTTAAGGGTTTCTTAAGGCATATTTATCTGGTGGCTTAGGTTTTCAAGGCCATTGCTGAGACTCCTGTATTAATTGTTTCCACTTGCAGATGGGGGGGAGGCCAGTTTCATTAACCTCAGGAAGATCAGTATTTGTCCTTCTTGAAGCAAGGTGTGTTTTCTTGTTATTCTTTACACTGTACCAGTTGGTCAGTATTCACAGATTGTTGTCTATTTCTATCCAGAAGGAAAAGTAGAAGATAGATTAAGAGTAAGATACTCTTAAATCTAAGGAACTTGACAGTATTTTCCAGTTGGAATCCAAATATTTGGGAAACATGATCTTTAAAAACATGTATTTAAAACAAAAATATGCCAATGCAAATACTGGCCAGAAAAGGAGGAGAAACAATGTGGAGGTAAAATAATGTGTTCTGGTTTTCTCGTGAGAGACAGTGGGTGTTTGACTTGTCTTACTGCTGTGGGGCTGAGAAGGTTCCCCATGCGTGCCTTGCCCCATAGTGTTGGAGTGCAGTGAAAGCTAGCACACTCATATAGCCCTAATGTTATTCCAAAACTTGAATCTAATTTATGTTCATTGTCAGTTGAGCCACTGCACTTTGCAAAGCCTCTGTTGTCAGAGCCACAGAATTCTGAATGTCTGTTTAAGGTCCTTTGCGACTTCCTAATTATATTTTCTGACAGTCCTGCTTTGTTCAGTACAATAATGAAATGGAAAACTTTCAAAATGAGTTTTAATATAAACATATAATATATGCAACACAGTGATAAACCTTGAAAAACTGCCATTCACACTGAGTAATTAAATATCATTACCTTTAGTTACTACTGGATTGTCTGTATCTTGTTAAGGAAAGCGTAAGTGTGCTGCATATACTGGAAGCAATTCAATTTGCCCAATTAGCGAAGTTTAAGACTGATTTCAGAGGCAAGCTTCATCTTATATTAGTTGTTTTGTGTCTCTTTATCTAAAACTCTTAGCCTTAAGATGTTTTTCCTTTTTATATTGAGACTTAATTTAACTCCGAAACTTTCTATGCAGATTCATTCAAAAATTAAGTTTAAAATATCCATCCTGTAGATAAAAAGGCAGTTGTCACCTTTCTGGCATGCTCCCTAGAATTAGTTGTGCTAGGGAATGCTGAGGGCGTAACATTCTGTGCTATTTTCCATCGGTGCCTTCAGTCTGCTCCCTTAGAAGCCTGTGCCCAAGGCCTAGCCTTCACCACCGTGAAGGATGTGATGGTGCATTTGACACTGACAAAAAGAAGTAGAAAAGTAATTAACTGGGTTCAACTCTGCAGAAGACAGTGTAGCTCAACTCACTTGAGATATGAAAACACCTCAAATCATGGACATTTGGTAGCAGTTTCCAAAAACTGGAAGATGTCTTTTACTGAAGTGGTAGAAACGGTAAAGAATAACTCCCAAACTGGAAGGCTGTTACTGCTTATTTCCCAGTTCTCTCCGATACCTTTTGGTAGCTATGAGAGATTTAGAACCGTGAAAGAACAGGTAATCTGAAGGAAAGCAATATTTTATCCTGTTCTTCAGAAAACAAAGATGGATAGCTTAGTGAAAGAAAGATAACCGAACCTTCAATAAACTCTTTTGATTATCTAGGTCTAGATGATGGCAGTCATTAACCCAATTAGCATATCTGAATTTATTCTCTCTAACTGTATTGCTTTGGTTGTTTCAACTAAATTTCTGTAAATTAGAGGTGCCAACATAGATATATTGCTCTATAAGTGAGGCTAAGCTAACATGGAGAAGGAAACCCTATTATTTACTCAGGTTGTGTTCAACACAATTCTTGCAAAACAAAATGATTCAAACAAAATAATCTAAGAATAAGCAGCAATAATTGCTTTTTGGAACTGATTGAAATCAGATTTCAAACCTGATTTCCACCTATGAAGTCATCAGACCTTGTGAATGCACTGTGGCAAGTTTGAGGGGGAAGGAGAGGTAGTGTAGTGTTTGGTTACATTTTCTCCAGTCTCATTCATGACTGAGTTGATTTCAATTGCTTAAGATCACATTTCCCATCAGTGGTACAAGCTAGATAAAGAACTGAAGAACACGCCTAGTGTCTGCTGTAATCGAATGAATTTGCCGTGTTTCCCATACTTAAAATACCCTAATGAATCAGATCTTGTAAAAAGATTGGTCAGGTCCATTAATATTAGACTCATTTAGGAAGCAGCAATTTGTAGCTGAGAGTTGCATTTTAATAGGCCTTTTGTAAGCTGGTAAACTTCATTAACCTAACAAAGGTCTTGTCTCTATTTGTACTTTTTTTGTGGATTTAAAATATTTTTCTCCTTTTATTTATCTTTCCATTTCTCTGCCTATTGTGTGGGTCTCAGAAGGTTGTGGTTCAGTGGAGATGTTCAGTACAATCACAAAGGCTAGGATTTCTTAAAAAGTCTACTTAAATCAATGCATGTTTTCTGATGGCTACTTAATGGCTGTCTTAGAACCCCTTTTTTTTTTCTTGTCAAGGAAAATGGTTTTGATGGGAGGGAGAAAATAAGCTGTGTTCATGCAAATCAAGTCTTTCAGATTACTTGCCATAGCAGTTTGTTAGTGAATACTTACACTGATAACCCGGGGAAAGCTTAAATGCTTTTGAATATTAGGTATTAATAAAATAGTATTCTTTAATGCCACAGTTGAATATACATCTTCCTTTTTTTCTTACGATGCTTTCGATCCACCACAGCAGGTTTTGAATTATGTTGAGATATACTTTAAATCATTGTTTTCAAGACAATAACATTTCTTCTCCTTTCCCCTGCCTGTTTTCTTACATAAATATCGTATTTTTGTCTTGTGTACGATAGCTCTAGTCAACAGTTTCCTGTATCAGTTATAGCTCCTTTATCAGTTACAGATCTGTATTTGAGCCCTTGTTAGGATCGCTAAGAAGTAACCTACAGTAACGCAGTAGAAAAGATGACAAGCTATCTTAGGCTGTGAAGAATGTTGTGTTTAGGTGCATCAAGTAAACTCATCTTTACATTAGTATTTGATAGAGCTGAAAATTTATTATTTGAAGTTCCAGTATATATAACTGTCTCATATAAATATTCAAAATCCTGATCCTTCTTTTAAATGGAGATGCATCACATAGACTCTCAAATCTAAATGATATGTGCTAGTTTCATTTGGAAGTATAATTAAGGTGTATAATGTCATTTAACTGTTTAATGAACTCTGAATAATGTAATGGAATACAAATATTTGACCTTCCTGACAGTGACTGATGGATTGGAGTTGCACAGCATGATATCATTAGAATGTCAAATAACTTCATTATTTGTGATTATCAGGAATTATTCAGGTGAAATGGCAAACGTAATGGAAAGCTATTATTTGTATGTGGGCCGCAGATTGACTTTCTTTGTCAGCAGCAGTCTCTTGATAATACAGGGGGAAGATATTCGGATTTATCGAGCTACAAAGAATTAATGTTATAGGTTAAACAAATGTCAATAATATCAGAAAAGTATTTTCTGTAGGCCAGGTCATGTGTTAAGTGTCTTAAGAGTAACTACTAGTGATAATGTTTTAGCTTCTATTTTACCTCTGCTAAATATTAAAAATATCTTTAGATTGCAGGAGCTTGCAGCATAAAAATATATCAACGATCACAGTTTCTTGGATGGCACAGAAAGGAAAAATACCACAGTCTGTCTGCAGTAGAACTGCAGTTTCACCCTCTATTCTCAGTAGCCTAAATGCGGAGTCCAGACTTTGTTCCAAGAAGTCATTGTGTAGAATTTAAACTGAAATCACAACTGGGCATTTTTCCTTCACTTAAACCCACAGGAAGTTGATGGCCTGGGTCAGAAACTGCCAAATACTTGGGAATAGACTGTTCAGTTGCTTGAAGCTAAGCACATGTTTGTGCAGTTTGTTGAATTAGATGGCCTATAAGAAATGAATGATGAGTAACCTGTGTCGGTTTGGATAATTAAGATCTTACACCAGAGACATGAATGAGCTGAGAAAATGAATTTTGCCTACCAGGACAAAAAGTGTAATCATATTTTATGACATGCTTTCTGCTGCATCTGAGTCATGCCAAGAGATAATTTTGAGGCCCTGACCTGCGGATACCAGCTGTAGTATTCTCACCAATGGGAGGCGGCATGCTTAAGTAGTGGCTGAAGGACCAACTCCTCTGTTTGCAGTGAAAGTGGGATGAAGCTGCAAATTATTCAACTGGCTGCACAGAACAGCCAATTTTCTCAGCATTTCTGCAGTTTCCATAGGATTTATGGGGTTCTGTAATGCATATTTGGTACACAGATTGGCTTTTATTAGTCAGGGGTGGTCTGTAAGTAGGACTGTGGCTTCAGCATCATATGGCCAAAGGCAGATCACACAAACAGTGGACAGGGAGGCTGTGCAGCAACAGTTGCATGCTGTGTTAAGGATCACACGCCACTTTTAGGTTGAGATGGGATTGTGCCTTGGCTGTGGGTTATGTGATAGGTGTTCATAGTGTTAGCGATGGGAAGGTTTCCTACTCGCTTCCTAGCACAATTACTTCTGCACTTTGAAGCTTTAAAAAAGCCATGATGGACTGTGGTAGGTCGCTAAGAGTAACCGTCATCCAAGTTCCTATAGACACTTATGTAAATGCATTCTATCTGAAGATACCAAAACCATTGCCTTGGTCAAGTACTCTTACAGTTTAATCGTGTACAGCATGAGGTACAGTTTGTCTTCACTGTTGAATATTGCGATTTCTGTTGAGCTCTATGCAGCCTCAGCTGAAGTGTCTCTTTTTTAGCAGCTTTTTTTTCTTCCCTGTAGATATACTTACAGTAATTTGGAGTGCTGCTTGATTTCTATATTAAGCCTATGTCACAATTCTAATGATGTAATTTACCTTTTGTTCATGATGTGCAAGTTCTAAAACCAGGCTGAAGTTGGCAGCTCGGGAATTTTTGTGGAAGCATATTTTCTCTGAAGTCCTTGTGCAGTGTAAATGTGCTTGAATGGGCTAACAGAAGGCTAGGCAATTCCAATGCTTATTTTCAGGGTGTTAAAAACTTCTGAATCTTCTTTTGCTCCCTGCTGTTCTGGGCTTCTACCTCAGGCAATGGGTTTTCAATCTTACCAGAGCTCCCACTTCACAAGTTGTCAAACGGCTGCTCAAGCAGTAAATGGAAACCTTAAACATGGTCTGTGTATGTGATTTGAAGTATATGTTATTACCAGGAAGCTGAAAAGTCACCTATCCTTAAGTATGCAAAAGATGATGAGGCATAACCTGATTTTTCTTTTCAAAGCACTGGAATGCAATTCCAAAACTTTGGAGTTTGACCATTATTCATCCTTCAAGCAGCTGGGTGGACAGTCTTTTGCATACGCCTACAGCAATGGTATGGCTTTGTAGCAGCATGGAAACAGTGCTTATCAGATGCTTGCAAGTTATATTGTGCATATACAGTGTGTTGCTCCTCTGAATACAGAGGACCCTGGCTTGCAAAGCAGTTTCAGAAGAAAGATTCCTGTGCCAGCAAACTGCAGGTCAGAGCTTGGGGCTCTGACCCTGGCCATCTATCCAATGTAAACAGATTCCTATGCGATTTTCAAACTCCTGTTGTGTTATCTTGTTACACTTATCTTACAGAACAGACTAAAACAAACACAAAAGAGCAGGAAAGGTGGTGCTAATTTGACCTTTCGTGTACTGCTGTGAATTAATTGAAGCTCTTCCTAGAGATTCCAATAAGGGAATGTAATAAAACTAGCTTTGGATAAGGCTTTGTAGAGGCAAATGCTGTATTTATGTAACAAGAACAACAGTTTAAAGCTTTATGAAATAATAAAAAATAAAATACCTTGTTACATGTTATTGTCTTTGGTTACATGTCTACAGCTTGCTCTAAATAAGAAGAGTAATGCATGTATGGGTCAATCTGTTACTGTTTCAGAGATTCCAATTGTCTTGCCTAAGTGAGGTTGTCAGTTTGGACTAAATTTGCAAACAGAGAAATGGAAAGGATTTTGTATGTGAACGACAATAAGCGTTTATTGCATATGTATCACGATAACATTTAAATGTTACTGTTTATCTTCAGACTGGAGTTATTCCCAGCCCAATTTTAACCAGCTTTGGCAGAGGGGCAGAGCATATGTCAAATGGAAGTAGGCAGCAGCACAGGAGAGATGCTAGTGAAAGTTCTGCAGGGTCTTTCCTTTTATTAGGCAGTAGAGATATCACACTGAACCAGTTCCCTGAGGCATAAATCCATAGGAAAAAAAGTTTGAGTTAGGGTTTTTACTGTTTTCACTGCTCATGAAACTTTGTTTATAGTATCATCAGTGACCCAGAAATGAAGAAAGCATCTTCCTATTTAAGAATAATGTTTTCTCTTGAAGTCCTTGGAATATTTTAATAATATGTATATAATATTGTAATCACACAATAGCTTAACGTACACTTGCATGAGAATGTAATTCACATATTTAGATACTCCAGGTATTGTTTATCTGGCACAACTTTTAGTTTTTAGAATCTGCAGCGCTAGGACAGTATAATTTAATTTAGCTGATTCCATTCTCAGGTTAGTTTGTTGCTTTAGTCCAATAGCTTCTGCATACGTTATCTTGCTTGATGAGATGGGGAAAATTGAAATGGATTAAAATGGTTTTTAATGAATTATAATTACCTGTATTCATAATATATATTGAAGTAGAAATAGCTTTGTGAACCCTTGGAGCCATAGGAGCAGATCTAAATTCTATAAGGATGCATAGATATATATTTAGCTCAGGCTGAATGACAAGAAGCTGAGTGATGATATGGAAAATAAGCATGATATTTAGGTTTAGTCTTTTATCCTTTCAAGTGCAAGTGACTCGGGTTTTCCATGGGAGTATACATCTGCTGTAGACTTAAAAGAAGACTAGCCTCACCCCTGCATGGTGACCTTTATTTCTTTTGCCAGGTCTCTTAAGTTCTTTTCCTTTTGGCTATATGTGCCAAACAAACAGCAAATGAAGAAAAAATGGTCCTAATGTTATGATTACTTGCTTACCTCAAAAACAATAGGATGAAAATTGCATTTCATCCAATTTTTTGTGGGTATTATTAGTCAAGCCATGTGTTCAGCATATACTTTGTACTTCAATTGTTAACAACTATGGAAGCGAATAAGTTTTTATGGTTACATATGCTTATGACTAGGACATGAATTTCCCACTAGAAAGTATGTGTCTCAGTAAAATCTGTTTATGGATGGCATGCTCATTTTCGGGTTAGTAAAACAGCTTGGTTGGAATGAGATTTGTCATTTATCATTTATCACAATTAGTTTTTTGTTTCAGATTGGTACCCTGGTTCAAAGAGCTCTTGTCCCAGAAAGACAATAGAGATGCATGTGTTTAAAAAAGGAACAACAGAGCAAAATAGCTGAATAATGTCGCTTTCAGATGGACAATTCAATGACCATGAACAAAACCTGTGTCCTTAAGGCTGTTAGGGTTCAGGAGGTGGAATTCTTTTGTAAAACTATGCCAGCTGTGTCTCATCTTGAACTCTGGCTTTTCTGTTGTCCTATAGGGATTCTAAGGTCTTGTAGACTGAATTCCATTTAATAATAATTAGCTTTGATCTAAAAGATGCTTTTTTCCTGTGTAATAAAAACCTCCAGACTCCTAGGATTTACTTTCTGTAGTTTGCCTTCCTGCCCTACCATGTATCCAAATAGAAGTTTCAGACAGTTATTACAAGGCTGTTTATAGTCATGACTGTTTCTACACAGAAACAACAAAATGAACTTTTGAATAATACCTTCATTAGAATAAAAATAAGCCTTTAAGAAGTCTGTTGTTTTGATGTAAAACTGGAATAAAAAGAGCACTGCTTTATCTTAAGGATGTTGGTATTTGAATTCAACTTTTCTTTATTTGTCTTGAGGGAATGTTGAATTTCCAGCAATGTAGAGCTGTGTATTTTAAACGTAAAAAAGTATTAGAATGATTCTGCACATAGTACTTCTGATGAACACCTTCTTAGTCTAATTTGGGCTTTAAAAGAAGTACTGTTGTAATGGTACATGTAGTTCTGTTCCTCATGTAGTAAATCTTAAGGAAATCAATAACAGCATAACGACAGAATTAGTAGCTACCTCAAATGTCTCCAAGTGAATGTAAAGGCTGCCTTATCGGTGAGGAGCTGATGGCTATAAAATGAAATGCGTTTAAATACATGGCTAAAGATGATTAAAATATCATACAGAACCAAAGCACTTCAGCTGTAGATATTCATTAAAATGACCATTAATAACTTGCGATATAAAGGAGTATTACTGTAGTCATAAATTTTGTATGCAGATTTTGTTAAGCTGGCATATTATATGAATTGATTCCCTGACATCTTCTGGCTGTGACTGTATAGATAATAGTGTCTTGTATGAGTTTTCTATAATCTGGGATTCTGATTGACTGTTTCTTGCTGTAAATTACAGTTTTGTTCTGGATGGCAATTCTTTATTATGGTAATCCAAACCATAATTACGATGTTGTGTTTGGAATGGCCATGGTGTTATGTCAGCATTTGTGTCACAAACTCTTATTTTTTTTTTCCCAAGGCTTATAACCTGGGCATAAAAACATGCCCAGACCTTACAATTACAGTTACAGTGGTTTTAACCTGTTAATTTGTCTTTCTTCCCTCCATCCTTTCCTTTTCTCTTTGGAGTATGGGATACCATTATGTATATAATATTTATTAATTAAAGCCTTAACCCATCAGGCCCTTTATTAGGAAAGCGTATCAAACCCTAGCATTTGAGAGCTTTCACCTGTGTATTATTATTTAGTAGCTGGTGTGTTTTAGGAAGGAGCATGACAAAACAAGTACACCTTCACAGGGATTCATTACTTAGCGAAGGTATTTGGACAGACTAACATCAATAGCGTACGCCTGTGGATACAAAACTTGAGAAATCTTGTTGTCCCTATTGACACTGGTGTCATTTGCCTATGTGGGAATCAAGGGGAATAAACCAAATAGACATAGTGGAGGTTCCATGACTTTTTATACAAATGCTCTGTGCTGCTTAATATTGCCAGGTATCCATATAATGAAATTTGTAATGGAAAACACTGGAAAGTCAAGGTAGCTTGAGGGGACAAAAGTAGGGATTACTAGTTGCCAGTTCCCAGTTTAGGGATCTTTGTCCAAAGAAAATGGAAGCATGAAAGCAAGTCCTCAGTCTTAAACACAGCTGTGTGTACTCAGGTGGTGTGTAGCTCTGTTTTTCAGGTCACTAACCAGTTACTTTTGAGATCCGCTTAGTCTTGTGTAGTGCATGAGGAAACATTCAGCTGACATTCTCTTAAGGACCTGTGCTTTTTTGCTTATTACTTGTTCAGAAAAGACTCGCAAGCATTACAGCCATGCAACTGCTCAAACTCCTGCTAGTCTCAACATAACTCAGTATTTCCCATGGAAAAAAGCTTTCTTATTGCCTGTATTCATTTTCAATCTACAGATGCTCTTTAGATATTGGAATCTTTTGAGTCTGTTCCTTATGTCTTTATTTGATCATTCCTTATATTGAGGGAGGGGAGGAAGTGTTATTTAAATGAATTATTACTGTGCAAAGCTGTCTTTTCAGGCTGTTATTATATAATAGATACGTAGATGATGCTCTTGCAAACAAAAGTGCAAAAGGTTTGCTCTCTAAAGAAGTAAGGCTTAATTGCCCTAAAAATAAGCCTCAAAAAAGGAATTGTAATACGGATATCTGCAGTTGTAACTGCTTGATTTTTGAACAACAAAAAGGTACCTTCTCAATTCTCTGGTTTATATCTGCAGTAGAGTTGCTTTTGTAAAAAGATAGGCCTGTGTGTCCAATCACAGGTCCTTCTGTGATTTTTAGTAAATTCCTTTTCAGCAAGCTAATGATTCCACATATTTGTCATAAAAGTCTGTTTATTAGTGAAGCTGGAGTATAAAAGAATGCATAATAAAGCATCCAGAACTATCTATTGTATTTCAGATGTATTACTAATGGTATCAGATGTATTTTTCTTTTGGTGAGAAATCTTGTGTTTTGATGTACTAAACTGATAATTACAAAACATTCACTATCCATTAACAAGGAAACATCTTTTAGTTTTTTTTTGAAGCGACTTATTTAGATTATTAACCAGAAGTGCACTACTGAATGTAATATAATGTACAGTGGTTTATCTGTGTTTGTTCTGAAGGAGAAATTTAGTTTTTAATTGAATGATATGCTCAAAGCACCTTCTGTGTGGCATAAATATTCGTTGATGAGAAGCTCCTCATGACTCGGCTTCAGTGTGTACTTGAGCCCAGAACCCCCATGTGTGCTGGGCTGCACCCACAGAGCGTGAGCAGCTTGGTGGGGGGATTCTTGTTCTCTGCTGCACTCTGGGGGGACCCTCCCCAGCAGTCCTCATACAGCTCTGGGGCCAGCATACGAAGGAATGTGGACCTGCTTGAGCAAGCCCCTGTGAGGGCACAAACATGATCAGGGGGCTGGAGCCTGCTATCGGGACAGCCTGAGGGAGTTGGGATTGTTCAGCTGGAGAAGAGTAGGCTCAGAAGGAGACCTTAGAGCAGCTTCTAGTGCCTAAAGGGGCTGACAAGAAATCTGGAGAGGGACTTTTTACATAGGCGTGTAGTGAGTGGTAGGGTAAGGGTAGTGGTTTTAAACTGATAGAGGAGAGATTTAGACTAGATCTCAGGAAGTTCCTTCCTGTGAGGGTGCTGAGGCGCTGGCACAGGGTGCCCAGAGAAGCTGTGGCTGCCCCATCCCCATCCCTGGCAGTGTTCAAGGCCAGGTTGGACACGGGCTTGGAGCAAGCTGCTCCAGTGGAAGGTGTCCCTGCCTGAGGGGGCTGAAACTAGATGAGATTTAATGTCCCTTCCAACCTGTTACTTCTATGATTCTACGAAGATTTTAACTGTGATGTAATTTGTATCAGTGGTTCTGAGATAGACATTAGCATCAGTAAGTTTGATGAAGAAACTGAGAAAGGTTTTTGGAGCACAGCATTCACTATGTTATAGACTTGGTGTTGTTTAAAGTAAGGACATTTCACATGTCGGAGCAGAAAGCAAGCTAAGAAAACCTTTGTTCATTACAGAGTTGCATGCTGCTGCCCATGCTTGACCTTTTCACAGGAGAAATATGAAATAAAAGCTGAAAATAGGACTACCATACCTACTTCTTTTCTGCCTGTTGTAAAAACACCTATCTCACCAGGCTACTTGTAACAAAATGAGCTTCCCTTTGGTTATTGCAGCTGCTCAGAGAAGTGGGTAAGCTCCAGGCTTTAATTATGGAGTCTCACTCTGAAAATAAATAAACCATTTCTATTAGCCAGGACTTCATTGCCCTAAGAATTTTGTAATTAGGTTGGAAATGTTACGTTCCAGAAAGCATAGATCTGAAAAGGACCTGTTATACTACTTAGTGGTATTGGTTTTGTATCAAGGTTTTGGTAGTGGGGGATCTATAGGGGTGGCTTCTGTGAGAAGCTGCCAGAAGCTTCCCCACTGTCTGACAGGGCCAGTGTAGTTCTAAATGCAACACTGTGAGTTGTTTAGAAGCTGCGACTTGTTAAAGAAACAACTTGTGGGGTGCAAGGCATTGCTTACTTTCCTAGACTCGTAAGTAAATAGTTAAATGTGTATTTCCAATCAGATCTATGAGACAGAACCAGGACTGTTTTAGAGGCTGGAAACAAAATCTACAGTAAGATTGTACTGCAGTAAGAAACTGCCCGCATGTAAGCTCTTTGAGAAGTAGTCATTTTTAATTATTTTCCCATTTCAGATTTCTTACATTAGCACCAGAAGCCGATGGCTGAGTTACTGATCACTGATCCGATCACTGTGTGATATTGCTTTGAAAGCACTGGTGGGTACGTAGCACACGCAACCCAGCTAGAGGCTGAAGTCTTCACTGAGTGCCCTGGCTGAGTGAGGGTGATACGGTGCTTTTGGTTTAATACATTCATTATTTGTAATTGTAAGATACTTACAGAAATTAAAAAACATGACTAGTGCCAACTTCCTTGCATAATTTGGCTGTGGGATGCAGGCTTTTTCTCCAAGCTTCTTCAGCCTAAAATAGACTAAACCTTCTTATCTGCTCGCTTTACTCAATGCAGAATTTCCTTACACCCAGTACACACCGAGGAATGCTCACAGACAAATTGCCATGGCAACCCTGAAGTCACCTCTCAGCTGACTTTATGCTGCTTTTCTGTCCAGCTCTTTCGTGGTAGTATCCCCAGTAAATAAATTGAGAATTAAAAGACAGTTTCTCTTGAAGTGTATGTTTGGCAGGTAATTTGAATGCTGCACTGAGACCCAGTAAGAATCTGCTGGACTCTGAATTGTTTCTCTAAGTTCCAGTTTTTAATTATAAATACGTTAAAGGGCAGTTATTTAGTGAGAGTGAACTAAGAGAAACTAATGCGAAACTAGCAGAGAACATAAGAGTTCATATTCCAGCAAACAAAAATTTAGCTGGAAGTCAAGAGTCCTGAAAGTAAAAAATGAAAATGTACACCCCAAATGCTCTGATTCATAAAGGCAAATAAATCATAAATGATTGGAAGCCTACACCACCCCTCACATGCTTCCATACATTTTTCATCTCTCTGACAGATACTGCCTCACCTTGCTCAGGTGAAGGTATTTATTGTTGATTATATTCATTAATAAAACATGTGCTTACTGTGTATTGATGGAAAAATTATGAGGCTGGAGCTGGTTTATTCTCTAGCCTGAATAGCATACAAGAAATCTGTGCTGTCCAGAGGGTCTTGTTTGTGTTTTGCCCATAGTCTTAATAAGAAGGTGAATGAACTGTGAAAATACAGGTGTTGGAATATTGCCGAATTGCCTGATTTGTGTGGGGGCATGGGAGGCTTGGATGTAGGGCTCTGCTACAGGCAGGGACTTTAACAAAATGTCCTAGGAGTGATTCTTGCTTTTTGATGAAAGCTTGATACTTGGAATGGTCTAAAGAAGAAAAAGGAAAAGAATTGAGCTAAGCTATCAAGAATTGTGAGTTTGTATCAAATAAAGCTTTCTATCTGGAGAATCTGCTAGAGAATCTGTAGTCAGTGATACAGATTCAAAAGGGAAAATATAAGGAACTCATCACAAAATGCTGGGTATATCTGAATGTCTTGGTTTGGAGTTGCAGGTGTTTTTCTCTCTGCTGTATTTTTCCTTTTTTTTTTTTTTTTTAATACATTTCCTTTTGCTTCTCTTTCCTGGAAAGAAACATTCACACACTTGACAGGCAGTACATAAACAAGTCCCCCTGAACCCAACAAGGTTTGTCAGGCCTTGAGCAAGCACTGTGTGTAATATATGTATTTTTCCCAGGCTTCAGATGGATGTTTGTTGTGCCGCAGCTCCAGTGAAGAGGTTTAGATTATGCTATTTTGGAATTGGTAAAAAATGCAGCTCTTGGAGCTGTTTTGATTTGCTCTCTTCCTTTCTTTTAATGCTATGAGAGCTCAGTGTAGCAGCGTTGAAGAGTGCTTCTTGGAGCAGTGCATGAGTAGCACGCAGTGACTTACGCAGGGCTGGTATGACTGGGATGCTGAATTCCATGTACCCTCCTGTTTTGCATTGCTGAATATTAATAAAGGAATGGATGGTTATGGAGGTTTCTAAATAGAGAAAAGGGTATGTATGTGTCAAGTATATTAGATTGAGAAATTGATAAATATTACAAAAACCAACTGTAACTTTTCATTCCACTTTGATGTGCCAGAATGCTTCCTGCTATAGAAGTTACCTTTGATATATTGAACTGATACTGTAAAGTCTTACGTCTAATCCTTTCATTTATGTTGAACTTTGCAGTTAAAAACACTGATTTTAATTTAAATTAGTTCTTTATACCCTGTTAAAGAAGATATCTAGCTGAACAGCAATCACATTTTTGCCAGTCAAATCGATGCTTACCTTCAAGAAACTCTTTCTGGTCAACAAACCACAGTGGTGTCAAAGTGAAAGCTTAAGATTTTTTGATAACCTTCTTTGTTCAGTATGTTTAATTGCAATTGTGGAAACATCAGCCTAAAAAAGTTTGGGAGCTGTTCACCTGGGGTGATTTCTTCTCTTCCTTGTTTATTTTTGCAAGTTCAGTTAGCTCTTTGATGGTCTGCCTTGCTGTTGGCAAAGCTAATACTGAAAAGCCAGGAGATGACAGACATGAAAAGAGACTTAATAAAATACAAGGAAATCTGCTGACTGAAAAACTCAGAAACTAAGACAATACTAGCAAAAATCCTGGTCAAACCTTAGAATGTTATGTTGAATGCTATTCTTAACAACAGTAACCGCGTGCTGCTTTAAACAGTTCGCTAGAAACAGCATTCTCCTCCTCATGTGTCCTGGTTCCAGCTGGGATAGTTAATTTCCTTCCTAGTAGCTGATATGGCCCTGTGTTTTGGATTTAGCCTCAGAATAAAGTTGATAACACACTGATGTTGTAGTTGTTGCTAGTGTTTAATTTCCCCTTTTATGGTTTTCCTTGTTGAAAACAGAATGAAAATTTCACATTTTTTGTTTCAGTTCAATCAACAAGGTTGGTTCTGTTCTTGAATATGAAAGAATATGCTAAGTATTAACACAAACATATCATTTCAAATTTCAGGAACAGTTATTAGAACGTTTTTGAAAACTCGGAAGTATTTTGTTATTAAACGCTATTTTAGTATAACTTTTAAAGGAATGTTTAAAAACAAATTTTCCTTGAACTTTTCCTTTTTCAAGAGAAAGTGTTCACCTCCCTCCTTTCCTGACAGACTTCTCCAGCTAGTCATCTGCATTGAATTTCTGTTCCTATATCCTTGTGCTCTTCTTTTTTAGCATCCATGTCTGTAAATAGCTGTCTCGTTGCTGGTCACATCTGTTCTGGAGGGGCCGTAAGAGCATTGCTGCATGTACTCCTGTAACTACTGGAATGGAAGGGGAATGAAAACATACTCATCACTCCTTTTTGAGCAAAAGAGGTTTGTTTTCCCGCACAGTAGCCATATTTTTCCTTGTCTGTCTTCAAGCTCTTTAATGGAAGAGAGATGCATTTTCTAGGCATTGGGAGGGCAGTGTGTCTCCAGAACAGCAGAATCCCAGGAATGAGAATCTCAAAGTTGTTTTCAGCCTTCCCAAACAGTTCATAATGCTCAGAGTGTGTCTTTGAGCATTCCAGCTGGAGGAGTATGGTTGAGTATCATTAAGCTGAATTGTGCTAAATCTGTTTTTGTCCCCTGGCAGATAGCAAAAGACTGCGGTAAATTTGTCCAACACTGTTGTGTGTGCTTCCAGAAGGTTGTTACATGACTTTGATGGATAGGATACAGGTAGGAAAAATCACCATAACATCTGGGAAAGCAAGAATATAGGCATAGATGCTCTTCTGGAAGAAGGTGACCACCTAGAGGTACTGACAGATGGTGAATAAACAAACTTGTCATGTGATTTGATCAACTAATTATGGTTTTGGACTGCATAGTGTAGTGATATCAAGCCAAAAGCAATCTATATTTGGTGCTGATTTGAGAATACTCAACTTCATCTCCAATATGTAACATCTTCCACCTCAGAAGTCATGACAGAGGAGGATGCTCTTCTGTTTCAGTCACTTTGTTGTCATAAATACCATTGTGATGAGTGTCAAAGTGAATGCCACTATCAAAGAAGGCATTCCTTGAGGAGAGGTATATCTTATGACCATCCTGCCTAAGACGATGGTAGAGTCCTGTGGAATTTTGGAATACGAAAGAAAGTTTTAAGAAGCCATTAAAAAAAGCAATGTGATGGTTAACAATAAGACACAATGGGAAGGGAGAAAAAGAATCAGCAGAAACCTTGGCTGTCAGAAATTTTCTGAGTAAGGTGTTTTATCAGTGTCTTCGTAGTCTGTTAAGCTTTGTGTGCTTCAAAATTAAGAATTTCAAACCAACACTGCAGCGTAATAGAAGAGATTCTGTGCTTGTGGAGAAGTTCTATAGGATGATTTAATAAGCACTTTTAAAATTCCTGAGAGTCTTTGACATCTGGGAAATGAAGGCCTGAGGGACCTTATCCCTGAGCTCTTCGGTTCTGAAAAGGATTCTGGTTTGCACAGCATTTTTACATGACTTACTGGTGGTAACAAATCAGACTTACTAATCCCGAATTAACAACTTTTCTTGGAAAAGCAAGACTTAACTGAGTTTTTAATGGGACGCACCTATTATTGGTGACACTTCATCTACATAAGATAACATAAAAAAAGAAAACAGCCTTTGCCTTTGTATGCTTTAGCTTTCAATGAGGCAGATGTTAGCTGTCACTTTTGGGGAGGGTAAGCAAATAATATTTATTCAAGCCACTTGATTTTCCTGCAATTTATGGGATATGATAATTGCTGCAATTTTAAGATCAAAAAGCCATTCCTGTTCGTTTGAACACTAATGTCTTTTGGGATTTAGGGACTTTCTATTAATCCAAAATGTACAAACGCTTAAAAAATATCCTAAGTTTTTGTATTATGTTTGAAGAAATGCATGAAATATGATGGTTCTCTGTGTGAAATGAATTTTGTGGGGAGTTTTGTCAGTAAGGGAGAATTAACCACACTGGAAATCCATGAATTTCCAATATTGGGATAAAAATATTTAGGTTCTGAACTTCAATACACTGCATCTGGAATGGGGAGGATGTATGTATATGCATACAAACAAGCAGTTAGAAATTTTAAAAAGCTATCATTGAGAAAATAAAACCTATTATATTATTATAACAAAGTTTCTAATTCTAATGAATGAACGTCAATATGCTGATAATGTTGCTTCTTTGAAATTGAAAATGAAAGCTATGAAAGAATATTCCCAAAGTGGTATCCATGGAGTAGAAATAAATGCAGTCAGCAGTAGTGCTGTACTTTCATCTTTTTTTCATCCAAAAATCTGCTTTTTAAAATATCCCTTCATTGTGGGTGTCATAAAGACATCTTGCTATCTCCTGTGAAGCAGAGAAGCCACAATAGTTTCTCCACAGCACTGAGGAAATGTCTGCAGCCTGTTCCTGGGTAAGTTGTTGTGCCCGATGAGGCTATGTTGGGTGACAGGATGAGGGCATATGGTGGTCACGCTTGCACTGGCTGATTTGGTGACAATAGCTGTGAAAAGTGCTTTTTCTCCTTTACCTGGTTCTGAAGTTTTATCAAGCTGTGACTTGTGCTCAGGACAGCTTACTGATTGCTAGTGCTCCATGCATCCTCACATCCTTCTTGAAAAACTGGTTTTATGCTGTGATTGATCCAGTCTTCTCTTTGGTAGTAGTTTGCTGTGAGATCTATTGCCTGCTCCTCAGTCTTGCTGTTAACACAAGGCAAACAGACTCTTTAGGGTGCACACCTTGATCGATGCTGTGTGACTTCTGGCAGCTTCCAAAGAAGCTGTAAAGCTACTGGGTGAAATGGATATTTGTGCAGTATGGCCAGTGATAGATGTGCCAGGGTGGCGTGGTGGACACTGGAGTGCATGGTCCAGGCAGTTGTGAATCTTATATACTGCACTTTGTCATCAACACAGACATGTGACAGAGCTTTAATATATATGGGTTTATGTATTTATTTTTATACCATCTTTTTTACTATCTTAAGATAAATCACTGGGGTTCAGCAATGAGGTATTTAATGCAGTTGGTAATATTTACCCTAGGAAGTACTTTCACTACAGACTAGGTCCATAGACTGTTATGCCTCTTAATCGTAGAATACTTTGGTCATGATCATCTAGGAAATGAGCTCTGCTCAGACCATCCAGACTATGGATTAAAAAATTAAACTGTAATCAGGGCAAGAATTGGAGCGTGTGCATCCAACTCCTTGTACAGGGATGTTTCTCTAGATGGTACTGCTGTAGTTCACGAACGGAGTAAGTTCAAACATGAGAAATTAGCAACCTAAATTTACAACCCATTGGTTGATTACCGTTAACAACAGATTTTCCACAGTATTGCCTCATTCCCATTTGCCAGTATATTGAAATATCAATTGTGTGAAAGTCTACTGTAATTTTCTGGTGTGCTTAAGCAGGGAGACTACAGGACTCAAATGCCATTTGTGTTGTCTCTGAGAAGAAAGCTCTTAATCAGTGATACTAAAACCTGAAAAGGTTTTCTAGGCTGAAGAACTTTGGAAAAATTAACTGGAACTGATCTGGGACAGAAAACCAAAAAAATCTGCCTCCCGGTCTCATGATAGCGTAGGACCCCAATAGTTTTATTAACTAGATACCAAAATATTTTAGTATGCATGGTTTTAGTTTCTGCAGATAACTGAGGCATCTCTTAATGCCATAAAATTGGGAATAAGTCCTAGGAAAAAAGCCTTGGGAGGAAGGGAAACATTTGAAACTAGATGATGTCTAAGGTCCTTTCCAGTCCAAACCATTTTCTGATTCTGTGATATCTGCTAGGCAGTCATAGAGGCTTCCTACACAGAGGAGCAACATCTGGTGGGTGTCATACTTGTAATAAATTTTTAGAAAGCTTTGTCACTGCAAAGCAATGGTAAATGGGCTTTTCCTTTTTGCTGAGATAAAGCCTTATGCTTCAAACTAAGAGCAGCTGACAAGGTTTAAGACTTGGTTAACATAGAATCTCAGGAAGGAATGGGTTAACTTGCTACAGAATGCATCCAGGAGTTGTGGCTGGTATGTAACTTCATTTTCTGGAGCCCATGCAGAGATTTCAAGTGATATTTTTTGTCCTTCTTCTGCATGTTATATTTATTTCATGCATGTATCGTATTTATGTTTTATAAACTAAAGTTATTAGTCCATGTTTCCTGAGTCACTGTGAGTTAAGAGGGTTACATATGGCTGACTTTTAGAGACAGTAAAGCATGAGAAACAGTGAATAAACATGTTGTTCTATAGTTACTGTTGGTATTTCCTATAAAATCAACAAGAGAGAATAGAGCCTGGAAGAAAGGCAGAGAAATTCTGGTTTTGATAATTGAATTCTCCCCAAAGAATTGCACGTATCAGGCAATTAGTAAGCTGCTATTGCCCATGATAAATATTCAAGTTCAGTGGTTCACTGAATTATATCAGTTCACTGAATGATTAACTTCTTTGTTTTATTACTGGTGCATGGCATAAAGATAGTATACAAATAAAAAATCAAAGATGCCATAGGGTTGATGTATTTCCTCATTTCTCTCTTGTGAACTTTATTGTTTAGGTGGAGAATCAAGTATTTTTGACTTTGCAGCTGTAGTGGAGATTTTTGGGAAGAGCTAGGAGAGTTCCACATGAATGCAAAGGTTTTTATAGTCTGATAGGAGGCAGCTGTTCTTCAGAAAACCACCCAGAAATTTTACCCACTAGGTTTCTTGCTTTTTCTCCCCCTTTACAATAGAGAGAAGTACAAAAATTAAGTCTAGGAGATATTTTCATTGCTACTGCCTTATATATGAAATAATAACACCTTTCCTAAGACTCTTTAACAAATGTGTGATCAAGTAGAGGCTGTGCTTCAGGGTGTGAAGAAATGAAGGAGTGATGCTATCAGGAGGTAAGTCGCAACCCAGATTTCTTGCTGCCTTGTGATTTTCTTGCATGCTTATTCTCAGTGGATTCCTGCAGATAGTGAACTGAAAAACTGCAGGGATAGAAGCCATAAAATAACTTGGTGTGGATTTTGAAACTGGAAAACATTTCAGATGAGTTTTATTACATTCTGCTTTTTACTTTACAACACATTTCTGTAGCGCCATATAAGGGCTTGAAAAATATCAAGTAGGAACAAAGAACTTCCTTTGCTTGGTTTTGAGATAAGTATTTTATAGAAGTCAAAACCAGGTTTCAGCTGTATTGTGAAGTGAATGCCCCAAAACCCTTATGTTTCCTACTGTGCATGCAGAAGTAGGGGTGAGTTGTGACTGTGACGTTCATTCTGAGAGTTCAACCCTGAAGCTCAGCACTGACTGTTCACAGCATTAGTTTTAGGAACCAAGATAATAGGAAACAGCTTGTGGTATCGGGTTGGTTCCTGGTCCCAGACTGATTCCTGCTCTTAGGAAGCTGATGCATCCAATGTCCAGATTCTTTCCATGTTTTTTCATCAAGTGTTCTACTTTGTTTTCTCTAAAAGGATGAATACAAAGGAGAATTACTAAATTGCTATTAATATCCTTGGGTGACGTGTCCTAGGGTGAGGCATCCCTGCCCATAGCAGGGGATTGGAACTGGATGATCTTAAGGTCCTTTGCAACCCAAACTGTTCTGTGATTGTATGATCTCATTTTAATTTCCCTCAACCTTTCCCATACTTTAATGGATTACACATTCACATGTTATGGCTATAGGGAATAGTCTGGAAATTTTGCCTTTGGAGGTTTTGAAAGATATTACAGGAGAGTTTTTTGGCCTGTGTGGCTGTTAGGAAGATATGCGGCATTGGTCTCCAGTCTTCTCTAGTTTCATCTCTAACACCACCCCCCGCCCCCATGTTTTTTAAGCAATAGACTAAATTTGTGTGAGCAAAAAATGAATTTTCAAAGAGAAGAGTTGCTGTTTCTGGATGTATCCTAAGGAGGATAATTTTCAAACTATAGTGAAATGGCCACATGCGTTTTTTCTTAGTGGTCCTAGCATAATTCCATGTACTATCAATTAGAAGAGGGGAAAATGAGTAGAATTTGCAGGGCTGCAACTTGAATGAATGAAACCTACTATTTGCAACTAGTCTTGAACCTGAAAATTTCAGGTGAAGTCACATGCTCCAAAATTAACTGTGGAAACCTGTAATGTCCCTAGGAGACATAATGCTATGCAGAAAGCAATGCCTTCGTGAGCAGAGACATCTGTTTCACACCAGCAGCACAAACAGTGAGTGGCATTACAGAGTTGTAATGCAGTGGCCTAAGAGACCTATTTTAATATCACTAAGAAAAATGTAAATTATAATTTATTTAAATTCTCTCTTAAGAGTTTAATTAAAGGGTTTGTTTTCTTGAGGCAGTCCTACTACTGGCAGTTCTACAGGAGTAGAATAAGGTGGTGTGAAACCGGCGTCTTACAAAGTACAAAATATTTTACATTTATATATATATTTCGTGGTTTTCTCTTTAGTTGTTTAAACAAATTTGACTTTAAAAATGAGCAAGTCTTTTATTGAGAACTTGAATGATCTCAAAATGTACCAAGTTTTTTAAACCTAAGTTGAAGGTATTTCATTTGGGTAGTGGAAATCTCATCTTTTACAGTACTTACTTTGATGAATTGCTTTAGATATGAACTTACATCTGAAAGAAGAGAAAGAAAATATTTCAGTGCTACAAATAATGTGGTATCGAAATATACAGCGCTTTTGTTTTAGCCAATGTCTTTCTTGATAAGTATTGTTGTCTTTAGTGTTGAAAGTAAAGCAAACACACAGTTAAGTAGTTTGAGCATTAACACTCAGTGAATTGTATGTGTATGGAGAGAATAAGTATGAGGGAAGGTGGTGTTTGTATGAGGGTGCATGAGGCTTGTATGAGGTGTTTGTATGAATAAGTATGAGGGAAGGTGGTGTTGTACGGAATGTAACACGTCTTTATCAGAACAGCAGTAGCTGATTGCTGTTTCCCTGCAGAACAGATAGAAGTTGCTCACTTTTTATAGGGTTTTGTTTGGCTTCTGGTGTCATCTTGCTGTCTATTGGGGAAGTTCCTAAAGCTTTATTACCATTCAAAGCACAACTGTTGTGTTATTGCAAAGAAGCAAGTCATCTGAGAATGAATCATGTCATTGTTAAGGCAGGTGATAAGGCCTTCAGAAGGCTTCCCTTCCCAGCTCTGCCTCTAACTTTCATGTTTCCTCTTTGTCTCAGGAAATCAGGAATTGCAGTGCTGTTTTCACAAGGCTGTGCAGATGTTTTCTGATACCACAAGGTCTGTTATTTATCACCTCAAATAGCATAGGAACATTAATGCTTGTAAGATATTCTGAAATGCTCATTACTACCTGTGACTTTGTCATCATAAGTATTCTTCACTATTGGAGAAAAAAGGCGATGCAGTTAAAAATAGCATGACACAATTAAACAGGAAATAGGACTGTTACTTGAATCAGTTCCTGAAGCCAGAACAAAATCAGAGACACACACAGATCATGAACTACCTTATGATTCATTGCCAAAGCCTAATATGAGTGCCCTATGCTTTGTGATTTGTTCAGACTTTGCTTCTAGAGAAGGGAGAATACATGTGCGGGTGTTAGCTATGTTCTGCTTGCTGTGTAAGTGGAGTCCTCTACTTTGTGTCGGTATGGTTGGGTCATTTCTTATTCTTAGACCCATATGGTACTCTTTTAAAAATCAAAAATATTCCTGAAGAATAACTTTTAAAGTAAACTTTCACAGATGGGTTGTGGTAAGTTGTCAACAAACATGACCTTTCAATCTCTAGTGCAAATGGCAATAAAAACCTAGCCTGTCTAATCTGCCTGCAAATAGCTGTAGCTTCACTGATCTAGTCTAATCAAAGAAACAAGCCCACAGGGGTTTTAAGGATTTCTTGCTGTTGCTGCAGCCATTAATTTAATTGCTAGAGTACAGTGAACTCTCAGAGTACAGTAAATTTTTGGATCTGCAGGGAGATAAACAGCTGAAACCTTGGAAAAAAAGATCTAATGCAAATAGTGTTTTCTCTGCAATTAGTGTTGTTTTAAAGTATGTTTTAAAAGCAGACCCCGGTGGAGCTGACATGAGTTATCATCTGCATTTCCCTGTGATGTACCACTAGTTTTTCCAACATGTCCTGCAGTAACTCCAGTGAAAGGGCTGAAACTACCAAGTGCAATGCTGAGATAACTTGCGCTGCTAGTGCACATGGGGGTGGTAATGCTCATTCCATCATCTGCCCTGCTGCTGCCATCTTCCTCCTCTTAAAATTATAGTTCGAATTTTGCAATGCTTTTCCCCCCAAGGATGTATTTTCAAGGTGCTGCTGCACTTCTAATTACATTTGAAGCTAATTACTACACAAGGCAGTGCTTAGATTATTAGTGGAGTGTAAAGAACTGATGATATGGAGGCAATGGGATAACAAACAGAAAGTACGGTGTATTTCTGAAGTGATTCCAGCTTGAGAAAGGTTTTTGAATTTTATTTTCTTACGGTGCTTCTCAAAGCAATCAGTTGCCTTCCTTTCAGTCTCAAAGATATTTTAGTGTTAGTAAAGCATGGCTTTAGCACTGGTTGTGTGAGGTATCTTGTTGTTATTCTCAGGAACAGAAAATTAATGTTGTTTTCAGGAAAATGTGTTCTTCTGTAAAGGTCTGTGGACAGTTTACTGGTCAGCAAAGTTGGGTGCTTTCCCTTTGGGAAGACACACTCCCACTTACAGAATGACGAGTCTGTTTCATTTAATAATGAGAATTGGCTTGAGGCAAAGCCAAGATTAGAATAAAACAACAAAAGAAAGATTTTTATTGGGTTAGAGTTTAAATCGCCCTTTGCCTGCTTTCCATCTCTGTTTTAACTTGTCTCCTTTTGTTGTTATCCTCCTGGCACATGTAGCACATGGGCTAGCTACTGTCCAGCATGTGTAGTTCATGTGATGGAGGAGGGTTGTATGAGGGTACAGATCCTCATCTCTCTGATGGAACAGTTCAGCACCCAAAGGAGTAGATTTTAAAATCATTTGTAGGTGGAAATGGAGGGTTCTTAGTACAGTTGTAGATTCTGGACATATTTGTGAGAGATTTTCAGATTTAGAATGAGCAAGGATTTATTTTTGGTGTTTGAAACATGGTTGTGAATTCTAATTAATGAAGGAGTTGTGCGTACTGGATATTTAACTTAATTGTAGCTTGCAGTGCTGCGAAATACTTGGGAGAAACAAGACTTCTCGTAGTATCAGTTTAGCACAGATTGTGAGAGTACAAAAGGTATTAAGGCATCTGTCTGCTTTCTTTTTAATGGAAGATTGAAGACCTGCTTTGGGTTTCCCCACTGGCTTTTCCTCCTAATGAAGGACAACCAGTTCAGCGCTCCCTCCCAGCTTTGCAATGTCATACAGTTCATTCCTTGCCACGTACCTTGGGGCAGCTCTATAAAGTGAGGCATTTCTCACTTAGCTTGGCTAATCCAGTGGAAGCACTAATGAGAAGGTTTTAAAGAAGGTAAAAAATTGCCAAGTTCCTTTATAGATCAAATGTGACTACGGAAATGCTGGAAGAATCTCGGGAAAACTGTTACTGCCTCACTAACACTGTGATCCAAATAACAATCTTTCACAAAGGATCACTTAAAATAACCCCTGCTTGTCCCCAGACCCTCCCCACAGTGCTGCCTGGAGCCCCCCCCCCCCCCCCGAATCATGCATGTTTTTAATGCAAATGGCTTTGCAGTTTAGGTTTTCACTGAGCAGCATTGCATCAGCGTGTCCCAAAAAGGGGTTTGAAAGCTTTCTTTTCAGTGTGTTGCAGTCCTCAAAGGAACCTGCTTTGTGTGTCAGATGTGTCGCACTTCTATAAAACAATGCGAGAGCTAAGGATAGGCTTTAAGAAATTCTCAAGCACTCAAGATGCAGCTGACAATCCAACAGCAACTTCAGAATTGCTTTGGTGCACATTCATTTTTAATGAAGATCCTTCCTCGTTCTGTTTGACCACAGGCAATGTTTTTTAAGAAGAAAAAGAAGCCCTAAGTATCATTTAATGCTTGTTAGTGAGTTCTTAATCCATGATGCAGACTTCCTTTTTTGTGTTGTGCTGCTTCAGAAGGATTTCTATATGCTGATGCTGTAATTTAGGGCTATGGTGTCAATATGCTTAGAATCACTCAGGTATAGAAGTAAGAAAATTCTGACATTGCCCTCAGATTTAAGAAAGCAAGCTCGCTCAACCATGCAGTAATTAAACTGTTCATGACTGCATGTAATTACATCATTATGCACACAGCCCTGTTTCTGTAGTTTGGATCATTGGAGGGCAAAGTGTCAGAATCTCTGTAATGATGTTTAATGCCATTTCAACATTTCCTACAGGAATTGCTTTGAGTTTATTTTCAAACCACAAAACTTTGGAAACCGCTTGAAATTTGTGTGAACTATGTAACAGTGACTTTTCTAAATGGGTTTGATAATGCAGTCATTATGTGCTATACCTTCTGATTAATCTCTTTGATTCAAAGAGACATGCAGGGCTGAGGGTAACCTAGTTCTTTTAGATTTTCTTAGTGCTTAAATAGGGGATGAAGTTATTTCGTTTTCACATGAATACATACTTGCACTCTTTTAGTTTGTTATCACTATACAGAAATTCTATGTGTTGGTGAGAATTTTCTCTTTGAAATACAGGATAGGAAATGCCATTTGACTCTTGAAGTCTGAACAAGAGTCTAATGTGGCTTTTACTGTCCATGCTGTGCTCTCATTTGTGTAGTTTAAAGAGAGGGGTGTATTTAAAAAGATGTGCCTTGAAAACTGTAAATACACATGGGGGGTTCTCCCCCTCAGTTCAGGTTTTTTCACTTTGCAGAAATGTTTTAAAAAGAAACCATTTCCCTAGAATGATAATTCTGAAAGTCTGTGATTGGTTGCTGCTGTGCTATCATTAAATCTTAAGATACTTAAAGGCACTCTTTAATACAGTTGGTATCATCATATGAAAAGAGTAACTGCACAGTTTTGGTTTTCTAATATAAGATTTCATCTTTGTTGTTCGCAAGTGTCAGACCATTGAATTCAGTGGGCTTTGAATCAAGGTGTAAAACAGGATTAAAAGCTGCACTGAATCTCCCCAGACATGAGATTCCCTCCCCAGGCCTCAGGTCTTCCAGTGACTGTCTTTGACCTTGAAAAGATTTTTGCTTCTTCCTTCCTCATTTTCTGTTTTAGCAATAGTGAAACTTATAATCACAGTCAACAGAAGTTCCCAGAACTCAGACTTCAGTTGGGGTCTGAAATGATGCAGTGGAAAGAAGTTCCAATTTCTCCGTGGATGATAGAGTGAGCCTAAAGCAGCAGGATTGCTATTTAGGCGGAATCTAAGCCCCTGTGTCTCAGTTTCTCCATAGACCAGGACAGAATAATTGTTCCACTTCCCTCCCATGTCTTTTAAAAATGTACTCATTAAATCGTAACCTTTTTCAGACAGACTCTCCCTTATTATGCATGAAGCATAATAAGGAGCTATTTTTAGCATAAATTAATATATAAACTAATAGTTTGGGTTTAAAAGCTGAACAGAACTTGTTAATTTCTTTAGCAGACATGTACTTTGGAAGCCAGAGAGATGGTTTAAAATTTATATACAAAGTTTATATGTTTCCAAGTGCGTAAAATACCCGTTGTAGTTCTCAAGAGGAAAAGTTATCTGAAAGTTATACTACCAGGTAGCTTAGATTCCTTCATACTGGTACCTAGCCATAGCTCTGTCTGTGATTGACTTATTGAGTGTCTATTTTGTTGTGTGTGTAGTGAATAGGGTGAACATGCCAATTATTAACTAGCACAATAAGCCAAAAGACATAATAGTGTTTTTAGAAAAGCTTTATCCTTTCCACAGGCTTAATAATTGTATATGTTCATTGTACATTACCTCCTAGGGATACAGTCTGGAAATCAGGAGTGCTATTACACTAATTACAACGTAGACACAGAGCAAAACATGTTCCTGCCCCAAAAAGATGGGAGTGCAAATGACACATGAATTGTTTCTATAGTTTCTTTTGTAAGGGTGTATAGGAACAGTAAATGCCCATTGTCCCCTGACCTTACTGTATACAGAGCTTTGCACATAAAAGCAAGGAATGGAGGGAAAAATGACTTTGCTACCAGCTTTGAAAGGTAGAGACAAACCAGTGCTTATGGAAAGACAATTTTGAACCTAAGTGCCAGGAAGATATCTTCATTTACTAGAATGCAGCATCACAGTGGACAAGGGATACTTGTGGACAGGAGAAAAAAGGCTTTTTAGATTCCTTGTAAACACACTGCAAAATGTCCTGCTAACTTGTTATATGAGAGAGGACTGCAGGTTTTAAACGCCAAGAAGTCACTGAAATGCTTGCTGGCTAAAAGGAAGGACAATGAGATAGCATGGGCTTTTAAAGCTTGGAAAGGTTTTGACTGCCAGGCATTGAATAATCAAAGACTTTATTTCATAGTGAAAATACTAGTCATACAAGAAGGCAAGAAAGCTTGAAGACTTCGTAAGGAATATTTGGAACAGAAAGAGTAGATGAGCCAAGTATCCCAGGACAAGAATAATTATAAGGAAGCCAGCAGTCTGAAGACAAACAATTAGAAACTGGCATACATCCAGCTGCTATAAAGTCAGATTATTCTAGAGCAAGTAATATACCACTGTATACTGAAATTACAGTCAGCTTATCTTAAGCAGCAGCTTGCATCCAGGCAGTATGTGGTGTTCTGTTCTGAACAAACAAAAACCATATCTCACTGGCAGGAGAATCAAAGATAAATTCATATGCAGAGGTGCCACTTGTCAGGATTTATGTGTGTCAACAGACAGATTCTTCAGGATGCTGGTAGTGTATGTACTGGGGAGGAGTGAGAGAGAGAATTTTGGAGTTAGACAAACACCATAATCTCATACAGCTACTTTAAGATCACACTTTGTTAAAATGTAGAAATGCTTCATAAGTGGAGATACTGTTTTCATTAATCTGAGCTGCCAGAAAGTATTTGGTGAGGTGTAGGGGGAAGCTGGCACCAACTTTATGCTTTTTCAGACTGTTCTTAATGATATATGTACTTTTAATTCTCTCATACAGAAGCTCCTTATACACTTGGAACAGTTTCAACAATATGAACGCACCTCTGTTCCCCCCTGTGCTGCTTCCAGAGACAGCTTCTGGTGTGATGCTTCCAAATATATTTGGCCTTTGACCTCAAAGCAAGATTTACATTGCTATTCAGTTTGTCAAGAGTCTTCTGTATGGCTGTAGGGGAGATGTGAAGAGCTGTAAGCGTGTGATTTCTGTTTTGTGTTACAGATAGTACAGCCAACGTAGTGATCTGATTATCTTAGTGTTTCATAGTCTTTTTCCAGCTTGCTGTTATTTCAGTTCTTAAAATAGAAACATTAATTTATCATACAGAAGGGTGGCTCAAACAATCAAGATGGTAAAGGAGCTGCCTAGCACTGGTGGTCTAAAAAGGATGGGATATTTCATTATGAAGAGGAGGAGGCTGAAAAGAAAATGATGATTTACAAAGCTCATAAGAGGCATGATGGGTTTAAAAAGGTAAAAAGTATGCATTTTCCTCTCTTTACTTCTTGCTGAATATCCATATCCACAACCTTTCCTCTAGACTCTAACCTGAATGCTGTTACATGGTGCTCCTGGAATTTGCCCTCGCACAGCATTTCAGATCATTAATAAAATCCACACTATATACGTATTCTTGTGTTTTCTCCACCTTCCCTCGTATCCTTTTGTTTCTGTTTTTCCAAGTAATGCCAATGGCAACATTTGTACAATAACTCCAGAATAAAATTGTTCCAGTGAAATATTCTCTCTCCTCTCTCTATTTTCCTCTAAAAGCAGTTGCTTTCTGCAAAGCATATCAAGTGCAAGAAGCTTGCTGTCAGATATCAGCATTCCCTTGCTTGGTTAGTTTTGCAGCCGTGGACAGCACATGTTAGAAAAGCACATGCCACATCAACAAAATGCCTTCCCTCAAGGCCAGCTGCAATCCTCTTTTGCGTGTCTGAGCTTGTTTTCAACTCATTTTCCTTTCTTGCCATAATTATTGCTACTTTGCATGATGTCCTTGCAGGCAATACTTTAAAATTGAACACACAAATGCACCCTTCTCAGAAGTAACTCCTGTATTTAAGAGTGTTTTATTTAAATATGACAGTCCTATCACTATGTTCCCCAAAATGACAGCTGCTTAGAATCCTTCTTTCTCCCATGTCAACTTTGAAAGCTTTAATTATAATCTCAGCAGCAATAATCTTGTTCCCATACAGTCCCTGCAAGCATATCTATCATCCTGTAAATCATTTTAATAACACTGTCTTTTTTTCTTTAGAGTAAGTGAAGCTGTTGTTATTATTATCAGAAAAATAACACTTTTTTTTTTTGCTGTATGCAGCTTGTCATACTGTGTGATGTCCAACCACAACTAATGAAGTCTGCAAGGGAGAGGGGTGTTACCTGTCCAGGATAGCTGAATCTCATGTTATATGTCTGTAAATATAGAAACTGTAACATAACTGACATTACAAAACTAGTCAGGAGTTAGAAAATACCAGATCTAAGATAATTTGCACCGAGTTTTTTGGTTCCTCTGTGTATGCGCTATCTCCAATTACATGCTCACACTTTCTTTCTTTGAGATCTCTGTCTTTCTGTATGCAGAAGGAGTGGTGCAAGCTTCAGGAGCAGCTGTTGAGAGCTTTACTTCCTGGCATTATTCTGCACACATAGTACATAGGTTTTATACACTATGCAAGGACTATCTGCATTATTGTTTGCTTTATGGACTTCCCTGTGACACTTATCACAACTCTCTGTATGAACTTCACAAAGGGAAGGAACTTCTGCTTGGACTCTCTCTGCTGGGAAATGATGTGATGGTGTTTATCATCATTTATGCAGGTGGACCTGAGGAACAGTAAGCATAAGCATTAAGATTGGAAGCCCAGTCTGAGCCATGATCTTTCAGAGCTCAGCTTTATGTAGCCTTCTAAGATAAAAAGTTCACATATGTTCCTTTATTTGCATCTATGAGGGGAAAAAAAGGAGTAGTTCTGCAAATCGGGACTACACCAAACTAAGGAATATTGAATGAGCAAAACACCTGAAGTAAATGATACTGCATCACACCCACCGGGTCTAGTGTCTGTTGCCCTTCTCTACATAGTGCACAAACCTCCTGACCCATTCACTTTAGATAGGCTCTGTCCTTTTCTCCCATGAACAGTTGCTGCCTGACCTGATGTTTCCTCACTTGATCCTTTTCAGAGTCACTTTAACTCCTCTGTTTCCCTTTCTCCACCACTAATTCTCTTGGTTTCTTGAGCTATTAATGCTTAAATGTTTTTATTTTTGTACTGCAGTCCTTATTTCAAGGTAAACTTTGGCCAATTGGTTTAATTCTCCCCCCTGGTTTGGGCTAGTTTTTAGTGGCAGTAGAAGTTCTGCACCCAAGAGGGCATGTGGTGATGGTAGGGTACAAGTGTTTGCATCTGATGAGAGATGTTTGAGGAAGAGAAAGCTGAGGGTGGTTTGTAAGAACAGAGCAGGCTTTTTCCCTTTAGCAGTGTGGAATCATCAAACCTCAATAGGAAGCTGAATGGTGATGGTAGTTATTTGACTGATAATGTTGAAATACCACATTTTCCGCTGGATTACTGCAAATCCAAATGCAGAGGTATATTTGACAAAGGTGCCCAGTGAGCTGCTGTTTCGCACTACTTACCCCCAAAGTGCAGGAGAGAAATCATGGAAAGGTCACCAAACTTTTATAATAGGTAAAAGAAACTTATTCACCACGAAGCCTGTTGACCAAAATAGCTGGAAAGGTTGGTAAAATGCCAGCTGCTTGGAAACATGTTGGGCATTAAGTGTGATTTTTGCCGGATAGGGATCCACATACAGAAGTGCAACATGTTTCTAACAGCTCTTCACTGAAATGTTTTCCAAATCTTTTTTTTACAGTGAAATTGGAGGAGAGAGCCAGTTCCTTTGGGGTTGAGACTGGAAAGGTCTTACTGTATAAAGAATGCCTGCATTTCCAGTGAGGTATTAGGACTGTAAAGTTAAATGCCATAGTCTAAAATCAAGAAATGGGTAGTTTAAGGAACATGGCTGGGTCATGAGCATATTTGTATAGGCTTGGTATTCTAAGGCTGAATTTTTTAGAAAGGGATAGATTTTTCTGTAAGGACAGTTCTGCTGAATGTCGTGTGTGTTACCATAATTGCACATGCGAATCATATTTACCAGTAGACTAAAAGAATTTGATTAGTGAATGTGTACAAATAGTCTGTTTGGCAAAATAGAATGTATACAACAATGAAACTTGGCTTTAATCCGTTTGCTGCAGAAAGTGCGTCCTAGTTTGTCTGTGCACAGTGGACAGTAAATCAGTCTTCAGCTAAGATCTGCTTAGGATTTTTTTCCATGGTAGGTTCCTACAGCCACTGGATATTTAACACCCGACACAGCGGCAGCAGCCAGCCAGAGAAAGCTGGTTGGGCATCTGCTTGCTTTCTCTGTAGCCCTGTGTGAGCTTCATTGCAAGCTTGTGTGTTCATAGGTGTGTGTGTATGTGCACAAAGAGGGGAGAAGAGGGGCTGTGTGGCAAATGTTGAAACCACCATGTGGCAACCTGGCAATATTATTTTGATAAGGAAACGATTCTGGGAAAATATAGGTATGGTACTTGGTTTATAGCATGCATTTGTGTGACCTTGGATTATTATTATTTCGCTTAGGTTTTTGTTGCCTAGTTTTTTCCACTTGTAAAACCAGGATAGTTCTAGTACACTTGCCCCATATTGCTTGCTTGCTTGTAAGAGCAGTGATTTTCCCTTCTGTAAAATTTGTTCAGTGTGTTCATAACGGTTCAAGCCCCGTGTTGCTTTGCGTATTTGTTACTCATTGTGATATATGCAAAATAAAAAACTTTGATTTTGTTTCCTGATTGCATAATTTCTGCAGGAAGCAAGTAATACTGGGCATGTAAAAAATAAGACACTATTTAAAATAAGTTTAAAGTAAAAATACCTGGTCAAGTTACAAGGTGATAGTGTGTAGGCCAAGATGTAAAATGTATAGCCTCGGTAACAATGGGAAGTAATCTACAGTCAGAACTGAAGTTCTGCATTTCCCTCTGTCCTTTTTCCAGTGGTGTTACCTATTTTTAAAGCTGCTGACCAGAGAGACAATTTCATTAGATGGTAACTCAGATACTGTTGTCTCTGTTGTATTTATTTGGTACAAGTAATGAAACATTAATCAAATATCTTTTGAAATTGACTGTTCTCCATTGTGGCAATACTGAAGAAATAGCAGGATTTGGGAGCAAATTGAGATGATAAATTAGTTGAATGCTCATACTGTGTCCCCTAACCCATTGTTCTAAGTAATTCTGTGTGCTTTTTTTATCTTTAAATGAGGTAGGATTGCTTTTACTGTTTTTTCAGATGTGATTGTCTTTGAGAAGAGCATCTGCATTTATTTCTTTCAAATTGCTAGTCACAAATTTTATCTGCTGCTATAGGTTTTCATATAAACAACTCCAGGGTGTTTTTTTTCCTATAAAATACAATACATATGATGCTACTTGTCAAGCTGCATTGTACAAAGAAATGTATCTTTGTGAGGTTCCAACAGGACAAATAAAATGGTTCTGTCATGAGGAATTTTGAGACAGTCTTAACTGTATTCGCAGAAAAGAAGTATTTGTAAGTTCTGATGGTTTTTAAGTGCTCAGAAGTGAACTGCCACACATAAAACATTACTTTTTAAAATGGTCAGTAGTTAATTTACCTTCATTTGAACAAATTAATAGATGCAAGTGAGAAAATAGTCTCGTATTTCTAGAACTGATTTAACGTAAAAATATCAGTTGTTAAATGGTGTCAGTGTCTTCAGAAGGTACATGTGGTAATATTCTCCTTCCATGTGTTTTCCGAGTCAGAGCATCTCGGTGCAGGTAGGTAGGTATGTTTCTCATTACTTGACTTTCTGTGTATGAATATACGTATTTATATGCTCTTGTAGCTTCTCAAGTTCTTCAATAATGGCACAAAAGCCATTGCTATTAATAAAGCTGTAGAAAGTGATTGTTTACTTTTTCCTTTTACTTTAATCAGAATGTCTCCACTGGTTTTGAAAATCCCTACAGGATAAGTTTGGAGGGTTGTAGCTGCTGCAAGTGCTTCAGACCATTTCAGGGACTAGTTCTGCAAGTGAAAGAACTAAGAGGAACTCAAATCCCTTCCTTGGACTAAGCACAATAACAATTAAGCTGAAATTCTGCTTAGGTAAATACCATAACTATTTGGGGATGTTTTGCTCCTTCTGGAGGTGTTTTCTTTGGCTTGAAGCACTTGAAGTGATCATTTTAAGAGAGAGAAAGAATAATTTGTTACTCTGTGGAGGTTTCCTGGAGTACCAGATTTGCTTCAGTGAACACAGTAGAGCAGCGTTAACTGTGAGACTGAGAACACTCCACCAGCAGAGTAGTCCATAATACATCTCCAGGGAGGTAAAGAGGAGGAAAACAAACACAGATCTCTAGGCTCATGGAAGGGCATTCTGAGTTCTGAACTGCACCATTAAAAGGGAGCTGGCTTTACCTTCCATGTTTTTTGAAGCATGCCTTTGTTTTCCTTTGCTTTTCTTACAGATACCCACAATAAATATTTTATGTCAGGTTGAATTAACCATCTTGTGCTGAACTGAGAAAATCTTGTGCTGTTTCATTGCAGTCTGATGGGAAAAACAAGATAAATAATGGAATAGCTTAATCAAAACCAGTTTGGGGTTCTTTAATGTGTTGTTTGCTTAATTCTTTTTTTACTTCCCACTTTCAGTGTTCAGCCAGAAAATCAGTTATTCATGCTATTCCTCTTATTATCAACTCATGAACTGATTCATGACCCCCCTTGCTTACAGAGAATCCATTCACGGCGGTACACTGCACAGCAACCTCCTGTGGATTGTCTGTGCCGTAAGTAACGGTGAGGGAGAGAAAGGAGACTGCACACAGCAGTTGTATTTAATGTGGTGTTGGTATCCTTTGTGCCAGGAAACACTGGATCTTTGGGGTTTTCTTCAAGCAGGCAAAATAGTAACCATACCCTGTGCATGCTAATTCAAACCTGTAAGTTGCAGTGCTGAAATCCAAGATACAAGGAACAGTTCCCAGTACTTTTTCAACACCGTGTGCCAGATGGTATCAAAGACATCTAAAAAAAAAAAGGTGGAACTCGTATGTTGACCATAATAAAGTCTGTTACTACAAGGAAAGAGAAAGTAACCCCAGATTACCTCAAGGTATGAGGATATGCAGTCACTCAGTGTACTTCAAAAATGTTCTCTATGTCTTCATTTATCATCATTATAAAATGTTTCCAAAAGAGTGAATTTATGTTTATCAAGTTGTGAAAGGCGTTTACCTTCATGCATCCTTGCCCATGTAAATTAGAATGTTTTACTTTGATATTTTCAGTTGCACATGTGCATTATTCTTAATAAATATTTGAGTGACAAAATATGGGTTCAGGGTGTTTGTTTGTTTTTTTTTTGATTAAAAATACTCTAAGCATGAATGAAAGTTTTCTATTAAAAGACTAGGGCAAAGGGAAAAGATCAAATGTTGGACATGGTACATTAGATGCAGAATAGCACTTTGCTCTATGCACGAGAGTCCAGCAGTAGAAAAGGATGCATGTATAGCTTTTGAATAATTCGTGCAGTTTAAGAAGATACTTTTAATAAAATCAGTATCCAGAGTCCCAGGAGGTAGAAATAATTGTGCTTCAACTAACTTTGAGATATTTACATTGTCTGATGCTTTGGTTATGGGAGAAAATTGCTGGTCTTAAGCAGAAAGCTTTTCAAAGCAAGGCTGGATGTATTGGAGGTAATCTTCAGAGATGTGCAGCATGTTATGTACAACTGTAGTTTTCCTGGGGTTGTTTAACCTACCAGTTTACTCTAACATCCATCAAAATATAAGGAAAGGGGTTTCCTTTTTTTTTTGGACATATTTTTGTATTCTCTATGTTCAGTTTGGTGTTAAGTAGCAGAAGGTGTTTGTGTTTTGCATGTCAGTCTCTTGTGAGCCTGGCAAGAAGCCACATGCAAGCTGGTGCATCCAGAACTTCAACAGAAGTGATAAACAATCAAAATAAACCAAAAATGCCTCTGTCTCTGCAAGCAGCAACTTCCTACAGGAGGCAAGTGATAAGTAGTGACATTCCTTATCATTACGTTGTTGCAGAAGTACCACTGATTGAAACTAGGCACAGAAGTCAGGATAGGTATGGAGTAAATGTCTTGTTTTCATGTGCTGTGGATGCCTGGGGCAAAAAGAGTGTATTTTCTATTTTTCAGCTCAATTACTCTTTTGCAACATAAATTGGAACTGCAAAATGAGGATGCTGGTAAGATGAGCATGTACATCTTCAAAGCAGTGCTGAAAGTTGAAGTGAGCAGGCTGGGTTCTAGGAATTAGCTGATTATTTTGATCCTTGTTTTGTAAATAACTGCAATGGGCTAACCATATTCTGGTGGGGGTTTTATTCCTTTGTTACTAGTTTTCCATTTTCTTTTATCTTCATAAGCAGGTTTGTCACCTTTGCTCTCAGTCTATGACTTTTTAAACTTTGTAGTCCATTCTGTGAAATTTATACTTTTCCCAACGTATTTTATATTTTTAGAGTTTATCTAGCTTCTCCAGAAAGGAAAAATACCCTTTGTTTTCTACAGCCTGTGTGCATGCAGCGTATTAAATTGTATGTTTATGTTGTCCTGTAGCATTTAGGTGCTCTTGTGATGTTGGAGGCATCCTGTGCTGCTTCTGCAGTAGGTTGCTTCTCACTGCTTCTTCTGCCTCTTGGAACAGTTTTATTTCATTAGCAGTTTTCAGTATTGAGACAGGTTTTGGGTTGGTTTTTTTTGGCAACCCCTTTGTTTGCCACTTCCTATTCATAGGCAGGCTTACACTTTCAATGCCTGAAATATGCATTATTTTCACTCAGGTAAAATAAACATACTTGATTTTCCTTTGCTGTTGGTCCCTCTGAAATCCAGGCTTTGAGAGAATGACATGAAGGATATGTAGTTTCAGTAGAGTTGGGAGTCTTTTTCAAAGATCAGGACTGATGCTATTGAGCACTAGATCATCCTCCCCACTGTTCCTTTTTGTTAAAGAAACTTCCTTCTTTCATTGTATGCAGCCCATTTATTCTATTTTTCTATCAATTTTTCTTAGTTCTATTTCCTGCAAGGCTAAATCAGCCTTTCCAGTAGGTTACAGCAGAGCTTGAGAATTCCCATCACATCGCAGGGCTGAGGTGTTAGGTGAACTGTACTCTGAATAGCTATCAACATTTGTTTTACTGCCAAAATGAGTTAGGTAGATCTGATACTCCCTAAATGATGAGTTTCAAAACTGTGAAAGGAAATGAGGGCTTTCTTTCTAAAAATTAAGTATTTTTCAGACCATCCTTGTCAATTTTTTCTGATTTACGAATAACTATATTTAATAATGAACTGGAGTTTTTTCTTTCTACTAGTTCTGTCCTCCAACTGAATCAGCGTGGTCCTTATTAGTCTTTACTTTCTTTGAAAGCAACATCTTTATTCTGCTGTTTGTCATTTTCCCTTTGTTGTGTCACATCTACAAGTGCAGAAACTTGTTTGTGTATCTAATCAAAAGCAACTTTTAAACCTTTTCAGTGGAAAAGATAAATTTCATTTTCTCTCTCTTTTAAAATTCAAAATGTATCAATCTCATATAATGCAGAAAGGATTACAAGACAACTTTTCTGTGTGACCAGTTGTTTTTTGTTTATGATACGGATTCAAGTTTATTATTGCCCATAAAATTACTGCCTCCTCTTTCTTTCACAGGGGCATAATTAGTGTCTATAAATATATAAAGGGGGAGTGTCACGAGGATGGAGCCAGGCTCTACTCAGTGGCAAACAATGATAGGACAAGGGGTAATGGGTACAAACTGGAACACAAGAGGTTCCACTTAAACTTGAGAAGAAACTTCTTCTCAGTGAGGGTGACGGAACACTGGAACAGGCTGCCCAGGGAGGTTGTGGAGTCTCCTTCCCTGGAGACATTCAAAACCCGCCTGGACACATTCCTGTGTAACATTATCTAGGTGTTCCTGCTCCGGCAGGGGGATTGGACTAGATGATCTTTTGAGGTCCCTTCCAATCTCTAGCATACTGTGATACTGTGATAATAATGATGAAAAAGAGCTTTCTCTATTCCACTGTTGCCACTACAGACTATTTCACACCTCTGTGTATTTATAGAGACATACATGCAGTACAACAATTACTATTTTCATAAGCATGAGGATAAAAGGAAGAATTTTACCATGATTCAGAATCCAAGATAATGACTGAATGCTTGGCAACTTGCTTTTAAAGAAACAAATGAAGAAAAGAAGACAATGACTATGATGATATCAGACTAGCTAATGTGTGAGTTTTGAATGTGAACCTGGGGGTAGGAGGTAAAATAAAAGGGGACATTTAGACTGGTGATGTGATAATTTCACTCCTGACCCTAGAGCTTCAGCTTGCATCTTTTTATATACCTGTGATCTATTATTTCAAAAAGAAACATGCCTTTGGAGTATCATGCACTGTCACAAAAATCTTGTAGGTGTGAAATGAATGTCTGTATTTACACACTATCTATAAAATTATTCTTCCCTTTCCTAATTACAAACTGTAGCATGAGAAAAAGTGCAAAGTTTCTGAAGGGACACCAAATGTTCCATAATTGAGATAGCTAATATTTGATAGTATTGGGATCTGAAATGTTAAATTACAGTTCTACATCCTGATGTGATACAAGAAAGGGAAAACTAGAAATACACTGGAGTAAAGATGTTGCTTATAAAGGAAGAAAATAACAAGTACAATGCTGATTTAGCTGGGGGAAAGAATTGATTTAACATTTAAATTAGTAAATATATTTAAGGTACTATGGAAAGGGGAAAAATACAAATATTAAGCTCAAAATGCTAGTCTGAAGAAAAGAGAAAAATATTTTAATGACTTTAATACTGTTTGCTTTTATGAAGTCTGGAAGAAATATGAAAGCATATGGCTTTCTGATAGTGGTGCGATTTATTTTGCTTCGTGTGTTATTTTATATGCAGTTCTTCCAGAAAAAAGGGGAAAAAATGATATAATGCTAAGAAGCAATGGTTTTGAATTTATTAAAAAACCCCAGAGTCTTTAACTGTTGCCTTTCTGTTTAGCTGGTATAAAAACCCTAGATGAATTCAGAAATATAGTAATGTGTTTAACAAAAACAAAAATAGCTATGCATACAGTTACTTTATTTTTTTTGTCCTTCCTTATGACCCATTTTAACCTGTTATTTCATGTCCTGAAAATGCATACAAGGCAGAAAGAAAGGAAGAACAGAGGAGTCCTGATTATAGCTAGGTCGGTTGCAATAGTAATAAGGGGAAGAAATACATAGAAGGAGAAAGAACAGATAAAAGTAATTGGATATGACATTTGGGATACCAAAGAAATGCTAAATAACCATAAGCAATATATTGGTTGCGAGGAGTAAAGTCTTTCATTAGATCTGCTGGTATTGCTGGGTAAAAAAACAACAACCCACCATATCTTGAGACAAAAACATAATTTCAGCTCTTTAGTTGTGGTCCACTTAACTGCGTATGTGTCCTGATCTACTTAGCATGTTCTGCTGTCTTAACTTTTGCACACTATCATTCATCATTTAGTTTTGTTGGGAATATTTAATCACAAAGAGATCCACTACCAGGTTTTGTAGATTATTTTTTTCCATAAGTTTTGCATGTGTTGCTTAAAAGTGACATGAATAGATTGAGAAATTTGTTTTCAGATGCAGAAATATCTTCTAGCATTCGGTTGTTTCATCTTTAGAGGTGTCGTGGCCCATTAACCCTCAATGGTACTAATAATGTAGCTTTAAACCTCTCCATGTGCAGTACAGTTGTATAGAATGCCACTGTAACATCAAGATTGTAATGTGTTGGTTTCTCTAAAAGGCAGTTAGCAGGGGAGTACTGGGACCACGGAAAATTACTGTCTTTTTCACTTCTGAGAGTGTGATTTAAAATTGCCATGCCTACTTTTATGTACTGCATTTTACAAATGGTAAAATGTCTACAAAATAATGTTTTCTTTGCTCAGTGACTGAATAAAGAGATTGCACTAAAGCTGACACTCCTCTAAGTTACTCTAAGGTTTAGTACAATTATAAGGGAAGAGTTGGAAGATGCAGCAAGTCAGGGTAATATAATCTGTATCTGAAGAGTGTTTTGAGGTTCTCCAAAGGAAAGCCATGTACACTGCTTTTAGTTTTATATTTAAACTGAGTCTTCAGTGATTTTAGTGCATAGTGCCCCACTATTTTTAAAAATACAACCATGATAGACTTGTGTATGAAATTAGGCACTACCTTACCAGTGTAAGGCTAGTACTTAGATACTTCTGTTCAATTTTGGATCTAAGCAAAATCACCTTGCAGACTGGAAGAATTCAGCTACGAACATTTGTGTGAAGTGCAAGGAGGTTTATGCATTTGTAATGCTCATGTAACGTTTAACTTACACAGTAGACGAAAGTTTTTACTGTAGAGCTCTAGCAAAGACCATCAGTGGGTCTTAGTGTACAGCTGCACCTGCACAGCTGAGGAGGTGCCTTGGGATGGAGACATGTGAAGAGCAGCGGTGGGTTTTGCTGGTGCACATGAATCAGTACTCTGAGGGCAGCAATACCGGTCAAAAGACATGACGCACTTTATCTAATGGCCAGTCACACCGAGTGCATTAGGAGATGGAAAATGGCAAGGAGAAAGTGAGGGACATGTTGACACTGTTCCCAGGGCAAAGGGAATTGGGTTTTGGATAGAAAGGAGGTTCAGTGATGGCAGAGAGGCTTGCTTAGAAAAGGAAACCACTCATGTGGTCTATAAAATTTTGTGCTGTTTTGTGGAAGCGTTACCTCTTTAGTGAAAAAGAGGAGGATATGATATATTGTATTGTACATTGTTGCACATCTGTAGAATGGAGTGAAATGATTGCCACAGCATGATTTATTTCACCAAAACAGACCAGAGAATGTTGGCAGACAATATGTGGTGCATATCATATAATCAGATATCCAGTCTACTTGGAGAGCAGAAATCATGTTTGTTAGGAATTGGTGTCCTATAAAACACTGTAATCACCAAAACTGAATGTCTTTCCTTTGGCTGCCATGACATCTGTTTCAGCTGCTGCAGTGCACATAGCTGTAGGTTACTGCACACTGGAGACGATTTTAAATTGCAGGGCAGATGTGTATTTGGAGCATTTCAAGTTCTGTTGTAAAGTTTTCCCTGCAGGTATACATCTGAAATGATAAAGTAGGTCATATGGGTGCCAACGGTATTCTAGTTAAAGGGGTTTTATTGTTGCTTTCTGGAAAGCATTTTTGGTGATGTTTAACTGAGACCTTGTGAGAGGAGACAAACATGTAAATGAAGTCAACTTCTCAGACCTTTGGGATCTGTTACAGCATGAGTTACTCTTAACAGATAATTAGCTGGAGCTGTTAATCAAGTTTAACAGGTGTTGAGTAATGAACTGAGACAGGGCATCTGCTGTGACTGGCCTCTCACTGTAATCTGGTTAGGGAACCTAATGCCAGCTGTAAGCCCAGAATGCTTTGTAGTGAGATCCCACATTGCATTTTCCTGATGCTTCCGTCAGTCTTGTGATCATTGAAGAATGGTGACATCTGCAATAGGAATGCATAAGGAATCTGTCCAAAATTCCCAAAATGGACGGTATTAATGAATACATGTTGTCTTGTTTTCTTCTTACATGTGATAGTGTTTCTTTGCCTAAATTGAATGAGCAGTTGAGCTATTGTCCATGTTTATGTCTATTTGCCTTCAATAAAGTAATGAAATATATTTTAGGGTGCTGCTTAACCAGGATCTTGTAGAGAACTGTTGTCAACATGGTAGATAAAGATAGTTTTAGTATGTAATTTCCAAGACCTCTTTGTAGTCGGAACTTTGCAACTTATTATATTGTAATGTTAAATGATTTTACTTAAGGATTTTACATAGATCCGTGGTTTACTGTCACCAAATAGCAGCTTCACTGTTTTCACCATTGTGTAAGCTTCTACCTTGACCAGTAATCTGTGTGATTTTCTCATCAGTCTGTCTGCAAAGCATGTGGTGTCGGCTCTGAGCTTGATGCCAAGCTTGCAGCTGACAGAATTGTTGTTAGAGTACCCCTTGGGCTCATGTTGGGTCAGTCAAATGGCTTGCATGGGAGAGGAATCTGCCACTGCTGAGTGTGCTCTGGGAGGAACACCCGGTACTGATAACGTCCTAACATGCCATGTCTGGCCAAGGTGCCTGTCTGCATTGTGTAGACGTGTGTGTATATATATATACATGCAAAGTAGCTGTAATCCAAAGCCAGCCATAACTGAAACATGGGTATTTGATATTTCTTCTCTCCTACCCTCACATGTATGGAGGTGATTAGAGCTTGTTACGTACTTATCACTTGCTAAATGCAATTTTTAAAGTGCTGGTTTGTAGTGCTGTGATCTCCTGCATGACCCTCTGGCCGATGGCACGTAGTCTCATGGCAGGTGTGATACTCACCTTTGCCATTATTCCAAGTAACAATTTGTAGGATGTGAGTTTTCCTTTCTATAGTTCATCTTGACCTTGTTCATCTCTTTTGCATTGCCCTGTTTAAACCTGGGGCAGGATTATGGTTCTGCATAATTGTTTGGCATCTAAAGCCATCTGGATAACCATATTTTCTTCTAATGTTTTTAGTAAGACACCTTTTAATTTTCAGAAAGCACAAAAGTATTTTATTTTGCATTTTGTCTCTCCTCTGGATAAGGAAAAAAGACTCCAACAAACCCAACTGGGAATAGATGTCAAAACTTAGGATCTTTTCCTTCGTGTTATTTTTACCTACATGTATGCGTAGGTAAAAATAACATTTTTCCTGCATTCAGAATTAACCTGTATACTCCTCTGAGCCCATAACCTTTGCTCCAATAGATAAATTACTTCCTGGAAATGTCTGAAACGTGTTTGATTTTATCAACCCTCCCCAACGTCTTTTGTACAAATGCGTTTGTTAAATAAAGTAGGTTTTAGTAATTCAGAGGTCTATGATTCTTTAGCAAGTTGTCAATTAGTCACAAGTGCCATCTTTTTAACCTTTACAGGTTATTTGCACTTCTCGTTTTTGTTGTTCTTAGAGTGGTTTAACAACACACAGTATGATGGGATTTTTGTCTTTCTGTAAACGTACAGTGAAACTGCTTTTGTAAATAAAGTTAGAGTATACTTCCCATTTTATACAGGAAAATGTATGGTTTCTTTTAAGTTACATGGCACTGTATGTTATGTAACTGGATGCCACGTAGGCTCCGGAAAGCATATTTTGTTGTCCATTTGTTGCTGCTAATGAACTTGCTGATATAATAGAATACTGACTGCTGTATTTTCTATTCATAAAACAGGAGGCAGCTATGGCTCTGTTGTATTTCCTTCCGGTTCTGAGTTTTTAGTGGCAGACAGAGCTCTGCAAACTTTTGCAGGTGTCTCCAGAAGGACTTTGACTTCTTTTATTGGCTTTTATTGATTTGGCTTTGATAATTTCTGAGAAGTATGTAATAGACTTAGTACAAATGATACAAATATGTGGCAGCAGGTTGTCATTCTCTGATCCCAACTGTTCGCTGTAGCGTACATAAGGATAACTCCATGGTCTATCAAAGCTATGAGAACCAACTGAAGTTCTTTTGCATTTCCCCTGGATTTCCATAATATGTATTTTTGATTATGCCAGTTCTATCAAGGAGGCAGAACGATCACAAGCAGCTTGATGTCAAAAGTGCCTCCACGTAAACTTTTCAAGTATTAGTTGAATAGTCTTAGTAGTGTTCCACTATTCCCAGTCTTTTTAGGAAGTGCAGAGTTAGCCGGTACAGTTAAATAACTGACTGGAGCAACAAAGTGCATTAACTATGTTGTTTCAATCAACAATTACAAGTTTGTTTGCATGAATCGCTGAGCTGATCTGTCTAGACGCAGATACGTGTACAGAGATCAACCAGCCAAAAAGTCGTTTTCTTCTATTCAACCAGTATCTGTAGCTGGAGAAAAAGACTTTTACATTTGAAGTTAGTCTGCTTGAGTCATCTGTAAGTGGAAGATCCAATTTTTCTTTTCTGAATGTAACTGTTTCTGCATTACACATTGTGTAAACTGAGTCCCAGTCACTCCACCATCCACGGTAGGAGTGTGAGCTGGTTTGTATGGTTCAATCAAAAAAGTCTGGATTGTTTTGATTATGCTGAACATCAGATAACAATTAGAAGCAGTGAAAGCCCCAGGCTTATTTAGCAACAAGTTTTTTGCAGTTGCTTCTTGTATAAAGGAAGAAAGTGGAATGGCTGTAGCTTGGTTGGAATGCTGCTTGTGAGACTCAGGAAAAGAATCCTTTTCAGTTAAACTGGGGCTGAACAAAAGGCTCTCTTTCTTTGATGTGCATCTGACAGGCATTGGCTTCAAAGACAAAATAAAGACATAAACGCTTATTTTGGAAAGTCTTTTGGGGAGGGGAATTCTTGAAGTAAATATTGGGTAGGAAAAATAATAGTTGCGGTGATTCAGCCAGACTTGAGAATCCATAGAGCTTGGTGGAGGAAAGTTGGAGGTAGCTTGGACCTCTTTAGTGAGTCTGCTTTGAGTAGCTGTAGTTGGTACAGTCACCAGGAGTGCTGACTGGTATTGTAGGTGTCAAGAAGGTGCCTCCATTCTTTTACTATGTGCTGTTTAGTGTATTTATGTTGCTGATGCTCTTTGACACTGCAGAATTTGTTTCAAACTGGTTTTCTGGACTGCCTTGAACTCAGTGTCTGCAGCCTCAGAAGCTGGCTGCCTCTCTCCTACAGGGTTGTGTGACACGGAGTGCAGCCTTTTTTGGTGGTTAGTGTGATGCCCGCAGTGACATTCTCACACGGTATTCTTCTTGCTTTCCCATTCCACTCCCAGTCATTCACCAAATCACCTTTACTTTGAAGCCAAGCAGAATCCAAAGTACTTTAAAACAATGTTTTAGTGTTTCGGGACCTTGACCGGTTATGAGAAAACAGAGTAGAATTTGGAATGTGGGAACTACTGTAAATGGCTGCAACAGCAGTGTGTGTTTGTTTGGCCTTTTTACATGGCAGGTTTTGTTTGTTTTAGTGAAATGAGCCATGTTGTATTTTCTAACAGGAAGGAAGTTTCTATGGATCTTGGTTTTTATAATTCTTATAATAGCATCAAACTGAACATTCTCACAGCAGAGACATCTGTGTTTCACAGTTGCCTTCTGTAGGAAGAGACTTTGTTTTGTTTTGAGATTCTTAGTTCATGTATTCTAGCAGATGATCATATTTAAGCCAGATTCTGATTGTCATCAGTGCAAATCACGAAGTAACTCAGTTTATTTCACTCCATCTCTCCCAATTCACGTTAGTGTGAAGGAAAACTGAATCTAATGAATTGGCTGTTCTATTTCTGTGTTTAATTACGTTGACAAGAATTATTTTAAGAGAAATGAGACAATGCAATTGCATATAGCTCTGAAAGCTCCAGTATTCTGACAGCTTATCAGGCTTTATTTTGCTGTCTGAAAAAGGGACTAGAAGGCTTCATTTTGGGTTGACAAACGGTAAGAGGTTTTTTCCAGCCTTGTGTGTGAAGCCTTCAGCATTTTGACACATTCTTCCAATCCAGAGGTATATTTTAAAAGCCGTTATGAGAGTTTGTATTTGTTCTCTCTGATGATCGAAAAGCTGTTATGAGAGTTTGTATTTGTTCTCTCTGATGATCAATTCCTTGTGGACTTTATAGCTACTCAGGTTTTGGGTTTAGGTGGAGAAAATCCACTTTCCAGGATGTTGCAGCTACTGCAGTACGCTTCCTAAAATTTGTGATTATCCATTGTGCTTCTAAGGTGACAGTATGGAGCAGTGTGTGAACTCTTACAAATTATGTTCTTAAATCTGTGCAAGCAAATGTTTTGACTTTTGAACTTCTTCAAGGCAAATTTGAGAGTTATACTTGGTTTCAGTGTGTTCTGAAATGGGACTATATACCCAACTATATTAGGCTCAAATTGATCTATTTCTCTTTCTGGTTTTATTTAGCTCTTGGAATGGAAATAGATGTCCTTAGTAAATCCTGAAGCTTTTATAGCTCTAGCTTTATCTCAGACAAATTATTGGAAAATGCACACCACCATTGATCTGACTAGAACTAATAGGAGTTTTAAATAGCAAAGAAAATAAGAACTTTAATGCCAAAAACCTCTTCCTTTCTCCTCCCTTCCCTTCCTTCCTTTCCCAAAACATCAGCAAAAAGAGCTAATAAATGCAATTGATTTATTTTGAAGTGCCGTCTGTCTTTTTCACTTTTCTTCTGAACAGCAGAGTGTCTGAGGCAGCCCTGGCTCCAGATGTCTGCAAGACAAGCTGTAATATGTTTTAGAAAGTCACTGTTTGATTGCATTTGTCGGGGGGGTGGGGGATAGAATCAGCTTTGCCTTTACTACAATGATGCTTTAGCTTCTGAGAACAACCTCACAAGGAAGGAGGGTACTTCTGAACCAGAATTAACAAATCTTTCCCTTTGCAGTTGTTTCAGCATCTTTGTAGTAAGCCCAAGCAGTGTTGTCGTTTTTCTGCAGCACATAATCAACATCCCTTTAGTTGTATATTTTTACTGCAAGTGCTGGGGCGGTATAGCAGGATGCAATAAGCCAGTCTGAAGTCTGTGGTTTGAAGAGCTATCTGCCCCAGACATGTTACCTAAGAGCTGTGATGTTTTGCTCACACAGAGTAAATATTTTGAGCATGAAATACTTAGTTGGTGGGCTGTGCCATGTCTATGAATACAGGCGTTCCTGTGAACTTGGAAAACTGCATCCATCCTTCTTGGAGTTATCCTCAAATACTTAATTATAGCAGAAAACACTTGGGCCCAAAAGTTAAGAAGCTCCCATGTTGTTTTCATTTCAGTTTGTGTAACACTTTCCTGGAACCACTAAATAACCTTTTCAGGATTTTCTCTGCCAAGTACAGTGGTTAATGGTGCAGTTCAAGATCTGTGTGCATACTTGAAATAGAATGTAAGAATCCAGTACACCGGTACTGGTTGCTCTTGGATGGACTGCAAGACAATATAATATAAGATCAATAAAGAGCAATGCTTTCCCCTTACTATATTTTCCAGCTTGAACCATCGGTGATGTACAGGCTTTCTTGTCTATTATATTGTTAGTAATCGTAGATCACTTATTCTCCATGAATCTGTTCAATTCCTCTGTGAATCCATTTATGCTCTTATCCTACATGCTTTTCTGTATGTGTGCCACAATTTAATTAGATGTTTGCAGTATTTCCCACCAATATTGACATAATAGTTTTTTCATATAACATTGACACTTTCTGTACAAGTAGAGCTTTGGGAAGGATGTTTGGCCAGTGTTGCTACCCATGTGCGTGTCTGGAGAGTAGAGGATTAACCTTTCCTTCTCTCATTGCCATACTTAAGCTTTTGAATAAATTAATTTTGATGTCATTAGGCTGCTTTTCTATGCTTTGCTATTCTATAAACATTATGAGACAGAGTGAATGACTCAGAGGAATGATGGGGGACATAGTAGTTGTAGGTAAATTGATAAAAGGTCAGGGGGAATGGTAACGAAGGGACATTTCCGGATGGACTAAAATACTGGGTTTGAGTGGAGATGTGAGCTCTGCGTTGCTACAAGATCACGGTGGATTATGGGGGAGGATGTCCCCTGTTGAGAAAATTCCAGGCATGTTGTTTCTATGTTGAGACAGTTGGGCTGTGTGACGTGTGTGAGCTTTTCTTTGTGGCAACATCCCTTAAAGCATTTTGAGTGGGGGAAAACCCCTGCAAGGGATTCTAGCTGTGATTAATTTTTAAAGGACATTCACAGCAGCACTTGTCTGTCCTCACAAATCTTAACTAGGAAAGGGGATAATATATTATAAATGTTTTTTAAGATTAAGCTTGTTCGTGTGTGTTGCATATAGTATGTGTTCCTGGCTTATGTGCCACATTTAATTGCAGCAATTGGAATGGATTTCAGGAAACCATATTTCCAGTGTTGAGTGGGTTACATTTTCTTTTTTGTTAAAAAAGAAAAAAAACTCCTGGGAGTTGGATCTTGGCTTTAAGAAGATCAGCTGTATTTTCCCTGCACTGTGAGTTTCTCCGAAGGTGGCTCATTTTATTTATCTTTTATTCAATTTTCAGTAGAAACTTAGTAAAATGCAGCCAGAAAAATGAAGCCAAAAGTTGCTAAGGAGATTTTATGGATATTTGATAAGATAGTGGAAGGTATGTGTGGATTGGCTTTGGAGAAGAATAGCTACTGGGTGCAAAGTCTCTAAACATATTAGAAAAATAAGATACAAGATTTGACAGACTTGCTTTCCTGGAAGCAGTTATTTTGAAGAGATAATTTTTCTGAGGGAAGGACATTTTTATATTGTCTGAAATGGAAGGGCTGAGGAGAGGGCAGTATATAGCAGGGTGATCACTGCATATCTCTGATTAGGGAAAGCACTGATCCTTAAATATAATGACTGCGAGCCAGGACAGAACCTGGTTTGTGATCCCAAGGAACTGGGAAAGATCAGAAAAGAAAGGTTTATTCTTCTTCTTTATGCGTATTAACTGTAAAGCTAGCACATATGTTAGCACAAACATGTTCAGAATAACTATAAGCTAACAATCATTGAGATGGTACAACTTCAGAGCAACACACAGCCTGTCTTCCCCTTTTGGTAGATGTATGTGGCTTTTCTCAGGTGTTTTTCCCCGTGAATGAAATGAAAAGATGCATAATCTTTGCTGCCGAAATGACTAGATATTGATCAGACAATGGATCAGAATGTAATCGTGCTCTACTGATCTGTATCATAGGAATAGTACAAGAAAATTAAGTCTTGTTTTCCTACAGGTTTGTTACAAGTTTTATGTGCTACTTTATTTACTTATTTTATTAAAATCTATTTAAAATTGCTTTTTTAAAAAAATATATATATGGACTTCCTTCCTGGTTTATAAATAACATTTTTTTTTTAACCATGTTTGGCACTGTGCTTCAACCTGTGCCTGAATAGCTCTAGTTTCCCAATGAGAGGTCTGTATGAATTCTGTAGTTAATGCAGAACTGAAATCTTCTTTCTCTTGATGCAAGACTGGTCGATGAGTCTTGTTTGAGTAAGTACTCTTAATTACAGCTTTTTTTCTTTCAGAGCACTTTTGGTTTTATAGCCACTGTAGTAATAATTTCTTACCTCCTTTTCCACCTAGATGTCAATGTGATTCGTATGACACCACGGTGCCTTACTTATTCAGTGATGTGTAACTTGCACCACTCTGTACCTTGTTTCTACCTCCTCTTCCTGGAGACTTCCTAAGGGTTTTGTTAGAGTTTTCCAATTTAGTAACATTAGTGTATGGTGTACAATTGCCAGTCCTTGGTCTCCTCTTTATTGAAGGAGGTTTGCTGTCCACCCTTCTGGGTCCTGGGGTCTTGAGGAACCTATTTCCCTGATATTTTTAGTTCTGTCTAAATAATGGCTTGTATTAAAAGGAGAAATGAAATTGTTGTAAGAGAAAACTGGCCTGTTACAGCCCCTGATCTTTGCTGGAAGTGAAATACTGCAAAATAGACCAAATCAAAGCGCTGGGAAGTGAGATATGGAGAGAAGACCTTTCCTAGTTTATAAGATATCAAGGGAAGTAAACAAATGTGTTCTATTTTCCTTTCTATTGAAAGCCAGAATCTCCTCTTTCCATTAAGAGTGTTTTGCTATTCTTTCAGAAATCTCTTTTAATTAAGGCTGTATAATATGTTTCCAAGGATATGAAAGAAGTAATTCACCATGGCTCCAGCAGCTGCTGTTGCTTTCTGATGAAGAAAAGCAAATATTTCTTATCACTTGGAGAGCAGCAATAGTTAGAAATAGGCTGTAGTTAAGTAATCAGTTCAACTTTCTCTGGGCACTTCCAAAATACTGTTGGCTATTTTGCTCCTTTGTTCACTGGTGTGCTGATATTGTACTAAGGTATCACAGCCCTCCCTGTGCTGGGATGTTTCTGGCAGTGACTCTCCAGCACATAAACTAGTAGAGGCTTGACTGAACCCTTTTAAAGGTTTCTGGCCTGTTACAGGCATGTTTGCAATATCATCACAGCAGTCAGAGCAGAGAGTAAGAACCATGATTACTGTTAACTCCCCTGCTCATTTAGCTGCCCGCTAGCCTCTAGAAGTGGTTTCGATGGGGTTTTTATCTCAAGAATTAATACAGTCCAGGTTCTGCAGTGTCAGATGGACAAAGAAGAATATTTTAAGTGCTTTCTCTACTAACACAGGACTTGCTCTTAGTAATTCTTGGCTAGTCCTTGTCCCAGAAAGAGTAGGAGGTGAAGTGAGGCCACTGCCCCAGTGACCCTGGTACTGAAGAAGAATCTCATGTGTGCTCCTCAGAAGTACAGCAGGGTTTCATCTCCCACCCATGATGCTCCAGGACCTTGTATTTCCTCTACAGGCCTTTACTTGAATCAGTTTTCTCCTTACCTCACCTTCAGAGCCTGACCTGAAATCTCGCTGTCTGCTTTTTGGCAATTATCTTAGTCACACAGTGTAGGTTCATCATAGAGAAAAATTGCCTGAGAAGAGAGAAGGTGAACCACTAAATGTGACAGTGCTGGAAAGTCAAACAAAAAGAACCTTTTTGCATTGCAAAAGGTGATGTCCTTGTAAAAGGCTTCAGTCTGCTTTTTGTTAAACATTTCTTTGAAGAGCTGTCCGTCTCATTCACTTCCTCACTTCTTACAAAAAAGGAGCAATGACAGCACTGGCTCCAGGTGTCTGTCAGAGGAGCAATAAAAGTTTCAACCGTACTCAGTGTGATTGTGTTTGATAAGTAAAGCCAGACAGATGGTAATTTCAAAACTTGACGTTCCAGTAGACACCTCTGTATGTCAAGTTAAGGAAATGAGAGGTATATGTGGCCTACAGAAATGAGTCACCGAGTTTCTGTGTGATTAATAGTATTGGATTCATCTTTGATTTCATACTGATCAGAATTCCTACCAAGAAGGCACGTGCATTTATTTTCTGTAGGCGCTGCAGTTTTACTGTTTCCCTATTGCAGTTTTACTGTCTCCCTTCAGACCAGAAATGCTGGAAACGAGTTGAATGTGATTCACCGTACGTAGGATGACTATCTTTGAAATAGTGCCGAGAGCAGGGTGTAGCTGGTATCATCTCCCATGTAAAGACCCTGTAGTCAGTGGGGTTAAAGTAGACATAATCCAGGCTACTGTGTCTTTTTCTCTGTTTTGCTTCTCTTGTTCCTGCTAATTCCCCTTTTAATGCTTTATTTTTAACTTGCATTTTAGATGTGTTCTGAAGCTACTTTTGTCAGAATTATTGCTTGCTTTGTATAAAGATTAGAGGTTTGCACAGGACTGAGCACCAATCCCCAGCTCTTCCTTTCCCTTCAGGGCTCCAGGAAAACATGTATTGGGAATTGATGAAGGACTGCTGGACCGAGTGTGTGGTGTGAATATGGCAGCAAGCTTAACATTTGAGATACCCCATTTGTTATGCAAGTAATAAACAATTTAGGAACATCTCCAAGTGACAGAATGAGCTGGCCTTTAAGTTCTCAGTAGACCACTGTTAGTGTTGAAAAACAATGCAAATAAAATGTCTCAACACATAAGTAAGCAGTTTACATGTAACTAGATAAAGTGATTTGGTTACTTTTAAGGGTATTAAGAATTAGATATGAGAGCAATATTTTTTCTAGACTCTACACTTATTTCCCTGTGCTAGGTGACCTGAAATTAGTCTCAGTATGCTATTCAGTATTATTCTCAATATGCTATGCTGTATCATGTAATTGAATGAAAATTTAAAGCTGATAACTGGCAATCAGGATGATTTCCTTTTTGTTCCTTGGATATTCTTCAAAATGGCAGTGCTCATGGTAAATATCTCTTTATCAACCAGTCACACAACACCTTATTTCCAGTTACAAAACACCATGAAAGTATTCACAGAGGCAGGTAAAAGCTCAGAAGACTTGTTAGCATAGACAACTGCAACACCGTCACCATCAAAATGATCCTGAATTCATTACATAGTCTGGGTACTTTAATTAGTTTGCTGGTGAAATAAACGGGGACATATTACCACAGGAATGTAGCAGGAGATGACAATCCGTTAAACCCTGACAGGTATTGTGGACTTGACAATGAATAATGAAAAAAGTGAGGGTAATTAAAGCATGTTTACTTAAAATGACAATTACTTGAAATACAGCTGCATAGTAAAGACCTCATTATGATCCAAACTCAGTATAGAAAAGTGATACTTATGTCAAGGGGTAATTAATTTGCTCTGGTAGGTGAGTAATAGGTCACTTGTGGTTCTGTCTCACCTCGTTTATGCTTAATGGTTCGAGTAGTGGGGATGGTACTGTACTTTAAACTGTTGTATGCTTTGAGGTTCAACCTGACGATAGTTTTATTTCTGCTTTTAAGTGAGAGTTTCTTTATATATTTTAATTGAAAACATGGTGAAGTCTTGAAAAGCATCTGAACTTTCAAGCAATGTGTTCTCTTGTATAATTTAGATTTCCTATAGCTTAAATAGTTGTTGCAGCATATTTGCATCTTCTGTCTTTCCAGGATTTTTTTGGCAGTGTGGAACTAAGAATTGTAATTGAACTATTACAAACAGTTTCAGGAGAGAAAGGGTTTGAGACATGTAAAAAACCATTCAAGAAAAGCAGTCGATAAGTTTTATCTTCCCTTGGTAGACAATTCAGATTATGCTTGCACTCAGAGAGGGATTTCTATGAAGTCTAAGTACTCTTAAGTTTTGTCGCGGCTTGTGGAATCACTGAACATGTAACACTTCACAATGATCCAAGGGTCACAAGGATGATTAAGTTCTTTTAAAACGTCAAACATCAGATGCTGCTGAGGTGGCCATCAGTCTTGAACATTTTCAGAGCCTTGTCGAAGGAGGTGAAACAGATTTATATTTGTGAAGAAAAGCTGAAGATTTAAACTACTTTTAAATGCGCTTTTTTTTGGTGTCAGTTTGTTTTATTTTCCCTTGAGTAGCAGGTGCTTAAAAGAGCATAAAAAAAGGCAGATGGCCACTTCATTCCTCCTCTTTTTACTTTCCCTGCCTGCCATCCAATGTAAGAATATTCTGCTGGAGTTCTACTCTTCTTGACTACAAAAGGATGGCGATGTGCAAAAATTGAGCCTTATTAAGAATCTCTAAAGGATTTTTATTTGCTATCACATTTGCAATACATTTGTAATACAATGCAGTACAATAATAATACACATTACAAAGCAACATAGAGCAGTAATTGTATGATGTTCATGTATTTAAAATTTTGGGGACTTTGCAAGGAGTTAATGCAGTTGATGTCACATTGCAATACATTGACTTAGTTTGACAGATGTGCCTGTGTGACCAGGAGTTGTGCCATCTCAGTGATAAATCCTGACAACAAAATTAACTGGGGAAATAATCTCAGTAAAACTTTTTTTTTTTTAATCATTTAAATTTAAGCGTGCTTTTTATGTGCTAAAATAGTATGTCCTCCATAACAAATGATTAATATCTTATTTTTCACCGCCACCTCTCAGAAATGAAAGATGCTGAGATGCCAAACTGGTGTCAGAAGCATCTCTCCTGTTCAATATATGGCGTTGTCTCATTTCTCTTGTATATATTAATTGTTAATCAGTCACAGTATTGTGAAGTCTGATAAACAAATTGTGCTTTCACTGCTTCAGTGAAGAACTAACAGAGCCTTTTAATATATCTTGGGAATGTAAGAATTGCTTTACAGTACCATGCTACTAGTCTATCTTATCCATTATCCTGTTTCTCTAACAGTGTTGAAAATCAAATGCTGAAAGGAAAATGAAACAATTCACTTACTATAGCATTATGGATTGACATGGTTCTTGCTAGAGATTGGGAAGAAAAATTCTAACATCGTGGCTGGCTCACAGCCTTTAAAATGTGTGCACATACATTTCTCCTTCTTTCTCCTGGCATGTAGGCTTTAGAAATATGTAATCCTTTTTTTGTTTCTATCAAGTTGCTGCAGCAAAATGTTGAGACTGTATCTTCTACAGGCTTTTTATGCCATGGGTATCTTCTACATGGCTTTTTATGCCATGGGTGTGGGGAGGGGGAATGGGTGTCAGGGGAAGTTCTTCTCTAATAATTTAAAGTACACTGTTCTTTAATAAGAAGAATGCATTAGGAATAGCTGTCATTTTGTGACCTCTCACTTTTGTCTTAATTAGTGTCATGTTAATTAAAGTCTGTACTATTTTAGACACATTTTGACAGAAGATCATACTCCTCATCCATCAGTACTTATTGTCCTTAATAGTCTTTTTTCTTATGGGACTTTGAGGCAAAAATGTGTTGCCAGATAATGATTTCAAACAGTCTTCCTTCATTCCATCTGTTTGTTTTTTTTCCATGGGAATAACTGTAACTTGATAAACAGATGCAATTCCCTCCATAGCATGACTTCCATAAATACGGTTCTGACTTTTTCTGTTCAGGCTTTTGTTTGCTGGTTTCCTGCTCTACTTTTCCACTGTTGCAGGGAAGACAGCTTTTTCCTTCAGATTCTGTGCCATCTGAAGCAAGCTTTAACTCTCAAATTGAAAGACAAAATTGATCCCAGGATAAGAGATAACAGTCTTCGTTTCCAGGTCTCTGACACTAACTGTAGAGATGGGGGTGGAAGGATGTTGTCACCTTTTATCTCCTCTGTGAGGTGTACAAAATACAGGGTAAGGACAGGGGAAAACCAAAGCTGCTGGAAACAAAAGTCATACTTTCAGTTCCAGAATATGGATTGTGAGTGTCAGTGTTTTGTACATCGTATAATTTCGTATAAGCTTCGGTACCAGCTTTTCAGCCAGTGTCAGGTTATTTAATCTGATTCTTTACTAACATTCATAACACTTAGATCATTCTTTCTGTATATGTTTTTAAAGGATGAAGAAAAGATAACATAGCTATAATTCCTATTCTGGAAATAATTTCGGCACTGTATAAAATAGGTTATTTTGTTGTATTTTTTTCTGTGATTCTGAAAAACAGCTTTCTTCCTATATGATTGTTTGTTTGATAGAATTGTACACTTTCTACCTGAAAGTGTCAGATTTAGTATAGAAAAAGGTCGCTGTACTAACATAGACAAAGTAACAATATTTTGATCTGAATAGAACGTCAGACTTTCTGGACAGTTTATTGCTGGTATAGCTCTCATTGATCCCAGCTCACAGTGAATTTTCTAATACATTGTGTAATTTAAAGCTAATATATTTAGCAGAGCCAAGTCTTAGCAAAGAGTGAGCATCCTGTGGTCAGTACTGACCCTGTTCCTCCATTCACTCCTATTGATTCAAGTAATTTAGTTCTGAGATTTTGAATTCCCAGAGCTACTCCTTGAACTGCTATTGAAGAATAGGGTGGATTTGTCTTGGCAACACTTTTCTTGGAATTCCTTAAATACCCATTAGCTTTACATTTATCCTCATTTTACTTAGGCGCACATACACACATGGAGTAATTAATTCACTTTCAGGTTACATTTCTGGATCACATCTACTTATAAAGACATCCTTACAGAAAGCAAATACTTATTACTATCTAGTAATTCCCCACTAAGGTCTGATTGATTGGCTTGTAGTCCTCGAGTCTACATTGTGGAAGCTTTTATCCTATTAGAAATCATTTACTTTCCTGGATGGTAATACTAGATGGCATATGGCTTAATTCCCATTTCATGAATGGGAAGACTGTCCTTGAGGAAAGTAAAATGATTGTGTGACATGCAAAAATGTCTTGAACGTTTTTCTTAAATAAATAAAATTCCAGTGTAGGCAAAATCAGACATTTGGTCCAAAGTAAAATCTTGCTGTTTTCAGGGGGATTCTTCATTTCCACAGCCAGAGAATGGCTTCTGGGAGAGAGAAAGGAAAGCTGGAAGCATTAAGCCTGTGTTTTCATGAAATCAGAAATGAAATTTGAGATAAAATTGGCACAAAACATGATTTTCATTTACCAGTTTTAAAGGATTTTAAGGTTTGACTTTTTTTTCCATTAGCTCTGCAAGCCATTTAAATTTCTTACTTGAATAAAGACTCTCAAGGGCATATACAGATCTCAGTCTGTGTTTGAGATTCCCACTGAGAGCAGTGGGAGATCTGTGTGTGAGCCAGCAGTGGTTTATGGCCCATAGTTATTCTGTGCCTTAAAGGCACCATATACTTCTGCCACTTAACATTTAATTTACATATTCAGAGTACATAGGTTTACCCAATTATTTCCCATAATAGTTTTTCAAAACATGCAGGAAAGGAGAATAGCTGCTGTCATAGTGCCCTGTTGACCAAATCTACAGAGTGACTTGGGCCTTTTGATGCTGAATGATCTCATTCATAATTGGCCTTTGGACTTGATGCTAAGTTGATGTTCAGGCTCCTACAGTGTAATGTGTGGGGGAGCAGGATATAACAGCCACTGTCTTTCTGACCTGAGCTTATTCATATTGAACACGGAAGAAAAAGTGTTGTTTAAATCCTGCTCTAAGCACCTAAACATTATGTCTGGTGTGGGGTAATAATGCGCTTCTGACAGAGAAGCACAGACCAATACCTCTTGATGTTAGGCATCCCTCTCATCAAAAGCTGAACTGGGAATGCCTCTTTCTTAGAAAGGAAACTTGAAAGGGGAAGAATAGTAGTACCTTCTCCACACCATGGATGAGGCTCCTTTGGGATGTCAGGCTGGTCCATCCTCAGCTCTCGTGTCTTAGGAAAGTTCTTTGTCTCTTAGGACAGCCTCTGTTCTGCCCCAAGGACATGCTTCCCCCTTTTAGGTGAGTCTGTGCCTTTTGCAAAGGAAGAAAGAAGTGAGGATGTATTTATACATTTATAAGTATTTTCAAGCTTCAGTTAAGCAGAGCAAAGGAAAGGGGGAGCCTGATGCTGAAATCTAGAGATTGAGGAAATCAGTTATAGGCAGGAATTCTAAGGATCCAGACTCCACTCCAAGGACTGCCTCTGAATTTTACATTAAATGAGCACTGCAGAAAATGAAACTTCAAGTGATACTGCTTGTAACAGCAGCATCTGCTTTTGCTGATTCACAGGGATTTGACTGATACGTTTTAAAATTGCTTGGAGGTAGCAAAATCCACATGGAGTAGGAGCTCAATATTTATTAAACAGGAGGCCCGCTGCACAAGATGGACTCCTGGCTCTGCAAATACCATTCAAAACTGGTCTAAAGTTATAAATTGCTATCTTTATACATGGCACTGATGTGGAGATATCCAAATCGTCGCAATCAAACATCTTGTTTTCATTTGCTTGCAGCTCTTCTGTGTGTTAACTTCAGGGCTAAACTTGATCATGCATAATACAGACACAGTTTAGATCTTAGGCTGAATGGTTTCAGTGCACGTTTGCCCTTTTTTTGTGTGTGATTATATTGCAAAATTTAGGCAGAGTTATTAATCTATTTCAAAAAAGAGTATTAAGGAAAATTTTTGTTTTTAAAAAGTTCTAGTGGTGTTTCCTTTGGAAAATTTTTCTAGGCTCCATGGAATTCTGATACCGAGCTGTGTCAGCATCTCCTAAGGGACAGTGTTTGGGGACAGTCTTTACCTCAAGCATGCAGGCTGCTCATTCTGCTTGAAAATAAAGATGCAAAAGCAGGAAGAGAAAGAGAAGGCATTGAAATTAAATGCAAGAGGAGCTGAAAACCCAATCCATACTTCTCTCCATGCCTTTTGGCTTGATAGGTGAGAAGAGCTTTTCTCATGGATCGAAAAGCTACAGTAGCAAAACACACATCAGAAGCCTGCTTTAATTTTCATGCAGTCCTTGTTTTCTTTCTGTTACATTTCTCTGCAATTTCTGTGTGTTTTCAACCTCTCCTAATAAAATAAGACCCCAAGTGATGCTTCTATGTACAGTCACTATTAAAAAAAAAAAAAGAGCTGGTTAATGGATTTGGCTATAAAAGTCACAGAAAACAGGAATATTTATAGGCAGACCTGCCAGAGAGTTTGTTAAGTAATAATGGAAAATTACAGACAACAAGGTGGGCTCATTATCTTTTGTATAGAATTAAATCAAGCATCAGGCAGAATTTGTTTAACCTTTCTGTGAAATTGGACTGAATTGCTCCAGACAGCAGCAGCAATGTTTCAGTCCCTGTTGAGTTTTGAGGTTTTTTAAACATAGCTCTAAAAGCTAGCAATAAAGTTTCGTGCAGACAAATAATGGAAATACTGTTCTTTAAACAAATTACCAGCATGTTTAAACAACTGCTGTAAGTTCCTCCCCCCCCTTTAATTACATGAGCCCTACTGATATAGAAAGTCTATCCTGAGTACTGCAAGCGAGCATCCTTCTAGCATTGAAAGAGCACAATAAGATTTCACCATCTCCAGGCTAAAAGCCGCAGCTCTCAGCCTTTCTTCATAGGAGAGGTGTTTCATCCCTGTGATCACTACACTGTGACTGTATCTCTGATTGAAGCATTTCTTGAGCCTCTGGGGAGCTGTGACTCTTGGGAAAGCGATTAGCTTTTAGTACAAAGTAAGCTTTTGCTTCTCATAAACATCCAATCTAATGCTAAGGATGTGATTTTTTGACTGCTGCTTGGCTAGCTTTCAGGAGATACTGTTGCATGTGGCAGCCTAAAGACGTGTCTATTCTGATAAACAGCATCTGTATTTATTACTGTGACATATTCAGCCTTTTCCAGCCTGCAGATGAGGGAATATTACTCTTGGTTTAGCCTCCCAGTATGGCCTGAAGTAGAATGCACTGTATTCATGGCACTCAGTACAGCCCAGATAAACCACGGGAACAGTGAGTGTGTTTTCAAACAAATATGTTTACAGCCAGTATTATTTGAGGTGAACCTCATCACTGACATGGCTTAAAGCTTTCCTCTCTGATCTCTTTTATCCAACCCTTTCATCTTGTTAAATATAGTTCAATGGTTTCTTTTTTTCTGGTGAAGAGATGACTGTGTTAATTTAAAGGATAACAGTTGGCACCCCAGACATGCAAATGGAGCAAGACTGTGGAGATAAAGAAGGACAGAATTGGTCTATTAAAAGAACTTGATTTTGTTTGTTTAAGAAATGAAATGCTATTCATTAAGTATAAGCCTGTGGCCATAGGTGTCTTTCATTCACTTCTGTATGAGTGTGCTTAGAGATGGCTTTGGGTCGTGCTTCTCTGATGACGGAGATAGTCTTTAGTGCTTTAAAAAGATATATTATTTGGAGAAGGTAGAAAGTTTTCAGCTTACTTTTGTTCTCTGCAGTGTATATGAGTTTAATGAGAAACTGATGCTGTACTACTCAAAATATATGTAAAAAATCCCTGAAGTGGTGCTGTGTTCAAGTCAACTCTATTTTTTCCCTGTAGAAGACTGATGAAAGGCAATGACATCAGATTTGCTAATACCCTTCCTTTAGTTTATTGTTAATGATCACCATCAAATCAAATGCAGACTTGGTGGAATTCCAACGACTTAAACAGAGTTGTACCAGAGATAAATTTTGCCCAGCTTAGTTACTAGGAATACAAATGCTGAGGCCCATGTCATGTCCAGTGAGCAATAAATATATTGCACTAGCATGTTTATTCCTGTTAGAACAATGAGGATTTATTAACTCTGTCCTTTCATCTTAGAAACGGTTGTATAAATTGACAGACTTTACTAATTTTCCTGGGAAAATCTGTAACGCACCTTTTTATAACTCCTTTTCAGTGTTTGCCTGTGCCAAGAGAAATCCACATTTTGCAGGAATCATCACCATGCTAAGTATGTGTTGTAGAAGGAACTTCCTGCTGGGGACACATCTGTTGGCTAACTACAAAAGCAGATATACAATGATAGCAATTCTACTGCAGCGTGCTGTAAACAGGTAACACAATTAACAAAGGCTAATTAGTTGCATTTTACTCGTGGTGTTTTATCACAAACATAAAACCCCCTAAAATTACGGAAAGCTCAATAACAAACTTACTAAGAGAGAATGCTCAGGAAAAGAACATCTATTTTCCTGATTTATTTTCCTCTTGTACTACAGAGCAGGGAGAAAATACTTCCTTGTCCATCCAAAAGCATGGTCAAACTCGTCTGCTGGGGTTGGTTATTGTGGTGGTGTCGGTCTGGTTCCAGCAGTTATTGTCACCTGAAGATGATTGATTGCTGATAGGGATAGGTGGAACTCGATCTGCGCATTGAAGTCTGATACCCTTTAGAAAGCATATTGGATGAAGGAGAGGCAGAGAGATGTGGTTTGTTCAGCTTGGAGGAGAGCAGGGTAAGAGAGGAGTCCAGTTGTCCACCACTGCATGGGCAGTCTGGAAGAGAGGTAGGAGCAGATAGGCACAAGTTGCAGCAAGGGAAATTTTGTTTTGATGTCAGAGAAAACATCTTTATCAGTCAGAAGTGATGACGAACCAGAACTGAGGGTTAGAAAGATTGTGGGATACCCATCCTTGGTATACTCAAAGTTGGGAAGGTTCAGAGCTATGGTCCAATGATTATTCTCTTTTAGCCACTATAATATTTGTTAGAAACAGAAGATTGATTAGATGAACTCCACGAACAGTTTTTGTTTGCTGTTTGAAATTAGGAGGAATGTCGGCAGACTGTGTGTGAGGAAGGTAATCCTGTAAGTGAAGCCGGTATCAGAATGCAGGTGTGGAAGGTGTAGAGTTAAGAGATCCTGAACTCTGGAATTTCCTCATCTAAAATGCTTGACTTTGTCTTATGTGTGTTTTGAAGTAGATTTCTGCAGAATCTTAGAAGTTACAGGTGAGGGGAAAGGTTTTTCAGCTCATACTGGTGAACTGAGATTGAACTGCGTTATTGTTCTGATGTCAATGTTATTTACAATCCTCTGAACTCTTAGTTCATTTAGGTGCGAGTAATTTTGTTTGCTGTAGTGCTCAGCTCTCCAGTCTTTGTGTCTGTTTGGTGACAGTGCACTGATTAAACAAAGGAGTCATAAAGATTACAAAGATAAAGCAAAATGTTCTGTAAATTGAGGTGCTTTCATAATTACCACAACCCAAGTAGATTTCAGGCAGCAGAGCAGAGCCTCACCTGTGTGTTAAATAATTACCTACATCACCTAGCAATTACTGCAACTTTTTGCCAATAATGCTTTGTATAAAGAAAAGGAATGCTGAGAACTACAGTAAATAGGTTCCTAATGTATCTTAATTGACAAACAATTTTGAGGCTCAGTAATGTCCTTTCAGGAAAACCTTCTTTCAGTTCAATTTGGTGCTCTGCTTTGGAAACTGCTCAAGTTTATAACTTCTGAATAATCTTGTTTCTGATGTAAGTTTTTGTTTTGTTTTGTTTTTTTTAAACAAATGACACACATTTCATATTTAACAAAAGAAATATAGTGTTGGATTGTTTTTGAGAACTAAATGTCATTATTATGCTTTTCCCTTTTTTATGTAACACCATCTGTTTAGTAAATATCAAAATGGATTGATATGAAACTTAAGTTCATAATGACAACAAAATAATGCATGACAGATTAGACAAGAAGTCATTAAACTGGCCTATAAAAGGACAGCCATCTGTATCACTAAAATCATCTTTCTGTTGATGACAGTAATAACTTTTCAAGTCAGTGACAATTTTGGATTTCCAGCATAGATAGTAATCATATGAACAAAATAATTGGAATGTATTTGTTGTAATTAATGAATACTCTTAATTTTTCCCTATTACCCTTGTGAAGAAACAGAATTTATGCCAAATGTGTGTTTGCTTAATAATGATTTGTATATTATCTCCCAAGCTCACAAAAAGCAATTATAAGTTCATTAAAAATATTAGATGTAAATTTAAGTCTGGGGAAAACAATTTTGTTTACAGAAAATGTGTCTAGTGTCCTTTGAAACTCCAAAAATCTTAACACTAGGCAAGAATAGTGCAAAGTGCTATGGATGCAACTTCAGGGAAAGATTCAGATGTACATAGCACCCCTATTGGAGGGGTCACTGGTGGTGTGTGAGCAGAGAACAGCTAGTAGGTGACACAAGAGGAGAACATCTATGTGTTATTTTAATATAAGGGTGCTTGTTCATAATGGTTTGATTATTTGACCTTGTCAAGGGCAGGTTATAGGGAAGTGTCTAATTTTAGATGCATGGAACCTCTACCGAGGAACCAGCACTGGTACCTCTTGCACTAGGATGCCCTGGTCACCTCTGATAATTTCCATCTTGCTGGAGTTCTCCACTCCCTAACAGATCAGTCCTGTTGGGAGTTAATTTAATTCATTTAACATGAAAATTTATGTTCTTAGTCTTAAGGCAACCCTTGTAATTCACTTTCAGTGCAAAAAGGAATTCAAGGAATAAAAAGTATTGCTTCTACTTCTTTTATTAGGCATAGAGTTTATGCTTTTCATCTCCAAAGTACTTTAAAAATGCTAATTAACCTTCACAAAACTTCCCTCTCCTTAACGGTAGATGGCCTGTGAATGGCTCCCTGCAACATTATAATCCAGCCATTTTAGTAATTAGTTTTGAAGTACAGCACATGAGCTAATTAGAAACTTATAGAATCATAGAATAATTAGGGTTGGAAAGGACCTTAAGTTCATCAAGTTCCAACCCCCCTGCCGTGGGCAGGGACACCCTACGCTAAATCATATCACCCAAGACCTTGTCCAACCTGGTCTTAAACACTGCTAGGGATGGAGCATTCACAACCTCCCTGGGCAACCCATTCCAGTGCCTCACCACCCTAACTTGTGCAACTACTAGGCACCTGTTGGCTACAAATGCCTGGGAACTAGCCAGAAATATGATAGTTTCAAGTGATGCTGTAGTTGTATAGCTCATGGTGTAATTAATTCTTTGCATGCCTTGAGACAGGTCTCTAGGAGTCAGCAATGCTAAGAATGCTCCTTCAAAGCTTTTCCAATTCCCAGTCCCTCACTTCCCCTCCCTTGGGTTTTTTCTCTTGTTGAAGAGCTTTGAGGCTGTGGAACTGGAGGGCTGTGCAAAGCAGCAGTGCCTTTTATTAATCATATGTATTGTACAAAAGTAAAGCAGTGGCCAAAAGCATTGCCTGACTGCTGAAAGAATGAATTAGTGTCACAACTAAATGGTATAACTAAGCAGATCCTACTAGCTAGTCTTGGGCCAGATCACATCCCAGCTTTTCAAGCAAACGTAGCCTATTGCCACCAAAAAGCATGTAGGAATAAGCATGGATGGACTTCTTTGAAGGTTGTCTTTCTCTTGTGTGAGGGAGGTTTTCCATTTGTATTAAAGGAGAGGCACGGTATGGTCACGTTGATTGCTTTTGCCTGTGAAGTTCGTTTTGTTCTTCATTCTCAACTCTAAAGCAGCAGTGAAACCAATACCGAATGCTTGGAGCGTGTGTATACCTGTGTATGTATATTTTTGCATATGAAAAAGTTTTTCACCTGTCTATTCCAGCTACTGGATGGATTTCTGAAATGAAGTTCCTTGGTATTTTTCAAAGTTGGCATCGCAGCCAAACCACAGAGCTCTAATTTCAGACAGAAGTCCATTTGAATTAATCAAGCAATATCCTTTGTGACATAGGTTTAATTAAAGAAAACTGTCTCAGATCAAATAGCTCTAGCTCTAGAAGAAACAGCAAGCAAGCAAGCCTTGATTCATTTTAGGGTCAGAGTCTTCAAGGACAATAGTCTATTTCTTTGTGTTTTTCATGTTTTCTCTCCAGTGCACAGCCAAGTAAAACAGCCTGAAACTGGAAATCAAATGTTTCACTTCTTCAGCTTGGATTGCTGCAGTGTCACAGTCCTCCTGTCATACTGACACTTTCAGAGTCAGTGATGCTGTGATTTTTAATAGTTTCACTTTTATATATCAGACTTCTAATGGCATATAGGACAAAGTCTGTTGTACAGATAAGCAAGCGCAGCTGAATTCCAGTCACTTCCCATCATAGGGGTGATGAAATTTGTTGCCCTTACCCATGTTTCAGTATTGTGTACAGCCTGTGCCTAGGAGAAGTGATATTTCTCTTTTCTCTGCTGTCCAGACATTTCTCCAAAACCCCAGGGACAAAACCCCGTTAACAGTATTATTTCGTAATAAACCCAAAATAATTGCTGCTCTGCTGAAGACAAAGGATGAAAATGTTTAGGATTTGTTTCCAGATTTTTGTTTCAGCTTTCAGCAAATTTGTTCAGTTGTTTTCCAAGATAAAATAATTGGACTAGTTCTGTGTATCTGTGGATAGCTGTGGGGTTTGCATCGTTTAAAGCATACACTGAATCTGTTGTTCAATTTTGTAAGTCTTTGAAAATCTAGTTAATTTTTGTGTGGGAAGAGAATCCCCATTCTGTGTTGGCAGAATTATGTTGGTGTGTTCAGGAGATGTTCAGCTGCGTGACAGAAAATGAATTAACACTTACCTGCCAGTTTGTGTAGAAAGCCTTTTGCTGTCCTGGAATTCTGTACTTAGCGATACACATAGCAATTAGGCTCTTCCTCTAGTTTCTAGCATCTCTTCAGCAGAAGGTATTTGGTCTCAGGAGCTTCCAGCACTGGCTGAATCATGCCATCTAGAACAGTCCTTACCCTGAGGGTACAAGGTTTTGCTGCTGTTGTCTGGGTTTATTTTTTTTGATGGTGATGCTTCTGTCTGAGAGGATTGAGATTTCCTGTAGCTGTTACATTTTGAAACTCACTGTTTCTGTTCCTTTGGTTTCCACACCTTCAAAGGAAAGAACAAGTTTTTGGCCAGAAAATCAGAGGCTCTTATCTGCATTCCCTTTAATCATTTGCTTTTAATTTTGTTCCTCAAAGTATTTAAAACCTGTCCTCATGCCCAAGAACTGAGGATCAAAATAGATACTGAAGATACAAGCTTTTAAAACTTGAAATTGTATGTACTTCTATATAGCTGTTCCTAGCCACACATAATTTTTTTGATAGTGTTGAGTGCTTCCAAGTTTTTATTGACCTCAGTGTGAGAGTTCTTACTGGTCAGTACATTTGAACATGTTATCTTTTGCTTAGATAAGCATTAGATGTGTGTATTAGACTACCTTAGAATCAGAATCGGAATGGTTTGGGTTGGAAAGGACCTTAAAGCTCATCCACTTCCAACCTCCTGCCATGGGCGGGGACACCTCACACTAGACCATGTTGCCCAAGGCTCTGTCCAACCTGTCCTTGAACACTGCCAGGGATGGAGCATTTAGTACTTCTCTGGCCAGCCTATTCCAGTGCCTCACCACCCTCACAGTAAAGAACTTCTGCCTTATATATATTAAAATTGTAACTTAGTAAATTTTTAATCTTGTCAATACCAGTAATCAGCTGTGGGTGTATTAAAAGATGTGTCACAAAGAAAAGAGGGTGGTTTATTTTCTTGTTTAGTAGCCATAATTTTTAATTCTCACTGGCTGCGGCTGTACTAATTTAATGTGGTTGGATTGTGGCTGATAGAAAATGTAAACTTTAGCATAGATTTTAGTGCTTTAATATTATTAATGAATTCAGTATTGGATTTTTCTAAGCACTCACTGGATGAGTGAAGCAATAAATTAAGAGGTGTTCAATGTAATTCTTCGGCAGTGGCTTGGTGGAGGGCTCGCTGGAGGAGATTTTTTAGAAGAGGGTTTAGAGTAACTGAGGTGGATTTTCTTCCTTTCCTGTTTCCCTCTTTTTCTTAGGTGAGCTAAATTATTTAGGGTGTTGGTCAAAGAGGGCAGGATGGTAGCACTAGTTATTCCTTAGGAAAGGAAAAGATTTTGATAAGCTGTAAAATCTAATGGAACTACTGTTAATTCAGGATGCAAATTATCATAGTCCCTTGACTATGTACGTGTCTTCATTTTGGGTTCCCAGCAAAAGTTGTTTTGGGTTTCTTTTTTACTTTCATTCTTGTCCATGTTTCAGTAGTGGTTGTGATGGGAATGACTTTTAAATTTATAATGTTTTTAGGCTAGATACACGTAGTATCTGATGTGTATTTGTGTGTTTAATGAATTTTTCAAGATGACAACTGCATGTAAAAAATAGCACGTTTGATGTCTTGAGAATCTGCATCCTGTCAAAGTGATTTAAAACTTGTGTGATAAACTGAATTCCAAATTCACAAGATCCATAAATGAATTTATATAATACTGATGGGATTCAACACATTATTTTAATGATGCTTAGTAAAATCCTGTCTTAGGTATTCATGGCACTCAGAATAGAGGTATTACTTGCTGGTACATGCAAGTACTCAGCCTGTAATCTCAGGTTCTACTTGAAGTTTCTAATCCTTTTGTGATGTATGTTTTCCACCAGCTTCTCTTAAATGCTTACATATTAACGGAACTGTAGCTGCTTTTGATATGGTAGATCTTGAAAGTATGAGGTCAAAAATGAGCTGATTCTTGTGAGTAATTCTCTAGCATTTCTCAGCACAAGTAAAAGTTGCAGGTAAGTATCTCCTTTACTAATTCACACTAGTATATTTGCAGTGTGAAGCTTATTAAGTTACAGTTTATTGTACAAACAAATGATTTATTGTTTTGGAAACAGTTGAATTAATATAAAGCTATGAATTTCTTCTCCCGCAATAAGCATGTAGCTGTTGTCAGTCTATTCAGGACTCTGCTCACCTGTTTTTCTACAGGTGCTCTGCAGTCTTGAGAGTTCCTTCTTCAAATGCATGCAGTCCTTGCTTCAGCAGGGATGCGCACAGAGGTCACCCTGCCCTATGTTACACACTGGCCTGGATTTGCTTATTCTAGAAGGTGCCATTTGTGCTGACACTCTGCACATTCTTGGGAACTTTATTTTCTTTAATTATGATATTATTCAGAGAAAAAGATGACTCTGCATTAGCCTGAGGGCAGACTCAGTGAGAATGGCATGATCAAACCAGGTCACTTGATCACTTGTGTGTTTCATATTTTTCTAGTTTTATTTATACAAAGACCCTTGGCATCCTTGCACAGGCTGAGGGCCCAGTTACAGCTGTGAATTGTCCTGAGACAAGGAACATCAGGTCTGAAGCCTGCAGGGCAGCTGCATGCAAAGCTGGATGTGCTGAGCAGGGCTTTCCTGGCCCCAGGCAGAGACTGCCCTCACCAAGAGCGATCCTAGCCGGCTAGTTGCATCATGTAGTAGCAGTTTTATTCTTGGGCATGATTGCTATTTTCCTAAGACATATAGTTCGTGGATGACACTTTTTTCTTATACTTTAATGCTAAACAAACAAAAAAACACTTACTGATTTAGTATTCAAGGTCTGGTTGGATGGGGGTTGGAGCAACTTGGTCTAGTGGAAGGTGTCTGTTCCCATGGCAGGGGGTTGGAACTGAAGGAGATTTAAAGCCCCTTCCAACCCAAATCAGTCTGTGAATCTGTGATTTACACTCATTTATGTTTTTGCGTACTCTGTCCTTCAGCTCTTGCCTCCTTTTTTTTGTCCCATCCCAATCCCTTATGTGATGTACTACAGCTAAGATCTCTGACAGCTTCTGTTCTGGCACACTAAAGGAGTCTGAGTTTTCCAGTAATAAGATATATTGCATAAGCACGTAAGTGTATGACACTGTATTAGCAAATCAGCATTGCTTTTTCCTGGTCTGCAGTTAATGTTATCTTGTGTATATGTTGGTAAGTCACTTGAACTTGCCTAAACACAATATAACAACACAACACTATAACCTCTTCCCTCACTGGTAGTTGAGCGCATACTCACATGCGTAGAAAATCTTACCAAAGTAAATGGCAAGACCCCCAGAATCTCAGATATAACCCAAACTATCCACAGCAAGGATAGACTTCCTATTAAATGTTGTTGCTTATCACAGTGTATAGCGAGTGCTCATCTGCTTAGGGGGTGCTAAGATGGGTGTAAGGCTGCAAGATGTGGGGGTGTTAGAGAAAGGTAACTATTTTTTTTAACTGAAGGAATTGGGACTAAGAAATGTGTCGTGGTTTAAACCCAGTCAGGTAACTTGTTCACTCACTCCCAGTGAGTGGTGCCGAGCTGACAACAATCGAGGTCCGTGTCCGTCTCCCCCCCCCCCCCCCCCCCCCCCGCACCGGGGCTCTCCCCTTCCCCGCTCCCGGAGGAACGGGGAGGAGGATCGAGAGAGTGCAACTCCTACGGGTTGAGACAAGAACAGTCCAGCAACAAATCACCACCGCTACTATCAGTTAAAACAATGATAAGGGAAAATAACAAGAGAAGAGAATACGATACCACCGGCCAAGAAAGTGAGTTCCACCCGGAAGCCCGTGTCCTTCGGGGTAACTCCCAGTTACCCCCCACCCCGGGCATGACGTGCTGTGGTATGGAATACCTCCCTGGCTAGCCCGGGTCAGGCGCCCCGTCTCTGCTTCCTCACAGCTTCCCCTCCTCCCTGGCAGAGCATGAGCCTCACAGAGTCCTTGGTCAGGGTAAACATCACTTAGCAACAACCGAAAACGTCGGCTTCACCAACACTGTTCTCAAACTAGAAGTCAAAACACAGCACTGCACCAGTTAACACAAAGGAAAAAACATGACTGCTACTGCTGAACCCAGGACAGAAATGTCATAGGCATTTTTGAAACACAGCAATATTTTAACGGGGTAGAACTGAAGCCTGTTTAAACTTTCCCTCCTGCTTTCAGAGTAAATCTGGCAATTTTTAAGCTGAGCATCTTTTCCAATCTAGTTCTGATTATAAGACTACTAAAAGAGGGCTTTGTAATAGGAATTGATTGCAGCTTTAACTCGGGAGCTGTTACTTCCTTTGTGCAATGTTCTTTGCTCCCTCCTTCAGTATACTCTATTAAATCATTCTATCATGCGCTTTGTTTGACACAGGCATAGTTGTGTAACTGCTGCCCCATAACAAAACATTTGTGGCACAGGTGGTTTTGGGAGCACAAGAGTTCCTCTCAGACAGTCAAGCTGCTTTATGTTTTGATGCCTGGAAGACAGCTTTCTTAATTTCATTAGATAGGAGGTGGTCCTGAAAATGAAAGGTGCTGACAATTCTAAGCAGCTGATTATAGACTAGAGTTGTTAGTCCTTGTAGCTTCATGACAGCAACAATTGCTTACATTTTTCTAAAGAGTAAAGATTCAAAAAAAGAATGAAAATCAGGAAGAGCATTTCCTGTGTAATGAAATTATGAAAGCTTTTATGCTAATAATATTATTACTTTCCCATCTCATTAGGCTTATTTTACTTAAAAATCATCATCAAAAGCAATATTCACACAGTCCTTTTTTAGAAAGAAGTGGAATATATAAAAATGGAGTGGAACTATTAGCTCTGTGTTTTGCAAATCTGATTCTGCTCCTGTGAAGGCAAGCAGGCACAAGGGAGCAGACAGGACCAGTTGGCATAGGGAGAAAACAGGTTCCTGGGCTAATCATTTCTTCTTGTCACGCTGCTGGAGAGGCATTGTTGGGCTGATTAAAGCATTGCTTTTAGCAGCTTTTCTTATTCTGTTTTTTTAATAGAATTGTAAAAGTTGTTATCTTGGCTGCTTGAACCTGAGGCCTAAAAAATGATCTTGGAGCCGGGAGGATGGTAAGGGATGCTGAAGGGAAGGGGAGCTGCAACAGGAGCCTATGTCTTGCAACTGTGGGTAGACCTGGAATTTACAATGAAGTACGTGGATGTTGCTTGGCCAGGATGCCTCTAAAGACTTAGTAGACTGTGATGCCATCCAAGGTGGAGCAAATAGCTGGGACAGTAGAGCATACTTTTTTTAGTCTGTCAGTTCTTCACTGTGCCACTGAAGTCCAGTTTTAAAGACCTCAAAAAGTCCAGCTGAGCGGCATAGAGGCCCATTTCCTGGTCACTTTGTCTAGACTTGATTTCAGATACATTATTTCCCCTCTGAATGTAAGAACGGTTAAACTACATGAGATCTTGGGTCCATTCAGGTCAAGGAACTCTTTGAGAGCTGCCAAAGGAGATGACTGTCACATCTTCAGTACTGCAGGAAAAGACTGTGCACATTTATGTTGTATGAGGAGCTGTCTCCCTTCTTGAACTGCTACCTGAGAGCTTAGCATCTCCCCAGTTCTTGTGCTGGAAGATACAATAAACAGTTGAACTCAGTCCACACCGCTTGCAAGTTTGTAGATGTCTGCTGTATCTTCACCCACTTGTCTTTTTTCTAAACTAAAGAGTCCTAATTTATTTAGTACTTATTCATAAGAAAAAAGGTTTTATACCTTTGTGCTTTGTCCTTCTCTAAACTTTTTGTAGCATAACTGCATCCTGGCTGCATTTGTCCAGCATGATTTCAGCATCGTCCTTTTACCATAATGCTTTGAAAAATCTGTTTTCCCCCTATTTCTGTTTTCTTTGCTCCTGCAATAGTGTGAGGGTCTTTTTTTGGTGTGTTATTTTGCTTTGGTTTTTATTTTAACATAGTAGGAGAAGACAGCCTGTGGTTTTCTGGCTTTAGTCTAAGGGACTTATGCATTACCTTACATTCACTGTGCTTTATGAACTTCTGTATGCCATGCATTCAAGGAAATACTCTTCAGCAGAGCATGCTGACCACAAGTCTGAGAACTCTTAACACAAACCTAGGTTGAATAGGTTGCATGAACAGCAGTCTCTAAGCTTCATGCCCTGCTTTCTTTTTGCTGTAAAATATTTGTAAACATGTTTCTTAACTTCAGAACATGTTTGTTCTGCCTCATTTATTTGCAGATAACTTACTGTCTCTTGGATCTTTAGCTTCTTGTTCTAATGATTGCTTTGAAATATTATTTTAATGAACCTATGAAACACATCGTTGTATTCTTTTTTTTTTTTTTTGTGGCTGGACTGCTAATGATACTCATCCATTAAGTAAATGGTTTTGTAAGCAATACAAATGTAATAAATAAAGTTAGTCAGTTCTTTTTTTACCACTTTTCTGCTGGTAGGCATACCACATGCTGGGAAGGTAATGTTTCGTGACCAGAATAGTTCAGTTTGTAGGCGGCCTGGGAATCTTTGTATTTAGATTCAGTCAAAGAGCTTCAAAGAACATTACAAACTATAATTTATATACACTAGAATCTGGTTACAGTGTCCCTTGGGAGGCAGTGCTGAAGTGCAGTGGAATCCAGGAAGGCTGGGCATTCTTCAAGAACTAAATCTTAAAGGTGTGGGAGCAAGCCTGTAGTGAGATGAGGGTCAGTCTCTTTTCCAAAGTAGCAAGCGATGGGACAAGAGGAAACATACTCAAGCTGTGCCAGGGGAGGTTTAGATTGGATATCAGGAAATATGTCTTCACTGAAAGGTTTGTCAAGCATTGGAACAGGCTGCCCAGGGAAGTGGTGGAGTCACCAGCCATGGAGGTAATGAAAAGATGTATAGATGCAGCAATAGGGAAATGGTTTAGCGGTGGACTTGGCAGTGCTAGGTTAACAGTTGGACTCGATGATCTTAAAGGTCTTTTCCAACCTAAACAATTCTGTGATTCTATGTAAGGTATATGTTTGACCAGTAGTATTTTCTGAAACATTTTGGTTCGTTTAGGCCTCACTTTGTCTAGTTTTTGATAGAAATACTAGAATCCCTCTGGAAGTGGGATTTCAGGTGCTGAATGTATGGGCTCTGAAGTATGGGGAGCATTTCACTGAGAGAAAGAAAAAGAAGGGTCCTGTGTTTGGAGATGTAATATGTACAGTGAGAAACTGTTCCACGTACCACTGGTTACACCTCGGCAAGTCTCCACCCATGTTTTCCAATAGGAAATAGTGAGGGTGCTTTTTGGTCTCAGAAGGGTGTTGGAGCATTTTACATTAATGCTGTCATGTGGTTAATGTGGAATTTAAACCAAGTAATGTTGAGAGAATTTACTTAGGAAGATTGTGTATTTAAAATACGAAGAAGTATACACAGGGTTAGTTATAACCCAAGGACGACCAGAGACAGAAAAGGGGTCCTGTTTTGATATTTGAACTGGTTCTGCAAATGCTGAGAATTAGTCCAACACCTTCTGTAGAGGATGCAAAGTCTTATTTCAGCATGCTGCAGTGATTCTTTCTCATCCCTATGAAGCATCTGGTGGGGTCATCGTTAGAAATAACACACTGGGTAGATAGATCATGGAATGTAGCCAAACTGGCACCATCCCTTATAAATGGCTATAAATAACAACATTTCTTTGACCCAAGAGGGTTACATTACAGCTAGGTACCCCTGTTTAAAAAAAAAAAACAACCTAGTATTTAGGTTACAAAAAGACTAAAACTATTCTAGCTTTCCATTGCTATATTTTAATGTTTTTAAGATGAGCGTTTAGAGCAGTAACTCAAGGTGAGTAGTAGACATGGATGTTTAGAATAAAGACATAGCTCCTGCCATCAGAATAGAGGATAGTCTTTGCCATCCCAAATTGGGAATGTTCTTAAGACAGATGTTAACTTTGAGATGTTGAGAGATCAATAGCAAATGTCACTGTGCAAAGCTGTAGGGATGTGCCAGTGTGTCCTGGGTTCTGCAGTAGCAGTCGTTTTTCTCCTTCTTAGTAGCTGGTGCAGTGCTGTGTTTTTGACTTTCAGCCTGGGAGCAGTGCTGATAACACCGGTGTTTTTAGTTGCTGGTCAGTAATGTTTGCTCTGACCAAAAACTTTCTGAGTCTCATGCTCTGCCAGGGAGGAGGGGAAGCTGGGAGGAAGCAGAGACAGGACACCTGACCCAAACTAGCCAAAGAGGTATTCCATACCACAGCTCGTCATGACCAGTATATAAACTGAGGGAAGTTACCTGGAAGGGCTAGATCAGTGCTTGGGTCAGGCTGGGTATCGGCTGTTGGGTGGTGAGCGTTTGTATTCTCTTCCCTTGTCATTTCCCTTATCATTATTATTATTGGTGGTAGCAGTAGTGGTTTGTGTTATACCTTAGTTACTGGACTGCTCTTATCTCAACCCATGGGGGTTACATTCTTTCAATTCTCCTCCCCACCCCTCCAGGAACTGGAGGGGGAGGAAGTGGGGGGAGTGAGAGAGTGACCGCATGGCTGATTTTACGGCTGGGCTTAAACCACGGCACAATGACATAAAAAAATCAAGCTGGTTATAAATTATAAATGAGGCATTTGCTTGAACTGCTAAAGATGATTCTCTAATGAGAGTCACATCACTTGATTTATTTTTTAATATGTTTTACTTTTCTAGGGATATCAGAAATCTGTAATTTTCGGCTCTGGAATGTGATCAGACTTAGTAATGAGAAGGCCAGGTTTAGCCATGCATATGGCAATGACATAATGTTTTACCAGGCGATTATAACTAGGTAATATAGGCTGAAAAGGACAGGTTAGAATTCTTCTTTGAAATGTTATTAATTCACTGAAGAAATGAGACTTACTATAAAGATTATTATTTTATCTCCTTTTTTTTAAGAAAGCAGTGCCTTTGCAGTGTTCTAAGTGGTTCATTAAGACTTTAGCCAAAAAGCACAAGCAAGAGTTCACTTCCCCCAAGATTTTGAAGGCACCTGCCAGAAAGGATGAAAAATGAATTACTAGTGTTTTCAGTTTTCTACAATTGCTACTAATTTTGGAGCAGATTGCATTGCCAGCGACCAAGCTTCTAATGCCCCAGCTTTTTTTCTGTTGTAGCATTTTAAGATGCTCAGGCATTCATTCAGGGAAAGAAGTACAGAGGTGATGGAAAATGGAGATTTTCATATGACTTCCACACATTAAGATGATTTGGGAAAATTATCCCATTTTCTGAACGTCCCACTGTCATGAAATGCACAAAAGATTAGGATTTGCTTTGATTGAATGACATTTTTCTTACGCTCTGACTACGTTCTGAACTCTAATGCCTACTTGACTGGGGATTGAAGTACAGTGCAGGCTGCAGTTGCTGAGTTGAATCTTTTTTTAGAATGTCATTTAGCTTCTCCAGTGCAGGGGTGTATTTTCTACAGGTTGATGCAAAATATATTGAGATATTATTCTAAAACTGACATGTTTTGTTGAAGAGAGAAATTAAGGTGAATTTAAGAAGTTAAAAGATTTTCTTGTGTACCACATGGAAAGGTTAGGTCTTGGGTGTATCCTGGTGAGAAGAAGAAAACATTCCAGATCTTAGCCATGATATGCAGATACAGATTAAGCTCACAATGCCGACGTTTTGGACTGATTAGGAGATACTTGTTGGTCTCTGAATTTACTCTTCCGAGCTTCTGAATCACTAAGTTGCTTTGTTGCAATTCATGATACTCAGTTTTTCATTTGTTTCTAATCACAGTACATCATGCAGGAGACTATCCCAGGAGGTGCATTAATAGCAGAGAAGTGTTCTAATCACTGGATACTGGATTCAAAATCTCTAGGAAAAAGAAAACCAGCCCAGACAATTGGAGAATATTAAAATACCTCTGAGCACTTTTTTTGCTTTGAATTTTAGAATGGTTGTGTTTTTCTGATTCAGTCGAAACCATAGAATTAGACCTTAGAACGAAACCTTAGAACCCTTAGAACGAAAGCTTAGAATTGTCATCGGTGCAGGGCCATGTGTGCACAAAAGTTCAGTGTTTGCTAATAAACTGAAATGCCTGAATAAGAGACAGTAAATGCACTTCAGTGAAGACCTTTCCTAAATGATGATTAATTATTCTCTTTAGGGCATTTTTTTCCTAGAGATGTGTTGAACTACTTACCAGTAATTTGGTGTTGGCAGACCATGGACGCTTTCCCGTCTGCCTTTCTTCCACTGGCCAGCTTTCGTTGGAACATTGCAGTTATCCCATTTGGAAGTGAAGTGGGAAATGTCCTGTATATTTTAGCTGTCGTGTCAAATTAGGTCAGACTTTACAACGTGTCATAACACAAAGTGATGCAGCATGTTATAAACAGGATTTGCTAAAAGTGTGTGTGTTATATTGCCAGTTGTACATTATTTGAGACTCAAAGTGACTTTTTGCTTATAAATCTTCATTGGATTCATAGCTCTTCTGCAAAGATGAATAGTGGGAATTACTGGGTCCTGCAATGTTGCAAATCACTCTTGTTGTTTGACTGTTCTGTTGAAAAATCTATTGCAGTCAACAGCACCAGTTTTCTAAAGAGGGTTGAGGTCTATACAGAGCACTGAATCACTTCATAAAATAATTTCTGTGCAGCAAAGTTAAGTGTAGCACAGTTTGAAACCCTGGAAATATTGCAGGTGTTTTACTGGTTTACTGAACTACAGAAATTATTGAAAAAGGTAGGTTTTCTTTATTGCTTGTAGGTAGAAGATTGTGAAGGAGAAACTCCACCCATTAGAAAAACATGAGGTATTGTATTACCAGTCTGCTAGAGCAATCTGCTAGGCATGCTGGCAGGAGAAATCCATAATATTGCACTTCTGAGTCTGCCAGTTCTGTTACAGGAAAAGTCATTTGTTGTGTCAAACATGGACAAAGGAATTTATGAGAAAAAATAATAATTAAAAAAACAAAATGATCCTATTCCGTCTTCCCTTAAGCATTCATGAGATGAGAAAAATGGATGGATTTTCATTATCTAGAACTGTTTTGGCTGGGTTTTCTGCAGAAGAATCTCATCTATTATACAGCTGATTTTGAAAGAAAATATCGTTCCTTCTCCACTAATGTGCATATGAATGGAAGTATGAAATCCATATCTGGAAAACAGGGCCAAGTGACACACTTGAAGCATGCTATCCTGAAACAGGTCTTCTGTTAGATATGGAAAATCAGATAAAATCCTAGCGCTCTCTGTGTTAGTTTGATATTGACCACACATTGTGCTGTGTGTGATACAATCACACAGGTATTTCCTGTGGCTCCAAGCCAGTCAAGAAATACCTAGTGCAAGAGGCAACAACTCAGCCTAAGTGTGCAAAGTACCACCAAGGCCAGTGGAAGAGTATTGGTCAGCCTGATTGCTGGTGCTCTTGGGTGCTCAAAATCTGGAGTTTGTAACACCAGATGTCATAAAAAACATAATGAGTGAATAATTGTGCTTCACAGTTCCTGGCCTGCACTGGGGGGTGGCAGATGACCCAGCCACATGCACTCTTCATCTTGTGTCTGGCAATAAACGGTACAATGCTCTGGATTAAGTTGCTTGAAGTGCAGCTGAAAACTGAGAGCCTGCCTGCTTGATTACCATGGTAGTTTAGATAACTTTGGAAGATAATGTGGCAGGTTTCAAAATAAGAACAGATAAAGCAGTTCTGGCTATCAGCCTCTCTATCACTTAATACTCCAATAAACCAGGAACACTGAGTTCCATGGTTGTAGGTCAGGTTGCTGAGTGTATAATGGCTGCTGTGTTTACTTGGCAACAACAGACGCTTTGCTCTACTTCAGCTTGTCACTTGCTGCTAAAGGCTGTAGCTGCCTCTTTCTGTAAAATGTCCATGACAATCCCATACCTCAAAAAGGCTATTATTACTGTTAAAGGGGAATGGAAATGTGTATATGAACCAGAAAAGCTTGTGTGTACACCCACATACGTATACTATGCACTCTAGATATTTGTTATTCCACACCATGGGCTAAGGAGCTGTATAATCTACTGCATTTATTTTTTTTCCAACTTAGACTGTAGTTCCTCTGCATCCTGCTTTAGCCCAGTTACAGAATTAAGAAGCTAGTCACAGAAATGCATATTATTATTTGTATCATGATAAAGTTTAAAGGTCCAATCCAAGCATTTGAATTTCATCACAGTTAAGTACCTGGAAGGAGATTATCTCTGGCTCTGAAAATCATACTGGCTAAAAAGTCAAAATCCATGAAAGACTGGGAGAGGAAAAGGCAGATCTAAAGGGTGAACAGATTTGATCAAGGTTAAAGAGCAGCTTCAAGACCTTCATGGCTTAAGCGAAAGGAAAGAGAATGGCTAGGTTGCCATGCTCCCTCTGAATAATTTATCCTGTTGCTACTAGCCAAGTCAGGATCCTGGGCTGGACTGAACCATTGGTCCAAGCCAGGAGGCAGTTCCTACATCCACATTGCTTCCTGGATGCGGTTCTGGGCATCCTCATCTAGTTGAAGTTGTCCCTGCTCACTACAGGGGGGATGGACTAGATGACCTTTGAAAGGTCCCTTCCAACCCAAACTACTCAATGGTTCCATGAAAGTTCTCCAAAGTACAGTGGATTTCTTTGGTTACCATGCAAATCACAGAAATTAAAAGGAGCATTCAGTTGGACTTGGCCAAAGAGAAATGGCTAAGGATTCCCAGCATTTCTCTTATTGACACTTCCAAATGGACTCACTCCATTTTGCAGTTCTATACCAATACATTCTTTAATAGATTCACTAATAAACAAGTACATAATTCAGCATTATGTTGTATTTGTGGAACTGTATTTAACAGCAACATTTCCTAAGTCTAGTAAGCCAAAATAAAAAAGATTTTGAAACCAGAGAAACCATGCTTGAACTGGAATTAAAATATTTGCATGAAAAATCACCCCAAGGACCATAACCCATCTGTTTAGATTATGCTTACTGTAACTGATTGGCAGTGCACTGCTCTGCTTATTTTTAATGATGAAAAAGTCTATTAACCACAGTGAAATCTCTGTTCTTAGATGTTCCAAATAGAGTAACAATTTGCTAAAGTTAAGAGCAATAATGAATAATAAAGAGATGAGAAGGTAGAACATTCTGGCCTTCTTGGCTAAGTTACCAGTGGATGGAAGCAAAGGTCTAGGGGCCTTTTTGGGCACATCTGTTCGGTAGCCCAGTGCAGACAATTTCATCTGTTCATGGGATTTATAGTTGTTAAGGAAGAGAATCATCTATTGCTGTGTTGGGTTCAGATAGCTGTTTTGTTGTTGTTTTTTTTTGGATTTTTTAATCTTTTTATTTAATTTTGATAGGATTTTTCCTCTTACTGTGAGCCATAAAGGCAGAAAAGAACATTATAAGGAACTGTGTGGAGATATGGTGTGGACTGTTCAGGGAGTTTGGTGTTCTGTGGATGTTGAATGTTGGAGGAGCTGCATAGATGTTCGAATCCAACTACTTGCAGGACATGCTGCACTTGAGACAAGGGGCATCAGTGTAATGTGTGTGCTGAAGGATTTGGGGAAGTTAGAAAATGCAAAAGACCTGGCTTGTGACTTAGTATACTGAGTGCCTAATAAGTCATGAGTATTCTGTTCTCTCCCACTAAAGGACAGGACATTGGTACCCAGTGGGTTTAAACATACATTGGCTCAATTTTCTGTCAAAAGATAATGAATGACCCAGTAGAGCATTTGCTTTAAGATACTTGCGGATTTTATACTGATTTAGATGTGGTTTTCCATTGAGGTGTCTTACCTGTATGTGGGCTATTTGCTCTTCTGGGACATTTTTCCCCTGTGCACCCTGAACTGGGAGTAAAGAGGATTTAAGAAAATGATGTGTTTTGTCCCATTATTATTGTTTCTTTTCTGTTTTGTTCTAAGAGAGCATTTGTGTGATATACTAAGAGGAAGTAATGCATGTGGCAAGCTGCTAGCTCAGCCCAGCGAGGTTTTTGCCAAAGATCTTGCTATTTTCTTCCATAATCATAAACGAGAGCAATGGAACAGAATCTGGCAGGCCTGGGAGAGAGCCAGCAGAAGCTCCAGGGAGGGGTTTTGCTCATCTTTCATTGCACTGTACAAGGTTGCTCTTGCTTTGCCTTGACATTAGTTTGCTTTTTTGGTTAATTCATGCTGGCCCTAAGCAACTGTTTATCAGTCAATGTGATCACACCTTTTATGAGCCTTCTTATTCATGTGCCAGAGTTATATGCCCTACATGTACTCACAGCACTAACATAAACCTGAGGTTATGCTATTTTTTCCACATTATAACCCACAAACCTTTCTTCATACAGTGTTTTATTCATATTTTGAGTCCAGAATTGGTGTCATAGTCCAAAGCAGATATTTTAATGTAATTATTACATCTTTAAGCTGTTTCATTTTTGCTATTATGATGCCACAGACCAGTTCAAAACGTCATCATTTCAAAATGCTGTCACCCTGGAGAATTCATAGCTCACCACATAGACAAAGAGTGTACCTAGGAAAATTACTTGTTTCCTTTGCATCTCCTCAGGATCTGAGATATAGCAATGCTGCGTGATTCTGTGGCCAAAATGAACGTAGAAGAGAATTAAAGGTGTTTAATAAGGACATCTGAATTCTACTGAGCAGGATGGAAAAAAGGCAGAAGACTGTTTTTGCCTTGCATATTTGATGTTAGATGGCATTATCCAATTAGCTGTTAGGGAAGGCCATGCTTCAACATACAGCTTGTAGGCAGTATCTTGTAATACGCAAGAATTACTAAACCCCTGTAAAACCTCTGAGTTTCATAAGGGAAATGATAACTTTTGTCATGCATTTGATTTGAGCAGTTTTAACCTAAAGTTGATGAGGAATACAGAATAAAATAGTGGAAGGGTAAAATGTAAGATTGAATCATTCCTGGGGTTGCTCAAGTTGCTGGGTTAGTGAAACCTTTTTTTGTGTGTGTCATATTTAACTTGGAACTTAGATTAAAACTGAACTACATCCCTATAACCATTGCACTGCATACCCCAATGATAGTCTCTGTTAGTAAAGATGCCAAAGAGTTTCCAGCTGGAAGACATTCCCAGTTTTTACCATGTTTTTAGTGCAGATACAAATGCACAGATTGCTGCTGATTTAAAGCATGTGGAAAAAGCCCATGGAGATTTATATTTCTTTCATGATTGAATGCTGGTACTCGGTGTTATGTGGAAAAGCAGTCACTTGGTTTAATAGTTGCACAGCTGGTGTTATCTGAAAAATAACATTATGATAGAAAGCACACATTTTTCCTGGTTTTTTGTCAGGTCTGTCAGAATATGTTCTGTGCTAAGTTGACACACTTCATCTGACATTCCTTAAATTAATATATTAACATATAATACTTTTAAGAATGTCAGTGTTATAAAATGACACTGTAATTGAAAATATAACAGAGTATGGCTGTGTAAAACAAAGCAATTTGCAGGATGCATCAAGTGAGAAAGTCACTATGATTTGTGTTTAGAAACAACATGACATTATTGTCTGGAAAGCAAGTACAAATTGCAGGAATTAAAATTATGCATAACCAAGTCAATTTGGTAATATATGCTGATTTGAACATCCTTAAATTACAGCGAAGATGAAAATATTAATCTGAGCTGCAAAACAGCTTGATTATGAAAGCTGGATTTCTCTTTGCTCCTCTGTACCTTTTCAGGTCTTTTAAGCAAGTAAGGAGAGACAGATCAATAAGGTCTTTAAATGAACACAGTTTCACTTCTGAGGATCTGGATTCTTGTTGGCTGTCCATTATTTCTACCTGCAGTAACTGGACAGTTGATCTTTTTATCATCTTGCTGCTAGAGGCAGGGGTCAGATGGGGAAAGAGAAGTTTATTTTGTCAGTCTTCTCTCTTTATTATATGTTAGTGGACAACCCACTAACAGGTAATTCTGTTCCTTGTGGACTTCCAGCAGCAGGAGGAGGGATGAGGAGAGAGTAAAGTGTGAATGCAAAATGATCAGAGCAGTGACTGATCAAGTCATGGGTAGTTCCTCCTCCTCATTGCTTTGTCAGATGGTAAAGGTTTAATCTCTCAAATGAGGGAATTTTGTAAGATCCAGAAATGAATGTTTCTATTTCTGAATTTGAACTATCTCCTCTTAATCTCATAAACTGAAATGTTGGCGGCTCCATCCTGAATTGACACTCCTCACTATTACAGATGATTCTATGTCAGGAAAGGAGGGTGGTGAATTAAGTTCCACATACTGGGTCTGATGCCTTCTCCTTGACCATTTCCCACGTACAGTTCCTACTGGAAACTGACAATTTTGTGGAAGGAGAGATCCAATTATGTAGGAAGTAGCACACTGATTCTGTAGGTCTTTCTCAATGCAGAATTTACCTGAAGCATAACCCTTAATGTGTAAATGCAATGGAATGTAATCTGTTACTACTAGAAAATCCAAAGATTTGACTTACGAAAACTTCTATTTATATTGCTTGCTATTGCACTGCCATGACATTTTAAAGCTCTTCCCAGTATTTAAAAGCTTAACCTCATGCTAAAGATGTTTCACGTTTGCCATGAATATTTCATAGCAAAGAATACCGTAAGCTCAATTCAGATAGAAAAATTAAGGATTTATATGGACGTGCTCCAGCATATGTTATTGTTCTAGTTAGTTAGCTGCTTTAGTCCTATAGAAATCGTAGAGAAAATTCACCTTTCTTGACGTTAGAAGAACTTTCCATTCACTCATAGGGTTCATTCAATAAAGTAGCAATGACTACCCACTTTTAGTTTTTTTACAGGCAGCAAAAAATAAGGATAATGGCAGAAAATAGAACTTGCAAGTCACAAGATTGTCAGCTCTCCTTAGTTCCCTGCAGTGCAGCCAGAAAAGAAAAAGTGCTATGGTACAAAATGGAAGAACTCTTGAATATGTCCTTAATACTGAAGACAAATGCACTTATTCAAACAGTGCCTTCAAGAAGTCCAGATCACAGAGATGGCTCTTTTAGTTTAGTGAGTGTTCCTTTGTAAAGATAAATAGCATTCTGTACTACCAAAAAAAATGGTGTTCAGTTTCCATGGTGGCTTTAATTTTGAAGCTGGGTACTAAAAGGCTGGCTCTTTGCAAATGTCACACTTTCTCCCTCTGCCCTTGCTCTGCCGCTTTGCAAAGTTAATCTGGCTCTTGAGCTAACTGCTGATTTTGCATTTAGGTTTTTTCACCGTGTCTGTTTTACCCTCAGAGATGCTGTTAATACAAACAGATGGTTTGGAAGAGAAGGGAAGTCCATCAAAATGAATTCTGATCTGTTTAAGCAGTACTTCTCAGCAATGTTCACTCCTCTTGTGCTGTTTTTATCAATTCATTTGCCTTTTAATGACATTTTTTAGTGTTTTTTACACCTATTTTCATACGAGTGAAGTCTTAATTGCTAGACACCAAGTCATGGTGAACCAGTGCAACCGCTCCAACAGAAAGAGCTGATGTAGTCCAACACAGATGCTGTGGCTGTGCTTATCACTAATTCTCTTCTCCACTAATTGGAAGCAGGGATGATTTGGTGCTGCCACGTAAATGGTCTCCTCTGTGGTAATCCATCCTGTAGCATACAGCTATTGCTGTGAACAAAACCAAGGAGCTTGAAGGGGAACTGATACCAATCAAAATGCAAGGATGTTAAAACTCTGCTGAATTGCACCAGAGACACCAAGCAAACAGACTTCATGTTTAAATAAAGGGGTGGTTTTGAACAGCTGCTTTGTTCCTGTATTTATTTTGGGGTTCATGTTTTTAAATATATTTGTTTTCCTTGTGTTTTTTGCAACACAGCAATATCCTGCTCTGCATAGATCAATCCAAAATATTATTACTAGACAAGAGAAATGTAATTTAGTTATGAAAAGAAACTTGTAAACTTAATGTGCTATTTTTTAATTAAATCATAAGTTCACTAAATACTCCCTTGGTGACACAGTGAAGTGTGTGTTAATTCTTAGTGTTCGAGTAAAATCTCAAGCAAACATATTTTGACTATTTTCAGGACACTGGGAGTTAAAATACATGGAAAATAAAGAAAGACCTAGTGTTACAGTGTTGTATCATAAATAGTAGGAATCAGAAAAAAAAAAACTGAGTAGAAAAATATTCTCTCATTTTAAAATGACTGTAGTCCCCAGTAGTGCATGCACTGGTTGTGGTTTCACGTGCAGATCTCTTCTAGAGATCGCTTTTGCTTGTTAAGGCTGAGCTGATGAATCCCACCTTCCAGTTGTTTTCAGATGTGTTCTATGTGCCTGAATCCAGGCAGCAAGTTGCTTTTGTTTGTATCTGCAAGAATTCATAGGTGGATGCTTCCCATGACACAGTATCTATTTACTTTGCAAGACTAAGCATGTCCCCTTGTCCCTCCTTGCTGCCTGCCTTGCAGCAGCTGTGGTAGGATCTCCCATCCGATCCATGACCTCAGGCCTCCTTTTGATCGTAGCCCTGGGCTTTGCGCTAAGACTTTTTATGCTTTTGAAGTGGAAGCTCGTTTCTCCCGCTGTGTTTGGGGCCCTGCACACACTAGAGAGACAGCCAGAATTTGCCCTTTTATGTTTATAAGATGGATTTTGTCTTTATAGATCCAAATCACTTCACAAATTTCATAGGCTGGAAGAGACCTTGAGAGTTTATCCCCTTTATCCTTCTGCCAAAGGGATGCTCAGTTGAGCCTAAATTATACGTGATTGATGCTTGTCCAGCTTAAACTTCTGCAACATTTTTGGGCTTCTTATCACTGAACAATTACAGCTCTTTTAAGATCTGAGGTGTTCAGGGTTTTGTTTGGTTGTTTTTCAGTCATCTTGCCACTTCTGGTTTAGGCAGTGAAGCTCCAGATTAGACTGGAAGAGAACTACATGCTCAGATTTAGTCTTATAAGTGGTTCTTTTTCATAAGTCAGATTACACCAGTACTGTGTAAATCAATCCAGAACCCGTGTGCTTTGTTGAACAGTGCTTTAATACCCAATATTACAATTCTTTTGAATGCTTGTTACGTTTTTAGTTCTGTATGATTAGCTGTATATTATTTTCAGAGCTATCTGGCATGGTCACTATGTATTAACATTATTACATATTATTAAATAAGGTCACTGAGTACATTTGCACACATATCTGTCTTGGATGTAAAAATGGGAGCATTGCTTTGGGGTTATTTGGGTTTTGTATCACATGAAATAGTTCTTTTTTGTAAAATGTGGGGGATTGAAAACTCAGATTGATTTTCAGGACTGTTTAGATATGGGTATTGATCAGATTCCAGGTCTTTGAAGAAAAGTGGCAAGAAGTTTAGGATCAAGGAGTTTACGCAATAACAGCAGTGACCACATGAGCTTCACTTGTCTTTACTGTGCTGCTGCTATTACTGTTGAAAATGGAGCACAAGAAGCTTGTAAAACCTCATTATTGAAAAACAGCTTCTGATTTGGTTTATCCTGCTAAATGCTACTTTGATTTATGCTTTAATATTTTGGATTATAGTCGAAAGATTTTCAACTTAAAATGGTTTTACATGAATAAAATGTTTTATCCATCTCCTATGTAGAAATTTATTTTATATATTCCTGGATTTTCTGATAAATGTTCAATATGGAGGAAATTTGAAGGGAGCTAAAGGGTGCTGAACACAGCTCTGGTGTGTAAGCAGTTTTAGGCTCATGAGAGTGTCAGCTGCCCCTCAGGGAGGCCAGACAGAAATGATATTTGTGCTTTTCCGTGGGGAACATACCTGGAGCCAGCTGATGGATTGGGCAAGCTCCTGGACCCCCAGTAATTGCAAAAGGTTTGGGGCTGTGTAGATAGACCGGGCTTCCTGGAGACTAGGTGCACAGGCTCATTTATTGGCTTGCACCAGCGCATCCCTAGATATGTTAGCACTGAAATTCCTCAGGAAGCCAAGAGAAAACTAGGAGAGAGTGAGAGAATTATCTGAAGGGGGCCTATAGGGACGCTGGGGATGACTCTTCATTAGGGACTGTAGTGACAGGACAAGGGGTAATGAGTTAGAACTTAAACAGGGGAAGTTTAGATTGGATATAAGGAGGAAGTTCTTTCTTGTTAGGGTGGTGAGGCACTGGAATGGGTTGCCCAGGGAAGTTGTGAATGCTCCATCCCTGGCAGTGTTCAAGACCAGGTTGGACAGAGCCTTGGGTGAATGATTTAGTGTGAGGTGTCCCTGTCCATGGCAGGGGGGTTGGAACTGGATGATCTTAAGGTCCTTTCCAACCCAAACTATTCTGTGATTCTAAGTGCTGTGGTGAGTGAGAGCAGAGATACGGATCCTGTAAGGACCAGAACCAGCGGGAAAGGCAAGGTTGAAAACCTTATTTTTTACGTTTTTTCTTTCTCTTCCAGTAAGTTATTCAGGCTGTGGCAGAGCAACACCTGATTTGTATCTCGGGGGTGGGGGGTGGGTTTGTCCTCATGGCAACATGACATCACTGTTGTATTGCCTGACTTCTTTACTGGGAGGGGGGGGAATCCTCAGGTTTACACCTGTGTGTGTGCAGCTAAATGAGTGAGGAGCTCATTCTGCATGCTATCACAAGTCAAGAGGTAAATTACCATGTGTTTAGCTTTACCCTAAAACGTGATCTGAAAATGAAAGTCACAGCTGTTTATAGCAGTGCAGAGATTCTGAGCTAGATTAAATTTGGGACTGTATGAGTGTGGAATTGTGTGGTTGTAGGCTGGTGTAGGGAAAGGGAGAAAAGCTTATATGGAAGGTTTTATAAAGCTAGTCAAGCCTAATGTTAGATTATCACAGTCCTTTTCTGGTGCATAATGGTGTTTTTCTTTTTTCTTTTCCTTTTTGGTTTTGCGTATGAGCATAATTAGGTATGAAAACAGTACAATAAAAACACTGTGTCCCAAGATGCCAGGATTGTGAAAGGTTTTATTTCCAGCCTGTAGTCTATTATAGCAGCCTTGGTTATATGCCAGGTTATCTGAACCATTGTAAAAGCAAATGCTTTTTAGTTGTTCTGAGCATTTCTGGATGTTTGTGTGCGCTTAAAATCAAGGTGTTGACCTGTATTTTTAATGAAAGGTTTCCAACATTCAGGAGTGCCCTGTCGCACTCCCAGTTCCCGTGCTCAGCAACTGGGTACCCTGGCACCCCTTTCTTCTCAGTAGTAGTTCACTTGTCTTGAGGAGATTAAACCCAAAATGGCAGTACCTGACTTCATCACCCAGGTTTGAAAATCTACATTAAAAAGCAGTCACAGTGTAAGGACCACCAGCAGAGTTTTGAGAGTGTCTTAAATTACCATCCCAGCAGTTATGATTAATATATTTGTCTCTTTAGGGGTTTTGTGGCACTGATAATATTTGCTGTTCTCACTAAGACTCGATTAAATGAGTGCCTAAGACTGACGGGGAGTTTGTCTGTAATGACAAGTGCTTGACTATAGCAGAAAATGATGAGCTGCCCCAGGGAGACATCAACACCCACTTGAGCACAATCCATGAAGGGTTTATGACCCGTTTGAATCCTGATTGAGCATCACTGTCTTGACCCTCAGGGAGCCAATTGTCTGGAATACTTGCTCTGTCAGTCTAAGCGATGTGCTCAGAATCCCTCTGAAACCTGTACATCTTGATTGTGTGTAATACACACAGTGAATTGCCAAATGGTATAAAGATTGGGAAATATTTTATTGCTGGGGATCAGTATGTCATATTTAGAGAGCACGCCATTATACTTGTCAGGTACGATGTCCTATGAGCTTAACTCTTTCAGGAATCAATTGTTTCAGATCTGACATTTAATGTGTTAAAGGTTCCCTTTGAGTCAAGCATGTCTGAGAGGTGATTACAGATCGTGATTAATCTCCTTGTGGGCAGATGATGTGTGTCCAGAACTCTGCTGAAGCCTGGGGCCAAATTCACTCTTGGGGGTGGTCAGTACTGTGGGAGAGGTCTCAAGCAGTGATGGACCCAGACTGGGTCCATCAGATTTGGCCTGTTGAGCAGCTCTAAGTTAGAGCCAGGCTGACGGGGATGGCAGCAGTTGTGGTCTTTGTGGGTTGCTCTAATCACAAAGCAGGGTTTGTTAAGTCTGCAGCTGGAGCAGGAGCTGAAATCCTGCCTCTGCAGTGGAGAACGTTGGGAAGAGCCAGTTGAGGAGGACGTTACAGGCTGAGATAGCTGTTGTAATCTTATTTTGAGTGATCACTACAAGCAGGCACCAAGAATGGCATATTCCAGTTCTGCAGTGCCCTGAGTGTAGTGCTGTAGTGTAGCCCCTTAGGTGGTTAACCGGGAAGTGCCTGTGTTCTTACTACAGAGCATTTCTCATTAGCAGCATTAATGGTGGCTGCCTGATAGGAAATGGAAAGCACCAGGTTGGGTGGTTGTTCAGGGTCTCCAACTTTTCTAGGTAATTTTCTTCCTTTTAAGGAGATGTGTCTTTGTATTTAGTGGAATACTGATGGGTTGTTTGGGGGTTGGGTTTTGTTTCTTTTTAATCTGAATTTCTTTCCTTGCTGCCTCTCCTTAACCTGCCTGTTTGCTGTGCCTGGGTAGGGCAGCTTGGCGTCAAAACTTCGTTGTAATTTGCCTTTAAAAAAGTGGGGGAAGCTCTCCAGGAGTTGTCTTTTGCTCTTATTTTTGCCATTGGCCATTTAAATCTAAAGCGCTTTTCTATCAAACTGGGGACGGTCAAATCTTAACACCCTTGAGCAGTAGGAGAGGGGTCCTCCTGTTAAGAAATAAACTGTCCTTCATCTGCTAGGCTGTCTTTAGATATGTGTGTATGTTCCAAAAAAGAAGGAGATAGGTTTTGGGGTTTGGGTTTAGGTTTGGGGTTTTTTTTTTGAGGGGGGGGCAGGGAAGGAAACCAAAAACTGAACAGTACCAAATCCTGAAAAAGAACCTTTCCTTCATTCTACTGTCATCCCACAAAAGCAGACAACAACATCTCAGTGCCAGAAATGGAAAAAGTCCTCCTTTGTTTTATAGTTAGTATTTCACAGCTAGCTAATCTTTATTATTATGGCTATTGAAGCAATTAAACAGATTAAATAGGATTAACTGTTGTTTTCCTCCTAACATAAAGATGCCCTCTTAATTTCTAATGTGCCTTTTCCTATGCAAATTACACTTCTATACCCAATTCCAAGAACATTGTGGTGTGGGGTGTGCATTTATGTTGATGCTGGTACTGTTGCTGTTAGCAACACCTTGTAAAATGACCAACTAGCATATGTAACTAAAACCGTGTTAAAAAAACTCACTAGATGTTTAAAAAGGTTAGATAAATTAAAGGAAGTAGCAGGAGAGCTCTTGTATAACTCGGTACAAGAGAACATCAGTATTGCTCATTGAACAGTTTATTCTTCTAATTTGAAAAGAACATCTATTTGTCATGGTTCCTGTCCTTGGGCTGGCAGTTATCTAATTAAATGCATATGAAATTCAAAAGCCTTTACTGAGGGGCAGTAATTTTCCTTGGTTGTTTTTAAAGTCACCAAGATGAAAGAAGAATTACATTGAACAGATAATGGATAAATTTCTCCATTGTGCATTAAGGTCCTGGAATGACTAATCATCCCATGGTTATTAATCAATGTGTTATCTTATACTTTGAAATTAAAGGTTCTGTTCTCATTATTGCTGACTGTAGGTAATGATACTTCCAGTCCTTGATTACTATGACACTGTAATGTACTGCTTGGCAAAATACTACAAAACTAACAAAAAGTAGATCAGATCTGTCAAGAGCATCCCCAGTGCATGATATTTACAGGACTCTTCAGCAAAGTATTTTTCAATCTAGTCTTTTCACAGTGCCCCTGTAATGATTTTCACATACATGTGTGTATGCCCCTTTTCCCTTACTCACCATCCAAGCATAACATGCTGATTTGTATTTGATGATGTTGAAAGACAGAGACGCTACCCAAGATTTTTGCTTAAAGGAGATTATTCAGTCATACCAGAATAATTGTAAGTGGTTGATTGTTCCAAGTGCCCAGTAAATGTATATAAAATGTAGACAGTAAATAATTCTTTAGTTATTATTTCTGTATTGAATATAATGCAGTGGACAGAAGGAGCTTGTAGACATGAATTAGCTATGACTGTGCCTTGTAAAGGTAACATGCCAAATTGGGAAAGACAGCAGTATGTCCATTTCAGTACAATTAGGCATCTATTCTGGGATTTCTGAGGACCTGTTTTTAACCCGATTGTTTATAGAGATGAAAAGACATTACAGCAGGAGATGTGAGGGTGGATTCATGGGACAGTTTTGTTACTTCCTTTGCCTTAGTGGGTTCCTACTTCTGTCTCTTACTTTTACATGTGCCCTACGGACAGAAATCCTATGAACTCTAGGCTTAGTGCACCTGAGAACCTTCTCTTGCATGGCTCAAACTGAAGTTATTTTAATTAGAGATCAAAATAGTGCCTGATGGGTAATTGAAGCTTATGGGGCATCATACAGATGCAAAATCTGACTGTTCATTTGCAGCTGTGGAACTGGGATTTGCAAAGTTATGGTCAATTGCCTTTGAAAATCGCATCCCCAAAAGGGTAATGGCAACAATAATAACTGTATTGAATCTTTATTTCTGACCTAAAGCAATCCAGTTAAACAAGTCTTGATTTGTAGCACAGTTATAGTGAACAATCCAGAGGGTGACATTGGTTTGTTGGCAGATTTGTGAGATTCTCTGGTTTAAATTCAGCATTAAAATATACAGTGTAAAATGTTTCTCATTGATGTCAAATATAGTGCTCTCTTTAAGGAACAGAATGCTGCTTCTAACCCAAATTATCATTTAGTGAACTGCCAATAATGATCTCTGCTCAGGAATGTTCTGGCATTGAACCCTTTTGATGGCAGAATAATGTTGCTGTTAATAGACTCCTACTCCTGTTTTGGGTTTTGTCTACGTCAGTGTCATGTTCAAAAGCAGTTAAATAATTCTAATTTCTGGGCTCTTTGGTGTGAATACAACTTCCATTCCTCATTTAAATATTGGGAAAGGGCATTAAAATCTTTTCATGAATAGTGAATGTGCTTTAAAGCTAAATAATTTACAGTTCTAGCTTTCAGCAGAGGTGGATGATGATAGACTTCACATTTTAAAAAGTATCCATTGTATTGGAGGAAGACTAGAAAGAGCAAATTATTATGCACAATCAGATGAAACAACCTTCCTTTGGTATGTTGGGATTCATATAATCTACTGTAGTAGATTAACCTAAAACATAGCAGAGATTAATCAGTTACTTGTTATAATTAAAGCGCAGAAAGTGCTTTGTCAGTCTCCTGATTTCAGTGTCTCTCACTTGCTTACATCCTGGCTGTGCTTGAGCCGACACCAACATAGAAAAAGCTGAACTCTGAAACAAAATATCTCCTCACGTGTCAGAGCTGAAAACTCCGCAGTATTAGTTATACTCTGCTGTAATGTCCTAGAGAGATTTCATCAGGTGTACACTGAAGTTTGTACTGAACTCCAATGCACAGTTCACACATCTGATAAAATATTAAAGAAGGACAAATACAGGCCTTTCCAAGCTGAGCTGCTTTAAACTTGTCGGTGCATATTTGGCCTTCTGTGACTTATTGTGCATCTTTATTTATTGTTTCTCAATGAAGTGTATTGTCATGAAAATAACACTGTACTTGGAAAAATCCTATCAGGCAAAGTCAACCCCTAAAATAAGTGTTTTAATAAATATGTAGAAATGTCATTCTTTACATTAGCCCAAAGGTTTTGTATAGCTTAAGGATATGTGCAGTAAACTAACTATAAAAATAGAAGCTTGACAGTGGGGATGAATGTGTGTGTCAAAATAATATTACTCTTTCTGGGAGGATGGCAGAAAAAATGACACTACATCCACCAGCATGATTTTTATAGATTTGCCTCTTTGCCAGATGTCACCTTTTATAAACTACTTTATAAAAACATGACAGCGTAGTGAAGTAGTGTGTTTATAGATAGATAAACTTTTGTAATAAAGTTAGGATTGGCTGAAAATTAAAGCCTTAGAGCTTACTCAGTAAATATTTGGGAAGCTTGCTTTGATTTAAAGGCAAAATATTAAACATACAGCATGAGTCACTAGCACTAAGTGGCCTTTTTCAAGAGTGTGTGGCTTCTGGTGGTGTTTACTGGTATGCCATGCAATAACCTATCCAGATATATTACTGGTATTTTAGAGAATAAAGTTTGCATTACTTTAAATGTAAACACATACAGACAAAATATACAGTGTGTATTAAATTATATGCTTCCAAAGAGTACTATGAGGACATACAGGATTATGCCATAAATATCTCCCCAGCACACAATTGTTTTATTACATAATAAAGGTCCGTATATTACCCTCTACTGCACCACGTGACACATAATTCAGCTTTTTCATGACATGTCTAATTTATGTAAGTCTGTGGCTCTAGGAATCGTACAGGAATAGTATCTTAAACTGTTGCTAGCCTCCAAGATTCAACACTGGAATTGCTCTCCCAGAACGGTGCTGCTGTATTGAAGCTGGGGTCACTGCTCTGCATGCCTCCCTAACTGCAGTACAAAATTGCCTCTGGTCTGCAGGAAGGGTTCACAGACACCTTAAAGGCAGAGATGCAAAGACGTCCTGCATACACTTCTGCCTCTTGGAGAATTCCTGTCATGTCTCCTTCCTTGCTTCTCCACTCAGAGAAATTTTTAAAGCTCTTCCTTCAAACTTCAGTCCATACATTTTAATAGATAGTGAAAGAGGTCATTGGCAGGAGGTTCAGCTGTGTTTTGTGCATCAGCAGCCATGATATGGAGGCTTTTGTGAAACAATATGAGGTGAAATCTTTTGTGTGCACATGGTTTGCTCATAACTAGAAGTACTGATGCCCTGAGAAGTGGAAATGTGACTGCTTGGAAGAACCCACGCTTACTTGCTCTGCTGCATTCTTCCGACAGATGCAACTTGACATAAAAATCATCCTGTATCACACAGCATCTTGTGTATGGGATGAACCATAAGCAAGCTGCTTTTTCACGAAGTATTTCTATATCTGAGAGTTTTGCAGCAATGTGAAACATATTCAAACCAGTGTTGAAAATATGACTCTTCTTTTGGCTGTGTTTGAAGTTCTTAACCTTTCCCGCTTCTACCCACCCTGAGATGCACTTTCTTTTAGATCTTGAAACTAAACACTGTCTTTCTCTTGGGCTATGTAGATTTGCTTTTTGTGGGGAAAACCACACACAAATGCCATTTACAATCATGAAAAAATAGGCTTTGCAGGTCTCTCAAGAGATATTTTAGTGTGCCCCCTGTCCCGGGGCAGTATCAGCCTGTGTTGGGTTATGCTGATGCTCTGCCTCTCAAATGTTTGTTTAACAGTTTTTATCCCCAGATCTTTGGTGATGGAGGCTCCACAACATTTTCAGGAAAATCTGTTTCAGTATAATACAGTACATCTGGGGTATGCTGAGGGGAGGTTATTTTCTGGTGTCTGACCCAACTGTCTTGTCAAATTTTCAGAAGCTGCTACTCGTGCAGTACATTAACTGCTCATGGTACTTACCAGACAGTTAAATAACATAGTCCGTGCCTTATAGAGGCAAGTGTCTATGTTAATGGAGGAATATGAGGCGCTCTGGTAAATAAGTAGTCATTAATGGTTGAAATGGAAATTGAGGAAAATTGCATTATGGCATTAGAATGGGTTAGATCTTGGGATATATTTTTCATGCAGTGAGGACTAGTTTTGTTTGTTTAGGACTTCATATAGCTTTAAACATGTGACCCTAGAAAATGTTTCCTTTACCCACTGATCCTGAGAAACTGCTGGGACGTGTTAGAGGCTAGTTACTAGCTAGACCTTTTGGCTTTAACTGAGAGCAACACCAGAATTATAAAGAAAGGCTTCATCTTGTTCTTCACTTGTTCCTGTGATGCAAGCAGAATAAAGTACAATGCAGGTGGTACTCTTCTGGAAGTGGTTTGCTCTGAGCAAGGCTACGATGTCCTGGTATTCCAGCAGATTGGGCATTGCACTGAATGGAGACTGATGTCTAGCTGGAAATGGCTGGGTGGTGCAGTTCACCTACCTCCGCCGCAGGGAGCAGATGTTGTTATAAATACAGTTAGCGCACCGGTAGTGTTCAAAGAGGGTGACAAGTATGTCCCAGCATGAGGTATTGGACAGCCGTACCTGACATGTCTTTGATGGCTACTCCCACAGACCTGGGCTTTCTTTTACCCATGTAGCTATAGTAGCATGGAGCTTGCTGTGCTCTAAGCAAGCAAGTGCTCACTTAGTTCCCTGTGCTGAGCTTTGTGCTATTGCAGCCAAATGCAGCTATCCTGAAACTAGATAGTTCCAACTTAACTTCTTTTAGGCTTGACTGTTTTTCTGCTAATTTAGTGCTCCCTGAGGAGTCGTGTGAGCAGTGGGGTCAAGTGCACTGTTGTTTCTTGAGACAATTTAGCAATGTGCAATTATGTGCAGATTTCAGTATGTCTCTACGTATCTATATTCAGATACTGACATTTGTAAATTGAGGGATTTCCAGATACATGTGTTCTACTGTTGGAGGTAACTCCTTGTGCTTCAAATGAAGCACTGGGCAAACACTGCCTGTTTTCTTCCGGGGCACTTGCTTTTCCCTGTTTCCTTCTCCTGTTGAGTTAATTTTTGTGGGTTTTAGAATCTTGGCATAATAAAATCCTTTGTGATTCTATACGTGATTCCAAAGGGATGGGGAACTGCTTAAAAAAGGGGGATGGGTTGGTCAAAACCCCCCTGTGACATTTGTGAAGAACTGATCAAAATTACGCTATGGGTTATGTCGCCATTTCCTGGATTCTTTATGTGTATCATCTTAGGTATGTTAATTTTCATGAAGCTGAAACCAAATGCACGTTGAAAGGCATAGGTGCTCCTATAAGCATGATGTTTAACTCTGGTTCTGTATGTCTCGTGGGCTCCCAACCAGATGGTTTTCCCTTTCATTCTACTCATCTTCTGCAGTCCAAACCCCACGCAATGCAAGTCTTTCACAGAGACTGCAAAATGCCCTAAGAGGGGGCTTGACCTAGTGGGTTAGTTTCCAGAGCTGGATTTAAAGCTGAGAGGAATTCAGCAGTGTTTAGTTTGGCTCGTTTCTGTTCAAGAGATTTGCTCCCTGCCAGCTCTGAAAGCTGTAAAGATAAAGAGTGATTCTGCATCAAGCACAATGCACTGATTTCATTCTTGTTTTGTTTCATTCTGTTTATTCAATACTTCTTTCACTCTTTGGTCCTTGATGGTTCTTGAAAAAGCACAAAGTGAATTTTGTAGCTGATTTGGAAGTGGAGTCATGAAAAATTCTGTCAGTTACGTGATATAATGAATTGATTTTTTAACACATCTGCTACTTCATTTCTCCAAGTTATTTTTAAATAAAGTTGAGATTTACTCAAATTCTCCTTGCAAATTATTTTTAAATTGCTTATACCCAGAAACATGAAATAATTATAATTATAAAATATGGTGAAATACAGTGCAAGGATTATGTATCTTTCCATTTTGTGCCTAAACATTAGCCTTAAAAGTTTTAAGCCAAAGAAAATATATACACAGCCCTTTCCTTTTTCAAATGCTGAAAACTTAGTTTTATTGCATGTCTCAAAGTAATTTTTGAAAATAGTAGATTTCCGTGACTTGTAGCCAGTGAGAACTGTGTTTCTGGGCTGTTGTCAGGTATGCAGGCTCCTCTGTTGGAATTTCTCATGGTGAGTAAATTCCTTCTGAAAGTTCATGGGACAATCTACCTTTATCTGTTACTTCTGGAATATGTCACAAAGGTACATGGAATTCAATTCATCTTAGCTCACAAGCATCACTACCTCTTTCCTTCAACAGAAGGAGGGAAAGAGCTCGCTCATTCTCTTCATCTTCTCCCAGTTTTGTAGATTTTACAGAGACGAGTTGAACATGAAGGGATGGAAGTAAGGCGGCAGTGAAGAAATGTGACTGCAGATCACACCTGTTAGAGGGAGAAAAAGCTAGCAAAATTTGAAGTTTATGAAGATCCAGATATACTTTACATAGAAGAAACGTGCTCAATTAAGTTTATTTGGCTTAGGTACAACCTGCAGAAGGTCAGCAGTAAGGTACTGTGTGGAAATGTGATGAGATTGTAGCGAATTACCCTGAAAGCAGGATAATCTCTGAATTGGAAAAAGCATATGGCAGAATGGATTAGGAAGTAGAATGTTTTCCAGAATATTAATAATAATACTTTTTAGGTTTATGTTTCTGATCAAAACAGATGATGTTGTTCTCAAAAATAAATAGATTTTTTTTTCCTATGGGTATTTAGTGCTTTGTGGCAAGAAACATTACTTAGTTGAGGAAATCCTGTCAGAAAGAGGAGGATATTGTGATAGAAGGAAAGCTTTTACAGTGATCCTTTTACCTTTTTAACTTCTACTTGTGTAATTATGAAAGTACTCCCAGCGATGATGTTTTCTGACATCATGTTAGTAAAATTTTCAGTGAGGGTTATGGATATGAGTACAGGACTATGCACATACCATTTATTATGCATCAATTTTACGTGCTAGTTTTGTAAATGATATTTAATGATCTATATATTAGTGAACTATATGGCCAGCAAAATGACTCATCTTTGTGTCTTAAGAGTAGCTGAAATAGATAAGCTTTGTTTGTGTGTTATAGAGGTTTAGGCTCTTCTGTTTTTGCAGTATTCGGCAGCTGTAGACTGGGCTTTCTTTTGAATAAAACTGCTTTAAAATTGTCCGGGAAGTAAAAGAATCCATGTAGATTGTATCCGTTTACATTTTGGAAATCTGAAGATGTTGGGAAATGACTTTGTTTGACTTTCCAGTAGACTTATGCTTGTGTGTGGGGTGTGTGATTTTTTTTTTTTTCCAAAGAAAATTCAATGCAAAAGTTCACAGTAGCAATTTTCATTACTTTTGTTTTCCTGACTGCTCCCAGATGATGATTGACATATGTATTTTAACAGCTTTAGCTGAAGGGTCCAGTTAACTGCGTTTGTTTTTTATTATATGACAAGCCAAGGAAAATCATCGTTTTCTTGTACCTGTAGTCTATCTCTGGGAGGGAAAGGAATCTACTTAAAAATCCATTGGTTCCTCAGAGCAGCAATATTAAAGCTGTCCAAATATGCAAACCAAGGACATAGCAGAACTATTCATCATAGGTTTCAGAGGAATAAATGTTATTCCTTCATGTTCCATGTCTTAAAATAAACACTCAGAGGTCTCCATTTCTGCAGTGTGTAGCTGTCTTGGATGTCTTGTTGGTCTTGGCTACACAATTGGCTATAATTGTTTTCCACGAGGTAGTAAGTATTTTCTGTTCATGCTATTGAAATTGATGAAAAAAATTCTCTTGTAAGTGTGCTTTTCCTATGTAACAGTAACTCTATTCCTTTACAAATGCAGTATCTTAAAATTGTACAGTAGAAATAGCAAGCTATTCAAGTATAGGTGATTCCGATGTTTTGATAGGGTCTAAAAGAGAGCAAAGGTTACACTTGGTGGAGTTCTTCTTGTAATTTCAGGAGTGTCAGTTACTGAAATGAATTTTCATATAAACCCACAAGAAATACAGAGAAAGGGAAACTTCTTGACTTTTGTTTTTTTTTTTCTGCAGTTTATCCCAGCAATAGGGAGCCAGCTAGTATGAACATTCAAGGAGTTCATGTTCAGATTTTGATTAAGGGACTTCTGTTTGGTCTGCAATTCAAGTAACTCTTTCATATAATAGCCCTGGAAATCCACTGCAAACATGTTTGCAAAGGAAAGTTAAAACCACCTCAATTTCAACCTCAGACAGAATGTATCTTCTTAATCATCATGGACTCCTGCCATTAGTGCAGAGGTAGGTGATGAATAGCCTGTCAGAGGCCTCTACCCAGCCGTTTCCCTTTATATCTTTGGTATTGCAACATGTTACGTTTCCAGTTCTTCCTGGTGAGCTGTGAGACCATAGATAATCTGTTCACTTAAGTGGAGTTCATAGTAATTACACTGACAGCAAAATGAAATATCTCAGTTTCTCACTATCGATCAGAGGATTCTTTGGAAGACTGCAGGGCTGAGATGGCTTTCTATTGGACCACAAATTCATGCTGAGGGTCTCTCAGGTGGCTGATGCATAGCCCTTTGCTGTCCTCCATATATGTTCTAATTTCTCATTTGATAGATGTTTGTGTACTGACCAACACTGCTGTATGACTTTGTGTGTTAAAGGGGTCAGTTTGTAAAGCACAGAATAAAAATAACCTGTTTATATCAACCTAAAAAGTCAGCCAAAATCTCTGAAGAGACCATTGCAGCTGAATGTGTTTGAAATGCTCCGAGGGAAGATCCGGAAAACATCCCAGCCACGTAACCATCAGACTTCCTTTCCTTAAGCTGGGAGGCTTTGAAACATCCCATTGTTAGCAAAGTTCTTGGTTTATTTGTAATTAATCATGTGCTGCTGTTTGACAGTACATAATAGAACTAGAAAACAATCACTTAGAGCAGGAAACAACTGTCAATTAATACACTAATGAATCAAGTTTACCAAAGGTGAAGCAACTTAGACTCCCTGTGGAAAAATGTGAAATATGGAGCTCCTGTACACAGCAAATTCATCCTTTCACATCTCATATCTGTTTTGTTTTGTGTTCAAAGAGTGGCTCCTCATTATTCTTGCAGTTTTCAAGTTGGTATGTGTTGATCTGTACTTGTGATTACATCTCAACTCTGTGGCTCAGAGAACCTGTGTGTTTTACTGCAAACGTGAGAAAGATCTGAAACCAGGGCTCAACTTGATTCAACAGTGTTTTTAATATTATTCAGACGAATAGTCATTGTTTTCAACAGGATGAATCGCATAATAAATGTGGAGCTGTGCCACACATTACCTGTAGTAGGTATTGCTAGTGCCAGACAGATTTGTTATGGGATTCACTGGTACTTGCAGACGGAATCCGAAATATGCTTGGGTATTTGTTTGCAATTCTGTGTACTCTGCCACAAGTAGGTGAAAAGTCTGAGACACTTCCATTTAAGAACCAGTCTCTTGGCAATTTGGCATTCTGCCTCAAGGTTTTGGTAACCCATATTTCAGATTTCATTGCAGTGTGTTCTGTTGTTTCACACTGGTTTTGTTTCCTGTTAAGTAAAAATAAAGGCAGTATTTTTGTGACTATTAAAGGTGTTTTTGCAATTGGAGTTGGCAAATCTCAGCTCTTCAGTGGGATCTAGGCGTGGAAAGCTCTCTGAGAGAAATCCCATTGGGTTGGCATCGGATGCACTGTGGAATGGGTGCAGACACCAAATTTATGAAAGTTTTAAGCACTGCATATTGCCCTGTGGGCTGTGGTGTCCAGTGGTGCACAAGTTTTTCCATCTCCATGAAGGAGCAAGGCTGTGTAATGCCATCTGTGTGGGTTCATCTCAGACATTCAATTTGCCGTTAGTTTCCATCTGAGAGTTGTAAATTGATGGTGTTTTGAATTTAGGGGATTTGTATCTTCAAGCAGAGGTTTTCATTTTGGATTGGATTGTTTGGGGTTTTTATATATACATGCATAGCATTTGAGTGCAGTAGCAAACCTTTTGGAGTCAGGCTGGTGGGCTTAAAGGCTTATTTTATCTGCAATAAATTTGGACAAGAGCTCTCCATACCAAACTGCCAGTAGTGCTGCTGCCATTTCATACATCTTTACTTCACTACAAGTAGCCTGCAGGTTTATCTGTGTTCCCTCTCTAACTGTGGTGTCCTCTGACTGGGTGATACACTTTTACATTCAGACTGGGTCTCATGTACGTTGCTTTTAAATGTGAGAGAAAGAAAGTGCTCTGTCTTCAGCCAGATAAGTAAATAGAGTGTGTCCTGGGGCAGTGCTTGAAGCAGAGGAAGCTGTATGGGAAATATCATTTTGATATTTCAGCATCCTGGAAACTTGACTGGCATAAAGGGGCACTGCTGAAGTTACACGAATGGTGTTTGCTAGCTGTGGAGATGGTGGCCAGCAGTGAAACCCAGGGGGTGGTGGTCTGTCAACTCCTTCTAATTATGGTTTTATTTCACTCATTTTAAATAGAGGTATCTGTTATACTTGAGGTTTGGTTTTTTACTATTTTGGTGTAAAATAACTTTCAGCGGCATGTAATTATGAGTTAAAAATGACACCTGTAGAATGGACACAGCCTTTTACATTGGCTTCTGATATTCAAGCAGGAAGTGCTGTCCTGTGAGCTTCACTTAGGAAAATGACATGTAGTTTAAGGGTGCATTTGATTGATAATCTTAGAAATCTGGCATTTTTCAGACTGCTGTTGACTGGAATAAAGTCAACTAGAGTTTGACTATATATTGTATATTTTTGAGTAGTATCTTTTAAATATTGTACTTCGTACCTGCTTTAAAAGTAGCAAAGGCAGCAAAAAAGTATTTTAATATAAAAGTCTGTTTAATTATCTATCCAGATACCACTGAACAAATTGACAGTGCGGCATAAATAGTAAATAATGTTGCTTTCCACTTTAAAATATATATAAGTTGCCTTCTAAGTTCTTCTCTTGCTTAAGGCATTTGGCAATCCGTTTCTTATTTCCAGAATATTTCAAGATGTAAATTTTTTAATATTCAAAAGAAGCAGGGGCATAAAACACATTGTTTTGAAATGCCAAAATGAATGGACGGTTGGAGACATTGTTCCTTTAAAGCACCAGCTGAGACACTCCATAAACTGTGTGGCAATAATGCATGGACCCACACGGAGCACAACCACCGAGGAGAGGGAGCTGCAGTCTGAAATACCCTTATTGGCAGGTTGCTGAATAATTTCACAAAGACACTTCAGGCCAGGAATCTTGTTAGTGGAACCTGGTCTCACTTGAGTCTTTATATCTCCAGCATGTAAAACTCAGCCATATCCTCCTAAGACTCCCGGTGTTATTTTTTTATTCAATTCACTAGCTGTGATTGACAAGGACCTCTTCATGAATATGTTAAGAAAGGACTGTTCCCTGGATATTATGTCCTTTCATATCTGTCATAACTAGAATATTCATGATGCTGTTTTTAACAGGCTTCCTATTGTAAAAGAAGTAGCACGGAAACATGTTCTAGTTTTCATAAAGTCCAGGGAAAAATGAATGCCTTAGGGGCTGGTAGGTAAGGGTTCTTTTTTAACAATTTAGAAATACAATATGACAGGTAGAAGAATATATATCAGCAAGCAGAAAGCTCTCAAATATCGCAGTCATGTGCCCAGAATTGATAACCTGGTAGGGGTTTATATTGCAGTCACAGACCCAGAATTGATAACTTGGTAGGGGTTTATATGTGTATTTGTTTTATGATGGCTGTAGTTTCATAATAAATTTGCTGTACATTTCTCCATTTCAAATTGCAATTATGAAATCAGGTTTTCTTCATCGTTTTTATTTCTGGATGCTGAGAGTCCTTTGTTTCAGTCAAACCCTGCCAAAATCTTGGACACACACAGGCATACATCTTTGTTGTACAGGAACACTGGGCTGGTGAATGCCAGCTGCCCCTTGATGGTTCAGTGCTGGCATGTTTACAGTGGGTTTAGATGGTAGAGGGCAGCAAAATCGAAAGACTGAAGAGCAGCCATCTCTTGATGCAGGAAAAAAAGCATATGGAATCCCTCCCCTAGTTCTTTAGAACAGGTTAAATTACTTCTGGAAGATGTTTTCTAAGCAAAAAATATGATTTTGTCAAAACAAATTTTCTGTTTAATAGAAAATATTTATTTGGTCAAAAAACTTCTTCCTGTAATAAATGGAAGAGAATATTTTGAACTAATTTCATTTTGACTTGCAGAGTACTTTAATGGCAGTTTTTGAGATTTAAAAGACAAAATATTACCCCATTTTATAGGCAGCATTTAAATTTTGACTTAAAATGCCATGTGACATTGACTTCAGTCAAAAGTAAATGCTTTTTAGAGGAATTAAATAGTTCCTATGGACAATTCTCGTATTTGTTTTCCCTTAAAAACATTAAAACTTCTTCAAGGGACAATAAGTATTTTTCTAGCTGATTCTAATGATTTCTAGTCCAAGAGGCATTATCTGCAATGAAACAGTTCTGCTGTGTTACTTTACTTGGCTAATTTTGATCCCCGGGGAATTGCACTACGCTTCCCAATTGGCAATGTAGGTACTTAGAAATATGTTACCCAGTTAAGTGCAAATGAGGGATTGACTTTTTCCACCACCGTACCTGAGGCTGGAATGGTTACGGTCTCACTCAGCTCATTATTTCCTGGGGAGTAGATGTGTGTAAATAATGCACACATCCAAGTAACTCTCCTACCTACTGGGCGCTGTTAGTTTATCCAAAAGATACTGTTATCTTTGTTTTTTAATAAGAACAAAAATTAAATGTTTGTAAAAAGTTCTGAATGTGTGTGATTGGAGAAACACTCTAGTTGCTGTGTGGCAGTCACAGGCATCATGAGCCTTTGGCTGGAGGATGCCGTGTGCTCCTGTGCTGTGAACAGATTTGTCTGGGCTGCAGAAATGATGAAGGCCCTGTACACAGCTGGTGAAGTTGCGTCTATAACCACAACTTCAGGCAACGCATGGGACAGCCCTGGTGTTTTCTTCTTTGCAATAAACCTGGGAATGGCACTGTGCTTCACCTAGGTCTCTCTACAGCACGTATTGACTTTCAGTCAGCAGGAAATTGCTTTTCCCAAGAGCTGAGTGCTCTGGTCCTTTGTCGAGTGCCCCGAGCATCTCCTGGTGTCTGCAGGCACTGAGGGCAGTCGCTGTGGAGCGCACGGCATGTTGCAAGATCAAGCTTCATAAGCTGGGCTGAAATTGAGGACACTGACCTACAGGTGAAAGGCGCTGTATACTATTAGCAATCTCGGTATCATACAATCCCCCAAAGTAAATCGTTCCTGATCAAAAAGCATGAAAACAGCCCTTCTTAGAAGCAAGTGCAGACTTAGTGTGTGGATCAGCATGCTTAGGAAGGTTATGACTGTCTGTCTTGGGTAGTGAGTATTGCTGGATGTTTCCTCTGCCAGAATGAAAAATGTCTTTTGCAAGGGAGAATGAGATGTTTGCCCCCCACCCTTTGAGTTTGTCTTCAGATTCTTACAGCTTTTGTTTTCATAGGAAAGTTGTATACCAGAGAGATGTTCCAGTTCACTTTGAATGCACATTGATTCCTGAGTCATGGGAGTTACCATAAGTGGTAATGGGCATGGGATTTTGCTTTTGCCTCCAAACGGGTTTCAGCTAGGGTTGTTCGTGTGCCTGCCCATAAAATAAATACATCAGGAGTTTTGGAGGGTTTGGTTGGCTTGACCCAAGTGATCTAAGCAACACTGGAGAAATTACAGATGCTCATTTTTATTATGCTTCCCATGTGGATAGGTTTTCCACCAGTGTTCTGCAGGATCTGTACTGGCGTAAGCTGGATGAGATTCACCCAGGGCCTGCAATACAGTGTGCATATCTTAAGGGTGCTCATAATAGCGATATTAGTATTTTATTTCTGTTAGCTAATGGACTGTTAAAGACTTTAGGAACATTTTACCCCTTTATGTCACTGTTTCTGCATCATAAGTCACTGGTGATTCACTGAGTTCTCAGCACAGGTTCACAAGATTCTTCCACAGGCGTCATTGAACTAAATATTAAATTACCTTTTCCTTGCTCTTTGTAACCTCTGTCTCTGTTTCTCATGGCTAACAGGAAAATGGCAGTGCAAAGCCTGGACAAGTTAAATCTGGATGCTCTCTGTCTAAAACACGATTAAGTAGAAAAAAGGAAAGCAATCAAAGTGGTGCTTTAATGCCAAAAGCAGCGAATAAAGAATGCTGCTGGCTTCTCTCTTAATCCATAAAAATCCCACAGCCAGAATGTATATGGAATAATGCTATGTGAAAGAAACACAGGGAGAAGGCTCACATTAGTTTATAACAATCCATGGGTGTTAAACTATGCTCATCAGCACGATATAAATAAAACACCACAAAGACAAACAAACAAAAAGCTCAAGCAAAACAGGTTTGCATACTTATTAATTGCAGTATGGTATTTGTGGATTTCTTTCTAAGAGTACTGCAACTACATTTCTGGTTCTTGATTGGCATGACAAAATTCTGGTAAACTAAAAGAATTGTGAACTTGTGTATATTGCTTCTGTTCTCGTTCGAACTATAGATTTTTTTCCTCCTTTGAATAATTAATATAATCTACTATTAAATGAGTTGTATAGTAATAGAGGTAATAAGAATGATGAGGAACTCTCTTTTTGTGAACAGATTCTTCCTTTCTACCAAAGTTCCATCATTTGGGCATTGAGTGCTTATAGAGATGTAGGGATAAAACAGTTTGACCAGTTTCACAATAGCTATAAAATAGAAGCTAATCCAAACTAATACAGGCAAATGCCCTAGCTATAAAGGAGAATTCACATGCCAGCTAATACAGGCAAATGCCCTTTTGTTGTGTCTGTAATTCACAACAGTGTTTACATGGAATGTCAATACTGTAGGATTTGTGTTTATTTCTCCTTAGACCCATACTTTTCTGAGGCTGCAGATACCCTTGTGCAACATCTATATACAGACATGTGAGCTAATTACAAACCTGTTTGACCGTTAAATCTTTGAAAGTATACGCAGCTTGGGTAGTTGAGAAGTGCTGATGTGAAGGAGGAGTGAAGCTGATAGCTGAAACAGGAGAGAAGTGAGTGACCTCACTGAGATAGAAAAATGGTGAGAACAGGAAAATTGGGCCTTAGGAAGACAGGAAATGGCATTGAGAGCTTTTGGGCAGAGGTAGATGATGAAATGGAAAACATGTTCAAATCATCTTGAAAGATAAAACCTGAAAGGCTTCTTTGGCTGGGGGTTGCTTTGCTGTAGTAGCTCTTACTGCATCTTGCAGACCCGGTTAGGTCATGTCCTGCTGCCACTCCTATGGTGACCACAGTGTGGATGCTATTGGAGAGATACTAGATGCCTTTACAGTTGGTGCTCCCTTCCATTTTGGAGCTGAAGGAGTGACCCAGGGTGATGGCAGAGTGGGGTATGAACCAAATGGTTTTGAATGACGGAGCCTTACACCCACGTCAGCCGGGTCTCAGTTCTCGATAATACCTTGATGTCCATCTTCAGCCTTACTCCGGGGACTATTCTAGTGCTGTGTCTTTGAAAAGAGATGGAAACATTTAGTTTATTTTTATATAATGCAACATTTTCCTAGAATAATCATGCAAGATGAACAGGGCAGGATGTGAGCAGTCCATTAGAGTTGAATGCAGCATATGGTACTATCCCCCTGTTTTCTCTGAACTGAAGACAGAAAACAGCTCACCAAATAACTTTTATATTGAAGGATGCAGCTCATCAGCAGTAACAGCTATTCCATAAAATGTTCACCTAAAGTCTCTGTTTAGGACATGTTCAAGAAGAAACATTGTGTATCTTTTGTATGGCCCCTCCAATTCTGAATAATTAGAATGGAAAGACTTTCAAGTTGGCTTCAAGTTTTAGGTTGTTATATAAATAAGTTCACAAGAATTTCAAATGCTTTACATAAATCTGACAGCAACTATAAAAGGCTTTTGAACATTTTTGTTGCCAAAGTCCCAGGGATTGCTGGAATCTTAAATAGCCTGTTTAAAGCTTCAATTCAGAAGCTTTTTGTCATGTTTAATAATGTGGTGAATAATTCGTTTTTTGTTCGTGGTTTCTACGTTTATAATCCACAAGGATCTTTGAGGCATGGTATAGATGTTTTCCAGAGCTGTAAGTGTTAGGGGTCTTTCCTACCCCAAACTCACTTGGTTTTCAGGTTCTCTTTGTATTACTCTTTCTCTACATCTAGCTTCTTCTGAAGGACTGTCCTTAGAAGATGCTCAAATGAAAAGGTTGTCAGTTGTCTGAGGGAACTATATTTGAAGTATCAAAGTATGAGACTATCTGTGATGATAAATACGTGGTAAAACCAGATGTGCAACACACAGCTTTACTAGGTAGGATCTGGGGCTCAGACTCAGTCCAGGGAGCTGAGCTCCCCTGAGGTGCACTAACACATTTTTAGGGTGATTTGTATTGCAGTGCAACATGAGAATTAAAAGCCAAGGATGTCCTGGAAACAGAAAGCACAGACATTCGCAGCAGCTCAGAGGGCCTGTGATCCATAGATGACACGGGATGTTGTTCCTGCTGTCGCTGTCAGTCTGGAAGTTTAGAGCTTCAGGCTTAGAATTGCATTGCAGTGTAGCGGAAATGAGTGGAGATTTGCCTGGTTTAGGTGTGTTTTGTAATGGGATCTTTATATGAGTAACGCTGCTTCTGTGCCTCAGCCAGGTCAAATTTTAAAATTAGCCTCATGCTAACTCCTTCAATTTTTGTGCATGTGCATCATTTGCACCAGTGTGTGTTTGTTGTGTTCCTAAACCAGGTTGACAGCTTTCATAGTTAGAGAGGTACTCTGTAATTTTCCTCTTGAGATTTGATTTGCAGAGATGGAGTTGTTTGAATATGTTTAGCTTGGTGCCTTGTGAATAGGTCTTGAGCATATTAGGATTTAAGGGAATGTTTATGAAAATACGTCTGTATTTGAGCTAAACATTATTTATTTGAAGTTCCATTTCTTCCTCATCATCGCCACCATGAAGAAACATTAATTCTCAGTGCACTGTGAAGGAATCATTTGGTAGGAAAATCATTTCAGAAAGTGTCGAGCTATATAAATATGCAGAATGGTAAATGTTCTTAAGAATTTCTAACTTTTAAGAATTTTTAAGAGTTATTAACTTAAACTGTCTTTTTAGGCTGTACTTACCAAATGGTTTATTTCTGATAGTTGAAGTCCGCATGAAAGCATTCTACAGACCTTAGAAATAACCGTTCTTGCTGATACGAGTGTATTCTGAATAGTGCTTTTAATCCAAAATCATGGACTTTGTCACAGGCATTCATTTTGTAATCAAAAACTTTAAGAAGTTTTAGAATAATGAAACATATATTTTTACCTTGCTCTAAAATGAAACTTATTTAATTAGAGAGCATGATATAAATGGAATTTTTGTTCTGTGATTGAATAAAAAAGGTTTATCTGCCTGTTTTGATACCTGTTGCTGATTCTGCCTCAGCAATATTAATGCCCCACATTGTTGAGTTTTCATCAAAAGACACAATAAAATTGTTTTCTTCTCATGAATAGCTCTGCTGTTTTGCAGTTAAACGTCTCCCTGCCATTTGTCATTGTACTCACCACTCTCGAGCATCGGTCTTTAATAAGGTTCTTTTATTTGCTGTTGTACACTTTCCGGGAATATTTTTTCCATTTCAGGGAAAAGTTTTAGTTTATTGTAGTTTTTCTAATCTCCTCATTTTATTTTACAGGCTTATACAGTGAGGTCATCTTTCTTTTCTCCCCATTTTATCGCATGGCCTTCATATTACATGGTTCCTATTTTATGACACACTCTCCTACTTCACTTTTGCAGTTAATTTCCAACAGATTTAACATTTAGCTGTCCATATCTGCTTTATGGGTATGTATAATGTATGGATGGCAGTACTGTCCCATTAGTTTTTAATGAATTGGCTCTTTATCCAGTGCTATCTAATAAAGATAATCATCAGAGTGCATTGTCGTACTGCAGTGCCCAAGAAACTTTTTAATATTCCTGACTGCATATGTATATCCTCAGATTCTCTTGGACTTGCTTTAGTATACCACAGCTCCATCGCATTTCCATTATTTAGTTGAAAATCTGCAGGTTTCACTCCTAATACCTTGAGGCTCAGGTTGAGCAGTAAGTTGGCAGAGGGATGTGAAGAAATTTTGCAAGTTCTGGTGAACACTTGGTTACTTGTTTTATTCTCTGTTTTTTTTTGCTGGATCTGAGAATTATTAACTTAAACTGAAAACTAAACCAAATCAGTGTGTCTGTACTGATGTCTTGGTGTTTCCAATTGCTTGGTGTTAGTACTGAGTTTCTTCTGATGTCCACCAGCTAAAACCTGACACTGTGGTGAAGCTGGGCAGTGGAGGAGGCAAAGATGCATTTTGCTGAGTTAATCTTAGTTCTGCAGATGTGCTGGCAGAGAAACCCTGAGTTCAGAGGCATTAAGTATTTAGTCACTAAATGATTTTATTCTGTCTGGAAGCTCATTACATCTGCCAGCAAAGAATGAACTATTTTTTTTTCTTCAAAAAGTGATATTTTAAGTTCTTCATGCACATAACCTCTTGTTTGTGCCAGAAAGAATGCCATTTCCCACTCTGTACCTATCTGTGCTGTGCCTGTGCAGGTGTAGATTTAGCACTTTTAAAAGGTGAGAATGAGCAGTTTCAGAGGAGGAACTCTCCATGCGTTCTCTTTCCAGAATCAGTTGCCATGAATCTTGCTCAGCTGTGAAACTGCCAAAATAGCTGGCAAATGCATCTGTGCTGTAGCTGTCCATGAGAACACGGGGTTAAACATGGAGTTAATTTAACAGGGAACATACGTGTGCTCACAGATGGATCTGAACCAAAGATGGGAATAGAAGCATTTAGATTAAAAACATTTGATTTCTGCCAATGCATGGGTGCATACAGTAAATGTAAATACTCCATTCAGGTTTCATACTGAGATCAGGTTGCCTTTTATATTGAAAATTTAGTATTAAAATATAACGGACTGCTGTTCAAGTCGCTGAAGTCAGTCTTACAGCTTCTCTCTCCACTCTGATTTTGGTGAGGGTAGTAAATCACTTCAACTTCACTGTATGTACTTAAATGTGAGCCAGCCTGCTGCATCAGCTCTTAAACTATTCCTGTGCTGCTCACTCTCAGAGACTACATCATTTCTTAGCCCTTCTTCCGTAGCTGATCCAGAGGCAATCTCCGCTTGCCTTCCCATGCTGTCATGGACTGCAGTCTTGTGGGTCTCACCTTCCCTTTGCATATTACTGAAGCACCCTGCACTTCTGGCTGGCAAGAGGAAGTGCGACTGGCCTCGAAGCATTCCTGGGATGGTCATTGCCCCAATCTTCATGCTGGTGACAGCACCTCAGTGTGTCCTGGTTTGTGCTCTGTTTGCCCACAGTGGAGGTGCAGAGCTGTAGGAGATGATGTGATTTGAAACCCTTAAGTTTCAAATCACAGCGCCATGTCCTGTAGTGAACTTGTTAAAGAAATAGTTTGATTTTATTACTGGAAGTTCTAGGTGTAATCATGTTGTGACAGTCCTGTGGTTTGACAATTGATCTTCAGATTCAGACAATTCTCTTGGGTATAGAGATATTAAAATTACCAGTTGGGTTCTGAATGTTTCTGGAAAGTATTTGAGTCTCTTTCTTTCATAAGAGCTAAAGTGCCATCTGTGTGTCAGTGTATATACAAGGTCCCTTCCTGTTAAGTGGCTCTTAAAACTCAGGAGATAACATTATTTTAATTGCTGTATTGAATGGATGCTGTCATTATTTTTAATGTTGACTGGATTGGTAGTGCTATTTGAATCATCAGAGAGCAGGTTTTGTTACTTAAACAAAGGCATTTCAGTACTAATATGCTAAAATGCTTTCTAATGCTAAGGTTTCTTTATAAAGAAAATGATAAGAAGAAAATTACTGGTAGATTTTCTATGATAAAAATATCCATACTAGATGCAGCTTCAGTTGGAAACAAAGATAGCTCTGTTCTTCAACGCACATGGTATGTGGGGAAGTCCTTTTGGTAATTGCTCAGGATGTAAGATTTTAAATTGCTTTTGGTTTGCCCTTATGTTCAGAGGGTTTTGTGCTGTTTCAAGACACTGTAAGATAATATGAAATGTTGCTGACTTTTCTGGTATCTACTGTTAAAGCAGAGATAGTGGAATAACATTCAGCTTCGAAGAACAGCTTTGTAACTGAATCTTGACTGTAGGAATTAGACAATAGCCGCAGAAATAGGAGAAACACAAAAGTACTTTCTCCTTTTTTGGCCTAAGAGAAACACAGTCTCTTTGTATGTATCTATATTGTAGTCACTTCTGTAGCTTGCCTAAGACCTATATTAGCTTTAAAGTAGTTAAAGAGACCTGCCATTGGCATGGCTCAGATAAGATAAACCCCAGGAGCAGTGGTGGGCAATGCACACTGGGCATCAGGACACTGTAGCTGCCCCATCCTGGGCAGGGCTCAATGAGCTGCAATTCCTGCCAGCAGTTCACAGCATCTCCCTTTACAATTGTACTTTCAGAGCCCCTTAGCATGTGGCTTGTAGGGTTTTATCTGGCATCTACTGTTTCTCATTTCGGTCTCTGTTGCTGCATATAGATCATTTGGAGGAGCAGGCAGAGGGAGTGGGGAGCTCTTGCAGTGTTGCTGAATTACAGCTGCTTCTAAATTCAGAGCCCGTCCAACAGCTGGAGTTCAAGAGCAAATCTAAAATCTTCAATTTTATCTATAGTTTGTCTTAGTTATTTTAGAATGAAAAAGAACAACCACAGCTATTGAATATTGTTGTTTCACAAAGATACAGTTCTTTCTAGCAAAGCAGATAAAGGAAAACTCCCCAAGCACGCTGGAATACATTTCTTCTTCCTAAACAGCATGGTTATGCTATCATTATCCTTCCTGTCTTTCCCATTTTGCCTTGTAAGGTATCTGCTGGTTTTATATGACTAAAAAATGAATGTCAGGTCTGTCATAATAGTAAAAAATTTTACTTGGTATACATGAATAAAGATAGTGTTCAGATATTTTGACGATAGTAGTCTTTCTTCGAAATTTTGTTTCGTTGGCCAAAGAGCTGGCAGTCGTAAAGACTAAGATGATAGTGAAGCTCTGATAACACACCTGTCGCTTTCAGTGGGGCTAGGATTGCACTTCAAGAAAGGATAATTTGGCTGTTGTTCTCAAAAACGGGATGAATGTGTGATATCCTCCTGCTGCGGAGTGTGTCACATGCTCTTATTGCACAGATTTAACCTTGTGTTTCCTGGCTTTATTTTAAATTAATCTCAGGGTTTTATATTGCTGTATGTTATCTTCCAATCTGAACATTTTACGTAGAAAATCCAAAGCAGCATGTTCTTAGATTTCATGGAGTATCTGCAACCTCTGTTTTCAGGCTAAAAATTGGTTTAGAGGATAGGAACTTGGTTAGTATTTTGGTGCTTTGGATGATGGCTTATAATGTTGTGGGAAATAGGTGGCATTGTTTCTGTTTCAGACCAACCTGCTTCGTAAGTCGTGCTGACTGGTTTGTGTCAAATTTCTGCTTCCTAAGGTTATCCCATTAGCTTAACTGTTATCCCATCAGAGGGAAAAGTACAGTTATTGTAAGAGGCTGTGTGGATGCTTCATCTCTCTTTAGAAAAGGAAACAGTATTGAGAAAGGGAGGGAAATCCCTGAGAATATATAACAGCCATCTCTTAAGGTACATTGTCTCCATGAGTGGAAGCCTTTATCCAGTTCAGGTCCTTTTAACTCTCTCCTGGAGGCAACAAAAAGAAAAAGAAATAATTTGATAATTGTGTCACCAGTTTGGCAATTTTCAAAGTGAAGACAGAGGATTTCACAAGAGATGTAAAAATCTTAGTTGTATGTGCTTATTTTCCTACCTGATGCCTTCTATCTTGTCTTCATTCCCTGATCTCCAACACCAGTGATGTTTCCCCAGGCAGAACTAGTTTCACATTTACAAGTTACAGTAAGGAAAAGCCTACTTTATTGTTTTCTTAAAATTTCTTTTTAATATGCCCCATATTTATACGACTGTATATTTTTATATGACTGTAAAAATAATGGCAGGCTATCCACATTCCTTTCTAAAAAGAAGAAATAAAATAACCAGGCCTGGTTACTGGGGGGGTTGTGTGTAGCTTGCGCTCACAGGGGCTGTTTCTGTATGGAAATGCATAATTTGCCCACTTTAGTCAGTAGGAAACTTTTAACTCAACTGTGTTCATTTTGAAAACAATGGCAAATCTCCCATTGCTTTCACAAGGGCATGATCAGGGCTGTGATGTGGCTGAATCAAATTTTGTCCCCTATTCTGAAGGGCCACCCAGTTTTTAGCAGGTCCTTGTGATGGATGGCTCTAGGGTGGTTTTAAGGGTTTTAAGTATCTGCCTGCATGCATCAACTTATGCTGCTTCCATCTAAATTAATGCTAAGTTTTCAAATGTGCTGGCAGCATTATTTGATCAGAACAGCTGTGATTTTTCTGTTTTTCCTTTTTCTGTGGCATATACAGACATTTATCTTCACTCTGGAACTTTGTCTTAGTTTGTGAATTCTCAGGAGGCAAGCATGCCCAGAAACCTCCAGAGCAGGGATGTGATGAACTAGAAAAAACAGGACCTGCGGCTTTGAGAAACTGAATCTCTCTCTTGATAAGAGCTGAAGCCCTGGGGCATACATATATAGCCAAACCCACGATAAATATCAATGCACAAAATGTGTCAACAGAAAAGGAACTGAGAATTCATTCTGGGAGCAAAGATCTGCTAATCAATAAAAAAGGGGGAAAGAGAAATAGAACAAGAAAACTTAATGTGTTTCAACGCCACCACCCCAGCTGTAACTAGATGACCAAGTACTGGGTTTTACATTAAAAGCACTACAGAGATAAGTTGAGCTGTAACTTGCTGGCACTACTTCTGTTTTTCAAATTGTTCAAATGCTATGAATATCAAATTATTCTAATGGAATGAAATTATATTTGAGCATCGATATACTGCACGTCAATAACTAGCACAGTGGTAGAAGTAGCGTTCTGCTTCTCTTATAGATAGCTATCTTCTGCACTTATACTAGGTTTTAATTCTGTGGGGCTGCCTGTTGTAAAAATCATGGCACATATGCTCTCATGTTCTCCACCAGTATTATTTATAATTTGCATGCAATTGAAGGTTTGACAGATGCTTTACAAACAAGTACGTTGGGATGGTTGCAGCCATGTGTAGCTTATCAAGCAAGCAAATTCAGTGATGGTATTTTAGTCCCATACTGTTGGGTTTATTGGAACAGGCATGGGTCTAACTAGATGCCTTTAACTAGAAGAGCTTTGCTCAGGAAGAGGGGAAAAGCCTATGGAAAAATGGAGAGTATCAGTATATAGAAAAAACAATGAGGCATGAGTGGGGGAAAGTAGAAACCCTCATGGGTATGGAGCTGCATTATATGGGATCAGGAGTACAGAGGTGGGAGAGGAAATGTATTGAGGGAAGGAGCAGATACTGGAGGAAGCAGAGTGACCCAGAACACTGAGGGAATGCAAAAGGTGGGAAGGCAGTGTGTGTATGTGGAAAATCACAGGTATCTGGGGGAGTTCAAAGATCAAAACGCACAGTTTTTCTTACAGATTTGGTCTAAAATTAGGCTTGTATGTGAAATGGGGATAAAAGAAATGAGGCCAAAAAAGACAAAACCAAGACATCTTGCTGTTTGCTGTCCTAACTAATATTTGTATTGTGAATAGCTCTAACCTGGTCTTCTGTCCCCATAGAATTTCCTTTCAGGTATCAGGTATTGGAACTTGATGATCTTAAGGTCCTTTCCAACCCTAACTATTCTATGATTCTATGATCAAAGTGTCCACTTGGGATTTGGAATGAGAAAATGCGCTGGAGAGTGCTTGCTTGTAAGGCCAGGTTCCTGACACCGTATCAGCCTGGGTTTCTTACGGGTAGGGAGCTTGCAAATTGTCAATGCTCTTCTAAATGTCCTGGTTTTGTCAGTGGGAGAAGTGGCCACAGTGAACAGGCCACTGTCCTCTCTATCCCCTCTGGCTGTCCTTTAAGAAAAGGGAGAAGAATTTCTGGGTTTGCATACTATTTACATATGTGCATTTTGAAATCAGAGATGCCAAAACATTAAACCAATCATGAAGAGCTCCTGTGCTGGAACCACTTACCAGGTTGTTCTTTCCTGACCGCCCTCTGTGTGACTAGAATTTGAATGCAGCCAGGCACTCCTGGGTATGCCAAGTACTGCACAGACTATTTGTGTAACAGTGGCTTTACAAAGGAAAAAAGGGTTCTGCCTTATTTAAGCAGTTTCCTATCGTGAAGTATTATCAAAGATCAAGTATAACCTGATTCAGGAATTTTTTTCTGGTCATTGTAACCCAAGATTAAAGCTAATTACTTGCTACTATCAGTCAGTCAATCAAACAAGCCTTGTAAAAATCAATACAGCTTGTAACATAATAATATCCTTTGTCCAGGCTCTTTATACATCATCTGCCACCCTAATTGATACTGATGTACAGCCACACAATGGTTCAAATCTGGACTGATTTGTTTTAGCAGCGACACTTTACCCAGCTAATGCAGGATCATTAACATCATTTTTCCAGTTACTGACCTTGGAGCAGCTGCTCCTAGTTTGCTTATGAAAATTGTCATTACCCTTTACTTGTTGTTATTCTTCTCCTTCTTTCTGGATTATGGTTGACAAGGAGAGTCCAGAGCTAAGTCTTAACTGATTGTTGAGCTTATTTTTCTAGCTGAATCTGAATTACTTTGCAGCAACGAAGTTCTTATGATAACGAAGCAGTATTACATTTCTTGAGTGTATGACCTCCAAAATGATGTTACTACACATCATAAGGCTTATGGATCAGCTGGAAGGAGACTACTGCTTAACTTATTCACATCTTTGTCCCTATAATGCATATTAATAGACTCTGACAAGTTGTGTGGCCATTCAAAAGCATGGAGGAGAAACTGTGTTAAAAAATTCTCCTTAATTCCTTTGGATTAACCAGTTTGCTGTCACCCAGTGTGCCAGGTGAATGCTCAGACAATAGGAATAACATCCTCAAAACCTTTCTGTGCCTGAGAAATTTATCAACCCTGTCACACTGAAGAAATTTCTCTTCCTGCAGTATGAACATGACTCCAGGGATTTACAAACATAGTGAAAGCTTTGCAAATAAATGGGATAAATTCCCTAGGCCAAATCCAAGTCTTGCTGAAGTCAAAAGAAATTGTGACGACGATTTTTGGAGATCAAAATGAGGTTTAGCATGTAGCTGTACATATGCTGGAAGCTGATGGCAACTGGAAAAGGGTAAATGAGATTACCAATAAAAACGAACATAGATCTATTTATCTGTTATAAATCTATAAAAATGTATGTAGCTGCATGGAGATTATATGATATCTGCCAGATAGACATGATGGTGACTGTGAATTGAAGTATGTACTGTAGAATATGACCTGAAATAGGTACTTCATTCTCGGTGAAAACTCTTTGCTAGTTGTCACTTAATGCACGACACCATGTTAGCAGACAAAAAGTTGATAAATATATTAGCTGGGCATATTTGTTTCAGTTCTGCTAAATAATCCTCCAGACAGAGCCACCTTTGATCATCAGTACGTTTTGAAAGTCTTTTGGTAGTGTTTTAGGGTTTGGTGACTTCATTTTCTAAAGAAACATGCATATGTCATGTTGAAGTGGCAACTTCTTACAGAGGGTTGAAATGCCCTGTAAGTTGCTGGTAGGGATGGGTTTATACAAGACAGCTGAAACATTATTTATATATAGATATACATGAAGGAGTTTATTCTTCAGATGTCTTTAAATATCTGTGCCTGCCAGTTAAACAGTGGTAATGACCGTAACTGGAAACATACGACTCTCAGATCAGTTCAGAAAAGAAGCAAGTGCAAAGTATCACTTTGTCAGCAGTGCTTCAGGCACCTCATCCTGTGCCATCAGGTAAAGAATTCCCAGCATACTCCCGTAAGGTGATGCTGGTTCTTCAAAAGTCCTTAAATATCTTCTGGTATATACCAGAAATATAATAGTTTAAGGGTCTAGAGAGAGGTTGTTAATAACTAGAGACTACTGCAGAGATGCTGGACAGCAGTTTCTTATTTTGTGTTTCCATCTGTTGGGCTTCCTGCCTTCTGCTGAATTATGAAATTTCCAAGAAAGGTTCCTTTATATTCTTCTGGAACTGCACTTAGTCTGGGGGGGGTGTGGTCCATGACTTGATTCCTAGGTACGATGTTAATGTAAATGATGATGGTGATGATAATTTTGAGTCTCTGCCTTCAGTGTCTCACCTAACTCGGCCATTGAAAAGGAAGGGAAAGGGAACCTGCTAAGCTCCTTGTGAGGATTATTAGCGTTGAATCCTGCAGGAATGCGGAGCTCTTCAATGCTGCTCTCAGCGAATGCTATCAGGTTGCATTAGGACCTCTCTTTCGCCCCGCAGCCTCAGAGAGTCACAGTGAGGGATTTTTGCTGCTTGCAGTGAAAGGATTAAAAATTACAATAGTGACAGCGTGGCCATCCTCTGACTTTCGCACTTACTTGATGGAAGAAACCAAGGGAATTTGTTTCTTTAGAGCAGCACAGCACAGTCTCAAGATTTCATCATGAGACTCGACAGGAAAAAGGTTCTGTTAGATCTAAGTCTGAGGGAATGGGGTATCTTACTTCATCAGGGTCTGTTAATTAGGTGCAATTTACAGGCTTTCAAAGAAAAGTAAATATAGCTGATATTAGTTTAGCGCTTAGCTGTCTTAAGTAAAGAAAAACAACCTCAAAATAACCTTCCTTTAAGTCTCTGCAGGGTTGTCTACCGCATTTTCTCATATTTACACAGGATGGGGAAAAAAAAAAGCTGCCCAAACCAGAATATTGCAGTGATTCAAAACCTGTTCATCTGAGTGTCTCTCAGCATGCTATTCACCATATCACAACAGAAATGATCACAGCCTTCAGATTTAATTGGCAAATCCCATTGTTGTGAGGCTTCAGCATATACTAAAGTGTCTCTATTTTGCAGCAAGCATGCGATGTGCTATTCTCTGTTGAACACAATGAATATTTATGTTCTTCCACTCTTCTCTGGAAGATTCAGAATTGTTTTGTGGTAGCTGCCTCTGTCAGGACTTTAATTTTTTTTTCCCATTTCAAGCATTAATATTTTCAGTGCTTGTGAAAGTTCATCCTGTTGGTTCCTTCTGTCACTGTCAGGTCTTGGTTCGAAGACTGATGCTTATGGGCTCTTTCTGGTAAAAAAAAAACACTTTTTCTTTGATATTGTTGTTTAACATAATTAGAAGCTGGAAGATGGGTGGTGACAAGAATGAAAGCCAACTTAAAAATATAGTAATTTCTATTATGTACCACAAAAATGAAGAGAATAGTTCCATGCAAAGGATATTGCTGCCTCCTACCTATGTTCCCGTAGTGATTTTCACAGCTGCACCTTATCAGAAGGATAATTTAGAATCTTGTCATCAGTCTGTGATTTGGAAAACCGCTTTGGTAGAGTGAGTGCTTATCGAAGATACATGTTTTACCTCAAACTAATTCCCCAAATGAGTAACTTTTGAAAACAGGAGGGAAAGAAAGTGCCACCTACATGAGATACAGAAAATAGTCACAATAGTCAACTACATCTTTAAAGAAACTCTGTATTGTGCTTTGGAGTATAAGATTAATAACTCAGAAGTCATGGTAAATCCTGTACTAGTGCTAGAGTAATCCCAATGCTACCTGCTACAGACAACTCCAATTTTATTTAAATTCCTATTTTCACACAGCTATCATTGTCCTTTCTGAGGGATACAAGGTTTTACTATTGATTTTACGGGTGGAGTTGTCAAGGGTATCTTGTAAAGCTTGAATTGATTTAATGTCAAAGTCCAAATACCACATTACTCCCCTGGAAATTTAATTAATTGTAATATATGTCATTTTAACATATTTGTAGTGAATGCTATTAACCTATACCTGTAACAAATAGTTTAGCTGTGTTTCCTGGGGTAATAGAAATGAGGTTGTCTTCACAATGGCAAAGAACACTCTTACTTGGTTCAGGATTTGCAATGAATATGAGTTTTATTCTTGCAGCTACCTCTGGATGGAATTACATCGGGATACTACATATGTACAGCGTGTCTTTTCACATGGGTTGCCCAGCACTGTTTGCAAACCAGTGTTTGTATGTAGAAAACCTGCTCTCCAATTAACTAGAATGAAAGCAGGAAGATGATAATTTGTGAATATATTTGATCAGGTCAGTTCTGAAGGAAAACTATCAGAACTAGAGAAAAATATACATAAAGATATTTGGCAGGGGTCAGTGTCTCCACATTACTGTTGTGGAATGTTATGCTGCAGGGGCTGGAACCTTGTTTGGAGTATAGTTAATGAACTATACGATATTGCATAAATATAACATAGACCATTGTTTTTTGAGACTTATTAGAGAAAAAAACAATCAACGTAAGACTTTATATTGGAATCCTTGTTTCAAAATGAAACCCTGAAATTAGCACCTCAGTAGACACTTTTAGCAGAAAAAGTTTTGTGATGGCAGTTATCTATGGACATTTGATGTGAAATAATAATAACATGGTTGGAAACCAGAATGGAAGTTTCTTAAATCCCTGTTCCTGGAGCTCTTTTGCATTGTAGACTGTGTGTCACTGTCCTTTCCAGTGTATCCAAGTTGATCTTTTAGATTATCTGGGTTTAGACATTAAGATGAATTTTCTTTTTTGCCACAGAGTTAATTGTGAGTAGCTTCCTAATTACACCGAAGGATGTAATTTGAAATACTCTGAGGCAGACTGTACCATGCTTAAAAAAATAGCTAAAGCTTTAGACATGTCTTCAGGCTGTTGTGTTTAAATGGCGTGCTTAAATCCCAGAGGCAATTAATGGTGTCGTCTGTTGACTTCTCATGGGATGCTTTGAAAATGTACACCTCTGGCATAATGATGCTGAGATACAATAGCATGCTGTCATCATCAATAGTATTTGGTTTTCCTTCAGACTTGATCATACATACTGACAATTTAATGATTTTTCTTGGGGACTCCAGACTCGTGGAAACGATGTATGTATTGTTCAGTTACTTCATTTGGAAAATGGTTGCATACATCAATATTCATTACCTTGCATGCAGCAGACACCCAACATTAGCTGCGGTTAGACAAATTAGATAGTTTCCTTCTTTTGACAATCATAAATTACAGTGGTTGGAGGGGGAGGACCATGAGAGGAAAATACTTTGCTACACTTTAAGATAAGTGCCCAAACACAGCAGTACTCTGAAGTGCATTCCTCTATTTCTGTGGTTCTTGGCTGAAACTTGCTGATTGCCTGAAAGCCTTCGGGTGAGGACAGAGCTGTGCTGCTGTAAGCATCACTGCTGCTGCCCTGGGTTAAAAAGTCACTTCTGGCTTCAGCAGATGCTTTTACTTTTTGGCCAATGGGAACTTTGTAAACCAACTTTTCTCTTTCTAGTAACAAAAAATAAAGTTAAAACAGCTGAAGTAGATCTTTTCCTGTTTGTAAGATGTAAGTGGCTTTCTATTAACACGACCACATGTTCCGCATCTTTTGGTTTCTTTGTGGTTTTAATCTCTCTTTTTCTAAATAACATCATCAGGCCCATCAAATATATTTTGATTTTTTTTCCATATTGAAACAAGGTGGCTTTAAAATAGTGCATATAGAATTTCAAATGAAATGTAGATCTCATTTCCATATCACTGTTTTCTCTACTCTTTTTTTCATCAAAAAACAGTCAAGGAGTCATTATATTTTCCAGCAAGCTGTCTTGTACACCCTGAAGGGAATATTATAAGATTAAATGCAGAGTAGCATTCCTCTAGCAAGGTGAATGTTTCTCATTACAGAGATCCCTAGTTGATCTCCTAAATATAATTCTCTGTAATAATGTGAAACTTCTGAATTATTTATTGTTTCATATTAGATCAGGAGTATAATTTCTGAAAATAAATTTATTGTCATGAGCAAATCAGCTTATGAAGGTTATCTATGACCATGGAATGAAAGAGAACAGATGCTGCGTTTTACAAGACTATCTATTGTAGCTACTTTTTGGCTTTTAGGAGAAAGCTCTAAATGTGGATTTAAAAATTGATGAACCATGATTCTGTTAATGTGCGGGCTTGGAGTCATAACACTGTGTGTCTTTACTACTTTATTTGCTGGAATAAAAACATCTTTGTGACCCTCTCCGCCCATCCATGTTAAAAGGATTGCCTGAGCACTTGGAGGTGTAAATGACAGTGCAGAAAGTTAACTCTTAGCACAGGTCTCCTAATGCTTGATGGTGACTTGGTGATGCTACTGGTACTTTACAAACCAATGAGGTGCCCATGAACTTTTAAGTCTTTTTGGAAATGACCTGGTGTCCCCACTCCTCCACATGCAGAATGTGGTGGGTCAGTGTGTCCCAAGCTTCCACCTCCATCAGGTGTTTCCTTGCTTCAGTGGTGCACCTTCTGCCAAGGTCCTTGAAGTGGTCTTTCTCAGGTGGTGGTTACTCATGATGGTTCCTGTTCAGTGCTGGATCTCTTTGAAGTGTGGCTGAAATAATAAAGGGGAACTATTGAAGAGTGTCACAACATGCCCATAGAGGGGCTTGTTGGAGATGGAGGTTCCCATTTAGCCTCTCCTACTTACAGCAGTGAATGTCCGGAGGGAAATTTGAGCATTGGAAGGATCATCTTTATGATGGGTGCAAACTTCTCTCTTGGTATTCCTGTCTGTTGTTTTTTACAGTGTTCACCCTCTGCATTTTGGTCTACATTTTCAAGCTCTTGAATACTTGAGGAATGGATGAGTGAGCAAACTGTGTGACTCCTGTTTACCAGGAGAGGTGACAGAGTAGGATGGGAGTTTTGAGTTCCGTTGGCAGAAATAGAGCCCTTTTTCTGTACATGTCACAGCACTAGCAGCTTGCATTGCATTGTATCTGAGGGCATTTGGTTAATAGCAGCTCGTTAGCAAGTCATGAGTACAACTGTGTTTCAGCTCCTTAGGAAAGTAAACGGTGTGCAAAATAAAACTGATCTGGGGGCTGATGCACAGCAACTCTTGCACAGGGTGACTCCTTCCCTAAACTCCCACTGTTCTGCAGATCAGGCATTTACTGTTCTGCATCTTATCACTTAGGAAAAAATGCTTCTGTGTTAGACTGAAGGACTCAGCAGATAAAGTGTCTCTCTCCTGTCTGGGACAGAGGTTTAAGTCACAGCTGAAGTTTCAATTAACAGGACCTCCTGGTTTCCTGCGGTGACTCTAATGGATAATGGTTCACATTAAAAAGAACTAAACATAATTTAGCACGTTTTGGTGCAGATGGCAGTCTGTGGTAAGGAGATGGCCACCTGGTGACTGGATTATTTTTCACCCCTGAAGAATGGATGCTGCGGTCAAGTCTTCAATCACTGGCAGGGATGTGGAGAGGCACTTGTGCTGTGACTCTGTGTGCCACCTGCCCTCTCTAATTAAGGACTACCATTTTCTGCTTTGATAGTCCCTCTGCCTTGGTATAAACAGAACTCAGTATGATTAAAAACAGCCCAGACTGATTAATTCTTTCTGGATCTGAGAAGGCAAATGGTGACTTTTAGCTTTGTTAATTCTGGTTTCTATAGAAGTGAAGATAAAAAAATTCCTCAGAGTGTGGTTCTGGAAGTTGATATCGAGTTGAAATCATGCCTGAATCACTGCAGCTGAGCTAGGGCAAGCAACTGCGGAACTCCTGTGTGCAGCAGTTTCCTTAGCTGATTTTTAAGTTGCGAAAGATGCTTCCAGGCCATTTGTGCATGGATTTTCTTACAAAATGTTTTATTGATGAACAATTAAGTAGTTAGCTAAGAGTAAGAAAAAAAAATTGCATTACTTCTATTCTTGTGCATCTAATTTCTCACTCTGTAAAGCTTTGAGTACAAATTCCAGCAGAAGAGTTTACATAATGCATGTGAAAACATTGCTTTTTAATATTAAAATAGAAAATTATAATTTCAGTGCCAAGCTGGGAAATGATTCATTATTTGGATAATCAGAGAAACAAAGATGCACGGGCTTGGAGGTGTTATGATCTCTTTCATAAGATTCATTAAATGGAGCCCCTGATTTCTAGAATCCATATCGCTGTTCTCTGTCTTCGGGGGATTAAACTCTGTTATAGATTATATTTCATTCAACCATAGTGGATTAGTTGCAGTTTCTACCTTTTAATTAAACAGCTGCTGTAACTAAACACAAATTTGAATTATTTGAGAGTCCACAGTATTTTAGTCAACTTGCAGCGCTTTGATTTTTTAATTATATGAAACTATACATTTTTTGATGATGAAGGCTTTAGTCAAATCCACTAATAACAGCCACTAATAGACATAGACAGCCTCTAATAACATATCCTTTCTATAAGGTTGTCAAGGTTTAAACCCAGTCAGGCAGCTCATTCACTCACTCCCCCCCCTCTTCTTTCCCTACTCCCGGAGGGACGGAGAGGAGAATCGAAAAGAATGCAACTCCCACGGGTTGAGATAAAAACAGTTTAGTAACTAAGGTATAACACAAATCACTACTGCTACCACCAGTAATAATAATGATAAAGGAAATAACAAGGGAAGAGAATACAACACCTCAGCACCCACCGACTGATAACTTGCCCCCCCAGCCCAGCCAAGCACTGACCAATACCTAGTCCAACCCCACAGTGCCCCAGCCCTTCCGGGTAACTCTCAGTTACATCCTGGGCATGATGTGCTGTGGTATGGAATACCTCTTTGGTCAGTTTGGGTCAGGTGTCCTGTCTCTGCTTCCTCCTGGCTTCCCCTCCTCCCTGGCAGAGCATGAGGCTCAGAAAAGTCCTTTGCCAGACTACAACATTTGAGCGGTAACTAAAGCCATCGGTGTTATCAGCACTGTTCCCAGGCAGAAAATCAAAATCACAGCACTGCACCAGCTACTAAGAAGGAGAAAAATGACTGCTACTGCTGAACCCAGGACAAAGGTGTTTTCCAGAGCATGAAAATATTTAAAATAAATTAAAAAATAAGGCTATCTAAGAAAATGTCTGTGTCACCTAAATTTGCTTTGTGGCTTTTGACAAAATGTATGGGGTGGCTTATGTTGTTTTCAGAAGTATTCTATTGCCCTAGTGTGTTGTCCAGTTTGCGGTGTGTGTCTCATTATATCCGAGTGTAAACACCGCAGTAATGTTTAAAATGCGGTAATTGTGTTAGATTAATAAGCATCATGCTCAGATCAAAACATCGTGATACTGGGAATTCAGGTGTCAAAATGAATATACATTTAGGAGGTTTGCTTCATATGAATAACTGGAGTGAATGCACAGACTATTTCTTTATGCCATAATTAAACAGATCAATCAGTCAAGTATCTGTTACAAAGAAGAATTAATTTGTACAACTGAAATAATTCCTTACGTATGGTTAAGGTTTATATCAAAGTCATTGCTTACTTTCTAATATCCTGAAATAAGAGTGGCTAAATAACTCACATTGTATATGAACCCTATATATCCTAAGAAGACTCTTAAAGCAGTTACAGAAAAACTTGCTTGTTTTGCCTTCCATTATGTAATCTTATTTTAGAGATTGTACATCTGTCTTAATTTTTACGTCAATTGGTGTCTGAACAAAGAAGATCATGGCTGAATTTCTTGGGCTGTTAAAAGTTGGTGTGGAAGTTCCTATATTTGTTCAATAATGGAGAAAACTATCAGAGGTAGCCGTAGGGGAAATCCAAGTGACTGGGAGGCATGAATGAGTTAGAAGTAAAATCTAAAAACTCAGTGTTGAAGTTTTAATCAGAAGTACCTAGAGGGCACTTGAGAGGTGTGTTGGAAATGAGGACTAACAGATAAGTAATAGCAAGCTACAGATGGCTGTCTATGAGCTTGGTTAAAGACAAAGTGGATTCTCATCAAAGCCTGTTGTGTATGTTGGGAGGAAGGGTGCATAACAAAAATAGTGCCTGACTTTGCGATGGGGAGTCTGATCTTGCTTTGACCAGATGCAGGCAAGTCCCTATGGTAACTGAAAGCCTTATTAATGTCGCTGGATGGGCAAATATTTAACCAAGGTCTACAGCTTGAGCAGCGGAGCCTCTATCAGTTATTGTTGCTGAAAAGGACTTCTATGTCAATGCAAAGTGAAAAGGCAATGAAAACAGCCAACATCATGTTTTATAATATACTGTTTATTGTTTAAGGAACAGGGTTTGCCCTTTTACATGTTCTAATTACCTAGTTAATGCAAACACATCTGTGTTCTACTAATATATGAAGTAACTGCTGAAATGTATGCCATTATTACTTTAATTTAATTTTAAATCCTTTCGCCAACCTGACTTTCTGGCACGGAAAAGGAAACAAAGTAGCAGACATGATTGGCATTATGAACTACCTTCTTAAAAGCTTATTACATAAATCTCTCAAGAGAAGTCAAAATAGCAACTAACCCCCCCCATACTTCTGTTTTTTTACTGGCTTGTACTGTCTTATACAACACAAGTCAATGGTTGGTTTTGTTTGCTTTGTTTTTTAATCATATTTGGGTCAGGTTGGGGTACTGCTGAGTAAGTTTTCTCTCAGAAGAAGAGATTTCAGTCAAATTCTGACTCTCTCGCAGATGGATTGTGTACTGTTTCCTTAACTTCAAAAACTTATGAAGCCTTGTTTTTTCCCACCACTTCAGTACGTTGGTGACACCTTTGCTGTCCTTCCTGCCCTCAGCACCGCCCCTGCACCCCCCACCCGCCAGGAATTTTGACCCACTTTTACTTTCTTTAGAATGCTGAACTTGAATTTCTCTGAGGACCCGGTAAGGCTTAATTATTTCATCAGTCAGGGATTCTGTTATCGTTAGTTCTCCTTGCTCATGTAGTAGCAGTTGTAAGAAGGCAAATTAGAGGATGCTTCAGGACAGAAAGAAATACGGGAACTCTTCTGGGCTTCTGCCAGAGGGCAATGACTTTATGCATCAGGAGAGGAAGAATAATTGCTCCAGGCTCAGTTATCTGGGTTGTTGACTGTTTAATGTATGATGTGTCTAAAAAGAAGTTAGAAACTTACATGGCCAGATTTGGAAAGCATGTGCAGTTTTTTGACTATAAAGTGATTTCCTGAAGAAAGAACCTCTTGCTTGATATTCTCAAATGGTCCAAATGTTTCTCTGTGTTTGCTAATAGCTCAGAAAGTAAATGCAGAGCTTTCTCAAATCAAAATAGAAAACAATTTTATTGAAATCAGTTAAAATTATTTTCTGTCAAGAACAATAAAAATCAATGAATGCTTGGAATAGTAAAATAAAAATTATCATAATTTTGACATAATAACTTGACATTACTTTGGGGTTGGGATGAGAGAGCCTGGAGCATGAGGGCTGTGCAATTGAAATAATTTCCTGGCAGTTCCTTTTTAACTAATACTTAATGAAATCCAAGATCCTGAGTTTAGATGTACCTATTCAGGGTCGTGCTGCACTAAGGTGCTCATATCTTTGATGTGGATTTGTCCTGTCCTGTGGTATAATCCTAGCCTCCTGTGGGGTGAACCAGCTGCATCTCGTGTCCTTTGATACTTCCATCAGAGAGAGCACTTTGGTAAATGAACATTTTAAGTTTGTAAATTCAGGTTTTGCCTGAGAATATGTTCTTCAGTTAATTGTTGAAATCCAGTTTAGGAATCTGCTGCCCTGCAATAAAAAGGGTGTTTGGGGCAGTGATTGCCTTCAGAGTTTGGGGTCTGCATATGATCTTGGGGTCTGAGCAGGTTATTTAGTCTTTGGGATGATACAGTTTATCTGAATCTCAGTACCAAAAACCAGCATGGGCGTTTTGAGATTTCTGTATTTTCTTTAAAACAGTAAGTACTGAGGCCTTCCTCACTGCTGTAAAGACTGCAGTGCCTGATGGTCAAGCTGGCTGTTAAGCAGTGCTGTTAGGGTCACATTACCACATTACATATGTGCATAATATGCATTACCACAACAAGTGTATTTCGAAAGGAAGGCAAGAAAGAAAAACAAGCAAGAAAGGTGACTAAATATTGTTGGCATTTGAATAAAACAAAAAGCACAGAGTAATAATTTCTGCAGTCCCTGCAGTCATTCTTGAATTTTTAATATCGCTCTGTTTATTGTACCTTTACATTGAAGTCCTGTTGTTTACCAAATAATTTCAGGCCATTGTCGTTGGAGAATGATCGCTTCCCAGAGTCACATTCTCCAGATGTCAGTATGTGGTAGGAGCTTCTGGCTGGGTTCTGTTCCTGCTTGATTCATTTGATTGTAGGCTGTCAAGTTTGTGGGATTTTAAAATATTTTATTTCAATTGTGAGGTTAGAAGTGAATAATTTTAAAATGTTTCCCTTTTGGTGTTTTTAATGTCTGGGAAAAGAAAATCTGAAAAGGCCTTTATGTGTATTTTTTTCCCCTCAGTCTTTTATTAACATGTCTTAGGAGTGAAAGTGCTTTTACAATTACTTTCAAGGTGTCATTAAGGCCCTGTAAATATATTTAATCAAATTCTTTAGAAATTGTACAAGCTGCACAGGCATTTCAAAGGCAAAATGAAATTATTTGGTTTTGGTTGTACTCCCTTATTTTGGCAGCAGGACCCAGAGAAGCTCATTTTAGGCTCTCTTCTGCCTAAAGGAGCGTGGATGACCTAGTACAGCAATTACAGTTCCATCTGGCCTTGTTCCTGAAAGGGGCCAGCAGAACAGGGCAAGTTAAATCGACAGGTTTCCCCATAATGCTTTCCAGCTTCCACCATGGATCTTTCTTTAGTACAGTAACCGAGTTATTTATGTTGTTGAAGGAGAGAACAATAAGGGCCATACATCATACCTCAGGAAAAAAGGGAAAATTACACATACGTGTTCACAGTAGGAGATGCCTAACCAAAGTCACTGATTGTACTTTTAATTTCCCTCCATTGTCTTGATGGGAGACATGATGTTTCCACTTGTCTCTTTATTAGACGCTGTTTTCACTTGGTTGCTTTTGACACTTTCTCCTGTATTTTGAATGTACAATGTGTGTAGGCTGTATTTTATGCTTCTGCGGCAGTGTCTTTTGCCAAGAGAAATCCAAGCGCTGTGGAGATGGATAGCTAAACTGTGTAATCTCCCTGTAGCATACTGCACCCTGCTACTTGTATACCAGGTCCTATGTTCCCTTGCTCAATTTTCAGTCTTTACAAAAGCAATTTTCCTTTGACCTATATAGGTGTTTGCTTGAGTGAAGAAGGAGTTCAGATGCTAGATTCAACTCACTCATGGCTGAGATGACAAATAGACTGAGGTTGCTATTGCATTTGGGGTTATCATGTGGGAAAGGTAGTGTTGCTTATATAGTTAATTTGTATGCACTCACATTTAATGTTTAGACAAATAGATATGTGTTAACTGTAAGGAAAAGGGGAGTTAATAACTTTCTTTTTTTCAGAGTATACATAGGGCTGTGAAAATTAATTCTGTTCCAGTGAATTTGCTGTTAAATCCATGGATAATTTACTGGAATGTTTTTGATAAACTATGGCAAGAACCGCTGGACTGTTGGTTATGAGCTGAGCATCCTTTCTTAATGGGGACATTAGATAGATGGCTATTCCAAGTTCATAGTTGTTTCTTCAACTTTCAGACTCAAACGAGCCTTTAAGGTGGTCTGCTCTTTTGCATGACACAGAGTGGATGGATCAGTGGCAGCTGCTTCAAACAGAAATTGCTTAATCGGAGTTTGTTTTCAAATGTGGAGCGTGGTACAAAGCATCTCTTTAAAGAAGACTTTGGTCAATTTATGTTTAAACTTTTGTGGAAGAAATTATGCATGCAAGTAGAAATCTATATGCAGTGCCTATGTAATTGGAACAGTAATATAAAATTACATTAAAGGAGGAAGTTCATTATCATGCAATGTAATCGGGTACTGCAAGTTCCTGGTCATTAGTTTTAACATTTAAGAAGGAGAAATCACAGTGCAGGAAGCTTCACAGAAAGAGCAATCTCAAAGAGAGCTTAGAAGTACCTGCAACTAATCTAGCACAAAGAATTAAGTATTTCTCAAAAGATACTGTATATAAAGAAGTGAGCACTGCAAAGGAGCGGTGGACAACAACCGGGCATGTAAGTCTTTTATGAATCGACATGATAGCGGAGAATCATCCCTGAAAGAACCTTAAAGGTCATGGATAAAAATCTTAAAAATCAATTTTTTTCAGCGTCATGGTGTAACTGAAAGAAAATCAAAGTATACTTAATATGCTGAGGTTGCTTAGCACTAGATAAGGCTGTTGCACCTGAATGTAAAGTATGCTGAAGTCTGACAGAGGAATATTCCTGTAAACCTGCAAATATGTATTTAATAATCAGGACATGATGTTATACATTTACCGTATGAACAAACAGCTGCCACATAATGTCCTCAGTACTGCTGGAAGCAGCCTCTGAATTCTTCTTCATCTTTCTGATTAGACTGAAACCAGACAGAGTCATTATAACTGTCTGCAAATGAATGCTTTTAAATATACTTGCTCTTTCTGTGGCTGAAATCTTCTTTGGCTTATTTTAATCTTTATCCATATCTTGGTCAGGCAGAATATGGATATTTCTTTTTTTTTTTTTTTTTTTTTTACGATGGCTCACAGGTACTGGGGAACATTTCAGCTTAAAAAGCTGACCTAGTTTATAGGATGTTATTTATCTCCAAGGGATTTATCCTTATTTGGTATCTGCCATATAATGAAGAATTTTGTCATAGATGCCATACTTTGATCAGAAGTCACAAAAGGAGCATAAAAAGATGTTATTTTCTGGGGAGATACTGGAACTTTTGTTCTTGTGAATAATGTAGGTATTCAACAGTACAATAACAAATACTGGGTATAGCAAGAAACTTTAATAGAGGCTGTAGAGAACCACTGAAAAGAATTGTCTTTCTCTTAGCATCTCTAGGCATTTCTAAGCTTCAATTCGTCAGTTTAAACTGCTTGAATATAGCTAATTTCCAGTTAGAAGAGGGCCAGTCATTAAAAAAGTATTAAGCATGAGCAATATATTGCTTTCTCTGCTTTCAAATATTTTATGTTTTTCCTAGGGCAGGAGAAGCTACCTTGTATGAAAGCTCTGGTTTGGCCCCAAATGAAAACACTTTTAAAACTAAAAATACGAGAGATTTATGAGTTACCTTGTCCTTACACTTGAATTCCAGCTGGAAATGCAAAGAGGAACAGACAGAATCAGACACTGTCCTCATGATTTTCCAGCTTATTTTTCAGAGCTTGCTCCCCCTTATTTTATTTGAGCCAACTTTCCCAACACTTCAGTTAACTCATCCTCCTTTCCAGAACTGTCAGAACAAATAGCTTCAGGTGCAGCCAATGCAGTATCTTGCAGCTGCTTCTGGGTACCCCCAGTTGTTTCAGAGAATGGTGGAGTAAGTTGGTGCTTGATGTATTTTTGAATAGGCTCCATTTATAACCCGTAAGATTTAACATGATTTTGTTTTTTTTTGTCACATTATAAAATGATTTTGTATTTTTAGTTACATTAGCTATTTTGACTCTTCCTGTTAGCCATACAGCTAGTCCCTGCCCGCTCTGACTGTGCTTGAATTACTTGTTTGAATCTGCCTGCTTTTCACAGCGGGGCAGCAGGGCCAGTGCGGTTGCACAATGCTAGCAACAGAGCTGTGAGGCTCTGTTGAGTCTCCTGCCTGGTGGTGGGGGACACAGGTCCTATAAGCTGCTGTTGTACTTTGGACGTTGTTTCCTCCTTCTGTATATACGGAAAGAGGTACGTTTAGGCAGGAAGTTTCCTTTTATTAAACATGCTAGTTTGATGTTTGAGTCATGCATAAACAGGAAGTTTTCTCCTGGGAGAATGGGTTACTTTATTGTTTGCCCAGTCCTTAAAGCTGTTGGGTGGTTAATGAAATGCAGTGTCAGCAGCATCTTTAGGAATGGGAAGTTTAGAAACAATAGTGACTCTACTGATGCATGTTATTCTTCCCTCTTCAGCTGTAACATGCTTCAAACTAATGATAGCTATGGGGGAATGAGGAAAGTCTGGTTTTCACCCACCAGTGCATTAAAGACTGTGACTGGTGGGGTCAAACACATGGGAGCAATGGAGGTTGCCAGAGAATTCATAACCTCAGAAACACCATGTATGTCAGGAAACAGTTAATATTAAAAAGATTGATTCAGTCTTTTACATTTGTCCTACCATACAAGTCCTCAAATAAGTGAGATGTGGAAGGAATTAAAGCAAAATAAAACACTGATCCATTAACACATGTAACAAAGGGGAAAAATTATGTTTTTATATTCACCTATAACCCCATCGGGCAATGCCAGATGATAATTCATCTCTAGCTGCCGCATAAAAATATCTTCAACAAATATAGTGTTGGCTTCCCAGAAAAAGGCTAATCTTTAAAACAACAATAAAAAGGACAAGGAGGAGAGAAAGAATAGTTGATGTATGAGTAATGTGCAGTATTTTGTACATGCAGGATTTTAAAACCAGTTAGATCACAAAAGGCATATATACCAAAGCCGAGATTTGCAGGCAGAACAACCTAAATCCTGCTTGAATCTCCGTATATGCTAATGACTGCTCAGTGCTTCTGAAAATCAGGTGTGAATCCGAATCTGTATTTAGGGAGCTAAATTTTAGTTTTTCTTGTATTTTTGAAGTGTCATGTTCTTCATAATTCAGCAGAAATACAACTATGTCTTATTGACACAGAGAATTTTTGAAGAATCAGGACTGATTTGAGTCAAACACTGCCAGTGGCCTGTGATAGTGGTATTAGGCACTTTGAATCAGACAAGGGATGGAAATACCCAATGAAGTGACTATGAATGTGTCTGTTTCAGAGACTGAGATCATGATAATGAAAAAAACAGAGAAAAAAACTCAGGCTGGATGTGGCATAATGTATATGCCATACTCAGGGTATGGCATAATGCAAGGGATACACATATACTGTGCCACAATGACCTTACATCTCTGAAACTTACATCTGTGAAAGCACCTGCACACGTGTGTTCTTTCAGACAGAAACCAGCTTAGCTAGAAAACATTTTGGGTGCTTGGAGTACAGTTCTGGTTTTTTGGAAGTATCACAGTGATTTCAGTGTTTAAGATGGGGTGAGTTCAAGACTGGTTACTGACTTCCCACTTCCATTAATGTATTGAAAGCTCCAGTGTTCATCTGTTTGTCCCTCTGAGAGTCTGCTTTCCCTTACTTCTGGTGCAGTCTGTTGCCAGTCCTCCTGCATGGTTCAGCCTATCATACTATTTTCTATCTTCTCATCTTCCTCATTAATGACAGACTTCTGTGGTATGTATTATTGTCCCCTTTATTCATCCAGCCTGATGCCTACTATGCATCAGATAGTGTTGGCAAGAGCCTCAACAATGAACAAGGGGCTGTTGCCAGGGTATTTTCTTGAAAAGGTTGTCTTGATGCTACCAAAATATATCACACTGTTATACTATATGCAGGCAGGTGTTTAGTAATACGTGTGTAGGATGAATATTTATTCCTTAAACTTATTTGAGATATTTAGTTACTTAATTTTACAGAGTACGGTAATTTGCCTCCAACCATGTAAGTATAATGCAATCTTGTGTACTTAGGTAGTTTGAATGGAGCGATTCGAAAACATCCAGCTGTATTTTTGAAAAGAAGTGAAGGTTTAAGATTATTTTAAGTGCTTGAACAGAGACGAGAGCTATTTTGGAACCAGTGGAGCTTACCTACATGGGCTACATACACTGCCTGCAGGCACAGCAGATGGAAAACACCCGGCAGAAGAATTTGGGAAGAGGAACCAGTACCTGTTTTGCAGGAATTTTTGTGCTCTTGTTCCCTTCAGTTTTAACCGGTTTAGTCAGTCTGCTGGGTTTCAGGGCTGACAGAAAGGGAGCCCAATGTTAATACATAGCTTTCTTAAATGTGCCTATTTTGTTTAATTTTCTCTACCTCTGAGGTGTCATGCTGCTCTTTCTCGTTAAACTGTGATTTGTTGGCTTTTACTCCTCCAATGTGAAATGCCTTCGTCTTCTCCGTGTTAATGACCAAATACGATTGGCATCCCGATGTTTTTCTAGGAGTCAAAACCATGCTAAACATCAGTGCTCGTTCTTGCCACGTTCTGTGCTAACAGCAGCACTCCACAAGTGGAGGGTGGAGGAAACTAGTTCATATAACCAATTTGCATGCTTATCTGTGCAGTAGAATGCCAAAATTTCTTCCTGCCTATTTCCCTGTGAGAATGGAACCAGAAGTGTTTACAAGAGCAGAGTAAGAGAGGCTATGGTGCATGTGTCGCATTTATGCTTTCACTTATCTAGACTCTATACTGGTTTCTCAATCTCATGTTTTTACCACTGATAGGAAAAATGCTGTTACTGCCATGCCCATGTGATATCTTTTTACCTAGTTGCATGGTATTACCATGAAGTGACCCTGAATTCAGTGCAGAGGCTATCAAAGAGCCTGTAGCTCTGTTCTCTCTGCTCCATACACCACTAAAGTGTATACTGGAGCTGCTTCTCTGGACTCCACAAGCTTAAATGGATTTTGCCAGAAAAAAACACCGTGTTTTGAGCTTTGGAAAAAGCACTGAGTGAAAGACTTGTACCTAATGCTACTTGCTTCTTCACCAGGTACCTGCAGAAATGCTTTTGTAAAGGGCAAGTCTACCAATCTTATTGCAGGATTTTGAAAGCTAATTGAGTTGTCTACCATAAGCAAGTGTCTCTTATTCACTCCTGTTGAAAGATTAGAAATCTTTATGCAGTGTAAGCTAGTTCTTATGTAAATGGTAGTGAATAATATATGACTGTATAGGCCAGCTAATGTAGGACTGTGCAGTGTTTGGTTTTGAAGAATTGTACACACTTCCCAGTGCAAAGGCAGAAAGGAGGAGCAGTTAGTATTTCATATCCATGCATTGCAGGAAATAAAAGTTAACAGCTCTAGTAAAATTCATATGCTAGACAACTGTAGAGCTGAAGAGACAGAGAATCCCACAGGGTTAACTCCTCCTCACCTAAGCAAAGTAAATTATTTGACTTTTTGAAATGTCTTCTGAAATTTAATAAAATCTGAAGGGGGTAAGGATCTTCATCTCATTAATACAGGGTCCCAGCAAATGTCATTTTCTAAGCTGCTTTGGGAAATGGGATTCTTTTCAGATTTCAGTGAATAGCTTGCAGTCACAGTGCATTACTTTAGCAGCACATTTCTCTTCCTTACACATTACATTCTGCACAGTTTAAACAGTAGGGTGAGCTTATTTTGGCTTCATTCCTTTATATGAACAGAGAGAATTTTGATTTGCTATATATTTCAGTGCTACTGTAGATTCCCTCTCCATCTTAAATGGTAGTTTATTAAGATTAAGTGCTTTCTTATGCAGATGTATTGAAAGGACCTTTGATTTGGTTTAAATTAAATTTGATTCAATTAAAATGTAAGATAGATTGAAGCACTTTCGTGAAGAGAAAATGAAAAAGGCTCCATGAAAGCTACAATAGACATGGAATCAGGAGATTACTATCAGGCAGGTTTTGAAAGTTGGATACCAGAAACATTACTTTGAATGAAGAGTCTAACCTTGTGGTATTGAGGTGGAGTACACAGAGAATGAATCACGTGTGTCCAAAGTGACTAACTGCCAGGGCCAGGTCTCGTCAGCATTCAGTACCACTGCTCAGGCACAAAGAGAGAAAGAAGAAAAGAAACTTGAAAGGAGACATTAAAGGAGGGGATTGAGATTAGAAAAAAAGAGAAGGATTTGTGAAAGCATTATGAATCCACTCCTTTTTTCTTTGTACTCTCCTTGACACACATCCAGGCCACTAGGATGTCCTCTGTACAGGGCAAAAGAGGATTGTGTGTAGCTCATCTGCACTGGAGAAGTCACTGCTGGAGACCGGAAAAGTTTACCTTGGTACTGAACCTTTGGATGGTCTTTCACCCTCACATGGAGGGGTTTCCAGGCTGCTGTTAGAGCCACCTTGAGATGTGGGTTTGGAGTCCAAGCATTTCACTGAAACAGTTGTTCACTACAGCAGTATCTGTGGCACAAAAGGAAAAATGGGTGCTGAATGGGAAAGGTTAATAAACAAAGGTAAATACTAAGGATGTTATTTCCCATGGTATATTGACTTAAAGAATGTGATGCCCAGAAGCAGTGATCACAAATTAATCAAATACCACCTGGTAGGGATGAAGAGTGTTTTAAAACTGCAGTGAGTTCATATCTCACAAGAGACACTGTGATATTTTTAGAGATCAGATATTATAAATAAATAAATCTCCCACTGGGGATTTACATTATAAACCCAAAGAGCTAATCCTTTTACAGTAGCACCATAAAGGCTACCTCCTAATCCTTGTCAGTGACTGTTCAAAGGTGTGTATCAGCATCTGTATGTATCTGTGTCGTGGTTTAAACCCAGTCAGGTAACTTGTTCACTCACTCCCAGTGAGTGGTGCCGAGCTGACAACAATCAAGGTCCGTGTTCGTCTCCCCCCCCTCCCTGCACCGGGGCTCTCCCCTTCCCCGCTCCCGGAGGAACGGGGAGGAGGATCGAGAGAGTGCAACTCCTACGGGTTGAGACAAGAACAGTCCAGCAACAAATCACCACCGCTACTATCAGCTAAAACAATGATAAGGGAAAATAACAAGGGAAGAGAATACGATACCACCGGCCAAGAAAACGAGTTCCACCCGGAAGCTCCTGTCCTTCCGGGTAACTCCCAGTTACCCCCCACCCCGGGCATGACGTGCTGTGGTATGGAATACCTCCCCGGCTAGCCCGGGTCAGGCGCCCCGTCTCTGCTTCCTCACAGCTTCCCCTCTTCCCTGGCAGAGCATGAGCCTCACAGAGTCCTTGGTCAGGGTAAACATCACTTAGCAACAACCGACAACATTGGCTTCACCAACGCTGTTCTCAAAACTAGAAGTCAAAACACAGCACTGCACCAGTTAACACAAAGGAAAAAACATGACTGCTACTGCTGAACCCAGGACATTATCCACCCCTTATTCCATACCATTCACGTCGTGCTCAGATCCCACATTTTCAATACACCATCGCTCTCCCACATATATACATCCATATACATACAGACCAAGAGGAAAAAAATCATTTTCTTAGTGCATGGACCAATCCCTATAATGCTGCCGAGTCCATCCGGTCCATGATGTTCCAAGTTCATTCTCTGTTGGGATGATGGCTGGAGGGAAGTCAGGGCCAGTCGCTGGTGGCCTGGAGACATCTAGTTGATGGGCTATAAAAGCATTACACAGCAGGCAACAGCATACAATTGAGTTCACTGGCTGTTTTCCCCTAAAATCAAATCCCCTTGAGGTATACATCGGACTTCCCCATCTTCCCGCATTACCCACCAAGTATATCCAGGTCCCTGAGCAAAAGCAATCCCACGAGTGGGTTTGCCTTTACCTGAAGCAGGAATAACCCAGACTGTCTTCCCCAGCAAATTCTTCATATGCACCACAGGAACTTTGTCCCCCTCTATGATATGTAAAAGTTCTGACTGGGCTGGGCCAGCCCTGTTGGCAGATCCTCTGGTGTTGACCAACCAGGTGGCCTTTGGTAAATGTGTATCCCAATGCTTGAAAGTTCCCCCACCCATCGCTCTCAGTGTAGTTTTTAACAGCCCATTGTACCGTTCGATTTTCCCAGAGGCTGGTGCATGGTAGGGGATGTGATATACCCACTCAATGCCATGCTCTTTGGCCCAAATATCTATAAGGTTATTCCGGAAATGAGTCCCATTGTCTGACTCAATTCTCTCTGGGGTGCCATGTCGCCACAAAATCTGTTTCTCAAGGCCCAGGATGGTGTTCCGGGCAGTGGCATGGGGCACAGCGTATGTTTCCAGCCACCCGGTGGTTGCTTCCACCATGGTAAGCACATGGCGCTTGCCTTGGCGAGTTGGTGGCAGTGTGATATAGTCAATCTGCCAGGCCTCCCCATATTTATACTTCAACCATCGTCCTCCATACCAAAGAGGCTTTAACCGCTTGGCTTGTTTAATTGCAGCACATGTTTCACACTCATGAATAACCTGGGCAATAGTGTCCATTGTTAAGTCCACCCCTCGGTCACGGGCCCATCTATATGTTGCATCTCTGCCCTGATGGCCTGAAGTGTCATGGGCCCACCGGGCCAAAAATAATTCACCTTTATGTTGCCAATCTAAGTCCATCTGAGCCACTTCAATCTTAGCCGCTTTATCCACTTGTTGGTTGTTCTGGTGTTCCTCAGTGGCCCGACTCTTGGGTACATGGGCATCTACATGACGTACCTTCACCACCAGGTTCTGCACCCGGGCAGCAATATCTTTCCACAGTGCAGCAGCCCAGATGGGTTTACCTCTGCGTTGCCAGTTGCTCTGCTTCCATTGCTTCAACCACCCCCACAGGGCATTTGCCACCATCCATGAGTCAGTATAGAGATAAAGTACTGGCCACTTTTCTCGTTCAGCAATGTCCAGGGCCAGCTGGATGGCTTTCACCTCGGCAAATTGACTCGATTCACCCTCTCCTTCAGCAGTTTCTGCAACTTGTCGTCCAGGACTCCATACAGCTGCCTTCCATCTCCGATGCTTTCCCACAATACGGCAAGAGCCATCAGTAAACAAGGCATACTGCTTTTCACTTTCTGACAGTTTATTATATGGTGGGGCCTCTTCAGCACGCACCACCTCCTCCTCTGGTGACATTCCGAAATCTTTGCCCTCTGGCCAGTCCATGATGACTTCTAGAATGCCTGGACGACTGGGATTTCCTATTCGAGTTCGTTGTGTAATTAGTGCAGCCCATTTACTCCATGTAGCATCAGTTGCATGATGTGTAGAGGAGACCCTGCCTTTGAACATCCAGCCCAGCACGGGCAGCCGGGGTGCCAGGAGGAGCTGTGCTTCAGTGCCAATCACTTCCGAAGCAGCTCGAACCCCTTCATAGGCTGCCAGTATCTCTTTCTCAGTTGGGGTATAGCTGGCCTCAGATCCTTTGTATCCCCGACTCCAAAAGCCGAGGGGTCGACCTCGAATCTCCCCTGGAGCTTTCTGCCAGAGGCTCCAGGTAGGACCGTTCTCCCCAGCTGCAGTGTACAGCACATTTTTTACATCTGGCCCGGTCCGGACTGGTCCAAGGGCTACTGCATGAACTATCTCGCGTTTAATTTGCTCAAAGGCTTGTTGCTGCTCAGGGCCCCATTTAAAATCATTCTTCTTCCGGGTCACATGATAGAGAGGGCTTACAATCAAACTGTAATTTGGGATGTGCATTCTCCAGAACCCCACTGCACCCAAGAAAGCTTGCGTTTCTTTCTTATTAGTTGGTGGAGACATTGCTGTTATCTTGTTGATCACATCTGTGGGGATCTGTCTACGTCCATCTTGCCATTTTATTCCCAAAAATTGAATCTCCTGTGCAGGTCCCTTGACCTTACTCCGTTTTATGGCAAAACCGGCTTTCAGCAGGATTTGGATTATTTTCCTCCCTTTCTCAAAGACTTCTTCCGCTGTATCGCCCCACACAATAATGTCATCAATGTATTGCAGGTGTTCTGGAGCTTGCCCCTGTTCCAGTGCAGTCTGGATCAGTCCATGGCAAATGGTAGGGCTGTGTTTCCACCCCTGGGGCAGTCGGTTCCAAGTGAACTGGACACCCCTCCAAGTAAAAGCAAACTGTGGCCTGCACTCTGCTGCCAAAGGAATGGAGAAAAATGCATTGGCAATATCAATCGTGGCATACCACTTGGCTGCTTTTGACTCTAGTTCATACTGAAGTTCTAGCATGTCCGGTACGGCAGCACTCAATGGTGGTGTGACTTCATTCAGGCCACGATAGTCTACTGTTAGTCTCCATTCTCCATTAGACTTTCGCACTGGCCATATGGGGCTATTGAAGGGTGAGCGGGTCCTGCTGATCACCCCCTGACTCTCCAGTCTACGGATCAGCTGATGGATGGGAATCAGGGAGTCTCGGTTGGTGCGATATTGCCGCCGGTGCACTGTTGTGGTCGCAATTGGCACTTGTTGTTCTTCAACTTTCAGCAACCCCACAGCAGAGGGATCTTCTGAGAGAGCAGGCAAGGTGGACAGCTGCTCAATTTCCTCAGTCTCCAAAGCAGCAATACCAAAAGCCCACCGGTACCCTTTTGGGTCTTTGAAGTACCCTCTCTTGAGGTAGTCTATGCCGAGGATGCATGGAGCCTCTGGACCAGTCACAATAGGGTGCTTTTGCCACTCCCTCCCAGTCAGGCTGATTTCAGCCTCCAGCACAGTCAACTCTTGGGTTCCTCCTGTTACTCCAGAAATATAGATGGGTTCCACCCCTTGACAGCTTGATGGCATCAGGGTACACTGTGCACCGGTATCTACTAGAGCCTTATACTTCTGTGGGACTGATGTGCCAGGCCATCTGATCCACACAGTCCAGTAAATCCGATTGTCCCCTACCTCCACCTGGCTGGAGGCAGGGCCCCTCTAATGGTCGTCACAGCATTGGACACTTAAGTCGTGTTGAAAGGGATTATTCTTCGTTATCACAGGAGCTGGAGTAAAATCAGCTCTTCCACTCCATCTGGGAAACTGCTCACCAGAGACTGAAGCCGTAGCTCTCATGGGACGATCAGTCTTGGCCCTTGCTCCCCTCTTCAGTTCACTCACCCGTTCCTCCAAAGCTGAAGTAGGTTTTCCATCCCACTTTGTCATGTCTTCTCCGTGATCCAGCAGGTAAAACCATAGGGTACCCCGTGGCGTATACCTTCTGTATCTCCTCTCTTGAACAATAGGACGTCTTTTGTTAATAGCTGAGACGCGTGTTGGTACACGTGAGGAGCTGGATAAATCAGATACATCGTCCCTCAATTTGTCGAGGTCCTGGGACAGTTTTTTCACAGCTGAGATGATGGAAGGAGTGAGATTGTCTTCGAACTCTCGGAGTTTATGAACCATTTCATCCACTGTTAGTGGTACTATGTCATTCCAGGTCACTGTTGCCAATGAATGGGCATATGATGACGGTGCATTCCGTGTAAGTTTTCGCCACATGGGTCGTGTACATTCAACTTCATCTGGATCTATAGGTGTATCCCCGTTATTCGGCTTGATGTGATAGATCATCTCTACGATGGCCGATTCCCTCAGAGACTGGATGCCTTTGTCTATAGTAGTCCACTTGGCCGAACGACTCGTAACATCGTCCTTGTACGGAAACCTTTCTTTCACAGCTGCCAAGAGCCTCCTCCAAAGGCTGAGGGACTTTTTCTCTCTTGCAATTGCTTTGTCAATTCCCCCTTCTCTAGCAAGTGATCCCAGCTGCTTGGCTTCTGTACCTTCTAGTTCGTGACCATCGGCCCCATTGTCCCAGCATCGGAGTAACCAGGTGATGATGTGCTCCCCTGGTTGACGGGTAAAATCTTTTCGCATATTCCGCAGCTCGGTTGAGGTCCGAGGTCGAGAAGTTACCTCTTCTTCTTCGTCATGTGAGGATGACTCTTGATCAGATTCTGGACCGGGTGGTGAATTCATTGGTTCTTCATCTCGCATCACCCTTTTTGCCTCCTTTTTGCTTGTTCTCTTGCGTACAGGGGCAACCGATATTGGTACGAATTGGTCCTCTGGTTTGGCTGCAGTGATTATCACTGTGGTTTGAGTAGCGACTGTACTTGTTGCTGGGGGTGGTGTAGCTACCGTGCTTGGAGCTGGGGTAACCGCGCTGTCTGTTGCAGTTGAAGTTTGAGCAGCTGCTGTACTTGCCACTGGAGTAGCTGCGCAGTTCATTGCAGCCAAAGTTTGAGTAGCGACTGTCACTTTGCCCTCAAATCCGCCGACATTCTTTTCCTTTTGAAGGTGCTGGATAGTGTTGAACAAGGCCCTGTAAGCATAGGCCAAGCCCCAGCACGTTGCCGTGATTTGTCCATCTCTGGTATGGCCAGAATGACCACACACCTCATTTAAGTGTTTTACTAATTCTTCTGGATTTTGCAGTTGTTCGGTAGTGAAATTCCAAAATACTGGAGGGGCCCACTGACCTAGATACTTGCCCATACTATCCCACACACCCTGCCACTCATGGCTGTCCAGCCTCTGGGAAAATCTCTCGGTCCTCCTACATCGTCGTTTGACCCCAGACAAGACCCAAACCTGAATCTGCTTAACTCTTGAAATCAGTAGTGGGCAAAACACACTCTGTATGCGTGTTAGCATGGTGATTCCCATCACCATCAGCAAACAAGTCTCAAGAGCATTAAAAGGCCATTTAAAAAATTCAAAACTCTCAAATGTAAATGGTCTGGGGGGACGACTAGGAGGGTAAAAGGATGTCTCCTTCACAGGTTGAGCACCTGAGAAGGAGAAAAAAGATGTGTAATTGCTAAGCACCTCCATCATATACCTCCCAAAGTATAAAGGTGGTGACCACACTGGGAACATAAGCCAGATCAGTTTCATGATCAATGATTCTATTGTATTACAAGTCATTACCATAAAGTACAATGGGATAAAAACCTTAGCCCAAGCCCCACACTTGAAAAACACTAATACAGCCAATACCGGATGGACGTAAGATATGGTATACTGAAACTGTGAGATCAAGAGGAAAAACCTTGAGAGCCAATAAATCAGCATTGTGACGAGTGACTATCAATCCAGTCAGATCTGTTCTTATCTCAACCCCTCGTGCCCCACGTTGGGCGCCAAAAAGAACTGTCGTGGTTTAAACCCAGTCAGGTAACTTGTTCACTCACTCCCAGTGAGTGGTGCCGAGCTGACAACAATCAAGGTCCGTGTTCGTCTCCCCCCCCTCCCTGCACCGGGGCTCTCCCCTTCCCCGCTCCCGGAGGAACGGGGAGGAGGATCGAGAGAGTGCAACTCCTACGGGTTGAGACAAGAACAGTCCAGCAACAAATCACCACCGCTACTATCAGCTAAAACAATGATAAGGGAAAATAACAAGGGAAGAGAATACGATACCACCGGCCAAGAAAACGAGTTCCACCCGGAAGCTCCTGTCCTTCCGGGTAACTCCCAGTTACCCCCCACCCCGGGCATGACGTGCTGTGGTATGGAATACCTCCCCGGCTAGCCCGGGTCAGGCGCCCCGTCTCTGCTTCCTCACAGCTTCCCCTCTTCCCTGGCAGAGCATGAGCCTCACAGAGTCCTTGGTCAGGGTAAACATCACTTAGCAACAACCGACAACATTGGCTTCACCAACGCTGTTCTCAAAACTAGAAGTCAAAACACAGCACTGCACCAGTTAACACAAAGGAAAAAACATGACTGCTACTGCTGAACCCAGGACAATCTGTATTTAGAGCAGTGGCAATTCTTCGAGTGGTGTTTAGGGTAGATCTCCGGGCAAGGTTTACAAATGTGTTTTCCTGGAGTTCGCTTTTCACACTCTTCAAATCATTACTAATTAGCTGTGTTGCCTGTGAAAAGCTGAGCTTGAGAACAATTTGGGCAGCAGATCCTGCATTTACTGAGAGGAAGGAGTTCAGTCAGCTGGGCTAGTTCTAAGAAGGCAAAAGATAACTTATTCTGGAGCCTGAGTCCAATCCCAGGTGACAATGTTGGAGTTGTCCTCTGGAACTAAATCCTGTCTCCATGCTTAATTTCAGGGGAAGGTGGCCCACATTTGCAGGAAATGTGCTTTGATAGGAGCAAGCCTGGACAACAATTTTGCCTGGCTTGAGCTAATTTCTAAGCTACGATGCTTGCTTCAGTTTGCAAAGAAAGGAGAGGTCTTTGCTGGTCTCTAGCGATGCCTGTCGCTTTCCCCTGTGTCCTTTGTCTTTCATTCGGCAAGTTCTTAACTTTTGACAGGAACATGGACAGAAAATGTGTCTTCCACAGACACTGAACAATCCTTTGTGTTGCCTTTTTGTTTCTGCACTAGGGACAGTCCGCAAAATGGGGCTTATTGCTCACATTCAAACAAAAATACACAAATAAACCCAAACCTCTTTACAAGTTGTAATCATTTTCTTTGTCTCCTATGGCCCAAAAGAGTTCTTTCTGCTTTATGCTGCCCTGGTGCTATGCAAGCTGCCAAGCATTACTACCTCAGTCTCTAAAAAAGAGTTGATACCACGTATGAAGGGGAACAGGCAAGTGTTTTCTACCCAGTGAGCAGCAGAATGGAAAAGGCATCACCATGGCAGCAGCGTTATTAAGTGCAAAGCCTCTTTTCAGTCATTTTCATTATACACCACCTCCCTAGCGGTATTCTTTTTCCCCTGAAGGTGGCAACTGCATTGCAAGCTGTCTGCAAGGCATGGATGCCAGGTTCAGAAATGCATTACAGTTAGCTTTGAACCCAGTGAAAATACAGTCTTGTAAGATCTCTTCTACAGGCTTAGGCTGGTGCTGTGGAGGATGTGGACACAGTTTATGGGACTGGTGGCAGTTTATGTGACTGCTGGTTTGCCTCCCTGTTCAGATAACATGGTTTTCTTTATTCTTTGTCCAGTGATTGCGTCTCTTTTCAGAGAGACACGACAGGGAATCAGTCATAAGTGAGACACCTTAGGAGCTAGCTACATGAAATGCACTTAGATTCCTCATAAAATCCTGAAACTGCAATAGGTTTGGAATAATTACACCACTATTATGCTTGATTACTTAAATATACTTTAAGAATTCATAAACAAGAGTAGACTCCTCATGAAAAAAATAATGAAATAAAAATGGCAGATGCATATTTCCATTTCACATTTCGATGAGGTGCCTCTACCTTCAGTTCATCATGAGCTTTACTAAAATACAGTGCATGTAATTTGGCTATTTAGGTGCAATGTGCTTCGCTATACGTTCTGGCCTGCTCTGTATACATTGCCTGAATGTTACTTACACTCTACCCTCGTCTCCATGTCTTATTGTGTATTTCAGGAAGACTCTGCTGCATCTGCACGTGTCTGTTATGCTGATGTTTCTTAGTTATTCTCAAGCACTTTATTGGCTCAAACTTCAGATTGAAGCAACTGTGCAACCTGAAGGATATGTGTTGATCTCCTCCTGTCCAGAGGTCAAAGTCTATGCCAGAATGCAAAGCAACGGGCTGTCTGTCTCCATCCCTTAGTGTGGCTTTTGCTTGTTAATGAACCTTTTATTTGGGCTCAAATAATGAAAGAGTACCAGGAACTCAGCAGTGTTCACCTCCTCAACAGGTTCTATATCTATCTTGACTTCTTGACTTCTTCTGTGGAAAGGAGTGCAATGTACTCCTCCTGGAATTCAATTTTGACTCTGCTCTCTGAACAAGAATAAGTCTCCTGGGGACTATAAAAGAGAATATAAAATTCCCTTTCTGTTGCACTAGGAATGTGGTGCCTTCTATTGGCTAGGGTGCATCTTCCACCTAATGTCCTTAAAGATTGCACTATTTTGAGCAAAAAATGCAGCAAATTGTGTAACAATGGTGTCACAAGGAAAATGGACTCAATACTGGTCAAAGGAAACTCAAATTTGGTATTTCTGGGTGAGTCTTCTGAACCTGAAATGGAGCAGTTAAAAAATGTACTGTTGTTTCTATTTTAAAATGAAGAGCACTGTACCTATTCCTTTTTATTTCAAAGAAGAAATAACTGAGGTAATCTTGTGTTTGATAGCTCTTGGCAAAAGCTGTTTTCTTAAAACAGTAACTGGTATTGCCCAAGGAAAATAAAAAGGAGAAGTTTCTCAGCGACCAAACTGAAATGTACCTGTTGCTCTAACAGGATTTCTGTGTATAGGTGAGCAGAACAGGAAAACTTACTGGTTGGAATTTTCTATAAAAGCCATGGCAATGCAATAAGAAGGTATCTATCACCAGTATGATATTTAAGTAGCTCAGTATGCTTTGCTTCTGTCAGAATCATGAGGCGTGGAGCTCACCAAGGGATTATTTAGAATTACCAGTGCTTGAGAACAAAAATTATGGATAATTTTCCTTTCATTTTTTCTTCCCCATTTATATTTTAGGGTAGTCATCACCCCCTTAATATCAGGACCCCTCCCTGCTAAGATTATGCTAAGATTATGCTAAGATTACTCTTATTTTCTTGGAGTAATGCTATGAAATTACCTACGGTCTTTTGGTAATCCACACAAGTCATGTGGATGAAATAGTATTTTTCCCAGGTGAATTGCAGGTTTACTGAAAACTGTCTATGAAAAATGTGTAATGAGCCTTAAACTTAAGGTTTTGTTATTCATATATTTTCATTTCACCTTTATTTATAGTAATAAACTATGTTTAGTTGGCAGGTATCAGGGATGACTTCATCCCATGAGGACTGAGAGATCTTTAAAACAAATCATGGTCAGTCTAAAAAAAGAGGGGTGGGGAAGAAAACCTCTATATTTTTTAGTAAAGTTAGCCAACTTTAATGCCACATTTTAATAGAACAATTACATTATGTTTTTACCTTCTCAATCAAAACAAACAAGTTGGGGCCAGTATTTACCTGGCATATATTCATATAACAATTACTGAATGCTAGAGAAAGTGTTCCTCTTGTTAATTGAGTGCTATTAGAATTTGGTGCAGTCTGCAGCTATTTACCTTCAGAGTTTGTATTATTTTATTCTTCTTTTTATCATTCCTGATTTTCAGCACTGCTTTCAGGAAAAATATGTATAACCTCATGAATAAATTGGTATTATGTTTAATAACGGTTATGAGGCTATGTATAGCGCCACACAGCATGAAACACTTGTAACAGGAAAGGTTAACGAAGGCATAGAGAAATGAAGTTATTTGCTCATGTCAGTGAAATCTATGACAGAATAAAGAGGTTAAAGTAAGATAGTTTCATTTCCTGTAAAATATCTTAATCAGGGGATTATCTCTTGTCTTTTGGGATGTAACATAGAATAGGTTCCATTAACAGTTTTAGGTGTTGACTTTTTGGTCATTAAACATAAAACAAGCTGTGTTTTTTAAAGGGCAGAACTAAAAGCGCTCGGGCAGTTCTTTTGCATCCTCAGCGAGACACAGCCTGTTCCAGTTACCAGTACTTGTAACTGAAGCAGAACTTGTTTAGACATACAGAAACATGCCAACCAATAGCTCTGATTTTTTGCTTGGAAGGAATTGTATGCCAGTTTCCATTCAAAAAATTGCCCAAACCTTTGGAAAGAGGCTACTTTATCCATCTTATTGTGGGCAACAGTGCAGAGTTCTGCTGAGTGAAAGTCAGACTGCACTTTGCTACTTTCTCACTTCAGTATTTATAAGCCATGGCACAGATTGACCTGTATGATTTCTAATACTGGGTGTATTCTCTTTCACATTTGCACACACACACACACAGATGTGTATGTTCTGTTGTTATCTTGCTCCTTATTTGTAGTCCTTTCATTTGTTGCAGGTAGCAAGCTGTGAATGGATTTTCTGGTGGTCTAATTACCTTTGGTCTTGGTTCTCCAGTTAACACTTGTGCTGCTTTGTCCATCTTGTTAGCAGTTTTAGGAGGCTGTATTGTCAGTTGTCATAGAAATAGCTGAGTCTTTCACGTAAGATTCATGGCAATGAGGCCCATGTTCTCAGCACTTACAGTGGAAATTCAGTATTGCAGAGGTCTTGCAGTGTCATTTTAGAGAGGCATGAATTTTCATCCTGTGTCTAGTTCATGTTACGGTGTAAGCAAAGATTAATTTGACATGTCAGAAGTGGAAAGGATAGCTACATTTAGGACTATAATCTTCCCTTATAGCATTAATGATAGCTTTAGGTATCTGCCAAAAGGAAAATGTACCTCAGTACTCTTAGTAGTGGAGTAAATTTTACTCATTTTGTTATTAAGACACAGAACACAAGATACGAATTGGCATTTCAGCCAATTGTCTTAAAATTGCATAGTGTAAGGGTATAATTGATACCTTCTAAAGCTAGCTGGTCTTTTTAATGATGCCTAAAGGTTGTGGTGCCACTTGCAGCAATTGCTATTGTGCCTTCACTGCTGCCCTTTAGCATTCATGGAATATGTTACAAGAGGCCTAACTGCACAGTGAGAAAAAGAAATATCAACACATTAAATAGACTATTTCTTCATTTGTAACTGCTGGGGGTTTAACTGCTGTCTTTATGAGACAGTGGAACTTCAAGGACAGTCAGAATAACAACAGGCTTTCATGTCCTTCTTGAAAATTCTTGGGTTTCTGTATTAGCTGGACTTCTTACAATAGGTGGTAAAGGCAGAATGCCAAGATAAAATCAGTTGTTAAAGGAATATTTACTTAACACCTTAATGAATCAATCCATATTTGAATATTTTACACCAAGGCTTTTGAGAAGATTAATCCTAAATTGCTTTAAAGGTTTTTGAGAAGATTGAAGGCAATTTCACTTATTTTTGACTGAAATCTGGAAGGATGCTTATATGGCTGCCTGGAAGACACCAATTCCAAAATGCACAAAACCATGATACTGTAAAATCAGCTTCATTTTCACTGGAATGAAAAGATCTTTTGAAAGATTTTACAAAGTACAGAGCAAGTAACCTGCTGCACTTCAAAGTTACTGAGCGCTTAGGGCATTTATTTGGCATGAACCAGATTCAAGCCACTGAAAGAAACAGTGCAGGGATTTGAAGTTGGGGTTTCTGCATCCCAAATGAGTGTGCTGAGTTTTGAATGTATATAGGTCTTTTTTGTCTTTTTTCCTTCTATATGTTGTCTGCTTAATAATTTTGTCCTTGTCCATGCTAGGCAGAGGCAGTTAAAGATGTAGTGGTTTCCTGTTGTCCTTTGGTACCAGTTAACTGAAGGGTGTTCAGGTGATTGGTTTTGCCTATCCCTTGAGGGCTTTTCAAATTTAGTTTGCTTAGAAGACTTTAATTGCCACACATAGCCATATGTGGAGTATTGTGGAGCTCCAGAACAATACAAGGGCTTTGTTGAGGAGATGCTAGGTCTCTTTAGCTCCTTCAGCTTCCACAAAAAGTCTCTCTGGGCTAAATTTTCTTCTGGTATGCCAAGCTGCAAAGCCATGCAAGTATCTGAAGTACTGTGTCTTCACTCTTTTGGCCTTGAACCTGAGTTTCCAAAGTGTTAAAGAAAAGAGAACCAGGGATCAGATTTTTTTGGAAGCTGTCAGGAAGCAAAAAATACCTGTTGGGAATCATTCATTCTGTAGCTGAACTGTGTTTTTCCTAGGGCATGGGTAGCCTTCTGCACTGAATCCTGCTGGGCAGATCCTCAGTTTGAAGCCAGTAACATCAACTAAGCTGAAGAACAGTTACTCACGAGAAATGCTAATGCGCTATGTTGTAACACAGAAAGGTGATGGCAACCTTAAGTGAACTGTTTTGCTTTTCCCCCTCCATTTGTGCTACTGCCTTATGTGAGAGGAGATGCATTCAGAAATACATCCCTTGTAGATATGTATTTTAAAATCCTATCTTGTTTGGTCCCTTTCAAAAATAAATGGAAAATAGTCAGTAGAACATTTGATAAAATTTTCAGCTTTCTATTCTTAAAGCTTTCTCCAGGCTGCCTGATGATTTCTGAAGTGGCATAGTTCAGTGCCTGGTTATACCACCGGTTTTGCAATACGTAACTCCTAACAGAGTGTCATGGTTTAAGCCCAGCCAGTAACTCAGAACCATGCAGCCGCTCGCTCACTCCCCCTGCTTCTTCCTCCCCCCACTCCCGGATGGATGGGAAGGAGAATGCAACTCCCATGGGTTTAGGTAAGAACAGTCCAGTAACTAAGGTATAACACAAACCACTGCTGCTACCACCAATAATAATGATAAGGGAAATAACAAGGGAAGAGAAAGCAACTGCTCACCACCCACCGACCGATACCCAGCTAGGGACTCAAAAATAACAGAAAGTGACAACACAAGGTGATGAAAAGGAATATATATACATATGTGTATATCATTTTAAAAAGTCCCATTAAGATGCTGGAATTTATTGTTACGCTGCCACTAAAAAGCACACTTAGAATTCAAAACAGTCCACTTGTGAGCAGAATGAACTGTGCTCTGGAGCAATTAGACCATGCTTTTGTGTTTAGTATTTACAAGGCTGAATTAAGTTGTAAAATTCATGCTTTAGCCTTTTACTTTCTGGTAGGTTGGTGTAAAATCATTGCTGGGTTTTTTTATATATTTATTTCCTTGACTGGGTGAAAAACAAAGTGGGAGGTTTGCTTTGTAAATGCTGGTCTCAATATATTCATTTTACATTCATACTGTTGCCCATCAAGACATGTAAGACTGGAAAAACATCAGTACCTGAGACTAGAGATGGGTCATGTAGGGGCTGGTTCCTTTGGAGATGTCTTCCTCTTCTGTTATCAGAGAACATTCTGAATTTAGCTCTTATAAGCATTAAACACCCTCTGGATTCTCTGTATCTTGCTGAATGTTTTGCTTACAAAGGGTCCAGAAGTCTGATCATCTGAGTAGAAACTGTATATAGAAACATATAAACCTGTATAGAAAGGCAGATTTATTTCTTATGACTCACTTGAGCCGTGATATTAAGTGGATTCCTATTTATTATCGAAGTCAAGAATAAAAGAGAGATATGAGTCTTTCCCTGGGAAAGAGGAGATGTAAGGAGAAGTGATCCAAACAAATTGAGGCTAAGGCTGATACTCTTTCTGGTTCTTACTTACATTAAAAATAATACATGGAAAACAAAGTGTGAACTAGGCCATGTGTGAATATTGTGTTGGAGAGAGAATTATGTGGCATCTAATTTACTCATAACTAATAAATTATTCGTGTAATATAGTGAGTATTAATTTAACACATGTTTTAATGCATGTTTTGATATCTTGTTTTACTAGGTGTGCATATATTTGTGTATGTGTATTTTCCTAGACTGGCCTATTTCCAAGCTTATTGAAAATGTTTTCTTTTTCATCAGCCTTTAATATGCTGCCACATACGTATCTCTTGCTCTATGCACCAGCTCAGTTGTTCTATCTAAATGTAAAGAGTTTTCCTGGCTAGAATACAGTGTACAGGATGAGCTCAGTCTCTTGGGTCTTGCTTACAATCATAAGCTGACACTGATAGCATTTTGCAGATGGTGCTTGGATGGACAAAAGAAGCGAACATATACAGATCTAATGAATGCGCTGAATTGGTTTCTGTTCAGCATTTCTCACTGGACTACCAGAGAAAGGAAATTAAATCAACTCACGACAGCTATCTTGCACATCTCACCTGGGAAGGTATGCATTAGGTAGGACAGGCACTGCTTAACATTAATCAGTCTCCTGAAGTCATTACATTCATGAGGAAATGTAATTCACATGTGATTACTTTTTAATTTACTCTGTAATCACATTCCAAGTGAACAGGGCAAGCTTAAAATGAAATTTAAAAGTCAAATAGTGCTTTGTATTAAGAATTCACAATTTTTATATGCACTTAGGTTAATAAAGATTTTACAATAACCATTTGTGACTGAACATGCAATTTTTTGGTAGAAGCTGATGCCACATTTTGGATAAAATGCATTTGATTTCTGTCCAAGTATTGTAGTGGACCCTCGGAATTTCAGGATTATGGTTCATACTAAGTTTTCATCTTGTTTAAAACTTCCTTCTTTTAATAATACAGCAGAACAAAACGTCTGTATCCCAGATCTCTGTCTGCATGAATTAATGCATTTTTAATTCCTGCTTTGCCTCTGAGGCAAATTATACGTTTGTTGTATCCATCATCAGGAAAGGCAGGCAAGATTTCATAACAACACTACTGAGTTTATGGATGAGAAATGTGGATGTAAAATCACTTCACGGTTCCTCAAGAGTTCCCTAAACTTTTGTTTTGATCCTAATTTCAGTGAATCAATTATGAAATTCCTCTATGGAGCTGGAGCTTTTCAGAATAACAAAACCTCCTGAAATTATCTAAACTTTATAGTCATTCTTAGCTCTCTTCTTATCACTTTCATTGCTACAGAATGGGAATTTAACATGAAGTGGTCAGAAGATGGTTCAGTGTTACTGCATCTGAACGTTGCAAGCTAGAAGGATGACTCAGGTAAATCAAAGCGAATTACCTCAGTTTGATTTAAAAGACAAAGCAACTTCTTTCAAGTAACACTGGATTTATGCTTGTTGCTGCATATCTAGTCCCATGGTATTCTCCCTGTGGTGTATGAATGACCTTGTTATGCTTTTGCAGAATGTCACAACACGACATTTTGTCCCAGAGAGCCCAGATCTTCTAATTGACTTTGTATGGGGTGGGGGTTGTGTCAACAATAGAGGACAGAAATCATGGATTCACCTCTAGATGCTATTCAAGCTGAGGGCCGAGAGCCAGAGCTCACACTGGCAGTCGGTGTGGATTTGCTTCTTCAAGTTTTCAGGTCCAGAAAAGGGGAACACTCCTTTGAGCTGGACTATCCCAGCTGTGGGCGAGGAGTGGGCTTGGAAGGGTGCTTAGTGCAGGAAAAGGGTTTCAATGACTTGCTCTGGTTGTGTCTCCCAAAGGAATGAGAACAACATTTTGTTGAGGTTTTTTGTTTGGGTTTTGGTTTGTTTTTCTGCGCAGTTGGCTCCCTAAAAGTGATGATTTGATATGTATGTCCTAACTGATCTCTTGGCAATTAAATGCTACGCATTAAAAAAGGTATCATCCACATACATTCAAATATATGCGGTATAGGATTTTGTTTCGTTTTCTAGTGCTTATGGCGGAATACTCCCTGCACTCTTTATTTCTGCACACAGGTAAAGGCAGATTATGAATTAAGCTGTAGGAATTTCTCACACACTTGGTACCGTTGCCTCCACCTTTCATGAAGCAAGAAATGATATTTGGCCAGTAGAGCTCACAGATTTCCGAGTCTACCAAAGGTCTCACGCCCTTTGGCATGCTTAGCAGAATCTTCCAAAGAGAAAAGTAACAGGTGAACTTCATCCCATGGATCCTCACAGGTTTGGTGTAGTCCTAGTCCTTGTCTTCAGAAGTCCCTGGCTCTCTGAACATCACTTGCTTCACTGAGCAGTTTGCATACCCTGTATCACCTATGGCTTACATCCCTCTGCTTGCACATGTATCCCTCGTAAGGGATGTACCAAAGTAATTAGAGATATTGTTTTTCACTTAGACCTTTTAATTGTTTTTCACTTAGACCTTTTAATCGGAAGATCTCTGCTGTTCTGCTTGCTTTTTACTAGAGGTTTGGGGATTTCTGATCCCAGAGGTTAGAACACACATGCAGAAAGGACACCATGATGCCAATATATAAAATGTGAACACAGATTTTTGTCTTGTGAAGTATTTAAGTCTTTGCCAACATCAACTTTAAGTAAACCTTTTAGGAATATTTAGTTGATTAACAAAACAATGATTTTCTATTCTGAAGGCCCATGATGTAATGTGGTCAACCAGGGAGCTATGAACTGGTTTAAAGTAGATTTCTGGTCTGCTAAAATGCCAAATTAAGATTCACAAATCGTGTGTAAAAAAATAAAAATGGAGAATTGCAGCCATGGTTACATGATTCTTTTTGGACAGTTGAAGTCTTTAACTCCTTCATGTTTAGCAACACAAAGTTGTGATAGATGAGCCTTCATGTCAACCTCTAGGCCTAACCTTAACAAGTTTTACTTTCAAAACAGAGACTGTCAGTTGTATGCAGGCATTATCCCTTGCTGGCTGTTTGTGTGACGTTACAAGCTTCAGTACTGAAAAACTTCTGTAAAGGACAAGTAGAGCCTTTGTGCATTTCTAAAGCAGATAACCTTCATAAATAAGGGCACTGAGCATGCTGTTGCTAAATTACTTCTAAAATATGGTGAGATAGTTGGAATTAGGTTTCCCATGTGCTTGATCTGTGCCCAGCTCTTTGTATGGGTTTATGGAGCATGAATAATGAAAGAGACTTTGTGCACTAACATCTGGAAAGTCATAAAAGTTTATTTATTGCCACCCAAGATGATAGCAAAACTAAAAAATGCTGTAGACCTTGTATGAGTAGCGCTAGTAACCGAGGAGGTGAGTTTAATACTCTCTCCAGAGTATCTTCTGAGTTATGGCTGTTGTCACATTATCAAAATTGCAATTACAAGCAAGATAATTATTGTGAGGTTTTTTGTTCTGGAGAACTGGGTAAAACACAGGTCATTTTCTGCTGGTCTTAGTCAGGACAGCCTCTCAATAGATGAAGGTGAGGTGTGGGGCAGGCCAGAGGTTTTACAATAGTTGTTTTGCTCATCCTTTCTAGGGAAGGAAATGGAAATCTTTTAGCAGCACCCAGCAGTATCTAAGAGCTGGAAAAATCCCACCTTTTATATAAAAAATAAAGCCTGTAAGGGATTGTGGGCAAAATGTAATTGGAAATCGCCTGCAGCATCAACATCCCCATTCTGGAGATTATACTAATTACCATAGGAATTAAGAACAGGAGCTCTTCAGGTCCCAGGTTTCTGTCCCCAGTCTTGGTCTTCAGAATGACTCTGCAGTACCATTCTTTGCAGTGAGATCCTACATCTGTAGTGTCTAAAGGGGTATGGGGGAGCAATCACCTACTGAAACACCAGGGCTAAATCACATCACCAGCTCTGTGCTGGAAATCTGCCTTGGGATTTCTCCTGTTTCTACATATGCATTGCACTCCAAGTCAAGTAGGCTTTTTTAGTCAGTTTACTGAGAAATAGATATCTAGAATTGAAGAGTTTGAAAATATTAACCTGTTAAATGCAGGGCAGTTTGCATGACTGTAGCACTCCTTGTTTTGATGAATTTGAAGAAGTCTTCTGCTAACACTGAAGCTGATGAAATGATCTTCTTCCGGAGCCTTTCACTTTCTCACACACTGCATCAGTGGGGACAGTGTTAACGGTACCATGCTCAGCTCTAGTGCTTACAGGATGATGAAGAATGGTGAGACCCTAGAAAAGCACAATAACAATGAGTCAAGAAGTGGAGAAAATGCCCAGGAGTGGAGAACCTGGTCATTTAATCAAAAAAGAAGGCTGAGAGATGCTGTGGCTACTGGGTGTAAGTGTTGTCATGAGGAGAAAATACTGTGTGTTAGTGGGCTTCTTAGGGTTACAGTATAAGGCAAAAAGCTTCTAGGGATGGATAACAGAGGACCAGGTTCACTGGTTGGAATTGCCCCACCAGGCCAGAGCGGGTACTTGTATTAAAGATGAGGGTAAAAGCCAGAAAGTTTGTTCCATAATTAGTTGAGAGTCAAAAGCAACAATAGAGCAGTTTTCTGCCACCTTAAGCAATGTTACACAGGCAATTGAATTTGTGTTTTCTTTTTTTAACCCAAATCATTTACCTGCTGCTTAAAATAGTCAATGAAAGAAAACTGTTTCTGTGTTTGACATGCACAGCTGTAGGAAAATATTCCTTAGATTTGACATGTTAAAAATAAGCAATTTGGATTTTTATTCCAGAATAACTTTTTCTTCTGAAATCAGTCTGATTTAATTAAGCAAGTTCTGTCATCACACATGCAGCATCCAAGCCCGGGTATCATTTAGTATAGATTGAAAGGACAGTTCTGGGTAACCTGAAGTAAAGATGTGGTGTCATGTCAGATGGTTTGGCCAGGGGTTTATTTTTGTTCTAAGTTAAAAAAAACCAAACCACCAACAAAATAAAACCTAACATCTTTTTTTTTTTTTTTTACATTTTGCCTTGTGAAATTATAGATTCTCTGCCTGGTTGTTTTTTGTTTCCTCTTTAGCCAGTGATCTCAAGAAGCAACTATTTAACAGCTCTAGACCTCCCTTTCCTGTTTTAGTTGTAGGAGAAATAGCAGAATAGCAGGTGAATATGAGTATCAGCATTTACCCTAAGAGTTTCACTGTCATTCATAAGCAAAATGTTGCTTTCCTGTTTCCTTTGGTCTGCCCAGGCTGCACTAGATGGGTTGTACTCTTTCCAGTGAGATTAAGTAACTGCATTTCTTTAGGGAGCAGAACACTGTATTCTCTAGTAAAACACATCTGGTGTAAGCTGAAGGATGAGCTGACCTAAATGTGGATTGGAAGTGCTCCTGAGGGGACACTTCTTTCTGTGGTCCTTTGATCTTTTTTAAATCCTTAGAAGTGTCAGCCCAGCTATATAAATAGCTCCCACTCCTAATTAACAGCTCTACCTTGCGAATGCAGGAGTATACAGACTTTGCTAAAGAAGTCTTAACTGAGACTGTTTGGTGTTTACCTTTCATAAGGTCAGTGTCTCTTCCCTGCACAGAAACTCTTTTCTTGGAGGGAACAGTCACAGGTAGATGTCAGGTAGTTTTTAAGAAAACTCTCTGCATGCAGTTAAATTTAATTAATGCAAATCTGCTTCGAGTGGTTTAGGTGATTACTGAATAGCTTGGCAATGTGTCCCCAGCAATAGGTCTCTTCCAGTAGTGTGACATTGCTGAATCCTACCAGATTTGTATGAAACCTACATAGTAGAGGTACCGGAACAGGCAGAGGAGCAAAGTTGTGCTGCTCAGCAAAACTGTCCAGAACTAGGAAACCAAAGCTGAAGTGATTGATTGTGTGAAAATTTCTGCAAATGATACCAAAATTAAAACATTAAGCTAATTACTCTAAGGAAAATTGCATTGCCATGTGCAATTTATTCAGCAGAGAGAAAGCAAATGTGGTTTTACTAATAACATACACACACCAAAAAAAATAATGACATAAAACCGAGCAAAAGAACCTTATTTCTTTCCTTCTTTCCCTGTCTCCCTCTCCCTGGAGCTTCACAACTGAATGGCTGTCAGAGTTTTTCATCTGTTTGCCCTGTTGCAGGAGAGGTCAGCACTGATCAGTGGCTATACTCTTTAACAGGCAGAGGGCTGTAATTGAAAGTAATTCCTCTGCAATTTGGTAGGCAGGGGTTGTTTCAAACTGGCTTTCAAAGGCAGTGCCAGAATGGAAATGTTAGAAACACTGAAAGTGAATCAGTTTGTATTTGCGCGGCTGCAGATTTATTTTTAGGTTTGGTTCTGGGTGTTGGTTTTTTTTATTCCTACCAACACCACTGCCGAAGGGAAGCACTCACATTTTAAACAGCAGTGTTTCTTCCAGAAATGACTGAAGTGTAATCAATTTTTATCATCTTTTGGGGTGGCCTGCAGCTAACATGCCAAGGAGCCAAGAAATGAGGTATTTGTTCTGAGTGACTAATCTCAGATGCCCTGGGCTGGGCATGTGGTACTGATAGTTGGTGCACAAATGCCCACGCAGATGCTCTACTAAGGGCTTATGCTTGGCAAGAGGAGGCACAACTGCCAAAGGAAGAGTTACCACTGAAGTGTAGTGACAGGACAAGGGGTAACGGGTTAAAACTTAAACAGAGGAAGTTTAGATTGGATATAAGGAGGAAGTTCTTTCCTGTTAGGGTGGTGAGGCACTGGAATGGGTTGCCCAGGGAGGTTGTGAATGCTCCATCCCTGGTGGTGTTCAAGGCCAGGATGGATGAAGCCTTGGGTGACATGGTTTAGTGTGAGGTGTCCCTGCCCATGGCAGGGGGATTGGAACTGGGTGATATTATGGTCCTTTCCAACCCTAACTATTCTATGATTCTATGATTCTAAGTAGCACTTGGAATAAATGAGTTTGTCAGTTCAGCAAGGGGAGTCTGTGGTGAGAAGTAGGGAGCCCAGGTTAAGCTAGTCCTGCTGCTTCTCAAGCATAAAAACAGCATAAGCAGTGCCACAGAGACACTTGTGTTTAAAGGATGAAGGGAACTGTGAGCATTTGTGGAAGATGATATGCCTGCGCTGGCCTTTGTCCAAGAGTGAGTCAGTGAGCATAGGTAGAAGTGTAGGAATTGTAAATGGAATGGACAGATCAGTGTTAAGCGTGATGTCCAAACACAGGTAGACAGCAGCTGTGCCACAGCTTCATAGTGGTTGATGAGAAGCTCAGGTTTCCGCTCACTCGAGCTTCTCTGTGCTGCACTCCATCTTCCTTGGGCAGGAGACAGATGTGCCTTGGCCAGGCATGTCCTTTGTCTGAGCCAGTCCTCTGTGTCCCATCACCATCATCTCCAGCTGAGGGCACTCCGCTATAGTGGCCTATTTGAATATTGTGTGGTTTTTGGGTAGCTTTTAGATGATGAGGTTTCAGTATCTTCAAGAATTCTAAAGGATATATTCTTACCGAACACTTACTGGAAAAATAAACAAAACCAAAACCAGTTTGTCCTTTAGTTAGAAGTCATCAAAACTTTGAGGGGTATAAACATTCAGCTTGCTCAATACTGCAGCATCTCTAAAGTCTTTTCCTATTTTTTTACTCAAAGTACTGTAATGCAGGTTACTTCCATGTAAGAATCCTCTTCAGAGTGGTCATAGCTGCTGAGGTGCTTATCCATTAGGCACCATCTGATCAGACACAAAGGCATAGAAAGTAAAAATTGGAATGTTTGATTCTCTTTAATCTCCCTTCCAGCCCCACTTTATCCAGCAAAATAAATCCTTTTCTTTGCCATATGAACACTGGAGAAAGTTGAAAAACTTCAGGTCATTTGGCTACAACTGGCAGACTGCAAATGCTGAACAAGAAATGTGTTTGTGCTGCAGTTACATACCTTTACTGTACTTAGACTGGATTATGTAAATTAATAAATTCAACTTGATTATGTAAATGGAGTTGATTTAGATCACAGCCTAGGCTGAGCACAGTGCCTGTTTGGGGTTATTTGGCATGGTACAGCGTTACTGCCTTCCTCTCCGCTGGATCTGACTGCATTCTCCCTACAGGCCAAAGCGCAATTAATTTAGAAGCATGATCAAATTCTGCAATCATTACTGCGTGTTGTCCACAGTCTCCGGAGACCACTGATAGGAACAACAATAGACTAAGACGTGGTAGTCCTCTCATCCAAAGTCTAATTACAAAGTTACACACTTCAGTTCTCAAAGGACAACCTTTTAGCAGAACTTCATCTTTGAGTTCTCTTTCTGCACATATCTGTGACTTTATCTATCTTTCTTCCTTTCACAAAGCATGAGTAAAGAGCTGAAATGTAGAATAACTTGAGTCTGGTGTGATGGTATTAAGGGTTTTATCATTAATGGATTGGCTGGTGTGATTTCTGTGAGTGTGTGAGCGACTGAGAAAGCTTTTTCTATCATGTGTAAGCAGGCACAGAGAGCACAGGGAAATGGTTCAGAATTCTCACCACTTCATTCCTGCTGCTGCCTTTGGGACAGAAAAACATTTCTTTGACCTTGGCTTGGATCTACTTGCTTCCAGCAGACTCTAATTATGATCACTTCCATTTTATTAATTGAATAATAATACTAAGAGAGAACCAAACCCAGCCAGAGCTTTGGGGCAGATCTGAACCAAGACGATCTTACGGCTTGAATGAGAGGAGAAATTTTACTCTTAGAATATCAGAAATAAGCTAATATCAAACTTTATCTACCACCTCTGGAGTATTAGGCAGCCTTTATTTATGTTATTTTTAGTCTATAGATATCTTATTCATGTTCCTTAAATCTTAGTGTTCTGTATGTAATATACAGTTTTTAATCTTTATTATCTCCAAATTACCAGATATTAATTTATACCAAATTTCTTCCCATCTTCACTAGGTATGCCATCCTTCCTCCAGATGGACTAATGACTTGAAAAACAAGTGACAGCATTAAGATGTATGCAGAGGATAGACTATAACAGATTTTGAATTGTGCTTCTAGTAGGTTTTTCTGTATATTTAAAGTTTGTTGTTGTTACATTCAAACTATGTTCAAGCTTCAAAATATGCAGTTTAAACAAATTCATTAATGACAATGAATGTAATGATGTGAGTTTTCTTTTCACTGTGAAAGAAAAATTGATTCACTTTCCTCTTTTTTTTTTTTTTGGGTGTTTTTTTCTGGGGGTTTTGGGGAAGGATTAGGTAGAATTATTGTGTTGTAAATGACACATCCCAGATAATTCCTTGTGTATTCATACAAGAGAGTTCTCTGGTAATACATTGTTAGCACACATTTTGATTGATGTAAATGTAGAAACAATTGGGCTACCTGAAACACGTAACAGATGGAATGGAACAGAGCTGCTTTTAGCACAAATTGCAAGTAGGAAATTTTTCAATGTTGAAATTTAAAACCAAAACAAACTGAAATATTTGAAATATTTAGTTTTGTCATTTTCTAAACTAAAATATTTTCCTTTTTCAGAAGATTTCTTTCAAACCATTTCCTTAAAGGTTACTTAATTTTTCTATTTATGAATTTATGATCTGTCAATAAATTTTAATCATGGTTTTCATTTTTAACTGCAACTAATTTTCATCTTTTCTTTCCATTTTATATAATCAAAATATGTGTCCTGTTTTCCCCTCTGATTTCTAATGTGTGAGAGTTTATTTTAGTACACATGGAGAAGATACTAATTCTAATTAAATTCTCTCACTAGCTTTATGAGAGAAAATTTGCCTTCTAGGGTATATGTAAACACAGTCCCTGTGGACTCCTGGTTCTGAGGTCCTGCTGTATGGCAAAAACATGGGTAAATATAAAATGTACCATTTGGCCCATCAATGTCTCCAGAAGGCAGAGAGACAAATGTGTGGGATGTCAAATCATCCTTGGGATTTTGCACTGCAACTTTAGCTACAGCTCAGTTGCTTGTTCTAAGTATTTTTATTGGTGAAGCTGTACTCAGAATTTTTATTTATAGTTTCAGCATCTTTATGCTGAAGTGCTAAAGGACACAGGCAAAAAGAATGTTAATCTTAATGTAGCCTCTGTGGACATACCACTGATCTGGGTAGTGTGTGGGGGGTTTGGGTTGACTATTCTATTTTTCCTTCCCCAGAGAAGAGGCATTAATAAGAAATGACAGCCCCCATGCCTAGGTGGTTCTGTCCTAAAAGGATTCCAGTGAGTATTCTGGGAAAAACCAAAATTGTTCCTTATTTTTGTTTCTTGTGGGGATTTTTATAGAATAAATTTTAGGGGGAACATTGCTGTAGTCCCTTGCCACTCAATTGACTGCAGCAGTTAAGCTGGAAAAGAACTCAAGATACCACTGGAGCCATAAATGCAGTCACTTGTGTGATGCTATTAAAAAAGTCTCCGCCTAAAGAAATCTGTTGGTGCACTATATTCTAATTTACAGTTCTGTGACTCACATTTGTAGCTATCAGAACCAGCTGCCAACACAGTAGAATAAATTCCAGCAATTCAGAGCATACTGATTTATGATAAGATCCTTTAAAAGGATGCTCAGGAAAACAGCTACTGAAAAAAAGGAAATATTAATGTATATGCAAAATGATCTTGTGTTCATTCCATTTTCCAAATAAGATTACCAAATAGGCAGTAAAATTCTGTCAAGATCATCTGCATTATAATGGCTATTAAAAGTTAAAGGTGCCAAAGTACCTCCTGTAATTTTTCTCTGCTGTTTGTAATAGCACCCTGTGAGGCTTGAAATTGGAATTGAATTGTCATCTGAAATGTTACTGTCTTCTCGTCATTGTGCTTATGAATGCTGCTGCTGAGAAATGTGTTGAAAGAGACATATTGTGTTAAAATCTGCTCCTTTACAATACCATTGTGAGTGAGGCAAAGGCAGTGGTAGCTATAGCGTCTCTTGCTGTTGAGATTCATTACAAAGGTGTTCATCAAGTGGATCTCTTGCTGATCTCTCTGATGCACACACCAAGAAATGAATATGTGTAACCATCTCTTTTACAGCTGGGTCACCAATTTTTAGTTTCTTTTTTCTTGTGAATACAGTCATTATAAAATTGTTTCCTACATATATGAGAAGAAAACAGCGGTCACAGGAAGGTTAGATGAGCAGATGGAAAGTTAAATGAGCAGAGCAAAGTGCTGAAGAGGAGCAGAACCCCGTGTCCCATGCAGGGTAATGCACAGCAGGGGTTCACCTTGCATTGAGCTTAAAAGACTTTGTTCCACTAAATCATCCTTCATTTCCTTTAGCTGTGGCACTTGTAGTGGTGAGATACCCTGAAATATTGAGGGGTTTATGCACATAAGAGAGAAGACTTAAGTCTCTTCCAGTGTGGCCATTGGTCATAGTTGGTGGGCAATGCAGGATAGGATCCATGTTCCAGATCCATTCATTTTAGGATGAACTGCTGTGATGATATTCGTGAAGCCATGTCTAGTTTTGTCCTCTGCTTCCCACTCCATACTCCCAAACAACAACCTGTTCTTATGGTGTTGTTTGAAATAATTTGAAAGGTGTTATTTTAGACTTCAAAAGGGTTATTGCGTTTTTGCTCATTCTGATGTGTCTTTCTAGTTTGAATCTGTTTCCTGGTGGCTTGTTTTCATGAGAGAGACTTCATCCATTCTGAAACCGTGATTACTAAAAGAATATGAATCTGTTTTGCATTTAACATGGGCCAAATTTGTCAGAGCAATCCCAGGCTCAGCTACAGGTTGGCAGAGAAGAGATTCAGAGCAGCCCTGTGGAGAAGGACTTGGGGGTGTTGGTTGATGAGAAAATGAACATGAGCCGGCTTCAGTGTGCGCTTGCAGCCCAGAAAGCCAACCGTATCCTGGGCTGCATTGAAAGGAACGTGACCAGCAGGTCGAAGGAGGTGATCCTGCCCCTCTACTCTGCTCTCCTGAGACCTCACCTGGAGTATTGTGTGCAGTTCTGGTGTCCTCAACATAAAAAGGACATGGAACTGTTGGAACAAGTCCAGAGGAGGCCACAAGGATGATCAGGGGACTGGAGCACCTCCTGTATGAAGACAGGCTGAGGAAGTTGGGGCTGTTCAGCCTGGAGAAGAGAAGGCTGTGTGGAGACCTCATAGCAGCCTTCCACTATCTGAGGGGGTGCTGGGGAGGGACTCTTCATTAGGGACTGTAGTGACAGGACAAGGGGTAATAGGTTAAAACTTAAACAGGGGAAGTTTAGATTGGATATAAGGAAGAAGTTCTTTCCTGTGAGGGTGGTGAGGCACTGGAATGGGTTTCCCAGGGAAGCTGTGAATGCTCCATCACTGGTGGTGTTCAAGGCCAGGTTGGACAGAGCCTTGGGTGAGATGGTTTAGTGTGAGGTGTCCCTGCCCATGGCAGGGGGATTGGAACTAGATGATCTTAAGGTCCTTTCCAACCCTAACTATTCTATGATTCTAAAACTTGATCTTCCTCCTTATTTCTTACTGCAGGGTAGTTTAATATATTTCCCCATGTCATATACATAATATCATATTGGGGGAGTTACTTGTCTTCTCCACTAAAAATTGCTCTACTCATATATCGGATTAAAGGCTCTGTGTGTGGGAGAGGCTTTTCAATAGGGCTCTAATTCTGACTGAGTGCTGTTTGCTACTGTTCCTATTGATGCTGAATAATAGCTATGACACAGACCCATGTTGATGGATCTAATTCTGCAGAAATTGAGATAAATACTCCGGTGATGCAAGTTGTGGTAGCGTCAGTGTTTGACACCTTTGACTCATTGGCCACTACATTCACACCAGTAATTTGAGACCCAACCTGTCTCTGAGACATTCCTTGTGTGGGAGCATTTACAGGATCAGATTTTATGTTTGTGTTTGTAGGTAATAAATCTCCTAGGGAAGAGTGTCATTTTTACATGGTATTTTAGGCGTAAAATCTGTTTGTTTAGGGTAGAAAATTTCATCTAAAATTGGGAATTAAAAATTTTAGTACCTCGTAATTTGATGGTACCTGTCACCTTCCAGCTCAGCGTTTGCATTTCAGATTCATGGGATGTTTGCTTGACAATAAATGACAAAGTTATGGAGTGTGGATGGTTTTATTTTTTACTTCAGAATGTAGCTTTTGTATCCCTTTACAGAACATTTTTCCCAGCTCCTGATAGCTATCAGAAGTGGATCTGTGTGTAATTGGTTTAACTGCAAAATAATATGCTAAGATGGAGGTGGAAATTGTGGCTTTCTACGGTAATACTTCAGTTACATTGCTTTGGGTTATTCCTGCTATTTGTGGAGCACTTCAAAACCAGCTACCTGACTCTGGTTTCTGACCTTTTTTTTTCTTTTCATCCTATGTGCATCAAAAGCATTTAAACTCCATTTAGTGATTTTAAGTGAACACTAATGTTTTGTTTTTCTGCAGAAGACAACTGTAAGATTACTTATTTCCCTCTTTAAAGTCTTTCACAGTTTCTTTACCTGTGTAACCTTAGAATACTTCCCTTGTCTTCACCACTTTAATGCCTCTGATACCAGTCTGACCGTTTTAAGCTCAGCAGGGCTGGGTTTCCTTTCATCGATTCATTTGCCAAGAAAATGTTTGTTTTCCAGTGTACTTCATGAAATATTGGTGAAATTATTGACCAGAAATAAAACCTGATGTATTGTAGTATATTTAATGATATGAGGACATCTCTTCCCTCCATTGTTAGCCACACTGATCTTAATATCATAGAACAAATGGTACCACGACAGGGTCCAGGTGGAATAATTTCAGCTGAGAAACTGCCTTTGAGCTTTCCTGAAGACAAGCCACTTGTCCTAATCTTTCTGCATTATAGCTGAGGAAGGATTAACATCCTTTACCCAAAAAGTGAAATCAGGTGAAGATGTGTATCAGGGCAGTTAGCAGCCTCAGCTAGGAAGTACTGGTCTTCTCATAAAGGAAATCATAAGTATGTCTGGGCTACTCCAGTGCAAATCACAGCAAGGTGGCTTTAAATAATTAAAGATGATTTAGTGTTTTCCTTTACACTGAGATAAAACTGGTTGCTTTACATGCCCAGTCAGTTTGTCTCAGCTGAAGGGATGTATCTCACAGCTGGACAGTAACTTCCCAAACGCTGCCTGAACAGGGTTATTACCCCAAGGAAGTAGCGTAATAATAGTGCTAGTGACTCAGAGGAAAGAGAAGCCTGTAGAGCAAAAAGGGTCAGCAGCACTGGGATAATGCTGAAGATGTGACTTGCTAGATACCAGTATTTAGAAGTTGCTATATAAAGAGCTTTAAGCAGCATAACCTGGTGCTTGCAGTGACAGTTTACAAACTAGCAGGAATTCTTACAAGCCTGATCAGTCACTGCTCTAATTTGCAGGACTGGCAATTCTTTCTCCTTCGTTTTCTCCAGTCACACAATAGAGGGGAAATGAAGAAAGGATGAATGTGTCCATAACTTGGTCAAACCAAAAGCTCTGGTGTCATTTTGTGAGGATTTCACTGCAGGTATAAGGCAGAAGATTTTTTTTTTTATTATTTACATTATTATAAGCAACCCCATCCAGCTTCCTTTTATGCACCATTTCCCTTCACTGGGCCTTAACTGGTGAAACAATATTCTCTAATTAAAAAATAGAATTAATCTTTCTGAATTAGGCTTTTAACTGATGACAGAGTGACACAACTGCAGTTCAGCTTCTCCTGCTGCCTTTTGCTTGGTTTAGAAAGGGTTTGTTACAGAGTGGCTTAATTTGTATGTATCTCAGTGCTTGTTCTATCCAGAAAGACCCAGTAATTTGATTTGGTCACTGCATTTCTGGTATGACTCATTTTATCACCTCTGTAAATTCCACTGAAAGGCTCTGCGTTGGTTATATACCTATATTTATTGTGAATACAGCATACACTGTGTTACTGCTCTGTAACCTGTCAGCCAAGAGCAATTAAATTGTACTCTGAAAACAGGCCGTGTAATCTTAAACAACATGAATATACGTTGTCTCCCAAATCTGGGAGGAAGTTGCTCTCCTGCTGTCTTACATGCTCATGGCATAATCTGAGTAATCTTTTTGGCTTTTCAGCCTATTTTCAGTGTGCGATTTGTTTTGCATTTATCTACATAACAAGTGTGGGAGATTATATAGATGAGAGGGATGGAGTGCCTTGACCTACATTAACTCGAAGCTGGGTAGCAGCAGCGTTTCTGATTTGATCTGACAACACCTGGTTAAATTGATGCATTATCTGTCCTAGCTGTTACTTTTTGAGATGACACCCTCTGATCTTCATTATTTGTCTGTGCTCTTCCCAACCTTAGTTGCTCAGGACATTTTTTTACTGTGAGGGATATAGATAACTGTTCAGGCCCATGACCCTTCCCCAGGCTATATATAAAGGGATTCTGGCTGATTGTAGGCAGAAATTATTTCCTTTCTCAAGTAACAGTGCCACCTATTTTAAAGCCTCTTTTCTTTGAAGTGGTCTGGAGCTTGAGACAGAGTGCTAAGAAAAGCCAAATAGCTCTGGCTTCTGTCCTCATCCTGGAATTAGAGGTCCCTCCAACTGCATAAGCAAGAAGATGGGCGTGCACCTCCCTTTGGATTATTCCTGGATCTTCAGTGCTCTCTGATAAGGGTTGCTTACTGGCCCTTTTTCAACTAATCAGATTCTATACCTATATGTTCCTTACTAGTCAGAAGCTGTCCTTCAGCCAGCTTTATCTCTGGTATGCTAGTCGCCCATAGCCTGCTCTGGAGGACTGAGAATGTCCATAGTAGCTCTGTGAGAACCCTAGCAGACTGAAGCTGAACACTGGTTTTATTGCCAGTAAAAGAGAAATGAGCTTAACCGCTTATGTGCTGGATGGGCTGTGATCCCAGTCAAGGGTAAGATACAGAGAGCTGAGAGTTACAGAGATGGATTGTATAAATGGCTTCTTTCAATAAGAGATAAAATATAGGTTTCCAGTTCTGAGGAGTGACTGGGTTGTGAACCGTTTGAGAATGAAGCTCAGCATTTCTTCTGCAAGTGCTTAAGTAGACAGTGTATCAATCTTAATCTTGGCCTGGTTTAGCTTTATTTGCCTTAACCACATTTGATCTGTGTGAATGTGCTGTTTATTGCTCCTAGAAAAGACAAGGGTAGTATTTGCCTTGTGTTGACATATCTGTGTACCTTTGACTTTTAAGATGTTCATAGTTTGTTTTATAAAGCATCTATCTATGCTATTGGCACTCCTGTAAATGTAAACACTACATAGTGCATTGTACCAGATCAACACCCTCCTACACAGCATAAAATACTGCTCTGTCTTAATGAACAACTCTCCTCCTCATTTCACAGCCTCACCTAAACTACAGCAATAGATCAGCCATATAGCATGTCTTGAAAGTCTATTATGTGGACCAAGGGATTGGAGGGAGAAGCGGGTTTCAACATTCAGTCTTCTACTGCAGACCTCCATGTGTGCTCATGAACTTCCTTCCACCTCCAGAAAGTGTGCAAGCATTTCTTCCTCTTCTAGCCTCTCTTTTCTGTCCTTGTCTCTGCTGTATGTCTCATTGCCTGCTCTTTTATTCAAGATCAATGCCGCCTCCTCAGCTCTTTATGTGTTTCTCCTTTCTGCTTGTGTGACAGCTTCTAGCTCCTTTGAACACCCATCTTTATAAATCCTTCTTTTCCCTACAAAACTCTCCTTCCACTGACGTTCTGCTCCTGTCTGTTGCCCATCATTCTGTACCTCTCTCCACATATTTTTGTGCTTTTTCTTTTACGTATCTCTCCTCTGATCTGTGCAGTGAAAAATCCAGTGCTTCTCTTCCTGTTGATAACTGTGAAAAGAGGTGAAAGCTATGGAGTGGTGGGGTGACAAGTCTGGGATCCTCCTCGCTGGACTTGATCGGTTGACCTTTTGCTGGTCCCATGGACATCTCCTGGGTTGACAGCCTTGGCACTGGCCTAGTTAAATCCAATTCCCATATTAGGAATTCTGTTGCCCTAGTTTGAGCTATGTCATGCTGCACCTCTTCTGGATAGCTACATTTCTGACCTGAGAAGACCTTTGTCTGAATAGAAGTTACAGCATGTGTCTGTGTTGTAGAGGCCCACATTCTGCCTACTGCACATTCCCCATCTCACGCCCACAAACACACATTTTCCTATGTGGCCTTAGGGAGCTCCTTTTGCCTTCCCAGATGTTTCTTTTTTTCTGAGATGCATTGCAAGCATGTACACGCTGCTGATTGTCAAGTGGCCATCTGAGCCTTGTGTAAATCAGCATTATTTTCTCTTCAGCTATTGTGCTTTGGGCAATGTCTAGTGCTTTTGTTCCTTCTAGGTTGGCTTTGTCAGATCATCTTTGGATTCTCTAATTATTTATGTCACAAACTCATATCTTCAAGAGATGCTCCCCAGACTGGCTGTGAATACAGTAATCGCAGTTCTGACCAGGCATGGATTGTATCTAAACTGTGGTACAATTGCCAGCAGCTTAAGGCTGTGTTAGTTTGTGTTTTGCTGCTATAGCTTTTTGGAGATTTGTTACTGAGAATATCAACTGCTCTCAAACTTTTAATGAGGCTGTACAGTGTGCATTTTTTTCACCCTACAAATTTCCAGCCCAGTGTTCCTTACCATATTATCCTCAGTACAGCCTATGAAAGGATTTCTGTATATTAAATCCAGTCCCCCTCATCTGAGCTGTGCTGTGTAATTTCACTAATGTTGCAGTCAGATTCTCTAATGTACACTTAAGGTGATCAGAAATAGTTTAGTGTTCTTTCTCTGTCTCTTACCCTCTTTTTTTTTTTCTATCACAGTTACCCAAAGGAATTAAGAGCAGGAACTGTATAGAAACACTTTCCTTGTTACATCATTGCTTCACATCATCAAATTCCCTCTATAATGTATTCAATACCCTGTAATTATTCCCACTGTAACAGTAGGAACGCACTTTTGGTAATTCGACTGCTCCCTTTCACCACTAAAGTGACATTAGTTTTGTATTTAATATGACAGTATATCTAAGTTTAATGTATCTCACAGTTTTACAGCATTGGCATCCAGCGTACTGAGATTATCCATTTTCAACTGCTGCATATTAATGTTGGCTTTGTGTGTATGAACTTCTGTTTTATGCACATGCTGCAATGCATTGCACTGAAATTTGTAGATAGGCATAACATAGTATTTTGGCTATGCAAGATAAAATTTGAGAGCGTGGTAATAGCGCAGCTTTCTGACAAGTGTAAATGCTGCTTGGAGAGAGTGCAGCAGAAAAGCTGAGGAGGCAACTAGCAAGATTTCTCCTGACTGGTAGGGTAGGTCGGCAAGAGAAATCTTAATCCTTGTGTCACACATTGGCTTTTTTTTTTGCCAGTTAAAGAATTTCTGAGAGTGCAAGGATCTGTGAAGGCTCCTGCTCAGGCTGGGGTTTCAAAGTACTGGTAAATGTTTAACCCAAATCCAATGGAACAACAATTATCCTGTGATATCGCTGTTCATAGCAATATTGTAAATCTCCTTTTCAGCAGCAGCCTAGTGGAGTCTAGTCTAAGGGAGGGATGCATGGGTATCATTAGAGACAGCAGAATGTTAAAGGAATAAACGTGCATGAGGTTTCACTTTCAGCTCTATACATCACTAGGTTTCTTCACCATTGGTTTTCTTGGGAAGTGCCCTTTTTGGTCTTTCACATGTGGCAATTGTTGTGGAATGATGTTGTCCAGGACGTTCAGCCTAGTAAGGCAAAAAAAGACCTCCTGGATTTCCACTCAATCCTGAGAATTGCTTTGCTCTTCTTGCTGAGCTTGCTGAACATTACATATTAAATCTGATAACCTGGCTAAATTACAAGTTTTAGGATTGCATTCTATTTTATCTATATTCCTTCTCTTGCACCATAATTACCATATTTTTCTTTGCTTCCCACCCAAGAATATACACAGAAGCTTTTTGATCATTGTACTGAGCATTTGTAGCTACCATCAATGAGGTTATGTAAGTTCTGTAATAGTTACGTTCTATAGGATACCTTTTAGCTGAGGGTATCCTGATTCTTCTGCGCAGTCTGCAGAAAGCTTGGAATTAAAGGCATTATGGAGATGTAATACACTACTCAGAAATCTAAGCATGTCTATAAAATTAATGCAGCTTTATTTTTCAATTAATTGATAATGTATCATTCTGACTATCTTCACTAAGCCTGTATTTCTCACTCTTGGCTCTTTTGGAGCTCTACTGCTGGAAGAAACAGGATAAAAAAGCAACATTCATGCTGTCATCCACCTTAATACTGACAGTGTCTTGACTACCAGCCCAATGGCATGCTCCTTACCTTTCTTGTACAGAAGCGGTCCTTGACATTTGTAAAAATTGTCAACCTCTTTTCCTAATCAGGTGAATTGTGTCACTTTGGGGTGAAAATAAACCATTGAAAAAAGAAATTGTAACATTTGATTGACAGAACTTCCTTTCACAATCCCTGCATTTCCACCTCCTCTTCCACAGGAGGCAATAGTAAAGAGCAGTCTCTGCCTGGCATTTAAAGACCTAGAAGCTATGTTTTTACCCTGACTGTGATTTCCAATCCAGGTTGCTTTGTGGCATCTTCAAATCACATTGTGAAGGCTTAGATCACATTGGCTAACCTCAAGGATGTTCAGCTGCCACAACAATTGATTTAACAATTTTTCAAGCAGTTCCCTGATGCTAGCCTCCTTCTAGAGAGAAAATGGCATGTGTTCCTTATTAAGTCTGTGAATTGCCTTTCTTATCTCTTTCCCTGTTCTGTGTAAAGTAATGCCTAACATCAGCATGGGCGATGAATTAAGCTGTTTTCATATGGGGCCACTAGGACCATTTCACTGTTTAGGTTGCATGCATGCTTTCACCTGGTGTTACAGAGCATCATGACAGATAGATCCAAGCACTACCCAAGGGCTTGGCATCTGATAAAGTTTGCTTGATGAATCCCAGTGTGTCAAGATGGTATTTCTAGTTTGATTTCTGCTGAGCTTTTGGTGTTCTTCCTTAGGAGTCAAGTGTTTTCTTAGAGAACAGTATCAATTGTTAAAGAAGCACCCTCTGACCTTTAAGCTTCAGATGACTTTGTGTCCAGTTCTGCTGACAAGCTAAAGAGTATCGATGTACAAAAGTTGAATACAAATACTTCTTTCAGTATGGAACAGAATAAAGTGTGCAGTAATTTTGGTTTATTTTCTCATTTTATTCTTGCTTTTTTTAGCTGAACAGTCAGTAGTTATAACTTCTACTAAAAGAATATCTTTTATTAGGAAAATAAGCTGGGCATGCAAAAAATTCCAAGTGATATGATTAGCACAGTGTAACTCCTAAAAAGACAGACAAGAAAGATGCCTCTTAGTTTTGGATATGGAGAAAGTATTGCAGGATAAATTGCATTTGAATAGATCTGGAGCAGAAAATAATGTAATACAGGCAGGTTTGGAAGCTGGATGCTTTATGCTTGGAATTGTGTTAGAGTGAATCTACCCATTGGGCGATGGCTGGAATGTCTCTTGGGTATTTGAGAAACATCAGTTTCTCATCAGTCCTTGTATGGTTTTTTTTAGGTAAAGATTGTGGCTTGTGGAAAGTTCTTAAAGTTTAGTGATGTCCAGGGAGCTTGAAAAAGACATTTTGAAACATCAAACTCAAAGGCAAATGGGTGATTTCCCAATGCATATAAATAGCCGTAAACATTAATTTTTTAAGACTCTTGGCAGTAAGGTCAAACAGGGTTTCTTACTCGGTGTTTTGATTGTGCTCTAAGTTGTCAGCTCTGACAAAGGAAAAAGGCAGCTGGAAATGAGAGAAAGCAAAGATCAGATCTTGTGTTGGCTCACAGACATTAAAATGAAAAGCATGCATCCTGCAAGGGAGAGCAGAGCTCTGCTCTTGCCTTGTTGGCTGCTGAGGTAAGTTGGGAGCATATATCACTAAGGAATGTTTATTCATCACTGGCTTGCAGGTAGCCCTCTGGAGGGCTTTCTGTACAAGGTATAAAAATTCAAGTAATATGACCTTCCTTGAGACATCTTCACAAAGTACTCTTCAGCATAAGCCTCTAAAGGCAAAGCAAATAAATTAAAGGAATACCGTAATGTAAGCGTTTCTATACCCGCTAAGCCATCCAGGAGGTCCCTCCAGGACACAAGTGTTAGTGTATATTATCATGTCTTTCAAACTGGAGTATCTAAGGCCTTTATATGGTTTCTTCTTAAATTAGAGCTAGTTGAGTCATGTCACCACATGTGTTTCTAAACATCTTATAAGCATATTTGCAGGTATAGTGAACATTTAATGCTTGCAGTGGCTGCTTAGCATCAAAAGGATGCGTGTTCAAGTCTTTTTGTAATTCCTTTGTATTTAATGGACCCTTGTGGCACAGTCTTATTAGAAATCAAGAAATTCAATATGGTAAATGTTTGTTAGGTTTGCATTTATTATTATCCAGAAATATTTGAAGATAAAATAGAGTGCCCTGGTCTGAACTATCTCCTTTCATCCATGCACATAGCTGCAGTAACACTCGCATGGTATTTCTCTGCAGGTGGTCCCTGTTTTGAAGCTAAAATAGGACCTCTGTGTTGATAAAGTCACAAGCTGTTGCCTGCACTTGCTAATGTCTGATTTCTGTGCCTTATGGGACTGGATCAGTGTTGTATTTGAACTCTAAAAAAACCCTGGGTTTGGGTCCTCTCCTGAGGAGGAGACTGAAAATATGAGCATCTCCACTTTGTGTCCCTTCATAGGGAGAATACTGTCCTTTGGAGTTCATGCCAGATAACTGTGTTGCGCCTGAAGGCAGAAACAAGCAATCAGTCAAGCCAGAGGCAGTTTCAGTAGGTCTACACAGGCCGTGCCTGTGGCTGTTGGCTGTCTCAGGACACAGGGAGCAAAAGAGGTCCTGCTCAGAGAGGCATAACAAAATGCAGCGAAAGCAAAAGTTCAAACATATATTGAGACTAAAATAGTTTAAAATTATTGTTTGACTCCCCGCAGAAGGGTTCAGGTTTGAAATGTTACTCAGTTTGTGTAAAAGGAAATAAGTGAATTACAGGACTTTTTTTTGGAGTAGACGAAGGTGTGTATTATTGGCAGCATTTTCACGTGTGCTCACACACGTCACGGTGACAGAAGCAGAGTGCCTGAGCACTCTTGAAAATGTGGCTCTTAGTCTTGTTTTCAAGTGTTTTCTAAAGCTCTAGAAATAGTTGGATGAAGAGTGGTAAGTCTCTTAAGTCATGGAGTAGAGAAAGAAAAAGGTATTAAGTAGACAATCTTCCACCCACTCTTCAGACAGTGCATGGCATAAGGAGCCAACCTAAACTCTTAAGAAGGCTGCACAACTTGTCCCTTGTCAACAAAAATGACAATTAGATTTGTCCTTGTTAGAGGAAAGATATAATTTCCATTTTAATTTGTACTTCCCACTGACATGGGTTTCATTCTTGTCTTTGTATGTAGACTGCAAACTCTAAAAGCAGGAATTGTTTTTCTGTCATTCAGTGCCTGATATGACGGCTTCTGCCACAGCAGGAGCAGCAAGGGGATGGCATGGGTAGAACTGCAACAAGCAGGGCTTTAAATGTGGGATGGCAACAGGTTGTATTTGCTTCTGAGCTGCACTAGATTGTGTCCCACCTGGTGAAGCTGACAGCTACTTAACGTGTTTGCCAGAAGCACTGACTCTCTTGCAGTCCTGTTTTCTGACCTATTTAAGTGTTGAAGTCCACATAAGAGAGCACAAGAAGTCAGACAAGCCATTTAATCTTTCTCTTTCCCTAAGACATAACAAAATTAGACAGTCCATTAAAATCAAAGTTGCTTAAGAAAAAAGTATAAAATGGAAAGGACTTGCACTGTGGCTGTGTGTACCAAGCCCAAGCCTACAGCAATTTTGTATAGTTTAATTATGAATCCTTGCAAACTGGAACTTTTGCTAGTAGCAGTGATACAGCCTTAGCTGTGGAACAGGAGCGTGGACAGTTTCATTAACCTAAATAAGAGCAGTTGAACTAATGGAGCAAGGTCAAATTAGACTCCTTTTACTGGATCTTTACTTTTGATCACTGAAAGCTGCTGAAGTACAGATGAGTTACAATCTATGTGGCTGAAAGCACCTGTATCCTAAATAATTAACGTGACATTTACAAGACTGTTTGCTTACTCTTTTCCTATTTTTTTTGACCAATTACTTCCTATAATGATAGCAAGTAGGTTTCTACTCCTGACTGAGTTAGTGATTATAATGTCAAAGGGGCTTGTGCAATGTCTTCTCTGTCTTAATAAACCTGTCAGCTGAGGTTACGTTGCTTTCTAATTTTCACCAGTGGAACATGCTGCTGCACAGCTGGGAGGAAATGGCAGAGTCATGAGCATGCAGCCCACTGTTGAGCATGTTTTATTGTAAGATTGTGTCCTGATCAAAACATACAACATGGTTAAGATTCGAGTTTACAGATTGATTCTACATTTTAAACCTCAGCTTATGGCTGTCTTTTTGTGTGCTTAGTTTTGACTGATCTCTGTTGGCAGCCATTTACATCTTTTCTCTTAGTTTCCTTGGCAGCCCCTCATTTTAACATGCAGAATATAAATTCCACTTGTAGTAGGGTGCAGACAATTAGTAATCAATAATAATAGCAGCTAGAAAATCCCAATTTCCTAATTAATTGCTATGGAATATATGTATCTTGATTTGTCTTTGTGTGTGATGTTTTAGAGGAAGGTAAAGCAAGAAGTTATGGGAGGAGAATCCATAGCTCTGTAGATGGCTGGAAAGACAAGCATCTCATTAGGTGGATGCAGTGAGAGCGTTAGATTAGTGGTTGCTCTGTGTGAATTCAGCCCCTTGTATTTAGGTACATAATGATTTGCTTATAAGTAAGTGAGGCCTTGCAAAGCGGTCTGTAGGGACAGTGCATTCAGATAACTGTGGTTTCTACCAGGCTACTCTCCCTTTTACTGGAATGTCCAGGAGGTCAGTGGGAACTGTTCGAAGAGAAATCCTTGGCACTGATAAGACCTGGCACCTTCTGGGTGCTTGTGGGTCCTGTCTTCAAGATTTCCTATGACCTAGGCCTGTGGTAGCAAAATGTTGCTAAGAGCACCTGGTTTGATAGACTGAGACCCCTCAAACCTGCTTCATAAGAGCAGAAGCCGTCTTCTTGTTTTGGACATCAGGTAGCACAGTGCAGCCTTGGGTTGTCAGCAGGGTGCTGGGATGCTTCATAACAGGAAGTGGGAACTGGATGGGGCCCATGCAGCAGATTTACCCTGAAACTACCAAGTCCCAGCTGTGTTCTTCAAAGAACTGCTGCATGCATTTGACCTCTTTGCACATGGTATTATCAAGTTGAATGATTAGAAAAGAATAATTCTCCTAAATAGAAAAGCAAACAACCATCGCATATTGTCTTCCCTACTGCAGAAGGAACACAAAATATTTGCTGTGCTGTCTAATGTAAACACAATGGTAAGAGAGTGCTGAGTCCAGGCTAGCAGCTGAGCAGACCAGAAAGCCACAACTTCCTAATTCAGTCAGTACGCTGCTGCTCGGGACATCTGTCTACATCCCACATCCTTTTTGTTCTTTTCCTTCCCTCAGCAGGAATCACTTGCACTGGATATTTCTTCCTTTCTTTCTTGTTTTAGTCTATCTCCCTCTTCACTTGCATAATCTCTGTTCTTCCCTGGCATGGTTGTCAAATCACTTTTTATTTACGGGTTTTATCTTTGTCTCCCCAGAAGGTGCCACCTTGCCTGAGGGGTGTCTCCTCTCCCAGGTGCCAGGGAGAGAGGACCAGGTCCTCCCCATCCTCTGCAACTTGCATCATTTCCAAGCTGGGATTTAATCAGCCATGGGGAAAAAGCAAAGGGTACCTCTGTAGCAGGGAGGGTGCAGCTTTGAGTATATGGCAAAAGCCAGAGCGACCCAGCCCAACATGCTGGACGCACATTCAGCCTGCAGAGGGGTCTGGATTCTGCACTTCAGTTATTTGTGACAAATATGGTATTTTTTTTCCCTTCCTCTCATTACACTTTTGAATTTGCATTGTGCAGATCTAATCAATTATTAAAAGTGGCTCAAAATCTTCTCGAGACATATGGGGATTATTGGCATCTGTGTGTTTTAGTAAGCAGGTGATTTACAGCTTGAAAATAGCATATGCCTAAGGTTTTAATGTAACAATTTATTTTTGAAGAGCTACAGCAGCAGCACAAGTGTATGTAACTCACCTACCATATGCTATGGTGTGAGGGGACAGCAACAAACACTTATGTTACATATCCTGTTTCTTTGCTGGCTGAAAAATGTTTATTGAAATGTGTTTTGGGTTGTTTAAATGGAAAATAGCATCCATTTAAAAATATTTTAATAAAAATCAGTGGTTTAGTAGACTGAGCTTAATATAAATGAAAATTGCCATGACATGTACTGTACAGGCTGGGTTTATGTTCACAAGCATTAAATCTAGTGGATGCCACCAGACTTCTGTACCTTGGTCACTTATGCAGTACTGTTAATTCCATCTGGAAGCCATTATTCCAGTTTCCATGTTTTTCAAGGTTTGCGAGTTTGCATACATCGATCATGATTTAAAGCATTTGTCCTTTATTTAGTTAACAAGAAGGCACAGCTGTTTGCTTGCTTCTCCCACCAATCTCTTTTACAGCATAGCTGTCTCAGAGGACTAGACTTACCTTGAGTCTCATACTCATGTAATTCACCGTATGTTTCAGGGAGGCATTTTCCCAAACATTTCTGATATGCATCTTTCTCCTGATTGAAACAAACCAAACCAAAAACCAGGGTATGGCCCTTAAATAAGGTCTTTACCAACAGGCATTTAGGATTTCATTTTATCTGATCTTCCCAGACTAAGATGTTGAAGGCAAATATGTCTTCACTTTTGACTTGGAGCCTGACTTTCAGGTATAAATGAAGCCATTTGTGTTTTGGTAATTTATTTTCCTGCTTCTTTCTTTCCAAGTATTTTTTTTTTTTTATTTTCAGAGAATGTTAAGGGCATTGGCCCAAACACACAGCTTAGCTCTGACTATAATCTTCCCTTTAGAAGAATGCTGGCTGACAAGGCTGCTAATGTGTCACTTTCTAATAATCTGATAATTATGAATGATGTGAACAGGAGCGTGGGGTACTTGAGCAGCAGAGCACAATAGACATTGCCTACCTGGTGATTACAGCACAAAAGGGCAGGGGGTTGTAAGCATGAAGTCCAAAGGCCACCAAACTTTAACCACCTGAGGCATGCTTTAATTACCCTGACAGGCACAGCCTGTCATGTTCTATCGCTTTTATGAGTATATTATGGGAATAGGGTGTTATTTGTATATCAGCAAACTTACTGTAGATATATTTTGCCTTTTATGAATTTAGAAAAGAGGTTGAGGGTTGGTGTTTTTTTTTCCGTAAATCTGGCATTCTATTCTTTTGGTGGAAAAAAAAAAGTATGATTTGTACTTTAATTAACTTTTTTTTTTTTCTAGATTGCAGCCTGTTTTACAACTAAGAGAGTGTTATTGGTTTGGAATTGATTTTGGTGTCATATGTTGTCATTTGACAAAAAACAGTTTTGCTAAGCTGTTTGACATTAGAACAGCTGGTAATGTCACTTTTGTTAATGTCTTTAACCACATTTTTAACAAAACAGCAGATGCTCACCACAAAAGCTATTTTCCTCTTCAATCCAAATGTGTAAAATCAGCTAACTTACTGCTTCAATTAAAGCAGAGCCTTCTGAACAAGGGAACTGATCTAAAAACAGACAGTGTTTTAGGAATGCCCTGTAGGTATACATATATCTGGTTAACATAAAGACCACCTTTACACCTATGGAATTCCTTTTGAAAGAAATATGTTCTCTGATATATATGGCTGCTGTAAAGGGGTCCCAGATTTGTTACCTCTGAATTTCAAAGGATCTGTTTCAGTGCTGAAATACTCAGCAGCCACAGAAAGAACTTACTATGTATAAATAACTTTATCTTTTAGCATTACTGTGTCCTGTTTGTAAGTATAAATAATATTTGCAACTTAAGAGTTCAACAGCTAAGAAGAACTGTAATTTGGGATGTCATATCTCTCAGATTGTGACATATGTAAAAATATTTATGCTTATAAAAATATATATACCTTTTGTCTCGTCACATAAAAGAGGATTTCCAACCAGAGCTGCATGAAAGTATGTGCTAACAAGCAAGAACTTAGCCAGAATCTATTCATTTTTTTTGGTGAATGCAAATATACCTGTTCAATGTGAAAACAAAAGGTAATACACATTTAGCAAATACAATGCACATAGTCCATTTTTTATGTTATTCTTTGAAGTTTCTCAGAGATCAGAAGTTCACTTACATTGTATTTCGATTTGGGGTTTTGCCATGGTTTAACCTGGTGGGCAGCTGAACACTACACAGATGCTCACTCGCTTCTCCCTGCCAGTGGGATGTGGGAGAGAATTGAAAGAAAATTAAAGTGAAATTTGTGGGTTGAGATAAAGACAGCTTAATAGGACAGAAAAGGAAAGGATAATAATAGTAATAGAATTAGAATATACAAAGCAAGTGATGCACAGTGCAGTTGCTCACGACCCCGCTGACCATTGCCCAGCCGGTTCCCAAGTCAGCTTTCCTCTAGTTTATACACTGAGCATGATGTCATATGGCTTGGAATGTCCCTTGGGTCAGTAGGGATCAGCTGTCCTGGCTGTCCTAACTCCTTGTGCACCCCCAGCCTCCTCACTGATGGGATGGGGTGAGTGTTGTATAAGCACTGCTCAGCAACAACTAAAACATTGCTGTGTTATCAACATTATTCTCATCCTAAATCCAGAACACAGCACTAAACCAGCTACTGGGAAGAAAATCAACTCTATCCCAGCCAAAGCCAGGACACTTTTGCTGTCAAGGTGACAGACTTGTCCTCTGTTATTTTAGCAACACTTCATAAAATCTTAGCTTGGATGGTGAAATGGGAAATGGCTTTAATAGGGAGATGACTTCACTTTTTCAGACATTTTAATAGGAAGAAGTTATAATGAACCTTTAGAAATGGTAGCACAGTAATTTAAAATTAATTTTATAGTTTTAATATATCGGTACTGTCTTCCTCTTTTTTTTTTTTTGTTTGTAAGTGTACTTTTTTACTTTTAGCTGAAGGTCAGTTCCAATATTTTAACTGTTACTAGGCAACAATTAAAAAATGCTATCTTTACAGCTTTTAAATTCTGTTTATTACACAGAATATGTTAACACATGCCTACTATAAAAAGGAAACTCTTGGGTTCTTTTTCTATGTGTGGTGATAGCAGAAGAGACATACTTCATGACCAAGAACCATTGAGTTCATTTTCTGAAATCTACGTGTTAAAAAAATCTCTACATCTGTAACAGTCCCTAAGTATTTGATTCGAAGTTTTTTGATAGATTTAACTGATAACTCAGCCCACAAATGCTCTTCACTGAAAAGACAGATTACCTTTAGCTGCTCAGTTAGCAGTACTGGCAACAGTTCCTTCCGTACTTCAGGAAAGTCAAATAAAATGCATACTTTTTTTTCTTGCTGAAGCTTTCCTTGATCTGTGTGAATTTAGAGTTACTTTGTGAAATGACAAAGTTGAACCAGAAAATACTGGTTCGTTTAGCCAAGTGTGTTTCAGCTAAAACCTTCCTGATTCAATGAATTTTTCTGCATATGCAGTGACACAGGAACTTCTGATCTGTCTGTAAATAACGTTATCATCACTCTCCCAACTGCAACTGCCTGAGAGACACAACTTTACCTTTTTGCCAGCTCCAGTGCAGATCAAATTCACATAGAATCATGAGATAATTCAGGTTGTAAGATACTTCATATCTTCAATGGCATCTTCAGTTTGCCTAAGCTTCAGTGACAGCTTATCTCTTACTAGACTACAGAGATCCACGAGTTGCAGGAAAGGATGTTTTTTCATTTGTCCTGCTGTTCATGACATGAGTTGAGGATTTGTGGTTTTCCTTATGTCTTTATTCAAGAATTGTGAGTATAAATAATGAAGGGAATAAAAGATGTGTGACACCCCACAGGAACAGGAGATAACAGGGATCCTGAAGGAGGAGGAAAGCACATGTGTACCCAGAGATGAGTTAAAAGACTGAGAGATCCTGGGATGGGCTGGAAGGTGATGTGTGTTGAGGATGAACATTGTCTTTGTCACAAGGGGGAGAATAAGAAACCCATTCCTCAGTCATGGAGGAGGTGGTGTGGACTTCGAGCAGCTGTGATGGCTTGGGAAAGGAGGAGATGACTATCTAGGAGATCAGCATGGACCGAAGGATAGAAGCATGGAGTAAGCTCTAGGCGTGTGCAGTGAGCTCATTTTATGGAGCCAAGACCCACTGCTATCCCATATTTCTTATGATCAATTTACTAATAATGTCAACCCCTTTGGTACTGCCAGGCAAACCCTAATATACCCTATTCATTATATTGACTTTAGATCTTTAGATCTTTGCACGTGAGTATATAAAGAGTGTGTTGCTACACCCAAAACTGGTGTCAGATTTTGCTTGCATGACACAAAAGACATTTTTACATAATGCAGTTTTCTTATTCCAACCTTTCAGCTAAATACTGCGAAATAATGACAACAAGAAAATAGTTTCTGTAGAGAAGCAGAAATACTTTATGACAAAAGCAGCATTTGGAGTAACATTTTAGAAGAGTACAGACACCTTTTTCCCCCTTGTCACTCTCATTAAGGCTCTGAGAGACTTTTTTTTTTTGTACCATGTCTCACTGTTGGAATACCTGTCTCCAGACAGCTTTCTGTAGTGGAAAATCCAATTTAACCTCAAACAGTTTCATCGGTTCTGCACTACTTTTTTCTCCTATTGGAAAATAAAATAAAAAGATCATATGTCAACTTGAGTACAAGGTGTAAAACTTCTGAGCTTGCATTAACAAATGTATGCATCAATTATATGTACATTCATATATGTGTAGCTGAAGGCAGCCTCTTTGTAGGCTAAGGTTTATTTGTGGAGCATAGAATATGTATTTCCAATTTCTGGTGTCTTGAAAGGCAGATATTTTCCAGAGATTGTCCAGCTTTCAGGTCTTCTTGAAATGAAACTGAAATTCTTTTTCAGACATAAGGAACCTGAGAAGAGAAATTAAATACAATGTCTGTCTGGGAACTCTATATGCATTTATTTACTTATTTATTAACTCATTTTCTTGCTGTGTGCTCCTGCTGATGGAGAGGGGTTGCACATGCTCCCTTATGCTGTGCTTTCTACAAACTAGGATGGATTTGGAAAGCCTGAAGACAAAGAGAGGGCTTACAGAAGCCTTTTGTTTTAGTTCTGCAGTTCAGAATATATTTAAATGGAGATATATGAAAAGTGCTGCCTCTTGCTTCTTTCTGAATTGAAAACTCCTGCATTAATTAAGCACGTTAATTGCCCTCATCAGCCTCACCTGGGACCTCCACACACATGCTCTGGTTTAGCTCAGCCTTGAGCTGTGCAGTGTATGTTCCTGTCTCCAGTCCTGCATGGATTCTGATCAATCCTTGCTGCTTCCAAGGCGGTTGATGAATTCTTGAAGCAGTGTCTGTATTTGCTGTTGTGGAGCTGTGTGAGGTCTCTGGAGCAGCTCCTGATTCACCTTCCCTGTGGTTATACTGGCCTCGCACCAGTGGCTTGCCTTAGCACCTTACTGCCTTCAAGCAACATCATGCCAGCTCTGAGCTTCATATCCCTCCCTTCTTCCTGGGTCAGGTATGTCCATCAGCTCTGTGGGTTTCCCTCTAGCTGTGCTTGATTTTGTGTGCTGGGAATGTGCTACAGAAGGCTTGAGGGGCTGTGCAGATGAAAGCCCTTTGTGGCTGCTCAGGGCTGGGTTTGAGGCAGCTCTGTTACCCCAGGGCTGGGAGATAAGTTGTCATCAGTTTGAATTTAAGAAGGAAAGATAGGCTGGAAACAGAAATGCTGTTTCCCTTTTAAACAGTAGCTGTGTGGTTGTACCCCTAGGAGAGAGTGCTTACCTTGGCTATGAAATAATGCCCATAGCTAAGAAGCTTTCCTCATTGTAAATGATCACACATTTCATTTCAAGGTTATTTTTTCTTTCCTTTGAGCAGCAATGTAAAGCTCTGTTCCTCAAAACATGATGCTAGTTAATACTGCATCAAACACCTGAAAATAACACTAATGCATCACTAAGATGAATAGCACCCCAAAGTCAGGAAATAGGGGCCTCGCTTCTTCTGGAGCCGTTTGCTTTGCTATCCTGTAGGCTTTTATATATTTTGTAATGTGCTGAGGTAGCACACTGCTAGCATGTTTGGTGAGGTCTAGGTTTGTGAAGGAGGGAGGAATAAAGAAAAGCACATGAGGCTCCAGGTAAAGTTTTCGAGCTGCTGGAATTTGTTAGTTCCTATAAGAAACCTTGCCCTTAGACCAAGTTGTTTTACCTTTAGTTATGTGTTTGAAAGTGGACACAATACTTTCTCTGGAGGAACTGTAAAATCAGCTGAATCTCTGAGCATTGAGCCCTTGCTGCGTGCGTTGGCCCAGCAGTCTCACCACAGCCATGCCTGGGAGCTTCTCTTCTCTGTGGGGCTGAAGCAGCCATTGCAGGAAGGGAGGCTGCTATGGGGAGGTGCCAGCCCTGCTCAAAGCTCCAGTGGGTGCGAGAGGGACCAACATTGAGCAGAGGACTAAGAGCAGACATATTCAATCACAGTGCTGAATATGTTGGAAGGGGCCTGAAGAGTGAGATCAATCATTTTTCTGTCAGTTTTGCTGCTAGTGCCTGTCTGTTAATACAGAAATTTATGGCCTTATTCTGGCGCTTCCTCTTATTGAGCAGTACTGTCTCCCACAAAGAGCTCTGATCAGCAGATCCAAGCAATAAAACCTGGCCTAAAGAGTGATCAAAAATGCTTAATAAAGTGAGCTCAGGAATGTGCGAAGCTGTGGATTACAGCCTCCGTGATCCTGGACTGTGCTGGGTTTCCTGTGCTGTGCTGAGCTGAGCTGAGCTGTGATGGTGGCACATGCCTGAAGCGGTAGGGAAAAACCCTCTTATGCAGATGTATTTTGAGGTGGGTTTTTTGTGGGATATGTTGGTACCTGGGGCAGGAGACCTGACTGACCAGGAAGTGAAGTTCTAGGCTGAGAGGTGCATCTGGCAATGCCCCCCAGTGTGTGGGTTGTGAGGGGCCTTTTCCAATGGGAGCTCGGGCTCACCTGGAAATGGAGCTCTGTGGGTTCCATTTGCAGACTGGGCAAATCCCATGCAGCAATCAGCCTTCAGCTGTATAAAGGTGTTATGTTATTTTCACTTGGGTATTAACTGATAATTAGGATTCTGTGAGACCATATCTGCAACATGGGATGTAGTCCTTTTTCTGGGAGTCCTTAGAAGCATCAGTGGTCTTTCACTTTATAATCTGAGCTACACCTGAGGTACATTTGCTTGTGTTATAAATGTTTATTTCCTGCCTCCACTGTTCGTAAACTGAATTTATAATGATCTGCTGCTGGTTATTATCAAGTATGATGTGCTCCTTTTTAGAAAATGATTTGAGGGATGTGTAAGGGCTAGTTGTGAGTGTTCTCCATAACATGTATGAGGGTGTGAAGTTTGTCACTGGTTTTGATACAAAGGAAAAAGGGAGGTTAAACCAGTAACGCAGATGATATAGGCAAAAAGACTCAGCAAGGCTTAGCCGGTTGAATCTTGATGTTATTCTTTTAAACACTTCTGTAAAGCATGCTAGGTGTTAGGGCTGTGCTCTTACATATAACTGTTGAAATCCTTGCAGTGCCTGACTTGAGAAATTTTTATACAAGCCTAAGCTGCAGAGAAAGCCATTTTAAATAAGTGCCGGTGATGGATAGATTTGCTGTTGCAATATCCTCGATTTTCACAATGTTAATGGTAAATCTACTTCATTTACTGCTGTAAATACTGCATATGTTAAATGCTCAGGGTTAGGGGACTACTGACTTAAGAGCTCTTTGCAATTCTTTAAAGGTGATCTGAGCACATAGGTTTTTAGATTATACAAAACATTTCACATTTTTTTAATTGAAGCAGACAAGCATTATGTGTGGTCCCTGAATAACAGCAGTATTCCATGCTAATAAACTGCCTGATTGCTGGGTGTCACTGGAATACATTTATTTTCTTTTGAGATACTCAGCAGAAGTGAAAAGCATCCATTGAGGTGTGTGGTATCAGGGTGTTTAGCTGTCACATCTGACAAAGACTAGCTGAGTCAAATGAGGGGCCTTAGTTCAACAAAATGCATCTTGTGTGCATCTACAGTCAAATGTGTGGACAGTTCAGCTTCCATTTACTCTTTTGGCCTTTAGAGTCACCTGCAAACTTAGGCCATGATCCTGCACTCTGCTCTGCATGGGTAGATTATGGAGAGAGGTATTTTGTAGAAGATCAGAAGCCACATTGAAGATTCTTGGTATACCGCTGTTACACAGTAGACCTTATTACCCTCTCAGATCCTGTCTCCTGGTAATAAATGTTTACTTGATTGACTGAAATCACACTGAAGTAAAACCTGCTGTAACCAGTAAAAAAAAATAGTCTCACAGGCAGTTGGTACCTGGTTTGGGTTTTCCTGATCTCTTTTAAATATCTTACATGTTTAAAATAAACTTGCAGTTTCTTCTGCCCTTCCTCTGTCCAAAGGGTTGATATCTTCTTCCTTTTAACCTTATAAACATTTGGTGTGTTGGGACGTGTATACACTTCAGTGTTTAGGAGCATCAAAAGAGATGTTGTGTTCACATCAGTGATCAGCACTGAGTATCAGTCGTATTTGGGAAAGAATCTGGCATATCCCTTAGTGACTTATCTGGGAAGTGTGAATGGCATTTAATAAAACAGATTTTCCAGAGAACAACAGGTCAGAGCCTTGAAGCAAAAAGTACTTCTGTCCTGTGCCAATCATTCAGTTTCTTTCAGCTCAGTGAGTTATCCCATGTAAAATGTTCTTGTATTTAAAACTGGTCCACACTGCACCAATGGTAAGGTGTCAAATCCCTCACTGAAGTAATATCATGAGATATGAAAACTTAAACACTAACCAGAGTTGGGCTACTGATCACTGTATAGCCTTCCTGCAGTCACTGGCACTAGGCATTGAGACTACTGTTGCTGAGGTATTACTTTGCATCTTCCTTAGGAAAATACGGTGGTTGGTTTTATTTGTGGAGTTGTGGGGTTTGCTTTGTTTGTTTTAAAGACATAAAGCAAGCCTGTCCAGAATGTTGCTGAAGAGTTTTGCCCAGGAATGGTAGCTGTGGCTTTATAGTTTGGTCTCTCGTATGGTGAAAGACACATCATTGGTGTGAAGCAATTGTACAGCCATGAAAATGTTCTCATGGAAAACTGAACAACCTATTACTGCAGTAGGAAAGAAGTTATGATAATTTCTTCTGTTGCAGTTGATCTGTTGTGGGTGTATCTTTTCTCTTTTGGATTCCTTCAAGGGAGGTTTTGTTGCATTAGCTGCATTTCCATGTAAATCCACAGCCTAAAGATATCACTTTACCTTCTCTGCTCCCCTGTGCTTACCCTGTTTTTGGCTCTGGACCTACCACATTCTTCCTTACATTATTCCTAGTAACAATATGCTTGTTGCCTAGTGTCGTTGTTTAAGCCCAGCCGGTAACTCAGAACCATGCAGCCACACACTCACTCACTCTCCCTCTTCCTCCTCCCCCTGCTCCTGGAGGGAATGGGAGGAGAATTGAAAAAATGTCAATCCCACGGGCTGAGGTAAGAACAGTCCAGTAACTAAGGTATAACACAAACCACTGCTGCTGCCATCAATAATAATAACGATAAGGGAAATAACAAGGGGAGAGAATACAACCACTCGCCATCCCCTGACCGATACCCAGCTTGACCCCAGCAGTGATCTAGCCCTTCCAGGTTACTCCCCCAGTTTCTGCACTGGGCATGACGTGCTGTGGTATGGAATACCCCTTTGGCTAATTTGGGTCAGGTGTCTGCCTCCTCCTGGTTTCCTGTGCACCTCCTCCCTGGCAGAGCACGAGACTGAAAAGTCCTTGATGAAAGTAAACATTATTTAGCAATGACTAAAATCATCAGTGTGTTATCAGTGTTGTTTGCAGACTAAAGCTGAAAACACAGCACTGCACCAGCTACTAAGAACGAGAAAAATGACTGCTGCTGCTGAACCCAGGACACCTAGTACACTGTTCAAGCTTAAAATTGTAGTGTAGACAAGGTGCTTTTGAATTTTAATATGCACTGTGTGCTCTATAAAAAGCATTATTATTATGTGTACTGTTTGCTTCAGCTACTGAAATTACAATAAGATCATAGTTTGCCTTATATAACCTAAATTTTAACACATTAAATATGTTAACCAATGTGTTCCTTTCTCTTTTCCCCCCAAATTGTTGTTCAAAGGAGATACCAAAATCTGCCAGCTAGCTAAGTGGGAAACCGTGTTCCTCATTTTAGCTTTCTTTTTGACATAACCCTCAATGTAAATATTGTTCTAAACACCTTTTTGGAATTTAAATCATGCTGTGACTTACATCAGCATGCTCCACCACAGAAAATGATGTGTTGTTCTTCGAAGGTCCTGCGTTCTTTTTTACAGATAATATTAATTTTCCATGAGAAAGTAATGCAATTCAGAATATTGTGACATTAAGCAAGTTCAGTTGTCTTTTGCAGTTGTTAATTACCCTTACAAGGTGGATAAGAAGTCTGTGGGGAATTCCTTAAAAGAGAAGTGCTTTGCCCTTGGGATGTATATTACCATATGGAAAGCAGGCTTATGTTCTTAGTTAATTATCTTTGTTGTTTCAGTTCATTTAAAGGAAATGTAGTAATTTGTTGATTGTTAGTATCTGTGTATTTTAAAATGGGAAACTGTTAGAATAATAAAGACCCCAAGGGGGTGCTTCTTGTACTCCAGAAAGATACTTCTAATTATTTTTCCCAAGGCATTATTTTTTCTAAACAGAACTGACAAAAATATTAAGCAAAGGTGAGAAAAGGCATCTTTGGGAAAGTATGTTTCATTGTTGTTGCTACTTTTTGCACATGGTTCAAAACTTTTCTCCTAATAGTAATCGCATTCCTATTTCTTTCTGCAAGGCTGGGATCACACTGAGTTTGATAGCTTTGAGCAACAAAATATCAAAGCAATAATTGAAAGTGGGTAGGGTGATAGGACTTAGTCTTGTCTCATCGAAATGTTAAGGTCATGGAAATAGGTGAGGGAAAAGCTCAGTGTTACAATAAACATACAGCCATACGGGTATGATCCTATTGAACAGAAAGCCTGGGATTATTCCACCTGGCTGGTGACAGGATACTGCTTCTGTCATGGTAAAATAGAGTTCTTTGCTTTATAAGCTCTTTGTTATTTGGAGGGCAGTGCACTTCCTGCAGAGATGTGTGGGAAGCTGGTGATTTGACTTTTAGCAAAGGCTCAGCCTTTAGTCAGGGCTGAGGCCACTCTTGTTCTGCTTCTTCTACGGTAATTATTGCTGCATAGTTCCATTAAATTTGGCAGTGTTTGTAAAAGCTTTAATTTTTATTCTTTAAGGTAAAATGAGGGTAATTTTTTCTTCTCAGTCAAACTAAAGCTGTAGTTTGTTGTTATTTATAATTTGTAGCTTTCTCTAGTGAAGCATTTCTGTATAAACTTATGAAAATAATGGGTCAAACTGAAGAGGTTATTCTAATGATTTCAAGTAGCTGCTTTGGATTTACCTTCATGTGACTGAGGGTAAGAAGCATGATTGAAATAAAACAGCAATTATTTACAGAGCACTCAGAAATGAGTAGGTTTATTGCATTTCATTCTCTAGAAGAAAACAAAATCAGTTCCAAGCATTTCTTTTCTAAGCATTACCTTAGGAAATCATTATGACTCTCCAAAGCTGAAATCAGGAGTAGCTGGGAATTTACTACATAGGTCCAAGATTTGTATACCTACTCCTCCTTACATCGGCTTGCAAAAGACCTCATTTGGGAGGAAAGGAATGGAACGGTTGGCAGCTCCTGCTTCCATGAGCACTAGGAGTCTATGACTAAGATGTTATGAAATGGAAATAAAGACTGAAGGAGAGTTAAAGCACCTCATTCCTTCCTGTGCCACTGAACAGGTAGGTCAGTGCTGTGTAGTCTTTAGGGCATAGAACAAACGGGGGATAGAATTAGATGATCTTAAGGTCCTTTCCAACCCTAACCATACACCCTTGTTTCAGTGTTCACAGGCATGAGTAAAGCTGTTGAAACATGCTTCCAGAGGAGTTTCTTGGAGCATGGAATGGACTTAATCTAAAAATTCTTACTTAGAATCTCTTTTCAAATTGCAATATTACTTTTATTTTCTTCTGCTTGCTACAAATAGCTTCCTACAGATGTTTCTTTAAAGTTAGGGTAGATCAGAAAAATCAGCTAAGAATGTTATGTTCTTTGCCAACAAGCCAGTTTTGTGTATATCCTGGACCATGTGCTGTCTTTGTCATGTTTGTTCTTGCTTTGCATTCCAGTTAGCCTCATAGAGCCAGGATTGCACAAGCATAATTGAAGGCGAGATTTGGATCTCGTCGGATCTTGTCACCGTTGCTGCCTCTCTAGCATGAACCAGAAAGAGCACAGCGTCACTTTCATATGCCTGAGGTTGAGTTTGCAGAAAGCTGAGCAAACTTGCTCTGGAAATGCCAGTCATCCTCCAGAGAACTGTGCTTTGAATTTGGTGAAATGGCTGGTGCTGACAGTATCAACTAGCTTGGGCAGACAGTCTAAAGCCAGCATCTTCTTGCAGTAGCTGTTCCCGTTAGTAAGCTGAGCCGTGTGCCAAGGCTTGGCATGTTACTATGCCATTCTAATTGACTTTTTTTTTTGTGGGGATGCTTCCTTCAACATTGATGTGAGCCTTGCTTAACTAGAGCGAGGCTGAGGTGGGATGAGTGCAGTTGTTTCATTATAGGTATGTGTACTAAGGCATTTTTAGGAAAACAACTTTTATTTTGTGTTTTTTCTCTTTGATAATTTGTCACATAAGGTTATTAATATCATTCAAAAGAAAAGAATGCAAATACATTTTGTGTATAATGGAGATTATCCTGCTCTCTTTGGGGAAATGCTTTGGATGTGTGTGGGAGTATAAGTTGCATTCATCTGTGTATTTCACATTCCCAAATCCATGACTATCTTATCAAACTGAGAATTTGCCAGACTTGTGGGGCCGGCATGCTTGGGAACCCTCTATCTGAAAATCAACAGATCTGTTTCTGAACTATGGTTTTTATCTAGTCTTTTAATTGTCTTTACACACCAAGAAGCATCCTGACTTACAGTGTGAAGCCTGTTACCTGCAGGATTATATTGCTGCTTGATTTCTCTAAAATCTACTTTTAAAAAATCAATTGAATGTAAAATTGTGCTGCTAATACAGACCTACAGTTCTCACTTGTCATGAGCTCTGATTTGAGATTGACTGGTGGTCATTTTACAGTGCTTTCCAGATAAGGTGGCAAAAGAGAAATACATCTTCTGAGCTGCTATTTTGAGCATCACAGCTACAAATGAGAGTGACAGTAGCTTGTAGTTTAGGTCACTTAGTACATCCTAGCTTGCGCATGATAAAGCAAGCACAAGCTGATGTTAAACACTGGCCTGCCTTTCTGACTCGGAAAGAAGTCTATTTTGGTGTTTGAAGATTAGAAGATCCCATCTTATCTAAATTTAGCTACCGGTTTGGTCATTTTATAGTACTTTGTTTACAATTAGGACAATATAAATTCATTTTCATGAATTATTTGGCCTTTTGTTTGTAAGCTTTTTGTTAGGTGATGTTTACTTTGACTAACAAAATCTCATTTAGTCAATAGTAATGTAATTATGGAGAAAATAAGGGAGGAGAAAATGCAAAGACCATTCATTGTCACACCAGCTCAGTGAAATGGAAGATGGGTTTGGTTTACAGCCAGGAGTAGTGAAATAGGAAATAGTACAGCAAACAAAAACCCTATTTCTCTCATGTAGTGCAAAGGTTGATAGATGCTCCACCGGTCAGAATCCAAGTGATGCCCAGGCGGCAGCTACATAGTGTGATGCTTCTCCACAGCAGCCTTCTGCTCCTCTCCAGCATGATTGTTGCTGGTAGGTCTGTCCAGATCATTACTGCTGAAGTCAAATTCTGTGAAGTAGTTTGCTGGATGTCCAACACTTGGAGGTCCAGCTGTGGGCCGCTTAGGCCACTGATTCAGAGTAGGAGGAATTAGTCTCAGGTGAAATGTAGTGCTGAGTAGATAAATATGTGTATATATAGCTGCTAGTCAAATATCTGCTGGGTTCAAAGTTCTAAGAGTGAGATGTAGAAAATCAGGTGTTCAAAGACATCCTGCCATTTATCTATGTGGACTGAGGCACTGTGAGGGTGTTCTTGCTGTGTGCTCAGCTGCTTCTGACAGCCTGCAGGGGTTTTACTTTAGAGCAAAAAAGCACAGCAGCAGCTCCAGGAATTACCACTTGAGAAGTTAGTTCTCCCTACCCACCCCCCTCTTATTTTCTTGATGGATAGGAGAGGGAGGATTTAGGACAAAAGATTTATCTGACATGTTAAGCTGTATCACTGAAAAATGGGCAGGAAAACACCTCAACAAGCTGTGTGAGGAACATGAAGGCCATTTAGCTGGAGAGAAGCTGCAGGGTGCTCTGAGTGTGAAGCACAGAGGAGCTGAGGAAATACAATGCATTAGACTTTAATGAGCATCACAGAAGATCTTCCTAAAGTATTGATTAACTAGGCATCAGGGACTTTTGAACCTTAAATACCTGCAAAAGCAAGCAGGGCTTAAAAGACTCATCACTACTCCACAGAATAAGAATCAGGTTCTGTGTAAAATGACTGAATACAGCAAAATCTTTGGTACAGCTATTTTGGCCTACAAAGAGCCTTTGAGTGCTCAACAATAGAATTGGTGTTGGAAGCTGAAGAAGAAAAAAGAACAGACAAGCCATATATTCTGAAAATCATCTACACGGCATTTAAGCTTGGTTAGGAGAGAATGAAAAGATCCACATAAAAAATGGTGCTGCACAAAAAAGGCTTAATGTCATTTATGTTCTCACCTCCTATTTGGAGAGACTTCAGAAGCTGGGATCATGAGAAGGAAGAGACATAATAACAGTATGTATGCCTAGCATTTTCAGACCTCAGTACTTCATGTTCCTGGGGCTGTGATAATTTTCATAAGCTGGTAGTACTTTACCAGTGGTGCAGATGTGCTCAGCTATTCATCCAAGATGGTAGCCCTGAGTATCCATAGAAGTGATAGGTACTACTGCTACAAATCAAGAGTGTTCATGTCTGGTAATGGCTGGTTAAGGTAGTCCCACTGAACAGACACTAGGAGAAAGCAATTGTCAAGATTATAAACTTAGTATCTTTGGTATTTGATGTGTTGCACCCATTAACTAGTTTTGGTTGTCTTCATATGCAAAAACTTGTAAGAATAATGGAGGTATAATCAGGTAATTTAAAGTAAACTATGAATCTTGCAGTTAAAAAATACATCTGAAGTTTTATATATACATAGATACATACATGCCACACCAGGAAGTAAGGAAGAGCTGCAGTGGATGTAAAAGAGCTGAATGCTAATGAAGAAGTCTGACAACTTGGCCAAAGAAGATGAGTATCAAAGATAGATCAATATTATTTGACTTTCCAAACACTATAAAGAACCAGTCTTATTTTAGTTTTTTATTTCAAATAGTCACATGACACCTGTTCCAATTTGTCATGGTTTAAGCCCAGCCAGTACCTCAGAACCACACAGCCGCTCACTCACTCCCTGCCTTCTTCCTTCCCCTGCTCCCAGAGGGATGGGGAGGAGAATCGAAAGAATGTAACTCCCACAGTTTGAGATAAGAACAGTCCAAAAACTCAGGTATAACACAGAACCACTACTGCTACTGCCAATAATAATAATGCTATGGGAAATAACACGAGAAGAGAATACAACCGCTCACCACCCCCTGACCGATACCCAGCTCAACCTGAGTGAAGTCTGGATCAGTCCATGGTAGATGGTAGGGCTGTGTTTCCACCCTTGGGGCAGTTGGTTCCAAGTGTACTGGATGCCCCTCCAAGTAAAATCAAGCTGTGGCCTGCACTCTGTTGCCAAAGGGATTCAGAAAAATGTGTTGGCAATATCAGTCGTGGCATACCGCTTGGCTGCCTTTGACTCCAGTTCATACTGAAGTTCTACCATGTCTGGTACAGCAGCACTCAAGGGTCGCGTGACTTCGTTCAGGCCACGATAGTCTACTGTTAGTCTTCACTCTCTGTTAGACTTTCACACTGGCCATATAGGGCTATTAAAGGGTTAGCGGGTCCTGCTGGTCACTCCTTGGCTATCAAGTCTACGGATCAGCTGATGGATGGGAATCGGGGAGTCTCGGTGTGATACTGCCACTGGTGCACTGTTGTGGTTGCTGTTGGCACTTGTTGTTCTTTGACCTTCAGCAACCCCACAACGGAAAGATCCTTGGAGAGACCAGGCAAGGTGGACAGCTGCTTAATTTCCTCTGTCTCCAAGGCAGCAGCACCAAAAGCCCATCGGTACCATTTTGGGTCTTTAAAGAACCCTCTCCTGAGGTAGTCTATACCAAGGATGCATAGAGCCTCTGGACCAGTCACAACGGGGTGCTTTTGCCACTTCCTCCCAGTCAGGCTGATTTCAGCCTCCAGTACCGTCAACTCTTGGGATCCTCCTATCACTCCAGAAATATAAATGGGTTCCACCCCTTGACAGTTTGATGGCTTCAGGGTACACTGTGCACTGGTATCTACTAGAGCCTTATACTTCTGTGGGACTGATGTGCCAGGCCATCTGATGTGCACAGTCCAGTAAATCCGATTGTCCCTTACCTCCACCTGGCTGGAGGCAGTGGCCCTCTGATAGTGGTCACAATATTGGTTACTTATGTCTTGTAGACAGGGATTGGTTTTTATCACAGGAACTGGAGTAAAATCAGCTCTTCCACTCCATTTGGGAACCTGCTGAGCAGAGACTGAAGCCGCAGCTTTCATGAGATGGTCATCCTTGGCCTTTATTCTCCTCTTCACACACCTGTTCCTCCAGAACTGAGGTAGGTTTTCCATCCCACTTTCTCATGTCTTCTTCATGATCCCACAGGTAAAACCATGGCCTTTCCCTTCTATATCTTCTGTCTCGAGCAGTGGGACAGCTTTTGTTAATAGCTGAGATGTGGGTTGGTACACGTGAGGAGCTGGACAGGTTAGGTAGGTCGTCTGTCAATTGTCTGAACTCCTGGGACAGTTTTTCCACAGCTGAAATGATGGAAGGGGTGAGATTGTCTTCAAACTCTTGGAGTTGACAGATCATTTCATCCACCGTTGGTGGTACTTTGTCATTCCAGGTTATTGCTGTCAGTGAGTGGGCATATGATGATGGTGCACTCCATGTAAATTTCCACCACATAGGTCATGTACATTCGACTTCATCTTGATTTTGCACTTGTTCAGTGGTGAAGTTCCAAAGCACTGGAGGGGCTCACTGGCCTAGATACTTGCTCATACTATTGCACACACCCTGCCACTCATGACTGTCCAGCTTTGAGGAAAATCTCTTGGTCCTCCTATTTCATTGTCTAACCTAGACAAGACTCAAACCCGACTCTACTTAACTTTTGAGATCAGATGAAATGGTCGTGGGTAAAACACACTCTGTACATGCTAACATGGTGATCCCCATCACAATCAGCAGGCAGGACTCAAGGGTACTCAAAGGCCATTCAGAACCTTCAGAACTCTCAAATGATGCTGTAAATAGTCTGGTGGGGGAGCTGGGAAAGTAAGGGAGTTTCTCCTTCATAAGTTGACCACCCGAAGAGGGAAAAAAAGATGTATAATTGATGAACACTTCCATTATATACCTCCCAAAGTATAGAGGTGGTGACCACACTGGGAATGCAAGCCAGATCAATTTCATGATCAATGAGTCTATTATATTACAAGTCATTACCATAAAGTACAGCAAAACAAGAGCCTTAGCCCAAGCCCCCCAGCCAATAAACAGCAGCAAATACTGGCTGTAAGTAAGGTACAACATGCTGAATCTCTGAGATCTAAAGCAACAGCTCTGAGAGCCAATAAATCAGCATTGTGATGAGTGACTATTAATCCAAAACAATGAATGCTTATCACAAATACAATTAGACACACTCTGGTCAGATCTGTCATGATCTCAAGCCTTCGTGCCTCATGTTGGGCACCAAAAAGAGCTGTTGTGGTTTAAGCTCCGCCAGTAAGTCAGAACCACACAGCTGCATGTGCACTCCCCCTGCAGCCTTTTTCTTCCCCCGCTCCCAGAGGGATGGGAAGGAGAATCGGAAGAATGTAACTCCCATGGATTGAGGCAAGAACAGTCCAGTAACTAAAGTATAACACAAAACCACTGCTGCTACCGCCAATAATAATAATGATAAGGGAAATAGCAAAGGAAGAGAATACACCCGCTCACCACCCACTGACTGATACTCAGCTCGACCTGAGCAGCGCTCTAGCCCTTCCTTGTAACTGCCCCCGGTTTCTATATTGGACATGACATGCTGTGGTATGGAATACCTCTTTGGTTAGTTTGGGTCAGGTGTCCTGTCTCTGCTTCCTCTTGGCTTCCCCTCTTCCCTGGCAGAGCATGAGACTCAAAAAGTCCTTGGTCAGAGTAAACATTACTGAGTAACAACTAAAAACATTGGTGTTAATCAGTGTTGTTGCCATGCTGAAAGTCAAAAACACAGCACTGCACCAGCTACTAAGAAGGAGAAAAATGACTGCTACTGCTGAACCCAGGACACATTTAGAAATGCTCAAGGAGCTGGAGGATGGCTAAAGTCAAAAGTATAAAGTTCTGGATAAAAATGCCCCCCTCATATGAAGAAAAGGAAGAGGAAAAATAAACCAAAAGGAAAAGAAAAATCTCAAAACCAACAATAAACCACAAAAGAAAAAAGAGATGAAAGCAGCCATAATAAGAGAACAATAAAACCCTGTGGATAGTGAAGTAAAATCAGAAGGTGAACCTGTATCTGATAGAGTGCATCTGCCCAGTGAAACACTGCAAACCTTCCAGAACACACTTTAACAAAGGTGCTGGTACAGGGATAATGGCCTGGGATCGGTCCAATACTGGAATGAATATCTCTGGGATAGAGTGTGCTTGAAGCCACAGTTTGCATGATTAGTATCTTTTTCATATTTATATAAGCAGCGAATTGCCATTTACTGCAGATCTTGTGGTTATGTTTACTACTTCCATGTGCTTAGGGAGATCTCACCACTGGTTGCATTTGGCTGATCTGCTATTTCACCATTGATTAATTTGGCCCAATGTGTCTGACTGAAAGGTAAGATTTTTGCAAATACCTGCTAAGTTACCATGAGACATAATTTTTATTAATTACAAACTCAGCAAAATCAGTTAAAGATGGGGATTTTTCTTAGTTCTGTCTCCGCATCACTTCACTGAATATTCAGGGCTTTACATTTGGACAGTTTATTCACCTGTGAGAAACTTCACGGAATGAGAATCAATGGGTAGTCCAGCAAAGCATTAGCAAAACATGTCCATATCTCCATATGACCTGCAGGTGTCCTCTTTCTGGTGTGATTTGCTGGGAAGGAGAGTGTAACAGGGACAGCATTGCTGATGTTGGAGTATGTTTGTAATTAACAACTCTCACACTAACTTACATCCTTATTTCTCTGTGACATTTAATCACCTGCAGAAGGCGGTTTTTCTCTTGTATATTCTAATATGAATGTTATTCTTTAACTGTAAATAAGCAAAAGTGAATTAGTAACAGTAGAGAAACTCAGTGCAGCACACAAAAAGGGAAATATATGTTCAAAAGGTTTCACTTAACAACGCTTGTTCATCTATATACCAGACCTCCTGCAAGCTCAGTTTCTCCTGGGAGCTTTTGAATCTGTTGTCAGTCTGTAAAAGTAGAAAGAAGAGTGAGTTAAAACCTATGTAGATGCTAGAATTTTCCCATTACAAATCATCTCTGCCTCAGCAGATTATCTGCATATCCATCCATTGCCAAATGTTCTGAAACCTTTTCATCCTGTTGCAATTTTCTTCTCATACTCCTTTAGTGCATTTAACAGCTGAGAAGTTTGTCTGAATAGTGCTGCATAAGAGAAAGTAAATTCTCACAGAAGAGATGGAGAAAAGGTGAAACAGGTCAAGTATGACAGTGGCTCAGAGATGTATGTGAAGTTGATGTGCAGATTCAATTCCTACCTAAATAAACAAATGGCTGAATAGAGGTAGTTGAATGGGATATTTTAGCAGATGATTACATTATTGTAATAGTCACAGAATAAAGACTCTACTACTCTGTTACTGTTCTGCATATTCAAGTCTGTCACATTTCACTTAAACAGGATGGTGTTTGGGAAGATGTATGTATAGGAATATGTCAGTTATTAAAGGCCAGATTCTGCAAGAGGCTCCAGGATTAGGCCTGTAATTTGTTAGAACAAGACAAAGTCTTTCCTTCAGAAATTTAAATTGTCTCATAAGAAGGGGTAGCAGTGCAGCTCGGCAATCCTTTTCCAGTAAGTAGAAGTCTGGTTTAGTTACAGCATATGACAGAGTGTAGAAACAAGTAAAACTCAGTAGAGGTGGGAAATTAAAGCATTAGACATTTACTGGAGTCTATTTAAGAGAATGATTTCTGAGCAGGAACCTGGTAGGCCAGAACAGTAAACCTTCCAGTAAATGATACTGCTGGGACTTGTGCTGCCAGTATTTTACCAAGGGCTAGACTATCACAATAGGTGAGTGAATAAATAAATATCCTGTTAGTGCTGCATCTCAGGGGAGAGGAGCAGTGGGGTGTGAGGTATTGATTCGATTATTTCCCTAATTAAATAAAAATAATTGCAAATAACTGCAGGCAAGGAAAGAGGCAGCAGAAGTGCCCTCTGTGGAAAATGGTGACTTTGCACATGATACAATTGTTGAATATGCTAAGGATGCTACCTACACATCATTCCTTGAGTCTCATTTGTGCCCTGTTCACGTGGGGGTGAAATTCTTGGGGACAGGCAAGAGGAGAAGCCAGTTTATTTGCTCTTAATTCACAGCAAAATAAAGATGGATTTATGGAAGTATTTTTCAGAAGTCTTTATGGCCAGGATTGCTAAGCAAAAACATCACCATGACACAGAACTTGTTGTGAACACACACTTGATTTGGATAGCAGTTCTATCAGGTATGCACTCAGAAAATGTCTGCCAGGACTTTATTCACCAAGAAATACCACTCACTCGTTTAAGAGAACTCGTTCATTAAATATGTATTTTAATCTGCTGTTAAATCTGATAGTTAAAGCAGTAGTATTTCCTAGATGATCAGGCAGTTAATGATCCTTTCGTCCTGTATGTTTGATTTTATATTAATAGATAGTATTAACCTGCTAACAAAATTCAGTTTCTGCTGCTCAGCATTTGTATGGAGTTAGAAATATTTGAAATGTGCAGATGTTCTGACTTAGGACTGGATGTTTCTGTCTCAGAGGTGCTGCTCTGTGTGTACCAAGTACTGAGACATACCTCTTGAATGCGGTTAAAGTGTGTTTTCAGTGAACCTTGATAGGATTGCTGCGTCACTTGATTGTGGCTTTTCTTGTGCAGAGGTTTGCTTTACAGCCCAGTTGTGTTAGCAAAAAGTTATTCTGCCCAAGTGTTGGAAGATCTGTAAGTGTATGGAGAAGTGATCCCTGTTTGCACATCACAGAGGTCATCTGCCATGTGAATTATGAAGTTCTGACCCTGTTAACAATCAGATACACTGTTGCTGTTGTCATTTGCATGGGTAAAAGCAGCGCCAGGTGTACATGCAGAGTGCAAATGGCAGGTAGTCTATGGGCGTGTGGGTTTGCTGCCAAAGGTGAAGGTATTTTCTGCTTATTTTCAGTTCTCTTCTACCACACACGCTTGAGGCACTGCTCCTACCTATAGGTGTGCATTTTCTGTTCTGCTGGCATATAACTTGGCAGCTCTGCACAATCTGCCTGATTTGTCTTAGGACATAGTAGTTATTTTCTTATTGTAAAATAATTCATGTGTATTATCAAGACAATAGATTTGACTTTTCAGTGGGGTTTTGTCTTTAAGAATAGTTTTCAGAGAATGAGTCAGCCATATGTTAAATCAAATTTAACATCCATTATGAAACACTGAATCATACTTTATATCTCTGTAATGATAATAAATGATCATCTCTCCCATATTCCCCTCATTTGTACTACTAGTCATCAATCTTGGTAATATCCCAAAGTTTTATTAAATGAATAATCTTCAAACTATAGCTGTTTTAATATTAATAGCTCCATTTCATGTTGTTTCTCTTACGATAATTCCATTTGTGTTTAAGCATGCTGACTTTAAAAGCAATAATCTTTTCTATAGTGAAATTTAATGAATAGAAAACCAGTAAATCAATAATGAAGTCCTCCTTGATGAGATTTTGTAATTATACTAATACATTACAAAATACAGTAAATTTTTGAATGCCCTTCATAAAAAAGAAAAAAAAAACAATCACAGAAGTAAGAAACTACAGACTGAAAGCTTAGGTAGTACTCTACAGGGAAGAGATACTAGAATACCATTGTGAATACATTCAGTGGAATAAATATATTTGTCTATGTTTAAAAAGATCCAAGATTGTCATGTGATGCTTAGGAAGTTATGGCTCAGCTCACTTTAATGTAAAACCTCAGTGTTAAAGATACAAGCTGGATGTTTTAGCTCTTGTGATTCTGTTAACATAGGAGTCCTAGTTGTAGTGAAGTCATATTTGTCCTGTCTTTAATTTTTCTTCTCCAAGAGTGTTGGGCACAACTTTGATGTCCATGCAGACTGCAAGTAACTTAATCATCACTTTGTAACCACACTGCTAGGAAATAAGAATGCAGCTGGAACTGGTTTGCACAACACTTGAATTGTTGTCTCCTGTGACCAGCCTGTCTGTGGCTCTGTACTGAAGGGAGGAATAGCTGCAACCCTCTGTTAATAGAGCAAACAATAGAATCAGTGAGGTTGGAAAAGACCTTTAAGATCATCAAGTCCAACCTTTACCCCAGGACGCCAAGGCCACAAATGATCTGCTCTGTATTTTAACCTCACAGCGGAGTAGTGTTTTAAACTCATGTGGTTAGTACAGTTTCTCACTTGTCTATACAAAGAACTTGGATTTAATGTCAAAATGGGGTTTTAGTTTGTGGTTTTGGTTGGTTTGTTTTTTTCTTTCTGTTGTTTTCTGTTTGGTTTGGGTTTTTTTGTTTTGGTTGGTTTTGTTTGGTTGGTTTTAATAAACAGTTTTGGTTACAAACCAGAGATTTGGGATTCACCCAGGTGAGCTGGGTGACATACAGGAGACTTGAGAAAGCCCAAGTGGTCTGTGGCATTTTCCTTTTGACAAAATCAATAGGTCTGAGTAAATGACAAGTGGGGTCTGTTGGTTACATTGGGCAGGAGAAAACCAAGGCTCTGGGACCATGTGAAGGCTTTCCCCACAGGTATCTGATGAGCAGAGTGCTACACAGTGCTCAACAAGTCCTGAATCCCTGTCTGTCCTGTCACTAATAACCACTTAATACTCAGATGGGACAAATCTATTTCTTGGGCTTGCTGCTGGTGTAGATGGGAAAAACTATCATTAGAGGTGCAGTTGGGAGACCAGAAGTGCAGTTTGCTGCCTTGCCTGAGGCTCTTGTTACGCTCTCAACGTGGGTGCCATAGGCTGTGCTCGCTGACAGATACTTATCCCTCTAGCTTCAATATTTTTGCTGTGTTGTAGTTTCTGAAGTGTGCGGTCTGGAAGGCCTGTGAACAATGTGTTTCAATAATCCAGCTGAGATGTAATGAAAGCATGAATGACAGCCTAGCACCCTCCTGAGACAGCCTTGGTTGTAGCCTTACTTACTAGCCCCTGCAGATGTAGAAGTTTTTTGTCATGTAGCTAAAATGATAATCAAAAGATGGACTGATATCAAAGATGACCTCCAGGTCATGAACCTTCAAACCAGACACTCTAAAACTTCGCTTAAAAGGAGCTGCAAAGGATGAAGTGCAATTCAAAAGGTATCAGGCACCAGCCAAAATAAGCTCAACATTCTTTAAATCTAATTGCAGGGCATGTTTTTCTGATACCTGCAGCTAAATGTAATTTCGGTGTCTCATCAAACAGGAAATTACTTCCCTTAGGTCATCTGTTACAGGAAAATAAACTGTGGCCTTATCAGGATAACAATAGTTTAGAATTATACTTCTCAGCCATAGTTCCTAATAAAACCCTGGAAGCACACAGCAGGCACTTCTGAATTGGAGACAGGGTCTAGGGTGAGGCATCCCTGCCCATGGCAGAGGGGTTGGAACTGGATAATCTTAAGGCCCTTTCCAACCCAACCCTTTCTATAAATTTAGGTCTGAGAGTCTCTGTACCATATTTCTGGAGGAGAAAAAATAAAAATAAGAAACTTATTCTGCCTGTGTCAGTGAAACACCAGGAAGGCAGCATGCAATAGGCTCTAGTGCATGGAGTTAGAAAGTGGTGAGGTTAAGAAATTGAGCAGGGAACTCAAGAGTGAGGTTTAATTTCCTAATCCATTACAGACTACCTATGTCTTAAACCCCATGCCACTATTTAATTTTGTTCTTCCTTTTCAATTCAGATTTTATTGAGCAGGTAACACTGAGTACAGCGTGGCTTTTACTGTGGCTGAGGTCTTCCACATCTACTATTGTATAAATGATAAAAATAATTTGTCTCTCTGTTGGTTCTGTTGTTTTAGCTTTATGTACTTTCCAGATAAAAATGTCTTCATAAAGGTAGGCATTTTCCCCTTAAAAAGGTTTATATCTCAGTTCTACCATCATTACATTATTTTACTCTGAGCTTTAACTGACAAACTGAATTCCTAAGAACTGGGACAATGAGATTATGGTATCATAGCAGTAAATGCTGTGGTTTGGTTTTTTTTCATAAAGCAAAATCTAATGGAGCATTTTGTGTATAGCTGACCTTACAGAAAACATAGTGAACAATGAGTGCCCATTTCTAAAAGCTGAAAAGCTGCTTCCTTCTTACCAAAAGGAATTTAGCAGCATATGAATTTCCTTGAGCTGCTTGCACTGTATACCCAAGAATTAAAGCCGCTCACTTGGCCCTTCTGCTAGCCTCCCGAGCTCTCAAACTTCCTGAAGTCAGACATTTCAGATGACTCTGGCCTCTGGGGCTCTTACATATTAAGAAATAATCTTCTTCTAGACTTTGGAAGCACCTGCTGGAAATCTTCTCATCCATTTAGTTCAGCATGTATTCAAATATAGCAATTAATTATCTGCCTTTCCAATGCAGTGAGTCTGTGCAATTAACATCAGGGATTCAGCATGTCATTTTGCTGACTTCTTAATTTAAGGACTTGGAGACAATAGATCCCCTCTAGGAGAGCTGAAATCAGTAAAATCTAACCTATAGTTGGAATTCTTAATCTGTTTCCTGTCTCAGAACCCATCCTGTTCTCACTACTAACTCACTAGTACCTTCTTGCTTCTGAGCAGCTGTGGATGTTGCTCATGGCATTTTGATGTGTGGCAGCAAACTTGTGAGAGCTGAAGTGTTGCAATGAAGACAGAGAATGTAGAAATGGGGCTTTCTAGGCTCTGTTCTCTGCTTCTTTCATTAGCCAGCAGGTGACATTCGCTTTCTTGTCCTTTAGTAAAATAATCTAAATGCTGTTTGTGTCCCTGGCGTGACAGCTTTAATTAATAAACAAACTTATCCTGAAAACCTATTAAAGGATGCTATAAAGGTGAACCCCCCCCCCCGACTGCTAAAGTTAGTAAGTCTTTCTTCAGTGCTGCTCATGAGGCTTAGTTAAACATTCATTTAGCAATTGGGCCATTTCCTGTTACACAAAAAGAAGGAAAGATTCTGCTTGTGGGTAGTGTTTCATTCTTCCAGACAAGGGTACTTCATCTGTAGTGGACAATAGTGGAAAATGCACCTGGTTATGTATTTCATAATAGAAGAGAAAATGATGTAGGTAACACCCTCTCCAAAAGGACTATTCTAGAAATCACAGTCAAGCACTCGGCTGTATCTTGCCCTGCCAACAAAGCATAATCATGTTGCTTCACATTTTAAAGGCAAGAGCACTGCTCAGGACACAGTCTTATTTTTGCACTATCAAACCCCCCACATTCTACCTTTAATACATTGGACATCTGTCCTTCAGTCACTGGGTGCCTAGATGCAAATTGCACCTGTGATACTTAAAATCCTGCTGACTTGGCTCACAGTGCCCACAATTCATAAAGCTGTGATGAAATGCAGTGACAGCAAAGGGTCATTTACAGAATGATGCAGCTATGTCCTCTTAGGAGCAGTCACCAGTGATGGCACAGGTTTCTCAGAGTAAGGTCTTCTAACAGATTAATTTATCAGTGTAATGTGTCTTTCTTTGGGGAAAGAAGTTGTTTTATTTCACTTGTGTATTTGTAGAGAAGCGCAAATTATTGTGTGGCATAAAGTGCACTTTTTTTTCTCCTTGGCAATGTCGCAGCTTCACTATTTCTTACATACTTCATCTGATTTTCTGCAGGATTTAGCGTTTAGGATGGACGTGAGGCAAACTGTGTGTGAGGGTGAGAACTGGCAAGTTTCTGTGTTTCAATATTGTCTCATTCTCTTGCCTGAAATATTCCTGAGCAGTGTGAGAAGACCTTGTTATAATATGTAAAGACATAACTCAATCAGCCTTCACATCATATGTGTATATGCCACAGAATGGAATATAAAGTAATCTCCAGTAGGGCAAGTTCTTGCAGACATCCAGTGATTTGCAGGAGTGTATCTAGAGGATTGTGTAGAAGGTGTGTATTTAAATATTTCAGAGTCAAGAGACAAACTGTATCTTTAGTCTCTGCTTGTCTGCAGGCATATGGGTAATACAAGGGAGAATAAAACCACTGGTGTTCATCTCTGAGATTTTGTAGTGCAAGTTTTGCTGTGACTCATCTATAAGGGCAGAAAGCCAGAGCTTCCCTGTGTCAGTGTAGAAGGGTGTTGATTGGTGACCGATGGAGGTGCAGTGTCCACCAGACAGAGCCCAGGTCAGGTCCGGACTCCACTGCGCTCAGTGCCACACATACAGCTATGGACTGGGAAAAGCTGGGGCTTGTTTCCCACTGCTGCAGTGACCCTGTGTAAAGGGGATGGCAAACACAGACAGGTAATTGGTCTCTGAACTCACCTACCTGTGCATTTGAGTCTTAAGCAGACCCCTAGAAATAACAGAGAGAGAATATTTGGTATAATAAAATTCTCTGGGCTTCTATTTAACTGGAGAGCTGCCCTTCCTTGGTCAGAGAAAGCCCTCAGCTTATGACATGATAATTTCTTTGCAAAAGAGGAGCTCCCTTAAGCTGTTATTAAACATTATTAAACTGGGCTACTAACAGGTATGACTGCCTTCAGGTGTTCAGGAAGCATGACTCAGCCCCTGAAAATTTTAAGATTAGCTTAATAAAATAAGAGATTGAGAGGAAAGAGGAGGACTAACCTTGGATTTACTATTGTTTGCTTTTTGATTTCTGAACATTTTGGGTGCATTGGGGTATATTTTTCAGGCTTTTCTCACCCATCAGGAAGATTAAAAGATTGCTTTGCATTCTTAGTAAAAGCAGGAATATTCCTGAAAGCCACTGATCCCCGCAAGCAAGGGGAAAATCCACCTGGTTCACCAGTTAAGTGGCATGCCAGGAAGGTCAAGCATAAGACCATTGTATATCCTCTGACATAACCTTCTCTGAGACATACGGAGTGGTCCAGGATGGATTTGACCCACATAATGTACATTTGAAACGTGAGATTAGTGCTAATAAAAACAAAAGCCTTTACAGGGGGCAACAGAAATCTATCGATGACGGATGCTTCTACATAGTATTTATGGAGAAGAAGCTTCCTTGTAATGACCTAAAAACCACTATCATCTGGTTTATTGCTTGTTCTGTTTATTTTCTCATTCACCCTTTGTGTTTTAATTAGCTTCTTTTTTCTTCTCTTTGTTGTGATTTAGTTTGCATATATAACATGCATTTTATTTCAATATCTGTAGCAGCGCGGCATGCATGCAAATAACACTGCAGTATATAGTATCTATTCAGCAGTTAGAGGTTTGTGACCCATTTTCTCACCCTAATCTGTTCAGAGCAGATAGATATATGTAAAATGATTAAGAAAACAGCAACAGAACCCTTACCCAATTAGAAAGGCAGGTGTATTTCAAAACCAGAAGCTTAAGCTGAAGGACCTAAGGAGTAATGACCCTGCTCCTTGTATTGGCCCTATTGTGTTACAAATGTTTGAAATGTGCTGCATAAAACAAAATCTGCCTTTAAAGAAAGGGCTCAGTGATTGAGTTGTAACACCTTCTGCTTTTGCATAGCTGCATGTTATCGGGGACTGAGGATGAAGTGCGGTTGTTAAAGGCTAGAAAGAGAAGGATTGTCTGAACAGCATTTGTCTTGGGATTTAAGAGAGAAACCTCCAGATTTATACCATGCTAAATGCGGCATCTAACCTAGTCCCTTGCTTTAACTATTTATGCGGTAGCACTGTGATAATATAAGCAGCTTTTCCTCACCCTTTCCCCAGACATTAGTGTTTGTAAGCCACCTTGAGCATTTACCTCTTTGTTTGGACTAAATAGAGAAACAAAGGGAGCTTGAACTGAGGTCAAGAGCAAAGTCAGCATCCATTTTCATAGTGGTACCAACACTGAAGGAAGGAAGGAAAGTTTAGCTTGTAAAAGAAAGTATTCAATGCAGGTTTGAGTCTCTGTAGAGAAAAGCAGTGGTTTCCACAGCACCACCAGAAAGGCCAGCCTGAATATGGAAGAGGATGTTTAGGCTCAGGGTTCATCTGGTTTAGCAGGGGGACAGAGCTAAGGCACCTCAGTCCAGAATGCTTTTGCCATAGCTAGCTGGCAAAGGCATTTCCAGAGGATTAAAGGAGATTTTAAAATCACTTCTTTTCTTAAAAGGACATCCATGTGTGCCAAGAGGGGGAGATGAGAAACCTGTGCAATGGAAAGTGCGGGTGGAGAACTAGATTTGCAGGGTTAGTTGGGAGAGCTGATGACAGAGCTTGGTGCAGAGCAAAAGGTTTCTTCACCAGTAACAGGAATACACAACTTAGTATTTTCATCATGTTTGACATTAGCAGTCTGTATGAATAGTCCTGCTTATTCTCTTCACACTTCTGCTCATGTTCTGCAGAACTTTGAGAATGGATTGGAATATCTTTTCAATTTAAAATGACTTGTTCTCAGTAAATCTCTGCTCAGAGGCATGTTGTGAATGCTAGTTAATCTAACATTTCCTTCTGGCTAGCATGTTTTAATTATAAAATGCAAAGCACTGGAAAATGGTTTAGGATAACTCTGATTAAAGGATATTTCTGAGTGTTGTAGCTACCATTTGACAAGCAGCAGGGCACAGTTTTGGAGTGTCGTATCCTTTTACAGTTCATCTGAACTGGTCACCACTGTAGATATAAAAGGTCACATAAGGTTTGACTTGTTGCAATTCTAAATGCCAGAACCAACCACCAAGTCCCCTTGTTCTGAACTTTCTGGTAACAAATGAGTTTGTAAGAGAGCTGTGGGTTAGCTCAGCAGTGCTGCTGCAGACTGCAGTGAGTGCAAGGCAGCCAGAACCAGCACTTACGGAATATGAACTGCTGGAGGGCTTGAAGACACAGAGGATAGCATTAAGTGTAGTTACTTTAAGGAGCAAACACTAGTCTGAAAAACAGTGCTATAGATAGAATTAACTTTCTGGAGATGACACAAATTATTTCAGCTTAAGCTGCTGCTTTTCTTTTAATATAGCCTTCTCATGGTGTAAATTCATGCAGATAGCTGCAGTGTGCAACACAGAGGGTGTGACATTGGCTGTACTGGTAAGTGTGAGGCTAACCAAAGTACAAGGAAAAGGTACTTGACTTGCAAACCTTCTAGCAAAGTCTGTTGGTTTGTTGGTTTTTTTTTTGTTATGGGGGATGTGTGCACCCAGCACAGCAAGATTTTTGTAATTAATTTTTTTTTTTCCAGATGTCTAGAAATTGCCAGGAAAAAAATAGTAAACCATCATTTTTATTTTGCAGCTGGTCTCTCTAAATCCTGCCAGTAGCAGAGGCATGAAGAGCCTCTGGGAAATGACCGCTGCTGATAACTTTGTCCCTTTCAAATTATTTGTGGTAGGGATCAAGCATACGGTCCAGAATCTTATCTCCTGGGTCCCTGAAAGAGCGGGTGGTGCTGAGCCCAGCTGCTGGCCTTTCAGGCAAGGGAAGAGACAGCAGGTTACTGAACCACCTAAAAGGGGGAGGAAAAGGGAAGGGAGATTCTGTGATATATGTGATGTGTATGCTTGCATATGTACAAATAACAAATTGGCCTCTTGTTGGGTGTTGCTCTGTGGCCTTTTCTATAAAAGTAGTCATTTAATATTTTCCTCTCTGGAAAACCTGAGACTTGTTTTATTAGTATGTATATTCTTTAATTTCTCAAGTTAATAGATAACTGGAGCAGATATATTAATAATGCAGAACATCTGTTGCATAAATCACTGAAAGTCACAGATGTGTCATAAAAATAGATGGCAATCAATAATCACAGGAAAACATTATTTGTTTCTTGCAAAGCTGCAGCCATAAGCTCCCCTTCCTGCCAGTAGGAGTCTTATTGCCACAGCCCTGCATAGGTAGTTCAGAACAGACGGCATCATTCACAGTTTTAAAGAAGTCTACTTCAAGAAGCAGACTTTGAAGTAAATACAGCACTGTCCTATATTGCAGATACAAAAACAAAATGTAAAGAGCTGACTGGGCTCTGACAGGAAAGTCATCTTTGTCTGCATGGAAAGGAATATTGCCTCTACATAATGTAGGTACATCTTTTGGCCACAGTTTTCATTGTTTTTCTCATATAAATATAAATACTGGAGTTTGCTTATTGCTCTAAGGCTAGAATTTGTTAAAGCAAGCTTGCAAGCAAGAGGTATGCATAGTATGGGAGTTATTCTGTATAAGGGGATTATCTTAAAGCTGAACCCAGGACAAGATATTAAGATAATCCCCTTCAGCAAAAAGGAATCAGTGCTATAGCCCTGGACCTGTGTTCATGGACCCATCTGCAGATTTGAAACTGCCCATCTTCTTGTGATTGTCCCATTTTCCTAGCCCCAGTGTCCTAGTCCAGTTGTATATTGGTAGGACTCCTATAAATACATTAACTAAGTATGGGTTTGAGCATATTGGCTTGACTCTGTTGATGGTTTTGGTATTTCTTAAATTATTTTGGTTTGGGTCATTGTGTCTGATATGTAACTGTGTTCTTTGTAAAGAAAGGGGAGCTTGGATTTTGAGGCATCCTAGGGCTCATGAACAATAGCTTTGTGGGAGACCCCATGGAGAAGCCACGGACACAGCAGGTATAGGGTGCTGAATCAGGGTATTGATCTGGCCAGACTTCAGCAGGCTCTGCTGCCTCTGCCAGCCCTACCAGTGCACTGTATGGAGGTACTCAGCCTTTGAGAGCATGCCTGGGCAGGACTTCAGGGCTTGACCCACTCTTAATTTTCTGCAGAACAGGAAGTGTTGGCATGTAGCTGCCACATTGTTTTCAAAGTATTCAGTTTCTGTGACTTAGAAATCATGGTGTATGAAAACGAAAACCAAACAGAAAACCTGTTGTGATGTGCTTTTGACATCTTCTTTCTTTTCATGGATTCCTTATTACATTTTGACAGGTGTCTGACACCAGAAGCTGTCAATACTGTGTTTTAACCTTGGTGTGCCACCTCCAATTTCAGTGCCTAGGACTGTGAAACAATAGATCTGAGCTGTTGAAATGTCAGTAAAGTGACATTGAATTTCATGGGTTTTTTAAAACATGCTCTGTATGTAGGAGAAGTTTTTTTCCTGGTGCTCAGGATAGAAGCCCAATTTGTTCACGTTTCTTGATTCGTTGGTTATCTTTTAAGATAATTTTTCATAGACAAGTCAGCTCAGACCAGCCTGTCATCTGGCAAAGAGTTCAGTGAGAGACACTGTTGTTTTGCTATTTCCTCATGTAATGGTGATTTAATTAATTATACATATCTTAAGATGTTAGCACCAAAACAATGCTAGAGGATATTACTCGGACAAACACGAAGCAATCCAAACAGGTATTTTTTTAGTCAATGTAATCCCTTGGAAACCTGTAGTGAGCCAGCTCCTGTTTACTTAGGCCCTGCAGTTTGTTTTTTTTTTGTCCATTTGCCACAATTTGTGACTAACAAAGAATATACATCCTGGTCTGTTTATCACACACTGGGGAATGTGGTAGTTTCCCCCAGTTTGTGCACCTCGACTTATGTACTGTGCAGAACTGTTGCTCTCCTGTGCAGCATAGCAGAGGTGATGTTTAGGAAGGACTCAGCAGCCTGTCGCAGCCAGAGTCAGCAGGGGGAACTGAGGTCCTCAGGCTTTTCTGTAGCAGAAGCCTGGTAGTGTGTGATTGAGTCTCCAAGCCCAGCAAGTGTCTGGCTCAGGTTTCCAATCCAGCTTCCATCATTATTCCCCACAAAGTGCCCTTTGTCTGACGGAAGAGCACCTAATTCAAGTCATTAGTGTCCCTGGCACTTCAAAAATATGTTGCCTTGTGTCAGCTCTAAAGTGTCAAAGATATTGTTGTCACCCAACAGTGCTGGTAGGTGTTGTAGAAGGGGCTGTCATATGGGCTTCATTGATCACACTAAGCAGCTTCTTTACTTTCAATTACTCATGGATGTCAAGAGGAGAAAGAGAACACTAGAGAGGTATTATATGTAGTAGCACTTCAAAGGTGATTACTCTTTCTTCCTATCAATCATGTTAAGGAAATTTTGCTAGTGCACTTGATAATCCTGTTTTCCTTTGAAGAAAAGAAACAGTCTTTATTCCAAGCTAGCCATAGAATTAACAGTGTCATTACACATTTTTTAAACTTATTAGATTGTACGTAGTATGCCTGAGATGTCAGAGATTTGAAAAGCAATTTCTGCAATGATGATATGAAGTGGATAATAATATCTTTTTTCCAAAACAAATTGCAGATCAACTCATCAGTCTTTTTTCTTAGATTATTATGCACAAAAACTTCACAATTGTCTAGTTGTGTGACTCATGAGGGGTTAAAATTAATTTAGAGAAAGAATATAAGGACACAATATAGCAAATAAGATACATACCATGTATTTTGCTTGAATGCAACTTTTTCAAGAGGATTTCCTAGCCTGGTACAATTTTCTGTTGCTTAAATGATGGTACCTGCACACTTAGATTATATTCAAGACCCACTGAAGAGCCGATTTATACAGAGTTTTGTTGACTTTCAAATCAATAGGTTCAATAAGTGTGGGGTGGAGCAAGATTTGAATCTTAATAAAGATAAGGGATTTATTGTCTGCCGTTCTTTACAAGTTATGCCTGTTCTGAATTTTTCACACAATCTGTTTATTAAAAGACACCTGAGTTGTTTGCACTAGAAAGTTCAGGTGATGCATTGATGCAGATTGCAAAACCTTTGCAAAGGGGATGGTGGTTCAGATCTGGTGGCACTTTTCTTACAAAAGATCTCAGCAGAAGCTGTTGTTTTGCTGCAAAAAGTGGGGTGCCTCTAGTAGACCTCTGCAGTCATATGTACTGAGTTTTCTGTCCTCTTCATTTCCTTTGTTTTACAACTCTTTCCTAGTTTATTTTACAAATCTCAGAACGTGTGAGCCCCTTGGGCTTTGTAGAGACCAGGTGTGACAGTGTAAGGGAGTCCATTCTGTCTTGCCTTGGGCTTGATTACACACCTGACAGAGCAGACACTTCTCAAGGGGTCGAGAAGTCTAAGTGGGAAAAAAAAACCTCAGACAAGTCAGAGAACTTCAAAGAAATCCCCCTGCTTCCATGCCCCAGGCAGAACATGTGAGTCAGTGGTGTTCCGAGATGGAAAAGAAAGGGCTACTGCTGAGAGATTTCATTTATGGTTAGTTCCTTCCCAGACTGAGGTTTGGACACTCCAGTCCGGATCTTTTACTAAGAACGTTTGTGTTCTGAGTGCAGCTGCTGGGAAATGTTTTCTTCTTCTTCTTCTTCTTCTTCTTCTTCTTCTTCTTCTTCCTTCAAGGCATTAGTAAGCTGATGGAAAATCCAGTTTACTGCTCTGGGATATGACCAGGACTGCCAAAATCGGTAGATGTCCTGGAATGCCTAATCTGTTATAAACCTCTCTCTGATTTATATAATTAATCTGTAGACAGGTGCTACCTACCTTTCTAAGTGTGTCCTTGCTTATGTTTTTAGCAGGGTATTAGTATATCAGACTGACAGCTAAGGATGCTGAGACACAGAGATTAAATGGTTTTTCCCAGTGTCATAATAAGGAATAGGAGAGGCTGTCAACAGCTCTGAGCCTTCATCCCCTGCTCCAACTGCTAGATGTAAAGGCCTGAACAAAGGACAGTATATGGAGAAAAATAATTTGAGCCAGCATTCTTGACAGCTTTTTGTTGCAACACGTTGAACTGTTACAACACAAGCACCTCACGCCAGTTGGGCAGAAGTGTGAGTGTGAGATCTGCAGAGGATTGCGAATGTTCTCAGTGTATCACAATTACAGCCATCGCAGCGCTAAACAGCACTCATTAAAAGCAGGGTTGTGTAACCTGCAAGTTCTCACATCTTCCCTATGCTGGGGTAGATTTTTGGGAAAAATAGGACAGCACAAGATAAAATGAAGGGATTTGGATCACTGCTCTCCGTGACAAGATTCTGTGTGCTTTTGTCAACTAATGACAGTCAAACTAATCTGTCAACTAATGACAGATCAAACCTTTGCCTTTGGTGCAGTGGTGAAATGCTTTAACTATTCTAAGATGTATCCTCTGAATATCTAAAACCCACTGTTTTTCAAACTGTTTTGACTGCCTGTAGTTGCTGGGAGCAGCCCTTCCTGCAGGGCTGAGGACAAGAACCCGCACCACTAACTGAGTCTTTGCTACTGCAGCCACTATTCTGTCTCTGTGAGCTGCTGCCAGCAGTGGCTAATTTAAATGCCTTGTGAGTCCTTTTGAATTCTTTTGCCTTTCTCTGTCTGGGGAAGAACATAATTTTTTTCATGGTTTGATAAACACTGGATGAATCTGTTGGGGCTCTGTTAGCAAGCAGTTGGCATTGAAGGTATGTGGAGTTTAGCAGAGAGGCTATTCTGCCAATCTGCAGCAGATCAGAGGAAGATGCTGAAGATCCTAGCCTTGATTCACGTGTCCCATTGGCATATCCCATATTAGCAGATGCCTGTGTTACTCAGGCTGGTCATTCTTGGTTTGATGAGTGTTAGGGAAGAGGCACTCAGACTCTTGGCAAGATGCATGTGTCTAGAGGACCATTCAAACACCTAGACATTTAGGATTTTTTCAGTAGTGACTTTCAGGGATGTTTAAATCTTAAATCTTGTATCTAATCTTTAAACTTCTTTTGGAGAAATGTTGATATTAACCACATATATCTAATATGAACATAGGTAAAATTGCTTACCTGAAGAAAGTGTGATTCTTACAGGATAATAACCACCTCCAGCTTGTCTTTGAGCCATTAGTTAAGTACTTTGTGGGCAGTGAGTCTACAGAAGGCTCCTTGCCTTCTGCAGCAGTCCAGAGACAATGAAGTGTAAAGTAGTAACCAAATACTTGTGTGAGCTGTCATCACATCCTGGGTTGTGTTGGAATCATTGCTTACATTTATAAGAAAATACCTGTCTTTTGATTCAGGTGGAATTTCAGGGATAACTGTTACTTGCTGATTGCAGGCTAATAGACTAGGGGGGAAAATGCCCTTTAAAGTATCAGGTGCTTGATACTGCTTAAAATGCTGAGGAACATGCATGATTAGAATTACATATTTTGATTTCACTTTATTACACTTTGATGTCCTCAAACCTTTGAGACAGGCATACAAAAGTGTATCTATTTTCTGCTTCTGTGCCAGTGCTAAATACACTGCTGACTGTTTCCCCTCTCTCAGTAAAAGTTGAGAGATGCTTAAAAAGAAAGCACTTAATCATGGGCCTTACTATACAAAATAGTTGCTTGATCTCTGGTTTTTTTTTCTCCTACTAAAATAACAGAGATTACAATTAGTTTGGGACAGCTGTTTCCAGTATAATTATAGTTGCCACCTTTGCTGGTAAATGAATGCTTTCTCTGGAGCTGTGACTGTAGTAGTTTGTGTTTTAGGGTTAATGAGAAATCACATTTTTTAAATATCAGAGTAGCTTTTTCTCTCTGGATTTCAGATTTGGGAATTAACCCAGATAGTATTATCAACGTAATATATCATTAAAATAATGACACTAAATGATAGTTTACGATGTTCAGTACACACTGAAGTGGAAAAATATAATTAGCACATCTCTGCTGCAACTCTTTATTAGCTGGTATAACACCAGCATACATTCTGGTGAGGGCTCTACATCACAGCCTGTCACTGCAGCTCTGCTGCTGGTAGATAGTTGCAGCCCTTCGATGGGAATTCCCAAGTTTTCTGTGCCACTTGCTTTTCCCACCCTCATAATCAGGGGTTACATTTTATTGTGACTCCTTGATGGCTAGAAAATGTTGCAGGATTCAGGGGAAGCCGTAGAAATGAGTTACAAGCTGCAGCAGCAGCACTAATCGGCTTTTTTCCTGTGTCTTTCCCTTTCTTGTCTTTTCACCATTGAACTATCACTTTAAAAGAAGCAATAGCAAAGTGAGAGGGTGGGGATCTGGGACAAGACAGAAGTGACAGATGACAGCAGAGAAATAGATGAGGGATAGAATAAAGAAAAATGAAGGGACAGAAAGGTTCTGGACAGATAGAAGAAAGAAAAAAAATGGAAGCAGAAAAGAGGAGACAGGATGATATCTTAAAAAATGAAATGAAATGAGGCCTTCCGCCACTTTATGTGACAGTGTTCACAAGTACAGGTCTGCCCCTGGTCCTGCAAGAAGCAGCAGATTTGCCAGTGAGCTCAGTAGGACCAGTGCTTGCCTGGGCCTGGGAGGTAAAGAAACGACATTTTAAAAGACACCATTTTTAAAAGACACTGCCTTGCAGCTTGCATTTATGCATAAAAGGGACATTTTGCACTCCTAGTTCAATAACAACTTGATACCAAAACAGAAGGAAATTACTTGGAAAAATATAGTTTTCTCTTTTATCTCCTGCAGTTGTCATTATGCAATGAAGTGTTTAAACACAATGTCTAGGCTTAAGATTAACTATAGGCATTAATCAGTACTATCACTGAGAAGGTAGAACCAAGGAGGTAGCCAGCTTTTGGAGCCTAGCAGACTGGTTCCTCAGGGAGGTGAAGCTGATGATGCAGTCTGGTATTTTTTTGCTGCCATCAAGTTTATTCACAAAGCAAGCACCCTGTGACCTGCTTCACCAGACACATTAGGCTACAGATAACAAGACTACTTTTCTTTACATATGAGGCCAAGCCTTGGTTCCTGCTTTGCTCAAAGGCTCTGTTTCTGGGCTTGCAGGGCAACTTTTCCAGTTCAGTTCTTATTGTCTAAGTTTGGGAATGTTTCTTACACTTAAAAGGTTTAATGTGTTTCTGTTCTCTTTCTGCTTTCTTCATGCACACACCTCTCATGACATTAATAGCTAGCAAAACACTCCTGTCTGCATAGATCCAATTCCTAAATAACCTTTCCTGAGATTTATATTTGGGTGGATGAATCAGTATCGTTCTAATATTCTACTTTCTAATTGCTTCCTATATTTAGGCCAAATGAAATGAAGCTGCCAAACACCTCTGCTTCAAACAGATTTCACCCATAATAGTAGCTTGTTGACTCAGTGCCTAAGTTTTTTGTGTACAGGCAGGCATTTTCTTTTTACCAAAATATCAAAGAAGTGGAAAATCCAGTATAGTAAAAAGGAATATAAAGAAGCTAGTTTCAAAGTTGTCGTGGTTTAAACCCAGACAGGTAATTCGTTCACTCACACCCCCCCCCCCTTCTTTCCCTCCCCCTACTCCTGGAGAGACGGAGAGGAGAATCGAAAAGAATGCAACTCCCACGGGTTGAGATAAGAACAGTTTAGTAACTAAGGTATAACGCAAATCACTACTGCTACCACCAATGATAATAATGATAAAGGAAATAACAAGGGAAGAGAATACAGCACCTCAGCACCAGCTGACCGATAACTCGCCCCCCAAGCCCAACCAAGCTCCGACCGATACCTCCTCCAACCCTGCAGTCCCCCAGCCCTTCCGGCTAACTCCCAGTTACATCCTGGGCATGATGTGCTTTGGTATGGAATACCTCTTTGGTCAGTTTGGGTCAGGTGTCCTGTCTCTGCTTCCTCCTGGCTTCCCCTCCTCCCTGGCAGAGCATGAGGCTCACAAAGTCCTTGGCCAAACCAAAACATCGCTATCAGTTCTGCTCCCAGGCCAAAAGTCAAAACACAGCACTGCACCAGCTACCAAGAAGGGGAAAAATGACTGCTACTGCTGAACCCAGGACAAAAGTGTATTACTTAAAAAGAATCCTCTAAATGGCTCTGCTTTTGTAATGAATCCAGTAAAAAAACCCAGCACTGGGGTGAATCCAGTAAAAAAAAAAAAACAGCACTGGTTGGTTCGATGTTATTTCTGTCACTGAGAAGCCTGCCTATGTCTTCTTAACATGGAGTTTAGGCTGCAAGCCTGTGTTGGTTCAGATGTTGTTCAGCTATGCTCTTTTTTATACTTGATGCATGTGTGAACTGGTCCAAAACTCCAGTTGTGGCACCACCTTTTACACGTTTTCAGGCCATGCAGAAGGAGACAAGACAAAGCACAAAAACTGTCTGCTCCTGGAATTACACCTATGTTTGAGGCCTGGATTGTGCCTCTGTTGTTAAGTATTTCTCTACAGCAAATCAATCCTGGTGTTCCCATATCCCCTTGGTGTTTTTCTGTGTCTTTTCAAAGCCACTGAGCTGGAAATTTATTCCTTACATGTTACTGGTGTCGAAACGGTAGTGCAGTTCCAAGGCCTATTTCAGCCATGGCTGGGCATTTCTCAATTAACTGAGGTTTTATTCATGGCTCATTAGAACAGCACAGGAAAAGAGGGATCCTAAAGCCAGGTATAAACACTTATATTCAAATCAATACTGACTCTTCAGGTTCACAGTAAATATGTTGTTCCTAATAGGATGACCCTGAACCTTCAGAAAATGAGCTGGAATTGTACACCCTCATTTTCTGTGTATAATAATGGAGCAGAAATATAAAAATATTACTCAAGTCTCTTTCTCTAGCTTCATCACATCAGACCATCTTTCTTATTTTCCCTTTTGCATTGCAGAAAACTAATTTGAAATGTAATTATGTTGCTGCTGGGTATCAGTGCGGCTGTTTGGCTGCTGATGAGCAGAGTGATCACCATTTGCTAGGTGACATTGTGTGATATTATCTCCTCCTCTCTCACAGTCTCTTCCTCTCTCATACTTGCCCAGTTCAAGCTAATATCCCAGCATCTGCATAGAGAGCCTGCGTGGGGAATGACAGTTGCGGGTTTATGCTTGGTTTTGTTTATTTTTATCCCAGGTCAGCAAGGACTGCATAAGGCTAGCTTGATACATGAGAAAAACACAAAGGTCTATAATCAACCTGTGGTTTTATCAGCATAGAAATAGGAGTGGCTTTTTTTTTCATTTAAACAATGCTTTTAATATTTTATAGAAAGGAATTTTTTAAAAGGTCACTTGAAAATGAAGGCTGATTTGGTTTTTTCCCCTTTTTAAGAAAAAGTAATGTTAGCATTGACAGAGGGAGAGTGTTTTAATGAGAACAGTTCAGTGAGGGTGCCTGCTTTTCTGCAGTGTATTGTCTGAGGATTTGATCCCATTTCACTTTGTGAAAACATCACTTGCTTGGCATGCTAAAAAATAGACTTTTTTTTTGTTCTAAAAGAGTGTGACTTTGTGACACCTGTCTGTGCCTTGCTGTTTTCTTTTCTTACTTTGTTATGTGGAAGCCTTGATATTTCAGGGTATATTCTGAATTCGGTGTTCCATGTCTGGGAGCTTGCATGAGGAGCACTTGCAGCGCTGGTTCTGTGGTTCATAAAAAGCAGCTGGATAGTGTGGTGTGCGGAGTGTTGGTAGCAGGAAAAAGGGATGTGAATCTGGGGGTTTCATTCCCTGGAATATGTTAACATATGAAGCGTCTCTCGTCAGTTTCCAGGGGTTTTTGAGAGAAAAACGGGAGACATTTTCACTTGAAATGCTACTTGTTATGTGTCCATGTGTCTGTTTGAAGAGATTCTTCCTGATTCTTACAGTAATTGACACTGGGTTTAGGATCTTTAAATGAAGGCAACTCTTTCCCTCTCTTCAGGAGATTAAAACCATGCTTGAAAGCTATGTCTTTGAAAATGAGTTTCTGCTATTGATGGGTCACTGGATGTGGTTACCCTACGAACCAGCCAAGCCTGTTCTACAGCCTGAAATTTTACCCTTTTGAAGCCTGAAAAAAATGTCAATATGTGTACTACAGTTTGCAGTTGGAAGAAAACAGCCTGCTACTCGAAGCCTTTCTGGGTCCCTGGGGAAGAAAATGGAAGACCAAAATCTTAGATAAAATCATAGAGAAGTCTCAGAAGCACCAGACTGTAGTTTCTCCTCTGTGCTTGACAATACAGTATTGGTTGTCTTGGCAGCCTCGTCTGTGCAGTTTGCCCAGTGATAAGACCCTAACTGGGCTTTGTTGCCACAGATGTCTCTTTTATAGCCAGTTACTCTAAATTATGATCATTGTTCAATGGAAAAATGGAACCTCTTTCCTTTGAATTCGGCCTCTTCTTAGCATCTGCTGTAATCTACAGCTCATCCACTACCCAACTTCGTATAGGAGCCGTTCACTGCAGCTTTATCAAATACTACAGCTTCCCCATCATGGTAAATACAACATGTTCTTGTGTCAAAATTACATAGAAACATCGTGTCTGATCTGTTCCCTGCCTTGAGGAAGATTCACCTGTACCTTTGTCACTACTGCGAGGTCCCACAGCCTCTTTGAACACATCTATCCCAGAGCCCTACTGGGCATTCCCCACAGGAAGATTTTTCTTTCTCCAGTGACCTCTTCATGCTACAGTTTAGGCTCAGTGTGTTCTCTGGCCATCAGACACAGTGTCTCCTCCTTGCAACAGATGCATATATATATCTCAAGGTTATTATGTTCCCATATTTTCTTCTTTAGGTTCCTGCAGCCCATTACCAGTAATGTCACTGAAATTCCTTATCTAAAGCCTCCAGCACCTTTCTTAGGCAGAAGATACTTTAAAGAGCTCAGTGGTCACTGGTGTGTGGCTGCTCGTCATAAATGAACATCATCGATATAGATGTTGTACATATTGACCAAAACCTGATAAACAGAAGAAGAAAAATCCCTTTATTCTCAACTTTATTATATCCTCCCCATTAAAGATTCAAGTGTTCACATCTTCTAGACCTTTTATACAGTGTGAGAGAAATAGCTGCCATTATTGCAGTTTCTTTGCCAAGTGAGATTAAATACATGCAAGATCCCTTTAATTTTTCAATAGAATCTTTCCACGTTCATTACATCCTTTTGCGGACAGTTGATAAGTGTTGGTTGTTTCAGCTGTGCCAGGCTCCTTTGCCTCCTGTAGCAGACATGTGAATTGAGAGCCATTTCACTTTCACCAGTGTGCGTCTTCCACTCTCCTGCTTACAGGATATTGTGCTTATTTGCTATAATGCCACTGAAAATCTTTCCTACAAAAAACAAAACAAAACCAAAACAGAAACAGCATCTGACTATATGCAGTTTGCTGGAATTTTTGCTGCTTCAGTAACTGAGTAACTTACCATTTTTACTTGCACCACATCATTTGCTGTATTTCCTAATACTAGCATCAACGTGTTTTTCTTTTCTTTTTCTCTTTCCTTCCCCCCTGGGTGCCAACAGAGGATAATGTGCTGTCCTTGCTGTTCTTGCCTACAGCAGAGTAATTTCAATATGCCATTCTTCCTTTGGCAGAACAGGAACAGACGACACTCATAAAAACAGATCTCTGCATTAGTCCTGAGCCCTTCTCCACAGCCCTGGCACCAGTAAGATTTATTATTCTTCTAAATATCTCCTGGCAGTCTACTCAGAATGTTGGGAAAATTATAATAAAGGATTTCAGTCTGAGCACAGACAGCATACTTCACCGCTCAGAAAGAGTGGTGATCTATATTCTTCTGCCTGTTAGGCAGAAACACAAAGGCGATAGATCATAAAATTATGGATAAGTAGGATGTTGTGTGGCCCCTAAGGGATGAACAACAATCTTGGCTGAAATGGCCAGCAAACCAGTTGTATAAACTAGTGTAGTATCTTTACAACCCCTGGTTATTACTGAAGTTCTCATTGCACCACCTCTACGGAGTCAGAAACTACCCCTGTAGCCCAGGGGAGATTCTATGTGGGACGAGTGTATAGTGTGATCTGGTATTTAGAGCTCATCTCCAGTGCCTCTGCTCAGCACTTTAACCAAGAGACCTTCTCTTTTCCCTCTGGCATTACCATGCTGCTCTAGTACTAAGGTTAGATTATTACTTGTTGACAGGAAGTTATTGCTTTTCTATTAGGAAGTTAATCCAGGAAGCATCTGGACTTTCTGCAGAGAATAAGTAATTAAAAATATTCTTGGAGACTCTAGAACTTCCAAATACAGAATCTGGAGCACCCACAGGAAAATCTAAAGCTTTTATTGCCAGTTACTTCTCTAGATGCCAGTATGACAGTTCTGCCAGTAAATGCACTGCTCCAGAGCTGCTATATAAATGGAGTGTGTAAGTAAACCAAGTTTGTAGTCTCTTCAGCCAAAGATTTTGTCAAGTTTTAGGATCTCCAGGGGTTACTTCAGTTAGAAGGCAAGACTGGGGATTGGTCCAGTGAATCTTCTGATCCATTGTAGATTACTCAGAGAATAAAAGTAATTTTAACCCTGTACTGAAGGAATCAGCCAGAAACATCTCTGTGTTGTGCTTTTCTTTTAATCTGTTTCTGAGCTCTCTCTCATACGTGTGAACACAAACTGAACTCAAATGAGACTCAGAAAACTAGTTTTTATTTGGATGGAGGCATAGCTGTGTTCAAGGGCTGGAACCCACTGCGTTGTTTTCCTCCTGAGTCTGTAAGTGAGCTCATTGATCCGTCTCAACTATCCCAAATGGAGGGCAGCTGCATGGTTGTCAGTCTCAGCAAGGTTCCCCATGATGCCCCATAGCATTAGTAGGTTATTTTCAGTATCATTGACACAACACTGGGTTAGCATATTAATTTTATGGGAGCCCAGAGGGAAGTGAGATAGCAATGAGAAAAGCCTCTGCAAATACAACAGGATGTTGATTCCCACTAGTTAAGCCTCTTGGGTAATAGTATTAGAGGCTGTAATATCCTCTCTGCTGAAATAAAACAGTTTTCCTGTTTTGAACTGATGTGTCTGAGAGCTTTTCTGGCCAACAGTTTTGTAGACCAAGAGTGTCTGTGCTCAAAGACACTCATTCAAGGCTGCTGCAAATGCAGGGTGCTCTTTTTTGATAGTATGAAGGGAGCAAGGATATGCTGTGTGTAATCTAGTAGCAATAAAATAGAGTTTCAAGAGCTATGCAAATATTGTCACCTTTGTAAAGCAGCCTTCAAGACAAGCAAGCAAATGGCAGTGAACAAACAGCCAGATGCTTGCTGCACACTGCAGGCTTCCTGGTAAATATGATTAATGGTTTCAGGTTTAGACATTCCCTTCAGTCATGTGTCATTTTGAGGGAAAGCAAGTAGTCTTTTCTAACACTCCTAATTAGACAGTGACTGTAGTTTCTAGTGCCTGGGGGAAGATGTGTCCCTTTCTTATCAGTATTGCAGCATTTCACCTATCCACACACTTTGCTCAGGAAATGTGGATGTTGGTATTGTCCAGTGATGCTGGTATTTCTCTGTAGCCCTTCAGATTTTCCAGGTTAGTTACAGCCCTCTAGGCACTTGTGTTGGCTTCTCCCATAGTCAGAACTCATGCAAGTGGGGAGATGGAGAAGGTCCTTATCTGATCCACATTTGTATCTTTTCCAACTTCTGTTTGCAGTCTTAACCCTGTACTGCATGCTTCTCAGAGCAGCTGTCTGTTCATGAAAGGAATAATACATGGTGCACACATCCTGTCATATGTCTTCTGACATCCCAAACGTGCCTGCGAGTCATGCAGCTGAGTGGCCCCTGCAGCTCTCAAGAGGCTGCAGCTGTGTGTCCCCAGCCTCTCTCTGTGTGGTGTTATCTCCAACTCTCTCCTCTCCTTCTGCTTGCCAGTTTCTTTGAAATATCTATGAATTTTTATGTTGAGGCTGTTCCTAGCCAAGGTTGATCAGACCCCATTGCTTAAGGTCAAAACGTGTGGGGATGGGAAAGGCAAGGAAGAGAGGCTAGTGCTCTGGCAAAGGGATAGAGAGCAGGTTTATTGCCTGGGCTTTCTACCCTAAAGAGATCAGGGGACTACTGCTTTTCCAGAGCATGCACTTGGCAGTTACAGTGCATAAAATATTCAGCTAAGACTTCACAATTTAACAATACAACCTTTTTCTTTGCTATTGGGCAAAAGAAATGGACCCAATACTTTGGGAAAAGGATGGAAGTTTTTATTCATGTTTCTCTTGTGAGATGTGTAATACAGAAAGTGTTTAAATCTTCCGCAGAACTTTTCCAGGAGAGAAGTTTTAGTTGTTAGCAAGTGGTGCATAATTTCTAGACATCTGTTAAAGTTTTCCCAGTTTAGTTTGTTGAAAGTGGTAAATGTCACACTGCCCAACGTGGAGGAGAGGATGAGGATTTTTCCTTTGGAAGTCAATACTCCCTTAATACATATTTGCAGTATGTTAAGAACATTGACTATTTAATCATATTTTTTATGTTGTGAATAATTTAAAGGGAATTCAGGTTGTAATCATCTAGGAAAGAATCTTGGGTTCTGTTGTTCTGCAGTAACAATAGTTAAGGTCACTGCTTGGTAAATAAGCATTTCCATGCCAGATCATTATGAAAATGCTTTTGATCTGCCTCAAAATGTAATGTGTTTAATACTCTTTGAATCTAAGAGATGCTTATTTAATAAGGCACACTTCTGATTGATTTCTGTGAAAATACGGAGCTAACATTTAAAGTAGTCCTGAATCAGGGATTGCTTTCCAACTGTCTGGACAAAAAAAAAAAAAATGTAATTAGTTGAGGGGCTCTTCTTTCTGTGCCAAGAGAAATCCAAATATTACTGTATTTTCACATCCTTTAGCCCCCCCCCCCCCCCCCCCCCCCCTTTATGAAGAGAGGCCATTTTTCATGATAAAGCATGATTAAATTTATAGTGTTTTCCCAGTATACCCTGCTGGCACCAGTAGGGAGAAACCTTCAGAAGGAACTCAGCAGAAATAGCTTATGTGCTGTGATTTGCTAACCTCACCTTCTGTAGTAAAGAAATATAGATTACAGGGATAATTCAGATATTGAAGAGGGCCTTCTGTTAGAATACACTGGTGCAGGTTTCCCAGTTTCTGCAGCTTCCCTTTGCTAAGAATACAGCCTTTCGCCTCCCCGGAAAATTGACTTATAGCATGTTATACCTGTCGTGATACCAGGTTGGACAGAGCCTTGAGTGACATGGGCTAGTGTGAGGTGTCTCTGCCCATAGCAGGGGGTTGGAACTGTGTGGTCTTACGGTCCTTTCCAACCCTAAATATTCTGTGATTCCTTAAAAACGCATTATGGGAAAGTAATAAAACCAGGTGAATTTAACAGCTTTTGTTGTCCATCCCTGCAATGTGTCCCTAGACTGCTGTGCAACCTATTTTCCTTGGTGAATATCTTTGCAGCTTGTTTACAACAGGGTTGAAATCAGTGCTCTGATGGTATAGAGAGCGTGCTGAAAAGCCTCGCTGTGTACTTTTAAAATGCATGGCAGATATTATCGTTTAGGATGGAAGGAAATGACACAATAGAGCAAAGCAACTATGGTACATTAGTCATAGTTACGCTCCTTCATTACTGCTTCAAATTGAAAAATGCCAGCCCCTGCACAGCTCACTGAAGTAAGTTCAGAGGGAACTGCACGCCTTCAAAGGTCAGAAAAAGGAAAATTATAAACCATATTGTTTTACTACCTCCACATAATGATTTATTTTGTCTTTGTCTTACTTTTGAAGTTGAGGAGATGGAGGGATTGTGGTAGGGAATGAAATTTTAGAAATTAAATTTACTTGCAATGCAACAGCTTTTTTATTTGAGTGGAAAGCTTGTCAAGCAGGGCTGTATTTATAGGCATCCTTTGGGAACTGTGCCTCACAAGGTGAGATTTGAGAAGCTTTGGAGGCTGATTTCTGGATAGAAGGCAGGATAATTTAGAAGGATAGTGGGAGTATTTGCCTCTCCTAACTGCCTAATTTAATTTACCATTTTTTTTTAAATTAGCTATAGAGCACTTTCATTTTATATTTTATAGAATTTCTGTGTTGTGGGATGCCATTATTTGCACACTTGGAACCTTTCTAATTCTTTTTATTCTAACAAATAATGTGTTGCAAAATTCCACTATCTGAAAGCTGTTCTGTCTTCTTGGACTCAGTATTCGGTTGTGTTTATTTTCAATTTTTTTTCTCCTTTTAACTTTTGTTTTTCCTTTTTTTTTTCTCTCCTCTTTTTTCTTTTTTCTTTCTTCTTTTTTTCTTTTCTTCTTTTTTGCCATCCTTATTTTTAACTTTTTGGTGCACATTCTATTGTGTAACTGCGTGTTTTGGAACTGCATCTACTTAGAAACCTAAAGCCTATATATGAGCGTGCTAAGAATATTCACGAGTTAAAACATTCATTTGTTGTTTTGTTTTTTACATTGGTTTTGTACAAACTTCATAGCTAATGGCTCTCAATGCAATTTTGCCTGAAATTTGTTATATATCAACAGATTCCTGTTTGTGCATACAAAGCCAGACAAATACTCATAAAATGGCTTCTCTGTTTCTGGTTGAGGCTTTTGTAATAGTCGTAACCATGTCATGGTCTTGACTTCGACTCTCCTGACTGATACAGAAATGGAAGATTAAAACATACTCTCTTACTTACAATGTCCCTGTGGGATTCTGATACAGAATAAAAGAGCAATAATTATTATTTCAGGGAAAATAACATGCATAACAAATGGTTCAGGTGTTTTGAGAGGTTTGTGTTCAAAACCAGTTGGATATATCTTTATAAGGCACGTGTTATTCCTGTGAGTGTGGTAGATTTTTCGATGAATAGCTTTTATCATGTATTTCTCAGTGTAGCTAGTTAATGAAGCCTCTATTATTTGAAAGCTTTAGTTGGATTTAGCTCAACTGCATCATGGGTTTTTCACCCAGAGCCTTTCAGGCCTGAATGCAAGAGTACAACTTTCCTTAGCACTGAAGAGCTGCATGTTCTGCGGAGATATAGCTTGTTTATGGAGAGCAGTGTTTAAGTTTAATGGTGGTGTCAGAAAAGTCTCTTCTTACCCCATTTAATAATTTTGGAGGGGAAGGCATGAAACTGGGTGAAAAAACATATTCTGGCATGGTACAGTTTATTAGCAATGTGAATTGAGTGACAGTGTTCTTTCTGTGCAGTGCAGTTAGTCACTGACAAATTAAGAGATTGAAATGCACAAATACAGTGTAGCCTGCTGGGGGGGGGGGGGGGGGGGGGGAAGCAGGAAAATCAAGCCAGTTGTCTTTACAAAGTAGAAATATCCAGTGAAAATTTCATAGAGTTTCTTTTTCAAATATACTCCTATGTTAGGAGAAGGTGTAGAGGACCAGTTAGCATCAGAATCCCAGAGAGACTGAAATGAGATGACAAGAAGCAAGCACGCATTTTGTATCTTAGTTAAGGGGGCCATGAAGCCTGTGAATTTTGTAACAACATGCTCTCGTTTTTGAGATGACTTTAATTCCTCATGTAATTTATTCAGCACTGAATTTTAATCAGTACACGGTTTGTTGATTCTTATTGTGTGAATTTGTAAAAATAACAAGTAATTGTGTGCTGCATAGTAAAAAGACAGTATTTGGGTGGATCAATAATATAAAGGGTTCAGTGATCCTTAGTTAATCCCTAAATATTGATTCTGTGATCTAAATTCACTTTAAGTCAATTTTTCTCAGGCTGTACTGAAGTGCTGTCATCTGAAATCTTGGTTGGGCTCCTTATTTGTTATATTAATACGTATTCTGCATTAAGGATACATCAAATGAATTGAGAAATGTAAGTGACATTTGCTTCCTCAGATAGTTGTTTGGCTTGGGATGGTTATTATTTCCTTCTAATCATAATAATGAATTTGGTATGAAGCTTCATCTTTTTGTGGTTCAAACAAGGTATAGAGCTTCCAAGTGTTATGTTGCTGTTACTTGTTGCCAGTGTCTGTCAACTGTAAATAATTGTGTAAATTCTTCTTGATTTTTCTTCACACATCCAGACGAATTGCCCAGTGGAGCAGAGAACACCAATTTAACACTATTTAGGACAGTATTGTGAAGTATGTCTTGAGCTATGAATGATCACTCAGTGGGAAGCTAAATTCAAAAAGGATGTTCAAAAGAATGTGAATTCCTTAAATAGAATCGTAGAGTAGTTTGGATTGGAAGGGACCTTTCAAAGGTCATCTAGTCCAACCCTGCTGCAATGAGCAGCGACATCTTCAACTAGATGAGGATGCCCAGAGCCACATCCAGCCTGGCCTTAAGGAAGCTATGTGGATGTAGGAACTGCCTCCTGGGTTGGACCAATGGTTCATCCAGCCCAGGATCCTGACTTGGCTAGTAGCAACAGATAAATTATTCAGAGGAAGCATGGCAACCTAGCCATTCTGATATCGATCAGGAGGGTGCAAAATTAAAAGGTTGCATTTCTGTGTGGCCTTTCAACAGAACAGACGTTTTCTATATGTGAGAGCTTGTTAGATCCTGAGTTCCTTCTATAGTCTGCCTGAAGGCAATTAAGTAAGAATGAACAGTTTAAAAAAACCCAAACAACAACGTATAGGATGACAAAATGTGCAATAATCAAACTGTTTTTTTACATGGATAAAACCAAATCTGAGCAGGTTTTGGGGAAGGTGGGTGGGACACTGACTTCCAGAAAACTTGTTCAGGCACTTTACAATATGTAGGTCTCTGACATGTCTTGAAATGAGCCCTGTAAGTTATACAGATGCTTCTCAAAACAGCTTTCATGGTCAGAGCTCTGGCTTACAATGCTGCTATATCAAGTATGCTGAAGCCAATAGCTTTAATTCATAGCAATGAGTTACCAGTTACCCTAAGTTAATGGTGAGTGCAGTTGAATGAATTACCTGGTATCTTTGGGTACTTAGAAGAGGCAGTCATGCTTTACATGCCTTTAAGATGTTATATAATTGCATTCCATTAATTTGTGATGTCCTGAGGCATAGTAGGTACCTTATGGAGCAGGTAAGATGGACTCACTTCTACATCCTTACTAGCTGTAATGAGTCTACATCTTGATTACAATGTCAGAACAAGAATGGCGGCAGAGTTACTGTTATAACAGTAAGGCTGGAGGTAAAAGTTGCAGCCATAATATGTGCACAGCTTGGTCCTGATCCAGGACTGGCATTAAGTGGGTCTGGTTTACCTCACCATTTAAGTGGATTTTAATAAAAGCACATAGGAATTCTTGGCCATGAATGTTCAAAATCATCAGACTGTTCTTTATGAGCAGGAATTGACAGGGATTTTGAGCAGCAGCTCAAGACTAATTGACTGGCAAAGGGATACAAAGTTCCTACTTCAGAAACTTAACCAGTTTGAAGCTGTTTAAATACCTGGCCTCTGTTACAAACGAAAGCTTTGTATTGCTATTTAGTCAATTGAAACAGGTGCCACCTGCACCCAGAACGACTGGAATTCTTACTTGGAAGCATTGCATTTATGGAATGTATCAATCTAGTTTATGTTTCTGCTATTACAGTTAGTTGTGTTAGATACGTATGAGGAAATAGGTTTCTTAGATATAACTTTGAAATGTGAAATGTACTATTCAGAAATAGTTTGGAAATGAAAGAGTAGTAAGAGAAATCATATGGAAATCATAGCAGTCTAAGACATAACTTTTCATTGACCGTTGCCTGCTAGATGTGTGCTGAGCATTGCTTTTCTTAGCCTGATTTAAAAGAAAAAGCACCTTGGAATGGTGTTTGGCTATATGTTCCATATATGTGTAAATATAGTGAAATGGTAAGGAAAAAATTGCTTTTTGGCCCAGTTCCCATTTTTGTGTAGTCAGTCCCTGGCCTTTTGAAGTCAGCCTTAGAGACCAAATACTACTAGAGAGATATTAGAACCTACAGATTAATATTGCTGAAAGAGAGCCACAAAAAGTGAAGTGGATTAAATTTCATTGAGATTGGTTCTAGAAATTCACCATCTTTAAGCTGTAAGTTCGTATCTGTCACGTGTTATCAGTTTGCATTTATTAGTTCAAGGCCATGTTGGACAGAGCCTTGGGAGATACAGTCTTGTGTGAGGCATCCCTGCCCATGGCAGGGGGGTTGGAATTAGATAATCTTAAAGTCATTTCCAACCCCAACCGTTCTATGATTCTATGGTTCAGTTAAGTAGTCGTCAAATCAGCTTTTGAAAAGGGAATAAGGAAAGATGTTTATATAATTAGTGCCTCATGTTGGGAAACCAACATCCTAGTCTGAGATATTGCACGTTCTTCACTGGAAGAATGTCCTGTTTACTTTAGTTCTGGATCTGATGTCTTAGCATAAAAAGAAATCTATCAAGCCGAGGAGAATAGTAATAAATGAATTGCCTTTCAAATCACGTCTGGGTTTGAAGAGCTGGAGATCACACTGTTTCTAGATAGTGTGCAGACCTCTCATACTCTGGCAGTCTCACTGTTTCACCAAATAGATGTTTTAGTAAATTCTTTGAACCTACTCAAATCCATTACTAAAATATTTCGCTTTGCTTTCACACCTGAAGCCAACCATCCTTCAGCACTTCATGAAGTTACAGATGATTGAGCATAGAGTGTATTTTCTCAGTCACCAGAGGCAATTTTGTGCTGGCTTGAAGAGGAATGGGGAACAAAGTATGTTCAGGGACACCTGCCTGTCAGTGTGTGTGTTATGGGAGGATATCTATCTGTTCTGCTCTACTTATTGCAGCATCTAACAATGTTTGAATCCCAAATGTTCCTGGCAGGTGCTAATTTTGCACTGGTTTGGGTGTTTTAATCTTGCTAATGGTTTCACTGTGTAAAATCCTAGATATATCATAGTTTCAACTTTTGCTTATGGACAATTCAGAGATTTTACCTCACTTCTAGCTTACAAGAGAATGATACAGAGTGATAAGATGTGGCAGCTCTGAACCTCTGCCTGGGGAAGGAAGAACGCTATTCCTACTCAGAGGCTGGATATGCAGGCGTGAAGCAGTGGGGAATTAGGGCATGATCACTGATATTAGCATGATGGGCAGAAGCCAAGGCTGCTCATGGCTGATGCTAGGATCCAGGTGGTCCTCCTGTGCACCTACACAAATGCCCTGCATTAAGCATTTCTTAATGAATCTGACAGTTGTTACTTCACTGGGGCAGCAGCACATTATTTAGTAGGCTCCACTGTTCCTTCTGCTGCAAAGGAGCTTAGGGTGCTCAGTGTTTTCCATAGTAATGAAGGGTCACTAAGGCTCTCACTGCATTCTGGAGTCTGAAATGCAGGGCCCTGTTGAGCCTGTTAGTGGAAAGAGCTTGCTTTACTGCCTGGCATGGCTGTGCATGTGCTGTATTTGGGTATAGTTCTTCAGTTTTCTTTTCTAGGTAGTGCAGGAACTCAAAGCGCAGGAGAGCAAGGAGGCAATTCTACAAATCCCCCAGACTTACTGTGTGACATGCACATCCCATGCCTGAAGCTGTCTTTGACTTCTTCACTCGATTTGATGACTGATATTTGTAGCCATGTTTATTCTATCCATCTCCAGCTTGCCATTCAGTGGGACTTAAGCTCCTTGAATCCTAAGGTAGGATTTACTACTGAAGTTCCAATTTATGTTTGGGAACCCTGTTCTTGGGGGGGGGGGGGGGGGGGGCATCTTTTTTTCTGGGCATATTTTGCCATCCACAAAGGAACAGCAGTCAGAGCAGATGTAATCTGGGGACAGTTTACCTCTGTTATCTCTTGGAAAAACCTGTTCCTCAGTCTTGCTGAGTTCCCACCTTCTGCTCTTTTGCCTTTTTTTTTTTTTTTTTCCTCCCTTTGTAGCTTTATGTATTTTCATGTCAGTATTTTTTAACTGAGTAGCTAATGGTTATCAACTCAATGATTGCACTTTGCTCTCTTTACTCTTGCAGGGCTTTAGCTTATGATCTCTATCCCAATTCGGCAACAGGTTTCTCATTAAATCTGGACCAAGGTCACACAGCAGTATTAGACCAAAATAGTCCTTGGGCCATGTGTATTTGAAACCTAGCCTAGGTTACATCTTTGGCTGAAAGAAGTAGCCGGGTATTAGCTTTTGTCTGGGTGTCTCCTGAGCTCCTTCTGTGCTGAACAGAGCTCCCTTCTGTCATGGAGCTAAAGTATCTCCAATTAGCTGAGTTTCTGTTCTCAGGCGTTTGGTTCCTTATTCAAGAATAACTAAAGCTATCTAGAAATAAGACAGCTTGCAAGCCCACACGTCCACATTGGATCGAGAAGTTGCAGATGTGTTACTGGAGAAGGGTGTGCGGAGTCCAGACAGCACCTGAGGGTGCACAAAGCTGGGTCAAGAGTAAAATTAGAAAGCATAAACAGCAGCTTTGCCTGTGGTCTACCTGTCTAGCTTCTCAGCTTGTTTCTTTGTGAAATGGGTTTACCAATATAAATTACAGAGGAGACAAGATTATGTGATTAATGTTTTGCATGGTATTTTATGATGAAACTGTTAGGAGCAATATATAAACCTGAAGAGTAAAGATGCTGTTACAAATTTTGTATTAGCCCTTGTCTTAACATTTTAATGCCAACAAATTAAGCTTGACTGGGTATAGATTTGTCTTCTGACTACGCTATTTTTAAAGCATGGTACTTTTTTTACCATGTCATGCTGCAAATTGCTTATGTTTATAAACAGGGTCAGTCATGTAATTTCTGCCTTGATTAAATTTTTCAGTCTTGTCATCATGTTTTTACTTCTATTTTAAAAGCAAAAAACTCATTCCCCTCAATGCCAGAATTTCCACATCTGCCTTTGGGGGAGCTCGGATATTTGTCTGTTCAAGGTGAGAGCAAGTGTGAACTTCAAGAACTTTCCCCTAAAAGGAAAATTTCCTTTTAGTGATGCCAGAACTATCCTGTCTCCCTGTGGATGGCAGTTGTGTCTGCACATATAGGTAGGCCAGATCCATAAGGATTGCTTGCCAAGAGGCAAGGTGGACTACTCTCAATGTTGCTCAGTGTGGTAGCAAGCCAGCTGGCTCTGGAAGCAGTCTCTTGTTTACATGCTGGCTATAGTATATTTTATGGGTAACATAAACCTTCTTTGTAGCAGAATGAAGGATATTCACTAAACAAATAACGGCTTATTTTTGTACACTGAGAATTAGGGAACTGGAAACTTATTCCATAGTTCTTTATTGTGATGTATTTTCTGGGTCTTATGGACATCACCAACGTGTAATTCTGCTCTTGAGTACTTCCGCAAAGTTATATATGTTTACAGATATTCCAGTTACTCTGTAAGGAGGTTTCCTTATACTTAAACAACTACATTTAGTATTTGTATGGAAGAAAAGAAACCTTCAGAGTAATACCACTGGACTTTGAAGATTCATGATCAATGTGTAATATTATCACTGTCCCCTACTAGCCAGGTTTCTCATTGCCTTTTGTGGTTAGAGGATTTGTGTTTAAAATACTCCTTTCCATCTAAAGACTCACGTGTCTACAAAGTGTTTGACAGGAGATTTTTTTATTACTTTTTGTTCTAAGGAAGGGTAAAGTGACAAGGAGATGCACACTAGAGATGTCAGTTCGTAGCATCCTGAACCTGGAATTGCTAATGAAGTCTCTTCTGTGACTCGTAGATGATATGCCAGTGTGTTTCAGCTTCAAGAGGATTGAAGTACAAAGCAGTCAAGGGTACCTTCCTTATCACATAAGAAGAGAGGTTAAAAATACAAAAGAATGAGACTGTAATTCTGAATGGGAGTGTTCTATTATTCATAAAGTATTTTGTTTCTGTAGAGAATCATTATGAGATGACATTCAGATCTTCTTTCTTTTTGTTACTGTTGTGCTATGAAGCTGTTCTGCATTAGGGGGCTTCTCCTCCATTTGCTTTGTGGAACAATCCCTTTTTACATTCATTTATGTTTTAGGGAGTGGGGAGAGAAGAAAACTTGTGATTTCTTTGGATTTGGGGCTGATTTAAAAAAAAAAAAAGGCATTTTTTCTTGCTGAGTCAGTGAATGTGATTGGATAAAATAAGTTAATATGAGAATTCAAGTACAAAAGAAGAAGTAAGAGATGTATACATAAAAAAGCCCTCCAAATTGCTCCCATGAGCTGCATTTATAGCACTCTTTGTATGTTGCTACACCATTCTGCATTTTAATTGTGACACTTCAGGAGTAACACAAATGTTTGCCATAGCTCATTTGTATGCAGTGTAATAATTCTTACTATCTCTTCCTAAATGGTGTCTCTTTGTGGGGCTTGTGTTCCAAGTGGAGCACAGAAATTGCCACTGTACAGGTATATGATGGCAATGTTGGCTTCCAATTAGTAAGGATAGTTTTTCTGCAGAAAATCCCATTTCCATTTTGTCTTAAGGATATTTGTTTCTTCTCAGTCTGACATCACGATTACCCACTGTATACCTGAGTAGAAATCGGGATAAATACTTCTGAGCTTTAGTGTACTGCAGGTCAGTACAAAAAACAGATAATCTCTGGAGATGACTGATTTAGATTCATTTAACAGTGCTTGAGGAGAAAAAATATACCTCAACTTTTTCTCTGTAGTGCCTATATCAGCAGCTCTGTTACCAGCCCTGGTGAATGAAAAATAATTAGTATTAGACATGATTTCCTTCACTAGAAAGGAAAATGCAACTCCCTCCACATTACATCAGCCTAACAAATTCACTATGAAGGGTCAAAGGCTGTAATGCATATGATTGGCACAGGAGGCGAATAGTAGCTTCAGCTTCTTCATTCCATTTAGTTTTTCTGCAAAGAAAGCTTCATTTTTTATGGTCCCAGCAGTAAGCTGTTTGGATACAAGTAGGGCAAATCATGCATAAATGCATGATTGTGGGTACAAAATTCTGTAGATTATAGAAATAGGAAGTAATAAAAAAGGCAGTCGAGATGCTGTAAAACAGAGCTCCTGCAAGTCCTCCCCTATATATGCAAACACATAGATTATTTGTGCCAAGCCCAGAGATTTTGTCATGTAAGATACCAACTGTGATCTCTGTGTGACATTAAATAGCCAATATTTAAAACTTACCAGGCTACTGGATGGGGGTGTGTTCTTACACATGGGTTTCAAACTCCTAAATGGCACAGCCTGTGTAAGTGGCAGGTTTCAAGAGCATGGATTTCCATGATATAGTACAGTATTCTAATGTTTGAAATGAAAAAGTAACTGTGTGAGCAGGTGAGAAGTAAGGTGGGAAATACAGCATGTGTTTTGGCATGGACACTTGTGCTTTTAAATGCTCCAAGCTTGTGGAGTTTTTAATGTACATGAGTGTTTACAGGATCAACATCTAAAGTAGTACAGGAACAGAAACATGCAATTTCCGAAGTCCTCATGATCTCTATTAATAGCTCTCAGCCCTGATGGGAGCAGGAATTTACATAACAGAGACAAATACGCAAGAATCTCTGAAAACGAGCGCAATATCCCCCATCTTCAGTCCTCTGAGAACTCCAAAACAGCAGACACTAGACAAAACAACATTTTACTGCATGCGGTGGCACACAAGGCCCACAATGTTTAATTTGCTTTTTTCCATCTCCTTGGATGATAATTGGAATACTCAACCTATGACTTTTAATAAGCTGCCAGTCCCAAGGTTAATAATAGACTGATGTTCTGTAGATGCTTTGACTTCCTGTGGTTGGAATAAATAGTCTGCAACAGAAAATGTAGATCAAGACCTCAGAAATCAAATTGACTCGTTTTTAGAAAGAAATAAGAAAAACAGAGGCTGTTATTTACAATTACAGTTTCTTTCTGTTAGATAAATGCCTATGCAGACAAATAGATTTATCAAGCCAGACATGTATATGGTTCCTACAAACATATCTGCCATTCTGCTTGCTCACTCCTGCTCTCTCTCTCTCCCCTAAGCTTTATATCCTACTTGTTCAAAACGTAGCTAGGCTTCCATGGCAACTTTGACATATTGGGGGGCTAAGTTTAACTAATTTCTAAAATTAAAATTATGGTCTGTGACAAAATAATTGGGGAAAAAAGTCACAACCTGTTTCAAAGTTTCAGGGAAGTGTAAATGATGCCCCAAGTGCTCAATAGTTTGGTGTGAATCAGAAGCTAAAACTGATAGAAGTGTGATGTGGGAAGGATAGGGACAGAAAGCAAGCCTGGCAGTGTTAATTGTCCACTTCCACATGAGAATGATCAAACAGGAATTATAAATTAGGAAATTAAAATGTGGCAAAATAATGGGGTACTCCAGCAAAAGGCAGCCGTGATTTTGTTTGGGCTTCTTAAATTTGATTCCAAGTGATTCTGGTAAAGCTGATCATACCGGTATAAGATTTCCATGTATCCTTCAAATTGGTGTCACTTGTCACTTCTAATATTTTTATCAGTAGCCAGGATGAAAGCACTGGACTGTTACTATTCAGGTCAGGGTAATGCAGAGAGGGTGCTTGCCAACACTGAGCAACCTGAACACAATACCTAATCTAAATGTTAGAAATTAGGACCTACTGCCAGGATTGGTACTGCCTCTGTAGCTCACACTCCCTGCCTGGCTGCTGTCCTGAAACACTAGACTGTAATTCAGCACAAGTTCCTGACACTGCCACCTTTCTTGCTTTCTGCTTTCATCTGTTGCCCCACTACAGCTTGCAGAAGACAGGAATTGATGGCTTTGGCTTTACCATTCATCTGGAGCCTGTCAGGTTTGGATCTGTGGGTCTCTAAAAGCCAGAGGCAACCTTTCCTTCCTTGATAGTAAAACAATCCTAGTGATAAAGCCAAGAACCAGGCAGAGTACCGTCACAACCATGCATTTCCTGGGGTAAGCTGAAATCTATGTTCTGTGCTTGGGAAAACCTGACTGTAACTCACACACCCGCTCACACACCTCGTAGTTACCCAGCTCTTATTTCACATGGATCATCTCTGATATCTGGCACTCATCTAGGCTGAAAAGAAGCAGGTAATTCCAGGAGGCAGTTTATCCTGGTTAGCTGAAACAGCTGCCATAGGACAGGAAAATTGCATTCTAGAGAAGTCTTGCTCTTTCCCCTGAAGACAGATTTAAACTAGATTTAAGCACATTTAAACTACCCTAATATTTAGATGGCTAAAGTTGGGTGAATTGAGCCCAAGGTATAGCAAGAAATGAGTGGAGAAGTTTGACTCTAATGCTGTCATATTTAAGGCCCAGGGAGAATTTCCCCTCAGCTTACCCCACAGCATCTCTTGGATTCAAGAGCAGAAGAACTTGTTCTTTTTCAGCATCTTGAGATGTTGTGTCTGCAGGAAGCTGCCTGCGCTGGTTTTTAACAGCTGCGCTCAGTTCCTTCCCCTGCCCTGGCTAATAGAAGTAGGTTTGCCATTCCAGGTGCTACTTACTAGGCAAGACTTGCAGTACCTTGTGACCATCTCATTGACTGTGAGAACATTATCTGAGAAGAATCTACATTGTTCAAATCCTAGATACCCATAACAATTCCTGAAGAATGTGACTCAACAGGGGTGTCTAAAGAAGACATAAAAGATAGTTTGCCTACTCCTAAAGTCATGGCTACTTTCAAGTAGCATCTAAAATTCACTGAGAGGTGAAAGGTTTTAGGATTAACTATTGGGGCCCTGAAGAAATGGCCAGGAAACCCATTTTTATTCAAATCATGGTTAGGCAGCTGGTTACTTCCAATGCCTGCACTCGTGGCTTTACCCCAAACTTCTAGTCGTGGTAAAGGCACTACACATGTTTATATGCTTGTGCCATTAGAAACACTGTGAGTATGATCCAAATAAAGAAGTAACTAAGAAGCCTTTGATGAGGAACTGTACTTCCAAGTAATAATTTTCTGTCCTGATCCCCATGCAAGTTATTTTGAAGTCAGTATTTAAAGAAACTGCAGGCTTTCCCTCAGAAAGGCAGCTGTGAGCAGCATTCATTAGAATAGCAGAAAGAGTAGTGACACTGAGAGTATTCACCTGCCCTGCTCCTTTCTTCCCACGGAGAGGAGGAGCAAGTGTGCCTGTAGCTGGTTTCTAACTTATGCCACTCCAAAGAAGATTCTTTGAAAGTCTCTTACACAAGTCTTCTGTAGAGAGCTAAATATGCAGATGAAAGTTAACTGAGTGCACTGTGAAACGCAGGATGCTGGGCTCTAGTAAGCATTTATTCTATAGACGCAGAAGCCCCTAGTAAGTAGCAGCTAATGCAGGCAGAGCACTGGCAGCCAAATCAGGACAGCCCTGGCGCTTTCGGGCCATGATGGATGGATGCACGGCCTCTGTTGTGGCAGGCTTTGGGGAGCTTTAGGCTGCTAGCCTCTCTGAATGGGGGGCAGTTTAGAGTTTTACAGGATGGCATTGTGCAGTGGTGTTTCAATTCCCTTTAATTCCCTTTGTCCTCAGCTTTCTGTCAGTCTCACATGAGGTGCATTTCTTGCATCAGTGGGGAGCTGCAATTGTGAACTGCTGTTGTGATCTCTACTTCTGTGAACAGGAGAAGAATGAGGAGCATGGGGATTCACAGGTTTGCAAACCAAAGGCAGGTTGATGGCAAGATGCAGACTCAGTCACTGCACATATGGAAGGAGGGACGTCCACATCACCCCTGGGGGTTTCATGATCTTATTGCCCAACAGTAACATTCTTTCCTTGAGCACAAACTAAGTCCCCAGAATTCACTGAGGGCAGATTGTGTGCTTGTATAGCTACTGCCAATCAGCTGATGTAACTTCATACCCATGGCACTCATTCCAACCATATGAGACTGTAATTACTTACTGTTTATATGCTATAGGAATTCAAATAATGAGCAAGTGTTGTATGGGTCAGGGTATAAATGTGTTTTAAAAAACATTTTTCCTTAGCTCTTGATGTTTGGTAGTGAGGCAATCTGAAGTAGCAGTCAGGTAAAGAGGTGGCAAATTATGCTGCCCTAGAACCATGTAAACTTATGTGAAATGTCCTACTTATGCAAATGGATCATAAAAAAGGACAGAGTCTGGCTTCCGGCACAGTTAATAGCATTCTTAGACTTTGCCAGGCAAGTGTTGCTTCCTGCCTCATGCTTTTGGTAGATGGAAAGTTATTGCTAATGCATTTTTAACTCTGAGTATTGTAGTGAAAATGTCACCAACTGAAATGCATTCCCTCTTCCACGCATGTTGGCTCCCTTAACACGTCAAATACTGCTAAGTAGATAAAAGGCGTGTCTGCAATGAGATGAATCTACTCATATTGTCCTGCTTAGGGACTCAGTTCTTTCAGCGTCCAGCATTTCTGTTGCCAAATGATCCATTGTGATGCAGATCCTCAGTTGTGCCAGAGCTCAGCTTGACTGCTTGAGAGCTGGAGGTGTGGGTTTGCAGGGAAAGCCCCCCTCTTGGCTCCTGTGGTAGAGGGTTGTGTGACCCTGTGTGCTCAGGGAGCTCTGCTGCTGTCTGCCCATTGAGCTTCAGTGCTTGTGATCCATGTCTGTGTGCTTTCCTCTCTGCTGTGTGCATTCTGCTTGGTGTGCCTGACTTTATAAAACCATGGACCTTGTTATTCCAAGCAGACAAATGTGTTTCTAAACACATTTCCTATTACAGATTTCCATGGGGATTATTTAAGAACCTGCCCATCAAAGCTCTGTTTATCTCCTTTCTTGGGCAAATGTTACAGTTGATTTTTCTGCATACCTATGATGTGGTAAATTTTCTGCAGTCTTTCCTTTTCCTGCTTAAGTCCTCGCTTGTGTATCACAGAAATGTTTCTTTATGAAAATAAGGCCTTTACATCCCTGGTTCAAGGCAGACATTGTTCTTCAGACATCCCCAGCTTCACAGCACTATCTGCTTTTGATTTAGGTGGAGCAGAGCCTGTCTTATCTCCTGGGCTGTGCTGTCATGCGGGGGCCTTCTGGGGAGCAGCTGTGGAGGAAGAAGGTGAATGATGTGTAAATATTCAAACTTAAGCATTCACTGAAGCATCTTCTTGACTCGAAGCCCTCGAATCTCAGTGTATGTGAGCCGTATGCTGAAGCTGTGCCAACCAAATATTCACTATTACTCTGTTGCTTCTTGGAGAATGTGGAGAATTCCCACATATTTCAAAAAGTACCGTTTTTTTGAATGGTTCTCACTGAAAGATGTGCTCTATTAGTAAAAGTATGTTTTACACTGTTATAATTAGGGCTCATCTCAGAGAACATTTTCTCAGTAGCCTCATGTTGTTCTAATAATTCACCTGTGAAGAATATTGTGAGCTGAGCTAAACTCAGCTTAAATACCAGCCAATTTATGAATCTTTATGAAAACACCCTTCAAGATGCCACTGGTTTAAAATAATTTGCCTTTCTAGTTACTGGTGTCAAAGATATCTTCTAACATCCTTTGTTTAGGCATATAATAGAGCGACATAACACGTTTCTGGCATTATTATCTGATGTAAATAGCTAAACTTTGGTACTTATTTGCTTTCTTGCACCCTTAAAATGAGACCACATGGATAGGGTTTACATTGCAAACACTACTGGGTTTTTCACTCATATGTAGCCTATTCTGTTCAGAATTAGAATAATCTCTAATTCTGAGATTATGAGGTTTTTAGCACAGTTTCCTTAGAAAACGATGCTTGTGCTATCTGTCTCACTTCTGAACATGTGCTTTATTTATTTTCCTCTTGCATTCCTGTTCACTGTCTGCCTTGCATATTTTTTAGGAGGGACTATTTCTAACTCTCCCTGTGCAGGAGCTAGCACCTTGTTTCTAGTTTTGCTTTTGGGACCTGAAGAATTTGGTATTTTGTAGTGCAGGTAAAAAATAACTGATGTTGACAGTTTATCAGCCTTCAAACCACCGGAAAAAATGGATTTAGATCCAAGCATCCTCTGGAGCATGCCCATGCTTCGAATCCATTAATCAGCAAGGAAGTGGTTTCAAGAGGTGAGAATGGAAGGAGGATAGGATGTTTTCAGAGGTTCCCTGGTACCTTCATGGAGATATTTGGGAGCAGGAGGCAGGCTCCAGCTGTCCTCCCTTATTTTCCCTGTTGTCCCATGCAGGGCTTGAAGCATGAGCTTAGAGCAAAAAAAAACACAGAGTCCTTATGAACAGGAGCCAGCACAGGGGAGACTTGAGTCAGGGTTTGCAGCCTCCTGCACATCCAAGGCCAGCAGTCACTGAAGTGCAGTCCATGGGAGCCAGCGTGCTCCTGTTCAAGCCTTCCTCAAATTTTCTGACCAAATTTGGGGCAATTCCTTTCTCACTATGAGGAAAAGAATTTTAGTAATCTTCGAAGAAAGTCTGTGTTCCCTTGGCCTGTAATTCCACATTAATTGGTACTTTGGAGGAGGGTCTAACCTTGAAATGAAACTGAGTAGTTTTCAGAAGCAGTGCATACCCACTGAATTGTGAAAAATACAGGGATTATTACATAGGTCTTAAACCTCAGGGAAACACTTCAGAGTTGTGTAGGCAGCTTAATCTAATCTAAAGGGTGAGCATGGTTCTAAATGTATTTTTTAGTGAGCTCTGTACTCCTAGAAGCAGTAGAGAAAATTGCTTGACCAGCTAATGGGATTAGCTGACTGCATTGAAAGGGTTACAGTCCACTGTGGAGTAGCTCATCGGGTAAGAAGGATATTTCTAATATTCACTGCTTTAATTTTTATGTTTTATTAAGCAGGAAAAGCTCAGTGGCTGCTTGGAAGAGACCTGGAATATAAGAGGGTATAACAAACCAGAAAGACAACAAAAAAGAGGAATAAAAGAAAATGTCTTGAGAGTTTCTACCGCACCTATTAGTGCATCTACACATACTACTCAGCTAGACAGTATTATCTTGCTGTAATGGTGTTGAAGGGGGGAACATTGAAGGGGGAACCAACTGACTTAGGAAGCTAGAATAAAGGTCTATGGAAATAGTACTTATTAGAATAATCTCAAAATACAGCTGCCCCTCTCTATTTGTAACTGTTGTAAGTGCTCAGGAGAAGATGCCAGGAGCAAGGACCACAAACTGAATCTTCCTGCATATGATTTTGACAGCATTAGGAATAGCAGGCTGGTCCTACCTGCCCCTTCTGCCGCTCCATATGTGTTCTCTATGACATCGATGTCTGAACACAATGAAGGTGTAAGTCTGTCTCTGTGTCCTTATTGCCTCTGGCATGAGTGTTGGCTCACGGTGTAGATGACAGTATCAATATTTCTCTGCAGGGCATGGGACTGACATTGTCGTGCTGCCTGTGTTGTATAGATCCATTTGAAAAAGACTGTCCCTGACTCTTCCAGACTGTATGACAGTCACTGATACCAGACTGATACGAGCTGTCAGACCTCTAGTCTGACTAATTTTAGGTATTTTTACAGTTCAGTCAGCTGTCTGGGTTAGCCCCCGTTTTGACAGGGCCAGCTGCAAGTGGAGAGAAGGAAACCCCATCTACAAAACGTTTCTCTATCAGAGCAGTATCCTGGAGAGGGGTTGACCTTTCCCACATGTGCAGTGGGATGGCCAGAGCTGTGGGAAGTCACGGCAGGCTTGCAGGGCAAGAGGACTTCGTGCAATTAGCTGTCCTTGTGCTTTCGCAAAGCTTTTGGGTAGGAAGACACTCTGAGCCAGAGGACTGTGCATGCATGAGGCACTCTTCATTTGGTGTTGAACAAGGCAGGCTTCGAATGAGGGAGGGGGCAGATAAAAATATACACTTGGTAACATCTCCAGTGGAACATTATCCATATGAGAATCTAAGCAAGCCTTAAGAAAAAAAGAAAACAGATTTGAAGAGAAGCTGTAAGTTACTGTTAGCCATAAAGGCATAAGAAGTCACCCTGATAATGAAAATAGAGGAGTTCCCAAAGACAGTGGGGAATTAACCCCATTACCCTGAAAGGGGGGAAAAAAGCATATTTGTCAATAAGTATTTACTCTCCTTCTGGTAGTTGAAAGTGTTCTCATTTGCACAGCCAACTGAAAGCTTTTCTGTGGGGATTTGGTGGAAGTAATATAAAATTAACTTTGTGTCTTTGTTGTTTTATATTATTTCTCTGAAACAAGTAGTAAATTCACCATTGCGAAAAAAGAGATGATTTTTTTTTTTTTTTCAGTTGTAAAATTTATCTCAGCTCATTTGTCATGAAAATTTGCCCCTTAGGACTAGTTTGAACAGTATCCCAGGTGTTTAATGTTGTTCACCTAATGAAGGCACAACTCATGAAAACAACTATTGAACTGTGATACACTTCATGAATACCGAGGAGGCGTTCAAATTTCAAATGCACGTAGTAGTAACAGGGTCTGTAAACTGCTGCTACTGAAGCCTCGATGCTCTATGCATATTTCTCCATATGAACATTTTTCACTTTCATGTTTTTTCTGTTTTCAGAGGCATTTTGTATGTCTCCATTTAGCTTCATCAAGCCAGAGAGAGTACAACTGTAATTAGTTTGGCCACAGAGGGCTTAGCAGTGTTTTTTTTTCTGTAGAATACTCTATTTCATAACATGCCTTACTAGTCACATTTGTTTCCTCTTAAATAAGAGGAGATGGATCATAGTGGGATGCAAGTAATGTAGGAAAAGAGGCAAAGAGCAAAGAAAGAGGCTTTTATATCCAGGTGGTGGGGCCTGCTGTGCATTACGCATTGTTAAAAGAGCACATTATATGAAGATGAGGTGTGAATATGGGCAGACTGGGAGAAACCTGCTGAAATGTGTTGAAAAAGAGGTTGTTTTTTACAATAAAGCATGACCGAGTTGCACCCCTGAGAGGGGAAGGGAACCAAATCAAGGCATCTGCACTGACACTGAGCACTCCACTGTCAGGCCATCACTGGGGGAACAACTTCAGCCGAGGCAGAAGAACAGTAGACTTCTAGCACAAATGTGCTGTTGATATGCTCCAGTGGTGCTGGAGGGTCTAGGAAGAGAGTACACCTGGTGCACGTACCTGAAAGATGTGTTGGGGTGGAGCTGCTGTTGAAATGAGATGTCACCTTTACTACAGGACAGCTGCAGCGCTGCCAGTCAGAGCCTAAAAAGCGAAGTCTGTAATCTAGGCTACTTCAATGAAATAAGTGGTTGTCAGCCACCCTGGTAACAAACCCACTTCTTTTTGGTTTTAGCTTCATTTTGCAATGCCTGGCCCACAGGTGGAAGAAATTCTGCTCTCTTCACTGAGCTGATGTTGCTTGGCCCATGAAAAATATGTATCAGCATTTACCAGGCACATAAACAGTGTTCTTGACAGATGATGCAATTTATAAAAATCTATAAAGATCTATAAAAAAATCTGTAAAAAATCTATAAAAAATCCAACATTTTTCCCTTTCTGTCTGAAATTTATAACAGAAATTTGCAACTTGCCAACATAGTGGAAGGTGTTTGTGACCTTATTGAATTCTCAGAATTGTTAAAATAGGCATATTGGCAAATTTAAGCTGGCCAGAAAATATGGGTTCTGTTCTGGGAAAAACAAATGGTTAAAATGGTTGATGTCCTGCTAGTCATTGTTACTGAAATGGCTGTTGAATTTCTCATTAAAAATCACTGTGAGCATGTAACACAGTCAGTATGCTCCTAACACAACTGCTCAAATCCCCATATTGGTGCCTGTTCTGAGATCACAGAGATTCTGGAGGCTTTTGAAATGATTACTATTTTTCTGTTTTTTGTTTTTTTTTTTTTTTAAAGTAGGAGTTGTCTTGTAACCCTAAAAAATCTTTTTCTGGTGTAGCAATATTTGCCTGTGAATAAGCACTAACTATAGATGAAAACTAAAAAAGAATGCCAGAGAGCTCTAGCTTGCAACTTTTTGCTATGCCCCAAAATAGTTCCAGATCTCATTCTGTTCTGAGAGCTGCAATGCTCTGATATGCTGCTCTCTCCATGTCCTGTATTTTTAGTGAAATCAGTGGGAGTTCAGCGTACATGGGTCTGCAGAATCCTAGATCTTCATTGATGACCTTAGACTAAATATGGTTTTTCTGTGTTTGAATTTGAAGCGCTGCTGCGATATTAAAAATGATTGTAAAAAACATCATTCTGGTGGTTAGCAGTTGGCATTTAGCCCTTTTTATTCCCAAATGATCCAAAGATTATCTCCTCATTCTGTGGTTTTGATTTATTTTGTTACATTGAGGCCACCATGTATGAACACTGGAGATGCAGTACATTGTGTCACCCCTGACATGTTCTTTGTGGCTGAGATACATGCAGATTTTTATTCAAGGAGCTCAAACTACGAGATTTGAGATCCTCTGGGCAGCTCTAAGGATTTTGTGCTACATGTGTTGCAATGTGAGACGTGAAATGAAGAGTTGGTGAAGAAGTCTTACTTACAGATCAAATTTCTTAACTGTTGTGCTTGAAAGCCAGACCCTTAACATCATTTTAATGCAGTTTTTGTGTCTGAATTAATATAATAAATGTCAATGTTGAATAACATAAGGTCACATTTTACTACTTTGACCAGAAGTGTAATCTTCCAAGATTCAGTTTTATTACCGTTATAACAGTCATGCTGGATAAGGTCACCAATATTTCTTTCAAAGTGAAGTAATATATGAAGGTATAGTTTATACCAACTTTATTCTCTGCAGTGTGGATTTCTGCTATGAGATGTATTGACAAAGATCTACCTTGGCTATATTTGCATGTAACTCTGGAGCTGGTGTCATGGTGTGTTGGCTGTGCTCATTAGGGCCTTAGTCTTTGCAAAGAAATGAACCTTTGAGGTTTGTACTCTTCTGCTTCAAAAGAAAAAGGGCATTATCTTTAGCAGCATAGATATTTAGACTGAAAGGCGCAGCTATACAGTGCACAGCACGATGAAAATGATCTAGCTTTTGCATACACACACTTTGGTTGAACAACAACAGTCACCAGCAGTGCCAGATTTCAAAGGTAAATACATCAAGTGCGGGTACCAGAACCTGTGTGCACCCCATCTGCTTGTAAATAGTTAGACTAAACCAGTCTTTAAAGCTGAAGTAATTGGACACATACCTGCATATTTACATCGCCTGACATGGTGTTACAACCGCTTCTTTGTGCCTTCCGAACTGCATTTGTAAAAGAGGCAGTAGACATTCTTTGATTTTCCTTTTGAGTGAGGGGCTGTGCTCCAAGCAAGGCCATCTCTGTTGCCCTCTGTTGAAGCTCTAGCACTAATGATTTCTCCTGGTTTGTTTTTTAGGTAATTCTTCATGATTTTTTTATCATGAGGGGATGAAATGCTACCAAACTTGTGATCTTGTGTACCTTGCTTCCATAGAGAAAAGTCACCAGTTGTTTGTAAATGGAGAGTGAAAAAAATACAGGGGTTAAAAGGTTTTGCAACATCCAGTGCTGTGCTAAATTATGTAAGGCAAAAATATTAAGTAATAATAGAATCCTTATTGCGCACAGCCTGTTTGGGGATTATATGGAGCAGGATGGATGAATACCAGGGTCCTTTCTTCTCTAGTTTTTGCTGTTGGTTTTTATAAGCCTTCTCTTATCTGAAAAAGTTGTAATCTTGGAAACTTTTTTGCCTTTTTTCTTTTTTCTTTTTTTTTTATCTCAAGGGTTACCATCTCTGAATAGTAAAACTATTTTGTACAGCAGAAGTCCCCAAACCGTTTCTGCTTTTTGCAGGTTTGTGTGCACAGCAAACATTATCCCTGTGCTGCTCCCACCATCAGTCAAGATCTTTAGCTGCTGAAGATTTGTGTGCCCAGTGCCAAAGAAACTGGGTTTCAAATCTCGCTTGACAGCTCTAGAGGGACTTGTTCTGTGCATGCATCTATTTCTGTAGTTAAAGATATGTTGTATGTTAGATTTTTCATTTGTGTTTTTCTGTTGGCATGATCTGTGCTGCAAGATGGTCTCTGAGCACTGGGAGGATGCACTAGGTCACTACTAGGGCATAATGCACAATGTGAAGGTTGCATCCCCACCTTGCTGCATCCTTCTTCCTGCACTGGAGGATGCCTTCACTCCCTGGGCATCACCTCCTGCAAATCAGCAGCACATGCGTGGTGTATTCCTTGAGATGCCCAAGGCGAGGTGAGTGATCCAGATGTGCGTGCCATCACCTACACCAGTACGTTGTAGAAAGGAGATGCAAATGTCCCAGTTCCTCAGCCAAGCCTGTTGTCCGGGCTGTCAGTGTTAAGCCATGTTTCAGAAAACCATTGTGAAATCCTTCAGCTTGAGGAAATGGAATCAAGGTAAATCCATTTTCTTGGCATCTGCTTCCACAACGTTTCGCTTGCCATTAAGTGCAGATGCATTCTTCGGCATTGTTCTTGCCATTGGGGAAACATTGTGTTCTCTGGTGTATTCAAATTGACGTTTAATGACTTTGTCCTTCACCTATTAGGATTATTATTTCTGGAAAATCTTTACAGTATGCAAACAGAGGAGTCAGGTGTCTAAATGCAGGTATAGAAGCTACACCTCCTGCTTTGTTAAAACTGATTTACTTATATCCTGTAAGTTGTCCTAGAGTGCACTCGGGAAGACTGTAGGAGTTTTGATACCAGAGTTCTGAACAAGGAAACACACTGTGTTTCAGTGCATGTACACATCTATGTGTCTATAGCTTACACAAGTTTAAAGGAAATCAATTAGCAGTTGACTATTGCAGAGCAATGCCGGTAGCATCTAGAAGTGTGGATAGTTTTCTGAGTGTGAGCAAGTCTTGAATTTTCCAGTACTTCTTGAGGTCAAAATTACTGGGAAAGGAGGAAGTTCTGAATATTGTCCTGAATTCAGCAGCAGCAGTCATTTTTCTCCCTTTTAGTAGCTGGTGCAGTGCTGTGTTTTTGACTTTCAGCCTGGGAACAGCACTGATAACACCGATGTTTTTAGTTGCTGCTCAGTAATGTTTACTCTGACCAAGGACATTTGAGTCTCATGCTCTGCCAGGGAGGAGGGGAAGCTGGGAGGAAGTAGAGACAGGACACCTGACCGAAACTAACCAAAGAGGTATTCCATGCCATAGCACGTAATGCCCAGTATAGAAACTGGGGGCAGTTACCTGGAAGGGCTAGATCTCTGCTCAGGTCAGGCTGGGTATCGGTCGGTGGGTGGTGAGCGGTTGCATTCTCTTCCCTTGTTATTTCCCTTATCATTATTATTATTGATGGCAGCAGCAGTGGTTTGTGTTATACCTGAGTTACTGGACTGCTCTTATCTCAACCCGTGGGAGTTACATTCTTTCAGTTCTCCTCCACATCCCTCCAGGACCTGGGGGGGAAAGAAGGGAGCAGGGAAGGCTTATCCCTTCTATGAGGGTAGGGGAGGGAGGCATAGTTACTGGGGGCAATTTGTGGTGCTTTTTTCCTTCTCAGTCCTTGCTAGCTATAGAAGGGTCAGGTGAAACCATCTAAGGTGCCTAAGGGCAAAGACGCTGATCTGAACAAACTGATCGAAGTTTAAAGCATGTGGAATGACACCAATTTGACCATTCTTTCTTAGTAGCAGAGTATGCTTTTTATTTTATTCAAACATTGGCTCCCTATTCCTTCTCTTACTGGAAAACATCAAATTATTAAAAGTAGTATGTGAGTGTTACATGCATTTTGTAGCACTTCAGGTCATAGAGGTTGCCACTAAGTCTAGTGTTTAATTTTAAATGTAGGCCTGTTGATGTCTGAGCTGCTGCCACTGGAGCTTTATGTGTCAAAGTTGTGCTACATGTGTGATGTCAGCTCTACCTGTGAGCACAAGCTCCATTTTCCATCCTTTTAACTCGTGTTAAAGGAGACAGCAGCTCCTTTGCAGCTGGCATCTCATTTCATCAAAGCAGAGATAAAATTTTTATTCAAAAAAAAACTCTCACTTCAAAATCATTAAGTTTTGGTGGCAAATATTGAGGGATATTTACATAAAAATCACTCCTTTCACCTTTGGAAAAGGCTGATTTTTATTTTTAGGGTTTTTTTTAATGCTTTCTAAACATAGTTTGTTTGAAAGTTTTATAAGCCAGTTCTTTGTTTTCACACAGTCTGATGAGCTGCTTCTGGAACCGAAGACATTGAAGCAATATTAAATCAGTTTTTGGTTCCTCTTTTGAGGATATCCTGAGCATGTTTTTGCTACAGAACAGCTTCCCTTCCCTCTTGTAATTCTTTGGCTTCTCATCTCCATTGATAACTTTATCTTGCACTTACAAATTAGTAGTAAAAGTACAATTCTGTTATCTTGGCGGCAAGGGCTTTTTAAATTGTTCACTATTGGTTTAAGAATCACTATTTTTTTTAAGTTTGTTTTAGAAGTTGGGGTTTTTGTTCAATAACTTTCCATTCTAATCAAATGTCCAAAAAAAGTGATAGTCAAAGGGAAGTTTTATTTACTCTTTCTGATGACAAATATGGCTTGAAAGAGCTGACTTCTCTGCTACTGAAAATCTATCCTATAGAAGCACTTTTATCTCTTGGTTACTAGTTGCATGGCAAAAACATCTCAGCCTGATCTATCCTATTCTTGGACACCATTTTCTCTCCTCTGCAATCGACTTTGTTTGTAGTGGAACCAACATTCTTTTTATCACCCAAGGTCTGATCATCAAGCTTTCACCTTCAAAAGCACAGTCATCCTTAGGCAGACTGGTAGCTCAGAATGATTTATAACTGAAGAAAACTTTTAAGTTCCTATAAACAATTGAAAAGCAGTGTTTTCTGCCTTTTCTTAGTTATACTGCTGTTGGTTTGCTTGCTTCCGCTTAGGCATCTCTTGAGTCTTCCATTCTGTATCAGTGACATGCAGCCAGGTTCTGACTGGCCTGATAAGAAGCCTAAGATTGTAATGCAAAGCCCAGGAAAAATGATTCACAAGTGTTTCTCAAGCCAGTGGTCAGTATCAGCACGGGGTTGCATGTGAAGTGCAGACAGGCACGTTCAAGGGGGCTCTATAGAGAACATGCTTAATTTGCACAGCAACAAGTGTGTACATCACTTTTGCCAGACATGAGTTTTATAACTGTCCACAGCCATCAGTGACATGTTGGGAGATCGCTGGGTGATTCAATTCCAGCAGCTTCACGAGAGGAAGCTGAACAAATGACAGTGGAGATGCTTTCATTTGGAGGAGTACCAAATGATCCTGCTCTTTCAGCCCCTAGACATGGGATATCTACTCTGTGACCTTCAGAGAGCGAAAGACATCCTTTTTTCTCAGCAAGACAGCTTTGATGGTGATCATAAACCCCCAAGAAATGCTGTGTGCTTGTAATTTAAAGAAGAAACACAGAAATGTAGAAATTTATTTGCTGAAACAAACTTTGCGATGGCAAATTCAACATCCATTTTCTCCCTCACATCCAGGATGCAGTTGGAGTACTATTGTCTTTCTTTGTTGGAGTTCTTTTGGCATAAATTTACTTTCTTTTTTTTAAATTGGTAACATGTCAGATTTAAATCTTTTTTTTTTTTCTTCACTTCAGGGAGCTGTCTGCTAGCAACAAGCACAGCGACATACTGTTGTTATCAGCTTACATTATGGTAACACAGAGAGGTCCAAACCAGAGATCACAGCCCAAGTCTATGGGGGTATGTAAACGTGCTGTGAAGTGCTAACAGCTACTCAGAACTTGCTCCAGTGAGTCTTTTAAGCCTGTGAGTAATTTGCACTGTGCAATGGTCTTGCAGATTCCCACACTGGTTCCAACAGCAGCAAGGGAAATACCCATTAACAAGGAAGAGGTAAGATGTAAGGTTTGAAGGACCATCAGGTCATTGAATCATAGAATAGTTAAGGTTGGAAAGGACCTTAAGATCATCTAGTTCCAACATACCCATGGGCAGGGACACCTCACACTAAACCATGCCACCGAAGGCTCTGTCCTTCGACCTGCTGGTCACGCTCCTTTTGATGCAGCCCAGGATACGGTTGCTTTCTGGGCTGCAAGCGCACACTGAAGCCAGCTCATGTTCATTTTGCATTGACCAACACCCCCAGGTCCTTCTCTGCAGGGCTGCTCTGAATCTCTTCTCTGCCCAACCTGTAGCTGTGCCTGGGATTCCTCTGACCCAGGTGTAGGACCTTGTATTTGGCATGGTTAAACTTATAAGGTTGGCATCAGCCCACCTTACAAGTATGTAGAGGTCCCTCTGGATGGCATTCCTTCCCTCCAGGGTATCAACCGAACCACACAGCTTGGTGTCATTGGCAAACTTGCTGAGGGGACACTCAATCCCACTGTCCATGTCACCGACAAAGATGCTGAACAAGACCGGTCCCAACACTGAACCCTGAGGGACCCCACTTGTTACTGGTCTCCAGCTGGACATTGAGCCATTGACCACAGCTCTTTCCGTGCAGCCATCCATCCAGCTCTTTATCCACCGAGTGGTCCATCCATCAAATTGATGTCTCTCCAATGTAGAGACAAGGATGTCGTGTGGGACAGTGTCGAACGCTTTGCACAAGTCCAGGTAGATGACATCAACTGCTCTACCCCTGTCCATCAGTTCCGTAGCCCCATCATAAAAGGCCTCCAAATTGGTCAGGCAGGATTTCCCCTTAGTGAAGCCATGCTGGCTGTCCCCAAGCACCTTGTTGATTTTCATGTGCCTTAGCATGCCTTCCAGGAGAATCTGCTCCAAGATTTTGACAGGCACAGAGGTGAGACTGATTGGCCTGTAATTCCCCAGGTCATCCATTTTCCCCTTCTTGAAAATGGGGGTTATATTTCCCTTTTTCCAGTCATCAGGAACTTCACCTGACTGCCATGATTTTTCAAATATGATGGACAGTGGCTTAGCAACTTCATTCGCCAGCTCCTTATGGATGGATTTCATCAGGTCCCATGGACTTGTGTACGTTCACGTTCTTAAGATGGTCTCAAACCAGATCCTCTCCTACAGTGGGCCCAAGGTCTTCATTCTCACAGTCCCTGCATCTGCCTCCCAAGACTCTGGAAGTGTGGTCAGAGCATTTGCCAGTGAGGACTGTGGCTAAGAAGTCACTTAGAACCTCAGTCTTCTCCAAATCCTGTGTAGCCAGTTCTTCTGATAGCTTCCGGAGGGGGCCTATGTTGTCCCTAATCTTTTTTTTATTTGCTACGTACCTGTAGAATCCCTCCCTGTTATCCTTAACATCCCTAGCCAAGTTTAATTCTAACTGGGCCTTAGCTTTCCTAACCTGGTCCCTAGCTTCCTGGGCAACATCCCTGTATTCTTCCCAGGCCACCTGTCCTTTTATAAGCCTCTTTTTTCCCCTCTAAGTTTCCTCAGCAACTTCTTATTCATCCATGGAGGTCTCCTGGCCCCGCTGCTGCACTTCCTTTTAATTGGGATGCAACACTCCTGAGCTTGTAGCAGGTGATCCTTGAATATCAACCAGCAGTCTTGGGCCCCCCTGCCCTCTAGGGCTGTATCCCATGGAACCATACTAAGCAGGTTGCTGAAGAGGCCAAAGTCTGCTCTTTTGAAGTCCAGGGCAGTGAGCTTGCTGCACGCTCTTCTCACTGTCCTGAGGATCTCGAACTCGACCATCTCATGATAGCTACAGATCAGATGCCTTCCTTGGTGGACCTCAGCCTAAAGCATCTGATAATCTTGAACCCTGTCCTCGCATTGTACAGCTCTCACAGAGAGCTTCATGCAGGTGTTGTTCATATGGATGATTCTATTTCGGCCTATGCAACTGGGCCTCAATAAATTGGATTAGAGAGTGGAAAGTCAGAGAGCAGGTTCGGGTCTCTACTGAGCAGAAACCCAAAGAGGGGCAGAGACAGGCAGAGACACAGGAACAAACATCTTTTGCACCTTTTGTTCAGTTGTTTTTTTTGGTTTGTTTTTTTTGTTGTTGATCTCACAACTACAAGGCATTCAGGGTCTCCCCTTTCCAGTTACGTGACACCACTATTTTGGACCATTTGAACATTTGTTTTTCCCAGCAGTGACCCTGTACTAGGAATGAACATCTTTGGCTGTTTGCAGTAGTATAGAAAAAGAAAACAAACATCAGTGGCTTTTATTAGCCTGTGCAGCAGACCAAGATCCATATTTGCTCTTGGAGACTCCTGTTCCTGTAGATCACTGGTCTGATGGACTTGGCTCCTTGAGAATGTGTACTTTTGTCTGTGGAGAGCAGTGGAGAGCAGCAGAGGAAGATCTCCATCCTCATTTTAAAGATAAGATGTGTAGATGCGGCATTAGGGACATGGTTTAGTGGTGGACTTGACAGCGCTAGGTTAATGGTTGGATTCAATGATCTTAAAGGTATTTTCCAACCTAAACAATTCTGTGATTCTGTGAAGGTGATAAGCTGATGTAGAAATACTTTGGTGCGCAGAAAGCCAACACTGTGCCACACAACTCCCTGTTGCATTCAACCCTGCAGGGTTTTTGGTCATGTTGTGTGTGAGGGGGTTTTGCACTTATGGGTTGTGAGAGGGCAAACAAGGGGGGAAATGTTTTCTCCCTCCTTGAGCACCTGTGAAGGAGCTAAGCAAATGCTGGTTGTGGATTTGCAAATCATCACAGACTGTGACAATAAAAAGAACCATGAAATTAGATCATTCTAAGAAGTCCTGGGTTAAGAAATTCCCTGGTACACTGGGACTCAATAAAACCCCACTAAGCCAATAATCTGTGCACTAAGAACTCTGGTTATGCAAAGGAACTAAAACATTCTGTTTTTCTCAGTGAGTCAGAGGAAGTGATAGCTTGGGTTATGTAATGGCATGATAAAGAGTGCTTGCTCTTCAGTAGCCCTTACAGTCTAACTTGATTTACAGATCTGATCTCTGTTGATGACAGTAGAAAGACTGTAATGATGCCAATGACTGTGTCTGAGATAGTCTCAGTTGTGTCTTTATCCAAGTCCACAGAAAGGAAATAATAAAAAAAGATAATCATATTAAAGTAATGGTTTCAGATGACACTCACATGAAATAAGGTTATTCAGAGTTAAACTGCTAGTTTGTCTTCTTCATTCTCATGTTCATATTGCAGGAGTCCTGGATGAGAGTATGAATTTATGTAACATGCATGCTGAAGTGTCTAGCTATGATGTGCGGAGCTGGGAACGAGCACTAATGACAATAATAGTATTAGAGCAGCATCTACAGAGGCAATTGTGACACAGGGCCCTGTTGTCCCTATCCAAAAGGGCTTATTATGCAAGTGAAAAACAGGGAAGACCTTACTTCCTGGTTCCCTCCTCCTTTACAGCTTTTATTGTCTTGGGTCCTTTGTAATCTGTGTTTTACCATCTCTGCTTGAGTTTTATTTCGTATTGAAAGGACGGCTTCATACAGATAGTTTCGTGTTGAAGATGTACTCTACATCTGGTTTAGAATTTCTCAGGCCTTAAGTATGACTTACCCAAAACTGACTCCCCTGGCAGGTGAGGGAAAATGCACCCCTGGGAGCATTTTGCCCTGACACATGCACTATCTTGTAGGTATTGAGCGTTTTGTGTTAAAGCAGATGTGAAATAAGTTGTCAAAATTGAGTGGCTAAAGAACAGCAGCTTAAAATAATTTCTCTTCCTGTTGGACTGCCTCTGAATTTCAGCTTAAAGCACTACACAGGGTCTTTGGTTATTTCCACCCCCCTTTCCCTCTACTGCAGCTGAGTGAAGGCTGATTCCCTGTCTTGCTACTGTCTCCTGAATGCATGAAAGGATATGTGCATACTCCTGGGCTTCACTGGTGAATAATGTAGAACTCCTTGGGCTTTCAACAGTTTTAAGTAGGTCCTGCTAAACAGCAAAGTAGTAAAAGAGTAATAAACTCTTTTACTTGCAAAGTCATCTCTACTTCAACTGTGTATTAGCCAGTGTGGTAAAGATATTCATCGAGGTTCTTTATCATGGACTTTGCAATTCTAAGCATTCAAAGGAAGTGACGGAATTACACTGGGACATTTTTAGGTGTAGCAGCAAAGGTGTGACCTTGCAGGGCAAGTGATTTTCGTTTTTGCCATGCAAGTGTGCCGAGCAACTCTTTCATAGGCAGATAGAAGGTTCTTTTGTTTTTCAGACTGTTCCTAAAGGTGCTGATGATCTTAAGGAGGGCTAAGCCATTCCTGCAAAGGGTTTTAGGAAGTATTTGTTTTTTGAAAGTTTCTCTCTTTTGTGATTTAGGCTCATTCTATTCTCACGAAGTAATTCTATGGAACTTTAGAAGCAACTATGCTTTAGAAGCAACTGCAGTAACTAAGCATTTAAAATATGCCATGAGAGCTTGAAGCTTAAGACAGACACAGCTCTCCATTGACTTTAAACAGAGCTGTTTTCTGAATGCCCTCACAGAACTAGGTAGAAAACCACTTCTAAGAATTAATGGGAATCAGGTGGTTTATTCCATTTGAAAACTTCAACAATCCTAGCATACATTACAGTATTCTTTGAGGAATACACTTGGTGTAAGAAAGTCTGAATTATCCAAATTCAGTTTTCTGAAACTCCCTATTATTCATACTCCTTATTATCTATCAATTACATTCAAAATTACCTTCATTACCTGAAACCTTGATTATCCAAACATATTCATTGTCCCTGGTGGTACTCTGATAATTGATCTTGTACTGCTTTGCTCCAGCAGATGCTTCGCTGGTTATGAAGTGAAGGCACTGTTGGTCTGGCATGTGCTACCACAAGCTTGTCTTTCTCTGTGCTGCTCAGCATAGACTTAGTGCAGAGTTATAAAGATTATGAGTAAAGCTCTGAATAATCTACCATTGATACCATGTAGTTGGAGCAAGTGAATCTGATAGCAGCTTCTCTAGCATCATGTCTGAGAGAACCTTCTTTGGGGTAACTTAATTCTGGGGAAAATATAGAAGAGGATGGGAGGAGTGAAACTTCCTAAAGAGCAAAGTATTTCACTGCCATAAAGCCCCAGCTTTTCTCAGTGCATTATGACAGTTGCAGATGAAGTCCTTCATACTGGGACTTATACATTTCTAATCTGGCCACTGGTTATTGCTTTTGGGCCTTTGTCGTGGTTTAAGTCCAGTACTACGCAGCCGTTTGCTCACTCCCCCTCCTTTCCTCCCCCCCCCCCCCCCCCCCCCCAGGGCTGGGGAGAAGAATCGAAAGAATGTAAAGAATGTAACTCCCATGGGTTGAGATAAGGGCAGTCCAGTAACTAAGGTATAACACAAATCACTGCTGCTGCCACCGATAACAATAATGATCAGGGAAATAACAAGGGAAGAGAATGCAACCGCTCACCACCCGCCAACCAATACCCAGCCTGACCTGAGCAGTGATCTAACCCTTTTGGGTAACTGCCCCCAGTTTATATAGTGGGCATGATGTGCTGTGGTATGGAATACCCCTTTGGCTAGTTTAGGTCAGGTGTCCTGTCTCTGCTTCCTCCCAGCTTCCCCTCCTCCCTAGCAGAGCATGAGACACCAAAAGTCCTTGGTTAGAGTAAATGTTACTGAGCAGCAACTAAAAACATCGGTGTTATCAGTGCTGTTCCCAGGCTGAAAGTCAGAAACACAGTACTGCACCAGCTACTAAAAGGGAGAAAAATGACTGCTACTGCTGAACCCAGGACAGCCTTCCAACATCAAAAGCTTAATGTGATTCTAGAATGTGATCATGATTCCTGTTACAAATGTAGTTTTAGGTCTGCAGAAATTTCCACCAAATGGAACTTGATCAGAGGCATGTTTTTGAGCCACAAACTCTCCTATGGCTGTTCTCATGGTGGTTCCACTTAAGCACCTGCTATTGCCCATGGCTGCCCCTGAGGTCAGTAACTAGCAGAAAATGATGAATCCTACAGTAAAATACCACTTGCTACAAGGAACTGAGGTTTTAGTTGACCTACTTGACATACCCTAAAGGCATTTAAAAGAGAATATCAAATATCCGAAAGGCTTGTTTGAAATGAAAAGTGTACAGTTCTGAATCTCGCGTTTCCCTGCTGTGGCCCTCTGTCTTGTGGAGTCATTGTACTCTGAGTAGCAGTACTTTGTACTTTTGTGTGCTATATAGCATGATTTAAACGTTAAGACATAACTATATTTACATTAGATGTAAAATACTATTTATTGTTCATTTATTGGAACTTTTGCACCTTTCATTGACATGAATAATTATTTTAAGTAGCTTCAGTGGGATGAGAAGATGAGGTAGAGTTAAAAATTCCACTGTATAAAAGTTGCGGTATGGTCTTAAACCAGTGCAGTAATAGTGCAGAGGGATCTATGTCAAAGATTTATACTGATTGCTCTTGGTTCTGCTGGAATCACTAATTCTCTGGTTTATTGCATAAATCTGGTCTTCTGTGTTAGTGTAAACATGCACTAAGCTGCCTTATCAGGATCAACTGTGCTTAGATAACTTGTCTTAATGAGTTTTTTATTAATGCTAAGTTGTGGCATAGCAAGATAAAAAAATTGTGTGGTTCTGATAGTCTGAAGGAATTTTTAAGTTTTTCTTGTAATCTTACTGCATTGTCATTGGTTCTTCATCATCTTTATCATTCACAGCTAAGTTTTCTCCCAGACCAGCAAATTCCATGATGTACTATGTCCTGTACTGTACCAAAGCAGCTTTCTAAAATATATTTAAATCAAGTTGTACATGTAAAACCCACTAAAGAGTGCTGCTCCACCAGTTCCTATTATGAATGCTCACTCTTAATGCAAATAGCCTCTATGGATTTCCTTCCAAAAGTGAGTCACTCCCTCTTATTGAATAAGGTTTGTCCTAGGGGAGAAGCGTCAGTTCTTGAGCTACTGCAGTTTCATGTACATGCTAATTCAGTGGGTTTAGTGAGGACTGAATTGATGCCTTGATGTATTGGTGTCGTAATGAATCAGAATAAGTATTTGATTCCTTTTTAAAGGCTTTTTCATGCCTTGTTTCTGTACATACATGCTCTATTTCAGATGTTCTTGCTTCCTTCTTAATTCCTTTTATAGGCAGTGTCTGTTTGACCATTATTGTTTTCTTCACATGGAGAAATTGCTCCCATAGCCTTCAAAATGTGAAGAATTGTTCAAGGGCAGAAAAAAAGCTCAATGACTGGCAGTTGTTTTTCAGTTATATTAATTTTATTTGTCATGCAGTCTCCTGTGTGTTTTTCTGAGCTGTGGGACTTCTTTCTTTTAGCAGTTAGAGCTTTTGAACAAAGAAAACTTCTGCTTAGATGCAATGATGAAGTTAATACCCCTGCCTGTGCTCCTCTGTTGAATCTGGGGACAACACTGTGTTGAGTTTTAGTACCTGAAGCTTCATCTGACTTCTCTGCTTGGGGCACTTGATGCAAATTCATGTAAAATAGAGTATAAGAAAAGAAGAATCTCTCAGCCAGCTTCCCACAGCACATTATTTCTGCATTCCTGTCATGTGCAGAAGGGGTCTTTCATACAGACACATGAGTTAGTTAGAAATAATCATTTATTACAGTCTTCTGCAGCTGGCTTTTCTGGCCTCTGAGCTCCCAGCAGCCCCATCAAGGTGTCTTCCCACCTCACTGAGGGGCTGAACTGGCGGCTGAGGAGCCTCATGCTCAAGGAATGCCATCTCTATGTGTCTTTCAAATGCTTTCTGCTGTTAGATGGTGGCAGAGTCTATGGTGCTACAGTCTGTATTAATCCTGAAATGAGCAAAGCCCTCCTCATCTCCAAGACAGGAGTTGCTCTGTAAATGATAGGGGTGTTTTCAGCTGGGAGGGAGAGACTTTAAATTATTCACTCAAGCTTATGAAATGTGTGAAGTAATGCTAAGTCTCCATAGGTACTGTAGTTTGGGCCACATTAGGAAAAAAGTCAGTTTTGATAATTTTCCCAAGCTGTTGTAAGAGACTTCTAAAAAGTCTCCTGAGTAGGAGCAGTATTTCCATCCCAGTGTGAGCCATGGATTCCTGACCATGTTACACATTGAAACTAAATCATTTTCCTACGTTAAAACCTTTTGTAACAAATAGCTTAGAAAATTAACACTATTGATTAAACCCAAGAGCTTCATAAAGAAGCAATTACTTTTTCACTTTAAGATGTTCTGCCTTTTTCCCCTTGTATTTTGTTCTTTTTAAGGCCTCACATATTAAGAAAGCATGTAAATTTTAAGATTTTTAAGTGAGTCCTCGAAAAGACAAAAAAAACCCTCCCTATTCCTATTGTTAGAATGTCATTACCTGGAAAGCCTTTAATTTTTTTCCTTTATAAAGCTTTGAATTGTTCTGTTTGAAGTTCAGATTCAGGAATAAAACAAAAGTCAAAACAGAAAGTTTGACTATATAGCAAATTAATGGGCTTAACCAGGAAAAAGCTGTGTTTGGTTCTACTGCTTGTCACATGAAAGGAATTCTAACATCTTGGGGAGTTCTCTCTTTTTTGTTTTCTTTCTTTTTTTAACACCCCCCCCCCCCTCCCCAAAAGGCCGTTTTCCCAACATTTCAGAACTACAGAACATGTATACCTTGATGTTGTGTGTGAAAATTTATAATGGGCACTTTGTGGGGTTGATCAGAATCCCATTAAAGGGAGCACAGAGCCTGTCTTAGATCTTAAATAGAGAATTACAGTAATTTAGGCTTCAAAGTCAAAATTCAGATAAAGCAAATAAAAATTGCTACTGTACCTTTGAATTTCAGCCTCCACTCTGTGTTTTAGTGGAAGGAAGATTGCATTTGAAGTGGTCAGCATGCAAATGTTGGCCATGTGTTTTGCTCTTTCTCCTCTCTGATCAACTTAAAATTATTATGCGCTTAACAAATGCTCACTTCTTGATAGTGCCCCATAATCTCCAGTGTGAGCATATCCTTCAATACTTATTTCCTTGAGAATTTGTACCTGTGCTTGGCACAACTGTATAGAGGTTTGAAAGTGCCCACTGGAGAAGCACATTGCAGTAACTGCATTGGAATGTCAGTCTCACAGGGCTCCAGTCGTTATGATCAAAAAAGGCAATGAAAGAGTAAAAGAGATTTACATTAATGTGTGCAGCCTTGACTGTTGAGGGCTACAGCTGGCACATGTGTTTCAGCATCCTTGATCTGCCGATGTGGAGAAACTTGCTGAACCATTCTTTCTTGGCTGTGAGTATGGACTTTTCCAATCTTAATGGACCAACAGGCAGAGGCTGTTAATTTGAATTATGGAGGAGGCTCACGGGCTTCAGTGCGTTAAACAGCCTTCCCAAGGTTGTGCAGGGAGGGGTCTGCTGTACCTGATATATAAGAGTAAGTGATTTTGTTGAAATCATAGGTTATCCTTTAGGTTTTAGGCCAGCTTGAGGGTATTGAGTCTGACCGAGTGTTGCTTTACTGCTACTTTATGGTTATGCACTTCCACTAATATACCTGGAGTTTTAGTCTACTATCTACTGGTAGCCTTTGGAAAATACTGACGTTCCTAATTGTTTAATGAATCTTTAATGGAGCTTTTAGCGTGTGTGAGGGTATGCATGTTGATTTGTGTATGCGTATGTAGGTATTAGGAAAATAAGTAAGGCTGTTGAGAGACTCCTGCAAGATCCAGAGAGGGGAATATATGACCACAGATTATAATAAGATGTAAAGGTTTTCCAGTCCTTAAAATTGACATATTAAATTGCATATACTCTAATGATGTGAACTGACTCAGAGAATTTGAAGGAAATAACATCTGTGCACATCAAAGCTTAAAAATAGAAACTTCATCAGTCAGTAGCAGTTCAGACTGAATAAAGAAATAATGACGTTATTAATTATGGTGGTTAGAGAAAGGAAACATAAAGTTCAAACTTTCTGAAGACAGAATGCTGTCTTCACTCATACAGTATGTCTGCTGGGTATCAGCCCCTTGTTCTGCTAAGCCACTCTGTAAAGGTGGGGGCCATTGTCCAAACATCGACACCTACTGCTATTTCAGGTAGCCTAAGATGGCTGAGGCTTCCCACCTGGCTGACAGATAGGACAAAAGGCATATGGGAGACTCCTGCCCTTCTTGGAGTGACAGCTGTATGCCCTGAGGCATCTCAGGTGGCAGTAGCTGCTTCTGTCTCAGGAGTAACTGCACATACACATAAGTACAGACTCACTTCACTTGCACCTTTAATACACAGTCACCTGAAGCACATCAGTAGTAGTTCATAGCAGTGTTTGCAGTGGGTAGTTGCAAAAAGCAATGAACAGTTTATCTAATTTTAAACTTAGGAAGAATTTTGAGGTGAATTGAGCATTTATCTAGATTGAAATCTGATCAGGATACAAAGTTAAAAACTATCCTACTGTTAAAAACTGTAGTCATAAACTATGATTCAAAGTTGCAGTGGATGGTTGTTTTCCTAATGACCTCAGATCTATTCATTCATTTAAACATTTGCCTTTTTATGTATTCATAGTTAAATATAACTTGAATGTTGTCCTAATTACATTCTTATGTTAATTTAGCTCTGATTCAGAATTTCTGTCACTATTCTTTGTAGAATTATTTTGAAATGATGGAAAGTTCAGTAAAGATGCTCCAGTGTGTGATTGTGCCTTTGAATTATTTATCACCATTGAAAGACAGAAATATGGTTAAAATCTAGTTTGAGTTGTAAATGAGTCTTGGTAATGTAAGGAGGAAGTGAAAATCCTTTTTGCAGAGCAACGTGGTTTATGGGCACATCATTTGATATTGTGGGAGTGCTTTGCAGCCCCACACAAGCAAAGAGCCTCGTGGCTTAATAGGAAAACATCCACTGCACCAACTGCAAATGCTATCTAAGCAGATAAGACAGATAAAATGTGATAGAAGAGAAAGAAAGGTACAGAGACAACTTGCTCAGATGACAGAGCAGATTAGTGGCAGAATTAAGAAGAGAAAACAGATGTCCTGTCTTGGTCACAACCAGCACACTCTCCCTCTGCTGTGTGCTATGGAAAAAAAAGCTCTCCCAAGCAGCATTTAGCCCACGTTTTTCACAATGCATCACAGTGGCAAGTAGTGCAGTGTTAACAGGAGGGTGAAGAATCCATGATTAATGCAAAAACTCATACTTGTGGCTGTGGCCCTGAGCTAGATAGAGAGCAAGCAATTGCTTGGCATGTGCGAGACTGAGAGGGTGAGAAACTGCTGGGAAAAAATTCTGATGGAGAAAAGGAAACTTGTCTTAATGTAACCAGCAGTTTTGCTTAGAGGTAAGTGAAGTGAAATTCTTCATTCATAAATGGTTCATTGACCCATGATAATAAAGCAGTGCTGCAGAAGAAGGATAATTATCTACTTAAGTATTAGATGCCCTAAGGGTAAAAGCTTCCCTTCTCTCCTTTTGAAAAATGAACTCGGATTAAGCGAATGTCCTTTTTCCTGTTTTAGTATTGACATGGATTTCCTTTTTATGAGTAAAATTAATTAGTTTTCTTTTCCTTTATTCCTGGTATGGAAATCAGGTCTGCCAAGCAAGTTTCCAGCACTTCCCTTGGGCCCTAAGTTGAGCCAATAGCATCCTTTATGGAGGTGCTTTGTATAGTGTGCTGGGAAGGCACAAATGAATTACAGGAGATTTATTATGCCCAATAGCTTGCCAACAGGCACAGTATTTTAGAACTAAACCCCACAAAACTAGGCTTTTTGTCCCCATCCAGGATTGGTTTATTTCCAATTACCTGCTTTCTAAATACATAATTCTCCCTTCTTAAACTTTAATACCGTAAGTTGTAACAAGAAGAAAAGAATACTGATGGCATAGCTGATGGGGGGGAAAGAGGGCAGATTTTCAATGCAGATTAATACCCACATCCAGGGGGCCAGTCTTGTCCTCTTCTGCTGGGAGCTTGCTCAAAATATCTGCTCCGGCTTTAGCAAATACCCATTACAGTCTTGTCTGTCCTCATCTGGACTCTGGAAAATGATCGAAACCTACCCTACTTCTTCACTTCCAGAAGATGTCTGGGTTTCTCTCCAGTCATAATTATAAATGCAATGCCTACAATAAACTAAGTGAAGGTAAACATGTTGTCTCTCTGTTTATGGAAATAAATCATAGAATGGTTTAGGTTGGAAAGAACCTTAAGATCATCTAGTTCTGACACCATCTCTTGAATGTATTCATCTTTATTCCAAATGTGAGTCTTGAAAATCAGGTTGATGTAACCTTTGTGTGAACCTGTTAACTACAGAGCACCTGCGAGTTACCTTTCCTGGAGTACAGAAAATATTCCTGAATAATTGAAGGCTTCAAGATGCAATAAAAATAAAGATGACTAATACAATGGCATGGAACTTAATTTTCTTGAGTTAGTCCTTTGAACACCTGCCTTAATACTGAAAAAAATAAGTTGTTAATTTTCATAGCCCTTGCTCATGAAAGTTCAAGTGGTGTTAAAGGTGATTTTAAAGTCTTTATACTGCAAACACAATACTGTATGTCAGAAAAAAAGTCCTGTCTGAGGGGAATTGAAATAAGAATCAAGTCCCAGGTCCCTGCCTTTTAGATTTGTACAACTGAAACTCTGCTATTCTGGACCTTATTGATAATGTTACAAAATCAACTTTCAAGTGAGGAATCATGGCAGTTATTGATTTCTGTGAGCACAACAGATCAGATATAGTGAATAGTGTCTGTGTACTTCTATTGTGTACTTTGTAGCTCCATTTCACTGACTTGTGAAGTGCAGTCACCAAGCTAGAATAAAACCAAAGTGTATTTATAGTGTTGTGAACACTGTGCTTAAAAGGGAATAATGTTAATTATCTTAATGTATTTCTAAGGACATAATATTTTTAACAGGTGAATGTTCCCTCTGAATGGGATGTAGAATTAAGAAATCTGCTATTGTAAACTTATGGTCAGCTTTTCACATTTAGGTACCTAAAATTAGAGGTGCAAGATCAAGATTCTCAAAAGTACATACCACATATGTGGAAAAGAATTGTAAAACTGCTGTCTCAGATCATACAAGCAGACCCATCATAAATTCCTTTGGCTTTCCTCCATTTTTAATCACAAAAGGAAATGTCTCAGACTTTCAGAGGTGTTAAATATGAGCATCTCCCTATCAAAGTGGAGTCTGAAAACTTTGATTTCCTTAAGATGTTTCACTCTTAACACATCACACGATCATAGGATGGTTTGGGTTGGGAGGTACCTTAAAGATCATGTAGTTCCCACCCCCCTGCCAAGAGCAATGACACCTGCTGGAGCTTAATTTAGTCATTTTGCCCATATCTGAGGGATTTGAGGAATCTTCTGAACAAAGCATCTGAGTATCATATGATTCTCTGTATTTAGCCGTGTGCTGTGGTTGCTGTAGCTATAATCCTTGGAGAAGAGTTTAGGCAATTCAAAGGTCATCAGAAGTGGGTATGGGCTGGGGATTGCGACACTTCATTCTGGATCACTCAAACTTGCATCTGTGCCTTGACAATAACACCTTCAGATGTCCTTGTTTGTCCTCTGCGGCCGGTGGAGCGTTTCCGTGACTTGTGTCCTGAGGAAGTGGCGGATTTATTTTGTGTGGCACAAAGGGTTGGCAATGTGGTGGAGAAACACTTCTGCGGCACCTCACTCACCATTTCAGTTCAGGTTTGTAAACCGGGTAACTAAAAGAGGTTTAATGGTTTGTTTTACCAAGCTTTCAACCTTCTTCCCTAGCCCAATGACAAAAGGACATTCAAACTTCAGGGGGCAATAAATGCAAAATAATAATGATAAAAAAGCAGCACAATGACTGCATTGCAGTCTGCCAGATTTGCCATTGAAAGAAACCTAAAAGACAAACCAGCAAAGTGTGGATAATTAATTAACTGCAAAACTTTGGAATAAGCCTGCAAATGCTCCCAAATGCAGTGCTTGCTTGTTAGTATTTCAGCAAATACTCTTCCTTCAAAGAAGTCTTTGCAGGATTGACCTAGAGAAGGCAGCCACATCACGCTGTTCAGCAGGTAACCCACTGCTTGTGATAGAAATGGGTAATTCCTGCTCACAGCTATTTATTTGAAGGCAGAGAGATGTAGCCATGTAAATATGTTATCAATTCTGACCTTTCAGTTATTTTTGCTGGGTGCTTTCAGGCCAAAAAAAAAAAGAGCTCTGTTTCAAGAAATCAGGAGACTAAGCCTATTTCATTAGAATAAGAATTTAAGCAAGCATTCTTTGATTAAATTCTCACAGGTATGATTTTATATTTACAGGATCAGAAATCTAACTATTCAAAAACATGATCTGAAAGAATGAAAAATGGCAACTGTTGGTTTTATGGTCTTAAGATGTGGCTCTCACTTTGCCATGGCCTGAGATGGAAAGATGACTTGTCCAAAACCTTTGTGTTGAATGGCGCCCAGGAAAATATGCTAAATTAGCATACAGTACAATTCAGTGTAAATTATTATTGAATAAGATTTTCTGTATTCCTGTGTGATCATTGTGACGTCCTCTAACCTGAAACTTCTCTCTTTGCCTACAGGATGGTCCTGAAGCTGGACAGACGGTGAAGGTGAGTGTTTATTATGTAGAATACAAATTAAGAGACAATTATAAGAACTAAGAAAAAAATCAAAGCTAGTCATCTGCAGACCATTGCTGTATCATTATTTTATACTTGAGATTAAAAAATCCCAAGGGTACAATAGCTGTAAATAGTTTTTATTGAATTTGCACAGGATAATGTTTACAGGTTTTCCTTCTAGGAAAAAAAATTTCAATCATAAAAACATCTCTAAGCTGCTGGGTGTATTTATGCAAGAAGAGCCTTAGAAAAGAGGCATCTGTTTAAGCCTTTTGTTTGTTTTATGGAGAAAATATTGCCCTTCTATTCATAATCTCTTTGTTTGTCTTTTTATTGCCTAATGAGTTGTAGCTAATTATAGGAACAGACTGAACCACACTATGAAAACATACCTTTTTGTCTAAGCTTTCTCTCTGTATATTCATATCACATTCTTGTTACTGAAGTTCAAATGTAATGGGGCTAGTGAAGCTTAAACACAGATTTTAAGTGTACTTCTGAAAAAAAGATGGGGGTGGAGGGGAAGAGAAGGATTTATGGTTATACTCTCCACTTAAGTAATAACATAGATAACATCTAAGATGACTCTTCAGCCATGTTTCACTGTCTCATACTGCAAATGCATGTGTAGTTAGATTTTATGCCTGAACATTAGATAAAGGCTATTTTCACGTTTGGAATCAAAGGAAAGTCAAATATGGCTGTGGGTTAGCACTTTGTGAATTCAAATTAGATGTCTCAAAGAAGCTGTTTGGGTTGATTAAGATAACTAACAAGCAAATGATGGTGTACAGAAACATTTTACTTCTTTCCACTTTGCTGCATTGACCTTATCTTTCCTACTTCTTTTTGTTGCCTGCCTTGAATATATAGAAGAAAGGTAATGGGGAGAGGGAAAAAGGAATCAGAAAATTCCCAAGCTCTGAGAAGCTGAGGAGTGATGAAGGAATGTAATAGAATTTACTTCAGTACTATGACAAAACAGGTTCCTCCTTGGAGTGCCTTGGGTGGGGTTCACTGGGAATGCCTGTTGATAGGTGAAATATTTATATTTAAATACATTCTGATACAAGTTTTGTCATTAAGACCAGCATGTTTTAAGAAGCAGATCACAGGATTTCTTTTACTAACTTGGACAATTGGTTTTTATGTGTAAGGAAAATGATACAGGAATGATTATATTAAACTTTTGAAGACTTCCTAATATGAATAAGCAAAAATAGATGTAAAAATTCGCATCCTCTGTGACTGTGAACAGTAACAAATGCTTATGTAGGTCTAAAAAAGGCAAGAGATTCTGTATCATTTTTTATTCCTCCTGGAGACAAAGAGTATTAAGGGTTAATATGTCTAATATATTGTAAAATGGTAGCCACCCTTTGTGCTTCCTTCTCACACTTCTAATAAGCAGCGAGATGAAAATGACCCGGCCTTACAGCTGAGAGCCCCTAGATTCTGTAATAAAGAGTGTTTATTCTTAAATCAGAGATTAACAGTTTGCATTTGTCTTCTTTTCTGCATCATTGGACAACACTAATTTATCATCTTCACTTTGGGATGCTTATCATCTTCACTTTGGAATGCTTGTCATCTAAAAATGCCAACAGTTATTCTCTTCAGAGAACTGAGAGCTTTCAAAACTTGAATTGGGGAAGAAATTACTATGATCAAGATCTTCTTTAAATTGGAAATCAGGTAGATACATAAATAGATGGTTCCATTTAAACTGTTTGAATCAGAAAATTTGAAAACCTACTGTGTTATTTACATATAATTTAGGAACCTTAAATTCAATGTGTCATGTGTTTCTGTGCGTGTTTTCATGTACAACAATGCACAGTAATGCTGTCTTCCTCTAAGGGAACTTTTAATTAAAATTTCTGTAATGGGCTAAACATTAGAAAAACATTCTAATAGTAAAAATAGGAAAGCCTCACAGAAAACATCACTGGGAGTTTGGGGAAACTCTGTTTCAGTAGTGTAGGCAAGCATATGTCAGGGGCTAATTAGGTGTAGCTGTTCTTGCTTTGAATGGGATCATGTATCAAGTGGCTTCAGGAGTCCTTTCCATGTGCTGTGTAATTCTGGATACCTGTATAGATACAGGCTACTGTGTGTGCTGTGTAGGAAAAGAATTACAGGAAGCAGGGGAATAGTACTGGCTGTTAAACAGGTCAGTGCAAAGTTTTACAACAAAATGGGCAGAACTATCATCTAGCTGAAGACAAAATCTGCCTGAGAAGTTTTACATGAAAAAGGTTAGGAAATTCTTTGTCAACCAGGAATGGAAACCCATGTCCAGGAAAAATCTTAGACCTCAGCTTGAGCCTCTCTTTGCTATGGAGGCTACGAAAATTCTGTGTGCAATGCATGCGCCACGTCTAAGAGCTTACCCTTCCAGTATGATTTTGGATATTAATCAGTGGTGAGACTGTCTGCCCCTGCTACATGTTCGTTGTGCTGGTGCGGGCAGGTTTCAGTCAGATTTATCATGTACTGTAGTGTCAGGATTCTTTAAAGCCTCTTGGACTAAAACCTGTCTAGTTACCTAATGGGAAGCTGTTTAACGCATAGCTCCATTACTACTGTGTTCCTTTCCTTGTGGATAACTGTCCTACTTTGAATCTAAGCTAGCAGAGCCTGCAGGACTGCATTGTAGGTAAGGTTATGGTCCCTCCCCCATTATTGCAGTCTGTGTGTTTGCCTTGGATGGGTCCTTGGAAGAAATTATACCTGATCCTCAGCTCACTAATACTTCTGAAGTGTAGATGGGTCTTTGTTTACCCTTTAGCAGCTCGAAATAGACATTTGCTAATGAATTTTGACCCATGTCCTGGGTCTCAGACCATAAAATAATACAATATATTCCTTCATAATATTTTTCATAGCTGTCCTCAGACTGTGTCTATTCCAGCCCTTTCACCTATTTATAAGAGGCACAACATCCGCCTCCAAAGGTGGTCACAGACTTACATACTTTGTGTTTTATTGGAAGAGACGATTTTACAAACTTGTAACAGAGAACCTGAACATCTCTGAGGAATGTGTCAGCAAGCATAACCATCTTCCAGCATTAAAGACAATTTGAATACTTATTTCTTCTTACTTGAGAAATGAAAGAAAGTATCTTAAGGTCCTCTCTTAAAAAATACTTATCTCTGCAATTTTGAGCTCTGTTTTTCTTGGTGAACAGAAAACCCACGGTGTCCTTGTGCCAGGAATGGAGGGTGAGAGTTTTGTGCTGATTCTGTTTGAGAAAAACTTTAATATCCAGGCAATTTCATGGATCAGGGAAATCAGCTCTGCATCTTAATGCAGGGCTCTTATTACTATGTCAAGTGAGTGACGTTCCAAGATTTCCCTGGTATATTTTGTAGCCTTCTTTTCAACATCAAGTCAGCAAGTGCCCTAGCTGCCTTGGTGGATGTATAGCGTAGCACAGAATAAACTCTCAGGTTTACCTTTTATGTGAGATTCAATCACAAGAAACTCTGTGTATTCTGCACTCTGTAAAGGCTAAACAAAGCAAGCTGGCAGGAGCATGATGCAGTTAATTTATCTGTAGAGACAAGATAATATTGCACAGCGAGCACCCATTGCACAAACACGCATGAACACATACTCTGTTCTGCAGCAATGTTGAAGTTTCCAGCAGCTCAAGCACCTCCACTATTATCCATGAGTAAGTAAGTGCCTGTTTGCCAGTCACAGGTTCACCTAAATAAATGAGGAAGCAAGGCTGATGGTGGCAGTGTGGGTATACATGCAGAAACTGTATTGTATGTCACACATTCCACTAATTATTTTACACTGAGAAGATTGTCTCACGATTAGTTTTTGATGTACATATTTTTCTTTCCCAGGTGTTTTTTTTAATGATGTGTTAAATCAATCCACCTGGCTTGGATTCTTTAGAAATCTTAACCTGAACTGTGGAGTCCGGGGTTTATTTAAACTCGCAGAAAGAGCAGATTGCTCTTTCATACTGTTTGTCTACTTATCTCTGGACCTGAAGTACTGGACTTCAGGTTTGAGTCTTTGAATGTAAGTGTCTGTGAATTGCTTTGAGAACCACACTAATGGTATTTGGCTGGAGAATGTGCAATATTGCAGATAGGTAATTGGTACAGCAAATTCAGTAGTCTCAAGGCTGCTGTGTCTCATAATTTTCTTCCTAAGTGCTATACTTAGATTGGTGTGGGTTTTGATGGGATTTCAGTGGTGTATATTTTCAAAGCCAGGATTATGCTGCGCCTTTAGAGAGATGAGGAAGCAGCAGGGAAATCCACAGTTTGTTTCCCCCTTCCTTAAAGCCTTTTGCTAATTTTTTTTGTTATGTTTTCTGCTCACTGAAAATAATAATTCTTGCCCTTTCCTTCAAGGCTCTTTTCAAAGTCTGCCTTGTGTTGATCTAATTGCTCTTTCAGTCGCTTGGCCAGACCAATGTTTTCTATGATGAAATTAGTAGTATAACTCTAGAGTCCCGCTTTCCCCTTTTCTTTGTCAGGTCCTGTTCATTACGTGTAACATTTAGTTTCTGGTTGAACTATAAGCTTTCCAGGAAAAGCATCATATTGCTTTTTGGTTTGCCATGCTTATAGTTCAAACAGACACTGGTAGATCTGTTACCTCTCCTTTAATACAAATAATAATATACAGGATCTAGAATGAAAATGCTTCTTAAGGCCCTCATAATTTGTGCAGTTCCTGTGCCTAAAACATGAGTAAGAGTTTTCTGTGGCTAGTACACACCCATGTAAAGTTATAGAACCTTTATGAAGATTGAAGGAGGTGAAAGAAAATTGGGAATGTGGAAACAGCCTAGTGATTGATGGACATGACACCATCCTAACTGAGAATACCAAAAGCTCCAAGGCACTAATAAATTGAAATGATGACCTGCATGATGAAGTCTGATCCAGAAATATTGGGTTGTGAAATTCCCTGCAGGGATGGGGACAGAAGCTTTTGAAAGATTCTCTTTAGCAGTGAATTATGATGGTTCTGAATCTGGGTGATTTTGAATTTCCAGTGGTTAATGTCATGACATGCTGTACCCTGGGCTTGTAAAGTAATATCATTCCTTGGTCCTGGACAAGCACAGAAAGCATATGGATTAGAATGTAGAGAAAAAACCTAAACCAAAACAGAATTAAAAGTGAGCAACTGTAAATGAGGAAAGTAAAAGAAATTTCAGAAGTTGCAGAATGGTAATGAGAAGGAAGATTTTACTCTTCCATGCAATTCTGCCCTTTCTTCCTGTCATATAGATTTGTCAGATGAATAGTCTTTTGGTAGTTTAATTCCAAAAATACCCCCAGAGCTAGTCAAGAGTTATTAACCCTAAGTTAAACTATGATAAATAAGTAAGTAGGCACAAATACTTGTTTAAATTGTATACTAATATACAGACATTAAAAGTCATGCAGCTCTGCTGGCCACATCCAGCATGTCACTCTTCTCTTGCTGGGCACTATCCTCCTCAGCAGCAACTTGCAGAGTGCTGGCTGCCGGCTGTTTTGTTCTCCCGAAGGTCAATGGGCAAGAGATAAACTGGAGGTAACATGTGCATACCTGCAAAGGTATTTACATGTGCATGACATGAAGGTGTGTGCACTTTCAGGAGTGCCCATGGGAGCACAGATGTGTCTGTCCCTATCCCCAGCAGCCACATCATGTGTCAGCAAAGCCCTGGGGGAGCTGTGCAGCAGCTAGTCTAAGTGGCAAGTGAGCAGTCACCCCATGGTGCCTTGACCACAGAAAGCTGACTGATTACTGCAGGGAAGGGTTAAGCACCGCCAGGGCTCCCCACACTCTGTCCTGTGCAGCTTCTGCTTTGACAAGAGCATTTTAAATATACTGAGTTTTTTTTCCTGGTGTGTGTTCAGATATTTACAGTTTTCATGATGAAGAAGCTTGAGCAAATCAGTCATTCAGAAGGGTTTATTTGGGAGGTAAAAAGCTCTTCATTTTTTCTCTTTTTTTTTGCTATAAACAGGGTTACATTTCAAGATGAGAAAGTATTTGTAACAGGAAAGTGGAAGAATTTTCCTCTGAAAATGTTATAACAGGGTATTTTGATGACAAAATGTTTTTCTTTATAAAAACACCTCTTTTAGAAATACTTTCCATTTTACTGAACTGGCACCTTGTGATAACCACCCCCCCACCCCCCCCCCCAGCCAACATTCATTACTGCAAGTACTGCTCTTCATTTGCCCCACAATGACAGAGATTAGGATCAAAAATCCTATGTTTTAATTAGTAAGTATCTTTCACTCCTTTGTTCCCATGTTACAGCAATATGCTTTGCATTTAAATCATTCTCTGTCTCAGAGTATGTACAATCAATCAAATGCCACTCTTGAGTACAGGTCTCACAAATAGCCTTTTGTACTGTAAATGTAAAACCTCTAGAAATCCTAGACAATGCATGAGGTCTCAAATCGTTAATAGCACAGTCAAGGCTCTCAGATTAATTTTTGTGTGGTTAGTGTATGAATTTTTTTCCAGGCTCCATCTCATCAATAATACTTTTTGTCTTTGTCAGCCTCGTATCCTGTAAACCTCTTCCTATAGCAGGGAATGCTTACTTTGTGTTTTTTCAGTTTGTTTTTTTTTTTTTTGTTACGAAACGTTGCTTTCAGCTAGAATGTAACTCACCAAGAAATGTGCAAAAGCATTCCTGTTGAATTCAGATGTGTAACTTGATGCTGTTCTGTGTTTTGCAGTAGGTGCTGTTTATTAAATAAGTGTTACAAAGCTATGTTTCAGTTTATTAGGTTTCTGATTAACTCTTTCTAAACATTATTATAATGGTTTGTGACAGACTGTTTTGTGCCAGTGCTCTGACCTGTGATTTTACACATTTGTCTTTGCATCCTTACCTACCAGGTACTGCTTTTGGTGCCTCCAAGGATCCGCCATAAAATTACTCCTTTGCTGACCACAGATTAGAAGGGATGTCAAAGGGTCATGTGCAAAACAAACTTACTCATGCCAACATATGCATTTACCCGTACTTAAACTGGTTTGTGGTTGAGTTTATTGGGTGTTTCTATGCAAAAGCCTTCTCAGTTGACTGGTGTATGTTAGACTTTGGGGCCTCAGCTGTGTGGGTGGATGCTGTGACATCCCAGGTCTCCCAGGCAAGGGCAGAATCACAGTGTTTTGCTTGTGTTAATGACTCAGTTTCAGCGAGACAAAAGGAACCCATTTATTGAAGTCCTGACTACCTTATCAATGCCATAATAAAGAAAACGTTAAAATGGCTCCATACTTTTTTTCCCCTTCAAAAAATGAAAGAGCTGTCAACTTAAAGCTGTCCCTGGAGCTCTCCAGAGAGCCTGCACAGGTTGAGTGAGTTTGTTGCTTAAAAATGTCAATAGGAAAAACAGTGTATGTAATGTTTTTACATGTGGTAGCAAGGAATGGAGGCCTTTCCTAGCCCTGTGTTCCTTTATCACATGAAGAAGTAGGTGGTTACAGTGTCCTGTAACCTATTGATACTCTAAGCACATCTGAAATACAAGTATATCTGATCTAGCTGGGGTATATTAGTCTGTTCTGGAAGCACCATGTAGGACTTTCTTTCAGAGAAAGAAAAGCCTCTGCTTGAAGTGATTTAGAAATGGAAAACTGAGGTTAAAATAATAGAATAAAACTTGGTCAGCAAGCTCCAGACAGGATCACAGGGTGAAGAGTATGTAATATTTTTACTGTTTAAAAAAAAAACCCCGCACAAACCAAAGCTCCATCATTCTGGATGCTGCAGTGGTTTTGCATCATGCTTATGGCAAGGGAGGCTGAACAAGCCAAGAGCTTCCTGCAAAAGAAAGCCAAACCCCTCTCTCAAGCCTTATTTTCCCCATCCCTCCTGAAAGCTGCTTGGGTGCCCTCTGGCAAGACCACTCATACACAGGGCTATGGCTACTGTTCATTCTGTAAAGCTAAATTGTAGTTTGAAAGGCTTTGAAATATGCCTTTAAAATTCAGCCTCTGGGAGCTTTATCAAATGGCCCTTCCTCATTTGTGGTAGGAAAAGCTCACACTGGCTGGTGATGGAAATGTTGGTGGAATAGCAGTTTCTGAGGTTGAAGAACAGATGCCAGTGCACCTTGTGTAGTGCTCAGCATTTCACGTTTTACTTGCTTGTAGTGAATAAAAACCTGAAGCTTATGCAGTGCTGCTCACGTGGTGACTCCGCCAGGCAGTATCTCAGCTAGTTGTGTGTTTCAGAGGTCTATGCTCCACACTGGGGTCAATAATACTTTGTCGTTTAGAAGCAGCAGAGTCACAGGGCCCTGTCCTGCTCTGACCATGCCAGGACAGCTCACCTCTGTCTGTGACATTTTGTTGTTCTGAGTTCTGCAGTTGTACCATGTCTCGCTTCTCTCCTGAGCTTTTTGTGTCTCTCATCCCTTCTTCCATGACCTGGGGCTTGGCTTTGTGAAGGTGCGGAGGGAAGAAGGGACAGCATGCCCAAGTAGAGAACCCTGAGAAACTAGTCAGTTTTTCATCATGGATGAAACCCATTGAGGTTACATCTGTGTGGATGGGTGCAACTAGGCTGGATTTGATAGCTTGAGCTTGGGCTAAGAGGCTGCCTCTGCTTCTGGGCTGGGAATGACTAAATAGATTTGTTTCTGCCTGTACCTGTGTGCAAGGACCAGTGCTAGGTGTGGTGTGTCCATGCACACATCTCCTCTAAATAAATTCTCCAGTGCCCTTCAGAGCAAGGCTTTGTAGCCAGAAGCAGGGGAAATCTATAGCCTGTGGTAATGGCAGAAGATGAGAAAGACATCCTGTGTTCGCTTGATTGCTTAGGTCTTTGGAAGGAGAAAAATGGTTTCTCCTTTTGTAATTTCCTACATTATTATCTCTGAAAAATCAAACCATTTTATTTTCTTTTCCATTTATACTTTTTGTGAGTTACCTCCTTCATTGCTACTGTGAAAATCTTCATTTCATGTGGTCTGTCTGGCATCACTGATCCAAATTCTCTCTGTGAGAGGCTGGAAGAAAATGAACTAGACCAGATGGAAAGTGTTCATGTGAATGATTGTCTTGATCTTGCTTTTAAAGATGTTAATATTTGAAATTCTGAATCCCTCTATCTGATTTAAAGAAATGTTGAATTTCTCTGTCTGATTTCAAGTCTATTTTTTAGTATTTGAGGTAACGATAATGCCCAGAGGTAGCACTTTATTCTTCTTTTTTTATGGATCTGTGAATGAGCTTTATTAGTTCTCTATTGAGAAGGTATAGAAAAGCCAATAATACTGTGGTGTTTTCTTATCTGGCCTTCCAGCACACCTCAGCTGGAAAGGAGTTGTCATTATAGGGTGATTGGTCTGCCCAGATTGAGGAGCCATTCAGCTCACGCTGTTATTTGCAGATAGGTTTTTTCTGCAAATAAGTCATACTTGAACTCAACAAAAGCCATTCTTTCAGGTGAGGCCACCCTGAGCTGCACTTAGAATTATGATCTAGTGGAATATGAATCTGTAACCTGTCTTCGAATCTCCCATGCAAGTAGAATAACTTTGGTGTCTGGGGCTAGATTATTCTCTGGTATAAATGGTTCAGTTCACTTGTGAAAACATGTGGAATAAGTCAATGGAGCTTTTGCCATTTCTAGACAAACATTTTTGACCCTACTTGTGTAAGCAACTCTTTGAGTCATAAAGTTTATCATTAAAACCTGAAATTATTAATCATATATGTAAATCCAGTAATACTGAATGCAAAATAGCATGTTTAAGAAAACCTAGGAAGCATAATTTGATATATTGTTTTTATTCTTTAAATATCTTCCACTTCACCTGAAGGAGTTCACTGCTATAGTAACTGTCAAGTCAAAAAAAAAAAGGAAGGGAAAAAATACCAGGATTTATTAGATTCTTATAAACTCCCCTCAGTGCATATACATTTAGTATCTTTCATTAACATTAATGAGAATTAGCAGGCATCCTGGGGAGAATAGGCCTTGTTGATTTATTTCTTTTCCTTGTTTTCAGTATTAAATCTTGTCCTGCAGTTAGTTCTATAAGGCATATGTGCATTCCTGCTACTCAGTTATTTGTTCTACGTAATATATACCGTTGGAACACTTCCTTTTGCATAGTGAAGGTAGAAAGTTCACAGACTTTGCGGACACACATAAAAACAAGAGATACATAAATTAATGAATTAATAGATGGCTATTGATTACCAGTAGGGTCTAATTAAATAATAATTTTCCCACACACAATTACTTGTTTCATGTTATTAAATGATCAAATCCATAACTAGTTTGGAAGCTCAGCCTCTTAGAGTTAAATGAGATGCTCAAGAGAGCAAAGTTGTGTTTTGGAGCAAGAGAGACAGAGGCAGGGCCTAGTTACATGGATTTATGATTTAATTTTCTGTGTAACCTAATTTAGTGTAACTATTGAGTTTCTTTAAAAGTATGAACTTTGATTAGATTTTTGTAGACAAAAATAAATGCAAAATATAGGCTAGTTTATTATTATTATCTGTAGCATATTGAGAGAAGTGACTTGTGGGTATTTCTGTACCCAAAGGAAACTTTTCTCCTCATTTCCTGTGCTTTTCCACAGCAGTCAGTCATCCTCCAAGCTCCATCCAGATGTAGTACGCTATGAAGATCAAAAATCCTGCGGATACAGAACTCAGTTCTGTGGGAAATTTAATTCATTTTGTATGAATAACAGCTTCATCATTCATCATTTCTGAGATAGACATCAACATTTCATAGAGAGCCTTAAGTATGTGAAGGTCCTGGGAAAAAGGCATATTGGAGAAATAAAGTAAGCAAATAAAGCTCCTCAGTTTACCACACTTTCACTTATTTGGGAGTTTTAAGAGCAGATCGTGAGAGCAGGAAATGAGTCTCAAAGCTAATTCCCTTCGGCATGAAAAATGCTGCATGCCAAAATGCTGCTGTCCTGGGAGAGAAAGCTCCCTGGGTGGAATTCCACAGTGCCATGCCACAGCAATGCCCTGATGGTATCTGTGGCTCAGGTGTTGCCTACCTGGCTAGCTCTATAATTACCAGCAGATTGCAGGACCAGCAATGGCATCTCTTTTATTTGCAGTTAGGGCTGTGTTTTACTTGCATTCGCTGGGCTTGCCTGGCAGCAGATTGAAACAGGGAGACAAGATGGCTTGTTCTGTTGTGCAGGAGCCTGCACATCTGTATGGAGGTGGGCATGCCTTTAGTTGCTTTTATGCTGGGGAACATGCTCTTGCTGAGCTAGCTCACAAGGGTAGGCTGGTTATAGGTTTTAGTAGAGCATATTGCCTTGGGTAGAGCACTACTCTAGGTTGATTTTATTTGATGGCTCATCTTTGTGCGATGCCCTGAAGACGCATGCTTTCAGTTACAAATCCTGGCCCTCACAGGCCTGAAGCCAAGCTGCAGCTTTTGTGATGCAGAGCCAGCCAAGCCCTTTCTGTGATGACTGCATGCCAGTGGGTGCTGTTCACTGCCAGCAGAGAACAGCCCTGGCACAGAGGAGTGACCATTCAGAGACACACGGCTTCACTCAGAATGCTGATCTTAGTGCAGGGATTCAGCACTGGCGATTTGGAACCAGTTGTACATTAGAAGACCCGAGGCTGTCCTTTCCTGAGAGCTGGAAGCATTTCCTTTGCTTGTTCATCACATAAAATGTATGGACTCATTTTACACACACACACACACACACAAACACGCACACATATACACATACCCTCCAGTTCTTTCCATTTTCATACGATTATCATGTTGAATTTCCATATGAATCTTTCTAAGTGGATACATAAGCAGAAGAGTTGTTCCGTAGTTGCCTGCCTGGTTGACTCTATAATCAGCAGCAGATTGCAATGAATGACATCCAGTTCCTTAATGGTTAGAGCTGATTTGCTTACGTTGGGTTGACCTGACCTCAGCACATCTGAGCTTGCAAACAGATGTCAGGTCTGCTCAGGAGGATACCTTCTGGTCAGCCCAGTAAAACAGGATGCATGTGTATAGAAGTGAAAGACAATATTTGCAGCAACCATTGAGTGGAACATGCAAACAAATTTCAGTAAGCAGGCAAAGATAGGTTGCAAACCCTATTGGGAAATGATAAATTGCAGTTAAATGTATTTATCCCATGACATTCAGGACTGAAACTTTCCTAAATTTGCTGAAAACTAAAAAATTAATGGCAAGAGGTAATAAAATCTAAGAAATTAACCACAGAGTAAGTGAAAAAAAATGAGAACACAGCAGAAAATTAATATTTCTCTTTTGCCAGAATGTAACAGGCTTTGTTAAAAAGTGTCTGAAAGCGAAGAAAGTTTGTTAGACAAATTATAATTTTAATTGCAGACGTAATTGATTATACTCAGCACGCTCATTAGGTTAAGGGAGAATATGAGTAAACTCTCAAGGTCATTACAGTAATAGATATTGTAGGCATGTAATTTCTGATGAGCTGGTTCGTGAACATCTAATTGCTCATTCATGGCAGTGTGTCTGGCACTTTTACTCCCCAAACACCTCTTTGTCCAATTTATTTAACACCCCTCAATATTCCAGGGTCAAATTTACTGCAGGAGGCATCAAGCAGTGAATTTTTCAACCTCCAGATTATTACACCACTTCACCCTTTTTTTTTGTGCCTCAAAGACAGAGCCTGCATTACTAAAAATCAGTGGTCTGGTACTAAGTAGGGTACACCACAAATAGAAATACTCACCCACAGAGACAAGCTAGAATTTGTCATGGAAAACAGCTGTTCCCTGCCCTCCCCAGTGGCAGTCCTGCATTGAAGTAGGATGCCAAAAGAGATGTTCTCTTTAAAAAATGCACTAATTAATCAGAACTTTGTCTTCATATTGTTCCTTGGGAGAACATACAATAATAGTGTTTTGTTACCTCTTTCATTGTGATTTGATTTCAAGACTTTGACAGAAAGTTGTTAATATTAGCTGTCTCTTTCAGAGAAAAACAATTGGGATATCACTTATCAGTTCTTAAAACCAGACAAAATAGAAAGAACCACTTACAGTGTGTACATCAACTAAAAGTAACAACTGTACTTCATTCACTGTGATATAATATTTTATATCCTTAGGTCTAAAGGAATGAATTACTGTCCTCATTACTGAAAGGCAAATAGTTGAAGTCTTTTGTCCAGGGCAAAGCAACTGTACAAGGGTGGCACTGGTAACTGAAGCCAGGTATCCTGAGCTGCAGGTTGACTAATTTTCTACCTTCTCTCTGCAGTCATTCTGTCTCAACCCAGAATCAGACTGTTCTGATGTATTAATCAGTACTGTCACATTATGTAGCATTGTGGAGTAGTGGTTGAGGTGAGACAACCAAAGACATTCCCATTAGATTGAGAAGTTGGATTCAGTCTGCAGTGTAAGGGGAAAATATAACTTTTATGCAAATACTTTTGGCTATATACCAGGAATCAAGGATTTCAGGTTCTGTTTTGGATTTGCATTTTTGTCTTTTAAATAAGATGGCTTTCAGGGCAGCATAGCTTTCCTTTATAATAATTTCATTATTTCCAACATATTATTTTCACTTGACATGACACAGTCCATAATTATGTATTGCTTATTGCTGAGGAATGCAATAGATATAGCTATGGATATTTAATTACATACCAAATGAATTCTGATATGATTTCAGAGCCATTCTTTGTTAAAATTTTTTGAAGATTCAAAGGTTTGAAGTCCATTTTTGAAACTGATTCTGTGTAGAAATGTTGGAAATGTTGTTTGCTGTCTACTGGTTCTACTCTAATCTTAGTCCTTGATACTATGGTTTTGCTCTTTATAGGATTGTCCATAATGATATATGTTCACTAAACCTCTCCTTTGCAATACAGAAATTACTGTGTTGACTATCTGATTGTTATTGCCCAAAAAATCCCTGTGCTTACCAATATATATCAATCCCTATAACTACCTCATAGATTGACCTGCTGAAAAAAATTGTTATGCAAACACACTGCCATCTGTTGTGTAGTTATTCTTCAGTAATAGAATATAAACTGGGGATATGTCAAAGTAATTTAGTAAGTTGACAAATGTAAAATGAGACTTGGTAAATATAGTGTGTAATGCTGAGTTTTATTAATCATTGTCATACGCAAGAATATAGTAAGTATAGCAGTCGTTTCCAGGTCTGGCTTGTTTTGTTTCATCCATCAAATGCTGATGTCAGAGCTACTTATGAGGAACGCGATGTGAATTAGAATAATATTTAATTTTAAAATAAGGATTTAGACAATTCTGTGGTTGATTCAAAGCCAGCTAAAAAAGCTTGGGAAGATCTGAGCAATTTATAAGGATGCTGGTAAGTCCTAAACATCTTCAGTTATTGGGTTCAGAGTACACAGTCACGTTTATATTGGTAGTTGCGCTACCTGTTCAAGAAAGTATATGTGGAGTTGTCACTCACTTCAGAAGTGGAACTGATGGTACCCAAATGAACCAAGGACCTCCTAGCAGTAGGTGCTTTACTTTTTTAGGTAGAGTATTACAGTGAAAAATATTATTAGTTGGATTCTTGTTCTACAAGTGTAATTCTTATAATGGTATTTAGATATCCTGGTAATTAATGAAGAGGTTTCAAACACAGCATTTCCCAGTATCTGATCTCTTTGCTAATTTCCATTTTTTCATTAAGAACAGATAAATTGTATCCAATTATTGAAAATTATGTGGGTCATTATCATGAATGAAACTGCAATTAAACTCAGCTTTCATGAAGAAAGAAGAGGTTATCTTGTCATAGCGTAGGTGTTAGTGTGCCTTGCTTGGTTGGCAGTGGGCAGTGGAAGCTTCTGCTTTGCAGAACAGGTGAATTTGAGAGAACTGAGGACTATGGGGACAACATTATTTAACTGCTTACATTGCTCAAAATGCCGTACCTGAGGAAATGTAAAGAAACTAAATTTATTCTATTTTCTATCCAGATTTAATAAACTAACCCTCTAGCTTACATTAAACTACATTAAAGTTTTCATATTAGTTTCACCTTAGATTTCACTCTGATTATTACAGGCTTGGCTGCAATCACTGGTAATTAGAGCTTCACATCCCTTTCCAGAATAACATAATGTTAAGTGTTTTGCACTTTACACTTCTTTCTATTTGTTTTTCACATCCACTTGAATGTACTAATATGCGTTAACATGCAAATAATTATCATCAAGATTTGATATCCATAGAGAACAAATGCTAATACAGTTAAAATATCAAATATGAAAGAGGCTTTTAATTCAGAAAAGATGAAAAAAATTAGCTTTTTATATAAAAAGCATTTGCAATGATTATAAATTCTATTGAGCTTGCAGAAATCTTGAGCTTTGCATTTGCAATATCTCTCATTAATGTTTAGCCTCAAGAAAGAGTTTATAATAAAGGGACTTATGCAGACAACAGATAAATAGAAATGATACAGCCAAGAGGGTTGAAGAGCCCTGGGTCTGTTTGTCATTCTACCATGCTGATTTCTATCAGAGGTACTGAATATGCTAAGAGTTATGTAGAAGATGAAGTGAAATGCAATATGCATTGATAACAGCTAAGGCTTGAATGCCAGGAAATTATTTTCTTTTGATTTTCCTCTAAGTTTCTTTTTCTTGTTATTACTTCCTGTGGGATGGCAGAAGTTAGTCCTGATCCTTCAAAGTCAGCTGGTTGGCCTAAACCTGAAGATCTTAGTGGAATGTTAGTCAGGAGAAATCTAATGTGCCATAAAACAGAGGTCAGTGTGGGCAGTCTAGGGTTCCCTGCTGGTTTAAAAGCTGTATCTCCTAAGGATTGGAAAGGAATTTTATCTGTGTGGTCACTGTGTGCCTCTTGGCTTTGCTGCTGCTTTGCACTGGTATCCTGGTCCCTTCATGTGCGACTGGGATGTTAATGTGGAAGAAGCGTCTAAGCAAATCATCTTTGTTTCTAGCAAGCAGGCTGAGCTGAGTGGTTTGCTCTGAATAGTAAAGCCCTCCACTTGCTGCAAGCAGAACATGATTTAGAGTAATTTATAATGGGTGGGAGGCAGTACATCAATAATAAGGCTGGGAAAGGAGGAGGTTCAAGATACAAGAAGGGGCACAGAGTTGAGGTTAGGTAGGAGAGGCTGGCATGCTCTTATCTGCAAGCTGGGTTGGATTCGGCACAAGGTCAGCAGGGAACAGAGGAGATGGAGCTGTGATATTTGAGTGAAGTGTGACACCATTGTAAGCCAAATCCTTAAGTGGGCAGGCCTGGGATGATGGGACTTGGAAATGCTGTGTGCATGTGAGTTGAGCTGAATATTCCCTCCTAAAATAAAAAGCAGTCCTCAAATGAAAAATGAAAACACACCAAATGTAAGAACAATATCAGCATTTTGTCTTCACAGCGTTTGCAGTAAATGCTTTCAGTATTCTGAAGCTAAACTAGGAGAGGGTTTTTTCTAAATAGATTCTGGGGTTTTTGTAACCCAGTCAACAAATGCTAGAAACCTTAATCTCTTTCCCTAAGCACCATCATATTTTATGAATTTTTCATAGAAATTAATCACTGAAATATTTAAGTCTTAATTAATTTATTACACTGGAAATTTACAGCCAATGCAATATGATGTCTGTGAGAAAAATGGATCAATAGGCTTTCAGTCCTGCCATTGTTCTGGCTTGTCAATGAATTACTTAAGTGTCATTTGTTAAACGAGTTAGGTCAATAAAGTCCTTTAGTTGTTTTTCAGAGAGTGAGCATTATTTCCAGATGATGTGTATCTAATTTTCTTTACACTTTAGTCTATCTGCATTGGCTAGTGTGGGTTCTTATTAATTAGCCCTTCATAGCAGATTAGGCAGGAAAGATCATAACACAGTGATAAGTGAAGGTTCGCAGAGACAAAATTCTCTAATTAGGAAGTATGGCTTAGTGGTGAGCAGTGTCTTCAAATGGATTGCCATCTGTTAAATTAAATCTGATTTCCTTCATTTGCTTATATAATGTTTCTAAAGAAAGTGTCTCTTTTTTATTTGTGGAAATTATATATTCCCTTTCATTATTTTCTCTTAATTGATTCAGCATTCCTGTAATTAGTAAACAATGAAAACATGCAGTGCAGGAGAAGAACCACAGTAATGGACAACGTGACCCCATAGTAATTGCTGTAGGAACTGCAGAACATCATTCTGCTTTAAGATGTTCCTTTTGATGTGTTTAGATTAAATGAATGTAAATTCAAAGTCCTGTTACCAGGGGAATAAGCTGCATCGAGTAGGTCCTTTTTCATGCTGGTTATAGCAAACTCTGGAGTAGGCATAGATATGTTGCCTTTAGCCTTTTAGGCTAAAAGACAAAGATTTTTCTCTTTCAAGTTCTTTCAAAACTTACTGATTTGGTTTGTAAATGAATGAAAGAATTAATCCTGGGTTATGTAAATAAGCACAGTGTATTGAGGGCCAGCAAAGGCAAGAAAATTCTCATTAGAGAAGCTGATCTTTGTGTAACTTTCCTTGATAAGGATATCCCAGGAAACTTGGAGTTTTCTTGACACCTTTGGACTCCATAGCATTGCAGGTTTGTTCTTTGCACAGGAGTTTTGATGAAAGAAATCATCTAGAAAAAAGTCCTTGAGATGAAACTCTTTGTTTTCCATCTCTCTCCAATGTCCCTTACAGAAGGGGATTTGGTCCTGCAGTAAATTGCTGTGCATGAAAAACAGTTAGCAGTTGGCATTTGATAGCCTGCAAATGATAGCTGTATAGAGACACAGCCTTTGTTCCCAGGGAGGGGAAACGCTGATGTTATTGTCAGTGTCTACAGTTATGAGCTCGGAAGTTTGTAGCTTCTGTTTGGTAGCTCCTCTTTGAAGAACAGGATCTGTGGTGGCAGTAGACAAGTTATGTATTATAGTTTAGTGAAAGATTGTATCTCCAAGTCCTGCACCTATCAATTGCCGTGTGGAGATATAAAGAGGTCTCTTTACCTCCCCTAGATAATATTAGATGTATTATGAAGAGATATTCAGCTTCTGCTGTAGCATCTGGCAGTTGCCAGTCCCACAGCAAGAGGCTGGCCCTCATGGGTTACTTGATGGGTTCAGGTGGGTGGTGGTACTCCTGGTATGGAGGGTGTTACGCCTCTCAGGGAGCTGTTGTTAAGATGGGGTGTGCTGGATGCCTTTCAGAAAGGAGGATGGGAAATGAATTTAGTTAAACCTTACTTTGTGCTATAAATTCCCCAAAGCCTCTTCTACCTCACTTTCTAGTGCTTCATGTGGGCTTTCCAGCGCAACTTAGATATGGTAATTCATGCGTTATGTATTGAGAAATGGATCAGTTAAAACATTGTAACAGAATTAATCAGATGTTAACTGTATTTATGAACGTATGTTCCATGTTATATTTCCCCTGAGATATCTAATCAAACTAAGTCAGAAAAAGAGCAGTTCCTAACATGCTCCTTGTCTGTTCTACCCTGTCTGGTTTTTAGTCAGAAACAAAGTTGTTTCTAGTTTCTTCGAATTTCTTCATAATGTGGCACTTGTAGAGTTGTAACAGGCAGGGTGGGGTATGGACAGAGGAGTGCTAGGGAAGGTTCTACAGAGCTCACAGACGTTTCCTTCAGGGGTTGGAAGTATCAGAAGGAACAGACTCAGAGAGTTTCATTTGAAACCTCAATATCTAGTCTCTGAAGATACCCCCAGGAGGATAAAGGCATCACTGAGGTAATCAAGTACTACACTGCAGTTTAAAAGTACTCCGCTTTCAAGTCATCTTACCACAACAGGGTCTTTAAATTGGAACAACGAAGTTGGGCCTTTTTCAAACTATGGACAATGAATTAATTGCTGTTGTGGGGAGTTTTTCTTTCTGCGTTTTGATGGGGGAAAATGCAGAGATCTGGTATGGAACACTGGAAGCATATGAAAAGGCAAATAAAAGGCCTTCCTACAGCCAGCAGAAAGAATGCATAAAAATATGACTGCAGTTAATATCTTCTCTAACCTTTTTTTTCCTCAATTCCAAACACACTTTGCCTTTGAAATAGGCAAGTGGACCATAGAGAGAGAAATACATTGTAATTTTCCTCTAATAGCCCCAAACTCTTCCTGAAAATGCAGCAGAAGCAACTGAGCAGTTTTAGTGCCATATGGATTTAAAAATTTGCATATTAAACTTTCTTTGTTAATTAAAAACTGAATACCAAGGCTTAGGTTTACAAATGTCTCCCAACAAGGTGGTGTCTTGAGACACCGTGCTGCTAATGTGCTAAATATTGGCCTTGGATATTGTTTTCTTTGAATGTTAACAAGGTAGTGATGAATATTATACAAGAGTAAAAAACACATACAACAGGATTAGGTAAAACAGTGTTTCGGCACGTGTCTCAGGGAGCACTCCTGGAGTGGAAGGGGTCCAGACAAGATGGTTGAAGAATTTAGTTCTAGGTCTAATACTTGAGCTTGCTATTTGAAGTCTATTGCATTTATGTCAATTTAATGATGCTTAAGCTTAACACCCCAGGCAAGAAGCACGCTGAAAGTGGTTGCACATACTCACAGCAAAATTCAGTTAGGCTCCTGTCTACAGTCCGCAGCCCAACACATACTGCAAGACAAAATCTCTGTTGGATTTGCATACACTCATCTCTGTAAAAATTTTTTAGGTGAGGCATGGCTGAGGGCTGCAATGCTTAACTGATGCTCCTCATCTTTCTCCTGTAGGCCCAGAAGTACTCAAGGCGATAGAAGTCAGAGCTGCCTGTTTGCTGTTTCTCAGCTAAAAAGGGGAAGCTGTTTGATCAAAGAAAAATTCTTACCATGACACATCACTTGTTCTGTTTGTCTCATACCTGTTGGAAATCCCTTAACAGCTTGGTTAATGGTATTGGGCTTGTGTGGTAAAGTTTTGTAGCGGGGATCTAAAGGGGGGTGGCTTCTCTGAGAAGCTGCCAGAAGCTTTCCCCATGTCCAATAGAACCAATGCAACCGGCTCCAAGATGGACCCACTGCTCGCCAAGGCTGATCCCATCAGCAATGATGGCAGTGCCTCTGGGGTGACATAGGGGAAAAAAACCTGCCGAGTGGCAATTGCAGATGAAGAGAGGAGTGAGAATACGTGAGAGAACTCTGCAGACCACAAGGTCAGTGAGGAAGGAGGGGAGGAGATGCTCCAAGCTCCAGAGCAAAGATTCCCCTGCAGCCAGGGTCAGCCCATCGCAATTTCAGGCATTGTTTTTGCTGTGCAACTACATAACGGTTTCATCTGCTGAGATTTGGCCGCTCTGCAATCTCCTGCATTATGTAGTAGTGAGAGAGCTTGAGTGACAGGAGAACATCAGGCTTTACACCACCAAATTTAGTGATAAATGTTAAAGTGATACCTGACAAGTATGGCATCAGACAGTACCAGTTCTGTGCTACCTTTTTTCCTGTTTTATTTCCCTTACACAACAGCCGAGTGGAAAGAGATGAGTGCTTTTGCTTATACTGTGACTTCTCTCAGGTGATGGCTCTGTTACCACCCAGCAAGTGTGACAGAGAGCTGGCTGCAACAGATTGCCCGTTACCGCATTCCTCAGCTGGTAGCAAGCAGTGGGTTACTGTATTTTTAGAATAAACTAGTATTAAAGCCATGCTGTAGTTTTAGAGGGCAAAATCTAGGGTTAAATTCTGCTGTTAAAGGAAATTATTTCCCACCAAGTTCTACTGTATAACAAGAATGAGGAATGAACATCTGTCATATGTAAAAGGAAATAATGCAGAGTTATTCTTTATGCACAGAATGAAGATATTCCATAATGCAAACTCAGTGGGCGAAGACTGTTGATATTTCATCGTCTGCCTATCAGAGCTTTCTATATGTCTCGCTCATGTAATTTTGCCTATTTGAAAATGTTGGCAGGAATTGTTTTCTGACTAAAAAGCATAAGTACATCCGTTTGGTTTACTGAAAAAGCAAACCAGAATTATTAGCAGGTGTTGCCTCTGCCACAACAGAAGTCTTATCACCATGTTTGCTATTAAACAAATGTCTTATTTTAAAACAATGTGTTTGACAGCAGAAAGGATGTGATAGGGAAGTGCACTTGGTGATGGAGGTAGATCTCTCTATTGAAAGGAAATACTGAGTGAAATCAAGAAGGTACAGTGAGATAATGCAGGATTGCAAAGAGAGAGGTAGGATAGCCAAAAGGCAGGGCTAAGGGAAGATCTTTAGAGGGCTTTGGGGGTATGTGTATGGAAGAGATTTAATTTGCTTTGGGGGTATGTGTAAGTGGAAGAGATTTAATTTGCCATGTTTTCAGACAGTGTCCCAACCCAACAAGACAGCAGCGGTTGTGGTCTAGTGCAGAAGTGTATATACCTGTGTCCTCTGCAAGAGCAGGTAGCAGCTGGTGTGCATGTGTGGGATGCACAGGGGAAGGAGCCGCAGTTCCAACAGAGCTGTGAAAAGGAATATCCAGGAAAATGAAAGCTTTTCTAAAGGCATACTAAGAGAAAGGCTGAGCAATAGAAGGTGACCTGCATCTGACTTATAGTAGCAAAAGAAGGGCAAAGTTTCAAGGAGAGCCACATAGTCTGAAGATTTTTTTTAGGAAAAGATAGCTAGAAATACAAGGGCTAAACCTCTTCACATTATCATATTTATATAACAGTGAACTGTGTTTATGGGCAGAAGGGCTTGTTAGATATCCTGTTGCTCTGTAGGTTTGCTGAGATCTGATTTTCGCAGAGAGCTAAACACGAATGTGTCCCTGTATGTTACAGTTCTCCCATAGTGTCTTACAGGCTTTTTGTAGAGAAACTGTCATGGTGCATGTCAGAAACCCAACCACACCAGAATGTTTTTAGCTTTACATAAGAAAATATGCTTTTTATTTTTGCTAAACATAAAAGCAGGAAACCTACTGCCTGTGAGCAAAAGAAAGAGCAAAAAGAGCATAAATTATTTAAAGACAAAATCATAGCAAAAACTTACTCAACAACAGAGCAAACAATTTGCTAACATCCAGAAATCATCCAGTCTTTCACTCTGCTTCCTCTTGATACTGCCTTGCAAAGAGTTTTGGGTTTGATGGGCTTTTAAAATTACTTTTGTAACATTTTCCCTTAGTTATAATAACATCAGAACTTTTGTGTATGGTTATTTTTATTTTCCGTTTACCAATACTGAAATTTTAAATCCCAGTAAAGTGACATGCTGGTTGTATAACAGAGGTTATTCCTTGGTATTTTTTTCCAGAATACTGATATTTCCAGTGTAAATGTGAGAAGAGAGATTTGCCTGAATAGTCAATTTAACATTTCATCTTGTCACTAAAAAGAACAGCAAAGAGTGTATCTCCGGTCCTAAGTGCTGCCTCTTCACAAAGGACTTCACATCAACTGATTTTTAGTGATAAAGTGATCAATAACTTTTGCTGGTTTTGCTGAATTTGCAAATAGTTCACGTTATTGGACAGATACCTACAATCCTTTGGGTTACACATGCACTCCAAGATAAAGTGTTTTTTGACCTCCGTAACAGCATCTGTCTGCAAAGCCTTCATGGTTCACCTGTGTTTGACTGTTTTTTTTTTTTTACTGTATGGATTTTTAAGTTAATGTCATCTACTTGACTCCATTTGAACCACTCATTTCACACGTGCTTTATCCAAGTATCTGATTTCCAGTGATTTGCTGACTTTGTGGAAGTCTTTGTACTTAATTTTCATTCTAAGGTAGTTTAAGAAATTAAAAAGCTAAGATTTTTTTGTTGTTTCCCTTGTTCAGCAAAAAAAATGACAAACTGCATCTTTCTTTCCTGTGTTGTGAAGCTGCTTTGTCAGAACTGTGGGAACGAGCTGAAGTCTTCATTCCAATATTCTCTAGACATTTGTCCATAGATTCATGTATCAGTTTAGTACTGTGCATGTTTATTCTTTGTGCAAAAGTGGAGAAAATGAAATAGGATCAGAAAACTGAAGCCCACATGAAAATGTTGGTCTTTATTGTTACTAGATTTAAATTAGGTATTAGAAGAAGCTCTTCCCTGTGAGGGTGCTGAGGCGCTGGCACAGGGTGCCCAGAGAAGCTGTGGCTGCCCCATCCCTGGCAGTGTTCAAGGCCAGGTTGGACACAGGGGCTTGAAACAACCTGCTCTAGTGGAAGGTGTCCCTGCCTGTGACAGGGGGTTGGAACTGGATGAGCTTTAAGGTCCCTTCCAACCCATCCTTGGGAAGCAGGAAGAAATAAGTGATGCTCAAGTGCACATTATATTGCAGTGATGTAGTTGTGATCTGTGCTGTGTTTTAATTATACTGCAGAGCTCTCCAGTGAGGCGGATAAAATATATGTCTATAAAAAATTATTTAATTAATATATAATATAATAATTTATATATATAATTATTCCATTTGCGAGAAAACAGAGCCACATCTTTGGAAAAATCCAGTGCTATAATTTTGAAGAAGCATGTGAAAATGTGGAAAGAAAAACCTAATGACCAGCTAAAAGGTGGGGAAGTGAGGTGTCAGGTGAGACATTGTTAGTTCACTTGCAATTTGCCCAGGACTAAGTGCCAGCCTCTCTGCTTGTACAGATCAGAGGTCTGGGATCTAATTTGGGTTGACCGGGAGTCAGCACTTCAGGTTTTGGTGAGGGTTTCCTAAGTCTCTCTACTTTTTTAGCTGTAACTATGAAGTTTTACATCACTTGCCTATTAGATGTTACTAGCATATAAATCTCTGGGTGAAGAACCAGTTAATGACTGAGTCTTTCTGCTTCTATAGAAAGCTGAATGTGACAGATGTTTCACCTTCAGCCACATTGCAATCCCAGGGCTTCTCCCACTCATTTCAGTTGCTTTTTATCTCTTGTAGCTTATCAGTGCCATATGTAAGCTCTGGGGATATGTAGCAACCTTTCACCTCTTCTGCCATGCTTTTTTAGGGTGAATTAACATTGTTCTGCATGAACAGATGAGGCTAATGAGCCTGAGTCTTTCAGGAGTGGTGAAGGTGATTGAGCTGTTCTCCATTCTATGTTCTTTAATCACTGCAGGCATCTACATTCGATCCACATAAGCAGTAAATGCTCCTTATGCCACTAAGACAGGCATGAATAAATACATGTATTTTTCGCCCTGCCTAGGCAAACTTGCAGTATAGTAACTCTGTGAGGAGTTCCAGTAAGTTTGATGTGCATCCATGACATGTATGAAAGATGGAGAAATTGGATGTCTCACAGAGTGAACCTGTGCTGCTGAGCTACAGTTGTGGCAGCATATTTTCCATTCAATCACTAAACCTAGTAGCTTCTTCTTAAGGTTTGAGTGCAAAAGCACTTGATACGTGATGGATTGTATGACTGCCATATGAGATAGTTCAGGGAAGTGACTACGAAAAGGTGACTGAAATGAAACCACTTTGTAATCCAGGGCCAGGCTGGGGAATTTGTCTCTTTGCAGCAACCCCATTGACCAGGTTTCTATTGTTGGACTTCATAGTGAGTCACTACATGTCCTCAATAAGTCAGTGGTCAGCAGTGTGACTCTGGGCAAGGCATTTCACCTTGTTCTTTCCTCTCCCACCCTTTGCCTGTCCTGCATTCTCAGTCTGTAAATAAAATGTTTCTTTAGGACAGCGACTTGTCTCTTAGGATGTATTTGTTCAGCAAGTGCAAATAAGATCAAGGCCCCCTGGCTAGGGTTTCTATGTGCTCCCATAACATGAATAATAAATAATAGCAGAGGTAAACAGATTGTGTTAGTACCATTTATGTGTGGAGGTATTATTGAAAGAGACAACAAAGGAATACAGTGGGAATGCTCCTGAGCACTGCAGTAGGAAATGAGGATTTCAAAATAACTTTTTCCTTTTTAATTTATGGGGCAGATTCCTGTTTGCAATTGATGTGAAGATTGCTCATCACACTGCATTTGTGTGCTAACAGCAGTTCATTTAATCTCACATATTGAAATTCTGTTGTTACATTCTGTTTTAGCAAGGGTAAAAGAATAAGAAATGCTACTCTTTTTGAGACTAACACAAAAGGACTCCGCCATCCAGGAGGGTTTGGCAGTAGTTGAGATTTAAACCTTTGAGTATTGAGAGTGCTATCTGCCTCCACAGAAAGGCTGCCTCGTTTCCCTCTGGGACTTCCGATCCCAGCCACATGCTCTTTAAAACTATGCATGGCTGTATGTTAATGTTTCTATGTACAGGCTTTGAAGTGATTGAACTCCCAGCAGAACTTGGATTTTAATCATCACTTTGATCTGTGGCTGTGCTACAGAATCAGTTACAAATGTGTCTTGAATCTGTAAACCTAAAATTGTGCAGGACTACAACGCATCACCTATTTCAGAAACAGTGCAAATGATGGTGTTTGTGAGTCAAAGTCAAATCCAAGGGGAAACAAATGGAAAGTTACTAGAGACTCTTAAATAATCTCTCATCTCTTTGTTCTATATTGTTTCTTAAGTTAGAAATAAGAAAACTTTAAAGACATTGTCAAATTTCTATGTGTTTACTTCCAAATTAAGAGAAATAACCTAAGCTGCTCCTAGGACAGCTGTCAGAGCATAGATACTGTTGCATACGTTTATTCTTTATAAAACAAGGATTTCTTTCCGAAGTGTTTATCATCAGCCTATGTCTGCTTGGCTGACTTCTGCAGTCAAACTTCCAGAAGTAACTGCACAAACTGAATTAGTTCCGTACTGATTATTGCCCTAAAAAGTTGCCACAGAGTTCATTTTTGTCTCCGCAGAATTAACTGCCAAAGACCCATTTGGTGACTTCAAGGAAGTCAGTTTTTTTCTGTTTTCCTCCTCCAGTATGGCTGACGAGCCAAGTGAGCATTTCATACCTGATCAGCCACAGAAGTAGAGTGAACATGGACAGTGGGATTGAGTGCACCCTCAGTAAGTTTGACAATGACACCAAGCTGTGTGGTGCAGTTGATACCCTGGAGGGAAGGAATGCCATCCAGAGGGACTTCGACACGCTTGAGGTGGGCTGATGCCAACCTCATGAAGTTTAACCATGACAAGTGCAAGGTCCTACACCTGGGTCAGAGCAATCCCAGGCACAGCTACAGGTTGGGCAGAGAAGAGATTCAGAGCAGCCCTGCGGAGAAGGATTTGGGGGTGTTGGTCGATGAGAAAATGAACATGAGCCAGCTTCAGTGTGTGCTTGCAGCCCAGAAAGCAACCGTATCCTGGGCTGCATCAAAAGGAGCGTGACCAGCAGGTCGAAGGAGGTGATCCTGCCCCTCTACTCTGCTCTCGTGAGACCTCATCTGGAGCATTGTGTGCGGTTCTGGTGTCCTCAACATAAAAAGGACATGGAACTGTTGGAACAAGTCCAGAGGAGGCCACGAGGATGATCAGGGGACTGGAGCACCTCCCGTATGAAGACAGGCTGAGGAAGTTGGGGCTGTTCAGCCTGGAGAAGAGAAGGCTGAGTGGAGACCTCATAGCAGCCTTCCAGTGTCTGCAGGGGGCCTATAAGGATGCTGGGGATGGACTCCTCATTAGGGACTTTAGTGACAGGAAGAGGTGTAATGGGTTAAAACTTAAATGGGGGAAGTTTCGATTGCATATAAGGAGGAAATTCTTTACTGTGAGGGTGGTGAGGCACTGGAATGGGTTGCCCAGGGAGGTTGTGAATGCTCCATCCCTGGCAGTGTTCAAGGCCGGATTGGACAGAGCCTTGGGTGACATGGTTTAGTGTGAGGTGTCCCTGGCCATGGCAGGGCTGTTGGAACTTGATGATCTTAAGGTTCTTTCCAACCCTAACTATTCTATGACTCTATGATTCTATGAAGAGTTATGTGCTCAGGGTATTGCTATCTAACAGATAGAGCTAGGACAAATACGTGTTTTCACAAAACTTTTTTAAGCATGGAATTACTTAGAACTACAGCAGGAAGAAATATTTAACACAGACTTTTCAAATTAATTATTTCCTTGGGAAAATCATTTGTTTGTTGTTACTGAGCATGTATGTGTTTCAAACATAAAGGTCATTATTGCATGAAGGAACTTTCATGTCTATAGCTGAAACAAAGTGGAAAGTCATGAAGGACATGCTCAGCAATGTGGTCATGTTATTTGGTTTGGGAGGTTCCTTGTAGCATAGAGCAGAAATGGTAGACAAGCATGCAGTTTACCATTTTAAAAGAGATTTATTTCTTCCTTCACAAAGTTTGTAGTCAGAAGCCTCAAAAGGATAGAGATATTAACTTTTAACACTTCTCCAAACATTCTGATGCATCACTGGGTTGGAACAAATAAATGAGGGAGGAGAACAGAAATAGGAGACTGGATACTCTTGTGTCTACCTAACACACCTGACTCATGCTTTAGAGAAGCTGAGTGACTGCTGTGTGAAATCAATAGTAGAATCCCAGATGGTTTTAAATGAGACACTGGTTCACTGCTTCTTGAAAAAATGGGAACTCAGATGTGGTATCTGCGTGGTTTTGTGCTGTTTTGTCTGAATCAAGTTGGTTTTAGAGGAGATAAATAAGATAGTTGGACATTCAGAACATCCATGGTGCTAGCATTAGACCTCTACTGTGAAGAGAAGTCCTTTCTGTCTTTCTTAAAACTAAACACTGAAGTTAAAAGAAAAAGGAACTACTGGCCTCAGTGTACTCTGAAGAACACCATAGTAAATCCTGACTAATTTTGTTGCTTTAGAGGATGTGTTCTGGATTTCCGCTGCTGTGCCCAAGAGGCAAGACCAAATTTTGGGCCAATCACTTAAGACTTCAGTTGAAATACTGGCCACAGGAAAAAGGACAGAATGAGTATTTCAACTGGCATCAAATAATCCTCCCTATTTTATAATACATATTACAGTTCGTTTGTCTTCATCTTAGCAGATGTGGCATTCATTTAGTTACAGTTTTCATGTATAATTTGGTAAATCCCAGTGTCGTGGTTTAAGCTCAGCCGTAAATCAGCCACGCAGTCTCTCTCTCACACCCTCCCCTTCTTCCTTCCCCCTGCTCCCTGAGGGTTGGGGAGGAGAACCAAAAGAATGTGACTCCCATGGGCTGAGATAAGAACAGTCCAGTAACTAAGGTATAAAACAAACCACTGCTGCTGCCACCAATAATAATAATGATAAGGGAAATAACAAGGGAAGAGAAAGCAACTGCTCACCACCCACTGACTGATAATACTCAGCCCGACCCAGCAGTGATCTAGCCGTTCCGGGTAACTCCCAGTTTACATCCTGGGCATGACGTGCTGTGGTATGGAATACCTCTTTGGTCAGTTTGGGTCAGGTGTCCTGTCTCTGCTTCCTCCCAGCTTCCCCTCCTCCCTGGCAGAGCATGAGGCTCACAAAGTCCTTGGTCGGAGTAAACATTTGAGTATTAACTAAAACCATCGGTGTTACCAGTGCTGTTCCCAGGCTGAAAGTCAAAACCACAGCACTGCACCAGCTACTAAGAAGGAGAAAAAAGGACTGCTACTGCTGAACCCAGGACACCCAGTTTAAGGGTAACCGTATCATCCTTGTTGCCCAAGGGCAGAGAAGACAATATTGAGCATATTCACTCATTTACTTTTGAAGAGAATGTAGCATTGCTGTTCTTTAGTTTAGTCTCCTTACTCCAGAAAAGGGGAGAAACAGAAATAAGTTACCGTGTTATGACAGAATATATAACTCTGTGAGAGTTGCTTTCTCTCAGTTGTGACATTATGTGTCACTATCTGCCTTATAATCATCATTTCTTTACTCAGTATATTAATTACTGATTTATTTCTTTCTCAATCTTCATCATGAAGTGACTTCAACATGAATGTTTCACTCTCCATTGCAATACTAGAAAAAGTAATAAGTAGAAACCTGATCATTATTAAAATTTCTGTTAGCATCTTCAAATACAACTAGCTTTATTATTCTTGCTTTATTATAAATTATTAACAAATTTATAATTATTAATAACTATTAATTTTATAGTATTAATTATTGTCTTATTATAAATTATTAATATCTTTATATTAATATTTCAGCAGCATTTGAAATCACTGTGTGTGCTGTACGGAGACAGCCTCAATTCTTTTGGACGCCTCTCTTCTGTAATGGGAAGTTACTTTGATGAAATAATTCACTATATTTAGTGTTAAAATTGAGCTTAAAGAGACAAAGGAAGCATTGTTATCTCACTTTATGGAGGGACACTTGGAGAGAAGTAACATGCTGAAATCTAAAGATGGAGCCAGAGGCAGAACTGGAAATAAATTAATACCCCAAAGTCCTTCTCAGGTGCCATACACTGCACATCTTGTCATCCTTTCCAGATTCGCTGCCTCTTTCACTTTGAAAAGCCAGTTAGAGAGGGCCAAAAGAAGTTGGTAAGTCTGTCAGGTTTGCTTCTGCAGTACTGACTTCTCTTAGTGTCTCCTAGCAACTGAGAGAGCCTCCTAGTTTAGGACACTGGATAACTGTAGGAGTGGGAATAGCTCTTGATACCGATCCCTTCTCATCACATCAGAACAACTCTTGTTGACCTCAGACCCTGGTGCATCTGTGCCATTGCAACCAGAGAGCAGGGCTTCCTGGGGTGGTGGCGTAGCTCCAAGCTGTGCTCACTTTTCATCTCTGCAAATTGGAGTCCTGCAGCAGGCAGCACCACCAAGTGCAGAATTTCCTATGTGTTGCTACTCCTATTGCAAAATAGCCAAATGATCTTGGCTGTTGTTAGTACTCACATAATTTTGCTTTTTTCCTCAGACCCATAGGGAAGACCATAAGGCTCATCTCTGGAAAATGAAAGGTTCACCATTTCCATTAGAGAGTAAAAGAGAACAAAAGTACAACTTTGGCTACTTTGTCTCAAATGTTTTTCAACAAAGTATTGTGTCTAACAGGGAACAGTCAGTAAAAAGAAGAATTCAGAGGTACTTTATCGTCTATAATTTTATTTTATTGTATTTGTAGACTTGAGAATAGATTCTGGCTGCTAAGGATTGAAGCATTGCCCTAAACTTCAGATAGTGAGCTCAAGGAGCCTTTCAGAGAAAACACACATGCACACAAAAAGCAATATAGTTTAAAGGTTAGATTTCTTCTCAATTTCAAGGTTTCTGTGTATCTTTGCCCTAGAATGATTGTGTTCTCCAGCTGGCAGTGTTTACTCCCCATATATTCTACCCCTGTGAAAGTCATCTTGCTTCCTCCAGTTGAGCTGGCCTTTCATAGCTTTAGGTCTGATGGACTTGATAAACAAACCCTGTTGAACATGAAAGAGAAAAGAGGCTCCTTAAAAAGAAAAAACAAACCCCAAAAAACCCTAGCCACACAAAACACACTTTTATGTCCCAGTTGGTACTTTGTGGACCTCAGAACAAGCAAAAATGTGGAAAACAGCAAATATGAGGAGGGGGTTTGGAAGGTAAAAAAACAACGAAACAAAACCAGACAAAAAGCATATTGGTCATTTGGACCAATCTTAGTAAAATCCCTCCACCTTTGCTGTCACATATAACTAGGGTCTTTGGGTACCATGCTGGATGTGAAGATGTTGCTACCAACAGATATAAGCTGGTTCTTTAAAGTAAGAATGCAGCTGTGCATGACAGACTGAATTTGTTTGCTTGTTTTAGAGGAGGTAGCAGTTGTGCTACAGTTTCCCATCCTATACTAATAATACTTTTGCAACAGTTACTCACATTTGTACTCAGTCCAATACAATCAATAGACATCTGTTAGTATCTGAATGACTGTAGACTGGTACCTGTTTACTGCTAATTAAACTTCATTAGTGCTTAGTTTGTCTTCAGAAGAGGAAAAAAACCACTGTAATTAAGGGCTAGTATATTATGTGGTCCCATATTTTCCATTTTCTGAACTTGCATTCTAACAGGACCATTAGTCTGCAGTACATTTGTCTGTATTTAAATGTATCTACATTTCCTTGAAAAGACCACCTGTTCATACGGACCAGCTTTTTCATGCTCCCTGCAGTAAACTTTAGAGAGTGGTAGAATTAACAAAGACTATATTTAAATGAAAATATATGTGGATTGTGACTAGGTAAAGCTGTTCTATACACATTAGAATGATTCTGCACTCAAAAGATTGTAATTATCTTCCTCCTTCACTTTTACAGAGTTTTTAATCTGCACTGAATTCTGCCACCTTTCACTGAGTAATTTTGTTCTTTCTACCTACACCTGAATGGAATGTACCAAGTGGCAAATTGCTAGAGCAGTGATTGTGGTGCAGCTGATGTACTTCATAGAAAATGCAGCACTTATATGTTAATTTTGGTTGGATTGATCATAAATAGTCACTTTATAAACCTGCAGTATACAGGTCTGGATTCCACCTTACCACAATAACACTGAGTGCTGCTTTATTCTGCAAATTGTCACATTGTGGAGTTAGGGACTATTCAGTTTTAGAGTGGTCCAAATGAAGAGCAGGTTGTTCTCCTTTAAATAAACAATTCTGTTCAATTGAATCCTATGCATAAACTTCAAAGAGTAGACTAAACTGCATGTCGATGATATGAAATTCCACCACCATAAAGACATCCAGGAAAGAACGTGAAATGCCCCCCAGGAGGTTAGAAGCATAAAAAAATGCACAGGCATGCTGTAGATTTTGGTACTGTTTTCGTATTGCACAAACCAGATTAAGTATTCCTGCTACTTCAATATAGGAAAAAATGCAAGTACAGCCTTTCATGACCTGCACAGGCATAACCATGGCAGTAGAGAGCAAACAAGGTAACATTCTTATCCAGAATTCAGACAAGAGGATAAATGTTAACTCCACACAAGAGTTAAGATAAACATTTGTTGTTGTTTAACAGTTTATTTCTCATACAACTGAAGCATGACCACTGGGCTTTCTTAGAAACCTAAGCAAAACACAGAATAATTGCAACCAGAAATAATGAACTATGCAATGCTGAAGTACTTGGAACATGATTAGGTTTTCTCCCCAAAGATGAAGGGAAGATTACAAAGGAAATTCTTGTCATTAGTTAATAGCTTTTTCTCAAGCAGTAAAATCAGTGTAACCAACAGTAAGAGTGTCTGTGCCCTGGCCATTAGCTCTATTGAATTGTCTCACAGAAGTAAATTACTGTATATCAGCCATAAACAAGTTGCTGCTATATGGAGCACCTCAGTCACAGTTCTGTACTGTAGGGCTTATCAAACCTTCAATATCAATATGACCTACTGTATACTCTTATCAGAAGCATATGCAGCTCTTCTATGATAAGATGCCTTCTGTGTAAGAGAGAATGTCAACAATTTTATTGTCTGTATTCTCCACATACTGTGTTCCAGAGGAGCTTCACATAGTAGATGAGTTTTACATAAATGCAAAAAGAGTTTCCATTTTATTAGGAATTATTTTTTCCAACAAAATATGGAAGGTTAATGAAAAAAAGACCTGGGACAACTTTTTCACAAATAGTGTATCTTGTTATGCTTTAGGTGGGTCATGTTTTTACAGGCCCTTTGCATTCACTCTTTTCAGAATATTAATATGGATATGCTTTTTGTGTGAAAGCAAAAGGCATCAGTGTTTCTTTTTCTGATCCAAAGCTCTGGTACAGTATCTAACACTCTCCTGTAACATTTGCACCAGATTCCACACTTGAATAATGGTGACATACCAAAGCCCAGTTGATATAACAGTTTACTAAGAGCAAAAAAAAAGCCTGTTTAAGGCTTCTAAAGCAGGAAACCTCAGTAAGACATGTAGTGATCTGTCTGATTTTTTCCTTAGCCATTTGTGAAAGGTATTCTGACAAATAAACAGCTGTAAATGACAAGGATGAAAGACAGTGTAAAGTTTTTGGCTACCTGTTCTTTGGGGTAGTTGCAAGTTAGTTCTGCCTGAGGTGCAGGCCAGGGGAATGCAAGGCAGCACTGGACCAAAATACCTGAGGCTCTGCTGGCATCATGGTGAATGCAAGCTAATAAACCTGTTAGGCTTGGGCTTTCCACCTTGTAAATGAGGTTGTTGTATTTGAATCCATGCTGACCTGCGTCCCACCTTCTGGGTGTGCAAACAGTGAGGTTTCCTGTTTTCAGAAGACTGTAGACAGAACCATAGCTGGAGGACAAGGGGTTTTCCAGGGAGAAAGGCTCTGATTTGTCACTTTTCTTGTTGACAGGAGATATTTTTCCCATTCTGAACTAGGACCATTTTTGAAGGCTTCTTTTTGTCTAAGTAGGTTGATAAGCTATAGAGTACAGTAATTAAAGTGTGTGCTAATGAGGTGCTATGCTGCTACATAGATTAGGCTATAGAGAAAACCATAATCAGTGCTCAGATTTTGTCCAATACCCTCCCTATCTGTCAATAATATGACAGGAATACAGGGATCCTAACATTGAAGAAGCAGTATTAGAGTCTTTGGATTTGTTCAGATTTTACATTTATATTTTGAAGATACATAAAGGCATGAAAATGGAAAATTATTGGGGTTTTATTTTGTCTGTTTCTTTTTAAGAACGGTAGAGTTGGATTAACAGTGGAGAGCACAGGGTAATGGTCCTTAAGAAGTGCAGATGGATCTACACAACTTACCTAAGTCAGTACCTGAATATGCAATTAAGCACCATGGAGAAGCTCAGGAAGTTCTGAAATGAAGTGTATCTTTCTGAAAATTCAATGAACTTGGTAGGCCCAACTGTGTATGCTGTGATTCAGTCTATGCCTGCAAGGAGTGCGTAAACAAGTGACGTTTAGTAGGAATATGTCCTTGAGCTTGCTTTCAGTTGCTCGGCATTACTAAAAGCCATGTCCAATTTCTGATCTAAATGACAATCTAATAGGCATAAAGCAAAGTGTACAACTTTTATTGCAGTTACCAAACTGTTTGTTTCTCTTTGTGATACTGTTCTGCCCCCATTGTGCTGGTGATGATCTTGAGAGCATTTTCACTTGTGACTTTTGTGGCTGTTGTTTTATGTCTTCTTGGTTCTTGAGACTTAGAGATAACATTTGCTTTAATGCTTCTGAAGTCGTCAGTCAAGTGGCTCTGCCTGCAACTACAAAAGTGATTCCGTCAAAGATTGCTTCACACTTGGCTTATTACAATTCCCTTTTTAAAAGACCTCCTGTTTTTCTGTGTCTTGCCCAAATGTGTGTCCTGGGTTTAGCAGTAGCAGTCAGTTTTTCTCTTTCTTGGTAGCTGGTGCAGTGCTGTGTTTTGACTTTCAGCCTGGGAACAGTGCTGATAATACCGATGTTTTCAGTTGTTGCTAAGTCATGTTTACCCTGACTAAGGACTTTGTGAGTCTCATGCTCTGCCAGGGAGGAGGGGAAGCTGGGAGGAAGCAGAGACAGGACACCTGGCCCAAACTAGCCAAAGAGGTATTCCATGCCACAGCACGTCATGCCCAGGGGGGGTAACTGGGAAGAACACAGGGTCTTCTGGGTTGGACTCATTTTCCGGCAGGTGGTATTGTATTCCCTTCCCTTGTTATTTTCTCTTATTGTTGTCGTTGGTGGTAGTGGTGGTGATTTGTGTTGTACATTGGCTGCTGGACTGTTCTTGTCTCAACCTGTGGGAGTTGCACTCTTTCGGTTCTCTTCCCCATCTCTCCAGGAGTGGGGAAGGGGAGAGCCCCTGGGGGGGGGAATGGGGGGGGTGGTACACAGGCCTCGATTGCTTCCAGCCCAGCACCACTCACTGGAAGTGAGTGAACGAGCTGTCTGGCTAGGTTTAAACCACGACAATGGGCTACTCAACTTACACTGCTGATTTCCACTCTGCTCACATGGTCCAATGTTATTCAGATATGCTGTTTGTCCATTTAACTCAAGTCTAATTTCAACAGTCTGCAGCTGGCTTTTAATACCCAGTAGGTAATGGAAACACCGTACTTCTGTGTTCTAATTTCTGGGCATTTCCAGGTGTTTGTGTGATAATTTGTTGCTGCTCTCTGCATCCTTTTTTCTTTCAGTTGTGGACATCTGTAGAACATTCTCTCACAAAACAGAACAAGAGCATTTCAGAGTTGTTGAAATGAATGCTTGCAACTGCTGTAAGGTGGAAGCTGCAGTGCTTGTGAGAGTCACTGTATATGTAATAATTTATGATAATTAAGTAGATGGTGCATAAAGTTACAACAGCATTTCTTACAGAAAAGCATGTGAAGTCTTCATAGCTAAAGGCAGTAATATTGGGTCTCTAGGTTGTTTTGATACTTGTGGAAGGCAGAACCTGATGCAAAGGAGAGATACTTCTCTTCACCAGGTATACTTAGGTATTTCTGCTCTGTAATTTTTCAAGCCAGTCACCAAAAGAAAGAGTACCTCCAGGAAAAAAAATCTTTCTGTCCACTAATGCCCACGGACATTAAAAACTGCAGTCTGCCTGGCAGCGCTCTGAGAATAGCCCAGTGGTGACATTTAGGCCTGTCTCTGCATGGCTGCTTAGGAATATGATGGTAGCTCCCTGTTCAGCTGTCTGTATCGTGAGATGGTCTCTGTGCTTGTTAAAGGAGTTCCCCACTCCCTCATTGCTCTATTTAACAGAGGTAACAAATACAGAGATTGTTTTGTACAAATGTGCATCAGTGGCCGCCTTGTCTGTACTCATGCTGTTACCGTAGGACCCTAAATCCTTTAGCAGCCTTGTGGATAAGTGAGAATTGCAAATACATGACTTGGAAACATCTCCACAAAGTTTATCTTACACTCTGCATATAACCTCTCCATTGCATAAGCAGATTCCCTTTGCCCCTAAACAAGTCCTGCCCACTTTTTGTGTTTTCAGTGTAGTAGTGGTGTTGCTTAGAAAACATCACCTTCAACAGAAAAAGGAATCAATATGCTATCAATGCAATCATTATTAGACTTAACTTCTTAAAACTAGCATGAAATTTACTGAAATTTGAAAGCTGAAAGTTTGATGTCAGTGTCCTAAATCAAATTAAAATTGAGCTAGAATCAAGCACAGCATAAAATCTTTAAATAAGTTACGTATTCAATCTATTCTCATTAGTTTAATCTTACTTGATAGCACCTCAAAAATTCTAATTTAAAAAAAAAAATAATGTTCTTATTTAATGAAAATAGCAATTAAATGTAATGCTGTGTTCTGATTCACGGGATCGTTTCATTAGAATTTCCTGCACTGGTATACTGGATGTAAATCATTCTTGCCAGAGATGAGTGAACTATTACTGATATGCAAAAAGTTCTGCTTAAAGGAAGTTAGAACTGTAAAATTAAACTCTGAAGGATTAGGAAAAGGCAGAATTAAGGCTGCCTGTTTCGCTTTAATTTGGAATATGAATGTGATACAGTCTTAAAGAGTCGATCGCAAGCTGCTACTTTATTCTGTACACAGGGTTTACAAGATCAAGTGTTTATTTTTATCTGCATCATTCAGCATGAAGTTCCAGTGCTCAGATGCAATCCAGACTCTGCCCTGACCACAAGGTTATTAATGTCCTCCAAGCTTTCCTACAGAGCCTCTCAGCAAAGTATCTGAAAGTCTCTGAAGCATTAATACATGTATTTTATATTTTAAGTAATGCTTATTCTCTATGGGTGACAACTTAGCTTTAGACTTTGATTTATTTTGCATACTTAACAACTTAAATGACAGGTTCAGCTCATGGCTCTTAGATCCTACATTTACACTTGTCATTGTTCAGGATTTCTGCAGACCAGGCCAGCATGCTTCATTGAATGCCCAGAAGGTGACCAACTGTGAGATGTTCTGGCTGAGGTGACTTTCCTAGCAGTACAAAATTGTGGCAGAGAAAGGGACAGAATCAGTTTTGTAATATGGTGTTTGATTTATTTGTCTATGGGGTTACCTTAGCCTTTTCCCTGTAACAGTCTTATGCATAATTTACGGTGCTTTCTCTAATATCTCTACCAGACAGAGCAAGGACCGTATCACAGAAAGCCTCACATAGCCTTGGTGTGCTGCTAGACAGATTAGGAACAAGGCACGCCCCCTCCAGAAGCTATCAGGAGAACTGGCTACCCTGGATTTGGAGAAGGCTGAGGTTCTTAGTGACTACTTTGCCTCGGTCTTCACTGGCAAATGCTCCGACCATACCTCCCAAGTTTTGGAAGGCGGATGCAGGGACTGTGAGAATGAAGACCCCAGGCCAACTGTAGGAGAGGATCTGGTTTGAGACCATCTTAAGAAGCTGAACATACACAAGTCCATGGGACCTGATGAAATCCATCCGTAAGGAGCTGGCAAATGAAGTTGCTAAGCCACTGTCCCTCATATTTGAAAAATCATGGCAGTCAGGTGAAGTTACCGACGACTGGAAAAAGGGAAATATAACTCCCATTTTCAAGAAGGGGAAAATGGATGACCCAGGGAATTACAGACCAGTCAGTCTCACCTCTGTGCCTGGCAAAATCATGGAGCAGATTCTCCTAGAAGACATGCTAAGGCACATGAAAATCAACAGGGTGCTTGGGGACAGCCAGCATGGCTTCACTAAGGGGAAATCCTGCCTAATCAATTTGGTGGCCTTCTATGATGGGGCTACAGAACTGAAGGACAAGGGTAGAGCAGTTGATGTCATCTACCTGGACTTGTGCAAAGCGTTCGACACTGTCCCACACGACATCCTTGTCTCTACATTGGAGAGACATCAATTTGATGGATGGACCACTTGGTGGATAAAGAACTGGCTGGCTGGCCGCACGCAAAGAGTTGTGGTCAATGGCTCAATGTCCAGCTGGAGACCAGTAACGAGTGGTGTCCCTCAGGGATCAGTGTTGGGACCGGTCTTGTTCAACATCTTCATCGCTGCCATGGACAGTGGGATTGAGTGCGCCCTCAGCAAGTTTGCCGATGACACCAAGCTGTGTGGTTCGGTTGATACCCTGGAGGGAAGGAATGCCATCCAGAGGGACCTTGACACACTTGTGAGGTGGACTGATGCCAACCTCATGAAGTTTAACCATGCCAAGTGCAAGGTCCTACACCTGGGTCGGAGCAATCCCAGGCACAGCTACAGGTTGGGCAGAGAAGAGATTCAGAGCAGCCCTGCGGAGAAAGACTTGGGGGTGTTGGTTGACGAGAAATTAAACATGGGCTGGCAGTGTAAGCTTGCAGCCCAGAAAGCCAACCGTATCCTGGGCTGCATCAAAAGGAGCATGACCAGCAGGTCGAAGGAGGTGATCCTGCCCCTTTACTCTGCTCTCGTGAGACCTCACCTGGAGCATTGTGTGCAGTTCTGGTGTCCTCAACATAAAAAGGACATGGAACTGTTGGAACAAGTCCAGAGGAGGACCACGAGGATGATCAGAGGACTGGAGCACCTCCTGTATGAAGACAGGCTGAGGAAGTTGGGGCTGTTCAGCCTGGAGAAGAGAAGGCTGAGTGGAGACCTCATAGCAGCCTTCCAGTGTCTGCAGGGGGCTTATAAGGATGCTGGGGATGGACTCTTCATTAGGGACTGTAGTGACAGGACAAGGGGTAACGGGTTAAAACTTAAATGGGGAAAGTTTCAATTGGATATAAGGAGGAAATTGTTTACTGTGAGGGTGGTGAGGCACTGGAATGGGTTGCCCAGGGAAGTTGTGAATGCTCCATCCCTGGCAGTGTTCAAGGTCGGGTTGGACAGAGCCTTTGGTGATATGGTTTAGTGTGAGGTGTCCCTGGCCATGGCAGGGCTGTTGGAACTAGATGATCTTAAGGTTCTTTCCAACGCTAGCTATTCCATGATTCTATGATTCTAGTTAAGCATCTGTACTGTATTGCTTATCAGCGTATAGACCAATGTAAGCTTAACTTTCCAAAGCAAAACCAGCGGGGATCCTGGTAGGCAGAGGCTCCTAGGAACAGCCCTGTTAGAAAACCCCATGGTTTGCACTACAGCTGTTTAACTGGATGCTAAGTGACCTACAATGCTTTCTGAAAAACCTGCTCATCCCTTGTGTGAGCACCTTGTGGACCTAACACTGTACGATCATCCATACTACTATTTGATCTCTAGAGGTGTCTCCTTCTCTGCTAGCTGTCTTTAAGCCTGTCATGGCCCCTGCTTTTCCAGGGTGCTATCAAGGATTGATGGGCCTTGGATTGTTCTTGTGTCTTGTGCTTTTTGTGAGGGCAGGATCCCTTTGGTTTGCTTTCCTGCCTGGCTGTGATGCAGAGACTCTGCCTCTCTTGTGCAGCTCAAGGGGAACTAAATGGAGGGACACAGTTTTTCTGTATTTCAAAGGGCAGGAGAAGTACAGTTAGAATTTCTTATGCACTCTCTGGTGACTGAGGAAGGGAAAACTCCGGCATTGTACTTGAGAAGCCTTGGGATTAAATTATGTCATTTAAGAACTCTTTAGCCTGTCTTTCAAGTGTATGCAGTTTGGGGAATAATCACTTTTCTTGTGCTTTGCCTTTGAGTTGTTCGTGTTTCCTATCTCTCATGACTAGGAACTGCAGCTTTATGGCACTTTGGATTGGATAAACCCCCTTAGCTTTGACATGTTAAAACCTTCTATTAGTTGGAGTTGAAAACTAAAGGCCAAACATTTTAAATGGGCACCTGAAGCTGACAAGAGCTACAGGCTTTCATTGCATCTGAGAAACCAAACCTGTCATTTAGGTACCTAAATTTAGTTGCAGGTACCCTGCTTTTGCTAGCCTAGTTTAATCGCTGAGTCCTACAGTGTTACTCTGGATCATACGGTCTTTCCCTTGCCCTTTGCACTTCTGTTATATGTTTTCCTTTTCCTTCTAGAGAAAGGCTGGAATTTATGTTTCAATGTTCAGGTTATAATGTCCTCTTGATTCTCCCAGCAAGCTGTTCCTTGACAAACAGATCCCTCCTGCTCTTTTTGCTGAAAGTACCTATTAGGTTCAGCAGTCTAAAGCAAAAGTGGGCCCTAAAAACCTGCTTAGACAGGTCTACATTAACTTACCAAAGATAAATGCTAGTCTTCCATTGTCTGGGTGAGCCTCTGGCCTGTTTTGCTGTCCTTAGCCTCCATCCCTCCAAGCTGTGCTCTCTGGCTATCACAATGCATGTCCCCTGCTCAGGATAGTCAAAAAAAAAAAAATCTGCCTTTCAAAATCTGCCCCTTGAAATGTGTTTGGGCACTATGAAAGCTATTACCTTACACCTGAGTTTTGACTGGCTCCATACTTTTAAAGGAGATAAGGAATCAAGTTTGGGTTTGATTTCTTTCATTTTCTCTGACGGAGGTAGCAGAACAAGTATGGACAAATGGGCAGCAGTGACTTGTGCAGATTTAGGTGTTTACTGGTAAAAGTGCACACAGAAGTAAATCTATGAGCAAAGAAAATTTTTTTAGAGATTTGTATTCATAAGATGAAAAGCCCCTGAAAGAATCTGACAACTTTGGGACTAAACTGCCTTTCCTTTGCCAGGATCTTCTCCTTCTCCTGGTTGTGAATGCTGAAAATCTGCTCTGCTTTCCCAGGGTCCTAATACAAAATTCATTGTCAGAACTGGAAAGGCACAAAACTAGCAAAGACAAACCTCGAAACAAGGAATGAGATCTCTTAATTATAGTTGCACTCTAAGCAGGTATTAACAAGTCTATTTAAACCTTTCCAGGCTATAATCTGTTGCTGGTCTCCTGTCCTCATCTAACTAAGGATGCTGGGGAGGGACTCCTCATTAGAGACTGTAGTGGTAGGACAATGGGTAATGGGTTAAAACTTAAACAGGGGAAGTTTAGATTGGATATAAGGAAGAAGTTCTTTACTGTAAAGGTGGTGAGGCACTGGAATGGGCTGCCCAAGGAAGCTGTGAATGCTCCATCCCTGGAGGTGCTCAGGGCCGGATTGGACAGCGCCTTTGGTGACATGGTTTAGTGTGAGGTGTCCGTGCCCATGGCAGGGGGGTTGGAACTTGACAATCTTAACCCTAACTATTCTGTGATTCTACGAACTTGGTGTTTCCCTCTTCAGCTAATTCTGCCCTTATTAGTATTTCAGAAATGCACAGGTTTAGTCACTTCACCACTTCAGAAGCTGTTTTGGAGTACCCCTTTGGGTGGTTGGTTTGGAGTGCTGCAGATTACAAAGGATGATTTCCCAGCCTACTCTATTATATTTATTCTGGCTTTGATTCAGCATGAGAAATGATTCATGACATTGAAATGGACCTCACACAGTTGCATTGCCACAGGCTGAATGGTCTCAGCCTTGCTCATTATCCTGCTACAGTACCAATATCAGACCTCTCACAGTGTCTTCCTTCCTTGGCAGGAGAATACCTGTTTCTCTGGGTGAACAACCTCTCTAAAGAGACAATGAGGAGGTTTCTCTTTCCTGTATCTCCCCACATTTTCTCTCTTGTGGAGGGGGCAGGAATCTGGTTCTGTGCTTGGAGAAGTAGCAAACAGAGAGTTTGTTTCCTTGTAAATGGAGGGTAGGAGAATTTCTTTAAGTTATTTTGAATTTGTTGAGAAACTCTGGGATAAACTGTCCCCTTAAAATGCCTGTTCAGCTGAGGACTTTGGTGTAACTGAATTAAGTGCTGTGTTTTTTTCTTTATGGATAGAGCATCCTTTTTTCCAGGCCATGTTTTGTGCGTTGCTTCAGCAAAGGACAAGCATCTTCTTTCCTTGGACTCTGAATGTGAACTTCTTCCTTTCTCATGCCTAAGAATATGCAATATTTCATCCCTTTCTTCATCTACTTAGGCTCTCCTTGTGCCAGTATGAGTCTTTTATGTCTCTCATAGTATCATGTGGTGCTTCATCCACACACATCCTGCTGAGAATCATCATTGCTCATTTCCTTTGAGAATATATTCTTATCATCTTATAAGAACTTATTTTCCACAGATATTAAGGTTCATTTAATATATATTGGTCTTAGATTGAATTATTAATCTTACAGATCAATCCAGGAAATAATTCCTTGTGGAAATGACCTTAACATGTCTCCAAAATAAACTTATAACAGTCTCTGAAGTGCTTAAACACCATTTGGAAAAGATACATAGATAGGAGTTTTCACGTGACCTTAACGTAGATGAAACAGGGTTTTCAGAGCTGACTGGCAATAATGCAGGTGGCTAATTTCTCTGAAGTGTACTGCATGTCAAAGTGCTTTGAAAATCTGACAGGAAGTGTCAGTGTCACAGTTGCTGCTCATTGCAAAATGACTTCAGAAATTTGGCTTTAAATTTGGATGTTCAATGACCTGACTGAAGAGCAACAGTTACCAAAAAAGCAAATAACCAAACTTACTCTGGCCTTCTTTTCAGATGACGTGCCTAAAGGAAAACTCTTAAATGAGCATTTCTACTGTCTGAATTTGTGGTTTGATTTTCAGAATATCACCTTGCTCTGTAATTGTCACTTTGCACACCCTAGGTTCTAAAATGAAGACTACAGTTCATGTTTAGCGAATTGTAACGTAGCAGGAATGTCAGTGGTATCTATTCTATGAGCATAGCTTTGACCTCCAATTCCTTCACTCAGTCAATTTTTAAGCTAAAATTGAGGTTTATTTTGTGTTTCCAATCTGAACTACAGTGTTTAGTATTTGTTGCATTCTCATTCTGCTGAGATGCCGAGGGACTGCCACGACATGATTCACACAACTGAGGTTCTGCTCAACTTGACTGTGTCAAAATAATAGCAGCAAAGATTGAGCTCATCCCTGATGCACCTCCTGGAAGTGAGGACCATGCTGCTGATGAGTGTATATAGCTCATTAGTTGTATCCCGATGCAATTGCTGCTGCTGCTTCTTGAAGAGTTAGGCCTTCTGCATCCAGAATACCATCCCAGAAGTGTTACACTTTACCTTCTAGAAACCTGCCCTAAAGCAAAGATGCTGTGATGTCAAAACCCCTCAGCTCTGATCCACAGTCTTGCGGGTGGTATTCTGGCATCTGGCCATAGAGAAACACTGAGCTTCTGACCCTGAAGCGAGTGACAAGTAGTCTTCACCTCTTAAATTCAGGCCTCTGCTCCTGACCGGCTGGAAGAAAACCAAAGGCAGCAGACTGACCTGGGGAGTGTTCAGACTCCTGGAGATACAGAAAGTTTGGGGGGAACTTTAGATTAAGTCCCATCTTTTTCTGATGTGATTTGCTTATTCCTAGTCAGCATTTAACACTCTGGACATCCCTCGTTAGGAGCAGAGGTACATCTCTGGAGCAGCAGCTTCACTCTCTACTAGCATATTTATTATCTTTTTTAATGTGTAACTGGCCTGAAAGTTGGAGTGAGTGGCTAACTCTGCTAATTATATGAAACTCTTTAATATGATGCTGGAAGGGTTCAGCAACTGTACCTGCGTTAACAGTGCTGTGTTTATGCAAACATGGCACACAGACTGCAAGTTCTGAAATTTATCAGGCAGACTAATTATTTAAATGTGAGCTATAGGTTACATAAATAAATAGCTTTCCCTCAGTAAATGGCAAGGTGTCACGGTGTTAGCCACATGGCTTGTAGCAGAGTGGAATTAATGTTAACAGTTCTGTGGCTTGCTTTCTCTGATTAGTAATTCTTTCAATGTGGTAGATGAGCTGAATTTATGAAAGTTTTGCCTGCTCTCTAGGTCTCTGTTTTGTATTCCTTGTGCATTGCAGCTTGCTTTTGACTTGCAGCAACATTGGATAGTAAACTCACAAACAGCTTGGGCTCCATGCTCAGCTTGTGGAGTGAGGCATAATCCAAACCAAACTGGGCGCTTCCCCTGTGGCAGTATCTCCACACCCCAGCTCCTGTAACCTGGACCTCCAGCTACAGAAGCAGCCTGTGTGCAATTAGCAGTGTGTATGTAATAGAGCAGTGACAAAGAATAGCATATGCTGAGAAAGCAGAGATCATTATTGTAATGAATAAGGAATTTGCCAGGTAGGCTCCTTGCATTTTGCTGTTTTGCACAGGAAAGATACATGTATGTTCACACAGAGGCACAAAGTGATAATATGCTGCCTGCAACTTTTTAGGATGCTTTTTGAATACAGAGTCATGAAAGCTCAGAAAATCCTATGTGAGAAAAGCCACTCTGGGTAGTCAGAGTTTCATTGAACTTTGTTGCCGTTATTAGTTTTAAATTCACTTAGGTTTGCTTCAGTTTCATTTCTGGAGGCACTTGCTCTGGTGGTTTTCTGGCAGCAGAGCTGGGGGATGTTAGGTGACAGTTTGCACGTTCCTCCTCGGTGTCCTGGGTTCAGCAGTAGCAGTCATTTTTCTCCTTCTTGGTAGCTGGTGCAGTGCAGTGTTTTGACTTTCAGCTCGGGAACAGAGCTGATAGAGATGTTTTGGTTTGGCCAAGGACTTTGTGAGCCTCATGCTCTGCCAGGGAGGAGGGGAAGCCAGGAGGAAGCAGAGACAGGACACCTGACCCAAACTGACCAAAGAGGTATTCCATACCACAGCACGTCATGCCCAGGATGTAACTGGGAGTTAGCCGGAAGGGCTGGGAGACTGCAGGGTTGGAGGAGGTATCGGTCGGAGCTTGGTCGGGCTTGGGGGGCGAGTTATCGGTCAGCGGGTGGTGAGGTGTTGTATTCTGTTCCCTTGTTGTTTCCTTTATCATTATTGTCATTGGTGGTGGCGGTAGTGATTTGTGTTATACCTTAGTTGCTGGGCTGTTCTTGTCTCAACCTGTGGGAGTCGCATTCTTTTGATTCTCCTCTCCGTCCCTCCGAGAGCAGGGGGAGGGCAAGAAAGGGGGGGAAGTGAGCGAACAAATTACCTGACTGGGTTTAAACCACGACACTCGGTCTCCTATTAGAGGCTTTTTTTTTCCTCCAGTCATGCTAATTTACATGCAGCTTTCAAAACAGAACTCAAGCAGGCATCCTGCCTCTCCTTCCCCATCAGCCCCAATTCCCACTCCTCCTTTTCAGCCTCATCGCCTCTATTCATAAAACTGAAAACCAGGTGAGTGTGTCACTTATGCTTCACTTAAAGGGGAATCTGTGGGCTGGATTCTGCAGCCTTCCGTGGCTGTTCTGGCAAGCAGCAGGGAAGGTGCTCAGCACTTTAAGGAATGTGGTTTGGATGTTCACAGGCTCACAGCCTGGTCACTGCCCTACTCCCCTGAAGCACTGCATCACAGGGAAGCTCTTGCCCATCTGTTTCATGGCGGATTTAGGAGGAGGAACCTGGTTGCATGGCAGTCATTCAGCAGCAATATGTGTGTTAGGCCCAGTGGAAGCAATTGGATCAACTCAGTTAGTGCAAGGGATTAAAAGAAGCCAGATGCTGCCTTAATGGACAAGCATAAGGCAAAGCTGCAAACATGGCCTTTTGGGGAAATTGAAAGCAGTTTAGTTCAGGTTCTGCTTAGAGGCGTGAGAAAGAAATTGTCTATTAGTCTCAAGCCAGGCTGACAGTGCACCCACACCGAGCTCGCAGATGCTTGCACCCGCCAGGTCTAGCACCACAGTAACCTGAGGCAGGCGCTTCCCCTCGCAGCCTTGCTCAGGCTGGGCAGCAACCAGAGCTCACTGAGCTGCCTCCCTGAGACCAGCTCTCAACCTGGTGCCAGCGGGACATGTCTGTATGATGGGGGGGTATCTTCAGTCTGAACCAGACCCTGCAGGGCTGATGTTTGTTCCTCATCCCTTCGGTATGGATAGGAGGCGAGTAGGGGCAGGAGTAGATCACCTTAGCAACCTCTCGGCCAGCAGTTCACATTGCACCGCGTTTGGGCCAACCTAATCCAGAGGAAGGGGAAAAAGGGAGGCAGGTTGTGAGCCTGATCTGTAAGTTGCTCTCAGCTCTGATCCCAGAAGAGGAGATCAGCATGTCGAGGTTAATGATGAAACTTTGCTGTAGCCCTTGTGTTCAGTAAAAACTGAGGATGTTCTGCTGGTCTTTACCTAGCCAGAAATGGAACAGACACTAGGAACAATTTCAGCTCCTTCTGTTTTCGTTTTATATTGTGAACAGAGCCACTGGTGAATCATGAAACCTGCTGTTAAGGTCCCATTTCAAACCCTGCATGAAGCTGCACTCTTTAAAATCATTATTTTTTTTTTTCACTACTCAGTGTTCCCTTCCCTTCCCTTCCCTTCCCTTCCCTTCCCTTCCCTTCCCTTCCCTTCCCTTCCCTTCCCTTCCCTTCCCTTCCCTTCCCTTCCCTTCCCTTCCCTTCCCCTCTCTCTTTCTTCATCTCTTTTGTTTTCTGAGTACTTTTTATATTGCCAAGGTGTTTAACTGCAAGAACGAAAGGCCATGCAAATAAGACCAAGCCAGCTGCATAGATTTTGCCCACTTCAATTAAGTTGTAGGGCTTCAAATGAATTTGGCTTCAGTTTCTGATGCCTCCGTGCCCTGTATTCTGTTCCAGTGTGGATGTTAAATCATGCAGAAATGGAGCATGACCTGACTTTCATGTCTGTTTATCTGGCTGTAGCTGTTTTTGTGTAACTAATTTAAAAAGATTGATTGTTGGTTAATTACATTAATGAACTGAACCAACATGGGCACAGACCAGAGCGCAGCAGTCTCCTGAACAGTCATTTAGAATAGACATCTATCTTTTCACCTGCTTGTACAGCCTCTTGTTGAGTGGCAGAGTGTATGGAATCGTAATTTTGAAGGTTAAACAACTTAAGGACTTAATCACAAACTGTTCATCTCTGCTACCCTTCTGCCCATATGGCCCTGCTAGTCACAAAGTCCATTTGGACAAACTGTCTGTTGAAAGGTCTGCAGGACAGCAAGGCTGGTGGTTTCAGCTGGGTTCCTGGCAAATGCCACTGTGCACTGCAAATCCACCAAAGTTCCCTGGATGAAAGGATTTTATGGATTTAAACAGTTTGGAAATAACTCCTTTCCCAGTTAGGGTAATTCATGCTTATCAAGGTGAAAGTGTACTAAGCAGAGCAGTTCACTCTTCTCTGTAGCCAGCTCATGAATATGAAGAAAGACTGAATCACTAATAAATTTGTGTAATTGAATTGGTAAGTGAAAATGATGGAGTTCTTGTTAGAGCAAACAGGCAATGGAAAATGTGTTTCTCTGTGTTTCAGTGTTGGCCTTGTAGCCATTCACCTCACTTAGGTGAGAGATGTACAAATGCTGCATGCGATGCAGGGGCTTACAAAAGAACTACTTTAAGAAGCAAAAAAACAGTTTAAAATGGGGACTTTGGCATTTTTTCTAACATGATTGCAAAATATTACACAGTGAATAAAGGTAATGAATGCGTTTTATATTATGTTGAAGTTTGGGGACATACTAGTATATATTTTTGCTATTATTAGCATATCTGCTTGCCAGATTTCTTGAAATCATGAAGCGATTAACCTGAGGTGTTGCCACTGGCTTGGGCAGAAGGGGAACTGGAACACAGCTGCATATTATGAAAGATGGCAAGAAAACTCCTAGTTACTTGGTAAATCAAGAATGAAGGTACTTTTGCACTGGTAGCCTTGTGGGACATAAGACCTTGTATGGGTGGTTGTCAGAATCTTTACAGGTGACTTGTGTCAGTGTGGATTCTGATCTTCTGCAAGGCCTGATCCAATAACTGCTGATACTGAGGAGTCATTACAGGGATCTCAAGTCACCCTTGGGTGATGTTGTAGGTGACCTATGAATTGTGATTTTCAAGGAGTCTTGTTTGCTTCCACAAAACCATTTTGTACCCCAAATTCAACAGAGTCTGTGGGAAGCAAGTAAAGAAAAAAGGATTGACCATCAGTCATATAGCCCATGCGAGAAATCTGCTTTCTTGATTCTCATCTCACTCACTGGATGTGCCATCAAAATAGTTTGAGGGGACAAGGGAGGAGAATTACTCCTGTGGGTTTTCTGGACACCTTCCTGCTTCCCCATCCACCCCATTCGGTGGACTGTTGATGGGTTGAACAGTGGATGAGCTGCATAAGGGATTTGAGGCATTGGTTCATGACATCTTGAAAATACTTTAAATGCGAGGGGGAAAAGTTGTGGAATGACACATGTACAAATGATGTTAAATTATGGTTTTATCGAAGCTCTTCTCTTTCAAGCTAATTGAAAGACAGAGGCCACTGCTGTAAGAGGAAAGTATGAAAACGATATTGAAACATAAAAGTGTTTCTGATCAAGTAAAATTCTGTTTCTGTTGAATGTTTTATTTTGCTCCAGTCACATAAATTGCCATCTTTGAAATACTGAAACTCCCACAATCAGCTTTTTGTAACAGAAAATAATTTACATTTAAAAGTTTTAACTGAAGCAGCTAAACCTTAGCGATGAATGTGCATTTTTGGCAATAAAACAGGGAAACAGCCCATGTTTGGAGGCGTGACTGCTACTGCTAAACCCAGGACACCATGTCTGCTATATAGAACTTTTACTATAAATAACTAAATGCAGTCTAGTGAGTGCTATAGGTACGCACAGAGATGTTTCCTAGTGCTTGGGAAATGGATTCTTAAGGGTATAAAATGCCTCAGTACTGACACACAGCCTTGGAAATCTCCCTTAGCACTGATAGATACTATCATGGAAAGCATCGTGGCTTGAATGCGTTTCATCCTCTGCAGAAAGTGATGAAGGTCAGTCATGTTGCCATCTTCAGAAACGTTTTTTTTCTCCTTGCAATAGTATCTCTCTTCCATCTTGTGGTGGGTTGACCCTGGCTGCATGCCTGGTTCCCACCAAAGCCGCTCGATCACACCCCTCCTCATCTGGGTAGGGGAGAGAAAATACATCAAAGCACTCAGGGGCTGAGATAAGGACAGGGAGATCACTCACCAATTACTGTCACCAGCAAAACAGACTGGACTTGGGGAAATGAGTTTAATTTATTACCAATCTGATCAGGGTAGAATAATGAGAAATAAACCCAGATCTTACAAATCCATTCACCCCTCCTTTCTTCACGGGCTTAACTTTACTCCCAGTTTCTCTACATCCTCCCCACAGCAGTGCAGTGGGATGGGGAATGTGGGTTGTGGTCAGTTCATCCCACATTGTCTCTGCCGCTTATTCCTCCTCAGCTAGATATCTGCTTCGCTGTGGACCTCCATGGGCTGCAGGGGCAAAGCCTACCTCACCATGGGCTGCACTATGGGCTGCAGGGAATTGCTGCTTCTCCCTGCTCCCACTCCAGCTTCTCCTCTCCTTCTGCACGGACCTTGGAAGTCTGCAGAGCTGTTCCTCTCACATGTGCTCACTCCTCTCTCTGGCTGCAGTTGCCCCTGTGCAGTAACTTTTTCCCCTTCTTAAATACATTATCCCAAAGGTGCTACCACTGCCACTGACAGGCTCAACTTTGTCCAGTGGCAGGTCCATCCTTGGAGCCAGCTGCATTGGCTTTGTTGGACATGGAGGAAGCTTCTGGAAGCTTCTCACAGAAGCCACTGCTGTAATCCCCCTGCTACCAAAACCTTGCCATACAAACCCGATACACATCTTTAATGGAAGGGGAAACAGGGACAGTATTTTAATTCTTTATCCTATCAGTTGCAACAGTAGTCGAAAAAGTCAGTAACCACAAAAATTAGAGATAATGTTTTCCCTCTTAGAATAACTGGTATGTAAGGCTTGTCTTGCCCCAGCCACATCCATTCCTGATTTATGTTCTCCTCTTCTCCCCTACTCCCTGCATTAAAGAGGGAGTGGGCCATTGCTGCTATAATGCTCTTCTTCCCTGCTAGAGGAGAAGATAAAGTTCAGTTTTATGCTCTCCTCAAGTGTACTCAGACACATGGAAGAAATATCTTACAGGTGTTTGTATCATTGCAGGTACTCTAGAGAGCTAAAAACTCTCTGTATTCCAACAGTAATCTTTCCTGCGACCTTAGTGTACCGAGTCCCACCATTCAGTGGGAAAATGGGTGGAAAGTTTCAGCAAAATGGGGATGAGAGCCTGGGTGTTAACTGGGGGGCTGTAGGGCTGATGCTGTGGGAGAAGCTGTACACAACTTCATACAAAACAGCAGCTGGTCCTTTCTGAGGGAGCTGGACCTTTCTTGACATCAAGATTTGTCGGGGGGGGGGGGGGATCAAACCTTACCCTTATTAACATCAGAAAGTAAATTAGCATTATACAGCCCTTCATATCAGACCTTTCAGGAGTTTCTCATCCTTTTCATTTAGACCAGGTCTCAGGGGGAAAAAATCCAGTAATAACACACCGGTATGATAATTAGTAAGCACATTCTACATAATTACAATGTTAGCATCTCAGGGGGGAAATGAAAGCTTGTGCTGTCCCTTTAATGGAGCAATTTGATAATCCTCTTAGCATTTTCTCTTTTGGCTGATAATATTTCACAGAATTTTACTTTGTAAAATATTCCTAAAGGGAGGCTTAAGCAATAATGCACATATTATGGAAATGACTCTCATTAAGTATAGGGAGAGACTTCAGCAAAGCCATGAACTGCTTCGAAACATGTAACCCCCATTAGGAGCTTTATTTAAATGTTTATTCACTGAGCAGTAAATGTTTATTATAGAATGGTTTATTAAAACATAAATTAAGGAACCCTAATTATACTTATCACAAGTGTTCAAACAATACACATTTATCAAGACTTAACAAAAGATCAGGGGGGAGGAGAAATGCATTTGCATCTTGGCCATACCATATTTGCACAAAACCAGTGACTCTGATAGAAGGCAAAGATGCAGATCTCAAGGCAAGTGCTCTATAGCTGTCCCTAAGCCTACAGCATCTTCCCAAGCAGCTTCAGAGGCACCTTCATTGGTCTGTGCATCAGCCTTCCCATCTGTAAAGTAGAAGTGATACTTCATGCAGGGGCTGCAGGGATTTCGTATTATTTTTGAAGTTCTTTGGTTTTCAAGGTGTAGAAAATGCTGTACATGTCTCATAGTGTCCTGATCATAGTGTTGCTGACATGTAATCGAGGAAACATGACGTAGCAGTTGGTTGGACCAAGGTGTGGTGTTCTTTCTGTTGATTTACACAGAGTAATAGTTGATGTTCCTTCAGGTTTTCCTGTCCCATCCACTGTGGTTGCTGGGGAGGGGATAGGCTCTAAATAATGGCAGGTAAGAGGAGCTGGTGATGGTCCTTAGCCTGACCTTCCTCCCAGTGTGGACCCTTATTCTTAGAATCGTGGACCAGGTTAGAGGTCAGGAAATATCAGTTCAGAAGCACCATACCACTGTTATTACCGCTTACTCATTTGTTGCCTTTCAGAGGATCTCATAGATATTGAAATTACATTTGGATACCCATTTCCAGTAAACAGGCTGATTACCCTCATTATTGTACCAGGTTTTTTTGGGTTTAGGGTTGAAGAGGAGGGGTTGGCAATTCTCTTGCTAATGCTAAAGTTGCCTTCAGCTGTGGAAGTTATAACTGCAGGTCTCCGGTGGGTTTTAAGTGTCTTTCTGTGGATGTTTTCATTAGGTCTGCATCCCTTTTCTAGCTCATCTGCAGCTCATCTCTTTAAAACTTTGCTGCAGTTGACAGATGCATTATGGAGGATGCTAAATCTGCACATTTCTCTATCTACATGTTTGAAGGTGTACTCTGCTGCAAGCCCCCCACTTGGTCTGGTTTCTGATTCTTTTTTCCTTTCATATTTGCAAGTTCTCTCAATTTTGTTGCTTTCCAATGTACTTGTTCTCTGTGCTGGGCGGTATCACGATACTCACTCTTCTAGAGGCAAATCCATGGCACAAATGTTGGTAGGGGTCATTGCAAAGCATTCTTTTTTCCTCCTAGGGGGTATGTGTATGGTGCAGCGCCGTGCAGATACACACGTGTTTCCTGCATGGTAGGCAGCCTGTGTAGCCTCCTTTCCCAGGACTTGTTCCAGTTCCTTCTCTTTTCTCTCTTTGCACCCTCTTTCTGCATGACTTTGATTCACAAAACTTCCACCACCATCTCCATTCTGTTGGTAGCTCCCACCTTTCCTGTTCTCTGGTGGCTCTTCTAGTCTATTCCCACCTGTATCTCTGCTTTTTCTTCTGCTGTGCCCTGAAACTCATGTGGATTTCTTCATCCTTCCCTTCCAAAGCGTCCCTCTGTCCGCCTGCACACACTACTCTTGAGCCTGGCACTGTGCCACTCCTTTCTATCTGGATCACATCCTTATGTTTCTGATGATGGTAGAAAAGCAAGCTCCAGTTTTGTGTTTTAGTACACCAGAGGCAAAGGAAAGGTGTTACAAGAGCATGTTAGTCTGTGCAGTCTTCCTAGGTATGGAGTAATCCCTACCACAAGGATGCCAGAGCTGCCATCTGGGGAGGAGGCACCAACTGTCTGCATCTGTACAGCCTCATGCATGAGGTTTTAGTGGAGGTGGAAAGGAAAATGCTGATTCCTAGAAACAAGGCATTTTTGTAGGAAAGAAATTGTTTCAAGTAGTTTCCTGTCATGTTTTAATATTTTATAAAAATTAGGTCATTTAAAGTGGTCTTACTTTGTGTAATTTATAACTCCTGGAAATGTGGAAAAATAGTATTAATGCTGGCAATAATTTTGAAGACTGTGAAAACTGAGTGGTTTAATTGCCCAAACCTCTTTCTTTTCCTAATGTTGGATAGGACTTTTTTACTTTGTGATTTATTTCCACATCCCAGCCCAGTTCAGGACTAGGAAAAATGTCAAGAACTCATAAATGCTCACTGAACAGAAATTGCTTTCCCGTGAACATGTCTTTGCCAGGGCCTGCAAGCCTCGGAAATCGGCTTTCAATGCCTCTAAAGAGCAACTGTACCGAGTGTGCTGGTGCCTGGGTAATGCGATGTATTGTCGGGGACAGCAGAGGGAGTGCTTTCCGTAATGAGCTATAGATATACAGGCAGGGTTTTCCACGGAATAATTTTGTAGCAGGGTTAATTGAACAGTTAATCAGGAATAGCAAACAAGGGCTCCATGGAAGCACAGTTTACAGAGAGGACAAAATTGCTCTATTTTTCATGTGGCTATCTCAGTATTATGGTTGACTGTCTTTATCACCCACTAACAGTCTTGCTTGGAGAATGGTTATTAGTTTGGAACTTATACAGTTAATCTGGTAGTTTAGAAGAAGTATTATCACAGCCTCCCGTAAGAAGCCCATGTCTCTAATGGACAGGGGACTTTGCAGCATCAAGGTCTTATCTGCAAACAAACAACCTTTATTGCAGCGAACTGGCTATGCAATGATCTCCTGAAGCCACTAATGCCCTTCTTGCCCTCCCTCCTGCCTGAACACGACAGTGGCAGAGACACTGATGTTTGTGCTTCCTGGCCCTGGTGTCCCTCCATGCCCTACATCATGGCCTTTCCTGATGTTACTGCACTGTGAGACCATGGAAGCCCACGACTGCAAAGCTTTATCTCTGTAGAAAGGATGAAAAGTAAGGAGGGAAAGGATTAAGCTGCTGAAAGGCATCTGGTTTTGCTGCATGAAGGCACAGTTCAACCATGCGCTGCTTGTGCAGGTGTGGAACAGGCTCGTCCTCTGCCAACTTTTTGGCAGCCCCCCCCCCCAGTCCTCAAGGTTGAGTGACCCGTTGCTAGTTTGTATGTATTCACCCTATAGCAACATTTACTGCTAACAGACCCTGGGTGCATGCTGAGGAGCTCATGTACAGGCTATTATCTCCCTTTCTGTTGGAAGCTGAGCTTTGTTGCTCTGCTAAACAGCACAGCAGCTGAGTGAGCACAACATAAAGTTCATGGATTATTGCAGGCAATGTCCATGTCCTCCCCAGCGGTGTGTGGCAGGGTCATCTGCTCTTCACTGTTCTGTTCTACTAGGGAAATTCTTTCAGTGCCTATTTTTGCCTAGTATTTTTGCTTTACGTCCAGCATAGTGGTGACACGTTGGTTATTCAACCATAATTCAGTATATAAAACCAGCTGTAACTAAGAATGTTGCTTTCTGCATGTCTTTGAGTGCTGAAGCAAAAGTCACCTGACTGAATGGGTGTTTTTCCAACAAAACAGGCTCCAGGTTGTTCAGCTGAGACTTCAGTGAGCATTTTGCAGCCCTGGTTCACCGGAAATCAACTTTAGATGTGTCATCCCACAATTTAGATGTATAATCCCACAAATGCCACAGTGCTGCTGCCAGATTTCAGCAGAGGTGGGATGAGCATGCTCCACAGTGCCCACCAGAGCTTCTTGCTCCCACAGTCATGCTGGGAATGCCACAGGGCTTGAGTGGAGGATCCTATCACTGTGGTGGGGGGTCAGAGACATCACATGGTTTCCCCATGCACTACAGATCTGTTCCTTGCAGTACATTTTCTAATCCTCTTGCCATTCTGGGTACAAAGGTCTTGAAAAAGCTTCTCTTAAGAGTGATTTTGCATCACTTAATAATTCTCACCGTTAGGAGTTTCTCAGACTGTGATTTAGTTTATAATGTGGTAGCCACAGAGAAAGCCACAGACCCAGCACTAGAAAAGATGTAATAATTTTAGATTTGGAGGTCCTGTAAAATTCAGCTATCAAAAGCAACTGGTGGGGGTCAGGTTGGATGGGAGTTTGATCAGTCTGGTATAGTGGAAGGTGTCCCTGCTTGTAGCAGGGGTGTTGGAACTGGATGAGCTTTAAGGTTGCTTGAACACAAACCATTCTGTGATTTTGTGCTCTTTGTGTGTCCCTCACCTGGGGGCATATTGTTGTGTCCTGGTGTTGTCATACCCAGTGTGCCCATCTCCTGTGATCACGCACATCTTTCTCCATCAGTGTCTGATGAGGAGGAAATGGCAGCTAGCACTGCAAGCAACACAGCCATGTGTCTGCATTTTTCCTACCCTGATGCGGGGGATATTGGTTCATTCATTAATGTAACTATCTTGGCTGTTCTGTGGTGCTTTTCTTTCTTATTAATAAAAATGATGCAAAATGAGGGGAAAGCAATTTTATTTTAGGGAAAAAATGAAATGGCATCACCAGTGATTGAATGCAGCCTGGTGAAATGTTATGGGGCTGTCTGCCACCCACCAGCCATGAGGAAACCAACAGTAACTGGGGAGAAAAGCTGAAGTACTTTATTTTACTTTATTTTGTATACACAGTGTTTGGACTTTCTGTCTCCATGCACTGTTTTGAGGGGATTTGCCTAAATCTGTTTGTTTGGTTTGGAAAAAAATATGTAGCCAAATGTTTTGTTTGTATCCACTGACACGTTTCAGTCAACTGCAAATGTCTTTTTTGGGCATGCAGGTTTTTGTTTTGCCTGGAAAACAAACTGGAAGGAAGAAAGCAACTTGAATTTCTTCTACCACCAGCTGGGGAGACACCTCCCTGTAGTGGATCCAAAACACAGAGGCATACACATAATATCTGGGATGCAAATACTCCCACTGAACCAATTCACAGGTTGGAAATTGAGCTGGTGTTTAAGTGCCTTGGTGGATTGAGGCTTTAGGGAAAACAGATAGCACTAAGGAGCAAAAATGATCAATTAAAGAACTCTTAATGAATCAGAATACCAGCGAGCTGGAAGGGCCAGAAGCTGAAAGGCAGATTAGAGAAGGTGTGAAATCACCTGTTCAGTGTTTCTCACTAGGTGGTAGCCACTGCTCTGTGCTGCTTGTATTTCACTGTGTTTTCTTGGTAAAGCTGAAAAGAAGGAAACTACTTGAGACACCATTGCCAATCCTGTTAACTTCTGTTACACAAACAGTAGAGAGAATCCGTATGTTTGTTTATGTTCCATGCACAGAATTTAAAAGAAATTGGTCTTTCTGGGACAAGTTCCTGTCTTTTAAATTGATTTTAGTTACCTCAAACTTTGGAAATACTAATTTGTTTTCTGATGCAGTTGATGGATTTAGCTATAAAGCCTCGTGTTGTTTAAGAACATAATGCATGTAGTAAAGGTGACTAACCCCTGAGAATGTCTCCACTGATGCCAGGTGGCACATATGCTGTCATAAACACTTTTTCTTCTTTTTTTCATGGTGATCACAAGAGCTTCTCTTGGGTAGAAGATCATGTTAGGCTCATTCATTACCTGCTGTGCTGGTCTCTGCATCTGTGGTACACTATCTCTGTGCTGAGCATTGGACTACAGTCCTGCACACTTCTTGATACACCAGATTGCCTGTTGTGGGTATACAGATCATCTTCTGCCTGCATCCTGGAACATTCTGACACAGAGATAAAAATCACTCTGAAAGGCAGCTGGACTTTTGGGGATATGGTTGGTGATAGCTGATATTAGGCTGTATATGTATCATTGTCCTGGGTTCAGCAGTAGCAGTCATTTTTCTCCTTCTTAGTAGCTGGTGCAGTGCTGTGGTTTTGACTTTTGGCCTGGGAACAGCGCTGGTAACACCGATGGTTTTAGTTGCTGCTTAGTAATATTTAGTCTCACCAAGGGCTTTGTGAGTCTCATGCTCTGCCAAGGAGGAGGAGAAGCCGGGAGGAAGCAGAGACAGGACACCTGACACAAACTGACCAAAGAGGTATTCCATACCACAGCACGTCATGCCCAGGATGTAAAACTGGGGGCAGTTACCCAGAAGGGCTAGATCACTGCTCAGGTCAGGCTGGGTATCGGTCAGCGGGTGGTGAGCGGTTGTATTCTCTTCCCTTGTTATTTCCCTTATCATTATTATTGGTGGCGGCAGCAGCAGTGGTTTGTGTTATACCTTAGTTACTGGACTGCTCTTATCACAACCCATGGGAGTTACATTCTTTTGATTCTCCTCCCCATCCCTCCGGGAGCAGGAGACTAAGAGGGGGGGAGTGAGTGAGGGCTGAGTGGCTGAGTTACTGGTTGGGCTTAAAACATGACAATCATCAAGAGAAATTCCTGACAATTGATATTTGTAGTAAAGCTGTCACGCCTTGTGGCAGAAAAGAAAGAAACTGACTGGCAGATCATTCTCTGTTCTTAGGACTAAATTCAGAATCTAGCATGAATCAGAGGTGTGACAGTGCTGGAGTTTTACAGCATCGCTGCAAACTTTCGTCTTCATTTTCAGTTTTCTTGAAAGTCAGTCTTTGTCCAAAACCAACATTTCAGGCCTAGGGCTACTGAAGACCATCTTTAAGCTCTCCTTGTGATTTTGAGAAATACATCATGAGAGCAATGAGGTTCAGATGATACATTGCACCAGTACATCACAAGAGCACTTGCGCTTTCATGCTGTATTAGTATAATACGCTATCAGAACACGATCACTGATTACTCAAAAAAAACCAGGTTTTGACCCTCAAGAACCATCCTCATCTCTAGGCTGAATCTGAAAACTGTTGATAATGATAAGAATAAGCAATCGCATCTTTGGTTTCTCTAGGGTAAGCTGAGAGAAAAGAGTGGTATTTGGAAAATTTCATTAGCTGAAACATCCTTGTGATTTCATTTTCTTCGCTGAGCAAATGTTTTTATGGATTGAAGTTAACACAATAAAGGTGTGTTTGAATTTTCTTACAAATAACCTAAGAATTTTTTATTTCTTTGGGATTTCATTATAGACTTGCACCCTGTTTTGAGAACGTTGAAATGAGGGGCATGAATTTTAGCTGATTTCTACCTCATCAAGTTGAGGCAGGTGCAAGCTGTTTAAATTCTCTGTAAATCATTTGGTGCTCTTTCTGATTCAGTCTTCTGTGGTTTTCTTTTGAAGGATTTGGACACCATCTAAAATGATCTGGAGGTGCATAAATGCAATCTGTCACTCAGATCATTTGCTGCCTCTCCTCTATGAGGTGTTGTCTGTGAGGGTTTTTTTTCCTGAAGAATTATTCTCAGTTGGGTTTTGTTGTTTTTTTATTCTCAGAAGAGAGTGAAAGAGACCTGGGAAAAGATAAAAGAACACTTTCCAATGTTCTAGCTGAACTTTCTGCTGAGAAGTAGGTAGCTGAGCATTTGATTTCCTGGTACAGTTTGAGTATTGAAAAACTTGAGTTATCCTTCCTATATGGTATGAAGAGACTGTCATCATCTCTTAACAGAAAAAAAAAAAAGTAGCAGTAGTAATAATACAACATCAAGCTGGTAAGGTGGCAAGTCATATATTTGCTTTCTTGTCCATGTTTTTGTTCTTTTTCCATGTATCTCATCAACATCTGTGGCAAAATTGTCCCTCACCTCCCTCCAATACTTGGTATTATCTCACAGTCCTCAGCTCTGCTACCCCCTGAGCAATGGCGCTGCCATCAGGAGAGTGACACTTATGCTTCAAGCTTTGCAAAACTGGGCTCATAACTCTTGTGCCTCACGTGTTTGGGACCACTTGGTGCCCTGGCACCCATGACCCTGCAGCTTGTGCCCCCAGCATTCTCCTCGTACCACAGGGTGTTTCAGTCTATTGTTACAACCTAGTTGATTCTATGATTCTATTCTAGCTATAAGCTCCTAGAAGGTAAAGCAAAGCATTAAGGTGGTTTTAGCCTTGCTAAAGACATTGCGTTAGCCATACTGTACACCCTGGTGAGTGTTCTTTTCTGACAGCCTTTCTACCTGCGTGGTCTCTGTTGTGTCCCATCAGTTCCTCTGTCCCCAGCTTGTGCAGCACGGCACTGAGCCTAGGAATGCCCACACAGACCCTCTGCCCACAACTGCTACAGCCATGTCCCACCGCTGGCACCTTCTTAGTCTTGTCAGTTCTGAAGTCATAACACGCAGCTCCAAGGTACATTGTAATTTCAAAGCTGTGGCTAAATACGTTTCCGACTGACAACTATGAATCATTCCACAAAGCCCCTAAACGTCCAGGCATTTCATGCTGAAGCCCATATAATACAGCAGAGCTGCTCTCTCATATTTTTCTGTTTTTCATCTTTTATATTCTCCAAAGAGCTGAGATACAGTTATGGAACAGTTTAATGTATTTCCTTCTGAAAATAATGCTGTGGGAGCCTGTGCGTGGTTACTTGTGTGTTGACAGTAATGCTGACAATCCAGAAAAGAAAGTCAGGATGTTGATAATCACCATTATTTTGTTTCACGTTTTCAGCATGTTCATGTCCATGTGCTTCCAAGGAGGAGCGGAGACTTCAGCAGGAATGACGATGTCTACGAGGAGGTAAGGACTTTATTCCATTTCTTTTTCTGAGTTGATTTTTGATTTTAGAAAATCACCTTAATGATACAGGCCCAGCCTTGAGTGTTGGTAGTTAACAGGATCTTTACTGGTGGCAAAGACACCGTGATAGTACCAAAACCTATACTGAGATTTCCTTGTGAACTCCAGCTCAAGCTGTGGCACACGGGGTCACACGGGGTCCCCAAGGAGGATGCAGTCAACATCTTTGGTACTTCAGTCTGTCACTGCACACAGAGTGAGGTGACATCTCTACCAATAGTTGTGTTCTCCTAATTTGAGGGCACAAGGAAGAAGGGCAACTACACGGTTAGCTTGGCATGCAGGGAACATGTCCTACCCCGGCTGTTAGCCTGGGGTGCCAAACCTCCCCCTTTAACATGGGAGAAGATGGGCAACTTGTTATAACTCAATCACAAATTGCCTTCTGGCCTGATTTTTTTAGGGCTCTGCTCAGGCTCTGGATGAATCACTTTGTAGCCCCAAAGATGAAAATTAAAGTGCGACTCTGCATATGTGATAAACACCTGTGTGCAGATTGTATGGCAGAGCTGGGCACATAAGCTGTTCCAGCATGACTCAATTACTGGCTTTTGTTTAAATGAACAATTGTACTGACATTAACAAAAAGTTTTCCCCAGCTTGACAGCTGTCACAGTGAGTTAATGAAAGAATCCCGCTATTGTTGGACGTACTGATAGTTCTTAGTGGGCTTGGTAGGGTTCTCCATCTCAAATATGACATCTCCTTCTCTTTCTGAAAATCATTAATATAAACTTGCTCAGTGATACTGCAAAACCATCTGCTTGAAGGAAAATTAATGACATTTTCTGCTTTTGTATTTTATCCTTTGTGATATATACATGATGACAACTCCCCACTCGCAAAAGATCTGTAGTTCTACTAGTAAAGCTGTAAATATGCATAAGTGGTGAAAAACTTCATTATTGACCCGTTTCATAAAGCATAGAGACTGAGAACCCCACTAATAAAGGTAAAACCTGATAATGAGAGTGCTGAGCAAGAAGATCACATGAAAATACATGATGGCCATCTTATATGCTGCTGTAGTTGAAAGCAATTAAGTGAGGCAACTTGGAAGTTAACTGGAAAGGGTTTGTCAAGCACTGGGACAGGCTGCCCCAGGGAAGTGGATGCACTCACCATACCTGGAGGTATTTAGAAGATTGTGTAGATGTGGCACTTAAGGACATGGTTTAGTGGTGAACTTGGCAGTGCTGGCTTAACAGTTGGACTCAATGATCTTAATGCTTTTTCCAACCTAACTGACTCTATGATACTATGATTTTTTCCTTTTCAAATGTATAAAATGGTTTTAGGTGCTGCACCAACCCGTTTCCATTTTTGTTGTACTTAACAATTCCATTCCTTTCTTTTTTAACACATTTGTCTCTTCCTTGTTATTTGTAAATACAAACAGGAAAAACTCTGTTAATGAACTAGACTATACATTTAGTGTTGTTAAAAAACAAACAAAAGGGTGACAAATTGGTGAAAAACATTTTTATCTTGTCATTTTCATTTACAGCAGTTGTAGGTGTTGCTTTTGGCAGACAAAGGAAGCAAAAATATTTAGACAAGGATGTGATAATATAACTTTTAGCAGAAGAATGTATGGCCTCAGAGTCTAACCAGGTATTCTTGAACACCACAGAACTAACTTACGCTTTTGTACTGACTGCAGCTGAATGAAGATTTAACTTTTCTTAGGATGCCAGGAAAAAGAAATCTATTTGATGATATAAAAAGTTTGGTGCAAAGTTGTATAGCTGGCTGGATTGGAGGATGGAGGGTTCAAGAAGTTCATGCTATCATGAGTGGGTAAACCTATTCTGAAAATGCAAAATGGACAGGTTATTGAAAATACAGCTGACTTGGAAAACGTTTGGCCCTTCTGTCCCTAAAGCAAAAATCTTTGATATAAGGCATCTCTGTGTTGTACCAGCAGGACATATCCCTTTGTCAAGAAGGTATTTGAAAAGATTTAGGAAGATATGTAGATCATGGTGGGGCAACAGGCTGAGAATCTATGAGGGATAGAGAGCCATTAGGTGAGATGTAGGTGCTGGAAAGAGCTTTAAATCCATCGTCCCTGAAATTTGTACTTGGGACAACCCAAAACTTGTTTATAAACTGTGCTTCGTTTGCATGTATTTGAGTAATAGATGGACTAGTAGGTTAGACAGCAAAGACCACCTTCCAAATTCGTCCCAACAGCCTTTTCTGTGTAGTATATGACATATGGAGGGTGATCAGCCTCCCTTAAACGATTTGTGTTAATTGTAAAGCACACCCAGGCTGAATTTTGCATATTGTGGTGCCTATACAAACTACCACAGCTAAAGACTTTACCGCTATTTGGCTTAATTTTCACATGTCCTTTAATCTCGGCTGTGGTTCAACACATCTGTGGCAAGCCTCTACTATCTGTAAATGCCTTTGAGCTCTCCAGGCTCTGCAGTTGTCATTTGTGTATGCTCAGCAGATTGCTGACAAACCCCATTGCTCTGGGAGTGTTTGACAGTGAAAGGAATGCCCAGATGTCGAGACATCAGTCCTCTTAGGGGATTTCTAGATTTGAGACGGCTAGAAAATACTTCCAGTCTCTTACTGTGCGCTTCATTTCTCCTATTTGGTTTGGGAGTGACCACTCATCTGACAGAAAAGAGAGGTTGATCTCTGCTTAGTCTGTTTCCTGGGCTCTGGTATCTTAAGGCTTTGGGCTATGAAGATCTGACACGGTCTTGTCTAAGCAGGTTTTAAGTATAAAGAGTGTAATTAGAGGTAAGGTATAACTTTAGCACTTGTATTTTAATGAGGTTGCTGATGGACACTGGTGTCTGCTGAATATTTAGAACTTCAGTGCTGGAGCATTAATTGTAGAAAGGATAATAGAGAGGCTGACACCTATTCCACAGGCATTTCTTGGTGGATATGCCACTTAATATTTCGGGTTTCTGTACCTCAGTGCATATGAAAGAAGTCCCTGTGATTTTTCTAAGACAGAAATCTGCATTGAATGTTCTAGATGTATATCTTCTGCATCTTTGCAGGCCTTTTTCCTGGAAGAGTATGTCGCAGGAAGTGTTAGCTATCCCCACTCTGAGTTCACTGTAATGGAAAGCTAAAGGTATAGTTTTTCAGTCCTTACAATTGTCTACAATTAGTTGAAGCCTAATCCTGCAAGTTTGCACCTCAGAGTTAAATTAGTCCTACCAGGTTTTTATAGGATCAGGCCCTTCATGTTTTACTGTTGCTGGATTACTTATCTGCGTCTTCGGTAGTTCTTATTCATTGATTTACTTTATTTCTTGGTCAGCAGCTAAATATCAGGAAACCTTTTCATTAGAACACCTTTTTATTCATCTATGTTTTCTGTTCAGTTTGAAGTAGACTGATATTTTTGCATTTATTAATCAAGGAACTCAGAGGCCTTCTTATCAAGGAGCTGCTTGCTTTTGAGTAATGAGTTTTCTGCTATTGTAAGGGCATGTCACAGTAACTGATAAGAATTTGGTATGAATGAGGATCTTTACTGTAGAACAGCAGCACTCTGTGTGGGTGCAGTCAGCACAAGTACCGCAGAGTTGTTGGAGGTCATCATGTCCAAGGCATTCAAGGACATTATCTTGAAATCATAGAATCATAGAATAGTTAGGGTTGGAAAGGACCTTAAGATCATCTAGTTACAACCCCCCTGCCATCGGCAGGGATGCCTCACGCTAAACCATTCCACCCAAGGCTCTGTCCAACCTGGTCTTGAACACTGCCAGGGATGGAGCATTCACAACTTCCCTGGGCAACCCATTCCAGTGCCTCACCACCCTAACTGGAAAGAATTTCCTCCTTATATCCAATCGAAACTTCCCCCATTTAAGTTTTAACCCATTACCCCTTGTCCTATCACTACAGTTCCTAATGAAGAGTCCATCCCCAGCATCCCTGTAGGCCCCCTTCAGATACTGGAAGGCTGCTATAAGGTCTCCACGCAGCCTTCTCTTCTCCAGGCTGAACAACCCCAACTTTCTCAGCCTATCTTCATACGGGAGGTGCTCCAGTCCCCTGGTCATCCTCGTGGCCCTCCTCTGGACTTGTTCCAACAGTTCCATGTCCTTTTTATGTTGAGGACACCAGAACTGCACACAATGCTCCAGGTGAGGTCTCACAAGAGCAGAGTAGAGGGGCAGGATCACCTACTTCGACCTGCTGGTCACGCTCCTTTTGATGCAGCCCAGGACACGGTTGCTTTCTGGGCTGCAAGCGCACACTGAAGCCAGCTCATGTTCAATTTCTCATCAGCCAACACCCCCAAGTCCTTCTCCGCAGGGCTGCTCTGAATCTCTTCTCTGCCCAACCTGTCGCTGTGCCTGGGATTGCTCTGACCCAGGTGTAGGACCTTGCACTTGGCATGGTTAAACCTCATGAGGTTGGCATCAGCCCACCTCACAAGCGTGTCAAGATCCCTCTGGATGAAATGTCTCAGCAGTTTCATACACTCAGCCACCTGTGGGCAGTCCTCATTCAAGAGTGTGTTTGAAAAGTCTATAGCACAGCCTGTCCCTGGTCTCCACTGACTGGTTAGCCATTACTGCTATATAAATAACATTCATCATCCTTTAGGTTGGCAGGTAATAGCTGTACTGGGCCAGAGAGTATGGGGCTTTCTCAGAAAGGGAGACTGAATCAAAAGTGCAATACCACTGTTATGAGTACTGACCTCAGTAAGTTAATTTTGAGGCTGACAGATTTGGATGGGCAAAGGCAGCCTGGCCTCTCAGCGAAACCCTGAGCATCTCTGGCATACAGTGATGTGTTTTGTGGTGCACACTCCTCTTCCTCCCTGAATTCTGTTTCACTGGGTGGTAGCATCCTGCTGTAATACATGCAGCTGCAGCAGTGGTGCACATCAACGGCTGTGGATGCAGGGCAAAGAGTGCCCATCCCCTCACCAGCTTTGCTCTCATGCCCACCTCGTTTCCTTGCCCCTCTTCAGTTCCCAACCTACACTGGATAAGATACTGTAAAAAGGGAAAGCATGAACAAGTGAGGTTAACCCAAACCCCTGTGTCTCCATCCCCTGGCTGCCTGCCAGACCTGCATCATGGACCTCTTGTAATGATCCTCAGTGAAACTTCCTATTGTGAATTCTTCAGTAACTTAAAGATTTTGTAAAATGCAGAAGGCAGCAAAAGAATTCACTTCATGCTGTCCTCCGTCCCCTCTGGCATTCTGATAAGCAGTGAGAGAGTCTCTTCGGGAAGGATATTTTAACTTAGTGATCTCATTCAGCACATTATGTTAAATGATTTTCAGCAAGAATACCTATTAGTAATCATTTCAAATTCCAGGGAAGATGAAGGAGGGATTTTGGCATGTGACTCTGGAACCTGCTGGGCTCCTTCTTCAGGCTGGCAAAACAGGGGAACCATGGTGAATTCAGAAGTTTAGTCAAACAAGCCTGAAGTTTAATTCTCCATGAGTGGCTTTTGACTATGACATGCCTTCATTCCGACCTGCAGACAGCATCGCATGCGCTGCTGGGCACAGAGCCTGGTGGAGGGCTTGAAATGCGCACAGCTGCACTGAGCTGTTTGGGCTGCTTCCTACTTAAAGATAAGGTGTATAATGAAAAGATAAATAAACCCTAATCCAGGTTCGGCTAGACAGAATGGAAAGATGCCCAACAGCTTCTGTGAGCATTGGATTGAACTATTCAGGAGAATTAATGGCATGCAGAGCTAATAGGTTGTTTCTTGGCCTCGGAATTATATTGTACCTTCTGGGAACATACTGCAGCCTGCTGGTAGATCAGTCTGCTGCATCTGAACTCCCTCAGGACCAGAGTCTGCTTTCTTTGCACCCTGCCTGGGTAAACCCATGGAAAGGGAGGGAAGCAGCACTGAATCATTAGACTGGTATTTTCTTAAAATTTTGTTTATTTTCCCAGATACAAGTTTATTTCCCAATCTTCTGATGCAGCAGCAAATCAATTCTTCCCAGTAGGCTGTAGGTTTTATCCTAATCTTGACAATGTTGCTCTTTCTGAGTGCGAGCATCAGAGGAGGTTCTACTAGCCAAGGAGCACAAGCCTTTCCCAGTTGCTTCACGAGTCTTGTGATATTCTAGCGACTCCAGCAGGGCAAGTCAGATTAACTGTGTGTGAATATTTCCAACAGAGTATTGCAGTAGAAGATAGAACTGTGCAAATAACGATGGTTTGGATTTGGAGCTGAACAGACAAAAAGTCATTTTGAGTTGACCTGAAACAGTATTTTCCTTTTTTCCATCAAACAAATTTCCTTTTAGAGTTAAACAGGATGATCTGTTTTCTGAACCATGATATTTTATCTGATTATGGGTTGAAACCCCCTGGAGACTGCTGGCACATCCTGTAAGCATCTTGCATGTGCCCAACCTACATAAGGCAAAAGTGACAAATCTGTCAGTAGGGCCCAGTAGGAATACTGGGAGATGTCCTATCATCACATATATCTCCCTAGATGTAAACCCCATGGGTCTGTGGTATTTTCTACCCTTTCCGACCCTGTGAGGCATTTCTTAATTTGGTACCTGAAATCTCTGAGACCTTCCTGTATGCTGCGTACATTGCTACACTTTAAGATAGCAGGATATCATCATCAGAGCTGATTAAGAGCTATTCCGTTCACTGATATCTTCCCTCAGATCTAGAGAAGTGCAATCAGCTCAACTATAGGAATGAATTAGAAGTGGTTAAAAGGGTTCCCATTAAGGCAGCCATCTCTCATGATCACACACATGCCCTTTACACCTAGACTTTATCTGGAAGGTAATGTACATTTGACATTTTACATATCATCGTGTAGTCTCATTGCCCTCTAGCCCGTCTGTCTCTCTGCATTCCGTCACTGCTCTTGCTGCTTCTTACCCTTTCCTGCCTCAAGGTTTCTGCAATCGTTTTCCTCATAAGTAAAAAATATTGGCTTCCAGAAATCACTTACATTTAGTCTATAATACAGCAGAGACAAATTATTGTGACCATTATAAAGGATCTCTTTGCCCCTTCTGTAGGATGTTTACTCGTGGAGTATTTGCTCTTTTGTGTCCTTGATGGTAGTTCATTGGCAAGCCACTTAGTGATAAAGAGCCTCCAGCCAAAGACAAGTTGCTGATAAGGGGATTAAAGCAAATATGGTCTCTCTGGCCCCTTTACTCTGTAAGTGCTTGGACTTGCTTAGCTGCTCAGGTGCTTCTTGTGTATTCCCAGTAATGATGTAAAACTGTCTCTAGACCTCTACTTATCCTTGGATGCACAGTGGAAGCTGAATTTGTGCTGGTGGGGAGAACATACCCCATTAGTATTCTCTTTGGATAACTGGCTTTTTGGAATAGTTGAGAAGGAAAGTAAACAAACCTATCAGGGAGCTGGCATTTTCCAAAGAGAAGACTTTCCAAAACTGAAATATTACTATACATTTAGAACTAAATCTTAGAATCCCAGACTGGTTTGGGTTGGAAGGGACCTTAAAGCTCATCCAGTTCCAACCCCCTTCCATGGGCAGGGACACCTTCCACTAGACCAGGTTACTCCAAGCCCTGTCCAACCTGGCCTTGGACACTGCCATGGATGGGAAATAATGCTTCCTTGCATTCTGTTTAAGGTTCAGGCTGCTGATTGGTAATCTACAAACCACATCACACTGAAATCCAATGCACTCCACAACAGATGACTTCAGCAATTTGTTCTGCCAATAACAAGAATTTGCAGAGTCCCTTCTCAATCCGTAGGACTGGTTTCAACCCTGTGACCGATACGTAGCTAGGTAAAGTTGGTATGGTTTTAGCTTGTGATCCCACAAGGAAAGAGCTCTTTGTATCCTGTAATTTGGGCAGTTCCTTTATCTGCTGTCTTGCAAATATGGATCACAGTATTTTGAGGGATGAACTTTGTCCAGTAGGTGTTCAAGTACCAGGCACCTGGGAAAGGATCATCTTACAGAAAACACCATCTGAACTGGTTGTTGCTGGCAGTTTTGTTGGCTTACCCAGCGCCAAATGAGTAGTTTCAGCGATTTGGATGTGATGCTCTCTGCAGCTTTCTAAATATGTTTTTTGTAATTGAAGGTGGGAGTATATTAATGAAGCCAAGTGTTCTTCCTGGATGGGAAGTAAAGAAAAGTCTGATGGGATGGGTTTACCAATACCTGCAAGGTCAAGTTAATTTTTTTTTATTCAAATGACTGAAAAAATAAGCAAAACATGAGAAATAAGCTTTCCAGGTATGTGGTTGTATTCTGGTTTTGTTTGTTTTGAGGGGAAAAAAGCATGCTTTCTTTTTCCTTTATATATTTGCCCACTGTTTTCCTTCTTTTTTTACCTTCTGGGGAAATGAAAGCATAGAAGAAAGCTGAACTGAAAGAGAGTTAGAAAAAAATTGCAACAATCCTAAAATGGAAAATAGAGAAGTGAACGTTTGTGAGGTTTCACAAACTAAAATGACATGCTGATGGTTTAAATTAAATAAAAATCACCAAACCTCTCATTTAGGCACTTTTAAATGTGCAATCGTTTATTATAATGAAAGTGAGCATTATGAAGTCTGAAGAAAAATACTTTTAAATAAACAAGTATTTATACATTTCCATATATATATTTATGGACATGCGCTTAATGGACATACACGTATAGGCATATGGACAGAATGGAGGGCTCAGAAACGTGGAGTATTTTTGACCCCTCTAAGATTTTCTGTGGCATCCTAGAGCTGTGCATTTGGGTTTTATTCAGAAACTTTGTGTTTGTGGGAACTTGTGGACCTTCTATTTTCTGCAGAAGTGAATAGGATTTCAGCATCTGTATCTCTAAGCAAGATGTGATTATATCACGACTTTGCTCAGTATTTCTGTTACAATAGTCATCAGTGGTGCAGTTAACAACATTGAAATATAAATTGCCATCCTTGTGGCTGTAGTTAACGCCTTTCTGTTTACCAGCTCACTGTGGTTTCACAGTTAACTCGGCACCTCTTTCTGTATAAGACAACACTTTACAGCTTGTGGTCTGGCAGAAATGCTGTAGAGTTTATCCTCGTGTCATGGTTTAACCCCAACCAGCAACTGAGCCCCACGCAGCAGCTTGCTCATTCCCCAGTGGTGGAGTAAAGAGTAAAATGAGAAAGTAAAATAAGTAGAAGAATAAAAATGAGACAACTCGTGGGTTGAGATAAAGACAGTTGGATGGGTAAAGCAAGAGCTGTGTGCACAAGCAAAGCGAGCCAAGGAATTCATTCACTTCCCATCGCGGACAGGTGTTCAGCCATCCCCAAGAGAGCAGGGCTCCATTGGGCCTAATGGTGACTTGGGAGGACAAACACCATCACTCAGAACATGTCCCCCTTCCTTATTTTGCCAAACATAGATTGGGCCCCATTCTACACCATTATTGCCATATGTTAAGAAGGACTAAATGTGCCTAAAAGGCAAAAGTGCAGAATTTTAGACTAAATACTGCAGGGATATGAATTCCCTTTCTGGAGGCATTTGCTCAAAATGATTTTTTTTTTCTCATTTGGGCCACAGTGGTGCAAGTACACAGGCCAGTTGCTGGGGCTGCAGGGGCTCAGGTCTCCCATGTGCAGACCTGGTGAGAGATTAAGCCCGTATGATATCAGGAAGAAGGCTGATGGTAAAATGAGTAGGGAATGAGAGTGGACATCAGCTTTTGTGACAGTGTCTTTGCTATGAAGGTAGCCCAAAGAGACCCCAGACCTGTTCCCTTACTGGGGAAGGAAATGTTTATTTCCATTTCAGAAAGGAGATTTTAATAAGTCATTGCAGCAGAGTGAGAATTTAGTTTGACAGAGTGTCAGGATAATTATACACAATTTGGTTTTGTTTAAATATGTTAAGCACCATTGTTTCTTTCCCACATTAAGGATTGACTTGAGTGCTTGGTTGCAGCAGTTTTCCTTAATTGCTTTAATCCTTGGCCTTAAGAAAATGAATACTTTAAATTTACACTTGTTAAGTACACTGCTAATGAAGGAAAGGCTTTAGCAGTCTTTGGCAGAGCAAAACTGTATGTAAAAAAAGAAATCAAAGAGAAAAAAGCGAGAGGGAGAAGCTAATCACCAAACCATTCTGTTAATGCTTATTTTAATCATCCTGCCTGCCCTTCCTGGCAGACAGAGCCATTAGGCTGCAGTGGCAGGAGGCAGCTATCACCATCAAATGGCGCTGATGTTGAGAATTGGGCCCAGGAGTACAATTTGACTTGTCAGTTTATATAGACATAAAGCTTCATTGTTGTGCACAGACACAACTGGCTTTTTAGAAGTCTTATTTCCCTCCTGATGATGTGAGAATCGGCTCCTCTGTCTCCTACTGTTCCCCACCCCTCAAATTTATTAGGTAGGGTTTATTTAAAACTTAAACTGGGGAAGTTTCGATTGGATATAAGGAGGAAGTTCTTTACTGCGAGGGTGGTGAGGCACTGGAATGGGTTGCCCAAGGAAGTTGTGAATGCTCCATCCCTGGCGATGTTCAAGGCCAGGTTGGACAGAGCCTTGGGTGAGATGGTTTAGTGTGAGGTGTCCCTGCCCATGGCAGGGGGGGTTGGAACTTGATGATCTTAAGGTCCTTTCCAACCCAAACTATTCTATGATTCTGTGATTCTATAATCCTGCACAGGGTGTACATGGTAGTGCAGGGGCAGGTGGGCTTCAGCAGTGCCATGAGCAAACCATAGCCACTGCACTTCCCAGCTTCAAACCACCAGATACCCATCGGGGTAGAGGGAGTGGAGAGCTTTAACTCGCACACTGGGTGATGTTCCCTTGCAAGGAGTTTTAAAATGCCCATATCACTGCGAAGTCTTCAGAATTGTTAATTCTCTATGGAATTAAGTGTGTGTGTTACCACACAGAGGATGCTCAGAACAAGAGAGGAGCTAACAGTGTGTCCTTGGGGGGCAAAAATTAAACATCTCCAAATTTAATTAATTACTAACAACATACAATCTGTTCTCAAAAACAGCTCGTGTAGCTTTTTTCCCATGTATAGGAAACTTACGTTTCTGACAGCTAACTTGTGTGCTGACATCTTTTGGCTGAAAATGCCTCCCAGTGTCACAGAGAGCAACTGAAAGGGTTTCAAGTAGTGCAGTGCAGCATTTTTCTTGAATTTCAGCTTTTGCATTCTGCAGAATGGAGGCAGTGTTTATTGGTGCCCACATTGAGCAGTGGCATTTGCTGCTCCAAGAAAAAGCAAGCTTTAAAATCCCACTTGACTGAATTGCAACCTAATTAATTATAGCTATCCAAGCACAGGTATTCCAATAGCCAGGGAAAGCATGGAAGGAAAGCAGGCTTCATCCCACATTACCTGGATAGTTATAGCACTGTGTATGGGGCAGGCAAAGAGCCCCTTTCTGTGTTTAATTGCAAAAACTAATCACAAGTTTGTGGTGAACCTAAAAGCAAATCCGACCATTTATAGCTCCCTTTGTCTATGTGAATTACTTCTGTGTACTTGCAACTTGCTTCTAGAGAGTGTAACCTATGTGGAAGTGGGAAGGTATTGTAATACACGGAGGCTTTAATAGGAGAAGGCCTATTTTTAGAATATAGTTTTTCTTGAACAATCGCTTTTCCCTTCCTTCTTTTTTGTGAGGAAAAAGGCTGTTCTCCTTCATTACATTCGTGTTTTTGAAGTGGCAAATGCACACAACTGCCAGATCACGTACAGCATAGGAGTTACGCAGGGTTTTCTTCAGCTGAAGCATGATTATGAGCAGTAATTGAGATTAGCTCCCCAGGAGAAGGGACTCTGCTCTCTTCCTGATTTTTTTTCTCAATAAAATAGTTGCACTTAATGCATTTACAAGCAGACTCTTAAGTGCTAACATACTTTCTTCCCATACCCCTGCCATTTCTGTGGCAGCCTTACGGAAAAAATAACAATGCATAAAGCTGCATAAACACTTAAGGTCTTAGGTGTCTGCTTCCAGGGGCACTTTCAGATTTTCTTCTTGAAGATGATTTCATTTTACACTTTTACATGTGAAGTGCCTTGGTGTGGAGATCTTAGAGTTTGGGGGTTTTTACGTGTATTAGTTAAGTTTCCTACCAGCTCTGTGGGTGCATTAAGGTGTGGTTCTGAGAGGTGAAGGGACATTGTGAATTTACGGAGTGAGTTGGTGTAAAATGGATCTCTAAACTGATTCAGAGAAAACTCCAGGAACTTGCCAACAAAGTTTAAGTTGACAAGCAGGTATTCTTTATTGTGGCACTAGGAGACACGGGGGATCGCTCCTCCAGGCGTATCTCCTCCAAGCATCAACCAGACTGTGATTATATTGTCTTTAAACATACATATTCATTAGATTACATACATTACATCATACTTTACTTTTAGAGAATGCCTCTCACATGGGCACTGAAATGTGGTAGTGGGCTTTGGGACCCCTGATGGTTATTTCTTCATCACTTTGGTTTAGGATCGTTGTCATGCCAGTAACCACCAGGCAGTTCTGGCAAAGCTTATCTTAGTAATTTCCTTTTCTGTATAGTTGCTGACAAAGCCTGAAGTCCTTGAACTTACTTATTTGCAACCTTGTTCTTCAATCAACCCCATTCTTCAATCCACCCTATTCTTCAGTCAACCCCATTCTTCAAAACAAGCAAAAAGAGGGAGGTGGACTGATCACCCACTTAGAGCTACAGGGAGTAATCCAACAGAAGTTCGTGCTCCCTTGTAGGGAACTGTGGCTCTAAGGCAGCTGATAGATATGCTGGGATGTGCTCTCCAGCTTTGAGTAACATTGGAAACTTGGATGACTGTAAAGAACTTGCTTCAGCTCTTTTTCTGGAGAATAATACTGCTGGCATTAACAAAATCAGACTGTCACCCTGATTACTCTGGCCTAATTTAACTAGGGTCTGTGAGCTGTAGCAGTTGCTGCTCTCTGAAGGTGGACACATCAAGTATTTTAATAAGAGGTAGCGTGTTCATGTTACAGTCATTTTACTAGGGCTGCGGTTCTACCTTCATTGCTGTGGTGTCTCCTTGCAAATACGTAGAGGAAGAACTACAAGAATAAACACATGTATGGAGTGTCCCAGCTGTTTTTGCTCTGGAAAGGTACATCCAGGGAGTCCTTTGTCACAAGTGGATTCTCAGGGGGAGTTCTGTAAAGAAAGATAAGCAAAACAGCCAGCATCTTTACCTGCCATTGACTTTCAATGTAATTCAGATGTCTAAATGCCTTAAAGACTTTTGAAAAGCCAGCCCTTTATCCTTCTGTATTAGGTTGCGGTGAGCAGTATTGACATTAAGGAGGATGTTATTGGCATGTGATTTTCTCATCTCATATTGCACAAGGGCATGAGGCAGGATCGCCTTCTGCTGCATGTGAGCAGAGGAGCTTTGGATTGATGTGTCAGCACTTCATGTTTCTGGGATGCTCTCATGAACATGTGCTGAAGGAAAATAACAGTAGAACAAGGAAAGTTCCCAGGTTGGATAATGTGCTCCACTGATTAACATCCTTTACTCTGCTTGTAAACATAATGAAGCTGAGAATAATCTGGTGGTTTTCTGCTACTTTTAGCAACCTCTTGTTATTTTAAGCTGCTGATATTTCTTCTCTGGTGCTACTTGGTGATCCTTTTTACACGTTTATTGTTGTTCATTCTTGTCAAGAAATAAATTGCTGAAAGTAAAGAAAGTTGCTCATTAGGGCAACGTAATTAAAGGAAAAGTAGACATCATGCCAAGTTCCATTTTCTCTACAAAGCGCCACCTTGGAGATTGCCTGAAACTCAATTACTTATTGCTATGCTTGTTAGGGAGAACAATGTGCTGAAATGATCCTAATAACCTTGTTTTCTACATGTGAATCATGGTAATACTTTTTTCTTTAGTGCCTTAATCACCATTTATAAAATGAGTCTATTTCTAGAGAGAAAATAGGGAAGGTGGGCCACATGGTGGGTGTTCTCCGAATTGGCACTCTCTGTGGAGAGTTTTGTGTTTCCTGCTGGTCCACCATCATTTTTGTTGTTCTTTCCTTTAAATTACATGAAGCAACACTTATTAAAGAATTACATCTTGATAACCAGATTTCCTCTGGTGAAATGAAAATGCTCATCCTCTGCCTTGCTGCTGTATTTTGGGGGAAAGAATGTGCAGTATCTTCCATGTCTTAGCCTCTTCTTCCTTACCCCATGGTTTCACCAAGGCAAATAACTTCTGCAACAGAAAGCTGCCATTGACACTTGTGGAATAACTTTGTTCTGATAATTAGTCCACTGCTCATCTTTTCTCCCCAGTTTGCAACGTTGATATCTTCCCACTGTCCTCCTGATATGGTCTCTGCGGCTTCTGTGTACAGGCCCCCAAAATCCTGTGTGCCCCTGTGCTGGGCTGTGTTACAGGGACCTGTGAATAGCTCTGTTCTGTCCAGGGCTTTGGAAGAGACCTGAAGCCATGAAGGAAACATGACGTACTCCCATCCAGCCCACAACACACATACCCTCCTTTGCTTCATGCTAAATGCTACCTCTCTAAATGCACAGGCTACCCCAGTTAAGTGGCTATTCCAACAGAAGTGAAAGACAGAAGTCTTTGGTAGTAAGTAGGGCCAAAACTGTTATGGGAATGTGGGGGAATTGCCTGAGGTTCAAGCTCTGTGTGGCCGACCTCGTATGAGTGCCAATAATTTCCCCTGAAATTCCTGGTCATAAATGCCACAAGCAGTTGTAGAATAATTGTGTGCAAACCTCGCTTCTGATCTGAATTGTGGATGGAAGTGGCTGAATGTTGAAAACATCCAAGGGAGAAGGAGGGAGGTCATTTGTTCCTAAGCGAAAGAGATGAGTGCTACTGAGAAAACTGCTCCCAGTGTGGAAGAGAACTGGAGAAATGCAAGGATCTTCTCTCTGTGGTGCATGTCTATGCATATGAAGAGGAATCCAAGTACTATCAGGGTCTTACATATTGTGCAAACTACAAATTACGGGTCATATGAATACACTGTTCCTAAAAAGTGCTGTGTTTTCATCTTCGAAGGAAATGCAGAGCTGTATAGTTAACCTTTCCTTCTCTCTCATGTCAGGATATTTCAGTCCTTTTATGTAGAGCGCAAGGGGACATGACTGAAAAGAAAAGTCTTACCCTTTGATGTTTGTTTGTTGCATTATCCACTTTTCATGGCTCTATTATGCCAGAATCCTATTGAGCCATTCTGACAAGAGTAGAAACCTCCACTGCTGTCAGCAGGGAATTTCTGCTTCTAAATCGTATAATTTGGCCCCTGTTACTTCACTTGGGGCCAGATTATCAAAAGTGTTGAGCACCAGCTTTCCAAAGGCTTCTCACCTCACACTGCTCAGCACAGAGCAGCTCCTGTTGTGGCCCTTTAAGGACAGATTTGCAAAAGATCTCAGCAGGTCCCTTTCTTTCACCAAAGAGCTGAGCTTTTTCCAAAGTCTGTCTCTGGCTTTGTTTAGTGTCAGGCTGGAAGATGAAGACTTGTGAAAATATGGCTTTTAGCAAACTCTCTGATACGGAAAATACGAAGTTAGAAACATCAAGAAGGACTTGAAACAAGTGTTTTAGAAAAGACAAGCATCCATGTTTCAAGATCTGCCAATTTTTATTGACTTGATACAGGAGCTGGGAGAAAATTTGAGATCTGAACAGGTTTTCCCATAATTTCCCACTAGGAGGTTTCCTGCACATTCCCCTGCAGCAGCTGCCAGGCAGGATGCTGGAGCAGAGCACAGATGTGCTGAGGCAGCACAGCAATTCCTGTGTTCCTAAAAATGCATTCATTTAGCAAAATGTGATTTGCAAGCAAAGTAGCACAAAGCAGCCATTATTCTTCCACCAGCCTTCCCAGGAGGAAAAAAAAAAGGGAAAAGGAAAAGAAAAAAGATTGATTTGCACCTTATAAAAATGGGTTGAGTTTTTCTTTTAAAGTTGCAAACCCAAGATTCTCCTTACATGCATTACACTGCCTTGTTCTCCAGAGAGGCTTCCCTGTTGTGCCTAGCAGAAATACCTGTGCAGAGCAGTCTAACCTTGGAAGCTCATGAGTTCATAGGTGAGTGGCAGTTCTTGACCTGGAAGTCGTTGCAGACAGGTGGAGAATGAGATGGGGAGAGGGTATTTCCATGTATAAAGGTGCAGGCCTTTTGGCTTTAACCCCAGGCAGCACTTGAGCTCCTTGGAAAGCAGTTCAGATGCTGTGCATCTTGCATGTGTCTGCTGGAGGCAAAGGAACAGCAAAGCCTCAGCAGCCAGTTTGGGACCTGGCACAGTTCAGTGCAAACCAGCCATTTGGTTTTGATCTCTGGAGCTGCACAAAATACCTAGAAAGCCTTGGCACATCTTGCCTGAGACCCACTGGGAACTTAGGATGGGCTTTTCCTTTGGTTATCCAGCCCCACTTACATTTGGTTCCATTTTGACATGAGTACTTTCTAAAATACTGAAATCAATGAAAAGGAAAGAAAGCAAAAGGGGGGGGAGCAGGCCTGGGAGAAGTCTATCATTGTTACAGGACTGTGCAGCTTCTGTGATTATCCCTTACCTTCTTCAACAGTGTGTAATTCAATGGTTGCATCCAGAGCATGCTATTAACTTTCTTTTCTAATTATGTGACCCCAAAGCTCATTAATCCTTTTTGCTAATCCCTGCTTGTTGCATGTGTATGTGTATGGGAGGGCAGTGGCCAAAGACATGTTTTGGATTTCATATCTTTGCTTCATCCACCACATTATAGCAAATGACAGTTGATTAGATCTTTCTATAGATCATTACCAATTGTTTTCTACCTTGCAGATAGGGCTGTTACGACAAATCTGTCATATCCTAGAGATCCTGTGCAGCTTGTTATTTCTGTGTGATTTATTACACTCGCAGTAGAAATGTTGTTAGCGAACATTGGGGAAGCAGTGAATATATTGAGAAATATCAATGTATCCTCATGTTCTGGCTTGCAGTGACAGTCAGTGATCCATCTCACTGACACTTACCTTGTTAACATTTTGATCAGATGGCAAATTTGTCATTTTTCATGGTAACAAGTATAAGTTTGTACAAGGATTACAGAAACATGGGGAAGATAAAGGGCCCCTTTCTTAGTTTTTCCCAGTGTGGTGTAATCAGTAATCTTCCTGGAAAATGAAATACTTTGTAAAAAGACTTATCCACTGGAAAATGGGCCAGTGTTAGAAAGCTCAGATTTCTCTTCATTTGAGGATTGAATGAGTTCTCTTTGCAGCCATTACTGACACTTTGATTAACACACCAAACCAACATGAAATGATAATATAGAACGAAAAGGTTTATAGTCAGATTTCCTCTCCTTGATTGTAGTGGAGAACACAAAGGTCTTGCAAGTAAAAGTGAAAGCATATCTGTGTGAACAACAGAGTACAAAATAACTGCAAACATGATGTCGCACATTTCTCCTGCTCCTCACAGTGAAAGCTTGCTCTCAAGCTTGCTGTCGGCTCTGCAGCTCTCCCGTTCCAAAGCATGGGCATGAAAACTGTGCTCAAAGCACAAATAGGCTACACAGAGGGGAATTATAGCCCCTTGTGTAACAGAGTCATTTCAGCGTTCCAGTGGCTCGTCTGCACAATGCAGGAGCATACAGGAAAGGGGGCAACAAAAAGAGTGGGATGTTCACCATCTCTGTGCATGGAGTTCATAAAGGTTTGGCTGTGCAAGGAATGTGTAGGGCAGCACTGATACAAAATCACGAATCATAGAATCATTTAGGTTAGAAAAGACCTTTAAGATCATAGAGTCTAACTGATAACCCAGCACTGAACCATGTCTCTGAGTGTCATATCTACATGTCCAGGGGTGTTGACTCCACCATTACCCTGGGCAGCCTGTCCCAATGTTTGACAACCCTTTTTGTGAAGAAATTTTTTATGATGCACAATCTAAAGCATCCTGGAGGGATTTGTGCATGACTCAAGCTTCAGCTCAGGACAAAACCAGACTAAATCGAACAGAAATAGCCCTCCTTCTAGGACTTGCATGAAAGTTGCCTTCATTCAATTATTCTCTTTCAGTTTCATGCACTGAAAACTTCTTGGCTGCATTATTTCAAATATCAGTGAACGACAAATAGCAAGTACCAAATGCAATCTCTCAGTCAACACAATGGGAAAAAAAAGGGGGCTGAACAAACTGTTCTTCATTTTAACCTGATAGATTAAAAAAAAAATAGAGACTAGATAGATCTATAGAGCACTTAGACTAGGTTTTTATTGAAATATTGCAGCTTTTCATTCTGATCTTTACCTAAATGACTGGAGAGGTCTGATTCTTGGCTGGGTTTGGCTTTATCTTGTTGCTGCTTTTCTGACTTTCTTTATAGCGCGTTGTAAATGTTTTGAACATATTATTAGAAAGGCTGAAATAACATTCAGAGAACGCACAGGGAAAACTGCTTCAGTTGCGTCACTTTGGTCATAACAGTACAGCTTTGAATTGTTTGAGTCTTCTAATGTTATGCATAGCAATGGGATAGTTCAGGCTCCAGAAAACTCGAGCAGTGAGTCTTAATGCTCTGCAGTAATTTGAGAAAGCACGATGTCATCTACTAGAAGGTCTAATTGTTATGATTAATATTTAGCGCAGGGAAGTCTATGTGGAAGGGCACAAGTTACATTTCCCTGCTGAATTGAATGAATTACTTCATTTTTCATATCCTTTTATTTTTAGCATTCTCTTGAATAGCAGAAACTGTATTGGTACATATTTGCTATAGCCATATCTCCTGTGCTAAATGCTCTGCCTCTTAAAAACCTGCTCTTCAAATGCCTGGCCCATGGGAGCAGGTGGGCAGCAGCACCTTTGCTGCTTGCTGAAGTGTGAGCTGAGCATCTTTAATGGGGGCACATTTAGGTGCATCAAATGTGCAGCTGCACCGGAGAGCAGAGATCAGACAGATGCAGGAGTGGGGGTGATGAGGTGAAGGGACACAGGAGGGAGTTCTGGGAGGTGACAAGGTTTCCTTCCTGAAACCATCTGTGGCAGGGCATCCCACTATGTACCGGGGCCTGATGGCACAATCTGCCTATTTAATATTGCTGCACCATAAATACAACTGCCTGATAATTCTGGTCACTGAATAAGTGCTTCTTTTCACTGAAAACAAAGAGACTTAATTAAAAAGGAAGAAAAATACTTGATTTCCAGCAGGTATTGCTGAAGGAAGTTGGGGAAGACGTTTTCTGGGAGAAGAATTAATAGTGAAACAGGTACAATGATAATAGGCAGTGAAGTAAGTTTAAGACAGCAGGTTGCCAAGATATTGCTGTGGTTTGTCTTTAAGATTGCACAGAGAGCTGACACATTTCTCTAGGTCTTGGTGACATTCATATACAAAAAGTTTCCTGAATCACCAGCTTGAAATTTCGGACAATGGCTTCTGATAAAGGGATGCTGGAAATCTTTACCTTCTGAAATTGGTGACTCATTTGCTGTTATCTCCGTTGAACAGCTGAGATCTTCCCTTTAGGAAGAGATGAAAAATTATCTTCCAAATGTAGCATATTGCTTCCAATTCCAGGGAGGAGAAGGGAATTAATATCGAGGATGGTGTTGCAGTAATTAGTTGCAGATGCAAGGGGCTGAGAGTAAATCCCAACAAGCAGCAAGCAGGGGATTCACCAGCAGAGCAGCTGAAGGGTGGTACTTGTTCTTTAGGATGTGCAATCAGTGTTGTTCATCAGTGTTTTGCTCCTTAATAATTAGATCAAGATTAAAAAAAAAAAAAGAGCAGATTATTGCTGGGAATTTGTTTATGGCTGTATCAGGAGTTAATGTTAAACTCTGAAGGTGGTTAACACTTTTGACTGAGATAGCATATGGGGGTGGTTAGTGCCTCATCATGGGAATGCAGACCACCAGTTTCTGTTCAGTGCACTGGGAGCTGAGGACATCTGTGCTCACACAGTCTCTTTGGAGTCCAGTCCCATTCGCATTTAAACCAGTGTGAAGATATATTTAGCTTGGTTGGCATTAAACTGGGCTCTTGAGTTAAAAATTCCCCTGGGAGTACATATGACATAGCTGAACCCTCTCTTTCCTCTTTATCTAAGTGATGGAGCTCCTCCCCTGAGGCTGTTGCCATCTTTCTTTCGCTGTCATTAATACAGAAGAATTTCCTGGCCCTGAGTCTTGACCGTCTTGTGCACCCTGTTTTATCAGACCATAGGGTTTGCTAGTTCTTGCAGAAGAGTGTATTATCAGACTGTGTGTTACATGCTGGCAAATCGCACCTTCTGTCTTTCCTAGGAGTTTTGTTCAGTCATTTAGGTTTTATTTGTATCTAAGATATATTTTCTTAAAAGTCATCCCAACTTGCTTGGGTTTGAAAGGAATGAACAAACATGCTTGCCCTCAAATTTGCATGAGGGCAAGCTTTCAGGTAATCAAAGGCTTAAATGGTAAAATTTAGCTGCAACTGCATTTCATTTCTCTACCATAAAGACCAAACACACACCCCTCCAAAAAACCCAAACCAAAACAAAAGCCAGCGCTCCCCACCCACTAAGAAACAAGGTGTTGTTTAGTGAACATCTTTGCCACCTTATGGCTTTGGGTAATTGATTGCTAGTGGGCTCAAAGACTTGCAGGCTTACAATGGGGGCTTGATCCTGTGATGCTCCAAAATAGGAGTTACATTGACTAGCAGTTTTGATATGCTTAAAACTAGGCTGCAGTACATTGCACCTAGGGAAGCAGAGATTAAAATCTCATAGACTTTGACAACCCATGAGAAGGCTCCTTACTAGAACTTCTGCATCTGCAAAGACATTTCTCTAGATTGAGCACAGCTCTTTGAAGCAATATGGTTGAATGCCTTGTAGTTTCTCAGTTCAGGCTCATGTCTGTGGTGCTGGAGAAACCCTCCTCACCTCCCACCCTGGGGTGTGCACAACAGAGAGAACTGGGGGTTCTAGCAGGGTGGACCCTTTGACTTTGTTGAGCAAGGTCAGAAGATCAGTCAAGAACCAGTTCTTGACATCAGCTTTCAGGCAGTTTGCTGGGGTTCTGGTTGGTAGGACGTCCTCCCTACTTCGGCTACTGAAGCAGTTATTCACAGTAAAGGCTGGTCTTATCCTAATCATCAGTATACTAGAAATGCTGTGACCTCCTTTTCAATTTATTTGTTTTACCAAGAATTGAAAGGTAAAGATTATTTCAGTACAAAGCTGTAAGTTGCTAGATCTCTGTAGTTTCTCCTCCTTTACACATCCTCAGCCTTATTCATAGATAACTGACAAGGAAGCAGCAGCAAGTGTGAAAACAGTTCATCTTGCAGCAATAAAGGTAAACCACCATCAAAACAATTTTTTTGTATGTGTGTTTTTATATTTCTGGCATCCAGTATCAGTAGGGAGGTTGTCGTCTGAAGCAGAAAAAGCCTGAACAGGGAATCTGAGAGCCAGGCTTTTACCCAGGTGAGTCAGAAGAACACTGAACTCAAATGAGTTTATAGACAAATACTGAGTTTTGCTTAATGCAGGCTTGACAGCCTACTTAGAGCAGGTCACTAGCCTTTGCAAATGGACATTGGGAAATGTCCTGCATCTCTCATAGCCATGATATTATTTTTTAATGGCTTTGAGGTTGCTGTGGCAGAGAACTCCATACATTCACTTCTTGCTAATAATGCTTAACGTCTCTATGAAACTTAGTTGTGTTTCTTCATTTCTTTATTGTGGGAATATTACAGTCACGGCACTGCTGAAATGAGGATGTAATGCATTCCCTCCCCTGCCTCATTTCCTACTCCCAAGAAAGTCTTCACATACAAAAGATGGACTTTGTTGTGGGCATGAGATATGTAACTTGGCCAGGATTCACAAAGAAATTAAAATGGTTTTGTGGAATTACCTTTATGCTCTATACTTCTTTTTTGCTTTGTGGTGAGCTGGCAACTCCGTAGCATGAGCTGAGTGGTTGCCATGTCTGTGTGGTATTATGTGTCTGCAAATGCCAGATTGTCTTGTCAGGAAATCAAACCCACACAATGTACTTTTCTTGCCCAGAATTATGTAAAGTTCTTTTTTTGCTTTGTTTTATTATTTATTTATTTCAGTATAGGAGTTCTACTACTATCTTTGTTTTGCCAGTGTCTCTTGCTTCTATTTCTGTTCCGGCAGGACCAGCCTGACTTTGTTTTGCCAAGAATAATGTATATTGCTTCTGTCAGGAACCCGAGAGTACTTCTTTCTTGCAGAGTTATCATCCAAGGGTTTTTTTACATCACATAGGGAATGCTGGTGAATCTCAGGTGCTCAGTGCATAGGCTGTAAGTGCCACAGGGAACACCGACATTGCAGGTAACGCTTCAGGCTGGTTTGGACAGCAACGTAAGCATGCATTTGTTTAATTTGGAAATACAGTTTGTTCCATTAGAAAGTGTTTATTTGCCTTGCTTTGTTCCGCTAAGACTTTTATTAGGTATTTGGTGCTTGTTTCTTTGGTATAGTGCTCTTTGGTTAGCATCTGAGTGGACTGCAAAGATAAGTAAATCTTTTATTGCCACCAGTTTTCAAATATTTGCCACTAGAAGGTAGCACTTCATATTAAAAAATGGTGTTGGCTTTGCATATTGGAGCATGTTGAATTGAAAGGATGTGTAGTGTGTAGTATAGAAAGTAAGGGGTTAAGACAGAAATGTTCACTCTTGCTGTAATTACCAGGCTGGCTGCCTGAATACCAAAAAAGGATTTTAAATACACTGGACTGGGTGAACTGATGGGAATAGTTTGTCAGGATGATGGACTTACAAATACAGCAGGTATTTTCTGTCTTTTAATGTATAAGGCTGTGTAATGCAGCTCGGGCTTTCCCACCTGAGGGGCACGTCTGCCAGTTGGCATGGAGCTCCCCTCTTGCTTGGCATGGCTGCTTTTCCAGGCCAGCCCTACTGAAGGAATGTGATTTGCAATGAAAAATATATCAATGGGGCTTGACTTCGTGCCACCCGGCAGATTAACGAATTGCTTAGTCTGCCTCCCATTGCTTTATCCAGCCAGCAACATTGAAGCCTTTATGATTTTGCAGGTCTTCATTAAAAATAGCTGTTTCTGTGTCTGATTACTAAGCCCCATCTAGGGAGAAATGAGCCTTTCATCTGTGTGTTATGAGGCCATATCTAAGCACTTTGATTCCCAAACACACTAAAACCAGACAAACTTTCTGTTCAATTGCATTTCCAGCTCATCTCTGAGTTCTCTATGAGCCCTGTCCCCAGCACATATAATGGCTGGGGTTAGGACATTCTTTTTGTTGTTGGTTTTAATTGCTCTTTTACTGCTAAATGCAACTTTTGTAATTGGTTACATTACTCCAGGGTTTTATTTTAAAGTAATCTAACTTTGAAGTCATTCTACATATGCTGCTCTTAACATTTGCCTATTATTTGGAATAATTTCACTAATTTATCACCACTGTTTAGGTATGCATTGTTTTTATAGCACTGGCAGCTGAGTTAAAGCAGACTTGTTGGGCTAAAGGCAAAGTTTGCTTCACTAAATCAAGCAGCTTTTTTTTCCCTCCCTGTTACTGTGTATTTACTCAGGTTTTTTTCCTGTGTGCTCTATTAAAAATGGCAAATATTCTGGTAAATAAAATTATTTTGATTATAGAATAAAAGAAATGGATAATGCTAAGATTTTTAGTTTTTTTCCAGTCAAATTCTAAATTATTCCTCAAATTTTAAGCACCTAATTACTCTTTCACCTAAGTTTAGCTCTAATATTTGGTGGTGGCAGTAGTGAGGAGAGTAGAAGTGCTGATTAGCTCATAATTCTAGTTGGTGCCTGGTCTATTTGTCTCCTTAGTCTAAAGTCAAATGGTGGGGTAGGGGTAACCCAAAAGCCAGTACAGTCTGTCCTCCTGAGCAAGAGTTTTGTAATCAGGTGCACAGGGCAAATGGAGATGTTTAATGGTGGTGCTGGTCTCTCATCTTCCTGTTTTCCCACTAGTGCACTGTACAGAGACCAAGCAAATGCATAACATGGGAGTTATGGGCAAATTGCTTTCTTAAAGGAAAATCGCCCTTGAAAACGGGCTTCTACTGTAAACAGGCTGTACTTCCATGAGTACAAATAGAGAAACACTGAAATATTTCACTGGGTATATATTAAAGCTGTCTCTAGGGACACAGAAGAATGGCTTCCTCCTAAATGCACATGAAGGGAGCAGTACACAATTTATTGTTTAATAGCCCTGGCCAAACTCTTTTTTAAATGAATACATGCGTATATTTCTGGGATTTGGCATGTGAAAAACCTTTGTAGATATCTCTTTGGGTATGCTATACTATTAACATATAACTGGTACTGAGACCAACCTTTTTTCAGCTGAATCACTCTTCCATTGATGGTCATGCTGCAAGAAACAGAAATCTGAGTTAAGATATGAAGCAGAGAAGGTGGCTCAGGTTTTCCACTGGCTGTTAGCAGAGAAAGAGGATTTACATACAAAAGGATACAGGCTAGATTAATAAAGGACAGCTCACATTCTGTCTAAACTAAGGAACATTCAGGGTTTTTCTCATAGCTGATCAATTCAGTACATAGAAAATGATCCTCTAAGAAGAAATAAACTGTTTCCTTTAGATTCCACTCTTAATCACATGTAACATACAGCAAATTTATTTTGCCATCGTGTTAACAGAGATTGCATATATTTATTTTTCTTCCAACATGTGGTACTTCGATGATTTCTCACAAATCACAATTTTTAATCTTAAACTGAAAATGTGTCCAGAAATGTAACTAGGCCCAGGCTTGCACTGTGGAAAATAAAGAAGGGGATTGCAGCTCTCATAAACCCTTATCCACGAGTAATTATCTTGTTATGTTAAAGTGCTTCTCCTGAATATTAAAATAATTAGGACCAGCAATCTGAGCAATACTTTGCTCAGATGTTGTAATTGGCAGGGGGTGTTAACTAATTAAATGTATTTGTATTGCTGGCTGGCTAAAGAAAAGGATGAAGCACTTGTAATTGCTGAAATTTAGCAAGAGCACATATTTGCTAGAGGATAAACATATAGATGACAGTATTTGAGATGGGCTAATAGCTAGAGATAGTAATCCAAATGCTTACTGTGGGCATTCAGCATCGCTCAAGGGGGACTTGAACAGGGGGCTTTGACAGAGAGTGCAGGTAGGAGGGGGCTCTTCCCCTTTAGCTGAGTTATTCGGCAGTAGTTATAACTTCACACCGTGCAGAATGAATCCCAAAGCCACTGGGGATTGCTGTGGGGCACAGGGAAAAGACACAGGTCTCTCTGCAAGTCTGCAAGGGGTAAACTTGTGATGGAATCACACTGGGAGTTAGTCAAGGCAGAAAACTGGCCCCAGCCTGTGTTTGTGTACCAGTACTGGGCTAAAACCATGCCCTGTGTGCTATACTCCTGGGATCTCACTCTTACCCTGGGGCAATGCACACCTCATCCAGTGTTGGTGAGCGCTTCCTGCCCCTGCCCTGCAAAGAGCTGCTGCTGGTGTCTGGGAAGCTCTGTGCCAATGGCTATTTGCTCTTAATTCAAAAGTGTTTCTTTATTTCTCTTCTCTTTTTTTTCTTTTTTAGTTCATAGGAAAGACTTAAAAACCTCCCTGTAAAGCTGGCTATTGTCTGATTTCTGAAGTAATCAATTTTGGATTCAGCCCCCTATAGCAGTTTGACATTTCAGGGTCAGCAGAACAACTTTCTGGCAGATTGAAAAGCTGTATTTCTGGGCCTGGGGTAGATTAGAGTAAAACTGGGCCAAAGAAAATGAGGCTTCAAAGCATCTTACTTCTGTTTCACTGTTATTGGAAAAAGCAGGAAGGGCCATTTGTAGGGAGCACAGATGACATAAACCATGCCTTTTTCCCTGCTTCCCTATCTCCCCTTCTGCTTTTTTACTTTTTTTTTTTTTTTTTTGTGTGTAATCCCAGGCATGGCTGACATTTGGGCTGGAGCAACCCAGTACAGGGTGGATCAGTCACAGCTTCTCTCCAGAGTGTCCCTGGGATGGGCAGTCCTCTTGGAGGGGTGGGACGTGGAAGCAGGGAAATGCATCGCCCATCCCAAGCCCTTTGCTGCCTCTTCTCCTCCTGCGTCTCTCTTCAGTTCCTTTCCCCTTCTTCTCTCCTACCCCTCCAGCTGTGTTCTCTTCTGGTTTTTCATTCTCCTGCCATTTCTCGTTGTTTTCACTGCCATGCCTCAGCCCATGCTCTCATGACAGCACAGAACAGCAGTCTTTTTCCCAACTAGGGGCATGAGAGAGCCCATTAGCTGCCTCAGACAAAATCCATCTCCCCTGCTCTCTCCTTGGTTTTAGCCTCCTCATAAATGAAAATTCAATTCACTAGAAGGGGCATATGTTTACAGTCCCACAGCTGGTAGGTACATGTGTATTGGGAGCAGGTGCCAAGGTTATATAGACACATGTCACTTTTATTCCAGAATCCCATTTGGCACCTGGGAGCATCTTCCTGCTGTAATGCTGTGGAGGTCATTACTATACCCTGTAATCCTCGATGAAGGTTTTCCGTTTTCATTTATGCACAGTAATAAAATACACATCTCAGCATCAGGCATTAGGATTAGTACTGACAAGGCTTAAGCTGAAATGTTGTAAGGATGCATTTCCAATGTGAATAGAATAGCTAGCACGCAGCGCACAATTATGCTGGCTTCATGGAGGGAAGGATTTATACTTGAACACTGTTAATATCGCAGTGACACCACCAGCATAAAAGGAATTTTATTAAAAAAAAATAAAGATTGAATTAGTTTTCCATTGGAGTGCTAATCTGGTATTATTAATTTATTTTAAGTTTCTAATTTGATAACCCACCACAAGTGTGAAATGTCCTCTCTAATGTCAGTGTCTCATCTTTATTCCTTCAGCAAAGTTGAAATTCTGGGAAGCTATGACATGGGGTTGGCTGGCTGGGTTAAGGTCAGGGAATGGTATTTGATGGCTGTGAAGAGAGGTGCCTGGGCAAAAGCCTGCTCTTCTTTGGTGATACATCATCTCGGAGGATGTGTGAGGACTGGATGAAATGGAAAAGAAGGGAAGGTGCTTCTAGTAGCTGCTTCCATGCAGAAGATGTGTGTGACGGCCCTAGCATTCCTGCCCCATGGCCAAAACCCTGGGGTAGAAGTGAAGTCAACACAATAACATGTAGTGCATTGTCCGGTAGGGAGTACTGCCTCTTGAAAAGCATCAGCAGGCTTCAGACTTCTCTTCTCCATCACTTCATGATGGAGGAACGGGTGGCCTCACAAGAAAATACAAATTGCTAATGAAAACGGATAAAAAAGAGCAAACAAATCCGTTACATGTAATGATCTTTTCCCAAAATCTTTGAGTGCACCAGTTACTTAGGGTGGGAGAGCCTGGCACAAGCACGGTCACTGCATTATATATTCACTTCTAGTTTCTGGCCATTTTACACTACAATAAGCACAACTGGAGCCCAGCGGGTTCAGACTGCTTTTACATTGCTAGATTTACAGCTGCTGGCATACTGGAGATATGAAGAATTGAGAAGCAATTTCATATATTGCTGTTGCCACTGCTGGCAGTTTCCTGCCCTTCAAGATATTTGTTGTGATAGGAGGGAACCACCCTCTCCAAAGGAAATATATTTCGAAAGCCCAGGCTGCTGAAGAGGTGCTGTGGCTTCGTGTGCTTGCTTGGGTTTTTGTGTATATGTCACGACTTTCTATTTGCTTTTCTAATTCATATTTGTTTCTTAATTGCAGCCTTAACTCCCTGCATTTTAGCAGAAATAGAAAAAAAAAATCACTCAGCTTGTCATAAAAAGGAAAAAGAAAGAAATTAAATGCTGAAACATAGATACCTTAATTCAGCAGTCCTTTGTCCTGCGAACGAAAAAAAAACCTGCTTAGGTGTAATTGCCATTGCTTATGGGAAACTCATGTAATGAAAAGCTGTGGTGCCAACTACCTTAAACATCCCTTCATGCCTACCCGCCCCACACAATGTGATGGTGCTGGGGGTTGTTCACAGAAACTGCTTGGAAAATACTTTAACATTTGGTGGGGAATGGCTATAAGACAGACAACCCTGGTGCACCTCTCCTCATGGCTTTTTTGTCCCAGTGAGACCCAGCAGCTGTGTTGGGCAGTGCACAAGTCACTACTGAAATGGCAGTTGTATTCTGCAGCTGCATGATGCTTTTTACAAAGCACCAGGCAGTTGTGTAATATTTTATTGGTGGTGAAAATTTAACTACTGTGCGGCCAAAATAAATGTTTTTCAGATGTGGTTGTCTGAGGTCAGACCCCTAAATGGTGCAAAAACTGGCAGTTGGTGGATCATGTCTCTAAGTGCATTTATTTAGCTATGAAGACTGGTTTCTGGTAGAGCATCTGTAGTGTTATTACACTGCAATGTAATTATTACATATTGCACTGTTGTTTATTCATAGTAGGGTAGCTGCCGGATCCTGAGGGAATAAGGATGTTGGTGTTTATATGAAGAGCAGGGAGGCAGAGGCAGGTCAGCTGCACAAGAGATGCTGGCAGTATCCCATCATGTCTCTGCATGCAGCCCCCTGTTTGTGCCCTGCTGTCCTGTGCCTTTCTCATGTTCTTTTTCATTTTACGCCTCAGATGTAATGTCTCCCTGTGTTAGATCAGAGCCATTTGTCTAGCTGAGAAAGTGAGATGGGACACACACATGCCCTGACCCTGGACAGAGCGTCTGTGCTTAGGGATCTGACATCTCATAGGAGCTGCCAGCAACTACTGGCATCCTGAATCCTGCTGCTTCCATTGGATGCAATTTCTGTGGGTTTCAGGGGGTCATTCCTCCAAGGAATATACCCTGACCTCAGGGCCTTTGTGCTCTTGAGAGCTGCCTAAATAAACCCAAGCTCAGGAGCGGAGTGCTGTCAATGCTGCATGCCTCTGAAATTTAAGAATCAAAAAGCACATTATTGTTGCAATTCATGCCAGTGTCCTGTATGTCAGCTTGTGGCACAAAGGAAATATGGTATAGCAGGGCCTGAGCAGAATGAATATTTTCCTGCTATACAAACTTTTCATGATGAAATAGTTTCATCTCTGTGGAAAATCATTGTATTGCCCCAGCTGTTGTCAGTAACTTTTATGCATTGACTGCTGTTTCTACTAGACAATATTTACAGTGCTCTGCTCACCCCATTGATCTTCATTTTTGCAGGGAATTTTTTTTGGGGTAAAATATAACCAGGATTTTTTTTTTTTTTTTAAAGGTAAACATCCAAGAATTGTACTCAGGGGAAGATACACAGCGTAGACTTAGTGACAACTTAATAGCTTGTAGTATATCACATCTTCTATGCTGCCTTCTTCTTAAGGAAAGTATTTCTATACTATGTATAAAACTATGCACATAGAAAGCTATATACACACTCCTTTATTCTTTTTCTTTCTCATGTATAAGCAGTCCTGGCACCGGCAGAACATGTGTAGGGCTGTACAAGAGTAGTTCAGGTCCTCTGCTGCAGGAAATGGAATAAAATATTAATTCTATTGTTCAAACATTCACAACAAGCCTGTAGATTAACTGTCCTTTCACTGAATGCTGTTTACTTGTTTCATAGAAAATACATTATTTCCTTGATTTAGCTTCTCTTTGGTATGCTAAAGAAATAAAATTTCCATATAGAGAAGTATACACAAAGGATATGACCTTTTAAGTTTAGCAGAGAAAATAACTGACTGCAGTGTAATTAATATGCCATATAAATGCCAACAACAACATTAATGCACCATAAAACCAGCACAGTTAAAATGAAATAGTCTGGAAATTAAAAAGTTAAGTTTCTGTTAGCTTCATTAATTTGCTCACACGGTATTACTGTGAAAGAAGCACAATCTCCTTATCTGAACCAGGAGAATGGATCTGCAATGGGAACGTGCCTTTTTGTTAGGAGGAAGTTGGATCTTGCTTAAGGTTTTACAAAACTCCTAAGATTTGTCAACCCTGCTTATATAATGTAATTTTTCCAATGTTTATGCCCTTTAAATTTTTCATAAAGCCTGGTGAATGTCTTGGATACAAAGCCTGTCCACACCGGTAGATCAGTTGGCAATAGTGTAGTAAAATACCTTCCTTGCTATAGTTACACCATTCCAATGTAACTCTTCCTGGACTAAATGGTTCCTTCTGAAGTGATTTTCTCATACAGCAAATTTCACTTTCATGTTTATAGTCCAATTTCCTTTTGTGGGTAAAGTCTTCACAGGGGATAAATGCTTTCTAAGGTTCAGACGGCAGCTTGTACCTAACTCTAGCAAAGAGGTTTCCGGGGGGAAAAGTCTGCAGGTTCTTTGTTGTTCTGGAACACAAAAATAACAACCTAATTAATACGTCCACAAGGTGTATTGTGGGCTGTTAACATGACCAAGGCGTGTGTTCATCCCTTGTTTTAGTCATTAAAGCTAAAAGGAACAGGGGGCAAAACAAGCAACAGAGGCAAAGCTTTAGCTTAAAATAAGAAGGGATCTATTCTTCCCTCTGTATGTGGATTAATAATAAAATGTTAATGATAGTTATGCATTCACATCAAAGGCAGACCAGAGCCTTTCATCTCAGTTAAATCTTATTCAAATAATTAGTGGAAGTAGCTGTCTAGGAAAATTTAAAAAAAAAAAAGAAGATACTAAGAGATGCCTTTTGTAGAGCGTTGCAAACTTTGCTGCCCCTGGGGAGCAGCTCCTAGAATCCAGACGTTAACAAATCGCGTTTGAGTGGGTCTGTCCCTGCTTTCTGCCAGGCTTGACTGCATTGCATCCTAAAAAACCCTGTGAAACATGCTATTGACATTGCAATAGATAATCCAACGAAAATCAAATCAAAAATCCCTGACAAGGCCTATGTTATGAAAATAATCATAAATCTTACACGCTGGTAGCTGTGTGCACCGGCATTAAACATTCTGCTCAGGCCTGTGTCAACATAAAAGAAGGGGTGGGGGAAAGTCATTTGGAGTTCTCAACTCAACTCTGTAGCTGTCATCTTCTGTGCACTGCTGCAGCGGGTCCAGCCAGGCAGCGCTGTCGGTCAGGCCCTCACTTGGGTGCATGGACACAAATCAGGAACAACTTCCTTGCTTTCCATGGGGCAAAGAAAAAGTCCACAGCTCTCCTTAGTTGATAGCAGAGCCAGGTCTTGTTTCTCATATATTCTGGACTTCATGCAGGGGCTGAAGTGGCCCACTGAACCCCCTTGCTTCTGGGCAATGCAGTAGTTTCTGTTAAGGGGTTGGTTTTGGTGATGCTGCACAAGGGGAATGGAGGTGGAAACGTGCAATGTGGAGCAGCAGCCCAGCTGTGGTGGTGCTCCAGACTTTTTGTTTATGATGGTTCCACATTGATTATCCCTGATGTATCAGCTTTGTGATTCAGGAAAAGCCATCTCCATGCGTAGCAGAGCTCCAGGCCAGCCAAGAAGGGGTTCAGAAGCAGTTCCTGCCGGAAGAAGCTGCCTGCTCTGACAGTACTAATGCAATTACTCCTTTTTCAGGTTCACTTGGGCTTGTGTGGTCCCCAGTTCAAGAGAGACTCCTGAGGCTTAGCACAAATAAGGATTTCAGGAAGGAAGTTTGTTTCGTGTTTTGGTAGAAATCTGGAGCCTGCTGCCACCATCGCCGGAGCGCTTACCACCATGGGTCACTGATGTGTGTACAGGGTTTTGCTGGAGATGCAGAGGCACAACTTGCCAGAAAATGCTTCCTGCTAATAGTTTTCAGTACAACCATCCTTCAGACATGTTAACACACTTGTGCTCTTGTGTAGAAGAAAGTGGTGGCAGAAAACGCTTTGCTGTTTCTTATCATACTAATCATGAGTGACAGAATGTGTGGAAGTGTCATGTGGGTCACAGGAAATAGGGCACGTAGGAACCAATTTCTGCTCCAGCAGTTCGTTGCATCAGCTGTCCTGCTCACCTGCTTTGTGTTTCCTTTTCAATATTCATTACATATTAATGGGATAAGCAGTTTGAAAATGAGGGTGGTGTGGACAGAGTCTCTAACAGGTTGTTGTGCCCAGGGAGGCAGCAGTTTGGTACTTTGGCATGAATTTATCCGTATGTTATGGAAACCTTTCATTTGCAAACCCTGACTCCTTTAGATCTGTGACTTCCACCAAAAGGACCTTGAAAGTAGAGGGCTGTAATATATTTTAGAACTTCAGAGATCAGAAAGTTTTTTATACATAGATGTGCACCATAGAAGTGCCTATAAATAGATACTAAAACATGCAATTTATAGCCTATCATTTCATGGCCTTTCAAGGCTAGAAATAAAGCCATGTTCCATTGGGAAAATGAGATTTGTAGTTTTCCATGGCTTAAAGCTCCTGTTACTAACCCTGATGGGGTGCAAGATACTGGACAAGATATCTGTCGTTGGTCTGGAATATATATAATATATATGAGTGTATATAAATTAGGGGAAAATGATGAAGTTTCTACCAGTAAATGAACAAGTTAGGAGATTGTAAGATAACTTGGTGGTGCCTGGGGGAGATATTCCCAGTGAAAGTCATTTTTCCTCAGTAATGATAACTTAACAAAGGCAATTAATCCACTCTCCCCAGCAAATGAAGTCAGTGGGATGGTAACCTCCTAATAATGCTCCAAGGCAAAGTGAGAGAGCTCCATTAAAGCACTTCTAAAATCATTTTGAAGCTGCACTAAGTCCCATGGCAGCGGTGAAAGGGACCTGTCCAGAGGATCTGTGCGTGAGGTTTACTCACTCCAGTTCCATTGGAGCGCGGTGTGGGATGTGCTTACCATCATGCCAGGCTCTCACACTTCGTGTGGGAAGGAATAGCCAACATGACTGCAAAGCAAAAGATTAATTAACAAAATGAGGGACAAATAAGCAAGGGACTCAGTTTCATCCCAATACTTGTTTCTCATTTGTTTGTCTCTGAGTGTTTCATAGGGCTGGGTGATGTGTTACACTGATACTAATCCATGCAAATCTGTTCGAGCCAGGTAAGTGCCATCCTTATTGGGAGGGAAAAGCTTGTATTGACTGCAGGGAGAAGGGTGCTGGGCCATGTCACTTGAATTAGATGCCTAAAATCAGATGTCTCACTTGCTGTCATCACACCTCCTCCCCTCCTGCCTCCAATTATGTGGAAGTCTCCAGGGTCTTTAGACCCAGTTTCCCATATGAAAGATTGATTTCTGAATGCATGTGTGAACAAGACATAGCTCAGTTGCTAGAAAATTGAGTAAATAATTTAAATGACATATTCAATATATAAAAAAATGAAGTGCTAGCAGAAGTATCCTTCTTTTAGCATTATATATTTATTTAAACAATTCGGAGGTGTAAATTATAATCAGTTTGCTGAATTTGAATCTTTGGGCTGTTTCCATCCCTCCAAATTAATTTTACAAATGTATCATTTTCTCATCATGTAAGGCTAGCAAGAACTTTTAATCTGAAGTGGCTTAAAATATAACTGCTCTGTGCCAAACTAGGTTTGCAAATGAGTTTCTGCCTTTAGCTAAGGCATAGTTTCTGGTGTGAGCATTTATTGTGGTGAGATGGTAGCTGCACAAGTATTACGTTCACTGTAACTTTGTAAGACATAATAGGTTTTGAAAAACCCATTCTTGCTAATTAAAAAAGGCCTGTGGAGAGAGATGTGCATCTGAACTGCATAATGAATGAAAATTGCTATGTTGTGGTTGGGACACGCAACAAAGATGTGAAGTCACATAAGGACCCAGAACCATTTTTGATATAATTAATGTTGAAATGCAACATCCATTATTGTCTTCCTTCCCTTTTCTTCCTAGAACTCACAGCTTTCTGTAAACAAACCCTCCTCTTGGGCATATTGCATTTATTATGTTTGGTTTCAGTACAGAATTGAATTTTTTGGATGTGGGGAAATCTCAGTGAAATCCATTTGATCAAACAGTATCAGGAGAATCTGTGTAACTTCCCTGGGAAGGCAGACTAAACAAGTTAAGGTTCTCCAGTTAGAAAAGAGGCAAAAAAAGGAAGGAAATTAAAAGATCCCTAAAAATGATAGGAAAACTTGGAGAATGTGTCTAGTAGATGGTTGTTCACTGTTCCTCTGATAAAAGGGCAGGAGGGGGCTTTGAAGCAATATATATATTTATATAATATATAAATAATAGAGAAATTATATATAAAATATATATAAATATATATAATATATAAATATATATAAATATATAATTTTATATATATATAAAATAGTGGCCTTCCAATGTCAACAGAGGCCTATAAGAAATCTGACGAGGTTTTTTTTTATGAGGGTATGTAGGAACAGGCCAAGGGGAATGGCTTTAACCTGACAGAGGGGAGACTGAGATGAGCTCTTAGGCAGAAGCTGTTCCCTGTGAGGGTGCTGAGGCGCTGGCACAGGGTGCCCAGAGAAGCTGTGGCTGCCCCATCCCTGGCAGTGTTCGGGGCCAGGTTGGACACAGGGGCTTGGAGCAAGCTGCTCTAGTGGAAGGGGTCCCTGTCCGTGGCAGGGGTTGGGACTGGATGAGCTTTAAGGTCCCTTCCAACCCAAATCAGTCTGATTTTGTGATTTGACAGAAACAATAGAATTAGGTGATGCACAGTTGAACTGTGGCAGTTGAAAGCCATTTTGGAGGTGCGCTGGCTCTCCTGGACTTTGGAAAGAGCGGTGGTGGAGGGCTGCAACTCACTGGTGAGGGCTCTCATTTCTCACCCCATGGAGCTGAGCAGCTTCATCAGAGCACTGGAGGTGGCCGTGTCAGGGTCTCACTGTCCTTCAGCTCTGGAGAGTGGGAAAACAGATCCCCTGAATTACAGCCTGATCCCCAAATTACTGTCTGCTGGTTTGAGACTGTTCTGTAGCAGAGACTTGGTGGCGGGGCTTGGGGGAAATCCCTGACTCTTGCCTAGTGAGTGCTGACTAGGAAGCAAAGGGTTAGATATGGGGACAAAAGTGACAGAAAGCACTTTTTGTTAATAACCTCCATTAAGCCTGGGAGAGGAAGCAAAGCAGTTTCCCAGAGGTATTTTTGAGTCGGACATTTGTCAGCACTGGCAAGGTCAGATTCATTTTTTCTTCAAGAATGAGTCTGTAGCTGAGTTATTTCCAGGTCTCAGTTTCCACACTGCTCTTTGCCATCGCGAACCAGGTTGGTGCAGCTGTGCCTTCTGCACAGCAAGGCAGCACGAAGGGACCTGCTCACATACAACAGAGGTGCCTCGCTGATGATCAAATTGCTCTGATCGGTGACATATCTGTGAGGGAGGGTGTGTAGTTGAAATACTAAATTAAAAACTTGGCAAATGATGGGCACATTTTCAGTTTCTGACCTCCTAGGTGAGGGTGCTTGGTCTGGAGCTGCCTCATTAACTGCAATAGCTCAGCCTCTAGGGTTTCCATGCTGTTTGATGAGGCAGATATCACATCTTGGCTGTAATTTAGGAGGAGATACGTACATCAATTTTATCTGAGGGCTGAGGTCCTCTAGTGTTAGATCTGAATTTCACTGTAATGCGGTAGCTTAGCGAAGTCGCAGGATTTTGCTCACTGGATGATTGGTATCTCATGGCTTCAGGAAGTTTATTTATGAAGCTGGGCATTATGAACAGCGGTGGACATTGATAAAGAGATGTATTTGTTGTTGGGAAACTTCCTAGAGAAATTTCCAAATGAAAACATTCATCTCTGTATGATGAAGGCTGACAGTTTCCTCTTGTTTGGATGGTAATAGCTGCTCTACATGATTTGCATGGAAATGCTGACAGCCTGGTGTTAGCAGTTGCTGCTTCTTTTCTCCCCCTGAAGCTGGAATTTTTCTGTCAAAGAGAATTTAGTTTAGGAAACTTCACCCTCACACACCGTGAGTGCAGTTAATCTCCTCACTTACAGGCGTATTTCTGTGTGTACAGATACATATTCTTCAACAGAGGAGCACAGGACTTGGTTATTGAGGTGGGGGGTTTTGTACGATTCTCACATCTTGGAGAGAAAATCAAGCACTGAAGAGCTGGAATGTACTTTTAAACTGGCAGAGAAGTATCTAGAAACTTTCCACAGTTGCTTCTATTCAAAACTGCTAGGAAAAAGGAATGCTGAAAGCAGAGGATGAAAAATTTATCTCTGAAATTGCAGCAGTACCAGTGGGTGAAGCAGAGCTTGGAGGCAAAGGCTCTCACAGTTCACCGAGATGGACTTTGTATCAAAGAATACAACTCACAGCTCCAAGGAAATGTCTTAGGTGTAGGAAGTTAAAACAACACATATGTTTCTGGATGCTCTGGAAGAAGCTGCTTTCCAAGGGGGAAACAAGCAGGACTGACTGCAGAGAGGAAAACAGAAAACGGACCTGAGTGCCCCAGAGCCACAGTCCTGCCTAGAGAGGGAGCAGCAAAGGGCCTTGTCCAGCTGAGCAAAAATGCAGAATGAGATCCAGGACTCTGCTGTGTCTGCAGGGACATAGGACCCACTGAAGTGCCTCCTTAGAGACCGTTATCACATCTTAAGGGGGGTCATTCCCAGCAGCTGATGGTCTTTCAGAGGATGGCAGCATCGGTTGTGTCCGTCCATCCACAATACCACTGAGGTGCTTCATCATTTTCAGTTGTCTCCAGATTCCACTGGTCCCTTTGAACGGCGAATCACCATTCCGCAGGGTGTGTGGCTGGAGGTGTCAAGGATGGGGAACTGCAACGATGAGGTGCACATGTGCCTACCATACTCATTTATAGTTCAACTTCCTAACCCGCTGCACCCCCATATAAAACTCAAAGCTGAATGAGAAATATGTGATGTGTAAATAAAGGAAGGTCCACTGCAAGCAGCCACGCAGGTCAGGAAGCAGTGAAGGAGCCTGTGACTATTGGTATAACTAACTGAGTTTGTGAAAGCAAAAGAAGTAACTTTCAAAACACTGTTTTAGTTTTTAGATCAGTGCCTTTTTTCCCATCATCATTATTGATTCCCATCATCATTATTTCCCAATCATCATTGCTGAACTTGGGGTCCTGCTTCTGATTTGGCTGTAACACACTATATTGCTCCAGGATATTTCCTTGCAGCTAGTTCCATGGCAGTAAATCTTTACTTCGTTCACTCAGAGCATGTTTCACAGTGAAAGCCCAGAGCATGGCCAAATCCCGTTACTTGTAAAATTCTCAGTTTGTTTAAATATTCCTTTCTGTTCTTTCCTGTTTGTTGCCTGTAAGAGAACGTAACAACAAAATTCCAGCTTTACACAGTGATTGGGATACCTGAACACCCCAATGGAGCAAAACCCAATTTTTCACTTTCTGCTAAGAGCTGAAAAGATATATAATAAATTTACATGTACTAATCAACCTGTTTATACTTTACAGATATACTAAAGGCTAATTAAGATCTGATGTTAGCTGAGCAACTTAATAACTTAAATTATTAACACTTCTGTTTAGATGCATAATTTATATATAAATGGGGAAAGTAATCTAGTAGTGCAGTTTAAATTTTAACTGCAGTGTGTGTGTGTATGTTTCGTTGCTATCCACTTTAAAAAGGCGCTTTGGTAACTATGATTAATCTGTGTCCCTGCATTAAAGCTTTTTTCCAATCTCATGTTTTTGCAAACTGTTAATAAATTATATGACTCACACAAAGCGCAATACAACCTCCCCATCCCAGAGAGACAGATTACGATTTATAAACTCAACAACTGTAAGGATAAGAATGAAGGGAATGAATATTAAATGTACGAGGGGCATGCCAAAACAGAGCTGAAGGTGTAAAGTCTGCAACATATAAACCAAGATAGTCTTTTGGTGGATAAATCCCATTGCAAGAAACCCAAATTCTGGATGCTCCAACCATCTTTGTTGCAATATTGTATGTAAGTAGGTGCTGGCAGCATGATTGAAGTGGTGTCTAACCAAGCTATGGCTGTTGTAGTAGAAAAGGAAGGCTTCAATTAAAAAACCCAAATCACATCACTGTTTGAAGGAAAAGCACAAGGAAAGCACCGACAGCAGCAGGTGGTGCTTGAAACATGTGTCAATCCGCAGCTGAGATCCTGAAAGTTTCAAACAGTTTCAGGATTCTCAACAGCTGAGAACTGAATCCTAAGGTATGTATTGGCAGTTTCACTGCCACATATCGGACCTCTGTAGGTAGCTGAAGTGTCTGGAATAACAAGTTAGCATCCCCTGTATGTACACCTATGGCTGGACCCTCCAAAAGTATAAACTCTCATTAACTTAAATGGAGACAATTTTAGGGTTAATGAAAACCTTGCATTTGGGAGGAGTATGGGATCATGTAAGGATGGAATTGAGGTTACTCAGATTTGCAGCCACTCATGAAGGCAAGAGCAGAGGTGCACTGACCCAGGTTTTTTGGCTTAAGCAGGCAGAGTTTAGCCAGCAGCTGAATTCAGAGCTACACCTGATGCCATACTGAGGTTTGCAGAAAGTATGGCAAGTTCCTGTGCAGGTTGAGGAGAAAGAAAAAGAGCTTATAGGAACATCTGTTATGAAAAGAGGCAAGGTCTGAGAGGGAAGTGAATGGTGATAAATTAACCTAATGTGACAGGCAGTGGAGCCTGCTTGCTGACCTGCAGGAGGATGGATGATGGTTAAACTGTGTAGATTTTAAAAGATGCACTAGAAGAAAACATAGTGAGAAACTCGGTTTTAAGAAGCGATATAGCTGATTTACCAGCTGACACAGTGCTTCCCATGTGATGGGTACAGAAACACCAGCATACAGGAAGAGAACAGGAAAATCTCAAGATGGAAGGAAACAACAGGCTTTATATGCTACATTTGAACATTTGTATAAACCTCAAATATCTCAGTTTAACAATATGATTTCCTATGGGTCAGTAATGAGTTGAACTAACTATTGAAAATAATACATTATGGAGCTTGAAATGCGGTGGATTTTTATTACATAATCCCAAGCCTGATGGTGAGATGAGAGTGTGGTTAAATAATCGCTAGTGCCAGTGTTTTGAGTGATCTCAGTTGTAAATCAGATTATACCCATGGAGCTATATCCTTAAGGAAACACTCTTGTTTCTGTGATGAAGAGGCAGGGAGATTATTCCTTCAGATACAGGCTTGCTATTAGAAGAGCAGCTAAAGATGGTAATTTTTTAATCCCCTTTTTAAAATGCCTCAGAGAGACCAGATCTCTTTTTTTGTTTTGTGATTTGGTTTTGTTACATCAAAGAGATTATCTGGAGCAACACAGGCAAACTTTGAACAGATTCTCTGCAATACTGCAAAGTTTGGGGATTCAGAAACTGCCAGATTCTGGAAATTGCATAGAAAAGAGAGGATCTGTGGGACTGGTTTTTAATTGGTCTTCTTCAAGGACTGGTTGTTCTGCCGTGTAGGCTGAAAAGCAGCAAAGCTGTGCTATGATGGTTTCTAGAAAACCACACGTGGAGATTTAAAATCTTTAATCATTTTTAACTTTGTCAGTAAAGGTCTCCAAATCCTGCTCAGGAACAACTCTTATTCCAAGCTAAAACATTCTTGTTATAAAAAGATTTTGTTCTCTTAGGAATCACATGTTATTGAAAATAATCATTTTTAAATGTAGACTGCTCAATAAATATCTTTACAAATATAAGCTGTTAGTTTTCCCATTGATAATCTGCATATTTTAATGTTCATTGAGCTTACACTCTCTAATATTTTTCTCTCATACTCGAATAATCTGTTGCAACAAATACAGATATTTGACTCATTCTTTAATCTTATTTTTAGGTATTTAAAGGAATCTCCAGAAATACTTGTCACCCAGACCTCCTGTTGCCTTTTGATTTTTATCTTCAAGGCGTGCTGCCTCGACTTCGGGTAGCAGCAAAATTATTTACTAATATATACAGTGTTTGGAGATGTGCTGTAGGAAACTTAATATCCTTTGTCTAGTCTTTTGGGTATTTACATCATAGTCTTCACTTTGTAGTAGACATGGATACCAACTCCATTAGTTGCTAATTGGAAGGCGGAAGGAGAGATCTCATTTCAATGTTTTGCAGGTTGCTTGGGGATGTATTTTCAGCCAAAGTCAGCCAAGTTTCCATCTTGCACCAGTTCAGGTTTTTCTGTTCCTTATTTTGCATTAATTATAGTGGAAACTATCTGCTCATTCACTGCAATTATATATTAGTAACAATAAAAGATGAGTTGAGGGCATTAGCTGCTTCATTCTGTGAAATAAGGGAACAAATTCTCTCTCTCAGGAAGATACCAGGTCAGGCACACCGCATACGTTGCAGTTTAGCTAAGCAAGCTGCCCATGCCAGTCCACCTCACTGAATCAGAAAATACATTTCAGGCAAATAAAATGTCACTCTAGTTCCCTGCAATCTTGAGAGCTATGATTTTATTTAGCTGTAAATTTACTGGAGAAAGATTCCTTTAATATTTTATGACTCTAGTGGATTAAACCTTGTATAAATCAACAAATTAGCAGTCACACAGTATTTACGTTCAGAAGAGGGCTAGAGAAGGTGAAGGCAAGATAACTTCTTCCTGGCAGGCTGACCAAACTGAAAAGCTAAATTGAATGACTATTACATGCTTAGAGTAATGCAGAAGTGAGGTGAGGATGATAAATAATACATACTAACTGCGGTTAACGCAGGTGCAAAGTAGGAGGTTTTTTATTCTTCTTTGAAGTTCTCTAGCCACCCCCACCCGCCCCCCCTTTGGTATATATCAAAGACTTCTCAGTTTTGGAGGGTTCTTTATGAACTCAAATGAAATACATGAAGAGTGACCTTCACGTGACTCTTTCTACCCTGATACATATATCCATAGTCAAATGGATATGCTTGTGATAGCTGGCCAGAAGAGAAGAATCCAATAATTTTAAAATATTGGGAGGTGCCATGAGTTCTCATCATTTCACAAGTTTTCTTTTGTTTACATAAATAATTGAAACCAGAAAAGAAGTGCAGATAGATGAAAAACAGGTGTGGAGTGGGCTTTGGAGACTGATTCGAAACAGAAGGAAATGGTCCTTGGCATCTTGCGAGTGCGTTGAATGGTTTTATTGTACTTTCCACCCACCAGTTTGGTTTCCTTCCTGCTAAGCAGCAAGGTACTGTGATGGCAGAGGGTTGGTTCTGTGGCCAGACAGAACGGAGCAAACAGCCTCCAGTGAACTGCTGCAGCCATAATCCACCCTCCTGTTACAAACAGTATGAACCCACATGTCTGAGCCTGGTGCCAACTCCTTTTTGTGAAATCCAAAATTAGAACGGCACCTTTGGGAGAGAAAACCTGAGAAAGAGGTGTGCTTACAACACATGAAAACATTTTAAATCCTTTCAGAAATTCAAGCCTTAAGGCAACTGGTTTTCTGAAAACAGAGTATCCTACAGTTGGTAGTTTAGAAAATTAATGCAAAAACACCATCTGCTAAACTTCAGATGTATGAATACTATTTGGTCTATAGAGAGTACAGACTGTACAGGAAACTATTGATCCCCCATCTGCTTCGAAATGATCTTTTAAGAATTTCTCTGACTGAATCAAGTACTACGTTAGTAACATAACATTATATGGAGCACAACATCCCAGTTGCTCTTAGAGGTGCAGTAAGCAGAAGTGTAGTTCTATCATCCTTCAGCCACCATAACACAGAAAAATGCTCTTGGCTTTTCTGCATGTGTATTTCCTGTACAGCTAAGAAACTGTGGTATAAATCTCAATTAAGTGTCTATGTCTGCAAGCATCATGGGTTTGAATTTGCGTGTTGTCAGCTATTCCTGGGTAGACCACACCTTAAAGAGAGGTAGCTTCCTGCAAATCTCCTGTCTCCTAATTAATAATTAGATAATATCCAGATGGTGAACCATGAGGAAGTCTATTTTCTGTTACTGTATTTCATGCAGTTCTTGTCCTTGTGTGCACTGGGGCCGAGATTTGTATTCTGAACCTTCCGCCCTAAGACAGATACTCCAACTTCAACTTGTGCCAGTGGAATTGAGCACCAACTGAGGGAGGTACCGCCCTGAGCACCATAGGCCCCTTTCAAAATCCAGCCCTTGTTTATATATATATCCCACCATATTTCTGGACATTTTCGCTGACCCTCTCTTGGGTAGCCATCAAATGTCTAGGATTGTATTCTGAAAAGGAGAAAATATGTCCTTTGTTCTTCATTAGAACAGACTGCGTATGATTAGACATATTAAAGAATAGTCAGGGTAAAATAAGCAGAAAATAATTTACAGAAGTATTCACCCCCCCACCTTTGTGTGTGTGTGTGCTCACAACATAAGTAGACACTTAATCTGTATAATTTACAGGAATACTATTTTATTGTTATACCAAAAAAATGCATGGGTTTAAAAATGCTTGGTATTTCTGTTATTTTACTTCTCCTGGAACAAAAAGATCTCTGTGCAGAAACAAAAACATCAGATTTGCACCAAAACCTCAGGTTAATTCTTATTCTGAATTTCTGAGATTTTATGCAGTGATTATTGGCTCAGCATAACAACGGCACCAGCATAAACCCAGGACTCTGACTTTCCAGGCTTTTGGGCCAGCATCCATTTGTTAGTACTCAAAATTTCTTAGGGATAACATGCAGCCTTATCAGGGAGTATTAAATTAAAAATACCCAAAAGGTGTTATGTCTCTGTGGACCAGATAAGGTTTTCAGCAAGGGCTGTCAGTAACCTGTGAACCTTAACTCAGGAAATGGTAACGCAGAGTATCAGTCATTCCCTGTAAGATTCACAGCTCCTTTTGCAGATCAAGTTGGCTACACTCTACTGAGTTCCATTTTATAAATTAAAGATGAATATATTAGTGTTAGCAATGATATATTTGTTCATCAGAAAGCCAGTTGTTACACAGCCCCACAGCTTCAAAAAACAATTATCATTGTGACTTGCAATAATCTCTAAAGCTTTCTTTTCTTGTATTTAGGACTATGCTTAATGCATAATATTCATGTCTGTAGCATACATATAATAACTGTTAATCACTTTTACACTTTTATGACTAACTTATTAAAGGAACCTGGTTCAGGAAATCCAGAGATCTAAATATTGTTCTGTCTTTAAACATTCATGGTGTGCTGATCCCAGATGTCACACTGGGTCTTTGCTCTTGCAGTCATTCTAGGGTTGAGCCAGGTTTTCTAAAAGCAGATTACATTTTCACTTGTGTCTACATGTCTTTACATCTACCTAGACTGGCTCGAGATCATTCCAAACACACCAACTGTCATAGTTGTGTCACAGTCTCCCATGCCCATGAAGACCATGAGACCCTCCCACATCCACTCTTCCTCTGAAGGCAGCACTGGTGCTGATTTGGGCCATTCCTTATGTTGCTGAATGTCACCCAGACTTTGAGATAGTAGAAAATTAAGATCTACAGCTACACTTACAGCAAATGGAGTGGAAGGAGCCTGGATGAACTGATTTTACCTTCCAGATATCTCTATGTTGTTTGCTGCGTAACTGAGGTGTTTGTTTCTCCATTAATGAAACACTAATCAGGACTTGAAGCCATCCATTTGGACAGGTACAAATAGTAAATAAAAGGCCCAAAGTACTGCACCGTATGAAAGTGTTTAAAGGGAATAAGGTTGACAGTTCCACTTCATCAGAAACTGTGAGAAATTAAATGTTGTGAAATGCTTACAAGCCTAGGGACTGGGGTGCTCAAAGACAATTAGCAACTAAACATTTCATTAATGAAATAATGATTAATTATAATTACTAATTAAAATTCAGGATTATGGTGTTGGTTTTAAGCATTAACAGGAGTAATGACATTACCATTTTTAATGAAATTCCAATACAGAAAATTCTAATACAACTTAAAAAAATAGGTAGAGGCAATGGCAAGATTAGGAGTTATTGTTAAGCCCAGAGGCATAGAATTTTCCCAGCTGGTGAACTTCAGTTAAGTAAGTTTAATGCACTGTAATTTAATTACTAATCATAGTTTTTCTTCACAGTGGGAATTGATACCAGGTTTATATTTTAGAAGAACAAAAGACGGACTTTGAATACCTGCTCTGTGATGGGTGATGATATTGTGCTACAGGCTACAAATAAAACAATATTTTGCAGTCTTCTGCATAACATTTGGGTTTAGATATATTAGAGTATGATTTAAATACTGTTTGATTAATGATTACTGGATTAAAAATTAAGTGGCCCCTATAGATTTTGTAATACAAGTATAATACAGCCTTTGTGAGGAGCATACTCAATACAATTTTGTATATATATTAAATATAGCTTCTTTGAATAATTCATCCAGGGACATATTAGTAAATGTCAAATTCCCCAAGAAGATGGAATTTGACCTACATTAACAAAGCTATTTAGGATTCATTAATTGTAGACAGATTTCTTAAACTATTTGCTAGTGCTCACCTTTTCATGCATAATGCAATATGTTGGCTTAAATACAATTCCTCATTTCCATACTGTTGGCTGTGTCGCCCTTCTTGCTATTCATTATTTGACTTCTCTTAACCTGGCTGACTTCTTGGTCCTCTTCGTAATTTGCCATCTTGTGAAGCTCTCAAATGTCAAGGTCAATTAGATGTCATGTCACAGGGGTTGTAGCTGAGCAGTGGATGGAATTTCACTTTTTCCTGAATTTCCTGGGACAATAAAGAAGGATTTAATGAAACAATTCTAATGAGAGACATGATTCATGTTTTCCTTGATGGCGAGGGATTGTTTTATTGACATCATTGATGTCATATTTAGGTTCAAAGAAAATTCGTCTTGAAGGACAAAAGACTTTTTATTGTTATCTATATTTATAATTAGCTCTTTGTGTTCCAAAGAGGTCCTGTATCCAAGAGAGTGAGCAAATCGGCACAGAACATGCCTGAGGATGTACAAGTAGATACACAAATGGCTCTGTGGGGTATGTGTGAATCCAATCCAGTGAAACGGTCCATGTGGTGGCAGCTCAGGAATATTAAAACCTGATTATTCAACTAGCCGTTAGTTCTCCAGGCAGTTTTGGGCATACTCAGACAGCAGACTTATGGATGAGCCATTCTCTAAATGAAGTTTGATATGCTGTTGCTGTGGGACAGGCTATGTTGGTAGTTGCTACCCTAAATGAATGGTGATGTGAAAGCCCCAGGTACACTCTGGAAGGCAGGTTTTTGAGGAATGATGCTTCTTGTGTTTGTAAAGTAATCAAATCTTCCTGAGAGCAATGGGCTTTCAATCCAGCCATGTATGTTTGTGTTGGAGTGTTAGAGATCCTGTCCCAAGAGATGACAACCAAACCTCGGTTTCATTATTACTCCTTTTTTATTTTTTTAAATGTTTTCTTCTCTCTATGTTTTATCCTAGGTAAAATTCAGATCAACAAACTAACGGTTGTGATTTCAGCAGTTACTTAATTTGAGGTACACTTAGCACATTGCCAGCACATTTTCCTCATGATGATGCTGCAGATACCGTCCCCATCCTGTTCTGTTGTTTTAAAGAGACCCAGAAACTAAGCATATCTGTTACCATACTAAAATATCCCCCATATTGTTAAGACAGTGTGGGTAGGCAGCAAAGGAAACCTGGTTTTGCAGACAAGGCTCATAGGTTTTGTAATTAGTCTACAGCAAAGATGAAGCTTGACAGTCTTGCTCTTATATTGCTCTCTAGGGGTACAAGTGCATGTGTAGCTTTCAGAGAAGAGCTGAAAATCAGCCAGTACCTGGAATACTAATCTGTTATCTATACCCTTCTGCATGAGAAAAATGTGACTTCTGTCAGACTCAGAAATGCATTAGGTTTGTGCCTCTCCTTTGCTTAGTGGCTATGGACAGCGGTCACCACAGAGTGCCCCATACCTTGGTAGTTTCTCCTCACATTATCATTTTTTGCACATGCACAAAGGCATAGTGATATCTGTGATGTTAAATATCAGCTCATTCATATTTCTTTTCTGTCCCAAGAGTTCTGGTCAGGCTGCAGATACAGGGGATAAACTTCCAGGTAGAAGGAGACCTTTGGCTGAGAAAAATATCAAGTGATGATGACATCCCATCATCCTTAGTGAGCTGAAATAGTCCATTAACAATAGCAGTTGGGCGGTACATGAATATGTTTGACAGGGTAAATAAATACAAATGGATCTTATTAATTCATAGAATGGAAAACTTACAATATGTGCTAATTGTAAAAACTCCTAATTAAATATAATCTTCAAAGCATGTTGAACAGGGTAGTGTTTGTGTTGTTGACCTTTTCAGTGTACTTCCAGAAAGGATGTGGTGTAAAATTCATCAGAGAGCAATTAATTTGTGCAATTAGAGGAATATGATCTGAATTAACGCCTATGTACATATCAGAACATAAATGGACTTTAATATGACTGCACAGGCTTCAATTTGTAATGAGAATTAATTATATGGACAATGAGAATGTATGAATTGGACTTTCCTCATGCGAGACAGGCTGAGCGATAGTCCAGGTGTAAACGGAGAACCAATGCAAATTGACTATTTGAAACATTTTATTTGATACGAAAAGGTAAAGCAATCTATTTTCTTAAGCCCAAGGTCTTGTCAGAAGACATAAGCCTTTAATATTTATTAAAAGTATACGATGCATTTTACAATTTCCAGAGATTAAGATCTCCTGTTCTTCTTTGGTCTGTGTGAATTGGGTCCACTATAGTCACCACTTCAAAACAGGGTAGGAGTGAGTTAGCTAAGCTTGCTTCCTCCTGGTCCTGTGCCTTTGTCTCACAATATCATTAACCAGACAGCAGAGAGCACACCACAACTAGAGCACTGCATCATTCATGTGACTCAGTTCACTTCAGAGACTCAAATCCAATTTACAGGCACCATCTCTCATTGCACTGTTGCTGTTATGTATAAATTTTGCTTTTCAATTAAAGGACAGGAAGAAGGATATGAGATAAAAATTGCATAAAGCTATAAATAAGAAGCGGAGGCTTTCATGAAACTGTTTTTCTTTTGCATCGCTCTCTGGGAAAAATGTATCTATTAGTGCTAACTGGATCACAGATACAGATTTCATGTTTTTTCTGACACACGTAGTCCAGGAGCAGAATTTAAACATCATATATTAGTTTTAATTCAAACTTGATGCTCATAGATTTTTTAAAAGAATTAACACTTAGTTGTTTGATATTGCTTTCATATTATATATTTTAGATAATCTTTTCAGTGCACTTCTCCACTTATTTTTAATTTTACTTCCTTAGCTGTCAGTTTCTGTAAAGCGTGGCAATTCCCCAACATTGGGTATAAATCTTTGATATGAGCCTAATGTGGTTTCCAACTCATCAGCTGAAATCAGTGCACATTGGACTTCCTTTCTGCAAGCATCTGACACTCCTGTTTATCAGATTCTGTTTTGTAAATTACTGAAGCATGACTCCAATAAATAAGTCTACCTTAAAATCTGTGCTAGTCAAAATATTTTTCACAGCTTTATATGAAGGCATGCATTGTTTGTATGCAGCTCTTTCTGAACTAATTTTATTGCCATACATCAAGCTTTAAAGACCATCTCATGTGAAACTTTGCCAATGCTTTAATGGGCTTAAAGTGCTAAGTACTCTTATTTATTTCTCTGTATTTACTTATAGGCACTGTAATGACAAGCAAATGTATGATCAGTGCTACAGAAAGCAGTATATTCAGGCTAAACATACTACATATGAGTATATGCATACTGAGTATAAGGAAAATGAAAGCCAGGCATAGCTCATAATCGTTATCTTCTCCAGGGAGCTAGTGGACCCACACACCTGCTTCCAGTTCTCACTGTAAACTAAGAGCGTAGAAATAGAAAGTTGACTTTCTTGATGCATGTTTTAAGAGTTCCAGTGCCCAGCTCTAACCCCACAAAATCCCACAGATCTGATGGGGTAGGTAGGGACTGATGAAATTCCAGGGTGATTCTGGCACAGGTGGGGAGCATCAGCCTTGGATGCACCCGCAGCTGGAGTGAATCAGGGGATAAGCTGCTTTGCTGCCTCATAAAAACAGACCTGCCTACCTTAGGGTCATGTTTTCACCCAGCTGGGTAATCAAGTCTGTGCTGGAGGCAGGTGACCCCAGCAGGATTACAGCTGGGTCCAGAGCCAGCTATTTAAATCCTGATCCAGCAGCCTCAGCTTTTGTTGTTGCTCTCCTGCTGCCTCAGGGTTTTCACTTGACCATGGCTGGGTAAGTGTTTTTCCCTTTTCCCTCAGCAGCTGAAGGTCAGAGCTGAAAGTTCTGCTCCAAGCAGAGGTGGTCCATGTGGCTCCTGCTTAGAGCCTCTTATGCACAGTTGAGTTGGGTTTTGGAGGGGAGGAGTCCCTCAGGGAAAGATGGTGTGCTGGCCTGGAAGCCTGATGGCTGAAGGCTATTCCATACAAAGGGTGTCATTTAATATAGGACTAGGGAAATAAAATGTCTAGAAGGCCTAATAGGCAGAAAATGTGGTCAAGACTATAGTTAATAAAAGGCTGGTTTTATCTGCTGAATAGCAAGATTTAAAGCTTTACTGTGGGTTGGCCGGAATGCTTGTATGGAAAGTGGGTGTGTGACTTGCTGTATGGTGAGGCTTTCTTGAGCTGATTTCAGCTGTAACTCCCCATGCCAGAGTCCAAGGTTTCTCTGCTTCTTTCTGTTCTTTCTTGTGCATTTATATCTGTATCCCTTTTCTTCTCACCCTTAAACAACTTTCAACATTTTCATTGCATGTCTAACTTAATGAGAAACTTTAGATGTGCCTGGAGCTGTATCTAAAGCTGTGCTCAGATGTTGAAATCGCTGACTGAAAATTGGCTTCCCAGGTAATAACCTAGAGCTTAGTGTATGAAGTTGTCATGGTTTAAACCCAGCCGGCAATTTAGCCATGCAGTTTCTCTCTTGCTCTCCTTTCCTTCCTCCCCCTACCCCGCTCCTGTAGTGTGTTGTCAATGTTCTCTCTGTGCAATTTCTTTGAAGAAATAAATTACTGCTATGTTTTGTATTGGGAGAAATAGTGTTTTGTTGTTAAAGTGTGACCTGTAAAGATAACAAGTTTAGAATTGGGCACTTTACCTTTGTAGGTATTTTTTAATAGCTTTAAAAAATCATAAAGGTTTCTTTATTATAAGGGTCTCTGGATTACTTATTTAAATTATGAGTGAGGTGGATGTTATCCTTCAAAGGATAAGTGTTCTGCTTGCTGTGTTCTCAGACAAAGTATTTTCCAACAACGTGGTCGTCAGTGTTTGCCCATTTGTGCACTATAATGAGATGTATGCCACTACAAAACTGCATTAAAAGACTTTTTAATGCAGTTGGGAGCCACCGCTAACAGGCCTTCTATCAATGTAAGTGCCATAGCTCAAACTGATAAAGAGCTAAATCCCTAACAAGCTCTAAGTTTCAGCATAGAAATACAAAGTAGACTTTCTCCATGCATGTTTTAAGTACCTCATTAGTTCTCAATATGTCTACATGAGCTGAAAGTAATTGATCTTGTTACTATGTATATAAATGTGGCAAATTTCTTAAGTTTTATAACTTGGCTCTGTTCAATTAACCAGTATGTTAAAATATATATATCTTCAATTAATTGCAGGGGTAAGAGTGTGGAAAGGAATGTATGCATATGTTAGGGTTTAGAGCAGAGCGATGCTGAGTCTCTTCCAAATCTCAGTGATGGCATTTTAAGGATTTGGAGAAACCTGCTGTCCAGGGAAAGAAAGCAGTACCCAGTAAGGGCTATTTGCTGCTCAGGTGGAAAAGCAGTAGTGCCCTGCTCTTTCAGGTAAAGAGGTAAACTGGGTTCAGCAGTAGCAGTCATTTTTCTCCTTCTCAGTAGCTGGTGCAGTGCTGTGGTTTTCACTTTCAGCCTGGGAACAGTGCTGATAACACCGATGGTTTTAGTTGTTGCTCAGTAATGTTTAGTCTGACCGAGGACTTTCTGAGTCTCATGCTCTGCCAGGGAGGAGGGGAAGCTGGGAGAAGAAAGCAGAGACAGGACACCTGACCCAAACTAGCCAAAGAGGTATTCCATGCCACAGCATGTCATGCCCAGGATGTAAAACTGGGGGCAGTTACCTGGAAGGGCTAGATCACTGCTTGGTTGGGCTGGGTATCAGTCAGTGGGTGGTGAGCAGTTGCATTCTCTTCCCTTGTTATTCTCCTTATCATTATTATTATTGGTGGTAGCAGCAGTGATTTGTGTTATACCTTAGTTACTGGACTGTTCTTATCTCAACCCCTTGGAGTTCCATTCTTCTGATTCTCCTCCCCATCCCTCTGGGAGTGGTGGGGGAAAGGAAGGCAGGGGGAGTGAGAGAGCAGCTGTGTGGTTCTGAGTGACAGGCTGGGCTTAAACCATGGCACAGTTTCAAAGATGCTGAAGGCTGTTCTCTATATTATTCATAGCATTAATCACACTTGGTTTCTCTTCTGATGCTTGTCTGAAAGACAAGGTTTGAGGACTGGGAGAGGCTCACAGAGCCTGTAGGACTCTACAGCACTTAGCCCAGCAGTGCAGTCTTGGCTTAAACCTGCTTGTTTCAGTGGGTATTTATAGTGCTCCTGTGGCCCTGTTGCAAGGCTGTTGCTGGGTTGGTGCACAGGGGGTATGTACAATGAACAGGCCTTATGTATACCCTCTGTTCAGAGGAGAATTTCCTTTACTGTAATTCAGTGCTGTAGAACAGAGATTTGCAGTCTCACCCTTCACCTGGATTTCACAAGGTTCTTGGGCACAAGATGGTTCCCCTCTAAATGCCTGCAAAAAGGCCACAAGATCCTTGGTGCTCTGTTAAACAACTGCAATAAATTCCTTTCCATCTTTTGCATCTTTGCAGCGCAGCAGTTTTTGCAGCCTAGGGTCTTAGATGTTTCCTGCCCTTTCCAGAATAGTCCAGCAAGAGGTGCAAAGCTGGCCTGAGGTGTGCAATGGGCTATGGCAGAGGTGTGTTTTGGGGGTGCTTGTTTTCATGCCCTCTTAGCCCTGAGCAGAGCTGCTGTGACAGTGATTCCTGTGGAAGTCAAACCAGTGACAGGGCTCTGGGCTGTGAATGCACATCTGGAAAGATCTAAGCATCTAGGAAAAGGTCTAGTGCCACAGAAAAAGGTATGGGTAGAACAAACAAACATGGTTTAAAGGAAAAATGTACAATGGTGCAATTTTGGGATACTGGAATAAATGTGAAAAGGCTGGAAAGCCCACAGCAGAGCCCGTTTGATACAGCTTTGTAGAAGAACTGTAAGTAAAAGGTAGCTCTGACCAAGTAAGGAAATTGTCCTTGAGGCTTTATATGTTATGTGATGCTTGTTGCTGAAAAATAAGCTGTAAGGATGGAATAACCAGCATGGTGTTTTTATTTTTACCTTCATCTTACCTTTGTTTTTACCTTCCTGAGCTTACCTGGACCTCACATTTTACTGGCTAAGGCTGTCCTTAGGCAAAGCTCTCCTTGTCTTGACATGCTTAGAATTACGAGATATAGTTTTGTAGTTGTTTGCTTCTTCCAGTGGTCCTGACAAAGTGTTTTCCTCTTTTAGAGCTTGTGACTTCTATAAACTCTTTTGAGCTAAGTGGTCTGTTCAGTTAGTTATGCTACATAAAACATGCCTTGAAATATTTGCAGTGTGCCCTGCTACTTTTTCCTCAGTAATAAAAAAGCATGTCTTGTTAACGCTAGCTTTTGGAGGGTGGGGGTTATTTGTTTTGTGAGTAGTTTCTGTGCACAACTTTACCCATAAACCAGATGTTAACACAAGACTCCACATGTTTGTGATCATTAGACAATATTAAAAGCTATCACTCAATCACCATTTGGGAACAAGAACATTGGGTGTTCTGCTACCTGCAAAGCAATAAAATTGTCTGACACATTTACAGTCCCGGAACTGACAATCTGCTTTTACATGGAATAAGGTATGCTGTTACAATACAGGGTCTTGCTGAGCTGTTCATATATAACATTTACATTAGATAATTTAAATACCTAGAGGGAGTAGAGTTGTAGGTCTTATAAATAAGAAACTGAGATAATGTTCAGATAGGTACTTCTGTAAATAATTATTTTGATTTATTTTTTTACCTATTAGCTATTAACCTTTGCTATTTTTGCCAAAGAAATGGGGGAAGGCTGAATATTTGCAAACACTTGAGAACTATATTTTTTTATTTAACCATTCTTTTTAACATAGAGCAGTATCAGCATATTTTCCAGTTTCCAGAGGGTTTTGAAAAGAATGATAGGAAACCATAAAACTTCTGAAAGGACTTTGCTTGGCTGAAGACTTTTATATATAGAGAGATCAATTTTCTGATAAGATTCTCTGGAATGAAAGGACGTTTTTGTAATTTTAGCAAACATGAATACCAAAACTAGGGATGGCTGCCTGGGACCTGGAGCCTGATACAAGCCTCATTATAGACTATGGAAAGTTTCCTGGAGCTTCTTTACGTCCTTTGGATCTGGCCCTTTAATGTGTCTGGTAAAGTAATGGTTGAAATAGTTTCCAATGCTTCTGTGGAAGGGCTTTAACTCCTTGCCAAGACATTGCAGGGTTGGGGGAATCTTCCGGTGTTGGCCGCAACTATGATATGATGATGTATCTCTGCCAATACCTATTCCAACTCAATTTCAATAACAAGAAGCAAAATTTGGTTATCACTATCGATAGCCTTTCCTTCAGCCTTGTATGATAGGGGTAAGGAAGTTGTGGGTGTGACATGAATTTTTGATCACTTTAATGCAGGCATGTGCATTCCAGCCTGGTGTACAGAACCAGTGCTGGTAACACCTTTTATAATCAACCTTGATATGTAAGGAAAATGTACTCTTATAACCTGAGACTGGTGATAATGTTCATAGGGCAATAGAAATCCAAAATAATTAATTTCTATTGCCCATGTATAGTAATTGGATATTAAGAATACAATGGTATCATCAGAAATTCATCATCTAGTTCATTTAGGAGAAGAACTGGAAGCCTACAGAGTTCAACAGGAAGGTAAATTAGCTTCAGTACCCTTCTGTCAAGTCGGGGCTTTCCTTTTCTCCATAAACCCCCTGAGAAATGCCTGTGTGAGGTGAAGGCAAAATTCATCTGTGCTTCTATGGGGTTTGATTCCAATCATAGACTCCATGGCTGCTTTTGGCCAAAGCAGCCATATTGTAATTTGCTTTCTGCCCACCAACAGGAATTAAGGATGGTGACCAGATCAAGTTACCTTCTAAGTCTGGGTTTCTTCCAGCTGTACAAAGTGCATAGCACTTCTGCACCATTCCTTGCTAACTTGAGAGCCAGAGGAGTTTGCTAAAAGCTTTGCCTCCAGTGCTATGTTTGATTTTTTTCCAGGATGTGCTACTTCCAGCACTTTGAATGCTGTCTGCATCTTAAACCACAACAACCTTCTGAGGCTCACAATGAGCTTGTCTGCATTACCTGGTTTTAACCCTACAACCAAGTAATGGAAATACCAAGAAATGGAAGGTTTCATTTAGCTGCATATGTGCATAGACCATGAGTTAGCAGTTAGCCACAGAAATAATACAGGATAACCTGGGAAAAAAGAGGGTTTTGTATAATTTATATAATAAAACCAAGGGAATTGTATATTTCTGAGTGGTGCTGAGAGAAACATGGTATGAGCCAATATCTGATACAATACTTGTCTTACAGTTGTCTGCCTTTTTGCCTTGGTTGCTGGGTAAGTTTAGTGCTTTCCAACCAGGAAGATTCTTGACAAGGATGTGGTTTGTATTGCAGGTCAAGGTTCTGGATGTCTGCCATGCAAAGTGGTTTAGACAGAGAGGCTCCGAGTGAGTGCTACAGTAGTTGCAAATTGGCAGATCTTCTCTGTGTGGATGCCAGATAGCAAATTCCCACTTGGCTATGCTGAATAATGAGCATTGTTTCCAAATTCTTTGAAGAATGAAGTCCCTTAAGATGCTTGGAATGTAAATACTTCCTCTTAGAGAAAGTAATTATTTTAATTTGTTTTAATTATATTGTTAGGTCTGTTAAGATTTTTTTTTTTAATTTAACACAACCACTAAAATTCTACAATATTAATTTTATGGAGAACTTCCAAAAGAATTCTATTAGTTTTCTTCCATTAAAGTAACATTATGGACTTTTAATAGAGCTCATGGCTACAGCAATTTTTATTAACCTAGTTAGTAAATGAATTAATGTTAGTCCCAGTGTCTTAAAAATGTGATATACTTTGAAGCAAAAGCCAGTATTAAGTAATTTCTTCATGATGGCAACTTTTACCCCCACCCCTTGATCAGATGTGTATGTGCACTGGGTGAATTGTAGGTATGATTTAGTTTTGTTTAAGACTTTCTGGAAGCCTCAGCTAATGAATTTTAGTCTCTACGTAACCTTTTTTTTCAAGTAAGGCAGAAAAATCGGTTCTTACATGATCTCACCCACCAGTTGGGTCCATGCAAATAAATCTCAAGATGGGATGTCTTCATTCTTTTGCCAGGGCTTTTTCTGCTCTATCAGATTGAATAAAAGCAGTAGGTTACCTACAGTGCATTATTTGTGGCTGGTGATTTCTTTTTTTCAAAATTGTAATTGCACCTAGCCATGATTGTTTGTATCTTGCTTCTGATTTGATAAATACTGTTTTTTTGGTGGTTTTTTTTTCCTGTAGTTTTGGATGGAGTTTACTCTGAGTGTCAGAAGGAACAATGCTGTGTTCTTGCCCATGACTCTCGGGAAGCCTTAATCCCTTTCAAAGTGTTCAGATCTAGACTGCTCTGACTGCTCTTGCTCAGTCTGGGGATCTCAACTGGCATCTCAGCATGATGGTCCAAGCAAAGGATTGTGACTGACAGTATCCTAAATTCATTAGGAAACCATGAAGTTATTTTGGTCATGGATTGGTCTCTATTTGTATTACACATGCATTGTACATGCACGACATTCACATGCTTTTTAAAGCACGGTACACTAATTTTATTTGAAAAGTAAAATCAAAGCAAATAAATGATACCTGAATTTTAATAGTTAACTGATGTTTATTTAAATGCCAGGTTAGGCTATAGATGAATAATCTAACTCTTTTCTGAGAGCTATTTCATAGAAGCCAGCACTATCCTGTCGTCAACCTGAAGACAGATTATTGGTGTTTGATTTGTTGGTTTTTAGTGCACCCATTCATGTTGTATTTCATGTCCTGGACTGTCATGTTGATATAAGTATAACCCAGTAGCAATTAATACAGCATTTGTAATGCAAGCTCATTATAATGACCTGCCATCCTCAAAACCGAGCATAAAATAACATCTGATTTAAAATGTTTAAGAGTTGCTTACTTGCTTATCTGAGTTGGCTACTCAGAGGTGGTAACACCAAGATGCCTAAAGTGTCAGTTGTTAAAATGAAATGTCTGGAGTCAAAATCTAGAAGGAGGTAGCCAGGAAAGTGAATCTGTATTGCTACTAATTCTTTGCATGCTGTTTTGTTTGGGTGCACTGGAGAGCTTGCATTTATTGCTTTCCATAGTTGATGCCAGAGATGGCTGTTCAGCCACCATACACAGTCCCACCAGTAATTTAGTAAGCAACTTGAGCCCATTGAGGGCTTTAAATCATCTGTAGGTTATTTGCTGGGATTCTACATCAGAATCAAGCTCATTTCTGGCCACTGAATGACCAGATGTGCCAGAGTGACGGATTCCATGTTTTTGGAGCTGGTGGTTTAGGTTTTGATCTTATAAACACTTGCTATTTCACTTAGCTTTATTCCTAGGCACATAGTTGCTTCGTTTACAGCTTTATTGGATCTGTCTGAATAGTAAGCACAACATTTATATGTTTAGGTCTTCTGAGGTGTACAAGACTACACGTTAAGCATTGTAGCTAAATCCTGGTTTGATATACCAGGATCTTCTTGGAAGTAGGCTGACAGAGACTACAGATGATGGGCAAAGAAGTAAAGCTGGATATAGAAAGGAGATGAGCAAGGTCTAAATGTGTCATTGCTGTTATTCTCGGCTTGAAAATGCCACTGTGGAAGCTATGTGTGAGCACTAGACCTTGCTAGTCTGAAAACCTAAAGGTGGTGCAGGCTTGTTAGTGGAGGTCGACTGAGGGATGTTTATTTTCAGCACTGTTCTCACACTTCAGAGTGAAAATACAAATATGTATTCTTGGTGATTTCAAGTAGCACTATCATCACTTTTGCCACTTAGTTCAGAGCCGAGTAAATCCTGGCCAACACATCTATGCCAGTTTGCCACTCATCTGTCATAGCTTCAGGCCCAAGAACTATATTTGAGACTGTTTAATGTTTGTTTGTTTATTAATACTTTACAAACAGTGTAGTATAGCAGAGTCATGTTTGACTTGTCAAAATAAATAATATGGTGATGCTAGTGCAGTACTTTAGTCTGTGCTAAGAACTATTCAGGTAGCAGAGTATTTTTAAGGGTCTACTTCTATACACGGCACATAAAAGATGTGGAGCACATAAGGAGAGTCTAATATATGCAGTAGCATGTATCTAGATTGTGCTGCGGGGATGTCAGTTTAACCATATGTTTTGGGAAATGCTTTTGATGCAATGTTTGTGATGTAGATTAAGTAGTTACTTGCGCATGTGTACTCATTGCATGGGCTTATGTAGATGTCTGTCTGTCCACTGGTCAATCAGTGGTTATCAGACTACCTGGTAATATGCTCCTTCCAAGCCTTGTGTCTGCACATTGCTCTGGCAGGGCAATAGAGGATCTTCAAGCACCAGAGCTAGAGGACCCTTTCACAGTCATAGTTTTGTGCACCTTCATGTGTATTTTAATCAGTATTACCCTGCTCAGGGCAAGTTCTTCAGTCATAGAATCATAGAATGGTTTGTGTTGAAACTAGATGATCTTAAGGTCCTTTCCACCCCCCTGCCATGGGCAGGGACATCTTGCCCTAGACCATGTCACCCAAGGCTCTGTCTGTCCTTTTCAGAGTTACTCTCTATTTCCACGCCAGTGACTCACCTCGGCAATGCATGCAGCCCCTTCTTGTGCTTGCTGTCTTTTTGCAGTCTCTGCAGCCACACAGTGCTGCTTTGTACATAGTCCTGCCACTCTAGTATAGGAACTGTTGCTGTTGTTGCTACCATCTGGAGCAGCCTCTATGTATCTTTCTGCCTCATCAGTTCTCCATCTCTTCAACTTTTTCTCATCCGCATATGCCTCAGGTTTTGTTTTTTTTTCCTCACTCTTTTATTGGCCTTATGGCTCAATGCCTTAATTTATTTATCATACAGTGTCTTCACACCACTGTTTTCTATAATTTATACTGTGTACTGCCTGCATCCACTGCTTCCTTGTATTTAATTCTGTTCAGTTTGGGAATACAGTTGAAATGAAAGGCAATGTATGATATAAAGCTGTATTATATTGTACAGAGATACAGCAGCATCTGCTGCTATATACATAAATATTCTGACTTTGCAACACTTCAATACAGCAAATAATTTGGGCTAGTTTTAAATAGAAAAAAATATTCTGTGATAGATGTGTAAAATCTTACACATCTCATTCAAAATCTTATACAAAAACAGCTCAGGAGCTTTATGAATAGGTTTATTGACCTCTTCACACACAAGGTTTGTAATGATCCTGCACAAGGTTCATTAATTCCTTTCATAGAAATATTTGTGTGTGTATATACAGTCTGTATGTAATACAGTATTGTTAAAAATCTCTGTTCTTGGAGCTGTGTGATAAAAGGAAGCCACTGTTTTCTGTTTTCTTCCTTTGGTTCATGTTTTTGACAATCTTGGAGTGTTTTAGCTCTCACCAGGGAAGTTTTGCATCTGGCTGTCCTGGCTCACAGGAATGCAGGCTTCCTTTTCCATCTGCAGTTGTGAGCTTGTGTGCTGGCAGTTTGGTGTGGGCACAGCATCTGAGCTACTCCGAACCAGAGCTATCTGCCTCCCTTCCTTTGCAGGTAATCTGAAGTCTGCAAGTTAGAAGACAGATTTGAAAAATGTACCTCATAAAACAAATACCTGTGGCTTTGTTCAAGACAGAATTAAACTCAAAATTAGATTTTCAGAATCTTGATCAGTCAAGTAATGCTGTAAATACTGTTCTGACCTCCCAGCTGGATGCTCCTGGCACTGAAATTCTCCACCTTCTCAAACCTCTGAAAGCTCAGAGGCCTTCCAGCACCTGCAGGATTACATGATTTGTGAATGCTTGACTTTGATCTGGTGGGTACCTTCTGCTAGCAGGGAGACCTGCAGGGCCCTGCACACTTTCTGGGACCAATCCATGCCCCAAAGTTGAGGCAATTGCTGTTTTAAGTGACAAAAAGCAGTTGAGTGTGGTTTCTGCTCAAGAGCAACAGTAGGATTCTCTCCCAGCACTACTGTCCCACAATGGAAATCCCAAATGCTTCTGGGTACGGCTAAACATGACTTGATATAACCGGTATCCATTGATTCTGTGTTTTAACCTTATCTAATTTGACATTCTTTGTCCAAGCTATTGCTGTCAGATCTTCCTTCAGGAGCTGAACTAAAATAACGAGAGACAACTATTTAAAGGAAGTAATTTAAACACGGTAGTAAAAAAATTCATCTGTACAACAATATTACATTTGCTGTTGTGTTTGATTACTAATGAATACAGAGTATTCATCTTAGCAATAAGCAGAAAAGGGGAGAAAAAAGGCTTTATATTAAATCAACTAACTGATGAAGTGAGTTGTCAAGAGGCTGTTTTAGTGTTCAGAAAGCTAAATGTGCAGCTTGTAACCATGAAATTTACTGTACCTTTTATAAATGTATTTTAATTGTGAATATGTGTGTGAGATAAAAATGCTTATTTTTAGGCCTAGATGGACAACTATTTTTTTTAAGCCATGACATTAATGGCTGGCACTGTAATGGCCCTGTTTATTCAATCTTGAAAAAGTTTGCTTACAGTTCACTTCTAATGGCTCTTTCCTACCATTATCCAATGACTGATAGTCATTGCAGGCATTTTAGCAGCTTTCAAATCTGTTATATTTTTAATTAAATTGGCTGTGAACTATGTAAGTAGCAAAGGTTGACAAACTAGAACGTGGTGCAGCATTGCTGTTTCTTAGTGTAGCTGTCACAGGACATTTGTGGTCGTGATTTCTTTAAACACACTATGGTTCTTTTAATCTGTGTCAGATGTTGACTTGGAGCAGTAAGTAAACTGCTCTGGAGAGCAGGATGGGATATTGCAGAAATACCTCTGAGCTGCTTTGATGGAAGCAGCGTGGTTTAGAGTGCATAGAGCTGCCTGATGTAGACACTGCTGCCTGAAGTGTAATGAGTGTGGGTTTGCGGGGAATGTGGTCTTCTGTGCTTAAGGCCAGAGGACTTGTGTATAGTCTCATGTGCATGCTGATGACACCATGCCCTGCTTTCCAGGTGGAAGATGTCAGTAAGGTCTCTTGAGCTTATTGTTGAAAGTGTTATCGGAGCAACATCCACAGTCCTTCCAAGGAATTGCAGATGTCCCTTAATCTGTCTGCTGGTACTGTGGCAGCTGCTTGCTTGCAGAAAAGGGGATGAAAAATTAGAGCCCTTACTCTATATTCCTCTGCTATTGATTTTAAAATATGTTCCTGTGACACTGATTTGCTGCCATTGCCTCTTTCTGTTAAGCCCCTCTCCCAGTTCTAAACCTGCAGAGCAACACTGCAAACATAGAATGTGGCTCTTGTTGTGTTAGCCTAATTTGCACCATTCCATTCAAAACTATCATAGCCCAAACTAGTTCAACCTGCCTAAATCCGTGAGTACCATCAGTGGGAAATAATGCTGTGATTTTTTTTAAGAGGTTAGTAAATGCTAAAGAAGCTGATATTTGGTGTTTTGAATTGAAAGTGCAGGTACACTAACAATGAGAAAGATATGGGCTAAACCTTGAAAGCTTTTTAGTCTCTCTTGACTTGGGCAAAATCATGTCAGAGGAAAAAGCTGGGAAGGAGATCCAGCCTAGAGCCTGGGTTTTTTACACAAGAGGTCACTATTCTTTTCCCATACACTGCTGCATCCGTTTCTGTGCTATGCAATACATTTCTCTTTCTAAGAATATTGTAATATATTCCTAAAGAAACAAAAAGCTGCAATTTTTAGAATAAACAGCACAAAAATTGAAGTTATTATTTGCATTCTCACCTACTTTCACTGAGAATAGCAAGTACATCTTTGGGCTTCAGCATAGGAGGGAATCCATGTCACTCCTCCAGCTCTCCTACTGTTCTGTGGTCCAAAAACCCTGTGGGCTGCTGAAGTTAATGCAGAGTTACATATAAATGATGTCAACTTCTGCTGGTTTGTCTTGCTGCAGAATACAAGTCCAGTTTCAGATTAATTATTTAGGCTTCTCTTAGTTCATGCTACTTTCCCTTCTTCTAATGTTGTTTTTCTGATTGCTAAAGCTTTCAGCTGTTAGCCTGCATGCTGCATTCTGATGGTGGTCTTTGTAAATCAAAGTACTTTGAAACAGGATGACAAAAAAGGAATCTGGACTGTGTTCAGCTTCTCTGCATTCAGTATCACAGACACTTAAAGCGACAGCCATGCAACCATGTATTAAAACTACCTCTCAGTGGGAGCTTCATGCAGTGTCTTTGCAGTTCAGAGGCTTTGTTTAGTGCCCATGTTAAACTACACCCACTGCTGTATTTGGACATGTCCTTGTTTGTTCCTGGCAACCCTTCTCTCTCTTCAAGGATGGACCCACACCCTTTTCTTCATTTCTGTTTGCCTAGACACTTGAGTTTCTGCTATTACTTGGCCCTTCTGCCTGGTGTCAGTTGGCACCCACAGGAGAAAAGCTCTTCAAAGGGCTACTGTCAGCTTTAAAGCATCACCTGTCAACCTCAGGCCTGGCTCAGAATAGCAGTGAAAATTCTGGCGTATGCAAACTTATGTGTCTTTGAAGAATAGAGGCATTTGAATCTAAATTCAGCCTCTACAAAGGTTGGCTTCACCTGATGTCAGACAACTCCCTACTTCAGAAGGGTGCAGTTTGTGCTTAAATGGATTAGCAGCTATCCATATCCTCTTGTTAGCATTGCAATTACAAATCAGGATAACACAAAAGCTTGGTATAATTGTGCTGGAAATGAGAAAAATCTCTTTATGTTGCACACTTCACAGCCACATTAGACTTGCAGAGCATTGTGGCAATGATTACTTTTTGCTGAGGGGGAGAGAAGAAGATAAATGACTTCTAAATCGCCACATGACTCAGCCTGCAAGCTCTGAGTTTATTTGTAAGACATTATCTCCTTGTATACTCACCAGGAAAAAAATTATCATTTAATTAATAAACTTAATAGCCTGAGGTATTCTGATCAATAAAAAATGGTATGAGAGAACAGGGCCTGATGCAATGAAATATTGAATTGTCTGCAGACAAACCCACGATTTCCTTTAAATCTGATCATGTGCCTGCGTAGTTAGTTAGGGGAAGCTGCACGGCAAGATGCATTGCTCTGCTGAAAATCAAACTGGTAGTCAGCCTGGACAAAAAAAAATTGAAGCGGCTCCTTGTGCCTTGGAACAATTTCCCTTTCATGTTTTCTCTGTGTGACCTTTTGAGCCCTTTTTTCCCCTGCTGGCACTGAAACACTGAATGAGCTTCCAGTGAAACCAGTGGGTGTTTTTCCACTGACTGTGGCAGACCCCATTTGGGTCAAATTCTGCTGCTGATGGGGCCTGACTTGCTGCCTGCACCTGTTGTGATGTTAGATCAAAGCCCCATTACAGCTCTGCAAATCCAGAGTTACTGCTCTGACTCCAGGGTGTATCCCAGATAACGCAGAATAACCGGCAGCAAGATGTGCTCTGGTGCTACCGTTACCCACGGCACAGATGTGAACAGCAGCGGCTGCCTGGCAAGGTGGGGTTGGTTTGATTTACCTGCATCTCCTTTTAGGATTTCACTCTTTACCAAGGCCACCAAGGGCTGATCTAATGCACATGTGGTTGCTGGGGGAAATATGCAAATATGTAGTTTTTTTTCCATTTGATCTGTAGTAAAAATGTGTTCTTAAAGGAAAGCCCTATGGATACTGGGTGCTTCCTTAGCAGGTGTGCAGAAAAGCAGGAGTTTTTCATCTCGGTTTGCATGGCAGCTTTATGTTAGCAGGTGGAAATAGAAGCAATACATCTCTTCTTAGGGACAAATACATCAAATTAGCTCCATGTGTCATTTCTGACATCAGTGTTAAATGGTGTATGGGTTAATTTGAATATGCTTTTGAAACAGTCTGTTAGGAGACTGACACTGCTGTGGACACCATGACTTAATTGTGAATTGGCTCTTCTCAACTCATGCTTCCTGCACAGGAAGTCCCAGGCTCTCATGGTTGTCCTCTCAGTGTTGTTGGATTTGGTATCTCCTTCAGTCCTGCTGAGTACTGCACAGCATCTGGATTAAGTTGAAAATAAGAGAAAGCTCCAAAGTGAGGTGGGAAATATTGCAGTAGTTATTAATCACATTAATTTTTCACAAATTCAGTATAACTGTGGATGTGCCAGTTATTGTTAACTCCAAACTTACTCTGTGCTAATCACAATTCCGAGTTACATACAACGCTGTCTTGCTTGGATGCATACAGACTCCTCCCTTTCTGTGCTGTTTTTGTCAACAGTGATCATTGTAGGTTTCCAGACTGACATGTGAAACCTCACATTTTCCTGGGCCGAGCTCATAATTATGGGAGACCTGCAGGCCCCAATTGTTACAGTGGGTCAAGGGACATGCTAGTGAATAAGAATGATACTTATGAGTCAGCTCTGCGATATGTGGTCCTCCCTTGTTGGGTCTACTTTCACACCTTGCTCACAAGGAATATTTTCTATGCTGAAGCACAAGAATACTAAAAATAATAATAAGTATTCATTAGCCATAATCAAAACATGATAGTGGAAAAGTGTGATAACTTCAGAAGCTTCTGAAGATGCCAGAGAAGAGATGCTATGAATGAAGTGTTGTTTTCCTAAAATTTGTCAGAATGTTTAATTTTGAACTAGCAGGTAACATTTTCATGAAGACTTTCAGCTAATTTGTCATTACTTTTTCCCTAGTTTGTATCAAGCTCTGCATGCAACTTTCTGACTTACACAAAGAGTTAACTTCTTGTTCTGTACTGTGCTCATTGACATAATATGTGAGCATTCAGACGTCTTCACTCAATCACTTTAATTAAACCAGGAGTCCTTACCCTCAAATGTGGACAATGAGTTACACACAGCCAGCTATGCTTGCTAGGTTCAGAAGGTTTCTTTAATTATGTATGTGCCTACTGCTATTCACTGCAATCCCGTTTAAGCGAGTTCAAACAGATATTAAGCATAATCTCAGTATTAAGAGTATTAAATCTATTGCTGAATAGGAAAATGAATCAGCTTCTGGTTTACTGACAAAATTGTTATCTAGAGAAAATGTCCTTCCCTTCTAGGGTCTTATTAGATGAGTTGTAGATAAAAGCTATTTCTTGCTGGGCCAAAATCAACACAAGATCTGTCTTCACATGGTAATGTGCTTAGCACAGCAAGATGGTACAAACTGTTTTGCTTTCTCTAGCTTATTCTCAACCTTTCCCTGTCCCTTTTATAAAGAATAAATATGAGATGCCTCACAGTGTTAAGTTTCAAGGGGCTTTCTAGTTGTGAACTTGGCAACATTTTTTTGCAGTAACAAATTTATGCAAATTTTTACTGATGGCCAGAACCCCAGACATGAGGTGAAGGAATGGAAACTCTTGACTTGATCCGTGTCACAGGAATAATTCCTAACACAGTATGTATAGCTTTCCTAATACTCTCAAGGCTGTCTCTTGAAATGTCTCTAGATGCTTAGCACTGTCATCTAAAGTAAACCTATTTAGCCTTTCCAAAGTGTAGTACGCTGTAATAACCCAAGGACTCATAAAAATTTAGGTAAGGGTAAAATACTACAATATTCAGGATTGTCTGAGTGTAGGTAAAATGCTAATGAGAAATTGTGTGTTGTAGTTTAAACTCAGCCATGCAGTCTCTCACTCCCCCTATTCCTCCCCCCAGCTCCTGGAGGGGTGGGGAGAAGAATCAAAAGAATGTAACTCCCATGGGTTGAGATAAGAACAGTCCAGTAACTAAGGTATAACACAAATCACTGCTGCTACCACCAATAATAATAATAAGGGAAATAACAAGGGAAGAGAATGCAACCGCTCACCACCCACTGACTGATACCCAGCCTCACTGAGCAGTGATCCAGCCCTTCCAGGTAACTACCCCCAGTTTACATCCTGGGCATGACGTGCTGTGGTATGGAATACCTCTTTGGTCAGTTTGGGTCAGGTGTCCTGTCTCTGCTTCCTCCTGGCTTCCCCTCCTCCCTGGCAGAGCATGAGACTCAAAGTCCTTGGTCAGACTAAAGATTGCTAAGCGGCAGCTAAAACCATCGGTGTTATCAGTGCTGTTCCCAGGCTGAAAGTCAAAAGCACAACGCTGAACCAGCTAGTAAGAAGGAGAAAAATGACTGCTACTGCTGAACCCAGGACAGTGTGATAAGAAAAAGCTTGTTCTGTCTAAAAAAGTTTATAATGTTGGCTAAGTTAAGCAGCTATTGATTATTAGTATACATTCTCCTCTTTAATACCTTCTTTAAGCTTTCAGAATTTGCTATGGAGTGCTTACAGTTTGAGTGGCAATAATGAAAGATTTATACTCTGTAGTATACTGGCTTTTCTGCCACTGAAATAACCAGCAGCTTACGTAAGTTTTGGGCTTGCAGCTTCACTTAATGAGAGCATCATCTCTCAGGGCACAGATTTGCTCCTGTAACCAAATAGACCATGCATATCCCTGTTTTTTATTAAAATAGGTATAAAAATAAACTCTATGTAGCTATATGGGCAGGTTACAGTATGTCTGTTTCCTTTGTAATTTCATTATAACATTAGTAGCTCAGAGGAGAAATGACAGGGAGGCCCTGTTGCTGAGTGTGGGTGCTTCAGATGGAGAATTAAAATCCAGCAGTCCTGATATGAGAAGGGTTCTTATTGTATCCCCACCCATCTGTCCAGTGCTCTCCTCCATGCTGGGTTGTAGGTGCTGTGTGCAGCCCAAAATAATTAGCTCTAAACTGAGGCTGAAATCAGTAAGGAATAGAACATAAGAATTTGTACTGTGTGGTATTTGATGATAAAATTAAATTGGATGCTTGTAAGACGAATCACAGCTATGCCATATTGCTGTGTGGATGCTCCTATCTACACGTGTGTTCGTTTTTCTCAAAGCTAAAATAATGCTGCAAACATGCAGCAAAAAGGAAAATAACGTCAGGTTTATAATCTGTTCAAAGCTACTGCTCCTTTTACCGCAACCATGGTGCGAAGCAAGAGCTTCTTCACCGTATTTCCCTGTTAAAACAGGAATAATATTAAATGACACTGTCTTTTTATGTAATTCACAAAGAAAACCAAGGAAAGCAGAAAGAAAGAGTCATGAGGTCCAGCAGTTGCCCTGTTATGCAGATAGGTTGAGATTGGTCAATAGCTTCCTATCTTAGAGGCATTTCATAAACAATTTGAGATCATGCAGGAAGATACCTGTTATTGTGCCCATGCTACACAATGCATAAGGTGTATTATAGGAAAACATTCTTTATTTTACAATAACTATTTGTGTAATTGTAACCAATAAAGCAGTGTGTTCTCCTTTCCTTTCAGGCCTATCAATAAATTTGCACTTTTCCATTTATTTCTTTTGAATTCAGATAGTTTAGTTATACTGTTTGAGTTTTCTTTCCTAATGTAAAACATTCAACCAAAAAACATTATTTAAAAACTCCAGTGATGGAAGATGTAAACCAAACTTTAAAATGTGCTAATTGTAAGCCCCTTTGGAGTGCTGCATAGCAAATCAATTACAAGTAATTACTATGTGAAAAATGTAGGACCTTTTTGCTTCATACATATATTGAAGAGATGCAAAGCCAATATAAAAAGAATTTTAATTGGTTTGAGATAGTAGTAGGAAATTATTTTCCTTCATTTATAGAATTAAAAAAAAGTATCCTAGCTATTCAATTTGGGAAAGGAGTGCGTATTTCAGCACTGCAGTTACTCATGTGTGAACTACAGAAAAATGTTAATTGAGGTAGGCTTGTGAACTGAAATCGGTTGCAAGTGGACTGTAGATGAGCAAAGAGGATGTTGCACCTCAGCCATACTTTGAGGTTAATTCATTAAAGATAATTGGAATGTTAAATAGGTTCCTATAAGGGATCACTGCTACAGTCATCTGACACTTTTAGTCTGATTGAATCAAATGCTAATTACTAATATTCAGATTTATGTTATGCTTATTTATGTACTGGCCACCCTGATTACTTTCTTGACTACTGGTAATGTTTTCTGTCAAGGGTGACAGCCCTGCAGTCACCTGAAAATAAGGGCTTGAATGAGGGGAGCTTGGGGAACAGGAACTGCCTGTCCCTGTCTCTGTGTCCATAAAGCGGTTGAGCAGTCTTTCAGTATTTCGTAGCTGATTAAATCCTCACTAATAACTGTAGAGCAAATACAAAGTCTTTTGTTCTCTGAGTGGGCTTGACAGCCCTCATGTACATTGCATTCAAAATTCAAACAAGTTGGCTCTAGGTATGGACGCAGCATCAATGCGTTTGCACCCCAGATACCCAAATTGCGATGGGGTGCCATTGGAACGTCAACGTGGCTTGTTGGACAGCATCAGCAGGATAAAATCCATGGTCCTTGGGAGCCAGGAGAGGAGGTCTGGTCTTCCTGGCTCTATTCCATCTCCCACTAGGCAGAGGCTGTTTGATGTTGTGGGACATGATATCCCTGTCCTCACCCAGGAGAAAGGCCAACCAAGCAATGCTGGTTACATTCTCCACTGTAAAAGCACAATACTAAAATGAGTTTGACAGAAGTGAAGAGAAATTTTATTTTGCATCAGAAAGCCAAATATGAATCCATAGCCTGTTGAAGGTTTTGTTTTTGTTGGGTTTTTGTTTGTTTGATTGATTTCTTTATTTATTACTGTGACACATGTGTCCTCTTCATCTATTTACTTGGGGTCTCAGGCTTGCATATTTCATTTGCTCAGGTGACCTGCATCACTTCGTGATCTTTCTGTGCTGGAAAAGTGTGTGTGCCAGGTCCCATGCATGTTGTCACTTTATTTATTGGCTCCCTGGTGATATGCTGTTGCCAACAGCCATATAATTAGAGTAGCTCAGGCTGGAGACCTGTGGAAAGTCTGAGTACTTTCATAGTTTGCCAGTATGGGCTGTATTGTTTGCTTTTGAATACTCTATAGTTTCCACTATTGGAAGCTCAAGTTCCTCTCTTCAGTGACATTTATATTTTATTCTTATAAAAAGAATAAATCTTTGCATTTTAGATCTGTTCTCATTGGTGTTGATTTACTTGATGACTTGTTATTAGAAGCAGCCAGCTTTTGCTTTTAGAGAACCTTTCAGTCATTTAAACAGAACCGCAGGCACTCTTGTGCTCCTACCCTGTACGAAAAGAGAAAAAGCAGAAGGAAAAAGTGAAAAGTAAGAATAGGAGAAAAAATGTTATCAGAAACAGCTAAGCCAACAGCATGATCTGCAAGTTCTGTGCATACTGTTACGATATCTGAAACGTAATTATCAAGCTTAAGTTAATTAGACTAATGCTTAGAAAATCTGGCATGGCAGATTGTGGTAAGTAATTATATTTACCGATTAAAAGATGTAATACACAGTGAGCAAAAGCAAAAGGAAAACTCCATTTGATACAGCCAGTGAGCAGAGACAATTAAGAAGTCAAGTAGATGAGCACTGACAAAGATACTGAACTTTGTGGAAGATGATGGGCAAGATGCCAGTTTTCCAATGGAGCAGATTTTGCACAGTATCAGTCAAACTTTTGTTTTATGAAAATCCATGCTGCTAACTGAAATATATGAAGGGCCACTTGCTTTTTGCTTTCAGATTAGCTGACATGAATATAAGGGTACATGCAAACAAGAATGACATTAGAGTACTAGTTTATATATATGGAAGTTGTGTAAATGGCTTTTCTTAAAAGCAATTCACAAGATGTTATATGAGAAATAAAGCTGTGAAAACAGTGACTCCCACAATTAAATGTAATGTAATAATGCTCACAGGTTAGAACGAATGAGAAGAGCTTGTGCACCTTTGTACACCTCAGTATGTGCACAGGGGAGGACCCTGGAGAAACAGACTGAGAACATAGTATTTTTTTTTTGGTGAACTTTGCTTGAAGGCTGGTTAAGAAAAAACAAGACTGAAAAGAGAGAGAAATATAGCAGTTGATCTGTAGAGTAAGTTCTGCTTGCAAGGTACCTTGCTCTGACTTCAAATTGTGTCTAGATGAATAAAGTGATTTTGCAAGTCCTCCACAAAGTGTGTGACTGTACAACCTATTCCCCAATCAACTCCCTTCTGAACAATGAGTGGGAAAGGTGCAAATTCCTAGTCTGGCAAATTGAGATGAAGCAAGCCCATGCTAGATCCATTCTTACAGCATTTAATCCCCAAGTATTTGGTTGAGCTTCTGGAGTAATGTACAGCTGAGCTGAGCTATGTGTTTTATTCTTATCTGCTGGAAATTGCTTTCATTGCTATTGATCTCATCATTTCCTAAGGCTGAACACACTGATTGAAATGAAAGCAAACAAAATTCCCAATTTTCAGAGACACGGTAATGTTTGGGTTGCGTTTCGTCTCTTCCTTCCTTTCCTACTCTCCATTCCCCCATGTTCATGTGGGATTTTCTGCAGCTCTGAACCAGGTCCTCTGAATTATGGTTGGAGAAGGTGGTGATCTGCTGCCAAGGTATCATTGTGGGACCAGAACTGGCAAAAGTCTTGCAAACGAAACAAGTTCCTGTGGCTTTTCAAGATGAATAATTTAAAAATGTGTGCTCAAAGGCTTAAATATTGATTCTGTCCAAAGCAATGATCCTGAAGTCTACATATTAAATAATTGTTACACAAATACTGTGAATTCACAATTCCTATATAGAACCATGGGGATGTCTGGGAGGTTGCAGCATGGGTGATGACAACTGTTTTTTCCTAGGCAGAAAAATGTATTTTCATCAAAAATAGCTTCCTACTAGCAGAAGCTCTCAGCCTTAATTTAACTACAACATGTAGCCAGCTAAAATTATTTCTCCCCAAATTCAGTCTCTTTGCTGATATTAATTGCAGAATGTCATATTCCCCAGCTATCATGCTATCCCAGTTCTTCAGTGTGGGTGCTATGTGGGTGCAACTCTGGTCTTATTCCCCAGAAAAAGAATTTTAACAGAAGGCCAGCACTGCAGCTTGGAAGAGGAACAAGTAGATTCCTCCTCTTTGAAGTGAAGGCAGCCTGTGCCCTTCCACCCCCTGAAAAAGCCATTCATCCCAGTCTGAGTTTCACCAGGTAAATAAAGGCTCCTGTACTGGGCCCCTTGTCTGTGGTGTGGCTCTCAACTGATTTAGTGTATGAGTTGAGGTTCATCTGAGGGTTGAAGGACCCTGCTTGAACAGTACCAAACTGTTCCTCATTTTCTCTCCCCTTCCCTGGGAAGACAATGCAGGGACCTTTTGTATAGCTCACACCTCCTGTGTCCATCCATTCCATAACAGTCTTGGACCATACTCCACTATGGGTAACATATTTTTTTTTTGCGAGTTGTGTATAATGGGAAAAAAATTAATTTGGCAAAATCCTATGTGATGTATCTTTAGAGAACTTGCACAGGAAGCTTCATGGCAATATTAACTGACGGGAAAAACTGGAAGAGGGTGATTGACTATCTGAAATCTCCAATTCTGCTCCCCTATCTGTGTCTTATGTCATCCATTGCCATCATAACATTAAGAAGTAGGAGCCTCTGCTGGGTTTTGTAAATATTCTAGACATAGAAGATATTATTTTCCCTTTGCTGCTACTTTAAGAATTTGCAGACCCTGGGGTATTTGACCTTGACAAAACTTGTCAGGTTCTTATGCTACTAGGTCAGTAGAATATCAGTATACTCTTAATGCAGTCTGTCTTTTAGAGTTCCTTTCATTTCTCAGAGCAAGAGTAAATGTCATTCTTATTGGCAGGTTATAATGGGAACATTGAAATACTAATTTTTAAAAACCTATGCAACTTCTTTTAAATAGTCTTGGTCTCCCTCTTGTGCATCTTCAGTGTGCCTACGGCAATTACAAGGCTAAAGATCCCTTAAGATGGTAGGAAAGGTCATTTTGTTGTCTTTTCTTCCCTGTGCTTCAGTGAAATATTCATGGTACAGCTCAGGTATTGGGATTGGGTTTAATGTTTCATTGCATTGCCATCTGTTTTGTTGTTGCAGTTGTTACTTCCCTTTGTGTGGGGGGTGAGGGAGCATGGAGGCAGTAATGAAGGACGCTGGCATATAGGTTCAGACTTGATATAAGAGATGAGCACTGACTCTGCAGGAATAGAGCAGCTTCTCTGATCCAAGCTATTTTCTTTTCAACATTAAAAGTCTTTCTGGTGAAAATCTGCCATTGTGCATGTAGATCTTCTGTGGTGGATAGTCCTTGTGTCTCCTCAAAGGCTATGGAGCCACATTAAAGTAGGCTTTTATATGTAAAGTTCATTCATTTAATGAATTGCAATGCACAGGCATTGAAATCTAGCTCCTCACTGAGACAAATGACATTACAAAGTTCCAAGGATGTATTCAGTTTTCCAGAGTATTGCAGTGGCTCAGTGGCAAAGGGCAGCACAGAGATAGGCTAAACCTGCAAGAGGGATTTGCTGCACGTACTCAGACCCTTGGCTGCATCCAGCCCCGACTGCTAGTGGTGGTACCCACTCTTTGGGCACTGGACCGGGTAACAATACAGTGACACAGAGACCTGGAGAGCAGAGTGGGTTTCTCTACAATGGGTTTCTCATCTGTGAATTTTAAGCTGTCTTGTGGTTTTATTTTTACTGTAATTAAGGTGTTTGGCCCATGATGTTTCACTAGGATTTTTCAAATCCTTTTTGATCATCTTGCTCTTTTTCAGCATTTCCCTCTTACTGCTGTTGATTTAAATGTCATGACATTTTAAACATGACTTATTATAACAAAACACTGTATAAAACAATATGCTGCATAATAAATGCAGCTGTATTTTTTGGAGTGAATGTTAAATGAGAGCAATTTATTCTTCGGCCTATTTTAGTACCTACTTACTAGAGAGTATTGGCTGCTTAAATCCCTGGGAGGCAATCTTGGAGGCAAAGTAGCCTTGCGTGTGCAAGGCTGAAAGCTACAGAAGTGTTTGAGGGATGCCTGTGTAAAAGGTCATCCTGGGGGGATGTAGCTTCATCCAGGAGCGCTGTGATCCCGAGTGCTGTGTGAAAGTAGACAGGAACATCCTAGGAAGGCCTGTTGGTGGGTGAGGGGTCCCTTGAGAAGCACACATAAAACCAGGTTTTGAGTGGTTTGCCTCAAGCATGTGGTATGTGTCATTTCAGACATCTGAAGGCTCCTTAAAATCCTACAGTCAGTGGAGAGAGAGACTCAGAGTATGAGATACTCCAGGATACATTGTGTTTTTCTCTAAATTTCAGAAAGCGTTGATGGGGATGTGGATTTCTTTAATGGGAATAAGCTAATTCCCAGAGAAGAAATCTGTTTCTGCCCTCACTATTGAGGGCTCTTCCTGCAGCTCTGAGAGATGTGGTGAGAAGGGTGAAGTTTCCCCCATGAGATGGGGCGAAATGTTCACATCCACCTGCCCACTGAACAGGCTCTGTATGGATGCCATAGGAACCGCAGCTGGTACACTTTGTGCTGGCAGAATATGAAGAAAGCAAATAAACCAAATGAACCTCCCTAACACAAGTGTCTTCCTTGGCAGGTTGTGAATCTTACAGAGTGTGTTCAGGTTATGGCAAATATTTGTCTAAAGTTAAGAAGATTAGCAGGGGGAGTTCTGACTTTGAAACTCCCTGAGTCGGGAGCCAGAATACATTAGGCTGATGCAGGCACCTCAAGGTTATCTCTGCCCTTAGAGTGGGACATGCACGTTGCTCTGTAGTTCTGACCCTTTTGGGAATAAGGCTTTCAGTCAAGTAACGCATGCACCTGCATGAATTTTTTGAATCGGTGACTCTCTCCTTGATTAAAGTGCTTTTTCTTTATTAAAACCAGCCTTTTTCCAAACGAGTACTGTTGCATGACTGGCTGTGAACACAGGAGAGCGTTTCCTCCAACATGATCACATTGATGACACTACCATTTCTTACCCAGGTCTCTGTGCAACGCATTTCTCTTGCTCCCTTCAGGCAGTGTTGTTAGGAAGCTCCCCACAATCATCTACCTTTTCTTTCCAGGTGAGGTGTTAAGATTATCTGCTAACTAGGAGGGTAAGGGACATAACGAAAATGTAACCAAGCACCTTTATGGATTCTTGCCTGGATTTGTACCAGGTTGTAAGTAGCAGTTCTCCAAGTCTTTGGCAGGACTTCTTGCCCCAGTGGATATTCCTTCAAGTATCTCTGTTGTAATGTGCTCGCTTTCCAAGAATTTTATCTCGGTTGGAGCCAAACTGGAAGGCTGTCAAGATTTGAGCTCTTCAGAGTGCAATCTACATACTTCCCCGAATGGCAAACGTGTTTTCTATACAACTGTTGTTCTGCTCGTGGGCTTTACTTGTCCTTTATACTTTCAAAAGCAAGTTTGTTAGGGTGCCTTTTGTACTTAGATTTTTTCCTTCTCCTTTTTGTATGCACAATTGTTAGAAACTAGCATTTGTACAATTTATTGTAGCAAAGCACTTAAACACGTATGCTTAAGGGGTTTGTTTAACCTTTATGCATGTTTCCACAAAATTCTCCTCATCCAGGTGTTTTGGTACAAAGGGTGCAGTTATTCATATGTCTGTGAAGTGTAAGGTTCAAGTCTTTCCCCAAAGCACAGCAATAAACCTGAAAAAAATACTTTCAGTCACTACGACAAAGAGTTGATAGGAGCGGAAAAAAACCCACTGCTCTCTGAAGCTTTGATAAACTGAGGTTTCCAATGGGATATATGCTTTGCAGCAATAGCAGCAGCTGGGAGGTAGCAGCTTATTTCATGCAGAGGTAGTGTAACGACTGGAGAAGGGTTTTCCAATAGGTAGTTAAAAGATGGTGTCTCGTAGAATGCAGGCAACTTGGGCTGCTTCTTCATCTCCTTAAATAACTCAAATTTAATACAGCAAGTAAAAGCCACACCAAAATTGGGGATTTCTGATTCATGCAAATGCAGATATCGGTATGATACAGAGTCTTAAGCAAAGTCAGCAGATGAGAAAATTACAGGATGTTGTGTTTTTCTGCAGTGTTCACTGTAAATTAGAACAATTAAATTACAGCAGTCTTCCAGCTGTAGTTAAATATAGATAGGCCTAGAGATGAACTGACTAAGCTGCTCAGGCTGTGGAGTGGGGAAAATGGTAAAAGGAGCTTAGAAACAGATCTCTTGCACCATATCTTGCAGGTGATCTCTCAGGTGGTCAGGAGGGAACACGCCACAGTTGTTCTCTGCCTGTGTTTTGTGTTTTCTTGGGGATTGCCAGGGCTGGGAGCTCCTGCAATGATTACCCCTAAGTCCTAGGTAGGTAAAACTGAGTTTAGGACTACGTGAATGCAGCATCCCTAAGAAATTTCTTTGGGAAAACATTTTGCTTCATCCGTTTTCCTTTCATTTTACATTGCTGATTAAGTCGAGACTCAAGCCGCAACTGAAAAATGAGATGGAGACAGGAAGCGTGGACTTGGCAGAGGAGGCTGCCCACCAAAAAGCTCACACTCCCTTCAGAAAGACAACAGAGGGTGAAGGGAGGATAGAGCACAGAAGGAGACACTAATAATAGCAGTAAATGTCACAATTATGGTATGGGGAGGGGTAAAAATGAAGTCTTACTATAAGGATATAAGCTAAATATAAAGAGAATTGAAAGGAAAGATATCTCGGGGTGGGAGGAAAGAGCAAGGACAACAAGACCAGGGTGAGGAGGGCAAAAGGGGAGGAAGAAGTAGGTGTAGCAGCCTGAACTCACTTTCATCTCCAGTGTCTCCATCTACTGGAGAGAGATGAGACTTGCAGCCTCCTCGTGGTTCACAAGTTAATCTGATGCTGAAATATTACTCTGTAGATTTCACTCAAGTGTGGGAATTCAGCATGGAAAAGAGGCCTAGGTATCCCAAGATGTATTGATAATAATGGAGACCAGTAGCCGGGTAATGCCTAATACCTGATCCAAACTGCTAGCAGAAATTCATGGGGCTTTTGTTAACTGCTCGGTTTCATAACACTGTATTTTATAATTGCTGAAGCAGCTGAATTTTGTTGTGTGGCTGCAGTTTGGTGTAATTACTCTCCATCACTATATTTTCTTCTTTCAGTTAAATGCATTGGAGGTTATAAGCTCCTAACTATCAACAGTAAATATTCATGGGGAGTGAGAATAGTACTAAATATCATAAATGCTTTTTTTCCCCATACTTTTGGCTGGTGCTCTGTATTAAACCAGGTTGTTTTTCTGCCAGTATTATTGCATAAATAGAGCAAACCATAATATAGATATTATTTCAAACAACAGGCAGTCATAGACCCAGGTCTCCTATAATCTGTTGCATAGAGAATATCGGGCTCCTCTCTAAAGGGGCAAGAAGGAGAGGTTCCTCAATGCAACTGTGTTATAAAACAATATTGTGTTTCCCGGAAGAATTGCAGTGATAAAAATGTAGACCATTCTGCAGCACTAACAACTTTAATACAATAACATAAAGCACAGCTGTCAGGTCTGCCAGCATCTCACACTGGGAGACAGGAGTGAGAAAATGAACACTTTTCACAAGCAGAAATATTCCAGGAGCTCTGCTGTTTACAAGTAATCAAGACTGACAGTCATGGATTATTGGTGGAAGAGCATTTTCTGCTTGAGGTGAAAGAAGAGGATAATTTATCAGGAAGCCCAAGAAGTCAGACATCAGTAATGATCTGCTTGAAGAAGGGCATATCATAGAAATAGTGCATTTATTTGTACTGCAAGGCAAGAAGATGTAGTAAGTTATAAACAAGGGTCTTACTGCTTGAAGAATGTGGAGCAGATACAGTGTGTAATTTGCTGGGCAGCTGCGATTAGAGAAGTGACTAATGTGTGTCTTGGTGCTTGTTCAGAATATTAAAAGAAAAAGTTGGATTAATAGGAATTGTCTCAAATGTTCATGCTCTCTCATCCTCTTCTTTTGGAGCTATCTGAACTATGCTTATCTGGCTGCTTGCCTTTTTCTTAATGCTTGGGCTCCCGAGACACTCCTGTAATATAGCAGTGGGTTTGACCTCAGGGAATTTGGGGCTTTCTGAGTTTCGTAGTAGAGTATCTTGTCTCTTATGAAAACAGGCCAAGTACCAGCAGTTTTAAAATGATAACTGTCTTGGAGCCCTACAGAAAAGGTTTCATACGCTAGTATTTGCTCCAGTCTGCAGTGATGCAGGCCTCTGTGTAGGCAGACCCCCCTCTCAGCCCCTCTGCCATGTCCTGCAGGAGGAATTGCTGTCCAAATACCAAGAAATGTGGATACATCTCAGTATGAGAGGTCTGTGAACAGCAGGGAATGGTAAGGCTGCATTAAGCACTTTGTGCCTGGCTGGTGTTGCTGTGCTGGTATTGCAGGCTGTGTACTAGGAGCTAGGGCTGCTGGGGTATGTTGCATTTCTAGGCAAGTTTCAGAATTCATTACTGCTCTCCATATGTCTGTGTTAACCTTAAGTCAAAGATTTATTGTTTTTAAAGGTTAACAGTTGTGTAGCAAAAGAAATCCTCTCCTTTGCCAGCTTTGAGAAGTCACCATGGTCTGTGACTTCACACAGTTTTAATTTAGACAACAAAACCAGCCTTTTCAGGCTATGCCTTCTTGTTACTGTTCAGTTTCTTTGACCAGGGAAAATGAAAATAAAACTAGAAGTCAAACCTGCACTTTACTAGTCTCATCCTCGAGTCAGCTGTCACTTGGGTTGCATGGAAACAGGATAGCAAGGGAGAACAGCAGCCAAATCAAGTCACTGAAAGCACTTCTTGCAGGTTAAATAAGGTGACCTTGAGGAACAGGGGCTGCTCTCCCTTGCCTTCTAGCTGTTGCCTGCTGTATCTCCTGCTGATGCTAGGTCGATCGAGCAAGACAGTGCTTTTTTTTTTAGAGAAACAGTTCACACCTCAGACAATTTATTTACCACCACTTGGCTTGGCCTGGTGCATCCTGTTGTGAAGTGGAAGTGCTCACAGTCCATGGAAAGTACAGGATGCTGTATGCTCTTTCCTAGAGCTCCCTCTCATTACCAGCTCAGCCATGGTACCTATGCACTGTATAGGTGTATAGAGTGGGTGGTGCTGTGCACATGGACACAAAGGGTGTGTTGACAGTGTACACACTGTACCAGTTTCTGGCTTTTGAATCTTTCTCTTTAATTCTGTAGCATTATTACAAGGTGGATTTATAACACACCTAGAGCTAATATAACAATGAAGATTAGTCCTCTACTAGTTGAACAGTAATACACTCTGATTTGCCTACAGCTACTGTATAGTATTGGCATGAAAGGAAATAGCTTTCTGATGCGGTTCATCTGCTGAGCAGGGAGAAATCTGTGCTGCAGAATGTAAAACTACATAGGACTGTAGCTGGCAGCAAAATTCAGAGTAGGAGAAATGCAGCACAAATAAAAGTATTTGTGAGTTGGATGTATGCTAACAATCCTAGTTTATTGCTAAACATGCCATAGACAGTGCTGCAGTTTGCTTGGCAGGTTCAGTATTGTTTCATCTTTGTTTTTTCACTGCTTTATCTTCTGGGCTAAAATTTGTCCAGGTGTAAATTCATTAGTTTCCAACTTTGTGACATTAACAAAAAGTCAATATTACAGTGTTCCCCAGAAGCACTGATGCTGTTAATACGCTCCGTGCTCTGCTCCTAGAGACACACTGGAAATCTCAATACTTAAGCCATTAATGCAAATGCTTCTGCTGTCTGTTGTAAATTCCCTTGATATGAGTGTCAGGCAGTCTTTGGATGAACATATGTAGAAATAGTCACTCTTAGTGCTGGCATGTTATATTTGCTATAAAATAGAAGTCCTTTCTTCTGGAGATCAGCAAACCCATCAGCTTGTCCCTTCTTCTGGAGGGGCAAAGGATGTATTTGAAATCATCATGTCTGGGATAAGATCACTTAAAGTTTACTGTATATGGGATAGAACTTACTTTTGTGAGCATATTAAGCAATCTAGATGCAAAAATTTAATATTTCACATACTTTGTGTCTTTTCCTGCATTACATCATTATTATGCTTAAAATAATAGGTTTTCTTTCTAGACTGGGGATACGTCTCCCTTTCAGCAAGGGTAAGGAAGGATGAATAACTTGCATGCAGGGAGGGAATGTATCTCTTCTGAAAACTACAGATATGAGCTGCCACTGGGAAACAGCTGCAACAGGGCCCTGTTATCACAACAGGTCTTTGATGGGAAAGGCGGCCCCATGGGCAGAGGAAAGGCTAGAGAAGATTTAAAATAAATTACTGACAAGGTGTCCAGACAGCTCCTGCATCGCTCACTCCACTGATGTAATGGGCACTTCAGAATACCTGAATGCGTTTGTTTTCCTATTACCTTATCTACCAGCTTTGCATCAAAGACTCACAAGGTACTTGACCATCAAGTCAAAGGTGAGCTCTTGTCACTGCCTATCATTTATCCTGGCACCTTGAGTTATCATCAATAATCCATCAGAATCGGTTAACTACTGTCACCACTCTAAACTCGTAACCTTTGCCCTTATCTCTTTATCACCAGGTCGTTCAATACCACAGACACATGGAATAGTTAGATGGGTTGCACACAGGGATGCACTGAATTTTACAATAGAACTAGGGAAAAAAAATAACAGACACTTTTTTTTCCTTCTTTCTCCCTCAATAAAAGTTGCAGAGACACGACAAAGAGGATTCCCCTGACAAGTGGAGGACAGAAGAAGAAATGGCAGCTGAAGCAGCAATTCTGAAGAAGTATTTTCAGGAAAATTAGAGGTAATGATTTACACATTGATTTATTCCTGCAACACATGAAAAGCTGTTCAAACCTCCATAGGCTTCTTGAGGACAGAAGGGGAATATGAAACAAAAGAAATGAAAGCTCCTAGGTTTGTGTTGCTTCCAAAAAGACACAGCACTGCAACGGTGGCTAAAATAACATGCTCCTCCGTGAGCAAATCAGCACCTTCCTAGAGCCTTTAGTTTCTAGATAACAAAAACTAACATATCTGCAAATCAGAATCATCAGCAGTTACTTAGGAGAAATGTCTAACCTAACATATTCTCCGTCTTTAGAACAGAAAATAGCATAGCTACCTCTATGAAGAGCTAAAACCTGGTGTTTCTGTATATGCTCAGATATATATATATATATATACACATCTCTATATAGAAAATCCCATCAGAATTCAAAGTGGATAGGCAAATGCTAACTTTATCTTTCAAATCTTAAATCATCTGATCAGTCCATCTTTCAAAATTAAGCCTGCTGGAAAACTGGCTGTTCTGCTAAATTTTGCACTAGCCCTAAAAGAAAAAGATTTGCAGGGGAAAATTGAAAAGAGGAAACACTTGGTAAATGCTACCATTGGTGCTCTAGAAATTGTGAGGTTTTCATTTTGTACCTGGAGTCCCAGAAGCCAGATTTTTCCAGTAGAAATGAGCTGGGCCCCAGAGATCAATAGGAGTTACACTGGCATGTGCGCTGCAGCAGTGATGCCAAAAGCTCCCTCTCCCCTGTTCCCTATATGATGTTTGCCATCATCCAGCACTCTCATTTCTCTGTCATTTCTGACTTTCTCATATTTTTTCCCTCTGAAGAACTGAAATCCCATAAATATCCCTCCTCTCTGCCTGTGACTCACTGCTTGAAGCCCAGCTTCATAAATCTTGAGCTGAACATTAATTCTTGATATTCTTTATTCATTGATAGATCTTGAGCATGAACAGGATGTGTGCATGGCACACGTGGCAGCTCTCATCTCCTGTGCCATTTTGCTATTTTCCTTTGAGTTCATCAGATGTTTTTGGGTTTGTTTTTTTTTTTGCATGATGACCATGCTTTTGTCTTTTCCAGTCAAATTAGCTGTGTCAATGCTTCTATGGACTGGCACAGAGAAAGCTGTTTAACATATGCAATTCCCTTCTTACATCTGTAATGGTACATCCTTATCGTGGTGTGATGTTTTTCCCCATTACATATCTTGTAGGTTTTGGGTTTTTTTTTCATCTTGTTAGAAATGGAATTTGAAATGTTTTCCTGCAGAGATTCTCAAAGGAGTGGAATTAAATCCCCACATATCAATCAAATATTCTTAGACTCTTCTGATACTAAACACAAAGCTGGATAAATGGTATAAATCCCTTCCTGCAAGCGAATTCATGTGGCTGGACTTTTACTTCCATTTATTATGAAAATAAATCAGTGTAAGTCTGCACAGATGACCTCTTGATAAGTTCCCCATTATATTTAAGGTCATTACCTTTCCTAGAGCAGACTGGTAAATTAAATCTTACTGGCATCATTATCATGAGTATTTTGCCTGCTACAGGCAGTCCTTCCAACCCTTGATTCCCAACACAAAAGATCACTGTCAATCTTTTCTCCCTGACATTGTTTTGCTTCTGAGGTTTAAAGCTCTGGACCTGAGATAAAGGTATATTTGAACACCTTCTGAATTTGTCAGCCTTTATTGCTCTCTTAACCTTGCTTCTGAAGTGATGAAGATGGAAAACTTCTGGCAAATTAACAAGGTTATATACATTCTTCTTTGAAGCTATTTTTGGTTTTCACCTACAAAGGATTTATTTTGCCATTTATAGGTTTACCTGGGTGATATTCGACTTGAGTTGTTTCATGCGGCACAGGAAAAGTGAGAAAGAGCTGAATGTAGGTGTTCTGGAGCCTATAAATAGCAATTTTTATGGCTTTATGCATTATTTTTCTACTTAAGTGCTTCATTCAGAGAAGCCCAGCCCAGCTAGATTAGCCAGAACAGGCTGAACTGTCTTCCAGAGCTTTCCCAGATATCTTTGCATTTATCACAAGTCCTACACTAACTGTCACACAGCTATATGACTTGACTAGGTTCAGTAGCACATATTGCCTGCATTTGTAGATTATCTCATAGAATCACAGGAAGGTTTGGGTTGGAGAGAACCTTAATATCACCTAGTTCCAAGCCCCCATGTAGCATCTTAATTTCCAATCTTATTTTCAGATGCACCTTTATCTATAGCAGGGTGTTTTGTGCATTTAAAACCACACATGCTAGCAAAATGGCTGAAGATTAAAAGAGTTAGTAACCTTCAGAGACAGTGTATGAAAAATGCTTCTCTTCAAAGGCAGTTTCAGTCTGTGGTGTTGTTTCTGAAGAAAGAACCAGGCTGCACAAGTTTCAGTGGTAGTTTTCCTGTTTTATTCATAACTGAAGCAATACTTTCATGCCATTAGAAAAGGAGTCAGTCTTAAGTACGATGTCAAAACATCCCTTTGCATAAAGGGGTTGACAGTGATAGTCTGTTGCCTAGTGCTTTCAGAGTTACAAATATTCAACAGCTTTTACTTGCTTAACCATCTGAATATTTTGTGTCATTCAGCATGCCAAGTTCTTTTTAAAACCTCTCCAAATAATGCAGGTTGCAGAGTTGTGCAGGATTTCTGATGTCTGTTCTCCCCTTCATCTGGAAGTGGGGAAGTTTCTGGAGAGCATAGGCTTTTCAACTTTGTCAGAGAATGAATTCTATTCTTTTGGGGTTTTTTCTTTGCCCCACTGCAAAAAAACAAGAGGTGATCTTGTTCTTTAAGAGCACTTATCCTGCCTCACAGATGCCTCTTCTCCACCAAGAACACTCAGTATGTGTGAAAAGATGCTGTTCTGTTGACTTCAGTAGGGAAACTACCACTGTTAGCAGCAGCTGACCAGAGGGGATTTAACTGGTAGTTTGGCTTGCATCTGGTTTTGCTCCAGCACTTCTAACAATCCATGATGCATGCATTGCACCAAACCAATCCCATCACTTACCTTAACTTTAGGCAAGTATGATGGGATGGAATACAACACCTTTCTTTGATTGCTTTACTGCACAAAAAGCCCTCCTTTTATTGTACTTTAAACTGAATAGAACCACAAACTAATGGCTGTGCCTTGAAGTGAATCCAGAGTTGATCTGGGACACATGCCATGCAGTGAGGACACAATCTGCTCTGCCCCAGATGATGCTGTACCTGCAGTGGGGACCATAGCAAAGGTTGTGGCAGCTTTTTAGCAAGCAGACTCACCATGCATCACAGGAAACACAGCGTGCTGTAGGCTCTGGTGTGGGGAATGGGGGCAGGGGAAAGGGGTACAGGAGGAAGGGACCCCATCAGTGTCAGAGCCTTGCTTTATAAACAGGGAAATTTTTTTGAGTGCTTTACAAGAGTTAGACTCGGGGTAGTGAATGGTCCTGGGCTGAGAGGTCTTTATGGCTGCACTTAGGAGCTGTTTATGTATGATCCCCAAGTAAATACACATCCTAGTAGTCGGCTATGGATTTCTCTGCACTCCAAATTTAAGTGCTGTTAATTATATCCCCCACTCAGAAGCCTCCAAGAACTATTAATTAGAAATGGGGAGCTGATGGTTTGCTTGTCTGTGTGAAAATGTTATGACCTGCGAGTGAAATATAAGCTTCAAAAGAAACATGTTTCATGAAGGTCACCTTAGAAAAGCATCATTAACAACCTGTCAGAAGAGAATGCTTCAGTGTGACATTATGCTTTAAGTAGTTGGAAATAGCAAAGAGAAGATGGATCAGATCATAGGGCCTATGTATTCTTGCCCAAAGTTCTCTTTTTTTTCTGCAGTAAAGTACATATAATCTGTTTTGTGATTCCAGTGGGATGTGAGGGAAGTTAATATCAACAGAAATCCAACAGACAGAGATAATCTGGCCCTTGCTAGTATTTTTGAAGTGTGGAACATCCAGACCCACCACCTCTGTAGCAGGGAGAAGGTTTATGCACAGGAATTAAATTACCTCTTCAAGGGAAGATGTAAGCAGCCAGAAGTAGTGCAGGAATTGTGTACAACAGTAATACCTATCCTAAAAGACTTAAGGCAAAAGGCTTCCCTAAATAAATGTGGTGGGCTAATGCCTTCTCGTTGAAGCATATCCTTCTTATCCTTATGAAAACAAAGCTGTGATAGGGTTAGCTATAGTTATAAGTGTAATGTCTTCCTCTTGTTAGAGGCCAGCATAAGCATAATGTCCCCCTCACACCTATTCCAGGGCTCTGGAATTTTGAGGCTGTAAGTAGTACTGTGCTGAAAGTTATACACCTCATTATCTGGACTTCAGTTTCCCTATAGGTGGCCATTTAATTCAGCTGTCAAGAGTATGTGTATTCCATGCAGCACTGCTTGGATCCTGCAGTTATAGCTACAGTAGAAACGTCATGGCCAGAGACACAGACAAGACTGTACCACACAAGGCAAAGCATCAACTGTGTTACTGTTAGCAAAGACAGCTGACAGAGGGCCAGATGTTCTCTGAACTTGCACATCTGACAGCCTGAATGCTTACCTGTGCTGTCTGATCCATTCCTGATTCATCATTGAGCTTTATGTATGCCACACTGTATGAGAGGAAAATGGAGAAAGCCAAACATAACTGAAGGATGTTATGTCCCAGGATCTGGTACAGGACAGTGCTGAGCTTCAAATAAGGGTGATACCAACTGTGGTCAAGTACTTTTTTTTTTTACCCAAACCTGTGCTAAAATGACACTAATCTCTTGCCCTTAGAGCTGCAAAAGGATGCATGTACTAAGCAGCCAGGCCTGCATTCAAGCAGATTCACAAAACACGTGCCAAGTCATTTACAGCCTGCCATCAAACTGTCAGTCAATAAGGACATAAAATGGAAACTGTTGCTCAAAATGCCATTGGAAGGAGGAACATATGTTTCAGTGAGAAAAGACAATCAGACAAAGAAGTGGGTGGTTGGGGAGTTGCAGCCGAAACAACAGCAAGGATCCAAACCTCACTCACAGCCCCAGGGAACAAGTTTGGAGGCCCTACCCTTGTCTAACAGTTGTGTAACAGCTTTGTGTTTGATAAGCTGAAATAGTTTTCCAAATATTGAAGCCACCTCTAACCACGCTCTGAAGGTACAAAACTGAGGTTCCCAAACAAAAAGCCCGCTTCATGCTCAATTATTAGTAAAGGTTTGTATTGTTATCTTACTGCTGTAGCTGCTGCATAATAGAGCTGTCCAGAGAGCCACTCTAACCAGCAACTCAAGTGTGACCTCAGAGCTTGAAAGCTGCCTTTGTGTGAGTTTTGGTGTCCAGGCTGTGTAGGTGGAAGGGCATTAATAACTCCTCCAGTAAGTGGCTATTTGAAAAAGGAAGGGAGTGATGGACTTTGGAACATATTGAACTGAGCATACTTGAGACTCAGTTGTTTACCAGGATGCAGTCTGACACAGAAGGACAGGTATGTGCAGGGGTAAGCCCAAGTCTGCCACAAGCCTCCTGTTAATGGTGCAGTTACAGCTGGGCCATGAGTTTGTGCAGGGATTTCACAACCAGTTTTCATGTTGAAGTTGTCAGGCTCTCAGCATTTTTATTTCTCTGCTTCAGGAACACCTTCATATCTTATGTTACCTGTTACAGGTCTTTTACTAGGATGGACCATCAAGAGATGCATAAATTGGAGCAGACATGGGAATACCCTATTCATGGACATACCCCATTCATTATTCTCCAGCATGTGAGACTGGGGGCATTTTCAGGGCAATGGTCCCAGATCACTGGTGTGCAATACCTTGGCATTAGGTAGAGTCCCACCACAGGGTCAGGATGGATGAGGGTACACAGATGATGATCTTGAAAGAGCATTTGCAGGAGCTTATATAAGAGATCATGTGCCCCCAAAGACTCTTGCATGAGATTATTACAGCAAGATTGATTTGAAGAGTAAGAAGCTGGATTTGATGACGCAGGATGTCCTTTCTAATCCTTTGTTCCTATGCCTAGTGGTCAGCAGAGCTGCAGACTGGGCTGTCTTGCTCAGGGACATCAGAGAAGTGGCTTCACTGCATGTTTGTTTTCTCTAAAATGATCCTGACCTCCTTTGGAGGGTGTTTTGTGGGTTAGGAGTGAAACGCAGGCATTTGTATTGTCTGGAAGTGAACTTTGTTAAAAAAGATAATAAATCCAACAAATGCTTCTTGCTTTTGCTCTGATACGTAATTTTAGGATAGTTGTGTGCAAGGATTTCTTCCTTTCTCTATTGCATTGGCTATAATAGGAGCTGAAATGTGTTGTGTGTGGATTTAATGCTGAACATTTCCTTCTGCTTATGCTTCTTGCTGTCAGTGTTTCCTATTGGCACATACTAATGAGCACCTAACTTGTTAGCAATAAACAGCCTTACCTTTTGCCTTACTAACAAAGATCAAAGATACTATTATATGTAACTGTCTGTTATGTTTGTTATTTCTCAGGTAACAAAGTGTTTGTAAAACATCCTGTGCCATAAGAAACTCCCCAGGAAGACAGGCCTTGTGCTCCAGTTCTCGGTGACCCTGGAGCTGCCCCTGAACAACTTAATGATTGTCTACAAATATGGGAATTTTCCATGACCAATTTTATTGGACGTTTGGTTATCGCCAAGGTTGAATTTCAACTAAAACAACTAAGAGCACCGAGTCACAATATCGCTCTGAGTAGTAACTTGTATCTTTCTAATTGTGTATTTGGGAAGGAATCTTTTTAAATTGTCCTTTGGCCTAAATTGAAATAAAGTGCTAGCAAAATCTGGTAGCTACTGTGTTTAGGCACATTACAAAGTGTCGACTCTATTTGTGCTTTTGATTCAATTATTGTACGTGGGCTGTTATATCATAGAGAAATTAGATCTTTTAGCAGAATGATAGTTCCTAAAAACCAAGTCTTCTTTACAGACTAGCAAAGATAAACTTGGACACCTGCAGTTTTGTCAGGTAAGGTACTGTAATAAGAAATGTATAACATCCTATGTTCTTTCTTTTCTCTTATTTTAATACATTGTTACAATGCTTCTGGACTTCAAGGTGATAGAGAACACTTCTGCCAATCAATATGTAGAACTGCTAATGGGATAGTAATCACATTAAGGTTAGACAAGCACAAATGTCCTGCTTGGAGCAGAAAGCTACCTGAGTGGGAGCCATTCATGTGGAATGCTCCCTCTGCAAGAAATGTTCAGAGCCCTGCACAGGGAGAGACCCACCATGGGTTAGTTGTTCATTGCTAACATGTAATGAAGGAAAAGAAGTCAAACAACAGATGGAAGGGAGAAGAAATTAGTCTGCAAGATGCGCATGAAAAGAGCACCCATAATCTTGCTCTTAAATTGCAGAGAAGTGACAACCAAAGCTTTCTGTGTGTCATGAACTCAGAATGGAAAACAAAATGCTCCAAGTCTTTAAATAAGAGCCATCCTGAGAGCAGTTTAGGATGCAGAGTCTACCTGAAGGCTTGAGGAGGTCAGGATCACGTCCAGACCAGAGCCTAGGAGTGCTTTGCATGCTGGAAGCAGTATGGTGAATTCTAGAGGAAATATAAATGCTCCACAATAGCCTGTCCCTGAAGGGTTGCAGCCTGACCTGAGAAAGTAGGAAGATGCACAATGAATAATTTTTCTTAAGTCTCTCTGCTATGTACTGCAGAGGAATTCTGTCCATTGGTTTGAAGTCTTTGTGCTGTCAAATATAAACATATGCTGTCAAATATAAACATATAAACAGAATTGCTGATGTTTGATTCCAGATTTTACTGTGATGCTGTTAAAATACTGCTCCTGAAAAGCCACTATGAGTCAAAGAATTACCATAGTCCAGTGTGGCCACCAGTATCTTCCATTAGTTTTATAACCTCTACATTTTTTTACAAGAGCTATCTCTTCATTTATGAAGAGTAAATGAAAAGTCTGTTTTGATGGTGCCTGTGCTTTTTGGACCCTGAACTCAGCTCTTGTGAGACCTCACCTGGAGCATTGTGTGCAGTTCTGGTGTCCTCAACATAAAAAGGACATGGAACTGTTGGAACAAGTCCAGGGGAGGGCCATGAGGACGATCGGGGACTGGAGCACCTCCTGTATGAAGACAGGCTGAGAAAGTTGGGGCTGTTCAGCCTGGAGAAGAGAAGGCTGCGTGGAGACCTCATAGCAGCCTTCCACTATCTGAAGGGGGCCTATAGGGATGCTGGGGAGGGACTCTTCATTAGGGACTGTAGTGACAGGACAAGGGGTAATGGGTTAAAACTTAAACAGGGGAAGTTTAGATTGGATAGAAGAAGGAAATTCTTTCCTGTTAGGGTGGTGAGGCACTGGAATGGGTTGCCCAGGGAGGTTGTGAATGCTCCATCCCTGGCAGTGTTCAAGACCAGGCTGGACAAAGCCTTGGGTGATATGATTTAGTGTGAGGTGTCCCTGCCGATGGCAGGGGGGTTGGAACTAGATGATCTTAAGGTCCTTTCCAGCCCTAACTATTCTATGATTCTATGAAATGAAGATGAGGGAGCAAGAAGTGTCAAAGAAGGTGAGCAGACAGGATGGTCCGAGGTGCTGGTGAATGAGCTAACACACACAGTTGTCCTTTTTTGCACTGTAGTATTTAAAGTAGCTGTGATTTCACATAGAAGGAAGACAACAGATTTGCTGCTGGGGACATACTAAAAGGAAAACCTGAGCATCACTTACATGTGCAAGGTATTTCCAAACCTCCTGCGTAGTGGTTTCCTATTAAGTATGGAATATTCTGTATTAATTCTGTAGCCTATGATGAACGGGTGCTGTGCCAACCACTTTGCATGGGGACTGCTGTGCAGATGAGTGCTGAGGTGGATGGAAGATTTCATTTGTGTAAATGAGGAGGCCGTTATCACAGCACTAAAGGTCGTCTATTTTAAAAAAAGCCTCCTGTGGCATTATGCACAAAACAGCCTATTCATGCAGCATGAAAATATTTGTGTGCTTCACTCCAGCTTAAAAAGGGAATTTGCAATAGATGAGGGACATGAGAAGGGGTTGGAGTAAGAAATAAGGAGAGATTGGAAAAGGCAGATCACGAAATATGTAACATCCTGCAGCAGTATGTGGAGTAACCCACCCCCCCCCCAAGACATGAGGATGGCAACTGGATCAGTTATACACTTCCTATAGACAGGCAGGGTGCTGCGTACAAGCATGGAGTTGCAGGAAGAGTGAGGATATGCTGTGCATATCCTCATTGACCACTGATGGTCTTTGTAACCAATTTTGTCCTTTGCGACCTCAATCGATTGCCCTTGCTGGGGTCATGCCCAGGGCTTGTCTTTGGGCTGGGCAGTGCTGCAGAGTGCTAAGCACCTCCACCAGAAGCAGAAAACAAAGATCTGCTTGCAGTAGGGCAGGTATTCTACAGTGCTTTCAACAAAGGCTGTGAGTACAGCATGAGGATGTTTTTTAATTGCCTTCCACTAATTCAGCATCCGTCTTGCTCCAGATGCAGATGCACCAGGCCCTGGTCCTCCATGGGACAACCAGTGCCCCCCCAGGTAGCTCAAAGGGGCTTGTGTGGTGACAGATCAATAGGCTAGGGATGTGCCACATCAGCTCCTTGAAGTCTTTGTGTGGTATTTCTGAAATTGGCTCCATGCTGCTTCTAACCTCCCCCAGCACACATGCACCCCACCCCCCAGATCTGAGGCTCTCATTTGATCCTGTGCTAAAATAACACAGTGGTTTTGGTTTAATTAATGTTGCAGAGAGGGGAAAAATGACCGTTCGGTCTTTTCAGGAGCCTGACTTGGCTACAGAGTCAGGATGACATCTAACACAGAAACTCCTGGCTGCAACAGGGCAGGGAGCCAAGGTCAGCTCCTGAAATGGAACTGGGGACTGAGCCCCCATGAAATAAAAGCACCTGAATCCATGTGGGAACTGGGGTTTCTCTCACACCGTAGCTGTAAAAAGCAGTAAGGATCATAATGTCCATGTAGCCACAGAGCCTAGGAAAATCTTTCAAATACACACATAGCGACAGCCATAAAAGTACTTAATTCTTCTCTCAGCTTTCTGTGTCCTCCCAGCCACTCCCCACCTCTAGTTGTCACTGCAGTCAACAGCTGCTGAAAAAGCCTTGTCTGATTCCTGCATCTGGTTCCTAACATACCGGCCAGCAGCACTGTGAAGGAGAGACCACTGGTGCTCATGTAAGCTGTCCCGTGTGTTGGCAGGGCTCCGAGTCTGAGAACAGAGTGATGTGTTCCAGCACTTGTGAAATTTCTGAATAATCAGCTCATCAAAAAATACCATGCAGAGTTCCCTTGTACTCCTCTCCAACTTGCCACCTCTCCTGCCAATAGCTCTGTAGGGTGACCACGGCTTGGCATAGCCATTAGCAGAGCTCTTCACAATCACTCATGAATAGAGCTGGCTGGAAAACACAATTTTTCTTCTTAACAAAAAGAAAGGCTTGGTGGAGCAAGGGGGATATTTGGCTTGGCATTTCAGGATGAAGGTTTACCCCACTGCTCCCTCTAGCACCCTCTTCTGCTCCCCCCTGCACCCCATCATTCTTCCTTCCTACCTCATTTTTTAGAAGGTAATTCCAAGAAAACAGAAATTGTTACTTTAAGTGGAAAGTCATTGGATGCTGCTTGATCTTGGGGACTTCCTCCTGGCCCCCAAGGCTAGGAGTGTTGCTAGAGGATGGGCACCAAACTGCTGGCACTGGGACTCCTAAGTAAGTTGTCCTTGGACCTCCACTTTTTGCTGCCACTGCCCAAGTTCTTTAAAGTTTCTTCAAGATACTCCCCTCCTCAAGCAGCTCCAAAACCTGCTGTTTAGGCATCTGGGAGCTAGTGCCCATATCTTTGTTCATGGAGAGATGGTAGGTTCTGGAAATGGTTTGAGGTAAACCCAACTAGCTGGCTCGTATTGCTGGCTTATTTCATATGCTCCTCTGGCGCTGGGTTGCCTCCAGGCATATCCCTCTGTGCTTTCCCTTCCTTTTGGACATATGTTTCTCTCTATCACAGGTGATCATTGCTTTGGCTGGGAAGACCAGACTTTCTTCCTGTGTCCTCTAATGATGCTCAGAGCTGAACAGCAGGGAGGAGGGCAGGCTGGTTGCAGACCCTGGCCTTAAGGCAGGCAGCAAGTAACAAATTGCTGCAGAGGAAGGACTTGCAAAAATCAGTGGTTAGTGCATTAGGATTAAAGCTGTAGCATGAGAGCCTTATACAGCCAGGATTATTAATGTTTTTTAGGCCTGTGGTAGCTTCATTGACTGTGACACTTGGTGCAAGGTGGGCTTAGTACTTGTGTTCCTTTACAAACCCTTGTATGTGCAGAGAGGACACAACTGCATCCATCAGAGACGTGGCTCCAGTGCAGCTCTCAGGTGCTGCCTATCCTGACCCAGCTGCAGCGCATTTACTCTTTTCTTCTTTACGTGTGTCACTCTATCTTGTTCTCCTCAAGCTTTTGTCATCCCTTTTGTCACCATAGTGACAGGAAACGAGTGATGATTGCTGGAGTAATTTTCCATATTAGCTACCACTGGCCTTTCAGCCTAAATCAGTGCTTCATTTTCCCAGGTTCTGGCTGAGCCCCAGAACACTGGCATTAAAAAGCAGCATTGGAGGGGACTTGGCACACTGGGTGCTGCCAACTCTCCCCTGGGCCAGCCTGGGCAGGGACAGGGCCTTCATGTCACTGCAGGTCCCACCTCTACAGAACAGGTATCTGCAAAGAAAAGGGGAAGAAAAGAAACTGCTTTTGCAAAGGCTTCTCCCTGAGTTTATTAGCTGTAAGTCTCATGGTCTGTCAAACCAAGAGTTTGTGTGCTTCTGGCTGTTTGGGGGCATGGGAGTGTCTGCAAGGTGCATTGGAAGAGCTCCCCAGAAGTAAGTGCTTACTCTGACCCATCTATCCCTGACTCTGCACAGCCTCTTGCAGAACCTGGTTATTCCCAGGGAGCCCGACCCAGATCTGCAACCAAACCTGGGCTCACAAAGGGGCAAGGCAATGGCTCTGTACTAACAGGCTTCATCAGTCGTTAAGTGCATCCCAGAGAGACACACAGTATACACACACACATACACACAAATACATACCTAGAAATCAAGATCATTAAGTACACAAATACACTTAAACAACAAACTACTGAAAAGCAGAGAAAAGTCACAAAATGTGAAATGAAAGCTGCTCTTCTGTTCTCTCTTTACCTGCCACAGAGGAGGATATATTAAGAAGAGTCAACCTTCATTTCAAGCACGCTGCCTTTTGTCCTCCTATCACAACATTAGCATTATCCCCACATAATTTTGTGTATTTAATTTTACAATAGACTGTGCCAGTGAGTGCTGCCTGTAAATATTTGATCACCACCGTTCCTCCAGGATTATCTTATCAAGAGTAAAGATATTAAAATAGAAATCTTGTCATGTTACTGCTTTTATACTTCCAGACTGAGAGTTGATTGACAGAACATGAACTGCCTGAACTAGCTCTAAAGTGTCTTTTCACTGAGAGCTTTAATGCCAGAGGCTATAGGAAAAAAACAGTTAGGTAGTCATTGGAAACTAATGCCTTGCTGTAGTTACAGAGCTTTTCTACTTAAGATTAAAAAATATGAATCTACTAGGGGTATTTTTACAAGTGTAAAACGATGTTGCTCTTTTTGTATCTTTCTGCCATCTCTAATGAGCCTTAGAATGAGCTTTCCCTTTCCTTCCTGCACTTGAATATTAGATGCAGCCTCACTGCAGCTCACAGACACGAACTGAAGTTTTGCAAGAGTAAGCTCTTGACTTGCCTAACCTACAGAATTTCTTTTTGGTGATAAAACGGAGTGTGAGCCGGGACTGAATGTTCCTGCCTAGCTTGAAATATCAAACTGCTATAGACAAGTCAAGGTTTCTATTTATGGCCAGTTAAAAGACACACCAGTAATGCTGTTTTAATGTTACAAAATTGCTCTGAAATTGTCATGTGTCTGAAGAGCACCATGCTGCAAATGCATAGCCAGTCCCTGAGGGCTTACTCATCCTGTGCTCCAGCACAAATCAATGCGAGTTTTTGCTGGAGTAAGGACCCAAGTGCCAATTCAGGGAAGTACTTGAGCACAAGCAAACTTTAATCACAAGCTTGTGCTCCTTAGAAATCAATAAAAACTGTGGTGAGAGGATGGCAAGGGGTGTGTGTCTTGCAACCCAGGCAGGCAATGGGCCAGCAGTTCCCAGCATCCTGAATAAATCTGGCTTTGTTCTGTCATGATCCCTGAGGGCAGGAGGGGGTGGTTAGTTCACAGATCTGTCCCATTACAGTGGTGGCTACAACTGTAGAAAGTGGTGTTAAATCACCCAAGGCCTTCAGGGTGGTATCAGTAGTGTTTATTGCAGGAGGTTGGAGTGGCCAGAGATGGTGCAACCTGGAGCACCCTTTAGCCAGATCATTCCTCCCACTTCAATGGGAACAGTAACTGTATGAAATGAAAATAATTAGACATTAAGCAGCCTATTGTTGAACTGACATGAAAGGGATTAACACGGGTGGCTCCCATTAACAGCAATGGGTGGTCCCCTCCATTCTTTCCCTGGGCTCTGAATGTAGAAAAGCTTAACATGTCACTTAAGGAAGGGTTTTGTTCAGAGAGCCTAGTATGTTCGATTAAAATATACTGGTGTGTCATCAGCCATTAACTGTCTTTGCAATAACTGTAATTAAACAAATACCTCTGAAAGGAGATCTTTCCAGATGAATTCTGACATGACATGAGAGCAGGAATTTCACAGATCTCCGGTGTGGGTTTGTTTTATGTTGCCGCAGGAATCCCTCAGCCACTGGGAGTTTTTGTTTCCCTGCTGCTGGAATGAGGATGGCTCAATGGCCCACCAAGGGCCACTGATTTCCATGTAGGTAGATGGCATCCCTTCTTTGGGCATGTTGGGAGTGAGCTGAGCACCAGCAGCACCAAATGTTTGGCAATTCTGGGGGAATAAAACCAGATGGGCAATTTTCTCAACCAGGCAGTTCACTTACAGAAACATCATTTACCAAGTTCCACTTTGGGCCCCTGGAATGAGAAATGGAGAATGAAAGGGAAAGTTAGCTGTTTAGCAAATTCAGAGGTTTTACAGAGTTCAGCAGCTGGTGGCCTCCAATTCAATGGGCAGAGTTAAAAGCCATGCACCCTGCTTTGAAAACTTGCTCCAAAGAGCCTGAAATGGAGAAAAATCCCAACCAGCTAGACTAGTGCAAAGTAGAGGAAGGAACTGAAGGAAGCAAAAGGTACTTACCCGAGCCAACTATTCTAATCATATACACACAGCAGACAAACGGTGATAGCAATTGTTGGTGCTCCGAGAGAGATAGCAGGGAAATGGAGATACAGTAGAAAATAACACCTATTAAGTAGTTGTTAGTATTAATTATGCTGAAGAAGGGGGTGGGTATTTACATCAATCAGAAATCAGGCAAGCAGAGAGATGGATGACAGCAAGGAGAAGTGTAGCAAGAAAACCTAGAGAGCAGTTGTGATGGGTTTCCCTGGTAGGTGTGAACAAGGAGGTGCTGAGCCAGGTGTGATCAAAGTAAGTTTCACCCAGTCCTGAAAAATCCTCTCACTGGGCACTATTAGTCAGTTTCCCACGCATTTCTGAGGTATTCAATTAATCCCCATCTTCTGCAACATATCCATACTGTTAGATAGTCAAATCATGAAAATGGGATTCACTGAAATCCCAGAGGAGGAGAACTGTTGGATTTCCTTTATATGCAAGATTGGTTAGGGATTTCAGGTTAATCTTGCTTGGTAAATTATGTTGCATTTTATCCCATTTACCTTCATGTCTCTCTAAATGGTCTTTCAGAAAACTCCCACCAAGCTCTTGAGTATTGGCTCCTGGACACTTAGCACGCCACTCTTAAATACATGCACTAATATCCCACACTCCACATACACAGTCCCTCCCCTGAGCTGATATACTTGTTAAGCACCTACATTTGGGTCTACGGGCTACATCCTTTAAAATTGTAGGACAGAGACTGTCGGGTTTATTTGGCACCTAACAGTGCCCATGAGCAGAAAGTGGACAAAGTATGTAAATACCTAAAAATCATCCTGTTCCAAGTTCCCACTGAGCAATCGGGAGCCATACCTAACTCAGTGTGGGAAGAGGAAGAGGGCACGTAGCATTATGCTTGCCCATGGCCTCCTGCCCTGTAGTACCAGCCAGCATCCCTCCTGTTTTCTCAGTCTTTCTCCTACCCTGTGCATGCAGAAGTTGTGCATTTGAATAGTCTCCTAGGTCTACTTAAGGAAGTCCTTTCCTCCTTTCCTTTCCTGAGCTATAACACACTGCTTGCCTTGTTGCCAGGGCTTTCTTCTTCATGTCACTTTTAGATTCTGCTAATTCTTGGTTATTCTAAGAAGCCATTTTTTCATCCAAGTCTGCCTCCAGCTCCTTCCTAAAAGTTTTTTCCCCTTAAACTGAGAGGCATGTTCCAGCTCTGAAGCAGGTGGCCTGTCTCTGGCTGCTCGCTGTGCAGTGATGCAGATGGCAGCATTGCACAGCTCCTTGGGTGATCAAGCACTTTAGGAATTTCAAGCCAACAATGTACCAAAAAAAGGGAGTGAAAATCCCACCTGTTTCCAAATCAAGAGAACAACTTTAGCTAACTGCACACAAGCAAAACCATTGCACTGCCTTGAGTCTGCACAGATGTTTGTGCCCCAGCTAGACAGTTTTCCAGGTACTGCTTGCATCCTCAGCCTCCTCCAGCAGCACTCGCAAGCTCCCCTGAGTGCCGTAACCAGAAGGGAAGGGAACACTGAGTCCCAAACCTCTCCTGGCACAAACCAATCTGCACATCATAAACAAACCATCAGTATCTGTGCAATAAACACTAAACAGAGGGTTTCTAGTCAAGTCCAGCAGCCAAGAAAAGCATCTCTTTCCACTCTTCAGTCTTGTCTCCAAAGCCATCACTGCTGGCCCTGGAGCAGGGCTCTGGCTCCTCACCGTCATCAGCCAACTCTCTGCAGTGACATTATGTAATGACAACGATTTTCAGTAAAACAATAGAAGAAAATTAACAGTTGCAAGACAGCAAACCATGTGTGTGCACCTGAGCATCTCTCTTGGGACAAGCTTCAGCACACTTCACGTTTGTCAGGTCTAAACACAAGCAGATGCCTGGAAATGCTGACAGGGGTGGAGGGAGCAGAATGGAAAACCTGTCCTTTCCCTACAGAGTGGCATTAAGGGACAGAGCAACAAACGCAAATGATGATGCACAGGCTCAAACCAAGCTGCTAGAGGCAGTTCATCGCACATTGCTAGACAGGAGGGACAAGAGCAGCAGCACAGGCACTGCACAGCCCATAGGACCAGGGGCCTTCCGCCATACCTTCTGGGCAGGTGACATGGCCAGTGTTGAGCAATCACATGTATTAGCTGGCTAGGGATATAAACACAGCTATAGAGTGTATTCAGGCATTTACATATAAAGGTCTTTGTATATATAAGAAAAAATTACATTTTAGATGTTTAAAATGTGTGTATATATTTACATGCACATATATATATGCTGGTTATATATGTAAAGATGTTTTAAAATAAATATCTTTATATACATACACACACACACACATTTACACATGTGTGTATATATATATATACACACACACACACACACACACACACACACACGTTTAAGACCTTCCTATATATTGGCATAATATATGCATTTACATAGATATTATATCTCTTATACATGTATATAAAAGTCTACCTGTATGGTTGTGCATGTATATACATATATTTGAGTACGTATATATGCATATATAAAATCCATATAATAGCTATATGTATAGACTTCAAACATTAAATTATATGTATAATATGATGCATATTATCTATACCAAGTGTAATTCTATAATTATAAATATATTATAATTTTATGCTATTCATTATGTATATATGTATACATTTATGCTGTTATAATTTTGACATATATTTAGAATACATGCTTTTAAAGGTCTTTAAAAAAGGTCTAGTTATGTAAGTACAATCAGCACATATATATGTGTAATGGTACACATTTATACATACATTTTTATGCATACCTATGCATGTGAATGACAAAATAAGTAAAACCACAGACTCAGGTCTATGGCATTTCAGCTGCAGCCCCTGGGTATGCCTGAGGTAAGGCAAGGAAATTACTCCAATAACCTGGCAGCTTTTTCATGAAAACTCTATTCCCCAACTGCTTTCATTTAAGCAGCGCTATTTTAATAATACTTCCCTATTGCCTGGCAAATACAAATGTGAATAGATAGTAGATAGTATCCTCTAATGGTCCCAGAAAACACTGGGATATATATGGCGATATATATACACACACACATATGGCAGAGTGGGGTGTGTACCTACATATACATGCTTATTATGTTGTCTACACACAAGTACACACACCCCCCAACTTACATTTCTTATTTCTCTGTGGCCCATCAGAAGGAAGAGCTGCTCAGGTGGGGCTCTCTGAGGCTGGGCTGACACAAACTATGTAGAAAACCAACAACCCATCACTGAAGATTACCTAAATTGCAGGAGAAGAGGAATACTGTTTCTCCCTGTAGCTCTGTGTAGTTTTATACATGAAACATGAATCTGTAGTTGTAAGTGAAGTCAGGTAGAACTGGATAAAACTCCTGCAATAGGTACACAAGAGCTCCCATTGACTTACGAGATGCCTGGAGCTGAAAAGCCAGCGCTGGGATGTGATGGCAGGTGAGAAAAGTGGCTGGAATGCACAGGGCATCCTCCTGCTTTGTGCCAGGAGAAACCACGTGAATGTGGACACCCCTTTTACACATTTTACCTTTAAATCTGGTGGCTGCCACATTTGTGCATGACAAGTGTCCTGACTGACACCTTCCCTTCCCTTTCCCACTGCCAACCTGGACAGGAGATGTGATGTCTGTCTGTCCAGCCCCTGTGCATCCCAGAGCTGCCTGCTCACACATGCATCCATGGTCAGGAAGCAGAAGTTGTCATGCTGTGTCATTTCTCTCCTTCTCCAACACAGGGATCCTGCTGAAAAGAAGTGAAGAAATAAATAACATCAAAACCCTGCCATCAAAACCTTGCCAAGCAAACTGACGTGTAGCAAAAAAAAACAGCTGAGGTGAGGAGAAAAGCCTGGGTGGGTAGTTACTTCAGTTGTGTATCTTTTTTAGGGTGAGCCTTTCTGTCTCTCCAGCATAAAAGCACTTCCAGACAGATTACTAAAGCACCCGGAAAAGTATTCCCCACCTCTTTTCTATCTCCCAGAACTGCATCCCAAAGAGCAGCAGCGTTTAGGCAAGCATTTTACCACCTTCAACTCCAGCAGCAGGAGGAGTGCAGGCAAGGGTTAAGTGACAGCTTATTTATTGTTGATAAGGATGTGCAGAAGCCTGGAAGATCTCTTTTTTTTTCCAGTTTTCACTGGATGACAGACATTTACAGGCAGTTCTGCTGTCCCTGGGAACGTCAGTGTGAAATGGAGAACCGGTGGCATTTACAGATTGAAGTTTCTCCTTGTACTCAATGACAGAATAAAGGGCAAGAAAGAAAACAAGCCCAAACCCACGTGTGTTTTTAACCACCAGCATCTCCAGCCTGGTTTTATGCCAGCTCTAACTCTGGCTGGTTAAACTCACTGCACTGTTGCAGCGAAAGGCAGTTTAAGCTGATGCTACTGGACAACAGTGCAGAGTGCAACTCTGCTCAGAACTATTTCTCACCTGCTTAATTATATCCCGCACTTAGAGTTTCACAGAGAACAGATGTGAAGGCTTACCTTGGGACAGATACATTATGTATACAGCATTAACTTCACACCCATACGGTCCCCATTTTAATTACACAGCCAGTCGGGGACCCAGGATAGTTTGCTGGCAGAGCAGTTGGTTTCATTAGCAATTCCCAAGACCTCCGCTGTCTGTGAGCATCCTCACCCATGCAGGCTGAGCTGCGCTGAGGATCCATCCCATGGGAAGCAAGGGTGAGCCATGCACTGCCTGACCTCTGGGCTGTGCCCCTCAAAATCACCAAAAGAGCAGCTGCTGGTTCACACCTTTTACAAACTCCAGCCTGAGATTTAACATAAACACAAGTATTTTGGAGAAAAGCCTTAATGTGATGTGAAATGTGAGGCCAAAGGATATCAAAAGACAACTTGAAGGTACAGCGCTATAGCAGTGTGTCTGATCTCTGACCCCGTCAAGGAAACATCAATATGACAGGTCCCCACAGGCTGCGTCTCTCTGCTAATAAAAGCTTTTTAGCAACACCCAGAGAAGGGGTTTGATCACAGCTTCTCACTGGGTTTAATAGGAAGTGAAGCACAAGGTAGCATTTGGGTTTGTCATACCATTTGAACTGACATAAGCAATGCCCTTATGTTTTGTTAGATCCACAGGAACTCCAAAAATTCCTCCAAATTTTAACAGATCCAAAATTGGACTAAAATCTTGCTTGTGCTACCATCACTCTAAGATATCTAATCTTAGATATCATATCTTTACGATATCTGATCTCTCTCTAAGAGAGCAGCATTTTCTCCATCAAGCCCCACTGCATCAAAGCCAGGCAAGGAAACAGTTTCTGCACTTCTCCCTCCCCAAGATGAACATAACGAAAGGCCATTTCCTTCTTTTCCCTTTGCATCTTTTCCAGGGAGCAAACAGCTCCACTGAACCCTTTCCCCACAGCCACCTTTCATTAGCTGGGCTGCCCTTCTCCCTTCCCACAGCGCAGCCACACAGCCCTCCAGTTCCAGCCCAGCAGAGAAATCATCAATATACATATACCAGATGAAATTAAAGTTGCCCCTGTGAGTTATTCTGTGACACAAGCTCGCATCGGTGATATTAAATCCTATTAATTAATATTTAATTAATTATTTTCCTTGCGTAAAAACAGTGTTACTGGGATGCCTCAAGATATTACAACGTTCACAGTTACAAAAGCTGCATATTTGTTAGGAGCAGCATGACAAATCTGTCGCTGTTAGAACTGCTCTACCAAGACAAGAAAAATCCTGAATAAACTCTAATAGGTCAACAATTTGCCAGAAATATCAGCTGAATCAGGAGCCTGAGGTTTCATCTTACTGGAGCATTACTTGCTATGTGCACAAAGAGCCTTATCTCAGCAGAACACTGAACGTTACTTACCAAAGGGCCAGCAAGGCTCATGTTTTGCTAACTTCCACTCATTTGAGCTTAATTCTTTGCTTAGTTATATCTCATCTGCTTTTTGAACAGGGAAACAGAAAAGCACAAGGTGTGACAGACAAACTTTGCCTCTTTGAAGTGAAGAGGACCTTTGCAGTGGCATTTGAAGAAGAACTGGGCAAAGCTCATCTGAAGTGTCCGACTTTCAGCAAATATGGTGCTTAACACTCATCCCTTGTGATGCAGAAAGTACAAGAACACTTTTCTGTTTGTTTCTGGTTGTTGGGACAATGCTCTTCCAGACAGCAGTGCTTTGGGGAGGGCTGCACAGTGGTGATGTCTTTGCTGTGTGGTGGCACAGACAAGGGGATACAGGAGATCGAGTGGTCAGACGTGGTGAGCATCCTGGGTTGTCTTATTTCTGCAGGATACAGCACTGCTTGGTCCACAGTTGGTATAAATGGGTCAGTCAGGCTTTTGGTCTCCATCCCTACCAGAGTGACTGCTGCTGACATTTATTCAGGTGGTGACCTTTTCAGTGGCCTTAGGAGACCTGGGAGGTGAAGCTCCCAAACAAAAGCCTTGGTGGCCTTTTGAAAAATTCATCTCTCCCTGCTGAAAACAGAAGAGGAAATAAATACAATAAAATACTCCCTTACTGAAGTTGTTCTGCAATGAGTCAGTTGCTGCCAGACAGGAGATGGGCCAGCATCCCTCTGTTCGCTGCAGTGATTTGACTAATTACTTCTATCTGCTCCAGAAGAGCAGCCTCCTACAGCCTTTCTGCTGTCTGGGTCCTGTCTGTCAGCAGCAGAGAAGTGGGTAGTGATGGGAAACATCGCCCTTCTGGTTTGGGTGGTGGCATTTTGCCTGTTCCTTACTGCAGCTGGGTGGCAGGTCCAAAAATCAAGAGCTCCTACTCAGAGAGAAGCTGAACCCTTGAAAGCCAGGGCTGGGTAGACTGGTTATTTTGGGGTCGGCATGCAGGTGCTCACATCTTCCCGGCGTGGAGTGGTTGCCTATGTCACCATATGCCCCTTGGATGTGTGGGGTGGGGTGACAGACCCTGTGGGGACAAGGAGGTGGACAGCGCAGCCCAGTGGAGCAGTTGGAGCCTCCATGCGAATTAAAAGGTGCAGGCACGCAGTCAGACATCACGCTTCAAGGAAAACAGCACTGAGTTTTAAGGTGGTATTTTCTTTCTGCGTGAGGCTGATGAGTTCTCCTTCAGGATTTGGGGACTGAACTGCCATAGACCTCACTCAAAAACGTTGCCCAGTCGGGCAGTGGGTCCACATTCTTCCAGCTCTTGCAAAATGCTGCTGTCTCCTCCGAGCTGCTAAACAGGGCCCAGGACTTCTGCAACTGTTACTTAGAGGCAAATGCTATTAAAGTAAATGAGAAGAACAAGGCAGCCGCATACACAAACTGATTATATTTTTACACTTGTTTAAAATCACAAGTGTGATTTTTAATTATAGTGGATCAAAGAAAATAACCACATTAATCCAGTGTAATCACGCGCAAGCTGAATTGTTAGCGACATTGTATTTAATTGGCAGTAAGCTCAGGCAACACTAAATACAAATGAAAAACACTGACACATTCTGAAGACTAATTAATATGACAGACTGATAGGAAGTGCATTGTTTATTACTACTAATTTCCAGTAGCTGGTTCAACACCATTTTGTTACCATGATCCCCTGTGCTGTGTCCATCAGTGCATGATATTTAAAAGGAAAATTAAACATGATTCATTTTAAGGAGGAACAAAGGAGTTAAAAGATAATTAAATTACGTATTTCAAAGACCAAGCTGCAGATAAAGAGCTTTAAAGTATAGAATTTCTCTCTTTCCAACTACAAGTCCCCTTGATATGTGCACATATTTTACATTAATGTGCTACACCAGTGACAGAAGACACTTTTCCCCCCCGTACATTTTAATGCAGTTAACAAATGGTGATTTTTTTTTTTCCAGGGGCTGACACAACAAACAGGGGGATTACCCTCAGGACCCTGCTCAAAAACAGCAGGTCATTGGAAGAATTTCCCTTGGCTCCAGTGGGGTTCCAATCACATTCTAAGCTTTCAGATCAGGACTTGTTATCTTTCTTTTTAGCCTTAGAAAATACCTAGCAGAAATGAAAAACATCCATCCAGGTAAAGTTTTTTAAATAGAGTGTCCTTAAAGTATGCTAAAGCTTTCCAGAGAGTCACACACTTTAACATCCTCCTACCTGACTGCACTATCTTCCACTTGGCTATGGACTCTAATGGCACATATTTGTCACACCTTGTTACAGCCTTGGTCAATAGGATAATAGAATAATCAATCATCTATATGTTAGTGTGAGACATAATAAATAAAGTGCATAATAGTCAAACAGGTCTTCACCAAGGAAAAGTTGAACAGCTACAGTGGTTGTCAATGGTAAACTGCCTATGATAAGTATGCAAACATTGACCCCAAGTGTTACGCTGAGAACATGGAAATTAAAATCATCTATCTTACTCGATTCAAAGCCTCCCAGATAACAAGGATGGTATTTAAGGAAAAACGTGGCTGGACTTGGATTGCTTCTTTCTGTTAGATGAAAATTAAATGAAGCCAAAATTTGGAAAATACTGGTTTAATTAAAGATACTTCACCAGCTCATAAATGATACATTCTCCATCCGGTTGCGAAGTGTAAGTTTGAGATGAGGTGTCAGAGCTGCAGAGGATTCCTAAAGGTTAGTTCCCATTTATGTGCTCTATAAAAGGAGACTTCTGGAAATGAAGGACTAATTATTGAAGTTCACAAATTGCTACCCTAGTCTGCTCAGAGAGTGCAGCATCCCTGATTACAGCCAAAGCAGTGTTTTCTTCAGCAACTTACTCCAAATATGCAATATAAGATGGCCAAAAGAGACCTTGGCCAAAAGCAGACACTGGCATGGAATCAAGCATGAAAATATTAATAGATAATCATCCAGAAACTAATTACAAAATATAAAAAGTCCAGTTTCATTAGTGCAGCAGCAGGAGAACCCTTGCAAAGTAGTTTCTGAACTTCCTAATGCTCTTCCCAGTGTATGTCTATGTTAGCTAAAGCCACATTAGAATCACAGAATGGCTGTTGGAAGGGTTGGAAGGAAACTTAAATCTCATCCAGTTCCAACCCCTGCCACGGGCAAGGACACCTTCCACTAGAGCAGCTTGCTCCAAGCCCTGTCCAACCGGGCCTTGAACACTGCCAGGGATGGGGCAGCCACAGCTGCTCTGGGCACCCTGTGCCAGCGCCTCAGCACCCTCACAGGGAAGAATCATTCATTTAAATTAGAGGAGTGAAAAAAAACCCTAACAGTGAAGGTGCCAATTCACTGGAACACACTGTAGGTACAAATATGGTAAAAAAAACCAAACAAGCAAAAAACAAAGATTGAGCCTGATGCCTTCCTGGAAATACGCCATAATCTCTGCACATTATTGGGTCATCTCTAGGAAAACAGGCCAAGATGAAATGGCTGGTGATAGAAAGCAGGCCAGGCTAGAAGACATGGTGACTTCTTTTGAACTCAAAACTTCTTCTTATAGTGCAATTGGTCCAAACAAATTAAAACTATATTTAGTGGGACTTAGGCGGACTCACATTTAAGCATGAGGCAAAAACCCATCCCCAAATCCCCACTGCTCCAAGCCCTGCACATCAGCCATGGGTTTATCCTAGCACATGGCCATGGCAGTTATTCCCTTTCCTAATTGCAAAGCTGGGTTACAAAAAGCAGCTTTTCCCAGGGTGGAATTCAACCATACATTTAATGTAAAGCTTGTGCCCCTATAATAGCCCTATGCCCTCCCTACATCCACAGTGATGAGCAGAGGGGAGAAGCCGTACCCACAGTCAACACTTATGCTGATGCCTGCTGAATCACCTGCTGTACTGTAAAAGCAGCCATTATCAACCAAAAGGTGCCTGACAAATGCTCCCTTTAGAGCAGAGCTGCACTGGGTAGCACAGATGCTCATTGTCAGCTCACTACCACTAACAGAAGCAGTTTTAATCAAGATGCCTCCAACACAGCCTTACAAACACTTGGCACTGAGACAGTGGGTAACAGAAGCCCATCACTGCTGAGGAAGACTTTGAGATGAAGACAGAGGAGAGGTAAACTTCCTGTCTCCAAGGAATTTGGAGAACTACAGATGTTACTGATTTGTAGCATTGCTGAGAAGCTCCCTTGCTGCTAGGCAGTGCTGGCACTCAGTGAAATGCGATCCTCCATCCAAAGAGTGCCTGTGATTGCTTGAATGGAATCAGTGCTAAAGACACCCACCAGTGCACCCTGAAATGGTTAAAAAAGCTCCTCATATATTGACTCAGCCATTAGCAAGGACTGAGGGAGCAAAGTCCTCTAGCATTGCTCTCGGCTGCATTGTACCACATTTTGGAGAGCTTTGCAGAACCACAATAAAAATGCCTCTGAGGTGGTTTAGAAACCCAGGAGGCGATTATTCAGATAAGCCACAATGAGATTAAGATCTGATATCATCAGAAAGGGTGCAAGGCACTGTCACACAAGGGAGAGAGATGTGAAGGAGGGAAGGATGTGAACTCTGTTTAAGCGGTCCCACGGTAAAACAGCTTGCAGCCAGTGCACAACTTACTGTCAGCTCTCTTTGAGTGGCTCCTTTGATTGCACTGCTCTCTGAAGGAGCACTTGTCACTTTTTATCGAAGGAAAGAGGAAGAAAGCAAGGCAGCCTGTTGCCAGGAGAAAAGATGCCACTCACTTCAAGTTAAAATATAGACAGCGACAATGCCCTGGCTGCTGATGATCAAGGACCAGCAGAAGTGTGAAGGAAGTATCAATGCAGGGCAAGAGAAAGAAAACAACAAGAGACTGGAGCGAGTACATAGTGGGGAGGGACAAGCCCCCATACTCCCTGTCTGTAGCTGGTAGTGCCTGAAATGCCTGAGTGTGCAGGAGGAGAAAACAGCAGTGGTGGGTCCTTCAAAAGCTGGCAGCTCCCTGTCAGGCTGAGAATGCTGCTTCCACAGCCCTTGTACCCAAACAGCCATAGGACTGTTGGGATCAACTCAAGGTGATCTACTGCAGGAGCATTTTAAGTCCCCTTAAAGGTCAATTGGTTGGTTGGCACTGCCTAACTTTGGTTAGTCCTTAGAGCAGGTTATGCTCAGCACATGAGGAGCTCTAATGGAAATAGAGAAAAGCCATAGCATTGCACAACCTGTCCCACAGTCTCTACCTTCCCATGTCATCAAGCTCAGAGTTGTTCAGTGAAATCCACCTTGGGAAGCTGGAAATCCCTCACCCCAGAGCAAGAGTATTAAAGCACTGTGATTTTATCTCTGTAACCTAGCAAGCAGAAGAAAACAACCTGGGGAAGGTACAAAAGCTCAAGCAACTAAGCGCCCCTTTCCCTCCTCCTTGTTTTGCGAAGATTGTGCTTGTTGAAGATAATAATCACCAAACAGAAAACGCTGCACAAAAAGACTCAGGCAGAGAAAGCCCAATTTCCCCTCAGCTCTGGTGTTTCTGCTCAGTTACTTTGGCATATTAAAAGGCACCAGAGATGACAGTAGTAACAGACAAGATGGAGGGAATGACTCTGCAGACATAGAAGAGACAAAAAATGCAAGGCAAGTATTACAGTATCCCAATTACCATTTCCCACTGGAGCTGGGAAAGCTGATATTTAACAGCTGGATCCTGCAGACTAACCAATTTACTCCCATGGTTTTGTTGCAGAAAATATTTATATCTATTGTTATAGATATAAATTCAGCTTTATTTTGATAATTATAGATATATTTATTATATATATTATATATATATTTACAGATATAAATTCAGCTTTATTTTGCCCAGCATTGAATCCATCTTGATGCCATCTGGCATTGGCTCTATCAGACATGGGGGAAGCTTCTAGAAGCTTCTCACAGAAGCCACCCCCATAGCATCCTGCTACCAAAAACCTTGCCATGAAAACCTAATAGAGTGATTCTATGATTCTAAGCTGCAGGAATCACAAACGGTGCATCTGTCCTGAGCTGATGATGGATAAAGTCACTAAAAAGCTCTTATCCACTCGTTTTAGCAGCATTAGAGCACAATTAACTCTGTGTGCTGCAGAGGGTGGGTAAGTGGAGGTCTGATTTTTTTTCAGTCAGTTCTAGTTGTCATCAGCCTGCTAGATTTCATAATATATGTTTCATAATGTATGCTCATCCTGTATTTTTCCTTTAATATGAGCACAGGGCTCACTCAGAATCCCCAGTTCTGTGACTCACAGGAGCACAAAGCCATCCATCCCTGCAGTGGAGAGCAATCACTAAGAAATTACACATACATTTGGCAACAGGCAGTACCAATGTCACCTTCTAAACAGGTAACCAAGTCATGCAGGAATAAACAGGGGAACAGCCTTTTCCCTGGAAGCAAAGGAAGGCAGTGGCTCCAAGTCCTGCAGTATTGAGTTATCAGCTGTGGCTATGTTTCCCTAAGACTTGCTTCTCTGCATCTCAGCCTCTAGTGGATAGGTGACATATGGACATCTTCCTGCTCCTGGCCGCCTTGCCAGAGGTCACAGTCCTTTTCCCCACAGTGATTTGGGGCTGGCTGGCTGCTGCAAGCATCGTGGAAACTTTCCATCCTATGTGCCTTCTGAGCTCATTAGCTCTCTTCTGTGCACTGACTTTTTGTGGAAGGACTTCAAGAGCAACCCTGTCAGCTTCCAGACTGTGGGATATTCTCCTGGAGTAAAAACCTCATCGCTGTTTATAACACCAGGGGCACTAATCCCTCACCAGCACAGGGCTGCCTGGATGTGGCTCCCAGTGCTGAGGAACACAGAAGACCCTCTGGCATCCCAGGGTTAACGGGTCAAAGCAACCACAGAAAGGTCAAACACAGCACAGGAACCTGTGCCATGGCCAGCACCCATCCCTGGGGACATGCCACATGGGAGCCCCTAGGAACACACATCCAAAGCTATTGCTGTCCTATTGGCACAGCACCTAGGGACAGAGTGTGGGCATCACCCGTGGGCAGGCCTGAGCTAACACAGCATCTCTGCTGTGTAAGGAAATGAAGCATGCCTATTTATCGTCTTTGGAGGATTTTTCCCTTATATTTTTAAGGGAGAAGAATGCAGATCTAGTCTGTCTCAGGAAATATGTTATAAAACTCCAATTTGCCCATCTTGGCACTTTCACCCTAGCATTGACCCTACACATGAACTCCCGTGAATAAGTCTAATCCTGTTTTTCATGTTTCCCCAGGTTAATGAATACTTATGAATCATTTTTCCAGAGCCAAAGCATGGCCCTTAGAACCAGCCGTGATAGATCAATTTGTTTTCTTGCCAATTCTTCAAATTGTTTTTTTTTTTCTTGTTGTTCTTCATGAAACTTAGTGAGGGGGGAAAAAATCTCATTCCCAGTTGGTTCTTATCAAAGTGGGGATGGGAGGGGGGCTTTTGTTTAGTTTGGAGGCTTGGGGGGGAGGGGGGAAGGGGTTTGTGGGTTTTTTGTCAAACTCAGCTGGTACTTGGAGTCTTTCCAATCAGTTTGATGATTAATGTGGTGCCACTGACTTGTTTTGTGTTTGTAGTAAGGAAAAAAATAAAGCACAAGTCATGTTTTCCAAAGACCCAGTGAGATACCTCTGACTGAACATGCCATGGAAGTTTTAAACTGTTCTTTGTATGCACAAAAGGGATAGCAAAAAGGAAGCATTTCCACAGGCATGAATATTCAAGGTTAGGGACACAGGCAAAAAAGGAAAAACATCACCTCTCAGCAAGCTGGGTATTAGACTATAATCATTACAAAGCCAGGTTGTAATATCTTACATATGTTTAAGGGAGAAGCGTTGTTCTTTTGCCTACTATTTGTTTAGGTAGTCTGAATTCAGTTTGAACAGCAAAACAGCTTTCCCAGTTTAGCTCCATTAACAAGTCAAGGTCATTCCCCTCAGAGAAAGCTCAAGATCCTCTATAAGGATAAAAAGAAACTACTCTTTCCCTGCAATTGATCTAGTGAACATCATTAGCAAAGGGCAAGAGATGTCTAAGCTGCTCAGTGGTCCTTTGACTTGCACGGGGACGTTTTGTGTGTGAAACAGAAGGAAGTTCTGCAACTGTCTTGAGGAAAAAAAAAGTTCCTTTAGTCCTATTTGGAAATAAAACAGAGTTGTGAAGGGGGGAGGATCCTGAAGGACTCTCACAAGCTTTGTGTTCGAGAGTCGATAAAGTGGTAAAGAAATGCAGCTCTATTGATGTGCATTATGGGCTGCTTCCCAGGTGAGGGTTTGGCCTTTTATAATGTTTTTCATCCAATGTTTTACTAATTTCTGAGGAAGTTAGATAGCACTTAACAGCACGTATTTAGTTAGAAATACTGTTTGTGCTTCAACTCGTTAGCCTGAGACATGCCATTGTAATCCTATCACTCAGATACTGCTTGGAAAAGCATGCAGGAGCTGCATCCAGCAAGCGTAACTTTCACACTAGCCAAAAGATATTGCATTAAAACCCCCAAAGAGCAAAAATTATCACATTTATTTTGGGGATTTAAGCCTTATGTCAGAGATGGGGAAAAAAAATCACTTTAAAGCTTGAGAGTGAAGGGTAACCTTTCCTAGATTGCTTTGCTGCAAGAAGAAAGACCATTACCAGGGACCTAGAAATAGTTCCAAGGGTTAAAGTTACTCATGGCATAATAAGGGGGGCTCCTCCACTCTCTTGGCACTACCTGGGGTGGGGAGATGGGCAAGCAGGCTCAGCTGCAGCAAGACCAGGGGATGATGCTCTTCATTCGCTGGCACTGCAGGGTCTCCAGGGCAGGAGCTGCTTTCTCTGATTTATTTGAGCAAGAAAGAACACAGCTGAACCCTGGCAGAGGTCAGTGACCATGAACCTTGGTTAGGGCAGCACTGAAAGAGCTCAGGGCCTTTGTGGTATCTCTCCTGCATGTGTATGGATATATACACACATTCCTCAGTCCCTGCCGGCTAAACAAGCAAGACCATGAAGCTTTCCCTTCTCAGGATACTGAAATGGACTGGGAGGACTCACTTACTTTTAAATTCAAGCTCCTTTTTTTATCCACTGAAGGTTTAATTAGTGATTTCTATGAAAATAGCCTTTCTATCCACAGGAAGCTCAAAAATACATGTGGCTCAGCACCTTAGGAGAACCAAAGGCACTCTTGCAGGCTCCACCATGCTCATGGGTAAACAGCACCAGCCCCACCAGGTACTGGTGGAGCAGGGGCTTGTTTGAGGGGCTGAAGAAGGGTCAGCACAGCTCAGACTTGAACATCTGAGAGTGTCTGCTGCCAATGTCCTGAAAGACCACACCACAGAGGCAAAACAGGGCAAAACCAGTCTCCTTTGTCTCTCTCTGCCTGGCCGCTGCCACCCAGGCCAAGGAGAGAGCAGCCTTATTATGGTTTGCAATTAAAGACAAAAATGTAGTAGTAATCATCATCATCATCTCTTTTTCTTGTCTCCTTTGCCAGCTCACCCCACTCAGTGATACCCCATTTTAGAGAGTACAGCTCCCCACACCCACATTCTTCCCCTCTGGTAAAGACAAGTCAATGGGCTCACATCACACTTATCCACGGCTGGAGATGTCTGAAGGGGAAGAGATGTTAAACAGAACCCAAACCTTAATGAACCATTAAGGAAAAACATTGCAGAAAGCCCCATGAGATCCCTGCCTGCTCCTCTGGCACATGCATCAGGCAGCTCCCGCAGTGCATTTGCTTATCATTGCTGTAAATCAAAGCAGGATTAGCATAATTGTTCAGGTCTGGGGTCTGCTTTTACTGAGGTCATAAACAAGCTGATGACACTGGGGGGTCTTTTACATCACATTGTAATTGTGCTGGTTGCCTAATTTTCAACACCCTGCTCACCTGTGCTCAGTCACAACAGTGTTGGTGGCAGCTTTCCTCCAAAGAAAACAGTTGTTCCAACAGCACATCTGAATTCAGCAATATTTCTGTCAATCCAGTGGGCTGCCTTTACTTATGACTTTCTTAGGAGACAATCATTGCCTGCTGGGACTTTATGCATAGATTGCTAACCTGCTGTATGTATACTGATGCAAAGAATAAGCTTTGTAATTTAAATAACAGCCGGTGGAATTGATGACAGACACAAACACGGTCATTCACCCAACTGCAGAAAACTGCAGCTAAGGCTCCAGCAGGAAGATGGAGGAAACATATTGCTTTTTCAAGTGCCAGAAACAACCTGCAGCCATGGCCATCACATGTAGGACACCATATTTATGCACACAAAATAAAGCAAAACAGTGAACAGCCAAAACTCAGAAGGGTTTACATGTTAACCTGCTCTGAGCAGGGCTTTCTTCTTAAATTTACGCACCTGACCGGATCCTCAGGTCAACTTTGCTGCAAAGTGGACATGTTCCTTCTTGCAAGATGACTGGGGAAATAAAATGATACTGGGTAAAATCCTGGTGGAGGCTCCATGGTCCCTGGGAAAGGCAGCTAGGGAAAACCCATCAGCTTAAGAATGGCAGCACCTCCCTGCCAAGCAGGGTCACATCCACCAGTGCTGTCTGCACCAGGCAAGGATCTTCCTCAGCCTCCAGCTTTTTGCCAATGGACACACTGTGATTTACCCCTAGCTGTGGGCTTCCAAGCTAGTGGTGGGTCCCACAGTACCCTGCACTGAGCATCCTGGAGACCCACAGGTGGACTGGGAGCGTCCCTGGAATGCATCCCTGTGCAAAAAGGCCAGGCTGCAGAAGAACCTCTGAGACACCCCATTAGCAGACACAGAGCCAGAGAGGGACCTTTTGAGGATGGTTAATGCTCACAGGTAAAGGAGAAGAAGGTGTTGGGTAGACACAGCACTGTGTGACAGAGCTGGTCCTCATTAGGCTTTATCTTGCAGAGCAAAACAAGGGCACTGCAGATAACAAAAATGACAGCAAAAGTACAGAAAAGTATTGTAAATACCTGTTCAGGTAAACTAAGCCTCATTAATCTGATGTGTCTCATCTGCATAACAACAAAGGCCTTTCTTTTTTTTAAGGTTGATAAAAACATTTTCTTTGTGAAAAGAAACAAAGACTGTGACAAGGCCTTTAATCATTAAATCAATATAAACAACATTATAATACATTAGACTTGGAAATTGTAAACTGTGATTATGCACCAACTAATTAAATTAGTAATGACAGCTTTCAAAGAGTAGGATTAAAAAGCAAAATACCCCTTGCTTTCAGGGATGATTTTTCGTAGAAGTGAAGACAGATAAGCTGTACTTTCCATCTGGGACTGAATCCATGCAGGAAACACCCACACCTGAAACACGACCTGAGTGCTCACCAGGAAAACAACTTCAGGAGTGGGGGAGCTGAGCTTGGTTACCTCTGAGTAAAAAGCAACAAGTTAAAGTCCTCCTTAAAATGAAATCCAAGAAGTATGCACTGGAAAAGCCTAATTACAGCCCCTGTGCCAATGAGAGAGAGCTACCAGTCTTCTGGCAGTAACTTGAGTTTTCATTGTTTGGGAAGATGAAAGCCTTCATTCGGCTGGGGAACGGTATAAAACCAATTCATAAACAGGAGTAAGACAAACTGTATTTATTCGTGAGTAGCATTAATACCCTTTGGGGGCTCTTATAATCATTTAGGGTTGCTATGCAACACACAGGTCCAAACATGATTCCAGCAGCAACAACAAAGCAGATTTGCTGGTTTTGGTAGGACCTGGAGAGACACTGCATAGACATTGGTGACTGCATCCAGCACAGTGTCCCAGCCCTGCATTTTCAAGTGGGGATAAATGCAGTGTAAGAACCCTGACTGCCGCTGCGCATGGCTGCATTTCCATGCCAGAGAATAATAGCAATTGCGGAAACAGAAATGGCTCCCAACCCAAACTCTTGTCATATACAACACTTGTCAACTTGTCAAGATGTTACTTTCTATAAATGAGCTTAATTTACATATTAATAACACACAAAAGCATGGTGTGAGATGGAGAGAGGAGACTGGGGAGAAAGTGTGGAGGAGATATCTGAAATTTCCATTTAAAACCTCACCAGGATTGGGAATTTTGAAATGTTTCAATAAGCTCAAAATAAAACCCATCCATTAACTTTACCTGCATCTCATGGAGGACTCCAGTTACACACCAGCTTTTCACCTTCTGGAGACCCCTGTAGGTGGCTGCATCTTGCTCATGACAAACGCTGACTGTCAGGGGTTTGCTGTTTCATCACCAAAGTCCCACCTGTGCCTGCAAGAGCCAAATACATCACAGAGTCAGTGCTTTACTCTGCCAAAACTCCACAGCATGACGTGCTACAAGCCAGCCCACGGCCTTGCTAGGATTCACACTCACTTCTCAGCGTGAGGAGGTGGCCGGTTATGATTAGAAAGTTGGTGTCTAAATGCTGTCACAGAAGATAAGAAGCAAAAGCAGAAGTGCTGCTCTCTTAGCTGCAGGAGCCAGAAAAGGAAATGTTGCTGCTGTCCCACTTGGGTCAGCAGGGTAGTAGAGGACTAGGTACCACGAACGGAAAAGAAGCTCCAGGCTGAGTATTTCCAAGCCCACTAAGGGGTTTCCAATCCCCATGGATGGAGCTGGGTTGCCCTTAGGCTGATTGGGTCCTGGCAATCCCCCAGTGACAAACAGCTCCTGTGGTGTGGGAATCACACACAGATACACTGACAGCTCCTGATCTAAGTATTCCCATTCCCAACACAACCACCACTTTCCCGCTCCTCACCTGCACTTAACACCTCCATGTAAGAATACAGCAAAGGGCTCTCGGGCAACCCAGCCGCTCTTCCCCTTCCACAGCACAGATCTGGGATTTTCAGTGCATTGTTTATCACCTTTTGCTTTTAGATGCTGAATTCTCCCTCCTTCAGAAACTTCAATTCAATAGCTGTGTGCAAGAACATTCCCTTGATAACTGGGCTTGGGATGAATGTATGGAGAGAACTGGGTGAAAAAAGTCAGGAAGCTGGGAAAGGAGAGGAATCACATTGCTAATATCCATTCAGCACCTAAACCTAAAATAAATGAAGTATCAGTTTGCTCTGCAAATGGCAGCAGCCACCACAAGCTCAGTCATCCCACACTGTTGTAGGTCCTTTTGGTCTAGCTCCCATCCATAGCCTCGCAAAATCACGAAAGCTTGTGGGATCAGTCCAACAATTCAGCTTAGGAGACAGCAAAAACCTATATTCTCTGTATTTAATTACTCTGTAATAATGGCCTGTGTCACCAGCTCACCATTCGTTTGCCCCTCTCAGGGCTGAAGGAGAAGTAAAATTAAAGCTGTTTCCTGACTTTTTGTACTTGGCCACACCACATCCTTGCAAAGATGCCTAATTAATTAATTTGTGCATGAAAGGACAGACAGTGTCCTTCTCAAAGGGTCCCTCCTAGCACAGCCAGCATGGGAACAGAGGTGACTTGGAAAGCGATGATTAAAAGAAAACTCACCCAGGACTCAGAGGCCCTCTACAGTCACATACATTTGGAAGGGCAGAGCTCCCGCTTCTTCCCTCTCTCCCTTCTCAGGATTCATGGTTGGGCATTTTCAGAACCTATGCATACAGGGATGTGGTCTGGAGACCCCTTTCCTCTCGCAGTGCTCTCACCCAGGCTATGAGGGGACCCATCATGTTCACTAGGTGCAAAACACTCATCTTTAAGAGCCACCAAAGTAGACTTTCCACCCTTCTAATACACATCATCCAAACAAACTGATCATAGAGTAACAAAGCATAACCAGTGCCAGAAAAAACACTGCAAGTCTCTCCTGCATATTTTATCCACTTTATCTTATAATCCACTGCCCTAATACTTAACCACCACACCAAGCAGGTGGAAGTTTGAGGACCACACTGAGCACTGCAAATTTCCCCAATGCATCACAATTACTAAACACCTGTGCTAAATAACTTTGTGCTGAGCCACTCTGAAAATCCACAGAGTGCTCAATAGCCCTTGACAGTTTTTCATTTCTAACCAGTGTTGGAGGGGCTGGGTGCTCACACATCATGCCATGTGTAAGGATGCTGGTTCAACACCTCCTGAAGGCCCCTTTCCCCTTGGCTGGAAGTTACGCTCTCGCTGTGATTGTGATTTTCAGTCTGCTCCTACTTTGTCTCCACCATTACATGCACATGGAGCTGGCAAACTTTAGTGTGAGCAGGCTCCAAACAGCCAAGCTGTCCAGCTGCCCCTTCTCTCCTTCCCAGCCCAGCTGCCTGTCTCAAGACCTTCCTTTATGCATCATTAGGACAGATGCCAAAATAGAGGCATAAAACCCCCTTGGACCACACCAAGCTGATCCCAAACTCAGGACTGACCTTTCCATGTTCCCCATCCTGTTCTCATGGGGACACCAGAGGGACTGAGGGCTCGGCCTGAACCTGGACAAAGCAGCAGCTGAGGACAAATTCAGTCCCTGGATGGAGAGAGCAGGGCAAGGCTCAGCAGATGGTCAGAAGCTCTTCAGCCGTGGCAGAAGACATGAAAGACTGCACAAGCCCTTGCTGCATTCAGCTGGAAAAAAGGATGAGAACAAATAGAAGGGGGTTCAGCAGGCAGAAGTAAGAATAATGGGAGGTTGATAAACCTCCCTTACAGTGGGGAACTGGAGACATTCAATCCATTTAGTCTGTCCCTGGGAACATTAAGAGGTGACTTGAGAGTGGTCAGAAAGCACCTGCACAAAGAAGAGTAATAAGATGAGGCTCTTTAATCTGACAGTTTTTTCTGTCTTGAGATCCAGTGGCTGGAAACCAAACTCATTTCTACAGAGAAATAAAATTGTTCTTGGTGCAGAACAGTGAAGAATAATTAACCACTGGAATGATTTACCTGAGGGTGTGACAGATTTCAGGTCACTTTAGCTCTTTAGACTGGATTTCTGTGGGACATTTGAACTCCACCAGAGCATCTGGGTTTTGAAGACAGGGGGAAGGGGAGGTCATGAGGGAAAGTCACTGGTGTAGAGTACTGGGTGTCCTTCTGCATAGCTAGTCCAGAACTGCTGGTCTTTGGAAGTCAGGCAGTGATAGCAGCCAGCTGCTGCTCTATTAGGGACAAAAAAGGCTAAGTAAAAACACAGAGAAGGAAGAATGATTTGGAGAATTTACTGCATCTCATCAGATATCCCCTGAGGCTTACAGGGAAGCTCAGAGCTGTGCCCAGCCCCTGCTCTCTGCCACTTTGCAGCTCAGAAAAGAGCCGAGCAGAAGAAAACCATCTGCTTACAGATGGAGACTCCATGTCCCATTCCTGCCATTCCCAACAAGCGCTATGAATTACTCAAAACAGTCTGTTGTGCTTGGGTGTGGTTTCCATACACCAGGTACTTACCAGCCACTTCCAGCTCATCTGTAGGACTGCAGAACATCACCTTGGTCTTGCCTCTAAGTGCTTTCCTGAGGAGCTATTCCATTTGGCAGCAATGCAGCATAAAGCAGGCTGGGACTGTCCTCAGCAAAGGTCCTTTATCGTTAAAAACCAGACTGAAAGCAAGAGTTCAGATTAGAAATGCATGTTAATAAATTGCCCCAGTTTTCCACAGACAACGCATTTCAGATTTCATGCATGTGTTCACACTTCCTAGAGTTTCTCAAGGCAGCCCATAGCACAACCTCAGTTTCTCAGTACCGCACCATCACTTTTCCGTAGCAAGTTGTCATGATAATGAAGTTGAACTTCTATAGCATATCTGTTGATGCAAGTACTATAAGCCTGATTTTCAGGGTTGCTTAGCTCCGTCATTAAAAGGTTTGCTGCATCTCTACCAACCTCCAGCTGAAATCCAGATTACTTTTCAGAGATGACATTTTAGAAGCACTAGGCTTTTTTATGTTACTTTCTGTATTTTAGAAAAAGTATGTTTTGGAGCCCTTGACACAAATAAGAGGTGAATTTCAATGGTCCCAGTTTAAATGTGTTTTAGAGTTAGTGATGTTTAAATAGGGTTATTTTTGGTACATTAGCATAGGAATGCTGGCACAAAAGCCCAATTTTCTCATGTGGTTTTCTAGTAATTAATACTCTAAACACTTGTGATTCTAATATTAGAAAAATAAATTAATGCAGCAATACAAAGTAAAATAATTTAAAAAAAATATCAAAACCAAGCACATCATATCCATGCAAAAGAGACGGGAAGAGTCAAAACCTGGCTGCACAGGCACACTGCCCCCATGCCTTTCCCTAAGGGGTCTATCACACACAGACTCATCAAACTGGGGAGTGAAAGAATTGAGAAAACAAGTTCTGGAAAAGTAACTTTCTGCTTAAAGCACAATTAATGAGGCTGCCTGTAGGATTCCCATCTCCACAAAAGCAAGCAGAAAACCCCAAGGTCCCCAGGCTGTACATTCACATCCTGTGCTGAGGGCCAATGAGCCCTACCTGACCCCCAGCTGCCGCTGCTGAGACACCCCTCTGAATTAGCAGAAACATATTACCTTACTATGTAAAAGACTTATTTCAGTGACTGCCCAGGTTTCATTTTTCTTTAAGCAACTCTAAATGGGTGGTGCTGCTATTAACCATCAAACAACCACAGTAGTCCACCCAAAGTCCATTGTAGACTGTCCAGAAGTCTCATGATTTTGCTATGATAGAGAAAGAATAATCAAAATCCCATTATAATTATAACAAATACAATTGACCTGAGCCATTAGGTTGGTGTCCATAAGAGTGGCTCTCAAACATCTGAACTGGAAGGCTTCCACAGACACGGTTCCCTCTCCAGGAGCAAGAGACCACTCCAAATGTCAGTGGAAGGTTGTTTTGTTTTTAATTAGAACCTGAGTTTTATTTGGCTGCCTTCTAAATTATTCCCCCTCCTTTCTGATTAGGAGAGCTTTCAGATCTTACACAGAGGGCTCTTGGGCTCTTTGTTCTTCAAGAGTTTTCTTTCTAATTAAAAAACAACCGAACCAAAACAACCAAACACACAGAAAACCCCATCACATCTGCAAACAGAAATGTGGGAAGACAGCCAAAAATTAGATCATGAGCATTAACATTTAACCATTGCTGTATTTCACTTTGTGTCTGTAGTCTTATACAAAGGCAAACACCCGTATAGTCTCTGTGCCCTGGAAGTAGGCAAGCACACATACTCCATTCATAACAATTAGCTTTTCCAAAAGCACTAACAACTGCATCTGCTTTTGGCTGTGGAGGATTTGACCCTCAAGTCTTGGCTTCACCAGACTAATGCTCTGCCTGCAAAATAGCCACCTACGATATGCTGAAGCCAAGTCTTGTCACCTGGATCCCAGATGTACGTAAGCAGCCAACATAACTTGTCCTCTGAATCTGATCCTGGCTTTGCCACCCATTTCAAAGGCAGTGGGTTTAGCATTCAAACACTCAGGGTTCCTTAATCTCTGAGTTCTTAGGATTGGGAATAAGACCTCCTGAAGCTTCAAGAGAGAGCCCACAGCAGCCCTGCTGAGCTGAATGAGTCCATTATTTCATGCCATCGTAGTGCCCAGAGGACAGGCAGGCACACACCACCATTAGTGCAGAGCTGCTCCTGCACCCATTAGTCAGCACTTCAGCTCTCAGCAGGGCAGCCGCAATGCTCCTGGGCAGGTAGATTGTTACCAAAAGGCATCAAAAGCCACGCAGAGATGGGCTGATCGGTTTGTTTGTTTGTTACCTGCCATATGGAGTGAGATATACCCTGAGTATATTCGTTTTGCTGAAGCAACCAGAAAGAAAGCCTCCCCAAAGCAGGCTTTCTGCTGCCAGAGACAAACTCTAGTGAGTTTTTGGTTTTTAAGAGGACACAAAACTGTTGGCTAGTGCAGACTCAACCTGAAAATAACACTCTATTTCTTTTTTCTAATGGCTTTTATTTGTGCTTCTCTCCACGTGATAAAGACAGACCCTTCTCATGCCCCCTTGGGAGACTTCTCAACAAGGAAAATGAAAGTTTGTTGGCACCAAAAAGTACAGGGGGCTCTGGATGTGTCCTAGGAGAGCCCTCCATGCCAGGGCCTTCCACAGCTGCCCAAAAGTTGCTGCAGGCAGATGCTGGTAGACATACTCAAAGGCAGAGCACCTTTCTGGTTTACTTAACCAGGTAACTTATAACTTAACTTAATATTTCACTCATGAGTCATTCTGCAAGGAGTCAGGTCACTATGAAGACATCAAACTTCCTAAAACTCAAGGCTTCTCCAGCTGTGCCTTTCACCTTTCTCCTACAGCCAGGATCATGAAACACCCAAGATCTCTTGGTGTTCTGCATGGAGCAATCACACCTTCCCTCTGCCCATCACCCTGCCCGCAGGAGTTGCTTCAGTAATGATAACTGCTTCGCTGGAGAGGGCATCTCCCATATGACACACACAGCTAGAAATAAGCTGATCAAGTAGGAAAAAAGCACCCAGGATTGAATTGCAGGGAAGCTGCAGGTGTTAGGATAATTATAAGAGTTTGGCAAACTGTAGGAACAGCACATGTTCCTAGAACGAGAGCCCAGGCTTTTATACTTTCATTGCACATCTGTGCGTCAGTGGCTCCTCTCCCCTCCCAGGCACTTTGAAAGTACACCAGAGGTACACAAAGCCTTTGGGTGAAGATCCAAACTATCAGCAAAGTGATAAATGGTATCACAACCCACTCTGCTCTCTCACACTGACTAGACCAGCTGCTGAGGATGGGAACGTGTTGCACAGTGAGAAGTGACTGAGGGAATGCTTCCTAGCACCATAGCCATTACAGAGCTGGGAAACCCACTCCTATTGAACACCTTCAACTACTTTGCTTGGTGAATCCCTCCCAGCTACGCAGGAGATAGAGCATAGAACACATTTCACACCTTCTGCAAGCTAGTCCTGAGGGAATAAGTAGCCAAGAGGAAAGGTTTCTACATCTGCTGACTTCAGCTCCCCCTCCTCCTTTTTGGGGGTCATTTTTCTCTGGGGTTTTGGCTTTTCCCCCCATATTTTCAAGTATTTCCAATTTTGCAAGAACTTCAGTGTAAGACTATAGATCCCTTTCCAATATAAGGCACCAGCAACAAAGCAACACTTTATTACAGACTGTATTTCCCCATCTCTGCTGAAGTAGAATTCTCATGTGGAAGGGAAAAGTCATGCGAGTTTACCAGCTTTTACTTTTCTCTGCTTCCCGCTCTTTTTTTCCTGAGTTTCCCACTCATTAATCCTGCAAAGGAGCATTTACAGTGTATTTAAGACGGTTTTCCTCCTTTACTAGCTCCCTGCTGAGCCGTCCAGTTTTTGATCCAAAGAGCAGTCAATAAATAAGCTCTGCCATTCACCAGGGTTCCTGGCTGCCCAATTAGAACTGCAAACTTCAACATGCTGTTTTATTATACGACGGCAGCAGTCAGTTTTGGCACAGCTCGCAGAGCCTAATGCTGATTTTAGATGTTTGCATTTGAGTAACAAAGCAGTGTCGGCCTGGGAAGTCAGCAGGGCTGTTCTGTGCCAAACTACACATAGATTCACTTCCTGAGAACTGGAGTTTCCATTGCAGAGCACTTTCACCAACTGGTTGTGAGGGGGTTGATGGCCATGTCATAGCTTTAATTGCTCCAAACAGCGAATGGGCGGATTTCTGGCTTGTCAAGGACATTGTACAGAGCAGAGACGTTAATCTCTCCAAAGCCTAGCTGGTGAGCAGGTCCTTAAAATAGCTGAAGAGCAAGCAAAACACACTCAGCAAGCGGACAGCCTGCCATGGTTAGTGAAAGCATGGACCATGGCTCAAAGGGAAGGTGCTACAGGCTGGTGACCTTTTTTCAAGCTGATAAATAAATAATGTTAAAAAGCCTGGCAAGAGGGAGCACAAACAGAAGGTCTGCTCCATCTCATATAGTTTTCAGGAAGAATGATACATTTTCTTGGGCCACCACAAAATGTGCTTTGTGGGCTCCTGAACTGGCAACAGAGGCAACGCTTGTGCCAATGGGGTGTCACCGTCTCTCCCTAGTGCCTGGCCCACAGGAGACAATGGGCACCCACTGATGCTACCCATGAAAAGAGCTGCTTGGTTAGGTCAGGCCTGAGAAAGCAAAGACTGTGTAAGTGGGCTTTGCCTGCCTCATCCACAGCTGTAAGGATTCATGCTCTCTAGCAGTAGTTTCAGCCTTCAGAGGGTTTTGGGGGGAGTGAAGGGTTTTTCTTTTGTGTTGTTGCTGGTTTTGTTCTTTTTTAAGAAAGGTACATAATCAGCACTGGAAGCATTGAATGTTCAGATACTGAAGGGACAGCATCCTAGTACAACTCTACACAGGTCCAGTGTGGACCAGACATACCTTTGATGACTTATTGTCATCAAATATGTGTTTGGGTATTTCAGCAGCACAGAGCTTAGACCACCACCAAGAAAGAAGTGCTCTTCCCAAACAGCACACTGCCTTTTGCTAACAGCCTTAAACCTTTCTTAACCACAGGAGTATAAGAAGCAGATTTGGAAGTAAATGATGTTGGTGGTCACTCAGAGGGGGACAGCATTATCCTAGGTGAGCCTCTCCTCAGGGTTGCAGCAGAGATCATTAAAGAACTTGCTTGTCCTTATTTTAGCCTCCCCAGCTCTACCAGGAGTCCAGCTAACCTGCTGTTGCCTGGTTGGTAAGCACAGATACAAAGGCTCACTACCCTAAGCTAAGGCATTGCACAACACTACTTCCTAGGAAGTAAAAAAAGTTTCCCAAATTTCCTGCTTCCTAAGAGCAGCCATTTTGCAGGTCCATAAACTAGGTCTCAACTGCTATTTGGCCTATACAGGACATAGCCAGCACTATCTGCCTGCTTGCCACTAACAAAAATGTTACATTCTTTCTTCAGTCCTATTTTTAAGCACTGACATTAGAAGAAAAGGGACATAGATCTGTGGGAATGTGGGGAGTGAAGGTGATAAGATTTGCATGAAGAACAGTTTTGGAATGAGCTCTGAGGCCTTGGTGATTGACAAGCCCTGGGGTGATGAGTTGGGATGGGGAAGGTAAAGAAGCAAGCCTTGGGAGGATGGGCCAGGATGTAGTTGTGGTGGGACTCTCAGTTGGAGGGCAGAGGATGTGGGGGTTGTGAGAGTGTCTGTGACATTGTGATTGGACTATTTACCTGGAGAGTTTCACAGGGGCCAATGAGATTGAACATTGCATGTATGTGCAGGTTGGGAAAATATGAACAAGGGAACAAAAAGGGCTTGGTGGTAATAAACGAGGATTCAAGTCTCTGCATCAACTTGAGTCCGTGCCATGAAATGCCACATGGGAAGTCTTTAAGAGAGAACACATTTCTTCCACCTGCATTTTGCAGATAATGCCCTAATTTTCCAACTTTTCTGATTTATTCCTATTTATTTTTCTACTGTACTACCTACCTAGTGAATGGGATATTAGCAGACTACAGATACCTCTCACAGGTATCTAGAGCATCCTCCAGATAAAGGTCTCTTTCAACAGCTTCCTGCCAACTCACTCCCACAGCTTTGCATCCCTCTCTTAAATAGCTAAGTGCTTCCTCTTGGTCTCCTGAGTGCTGGGTGCTCAGGTGATAGACTTCACATTTGATCTGTTTCCATTAGCAACTTGGCTACTTCTAATGGACGTTTGTTTTGGTTTTTCCAGATCATAGAGTATTCAGATTGGCAGCTGCAGCCAAGAAACCGTCCCAGAAAGTTTAGTGGTTAAATAGGCACTGAGGAGGTAACTAAATTAAAGGGTGTCCTGGTAGAGATGAGACATGCAGGAGAACTAGGCAACCCCATCAACACTGCTGCTGTCAGCCAAAGACCTGTCCAGAGGAGGAGATGGCTCTAACTCTTTTGCAGGAAAGCCATGTGCAGTTCTAAGAGTTGCTGCCCTCCTCAAGTAGCACCTTAAATAGGGAGTCCTTTTTAGACCTTTTCCTTATAATCTCTGTGCTCTATGACTGCGCTTTGCTGTACTTTTTGCTGGAGACAAAGCTGATGCTCCAGCCCAAACACTGCTGCCAGGAAGTGACACCTCCCTGGTGATCTTGCATAGCTGTTTGTCAGGGCCCTTTCCCACCTCCCTCGAAGCTGCTGATGGTGCCCACACCCTGAGAAAGGCTCCTAGAACCCATGAATCACTGGCTTGATTAAGCCTGGCAATTCCTACCAAGATGGATGGTAACAGATCCATGCTCTGGATTCAAAAGGTGCATAGCAATGCCTAGGCATGGAGTTTGGGCTACATCATACCAGAGGTTAGTGTTGGGACATGATAACAGGCATTTCATAGTATCATAGAATAGTTTAGGTTGGAAGGGACCTTAAAGCTCATCCAGTTCCAACCCCTGCCATGGGCAGGGACACCTTCCACTAGAGCAGCTTGCTCCAAACCCCATCCAACCTGGCCTTAAACACTGCCAGGGATGGGGCAGCCACAGCTTCTCTGGGCACCCTGTGCCAGCGCCTCAGCACCCCCACTCACAGTGAAGAATTTCTTCCTGACATCTAACCTAAGTCTCCTCTCTTTCAGTTTAAAGCCATTTCCCCTTGTCCTGTCACTACCTGCCCTTGTCCAAAGTCACAAGAAAGGTCTCCCAGATGGTTATTGTCATTGGCAAAGTGGCCCCAAGACCCTACTCCTGGGATGGTCCTTCTCATTCACAAAGCCCATGCTTCAGGGTACAGCAAAGCAAAAGCTGGAGAGTAACTGAGCAGCCCCTGCAATAAGGGGCTGCATCTGCCCTGTGCTGCTGCCACGAGGCTTGGGTTGATCCCAGAACCCCCAAAACCTGCACTTACAAGACTCCCCTCCATGCTGCTACAGCAGCTGAACCTCTCACAGTGGCTGAATCCATTGCTGTGCAACGGTTAAGTAAATGCAGAATTGCCACAATGTGAAAGTCCTGAATTACTGGTTATTTCCTCTGCTGCTGAAACAGCTCCATCTCCCCAACTCATACTAAGCCCAAGCCCATGGATCTGAATCTTTACTGAACAGAGCTCTAAATAAGCAAATCAATCATTCTCCAGTGCATGACCCGTCACTGCCTGCTGAGCTGCCGCTCCCGCTTCCCCTGGCCTCTCTAATAGGCTCATATTGACATTTAACAGTGAAGGGTACAGATGGGAGCCACTGCATGTGGGTGTCCCGGAGGGGTCTGCAGGCCCTGCAGACAGTACCCCATCGCGTTGCACCCAGCGGGAGCCTGGGGACATGGTGCTTCACAACACACTAATGACCACGACAAACTGCTGACGATGCTCAACCGGCTTGCACCAAGCTGCTCTGATGCCCCTGCTTGATACAAGTGGTGATGTGTTAGTGACAGGGGAACGTTACTCACCCCTAGCCCACAAATGCCAACCCTGCTCTCTCCACTGATAAGGTACCTCTGTAGAGACCAAGCCACCTTGCAGGAATGCTTCACCCATGATTCATGGGTTGCAAACTGCTGTAAAGAACTAAGCCACATGCATGGAAATGCCAGTATTCCTCCCCTTTTCCCATACATGAATTTCAAATACATGAGGTGTAGACACCTGAGCATCCAAACAGTCAGGCTGGAGCAACAGCTCTTTGCTGTTAGGAACAGAATTGTCTACGTTAGGGAAGCTGATAGGCATTGAAAGCAAATGTATGACACTGCCCCACATACAAAGTCCATACCACTCTATGTGCAACCTGAGCTTATGCTCTGAAGTGGACCAGATGTGCTGGGAGAGGGAAGGTCATGGCATGTCTAGCCCAGACTGTGCTCTGGCAGCCCTGAAAGTGTGCAGTGGCTCTGCTTTAGCTTCCCCATAAAATCAGTATGTAAGGGAGACACTGATAACCAGCTTACAATCCTCCTGGACCTGGATAAGACCAAACATTTTCCTCTTTTTTTTTGCCTTACTCCCTCACCCTACACACCCTGTGTCAGCTTTACCACTGTGACTACAATCACATTACATCTATGTATTAATTTTTAAGTTTTCCTCCCCATGAGCTTATAGAAGTTCATTCTGGGTCTGGGAGTGTTTCCAAGGCAGAGAGGAAAACAGCACTCTGCAGGAGAGGGAGGAATACCTGGCTGGTTGGCCGAGCTCCCAGTATTCCACTGGACACAGCAAGGAGCAATCCAGCGAGATGTGTTCTGTGGCTTTTCCTTTAATGAGGTCAGGCATCCCAGTATTTTTGCTGGATTAAGGGTCTGCAGTGACACGCCTCATCTTGAGCCGCACTCTGCTGTGTAGGGCCTGTGGCTGAATCAATCCTTGCTGTGTTGGAGCTTCACCTTTTGCGCAATTAGCTTGACACTGCTGGAACAGCACGGATGGCCTCATCAGCGGGAGGTCTTTACACACCTCGTTACCTGGACCTCGGCTCTAAAGGGCTGGTTCATGGGAGCCCATCACCTCGGGCTGCCCAGGGACCTGGCCCTGAAGAGTTCAGCAGAGGAGGGCAAGATTCCTACTGCCTGCAGGGAGCCAGGCTATACATCAACCAGAGCCTCCAGGAGGATGCTTGAGAGGCATCCTGTAGCATGGAAATCTCTCCCCAAATGAGAGGAGGCTGCTGTGGGAAGGCTGTGGGCACTCACACAGGAAAAGCAGACAGTTCCCCTTCTCCCTGCCCCATAAAGGTTTCTGCCCCAGGGTGAAGCTAGGTTATAAGCACAAGAGAAACATAAACCCTTGAGTATTCAAGAAGGAGAAGGGAACAGGGCACCCGAGCTTCAGTCTGAGATGGGAGACAGGGTAAGAGGCATCCAAGGAGTTGGCATTTAAAAGAGACAAACTGCAAATACCCAAGAACAATTTAAGCTGAACCCAGGACACCACCCCACACAGAGGGCATCGGCCATTCCTAAAAATCCCTGGGAAAAGCAAACTGGGAAGGGGCACAAAGAAAACTGCTGATGAAAAAGGGATGAAATACATAATGGGTGAAGGCCTGTGCAGCCCCAGAGGCAACTCTCACCTTTTCATGCTACCTGCTACCTTTTCACCCTGCTACCTTTTCACCCCGCTACCTTTTCACCCCACCCGATCCCCTGCAAAAAACTGTGGCAAAGAGCTGTGAAAGGCAGAGTTCTGTGTAAAGTTTTTGCAGTCAAAATCAAAACAGCTTTCATGGAGAAAAGCTGCTTTAAAAGTAAGAGATGACTCAAAGGATGATACATCCTTAGTGCCTGCTGAGGAACTCCAAGGGGAACCCCAACTGAGGAGCTTGCTGCATACTGAAGTGCACTGAGCTGATCTCACAGCAGCGCCTCTGCACAAATACGCTCCATATCACAGGATAACCTCAAGGCAATAGCTTTGAAAATCTAGAATCAGACATTACTATTAGACATTACTAGAGAAGAGGTGCTGACTTTTAATGTTGCTTCCACCCTGAGACTGGTTTGCTCAGGTAGGAAGGAATGTCATGTTTGTATGCATTATTCACCAGGCAAAAAGACATTAAGAGCATCCACTGATAGCACATTTCTGCCATTCATGGGCATGCATCTGCCTTTGCTGCACTTCACTGACAAAGCTATGGACTACATAGGCAGCCTCTGGCCAGCGCTGCTGCGTGTTGGTTTGGTAGACTGCAACAACCTGATCAAGCTAATTTTTGGAGGAAGACATTAGAAATCTGAATCTTAGTGCAAGCTGTGACAGTAGAGAACAACCAACCCTACATATCTACCTGGAAACTTCCTATCTGTACACCTCTGTCCTATGCAGGATAAAGTCCACCACTGCTACCCTATTGGTAATAGCAGAAAGCAGAGCATCATTCCAGGAGATAAATCCATGTTCATTCCATAAAGATGGACATGTTAACGATTTTTAATCACAACACCAGTTTCAAATATGACTCCACAGTCACTGGGCAGCGCCTTTCTCCATAAATGCTCACAAAAGAACACTGAAACAAAGGTAGTGATCAACCCAAAATCCAAGTGTCTGTCTATACAGCCATTCATTTACATATCACACTAAAGGCGAAAGCTGTGCCTTATTTGACAATGTCACAAAAAGAAACTTACACAGGAGAAAAGGATAAAGACTTAGTCCTAAGCCAAATTATCAGACTGCCAAGGAATAAAACTTTGTCATATATCATTCATCACTACATGCAGCTGTCTCACTTCTGTAGCCGCTTCCTTCATCGGATCTCAGAGCTGTTTGCAAACATAAATGGATAAAGCCTCTCACCTCCCATGAAGCAGGTAATTTGTTTTTATTAATACATAAATGAGAGAGGAAATTAATTAAGGAACAAAAAGGGCAAGAGGCCCAAGATCACACAGCAAGAGCACTTTAATCACTACATTCTGGCCACTTAAAAGTAGTGCTTGCATGTTAATGCTTTCCTGCTCTCTAGCAAGCATTTGCAATAGACCATGCTTCCTCAGACTAAGGGCTCCTGCAGCCCTTGCTAACTTTGCAACATCAGAGATTTTCTTCACATTCACACCATCAAACCTCTGTCCCCTGGTTTAATTATTATTTATGCTGAATATAAACAGCAAAGGAGATGATCCTGACATGAATAATGAAAAGGCAACAAGAGACAAAAAAACCTGCTCCAGTCAGCAAGTAACCCACCTGCTTTATATTAAAATCCATGCCTTAGCACTGGATCTCTGCATACTAGAGGCGGAAGGGTGAGTTTTAGGGCCATTGCACAATATGAACTTCCCCAATGTATCACAGTTACAGAACCTCCTGTGCCAGATAATTTTGTGCTGATCCACAGTGGAAATTCAGTGTTCAACAGCCCTTGAAATTTCTAATTTGTCCATTCCCATAGAGGAGCGGTGCAGTGGGTGCATTTCTTGGTCCTACAACATGCCTTGGACACAGGAGCCTCTTTGGACCATGACCATACTCCCTGAAATTTGTGGTTCTATTTTAATTATTAAGCAGTGCATTTCTATCTGCTTCCCCATTTGCATCTAGAGCTTTTAACAACAAGGAAATACATCTTTTTTAAATGCTAGCCCAGTAAGAGGTATTAGGAAAAGTGAAAGCTATTACATGTGCAAATTTCAGAGCAATTAGTCAGAGGCAGGAGCACAGAGACAAATTAGTTCTCAGGTCTCCACTTCCCTCTGCTTTCTCACTGGAGCCAGCAGTTTTGTGCAGACTCAGGAGGTGAAGGCTATACTCAGCACAACCACCATGTGTGGGACCAATTCCCCAGCACCCACCATGCCCTTGGTAAGTGCAATGCCCTTCAGTCAACATCTCCTATAGATTTGCAAGGCTCTAAACTGGACACAAGCTGTCAGAGAGAGAAAGGTCAAGGACAGGTGCAGGTTTAGATGTAAAGAAACAAGAGTTTTCTTCCTCTGTTTACCTGCAGCTGACATGATCCCACTGAAGAAAATATTCCACGAGAATGAAATACCAAGTGGATGTAGAAAGGGAATGCAAATAGCTCAATTCTGTTCATGTGAAGATTTCTTCCCCTAACAGTGCTATTCTAGGTGCGTTACTGCATATTTGCAGTGGAAGGTGGAAATAGTTCTGGCATTAAAGATAGTGACATTCTTAATTTATCTCAGATATGTGCATAGAGGAGGAGTGTGAGCAGCTCTTAGGAATACATCCTATGTAGTTTGATAAAGAATAGTACACATTTCCCCTAGGATTTTTTCTTTAATAAATCTCAAAATTGTAAGAGAAGATTATTTGCAGGAGTTTAGGGGGAAAAAAAGTAACTAAGGGAAATAAATCTCATACTGTGCTCCATCTTCTAGGATTTTGAGTACTGTATATACTAAGAGATTAAATTATTTAAAAATGGAATCCAAATTGTTCTGCTTTTGTAACACTCCTGAGCACTTACTCAAGTTTGCTTTCTGATCTGGGTATTGTTTGATTGTGGATTGCTCCCAGTTTTGAAGAAATCTGTGGCTACGGTTGTGTTGTGGCAATGACAGCCTGGGCCCAAAAAACCCGTAAACAGCACTCCATTCCTTGGAGGTTACCAGGGCTGGGGAGATCCCACCATGCCAGTGAGCTCACACCCAGGTCCATACCAGAAGCTGTGCCTCCTACAAGGGCAAGGAGCACCATCTGATGTGAATTTCCCCTTTGCTGAATGCTGTTTCCCTGCCTATGCTCCACCATGCTCTGCACCTTCTCTACATGGCACCAAACTCAGCCTCTCCCCCTTCCTTTCCATAGCCAGAGTGCTCCGGCTGGGAGCTACCACTCCGGAACCTGCTGCAATCAGCAATGGTCGCATGCTTACATGACACTCTGCATGAGTTTACATGGTCATGTAAGCTCACACAGAATTGCCTTCTCACACCTCAGGAGCTGCTCAAGTTCCTCATAGGAAATTGCAGAGTAAAATTGCCACAGGGCATAGATGAGGGCTCCAGATCCACCCCCAAATACAAGAGCTACAAATAGCCCTATTTTCCTCTGGCTGACAATACATAAGAAAACCTGGTTTTGTTGTTCATAGATGTTCACGGAAGACCTAAAGATAGTCTGTTATTGTCAACAGAAAATGCAATTCAGTTCCTTACGAATACCAGGAAAACAGGCTACGAAGATTTTGTTCTTCCCTGGTAATACACTTTTTCATTATTGCCCTGGATTAAAATTAAATTGCTAACATAAGGGCAAGCAGATGAATCCATGGTTATGATAGCAGAGAAATATGCCAATAGAATGCTTGTACACTGTAGTCTCCTTCAGCATTTAAAGATTTTTATCTCTAGAATAATATAAACTGAAACACATTGTGAGGATGTCACACTATTAAATGAAGCGTCGCTGCTCATATTGCTTCATTTCTGCATGCTGCCATCACACAGGTTGTAAATAACACTTTGAAAGGAAGTTTCAGAACTGTTTTCTGGGTTTGCTTGCACAGGGAGCTAGTGTTGTAAATTGTTCAGAAAGAGAACAGGACTGTGCTCTTGTGCTTGCAAAGCCAGTCATAACATTGGCAAAATACTGATGAAAATGCTAAACTGTGTACCAGCCCTCATCAAAACAAGGCCATACCAAGCCCTGGCTCACAGCGCATTTGCAGCAGAGGCAATGTGATTTCAAGTTTTGGTGACAAAAAAAAGTGACTCAAGTTCTAACGCGTTTAGTAATACAATAATGACTTAAGGGGTCAAAAGAATTGCATAATTTCCAATTCTGTGTAAGAAGATAAAAGTAATTGAGAAAGAGACTGCAAAGGTCACATACATTGTTCAAAATGCTTTATAAAGACAACCTTTTCTTTGAAAACATCTCTTCCCAGGGTGGCAGCATAGTGAGGTAGAGGTTGCAGCCAAACTCTACTGAATTCAATTAAATCTCATTGCCCCACACATTCCCCCAGACCAAGAGCTGGTGCTGACAGCTCCAGCTCTGTGCTGCCAAAGTTCCTCTATAGACCCTATTTCTGCCAGTCAGTGTCCTCCTTGGTTTTCCTTTTTAGCTGATGAAGAGCAATTTAATTCGCAAAATGTGTGTTTTCGCACTCGTTTCAAAGTAGTTTCATCACTGAGTCCTATATAAACACATGGGAACAGTGATTGACAGAAGAAGGTTACCAACAACAATCGCTTTGAGCCAATTAATTGGGAAGTGTTTTTGATGGCAATGACACACATGCCAATAATTCCTTAGCAACTATTTTCCCTGCGATTATTCCCAGGATTCTGTACAGATGCACTTTCCCCGTGAGACCACTGGCTGGTAGGAACACTTGGCAGTCCCCAGGAGACAAATACCATGAGGGCAAAATTAAAGCACGTGAAGCTGCACGAAATCAGGCTCTCAAGTGTATGAACTCAGCGCAAACCCCATATTGCACATGCTGCAAGTGGCCCTGTTTGCGCTTAGGATCTCTCAGGAGATCAGAAAGGAAACCCCAGCTTTGTTCTAGGAAAGACATAAAGGATTTCAGAAGTCACATTACCAAAGAGCTCCACAGGCACAAGCCAGAGTGCAGCATTTTGTTATGTAGTCTCACCTTGTTGGAATTATGCTGTTGGCTTCTAAGGAAAATAGTATAAGGATTGGGTTTAGTCCCATAAACTCAATTCTTTCTTTACTTTCTGGCCAGCTGCTGAGGCTCATGCTTCTATATATTGCCACTTGGAAAACATTAATCTAAAATAATATGGACACAAAAAACTATCACTGGTTTCTGCTGGAGTCTCAGGGGAGCACAACATGGGAAAATAATTCTGGACAATTTCTGCTTTTCTTGCAGTGAAAAAAGTAAATGTAAGTATCAAAGCGACACCTCCATCAATTAGAATTAAGGAATCGACTTTTCCTATCTTGAGTCTGAACACTGCAAAAATATTCTGACAATCCCAGTTTAGAAAGCTGCCATAGGGAAAGCAGCTAATTCAGTCCTGAAGGGAACCTCTTAATGTAAAAGAAACAGCATATTATACACCCTAATATGCCTACTGAATTTTACTCTACATGATTCTTGTCTCACTTCTCACTTTCATGATTTTACTCGTTGAGCTTCCGACCTTTCTTATTTGTACAACAGTGTCTCAGGGGATCCTCTTGTTCTCTTTATAAAAATGTAACTGAAGTGCTTCCATTAAATAACCATGTCTTTGTATTAACTTGTATTAATGGGCGTGCTTTAACTGCAGAGCTGAATCACTTAAATATATTGGAGAGGACACACAGAGTATATAGAAATCTTGCATAATATTTACATGGTCTACCCTCATATTTTGCCAGAACCGTATTGTTCCAGGTCCTGTGACATGCTAAACAAAAACAAATTTGAGCACCAACAAGGGCAAGCCTCTAGAACAGAAACATATAGTATGGAAATACAAGTGTTATTTATTATAAATCATATGGTTGAGATCTTTGAAAGAAGCTCCTTTCCTAGAGGATCTTGATGTTACTGAAAGGAGTCACCCACAGAAGAGCTGAATGTTAATGCTCCACAATTATGGTTCATGAGCCCTCAGTATATGTCACACACAAGACACGTAGTTTAGAAATCAAGTCTCTATCCTGCAAGTACCTATGAAAAAGCTCAGACCTATCCATGCAAGTCCTGACAAATAAAGGAAACTGTAAAATTAATTACATGAGCTGGAATCTATGGGCTCAGGAATTCATATGATGACTGCAATTAACAATGTGTTTACCTCAATTTTTAGTCTTCAATTACATGCATGACATTTATATCAGTCATCTATCTGCTTGACAACAGATTATACACTTAAAAAAGGAAAAGGTAACTCAGGTCAGACAGTAAAAGCTCTCTTTTCTCTTTGAGATCAAACTGGGACATGAGCTGCACAGAATGGAAACTGTGCTCCACATGCATCTGGCATAAACTACACTGATGCATTTAGGCTCCAGCCTAACTCAGAGGTCTAAGGTTTCCTAACAGGAAGCCTTAGGCCTCTGAGGAGGCAGAGGTGTGACCCTCAACTCTTGCTCAGACTGACTGAAAATGCAAAGGTGGCAGCAGACTCAAGTTTCCACCACATGAAGATGCTTTTATGAAGAGGCTCATGCTACACAAGCACTTACCCACTCAAAATGAAGCCTGCCCCTTTCAGTGTAATTTCTGGAGCAAGCCTCAGTGCTCCATGATGGGGACACCTCTGGGACATTTTGTGGGCAGAAATGACCTCCTGACCATGGAGAACATGGTGTTAAACAGCTATCCAGCTCCTCACCAGCTGACAGTAAAACCCTGCAGGAGTGGAACATAAAACCCTAAGAAGATGAAGTCTAAGGAACACAAGATCCCACAGGAAAACATCCATTTGCAGAAACATCCTCAGAAGGCCACCCACTCCCAGGTGTCACCAGTAGCCACATGGCATGTGCCGTCCTCATTCCAGTTCCCTCCTCCACATCCACCCTAATCTGATTCGTTATTTGCAAATGAAGGCAGAGATGCAATTGCAGTGACAGACTACAGGGTTCCACTGCACAAAGTACACTCTGTATACAGCTGCTACCACTAAATTTTAGATTAATTTAGATTAATTTAGATTAATTAACCAGAGAGACAGCCTTTTTTTGAAGCAAATAGGAAGAAAATACATTTATGGTAACTTTCTGCCCCTCAGTGGCAAGAAATTTATCACAGTTAGGACTGTAGTGAGGGGGTTGTGCCAGTGCACATGGGTCACAGAAGTACTTTGTGCCATATCAGAGCTGGCCCTGGTGTGGGCATTCACAGCCCCATGTGTTCCACTTGAACACCTTTCTAGGACATTTCTTGGGCTGCACTTACCTTTACATTGCAAATAAGTGTTGTCTTTCAAAGATGAGTGCTTACACATTTTGGTACCTGACCTACATGAGGCGTATCAAGTCAAACTGCATTATACACTACCTTAACACTGTAAGGAAAAGTACATATATATTATTATGTATAAACATATATGCCCACTGCATAGTTTTTCCTGAAGTCTGTCATAGCACTATATTAGAACAGAGATGCTGTTACAGACGGGTTTAGTTAGCTGTGCATCATTTCACACCTTCATTACAATCTTCACCACAAAAATGGATTGCTTTTGAGCCTCTCTCCATTCTCATTAAAATTCCACTCTTGCAAGGTGTCAGGATTGTAAAATGTCTAATACAGCCAGTTAATTATAACACCACTCACTACTTTAGCCTTTTCAATTACCCATATTTTGACTGGCTGAAGCTGCCAGGCTCCCACCTAGGGTTAATCAGACCAAAACTAACAAGGGAGACCCAAAAGGCAGCCAGGAAACAGAGGGCAACATACTCCACTGGCCAATGCAGGACCTGGGAGACCATTGGAAAGCTTTCCACCAGCACAAGACGGCATTTCTTAGAAGGTGGAATGGAAAGGCTGTGCTCATGCAAGGATAAAAGACAGAGGTGCAGTGTGGTTTTCAACTTCTACTAAGATTGGTAGCTAAAAGTCTGACACTATAAACATTATTGAGAAAGCTGTTCTTGGAGATGCTCAGCGCAATAACAGTATTTCTCAGAACAAGAATTGGCAGAAATTAGCCTGAAATCACAAACCCAACTTTGATTTCTGCTTCAGAACACAAAACACTAGATAGCAGAAGTTACCTCTCTCCTTGAGACTGTCACATTCTTGACATATGATGAGACCTGCAAAACACCAGCTGATGGCAGCTCCCAGTGAAGTCTCCTAGTCCAGTGGGGCCACTTCCACTCTCTTCTGTGGATAAGAAGAGTGAGGATTTAGACAGAGAATGTGACACATACAGAGCAAGCTTCTCCCATGTCCCTTGAGTTTCTGGTGACAGTGTATTTTGGGCGTGACATGAAGCTTCTTACCAACACAGATGTTGCAGTGATAGGGAAGCCTGACATCTCTTCAACCATTGCTTCATGGATGGATGAAACACCATCTGACTCCCCTGACAGAGGCACCCCACCATCTCCCACCTCAGCTGACACCAGCCAGCTCAAAGAAATCTTGATTTAAAGTTCCTCACAGCAGCAAACCCACTACAGGACAGAAAGCAAGGTTTTCTGAGGATAAATTCTCTTCCTATGTTGCAGGCATTGACATATACCCACACAAAGGACACTACACTTTATAGCTCTTTTTCTCTTACTACACAACCAAAGAAACTAAGGATTGCCCAAGTCACACCTTGCTGTACAAATGAATATTTCTTTTTTAACAGGGAATAGTTTTCAATGAGTTTATGAAGAAAGCATTCTTGCTGCAAAGGAACACCATGTTCTGGCACAGACATCCCAAACACAACTGAGAAAGCCACCTCTGCTCAGGGATCAGAACATCAAAGTTGTGTTTTATTAGTTGTATGAAAAGTATCTTTAGCTCTCAGTTGAAAGGAAAAATTTGCATTTAAATAGAAAGATTAATAACTGTAATACACAGAGCCCACACTGAATAATTTTTTTGTAAAAGAAAATAATTCATATTGTTTTATATAAATTGTGAACCTTAAGTCAAGCTACAAAAAAAATTATAATCATATTTTATGGAACAGTTTTAATATAATACAGCTTTGTTACATTATTATTCTCCATTGTAAATAATGCATGTCTGGAGTTTTGGGAAAGGCTGGATTTGAAATACTTATCTCTAAAAATTCTATGGGGTGTGCTTTTCAGTGTGTTTACACTATGCATAAGTTTTACTTATTAAAACAAAAAAGTATCTATCCAAAGGAACAAACCATCCCTCCTACTGCGAGGACAGACCAGGAGGTGATGCCTATGGAATTCATTTGGAAAGAAAACTTTTTCCCTAGAACACACAGTTTTGGACTCACTCAAATATTTTGAAATTCTATTTAACTATTGAGTTGTTTCAGTCAGGTTCAAAACCTTATCTTTAGACCTAAAAACTTCCATTTTGACATTCTCTGAGCATTGTTGGACAGCTTTTAATTTTATTTTGACATGATTTTTCACTTGCAACTGCATTTTTTTTAAACACTGACTCCAGGCCACAAGAAAACAGCCTCCCTTTTCCATTTCAATCTAAACAAGCCTTTAAAAAACATATACATAAAAATATTGATATTTCAGAGAAAAATTCCAAAAAATCCCTTAGGATTAGCCTGAAGCATTTAGTTTTCTGTGTGTACAAGATTTGTTTTATTGCATTAGTTATTTGGCTAGCTCTAAGGAGGTCAGCTAGGAGCACTGGGTTGTATCTCTGTGTTATACTCTCTGACTGTTTCCTGCAGCTCTCCCCATCCATCCTTCTGGGCTGCCAGCCTCATCCCTGCTACCAACCCCGCTTGTCTCCAGCACCATGAGGGATGCTCAGGCAACGTCAGGTGGAAACCTGAGCTGCTGCAGTTAGGCAGAAAAGCTGCATTTTCCACTGGGAAAGAGGCCAGTGCAGCTCAGGGGCTGAAGCAACTGCTTCAAGCAGCTCTTCTGTTGCTTTTTGACTGCTGGAAGAAGACAATCCCTTGGCTTTCCTCTCCTGGACTAATAGAGCAGAGCCCTACCATGTTCAGAGCGTTTGTTCTGCCTTTGCTCATGGCTCCTATATCCCCTGGCCAGTTCACTAACACTAGGCACTGTCACTAGTGTCCAGGTACAGGGAACACATCAGTCTGCATCCTCACCTGCTGAGGGAAGCTGAAAGCACCACAGCTCCTGTTTGCAATGGGAAAGGAGCAAGATGCACAATCTATTTTGTGCTGCAGTATAAGCACAGAGCAGGGAACTCACAGCATTTAATTTATCACTTCTTCATATATTCCAGTCCTTACCCAGAAAAACCTTTGAATTAGGGAAGGATCAGGAGGGAGTTGCCCCATGTTTGCCCAGTGCCACGCAGATAATAGAAGAAAGCAAAACCCCTTACTCTGCTTGGAGCCACTGGCACCATTAATTATCCTCCCAGAATTCAGCTCAGGTTTCTCTTTGCTGCTCATTCAATCTCCATCACTCTTGCTGCCTTCCATTTCACTGCACAAGCACTGAGCAATAGGCACAGACACAACTAAGGAAGGTTGTAAGAGCCATTGCTGGAATACAGCAGTGCTGCTTGAAACAAGGGATCAAGAGCAGACAATCAGGAAAAGATGCTCAAAACCACGGCATGTGTCCATCAGGGGCACAGCCCTCTCCTAAGGCTCTAATGCACCTGGACTCCAGAGGCTGCGGGCTTTGCTGCGGTATGTATTACTTGCCAGCAGCAATGCTGGGTTTTTAAGTTAGATGTTGGTGCAGGGACTGAGATGTCCATTGCCAGCTTCCTGCTGCCACTCCCAGTAGCACCACGTGCCCGGAGCCTACAGCCTGGTTGCCAGCAGCAGGGAGGGTAAGGATTGGCAAGGCTGGCAGCTGCTGGAGACTCCCTCTTCATCACTATAATTACACAGCCAAAACAAACCAAAGATGTGCAGGGAACCACGTAACTTGTGAAATACTGTACAGAGACACATGCATCAAAAACCAATTTAAAAAACAGTTTTACAGGTTTTTTAGCAGTTAATGTGAAAAGGCAAAGAAGGCAAAAGCACATGGCAGCTAATGAGGATAACCCCCAACATTATCGGCAGCCCACCTGGACAGCAGCTGAGATTTGGATGACCAAAAACCTGAGCTGCCAGTACTGGCTGGGTTTCTCCTGGCCCATGGGCTCCCTTTGGTTTGGGAGCTCAGTGGCTCAGGCTACACAAAACGACGGCAGGAGCTCAGGGGCAGCCCTTCCCCAATGAGGAAGCTGGCTTCAAATTTGCTTCAGTGATTTGCCTCAGGAGTTTCATACCAGTGTGATGAGACCTGGGCAATTTAAGTTTAATAAACCTGGACTTTAATAAATGGGACTGCTTTATCCTCATCTCTTTAATGGGGCTCAGAAAGTAGGTGATGAGATGTTGGATGTTACAACCTCCAAAAAATGGATCTGAATACTGGACTGTTCTGCTGCCCATGGCCAGCTGATGCCTCTGCAAGTATGAAAGAGCATCCCTTCCTTCAGCAAGCATTGCATTTTCAGGCAGCTTTGCAGGGACTTGTGGTCTAGTCAGCTCTTTTCCCATATTGAGGGGGCAAAGAATGACCAAATCTTTTCTGTTTAAAATAGCAATCAAAGCAAAGCAATATTCTTGTACACAATGTCAGTTAGCTTTACAATATTTTGTCATATATTCCTTAGCTACTCAATGTTACTTGTGGAGCTTCTGAATGAAAATATTTCCTGACAAGGAGAAGGATGAAATCACATGATTTTTTTAATCTCAGTTATACATTCACATGCTGTCACACATCCAAAGTTAACAAGAGACTCATGTAAAGCAGTCTCCAATGCATCCAAAATAACAGCAATGAAAAGCCTTGTCTATTATACAGTAAGACAGTTTGCTGCCTTTATTTTTCTGACCACATGTGTATTGTGCAAGCAAAGGAAAGAGTCTTTTATGTTATCATCCTGCTGCCTGGAAATCTCATTTGGCAATCTCTGCTTTTTCATTGCCATTTTCAGATGTTTAATGAAGCAACAAAAGGCTATGAGATGCCCCTATTATTTCTTCTGCCCAGTCTCTATCATTTTCAATCTCAGAACTATTGAATAAATGGAAATATAGTTACCAGCTCTGTTTCACACTTTCTGAGCATAAGTCTCATTGGAGGCCACAAGAAATGTGGGTAAGGTACACAATGCAGGTTTAAAGCTCCTTTTTCCCCTAATTACCTGTGTGGAATAACATAAAAGAAGCACAGTCACTGTTCATAGGCCTTGTCTGATTTTTAGCCAAATATTACCATTAAGAAAAGGTGTTTTCTAACTGAATGGTCCATGTTCATACTACCACAGCCACTCCTCCACCTAGTTGTTTTCCCCTTTGGGACCTCATGCTACTACCAGCAAAAGCCCAAAACACAAATATGCCACACTCCTCTGCACACGAGTGGGGATTTGCCAAGGAAGCTGTGCAGAAAGCAGATTTCTCCCCATCTCCAGATCAGAGGGGCACCACTGACCTTTTCCTCCTGCATAGCCATCTCAAATGACAGGAATGATCAGGCTTCAACACTGAAGTTCAGTTACATCAACCTTGTCCATTTTCTACTTGAGTACAAGTTCATGTACATCCTTCTCCTTGCCAAGATCCCGCTCAGCCCACTGGTCTGCAAGAGCATACATTAGAGGGAATTTTAATGACTTGAACTCCTGCTGAACTTCCTCTTTTAGCTGCTGTTTTAGTGATTTGTTGACTCTCTAAGGCTTATTCAGGGCTTTTTTTTCAGCCTAGACAGAATAGATAGAGTAGACATAGATTTTGTGTGCCAAGTCTTCTGTATTTTTGGCACTCCATTCGTCACATAGCAGGTCAGTGAAATAGAAGTTCAAGAGCCAGAGGATGCCTCCTGCGTATATCTGTGGTGTCTCAAAGTAGCCTAAACTAATCTCTTTCTCTTTTCCCCATTAGCAGTGACGCTAAGCTGGAAGCAACTGCTGAGGATGCTTTAACAGCCACACAGAATCTTAATAAGATCTACTTAGATTTATATTGTGCATTTCAGGCCTGCTGGCTCAGTTTCCTTAGCCACAGCCTCACAAAAGGAGCTGAACACACTGCTTTATTTTTGTGGGCATTTAAATTATTTTAGCATTGTCTCTGATTTTTTTATCAGCCATCTGCAAAGTGTGGCAGGATGTGTGTAATCTCCTATGGCACATGTTGTATTTTCTCCATTATTATCAGATGGGAGAGAAAAGCAAAGTTAAGGGAGATTAAGGTCAGCGTACTCTCAACATCCAATCGCTTTACAATCCACTTCTTTATCACTAGGGAAGATTATCTATCTTGATATGACCCATTCTTCGAGCCATTCAGCTCTGTTGAGGCTCACTTCTCTCACAGAATGGTATTTCTCTTCGATCTGAACAGAGGGGAATCATACATAAGTTTTCCACTACATCCTGGTAATGTGCAGTGAGTGATTGTCTGTGGGCAGGACGCAGGGGAGATTGTACAGAACTGCACGGCAAGGCTGAGCTCTGCACTGCCCAGGACCAGAGCAGAAAAGATGCTAAAGCAGCCACATTGGCATGTTGGATAGAAACCCCCTTCCCCAGACCTTCACCCCAACTATGGGAAGCCGAGCTGATTGTTAAAACACCACAGGGATGAAGGCGGAGAGAATAAGCTGCACTAACCTTGCCAGGAAGATGCTGGTGAGCAGGATCAGGCCTCCCGAGGCAGAAATCACAAGCTGCTTCTTGCAAAGGGCCCACAGGCATGATTTGATTGATGTTAAATGGTCCAAAGAATTATGTGTGCAGGGTGAGGCACAAAGTGCAGGGTTCCTGGGACAAGATGCCCTGCCTCTTTCAGCAGAGATATGTGACACTCCAAAAAATGCCGTGAAAGCAACATAATTAGTGCATTATCTCTTAGTAGGAATAATGCATCACTCCTCAGTAGGAATATCGCTCAACAGATACGCTTCATCTACCGAAGTTCGGTAAAGCTGGGCCACACACTGCTTCTGAGCATCACCACATTTAATCAGTTAATAGTCTCTCAGTGTCTCTGTGACAAGTGGAGAGCAAAGGCAGGACCAGGGAGACACTGGGCTCTGCCACACTTTGTATGGCTTAAATGTACCACAAGAGACAGAGGACAGCAACATTTATGCACAGTTTTAGCCTCACTGTGAAACATCCAAACTATCTATTACAAACACCATGCTCCAAGAGTACCCCAGATTTCAGAATAATTTCCCACTGTTCACAGTTAATGTATGAAGGTAGAGAATTTTCACATTACTTTAATTTGTGGTTCCTTATTCACTCCCAACAAGTTAATGACTGTTGCTCCACCAGAACTCTCACATTAGCAACAAAAAGACTCAGGCTGGAGAACTCCCTCCATCAGATCACCTCACAACACTGGGAGTTTATATGGGATGTCAAAGGAAGGCAAGATGGAAGAGCAGTTGCTGACCTTGGGCAGGCAGTATTCAGCTCCAGGAAACTCCTTATCAATTATCACATTGTGCACAAGTGAATGGGGGATCTTCCGCTCTGGTGCTGGGGGGCGGACAGAGAAAAAGGCACCATCTCTTTCCCACAGGGAGATCCATTGTGGGCACTGGGAGCTAATGCCTCATTGCAAGACTCTGCTGCAGAACCTGCTCCTTACAAATTCCTGCAGGCCTACAACAAGCAATGGCTGCAGTTCAGGTGGTGGAAATGCTAGAGAACAACTTGCAATTTGGTCAGACACACCAAACCAGCACCTCATTTTGTTCATGGGGCATTTCAATCCCTTGCAAGTTACCTGTGTTGCACCTGCCTCTTAGCAGTCCAAATTCCACAGCTACTTTCCATGTATTTCCATTCATTTCTTGTTTCAACAGCTTGAGGCTGAAATCATCATCTTCCGTCCCTCTTCAGTCTCTACCTGAAAGGGCATATAGTGTGGAGACACATGGAGCAGGAATGCAAACCCCAAACTGATTGTTCTGGAGCTGAGCAAATGAGTAACCAAAGCTAATATTGCAGAAGGAATGAAAAAAACACACAGTTTCAGCAAGTTATGAGCAAATATGTAGAAAAAAACCTAAATGATAGAGTATTTTCACTGTGGGAAAACATGAGGCAAATAATCCAAACACACCAAAAGGCTTCCTTTTTAAAAAGTCAAAATATTTCATTCCAACATCTCCCAAATGAAACTAGCAGCTTTTTCTCTCCAAAACACTTTTTGGTGTGTTAATTCAGTTTTAAAAGGAAGAAAGCAAGTTGTTTTTTAAGGGTCAGATCTCATGCAAAGTAGCCACAATGTCTTTTGACTGATTCACAAATAATTTGGAAATTGCAACCATGAGATCCTCTTTGAGAATGAGGATTACTGAAGAAAGATGGAATCCACCTCATAAAATGGGGGAGCAAGAAGCCAATGCCCTGCTGAGTAGGGGTTTCAGCTGGGTTCACAGGGGCTAGATACCAGAGACCATAGGAGAAGGGGAGGGAAGAAAGCAGGCATGCACAGAGGAAGGAGGAGACCCTGAAGAGGAACTGCTATGACCTCAGCTTCTAAGTCACATTAAAATCAATTAAAACAACACATAACATTTTGCTGCATTGCTTTCCTGGGCAATAAGTGACTGTAGCTGCCACAGGGAAGGAAATTGAGTATGATCGGAGGCAGGCAGTGAAGCAGTGTAAAACAGAGGCTTTCTCCAGTAGCAGAAAAGGTCTGGAGAGCTGAGAGCCAGGGTCTCATCAGAGTGCCTAAAAAGCTCTACTCTTTGCTCAAGGGTTTCCCGCAAGATAAGAGATCATCACTAATCCCACAAAACATGGCAAATCTGCACTCAGAAAGCTGAAAAGCAGCAGTCAAGGCTGAGAGGTGCTCAGACCCCACATGCAAACAGGGTCTATGAGCATCAGCATGGTCTCCAGGACAGGTTTCTCCAGAGATACTCCCTAGCAGATAAGAACTGACATGGATCCAAGCAAGCAGCATGTTTGCTTCAGTGTGGGAAACCTTCCTGGTGCCTTATCAGCTTACCAGCTAGGGTAAGGTCTTCATTCTCATCTGCTTTTAATTTTTTGTTTATAGCTTTGGTATTACTGTATCATATATAACTGTACTTTTATGCTTGGGTAGCAGCAGTAATAGATCAGCAAGATTTCTTGCACCTATCTCAGGAGGAAAAGTTTTATTAAATCATTAAATAAAATCATTATGTAGTCTGACTTTACAAAATAAAAAGGTCAGCTTTAGAACTGAATCAGGAGTGGGAAAGTAAGTGCTGTGAACCCTATACCAAAGTAGTAGAATTAGATATTGCTTTTCAAGGAGGAAACAGAGCGCATGAATTTAAGACAAAAAGAGAAAAGAAAAATCAGAGGAAAAAAAGATCCTTTTGAATTAAGCCTTTTCTCACCTCTAACAAGGCTCTCGAAACAGCACTAATCAATCCAAATGACATTTTAGTGGGGAGATCTATTATATTCGTCAATGATCATATGGCTTTATATGTTATAATTTGGTTCTGAATTATGGCCTACATCAATTATAATTGAACGTTGTTTCCCACTCTACAGTCTGACTGTGATGAGAGCAGAAAGGCAGTGGACATTAGAGGATTACTATCAGAACCTCCTAATTTAATTAAGGAGGAGATTTATTGAACTGGTAACATTAACAGGTGTTTTATGAGACTAATAATTAATAAGGCTTCTGTAGAACATTTGTAAGAGAAATAGACAATATGCAGTGCCACCAGAACTCCCTGTAATGGGATAACAATAAAACATTATGAACTGTAGATCAGATAGTATGACAATAATCTGATACTGTAAATTATGGTTTGAAGAGGATTAAATACCATTATGGCAAATTAGTATTTAAGCTCCAACAGGTCTTTGCACACTGTCTGGAGGAAAGTTGGGCTGCAGGGAGGCTCTCCAGCATGGACACTTGCTGTCCTGAATCCCACCATGATGAGTTGAGAACCTCGCTGTCTGGCAGCACAACAATGATGCTGACAAAGTCCACCTAGGAAACCACAACAGGGCTGCAAGGAAGCACTTCATGATGGTCCAGCAACTAATTTTTTACTTTTTTGGAGTTACCTTCAAGCAACTGAAAGCTGGCAGCCCCACACTGCTCTCCAAGCTGCATGTTCTGAAGTGTCCCCCTGGGACATGGTGTCTCCTGGGGCTCCCGTACACAAGGATAGTGAAGGGTGGGAATGGTGGTGCCTGCTCTCTCCCTTCCACTGCTGCAGGCACAGCAGTGAGTGGATTTCAGGAGCATGAGGAGAGAAAGCGGAAAGCGGGGTGGGAAACCAAGAGGGAGAAGTGTTCTTACACAGCAGGGCGCAATACCCCAGCTCACTAAAAGAAGTAAAGAGAAGAAATAGCCTCAGGTTCTTTCCTGGAAATGAGGGTGCTGAGGGACCTTGCCAGATTTACTTGGCAATTTACAGCTTGTGTTAATGCCTGGTGCTTTCTTAGCTTTAGGCTGAAAAAAGCTTTATCCCAGCCCTAGTCCCAGCAGTCCCTCAGGTAAGAGGGGGGGAGGCGGCTGCAGAGCATACAGCCATTTTTCTAAAGCAGCTCCAATCCCTGACACAGTGATGGAAGAGGATATTAGCAGTGGGAAATTTTTTCAAGGCCAGTACTTTAATGAGCTCCAAAATAATGACTTTATGTTAGAAGCACACTCAATATTCATCCAGTATCACAGCCAAACAATGCCACTGTCTGACTTCAGTCAACAGCAAACAAGTCCATAGAAACTTAGTTTCGGACCTGGTTTTGGACCACACCTCAGCTTCCTGCTTTGTCAGAGATGGGTTTGATTTGTCTTGGGTTCAGCAGTAGCAGTCATTTTTCTCCTTCTTGGTAGCTGGTGCAGTGCTGTGGTTTTGACTTTCAGCCTGGGAACAATGCTGATAACACCAATGGTTTTAGTTGCTGCTCAGTAATATTTACGCTGACCAAGGACATTCTGAGTCTCACGCTCTGACAGGGTGGAGGGGAAGCTGGGAGGAGGCAGAGACAGGACACCTGACCCAAACTAGCCAAAGAGGTATTCCATACCACAGCACGACACGCCCGGTATAGAAACTGGGGGCAGTTACCCGGAAGGGCTAGATCACTGCTCAGGTCATGCTGGGTATCAGTCAGCGGGTGGTGAGGTGTTGTATTCTCTTCCCTTGTTATTTCCTCTTATCATTATTATTATTGGTGGTAGCAGTAGTGATTTGTGTTATACCTTAGTTACTGGACTGTTCTTATCTCAACCCGTGGGAGTTGCATTTTTTTGATTCTCCTCCCCATCCCTCTGGGAGCTGGGGGAGGAAGAGAGGGAGTGAGCAAGCGGCTGCATGGTTCTGAGTGACAGGCTGGGCTTAAACCATAGCACTTTTTAATCAGGCTGAGCCAAAGGAGAAGGCCCTCACCCAGCCACTACAGAGTCTCCATCACACTCTTCTTCTAAAAATTTCCATAAATTGAATGATTTTGCGTTACTTTAGATATACCCATGAATCAGTTTAGTTTCTGGGAATCATTCTGGTTGGCACATCCTAACTGGGACGGTTTGGTTCCAAGTTTCACCAGGTTTGGTTTCCAAGTTTTGAAACACAAATCTTGGAGATTTATATGTACTCCAACAAGAGATATTGTTTCAGGCAGATCTTGAAGAACTGTAGGAGACTATTTCCCTTAACATTTCCCCAGTCCAGACTCAGGGCCACAATATTTTTATGGTTCTGGGACACTTATGAGAGCAGATTAGTTACTCTGTTTTCTGGGTTGTCTTACCCAGCATCCAGCAGCCTGTGGAGCTTCCATATATGTACTTTCAGATTTCATTTCACTTTTAGCATTCTGCTTTATTTGTGTGTGCCTGCAGAGAGCAGAAACCCAGCCAGAGTGCTATGAATAACCTGCTTCCCAACACAAGGTTATCATGGGCAGCAGAGATGGAGAAACACCTCTCCTCAGTGCAGTGTGGCAGACTCAGGAGGTTCACAGCACATAAAATCTCCATCCCCTTTTCCATGGGCGGGAAAGGACTCGCAGGCACTTTGAGAGACTTTTAAAGGCTGCAGGTTGCACCAAGCAGTACCAAAAGGCATCCTGTTGGCTTCACAGGCAGAGTACAGTGCTGGAAGCAATATGGATGATGTATTTCAAAGGGGAAAAGGTGCACAGCCCATTCCCTCCCTGCAAGGGAGATCCTTCTGGGCCAATTTAAGAAAAATTGTTGCAAGAGCAAAGCCTGTTTTCTTGACTAGTTCTGTTATTTAAATCACTTTTATGGGATGCCACTGTCAGTCACTGAGTTTTAATACTACCACAGCAGCATTACAGTGGAATGAATGCTGAATCAATAAAAAATTAAGGAAATACAGTTCTTATTATACAGTGATATTTGGAATTGATCCCTTAGGCTTTCCAGTCACCTCAGTTTTGTTTTATTCACCCACAGATGGAGTGTGGTGCAAAGTAGTTTGAATGCAGAAACCAATCAGTTGTAATCTAATTTTAAATGGACCACAAGCAAACTGAGAAAATAAAGACAGGCAGGGGCATCATGCTGACAGTTGTGCCTATGGTATATCGTATGTCTGCTCTGCCTAACTAGGAAAAACACTCTCTTAAATTGTTTTATCTATGCATAATGTCAATAACAAGAACAATAGGGGGGAAACTTGGGTCCTGAGGGGGCATGGAGAATAAATTTCTAGAAAAAAAAAATGAGGAAAGAATATAATATCTCTTCTTAGCCTCACTTGTAAAATGCTAAACTAATAGCCAATAAGCATATGAAAAGCACAGAATAAGCAGCATGGATGTTTTACATGTTCATCTTAACACGGATTTGTCTCTGAGGCCAAAATCCAATTGTTCTCTGACTCCTCAAGCAAAGAGGCTACAATTTGCCTGGAGAAATTGTGGATGAACAAAGAGATGGTGACAATCAGTGGGTAGTTACATCCAGCACAGTGCACAGCTTTCTGCAACCTCACTTCACACTGTAGTCCTAATTCATTTGAACTGCTTTCACCTGTTATTTGCAATTATGATGTTCTCTTTCATTTCTACAACTATGAGCTCTTACAGTTGACCAGTCCCTCCCCTACTTAATCCGGCTCGCATCGCTCCATGAAATGGGTCCGTAAGTCACAACCTCCTCACAGCTCCCAGTGCTGAGAGACAGCATCACTGAACTGCTGGTTGTGCTCCACACAGACAAAATCTGACTCCCTCAAGTAGCAATGTCCTTAGTGTCCAGGAGTACCTTTGAGTACTTGAAACTTCAGCCTTTGCTCATTCCTCTGGGAGGGCTGGTGGTCACTATAAGGGATCTATCTTCTACCTGCCAACCCATGAGAGTGATTTGCCCAAACATCAGAAAGGCTCAAGTGCCTTAATGTGCCTTTAGACCTGACCCAAGTCAGCAGCTTTCTTTGGTCTTCTAGTGAATTTGCATCTTTTACCTCTATATTGAGTCACCCATGGCTGTAATTCCTCTGTCCTGACTCAAACAGCTTCATTTGCTTCCTAAACAGACAAAAACAGAGTTAGAGGCATGTCTAAAATTTAAGACCCAGTTAATACAGGATGCTACCACAGCGCATTAAGAACAGTCAATCTGGGACCCTACCAGACCGACTGAAATATGTCTGCCATAATATGCAGGAGAAGTTACGTTACCACAGGGACTCAACTTCAGGAAACACTTCAGAACTGGTAGTTTTCTAACACAAAAAAAAGAGCATTGAGATGGTTCAGCAGTCAATCCCCATGGACTGGGGATAAATAGATAAAGAAAAAAAATCACCAACCTAAATGTTCATCATGGCTTCACTACTAGCATTCACTCCACATTTCATTTTTCTCTGCAGATAACCAGTTTGACCATTAATGCTGATTGCTGGTACTCTGAGAAACCAACCAGCCAAAACAGAAACTGAAAAGAAAACAATACTACAGCCATGAAAAAAGGTTTCTTTAGTTAAAAAGGAAAAATATCCAACTAAATAGTGAGCTGTAATTTTACAATTCAATCACAAATGGAAGAATGGTTGTTATGTTAAGGAGCATAAATCAGCAACTAGGAAGAGCAGACAGCTTGACAAAGGAACCTAAAGGTATTGATAGAAATTCTAGGACTTGTAGAATAATAAAAAGATGGAAATTTAATATAATTGCATGATTTTACATTCTAGCAAGGTTTTAGATTTCATAATAGACTAGGATGAAAAAAAAAGTTAAACATGATGCAGAAAATACAGAAATAAACAGTAAACGTTTCTGTTCTGCATTTAAAATGATGCAAAATTGGTTCATCTTTTTACAGCAACATGGCAATATTTTCTATTCCAGCAGTAACAGATTTTAAACAGCCATTAAATGTAAACATTTAAGTGTGAGATTGACTAATTTGCTCTCGAGTTCATTAAAACAATTAAAGATTTCTCTGAAACAGCCATGTTCCTTTTGAATCATCTGCGTTAATGAGGAAGCCTCAAAGGAACCTCAAGAAATTCAGGATCACCCCAGTACTGAGCAGGTTTCACAGGGCTACCACAGTATGCACCCCTCAACACCCAAAGGCTGAGTTCTCGTTCCTACTCCTCCCCATTTCAATGGGAAAAGGCATTGCTATGTTATTTCTTGGCTTTGAAAGCTCTTTGCTTTCAATTTGTTTAATTTTCCTGTTCTCCAGCCCACCTTGGAGGATGCTATTTGTTAAATGGATCCTACTTGAGAGCTTGTGAATATGTTTTGATTGGATTTGAGTATCACATATAAACCTCAGAGTACTGGGGCTGGCCAGGAATATAAATACAATTATTAGTAGCAACAAACATCAGGCAGAGCTGCACTGATTCACTGCAAAGCCCTCTTCAGCCCCAGCCACACAACTGCTTTAGCTGTGCTTCCTTTCCCACCATTTGTGATGCTCTTTGGAGGAAAAGCTGTACCACCTTCACCCAGAGTCCAAATTTGAATTTTCTACACCCTCTTGTTTCAGTTATGCCAGCCCATCTGCAGGCATAGGTAATCCTCTTCTTATCTAGCAACTGGTAGCTCAGCTCTACAGATCAGACAAGTATCAGTGCAGCATTACTGAGGAGAACCTAGATTGTGGTTTTTTTTTCCCCATGCTTCCTTCTTTTAAAACTTAAAATACATGCTGGAAATAATTTCAAGGGCTGCTGAGCATTGCCACTGCGGGAATGCAAGGGGCTTTCAACATTAAGACTAAAAGACAGTTGGAAATTTGCAAGTGGTTGCCTTTGAAATTAGATTTTGAGGCTGAATTCAAAGAATTCAGAAGGTAACAGAAAAGAATGACAGAGGGTAACAAAAGCTCTTCTATCTTGCTGGGTCCAGCCCACTGTGTCTTATCACAGAGCCTTGACCCAACTGAAAGGGTCCAACCGACAACCTGCATGGGGTTGGCATCAGTGTTGGACTTGCATCAGCATCAGCCAGGGGAGGCCAAGCCAGCACTACAAACTCCCTGCAAGGCCAGAAAAGCCACTCTGAGGGGAAGGTGCAGTTCAGCTCATGTTTGCTCAAGGCACAAGTTGATTCGGAGGAAACTCCAGGAACAAACTTGCCAACAGAGTTTCAAGTTGACAAGCCGTTATTCTTTATTGCGGCGCCGGGAGACATGGGGGATAGCTCCTCCTAACGTGTGTCCCCGAATTGCTGTACAGGTCATCCTTATATGGTTACTGAGCATATTACATCATTTTCCAAAAGGTTTCTGGCATGCATACAAAATGTGGTGGTCTTTAAGGGTCGTTTACTTTTCCCAACAAGCTTAATTAACATTACAGACATAGCAATCATCCTGGCCTTCTACTTATCGGTTAGTTTCACTGCTCTCATCCTGGACATCTGCTAGTCCCGGGATACTCCCCATCCCAGGTCCTGTCCTTCTATTCTGCTTTTCTCACACCTTTTGTACTGAGGCCCTGAAACTATGTCAACTACCTCCAAACACCGCAGTTATTTTCCAAAACCATCAAACTTAACGTTACTTAGAACTGATTACATTTTGTACTTTTGTGCCTCCTTGTCTCAAAATGGAAGTCCAGATTTCTTCAAACCAACTCACCAGCAGAGTGAGGATGGGGAGAGCTCACCTGCAGCATCTCTGTCCCACCAAGTCCTGGATCACTCACCAGGAGCCACAAGATGCTGTGCACATCTTGAAGTGTTATTTACCATCTCTTTTTTCAGTAGCACAAAGAGGCCTACAGCAGGAGCTAGACCTGCCTCTGTTATGCTCTTTGCATGATAAATCTTTCTGCAAAGCATTGACACTCAGGCTAGCCAAAGTAGACCAGAAGTATTATAGACCAAATAGTACAGCAGGAAAAAAGCAATGAGGAACCTACTAAAGTGCACAGAAGTCTTCTGTGGCAGAAACAGAGACTAAAGCCAGGTATTCTCAGCCCCAGCTTCAACTCAGACACTCTTTACAATCCATTTATCTAAACTGCCCCATGCTCCTCAGTCCTCAGAGGCACAATAGTGTCACATCTTCTATTAAATAAAAGGAAAGCAGCATTGTATCAGAAAAGGAAATGGTAGCAACAGTCTTTGTCCAGCACGTTGTTTTTCACTCTTTGTACAAGCTTCCATTAATGTAATACATTTTTAAATGACAAATCTTCACTTCTCATCTTCCTGTAACCTAAATGCAGCTTACTGACATCTGCTTCCGTGTATCTCCACTTCCACACAGCAAATGAAGGAGACATGCCAAGGCATCCTCGTGGAAAGGTCACTTAATTTTGGTTTGTAAAGCCAAATCTCTTGCGATCTCCGTAATCACCTATCAATATTACATAAATAGCAAAATTAAGCCCCATTATTCTCATTTACCACAAAATTAAAGGAATTAATTAAACATGGGGAAAGTGCTGGTGACTGCCAAATCGTTACTTCCAACGTAAAAATAAATTGAGGAATGATATGTAGAGAGAAGAAAATCAGCTTTCCATCCAGCAACTCAGTGAACTGTTGCAAGGAAGACTGTAAATAACAATCAGTGTGCCAGGCTTCTTCCATCTGAACACTGGGACAAGAAAAACAGCTCTGAAACAATCACCTTGGTTTTGCTTTTGCAAAACAGAAAAGGCCCTAGGGACTGGTAACAACAGGCTTCAGCAAGAATAGTTCTTTCAGACTTTGATTTGTCAAAGGACTGCTGCTCTGTAATTAACACGAATGGGTATAGCTCAACACCTCAAAGGAACAAAAGAGGGTGCAAACATTTGGAGACAAATTGCGACCACAGGAAATCTATGCAGGTTGTTGAATAACAGAGAGACTTTCCAAAGTGCAGGAGCCAGGGTTGGAAAAATAGGGGAAACTTGAACCAAGCATCAAAGAGCTGTGAAACTCCCAAATTCTTCTCCTGTCCAAACGAAAATGCATCAACAAGCTGAAGTTACAGTTGTAAGACAAATGCATTACTGCAAGCACTGTTTGAAAGACACTTGCAATCACAGCTGCTCTGGAACAATGAAATATATACTGTTCCTTAAATAAACTGAAAAAAATGATAACCTCTTTTAACTGTCGTGGTGTAGGAGAGAGATCTTCATTTCTTTCTTAATGAGATTTTTATTGCCAGTGTGAATTTGTCTTGAACTGAATTTTTGTCTTGGGAACTCTGAATTGTGTTAAACCAAGTTGTTCCTCGTACGCATGCAGGCTTGCACACATTTTTTTGCTGTGAAAATGGCTCCTCCTGGCAAACTGAAAGCTATTGAAGCTCAATTTAATTAGCTGCCTTCTGTAAATATGTCATTATTCTTCTAGCTCAGTGCTGGAGTTATATTTACAAAGGAACAGATAGCAATAATTATTTTGGGCAGTAGTTAATCAGTATTAGTTAATGCCTGAGTGCAATTGAGAGGAAATTAAGACAAGTGTAGTCTCTGAGGGCGGGAGGGGAACAAAGATTATGTCAGTCTATAGATATAGACACCATACCTGTATGTTCCATCTTGGACTGGAATATATAGAAAGGTTTAGCTAAAATAGCAAACATTTACCCTGTGCTCTGGAACCAGAGGGGTTTAATGGCAATCACCTTAGATTTCCATTCTTAAAAAGTTGATTTTTCAAAATAAGTTTTAAAAACCATCTTCCCTGAGTTTCTATCTGCTCTCAATACAGCCACTGCTGTATTACTCCTCATCAAGGAAAGGAGCACTGAGCTAAACAGCCCAGAAAGCTGCATCAGAGGACCCCCAGCTTGAGGAGTACAAGTTCCTTGAAAAGATTCTGCAGTGTCTGAGAGCCCATGCATGGGCTTAGGACATGGGGACCTGTTCCAATGACATTTTCATGGCTCTCTAAAATGAGCTAATACTTTCCAGTGCCCATCTTAAGACTGAACATGATTCTTCAAACTAAGCAACTGCCCCATAGCCCTTTTCATGGGTCTGGATGTATTATTCAAAGTAACTCTCAGAAGAGATTAGCTTAATTGCATCACTATGTAGATGCTTCTATTTAGAATTAAAGAGGCCTTAATTCAATTTACCTTAATCCACTTTCAAAGTAAAGTAAATTATAGCAAATGAAGACTTCACTAGTTTTGAATGATTCTTCACACTTAGGTTAAACACTGTTTAACCAACTCTCTGTAAATGCATGCATTTACTTAATTGTCATTATTTTCCCTTTACATCACCACAAGGCATGTTCCTCCTTCTTTAGGCTTGCAAGTGTCAAACTGTCTTTGCCAATGCAGATCGTAGGGTAAGGGTTGTTCTGAGATTAGTTTATTGCCCCAAGCAATAAAAGACAGTGTTTTGAGATTCACATTTCCAACAAAGGCTCTCTCGGCCCCACTGGACAAGCCCAGAGGGTGTGTGATAGCTGAGGATTGTGCCCAGACCATCAGTGTAAACCTCACTGGTATCTTGCACTGACAGCTGCTGTGCTAAACAGCTTCTGGCTCTAAGGCTCGCTTGCTGTGCTGCTTCCTCCTTGCTCCTCAGTCTCCTCTAAAACAAGCTGTCCCTCTCTGCGTCGAGTAAGGGCAGGATGCAGCAGTGCTCACAGCACCCTTCTCCCAAATACACCTTTGTCATAGAATCATAGAATCCCAGACTGGTTTGGGTTGGAAGGGACCTTAAAGCTCATTCAGTTCTAACCCCCTGCCATGGGCAGGGACAACTTCCACTAGAGCAGGTTGCTCCAAGCCCGTGTCCCAAGCTGCCAGGGATGGGGCAGCCACAGCTTCTCTGGGCACCCTGTGCCAGCGCCTCAGCAACCTCACAGGGAAGAACTTCTGTCTAAGAGCTCATCTCTATCTCTCCTTTGTGAGTAAGGCTTCCTTTAAGCTTGCCTTGAAATCATGGGTTTCTCACTACACTTAATGGCTGGCTAAGCAGCATCACTGTAGTCAAATGCAGGAAAGTACCTAATCTGCAGCTGGCAAGTTAATGTGGTTTGAGTAGCAAGACACCAACAAGCCAGAAAATATGCAAGCTCCATAGGTGCTACTACGTCCTGTGCTATTTCCACACCAAATAGAGCTCTGCAGCAAATCAGAGGACCCCCAGGGTACCCATTCAACAAGGAACAAATTCTCACTTCAGCCATTATGTAAACCAAATGCTAAAATCATTCTTTTGTTCCTCTGAGATACTAGTACTACTAATGCAAAGTGCACAAACTTCATAATGAAGTTCAAATTCTCTCGTGGCACTTGCAAAGTGCCAGGAGTTTATTGACTGCATCTCTGGGAGACTAGCAATGCTCACAGAGCTGTGGGTGTCCTTTTGCCAAAGTTCAGACAAAAAGTGTTTTCATAATTTAAAATGCTGTTTTAAGGTGGGATGGGAAATGGAATGCATCTGGCATGTAGCTGCTTAGAAATGAAGAGTTAGTACAATAGCAATAAGAAAAAGATCTAGTGTATCTGAGCACACTTCTGGGTTCTCCTTTATGTAACTTATGACTTCAAGAGCACCCTGCCAAAACTGAGCTGAACTATGAATAAGAACTATTTTAGTCTTCAAGAGTTATAGTGCAGGAAATTCACATCTCTCTATTCTTTCCCCTAGATGTCACTCAGGCTGTTCCTTGTGAAAGACCTGAATACAAAAGCCAGCTTTGGACATTAACTTGATAGCAGATGAACCAGTTAGAGTGGACCCCCATTCCAGCAGTACAAAGCTGGAATACATTGCCACAGTGCATGCTGACTTGCTGTAGTGCCTGACTTAGAGCATAACAGCCCCTATCTGCCTGGGCTAGTGGCATCACTGCTCCATGGGCTGGTGAGAATCCGTCCCAGGGTATTGCAAACCCACAGGCTCTCACTGGTGCATCCATCCTGATAGGCACAACAGCCATGCTCTACAGTGAGCCATGTGCAGCACAAGAGTCATGGGAAATCATGAAGACTTCACCAAACTCCAACCCAACAGCAGACTACAGAGAACTGCCTCTGAACAATGCCTTACCTGCTCTCACGGCTTCCACTTGTTGACAAAGTTGATAAAACATCAAAGACAGATCCTTAGAGAATCAACTGGATGATCTCCATCAGAAAATACATCAATCACACCCAGAATTCCACTAATTCCAATTTCTTCCATGCACCCAACTTTAACCAGAGCCTTGATCACAACACTGAGTGCTACAGCTGTACTCAGCAATACACAATAAGCAGTCATCATCAACACTGACCCAGGTGTCCACCATGTCAAAAGGTTACTGTCTACTAGTGACATTTGGAAACTTGGCTCAAGCGTCTACAAAATCCTACTGAGAGCAGGTATAAGAGGTTCTAGCACTGGGAAAGGAGATGCAGACACTGGAGCACAAAGCACAGGAAGGCAGTCCTACTCACTCCAGGTATGTGCCATGTGTTCAGACTCAGGTGAGATTCTGAAGACGAACAATGGTAAAGAATGGAGCATTGGGCCCAATGAGATACCTGAAGCTGACTGACACTGATCATTGCCCTCTGGGAAGATGAATGACAAATGGGGTGAAAATGAAGCTAAGAGAATGGGAAAAGAGAAGGACATGGGGTAAGGTTTCCAGGGAGGGAGGCTAGGACAGAGTGGCTTTCAATGTCAGGACACAGATCTGATGGAAGGACAAGAAAAGGGTTCAGAGCAGGCAGTGGGTTGAACAAGAGGCAGCAGAGTCATGAGCTCAGCCTAGCTGTCAAGACTACAAACAGCAAAATATGAACCAGCAGACAGGCAGAGAGCCTAGGAGGTGCTAGTTACCCCTCCTGGCTCAGCAATAGCCTTTCCAAAGCAATGCAACCACAAGAAATGCTCTTTCCATACCTCAGAGTAATTCCAACTGGAGCATAAAATGGTTTTAACATGGGAATAAGTAGCAGTGGACTGAAAAGGGCTCCCTGGGCAGTGAGTCCAGGCTCCTGCAGGACTCACCCTCATAATCCCTTTCACACCCTAAGGATGCTCCTTTGAAAAGCCAGCTCTGGGATTTTTGACTCACTGTTCCTACTAACCCATTGTCCCACAGCTGCCCTGACCAGGCATGAGGGAGCTTCCAGCATCCTAAATTAATTCATGACAAATCTAGTGCCTTTGTTCTCCTGCTGGTGTTAGCCTCAGCTAAAAGAGCACTTCCCCACCCGCTTGGCTTTTGCCCATTTATGCATTCACAGGAAGCAATCCCTTCTTGGGTTTTGTTTTGTCTTGGCTAAGGAGGTCAAGCTGAAGTTTAAATCTATTTGTAGTCAGGACTTTCTAGCAGTTCCTATTAGTTTTTAAATAGAGCTAAGACAATGTGATAGCAGCCACTGTTTTTTTCCTGATACAGGCACAAACTAGAAATATAAACACCAGGTAAATGAAATACCTACAGGGTGGCGAACACAGCAACTCGGGGATCACTTTTGCTTACCTTGTGCAACCAAGTAGTCTGGTTGAATAGAAGCCAAATTCAGTCCTCTTGAAACAGAAAGAAGCCTGCCAGGCAGACATGCCTTGCTAATGTAAAATACCTGTATCCAGAGGAAGGTATTTACATTCCTATTAGCTCTGCTTTGCAATTAAAAACTTTCTAACACTTTTGAAATGCAGTGTTATCATTGAACACTGGGTATCCTGGATGCAGAGATGGACAAATGGACAGCAGGATGCTGTAGAGTGAGATTACAGCAGTGCAGTCTCAGAGGGGAAAATCAGAAGATGCCCAAAGGACATACACTGGACATAAACTGAAGTCTGGGAGGTAAGCAGAGATGCACAGACACCAGCAAAGCACAGTGTCCAGAGGCAGCTGGATGATGATGCTATTTCCCCATCAGTGAAGTTGAGAGCGACAAAACAACCTATGAAAGGCTAAATTCCCATTAGCTTGCAGGGGCAAAATACCGACCTCTTCAACTCCAAACCTATCTGGGTGCAATAATTGCTCCAGATGAGCAGCAGGTAGTTAAGGGCAGGCACAGCCATGAATTCATAACTTGGAGCAGGGCTACGCTTCACACAGCAGCATTGCTCTCTCAGCTCCACCACTGTAACAAAGACCAAAATGTGCCATTAAACATGTTATTTCACTCAGCAGTGCCATATATAAAAAATGTTTTCCCAAGATATAATTCACTGCAAAAAGAGTTGAGTACATTTCTCTGTCACAGCATGAAAAAAATATGGGTAGTTAGATTTAAAGAAGAAAGCCTGCGCCCTGCTTTCTGACCTTGGGTTTTGTTTATCGTTTGGATCCTACACCGTATTTTTCTTGTTTTCTCCTTCAATTATTTATTTAGAAACAAAGAGATGGAGAAGGGTTCTCTGGTCTTGTTTGTGCCACCACTCGTGGCTGCTGCTGTGGGAATACTGCTAACAGAAGCTACTAGTGTTTTATTAAAAGTAATAAAGTATATTGTTATCATAAAATAGCAATGTGATCAAAAGAATTATTCTGTCATGCCCTTGTCTGAGTTTCAACTGTAAATTAGAGCTCAGGTAAAAACTATCTTACTGTAGAGCATATAAAGTTTGGAAAAGCTGATACATTTCTATATAAACTGCACAGTTAACCTTATATTTGTATATTACAGAATACCCCTCTCCCCAAAACTGGGAATATCACATACATATTTCTTTATACTGAACCTTTTACTTTGTATTTTATAGACGCACAGGGGACGATTGGCTTAACTCTATTGACTTTCATAGTGCTTCTCTGGATCTGGCCCCACTCCCACTGAAATGAAAAGCCTCCCCCTCTGCTTGCAGCCCTGTTGACCAGGAATACGGCTCCATCTGCTGGGCTCCCGTACAAGAGACAAGGAAAAGGCTGAATATTCAGTGTGAGTGATAAATTCGAGGCATATTGATGCCTGGCACTAGGGCAGTCACCCTGTCAAGTCAGCCAAAGCCAAGCGCAGGGTGTGGGCGTTGTGAGTCTTTCTAAAACACGCACTGTCCTTCTGGACAGCGTTGGGATGCAAGGCACGGCTTCACAAAGTGAAGTGGCTGCACACATAAACATCCCTTATGCATATTATCATTTACAACTCCTGCTCCATGCTCTGTGCAAGCGCACACACCTCTGCTGATGCTCCCCAGGTACAATACCAGGTTCCCTCATTCACCAAAACACACAACCCCTCTGCAACAACCCATTTTGAACCATTCCCTTTGGTTAAAGCAGTGTTGATTTTTTCAGATAATTCTTTATTTTCAATCCACACACTGATAGCTCTCAGTTATTACTAGAAACTCTCTTCTACTACCTGCTCTGTTTTATACCTTCTCATATACAGACATGGTAGAACAGCATCAAAACAGATCTTAGGCACAGACAAACACGTCTTCAAGCTCTTGGTCTTTCCAACACAGGCTGGGAGCATCTCACCCCAGTCCCTACACACTCATACTCCTTTAAAAACAAGTGAATTAGACGACTAAAACGGTGCCTTTTTCCAGCAACGCAACATACTTTTGCATTGAAACTATCTGTTAAAAATCCCTTATGTTAAAAAAGGTCCTTATCTTGATTATTATTCAAAGCATATTCAAGTAAAAAATTAATTTGCATTTAACTTCTCTTTTTTATTACATTTTATTCTCTCCCTGCATTTCTAAGAGCTCAGCCAATGCAAATATAGGAACTGACTTCCTGGCTTTGTTTATTTTTTACTTTCTGACATATCGTCACCTTATAGTCAATTCACTTCAGGGACCTTTTTCATTACCATAAAGCGGTAACATCTGGATTGCAAATGCTGCAGGGCAGTGCTCATTTATGTAAAGAATGTGCCTGCTTAAAATAAAGAAATAAAAGAATTTCAGCTACAGAGGTGTTTTTATTAATCCAGCAGGTAAGAGAGGTTGCAAACGATATCTAAACGGAGGGACAGCATGACCTAGTGACCTATCTGTAACACTCATGGATGATTTTAAACCCTCAAGTTTGGGATATAAATATTGCCAGATGGTTGGGAAGAAGCTCTTGCAGCAGCAGGAAGCATTTGCAGAAGCCTCTGCTGCCCACCTTCAGCCAGCTCAGGCTGTGGTCAAGCAGTGTGAGCACTGCCCACCACACTGCCACGGAAACAGAGATTATCCTGATCCTGAGCTCAATGATCCACAGGAGGAGAATAACAGGTGGCAAGTGAAGGGAGCTCAGAGATGATGAAGTGAACTCATTTTATGTATCCAGGATGCATAGTAAAGCAGCAGTCTTAATACTTATCCCCTAGCATTAAGCATTATACTGATGGAGTGACTTTTTGGTCAGAAGCCATCTGCTGTTTCCATGGGCAAGAGTCTAAAAGAATTTGCAAAGCTGGCTATCAAAACAGGAAAAGTTTAATTTGGCTGCAGGTGTTTTCATGAGGCACCAGACCAGCAACAACACAGAGATGCAAAACAAATCCCTTTCTGAAACAAGTCAGAGTGCACAAGGCATGCTGCTGCTGCGGTCCCCAGTGACATTTGCTTGTGTTGGCTGCCCTTTGGGATGTAGAAGGCAAAGGTATGGTCTTTCTGGGATAACTAAAAAGGATAACTCCTGATGTGTTTCCAGCTCTGAGATGGGCAGAGGTTGGGCTTGTTGGATTAATGGATTTCAAATCTGGTAAAGAAAAGGGGTGGTGGGGAATAAGAGACAGCAAGATAAGGACAGCTTTGACAGGAAGCAAAGATGGACCAGGGCAGGAAAGAAGGGTGGCAGGAAGGCAGGGGACAGGGGTTACGGGGCACTGCCAGTGACTGTAGCAGGAACAGCAAGAAGCCAAACAAACAGTGTCTGCCAACCCATACTGGCACTTGAGAAATGAGGTGCTGGGGGCCAAGGCACCTCAAGGACCTTTGAGCATGGCTGAATCCCACAGCAGCATGGCACCAGGAGCATTCTGGTGGAGGAGTGGCAGGATTTAGTGCACGTCCTTTGGGGCTGGACCTATCCTGCGTCTTCAGGATAGGTCAGGGAGGGGAGGGTACAGAAAAACAGTGATGTTCTTTCCCCTGAACAAGCTCAAAAGCTAAGATACATCACTCCATCAGCTACCTCCAAGTGCCTCAGACTGCTCATCTCTACGTTTCAGAGGGATGAAAACACCGTGTGCCAACTCTCCATGCTCCTGACCATGCTACAGGGACATCACAGGTGTCCCTGGTGTATCACACAGCCTGCTTTAAATGCCACAAGAAGTGCTCAGCCATGGAAGGACACACTCAGGATGAAGGCATACACAAGAGCAATTGCCCTAACCAGATGCCAAGGGCATTTGTTTCTCTCTATGCTCCATCCCCGAAGCAAAATAAACAACAGCATTTAAAGGTGAAATGGAGTCTCGCAGAGTTAGGCAGTTCCAGAGCTGACAGCATAACGTTAAGAGCCCAAGTCACAGGAAGGAAGATGGGCAGCCTTTCAAATCTTCAAGAAGGTCAAGGTGGGGGTGGAAGGAGGGTGAAAGACAGGACAGCCTGGCAGGAGCAGTGAGGACTGCTTCTCTGCTGTCACTCTCCTGGCACAAAGCAGGCAAATCCCTTCAGTTGTCAAGCATGCGCTGTGCTATTGTTAACGATGCTATTACTTACCATATGTTTAGCAGTATGGTTAGATTTATTCAGCTTATTCAGATGGAGGATTGAACGTTTCAGTGTAGCATGAGGCCTCAGGCTCAAGGGCGGGATTGAACTGTGGGAGAAAGCAAAAGCTATTGCAGAGGAGGAAAAATGTTAGTTACTTAACAAGGTCAATAGCATAAATTCTTATTCTGTTTACATCAGAGAACACAGAAGTCAGTGTTTACACCCTATTGCTGTTAATTACTTTCAGAGTAGGGTATAAAATAATTTGCTCTCCTACCTGAAATGATGCTTTGTGCTGCTGCAAGGAGCTGCCAGCTATTTCTCCAGCAATGACTACAGTCTGTTGGCAGATAAACTGATTCTTTTATATCACCATAGATAGGGTCAAGCTATAATATTCAGGGCTAGTGTTTGCAGGACCTGGAACATTGGTTCAGCTTCTTGAAAAAGTAAAGGTTATTTGTAAAATTTAGATTCAGGTTCAGCTTTCAAACTTGTCCAAAGATTTGGGTTACCCAGTGAAAAGAGCTTGTTAAAAGCTGGCTTGCCTTGGTTTACCTCTTAATCATGGGTGCTGTGCTCCTATCGATTTCATATGAACCTGTGTTTGGCATGTTCAAAAAGCAAGGTCTGGTAATTGGTGAAAATATCACAATGTTCCAGAAAGCCTCTAAATAAAGTTTTATCAAAAATTGTTCTTGTTTGACAGAGAAATAAATCCAAGAATTGTCTTGTTTGCCTTGCAGCTGTAAAACAGATGTTAACACCATCTAACCCATACAATATTTCCCCTGGATTACCAGTTTAATTCTCAAGATCTTCCTAGTACTAGAACCTGTTCTGGTAACCAGGTACTTCCAGTTTAGAATATCCTGCAGACATGGCTGCTTTTACAGAAAAATGCAGCACACCAACTTCTTTTACCCTCCCAGTGCCATATTCTGGCATATTCTTCTTCTAGGTACCCAAGCACAGCTCTAAATCCATCACCAGTCTGAATTCTTATTTGCATTCTGGCAGGTCTGCTGACAAAAGCTGACAGAAAGGAAACATCTTCAAAATTACCTTAAAAATACCATCTTATTGGGAGTCCTTCACAAAACCAGTGAAACACAGAACTTGTATAAAATGCAAATGAAAAAAAGCAGAATGGTAACTGTAAGGGCATTGTTTTCAAGTTCTTGAAAGACCTCTCCAGCTATTTAACATCAAATATCCTTCCAGATATTAACTCATTGCAGAATAAATGGTACTAGTTCAATATTCATGAACTACACCTTTACTGCCCATGGTTTCCAAGAACCGACATGGTGATAATTAGTGGGGCACAAAAATCAATTTTGAAAACAGTCTGCGATTGAGGAAGTGACACTGCCTGGAATAACAAGGAATAAACTCTGCATTCAGAACAAGATAAACTGTTCCTTTGACCAAAACCACATTTACGCAACGCAGTTATTCCAAAATAAAAAACAAGTTGCTCCAGACACAGAACTACCAGGTGAAACACCATTCCTGAAGAAATAAAAATGCACACTGAAATACATGCTGCAATGCCAGCTTCTTGCCTAGCTTTCACGAAGTTAGCAGAGCTCTGCATTCACAGATAAGACTGTCCCAAATAGCATCCTCCTGGCCATGCCTGGCATGGTACACCTGGACCACGCTATCATTCTACACAAAACAGGACATGAAGATATGGCCCTTGATCCCTCTAATTCTCTGTTTGCTTCTGGTAGAAGGATGTAATAGGTCCATACTTGCCTGCTAAGGCACTGACAATAGAGGAATAACAATACAGAGTACCAGTCCAAGTCAATTCCAGTTACAAGCCTGGGACCATGACATCCCAACACACTACATGAGAGGGTAGTATTTCATACCTCATTTTAGTGGACCTTCAAAACAGAAAGCCCATCAACTTCTTCAAGACCAGAAGGTAATTCAGTAGAGAAGATTAGCCATCAAGCAAATCCGCAACAAAAAGAATGAACAAAACTAGCAAGTTTTTTCTGCAAATATATCACATGCTTTCCATAGATAACACAGTAATTTATCCAAAACATCAGTAGCCTGGCTGAGAGGCTCCTATTTCACAAGAGCATATTGCACTGGCAAACCTGAGAGGCACCTAATCAATGGATAATACAAAGATGGTTCTAACAGTGCTAGATAGAATCATAGAATAGTTAGGATTGAAAGGACCTTAAGATCATCTAGTTCCAACCCCCATATCATGGGCAGGGACACCTCACACTAAACCATGTCACCCAAGGCTCCGTCTTACCTGCCCTTGAACATCACCAGAGATGGAGCATTCACAACTTCCTTGGGCAACCCATTCCAGTGCCTCACCACCCTCACCAGTAAGGAACTTCCTCTTTATATCCAATTGAAACTTCCCCTGTTTAAGTTTTAACCCATTACCCCTCGTCCTGTCACTACAGTCCCTAATGAAGAGTCATCCCCAGCGTCCCTATAGCCCCCCTTCAGATAATTCTCTCACTATCTCCTAGTTTTCTCTTGGCTTCCTGAGGAAGAGTACCCTTACAGGATCCTTATAGGCCCCCTTCAGATACTGGAAGGCTGCTCTGAGGTCTCCACGCAGCCTTCTCTTCTCCAGGCTGAACAGCCCCAACTTTCTCAGACTATTTTCATACAGGAGGTGCTCCAGTCCCCTGATCATCCTTGTGGCCCTTCTCTGGACTTGTTCCAACAGTTCCATGTCCTTTTTATGTTGAGGACACCAGAACTGCACACAAAACTCCAGGTGAGGTCTCACGAGAGCAGAGTAGAGGGACAGGATCACCTCCTTCGACCTGCTGGTCACGCTCCTTTTGATGCGGCCCAGGATACAGTTGGCTTTCTGGACTGCAAGCACACACTGCCAGCCCATGTTTAATTTCTCGTCAACCAACAACCCCAAGTCTTTCTCTGCAGGGCTGCTCTGAATCTCTTCTCTGCCCAATCTGTAGCTGTGCCTGGGATTGCTCCGACTCAGGTGTAGGACCTTGCACTAGGCATGGTTAAACTTCATGGGGTTGGCATCTGCCCACCTCACAAGTGTGTCGAGGTCCCTCTGGATGGCATTCCTTCCCTCCAGGGTATCAACCGAACCACAGAGCTTGGTGCCATCAGCAGAATTGCTGAGGGCGCACTCAATCCCACTGTCCATGTCACCGACAAAGATGCTGAACAAGATGAGTCCCAACACCAATCCCTGAGGGATGCCACTTGGTACTGGTCTCCAGCCGGACATTGAGCCATTGACCACAACTCTTTCTGTGCAGCCATCCAGCCAGTTCTTTATCCACCGAGTGGTCCATCCATCAAATTGATGTCGCTCCAATTTAGAGACAAGGATGTCGTGTGGGACAGTGTCAAACGCTTTGCACAAGTCCAGGTAGATGACATCAACTGCTCTACCACTGTCCATCAGTTCTGTAGCCCTATCATAGAAGGCTACCAAATTGGTCAGGCAGGATTTCCCCTTAGTGAAGCCATGCTGCCTGCCACCAACCACCTTAGCATGCGTTCCAGCAGAATCTGCTCAAAGATTTTGCCAGGCACAGAGGTGAGACTGACTAGTCTGTAATTCCCTGGGTCATCCATTTTCCCCTTCTTGAAAATGGAGGGTTTATTTCCCTTTTTCCAGTTGTCGGGAACTTCACCTGACTGCCATGATTTTTCAAATATGATGGACAGTGGCTTAGCAACTTCATTTGCCAGCTCCCTCAGGACCCATGGATGGATTTCATCAGGTCCCATGGACCTGTGCATATTCAAGTTCTTAAGATGGTCTCGAACCAGATCCTCTCCTACAGTGGGCACAAGGTCTTCATTCTCACAGTCCCTGCATCTGCCTTCCAAGGCTTGGGTGGTGTGGTCAGAGCCTTTGCCAGTGAAGACTGAGGCAAAGAAATCACTAAGAACCTCAGCCTTCTCCAAATCCAGGGTAGCCAGTTCTTCTGATAGCTTCTAGAGGGGACCTGCATTGTCCCTAGTCTGTCTTTTATTTGAAATGTAATTATAGAATCCCTTTCTGTTATCTTTCACATCCCTAGCCAAGTTTAATTCTAACTGGGCCTTAGCTTTCCTAACCTGGTCCCTAGCTTCCTGGACAACATTCCTGTATTCTTCCTATGCCGCCTGTCCTTGCTTCCACCTTTTATAAGCCTCTTTTTTCCCCTCTAAGTTTCCTCAGCAGCTCCTTATCCATCCAAAGAGATCCCCTGGCCCTCCTGCTGCACTTCCTTCTAGTTGGGATGCAACACTCCTGAGCTTCTAGCAGGTGATCCTTGAATGTCAACCAGCAGTCTTGGGCTCCCCTGCCCTCTTGGGCTATATCCCATGGAATCTTACTAAGCAGGTTGCTGAAGAGGCCAAAGTCTGCTCTCCTGATGCCCTGGGCATTAAGCTTGCTGCATGCTCACTGTCCTGAGGATCTCAAACTCGACCATCTCATGATAGCTGCATCCAAGGCTGCCCTGCTGCATCACATTTCCAACGGGCCCTTCCCTGTTGGTGAGCACAAGGTCAAGTATGGCACCTCTCCTTGTCAGCTCCTCCTATTACTTGCAGAAGGAAATTGTCTTCCACACAATCGAGGAACCTCCTGGATTGCTTGTGGTGGGGCGTACTGTCCCTCCAACAGATACCAGGGTGGTTGAAGTCCCCCATGAGAACAAGGACCTGCAAGAGTGAGGCTGTTCCTATTTGTCTAGAGAGTGCTTCATTCACAGAGTCCTCTTGATCAGACGGTCTGTAACAGATCCCTACAGTAATGTCTCCCATCGCTGCTCTCCCTTTAACCCTGACCCACCATCTCTCTGTTAACTGCTCACCTGTCCCCAGACACAGTTCCATACTCTCCAGCCTATCCCTAACATAAAGGGCAACTCCCCCTCCCTGCCTGCCAGGCCTGTCTTTTCTAAAGAGCCTGAAACCTTCCATTCCAACACTCCATTCATAGGAGCCATCCCACCATGTTTCTGTGATGCCTATTATATCATACTCCCGTAGACTTGCACACATCTCTACTTCCTCTTGGTTGTTCCCCATGCTATGGGTGTTTGTATAGAGGCATCTGAGCCAAGCTCCAACTGAAGCCGGCTCATTGGCTGGAGCGGCTGGAATGTATCTACATTGCTCTGAGGATTTATTATAGGTGCTGGCAACTGACTGGGTGTGTTGGGATGGAATGATGCCCCCCTCCCCCAACACATCTAGTTTAAAGCCTCCTTGACCAGTCTGGCAAGCCTCCTATCAAAACTGCTCTTCTCCTTCATTGTCAGACCAGCTCCACCAGCCCCCAGTAGGCCTGGCCTCCTAAATTGGGTCCCATGTTCTAAATACCCAAAGGCTTGACTATGACACCACCCTTCTAACCATTTATTAACCTGGCTAATCCTCCTAGCCTTTTTAAGGTCCTTCCCTTTATCCTGGAGAATTGATAAAAAGACTGAGCTCCAGAGCCCCTAACCACCTCTCCCAGTGCTCTGTAGTCCTTTATGTTCTCCAGGCTACTGCTGCCCGTATCACTAGCACCCACATGGACAACTAGAAGTGGGTAATAGTCAGTGGGACTTACTAGAGCAGGCAGCCACTCTGCAACATCCCTGATCTGAGCCGCTAGTAAGCAACACACCTGCCTTAAGACTGGGTCAGGCCGACAGACCAGTGCTTCTGTGCCTTTCAAAGTAGAGTCCCCTACCACTATGACCCGCTGCTTTTTCCTGGCTGCACCAGTAACTATCCTCTTTACTGGCACATCAGCTGGTTTGTCATGGTGCCAAGTGTGTTTCCTCAGTAGCCCCCTGCAGGACACCAAAGCGGTTCTGGGTGGGGACAACAGATTTAGGAGGAAGCCCCTTGCTTTTGATTGTCCTCTTCCTCTTTTTTTTTTTTTTTTTTGTTTGTTATGACTATTTCCCAGCTCCCTGGGTTAACGGCCTCCACCTTTCCTTCATGAGGTACACCGGACGCTTGAGGCCCCTGCACAGTTTGGACCTGGAGCAAGCAGTGCTGCTTCCTCTCAGCTACCCTGACATCCCGCAGCCTATTAACATCATCCCGCAGCTCAGCCACCTGCTGCAGCAGGACCTCCACCAGGGAGCACCGAGTGCAGCCCTGCCCGTTGTGCACCTTTCCCTCACAAGACCGGTGCAGGCAGTCTCTATACCCCGAGCTCCGCACTGCAGCCTCCCCTCTCATCGGCTCTGACTGGGTGCCTACGCTGGCCACCGCCGGGGCAGCCAGAGCAGAGCTCCCGGACCGGGCCCTGCTCACACGGAGAGTGCTCACCAACCTGCTCACCTCCGCTCGCGAGCTGCCTCGCCGCGCTCCCTGGGCAGGTTTTTACCCACTCAGGGCTGGTGCCGCTGCTCCTGGCTCCGCCCCCTGTGAGTCCCTGCTCGCCTCAGCTGCGCTGCCGGCTCCTGGGCAGGTCCTGTCGAGGACTCGAGGCTCCCTCGGCGGCTGTTGCCGCCCTGAGTTGAGGCTCCTGGGCTGATCTCCCCCCACCCCGTTCCGGTGTTGAAGGCGTCCTCTCTCGAGCTGCTCACCTCAGATCTTGGTTAAAAGAGAAAATGTGCCTTTTCCAGATAGGCTGCAAGGCTGAGTTACCGTGTATCGTATACAGAATAGTAACTGGATGTCTTTACTGCCATGAGCCAATACAGCACAGTCATTTGCAAACGAGAGCTCATCAGTAGCCGCCTTCATTACATTTACAATTGCACACAATTGCTGCAGGTGTAGGGCCACCCGCATGATGCCAAATAACAGAGCAGCAAATCCTCAACCCGTTTGTAAATCTGTTTGTAACAGCAAAACATCCTCGAGGGGACCATGAAGGGAGCTGGCAGCCAGTCCCAGTGCCCCGGTACTGCTGGCACACGAATCCTCTGCCAGGGAGGACCAGCCCTGTTCTGCACATCAGCCTCTGACCCCTAAGCTGCTCTAAGCACAGCCTGTTTCATTCAAGGATTAATGGCATAAAGAAAGTTCAGACGTATGAGTATCAGAGTAAGCAGACAAATAGAAAATCATTGGTTATATAGAACGCAGTAAGAACAACACTACATGTAAAAAGAAATTTTAATAAGACATTTCCTTTGGGTCTAGATCTGAGTCCCAGCTTAGTGAGGCATTAGGGAAGAGCAGCAGCAGATGCAAAAGCATCTGGGAGTGCATGAGTGTGCATGTGGGAATAAAAAAAAAAGCAACATCGCAGACCTTAAAGTAGAAACTTAATAGTAGCAGGCTGTTCCTCGGCAAAAACACTGCTTTGATCTATCATAGCTCTGCCTATGGGTCTGCTATCCCAAGCATTTCAAAGAAATCTCTTATCACTGTGTACCTGCCTCGGAGAAATCATACCACTGAAGGAACAAAAAGGTTGATTGTTATTTTAATTGAATTTGTTTTCAATTTGTTTTTCAGCTGTCTGGAGGAAACCTTTTCCACGTGCATTGTTTGATTTATTTTTAACTTTGGTTCCATTATCCTCATAATGAAGCTTTCAAAGCATTTTAAGAAATCTGTTTGTCAAAAAAGTTACTCACATTGATCAGATTGATACCTATGAAAGTGCCTGAAAGCAGGAAATAAATATGGATTAAAAAAACCCCAGCGTTATTTTACAGACCTTGGGGTTTGTTGTGAACTCAGATGCTCAGCAGGAATCACTGACTTGATCTCTGCCAACATACACATCCATGAGCTAATGTGCCAGGGGATTATCATCTCCTGTGTCCTTTAATGCAGGCTAACTGCATGTGGTCTCTTTTTCAAAGGTGCTGAACACTTGCACCTCATGCTGCTTCCTGCATTAAGCTCTGGGACAAACCAGGACAGAACAACTTGAATGAGATTAACAGTAAAGCCAGGATTTGTGCTACAACAGGTTAATTAGTTTTCTGCATAGTTAGCTAATAGCTCTTTTTAATTTTATAGCAAATCAGAGGTGTATGAGCTGTGGAGCTGCAGAAAAAGGCACATTACATGCAGAAAGGGCTGCTGGGCTGTGATACTCTCCTTCTGCAGACTCCCACCAACTCCAGTGGGCTCTGGGACAAGGCCCTGAACTACAACAGCAAATCTTCTCATGAAAGCCCCTTATGCTGCTCTGAAAGCATAAAAGGATTCTGCAATCCCCTACTCAGGCCAGAGGCATCCTTCATGCTTTGACCTGGGGAGATGCACTCTGTTGTTCTGAAACTTTTGGCAAAACTATTTCTCCTGGGAGCCTGGCTGTGGTGCAAAGGGCAAGGCACAGGGAAGACACCTTTAAAAAGGGCAGGGAATGGCTAGATGGGAACTTGGATGGCTGCATGCCCTGGCACAGCACCACCTTCTACTCAGAGGCAGCTGCCAGTCAGCAGCAGCCCTAGAAGTCCCCCGCCTGCTGCTTCTTCACATCCATCCCTTTCAGGCCCACACGCAGCTTCCTCACTACCCACCTCCCTCCCACTCTTTGAATATATCAGATTATGCAAAACGTCCCATCACACAAAAATCTGAAGGTTTTTTTTTTCTTAAAAACAAAAAGGTTTTAAAGTTGATCTTTTCATTTCTGATCTTCCTTCTCCAAGAGATACATGCTTTGTTTCTTAAAGCTGTTCAGTCTTTTGACGCTTAGAACTAGTTTTCATTAATAACAAAAAGTGTCAGCTAATCTTCTTATGATCACAGTCTTTACAGCAGTTTTAGCTCAGTTAATAGCTGAGTTTGCCTATGTTGCCTGATGCAACTGCAGTGGCTTATACCCAGCTCTTACATTTCCTTTTTGCATTTGTGAATGAAATTCAGTATTTCTTTTCCATGGTATTAAAGCAGCTGGGTAACATTAGACAGACAGTCCTCATCTTATGTTATTATTTCAGTGGCTATCTATTATTTTTTCTGAATATAAATTTTTTTGAGAAGCAGAAATGAAAGGACTGTAAGGACCAAAATGATTTGTAATGAGTTGTTCCTGTCACTGTCTTTCCTTTCCTCTAGCCCCATAAAGGAAACAAACTGTCAACACCATTATTTTTTAAAGTGCCATTTTGAAATTAAATATTGAGCTAGGTTTTTAAAAGGATGGCTTTAAAAATTAAAGAACAAAGAACTAAACTAAGTACTCGTTCAGAGTAGAGGATGTCTTTTTGGCCACTAAACTATGACTGCTCATTCCACCTAGACAGTTTTTCACTTCTACTACTGATCAAAAACATCCATGATTTACTCAGCTCTATCTAAGCAGTAGACCAGAAGTTTTAATAATCTCAAGTGGAATCTATTTAATATAAAGTCCTTAAGGAATGACCTGCCATTAGTCACATGTTTGTTCAGCATAAAGTTCAAATCTTAGTCCACTGCAAGTCCATATTGCAATATGTGTAATGAAAATGTCTTATGGCCACGGGTTCATTAGGCAGCCCATGAAGGTAGGCGTAAAAGCAGAAATGCTAATGTATGTACCATGGGCCAGATTTAAACCCAGGGAATGACACCAAGGAAGCTCATTTGAAGACACAGGGAATCTCTGAAAGCTGCTATAGCATTGTAATGTTGTGCCAAGCAGTGACTGTAGTTCAAGTACTGCATCCAGCCAGATGGGTGGAAGCTGCAGCTGCCTCTCCATGCCCCAGGGTGGGTCTCACCCTGTGTCTGCCCCCAGGCACAGTACATGAAATACTGCTTCAGCCTCTTTTGTTGCAGGTTTTTCCTTTTTCCTATGTCCTCATGAAAGCACTAAAGCTGAGGAGTGTTATTACATGTCCTTAGATTACAGCACCCCTACCTGTATCAAGGAGCACTTTACATTCAGGCAGTGCCACTGAGGTGGATAAAAGCCTCAGGAAGTAGTAGGTATGCAGGAGGGAGCAGCCTGGCCCAAAGTAAATGCTGCTGTCACATGTGAGTCTTGAACAGGAAACCTCTATTACTAGACCTGAGAGAGCAACTCCATTAGCCAGCATCAGCTCTGGCCTGTATCAGCCTGCTACAGCAAAGCAGTCTACCGGAGTGTATCGGTGTGGTTGGTGCCAGTACCAAACAGAGGATGGAGCCCAGATGTCCTCACATGGGCCTGGGAGAGCAGGGACATGCCCCACTGACGTACACGGACCCAGTGCTACACCCCACAGCTTTGATACATCCCGGAATGAAGGCTTGGACAGCCAACAAGACCCGTGCCACAGTCCTCTTGCTGGTGCCCATGCTCTTTCAAATGGAAAGCCTTCATGACTCCCCTCCTTGACCACTTTTAGCAGCCAAAGGAGGGAGGACACATGACTCTGGCCTCCGTGGATGGGCACTACCATCACTCTGGTATATGCACAGAGCACAAGCAGAGTCACAGTCCCCTACCTGGGGCCAGAAGGTGCACACCTGCATGCCAACTTCCCCGCTGTCTTCGCCGATTTAGATGACAACACCATTGCCCTCCCACTTCTGCTCTAATTTCTTTTCCCTCCGTTCGCAGTGGTGAACAACAATGCATTATAATTTTCAGGTGCCTAAGGCTCGGAGAGCTTTCCTAGATATAATCAGCAGAAAAGAAGGCTTTTGTGTGGAAAGCCAGTGCCAACATCCCTGCAGTGATAACCATCCCTGTAAAATTAAAATGAACATTTCATAAAATGTCGTCCCCAAGCAGCATATTTTAGATTAAAAAAATTAAAAAAAATGCATTTCCAAGATCAAAAGAAGAGAATTATAATTGGGAAAGGGGGGAAGTGGGGGAAGGGGGGGACGGTGTGACAGCCCCAAGAAGTATTACTGTTATTATGAGGCAAAGTTTGCTAAAATGCCAACTGCTCACGGACAGTGAAAAGAAGCACCAGTTTACTTGTTAATCGCCTTAATTAATTAACTGGCTTTGTCCTGGATTTCCTGGAGCTGGGTTTACTGTGGGAATCAATTTTAAAGAGCTTCCAGAAAGAAAATTTAAATTTCTGCTTAAAGACTTTACAGGTTAGTAAACAACAGCCTGCATTCAAACCACTTGGACAAAATCATGGCTGTGATTTATGGAGACACAAGTCTTCTTTCCTAAAGAGCCTGTCGTGATCAACTGTATTGACCTCCTGCACAGCACAAACTTTCCTGAATTAATCCCTCTTTGAACTACAGCTGTTCTGTTAGAAAAATACCCTATCCTTATTATGAAATTGGCAGTGAAGCAGAAATCAGCATCGTATGTACCAGAGGCTAGCTCCCACTGAAACCCCTGCTTCTTTCCACTGCCAATTTGTTCGGTTCCATATTCCATCCACCGCTGTCCTTCCCTTCTGCTAGGATAAAGGGCACTTTGGCAAGCCTTTGCTCCCTCTACAAGCACTTACAGATGGTGACTGAGTTTTCATTACCAGGGTTGTGATCTTCCAGACTTTTTCAATTAAATGAGTAGGAAACAGGCCCTGAGTTTTCTCATGGTCCTATGAGGCTACTCCAGCTCTTAGCATCCTTCTCAAGCTCAGAACACAGTCGCACACAGTGCCAGATATTAGCATCTTCCTGAAAGCGATGTTAATATACATCATTATTTGCTCTGTAATTTCTGACCACAACACCACATTAGACTTTCTCCCATCCCACTGATCATCCAGCCTGTGCCCCAAGTCTTAGTTTAATTGCTGTTTCCAGAGTTAGCAATTCCCACTCTAATCTCTGTTTGGCTATACTAAAATGCAACTTAAATTACCTTATTAAATTCAGTGACATGAAATAGTAACTATGAAAGTACACACAAAAATTTTCACATCTTTAGCTTAAGTTTTCTCTTCCCATATTCACCAGGGTCCTTTCCTGGAGTTCTGCATAAGACTTATGTATGGGATGGCACTCACCTTACTGCAGACTTGACCCATTGAGGCCACGCACCCAAAATATCTTTTATGATCAATGGGGAGAAAAAGGGGCTTTTAGGGTTCATCTCACCTGTTTTACACATCTATTTTTGCACAATGAATGACACCTGTAAAGTATCATTTTCCTTACACTAAAGCTGCATGTGTCCAAACTAAGATGAACACATCTAAAATATGGTTAGGTGAATCTCACCTTGTGAGTTTAAATAATACACTGCAGATAAATATAGTATAATATGTATGACCTCATTAAAGTGCTCCAGTAGTAAAACATCCATTACATAAATATGGAAGGGCATATTTCTTTAAATAATGGATTTTAAGTGCTGATTTTCATGTCAGATTCTGCTCTTACATGAGTGTAGCAAGACAGTAGGGAGTAAGGGATTCCCCCACCTCAGTCCTTGTAAAGAATAGCTGGGTAGAATCAGCCCCTTCCAAAAACAGGCACACAGAGATGGTTATTCCCCTTCTCCAATATGGTCAGCACCACAATATGGGGGTGAAGAATGTTTCCTTCTCACCTGTATATCAGCATTGCTGTCACTTTCTTCCTAGGGGGCAGGAGGAAATCACAGCCTAGCAACAGTTCTCTGTTTCATGGTATGGCTCCTATGGCAATGGCAACATTTTCCTTGAGAAAACTAGATTGCATGGAAGAAGGTCTCAATAAATCCTCAAAAAGTCTCAAAGAGAAAGCTGAACAGAAAGCACATGTAGCCATTTTTCATCAGCATTTTCTAATGTGCAAATACAACAGTTCCCCACTCCTCCTGGCAGGAGCAGAACAACTAGTGAAGCAACCTTGATCTCCCACAACAGAGAACTTCTCAGAGAAAATCCAATGGGAAATCTGTGCTGCAGCCTGCTGGCCATGCTCACGGCTTATGCCAGGTAACTGGTTTCTTACCCTGCCAGGCACACTAGAGAAGCTGAAAGGAAACTGGTATGCTATGGGGAAAAGGGAGATTTCACAAAAATTGCTGCATGTCTCTGCCCCTGAACATGCACTTCCAGATAAGATTGAGAGCAAGCTAGTCCTGCATGCACTGGTGCTGGGTTTAATGTGATATGGGTCCTCTGGCACTAAGAGGGGCATTTACATACAGAGTGAAAATATTGGACAACACAACAGAAACTCCATCACTGCAGAGAAAGCTGGAGAGACCTGAAGAGGGACAAAAGAAACAGTGTGGAGGGAGTGGAAACAGGGAGAAAGGAGAAGAACAAGGTGGCCTCTAGAAGGATGACCTATGCTTTAAACTGGCTTGTCATCCTGCTGCTCCACTCAGCTTTCTATCTCAGCACAGCTCTTTTCTACTTGTCTAATTGTGAAATCCTCTTGAGGAACTTCTCTAAGGTGAGTTGGTTTCAGGGCAGTGAGGAGAATTAGGAACATGGCAATATGGATGCAGGGCAAGGGAGCTGAGTGCTGCCAGGGCTCACTGAGTACTGGCCATGGGACAGCTCTGGAGACAGGAAAGGTGTTCAACATCTTTCTTCAGCATTGGAAACTCTTCTACTCATTGCTGAGCTCTCAGGCCAGATGCTGCTTGAATAATCCTGCACAGGAGGGGAAATTGCTGCTGGACCATTAGCAGAGTCTCCAGCATTATGAGGCTTTGCCTAACTACATCTCCAGCAATATGAAGTTGCACCTGGTAGTTTGGTCTTTTCTCTGAAGAAATACTCCAGTATCAACACAGAGGCAGGGATAAACTGTGTGCTGGCCCATTGCCCAACTTAGTACTTGGTTTGGCTTCAGCAGTTCAGCTGACACACACATCTTTCTTCAACTTCCTTTCTCCAGTCTTCCATTTCCCTAGTGCCCCTTCTCCTCCTGCCCCACTGCTTTCCATCAGTACTCAGCCCACTGCACACACTCTCCATTCACAGGCAAGGCTGCATGTGATGCCCTACTTGGTCACACAGACCCCTGTCGAGACTGTGTGGTGCCTTACTGTGCAAGTTATCACACCCCCCAGAAATAATAAATCAATAGGATTATTGAGTAGGATACACTGGACCTGACTGGAAAGGGCAAAACAGCCCAGAGGAGAGAGTGTGAAATGATGTAGTCATGTCACATCCAGCTTCTGTTACCCAGCCATGTACTGCCTCCCATAGCAACGATGCAGCCCATTAGATGCACTCAGCCTGTCACCTTTTTAGCCACCATTCATTGATAATCTGTGCCGTTAATGTTCAGTTTATGGTTGGACTCAATAATCTTAAAGGTCTTTTCCAACTTAAATAATTCTATGATTTATCCTGCCTGTCACTAAAGCTACAAGCATACCTGCATGCTACAATACCATACAACAGCTGAATATACTGCCGAAGAGCAAGAATCTTCTTAATGGACTTCTGCAGCGAGAGTAGTAAATGGGGGTGTTCCCAGCTACATATATCCTAGTGAGAGATAATGAACAGCACTCCCAGAGCATTTGCTAATAAGCTCACATAGACTGAAGAGTTCAGCTGGGAGGGGTGGTTTTTTTTTCCTTGGGTTTTAATGCTAAAAGTTTGATGAGCTTTCAAAATCCAGTATTTCAGAGCTTGCTTGTCTCTAATTAAGGGTTAGTATACTAAACTAGCAGTAAATTAGCATTCATTTCTCTGCTAGTACACTACAGCTGCAGGAAATTACCCAAATTATTCAGGTAGTGACATTCATCACTGGGTGGAATGACTGCAGCTTAAACGAGATTTAGTGCTACTCTGTAGCTAATATTCACAGCTGCAGAGAAGCAGGCTCCCTCATTCACAGTGATTTTGACAGCAGAGGTGCCAAGATAGGGTAAAATGTTCATCTGAGCTGTTGATTATTGAGGCAACAGAACATGATGGGCCATGCATTGCTGAGAAATCACTGCATGCTTGGGGTGCAAATGGGGAGGCACTTGGCTGGTGGCTGCAAGTGACCGAATGCTGCTGTAAAATGAAAATATCACCCTAAAAATATCTCTATGCAGTTTCTGGGGATAATTGATACTGATACAGCATTACTTCAAACCACTCATAAAGCTCCATCTGTAGCTGCAGCTCTATAGACATTTCATAATGATGTTCAATATTGCAATCCCATATTTCTAGGGAAGATTTGAGGATTTCTGCATGTTTTCTCTAAGAGATGAATATTTTATCTAGGGCTTAGGAGGTTACCCTCTTTCTTTGGAGAATAGGTGGCTCTGGAAGTCATTGACTGCCTTCAGAGCTCTTCCCCGCCTCCTTTTAGGTCATGGAATCATGAAGTCATGGAATCAACCATGTTGGAAAAGACCTTCAAAATCATCAGGTCCAACTGCTCCTCAGCACTGCCAAGGCCACCACTAAACCATGTCACTAAGGTCAAACCCAATTCAGCCATAGTAACCTGAAGAACCCATAACCAGACAAGATTCTGATGGTGTAAGAAAGTGGAAGTAGGCACCTTACTGCAGCCATGTTGGCTTTTCCTGGTTCATCCACCTTCAAGGAAAAGGGTACACTTCAGTGCTGAAGCCTTGTCCTGGGTTCAGCAGTAGCAGTCATTTTTCTTCTCCTTAGTAGCTGGTGCAGTGCTGTGCTTTTGACTTTCATCCTCGGAACAGTGCTGATAACACCGATGGCTTTAGTTATTGTTCAGTAATATTTACTCTGACCAAGAACTTTCTGTGTCTCATGCTCTGCCAGGGAGGAGGGGAAGCTGGGAGGAAGCAGAGACAGGACACCTGACCCAAACTAACCAAAGAGGTATTCCATACCACACAGCATGTCATGCCCAGTATTGAAACTGGGGGCAGTTACCTGGAAGGGCTAGATCACTGCTCGGGTCAGGCTGGGTATTGGTCGGCAGGTGGTGAGCGTTTGTATTCTCTTCCCTCGTCATTTCCCTTATCATTATTATTATTGGTGGCAGCAGCAGTGGTTTGTGTTATACCTTAGTTACTGGACTGCTCTTATCTCAACCCGTGGGAGTTACATTCTTTCCATTCTTCTCCCCAGCCCTCTGGGAGCAGGGGAAGGAAGTATGGGGGAGTGATCGAGCGGCTGCGTGGTTCTGGGTCCCCAGCAGGGCTTAAACCACGACAAGCCTGGAGCTTGTTCCCAGATGAGGTGGTACAGAGTTGCTTTGACAACATTTATGATGAATGCAAAATTTGCATGTTTGGGCTTTCTTAGGCACTTTTGAGCAGGCTGCAAGAAAGTTTTATAGGTCTTCTGTGGGAAGAACAAGGACTGTCTATGCCCTACGGCAAATCAGCTAGAGGGAGGGAAGCAAAGAACTGGTGTGAAAGGGGTGGCAAAGTGGAAGATGGAGAACAAAGTGTTGCTGCTTTTTCATCCACTAAGACTTTGTGAAGAACCAAAAGCCCTTCATACTAGAGGAGAAACTCTTCAGGATACCATTTTACCCTTGATTAAGAACGTCATCACTTTGTAAAACGCATATGCCTGAAAAGGCACAGTTACACAGACAACAGGATCCCTTCTGATCATAAAGAAGTCCATGTGCTGTTTGAAGTCTGGTGCTGAATGGCAGCAGGGGTTTTTACACTCTATTTATAAATTTTCCAGCACTCAGACTGGGGGAAATGAGCTGTTCCCCCCCTGCAAATAAAGCCCCAGTCTAAAGCAGGCATTGTTTTTAAGCTCACGGATGGAGATTTCAGATGCCGTCACTATTAATTTTCACTCTTCTGGCTCTGTTCCTTGTCTGCTGCTGGCAATCACAGTGGGATCAAGAATGAGTCTCAAAACAGGAGGGAAAGACAGTCGTCTCATTGTGCTTTTTACATTCTCTCACAAGCAGCCTAAAGCAGGGATGGTAACGCATATCTTAATTAAGGCCCTCCACAAACTGCCTAAGGCAGGTTTTTATAGATACTGGCTTCTGGTTGGACAACTGGCAAGCAAACTTTTAGTGCCTGGAAACAAAGGCATTGCAAAAAGCCAGTAAGTTAAACCAATATTCTATTAATTCACTTTTCAAATCTCAGAGGAACATAGCACGCTTTTTCTTAGTGTTTGAGAGCTTTAGCAGTTGCACTGCTAGCACAGGACGCAGAAGAACAGGCTTCTCAGATGTCAGTGTGCACAGGGACATCACTCTCTCCAGTTTAAAATCCACTAGGTTTCATACAAAGCTGGTATCAACCCACTTTTGTCACCTAACTTGCCCTTAAAATGAAGAATCACCAGATTGCTGCTGCTAGGTAGAAATACTAACGTGAAAGAAGCAAAACTCTAGTTTTTAAAGAGGGGAGAACCTCCTAAAAAAAAACGTGAGTTTGTGTGTCTCCCTTCCTTATCCTTTATGGCACAGGTTTCATCATGTATGTGCCTTGATGCTGAGCAGTAGCAGAAGGAACAAATCCCATCACCACTTCGCAGCCACTCCTGGGCGGAATGAGAGAAGAATCTATTCACTTACTCCTTTGTGACCTGCAATGAAGAATGGGTTTTGCACAGTGTTCTCAGGAGGAGCTGCCACTGTCTCCCCTCCTAAAGGGATGAAGTTTGCTTATTCTTGGTTTTAGCCTTGTTGTCCAGAAAGGACAACGAGGGAACTGAAGTCCCCTAGATCTTTTTTAGTACTGTTTGACCTCAGGGAGGAAGAAGGGACAGGATTGCTTTTCTCATTAGCCCTGTCCTCAACTGAGCCCTCAATAATGGCTGTCTGCCTCACAAAGCCCTTCTGGCAGGACCTGGTGGCTGAGAGCCCCAGTGGAAAACAGCACTTCTAAATGTCAGTGACTGTTGAGGAAACATGGAGTAAAACCAGAGACTACAAGAACAGATGAACACAGAACCCCAGGTGTATTGTTTGGTATTGAAGCTGTGTTACGATGCCACATGGGGCAGGAAAGCTGGCAGCTCACAGCACTGAGGCACTCACTGTGTGGTACTCACTGCACTCCAACCTGGCCCTGTGCCCAGTCCCGTTCTCAAGGATGAAGCTGTAACCATCTCACCTCCCATTTAGTAATGCCATTCCCCAGTAGCTCATAGAGCCTGTACATGGAACTGGAGGTTCACAATCCCCATTTTTTAGAGGGCTGAGGTTGCTGCAGTGCCTTCCCTAATCTCACCCAGGAGGTCTGAGCAGAGCCAAGAAAAGACCACAGGTTTCCTGCATGCCAAGTTACCAGCTCCACATAAGGCTAAACTGTCCTACAAGCATAAACTGCCTCAGAGCACAATTTTTGGGCACGAAGTAGGAACTGCACTGAGCAGAGCATCTGTGCTGGCGCTGTACCCCAGGCTCAGCCTGCTCTGACTTTGCCTGTCCATCTGTACCCTCCCCTTTTCCCAAAGGGCTCTCCCCAACCAAACACCAGTGTATATTTTAGAACGACTTCCATCCCACGGATATTTCCGTACATATTTTTTATATTTCCATATTTCTAAAAAGAAGAAAAACCACAAAAAAAAAGCAATGAATGTCTTGCAATGGCAAATAACGTATGTTGTGACATTGGAAGACATACAGCATCTTATTAACAAAAGCTGTAGGACTAGTCTGTTAGGGGACTAACTTGAAGTGCCAAGCTTTTAATGCTGTTTACCAAATCAAACAGGCATTCTGCAGCCCACCTGTTTCTAGAGCGTCTGACTCCATGATAGCCATTTTCTGAAGCCAGAGAAATAATTACTAGACCAGTTTATTGATGGCAGCTGGTTTGGAGAGAAAAAATAGTCCAAAATTTGCAATAATTAAAGACTGTAAAGGATGCAAGCTATTAAAAGGACAAAGAGAGTAAAATAAACCAGAATGGACAAATAGCTTCCATGGGAAGCAAAAATCTCTCCTCCAAACTAATGTATTCACAGTCAACCCAAAGGTGGGAATGGGAAAAAACCCTGATAATCCAAACTCCTAAACTTATTCGTTTAAACAGGAATTATAGCCCAGCCTATGTCACTAGTACAGGATTCAAAGTGCTGGAGTCAAGCACTGTAAGGTGCCATAAAGGAGGATTATGCATCAGTATACCTGTGTTTAGTGTATGGCCAGAAGCACAAAGGATTCAACTCCAGCCCTACTAACAGCAGACAATATTGCTAATCATACAAATGATGCCAATCTGTCGGTCTCAATATCCCACCTTTTGGCAATGAGTGCCACTGGCTAATTAAAACTTAGGTTAAAAGTGCTTCCTATTAAAGCTGTTCAATGCATTAACTTCAGATTTAATTTTATGTCTCTCTTTCCTATCCAAGAGAGGGGAAAAAGTCATGGCACTGTTGTTTTATTTATATCCACCATCACCTGTGTCGCAGTGCATCCCGTGTAGTGTTCTCCCTAGAATAAACAGGCCTAACCTTTGCTGCCTCTGCCTGCATGCAAATCTTCCCACTAAAGGATTTTCTGTGCTTCTGATGAGGTCTGTTGCCCTTCACTGGACCTCTTCTATTTCCTGCACTATCATTTTATAATTAGGGTAACCAAACTAAGCATGCGTCTCAAGGTGAGGCCACATCACCATCTCTAGAACAACACTCTCATTTGCAGCGTTGTCCTCTATGCAGCAAATTAATGTCATGCCATTTCATATTTATGCTTTCCTGATCACTGCTCAGACCTAAGCAGAGATGTGCTCAGACCTGAGCAGATGTTTTCCATTGAGCTCTTCAAGATCATTTTCTGTTTTGAAGCTTACCCCATTATAATATCTATTGTTCCATCCAATTAATAACTACTTTCTTTTTATTCACATGGCATTTTTCCATGAGTATATCAATTAATATAGCTTTGGTAAATTCAAAGGAAAGTCTTAATTATGTTTAGATTTGATACAATTTTGGAGCATCAAATTTCACTAATTTGTTGTCTTTTTCCACCAATTAATGTCCTTTTCAGATCTTCTTTATCATAAAACACAGGGTACAAGCTCAAGAAGTGCCTACTATACAAATGACTGTATATGTAATTACTGAAACTCTCCATGGAGTTATTTTAAATATTTAAAGAATGCACCTACTATATCATAAATAAAAGCCTTATTTATTTTTAAAGCATATTCAAACCTCAAAGGCTGATCTTTCTGCACCTGCACCACAAGCCAACAGAGAGGGAAGGAGGGAAGCAGCCTCTGTTCACACACACAGTGCCAAGCCAAACAAACCCAACTCCTCTACCAGCTGTAACACAGTTTTCAAGAAAGGTGAAACATGACAGTCTTCAAAGGGATTTTAAACAAAACAAGGTCAGGAGAGGCTTCATCACCCTATGTACCACACACCGCTATTGCCTGCGAAGAAGTACCCCTCTCAAGGAAATTCAGACCACATGTGGTTTCTGAGTGCAGAATGACTTTTCATAATGATATATACGCTTGCTGGCATCCTTCACAAACTTCCTATAGAGTGAATGCTTCCCTCTCAAAAACAGTGTTGAATTACGTCAGTGGAAAGCAAGTTTCTGAAAATCCACAGGAGAAACAAGAGAGATGAAGGGAATCTTCAGAGGTTTCATGTCTAGATAGAAGGCCCTTTCCAAGGATTTAGAGAGATATATTTCTACTAGCAAAATACGCCCAGGTTCTTGGCAGCAGCCTCCTGCAGCCATGGAAAAGAAGCCTTTTTCTCTTTAGAGTGCTGAAGAGCTCACTTCAATTCACCACTTAGTGCTGTGGTTGTTTGCAATGCTTTCTTGGCATATTAATGTTACCAATTACAGGAGTTAATTCTAAAAAAAACCCAAACCAAAAAGCAACCTCAAAAATCAACAAACAAATGAACAAACAGAACAAGCACCCCCCACTATCCCTTTTCCCAGCATATCACATATTAAGTTGTCCTAAGTTACTTATTTCTAATGAGAACTTCTGCATCTTAGATGAGAGTCCAAAAGCTTTGCTGAGTGTTATTTGAAAAAGCTGTGTTTCTCCTGGGAAGGAAAAATAACCACATTTTCCAGAGATTAGTTTTCTACAAGAGAAAAATGGCTACTTTCCTTTCAGGACAAAAACAATAGTATCTACCTCAGCTAAAGAATCCCATCGGCTGCAGGCTCTGAGTCATCGGCTTATTAGCAAAATTGTCTGAGAGAAGCATAAATCTGATTTGCTCAGAAACCAAATCTGCAGTTAGACAAAAATCAGTCTGCCACTTTCCCCTCAATCATGCTCCATCCTTGTCTTCAGTTCATTACCACCGATCATCAGCAGCACCTGCCCAACGCACACTACCCCAAATCTCCTGCAGCATCTTCCCTTTCCACCACAAGGGTTTTGGCAGTGCTTCCCTCCCTGAGAGGCAGTCTACCAATGCTCCATAACTTCTGGCTGGTGGCATTTATGCTGTGGTTCCCTTTTGGACATATGTTGGACATTTGTCTTGCTTTTTCCTCTCTCTGCCTCTATTTATCTTGTGAATATAATACACTGTCAGAACCCTGCTTTGGTTTGTCTCTTTTAGAGGCTGTCACCACCCAGCAGCTCACTCCATGCTTCTCTTTTAATGGCACATTTCTCCTCTGCTTTATGCTGAGCCTTTACTACTTGAACGACCAACCCTACACACTTCTGGGGTCAAGTGTGAGACTGTAAGTTTGCTGGGGTTAATTTCTGAGTTGCTTTTTTGCTGGTACTTAGACACACTCTCTGAAGTAAATCATCAGAGCTAATAGGGGAGGGAGCACAAGGAGGACAATGGAGACACACTCTGTGGGCTGTTTATAGCTTTTTTTCTGTGCTCCATCCAAGCCTGTCATCCGGGGAGGCACATCCTGATCTCTACCTATGCAAGATCAAAGCCTTCCAGGGCTGTCAGAAATCTGAGCCTGTCACTATCCCTGTTTACATGTGTTTATTTTTAGTATTGTTATTAATATTAACTCATCTTGGCAGTTCCTGAGCAGCCACATGGCTAAGGACCCTATCCCACTAAACACTGTACAAATACAAAGCAAAATAACACCCCTCCAAAGAGCTTACAGCCTCAGAAGAAGCATGTAACAGAGAAGATGTTTAAATGCTGGACTTCATTCTTGTTGATTCAGTGCAAACAGAGCCATGCTGCATAGTCCAGGTCATCACTGGAGTTTAGGGCCCTGCTTGTTATGGTGAGACAGAATTAGGTACCTGGATGTCCTTGAAGACCAAGCTCCCTGTGCCCTTCATTTTCAGTAACAGTCAACAGTTCCTGAAACAGCAGCACCCCAACAACATTAATGCTGTGCTCTGCACAGAGGTGCCTCATTACAGGGCACAAGGAAGGACTGTCAGGTCCCCCATCACATCCTGCTCTAGGATCTTAATAGGCCACTTCATCAGTCATTGAGGTAGCCTACTCCCCACAAAGCAGCAAAGTGCTTAAGTACCTGAGGGATTTGGGAGCTTGTTTCATTTTGGCAGAGTAATTCCCGAGGTGCAAGATGCCAGGAGCACGGAGACATCATGTACACAAGTGCAGAAAGCCAGTCCCAACCCCTTTGGTGATAAAAGGCACCAAAGGAGATGTGTGCCAAATGCAGTTGGAGTTTTATGGTCGTTCCTTTAGCACCTCTTCGGATTTTGTTTAGTTCACTTCTGCAGCAACAGCTGGGAGCAGTATTTCCTTCAAATTATAGAAAGATTTAACGTTATCTTAATGCGATACAAGTGTAGCCTGAATTATATTTAGGAGGAAGCGCAATATGTGCTAATGAATAATAAAGACTGTGTAAAGGGGTAGTAGCCTGCCTCTGACTGACGCTGCTTGAGCCAGTTCTCACCTTCTTAATAGAGTTAGCAATTCACAATGGCTCTGCCACTCAATAGCCTCCTCCCGAGGGAGCACGCTCAAAACACTCTCCATTTGGTACCCTTTCAGCTGGAAAGAGGCACCTACTTCCAGACATAACAAAGTTGAGCTGAAAGACAGATAGACTTTCCCTATAAAACCAGGAGTGCCCACATCCACCATTTGAAAACTGAGTTACGCAAAGAGTTTGAGCAGAGACTTGGCACCAGCTTCATTTCAAAAATTGGCAGCAAGTCCAGGATGAAGCCCTTATTTTGCCCTTCTAATTTGGCCATATGCAGTACAAAAGGGCATTGTGCAGAACATTAATATCTGTATTACTGCGTGGCTGTTAGGAAACAGAAATTTAGTGTAGTTAACAGTAAACTGGCAGCTGCCATCAAGAATAGCACCAGTATGGTTCACTGATTATCTGAATTACTTCAGGGTATCGTGGTAGGTTGCAGGAATCTACTACAACCACCGAAGGAACACATGATTTTATGCAAAGAAGAACATTTTTAAAAGATGCTATGAAACCCACTGATACAAATAGCTGAGGAAGTGCAGTGCTAATATTAGGATGATCCTTCCTTTCTGCATTATTTATCTTCCATAAAATACTACATAAACATGCTTTCTCCTATGGAGAGAGTCAAAAATAACAGATTTGTCTTATCTGTTTAGGAAGTAGTGACATGTGTCAACCAAATAGTTTCAACATGGAATTCTTCAGTTTCAGCAACTGTCAGAGGGCTCCTCTTTTGAAAATAATCAATGCCTTTGACAGATAAAGAGGGGTAATAGTGACTTATTTTGATACAACTTGACAGGTTTTTTTTTGGCAGTATTTTTCACTGTCAGTCTATTGGATTTGAATTTTAACTGTGGCCCATGAGAAATATGCTTTAGGTCTTTAGCATTGAACCTCTGCAAATCAAAAGGGCATCGGGAGAGCAGAACTAACCTGCTTTTTATTTGCCCCTATCTACCAGTCTTCAATTTTAATTATTCATTCTTAATACCGTTCCCAATTTTTATACTCTTGAGATGTCATAATAAGGCACATTTAAACTACCCTTTGCTGCTCCCTTGGCAAGAAAGAACATTTCATGCAGCTAGATTTGGAAACGGGGCTATTTTCTAATGTCACTGTATTAAGATTGACAGTTCAGTTCTGAGACAAGGAGGCACAAAATGAAATACAAACCTTTGTAAATAAGTAGAATCAGTTTTAAGTAATGTTAAGTTTGATGGCTTTGTAACAGTAGCAGTGGAAAATTACTGAGGTGCATGATTCACAGAGAAAAAAGAAATAGGATGTGACTAGAGAACATACTAAGCATTCTTGTATAAGATAAACTGTTGTAATTGACCTAGTTTTAGGTCCTTATGACCCTAGTGTAAAATAAGTGTAACAAAAACAGGATAGAAAAACAGGATGTATGTATAAGGAGTATCTGGGAATAGCAGGTGTCTAGGATGGGCTGCAGTTAAACCAACTGATAAGTAGAAGGACAGGATGATTGCTATGTCTGTAGTGTTAAAGAACCAATTAAGCTGGTATAAACATCTAACTGCCTGCTTCAGAGGCTGGCAGAAGTGATGAAGATTGTTGGAAGAAGTAAAGGACCCTCAAAGACCAACACCACATTTTTGTACACGTGGGGAAACTTTCTAGAAGAATGATGTAATACAGAAGTAGCCTCATGAAGATGCATGTATGTACATAATGAGTATCTATGTTTAGTGACTATATAAGGACGGCTTGTTTAGCAATTCGGAGACATGTTAGGAGGAGCTATCCCCCATGTCTTCCGGTGCCACAATAAAGAACACCTGCTTCTCAACTTGAAAACTTTGTTGGCAAGTTTGTTCCTAGAGTTTTCTCCAGATCAGTTCCACCAAGAGCTCATCTGTTCTGCTCTGATGAGACTGCTGAAACTTAAAAGAAGTTCTTAATATTGATTATGAAATATTCGAACACTTGTCCATGTGGGAGCTCGTGGGGCAAAGGATCTCTCCATTAAAATCCTTTATGCAAAACACATCTTTCCATTAAAAAACATAAATTAATTTCAAAAATAATCAACAAAGTATCCAGATCTGAATTCTCATAGAATAGAAAAGCATTTGAAAGTATAGCTCAAATTACAGCTAGGTCCTTCACTGCTGAAAAGCAGCACTGCCCCAAAAAACTGAGAAGCTATAAACTTGCTGTCAGAAAACATTGCCCACAGATAAAGGGGAAGGGTGAAGAGAACAGAGCGAAATTCCTCATTATCCTGTATTTTGATAATAGCCTCTTTCAATAATTACCATTTTGAGCAACTTCTCCTACTGAGAGGTCAGACAGAATCTACTTGCTCTGATTCAAATTGTTCATTCCTAGCTGTGATTTTCATGAATGTTGTCATCATATCATTTCTTTTGTCTTTGATATAAATATGTGACCTTGTAGGGCTCAGTATCTAAATATTTATTTGTTTCCAGGCCTGATTTCACTATATGATGTGTGAAAATTCCCCTTGGTATAACAAGGCTTCAAAAAGACAAGGCTGTGAGATGAGTGAAGGTACAAAGGTGCAGGAAATAAAAGGACTTGTATTCCCAACTCATCATTCCATATACTTCTCAAGACAAGAATCACATCCTGGCTTTTGATGTATTGTTGTATATGTTGAGAGCTCAGTTATGTTTAAATGTAATACTTCAGCTCCTTTGCTTAACAGCACCTGCTAACTTGCTTGACATCTCAAAGAGTTTCTTAAAATATTCTTAAACCTTTGGCATCCCTTCCTGCCCTGGGCTTCATGTATAAAACATTTATCCAGTCAGCAGCTTTAGCAAAGAGGAACAGCCAAGTTCCATCCATCAACATCAGCAGCTGAATTACTGAGTGATTTCAGATCCTTTAATAACTGCTTCTTTATGAACATGTTGATAAACAAATAGTGCTGGCTCCTGGCTTCCAGTGAACATTAATTCATTTGCATTATCAAATATTACTAATACAGCTTGTTAATGTTATAGTTAATTCAATTTAAATAAGACGAGTCTGCAATGCTGCCCACCTTTGTGAGAATGCCCTGACTTTTATTCTCGATTTGTTATGAAGGTCATCAAAAGCTACTCACATTAAACCCACTGGGACTTGGAAGAAAAAAAAGAGCAAGGATAAACAAATTTTTTACTTCATATATAATGTGTTTCATTTATCATTGGAATCAGCAAGTAGCAATACACTGCCCTTTTGTAAAGCTGTTAATAGAAACTAAGCATTTTGGGGTGAAAAACCAATGATATAATGATTCTGTTGTTGTAGGAGCCCAGTGAATCTTGGAGATCCAAGTACTATGAGGAAATTGCCTACAGATATTCAAAAGGAGGTTCTTGATTTGAGCCTCTGTGCTAGGGAGGAAGGGGAATGGGGAGAACAAAAATCAGCTTTCTGAATTGAAAACCTAGCACATTTGGTTTGGATTAAATGGATATTCAAGACAGAAATCTTTTCATAGACTTTACTCTGTCAGAGCAGTAGGAAGAGCTTTTCTGCACACTTGGATACAAGCAATGGTTTAGCCTCTAACTAGAGCATGCAAATGGAAAGCCCCGATATTCAATCCTCTAACTTCTCAGGCAGGGAAACTATACTTAGGCAGTCAAGAATAACATACTGAAGTCAAAAGGGTCATCTAAATAAGGATGACTGTGCAGGGTATGGCCCCTGGTCTGTGTCTATTCACAAGGGATTTGAGCTTGGAACATAAAGAGCAAATACCCACAGACACACTGATGTGAGCATAACTTTCAATATCTGATCTTGCACAAATGATCCTTCCCAGCACAGGGAGAGACATAATTACCAACATCAAATGTGCAGAGATGAAAACCACATGAGGTCCCAATAATCAACAGAAGATCATGAGCATCCCTAAGCCCATCTAGACAGTTTTCTGCCAAGCCCTCCTAGAGCATCTGAACAGCGCTGCTGTGGGATCATCTGAGAGATGGCTCTAGGAAGTTACAATATTGGTTCTCCTCTCTGGAGCGACTCTCTGCTCCCAGAGCAGCATCAGCAATAGCTCATGTGCTGCCAGATGTGCACAGTGCAATGTGTGCAGAAGTACAGGAGGGTTGTTCTTTCATTCTGGTACACGTTCCCAGCTGCAGAGCAGGAGGAAACTATAGGCTGTTGGCACCAGATAAAACATGTGTTTTCCAGGTTTCTGCAGGTTTCAATGAGCTCTATGCTCCTGATGTCAGGGTGCACAGGTAGGGATCACTAACTTTTTCATTTAGAGGCATCTTAGAACCTCTCCATAGGAAAATAAACAGGCTCTTCAGTAAAAATTACAACCAATTAAACCACAGGTAAATGATTAAGCCACAGGCTTCAGTATTTAAACACTTCCCAGTTGCTTGGATAAGTGAAGTGTCACCATTATGGATTAAGTTTCTATACTGTAAGTTTTTTCTGTTGCATCTTAAAAATAAAACCCAACAGTTATATCTACCTGAAGACTGGGTCCTACGCTTTTGTTGAAATGAAGACAGGTACTCCTCCTGAGGAGCACAAGGCAGCTGGTTCTTTGATTCCCAGAAGGGTAATGGCAAAGGTTATTAACCATGAACGTGCTGGCTTGATATAACAAAACCCACTGGCAAGAAACACCAGCTCCTTTGTCACACAGTCAGGTTACACAACCATACATGCCAACACATGCATGTGTTGATCATGCTGACCAAATCCATCATCTCCTTCTCTCATCTGCTCTTGGATATCCAGTTTCCATCCCTTCTCATGTGCTGCATGGCCTACAACCTTGCTGGGGGCAGACTTGTGCTGCCCAAAGCTCTGCAAACTCAAATCCATGGATGGCTCATAAGCATTGACTTTGGAGTGTGCTCCACAGATTTCTGTCCTCGTCTTAGATAACAAACCAAAAAACCTGCAGAAAAAAACCCTAATTCTATTTCCCCACTTGATTCCCAGGCTCAGTCATTTGAAATCTGAAGCCCCTTCACCATAAATCAACTGTTAGAGAAATGAATAACTAATTTTTTGGAGGGGTGTTTTGTTCGTTGGTTTTAAAGATTATAAATCTCATAACAAGATATGTGGGTATCTTTTTACTCTTTATATATATATATATATATATATATATATATATACAGTAAGCCAGTCCCATCTCCCCTGTATCATCATCAGCTGCAGCTGGAATGCCCAAGGCCAAAATTCCTTTGTCTTGAATTTTAAAAAGTGTCTGTTTTTCCCTGTCTCCTCACTAAAACAGGTTTCATACTCTAGGTACTGGAAACATACCCTGTAGACATTTACGTCACAGGCTTTGTTATTATGAGTTCTAGTAAAAGACAAAAGGAACAAGGTTTTGTAACCAGAGGGCAAACATTGCAACTGTTAATTTGTTAGGGGGTGACATTTCTGATAATGCTGCTTTAGTCAACCTAACCATTCCATATTGTAATTCCATTATGGCATCCTACCACAGCACTTAATAGGAGAAAAACACATCAACAGATCTATTACCTAAACCAGACAAAGGCATTAGGAAAGTTCTTGGGACCGAGTTGTATATTGATTTCTGATCAGCATTTCCAGGCAATGCCATTAAATTTATGTCATCAAAAACTGTAACATATGGACCTTCTGAGCAGAAACTCATACCAGCAGGAGTAACACAATTGTTTTTCCCCATTTTGTGATTTATCATCCATTCCATTATACGTGACACAAACTGTCATTTGTCTTTAAAAGTGTTTGATGAAAGAGTTCTTGTTCTGCTAGGTCAGATATTATTATTCACCAACATTATGTACCAACCAGCACCAACACCAGCAGCAGCTGCGGGGCTGTCACTGAATATCAGAGTTAGCACTGGGCTTTTCCCCACCATGCTCTGGTCCCATAAAATGGGGGAGCAGCTGAAGGGGAAGCGACTCCCCATTCCCTCCCTGTGCCAAGCAGGAAACAAGCACTCTCACAACAAATATCACAGCAGGAGGATGGAAAGCCATGCCTTTCTGCAACACAGTGCATCTAAAAGATTTGGAGGTACGTTTGCTCCCCACTGACCCTGCATTGCCAGGAGCCTGTAATTGCTCCATGTTTATCTCCCTCTTGCATACACAGCTGGGACCTCACCTAACCAACTTCACATGGCCTTTGCAGGGATTTGTAGCACATCAGCGTCAGTGGCACTGCCATGAGGAACAAGACATGTCCTTGCCAGCCAGCAGCCCTTGTGCAGCTGAACCACCACCAGTACACACGACAGCAGGGATTGGGACCTGCCCTTCACATCATCTGTGCCAGCAAGTGCTCCCGGTTCTGTGCCTGTGAGATCAGTGGAGCTCAGCAAAGGCAGGAGACTCTCTTTGCATTTCTTGCCAGCTCTTAGATGTTCCCTTATCTGCTCTTAATTATCCAGGCTATTTTTACACCGTTTTACCCCATCTCCTAATTGCCTGAACTTATTTTCCTGATGGTTTTCTGCTGAAGATGAATTTCAGTATCTCAGGCAATTTCAAGACATAATTAACACCACCATTCCCCTCATTAGGGAGTGGCCTACTTTCCAGCATTACCATCCTTCTAGATGTTTGGGAAAAGTCCTTATTATACCTCTGTAGTTCTTTGACTAGCATTAACTCTTTATGCTTTGCAGGGCTCTCCTTTCACTGCCTACAGGTAAGAAATGCGGGCTGGAGTCCCCTTTGCTTGCTGGTTTCTTTCTTAAGTTCCTGCACCAGGTACTTCTAGCTCCCAGTCATGGATGAAGAGCTATGCTGCCTGCCCCAAAATAGACTTAAGCCCCTTTTTGCCATCCATCAGTAATCAGGGTACACAGCTGACACTGCTCTAGGTGCTGCTCAGACATATAGGTGTCCCCCCATTCCAGAGGATTTGTAATAAATTCAGAGAAGACAAAGATGATAATTCCTTGAATATTTTGGGTATCAAGGCACAAACATGTGCATCCTAGCTTTACAGTTCAGTTGTAAACCACCTTAAGTGCTCTTCTCTTGAGCTGAACTCCTTTTGACTTCAGTAGGAGTCTTTCTTAAGTCAGAAGAGCTGATTTGGCAGAGCAGAATGGACTCTTCCAGGTTCCCCATCCCACATCCCGTTGCTGCCACATCCTACAAACCCATCACTTACTAAGCAAAACCATAAGCTTATTTCCAAAGCTAACCCATTGAGAGCTTGCACAGGAGGCTAAACTTAATTGTCTGTGACTGTAACAATATCAGATAACCCCTTCAGAGATAAACAAGTAGACTTGGGAGATTAATATTTTCTTTGATATAAACTTCATAGGATGATCAGTTGTCAAAAAGTCCAAAGAGATTCCCTGTGTTGTAGTAGGTGGCACTTCATTTTCCAGAATCTATGACCTAGCAGAAATTACTGTCAGCTCCCTGAGCAGCCAAGAGGTATTGATTCCCCCATTACTACAGCAACCCATTAGTTATTAACTCGTGTCTCGTATGCAGTGACTAATCTGCCCTGGCAAGGTCTCGGATTTTGACACTTTTCCATTCTAATCATTAATTAGTTTATGTGATGCAGCCTACACGTTTTATTTTTATACTAAGTGATTACTGAAAATACAGGCAAAGTGAGCAGAGATCAAAGGAGCAAAACCAGTGCACTGTCAACTAAACCAGCTATGCAAAACAAGAAGGGATAAAAAAAGGAGTAGCATGGCATATCAGATGTGTAAACCAGCTTACACATCTCTAAGCCACCTTACACCTCAACACTCATGAAGTTGCACAAATATCAGCCCAGGACACTCTTCTATCCCCAGACTTCACTTGAAATGTGAATGTCCCTGATACATCACCTCCTTTGCACTGCCTCTGTTCCCATGTTTACACTGAAAAATAAGGATGTGTTCACCAGCAACTCTATCAGCTTCCTTTGATACTTGGCTTCTCAAAGAAGAATGGACTTACACACATATCTTCCCTGTACACCAATATTACCAGAGATCAGGTACCCTTTTAAGGCTTTCCCTGTCTTTGATGTGAAGTGGTAAGTGAGGGCCCTATCAAAAAACAGAGCACACACCCTCAGTCAGAGCAGTTCCTGTCTCATGATAACCCAAACCTCAACAGAGGAGCAGTGCACTTGGCTAAGACCCTCACACATTCTCACAAACTACTTAACACATAAAACCGCAGGTTTTAGTCACAAGCTTAAACAACTTTAAAGCACACTCAGTAAGTCCCCATTTCACTTGACAAAAAAAATCCCAGTACTAGAGGCAAACCCCCCATTCATTAATTCAGTTATTCATATTCACAAGAATGTTAAAAATGGATAAAATTCAGTGCCAAAAACTAGTATGAAAATAAAAATGAAGAATTTCTGTTTAACTGATGTGCCATAAAAACTTCTTTCATCTCCTTCAGTCCTCTTAAGTTGTTATTAATTGAGAATAAAGTTCCAAGCAGAATCTATCCCATCCAGCTTTCTATTACAGGAAAGTGACTTCATTCTCAAACAACAAAATCCAGTTATGGCTACTGTCTATAAAACCCATATCCCTCCACAGGTTTTGACTGCGCTCCATCTCTAGATGCCAGGGCATCCACAGGCCTCAGCTGTACGTTTGAGCATTTGTACAGATTTAGAAGAGGGATGGAAAAATTTGCTAAATTATGCACCAACAAGAGGTTTTTCTTTAGCTTAATTTGACAGCAAACTATGGATTCATGCTGTGTCTTTTTCCCAACTCCGATTCATCTAGTGGAGGATCCAGAAATAGAAAGGCTTAGGGTAAATATCCAGACATCTGACTGCATGCATTTCCATTGCTTGGTATTATCACCAGGCTGGAGGGCAACAAAGGTTGCAAATCCACCCTAAGGACTTTCTGTTTCACCAGTATTCCCCATCTGCAATTTAAATTTCACAAAATAGAAGAGATGAAAATGGAACATTTAGACCACTCACTCACCAGTCCCAGGTCACTCTCTATAGCACATTCTCCAGTGCTTCATTCAGTTTCCAACACCTCAAATACAGATGAAATGTGAACAGACTGAACTAGAACAGAATTTGGAATTGCCTTGATCCACATGATGCAGCGTGGGAGTGTTCGTATGTGTGTGCCGGCAGTTTTCTGAAACACACACACTTAGACCCATTAGAAAATTGACCCAGTGTGCTCAAGAAAGTGTCTTGAATTAGCCCAAGTAACCCATTTGTGTCATCATCCATCATGAACAATTCTTTAGATGTAATTAATGGAACTGTGCACTAGCTATTAAATCAGAACGCTGCTCTTCAGAGAAATCTAAACCAGACTCCAAGCCTGTAACAGCAAGAGAAGTCAAGTGCTCCACCTATAAGCACCCTAGTCGGGCACAAGCTGTTACCTAATGCAAACCCATAGGCACAGGGAATTTCATAATAAACCACACAGTATTCAATTATATTAAGATATATTTCACTGGAGATGGACAGAAGCACTAACAACATGCAAAAGGAAGTTTCTCATCACTGCTGGTGAAGATGCAATAAAATCTTAAGGTAAAGCAATATGTCATTGCATCAAGCAAATATCATTTTAAAAAATCAAGGACATTGGCAATTGGGCATTTGGCATTTAATACAACTGCAAATTTGACTGACCAATAGAAGCATCCATAGAGCAAAGTAATTTCTAGTCATATTCGTCATTAAGCAAATGGGAAATCAGAAGTGATCAGTAATAACACACTAACAAATCTGTCTGCTGGACAAACTTACACTTACTGGCAGAGTATTTTATAACATCATACACACCCATTTCACCATAGAGAAATGAAAATTTCAGCTCCGCTTTTTTGTTCCATAAACCTAATATTTTAGTTATGAGCAGCCCAGCATCATGTGTAAAAATACATACATATATATACATATATATATAAAGAGAGAGATTTGATGTCTTGATTTGAAGCATAAAGCAAGATCTTAAATCTGTCCCCCATACTCCCAATCACAGCCCTAACTCCTGTGGCCCTGGCTGGTTTGAGGAGTAAGAACTGGTGCTCCCCTCCTCTGAGACTTCGCTTCCAAGGGCATCCATTTCATGTCAGTGCAGGCCAGGAGAAAGACTCTCCCCCACCCTTTCCTATACTAAATGCCCTTCTAGATTTCTTCTGAAGTCGATGGGAGCACAATACATCCCACAAACACCCTAGGAAGATCATAGTGCCAAGCCCAAAGGCCAGCCTTATTAACACTGTGCAGCTGAATGCAAGGGGTGTCAGCCATCCTCTAGAAGTTGATTTTATTTAATTACCACTGTCAACTGTCTAAAAGGCTGTTAGCTAAGAAAGAATCTTAGGAAAGTGAGACGGAGAAGAAAAGCCATGTTAGGAGAGGAGGCTTACAAGTGATAAGTCTCCAGTACACTTGATCTTGGGGATAACTGAGAAAGCAGAAGAAACATTGCAGATAAGTACCAGCTCCTGACTCTTTATACACCATTACATACTCAGTTACCCACAATTAAAGCACATTCTGCAGTGCTTTCTACATCATATTTCATTCTAGCACATGAATAATCTGATATGCCTGTAAGCAGAGCCCAGATTCAAGAATAATTAGAAATTGCAAATACAGTAATAATGAAAGAAAATTCCTAAGCCAGAGAAAAAACAGCTGTGTGTAATTCATTATGTCACAGGACTGTCATATTGCTCAACAGAAAAACATGCCTTTTGCCTGGCTTTGATCAGATCCTTTTGCTGTTGGGAATCAAACTAATCTTATAGCAAAATGCAAATTGTGCTTCAGGATATCATACATTTGTCTTGCAAATGTAACCTAACTTCAGGCACTTCTGAGAATAAAGCAACCTGCAATGCAAATGTACATACACCGACAGTAAACTGACAAAGCTACAGTTGGATGCTAAAAAGCAGTGTACTAGAGCAGAGTATCTCTCATGCACAAATTCTGGCAATATCACCAGTAGACATGTCTATGGGCCACATCCTTGCACCGATACCGATTAGTGTCATTCCCAATACTGCAGGGCAGCTATACATAAAAACATCAGATGAGCACATGGTTTAACAGTGCCTGTGTGCTAAGTGAGGACAAGAACCAGTGTAGAGGAAAAGGAACAAGTCTGTAGTGGCCAGTTTATCATACCAAGGACTTACTACTCTTATATACTGCCCTTAGCAGCTGCCATGCTTTGGAGGCATTCTCTGCTCAGGAGAAGCTGTGCATGGTAATTCTTACACCTCCTTCTAATGGTGGGTGGCTGTGATCCAATCACTGCTGTATGTAGCATTAAGGTCAATATGCCTGTAACCATAAATACCAAAATACATTTTGCTAATGATCAACCATCATCACTGAGCAAAGACAAATGTGTTCACCTCAAACTCCAAGAGCACCATAGCATTGCTTTTAAAAGAGGAAATGCACTGAAGAACGTGGACTTCTTGTCCCTGGAAATAAGCCATGTCTTTATGGCTTAGTCACCTCTATAAATACTATGAAGTATGGTAAATACATCTGGGATTACATTAAACACTGAGCAATTTGAGAAGATTGGTCGACTGTGGAAATCCAAAATGATCTCACTAAAGCAGCTGAAGTGGTACTAGCTAAGCATGTTTGGAGCCCACATTCCAGTGCAGTATACCATTTTATATGAGAACTCACTTTGCAAAACTGTCCAGGCTCAATGTCCATTACTAGACCAGTTGATGATTTACTGTGTCGTAAGTTGGAACTTCTCCTAGTGCCCTTTGTGTTGATGATGTCATTTGAAGATTGCTTCTATTTATGGCTGGTACATGCAGTAAAAAGATTTACAGTGTTCATATGTCTACACCAATGCACAACCTTCAAGATCCAAACAGAAAGAGTGGGTTTCACCTCCCCATACCGACATCCCAAAGTCAGGCAGTCAGCCTGCTTTGCTATATAGGCTCTTTTTCTACAGAAAACAAAAAAGGAAAAGGCATCTCTAGATCATGAGTCCTCCCATGGAGCTCAACCATCTTCTTCACGAATCCAAGCCGAAATGAAATGACATACTTGATGATACTGTATATGTTCAGTATCACAGGACGGACTTATCCATGTTACTGAGCAGTAGGACCTCTGTAAGCAAAATAACTTGCCTTGTAAGGAAAATACCTTGCAGGGATGTGGAGGGAGTGTATTAAGATGGAACATGTCCACCTTAAATACACGTTTAAGACTAATTTGGATGCTAGACTAATGAGATTTTCCCCTCCAAGCTTCACTTATCCTGGAAACACAACAAAACAAAACCAAGTGAATAGACCTGAATTAAGTCATTTGTGAGGCTAAATCACATCATAACTCTCAGGTTTCTGCAGATGCAAACACCATTACAGAGAGAAGCAGCAGAGGAGGATTAATCCCAGTCCTTCCCTGACTTCACTTGTGCACCACTCCTGCCCCACTGAGCACTGGGGTATTGGGTGTTTTTGATGCAGCCCAAGACATGGTTAATTTCTGGGCTGCGAGCACACACTGCCAGGACATGTCAAGCTTCTCATCAACCAACACCCCCAAGTCCTGTCTCGTGGGAGGAACATGCAATGCAGGCAACACTGCAAGTGGAGATAGCCATGCCTGTGGGTGCTGAGGCATCTCTTCCCCAGTATATTTTGGACACTGGCAGGAATACCAGTCAACATCTTAGCTCTTGCAAGTACAGGTCCAGCGTCTGCATCCACAGCAAAAAATAAGAGAGCTTGATAACCATACCCACATACCACATAACCCCTGTTACCAAATTATTAAAACATGCAGCTACTGTATGTCATTTTTATTGTATATAAAAACCCATTACATTTATTTGTTACTTTTTGTTGCTGTCGTAAATACCTAAACAATCCTTCTGTGTTTAGAAACAAGCCACTGGGGACCAGTGAGATACATTTATTGTAATTACATGATTCTTCTAATGAATTTTTGTCAGGAAATTTCAAAGTAAAAATCTTCAGCTAAATGTGCCCCCAACTTCCTTTCCACCAACAGACACATTTCTGAGCCTTGCTTAAAAAGCTCATTTTCTTTTTGCCTAGTTGAAATAAAATGGAATTGTTAGTGAGAGTGGGCAGAAAGCAGAGGACACTGTCATTAGACCACGTTGCTTAAATCAACCTGTAACAAGCATTTCATTTTGTTTGGGTCATTAACTACATTTGAGTGAAAAATGTAGTTTGCCTGGCAAATTGGTTTGCCTGGGAACCTCTTCTGGGTTAAACACAAGAGACTTTTCTGGGTTAAACACAAAGGCACACAAATTTTCCAGGTGAGAAACTTAACCATAAGAATAACATGTTTCTAACAAGCATCCAAAGAAGGAGATGCTTATCAAAGATACAGACAAAATTTGATATTTAGTGATTGATGAGATTGTACAGCCTGAGGCAGTAGTCTCATAGTCTATTCTATTCTCCCCTGTAACACAGGTAACTGAATGTCATAAAGTAATTCAGATAAGATAGTCTGTATTTAGGGGGTAATGATATCAAGTCTGCTGGATGCACAGCCACCTCTGACATGTGACTCTCAAGTGATTTTAGTAAAGTAGTATACTATATCCCTAGTTAAGCCTCACAAATCCATTTGAATGGTCAACCCAGCTTTTCCAAACCACACTGGGCTTTGTGAATAGTTCACTTGTTGGCTGTTACTTATCACCTGTGATGCTCCAAGTGTGTATGGACAGATCACTGGACCATTTGGACCTGTTGGAGCAAGTCCATAAGAGGCCGTGAAGACGCTCCAAGGGCTAGAGTGCCTCTGCTATGGAAACAGGCTGAGAGAGCTGGGCTTGTTCAGCCTGGAGAAGGCTCCAGGAAGACCTTAGAGCAGTTTTCAGTGCCTAAAGGGGCCCACAAGAAAGCTGGAGAGGGACTTTGGACAATGGCATGTAGGGACAGGACAAAGGGGAATGGCTTTAGCCGGTCAGAGGGGAGACTGAGATGAGATTTTAGGGAGAAGTTCTTCAATATGAGGGTGGTGCCCTCCTCAGCAGCAACAAATCTCTCCTTGTTGTCCATTTGCTGTGCACACGGTTCCACTAGGACAACACACACGTCTAGTCTTGTATTTGGTTCTTTCTGCTTTTGACAGTTCCCCTGATACCTATCATCTTAACTGCAGTAATGCTTATTTGAGACAACAGCAACGCCAAGCTATTCTCACCTATCATCCTGTTTATGGAGAAGCACTGATTAACCAGAAGGAATTTAAAACCTAAAAGTAATTTATATTATATAAGGAAAAAAAAGGTCAGGTAGATCCTCCATTTATCACTAATACAAAGAGTTCTAACACAGTGATGAAAAGAAAGAGAAGTTAATTACAAGTCAGAGGCTGCAATAACTCTTCTGTAATTGTGACAAAAAATTTAAATTAACCTTTCTGTCACAAAGAGAAGTTTGATTAATTTTACAACAGTGGAGATGCTATCGCCTTCATATTGGTGGGTAAGGAAATTTTACTATTTGCAATTTAAATGTAGATTATTTCTTTAAGACTCAAAAAGCGCCTGTGAGGCACCTTCACAACTTATTAACAGCTCAATCAGTGCCACGCTAGACATAATTAGACAAGAAACCACGTAGTAAATATATCCAGACTAGCAAACCTGCAGAATAAGAAGTATGTGATAAAATCCAGACCCATCCAAGAGAAACAGCCTGGTGCTCCAAAGCCTCCTCTCCTGCCCTGCTGCCTGCTACTCTACTCTGCAGGGAAACAGCACAAATACCAGAGTTTCTGACAGGTTTGTTTTGTTTCCTTTTTTTAAGCCTCTGCTGGGCTGCAAAACCAGAGGTCAGAAGGGTTAGATCCAAGCAATGTGCACTGAGATTGCACACTGATGTGACAGCAGCTCTGCACGGTAGGTGCTGTTTGAGGTGCTGGTTTCTCTATGGGGCTTGATGCAAGAGGTGGGATGGTAAAGGGCTGCTGACGAAGCTTGCTGCTGACACGTGGAGGGTGAAATGCAATAGGAAAGAAACTGAGGCAGGCAGAGATTACCATGGTGTATGATCAAGAGCTCACTCAGTCTGCAGTCACTGCAGAGCACAGTGTTCATGGCCAGGCAGGCCAGTTCCCAGACCATGGACACCACAGTTACCTTGTCTGGCTTTTGTTTTGCTTTCCCAGCTTTCAGTCTTCACAAGACCCTGAGCAGAGTTGGGCTCTCAGACAGGACTTGCCCATACACAACCACTTGTACCCTGGCACACCAGTGGGCTTTGATGTTAAAAATCCCACAGGCAGACCCTGACCAGCCCCTTCTCTCTCTGCATCTCTGAAGTCTTCTGCCCCCTCAAGACAGCAGTAAGCCACATGTAGGATGTGTTTGATCTCAAACCTTGCAGCTCTATGTTTTGTGGAGCACAGCATCAGAGCAAGAAAGGGCAACACTGCCCTTTGAGTGATGCCCTCTGAGAACACTTTTGTTGGCAGCGTGCATGCCCCTTCAGGATGCTTATTGTTAGCGTCGTAAGGAGAGGGTACAAGACCTTCCCAGCCTCCAGCGCAAACAGGAGCAGGTGGGAAACCACTGAGAGAATGTGGGAACCCAGCAGCCAGGCTCTGCAAACCCCAGCTTTTGCTACCACAACAATGCCTGCAAAAGCCCAAGGATACAATGCAGGAAAGTAAGGATCAGACCAAAGCTCTGGGAGGCTTTCCCAGCTCCTCTCTGCACTATTTAGTAGAGACCATTAATTTCTTTCATAAACACTGTGAAAGATGAAAATCTGGAAAATAAAATGAGCCTAATGAAAATGCATTGGTTCTAAGACAACCAATGCTATTCGGTTTAGCAAGGGGAGGAAATGCAGTTCCCCATCTGTACTCTGCTCTCTGTAGTCAACAAGGCTAACTGTTTCCAGCACAGCTCAACTTGTTAGGGGAAGTAAACCTTTACGAACAGCACTGGTCTCTTTCCTCCAAGATCAGACCCACATGGGAAGTTCTAAGACTGCTCTTGAAATTTCCAGTCTAGGGAAAGTTGTAGCACTTGGAGGTAGCTTGCACATAACAATGCCTAGTAAATGCTCACATTTGCTGCACCAAGAGACTGAGCAGGAAGAAGCTGAGCCTGTGCACATGGAGGTTAGATCATCTCTGCAGAGCAGAAGCAACACTGCACCTTGGCTGCAGGGGCTTGAAAAAGGTATTGGGGTAAGCAGGAGGTGGAAGAGCTTCCTAATACTGTCAGCTTGTAAGCAATATTAAACAGTCAACGCAGTTTTCACTTTGGATGCCTTTAGATACAGTGATGCTAAAGGTGTTGGGGGGGGGAAGGATGGCAAGGAAAGGACTGAAGGAAAGAAACAGTGGTGTGATACAACCAAAGCAGTCTACTCATCATTCTAAGAAGTTAAAAGATGGGGATTTGCTATGAAAAGCTGAAGATCCTTAGAAGGAATATAGTGAGGGAAGGTTGATTCCAGCAGTAAAGATGTCCCTCAAAAGCAGGCAGGAGCTGGCACTATCAGTCTGCTGAAGACAGCTCAGCAGCTCCAAAGCATTCATGCTAGAGGAAAAGATAGAGGTAACCATTCTGTTAAGTGCAAGGCCCTTTCGTCAGATGCATCACCATAACATCTGACAAATGGTACCTCCAGGTTAGCTGTCAGAGGCTGTCTTCACTAGGGTACAAGTAGCCAGTGTAAGTCAGTGTGACATTAACTGACATGGAGCAGCACAAGGTCCACAAAACACACTCATTTCACTAACTAGAAAGCCAAAGAAAGCACACGCTGGCCAAGGAGATGAACTGCAGTAGGCATATGAAAAGGCAAATGTTTATAGCACATTGCTATAAGGAAAAGCTGTGCTCCATCCTGCTCTTGAACTGACACAAAAATTGATGTGAGATCTTTATAAGGACAAGGCTATGGAAAGAGGCACTAAAGGCTGTTTCCAGTGACTTTGAGGCATTTGGAAGTAGGCAACAATAAAAAGAGGAAATTGCAAAATGCACGCGTTGGACTGGCTGCAAGAATTAAAGGTGGAATTTCCTTGTGTTCCGAATATTGTGTAAGTGACAAACAACTGCCTTCTGAAAAATGCCTGGAAAAGCAAAATCTGGAAAGCAAAGTGAGTGTGAGAGGATAATGCCATCATAGCAGGGCATGCTGCAGTCTGAGCTATAGCTGACAACAAAACGCGGCCACCCCAGAGAGACCAGCACTGGGCACGACTACAGACAAAGCATAGTCTGGGCTCTGCCAACTTGAGCTACCAAAAGTATTCACCTATACTATGGAGCCAGTATCATAAGGCAACAAAAACTGCAGTTTTCCTGATATTGCTGCCTCTTGGGACCAGGCACTGTCAACAGCCTCCAAGGACAAAGCGCTCCTGACCAAGCAGTGATAATCCTGCTGCCAAGACATTTTGATGGGTCTCTCACATGCACTAAAACCTGCAAATAACACTTTAGTGCCTTAGTAAGATGCACCAGACAGAAGGGGACAGTCCCCTGGGGACACCATCCCCTCTCCACCCCACTGTCACTGCCATTGCCGCATTCTGCAAGCAAGGCTGTTGGCTGCCTCCTTTCCAGAGCTGCTCTCTTATCCTGGTTTTTCTTTAGTCAATTCCCTCTTGCCCTTTCCCACAGTCAGCATGTACAGATCTGCCTCTGCTCTAGGCGATGCCTTTCCTAGTGGCTGGGCACTGCCAGTGTATAGTATATACATGAAGTAGTAGCCCTCTGATAAGTATCTGACAGATTAAACATTGCCTTGAGCTTCAGTTCTTCAGCAGAGTTACAAAAAATATCTTCCACTGCAATTTGCATTTTGTGATAGCTCACAGAGTGACTGCCTGCCCATTGAGGCTCTGCTTTGGAACACCTCTGTGCTTGGCAAGCAATCCCTCACCCTCCAGCTCTATCTCCTGCTCTCACGGCACTGCAGACCAGGAACCAGGATCCAGTACTCCAGCTGCCCTGCAGGGATGACCATCACCAAGGAGAAGGCAGGCTCCAGAGGGATGCCAAGGACAAACGGTTTGTGTGATACAAAGGTCAGTTTTGACATTCTGAAGTTGAACACTACAGCACGATTAGAGTCTGTCTTATGGGTCTGATGGAGTCATCCGAAAGGACAGAGAATAGCAGAGGGCGCGGGTGCTGTACAGCCACACACATACTAATTGAAAAGAAGTAGAGAAATACTATCATTTGTGTTGTGAGAGCTAAAGACAAATTTAAGAATGTCATGAATCACCCAGAACAGATGCACACTTGTGTGACCTGGCAAGATACAAGGCTCTGCAAGCAACTTCCTATCTCTGGAGAAACAGATGTCACAAAGTACCCAGGTTCTCTATTACATGATTTCTTCCTCCTCATCCCCAAGAAGAAATGGATGTTTAGCTCGGGCAGCAGCCACAGAGAATCAATTGAACCCGTTTCTTGAGAAAAGACTTTCAAAGAAACAACTGATTCCTTATCAGGAAGGATGCATTCAGGAGCTATGCACTGTCTATGAATTAGATTCAAAAGCTCTCTAAAGCTTCACGGCTTTGAATGGTAAAGCTCTTAAAAGGGAAGCAAAACATAAAAATCCAGGTCCAACATTGCCAGTAGCAGTTTACCTTTGACTACTGAAGGCAGCGAGGAAAGAATAAAAATCACTAAATGTATCTCTCTCTGAACTCATTTTACAAGCTAAAGCTAGTATCACTTTGCTGTCAATCAGAAGTTAGGGTTAACCTCCAGAACTACTGACATACATGCAGACATGGTGGAAAGATGCAAGTAACTCCACAGAGGAGCCACAGAGAAGAAAACTCTTCACCAGAAATCTATTATTCCACATAAAAATGAATCAGCTGATTTACAATCCCTGTTGGATACTGAAGTACAGATGAGAAAATAGCAGAAGTTCTGAACCCAGAATACAGCACCAAGAAAGCATGTTACTGTGTGTCTAACCTGTGTCCATCAGGAATGGGGTCATGGATGCATACTTTCAGTGCTTCTGAAATACTGATCTAAACTCATCTCATTTTCTCTCTGTAGTAAGAGCTCTGACGTGAGTCTGAATAAATACAGGAGGGTCCATTTGTAAAGATGCAACCCCCATGGTGTTCTGCTGCACAGATTCTCAGTGGGCAATTCCCAAGCCCTCAATAACAATGGTCTGACTCCCTGGGGAATGAATAGGAATGCTCAGCAAGAGACTAAATGGTGCAGGTGAAGGTATCACCTCCTAACATTACTATATGTTGGACACATCTCCCCCACACTGAGGGCAAACAGTTGTCTACCCCTGTCCTAGCAGGAATAGATGTGTCTGGTAGAAGAAAACCAGCATGAAGTTCAGCATTGCAGCAATATGCTTCTCCTGAAAGAGAGAGTTTCACCCCAGGACTGGGTTTCACAGCAGCATCCTACCCAAGAGATTCTGTTACTATCCTAGGCACCTGCTGGCAGTTTTATTGCCAGGTACCACAGATCGCTGCAGAAGAGAAAGAAAAAAGTAAAATTAAAATATTAATTATTCCACTTAAAAAGCTGTCCTGAAGCCCTGTAACCCAGAGAGTGGGATTCAGTCTTCTCAAGTAAGAGAAGCATAGGTACTAAAAATTAATGGACCTGAAAGGGATGTGCCACATCCACCAGGTCAGACATGCATGGTGAAGGAAACAGGGGCAAGCCACTTCTACCCCTCGATGCCATGAATTTGCCACAACAGTTCAAAGCTTTGTTGTCCTGCCCTTCAAAAGGTTTTCAGAGGCCATCCACAAAAAAATAAAAAAAATAAAATAAAATAAATCCCCCAGCTGTTCCCTAAACCATCCCATCGCTGGACTCGGACTCTGTCACCACCCTCTGAGGCTTTTTCTGCCTGATTTCTTTTCCTCCTCAGTTTTCTGTTCTCAACCAGAGTACGACTTTGCTGGCCACAACTGACCTGGCACTTCACTCGTATGTTAGTCTATTTGCAATTATATTGCTGAGAGAACCATGTGCTGCCTCTTTCCTTTACACTTGGATTTGCCCCTTGCAGAATGATTAGCACTTGCTGGGAAACTAGCAAATACTTGCTTATATTGTAGAGTAGTTTCCTATCTCAAATCTTCTTTAAAGCTGGCTGTACTTCTGCAGCACAGCTACCTGGGTAGAGGCACACACACAGGGGAGCAAACCCTGCATGAAAAAGACAATATGGCAACGTGTCAGCAAGGAAAGACCGAGGATGCTCTTTTGTTAAATGTGTCTGAAAGCTGTGTGAGGTCTGTCTTGTAGTCAAGACCTCATCATTAAAATTCGATCAAAAAAAGGCAGTAGAAACTTTTAAGCTAAAACACTAAATAAAAGCAGATCAAGACAAATAGCAGGTATCATCTGAGCCGGTCATAAGAGCAAATATGCATCAACCTCCAAAGAAATTACTCAAGATTGTTAACACCAAAAGACAACATCTTGATAATCAGTTTTACAGTGATGGATTGAGGGAAAGCTTAGTAAGTCAACTACATGATTGGAATTTCATTAAAGACTTTACCAGAGCTAGAAAAAAACCTGTAAAAACATAAGACAAAATCTGCCTTGTAAAATACAGGAGTGCGTACGTTCCTGTCCACGTGGTGAATTATCACATACATTTGCGTCAGAAAGGGTATGACTGGAATCCACTGCAGGAAAAACAACACATCTCCCAGAACTATGTTATGCCTACCACTCTGCAATTTAGCGGTTGTGAGAGCTGATCTAATATAACATAATTGTAGTTTAATGTCTTTCATGAGACTAAGACTCATTAGTCATTTCCTAAAGAGAAACACAAGCTGAAGTCACACATCATTATGCCAAGTTGTCAGGCATATGGTGCTCACCGCTATCTTCGCACCAACCTTTAAGTCAGACTCTTCTGGCAAATGAAATCTGATGGGAGCATCCTTAGGATATGAATCTGGTTTTTGGTTTCAAACTAAAATAAAACCTGCTTCACTTTCCACATAAGCAGGTTTAACCCCAGCCAGCAGCTGAGCCCCACGCAGCCTCTTGCTCACTTCCCCTTGGTTGGATGGGGGAGAGAACTGGAAGAGTGAAAGTGAGAAAACACATTGGTTGAGATAAAGACAGTTTAAAAGGTAAATCAAAAGCTTTGTGCACGAAAAAAAAGCAAACGAAGGAATTAATTTACCGCTTCCCATGGGCAGGAAGGTGTTCAGCCATCCCCAGGAAAGCGGAGCTTCGTCACACCTAACAGTGACTTGGGAAGACAAACACCATCCGTCCAATCGTTCCCATTTCCTTCTTCTTTCCATCTTTATATGCCGAGCACGACAGCCTATGGCCTGGAATGTCCCTTGGGTCAGTTGGGATCGGCTGTCCTGGTTGTATCCTATCCTAGCTCCTGTGCACCCCCAACCTCCTCCACCGCTGGGGTGAGAGACAGGAAAGGACCTGACTCTGGAAGCTCCGCACAGCAATAACAGAAACATCCCTGAATTACCAGTCCTGTTTCCAGAACAAACCCAAAACACAGCCACATGACAGCTGCTAGGAAGAAAATTAACTTTACCCCAGTCCCAGCCAGCGCAGCAAGGCTGGTGAAAAACTGTGCTATGCTTCTTGGGTCAAATCCTCATTTAATTTAAAGCAGCAAAGTTACTCTGGATTTGGGTGATCTGTATAAGATTCCACAACCAAGAGCTACATCTTGACGCTAAAATTTCATCAGTAAAGAAGCATCCATGCTCGTTACAGTATAGTCTCTCTTCTTTACTGCTTTCACTCCTGCTTTTGAGGTTTTGCTCCTCCATTTTTTAATCCACTTGGCCATTTGCCCTACTTATCTCTCTAGTATAACTCAAAATATAATGTGACACTCTGCTTTCAGGGCTAAAATGCTAACATGGAGCTCAGAAATCCTGACTGCAAGATAACAAGAGGATCCTAAGTGGTTGTTTTTAAGTGAAACTTTCGCTTTAACTTTTATTCTGAGAAAAGATAGTTTCTCCCTATTGTTGATCCAAGTGCCATAAGCAACATGAATGCTAATACCACAGATACACAGTCATTATCAAGCTCTCTGGGTATTACTATAAGTATGTTGCCAACAGCATGTTTTCCTCTGGAAGGCAAACTCATTTTGTGAGGGTTTTGTTCTTTCATGGATGAAAGATTTTTCCTTATTACATTAAAAGTGTATAACAATGATCCAGCAATGTGAGCACTGCTAACAAGAGCATAACCCTTTACCCAAGCTATCTGTGCAAATTAACAACACAGGCAGAAACACAAGGAGAAAAGTTCAACTATCAAAATAGTTATATAGCCCCTGAGACTAGCCAGCAGTGATAAAACAGCTTATTATCCTTTTCGTAGGGTATCTGTTTGTGAAGAAATTACATCTTTTCATTCCCTAAAAATGAATTATTAATAACAACAAGCACATCCTTGCCAACCATGTCCTGCCTGTGCAATCCCTGTGGAGAAGCAGCTCCACAAGGTGCTTCAGTTCAGTGTAAGCACTGACAGCAGCAGGCCAGCTCTTGTATTTGAAGCCACATGCGTGTGCTTCACTGCAACAGACATCCCAGATCTCGCAGTTTTTAATCTAAGCTCCCACCTCAGCAAGTGCTGGGCAAAAGGCAGACAGGCAGCAGCTCCCCACCTCAGCAGACAGAATAGGTAAGGAGATAACAAATATCATATCATGCAAATAACATGACCAGGTGTCATGGTTTAAACCCAGTCAGGCACCCTAGCAGATACCCCAACGCAACCCTCAGTGTTCGGACAGAGATGTCCAGCTGGCACAATGGTAAAACCCTTCAGAGACACCAGCCCAGCCTTGATGTTCAGTTTCCATCCCCCAAACTGAATCTAGTCAGAACTAAATGTGAGCAAACCCACACCACTTCCCCCAGAAGCCCTAGCAGTGGTGGGCAGCAAATCCTGCCTGTGGTTTCCATAAAGAAACCTAATATTCTGGCAGGAGGAGAGACCTTCGTGCCCCTTGCAGGGTCCCAACTGCCACCAGACCTAGTGAAAGCATGTCAGAGCATCAGGATGCAACTCTCCAGCCAGGACAGGACAGGGCAGCTTGTTTTAAACTGTGACAAAATGAACATATTTAACAGATGCTGAAGTGAATACCTCTCTGGAAACCTAACTGACAGATGTCTGGGTCTTCCTAAGTGGATAATTGATCACAAGGCTATGCCAGTGATGTTACAGTAATGAAACAAAGAGGGAACTGGGGTTTGAGGATTTCAAATAAGCCTGTCAAAAAACATGTGATAATACTGTCAATCAATTTGCTGTCAGATATAGGTGTGATGTGATAAAACCTCAGAGTTTTCAGTAGATTATCTTATTGAAGCAGTAATTTAGGAACACCTTCTAGGTAATAAATTACAATAAATCAAACTTTCAAACTTGAAAGCATGCACCAGAAGACATGTAGTATGTGATATGAGAAAGAAAGTAAATTTAAACCATATTCCCCAGCTGGAATAAAGCAAATTCGATTGCTTTAGGAAGATAATAATCAAAGCCTAGTTTTGAATGAAATCAATAAATCTTGCAAAGTTACAAGGAAAAATGTGCCAAATGCTTCTGTCTTTCATCCTCCTCTGTTCCTAGTACAAGCATAACCAAAGGTACGAAAGCAGTGCCAGGGGATGCCCTCACAAAACCCAGTGGTCAGTCGTTAAGTACTGCACAAACACAACAGGGTGGCATTAGTAAAAGAAACAGTTTTCAGTGAGAAAAGTCCAATTTCTGTATCATTTCATCAAAAAAAGGAACATGTCTTAGGAGGTATGAAAATGCCATCAGCAGTCAGCTTCCAAAAAGAGGTCTAAACAGGCTCTCTCACATGAAGAGCTGTTGGCTGTCATGAGAAAGCCATAATAGCTGCAGCCAGTGGAACAGTTACGTTTAATGTGCTCACTGGAGGAGCTCGCACCCAGGCAGACCCATCACAGGGGTCTGAGCATGCAAAGCACATCAACGCAGATGTCCCCCAACAGGTCCAGCCCCAGCATTGTTCTGCATTTTTGGCTTCAGTGATGCACAGAATCTCACACGAATATATCACCCACGTGAAGGGTTTCTGTTGTTTTTCCCAGAACCACATCACAGCGCAGAACAACACCATGCAGATGCCTGTTTAGCAGGTACTGCGTTCAGCTTCCTTCAAACCTGGCCGCAGGACACGCGCAAAGCTGAAGGGCCACAGAGAAGTGCGTGCAACAGCATTGGACAGCACCAAACACCAGGCATGAACCGCATCAAGTACAGTGATGCTCAAGACAGGTAATGGTTCCACGTCATCTACACAAAAACCACCCATATGACATTCCTCCCTTGGCTTGAAGCACCGGCCCCCCCCGATGAATACGACACCTCTGCGTCAGAGGCTGAGCTCCAATTCAGCCACTAAGTGAGAAACGCTGGTGCTCGGGGACCTGACAAGAGAAAGGATTAAATGGAAAACAACCCCTTCCTTGTTCCTGGCTAGAAAGCACAGTATCAAAACTGATCTCTGCTTCGCCTGTTTACTGAACACAGGATTATCCAGTGCCTCATGTTGTACCTAACAGCACTTGGTCTAAATTTCAGTAAGCTCGGTGTTGTTACAAACTTCATCCCACATCAAAACCTGTATTCTGTATCCTTCTCCCCACCCAGAAGGTGGATTGATACCGACCCAATGGCTTCTGCTGCTGCAACAAAATAAACCCTTAAAAACCACGAGTAAATGGAAAACACAGTGCCTTTTACTGGCTGTGATGTTTTCAGCTAACCAGGCTTTGCATGTGGCTGTCCCTCCACAGCACATGTGCACAAAGGAAAGTGCTGCACTATTCCAACCAGTAACTTTTAGGAAATGGAAATCTGTGTCTGCTTAATAGGTGCTTCCAATCTCTCATATCACCATCAGTATCTGTTTTAGTCACTAGGCAGGTTTTCTGGAGCTTCTCAAGTCCAAGCTGATTTCAAACCCACTTGGTAATATCAGTGAGACTTTAAGGGTGAATGATTCATTATTTTTTAGACCTGAGAGCAAGAGAATGTGTTGACTTTTTTCCTTCTGGCTTATTCTATGTATCATTAAAAAGAAGGACCGATAAGGAAAAGAAAAAAGAATCTCAGTGAAACATACATAAGAGACTTACTTGGTGTAAAAAGACCATTATAAGCGCTCTATCTTTTATAACCTGCAGAACTACTACAAGGTTGATGGTTCTTCCTGAAAACATCCTCTTCAGAAATAGCAGGCTAGTTAAAATTTACCACTCTGAGATAAAATTCACACACACACATACATGTTTAACATATGCCAAAAAGTTTTGAGCCTTATTCCTTCTCCTGGCTATTATTAAACAGCAAGAACATAAATACACCAACACTACTTTTTCGGATAGTCAACAACCTGTATTGCTGTGGGTGAGCTCTGAAACCAATTGTCTAGGGAGTGATTTTAGTCATAACCCAGGCAATGCCACAAATGCTGCAAGGGCCCTGTGTATCCCGAAAGTTCTTCCACAGCTTCTACCAGATCTGCACATCTCACTGGAGTTTGCTTTCTACCCAAAAGCCGTTTCTGTGGCACCAAAGTCAGCAGTGGAGCATCAGGGACCTTCTTGTATTTCTTTTCTTGTACTCCGTAAGAGCAGCAAACACTGAGCCACCTCGCTTACCAGGCATGCCAGCTTTGATGAGCACAAGGATGTGTCACACAGAGGATAAAGCACTCAGAAGCAGGATCTGTGTTGCAGGCAGCGTGTGGCCCTGCAGCCAGAAAGGCTCCCAGGGTCTCCCACCCCAGCTCTGCGAGAGCTGAGCAGCAACAGCCCTGGGAGCACATTTCACATGGACTCATCTTTCCAAGCATAAGCAGGAAGGAGCAGCTTCCTGAATGCCCTCTGACAAATATTCCCAGATCCCCTGCCACAAATCATCTTCACAAGTAAAGAAAGATAAAACACACACACACACAGAGGTTGGAACAATTCATTCAGAGTTTTCCTTCTCCCCATTTTTGCTGTTATGCATGGGAAAAGGAGAAGTTATTCACAAAAAGAATTAGAGGACTGCAGCAGCTCTGGGAAGGGGATGAATTTGGTTGAGTTGGCACTAGTCGATCAAAACTGTCTTCGAAATAGCTCAGGTTTCTCACGTTTCTCCAGAGCCAAGAAAGCACCAGAAGTTGCAGGGGGAGAGTTCAGAGAGCTTTGGGTGGGCAGCTGGTCCCCATTAGAATACGGGTGCGCATTGGGCCACAGCCAGTACTCCCCATAAACAACCTGCTGCCTCCTACATTCGGAGAGAGCAGAGGTGGCGCAAGATGGTACAAATACACAGGGAACAGATCAAACCAGAGAGATTTCTTCTTCTAAAGTGATTATTCCCCAGACAACCATTAGCATCCGTTCCTGCATGAGCAATGTCTTTGGTGTCTTGGCAGTAAAACTACACCCACCATTAAGACATCTGCAATTTCCCCCTCAATGTTTCAGCTTCTGCATGACTCAGGGGCTGGGAAAAGTGTTTTTCCACCATGAGAATCAAGACTGGGAGCTGAATGCACCAAGAGCAAGGCAAGATAAACACGGGCCTGGGGCATATGGAAAAGGAAGGAGGAAAGCAGGTTTCAGTGCAGGTAGGGAAGAACTGAAGAGTAGAGGCTGAGCTGCTCTTTCATCCATACAGTAATTCATTGCTTTTAGGAATTGTGAAAACTGCCAGTGCCCAGCCCCAAAGGGCATCCAAAAAACTGCCACCGTTACCAGGCTGAGAGCATCAAGTGGCTCTGGCAGGGGAGAAACCCTCTCACACAGAGACATTTATATGCTGAATACGCCACAGCTAAATTTCCTCATTCAGCCCAGAATGAAGAAGCAGTTCCATGGAACTTAATGACTGATAAATATTCATTTAATAATTCTTGCCTAAAACTGCAGCAAATTATTTTAAATTATGCCATTTGGGAGACAGCAGACTCAATTCAACAGGATCACTGGACTCAGCCTGTCCGAGTCGCTCTCTGGATTATTTGGCTCTTCATTCCCTTGCCAGGTGTCTACCTTGCCTTTTTTTCTTCTACATATTTCTGTCTTTTTATCTCTTTTTCCCCCCTCCATGTTTGTTTTAAGATGCATGCATCACTAACAGGATACATAGAGGAACTGCTACCAGAGAGAGGCAATGGCCCTGCTGTTCTCCCAAACCTTTGGAGACAGCAGGCTGCTACAAACCAAGAAGGACAAAGCATGCTTGATCTGCTGCCAGCAGACTCCAAAGGGAGCAATAAGGACAGCATGCAGGGTAGAAAACAGATCTGAGCTAGCAAGCAGCGCAGCTTGGGTCTGCTCATGGGCTGTGGGAAGACTGGGATTTTAATGGCATGTTTTTAAGAAATGCAAAACTAGAACAAAAATTAAAGCCTGATGGGCCCTGAGCATCCACCAATAGCTCCAAAACCTGCTGCACCCACCAACACACAAGAAAGTTAAAGGAAGAATGCTACAATCAAAGTATTAAACTCCACATTCTATTAGCTTTAAACCTGTCTTTGGGGAGATGCATCAGTGCGTTGTGCAAGGGAGGAAGGTCAGGCTCTTCCACAACAAACCCACAGAGCAGTGATTTCCAGCACAATCTACTCCTTCTAGAGCACATACCGACCCCGAGCACCCCACACCATCTCCAGTGCAGGCACAACGAAGGAGTGTCCAACCCTGGAGGGCAGGGACCCACAACACTCCGAACAGAGCCCAGGCACAGCAACGTCAGGTTGTGTAGTCACTGATGCCCAAACGCAACACCTCACTCTTCCAAACAAGCAAAACCCAGACACTGAGCAATCTGCTCTGCTCCCACATGGAATAAAGCTGTCAAGATACAAAAGCAACGATGTGGCAGCACCTCGAATCCTAGGGAACTTTACCTCCCCTCTTGTTCTCCCCATCACCCCTACCAGTGAGAATGGCATCACCTTTTCATTGCTGTACTATGCCCTAGCAGCATGCTTCCCCTTATCCAGAGCAAATCTCCCTTCCCATTCCCAGCGTCTGGCACTCAGCTGACTGGCTCCTTCACCTGAAACTTCTTTGACATACCTGCACCTAGGCAACTCCAATCCTTCCCTTTTCAATTTCAATTCTTATTGATTTTTGAGGCATTCATTTCTGAGATATATGGGGTCATTGAATTATACTGTTTAGCAATTTATTTGTGTCTCTCTTTATGTGCTGGATTGATTCTTTCTTCTACATAGTCTCAGAAAAAGAGGCTGCCACTGGTGTTATTTGGCTATCACAACAAGCTCACGCAGCCTTGAACTATTAAGCAGTGCTGCTCCAAGAAACTTTGTTCTGAGGTTAATTTGGAGACTAAATCAAGTTTTATCACTGAATGAGGTTAGTGGATATTAATGGGAAGGCCGGCGTTTGCACTGAATCATTAATGTGGATAAATGGAGAGCGCCTGTTTAATACTTCATACAGCAAGTGCTAATAATGCCTGAAAATGGTGGGGAAATATTGCAAGTTGTATTTAAACACAGCAGAGAAGGACTCCTTCTGGGACATTAGCTGCAACTATACAGTGGGACCCTCCATTGTCCTGGGCCATCTCTCCATGCTGCCCTGCTAAGTGTCCAAGTCACAGTATCACAGTATGCTAGAGATTGGAAGGGACCTCAAAAGATCATCTAGTCCAATCCCCCTGCCGGAGCAGGAACACCTAGATAATGTTACACAGGAATGCGTCCAGGTGGGTTTTGAATGTCTCCAGGGAAGGAGACATTCAGTCCTCACTTTCAGCAGTGCTTATCAGTTTCTGTAGCTGACCAAAAGATACAAAAATGAAGCTGGGATAATATATATGGAAGCAAATTTCTGCAAGCAAACATTTCCAGGAATTTGAAATTTAAAATCATTTTTTAAACAATGAAAATTAACTAGAAATGAAACTACAATTAGAGCCAAGTGCGACTGCCAGAACCTGCTCATCAATGAAATGAAAAACGTTTTCCGTACAGGCTCATCATACTTTGACTAAACTGTTCAGAAGCGGTCAGAGCTGCTTTGACCTTTGTATGCTGAGCCAGAAGCAACTCTCTGGGATATACGGCCTGAACTAACATCCAGCAATTCCAGAAGTCTCTCTGCATAGGAATGAATGCATGGGACGAGCACACCTAGAGAGAGATGAACAAGGCCAGCACACATCTGCAGCTATTTTATCTGGCCAGAGCAATGCAATGCAGGGGGCATTCACATGTTTTACTTACAAGAAGTAATTCAGTAACAGCTGAATCATTTGGCTGCACTGGGGTGGGCACAGCAGCTCTGATGCTGTCAGAGTTTACAAAAGAAGTCCTGCAGCAACAAGCACTTTCACTGCCAAGCAACTGTCAGCCCAGTTATTCCAATGTAATTCACACTAAGCAAGCAAAGCGAAGACACATTACTGGGAGCAGACACACAGGTCCAAGGTCACCTACTACACTACGGAAGAGGAGGTCTCTGTACACAGAGGAGAGCTGCAAGAAGACAATGGAATTAGAGAGGAAAACCGAAGTGTGCTTACTGCTAGCAAAAGTAACATGGTATTCTCTGCTCCCCAAGCAAAAGCAACTGCTCAAAGTTTACTTTAACCCCCTGTAACAGTAAGAATGAAGCTCAGGAGAAGTCAGCAGCTGAAGAGACAAGAGCACAGGCAGTTATAAACCAGCCTCTGCTAGGCAACTCTCCCACATAGAAAAAGCAAGCCCTGGAAAAGCAAACTAGGCAAAAAGGCTCCAAGAAAAAGGAAGCCCTGCAGTGGGAAAGTGAAAAAAGGACTATCAATTCAAAAGGGTGCTGTTTGAATAGGGATACCCCATACCGCCAGAAGAACTCAGGTCCCCTTTCAAGCAGTGTCCTGGGTTCAGCAGTAGCAGTCATGTTTTTCCTTTGTGTTAGCTGGTGCAGTGCTGTGTTTTGACTTCCAGCCTGAGAACAGTGTTGGTGAAGCCGATGTTTTCAGTTGTTGCTAAGTGATGTTTACCCTGACCAAGGACTTTGTGAGGCTCATGCTCTGCCAGGGAGGAGGGGAAGCTGTGAGGAAGCAGAGATGGGGCGCCTGACCCGGGCTAGCCAGGGAGGTATTCCATACCACAGCACGTCATGCCCGGGATGGGGGGGAACTGGGAGTTACCCGGAAGGACACGGGCTTCCGGGTGGGACTCGTTTCTTGGCCGGTGGTATCGTATTCTCTTCCCTTGTTATTTTCCCTTATCATTGTTGTAGTTGATAGTAGCGGTGGTGATTTGTGTTGTACATTGGTTGCTGGACTGTTCTTGTCTCAACCCGTAGGAGTTGCACCCTTTCGATCCTCCTCCCCGTTCCTCTGGGAGCAGGGAAGGGGAGAGCCCCGGTGGGGGGGGGGACGGACCTCGATTGTTGTCAGCTCAGCACCACTCACTGGGAGTGAGTGAACAAGTTACCTGACTGAGTTTAAACCACGACAAGCAGCTAAATAAAAAGGCTAGTTCCCTGAAAAGAGCTCCCTGACCCTGCAGGAGCTGAGCATAAGACTGTGTCACAATACAACATTGGCCACAAGTGAGCTGGGTGAGATTCCCAAACAGCTGATCAATAAAAAGCTGATAATTAGCTAATAAAGTGTCCCTCAGGATCTGGGGCCACTGGCTTTCGTATTGCCATACTGGCCACAGAGATGGTGGTCAGGGCAGAGCCCACCGGGGGAGCCCTGAGTCTACTTTCTTCATGTCCCCAGCATTCCTTTTCATGGGTTTCCAGTAGAGTGCAATGTCACTAGCTCCCACGATATGTTTTAGGGTTTATACAATTCTCCGACTACAGCCTCCTATACCTTGGTAGGACATGGGAAGCCCCATATACCTGCTGATCTCACTTGAGTACAAGCGCTCAGTTCCTGCAGGCAAGGCAGGTAGGTGCTGCACTCGCCTTCCAAGCACAGTTTTCAAACCAATCTTCAGAGTGCTACAGGAATGCTCTGCAATATTTTGTATTCATTAACGTAAGCAATCATCAGTGAAGCAGTCAGTGTGAAGCTGATACAGCAGCGGTTTGGGGGCTGCTCTTGAGGACATGGAGATTGCCTGTTACAACTGCAGCTGGCATTTCAGGAGAGTTTTCTGAGCTGGCAAATCTCCCAAAAGAACAATATGGTGAGCAGGCTTTCAGAGATGCACAGGCTAGTATCTGATGCTGTCATTTGATTTCTCACCTAGGAATTCAATTGTATCTTGAGTAACCCCCACATTTTGTATGTCATTCCTTTGCAGGCTTCTCTGACTGCAGTTCGGGCAGGTTTGATTCTGCATTAGAGCTCCACCTGCCCTGTGCAAATTGAACATGCTGTTGGGAGTCCTCAGCAAGAGTGTTTAAGAAAGGGCTAAAACTGTGGGGCACCATGGTGGCAACCTCTTCCAAACAAGGAAAGATGGGAGCGCAGAGCTGAGAGCAAGTCTAGCAGGAACAGTGATTCCTTCTTGCCTTGCCCCTTGCTCCCAGCTGGTGTATAAAGCAATGAGACTGTACTGGGGAGACAATTAGGGAAAGAATACGCCTAGACCATGCAGGCTACTTAACGTACACTACGGCTGACAAGTCAGTTGGCTAGCTGCTAACCATCAGTGTGATCTGTAAGAGACACAATGAAAGTCTGTGATTACCTGTAGGGAAAAGTGATGCCAGCCATGCTGAGAACTGCAGCAAGTATCCCACAGCTACAGACCCTTTGTAGCTACTGAGGGCCAGCAAGAAAGGCTGCTTCCCACTGCAAACCCTCCTCTGATCAGGAAATTCAGTTGAATTGAGTTTCTCAGAAACCTTCTCAGGAATAAGGGGTTTAGCCCAGCTGCAACTTACAGATCAAGTCTACAAAAATCTACAACTTCATTGGCTTTTTCCAAGTAATAAATTTCTTATATCATCATCATATTTTCGGAATGCATTTACAGAGTGAATTTGGAAATGAAAAATCAAAGTCTTGCTACTAGTGTGCTGCCATTAGCCTCGTCTAAACTGACCCAAGTAATTCCCTCTCTAATTTTGATGCAGCAGAGAGGAAAGAGGTTATTTCAGGAAGAAGTTACCAAGTTAAACCAAGTTAGCTGTGCAGATGAGCTCAGTTGATCTTTGCAGCTTTAAGTGCAATTGCAATTCATCAGTGTTTAATAAATCTTGTTATGCAAGAACATGCAGTTTTTTCTCTTTTTTATATGTATTTACTGAAAAATACTGGCAAGCACAGAAAGTGAAGAGTTAAAATATTAACAGATAAATCAAAGAAAAACACAAGTAATGGAACATCACATAGCAACTAGAGAATTATGATAAAGAAATGATTACAGTGTAGAAAGGGCACAAAAGAGCAATATAAAAGACTGAGCTATAAAAGGAATTTCATGTAAGGAGAAAATATATATAAATAGGGAAGATGCAGAGAGCTCAAGAAAATGCTCTTGAAATGCTGAAATCTTTGGGTTTAGTTCAGAACTATAACATTTTACATATTTGGTTTTCGGAGTCCTGCAGAAGCAGATGTTTATAGACCTGAGAGAGGATCAAGGATGAAAGATATTGCATATCTGGGAGGGGTGGGGGTGGGGGTGTTCTGATTTGCTCTCTAACAGAGCAACGACTGGAATTTGGCTTTAGAAGACATCTCCCACTGATTTAAACACTCCACTGGTGGCAAATCCCACTTCTTCCTATAAGGTGTTTCAATTACTGATTACACTCATGGCTGTTAAAACTGAATCTTATTTCCAGTGCAAACTTTGCTGAGTTTTTCTATTCTCTGCTGTGAAATCAGACAGTCTCATAACAAGGTGAGTGTTTTTAAGGCACAAATTGCTCTCTAAACCTCTTTTAAAGGATAAACATTGAAACAATGGTAACAGTTTACACTAATTCAATACAGATCTATACATTATGAAATTATAGATCTGTATGTTATATCACATACTGTTCAGAAGGCATGGAAGGGCACTGTTCATTTGCACAGCTTTCTGAAGATTCTTGAACATCCCAACATTCTTATACATCCCCCGTGTCCCTGGATTATCCAGGAGTTTGCTGCATACCAGGAGTAGTGGGTGAGACACGGTGAAGGATAGTCCCTTCTTGGCCAATTTTCATCACCAGTCTCCACACCAGTCCCTGCATTCAGAGATAATGATGCGTAATGAAGTGCTTTCCAGCTTGCATTAAAAAGACCTCACTGCAGCTTTGGTATCTGATGAAAGACCTTTTAGAAACCTGTTTTCTGGTTCCCTATCTCTCTTTTTAAGTTCTTTCCCTCTTAGTGCCAAAAGAGAAGGATTTATGCTTGGAAAGGCAAGGAGATGGTTGTGGCATTGCTGATGGCAGATGTCCTGCACTCACACCAGGGAAACTGTGACTACTACAAAGAGAGTAAGGGCTGAAAGCTGTCAGGAGACAGGGATTAACCTCATGCTAGGATGTTCACTTCAAATCCAGGCTTCAAAGGCTAGGTTGGATGGGTCCCAAAAGCTAAAGACTTCCCTACAGAGGTGGGTAGTGGACTCAGGGCAGTAGCACAACAGGCCACAGCAGCTCCATCTCCGTGAAGGAGAGATATACCTCCAAAATGAGGGACTGAAGAGTCAAAATAATCACCTCAGCTCTAACTGCAAATGAACGTATTTCCAAGGCAATATTCTTAGACCTGAAAATTCTGTCTCCTTCATTGAAAATTACTTCAAGCAGGAAGGCCACAGGGGAGAGAAAAAAATCCAGCTCAAAGAAAATAATTACTTTGGAGTCTTAAAATCTGGGAAGGAAACTTATTTTAGAAATACCTGTTCTTCCAAAGCAAACATTCCCCCTCCAGCAGCTCCCTCCACATCCGCCCCTGAGAGCACCCAGAGTGACTGCAGAAATACTGCAAGCAGTGGGGCTGAGGACTACAAGCAGTCATAGAGGATGTACTGAACAATGTAGCCCTAAATAGAAACCTCACATTTGCTTATTGTATCCCATTGAAGATGTGCTTTTCAAACCAACACATCAGTGCATAAACAGAAGGATGCCCAAGTCTTACCTGCCTTTAAAAACGCTATTCTTATCCTGCAGCCATACAACCCACAGAAGCAGTGTCCATAAAACATTCTATTATGTCCCAGGACATTACAACCACAAAAGAGTTCCTAACCCAACCCTTTTTATGCCTCCCGTGGGCACTGTCTTAAGCAGAGGCAGTTCCAGCTCTCTGGGGAGAGACAAGAACTGCAGTGGGACCTGCTCTGCTTCTTGGGAATAGCAAGAAGGGCAGATCTGCAGGAATGCTGGATGGCATGGATCTGTGAGTCTGATGAAGCCTGGCTTTGGTGGAAAAATTGCCTTATGAAGAGCTCCACTCTACACCAGTTCCTGCTCCATTATTCCCAACTCTTTGTGTCACCATCACTAGAAATGATCCTCAAATGGATGGCTCTGCTGCAGAGTAGATGGAGTGAGGAGGCATCTGAGAAAGGGGCTGCAAGGGGGGAGATCTGCACGCACCAAGCAGAGACGAGGCAGGGACAGGCACAGAAAGGGGCTGAGCATAAAGATGCATTGCCACAGCCACCCCTTGGTTGGTATTTTACTTCCAGGGCAGGTCCCCACCTTAGGCAACTGCCTACTTAACTTTTGCCTGAAGCCCTGGAGCATGAAGTTTGCTTTGAGAACTGTGGCCCTAAGAAAATCCTATGGGCTGGCTGTTTTCCTTGAGGAATCAGTTGGAGACCATTTCTAGGAGCTGGAAACTGTGTGAGATCAATCAAGTTAAATGGCGGTATATGAGAATAGGAATGAATAAACCTCGAGGGAGATCATTTGTCATTTACTGTACTTCTTAAAAGTTGCAAACCAGCAGCTCAGCAGAGGTCACAGAAAGGACAACGCAAGAACACAAACTTTCAACCCATTTCTCAAACTGCTTTACAGCTCCAGGATTTTCCAGGAAGAAGAAAAATTCATAATGAGGAAAAAACTAAGGATTAAAAAAGAAACATTTTCCCTTTTTTTAATGTCAAAGCAATAAGCTATTCAGACTTTTCAATTGCCCACAACCAGGAGATGAGAGATTCTGATCCAGTCACCAAGAATGTTTGGACAATAAAGTGACCATGAACAAATACATGAAAACGATAATAAAGAAAACTGCACAGCCAGAGGTCAGACATACTTTATACTAGGAACTGAACTCTGATAATTCGCAGTAGATTAAATTCAGCAGCGGTAGGGCCTTAGCAAGAAATTTGGATGTTAGGAAGATTAAGCTGGGAATAGGCCTTATTATTTTACCAAAGGCCAGACATAGACTCATATATGTTTATGAAGAAAAAGCAAAAGTGACTGAATTTCAAAGAATGGGCTGCGTAGAAAATAGTGTGGGCATAGCAGGGTCTATGGAAAATGCTGTCAAAAGTTAGAGGGCAATAACGGAAATTTTCATCAGCAACTTTCAACTTCATTTCCATATGTCAAAGCAAAAAACCATGGCTGAGAATACTAAGTACAGAATGGGTTTTGAGCACATACTTTTCATATTTCACATGAAACTGAGCATTCTGGAAGAAAGCAAATGCTTCTGACCAGAATTTTCCTTAATAGCAAGCTTTTGAAGTTGAAAAGTTTTGAGGGATATTTTTAATTGATGATGCTTGAAAGTCCAAGTCCATTACCTTCCGCAGACTCACACAGAGAAGCCTGTGCGACCAAGAGATCCGTTATCCTCACAACAGAGGATTTCTTTTAGCAATTGCAGACTTCACATGTGTCGTGGTTTAAACCCAGTCAGGCAATTCGTTCGCTCACTTCCCCCTCTTTCTTGCCCTCCCCCTGCTCCTGGGGGGACAGAGAGGAGAATCGAAAAGAATGCAACTCCCACGGGTTGAGATAAGAACAGTTTAGTAACTAAGGTATAACACAAATCACTACTGCTACCACCAATGATAATAATGATAAAGGAAATAACAAGGGAAGAGAATACGACACCTCAGCACTAGCCGACTGATAACTTGCCCCCCTCAGCCCGACCAAGCACCAACCGATACCTCCTCCAACCCTGCAGTCTCCCAGCCCTTCCAGCTTACTCCCAGTTACATCCTGGGCATGACGTGCTGTGGTATGGAATACCTCTTTGGTCAGTTTGGGTCAGGTGTCCTGCCTCTGCTTCCTCCCGGCTTCCCATCCTCCCTGGCAGAGCATGAGGCTCACAAAGTCCTTGGCCAAACCAAAACATCCTTGTTATCAGCTCTGTTCCCAGGCCAAAAGTCAAAACACAGCACTGCACCAGCTACCAAGAGGGAGAAACATGACTGCTACTGCTGAACCCAGGACAACATGGAAGAGTCCATCTTGGCATTTACTTTGAAATAAGGTAATCCTTAACTTTTTGTGGGTCAAGAAGCCCCTTCTGTGCAGAGCCCCACAGTCATTCCCGTTCCATCGCACGGATGATTCAGGGATTCTGTGCAGAGGAATTGCAGGCTGAAATTCTACAGTAACAGGAGGGAAGGGAATTTGCAGGGCAGTGGGGCAAAACCGCTTGTCATTGTTATTAGTAGGTGGCTACTACTGTAGTCATGGGCTATCAGTTAAATTATGGCCTGCTGAGATCTTTAGCTATTCCATCCATAGTCTATTCTTGAGAAGCACTTGCTGTTGAAGAGATGATATAGTTTTGATACCTGCTTAATTTGTGCACCTATGTGCTGCCTGACAGAATGATTTCTCTGGCTTTATAAATGGATCCGTGTTCCTCTCAATTGGCATTCACTCCTCTTGCTGCAAGAGCATCCATCTGCCCAAAATCTTTAGAGAAACAGTTCAAAGGGAGCAGTTAATTGTGATCCCTCTCAAAAAAAAATTAGTCCCTATTTTTCCTCTGACAAATGAAGACATTGTTCCAACAATATTTTCCTTCTCCAGTGACAGCGCTAAATATTTATATCCTGTGCCTCCTAGAAACACTACTCTCCTCATGAATAAACACCAGAAGCTTCCAAGAAGAACAGAGGTTGCAGCTGACCTGCTCACACTCCTTCCCCATTTTAAATACCAGATTCCCCATGACAGCCATTTAAAAATCAACATTCACCTCAATGCCTGACCTGAGTTTTTTGCGTTTGCTGGAAAACATACTTCAATGGACCCATCTTGGAAGCATGTAACAAACAAGCTCAAGCCTTGCCTTGTAAAATGTTCTAACACAAGTCACATATTAAAAATGCAGAAATAAAATAAACTGCTGTTTTAAGTCTTGGTAAGCACACTCTATTCCTGCCAGCCCCCATTTTATTGTGTGAGCAAGCATTGGTGTGGCATTCCTCTTTCCTTTCCTGGTCTTTGCAGATTGCCCTCTTCAGCATAGAGGCTCTAATTTGAAGGGGAAGGCTCCCCTGTTAACCACCACACTCTGAGACAGTGGATAGCCCATTACTGGGTCATCAACAGAAAGGCCTCATATTTGGAGAATATATGTTCAAAACCACTGCACTTTCAGCTTTCTATGTATCTTCACCAAAGCACATGCTGGGCTGGGAGCTGCTCAGCTTCCAATGCTGCTAAGCTGCCCGTCCAGCAGTGAGCCTTCCTCCCCAAAGCGAAGCTTTTGCTCCCTTCTACATTTTTATTTCAAGTTTAAAAGAAGAAACGAAGGAAGAAAGTAAGATTGTGAAGGCTGCTGATGTTATTTTCACCTTTTACTATTTCTATTCTTCTACAATTTAGGATTACGTCATGCATGAGGCAACAGATGCATCAGCTCTGATTCTCTCCAAGCCCCATATCTCCCCAGGAGTCCACCTACAATCATTTACAAAGATGTCAAAATAATCATACAACTACATTTAAAAGGTTCATTTATTGTAAAGAGTATCAGATGGGGGCCAGTTTACAGCAGGAGAAGAGCTTTGTATTCTAATTGCTGCAAAGTAGGACTCAAGCAACAATCAGACTAAATAGATTTTCTCTTCTGGGAGGTGAGTATACGAGCTGATGTGGAGATTTTTTGTTGTATTGAGGGACTAGTTAGACAGTTGGCTAAAACGACAGCTTTGCTCCCAAGAGGGGCAGTCCCACCCTCTCTACCCACATGGCTATTCAGTATTTGTCTACATTTCAGGATGATTTTCCTCTTTGCTTGAGCAGCTGTCGCTGTCACGTTTGCACCAACTTTTTCCTTTCCTTCTCAAACTGTGCACAACCACAAAGCTTCATGAAGATTCTGTGTGTGTGCCATTAATACACAGCACTGCCCTCTTCTGCTCCAAGGGGCTTTTCAATCCTCAAAACCCAGTTCCCTCTGGAAGAACTGAGCAGCCTGCAGCAATCATTCCTTCAGCTTTAGCCCTCTTATTATCACACACAACTCCCATTTGAAATTGGCCCATCAATATTTAACTTCCATCATTACATCTGGCATGGAAAATGCACACTCGTCTCCCTTGTTTGCTTGCTCGAACAAGGACGCCACCGGAAACAATTCCTACGATGCTGGGTAACAAGCACAAACCCCAGTAAGGTAAACAAAGTGCGACACAGCTTCTCCTAGAAAATAATGCAAAAGTTTCCCATCTTTTCTGCACAAGCAATTACAGTTCCTCTGCATGACTCCAGAGTAGCACGTTTCTGCTGCTGAAGAGATTTCCATAGTATTTATTTTATAGATGAACTAGGCTATGTGTGAGCTAACCCCTCCTAAATTTTCCCTTGCAAACTGCGTTTGCACAAGTTAAGTAACCCTCTGAATGACATGAATAGTCTGAAGTCCAGAGAAGTCCAGTCTCACCACAGCAGCAACTTGATTCTGTTATTTAAAAACACTGAAAGTGTTCAGCTATTGATTTCCATTTCTCAGTACTTCCAGTGCCATTTTCCAGATGGAGAGGGAAACGAACACTCCATGTTTAAACAATTGCTTTGTTCTGATCCCAGGAACGCTTACAGAAGAAAAAAATCCCAAACCCAAACCTCTTTTCTCTGGACAGAAAAATCTACCAGAAATTGCCTACTTTGCCAAGATCCCATCTGCACGACATTATTGGATTCTGCGTAAAGATGAATCCAGAAGCACGTCTCCTATTAGTGTTTAGATGTCAGATACATGTGTTTATTTCTTTTCTTAAAGATGAAGCTTTTAAATCCTCACAGTTGCCTGACTCTTCCCAACAGCCTGATAGAGTTTTTGTTTTAGTTAAAGCTCTATTGCTACCTGTCAGTGCAGCATCAGGAAAATGCTGGAATGTGCCTTTAGTCTAGAGTGTGGATTGGACAGATGAGCTTTCTTAGTAGCTGTACTGTATTAATGCCTTGTTAGTGCTTCTTATGCCTCTCTTGCTAATAGGAATAACCTCTGGAGCAACAGCAATTTATCCATACATCTAGCTCACACTGCTTGTCACAGTTAGTAATAGCTGATAACCCTTTTGGGCTTCTTCATTTCTGTAGAAGCACTCTCGTCCTAGAATACATTATTTTAAGCCGTCAGAGTAAAAACAGGACAATTACTTAGACCAGTGTAGGCTGAAAGTGTTGATAACTAAAGTTAAATCCAGCATTGTCACTCTAACGTGTTTGTGTTAAACCAAGCACAGGCAGCTTGCCTTCTCAAATGAAAACATTTGTCAAACCCACTTATTCAGAACCGACCTATTGCAAGTTGCATCAACTGATTGTCAACAGGCCAGGGAAAGCAGCAATGGAGACAGTGAACTGATTATGGGAGCAAAGAGAGAAAATTATGAAGCGGGAAGAACCAAGCTGGCTTGTGTGAAGGGAGAACTCGCCACACTCCAAGAACAGCAACCCACCCATTGCACTCGGAGTTTGTGAGACCTAGACAAAATCCAGACCTGCTCCCATACTACTGGACATTCAGCAGTATCTGGTCACTGGGTACTTCTGAGTCCACAAAACCTGCTATAGCTGCCTCTGCATCCTTCTATAACCTGTTTCCTACCAGTGCATCCACTGTGTTAACAGCAACATCTCTTTGCTCCACATACCATTGGCAGTAAAACTCCAGCCCACACAAGGCATGCAGTTCAGCTGCTCTCACTAACCAATTTCTTTGAAGAGAAAGGGCAAAAGATGTCAACATCATTTCTTTCCCTGCATCACACCCTTCCTACAGCACCTCTGCCTCACTTATCCCATGGGCAACACATTTTCTGCTAAGCAGAGTCAGCGGTAATGCTGCTCTCAAACCTTTCTGCTTTCTCCTTCAGGGACTGCCTCCTAGATCTGACCTTATCTTTCTCCTCTGGCTCTTTCCTCTCCTTATTCAAACACTATCTCCACTGCGGTCACCTTCCCTGAAGTTTCTGCGGACCAGACCTGGGGATTTGCTCTCCATCCATCCTCTCTTAAGCATTGCAGGGATGAATTTTCTTTGTCTCCCCAGGATGGACCACAGCAAAACATCAGGATTGGTCACAATCTGGACCTGGGATCAAGCTGAATTTTGAGTTAGCTTGTTAAGCCATGCCAAACCCTACATTAAAATATCCTGAAATTTGGAAATGTGAACACCCTGGCTGGAAATAAATTACCATCTGGTATTGCTTGGGCCAGTCTTCATTTCCCTGTGATTGTGATCCCTTGGATAGTGATCTGATAACTAATACAAAGACTTCAAATTAAAAAGCATCTGTACACTTATCCCTCATTGTGTTCCTGAAAGTTTCTAAATGCCCATCAGTTATGAATTTGTTTATAAAATTATATACCTTTTATCATTTCTCTAGGTGCATAGCATTTGTAATTCTTTTTCCCACTTGCTTCATTTTAATTTGGGAACCAGGCTTTCTGTTACACTAACCACCTTCAGTCTAACATCACATAGTAATACATCCTTTTATAATAGTTTAGGCGATTAATTATAACAATGAACATATGTGCAGCTAATTGCTTGCACCTCTGGATAAAGTTTTTAACCCATGTTTTTCAGTAACACCGTTTAATTGGAAAAACAAGACTGAAAATCCATGACCATAGAAGTGTCACATGAAAATCGCTAGAGACAGGAGCTCACAAATAACTACCCATCAAAGTAGAAGGACTGGGGTCTCAGATATTTTCAAGCACAATGGCGGTTTGGTCCCATTCAATGTTAATATCATTAGTACCCCTCCACCGAGGAGACTGACAGGAAAAGATACCTTTAATAAAGCCACAGTACGTTTAAAGGCTCAGGTTTGTTAGATGTCAAGCCTAGCAGCATAAATGTTTAAAATGTAATCAGAGACGTTATAGGTGGCTTAACTGAATATTTCTACAAAAGTCTGTGCTAGAGAAAATGAGGAAGTCTGTAGTATTTTTACATATAGCCAAGCCTCTTACTACACAGTAAGCCAATCACTTGACGCACTGGTTAATATATCTTTATAGCTGTTCTTTGCACAGCTTTTCTCTCTTCTTAAGCTTTTTCTGGTATCATTTTTCTTCCTTTTCTAATTTGTAAACTCAGGTGCAAAGTCTTAATTTGTTTCAAACTCTTCATTCAACTCCCTGTTATGACTGGATCTTTAAAAGGACTAAGTCCTTACTATCACTCTGTTATTCTCTTAATATCTACAGGTTGTTATTTCCCGCTATTTGTTTCTTTATTTTACTGAGGACTAAACCCAAAAGTATCAGCTTGACAAGAGAGAGAATGTATTTTCCACTGTTGCCTTCTTCCTACTCGTCTGGGTGCCTCTAAGGGTCTCTGATCTGTCTGAAATTACAGAAGGCAGTTCAGCAAACCAGGGAACTAACCCACATCCAATCTTTACAACCCTGATTATCTTCCTGAACTGCCAGCTCTTGGCCTACTGAGAGGAATAACTAACCCATGTACCTGTCAAAAAAACCACTAACATGCCACCACTATCACTGTATTGGATAACTACAGTTCTACACTCTTCTTTACACTAAAAGAACACAGTTATTTCCATTTAGGTCATACTTAAGTCATTTTATAGCACAAAATAATTTAAAAAAGTCAATTTTGTCTTCGTTTTTGCTTTTCACTTTTGATGATAAAACCAGAGGTATTTATTTATTAAAAAAGTATTGCTAAGATCCACCAGAGGCCTAAGCACAATGCTATGTTGAATACAGTGCTGAAGGTCAGAAGTCTTGCAATCTTATTTGGGAATATCACAGGCAGTGTAATGAAGAACATGTGGCCAGTAATTGCAATTAAACCTAGCACAAGCAATCTCATTGTGGCATGATGGGGGAGTGAAAGTAGTTACAAAAAGGGGAAAATGCCAATAAACATCAAACATAAAGAGAGAAAGTTGGCAGCAATACATTAGAAGCTAGGAATGACAGGAAATTAATGAGAAAAGCAGAAGGACAACTGAAGAAATCAATGGTCAATAGAGCTAAGAACAATAAAATGAAGTTTATAAACTGTGTTGTAACAGAGTATCTACCCAAAGCTACTGGTCCATCACCACTATGGAAATGATAACATTGTCAATAATACTGTAGGAAAGACAACTATGTTCAATAAACACTTCTATGCTTCAGCTAAAGCCAGTGATGGAGCCTTACGACAGATCAATGCTGATTAGATACTGCACTTTCCAGTAATAACTAATTGATAAGGATTAATTGGTAAGGTTAAACACCATCTCTTACAATAACTATCTTTAACCAGAAATCCAGACAATTTATACCCAGGAGTTTAAAGGGTCTGGCTGAGACTTGTACAATTTTTCAGGTGATCTTGAACATTCACAAAATTACTCTTGTCACGATATTTAGAAGATTGAAGCAAAAATGAATTAATTGATCACGGATTTTCAAAGCAAGAAAAAAATTTCAAAATAAAAAAGAAAATATAATTTGGGATTTAACTGATAAAGATTTAACAGAAAGTACTTCAGGCAGACTCTAAGCAACGAAAGGAAAACAGACACTTTGCTTTGTGTTGTATAAGATCACAAAGTTATTAAATAAGGATAATGGCCTTGACTAAACAAGAATTCATCTACTCCATTTGGCATGGCCTCCCACAGCATTTTTGCAAAGAAAACAGAACAATACAAATCTACTGAAACAGACATTAAACGTGTCAAAGAGATGCAATCACCAACTGGAGAAACTCTTCAATCAGCTTAGCCAAGACAAACACTGCCCTCCCTGGACAGGTCAGATCGTCCCATCTTCCTCCTCTCTCTTGCCTTTTCCATACCCAGCTATGCTCCATACAGGCAGCAAAAGCTGTGGATCATACTGAAGGAAATCAGTTGAAATTCAGTGCAATGCAGTTAAAATACAGCAGGGCCAAGAAAACACCCTCTGAGCTACACTGAATTTATGGACAGGGTCATTGGTGAAGAAAGAGCAGAGGCTGCGCTGCGGGTGGATCAACGTACAAATTGTTATTCTCATTGTCCAGTAGAACAATTACAAAAATCCATTTGCCAGTAAATGTGCCTTGTCTTGTAAATCATTGGGTCATTAACCTTAACAATGTCAGTGTGTTATCACCATCCAATTCAATTAAATTACCGACCAAGGTGATACCTAAAAGCACATTTCAGACAAAGGGATATACTATTATATTATTATCTCTGATGACACTTAGCAATATCTTAATTTTGTACCTGGAAATGGGAATATATCCTAAAACTCAGGAAATATATTCTGAACGTCAGGTGAAGAGATGCACAAACAGGCTGAACAGAAGAAATGGGAAGGTTAGAAAAAGAGGATGAGGGAGAAAGAGAGAGAATGGAAAGCAGTACTGATCACCTCCAAGGGGTCACGTGTGCATTGTTATCTGCCATATTTCGGTGTTCCTTGAAGTCAGAAGACAGGGACTCAGGATTTTCTCCTGCCCATCAGTTATTAAACCTGGCAACCTGCCTTAGCAAATGTCCAGTGATGATGTTTCTATAAAGGGCACTCTCTCTACCATGCCAGAGTGAATAATACAGCAGCATATGGGAAGGATAAAGAAAGTTGCTGTCGACCTTCCCCGACCATAAGCGAACAGAAGCCCAGCAGTCTGCCTAACTGGGAGGGGAAAGAACAGCCATGATTTCCAGTTTCATTTGAAGAAAACAACTGTATGGGCGATGCATGAGGGCTGGTAAGCCGCTCTCATCACACTAAGGAGTCTCATTTAGGTGTCTTTCGGCTGCATGCTTCCACGCATATATTGTCACATTTCAGGCAGATTCTCAGCCCACACTTCAGGGCAGGAAAATCTTCCTGGAGGTCTTTTTTTTGTTCCCTTTGTTTTTCTCCACTTTCCTCCTTACCCCTAAAAACCCACCGGTTTTACAACACAAAGTCACAAACACGCAGGCTCAGCAAGGCAGCTTATTGCTATCATTTATAGGACTCTTGCTTTTCCATGGCACAGGAATTCACCATGCCAGGTACTGTCGAAAGTACAAGAAAGAAGGATGGCCCCTGCCATCAGAGAGATGCCAGAGGGTTGTGGGCGGATTGATGGAGAGTATGTGGAAGCCACAAGAGCATGTCTGTCAGCACCTCAGGCAGTAAACAGCAAACAAACAAGCTTGCCTTACCCTGGTATCTCTGGTCAAGGCATTGAATTGTAATGGAGAACTCAGTCCCATTTATTAAATCTCAACAACCCTGTAGAGTATCCTGAGCTAGCTCTCCCAGTGTTGAATGCTTCACCTTGAATGCGCAATTTCTAGATATTGCAATTTATGGAGGGCTTCCTTAGGACATCCGTCCTTGTGAAGCAACAAGCGTCACATTAAACTCAACAAGCTCATTAGGAAACAGTGGACCCTGGCTTTCAAAGAACTGTTGATTCTGAGTCACCTATTAAACGGTGCTCCTGTCTCAGCCAGTTTTGAACTAGGCCATCGCTGTCCTTGTTTTGGAGGAATATGCAATTTCAGGTTGAATCAAGGGCTTTATAAATCCTGGCTGCACAGGGAGCCCTTAGTTCTATACAGAAAAGGTACATAATGCCATGTGTGTTCTTCAGGAAAGAATATTGGCCCTCAAGATGGAGGGAGGAAAATGGAGCAAAAGTGAAAGAAATCAACTTCCCATTTAATAAAGCTAAAATTTTTTACCAAATAAACACATTCTACTTTTAGTACAAGTTTTACCTCCATTGGAAAAAGGAAAATGATTCTATCAAATACTTTCTTAAAAGTTATTCAGGCAACAAACAAAGGAAATAAAACAGAACTGGAAATGAACTGAACTAAATCACCCACAAAACTTCCATTTTTATGGGAGACACAACAACAGGTATGGGCTTTAAGCATAACAACACATACAAAAGGTAGAGGTAGATCATGAGCCAAATGGATGCAATTTTATGTGAACTGCACACACAAAAAATGCCCTCAATAAACATATGGAACAGGAGGCTTCTTTTCTCCTTACTTTAACTAGGCAGCAGGGAGACATTACACCCGAAGAGTGGATACAAGGATTAGAAGACTTATAGGGTTGCTTTAATGGGAGTTCAAAATAAAATAGAAGGCAGACAAAATAATTGTTTGAGCAATATAAGGTATTATTGGTTTCATTACAGGGTCTCTCTTCTTTCAGGAAGTACTAACCTGGGCACACATACATTTTTGAAATTATACTTTCATTTTAACTGCAGAAGTATCTTCTGGATGTATCAGAAGAACAATATATCCAACAGAGTCTACTGTGAGAGCCAGAGGCTTTGAGGAGGAAAATAAGTTTATCACGAAGGAACATAGTAGCTGAATAAAGGTTTAAACAACGCTTTGCACTTTCCAGTGATTTTTTTTCAGGTAACGGATAATTAACTAGAAACCACTCACGTTAAAAATATTAGCCTTGCATTACTTTCTTTGCTTCGGAAGCGGCATTTGGCAGCAACACTTAAGAGCTTTCAGAAAGCTCCTGTTGATAAACTATTAGAGTGAAACCCACATCCCATCTGCAGTTAACTATCCTCGTCAGATCATCTTTTAGTAGTCCCAGCTTGCAGCCCTGCTGGCAGTGACTATTTGTTTTTGAGAGTGCATCTCTTTTTTAAAACTTACCTGACACTCAGATGCTCGTTATGTCAGAAATTACAGGAAACAAGGAGAGCAGTTCTGGACCTAGGAAACACCGTCTGTCATTGCTCTCCTGTTCCCCTGTGCCAGGTCTCATAGGGATGATTGCAGATGGTTGTCTTCATCCCCTGAGCCTCACAAAGAAGGATTCCAACAATACCCTAAAGCTTGCTGAGACCACAACTCATTCAAAGACAAGTGCAGCAGCTTTCAGGGAGAGATTTTCTTCACAAAAGTTACATGGATACTCCAACTGCTTTATTGCTGTTTGAAGAGTACCTCTCTCTTAGCTGCTGCAGTTGCCAAACCCTGCTTTTGCAATTCTCTGGAGAATCGGTATTTTACTGGAGAACTATTTGCCCTTTCCTAGCTCTGAAGCTGCACTTTCAAATTATAGTATCTCAGAGGTCTGCCTGGAATGGCTTTGGGTTTCTTCCTGCTAGTCTGACTGCAGATTTGTTAAAATCTGAAGTAGATTTATTAAATTTATTGGATTTATTAAAGCTATTCCCCCAGTAAGAAATGTGAGTACAGGTATGTAAAATGCCAGTATCCACAACCTGTCGATCTAGACAGGCAATTCACTGGAACAACCAGTTGGCCCTGAAGAACAAATCTTGTAGCTCTGTGATGCGTGTTTTCAAGAAATTGAATTATTTAGAAGGCTATTGAGTCTCACTAAATGCTAGTGATTAGGGCCACACAATTGGAAGTTATAGATCACTGCTGAATCCTCCACGCTATCAGTAGCACTGACGTGCATGTACCACACAGCATTGCTGTGAATGTCAACACCCACGATCTGCGGTGCTTATTCCTAGTGCATTAATTGCACCAGACCACACAGACCTCACATACATCATCATCCTGATAAGTTCTTATCGCATGAATCATTTCATAGATTAGCTTTCAGTGCTTTTTCTGATCTTTGGTTCCTACAGAGGCACAGCCACACTTTGACACTCACTCACCAGCAGATTCCACATCCTGTTCCCCATCTTTCCTGTGTGCTTGCAGTTTCCAACAGCACAGGGTTTGCAGAGCAATGAGCGACTGCAGCGATCCTGAAATAACTTTATTTGCAACTCCTATACTAAAAGCACAGTGCCCACACCCTTAGGAAAATGGCATTCTCCAACAGAAACCCTAAAATAGCAAGGATTTCCATGGTTCTATACTCCTGCTTCAGGAGTGCAGAGCAACCAGAGGGAATTTTTAGCATATCTCAGGTTCTAAAAAGCTTCAGGAAAAGTTCATGCTTCACTTACTTACGGATATGCAGAAAAACACCCTGAAAATAATAATCCTAAAACCACCTTCAAACATCAATGCCTGCTACCGTGAGCAAAGTCTTAAGCTTAGTGAAACGGCATTCTCTTAGGTGAACCGCGATCTCACTGTGTTTCTCCAGGGCTCCCCTTCCCACAAAGACTGCTTTTGCTCAGCAACCACTTTTTTACTACAAAAAAGTAGTGGTGAGTACTCCAAAACCCTTTATAAGCTACAAGTTCATTGTGACCTCTGTGTGCAATGGCTACAAAATCAATTAATTTCTCACTATTTTAATAAAAAGGCATCCAAATTGAATAAATATACTGCACAAAAGACATAATGCAAACACACAGGAGCAATTAGGAATGTTGATCCATTTCATTAATATACTGTAATTAAACAAACGTCAGCAGTTCAGTCTCACGCAGAGATGATGTGAAAGTACTCAAGAATCTCAACTACACAGCTCAAGGCAACTCTGGGACCTTGATATTGTTTGCTCTGTAATTTTCTTTCCTTATTCATTTCACTCTAACAACCTCTTAGCAAAACTGTACTCACCTTTAATAACCATCAGCTCTAACTAGGCATGGGTACATCATTATAAAGCCTCGCTCTCCATCACAAGTGAACATAATCCTGTTGGACAGACTTACAAATGCAGAAAAACAGCTCATGTTTCTGTAGATACTGAAACCAAGGTTAAGACCTTCCCTGCCAGCTCGCTCTCAGGGCAGCTCTGCCCCTGGGGCATAGCAAAGGAAAAGCCACATTCCAGTGCTACCAGACATCAAATGATAAACACATGATTTCCACAATGTGACTCTCAGGTATGCAGTTGGGCAAGGCTCTGTGTGTCTATTAGTGCAAGACTTCATACAGGCACACCAGAAGTGAAGACCACAGTCAAATGCCATTCAGACTGGTGCACATCAACCAGTAAGATGTGTGTATATAAAGCTGCCTAGGAAATCCAGACTCTGGAGAGCAGAAGGGAAGAACAGGGGAAGTCCAGAAAGCTCCACTCACAAGCTGACCTCTGTAAGCAGGACCTTCTCTTCCTCTCTCCTGCTCATGTTCAGACCCAGAAATCTCCACCCATAACTGGAGATAAAAAGATGAGAAAGAAGAGACTGTCAGCTCTATTCCTGTGTTCGCTAGCTGCTAATTACGGGGCAACACAAGCGTTAGCTAGATATGCCTGACAGAATAGCCCATGCCCAAAGCCCTTATATCACAGTACTTTGAAATCTTTAACAATACTAAGACATCCAGCAGAGAAAGGAGTTAGTACATAACAGCATTCATTTTTGTCCCAGGAGCGACAGAACAGTTAGTGGTTCTTTGTCATAGAAATGTCAGCAAACAGAGTGGAAATTTGGTAGTCAGGTGTAGGTGGACAAACACCTCTAAAAAAGATTAGGTAGCTGATAGGGAATGGTATTTACCAGCTGCATAAGGTGTCAGGTGCAGTAGAGAGAAGGTTTTGTACTCACAAAAATGGCTTGAAAGAGGTTCCTTTTATTTCCCCCAGGCTCTTAAGCTCAACTGGAAAGGAACCCACCGATCTCCACAAAACAAAAGATCCTTGAAATGCTTTAAAGCTTGGCTGAACCCTCAGAACTTCTTCCACAGTATTGCTGAATGATGCTTTTGTGCTGAGATTGAAACAGCATAAATACAGCTTTCTTACAAGATGTGAAATTAGCCATCAAGCATTTCCCCAGACTCCTCGGTTTCTGTGAAGATTTATCAAGTGTTTGTAATTATAAGTTGCCTGTGCTGCAAATCACTCCAGAGGACAGTGGAGCTCAAATGCCTGCTCTCAAATGTCACGAGCCTCCAACGGATTGCAAGAAACCTCAAGCACGTTCTGTGCAGGCCTTCAGGAACAACAGTTCTCTCTGGTCAGTGGAGCTATGCGGATTTACGTCACGGAGAGATCTTCTCCCATGTGTGGGACAAGTTTAGAGGGAGAAATAGATTGTTTGTGTTCTGGTTTTGCTAAGGACTTGTTTTTCACTATAGTCTTTTTCAGTATATAGCTCCATTCAGCTGGGCTGGGGTTCAGGCCCTCAGCCCAGTTCTTTGGAATTACCCAAGCAATGCATGTACCCACACAGGAGATGTTCTGCGACACCAGGATGACAGGACCAGTGCAAGGACTGCAGTAACAGGTGTCTGCAGCTAATGCGTGCGTGTTGTATAAACACCTGTAATTCTGCATGTGGATGCTTAAAAGCATCAGTTCTTCAGCAAACATCAGTTCTTTTTTAAATGGGCCACTCTTGGGACCTCTAGGTCTTAGAGCATGAGCTGGTGTAGCTTCAACTTAAAAACCAGGCTCTGCAGTTGAACCAATAGCCAATTCGCAGGCAGGAGAGACTGGTGGGGCAGTACTTCCTGATCAATGGGTCACATTTCTTCTTTACATGACATCTAATTCCTTACTACAGTTCATGATTGCCTGAAATCCAATATATAAAGAAAGCACTCGCATAAATGCGAACGCTCGAATAAGTACCTCAACAACATCAGACCCCAGCTCCTCACCATGAGGATAGCTGGTAACCAATGAGCAGCGGAGCCAGGATCTATCCTTGCACTTTGCTGAACAGTCTCAGGCTGTGTGAGGGAAGTTTTTTGATCCCAAGTGCTCCAGTACAAGACAGAGACAGTTAATCTCCAGTTCTCTGTGTGGCAAGCACACAGCGCTCAGATCCAGTCCCTCGCCTTGCCCACAGGCTCACAACTCCTCTGATGGCACCCTGGGGATGTGGATGAACCTTTCTCAGCCTGCAAATAGCAATGGAGCCAGCACTCTGCTGAGCCATGCTCCAGAGCAGCTCTTCAGGCACAAGTGGCAGCTGGAGAAAGTCAAAGCACCTCTTTAGCTCTAAAAAGCTGTACCCCAGAGAAATACAAAGTTCCCATTTGGCTGCAACATGATGCGAAGCAGCCTGAGCTGCTCTGACAAAGCTGAAGGTCTGGCCCTACCACAAGCCTCAACTCCACGATCAACATATTTCTGATGCTCTTTGTCACCATTTTCAGCTCTCTTTTCCTTAAGGATCATTGAAGTGTGACTCTGGCATTCAAATGATTGGTTTGGCAGGCAGAGGACACAGCACAGATTTTGGTGTATGCCATATGAGCTTGTGCTTATATGCTGCATGGCAGAAACCTGACCTGGTGCAGCTTCATCACTTATTACAATTAGCAATCTGTGGCCTGTCTACACAGGCCAAGAATCACACTTCGTGGCACAGTGAAAACCAAACCTACCTCGGAGTGCACACAGGGAGTTTGTACCAGTTTTAATTAAACCCCTTTCCAGAACAATTTGACTACATCTCTTGTGTAGGCATGCCACAGAAGCAACTGGATTATAAAATTGCTCACTCTCATTTATTATCAATTTCATGTTAACCGTTGCTCTTTCTTAAGCCTTAACTTCTGTAATCATGTTATTGCCTGAAAAATTCAACTCACATTTATTTTAATCCTGTGTTTCAAGAATGGCATGAAAAGATATCCTTATGTCCAGCACCTACTCAAATATATGCATTCAAGTTATCCAACATGCATTGCTCTCCTTTTTAAACAGCAGTTATTTACAGGCCAGACCCATGATGTGCAGGAGCTGTACCCAGGATCTTTGAACCCATGAGTAAACACTATGAAACTAGGATAAAAGGATATAACCTAGACAGCAGTGTTACTGGGCAGTTAGCTCTAGGATCTTTAAAATCTCTGCAGAGATTCAGGAACTCCAATAAGAGCTCCTGATCTTGGCTATACTGGATCACCCCGTGGTGGCACCTCTCTCCCCAGTGTCTACAGGAAAATCCCAGGAGTGCTCTGCTGAAGGCTCATCATTAAACATGCCAATTTCAGCCTGTGTACATGCACTGAGGTGACCCTGCATTGCTCCCTCAAACCAAGGAAGGTAGCAACACCAAGGTAGGGACTGCAGTGCCCACACACCCAGCATCCCTCCCTACTAAATGCGGTGAATAAAAACTACTCTGGGAAAATCTGTATGGCAATCACAGCTGCAAATGCAGTTTCTCTATGGCCCAGGGGACATCAGGACTAAGCCTGAAACAGGGCTCCTGCCCACGCACTCCAGCAATTCCTCCTCCTGCCTGCAAACCGAGCTCTCACCCCCATGGCACAAGCTCTTGTACTGAACAGAGGGATGAGCATCCTGCTAGACAGCTGTGAATGATCTGCCATCCCACTCCAAAACTGCCAGCAAAAAGGAGTTAACAAAATCTGGTTTTGAGCTGGGAGTATTTATGCTTCAGCAGTGCCATTAAAAGGTGTTAAATAATGCTCCTTGAAACTACAATGCTACTGCATAGGGTTTCATCCTCATCTTTATGGGTGCCTTGTCATCATTTCTAGAATTATAGAACTTCCTGCTGCACACCTACATATATGTGCAAAGTTACAAAATAGTCAAGCATTTTTCTTTTCCTGCCCAGAACTACCAGAAATGACTTTGCATTAATCAGGATCAGAGGAGATGAAATTAAACCAAATTTTCTCCCTCAAGTTTGAGATGCACAGAGGGAGAAAACAACTGTTCTCAGGAGAGCTGTGAAGCGAAACCCCAGCTCTGGGTACATGGTCTCGGGAAGGAATTGCCGTAGTAAGTTGATACCACCACTTTTCTGCTACCTGTCCCCTTCCACATGTGCATACAAACTCTTTGGTACAAACTAAGCTTCCAAAACTCCCACTAGCTGGACGCTTTCCAGCAAAAGAATCCAAATGTCCTTGGCAAATCCAAAACTATAGGATGCTCTAATCAAGATTCTCTGATCTTGTGCACTGAGGCATCAGACTATGACAAGTACACTCTGTCCACCTCCATGTACTTCATATGCATGTACTCATGTGCACCACACAAGACTTCATAGAACACATGTGAGGGACTACACTATCAGGTGGTACTCCCCTTCCCTCTTTACGTCATTCACTTATTCCAAAAAACTCAACTACAGTCCACTCCGTGTGTCCTTTCTTCTACGTTGTACATCACAGAACACCACAGAATCTTAGAATACCGGGCTGGAAGAGATCTCAAGGATCATCTGGTCCAACCTTACATTGCACAGTCTCATTAAGCATCATCTCTGAAAGGACCATCCAGCAGATAGATACCATATTCCACATTCCTTCAGGCGATTCTGAATTTACCCAGAGTTGGCGATGAGGAGGCAATCTCCTACACATGACAAAAACATCTTGGAGAGGAACAGGAGGTACCAGGAATGGGAATGCAAGTGCACTTGAGAAGGAAAGAGGTAAATGGGCTTCACTGTTATAAGGCAAAATGCAGATTTTGTACTGACCTAGAACATCGCTTCTAGTGTTTGTATGTGTGAATGCACCCATAGCACAGCAGGGGGATGGAGAAAACCCATGAGCCTGCTACTGGTCATGCTAAAATCAATGGATGTTTTGGTTAAAATCTCTCTGAGAATTCTTGAGCACAGTGAGATCCCATTTGCATTTCCAGAGAGGTCATGCTCCAGGACACAGCAGGCTTGGCTGAGCACCCGTCCTCTCACCCACTTATCTCTATATGACATTGGAGGGAAGCTTTTAATACTGTCAGAGTCTATTACACCCATCCCAAAAGCACCCAGCACAGTTCTCAGAGCCTTCTGCATGATAAACGGGAAACAGGAAAAAACATGGGGGAGGCACGTTGGAGCCCAATAAAGAGAGGACATCCTCTGTCATCCTTCTGCAGAGGCCACGATAGGTTTCTGACTGAACTGTAGCAGCAAACCAGCATGATAAAAGAGCTAAAGCAGGGGGTTAAGATATGCTTGAATCACTCTGGAGAAAGCAAGTGCTGCGTGTAACTAGGGAGATAAATAATCGGGCAGAGTAGCACTGCCTCCTCAATCACTTAAATCAAAGCAGCTTCTTTTGCCACCGCTCCACCCACTTGGAACTGGCATCAGGGAACTCTGAAAGTTGTCCTTGGCAGGAACAAATAGAAACGTGCAATTCTGGAACAGAGATATAAACTCACAGGCAGCAGCGATGCCTCCCCTAGACACCAGCTACACAGCCAAAGCCAGCAGGCAGCAGCAGCAGGTTCCTCACATGGCCACCCAATGCTTGAATACTTTCACCACCCTGACAAGGAGCATGGTTCTGGGGATAAGCAGAGCTGGACTGCCATACCCTCAGGTTAGGTAATGGCCGGCACATATAAGCCAAAATGCAGCAGTAAAATGCACTCAGGGATGCTTCACTTGAGCCCTCTTTTGGAGAGCCCGATGGCAAGATGTCTGATTAGTTGGCAGTATCTGGCCCCTGACTGACCGATGCTGATACTCAGCAGCTTGGATTTGACCCTAAGCAGGATTTACATTCTGCCTGAAGAGCCATGCTTTGAAATCAGAGGGATACGGGAGTATGTCCAAGGTCAGGTTTTCCTGTAAGGAATATCCTCTACCTCAAAAGCACCTGCCTGTTCCTGACAATTATTTGAGAAGGTGATGGAACTCAGCTGTTCCAAATGTATTTCCATACAATGTGCACTTTACTTTGATCCCGAGTTGAAGACAGGAATAAATAATCCTGTTTTAACCTTGACTTCACATGGCACTTACTATGCAAACACCCTGCCTGCAGATAGCGCTGCCCAAGGAGGAAAGAATGTGACATTCTAGCATGGAGGGAAGAGGTACTGTTTGGTATTTCTGCCCTTTAGCTCCTGGTGTCAAAAAGCCATCTAAAAATCTCACAAACATGTTAAAACTTGACAAGAAATATCTGCTTTGGCCTCCCACTGCATTCTTGAAAGGAGGAACTGAAAAGGGCACTTCACACAAGGAACAAGCATCTTGGCTTCTCTTGCCTTATCCTGTTGGTGGGTGAAGCCAGGTTTGCTACACCTGAGGATATTTTTCATTACCAAAGATAAAAAGTAAGTTTCCAAAATGCATCCTTCACATTACGTGCCTGAGGAGGACCAGCTGTGAGAAAGAATCGTGTTCTTCATGGGGTGCGGAAAGATCACAGCCAAGAATATCAAGGAATGGGAAAGAAGTTTCCATGCAGACAGGACTCCAGTGAGCAATCTGCCTGTATGACTGTGTGCTCACATGGCTCTACCCAGTCACAGGGTCACAAGCTTCAGTGAGTTTATTCTTACAGCACATCTGTGAGTTAGAGAATTCCCTTATTCTCCAACTGGGAGCAAAGGCATAGACAGGCTCAAGAAACCTGTGGTGGATCAGAGTTGAATCCCAGATCTAAGCTAGCTTAGCTAAGTGGGCAACCTAAAGCAAGTCTGCTAAGAGGAAGAACAACAAGAGTGCACAAAGATATGCATACACACCTATTCACCTACTTGGACAGTGCAAAAATACATGCCTCTCTGCATGTTAAATGAGGCAACACCTGAGAAGACATAATTTTTGTGGTGCTGAGCATAACTCTGAGCTTCCCTGCTTTAAAACATAAGCTCGTTCCAGAACGCATAATATTTGGGAAGGAACACAGAAATAGGCAAAGAAACATAACTCAAAGGAAGGAAAAAAGGAACATTACAATTTCAAAACTGTCTTGAGAGGACCAGCAACAAATTGGGGCCACATCTGCCACAGCAATAGCAAAGGAAAACATATATGCCATGATTGCAGAAAACGAGGTAAGGTTCAGGCTCAGCAGCATGGGAAGTACTAACAGGAGGCACAGTGGCAGTAGCGGGACAGTAACTCACAGATATTTGCATGAGGTTGTATTTAAACATACAATTAGCTTTGATCTGGTACTCTTGCAAAGAAGCTGTTGTTAGGAGTCTTTCTGATCTAATCCCTATAAGCTGCTCTGTTTACCCTGCCGACAGCTCTGTACAAAAATGCATCAATCATACTTATTGGGGTGCAGGTGTGTCCACGCATGCACAAGGTATGTGAAAGAAAATGCTGTGTGTACCTTTTATCTTTGCAACCAGACCATTAATACACAGGACCAAAACCATGTGTCCTTTTCATCTTCCACTGTGAATGTGTCTGGCTTCAGCAGAACCATTCCAGAATTAAACACTTCTCATGGTGAGTGAGAAAGGCAAACTCCAGCTCTGAGAGTGTAGTGATTCACTCAGAATACACCAAGGGATTCACTGAGTCTGTACATATGCTTCCTCCCAGCAAGCAGGCATATTAAAAATCCATATTTTCTCCATAAACTTAAAACCAGCTATAAGTGCCAAAAGCACCATCTATGCTTCACATATAGTGATGTTTTCTTCAGAGTTGAGACTGCTTCTCGGTATAGCTTGATCCTATTTTGTCGACCCCATCATGAAAGTACAAAGACTCCCTGCGGATCCAAACATCTCTGACACAACCTGCTTTAATGACATCTGTCTGTGCACATGACATCTTTCTCTTTCTTTAAGGCACTACATTGTTGACTCACATACACAGTAACATTTTAAGTTGTAGTAATGCTCAACCCAGACACTTATGTGCTCCATACACCTTGGCAGTGATTGACTGGAAATTGCTGTGTCCAGCACAAAACAAGGATTCCTTGCTGAAGAAAAGCAGCTTCCAAAGCTCCATTTTCCTTGCTGTGCAGGCAGTATCTCCTAGCTAGCCATCTCCCCTTTACTACATATCCATTACTATCACTCTGATCAAGACAGTCCATCCCAAAGTTTCTGCGAAGCCCACTGGGGACCTCGTTGTGGCTTAAACAGCCAGCAGCAGTCAGAGGACTCAGTGATGGATGTGCATATCAAACTCAGAGAGACCTGGCAAGGTAACTTTGACAGATTCCTGTCTGGTGTTTGCTCCCCACTTCCCCATTTTTCTCTGTAACTTAACCCTGGATGTGTTGCCTCTCCTCAGGCCTGTGTTAACACTATTCCATTAAGCTGCACTATTTAAGACAATGTCAACATCCACCATCCTTCCAAAAGGTACTGCAGGTGTTTTTCACCATCCTCAAATGTTGGCAGCATTGGCACAGGTATCTGCTTCAAATCTACAATTACCAATCTGGTATTTGGTATTTGATTTGACTCAGAAGTCATCATATGGTCAGAAAACTGCTTTATATAAGGTCACCAAGGCAGACTCTACTGCACTCCATACTTGGTAAATGCCTGCACCTCATCCTTTTCCTAGCCTTTCCTCCTCTCACTTTCTTTAATTCCTTCTTTTGTATCTCAGTGTCTGTAAGGCAGAAACATCACCAAATGCTTCCTTACAGAAGGCTTCCAAGTGAAATAGAAAGATATTGTAAATGATAATCTGGGTCATAACAGGACACAGGGACAGCATTGCACCAAAAAGTTCCCCAAGAATGTATTCTTAGAAAGAAACAGAAACTTTGAACAGTTTCCTTCAATAATGTTAGCCTGAGTTTCCTTGTCATCCTTTGGCTGGCTTCCTTTTGCTTCATCACTTTGATCTTTCCAGCTTCATGTCTGCAATTTCTCTCTACAGAAATGCCATATCTCAGGAAGGCCTGTGCCCTGCTCTGTAGATACCATCTCCTCCTCTAGCGCTTCTGACATTTCAAAAGAGGCTGAACCAGGTGGCCAACATCACATAACCCAACATCATACCATCAGACAATGTACCGACAGAGCACTTTTTAGGAATGTATCCTGACTTGTCTTCTCTTGAGGTGCTTCTTTCTATGACTTCCTACTCAAGTCAGCATGTTAAGTAACCGAAAAATCACAGCATTTCGTTGACAGTCTAATATCACACATGTCCTTTGAAAGTTCAGATCTATTTGTTTTGACCTAAACCCACTTACACAAGTTCCCTCCTGCTGTACTGCAGGAGGCATTCCTGATGCATTCTCCTCCGGGCAAGAAATGCTGTATGAAGCAAAGATATAAAGGCAGACATCAAACCGCGACAGGCATCAAACTGCATTGTCTGCTGGTGTTAATCAGCATAGTTCCAGCCAAGTCATTCTAGCTTTGCCAGTTTATAACAACACAAAACACATCCCTGCACTTCTTTTCAGCCTGTCACTTGTTAATCGGTTCGAATGACAGTCATCCTATTCATATTTGCTGGAGCTCATAGTCAGTACTTCGCACCGCTGCTTGAATGCCGATTTTTGGGTACTGCTCTTGGTAATGTATCTATTTCTTTCATAATTCTTTCCAAACATCAAAAAGAGAGAATAGAAATAATTTACTAGTGAAGCATATTAACATTTAAAACCAATGACCAATTAGAGATTTGAAATTGTCTGAATAGAACCACTATTCAAATGCCATCTGGTCTCCTGATTATTCCTTCCATGCACTTCCTCATGACAATGACACAAAATAAGATGACAAAACAATTCTTCAAAAGATCACTTTTACTGTACTTAGCTGCTGTCAGTGTTGGGCAGGGGAAACAAGCAGCTCCGCAAACAAATATGCTGAAAGTGAGATCACTGAAACAGACGTTTCTTCCGCTACTTTTTTTGCACCGTTTCTAGCCAACATCTATTGACTTCCAGTGCAAAGCGGCAAGCGTGCCTAAAGCTGTGCTCTAAATTCACCCCTATTATCTTTGTGTTGACACTTCACCCTAGAAGATATATGCTGAGCTCCAGGTAGATCATTTGTAACCTTTATAATGATGATGGCAACAAATATATCACAGTGCCCTCCAACTGACACAGAATGGGTACTCAATGCTTCACTATTTTGCAATTAAGAGATGGGTTGTCAACATATGTGCAGTAGAGGATTTTCCTCCAATGTAATGATCATAATGCCATGGCACAGCAGGTCTCTATATATTATAATGATCAAGAAAGCTTGATTGAAAGATCTGGACAATGAATTAAAGCAAAAGATGCAGTTGCCCTCGAAAGCAGCAATATGAATTGATTTCTGGGTTGGAGAGAAGCCACACAGCAGTTTCACCTTGCAAAGGGATGACCTTCTTTAAAATACAGCTGCTTTCTCAGAACAATAAAAGCTCTCTCTTCCGTAGTATGCAATACCTACGTCTGCCCGTAAATTGGGCGTTTGTCCTGGAAACTGGGTCACTGAACATGTAACTGTGCAGATGCTCGTTGTATTACAAGCAAAGGAGACATGCACTGAGGTTACCCAAACACGTGCTGCAGCAAATGGGTTCGTGTAACGATTACAAGGCATTCCCCTTTTATACAAGGTCTGTATAGGAAAATTATATGTATAGGTTAGAATAAAAAGACAGACAGCTGCATTGTGAGCATTTGGAGGAGGATTAGGAGTAGGATGCTTTGATGTGAACAGGAAAGTAGACAATCTCTAGGCAAGAGTGGACATGGCCCACATCCATGCCCCCATGGGGCACCAGCACAGCCCCTACCCAAATGCTAAGCTCTCTGCAGCGAGGCAACATTGCCTGTGTCAGTCCCCACTTGGGGTCACACTGCTCTTCCAGCACACTTCAACAAGTTTGGTGGATATTTTCTGGGACAAAAGTAGGGATTTTGACAAGTAAAACCCTCATTGATGGTTCCTGCTTCTTTATAAATGTGTTGGGGTTTTCCCCTCCCCCAGGTATCCAATCACAGTTCAAATTTTCATCTAAACTGAGAAAACTCCATCTTTTCAGGCAAAAAACACACTCCAGATTTCAAATGGCAATTTGCACTTTTACTTTTTCAGCAAAACACCTAATATTTATTGGAAAAAAAAAAAGGAAAAGATAGATAAATTTCAAAAGGAAAATGTAGACACCACTAATGAGTTCCATGTACAGATTCATCTGCCACACACAAGCAAACTGCTCATGATCCTCTGGCAATGCCTTCTACATGAGGGGATTCCTTAATGCCAGTTCTCTCCTAACCCAAATTAGTAGAACAGAGACTAAGTGGCCCTTTATTGATGTTAACAATCTTCATTATGAATTTATATTACAACTCCTTAAAAATCCACAGAAAGCATTATATTGTCAACCCTGAAGACTTGAAATAAAAAATTACATTGGGATGAATTGATAATTAGAAGTTATCTGTTAAACTTAACATTAATCCCTGTGCAAAAGCACAATTGTTTGAATTTAGGGATTTTTCCCCACATAAATATTTGTGAAGCAAGTTGGGAACTAAATTGTTATCCTGTACTATTCATCTCATCAGCTGCTAAACGGGAGAAAGGGCTTTAAAACCGAATGGGGTTTTCTTCATTTTGGTAAGCGTCAAGCATTTTTTTAAGGTCTTCCTGCTCCCCAGCATATCCATAGGTACACACACTTTTAGCACTGAAAAGCAGCACTTTCTCTTACTGTTTTACCTTTTTTTACACTACTGAAAATAGGTTTATTCAAAGCGTGACTTTCACCTCTGAGGCTCTCATTACTTTGCTCTTTTTTAATTCTTTCCAGTCAGGAAAAAGTCAAGCAAATGAGGATAAGTGATTTTCACCTTTCTTTAGCCTTACCAGTGGGGAAAAGAATCAAGGGCTCTAGATGTGCTTGGGAGTATCTCAATTAGCATAGCAATTAATTATGGCATCCCGTACTGCTGAAACATTGGTTCCGTGCAACAGCAACGCCATGCGACATTGTCTCACATTCCCAGCACGTTTGTTTCTTCCCAAACTGCACACGTAGGCCTAGAAATGGCTCACTTTTTTAATTAGTATCTCATACCAGATGGGATGACTAAGAGTAAGCATTTAAAATTCACGTTCAAAGCTTTTCTTCTACAGGAGCCTATGATGGTATCTAGTGACGTGCTCCTCTCCCATCATGGGGCAGCAGAGCCTTCCTTTTGGGGACCTACAGAGACAATTCACGTGACCCCAAGGCAATGCTCAGGAACTTCCAGTGGTGGAGCCTGCACTTGGAGTCTACGTTCAATGTGCCATGGCGCAATTTGAACAGAATGACTTTCGGATTCAGACCAACTCCTTTGCATATCGGCTCTTCAGGCTCAAGGCAATGTGCTGATACAAGCAGATAAAGACAAGGCAAGAGCAGCCATTCAGCACATCTCAGGCCAGGGTGTGATTTGACATGGGAAGCTGCAGCCAACCTCCTCTTCCTCCCTCACCACAGTGCTTCAAGGAGCTACTCTGCACATTTCCCTTCTGACTGAGCTGAGGCAACAAGTTTTTGGACTGCTTGCAGCTCTTACTGTATTCCTGCACTTATTCAAATTACACCCTTCCCTTTGAATACAATATTTGCTTTAAATATTTGGAGAAGGCAAATTTCTTTATTTACATGCCTCAGAAAACTCTCAACTCCGCTGTATTCCCTGGGTAACTCAGTAATTCTCTCCAGCCACCTTTCCATTAATTACTCTTTAAGACTGTCTGGTGAAAAGCAGGTTCTGCCTGATTTCTCTCCTGGAAAACATGCAGCAGGCAGCAAGCTGGACTAATTCCTGCTGCAGCAGAGCAGTGCAAGGAACACACACAGCATGGGAAACAGATCAATATCGTAATCACCAATGCAACCAATCAAATGAAACTCCAGGATCAATCAATACTTTACCTTCCCAGATGACAACTGTGGAACAGAACTGTTTAATGCCTTTCCAAGATAAATCTCTTCCTCCACACAATGAGACACAATTTGGCATTATGCTCCATAGTTAAGGGAAGACTTTCCTACACATTAGTCAAATTGCAGGTTAAAGGACTCAAACCTTTCTGCATTTGAGAAGATTCCCCGACAAGGATTCAAGGACCCTGTCTATTTTTCCAGTAGCCCTTCCTGTTCTTCTATTACAAACAAAGCCACGCAAACCTTTCGCTTTCATCACTTCAGGAGAGCAGATCATTTCATGACTGCATTGTATCTGCCAAATTAAACACTTAATAGCCCAGAAACTCTTCTTTAGCACCATCCAATTGTGGTTTCAGGGACTAGTTTATGTACATCACAGATACCAATGCATTAAACGTTAGCTTTAGATGATCACGGTCTATCTGGGTGCTTATTCTGGGAATGAAACTCATCTCTCTCAGCACTGTGCAATGACTAATAGGATTTCATCCCATACTACCTTCATGATGCAGTGGGCTATTAGAGAACCAAGACAGGGGGAGATTAAGGGTATAGTCTGCATAGACAGGGGCAGGCTGTCCTGGTTTAAACCCAGTCAGGCAACTCGTTCTCTCACTCCCCCCCCCCTCTTTCCCTCCCCCTTCTCCCAGAGGGATGGGGAGGAGAATCAAAAGAATGCAACTCCCACAGGTTGAGATAAGAACAGTTTAGTAACTAAGGTATAACACAAATCACTGCTGCTACCACCAACAATAATAATGATAAAGGAAATAACAAGGGAAGAGAATAAAACACCTCACCACCAGCCGACCGATAACTCGCCCCCCCAGCCCGACCAAGCTCTGACCGATACCTCCTCCAACCCCACAGATTCCCAGCCCTTCTGGCTAACTCCCAGTTACATCCCGGGCATGACGTGCTGTGGTATGGAATACCTCTTTGGCTAGTTTGGGTCAGGTGTCCTGTCTCTGTTTCCTCCCGGCTTCCCCTCCTCCCTGGCAGAGCATGAGGCTCACAAAGTCCTTGGCCAAACCAAAACATCATTGTTATCAGCTCTGTTCCCAAGCCAAAAGTCAAAACACAGCACTGCACCAGCTACCAAGAAGGAGAAAAATGACTGCTACTGCTGAACCCAGGACACAGGCAGATACATGCTTCTCTGCCTGTAGGGGCTAGATGTGATCTTTTGGGGCCTGGAAGCTGTGAATACACTGCTGTGCTTGGGACAAGGGCTCTGCTGAGCTTAGCACAGGACAGCACCATGCTAATAGCTGCACCTCCACCTCATGTGTGGACAGTCAGCGTGCAGAGGGGCACAAGTCTTCTCTGCAGCCAGAAGTGGAGACACATTTACAGGGAGATACCCTCCTAATCTAAGGCACCCAGCAGTTAGTAACGAAGGGGTGAACTACACCGAGCCCAAGCAGACAGTTCACCAGATCACTCTTCCTATCCCTTATCTGATAAGCTACAAATTAGGTACAGTGACTGCAAGCCAATACCTCTGGGAAGAGGAGGAGGAAAACAGAATATTTAAAGGGTGCTCCTTCCATCCCAGGGTTGGGAACGGGCCCCAGGAAATCAAGGGGATCAGCCATGTGAGCACAGCAAATTACGGGCATGTTTGCAGCAGGGGATCTTGCATTTCACTGCCTTTTATTTCAGAAGAAAAGCCCTTCTGGCAGCTCAAGGAGCATATCATAGCTGTGACTGCTATTATTGCCCACTTTCTGAAAACAGTAAGAAAAACCAAACAAAAAGTAGTTTTCTGTTTAGAATGGTTCCGGTTGAGTTTAGTCGGATATATGTCCTTAAAATACACCTGCAAGCATCCAGCCATGACCCTGGCGAGTATCAAACCTCCAGGCCTCTCTATCAAGCAACAAGGGGCACATTGACAACACTGCCATGAACTGCATACTGGAAACAAGCCTGTTTATAGCAGCTCTCATTAAGGAGGAGGAGGAAGCTCCCTTGGAAAGAAGCAACTGAAAGATTAGCTCTTTGATTAATTGATTTCCGGCCATCTCGAGTCTCTCACTCATTCTCCTGTGTGAGAAGTCAGGGGATATTCCCAGTGCCTGCCAGGGTTCTGCTGGAGGTGATGAGATGTCTGTGGGGACAGCCATCGTCCCAAACAGGGCCAGCCTCCAGATCAAAGCCTCATCTAGCAAAGGACAAATTTCACAGCCCGCAAACATTTCATTGTGAGTCTGGCATCCTCCTGAGGCCATCACAAGTGCTGACTTGTGAGACTGCACATGGACCCTGAACCAGGATCTGGAACAGGCAGCCATTCTTTTTTGAAGCATTTTCCACAGCCTTTTAAACAGCATGTCAAGTGCTGTGGTTCCCTCTGTCCCTGAGACATTGTACCAAAGCTCCTTTTCCTTAGGAAGCCTTTCCAAGCCTCCGATGTGCATGTTTTAGAGAGAATCCTAAAATGAAGATGACAGTCCTGTGCGCCACTCTATTTCTCAGCACTTTTTTCTCTCTTCTTTAACTTTTCACTCCAGCAAGTGAAGTTTAACAGAATCAATTTCTCTATATGCTCAGTAAAATCCTCAGCAGGAGCCACTGCTCCATACACTTCTTTTAGTTATTTATTGCCTGCCTCCTGCAGGTGTTAAAAGATGTGCTACCAGCTTAGGAAACAATTAATCCAATTATTGCCCGGAACATAGACGCTGCAGAAGCGGAATCAGCATCAAAGTTAACCGTGCAGGACTCAGTTTCAAAACAAAAGGTTGGTTCCAGGATATGGAAACACTTCACCTCACACACGTGTCATTGTTTAAGCCCTGCCGGTAACTCAGAACCATGGAGCCACACGCTGACTTTCCCCCCTGCTTCCTCCCCCCGCTCCCAGAGGGATGGGGAGGAGAATCAAAAGAATGTAACTCCCACGGTTGAGATAAGAACAGTTCAGTAACTAAGGTATAACACAAACCACTGCTGCTGCCATCAATGGTAATAATGATAAGGGAAATAACAAGGGAAGAGAATAAAACCAGTCACCTCCTGCCGACCGACACCCAGCCCAACCCCCGGCAGTGATCTAGCCCTTCCGGGTAACTGCCTCGTGGTTTAAACCCAGTCAGACAATTCGTTCACTCACTTCCCCCCACTTCCTGCCCTCCCCCTGCTCCCGGAGGGAAGGAAAGGAGAGTCAAAAAGAATGCAACTCCCACGGGTTGAGATAAGAACAGTTTAGTAACTACGGTATGACACAAATCACTACTGCTACCACCAATGATAATAATGATAAAGGAAATAACAAGGGAAGAGAATACAACACCTCAGCACCAGTCAAACGATAACTCACCCCCCAGGCCTGACCAAGCACCGACCCATACCTCCTCCAACCCAGCCCTTCCGCCTAACTCCCAGTTACATCCTGGGTATGACGTGCTGTGCTATGGAATACCTCTTTGGTCAGTTTGGGTCAGGTGTCCTGTCTCTGCTTCCTCCCGGCTTCCCATCCTCCCTGGCAGAGCATGAGGCTCACAAAGTCCTTGGCCAAACCAAAACATCGCTATCAGCTCTGTTCCCAGGCCGAAAGTCAAAACACAGCACTGCACCTGCTACCAAGAAGGAGAAAAATGACTGCTACTGCTGAACCCAGGACACTGCCCCCAGTTTATATGCTGGGCATGACATGCCGTGGTATGGAATACCTCTTTGGCTAGTTTGGGTCAGGTGTCCTGTCTCTGCTTCCTCCCAGCTTCCCCTCCTCCCTGGCAGAACAGGAGACTCAGGAAGTCCTTGGTCGGAGTAAACATCACTTAGCAACAACTAAAACCATCAGTGTTATCAGCATTGTTCCCAGGCTGAAAGGCAAAAACACAGCACTGCACCAGCTACTAAGAAGAAGAAAAAATGACTGCTACTGCAGAACCCAGGACAACATTACACAAAGGAATTTTCTCTACATTCTCTAACTACTTATATTTCTGAGACCCTGCAAGTGCTTTTCAGTCCCAGCAGTAAAATACGGAGACATTTTGCATTTTATTAAATTTTTTAGCAAACTGCTGCAGGTGCCTTGACTTGCCCAAAGTTTGTCTCTTTACCTGAAACATGGCAGATTTGGGTTGCACTCGCCTGCCAGACTGTGAGCAGGAGCTCCATGCATCCTCTCCCTAGAGAAGCCCACTGAACTGAGCACACTCCTGCTACCCATCCTCATTCTAGCGTATCTGCAGTTGTCAACAACAATACGTTTTCCTAAATTCAGTCAGCTCTAATCCCAGCATCTCGCTTCCACTGACACTTGACAGAAAAAGGTTGTTCTGTAAGTGGAGATGAAGTCAGGTCTCAGTGTGTCAGCTTGGATGACACAGGTCTGCCTGAGATCACCCTCACCAAGGAGGTTAGCGCTGCCACAGCTACAGCCTTCCAGAGGACATAAGATCTCCACCCCTGTGGCCAGGAGAAATCCCCAAACACTTTGCACTTGGGCAGCAACATCAGCAGTGTGCCCTGGCTGAGCTCCATGCTGCTGTCAGAAAGCTGGCCACCCACCAGCACAGAGGGCACCTGCAACCCAAAAGACATCTTGCTTTGAAAGATAAAGCCCGTGTACAAAGCACAAGAGCTGTCAAACTCAGAGAAGGGGAGGCTGTTGCACAGCAACAACCAGCACAAGCCGCTGCAGACCCAGGGCAGAGACCAGTGTCAGCAAGTGACATCCCTGCCCTACAGAAAGACAAACATCTCAATGTGTTTGGTGAATGTGCTAGGCAAAGACCTGGATCTTGCTTGTCTGGTGTGTTGTGCTATCAGGTTTGCAGAGATGATTGGACTGTGACCACTTTTAGCTCAGCCTCAGTAAACCAATTTATCTGCAGGTTAAATCGATTCATCTCTCTTTGCCTTCATTTCTGCATCTATAAAATGGGGATAGAGTCAGCAGCCTCTTCAGCAAAGTATTTTAGGATCATGATTAGCATGATATGAGAACTCAGGTTTATTAGGTTTTATTTGCCACGAGGATGATCAGGGGACTGGAGCACCTCCCGTGTGAAGATAGGCTGAGAAAGTTGGGGCTGTTCAGCCTGGAGAAGAGAAGGCTGTGTGGAGACCTCACAGCAGCCTTCCAGTACCTGGAGGGGGCCTATAGGGATTCTGGAGAGGGACTCTTCCTTAGGGACTGTAGTGATAGGACAAGGGGTAACGGGTTAAAACTTAAACGAGGGAAGTTTAGACTGGATATAAGGAAAAAGTTCCTTACCGTGAGGGTGGTGAGGCACTGGAATGGGTTGCCCAGGGAAGTTGTGAATGCTCCATCCCTGGCAGTCTTCAAGGCTGGGTTGGACAGAGCCTTGGGTGAGATGCTTTAGTGTGAGATGTCCCTGCCCATGGCAGGGGGGTTGGAACTAGATGATCTTAAGGTCCTTTCCAACCCTAACTATTCTATGGTTCTATGATTATACAGTTTCCACATGCACTTGCGTTATGCCACCACTTCAACTCCAAATGAAGGCAGTGGTGCTGTGAAAGTTTTAAAAATTGCATTTTTATGCCAAATTAAATCAAGCACTATATCAAACGTCATAATTCTCTTCGCTTCTTGGACTCCACAACATAGACACTGTCTATGGACTCCTGTAACAGACAGCAGCAAGTCCCTCAGGCAGTCACACTCTTGTGATAACCTAACTGGGAAAAGGGACACCCATGGCGCTTCCAGATACATCCCTGGGACCCTGTGGTGGCCCATGACGCGACTGTCAATAAAAAATGGAAGTGAGATTTCCCAACTTGGAACCAAATCACTCTGAACTTCACCAGCTGAAAACCTGATATTCCTTCTGACAACTTCCAGTGAGGAACCACTGTACAGGATCACTGTACCCTGCTTTCACGTGCTCTGGTCCAGGCTGCCACAGCCCCTATACATCCAGATCTTATGTATTTGTCTTACTTTAACCCTCCTGCCTTTCTCTAACCTTCAAATCCAGGATATTTACTCTTTTTGATCCTTGCTTCTTGGGGTGGCAATTACTCCTGCTGGCATTTTATAGCATCAAGGCAGATGACCCTTCAGTCCTGGTACATAAGAGGCTGACAGAGGCCTTATATCTGAGCACCTACGTGCTTGCAGGTCAACTACTATTCGTGCTCATCTGTCAGATGCCAGTTCTGCATGGTGGGCAAGGCTGTAGCTGCAGATACAGCCAGGCCAGCTGTTGATGTGCTGCTGTGAATATCTTTGCTCTCACATAACAAGTTTGCTACTGCCAGCACTTCTGTCCCAGGAACAAGAAAACCGAACACCCATCCGCACCCCAAATCTTTCTCGTTTTGAAGGGAGCCATTCCTGTGCAGTCCAACACATCTCTGATGGAGGCTGCTGTGGTTTCATGGTTCAAAGCACTGCTCCATCTTTCATCATTCAGAGCAGCCCTGTGGTGGAGCACCTGGGGGTGCTGGTCAATGAGAAACTGAACATGCGCCACAAAGTGTGCACTCACAGCCCAGAAACCAACAATGTCCTGGGCTGCATCAAAATCAGTGTCCTTTCCAATCCAAACCATTCTGGGGTTTTATCTTCTGAGTGTTGCTCTCGCATCTGAATGACTTAATTTCCTGGGCACCCTTCTCCCACCTTCCGTGCCCATCCTGCTCTGGGCAGAATCCCCACAGTATTCTCTCTGCTGCACTTCTCCCTGCCTCTATTCCCACAAAAGACTTCCTTCCATTGTTCCCATGCTTGCAAACAGCTTTTGCCCTATGTCGTGGTTTAAACCCAGTCAGGTAATTCGTTCGCTCACTTCCCCCCCTTTCTTGCCCTCCCCCTGCTCTCGGAGGGACGGAGAGGAGAATCAAAAGAATGCAACTCCCACAGGTTGAGATAAGAACAGTTTAGTAACTAAGGTATAACACAAATCACTACTGCTACCACCAATGATAATAATGATAAAGGAAATAACAAGGGAAGAGAATACAACACCTCACCACCCGCTGACCAATAACTCGCCCCCCAAGCCCGACCAAGCTCCGACCGATACCTCCTCCAACCCTGCAGTCTCCCAGCCCTTCCAGCTAACTCCCAGTTACATCCTGGGCATGACGTGCTGTGGTATGGAATAGCTCTTTGGTCAGTTTGGGTCAGGTGTCCTGTCTCTGCTTCCTCCTGGCTTCCCCTCCTCCCTGGCAGAGCATGAGGCTCACAAAGTCCTTGGCCAAACCAAAACATCCTTGTTATCAGCTCTGTTCCCGAGCTGAAAGTCAAAACACTGCACTACACTAGCTACCAAGAAGGAGAAAAATGACTGCTACTGCTGAACCCAGGACACCCTACAGCCCAGCACTCAGTCCCTGGGGGCCAGGGAACTCAGCACTCACTCAGCTGTCACAGACACCAATGTCAAAGGCTCTGCCATTCCATCATGCGGGACAAAATAGACAATCTCTACCCCTGAAGCTGGAGGCATTCTCTGTCCCAGCCAGTGGTTCAGGGGCACACAAATTCCCCTTCACAGCTCAGGCTCCAGGGGAAATGCTTTCAATACTAAAAGCAAATGCTGCCTAAACACCAGAAGCCAGAAAACAACGAAACAGAAATTTAAAAGTAATGAAACAGCTTGACAACACAATTCTCCACCCTGAAGTCCTTCAAAACAGCAATTCACTGCTTGAATTACGGACAGAAGTGGTTGCAGAGCAAATCCGGCCATTGCTAACAGAAAGGGAAATGCAGTCTCTCCCTCACTTGTGCTCCAGCCCCAAATAGTACGAGAAACCGTAGGTGAATGAGAGGAAAAAGCAACAAAGGAAAACAAACGGAAGGTCCCCCAGCTGGTAATGTCAATGCCCAACTCTGTTTCAGTTTTAAGCTTCAGTTCTGGGCAGTTGTGACTTTGACTCACTTTAATAATGGCTAATATTTATGAGTCTCCTGCAAATACAGTTTATTTACAAGCAAATTCTATACATGGATCTGATCCTCAGTGAGAAGGCCATTAAAGTCAACAAGAGTTTCATTATGGGCTTTTGATCCCATTCCCTCATTGCAAATAGAAACCATCTGTCCAAGCCAATTCAAATAAAGCACTCCCAGAACATTTACAGATCAGTTTTACTTCTGAATTTCGGTTGTGTCCCTCTCTGCTGGGCTGCCAGAACACCAGCCATGGAAGAAGAGCCTCCCTCATAGCAAGAGTAGAGTAAAGGATCGCTTTAGAAACAGAATTAACATTTCACCACTACTTCAGCAGGAGCAGGACCAAACTCTACCTTATGCCCCGCCAGTCAGCAAGTGATACAGGCAGTCATCACCATCAAAGCCAACAGACTTGAGCTCACTGCTTAGGAGGTCTGAATCCGGCCAGGCGTTAGCACATCCATCTGCCATACCTGCTGCTCCCTGCAACGCCGATTCTCCACACGCAGCCATGTATGTCACATACCAAGGAATCTGTTCCTTTTATAAATGAAGCATTATTAGCTCTGTTACAGGAGCTTCTGCCACCCCATGAAACATGCCTAAGCATGCCACCAAATCCCACTGAAGGCTTTCTGGATGGGTTACTACAGTCAGAGAAGCACTGCCAATACTGTGCAACTTTCAAAGCATCATTATAGCAATATTTTCTGTATTATTACCAAGGTCTAACACTGTTTTGAATTTGCAGTTATGGAGATCGTTTTAAAGCACTTGATTATACTTTGAGTCTTAGAGTACAAGTCATTTTCTCAAGTATACTTGAAGAAAGGATAGTCTATGGCTCAGTAAATACAGCAGTCTGAAAAGTTATGAGCTATCAGACTAAGCTGAATTGACTTATTGATATTACCTGCAATGAATGAGTTTTAGATAGCCTCTCATAAATAGAAGGCTACAGAGCCTACGATTTTATGGATGTCTTGTACTTATCAATATATATAAGAAATGATGCTGTCAGGCTTTCGAGGGGATACTATGTGAACCACACCACTGTCAATTTAAATTTTATGATTAAATATTTGGTGCTGTTAAAGGTTATTTAACATTTAATATAGCTGCTCTTCTACATAGCTGATAACTGTCATCTTTACATAATACCAAAGCTGAAAATGGATGGAGAAGGCATATTCTTTAGAAGGTTCCTATTTTTTTGTCAATTTACGGTTAGATTTGTTCCAGTAATAGAATAATATTAGGTGAGTTTAAAAAGCTTTCAATATTCAGATGTTCAAAAAATTTAGTCCTAATGCCAACTGCAGCTGAGCTCAAGCATGCTACTGAGGCTGCTGAATTCTCCTCTGCAGCAGGAAAACCTCTCCCAGGTTGTATCGTCGGATGGCAGCTCATCCTGCCATGGGGATCCTCAGGGCTCAAATTCAATCCAACCAGTTTATATCTTGAAGAAATACATCATCAGTTTCAATGTCACATTCCTGTTTGATCATTATTTTATGCGGTTTTTTTTATACTTAAGGGTGCCATAGCTGAAGGATGAAAGGTAAATTTATTTGTGTGTGTTTGCAGGAAGTGCACTTTGCGCAGTGACAGGATGCTGTCAAGGCAGACACAAGGTTCCCCCTACAACCATCCTACAGACATTCAGGGTTGAGAGCAAATTATAACTGGCTTTACCCTGGCAAGTGTCTGCTCTTAATAAGACAGCTCACAGGTGTAAATGTAGGCACACGGGCACGTTTCCAAAGTTCTTGCATACAACGGCACATAAAAGTGCACAATAAGAAAAGCTGCCAAGTCTTAAAGCCAAAGAAATTATCAGTAAACTGCACAGACTTAATGGAAAGACATCGTGCTTGTTTCACTCTCCACTATTTCTTTTTTCTTTTGACAGCTGAACGTTAGCTGTGTTTCCTGAGCAAAGTCCAAAGCTTTATTCTGCACTCACACATCAAAAAGACGGGATTTTAAAACACCTGGAGGCAGAAAATGTTCGTATAATTAAAAATAAAAAGAAAGTGTATAAACAAAAACCAACCACACAACTGGAGTGTGGAATCAGGTCAGTTCAGGTCTTGATCCCAACTACATTTTCTGTCAAGGGGATTCCTTTGTGGAACTAAGACTTTGTATTTGTCTTCAGTAGCACTTACTATTACTCCTTTGACTGATTTCTATTTTTCTTTAATAAAACCCTCTGTGTGGGCTTCCTTTTGTGAAGTATTTACGTAAAAACGCAAGACTTCTTAAGCTCCAAAACCTATTACTTCATTTTGCTCCAGTTTTGGGGTTTAAAATGTACTGCCCTGTCCTGTGGCAAGGTCCCACCACCTGGTTTCTGAGCTTCACCAGTGCATCCCAAATGAAGACATAAATCATCAGTTTGCAGTCTGTAGCATCTCCTCTGTAAAAAAGCTCATTAATTGCAATGACAACCCCTCAACAACAGAGAAACCAGAGCAGAACATCACTCATCAGCAACATTGAAAACGTGCACGGGGCTGTTGCTGCAGGAAAACGAACGCACGCAGAACAAAGCGCAATGTAACCTAAAATATAAAGCCAAGAAGGTGGTGCAAGCAGATATGCATGAGTTTAGGCCCAAAATGTCAGCTTTGAATGGTGCCACCTCACAGATCTGGGAGCGCTCACAATTTTTTATTGGAATTCCTCGCATCTCCTTCAATACAAAAGACCTCAGCAGAGACCAAGTTTTAAACACTCTGAACTGCAACAACCGTGTGTAACTACTTAATATTTCACTTTAGAGTCCAGCAGTCTCTGAATCAGTGGGGTCATTGAATTACGGAGCTTGGGGGGAACATTCTTCATATGAAACTTCTAACATGCCTAACTGCTCCCACTCAGTGCAGCCTAGCAAATTCAGACACTAAATGAAATAGGCGCATTTTCAGATATTCAACTTCAGCTTCTACCTCTTTACATAAAGTATATTTCATTATGTCCGGTCAAACCTGCAAAATAAATAAGGCAGAAATACAGATTTCCAGACAGAAAGAAAAAATACTGAGAAACTTTTAGCAAAAATTCTCAAACACTTGAAAGGCCTCTTCTATCTCTTTGCAGAGGAGGTAGGAAGGGCAGAAAATTAGTATAATATAGTAATTATTATGACGGATGTTGAGCCAGTCCTTTACATTAGGTACACTGCTTGCGCAGGAAGCAGCACTACGCATTGCACACTTCACTAAGCAGGACACCCAAGATTATAATGGGCAATATAGATTAACAACATTAGGTTAAAGCAGGATAATGCTGCTTCTTTTTCATTTCTATTCTTTTCCCATGGACCAGCTTCTGCTTCACATTCCTATGCTCCTTCCTCCCAAGCCTTAATCTGCATATCAAGCAGGCATTTTCCATTTCGGACAATATGGAACTGGAGTCATTTGATAGAGATGTATAAAACAGCAGTGGTGTAAATCTCAGCTATGACTAAAGAATAAGACGTGTCTGTTGAAAATTAGAGATGATGTCATGTTTGCTTTTGCTGTCTCATGCAAACAGCAGGAAAAATTCATCTTACTTTAAAGCAGCATGAGAATCTGGGAGAAAGGCTTGCCTCTTCCCGGTGTAAATACATGCTGCTGTAAAAGGGCAGATTTATAATTGTAGCAATTATTTCAGTGTCAGTATGAGACCAAAGCAGTATAACGCTGCGTAGGCAAGTTTGAACACTGTCCTATGCTCATCCCTCTCAGATACAGGTTTGCTACAAAGAAAAAGCCAAACTGAGCTTCAGTAATTATCTTCCCAAATCTAAACACCAGCATCATTAGCACCAGCTCACCTGGAGGCCCTCAGCCTCCTTTCAGCCAGATAGCCCTGCAGAGCTGCTGCAGTCTACAGCTGAGCAGGGTTAACTGTACACAGTATTTACCCAGCTCCTTTTCTCCTTGGCTACCATACATTTTGTCAGTACAGTTGCACTATGAGTATTCTCCAAGCTAGTTAACAAGCTCAAAGATAAATTAGCCTGTAGAATCAGGGTCACACCAGGGACAGCAAAGCAGATGTGACCTTCCTTTCTCTGGCCAAAATTCATTCCTTTCTCAGGTGATCAGCATTCAGTTACTCAGCTTTACCCAAGAAAGGTCTAGGTATCAGAGGTGCTGTCCAAGTAGAGCTTATATGCATCTTCAGCTTGTCACACTGATGAGCATTGCCTCCTGTTTCTGTAGGATGATAGAACACAATGCAGTATTTTTAAACCTCATATTGCGGCTTCTCTGTGCCATGACCAGATGCATCTCCATCACATGACAAAAGATACAGACATCCTCATCACGTTGTAAATTCATACCCAGTTACACGACAGGGGGGGAAAGCAAGACAGTTCACATGATGGTGGGCTGGTCAAAGGCCTCAGCAATTGAACAGGTCTCTCTCCAAATCTCTTGCCAGTTAGGGAGTATGTGCAAAACCACAACATGGTTTCTTGGGTCTGCAAACAGGGAGGATGAGCTGTCGTAGCCCTGGCAAGAACTGGGACAGTCTGATGCACTCCACACGACCCCATTTCTCACAGAGCCTCGAGGGGCCCTGTCTGTGCGATGCTGAGGCTTCCCTTGCTGCCTTCCCTCCTGCTTGCTCTGACTCTTAAAGGACTATTTTGGCATGTGTCAGAGTTCCAGCATGCTACGGGACTGGATTCCAGTATGGCTCCTGAGGAAAGCTGTTAAATGTTTGATGCTAGCCGCAGCAGAGAAATGCTATAAACATTTCTTGTAATTGGTCTGCTTTAAAAATTGATACTGTGGGAAAAAGCAAAGGATGCAGCACGCTGCACTTTGTGGCCCAGGGGTGCTAGCAAGGCCTGAGATGCACAAACCAAAGGGAAGGAGTTGACTTTGCAGCACTTTCCGGCATGCCCTCAGCCAGGGCTACGGGGTAAGGCAAAGGGGTGCCCCATCTCCAAGAGCAGCTTGCGGATCTTTCCTGTTTCTCCTATGCTCAGCTCAGTGCCTCCATTGATGGAAAGAAACACAGGAAGAGCCAGCAAATGTCTGCAGAAGGGGAAAAGTGAAGCACGAGCATAAAGGAAACTCTGCAGTTGAAGTGACAGAGACTGAAAGGACTGGAGATTACTTGTGTTGTGCATTATCAGTCCCGAGGACTGAAAATAACAGATGATAATACAAAAGCAAGCTTACTATGAACTTATGAATTGGTAAGTCACTTTCCTATAACAGCCCACAGTAAATCAGTGTTTGTTCCTACATTTCTGTAAGCTGTTATGCATTCCCTACCTGCTATCTGGCTTTATCTCTGTTTGCTTCTTATTTTTCACACAAAGAATTCAAGATTTCCACTAAATCAACTTAGCAAATCTCTTGACATTTTCAGGCCCCTTAATTCTTAGAAAATGGGAGGAAAATGTGGTTTATTCTTTGAGGTCCTCATTCATCTTGTGATTTCTGCAGAACTTAAGTAGTAATTTTCTTACACTGAAAATAGGTTGGCAGCACCAGATCTCTGCGTTAGAAGAGGGGAATGGCTCCGTGGGCATGACCTCAACATACAGGAAGGCATTGCTCAGCTCCTGGCTCTACTGTTCAAGTTTTGGTAAAGGCACAAAGTCTCCCTCCCTTCACACCACAGTCGTTGAACAGAGAAGTATTTCTCTGTGTTGAGCCACTGTGGCCACCCAGGGAGAATATTAGCTCTTAACAGTAGGACTTCCTACTACTGTGAATATATACACTGTGCCTTTGATCCTGTTCAGCTTGGTGCCTCTCAGTGCCATAAACCACAGATTTTTATGTCCCTTTCTTCCCAAGATCTACCAGCCTAGAGTCAGTATTAACCGACTGTTCTGTTCATCTTCTTGTGGAGGATTTCCCCATGGTGTTTTTGCTTACAAGGGCTTATGTTATATCCCTTTTCTATCTTTTGAACATTGGCAGTATCACCTATATTTTTGTAGGGCAAAAAAATCCACAAAATCTACCTGTTTACTCCAGAGTGGTTATTGCGCTGTGCTCCCCATTTGTTCCCTGCAAGCAAATGTCATTTTCTCTTATTACATACAAAGAAAATCACTTGTCCTGTCAAAAGTTCTGTTGCTGTTTAATAAGGAATAATTAGGTATGGAAATAAACAATCTATTTTCCTCCAGACACATAGATTGATTAGGTTATACTTTAGCTCTATGTACTAGACTGTTGTCTGCATGCGCGCAAGAGAAAGTGCGTGCGCAAGAGAAAGAAGGAAATATACTGAGGGAAACACGCAGCTCAAAGAAATCAGATTTGCATTTATATTGATTTCTGTCCTAAGGCCAGGTTCTTGTAGCTCGAGTGAGACCAAGGTTGTTTGAAGTGACTCATGCAGTTGGGCACTACAAATAATGAGCTATAAAAACCCCCACAGTTTAAGCATTCCAAGCCTGATTTACCCAAAACACCCTGTTCAAAAGCCCTCACTCAATCTTCTCACCACCACAGTATATGAAGTGTGCAAGCAACAGCAACACAAACACTAGAACACGTATGTACACCTTGCAAACACAAAGCATTGCCATGAAAGAACCATTCATATTGATCAGGCATGTCTGGATAGTCTTAGGGTTTTGTTTCTCCAAAATTACATCAGTTCCGATACCTCACAGAGAAATTTCAAGAATTAAAACTTTAAATTAAAATCAGATACTTAATAAGATATTGTGCATGCCATATTATGATTTACTATTGAGACATCACGGAAGAGATGAAACTCCAAAACCCTCTCCCAGTTTCCTAAAATGATAGTTTAACTTACACTTCCTAGAGATGTTTCGGAACGCTTTTCTTTGAACTGAGCAGGAAAGAAACCACACACTGAAATTAACACATTTCCTAAAAAATAAATTCACCAGGTCAATTCATTCCAACTTTCTATATAGTAGTAATTCAATAACAGCCACAGTCCAGTCTTGTCTGGTGCAATGTATCAAAGAAAATGCTCTGGCTTTTAATGATCATTGTCTTCAGGCTATTTTTCCTCTCAGAGGTTATTAAACCTTCAGGCACTATTAAGTCTCTTACAATGGCCCTTTTTCTGGCAGATGATGGTGCATCCCATAAGGAACTGTAATACTGAGGACGAGTAGTCGTATTCTTCTCTACAGGTCAAGAATATGCAAGGGATTTGTAATTTAAGCTGCTAAAGAAAGGGGTAATTAACTGGCCTGAGGATTCCTGTGCTGCTGCAGAAAAATGCCTTTTCTTGTTGGATTTCTTGGGTTTCATCACCACTTCCTGCAGGGATCAGGGTAAGCTCTTTTCATTTACAAGTAGAGTTCCTTAGGAAAAGAGGAGCTTTCCTTCCTTTGCTTAGATAAAAGCCCTAGCTCTGTATGCTTTTTAATAGAATTCTAAAGAAAACACTATTCCTTACACCCCCTCGATTTCTCCATGTGAGAAATCACCTGCAAACCTTCAGCTCTCCACTCCAACCTGTATTTCAAACTTTTCCTACTGTTTTGTAAAAGGTTAATGATGCAAGCACACTATACATTACATATTTATACATATATATAAGTAATAAATACAGAGATTTTACAGATGGCCATGGGAACCACGCAACTATAAGCTCTTAGAGAAGAGCTTATAGTCATGGCCAGCTAGGCTATCAGCAGGACCAAGAAGAGCAGGAGGGAAGTCCAGGAGACAAAACTAAACCTCCAGGCAGACAGGATGCTGGAGAACCCAGAAAAGCTGCTTCTTTGGGGGTCTGAATATGTGAAATCAGAGAGAGCAAATGGCCAACAGCAGGTTGAAAAAGTGCTTATGATGAAATCATTTACTCTAAAGAACTCCTATGAACTGAAATTACAAACATGCATGGGAGGAACAGCAGCTTAATTATAAAGGAAGAGCTGCCTACAAAAGATTATTACCAGGAAACTAAGAAATTGAAGAGAAAAGGGCCACATTTGTTGGTGGCATGGGGACGACTTAGAAAACCACAGAAGAATGTTCAGAAGAAACATTTGCCACTTACCCTTTCAAAAAGATCAAACAAAGGCTGATATGTTCAAAAGAAAAGGTTAAGCAGTCCTTCTTTAAAAGCAGAAATCAGGATCAAACAGGTAAAAGAGAACAGTTGAAACTCAAATATTAGATAAGAAGTTTAAGGAAAAAATCCCCAAAACTTAAAAAAAAACAACCAACAAACAAAAAGGATTTCAATCAACATGCTAAAGACAAAAAGTAAGCAGCAAAATCATTTTCAATTCACAACTCAAAAAGAATCCTACAAAGAGTCTGCAGGGCTGATAAGAAATTGAGCTCTTAAAGACTGAAGGAAGATAAAACCATTGCAAACAATAAGGCTAAAAACACCCCCCATCCATCCCTAACTGCATCCTTTACATCAGCTTTCTTGATGGAAGTGATTAAGGATGTTCAGCTGTCAGGGAGGGATATTTTTTGTGGGTTGGTGGGTTTTTTTTTTCCTTTTCTAACAGGAAATATGTCTGAGGAATTGTTTCAAACTGAAATGTCAGTAGGAGAAGCTTCAGAATAAATGAATAAAATTACTAGTAACAAGTTACCAGCACCAAGATAGTATTGGATGTGAAACTGCCAAAGTACTTACTGAGTCATGTACCCTATTGCTTAGGTTCCGCTCAGTATTAAGGACAGGAAGAGATGAGAAAGTGACGGTGATTTTTAAAGGGCTTTGCAGAAGAGGGAAAGAGCCAGGTCCATTAAATGTGACTGATTGGCTGAAATAAAGAGAAGAATTAGCAGGCAAATAAATACTATACTGTAAGAACACACTAACATGCAGAAAGAAATCTTGCCTCACAAATATACTGGAGGGATGACCCAGGTGAAATGTTGTACTTCTACTTCCGAAAAGCTTTGGGTCATGTTCCTCATGAAAAGCTCCTTATAAGGAGAGGCTGAGGGAGCTGGGTCTCTTTAGCTTGGAGAAGAGGAGACTGAGGGGTGACCTCATCAATGTTTACAAATATGTAAAGGGTGAGTGTCAGGATGATGGAGCTAGGGTTTTTTCAGTGATGTCCAGTGACAGGACAAGGGGCAACGGGTGTAAACTGGAGCATAGGAGGTTCCACGTGAACATCAGGAAGAATTTCTTTACTGTGAGAGTGACAGAGCGCTGGAACAGGTTGTCCGGGGGCTGTGGAGTCTCCTACATTGGAGATATTCAAGGCCCGCCTGGACAAGTTCCTGTGTGATGTACTCTAGGTTACCCTGCTCTTGCAGGGGGGTTGGACTAGGTGATCTTTTGAGGTCCCTTCCAACCCTTGGGATTCTGTGAAATAGCTTCACGTGTCTTGGAATGCAACAAGATGGTATTCCTGAGTGGACTAACAGGGTCAGAGAGAGCAAACCCAGCATGGGAAGGAATGATCTGTCCCATGGGATCTGCTCACTGCATTCACAGATAACAGGAAAACTGTTGTGAATCCTCAGGTTTTCACTGTACATGCAAAACTGTTGCTGTAAGGTATCTTGCACATAAAACAATGGGGTGATTGAATGGAAGATGAAACTCAGAAAAGTCATGAAGAGGAAACACATACCTATCTACACACATGTCTTCATTATCTCCAAATTAACTATAACCACTTTGATCTCAGTCACTCTGAACAACATATAAACAGAAGGTCTCTACAATTATGTTTGCCAAGAGCATGGCATATTAATCCAATTTAATAATTTTCCTCAATTTCATTTTGGATACAGAGCAAGCTGCCAGCGTTCTGACATTACAAAGATTTCCACACTTCCTCCTGTGTACAGGTCTTTGGTGAATTAGTCAACAGGGAACCCTGAGAAGCATCCTACGCTGAAAGCCTGTGTGTCACTCCAAACCCTCTGCCGTTCTTCTATCTCTCAGCTCTGTACAGCTCAGTTCCTAAGATCCACATGTATTTCCTTTCTTTCTAAAGCACAAGAGGCTACTTGTCACAGACTTTTAATAGTTTTGTCCCAGGTGCAGTCCCTGAACTCCCCCTTCCAGTAAATCCATTGCTGCCTCACCTCCACTGCTTTATTGAGCTCTCATTAGCAGGCATAAACCACAGTAGCTATCAAAAACCAAGATCTGCTCTTAAACAGCAGCTATAGGAATCAGCTTCTTTCAGTGAATGAGACCAACCCACTTCCTTTCTTCCTAGGACTGCAAGGTGCACCTGTTGATCCCAGTCCTAACTTTCAGCCTATGCCACCTGTATGGAAGTGATCAATGAAAAACACATTAGGGAGATGGAAGGGACTTGTCTTGCTCAAACTGAAATACTTGTTGGGTGACTTCAGCAAAATCCATTTTGGATTGATCCAGATCATTTCATTTGACCCAAAAGCAAATAATCCTGGCTTTGCTATGGGATTATTTAACTTTTTTTGTTGTTGTTTGTTAGTTTAACCCTCAAATTGAGGTCACAGTTTTCTGTGAAAAGTACTGCTTTGAAACGAAAGCTTGGATTGAAACAAACTCACTCCAAATTTGTAAACAGTGTGCATTCCACCACCAAAACCAGCTCATTTTTTAGCATAAACACTCTTCACCAAAATACCACCCAGTTCCTTCCAAGGAAAACAGTTCCTTCCACATAAACAAGACAGTCATCGACATACCTGAAATGAGTCGCAGACTCTATAGTGCTGCATTCCAATGAGCAGCAAGCTGCAATAACCTGAAGTACTCCATAGACACAGTTCCAAAGTTTTATATCGTTCATTGTGAATTCAACCACACCACCACCATTACAGACCCCAGGAGACACAGCAGCTCTTCACACCGATACACCAAATAGCTGCCGATTCACATAATACATCCATAAAACTGGAAGACTTCAATACCATGGGACAAGCCATCCCTTCCTCCAGCCAAAACACTCCATCCTAATGCCTCCAGAAGAAAGCCATGTTCTGTGGCAATGATTTGAGTTTGAATGTTTCAGTTTCCACTCATTGACACCCAGGCAGCTGCGAACCAAGGAGTTAGTGCCCACTTATTCCCCTGCGTCTCCAACTATTTTTATTAATTTCAGCCAAGAAAAGAATCTGGGTTTGCAGCTCTGTGTTTCTGCTACTCTCAGCCCTGCCCCCTTTTCAACGTGATTTACAAGTGACAGCCCTGCAGAAAGTGCTTTTAACACAATGTACTTATAAATTATGAAAAACCAGATTTACAATCTAATCTCTTCATGTGCAGTGATGTGCATTAAATAAATCCTGTTAGCATCAGAAACCACTGTAGGCTTGATGTTTGCTTAAGAAACTATAGCCCATATTATCATCAGCAATAGTTTTGTGTGCTTTCCTCAGTCCTGCTACTTAGATAAGCTACAAACACTCTTATTGGAGGAAGCAAATACAATTTCCCTAGCATGTTCTTCATTAGTTCAGTGCAGTTCACTCACCAAATGAGTTAATGGTAGATTTTTCTGACTAGTGTCTACTCTTTAGTCATTAGCTAATCAAATGTTTACTCCTATGAAAATACTTGTTTCCTAGGCATTATTAATCACAGTTTGTCAAGAAGCCATCAGTTCTGTAGCTGATTTTCCTCCACCCCTTTTGAAAATTAAAATGCTGAGATATTCATTTTTGCAATGAACATCTACCCAGTAAGTACCATATTTACTTTTCATTTATGGGGGAATAATCTGTTTTAATTAAGCCTAACTGAAGAACTTTTATCAGATGTAATTATCCCCTTTAATAAATATGTCTCCGCTAATTGCATTTAACCATGGGATTTATAGCTCTTAAGTCATTTGGTGTGAAACATAATAAATCTTTAGTAATACATGCTAAATTAGCATAAATTAATTCCAATCGTTAACATAATAAACAAATTAGAATAATTTCACTTAATTAGTTTAGGCAGTTAACTTGAAATCCCTTGTAAACTTCATGGTAATCACAATTCTACCAGTATTTTTAGAGCTTTTTTTGGTAACAAACCTGTCTGAATATTTACACAGAAAATTAGATTGCTGCTGGAACACAGTAAACACATACTCCCCTGAAATAACAGAACCTATTAGGAATTCATCCTGGGTACCTTTTCAAATGCAAGTAAAGGTGCCTCCCATGTTTTCAAGTTGGTACCACAGAGCACTCAATGATGAAGTATAACAGGATTCCACAGGGAAAGTAAGGCACCTTGGCCTTCAGAGTTAGGCGGCCAGCCCTGGATTCACCCCCAGTGCCTGCTTCCCTTTAGTTTCAGGGATGATTCACTGAACTGACAAGCTACAGGGGCAATCACACAGCCTTTTTCAGAGGCACACCCCAACATGCACTGTCAAACCATCAGACGCAGACATCTCTTTCCAAAGGATAGCTCCTGCCCTGTTCCATGCCAGGATGATGCACAAACAGCGCGTCAGGGAACTGACACCGTGTAACTCAACAGCTATCAGAAATTCATTTGCCATGTTCTGAACTGAACTGTTGGGATTTTGGTCAAAGATTTTCCTGCACCGGGTCCTGTTACACTAGCAGAGTTCTTCCCCTTTGCATAAACTATGGAGACAAACCGTACGAATGCCAGAGTGCTGGTACACAGTTTGTAACTCGGGCTGACAAACATCCCACCTCAGCAGTGTTGCCTTCTCCTGCTAGTTGGAGGTAAGTCTTGAGCTTTGTTCAGCCAAAATCAAACCCCATCTATATACTGATACAGAAATCACTCTTCAGACTGCACGTTCAAGGGGGTAATAAAGATGAACACAGATGAGCTTTTTTGTCATGAACTTCTGGAGCTTAATCTCCTTGGATGAACTCAGACAAGCAAAGAGCTTCTCTGCAGGCAAAATATCACTCATAAATAGAGAAAAATACGAGACAACAAGACTCATTTGATACCGGGAAATAAAGGGTTAACATTGTGCTTGCTTGCTTAAGCAGTCCCTGTGCTTGGTGAAGCAGAACCGTAGGAGTCAAAGTTGCTAGAACGGTGAAGCAGAATTGTAAGAGTTACAGCTGCTAGGCAGATCTGTAGTCGATAAGATTCATCGCATTTAAGACATTCTTGTTTAAACGGTGTCTTTAAAAAGAAAAGGAACAAACGACAGCCAGAGTAACAAAATTTACAAACTTGACAAGTTTCTACTTTAAGAGACATAAAACCGGCTTGTATCAAACCTGAGGTTTGGATAGGACCCGAAACCCTATTGAGTCTGCGTGAAAGCAAGAGGTTACTCGCGGTGATGAAGAGGAACTACAGGCCTTCATCCTCACGACCCCCTAACGACCCCCACCAGGAGGCGCTGTGCAGGCACACCAATGGGACGACTGCCAGAAAACTAATTATAGTACTAGACGGGAATAAGTTTTCCATATGTATTAGGCATGAAGCAATCTCATGCTTAGGTAATCATTATATGCAATATAAACGAACTGAGTGGCAAAGGGGGGCGTGCATGCTTTTGGAGGAGCAACCCCCATGCGCCTCAGGCTGAATAAAGCATACCTACTTTACAACTCTAATGAGTTGTGGAGTCAATCCGCATATCACATTATTAAAAGACACTTAAAATCTTTTTTCCCAAAGCATTATTGGATCTTCCTAGTGGGAGTGAGGCCTTTACTCCAAGCTGTCCTACTTTGCTGTGCTGATCTTCAAGAGGCAGGGGGTGTTTGGTTTAGCAGCTCAGGCCAGATGCTGTTTTCTGTTCTTTAAGCTGCATCTTGTGTAGGTGAGGGGAAGTAGGAGAGACACAACTTCCCACGTCCCAGTATCAAGTCTCAGACAATTGCATATAAAGCAAATTTACATATAGAACAAAATAAAAAATAGTTTTGGGATCTTGGCTCCATCTTTATGTGACATCTTTGTATCCTCTGTACACACTGCTCAGCACCAGGCTCTTGGTCCTCTATAAAGACCTTTCTTCTGGGCTCAGGCAGCTCTGCACACAGTGATCCAGTGTCTGTACACAATGTCCTAGACAGCGTATGCCACCCTCTGCCTCTCCTTCCTTCAATTACAGGAGGTGGGCAGGCAGGACTTGCACTGACAGCACACTTGCCACAGCAGCTCTCAGGAGCACAGGGCTGGCACAGCAGCAAAAGAAAAAGGAAGAAGAGCAAAGTCATGGCTTGGGTGAAACCTTTCTTTTGTTTGGGTGAAGAAAAGTTTCACCCCAAACCCCTGGCATGACTTGGTGGTACATCTCCACACCAGTCTGAAGGCTGCAGAAGCTGTTCATCGGATGTCCAGTACTGCTTACACGGTCCCAAGATAGAAGAGTAGGTACCAGATGCGGTCAGGGGAGGCAGGGCAGATCCTCCCCTCGCTGAAAGGGCCCAAATTCTCTGGGGTTAATTCACTCTTCTGTACTATACAATAGCCAGGACTAGGGCAGTATGAGGCTTCCATCATGCATGGAGCTGTCCTTCTGTGAAGGAATTAATTTCACCCTAAACAGAACCTTTTAATAAGCCAGGAATTGTCCATCCTCACGCCTTATGTTCTAAAGACGGATGATGCAGATGTTTTATTTGACTTAATGCTGGGAAACTCAAAATCCTATCTGTGTTTCCCAACTGCCATGTTAACTTTCCTCCTGTTTTACTCAACTCATTTTTTTACCTTAGTCATATTAATGGTTATGTAATAATATTCACTGACCATTAAGTCCAAAAATAATGGTTGTGCTAAATCAGAGTTAATTAGTGTGTTACAAACTCCAGTTGCAGCACAGGGCGATGACTGAATGAAAAGGATGCAGTGTCACTTCACCAAGAATTACATATACAATTTTAAGAGGTATTTTGAATATTTTTCTTAATAGCTGTCAGCAGAAACAATGGGATGTGATTCTTTAGAGAGCATTGCTCTTTACCAAGTACAGGCAAGTGAGCTATCGCCAGCCTTACCCTGGCTGCAGCAAACAGATTTAACATTAATTTACGAGTAGCTGAACTTTTTCACTTTAATGTTTAATAGTGAATCATACTCTAAACCCTTTATATTTCACTGCACATCAGCAAAGTTGGCAGGAGCAAAAGATCAGGATAACATAATTCTCATGGCTTGTTCTCACACGCCACTCATTTATTCCTGAAGCAGCCTGAATTCATCCACAAAGTAAGATGCATGGGGTGGCAAAATTTAAATGGGAAAGGGCTTGCTCTTTAAGGGCTACCAAGTTTTTAAAAGCATCACTTCCAGCTGAAACCCAGTGAGCAGGATTCATTCTCTCACACAGACACCGAGTCAGGCACATCATTCCCCGTGCCTGTAAGCAAAGGACGGCGAGGCCACTGGCTGTACCTAAGTACCTGCATCCTGGCACGCATCACAGGGAGGAAGAAAATGCAGACGGCAAAGGCTCCCAAGGCTCAGGATTTTCACCATTTCAAGTATTCTCTTACTTAATGCCATGAAGAAACCATAGGCACATAGAGCACTTCCTCAGTGCCCCGTGAGTCACCAAGCAGGGCTGCCAAAACAGTCACTGCTCTCGTTATCAGCAGATTACAGCGTATGCTGGATTCCATGTACTTTTAACTCCCCAGTGCCTTTTCAACGTATAGCAGATACATCAGATCTTCACATGTAGTGGAAAATTACATGACAGCTTTGGTGACCTCCAAGACCAAACCCTTACGAGCCTAGTTTTACAACTGTGAAGGGAAAGACACTTAAAACGTGCTCACGGAGCATTCATGGACTCACAGAATTGATACTGGCTTTCACTTTTAACCTTCTCTTGCTTTCCACATTTATGAAGCATGTACAAACACATGTAAGATAGGTATGTCTTTACTGCTAGTAAGAAGATTAAGGATTCCAGGCCTAAAAAAGAAAATCCATTTATAGGAGATGTCTTCACAGACTTTTCATTTGAAAAAGAAGGAAGAGAGTCATCATCAAAACCATCAGAAACTGTTTGATTCTGTCACCACTAAATGCAGGATTCTGGCAAAGCCCTCCCCACCTTCCTCCCAAAGTTTCCTGTGCAACACGGCATGAGGAGCAGCATCACAGCAAAGCACCCTGCACAATTCGTTCATGTCACATCAGGCTGGCTCCATCACTCTTCCTTCTCTTTCTTAATAATCCATCCCTGATCTCCGTGGATGACACCTCCTATCCTGCCATAGGCTTTCCAGAAGGCACTGAGGCAGTCCTGGTCTTTAGCCCTTCAGTGCAAATGGTTGCAAAGAAACTCAGCGGGTTCATAACCACAAACCTGAGGTCCTTCGATGACACCCTGCTAGTTACTTTCTAACACCGGATGGAGGAGAAGGCTCCAGTTAAGTATCTGGCCTCTGCTATTAGGATGATTTAGGAGGACAGCAAGTCCTTCACAAGAGCATCCACAGGACACTTTATAGAAGAGTACGCCCTTACCAAGCAGACAGTGGAAGAAAGAAGGTGAAAGGCTTTTGTGTAAGACTTTGTTATTACCTCTACTACGTGGGTGTTCTGACTACTTGAAATATCTCTATGATCTCTCAGGTGTGGTGAAACACTGACTAACGCTAGACATAAAACTGGTTGGCATCAATGATCTTAGTAACCCACAGCATTTCCTGAGCAGTTGAAACCATCGACAGGCTGCTGCTTTCCCCTTCGCAGGCTCCTTTCTCAGTGACAATAGATACTTCCAACTGTGATGCTGTATCACCCCTTCAAGTGCTGCTGGTACAAACCATCAATAATGATTTTATAAAGCCGTAGAGGCTGGTTGTTATATTAGGTAATCATGAGACTGTTACAGAACTACGCGAGGAAAGTGAAGCCTTAGGCTGTTACAGTAGCTAACAAACCTGTCATTAATTACTGAGGAAAAGCTTTCTACCTTTTAAATCATTTATACAGCAGGAGGTACAGCACCAAAAGATTAAGCATAATTAAAATGGAAGCTTTAAATTCCAAGGCAAAGGCTGACTTCAGAACTCGGCCAGCACCAGCGCAGCACAGATAAGGACCACAGCTAATGCTGTGTAAAATTGATGTAAATGTATGCTCCATCCCTGGCAGTGTTCAAGGCCAGGTTGGACAGAGCATCGGGTGGCATGGTTTAGTGTGAGGTGTCCCTGCCCATGGCAGGGGGGTTGGAACTAGAGGATCTTAAAGCCCTTTCCAACCCTAACTGTTCTATGATTCGATGATTCTATGACGATCCTGCCCTCAGGCTGGCACATGGCACTTCCAGCGCTCAACTCTGGGCTGGGATTCCCTTTATGAAATAATTTCAGATAAAGACCGCTAATCTCAAACTTGCACATTGGATGCCTTGCTTAAGCACTTTATCCCTGTGACCAGCATATCTCTGGAAGAGTTTCTTTGTCTTAGCCTTTGAGGTTTAGTGAAGGGTAACGTAATCTTCCGGCAGGGTTGCTGCCCTCCTAGGTTTCAATTTAATTGGGCTGTGCAGTGGTTCAAGTACTATGTACCTTCAAAAAAACCTTTGGGCTAATTCAATCCATATAAATAATATAGTCCCCTAGCATGGAAAGGGGTGGGCTAATGCATTCCAAACCCATTTGCATTCTTCTTTCACAAGGAGCAGCTCTTATTGCACTCTATTTTAAAATTAAGTAAAATGTAACAAAATATCAATTTCATCATTACATTTCATTATAGCAGCCCTCACTATCTTCTGGGATGTCTGAAAATAGATCAGTACTACCCCAGACTTCAGAACTCCAAAGCTAAGCAGAGGATTTTGGTTTTCAGTCTGGTGATTCACGTATCAGGCATCAACAAGTTCTCAGAACAAATTCCTTCAAAATTTTTAGATGCTTTGACTTTCCAGAGTCATTCCAGAGTTCTAAACATCTTCTAGTCCTTCTAGTAACGTCTGAACAATTTGCATGTATGTAACATTTACATATATACACAGAGTATGTCCAATTATTATTGCATGACACAGCTATGCTAATCCTCAGTTTAAGCAGTCTCATGAGACAGACATCCCAACCAGCAGAAAAAGAACTTCCACCTGTGCTGGGGTGTCAGGAGTTTCTTTCTCTTCATGTATTTTAATGCTACTTCAAAGTTCTTTGCTCTGTTATCTCTGGCTGAAAGGCAAGAGGTTTTTTCCTTCAGTGCAGATTTAGGTCTTTTTGGATATATTCAATATTTTATTTACATCCAGAAACTTTACAGCAAGAGCACTATACCTTCATTTTTGTCTACAGCCCATACCTGTATATCAATACCTGTATTGCTTTATCTCTTTGCACAGATAGACCACATTTTGCGGTATGTATTTGGCAGTACAGTTACAGTGATCTTCCTTAAAACTGGCTACAAACTATACTTTATTATTAGTTTTCAGTGTTAGGGTTATCTCAAAAGTGTTATTTGGCATAAGTATCCCCCCCCCCCCGAGTATTCCCCTAACACCACAACGGTTAAACTAGATTAACCTCCATACAGTTACATTAGCTTTTCACATCTAATTATGCCCTGTGATGGGATATATTAGTTCCAATCCTCATGGTCGTGAGGGACCTGTAGTTTCAAGTGACCACTATACATGGACAATAATCCAAATTAAAATAGACATAGAAGCAGGATCTAGGCCTAGATCTAGGACTTCGCAGCAGTTTCCATGATCAGGGACTCGTGGAAAATTAACCCGTTTGAAAACTGTTATCAGGGAAGTACTCAGCAAAGAACCTGTGTACAGGTTAACTTTCTATCACGTGCTTGCATCCTGGTGGATTCATGTCCTCTTCTCAGCTACCTGGGCTAGCAACACACTGACTGTACTGGAGAATATATAGAAGTACTTCGTAACGAGCTAACGGTGTTACCTGAACAATAAACTGTTCTAATTTGTTATACAACAAATCAAGCTGGATTTTAATGCTCTGGTAATTTATGGCTTTGCAGCTGATGATCTTCCCAGCAGTTTGCTATTCTCATTTATATGGCCTAATTCTGCTGTAATTTGGTTGATTGGTAATTTTGCTTAAGTGTTCAATTTGCATTTAAAACCCAGTCAATGCAAGTTAAACTTGTGTCAACTAATCACTACGGAAATGTTACATTAGGACAAAATAAACCTTGCTCAAAGCAGATCTCGAAAGAAAAGACAACTGCTTTGCATACAGGACAATGCTGTTAAGACTGAAAAGTGCATGGAACCAAGGAGAAGATCTGCATGAGACTGCGTCTTAAACCATTGCTATGCACATTACTTCATTTGAAAATTTAAATGGCTTAGCGTTGCTGCTTTGCTTGCACAGCAGCTCTCCTTCATTGCATTCCTTGTGAGGCAGCATTTCAGTTGCGCAACTGGGCACAAGCAGGATGAAATGAATGTAATACAGAGCCAAAAATCAAGATGTCTTGTGTTCTTAATGCTCAACATCACCAGCCTAAAATTGGCTGAACTTTGCACTGCACCTCAAGTGGCTTCCCTCTATCAAGCTGCAGACTCTAAGGGCATGTCAGGTGGAAGAAGAAAACACCAGTGCCAGGTGGTCTTCAGCACAACAGATGAAATTAACTCATGGCTCCAGCAGAAAACTGATGCCTGAAGTTTTTTCCTCTGGCTGTCACCTAGATAGACTTCTGGGAAAATGGGAGTTTTGCCACTGGCTTCAGTAAGATGAGGATACTGCCCTTTAGACAGAAGTAGTTCTGAACCTCCAGTGAACCCTCAAAAGAGCATTTGTTAAGGCAGGTCAGCAATTTCCCCCACTTCACACATTGCTTATGCTCAACCAGCCCTGCAGTAACTACCCTGCAGGGCTGCATATCAACTCAGCAACAAATGCATCTAACATGGTCATTATTTTATGCAATCTCATCTCATCCAAGTATTTTTGGCCCTTGTAATATGCTTTGATAACATTTTGCATGTTTTCCATATTGATGTCCACACTCTTTTTACCTTTATGTTCAACTGTCACCCACAGCAATAGGGCGTCTGGTTACCAGTTCTACCTCCTGAATAACCCATCAAGTGGCATGGCAGCATTGCTCTAAGAAGCCATCCACTTTCGTAGCTGGCAGTCACCGTATTACCACATGCCACCATTCGCTCAGTCTTCTCTGCGGCGTGCTGTCTTTTCCCCTGTCCCTGAGAGCCGCTTCCCCACTCCACAGGTAAACGAGAGTTCAAAGTGCCTATTGCGTTGGACGGCTAAGAAAAGCAAAGGTGCCCATACCAGGAAGGAAGGCTGTTACCTGCCCTGTAAGAGCACAGCCAACAGCAAGTTACAGCCAGGACAGGAAGCAGAGCATGCCCGAGTAACCCCCTCTGTCATGTTGACTTACATCAAGGGACACCTTCCCCCAGGCGGCCCCCAGGGATGCTTCAGGAATGAAAATGCAAGATGACAAAGCTTTGTCCTGAGGTGCCTTCCACAGGGGGTTAGCATTTCCCACACAGACAGTGCTACCACAGACCTCATAGAAGTGACAAAACCCTAAGTTCAATTGCTTTTCTCCAGCCCAATGGCAAGTCTTACACCTCAGCAGATTCGCAGTGGGTGCAAAGCAACACAGTCCTATAGGATAGGAAAGGTGTTGAATATCCATGAAATTGTACCAATTTTCACCAGACCACGGTACTTAACGAGAGCTGGCCAAGGATCAGAGCACTACTAGTATTTAGTGTCTATAAAGAGCTAAAACTAATAAAACATTCAAAACAGGTGGGGAAAAAAACAGACCAAAAGGAGAGAAGATGCAATTATGTACCATAATTTCCTAAAGTACTTTCAGCGCCCACATCTCAGTGTATGACTTTAAGTATTAATGACTTCAATGCATAAGTAACAAAGTACTATGCTGCCATTTGAAGTTCATAATTATGCCACATTTGTCTGCCACCGCTGCTTCACTAATACTAATTCTGTTTAACATACTCTGTGTGGGAAACGGTACAACAAACCTTGCGATATAAAGCAATAATGTCTCTCAGCCTTATATATGCAATTTCTCTCATCTTACCCAGAATACAGTTCATCTTTTTCATATTCTCTATACACTGTTTTAGGAATTAATAGCAATAACTGCATGTTTGTATTGCATAAAATGTGAATTATAGTGGAATTATATTTGCTGAAAGGTCACTACTGAAAGCATCTCACTGAACATGGTATATCAATTGGGAATCAAAGGTCTAAAAATAATAAAATGTATTATCAGTGGAGTGAGAACACAATCTAATTTGGCATTCTTTTCAAATCTACACTGCCATGGAAATGTATTACTTGTCATGGCCTTTCTCCATTTGACACAAATATCTAATGTTACACTGGTACTCTCTTAGATAAATCTTAACCATTTGCTCTCTTAACCCTATAAGCAGATCCTTTGCCGCTGCATATCTGAATAACCGGGCTAGATTTCATACTAATTTTCACAGTTGTTCACCATATTATTCCATTACAGGTCTTTGTTGTTGAAAGCAATATTCAAAGTTACTTTTATATTCTGCATGACGTTTCTATACTTGTGTAACTAGAGTGCACCCCGTTTGCATTATGCAAAGCTCCTACAGCAACCCCGTGAATATTATAGTATTATTCCAAAATTAACTTCCATGTGCATTTAGTGAGAGACAGCTGAACAAAGAACAGAAATACCACTTGGAACAGACACCGTAACCTGTTCTGAACATGTTTTGGAAACAGAACTTCACACATCTGCAGGCAAAAAGAAATAAATAACAAATTGGTTTACAAAGTACTTGGCTTGTGGTAAGCTTTTACAAATATTCTCAATACAGTGGCATTCATTGCAAGACATTGATGTTTCTTATCGACTTCTCCTTAGTTCTTCAGGAAACTGAGGACCAAATACAATTCGGAATGTGAACCACAGCATCTATGACTACGCAAATGGATAACATTTGCTGCATTTCGATCTACTGCACTTGATTTTGATCTGACTAGGCTTGTTACTTACCTATGAAAGAAAAGACTAATTTTGCAAAACTTTGTCCATCTGTTTCCAAATATCACCAGAAGACCAAATATTCGATACCAAAACATCATCCTCATTTACAGGAGCTTAGTGTTTTTCCTTCCTTACCATGCTATCAGTACAAATGTATCTATAAAGCAGTACAGTGTGGACAAGGAGGATTTAATGATCCAGTTAACACCCAGAAGTGGAAGTGTGGCTGACACTTATTTACCTTTTATCTACTCTAGCTCAAACCCAGGAAAGCGCTGTAGTAGCTTTCCATTCCAGCTTTGTTCACAGCATCATAAGCATGTGCTTAACTTTAATCACATCTTTGCTCTCATCCTAGACTTAACTGCTGCCTGGCTGCAGATGCTTTCCAATAATGCCTTTATGTCAGTTGTTAAGATTCTTATGCACAGATCTGATGGACCGACTCCAGACTTCGGTCACCTGAGACATCTGCACACCGGCAGGACCATTCCTATATACTTCTGACAGCCACACAGCCTGACTCTTTCAACTCCAACTATACTGACAATTTCCTTCTGGTGCAAGCAGTCCCTTCCCACACAAACAGGGAAGTCCTGCCTTGCAATAAGTGCTGGTAAAGATAGATGCACCCAAAAGCTTCATTGCACACTCCAAGATAAATACCAAACGCACTTATATTACTCAGTCCAAGAAGCATCTATCCTAAATGTATCTTTATCTCTTGTTCTGAATATGTTACCTTATTCCTTTAATGAAATAAGAGGTATAGAGCAAATAGGGCTTATCTTGTACCTAAAACATCTGGCTGGCAATCCACTTTTTGATCAAGAGCTCTAGCTTCCATAGCCATTCAGAAAAAGGGTGATAAAACACAAGACCTGGTTATGTGAGTGATCTCTCCGATGCCAGAAGTCCAGCCTTAAACCATCTCCATCTGAGCAACAATTATCTGTCCTTACTCAAAACAGTGTTTGATCTGAGTTGCAAAGAGGCACAATAGCATATTTGGATTGTATCACACACAATACAAATCTCAACATGAAAAGCACTTCCCACAGAAATCTCTGCTGTCACTGTTAGCTATCCTTTGTGAGATACCAGAGATATGCTCTCTGCTGTAAAAAACATAGAATAGGATTTAGTTTGCATATCAAGGCATGTAAATTCAAATTAAGAAAGTTGAATGCACCCTGCATTGATTTCCAACCACACCGGGACGCTAACTACCATTTAACATGTTCTAGCTGTAGTCAGACTGAACCAAACGCAAATATTCTTACTGCTGGCTGCACATCATGTATAAACCAGGAGGGTAAACTGAACAGCCCAGCACATCGACAGCTCTTTTTCTAAGAATTCCAACACAAAAAGAAGTGTTTCTTCTTTAACATCCTAAATAGTGAACACAATCTGATAGGTCCCATAAGATCTCTCTTATTTCAGAGCCATGTCATTCAGATCTATTCACCCCAAATTACTCTTAACTATACCATTTCCTAAATTATGAAGTGGTTAACTGTGTTTCATATCAAAAGAGTAGGGAGTAGTAATCCTCCCTCGGTACAGCCCTGTGCACACTGGACTCTGTTCTTTTAATTTCCTACAACATTTCCCCCATAGATCAGATGTTTCTTTCATATGTAACTGATATACTAGAGCTTTCTATGAAACTAAAAACAAACCAAAGGATCTTGTGTGGCAGGACTAGTAGAATACCAAGTAGAATTGCAACCCTGGACTTTAGCAGGGCAAACTTTGGCCTTTTCAAGCAATTGCTAGGGGAAATCCCATGGGCAGGGCTGCTTGAAGGTAAAGGGGCCCAAGATAGTTGGTTGACATTCAAGGACTGCTTTTTCCGTGCTCAAGATCGGAGCATCCCGACACGTAGGAAGTCAAGGAAGAGGGCCAAGAGACCTGCGTGGCTAAAAAGGGAATTGCTGGGTATGCTCAAGTGGAAGAGGAGAGTTTACAGGTCATGGAAGGAGGGGCTGGCCACTTGGGAGGAATATAAGGCTGCTGCTAGAAGATGTAGGAAGGCAGCTAGGAGGACTAAGGCATCCTTAGAATTAAACCTGGCAAGAAGGGTCAAGGACAGCAAAAAGAGCTTTTTTAAATACATGGCAGACAAAACTAACACCAGAGGCAATGTAGGCCCACTGATGAACGGGATGGGTGCCCTGGTGACAGAAGATAAAGAGATGGCAGAGTTACTGAATGCCTTCTTTGTCTCTGTCTACTCTGCTGCGGGCAGTCCTGAAGAGCCCTGTACCCCTGAGACCTTAGATGAAGTCAGGTCGATGGAGCGGTTTGCCTTAGTCGATGAGGAATGGGTTAGAGACCAGTTGAGCAATCTGGACATCCATAAATCCATGGGTCCAGATGGGATGCACCCGCGGGTGCTGAGGGAACTGGCGGAAGTCATTGCTAGACCACTCTCCATCATCTTTACCAAGTCTTGGGAAACGGGAGAGGTGCCTGAGGACTGGAGGAAAGCAAATGTCACTCCAGTCTTCAAAAAGGGCAAGAAGGAGGACCCGGGTAACTACAGACCGGTCAGCCTCACCTCCATCCCTGGGAAAGTGATGGAACACCTTATCCTTGGTACCATCTTAAGGCATATCAAGGATAAGAAGGTTATGAGGGTCAGTCAACATGGCTTCACCAAGGGGAAATCATGTTTGACCAATCTCTTAGCCTTTTATGAGGAAATAACACAGTGGATGGATGATGGCAGAGCGGTGGATGTGGTCTACCTTGACCTCAGCAAAGCATTTGACACAGTCTCCCACAGCATCCTCACGGCTAAAATGAGGAAGTGTGGACTGGATGATCAGGTAGTGAGGTGGACTGCGAACTGGCTGAAGGAGAGAAGCCAGAGAGTTGTAGTCTATGGGGCTGAGTCTAGTTGGAGGCCTGTGACTAGTGGAGTGCCTCAAGGGTCAGTACTGGGACCGGTATTATTTAATATATTCATCAATGATTTAGATGAGGGAATTGAGTGTACTATCAGCAAGTTTGCTGATGACACTAAGCTGGGAGGAGTGGCTGACACGCCAGAAGGCTGTGCTGCCATCCAGCGAGACCTGGATAGGCTGGAGAGTTGGGCAGGGAGTAACTTGATGAAATATAACAAGGGAAAGTGTAGAGTCCTGCATCTGGGCAGGAACAACCCCAGCTTCCAGTATAGGTTGGGGAACGACCTGTTAGAAAGCAGTGTAGGGGAGAGGGACCTGGGGGTCCTAGTGGACAACAGGATGACCATGAGCCAACACTGTGCCCTTGTGGCTAAGAAGGCCAATGGCATCCTGGGGTGTATTAGAAGGGCGGTGGTTAGTAGGTCGAGAGAGGTCCTCCTTCCCCTCTACTCTGCCCTGGTGAGACCCCATCTGGAGTATTGTGTCCAGTTCTGGGCCCCTCAGTTCAAGAAGGACAGGGAGCTGCTGGAGAGAGTCCAGCGCAGGGCAACAAAGATGATTAAGGGAGTGGAACATCTCCCTTATGAGGAAAGACTGAGGGAGCTGGGTCTCTATAGTTTGGAGAAGAGGAGACTGAGGGGTGACCTTATCAGTGTCTATAAATATATAAAGGGGGAGTGTCACGAGGACGGAGCCAGGCTCTACTCAGTGGCAAACAATGATAGGACAAGGGGTAATGGGTACAAACTGGAACACAAGAGGTTCCACTTAAACTTGAGAAGAAACTTCTTCTCAGTGAGGGTGACGGAACACTGGAACAGGCTGCCCAGGGAGGTTGTGGAGTCTCCTTCCCTGGAGACATTCAAAACCCGCCTGGACGCATTCCTGTGTAACATTATCTAGGTGTTCCTGCTCTGGCAGGGGGATTGGACTAGATGATCTTTCGAGGTCCCTTCCAATCTCTAATATACTGTGATACTGTGATACAATACTCCAGGTGAGGTCTCATGAGAGCAGAGTAAAGGGGCAGGATCACCTCCTTCGACCTGCTGGTCATGCTCCTTTTGATGCAGCCCAGGATACGGTTGGCTTTCTGGGCTGTGAGCACACACTGAAGCCGGCTCATGTTCATTTTTTCATCAACAAGCACCTCAAGTCCTTCTCTGAAGGGCTGCTCTGAATCTCTTCTCTGCCCAACCTGTAGCTGTGCCTGGGATTGCTCCGACCCAGCTGTAGGACCTTGCACTTGTTGTCATGGTTAAACTTCATGAGGTTGGCATCAGCCCACCTCACAAGCGTGTCGAGGTCCCTCTGGATGGCATTCCTTCCCTCCAGGGTATCAACCGAACCACACAGCTTGGTGTCATCGGCAAACTTGCTGAGGGCGCACTCAATCCCACTGTCCATGTCACTGACAAAGATGTTAAACAAGACCACTCCCAACACCGATCCCTGAGGGATGCCACTCGTTACTGGTCTCCAGCCAGACATTGAGCCACTGACCACAACTGTTTGTGTGCGGCCAGCCAGCCAGTTCTTTATCCACTGAGTGGTCCATCCATCAAATTGATGTCTCTCCAATTTAGAGACAAGGATGTCGTGTGGGACAGTGTCGAACGCTTTGCACAAGTCCAGGTAGATGACACCAACTGCTCTACCCCTGTCCATCAGTTCCGTAGCCCCATCATAGAAGGCCACCAAATTGGTCAGGCAGGATTTCCCCTTAGTGAAGCCATGCTGGCTGTCACCAAGCACCTTGCTGTTTTTCATGTGCCTTAGCATGCCTTCCAGGAGAATCTGCTCCAAGATTTTGCCAGGCACAGAGGTGAGACTGACTGGTCTGAGCCCCTTCCCTACTAGTGAGAAGTTCCACAATGACAGAAAATGCCTGAACCAGTTTCCTGTTCAGCTGTCATACTTTTAGCCCTGGAGATACTTAGTTCAGTTCCTCTGATGTGTTCACTGCCCAGGAATGGGTGGCTGCACTGTGTAGTGTGTTAAGATTTCCATTGTGAGGCCCCTTATCCTGGCACTGTTTGCAATACACCAATGCTTTTCTACCTTCATGCTTCATCACTGTGATGAATGTGCAGTAAACATGCCACAAAATTAATTCAGTGCTATGGCACATCATTGTGAGCAGCTGAAAGTTACAAAAATAGACTCATTACAGGTTTAAGGCTGATAGGCAAGTCTCATTCACAGGAGGAAACTATAATGAAATGAACATAAACGTTAATGTGAGGTTCAAATGCAATTTTAAATATTTATCTTGCAGAGGTAAACAGCCACAGTGTATATCTGAAGAGTAAACACACATTACATCAATTCAAATACTTGCAAACTAATCTATTCTCAAATACATTTACTTAAAGGTGAGGAGTCTATATTGCCAAGAACCCAGACATTCACTGATGTCAACATGCTTGAAAAGCCTTTCGTGAGCAGCCATCTTCAACAGATCAGCTCCTTGCCCAGACTCCCTAGACTCTCTCATCACTAACTCCCAGGAGAGTCTTGATCTCTTTGAAGGTGAGATTGAACATTGTCCCCTAAAGTGCACACAGGTGTCAGAAAATAAACAAGCTCCAAGCATCTCCCTGCTGCCTTTGAGATGGAGGAGAGCTCAAATGGCCAAAATGTGGCTCCACATTCATACACCATTTTTGTTTTATTTTCCAAATCCTGGACTAGAACTCAACTGCAGAAGCTGATCTAAAACACAGGAAGCTCCCACGGGCTAAGCGAGCAATGTGTGAAAATACTAACTTTTCAATGGCTTTGACTGAATTTATTGTGATGGTGGATACCCAACCCCTTCCCAACTTCAGAGCTTTTGAAACATGTATTTTTGCCTTAGCTTTATCGGTAGTTCTGGCACGCAGATGACATACAGTAGAAGGTTTCATCAAGTATGGTGGTGGTCTCATTTAGCATAACTGGCAAATGTAGGGACAGACCACCACTGAAGACAGTGAGACCTCCAAAACCTCTACTCCTTACTAAGCAAACACAGTGTAATACCAATGGGCAGGTACAGAGAAATGGGCCATATGGGAAACCAGCATCTCTTTAGAAGGTAATGATTCTATGTCAGTATCCTTAAGCCAATGAGGTTAAGACTGTACCAAGAAAACAATTAACTGGGAACTCTCAGACAGCTTCCCCCCCCCATTATCCATAACATGGTTTATGTAGCCTTATGTAATACTACAGAATAGGAAAGTGAAGTCTCAATAGCTCCCTATTATAAAGGAATACTTTGGACTTCTTGAAATAAGCACTGTTTAAACTTACAGTACCTCAAGACAGTAATTTTTCACATTGTCACTATTGGACATTACCTACAAAAGAATAATTATGACATACAATGAAGACCATTTGGTCAGAGCTGTTCGTAGTTTGGCATCAGCATAACAGCAAAGAGTTGGAAACAAGGATATCTAATTCCTGTCGGCAGAATGTCACCAATTACACAACAATGCATAGATTAAACAAATCTTACACAAACATAATGCAATCATTTGTAAGAATTCCCTCAGTTTAGTTAAGCAATCGCTTTTCTAATTCTTGAGGTCTCATTAAAACCTTCTTCATTTGAACAGAAACAGATGTGTGTCATAATACCATTGTCAAACGTAACCCTTGATACTTCAATAAAAAAGGAATAATTATATTTTCCTCATGTGCTACTCAATTACTTGATGTAAGAGGAAATAACCATTGCTAATGAAAAAATTAAGGGTTTCAAGATGTAATTTTATTAGGCTTTAGCATACAGCAACATTTGTCAAGACGATTTCCCATTCACATGGGGCATAATGTACTTCTCGAGGAAAAGAACCTACAACACTAATATATTCTGTGAACTTGATCACTTCCACAAAATAGCAGGTGATTCCTCAGCTGTAATACTAAATGATGCCCAGATACGGAGACCACTGGCAGTTTGAACTGAAGATGATGGCAGTTAATGGACCAACATCAGATGTTCTTAGATTATGAAGATGCTTATTTTACAGTATGTTATTATGCTAATATATTGTAAAAGACCTCACAAGTACCTGGCTTTAATGTATTTACCCCTGAAGACCATCCACAAACTGCTTTGTAAGCAATACGCGTGAATTATTAACAGACTTACAAAACAATTACTGTGTTATCATCTGTTTCAGTGTTCAGGTTGTGCATACAGTGAAAAGAGCAATCTAGTAAAAACAGATTACCTACAAGCAGAGAAGATAAGGTAAGATTGATTAGATAAATTATGTAAAATTAAAGTTGGATAAATTAAATAAACACACAGTTCCACCCAAGAAAAGAGGCTTTTAGTCTAGGAAGTGTGGAGTGTTTTGTAAGCATTGGGTTGAACACTAGTCACTGAAGTTTATACGAAATTCAGCAAGTCTCTTTTTCCCCTGTTATTGCCAATGTCTCCCAGCCAGCTGCCTGGTACCCTCAAGCCTCTAACAACGCCACCTCCCCTTTTTTCTTCCCAGCTGTTTTTCTTGCCTATGAGAAAATAAAAACAGAGGAAGACAGAAAGAGCACCCCAGGCTGGCAGCCATCTCTGGAGAAACCAATCCAAATCAAAGCCACTGAGCACCTGTTTACCAGGTCCCTTGGGGTAATGAAACTCACTTGAAAAGACCTGTCTGACGACAGGTAGTCTTCACTGTGACAAGTCCTGGGTCTCATCAGATGGACATATGCTTCCCATGCTCCTGCCATATTACTCTTAATTCAAGAGGTACATGTCTTGTCAGGCTCTGAGATGTGGTACACAGAGTTAGCAGGTAACTGCACTAGTTCTAAATGGTGCCATTTTATCATTTTTTTCAAAACCTAGTCCAAAGGTACCTTACTAGCAGCAGCCTGCTGCAGCAAGAACCGGGACCAAAAGGCTTAGCAGTAGATGGAAGTCTTGCTATAGTATTGCTAGGCACAATTTACAGCTATACTTTTAAAATTAAAGTAATAGAAAGCACTGAACTAATGAGCTCAATTAACATGCATGAGGCCAGACTTCCTGCTGATATAATTTCTCCAACCTCAATGGAACTGGAACAAAAGTGAATCTGTCTCATTATTTCCTATTCTTCTGAAGACACACAGATGAGAGTGTCTGTGACACTGTTATCACAGCATGGAAGGAGCTCTGTAAATGACCACTAATGCCATATGCTGGGGAAAAAGATAAATGCTATTTCTTGCTTCCAAACGATGTACAGGCTGACTGTATCTGGTCTCACATGAGCTAATAGTCATCGTAACATCTTATACTACACTGTCATAACCGATATACTGTCTAAATATGAAGCAAGCCATGTACACAGTCTTCTGAACAAGCAAATCAAAGATTTCAAATACTCTTCTCAGGCAAGAGTAAGGAAACATAGGACCGAGTTCAAATCCCTCTGCAGAAGTAGGCAACCTTATTGCTAGCAACAGATTTTTTTCTTGGAGTTCAGATTCTACCCTGGTATGTGGTGATCTCGCACATATTTTTTTCTTTGCTTCTGATTTCCAAACTGCAGCCTATTTTGCCTATCCAAGGGCTGGGATGTAGCACACTTTGATCTTGGTTTGCTGATATTTGCTAATGGGCTTTTGCAAAGGAGATAATTTGCCCCATTAGCTCCTTTTATGCACAGGCTTCCAAGTCTGTATTTATGTTCCCTACATCCACCCAGCCAATGAAGGGTCACAATTAAAAGAACCATTTCCTATGGAACAGGACACTGGAAAATTTTGAAAGCATGTTACTCTGTGCTCTTCACAGAATCACAAAACCCTAAGGGTTGGAAGGGACCTCAAAAGATCGTCTAGTCCAACCCCCCTGCAAGAGCAGGGTAACCTAGAGTACATCACACAGGAACTTGTCCAGGCGGGCCTTGAATATCTCCAACATAGGAGACTCCACAACTCCCCTGGGCAACCTGTTCCAGTGCTCTGTCACTCTCACAATAAAGACATTTTTCCTGATGTTCACGTGGAACCTCCTATGCTCCAGTTTACACCCATTGCCCCTTGTCCTATCACTGAAAAAAACCTAGCTCCATCATCCTGACACTCACCCTTTACATATTTGTAAACACTGATGAGGTCACCCCTCAGTCTCCTCCAAGCTAAAGAGTCCCAGCTCCCTCAGCCTCTCCTCATAAGAGAGATATTCCATTCCCATAATCATCTTTGTGGCTCTGCGCTGGACTCTTTCAAGCAATTCCCTGTCCTTCTTGAACTCAGGGGCCCAGAACTGGACACAATATTCCAGATGCGGCCTCACCAAGGCAGAGTAGAGGGGGAGGAGAACCTCTCTTGACCTCCTAACCCCACCCTTTCTAATGCACCCTACGATGCCATTGGCCTTCTTGGCCACAAGGGCACATTGCTGGCTCATGGTCATCCTCCTGTCCACCAGGACCCCCAGGTCCCTTTCCACTTCACTACTGTCCAGCAGGTCAGCCCCCAACCTGTACTGGTTTTATCTTTAACCTTTTGTTTTTAACCTTGCAATAGAGGGCTAACCGATAAACCAACACCGTACTTAGCTAGGCTTGATGTCCTTCTAGCACTTAGTCCTTTTCCTTTTCAGCAGCAGCAACCCAAAAGATTTTATTAGGCTCATCCTCGTCTCGTCAAACATTCCCACTGAGGAACAGCAACTGATTAAGCACATGAAGATTAATGAAAACTAAAAGAAGAAAGATACTGCAGTTGTTAGATTTAAAACAGCTCCTGTAGCACAATTATAAAATTATATATCAAATTTCATTACAGCCTCATTTGAGGGAATGGTAAGAATATTAACAGCAAATCTTCATTTCTTAGCTGGTCACTAGCAGTTTCAAGGCCAAATAGCAGCAGTGCAACGCCTTCCTTTATTTCTATGGAAAATAAAACACAATTGCAATGCTGGACCAGGAAGATAAAAGTGTGTCTTAAGACATCCTGTGGGAAAACAGGCGCTGTTAGAAGATCACTGCGGGTCAGACTTCACAAGTAGGTCATGTTCTGCCATCTACTAACAGTATCACAGAGTGTTATCAATTGAGACAGCATGCACAATTGCCTGATGAGATACTAGATAGCTACACAGCTGCTTTAGAAGAACTAGCCAGGACATGTCAATTGGGTAGCCATACTGTAATGAAATGATAGATGACCAACTGGTGGGAAAGGCCACAGCTTCCTGGATCCATGCAGTATTACCTTCCGAGTCAAAGCTGACGCTAAGACAGGAACACCTCTCCTCAGATGGAACAAACCTTCAAGGAAGCCTAGGCTCTTGGAATAAAAGTATAAACGTAAGCTCAGGAGAAACTGAGCTGCAAAGAAAAGCTTGTGTTGAAGGATTCTCAGGATGTCCTGAAATGATTCTTCCTGTAGCTTTTTGACGGCTGAAGCAACATCCCCTCCTTGCTAAAAGTAGCTAAGAAAAGTAACGGAGATTTGCTTGTGATTTAATGCGCCACTGCTCAACAAGTAATGACACTTGCATAAATATCTTGCAGTTACCGGTGCTCTCCTGTCTTGGAAGTAAGTCCAGCGTGTGTTTCCAAGTGTATAGATGAGCAGATTTAAACCATTTTTGCCACGGCCAAAGTCCTACCCAAGTGTTGCACTTCAGGAGTCATCCTCTCATCTACTTCCTAATTGCCTTATGCTGCCTTTTTTTTTTTTCTGGAAAACCGAAGGCCAGCTTTGCTTAAATGTTTTGCTCAGTTCCAGCCTTCAGATTCCTTGAAGCCAAAAGAAGTCTGGCCTTGAATTTTGTATCAGGCCCTGGTTTTGCCACGGGATCCAAGATGCAGCTATAGATGCCACCACATTTTCCTAGAGCCTTTGCCAGCATGTGGTTTACAGTGTGACTGACAACACATCAGTGAAAATTCCCGACGATTCACTATCCCCAATGTACTAATATCCCAAAGAATTAAGCTGCAATTACTTTTCTCCCACCTTTGGAATATGCTACAACTGACACATGAATGGCTTGTTTCCTTGATTCATATCTCAGCCCATATATGTTCACATTAAAACCCCTACTTGCTCACCATTATGAAGGGGCAATGCCTGACCCTAATTCTTTTGGGAGGCAGCTGGCTGCCTTGCCATGTGTAATGAGACAGAAGCACCGCAGATGCTCTTGTCATGGAATATTCAAGACTGCTGCCGAGATGTTTTTTGCAGCAAGCCCATAAAAACACCTCTGACGTTTCAGGCTAAATGGGCAAGAAAAAAGGATGTTTCCTGCATGAACTGAAAATGAGAAGGGATAATTAAATCAAGTATCAATACGGAAACACCACAGTAATAGTTTGTCTCTCTCACTCAAATGCACAAAGCTCAGGCCGATCTGACCCGATTACTGGAGGCCACGATGACAGAAGAAATGACCCAGTAGAAGAAATCACTCTCTGGGCACTTGATGGCATCTGGCGCTGAACAATGGGAAAAGCTGATTTTAGGCTCATCAGGATGTCTGTGTGGTGGGCTCACAGAAAATTGCTTGAAGGAACCTTCTGGACAGTGTTATGTGGAAATTCAGATAGACCCCTCCAGGCTTGGAAACCAGGAAATACAGCTTCTGTATACGCAATATACAGCAATTCTGTATAAGCAATATACAACTATATAAGTTGCTGCTTACTGATGATACTGATTGTACACAATCTGATGTTACTTTCTTAGGGAGGAGAAAAATTACCATTAAGGTACAGCAACAAATCTGCACTCACGCAGACTGTGTTGTATCTGTGCTAGTTAGCAAGGTATCTTTATTATATCTCAGCAGTTAAATATTGACCATGAAGTTGAGCAAGGGCACAAATGCTTTATCTAAATTACCTTGAGGTTTGAAGAGGTTGCCAAAGATTCAGTATCCTACAAGACTTACATGAAATCAGTGCACATGCACACTCATCTGCTTTGAAACTATCAGCAAAACTCTTCCAAGATAGATTGCAGTCTTACGGGCCAGGACTTGTGTACTATGTAAGTGGTCTATTGAAATATGTGTTGAGATACATTACCAAGGAATACTGCTAATGTATTATTATTGACACAGAAGAAGGGCTGCATGCAGCTTACATTACTCCTCTAAATGCCAGAAAGAGCAAAGAGGACAGGAGTGGTCATGGGATCCTGAAGTAATGCCATACAGCAGAAATTCAGCTGTGCTCTTTAGAAGGAGAAATAGAGAGCAGCGTAGAGAGATTCCTGCTGGTCCAAATTGTGTCTCAAGGACACTGCACCAGGTACCCGTATCAGGGGGTTTCCAGACAGCAGGTAAGAGGGATGCACTGCAATATCACCATGCAGTAGGAGATTGATCGCATTTTTCGTAATCTGACCTTTTCCTTCCCATGTCCACACACCCTCTCCCACACATAGCTCAGGGCCAGACCAGCCAGAGAGGAAGAGAATCACAAAGAGCTCCGAGGAGGTTTCATCCACCCTTAAAGTAGATGTCGTGACCAGCCCTCAGCAGTACCATCCATCCGCAGAATGCTGAATCTCAACACACAGCCTGTCCCCAGCCAACCTACTGTTGAGCAGCACAGCCAGCAGTGGAGGAGAAGGGGACACGGCCAACACTGCATCACACAAGAAGGTGAGAAGTGCACAGGGAGGAGGCAATTACAAGCATCTCACATATAATCCATACAGAGATTTAAAAACAGGGAGAGAGAAAGAGCAGGTCTTTCAATAGGTGCGCTGAGCTTTGCCGGGAGACCAGACCTCTCCAGCACTATCCCTGAAGGAGATCGCACCAGATTGAACCGGCTCTGCTCCAGCTCTGCGCCTCCCATGCAAGTGATGGAGCAAAGCAGAGCACTCCAGCTACCATAGCACATCTGACAGCAGCCCTCCAAGCCTTCCACTAACAAATTGGGAGTCTGATGTTTACGTACTTAGTGTACAAGTATAACGATTTAGGAATCAGCAAAATTACATCTCAAAGTAAGAGAGAAGCATTTTGCCTCAAGGCTTTCTTTAGAAATTAGACATATTACTTCTAAACATGCCCACTAGCATTTTAGTGTACCTTTGAGATGTTTCTGCTCAAAACATTTCAAAAGCACAGGAAGAGGAAAATGCAGGTCTTCAACATCTAGACTGTAGGAGGAAGGAGGAAGGCTGGTGTCCCCAAGGAAACGGTTTAGAGCTAATGTACAGAATCACTTCATAGTTCAGACTTTCTGATAAGACACACGCAATAAAGGCTCCTAAATCTCTATGCCTTTTGAGTGATAAAGTAGGAGCATCCCTCGGCAGAATTTGGACAGCAGCAAACATGCTTTAAATTAAAGGGGAAGCAAGCCCAGCAAGATGCGATCCAAATGGCAAATGGCAGTGTACAGGCAGCATTTCTTGTCCAAGCCTCAGGGAATTCACCAGGCACTGTTCAAACATGCACCGCAGCTCCAGCACTACACAGAGGCCCCAGAACAAGAGAGACAGACAATATCATAGTCACAGCTTTTTGCTCCATAGCTCTTACAGTAGCCGAGCCAGACAAAACAGGGACCAAGCAGAAGCAGCTAAAATTGCAGTTATAGCTGATGTTGCTTAAATGTCTAATTGTCACCATTATATGGCTTCAACTTCTTATAAATAACTTTCCCATAATTATTTCAATGGTTTTGGCATAATTCCAGTGAAGGCTTTAATGGGACTCATTCTGACAAGATATAGGATATTGTCCCAATAGACTCCCATTTGGACATAGGCCACCTGCAATTACCAATCAGCAGAGCTGTGCAAGATGAAAAGCACAGGCAGTATAATTTCTACCTTGCGTGTCAGGCTCTGTGGATTTGTTACTCATCCAGCCTGTCCATCTGGGGAGCAAACAGCATGTACTCTTTGATGAGAAACTCTGGCCGACCGACCAGCTGTGAAAAAATAGATTATTCTTGTCATTTTTTTTTCTCCTAGGTAATTTGCCGAGAGTAAAACTATAATTTCTTTGAAGGTTTGCAGTTTAAAGAAGATCCAAGGGATGCAGCTTATTTTTATTTAAGGTCCACCATGCTTTTATTTGTTAAATCCAGTTTTGAAGAGATCTCACCAATGGAACGGTTTGCCCTGTTACTGGGGACAGTGGAAATGAGAATTTCTAGTTTTCCAAGTACTGTTAAAGCCACAATGGCTGTTAAAGGGAAAAAGTTCCTTATAAAGGTACTACTGCACTCTATGAGAGAAAGCAGGCGGTGTTAAAAAGGTATTTAGAAAATGACAGGGAAAAAAAGTCCCATGTTCCTGCTGCACCCAGGCAAGTGGACAGACTGATCTTTGCTTCTTCAAGAGACTTTTGTGTAAAATTCCATGGTGGTTCTGAAGTTTTAAGTCAGTGACCTAGAACTGCTCTTAAAAAGCAGATTGCAAGTGACAGACTAAATGGCATTATAATGCAAAAATTACACTTTTTGGCTTATATTCAGTTGTAGCTGCAGGTCTAACAGTAGCTCAGACATCATGCCTGCTAACAGACTTACTGCTTGAGCTTAAGCAGCACAGGGGTTTGCTGTCACTGATAAGACTTTCCCTAGGAAACATCACACAAGGCTGCAAGAAAACCCTTTCCTGTGATAGTGAGAATCCAAGTAGGCCCTGACAGTGCTGTGGGTTTTAAAGGCATACAGAAGATTTCTGTTGTGTGCTTTTTAGACCTTGTATCCAATGAGAGAAGACTACTTATATATGCATGTACTCAGCTAAAAGCCGCCTTTAACGTGTTGTTCCAACTACCAAGTGATTTGAGGAAGTTATTGGTGATGAGCACATCAGCCCTACTGAGCAGCTGCCCTAAACTATACCAGCCATTTGTTTTGCATAGATTTAGGTCTATCAGTGCAAAAATCACTCTTTCAGGGACACTGGTTCTGTGCACGTAAATCATGTCATGCAGATTTGAGAGCAGTGAATAGAGTATGACTCCAAACTACATGAGAAGTAAAATGCTTTTATATCATCCTGAAATGGCCCACCACCTGCCACAGTTCTAAAATTAAAAAAAAAATAACTCCTATTACTTCTTTTTAATACCTGAAGACATATAAAAATTGCAGAAAAATATTCTGAAATAGAGAAAATACACTTCTTCTTCACGATTCCCCCATTATCTCCGCTTCAAATGGTGTAAATACCCTTCTTTTCCATGCATGTTGCACTTTCTACACCAGGTAATGAAATGGAGATAGATCTCAGTAATTACAAGTAGAGAGAAGCCACAACAAGAGAATCAGCGCTCGCCGTGTGTGATGCAGCAATTGCTAACCTGACCTGACTGGCAGAGGTTATATAGAAGGTATGACTCTGGTGATGCCTGGTGCTCTGGCTTTAAGCCCTAAACTCCCCCAGATAACAGAGATAGGCAGAACAGCATCTTCAATGTTAAAAGGAGAGAGAAAAACAGATGTGTTCTCCTGACTGAGAAAAATCTCTGATAACAGCTGAGCTGTCAAAAGGAGATGATGGAAGGGAAACTGCACTACAAACAACTGTACAGACTACTTACTCCTATGATGTCAAAGACAGAACATCTCAGGGGACAGCACTTATCCAGTATATGCAGTACTAAAACATTGAGATGTGCTTCAACAGAGATACTCAAGAAATCTAACTGCTTCCCATTCTCATATTCAAAATTACCTTTGATCTAAAGAAATAAGAGGAGCATTCCAAAAAGAAAAACTTTATCTTGCCTTTAGCATTTGTATGTTTCAATTTATCATAAAGAAAAACAATCACAAGAAAATTCTTGGTGGCTTATGAGTACAGATGAAGTCAGGTGGATCTGTTCACCTCGTAAGACTCACCCAGTCTTGATTCAAGTAAACTTCCAATAGAGACATCAATCGAAAACACCTACCAATGACTTGAAAGTTAGTGGTAAGAAGTCTACCATTTTCAAACACTTCTCACTCTAAACAGTTACCCCATTCTTCTAGTTTTCCATCTATGTATAAAACCAGCATGGATGCACCTGAAGGTATGTGTTAGAGTAGTCAAGTTTGACATTCAGCCTTTCTTCTGTGTCCTTTCACAGCACCCATGGGAAAAGAGGAGTTCCGCAACAGCACAAATCCTAAAGCTTCTCGCTTTGCTGGCCTGAAACACTACAGTTAGTCTCTTCTAAACTCCCACACATTACCCACACCAAGTCATGCATGTGGTACAGTGGGTTGTTCCCTACATGGAGGCTGATACTTCTGTAAATCAGGCTTGCCAGCGAGTTACACGCTGACTGTGCTGAAGTATTCCAGGAGGAACATTCACCCAAAGCCTCATTTGCCGTTTTCACAAAATGCTTGTTTTTAAGAGGCTTTTTTAATGTTAGGTACAGTAAACACAACCTGTGCTTCAAAATGCACCTATACCAGCCGTCCTCAGACCAGTCTTACGCTGAATTACATTCAGAAGCACCTACAGATGAAGGGTTATTCTCAGCTTTAGAAACTCTGATAGTACAGTTAGTTTTTCTCTTCAGAAAATGCTATCCTCAAGTCAATACAATGCAAAAGCATGTGCCTTTAGGTACATATTAACAAGTAGCTATTCCAATAGAAGTCTGTCCAAATCCGGGTCGTGGCAATTAAAATCACTAAGATCATGTATGTCAATGAAGTAGGGTTTTTGTACCATGAATCACCGAAATTCACATCACTAGTCGTCTAACTATATAGACATATATACCATAATATGCACACAGAGATGGATCAATATTTGAAAAATATATATGCATACAGGAAATATTTTTATTTTCTAATATTTCAAGTGTATTCTAATAAATTATTCATTACAACTAGAGGACAGACTATTTTGCAGTCATGATAGAGACAGATGTGGTGAACAATATGAAATACTGACTCAGTATACATTTGTTTTCTTTTGACTGCCCTGAAATCTGTGTAGTGGTGATTAGCTCCACTACAAAGACAGGCTGACACTGGATCAGGAGCCATTTAAGCCTAAAAACTTAATCTTTACTAAGCCTGTGCACAGGAGTAACTTCCAGATAATGAAGGCAACATGATTCAGCTTTGCAAGGCTGTGTTTTAAGTAAAACGGACAGAAGGCAACGTGCCCAAAACCTACAGTGCTTTGCTGCTACATGAAACAGGAGATATTTAGCCAAATATTCTGCTGGCACGTGCCCATTGACTTGGAGTCAGTCATAGCAGTACAGAATCTGCTAACAATTAACAATATTCAGGCACATAGACATAAACTGACATGGATACTAGTGCACACACACACAAGCTTATTCCTCACACAGCTTCCAGATTACTCGTCTTGTGGGTACAAAAAGATACACGCTCATGTTTTACACAGTACATTTGAAGCCTGAGCTACAATGAGATTCCCGCACGTAAACGTATGAGTACATTTCCTCTTAGCGGAGAGGTATGTCAGGAGAATATGAATTCACAGCCAGATCTGCAGCAGCCACCCCTGAGGTAACTCCCTGAGGCAGTTCCAGGGCCAGCTGTTCCAAGTTCACAAAGAATTCAGACAATGAACTAGAGCCAAGCCCAGATGCTGCTACTGGGAACTTTACAAAGCTTCACATCTGGATCCCACTTCTGCCAAACGCCCTATCTGCCTATGAGGGGATAAATTCTACCTCTCAGAGGACAAGTAGCAAGAGAGCACAGCAGGGAAAGGGAGCAACAGCAGCACCAAATTGGTAAGACAGACAGTTAACACTTGCTTGGAACTTAAAGTATTTTCTCAGGATTGTCCTGTCCTACATTCCTATGCCACCCTTCCAAGGAAGGCCCAAAGTACTGCTTTTCCATAGCTTTCAACTAGTGGGACACTTAGATATCCAGAAGAACTAAAGCAACAAGGCACGTGCCAAGTGTGCAAGAGCAACGCAAATGGTTTGTGGTTGTTGTGGATAGCCCCCCCAATAACAAAACAAGGCTCAAGTGCATCTGAAGAGCATAAGCAGATGAAAACTGAGCCCCAGCATAGAGGCATCAATATATGAGGCTGCCAAGGGGCAGGACTGACTGTCCTTGAGAAGGGTTGTAAGGTTTTAGAAATACAGGTTTTGAAAGATAGCTTTTCAGGAGAAAGCATTAATACTGCCAGAGTATAAAGTTATTCTGATATGCTCTTGGATAGCGGGAAAGAATAGCACACAGGAACAAAATGTTCATCTACCAGTGGAGCTACACATCAGATTTCTGCAACTGAGGTTAATGTCACAGCAGCACAAGGGGAAGAATTCAGCCAATGAGAAGTCACAGAGGACATTCTGCATCTAGAACTATACAGCAATGAGATAGTAAAACATAATAGCATGAGAAGTGTTTTACATGTTTTAGGGTTTCTATTGCACCCCTTTTGGGCATTTTCTTTTTCAAAAGTGTCAGTAGCTCCAATCCCTCTGAATTTCACAGAATTGTCAGCTTTCCCCTTATACCAAATTGCAGAAAACCCAGCTTGGGGTGGGATCCTCAGTGAAAGGAGCTTCTCTAAAAAAAAAAATAATAATCCATAGCATTGTATAGCTCCAAGCCTTTGTAGCATCCCTGTTGTTAGACAGCAATGGTTTGTACACCACCCAACAAAACTGCCGTTATTTTTCAACGGGGCTAAGCATTTGAGGAAAGTTTACATGGCATCCACACTTAAAAAGGAATTAAGGGCCAGACTAGAAAACTACAGAGCTGTAGCACAGGCAAAGATCCTAAACTCGGTGATAAGGCAAAGAACAGAGGGCTATTCAGACAGGCTACGTGGTGAATGGTCCGAGAGGATTTCTAAAGAGGGGGTCATGCTCAGCAGAGCTTTTGTGAGCACAACAATGAAAAGCTATCAGGACTGAAGCTAGAAATACAGGGTACTTGACTCCGCAAATGCTTTTAATATAGTCTTATATAACACTACTATATAAAGATGAAGAGCTATGGCAATGATGGCACAATTCATAGACAGGAAAATGAGCTCAGTTCTACATCTAAGGTCAGTGATTAGAAATAGATAGGTTTGCAAAGAATAGAGATAGAAGCTTCTTGCGTTGCAACTGGGCTTTGTGCAGGGCCCAATTAATATATAGGGCACAACAGCACTGTTCAGGCGACAAGTTTCCTTCCTGCCTATTCATTCACAGTTTCTGAAACATTTATCAGTCCTGGAAAAACACCAGCAAAGCAGCTCTATATTTACAAATCAAAAGTACCTGGCAAGCCAATGACTTAAACACAATAATTCAACTTAAAGTATCACAGAGAATAGTTCTTTGAGGCTAATCAAGTTAGAACCATTTACATGGTACACGTAAACAGAATAAATCTCATCCTCTGCTCTAAAGGCCTTACAACTGTGAGACAAATGGAAAATACATGATACAGCATGACTGACATTTCAAAAAGAGAAAAGCTCAACAGCAAATATGCTAAAGATACCAGAGTGAAAGTGGTCCAGAGAACAAAGGCAAACAGAAACTGAAGACCAAACAAGTGTCTGGCAGTTGGAAGTTATGTGATTGGTCAAGGTTGAGATCAAAGCATAACTGCATGCGAGCAAGCCAAGGAAACCTCCTCAAATGGCTCCTGCAGAAAGGAGTAAAAAAAGGTTCTAAAGACAGGAGCTAGAACAGCAAAAAGAAACATAGATGCAGGTAGACAGAGACAGGCATCCACGTGCAGACTTGTATGTGGACATGCATAAACAGATACAAGGGATTACACTTTCCTGGAGGCTGAAGCAGTCTCGCGAGCTCACAGAGGCTGTGGGGTAAGACTGTGAAGAACAGTGTTCTACATGCGGTCCTTTAGCTGACTCCTACAAAGTTGTTCTGCGCAAGAACACGCCAAAGGCTGTGGCCTGTCCGTAGCTCCCACCCTCCCACCAGCTCTCTCTCCCTTTCCTCATATACATATTGTTTGTCTTTTTCGTCAGCACACATCTGATCTAGTGGGAAAGCAGACAACAACTTGTGCAGCAGGCACCATAGAGGAAACACAAATGCAACATGCCTCAGGTCAAACCCTGATCATTTTCACCAAAAAAGTATCAAATTTAATTCTTTAACAATGATCCATAAAATAATCCACAACGACACAGAATAAAATATGCTAATTTTAATAAAACTGAAACTGCAATGTGAAGAGTCTTGCCTCTTTGGGGTCAGTTCTGGATTCTCCCCCAAAAGAGGGTTTAGCAGTTTTGTTCACTCACTGGAAATCTATTTGGCTTGGGGTTTTTTAAACTGGTTGTAATGACCCAAGGAGAGTGGATGCAGAGGGACTGATGGCACATCCAGTAGAACCAATCATGTCCTTATTCTGAATTACCTGTTGGCAGCACCCTGCAGTGCTACTTACCTTTGTCTGGTATTCATTAAGATTGCAAGGCACAGAGCACGGCACCAGCTTCAATTCTGTCATGGAGGGTTTACTTTAACTGCAGTGGACACCTGTACACTTACACAGCTTGACCTTTCATATAAAGCTGCCACCTCTTCCTAGAGAAATATTAGAAAGATCCTGTGAGCTACCTACAGAAACAAGATGGGCTTGAGGTTTGCAGCTGGATTCAGGGCACAAAGCAGATGGCTGATGGCAGTTTTGTGTCCCTTGCCCCATGCTCAACTCTGAGCTACAAGACAGAAATGCAGTACGAAGGACTCCCTGGTGAAAATAAAGGAGATGCAGTAAGCAAGTCCTCATGTGACTGTTGCTATTGTGATGTTAAATGAATGTTCAAATTCCCAAATAAGCACCTTGCGATAATCTGCACACCTGAACGATTATCTAGCATTTCTTAAATATATTTTACTAATAATGTAATTCAGCTTTACAATGCAGTCATCTAGGGAAGCAAGAGCAGAACTGGACTTTCAGCACAACTATGGCTTTTACTGTTGCTTTCTGTTGTTTCATACAGCTAGGTTCCCTCAAGCCTTTTTGGTTTGGGGACTGTTAAAGGTGATTTTTGTCTGGATAGGTGCTTGAGTGACCTGTGCTGTTTTCCAGTATTGAAAGACAGAGCTTTATGTACATTAGTAAAACACAAAGCAAGTCAAAATCTTTCGTAAGAAGGCAACACGACGCCAAAAACCAGAGCTGCTTCTTGCCATGGCTGGGATGCATTTCTGCAGAGGACTGAGCACTTTGACGCAAGAGCAATGCTGCATTTCTGTGTAGCGGCCAGTGTAAGATTAATGCCTTCTGATGCGAGACTACTGCACACCAGAGAGAACTGACTGACAGGAGCATTGTAACATGATGGGTTTAGAATCAGTGTTCTCATAACTTTTTAACCAAGGGCTCCTATAAAGCAGTAGGCACCGCCACATGTCACTTTAAAAAGCCTCTACAACCTAAATTCAAAATCTAGCTCTTTGTGCACACAGGTGTACATCTGTGTGCTTATGCACATACATGAGCACCCAATGAAATGTCTTTTAAGATGAGTGCTTATCATTACTGGTAGAGAACACAGGTTGAGAATTGTTGCTTTTCACTAGAAAATAGCAGCACTGTGGAATTAAGAGATTTCCAAATTTTTGTGATATTTGTGGCCCTAAATGTACTCCTCTGAGAACTGCAGTTTATTCATGGCATTTTCTATAAGGGCACATTAGCTGGTACAAAATCCTACCTTGTTGCCGACCAGTAGTCACGATGATTTACAGCAAACTCAAATATGGATTACAAGTGGGAAGCCCAAATTCCAGCTTTGATTTGTCCCATACGGTAAAAGGGAAAGTGAACCATTCTGGGGTTGGAGATGAAAGAAGCAACGTGTCTGTGGACTAAGGTTTGATTTTAAACAAAAGCAAACTGAAGAACAAAATTAGCATTCTGAAGCCTGTGGTGAACTCTACTGAGCCAAAGACTGCTCATTTATCCATTCCTGGTTTGCAAAATTTAAGAAAGACATGTGCCCAGCTTCAGCAAGACTGAAAATCAAAACTATTTCTACTTTTCCTCATCACTAATGCAGATTAATTCATTAGGAACCAAGCAAAGACCATCAATCTAGCTTCCAGGTAATCAATAACAAAGTCCTACAGGTTCAGACTGACCCATCTCTATTTTCACTGGAAAACAACTAGCGAGTTGAGTGTTATTAGAGTATATCGGACCAATTCTGATAGGAATTTAACAAAAACAATTAAACTGATTTAATTAACACCTGCATATTAAAAGACATACGGAACAGACCTGGCCATAAATCTACAAGAAATGTGATCCCAATCTGAACCTTTCCTTCAAGCTGTTCCCTAGAAGAGGACAAGGCTGCTCTCCTGACTTCAGTCTCCGTCACATTATTTTGCTCACGACCAGGGCAGCCTGGGAGGCTTTACAGAGGTCTGACCATGAGGAAGTGCCCCTTTGCTGTGCCCTGACAATTCCAAGGGGCAGAGAAGTAATATGGAAACACAACCAGTCAGATCAGTCTCAGTTGACAGCACACAGCCTTGGCACAGTTTGGTCTATTGACCACTGCCCAGGCTCTGTGGAGTAAAGTCATTGTTCGAAGAAATTGGGTTTTGAGTCTTTATGGATTTATAATAGAAACAAGCAGATACGACAAAATTCTATTGTCCTATTTTGCATCCAAAGTTACAGGAACCTGAACCCTGTAAGAGCTGCAGAGCCCAAGAAAAGCCATACAAAGATCCTAATAGAAATTATAGCAGAAAGCAGAGTTCTCAAGCCACCATCATCTCATGTGACACTTTCCTTTCTCATGTGACACTGCTTCAGTTCCATGCATTTAGGGTGTCATCTCCCCACCTTTCTTCATAGTTTGCAAGTAGATTGTGTTTCGACATGATAATTTTATTTCATTATGGAGTTACTCTCTCATTCACATCCAGCTGTCTTCTTTTTCTGTTTGCACGTTAATAATAAGGCAAGGTTAAAAAAAAAATAATGTTCATTTGACAGCAATGTATTCATTCTTTTTCCACTCAAAGCACTGACACAGCTCAAGCAGCTACCTCATATCTCCCGGTTCCAGCAGACTACTGGATGGACTGATAACCAGCCTGGAAACTATTTATATGCCTGTGAAAACAGGGTATTTCTGTTCTGTGCTAAAGAATCTCTGTATTATCATCCTGTTTCTAAGACTCCTACTGCTGCTTTTATGTTTCACTTAGGGTGGGAATTAAAAATTAACACATTGCTGTTCATCTTTTTTCTCTATAGCCACAGTTCAGAAGTGGCAATAGAGCAGATAATGTGTTTGACCTTGGGGGAGTGGTGGGAGCCTCAGGGCACCATGCTCTCATGCCGTCTTCCTTTCTTTGGGACCCTGCAAGTGATGGACAGAGGATTTTGAGGAGATTAAAAGATCTCTTTTAAGCTGCTGTTGAAATTAACTGATTAGACTCTGTCATCTGTAGGGTCCTGCACTTCCTTTTCTTGTACTCTCCCTGCTGTGGGAATGAAACTCAGCAAAGAGAGCAAAAGTGCCACTCAATTCAACTAAAAGGAGTTCTCTGAAATGGCAAGCTGTTAACATACATACCAAAGTTCATCTCCCATTGTGCTTGTCAAACAGTTTGCCAATCACTTAAGCTAACGTTATCTTTTTGCTTTAACTTAAAAGTCAGTGAATTGCCATGACAAGTCTGGAAAAAATATTTAACTGCTTCATCTGGAGGAAGATAATGGACGACATGTGCAACTTGGGTCCATAAAAGCCAAGTGCCAATTCCTGTCCACCTCAAGTCAGCAAGGTATGGGCACTTGAGAAAAGAGCGCTGTAGAATTCAGACCAAATCCAGCTACAAAAGAACAGCTCAGGAAGTCCTCAGAACCTTGTATCAGGGCTACTCCCATCAGTGAGCAATACCTGCAGTGTTAACTGCAGTAGAAGACAGAAATAAGGACAACATTCCCAAACAACTCATTTTGATGGGTAAGACAAAACACCCAAACTAATGATGCCTCCACTGCAGAAAGCAGAGAGGAACTGACTAGCTCTCCAGTGAAAAAGCAGCAGATAAATACTGCAAATCAAGACTATCAATATTCTGTGGGAGGACTCTCATCTTTAGGTGGAACTCATAAAACAACAGAGACCTGATCTTGCATTAGGATATGCAGGCAAGACTCAACAGTGGTTCAAGGAGATGCTTATGAAGGAGAAAAAGTTTCAGGGTGGAACAGTGTTATTTTCTGCAGAAAAGGGGCAGGAAGGATAGGGAACAACAGAAAAGGCAACTGAGGAGGTAGATATCCGTGCAGAAAAAGAAGTTATTGATACAATTTATGTTTTTTAAATCTCAAGATCACCATTAGAAACACATGCTTCCCATGCAAAGGTGAAATCCAGCATAAATTTGATGAAGACTATAGTCAGATCAATATTCACTTAGATAGTAAAAAGGTGTCATGGCCTAGAAAGCTCTAAAACTACAACTGCTGTCAATAAAGGAACGTCCATTTGCAGACTCTTAGACTACCTTATCTAGTACCTGATATCAAAGCTGCTCAGAAATGCAATCTGTTAGGGAACTTCTGGTATATATCATATTTGGCAGATGGGCTACAATGCTTGAACATGCGCATGCACATTGTTTGTGCAAAGGGCTTTCTGGCTGAAGGGATTTTAGGACACAAAGTTCTTTCTCTTTTCCTTGTTCATACATGCATACAATACACTACTTGGAAAAAACACGGCACCATACCTTTGAAAGTGCTGGGACTCCTTTGTAGCCAGGGCAGAAATTCTCTACTCCAAGCTCCTTGCCCTTCCTTTAAATCTTCTCTTCTCCCTTTCACCAAGATCATTACCTGCATGTGTGCTTGCAGTGCAATCTGAGACAGGTGTCACATAGCTTTGCCCAGCTCATTTTCTTAATTGCCTCCAAAGCATGCCTCTGGCTAGGGGGCATGCCACCTTCTACTGCAATCCCTGCCAGTCACTAGCAATTTGTGTGTCACATGTACATACACAGCCCTAGCTAAGAACAGCAAGAATCCATGCTACCGTGCCCATCTCATTCAATTAATTGCTTCAGTGGCAAGCCCCTGGCCAGCACAAATTTGGGTAACTCCAGTGTTAAATGACCCATGCAAGCATTTTCCACCTATATACTAAGTCCACTTACTAAATCCATTTACTGGATTTACCACTCACCCATTTTCTGTCACTATACACCCCAGCCCTTGCCACTCATTTGAAGGTTAAATATCACTTCTACAAACTTAGCTCCAGCTGCTGATCTCAGACTCTGCCTGCCCTTCACCTGTGTTCTGGGGCGAGAACATGCTAGGTGAGATACTGTTCTTCCCAGCTCTGAATACATTTTATTAGGTGGAGAGTATCATCATTAGGAAGCCAGATGGTATAAAATGTACATTATGTCAAATTTATGTTTTTGTAAATTTACCTACCTCCCTTGTTTCACAATGCTCAGACAGCTGCAGCTTACACCAGGGATGACCAAGAACTTATCCTTGCACACCCTAAACAAAATACAAGACCAATGCCCACACAATGTGAATTAAGAACAGGCACGTCACAGGGAGAGAACTTACTGCTGCAAGTTCATAGATATAGAAAATACTGGAAGATACCTCTTCAGCAGAGCCCAAACTTCACAAAATCAGTGGGAGATCTGCAACTGTCATTAACTACATCAGGAATCCATCTTAGTCTGGCTTAACTGGTCTCGTACAATCTTAACTGATTTTACAATGTTAGAATGGCAACTGGTACGCATCACTTCTAATGACTTCATAACAATGATTAATAACTAAACTCTCCCTCCCTCAAAAGTTACCCAGTAATGAAAAGATGTCATGAAAACAGGATTGCAAATGCATCTGATAAACAATTCAGCCTGAATTCCATCGATATGAATTCGTAAAACATCAATTCAATCTCTACATTAGAGTCAGTCAAAGCCATCTGAAGATTAGTGTAATTAATTTACGGGGCAGGAAGTAACCTTTCAGAAAAGAATCCGTACTGGGAATATGCTGCTGGTCTGGCATGGGCAAGTTGGTGCTGTAACACAAACAGGCAGCTGCTGAGCCAGAACCCTCCATCATAACAGTCATGAAAGCACGCATGCTATCCTCTGAGTCAGGTACAAGATACACGACAAGCAGTTATCCTCCAGGTTCACAAAACTGCACAGAAGCTCAAATAAACCCTGGCTGCTCTTCATTTAAGAGCCACCCACACAGCCATGTGCGCACAGCAGATTTACGCACCAGTTAAGCAACTGCTGTTCATTCTGGATGCAGGGTTCAGACTAACTACTGCCGTATAGCTGCATGCATTGGGAATAATACTATGATTTCTCTGGTTATCAGCCACATTTATGGAGCCATATTTATTGATCTAGCAAAGGTTACTGACACAGTTGACCACACATTTTTGTTACAACAATTTAAGCGTGACAGAGATTTTATTTTAGCTTGGTTTAGCAGCAATATAATTGGTCACGGGGTATTACGGGGAAGCACGCATTGCAAAAGCTCTGCTGTATCCTACAAAGAAAGGACATTCTATCCCCCCAGACTGTTGGTCTAGCATCTTTTCTGAGTGTGGCATATTCACTTGCCACAACCTCCATGATTCACCCAAAGAGTTTGCAATAGACGCTGTCATTGATACTCTTTGATGGAAGCTGTCCACAGCTTCCAGCCTGGGCAGACAAACACAACAATTTTAAACGCTGTCTCTGATTCTGAGCTACCTCAGGACCCTGAGGCCCCCTGCCTGATCTTCCAGGCTTCCCTAAATGCCACAAGATTGCCCAGTGTTCAGTATTGCTGTCTCTCTAACCCTCATCCTAGCAGCTATTTAATTCTCAGGCTTGCAGAGGGATGTGCAAAATCCCCTACAAACTTCAGTAAGCGCTCTTACTTCAGGTGACAGCAGCCTATGTCAGTATGTACGTTGCTCTACAAAAAGTACCTGTGCAAAGTGAAAGAGTTGATTCTGTCAAAAAAGGACATTCTGCTTTATTTACTGTGCTTCTCATCTACCTCCAGGAGCAGAGTAATACACAAGAGAATCTCAGTTACAGAAAATCTGTGTAGTGTAACACGAGTTCCCAGGTAATATAGCGGTTCTGGTCTTGGAAGACTTGCAAGCTGCATGCAGAGGGGAGAAGCCATGGCAGGACCAGCATCCATCATAAAACACCAGAGGTCTTACTAAAGAACATGGCTTGAACCGACTACTCAGGCTGGAAATGGAAAGGAAGAGAAGGAGCAAATCTGTGAGTGGTTCTGGGCATCCCTTTATCCACAAGGCAAAGCAAGAACAGCACTTTATTTTCCTCAGTACTTAGCTCAATATCTGAAAAATTACTGTAATCAGCTCTTTCATTTCAGGGCCTTACCCTTACGAAGAATTTATTCTGCTCCCAATAGAGCAGATATACTTGAGCTCTTAAGATTCCTCTACCTCCAGCACTGAAGCGTGAGAGATCAGCTGTAATACGTAGGATGTGGTGAAGAGAGTTCTATTCCTTAGGCACCCAAGTGTTTCTGGGTGCTGCAGGCAGAGGTGGGAGGCACATAGCTCATTCTCTGCCTGTGACACACATCTGCTTTTCCCAAACCCTAAACACTTCAGTCTAACTTAAATCACTGGGCTGAAAGCACAGACACATCAGTGAAAGGTAATGATCTCTGTTGGCAGAGAATATACTCAGTATTTAAGATGATACAGTGCCTTCATATCATCTTTAACCCTATGATGACAGTATCCTAACAAGTATGCATGGCAGATTAAAGTGGAGGTTCAGCAAGAAATACCATGGCATCACTAAACTGAGTGGTTAACTCATTTTTTCCTGTGGGATACAAAATACATTAGACTTCTGAGTGCTGAGACTGTGGCTGATTCCCGGCCCTCAAAATTCTTCAGCAGAAGCGATGAATTGTCCACAAAGCCCCTCATTGGAGGAAGGCAGAAAATGTTCCTCCACAAAGCCAGGTGACCTCTCTTATCCCAACAGATCCTAGAATCCATAGCACGGTTCCTTGATGAAACTTCAGACAGATCAGTTTTTAAAGTGGCACAACACTAACACATGTGGCCAAACCCTCTTCTAAGCTTGTGTTTTCTCCCCATGAAAATAGCTGCTTAAATGATTCCATATCCTTAAAGAAAGTCACTGCACTTTGCACTGTATGTTTTGTTCTGATTCCAGTTCATCTAGGATGATATTTCCATACCTTAGGTGAAACAGTGAAGCTGATCTCCCTTTTACACTCTGATTAAAGATACTGGAATGCATTCCCTGTAGAGACAAAATGGTTTAGGACCCATTTCAAAGTGTATGTACTTACTGAAATGGGATCCAAAAGTGGATAGAACTTGAGATCACACATTTATATTAATTTCAGTGCTCTCAAGATTAGTCAGAATTTTTTAAGCAAATCATTCATTTACTTGTATCCCTGTTTCACATTAGAGAGGGTGGTTATACTCAGATTTTAAATCAATTTTGGAGTCTTTCTCTACTGAGGATTAAGCTTGATGATTAAAGGGACTTCATCTGATTTCAATACAATTTTGCTTCCCTTTTCATTTACTATTTTAGCAATTCAGTAAGAGAATTTTGCGGTGTCTCAGAGCTGAGGTCTAACACAACCATTTCTTGGTAGGCTGTTCTTTCCCTCTTTTACACTGACTATGATAGAGGACTTCAGCAAGGGTCTCTCTCCCCTTTGACACTAACCTGCTGGAAGAAGCCTAATGTCCTCCTACCACCCCACTGTTCTCACTAAATACATTTTGACAAAAGATCAGAAAGGTGAATGACCAGCACATCCCCATGGCTACTGTGGGTTATGCTCAGAGCTGCCAAAGCGAACAAATACAAATCACAGTCTATGCACAAAAGCCAAGAATAACTCACAGGCAGCACTGCTGGTGCCTTTAGAAAGCTTTTCACACAATAATGAAAATCCTGGATACTTCTAGACAACATAAGAGAACAACAAACCAACTGTAAATTCCAGCTCCAAGCTACAGTGACTGTTATCAAAGTCTGTGTTACAGCCCCAGAAGCCCCAGCCTAAAAATCGCGTAAGAAAGGGCAGGTAAAAGGTGTCACGGTCATCAAAACCATTCTCTTCCCCAAGGCAGTAACAACATGCCTAGCCATTCCTGTGAAGCATTTGTCTTGCCAGTTCAATAACTCTGTCCCCCTCCCTCTGGGTCTCCACAGCCTGAAAGGACCAGTCTCTGCACCTCAACAGTTCATAGCTGAAAACAAGAACACCACAAGGCAGAATTTGTTCCTCCCTTCTTAATGGTGGGCAAGAGGGGTCTGCCCAAGTAGCCCCAAATAATTGACATAAGTAACTGTTCCAGCATTAGGGACAAAACTGTTCTTCCAGTAGATGAGAACCCAGAACGTAGCCCTGCGCACCAGACCTATGCATCTTGTGTGCATTTAACAGCCTCCAACTTCAGCAGCGTTCCCACAAGAGCACGCCTGGGATCTAGGCTTAGTTCATAGGGCACCAGCCCTCCAAGCACTTTACCAAAGTGCAGTTTATAAATACAGAGCAGAGACTGATGAAGGGAAATACAAGGAGATCTGGGAAGTCCCAGGGAGCAACTATGTAAGACTGGTCCAGAGAACAAAAGCTACAAAGAAGGCTTTTCCCCTAGCCAGAAGAGGAGAACTGAAAATAGAGTTTGGCCTTATACACAGAGGGTTGAGCCAACAGCCTTTAAAAACAAGAACATATATTTCTTCTAACCTTACACCTATGAGCTCTGTGATACATGGCCAGCAACTTCCCTAACCAAGGCCCTTCCTTTCTCCATCTCTTGGCTTTAGCAAGAATTCTTCCAGGAAGGAAGTCTCCCAGTACACATCCCCTGTACTCCACCTCAGTGTCATGGACTCAGCTGGGACCTCTGCTCCCTGTTCTCATGCAGTGAATCCAAACAAAATCAAGATGAGCAGCAATTGCTTTTCACAGAATAGAGGCATTTTCTCTACACTGTGATAGTAGTAATTTTCCACTTATTTTCTTGGCAGTTTGCGTAAAGATTAGATTTTGTTAATTATAAGAGAAATACTCCAAACACCCAGCATTTCATTTTCCCCTCAAAAAAAAAAAAGAAAATCCTTTAAATGAAAAGTAATGTATTTGCAAATATTATTTGCCCTTCATAAGTTCCATTTTCACCAAGTGCACCTACCAAGTGCATGAAATACTGTCCAGTTCAAAACATGATACCAGCTTTGCAGACAAAGTACTCGAGGTCAAGCCAGAGGTTAAATAGTACAACAAATGATCAAGCCAGAGGTTAAATAGCACAACAAATGGTGAGGGTTGAAAACACTCTTAGCCTCATGATCCTCCCCACAGCATCTTGCTCCTGACCCACCTCATACCTCTTCGCTCAATACCTTCATTAATAAAAGCTACATACCTGACATCACCTACATCCTATCCATGGCTATTTTTAACACCTCAAATCTGTTGTAAGTCTCTCCCTCATCCCTTTTTAAAGTAAATCTGTCAAAGAAAGAAGTCCCTCTCCCTGCAGGAGATGGAATTTTTCCCCCTCAGGAGATGGGGTAGATTTAAGACCCAACACCTACTGACTTAGCAGAGTCAGAAGAAGGAGCTGTTCAGCAGCAGAAAAGGAAGAATTCCAACTTCTTCTTTTGAGAAGCATTCGCTTCTTCCATAAGCACTCCCATGAAAAGTGTGTTTAGAAAAGAAATCCGACGACATTTTTTAAAGGGTTTTATGCTCCTGCTGAGTCTCATGCCTGTGGACTTCTGCCAGCACTACCGAAGGATTACAGTGGATTCCAGCCATTCCTTCTTCACCATGCATATTTCAAATTCATCAGACAGGAGTGGTTTGCTCTTCCTGCTTCCAGTGGAGATTGCAAAGCAGCAGCAAGAAATGTCTCAGCTTACCGAGGATGAGAACAGGCCTTAGCATTATTAATAGTTTCTTCAGCTCTACTACCTCAGGTCATTGATCTATCAATAAAAATGAGTGTCACATCCCTTCTCAGGGTGTGATTTTGTTAGCGTTGCAGTAACAAGAGCACATGTCTCAGCCTTCAGTTGGTTCTTCCCCAGGCTTCACCTCAGGTCTTCTCAGCACTTGTTTCTCCTGCCAAGGGAACTAATCCCTCCATTCCTCATCCTCACTCACAGCAAATAGGCAGAAGCTGCCAAGGTTAACCACAGGTCAGTGGTACTCTGCAGCTCAACAGGCAGGTTCTGGGGATCTCCTTAATGGGAAGGTGCAGGCTAAGTTGTTATCTCCCATTCCTCTCAGTTCTGGTTTGCCCAAGCCCTGGCATTCTTATAGTCATCATGTTCCGCACAGAATTAGAGGACCCTTCCTTCTCTCTTACAGAATACCCTGTCTTAATGTCCCAGGGAACTACTGGGCAAGAAATCAAACAGGTCTCTCACAGAGCAGTAAAATCCCCTCCACATCCTCAATAAACCCTTAGACAATTCTCCTGTGAATTAAATCTAGAGGATGTCATGCTATTCTGCTACTTGTTCCTACTCTCCAATTCTCACTCAGGCTGACAAAAAGAGTATAGAAACTGTGTTGCTGTATTCTCTAGGTAAGTAATGACTTGTATTGCTATCAGCAGTTTGATTAACATGGTTACTGCTCAGTTCAGACTTCAGAAGTCCTTTAGAGAGGCATGTAGATTAAAGGTTTGTCTGAGGAAACCGCTGGTTGGGGTTTAGAGAACAGTTTAACATGCTAATGTGACCATTAAATGCACAGAAGCTTATGGCTTCATTGCAGTTGTGAATGCAGATCTGCTAGAGACCATCTTTATTATAACAAAGATATGAAAACCCTTTGTGTTTATATAGGGTTTTGAGGTAAGCCCAAGCTGAAGCCAATAGTATCTTTTTCATGGTACAGAGTTCTTAAGATGCCTCTGAAGCATCATTTTATCAGATATTTCAGCACAGAGGTAGTGAGCACAGGTGCCAAAATACAGGAGTGCATCCATCTCCGACTGCACTCCTTGATGGAAGAAAACAGGTTCTCTGTTCTGTGCCACTGCTGCCATCCAGAGCCAGTACGAATGGCTGGTTTTTGGAAGCCTGACTCCAGCAGTCGGATATCTGCTAGAATTTCATGCTGCAGCATTGCTGGAATTATTTGCTGCATTTGCAATGCCACCCCTTTCTCCTTTAAAAACCTGACCATTAGAGCACATCCCCTGTGAAAGCAGCTCAGAGGATGCTGGTGCTTTGAATGTTATGCTGGAGGATGGGAAATTTGTATCTTTGGATGGAAAAAGCCACTAGTTCTACTTTGCTGTCACTTTTTGTTAAGCGTATGTCCAGCTTCATTTACGTGTCTGTTAACATCCCTTTCTCCTTGCTTAGAAACAGAGGCCTATACCACTGAGCTCTCACTGGAAATGGAAAAACGCATCTCTATATTTATACACTCACAGCCCTAATGTCAATGCCAGGGCGCAGCCATAAGGAAAATACCCATGCATTTCAGCTATGACAGACACTTAAGAACCAGCTTTTCTGACTTTGGTGCCAAAACCATGCAGATTTAGGTTTCTAAATAAACAAAGCAGTCTTTGCCATGCACTAAGAGCTTTTTTGTTGTTGTTCTTCAGAGTGATGGAGGTATGGAAAACGGGATGTATGCATCCCACATTTAACTGCTGGATCTATTACCTGAGTCCTGCCCACTATGTTCTGCTCTATTCTACTTTCCTAATTAAGACAGTTTCACAGCAAGCTCTTTGGCATAGTTTCCTGCCAACTAATGTCAGAAATACAGAGTATATTAGTTCTACACTTTGGATTTAGTTCCTAAAGATGTCAGAGCTATACCTGTGATCAGAGTGGACAATGGTCTTGGTATTTGCAAAACTGTGCACCTAGCAGAGGATGGCCACCAAAATCAAGCAAACCATTTTGGGCACATTGCAACTAGAAAGTGGGAAAGGCAAGGGCACATATAGGGTTTAAACACAAGAGAAAGGTCTTTGAATCTACGATATGATGCAGAAAACAGTCTGATAATACACAAGTGAGGCAAGACTCTGTATACCAGCCTAACCCTGCTGCCGTCACTGAGGTTACTCAAACCAGCACCTGTTGGTTCACCAGTATCTACCACTACATAGGCTGTTCCTTCAGGACAGGAGCCCAGTTTAGCTACATGGACTCTCAACAGCACTGTCCTGCCTCAGCATTACATTAAAATGAACAGGACCGTTTAAAGACAGAAATAAATATCAATAATGCAGGTGGAATTCAGCCCATAATGGCTTCAAAATCATGAAGTATTTTTAGTCAGCATGGGGGCTGTTGTAGCAAACTGATGAGTGCAGTAAAGGCATTCACTCATTTCCGCAAAATGACTGCCTGTCTCGGTCACTTTAGATTTATTTGATGGTGTTCTTGGCAGAATCAAACATTTCTAAAGTCAGAAATTCAGCAGGGAACCTCGCTTTGTCTGCAACTTTAGAACATCAGCACCTTCCAGACAAGTTAATACTAGAAGTGCAATTCACATTTATTTTTGTACATCTCAGTACTGATAATAGTGGAAAGCGCATCAGATCTATTTAACAGCAGACAATTTTGTGTGTGTGTGATTTTGCATCTGCATGATGATACACTCAATCTTATGGTCCAAAGATGAGTATTTAATCTAGCACTTTAAGCCATGCTGTACCCTGTGTTCTACATGAGAAATAGCCAGGGTGGATGTCTGAGCCTTAATCAAGACCAACTCCATTTCATTAAGACACACATTCCCTTTGAGAAGAAAGGTGTTGGAACGGGATTCAGCAGGTGGCACTGTTACACATAATTTAACATTTTTTGATGAGATAGGTATACCTTTTCATTTGGAGATGGGTTATGCCTTTGTTAGTTTTTCCAGTGTAGTTTCTTTCTGGAGAGCAGGAAAGAGAGAACCCACCTCCAAAATGTAGGAGGTTCTCTCTCACAGGAGTCACCAGCTGAAGCTGAAGTTGAGGTGTACAGTGGAAACACTGGGAGACATGATATATTTAAGGCCATTTCTGTTTCAGGAACAAGGTCTACATTTAAATAAATCTCACCGCTTTGAATACAGCCAAAATCTCTGTTATTCAGCTTTCAATTGGAGTCAATTCACAAAAATTCCTAAGAGACAAAATCTTCACATCAATGATGCTCACAATATTCAGTAGCAGTTAAAGAAAAAAATGCTGAGTACCTCATACTGTTTCTTACACTGAAGGTCACTTTATTGCACTAAAATTGGTGTGCTCCTCTATGTGAGCTGCAGTTAACAATGTAAGAAATTTGGGTATACTACTTGAACTCTACCCTTTCCTCCTACCCTTGTATATTTTCTGGGTTAACTGCAGTCCAAGTCCAATAGAAATCTAAAAGTTATTTCCTTTCACTATTGCCGTTCCTTGGCTTGCTGCCCTCTATCAGAACTACTCCCATCACTAGATGTAAGAGGACATGCACGGATCTGCAATTCCTCAACAAGGAAGTTAGGGGTTAAGCACTAGGAGAAGCCTTCTAACAGAAAGGAAAACAATTTGACTACTCTTTTGGCATATCCATCACTCTCAAGTCTATTCTTTAAGACCACCAAGCAGCTCCCAGATACGGTATTTGAACTAAAGGCAGAAAGCTGGTTTCTAGGCTCCAGCCTTTTCTTCCTAGATCTCTCACTCACTTCCACTGTCAGTCATGACAGAATTAGTTACTGGCCTGTTCCCAATCCACTTTCCACAGCATAGCTGGTTCCACTACTGACTGCCCATCAACTCTTTCCAATAATCTTTAACATGTGACTTCAGTTTCACAGAGCTGATTCTTTAGCACTGTTGCTAGCATTGCAAGGAACGGGATTTTGAGTCTGTACAGTTTTGCTGCACAGCCAATTATGGTAGCCAGCACTTGAATCATATCTAGATGTTCAAACTGAATTGTGCCAGAATCAAAAGCTTTGAACTTCTATCTAGGAGGTTGAGTTGAGCGTATGATAGCAGATACCACTGCCTAAGCTTTTGGCGAAAGGCAAGGACATGGAATCGAGAAAGATTAATGAGAGAGAATAATTTCATCTATTTTGAGGCAAATTATGATGAGATTAAACCAGCTTTTAAAACAGATGTTTGAACCAGGAAACCAAAGGTGGGAAGAGTCAGATGACATCCTCCTCTAAAGGTAGAAGTAAATCAGGAGAGCAGATCTCTAGAAGGCAGACTGGTATCCACTGCAGACACTGAAGCAAGGGGTCTCCTTGGCAGATGCCATGTGGGAAAATTTGGGGAATAAAAAAGGAATTATTGGATTGTTCTCTTTTACTTGGGTGCATGCTTATTTCTTTACCAAGAGGGTGGTCAAACACCGGAACAGGATTCCTGGAGAGTTGGTTGGTGCCCCAAGCCTGTCAGTGTCTCTTAAAGGCATTTAGACAATGCCCTTAACAGCATGCTTTAGCTTATGGTCAGCCGTGAAGCGGTCAGGCAGTTGGACTAGATGATCATTGTAAATCCCTTCCAACTGAAATAGTTTATTCTATTCTTATTAACCTTCATGTAACAGTAAATGGTACCGAGAGGAGCTCATTCGTCTGTATATGAGCTGTAGAGACAAGCTATTAACCTACAGGGGGAACAATTTAAATACAATTTGTTCCTGGACACTAGACACGGAGACTGTACTTCCAAAGACATGCCTACCGCTTTGAGTAAGCACCTGCCTTTTGAACTCATGTCCATTTGTAAAGCTACGTCTTCGACACCAAGAAAAGCATCAATGCTACACAGAAACTGCGTATTTGGGAATGAATTCCCATTGCCAAGATTCCAATGACCTTCACAGGACACGGCTGACTTTCATACCTGTGGGATATTCTGACAAGAAACAATATATGCAATTTGAAGGCAGTATTTAAGCTAAGGAAACCAGAAGAGAAAACTCAGAGATGAGTGTCAGATGGTCTGAAAGACACTTTTAGTATGGCAGGACATGCTGGGCTGTTTTCTCTGTAAAACAATACTGTCTGCCTTCCCCCTTTAAAAATTATAATTCAAATGAATGTATAATTCTGACTGTTTCAGCCTTTATCAAACTCAACTGTTCAGCACAGCATTAAATAGAATGAAATAAAGACTCTTGGAGGACTGCACATACTGCATGAAAGCATTCGTTAAGTCTAAGTTATGGTTACTTCTGCTGTCAAGTCAACAATGCACAATCAGCAGTGGCTAAAATTTTAGGCTGGTCTGTTAGACAAACAAATAGCTTTTGAGCTTATATAAATTGTTTCCTGCTAATGAGGAAAAATTATATGTCATCACAGGATTAATTTCTTCCTTTGTGCCAAACAAAACAGGAAGAAAACTTCTTGCAGATACAAATTTGTAAAAACTTGTAATTTTTGCTAGAAGCAGCACTTCTGTTTTCAGCACTTTGGTTCAGCCTAAAAGCATAGAAAACAGGGCAAAGGCAATGACTAGAAGATTTGGATTCAAATGGGTTCAGACTCTGAAGAACAAAAAGAAATTGAAATTCACACCTATATATAACTCTACCAGTGTTCCCTGTCGCCACAAAGATATGGATTCACACAGAAATGAAGCGTCTCTGAAGGAGGGTGGCACTGAATCCAAACACAAGTTTTATGACCAGGACCATCACTAGTTAGGATAGTCATTGTACAGAACCACAGACCATCAGCTTGAGCTATCAGATTTTATTGGATACTCTTCCTAAAGTTCATAGGCTGCTCTTTGCTGGCTTGACAAATGCCAACTCTGAGTCAATCCAATCAGCACTGCAAAACAGCATCGCCATCCCATTTCTCTCTGACTCTATCACCAGCACTTAGAATCACAGATTGGTTTAGTGAAGGCACTGAGTCGATAAAGAGGGTTTAACTTCTGACCCTCAGCCCATGTGCTCCTGGGAAGTGTAGTCCCAGGTAGTTCAACAACAGGGTCTGTGGCTCAGAGTAAACTAAATGATGTGGTTTGTCCATGTGATTTGATACAATCCTGTAAATTGCAGGACTGTTTATTTGTATGTAAGTCTTGAATTACTTGATGGCTTTTGTTATAGAAGATTAAGTCAAGTGGTTTCAGATGAAATACTTGAATCTTAGTAAGAGGTTTATCTTCTCCTACACAGCTAAATTAACCTCAGCTCAGGTAAGGGAGTTGAGATAGAGTTATCTTTGCAAATAGTTCCATAAACTTTGATGTGCTTATTGCTATATTTGATACAAAATTCTACAGACAAAACTCTAGGCTTAACATTTTATATTAAGTCTTCTAATATTTCTAACTAAAAGAGATGTTTTTGACCATGTTTCCCATTTCTCTAGGAGCAAGGCTGCCAGTCACAATTGATTCCTGATTTCCCAGAGCCTCACAAGGATGTCATCCTTTTCATTCAAAACCAAATCCTTTCTAGCATTTCAGAAGACAGAAATAAGATAATCTGCTCACAGTTTGAGCTATAATAGTTCTGAATAATTTATAGGTAAGAGGTCTACCGCAGCCATTTGGAGCATCATGCTGAAGAAGATTGTGAATAAAGTTGTTGCGAGAACGCAACCTTGTTTCACACCACTGGTTATTGGGAAGGGCTCAGAGAGTGCATCGCCATATCTGACTTGACCTTACTGATCCTCATGTAACAGAATAATCATTTGAGGAACTTGGGGGGACAACCTAATCGTTCCAAGATCAGCCACAGGCCTTTTCTGCTCACAAAACAAAACGGCAATTATATTCAATATCGTACTAATGGTAGCCTATTCAATCTAAGGCGACTGAAGGCCCACACTAAGACCCTAAATCATCTTGTCCATGAACTGCTTTTTGCTGACGATGCCGCCTTTGTTGCCCACACAGAAGCAGCTCTGGGGCGTTTAACATCTTGCTTAGCGGACGCGGCTGAGCTTTTTGGGCTGGAAGTCAGCTTGAAGAAGACAGTAGTTCTCTACCAACCTGCACCACAAGAAGATTACCATCATCCCCACATTACCATTGGCGAGTCAGCGCTTAAATCAATTCAGCAGTTCAGCTACCTGGGAAGCATTATTTCCTCGGATGCCACGATCGACAAAGAGATAGACAACAGAATAGCAAAGGCATATAGAGCCTTAGGAAAACGCCATAAAAGAGTCTGGTTCAATAAACACCTGAAGAAAAGAACAAAGATCAGTGTCTATAGAGCCATTGTACTGTCTACGCTTTTATATGGGTCTGAATCATGGGTTATGTACCGCCATCACCTGCGACTCCTTGAACGCTTTCATCAGCGCTGCCTCCATACAATTCTAAACATCCATTGGACTGACTATGTGTCAAATGTTACTGTCCTTGAACAGGCAGGGGTCACCAGTATCGAGGCCATATTGCTGAAACTGCAGCTGCGCTGGGCAGGGCACGTCTCCAGGATGAAGGGTCACCGCCTCCATAAGATCGTGCTTTAGGTGAACTTGCCACCGGCTGCCGCAACAGAAGTGCCCCAAAGAAGAGATATAAGGACTCCCTGAAACACTACCTTAGCCTTGGCCATACTGACTACCATCAGGAGCCCACCTTGGCCTCCAATCGAGAGACTTGGAGACACACCATACATAACAGAATCATAGAATAGTCAGGGCTGGAAAGGATCTTAAGATCTAGTTCCAAATCCCCCTGCCACGGGCCGGGATCACCTCACACTAAACCATCTCACCCAAGGCTTCATCCAACCTGGTCTTGAACACTGCCAGGGATGGAGCATTCACAACCTCCCTCGGCGACCTATTCCAGTGCCTCACCACCCTAACAGGAAAGAATTTCCTCCTTATAAGCAATCTAAACTTCCCCTGTTTAAGATTTGACCCGTTACGCCTTGTCCTGTCACTACAGTCCCTAATGAAGAGTCCCTCCCCAGCATCCCTATAAGCCCCCTTCAGATACTGGAAGGCTGCTATGAGGTCTACATGCAGCCTTGTCTTCTCCACGCTGAACAGCCCCAACTTTCTCAGCCTATCTTCATACAGGAGGTGCTCCAGTCCCCTGATCATCCGCGTGGCCTCCTCTGGACTTGTTCCAACAGTTCCATGTCCTTTTTATGTTGAGGACACCAGAACTGCACACAATACTCCAGGTGAGGTCTCATGAGAGCAGAGTAGTGGGGCAGGATCACCTCCTTCGACCTGCTGGTCACGTTCCTTTTGATGCAGCCCAGGATACGGTTGGCTTTCTGGGCTGCGAGCGCACACTGAAGCCGGCTCATGTTCATTTTCTCATGGACCAGCACTCCAAGTCCGTCTCTGAAGGGCTGCTCTGAATCTCTTCTCTGCCAAACCTATAGCTGTGTCTGGGATTGCTCCAACCCAGGTGTAGGACCTTGCACTTGTTGTCATGGTTAAACTTCATGGGGTTGGCATTAGCCCACCTCACAAGCGTGCCGAGGTCCCTCTGGATGGCATTCCTTCCGTCCAGCGTATCAACCGAACCACACAGCTTGGTGTCATCGGCAAACTTGCTGAGGGCGCACTCAATCCCATTGTCCATGTCAGCGACGAAGATGTTAAACAAGACCACTCCCAACACCGATCCCTGAGGGACACCACTCGTTACTGGTCTCCAGCCAGACATTGAGCCATTGACCACAACTCTTTGTGTGCAGCCAGCCAGCCAGTTCTTTATCCACCGAGTGGTCCATCCATCAAATTGATGTCTCTCCAATTTAGAGACAAGGATGTCGTGCGGGACAGTGTCGAACGCTTTACACAAGTTCAGGTAGATTACATCAACTGCTCTACCTTTGTCCTTCAGTCCTGTAGCCCCATCATAGAAGGCCACCAAATTGGTCAGGCAGGATTTCCCCTTAGTGAAGCCATGCTGGCTGTCCCCAAGCACCTTGTTGTTTTTCATGTGCCTTAGCATGCCATCCAGGAGAATCTGCTCCAAGATTTTGCCAGGCACAGAGGTGAGACTGACTGGTTTGTAATGCCCCGGGTCATCCGCTTTCCCCTTCTTGAAAATGGAGGGTTTATTTCCCTTTTTCCAGTCATCGGGAACTTCACCTGACTGCCATGATTTTTCAAATATGATGGACAGTGGCTTAGCAACTTCATTTGCCAGCTCCTGCAGGACCTACTGATGGATTTCAACAGGTCCCATGGACTTGTGCACATTCAGATTTTTAAGATGGTCTCGAACCAGATCCTCTCCTACAGTGGGCGCAAGGTCTTCGTTCCCACAGTCTCTGCATCTGCCTTCCAAGGCTTGGGTGGTGCGGTCAGAACTTTTGCCAGTGAAGACAGAGGCAAAGAAGTCATTCAGAACCTCAGTCTTCTCCAAATCCAGGGTAGCCAGTTCTCCCGAGAGCTTCCTGAGGGGGCCTACATTGTCCCTAGTCTGTTTTTTATTTGCTATGTACCTGTAGAATCCCTCCCTGTTATCCTTAACATCCCTAGCCAAGTTCAATTCTAACTGGGCTTTAGCTTTCCTAACCTGGTCCCTAGCTTCCCGGAAAACATCCCTGTACTCTTCCCAGGCCACCTGTCCTTGCTTCCACTTTTTATAAGCCTCTTTTTTCATTTGAATTTTCCTCAGCAGCTCCTTATCCATCCAAGGAGGTCTCCTGGCCCTCCTGCTGCACTTCCTTCGGGTGGGGATGCAACACTCCTGAGCTTGTAGCAGGTGATCCTTGAATACCAGCCAAGAGTCTTGGGCCCCCCTGCCCTCTAGGGCTATATCCCATGGAACCTTACTAAGCAGGTTCCTGAAGAGGCCAAAGTCTGCTCTTTTGAAGTCCAGGCCAATGAGCTTGCTGTACGCTCTTCTCACTGTCCTGAGGATCTCGAACTCGACCATCTCGTGATCACTGCATCCAAGGCTGCCCTGGAGCATCACATTTCCAACGAGCCCTTCCCTGTTGGTGAGCATGAGGTCAAGCATGGCACTTCTCCTTCTCAGCTCCTCTATTACTTGCAGACGGAAGTTGTCTTCCACACAATCGGGGAAGCTCCTGGATTGGTTGTGCTGGGCCGTACCATCATTCCAACAGATGTCAGGGTGGTTGAAGCCACCCATGAGAACAAGGGCCTGTGAGCGTGAGGCTTTTCCTACCTGTCTATAGAGTGCTTCATCTGCAGCTTCTCCTTGATCTGGCAGTCTGTAACAGATCCCCACAGCAATGTCTCCCGTAGATGTTTTCCCTTTAACCGTGACCCACAAACTCTCTGTTAACTGCTCACCTGTCCCCAGACACAGTTCCATACTCTCCAGCCTATCCCTAACATAAAGGGCAACTCCCCCTCCCTGCCTGCCAGGCCTGTCTTTTCTAAAAAGCCTGTAACTTTCCATTCCAACACTCAAGTCATAGGAGCCATCCCACCATGTTTCTGAGATGCCTGTTATATCAAACCCCCATAGATGTGCACACATCTCTACTTCCTCTTGTTTCTTCCTCATGCTATGGGTGTTTGTATAGAGGCATCTTAGCCAAGCTCCAAATGAAGCCGGCTCATTGGCTGGAGCAGCTGGTATGTATCTTCATTGCTCCGAGCATTTATTATAGGTGCTGGCAACTGACTGGGTGTGTTGGGATGGAATGATGCCCCCCTCCCCCAACGCATCTAGTTTAAAGCCTCCTTGACCAGTCTGGCAAGCCTCCTACCAAAACTGCTCTTCCCCTTCTTTATCATCAGACCAGCTCCACCAGCCCCCAGCAGACCTGGCCTACAAACTTGGGTCCTGTGTTCAAGACACCCGAACCCCTGACTATGACACCACCCTTTTAACCAGTTATTAACCTGGCTAATCCTCCTAGCTTTTTTTAGGTCCTCCCCTGTATCCTGGAGAATTGACGAAAAGACTATCTGAGCTCTAGAGCCCCTAACCACCTCTCCCAGGGCTCTGTAGCCTTTCTTTATGTTCCCCAGGCTACTACTGTCTATATCCCTAGGACCCATATGTATCACTAGAAGGGGGTAATAGTCCACGGGACTTACTAGAGCAGGCAGCCTCTCTGCAACATCCCTGATCCGTGCCCCTGGTAGGCGACAGAGCTCCTGTGAGACCGGGTCAGGCCGACAGACGAGTGCTTCTGTCCCTTTCAAAGTAGTCCCCTACTACTATGACCCACCGCTTTTTCCTGGCACCACCAGTAGAGATCTCCTTTACCAACACATCAGCCGGCTGTTTCTGGTGCTAGTGCGTTTCCTCATTCACCTCCTGCAGGACAGCAAAGTGGTTCTGGGTTGGGACAACAGATTTAGGAGGAAGCCCCTTGCTTTTATTGTCCCTTTTCATCCTTTTTTTTTTTGTGCAGGTCCTCCACCAGGGAGCACCGAGTGCAGCCCTGCCCATTGTGCACCTTTCCCTCACAAGACCGGTGCAGGCAGTCTCTACACCCCGAGCTCCGCACTGCAGCCTCCCCTCTCATCGGCTCTCTCTGGGTGCCTACGCTGGCCACCGCCGGGGCAGCCAGAGCAGAGCTCCCGGACCGGGCCCTGCTCGTACGACGAGGGCTCAGCATCCCGCGCGCCTGCCCTCGCAAACTGCCTCGACCCGCTCTGCTCGCCGCGCTGCCCCATCGCTCGCGCTCCCTGGGGCACGTTTTTACCCAGTCAGGGCTGGTGCCGCCCCTCCTGGCTCCGCCCCCTGTGAGTCAGCTGCTCGCGTCAGCTGAGCTGCCGGCCCCTACGCAGGTCCTGTCGAGCACCAATTTTAATTTAGTCTAGTATATTTTTCTAATGTCTTCCTGTGCCAGAGGCTAGTGGAGGCTTGAAATGTTACAAGGATATCAACACCATGTGGGAGTAGAATTAGTTTGAGGCTAGAATATAGGCTATAACTAAGAGTTACGGGACGAGGATGGGAGCATTTAGGCTGACGAGGAGCCTTGTCAGTAAGATCCATTGAACTGTGAAGGTATTTCCTACAGAATATGGTGAAAGTCTCATAAATTTGAAGTTGCAATGACACATATTAGAAGAATTACTATACGTGGAGCAATCAGACTTACAAACTTATAATTGGAAATTACCTCTCTTTCCGATCTAAATTTTGGCTATTTCTCCTCTTTTACTCTATCCAGCCTCTTCAGCAGGACTGGACAGAATTTATGGAGAAAAAAAAGTATGCTGTATTTATATATAGGATTACCTGAGGAAGCTGTACTGCAAGAGGTATCTGTACCATTTCCCAATGAAGCCAAGAAACCATCAGAGCTCTGACTTTTCTCCATTGCTAATTTCTGGGGAGAGGAATGATGTGACTGTTCCCTGCCTTGTTACCCAATGAGTTAATAAAACTATGTGTTTTCATTGCTAATAGAATTTTTGAGACAAAAATTGAAGAGTAAAAGATCTCTTCCTTGAATGGCTAAGATGGCATCAATAATATGATAAAAGCCAATTTTAATGGCTAATTTGAGAAATGTGCCTTTCTGAAGTGCTCAGTTTGATTCTCTATGGGAACTAGTGTTATGATGATGAAAGTGAGGTGCAGTAGCACCTAGATGTGGTGGGATCTGAGCACCCATGACTGCCAACAGTACATAGAATCACAGAATCAACTAGAATCACTAGAATCAACTAGACCTTTAAGATCATCAAGTCCAACCTTTACCCTAGGACTGCGAAGTCCACCACTGATGCTGCCCCTTGAGAAAGGCAGAGGAGGAGGAAGCCAACCAAGGAGCCTGGAATCTCCCAGTCCAGAGATGAAGGGCCACTTTTATTGTGCCGATAGAGGGGGATCGCAGTGGTCGCTCAGAGATGAAACATGGTTGGTCCCACTGAGGTGTCCAGGCCGGACACTGGGAGCTTGGGCCCGATGTTGCAAGTGGGAGATGTCTCGCACCCACGTGGGGCTAGCGGGGATGGAGCTGCTGCCGCTTTCCAATGCTGCAGAGTCCGAGGATGCTTCCCATGGCTGATTCCTGCTCGTACTGGGGCTCCTGTTCTCAGGTATTGGCGAGCACTGGGAAAACCCCTCATTGCCTGGCTGTGGGTGCTCCTTTCACCACGTGGCGCTGGCCCTTGGCTTCTCTCCTGCTGTCTTCTGGGCCACGTGTAGGCAGTTTGGGGGTGACAGTTCAACTGGGAGCACGCTGGGGAGCCGTGGCATGGCCCGATTGTTGCAGTGCCAGTGTCTGGTGCCAGGGAACTGTGGCATGGCTGTAAAGCCTCCTGGTGGTCAGTGCTGGAGCTGCTGCTCCCTGACGACTCCTGACTGTCACTGCTGCAGCAGCTGCTAGCACGTGCTGGGGAGCGCTGGGATAGCCGCAACGCAGCCTATCCGCGTGTGCTCCTCTTTGCACGTGGTGCTGGCGTGTGGGTGCTCTAACGGCCTCTTTTGCGCCGCGAGTTGGGAGTTTGGGCCAGGCGTTGCGAGCGGGAGCGGTCTCGCACCCGCATGGGCCCGGTGGACCTTGAGGCGCTGCCTCTTTGTCGTGCTCTGGAGCCACGGGATGATGCTGATGGCCGCTGTCTTGTGGTGCTGCGGCTGTGGCTCGCACGCGCTGGTGAGCCCTGGGACAGCCTGGACGCAGCCTGTCAGCGAGGGCTCCTCCCAGCTCATGCTGTTGGTGTGCGGGTGGCCTGGGAGCATCTTCTGGGCCGTGCATAGGGAATTTGGGCCCGACGCTGCACGCGGGAGCAGTCTCGCACCCGCACAGGCCCACCGGGTCTGTTGCGTCTGCTTCTTTGCAGTGGTGCAGAGCCACAGGATGCCGCCGATGGCTGCTGCCTGGTGCTCCTGCTGCACCTCTGGGTCTCACATGATGGGGAGCTTTGGGACAGCCTTGGCACCACTCCAGGGTGGCTGGAGCAGCTGCTGCCCTCACACGCTGGGCAACTGTGGCATGGTGCTGATGGCACCTGTCTGCTGCTGCTGGGGCTGCTGGACTCCTGTGCCTGAGGTTCCAGAGTCTGCCCCGATGCTGCTTGGCTGGCAGTGCTGGGGCTGCTGGTCTCCTGCGCTGCATGTCCAAGAGTCTTCAAGATACGTGCAGAAACATTTGTTTTAACATGTTTAAAGCTGTGCTGGTTGCTGGAAATTTATGAAATAACAGGTATAATTTCACATTCACTGCATTTTCTTTTGCAATTGGATGTTGACACGCTTTTCAGTTGTTTAGATGTGTTTATTTAGCCTTTACTCTTGGTTAAGACAAGTGCACTGAAGGATTTCACACAGTATCACAGTATCACAGTATGCTAGAGATTGGAAGGGACCTCAAAAGATCATCAATCCCCCTGCCGGAGAAGGAACACCTAGATAATGTTACACAGGAATGTGTCCAGGCGGGTTTTGAATGTCTCCAGGGAAGGAGACTCCACAACCTCCCTGGGCAGCCTGTTCCAGTGTTCCGTCACCCTCACTGAGAAGAAGTTTCTTCTCAAGTTTAAGTGGAACCTCTTGTGTTCCAGTTTGTACCCACTACCCCTTGTTCTATCATTGTTTGCCACTGAGTAGAGCCTGGCTCCATCCTTGTGACACTCCCCCTTTATATATTTATAGACACTAATAAGGTCACCCCTCAGCCTCCTCCAAACTATAGAGACCCAGCTCCCTCAGTCTTTCCTCATAAGGGAGATGCTCCACTCCCTTAACCATCTTCGTTGCCCTGCACTGGACTCTCTCCAGCAGGTCCCTGTCCTTCTTGAACTGAGGGGCCCAGAACTGGACACAATATTCCAGATGCGGTCTCACCAGGGCAGAGTAGAGGGGAAGGAGGACCTCTCTCGACCTACTAACAACCCCCCTTCTAATACACCCCAGGATGCCATTGGCCTTCTTGGCCACAAGGGCACAGTGTTGGCTCATGGTCATCCTGTCGTCCACTAGGACCCCCAGGTCCCTCTCCCCTACACTGCTCTCTATCAGGTCGTTTCCCAACCTATACTGGAAGCTGGGGTTGTTCCTGCCCAGATGCAGGACTCTACACTTTCCCTTGTTATATTTCATCAAGTTATTCCCTGCCCAACTCTCCAGCCTGTCCAGGTCTCACTGGATGGCAGCACAGCCTTCTGGCGTGTCAGCCACTCCTCCCAGCTTAGTGTCATCAGCAAACTTGCTGATAGTACACTCAATTCCCTCATCTAAATCATTGATGAATATATTAAATAATACTGGTCCCAGTACTGACCCTTGAGGCACTCCACTAGTTACAGGCCTCCAACTAGACTCCGCCCCATAGACTACAACTCTCTGGCTTCTCTCCTTCAGCCAGTTCACAGTCCACCTCACTACCTGATCATCCAGACCACACTTCCTCAATTTAGCTGTGAGGATGCTGTGGGACACTGTGTCAAATGCTTTGCTGAAGTCAAGGTAGACCACATCCACCGCTCTGCCATCATCCATCCACCGTGTTATTTCCTCATAAAAGGCTAAGAGATTGGTCAAGCATGATTTCCCCCTGGTGAAGCCATGTTGACTGCCCCTCATAACCCTCTTATCCTTGATATGCCTTAAGATGGCACCAAGGATAAGGTGTTCCATCACTTTCCCAGGGATGGAGGTGAGGCTGAGCTGTCTATAGTTACCCAGGTCCTCCTTCTTGCCCTTTCTGAAGACTGGAGTGACATTTGCTTTCCTGCAGTCCTCAGGCACCTCTCCCGTTTCCCAAGACTTGGTAAAGATGATGGAGAGTGGTCTAGCAATGACTTCCGCCAGTTCCCTCAGCACCCGCGGGTGCATCCCATCTGGACCCATGGATTTATGGATGTCCAGATTGCTCAACTGGTCTCTAACCCATTCCTCATCGACTAAGGCAAACCGCTCCATCGACCTGACTTCATCTAAGGTCTCCGGGGTACAGGGCTCTTCAGGACTGCCTGCAGCAGAGTAGACAGAGACAAAGAAGGCATTCAGTAACTCTGCCATCTCTATATCTTCTGTCACCAGGGCACCCATCCCGTTCATCAGTGGGCCTACATTGCCTCTGGTGTTAGTTTTGTCTGCCATGTATTTGAAAAAGCTCTTTTTGCTGTCCTTGACCCTTCTCGCCAGGTTTAATTCTAAGGAGGCCTTAGTCCTCCTAGCTGCCTTCCTACATCCTCTAGCAGCAGCCTTATATTCCTCCCAAGTGGCCAGCCCCTCCTTCCATGACCTGTAAACTCTCCTCTTCCACTTGAGCATACCCAGCAATTCCCTATTTAGCCACGCAGGTCTCCTGGCCCTCTTCCTTGACTTCCTACGTGTCGGGATGCTCCGATCTTGAGCTCGGAAAAAGCAATCCTTGAATGTCAACCAACTATCTTGGGCCCCTTTACCTTCAAACAGCCTTGCCCATGGGATTTCCCCCAGCAATTGCTTGAAAAGGCCAAAGTTTGCCCTGCTAAAGTCCAGGGTTGCAATTCTACTTCCTATTCTACTGGTCCTACCACACAAGATCCTGAACTCCACCATCTCGTGGTCGCTGCAACCAAGGCAGACTCAACCCTTACCGCTTCGACCAGACCCTCCTTGTTAGTGAGGATGAGATCCAGCAGCGCTCCTCTCCTGGTCAGCTCATCCACCATCTGCAGGAGGAAGTTATCATCCATACACTGGAGGAACCTCCTGGACTGCGGCTGGGTTGCCGAGTGGTCCTTCCAGCAAACATCAGGGAAGTTAAAATCCCCCACGACGACCACGGCCTGTGACTGTGAGGCCGCTCTCAGCTGCCTGTAGAAGGCCTCGTCAACTTCCTCACCCTGATCTGGTGGTCTGTAACAGACACCCACAACAGTATCGCACCTGCCAGCCTGCCCCTTAATTCTCACCCACAGACTCTCAACTCGCTCGTCCTCTGTCCCTGGACAGAACTCGGTGCATTGTAGTTGCTCCCGTACATAAAGAGCAACCCCACCACCCCGCCTGGCTGGCCTGTCTTTCCTGAAAAGGACATAGCCCTCCATGACTATATTCCAGTCATGTGAGCTGTCCCACCACGTCTCTGTAATTGCCACCAGATCATAGTCTCCTGACTTAACACAGGTTTCCAACTCCTCCTGCTTATTTCCCATTGGTGTACAGACATTCCAGGGAGCGAGCTGAGCACACCGATTTTGCCTCTGTGAGATAAACCTTTCTCACTTGTCATTGTCCAGACTGGTGCCCTATAAAACCAGCTGTTATCAAAGAATCCAAAGCCCTGCCTGTAGCACCAGTCTCGAAGCCAATCATTTATGCACTGAATCTTCCCATTCCTTCCCACATCATCAGTGGAAGATGGAAGGAGTGAGGAGAAGATCACTTGAGCCCCAGACTCTTTCACCATCCGCCCCAAGGCCCTGTAGTCTTTCTTCATCCCCCTCAGACTGCGGGAAGCAGCTTCCTCCCCACCTGTCTGGAAGACCAGCAGCGGGTAGTAGTCTGTCGGGTGCACCAGGCTGGGGAGCGCCCTGGTGATATCCCTGATCCGGGCTCCAGGCAGACTACACACTTCCCTATGATGAGGGTCAACTCTGCATATCGGGCCTTCTGTTCCTCTCAGAAGGGAATCGCCTACTACAAGGACCCTTCTTTCTTTCTTATCAGAGGCAGTCTTGAGGTGCAAAGTCGGCCCCCTTTTCCTATGTGGCCTTGTAGGCTGGCCTTGCCCCACATTCTCACCTACCTCTCCTTCAAGATCCAGGGCCTCGAACCTATTACGGAGGGACACCTGGGGAAGCAGGGCAGGAAGGGGGGAGGGTTTCCCACGACGCCGAACTGGAACTCGCTTCCAACCCTCGTCGTCTTTTTGGTCCCCTACCTCTGCGCAACAGCTACAGGGCAGGGGCTGTCTCGGGCCATCCCCCTCTGTGTGAGGGGGCAGGGGGTCCTTCCCCTTTTGGGGGGCATCTCCCTGGAACCGTTCCGACTGGCCCACCAGGGAGTTACTCCACCAGTCGATCTCCCTTTCACACTCCCTGATGGTCCTCAGCGTCTCAACCTCCTCCTTAAGTCTTGCCACCAGGCTAAGCAGATCTTCTACCTGCTCACACCTCACACAGGTGGAGTGCTGTCCTCCCTCCCCCAGCAGCAGCAGGCTCTGGCACTCCCTGCACCCAGAGACCTGAACAGCCACGGTTTGGGACGGGGTCTCTGTCTGAGTTGCTGCAGTCACCTTACTACAAGCTCTCTTTCTGGAGGCAACCGTATTGGTCAGCAGTCTGGGACACCAACAACAGGGTCAGCAACACGACCCGCTTGTTCGTCCCTGCGCCTGCTGGGCAGCGACGTCGCTGTCCTCTCCGAGGCTCTTTCAAGGCAAGGCGCAGGGGGGTGGTCACCGTCACCGTGGGAACGCCCCCCGCCACGTCAGCCGCTCTCTCGCAAGGGCTGCTGGGGCTTCGGGGATCGGGACATGTCGGGAATCGCGATATATCTGCGCTGTCCCCTCGGATTTTCCTCATCTCCGTTGACCCTCGCGGTCGCTGAAGCGTGCCGGCTGTGGCTCTAGCTAGGCTAGCTCCGATCAGCTGACTGATTTGATGAGTAAGAGCCTGGAATTGCCTTCCTCACTTTCCAAACGAGGTGCCTGAGAGAGCATGAAGCCCCCGTGCAATGGAAAAGCACCGACAGCTCAAGCATTATGGTCTTAGAGAGTGAAAAAAATCTTTTGTCTGCTTGCTGCATCTCAATAGTTCCTATTTTCCCAATAGGTTTCTTGTACACAAGAGGATATTCATCAGCGGTGCAGCTCAAACCCATCACAGCAGCACTTTGGTCCCGAGGGGAATGGCTGATGAAACTAAAGGAAACGATAAAATTAGCAAAGGCGCAAGTTACTCCAGAGATTTTCAGGCCAGACTGGCTGTCCTGGGTTCAGCAGTAGCAGTCATGTTTCTCCTCCTTGGTAGCTGGTGCAGTGCAGTGTTTTGACTTTCGGCTCGGGAACAGAGCTGATAGAGATGTTTTGGTTTGGCCAAGGACTTTGTGAGCCTCATGCTCTGCCAGGGAGGAGGGGAAGCTGGGAGGAAGCAGAGACAGGACACCTGACCCAAACTGACCAAAGAGGTATTCCATACCACAGCACATCATGCCCAGGATGTTACTGGGAGTGAGCTGGAAGGGCTGGGAGACTGCAGGGTTGGAGGAGGTATCGGTCGGAGCTTGGTCGGGCTTGGGGGGCGAGTTATCGGTCAGCGGGTGGTGAGGTGTTGTATTCTCTTCCCTTGTTATTTCCTTTATCATTATTATCATTGGTGGTAGCAGTAGTGATTTGTGTTATACCTTAGTTACTAAACTGTTCTTATCTCAACCCGTGGGAGTTGCATTCTTTTGATTCTCCTCTCCGTCCCTCCGAGAGCAGGGGGAGGGCAAGAAAGGGGGGGAAGTGAGCGAACGAATTACCTGACTGGGTTTAAACCACGACACTGGCCAAACATGAATAAGAAATTCCCTTATGAATGAGGCATTGCAAGATGCTGTTCTCCCATCAGTTAATGGCGCATGCAAAAGCTCATCACTGAGCTCTCCTTATAGCTGGTCTCCTGTATTTGACTCTGGTGCCAAAGCTTATGGCTCCCCTGAACGAGCAAACACACACAGAGTGTATAGCTGCACCAAGCAGGCTGCAGATTGCCTGCACTTGAAAACTACATGCCTTTAACATCCATTAACTTTCATGTAGGGGAGCAGCACGACTGGTTCGTTTTTAGGAATGATTCTATGTGCCATCTGGCACCGCTGGCTAATTGCCTGAAAAACTTTATAATTAATATATATATAATTAAAGGCTGCTCCACAAGAAAAATCTGATTTAGATCTCCCTTTTTTCTTCCCGCCACTAACAGTCAGAATATCTATGGAACTGCACTGAGAGGTGGTGCAGGTCCTGAGGCAAACTGTCCCTGTTGGGTGAGAATCAAGGCTTCTGGGGTCTGTCAGGAGTCCCTCACCACAGCTCTGTCAGCCTCGGGAGGGGAAAGTGCTAATCCTGATTAAAGACACATATTTCTTTAGGTCACGGAATCCAAGCCCCTTACGCTGCATGCGTTGTGGTGAGCTGCTGCTCTTAACACCTGAACCGTTCTTTCCCAAGTAACGCACCTTTTAAGACACTGTCAACCTGCTGGTGAATCTGATGTCCCAGCACATTAATGATGTATGTCGGGGAGCAGCTGTTTGCACCGATGCTGCCGTGCAGTGCACCAGGTTCAGCCCAAACCATTTCCCTGGGGCTCAGCAGCACCTTTGTCCTTTGAGTAACTCTCCCAGCTCTGGTTTAAGCCCCTCTCAGCAGGAACACCTGGTCATTCAGGAAAGACTCTGCTTTTGGACAGGGCTGAGTAAAGCAAGCCCACATCTAAGAAGCGGTTGGTGAGCTTCTAGTACGCTTCTGCTGTAAAGCTTGAACGTGAAGAGCCCCGGAGTTCCTGGAAGAGCTGTCTCATAATGTGGTGCTGCAGGAGAATTACAGGAAAGGGCCACAGTGTTCCTGGCTCTGCCTCCACAGGAGGATGACAGGTTTAGGTGACAGCAAGCAGCAACCTGGCCCTGCAAGAGCCCCATCCAGCCTAGCCTTGAACACTCCCAAGGATGGGGCATCTAGAGGTGTTTTCTCCTGGCAGTAACCCTTGGGTCCCTGAGCAAATCCAGCACTGAGTTAAGCTGAACTGCAGCTGCTTTAAAATAAAGGGAAGGGCTTCTGAAAAACAGGCTCTGTGGCCACGGGTGAACACTGTGCCTCTGTACTTGCTCATTAAGATTGTTGGCGTCCCGTTACAGATCATAAACAACTGTTATTAATATCGTTTGCATTTTTTTCCCTACTAACTCCCTGAACCCATCAGCCTTTTCTGGCAGTAAGATTCTTCCCTTGTGCCATGTTTTGCCTGGTTTAATATTACTTCATGGGCTTTGTTATCTCCTCCCAGCTGATGCTGTTGGTGTGCAGCTGCCCTGGGAGCATCTTCTGGGCCGTGAATAGGGAGTTTGGGCCCGACGCTGCATGCGGGAGCGGCCTCGCACCCGCATGGGCCCACCGGCTCTGTTGCTCCTGCTTCCTTGCAGTGGTGCAGAGCCACAGGATGCTGCCGATGGCTGCTGCCTGGTGGTGCTGCAGCTGTGGGTCTCACGAGGTGGAGAGCATTGGAACAGCCGTGGCACGGCCCGACTGCCGACATTGCTCGCAGTGTGTGTTGCTGGCCGTCGTCTTCTCTCCTGCAGTCTTTTGGGTCGCGTGTAGGGTGTCTGGGCACGACGGGTGCACCGGGTTTGGTGTCGCCGTCGGACAGGCCCAGGGTAGCTGGAGTGGCTGCTCCCCTCACACGCTGGGCAACTGTGGCGTGGTGCTGATGGCACCTGTCTGCTGCTGCTGGAGCTGCTGGACTCCTGTGCTGCATGTCCAAGAGTCTTCCCCGATGCTGCCTGACTGCTGGTGCTGGGGCTGCTGAACTTCAGTTCCAAAGATCCATGAGACTGCCCCAGTGCATTGTTGTCTTTCTGTGACGCTTCTCTGATGGAGAAAGGAACCTTGATGAGCCCCTTGATGAACCCCTTGAGGCTCGAAGAAGCTTAAGCAAGCAAGATAAGAAGCTGGAATTCACTGAGTTAATGAGAACTGTGGACCGTTGGCAAGCTTTCGAGGTCAAGTTCTCACACATTGGTTAAGTCTGTGCTTAACCAATTATATGTTAGTCACTAAGGGTCTTCAAGACATGTATCCAATCATAATATGCCAAATCACTGTAAGTGCATGTAAGAAACAGTATATAAGGAGTTAAGGCTTTGTAATAAATTTGGCAATTGCTTGATTACATTGATTGTCTCTGCGTTGTCCGTGACTCCTGCGTCAACGCTGCTGGGCCGGCAGTGCTGGGACCAGCAAGCTTTGACCTGGCACTGGAGGCTACAAGGGAAAGCAGGAACAGTAAGGGCTTGGTTCCCAGGCCTGGGGCAGTGTAGGCCAGAGCGGTGCCCCAGCCCTCCTGGAGCAGACAGGCTCTGCCAAGCCCACACCAGGCACCCACTGCCCCACCCTGCCTGGCCCCCAGCCCCAGCCCAGGAGCACCCGGGTGCTTTGACACTTACAGCTGCCCAGGCCAGCACAGCTGTCACACTCCCATGTGGCCTCCTGGCTGTTCCCCAGGTTGGAGCAGCCTCTGTGAGTGCCCACAGCAGCGCAGGAGCTGCACAGGAACAGCTGCCAGGGCCTGGGCAAAGAAATGGGTTCATGTCTCTAAGGATAGAGTGCCCACAGCACGGGACTGTCCAGCAGAGCTCTTGTTCTCAGCCCTTCTGCTTCGAGCCCTTGCTGAGACAGAGATCCCATGCTGAGCCCCGCGGTGCATCTTTGGCAACTTACCCGTCTGGCTCTTCTTCCTCCCTTCCTCCTGGACAAAGGCACTCCCTGGCATCACAGCTCCCGTGCCTCTGGTACAGTTCTATGTATTCATCGTTGTCTTCCCATAACGCTTCTCTGATGGAGAAAGGAAACTTGATGAACCCCTGCGGCCACAGCATAAGGCATATGCAGGGCCTCCCTGCTCTTCCCCCCACACCCTCTTTCCAACTCCTGCATGGAGCTAAAGCCTAGACTTGGGGGTCAGCGGAGGGCCATAACTGCGGGGGCAGGTCCAGGCATGGCGCAGTGCTGGCCAGGAGGACACCAACCTCACTGGGATTCGGATCCCCATGAAGAGCATTTCCGTTAGAAACAGTCTCCTATTTTGACACAGAGGGCACGCCAAGGAAAAAGCGCCAGCAGTCATAGCCTGTCCCTACAGGAGAAACAGAAAGAGCGTGAGTGAGGCTCTGGTGCTGCTGAGAGCCTGCCGTGCCCGGAGCAAGGGAACGGCTCCTACCTGGATGCAGGCCCTGTGGAACCAGGCGTGTTTGCATGCTGGGCACACCATGGTCCCATAGGTGGTTCTGCCCTCAACAGGGTCCTTGCAGATGATGCAGTTGGTGTCCTCTGGAGCCGCCAGCTCTTGCTGCTGTGGGCGGTGCTCCCAGCAGGAGGAACTAGGGGAAGAGGGAAGGGATGGGTGAGATGAGAAGCGGTGGGTCCTTCCCTGGTGATGGGGAGAAGGGTAGAGGGGATACCTGTACGGCAGGAGGTAACAGGTGACGCATTCACCCTTCACGGCACAGGGGAGATGGAACCTGCGGTTGCAGTCTGTTGCCTGGCAGGTGATGGTGGCCCCCCTCTTGCCACACACAAAGCAGACCTGGAAAGAGCAGAGCAGCCCCCATCAGCGGCAGCTGCAGGGTCTCCACAGCCAGACCCACACCTCGGGGCAGGGCACAGGATGGGGCCCCAGCTGGATCACGGGCCACAGGTCCAACTGACAGAGCAGGCTCTTGTGCTGGAGCCTCTGTGGAGCTGCTGGGAGCAAGACTTCTGTCCCAGAGCTGGGTGGAAAGGCTGCTATTCTGTTCTTGGCATCTGCGCCAAGCTCCCGCAAACCTCTCCTGGCACGAATCGCCCTGATCATCTCTGATCCTCACCCTCTGGACTGCCTGATAGACTGCACGTTTAATATCCGCAGAATTAGATGTCACCTCATCTTCCTGTTGGGGCCCTTTTGGATGAATGTCATTGGCAAAAAGCTGCAGAAGAGCAGAGACAAGGAGCAGATGAGGGGCGTGTGGCAGGGCAGGTGCGTTGCAAAGATGAAAGCAGCCCCAGAGGAACTCACCATGCAAAAGTGATGGACCCAGAACCATTCATTACCCAGTTTTAGCCCGCAGATGTCCGTGTCTGCATCTGACCGGTGACAGAGCACGCATGCTGGACGGGAGAGAGCAAATGCCACTGAGAATGAGCACCTCTGCGGGGCCAGGGATGCGTCCCTGAGGGACTGCCCCCAAGGGCTGCTCTGTCCCTGCCTAGCTGGCTGCTGAGGTGCCTTGGGGAGGAAAGGGCACTGCGCGCACGGGTGTCCCGGAGGGTGCGCACTGCTCAGCCCTGGTCCCGCTTGCCGAGCAGAGGAGCCGCCCTCCCGCAGGGTGGCTTTGGAGCTCCTGCCTCCCCCTGCCAACGCCCCCGGTCCACGCCGACAGCCTCAGGAGTCCCTCTGCCAGGCTGCAGGAGGGGGACTTTGCTCTCACCCTGCTCCATCGAGTCGGGTGTCCTACAGCTCCTCGCGGACGTGTCAGGCATCAAAGGTGGGCGTTTGGAGAGTCCCTGTCCCAGCAGCGCTGGGGCTTCACCAAACGCTCCTCTGCTCCCTCTGAGCGAGAAGAGAGACGCGGGTGAGCTTGCAGCACAGGCCCAGAGCCCTGCGGTGTGGAGCGCCCTCCTCCCTCGGCAGGCCCCCAGGAGCCCTGTCCCTGCCCTCTACTCCCCGCACCTCACCGGGTCGCAGCGATGCACTGTGCCCGGCGTTCCCTTTTTTAAAGGCCTGCCCCCAGTGGCCTCTGTGACATCAGCACCGCTGCCCCGCGTGCGCCCCAAACACAGGCAGGGGCACCCTCGGCCACACACCACCCACCGTGACACGGCCACTGCATCACAGGGCTGGCGGGGAAGCGCACAGGCAGGGACCCGAGCTCACCAGCCTTTTCTGGCAGTAAGATTGCTCCCTTGTGCCCTGTTTCACCTGGTTTAATATTACTTCATGGGCTTAGTTATCTCCTAGAAGACCTTAAACTTGGAAGGCATTGCAATGCACCAGAGAAATAGGGGGTAGAGCTCTATATGGCATGTGGACACACGGAGGTCCCTCCAAGCTGACCCACACATGATGTGCTGATGTGGCGCTTCACAGCAGCACCTTGATTTTAACTATCAATATATATATATATTTGACTATTAATAAAGGCTCAGAACTGTTGTGCTGTTTTTTTTTAGAGAGCCTGCATCTATAATTATTTTCCTCACAAACTAATATTGGTTTCACAAATAAACACCAATCTCAGCACTTTCCAAGGAGCCCTGTCCCTGCCCTCTACTCCCCGCACCTCACCGGGTCGCAGCGATGCACTGTGCCCAGCGTTCCCTTTTTTAAAGGCCTGCCCCCGCCCCTGCCCCCAGTGGCCTCTGTGACATCAGCACCGCTGCCCCGCGTGCGCCCCAAACACAGGCAGGGGCACCCTCGGCCACACACCACCCACCGTGACACGGCCACTGCATCACAGGGCTGGCGGGGAAGCGCACAGGCAGGGACCCGAGCCCTTGGCACCCAGGTCACCGGGGCGGCTGCTCCACCTGCAAGTGCAGACTCAAGCGCCAGCTTAGGGACATGGTTTCCTGGTTAGCTTAACGGTTGGACTCCATGACCTTTACGGCCTTCTCCAACCTAAATGATTCCTGTGACTCTCATTACCATTCCACTATTACTTTATCACCATTTGCTTGCGCTGTGATTTTCCTTCAGTCGTCGATTCCTTACCATTTGGTCATCGCTTCGTCATGAAGAAAGCCCTTTTAATTAACCCACCAAGGATGACTTTCCTGAATAATTCACCTGCCACACCAGGACAAACACCAGACTGTGTCTGGAGCACAAGCAGAGTAGAAGAAAAGGAATGATGGAATAGTTTGGGTTGGATGGACCTTCAAAGGCCCACTTAGTGGCTGGTGTATTGTTTAACCATAGAGAATCTGCTGTTGGTTGTGGCAGTCATCAGGACTCCATTAAACTCATGCGGTGAGCGCAGCTAGAAGAGGCAGCCAACAGATGAGTAGTTTCTCTGCTTTCCTTTGAGATCTCAAACGCCGTTGACTCCTTTGAGACCTCACGCAGAACTAGTCTCGAGGAGAAACGACAGCATAGAAAGAATCTCGCCCCACCTATACCACCCAAAGAGACCTTTCGCTGCCCTTTTTGCAACCCAATTTGCCTATCTCACACTGGCCTTTTTAGTCATCAGCGCGCTTGTAGTAAGCGTGGGTAAAGTCCTTCCCAAATCTTCGATCGCGAGGTCAGGCCATGATGATGATGATGATAGGTAAGAGGAGATGGAGATGTACAGCATATGACTTACCATATTAACATAGTACAGTCAGATGAAACGTTTTGCAGAAGAAAGGCAGTTTAGTTGCACCTTTGTAAATTATACTCTGAAAACTGAACAAGCAATCACTTTCAAAATGGATCTTTAATAAAAGCACTGTGTATGATAGTTGTTTCTCCTACTTCTTGCATGAAGTGGATACTGATTATTTTTCCTATAAAAGCAGAAAAGAATTATGTGACTGTTTATCAAAATTCCCATTAGATTAGCAGAAGGTTCACTGAAATATGGGTTAAACAATCATGACTTAAGTCTCATCTCTCCCTCTCACTGGTCTTTCAGGGGCAGTGATGGATGGAGCATCATGCTGAAAGTCAGAAGACAAGTTCTGTTCCCAATTTTGCCAAGTGATCCCAGCCAAGACACCTGTTCTGTTAAAATGTTATGGTCTTCACAATGTAACAGTACATTCCTATGACTTTAAAATCCACAAGACATGAAAAATCTGCTAATTTAGAGAGATCACAAACTAGAAGGGACCTGGTACTTTTTCTAGCATGAAAGAATCAGTGAACTGACCAACAAATTGCATGTAATTACCCACCTGAGTTAAGAAAACACACTCTCACAAACAAAACCCACAACTCTGAGTCCAAATTTGTCTACCTTCATGTGCCTTTGTAGGCTGCCATCCCCATTAGTAGTAGTAAATGCCTACTATAGACCTTACAAGGAGGTGAAGAGGTCCCTGGGGATAGGAATCTTAGAAGCACAGAGTAGTTTGGATTGGAAGGGAATAGTCCTTTGCTCTTCAAATACAGCCAATAAGATTTAATGAAATGGGATATTTAGTGATTAACAGGCTTAGCAGATGAAGCGAATTTCACCCTTTGTCTCTGAGGTATTCCCTGATTGTCTCATTAGCTGAATACCTCCAACCAAGAGAGAAGGAAAAGTGGGCATGAGTGAGAAAGGCTGCATGTACTATACACATGCAGAAGACTACAAAGGAAGAAGTTAGTGTGAAAAAAAAACACAAGGGTAAAATGACTGAAACAAGCCAAGAAGGAGTACAGTATCATTCATTTCTTGCTCTGTGCTCCCTGCTCCCTAATAGCATCAATACTGATGGTCACTGGGGTGTACGTGGTGGAAACAGTATCTTTACATATTAAGAAAACCCTTTCTACCATTGGGTCAGACACCTGAGAGAGCCACTCGACCAATTCCCTGAGAAGGGTAAAAGAATTGCCTTTAAAATCTAGTCCAGAGTGACTGCTCCTCCTTTTCTGTCTCTCTCTTCCAAAGCTGCTTATGAGAAGTGACGGCTTCCTCACCCTCATCCTGGCTCCCACTCTCAAAGTCTATTCAGGCAGGAACAGTGCTCAGCTCCTATTTGGACAAGGCTGCTGTGTGTTAGTAACCCCTTACAGCAGCCAAAGCAGGCTGTAGTGAAGTGTCAAATCCTATCCAGTCCTTGCTTAGCACATTGGCTTAATGGAAAACAGTCAGTGAAACACTCTGCTTTCTCTTCTGTCTCTGTACTAGGAAAAAAAACAAAAGGCTAATTTACTAAGTGACCAGGAGAAGTGAATCCAAAATTGATATTCAACTTTTTGGAGACTTTTTGCGTCCAAGGAGGTCTCTTTTAATCACCTTTGATACTTCTTATTTTACTGATATCCTAGACACACAACAGGTAATTGATTGAGGCCTCAAGATTTAATGTATTCAGTCAACCTCAGTCTACTAACAGCTCACATTCATCTCAATAAGAATTGGATCAGCAGGTTGCAGCATGCCACCAGGATAATTACAGACAGAATGCATGAGATTTTTGAAATCGACTGTTTTTCCATGCAGTTTTTGTTTATATAAAGCATGAATGACAAGGAAGGCCCAAAAGGTTGTAGCAAATGCTTAGCACAATAAACAGACAGTAAAATACTATGATATTCAGACCCAGTCCTGCTCTCTTTAGTTGTTTTCAGTTGCAAGATTGTTTTTTCAGAGTTCTTTTCCCCAAATAACTCTGAGGTTTGCCCCTATTCACACCTGAACTGAGAGGCACTTCATTACAATTTAGAGTGAAACTCAGATAGCGAATACACATTTAAAAGTATTTATAAAAGCAATCAATTCTACAGTCCACAATTTCCACACTTCAATTTGGATCTTATTTCTTCGCATTTTGTTATTTGCTCAGTAATTTCTGTTTATCCAAGAGTGCACTGCTCAGATGTAATATCTTGCTTTCAGCAAGACTGTGCTTCTCACCCAGTTTTTCACAGCTAAGTTCAATGGAGTAGAAGAAGGTCAATAAGCAACTCTCTCAAGAGTCTTAATATATAATCCAATTCCTTTATGCATTTTTTTTTCTGGACAATGTGAAGGGTTGATAAATTGAGAGTTAGATAGACACACTGGAAGCAGATGTTGGAGGCAAACTCTTCTGGCTCCCGGGTTTCTGGGTGCTGGCCGTTGGCCAAATTATAAGACTCTTGTTCATCCATACAAAGAACAGTTCCTTTAGAAAGCACTTACACCCACTAATCTAAACCTACAGCTGATGGTAGGAATTCAACACTCCACTATATAACCTGAGTCTACGGCCACATGAGTGACAAGATCCTCTTCTTTTGTTCTTCTAACCTGAGTGACTGTCATATGAGCCTCTTGCTATGCCTGGAAAAACAAAACCAATAAATTACGTTGAGCTTTCATTACAAGTTAAGGTATAATTTAAGGGAAGATTTCTCTACGGATAAAAGCAAACACGCCATGTATTATCGCTGTGTTGGCTGCTTTATTCAAGTGTCTCCTGAGGCCACTATGTAGTTGACAATGACCTGTATGGAGATCTGGTAGCCGTGCACCCCTTGTACACCCTGAAAGTTCATAGGGCACGAAGTTCTCCTCCAGACGATTTTTATCTAAAATACGGTTTAGAAATAATTTCTCTGTCATGTAATAGCTGAAGGGGAACTTCCTGTGTTGCCACAGTATCATAAAAAAGTCCAATGAGAAAGACAATCAGCCAGATTCTCCACTGGCGTAACAATCAAGACAAGAAGTTTGCTGCTAACATTGAACGGAACAATACATTAAACGCTAAGAAATGATTTTTAGACACGGAAATTTCAAGTCATTATGCTGCAACTTGCTGTTTGAAAAATTCAGGATGCAAATATGCTTAACTTGGTATCAACCACCAATAACTTGACACAGTTAATCACTGTCAAGGTGTCATGGTTTAAGCCCAGCCGGCAACCTAGAACCACGCAGCCGCACGCTCACTCCCCCCCGGCTCCCGGATGGGTGAGGAGGAGAATCGAAAGAATGTAACTCCCACGGGCTGAGATAAGAACAGTTCAGTAACTAAGGTATAACACAAACCACTGCTGCTGCCACCAATAATAATAATGATAAGGGAAATAACACGGAAAGAGAATAAAACTGCTCACCACCCGCCACCCAATACCCAGCCCAATCCAAGCAGTGATCTAGCCCTTCCAGGTAACTGCCCCCAGTTTATATGCTGGGCATGACGTGCTGTGGTGTGGAATACCTCTTTGGCTAGTTTGGGTCAGGTATCCTGTCTCTGCTTCCTCCCGGCTTTTCCCCTCCTCCCTAGCAAAGCATGAGACACAGAAAGTCCTTGGTCAGAGTAAACATCACTTAGCAACAACTAAAACCATCGGTGTTTATCAGCGTTGTTCCCAGACTGAAAGTCAAAACCACAGCACTGCACCAGCTACTAAGAAGGAGAAAAACAACTGCTACTGCTGAACCCAGGACACAAAGTAACTGAGATGTTCTTAAAATTATCATCATAACACTTAGGACTCGTGGGCAGGCATTACAAGTTCTTGCTATTAGATACTAGAAAGACAGAACAAAAAGCTAGTATCTACTGTGAAAAGCTTACAGCCTAGTTTATTGTATGAGACAACAGGAAAATGGGTACAAATAAGTAGGGAAAAACACATTGGAAATGGGTAGAACTTGTAACAGAATGCTCCACAGAGATCCCCAAGGTTGTTGGTAAGTTCACACAAGAAAGTGAGCCCAACTCCTGGCCTAGGCTCCTTCCAAACCCACGTGTTCCCACAGATGCCTGCAGTATGTGTGTACTGGGTACCACACATACGGGAAGGCAGCAACTTAACTATATTAATTCACTGCACATTCTTTGCACTTCCAAAGTGTACTTGCACGGTATATCCCATGCTCTGACTGGGACAGTGCTTCCATATGCCCAAAAATGTCACATAAACATTACACTCCCAATATTTCAGCCAAGACTTTGTCAGCAACAGATGACACATCTACCAGCAGCACAGCTCTGTTCATGTACCCAGGACCTCTAGTAAATGAGCCCTGGTGCTCAGGTGTATTAGCACAACAGTAGCAAAATGTGAGGTCATACTGGTTGAGATGCTGTATTAGTCTGCACTCCTGCAGGCTGCATAGCTACGTGTTGGTCGGGAGAAGCCAAGGCTCCAGCAGAAGCTAACAGTTCCCATTCCCTGCAGGAGGAGAGGACATCATTCATAAGCTGAAACTCAACTGGACTGCCACCAGCAGTTCAAAATCAGCCCACCTTCCTTTGATAGGTATGCTGCAATTGCTAGCACATGCCCTTGGCTGCTGCCAGGGAGTTAGGTCATTGTGGTTTGTTTCCATTCTTTCTTTTTCTGATACATTTTTAAAACAGTTTTAATCCTAAAACTTGTTCATTTCCTCCTTATATTACAGTTTTGGAGTGCCTACCCTTAAACTGTCATGTGGTGGAATACTACAGTGAATGCTGGTGATTAAAGATACACAAACTTCACGTGTGGTTCAAAAGTTCAGCTACAATTTGAATGCTTTGGAGTAGAAAGTGATAAAATAGCAGAGAAAAAAAAGGGGGAGGGGGACAATTATAGGATGAAAAATGCAGTTGACAGGAGGAAAGAGAGAGTTGTAAATGAGCATAGAAGCAATTTAATTACCGTATCCTTGTCAAATGCTACATTTCCCTGTTTTGCTGTCTGATCTACAGAGGAAAGCTGCTGTTCCCTCAGAGGCAGTTTGGCTTTGCTTTAGTGGTTCAGCCCATACCATTGGATCCTCTGCTCTGGACTTCTGCCAAACGCAGCCCAGAGAATTTCACCAGTAGATCCCTGCATGGAGTTCAATAACTTCTTGTTGATGTGGGGCACGTCTTTAGAAGACATCTGATCCTGACCAGATCTATAGGTGAGTTGTGTCAACTACTAATTTCCCTTGGCTTAAAAAATTTGCACTTTATTTCTGTCGTGGTTTAAACCCTAGCCAGACAGCTTGTTCACTCACTCCCAGTGAGTGGTGCTGGGCTGAGAGCAATTGAGGGCCCCCCCCTTCTTGCCCTCCCCCTACTCCCAGAGGGACAGAGAGGAGAATTGAAAAGAATGCAACTCCCACAGGTTGAGATAAGAACAGTTTAGTAACTAAGGTATAACACAAACCACTACTGCTACCACCAGTAATAATAATGATAAAGGAAATAACAAGGGAAGAGAATACAACACCTCACCAGCAGCCGACTGATAACTTCCCCCCCCTCCCAGCCTGACCAAGCACTGACTGATACCTCCTCCAACCCTGCAGTCCTAGCCCTTCCAGGTAACTCTCAGTCACATCCTGGGCATGACGTGCTGTGCTATGGAATACCTCTTTGGTCAGTATGGGTCAGGTGTCCTGTCTCTGCTTCCTCCCGGCTTTCCCTCCTCCCTGGCAGAGCATGAGGCTCACAAAGGCCTTGGCCAAACCAAAACATCACTGTTATCAGCTCTGTTCCCGAGCCAAAAGTCAAAACACTGCACTGCACCAGCTACCAAGAAGGAGAAAAATGACTGCTACTGCTGAGCCCAGGACAATTTCCCATCTGAATTTGCCAGCCTTTGTTCTAACAGTCACAGGTTTGCACCCTGATGACTGCTTGTCTATCAGTTCAGGATTAGACAATTCTCATGTGCCGACGCAGTTATTGTGAAGGGGACAATTCTGTCTTGGAAAGACTTTCCTTTAGAGGGGACAAGAAAAACAACCTTTAATAAAAACTCCTCAGCAAGAAAAACAGCCTCTAATAAAATCTCCTCTGTAACTAAAGAGTGAATCACAAACTACAGTGAGAAATAACACAGGGAGCAATCAGTAAGAGCACTAGGAGCTAGAGGGACAAGCTTGAAGGTGTGCAGCCTGAAAGGGAGCTGCTGATGCAAAACCAGAACACCCCCTCAATGATTTTTTAATGACTCACTGGTCCTGCATTGGCCTCTGCAAATCATCCCTAAAATGGAAGGGATGAGGTGCCCAGAAATTGTCTATCTTCACCACCAAGACAAAGTCACTGTATCAAGAAGTTACCATAGTTACTGTGTAATGACAGCAAAAGGAGGCTTTAGAGTTGATCAGGGTTGCTGCTTTTACTCCTGTTCAATGTTCACTGCTACTTGCAAATACCCAAACACCAGCTGCCCAGAACAAGGAGTAGTGCTAGGAGCAGGGAAGTGACTCTGTAGGGATTCAGTGTAGCACCACTGAGCGAAAATCAGCTGGTTGTGTGATCCTTTTATACGGTTAACCTGCTAAACTCAAAAGGGCTTGGCTGGGGAGCACCCTCTTGCTAAAGCTGGCTTTGCAGAACAAGGGGGTTTGACTGAAATGGACAGTCTTCAGCGACACAGATGACTATTTCATGCACATGCACCCTCTGACTCCATGGGGAGACAATGATATCACGGGAAATATTAGTGCACTGATTCTGCCAAATGCCAAAGGGCAAAGAGAAGGGAAAATAACCCAGGAAAAAAAATTACAGTTATTTGAAGTAAAAGATCAATTATGTGGGGGCACAGTAATACTGGCCAGAAAGAAATTTGTATCAAGACAGTAGAATGTTGTCTGTAATTAGAGATGTGTGCACATCTGTGGGGGTATGATATAACAGGCATCACAGAAACATGGTGGGATGGCTCCTATGACTGGAGTGTTGGGATGGAAGGTTATAGGCTCTTTAGAAAAGACAGGCCCAGCAGGCGGGAAGGGGGAGTTGAACTTCATGTTAGAAATAGGCGGGAGAGTATGGAACTGTGTCTGGGGACAGGCGAGCAGTTAACAGAGACGGGTCACGGTTAAAGGGAAAACATCTACGGGAGACATTGCTGTGGGGATCTGTTACAGACTGCCAGATCAAGGAGAAGCTGCAGATGAAGCACTCTATAGACAGGTAGGAAAAGCCTCACGCTCACAAGCCCCTGTTCTCATGGGAGACTTCAACCACCCTGACATCTGTTGGAAGGACGGTACGGCCCAGCACAAGCAATCCAGGAGCTTCCCTGATTGTGTAGAAGACAACTTCCGTCTGCAAGTAATAGAGGAGCCAACAAGGAGAAGTGCCATGCTTGACCTCGTGCTCACCAACAGGGAAGGGCTCGCTGGAATTCTGATGTTCCAGGGCAGCCTTGGATGCAGCGATCATGAGATGCTCAAATTTGAGATCCTCAGGACAGTGAGAAGAGCGTGCAGCAAGCTCACTGGCCTGGACTTCAAAAGAGCAGACTTTGGCCTCTTCAGGAACCTGCTTAGTAAGGTTCCATGGGATATAGCCCTAGAGGGCAGGGGGGCCCAAGACTCTTGGCTGGTATTCAAGGATCACCTGCTACAAGCTCAGGAGTGTTGCATCCCCACCCGAAGGAAGTGCAGCAGGAGGGCCAGGAGACCTCCTTGGATGGATAAGGAGCTGCTGAGGAAAATTCAAATGAAAAAAGAGGCTTATAAAAAGTGGAAGCAAGGACAGGTGGCATGGGAAGAGTACAGGGATGTTTTCCGGGAAGCTAGGGACCAGGTTAGGAAAGCTAAGGCCCAGTTAGAATTAAACTTGGCTAGGGATGTTAAGGATAACAGGGAGGGATTCTACAGGTACATAGCAAATAAAAAACAGACTAGGGACAATGTAGGCCCCCTCAGGAAGCTCTCAGGAGAACTGGCTACCCTGGATTTGGAGAAGGCTGAGGTTCTGAATGACTTCTTTGCCTCGGTCTTCACTGGCAAAGGCTCTGACCAAACCACCCAAGTCTTGGAAGGCAGATGCAGGGACTGTGAGAATGAAGACCTTGCGCCCACTGTAGGAGAGGATCTGGTTCGAGACCATCTTAAAAATCTGAACGTGCACAAGTCCATGGGACCTGATGAAATCCATCTGTGGGTCCTGAAGGAGCTGGCAAATGAAGTTGCTAAGCCACTGTCCATCATATTTGAAAAATCATGGCAGTCAGATGAAGTTCCCGACGACTGGAAAAAGGGAAATATAACCCCCATTTTCAAGAAGAGGAAAGCGGATGACCTGGGGAATTACAGACCAGTCAGTCTCACCTCTGTGCCTGGCAAAATCTTGGAGCACATTCTCCTGGAAGGCATGCTAAGGCACATGAAAAACAACAAGGTGCTTGGGGACAGCCAGCATGGCTTCACTAAGGGGAAATCCTGCCTGACCAATTTGGTGGCCTTCTATGATGGGGCTACAGAACTGATGGACAGGGGTAGAGCAGTTGATGTCATCTACCTGAACTTGTGTAAAGCGTTCGACACTGTCCCACACGACATCCTTGTCTCTAAATTGGAGAGACATCAATTTGATGGATGGACTACTCAGTGGATAAAGAACTGGCTGGATGGCTGCACACAAAGAGTTGTGGTCAATGGGTCTTTGCCCAGCTGGAGACCAGTAATGAGTGGCATCCCTCAGGGATTGGTGTTGGGACCGGTCTTGTTTAACATCTTTGTCGCTGACATGGACAGTGGGATTGAGTGCGCCCTCAGCAAGTTTGCCGATGACACCAAGCTGTGTGGTTCGGTTGATACCCGGGAGGGAAGGAATGCCATCCAGAGGGACTTTGACAAGCTTGTCAGGTGGGCTGATGCCAACCTCATGAAGTTTAACCATGACAACAAGTGCAAGGTCCTACACCTGGGTCAAAGCAATCCCAGGCACAGCTACAGGTTGGGCAGAGAAGAGATTCAGAGCAGTCCAGTGGAGGACTTGGGAGTGCTGGTCCACGAGAAGATGAACATGAGCCGGCTTCAGTGTGCACTTGCAGCCCAGAAAGCCAACCATATCTTGGGCTGCATCAAAAGGAACGTGACCAGCAGGTCGAAGGTGATCCTGCCCCACTACTCTGCTCTTGTGAGACCTCACCTGGAGTATTGTGTGCAGTTCTGGTGTCCTCAACATAAAAAGGACATGGAACTGTTGGAACAAGTCCAGAGGAGGGCCACAAGGATGATCAGGGAACTGGAGCACCTCCTGTATGAAGATAGGCTGAGAAAGTTGGGGCTGTTCAGCCTGGAGAAGAGAAGGCTGCGTGGAGACCTCCTAGCAGCCTTCCAGTATCTGAAGGGGGCCTATAGGGATGCTGGGGAGGGACTCTTCCTTTGGGACTGTAGTGATGGGGTAATGGATTAAAACTTAAACACTGGAAGTTTATACTGGATATAAGGAGGAAATTCTTTCCTGTTAGGGTGGTGAGTCACTGGAATGGGTTGCCCAGGGAGGTTGTGAATGCTCCATCCCTGGCAGTGTTCAAGACCAGGTTGGATGAAGCCTTGGGTGAGATGGTTTAGTATGAGGTGTCCCTGCCCATGGCAGGGAGGTTGAAACTAGATGATCTTAAGATCCTTTCCAGCCCTAACTATTCTATGATTCTGTATCTTCTAGGATCTCTCCATCTTGATTTTCCCAGTTCTCTATTAATGTTCTCTGTTTGTAAGACCCAAACTGAAGTCCATGCATCCATCTATTTACTCACTTGCAAGCTCCACATTATCTTTCTCCTTCTATTACTGTACTATGTATAGTATACACACATACATGTACATACGTATACACACATATATATTATGTGTGTACTTGTTTAACTGTAGTAAGCACAGCACTTTAAAGCACAAAAGACAATTGCTTGCATTTTCTATCTTACACTCTTTTAGCTGTTCTCCATTTGAGTTTTATTTCAAGTCCACCTTTTCTTTTATACTGCACGGATGGAAGGGTCTGCAGCAAACAGAAGGACTAGTTTGTTGCTAGAATCATACAGCAATCTGACCCAATGTCAGCCAGCACTCCCTATACATTCCCCAATTCTCACATTCCACATCTTAAAGGTGTAAAGGCACACCTGAGGTGGAACAGCGCTTTTTGACCCTGTGTGGACAGCAGACATAGAAGGAGTGGTTTTCAGCCAAAAGAGTTCACTTTTTACTCTGTGCATCAGCCATGAAATTAAAAATCATCAGAGCCATGTCTCAAGAACTAAGTTCAAGCTCTCTTGCATGCATCTACAGTTCTGTCCATGAACGACTGGCTGGTACATCACCGAGAACTGGAAGGGCTTGAATCAATATATGCTTCTGGGTGATGGCCAACCGCATAGTACAAAACTACTCCACAAAGAGCCTCCTAGATGTTGTACCATGGCAGCTATTCAGGTTAATGTAAAAAAACAAAATGGAAAGGCCAAATGTGAAAAACTGTGCATGAACCGACTGCTGCTCTCTCTTCTGCAGAAACCCTCTATAGAAGGTATGGTAGACCATACAGGGCATGCTGGATTGTAAGCAAACTGTTGACTCTCTGTGTGGAAAACAACAAACCAGGATGCATGGCTATCATACTGCAATTCAGCTTCTGCTCAGAGCACTTGTCAGATTGTGCTGGCTCACCCAGATTCAATTAGAGACAAGCTGGCTTCCAGGAAGATTCACCATGAAGTCCAAATCAGTTATGTCAGATGAAGGGTCAGTGGTAGAAAGCCAACACTGATGAATGACAGGCAAATGCTGACAAGCACCATATGTGCTTGTTTTATGATGGACTCAAGGGGGTTTATGGACCAAGACAGAACATGGCAATGCTGATCATAACCAGGGAAAACAATGTATTGGTCACACACTGCCAAGACATAAGGGCCCAACACTTTTCAATATTTGTTTAGCAAAAGCACAACCACCAGTAGGAATGTGTTGGACTCACTTTTGAGGAGGCTTGAGCCACCAGTTATAGCCACATTAGCAACACAATAGCATCAATGCAAGATGGCAAACAACATCACTTCTTGAGTGTGAGCTGCTACGCTTTGCCTAAATGATTGCACCATCTTGTTTTTTTTTCAGATTCTGGATGCAGGGATCACTCCACAGTATCTCAAAGATAAATACAGCATCTTGAGATGAAAGGAGAGAAACCTCACAGACAGCAGTCTCACCACTGGCTTTCATTAGCCAGGATGTTTCTGAGATTCTCCCCATCAGTTGTCTTTCCATCTGACAAAGTACAGTTCTGGGCTGCACACTAGCTCTAAGGAAACCACAAAATATTTTACACACATTTTGTGTCTCAAATCCACAAATTTTAATTAATCTAAAATGGGGAGCTCAGCTGTACTTCTGTGATTATGCAAGAATGTTTCAATCGGCTTTAAGGTAACCCTAGCAATCAAACGTACTGCGTAACAGAAAACATGTCTTACCCTCTCCCTATGATAGGCAAGCAGTGCCTATCACTACTAAATTCTGATGCCATGGTAATATTTACAGGCTACAGTCAAACAGAGCTGTGCTCTGCTAGGCTCTGTACACATTTGTAAGCATTGCACCAGAATTCTGTATCTTTCAAGGTTTGTCCTTTGCCTGCATTACCTTGGTTTCACATTTCACATTGCATTGGCTATTCCATCATTTTTCAAATCTTTCTGGTTATTCTAGCTGTCAAGGAAACGTGCATTAGCCTTCAACAGGAAAAGGTCGTGTACCTGTAAGTAAAAAGCAATTAAGTTAATAATGAAAACAGTCAAGATTTGTGTACCTCTGTCAGAAAAGTGAGAGATTTATTTGCGGTACATTGGTTGGGAAAGAGAAATGTTAATTCTTTAGTTAAGCTGTATATGCTTTGTATGCATTTTGCTTTTGTAAACTGTATTAATTGATGCCTGTTAAGAGGGCAAGTCTGAGCTCACAAAACCTTGATCCTGGAAATTTGGATCCTAGGGCTAACTTCTTAGAAACTGACTTTTCACTGCCATTCCCAGACTGTTTTGCCCAGCATCCTTACCCCATAGCAACTTCATAGCACATTCTCGCTTTAGTTAGCTTAGGTATAGCTCTATGCTAACAAAGATATACATCTTTTAGCTCTGGAAGGTAGATGCTTTGCTGACTCACATGCCTCTGAGACATGTTTTCGTTGCAAGGAACTTCTTCTGCTTAGCAAAGGAAATAACTGTTACATTGCCTGTCCTTTTTCTAGCTCCCTTTCAAGTTCTAGCACAGGTCAATAGCTAAAAGGCTTGCTAGTGACAGGGAGGAAAAGACTGATGTACACTGCTTACTGTATCTTTTACCATCGGAAAATCTCATGGAAGTTACTGGAATCCTGAATGCAAGCCAAAGCAGTCCTGAAATCTCTCTGGCTCATTGCAAGTCTCATAAGTATTGAGCTTTTTCAATAAAAAGCAGTGCAAATATGGCCTAGGGCCACCTCTTCTTTCCGCACTTGATTTCCTTTCTGAATTCATTCTTGCACTGCCATAAAAATACAGAACCATGTTGCTGAAGTATTTATTACAATCTATGACCACTTCAAATTAGAACTGACTCACTGAAGTGGCACAGGCAGATTTGAGGTAAGCATATCTGATTTGCAGACTACAATGATACACACAGAAATAGCCTTGATAAGTAGCTATCTCAATTTGGCTACTTGCAGCACAGTTTGTAATAGACTTTGCCTTTGTTCATTACCTGCTCTTGTTTAGTGCAATATTTGCTCTTTTATCGCGCACACCTTTTAGCAAAGCTTCAGGAGAAAGCATTTAAATGAAATCAAAGCAATGCTTTCTAAAACAAGGATATACAGGATGTTCCCTCTGCTAGCATAGCTGAAGGCCATGATTATAATTTATAACTAAATAAATGTCCATATGTATGACATTACAAGCTCTGAACCATGATGTGCAGGTAATGAAACTGTACAATCCTTATTTATGCCATGAAACAAGCTGTTACTTTTACTGCAAATAGATAAACCCCTCTTCTGTTGTTATATGCAAGTAAAGCTTACAGAGAGAGTCGAGCAGGATTTGTAAATGCGCCAGTGTGGCAGGTAAGAGCTGCCGACTTCAGTATGCACTGAGTTTTTAAGACCTCATACTCATGGGAGATACCAAATGTCCTCAGTGCTTATAATCAAAGAGGGCAAAGTGGTTTGAAAACATTTTATAAACAAAACATAGCCTTACAATACAAGTATTTTACCTTCCTTTGTCCCACTTGGGAAAGGTGTCCGGGCAGTAGGGTTTCCTTAGCAGCTTGGGATGCAGCCCAGAGGTCTCTGGGTGGCAGGCAGGCTCCCTGCACACTGTTTTGGGCTCCACAAGGAATAACTTCATGCTGTTTTTGTAAGGCTTCAGCCAGAACCGCCTGCTTCCCCACAGCAGCTGGGAATGTCATCTTGTGTTACTGTCCTTCAGTTTCAGCTTCATATCTTCTTATTACACCCTTGTTCTTCCCTATTTCTATGGCTGGCACTTTAATAAGAATCAAACCTACTTACACTTTACTGATGCTAACTTTAATTTCAGGTTCTGCAGAACAGGTGTCATGAGGAATTAATACCATTGTATTTATCAATCCAATTAATAAAAGAATATTAACATTACGGTAGTAATGAGTAAAAAACTATTTAAACCTTTAGCAGTGTCAGAACTCTCAAATTTTAGTAAAAATATACAACCCAAATGAATGAATATTTGAGAACAAAGTTTTAATTCTTTGCCATCCAATCACAACTCTGCTCTCAGCCTAACCAGTTATTAATAATTTCTCTGCTGCTGCTGAGAGGCTATTTTGTAATTTCATTTCATCAGTTTCTAGTGGAGCAAAAAGGATGTGTAACTTGGTTCCATTTTTCATCCCTAAAGACATGGGTAAATTATCTGTGGACACAGAATTTGAGCTTATGACATGTAAATAAATCATTTTCCGCTGTAGAAGCAATAGTAAACAAAAGTCAAACTCTGATTGATCTTCACCTCACATTCACCACATCGGATCACAGAACTGGCATCCAGCATGTGAATGCAAAATACGTAGTTTTTTAGTATTATGACTGTAGAGCTAAGCTTGAGTTTAGGCAGCAGCATACATGTATTACAGTTAGCTGTCAGCATATGTGGGCAGTTTGAATAAAGCTCTGGAGATGTCAGCTGCTCTACTCTTCCTCTCCATAACAGCACAGCTCCATAACCCTGCAGGTGTACTATATGTCAATTTTCCAACATGGAAAACACAAAATGCTTGCCCTACCCTGGCACAATGTGATATGACTTCCTGCTAAACCTGCCTGTGCTCAGTTCAGCTTCCCATCTTTCAGAAAGAAAGGTTTGGAACAACATGAGGATCAGTTCGGAGGCAATGGAGCAGACCAGAAGATGGCTCATAAAGCAGTCTGCAAGCCACGTATCTCAGAAAAAAGGAGATTCTATGCTGGATTGCTCAAAGAGCAGAATTTTAGGAGACAAATCACAAAGTTCTTTCGCAAACCATTGCAGGCAGTCTGCAAAAGTAATGACTGAGAATACCAATCCTTTATATATTTTATGTCAGCCACTGTTATCATATACAGGACCATAGATCTGCACGCTTTGGTCACAGTAAGAAAGAGTGAGAATGGTGAGCACACCCTACTAAGGGACAAAATAAGACAGTAAAACATTCTTGAATTGCTGGCATCTAAGGTAGGATTGAAAGCTTAAGGATGTGATTCAGTTCTGCCACAGAGTCTTCACTGATGTTAGCACCTGCACATGCATGGATTACAGGATCTGATTAATTTATGTATTAATTTATGTACTTGCTTTAGATTTTTAAAACTATAGGTAAAAACATGTTGAGTAAAAATGCCAAAACAGAACTGATGCCAGGGAAGACTGGCACACTCATACATGTTTACCATTACTGCAAGACACAGATAACAAAAATGCCAGTTATTTCAGACTCCCTCCTCTTACCCTCAAAAGGAAAAAAGTCTTCTTAAATACTGAGGAAGGGAAAACAGGCTGGTAAGCCAAGGCAGTTGAATAAAAGATCTCAGCTGTCATGTATCAAAGTCAGGATGTATAGAGGCAAGCACCACCAAAAGGGATGGTGTTTCAAGCATTGAAGAATGTACGGTCCACAGACAACTGTGTGTGCACTGCATGTAGCAGCATTTCTGAGCTGGGAAACTGGATTCATGCACATGTAATTCATCAGTCTTAAAAGTGAGCAATGCTTTGGCTACCATCAGAGGCACTGTATTTCCAGGGCTTATCTTCTCTGAATATCCTGGACCTTCAGTGAAATTTCCAGGACACTATTTTCATTAGAACTCTTCAATACTTCACCTATCATCACCCATGAATTAGTTTTCTTAAGCAGCTTCATGATGACTGGTGCCATGACCTGACTCCAATGAAACTAATTCTATACCCCTGTTTAACCTAATTAACAAAATACCTACTCATCCCAACATGGACTTATGGTATAATTAGTATTATTGATATAAATTACATGAGAACGCTACCATTTATTTTACACAGAGTAGCGACAGAATAATTAAAACCAGTGAGCATTAGAACTGTACCAAATACCTTTAAATACTAAATTTGATGTAGGTCATAGGTGTTTTAAAATCATATGACCAGTAAAAAAAACCAAAACTTTCTGCTTCATTTCATGTAACTTTTTATTTCCACATGCTTAAATACATATGCAGAGAATGATTTACAACATACCATGTTGTTAAATCCCCTAAAGTGAAAAGCAAAATCCTTAACAATAGTCATTAAGTTCCATTTCTTTAACCTACCTATGCACCTCCATGTCTCTCTGCTCAGCCACTGCCTTTTCTGTTAGAGATGATGTTTTTAACTACTGTGGCAGAGACCTCCAGCAGATCACTCTATCTCTGTGTCATCAGAAACATCAAACCACAATAAGAACAGGAGAATAAGACAGAACCATCTGTTCTGCCCTGTATTTAATACCTACTCAATTAACAGATTGTTGTGTTCTTTTCCAGCTGTACCCATCTTCCGTGGAGAAGCTGTATGCCACTCTTCCGGTGCCTCCAGACCACATGTCAACAAAAGACAGGCCGTTTCTATCTGGATTTTTTTACCCCTCATTTTTAAGGGACAGCCGTGCCTTCTTCACCTGCTCTCCCAATTACAACTGTCACATAGATTCTTGCTTCTCCAAAAGACCAACTGAGGACCACCTCCTGCTTCAGTGCCAGTAAGAGCAGAAGTCAGCAGCCATGAGCAAAGATGAACCTTCTTCACAGCACAGGACAATATCCTCAACCAACTTCAACAAGCACAAGAAACAACGTGAAAAATCATAATTTATTCTCAACTGTAATTCAAATGTACCCAAGAAGTAAGAATATGCTAAATTTATGCAGCTTGAGAAGTTCAGAGTGTTATAGTGTTCTGTCTGGCAAAAGGTCTAAAGCTGGACACTAAATTTTATTCAAAATCCATTTTCATTTCATGTTAATTCCTAAAATAATAATGGATTTATTTGAATGGGTTTCCAGGTAAATTATCAGACTCAAAGATTTACTGCATTTTCTCTATGAGGTAAAGGTTCCATTTTTCATTTAAACTCAAGTGCAGACCCTAACTATAAAATCAGCACTACTGCTTCCAGAAACCTGTATGGACAGCTTTACTGGTGTGGAAAAACATGTACTATTACACCAATATTAACAGGGCCAAGAGGATTGTTACGTGCTTGGAACAGTTTTCTGCATGAACTTCAGTATCTTTGCAAGAGCTGGACCTAGAACAGCCTTTTATCTTAAAGCTTTTGCTGAAAGGAAGATTATGAAGTATGATTTCTTTAAACCAGAAGGCAACTGCAAATATCAAGTAAGTGATACAGCAGAAGGATAAGAGAGAGGGTTTCCTTGTCAAGTACTGTACAAAATAATAGCTGCGTTTATATCAGGGACAGATACCTCTCAGAAAAAAAAGGAGCATTTGATTATATGAGAAGAAAACATTAATCTGACAGATTAATTATTTTTGAAGCAACAGCAGCAATGAAGTGATTAATACATGGCACTTTCTATCTATCTCCATAGTTCTATAACCATCACATTAAGTAAATTCTATTTCCCTGAAAACATTCAGATTTACTGAAAGGTCTTTAGGTACTTATAAATGTGTCAACCAGAGACAGGGAGGAAAAAATTTTTAAGAGGTATTACTGCAATGTATATTTGATAATGAAATCTGCTAGTGAAATTAGCCAAATAAAAAGTATAACGGTCTAATGGGCTTTGTTTATCATTCAAAAAATGTCGCATTTCCAGTTGCAGCAAAAATATGATGGATGCTTTCAAGTATTCCAACTAGCAAGGACAGAGATTAATTATAATTTACCTGTTTGCAAATAAGGTATTTTTGCAAATAATTTTGGCCAGGAGCATGAACTTTTCTCTTTGACAAACATCTGACAAGCACTCATTCCTACACTCAGATTCTATGAGGAATAATTCAACAGTCAGAAGTGTGTCAGGTGTTATCATGGAATGCTATTTAACATGTATATCACTTTGGTTACCTCAGAGCTCATTGTCTAAGAAAAGGAAAATAAACCTAGTGTGATGTGGTAAAATAGCAATGGCATATTTGCATATGCCACATGTAAATGCATCCTTCTCATGAAACTTCTCATCAAACAAGATGAATTACAGTTCATTCTCCACTATATGTTTTACAGTTACGCAACTATTTTTACCTAGAAGAATCCAGTCTGAAATGATGGTGTGAAGAAGTGGAGGGCTCTAGGACAGGGTTTCTTTTAAGTGAACACATCCCATATTTCTGTGGAAAAGTACTTCACATTTCAGAGCTCTGCATCAATATAAAATCATCATAAAATTGTAAAACTTGACTGGTATGTTAATGGACTTCATCTTCCAAATAGGTGCCAGATTTATATTCGTTTTTATGAAATGCAGCGAGTCCTTTCAGATTACTTCTGAGGTGAAAAGAATTAATGTTCATTTCAGGAAGTGTGTGAAATTATGCTTTACCTGTGCTTATAATACATTTACATATTCTAGTGTGAAATTAATACACCACCACTATATAAAATGTGTAATTCATTAACTGATAACCAGTCAGATGTAGCAGCCACAAAAACTGAGGCATCTGCAATCATCAGCATACATCTGGAAAACAAGTGATGTCAACAATACCATAAAGGTGGAATACGGTGGGGTTTTAAGTAAAAAATTTCCACTATATCTGCCTGTTACCTTTGCAAGGTAAGATTTTAAAATGGAGATAATACTTGGAAAATAAGATATAAAACAACCAACAAAATTATTATGATTATAAATAGGAAGCAAATGAGTTGTTGCAGACTCTGGGACAGAGTATATCATGGGACAGCTGTATATCATGGATATAATTGTATATCCATGTATATCGTGGATATAATTACAGTACTATCACTTAGAGAATAGTAGGGGCATATACTGAAACAATGGTGTAGCTGAAAGCAGAATTTGGGAAATCTATAGTGAGTACATCAGGAGCTGGTAAGACACAACATAGGCAGACCCTCATATTGGCATTTTGAGTCCTTCTTTGTTGTGGACCACAGTACGAAGGATCTTTCCCCCGCACATTAGGGAGGTTATGGATCATAGACAGGGTCACCAAAGGCAGATAGCAGGGGTGGGAGAAGAGTGATTTGTTGGACAGATACAAAGCACCAGCAGGAGCAGCAATATTAGCATTACACTCTTTTAAAGTAATTTCAAGGGTAAACTGGGGGGAGCCCTTCACATTTGCTTCCAGCTTAGATCCTTACCTTCTTTTCTACAACTGCTGAAGGATGCTTCTTTTAGTGTCACATAGGATGAGGGCTACTGTGGTGTGGGTGCCTGCTAGATAGAAACTTGAGTAACATTGCTAAAATGTATTTATTTGGGTCAGCCCCATGCATTTACAGTACACGATTGTACTGTAGAATTTAATCTAATCATTCATTATTTCAGTTCTTGTTCTGTACCAGAAATACTTAATTATGCATCGTGAAGAGTTGTAAGATAAAAAGAAAATATTTTTAAACAAAAAAAGAACCTTGATTAGATATCCCAGGGGCTGCTGATGCTAAGGAATGCTATTGTTCCAAGGAAGTGCCAACAAAAGATCCTTGCTGAATCCCACTTGTTGGTTAAGACTTCTCAGTATTGCAACCTTTCTTTCTAGGTTTTCACAGAACTTCATCCTAGATACTCAAATATTTCTTCTGGTAGAATATGCAATTCCCATATATTTAAGTCATTTGCACTCATCCCCTCCAACTTTTTTCTAATGATTTATTTAGATATGTAAAAGCCTCCTTATCCTCAGAGTATTGTTAAGGTCTCCTCAAGATCTTGTTATTCATGGCAAGCGATTCACTCTGCAGTGAGACTGAATGATATCCATCCACAACTCTAGGAGCTGGGAAGCTGGAAGTAGAACTGGAGCTGGGCTTTGAGACTAATCCCACAGGAGAATAAATCAACAATATAAACAAGCCACAAACACATTTACTTGGAGAAGGAACTGAGTGGATTTGTGTAATAGGTGCTCAGTGTCTGATAGAGTGGATATCAGAGGCACTGACTGAAAATGAAGGAAAATGCCTTGTATCTGCCATGGCTGGAGTGCCAGTGTATAGTCATCACAGCAAGAAAAGCAGGAAAAGCCAGTGCAAAATGCCTCTTGCTTTTCTAGCTCTCTACAGAGATCTCTTTCACATTTGAGCTCAGTGCCAGTGGCCTCACATAACCATTCAAAATATGGCCTGAATAGCAATTGACTTTGCTGACTGACCTTCAGAGCACTCCCTTAAAGAATTCCTACCCATCCTTAGGGGAAAATGCTGACACAATTTGCAATATTCTGCACAAAAGCCACAAGAGACAGAGGCCTCATTCTCCTCTCAGTCACCTAAGGCTATAACCAGAAAACCCCTTCTCATGCCATTGAGCCTGATCCTGCTTTGCACCCAGCTGCCCTTCACTGCTCTAATGGCTATATGCAGCCCTAAAGCCTGTTAGCCAGTGGCTGGCAAGCAGCCTTCTTGGCAGATCTCACATTGCCCCAGGAAAGTGGAAATTCCCAGTGCACCCTGAATGCCTGCAGCCCTGAGCTGTCAGCACAGCCTCTATAGACACTGGCAGACAAGTCATGGGAGGTGAGCTTTCCCTAGGAACGGCAGCAGAAGTTGGATGTACTTGTGTACAAGTTGGGGTACTTGTGGCCGAAAAGGCAGACAGGCTTTATGCCACCTTCATGTGCAACCACAAACAAGGGTCTGGCTCTTTGTATGGACTGCAACATAAAAAGAATGTTTTGAAAGGATACAAGAGCAAAGAAGCATTTTTTACCGGTTTGTCCTTTTCTCCCTGCTGTCATTCCCACACACTGGCATGTCGGCCTGGACAGATGCAAAGCAATTTTTGTTCCATCACTCTCATTTTGCAGTGCTGGCACACACTACTAATGTATTAATCAATTACTCTCAAATATCCAACTCCTCCTCAGAGCAAAAAGATGTCCCACAAACTTGGCACTGCATGTGGCTGGATGTCTTTGGAAAGAAAGTTGGTTAGTTGCTTTTAGTTATATGAAATAAAGAATTGGCAGTAGAAGCTACACATAAGAACTGAAGAAACATGATACCAAGCAAGTTTTTATATTTTTAAGTAAAAACAATTTACCAGGCATCTTTAATATCTTTAATTTTAAAAGATTATATCTATATGGTTTAATATTTTCTCATTTTTTACATCTAACCAAGATCAGGTACTGAACAGGTCTTGAGATCTTGATTTTCAAGAAATGAAAAGACAAATATGCAAGAAATTGCCTTGATATATAACTTTACTCTTAAGAAAAAGACAGAACATCTTGCAGTCTGGTCTGCTCCTTGTTCAAGCCACCATGTCATAGTAACACCTTTACATGGTTTTGTTTTAAAAGTATTTGAACTATTTTTGCCTCCACGTGTCTCAGGGGAACGCTATTCCAGAATCTTCCTTCACCAACAACTAAAAATGTCCTTCTAGTTTCAAATTTAATTGTATTCATGATTGCTTTATACTCATTTGTCCTTTTGCCAACATTGCTCCTTAGCTTCAGCATTTCTTTTCTTTCCTCAGTCATTTCCCATACATGAGCTTGCAACTTATTAGTCTCCAAATGCATGACCGTGCACCACACAGCAGTGAATGTAATCTGATTATGACTACTCCAGGTCCTAAGTTCATCCAGTTCTTCCTATCTGACAGGCTGCTCCTATTCAGAGTTCTGTCATCTGTGTATTTTATGAGTACACATCTCTTTGGGGCAGTGAGAAAATGCCAAGAAAACTTAGTCAGAAGACCAGTCCTTAAAAATTGAACTGTAACCTGCAGCTTCAATTAAACTTTCCAGTGCCTCCTGTAGTTCTCAGAGCTTTAAGTCATTATTTACAAACTTTGCAACTTTCTGATAAGCATTATCTCTAATTTCCCTAGGAGATGCCAAATCACATACAAAACTACAGTCCAGCTAGAGGAGTCCAATTGCATTTTGTTATATAGAAAATGAGTTATCTTATCAAAGATGTCCCCATGGATTTATCCACAATGTATTCCATCAAATTAGTGCTGAGCAGTGGCCAAAAAGACAAGTTGCTGAAAGATTGTTTGTGAAAATGCCAGGTGCTGTGTTTTTTTTATCCAGCCCAGTTCACCTTCAATGCTCATAATTCAAACCTCTATTAGTGGCAAATGTAACATCAGTGCCAGTGTCTGCCACTGCTGAGCTAAACCAAATTCCATCATCACTTGGACCCAAGTAATCCTATATATCTCAGGCTGCAGCTACTCAGGGGCAGAGAACCTTGCCATCCTCTCTGTCTTTAGATTCACACTGCATCAAGGTGCAGCATATTCTGTAGCAGTCAGAAAATTACATCTTTAGCAATAAACTTTGAAAAGAAAAAGCTCACTCAAGGAAAGGCAAGGTAAAAATGTGATCTTGTTTCCAAGGTTCACAATGATACCCATGAAGAATTTAGCCTAGAAACACAGAGTTCCACTTCAAAATGATTTCACTGGTGTGCAGGACTCCTGTGAACAGTAAAATCCTGAACAATGCCACTTTGATTTGTCCTATGTACAGTTGTTTCTCTGGGATAAATCTTATTGGGAAAAATTTGGAAATACAGAGGGAAAAGGTGATAATGAAATGTAGTATGGCTGTATACAGTGATTGGCATCTCAAATTCATCTGCTCTGTGGTACAATCCCTTGAGTTGAGATGAAACCTCTAAAATTACTTTGGTCTGTATTCTACAGAAGTTTCTACAGAAGCCAGGGGTAATACAAAAGAAGTTGAAGAGACTGAAAAACTTTTTCTATTTATTTTAGTAATTGTCTAGAGCCTGTTTGCTTACAGTTACCATGTGTTTGGCTTTGCTTGTAACACCTACTGAGGAAAGTATAGAAACCATATTAGCTAAAACTCCATGAAAGCTCAGGTCACCAGTGCACACAAAAAGCATCATGTGCTTTCTCCTCAGCAATGCATACTAGTAAGAAGTAAACAAAGGTACCACTCCATAAATTATCCTCTGAGTATGGCTGCTCCTCCACAGGTACCACACAGCACTTAGTTCATTAATTTAAAATCAAAGTTAGAGTAATGCAAGTTATGTTGCTTTTTTGTCTTTAAGAGGAATCAAAGTCATACTGAATTCATGCTTTGGAAGGGAGCAGTGTATTTACATCCCATTGCCTACTACAGTGTCTCTGCAAGTGAGCATATAAACTTATAAAAGGCAGGTCACATTAATTTTGGTAGGTTTGGGCTTGCTCATGCTCTCCTCATGACAAAAGCATTTGTCAGCTCCCTCTTAGAAATGTGCAGAAGCATTTGTTTTAACTTGTTTAAAACAAAACCAGTAGAAAATTATCTAAGCCATGTCCCCCTTTCCACCCTACTTACAACAGAAAATAGAGCTGATTGTATCTGAAAGAGGAACATAACCTTAATCTTACCCATGTTGGGGTTTCAGATAACCAACTACTCAGTCATAACACTGTAAATACTCATCTACATTTCAAGTCAAAGATATGAACAAAATTCTATTTCAAGAATATACTGTATAACATAGAAATATAAGCCATTAGGTCAAGTACTGCCTGCAAGTATGCGAAATCTCAACGTCTGTGACATTTTTTAGCTGTATTTCATATGAAATATCTTAAGATATGACATTCCTGCAATTCTTATGAAAATCACCACCAGGGTGGAGAACAGATGTTATTAATGCTGCCATTAGTGAAAGGCAGGAAGAAATTAACCCACTATTCATTTCCTGTGGCAGCAGCCAGTCTAATACACGCTTACTGGCTGTCCACTTAGCACAACTGCTGTCTTGGACAAACCACAGCACATCTTTTCTTTTCTGAGCAGAAAAAGCACATACAGGACTTAGGACATCTGTGAGCTCTGCACAGGGGGAAGAAGAATCTCAGGAAAACAGAAACTGACCAAGATACAGGATAAGTGACAAGAGATACAGGAATGTGAAAATATAATAAAAGAAAAAGGAAAGACAAGAGGGGTAGTTGTTTTAAGGGAGTCACAAGAAGCAGAGGAAATTGAGGTTATGAGACTAGAAAAACTTAGGGCATGAATCTGCACGAAATCTGTCTTTGTGATGACTTTTGTTCTCAGAATCATTTCATAAAGCCAAAATGGAGAAAGCTGTATGGAATCCAGTGCCTCAGCCCATGGAAATAATTGAAAACTGCAGATGCTCTTTGTATCTCAGAATCTGTATTTGGGTTTGAAGGTTTATCTGTATTCCAAACGTGCAAAGAGTTTTATTTGAAAGTACTTGTATTTCTGCAAAACCCAACATTAATCAAAAAAGATTAAGAGATATCACAACAGGGGCATTTATATGTGCTACAGACTGTGAGAAAACTTAAACCTTAATGTGAAAAATAGACAAATGACAGAGTATCAAAACACTAAACAAAAACCTGACAAGTTAGATGAACAACATCAAACTATATATTGTCTTATTTCCCTAACTTGTCAGTAAAATAAAAAGTGGAAAGCAAAAAAAAACACCCCACAGTAATCAGAACAAAGGCTCTGTTTATCCTACCTCAGTACAAAGAGCATAAGAAATGTCAGAATAGAGACCACTTTCACCCATTACAACCAATATTTTGCCTTCTAATACTTCACGATACTTCCAAGGAAATATACAGTGGCATCCTTCTTCATTGTACAAGCTGTGTGATGGAGAGATGAAGAAATTCTTCTGTGAGTCCAGACAGCTGTCTGTTTTAACCCTGAATAAGGGTTAAATTTCACTACTTGTGAAATTACAATTTTTATTATAGAAAGTTGTATATCCACGTTACTGCAATAGACCTGACTGTATCTGAAAGTTACGTGCAGAAACACTTGTTTTAACTTGTTTAAAAATGTGCTGATTGCTGGAGATTTATGGAATAACAGATATAATTTCACATTCACTGCATTTTCTTTTGCAATTGGAGGTTGACACGCTTTTCAGTTGTTTAGATGTGTTTATTTAGCCTTTACTTTTGGTTAAGACAAGTGCACTGAAGGATTTGATGAGTAAGAGGCTGGAGTTGCCTTCCTCACTTTCCAAACGAGGTGCCTGAAAGAGCATGAAGCACCCGTGCAATGGAAAAGCACCGACAGCTCAAGCATTATGGTCTTAGAGAGTGAAAAAAATCTTTTGTCTGCTTGCTGCATCTCAATAGTTCCTATTTTCCCAATAGGTTTCTTGTACACAAGAGGATATTCATCAGCGGTGCAGCTCAAACCCATCACAGCAGCACTTTGGTCCCGAGGGGAATGGCTGATGAAACTAAAGGAAACGATAAAATTAGCAAAGGCGCAAGTTACTCCAGAGATTTTCAGGCCAGACTGGCCAAACATGAATAAGAAATTCCCTTACGAATGAGGCATTGCAAGATGCTGTTCTCCCATCAGTTAATGGCGCATGCAAAAGCTCATCACTGAGCTCTCCTTATAGCTGGTCTCCTGTATTTGACTCTGGTGCCAAAGCTTATGGCTCCCCTGAACGAGCAAACACACACAGAGTGTATAGCTGTACCAAGCAGGCTGCAGATTGCCTGCACTTGAAAACTACATGCCTTTAACATCCATTAACTTTCATGTAGGGGAGCAGCACGACCGGTTCGTTTTTAGGAATGATTCTATGTGCCATCTGGCACCGCTGGCTAATTGCCTGAAAAACTTTATAATTAATATATATATAATTAAAGGCTGCTCCACAAGAAAAATCTGATTTAGATCTCCCTTTTTTCTTCCCGCCACTAACAGTCAGAATATCTATGGAACTGCACTGAGAGGTGGTGCAGGTCCTGAGGCAAACTGTCCCTGTTGGGTGAGAATCAAGGCTTCTGGGGTCTGTCAGGAGTCCCTCACCACAGCTCTGTCAGCCTCGGGAGGGGAAAGTGCTAATCCTGATTAAAGACACATATTTCTTTAGGTCACGGAATCCAAGCCCCTTACGCTGCATGCGCTGTGGTGAGCTGCTGCTCTTAACACCTGAACCGTTCTTTCCCAAGTAACGCACCTTTTAAGACACTGTCAACCTGCTGGTGAATCTGATGTCCCAGCACATTAATGATGTATGTCGGGGAGCAGCTGTTTGCACCGATGCTGCCGTGCAGTGCACCAGGTTCAGCCCAAACCATTTCCCTGGGGCTCAGCAGCACCTTTGTCCTTTGAGTAACTCTCCCAGCTCTGGTTTAAGCCCCTCTCAGCAGGAACACCTGGTCATTCAGGAAAGACTCTGCTTTTGGACAGGGCTGAGTAAAGCAAGCCCACATCTAAGAAGCGGTTGGTGAGCTTCTAGTACGCTTCTGCTGTAAAGCTTGAACGTGAAGAGCCCCGGAGTTCCTGGAAGAGCTGTCTCATAATGTGGTGCTGCAGGAGAATTACAGGAAAGGGCCACAGTGTTCCTGGCTCTGCCTCCACAGGAGGATGACAGGTTTAGGTGACAGCAAGCAGCAACCTGGCCCTGCGAGAGCCCCATCCAGCCTAGCCTTGAACACTCCCAAGGATGGGGCATCTAGAGGTGTTTTCTCCTGGCAGTAACCCTTGGGTCCCTGAGCAAATCCAGCACTGAGTTAAGCTGAACTGCAGCTGCTTTAAAATAAAGGGAAGGGCTTCTGAAAAACAGGCTCTGTGGCCACGGGTGAGCACTGTGCCTCTGTACTTGCTCATTAAGATTGTTGGCGTCCCGTTATAGATCATAAACAACTGTTATTAATATCATTCGCATTTTTTTCCCTACTAACTCCCTGAACCCATCAGCCTTTTCTGGCAGTAAGATTCTTCCCTTGTGCCCTGTTTTGCCTGGTTTAATATTACTTCATGGGCTTTGTTATCTCCTCCCAGCTGATGCTGTTGGTGTGCAGCTGCCCTGGGAGCATCTTCTGGGCCGTGAATAGGGAGTTTGGGCCCGACGCTGCATGCGGGAGCGGCCTCGCACCCGCATGGGCCCACCGGCTCTGTTGCTCCTGCTTTTTTGCAGTGGTGCAGAGCCACGGGATGCCGCCGATGGCTGCTGCCTGGTGGTGCTGCAGCTGTGGGTCTCACGAGGTGGGGAGCATTGGAACAGCCGTGGCACGGCCCGACTGCCGACATTGCTCGCAGTGTGTGTTGCTGGCCGTCGTCTTCTCTCCTCCAGTCTTCTGGGTCGCGTGTAGGGTGTCTGGGTACGACGGGTGCACCGGGTTTGGTGTCGCCGTCGGACAGGCCCAGGGTAGCTGGAGCGGCTGCTCCCCTCACACGCTGGGCAACTGTGGCGTGGTGCTGATGGCACCTGTCTGCTGCTGCTGGAGCTGCTGGACTCCTGTGCTGCATGTCCAAGAGTCTTCCCCGATGCTGCCTGACTGCTGGGGCTGGGGCTGCTGAACTCCAGTTCCAAAGATCCATGAGACTGCCCCAGTGCATTGTTGTCTTTCTGTGACGCTTCTCTGATGGAGAAAGGAACCTTGATGAGCCCCTTGATGAACCCCTTGAGGCCCGAAGAAGCTTAAGCAAGCAAGATAAGAAGCTGGAATTCACTGAGTTAATGAGAACTGTGGACCGTTGGCAAGCTTTCGAGGTCAAGTTCTCACACATTGGTTAAGTCTGTGCTTAACCAATTATATGTTAGTCACTAAGGGTCTTCAAGACATGTATCCAATCATAATATGCCAAATCACTGTAAGTGCATGTAAGAAACAGTATATAAGGAGTTAAGGCTTTGTAATAAATTTGGCAATTGCTTGATTACATTGATTGTCTCTGCGTTGTCCGTGACTCCTGCGTCAACGCTGCTGGGCCGGCAGTGCTGGGACCAGCAAGCTCTGAGCTGGCACTGGAGGCTACAAGGGAAAGCAGGAACAGTAAGGGCTTGGTTCCCAGGCCTGGGGCAGTGTAGGCCAGAGCGGTGCCCCAGCCCTCCTGGAGCAGACAGGCTCTGCCAAGCCCACACCAGGCACCCACTGCCCCACCCTGCCTGGCCCCCAGCCCCAGCCCAGGAGCACCCGGGTGCTTTGACACTTACAGCTGCCCAGGCCAGCACAGCTGTCACACTCCCATGTGGCCTCATGGCGGTTCCCAAGGTTGGAGCAGCCTCTGTGAGTGCCCACAGCAGCGCAGGAGCTGCACAGGAACAGCTGCCAGGGCCTGGGCAAAGAAATGGGTTCATGTCTCTAAGGATAGAGTGCCCACAGCACGGGACTGTCCAGCAGAGCTCTTGTTCTCAGCCCTTCTGCTTCGAGCCCTTGCTGAGACAGAGATCCCATGCTGAGCCCCGCGGTGCATCTTTGGCAACTTACCCGTCTGGCTCTTCTTCCTCCCTTCCTCCTGGACAAAGGCACTCCCTGGCATCACAGCTCCCGTGCCTCTGGTACAGTTCTATGTATTCATCGTTGTCTTCCCATAACGCTTCTCTGATGGAGAAAGGAAACTTGATGAACCCCTGCGGCCACAGCATAAGGCATATGCAGGGCCTCCCTGCTCTTCCCCCCACACCCTCTTTCCAACTCCTGCATGGAGCTAAAGCCTAGACTTGGGGGTCAGCGGAGGGCCATAACTGCGGGGGCAGGTCCAGGCATGGCGCAGTGCTGGCCAGGAGGACACCAACCTCACTGGGATTCGGATCCCCATGAAGAGCATTTCCGTTAGAAACAGTCTCCTATTTTGACACAGAGGGCACGCCAAGGAAAAAGTGCCAGCAGTCATAGCCTGTCCCTACAGGAGAAACAGAAAGAGCGTGAGTGAGGCTCTGGTGCTGCTGAGAGCCTGCCGTGCCCGGAGCAAGGGAACGGCTCCTACCTGGATGCAGGCCCTGTGGAACCAGGCGTGTTTGCATGCTGGGCACACCATGGTCCCATAGGTGGTTCTGCCCTCAACAGGGTCCTTGCAGATGATGCAGTTGGTGTCCTCTGGAGCCGCCAGCTCTTGCTGCTGTGGGCGGTGCTCCCAGCAGGAGGAACTAGGGGAAGAGGGAAGGGATGGGTGAGATGAGAAGCGGTGGGTCCTTCCTTGGTGATGGGGAGAAGGGTAGAGGGGATACCTGTACGGCAGGAGGTAACAGGTGACGCATTCACCCTCCACGGCACAGGGGAGATGGAACCTGCGGTTGCAGCCTACTGCCTGGCAGGTGATGGTGGCCCCCCTCTTGCCACACACAAAGCAGACCTGGAAAGAGCAGAGCAGCCCCCATCAGCGGCAGCTGCAGGGTCTCCACAGCCAGACCCACACCTCGGGGCAGGGCACAGGATGGGGCCCCAGCTGGATCGCGGGCCACAGGTCCAACTGACAGAGCAGGCTCTTGTGCTGGAGCCTCTGTGGAGCTGCTGGGAGCAAGACTTCTGTCCCAGAGCTGGGTGGAAAGGCTGCTATTCTGTTCTTGGCATCTGCGCCAAGCTCCCGCAAACCTCTCCTGGCACGAATCGCCCTGATCATCTCTGATCCTCACCCTCTGGACTGCCTGATAGACTGCACGTTCAATATCCGCAGAATCAGATGTCACCTCATCTTCCTGTTGGGGCCCTTTTGGATGAATGTCATTGGCAAAAAGCTGCAGAAGAGCAGAGACAAGGAGCAGATGAGGGGCATGTGGCAGGGCAGGTGCGTTGCAAAGATGAAAGCAGCCCCAGAGGAACTCACCACGCAAAAGTGATGGACCCAGAACCATTCATTACGCAGTTTTAGCCCGCAGATGTCCGTGTCTGCATCTGACCGGTGACAGAGCACGCATGCTGGACGGGAGAGAGCAAATGCCACTGAGAATGAGCACCTCTGCGGGGCCAGGGATGCGTCCCTGAGGGACTGCCCCCAAGGGCTGCTCTGTCCCTGCCTAGCTGGCTGCTGAGCAGGGCTGGAAGCCTTGGGGAGGAAAGGGCACTGCGCGCACGGGTGTCCCGGAGGGTGCGCACTGCCCAGCCCTGGTCCCGCTTGCCGAGCAGAGGAGCCGCCCTCCCGCAGGGTGGCTTTGGAGCTCCTGCCTCCCCCTGCCAACGCCCCCGGTCCACGCCGACAGCCTCAGGAGTCCCTCTGCCAGGCTGCAGGAGGGGGACTTTGCTCTCACCCTGCTCCATCGAGTCGGGTGTCCTACAGCTCCTTGCGGACGTGTCAGGCATCAAAGGTGGGCGTTTGGAGAGTCCCTGTCCCAGCAGCGCTGGGGCTTCACCAAACGCTCCTCTGCTCCCTCTGAGCGAGAAGAGAGACGCGGGTGAGCTTGCAGCACAGGCCCAGAGCCCTGCGGTGTGGAGCGCCCTCCTCCCTCGGCAGGCCCCCAGGAGCCCTGTCCCTGCCCTCTACTCCCCGCACCTCACCGGGTCGCAGCGATGCACTGTGCCCAGCGTTCCCTTTTTTAAAGGCCTGCCCCCAGTGGCCTCTGTGACATCAGCACCGCTGGCCCGCGTGCGCCCCAAACACAGGCAGGGGCACCCTCGGCCACACACCACCCACCGTGACACGGCCACTGCATCACAGGGCTGGCGGGGAAGCGCACAGGCAGGGACCCGAGCCCTTGGCACCCAGGTCACCGGGGCGGCTGCTCCACCTGCAAGTGCAGACTCAAGCGCCAGCTTAGGGACTTGGTTTCCTGGTTAGCTTAACGGTTGGACTCCATGACCTTTACGGCCTTCTCCAACCTAAATGATTCCTGTGACTCTCATTACCATTCCACTATTACTTTATCACCATTTGCTTGCGCTGTGATTTTCCTTCAGTCGTCGATTCCTTACCATTTGGTCATCGCTTCGTCATGAAGAAAGCCCTTTTAATTAACCCACCAAGGATGACTTTCCTGAATAATTCACCTGCCACACCAGGACAAACACCAGACTGTGTCTGGAGCACAAGCAGAGTAGAAGAAAAGGAATGATGGAATAGTTTGGGTTGGATGGACCTTCAAAGGCCCACTTAGTGGCTGGTGTATTGTTTAACCATAGAGAATCTGCTGTTGGTTGTGGCAGTCATCAGGACTCCATTAAACTCATGCGGTGAGCGCAGCTAGAAGAGGCAGCCAACAGATGAGTAGTTTCTCTGCTTTCCGTTGAGATCTCAAACGCCGTTGACTCCTTTGAGACCTCACGCAGAACTAGTCTCGAGGAGCAACGACAGCATAGAAAGATCTCGCCCCACCTATACCACCCAAAGAGACCTTTCGCTGCCCTTTTTGCAACCCAATTTGCCTATCTCACACTGGCCTTTTTAGTCATCAGCGCGCTTGTAGTAAGCGTGGGTAAAGCCCTTCCCAAATCTTCGATCGCGAGGTCAGGCCATGATGATGATGATAGGTAAGAGGAGATGGAGATGTATAGCATATGACTTACCATATTAACATAGTACAGTCAGATGAAACGTTTTGCAGAAGAAAAGCAGTTTAGTTGCACCTTTGTAAATTATACTCTGAAAACTGAACAAGCAATCACTTTCAAAATGGATCTTTAATAAAAGCACTGTGTATGATAGTTGTTTCTCCTACTTCTTGCATGAAGTGGATACTGATTATTTTTCCTATAAAAGCAGAAAAGAATTATGTGACTGTATCAAAATTCCCATTAGATTAGCAGAAGGTTCACTGAAATATGGGTTAAACAATCATGACTTAAGTCTCATCTCTCCCTCTCACTGGTCTTTCAGGGGCAGTGATGGATGGAACATCATGCTGAAAGTCAGAAGACAAGTTCTGTTCCCAATTTTGCAAAGTGATCCCAGCCAAGACACCTGTCCTGTTAAAATGTTATGGTCTTCACAATGTAACAGTACATTCCTATGACTTTAAAATCCACAAGACATGAAAAATCTGCTAATTTAGAGAGATCACAAACTAGAAGGGACCTGGTACTTTTTCTAGCATGAAAGAATCAGTGAACTGACCAACAAATTGCATGTAATTACCCACCTGAGTTAAGAAAACACACTCTCACAAACAAAACCCACAACTCTGAGTCCAAATTTGTCTACCTTCATGTGCCTTTGTAGGCTGCCATCCCCATTAGTAGCAGTAAATGCCTACTATAGACCTTACAAGGAGGTGAAGAGGTCCCTGGGGATAGGAATCTTAGAAGCACAGAGTAGTTTGGGTTGGAAGGGAATAGTCCTTTGCTCTTCAAATACAGCCAATAAGATTTAATGAAATGGGATATTTAGTGATTAACAGGCTTAGCAGATGAAGCGAATTTCACCCTTTGTCTCTGAGGTATTCCCTGATTGTCTCATTAGCTGAATACCTCCAACCAAGAGAGAAGGAAAAGTGGGCATGAGTGAGAAAGGCTGCATGTACTATACACATGTAGAAGACTACAAAGGAAGAAGTTAGTGTGAAAAAAAAGCAAGGGTAAAATGACTGAAACAAGCCAGGAAGGAGTACAGTATCATTCTTTTCTTGCTCTGTGCTCCCTGCTCCCAGACTGTGGCTGGGTTGCCGAGTGGTCCTTCCAGCAAACATCAGGGAAGTTAAAATCCCCCACGACGACCACGGCCTGTGACTGTGAGGCCGCTCTCAGCTGCCTGTAGAAGGCCTCGTCAGCTTCCTCACCCTGATCTGGGGGTCTGTAACAGACACCCACAACAGTATTGCACCTGCCAGCCTGCCCCTTAATTCTCACCCACAGACTCTCAACTCGCTCGTCCTCTGTCCCTGGACAGAACTCGGTGCATTGTAGTTGCTCCCGTACATAAAGAGCAACCCCACCACCCCGCCTGGCTGGCCTGTCTTTCCTGAAAAGGACATAGCCCTCCATGACTATATTCCAGTCATGTGAGCTGTCCCACCATGTCTCTGTAATTGCCACCAGAACACAGTCTCCTGACTTAACACAGGTTTCCAACTCCTCCTGCTTATTTCCCGTGCTGCGCGCATTGGTGTACATTGATCCCTTCCTAACAGCAAAATTCTATTTTGCTGTCATAAACAATTACAAATATACATCTATGAAAACATCCCCCATTTGAGGGGCATAATTTGTTTTAGACAGTAAGTCACTCAGGCATCATCCTTTGGGCAGCCAAATACACCGGTCAGATTTATGAGTGTTCACACTGAATTCTCCAGAGTTGAAGAAAAATGTAGGTATCTACCCTGTTTCTTAAGACAACTGATAAGAAAAAAGGGCATTTGAAAAAAACCAAGGTATTTGTTTTATTCTACTGTTGTTGACTTTCCAGTTTCAGCTGAGTTCTTTGCCATTTACTAAGCAAATACCATTAATAAACAAAAACCTGTAACATTTTAGGTGACGACAAAAGTCTTTACACAGGAAATCATAATGAGATTTCATTTAAAGCTAAATCTGAAATTTTTCTTTGTAAGAGAAATATCACTTACATAAGCCTAATTGTGCTTCTGAACAAGAATGTTTAGTCTTTGCATTCTTTCTTCCATAGGTTTGCCATCCCCACTAGCATAAATTACTTATTTTAAACAAAAAAGATGCATTTTTTGAGTTAATCTGTATCACGTCAGAACATTAGGAAACTGCAAATAATACTGCATGGAAAACTCTACCAGCTTGAGCTAAGAATAGTAAAAATAACTTGGAACCAAAATGCTGCAGTATACAAAACTATGAAAAGGCAGCACCAGCACTGCAGAAAGAGCATTTCAAAATGTCTTTCTACCCAGGACCTTTTCATTGTCTTCATAAATTCCTACCTCCAATTTGTTGAAGATCTAGTGTGCTTTTCCAGCTGTTGGCTTCTAGGAATGATGGGGGGACTGAACATGTCCATCCAGTCCCTGAAAAATACAAATCAAAATATCATCCATAAAAACACAGTTTGTGTAACTATTACTTAAAAAACCCTTTCAAAGGTAAGTGCAGGTTGTCAAGTGTGATGGAACAAAATCAAGCTGGATTTTACTGTTATAAAAACAAACTTTACAGTTAATACTATAAATGTTAAGGTTTTCTTTCTTCTTTAGCCAATTTGAGCTGGGATTGCTCTCTCAGCAAAAAGTGTACATGAGGTGTGATCCATAATCCACAGAGCTATACTGTGAAAGACTCTAGGACTCATGAGAGTGTTTTTCCTGAGGAATAAAGATTTGGGATGAACAACCTGGTCTTGATTAGAGACTGATGGGGCCAATTTGATTAAAAACCCTTACCCTCTCTAAGGAAAAAGACTCACAGACAATCATAAAGAGATGTCTTTGGTTACCACTGACTTGGCACTGCTTGGAGACCTGCGTACCACGGTGACATGGCAGGTGGTGGATCATTCACAGTCTGGATGGTTGGTGACTTAGAGCAGAGCATAGATTTGAAATGGATGCCACCAGCAGTGCGCTACGAGCTCAGAGGTCATGAACTGTGGGACAGCCAATTTGTATTAAATAACTTAATCTTTCCAGTTTAATTTAACTTGAACATTTTTCAATGAAGGCATGGAATTAGTGGTCAGAGCTAAGAATAACATATTACCAGTTTGCTAGTGTTTTTCAGAAGGAAACACTGGATTGAGTCAGGATGTTATTGCTGACAGTATTCTTGATATTGGAAAAAAAGCTTTGCTAGGTAACTACACTATAAAGTGCTTATAACATATCTATATTGTTATAAAATACTATACGCTATAAATAAAAAAGCTGTTATCAAGCATAAGATGATTTTAGCTACTGACAAGGCCATATAGAGGATTCATCTCAGCTGTCACACATATATTTTGATTCTGTAGAGAAAAAAGCTTTATGAGATCTTTATCATAGATGAGGGAGTATGGACCTTCTTCACCTGTTCAGTTTAATAGGCAATTTATGTCTCTCCTCAACACTATTTTGTGACAGCTTTTAAAAATGATTTTCACGTAATCACACATTCATGCAAAGTTCAATGTTCATTTCACATACACTGTTTTATGATAGTCTGTGTTTGCTACAGCTCAAAGGGAAACAGAACAGTTTTTATTGTTATTATTACTGTAACTGCAGATTTTTTCACTGAAGGAACTCATACCACGTCTTGTAATTCTTTTCATATATGAAACCAGTCTCTGTACACTGTACATAGCTGATGCTTCCTTAAGTTCCCATCTCTCCTCATCAGCAGTAAAGAGCTATAACGCATTCAGGCTTTCATATAACCATTAACTAGACTAAATATTTGCAAATTAATACTTAAGCATAGAATTCAAGGGACCTCAATCAATCATCTCATTTTGATCAAACCAGGTCCTTCTTTGTTGACCAACCTATTTCAACTACAAGACAAGCAGAATGGAAAGGAAAAGGGCTCTTTAAATTCCTTTATGTTTGCTTCATGCTGGTGGGAACAGTGCAGCTCTACAGAGTAAATTAAACTTAAATTGGGGCTGCTTTGACTTACATCTGGCCATGGCTGTTCCAACAGCTGATACAAATAGATTACACATGCGAAGCTGGAGGCCAAGGAGATCAGCCACAGCTGAGGAGGTAACTTCAACATCCATGGCTTCTTCTAGAAGGCATGAGTTGTTCCAAAGCTTGACAGGTTTCTTTACATTGGTGGACTGTAATTGTCTCAACTCAACTGTCCTACACCCACTAAAGAGGTAACGTACTTCTCCTTTCTGAAAAGCCTTGATGATCTCATGTAAGATTTGCTTCTGACAAAGGAATCTGTCAAGGCTCAGCCATGTGTTATAATTGCTAAAATATGACAACTTTTATGTTAGTTTTTCTGCTACTTCTGGACTTGTTATTATCTCCTGCTGGCATACAGGCATAATCTGGAGTGAACAGGGGGACAACCACCAATCTGTTTGCAGTCAAAATGGAAAAAACTTACCTTCTGCCTCAGGAAACAGAACTGCTGGTGTAGAAATACAGCAAGTAGCATAGCAGATTTAAAGGAAGAGATACTGAATTTTCCATCATTTCAATAGGTAAAAAACATACTTCAGTATTTTTTTACACCAGCATATTCTTTTCACATATATGGTCAACTTCACAACCAATCCTTCTCTTCTGCTGTTCAGCTAATACCTGAGAACTGGTACAAATACTCCACACAGCAATATGCTTGCCTAGACATCTCATTATTAGCTCTCTCTGGCACTGCTCGCCATACCTGCATTCCCGGAATATGGCCAAAGACTCTTTGTTCACACCAAAGCTTCCAAAGTTTTTAGAAGTAACAGTTAAATGCATGCTTTGATATCCAGTGGCATGGTAGAATATATTTTCCATTTCTTCCACTGGCATGTGTGGTTTGTGCTGCCTCAGAATCAGCAAACATAAACCTAACACTAGAATCTGACCAAGCTCATAGCACGTGGTCAGAGAGCACGAAGCATTATCACTTATCTGATTCTCTACAATTGCACCGAAACATTAACATCAGCAATGGCAATGTCTTGGAGAAACTGAGGCAATTTTAGAGAAGGTAAGGAAGAACTGCTAGCACTAATCTCTGCTTCCCAAGCTACCCTTTCTTCCAAATTCACTACAGCTTTTAGTTTAGTGTTATCTATGAGACAGTCTAGATTCAGTTCATGGTTTTTTTCCCTCAAATGTCAAAAAAAATCTAATAGCTTTGCTATTCAAACCCCTCCCACCAAGAGAAGCAATCAAAACACTACAGTATTAGGGATTCATTGTTGACTTAGCATTACGTTTAAGATGGAAACATATTACACAATTTGCATTAAAACTAGGTTATTACTTCCACAAATTGGATACCAATGTCTAAATCAACTTCTCCTAAAATCTTGAGATAAAAACCCCCAGAACAAAACTTAATCTCATGTGTGCTGAAATATTCTCGGCCACACTGCAGTACACAGTAAACACTGGCACTTGACTGATAAACTTCTGAGAAGTGGTCTTACATTGATAATTCTGATAGATGGTGTAATCTAGCAGACCTTGCCTAAAAGTAGAGCCCAGCACGGGGACAACAGGCAATGTCCTGAGAACTGTGGCCTGCATTCCCATTTATGGCAGTTTTATACTGACTGAATAAAGAATACTGGTTTTGAGAACTTCCTGAAGAAGCTGTTTATCTCCTTAAACCAGCAAAGCTAATCACATATTCTGACTCATTAAACTCACTCCCTCCCTTTAAGCTATCAAAGCCTCCAGCTGTAATCAATATAATCAATGGGCAATAAACTATCCACAGCTTTCCTGATAGCAATGTGGAATGCCCAGGTATTGTCTTTTCACATTGTAAGCTGCATTGTATGAAGCCTTAGAATAGCTTCCACACACATTCAAAGTACCATGAACCTTTAATGCTTTCACTAAAATTCTTCATTATTCGGCAAGCTTTTCTCTATATCAAACCAGAATTTAAAATACTATAAAGTCTTGTAATATTATGATAATCTTGTTAAATAATGGTCATATATTGAAATACCGCATGTGATGGGAAGCAAAAGAATCTTGTGGACTTACGAACATGATTTTCAGTCTTACGACAGCATGTTATATTTTGCAAAAAACAGCACTGATCAGTAAAATCTGTTGAGAAAATTAGTGATGCCTTATTAAGTAGCACTTCTCAATGACAATGTATCTAAAGTATTGACATCAACAGAAATCCAAAGAATTAGAGGGGTTTGATTTAAATCTTAACCAATACCCTTGACATTCTGATTTTTTTACAGATATTTTTGTGCTTTAGTCTATCCTGCTGGCTGGACTGAGAAAATGGCAAATCATTTAGTATAAAGATTTGTAACATTGCCCTGAATTGAGATAGCATACTTAAATACATTTCTTTTGGATCAGATTTAATTTGTATTACTTAAATCAATGGGATCATTTAATCCACCTTATTAACAAAATTAAAATGCATCAACGTTTTAGTACGGTTTCACCCAACAATCTAAACAGGAATTAAAAGGAATATTCAAGTTATTCAGTCAGGCTGGCAGTATACTTAAAAAAAGCAGGGCAAGGGCTACATTATATCACAACAGGGAATGAAAAAACAACAGCAGTTTTGTACCATTAAGAACACATTGAATTGACAAGCTATTAAACATCTAAAAAATACAATCAATAAAGAACTGATGATTTTAACTGCATAAACTACTTAGTAAATCTTTATGAATATAACTGGCTTGTGCCTGAGTGACAATAAGAGGAACACATTTGCTGAATTATGCTTTACAATGGACAATTCGACCATCTCTGCAGAGGGCCAGAGAATGCCAATGTATGAATCAAGAGTATAAAAATATTTTAAGGAAAAAAGGAGTAATTCTTGACATCTCATGCAGCTATCAACTTAAAAATCTCAGCACATCCTTCTGCTGTATTAGTAACAGTTAACCCCACATAAAGCAAATTCTGCTGCAGATGCTCAAAGTGAGTAATTAAGTAATACCTTACCATTATCCACTGAATGCAAAGTGACAGATGGCATCAAAAGTATGGTTCAGTACAGCCTACATAATCAATTCAGTTAAGATGAAGATCTCTTTTTCTCACTTGTTTGGATTTTTAATTATATCTTTTTAAGGTTATCAGAAGCTAACTCATTTCTTAGATAGATCAATAAAAATTCACCTAGTTCTGTGAGACCCCTCTCCTATTCCCTGCTACATCTTTTTTGGAGTGTACATAACTTGTTAGGCTCCTCTAGATTAGCAGATCTGAATTTTTAGTTATTTACATATCTGCTGAGTTTCATGCATATGTGTAACTTCATTAACTTCAATCAGATTACCTATATACACCTGTTTGGATTCTGCTTTGTAATATATTAATCATCTATGCATAATGGGAGTGTGGGTTTTTTTTAATAGGAATATTTCCATAGAAATAAACCCTTCAGTAACAGTTTCAGTAGTGAAGCAAGGAATTATGTAGGCTATTAATAGTAAGAAGTCTTTGTGTTATGTACAAAATGCAATAATATTATTTGAAATGGTGTCAAAATAAAATTTCAGGTCCTGCCAGTACATCTGTCTCTAGCAATTATAAGGTCATCTCAGCCTTACTGAATCTAAAATCTTTTATTATTCAACTCTGTTTGAATGGCCCAGAAACACTGAGAAAAAGAGTGGAACCAATAAAAAAGCAAATCTCAGTAAATCCTGAAGCTGCAAAAAAAAAAAAGGAGATAAACTACCTTACATTAACATAGATGCAACAGCAAAATGTTTGAAAGCATTTGCTACATTTTATATTCAAACCCATAGCATATATGCTGCCCTGTTTCCATGTTCTCAGATTCCCATACAAGGGAAAGAGATTTTGGGTTATTTTAACATGCTTTTATATGTTAGCCACTTGGTTCTCAACAACCTGCCTGCAGCTAAGCTTTTCACCATCGTGATTAAAAAAATTAACCTCCCAACAAGATGTTTCCTGTGCCATTTGCTTCTTTTGTCATGTTCCCTTTTCATGCATATTACAGCCTGACAAATGCAGCAGAACTTCACTAATTCAGATTAACGACTTGGGAGACCTATTGCACCTATTTTGTGGATAAGTAACTGAACAAACACAATGAAAAACCAAAGTACATTTTGTGATACATTGTTCTTCACTTATTTTCACAACAGTTGTGTAATTTCATACTACTTCATAATGGAGCATTTTCTGTTTTGCAGAAGTAATGGAACTGTATGACTTTGATCCTGTAATGAATCATAAAAATAACTATGCTTTGTTTGCAAAACTTAATCTTCAAATGTGCTTAACTTTTAAGTTATTCTGCTATTTACTCCTTTGCTTGGAAATACAGGAAACAAAGACCTTTTGTTTCTGAATTTCACAGCATGCATGCTGGAGAAGTTCTGCAGCAGCGAAAATAAATGTTATCACTCCCATCCTTCTCTTAACTGCACTATTCCATAGGGGAGTTTAATTTTACCAAATCTCTTAACAGTATAACACCACATGAGGCAGCTATTGGAATATCTAGTTTTCATTGGGGATGGATGAGAGTATGGTGGTATCAAAGCTGAACATACTTTTAATACTTGCGGCTTTGCAGTGGATGTAGTTTTGTGCTGAAATCATTGATATATTATCCAAATTTAAGGTTCCATGGTAATAGCACTGTTCATGGCAACAATAGGTTCTAAAACAAGACTTCTCTGGCAGAAACTCTGAAAGTTAAAGAAACAAGTTACTTCCTAAAAATCAATGGAACAGTCAGATGCATAGAAAGGGGTGTTTGGTATATTTAACTAATATACCAGAAGTTTAACAATAATAACGTTTGAAAAGAATTAAAGGAACATATTTATCATTTCATGATACATTATCTGAACTACTGTGCATGTGTATCATTATAACAGAAAGGAAAATCTCATTGTTTGATAAAGCAGTAATTAAGGATATGGGCACTACTCTTTTCTTGTGAGGATAAAACACCTTTTTCTGAAAAGTTTATATTTACTGTCCTCCTCAAAGACTTCATCTCCACATCAGTGAAACCTTTCTTTAGTGATGATAAATCTCAAATCTTTAACATTTATCATAACTGGAGAGAGACCTTTACGAAAAAGAAAAAAAGAAGAAAAATTAGCTCTTTTTGAGGTTGGTTTTGTTTTGGGGTTGGGTTTTTCCTTTGATTGTAGAGGAAAGAAGAATGATGACATCCTCATCAGTCCAGTGTAACAAATGTAGGTTACAATGATAAGCAGCTTGCTTTAGTCAGCCTGTACTAAGCCCATGTGAAGTGAGGACAGTGACTATCAACCATTTGTCAAAGACTGCGGGCCCATATAAGCTAATTATAGGTAGAAGGAATTTTATATTACATCCACAACTGCAGAGCTACAAATGACTTAAACCACAGCACAGTGGTGGCACTTTTAATAGATAAAACAAATCTAGGCAAAATGACATCCTGAATTGTATCACATTTCCATGCAGCTCTGTGCCCACAATAAAGTTAAAGATCTGGGAAAAACTAACTGAAAATCTGGCTGTGTACATTTTGTACAGTATTACTTAAGTAAAATAAACTTCTTGTGAAAGGATGGCCAATGAAATGCTGAAATATTTGTGTCTTTCTTGTGTAGTTACTGGGGAACAGCTGATAGAACTTCAGAGGAATACATTTTATTTGGTAGCTTGGGAAGAGTTAAGTAGAATGCGAAGAGAGGATCTTGTGAGGCAATGATTACACAGACAGGTTTCTATGTATTAAAAGAAACCAAACACCACAAAGACAGAAAAATCAGCTTTTATCAGAAATACATTTTTTTGAAAGCATCTGTAGAAGTTGAGAAAATCATTCATGAGATTAGGCTCGAGTGATCTTTTTCAGAGAGCAGCTCTACATTTTAGAGTTCAGTATAGCTGAAATTCCTCTAGCATATTGACTTTCTTTTAACATTTCTTTTGAAGAAGCTTCCAAACCTTCTATGACACACAATTATTTAGGAGGACAAATGCTTGCTAAGCAAGAATTCACAATTTCCAGTCCCTGCACTGGAGGAAGAAGTAACACAGATAATTACAGCTTCCTATTTGGAGAGAAGAGAGCAATTCTGAAGTTCAGCTAGGACCATACAGCTCATCAGTCAGTGGGAAGTACATAGCTAAGGCCTGAAACGCTGCACATCATCTTGCTCATCTGGCTCTGTAGCCTCCGCAGTCAGCCTGCCTCCTTTCATTAACTGGTTCTACACCTTGCAAAGCAGCATGATGTGGAGATGATTTGTATTGCAGTAGCAGTATTCTTAGCAGATTTATGACCGTTCCTCAGCAGAACCAATGGAAAATTAGTCTAGCTGGGTCTTTTTATCGACTGCATTTCTATTATCTTCACAGGTGCTTTCTTTCCTGGCTTGTTCTTTTATCTTATCATGGACAGAAGCTACATTTACTGGACAATAGCTTCCACACTGCTCTCTTTTCATTTCCCAGAATATATCACTATTACACTTTTTAAAGTTACTTTAGACCTGTCAAATTCTGTATCACTCCTTACAACAAACTATTTGTTGTTTCAGTAAGTGCACAGAAGCAAGTAATTGTCTTAATTCCATGGTATTTATAGCTACTCATCTACATGGGGTTTTTGAAATATTCTGTGTGTTGTTCTACACTATTGTAGTAAGCTTACAAAGATTTAGACATTTTCTACTTGCTCATACATGACTTGTTAAAACTGGCTTTGAAAACAGTTTAGGAGCCAACTTATAAATTATCATTAAAATTAATTATCTCGCTCTCGCTTAGGTACACACCCCCTGTGAAAAACATTACAGAGTTTTCCATTATAAATGAAAGGTAATGACGTGAATAATGATATTCAAGTCACATCATCTCCAGTTTTTATATCATGATGCAAACTGATCCCATAATTTTGTCATCTTCTGTATTTACAGCCCAATAACGCTTTTCTGGCAGTTCACAAAGGCTACTGAATTTATGAGGCACTTGCAGGTCAGGTATTTTACGAATACTTTGCCTGAATTTCTCGCAAATGATTTCTAGAGAAATTAAAGTCTACCATGTGTGCTGGACTAAAATAGCATGAGAACTAAGTTGTAATTTATACCATTCTCTTTTAAATTTCATTACATGGAAATGCAGGTTTTCATTGTTGATCACATTAACTTGACATGATGGAAAGCTTTATTTCTACATATAATGATATTTATTCTCCTTTTCCTATATAAAATGCACTGAGTACCAAACTGCTTTAGCACATGCATAAAAATAACTTAATAAAACTTGACTCTACCAATATATGGGCAGAAAGAGACAAACAACATACCTTGCACTAAAATACAGGCAATTCTAATGCCATCAGAATTATGAAACTGATTCTGGAATCAGAGTCCAAAGTGTCAGCCTCAAGGTACGTCATAACCTTACTCTGAGGACTATAGTTGTGTCTATAGTTGTGATAACCAACACCCAAGGCAGAGAGCTTTTCTAGACCAACATAAAACACTTGGATTTACATGTGCAAGGGGGTGGGAATCCAGGATTGTATTTTAACTCAAGTAATATATTGTGTGTACTAGGAAGCCTATGGCTGCACGTTGCAGTAACTGACGTATCTGGAAGAACTTGCATGGCAAGTTTCATAGTGTTCACTTCATAAAATCTAACAAGAACATTTTAAATCCATAAAAACACGGATGGCAAGGGAAATAAGTGACTGAAAACATCTGTGCGAGGAAAAACGTGTATTATTCTGCAGAACTAACTGGCAGTGTGCTGTCAGAAAACACTTCATACCACTGATAAAAGCTAAAGAAGTATCTGAAATGTCATCTGCTCCTATCCCTCCCAACACACATACATTGTCCATTCAAAACGTGGACAAGCAAAATCAGCATTAACACCACCAAGTGAAATCACTCTACTTTTAAAAATAAGTACACCTCTTGTTCAGGCTGTTAAAAAATTGACAAAGTGATGTTAGGGTTTCACCTGGAAGTGGACAATTAATTTTGATCATCTCAATCTGATTATTTCTCCCTAGCCATCCTCTCCCCTTGTCTTCATTTTGCCTCATATTAAAGTCACAGGGATTTTCTTGCTAATTACAAACAAAACAGAACAAGCTAAAAACCTGACAGCCAAAATATGTTGCACACAGGATCAATTTGAACTATTCCACAGAGTTGTAACACCCTCTTCTGACTGGGCTATCTATTAAAAAAAAAAAACCCGTCTAAATAACATTAAAATCTTCTGTAACAAGTGGATTCCCTGACACCTACAGTCACGTGCAGAATTCTACTTCTAAGCCTTCAAAGCAGAGAGGGAGTGAGGGAGAAAGAAAGAGATGAGAGCGGATGTATGTCAGATGAGGAAGATTTCCTGAATCATGCATCAAAGCAGCTGTAGGAGCAAGGCTTGTGTCAGTTACATTAAATACACAGTGGTACATCCAAAACATGCGGAATTCAGTTCTGCATTCCAGGACAACACAGACATAATGCAGATAATGACTGAAACGAGCAATAGTAAAGCCCTCTTAAAGTGATTTAAGGTTAATTCAAAGAATGTCACACTTAATATTCAGGATACTCTAACTAAGTCCTTACTGCCCAGGCTATAAATGGAATCTTACCGCGGGTTGGAGTGAGAAAGTGGGCTCATTTCTTTCTGATAGTGATGCTCCTGACTGGTGGGCTATGGAAAGCAAAACATAAAAGTGAGAAAATGACTCTGCAAATATCCTTTCAGTATGTTTAGAAGTATGCAAGAGATCTTTTATGAGCATACACATTTGCAGCTTCTGATATTAGAATTTTACGGCCTTTTTCCTTACCTGTGAAATTAAAAACGGATATTCAGATTCTAACTGTGCAAAAGTACGACATAACAGATGATTCTTACCTGGCTGGAAATAAACATGAATTAAAGACTTGACCACATGGTCATTTCTCTACTGCCTGTGAGTGTTGGGGCTGAGTCAGGAAGCTTCAGAGAGGGAGGGTGGCAAAGTCTTGTCTGATAGGAAAATCTGGACTGTATGTGTATAGAAAGCACGGTGCAGGAACTCTTAGTAGGATCTGTGCAGAACCAACCATTCTTAAGATGGGACAAAACTGAAGCAGAGCTAATAGGGCTGGCAGGCCTGGCTCATCTCTCCTCAGAAGTACCGGTAAGAGTAACCTGAGCAGTCCCAAATGAAATTTGCTGAAGCAGAAATGATTCCCTATGGCACTGTCAACTTGATACCTGGATTCAGCTATTTATGACTAGGTAATGTGGACTGTGTGAACATTCATACAAAAGATTATAATTTTCTAGTCTTCAAATGTTACTTATTCATTGTTAAGAATATGCCCCAAAGTGTGGCGTTTCACGACACGGACTCAAGTAGATGAGGAGACTCAAATCCAGCTTTATTACAATCAAGCCTTTTTTATCCCCTTGTTTGGTACTTTCTGAACCTGCACAAGCATGCCACATTCAATCTCACTGGCCTCTGTAAAATTCTCCAGGTAAATAGTCCAATCACAATGCTGCAGACCCTCTCACAACCCCCACATCATCAACTGAGACTTCCACCACAACTACATCCTGGCCCATCCCCCCCAAGACTTGTTTTTTGACGTTCCCTGGCCTTCAAAGCCCCAACTCATCGCCCCAGGGCTTGTCAAGCACTAAGGCCTCAGAGCTCATTCCCAAACTCTTCTTCATGCAGATCTTATTGCCTTCACTCCCCACACCAAAGTTCTCAAACTACCTTTGGTCTGTGGCATTAAAAAGTTATTTGGAAGACCAATATTCACAGAATCACAGAACCCCAAGGGTTGGAAGGGACCTCAAAAGATCACCTAGTCCAACCCCCCTGCAAGAACAGGGTAACCTAGAGTACATCACACAGAAACTTGTCCAGGCGGGCCTTGAATATCTCCAACGTAGGAGACTCCACAACCCCCCTGGGCAACCTGTTCCAGCGCTCTGTCACTCTCACAATAAAGACATTTTTCCTGATGTTCACATGGAACCTCCTATGCTCCAGTTCACACCCATTGCCTTGTCCTGTCACTGGACATCACTGAAAAAAGCTAGCTCCATCATCCTGACACTCACCCTTTATATATTTGTAAACATTGATGAGGTCACCCCCCAGTCTCCTCTTCTCCAAGCTAAAGAGACCCAGCTCCCTCAGCCTCTCCTCATAAGAGAGACGTTCCATTCCCATAATCATCTTTGTGGCTCTGTGCCGGACTCTTTCAAGCAATTCCCTGTCCTTCTTGAACTGTGGGGCCCAGAACTGCACACAGTATTCCAGATGCAGCCTCACCAAGGCAGAGTAGAGGGGGAGGAGAACATCTCTTGACCTACTAACCACCCCCCTTCTAATACACCCCAGGATGCCATTGGCCTTGGCCACAGGGGCACATTGCTGGCTTATGGTCATCCTCCTGTCCACCAGGACCCCCAGGTCCCTTTCCCCTTCACTACTGTCCAGCAGGTCAGCCCCCAACCTGTACTGGTACATGGGGTTGTTCTTCCCCAGATGCAAGACTCTACACTTGCCCTTGTTGAATTTCATCAAGTTCCTCTCCACCCAACTCTCCAACCTGTCCAGGCCTCGCTGAATGGCAACACAGCCCTCTGGTGTGTCAGCCACTCCTCCCAGTTCAGTATCATCAGCAAACTTGCTGAGGGTACATTCAGTTCCCTCACCCAGGTGGTTGATGAAAATATTAAACAGCACTGGTCCCAGCACCGACCCCTGAGGGACTCCACTAGTCACAGACCTCCAGCTAGATTCTGCCCCATTGACCACAACTCTCTGCCTTCTTCCTTCCAACCAGTTCTTGATCCACCTCACTACCTGATCATCAAGCACACAATTCCTTAGCTTATCTATGAGGATGCTGTGGGAGACAGTAGCAAATGCCTTACTGAAATCAAGAAAAACCACATCTACTGCTCTACCATAATCCATCCACCTAGTTACTTGCTCATAGAAGGCTATAAGGTTGGTCAAACATGACTTCCCCTTGGTAAAGCCATGTTGGCTGCTCTTAATGAGCCCCTCATCCTTGATATGTCTAGAGACATATTCATATTCATGAACTGGTACAAAAATTCAAGAATTCTAACATTCAGAAATGTATTTTCTCTCAGTATATTTGTGGGGCTTCCAGAAGAGACCCCCCTCCCATTGTCACACACCTCAAAAGCAGCTCTAACTGAATCACTGAAGCAAGTGCAAAAGAAGTGAAAATACAAGCATACATTAACAAGACCTGTACGACTTAGTACATGAAATGCTAAAAATAAACACTAAGCACTATGAAAGCAATTGCCTTTTTTTACAGAAATCAATATAAAAATGAGTATCTTCTCACGGTTTCAGGAAGTGCAGAGGGATGTTGTAAAATGTATGTACAGGATGAATGACATCCTAATTACTGCCAAATATGAGTCACTGCCTGGTGGTGCGTAGTGCAATTCCCAAATGATGGCTAGCGGAAGACTGAGAATGAAACAGAAAGTGAACTAGTCAGTCTGTGAACCAGAATATCTAAGTAACTTCTAGTCTCATTTCATAATAAGGAATAGTCTGCCTCAGTTTTGCAACTTGACTTGATGTGAACAGACCCCTCCAGGGGTCATCAGACCGAGCTCTCAGTTGGAATAATTCTGGGTTTAAATATCACTCCTCTTGTCTGTCAGACTTCAGTTCTGCCAAACCACTGCCATGTGAAGTGGCTTTCTTTTCTCAACCATTGTAAAGGAAAACAGAAGACCTTCCACAAATCAGGACTGAATTTATACTTAGGAAGCTGCTTGAAGAACAAGTAATCTTTCTTTTCTGTGAGTACTCCTTACTCAAAAGACAGGTCTTAGTAGTGAATGCATGCTGGAGTCTGCTAATGCAGCATTAAACCACGGCAAGCTTCCAAGATGTTTCAATGAGCAATCTATGAGAACCTTCCTTTTCTTTTGCATTTCTGGCTGAGAATCAGAGACCAAATGTAATAAGATATCCTGAAATCTCTTATACATGATCTCCAGGATGGTTCTTGTACATCTGAAGTGGTCTCTGAAGTATGGAAACAGCTATCCAAGAAGCTAAATAGGCAAATACCCTGACAGCACAGGAAGGTCTTACTGGATCTCTAGAATAAAACAAGGCACCAAAGCAGAAATATTTTATCAGCTTGGCAAATTTTCTTGGTTAATGTGTATATTGGTGGGTCTAAACTTCACATTATACTCTGCAGTATACAGACCTCTGTCTTGCATATTGTTGCAAAGCTAACATGCAATTTCATACACCTTCAGATTTCAGAAAATATTCAGGTAAGACACACTCAAAGTCTTTACAAATACTCAGTTCTACATGGAGATATTACTGATTTGGAAATGTGCTCTCCCCCTTCCTCCCCCCATTTTACAAGGATTTACAATTATTCTTTGAAGTAAATCCATTTTAAAATAAAAGTTTCTCATATTTATAACTTACAGCTCTGCTGGGTAATGTATAATATTGAAAGCTGGTTTATTCCTTTTGGCTGTCATAGTTTACACCAGCTGCTAAACAGCTTATATTTCTCCTGGTAGCCTATATTCAGCTCTCCTAGCAGCCTATATTCAGTTCTCATAGCATGAAATATCCAGTTTCAGTGTATCTGTTTTATAGTTGTTTAGGGACATCTGTTCTAACTGCAACTAAGCAATATGATTGATCTTTACATTCAGATGGGTTTCTTAGACTCATTAGACTCAGAAACATGAGAATTTTCAATAAATCTGGAACTCAGAGTAGCAATGGCAAGTGATGAAAAAATAAACTCAGTGAAAATGTGCTTTATATATGTAAAATATTACTTTGATACATAGGGTCACTATCTAACATGATTATATCCTGCCCTGCCTTTCAGAACTTCACAGGTATTTCAAGATGATAGACAAAAAGCTGTCTTCTGGTGGTGCTGTTGCCACAGATTCCACTAAGAGACAAAAATGTACAAAATGAATGAAAATTTGAATAAAAATATTCCTTACTTATCTTTGAAGAACATAAGAGAAAGCAGTAGATACTACTGGCTTAAATAATCAGAAAGACACAACCTGGAAACATATGTAAGCATGAAAGTTTAATTGTGACAAGAATTTCAAGCTGTCCTTAATTTCTCAAACTACAATACCAGGAATATTTCTATTCTATACACTGCACTGCTAAACTCATTTGCCTGTGCACCTGGAAGATGGCTAGATATATACTATATATACACACTTTCCTGCAGTTTGTACATCTGAATTTGGAAAGCTAGATCATTTGCAAATTCTCTTGACTCAAGTGACAGTTACACTAAAGATCAGTGACATAAAACCTAATCTCTTTCTATTCTAAGATTTATGTTTCAGCTATCCATTTGAACATGGCATCACCATCACTATTCTCAAAGTCTTCTGAAATGTTGTAAGCATAACAAAATATACTGAAATTTAACACCAACATACCAAAAATGTTCCCAGCTGCTCTTCTAAGCTTCTGTGTTAGAACAACTTGGGGTGATTAAATAATCACCCTCCCTAAAAAAAAAACAACCTGTTTATAACCTTCTTAGATACTAAAGGTCTAGAAAATGAATTATCACCCTCACGTGAATATTCTGCTGTTTTCCAAATCCTGGAACAGAGTTAAAACAAGGAGTGTTAAGCACACAGGTCCATAGCATGTCCACGTGTCTATACCACATCTACGAATAGCTGGTGCCATGGCAGCTATCTCAGAAAGGAAAATATGAAGTGAATCACAACAGGTACTGTGGACTAACCAACACTGCACTGGTACAGGGAGTCCCTTTGCATAAAGCGAGGTAGGGAAGACTGCAGAAGCTGAATTTCAGCAGCCTTTGTTGTAGCAAGGAACTAAGTGGTTAGTCCTTATCTGAGAAAGATTAGGTTTGCTTTCTAAATGATCTCTTCCTGGAAAGGAGGTTCTACATTACATTGTGAAACCTCAGTGCCCACCTTGCAAAATACAGAGTAGAAGCCTGACAAGGCTGCATGTATAAGACATACCAACACTTCAGTCAACTGAATGAAATTTGAAAAACTTCTCAAATATGTTGCCTTTTGCACTTGATTTACCTACAGAGAGATGGCTACAAAGGACTACTATGAAAAACTACAGCTATATTAAATTACAAATTAAATTACTAAATTATTATACCTAAGCTCTTTTTTAGACTGATGCTATTAGTCTGAAGCTACAGAACATGATCAAGACAGTAAGATCAAAGAACTGTCTTTGCAATCACATTATGCTTCACTGAATACTGCAGCAGTACATTTCATCTTAAAAGTCCATTTTGGTTTAGTAATCTAATTTGTATTAACCAAACCTGACATGTCTACATATTCTTATCTATTTCCTTATAATTAAACCACCCAAAACCTGATGAGAGTCCTAGTCTCTATTTGAGTTCCATTGGCCCAGTCTTGCAGATTCATACCATGTTGGAGTCTATTAGTAAGTACTAAGAAAACATATTGGAAATAATGAAACTACAACTAAATGTATAATGTTGACAGATCTCAAATAGTTCAAACCAACTAATCTTTCCTTAATATCCTGCAAAACATTACTCTGTACAGCAAGTTCTTATTTGTACAATTACTTACTTAGCAATACACCTCATTTGAAACTTTCATTTACCAGTGTACCATAAAGTTCCTATGCTGTGTTGATCATTCACTATGGAAGACAGCTGCTATACAGGCCTCCATTTGGTCCCTGCAGATCCCTGAAGGTAATTTGCACCTAAAACTTTAGAGCAATTACTCTGCAACAGTTTATATTGGGTCAACACAGCAGTGTTTACTCTTCTAACATCGGATTGTCCTCTGAGAGTTGTGTAGTGTGCTTTACTTAAGCCACATTCAGTGTTTATTATTGTTTCACCTATAGTAGAATAAGAACTATATTGCTGAGATATAAATGGAGAATGGGGTTATCTAGTTTTACAGCAGGTCCTGCAAGCACCTTTATATAGGAGCTGAAATGTTGTTCTGTGATTTCATACATTCAGTACTCTTCAGTGGACTGTAACAAATATTCTGCTTCTTGTAACAATACTCTGTCACATAGTGCAGCTTGTACCAGGACAAATAAGGATACAAGGTGTGAAATACAGAAGGATCAGACAGTAAAAGCTCAGAACTACTGCAGCTTTTTGCTGCTGTTCTTCTCCTTCAGTGCTTTCAACAGTTACCTTTTCAGTCATAAGACTTTATCATCATGAGAAGGAATTATCTTCCATTACTCACACTGTAATGTAGTTGCTGACTGGTATATCTGGGCTTCACTCATTTTGGAAATATCTTTAGGTACTATACCACATACCTGCAGGTTTGCAGGTTGCCAGCCACTACTTTACAAGCTGCACAGCCTACATGATTACTCAGGATTCAAGAAAGGAATACATACCAGCTGCTATGCAGAAAATTAATATATTTCAGACAAAACCAGGACAACTATCTAAGATAGGAATGGGCAGCATGATCATTTTAACATGTCTAAAAAGGTTGTTTTTTAGAGTCATAAGATTTGGCTTCTGCTCTTTGTTCTTCCGCAGATTTTCTACTTAAACCTGGTGATATCATTTAATCTGGTTTAGTATTTAAAAAATACATACAAGTAAGCAAGTAATGTTAACCTGTAAGCATTCAGTGGGACTACAGAAGTAATTTAATTGAGGTTTCTTTGACTTTTTAAAAGGCCAATGTAGTGATAGGAAAAGGGGTAATGGCTTTAAACTAAAAGAGGGAAGATTTAGATTAGGTGTTAGGAAGAAGTTCATCCGAATGAGGGTGGTGAGACACTGGAACAGGCTGCCCAGAGAAGATGTGGATGCCCCATTCCTGAAAGTGTTCAAGGCTGGGTTGGATGGGGCTTTGAGCAACCTGGTCTAGTGGAAGGTGTCCCTGCCCGTGACAGGGGGTTGGAACTAGATGATCTTGAAGGTCGCTTCCAACCCACACCATTCTATGATTATATGTATTAGATTTGCTCTTTGTCCATGGTGGTACTACAGGACCTGCTGGAAGTGCATGTGTTTTGGTTGCAGGTTTTACTTATTTACTTATTTACTTATTCTAAAAACGTTTGGTAGTGGTATCTTAAATTTCAAAGCTACTCAAACACATTTTGATATTCAAGATTCTTGAGTCTCAGAATTGACAGAAACTATAGAGGAAATACTGTGGCGTTAGACTTACAGGTGGGAAACAAGAGTTCCAGGATGCTGTATCTTCACTGCTTGTACTTAGGCTAACATTGCAGTTATTCATCTGTGATGCACTCAGCCCATGGGAGATCCCAGTATCCCCTGATTCTTCACTTTGCTGTCTCTTCATGCTAGCCAGCATCTGTAGTTCAGATGAACTGAGTCCATTTGACTGGTAGTTTTCCCAGTCATACTCCTGTGAAATAAAATGGAGTAGTCAACAATATAGACAGGCTCACTGAACAGAATATGGGAATGAAAGAAATACACTGGAGAATCTCGTGGGGAATCTTCTAGAAGCTACAACACTAAAACATGTTTACTAGAAAAGATTAGTTAACAGATTCCTGCTCAGCTATGAAGATCAAACATATTCAGATGTAATTACAGAAGGAAGAACACAAACACTGTTATGGACTACAGTCTGGATCCTGGGTGTTTGGTGAAGTTGCTGTTCTACTGCAATTACAAACAGAAGATAAAAGCAGGATTTCAGAAGTTCAAAAACCCAGCAGCTATGCTTAAGCATCAAATGAAAATCTTGAAATAAACCCGATCACACAGTTATCATAGCACCATAAACACCAGCAACATAACATTTAGTTATTTGTCAGTACAGCATAAAATTTCTCTGGAAAGCAACACATGTCAGCACTAAATTTTAAAAGTTATTTTGGCAACTTGCTAGTGTATAAACTAAACTAAATAACTTTAAAATAAACAGTACAGCAACATTTAATACCTTCAGGTTATGTGTCCTGGGTTCAGCAGTAGCAGTCATTTTTCTCCTTCTTAGTAGCTGGTGCAGTGCTATGTTTTTGACTTTTGGCCTGGGAACAGCGCTGATAACACCGATGGTTTTAGTTGCTGCTCAAATGTTTAGACTGACCAAGGACTTTCTGAGCCTCATGCTCTGCCAGGGAGGAGGGTAAGCCGGGAGGAAGCAGAGACAGGACACCTGACCCGAACTGACCAAAGAGGTATTCCATACCACAGCACGTCATGCCGAGGATGTAACTGAGAGTTAGCCGGAAGGGCTAGTGGACTGTGGGGTTGGACTTGGTACGGGTCGGTGCTCGGTCAGGCTGGGGTGGCGAGTTATCGGTCGGATGGTGCTGAGGTGTTGTATTCTCTTCCCTTGTGATTTCCTTTATCATTATTATTATTGGTGGTAGCAATAGTGATTTGTGTTATACCTTAGTTACTGGACTGTTCTTATCTCAACCCATGTGAGTTGCATTCTTTTGATTCTCCTCCCCATCCCTCTGGGAGTGGGGGGAGGGCAAGAAAGAGGGGAGTGAGTGAGCAAGCTGCGTGGCTGGGTTTAAACCATAACATTACGGTACCACACAAACAGGACATTTTTTTTCAAAACACTCACGGATATGTGTGAGTGATTAATAAGATATTGTACAGGCTCAATTCCAAGTCTTGGAAGGCAGATGCAGGGACTGTGAGAATGAAGACCTTGCGCCCACTGTAGGAGAGGAACTGATTCAAGACCATCTTAAAAATCTGAATGTGCACAAGTCCATGGGACCTGATGAGGTCCATCCACGGGTCCTGAAGGAGCTGGCAAATGAAGTTGCGAAGCCGCTGGCCATCATATTTGAGAAATCATGGCAGTCAGGTGAAGTTCCCGATGACTGGAAAAAGGGAAATATAACCCCCATTTTCAAGAAGGGGAAAACGGATGACCCGGGGAATTACAGACCAGTCAGTCTCACCTCTGTGCCTGGCAAAATCTTGGAGCAGATTCTCCTGGATGGCATGCTAAGGCACATGAAAAACAACAAGGTGCTTGGGGACAGCCAGCATGGCTTCACTAAGGGGAAATCCTGCCTGACCAATTTGGTGGCCTTCTATGGTGGGGCTACAGAATTAATGGACAAGGGTAGAGCAGTTGATGTCATCTATCTGGACTTGTGCAAAGCGTTCGACACTGTCCCACACGACATCCTTGTCTCTAAATTGGAGCGACATCAATTTGATGGATGGACCACTCGGTGGATAAAGAACTGGCTGGCTGGCCGCACACAAAGAGTTGTGGTCAATGGCTCAATGTCCGGCTGGAGACCAGTAACGAGTGGCGTCCCTCAGGGATCGGTGTTGGGACCGGTCTTGTTCCACATCTTTGTCGGTGACATGGACAGTGGGATTGAGTGCGCCCTCAGCAAGTTTGCCGATGACACCAAGCTGTGTGGTTCGGTTGATACCCTGGAGGGAAGGAATGCCATCCAGAGGGACCATGACACGCTTGTGAGGTGGGCTGATGCCAACCTCATGAAGTTTAACCATGCCAAGTGCAAGGTCCTACACCTGGGTCGGAGCAATCCCAGGCACAGCTACAGGTTGGGCAAAGAAGACATTCAAAGCAGCCCTGCGGAGAAGGACTTGGGAGTGCTGGTCCGTGAGAAAATGAACATGATCCGGCAGCATGCGCTTGCAGCCCAGAAAGCCAACCGTATCGTGGCTGCATTAAAAGGAGTGTGACCAGCAGGTCGAAGGAGGTGATCCTGCCCCTCTACTCTGCTCTTGTGAGACCTCACCTGGAGCATTGTGTGCAGTTCTGGTGTCCTCAACATAAAAAGGACATGGAACTGTTGGAACAAGTCCAGAGAAGGGCCACGAGGATGATCAGGGGACTGGAGCACCTCCCGTAGAAGACAGGCTGAGGAAGTTGGGGCTGTTCAGCCTGGAGAAGAGAAGGCTGCGTGGAGACCTTATAGCAGCCTTCCAATATCTGAAGGGGGCCTATAGGGATGCTGGGGAGGGACTCTTCATTAAAGACTGTAGTGACAGGACAAGGGGTAACGGGTTAAAACTTAAACAGGGGAAGTTTAGATTGGATATAAGAAGGAAATTCTTTCCTGTTAGGGTGGTGAGGCACTGGAATGGGTTGCCCAGGGAGGTTGTGAATGCTCCATCCCTGGCAGTGTTCAAGGCCAGGTTGGAAGAGGCCTTGGGTGATATGATTTAGCATAAGGTGTCCCTGCCCACGCCAGGGGGGTTGGAACCAGATGATCTTAAGGTCCTTTCAAACCCTAACGATTCTATGTTTCTATGATTCTATGATTCAGCTCCACAGAGGTATGATGTATACGGCCCACAGAAGATGTTAAGACACTGGACACTGATTCTTCTTATTTTAATGAACCAGTGCAATAAGGCATGCATATGTCCTAGATTTTTACATACATGGCTTAGTATTTCACATGCAAAGTGCTCACTTTCACTAGAAAAATACCCTCAAGAACTCAGAGGCTACTTTTTGGCACCCATATATGTAGTCTGCCACTTTGTACAAGGTATAAGGTGATGACAGAAGCTGTCAGCACAGCTGCCATCCCTTTTGTATCTGTGGCTTTTGAGGTCCAGGCTTCATTCCTGAATACATTATTACTACCATTTTTATTCTAAAATAATACAGGATGTTTTGCCTAGACCCTTACTGAATGTAAGTTATTAGCTCAGTTACTATTCGTTATTTGTTCACCTCATATGAAGCTTGCTATGCTACACTGGAAAGACTGCTTTGTTGTATTAGTATTCTACCAGATCTACAGCTGCTATAGCTTTTATTGATCTTACTGAAGATGCTGAAGTCCTATTTATTTTCTTATATAGGTGCCCCCTGCATTTATTTGATTATTATAAGAGAAGCTTCAGCTTATCTTTCTTGCCTCATATATGAAGCAACTGGCATGCAGCATTAAAATGGCAGCATGAGCCAGTGCTATGAAAAATAAAATCACTAAGCATTGAAATAACATTTTTTCTCCTTCTCATTTCAATTAAAAAAACACATTGCCCAAGCCTGCTTCTCTTTTCTTTTACAGCTATGAAGAAAGATGCCTCCCATGGCAAGGGGGTTAGAACTAAATGACCCTAAGGTCCTTTCCAACCCTAACTATTCTATGATTCTATAGATTTTTGGAAGTTCTACAAAACAATTCAAAACATTTGTTCCTCCCTCCCCAAGCTTATTTCAAGTTGCCATCCTGCTTTCTTTACATGTTACGGTCTCACTCTAGAAACACCACATTCAGAAAGGAGAATAGATGTCCTATCAGTTTTCTGTGCTAAACATCACGTACAATAAACTCTTTGTAAGAAAGGAGAAATAGTTTGGACTACTTATTTTGTAGCTTGAGATGCCCACTACAGAACAGCCTCCTCACAGATCTTGTATTGTCTCAGGCAATTTTCAAAGAGAACATTTGAAAATAAAATTTGAAGTAAAGTTCACTCTGTAATTTAGGAGAAACTTCTGATGTAAGAATTAATTTTGCAATACTCGTAAATTTGCCTAAAATTAATATTTCATTTAGTAATTAAAAGCTTATCTTCTCTTTCTGCATATCCTCCCCTTCTGATAAAGTATTTTTATTAAATGCTTAACACTGTCACTAGATTGACAAAACATTTTGGAAAGTTTTTTTTTATATATAATGACATTTGCATTCTTCTAGGTTCAAACAATTTACTCAGGATTGTGTGAGTGTAGTTACATGTGCAGAAAACTTTAATTGCCAGCTATCTGCATGCTTGCAATATTACCCAGAGGGCTGCACTTCTTCCTTAATTGAAAATATTTGAAATTAATAATAGAGAACTCTATTAAAACATGAATAAAACACTGCAAGCAAACAGGTCCTTAAAAGTGTATTAAGTAGTTAGCAAATTGACTCCAGGAAGACTTGGTTAAGCATTTTTTTTCTTTAGCAGTCCTCCATATAAGCAGATTAGAAAAGTCTACTTCTCCATAAACTCCAATACCCTCTCATACAAAACCATCCTTTCATACATCATTCTTAAAACAATGAGCACTGTTTCAAAATGGAAATAAAATTATTACATGCCCACAGCCAACAAAAAAAGTCTCCAGTGTTCTCTCACTGTAGTTAATATATGTCAGCACTTCTTTTCCTGAAACATTCAGGTCCTAGAATACTAGTTTCTTCCTGCAGAAGTGCTCCAGCAAAACTACTTGGCATATGTATGAGGTCAGAAGACACATTCAAACAGCTTATTGTATAAATCTTAAAATTGACAACATTCTTAATAAAAATTAATTAAATTTTCCCAAGAACATGTGTAACTGTTTCAAAGAGCCACAAAGAAGATACTCTTACAATGGTTTGAGTTGGAAGGGACCTTAAAGCTTATCCAGTTCCAACCGCTGCCACAGGCAGGGACACCTTCCACTACAGCAGGTTGCTCCAAGCCCCATCCAGCCTGGCCTTTAACACTGCCAGGGATGAGGCATTTATTCTTGTGGTCCCAGCAGTGGTACCCATTTCAAGATATTACTATCCAAAACCCACTCTTACATCAATGATCATGCAGTTGCAAGATTGAACATCCTTGGGTAAAATGACAAAAAAGTTTAAAGAACAGCAATCCTGGGACTAAATACCCTAAAACTCCTTGACTTGTAGAAGAGACAGTTGCAGGGGTATAGGATACACAGCCATCAAATAATAAGTGGCACAGGTAAGAACAGTAATTAAAAAAGATTATTCATTGTTTCTTGTAACAAAGACAAGAATGAGAAAGCACCAGGAGTGAGCCAGTGCATTCAAAACAAATAAAAGGAGGTAATTATTTTTTCCCCACACACAGTAGTTAAAACTCTGAAATCCACTTTCACAGCCAAAGGCCATACAGCTACAAAAAGCAGCTATACACATCTATGGAAAAAAATTCCACCACCAGTTACTCACCACAAAGACAATGCTTTTCACTGAAGGAATTGCTTAGCTATGGGCTGCTGGAAGGCAGCCTGCAGGGCATGTTGGGGAGGTAGCACTGGGTGCTTGCTCTCTCCTTGCTGTTTGTTTTTTCTTTTCCAAACCCTCAGCAACTGAGTGCTGCTGGACAGAAGATGCCAGCTACATACATCTTTGGTCTCACAGGGTATTAGCTGATGTCTGAAAAAAGAAGATTCCTGAAGCCTGAGGAGGAAGTGTGGCCTGTTTCACTCAGATGCTCAGGAATAAATCTAATCTACTCCTAACACATTTATAGAAGAGGTCACATGTTGTAAGATACAAATCTGAACTAATTCTAAGCCCAAAAGAATTCTATCCAAAACCATGGAACATAAACATACTATTTCATTTGTGATTTACAGAATACACTTGATTCTTAAGCTCCAGTTCCTGATTCAAAATACTTCATTATAAGCTGAAAAGAGAAGAATTAGCTTCGTACTTGTTCTTTGAATTACTGCACGCTTCCATAAGGAGACTCCACAAAGAAGAAGAAAACAGGAACAAAACAACACTGATGAACGCCACAATTCGTTTAGTACCCTGGGAATTTAGCCTATGACACAGCCTTACTGCTGGTCCTCAGTAACGTAATTTATTATTTTTCAGGGCTGTTGCAGAGAGACTATGAAGTATCTACATTAACACTTTTTCTATGGTCCCCCATTAATCTATCAATTCAAAGTCTGTTGATTTTCCTTTGTAATCTTTCACACCAAAACTGACGTATTTCCAAAATGTGAGCTGCTCAATGACACTTCTTTTTATCTGTAAACCTCTGTGATTTCTATTTGGAGTACTATTTTGTGTGCCTCAAAAAACTACAAAATCAACTTTGAATAGACTGAGCTCAGTAAATACTGTTATGATGAAACCAGAATGTATCTGGATGAAACACGTATTATTTCTCAGTTGGTGAAAATGAGTTTATCTAATATAGCTTTCTATACAATCTAGTAACTCAATTTCAAAGTAAAAATCACTCACAAAACTGTGTTGTCAGACATGAATTTTCTCTTGAGATCTTCTTTGGTGATTTTTTACTGACAGATCTTTTTAATTGATCAGAAACTCTTTCATAGCTTTCATTTTTTTCAGATCCATTTGGAAATTCTTTAAAGAATGCCGATTTACTTCCGGTTGGAGACAGAGAAAGAGTAGGCTTTAAGCTTTTCTGAGAGCTAACAGAATCTGTTTTGCTCACAGTGGAACTCTGTGGTTTTGATAAGATAGTCTCTTTGAGGTCATGTTTGCTGTGTCCCTAGTTCTTCCAGTATTTATTTCTCCATGACATCCTCTTTAACGGGCTCTCTTTACTGCTGAATCAGATGTTCCTGGCCTGCTGTGGCTGATCTCAAGGTTCTCTGTTCTCTGGATGGATTCACTGTTCTCATCCTAATTTTAGGAAACAAAGCAAGAATGATTCCCTCTCGTCATCACACAGTGCAGTTTTACATAACCTTAACATTTGAAAATGGCTCTTTAATCTCTGCTGCTTAATTCTCAGTCTGCAAGGATTCTAAAAACCAGCTGCTCTTCCTGGCAACTACACTGAGTACAGTACAAACATCTTACATCGAGTAATCAAAAGCAGAAAGAGGAGAGGGAGACAAGATGACACTTTTTAAAGAGTCAGCCCAAGTTTAGAATGCTGGTAACCTCCCAAACCTGAGTGTTACACTACGATCATCATTTCAATAAAATTTATTACAACTGTAAACCTAAAGCAGAAACTCCACAACAGTTACAACCTTTCCACTGAATTATTAATATTCCATATTTTCATCTCATATTTTCAACTTAAATGTAGAAGGAGTAACATGCTGAGATCACATCACTCACCAGTGACAATACTGGAATATCACATTCAGCATCATTTGAGTATCATTAAAGAGTTTTGGGGATCAATTTATTAACCTTATATTCATGCTTAAAACAATGTCTCTGCAAAATATGCCATGAATCAAGAGTATGATGTTCACTCACACCACATCTCAACAATAAACTTCAAGACCAAACATATGGAAAGAAAAATAATGGGGAAACACATCCAGCATGTGCTCAGGATTCTTATTCTCAAAGAAGAAGAGATTCAGAGCAGCCCAGCAGAGAAGGACTTGGGGATGCTGGTCGATGAGAAAATGAACATGAAGCCCAGAAAGCCAACCGTATCGTGGGCTGCATCAAAAGGAGCGTGACCAGCAGGTCGAAGGAGGTGATCCTGCTCCTCTACTCTGCTCTTGTGAGACCTCACCTGGAGCATTGTGTGCAGTTCTGGTGTCCTCAACATAAAAAGGACATGGAACTGTTGGAACAAGTCCAGAGAAGGGCCATGATTATGATCGGGAGACTGGAGCACCTCCCGTATGAAGACAGGCTGAGAAAGTTGGGGCTGTTCAGTCTGGAGAAGAGAAGGCTGCGGAAGGCTGCGTGGAGACCTCATAGCAGCCTTCCAGTATCTGAAGGGGGCCTATAGGGATGCTGGAGAGGGACTCTTCATTAGAGACCGTAGTGATAGGACAAGGGGCAACGGGTTAAAACTTAAACAGGGGAAGTTAGGTTGGATATAAGAAGGAAATTCTTTCCTGTTAGGGTGGTGAGGCACTGGAATGGGTTGCCCAGGGAGGTTGTGAATGCTCCATCCCTGGCAGTGTTCAAGGCCAGGTTGGAAGAGGCCTTGGGTGATACGATGTAGCATAAGGTGTCCCTGCCCATGGCAGGGAGGTTGGAACTAGATGATCTTAAGGTCCTTTCCAACCCTAACGATTCTATGATTCTATGATTCTATGATTCTAAGAAAGGATCAGAGGCCTCATCTCAATTTCATCATGCTGGTCGTCTGTCATATGCCACTGCACTGGATGTAAGGCAGTATATATTACAAGATTCAATAAGATGCTGAAATACCATCTTCATTATGCCTCCCACAGCCAAGCTGCAGTTCTACTGCTCATGAAAGTGATCCAAGTATTTATATCCAAGGTACTGATTTCAGTGAGTCCAAGACTGGAGTCCACTGAATAAAATGCACATTCAAGGAAATAATCCCTCAACGTCATAAATGATAAATGTTTTGGAAGTTTTAGTCCCTCACTTAGTAATTGCCTTAAAACAGCAATCTATATTTCCCTCTTTTCCATGGATTTTTATTTGCCATAAGTTATCTTAAAATCTGTGCTGGAAACCCATATTAAGTTAATTGAAGACTGAATATTACCAAAGAAAACACAGTATTTTTTTCTCCACACACATTAGAGATAAATGGACAACTCTGATTTATCTAAAGCTTAAATCCTTCAAACCTTTCCATGTCTCTTCCACCATTCATATTTATTTAGGCTCTAGAATAACTTGTTACATACTAAATTGTGAAATGGTGCTAGAAACATCAATAAAGTTTGCTTGATTAACTGTAGCACAGCATACGTAAACTGAAGATGAGACTCATTTTCCTGAGGAACAAGCACTTCCATTGATGTGATGTATTCCTTGAAAGATGCAGATGGCAGTTCTGGATACATAAAACTGACTGCTTTTGCTGTGTTGTAATTTTAAGATCATTCTGATGACTCTAGAGGGCCACCTACTAGGAGCAGATGGGATACAGCCCTTGTGTACACCGAGCTTTAAGCCTGAGGTATCAGAGTGAAGTCATCTATCAGCCTTTGTAAGGGCACATTATCTTACTTCTTCATTCTTTGAACTGTAGAAGGACAGAAAAATTCTCAGTTTCTTCATTGAAGGCTTCTCTGATGAACTTGGCAGTTACACGTAGAACACATTTTTGATAGCACTATGTGACATGTGGTCACACCTGCCACAGTCACAGCCCTTGCTATTAGCAAGAGTTCTCGGGTTTGCTCTGGGTTGGGCAGAAACCATAAATGCTGCCATGGCAAGTTTACATGTACATAGTCCCTGACAGAAATTCGAGATGAAAGCACATGCACGCCTAGAATTACAAGGTAAGTCACTTGATGATGAATGGTTCCAGGAGAAGAAGCAATTTTTATCTTAATTTGACTTGATTATTTGACTCTGATAACTGAATAATAGCATTGGACTATTCCAGTTACTTATTAGTAACCAGTAAGGGTAATTTATAAATGCTGTTTTCAGTTTGCAGCCTGAAACATTCCCTCCCCAAAAGGCTGAAGTTACACAAACCATATAGTTCTAGCACAGACATTCTGTGTACCTTACGGCTCACAGTATATGCAACAAAGAGAATCAACGCTTACTTATTTGAAATTCATCCTGAAATTCAACTTGTCTCTTGTATTTTGCAGTTAAGTAAATATTTTTGTAGATAATACTGACTTTTCTACAGATTTAATAAAAAAGTCCTTTGAAATCCGAACAGTTCTGCACTTTTAGAATGGTATCCCATATAGTACTGCTCATGAACTATCAGCTTAACTAAAACTGATTTAATTCTGAAATTCTAGAACTTTGCTTGAGATAAAGTCTTACGGGTTTAAGTTAATAAATACTACACTGCCCTAGATAATAGTAAACGTCCCACAACTACAGAAGAAGAGAAAATTTGTGTTTCTAATAATTAACATCAGCATTTTGGGTTCTCAGAGATGCAGAACATAAAGCAGTTCAGTCCATCTTGCTGTTATGAAACTCGGCTGCATTTTATTTCTCAGCTATATGCAACAGAGCAGAATGCTAAGGAACAGATTCTGTAATTCAAAATGAAGTAGAATGTTCATAAAGGTAGAAACTGTTTTAGCAATTACCATAATGACACAATAAAACTACTGAGTGCATTGACAGCTTGGAGAATTTCTATATAGGATCAGATGATATTGATGTATAAATATATATCAATGTATATAAACATATAATACATTTGCTAAAGAAGTATTTCTTTTCTTTCATTAAATTTATTGCTGAATGATTGCCACACTGCAAAAGAACTGAAGTTGGTGATGCTGACACAGCTCAGACAGGACATAAAGCAGAAATACTAACCATCAACTGATATTAAAAAGCTGAAATTTCTTAACTCACTTTTGACAATAGTGGTGGGCAAAAGAGTCACAGCTTGCAGTTTTAAAAGGCACATGAAAGCCTTATTTTCCCCACTCTTGCTCAACCCTAACAGACTTACATCTTGCTCAAATCTGTGATGCAGGTTTTCCTAAAATCTTTTTTGTTGTAAACATGCACAATACTCACATCTCTGTTGGCACAAGGGCTGACAGGTTTAGGTTTCTTTTGTCTACATGTTACAGAGGGAACAAGTTGCCCCAAGAAGTTGTGGCTGCCCCATCCATTGCAGTGTTCAAGGTCAGGTTGGAGGGGGCTTTGAGCAACCTGATCTAGTGGAAGGTAACCCTGCTTGTGGTGAGGCGCTGGAGGTAGATGAGCTTTATGGTCCCTCCCAACCCAAACCATTTTATGATTTTCACAGCTGTATCCAGTTAGGCAAAGCACCCTGACAAAGACAAATCTACCTGGAGATATACAGGGAAAAGATGATTTATCCCCTGTATTGCCTGAAGACAGAATCTCATCTTAGGAGTTTTACAATGAAGACTACTTTATCAATAGTTACATGTACAAAGTAGCCTACCTCTTCACTGCTGTCAGTTCCTTGAACATTATTTTCAATCTGGGTTTTCCCATGTACTCCGTTACTATCTTGCTTCAAATCCAAATGGAAAATGCCACATCCTGGTGATGTATCTGGAGAATTCCCATGAGGAGCTGATCGAGGTCTTGATGAAAATGTGAAAGTCTCTTTATTATTCACTTGGTGATCACCTGTTTCATTGCTGTGATGTTCAACTGAGGCATTCTTTGGCAAGGTTACATTACAGCAGGCTGAATCTTCATCAGCTACAAACTGCTCGCTCCTATCCAATTGAACACTCTCAGTGAGACTTTCTGGAGATACCCATTCATCTGAAATGTAAAATGCTTATTTTAATGCCAAATATGTAAGTTGCACGTTACCCTGATTACTCACTTTCTCTGGAGGTTGTACAGCAAAAGAAGTTTTTCTAATACAGAAACATTCTGCTTATCAGATTTATACAGCTGGAAGTGTGAGGAGGATGCAATGAAAAAGATCAGGCTGCTTTCCAGGTGAGGCAAGGTTAAATCAGAACATTTCCAGATCACAGTTCAAAAAATCCACAGGCTCTGATAGATGACGTGCAAACATACTATTTGCAAATCTGAAACTATTTAACTGTTTTGAAACTGTTAAACTGAATTTCATTCTAGGGAAACATCATTTTATTAAATTTGGCTATTGATCTTTTTCTTCAGACTTTTTTGTGGTTGACATTTAAAAAAGAAATCATGCATAGTTGGTGGAAAGTTGATATTACAATCTGATGCTTCTTTATTACTGAAATTCTACACTTTATGTCCAGAACCTATGGTTTAAATCTTAATTTCAAACTATAGCTCTGATGAAAAATAGTATGATATGAAAAGTGAGTCAAGATCTCTGTTTCACCAAGTTCCCATGAATACAGGCAGAAATCATATGCCAATTTTAAACCAACAATAACCTACAGAAATGGATTTAAAGATTGAGTGCCCCAAATAAACATGAAAAGGCCATTTTTATACTCTTATTGTTAACTTACATTTTACTGTTTGGAATGATTGTATAGAAAAAAATGCCAATTTGATTGATTAAAACCAATTTCAAACAGCATCTGAGAAAAGGAGAATTGCTCAAGTATGCAATACTCCCTTATCTTCATTCAAAGTAGCGTGGTGTGGATTATTCACTAGATCTTGAAACTTTCTGGCTCCACAGAACAAAGTTACCATTGTTAAAAAAAAAAAAAAAAGCCTCAATAAAAAAAAACTAAAACCATAATAATAAAGTAGCACTCTACTAATAAAATCCTTGCTGCCACAGAAGAGAGTAAGTTTTTTATGAAATTCTATTCTTTTTAGTTTTGCTAGAGAGAATTATCACTTCAGGCAGATTGAGCTGCTTTGGGGAGGGGGGGAAGTCTCAGCCACCATAAATGAAGGCAAAAGAAAGATGAGGGAGATGCTAAGAGAAACAGTTGTTTTCTCACTGAGTTGCTGTGATTTTCCCAGTTTACTAAAGATAGCTAGTAAAGCTGCCAAACTCCAATATTCTAAACAGCAGTTTTGTCGTGGTTTAAACCCAGCCAGACAGCTTGTTCACTCACTCCCAGTGAGTGGTGCCAAGCTGACAACAATCGAGGACCCTCCCCCCCCCCCCACCGGGGCTCTCCCCTTCCCCGCTCCCGGAGGAACGGGGAGGAGGATCGAAAGAGTGCAATTCCTATGGGTTGAGGCAAGAACAGTCCAGCAAACAATGTACAACACAAATCACCACCGCTACCACCAATGACAACAATGATAAGGGAAAATAACAAGGGAAGAGAATACGACACCACCGGCCAAGAAACGAGTCCCACCCGGAAGCCTGTGTCCTTCCAGGTAACTCCCAGCTCCCCCCACCCCAGGCATGACGTGCTGTGGTATGGAATACCTCTTTGGCTAGCCTGGGTCAGGCGCCCCGTCTCTGCTTCCTCATGGCTTCCCTCCTCCCCGGCAGAGCGTGAGCCTCACAACGTCCTTGGTCAGGGTAAACATCACTTAGCAACAACCGAAAACATCGGTATCACCAGCACTGTTCCCAGGCTGGAAGTCAAAACACAGCACTGCACCAGCTACCACGAAGGAGAAACATGACTGCTACTGCTGAACCCAGGACAAGTTTGTACTAGGAATCAGTAAAAAGTGGGGACTTGACATATGGATGGCTTACACCTACATGTTCCAGAAGAGACTTCAGTGTGTAGATGAAGACCATCTATAGGCATAAGCCCCAAGCCTTTTCAAGTAAATTCTTTTTATTTTAGATAATCATGCTGCTTAAAAACAATCTAGTAGATCGTTGTCTACTGTACAGAAAAAAAGTCTATTTCACAAGTATATGGAAATGGCACCTTTTAATTAATAAAGACATGAAAGGCACATATGTAAGTTATGTAATTTATTTTAGAAATGTGTTGGTCTAGACTTTTCCAGAGCCTCAGAGACATTAGTGCTTTTAAGACATTCAAAACTTTTAAGAACCAACTTTCATTTGTATAAGCCAAATGACCTTCTCTTCTGATCAACAGCTACAAGTTTTTCAAAGGAGGATAGTAGAGCAGAATTGTCCTGTCTTTGATCACTCAAGATGCTTAGTCAGCAAACTGGAATTATGTTTTGGATGCTAAATCTACAGTGGTTTAAACTCTTTTTATTTTTTTCCCCAAGACAACTATATAAAAATTTTCACCTTGCTGCATTCTTCAAAACAAAAAATATCTTCAAAATTTACTTTGCTAAAATATTTTTCCTATCTTAGCACTCTGTGATCTTCTGAACAATCTGGCACCCACCCTTTCAGCTTAATCTAGACACATTTTACCAGGTTTCAATGGCAGTGGCTTGAACAAGACCAAGATGTGTAACATATACTCCTTTAGTATTCAGAAGGCCTTTTCGCCCATCATGAAATTAGGTTTGACATGTATCATGCTGTATTTGCAGTTTTCAAATACGCACTAATAGTTCAGACCACTGCAAAGAGCCCTGTATGGTTATACACAAGCACTTCATGAGAACCTGCTAATTTTTATGCACAAAGGACAGTGAATGAGTAGGGAGAAATGGCTTCATATTTATTATGGCCTACTGACCTAATAACAACCAGCTTCCCCAACTGCTTCACCTTTCTATTCTCATTTTAGAATGCCTTCTAATGCAGTTGTTGCTGTTTAATTTGCAGAGGTCATTAGAGATAAAATTTTGTAATGAATTCTGAAGCAAAAGAAAAGGTGTCAAACCACTTGGGGTTTGGGATTTTAAGTCAATTTTGAACGAAGTATCAAAATATGAAAGAAAAAATCTTAAGTAACTGTTTTTGTCAAGTGTTCAGAGAACAGGAAGCAGTTAAGACGCCTAAACTCCTGCCTCCTTCTACTGGTTCTGCCCCAGACATCCAAAAACTTTGTACACATCTCTTCTCATTGTGATTAAAAATAATGTCTTTACTCAGATGTAAAGCACTCCAGAAATATAAAGAAGTACTTTAAAAGTTTTAGTGTCTGCATAACATTTAGCTTGAGTATTCAGGTTGTTCAGTCTAACATCTGTAAAGAGCACTTGCTTCCAGAGATGTTTCCAAGAAACATGCTTGTGTTAGTGGAAAGTTAAATGCAAGTATTATGCAGGGGAAGACAGAAAAGTCTGTAAGGCTTTAAGATGGCATTTTATGCTATGAAGATCAGCAATTTCTACAGCCTCTAGTCAGTGTAGTATTCTGTTAATAGCCTCCAAATGAAAGATGTGAGGAGTTCTGGAACAAAACAAATCCTATTTTCTCTCTACCACAAACTATACTGGATTTTCTTTTTAACTCAGTGTTTCCATATTAATTGTAATGAACAATTTGAAGTATCTTCTTAGCAAAATACGCAAACTACTACATAATCACAATACTGCAGCAAACAAGACAAATGCAAGAATGATCACCTAAGCATTTAATTAGTTCTTCTACACAGATTTATGCTAAAGCTTCTAATTACAGCCAAACATTCTAATGAGGGCTTCAGTATTGCCTAAATAAGACTGACAAACTATAAACAACACTCATTTTATCCCTTGCTTTAAAACAATTTACCTTGGTAAAGGTACTGCACACCTGCTACAGAAGACATGCGGAACTGGGGTCTATAATAAATCTAAAAGATACTATCATGAATAGCAGGGACTAACCTCTAAGGTAATCAGAACCTTAATCAGAGGTTAGCAGTGACTAACCTCTAAGGTAATCACTTATGAAAGCTCCACTATCCCCATGATATTTGTATCAATATTTACTCACAGTTCTTGTTGACAGAACTTGTTTTGACCCCAGTAGAGGTGGGGAGCCAGAGACCACATAGGCTTGATTTTGCTTGGGGAATGTGGTTTTATGCCACTGACTTGTCATAGGTGTATGTGCATTAGCACTTTATCAGAAGTCGGACTTGATGATCTTAAAGGTCTTTTCCAACCAAGTCAGTTCTATGATTCTAAGTGGCAGAGTTATGCTTTTGGCTAAGTCATCACCACTGAACAAAGTTTGTGACTTGTTGACTATGAGGCAAGATCAGTTGTTGGGAGTTTCCTGACTAGAACATCAATCCTGGGGTTTATGGGGTTACAACAGCTTTCATTCTCATAAACGCATGCAGTAAAATAGCAAAAAACCCCTAACAGCAAGTATGGATTACTGTCATTGTCCCTGTACACAATGCCTTCTAAACATCCCAATGATTAAACAAAATGGAAATAACCCACAATATGAATGAAAATTTCTTTGGTTAATGATGGCTACACCTTTCAATAGAAAGTAACACTACTTTTTCATAGAATTAAGGATTATTTTTGCCACATTATGTACTTTCCAGGCATATACAAAGCAAGTTGACACTGCATGACAAAAAAAAAACCACACCTTTTGGCAGATAGGTGTGAAAGGGAAATACACCATAAACTGATGTGGCCTTCTGTGGGGAAAAAAAAAGTAATTTCACCACTGAACTTTAAAAACAAAACCAAATCCCCCTGATACTACATAGACACCATAATTAATATCCTAAACTCTTATCTGGGACAAGTAAAAGTTCTCACACGTGTGATGTTTGAGTCTTTAGTGTTAAATTTAATAGGGATTTAAAGAATAAATTATTTTTAGTTCTTTCGCTTTAATCAAGAGAGCATGAAATTTTTCTTTTTTTATTCATCCACTGTCCTGGCACTCTGCTTAATCCTGCAAATCTTTATCAATGCTTAAAATCAATTCTCTTGCAAGGTGTTTGATTCCCACAATCCTCCACAACACATACATTTATATTTTCTATTAACTGCTTCTGGGTGCTCTGAAATTTATAAGAGTCAGTCCTCCACACCACACACAACTTTAATATAAAATAACATAATATGAGCACCATACCACTGGTTATCTTCCACGTGGTTTTGGATGCATCTTTTAAAGATAAACTCCTATGACTGTTCTTGTCTGCTGATGGTCCCTGTGATGAGTCGAGCTGAAAATCTACTCTTCCACTCTCAGAGGTATCCCGAGTCTGAATTGCAGGGTCTGAAATACAACCCAAATACCTGTGAACATGCGTATTGTGTACTTTCCTTACTTCTTACTTGAGGCATGAAGAAACAGCATACGCAGATTTATCTTGGGATACAAACATCTTCCAAATGCGAATCTTGTAGGGCAGCAGGAATATGACAGTCACAAGGAAGTAAAAATTTAACACTAGGCATAGAAGAAAGGCAAACCACAGCAGTTACAAGAAAAGGCTTGCAGAAGTCTGCAAAATGATCAAGAGTTTCACTTGCCCTCCACTGGATGTTACAGTATCTCTTATTCTGGAGGTCCACAACCAAACACAATGCTCTGGACATAATCCCACAGCTCTTAAAAAAACCTTTAGTGTGACTCTGCTTGTCAGCAGTTCTGTTGTAATTTAAGCCTCCTTACCTCTCCAGATACCCTTGTACTAACTCCTCTGTTTGAAGATGGAGGTGGCCCAAGGATCTTTGATCCAAATGCAATATATGATACATCCTGGGTTTTACCTGTGCGTATATTGTGATGTCCTCAATTAATTGAGCTACCTAAGAAAAATAATAGTTCTACAAGAATTGCACTACTTAGAGAGAATGAATATTCATTTCTTCAAATCAACTGAGAGAAATAATTATGAATACAAAATATCTATAAAAGTTACGCTCCCTTATAGCACAATCCCTAGAAATATGCAGGAATAGCAAATGCACATTTTATAGACATGTTTCAACATACAAGCTTTCTCTAAAATGGGGTTATTTATAACAAAATTATCTGCATTATTTCTTTAGAACTAATTAAACCATCATTTCTGACAGGAAGAAAAGCCAACTCTGATTAATACATAACAGAATAAATAAATAACAGGAAAACTTAAAAACAGGAAAACTTAAGCAAGACTGTCAAGATATCACTCACAGCTCAGATGAGAACTATTTACATGTTGCTTGCTTTATGAAATGACTGAATCTACTCTGTTATCAGGGCTGATCTCTAATATTGCAAACATACTCTATTCCTGTTAAAACCTTCTACACTTTTCACTTTTCCTTTACTGTTTAACACACAGGTGCATTTTGATAATTAGTTTCAAGCACAGAAAACTCCAACCACTCAGGACAACAAACATGAAGTAAACATGGAACACAAGTGAATGCTCCAAAAGAAGGAAGAACACGGAAAGGATTACACATTCCTTTTATCACGTGATGTGGAACTTCATCTAATATCTAGTTTCCTATTTTTTAATACTACCAAGATTGTCAGTGAATTCTCCTTTCCAGAGCTGATAAAAAGGGTAACCTCACATTAATTTATAATGTCTGAAGATTTTTTTCTTGCTATAACTTCAGTGTTAAATTGCTATCTCACTTTAGAGATCTGACACCTCCACAAAGCAATGAGTAGAAACAAAACTTTTTGTTGATTCTCCTAAGAATTTCTCATACACTTATTTAATCTTCTTTCAAGATCAGCTTTATTTTCAGTGTCATAAGAAAGGTATCATACATTAGCCACCAAATAACATAATTTACTGTACTAATAAGCACAAAAGAAGCCACTTTCTCCCATTACCTTCTCCCCTTTTTCCTGATGTGACATTTGGTTGCAGCTAACAGCTGCTGTTTCACTAGGACTGGCTTAACATCAATTCATTTAATTTGCTGACTACCTTGGAATGTTGTTACCTCCACTTATAAAAGCTGATTTGCATGAAAATCTCTCTTTATGAACACATTAACTGACTGCAATTAATTATCTACATCTAGCCATAACAGAGTGTTGATGGCATAATGAAATAATATGTCATTAAAAGTTGATGATACTAAAAATAATTCAGGCTTTTGATTATCAAAGAAACAAAGTTTAGTAGATAAAAAGAACATTTCCCAATTAAAATTTACTTAAATATAACAAAGCTTCCATTTTCAAAAAGGCCAACTTCAGCAATTTGAAAAACATGTCTGGAAGAACATGCTATGTTCTTAAAATTGGATTAGAAATAAAGATTAAACTGAAGGCATTTCCTCTCATACAGGCCAAAGATGTTATTGTTGATTATTTTACTACATATACCTAAAAGCTATAGATCTTTCTAGTCTGGACAATAAAACCTGAGCTGTTTTTTAAATGGACATTCATTATTCTGTTTAGATCTATCATTCACACTATTTTACCCATTTAAGATGTACAGTCCCTTCTATTTTGACAATTCAGACAAGAAGCATTGATTTTTGAACAGAGACACTGAGAAACTGAATTCCAGAGTTTCTTCTGCTATTTCAAAAGCAAATTTAGAATCAAAATTCACAAAGGAACTTTGGCTTTACTGCTTGCAGGACAATAATATTCTAAAAATATTATTTCCCCATTAGTATTACAAAAATGGGACATGTTAAAAAAAGCTGAATGTAATTTATATAAGTAAACGTATAAGGGTCTTACTTTAGGCAAAAATTTAAATCCCCTGCTATTAATTTCAGCTGCTGTAATGCCTTTACTAATGAAGTACATAAAGACAGACATATGAAGTACCTAAAGTTAACAACTTAAACCAGCATCAGCACAGTAGCTTAGTGGGGATGATAAAATCTTTATGATGCTGCTGTTTTTTTCCATATTGCGGTAAAAGCAGAAGAAAAGGAGTTTAAAACATTTTCTTAAACTTTTCATATTATCCAGGTTGTTCTCAAAAAATACTTTTTCAAAGTTTATTTTTTCTTTAGAGTTTCATGAGATGCTACACCTTAAATACTATTGTTGTCTGTGACAGTCTTGTCTTTTATGGTATTAAACTTCACCAGTAGTTACTGTTCCCTGTAATTTATGTTATTCCTTTGGTCTTTTATGGTATTAAACTTCACCAGTAGTTACTGTTCCCTGTAATTTATGTTATTCCTTTGGTCAATACTTTGCACATGTATTTCCAGAGCATTTTAACAGAAATGGTGGAAATTATTATTTACTGAATTCAAACACTGAAGATGAGAATCCTCAAGACCAAGAAAATACTGAGCACAGTGGAATACAAATGTGTCTTCCTCACGTGCAGCACCACTTCTAACATTGCCTACACCAACTAAGATGTATTGGAAGTGGATTCCGAAATGAATTTGCTTGTTCAGAACCACTTCTAAGCTACTTCAGACTTACCTCCTTCTCTAAAGATGTTCTAGTGCCTTGTATGATCAATCTGTGACTCATAAAAGATGGTACATTAAAAACTTTAGTAAGACATTGCAATTATTCTATGGGCCAAATTAAAGGCTTAGCCTTGTGTTTTGTACAGAAGCCAATAGTAACGTAACAAAAGTACAGAAGAAAGAGGGTGCCTATAAAGAGAGAGTTCACCTGTGTATTTTTCTAAGCTCTAGCAGTGAGTTGTTTATGCACTTCTCAAGTTTAAGCTGAAAATATCAATTCAGTATTTTGAAAGGGGCAAAATTATTAGTTCTCCATAAAGCACATCAATGGCGCATACAAAATATTCTCATTTTAAAATCCATTATAACTCACTTTTTTAAGAAGTCCTTGCACATATTTAGGATATTTACTGTTGCAAATGGATCTACAGAATAACTTATCTACAAAAAAAGTAATATCCTGGGAGTGAGGAAATGGTATTTTTGATATATTTATAATTCTAATCAATGAAATGATGAAAAAGATGGGATTTTTTTCAACAGTATTTTTTTCAAAATGGGATTTTTTGAACTTATTAGAAGCGTTCAGGCTGCCCACAGATCTCAAACTATAGGACAGATGTGTCTGCTCATGTTAGTACACCTATGCTAGAGTTGCCATAGTTTGTAAGGCACTGGAACTCTTACAGTTTCACAGAAAACCCCACACTATTTGTACACATACAGTATAGATCATAGTCACAGTATTTTAATGTGGGGAGTGAAGGCAATAAGATTTGCATGAAAAAGTTTGGGAATGAGCTCTGAGGCCTTGGTGCTTGACAAGCCCTGCAGTGATGAGTTGGGGCACTGAAGGCCAGGGAAGGTCAAAAAAAGCTGGAGTCTCAGCTGACCATGTGGGGGTTGGGAGAGCATTGTGATTGGACTATTTACCTGGAGAGGGGCCAATAAGATTGAACACTGTATGTATGTGCAAGTTGGGAAAGTAACAAACAGGAGGATAAAAAGGGCTTGGTTGCAATAAAGGGGAATTCGAATCTCCTCATCAACTTGAGTCTGTCTCGTGAAACACCATATTTTAGTACAACAGAATACCTGTTTCTTGCAGTCTTACTGGATGTGTCCTGCATTTTATTTCGACTTGTGAATTTTAGTGAGGGTCAGCAATTGTATAACTTGCGGCACATCTTTATTTAGCCGGCAGGTTGGAGGAACAACATCTGTGGGCTCACATGGCGTAACTGGAGCACCACACATAGCTAGAATCAAACACATGAACTTCACTCAGATGACACAAGAGAATTAAATTCGACTTAAGTTATTTGTTAGGTTCCACATGTTTCAGTTCATACGGTTATAACTATTTAATAGATTACACCAATTTGAAAATTTTGTTGCAGTTTTCACTTTTAAGACAGATGTGTATCAGTAACAAAAGATAATGGTCCATGGTGAAACCCAAGGGGTTGGACCACTCTGTGGCTAGCCTGCCAATTACTTAAAGCAGAGGGCATGAAACTAGCCATCTTAGTGGGATCGCCCAAGCTTTATATGCAACAGCCCTTAATTCCCAGAACATGGAACACACTTTTAGAGCTATGTCCACCAGCATGGAAGGGATATCTTATACCCATCCTACTATCAGAACAAGGAAACCCCACTGAACAGGTGTTTGAAAAGTTAAGCAAATTAGGGGATCTACTAGGGCTGGGCTTGGACAAAGCGGTTCACAATAAGGGAAAAGTAGGAAAGGAGGAGATAGAAAAAACCACTAGCCATCCTGTGTCCTGCTATGCAGATAATTAAAGAAGAACTGCTGATAGTGCACCTGAGTCTTGAGCAGGCCAGAGAGTGTTTGTGTGCATGGGTGCAAGGTTGGGCTGGGAAACAGCCTGAGGAGTGATTGTATATAGAACGGAATTTATAGTGACTGAAGACAGTCACTGTGATTTATGTGGTTTCTGTTTGGCTTCATAGCTCAGATCTAAACCCTCTGGTGTTCCAGCAGGCCGCCGTGTGGCTGTTCAGGCCTGGAGGCGAGCGCTTGGATCAGGGGGGAGACTACTTTCATGGGTGTTAGCTGGGTGGTCTCAGGAACCTTATGTTTCTTTTAAAGACCTACTGGACAATGTTATAAAAAGGCAGATTGATGGCCACAGGGCTGCTCATACACTTTTATTTTGGCTAGTATATGAGGGTGCTGGTGAGGACTGTGGGGCTGTGCTAGCCCCAGCCAGAGGAAAATTTACAGACACTGCTGAGTTTGTTGGGACGTGTCAGGATGTCAGAGCAGAGGTTCGTAGGGCTTCTGTATTGGCTGCTGCATTAATTATTCTGTTTTATTGGTCATATTAGGTCACATTCCAACCTGCCTAGCCCTTTAAGTGTGGGTAATGACATAGCTGACTCCCTGACTGTTAACACTGCAGAGTTTACTTCTGCAGCTGCTTCACATTCCTTTTTTTTCCATCAGAATGCTTCTGCTTTAAGGAGACAGTTTAACCTGTTTTCTTCTCAAGCAAAGCAGATTTTGTCAGGTCTTGCCCTGACTGTCAGTCAACAGCTCAATTCTCATTTGCCATGGGTGTAAATCCTCATGGCTTAAAGACGACTGTGGTATTGTGATCCTTTGGGCCCACAGAAATGGAAAGGGCCAGTGGAACTGATAACTTGGGGGAGAGGTATGTTTGTGTCCTCCTACCTACAGGTCCGTGGTGGCCGCCTGCAAAGTCTGTCAAGCCATACCATGAGCTGGACAGACAAGTTGAAGAACCCAATGCCTCAGCTGCAGGAGCTGACCTTGAAGACCCTGAGCAGAATGAGACAGAGGAAGAGAAAAAGGGATGATTTGCAAAACATCACTTGGGCGCAACTGAAAAGTAATGACTTGAATATGTGTGCTTGCAACGTAGCTATGATTAGAGGCTTTGATTTTGTGTATAAATCACCTGTATTTACTAGCCAGTTGCTAATAAGAAACTACTCCTTGTACCATATGGATTTGTCACTTGTAAAAGAGATGTCAGAGTATGCAAATTTACTGCAGCTGCTAGAAAATGCTAAGGCAGAAGCCAGAAGGATTGTAATACGATGGTACTGTTTAGAGGGTGGGAGAACCCCACTGGTGGGAAATTGTCTGGTCCCCCACTGCCACCAGCATCTTCATCACACTGGTGCACCCTGTGGTAGTTATGCTGCTAACGTAAATCTGTGTATGTTTTGCCATAGTAGCGACCTGTTACTGGATGAGGCAGGTGGAACCCTTCATTGACAAGGTGCAAGGACTGAGGTTGGCCAAATACCTCCTACCATAATCAAGGACAAGACTGGGTTGCCTCTGCATTTGCCACCAAGAATAACCTTTAGCTCCACTGCTGGCTACAACCCAGCACGTGTTGAGCAGTGGGGATACATGCCACGCCAGAACTTGATGTGAGGGATGGCCTCCTCTGTTATAAGAGGGCCATCCAGGAGGGATGGGCAGGCCAACTAGCCAGTGGTTGGCACAAGAGATGATCTAGTCTAAATCCCCTGCTCAAGCAGGGTCATCTAAAGCAGGTTTCATCGTTAGCATAATTAACTATTATAAGTAATAATAATATAATAAATAACTATCATATTTGAATCTTCTATTCTCAAAAGCTAATGTCAAGAAGCTGCTCTTGCGTGATTTAAGATTCCTTAAGCAGAAAAAGGGATAAAGAAAGCCAAGGACTGTGTCTTTGGAAGTAACAACATCTATCTCCAGGTTCCCAAGACTCCCAGTGTATCTGGCCAATGCATTGGTGAAATCTTGTTTTGGAGCCTGGACATCACTGTTTTGCTTTGCTTTTCCTCCATATCATATGGAGATTTGTTACCAATTTGCGAAGAACCAAAGCCAAAGTGCTCACTGCCTTGATTGTGCAAAATAAAATACAGCAGCAACTGATCTTTGATTTTAGTATGTAAGCATGGGTGTGAAGACTTTGATGGGTTATTTTGCAAGAATTTAAGTGACTACTCCAGTTCAATACATGCACAAATACAAAAGTTAAAGACCCTCACTAGCCAGCTAGCAGAAAACACCAGGTGGAACCCCTTCCAGGGATGGACACGGGGATGGGACTGGCTGTGAAAAGCTGTTATATTATTAGTGGTAATAGGTATTGGGGTTTTATGTATTTTACGTTGTGCTCCTTGTCTTTTAGGGCTAACCCATGCCCTTATAGACAGTATATTATATAAAACTGTAGTATGGATGGAAAAATATTGGTGTGTTCCAACCACGGACCACAGGGTGGCATGTGTCAGTGACAACAGATAATGGTCCGTGATGAAACACACAAAAATAGAAAAGTACTGATTGGCATGGGTTGTGGGAACATGACCTTGAAAACAGGCGAGTTAACACTGCTGCTAGTAAAAGGGAGTCTTATACCAGTAAACATCTGTTCGCATCCTGGCCACATGTGCGCTGAGGTTGCAACTGGTAATTTTCCACTACAGCCTGAGGTGGGATATAAGGACCGGTGCAGGGATGGACAGGTGAAAAGACCAGATGCGCATCTTGATTTGGGGGACGCCCTGATGACTCGCTGCCTACCACCACTCTGACCAGGCAACATGTTCCACCTCCTTCTCCTGCTCAGCAACCAGGGGTTGGTATGTATGTAACCTGCTTTGCATTTATATATATATACATATATATATATATATATATATATTTGCTTTGCACTAATAACTCAATAAATAGACCGGAGCATTTGATTGTCTACACTGTGTTTGGTGTCCAGTCTTCGTACATGGGAATCCTACAAACCTGGAACAGTATGTAAGTTTCTAAATGACAGTGTGGGTTTAGTCTAGAAAAGAGAAGGCCCAGGGGAGACCTTCTCACCCTGTACAACTACCTGAAAGGAGGTTGCAGCGAAGTGGGGGTTGGTCTCTTCTCCCAAGTAAGAAGTGTCAGAACAAGAGGAAATGGCTTCAAGTTGTTCCAAGGGAGGTTTAGACAGCATATCAGGAAAAAACTGGTCACTGAAAGGTTTGTCAAGCATTGAAACAGGCTGCCCAGGGAAGCGGTGGTTTCACTACCCCTGCAGGTATTTAAAAGACATGTATCTGTGGCACTGAGGGACATAGTTTAGGGGTGGACTTGGCAGTGCTGGGTTAACAGCTGGACTTGACCTGAAAAGTCTTTTCCAACAATTCTATGACTTGCCTAGATAAGAAAATAAGCATACAGAAAACACTAATGCTCACCAGCTGTGCAATAATCATAGAATTGATAATCCAGCAATTAAAACTGCAGTTATTTTACCATGCATACAGTTCATTAAAGCTGCCTACTCATTAAGTACATTATGCAATTCTGGAACTCATTTAGAACATTTACGCACATTTCAAAAACTGTTTAGAATGGAAGAGAGAAAACTATGCACCAACAGAATTAAATTAAATGAAAGCCAGTGAGGTCTCTAACTGCAATTTCTGCTGAGAATTTACCAGATTCTCTTTGCAGCCATTTTTTGAAGTAATTTTTCTTTTCCAACCTCACCAACAAAGAGGAGAAATCACAATGATCACATACTCTCCTTTATTTAGGTGTTCCAAGTGGAAGATACTTTTTGTTATACTTAGAATACTGCTAACTATCTATCCTTCAGAAGCCAGAAGCCTTTTTTCAGGTGTACTCTATCAAAGCCACAAAATGAAAATTTGAGCGAAATTGAAGTTGAGCCATACCTGGGGCTCCTCTAAAAACAAGAAAGTGCCAGCTGTGCTTTTTCATTTCCTCCTCTATTACTGCAACTGTCAGCGCCGAATGAAACTCTCCCCTGGAAAACAGAAATCTAGGATTATGCTGCTAGTCTGGAGACTGGTCAAACTTTGACCAATATCCTGCTCTATTACAAATATAATATCTCATTTTTCAGTTCACCACCAATATTATGGTTCCAATGAACAAAAGGACATGTTAGGATATAGGGACTAAAAAATCTCAGAGAGGCATTTATGATAGTTCCATAGTTCTGTTTCTTGTAATACTGTTTTGTTACAGTTTTGCCTTGGATTATTTAAGGAAGCAATCTTTCATCAGCTGCTTATGTCCAAAACTAAGAAAGCAAACAGCAAATGCTGCTAAGTTTTTCTTTTTACTTTCAGACACTCTTCTCTTGGCCAAAACCAGATTTCTATCAGCTTAATGTACCCTCATTAAAACAAGCTCCCTACTTGATAAATCTTGCCAGAATTTCTTTAACAAAATACTTCTAAGGAAGTCAACGTTTAAAACAGAGGAGTACACATACATTTAACTAGTTGCCTAAAGCCCAACACTAGCAGATTCTATATGCTGTGCTACCACTTCAGTTTTCATGAAATCATGTAATCTTTCAAACTGCCAATCTGATGACTAAGAAGCTTTTGATTTTAATACGAACAGTTATGATTAAGACTACATAGTAATTGTAACACACCACCTTTCTCAGCTGCGTCTTGAGGCTTGGATTTTAAAGTGAAGATCTTTCTCAGTTTACAGCTAGCTGAAATACTAATTCCATCCAAAGACTGGAAGGCAGCTCCTCTGAATATTTCACTGGTGAATCCTACCAAGTCAATACACATATTGCACCACTAGAAGAGAAACAATACTCTTTAATAAAACCCAAACACTAATCATTGCAGAAGAGTTTTAGTGTAGAGTTCTCTATAAACAACATCTCTGTTAAGTATTAGATTTTCACAAGTTGCAATTAACAGTGCACATTTTGATAATAGAAAATATATTGCTATATTTGCACGTACAGCTATTACTTATACAAATCAGTATATACAACCTAGCGACTGCCAGCCCAACTAGCACATCTACAATATGTTTTGCAGCTAACTTGTAAGAAAGTATACTCATTAAGGGTTTTCCACAGAAAAGAATTTGTTACTCAGCATTACTTCATAAGTTAAAGTTACTACAGCTTAAGTACTCCAGAGGCTAGAGTTTGAGAGTCTTTGAAGATTTGTTTCTGAGATTCATAAAACAAAAAAGACCTCTCCAAAGCTTGCACCCCTTCCACACTGAAAAATATCAGGAAAATGTATATTATGTATATCAGTGTATCATAATATCTTCAAACTACTTCTTGTGTACACTATCTATCTAATCACTGAAAGCAGCATACTTCTTTTAAGTAAAAGCAACAATAAAAAGGCAGATAACCATGTAAAAGAGACAGATACGTATTCAGACATACTAAGAAATAAAGACCTAGTCTTCAAGGTTGGTCAAGCATTAAGGTTATTAAAATATTTTGTCATTAGAACTGATCAGAGCATTTAGATGGATCTCTCATTAATGTTATTATCTAAATTAAAATACAAACCTGAAGTTCATATTCTGATTGACTTTAATGTGGTGGACATTAATGCATACTTTAATCCTGAGACATCTGTGCTAGTCTGGCACCAAGGCCAACTAAATGAAATAATATGGAAGAAAAAATTATTTAATTGTAGTGGATCTTGAATTTCAGGGGTATGATCTGATATGTATTCATTCATAAAAAAAATCCTACCAGAAAAAAAAAAAAAAAATCAACCAAATTATCACAGCTGCCTCCACCAAAACTACTATAAAAGAAGTCATAACTTCAGAGTTTTTTTGTAAGATATTCTCTCATGCTTAGCCTTAAATCCAGATCTGCTTAGTATACCAGATGCTATCTAGTTTTCTTGGTGCACACTTACATTGTAAAATATTTGAACTCTAAGTATACTCATCTCCATGTTATTTTCTAAATCAGTATTTGAGACTTGAGTCTTTACAAGGTTATGTGGTAACCATCAGGTTTTGTATTCTGACAGCTATTATGTTGTGGCTGGGTGTGGAAGAGTAGAACAGGGAGATGACGATGGCTGTGAGCTTGTTTTTATTAGTTTGTCATACACATTGCTTTATATGTGCCAAAATCTGGAAGAATCTGAAGCACAGGAAAGTAGCCATCAGCTATAGTTTACCTGCAGCTCCAGTGAGTATAATAAAAGCTCACTACATGGTAAAGTACAGACAAAAAGGAGCACTATAATGAAGAATTATCAGGGACATAGAGAAATTACAGAGGCTAAATAGACAGCGGAAGTAAGGAATAAATACATCACAAGCAACATTAATCTTGCAAAATGGGAATGAACTCCAGATGTAGAAGAGTAGAAAAGTTGCAGTATTAAGTGGTTCTGATACTACCCAGCAGAAAGGACATACACATCTGCCTTGAATGAGCAGGAACTGAATTATAAACCAAACAGTAATTTCAACAGATCTATAAACTTCCATAAAATGTTTCTGGTGAAAAGCCTGTGCTCAACCCCAGTCCAAGAAATATTCCCAAGTTACTTACTATTCTGCGTTTCATTGTAAACAGTGGAATTTTTGCATGCAAAAGGGGTCATAGACAACTCCTTGTGGACTGCTGATAAATACAATCTTCTTTTAATACTTCCTAAATCAGTTATCCTATAAAAGAAAAAGCAGGAGAGAATGGAACAGATGTTTGTCAATTCAATTCAATTCAATTCAATCCAATATCTTTGGCTAAGATATCTTTTTATCATAAACACATCTATTCATACACAGAACCTTTGTGTCAGTGATGGCAAATACAGAATTTGAGAATTACTGCTTTTACAAGATGAGTAGTAAGATTTCTTTCTCCAATTCAAAATTGGTGGCTATATTCCTGCACATAGAAAACCACTTTACATGCTAATTTTATTTCAACAATCTACACCCTTTACTAGCTTTCCACAGCCCTTCAGATTACAAAAGAAATCAATTTGTATGAATCGAGAACCGAGTAGCCTTTAATAATCATGCTCGTTTCTGCCCCTTAAGCTTGCGTTATCTTGGGACAAACTGTCACACACTAACTAGAAAAACATTATTTGCTTTCCTTTCCTAAAAATATCTCCGTCATTTCATATAGACTCTTGTCAGCTTAAAGACAGAGACACAAGACATTGTCTGAATTACTTTCTGAGCACACAATCTTCAAATGTAAATTATATCCCTGAAGTTTATTGCTCACTCTTCAGGTCATCTGACAACACCACCAAGGACATTTCTAACAGATTCAGACCACAGCCATGATCACAAAGATTAGGTTTCCTTTAAATCAATAAAGAGGCTCATTTTTCTGTCCTGTTTCATTCAACTCTTGTGAACAGATGTACTGATTTCAGCTGGCATAGAGGGAAATTTCTTCAAAGTAACTTATACAGACCTGTGTTTTAGATTTGCATTGAAAAGTGTGTTGGTAGCATAGAGATGTTTTCATTGTTGCTGAGCAGAGCTTACACACCATCGAGGCCTTCTCTGCTTCTTATACTGCCCTGCCAGCAAGGAGGCTGGGAGTACAAGAAGTGGAACGGACAGTGAGAGCACTGCTATGCGTGGCTTAGCTGCCTACTGGGGTTAAACCACAACAGCAGCACAACCTTGATATCCCCCAGCAGTTCTACTTTATTATACCAGAGAACAGACATTACTTTAGAGGCTGCAATCTGTATGGGGAAGTAATGATTAATTTACCTATTATTTTTGAACAAGACTATTTCTAACAGATGGGTACTCCTCTCTAATTACCAGCCCCTTTGAGAAGATGACACATTATTACAATAAACTTTCTGTCACTAGTTAGTGTTTTTAGACATAATCATTATATTTAAATGCTGGGGTTTACTTTGAAATTGTGAGAAAGCCCTGTAGATTTTTTTATCACTGAAGACACTTTTTCAACTATTTGTAGCTTAGCTAATGAAATGTTGCCACCCAAACTCTGCAAACACCCTAAAATCTTCTTAGGTTTCCTTAGGTCAGTTTAGGAGGGCATTAACTCCAGAGCAAGTTACATACTTGAGCTATTCTGGCAATCTGAGAGTTCAGCCAAGAGCAGTACAAAATACACTGCAAGTATGTAAAGATCAAAAAAGTTCTACCAGCACACGTAATAAAGATACAGCAGCACCTTCTTGTTTCCCCACACTCATTAAGATCATTATGCATATCAAACAAAGCCCTAAGCCTTCCAGAACTTCTTGATTCTTTCCTCTCCCCTGGAGACCATCCAATGTTTAACCTATTAATCTTCATAACATGGGTGGGCAAATAAAAACACGGTGGAGGAGTCTACTAGCTGCTTCACCTTGCAAGACTAGCAGTTAGTCTAGTCACATGCACTTCGAAGGCAAAAATTTCACTGGCGTGCCAGGGGAAGAACATTACATCCTCACCACTGCTGTCATTTGACATAGCAGATTTCTGAGTCATCTGCACATATTTATGGATGTATGAATAATAACATCAAGCCCTTGAAAAGTTATTTCATCAGAAGACCTCAAAGTGTCTTACATGGTGGACTTAATCCTACTTTTCAAGACTTAGTTCCATTCATCACTTTGCTTCTCATATGCCCTTTGATGGAAAATCTACGGATGTAGTTATCAGAAATCTCCACTCTGTCTAAACCTTGATAGGAGATTAAGGTAATAAAGAACTCTAAAGAACTGAAGTAGTGGTTGCTTGAAATCCCTAAGTCTCCTTGCTATGTGTGGAGCTAAGCAACTGTCCTTAGGAACCACACAGTTGCAATAACCTGAGTGCTGAAGCACAAATACTATTCCTGCTGAATCTCAAGCTCTGTAATTCTCAATGTAGAAGGTTGCTTTAGATGATGCTACAACAGAGAGGTAGGTGACTAGACTGAAGTCATGCATATCTCCAAACAACTGGTAATAAAAACTTAAATTCACTTTATAATATTAGTTCAGTACGTTTGTATTTTATTATTTATATTAATAGTTTTTTCTCTCTCCTGAAAAATATTAGGTACCTCAGCAATAAAAAGGCCATTAGTAAATGTACAGCTCAGTTACATTCCAAAGTGCAGTGCAGCACTGTGCACTTCTATTTAGATTAAAATACAAACACTTATATCTGACTCTGTTATGCAAATGTAAAATAAGATTGTTCTTGTGATAGTATGTGTGCTGTAAAGAAGCATCAAACCTTAGATATATAGTTACAATCAAACCTAAAGAGATTTAAGATTTATGTTAATAATTACATTTAAAACAATAAAGATATTTATACAGTACATGAAAAAGTAGGTGGAACATCTGAATAACTGGCAAAATTGGAAAAAGATGGTCTTAAAATTCTGTAAAATCATTTACGTCCTGGAAGAAGAGTTGGTGTAACTTTCAGACTTCAGTTACATTGCTTCTTGGAAAAGAAACCAAGGGGTTGATGAAACTCTTCTTAAATAATACAGACAACAGAAATTAGAACATTTGAACTCTCACTTGTAAAACGATACAAGAATACTTGTGGTGAAACTCAACTTTTTCCTGTTATCAAAAAGCACAACCTATGCTAAACCTACAAAGTCAAGAAACATCTGCAGCACATGTCTTGATTTTCAAAGGTGTACTAAAAAAAAAACCTATATAAAAGTTAAAGCATTTTTATTATGTCTGTGCTTGAGTATTTATATCTAAGGGTCAGATGTGCTAGAAAAGTAATGAGACCATGTTGAGAAAAATAAGGTAGTCAACAGGAAAATCAACCTCATTTATAATAACATTCCTGTGATCAGCAGGTGCATAACTCTCCCTGCTACAGTCATTAACCGCATTCATTTCACACTTAACATCTACATTTGCAAACCATTTGAAAGCAAAATTACCTTCCAATTCAATTTTCAATTTTATTTCATATCTTCAACTTTGATAGACTATTCTCCTCACAAAGGTATCTATACTCAGATTGCAAGAAAATGGTGACAGCTACCCAAGAGTACAGACAAACTCGTCTTCTCAGATTACCTATTCACTTTGCTTCTGTTCACCATTTGCTAATGTTCAATTCAATGCTTAAAACAAACTTAGAAAACATGACACTGGACTGCTAAAGGGATGCTTCATTTATCAGGCTCACTTGTTCTTAAAATGGAAGTATCTGTCTCTTTATAAATGACTTAAACTGGAAGTTTACCAAACATGAAAGCAGGTATTTCATTGATGTCATTAACCAAAGGGCAACTCCCACACAATTTGTTATTAATGGAAATCTCCTTGTATGCTCGTCAAAATCCAGACAAAATATTCTGCAAATGCTTAATTATTAGTATGCTAGTATATTAATGTAATTAGCAACTCTAGTGCTATTGTCTCCGTAAGTAGTATGTGCTTCAGAAACATTAGATAGTATCATCACCATCTCCAGTTTAAGACTGGAAACCAAAGAAATAGCAATGGTCAGCTGATTTGTCATGTTTACAAATTCTTAGAGTGGGATATATGTCTTTTTGGATATCTGTTTCCTGAATTACCACCCATGCTCTGTTAGCACTCTAATGAAAGCGCTGACTGAAAGAGTTATTAACAAATGCTTACTTTAACATCTATGTTAATCGCCTTTGCATGTTATGGCATTTAACATAACCTAATACTTTTAAGAATGTTTCTGTATTTCACGCCTGCTTCACAAAGAATTCAAGGAGCCTTATACTAGTAAACATCAGAATTTCAAATAATTCCTCCAGCTACATCTGTTCAACAAAGTTTACCTTCAGTCGCTATCTAAAATCTTCAAACACTGTCAGAAGTACGACAGAATTAGCAGCTCTGTCCTACTTCTGATTTTAAAAAGTTGGTCTAAGTTTTGCAAAATTAACTTTATTGTTCTGTATCTGAAAACATGCAGGGTCTTCAGATTAATATGAATAATTTATCATATCTCTGTCAGCAAAGCAAAAACTATGACTATGATAGCATGTAGTTCACAAATTCAAGCTGTTATGGTGCCTATAAATAAATGACCTATGCATGTAAAATCCAGTATGTGCTGGTTATCAAAAACTGGAAAGTAATAAACTTGTATTTACAGAAGCAACCGATGGAAAAAAGGAAATACAGTACAACTATCTATATTCTGCAGCACTGTTCACAAGCCCTGCAATAAATTTTTTTATCAACAACTACTTCAGGAACATAAACATTTTAAGTCCCTTCCCCCTGCAGATTGGTATATACATAACTAGCTAAACTTTCACAGAAAACTTCTTAAACTTTATCAGGTATGTTCCAGAGCTTGAAACTCCACAGAGTTCCTGTTTATTCAATAAATCAAGAGCACCTCTGTGTTATAAACCCACTAAGCATCTATGTATGATCAAAACCATCACTCCTCACAGAGTAAAAAGGAGCTACAGCTGTGGTTTCAGGGTATGCTAATTCTGAGATGTCGTTCCAAAGAGTTAGGAAAATGCCAGTTTTTCAAAACAATGCCTTCCAACTGTGTTTGATTACTCCCAAGATTTCTAAAATTCTTCTGCCTTGCAAAATATACATTAAACAAAAAAACAAGCACCTGCCTTAATTAGGATGAATTTCAAAAAGAAAAAAAAATCCCGAAACTAAATTAGGTTTAAAATACAAAGTCAGTACCTTTAAATTACAGACTAAACCCTATATGTGGGAAGGAACAATCCCATGTGCCAGAACAGCCTGAGGGTGGATTGCCTGGAAAGCAGCTTTGTACAAAATGACTTCAGGGTCCTGGTCACTGGTGGAGAACAAGTTGAGTCAGCAAAGCACATCTCCAGCATAGAAGGTCAAGAGCACCCTGTGTTGCACATGGGAAAGCATTGCCAGCAAACCCAGAGCAGCAACCCTTCCTCGCTACTCAGCTCTGATAAGACCACAGGAGGAGCACTGGGTCCAGTACTCAGCTCCAAGACAGAAGAGACATAGGCATACTGGTGCAAGTCCAGTGCAGGATAATGAAGATTAAGAGACTAGAACATCTGACTTAGGAGAGGTTCAGGGAGCTGAACAGGGAGGTTCAGTTTAGCCTTGAGGAGGTTCAAGGGGATTTCACTAATGCGTATAAACCCCTTGTTGTGGTTTAAACCCAGTCAGGTAACTCGTTTGCTCGCTTCCCCCCCTTTCTTGCCCTCCCCCTGCTCCCGGAGGGACGGAGAGGAGAATCGAAAAGAATGCAACTCCCACGGGTTGAGATAAGAACAGTTTAGTAACTAAGGTATAACACAAATCACTACTGCTACCACCAATGATAATAATGATAAAGGAAATAACAAGGGAAGAGAATACAACACCTCAGCACCAGCCGACCGATCACTCGCCCCCCTCAGCCCGACCAAGCACCGACCGATACCTCCTCCAACCCTGCAGTCTCCCAGCCCTTCCAGCTAACTCCCAGTTACATCCTGGGCATGACGTGCTGTGGTATGGAATACCTCTTTGGTTAGTTTGGGTCAGGTGTCCAGTCTCTGCTTCCTCCCGGCTTCCCCTCCTCCCTGGCAGAGCATGAGGCTCACAAAGTCCTTGGCCAAACCAAAACATCGCTATCAGCTCTGTTCCTGAGCTGAAAGTCAAAACACTGCACTACACCAGCTACCAAGGAGGAGAAAAATGACTGCTACTGCTGAACCCAGGACACCCCTGATGGGAGGGAGTAAAGACTGAGCCAGACTCTCCTAACCAGTATTGAAAGAATGGGTATCTCTGGTGACGATATGTGGTAAATAATTTATTCTTCAAAGATTTTATCAATGTTCGGATTCTAAATTCATGTCAAAAATTAAGCATGACACACAGGAATGTATGATTTTACCAACATGACGTAGGTTATAAATGCCCACTAACTCACAAACCACTGAGACTTAAAACCCTGCATGAATTGTTACAAATCCAATGAGGAATTTTTATAATTGAGTCAATTCACACTAGCATATTTGTTAAAGTAACAAAACATTCCAAGATAACTCTACTTGCACAAAGGCACAGAAGATAACAGAACTACCCAGCAACATAAAATAGCACACCATCCTGACTTAACAGATTATTCACATCATAATGAACACCACAGGATTTCCAGTGGCCTAGTGTTTCTTTTGTTAACTCAGATCTCAGTTCTGCTGGTTACAAAACTGAGTTGTGCTGGTTACTAACAACTGGTGCCACTAGGGGGACAGAATGCTGTCCAAGACTGACAATAACCCAAGTTCCCATTCATGATTTTCAGTTTGTTCTGTCTTCAAAGGAATGTCAGTATTGAAAACATCCAAGAAATAACAAATCTCATTAGCTGAATTCCTTATTCACTTGATAAGTCCCTGTGCTTTAACGCAAAGTCTGCTACCACAATTAACAGCTACAAACAGGCACTAAGTATTCAAGGACATTTTATGAACCTTACAGTAACTCAATGGAGAAGTCTCGTCCCAGTGGCACAAAAATCTGAAGTGTCAGAAATCTCTGGATCAGTCCCACTAGAAATACGGGGGGAAAAAAAAAAACAAAAAAAAATCAATCCATGTGCTGTGTGTGTGCAGATGCCCATTTCACCATCAAGCATTTCAATTCTGTACCCTACAGCTATGCTCCTGCAACGCTACTTCCCAAGGTTCACGCAACATATGAACATGACAAAAACCTGAAGAAAACCAATTCAAACTGCAACACAAGTGTTGTTTTACAAGTCCCATCTGTGGCTTTGCTGGAATTCTCATGAAAACAAAATGCAACTTTTTTATTTTTACTTACAATTCTTGTGTTCCAAGAGCACCAAACTTCCCATATGCATTATAAAGTTAAGTAATACTTTCCTATTAAAATTATATTATAGTCATATCAAACTTGTGCCCATGTTTGTGACAACATATATGTTCTTAAACAACAACAAACAACTGAGCAAGTGGCTGCATGGTTCTGAGTTACCAGCTGGGCTTAAACCACAATAGTTCTTTTTGGCACTCAGCGTGAGTCACAAAGGGTTGAGATAACAGATCTGACCAGAGTGTGCCTAGTCGTGTCTGTGATAAGCATTCATTGTTTTGGATTAATAGTCACTCATCACAATGCTGTATTATTGGCTCTCAAAGTTGCTGCTCTTGATCTCAGAGTTTCAGTATATCGTACCTTACTTACAGCTGGTATTTGCTGTCTTAGTGTTTATTGGCTGGGGGGCCTGGGCTAAGCTTCTTATTTTGCGGTACTTTATGGTAATGACTTGCAATACAATAGACTCATTGATAGTGAAACTGATCTTGCTTGCATTCCCAGTGTGGTCATCACCTCAATACTTTGGGGGGTATATAACAGAAATGGTTAGCAATTACACTTTTTTTTTTTTTCTTCCTTGGGTGGTCAACCTATGAAGGAGAGGGTGAATTGAGTCAGTTTGCTGAGGTGAAAGCCATCCAGCAGGTCTTGGACATTGCTGAACAAGAAAAGTGGCCAGTACTTTCTCTCTACACTGACTTATGGATGGTGGCAAATGCCCTGTGGGGGTGGTTGCAGCAACGGAAGCAGAGCAACTGGCAACGCAGAGGCAAACTCATCTGGGTTGCTGCACTGTGGCAAGATATTGCTGCCAGGGTGCAGAACCTGGTGGTGAAGGTACGTCATGTAGATGCCCATGTACCCAAGAGTCGGGCCACAGAGGAACACCAGAACAACTAACAAGTGGATAAAGCTGCTAAGACTGAAGTGGCTCAGATGGACTTAGATTGGCAACATAAAGGCAAGTTATTTTTGGCCTGCTGGGCCCATGACACTTCAGGCCATCAGGGCAGAGATGCAACATACAAATTGGCTTGTGATAGAGGGGTGGACTTCACAATGGACACTATTGCCCAGGTTATTCATGAGTGTGAAACATGTGCTGCAATTAAACAAGCCAAGGGGTTAAAGCCTCTTTGGTATGGTGGATGATGGTTGAAGTATAAATATGGGGAGGCCTGGCAGATTGACTATATCACGCTCCCACTAACCCGCCAAGGTAAGCTCCATGTGCTTACCACGGTGGAAGCAACCACCGGGTGGCTGGAAACATACACTGTGCCCCACGCCACTGCCCAGAACACTATCCTGGGCCTTGAGAAACAGATTTTGTGGCGACACGGCACCCCAGAGAGAATTGAGTCAGACAATGGGACTCATTTCCGGAATAACCTTACAGACACTTGGGCCAAAGAGCATGGCATTGAGTGGGTTCATCACATCCCCTACCATGCACCAGCCTCCGAGAAAATCAAACAGTACAATGGGCTGTTAAAAACTACACTGAGAGCAATGGGTGGTGGGACTTTCAAACACTGGGATACACATTTACCAAAAGCCACCTGGTTGGTCAACACCAGAGGATCTGCCAGCAGGGCTGGCCCAGCCCAGTCAGAATTTTTACATACTGTAGAAGGGAAGAAAGTTCCTGTGGTACACATAAAGAATTTGCTGGGGAAGACAGTCTGGGTTATTCCTGTTTCAGGTAAAGGCAAACCTACTTGTGGGATAGCTTTTGCTCAGGGACCTGGATATACTTGGTGGGTAATGCTGGAAGATGGGGAAGTCCGATGCATACCTCAAGGGGATGTGATTTTAGGGGAAAACAGCCAATGAACTCAATTACATGCTGTTGCCTGCTACATAACACTTTCATAGACCACCAACTAAGATGTCTTCAGATCACCAGTGACTGGCCCTGACTTCCCTCCAACCATCATCCCAACAAGGAATGATGAAACCAGATGAGCTCAGCAGGGACCAGACGAGTTACGCAGTGTCATCAGTGGGCACCAATCCAACACTACACACCGTCTCTCCTGCTCTGAAAGACTGTTACAAGAGGTGGAGCCCAACATCGTGGACTAGAAGAACTCAGTAGCTTTGTAGGGATTGGTCCATGCACTAAGGAATGATATCTCTTTGTGTGTGTGTGCATGTGTGTGTGTGTATATATATATGAGACAAAGAGTATGTATTGAAAAATGTGGAATCTGAGAAAGACATGAATGGTATGGAATAAGGAGTGGATACTGTCCTGGGCTCAGCAGTAGCAGTCATTTTTCTCCTTCCTAATAGCTGATGCAGTGCTGTGGTTTTGACTTTCAGCCTGGGAACAAGGCTGACAACACCAATGTTTTTGGTTGTTGCTCAGTAATGTTTACTCTGACCAAGGACGTATTGAGCCTCATGCTCTGCCAGGCAGGAGGGGAAGCCAGGTGGAAGCAGAGACAGGACACCTGACCCAAACTAGCCAAATAGGTATTCCATACCACAGCATGTCATATAAACTGGGGGTAGTAACCCGGGTTAGATTGCTGCTTGGGTCAGGCTGGGTATCGGTTGGAAGGTGGTGAGCGGTGGTGTTCTCTTCCCTTGTTATTTCCCTTATTATTGGTGGTAGCAGCAGTGGTTTTGTGTCATACCTTAGTTACTGAACTGTTCTTATCTCAACCCTTGGGAGTTACATTCTTCCTATTCTCCTCATCCCTTCGGGAGCAGGGGAAGGAAGAGGGGGAGTGAGTGGCTGCATGGTTCTGAGTTGCTGGCTGGGCTTAAACCATGACAAGAACTGAACCCAGCAGCACCAGAACAGCATGTATCAACAAGGATCTTCCCTACAGCCATTACTTTAATTTCTGTATCTTTTACTTCTTTGTATCTGACTATCTAAAAAGTTAATGAAAAAACACTTTGCTAATACTGAATTATGCCCTAAGTAAGGGAGAATACCTTGGGTACAAACTGGAACACAAGAGGTTCCACTTAAACTTGAGAAGAAACTTCTTCTCAGTGAGGGTGACGGAACACTGGAACAGGCTGCCCAGGGAGGTTGTGGAGTCTCCTTCCCTGGAGACATTCAAAACCCGCCTGGACGCATTCCTGTGTAACATTATCTAGGTGTTCCTGCTCCGGCAGGGGGATTGGACTAGATGATCTTTCGAGGTCCCTTCCAATCTCTAACATACTGTGATACTGTGATACTGTGATACTGTGAATAGAGCAAGTTTTATATTACAATACAAGACTGATTTAATAATCAGAACAACATCACAGACATTAAATTCTTTGATACTTACATGTTTGTCTAGTTTCCTTTGGTAGCTGCATTTTGTTGACTTGACTGTTTCCTTCAAGTACAAAAACAAAGCCTTTTACTTCTTTATCATATTCCTACAGAAAGAAACAATAACCAAACAGAAGCATCATGATAGAATTCTTCTCCTCACAATCAACCACACCACTATCATGCAAATCTGAATTTTTTCATCTCAAATGGCAGATGGCACTGCAAGTATGACAGGAGTTCAAATATCATGGTAATCTATTTTTATGGATTATGTCCTTTACTTGCATGTTTTATGAACAAATAATGCTGACAAACAGGACTCGTGATCCAATGGGCCCAACTCAACCCATTAGGTAGCAGAATAGCAAAATTACTTCCTAAATATTTAAAATACGAAATTAATTTTCATTCACTTTTTTTGTTTTATACTCATTTCATAAGTTTCTTTAAAAAAAAAACACTTACTTTCCATATAGCTGATGAATTGCCAGAAATCTTCCATATTGCTTCTGGGTTCTTGCCTTGAGCACTGAATATTTCAACAAATGGGCCACCCTAGGAAATGATGATGAAATGGTTTAAGGATACACCATCCAACTACACGTTCAGCACTGAATCATCAATAGTCAAGATGAGTACATAGCAACAATCCCTCCATATAGGCTGTTACCACAGACAGTATTACTGATCAGTCAGACAGCAGAACATTAATAACAGCTTCTTGACTACTGCAATGTAGCAATTAAAATAGTCAATATTTGGCTTTAATGGAGGAGCGGAACATAAAATTGAAGGAATACCATGCAATGTTTTTACATTTTATTTTAGAATGTCATTCTCCAAAAAGCAAAATTACAGTAATTTTTCATATTTTGAGATTAGTAATTTATATTTGCATATGGTTAATTTCTACCATTCATCAAATGAGGGGAGTTTTAAAACTTACTGCTAAAAAATAAGCTATTGCAGATTGAATGTTTTGTCTGATTTCCTATGGAAATAAGCTTTATACAATCTGTCTACACATGTATGTTAAAGACACTTCCCAGTAACTTCTCTACCAGTTACCAGTTTCCAGCCTGATTTGACCAGTCTGGGAAACTCACAAAAATTTACCATCTTTACTGGGCCAACTTAAGTGGCCGCAAGGTAGATCTGACCCTACCAGTATTACCATAAATAGGGCTGTACTCGCTGCAGTCTTCACAAGACATCAGATCATTAATAGTGGAAAAAAATTATGAATGCCCCTGCCAGGTGACAACTCCTTACACAGAGCATGTGTGCTATTAGACATCAAAGAGCCTAACCCCAGGCTCTTGGGGGACATAAGCTTTATCACGTCTCCATAGGGAATTATTTGCTTCAATATTTTTTCCCATTTGATGTCACATTTTTGGTGACATCTGATGTACTCAGCCTACAGTTGGCTAAGCATTTTGTCAGCAGCATGCTTGACTTAATCAATCATTGCAGCTCTGCTGCTCTCTTCCCATTCTTAGTTGTCTGCACTCCCTGACTGTTTCTGCTCAGCTGCCCAAACAATCGCCCACAAGTCAGAATGAACAAGAGGGGTGAGCAGTCTTGCCAGCAAAATAAATGCCTTCATAGAACATCAACTCTGCACCATGTATGAATCAGGCATTTTCCTCTGCTCACCGACACCTGGCATCTTCCACTCACATGGCTAACCCTAGTGACCAGACCAAATTCTAAGGAGATTCAAAATGGCATTCCAGAAACTGCACTCATAAAAAGTTTTTTAATTTTAGAATCAATAAAAATAAGTGGCTTTTTCTAACATATTTACAAATACCTTTTGTTAATACTCAGCCCTTGAGTAGGCCCTCAGTTGAGGTTAAACTTACTGAACAGGACATAAAAAACTACCAGACATGGCATGAGAAAAAGTTCCTTATTGCCATGGAGGATGGCTGGACCTAATGGGTGGCCAAGGAGGAGTTAAGCAAGTAACTGTCAAACTCCACAATCAACTAGAGGGGAGTATGGAGCATCTTTTGGGGAGCACAATCCTGCAAAGCTGACACCACCAAGGCAATGGAACCCAAAAATACTATATAAAGCTCAGATAGCCAGGTAACAGCACCGGAAATACCAATTTCAGGTATAGGAGTAGAACATCGGGGACCAGTGGGGGAAAGAGCAGTTACACATGGGCTGCTCTCTTCGGAGGGCACTGGTGTAGAGAAAGGGAAGCAAAGCATGGTGAAAAGGAAGGCCAGGAAAAGTAAAAAGGACAATAAGATCTGTGAATTAAATGAAGCAATGAGTGTTGTTACAACCCTGTGCTGGACCAAAAGAATAAACCAACCCCCATTTTCTGACTATACCTGAAGTGCTGGACTTGCTCCCATGACCGCTTGGGAGCAGATGGTTCGCCTTGCCTGGCCAGTGAGAGTACAGACAGACAAGAAGCCATGGGTAACAGCAAGTTAGTGTCCATGCTAGCTCTGACAGCATCAGCAGCTACCTCCTATTTTATAACATTGCTAGAAAAAACACTGAATAATGAAAAATTCCAAAACATTTTTGTTTCTGGACTTTTTGCCCACCCCACTTCCCCCAACTAAGCCAACTTTAACTGAGTTCTCACAGAGATTAAATGAAAAAGGGTAATAAAAACCTGTTTATTTTACCTGGTACTGATTTTTGAACATTTTCCAGTTTTCACAGGCAAAAAAAAAAACAATTTCAAGCTTCTCAGACAGCAGTGTCTTAAAGTTGCCTGTAAATAAAATAAAAATGGAAACCCAATCAGATATCAGAAATTTACCCCGGGCTGTTTCCTGAAACACCAGTTCAGTTTAAACTTTTAGATTATAAGGAAAGGGAAATTTAGGAACCATGGCATTTGTAACAGACCTATCAGAAAATGTAATTAGTATGTTGATCTTATTACTTTCATGCTGCTGCTGCACATCGAACACGGGTTGCATGATTCTGTATTTTAGACAAGTTTCCATACAAATCTCCCACTTGTTCAATTAGCATAATTGTTTTTTTAAGAATGACTACATCAACAGCTATATTGAACTATTCTAAATTATGAACTAGATGGTTTAGAAATGCCTTTTAAAGAATGTACTTCTAATGCATGCATTATTTATATGTATATTCATTTTACATACAGAGCAATCATTCTGGAAAGCACCGTTTGTTCATTTTTTTGTCTGCAGCCTTATCTTTGCTATTATCTACAGCCTTTAAACAAGCCACAACTACTGAAAAATTACATGATTCATGTCTTAGAAGTAGTGGCACCATGGAGCTAATCTCAGAGTGACCTACTGCTTTGATTCACTTGGGCAGAACTAAATGTGAAGGACCAGCAGTGCAAGAGAGGCAGAAGACAGACCCTCCAACAGCATATACTTACAATGAGTATTGCTGTAACTGTCAGTGATGTACTTCTATAACTAATGATTTCACAATCCCCCAGGTTTTATGTATTAATTTTAAGTGAAGGAGGTAGAAAGGAAGACGCTGCTTTTACTTGGAGCAAAGCCCTTTCACTTTTGCTTTAAAAATCAGTTCCAGACTTGCCAAACAGCATGCATTTCATACAACCCTCACCTATTCTGCAGTTATGTTATGCTTTATTACATCTCAGGGAAAAATATTAAAGCTAAATAAATGTAGGGATCCTGATGGAAGAGTGACTGCATTAAAAGCATAAAGTTCCCAGACTGAAAAGAGCAACTCATCTCTTTCATAGACTAGCACTAATATTCTGGTCAGGAGTCTCCAGAGACTGTAATCATACTACATATTTTGACATATTTAATGTGTAGCATGTATAAGTCACTTCATTACCATACCATCCTTCAGGATTGAAAGGCAAAGCTACTTAGCAAGCTGGACAGCTACAGTATTCGTAGACACTGCTGTAGTCAGAATAACACATAAGACATAGCATGTAATACTTTTTCTTCAATGTGTTCTCATAAGGCATACCTGGCTTTGATAGGAGCCAGTCCACCAATGGCAAATCACACAGGGTTCTGAAGGAAGATGCAAACAGCTCTGCATACAGTGCATGAGTGGAAGTCACCTTGATATATTAACTTGGGTTCAACACTATGCTAATACACTTTGACTCTCAGCAGTGCTTGTTAGCTCTGGCTTCACATCACTAACGTATCTCCACTGTATTGTATGGAGATAGTTCTCAGTTGGCTCTGAGCGCATAAAGAACATAAATGTGAAGACACACACCTTCATCACAAAAAAACTTCTGCTACTAGTTAATTCTTTTTAAGTGGAAGAAGCAGGTGTCTGAACTGATAAGTTCTCATTTGAATGATGTTTAAGACAGTAAAGATGATCAAATAATTACAATTTCCATAACAGATCACAGAAAAGGTTGAATATGTATGAAGAAGTAAGATCTAGAAAGTATATGATAGAAGAAAAATATAAAACTGTGCAAATGAAGGACCATGAACCTCACACCATCACAAGGAGTCCTCAAATTGTCAGCTAAAGTTCATTCTTACAAAATGGCTTGATATTTGTCACCAACGTAGTTGGTTTTTAAACTGACATACAGGAAGCTAATTTATTTACTAATTTGCAAAACATATTTTATACAGACTCAGGAAACTGATGACCCTTGTAACGTTTTAGTTCATAACAAGCTGGCTCATTTTAGTGAAAGGGAAGCTAGACCCAAGGTTTGTAAACTGTGTTGGGACAATTCATTCATACTAGGCTGATTACTGTAAACTTTGTCAGTTTGTCCTTCATAAAGACAAGAAGTATTGCAAGTGACACTGCAATACATATTTGCTTATATATTGTTTACTTGTAACTTTGTAATTTCCATTAAGTTACTACAAATGAAGACTACAAATTACCTTTGTTTTTAAGATTGGTAGCTGCTAAAAGCATTAAGTGAATGACATTTGTCATATAAGTACTAAGATAATATTAAGAAGTGCTTTCATTATGTATGAAGTATTACTGTCTTTATAGTAACCTGTAATTAAAACCAAAAGAGAACAGCCTCAAAAATTGATAGTTGCAGTATTTTTCATCTTTCCTCCTCCAGAAATTCTAAAAATCAACCGTGCTTAAAATCCAGTGGGACTATTTTAGAAAAGTCAACAGCATCTTGAAATCCAAGCCCTCAATATTTTGCATATTTGTCAAATAAATAGACATGACATATTTATAGAATGCCATGAAGTAGCAGTTCACTCATTTTTCAATCACAGATCAAATTTATTTTCTTATTGAACCACGTACTTTAGTACATCCTCCAACTGGAAATACAAGCTTTAAGCGCCAGTCAATGACAAACCAAAAACGTAGGTTCTAAAGCTAAGTGACAACAAAACTATTTATCTTTGGAAAAAGAGATTCCTGTCAGGATTTATCTTGTAAGGTCTTTATTGGTTCGATAACTCTAATCATTAGTTTCACAATGTTTTCTGCAGCAAAAATAAAGTGGCACCAGTCCAAAGAGCCCTCTGATCTTTCCATTCACACAAAATACATAAGACCCTGCAAAAAAATCTCCACTCTATGACTTCTTATGTGTATTTTGTTGCTTTAAACTAGAATGTTTCATTCAAGTATTTAAATATTTTGTGTTTATGTAGGCCCAGGATTCAAATAGTTACAAGCAAAAGACCACTTCACAAATAGTAGAGACAGACCTTCATGCATCTTTAAATTATCTAACACTAAGCACTACTCTAACCCCAAGGGAGGGAGGGAGGGATGGACAGATTCATACAGTCCTACAAACCTTCACAATCATAGTCCATTTTAAGGCAAGAGATACCTTACATAAGTATATGAATACATTTTTATCGTCAACATCCCAGTGTTGAAGAAGCTGTGTTTATTTAAGATTTTCTATTCCAAAGTCAAAAGTGTGAAGCAACATAAAGTGAATTTGCACCTCCTACTGATTTGCACTGAAAATGACACAAACACACCTTTTTTTTTGGCAGGGAACATACGCTTAGATCCAGGACTGTTAATACATGTAACTCACCATGATGGGCCCAAAGCCAGTGCTGATTTATGGTAGGCCGGGACACACCAGAGAAAGCACTTTATCACTCATGAAGGGTTTTAGTATCTTCCAGACAAATGAATTCTACATATGGAATATTTAAAGCTGGGTCTGTAACACCACTATATATTTTCTCAAAATACAAGTTAACATAACAAATGGGCAGAAAGACCATTAATAAGTTATACTGATGTTACTGGCGTTCCTATGTGACAAGCAGCACAGCCAGCTTTAGAATAATTAGAAATCAAACATATTTAAAATGTAGCACTGTTCACACATAAAGGAAAAAGAGACTTTAAGGGGAAGGTGCAGCTACACCTGGTATGCCAGGAATGTGCACTCCACAGTGGTTCCCATGGCAACACGGACAGAGAATGGAGCAGAGCGAAGATTCTGCGGCCACACTCCGTCCTAACACCAGCAGAGATGGGAACTAGAGGGTACTAGAAACTGATAAGCTGCATAATTGTTACCCTGAGCCTACAGCCTGTCATCTTCTGACAAACTGCTGTCCTTTGTGCAAACTTTGCTTCATTACAGTGATTTTAATACACTACAATACAAAAACACACCTCTTATCTCTAATCCTACTTGCCTCCAAAGTGAGATCACCCCTCTTTGAGCATGCTCTTTGAATTCTTTGTGGTATATACCTTTAAAAGCAAAGCAAGAGAGCTTTACACCAATAATAATAAAGGTATGTATGCCTACAGTCACTCAAGCTCCACCCTGAAGGTGAAAAATAGTATAAAATGGACCAACAAAGAGGGAATATTGTGGAAGACACTACTGTGGACCAGTCAAGGAAAATTCAATCAGAGATCACCCTTGACTCCTGGAACAGGTCAACGGGGTAGAGCTTCCCTTCCCCCCCCCCCACGGGACACCTTTGAGTAAGACTTGCACTGTACTAAGTGGCTCCCCAGGAAAATCAGGAATCTCTATGTAACAGAGATTACTTTCCACCTTTTACTTTTATATTTTAAAGCCAGGCTGTGTTATTCAGAACTTTGTTGTGCGTTTGTCTAACTTATTATTTGCACATGCTTTTGCACAGTGTATTTATCACTAGCAATCCATAAGAACCTGTATCTGTTGCTTTAACAAACGGCACTGTTTAAGTAGCTAATTGTAAGAGTTTTCTCATTGAACGCGACCAAATCCTTCAGTGTGGCCGTGTTGGTTCATGAGCACGATGAGACTGAAGGTGCAGTCCACTATTAGTGCACCCAGAATCGTGATTGTTCAGTATATCGAACGTGACCGGACTGAGAGCGGTAAATCGGGTATCACTCAGAATCTAAGCCTAGCGGCACCCAGCCCCGCTAACGTTTGAAAACCAGCTGGAACGCGAGGGGGTTATTTTCTGCCAAACTGTCTTGCCTTTTAACGCGACACCAGCCCGTACACACAACTCGCAGAATTAAGAAGACAATAACAAAACCCCAGGTCTTCTCTTCCATAAAACGCCGACCGCAAAACGTTTTGACACAAAACCCACGATTCAAGCCCTGGCGTCCCCACAGACCCGTTTCCGAGCGCCACGGCACCGGCACCCAGAGCCGGACCGGCTCCCCGCCCCTCCGCCACCGGAGCTCTCCCGCGGACACAGCGCAGACCAGGGCTGCGCAGCCCGAAGAGACCCCCCCGGCCGGGTCTCACCTGCGGAGCGGGCGGGCCCGGGGCTCGGCGTAGGGCGAGGAGGAGGCCAGGTGGGCGGTGGGAACCGGTTAAAATGGCGATGCCGGGGGCGTGGCTCGACCGATCAATCATGGCGGGCGGCCGGTACCTGTGTGTGGCCGCGGCCTCGCCCGTTAATTCCTGTTCTTTCAGCGGCGGCTCTGCGGAGGGGCGACGGTCTCCTGGCTGTGGCACCCGCGGCCCTCCCTGTCCAGCGCTAAGTGAATAAAACCTGGCCACAGCTGGCACAGGAGGCAGCGCTGGCCCCCGACAGGGTCTCCCTCAGGGCACCCAAGGAAGAGGATGGCTGTGTGAAATGGCGCTGTGGCACCCAGGCCTGTGCAGAGTCAGAGAGAACTCAACTCCTGAGGAGAGTCTGACATTTCATCCTCATTGTGTGAAGTGGGTTTGGTTTGGTTTCAGTAGGAAGCTGTGAGCCAGAGAGCCACGTCCGAGTCGCTGGTTTTTAAGGAATTAGAATGGACTTGCAGGTCTGGCTTTCTTCTTTCAGAGAAGGAAATGAGAAGGACAGCCCCATTAGTTTAACATCACTGTCAAGAGCAAGCAAACACCTCCTGATAGCTTCAAAAAACTTTGGGAAGAAGGTCGTGGGGAACCAGTTTAATCCTGGTCCTTATAATGAGATACCAGTCAAAGAAGATCTTTCCTTGAAGCGACTGCTTTTTTGATCATAGCATTTCTTTGTGAAACTTTATAGCTTTTTCACAAAAAAAGAGTAATGGAATACCTTTTTCTTCCTCAAAGTCCATGCTAATGTTTCCACAGAGAGCCCATCAGAGCATGATGAAATACATGAACTGAAAGTGCAGAGCCACTGATGGGTTCTGCAGTGTCCCAGCCCACCATCACCCTGTTCAACTTCCTTGCTTTTGCTCCCAAAAGGTACCTTGCTTTTGCCGAGGAAGGGAATGGGTTAAATCAATTATAAGATGTATTTGGCTTTCTCATTTTACCTTGGGATCTTCAAAGAAATCACAGCCAGTGTGGCTCTATCATGCACTGGATTACACCGATTGGAGTTCTGAGGTGCTGGAAATAAGGAAAACAATAATACTAAAACTGAGCTACAGGTGATTAAATAACAACAGTTAATAGAACAAGGACAAAAGAGAGATGATGATAGCAAAAGAAAGGTTAAAAAGCTATTGGGGAGTTCTGTAGCCAACAGAAACTACATACAGTTCATTATATGTGGTTTCACGTGATCTTATCTTGAAACTATAGATACAGAGTTATGTGTAAAAGTCCAAATTCCTTGTGGCAGGAGTTATGCCAAGGCTTGAGGAAGTAAGACATTCCAGTTAAAAGCTGAGATTCAGGCTGAAGAGCCTAAAGTTATAAAGGCATATGAAGCGGCCAGTTGCGAGTGTAACATGTGGAAGCGGCTGCCTGACAGCTCAGGGCAAAATGGGGTTGCACAAGTCCCCTTTGCCAGCTACCAGGGAAAAGTGGTTTTCGATGTACTGTGAGGTGATTTTATTTTTCCTCTGTTTCTTCTAGATTTTCAGGGAAAAAAAAATAACATATATTTTGTTGTAGAAACTATGACATCAGGAATTGCAGGTAGTGTAAGACTAGCAAGGAACCTTGTGTCATTAAATTGGGCTCACCTGGGCCTGAGCCCATCATACTTCCAAGGTCTGGTTTATTATGCTAAGTACTACCATATTATGTATGGTAATAAAACATTTTAGGCCACCGTCCAGTGTACACCCAGGCATGCTATGTCATTTTCTGTAGATCCTTTTTGCCATTTCTGACTTACAGGGAAGGGAGACATGGCGTGCCTTGCTGCCTGCTTTCCTTCACTTGGTAACAGCTGCCATGGAGCTCAGGCATATTTTCCCCAGTGCCAAGCCAATTTTAATTTCCTTTGAGCATTCCTCCTCAGCCAGTGACCTTCCTGTGAGTGTGTTTGCCAAGACTTGTCATGTGGGGTAATTTAACTGCGTGGTCACCATTGTATCCACTACCCTTTGTGGATCTCTGAAGATTTTCCAGCAGAATGTTTCCTCCTTCAGCCATGTATGTGAACTCTGACCTTTGTCTCATTTTTATTTGTACCTTGGTTTTCTGATACAAATACTGTTCAAATAAATAAAATGAAATTCATGCGTTACCCTGGCTGTCCCTATTTGATTTTGTACATAAGAATAACTTATCTGAGAGATGCATATAATTTCTCCATCAGCTGAAGGCATTTCTTTCAGAAGGATGAAGTATCACCTTTGAATCAGAAAACACAGCACTTTGGAGATGACAGTTCTTGGGTAAACATGTTAAAATTGAGAATCAGCTCAGAACCTATTTTCCTAAGCCCCACAAATAAATTCTTCCTCTTAGAGATTCTGTAAGAATCCTTATTAGACCATTTTGGCACTTGGCAATTGCCCCTGGGCATGGTGGTTATGTGCTTCACATGAGATTCACATTCAGCTTTTAAGGAGTTATTTCATTTTGCAATAAATAAGGTTATATAAGTGATGATGATAGAAGGACAGCAGAAAACACCTTGCAGCACTGGCCATCAAGCTCCAGGGGTTCAAGCACTCCAGACCCACAGGTCAGGCTTGTCATCAGAGCATGTGTTGGCCACCCTTCTGCCAAGCCCAGGGTATGTCTGTACACAACAAACCACAGTTAATTTAGTAGATTAATTAATATACTAACTGCTCTGTTTTGAGTCTTGTGCATGGAGAGGTAGGAGGGAAACCAGCACAACTGCCAAGACAGAGCAACACAGGGCAGTAGCAGCAGAGAGGGTGACATTATGCAAAGCATCACCTGAACACAGACTGGGCTTAGTGGAAGACAAATTTGATGGAAATTTTTTGTATCAAAAAGCTCACAACCTTCCTAGGAGACTGTGAGCAGTGAAAGACCAAAATGAGGGCAAAAACTCAAAAAAGCATTAGGCAAGTTGCACAGGGCAAAGAATTTGATAATAGAACTAGATGATCTTAAGGTCCTTTCCAACCCTAACTATTCTATGACTCTATGATGAAACCAGAACGCAAGACTAGGAAGGGCCAGGATATATCATTGGGGTGGGGGGCAGTGAGCAGCGAGCCAGAAATAATCAGGTTTCTCTATACAAACCCAAGCTGGGTCCCTTGTTCGAGGTCTGGTTTGGTTTTTTGCCCTTTAGACTTTGCAGATAGCTGACACTATGCTCTAACTGTAACAAACCCAAATCATTCCTCCTAATAGCGCTGGTATTCAGATTTATACTGTGTAGCGAGTTGGAGTCAAAGGAGCTGTGCAACAGGCACCCTGCGGCACGCCAGCCACCGTGATTCAGTGCACGCGCAGCACCAAGAAAAACCCAGCAGGCGCAGAAGAGTTCCCCGAGTTATTTCCTATTCTCTGCCTAGCAATGAAGACGCAGTTACACCAGGTGGTAACTCTTAGCAGATGGTGACTTTAAAAAGTCAATCGCTGTATTGATACTTTCTGAGTTTGCTCCTTTTAATTCAGATTCTCAGTAGCATGTTCAAATGTCAGAGAACATTGTATTGCTATCTTTTATCTCCTTTGTGAGCAGAAATCTTCTTGAAGAGGTATAGGAATTACAAGCTTGGGAGGAAAGATTGGGCTTTCCCAACATCTACTTTATAAATGCAACAGAATACAATAAAAAACAGTAGATGCAAAAAGCCCCACTGGCTTTGTTCTCACTGGACAGTTTTAATTTCTATAGCATTTTTTAAAGATACATTCTGCCTGCAATATAGCAGTTACTGGATTGGGGAGCTCCAGCAGCAGCACAAAGGCAGGATTTTGTCTGCTGCAAGCACATGGAAGTTGGTGGACTGGAGTGGGAGATCTCTAATTAATCAGCTACTACTGTAGGCAAGTAAAAATAACAGGACAGCTGAATTAGTTCATTACTCACCCTCCACTGCCTTGCCGTCCCAAGGTGGGGTGCCAGACCCCCACAGAGGGCAGGGTTTTGGGGCTTCACACCACTCAGACTGGCAGCCACAGGCTTTAAGGCTGCACTTTAGCATAAACTAGATTCAGGCAGACCAGAGTCAATACCTTTGACTCAGACTGCAAGTCCAAAGCCTGTGCAACAGCTCCTGAAGGCATGAGAGCTGTTACATTGCTCTAAGCTACTACCACGTATGGCCACTGGGTTTACCTGCTTAGTCACACTTCTTTACTCATCTGAAGAAGTTGGCAATTCATATTGCTATACCTGTACCTAGAAGCTACACCCAGAAGGCTTTTCTGGTTTTCTGGAAGATGTGTGTACATGCTGTCTTTCTAATAGTGTTCTAGGTGGAAACCATATCCCCACCTAACCTCTGCAGCAAGGGAGGATGTCCAAATCAGCATGTGCTGCTTACACAAAAATCACAAGGATGCAGTGCTCTCCATCCAGAGAGGAACCCCTGTGAGAACAATGGGTTAGGCTCCAAGGGTTCACTCCACAGCATCCAGCAAATCAAGAGACATCTATCAATAACTACAGGATATGTTACTGCAGCACCAGATGCCAGCAGCCCCCTGCACAACCCTGTCAAATACACCAGACCTGGCCTGCACAAGCTTTTCATGGAGGGGGCAAAAAAGAAGAAAATGAACCCCTGCAAAGTCCCCTCTGTGGGGCCAGAGAGCAGCTAAGGCCCCAAGCAGGGTCTGTCTCCTCCAAACCATATCCCCACCTCCATTTCACTGTGTTTCTCACTGCTATTCCTCACATGAGCAGCCCTTAATGGCTCACTCTTATTACAGCAAATAGCAGGAGGTTTTGGAGCATTCAGATGCTGCATCCCCATAGTCCTTGCCTGCTCTGGATAACCAATAAGCAAATCTGGCCAGCCTGGCATGCAGGATTACTGTGTGCTCCTTTGAATATTGCTTTTCAGTGTCACAGACAATATCAGAACTGCCAGATAAACTCACCCCACTGACCCAGCCACAAGGACCATCACTTCCTGCTAATACATGAGTATCCTGGACAAAATAGAGATGACAAACAGACAAATCACCTGTGTGACATGTACCCCTGCAAGCCTCTCACCATTGCGGGACATCCCCTGTGTCCCTACCTTGGGGAAGCTGTACCAAAACTGGTGCTAATGTGGCAAACCAAGGAGGTTCAAAGAGCTTTGATGCAGTCACTGCTCTGCACTTCACCTCCCCTCCCCTCAGAGTCTGTGTATTAGCCCATTAACTTATTGCACCTCATAGGCAAAAAATGGAAAGATGTGCCATGGCCAGAGGTAAATGTCCCAAATAAAAAGCAAATGATGCAGTAAACCAGCAGAGCATTCTTGAGAGCAGTGGTAAAAGTGGCCACCTCTTGTCCTCAATTTATACTGCTCCCATCATTCAGGGCATTTTATTTGCCCTGACAAGGATCACTTTAACCCCTGCCTGCAATCTAATGAAAAGCTGGTGTGGTGGAAGCATGCATAATCCTTCTGCAGTGTCCTAGGAATGGGTGCCATAAAAAACTGCTGCTGCTGTTTGGTGGCCTCAGCCACTGCCTGGAATAAATAACTCCCTGCCCAATGTCAGCAGTGGGAAGTGCTTCTGACCAGAAGCTTCTCAGACCCTCATCCCTTAATAGAATATAGAATTGTTTAGGTTTGGAAAAGAGCTTTCAGATCATCGACTCCCACTGTTAACCCAGCACTGCCAAGTCCACCACTAAACCCTATCCCTAAGTGCCACATCTGTCTGTTTTTGAAGTATCAACAGGGACGGTGACTCCACCATTTCCCTGGACAGCCTGTTCTAATGCTTGACAAGCCTTTCAGTAAAGATATTTTTTCTAATATCCATGGATATTCAATTCCCTAGATGGGTCACTCACCAGCTGTGTCAGGAAGTTCTCTTCCACTCTCCAGGAACCTTCTAGGCTGTCTCTTTTCAGCTGTGTCATATTTCCAGCAGACATCCAGTGGGTTGAAGTCCCCCTTGAGAACAAGGGCTGGTGACTGTGAGACTTCTTCCAGGTGCTTATAGAATAATTCATCAGCCTCTTCATCCTGGTTGGGTGGCCTATAACACAGTCCCACCATATCTGCTTGGCTTCCCCCCTCATTCTTACCATAAACACTCAACACAACCTCACACCCCAGGGCATCTAAGCAAGCACGTGGCCAGTGGCAGTCACCCATCACCCCTCAGTATTTACTAGGAACAATGCAAAAGGAAGGGTCCCAAAGGCACTGCTATCAATAAACAAGCAATGGGATCTTTTCCCCCTCTCATCATTAACTGACAAAATCGTTGTGCAGTGCTGGCATTATGCTCCACTACGCTTTGTGATGAAATCACTGCCTGTGCATAAGAAGCAGTTTTAATGATATGATTCTAATAGGGCTAGAAATTTCCCATGCAAATATTAATAATTTATATTCACATTCTCTTTTCTTAATACTTGTAGCCTGTAAAAAGGAAATACTGAGGTCTGCACCAGCCCCCTCACAGATCTTGTCTGGGGAGGGCTCAGTCATTGCTAGGCTGGAGACCTCAGCATGATTTCACTGCAGGTGCAAATTAGCATTTGGAAATCAGGTCCTGGCCTGCAACCATGATTTGAAAAGGAGAGACACAATGCTTAAAATGCAAGCACTACTGTGTAGCATCAACTGGCAACAGGGGATGGATAGCAAGCTTTGGTGCTGCCCAGGCCCCTTCCCAACTGACATCTCTGCAACACCCAAGAGCCAGGGCTGCTAATGCCCCTGCAACAAACCTGGGTGAAATGAACTGTGGCCCAGGGGGTACAGATCACACCAGGCACCTCTCTGCTGTGTTTTGAGGCAGCTGACAGCAAAAAGAATAAGTTTGGGGCTGCAGAGCCACAGGGATTTGGGGACTGGGGGGGGGGGAGGAACGGGGAAGGGCATTTTGCTGTAGAAGTAGGGAGGGATTTGTGTTTAATGTCCTCTTTTTTCAGCAGTAAAGATGTATCTTAAAGGAAGGGCAGTGACTGGGGAACCAAGGTATTGAAAAAGAAACTAATTCTCTCTGACAGGCATAATTGCTGCAATTCAGATTGCTAAATATGTGAAATTAGGAATAATCATTGACTGTTTATGATCTGTGTCTATACTGTGACTTCAGCTAATACAGAGTAATTACACTCCGTTAATTCCTGGTATTTGTCATTGTTGGGCTGCAGAGGAGGCCTGGGACACAGTCAAACCAGACTGGCTGCACTGGGCCCGCAGACTGAGGGCTTAGCACTGCACAAGCTAATTTCTCTTTTAATGGCAAAAGCAGTTATGATTTCCCTTATTTATTCCTCTCTTCCAGCAGCAAAGCCGGCGCCAGTGGGCTGTGCTGCCAGGGATGCAGCGGGCACAGTGGATGCGCTACACAACAGCACCCCCAATAGCCAGCATCACTGTGCTGCCAGGAGACACCCACCAGCACCAACAACCCCTTTCCTCTTGTGAAACTGCTTTTCTCACCTTTTGCTCAATATTGTTATAGCATCCCTCCTGTCAGACTTTGTCCTCACCCATTTCTTCTTCCAGCCCAGCCAGCTCAAGGTATTCCCACCTGTGTATCACCCAGATGCTCGGTCACCAGGATGCTGGTGAAGCCAGTTTGCTGGCATGATTCACCTTCAGTTAGTGAATTAACCTGTGTAAAAATGGGAGAGGTGATAACTGGAGCAGGATGGTTTATCAGTGGGGGAATAATCCCTTGAAGTGGCACAGACAGGAGACGTGGACTGTAGGGACAACCCTCATCCTCATCCACCTCTCACATGCGGCAAGCAGGAAACACAAGTCATATTTAGCACTAGATAAAGAGAGAAGTGAAAGGCTGTTTCCTTTTAAAGGTGCTGCATTTAACAGCTGTGGCACGTGGCTTAGCCTGGCACGAGCAATCTGCAACCACACAGCCACAGCACTTCACAGGACAAAGTTTGCCATGCGGCACTGGCCAGACCTTTCCTAGGAGAATTTGACATGAATTCATCCCAGCAAACACCTTCCTGCAAAGCAGCCTGTCCTTGCAGACCCCACACACAAGGGGTCTTCAGGGGGAGCATCTTCTTGGTGCTGAGCTTTCATAGGTCACGGCTCCTGGGAGGGACAATCCTGCACCCACTGTGTTTTTTTTGGCAGGAGCCACCAGCACCCAAAATGCTGAGGTCCTGCACAGGGCCCATGCAGCCAGGAGGGATAATAAGGAGGGAGGTGGAAGAAGAGGCAAAGAGCTCACTCCTGCCAAATCTACCATCGCGCTCATCGCAGTGCACTTTGCACTACAGATTATTCATTCCCCACACAGCAGCTTTTTGATATTACATCTATAATTTTGTCTTAATTTCTCTGTATCATGCAGAAACCTCCTGGAGGAGCTGCAGATAAGACTGATGTAATTCCATTGCACTGCACCACTTAATTGTTTGCCGAGTCGAGACCAAGCTGATCCCCTGTTCCCAGCACTTGATGCATTCACAAACGTTGCATGCGATTTAAAAGCACCTTTCTGCTGTGTGCCACAGTGGCTGGGCAAACCCTGGGCTGCCACAGGATGTGGGGACAGGACACAAGGGCTCCCCACACCAGCACCAGGGCTGTGCCACAGCCACCTCCCCCAGGGAAAGCACAAAGCTCCCCATCCTTTCCTCTGGTTTCCAGGAAACCTCTTGGATGAAATGGGCACTTACAGACAGCAGAAGCATTTCACACAAGGTTTCTTCCTTGGGATGATGCGGCTCCCGGCCCTGCCACTTCCTCTGCAAGCAGCAACATCTCTGCTTCCATAGCGAAGCCAGTGGGAATCAGGTCCCTTGAAGCAGGAGGAGAAATTCATTGTGAAACAGGCATCTCCAAGCCCCATGCCATGGGCCACCTCCTGTGTGGGCAGGAAGCAGGGGTAAAGAGCAGAGACATGCACTGCAATGCACCAGGCCTTGGGGCACTTTGTTATTGAGCTGAGCCAGTTATTGCCAGCAGCTAAACAAACTAATAGGAAGGATATTTCCCAAGAGAGGGAGGAGGATTTTGATTTAGACTGCACTCTTTAAGCCCAGGCTCTCACCACAGTTAAAATCTCCTTCCGAGGGCAGTCATTATCCCAGTGCAAACCTCGGGTGTGTGTTTGCTTTTCTGCTCCCTGTCTGGAAGGTTTTGGTGTAAAGGCTGCAATTTTCTCCCATGTACGGCCAATAACCCCCTGCACCTCTTGCCCAGCAACAGTGGCCAAAGCCAAGGGAAAGCAAAGCAAAGCTCCGTACATAGTTTTACAGAGAGAAAAGCCTCAGGTAGTGAACTAATTACCAGGGAGCAGTAGTAGTCTCATAGGAGCTCCACTCCAGCCCTCTGCAAGCTGCAGTCCCAAAGGCAATGCTGCTGCTGCTTCATCTCCTCCACTGGCTCTTGGATGAAAATTGCTTTAAAAGCTCCAAGGGAAGCTGGTTGGTTCTTCTAAGTGGTGGGAATAGAAAAGGAATAAAGCATGTGAACACTGTTGTTTTCAGCTACCAGGTAAATGAGGTTCAGCTCTGGAAGATGTATAGGGCCTCTAGAGCTAACTGCAGGGCTGGAGTCTCTAAGGACTGATTTCTACTTTCACAAACATAATAACAATAAATGATTAAAAAGAAAATGGCCTAAATCTATATCCACAGTTAACTCTGGACTCCTTTGAAGTTCAGGACTGTTACTGGATAAACAAATGCTGATTTGAAAAAGGAACCTCCAGCCTGCTGCAAAAAACAGGCAGTGAAGCAGTGCTCGGGACAGGCACACACACATGGAGCACATCCAGGGGAAAACCCGCTGGATCAGGTTATTCTGGATTTACCCTGTGCCCATCCGCTCCCCTTGCGGCACTCTCTACCAGCCACAATTCCTGAGGTGCTGGTTTACTGCAAGTGCAGAGGGTCAGGATGGTGCCCATCCTGAAAAAGGTTCTCCTCTTCTGATGTGGCAATACAGAAAGTGCCAAAGTGGATAAAACCTGGAAAGGACACATGTGAGCTTACGGCTGCAGGAATCACTTTCTATTTCCCCTCCTATGGCACTGCTGGCTGCGGGACAGCATGCTGGGTGCCCAGCCCCATGTCAGGCAATGAGACAAGGGAGGTGCCCCGAGTCATTGAGGGCCTGGCCAGGCCGGGCTGGGCACCCACGGCACCAAGCACGTGGTGTCCCAGCTCCCTAGGATGCCCCAGCACATGCACAGCCCGCAGAGAGGGACGGCAAGCCCGGGACGCTGAGCGGTATGTAGGCTTGCCCTTCCCTGGTGGGCAAATGGGGTTCTAGAGCATGACTGAAATGTTGCCTTTCTGCTGCACTTTTGACTCGCTGGCATGGTAGTGGGGGGGTTGCACAGAGAAGGGTGGAGTTGTTCCTCCTCATAGCATGGAGGTGAAAGGGAGGCCCCAGGCACAGGTATACTTTGTGAGGTGCAGTTGTGCTGGTTTCAGAGATAGAATTAATGAACTATCTGTGTTAATGGCAAGAGTTAAATCTGTGTTTCCACCCATTACAGGATATGTGGTGGAATCAGCTGTGTGATGTGTGATCCATGTCAAAGATCTTTATCCATCACAGCTATGGATAATTTGCAGGATGTTCACTATGCAAAGTGTGAAGCTCCTCTAAGGGCAATCTGCTGATCAGGATATTGTCTATTTTTCTTGTACTGCTGTAAAAGCTTGTTAGGGACCAGGTCTTGCTGCCCATACAGCACCAGTATGGAGTCAGGTGGAGGTCTGAGAAAGCAGACTAGATGGAAAGATAGGAAGACACGAGATACCAAGTGCTTTCTGGTAGAAAGCAGCAATCACTGGTCAGCAGAAAACCTTCTCCGACATGATAAAAAAAGCAACTGTGTCTCCCAACAACTTCTTTACAATCAGAGCACCCAGGGCTTGGCTGCACAGAGGGAAAGCAGATGAAGAAGCTGGAGAGCTAAAGAATGTTCTAGCATGCAACTCTGACTACCAGGACACCTCCTATGCACTGACCAGGAGCCCTCAGGGCTTCACTAACTGCCAAAAACACATTTCAGGTCCTTCCACACATATAATCACCAAAACCAGAACCCTTCACCATAGCTGCCCAGTGGAGGGATTTCAGCATGGTCCACACTTTCCCTTTCAGCCCCAGGAAGCACCTCTACACAGAGGACAGCTTGCTCCCATCCCTGAACACCAGCACTTGTGTCCCTCCTTTTGCTCTGGAGTTTTGGCACGAGCCACTTTGGTACCTGTAATCTACAGCACAGGGATCCCCACTAAGCAACCAGCTGCTTTCCTGTGCTAGAGGGGATGCAATCCCCAACATCTCATCACTGCTGCAGCTCTTGGTTCACTACTTCGACAGACATTGCTGGAGAGGCAATGTCATAATGATTTAGCTTTGGACTCCGAGAGCCAGATAAGTGGCCACCAATGACAAAAGAGCAAGAGAGAGAATGTGATGGCTGTGGATGTGTGCAGCACTTCTAAGTGTCACATCCCACCTTGGCTGCAGTCCTGCTCCCAGACAGGGCTCAGCACCCCTGCCTGCCACCACTGTGCATCCTGTTTGGCTTCTGTTTCAGGATCAGGAACTCACTGCGGTTAACTATTGACTTGCACTGGGGGCAGTTTCACTGTAAAATGCCCTCTCCAGCCATTTGGTAGATGCAGCAGCTGGCCAAGAGCTTTTATGAGCTGAGGAATTTATAAGCCCTCTGGCAAACAGTGTTCTTCCACTGCACAACTCAAAACTCAGTCAGTCAGATTGTCTTCTTTTGAGACTAAAATTGGCATTTATAGCATCCTCCATTCTGTCCATCCCTGGACACAGGGTGGATGTGCTCCCACCAACACAAGCCCCTCTTATGCACCCCTACCTTCATTTTTGCAGGAAACCCCTCACTTTTGGAGGGGTGACTCACCGGGTGTGGCACTGGTGACATCTGGCAGTGACACTCTTCGGAGCTACATCCCCACATCACACCAAAATGCAGTTTCATTCACGGTCAGGGACCTGCTGAGAGAGAGAGGGATGTGTGGATGAAAAGCAGCAAAAATATCCCAAACCCAACAAAGGGAGAAGTTTCCAGGGAAGAGAAATGAAGTTTTCCTGCACTGCTGGGAAGAAACAGGAACATTCACCTGCATCCTGGAAAACCTCCCTGTAAAGGCAGGGATCTGCCTGGGTTTCTTCTTGACAGCATTAACTCAGTGCTGCCAAGCTGCACTTCAATCCTGAGCAGGCTCAGGGTGGAGCCTTTGCTTTACAGCACCACAGACCTCTTTATCAATATTTGTCTGAGAACCTTCTTGTTCCTGGAATGGTTTTTAAGCAAATAGATTTCAGGTTTATTAGACAAGTAACTGCCTATTACCCACCACTGTTCCTTCCCTTCTCCTGTGTGTTACCCTCTTGTATATGCCAAAGCAGAGTCACCTTTTTTCCCAGCACAGCTGGGGGGTGGGGGGGGAAGAGAAAATCAAGCCAAACAATTGAAAGAGAATAGAAATCCCAGGCCAGGGCTACCCTCCTGTAATGCAATCAGGTTCCAGGAACTTGGAAGGTCACCCAGTAAAATTTACCTAGGATTAAGGGGAAGATAAAAAGCCCAAATAAATACATGACTTCCCTAAAGCCCTCGTGTTCATAGGTTTATTTTTCCATTTCTCTTCCTTTGCAATGAAATCAGTATGTGCATAAAGCAAACACAAGTTTGGCAGAGAGCACTGTGCAACAGGCCCTGGTGAGGCCAGTGTCCCCTGCAGCAGTGGGGACCAAACAGGGACAGTTTTGCAAACCTAGTGGAGTTTTGCTTTTGTCCAAGTCACAGCCCAGGTCGAAACCCTCACCAGCTTCAGGCTCTGCTCATCGTGTTTGAGAGGAATGGGAGCTGCAGAAGCTCCAAAAGCAAAGCGATACCAATTCTGAAGCCTCTGCAACTTACCAATGCGGATGTTAAAGAAAGCTCTTCTGCACCTATCACACCCATCACCAGATCAGGCACTGGGCTGGGGACCCTCGCATGGGAGAGACTCACTGCATTAAAATAGCAAAACTTCACGCTGAAAGGAGCAAAATGCAAGAGCCCAGATCCAGCCACGGGCAACATTTGCCCTCCAAAACCTTTCAACTGTCCATATGCAGGTCTGTGGCTTTTCCACCAGCTCAGTGAAACAGGCTTGTTCATGCCAGCGCCAACATCAGTTTAAAGCCCGTTTCTGGGATACCATGCCAGGGGCTGGAATAGGCCAGGATAAGGTGATGAGAGGAAGGGCTGTGGGCATCGAGAACCCTGTACCTCCTGCAGAGAGATCCCTGCTCATGGGCACCTTCTTGGTGGAATAGCTACAGTGAAGAGAAGCGAGATGCTGCTGGGAAGGAAGCGTGCTGAGCCGATACACTATCAAGAACACATTGCTGTGATACGCGAGAGTACACAAATACCTTCAAAGGCTGCCTTTACGAGGCAGATAAGCCAAGAGGCCATTCCACTGTGGGAAGCTGCTAGCTCCCTGCTGGAGTGGCTTTGGCAGCTCCTCCTTGCCGCAGCCTCACGGCGGAGGGCTCCCACAGGAAGCAGTGCCAGGCTCCAGACAATGGAGACATCCCTGCAGGAATGTCATTCTGACCTGGCACCAGTCACCCTGGCTCACTGCAAACTCCCTTTGGGGGTCTCAGGCCAAGCAGAAAAGCAACAGCTTTCCTCCTGCAATGCAGATCATTGTCATCCCGCTTTTCAAGGCTTAAAGCCCCATAGCGTAATACTGCAGCTTCCCCCAGGGTGCAGAGGAATCCAAAGCGGGGCATTTCCCAAGGGTGCTGAGAGGGAATGCTGGGTGAATCAGGGGCCACATCTCCTGAGCTCAAGCCCTGGGAGGTAACCCAGAGCAGGGCTGGCCAGGAAGCAAATGCAATACCCTGAAATCAGCTTTCAGCCCAGCCCTGCTGCAACCCAGTGCTCCTTATTTACCCTTCAAACAGGAAAAGCAACTCTCAGCATAACTCTTCTACAAATTCTCTATGAGAAGCCTCACTGAAGGGCTCCTTTCATTAACATGAGGCTCTTTAACCCTGAGCACACATCTCACATATGACAGTTTACCTTAGGACTCCAGTGGAGTTTCCAGGATGAACATTCATCAGGCTGCACTCCCAAATTTCAAAGGTAGGAGCATAATCCCAGCACTAAGGAGGTGCCAATCACACACATCAATGTGGCAGCAGAAGTGGGGGGTCAGATGTGCTCACTCAGGTAGGAAATAGCTCACACTCCAAATTCCAACCCCCCCGCCCCCATCCGTGTGGGTGAAGACACTGCACGATCTGGACAAGTGGAAATACTTCTGTTCTAAGTTAGGAATCCCCAAACCTGGCTGCTTTGCCCAGCACTGCCCTTCTTCCCTTCCCTTTCTGGAGGGACAAGCTCATTCCCCTGACTGGGCAAAGCCAATTCATATTTTGTCCTCAGATGGCATTTTGCAGCCCCTAATATTTGAAACCTACTTTGCATCATCCCAGAAGGAAATACACCAAAGCCATAATCAGAGATAGGCTCCTTGAGCTCATCACTATCAGCAGAATAGAAAAGGACATGAAACAGGAGCACACAGGGCAGCAGAGTCATGCTAAAGAGGTCAGAGGCTTAAAAATGAAGCAAGTAGCATCAGTGCAGACTGCTCCAATGTACAGAAGCCAAGACACCAACATCAGGGTAGAACCGAGCGCTGATAGGAATTTATACATCTTTGGTGACCTCGTAGTTGTTGCAAATGTGCCTGAACATAGCATTTCTCTTCTTTTCCAAATAACACCTGCCTGGCTTTGGTGGGTTACAGGAATGCTTTATGCTATTTCATTCTATTTCCTCAGGGTAACTTGTGACTTTTGGCCACCCCTTTGGCTGTGCTTTCTCTCCCCATCACTATGAGGACAGCAGGTAAGGAGGCAGACAGATTTAGTCTTTCTCTGACCATTTTTCTACAGTTCTTTAGACCTCCTTCTCATTTACATGACCCCTTCCAAGCCCATATATACCCTGACCTTCCCCTGCCAGAAGCATGGGAAAGAGCCTTTGTATAAGCATCAGGTTTTTCAGCTTTGTGAGGATTTCAGGCTGTTGTGTTTTGCCCAGTGAAACCCTCTGTGGCTGGAAAGAGATGGCTATTGAGATGTTCCTGGTTGCTTAAGAGCCATTCAGCTGCACTATAAATGTATTTTTCTACTCTCTTTCCATGCAGGACTGGAATGTTTTGCTCTGATGAGTGCTGCTTTAAAGCTAAATGCCAATCACCTTTCTGTTAGCAGCTGCTTGGCTGTAGCTAGTTACTAACTGGGGGATAGCAGCCTTCCCAGTGCTGGGAACATAGGAAATATTTGGATTTACATAGCATTCTGACTAATTATCAGATTTACCTTAACGCAGAGAGAAATATGAATAGTGCCTCCCAGGAGAAGGGTAATGTCTATCTGAGCATTGCCACATGCTCTAGAGGTATGAAGAGATCAGAGTCCTTTTAGAGGAGACAGGAAGGCGTGTTAGCTGCATTCCCACACCACACAAGCACTGGCTGTCACTCAATGCCTGGCAACCTGCGAATACACAGACTAAGTTCCCAAGAAGCCAGAGGGATCCTCTGGTTCACAACCCATGCTGCTGCACTCACCTGGCTCCTCTCACACCCCTTGCAGGCCTCATCCGATACTTGGCTGTGTTCTTCATACTGCTGGGCACATGGTTCATCCTGCAGACGTACCTTGATCAGAGCTGGAAAGCCATCAGCCTGAGGAGCTGGACTGGTGAGGCACTGCAGGTCTCCAACGGGGTCTGGAGGGACGATGCAGGAAGATGCACCGGGACGGGTGGCTCAAGTGGTGCTTGCAGCCACAGGGAGCAGTTTTGCAGACCCAGTGCCTGAACAGCTGCTCCTGGCTTGTGGAAAAGCCAGCAGCTCCTCACCACGTCTAACCCTCCTGCTTGCAGGTGCCGTGGACAAGCCCAGCAGCGAGTACCACTGCTCTCGACTGCATCTCCATCTCACAAGACTGCTCCATGCCTGAAAGTGTTAGTAAAAGGGTGATAACTCTCCTCAAGAGCCCTTTTCCCAAGGCAAAAATCCCACCATCCCAAACATTGGGGAATTTCGCTATTGCACACAACAGCAGTGTCTTTGGCTGGCTCTGCAAGCACACGAACCTTAATGTGATCCCCCTGCCCCAGCAGAAACACCCCTGGGCCACAGGCTACACCAGGAAGCAGGTCATGGGCCTATCTGGGTGGCTTGACACAGGTCCCTACCATACCCAAGAATGGCAAAGCTCCAGGCAGAAAACCCCTAAGGGGCTGGCCTTGAATGAGCATCAGACCCATTGAATTAGCTTCACCATCCCATTGCTAACACCAAGCAGCATCCAGTGCCCCAGCCAGCTTGTCCCACACCCCCAAGCACCATAAACCTTGAAGAAGCTGGTCCCAACCTCAAGACAAGCCTCCTTCATGTGAGAAACTGGTCCAGGTGTTGCCCCACCTTAGTAGGTCACAGTGCTGCAGTGCCAGCCTTTCTGAGCCCCTTGGGGACATGGCTTATGTCCCCCCATAGAGCCAACACCATGGCTTGCAGCTCCACTCCTCCCTCACAGGCCAGCAGCTGCCCTGGCACAGGTGTGGGAGCCATAACAGCTGCCCCCAGAACCATTTTGCCTTCAAGATCATCAGCGGCACCGCAAACGTGGTGGGACCCTCCATCTGCTTTGATGACGTGGTGTAAGCAGCACATGGCAGAGATGGGGCAGCCATGGGTGGACTTGAACAGGGCAAGTGGCCTCTGCCAAGCACATCAGTGGCCATCACAGTGCATTTGTGCTTAAAAAGAAATTAGGAAGTAGTTTTCATTGCTATAATTCTGGGTATGTTTTGCTGTCTACAGCCACTTTGCTCCATGAGTTTTACTGGCTCCAGCATCTCCAGGACATCCCTGTACTTACTGGTCCTCTCCGCTTTCCCTTCCAGCCTCATGAGCAGTGTGAAAAACAACATTGGCAGAGGCTTGAAGATCGCTTTGGTGAATGGTGAGTTGTGTGGACACTAACCCCCATCTCCCCATGGCGAAAATCCCTTCTTCCCCCAGGAGCAAACTGACCACTGGGTCCTAATCCCAGGCACTGTAGCCGAGGCAAAAGTCCATCAGTCCAGTGTTGCACAGGGTGCACAGCCACAGTTATGGTTGCAAGCACTGCCACCAAGATGGGAACAAACCCACCTGCATCATGCACTTGAACTCTATCAAACAACATACTGGCCATCACAGCAAATATAACACACTGATGGAACAGCAAAGCATTTTACAGCAGGAGCCCCAAGCTGGTGGCCAGGCAAACCCTGGAGCCACCCCAGCATGATCCCACTGTGCTCTGTTCTCAGTTTTAACCTTTCAGGAACTAATGGGCAGCTCCTGACAGCTGACACGTTCAACATGAACTCTGGAGGTTAGCACAGTCACTTTGCTGCTCCATGGTTCCCAGCCAGGGCTCACACCAGCAGTGCTGGCTGTTCAGGCTGCTCTTCCTCGGTGTATTTAATGATCGAGTCTAGTGGACTTTGACCAGGATTGCCAGCTTGGGCAGTGAAAGCTCAGCAGTCCCTGAGGCTGGAGTCCTCATAATACATCTGCATCCAAGATTGGCTTCTCACTCCTTTTACATGCAGATAATAGCCTGAAAAACATAATTCCACTGAATTGAGTACACCAGGGCACTTAAAACCCGAGGGAGGCTACTTTTTGAAATCAGGTAGTTACACTGATCTTGAGATTTTGCAACTTTCAACTCAGTCTTCTAATGCTGGGGGTGGCTGAGCAGCAGGTTGTTTCCCTCCCTTTCATAGGAGGGTAAGTAAGGAGCTTGGGACACAGCTGGAGAGATGGAGCAGAGCCTTGTGGCAGCAAAGACCATGTCCTTTCAGCTGCCAGCTTTAAACAACCTTTCAACCAGCAAGAAGATGCCTAGAGCAGGGAGAGCCCCTGCTCACAGCCTGGCTGGCACTGGCTTGCAGGATGCTGTAAATCCCAACATTAGTGCAAAGCTGTTACCAAATCTCTCCAGAGTTTTGGCAGGACTCCTCAAAAATCATATGCTAAACCCACCCCATAGTACTTTTGATTTACCCTTTGTTGTTTGATGTGGGGAATGAAGGAGATAAGATTTGCATGAAGAACAGTTTGGGAATGAGCTCTAAGGCCTTGGTACTTTCACAAACCCTGGGGCGATGAGCTGGGGCATGTAAGGCCAGAGGATGTGGGGGTTGTGAGAGGGTCTGCAGCATTGTGATTGAAGTGTTTACCTGCAGAGTTTCACAGGGGCCAATGTGATTGAACATTTTATGTATGTGCAGGTTGTGAAAATAGCGAACAAGAGGATAAAAAGGGCTTGGTGGAAATAAACAAGGATTTGAGTCTCTGCATCAACTTGAGTCCGTGCTGTGAAACGCCACAGTTTGAGCCTTCCCCAGAACCAATCACCCTCCTGCTTTTTGGTTTTGCAGCCTCCTCTTATTAACTCTGGAGTTTAAAGGGGAAACAGCAGCATCCCATAGATGAAGGATGAGGAATAATTTCAGCAACATAAGCAAAGGGATGATTGCAGGGCAGGCAGCTGTGCAATGAGCAGGTTCATTTCTTGCTGTAGAAAGTAACCTTAAGTAACTGGATTTCACAGTGAGCAAAGTTTGGGAGGAAATTCCCCCTTGCAGTTGCTCCAACAGGAGGAAAGCACAAGCCTTGGGCACTGCAGGAGAGCCCTGGTGAGAACACAAGATGGGGAGTGCAGAGCCTGTCCCTTCCCAAGCACATGACCCCAAATCCTGGCTAGCACCAGCACAGTCAGGATTTCCCATTGACCCAGAGGAGGTTCCCCAGCTGCCATGCAGCAGTCACTGCTAAGTTCCTTTCTCTTTGCCTAATGCTCTTCCCACCTAGACATTAACTGGACACTTTCCTCCAAGAGATCAAGCACGACACCATCGTGCTGACAGACAGCTACGATGACCCTGCCACAAAGTGAGTTTGGCCCCAGGATCAACACGTGGCTCCTCAAAAACCCACAGCTGGGGGGAGCTGGAGGTGCTGCTGCCAGGAGCCCAGAGGGGACCGAAGGGGATGCCCACTTGACACCACACTAACACCTTCTTACCCTCTTTCAGGATGAATGACAAGGTGCGGGCACATTTCATTAAGCTGGGCAGCAGCCACGTGAGCAAGCTGGGCTTCAGGGACAACTGGGTCTTCTTGGGAGCAAAAGGGTTGAAGAACAAGAGCCCCTTTGAAGAGGTACATGGATGTCCCCTGCCACCAGCTCTGGAGGCTTCCATCCTTTTCATAGCACCTCTCCTGCCTGTCTGCAGAAGACAGGGGCCAGTGGTGTTATTCCATGCTTCTAGTTTTGCCCACTGCAGACTCACACTGTGCATCAACCACCTCATTCATTCACTCTCTTTTTTCCCTTCAGTACATCAAAAACAATAAGACAACAAATAAATACGACAGCTGGCCTGAGCTGCTGGAGATGGAGGGCTGTGCGCCCAGGAAAATGGATTAGCATCAAGCCCCAGCCTGCCATGGAGGGCAGTTTCCACCAGTCTCACAGAGACACCAGCCCCATAGTGGGGTCTCCAACCACCCCACACCGACCCCAGCTCCCCAGCTGCTTGGTCACACAGCCTGGCAGCAGCTCCCAGAAACTGACCCCATGTGTAGGGCTCAAAAGAACTGTGCCTTCAGAGCCTGAGGCTTCAGCCAAGCTGTCCTCATCTATGGGTCGATTCAGGGTATTTTATTCTTCTCTTATTAAACCAAAAACTTTATAGAAAGTTTGTCCTATTTCTTCAGTAAGATTTCCAATTATAAATCAATACCTTCTCATTTCCATTTACAAGCATAATCCATGCTTTTCCCTGCATGCCTCATCCTCTGCACTAGCTGGGCATCACCATCACCCATCTCACAGCGGTGCACATGTGTGCTCCCACCTCCACAGCCCCACACAGCACAGGGCAGAGTCATCCCTGGGGATGCTCAGACCTTGATGGGCTCCCCCTGGAGTCCCCTGCCAACCCCCCACTGTCTCCTAGAGCCACAATAAGGCCAGAAGGCCTCAGGGACATCTTGCAGCAATACAGGTTAATATCCGCACACCAGAGCATTTCGTCCACGTGGTTGCATCTTTCCTGGGTTAAATCCAAGCTAAATCCTCCATAGCACTTCCTCAAAGGTCACGATAATGCCAGAGATGTCCCAACCTGACTTTGCCCTCAAACACGGAGGGATGCGTTTCCAGGCAGTTGAAGTTGTGCAGCATAACCAATAGGTGGCAGCCTTTTACCAGAAGAGCTGGAGTCAGCATCAGTCTGGAGAGAGCACATCCAGGCTGACACCCCACTGCAGGCACCCTCATACCCACTTCATTCTGGAAGCTGCTCCCCAGCCCAGGGCTGGATGACACTGCAGGGCCAGCAAAGCCCTGCAGACCTCCTTCCATAGTGGTTCCCATGCTGTTGCCCATATGCTGAGGAGATCCTTGGGTAGCATCTGCTCCTCACTCATGTCTGGATGCCTTCACCCAAGCACTGTCTGTACCCAAACGCCCCCTGAGCTCCAGCACTGCAGAGATCAGGAAATTACATAAGTTATGGCGCAGATTTACCTGTCATCATGGACAGGGACAAATCTGCATCATCCACAGACTTCAATTTCCTATGATTATACCTGGGTTTTCCTCATTCTTTAAAGCAGAGGGTGGAGAATTTCTGCTGGAGCACTGGGAGCTGTGCAGGGTAACAGGTTGTCCTGCACAGCCCTTTGTGCCTCTAACAGCAGGGTTTGACCCAGCACAGCCTTTAAAGGCAGTTCACATCAGTCATCAAAGTGTTAGGTCTCCTCAGGGGAACAGAACAAATGAGGAGCACTGGCAGGATACAGCCAAGAAGAGACACATCCTTACGGATGAAACCCTGTATCCAAAACCCAGTACCACCACCCAAAAACAGTGAGGCAACCATTTTTCCCTAAACAAGGAAAAATAATAAAAGTATAACACTGCTAAGAATTTCCAGTGCCAAAACAGGAATAAAAAAGCCCGAAACAATCACCATAGAGAAATCCCCCAATAGCTGTAGTATTTTATCCCAACTTATCCTCCTGCGCTCTCAACATTCACCTCATCACACCTAGGGAAGCCTCTGCCATAAATCGATCCCTAAATCTGCTGCAACAGCAGCGCCTAATCCCAAATGCTGAATCATCCCTACCTATGGCAGCAGTGAGAAATAACACAAGGCAGCAGACACAACAGCCCTCACATCACACAGCCCTGCCAGCAGAAATATGCCAACTATTTTAAGCCCCCTCAAAGGATCTAGATTCACTCCTAAGCCAAACTGAAAACAGCCTGAGAGCTGCATGGTGTAAACCAGGGCACAGCATCAGCTACAGCCCCTTTCAGCCACAGAAAACTCTTCCCAGCCCTTTCCAATGCATATTAGAAAATTGGTTTAAAGCCAGAAAAAAAGGGAAATGTGCATTTCAGCATGCTACAGATTGTTCAAACTAGCTCTGAATCAGAGAGCTATTACAAAGGTACATCACTGTTGTCAAATAGGGAGAGCTAAAAGTGCAACCCCCGTGCAGGGACCTCAATCAGCAGCCAGTGTTTTGAGGAGCCATTCCTGCCAAAGCCACTGTGTCCTGATAAAGTGGAGCTTTTCAGAAGTCCAGAATCTGGGAAGCTTCAGGAGTCAAATATAACTTGCTTATGTTTTAAAAGTGTCCGAAAAGGGTGATGGGTGCAGGGATAGCAATCCCCAGCTGCAGTTTTTTAGTGCCTTGGCATTTTGGAAGCTGTTTTACTCCAGAGACAGGTATCTACAGGGCTGGTTTCCACCAGGCAGTGTCTCCCAGAGACTTCAAGCACGAGCCCTGACCTGACACAGCTCCAGGTAACCTGGGCTCAGCTGGGGACCATGGTGTGCTGCAGCACTGCAGCAGCAAACAGGCAGCATGGGGTATTGATAGGAGCAAAGTTTGCTGAATCCAGTGCTGCAACAGGAGCCAAGATGCAGACAGGAAGCAGAGGGATAACCCTCCTTTAATTTGGGGGTACATATTGATTGTGGCAAAGCATCAAAGGAGCAGCTAGGAAGGATGCCACAGGCATGGACTGACAGGTGCTGTGACCCCACAGCTGGGCAAATCCGCATCCTGTGACATCTTGCCCTGTCAAGTGCAATTACTATAATCTTCCACAGCCTCTCAAAATACAGATCCCAGCTTAGAAATCAGGCATCCACAGCCTGAAAGCTGCCTTTGTGCCCAGGCAGAGCCTGGGCGCGAGCCAGCCATTAGGTGCATGAAGAAAATGAGTTCTCCACGTGCTGGAAGAAGGGAGGAAAAGCAAGCTTTCCCACTCGACCCCACTGCAGAGAGGCTGGATTTCACCCGTGTCTTTCCACAGCAGGCACTGAGGAGCCGGGAGCTGCACAGCCACGCATTCCCACAGGAATAACAGGGGCCAGCGATCACGGAGAGCTGGGTGCCCTGCACCCCGGGGGAACAGAGCACAGCTGACACGTCGGACCATGGGGACAGCTCATGGGAAGAAGGTAACGGGGCAGTTCTATTCAGGGATGTTGGAGCAGTGGCGGGATGATGGAGACAGCACCACCTGCTCACATGGTGCTTGTTTTACCAGTAAGGCAGCTGAATACAGTGAGGAATTAGAGGGAAAGGACCCGCTGCTGGGTGTGGGTGTCATTCATTGGGGCTGGATTAAGCAATTGCACCTGATGAGCATCAGGGGTCTCAGGACAACAAAGAGGGGATCAGGGCACTGCACTGGGACAGGGAAAGTTTGGCTTTCTGGGAAGGAATAACAGGCTTGCCCTGAGCACATCCAGCAGCCTGCAGGCTGTCTCCCACAGATGCAGTGCAGAGTGAGCACCAAGTATTTCTTGACCATGATTGCCACCATCTCCCTCCTGGGACTGGGAGGGGCTGGTTCACACAGCACCCATGAGCATCTTCCTCTCCTCCAAATCCCCCAGGAAGAGCAGTCAAACAGCTCTGAAAGGAAACGGGGCTTTATGGAGTCAGAGCCACGCTGAGGCAGCTAGAGATGGTTGTGCTGAGGATGCTGGTTGATGTCATTTTGCTTTCACATCTGATGACATCAGTGCTAGAGATGCATCATCACTCTCCAGCTGTGATGCCCTGATCCGGTATTAGACTTCTGTAGCTTGTCTCACAGTTGAAAGAGAAACATACTCATGCACCATACTAGGTCATTAGCTTCTACTGCAACAAGGACAGCAGTGACCCTTTGCCCCAGGAGGGACCCTACAAGCTCAGCTGAGCATGGTCTGTGGCCTTCAGAGCCATGGGCACATCCAGGCCTTCTGGAAGCTTGCAGACCTGCTGGGCTTTCTCCTAAAGCCAGAGCTAGACACTGCCTCAGGTGAAACACTCAGAAAAGCAACCCACTGGCAGGTGTTAACAACTCTCAGAAGGAAAACAGGACTGATGTGGGACTAGTAAACATTTATCTATTCTCCTGGACCTCAGAAAAGTGCCAGGTACAGGAGGTGCTGCTCCCAGCCAGCCCCTGGCTTCTTCTGCACCCATTCGAGATGCTGATGCTGCACTGGATCCAGCACACAGGGAACCACAGTTGTTCCTGTTGCTCAGGGCTACAGCAGCACACCAAGGAGGAGCCACACTCTGCCCATATGTAATCCCAGACCTTTGCTCACGTGGCCATGACCTTCAGGCCTCAGCACATTTGTACAGGCATTACTGAAAGCAAGGAATAAGCTGGTTAGGTCAGGGTTGTCTCAGTGCCACCCAGTTCAGCCCTGCTGCATACAAAACCATCTATGTCAGCACCCTGACCCCCAGAACAGATGGCCCTTGGACAGCTTTCCCCACTGCTCCCTCTTTCTGAAACACCATGATCCCATCACAGCCCAGCACTGAATGGCCTGGCTTTGAAACACTCCCAGAAGCTCGGTCTCTCCCATTGCACCAGCTTGCTGGCAGCTCCAGAAAGCACCCAAACAATTTTACTTCTATGGGCATCAGAAAGCCAGAGATTTTGCCCCAATTTCAGCCTACCAAATGTTTTCTGGGTCAACAAAAGCCTGTGCTACCACCCAGCTGGCTCAAAGCAAGGATGTCTGACTGGCAGCACCAGTCAGTGCTTTATCCTTAGGCTGAAGCTAATGAGGGATGGAAACAAGACAACTCCTTCTGCTGCATTTCCATGGTGGGCATGCACAGCAGCCTCCAGCCCTTCCCAAGGACCAGGTCAGGTCCAGGTGACAGGCAGGAAAGCTTTCTTTCCCCAGACCTTGCAGAACCAACGTGGCTCAGGGCATAGGGAACTGCCAGGCATGACCCCATGCACCAGCTACATCCTAGAGGACCCACATGGGAGCACAGAGCAGGAGGAAGGCTTCGCACTCCTTGCCAGTACTGCTTGCATTAGCAGTCTCAGCTGGACCCCTTTTAAGTTTATACCAGAGCAGCACTCCAAGAGGATTACAGTAGTGGATTGTGGAACACAAGGCGATTCCCAGCTCCACAACAAAAGGGACCAGAAAGCCTGCCAGCATGGCTCCAAGGGGTTTCTACTTTCAAAGGCTGCAGCTGTTCCCAAACAACCTGTTCAGGTATCACCACTGCCTTGTGAGTCCAAGCCAATATCAGGGCTCCAGCAAGATAGTCCCCTGCAGGGGTACCCTTTGCTTCAAGGCAAGGACTATGATAGGGACTAGTTCAGGGATGCTGCAGAGATGATGCCGATTCCTCTGCTCTGCAGAGGACCAGTCCCACTGGGCACAGGAATCCTGGTTAACAACCTCTAACCACAGCAAACCACTCTGCAAGTGCTCCCAGACACCCAGGCAAGTTGCAAGGGGGTTGTCTCCAGACACTGGCACCTCTCCACTGATTTCCTCCCTGGTTCCTCACGGCAGGGTTTGCACAGTGGCTGTTTCCCCAGGGAAAGTTTACCGTCTCCAAATTCCCAAGCATGTCAGTTTACAGTAATGTCAGATGAGCTGAGATTAGCCTTGCCACTGAGCAGGGAGCTTTGCTCTGCAAGTGGTTTACACCAAGAGGCAGCATGCCAGTGCCAGGGAGAGAGGCTCTATTTGTTCAGACAAACCACAGTACCTGGCTGCCCATGCTGAGAACTGGGGCTTTGGAGAGCATCCTTTAGAATTCTTCATCTGATCATCACAGGACAGGACCAGCATTTCTGGGAGCTGCTGGTGGGATTTCCTCACAAACAAACCTCACCCTTGGCAAGGGTTATCCCCGTGGCCTTGCCAGAGACATGCTTTCACCTGGTCTTTCATTAACCTTTCTCTTCAGGGTACAAGGCGGGTGGCTCAGGACACACACCATGTCCCTCAGCCACCCAGCATGGCTGGTCCAGGCCACAGTCCCACTTCAGACCAGCTTTGACTTCTGCCAAGTTGCTCCACCAACACACTTAACTGCACTTCACAGTTTTGTTACCAGCGATCTCATGTTATTCACACAGTAAAGGAGGTGAAGGTTGCAAAAAAAAAACACTTCTGTGCCAGAATAAAAAGCAAAGCTCAAAAAAAAAAATCCATGCAAAAGGGTGAGAAGGGGACTAATTATTTTGCTCTACCCCTCATTAGTAGGAGGAGGCTCTCAAATAGGTAAATAAGTGCTGCTATTGCCTTTTCAGCAGCTCTGCTATGTGTAATAGTAGGGTAATGTTTCTATTTAGCATCTCTGTAGAAGTCAGACTTCCATCTGACTTCAATTTTGTCTGTCAGGAGAAGGGTCTCAATCTTAAAAAGGCATCTGCCTGCTGCTGTTACAGGGCAGGGAGAGAATAAGAGATGAAAGTTGTGGTTTTTAGGGTTTTCCACCCATCCTGAATGAGGCAGGAAGCAGCAGTTGTGTTTTCCCAGCATCACTTAATGCTGAGCAAGGGATTCCCTTCCCCAGGCCCCCACACAGGTGAATACCCAAAAGCACACACCCCTTTCATGGAACTAACCTTGACAGCTCAGCTCCAATACATCCTGCTTGGCATCACCCCAGCACCAGATACATGCAGAGACCAGAGCTCCAAAATGCTGAGACAACATTTAAAGGAAAATTTTTAAAAACATACATTATTAAATGAAAGATCCAAACTGACCAAAAAGTTGTTTCTTAACATTCATGAGCTTAGAAGCTCTTATCCCAACTACAAAAGCCCTGGGCCCTCGTTTTGGAAAGCACAGGAACAAGTAAGGCAAAACAAGAGGAGCTGTGTCTGTTCCTGGCAAAGGAAAAGTTTATAATGAGAAAGAAAAGGGCTGTTTCATGCCTTGCAGCACAGCACAGGGAAAAACCTGCCATAAAGGGACCAGCACAGTGGCTGTCCTGATACAGGAACACCGATCACACAAAGCCAAAGGAGGCAGCCCCAGGACCTGTCATCACTAGCATCTTCCCTTTAGCTACTGGCATGAGCAGCAGCTGGAATTGAAATTGCTTCAAAAATTAAATGAGGATTAAGTCCCAGATTGCTCCCAGAAGGGGTGGACCATGGAAAGACAAAGATGCATGTAACACAGCAGCTTGTGATACCCAGGAGAGGCTCCATGGTCCAGCAGCCCCTCTTACATGGGAGGGGATATTACAGGCTGGTTTTAGTTGCTGCTCAGTAATGTTTACCCTGACCAAGAACTTTCTGAGTCTCATGCTCTGCTAGGGAGGAGGGGAAGCCAGGAGGAAGCAGAGACAGGACACCTGACCCAAACTAACCAAAGAGGTATTCCATACCACAGCATGTCATGCCCAGGATGTAAACTGGAGGCAGTTACCCGGAAGGGCTAGATCACTTCTTGGTCAGGCTGGGTATCGGTGGGTGGTGAGCGCTTGTATTCTCTTCCCTTGTTATTTCCCTTATCATTATTATTGGTGGCAGCAGCAGTGGTTTGTGTTATACCTTAGTTACTGGACTGTTCTTATCTCAACCCATGGGAGTTACATTCTTTCTATTCTCCTCCCCATCCCTGGGGGGGGGAACGGAGGGACGGATAACACACAGACTGCGTGGCTGAGTTTAAACCACAACACCCTGCCAGTTCTTTCAAGGCATTCCTGTGCCCAGGCTGCACAAGGGCCCTTGAAGGGACCCTGCCTGTTCTGCTGCAGGAGCAGCAGCCATTCCCCCTTGCTGGCCAGGGTTGCCACTCTGCTTTCAGCAAGAGGGGCCAGAAATGCCAAGACCCATAAGCAGAACAAGTCCCACCCAATGCCTCCGGTTGTTCGGTGGCACTGGCTCCGGGAGCAAAGCCAGAACTCAGATGCTAATTGAGAACCAGAATGATTCAGTGTCCTGGAACATCACAATGCTCAAGGAGAAGGGTTTGCCTGCACCAAGGTTTGGTTCAGAGGAACAGAAATGAGAGGTGATGACTTTACACAACAGGAAACCCCCCTTAAGTGCTTCATGAGAGTGGGGAGATCACTGACAAAAAAAAACATTTCTGAGAAAAAAATAACATGCCCTGAAAACAACAATTCAGGCTCACAAGACAGCAAACACTTGTAAGTTTTCTCATCTGTCTGACACAACACAGCCTAGCATGGAAGAGCTGGGGCAGAACTGGTCCCAAAAACTCCACAGAGGTCCTCCAAGGCAACATTACCTTGCCTCTTTTTCAACCCTTTAAAGTCACACAGCTGGTGACATCTAGGAACTCTGATTAAAGAGAGACCTTGCTCCAGACTTTTGTAGTTTTCAAAGAAAGTAAAATGCTGCAGCATCTCATTACAGTAGGTTACTCTAGCTCCTGGAAAGAGATCACAGTTTTATTTCTTACCTCTTTATCCCAAGTCTCAGCACAGGTGAAACAGCTCCAGCACCTACTGTAACCCACTCTCTACCTCCAAAGGAACTAATGCTCTGGTCCCAAGAGGGCTTATATGGACTCAGTGCAGGCAGGAACTAATTTGGACACAGCTGCTCCAGTTTAAGGCTCTGTGTTTCCCCACTGCTGCTTCTGCAGCTGCACTAGATCAGCAGCTTGTATGCTGCATCCTTCATCATGGTGCAAAACCAAGTGCCACAATACCTGTACTGACTCTCTAGAGAGCTGATTTTGCCCTGAAGGAGCACAGGGGTGTGCACATAAGCACAGTACATGTAGGCAGTAAGGGGATGGAGCACATCACACCAGTCTGTGCCTGGGAAGCTGTGATACAGGGGTTTGATCCATGCTGAAGGTGCTGGGCAGGATATAGATGCTGCCAGCCCCTCCAGAGGACGGGCAGAAGCTGGCCAGTACCAGCCAGTGCTGCCTGCATGGCTTCAAATGAGCCATGGAAGAGTGCTCAGACTGAAGGGAGCTGCACAATGTGCTAATGGGAAGATCACTGCGTAGGAAATGCAGCAGCTCCCAGGTCTGGGAAGGCTCAGCAGCCCTCAAATAAAAACGGATGAAAGCAATTAAAGGCTTCGCTGCTTTGCTCCTCTCTTGGGGGGCTTGTTCAAGTTGCGCCTGCTGCCTCTTCATGAACCCTGAGCTAACAGGCATGCCTCACCTCTTCCTCCATCGCCTCCCCCCTTGGCAGCCTGTGGCGGCGGGCAGCCTGGCAGGTATCATCTCAGCCCAGGTAACAGCCAAACCTCCTGCCTTTTGGCCTCTTCCCTTTGAGGTCTACTCCAGGACCCAGCTTGCTACCGGGTGCAGGGAATAGACCACCCCACTTTGCCTTTCCAGCTGCTACCAGAGGTGCCTAGGGAATTTCTGCCCTAAACCTCATTTTTGCAAGCTAAGGACCAATCCTAGTGACCCTGGGCAGATAAAGAGCACAACAAGGTTGTTGTCAGAAGAGCATATTTCGGATGCAAAACTATCCTTGGCCCCTGATGTAGGCCCTAGTTTTGAAATGGAGTAATGATGCCAGTGCAGCCTGGCAGCTATAGGACAGTGTGGCACACTGCCAGAAACAAATACTGTCCCCATAAGTCATGTGGCATTAGCCTCACTTTTGCAAAATACCATTCTTCAAGGCACTTTAGAGTGTCTTAATGGTCCTTCTGCAGCATGACAGCAATTTGCTCCAAAACTGCTGAAGTGCTTTTGTGCCAATGAGCGATGTGCTTCCTATGTAGTCAGAAGCATCCCCAGGAGCAGTGGAGTAGTCTTTCACATTACCAGTGGTACCACAACTTCAGCACAGAGCAAAATATAAGCTCCTGAGACAGGTAAAGTTGCTGTAAATAGCAACAGCTTAACTATTGCTAACAACATTGAAGTGGGCGATGCAGATAAGGAGGGTGAGAATTTGGCTTTGTGCTGGCATGAAGCAGCATTATGTGCTCTGCACATTGCTAAGGACTGGATTAAAAAGCACTGAACTGCAGGAGAGGATTTCTTTAGGATCAAGGGAGAACAGCAGGTCCATCGGCACCTGATGCTGATGGACGGATGGATGCACTGCTCCAGTCTGCGCTGCGGAGCTGCCAAGAAGCATGCCCTTCACAGTGGGATGTCAGGCTTCACAGTCAGCTTGAATGCTGACAAATGAGCTTTGCACACCAGCTGCCATGGGGCTGAGCCCTGACACTGATTGCTGTCATTAATCTGCAGCAAGTTTTTGACTGAGGTCTGGTGCATTGTGCTCCATCTCCCTATCCACAGGTCATCCCCTTGCAGCCAGAGAGCAGCTTCAGTGGGGCTCCCTGCCTCGGAGTTGACAGCTTCAGCGAGCTCCCCTTCCCATCCTGCTGCTCCCCTGCTTTAGCTGGTCTTTGCACTTTGTTCTGGGCAGCCTGTGTGAACCCAGACTCAATTTTCCAGTGTTCATGGCCACGGGAGGGCTGTGCCAGCCCTGTTGCAAGGATCTGGGAGGGGAATGGCATTGGTGACAAAGACAGGCAGAGGTCAGCGCAGTGCTCGTCTGTGTCAGATTGTGTTTTCTTTATGAATAAAATAACACCAAGTGCTACTGGGATCATTTGCAATTTTCCACTCGACTAGGCAGCAAAGTAGCCACCTGCCTGCTGCTTGCATAGAGCTGCAGTAACGTGAGCCTCGTCCCGGATCCAGACCAACAGAGAGCCTGGTCTAGTTCTAAAAGCCTAAATTTACCAATTGATGCTGTCAGACTGAGGCTGTTGGTCGCCCTTGAGAGAGCATCCAGCCTCAGCTCTGCTTTAGCCCAAGAAGTGCTACAGGATTGTAGAGTTCAGAAGAGTGGTAATGAAATGTAACACCAATAACTTGATATTTCATAAAGTCCTTTGCAATATGATAGTGAAACCAGCTATGGCTGTGGCCAGGGATCAGGAGTAATACAAGATGACGGCTTCAATTGAAAACCTACTCACCCTGGGGAAAGTGTCCATGGAGGGATGGACAAGGGGGCCAGGGAGTGATTGCGCTCATCTGGAGAATGGAGCAAGCTCTGGATGCTGTGATGTTTCCGAAACCCCATTCAGAACCCTTCCCATGACACAGGCAGCACCATGACAGAAGATTTCATAGCTGCTGGCTTGGGAGCACCAGGATATGCCTGGACACTGACTCCTGAGTGCCTGCCAGTCCTGATCGCAAAACCTGCCAAAATAATGTCCCATAATGAGCTGGGAGCAGAGGAATGTGCACAGTCAAGCTTTCTGCCAGGGAGTAACCCTCCCAAACCCATTGCTCTGCCTCTACAAGAGAGAGGAACCCCCAGTTTCTCACAAAAGTCCCTATAACAGCTGCATCATGACCACCACAGGGAAGGCAGAGCCAGCTCTGGAGGGAGGAGGGTGTTATACTGCCTTTTACAGCCCTCAAGATATTATGGAACGTCATCCAAACTGCAGTACTTCCTCCAGCCAAGGCCAGTGGGGAATTAGCAGTGCTATTAGGCAGTGGGGCATGCTGCTGGCTTTCTCTCTTTAACAAGAAAGTGGTATCATCTCAGCAAACATGCACCAGCTTGTTGAATCCAATAAGCCTCAACACCATACATGGGAAGACTTTGCAGCAGAACAATCGAGCTGACAGATTTTTGTGCACTGACATCACAGATGGGAAAAAGTCTCACTAATCCTCAAAAGTCTCTTCCAGTGGATGATTTCATTGAGGTCTCTGGATCAGTGCCAGCTGCTGCAGATGAGCACAGATAGACCAGAATTCAGCAAAAACGCAGGAGATTTGGGCAACACTTTAGACAGTATCTCAGCATCCTGGAGCATGTAAGAGGTGTTTTCATACAGAGCACCAGGAGCAGCAAAAGGGTATTTGGGGCTAATTGTAAGCAGTGGTAGAGTTCAATTTGACTAACCTCTAAATCACATGTTTTGTGGGTTCTTCACACACAGAAATGCTGGCTTTGATCTGCCAACCATCAATGCCTTGTTCCAGTTTGAACTTCTTTCAAAGCCTCCAGGTTAAAGCAGTAAGACTATTTTAATCAACTGATGTGTTCATTTATTGAATATCCATGTCAGCAGCTGCTACAGCACCTTATGGACAAAGTACCTTTCTCTGAGCCCATCAGCTCCCAGATACGTTGGGCAGCTTCCAGCCCTGCTAATTGTGCCTCCCTCCCAAAACCAAGTCTGTTCCACATCCGTTCTCAGGCTGGGTGTCATTTTGTCCACTTTAATACCTCTTTATCACCGTAATGTGATTGCAGCAATTTCTTGCCTAATTTATTATCTCAGACTTCAGCTACAGTGCAATATAGATGCTATGATACTACACCGTAATGGCACCTGCACTGATCTGAACCTGCCTGAAACCATCCTTGTCGCCCTTGCCGTGGCTCATGGTCTGACCATGCTGACAGCTAATCTCCCTAACTGCTTTCATCAAAGCACAAACATGGTCCAAAATTACCAGCCATCAATTCTGCTACAAGTAAATATTAGGGCACCCACATGCAGGAGAAATAACACTGATGAATGGTTTGTACATGGAGGCTAGCTTTAAGCTGCAGTAGGAGCATTGCACTCTCCAAGTGGGAAACTATGGAGGAGGATACCTGCTAAGAGCTGATGGTACAAAGCAAAACTGCCTCCAGACATTTGGATCTCTTTGTTCAATGGAGTCAGGGCCAGGAACGGTCCTGCTGGGATATAATGATGCCCAGGATGTTTGGGAGTAACATAGAATAGTAAAACTACAATACGAAACTACCTACTATTTATACTTCATGTTGCTTTGTTGCATTTAACCCCACTAATTCCAGCTCATGTGCTGGGTGCCCTTACTGACATGGTCAAAGCAGGCTGGGGATCCCAGGACGAGCTGGTCTGCAAGTTGGAAGCGGTAACTATGCCCATAGGCAGTGTCTCCAGGATCCTTCCTCTGCTGCTGAAGAAATTCCCTGGCATGGTTGCTGCTGGCACTGATGGAAGCACCAGGCAGACTTGGGGCAGTTCCTCCTTCATCCTTCAGGATGCCTGGATCTGTCCTGCTCACCTGCAGAGGGGTGTAGTGTTATCATCCAATGATAGATTTTATTACTACTTTTTACTCCTAGATGCAGTCACACTGTACACAGAAGTGTTTTTCACATGGAAATAGGAAGGTTTGGGAAATAACAGACATTTTTAACCCATTTACTGCAATACACCCTCCCCGTCCGTGACAAACGAAGTCCTCTGATTCCATTCCGCTCCCCAGCTGTCAAGGACAGAGTTCCATAACCCACTTTGTCCCATGGAGAGCAGGCAAAAATCTCTATCATCTGGGCAATCATTAACTGCCCCCGGTGAGCTGGGGAGGAGCAAGAAGCCGTTCTGCTCTGCAAACACAATAATGGCTCGAGTGGAGATTAGCAGAAGTGTGTTTCCTGCCACCTCATGCCACGGAGGTGATGGGGTATCAGGGACCAGGCAGAGCTCTGACCAGCCTACACGTCCCCTGCCCTTGGCTTTGCCACCACCAAGGTCACTACCACAGTGCAACCAGAATAACTGAAGGGACTTGCATGAAGTTTATGCTTGGGGCCACAAAGGGTGGGAGGGCAGGCTGGGCTGCCCAGTCCCCATCACCACAAGTGGTACTTCAGCCAGCATCTAACATTAACCCAGCAGGGGAAATGTGTAACCAGCCTCCAGGACCTCCCTGAAGCAGGAGGTGAAGCCCTGTCTGCCTTCAAATCCCGGCCCTGGGTGACTTCAGTGGGGCCAGCATTTTGCCTGTGGATCAGGAGCCTGGACATGACTGTCAGTGATGCTGCACGCCCCACCCTGTGCTGACAGTGGAGATTTAATAAAGGTACAGGCAGGCAGGGCCAGGCAGGGGTATCTGCTCTGTAATTCACAGCTTGCATCCAGGCTCCTCAGCACTTTGGGTGGACAACAATCCCAAGTTGGCGGCAGCTTTATCTCACTGTCAGTGCCTTCACGTAGCCTGGCTGCATTACACAACCATGGGAAAGCAGGTGTTTGTGTTGGGTACTCACTTGGCACGCCTGGGGTTTTAAATACACAGGAGATATGTCTATACAAGAAAACTCTTGGTGCCACAACAATTGGCTGGAGAAGTGACAGGCAGCAGCAAACATCACCAGCAAAGTAACCCAGCAGCTAAAAGTCAATCTAATGTACAGCCCCAGTAATGAGGAGCTGGCTGTGGGCTCCTCCAGAGCCATCTTTCCTACCCCAGAATTTATTAACTATACAGCCACCCATCAGTGACACTTCAGGTCCACATTCAGCACAATGAATGTTATTTTATCTTTACATGACATTGGATGAAAAAACACATCCCTTCCTCAAGCAGGAAAAAGTCCCAAGAAATGGGTCCTCTATAGCTACATGTATCAGAGAGCTGTGCTGGAGCTGTTCCAGAGCTGTGTCAGAGCTGCCCAGCTCATAGGACAAGGATGAATAGCTTTAACTGGGCAGAAGGAGATTGAGATGAGCCCTTAGGCAGAAGTTCTTCCCTGTGAGGGTGCTGAGGCGCTGGCACAGGGTGCCCAGAGAAGCTGTGGCTGCCCCATCCCTGGCAGTGTTCAAGGCCAGGTTGGACAGGGCTTGGAGAAACCTGCTCTAGTGGAAGGTGTCCCTGCCCATGCCAGGGGGTTGGAACTGGATGAGCTTTAAAGTCTCTTCCAAGACAAGCCAGTCTGGGGTTCTATGATACTGCCAGCTCCTGGCACTGGGACTCCCCTGGGATCACTCTTCTGGGGTTGATACCTCCAAACAAGACCCTACCTGAAAAACCCCCGCCGCATTCACAGCAACACAGGGACATGCCGGGCACAGCAGATGCAATGAGTGATGCTGGAATGAGCTCTCCATGTCACCTTCTCCTGGGACATGAAGCCACTGCATAAGAAACACAGGGCAGTGAATGGTGCAACTCTTTGTCTGCAGGAGCCACTCCAGATAAATATCATCAAGCCATCAACTGTCTCCACGCAATAACCTTCAGGGAGCTACAGGGGGAATAAAAAGGCTTTTTGTTGATCCCAAAGATTCAGAAGCACAGGGTGAAATTGCTTACTGATTCACATAGCAAAGAGAATTGCTGTGCAAGGAGCTCCTAGAAAAACAGCTATGCCATGAAAAGTCCTCCAAGGCAGGAGGACGTAAGCACACCACAAACCCACTTCCTTGCAGAGAGGAGCCCAGATGTGCAGCAAGTCAGGCACTAGGGTGTGTCAGACAGAAACATGTCCATAAAATTTAGCTGGCTTTTTTCCAATGTATTTGACTCAGTCGACAGCAGCTGTTGATGGATCACAGCCCTTTTCCACTCCCACATCTACCAGCCATAACCACACTCAGGAGCTCAAAGCATGTTTAAATTGATGCTCTTTTCCCCCCTTCAACAAGCCTTCAGTAAACTCACAACACCAGGTTTTGAGCTTTAGCTTGTTTAAAGGCAGTCCCAGGGAAGCAATATGGATGTACATCCATCTTTTTCAGTTCTAGATTGAGTCGGGGGTTTTTTTTTGAGTTTGCAATGGGTAACGTGAGCAGAATCTGCACAGCCACAAAAATGGGCTGCGAGGCAGGTTGCAGTTTGAGGAGCCAAACTGCACAGCCTCCCCACTTCAAGCCCTCTCCTCCACCACATCCTTGATCTAGGGGCAAAAGCTGTGTGAGATCTTCAAAACCCTGCTTGTATCTATCCCACGGGTGGTTGGATTGGGCTGACCGTGCTTGTGCAAGCACATGCAGGCACACACCACACACACTGGGGAATGCAAACCAGCCTGCCTCTCATCTCCTGCATCTGAGGCAATTAAATTTAACAGCTCCTGGTCAGGAAATTAAAAATAATTATAATTTTTCAAAGTCTCCAATAGGAAGTGACCAGCAAGTCCTCCTGCATTTCATCTGCTGTAACAGAGCAATACCTTCACAGTCCTTTCCCATTTCTTTCTTGTCTTTTCTTCCAGAAAGAATACTCCCTTCAGCCTAAGTGTCCAAGTGTGAGCAGGAAGCCCAGGAGCGGTGGCTCAGGTGAGTGCCATCAGCCCTGGCTGCCCCATGGAGGGCTTTGCAAGGAGAGTTGGGAGAGGCTGGGGCTTCTCTTCACACCTGGCGCTGCTGAGTCCTTGGCTGGAAAACACAGCTGGTGAGAGGGAAAATGCTGGGATGTGGAGAGGAGCAAAATGTGGAGAGGTGAAAATAAGTGAATAAGCACCCCCCGACTTGTGGCAGCCTGCACTCATTCTCCAGATCTTCACAGGGCTGGAAGCATCAGGCCAGGACATGGTTGTGATAGTGCGTGCACCCATGGGTGCTGCAGCATGTGAATGTGGCTGGGTACCATGGCAGTGCCCCCAGCTTCCCTTATCCTTTTCCTCTCAGTGGAAATGGTTTCATCCCATCCCTGCCCACCTCCTGAGGCCAAAACACTGGTCATCTGCAGGCTGGCACAGGGTGACCTGGGCAGAACTGGGCTGCAGCTCCCACCTAAGAGCCAAAAGGAGCTGCTGGGGTGGTTTAACTCCTTCTCCTCCACCAGCTTTGCAGCCTCTGGTTTCACAGGCCATGGCAATTCAGGGACAGTAAGCATGATACCTCCAGCCACAGCAGGGATGAGGACAAGATGCCCAATCCAGGCAGCAGCTGCATCTCAGCAGGGTGAAATCTGGCAGAGTGATGCAGCAGCATCACTCAGCTCTGGTGCCACCAGGATGCCCGTAACCCCACTCAGGGGCTGCTGCTCCCCCTGCATCCCCTTCCCCATGGGGTGCAGCCACTGCTCCCCCTGGATCTGCAGCAGTTGGTAGATGACAGGGTGTTGCAACACACCAGGGAATGATCACGATAACTGGAGCGGTTGCCCCGGTGCCAGGCTTGGTTGTTGCAGTGGTTGCTAAAGAGAGTGGGCGTGCAGCTTCCTCTGGGGTGATCTGATTTCTCTGGGAGCGTGGTGAAGGCGCACTTAGGAGGAACCGTCCTCCGTGGAGCACAGACACAACCTCTGCACCAGCAGCAGTGCTGGGCATGCACGGGGAGGGGGGGAACTATTACCTTGTTCATCCATCCCGGGAAAACATCGCCTGGCAACGAGGAGCAAAGGGAGCAAGTTTGGAGGGTGGCAGAGGGAGTGGGCACCAGTTGCTGCCGGCCAGACTCCAGCCCTCAGCGTGGTCCCTGTGAGTGGTGACAGCGGCGGGGAGGGAGCACCAGTGCAGCAGCCACCTCCACGTGACTCCATCCCTGCTCCCACTGGAGAGACCGGGCAGCTCCATCGGACCTGGCCATCAGCCCCACAGGTGTGAGTGCAGCTGGGCAGGAGCAGAGCCATGTCATGGGGCATGGGGCAACACTTGCCCCCCGGGCTCTCCAAGGCCACACTGCGGAAATCAGGTAAGCTCCGAGCACCCGTGAGCTGTGCCAGGGGGTCCCTGCTTCTCTGCTGGCTCCCCATTGTAGGAAGCCCCCATGGGATTAGTCTTTGCTGCATACATGGTTGAACACAGTGACTTTGAACCCTGGTTTAAATATTATTTGAGATACTGTGTTACTTTAATACTTCAGTCGCTGGCTGAGAAGCTGCCCTCCTGGTTCTGCCTTTCAAAATGGACCTGTATCCCACAGGAATTCCCTTAGCTGCAATTCAAACCTTCTTGGAGAGTCATTGGGCTGGGCAGGGGGCACTTGCTAATACAATCCCTGCAACTCAGTGTGGGAGGATTTTATCTGCATTCCACAAAATACCTTTGAGCTACCTTAAAACATTCATTAATGATTGATGCATGTCTCTATCATAGGCAGGCAAATGTGCAGGGCAAATTTTGATGAGATATTAAAAGTAAGTTTGTGATTATGAAGAAAGACTGCTAGGCATCTGTCACTGCTTAACAAAACTAAACTTGCTGCTTGCAAAAGGCATGGGACTGATGTCCCTTGGTGATTGCTAACAGAGTGGGATCCCAGCCCTGTTATCTTTCCTTATCACAGTCCAAGGTAATTAAACAAAATGATTAACCAGCACACCCAATCCTGCCTGCCTGCAGGCAGAGGGGAGCTTGCTGCTGCCTGACTGTACAAGTGCTTCCAGCGTTACCCAACCCAAAGAGGGAACCAGTAACCTCTGCAAAGCAGTGAGTTCAGCTAGCCCCAGGCCTGCCTGGATTCCTCTCCTTCAAACACACGTGTGTGAGTGCAAAGCTCAGTGGGTGACCACGGTGACACCCGGGATCCTTTGCATTTTGGGGTGATGGTGGAAGGTGGTGTATGAGCAGTCCAGGCTGAGCGCAGTGCCTGCTCTGTGTGCCTGCTCTGTGTGCCCCCTAGGCTGGCACGGTACTTGGCAAGGGTGGGCAGGACTGGGGGCACTGGCTGGACTGAGCAGACTGGTTATACTGGTGGGAGAGCACTGCTGTACTGGTGGGTAGCCCCATCCCCAGCATGTGCTCATGAGGGAGGTAGAGCAGGAATAGTGGTGACGTGTGACAGCAGTGCTGGGAGCTTCAAGGTTGTGTCTCCTTGCCTCATTCCACATCTCCATTAGGGATCTTTCCCTTTCTGACCCCTTGACCTCATGGGGGTTATCCCTGAATGCCAGGGCTGAGTGAAGGGGAGCAAGGGTGTGCATGCCTGCTGCCCCGAGGCAGCCTGTTGATAGCTGGGAACTGCTTCCCACGGCAGCCACATCAAGTTACGTTCATCCTATTGCATTATAACTACCAGAATTAGCCTTGCTTAATTATTTAAAAGTATAGATTAGAAGCAGACAAAGGCTCTTTGCCTCCTTTCCAGAGCACACGTATCATTTATTTGTGATATGGTCGCCTGGTGACAAGCAAGGGGGAACATGCCAGGTCCATCAGTAAGAGACACTCCTGAGCTGCCGGAAGAGCAGGAACAAGAGAGGAAAATCACAGTGAGGATGGGAGCTGGTACATCTCACCCAGGGAAGGTAACGATTAGCATCTGCCAGTCTTTGAGTTCACCACATTACTATTAATAATATTATTATTATCAACATATATCAACATAATATTATTATCAACAATAGTATCATCATCAACAACAGCATCAAGTTGTTAACATCATCATCACAGCATTAAGCCACAGCAGTCATTAAGCTAATGTGAAGGAATGGCAGATATTTTGTTCTGGGTTTGACTGTGTATCAGCCACACATGGATTACTTGGGGCAGTAGAGTGTGCTTTGCAGGTTTGGCTGTGGGGACTCACCAGTCACTCACCCAGGCTTCCAGGACCTGCGAGCCTCCCCTCACAGAGCATCATTTAAGGGTCATCATTTAAGGCCAGGTTGGACGGGGCTTGGAGCAACCTGCTCTAGTGGAAGGTGTCCCTGCCCATGGCAGGGGGTTGGAGCTGGATGAGATTTGAGGTCCTTTCCGACCCAAACCATTCCATGGTTCTATGACCCAACCCTCTAAAACTGGCATCTGGGTGCCTTACTCTACCCTCAACCTACCAACCATGCAGAAAGCAGCTTCCAAAATCAAGTGCCCAGGTTTGAGGTCAAACCACTTGTCCTCCCAGCAGGAGATCCTCCAACTATGCAGTTGCACACCCAGAAGCTGCTCTGGCCACATGAATCTTTGGGGCTCACAGAGACAAACATACAATTGTTTCCCTGCCCCATGATGCCAACCCCAGCTATTCTGTGTTTCTGAATTACAATTAACATTAGGAAAATCACACAAATTAGCAAAACCCATCAATTCCAGAATCCAAAATGACAAACTTTCAGCTTCCTTATTTGTAAGTCTTAACATACAGCGGGACCTTTTCTGCTATTACACTCTCATGGGCAAAGGTACAGGACTAAACCTCAGCTCCACGTCAGACAGGGAAAATGCATTGACTGAAAGCTCATGTTCTAAAGTGAAAAAGAACCCAGTCTCAACTTTTAGTTAACAGAAGTGTATCAGTGCTTAAAAAGAGCTGAGGCTAGTTTAAAGATCCCATGCCCTCTCCTGATCCCCTCCAGGAACCCTCATCCTGGGGAAAGGAGGGCTCCCCAGGGAGCAGATGCCATAGTCCAGAAAAGGGAAGGCTTCCCCATGATTGCAGTTAAATGTGTCAGAAACTCACAGCATTTCCCAGGCTCACATTCCTTTCGTAAACAGCTCAAACCGGCTCTGCTGACACGTGCTGTGTTGGTTTTACTTGTAGGATGTGTATGACCAGCTTCTTTCAGCAGCCCTTCCTTAATCTGTTGGTTCTTTAAAAGAGACTCATTCCTGAATAAACCCCAGGCATCCAGAAAACCAGAGGCTCTTCTCTGTAGCCACAGTTTTAAGTGATCATTTCTGCCCTGAAAACAGTCCCTTGAGTCAGTGGTTTTACAAACCCAGACCCAGAGCTCTGACCCTGGGTGTCCTGAAGGTGTTGCTCAGTCTCATCCGTTCTACCAAGTAACAGGACCTTAAAAGGGTTTCACAGAATTTACAAAGTGCAATATCCTCTGAGCTTGAATCCCATTTGCAGAATAAAGCCTGCTGCCTGTTTTTATGTGGATGGCACTTCACAGAGGCCCATCTCTGCCCAGGAAGGGATGCCCACAGAGTATATTTTAACAAGAGCAGTTTGGTCATCATCTGCCCTGAGATGCTCAAGTTGGAAAATCAGTCCTTAAATGACACAGATAGCAGAAATAAAAGACTGTGAACTACGTTTGCTTTATAGATTTCAGGTAAAGTGAAGTGCTGACACAAAGAGCAGTGTCAGCAAAAAAAGGGGGTGTACTGCTGTACTCCCATTCTCCCAAGCAGTCACAAGTTGAGAGGAGCCCAGACCTCCACCCAACAGCTTTGGATTAATTTTGTTTTCAATCTCTTTCGATTTTCCCTTTGTGAAGAACAGGCTGGAGCCATGCAGGCAGCTGTAAGCAGAGCTGGACCCCTGTGGTTACCTGCCCTTTCCAAGGCTGTTGTTAATCGCCTTAACATTCCTGAGGATTATTTCCATCCCAACAGGATGGTGGAACAGGCTGCCAGCTGCAGCGCAGGGAGCAGCACAAGGCACAGAGTCCGGATGCAGAGGGTCTCACAGGGCAACCCACCAAGAAGAGACAAATCACTTAATCCTAAATAAATGCTCTGTGAAGGGCATGTCCCCCAAGTCAGGGAAAACCAAAGAGCAGCAGCAGCAAAGGGAAGCATAGCTCAGCTCTGGCTGTGGTCAAGCACCTGTGTCCGGTGCCTATCCCTGGGCATGAGCCAGTCCAAGCAGCCCATTGTGTTTTATGGTCCTAGCAGGGTATATTTAATGCATTATTTGGAACATTCAGGTTTTCAAAGGAACTTAATGTTGCACCAAACCTGCCTGATACCCTGTGCCCCAAAATATTGGAGCTGAGTATAATCAGAAGTGTAAACAATTTGCCCCAGGATTGCAGACTGCAGATTTTTATCACAAGTTTCACAGGAAGTGGGGGATTTATAAGCATTTCCAGGTGGTCTGAGCAAGAATTTGGGCTTTGCTTTAGGTCAGAAATGACTAAGATGCTACAATGTCACTTTTCTCTTCCAGCCAGTCCCACACCCTGGGGAAGGAGGGTGGCTGGTCTGGGACACCTCAAAGATACTAATATTCCCTGTGGAGTCTCCTAGAAAACTAATCAAGACTGGGAGCTCATATCACAGCTAAGGCTGGGAGTAGAGAGAAAACTCCATGTATCTGCCAGTGGCTCTGGCCTCCTCATCCAGGCAGCCTTGCTTTTTCCTTATAGACAAGTCACTTTGGCCACTCTCCTGTGAGGTACCTTTCCTAGAAGCCTCAGGCTTCTAGAAATGAGGAAAGGGAAAATATTCAAAAGCAAGCAAAAGGCTGAGTGAGCTGAAGCAAACACAGCTACGTTTTATAAGTAACACTCCAAAGCAGAAGTATTTAAAAGGTCACACTGTTTTTCTGAGTACAGCAGAGGGTATTAAAATGCACATGTTTTTTGTTGTTCATATCTTGCCAAGAACAATATAAAAATATCTAACACCTTTTGCTGATTTATGATGGTGGCCAAAGAGGTGCGAAAGCAAAGCCTTGTTCATTGATCTACGGCTGAATCATGAAAGAACATACATCTGGCTGTAAATCCACTGCAGAGACCTGGCTTGATTTATACCTCCAGCACTATAAATAATGAGAAAAAGCAGCCTGATAGCAGTCTATCTGCTCTTACAGGGACACGAATTACATCAGGTCTTGAAGATGATAGATCTACAGGACAAACATTTTGCACTGGGTCCCTATCTGCCAACCTGCAGCAGAAAGGATGCCCTGTCCTTATTCCCAGCATGACCCCAAGCCGTGTTTCAGATGCACCAGGATTTTTACATTCTCATTTTTCTTTTCCTGCTCAATGAAAATGAAGGCATTCCTGGAATTGTTCCAGACTAAGGTCTTCTGAAGGTTTAAAATGCTGGTTTTGTAACAAGGTTCAAGGCTCCTTGCAGTCCCTATTAGGGACAAGGTCAAGGCTTTGACTTTGTCCCCAGGGCAGCAATATGAGCCAAACTCTTGAGGTTGGTGTCTGCACACCCCTAGACACACCTAGCACAGTGAAAAGCAAGCTCAGAGCTACCTGCTGTGTCCTGGCTCTTGCAGCATCATTCAGGCAAATTGCACTCATTGTGAGGACTTGTGCGTACTGATTTAACAGCCCTAGCCAGAAATGCTTCCAATCAGTTTCAGTTCCTCCCACTTTCTCCTTCCCAGTATTTTCTTCAATTATACTGGTTTCAGGGGAAAGTTCCCCATCTGCCTTCAGTAAATACGGTTAGATTGCTGCAGTCTGGAAATAACCATGTTGACTGATTCAACACCTCCAGCCTCACCACGGTGCTCCTCCAAAATGCTGCATAAGCACAGGGTCCCCCAAGCTGGTGGGGGGAAAAGGTGGTAGGGGGAAGCTTCTGATCATCCTGTGTGTCTGGGGGATGGAAATAGCACATGACCAACCTGAAGGGTTGGATGACAACTGAATAGCATTGTACACTACTAGGTATCAGCCCTATTGTGGATGAGGGACAGCCTGCCCCAAGCAAATCTCCTGGGATGTGGATCTTGGAAGTAGGGAAGAAGGGACTCTCATGAGCTACAAAAGGAAACCCATACATCATGGAGGAAGGGGAAAACAGCACTTTATCAGTAGCTGTGCTACACCAGTGCCCCAAGAGCTATTAGATCTCAGCAGCAGGGCCCAGGAGCTACACTGTATAGAAGGAAAGCCGCCAAAGTTACTAGAGTTACAGCCATTTACAGTATTTCGCTCACTGCATGTTGCATTATCCCCTGGCACAGCACAACAGGCAGATTTAGGATGGACAAATCCAGAATCAATACCAATACCCCCCAGCTCTTCTGATGTGCAGCAGGATTTGATACCCAGCACACAGCAAGTGCAGGCATCTCTCTCACTGGAGGCAGCTCTGATCTAAATGACAGGACAGGAACAGTAGGAAAAGGGCAGCAGGACATCACAGTGACGCTGAGGCTAGTTTGTCACTATAGCTGTCCAGAAACAGTGTTTCCATTAAAAACACCTGTCATTTTATTTAAGTTAGTCCATGGAGAAACTTTCTTGTTTGAAGAATGAAGACATTGCTTTGCCATTTGAAATGGGAGCTCATTCATTTCATTCATGCCAAAACAAACCTTTGCTTCTGTACCTTCCTTCCTTGGCTTTTGTCTGCCTCTTCTCCTATAAAAAAAGACCAAAAAGCGAAGTAGAAGAAAAAAAAAGAATACGTTTTCTTATTGTTCAGAGCCTGGCTTTCATCCAACAAAAATTAACCATGAAATTGTGCTGCCTTAACCCTTGGCTGTTCTTCAGTCCCTGCATCCCTTTGGAAGGCAATACTGAGCCTCCAGTTTCAACCTGTGGAGTCCGGCCCTGCAGGCGTTTGAGTCAGCCTGGCACTTGCCATCAAACAAACATCAAACCACACCAGCTTCCCTCTGCCACCACTGATCTATGACCCTAGAGGAAAATAATTTGATACAAGAAAGCACTGGTTCCCGCTTCCAAGCGCCCTTTAAATATGTACTGAACTATTCACCCCAATTACACTTGTGTAATGGGCTCTGATTTGTTTTCCTTTGTTCCCCAAGCAGTAGGGCACTGCCCACATTAACATTCAGTGAGAAGTTGTTTGATATTGACTCATTTCTCCAGCAGTATTATTCCCCACACAATTCTGTTTGACTGCAATCCACTTCACATTTGATAAGTACTTACTGACTATGAAAGAATAACCTAGCCTGCTTTCTCTTGCCTTCTGTTTTATTGATTTAAAAGAAAGGGCTTTATTCCTTTTATACATGAGATTGCAGTAAGAGAATGAGGCAACATTACTGAACAATTGTTTTCCTTGCTGTTCCGCCAACCCATATAGCTTCACACTAGGCCCCTAAAAATACTGTAATAAGACGCTTGGAGACATGGAGCTGTCTATACCCTTTTCCTGGGACTTTTTGTTCTCACTGGTAAACTTCCAAATTGCTCAAGTGAATAGTCAGGAATAAATTGCTCTTTCTGAGCCCCTGATTAGACCGGACACTGAATAACTGTTGGCAACCCCACTGTGCTCTGTATTTAAAGACACAGCCCACTGCATGATGTTTGTCTTATAACTTGTGCTTTGCACTCACTTTATATAGGGTTTTTTGTAAAGGGGAAATATAGGGCACTTGGAAAATACGAAGAGTGAACATGCCCCATGGTTTGCCTGAAATCCAAGTTGCCATCACTTCCAAAACAGTGGGTTCTTGTTCTTACATCCACAACATACAAATTATTACAGCATGATCACATACTGCTTGGGCAAACTATGCTTTTCTTAGCCTTGGGCTCAATCCTGATTATTAGGCCAGCAGGATATCAGCAAAACCTTTCCTTGACAAGAGGTTTCAGACACAGCAGCACTTTTTCAGGCTCATGTTTTGGAAGCCCCTCAAACCCCACAGCATCCACTTGTGCTAAGGGACTGACAGCCCCAGCCAGGAGGACCAAAGCGACAGCTCAGCACAGTCCACATCCATGGCTGTTTCAAGTGTTAGTTAGACCTATCTTGCATTAATTAATCCTTGGCACTCAACACTACAGTCACTAAAGCAAGCAGCTGGCAAGTGATTTCAGAGATCTAATTAATAAATGTCTCATCAACAACACAAAGGAAATATGTTTTAAAGCCTCTAAAAAACCCTCAGCAGCACATGGAGGCACGTGCACACAGACACTGACACAGGTGTCAAGCAGCAGAGCAGACACCATCTCTTCTCTTGTCTTGCCCAGGGGAGGAGAACTCCAGGGATTCCCCCACCATAGCAGGGCAAGACTTCTCATGCAAACACCTCTCTTTTCTTCCAGCATCAATGTACACTGAAATACAGCGGGAGCAACCAGACAGTGGGAATATCCTGACTCACCCAGACTACATAGATGGAAACCCAGACCTCATCAAACCTAAAAAGCTCCTAAATCCTATAAAAGCCTCGAAGAGCCATCAAGAGCTGCACAGAGAGCTGCTGATGAACCACAAAAGGTAAGAGATGCTGGAGCGGTCTGAGAGGTGCTGAGCCATCAGAGCTCAAGTGCCAGTGACAGGCTGTGAGTTGGAAGGGCCCAATAAACCCTTCCACTTGCAACCAAACACAGTGTAGAACTTGCTGTAGCCCTTTCTTCTTTTCTCTGATGTGACAGTTTGTTTCAAACCAAAAGCAGGACGAAAAGCCCTCTGCTCACCCCTAAGCACCAGCTAGGACTCCTTGGAGCTGCTTGCTATTTCTACCCACCTGAATCCCTCAAGAACCAGAAGATGCAAGGCATCCCTACAGTCACTTTCTTGGTGTCCCACAAGTTTTCTCCCTGGTCCTGGTTTTTGTATCTCCATTACTGATTTGCCAAGTCCCCAGCAATGTACAGCATTCCTGTGTGCTTTAAGGTCACCTCAGAGGCAGTCTGAGGTGCAGGTTGGATGGAGACATTGAAAGGGAACACACCAGGGTGAGATAATCTGTACAAAGAGGAAGCTAATCACTGTCTCTAAAAATCCAACAGGTAAAGATAGACTAGAATCCACTTCCCTGACCTCTTACCCCATCACCCAATTTAAGTCTTTAGGGGTACAAATACAACACCAGAAAAATTACATCAGTGTCTGAGAACCTATAATCACATCATTATTTTGCAGCAAATGTTGTAACATGAGTGCAATAAAAGTATATTCAGTTCAGAGGCTTTTAAGCACAGCAAGAAATCTGCTGGCTTTATTTTGGCGTTTTCTGAACACCCTGAAACACTGTGACATGATAGCACTTTGCCCATCTAAAAAGAAGCACAGCCTCTTCAAAAGTTTACAGTCATCATGAGAACCAGACACACATTTAAACTCAGCAAACAATCAAGCCTGGCAGCAGGGTGCATTAACTAATACCGGCACTGCCTGGGCTTGGGTTTGATTTTCCCAAAATCAGAAGAATTACAGGGCCCATAGGCTGTTCTCCAACATCAAGGCAGAGGTAACTAAATCAGCCAGATATTTTTAAAACACTCTGGCTTGAGAGTGACCATCTCCTGCCTGGTGATGCTGCTCAGGGTAAAGGCTTCCCCATCAGCACTGACTTTGATCTCACAGAGCAGTTATTTCAGTCTGAGTGTGATGGAATCAAAAAATCCCTGCAATGGAGAGAGCAGAGAGGAACGGTGACAGACGAGGTACAGACCCCATGGGCATCAGACTCAGCTGAACTTGAAACTGACAAAAAAAAGCACATCATCACTGCGTATTCTAGTTCTGTAGCTGCCACCATGTTACATCCATCTGTGCCATCACCTCCACTGCAGCCATCCTGCACTTCCTGACCCCTCTGCTTATAGTCCCGTACATCTCAGACATCAGTTTAAACCCACTTTGGCTCTGGCCTCCAAAATATTCTTCAGCAAATATGTGAAACAAACCCTACTGTGAACAATAACCCATCATCACTGGTTTCTTGTCACTCTCAAATCCACCAGTTTTGCTTCCTGCTACTTGTTACTATAGAGGAAGAGAGGGCAGAAGGGGAGAGAGAAGGATCTATGACTTGCTTCTGTTTCTGCTTTGCCATTGTTTTTTCCCCTTAAGCAAAAGGGAGAAGCAAGTCAAAGCAGCATCTTGTGCAACAGAACTCTTATCTCTGGGTACTAAGAACACAGGCTGACTAAATCAGAGAGTAGTAACAAATCCACAGGCAACACTGCAAGCTGTCTCCAGCAAGCCAAGGCAGGTTTGCCTTCTCTTAAGCCTTGGGAAAAGCATTTCTGCAGCATCCAAGTTCCTCCTGCCTTGAAAAACCATGATGAAACCTCTTGGGCCAATGCTGTGGCCACTTTCACTGATGTTGCCATGAACTTTATCCTGTCATAAAGCAAAAACCCCAAATTAAAGTAAGAAGCATCACTAAACATGCCACTGGAAGGATGAAAGCAAGCCCTTAAACACAGAAATGGGTAAGTCCCCTCCTCGCCTCAAAACAGACCTTCACCACAGGAACACCAAACACCTCACATTTTACAACAGGACTTGTAAATACTCTCAGCCCATTGATTTTAATGAGTGTTAAACCCAGCCCATGAAAGTGGTCAGGTCCTGCTCCTTGCATGTAACAGCTTTGGGGTCTCCACCACCTTCTTCTCAAAAATACAACTTCAGTCAATTACTTCCAGTTCTGTATTTTCTTGCACCATTACGTACATTCCAGCTGCTGTTGCAGAAGATAGATGTGTCAATGCAATCTTCACCACATTGTAATAATCTGGTTTTCAGTGAAATTGCAGTTGCAGTAAAGTATTCCCTGAATTCAGCAAATGTTCACCTTCCCAGCAGTTTCAGGTTTTGCTTTTCTGTGGCTGGGGCTCAGCAGGGCAGAAAGTCACCACTTTTAGTGAACTTCTTCTATCTCTTTACCATGCATTTACACCTTGCCTGCACGTCCTTGCCATGTCTTCTTCCCTGTGACCCAGTCTTCCACAGACCAGGGCTTGGAGCAGCCCGTGCCCATCTGAGATGCTTCGGAGCAGCCCCGCTTCCTCTGGGATGCTTGGGCAGCTGAAGGGGAGCCAGGCGCAAAAGCTCTGGCTTCTAAGAGGAAAGGAGGTTTCATTTTGGCCTCTTGACCCAAACTCTCCATGTCACCAGGGGGATGGCGAGCCCTCAGCTCTGACACAAAGGAGGGACGCAAAAAGGAGGAATGCAGCTGCCGCGGCAGTTACTGCAGATCAATGACTACCCCTGCTGGTGGAAAAAAAATCGTCATTATTTAACATGCCCTCAGCGCAGCCCGATCTGTCACTGACACCGTTAAACTGGCAATAGCAAGGGCCAGGGAAGGTCCCATTTCCACACCCTACCCTGCAAGCTCAATGTAATGGCATTAGCAAGACTTCCATCACCACAAGCCGCATACGAGGACAGCAAACTCTCTGCCCACCCAAAGCAATCAACCCCAGGAACCATCCCAGCAGTAGGGAAACACTCTCAAAACGCTGTGGGTGGATTTGTGGACCAGGTCCCTGATGTTTCTGTTTAGGGCTGAGAAAAGCATTGGGGTTTCTGGGCTGTCAGTGGCTACACCCATAGGATGTTAGTTCTTTTGCCCTGATTGATCTGCTTTTTATCCACAGAGGTTTGAGCATGGAGAGTAAGCCAGAGCTGCAGCGGGTGCTCGAGCACCGACGGCGAAACCAGCTGATCAGAAAGAAGAAGGAAGAGGAAGAGGCAAAGAAATTGCAGTGTCCTTTTGAAAAAGAGCTATTGAAGAGGCACCAGAGGCTGGACCAGGTAGAACTGGGTTTTCAAGCCATCCTTGGGTTAAACTAATGACCCTGCATGAGGCACAGAACACAGAGGAGATGAGTGGGCTGACGTTCAAACCAAGGTATAGCTTTGCTACCCCTCCGTAAAAGGGGAAACAGTCCATCCTGCAGCACCTTCATCCTCACAGTGGGATTCACCTTGCTTGTACCACCTCACCCAGGACCCCCACCACACACCACTTGCCCTGGGTCTCCTCCAGGTCCCACGTGGTGTCTTTGGGGTGTGCTTTGCTGCACCCATCACAGGGGGTGCTCAGGATCCTGGGGTGAGTGGTGAAAGGCTGTGGAAGCACTGGAAGGTGCAATGCTGCAGCAATCACATCCCAGCTGCTTTTGGAAGCAGTTCCTGGTGTGCACCCTGGCCAAAAATATGCCTGGGAAAAGCAATATTGAGCATAGGTGCTCATCAGCAGCAGAGCCATTCCCCTGCTCCTCTTACCCAAACCAGTGCAAGCAGCAAGCAGGGTTGTTGCCGCTGAAAATAAAGTCATTCCCTGTCCTACCTTCCGGTATTTGCACTGCAAATGGATGAAACTAGTTTATTTAATGACACAACAGCTCCCTCGCAATAACATCAGGCAAGAGAAGATGACTGAAAAACCAAAGCCCACTACTCTTAGAGAAGAACCAGGAAAATGAAAAAGGTGGTTTAGGGACAGATCCATAAAGACTTTGCATATAAAGGTGAAGCACTGTAAGGACTTAGACAATAACCTAATGCTGAGAGGTCTTCCCAGACTCACAGGGCCTCCTTTGCTGGGAAGGATTCAAACCTCCTTCTCCCTCCTCCACACCAGGTCTGAAGTGAAGCACTCCCCTGCTTTTCTGCTGGAGACATTCTCTCTGGAGGAAAACAAAACAAATTAATGTTTCAGTGGGCCAGAGAAAGAGATTCAGGATGAACATGGCTCTGGTATAATGGTTTGGGAAAAGAGAGCACCCATGTATTCTATACTTCAACTTTGAGCCATAATAACTGGACACCCCTCAATAATGAAGACTACTGTGTCAATGCAGCTAATGCACTTTTGTCCTTTAATATGCACAGATAACAGTGACTTTTCCTTCTTGCAGTTGGAGAAAGAGCAGGAGAAGCAGGAAGACCATGCACCAGAATTCATTAAAGTGAAAGAAAACCTGAGAAGAACATCTACGGTGACTGGGGATGAGAAAGCAGTGTAGCTTCTGACAAAACTCAACAGGGATCCTGCCAAGGCGGGTGCTAACACACACACTCTGACATCTCTGTACATGGTGGACATTCACAGCCGCATCGCTGGGGCTACTTACGGCTATTAACACTTGCTCCAGTAGAAGGCACAAAAAAGGTTTTCCCAGCCAGGAGGTATCACTGTGGAAAAGGTGCAGTATTCACTGAAGTACTCACACAAGGAGATTCAGAGAGAAACAATGTTGTTTCCCCCTCAGATTGTGGGTGCATGCTAATATGCAGCTAACTCTTGGTTAACCCTAGAGACTGTTTAAGCCAGGGAAGCCTGCGGAGGGATGGTTTGGGGGATCTCTGCTACTTCCTGGAGGCAGGATCACCAGGCATGAGGTGACAGGAGGGTGACTGCAGGTTTGGAACCTCCTAGAAACCTGATGTGATAACTAAAAGGGACAATCTGTGCATTACTGAGAACAGCCCCTGTGACCACAGTGGATCACTGTCAAGCCTGGCTAAGGCTGTGTCCCAGCAGCACACCCATTAGAAGAGTCAACCTCTGTGTGCCCACACCAATGCAGCACAGGAGGTGCAACTGTTCTTCACCTTTAAACTGCATCTCAAACCTATTAGAAAAGAGCTATTTAGGCAGTTCCACACTCAGGCAGGAAATACATCGGGCTATACCATCAGCATCCCAAGTGTGAGGCAAATGCTCTGAGCAGAAAGCAAAGGTTGGTTGTTTTCAGCATACGTGTACATGGAAGTGTGCAGTGACCTGGCAGCAGATCCCTGTGGATGTAGCAGACAGACAAACTGCTTCTTACCCCTGAACTACTGAGCTCCAGCCCCTCACCCAGCGGCTGGACATGAGCTACCACAGGAACCCACAAAAACACATCCTGTGATGGAGAGGTGCTACTGATTGCATTAGGTACTGATGCAAGAATGTCAGTGCTTCTTATCCCCTTTTCCAGAGGTCAGAGTTACTTCATTTCAGTTGCTACCTTGCAAAGCTAAAAATCTCTCTACTGGTGTGGCAAAACTGAGTTAGGCTGCTCAAAACCAGGTTGGATGGAGCTTGGCACAATCTGCTCTAGTGGAAGGTGTTGGAACTGGATGAGCTTTAAGGTCCCTTCCCATCCAAACCAGTCTGCGGTTCTATGAGATAGAGGGTGCATTTGCACCATGTATGGAAAGAGCCTGTCACAGTCATGCCCTGAGGTGTCCACATCTAGAGCTAAAATTGCACCTTCAGGATTTCTCATCTTCTTACTTCTCACATCAGCACTGACTCAAAGCCTAAACAGCATAACTTACCAACTGCCTTTAAACTGGCTCTTGGATGGCAAGCCTCAATGGACTTAGCTGGGAAGGTAATATCTGGTTAAACAACATCTACACATCTTCAGTGTATCCACAAGTAAATTAAGGGAAACTGGGCATTTATCATATACTTATTAAAACGTTATTAATCCGTTCCCTAATCGCCCTGGTCCAGTGGGGCGTTTCATTTCAAAGGGATGTTGCTCAACCTGGCAGCTTGAGTAAAATACCTTAGCCACATCACGTGCTGAGAGGAGTGATAGAGGTATGGGGCTTCTGCAACTATAAGAGCCCTTAGCTCATTTTCAGTCCTTGAGAGCCCCATCTCACAGCACTGTCTCTAAGGTAGTTTTAAAGCTCATCATCCAGTCCACATGGTCACTATGGGGTCAAACAAGATCTAAAAGGATCTATGATGTCCTTTCTAACTCTGAAGCTTTTCTTACAGGTCATGATTAAAACCATGTGGAAGAAGCAGCATCAACCACTTTTTCAGGGGGGGGAAAAAAGGCCAAATTTCTCCAAGAAAAAAAGTGTGTTACTAAGGATGCTTGTACACAGCTGTAAAGAATGCTGCATGATGCTCCACAGCTAACATCGGTTTAAATCACAAGCCAGAATTACCTTGCTGGGGTTTTGTGAGGGGTTACAGCAGAGATAAAGTAACCTTGATCAAAGAGCTCAAAAAAATTCAGCAAATTAATGTGTAATTTTGCCACATGTGGAAATGCACTGCAGGAGAGGCAATCTATCACTCCATATGCACCAGTGAAATCAGTGTTATCAGCTCACCCGGGCTGGGACAGGGCCGTTTATGCAAGTCATTGGGTGGGAGCCATCCAGTAATGGTAGGCTGAATGCTCAGATCAGCACTGACACAGTTGAAAACATTTTGCTGTGATCTTCCAGAGCATAAAAACATTATCTGGAAATAATAATAATAATCAAGGTGCCTCCCTACGATGTGGTGTGCACCAAGCACGGAGTGGGGCTGCACTCCAGTGCAGTCATTGCTAAGGGGTGTCTGGGCCATTTTCAGTGCATGTCCAGAAGGGAAACAGAGGACTAGGTCACACTGTCCTAACACAGACTGAGCTAATAGAGCCACAAGAATTCCTTACAGCAGTGGAGAGACAGCAGAAAGCCCTGACCCTGAGCTCACCAGGACCCTGCAGGCTGTGAGCTGGGACCCAGCCACACATCCACACACTTGACCAACCCACCAAACCAGCCACTGGCAGCTCCCATGGGGCCAGGGCAGGCTGTGGCAGCCCCATGGCACACAGCAAGACATACCGCGCTTCATCACTGGCTTCAGCAGTCTGTAACAGCACGTGGGAAATGACACATTTACAGCTTTTCCACCCCTGTGAACTGGGAACCACCTGGGCTCAGACAAGAGCTTGTACAACCTTCAGCCATGCTCTTGTGCTTCATGGCAGCATGGAGGTGGTATCATCAGTGTAGGCATCACCAGGAAGATTTTGGGGTGTCTGTGTTTGTTTTTCTTTTAAATGAATTCTTCCCTATGTCCCTGAAACACATTCCTGAATAAATGTGGTGTATACAGAAGATACAGATTATCAGAGTATTGATGGAAGACAATTTTTTGCACTGTGTATGTTGCCTATGTGGTACATAGTCTATTTTCTGTGTTGGTGTTTGTACAGTTATTTAAAATTATATGTCATACAACTCAACTGACACTGTTTAATGTGGGCACTTGTGAAGAAATAAACTAAATGATGACTGTATATTTTGCTCTCTTCCACAAGGAACTGAAGAAGCTCTGAGGATGCAAGCAGACAACAGCCAAATAAACCGAACATAAAGATCAGTGAAGTCCAACAGCAACTCCTTTGTTAGTGCTGTGTTAACCTACCCATCAATACACTCTTTTCATTATCTGCCCCAATGCTGCACCCATTGCTCATCTCCAGACTTTATCTCAATTTGCTGACAGTTTAAGGGCATGAACATTGTGGAATCAGGCTTTGTGCACTGAAACTTCCCATATGTTTGATTTCTGTCTGGCCACAGATGCCCAACTGCCTGGCAGGGTAAGACCTACAAAGCCAAGGAAACACATTGCCCCTGGGTTTAATTCAAAAATCTGGATTTGAGCTGAAAGGGAACCCTGACACTTCATTGGGTTTTAGTATTTTAAAAGCATTTTAGCAGCACTAAACACATTTCTCTGACACCAGGTATCTGCTGGGATCCACACTGGGAGGTACATGGTATTCCCAATGCTCCACACCCATGAGCAGTCAGCTCATCATCAGGGATAAGGGCTCATTGACTAAACATCTTCCCACATTGTTGCTGCTTATAACAATAGCTCACTGGTTGTCCTACCACAGCAGGTTACATACTTCATTCCCTGGCACAAACCACACAAAGGGAAAGGTCTTCGCTGCAGAGCGTGGCCTTTGGCGAGACGTGAGACCAGGGACCCAGGCAGGACTTTACGTAAAGTGCTTTATCAGCCTTCCACAGCCCCGGCTGGGGAGATTTCAATGGGCTGTGCCCCAGGACTACTTACCACTAACCCCGCACCTCCTTTCATGCACAGATGTCAAAGGCAGTTGTTCGTATTGTGACAGTTCTTTTGCAGAAGAAAGTAAGAAATACTCTTTTCTACTCTTTAAAGTACACTGCCTTTTAGCTATGCAAAACTTCTCCATTGCCTGAATTTCTTCTTACTGCCAGAGTTTTCAATACCAGCTTTGCAATTTATCCAGGTCATGCTGAAGTCTCTTTTCCTATGCATTTACTCCTGAAGTGCTCATAGATAGTTTGCTGCAGTGGAATTTCCTATCAGGGAACCCTTATGTTTTGCTTTCTAATTCATTACTGCCTCAGCAATGGCAAACAGCACTCAAGAAGCAAAAGGCCCAGCACTTCTGACCCTGGCAGAAGGAAACAGCAGAACAAATAGAGAAAACCCTCAGAAAACTTCAGAAAGAAGTTACTGCTCACAAGTGCTGACAACCCTGAGACACCATAGGATGTGATGCTGTGCAGCATACCAAGCAGTATGTCCACAGGATGTCCTATTGGCAGGGTGATGGAGCCACACAGCATCTTTACCAGATTCATCCCTAACACACCAAGCCCATGAGCACACTCATTGCATTACAGTCAGGTGCTCTGATTTATTGTTGTTCTTCATGGCTGCTGGGCTTGGTTCACTCAGGCTGAAGCTTAAAATGATAGATATGCAAAACTCCATCTGACTTCCCATCCTTTGCTCAACTTCCCATGTTAAAGCACCCCTGCGGTTCAGTGAATCCCACCTGTTTCATCTCCTTCCCTGACAAAGCAATTTCCAGTGGGAGACAAGCAGGTCTGAAGCAGCAGCACAGACTCAGCAATGAAGTGTGGGCAGGAGGGACTCCTCTCCTGCTGTAGCCAGGTGGGATGAGTTGCCAGCTCCTGCCCCCCACTAGACACCAAGATATAATGCAGCAGATTCAGGATGGACAGAGATGAAAGCAGCACGCACCCCATGGTAACCTTCGTCTGCCCCCCAGCATGTCCTAGCCTGTGAGACACATTTCCCAACCTCCTGATTTGCATCCCCAAAAGCAGGAAGGCCTTAGGAAAGTGCCATAACTAAGCTGGGAAAACCCTGAGCAAGTCAAATCCAGAGACAAGAAGCGGTGAGCACCCGAGGGATGCTCTCCTCCATCCAGAGCAGACTACAAAATAGAAGTACAAATTAAAAATACCAGGAGAAAAGGAGCCAGAAGCGCAGCTTCCAATGCACTGATAGCCGGAAGCGAGGTCAGGAGAACGGCATGTTATTAAGTAGAACTAATCCAGCCCTTTCAGCACCGGTTGCTGTGGGATTTCCCTACGGGAAAACCCTCGGAGGCCGCTGCCGGCACGGGTCAGCTCCCGCACGCCGCACACACACACGCAGGAACGCCCATGGGGCGGGTCCAGCGCCGTCGGCCCCAGGGCAAGGTCCCTGCCGGGGGGGACATTGGCAGGCAGAGCCCGGACAGGTAAGCAGCAGCCGGGTGGCTCCCTGAAGGGTGCATGGAGCAAGGTACGTGGGGTTTGTGTCTGAGCACAGCGGACACACACAGCGGGTTTTCCTTCCGCAGCCTCACGGAAGAGGGAGCTGGCAGCTGAACCCTTCCGGTGCTCCAGCACTGAGCCCGGCGCTTCCTGGAACGGCTCAAGGGTAGGTCTGGGTTACTCCAACCTTGTGAAATCAGCTTTGAGGCTTTTCCCCCTCCCGGGATAATAAATTAATGTTCTGAACAACAAAAAAAAAAAAAACCCAGGAAATTAAGAACATATTTGCAAGAGTTTCCAGAGTTTAAATTCCTTACAGTACTAAAAGTAGCTCGGGAAGGCAGGCAGCCTCTTCCGGGGGGAAATCTATTTTGTTTTCTGCACACCACTACTTTATTAACATCCTGTAACAAATCCTGCTAACACGGGAACTAAAAGGTTAGGAGTTAACGTAAAGCTGAGCCCCATGGGAAGCAGGATCGAGGCAGCACGGGTAGAGCTGCCAGGACTGCAAGCACAGGTCCAGGAGCCTCTTCGACATCCATAGGCCAAGAACTCCCTTAAACATTAGCACATGGCTGTGGGATGTTCCAGCAGTGACTTCTCATAAAATATTGGGGACGGACTGGTGAAAGAAAAAGGTTTTATGTTTTACAATGATATCACAAACCCTGCACTTCAAGCGCTTAGAAATGCCCTAGATTTTTATTGTCCATACCACTGCAATGAGGACAAGACATTGCCTCAGTGTTCACAGAACTCCTGTGCAGGTGCCAACCACCTTAGCCAACCTACTAAAACCACTCCTCCCTGTACCCAACACTTCCATCAATCACCCACTGAAGGCATGCTAGCACTTAAAGAGCTCCCATCCCTTTGCAGAGCAGCCTCCGGGATGGCTTTGTTGGAGACCCGCAAGTACTCACAGGGCTCAGCTGTTGGTGGTGTGAATCCCGACCTTGCCAGTGAGAGGCAAACACCCTCCTTCAGCGTGGAAAAGCTCACAGCCCTGCTGGATGGAGGGGAGGAGAACACTCGGATACGGAGGGCAGTGGGTGAGTGACCATCATGAGGCTGCGCTTGACCAGGGCATGGCTACATCCCCTCTGTTTCTGCTCCTCCTTTGCAGCCCGGTGGGGTTTGTGCTCCTGGGTATTTGCTTATTGCCCGCCTCTTAAAGAAGTGGGAGTGTGGAGATGGAGTTCCCTGTTAGTGTTAAATCATGACTCCTCCACAGCCACTCCTGCTGTCCCTTCCCTGCTCCCATCCCCAGTATCTTCGCTAAGACTGGTTGAACTGGAATACAAGGACTGAGGATCACACAGGCAAGCATCTCTGTGCAATAGGGATGCATGCAGGGGCTAGTGCTGATGTGCAGTGATGCACACCGTGCATGAACTGAGCCAACAGCCTTCCTCAGCACATTAGCCTCATTCAGGTGTGGAGCTCCTTGTATGGGTTGGCTCAGGCAGGCTAAGCTGCTTTCACTCGTGATAGCTAGATAGAGAAAAAAAATGAATCAAACCCCTCTTTTTTTCTATTTCTTCATCCATATTATACTTTTAACAAATGAAAATGGCACAGACCACTGGGACTGCACAATTCACAGTGCAACTGGAGTTCAGTATAACCTTAAACGTGCATGGACTCAAGGTTTCAAGGCACAAAGTAAATAGTGGGCGTGTTTGGGCTGACACAGAATGAGGCCAAGAGCTGCTTCACAGTGTTGCGAAGGGCTGCTAGAGCCCTGAGCCAAAGCACTGGTGTAAGCAGGACACTCGGCAGCCGGAGCTGTTAGCTTCTCTCTGGGCAAAACCTAGCTAAACGCAGCTCTTGCTGCCACCAGAACAGCTCTTCAAGAGGGATCCACACCTGTTTCCTGCCTGAGGCACAAAGTCACCTCTGACACCCTGACCAGGGACAGTGCTTTCACTTGCATGGTCATTATTTCCACTCAGCAGACTCCTCTTGCAGGCCTGCTGGGTTCTCCTCCTCAACTCCTTCTCCAAATCTCTGCTTTTCAGAGTTAGGTGTGACAGCAGTCAGAGCCAGCATAGCAAAATAAAATCTGCCTATAGTCACCCTAAATAATACAGCATCGGTACCCGCCACCCCAGTCCTGCCCACACTGCCTGCACCTCCCCAGCCCCAGGAGAGCTAACTCTTCTGTGTTGCTTTGCAGTCGAAGCTATTGAAAGTGACCCTGTATTTAGCAGAGAAAATCAGTATTTCCAGAGCCAGAATGAGAAGTATGAAGCTGCAGTCAGAAAGGCTGTTCACCTCCAGAAAAAGATGCACGAGATGGGATGGACTGAGAACGGACCCGAATTTAAGTATATTTACAGGTAATTTTATACTTTTTTTTTAATGTAAAAATAGTGTTTTGTTAAAAGGTTTGTAGCCAACAAGAACAGGCTTCCGCAAAGGCTGGGAGAGGCCAGCAGTTGACAGATAAGGTTCTGATACAAATATGCTGCAGGTTTTTACCTTAGCAGCACGCTCAAGAGAAGGGAAAATGATGATACACAGCAGGGAATTTTTCAAAGAGCAGCACATAGGTACAATGCAGTGTGATAGATCACAGCAGTTCACATCCCAACATATTACTTCCACCTCAGCAAGCTCCTTACTTGTACTACAGCTCTGATACTACAGCTCTGATACCACCCCTCAAATGTTTTTACATGTATAACCAGAATTGGAAGTGCTGCTGTTCCCATTACATTGCTGACTTCCGGAAGAATTAAAGACAACATTGTCTCTATCTGGAAAAACTATATTGTATTTAAAAATAAAAAGTGAAGAAAACCCCACAAACTTTAGTTTGTAGGTCACCAGAATACAACAGTTCTTGCAATCCTTTCCTTCAGACATTTTTATTAACACTTTGCATGGGGCTGAGCTCCACATCTTAGTTGCTCATCTCTCCTTCTTTCTCCCGTTGCTAAGTATTACTGGCTTGCTGTTACCAGTGGAAACTGGTGGGGTTACACACCCAGCAAGAAAATGCAAGTGCACAGGCCTTGCTATAAAGTTTTTCCCCATTATATGAAAGACTATGATTTTTTTTTTTTATGCTAAGCTCTTTGCTGGCTACTGAGGCTGATAAACGGGGAATTCTTCTGTCGAGAGCTCTTGGACCTGATCATTACATTCCTTATAACAAGCAGCTCTCCACTCCTTCCTCAGAAGAAACAAAACAATCCCAGCAGATTTGAAAGACCTGACAAAACTCAACCACATTTCCCATAGGTTTGCTTTTATCAGGCCCCCTGATGCCAAGGGCTGTGGCAGGACCAGCCCTGAGCTACCACATTTTGCTGGATTAAGAGCACTGTGGCCTGATGAAACACCAGGTGAGCACCAAGCTCTTACTAGCAAAGTCCTTGTGCCTCCTGGTGCCAAACAGTGAATCACTTGCACACATATAAAAGAGCTCTTTAAAATTGCAGTTAAAGCAGCATCATTGCTGGATGGGCTGCCAAGGGGTCATTAAGTCTTTTTCTGTTAATCAGAGCAATTTCCCTTCAACTACTTTGTTCATGTTTTCTCCCCACTTTTTCAGCATGACTGATTCTCTCTCAGGGCAGGATGAAAGAAAGGTCATAGTCATTTGTTAACAATGAAAGGTATCTATCTAGAATGAGATGCTCACTAGAGCACTGCAGTAAAGCAATGTGCTAACAATCATACAAGCTACTGAGAACAGTAAAGCCACTTACTTTTACATGTGAGAGCACATGTACTTATATCTGTGAGGTGATTCAATCTATTCTGAGGAATCCCAGGAAAAGGGACTATATTCCTCATATTTTCTTAGGATTTCTTGCACACAAAAAGGAAAGCTTAAAATGAATGAGTTTCTGATTTGCAGCATAGAAATTAGAGTAACCAAGTTCCCATATGCAGATTCTAGAATAGTGCATCTTAGGATGCATGCAGCCCTATTAGCTGGCAATGGTGAAGGAGCCAAACAGACAATAAGCCAGGTGCTACAAGTATGTATTTGAATTTTCCACAAGGGAAAATACCCATCTCAAGTCAGGCCAAATCTCCATGAACCCCAGTACTGTCCACTGATAGTGAGAACAAACACCCAGGGAATGGTACAGCAACAAGCCCAATATAGAATCATAGAATAGTTAGGGTTGGAAAGGACCTTAAGATCATCTAGTTCCAACCCCCTGCTATGGCCAGGGACATACTGAGGTACTTCCCCACAATGGGAATGCTCAAGAAATCTAAGACTCAGATGCCCATGTATGTAATTCACTTCCATATGTCCCACAGTGAATTGCCAAGGTTTGGGGGTTTTAGGGTAGGGTGGTGGGGTATTTAGCTCAGGCTTAAAATGTGACTTAAATAACCAAGGAAAGAAAAAATCCTGTGGTGTAAAATAAAGATACAAAAGGCTCAGAAGCCACAATATCAGAGCCACAAGTGCTTCAGAGCTGGGCTATTTTTCAGGAGCTTAGCATTTGCTAAGAACAAGTTATATATATGTATATATATGTAATTAGCTAGTGACACTTAAGCAAACTGTGTTAAGAAAGAAGGAACAAAAGCAGCTTGGAAGAGTGATTTTCATAGAATAATAAAATAGTTTGTTTTGGAAAGGACCTTAAAGCTTATTCATGGGCAGAGACACCTTCCACTAGATCAGGCCACTCAAAGCCCTGTACGATCTGGCTTTGATGCAATATTGCCTCCTGCAATACTGTATTGATGCTGTATGTTGGTTAAGGTAGGACAATGAAGAAATCAAAAGGCTGCAGGTAGCACTGTCTGGTGACTATCACAGTGTCACAGCCTCATTCATCACATCCCTGGAACTTCATCCATGTACGAAAACACCCCGTGCACCTTCTCTGCAGGGCACTGTCAGGAGAAGTCGCGTTTCTTCTTCACACCATCTTCATGAGAAGTATTTCAGTGCTGGGCTCTGACGAACAGATTGCCAAATGGATTCCTCTCGCCATGCAGTATCAGCTCATCGGAAGCTATGCCCAGACTGAACTGGGGCACGGTAAGGCTGCAAAGAAAACAGAATTTCCATAGGACAGAAGGCCCAGATTCTCAGAAGAATGTGAGTTCAAGGTGTCTGTGCTTCACTGGAGGGGTGGGGAATGCCACCTGCATGCTAGAGGTAGATGTTCCTCAGTGGCCCTCTGCAAGATGGAGGTTGTGCTGGTTTTGGTTTTGCCAGTGTGGCAGAAATAACAAGAGCAGGGGTGAAAGCTCATGGTTAGATAGCTCATGATTAGATGGCATAGTTAGATTGCAGTAACCATTGGTGGAGGGTATCAGCCAGGCAGCTTGCCCAAGATGATGGTTGTCACCATGAACCAGGTATCTTGCCTGAGCACCATATGATTCAAGAGAATTTTACAGGAGATGGTGTGGGGTCACTGGGAACATCATCCCATGGTTCTCACCAGGAGGGTAAACCACAAGACCACACCAGCCTCCAGGAATCCTCCACTCTTTCCATCCTTGCCATACATTAGGAGATACCGAGAGATATAAATACATAAACACACTGTTTTGGTTTTTTTTAAAGGAACTTACCTTCAGGGTTTGGAAACAACGGCAGTCTTTGATATTGCTACACAGGAGTTCATACTGAACACACCGCAGATCTCTGCCATGAAGTGGTGGCCTGGAGACAGTAAGTACCACACAAAATACTTAGGTTTTCCTCATTGGCCTCCTTCAGTTGCTCACTCTGCCCCTCTGTGTTTGAGGGCCCAGGTTCTAGCAGAGAACTGCAGTAGGAGATGCACAGATCAAGAGGCAAGTAAGAGACAAAAGGGTTCTCTACAAGTTCAAAGGCCAGAAAGGAGCCACCATCATCTATCAAAAGCCCTTAGGTGGCAGGGCTGGAGAGGTTAGCTCAGGGAAACTCCTGCCTCTGCAGGAATTAATCTTCTCTTCTTTGTAAACAATACTCAGAAAACCAAAAACCACAGGGAGGTCATCAGCACAAAGCATCAGCATAAAGGATTCACGTCATCAGCCAGTCTCAGCATGAAGAATTCAAGTGTGAAATTCATGGCTCCCTCAGGAAGGTGTTTCACAGCAAATCACTGGAGTTGCTCTATCAGCCCCAGAACTCCCCCCTCCCTCAGCTCTGCAAGGTCTTTAATTAGCTATTATTTTTTTCTCCTCTGCTGACACAAACTATTCATCCAAACCCCACTGGCTTTAATAATAATGCAACTTTGGAGAGATATGAGCAAGCTCAGAGCACAGGTTTAGGCAATCTCTAGCTTCCAACATCTGTGGATCACACCTACACTCACCCGTGTCAGCGAGACCTAAGATACAATTAGCACAGACTGCTAACCGTGGAATTGTTTGTATTGTACCTCATCTTAAGGGAACGTGACTGGTTTTCTCCTCACAGTGGGAAGGTCAGCAACACACACAGTGGTCTTTGCTCAGCTGTATGTCCAGGGGAAGTGCTATGGCGTGCATCCCTTCATTGTGCAGATACGCAGCCTTTGGGACCATTCACTGTGCCCAGTTAAATGACCCCAGACACCGCAGTGCTTGTGCAGGTGCTCTGCCTCTTTTGCCCTTATATGTTTTCTAAAACATTGTGCCCAGGGAGTTTTACAGTGCCAAAACCAAACCAAGACAGATACCTGAGTCACAGGTATCATTAACTACAACATTTTTATCTGAAGGAAGATCTAATGGCATATCCAGTCCAAGCCTTCCTAACCAAAGGCCTGGGCTGCTCTGACCACCCCTGTATTAACACCTCAGTTCTAACCCGGGCCAGCATGGGTGACAGATGGATCACGGAAACAAACTGCCTGTTTCATTCCTCAGGCAAGATCACCCATGCTGGGGAAGAAGCAGAACTGAACGTGACCTTCTCCTTTGAGACCCCCTGACACAAAATGGGGAGAGGAGTTCAAGTGGAAGTAAGCAGCTGTGTTTTCCCCTGCTCCAGGCATAACTGCAGGAGACATCGGTCCCAAAATGAGTTTTGAGCACATCGACAACGGGTACCTCATGCTGCAGAATGTGCGTGTCTCCAGGGAGAACATGCTGAGCAAGTTTTGTGAGGTATGACAGACTCACATCGCACGTCAGATTCTCACCGCACAGCCAGAGGGATGACAGGGAGCTGCCTAAATTTAGGACAAAATTCTTCCTTTGAGGTGTCTGCAAGTCTCAGTGGTTTTGCCAAGGGCAGAAGTTATCTGAATCCTAAATGAAACTCAATGTCAGGAATTCCACATTCAGAGGCTGGGGCTGATGGGGCAGGGAGAACCTGTCTGAGCCAGAAGCAGTAAGAATTTGTCTCTTTAAATGGATATGTTTCATCTATTATACATAAAAATACTTAGTTTTTCATCAGCAAAGGATTTTGATGCCCATTTTATTCTATGCGTAGAGATGACACAACCAGTATTGAAGTACTGAAGAAGGTGGCATCTAACATCCTCTCTCTAGGTTCAACCGGATGGCACCTATGTAAGACGGGGGTCCCAGCAGATTAACTATCTCACAATGACTGCAGTGCGCGTCGCCCTCATCTCACACGAAGCTGTAATACCCCTAATGAAAGCTTGCACCATTGCCATCAGATACTCTGTGGTTCGCCGGCAGTCCAAGTTAAAGCCTGGGTAATGCTATGCAGGTCTGCAGCTGTGGGAAGTGGACCATGCACCATGTTCCCCTGCACCAGTCTGTATTTCAGTTTCTTATCTTTCAGCACATCACTGGCTTATTTTCTGGGCCAGACATGCTTCCCCATTATTTACATTAACGAGCTTCAGTCAAAGTACAGGAGAGCGTTTACAGTTCTTTCTAAGATAAGTTTCATAGTTTGAATAGCTAAGCAGCTGACACAGAGAACTTATTTTTCTTGTAACTGGCCTTCCTGTGTAATCCCATAACTCAGAATCCAGATAATGTAGACAAGTTGCTGAATTCTTATTCCATAGCATCCTACTGGTGAGCACAACATTAAAATACCTTCCAACATCCACCCTTCCGATATTCACACTTTACAACGTTGAATTTATCAGTCTGGTGAGAATGCCTCTAATTTTTAAATAGATATTTTTCATTTGAATGGATTTCAGGAATTTCCACTTACAGCTCCTTTCAAAAGCAAGATTATCCTAATGAGAACATGGTTTGGATCAAACACAAGAGCACAGCATGCTCAACTATTGTAAGAACCAATTCCATCATCTGAAGTCCCAAGTGTACCAACCACAGAAAGAGTGGAAAAGAATATCCACAGAAAGCTCAGAGAACTTAAAATAATTTAGGCTCAACTATTTTCAGGGTCCACAAAGACCCAGTTTGCAAAGTAAAAGTTCTTCAGGGTGCAGGGCCAGCACATCCCTTTAACACCAAGCATCTTGCTATCCTTGGAAGGCTTCATCTTTATCCCCTCCTGCAGTCCCTGTTCCCCCTCTGCACCAGCCCATCACACAGAGCCTTTTCTACTCAATGCTGGTTCACCAACACAGCAGAAACATAATCTTTTTCATAGTCAGGCTCATTTCTCTAACAGCTGAGCAAGCTGGGCAGATTTGCTGGCACGACATCAGCTCAGTCCCCTTCACAAACTGCTGCTTCATAATGAAAAATGCCTGTTTTCATTTTTTTTACTTGTTTTCACTTATTCATTATGTGATAAGTAAACTAACAGTAGTTAAGCCAGTGTTCACACTTTCCCTAACTCACCAGCTGTCTTCCAACAGGGAAGAAGAAGCAAAGATCCTTGACTTTCAGACTCAGCAAGAGAAGTTGCTGCCCCACTTGGCAGCAGCCTATGCCTTTCATTTCATCAACAACTACCTGCAGGACCTATTCAACAGAGGGTATGAAGAGATCCAGAGGGAGAACTTCAGCATGCTGCCAGAGGTGAGCCACAGCAGCATTAGCTCATACAGCATTCCTCATCTCTAAATATCAAAGTATTTTAGCAAACTGGACAAGCATTCCTCTCACCACCAGATAACTGGAGAAAGAGGAGGCACTAAGAGATCAAATGATGTGTCCTAGGTCCACAACCAGTCAGCAACAGAATTTGCTTTACCACCCCAACTTTTTTGTTTTGGGAACTACTGCACAGTGAAAAGTCCTTGAAAAGCACGTCCATTTGATGAAAACCTTGTTCCAAGTGGCTGGTGGCACGAAGTGTTATTTCCCAACGTCATCTACAAATGCAAATATTTACTTCTGAGCCAAAACCAAAAACGGGACTTTTTAGATAGAACATAAGATTTTGCAACTGGAAGCCTGAAATGAAAGCACACTTTGAACAAGGGTGACCAAAGCCACTGCTGGTTGAAACCCAAAAAAGCATCAACTAACCACAGCGTGCCCAGCACAAGGGTGTGCAGCATCCCAAAGGAGGAGCTGGGTGCTAGGGATCCCATCCCAGGAAGCTGGGTGCTATGCCATCACGCAAGGGAGGATCTGACAGGGATTTCCTCCCCAGAAACTGCACAAAATTAAAAGAGGAAACTGATTCTGAGGATTGCTTTGGACCATTTTCACCATTAACTCTCTGCCTTACTTTTAATTTCTCTTTTCAAACAGCTCCATGCATTTTCTTCGGGCTTCAAAGCCATTGTTACTCAGTACTGTGCTTCCGCAGTAGAAGTCTGTCTCCGGGCATGTGGGGGCCATGGTTACTCCTTGCTGAGCGGACTCCCTTCCTTATGTACTAGAATACTTGCCTCTTGTATTTATGAAGGGGAAAACACCATTTTGTTCCTGCAAACTGCCAGGTAACAATCCAAACCTGTTCATCAAAAAGCCTGCCCCCTCATTTATTCAACCTCTACCACTCCTTCCCCCAAACCAGTAAAACCAGCTACCCCTTTCTCCCAGCACCTTCTAAAAATACAACTCAGGACACAAACTATTCATGCCTTCTGTCTAACAGGCATGGAGGTGTGGGGGAATTAGATTATCTCTTCTATTTTTGGGTTTGGTATGTATGCAGGTGCTGTTCTGCATAACCTCATTTTCCTCTGTCTGGGACCACAGCAAAAGCACTGCTACCCAAGTTTTGCAGTTTAGTTTTTAAGAAACCAACATAATGTGATATTGGCAAAGTGAGGTTGATTCAGAGAAGGCAGAGCTGTAGGATACTGAAAGCGGATGAGTCACACTCCAAGAACACCAGTTTCCTCAGAACACGCAGACTGACGATTATCCAAGGTTAGATTAAATACAGGAGAAAGAAACCACAGCTGCTGGAACTTCTAATAACATGTGCTTTTGCTAGAAGGAGAAAACCAGTACAATTTGCAGGGACAGAGGTGCAACCACACAGCTCTGTGCTTGCATGCTGCACTTCTGCACTCATTGCTGTCTCTTCTTGCAAGATCAATAGATTACTTCTAGACCTGGTAAGACTAGGTCATAGGCCAAAAAAATAAGGGAGTAGGAAATGCATTTAGCTCCAAGAGTCTCATATTTGTTAATATAATGTGATTGTATGTTGGGGATCACACCAAACCACCATTAAGACTCCTAGAGCATTAAGACTCGGGCTGCAAAGTTGATAATGTGTCTAATCACCATGCTGCTAATAGCCACAGCAAGTTTCTTCCTAAAAAATCATCACTACAGATTACTGTAGCATTGAATACAGTCAACAGGCTGCCCCTGAGACCCATCACAGGTCAGGTTATTGCAAATAAAATGTAAAATGTAAAGTCATTAGTCATTCAAGTCCATTCTGGACCACTGACGGGATGGGTTACATCTTGCTGCTCCTCACCTGAGCCCACTTTACTTTTCACATGACCATTTGCTGCAGAAGATCACAACCATCCCCTGCTCTGACTGTTATCCTCTTCCCAGGTTCCTGGTTAAGTGCTTCATGGCAGCCAGCGCTGGCCACCCTGTCCCACCATCTGTCACTTACCTGGCTGCAGTGAAACCTGAGAAGTGCCCAGCCAAGAACAAGTTTGATTTCCTCAGTCCAGATATTTACACCCAGGCCTATCGACATGCAGCAGTCAGGTCAGTACAGAGACAGGAGACATCCTTCTCTCTTTGACATCAGAAATGTGTTAAGAGCTCTGCTGCTTCATTGCTTTAAAGGGAGGTAAAATAACATGTTACACAAGAATTGACACCATCTGCTCCTGAGTGAGGAAGACTCGCACAGGTTTAACAGCCATGTCAAGTGTTCAGTATGAAGATTTCAGATTCAAAACATCACAATATTTTAAGCCACATGCTACCAAACAACTATATTCCACAAAGCTGATTCTATACCAAGCTGCTGGCTCTGTTTATGTAAATCCCAGACCACATCACTGAGTTGCCATTCAGTAAAACCTTCAGCCAGCTGGACCCTGTGCAGTTCTATACTCTATACAGAGCTAAAATTTCACATACCTGTGAAACTGATCATAGAATCATAGAATAATTAGGGTTGGAAAGGACCTTAAGATCATCCAGTTCCAACCCCCCTGCCGTGGGCAGGGACACCTTACGCTAAATCATATCACCCAAGACCTCATCCAACCTGGTCTTGAACACTGCCAGGGATGGAGCATTCACAATTTCCCTGGGCAACCCATTCCAGTGCCTCACCACCCTTACAGGAAAGAATTTCCTCCTTATATCCAATCTAAACTTCCCCTGTTTAAGTTTTAACCCGTATCCTCTTGTCCTATCACTACAGTCCCTAATGAAGAGTCCCTCCCCATCATCCCTATAGGGCCCCTTCAGACACTGGAAGGCTGCCATGAGGTCTCCACTCAGCCTTCTCTTCTCCAGGCTGAACAGCCCCAACTTCCTCACCCTGTCTTCATACGGGAGGTGCTCCAGTCCCCTGATCATCCTCGTGGCCTCCTCTGGACTTGTTCCAACAGTTCCATGTCCTTTTTATGTTGAGGACACCAGAACTGCACACAATACTCCAGGTGAGGTCTCACAAGAGCAGAGTAGAGGGGCAGGATCACCTCCTTTGACCTGCTGGTCACGCTCCTTTTGATGCAGCCCAGGATACGGTTGGCTTTCTGGGCTGCGAGCACACTGAAGCCAGCCCATGTTCAATTTCTCATCAACCAACACCCCCAAGTCCTTCTCTGCAGGGCTGCTCTGAATCTCTTCTCTGCCCAACCTGTAGCTGTGCCTGGGATTGCTCCGACCCAGCTGTAGGACCTTGCACTTGTTGTCATGGTTAAACTTCATGAGGTTGGCATCAGCCCACCTCACAAGCGTGTCGAGGTCCCTCTGGATGGCATTCCTTCCCTCCAGGGTATCAACCGAACCACACAGCTTGGTGTCATCGGCAAACTTGCTGAGGGCGCACTCAATCCCACTGTCCATGTCAGCGATGAAGATGTTAAACAAGACCGGTCCCAACACCAATCCCTGAGGGACACCACTCATTACTGGTCTCCAGCCAGACATTGAGCCATTGACCACAACTCTTTGCGTGCGGCCATCCAGCCAGTTCTTTATCCACCGAGTGGTCCATCCATCAAATTGATGTCTCTCCAATTTAGAGACAAGGATGTCGTGTGGGACAGTGTCGAACGCTTTGCACAAGTCCAGGTAGATGACATCAACTGCTCTACCCCTGTCCATCAGTTCCGTAGCCCCATCATAGAAGGCCACCAAATTGGTCAGGCAGGATTTCCCCTTAGTGAAGCCATGCTGGCTGTCCCCAAGCACCTTGTTGATTTTCATGTGCCTTAGCATGTCTTCCAGGAGAATCTGCGCCAAGATTTTGCCAGGCACAGAGGTGAGACTGACTGGTCTGTAATTCCCTGGGTCATCCGTTTTCCCCTTCTTGAAAATGGGGGTTATATTTCCCTTTTTCCAGTCATCGGGAACTTCACCTGACTGCCATGATTTCTCAAATATGATGGACAGCGGCTTCACAACTTCATTTGCCAGCTCCTTCAGGACCCACTGATGGATTTCATCAGGTCCCATGGACTTGTGCACATTCAGATTTTTAAGATGGTCTCAAACCAGTTCCTCTCCTACAGTGGGCGCAAGGTCTAAAGTTTCAGTTAACACCACAGCAAACACAGTGCCTCTCATTGAATCTGAGCTACACATTTAACTACTCAACACAAAAATAGTATCATGAGTGGTCTCATTGGTATTATGGGCACAGTTATGGGCCATACATGTGCCATTTCTGAAAATCAGGCAAACGGATCAACATCCCTGCTGCCATTCAAATCAGTGTAAAAACAGAGCCATTCTTCTGAAAGCTTTAGTGCCAACGGGAGCAAGATTTGGATCCCTGTGTAGAAAAGTAGAAACATAATGTAAGAACAGTCCAATATTGTCGTAGCTTTATTTTGTTCTGCAAATCCTCCTTACACACAGAACCCAAGAAAAACTCCTCAGAACCCCTGGTAAAGTACCGTGGAAGCTGAGAAGGCAAAAATCCTTCAGCATCAGGGTGGTTTGGGTGCTTCTCCCAATTTTTACTTAGATTTTGCATAATGTAAGTTCACTCATGCTGAGTGTAGGTAACTCAAAAGTCAGAAACGCCACTTTGCCATACGATCACACACAAGTCTGAATATGAAATGAGTGCATGTGGGCTGCTAGAGCCACATACAATATGCTTTTTGGATCTTCCAGACTCATCAGCAGCACAGCAGCTAAACTACAGGTCTTGATTCAGTCTGGAGTCAAAAAGCACGACGCGTGGAATGAGTGCACGGTGCAGCTGGTGCAGGCTGTGAAGGTTAGTAAAAATCAGCTGCTTATGTGATCTTTGTCTTTAGGATATAATGTGCAACAGAAACACATGATCAGCTTAAAGTATCAGTGCTGTTTATTGTTTTCTGTTAGCATCTAAGGGACACTATGAAGCCAAGGGCACCACTGTGGTCTGCATGGTGGGAAAATCATAGTAAGAAGCAACTCCTGACATGAAGAATTTGCCATCCAAATAGGCCAGGTGGAAAAAGACTAAAAGGAACAGAAATAAAAGGGGAGGGAAGAAAACAAAACATATACACAGTTCTGCTACCAATACTAGCCGAATCAGGCCTCCCACATCAGAGTCACAGAGTGGTTTGGGTTTAAAGCGACCTTAAAGCTCATCTAGTTCCAACCCCTTGCCATAGCAGGACACCTTCCACTAAGTAAGGGAGCAAAGACTAGACCTCAGCAGCAGCATTTTCTGTGGTCACCCACCTCCTGTGCATCACATCCCATTTTCAATTACACAGACTTGGGGGAAGCAGCAAGTATTCAGTGCTGTAAGCTTGAAAAAGAGCAGACAAGCTGTGTAACTGCCTAAAAAATAAAGGAGGCCTCCTATACAAAAAGCGACTTTGAAAAATTACTTTCCCAATTTTTTTTTTAATGTAAATATATTTTTAGTGGAATAAAACTGAGGCAAAGTGTTCTTGTTTGAGATTACCTCTAGGAAAAGCTTTGAACAGCATGCAAACCTGAACAAGCTGTTCCCTCCTGCACCCACTCAAATGGGTGGCCAAGGTCTCTGGACTGGAGAGCAGGGTGATCACATGACAGAGAAGCTGAAATCCAGCCCTCTCTGAGAAGCAAGGAGGAGAACCTAGTGAGAAATAAACCATTTCTGAAGAGCCCAACACATGCAGAAGGCTGGCTGTGGTATTGTCAGTGGTGACTGTGCTGGTAGAAAATGGGATCTGGGCTCCAAAGTTTCTTAAGTACTTCAGGGAGAGGAGAAGTCACCCAAACCCCTTGAGTTTCCCCCCATAACTTTAAAACCTTGATAGCCTGCTGCCTCCTTGGGGAACCTCTGGGTTTGAGCTAGATGACCTTAAGGTTCTTTCCAACCTTAACTTTCATATGATTCTATGACTTCTTATTTCACACCTTCCCTGGATACTCACCCACACGACTGGCACAGTAACTGTGTGAACAGATGCCTGCCAAGTGGCTCAGGCGCTGGGTACGGCTTTGCTGCAGACTCCACACAGGTTAATTGCTTAAGGAGACATCCAGCTTCTCGGGCAGGTTCTGCAGTCCACGCTGGCCTCCACACTGCTTGGCTGTGCTAGCAGGAAGAGCAGCAGTGTGAATGTGCCATGCTTACATCCACAGCGGGGAGGAGAACTGTGCAGTGGGAACTCACACAGATGCCAACATCACCAACCACCCACAGTAACAACAACATAACAAGAGCCACCCCCGCACACAGGTGGAGTCATTTGCTCTGGACCTCAGCTAATACTTCTGTAACTTGGAAGCTAGACACTCTACTGTCATCTGACACAAAAACAATCAGTTTACTTGAAGCCACAAAAGCAAGAAGTAAATTTGCTTGTTCTCCTGCGACAACACAGGTTTTCAGAGCAAAGCGCTATAGACACTGAAGCTAATGTACCATGAGCCCAAGGTCTTCAACAAGAGTTGTCTCTTATTGATGTATGACCAAGCTTCACTTGCTGGAGGTCAAAACAAGTCCATTCCAATGTGTGTTTCCATCACACAAACTCTTTAGGGTATCTATCCGAAATATTTAAAGTACCTGTGTGATTTCTGAAGTGGTTTTCTAGAGTTTACAAATACCAGTGTTTACACCCCCAAGTCTCTACAGTTGTTGTAAGACATGAATACAAAAGGTCTTGTGATCCAGCAAACAAAGAATACAGACTGGGAAAGTGCCAGGGAAATGAAAAGGTTTTATATTCTTTGCGAGAACATTTGAGTCATTTGGCCTACTAAGTGTTTTGAGGTGCATTCACTGTTGATTGCATTTGTTTTCCAGGCTCACTGCCACTACATCACAGTGAAAAACTTTGCAGAAACGGTGGAAAGACTCGAGGCCAAGGGTGGCATCCAGAAGATTATGAAACATCTCTGTGACCTCTTTGCGTTACATGGGATCTTCTCAAATGCAGGAGTCTTCTTGCACGATGGACACATATCTGGAGCTCAAATGGACATGGCAACCGCATCATATCTAGACCTCTTGGCTGTCATTCGGTGAGCTGCTCTAATATGAAAGGAGCTGTGATAGATCTATAAATGGTGCTGCTGTACCTATGGTAACATCTCCAAAGTCAATTCACCTCATTCGGGTTTTATTTTCATTGCCTGGCAGTACTAGAAATTGATTGAAGCATCTACAGAGCTTGTTTTCACAGCAAAACAAGACCTAAGTGCCCAGCTCCTCTGCAGTCTCCAAAGTTCTGGAACATGAAATCTTGAATTATAAACCAAGAAACCCTGAATGCTTTTTACCATTTGCAGTAGAGCAAAAGCAGGCAAACACATAGAGCAACACTGGTAGGAGGCAGCAGATCAGACACTGCAAAATCTGCTTAAGTAACAGCTAATACAGCCTACTCTGTTGCCATGGCTGAGTTGCAACCTGCACCCAAACAATCCTGCCTACAGCTTGTTCAGATGCGTCTGCTCGACACCATTTATTGCTAACTACATGAATTCTGAGATACACTAAAGTTTTAACTTACCACAACACTCACAAAGGCTTTCTGACAAGGGTTCTTCTTTCACTACTTGATGCTGTTTGTTAAGAACAGATTAATTTCTGGTGCAGAGAGTGAGTTGCTACTGTATGTAAAATTCTATTTAAGACACCTGAAGTGAAACAAGAATACACCATAGGCAGAGCTGGGCAGGACCGAGGTGAAGAGAGAACATTTTCAGAACTCATCACAGAATTCAAGTTAAGCAATAAGCTTAATGTAAGGCTTACAAAAGTCTAACACATTGTCATCTCTGGAATTCATTGCAACCTCTCAGTGTTATGCCTTGCTAAAAGGATTCAAGAATGCACATTTACCTATTTACAATTAGGATACAAACACTTCCTGGTCTGTAGCAAAACCCCAGCCTCTCCCAAACCCCCAAAGAGCCCTTTCCCAAAAGGAACTGGTAGATGCAAATACCAACATTTGAGCAAACCACTTTGCATCCCTCTGCCTCAGGTGTGGGATACAGCCAGCAAAACTTCCTGCACCCAGGATGATGGGAGGATGAGGTAAAAGAAACCATCTTCTGCCTAGGAGAAGAAGCTGTCATTACAGACTTGTCTTTATGCTCTAGCTATCTGCTGCTGACTGCTGGCAGATCAGCCCCTGGGCTAGACAGGCCCTTGGCGCAGTTCAGGGTTGCTTTGTTCTTATAGACACAAAAACAGTAGAAGACCTTGATACCCAATGATGAGGTAACAGAAATACTTCAGAGTAGATGAAGGCTGGAGATCAGCGGAGCACTTCACATGAAATCTAGCAGCAACCTTATTCCAGTTTGGAGGACAAACACAGCATAAGAAAAACTTATTAAAAACCCTGCAAAAACCAAAAGCAAGAACCGGCAGAGTGTGTTGAGGAAACATCTGACATGACATTGAGTCCTAAATGAGGGAATTAGGAATGGAGTCCAGGTGATTACATGACCTATTCAATAGTAGAGACAACTTAGGGCATTAGTAGAACATGCCTCTGAGGAATCAAAACAAGCAGGATTTCCCCCAAGCAGGATTTCCCCCATAGCCTCAGCAACGGGAAAAACTGGCACAAGCTTTTCCAGCTGAGGAACCTGGAACAACTGACTTTCCAGTTTACCTTTGCCTTATTTTCCTCCCTTACAAAGCAATACCCGCTTCAGTAACACAAACTACATTCATCTCCATAGGAAGGATGCTGTTCCACTGGTGGATGCCTTTGACTTCACAGATAAGACCTTGAATTCTGCACTTGGCAGTTACGATGGCCAGGTTTACCAGCGGCTGTATGAGTGGGCTCGGAAGTCACCGACCAACACACAGGTACAGATGCTGTATTATAGCCAGGCAACTTCTGCATTAGCCAGAGCAGAAATTGCTTTTCTTCTAATGAAAGCTATAGAGATACAAGTAAGTGGAATAAGACCTTTTAATTCTTAGTATCTCACTCTGAACAATGGCCTGTGATACCCCAATTATACCTCCTATAGTCTTAGATCAGCCATTGAACCCAGCGATGACTTACAGCCCCCAGAGTACAGCAGCTTGTAGCAGGGAGCTGGTCTGTGTATGCCACCAATGTGGTTTTGGTTTTTGAACTTACAGAGGTAGTACTGCACAAAATAAGCTAAACCAAAAGTCTGTTTACATAGTTTACATATTATGGAACAACATATTATGCAAAAGCCACTAAACACAGGGTATATTCCATTCACTGGTATTTCTACTAGTGCAATACTTAATTTTTCTAATAATATGTTTAACCAGAAAGGGTATAAATGTTATACAAGGCAATTTTATCCTTCATGGTTTAGCACTTTATTTTCACTTCCTAATTCATCCATATTGTGGAGCAGCATAAAATTCTGCACAACATAACTAGCTATTGCTCCATTTGAAAACCCATTTTGCCTTAAGGGAGATTTTTACTGTGGTAATCAGCAACCCTTTGAAATTCTACTGCTGAACACAGAATTTGCCTTCAGCAAGCACTCGTGTCCAAGCATATTTTCTGAAGTTAAATAGTACGCTGCTCCATTTGGGATGACTATTGTGTACTGGTTATGAAGGACAGCACATACTTGGGGAAAAAGATCCTGCACTTAGCTGAAGCAGCTAGTAGCTTGGGTTTGTTTTTAAAAAGGTCTAGCTTTCTGTAGTTCAGAGATCATTCTTTTATAAAAAATATACCGTTTTCTTTCTTAATTACCACTAATTCCCTTCCACATTCTCTTTCTGAACAGATGAACCCAGCCTACGAGAGGTATTTGAAGCCACTTCTTCACAAGAAGTTATCCAAATTATGAAGACCATGATCTAAGTGAAGGCCACACACTTCCTCCCGTCTTTGTGCAGCTGTACATTGACAAAGCATCAGCAGTGACAAATCAGAATTCATAATCAGTTGCTTACTTCCAGTTGTAGCAAGTATGAAACAAGATTCTTAGCCAGCCACTTGCATTTAACCAGGCAGAAGTCAAACAATGCTGAGTACAGCTCACTGCTATGAGGCAATCTAGGCTGAAACAGGGTTTGCTGTTTTCTAATGTGAAGTGTCCCAATAGCATTAAAACTATGTCATTTGGCTTTCTTATCCTTCTTCTAAAGCCACTTTATGGTGATTAAAGGGGGGAAAAAAAAACAAACCCCATTACAAGCTCCTTCTCAGTGTGTTATAGCTGTACAGTGCCTTGAGAAAATCCCCACTAACCCAACCTTTCCTGAAAAACCCAAGGAAGCTAAAATGATGGTCCCTGGCTTCTAGGAAAAACTTGTTCTCTTAGATCAAAAAGTATACTAGAAAGTACATCTGCTTGGATAATTAACTCAGCTCTCAACTTGCTCAGCAGTGGAGTATTCCAGGCTAATGAAGATTCAGACAAAGCTGATGCCAACTCCAGTCTGCAAAATTTCCTTTGCTGTTAATAGAGCCACTCACATAGTCTTTCTGTAAATCTTGGGCTCCAATAAAGTGTATTATTTCAAATACTGCTTCTCTGATTATTATACTTCATAATTATGGAAAAGGCAGGCTGATCCAGGCCAGTCGTTAATTTGCTAGTAAATGAAGTGTTGCAAAGAACATCTTGTGATCACAACTCAATGCCAGTTAACACAGATATTTCTTACCATGTGTTGCAGGAAAGAAACAACCACTTTTCCTGAGCTTCATCCGTTCAGTTTTTCTTCCTCCCCTTATAGGAAGAATAAAGCTCTTATTGCCTCTTATGACAAGTCAGAAACTCTGTGATGTTTGAAGAAGGGGAGACAAAATATAAGACAGAAATCCAAGCCTGTTGAATGAGAGATGGGATAGAAAGCTCCTGCCCTCAAGAACCAGCAACTGACACAGAAATCTAGACCCCCTCTTACATCCCCAAAGAGCAAAGCTGTTGTGGTAAGGAGCACCTGAGCCAAGCACTTCATGGGAGAACAGGATCCATCTGTCCAAATGGATAACAACTGTCTTGCTCCCAACAGCATTCAAGTTAAAGCATAACCAGAAGTTCTATTAATAACTAAGACAAATTGCCCAAGAAAAGAAATGGCTACACAAATTTGAGTAAAAACACAGAACCTGAGTGCCTTCACTTGAACATCATCAGCAGCACTCCACAGTTAAAATTCTATCTATAAAATCGTTAGATAAATCACTGACAAACCAGGTAACAATCCTTAGCAGCTACTCAGGCTCTTTGTTGCCTCTATCCCTACCCCTTTAGGCAGGACAAATACTTGGCATCTTTCTGTTAGTCATAATGCAATTCTCAAAACACAGTTTATTCTATAATGAGGGCAGCTGAATCAATATAAAAAGGCACAAAGTGCATCAGTAATGGAGGAGAATGGAACCCTACCGGAGCATCTGAACTACTCTGCAGCACAGAAAAACAGGGTTTGGATGGGTTTTTTTAGTTGGTTGGTTTTAGTTTTTTGAAGTATTAAGAGTTCTAGAAGACAAAAAGAAAATACAAAATAGTATTCTGTATTTCACATTTTTATTAGCTTCTTGCTGGCAGGCATTACACTTGGGAATAATATTGCACCAGGCATTAAAAATATTAATTCTACCACAGGGACATTTTGCATTTAGAATCCAATATAAATATTTCTAATCATATTTCCATGGCTACAGATAATATTTGGTTGCTTGATTTATATGCATAGAAAGAAACAGTTGTCATAACTGTAAGAAACTGTACTTATCAAGTACTTTTAAAAGGGAGGAATTTGTTTTCCTAAAATATTACAATACTGTTTATTTATTTAGAAACTAAATTAGACTACATGATAGCAGCTTTTCCCCAACTGCATTTTAAATTCTTTTTTGTTTCTTGCTCCCAGTGTCATCATGTTAGATGGATTAGAAGCCATTTTAAACAGAGGTAATTTTAGCACTTTTGACTCAGAGAATTGTGTTAATGACATAAAATACCCTATTGGACTAATTCTTCGGACTCCCTCTTTCAAACAAAAAGGTGTCTTGACTGAACAGGCACATGCACGGTTTTCTTTTCAGAACAGGACAAAAGGACAGAGCTGCTGGAGAAGGGAACTCCTCCAGTCCTTACTGAGAAACAATAAATAGTCGTATAAAAAAAAGCCCACATTGTTGCTTTAGTCAAAACCCAGATTCTCTTGGGATTACTGTCCAGTGAGGTTGATAATCACTGAAGCGGCTCCTGGAGAGCCAGAATCAGTCATCTGTTTTCCTTGCCAGTCTACAGAAAGTCCAGTTATGCTCCACTGTGTTCTCATTGGCCCGTTCACTCATATGATGAACTCTGGTATTCCTGATTGTGAAGCCTTGCTTTGTGATGTACTCCATGAGGTGGACTCTGAGTGATACTTCTTGGTGGTAATCGCACGGCCCAAAAGTGAAGGAAACCTGGCAGTCCCTGGTGTCCATCATATGCTTATTCCACTTTGTGAAGTGGTTTGAAATGCCTTCCAGTAATGAATGGACTTTTGTGGTGATAGTGAGCTGTGTGATGATTACAGCCACTGGGTTGGAGTACTTGGAAAGCTTCCGGGTGCTGGACAGCTCCACCACCTCCTCAAAGGTATCCACGGGATACAGTGGTTTGGGGTCATTAAGACACTGAATGAGTGGTTCAATCTGATAGAAGTCTGCTTCCTTCCGCAGCAGGTCAAACTCCTTGAAGTCCAGGGGCAAAGTGAGCTCTGAGGTCCTTAAAAAGTTAAGAACATAACGGAAAAGTGGTCCATCTCTGTCAATAAAGTAATTGCCCTGAGAGTCCCTGGCAGTGGGGAAGTCTCCCCTGAACATGGCCCCAAGCATTGAGTCAGGATATCTCGTTAGAGTTGTGAGGGATGTCGTATACATGTGTCCACCCACATTTAGCGTGACTGGATCAGTCATCTAGAAAGAGAGAAATTGCAGAGTTTATCAAGCCACCACAAGAAGATTCAGTCACCTCACTGACACACATGGCAAAAACTGCAGGCTCTGCAGAGAATCGCACTTCTATCCGAAGCCTTTAAGCGGTGTTGAAACCCAAACAAATCCAAGCCACCTAGCAACAAGGCACAACTGGCAACTAGACAGGGTGATAGTTAACATTCAGAATGCACATTTCCAGAATGCTTTAGAAATCTTAACAACTGAGCTGTTGCCACAGAAGCAAGTTTTGCATTTGGGCAACAAAGTTTTTTCCTATTCTAAAGATGGGGAAATGAGAAGAGAGATATTTCCTGAATAGCAAGTTAGTCTGAATGCGGCCCAGCAGTGTTTCTTACTTTTACAATGTACCATTCTAGACCAAACAAAAAGGGGGAAAAAAAATAAAAGGAAAAAAAAAAAAGAAAGAAAAAAAATCAGCTGAACAAGTCCTAAGCTTCTTTCTCTCCTTCAAAACAGGATGACAGTGCAAGTTTAGACACAAGACCAAGAGCTCACAAACAACATAATCCATGCTCTGGTTCAGAGGCATCATTAAAACAAGCAAACAAAAAAAAAAAAAACAACCTTTCAGCTTTTAAGTCTAAAAAGACATTTATTAGTAAATGTAGAAGAGGGAGGCAGAGCACAACCTCTCTGCATCGGCTTCCAAATAGCACATGAGGAAGCAAGAGAGAAAGGAACATAAATCCCATCTGGCCACCAATCCTAACAACTAGGACTGAGGCCAGCCAGAGAAAAGAGACATATGCATGGCAGCAGAATGTTTAGAAAAGGAGAAAAGGAGAAAAATGAGATGCACTTGTCTAGTTCGAGGCAGGGTTTGCAAAGAAAAATATTTTTCCTTCATAAATAAAATTACAAAGTCCTTAAAATCACAGGCAGGAAGCACTATTTTCTGCCTTTGTGCGTTAGGAAAACAGTAACAGTGAGCTTAAGGCAACACTTAGGTACTCACTGATTGCACCTAGGAAACATGAACCTGAGCTATCTCACAACCAGCACATGAGGTAAAGCACTCCAGAGAATGTAAGTAAGCTATTGTAACATACACAGCTTTTTTTCCTCACGACTGAAGCTCTGGATCTATACCCAAGACAGATCTGGAAGAACTCTTACTGTAAGGTCTCAAAAGCCTAGCTGCCCCACACAGTGCACACTTCCACAGGCTCCATACGCACTTACCATATATCCCCAGTCTCCATTATCCATCTGTTCAATTGCTTGAACTATGGTATTCCAAGTTTAACAGAAGGCTGCTGAAAGCATACACGATTTACCTCCTCTTATCTCCCTGCAGGAAAAAGCACACACAAAAACACAAAACAAAGAACAAAACATGGCAGACCATCAGTACCTAGAACAACCACCAAGGGGAATGCTTCCTAATCAAAGGTAGGCTTTCTGCCAGCAGAGCATTCAGCTACAAAACCACATTAGCAAGGGAATCTACAAACATGCTTTTCCCACCTTCTCCCTTCATGCTACCTACAGGACTGCCTCCAGAGCACATAGATAACCACTCCGCTGGCTGTCTGACCATCCCAGTTTTGTTAAATGACATGCAATCTGCTTCCGAGGATAACATACATTTCCAGACTGCCTTTCACCTGGGAAACTGTGAGTACTTCGAAAGACAGATGTTCTTTTCCCAATTAAAAAAGTTGATTTAGCCACCACTGATCATACATGTGATTTGTTTATATTGTCAGAACTTCCATGCTCCAGTTTTAAACTGCACAGAAGAATAAATCAAGCATGAAAGTCAATGAGCAACAAGCAGAAAAAAAGTATCCCTGTAAAATAAATAATTCAGCAGTGGAGAACTGCAATTGATAGCAAGAACATTAAACTACAATGTGAATGGACTTCACAGACACATAGGCACCCTCAAAAGAAATCTCTTCAGGGACAAGCCAGAGAACATCAAACATGTTTTCAACAACGCCCCAACAAAAGCAATTTGAGAAGTGATTCTTGGTTTGACTTCCCTGTCCCTGAACTGCTGACTTGCATAACAAGGGGACCCTCTCAACACAAGCACACCAAGAGAAATACAAAGCCCAGGTTGTGCAACTTGAGGTGGAGGGTGGGAGTGAATGACTCCAGACACCAGTGGAGGTTTTCCAAAAGTGGCCTGCCAACCATGTCAAGTGATGAACGGACCAGAAGCCAGTCACCAATAAGCCTTTATCCCTACCCAGAGCCTGCCTCACTGCTAGAATTGCTGGAAATTTAGGTCAGTCTGTTTTAAGTAGGGTACAGCTTCGCAGCTTTGTTTATTTTTACATCTTACAGACCACACAGTTACCAAGACTTCTGCTTCCATCCTCTTTACTAGCAAACTTCAACACGCAGGCACCCAGCTAAAAGCAGCACAAAGATCAAGCCCAGCCAGAGCCCTACATTCCAAACCAACTGAAGGTCCACAGTTAGTTCCCAACCAAAAAGTTTCTTGCCCTTCGCACTGCAGCAAACCAAGTTGGCCTCATTCACCACAGAACAAGGCCGCACATCCCACCTCTCTGGGCTGTGTTATCCCATCCAATCCTATAGCCTGGACACAACAGGGTCCAGGAGATCAGGCATTCAGGGGCGGCAGCACAAGCAAAGCCTCAGCTATGCCTCAGATGTATGAAAGAGTAGAAAAACCCAAATCACTATATGAAAATCATGAGGTGAGACAACAGAAGACGAAGGAATACTCAGATACAGAACTAGTCATACCAGGATCCTATTTTTACAAATTAGAGACAGAGCATGCCTCAAGAAAGTACATTAAAGCACAGCCCGACAGCAGATAAACCTGGAAGGCCAGCTCTTTTGCCAGCCTCTGTAATTATGTTATTTAAACTGTTCACAAATCAAGAAGTGCATTCATTCAGGTTTTCTTTATTTGGGATTGTCATTCAAGTACAGCCCATTAACTTTATCAGCAGCCCATGCCTTTTCGATTCCAGCACTTACAGGTGTTATTCTGGTCAAGTATAACACATAGATGCATTAAAATGATAGGAGAGACTGGTCCAAGCTTCTGATAGTCAAAGCAACATTCACTTGAAGTGAACTGATGCAGCCAGCCCAGAAACTTCCCTAGTAATCATGACAGAGGAGATCTGCAGTGTTAATAAAATTAACTTCAATTATATAGTCAGAATATTCCAAAGACAATGTCCATCAGTTACATTATTTTGGTCAGCATCTAAAACCACACTACAGATGAATCAAGACTATCAGGGCAAGAAACAGATAATGCTGTCTATATGAAGGCATGAACCAATCTTTGATCACAGCACTGCTACATAACACTGGAGTCAATAACTTACGAGCAGTCTGCTGAAGCAAACCCACCCTTGACACAGAAGTGGCGCTGAGAAACCTCACCGACGTTTGCCTAAGAACCTAGAATCATTTGGTACACGCAGACCAGTGCTGGAGCAGGGTGCACAATACAAACAGATGATACCAGGAGGCCACCTGAAAATGCTTGTGTGATCACAACTTCTCTCATCAGCCTGGGAGCTCTGAATTTCTAGACTTCACAGGCAAAAATAACTCTGTTCAGGTGCAACCTGAGGTAAGTAGTAGCAAAGCATGTCACCAGAAGGATAAGGACATACACCCTTCATGATGTACACCCTTCCAATGATGCTTGATATTCTTCCTGAATGAAGTATGATGGTGCATCCATGGGGGTGGGCAGACACTCACTCCATCTGTACCCTGGGATGCACTGCCTCAGGCCAGCTCTTGTCCTTGTGTCAGACAACACCACATTGCACCCAGGGGCAGCCTCGCTAACGTGGCTACTCATGTCCAGACAGCAGATAAGAGATGACATGCAGCCATATCCCAAACACAGCCTGCCTTTAATAACCATAAGAAAAAGTCACGCAAGACGAAATTCAGACAAATTGCTGATACCATTTAAGCCAAATGGGATGTCACTCTTGGTGAGAGCAGAAGCGTACCGATTGCGTGAAACCACAGTCCTGCTTTCATTGAACTGCTTCTGTAAGCAGCAAGAAGATACACAGCATTAACATGGTCATTACAGCTGCTTGCAGCAGCCAAGCACATCACAAACTAGTAATACAAAATGAGAAGCAAGTACCTTTCAAGAAAAATACTCAAGTCATCATTTTATACTTAGTATACCAAATTGGATACCTGCATTTATAAAACGCTCACTCTTACTTCATATGTTATGACTCAGAGGATCACAAGGCTCTTCACAAGCAACACTACTACAACAGGTATTCCTGTTAACTTCAGCAGGGCTTCTCCCAGGACAGAGCTGCTAACGTGAAACCATTCTGCAAGCTGGAATTCAGAGAAAGCAAGTAAGAGTCAGCTGAACTTCTGCTTCTGTGAACACACACATGGGCTTAGGCAGGACAGGGGATGGTGGCAGCATTCCCGAGACCATGTGCATTGCAGTTGGTCAAGGCCACAGGCTACACACTGCACCTGGAGAAACCCATTGCACTGGCACTACATGCAGTTACTTGAAGGAGGAGCAGAAATAGACCAACAGTTAAAAGTCAAGTCATGCACCACCTGGTTTGTTCTAAATGGTTTTCATCTAGTCTTTCCAACAAAAGAATTAAAGGATTTACTTGTGGCACCATCTTTAATAGACACTTTGGTATCAGTATAACAACACAAGCTGTTTAACATCCACACAAACTGTTTAACTGCTTATACAGATAAATACACCTGGTATTTCAAGCTACTCACCCACTTGGTGAGCTCCCTGCCTCTCACATTTAGATCTCCAAAGATGAAAAGGAACTCCTGCCCTCAGCATAGCTACACTGTACATAGACAACCTTTTTATTCCCCAGGCAGCCATAACATTTGAAAGGCAAGTTTTTATTATAAATCATTATCAGTTACTCACCTGAACTGACAAAAACTAACTAGCACCAGAGATGACTGCACTCCATCACACTGTACAGCAAGACAAGTCTGCAGAGTGAACCCATGAGGCTTCAACACTCTGCCACCCTAAGGGAGTGAGGAGGAGGCAAGCTCTTAAAACAACCAGTTATCAAACCTTCTGGCAAATCAGATCAGCTTCACTACAGAAAGCACCCATCACCACGTCAAGTTTATAACAACTAATAGATAATTAAAAATTAACTCACTTCTTGCTTTTTAGGTTTTTTTTTGTTTGTTTTTTAATTTTCTTTACTAATACTTAGTCTTCACCCCAAATAAGAGGGAAAAACGCTCACACCAGCCACTCAGTATTCTCACTCATTCATGTCTAATTGCCTCACTATAAATTCCAAGATCCCAAAGTTTCCTTCCCACCCCTGAGGAGCTCTGTTACATCCTGGTTTAAGTCCAGGTTCCAAACTTTCATTTTAATTGCTAGTCTGAAGAGCCCACATCACTGTATCACTTGGGTTCTCCTCTCACGAGAGCCAAAAGAAGACACTTGTATCTAACCTGGTCCTGCTGACCCTATGCTGCTGAAGTAACCCCAGGCACCCAGGCTTAAAGCATCCCTCACAGCAGTTGGGTTTTACCCATGTATTTTGCTTCTTAGGAACTAACCACTAGTTGGTTCTGTGTGGAAATATGTCTCCAAACAGTTCTAGAGGAAGGCAAGTGTCAGAAACACCAAGCCTCCCTGCCCACACCAGTGGGGCTCAGCATGAGCATGGATCAAAGAGCAATGCAGCAAGATAGGGGCAGAAGTCCCTCCTGTGAGCCCAGGCCAAAGAGGGGTCCAGGTCTTCAACAGGAGATGGGAAGCACTAATTTCCATCACAGAGGAACCAGCGAGCTCATGGTGGAGGAACTCTCCCCAAAATTACAATGATTCAGCAAAGATGCTGGAAATGAACCCAGACATTTTACCTCCCCCCTGCAAGTGACCCATAAGCCCACAGCCTTCTCCCCACCCCGCAACAGTGTCCCAGCTCTGCCTCCTCTCCCCGGTACAGCAAAAGAACCCATTCCCCTCTTTGCGTGGGGCAAGACCCACATACCTGCACCCTCCCTGACAAGAGATCACCGCGTACGCTGTCTCGCACCCCAGCTCCTTCCCCCACCCCAACTAGATGCAGGACCCACGCACCAGCTGTCCCACCCCTACCCTAACATCGGGTCCCCGGTATCCCACCCCGTAGCCCTTCCCCGGCACCGAAAAGACCCCGGGAGCCCAAACCCATGCCCTGCACCTCACACCCTCCCGGGATGGGGCCGTCCCGCCCTAAAGCGTTGCCCGCCTCCCGGGGCGCCCGGCCCCGCGCCCCCCAGTCCTGCGGCGGCCCTGCCCGGCACTCACGGGAGCAGCTCCCGTCGCTGAGGCAGAGGCCGGCTACGGCGGGGACAGCGGAACACGAGAGCAAAGCGGAGCCGCCAACGCCGGCAGGCAGGGGCGAGGGCGTGTCCTGACCAAGCCACGCCCCACAAAAGCCGCACCACCTCACGTTTGTGGGGCGAGGGGCGGGCGCCGCCGGGCCGCGGAGCACCGAAGCGCCGCTCCCGTAAGGCCGCCGGACCGGGTCCCCAAGCGGGGTGGGAGCCGCCTGGCCCGAGCAGCCGTGTCGCTAAAAGGCGAAGCGGTGGCCGAGGGCGGGGAGCTCAACCCCGGGCCATGCAGCTCCCTCCTCAGCGCAGGTGGGGGGCACGGCGGTCCCAGCCAAGCGCAGCTACCACTACTACCACTGCCGAAGGGACCCGGAAGTGGCGTTTAAACACCGCGCCGGGTGTTCTCGCGAGAGCTCTGGGTGGGCGGGGCGAGACGGCTCGCCAGGCCGCGCGGGGCGGGGCCTCGGCGTCACCGGCGGCGCCGACGGTCCGGCGGCGCTAGAGGACACGGGCAAGATGGCGGCGGCTGTGGCGGTATTGCGGCACCTGGCCCCGCTGGGATCCCGCCTCACCCGCATCCCGCCGCACGGCTGCACCGGCGGGCGCTTGCTCCAGCATCGCAGGGGGCTGCGTGTCTCCGCGCCAGCCGCCATACAGGTAACAGCGAGCTCGAAAGAGGGAACTGGGGGAAACGGGCTCGTGTCCCCCTCAGGGGAGGCGAGGCCTTGCCCCACCGGCTCCACTGTCTCACAGGTGACTGTGCGGGATGCACTGAACCAGGCGCTGGATGAGGAGCTGGAGAGGGACGAGCGCGTCTTCCTGCTCGGCGAGGAGGTGGCCCAGTACGATGGCGCCTACAAGGTACGTTGGTACCGTTACCAAGCCGTGAAAGGGCCTCGGGCGGGCGCTGACTGCTCTCTCCTTCCAGATCTCGAGGGGCCTCTGGAAGAAGTACGGGGACAAGAGGGTGATCGACACTCCGATCTCGGAGGTGAGACTCTCCTGTCTCCTACCCTGGCGCTGCCTTCAGTTGTTCCCCCAGCACTTACCCCCTTTGGTTTCCTTCTCTTTCAGATGGGCTTCGCAGGAATTGCTGTTGGTGCTGCTATGGTTTGTAAACGTGCATTTCTCTACTTCCAATTTAAAAAATTAAACCTATTTCTACGTTAAAGCATACTAATATACATAAATATATTTAACAGGCGGGACTGAGACCGGTGTGTGAATTCATGACATTCAACTTCTCCATGCAAGCGATTGATCAGGTCATAAACTCAGCTGCCAAGACCTGTTACATGTCTGCAGGATTAATCGGTGTTCCCATTGTCTTCCGGGGCCCCAACGGGGCATCAGCTGGAGTGGCTGCCCAGCACTCCCAGTGCTTCGCTGCTTGGTACGGGCACTGCCCGGGACTGAAAGTTGTTAGTCCTTGGAGCGCAGAAGATGCCAAAGGTCTGCTGAAAGCAGCCATCCGGGACGATAATCCAGGTGAATACAGGCAGATAGTGGTAATACCTCGCACCTGATCCTCAAAGAAAATGTCAGGCTTCCCCTCCTGCCCCATTTAAAACAAAACAAGATTATTAAACCCTAAACCACTCAGGTTCAGGGTACTTAGAAAGGCACAGAAGTATTTATTATTTTCCTAACAGTCACTTCCTTTATTAGCAGTAGATTAGCTTTGTGCTGTTGTCACAGCTCTGTATCTTTAGTGCTGGTTTGGTACCAGTCAGGAAGGTTAGAAACATTTATGAACCTATTGTAAAGGGGTTAAAAAGGATAAATCGGGAGGAATTCCTGCTTACACAGTGTCCATATAAGTAATTTTTATAGATAATGAAATTCAGATGATAAATTCAGAATGTCATTAAAAGCAGGCAACCTCCATCTTTATTTTTCACAAACATACATGCAAAATGTAAGACCTTTCTAAAATGGGTGATTCTGCCATCATGTACCAAAGTTAAACACCTGATCTCATTGTAGACAATTTTTTAAAATCAGCCTACTACAAGAAACCTGGAGAGGGACTTTGGATAAGGGGAATGGCTTTAACTGGGCTGAGATGAGCTCTTAGGCAGATGTGCCTCCCTGTGAGGGTGCTGAGGCGCTGGCACAGGGTGCCCAGAGAGGTTGCGGCTGGTCCATCCCTGGCAGTGTTCAAGGCCAGGTTGAATGGGGCTTGGAGCAACCTGCCTATGGTGGGGGGTTGGAACTGGATGTGCTTTAAGGTCCTTACAGCCCAAACCAGTCTGTGATTCTATGAAGTAAAGACTGTGATTTATTTTAATTGCTTCTGCAAACATGCTCAAGTCCTTCTTGCCCAATGGGTTTAGCACAGTGAGTGAGTCTGCTGCAGTACTGTTAGTGTCAGGACAGTCCCGTGCCTGCAGACATATACATTAATCCAAATATGTTTTCTTCTAGTTGTGATGCTGGAAAATGAGTTGCTGTATGGTGTTCCTTTTGAACTGTCTGAGCAGGCACAGTCAAAGGACTTCGTTATTCCAATTGGAAAAGCTAAAATAGAAAGGCAAGGTAAGCTGAGAATAGTTTATTTCCTTGTTAACTGAACTGCCTGGGGACCTTTTTTAACCTCATAGCTATTCAGAATACAGTTTTTATGAGAGAGAAGTATTTCAAATGTTAAGTGTTGAAATATTACTTTATCCAGTAGAGTGCTTTATTGTATGTTGCCCATATAAAGAAAGATCACCTTATTCTCTGTATTTTACCTAAAACTGTAACCTTCCAAAGGATTTGTTCCATGATGGCTGAAAAGCGTCTTGTCCTCACCTTAGTATGTAATTTTTGTCAAGAATGCAAAGAGATCATTGTAGCGTTTCTGTCACTTTGTTCATCGTTTACCACTGAATTATATGAATGTTTGAAAAGGAGAATCTGAAAACTATTAAGTAGTCTCTCCAGTTCCCTGAATTAAAGGATAAAATACGTGTTTTAGTAGAGTCCTGCTGTTGCCATTCTTTATGCTGTGTATGGGCACAGAATAGTGAGGATTTTAAATAAACCTAAGGAACTTAAATTTCCAAGGAACGCCTAACTTTACCTTGAAAGGAGCCTGAGGTCTAGAAAAAGAGCTTTTTAAGGGGTTATTTTTTAACCCTTGTTTCTGTTTTAGGAACTCATATTACATTAGTGTCACACTCAAGACTTGTTGGACACTGTATGGAAGCAGCTTCTGTACTTGCCAAAGAAGGTGTAGAGTGTGAGGTGGGTGAGATTTCTGTTGCTTTTCTCTCTTCCTAAAGTGCGGAAAAAAATCTTTTAAGTGCCTTAACACCATGGGCATCTCATGGTTCTGCATCTGACCTTTTCATCACACAAGGCAGAACTACTGATGATTTTGAGAGTGACCCAGCTGTATGGGAACCAGAACAATGACAGTGTGTGTTAGTATGGTTGGATCTTGATATAGCAAGACTCACCTATCAAGGATTTTCCAGGAGTCATCAGAAACTGTTCCTCAGAGTCTCTGCCAGAATAAAAAGTTAGAAATGTTATTCATGTTAGGTCTTGTCTTCAGTGAGAATAGATGAAAGTGCTAAAGGACACTGTAATCCTTTTATTAAGTAGTAACTGACAGGCTTAGATCATAGCAGAACTCAGAGTCTTTCTCCCCAGGTTATAAACATGCGTACCATCCGACCAATGGATATCGAAGCAGTGGAAGCCAGCATTGTGAAGACAAACCATCTAATAACTGTAGAAGGAGGTTGGCCACAATTTGGAGTAGGAGCTGAAATCTGTGCCAGGATCATGGAGGGTATGAGTTTTGCTGTTACATGTGTTGGTCACAGTCTGTAGTCTAAATCCTGATGACTTCTTGATAAAGCCAGATGAATACAAAGTTAGGATTCTAGATCTGAGGAGCTTGAGCCTAGATGTCTTGCTCCAGAGATTTTCACAGGGTGGATCCAGCTCATCTTCATTGGAAGTAGTCCTTATCCCAGGAACTTGACTGTGAGAGAAGCAGGATAGAATTGTTTTGTCTGAACCATAGTGCATGAAGATAAGCAAGAACAGCTTTCTCTGGAATATTCGAGCTACAGGAACAGGATTGTTTCATCAGATTAAGGTTTAGAAATTGAATTGAGAGAAAAGCATCGTGTGTAGCAACCTGACATCTCTCTTGTTTCAGGACCTGCCTTTAACTACCTGGATGCTCCAGCTGTGCGTGTTACCAGTACAGATGTTCCTATGCCCTATGCAAAAAACTTAGAAGATAACAGCATGCCTCAAGTGAAGGACATAATATTTGCAGTGAAGAAAGTACTGAACATCTAATTTGTAAATACATGCTTTAAAGTTCTGCTTTATGAAGTGTTTATGTTGTTGGGCAAGTTGTATGCATAACTTCTGTTGTATAGTTATATGAACTTTTGTATAGTGGGGGAAGTACTGGGGACCTCCCAGGATGTTTATACCGGGTCACCCTCTAAGCCACATGTCATGTAAGTAACAGTGTGGCCATGCTTGTTTGTTCAACAGTACGGGTGGATTAGTGCTACTGTATGTGGAGAAATCCTGTTGTAAACTTGGAGTGAGGAAAAATCCTCCATTTCTGCTTATCTTGTAATTAATTACCAGACCAGCTGCGTTAACTGGCTTTAGTGGTGGTTCAAGGAAGAACTGTAGTGAGCAATGGGAGGCCCCAGTGCGAGCCCTGGAATGCTGTGGCTCCCTAGGAGCCCAGGTCACAAGGCTTATTAAAGGTGAAGGATCAAACAGGCCTGAGTGAAAACTCACTTGGCAGTTCAGCAGTTAAGTGCTGCTGTTTGTACAGAGGGGCTTTGGCCCTGCACTCTGAGCACTCTGCTTATGCAGGAAAGCTTCTGCACAAGAGCTTTATTTAATAAAAATTCTCTTCAGTATGTGATGGGAAACGCTACACAATTTTTCTTTACTAACAGCCACATTAAGTGATAAAAATGCTTTGTGTCACATGGGCTAACAACAGCATGCTCAAACTGTAGTTCTTACAGTGCAAAATAAGCTATTTTACTCAGACTCACTGAGTTCTGAAGCAGCAGTTGTGTAGATGATGTTTGGAGAGCTGGGGAAGTGGCAGCAGCCTTTCAGTAGATGGCTGCACACCGGGGTTCAGTCCAGGGAGGGCTCTGCTGGGCTTTGTTCAGTAGCTTCTGGTACAGAGTGAGAGCTGCCTGTATCAGCCTGGCTTGCCCCAAACACTGGTGGCTTTCCAGTGAACTGCTGGAGAGGAGACCTACTTACCTCTGTAAGGAGCAGAACAACTCGGATCCTGTTTCCATGAAGGGCCAGGAATACCTTTCAGGGTATTCCCTTTTGCAGAACTGCTGTTAGGTTCTTAGGAAGTCTGGCTTCAGGTGCAATCCTGGGTGAACATACCCACCACTACACTGCTGGAGGAATTCCATTAATATTTTAATAAAAATTACTGGATATCACAGGTTGCATGAAACTTTGTACAGACATTCTCTGCATAGTAACAAACACGGATGTACTTGAATTTAAAAAAATGGATTATCTTTAATCCTTTAAAGTGCAATTTGTTTAAGGTTTTAAATCAAAAAAAAAAGGTTCTTTCAATAAAGTTTAAGCTCTAGAATTAACTTGGAAGTAACTTTGCATGTAACTAAATCAAGAATAATATCCCGGTGCCCTGTTAACTCCCCTTTCAACTCATTTCCTCATTTAAAAACACTTCCCCTTAGAGTTACAGGTAGGATGGCCATTTAAACAAGTTTAATGAGACAGCATTTTTACTCCACCAGCAACGAGGGTGGGAATAGGATGTAATTCTCCAGTTCCCTCACCTGTGCAGTATGATTCAAGGATTGGGGGGGTGGATTATCTAAAACAAAACTTGCTGATTCAATGCAGCAAGAATTAAGATGAGTTAAAAGTGCATGAAAGGAGCTGAAAATCTGAGCAGGCTAAAACTACAGACCTGTAGTATGGAAAAAGGGGTGGAACAGAGCTTGGGAAAAATGCATTAATTTACCATGATCATGGCAAGTGTCAATTTTTTATTCAGCTGTATAGAAGTTGCTGCGCTCCTGAACCTGTAGCTAGAGACTAATGTTCTTGAAACCAAGTGAAGAATGGAGAGTGCTTATTGCAACGTGGCAACGCGATTCAGCCAGGGCAGTGCTGCTACTCAAGGAAAGCTGAAACAGGGTAAACAGAGCTACAGTGTGACAACGCACTGGTGGATCAGTCACTGGTCAGGAGGGTCTTGTTCCAAGACAGCACAGGAGAGGGAGAGGGAATTCAATCCTGATGTGTCCAGCAGCCTCAGCTGATCCTGGGAGCGCTGTAGTCGCAGGTCTGTGTTTTCTTCAGAGTTCCTTTCTGAAAGTTCTGAATGGAGCTGAGTAAGGCTCCTCGGCTTGTGCTGACATCAGGCCTTGGGCTTGGCTGCATTGGTACCTCTGTACTCGGAGGAGGAGGAGCTGCTGGTGACAGTGGCGGTGGTGGCGGTGCTGGGGGTATCGATGATGCTCCTGTTGAGGAGAGAAGATGTAGTTTGAGTATGCCAAGGAGGTCCTGCCACAGAGCACTGCAGCTGCTGAGCTGCACTTGGTCAGTCCTGCTCTAGTCACGTCATCCTTTAAATACCAATGGAGTGTGAAGAACAGAACATGAAAAATGCCAAAGTGATCAAATCCCTCTATCTGCGGGTGGGTTATGTAATCTGAGACGCCTCTAAAAGGAAGCCTGAAGAACCTCAGAACTTGGGGATGCAAAACATGACTCAAACATGAGATCACTTAACAGGACTTCTCAGCTTCAGTTTGTCTTGCTTGTCCTCAGTGAAGCAGTTTGATCTTTGGGTCATGAATAGTAACAAAGACTGGAAGTAAATCTCACTCTGCTCTTACTTACATGACTGCTTGGTTGAATTATTTTACAATAATTTTACAATACTAACTGCAGATAGAGTTTTCTGGAAGTGATTTACGCTTCCACAGTACTGACTCTCAAAACATGTTGTAACAAATGCTTGTTTCACAGGCTGAATGAATCACAACTATCTGCCACTCACACCCCTTGCCTGCCTCTGTGTTCCCACAAGTCACCCTTGCTTTCTGAGTCACATCCATCTCATGCTGCTCATCTTGCCCCAGCCTCATATCCCAGCTCCCTGGTGCACACAGGTAGCCAGCCCAGCAGTGAGGGCCTGCATGGAGGTGCTTCTGGCAGGTCAGATCCAGGCAGGTGACCTTATTTGTCCCTGCTCTTGTGCAACTCTGCTGCTACATGTTGCACCATTATTTGTACACATGTATAATCAAAGATCTGGGTAGGACCAAGAACAAAGGGCTTTAGAGGTGACCATGTGCCATTCCACAAGACATCCATGTGAACGTGGCATTTGCAGCCCATCACCCACTCTATGGGGAATGATGGACCTTTCTTGTAATATTCTGGAATGAGTGGGGGCATATGATTAACACCTTTAAATTCACTGTTGAACTAACTGCATCATCTAGATCATCAGTTATTCCATAGTAGGAGACACAAATGTCACCTATAGTCTAACACTCGCTTCTGGTAACTAACCTACAAACAGGAATACACAGCTGACAACAGCTGTGATACTGAAGGACAACAAACAAGAACAACATGAGGCCAACCAAGAGACCAAGAGAGACGTTACTGAAGTACAACTGCTTGCTATGAAGTAAGGAAGTAACAAGCAGTTAACATTATGGCACATGGACTCAAGAGGTATTTGATGAACGATAAAGCTCAGCCACAGAAAATAAAAACAGAGCAAAGTTCTCAATTCCTCACTAACACTTGCTCTCAGACCAACAAGTAATAGGAAAAAAAGTAACTTCTGTAATTAAAAGAAAAAGCATTTATACTAGATGAAAGTCGTAACTCAAAGCTCCCTCAATTTCTGTTTGCACCAGTCTTTGATGAAAGACTTTTCCCATATGGGAGCAAGCTCAAAATGCAAAGTATTAACACAAAGCATCCCATTTTGCCAGTGTACATTGATATATGCTGTGACTGTAGCACTTCCCACTCTTCAGGAGAAATTCTCATTGTCATGAAAACCTCCTGTGACAACACAACATGGAAGTACGTATTGGGTTTGTCTTCACTGTCCTCCTTTCCAGAGGAAATTCTCAAGTCCTAGTAGAGATATCAGAGATCAACTGACACAATTTAACATGCCTGTTGCATGTGGATCAATTGCTTTCTTCAGTAATCAAAACATTACACAATGTTAGTATAGACTGAAATAAATCGTACATTGATGCTCTGGGGCCATCAAACTTACCTAACTCCACTTTTTACACCAGCCAAATACATAGGTCAGTTTATTATTAGAAACACTGGAAAACCATCCTGTAGGTCAGAGTTCTCCTGTTTCTCATGTGTGTAGAGTGTGTCAGCAAAGCACAGCAAAGCAAAATGTGACACTTTGCCAAAGGAAGAACAAGAACAGTTCAACTTAAAGTAGTTAAAGTAGTCAAAGCAGAATGCTGTAGGACTGGCGTTGCAATGCTAGCACCAAACTGATCAGATGAACTGCTGTAAAACAGCCAAGACCAGCTCATCATAGATGAAGCAGCTCCAAATGATGCAAGAACTTCAAAGAACAAAGACAAGATTTCTGGCTGGGATTGCAGGGTGAGGTTGAAGAGGCTATGCAAGTAGCTGGACAAGATACAATAGGGAATGACCCTGAAAAGTGGCTAGGGGTCTGTATGGAACACATTGGTAACAGATGCAGTAAAATACTGTGACAGGGGGATAAAAAAGCCACAAAGTGCTTGGATCACTAAGTATTATTAGGCCAACATTCCATGTGTTACATTCAAATTTTGGTCTGGTTATTTTACAATGAGGATAGAAAAAACAGAAGTAGGGGGAGAGGCCACCTTGCCTGCTGGAAAATGGTTAAATTCCTCATCACACAGTTAAGCTCTTGGGAGACTAATTACAGACAATGATACTCTTACACCTGAGCTACACCTGAGATCTGCCTTAAAACATAAATACACACAGGTTTTAGAATGGTATCTGACTAGCTATGAGCATTACTTATGAGCATTACATATTGAACCTATTAAGAGCATGATTCTGGAAATCTTAAATCCATTCATTTCAGTTAGTCCATCAAAACCAATCTGTCCTTTCCTTCTAGACATGAATGTGGCAAAGGAAATCTTAGTTCTCAGATGAAATTACATTTACAGGTTAAACTGTTCTGCCCAGCAGTGAATATTTTTCTATATACTAGGAAAAAAAAACCTCGTATTTGAGACAAGTGCTCAGTTATCACTACACCTTTCTGATACACGTTGAGAGAAGTTGTCTGCAAACACACATTTTACTCATTCATGCAGTTGTAAGAATAAAACACTCAAACAAGAACTTACCAAAGGTTTTTTACAGGGACATTTTTGTTAAAAGAGTGTGTTAAAAGGAATAGGAAGTAAATCAGATGCTGTAAACTTGATGCCTGAATTGAAAGAAAAACTTAATTATGAATTTAAAGTGACAGTAATTGTGCAAGCAGCATTAAACACTTGACTGAGAATGGGGTGCAAGAAAATCTTTTTAGTGAGAGAGTTTTTAAAGATGCTGTATTTCATTAAAGTAATCCATCAGAATATTTAGATCCTTTTCTTCTAATCCCTCCCAAGTTCAAGTTTTGCATTCAACTTTCCCATACAGAAACAGAGCATCTTTAAAGAGAGAAATCAGCATTAGCTTACTTTTCCGAAAATTCACGTTCAAAATGATGCATGCTCTATTGAAGACAGCAGAAAAAGAGAGAGGACACAAGTTAATCACCTGGTTCCCATGTCAAAGTGAGAAATACAGATACTGACAGCTGCAAAGTTAGTACAAAAAAAAAAGTACGTTCTTATTCATTAACAACTATGATGATTACAGATTGATTACTAAATGGTACATATGCAGTAATGATTCTGAATAACCAACCATAATTTTCCGTGCTGAAAGCTTTGTTATACTTGATGAACAAACACAACACACATGCTTTCAGTTGTACGTGCGGTAATTCGAGCTTTACAGGATTAAAGTGCATTTAAGAGAGATTTAGCAAGAAATCTGCTGGCAGATAAGCCACAGAAGACAAAATCCATTCAGTTCAAGGAACTTCCTGTTGTATTAACACCTGTATTTACACTTATGCTGCATGGGTTACAGACACTCAGGAAGAGCATGTACTAAAGAACTCAAATCGTCTTACGTTAATGTGAAGGGCAGAAAAGATGCACCCTATGGGTGTATATGAATATACATCAGACTGAAGGACTCAGAACAAGTGGCACAGGAAAAAATACCTAAGTACAAGTCTTTCACTTTACTCCCAAAGGGAAGCCCAGGGAAGCAAAAATGGCACCCTCCAAACTTTTCTCTGTTGTAAGAGAGCTCACTGGTCTCTTATGGGCTCATTGGATTTAGAGGAGATGCACTGAAGTTTTAAATAACCCACACCACAGTGCTTTGCATCCCTTCTGATCCCAGCCACAGCTCACAGCCACAACGGAAAATAACCAATTTTCAAGGAAGCAAAGAATTCTGCAAGTGGAGAAAAAAACAATCAACATTCAAGGGAGAATGTCAGAAACATGGGATGTTTCATGTACCCAACAGTACATGGCATTTTATCTGCAAGATGCTTTGAGATGCCATGATTCTAACACAACCACAAAGCCAGACTGAAAGCCTTATTCCCCTTTTGAGAGTCATCACACCACAAGCAAGTTTAGAGGTAAATATCCTTAGTAAGAACAAGGAAACTGGAAGAGATACAAGCAATAGACACATCACTTGCTACAAAGAAAGTCCTACCATCAGGCGAGTGTGCCTTTCAAGTCAGTAACAGCATACTTGCTTAGACTAGCTAAAACTACAACATTCCCAGTGACAAAAATGAGGCACACTAGCTTTTCTCTCAGAACTAGTATCTAAAGTTTCTTCTAAGAATTCTACTCACAAACCCATGCCTGAAATTGTTAACACTTGCCCTTATACCCAGTCAAAAAAATCAAAGCCATCAGCACATTAAAGCACCTTCAGATCTGAGCGAAGGCCACATGCACCATGTCAAACAGAGCTGGTCACCACAGATCACCATGACTTTGAACAACAGAGCTAAATTTTGAGCACAAAGTTGAGCCATTTTTTAGTCATTTGAGCCATATCTCACATAAACCTGCACCACACGCTCACAACTTGAAAAAGCTTTTAACCAAATTCCAACAGGTTCAGGTTAGAACATAACTAAAAGGTTGGTTTATTGCAGGAAATTTTCTAAGCATCTGTCCATTTTGGAGGCAGGAGGTTTTCTTTTGCATTTTCAGCTACTTTCCTTATTAAAGCACACAGAACTTGAAATAAACCCTCCAGTCAAGAGGCAGGACACGCAGAGAATAGCACTGTTATTGTACAACACAATAACTGTAATTATCTTGTTTAGACTAACGAGAAGAAGTCAGTTCATAAAACCTACACTTCAGCATACCCTCAGCATGAAGGAGAAATGACTCATCTGCATTTCAGCATGACTGATTTGAATTACATCACACAGGCTGCAGTGTCCTTTGAAAGACCATCCACAGCAAACACAAATTTGATTGCAGCACTTTAGTTAAGGAGTTGTGCTGTTCTTGGAAGTAGAAATCCTATGGCATGAGTTAGATGAGGGCAATGCTATGGACTGCTTCCCTTCTAGAAATGTATTCCATTCACACATTTTGCTGTTACTGTTTGCCAGTGCTCCTCTTCTAGCTTTTCAGACTGAAGCACATGCACTGTCACTCCATATTCAGATTTGTAATCAGTTTTTCATGAGCATTTATACTGCCCACTCAAGCAGATTCTTCGCCACTTCCCACCGCTTGTCCTAAACATGAGCAAAACTGTCTGCACAGCTACCCAGCAAACTGGAAAACAGAACTGGCCACAAATAATAAAGATGTTATTTTTAACCCAAATCAGTCTTTAACTTCTTTCTACCAGTTGTACTGGTGTTATCAATGGGCTGCAGCAAAAATGTGAGATTTATGCAGCCTAAGCCACTGAATTTGTCACACCCAAAAATCCTAAAACTACATGACAGCAGTAGAGATGTAAAGAGACAATACACAGAAAGAAGGGATTAACAAACAGTATTTCAGAGGCAACAGAGAATTAACATCAGAACAAATGCATACTGCAACAGGAGGCCCAGAAAGGACTGGAAAGTGGCAATGTCAGTAGGCCTTGTGTAATAGAGACTTACACTCTGTGGGTTAAATCGTACCATGTATATCTCAAGAAAGGTTATTCAAGGAAAAGTAACAGAATTAAAAGGCTCTCTGTGGCCCTCAAAAGAGGAAACATGCCCACGCTCTAGCTGACATAAGATAAATGTCATCTCTGTATTCCATCTTTGAAAACCACCATCCCTCAATCAACCATCCTTGGAAGTAACACCCACAGATGAGGGGCAGGGGGCAAATAGAAAACCAAAAAGAGAGACTGTAATGAGTCTTGACCTTACCTGCTGTGGAGGGCGGAGTGGGGGATGATGGAGATGTTAATGGGGAACTCGCCCCAGAGCCTGCTAAATAAAACAACAGTAACTAAAGCTGTGCCATTAAAATTCAACAGTCAGCAAGGCACATTGTTGGAAACAGGCCAGTTTTATTGAGGGAAGATCCAGTCCTGTTTCCAATGAAATCTTGGGAAGGATCCCCATTCAAAGGAACCGTATCACTCAGACCCAATCTGAACACAGAGGCTTTACAATACACGCTACCAAAGGAGGTCCAAACACATAGAAGCATACTTAATAGTACTCCTCAATGGGAAATATCTCTTTTCTGTCGTTTAGGCTGTTGGATTTCAGTGTTCAAATTCTATTCTCCTTAAGAGCTGTGCCACTGCATGGATGGCAGCCCATTTCTCCTTCTAAGAGATGATTTTCAGTCAGTTGTTGCACTCCGCAACTTACTCTGGTAACTGACTTTTGAACAGTAGGCTGCTTTGGACACTTTTTAGCCAAGTCAGTGTTCAGTAGTACTGACCATTCCTTTTAAAGGAAGACCTGTCAAAGGCTCTGCTGTTTTAGAATGGGGCGCTGAAGCAGCAATTGAACAGATAATTTTCTTATTCATCTTAACACCTTATTACAGAATTATAGCATGGTTTGAGTTGGAAATACAGTTTATCCCCAAAGGCTGCATTATTAAATGGTCCAAATACTGGATCTTATTATTATTACACTCAAATATCAAACAGAACTTATAGACTGATCTTTTTTTTGAGGTACAAGGCACAGAACAGAAGATACATTGCTTGAAATTAGGCAGCTAAAAAGTCTAACACTGACAATATATTAATAATAGATAATAGTTTTATAATAGATAAATCATCAATTTATCTATTATTAAATACCCAAATGAGTGGTATCAGGCTTTGGTAGTCCAATATTAATGTGTGAACTGATGGTGACCCTGGATCTTTTAAGCCAGAAAAACGACAGCAACAACAAACACATTGCCATAGCTGTGTAGAAGCAAGCTCTTCTCTCTGTAGTTACCTGAGTTATTTGAGTTGCTGTATTTTGCTGAGTGTTCTTCCCCACTTTCATAGGCAGAGCGTTTTGACTTCTTCAAAATGGAGCAGAAGAAACAGAAGATTGCAATGAATAAATTGCTTTCCATAAGATTGAGCAGACACACAGATTTGTAATAGGCATCCACTGTATCACACAAGGTTTACTAATGGCCGACATATCTCTACCCATCCCCAACACATGCTCCCATGCAACAATAAAGCTGTTCTGCACTTAAATATCTCCAGGCAAGCAACCAGGCAATCCAGTGCCCTCTGACCACAAAGGAGAGGCAGAAAACTGATCCACCAAAAAGGAAGGGAAACACAGGCAGCGTGCTGCAGGAGCAGACTGAAAAGGCTCCAATATCCTCACTGGCAGCAGGAAGCAGCACGTTATTGTTCTTCACTAAACTGATTTCATACAGCCACTTCAAATAGATTAAATCAATACACAAGTCAGCTACTATTGTACCTTAGACTTCTTAAGTCCACTGCCTAGCTACAGAAGTGAAAAGAATCAGGAAGTAACACAGAAAAACACAGGACACAACAGAGCAGCATACCAGTGGTTATGCTTGCTAAACATTAAATGTATATATATTCACATCTTTTTCTGTGTGAGAAACCTAATTAAATATTGCTTACTTTCCGCGCTAAGATCTTCCTTTTCTTTTTTTCTTCTTCAGAGCCATGATGAGATTGAGCTCTCGTCAGCCTTCTGTGCTGGTGAAACTTCAAAATAAAGGGCAAACCAGGAAAACACTGTGTTAAGATCTTAAATGTTCTCAAACAAGGCACATGTTTGGAGCACAAAAAAACACCCTGCAGCCACTCTGCATATTTAGTTCTTTTTTCATTGTTAGTTTTTATCTTTACTGTTGCTGGTAGAGGATGAAGCCTCACACTTAAGTTAAAATGATCCCTTAACTTAGGAAGCATTGTCTGTAAAGCTGCATCGCTTAAAACAGTGAAATGCCACACAGTCAACAGCTGTTCTACACCTCCTGATACTGCATTTTTGGGAAAGCCAATCTGTCACTGAAAGCTTTTATTACTCAAAATCACTTCTGAGTAAAATCTCACTTTCCCTGTGTAAAAGCGGTAAGAGGAAATGGAATGTATGTAGGAAATAAAGAAATGCAGACGTTACCAATTTCTGCTCTTCTGTTAGTCGCTTTTCTATACATTCCTTGGAAGTTTTCAATGCTTCTTTTAGCTTAGTAGGGACCTAATGCAGAATGGGGAAAAAAAAGTCACAGCATAAAACATTATGCCCCAACTTCTGACACTATTCCCTTACTGAAGGGGAAAAGAAGACTCTAGACACATGTTTTCCACTCCAAATCTAGCTATATATCTAACTGCAGGGACAAAGAAACAACAAATCATTGAAGGGATACTGTGATGGCAGGGACAGCTACCTATTTACAGACAGGACATCCCCAACCTGACAGAGGGGAGACTGAGACGAGCTCTTAGGCAAAAGTTCTTCCCTGTGAGGGTGCTGAGGCGCTGGCACAGGGTGCCCAGAGAAGCTGTGGCTGCCTCATCCCTGGCAGTGTTCAAGGCCAGGGTGGACACAGGGCTTGGAGCAAGCTGCTCTAGTGGAAGGTGTCCCTGCCTGTGCCAGGGGGTTGGAACTGGATGAGCTTTAAAGTCTCTTCCAACCCAAACAAGTCTGGAATTCTATTATTCTTTTTTGATACTCCAGTCACATCTTCAAAATGCCATGAGGCTGCCAACACAAGACACACAGCACATGCCCTCCAGGACAAGTGCACTGGGAATGCTCCAGCACAGAAAATGCACTTGAGCAGTCTTGGGCCACACCATGCCCCTCTTCTAAGGGGTCAAATAATGTTCTTGGGCACAATTCAGCCAAGGAATCCAAATACTGATGGCATTCACCACAAAGCCAGCTCTCCTCTATCCTATTTGTCAATTAACGTGCAGCTACCCACAGCCTGGCAGTTCCACAAACATCAGTAAGTCAATGTTCATCTTTACCTTAAACTGCGGTTTCTCAGAGTTTGTTAGCAGGACATCACTGAATAATCTGTAAGGAGATGAAAAAGAAAAAAAAATTAGAAAAAAGGAATATTATTCCTAAGAAAGAGGCAGAACAACAGCAAGAATACTACTGGTACTATTCGCTTAACTCCCTCTTTCTCCTTTTTCTTCTCTGTCCTCATCCCCAGGTCACTGCTGGGTTTGTTTTGTTTGGGTTTTTTTTTTTGTTTTCCCACAGGTTTTTATGTACTGCTTTTTATTTTCCAAGCACTGCTGTAAAATAAGCATCATCCAACCCTCAGAATGTAGCCACTACTGATGGCAGAGTAAGCAAGACTGTGTATAATAGTCTAAAAGCTGATAGAACTGGTACAATTATCAATGGCAGAAAAGGGTTTCCCCAAAATAGAATGCCTCTTCCTTAAAATATATGGATTCTATAATGACAAAAGATTGATTGGGACTTCATTTTAAATTTCACCTAAAGAAAATAATTGCTCTTTTAAAGAAAACTCTGTTAGCATGCTTACCATTTTAGCATTAACAAGAACCACGTGAAAGACCAATGAGCGAACGTAACATTCTTGCCTGTACTTTGGCAAAGCAACTAAAGCAAGTATTCTGATTCTCCCCTGTATGGTATCAGCAGGAACACCAGAAATGATTAATCCTTCTCCATCCAAAACAACGACACTAGAGGGCAATGGTAGTCTGAAAATAAACTGGTTAGTCCAGATACTTTGCCCTGGAGAACATACTAGAAAACTGTCCCAGCAAGAGATCTCAAGCCTGGCTCTGAGGTAACTGTTTCAGGATCTTTTGCTGCTGTTCAACTATGGAAAATTATCACAGGCCTAGCCTAGAGAAAACAAATTCAAGTCTAGAATCAAGATTATAAGAGTAGTATTCCATTAAAAACTCAGAAATAAAGCTAATTTTAAATGACTTTTGAAAACTACTACCAGAGTTCACCCTTGTTTACAGGTCATTTTTCTGACCCTTACATATACTTGCAAAATTAATCAAAGCACATAGTTTATATGGTTATAATAAATAGCAAAGCTTAACAAATATTTAAATTACTTTATTTATTTTAAATTACATCAATTGCATTGCACATGTATGTAGAGCACTTTCGTGAAAGGTACTGGTATGAAAGGAATGTAGTATGATATCCTACATATCAGATACAGCTGGGCATGGAGTATTCAACATCTTTTAAAACCTGCATATTCCAGTATTCACAGAGTTTTCTCATACTATTCCTTGTCTGCTTACATTCTTCTCTATACCTCCCAGCTCATTTAAGGGCAGAGGAAGGCAGGAGCAGAAAAAACTGAGATAAGCCTGCACTCTTCCCAACCAGGAAATATGAATGCTCTAAACGTACTGCTCTAAACGTACTGCAATCTGTACACTATGTGTACACTGTGTACACACAGTACATAGATTTAGGTATGGGCAATCTGTCCTTTATTAAGGTCATGACTCTGGCACCTTATATTAAGAAAATATAAAAGAAGCTCCCCACCAGGAACTAGTTCTATGCTCAGCATGCTGGTGACATGTTGCAGCACAGTGACAGCAGACAGTTGTGTCCTAATTGCAGGCAGGGTGGCGCTGCAGTCAGGTATGATCTCCAGCATAGGCATGCACTGATACTGCTCCCTCTCTGCATCCTAGTCTTGCCCCATACCTGCTCTTACTACTTCACTGCATCACCAGGACTGCCTGCAAGGACACTTACTGTCTGTACTTCAGAGAACCCCTAAGCCAGTCCTGCAAGACACCAGCCAGAAATTCCACACAACATTTCATACCCAAACTCAGTCTAAATATCACTGCTGAACAAAGCAAGGGATCTATTTTGCTAGTCATAAGTAAACTGATAGCAAAATCTACTGAAGTAGGTCTGAAGGGGACATGCAAAAAGACTCCTTACTCTAAATGCTTTAAAAATATCTGTACATGACCTTAATCGCACTTGCACTGCTTTAATAGCTGCATCAATTTAAACCACAGCACCATGCTAAATAAAGTGCGTTCACAACAGCTCCAGCACACCAAGAGACAATGAAATGTTAAATGAGCATTGATCACATTCAGAAGGGATGGGTTCTACAAAGCCTATCACTTTTAAAGCTTCATTTGGGAGTCACCATACAATGCTCAGGATAAGGAAGACATCTTTTCAAAAAGGAGCAAGAGCAAGAAACTTCCTCCTAATACAATTTAAAACATTGCTACGAGCATAAAACAAGTCAAACAAGACTTACGGCATCTGTAAGAGCCGTGAGACAGTTGGCATGCCATTCTTCATAGCTTCACAGGTCAGAATGGATTCCAACACAGACACTACCAAAGAAAGAATAAGAATTAACACATTTTTGCACAGCAGGATAGCAAATGATTTAGAATAAACATCTGGCACTGCTGTGAGATGTTCCCCTAAGTAATGCAACAACTGAGCAGTGATGAAGCTCTGTGCCATGTGGTTTCTATTGTAATGTTACTATTACACATAGAAACTTCTCAAGAATGTTATACATGAGGCAAGAGAATCCAGACATCTAATTACTTACTACAACTGCTTTATTACTCAGTTTAAATATATATATATATATTTATATGCTACATATATTTCAGGATGAACACACCAGTTTTACAAATTAATAATTCTTTCTGGTCACATGCTGTAAAGATCTTAGGCTGCTATTTCACAGCATTTCATCTTAGGTAAAAGGTAAGAGTAGCCAGGAAGCTGAGACTGACATGTTCTCATCTGTATACTAACCAACAAACACTGATGGTGCAGGAGGGAAGCTCTCTACTGGAATCATATCCGGGGGTCTTCCGTATGTCATTTCAAACAGTAAGTGTCCAAAGCAATGTACATCAACACCTTCTAAAGTCTGCAGAGGAACAAAGTAACACAATTTGCTAGAACTAATCAGATTTTCACAACTGGTTTGAAAACATGCATTGATAACCCATTAAAGAAAAAGAGTTCTCTTGCATTTGAAGATAGAAAAGAGGAACCATTATGAGAGTTCCTCACCACAACCACTTCCCTGCATTACTTTAGCTCAAATGAAGTCTTCAAACCTCAAGCTAAAGCAGCTCTTGCTGATTCTCTGTATGTGATGATACAAATGGGTAGTAGTGTAGTCATGTTCTGTAAAAATGTGTAAAGTAATAAACTCTTTTAATTCACAGCATTTTAGAAGCCATACATTGACAGGAATCACAACCAAGCATGTTTTCCCAGCTAAGTCAAACTGCAAAGAATGAGATTCACAGTAAGACTAGCTGTCACTTTACAGGGAGGTGGATAAAAAGACAGCAAAAATGCATACCAAACCAATCTAGGAGAGCCTCTTTCACTCCTCCTTAGGTTTGCCCAAGCTGTACATACATGCTAAGCTCCCAGACAGAATATCTCTGAGATTTCTGAATCACATTTAAAGAGAAATGGCTCCTCTTCCTAGAAAAGCACTAACAGATTTGGACTGACATGAACTTTTGACCATTTCTTTGATAACACAGTAAAACTTGTTAGCAAGGTCATCAAGCAGCTGTCTCATGATGCTGTATGGAATTTATTACAATGAGCACTTGAAGGCATCCTTGAAGACAGGATGCTGGATAAAATATTGTATTGCTGCAAAAGAGTAAAATTTGGGGTTCTGGTTTTGTAGGAAGGTAACATTTTGCTTTGCAAGCCTGCAGTTAAAGAGATGTGTGGTACACAGTATACACATTCATATGAAATACAAGATCAGGATGGAAAGAGATCTTAAAACAACAGCAGTTTACCTCTCTTTCTGCCAGCCTTGTTGTCACAAAACCACTCACCTGCACTCCCCTTCTACCTGCTTACCTTTGGCCTCGGCATACTCCAGTGTGCTGCAACAAAACTTCTGTACAGCCAGTGATATGGAGGAAGCAGAAAATGGATTTGATGGAGAAAAAGCTCAGATTAAAGAAAGGGGGTTGAGAGAGGGTTTTTTTTTTTTCATTCTAATCAGTTCTCCACAAACAGAAGTTGAGGATAAAGGGATACATAAGAGTCAGCTAAATTCACTGATGGAATCTTACATTAATTTTCCGAAACTGTGAAAAGTATGATCGATAAAATGATGGAAGTCCCAACAAGGAATTTTCTAGATCCAGCAGTTTGCAAGTATCCCCATCCAACATCACATTGGCAGAGTGAAGATGGCCATAAGGAAATCCTTTCTCATGCAAGAATTTTAATACCTGAAAAACCCCAATGCAGAAGCATTGTCACAAGATGCTCTGATGATTTTAGATCTTACATACTCCAATACAAAAAGCAGATACATAATAAATGAGGCTCCTATTGGAAATGATTGCTCAACTTGATCTTCCATCTGCATCATCTTCAGCTGACTATTCATTTCCATTTCAGTGGTAACAATTCTCATAACACAAACATTTGATGCTGATCCTCAAAGCAAGCTTATAGACACTCCCAAAGAGATCTGGAAACTAAAGTTCACAATTCTACTGAATATTACAGCTGTAATAAAAGAAATAAAAACCCCAACACACTAATGACATTGAATTTATGGCACATGCTCTGCAGGTTATGAATTACTTCTTTCCCTTCTTCCACGAGGAAAAATCCACATTATCACCTCTCTCCCCCTTAAGCTCCACATGTACCACCTGCCTTTTGGGGGGGGGGGGGGGGGGGGGAGTGTCAGAAATCACCTCACACATAGCTATCTAAATTCAACTCCCAGCAGCTAATCTCAATTTACATTTAGCTTTGAAGTCTGCTGCTGAAATAATGCTTTTGTGCTCAGGTTTGTCTGCTTTTTCTAGTTAAACCAGTTGACCTCAAAAAACAACTTTATGAAGGCTGGTAAAAAAAGCAACAAAATACCTCTAGGATTTGCCTTCCATATGTTTTTATCTGCTGAAGTTCAAGACCTTGAATTTTTTTAGGATTGCAATACTTCTTCAGGAATGGGTCTTTTGGCTTTGCCTTTAAAAGAAACACACATATCAAGTATCATGCCCAGAAAAGCCAGTAATTGTCTTAGTTTGCTTAGCAATAGATGGTAAACAGTTGCTTAACAGAATGACAGTGGTCATTCCAGCAAACATTCTACCCTTTGAGCTGGGGACTGGGGGGAGACATTACCTTATAAATAAGGTCCTTTAGTGTCCCTTTTTCACTGAATGGTCTAATAACGAGAGCTGAAGATTCATTGGCAATGGCAAAAGTGACTTTGTAAATATAGGGATGCTACCAAAAGAAAAAACTGTAGGTAAGTTTTAGATGACACATTCTGTAGTTCATTTTCACTTCACAAGTAAGAAAATATCTGCCTGAATTGTATATTTAAAGCAATAAAATGGATTCTGTCAGTGATATTTGCTCAAGTTATTTAATCTGAACCTGGAGTAAATGCAAAGAAAACTTCACAATGACTTTGTTCAAATTCCACATAAATTAAAACATACAAACAAAATATCCGCTATGTTTTTTATCAAAATAGACTGGCAGTTTAGACGAATGAAGAATCCAGCACTTTCCATGAGCAGGTTTACTGCAGATTTAAGTCATGGTAAGCTAATAAAATCATTCAGTTTTATACAACTATGGCTCATAAGGAAACTCAGCACTAACAGCTGTCAGAAAAGTTTTGTCGTAACAACTTCCTGCAATTTTGTGAAACCAAATGAGACAGCACAGCTGGAAATAAATTATACATGCAATACATACATCAACTGAAATTACGAGTTAGGAAAAGAGCCTTTGTACATGTCTTATTTTAAAGCATCAGTTTCAGTCTGGTTTGGTGGTTGAGAAGCCTAGTTACAGCCTCTTCTGTTGAGGACTGCAGAGAGCTTTTCCACCCTTTTCAGCTGGTCTCTCACATGCTTAACATCCTTAAAGAGAAATTCTTTTTGGAGTTAAATACCAGTTTTTCAGAGATGCCTATTGGATTTATAATGCGGCATTGCACCAGAGCCTAAATTGCACAGCCCCTATGGTACCTCTACTAAGATACTCCTGTATTAAGTTCAAAGAGCTGAAGAAATAGCAACACTTTTTCCACTGCCTTATCCACTGCTGCCTGAGAGTACCCCCAGCCCAAGGGTTAGCAATTACAGTTAGACACTTAAAAGTGTTGAGGAGCTGGAATAAAAGCTCATCATTTCACAGTACTGCACAAGAATAAAAAAATACAATTAAACCACAACTCTGAATCTCCTGCAGGATTATTATCCTGTAGGATTATTAACTGTGCTGAGAACATGTTACCTCATACTGTGTGGGCAATGTAATTGAAAGGTTCATACATCTTTAAATGAAAGCAACTCTAAAATTACAAACTGTCTGCAAAGCTACACGTGTTTTTGCAAGATTAGTCCTTGACAAGAACTTCTGTGCTGGCGCAATTTAAACATCTCCAAGTCATACTCACAGAACAGGAAGAAAGTAGTTTCACAGCATACTGTAAGTCTTTGTCAGACAAGTATTTATCAGGGCCAAGATCAGCCTGGAAATAAATAGGAAAAGAAAGGTGTATCATAATAGATGTTGCACTCCATAAAGAAAAAGCTGTCTATATTCTGCTTTCACAAATTAAGACAGCTACTTGAAGGTATATTTTGAAGAGCAAGCAAGGAAATGACACATACAGAATGAAACTTGAAGAGGCTGAACAAGGCCATGGTTTTACAGTAAAAGTGTCTGACCATAAATAAGTATTACTGCCTCCTTCCTCCCCTGTGTCCGACGTGCATTACTACCACTGACTGAACTCTGCCAACCCCAAACTGGGGGACTGTGTGCATTGTGAAGTGCTAAGGCTTAAACTCCCACCTTCTTCCTCTTCAGCAAAAACAACTTTCCTCCTACTGCAGGCTTTAGTGCCATCCGCTCTCCAGTGAAGTCTCACAAACAGCTATGCCCATATAATTAAGACAGCGGCACATTTCAGCACAGGAGCATAAGCAAGCATTCAGTAACAACACTGTTTGGTGTTACTACATGTCTACCTTAAAAGGAGAAATTCATGCTTCTCTCACCTGTTAGTTTCTCAGTACAACTAAAGATCCAAGTAAGAAAACTCACCACTTAAAAGGGGATCACCTTGTTCTTTTCAGCAAGCAAATTTATACTACAATCAATCAACAGCTACATCATTACAACTACAGAAACCTGAGGTGCAGGAATGGAAACAAATGACCAGGCACAGAAACCTGCAAACTAGATTTGCCACTAGAGGAAAGACAAACAAGAAGTTCCCACACCACACATCTACCTAAGGGCTTTTAAGGCTCTTTCAAAGCCTGATCTCTTAGGTCTATCTCTCTGTCACTCACACATGGTAGTTAATATACATGAAATAAGACAGGTTCATTATGAAACAGTTGAGTATGTGATGAAAGCATATATACCCAGCTTAACACTAGCCGCTCCTTTGGTTGATTCTTAATCTTCATTAAGAAATACTTCTTACGTATTCTCCAACCTACAAAAAAATAGAAGTCAGCAGCAGCTTTAAACACCACTAAATCACACAGCTTACAGGCAGGACAAGGTCTGTAAGCAATGATGGTATTGTAATCTTAGGACAATTTGCATAGTTGAAAAAAAGAATCAGACAAGTTTTCATGCATACATGCTCTTCTTACCTATGTCTTTCAATGGTTCTACCACTTCCCACTTTGGTTCTGATCGGAAGAACATTGAGACATGCTGTAAGGCAATTTCTGGAAAGAAAAAAGGGAAGAAGGAAAAATAAAATTCAAGAGACTATATACTGTAATTATGCACATACTAGGTAAGGCTCAATGCCAGAAGGAAGCCTGCAGGAATTAGGACTGAAAGTCAGCAAAATCACTTCAAAAGGAAATCAGATACAACCACAGTTAAAAGGCATTTGCATTTTTAACCTGATAACTCAAATCCAGTTAGAAGACAGAGAAAGCATTGCCTTTGGAAAACTTAGCTGACCAGCCTGCATTCTACCTGTACCAGATCTACAATTCCAAGTCTAAATCCAATGCTCACAGCTAAGATTTCCCACAGTAGGTGTACTCTACATTCATCATGAAATGTTTCTGTTATAACTGTAAAAGTACTGCCTTTTACATCTCTTTAATGTGCTTCTACATTGCTATTACTACATCTAAACTGTGTAAACTAATCAGTTCTGTTCCAGTATGTGTTATTCTGCCCTCTTCTGTGCAGGCAAAGGTATTTTGCTAGCTATTGTGATCCTACTTGGTGGGCGGGGGAGGACACTCCTGTGGTTACTGAATTGTTCCACAGCTGAGAAAACAACTGGTTTATTCCTGAAGCAATTTGAGGGGAGATATCAGTGGAAAGTGGTGACAACAGGGGGAGAAAGGGAATCACGCCAACAAGGAGTTTTCCCTAACATGGCTTATATTGGCATAGAAACACAGCAAGAAGGTAAGGATGCCCTTATCTTTCTGCACTGCATCTTCTCTCTCTAAAAATATGCTAGGAAAAAGAATGGTGCAATAAATATCAGCTCACTGCTCCAGCATTTAAGAAATTACAAATTGATGGTGTCTCCAAATACCATAGGCAATGACTTGCTTGCTACTACCTTCCCAGCAACTTGCTGCAAAAGTAATCTTGATGAAAGTGCTCAGTTAACACAGAAGTCAGTGTCTCCTAGAGGATTTAACTTGCCTGTTCAGCATTAGCCAAACAAACTGCATCCTTAAAGAGTTACTAATAATTTACAACTCCTCCACAGCTTATCATAAACATCCAGGAAATGTTCTTTGCACTTTGAAGCCAAAGGCACAACGTTACATAAAGCGAGAGCAAAGACAAGTGAAAAGGAAACAGCAAGTTCCTGCTTCAGTAGGCTCTGCTTTTATGAAAACAAGCTTTGCATTTTGCAAAGAGTCAGTTTGACCATGCACTAAATCTGCAGAGTGGGTTTCATCACCAAGAGGAAGTTATTTTCAGTCTAGAGGACAAATACTTAACAATTTCCAATGAGTGAAGCTGAAGGCAGACAAATTCAAAGAAGCATTTAAGCATTAACTGATCCCTGCAGTATCATTTTAAGGGATGCAGTGATTTTCCAGTATTTGGATGGAGAGTGTAACTTATTTGAGCCTTGAAAAATTACTCAACCTAGCTCAAACAGTTAGTCTCACAACCCAAAGTGATAGACAGGGTGACCACAATTGTTCCTGTTGATGTGAAAAATCTCAGAACCATGACAAAAGCAGGATTCAGTGTTCAGACAACCTGTTTTAACAGAACAAACTGAACTCTATTTTACACTCTGGTAGGCAAATAATTTCCCAACACCAACACTCCCTCCCCATTTATCACAACCTGTGCCACTCTCACCACCCCCCCTGCTCCATGTGCTGCTTATATAGATGTTGACCCTTGTCACTGCTTTGTAAAATAAGCCAAATATTTAGATTTGACAATCACAGCATGATTCATGCACAGAGTTGAAGAAACATGATCATAAATAATTATATGCACAGCATGATCATTTTGAAGGTTGTTCCCCATCCACCCCCAATACTTCAGTGTAAATCCTTGCCAGCATTAATAAATATATACGTACACGCTGAAGTGAAACTGTAATGCAGCTTTGCAACCCCTTACTTCACTTACCAGTGTAGTTTACAGAATAGCTGTTTGGATCCAAGAACTTTTTTACCACTTCACAGTTGGACAGGATGTGATGGGTAGTAATTACATCAAGATAGGCCTGGAGTCCCTTCTGTCTTTCAGCTATGAATTCACGCTCCATATTTCCAATCAATTTTTTTGGAGGAAGAGGTAGACTTAGAGTTGAGATCTTGAAAAGAGAAGAAAAATTACTAACCTTGCTTCAAAATGCCTCAGGGATATGAACTAGCAACCCAGAAAGTAAGACTCTCAGCAGCAAGATAACTATGGGATAACTCCTTTTGTACTGTGTACATACAAGCTTTTATGTTTTTTTTTCTAAGCACTGTTATCAGAGTGAGCTAGTCAGACAACAGCTCACATCCCACCAGGAGAAGATTACTAAGTGGAACACCACTGATAATGTGAGAAGATGAATTTTTGCTAGTGAGTCATGGATTCAAATCACTACACAAAACTTTCAGATGCTAAATGGCCCTAATTTTCAGCTAAATCCTTTCTATGACATATCTCTGCCACAGCACAAAAACAATTCACACCTCACCATTTTCTCCAGATAAGATTTATGCTTTCTTATTTCATCAAGTGAAGATTAGTAACTTTCCATTGTCTCTACTGCCTTTATAGGTAATTTAAAGCCTTTACTGCCAGCATTTTAAGTCTGTCATTTCAAATATGGTGCAACTTTCCCATTTTCTCTTTTGAATTTGCTGCTCTACACCTTTCAACCAGCTTTGCATCTTTCGACCCAGAAATTCCTGAAACCCACCTGTGGATGTACACTACTTGGTTTCTGTTGATAGAAGTGATCCAAAACTTCAGATAAAAATCAGAGAGATACTTTGAAATGGGATGATGAAAAAATGCACAAAAACTTCAAGCCTTATGTAAGTCACATCAAAGAGCTGGTCTTTAGTGTTTATATCCAATTATATCATGTGAATTGCCAGAATACGTTTGCATGTTGTTAACACATCGTTGTCCTGCAGATCAAAGCACCTGCCTTGACTATGCTGAGCCTCCATGGGAGTTATCTCTAAGAAATATGTATTGCAGGAATCCATTACACCAGATGCAGTAACCTCATTTCTAAAGCAAACAGTTCACCAGGGAGAAGACAGGGACTTTTGGTGCTCAAACAACTTCCATTTTAACCAGTGAAAGAAGTGAAGGATTAGTTCAAACTGGGGCAGAAGTAGCAGTCCCTTGACTTTTCTGTCTCCTTTTGAACACACTTGTCCTCCCACTAACTTTAGCACTTCTCCAGTTTTTGACTGCAAATCATGGGCTGGAGAAGAACCATAACTATGTCGGAATTACAGAAGATGTTAATGAAAATCATACTATCCACTGAGCAGATTTTAATGCTCTTTCACACCCAAGGGGAAAACAAAAAGACAAATCCAGGAGTAAACCCAAAAGCAACAATATACCACTTACTGCCAGTAATTCACCACATTGGTTTTAAGACCAGAGGCATACACAACTTTAATTTGGCAAACTAGTTTTACTTCAATTCAAAACCAAGCTTTTAAACAAAACCTAAATCCATTTCTTGTACTGCTCACTGGAAAAGCATGTCAAATCCTAATCATCTTCACCCTCTTGACCTGACAGCTAGCTGACATCGGAGAAAAAAGCACCATCGGAGAGAAAAGGACTCTAGTTCAGACGTTTTACTTCAATAAACCACACATCTGCTACTCTTTCAGCAGAAAGTAACATGCACCCCCAGGTTTTTGTTGCAATCTGCCAAAGCACACAGCACAGCGTCTACCACAGAACACCACCTCACGGAAGCTCTGACCTTGCAAAGACCCCGCATGCCTTCAAACACGAGCTGTACTTCCCTTTGGCCCCAGCTCAGTGCTGGAGCCAGGATGGGCTTCACCACAGAAGAACCTAGGAATTAATGTCTGCTCAGGAATGTCTGCTCAAAAGCTGCAATAAAATGCTTCACAAAAGCCACATATCTTGCTGTGAATACTGTACTAGTAGTTCATTTGATAAAACAGAAGAGCAGCCAAAGATCTTCACATATCTGTCTCATAAGTGAAGAGGAAGAAATGCAGGATGGTTTGGAAGGATCTTTTCAATCCTGTTCACAGCTGAGATTTCAGAGAATGTGGCTTGAAACTTTTTGCTGCAGTTCAGGGTCACAGGTACATACCTCTCATTGTTTTTCAAGGTATTTGGTAGGACTGCATCCCCTATACTAGACAATTTTGTAATCCCCAATCCTTACTATTATTACATAGGCAGCCCCAGATTAAAAGCAGAAAAGTCACATTCCAACTCAACTGCAGCTGTGTTCAACCACAACCACCCAGACTTATGGGGAGATCAAGTATGCTACAAGAACTGGAAGAACTTGGAGCTTTACACCCAAAAGAAGCTCCAGCAGTTTTTCCAGCAACATTTTAGTGCTGCAGCAAGGAGACTGGGGTTTGGTATTTTTGCACTGTTCATTGGTTTATACTGGGGGCGGGGGGGAGGGGAGATGGGGGAGGTATTCTGTTTTAAGTTTTTGTGTTTAAATTCAGTATACACAAGATGAGAGTTTAGAGTTTAAAAACAAGTTATGGGACCTGGAAACTGTGATGAAATACTGTTGCTTCAAGTTCTGGATGGAAAGAACTGAGGAGTGTAGCACTATCTTAATGGAGCAGAAAACCTCAGCTCCAGCATCATGAAAAACAATTTATTAAAAACGTCAAAATAGTGGGAGAAAAGAGCAATTTAAACATGCTTCTTGCCAGCTACTGTCTGCTGTCTCTTGATCCTGGCATTTGGAACTAGGCTGAAGGAACAGTGGTGTTTGTCAATAGCAGAGTTGTGCATCTTCGATAAAGGCTTAAAACTCTCCTCCTGCCCTTCCACTGGGCACATAATGAAGAACTGCACCTCTTAGGGCAGGTTTTTGTACTAGCCAGAAAAGGTTGTCTCCAACCAGAGATATATCTTTGCCTTTCCCAACTGTGGAAAGCAGAAACAGGAGTATGAACATCAATGTCTGAGCAGCAGTCTGCATTGAAGGAGACCAAGTGCTATAGAACATGGCCTTTAGGTGCCGACTGCATATCCCTCCTACTCAAGTTATACTTATGCCTTGATGATTCTGTTTGATCATTTCTAGCCATTCAAGCAGCTCAAATTTTTGTCCCAGATCTTGGTACCTTGTATCTGAAAAAATCTGTCTCGTTTCAAATTCCTCCTTGACCTGCTCTACAAGCTGCTGTCAGATAGCTTCCTGAACCCTCAACTTTATCATTCACCTTTGTCTCAGATACAAAGGCCTTTTCTGTCTGTACTACACCACACATAACCTATTTACCTTCACCTTCCAGACCTTCTACCTAGGCCTAACCTTTCAGTACCTGTCAATTCTGAATTTTAAGTCTTAAAGGTCCACTGCCTGTTCTACTAAAGCTGCCTCATTTGGAAGTTAAATGAGAAGCCAACAAAGCATTTTCATGCCTTAACATACTCTATTCCCCATGGTTAAGAGGAGCTTGTTATAGCTGGCTGCAGAAATGAACTCTTTCTTCTTTTTAAAACTTTCTCAAAATGATTTCTGTGAGATCTCTATCAAAACTTGACTATGGTTAAGACAGCAATGACTACTACGTACTGCACCAACTAGTATAATCTCATATCCTTGTGTTCCCATGGATGCTTATCTAAAATCCTGGACTTCTCTGGAGCAGGAGACTTCTTTGTATTGCATTTATTCAGCACATCACACAAGAGGTTTCTAGGTCATGATAAAAGTTCCTATGAGTTACTGCACTACTCCATTCCTGCTGCATAATTCCATACAGCGACCATGTTGCATTTTTTTAATTATGACTAATTTGCTCCCCCCCCATCCAACTTCTAACATTGGAATCAGTTATAGCAGACTCTCAGAGCACACAATTCAACATCCTCACATGGCTTTGATCACTGAAGTTCATCAAGTAGACAGCTGATTTGATTAGGGGGAAGAGACAGGAACTGGAAGCAGTATTAAGCTCTTTGAATTCACATAACATTTCACAGAAGGGAAAAAAATCAAAGTCACAAAAAACTATCCTCAAATCACAGCAGCATTCACTTTTTATCTTGTTTGCCTCATACTATGGAACAAGTTTCACTGCTGTAGATGCTAGTTGCTGCTGCTTCTCCCTTTTCCCAGACACATGCATATACCCTGCTTTTTCCCACAGAAACTAAAAAAGAAAGAATTGTCTTAAAAAGCAAAAGAAACACACACAGTAAGTCCAGTGTTTAACTAAGGAACACTTTCCAGTGATACAGAGAACCATCACATGATAAGCAGTGTCTGGTAGTGCTTTTTGACAGATATAAATAATGAGACACATAGCACTTCAGTGCTGAATTTGAAGGCTGGGATATGCCTTGGCTTCCTTCAACTCAAAGGAGGAACAAATGACAACACATAAAACTGGAACAAGTCACAGTATTGAAGGGAAAGTTTCAGTAGCTGCCAATTTCCTCCACTTCTATATAAACTGGTCCTGTTGATGCTAAAACTTAAATTTCACAAGAGAAAACATGAGTGAAAAAAGTATACATTCAAGTTGCATTTGAAGCCACAGTTTCTCTTTACAGCTGTGTGAATTTTTATTTTTTCTTCACTGTACTATATAAAACTATCACAAGCCATTTTAAAACTATCCTTCTAATGACATTTTATATTTATATATCAAGGATGAAAGTTACCTGCAAGCTATTATTAAGCAAGTCAAAGTCACTATATCGCCTCACGATCTGTAAGACAGAAAGACAAAAGTTCAGGAAACATTATTATTTCTCCCATTAGCATTTTACTCTTCAAAAATCCCATTACAGAAAAGTAATCCTTATTTATACTCATCTTCTTTAAATCATTTTTGTACAAATTCATAACTGTTGGATTAATGTCATGTTGCCAGAGAACAAAGAAGAGGTTTAATCACATCTTGACCAGAATGAAAATGCATTTTTAAACATTATTTTAAAACAGATTAAAGAAAATATTTGTGAGCCAGGTTTTCTGCAAACAAAGCATTTTTGCCATATGAGTTGCAAGAACTTTTCCTGTCATCTTCATTAGTCGGTCACATATCAACAAGGTCTGTGATTTTAGCAGTAAGAAAGGTAAACTGGCATTTGAGATTTAAAAATGATGGTTGTAACACACAGTAGTAATCCACAAACATTTTTCCTGGAATAGTCACAACAGCAGCAGAAACAGCCTTCTGGCAACAATATTGGTTTTCTCTTAGTTTTTGACCAAAAGTATTTAAGCGCTTCATATTCTCAATTCCAAACCAACAATTCCCTCTCCAGCTCAAACTTAAAAAGCAAGAAAGACAGTTTTCAAACTCTTCCTAAAAAGGCATCCTGGTTCCATGAAGCACAGTTTAGGAAATTACCTGCCAGCTGTTTTCTGCTGAAACTCCTCTCTGAACACGGATGATGTATTCCTAATAAAAGAAAAAAGTTATTAGAAATGAGAACTAAAAAGCTTAAGAAAGCTCTTAGGTACTTCTCCAAATATGAGCACTATCAAACTAGGAAACATTCAGATAGAGGTTTTAAACTGGGTTTGCTCAGACCCATCACCAGCAGTTGTCTCCCTCTGTCCCCTAGAGTAGAAGACAAAGAGAGGTCCAAGAGCCTGCAGATCTATGAAGCATCTGAACAGTTTAATTTAGTTAAGAAAAAAGATATGTAGAACATACTCACCACACATCTCTACCAACAACAGCTGAAGTACTCACTTCACCTCCAGGTGAAGAACTCTCCTCACCTTCAACATCTAACAAGTACCCCTCAGGAATTATTGCCACCATCATAACAGAATAAATGCCAGTAAATGCCCACAACTGCTCAATCTCTGATTATTTTTGTACAAGAAAGGTTACCACGAAAGCTTTGGAGTATGCTTGAGTTATTAGAATGTATCAGTTTCTGATTATAACAATTCTTCATTTATAGTGCATGCTTAATGTTAATTATACATGAACTATGCAGATATATTTAAATCTCAGTGAACCACTTTTACATTTGAATTAATAATTCTCCTGCCACAACTACATTCATAAAGCACAATTCTTTTCAGTCTCTTCATTTCAATCTCCACTGAGATCACTCAGAATCACTCAAGAATAGATGTCAAGTATTTTGTACAGCTCTCAGGCAGACTTCAAGGAAGCTGTGATTTTGTTTAGACCTGCTCTGTTTAAGTTTGAAAACGGCTCTAAAAACACTTTTGACATTTCAAAGATCATAAACAAGGCAAATCCTTTCCCCAGAAAGCCTACAATGTCCATGTTAGATATGCTTGAATTAGCAAAGGAATAAAACTAATCTGGGCTAAATGTAGTAACAGATACTTCCTTTACCATTTGCACACACAAGGCTCTATAAATGCAGCTCTTCTTAAAGTCTTATTACACAGATAAGCCCATGGCCATATCATTTATATTGGAAAACATGAAAATGGAGAGCTAAAAGGTAAGGTGCCTGAGAAAACGCAACTCCCAACACTGAAGTGAGCTGGAGAGTGCCCAGAGTGAGAAGAGGGAAGAAGGCGTGAAAGAACCTGTACTTTTAGTAGCAGTCTGATGTTGCAGGAGAGGTGCATATCCCCATGATTTTTAAGCATATTCATATTCTTTGCTATTCTTGAGTGCAGGGATGGGACCCACCACCAGTGCTCAAACCACTAAATCCTCCCAGGTTCCTCCCCGAACACGCTCAGTGGCACTGCACACCTGCAGCTACAAGATCCACAGTGAAGACTGGAAACTCTAAACCCAACACCAATTCAGGCTACGGCTCACATGGTACATGTGAAAAACTCCTTGCACTTGTGCCAGGCAACACGTTGAGTACTCAGCTATTGCCTGCAGTGCAGCAAGCATCACATGATAAATCATTTGTTATTCAGCCCAGTTGACTCTTCACTCACCCTGGCACAAACTTTCTGTTGTATTTTATGTGAAAGGCTGAATGATTTTTCAATGTCAAATGCCACCTCATCTTGTTGAACTTCTTCTATCAACAGGATTCTTGCACAAAAAGGACAGATCAGAGCATTATATACATTTTTTTTCAGACATTAAAATTAATGCTTCATTCCAAATTATTATGAACAGACAATAATGACATAACAAATACACAAAGGCATTTCCAGCACCTTAGAGTTGTAGAATCAGAGTGGTTTGGGTTGGAAAAGACTTTAAAGATCATCTAGTTCCAACCCCCTGCTATGGGCAGGTTCCACTTGACCAGGCTGCTGAAAGCTTTGAGTCTATGTATATAACAAATTTGTCCATTCTGTAACAATAACTCTATCTGGCATGAACCTGCATACCAGTTAGATAGCTCAATCAACTATTTGATCCATGAGGAATTATAAATTCAACTTCACAGTTAAAAATCCACTACAGGTATTAATTAATAACTTCTTTCAGGTACTGTGAAGCATCTCCTGATTTTGGAAGCTGCCTTCAGAACCACACAGAACCAATTCTCCTCTTTCAAATGAACTGAAATTAAAAGCTTGTACAGTGAAAAACACAAAAATACCTCTGGATGCAAAGAAAGTGGGGCACATCACAAAATCCCTCTGTAGAATTAAATTCCCATTTAACATTTACCACCATGAAAAGCAAGTAGTGTAAATCAAGAATTAGAACTATTCCAGACAAGAAGCAAAGGCAACACTTACCAGACGGCATTACCTTGTGTATTTAACCTTAACTAATCCAGAATTTATTTACTGGAGTTTCCTTCCAATGCACAAAGCTGCTCAGGCGAAAACCTATTCCAGTTTCTAAAATTCATTTCAAAAAACCTTTATTATCAACAGATGTCAAATACCTGTAACAATTTTGAGCCATCTAGAACGAATTCAAAACTCATGAAACCAAAAGTGATTTTAAACTCTTTATATCACAGAATCATAGAATAGTTTGGGTTGGAAGGGACCCCCAGAGGTCCAAGCAGCTTACTTGGAAATGATGGAAATCCAAGATATCACAAACCAAAATACGTATCTATTACAATGGAATTAAAGCATCTGTTTGCAGAAAGTCAGCCTGGCAGCACCCTCCATATTCCTTTCTCTTCCCCATTTGAAATTATAATTAAAGTATTTTCCTGCAAAACAAGAAGCCCAAATCCTCATAAATAGTAACAAAAATCCACAGAGCTGATGGCAAATGCAACCAGTGGAAAAACTGAGCGACAGAAACCAATTAAGGGGACACCTGGAAACCCAGATTCACCACTAATATGGCTTTTCCTGTTTTGTGATCGCTGCTGTATTTTGGGAAGTAGGAAGAGGCTACTCCACACACAGTCAAAAAATTGCAGCAACTGCTTATACAGCAAGTCTCAAAGGAACATTGGCTGTTTCTCTGAAAAACCACGTCAGTGATGATTCACCATGTTCATTCATCTTTTCCATGCTTTTCTAAGAAGTAGATTATTGCTCGATCCCTGGTAGCATTTGTTCTTTATACAGCGAATAACCTTTTCTATTGCACCCCGAGAGAATGCTTTTGGGCAGGCAGAACACACAAATTCATTAGACAACAATCAAAGCATCTTATTGCATACAATCACTCTGATTGATAACGACAGCTGTCTCTTCTGGAGGGCCTCGTGATAACCAGCTTGGGGCTCAGAGCTCATTCTCACGGTAAAAATACCCCATAGATTTGGTCCACAGGTATTGTTTTCCACCCATACTCAAGCATTTGCTCATCCAGTTCTGCTTTGGCACCCCAAAGCACTAACAGAGCCCCTGCTCTAAGTCATGGGGTTTGCAACCTGAAAGAAGAGAGAGCATCACTCTTCAGATGTGATTGTTAGTTCTGTCTATATGGAAAAGGTAAGTTTCCCCCAAAACTCTCTCCATCTGCGCTGACTATAACACAGAATTAGCCACCCTGTCAATAGAACTTCTGTTGTATTGGTTTTCTGGTTTTTCTTTCCTCCCCAGAATTGATCATGAGATTGAAAGTCAAAGAATAGCTATAGCAGAAAAGGCATAAGAAATACAACCCCATTGCCAATATCTGCCATAGCTGCACATAATCAGCAGACCACAATGTGCTCAGTTTCAGTGAGAAGTTGATACTTCCTATTGCCTCCACACAGCAACCAGCTTGTCTTGTGATTATAATTAGCACTGCTGATATATGCTTCCCATAGGACTCAACTCCTCAAGGAAAAAGCCTAAATGCACAAAAGCTTTTATTACTCTGCCAAATTCTATTTTGCTTAGGGGAAAAAATATCTGAATTACAATTATTTTCCTCTGAGACAGCATGATTTGACAGTGATACTGAGCCTGTGCCCGTGGGAAATAAATGCAAGTATAAGGAAAACTGATAGGCACACACAGAATAAGTTCTGATTAGCTGCTTCATCTAACTCAGGAAAATATAGAATTATAGAATCATAGAATAGTTAGGGTTGGAAATGACCTTAAGATCATCTAGTTCCAACCCCCCTGCCATGGGCAGGGACACCTCACACTAAACCATCTCACCCAAGGCTCTGTCCAACCTGGCCTTGAACACTGCCAGGGATGGAGCTTTCACAGCTTCCCTGGGCAACCCATTCCAGTGCCTCACCACCCTAACAGGAAAGAATTTCTTCCTTATATCCAATCTAAACTTCCCATGTTTAAGTTTTAACCCGTTACCCCTTGTCCTATCACTTCAGTCTCTAATGAAGAGTCCCTCCCCAGCATCCCTATAGCCCCCCTTCAGATACTGGAAGGCTGCTATGAGGTCTCCACGCAGCCTTCTCTTCTCCAGGCTGAACAGCCACAACTTCCTCAGCCTGTCTTCATACGGGAGGTGCTCCAGACCCCAATCATCCTCGTGGCCTCCTCTGGACTTGTTCCAACAGTTCCATTTCCTTTTTATGTTGAGGACACCAGAACTGCACACAATGCTCCAGGTGAGGTCTCACGAGAGCAGAGTAGTGGGGCAGGATCACCTCCTTCGACCTGCTGGTCACGTTCTTTTTGATGCAGCCCAGGATACGGTTGGCTTTCTGGGCTGCAAGCGCACACTGAAGCCAGCTCATGTTCAATTTCTCATCAACCAACACCCCCAAGTCCTTCTCTGAAGGGCTGCTCTGAATCTCTTCTCTGCCCAACCTGTAGCTGTGCCTGGGATTGCTCTGACCCAGGTGTAGGACCTTGCACTTGTCATGATTAAACTTCATAAGGTTGGCATCAGCCCTGAGGGACGCCACTTGTTACTGGTCTCCAGCCGGACATTGAGCCATTGACCACAACTCTTTCCGTGCAGCCATCCAGCCAGTTCTTTATCCACCGAGTGGTCCATCCATCAAATTGATGTCTCTCCAATTTAGAGACAAGGATGTCGTGTGGGACAGTGTCGAACGCTTTGCACAAGTCCAGGTAGATGACACCAACTGCTCTACCCCTGTCCATCAGTTCTGTAGCCCCATCATAGAAGGCCACCAAATTGGTCAGGCAGGATTTCCCCTTAGTGAAGCCATGCTGGCTGTCCCCAAGCACCTTGTTGATTTTCATGTGCCTTAGCATGTCTTCCAGGAGAATCTGCTCCAGGATTTTGCCAGGCACAGAGGTGAGACTGACTGGTCTGTAGTTCCCTGGGTCATCCATTTTCCCCTTCTTGAAAATGGAGGGTTTATTTCCCTTTTTCCAGTCATCGGGAACTTCACCTGACTGCCATGATCTTTCAAATATGATGGACAGGGGCTTTGCAACTTCATTTGCCAGCTCCTTCAGGACCTGCAGATGGATTTCCTCAGGTCCCATGGACCTGTGCACGTTCAGGTTCTTAAGATGGTCTCGAACCAGATCCTCTCTTACAGTGGGCGCAAGGTCTTCATTCTCACAGTCCCTGCGTCTGCCTTCCAAGACTTGGGTGATGTGGTCAGAGCATTTCCAGTGAAGACTGAGGCAAGGAAGTCATTCAGAACCTCAGCCTTCTCCAAATCCAGGGTAGCCAGTTCTTCCAAGAGCTTCCGGAGAGGGCCCACATTGTCCCTAATCTGTCTTTTATTTGCAATGTAAATACATAACATAATGGGAAAGGCTTCAGAAGCAGCTACCAGAGCTCAATCCTGCTGACAGCTTTAGAGATCAACAGCCTAGCTCAGTGAGGTCTAGGTTAGCTACACTTTCACTCCTACATGAATGGCTCAAAATCTTTCCTATGATCAGTTTACCAAACAACTTCAAAGGAGCTCCAACAGCTGCTAGTTGGTAAAGAAAGGTCTCAGCTTGCAGGAGAGAGACAACCTCCTGCTACTGATTTAGTCGACAGGCAGCAAACTCATTTGCAGCAACTACATAGGCACCACCAACCAGACAGGCCATAAAAGCATCCCCAAGACAAACCCATCTAGACTCCCACAGAGGTCAGGTCTGTACATCCGCTGCTCTTCCTATCAATACTGCCAAGCCAGATCCTGCCACAGCCTTGACATTCCAGTAGCAGTTCAATATTCATTTCTAAAGATGCCAAGCAAAGCAGTTTTACCTATGGGAGCATTTCCTTGTTGTTCCAATTAGTCAGGAAAGCAGAGTAGGGAAAGCTGCACTGTCATTTCCTGAAAAAAATCTTCCTACCACTACAGAGGCTGCAGAGAGCCTCTGAAAAACTGTTTTCCAAATATCCCCATGGGTCGGTAACAGCCTTGCTGCATTTTCCAGCCCTTTGCCAGTAAGAGTTTCACAATCACTGACTGGGATTAACGTTATCCTGAATTTACCCATTTTCATGCACAGCCAACATTTAGGTGCTTATTTTCCCCAAAGATTAGTCCCTGGTATTCTAGCACTTGTGAAAACATCAGCACCAGCAGCTCAGAGCTGCTCAGATAATTTTGTTAACATTCCTAGGTGAAAGTTACCCAACAAAGCATGTTCAAATGTTTAACAATTGCTGTTTATCATCTTTCCTAGTTTTGAAACAGAAAGCAAATGGGAAAGAAAGGCTTTTGCAGTGGTAAAATAGGAAAGAACAAGTGGTGAATTTAGAGATTCATATAATAAAACATAGAGAGTCTTGCCAATATTGGGTAATACATTCTGTTTTCCTTAGTAAACAGTCTCTAAATTTCTGGCTCGGGATAGTCAGTCTGTTTTTCCACAGATTTCTGCTGTACATCTGTTTAATCCAACAGGCTTGAAAAGCCAACTATTATAAAAGATCCAGGTCACCTTCAGGTCACATCAACAAAAAGTCTGAAAGGGCTTTATTTTATAAGCTTTAAAGAGAGGAAAGCCTAATTAAGCATGAATACAATCTCTGCTTAAGTAGGCCGGATTGGAACCATTTCTAGTAAGAAGTTCTTTTAAATGGTTATTTAGAAAATCTACCATGTGAAAAGCAGCAACAAAATAAGGAAAGCTGCTCAGACTCAGGGATCTCTTTGCTACAGGGCACAGTAGTTACTGGCTGCCATTAAGCTCATCTGAGGTATGAGCAGCCACAGAAGTGTTTACCTACGTTTTAAACAATACATGTTTGTCTGGGGACATTACAGGGTTCCACACACGCTGTAAGAATGAGTAAGCCATCCAGTAAGTGAAAGTTATGAAATAGGACAGCTGCAGAGGAAAACAGGACACACACTTGCATGTAATGAAACTTACTCAATGAGAAAAGCTCTGGAGAGACACAACAGAAATCACAGCTTCTCAGTAGCCTGCACCACCACGGCCTTCACCAGGAGAGCAAAATATTCAGTATTCTTCAGGAAATACTCAGTAGCCAACAAAAACATTCTAATTGCACTGCAATGGATTTACTAAGATATGATACTAATACTTTGACTGCAATCTTTGCGGGAGCTACAGATGCAATATTAATTTAGTAGGCTCACTAGTAAAAGCCATAAGATTAGGCTGTCTAAAATTAGGTGCGATGAAACAGCTTTTTTGAGCTCAAGCCAGAGGGAGGTGGTCAAACTTGCTAAGTCCAGTGGAAGGACTGCATTTCCAAAACCTCAAACAAGTGAACTCAAATAGTCCCTGTTCTAAAGCCACCTCTAAAAGTAACTTTAGGATTCCCACCCCCTCAAAGGGAAGGCAACTTTGGAGGGATTCAATTCCTTATGAAGCAGATGTGCAAAGACCTTTACAAGCTTTTAAAATAAACCCCACAGTTCTAGAAACACATGGCTCCATTTTTGTATCACAGAACAGTAGAGGAAAAATATAAATGCTTTTTTGACGTTTTTCTAATCTAAAAGCTGTGAGTGTCAACATACATCAATGGAAAAGAAAAACCCTGAAAGTACGTTATGAGAGGGATTTATTTCAGCTGTTCATTTCCAAATGCCTTTAAGACAACAATGTACTGCAGCAAAATTGGCTGTTTCACTGCTTCAATCTCAACATGAAATGGGTGAAAAAGGAAAATCACTTCAGGAAAGAATTACGGAATTAACAATTAAAGAATGCCCAGAAGTATATTATAACTTGCTAGTGGTTTTACTGCTCTAAACTGCTCTAAAACTTGTATGTACAGATGTGCAGCTCTTATTAAAGAATGTGTCTAGATTATTGGGATAGAAAATAGCACCCTATTTTAAGGCTTAGAAAGAAAGCCACTTAAAAATAGCAAATACAAAACATAGCAACATGAAGCGAGTTCAATAGCCAAAATTTATTAAAGCTTTAGTACTGAAAATGCCTCTGCTGTCAGAACACATTTGGCCTTAAGAGGAGACACCTGGAAATGGCTTAATATACTGGATGTAACTCCACTCCTGTTGAGTTCAAGGAATGAAATGGCAACAAACCAATTTCATTTGGTTGGTACACACACCTACCAAGAGCACTGAACTGTGCCTGTGAAAGTTGCCCAACACACTCCCGTAGTTATAGTTACTCCTGGAAGTTATATTTACTCTCTCTTCTCACACAGTGCTAGTGATTGAAGCATATAGCAGAAGACAAAATGAAGCTGACAGGGTTTGCTCATGTAATTTAAAATCTATTAAGTGGGGTACCATTGGAATGTGCCTGCAATACAGATTTATTTGGCTTTCAGAATGAAAAGGACTCCATAAACACCACACTATAGAATTATTTGTATGTAAGTGCACATATCAACAAAACTCAGGTTGCTTGTAACACACTTAACCGGGGAAACAACTTCTGTAAAAAAGAAAAGGCACCATTTTTATCTTCAGTTATCACTGGAAATAAATACACAAAAAAAAACTTAACCCAACAATTTGTTGCAGCACAAAAGCACAGAGATGATGCATCATCCAAGGTGTAAGAAAGAAATTCTGAGCTCCTTGACTCGAAAGAAACATGAAGAGCTTGTAAAAATGCTATCAGAAAATGCTGCAGCTGATTCTCAACAATCTAAAAGCTACATTTACTGGGGGGTTGACATGATCTTACTAAGCAAAAAATGCGAGCCCTCAAAGTACACTGTAAATAGTAGCTTTGTCCTGTCTTAGGTTTCTGGAGATTTCAGGTAAGTACAGAGGAGCATCTGGGTTTTGGTTTCAGTTCTGTTTTTTGAGCTGTACCTTCATCCTCGGGAAACAGAAACTCAGCATCTGCCAAGTACAGCCCTTGACTCAGTACTATTAAGTTTACACTTACTCAGGCTGATGTATTAAATCTAAATGAACAGAAGTTGCTTAGAACAATAGACAAGCAAAGTATTCATCTGACACAATCTTTAGTCTTTTGTGTGGTATTTCACCATGTCTACAGAGCTTTTCCTGAAATTCTTCACCTTTTCCTTAGCTGGTTATTCAGAAGACTGGCTATTTCCAGCATCCACAGAAAGTTTACATTATTACTAGTTCAGTTGCCATGTTAAACCTGCACCTAACCTTGGCCTAAATAGTCTTTATATGAGTGCTTTTATAAGCAATGTTCTACAGGAAAAAAAAAAATTACAAGTTTAAAAGCAATTCTTGCCACACTAAGCAGCATTATAAAATCTTAATACATACTGCTGACAAAAGAATAGATAATTTATTCATGGAAGCCTTTGAATTTCAGCTTTAGAACAAGTCTGGCATGTGAAGACCTAGTTCTCCAAACATTAGTTTGGGATGAAGAATTGTACAGATCTGTATCTTTTGAAGGTACCTCTTTGAGGCAGGATGCAGAACAAACCCCCAAAGCATTCAGTTAATGACAAAATACTTCCTTACATCTATATATAATGAAGTAAAACACAGCCTTAATGCCCCACAAAAGCACTTTGACCCTTATTTCTTAGAGAGGCTTCATTTACACTCCTCTTCAAACACAAGGTTCTATTTGTGTGGCTTATTTAAACCAGGAAAGTTCAAACAAGGGACAGCATCACCCACCAATAAAGAAATTATTCAGATGCCAGGGACATAAGATGAAGTGTCCAAAGCAAAATAGTCAGCTTACATCAAGTAAGAATCTCAGTCTGTTAATGGCTTCCTGTATTTTGTTATCCTCCACTGCCTCTATATAAACCATCTGTGCTACACACTTCAAGCCATCTTTCAATTATCAACAGGGCTTCTGCAGTAAAACAAACAATTACTAATAGATGTATCTTAAAGACAGATTTGAAATCAAAAGGCGTAGTGCTCCAGCATTCTGGTATTAACAAAAGATCAGAACAGATCAGTAGAAAGTCTTTCCTGAACATCTGTTAATAAGAGAATACAGAGATGAAAGGTGGGAGGGGAAGCAACATTTGCTATCACACTCACCCAGATAAGCAACACACACAGAGTCTGGACTGAAAAACTACTTCCAAGTGCTCATTCTAAAAGAATTTTGTGCCTTTTTTTTTTTTAAACCAAAATCATGCAAAACAAAAGGAAGAGCACAAAAAGCTATTGTCATTTGCACTGGCAAAAAAAAAAAAAAAACAACAAAGTAATAAGGTATGATGGAAACAAGTTAACAATGAAACTATGATCTGGACAGCTAACTGGGGAGTGTTTGAAGCTACACAGCTTCTCACAGGGCTTGGCACATGTACCCCTCTGCTCCTGAAACAGGTAGAAAGTATCAGGCTTGCCAGAATAATAAACCTCATGAGTTCTATGTGTTAGAGGACCTGCAAGGAGAGCCAGAGCCTGCTTGATTCACAAGATCCTCCAGTCAGTTTCTCACACATAACTTCTGTTCAGAGGAAGGCTGGAACATTAGTTAACATGAGTGCCTCACACAGAAAACACCTCTTAAGTGTGGATTACATACAGGCAGAGTATTTAATAAGACAGTTTACAGATGAGCTGTATATCCTGTGGTGAATCTGCAATTATTGTTATTCAGGTTAAGAGTATTCACCAGATGGAAGGAACCAGGAAGAGATATAAACAACGCAGGAATGTGAGCTGTGTGAGGGGCAGAACACCCTCTCTCCATTTTAAACATGCTTCCTGCTCTTGTACCTGCTGCTGAAGTACCTCTGGCCAGCTTTAGCCCAGCATCCCCGCTGTCAGCTAAAGCAGGAATCAGAAGTGACAGCCAGTTCTCTCTCTGATTCACAGCAGTGCTTGGTCATGCCATAAGGAAACCTAGTTTTTAAAGTAAGAAATAACTGCAAACAGAAGATGATGAAATTCAGACTGTTACTGCCTGCTGGAACACTGAATGTAGGCAGTGTGTGTGCAAGACATCCCAGAAGATTAATCTCTGACATAAAAGTAACCCAGGGCTTGTTCTATGGAGTGTCATCACTCCCTACAACAAAGGCAGAGGGGCTGTACCCTGCTGCGTCTCTGCAGCTTTACAGCCCCCACCGCAGTCACACAGCACGACCCGATGGCAAACGTAGCCCGTTCAAACCTAACCTCATCACAGATACCGAAACCAGCAACCGGAGCCCATTTCTGCCCCAAACACTCAAAACAGACCCCGAGGTAAAGCAGCGATTACAATTCGTGCAAGCACAAGGCCTTCTTCGGCGCGGGACAACCCGAAGCCCACTGCCTGCGCCCCGACGTGCTGGGACCAGCACCGAGAGCCACGGCAAGGGGCTGCGGAGGGACAAGCCGCTTCACGGAGAGGAGGAGCCCGACAAGCCCCGGCTCGCGGCAGGGGACCAGGCAACGGCAGCACCGCCACGTCCGAGGCCGGGGCTCTCCGGGGGGTGAGACCCCAGAGCGCGGGTCTCAGTCCTAGCCCCACACCCGCTGTCCCGGCCCCCCCCGCACCCCCCCCAGGCCCTGCTCCCGCTCCAGTCGGCCTCGCTCCTGCTGCAGGCTCCCGCCCAGCCCCGATCCCCCCGCGCCCGGGCACCCCTTTCCCCGCGTCCCGCGGTACCCGTTACCTCACGTCGCCCTCCCACCATCCCCCGTACAGGCCGCTCCCGCCCCCCCCCCCCCGCCGAGCCCTGCGGCCCGGCCTGCCCGCTCACCGTGTGGGAGTGCAGGCTCTGGCTCGCCTCGATCTGCGCTGTCAGTGGCACCGTGTCGTCCAGCAGCACCTTACCGGCCGGCGGCTTCTCCATGAAGGCCATAGCGCGGAGGGAGGAACGAGAGCCCGGCGCCGCCAACCTGCTTCCCGGGGCAGCTCCCGGCGCGGCCGCGCTGTCAACACGGCAGCGCCGAGACAACGCCGCCGGGCCCTAGTGCCGACCGGCCGGCTTCCCACCGGCGGCCGCCAGGGGGCGCCGCGCCACCCCCGTGCGCTGCGGCTCCCGCCTCACCTCGGGGCGGACGGCGGCGGGACGGGAACTGAGCGCTCCCGGGATGGGGAATGGGAAACGGAGCCGGGGCACCGGCAGAGCGCAGGGGACTGCCCCGGGGTGCCCAAGTCGCCCGTACGCGGAGCTCTATGCAGCACCAGCTTCAGGCCGAGGTGGGGTAGCGCCAAGACACTGCTGGTCCTCACAAACTGGAAAGAGCTGCTTTGTACCTTTTAGGGCTCATTTGTAGCTAAAACCTTAAAAAATAATATCCAGTATTTTCCACTTAATATGTAGATTTTTAGGGTTTAAGGGGTTTTTCTTGCAAAGAAAGTGAAATTGAGCTTCACAACCTAACTGCCACCACAGCAGTTAGAAACTGCCATTTCAGTAGTACTTGGCAGATGGGAACCTGCTCTCTGTTGAATGTTTATTTCTTGTCCTCTCACCCTCCTTGTACAGCAAGAACGAGGTCAGATATTGATGCGATTTGCTCTGTTAACAGGCACTGACGTGACAGCTTACCATCTGGAGAACACTGAAGGAGGAAAGGAGCATACCTGCTAAAAATCACTGCAAAAGCTGGTGATCAGGCAGCTACTCACAGCAGAAGGCAACAGGAAGTGAAGCAGCTCCAACAGACATGAGGTAAGGAAAGCTCTCACCAAGCACGGTTTCTGTGTTGCTTTGAAAGCAAAGGGCACAGTGAAGTCAAAGATCAGACTGTGAGCGTGCTGAGGCGCTGGCACACGTCCAGCGAAGCTGTGGCTGCTCCATCCCTGGGCAGTGTTCAAGGCCAGGTTGGACAGGGCTTGGAGCAACCTGCTCTAGTGTGAGGTGTCCCTGTCCATGGCAGGGGTTGGAAATGGATGAGCTTTAAGATCCCTTCAACCCAAACCAGTCTGTTTCTATGACCTCTCTTTCTGATCAGTGTGACTGAATAGCAGGGGTTCATCCTTGCACTGCAGTTGCATTTACAAACAAGACATCAACACCCAGGCAGTGTAACTGTTTCACCAGTAGCTTCCATCACAGTTTGAGAACAAACTCTTTTTCCATAGCAAGCAACTTCTGAGGTTATCTGCAGTCAACAAAAGTTACAAATGCATTTTGCTGGCAGAGGTACGGAGGGAGCACCTGTTTTGCCAGAAAATTATGAGCCACCCATTGAAGACAGCTTGTACTTTTACTCCTGGCGGTCCTAAAAAAAGTTTCTTAGTGTACAATAATCTTATGTTGGTACTAAGATAATTTAACCCAGATCATTTACAAATGAATTTACCCAAAGCCTGTTTTACCAGCAACCCAGGTACTTTAAGTGGGCAAAGGGGGAATACATGTTCACACAGTTGGTACCTCCTCTTCTGTTCTGCTTGTTAAACCCACAGCACCATCCCCTCCCTCCAGTGCTCCTTAGCAACACAACTTCATACAGAGGGAACAAGTTTGAACTGATCTAGTGTGGACCAAAAAAGAACAGCCTCAGCCTGAACCCTGCCACTCCAGACTCTCCACAGCAGCAAAAGCTTGTCTAAACATGCCACTTCTGTCACAGCATATGCCTAGTTACAGTGGTTTCATCTTGGCAGTGGTCAGGGGAAAATTAAAAGCTCTGGGTTTAATGCAAGATCTTAATCTATCTCTATGAAGATTCAGTTTGGGCACTGCCTTTGAAACACTCTGAAGGGGTTTTGTTGCAAGTTTACCAGATTAAGTGATATCATATAAAAAGACAGACTCAAAATCAAGTGTACATTTCTGGCCTTTATAGGAAAGTACCACAGGATCAGCAACTCTGACGGTCTGGCACCATGACTTTCACCATCCCTTCCATAACAGTCTTTGCACTGTCTTTGACTTTACACGACACCAAAACGTGAGCAATAGAACCCTTCAGGTGTTGCACTTCCGCTGCAGCTACAACCTCCTCACCAAGATGCAAAGGAGCTGGAAATCTGATTGCCTGAGAAAGAAGTATACATCCTTCACCCGGCATTTTAGTACCCAGAACTGCAGAAATAAGTCCATTGATCAAAATTCCATGTACAACAATTCTCCCAAACCTAGATTTCTTTGCAAAATCTTCATTTAAATGCAAGGGATTTGTGTCACCTGTTAAATGAGAAAATGTAGTAACATCATCCTGGGTAAAAGCTTTGGTAAGTTCAGCTCTGTCTCCAACTTTTATGTGTAAACTCTGAAGTACGGGACGTCCAAGCAGTGAGTTGATAAACATGAGCTTTGTCAAGTCTTTCTGTGGGAAACCCCCTCCAAGAATTCCACGCCTGAAGAGTTGCAACATCTCAAGCAGCTTCTGCTTTGTAGGACCAGACCAACAACTTTTTCAGTCCAAGACTAGTTCTCTACTGTTGCCAGCTAACGCAAGAAGAAATGGAGATGTCTAGTTTGGAAGAAAGAAAACAAGCAAGAAACAAACTTAAAGCACTGAAGAAAACAAATCACTCAAAGTTTAAAATACTTAGATTTCCCTTTTATATAAAAGGTTAAAAGCTCAGAGCTATGGCTCAGCAGATTTTGTTAAGCCATGGCTTCAGAGACAAAGAATTCTTGGAAATCACTTCATTAAGCAGCATCCTCTGGAAAAACTAAGCTCTGGAAGTGCATGTTCCACATGCATTTTTAAACAAGGCCAGTTGACAGTGACTATTAAAAAGTGAAGAAATGGGGCAGGGAATATCAAAGATTGGGCCAAGATCAAAATCTTTCCAGAAATTCTTTTCTTGCAGGTGTATTAATGAAATCAGGACTCATCACTGGAATGAAGCCATAAAGTAATGAGACACCCATTATGGTCACAGTTTAGAAGGTTCATGAGAATTGCTCAAGCACAGGCCTACACACCTGCACTGAAACACATTTCAATCCCAAACCAACATGTTTTTTGCATCCAGGGCATCTTTGTATGATGAGGCAGCAAGCATAGCTATGGCTCAGCCACCCAGCCAGGCTTGGAGCAAGAACTGATATTTGCGGGAGACAAGGCCAGGTTGGATAGGGCTTGGAGTAACCTGCTCTAGCAGAAGGTGTCCCTGCCCATGGCAGAGGGCTGGAGCTGGATAAGCTTTAAGGACCCTTCCAACACAGACCAGTCTGTGATTAAATGACATCCAGTCCCCACAGGGCTTTACCTGCAGCACTCGAAAAGCACACCTCCTGTTCTGGTAGAAGCCCAGCAACGTTAGAGCACTCCACAGCTTGACAAGGCCACTCAGAAAACAAAGTATATTAATAAAATTTGGTTTTATCAGTTTTCCTGGGGCACAAACATCTTAAATAAAAAACATGTTACATACAGAGCAACGAAACCTTTAACAGAGTGTAACAGCAGGTGTTTCACCACTCAGTTCCAGCAGGAACAGCATGCCCTGAAAGGTTCATACAGTGACTTCTTGTCCCTGACATAGAGATACTTACTGTAATCTTCTCAAGGTCACTTTACTGCTCCTGTTCTTGTTTTAGCTATGCATTTAAGCTCCTTCTTCCCCTAAATCACCATTTACATACCATAACCATTCTCATCTTTACTATAGTAAGAGATTTAAAGCCACATGTTTCCATGGTGCTTAGTTCCTGTAAGACCATTCTGTTTTAAAGCAAGAGCAATGTACTGATGTATGTAGATGACCAAATCTTGGTGATTTTTTACTTCTTTTCTGCATGCTGTATGCAGACATTTGCAAGTCAGGCTTAATTCTTCACAGACCATTCTTAACTAAAGAGTTTTCCTATGAGAAGTACTTTCATGGCAGTATCTGAAGTGTGAGCACCTTACCTGCTAACAACTCTTAGTATGGCAGACAAAGTTTTTTCCTCATATGTCAAGACATCAACAGGTAAAGCTGCTCCGACCTATGAAAAAAAAGGTTATTAAATATAACCTTAAATACCACCCTATGCTCTTGTAGTGGTGGTTTATAAGTAACTGATTTCACTCCCAGCACACAACGCAGAAGGTGTAGTTACATTCACATCTCACGTGAATGTTTAAGCAAGGACACCACAAGATTTTATGCAGCACCCTTCCCCTCTAAGCTCTTCGCATAAAGCCACTTTTAGTTCCAAATTATAGCCGGAAAACAAAGGATCCAGAGATGAAAGGACTTATTTAAAGTCGCCCAGCAATACGCAGGGCAAGAATAGATCTGCAGACAGCGAAGAAACAATTACTTTCCCACAGCTTTCCTTTCAAAGCCTCACTACAGCAAAAAAACATCGATAACGCAAGGTCTAAAGTTCAGATATGCCGGAGTCACTTCACCACAGACCCTAAACCAACGCCTACAGCCCCGGCGGCATCCGCAGCAAGTTACAAGGCGGTCTGGAGGCACGGTAACACGTTACACCAGCGGCAAACCCAGGCCCCTTAGCCCGCCTCCTCAGCCCCTCTCCGCAGCCAGGCGGGCGCCCTCGGGCGGCAGAAGCCCGGCGCCCCGCTCGGTCCGGGCTCACCTCCCCGTGCAGCTCCCTCAGCGCCGACACCACCAGCTGCTTGAACTGCGCCACGTTCGGCCGGGCCCCGCCGTCCGGCAGCTCCCTGGGACAGCAGAGCAGCACAAAGGGGCGAGATGAGGGGGGGTATGGGTCGGGGGATCCCCCCGGACCGGAGGGGTGTCACTCACAGCCGCACTCGCAGATAGTGGTGCTCCCCCGCACTCCGCAGCACCCTCCGCTCAAAGGTGGCGGCTGCGGCCGCGGACTCCGATAGCGCCATCCCGCCCCGCCCCTCCCGGTCCCGCCCAAGCCAATGGCGGCGCGTCCGCCTCACCGAACCCTGTACGGCGGCCCCGAGAGGTCAGCCCTCGCGTTGCCATAGGGACCGGGCGGTGGTCCGCGTCCCATCTCCGGGACGCAGCGGCGACTGATGGGGAAAGGCTTAGCCGAGAGCGCCGGATTGAAAGCACCGAGCCTCCCTGCGGAGGAAGCGGCCGGTTCGCGGCTGTACCGGAGAGGAGAACGGCTGCTGGATGCTGCCCCGGTGGGCACGGGGACCCAACAGGGAAGGGCCCAGGCAAGGCCCGTGTGTGTGGCCAACCCGACCTCGGCCTCTCAGATGGAGGCAGTCAACAAGCCACCTCTGAGGCTGAAATGACTCTCTGGGAAGGTGTGGGAACAGATGGTATTTCCGAGTGCAACAGGGTGGCTTTTAGCTGCAGAAAGGCAAATACTGGACTCTCCACGGTAAATGCGCTGTCGGAGAGGGGCTCGCAGAGATGCTCCATCAATCACTTCTCTTTAAACAACTCCTGTTGGTCCTGCTGCAGTTCCTGGCAGTGTTGTCTGGCAGAGTAACAGGTCACAAACACTGAGGGCACTGGGGTTTCTTAGCCTCTAGGCTGCAGTACACACAACTGAAACAGATTTGAAATGTGCATAGAAGTAGCTTGGCAGCATCTTTGCACCTCACTGGTCAACACCACCTAGTTGAGATAAAATAACACAACTCCAGTACCTTGTCACTGATCTGGATTGGTGAAATACATCCTTTGGGGAGAAATGGCAGGAAGAAGCATCTTTGCCACAATGATGAAACATCATCCTCAGGGTAAGAACGTCACAAAACCTTATTTCTTGTACAAAAATGTTGATCCAGGAATGAATATTGACCCCAGCAGGGTAACAGCAGCAGTCTAACACCCCTCTGACGTGACTAATACCATTTACCTTTGCCATCAAGCTGCTCAGAACTTCAGAGTTCAAGACATTTTCTCTGTTTGGATTTGGGGCTTTCTCTGTTTGGATCTGGGGTTTTGTCTCTGCCCCCCAGGCCTTCCCGGTCCCAGGACACCTACCTGCATGTCATACTGTAAAGGGGACATCTCCCTCTACTACAGGCACTACCTGTTTTCATCTTCCTACTGCTGATGTGGCACAAAGCCTGGAGACTGTATTTGTGCCAGCTAAAGCCCTCAGTGACTTTAAGGAGGTATTAAGAAAATCAGCAACAGATCTCAGCAAAGCCACCCCAAGAGGTTCTCTGATTTACCCCTGCCCCAGACAGATACTGAGAGCATTCAGCAGAGCTCATTTACAACTTAGAAATAAATAAAATGAAAAATAATAGTAGCGGTGGAAGATTTCACCCCCCCCTCCCCCCCGTCTATTCTAGCTCTCTTCCACACAGCTCTTTTTAATGCTTAATGGCTTCCCTGCTGTTGCTCATTGCTGTATTAACACACCTGTCCTAATCAATATAGGATCATTCCTCCTCCTGGATTGTTTTAATATTCCCTGCCCCTCTCCCACTCCCCCATCCCCCACCGTTGTCCTTTACATAGAAAAAAAAAAAAAAAAATCCCAGTTTTAACTTATCCCTCTGCAAAATGAAGTATTTTCTGCTGCCGTCTGCCCCCTTCAGGCGTCATCTTCCTTGAGCTGGAGTGCTCAAAGCTGAAGCACCATATCTCAGTAGCGGCCTTGGAATCACAACCCATCCCAGGCTAATTTACAAACCATACAGAAAATACTCCAAGCTTAGAAATAAAGCTTCAGCAGAAGCAAATATTGAGCATTTGAACAGGCAATTTCACATATACCAAAGTAATTTTCCTTTCAAATAGTTAGTTCAGTTAAAAAAAAAGGCAGCTTGGCATGTAAAATTCAGTAGCCCTTGGTGCAGGCCAGCAAGAGACCTTCTGGATATTGCTTCTCCTGGGAGCAGAGAACCAGTTAGCAAAGTGCTCAAACAACAAATGAGTTCTACGATAATTTGGCAGACATATCAGAGCAGCCAGTTTTATTGGGAGCAATAATAGCTACAGAAACTGGGATTATTTTTAAGGTATTAGTAAAACTGTATCACAAAACAGCACAAGTTGGTGGTCGGGTCATGGATAAATCTCTTGGTTACTGCAACAGGGCAAGTGCTGTTCTCTGTAAGGCTCTGATAACACAAGCAACTCAGGCACCCCAAGTAAATCCAGTTAGCTGCTGGGAAGTCCGCTCTGGATGTAAGCACTGAGGGTTGTGTCAATAAAGAGCACACACAGGGTTGTACAGGAAGGCTGGACACAACATGTCAGGTTTTTATTAACTAAAAGTGAAGCTGAAACCCAGAGCGGTTTGTTAAAACCATATGTTTATATGGCAGATGTATTTCTTTCAATAGTGCAAGAACCATCCTTTGAGAATCAAGTACAAAATGTAAAATGAATTAAAATGAGGGTCCCTCGATAAATCAATTTAAAAAACCCACTTAACTCTACAGAACAGACCAACTTTAAGAACTGTCATATTAAATTCTCCCAAGTGAAAGACCTTTAAAAGCACTTGGAGCCTTGAGGTAGCAATTTTTTGCAGAATGTAATTCCCCTCCTGCCTCAGAGCAGAGGAAAATTAGTAGCGCGTTATTAGCTCCAGCCAGCTAAGCTGAGTGTTCTCCTATGAGGTTACCGACTCCCTCTTGCATCTTGAAAGGGAAGTGTAGTGCTGTAGGCCGTCAGCAGGAAATCCACAAGGAAGGCCTCTTAAAATAAAATATATGGTTTGAAAGACGTGGAAATAACCAGCAATAACTGTAACAACAGAAATTACCTGTAGTGAAAAAAAAAACCAACCCAAAGTGTTTGTATTTTGGCAAGACGAGGTTACAAACACATCAAGAACGAGAGTCTGCTTTCAGCAACAGAAAAGAAAGCACAAGTGACATTCAAAGGGGTTTCAGGTTTTGCCCTCTGTGCAAATTGCACTTTGTTTTGAAAGTTTTGTCTGAAAGTTTCAAGGTTTGCACTTTTGCCCTTTTTTGTTCATTTACAGTGTGAAACCTGTGCTGGGACACAGAAATACTACGTCAGGGGGTCTGACCACTGAAAGCTCCTCTCACTGACTTCACAACAATCACAAGCAGGGAATCACAAACAAGAGACTCTTTCTCCTGCAAGTCTCAAAGATACTTTCCTCTTTTCCCACTTTGCAGCTGAGTTATTTTATTCAAAACAAGATTTCTCTCTCTGCCAATTTCAGAGCCTCCACAGCAGATTTACACTGAGTGGTAACACCACCACACTTGAGCTCTTTCTCCGTGACAACTCGGATGAACAGTGAAAAGGAGTGAGCTGAGGTGCAGCAGTGTGGAAAAATCCTCACACTCAGGCACCTCGCTTCACTCCCTGGTCGTGGTATCACCACTCACACGCTTTCCAACTTTGCTCTTTGCTGATTCTCTAACCCAATACTTGGCAAAGTTGAGTATCTTACTACAAGCTTCTCTCGCTATCTTCATGCTCCAAAATTGTATGAAGAGTCTAGTTAAACCAGACCAAACTCAATGGGCACATTGCAAATTAACAGCTTTTAAGGAACCTCCTTACAGGCTTGTTCTCTTTCAGCTCAAGGTAAGGCTGCCTCTCTACATCTCACAATGATGTCACACAGATCCTGGATGTGGGATGGCATTGCTCAGGATGCCTCTACTTCGAGGAGTTGAGGGAAAGGTAAAGCTTCAAAAAGCTTGCTCTCACTTACATGCAATCCCAATCTTTGATTTGACATTCTCATCCTTTCCTCTGACTTCTAGAAGCCCCCAAATCAAAGTAGTTGGCAATGCTCCATCCTGGCAGTGTTCAACGCCAGTTTGGACAGTCTTGGCGACATGGTCTACTGTGAGCCATTCCTGCCCATGACAGGGAGGTTGGAACTGGATGATCTTAAGGTCCTTTCCAACCCTAACTATTCTATGAAATCCTCCCTGCCAGGCCGAATTACCTTAAGAATCTAACATCAGCCTTGCCTGGATTTTTGGTTAAGCTTCAGAACGATTGCCACCATTTGCATCTGCTAAGGTTTACAATCTTGTCCTGTAGAGAACCAAAGGCTGGAAGAAGCAGAATCCATCCACAAGTCAGCCCAACCCACCAGGCTCCTCTGGGCAAAGGAGAGGATGTTCTGCGTGGGAGCAACAAGGTTGGCTGTGATCAGTCACAGCAAGCTCTCTTTAGTTCAAATGACAGCAGAGGGAGCACAGACACTGGTCTGAAGACCAGCTTGTGTCTGGTTCACTGGACAGTCACAAGCCAGCCTCAGACTCTTGTCTTGGAGCCCAAAGTATCCTAAAGTTTTATCTGTTCTTAATGCAAGGACCTGATGAGTGGGGGCTTTTATCATTTCTGGTTGGGCTTGTTGGTTTGTTTTGGAGGGGGCTGATTCATTTTGGTTTGTTTTATTCTTTAATTCTGTAATCAAAAGAATGATTCTGTCTTTGGTGCTAAACCTTCGAAGCATGAATGAGAAGTACCTGCTGCTTCTTTGGCTGTCATTTGCAACAAAAACACAGCCCAGCAAAGCAAGGGAAATTCACTGTTCTAAAACACATGCAGTTAGAACAGCCACTAGACATCACAACCAGGACTTTAATAACATGGAAACACCTAGTTCAGTGGTGTCCACTACAAATCATTTGCATTATATAAAAATATGACTCCAATTACAGTAACTGGACAACAGCCATTCGAACTTATCAAGTTTCCATCTTACTCATATTGCAGGAACTGGGAGGAGCTCATCCATTTAGGAAAAGAAACTGTCCAGAAATCAACTTAAGAGTTGCAGCTAAGCATCTCGTGCCTTAGAGAAATGTCCACTGTGGTAACTAGAAGCAGGAATTCAATATTAGCATTGTTCTGTTCTTGCTGACATGGCCATGAAAAAAGAGAATAGATTCTGTTATACTAGCATCCACAATTAAAAGTTTATAACCCCATAAAACACCAGGAAGTTTTGCATGAGCTGCAGAAGAATGCAAATTCAAAGGGTCACTAAATTTATTACCTACAAATTCAATGTCTTAATATAAATATTCTGTTTATACACCATAAAAACATCCTTCTTATGGTCTGATCCTTATTTAGGTAATACTCTCGTAAAATCTCAGCAGGATGCCAATTTAAGGTCATTAAAGCTATAGAAATAGAATCTACCTAATAAATTCTGCAAATTTAACAGGTCAACATTAGATCAACAGATCAACATTAGCTTAGTTATCACCTAAACCAAAAAGACTCCTCAAACACACCAACTGTGGGGTTAGCAAAGACATTGGCTTTACAAAGTCAAAGGTTGCCAACCATTTAGCAAATCAACATGGTATTTGGAAGCATCGAAGTGTCTAATGAGTCAGAATACTGTGAAATGTTGGGGGGGGGGGGGGGGGGGAGCTCCTGTAAACAAGTACAGAAGTTGTCTTCATTTAAATTACAAAACATTCACCTCCTTAAAAAGCTTTAAAACTGACCCAGTCAACAACAGTGCCCTGGGAAATCTAGCAGTATAAAGGATCTCTGTAAGCAACAGAAGGTAATGTATTGTGATCTCACCACAATAAAATGTTCTCAGTATCAGGAACAAGGAGCAAACTGGGGGAGATGACAATTATGACACCTTCAGGCCATTTGATCTGAACCACTGCACTTTTTTGGGCAGCACAGAGTAAACATTTTTCTTTGCTGCTCAGAGAACACTTCAAATCTAGTAATGCTTCATCTTCTGCATTTTGTTGCTAAGCAGACTCTCTCATGTTCCCAGCTTGGTTTACTTGGTTTAAAGAGCTCTAGCACCTGCTGCTTTCATTTCAGCAGGTGGAGGAAAACTTCAGTGCCACCTTATTAATTGGCTCCCTTGATATTTTAACTTCAAACCCAGATGCTACAATTAAAAGCAAATTTGACATTGTGTAAGGAAAGCATCAGAAGAAGGTATTAAGCCCATAAAAGGCTTGTATTCCACTGGTTGCCTCTGCAGAACAGGCAACCTCCCACTACAGAATCTGATCTGAAAATTTATCCCAACAGTAACACCAGAAGGAAGGAGGCTTCTTTATCTTGCACACTTAGGGTTTCATATCAGGCACTTGAACTGCTGGACAGATGCCATTCTGAACCAAGTAAGTGAACACAGGGTTACAATGATCTTTAATCTAGGTCTAATGATGAAGTATCAGCAGCAAGGTGGAGGCAGGGAGTGAGCAATCCATCTGTGCTGAGACTTGTTGATGGTTTCTAAAATGCCCAAGAAGACAGCAGCAGTAACTGTTCCATAGTGTCCGTTTTTCTTGCGAGTTGTGTTGCTGATAGGAGGCTTTTCTGTGTCTTGAACTAAGAAGGCATTGAGGTACCCTGTGCCTAAATCCCTGGATCCCTCAGGTCCATACTAGAGCCAAACATTGCCACCAGTTGCTCCTCATAATGTGTTATATTCCTCTTCATAATGTCCATGCAGGGTCCAAGCAACCTCTCAAATGCTTGCACATCCATGACTGCAAAGGAACAGAGGTGAAAACAAGATCATTTGCCAAAACTCAGAACACAAACCTCCAGTACAACCCATCTGGGTTTGAGGCTTCAGTAGAAGCCACAGAAACAGAAATCATATTTTTGATTTCCCTCCATACTGTTATTTGGAGAACCAAGATTCATGAAGATTCATCCTGATGTCAAGGATAAATACAGGAGGCAAATACACACACTGGCATTAAAAGATCACCTGAAAGCTGTGCGTGACAAACAAGCTGTAGACAAGAACCTGAGCACAGCCCACACCAGCAGAAAAAATAGAATGTGCTGGAAGGAAGCAGCAGTGCTGCTCAGCCTTGCTCTTAGCTGCTCATGTCTGACCACCAGCTACCAAGAGGCTGCTAAGTTTTAGAACAGCTGCTCACTCGGGCATGATCCATAAAACAAGCAAATACCAGAAAAGGATAACTAGAAACACACAACATCTGCTTACCTAAACATTTGACCTCCCCAACAGCATAGGCAGAGGCTGCTCTGGGTTTGTTGGTAACAAGTGCAAGCTCTCCAAAATACTGCCCTCTCTGACACCGGGCAATCTCCACTTCTTGGTTCACTTCTGTACTTGTCACAGTCTGTCAAACAGTACATTTGGGTTATTTGCACACAGTTGTGTCTTTGAATAAGGCTGCAGTTAATTCCAGATATCTGACAGATGTGCAACAGCTCACTGGCTTAGGGCTTTTAAACTAGCAATTCCCAAGTCACACTCTACTGGTACCACCTTAACAGCACATTCAGTTAGAAGTTTGACGAGAGAAGTGTATGCCCACCCACAAGTGTTAAGACTGGCAGATATTTACTGTTAGAGCTTTGGGAACTGCTGTTACTTTGACCTAACATAGGTTTTATCATGCACAACATGTTGTTCCCTAAGGCTGCTTCAGACTGTAGAGAGCTCCTTTCAAATGCCAACATTTAGTATGTCACTAGAGATTAACAGTCCCCAGACTTTGTAAGTTGCAGTTTTCTGCTGTCCTAGAAGAAGTTTCAAATCCACCCCTAAGGCCAAGGAGAGCGTATCAGGTTAGTTTGTAGAGAAGCAGATACAAGCAGAAGACTTTCAAACTTCAGTAAAGGGACTTGTGGCCTCTTCAAAACAGGTATGGGGACTTACATATAGCCTACATCACATGGGTGATGATGAGAAATAAAATCTTATAATAAGTCAGGGTAGGCTTTTTCATACCGCTTGTATTAATCAAATCAGGGACTGACCTAAAGCCAAATCACCCAATTTGAACTCACCTTGCTTTTAATCAAGATTTTTACTTCACCAGTTTCTACAATGTAAAAACAATCTGCTTTATCACCCTGAAAGATGAAAAGGTACAACAAATTACTTTTTCGTTTACTTTAAAAGTATGTACAGATGGTATTAAAGCATTCACTCTGAACTAGGCCTTGTGCGGAAATTTTCCAGAATTGACAAACACTCTAATTCTTAACATTAAAAAGTGCCCAGTTAGGTAATATACCAGAGGAAACCACAGGGGAAGGAGCTGTTAGTACATATCATTCAGTGAGAGGGGAGGCTTCAGAGAGACACAGGCTAGATAAGGAACTGATACAGGAATGGGAGCAGCTCAGCAAAACAACTGTGAAACAATGTGAGGAAAGATAAATGTGACATTAAGTCAAGCAGGCAAGGAGACTATGAATGTGATGGGAAGGACAATGTGATGGGAAGGATGGAAAGAGATGATTACAACTTGAGTATGAAACATGGGCTGGGAGAAGGTGATGCAAGATTTAAACATTACAGAAGAAATTAAGCCTTTAGCTAGGCTTCCTGGGGATATTGTGAACCATCCAGTGCAAAGCTTTTCCTTCACTGTTGCCATCTATCAGAACATGAACTAATACACTCAGCACCCTTCTGAGAGAGTACTAAAAGAGTACTTTAAAAGAGTGAAAAATCAACTGAGTGGGAGATCTCCTTCTAATACCAGCAGGCACTAACAATTTAAGTGCTTCCAAGCATACCGCACTGAACTAAAGAGTCGAATTCCAGAAAGGTAACTCAAATGTAAAATTAGTCATGAGAAAAAAGAGGTTCCTGGTATGGATGAACTACTGTAATGGAAGGTCTACCACATCTTTTCCAAGCATGAAATTTCATCATCTTCAGCAGTGTACTACCATCACCCAGACCTATTAATCTTTAAACGAAGACCTATTAATCTTCCTTTTAAAGGGTAAAGACATCCTAGCCCTTAATTCAGTTATTACAATAGATTAAAACCAACTGTGTAATTGGATCACTGATTGTATTGGCTCCCAGTTCTGAGACTGATTTATAAGCTTTGATTTTGCTGAGAGTTCATTTTTCTCAGGGTCTTACGCAATGAGATTTTCAACTTCCTAAATTGAGGGTATTTTTGGACATAATAAAACTAAGGTTTCCTACATTCAGTTATCTGACATTCAAGGTAATTAAGATTAATCATTCAAGGAGTCATATTTTGTTTATAAAACAAGATGACAGTTGTGATCACAAACCTGCAGTAACAGGTGAGCCAAGGACTTTCTTGCCTTAACTTCCACTTGAACTAGAGCACTTCTGCAACAAAGCATCCCTGAGCTAAACTTTATGCAAATTTCCGGTGTTTCCTCAGTAACAGTGCTCCAAAATGTTGTGTCACAGCCAAAAAAACTCCCCCATCTTTAGCTTGAGTTGGTCCAGCTTCATGTTCTAACACTCTGATCTATTACAGCAGACACTAGCAACCAAAGGCTGTTAACTGAAGCTCGACTCACCACTGAAATACTCTTTTTAAGGGCATCAGGAAAAACAGTGGGTTTAGTTAACCCTGATAGTTACTTGGTTAACTGAGTTGGGTCCAACTACTGAAACATTGCCAGTGACTTCATTTATTTTCATCTAAATCACACTCCTGTTGAATTCTTTGGTTTTGTTGTTTAGTCAGACCTAGGAATTAGAGATGCCTTTACCACCTGCTTGTGACTCCTTGTTAAATCTGGACATAGGTGCTGTGAAAAGTCTAGCTGGGTCCTTTCATGGAAATTGCAGAGAGACATTTAATGTCAGCTTCTTATAGCACACTCCCCTGGAAATCTGGCAAAGACCATTTATAAAACCCAAACAGATGAGAGAAGAAAAACACAGGAGCTAAAGTACTGCAATAAATTCATAGCAAAATACATACTGACCATTTCCCAGACATTCAAAAAGTGGTTAAATAAACTGGAAGTATTAAAAGAGTAAGTGCCAAGTTGGTCTAAGTAATAGCATTCTGTAAGTCAATTCCAAACAGGAGAAAAACAGCAGAGAAAGGAGAATGGTAAAGAAAAATTTAGACTGCAAGTACCTGAGAAATGATACGTTCTCCATCTTGGTACACTTTCTCTCCTATAACATCCACTATCTTCATTCGCTCTGATGCCTGGAACAAAGAGGAACATTAAACAATCATCTCTTGTAGTACATCTCTGGTAAACCCTGTAGCCCTGAAATGATGAGGCATTCACTAGACACAAACAGTATCCGGGTACTGAAAAATACAGCCCCTTCAACGATGCTATCTTGAAAGCACCACAGCTTTCAAGACTACTATAATTGAGAGGGAAGAAAATTGCCTAGTGGCCCCATCTGTGTGCTTTTCTTGCTCCCAAAGTTAACAAATAACTGACTTGGCTGGTTTAAAGCAAAGGGAGAGGGAAAAATAATTTCCTATGAGGTTAAGTTGAAATTTGAAGAAAACACTCAGAAAAGTGTCATAACCTCTCTAAGAACAAACTTCAATGAGAAACACCAGCAACACATTTTCTAAATATTTTAATCACCATACACTGGAATACATGGGGGGAAATTGTGTCCCACAACTCAATCCTAGAAAGGAGAGAGGAAGGGGATATGAAAAGAATGCCGGCTCTAAATTGTAAGCAGATGCTGAACAGGATTCCCAGCAGCAAGGGCAATCTGACGTGCAATGAAATACACCTGAGACATTAAAAGCAGGAAGGGAGAAAGAACAGTAAAATTTATCTCCAGTGTTTCCCACTGTCCATCTTGAACAGCACAAAACAATTGTGTTGCTCCAGAGCAGTGTAAAAAACATATTAGGAAAGGAGGAAAATCCTACAGTTAGAATTAATATCTTGACAGATGATTCAATTGTAATCCATCCATTTAACAAATGCACCTTCAGCTAGCCCAAATTGGAAAAACTTAATTTTGATCCATGTATGATTCAAGTGCAGTGTGTCATGCAAAAAGCCATCCAGTGCTAATGAGTTATTTTTTTTATATCTTTAAGTATTTATGAGTCATTTTTGTGCTCAAAGTCACATTGACAGAACTAGTTTAAGCCAGCCACAGAAGGAGGAGATGTTGTGCAACCTACCCCTTCCACAGCTACTAACATACATCCAATATGTATTAGGGGTTGCTATTCCCACCTAATGATACTTTGAGATTTTGTAATCTTCCCTCAAAGAGATCAAAAGCTCTACTCAAATAATGCTGAAAAATATTCTTGTGATGAGAAAACAAAGAAAAGCTAAGTTATAGTGTAGGACAGAAATAGACTAATTTCAGAGCAGTATGGTACGGCTCCGAAAGTCCTCTGAAGATACAGGGTGACTCAATAGCTTAGAAGGGACAATTTACACATTGCTCCTAAAGTCATGCACCACTCACATGAACATGGCATCTGTCACTTTGTTCCCAGGTAGCACTGCTTCCCTTTAGCCTATTCTTAGTTTACCTCCCGAATACTGGTTAAGGTTAAAGACAGACCTACCATGGGCCACATCTTTTGTCTCAAATGTGAAATCATTCATGGCTGGTAAAGGGCAAATATCCCTTCGATTTTTTCACTACTTCAATATCACACCCTCAAAGGAAACCACAGCCTGGAGTTCTGATTTTCACTTTAATACCTGCTCTCTGATATATTTATAGATTGTTTTCCGTTGTGATTTTTTTACATCTTTATACAGAGATAAAAATCAGCAAATTGCTTACTATGAATAAAGGATATGAAATCAAAGCGTACAACTTCCATAATGCAAATTAAGTTGTACAGCAAACATGATACCAAAGCTGCTCTTAAAATATTCTTCTAAGCAAAAGTAACAGAGATTTCTGACAGAGCAGAACCACAGACTCTAGAGTTAATGGTAATGCAAGAATTTGATGCAGAGGCTTTACCTCCAAGGACTTAAGAAGGGGCACAGACTCAATAAATAATTCATAGGTCTTCCTCTTCTTTGCATTGTTTTTCAATATAATTCTTCTGAATGTCACTCGATCCTGCAAGAAACAGCAGAGAAATACATTATTCCTCTCACTGAAATGCTCCCTGTTTAAAGAACTGACAAATATAAACAAGGATTTGCAACAAACACTGGGACTGAGAAGCCAGCTGTTAAAACACTACTATATCCATCATAGTGGTGATCGTAACAGCTCTTGTGAGAGCACTTGTTGCAGTGATAAACTGGAAACCAGGGAACTGTAAGACCTGGCCCTTCTAACATATGCATTTAAGAATTCTATTTTTAGTCTATTTTGTACTGTTTTTCAGAGCTGAGTTTTGGGGTTTTATTTGGCTGTTTTGTTAATACATTCCATGCTTCCACATACAGTGAAAAAGCTGCTCTCTTCTTGCTGAAGCCATTGGAAATTGGCATTTCCAACACTTAAAGCAACTGCAGGACTCAGACTGGATTGGTTTCTTCTCCACTTGAGTCACAGATTTTAAAGGTAAATTGGAGACTTATTCTGGTCTCAAATAGATCAGGAACAGAATATCAAACAGCAACAGGCTTGATTCATTCTTGCGCTTTCCTTCCCTTCTAGGATCCAAGAGGCAGCTTTCTGCTTCCTAATTGCCAGCCTACGTGCTGGGCTCATCCCCAGAGCATGAGCAGCAGGTCAAGGGAGGGGATTCTCCCCCTCTGCTGCGCTCTGGGGAGACACCCCCCCCCCCCCCCCCCCGCACTTCTGATCCAGCTCTGGGGCAACAGCACAAGAGGGATGTGGAGCAAGTCCAGAAGAGGCCACGGAGATGCTGCGAGGGCTGGAGCAGCTCTGCTCTGGAGCCAGGCTGAAGAGAGCTGGGCTGGTTCAGCCTGGAGAAGAGAAGGCTCCTGAAGGGGAGACCTGAGAGCAGCTCCAGTGCCTAAAGGGGCTGCAGGAAACCTGGAGAGGGGCTTTGGACAAGAACAGGTAGGGACAGGACAAGAGGGAATGGCTTTAACCTGACAGAGGGGAGACTGAGATGAGCTCTTAGTCAGAAGCTCTTCCCTGTGAGGGTGTTGAGGTGCTGCACAGGGTGCCCAGAGAAGCTGTGGCTGCCCCATCCCTGGCAGTGTTCAAGGCCAGGTTGGACATAGGGGCTTGGAGCAACCTGCTCTAGTGGAGGGGGTCCCTGCCTGTGGCAGGGGTTGGAAGTGGAAGAGCTTTAAGGTCCCTTCCAACACAACCCATTCTATGATGCGATCCTATGATCTCTTCCCCAAGTAGAAGCTAGTGCTGTGCTGGCTCCGTGGCCACTGGGCGGCACTGCGAGCCCGTAACCATCGCTCCTGCCTCTTCCGGCAGCGGCGGACATGTTCGAGGCGTTATTGTCAAGAGAGCTTAACAAAACGCTCTCCATTTCCACACAGATAGGGCAGCGCTCAACTCCTGTCTAACACGGACAAGAAAAGTCATAATAGAGCTGAACTAAACAGCACGCCCAGGCTGCGGGGAAAGTATTGCCCACCAGATATGTTTGTCAGTGTTTGCATTACAATAGTGCCCATGGTCCCCGATAGGATCAGCACTGGATTATGAACAGAGGAGAGTTCACCTTGCACAGGGTGACATAAAAGTGTAAAAATCAAAAAGTCAGGAGAAAGGAGGAGAGATTTGCTTAGGAAAATGGTACAAAAAACCCTAAATCTTTTTAAGTTTCCATATACCACAATTAGCAGAAACACCCGAAATTCTGAGAGCCATTACAGCCATAGAACAGTGAAGGCTGGAAAAGACTTTAAGATCATGTAGGTCCAGTTCCCTTGGATCTCATTTTCTGAAAATATCAATTGATACCTCAGCAGTGACACTTTGAAGTGAAGGGGTATTTTCAAGTAAAGGCACAGGTTTACGGGATGCAGGCTGCAAATACTCGTCACTGATACGGGCAACACTAGTGGAATATAAAAGTTGAAGGAGGGGAAAGATAAGAAGAACAAGAGACAATAAAGCATAAGGGATTGCTTTATTTTATTATTTTAATAAGCTCTTCAGTGGTTGAAGTCTCTTCAAATGTATGTGTTTGGAGAAGCAAAAAGGTGCAGAAATGGTCAAGGACATTGCAAAAGCATAAGAATTACAGAATGCATTTGCTTGAGAGTATCAGTGAGGGAAAAGCAGCAGTATTTGAATAAGAAGGGCAGAGCAGTGAAGGAAGTGTGTGTGATCATGAAGTTCTCCCCAGACATGTTCAGTAGAAACAACTGAGGACATTTCTTTGTCCAGAAGAGACACACATTTGATAACTGCTTTGTGCCTGAGCCTTCCACCAGGCTTTTGTTGGCCTAAGTCTGAAGTACAGCAGGAGTAATTCACATTTCCTCAATGGCAGATAACCCATGAGCTTTAGCAATGGCTTCTGCAGACTAATGCAAATATGTTTAAATTACATCAGGCACAAAATGGTACAGCAAAACATGGCAATTACAGAGTAACTGGAAGAAATAACTGATGTTTTAGGGCAGGAAAATACAGCTTTAGTTAATAATATATCCACAGGACAGATGACCAGCAAGAGATCCCTCTTCACTACACCCTGGAATTAAGTGAATATAATCACAGAAAAAACAAACCCCAAATTAACTCAATTTGCGCAGTTCTTTTCAAAGGCAAAGGAACAAAGAATCATCATCTCATTTTCCTCCTTTTATGAATGAGCTCAGTTTTCAGGTAGCTGCTTTGTTCCATCTTGTTCAAGAAATCAGATGCTGACATTACTCCCTGGTTGATTTACCAAAAATTTTTCATTTTGGCTCAAAAAGAAAAGGGAAGGGAGGCGGATCTCTCAGCAAGAGCTGAGACTGCATAAGCACGCCATGTGTAGCAGCTTATCGGTCCCATAATGAAGGTCACAACACATGGGCAACCCACAGCGATAGTTGCCAAGGAGCCCAGCGCACACAGAGCATACAACACTTCTGGCTTCAAAGGTTTTGCTGATTGTACAATCCGCTTATTATATGAGCCCTCGAGGATGAGTAAGAGAGCACTGTGAAAATAACCCTACCAAACAGTACAGAGAAAAGGACTAAAAAAGGAAACTCATGTCTACAGCTTCACATTCAACACTGCAGGGCTAGAGACAAAGCAACACCATCAATTTAGCTTGGTATCTCATAGGTCATGCTGACCTGAGAAACTCTTCGAGTGAAACACAAAGGGAGCAGAAACATCATGACAGTTTATTTTGAAGGAAAACAAAGCTCTGGGCAGTTTTCCTAGCTCTTCAAATTACCGGTATCCTCAAGAAGGTATTTAACACTTTCCCATTCCCCTTAAAATGGTAGGAAGGTGAGCTGAGAATAAAGAATGTCCTTTAGATATTTTTTCTCCCTCCCATAACATATGTGCATTAAGTCTTCACTGTCCTCTGCAGGGTGAAAATAAAACCAGCTTTTTCCTGCCCCCTAAACAAAAGTCACAATTATAGCAAATGCAAACTAATCAGAGGGACAGATAAAACTAGTGATAGAGTTTTTATAAACAAGTTGTTCTGTAAAGGTGGTCAAGAAGATTTGCACAGTGGATCTCTTATGTCAGAAGGTGAGATAACAGATCATGATGAAAGAGCTATTAGCACAACAAGCCATACCAAAAGAAGCAGTGGACACAGCAAGTTAAGTGTTTAAAATACTGTGCATATGAGAGCAATCTTCTTTCCTTACCAGTCCCCAGAGGGCTCCTTCTGTGGTGGCAATAATGGTGGCAGCTCTAGGAGTGTTGTACATCAAGGCCAGCTCCCCAAAACTGCCGTGATTATCATAGCAGCCTACACAGCGCGACTGGTCATCTTTTGCTACAACGATATCATACGACCCTCTAGAAAACAATGGCATAGATGTTCTTTATTAGACAACATTTCAGTACAAATGATAAAACCAGCTTTTTGCTGCTACACAAATGGCCCTCTTATTGCTAAGTGAGATGGAACATGCTTTAGTGAGCTTTCCAATTGCCTGATACCAGGCTGCTTCTATCTACACTGTTTTCACAATAATTCTCTCTTTCAAAAGCATTTTACTCCTCACAGAGCTGGGCAGGATCCACTTTGTTTCTTCTGCATAGTATTTTGACATTACTATTGTAATTGTTCTTACAACATGATAGGTAGTTCCATTGTTTTTAACAGTATTTGTCCTTTTACAGCATGTGTGTTACGCAGTGAGGCCTCTCCAGAGTGACTCAGCTCCGTTTATGCCCATTTTCTCAGTGACAGCACTGCTGCAGTACCACTGGGGCACACTCAATCCAACTCCTCACCTGCTCCTATGCTTTGTCTCAACTCCATCTTAAGGGTACATCTATATCACAACCCAAGATGCAATTGTAGCTTGTATCTGCATATGCACATGCTAGATCTAGCTCTTGTATGCGTAACAGTGATGCCATAAAAGCACAGGGATCAGAAGAAGGGGCTTTCTTTATATCCCTGAGATACTGAGTTTTGCAGTGCAAACTGACCAGTCTTCTTATGAGCAGCACATACTGATCCTCAAGCTGAAGGATTTAAAGCTAGTTGAGGAATTTTATCACCATTTTCATTGAGGTGTGACTGCTGAAGAAGGCAGGTTACAGCATGCAGTGCTCAAACTTGAAGAGTTGACAGCCCTGGGGTTGTTAGTTACCTCTGAGAACACTTGCTGCAGCTAAAAACAAAAAACATACCACAGGACAGCTTTATGCCAGCTTCATTTGTAGGTGATCCCCTAAAGTTGACATCACATGAATCAAAGAATTAAAACACATCAAAGTGAGGAAGCTTTGCACAATGACTTGAGAGCTTTTTGCATTAAAGCCTCTGAGATCCAGAGGAAACTTTGGTTATTGGATCAATAGCAGGTGGGCCAGATTCAGACATGTCAGATGATCCAAGAAATGTAGTCTCTCTCTGTCACCCAGAAAGCTAAAGGAGGAAGCTGGGCACAGGAAGACTAAATAGCATCCTTACCAGATACTTTTTACACTCTACTGCTTACTCACACCTAGGAGACAGAGAAAGAAACCAAACAGCATGCTAATAGTAAACTAAATAAGGGTTAGTGTTGATGGAAAAGTTTTGCTGATTCTTCTAATGCTCAAAATCTACTTAACGATTCTCTGAGGGGCACCAGAGGCAACAATCTTCAGAGTTTTTTTCGATCTAGACGAGCCATCTGTGAGCACTTCAAGCAAACCCAACAACCTCTTCCCATCCCTCAGCCTGAAAGTCACTTACCAGTGCCATTTATTTCCAAACAACTACAGCCATGTAAGCTTCAGCCAAGCATTGAGCTGTCTGTGCCCCAAGGACTAAATTGCTGAGGCACCACTGGGTGACCTTGGCTCAGATTTATTGCAGTAAGTGTTACTGAGCTGTGAGACAGTCTGTGAGCTAAAGCCCAGCAAGATAAGAATATAAAGACACAGCCCCAAGTGTAACTAGTGAGATGGCAATTGTTAGGAGCTCAAGGACTCAAGAAAAATACTGACATGAAAAAATATAAAACCCCAAGAAAAAAAAAAAGGCAACTCAGCAAAACTGTGGATCAGTCTGTTCCAAGAAGCACCAGAGACCAACACTGCCCCTCCTGCCTGATGAGTGCTCAATCAGCAGAGACTCATCAGGTGCCTCCTCAGCAGTGATGAGCATACTAATGTTAAGCCATGCAGCACATTTGTCCCAGCTCTCCCTTCCATGGAGTAAACACTAAATAGCTGCTGCATCCTCAAGTTGCATCTGTCCTCCCTGCTGTCCCTTTGCACATAGTCAAAGATCCTCGGATGAAGGGGTCTGGTGAGGAAGTATTACAGCAAAAGACTTTGGAAAAAAGAGATCTGTGCCAGAAAGCCTGCTTTTCTATGTAGACAAGAAGCTAAAGAGTTACACACACAACACAAAGTCACTGTTCATTCAGACAGGAAGAAACTAATCCTCATGGATATTTAGGCGTTCATGACTTATTTTAAGGTAACAAGACATGCTTCTGATGCCTTAAAAGAGCCAGTCTTATGAATTTGTACTTGTAAGCAACTGGAAGTATTTACCTTTCCATAAGCACCAGTATCCTGCTATTCTTTTGCATGAAAAAATGAGGGGGTGGGAGGTGAAGGAAGCACCAGAAGGGAAAATTCATAACTGTAGAATTCTTTCTAATAACTGAATAGCTGACATAAAAGTTACAGCAGAGTCAATGCTTACAGCAAAGGCTGCTCTGCTGTTACTACTCAGTAACACCCAACATAGACTTTCTGCCACATTCTTTTGGCAACACAGAGTGGAGGAATGGAACACTGGTTCATGCTAATGGATGGTATGGTAGAGGACAGCGGAATGGACATATGGTCAGAATCCATTTGAGATGGCAAGAAATGCAAGAAATTGCAAAATGGCACCTTAAACTCTGCAAGTACATATCCCATAACAAACAGAAGCAAACTAACCACAGGTCTCTCTGAAGTCAGTAATTAAAACTAACTGGACAAAGTCCAGGTTATTTCATGATAGCCTCTGCCGTGGATTCTAATGTCCTGTATTCTCCTTCCCCAGAGATTTCTATTGCGGCTCTTCACCCTCCTTCCTTCAGTAAAGACACAGTGTCTACAGACGGCATATAACATAGAACACAGAATAGTGTAATACAGAATCACAGAACAATTAGGGTTGGAAAGGACCTTAAGATTATCAAGTTCCAACACCCTGCCATGGGCAGGGACACCTTACACTAAACCATGTCTGTTCGAGCCTTGAACACTGCCAGGGATGGAGCATTCACAACTTCCCTGGGCAACCCATTCCAGTGGCTCACCACCCTCACAGTAAAGAATTTCTTCCTTATATCCAATCTAAACTTCCCCTTGTTTTAACCCGTTACCCCTTGTCCTACCACTACAGTCCCTAACAAACAGTCCATCCCCAGCATCCCTATAGGCCCCCTTCAGATACTGGAAGGCTGCTATGAGGTCTCCACGCAGCCTTCTCTTCTCCAGGCTGAACAGCCCCAACTTTCTCAGCCTATCTTCATAGGGGAGGTGCTCCAGTCCCCTTATCATCCTGACTGCCATGATCTTTCAAATATGATGGACAATGGCTTAGCAACTTCATTCACCTGCTCCTTCAGGACCTGTGGATGGATTTCATCAGGCCCCATGGACTTGTGCACGTTCAGGTTCTTAAGATGGTCTCGAATCTGATCCTCTCCTACAGTGAGCTTAGGGTCTTCATTCACACAGCCCCTGCATCTGCCTTCCAAGACCTGAGTGGTGCGGTCAGAGCATTTGCCAGTGAAGACTGAGGCAAAGAAGTCATTCAGAACCTCAGCCTTCTCCAAATCCAGGGTAGCCAGTTCTCCCCGTAGCTTCTGGAGGGCCCACGTTGTCCCTAATCCATCTTTATTTGCTACATACCTATAGAAGGCCTTCCTGTTATCTTTCACATCCCTTGCCAGACTCAGTTCTTACTGGCCCTTAGCTTTCCTGACCTGGTCCCTAGCTTCCTGGACAACATTCCTGTATTCTTCCCAGACCGCCCATCTTTGCTTCCACCTTCTATAAGCCTCTTTTCCCCCCCCCCTCTAAGTTTCCTCAGCAAGCATATGTTTGGTTTTAAGCTATGCATTTGCTGATGAGTACAAAAGCTAAACTGAACAAATCATTGGCAAGCTGACGCTACCACCATTCCTCAGAGAAAGCGGTATTTGAATTTTTATGCAACTACATACAATGTATTAAAACCTAGCAGGTTTGAAATGTCCACCTCTGTCAAATTTGATTGTGCCTGGGAAAATGATCCAAAAGTCAGTGTGGGCCTAAAGGGGAAAATGGAAAGATCAAAGTAAAAGGCAATGACTGCAAAAAGCCAGTTTCTTTCAGAAACTGTCCCTGCCATTTCTAAGAAACTGAAAAGAAACAAACTCCACATTTCAAAGTCACAGCTGCTTACCGCTCAATGACATAGAAGTTGTCTCCATCATCACCTTGGTCAATCACATGTTCCTGAGGTGCCACCTTCCTCTCAAACATGGCATCAAGGACCTGAGACAGCTGCTCCTATAACACAAAGAGCAGGAGAAAAGAAAAAAAAAAAAATACATTTTGAAAACCTTCAGGAAATGGACCTTAGCATTATTGCTCGACACGGGCGAGTTCATGTGACTTGATCTGGATAGTGAAGTGCAACACACATCGCACTGTGTTTACGGTAGGGTAATACAAGTAATATTGATATTAATGTTGATTGCCACTAACACCTCATGTGTTTCCAGCTGATTAATGTAAGTTCAATAATGCAAACATTGATACTTCCGTTACAGAAGAACCATTATCTCAAATTCAGGTCCAAATGGCTTAACCTACGCATACCATTTCAGTGCCAAAGCGCACATGTACAGAAAGCTCTTTTGGTATAATCTGACACAGCTTCTCTGCAATGGAAACATGCTGATTTATGTCTACAGTACATATATTTCATTATATGTATGACTAGAAACTGCACCATGATTTATGAGTCACTTATATGTACTGTCATCACTGAAGAGCCTCCATCATGATCAGGACTGTAGTGAACAAGACTCTGTACAGAGTTATGTCCCTGCATAGTCTGCATATTAGGGAACCTGCAATCCCAGCACAAGACGAGATCAGACAGGTGCAGATGGGGAGCACATACAGAAAATGGGATAGTGTTGGTCTGCACCAGACTCAGGCTGGGTTTCTCTGATGAGCCATGATTAAACGTGTTTTGTAGGCAACACAGGCAGGGAAAGCCAAGAGAAACAATGCCATGTAAGTACCTTGCCTCAATGCTGACCTGCTTTACCATCTTCATTATTCCAAAGTCCATTAACAATAGACTTTCATTGCATTTCAAAGTTGAAGATGAATATCACAGCTGAGTTTCCAAAAACATACTGCATGAACATTAAAACTAGTCTTTATGCTGCTAGGTATACTTGAAGTATTTACTACACTCTAAATTCAGAATAATCATTTCAGCCTCAGCAGGCACCACTATATTGAAAATATCTTCACTAGAATCCTGGTTTCTTGGCTTTAAAAACTCTCCTGATATTTAAGCTAAACAATTATTGCATGAAAGCCATTTATTTTAACCACCTATTTCACAGCATGCATTTTAACAGTTGTCAGGAAACAAGCAATGCAGATTCTAAAAAGCTTTTTAAAAACACTGTAACTCAATAATGTTTTATTTGGAGGATAAACAGGAAAAGACTCATTTTAAGTAAATAAAACATTGGGCTCTTCTGTCATCAAAAGGACAAGCTTCATCAGATTTCTGAAGTGTAAAAAAACCCTCCTGGTTTAAATCTGGGGCAACAGTCACTGCTCTCACCCAGTACAAAATTCAGTTGTAACTAGGATTCTACAGATAAGACATTGTGGAGCCTACGCATGATATATCATACAGAGCATGATACATCATAGCAGGAGAGAAGTCACCTACTCCCCTAGCACTGTATATTGACACATAAATCAAGTTTATCATTGGAGATACTCCAAATCTCAGGGTAAAAACGCTGTGACAGTCTGAAATTATTTGAGCTCTTGGGGTCTGTACAGCAACCAAGAACTGGAGAACTTCCTGGTTTTCAAGGAAAACTGAGCAGCACTTTTCAAGCCGTAAGCTAATGCATCCGCTCTTTTGCATTACACAGAGGCAAAGCTAATGATTCAAACCCAGGAATCTCCAGGACCCAGCACTGCTCTTAGAGCTTTTATTTTCCCCAACCTGCAGTAGTTTTCTTGGAAACCCGACAGTTCTGTTTTCGTGGAAACACCAGACCCGAGGTGAGATGCATTTATCTTACAGCCTCTCTGAGGCTGGATTAGAGATCTCCAAACGTCTGTTCCTGACCTACGGTCCTCATTAAAAGATTCTTACCAATTAAAATTTCAAAGTGCAAGCAACAACCATCATTAAAACGCAGTGCTGAGGCAATGAGTAATTAATAACCAACTTCAGCAATAAAAATCAGTAAGAACAGGAGCAACCTAAAAACATTAATTTACATTCATTTACAGAAAGTTTACAGACATATTGGCATTTCAGGAAATGGTGCAACAATCTGAAATCATGCAAATACGTAACATTCAATATCACAACTGTGTGATTTCCTTTTTAAATCACCCATAAAATTATGAGCTATTTCCTAGGAAAAATGAAATCAGGTGAAATGGTACCCAAGAAAAGATAACATCTCATTGAAAGATAAGCAAAAGAATCAAAACCAGAACAAACCCAAAAACCTTTTCTCTAACAGGAAGAAAAACAAAATGGAATTCTCAAGAGGAATCTGAAAATGATGGTAACTGACAACTTGACATAGAATCATAGAATAGTTAGGGTTGGAAAGGACCTTAAGATCATCAGGTTCCAACCCCCCCTGCCATGGGCAGGGACATCTCACACTAAACCATCTCACCCAAGGCTCTGTGCAACCTGGCCTTGAACACTGCCAGGGATGGAGCATTCACAACTTCCCTGGGCAACCCATTCCAGTGCCTCACCACCCTCACAGTAAAGAATTTCTTCCTTATATCCAATCTAAACTTCCCCCATTTAAGTTTTAACCTGTTACTCCTTGTCCTATCACTACAGTCCCTAATGAAGAGTCCCTCCTCAGCATCCCTACAGGGCCCCTTCAGATACTGGAAGGCTGCTATGAGGTCTCCACGCAGCCTTCTCTTCTCCAGGCTGAAAGCCCCAGCTTTATCAGCCTATCTTCATACAGGAGGTGTTCCAGCCCCCTGATCGTGTTTAGATTGTTCACTGGTTGCTCATCTCCAAACATATGCCCCAGCCCAGCCTGCCTATAGTTAATGATTCATGAACTATCACAGTGCAAACAAGTGTCTGGACTGTTAGGTCATGCTATTACCTGTATCTACAAACCATCGACTCCAGTTAAGAATAGAATTACCTGATCGAGGTTTTTGAAGAGAAGGATATCTTTACATGCTTCCTGCAGTCGGCATCGCTGTTCATCAGTTTTTGGATGAACTATCTTTAAAAGAAAAGTAAAACAAATGTCATGACAACCAAGAAATATGATTACTGACTGAACCTGCACTTCAGAGGGAAAATGCAGAACATAATTCAACAGTATAAAAGTATACAGCTCCTGTGTTGTTTGCATAAACAGCATTTATGCATTTTATACATGTAAATATGTATGTATGTATTATTCTGACAACTAACACATGGAAGATAACAGTCAAGACAGACAAGAAAGAAGGATGCCTTTTCCTTCCCTTTCCCTTCTAAGCCACCCACAGATACAGTCAAGGTGTGAGCATTTGGAACAGAGGAAAAGGAAACAACTTTCTTCCTAAACTCTGGCTATTTTAATCCCAATATGTTTATTGTTACCATGCAGATAGTTTGCATGATTTATGATACGTATATATCTCAGCCCATCTAATAACAGAAGTTACTTAAGAAGCACCTAGAGTTGTTTCCCCAACAAAATGACTTTAATAAAAGCTTTGCTGTTTGAGAGATTTTTTTTTTTCCTACTTCTTTCCAATTATAAACATCTCATCAGGTTAAAGGAACCAACACTCATTATGCTGTAAGAATGTTTAGATGTGTTTTATTGGCAGCTAATTATGAAATCATATAGATAAAAATATTTATTACCTCACATTCATTGCATCAACTATATTTCTGGAATAACAAGGATTCCAGAACAAGTTACATCAGTAGGGTTATCTAAAAATTAATTGAAAGTTAAGTAGAGCTCAGATCCTTGTTTTAAAAGAAAATCAGCAGTCTGGAAAATGAAGACTTTTGATGGAATAAATGCATCCAAGTTTAAAAACATTTGGATGATCAGACACACTCATAATCTTCTCTTTTTATTTTTATAGCATCTTATGTATTAAATACCTTCTTTTTAAGAGAAATTAAATTAGACTTAGATTTTCATTGCAGAAGCGTAAGCATCCTTGAAATGGAATCTGGAAAAGGAACACCAGAAGTCCAGAGAGGAAAACGTGAACTCTCACCAGCTAGGCTACAGAATTTACTCACATAAAGAAATACAATTCCAATATGTGGACTTGCAATTCCTAGAAATTCCCAGCTTTTAAAACCAACAAAAGAACAGCTGGAGACAACTTCAAAATATTTCAGTGAAGCATTTCTCCTTCCCAGGCAGAACTGCTCTGACAGGGCAATAATAAGCATAGGAGGAATTTTAAGCACCCATGAAGAAACAGCTGTGGTCAAGCTTAACTAATTCTTTACAACAGCATCGATCGATGCTCTAGGAATTGCCTCAATGAGCCTTTAAGACAATTAAGAAAGGAAAATATCCAACATTTTAAAGGTAGGCTTAAGCACAGCTCTTGAGTCCTCTGAAGTGAAACTATATTAAAGCTACAGTGAGTAAATATGTGCATGAGCCAAAGTGGCCCTAAATTTCAGAGCAATGTCACATTGTCAGTGTCAGCATGCCACGCACAAGTCGTAGTGAAAGGGTGATGTACAGACATCTGCTGTCAAACTGCAGGGAGAAGCATGCACGATGCAATTCATTCTTACCTTTTGTTCTGTGTCTTCTTCCTCTTCATCTGGATTGAAAGCTTCAGCACAAACTTGGAAGAAAAAGAGAAAGTGAATTAATAAAAAGAAGCAATTACATGAGAACAAACAATCTGAATTCCTTTCTTCTACATTTTATTTTTCTACAGGGAGAACAAACTCACTTCTGGTGATTTTCAATTTTTATTAAAGCACAACAGTCTCCATTCAAAGTTATTTACAAACATCTGTAAAACGCAGGGGAAGAACACCACAGCTTCACTGCTCTGCTCTTGCAGTGCAATGTATATAGCAAAAAACACAAAAAGGAAATAGTACAAGAAGGCATGTGGCATTCCTCCACCTCAAGTCAGATTTGCAAATGACTGTCCGTATTTTGGGGTATTTTTCAATACAGTGAAATCACATTTGCACACAATTTAACCTGGGAAATGGTCAATCAGTTTGCCCATAGAATATCCTATGCCAAAACATAATGTTTAGTTCCCTTCCAACTACCTCCTGTATCTTACCACATTTGCATCAAATGAATGTCAAGTTAGGGTAGAAAAACTTTTAAAAACACACAATTCTTATTGTTCTTTTTTAAAAGGACAGGAACATTTGTGGAAACCATATTCTGGAGTGCACAGGAACAAGGCTCTGCCAAACATGCCAATATAACTACAGGATCAATGCAATGATAATGGTGAGCTGCTGAAATTTCAGGCCATTTTTGTTCAATTTAGTGCTTCAGAAAAGGCTGATCTTCACTTAACAGTTACACTGTTATACTGTTCTACAATGCTAAACAGACACCTCTGTGCCAAAGTCTAGCAAAAAGTCTAGCTCAGACTTTCTTATTAATTCAGGGACATTTGCAGATCTTCCATGTCAAAGTAAACTCTACATTCTAACTACCTGCATAAAGTGAGGGTCAGCCTGGTTTTCATGTTACTTTAGTAAGTGGCATCTTACTTCTAAGGCTACATGTTACTTGTAAGGTTTTACAAGCAAACAAAGAAGCATTTTTCTTTGTACTTTATCCACCATCCTGACAATACTGAATGCTTGGCAGAAGGCCCAGGAGTTCACTACAATGACATCTAACTGCTGCATGGACTTCAAAAGTATATACATATAGAGAGAGAAAAAGAAGCAGATTAAAAAAAAAGAACTAAATCTCAAGGGTCAAGCATTCAGCAATTTGCAAATTATTTGAAAAGGCACACAGGACTATTGACCTTGTCATCATACTTTCAAAAGCACTATGGAATGCACAAGTCCAGCATAATTTCCTAGGAAAGACTTGCCTCCCTCCTCAAAAGGTACATGTCCTTCCTAGTAATCTTGATTTTCATAGAATCACAGAATGGTTTGGGTTGGAAGGGACCTTAAAGCTCATCCTGTTCCAACCCCTGCCACAGGCAGGGACACCTTCCACTAGAGCAGCTTGCTCCAAGCCCCTGTGTCCAACCTGGCCTTGAACACTGCCAGGGGATGGGGCAGCCACAGCTTCTCTGGGCACCCTGTGCCAGTGCCTCTGCACCTTTCAGAGGGAACAGCTTCTGCCTAAAATCTAATCTAAAGTCTCTCCTTCAAAACGTTTCACATTATCTGTGCTCAAGCTGTGCTGCTTCTCTGACTGAAAAGAACCTCCATAACTACCCTGCACTCTGCCAAGCCCTGTCAGAAATCCACGGAAGTTAATCTCAGGACTCCTGAAGGTTAGTCATTTGTGGGTTATAGTACAGCCAGTCCCAAGGGAAAACCATTTGCTCTTTCACCTTGACACAGTGAAAACATACTTATTTTATACATGACTGAATTCACATTTACTAACTATTTCAGTGTCCCAGTAGAACAGGAACTCCAAGGCAAGCTTATTCTCACAATATTATCCCGCAGAAGTATGTTCGGCAGCATCTTTTTAGACTCATTGAAGCAGAAGGGATCTCTCTCTGAAGGTCATACAGTCCAACCTACCCTTTCAAGGAGAGCTACTTGCAATGCTAGATGGATGCTGACCTGGAAACCTCCCTGGGAGAAGATTGTATATCTCTGACTAACCTGCTCCACTGCTCCACCATCCTCCTGTGCAAGTAGTTTTTCTTAATGTGCAACCTAAAGCTTACAAATATCTTGGTATCATTTGAAGTGACTTCTGAAATCACACCTTTATTATGTGAGATTTTCAGCACATCTCTGCCCTTGAGCAAAGGCCAAGCACAAATGCATCAGTGAAAGTTATGTACAAGCGTGACACACACCCCGATTACGTACTCCCATTAACTACAGCTATATCAGCATATATCATGCAGACCAAGCTTCCTGCCAAATCAACCCACATAGTTCAAGTAGCTTTGGAACACAAAAACCAGTTTTCAGTTTTAAGAAACTTTAAGATAAAAAGACATTCCTGCTTTTATCCTACCATCTACATTTAGTCTTTCTTAGCTTCTAAAACTAAACAGCTAGTTTAGTTTTTCCCTTCACACGGCATCTTCTTTGGCTTTCAAGAACAGGCACATCTGTTAACATTTCTGAAGGCTCAGAAATGATACAACTCAATCGCTGTTTTGTTACGCAGGTGACAGAATCTGAAAGCAACAAAGATCTTTCTAGCTGCAGCAATAACTTAAGCAGTGAATGGGATGGGGGGGGGGGGGGGGGGGGGGAGAAGGGTGGGGAGAGAGGAGAAGTAGCAAGAAAACTTTGCCAGTACAAAGACCACCTTTGTTTATGCAAGTTTTAACTGCTCCCAAAAATAATACTGTTCTGCAAAATACAGGTTTTGTCAAAATCAAAGTCCTTGCACTCCATGTGAATCAGCATTTAGCTCCCATAAGCAAATACAGCCTTTGTGAGAAACAGAGAGTCTAAACACCACTGCTACTCTTCTTCAAAATAGCAGCCAAAAGGCTACGGCCTGAAAACCTTCAGACACAAACAAGAGGAGGAAATGAAAAAATTATGTTTTAGGTAAGGTGAATGCATTAATATTTCTGTTGTTAACGGAAGTAACAATGACATGCTCTGTCATTACCTCTTTGCAATTTTGGATAGCACTTTTTGTGCTCCTGAGTGAAATCCTGGTCACTTGTCCTTACTTATGAGGATGCTTCACTTCCAACTCCCCACCTGATTTCATGAGACCCATTAATGAAAATCCACCCAGAGCATCATAGAATCCCAGACTGGTTTGTGTCAGAAGGGACCTTAAAGCTCATCCTGTTCCAACCTCCTGCCACAGGCAGGGACACCTTCCACTAGAGCAGCTTGCTCCAAGCCCCTGTGTCCAACCTGGCCTTGAACACTGCCAGGGATGGGGATGGGGCAGCCACAGCTTCTCTGGGCACCCTGTGCCAGCGCCTCAGCACCCTCACAGGGAAGAGCGTCTGACTAAGAGAGCTCATCTCAATCTCCCCTCCGGCAGGTTAAAGTTGTTCCCCCTTGTTCTGATGTCCTTATACATGCAGAGCAATTTTTGCAGTTGTTGACCTGGATCAGTAATCTCGCACCATGTTTCAGTTGATGTTCTTCACATTAGAGTTTGACAAAGCTTCAAACATTTTTAAGTCTGCCTCCCAAAGGACAGACGCAAAGCCTCTTCTGGAAGCACTATGCCAGCTGGAAAGGTGACCACTTCCAGTGGCTTGTCATTCCCTCTTTGACAGCTGAGTTGCTAAAGCAGACCCTTCCAAAATGATGCAGTCAAGAGAAACTTTAGAAGCTTAAACAGCATGTATACATAGGTCTTTGCTGGCACAGCTCAACATGATTTTCTGCACTTGGGAAACAACTTCAAGTTGTCTCACTTCTGTTGCTGGATAGCTCAGAACTTTTTTGTTTAGAAATTTCACTTCGTTTCCTGAGTTAAAGATCTCACCAAGTCAGAGCAGTTGACAGATTTATACCTCGATCCAGCAAGTGGGAAACAGAACCTGCAACCATTTGCACTACCTGAACAGAGATAACTGAATGAAAAGCAACACTGAAACCTGAAAGCCAGCTAAGCCATCTGCAATAAAGTCAGGGTGTTTCATCTTTCAATTCCCTAATGGGAACTGACTGAAATCAAGTGTAAATATTTAGTTTAAAATGTCATTGCACCAGCCCAAAACTTGGATCTCAGGTCTTAAAAGACTGGTCTTCCTCTTTTACTTGAGATACCACATGAAAATCCCCTGATGCAGGAATGCAGGAGTACCCGCAGCAGTGCCACCTCCCAACTTCATTCTTAGAGAACTAAGAGGCATAACTGAAACATGATGTACAATGACTGTGACTTGAGCAAACAACACCCCCTCAAGTCTTTGTCAAATACCAACGCAGAACATTCAAACATACAACCATTTGCATGGCCATGTACATCAAATCAAGGGTACAATATTGCAGTTGAGAAATATTTAGAAAGAATTATTTTAGGTGGCAAAGGAAAAGAATGGATGTTAAGTTCTGGAAACAGCTTCAAATTTCATCAGTTCAATGGAAATTGAAATAAAATCAACTTTGTTTTATTCACAGCCAGAGCTATTCTGCGTTACAGATTAACTCCAAAGATAAAGTCACTCAGCAAGGCTGTGCCAAACCAGCTCAGTCCAGCCAGGATTACAGGTTCAGGCTCAGCTCCATGCGTGGTCCCAAATCCTGCTCAGGTTGGAAAGCTGCACAGACTGTTTTGTCAGGCAGAGAAGCCTATGAGACACTGATAAGCCTGTAAGGCCCTTAAATCCTGCACTGTCTCACCCAGCTCTGTGAAAGGCCAGCACTGCCTCTCTGTGCTACTGAACAGACACAGCAAAAAGTGAAAATGTCCACTAGCCTCATCCAAAGCTTTGCTTATACCCCTAATTTGACTTGTAAATAGCCATCTCTGATGGGGATGCTACTGGTATTTCTCAAGGCCCACTACTTGAAAAGAGCAATAAAACGGGCCACAGACAGAGCTGGAAAGGACCCACTCCAGTTCACAGCTACCCCAAGGCATAATTCTGGAGAGACATTAAGAGAACTGGAGAGTGTATTAAAGCACTTGCTTGTCCTTACCTTTAGAAACCTCTGATAACCACTCCCTCAGTATGACTATGTACTTCTCAGTACTGTTATTTAAATCAAACCTCTCCAGCTTGTTTTCTTTCCACACAGACAGAAATGCAACAGTGCCAGTGATAATGGCCTGTGACAAAACTGTAATGCCAGCGTCACACACTCCTGCTTCGTGCTACATTTCAGTCTTGAGTTCATAACAGGCTGCATAATCCATTATAAATGTCACCTTTTGTGATAATGTGCTTTTCATTCTTTGCAGGAAATCAAACTCCACATGCACAGATGTCTCTTCTCCCAAGATGGATATGTATAGACAATATAATAAGCCCTTTAAAATGATGACAACTGGCTGACAGCTATTTCTGCATGTACATTAGGTTTGTATATTCTGAATACATTTTCAGATATTTTTACTAAATTTGTATCAATTAAAATCCACTTTTAAGTATTTATTTAAAAGGCTTCATCGTCAGATACGGAGTAAAGCCATTTTGATGATGCATTAGAGCACAACAGCCATTAAAATGATAAAGCTACAAATTAATTCCCCCACACCATGGGAAGATTTGGCAAAGAATTTAAAATTACAGTTCCCTGGGGCAAACAAGAACTTTCATAATGAAAGACCTACAACAGTAAATGGGAAGTAAATAACCACAGTCTCTCTTTTAGATTTATATCTTTATGTACATATAATGAAACATTACATGCAGACAATATTGCTTCAACTAGATAGTGAAACACAAAGCACCTTTGACTTATGAGACAATGCATTCCTGCTTTCTAGGCTTTGTTCAGGTTTTGGTTTTGTGTTTTGCTTTGCTTAACTCCTGCAACATACAGTATCTAGCGTGGAAACCACCCCAAGTTAACTGATGGGCCTCACTTTGCTACAGCTGCCCCAACACAGAGGCAGAGGCAGGCAGCACTGGGCAAGTAATAGACCAAAGGCTCCTTGGCACATTTGTGAACCTGCTCCTGGGATTCACCATGGAAAGACATTTCCTCTCAAAGCAAGATGCAAACTGCGGCGGGGGGGGGAGGGAGGGATGTATCCTACTGAACATTCAAAAGACAATCCTCAGTCTGAGTACGTTTATTTAAATCCTCCTCCTAACTCAGTAGTAATGAAAACAAAACACAAACCACTTGTGCCAGTCTTAGGCCCTTCTCCTGCCTCTTTGGTATAATCAGATGAACATGACATTTATCTTTTTCTTTCTTTAATTAAAACAACAGCTGTTTGTCATTGTTTGCTTTACGCAGTCACCTGTTTAATTACATAGAGCCACAGCTTTTACTTAATGCATTTACATATGAATTACGCAAAGTGCTTTAGCTTATCCTTCCCCTTTACATGCTCAGGAGCGGTTAAAGGGTCATACCCTTCAACCTCACAGGAGCCAAGGCTGGAGAATAATATTCTGAAGTCATTTTAAGGTCCTTTCCAACCCTAACTATTCTATGGTCCTATGAGGCTAACTTTATCCACAGAATACACCTGTGGCAAAAGTAACTGAATAAAATGCTTCTAGATCATCTAAATACACGTTTGTGAAGACACTCCAGTAATTTTCCATAATTCCTAGACTTATGGAATTTCTGATCATTTGCAATCTTACAGCTTACAGAGGACTTACTGTGAAAGCACTCTGTAGATAAAACCCAGCATTCTGCAAGTAGTCTGAAGAAGCCAAGGGACAAGTTAACGTAATTTCACAGAAACCAGCTGCTAACGGAGCCACAATGAGGGCTCCTGCACTTTGGCTTATTTGTCTCTATGCAGGCTTCTAGTCTCTGTAACACCAGAGCCCAGTATCCCTTCAGACACACCAGTGTGCTCTGGACCTTGCAGTAAGAGGTGAATCTGCATGAAAAACAACAAAAAGCTTTCCATCATGGTAGAGGCCTAATTAAAACTAAGAAAGCCTTCCAGGTAGCAGAGCAAGAGTTCACAGCTTGGACATAGTAACAACCTAACCCAAAATATTGCCCCTTCAATCTTAAACTGTAATTTATAATTTGCTACTTCTTTTTCCAGCTCCCTTTACTACATGTAAACAAGAATCTTTAAATGGCAGCAGGATATTTTAGAGTTAGAAATCATATTTCATTGAGAAATTCAAGTGAAGCAAGCTTTATCCTTGCAGGTTAAGAAATCAGAAGACTGAAATGGATAAACATGCTGCTGACCTTGTTCAAGCCTTCTAAGAGAGCCTTACCGATGAGATAGTCAGCCATAAAAAAGGTCTCTTGGAAAACATGATGCTACTACTATTTCAGAGCACCCGGATTCAGCATTGTAGAAGCTTTCTAATGTAATGAACTTCTGGTTTAACCCATCACATAAATCTTACCATATTTCTAAATGGCTACCAAAGCAAAGCAGATAAAGCCGGAAATTAAACAGCAAAATATTTATGTGCCTTATAAACACAGTGATAGTTTCTCCCAGTTAAAAGCAGCATGGAGACAGTTCATTTTGCATTCAGCTTACATCAAACCATTGCAAGTTCCAAGAAATGGCTCAAATATACAACTTCTAAGAAAGACAGACATGTATCCTACAGGCTTTCAGTTGCAAACAGTAAACAGAAAAGAATCTAGCTGAGGATTAAAACAGAAGTGCTTTTCCAGTCTCGAAATACAAAATTCTTTCATTTTCCAGACCAAGGCATATTTTGCTTTTTGTACTTGCAATCCTGTTATATGAATTGTTAAACCTGTAAATTAGGCACATACAATATTATGAAGAACCACCAGCATCTTGCGAGAAGTGCACCGAAGCACTTGTGTGTTAGAAGAGACATCTAGCAATGAAAATTACCCACATCTCTCCGGCATCAGTCGTGACAGAGAACTGAAGGATGTCGAAGTGTTAGAAGACATTTACAAAATTAATGGTTCAGCAAATCAGGTATCATTATGAAAGAGTGCCTGAGAGTGTCCAAATAGATTAAAAATCACATTACCCCTAACGGAACCAGTAATGCCTATTTACCTGTAGTGACAGGGAATGAGATAAAACAAGGCTGACTTTGACACCAAGGACTGCTCCCAGAGCAGTGATGTGTAAGCTCCCAGGTCCCTGGTCTGCAGGTAAAGCAGCCACCCCATTTCCATGCAGCTACTGAGCAACTCGGATACCCTGGCAATTGCTAGCAATGGGGAAGGGAAAACTATTTGCCTTGGTGCAACTCATCTTCAGGATGAGCCAGCTCTCGACTTCAGTGGCTCACTGAACAAATGGAATTCATTTACAGGAACACACCATTGAAGTATCCTACAGCAAGAGACTAATATTAGGCAGAACTTCATCAGTTAGAACATACGTGCTTTATTATAACCACTTAGTTCTCTGTTCTTCTGTTATAGAGGATTAGCAAGTTTGATAAGATTCTCTCTCCTTTCCATCCCAAAATTTGGGGACATAGGAAAAACATACATTCAGACATGCTAATCCGAATCAGGTAAGTGCTTCAAGGCAGCCATACACCCATGCACAAGCCATCTTCTAAAGCCAAGCCTTGATTTAAGCCTCCCTTTATATGGGAGCATATAAAAGTGCTCACAGCAATTCCTAATTGAGACTGCTGTACACTCATTATATTCCCTGTAGTTAGTTTTTTAGCATGCTGACTAAAAGCTCTGCACTACTTGGAGTACCCACAGCCTCATCAAGCTGTTCTGGTGCTAAAATAAGCGAGTGAAATTACTGAAAATACAAGAGATATCCCTTTATATCAATCGGGTATAGTTAAAATTTTCTGTTCTACATGGACATCTACAAGGCACATTTAATCTGAGGTTACAGCAACCAGAACTTGCCATGAGTGTGTTAATGAGTATAAAAGCATAACATCTATGACTCTGTCTGAAACGTTATATGAAAGAAGAGATAAAGTGCTGCCTTATTCGCAACACAAAGCCCATCAACTCCTGAGGTCACGCCACATACAAATATCACAGCACTATGTCTTCACCAAGCGTAAAATTGCCTTTTTAGCCTGTATTGTGACATGCATGCATACATACATACATACATCCATACATCCTCCAGTGTTTGCTTTCAATTTCTTATGTACAGTGAACCATGTGGGAATATTTTGATGTGGGCTGTAATTCACATGTTAAAAAAAAGTGTGAGTTTAAAGTAAAAGAAGTAAAAAAAAAAAAAAGGCAATTCTCTTTTCCATCCTCCCTCAATGAAAATTCAATCCCAACCCATCAAGAAGTGAGAATTTTTTTTTAATAAAATTTCAAACCAGAAAAAAAAAAAAAAAAAATGAGGGCTGACATTTTCAAAAGTGTTTATGTATCTAAAGATACAGACTAGCATTTACGTAGGCTTTTTAAAGATATTTAATATGAATTACTCAGTTAATCACCTGCACATTTTGCCACCTGAATACTTTTGACAACTGGTTCTTACTGCATTAATCACTTAATAAAAGTGCCTAACTATACCTTATTCTCCCAGCTAATAGGAAGGACTAATTTAGTCCTCCGAGGGCTGGAGCAGCTCTGCTCTGGAGCCAGGCTGAGAGAGCTGGGCTGGTTCAGCCTGGAGATGAAAAGGCTCCTTAAAGGGAGTCCTTAGAGCAGCTCCAGTGCCTAAAGGGGCTACAGGAAACCTGGAGATCAGTCTTGGACAAGGGCCTGTAGGGACAGGACAAGAGGGAATGGCTTTAACCTGCCAGAGGGGAGACTGAGATGAGCTCTTAGGCAGAAGTTCTTCCCTGTGAGGGTGCTGAGGCGCTGGCACAGGGTGCCCAGAAAAGCTGCGGCTGCCCCATCCCTGGCAGAGTTCAAGGCCAGGTTGGACACAGGGGCTTGGAGCAACCTGCTCTAGTGGAAGGCGTCCCTGCCCATGGCAGGGGTTGGAACTGGATGAGCTTTAAGGTCCCTTCCAACATAAACTAGTGTGGGATTCTATGATTTGAGTTAAAACATTTGACTTCAGGTGAACAACTTTTGTTATTTAACACCATAAGCACAATTATCTAGCAAGAATAAGTTTTAAAGAAGAGGAAAAGTTAATAAATTCTACTCCACTTCAGCACTTATATTCACTTGTATTTGCATTGAGTAGATTAGATCAGATTTTGTCTGACCAGGTATTGCACTGATTTAAGTTTTAAATAAGGATGCTCTTTGAGTGCTGTATTTCTCTTCCTGTCACTAAAAAAAATGTAGCAGGATTAATCACAACAATTGTGAAATCCAAGTAATTGTGAAGTCACAACTGTTAATTTCCAAAAATAAGCTTTTAATTACTCACTGGATGCCAATTAGATGCCAAGAATTTTTAAATAAGTCCCAATATTGCAAACAGAAAACAAGGTTAGGGTTTTTTTTAATGAATAATGATTCAGGCACTTTCCTACAGAAGAGCACCCACACAATTTATCAGCACTTTCACTCATCATCCCACACACCTGGCTTTTGCTCATATCAACATTTTTCAAAATGAATTATTTTCACTCTAGTTATGATACCAGTTTTGCAATCATTAGGACTAACAAAAAAAAAAAAGGAGAGAAGCATCAGGTTGTTGCAGTAAGAAAGCTGTTTGTGCCATTTGTATAAATGTGGGGTTTTGCACTCGAAAGTCTTTTACAATTTATCATCTGCCTGAAAACCTTTCAGCAGAAGTTATGAAGCCATCAATTTGGTACAATGGTGAATAATCAATATAGAAATTCATTAAGCAGCTGCAAGAGAAGAAGTCAGATCATGATTTTCAAGTCATCCTCTGGTAATCAGATAGTCTGGTAGTTAGAAAGCAAAGAGTGTGGCACAGAGAAATACAGTCAGTCTTCCTCCCGTGATGGTTTGAAGTGATGTAATTTATCACTGAAGTAGTAGACAGTATCCTGCAAAAGAGTACTCAAAACAACCTCTCAAAACAAGTGTTGCCTCTTGCTTCATTGCTACTATTTAGATGTCCTAATTTATCAGGATCCCAAAACATTATTCTTTACGAAATACTAACATACTGTATGGCAATAATTAATATAAAAACTTGATTAGAAAATTACTTATTTTAAAGCTGCCATTTTGAAAGGCTGAAAGCTACTAAAACGCTACTAAAATACTATGTGTAGTATTATCCATATCCTGACATCTCAGCTTGTCAGGGTGTGAAGAAAATGCTGTATCTGCCCAGAGGGATATCGGACTTTGACAACATATCTATTTTATGAGATGACTGCTCATCTTTAGTAGGAGCCAGAAGAATGAAGAGCTCAAGGTAAAGAGTCCGCCATTGTCAAAATAAAGAACCACCAGTGACTTTGAAGTACTAGCAGTCATACAAATCTCTTAGGGAAGTTTATCTTATGAGGAAAGAAAAAGCCAGAAACTGTCAGGGAATACTGATTTTTACACGTTATTCAAATACAAAAGTCCTTACCAACATCCTCTAAAAACAGCGTGTTAAAATATTACATGAAATGGGGGGGAAGGGGAACCCACAACAATCAAAAAAAAAAACCCAAAACATCAAAACAAAGCCAAACCCAAAGCATACTGTCATATCAGATTGCTACAGAGAAGAGAAACGTCAAAATACTGATTCCAAACCCAACATCTGTTAGGGACACTGACACTGTTAAACGTCACCATCCCCATCAATGTTCACTTTCACTATACATAGGAATTCAGTAACATTCAAACAAAATCATCCTCTACAAATGTAAATATTTATTGACCAGTAATACCTTAGGAGAGGGCGTAGCACCTGATTCCAGGGACAGCAGCTTCAATCCTTCTCACTTCACTGAGTCTCTGCTGAAAGCTGCCCTACCAAAGGGACTAACTTAAATGAGTCTTGTTCACCTCATTACTTTTTATATTAACATGAAAAATCAAAAGCCATGGATCCTGACAGTCATGTTACTTTGCTAGTATAAAATATTAGAGAAATAACTATCACATATTGCTTCCCTAGATTATACAATTCAATTGTATAATCCATACAAAAGGTAGATGTGCATGTCTGATTTCATTTTTGATTCTGTCCTCTTGGTAAGGTGAGCAATTTGGGGCACTGTGGTGCTCTTTAGGAAAAGGAGCACTAACCAGGGCTTTTTCTGCTGTGTTTGGGACAGGGCTTGGTATCCTGAAGGTTGTGGGACATAACTTTTGATGTGCTTCATTCGTGTCAGTTTGTCCCAGGGAGAATTAAAATTGCCACCATCATGACATGATGTTCCTCCTAATTATACCAGGTGACTAAGCGTTCTCTTGAACTACAAAGCTGTTTAGGTTATGGTTGGACTCGATCTTAAAGGTCTGTTTCAACCTAAATGATTAGATGATTCTATGAAATAATTGGATGAAACAGATTAAAACCTTCTGTCCCACGAGTATGGTATAGGTGTAGTATTTTGGCAGATTTTTTTCTACCCCATGAAGAAGTCAGGAAGTCTGCTGGAGACTGGGTGTTCCATGGAATCAATCCAAAGTGCCTAGAAATGGCAATACAAAAATCTAGAAAAAAACACTTTACTTTTCTGCAACACACTAGAACTAAAAGAGGAGAAACTATGCCCAAGTGAAACTATAGTAGGTGTTGCACTCTTCATTCCAAAACCCAATATTAACTTGCACTCATATACTGCCAGGAGCAAAATTCTCCTCAATGTTACATATCAGCTGTTATAGTCGGACAAATAACAATGCTCTGTTCCCTCTAGTTTTGAAATAACTGTGGTATTATTACTTAAAAAAGGAATTATCGCTGATTTCTCCCACCTCCCTGCACCCTGTAGACACTAACCAAGGGCTGAGATGCTCACTAGTATTCCCTGCAGTCTCTTTCACTGCAGGAAATGAAGTGTCTAACAAAGTTTGTCAGGAGCCCCTTATGCTTAGGAGGAAGATCAAGAGATGTAATCAAGGACGTATGAAGTTCGACACAGTCCAACTCTTGGGAAGAAGGCATCTGTATGGTTTTCAGGCCATTCAAACACAAGCCTGGGCAGACTGAGTCAGTCAGCAAACATGTAGCATGAATTACTCACAGTAGCAGAAGGCTCAGAAGCTGCTAATTAACTTAAAACAGCAGCAAGAGAACTGTTCTACTGGGTAATTAGCACTCAAATTGCCTATGGCACCAGTGTATGGCATCCTGTATCTAGATTTTAAAATTATTGTGTTGAGTTGGTTGTTTTTCTTTTTAGTTTCTATATAGGGAGAGCTTCTGATTCTGCAGAGCACTATTTTAATCAAGTCAGCCGCCACCTTTTTATACAAATTAGAACTGACCAACACTGGGGTTTGTTTGCACATCATGGAACCTCAACATGTTACATGGCCAAACATGCTATACACAAGTAGATGTGTAATTCATCAGGTGAATTTCTGGGGAACACCAAGCACTAATTTCTCTTTCTCTCCTAGCATTTCATGGAAAAGACTGTTTCTCTTCATGAGAACACTACTTTACCACTCTGCACGTCTATAAATAATTCCATGGACACGATTCGATAAGTTCCCCTTTTCCAGGATGACCCTCCTGCACAGTTTATAGAGTTTCTCACCCACAGAGCTCTGCTTTGCTGGCTCAGTCTCGGGTCAGCACACAAAGCTGTTTTCTGGTCAAGAAGCAAATGGCATTCCCTGCAGAGCCTTTTAGCTGTCGAACGGACTGGAAAAGCTTAATGCCAAGCCAGCCAACACTATTACCCGCCCCCCCCCCCCCCCCCTTCAGAGAATACATCAACCTAGGAGATGAACAAGTAGCAAATGGTGCAGAAATGGGGAGAATAAATGAGCAGGATGAATTCCCCTGTTCTCAGTACTACAGGGTGAGAAAGAAGCAGTAGTATGTAAGAATGTGCTACTATGATTTATGGAATATGAAAGAAGTATCACCACTTTTGGTCAATGATGTGATAAATGTGGAACTGAAAATCCTTTCTTGTTTTGGACAAGAATAATATAGGCAAGATATGTTTAATGTATTTAACACAGTAAGTAGTAGAACATACATATTCTGTTAGTGTTTGTCTCCATGAGAATTCTAACATGTACTGTACTGAATTATTCTAGCTCTCCCTAGAGCAGCAATGTTATTAAGCATCTGAACATCCTTAATCTAATTGCATGTTAGCAATTCAATTTTACATTTGCTGTTCAGTTGTTCACATTAACCTTTAGACCCTTTCAATGAAGGAACCTGTTTTTTTAACTAAGAATAGCTAAGTACTCTGAAAGCACCCATGTTCTATTTCAGTACTGAAGACACAAAAAGATTACAAGCACCCTCTAATTAAGGCTCAACTTTTTAACTATGTAAAGAAAATAATTTAGCCTTTATTTCAGTTTGAATCTGAGATGTATCCACTTCTTATTTGTAAGATTTTATTCCATCAGCAGGTTCAAGGATGGATTAGTTTAATTAGCATAGAAATTAAAATGTTTTGGGACTCTCCATATTAAGATACTCTACAATCTATGACTTCCACTATTTACTGTCAGAGAATCAAACTCCATCATTCAAGATCCAATTTTGTCTCACCTGAATCCCCCATATAATAACATATCAAAACTACCAGCACTGTCAATTTTTCAGAGTTATAAAGTTCTCATTATATGTACAATTACTTATATGCAGTGGCATAAATGCAGAGTCATACCCTTAATCATACCCAAGCAATTAGTAATAAAGGAACTGAACTCCATAGGCACATAAAATTAAATATGCATTTATTGCATATATATTTATATATTTGAGATATATTAACAACAGTGCCCACCATAACTCTCATAGTGCATATAATCTGACCAAAGAACATGTCAGATCATACACGCAAGTTACAATATGGGTAGACTTCAACTGAAAGCAAGAGAGAAATCACTGAACTGGCAATTTCTATAAAGATACGGCTCAAATCAGAACCGTAACAACTTTCTAGACCAGCTAAATGTTACATTTAAATAAGTAATTTATGCAAACCAATCCATACTGCACTTCAAGTGAAAGTAATACAACTCCCTTTTCACCTATACATAACATGCTGTTCATGTAATGCTGTCCAAAAACTTCAAAAAGCATTTGCTGGTCATAACAGTTCCTCATTAACATGTTTAACATTGGTTAAGGTAGAAAACAAACAAATCTGTGCCTACAGACCAAAGAAAGAGCCACAGATCCAACAACCTCAAGTATCAGTTGCACAAGCACGACACTAAAACACAAAGAGAAACACCATACCTGATACTCTTCTGTTGTACCGGTTAATAAGTGCAGCTGAAAAATAGACAAAAAAATTCTAAATTAGAAATACTGTTTATTATCACAAATTAAAATTTATCACCTCGAATAATCATATTTTTATCACACAAATCCCATGCAAATCTCTAAGAAAAAAACAAAACCCTTCAATATAAAGCTTTCATCTACTTATGTGCCAACCAGTAAGTACTTACTCAGAGTTAAAACCTGAGATTCCAGAAGGATATTCCATTACTTGCCAACATGCAGGGTAAGCAGCTTCGGGATTTTTTAGCCACTTCTGAAAAACACATACCCCTCCAGGGGTTGCCCATCTTAACCTATCGGCAATTCCCAGCCCACTTTACTTAGCTTTATTACAAAACATTCAAGCACTCCAAGTCAGCTGTACCAACATAACACAGAGCAGAGTGATGGAACTTCCTAGCTAAACCATTCCATACACCTATATACAAGCCATGTAACTGCTCAGGCAGCACCCCCATACTAACTCCAGTCATCTATCCTTGACCAAGGCTATTTTCCATAAGGGCACACATTTAAACTGAAAAGTTCTGAGATGGAGGATCCATTGCTTCATTGTTCATGCTGTTAGCAATACAAGGTATTTAAACTTTATCTCTGATTTGGAATGAACTTCCTGACTTTCACTATTTCGACCTTAAGCCAACATTTAGTAAATGGTATTCTTTCCCCCCTCTCACTGTATCCAAGTTCCAGTCTCAAAAACCAATCAACCTATTAAACTTCACCCAGAAAAAAAGCCAAAACACTATGCATCCATTTACCACTAACAACCAAAGAATTTTTTTTCTGAATGCTCCATGCTTTCCCATTCCTCTTCCCTCAACTTCCCTCAATTGTGTTTTTCTTGACACAACCAGTGATCTTCCGATTCCATTCTTTAAATGAAGAAAAATCAGGTGGCCCTTTATACCACATCAAAGCACAAGCATCACAGATCCAGATTTATGAAACACATGCTACCAAAATCTTAATGATACCATAATTTCTTAGAAAATTTTGAGTAACTGAGAATAATATCAGAATAACGGAAAATAAGGTCAAAAGTATCCTCTCGTAGCTTTTGTAATAATAAAGGAAATCAGAAAGGGGGGGGGATAATCAGGGTAACTCCATAAACTTTTCATTCAAATCAATCAACCAGGAGACAATGCTCAGCTTAACAAGAAGAGTTAAAAGAAAGGTATTTTGTATTTTATGACTTGATCAAGACCTAAACTTCTATAGCACAGCATAATCCTTATAAAAGTAACACTGCTGTGTTCTATGCATGAAGCTTGAAGAGGCTCAAAACCACTGAATGATACACCTGGGAACTCAAGAAATTTAATTTTTAAACCTTTAAGCAATTTCTGACAGCAGCAGCCCTTCCTGCAAATAAGGGTAGCATATATTCACTTGTTAAAGGACACCACGAATGCAAGAAGTTTCTATCACCTTAAGGGGAGACAGGCACTTGCAACAGAGCTCCATTCTGGTTTATTAAACAAACAACAAGCTCATGCAAACTGAAGATGTTCATACATTTTGCCCTGTTCTTAACTTTTCCAAGTGGGACTGCCTGTGGCCACCAGCAGCAACAGAACACTGCTCCAACCTTTAATTTGCCTGGCCACAGTACATTCATGCTTATCTCTAGTTTACTGAGCTAGTTCTGAGTAACTACTCGAAGTCGGCAAGCAAGACCTTAAGAAACAGGAAAACTCACAACTAGTAATCTAGAAACACAGGCAGATGCCCACCAGTTTTAAGGTGCTGAAGAACAACAGGACCAAAACCAGTTAGTTCATTTCCCGCTACAGTGATTTATTACAAGAACAATACTAAATTCGAACTAATTAAATAAGTTCACAGCAAAAGCGCCTCCTCTAGGTCATATTTTCAAATGTGTAACTAGTTTCATATATAGATTTGGATACTTTAACACCGTTATACATGATTTCACACAGTCTTGCACATGCAGACTTTCTTTTCTATCTTTTGACTACCACACTCATTTCTTACTCATGTTTAATAATGTTTTAATGCCTTTGAACAGAATGAATATATACTACAGAAAACTCTGCCATACTTTGAGTATCATATTAAAAATCCACTTCCCAAAGACTACGGCTTCTTTTAGCATCTTGATTATTTTCTCCCATAGCAGAGTTCAGCGTCATCAAAACAGCATCAAGTTTTCCACACTGGTAAAAATGAGGAAAAGAAAACAACATAACCTTTTAAGGACAGTTGAGAGAGCACTATTATTCTGCCTCCACAAAGCTTTTAAGATTAAAATGATAATTTGCTTTTCTTACACCACTGACAGTTTTAATATGTACAAAATTTCAGGTGCACTTTTATATGTTGTCAGAAGATAACTATTTTTATGATAAAGAGATAAAATCTGACATTTTCTACTACACAAGATTAGCATTTTCTTTCCTTCTGGCTTACCAGTGAAAAGCTCTCTTTGTTTATGACCATTTTCAGTGTTGCACAGACATTATAGCCACTTCTTTGGCATCCTTGTGTTTTGTCATTAGAAGGACTGCCAAAAGAACAACTCCTGAAGGACCCACATACACCTAGATTAGTCTGTGGACAGATTCCAAGAAATTAGATGGGGCAGAAGGGAATAACATGTTCAGTTAACCCAGCCCATTTCCTACAGCGAACACTAAAAGTGAGTCTAATTTAAAGCAATAGTGATGGATACACTAATATTAACCTCTTGGACCAGCCCAGCCATTAAAGCACACCTCTGCCTATGCTGTAACAAGAATACAGTGAATCCAGCCCACCAACCTGGTTCCACTCAGAAGATGGGGTATCTTTAACAACAAAAAGAAATCAGTGCTTTGAAACAGGAAACAATTTGGGGGTTTTGCACCTACACTTGGTATTTCCTTCCTGCACACCAATGGGCCATGTCTCAGGTTAGTTATATGTTAACTGAAGATACTACAATGAGATTAAGAGATTTTGCTGTGATGTGACTGCATTGCAAACTCTCCATTATGTCAAAACCTCAGGTGCGGCAATACCCAAGTTTGAAATGCCTCATACCTTTGGTACAGTCCCTGCTTCTACTTGGTTCATGGGAGCCAAGACCCAGTAAGTGGATAAACACAACAAAACCAGAGGTAAATTAAATCATTGTACCAGAAAAGACCAAAAGGACCCAATTTCCTCCCTGGCAGCCAAAGGCAAGTGACTCTGCAGTGGAAAGGCAGCTCAAGCTGTGTGTTCCAAGGCTCTGCCAGAACCGACTCCGAACAGTGATCCTTCACCACTCACAAAGAATCAGGAATATCTGCTGAACACATATATTTTCCATCCTGTCCTGAGGCACAGACTGAATGAAGCATTAGATAGCAACACTTAACAGGGAATGCTTCAGATTTAAAAAAAATAAATAAAAAATAGAGGTTTCTGGTTGTAGGATTCTTGCTTATTTACAATTGCAATTTTCTGGAACCAGGCAGTTCTCTAGTTTAAATCAGATACTTATTTAAATAAGTAATTATCAACTTTATGTCAATATCACTTAACCTCACTCATCATTCTCCTTTTCCTGCACCAGGGGAAAAAAAAAAAACAAAAACAAACCACCAAACAAAAAGAGTGGGCATTCATTCAAATATATACACACACACACACACACCTTTCTTCCTCAAAGTAAAGGCATGGCATTCTGTTTAACAGAAATTATTCTGCATAAATAAATCACTACCGGACATTGTACTGGCTAAATTTACAATTTTATATATCCAACAGGCAACAGCACTGCTGTCATGCAGCTGTACTACCCCTTGCCAGTAGCTCTATTCCGTTTGGTTTTCTCACTTGAAAACTTAAGGATATAAATTTCAGAAGCAGAGACTGGTATGTGATAATGCTTGGAACCACTGACCACAGATATATATTATGATGATTACTGTTTAAATATTTGATGGTAAAATTGTTGTCCAACTTGACAAATCAGATCTAAAAAAAAAATGCTTTTCCTACAGTGCATGGATCCCTTCTTTGTTGGTGCACTGAAAAGCGACTGGTAAAATAAAAAACAAGCTTTTTAAAAGTTACACTACTACCTTCCGTGTAAGGTATTTCTCTACTACTCCTGAGGTTAAGTCTTCTAAGTGTGTTAGAAGTCAGAGCCATAGTAAAAAATGAGATGAAATACATATTGTACAGTTACAGAAGATGCTAAAGCTTGAAATGAATGGGAAGCTACAAATACCAATCGCCCAGCTATTGCTTATGCACGTACTAAGAACACCAGATTCTTACAGAAAGGATAAATAAAACTCAAAAAGATCAGTTCAGGGTCACAGGAAAAAAATTCAGGGACAAATGAAGAACTGGCATTCCAGACATGACGTTAGAGCACAGGACGTTACCCCTCTGTACTGGATACCTTGAAAACTTTAATTCTCTTCTTCCACACACAGTGTGCTTTTTACCAGGACCTGTGAGCACCTTTTAATTACAACTGGGGTAAAAAAGTCCCCATGTACTGATTGTTTCTGATACTGGACACAGTTTTGAGCTATTGTGTACACAAAAATGTAATGCAGATCTTTCATGACAGACTCTAATCAACTCAACAGTTTTTGAAGGTTTCCTGATGAAAGACGGAGAAAAGTTTATAACGGGTCACAAATTCAGTAGTACAGTACTCAGAGTTCCAAGAGCATAAGCATAAAATACCAGCTTTATTAAAACAAATCAGCATTTCCAAAGTACTCTCCCATCAAATCACAACACAAAATGTGACCAGAGACAGAAAGAGAAACAGAATGTAAACTGTTCTGATTTAACCAGTCAGTTAAGATTATCCAAACAAGATGTGAGTTGACACTATAAACCATTAAAGCTGAAATACCAGAAGCAGAGAGGAGTATAAATCTGAGGCACGACTGTCTTTATGGAATGTTGTATCAAGTTACAATAAGGAAGTGCTAGACTACAGCTGTCAAACTGTTTTTCGACACACCAACATGTTAATGGACGTACGTGAATATGAACAATCACAACTGTGAGAAAACTCAGATTTGAGTACCAGCTTGTTAAGATTTTTAGTGATTAGAAAGTAATGCTATAGCAGAAACAATGCTTTCATCATCAGCTATGCCATCATACTTTACTAAATGTCAATCTGAACTTGTTTTTCAATAAATAAGTAAAATAAAGGGGTATCCTGTAACTCTTACTAATGTAAGTTATGTATCCGTGATTTCCTTCAGGATGTCATTTTGGACAGTGACAAATTCCACATACCCCCCCTTCCGTATCTCTGCTTGATACGGTGGGGAGCATGAGTGGGACTATGAACTACTGCAATATTTCCAGAGGCAGTTCTGAAGTCGAACAGTTTCCATGTCAATATTTCCTTCAGACAAGCAAAACAGACAGAAAGGGATGAGTGTTTTATAGGTACCCACATTTTTTCTTCTCTTTCTATTCCTTCCCCCAGAAGAGGATGGAAACTCAGAACCTGGTTAGAGACAGGCAGGAGAAATCCTGATGGTGTCAGCTGAAGCATGCCAGATATTTGGTGGAAGACAAAAGGTCAGGGAACAGTAGGGAGGAAGCGAGGTTTCAGAGGATGAACAGAGGGAACATGGAACATAAAGATGGGGGCAGAAAAACAGAAACTGTGATCCAGGATTGTTTGGGTACACACACAGTATCCCATAGGAGACTTTTACATCTATTAGGTTGGAAAACAGAAACAAAATTTATATTAATATTAAATGCTGTTTTCCTCTCTGCTGCAGAATAGAGGCACAGATACCTTTCATTCCCAGCATTGAAAAATAGCTCTCATCAGTAGCAAGAGATAATAAAATATAAACCCAAAGTAGCCTCATCCTTGCTGCCAGAGGTTTTCAGAGCTCCTCTGACAGAAAGAATGTAGTAACTGCCTCTGAAGGAAAAAGTTGAGTCAACAAGCAGTTATTAAAGCTGTTGGGCTATTTTGGATTTGCTTTTATTTGTTTTTGAAAGACAAGGAAAATTAATATGCACTCTGGAATAGACAGAGTTTAAACAGCTGATAAAGTCAAGAAAAATAAACCTTTTCTGGACTCTTTGAAAGAAATTTGGATGAACATCTGGTTGTAAAAGCACTTCTTGACTAAGACGTTCAGAGCTCTGTTTGGTTTTAAATTAATGGCACTTCACAAAAATGCATCAGTATCTCAATATTCTCGTCCCAAGACCGAGTTTGAACAGTCGTACATGGTATTATTTTGATAATGGTTCTCAACAGGTATTAATTCAACACAAAATAAGGACCATAACCCTGTTATGTGATGAACCCTGCTCTCAGATTTCAGGAGCTAATGCAGCCTGACTGAAGCCTATGCACAGGACAACGAATACCTATCAGCAGCACCCGTATTATCTGGCACTGCAATGGCATGACCCACACAGCCCTCTCCTATTTCTTGCTGACATGTCTCAGGGCCAAATGCAGCACTTTTTTCTGTTGTACTGATTTTCTGAGTGATCTGTATCATGAAGATCAAAGAGATACAAAAAAGCTATGTACTTGCTTTACAGACATGAAATTAGACAAAAGTCCCAGTGCTGAGGTACTGTCTCAGCTGAAAGGACACATTTCACAGTGATTAAAGATATAAGGTATGCTGACAGTACAACAGAGATTACCAGGGACTGAAATGAAGGACTGGGGAATTTTTTTCAAGGATTAGAAAGGCTAAATTATATACTGCACAGAAAAGGAAGGATGCTGCAAAGAACTGGGAGAGTTAAGAAGCAACTGACAAATCTTCAAAATATTATCAGAAGAGGCAAAACACTGGAGGGTACAGGAAAGCAAGATACAGTAAGTAAAGAAGGGAAATCTGCTTGGGGTTTAGGAGCAAGCTTGAAGAGGAAGGCATGTCAGAGATAGGGAAACAAAGGAACCACATTGGTAGTATCACAAAAGCTTCAAGAGCTACAATGACGTTAGGCTTTCAAACCTAACATTAAGTAGATAATAAAAAGTAAAGATCCTGCACATAGTTGGAAGTGACTTTCACAGGCATTCTCTGACAATGAAAAAAGCCAGAAAGGGTCAAAGATGAGTATGAGACTACACAGTAGCAGAAACACCACATCGAGGAGAAACAGCTGCAAGTTTCCTTAGAATAAATGCTTCATATACAGGAAAAGACAGTTGCATCTTATCTAGGGAACCATGAAGCATTTCCCAATCAGTAAGAAACCCAGGCAAGTGACCCTCATGTCTACATGCAAGCCTCTTGCCAAGCCTCTTGATTCTTCCCTTCCATCCCTCCAATCCTGCTTTCAAACATCACCTCTTTATTTACCACGCTCCCATCCCACCAGAAATCACAGACGTATGAGGTGGGAGGATTGATACTTCAGGGTATTTAAGACCTTTGAAATGTAATGAAGACATATTTTGATTGAAATCTTTTGGGTAAAAGCTTCAGAAAGTGAAAGCTTCAGAAGTGCTGTCTGAAGCAACATTTGACAAGTACAGTTCTTTTAAAGCAACACTTCTGTATTTCAATTCATTTTTTACTACAGCTTTGATTTCTAAGACACTTAGAAGGTTGAACTTCACATCTTTGTACCTCCTAAAGCATCAAACCTAAAGACTTCTGACCACATTTCTATCCTTTGATTGGTTATAAGGTGCAAAACCACTACTCTATCTTGCAAATTGACATAATTTCAACCTCTTTTGACTGCCTTGCGAGGCTGAGGTTCACCACACATACCTGGAGACAATTTCTAAGTGAGTCACAAGAAATGTCATTTAACTATGACTAGTAAGCTACTCTGTTTTTATGATTTCCAACTGTGCCTCTTGCATAAATCTCTTTCCACAGACTAATGAACTGTACACAGGTCCACGTAATGTGAATAAAGCCAGAACAAAAAAGCACAAGAACTTGAGACAAACTCTTATATATTTCACTATTATTAAATTTGCATTCTATCCCAGCACAGAGCTAAGCGTAAGCCTAAGGTAGGCAAGTCACTGCCCCAAAGAGCACAGTCTAAGTCACTCCCAACCTGCCAATGAAATCAGCCAAATGACTTGGTTTTCCCATTTTCAGAAGCCTAATTAAAAGTCCCACCATTATCCTGAACAACTGAATGCATTAAACATTATGAAAACTTTAATGAGAGCAACAACCCACTGAAGTCCTCTCATGCCAGACAAGCCTGATTCACCAGGCAATTTCTACACTTCTCCCTCAGGGAAATGGCATCCACACATTGGTGTGGGACATCATCATCTAAACCAGTATGAGTGAGGTCCAGACACAGCTCCTCCTCACCCCTCACTGCTGTGCTCCCCCAAACTCTCTGTGCTCAGTCTCACTGTGGTCTAGATTTGAAAATACTGCAGCAGCAAAAAGGAAAGTTAAATTCCCACTCAACACCAAAACCCTTCTCCTTTCTGTTTCAATACCACACTGACCCTGTGATCCAAGACTTTCAATATATTTCTACTAGCAAGGCTTTACTTCATAGCTCAAGGCCTGCCACATAAGCATGGTAAATGCTTAGGTAATTAATCCACACACTTTCACAGCTGGATTGCTGCTGTTTTGTAACAGCTGGCTTTGGGTTTGCAACACTGCAGTGCACCACTGATGGTCTTGTCATGCTCTTCAGTTTTATACTACCCCTCCTGCTCAGAATGAACTTTTCCTAATACAACCCTCATGAACACACACCCCTATAGATAATTTTACACAGCTTTTCTCAATGAAAACCTCAGGTAACTCATGGACATCTTGCATTTCAACAGTTATCTACTGCCTCATTTTTGTCCTTTAGGCGGAGACATATTTTAAGGCACAGCAAATACTGCTTGTGTTCCTAATAGTTTTCTAGGTACATATGGCATTTATGACAACTTCTCTGAGGCATAATCCTGTATTTTTATTTGGATGCACAATGAAGAGTCAAGATCCTCCTATATGTGAAGAAAGATGATAGCTATACATCAGATGATGACTATACACAGATATTCTTGAGGTTTAGCAATGAAAAACAAGGAGAAAAAGATTAATTTTGACTGCCTCTCAGTTTCCACCAGAACCAAACCTTAATTTTACAATCACTGCATTGTATTTTAAAGACATTCCATCTGCTCCGTCTGTAGTACACATTAATATTCAAAAGACATCTGCAGTGTGCAGACCAAGTTTTAATTGGAATCATGTCACAGCTACCATCACACAACACTGAATGTAAATGTTGGCTATCAGCACTTGGCAGCTGCTTGGCAGGCTTAGTATAAAGTCCTACTGACAGTGTCTTTAAATAATGTGGTATCAGGCCTTAAAAGGTATCTTGAAAAATCAAATATTTACTATCATGAAATAGTTTTACAATGCCATCCATACCTAAGGTTTACTAGCTAGTATACTATCACTTTAAACTACTTATTAGCAAAATACGGTTCATATTCAGCCATAGTTTTCAGAAAGCCAAAAAAATGATACAACTGAACGCTAACATTATGATGGATATTTAAGCAAATCTAACTTGTACACAAAAGAGGACAAAGAAAACTGGACTTCAGTGCAACTGAAATTGTGTAGTGAAGCTTGAAGTATTCATAAGTATCTAAAACTGAAGAACTGCTATGTATGTAAGAGCACCTGAATAAAAGAATTCCATTTACAGGTGTGCTCAGTGATTCAAGACACTCTCCTACAACATAAGACTAATTATTCTAGAATGAACAATATAGTTACCTTTTATTAGCACAAAACCCCCAATCCCTTGAGCTAATAGCATCATCATTTGCTTCAAATCCTTCCCATGGTAACAAAAAATTACTTTATTACAATCATATACATATTTTCAGCTTGTCTCTTCTGTACGTTTCTGACAAATGAGGCAGTGATCAGCAATCTATATAGAGAAAAGTGTATGTGTGTGAGTAGTTACACTCAAGCTATCTGTCCAGCATAAACAACTAGTTGTTAACATGGCCAAACTGATGTTAGACATTGCAAGTTATTTAAATCTTATCAGTAGGTAAAAGGGACACGGGAACTTTAAGAACAGCAAGACTTGCTTGTCATGAAATACACATTTTCTTGGGGAATTTGTCTTCTACATCTTTACCATGGTATAACAAACACTTTGTCACAAACCTAAGGAAACTTCAAGTCATTAAGACATGACTGTGTTGCCACAACAATTACAGAAGTAGAGGCAACATCCGAACAGGAAGTCATTACGATCCAACTCCCCTAACTCCAGTGCCCTTCTGTGATAGAGTAACTGGTTTAACAGATACTGCTTAGCTTCCAACATAAATAACTGAAATACACATAAGGGAAAGATGCGATTGCTTGTGTTCACGGCATAGAGACACATCCAACCTGTACCTGCACATCCACCACCGTTTTAAAACACTTAACAGTGGAAGGGTAACAAAGAAAAAAAAATAATCAGAGGACAGGGCAAGGTTTGAGTCCCAAACCTGAGCACACAACAAGCTGACTGATGACCACTGACTGCAGCAGCACTTCCAATCTGTTCAATGAAAAGGAAAAAAAGGGTTGGGCTTTGCTTCTTCATCACTGATACACAGCTGGTCTGCTCAAGTTGCCACTGAACAGAAAGGAAGAATTAATGTGGGCAGTTACAGATGAGATGCATTATAACAAGCTTTTCCTTTTGCCTCTTAGCTATTACAGTCTCAGACAAAACAGATTAGAACCACTCTCAAAGTCAGGTACTGTATCTCATGTGACAGCAAGAAACAGCTATAACTGAACCACAAAAAAGAGCAATTTAGAAGAAAAAATTACAAAGGAGATTTGAAGCTCGGCAGAAACAAGAAGCAACACTGACAGGGGATGATGTTTTATATAACCAGCATGGATGTTACACAGCTATACTTGCCAGGTCAACCTGAGCTCAGGATAGTATAATTACAGGTACCTAGGCAGCATTAAGAATAGCATCTTACAGCTAAAACAGGAGGCACATAAGAGCCCAGAATTCTTTGGTTGGGTTACTTCTAATTTCATTACCAATTCCTACTGTCATTACTGATCTGGATGATGAAACATAAGAATGTTTTTACAGAAGACAAAGCTGGAATGGGTTGTGCTATCATCTGATCTGTATAAAAGAGCAAAACGAATTTCAATTAGAAACACCAGCATCAAGTGTTACTTCAAACTGATTCAGAGCCTAATCTCACACATCCACATTTAAATTAGGGCATAAGTACACTTGTATAGAGTAGGCAAGACATGCTGGTTTCCTGCTATCCTGCGTTGCATTAGGAGCAGTGTTCCCAAGTTGATGTAGGTGATCCTTTCTTTCTGCTCAGCCCTTCATCCAGTCCCAAGCTCCCCAGTAGAAGAGATACATGGACATACCGGAGCAAATCCAACAAAGGGCTACAAAGATGGAGAAGGGACTGGAACTCCTCTTGTGTGAGGACAGGTCGAAAAACCTGGGACTGTTAGCCTAGAGAAGATGAGGCTCACAGGAGCTCTTATTAGCACCTGAAGGGAAAGTGCAAAGACAATGGAGCCAAGCTCTTTTTAACTGTACCCAGTGACAGGACAAGAGCCAACAGGCACAACTGAAACACAGGAGGGTCCATCTACCATAATGAAATACTTTACTCTGAGGGTGATCAAGCACTAGCACAATTTGCTCAGAGAGTTTCTGGAGTCTCTCATCCCTACCACAACATACTAAAGTTCTTATTCTCTTAATGCCATGTAAAAGCCAACAAGCACCCACATCCTAAACAAACCTCAACATATGTATCAGCCTTCTTAGCCAGTGTCACAAGAGGCATCTATTATCAGCTGATTATCTGCATAGCCTCTGCAGCCTTACCCACTTCACTGCTTTCTAACATTTAGCACTCCATCTTGTACACATAACCACCACTGAGGACTCACTCTTGCCTGTAGTGTTCATGACCTTTCTCAAACCAGCCTCTCTCAAAAGATCATTTCAACCTTAATGCTTCTTGAAGGCTGATTAACATGGGTTTTTTTAATTGGGTGCTTAAAAATAGACCAAAGATGTGTTGATTTCTGAAATAAGTGTATTCAAAGAACGAGTGTCCCCATGTGTGATATGTTGGAAAAAAAAAAGTATTTGGAGAAGAAATTGTACCGTGCATCGTATCACACTTTTTTAATAACCAAAACCAGAAAACCTTGGTCAGTTTTTTGTGAGAAGTCCCAGATATCCTTGCAAGTGAAGTTATCGGCTTTGAAGTTTAAAAAAAAGGGGCAAAACAAACAAAACCACAAAAAAAACCTCACACAAACTAACAGCTTGTGCCCTCTATACAGATTTATCTACATTAATGGCAGAAGAGGTACACAAGATTTGCAGGATTTTATCCTGTAGTGGTAGCTCTGGAATCAGAGCGCTGGGTACAAGGTTTTCTGCCTCGCTTCCCCTCATCTCTTGGGTGCAATATCCACTGCTTTACGAGGGACCCAGCCCTCCCACATCGCTGCAGCGAGCAGCACAGCCTCAGCTCTGTTGGAGGATGACGGATAGCACATTGAGGAGTGTCCAAAAGCAATGAGATGGAAGGTACAGAAGAGTGTCATGGATTCTACAGAAGTATCCCTAACATCTCTAGCAGTTCTGTGACTCTGCATTTATACAAGATGAAGTACTACTTCATTACCAGTACAATTATATTCATCAATAATTTACAAGTGGATGTTGTGAATTATTATATACCATTCAGATATAATTCACTGAGCTTCTTTCAATAAATAAAAGTATAAATAAATCTGAGTAGATTTTAAAACATATACATTTTGAAATTTAAAAAAGTTAAAACTTCTAATCTAGGCCCTCTTCAAGTTGTGATGTACAACCAAATGATGAGCAAAAATAACTTCTGTACCACATCTCAAAAAAATGTATTTTATAGCTTCTCTTCCTTTGTATTTACACTTCTAGCAAGATTAAATCAGCATCAGTAAAGTTTACTTAAAACATATAGCTGTAAAAAAAAGTAAACTCCATGTTAAAAAGTATTTTGACAGACAAGCCCTGCCCCCCCCCCCCCCCCCCCCCCCCATTTTCAATAACTGCATCCTGTGTACTTTCACAGGAAGAGGATTTTGGGGAAAGAGGAAAGGTGAAGACAGATGGATTTGTCCTGTTGCCTAAAAAGGGAAAACAGTAAAAATCAGTGTGCTCTCCCCAAACCAGGGAAAATCCTCTTTTACAGAATCATCTAGGTTGGAAAAGACCTTTAAGATCATCAAGTCCAACCATTAACTCAGCATTGCCAAGTGCACCACTAAACCATGTCCCCAAGCACTGCACCTACAATGCTCATGAACATTTGAAGCCCGTGCAAGAGGGCACAAGTTAACATTCATTTGCCAATAACAATAAAAAGAAATTCCCTGACCAAAATGAGCTGTAGCAGGTGGCAAAGGCTACATGGTTCAGCTTCCACATAAACTGATTTTCAGTAGCAGAACTTCTAGTATAAAGCTCCCCATAGTTACTGTTAGGAGTTCAAAACAAATGATACGCGTTGTGAATCTTTTAAGTATGGGAAGTTAAGAGTGTCTGCATGTAAAAGCTAAAACACCCACTAGCAAAAAAACAGTACACATCATAAAAATACTATTTCATGGTGCTGTGAAAAAATTACACAAGGCACAACTCTTTAATTTCTTGCTGCTGAAAACATTTTAATTACTTCACAAGGATATGAGATGCTCGTACAGAATAGAAGAGAAACTGAAGCCCAGTTTACGGCTGTTTATCATGAAGTTACACAACCTCAAGATTAGATTTTAAATCATTATACAAACTACATCCAGTGATGTTTAATTTCTGTATGCTTCAGAAACTGCAGTCAAATAACACCACCACCCCAAACACTCCTAAGTTTTAGCATTTTGGAACACAATCTGGAGAATCTTTCCCTCACCCTTCCCCAAAGGTGTCACAAGACTGAATGTTAATCTGCCTTTTTTTTTTTTTAATCTTTCGTAACTTCTCCCTGAGAATGCTTTGAGTATTACAAATACTTATGAATTTTAATCAAAAACTTTGATAACATAAAATGTTAAACAACTGTTTCTCAACAATTATTGTCAAAAGGAAAAAAAAAAAGGGAAAAAAGGGAAAGTGAAACAGGAAACTCCATTATCTTTGCATTTTCGTTCCAGGGCTGCTCACAAGACATCTTTCATAGAGAGATGCTCCCCATATCTATGACAACCTGAGACCCACTAGTTTCTAACACTAGAGCACATTCTTGAGGAAGCAACTCTTCCTGAATGCTCAGTGCTGCCACACAAGTGGCAGTGTTTACTGGAGCCCCAACAGGAAAAAAACAGACAAATATTTATATTTTAATTTTCCTAAAATCTCATCTATGGAATACAGTTTTCTCAATAGGAAGCAGAAAACAATATGCTATCCCAAGGGAGGAAGAACCAAAATGGAAATGAAGGGCCATTGTGACATCCTGCTTTGTAGCAGTCTGTCAATATACAATCACCAAGAACAAGGAACTTCACACTACAGACTACTGAAAAATACATGGGAAAAATACTGAGTAGTTTCTCAACCCCCATCTAAAACCCACACAGTTTCCCCCACACACAAACTCCATACATGTTTTTAGGATGTTCTGCAACAATAGGAGCAGAACTTTAAGCTTTGCAATCCTTCACTGACTACTCAGATTCAAAGGACAGACACAGTTACCGATGGGAGAACATCTCTTCACCAAAACCAGTGCTTCATCTCCAACCTGTAATACTAATTCTTCTTCACGCAACAGTTTAGAGAGAGATTTTGCCACAAACTACTCAATTTTGCTGGTAAGGTGCCTGATCAGAGGCCATCTTGGTTTGGACACCCAAAAAGCAGTATAGGGTTTCAGGGTGTTGTAAGATGACCTCAGAACGAAACCTGACATCATGCCAATTGGAAACTGAGTTCCTGCAGGCTCTGTATCTTCCGACAAGAAGCAAAGCTGTTCTTCAAGCCACCCTCAGAAAGTTAACAGGAAATAGAAGGAGAGAACAAAGTGTAGTATAAAACTCAAGCTTGGTTGTTGTTAAATTACCATAAAAGTCATGCTGCAGGAGGAATACCTGCAGTCCTTTTCACATACCTTGAAGGCAGACTGCTCCTAGATAAGTCTACTTCCCTAAAGAGTATTTCCAAGTCTATACTCAGAGCAGAATTGCTACTACTCATCATTTGCAATTTCTACATAGAAAAGCAATGCTCCAGTATGAAAAAGGCTAGTAGCAAATCTGCTAACACAATGCTGGGCTTTATTATACATGACATTGCATATTTATTAAAGAGTCCAAACCCTAGCAGTATAACTGTAAGTCAGGCTTGCTTTCTTCTAAATCTCCTAAGTATCCTACCCACTATAGCACACAATGAACACTTCCATGATCACCACAATTTTCACAACCTCACAGAAAAAACAGAAATGACCACAAAGCAGCTGACTGTTCTGTGTAACACATTTCTGGGGTTTACACCTGATACTCCCTCTTTCAGATCCATACTTTTAAAAGAAAAGGATACTTCTGCACTAAATGATCTCATAAGCCAATACCCTTTCACAGAATTAGTATCTTGGTGCAAGAGTCTTTTACACATGAATGTTTTGTCTAAACTCAGATTTCTCAAATTCCTCACTAGCTATTTTCCCAACCAATGTTGTTCTGATTTATGATTTACCTTGTCTGTTTTACATCACAGTGATGCCTAAAGATACTAAAAATGCAGAGTGCAGAAGAGTGCACAGCACTTGCTGTGGAACTGATGGTACCTTGGGGGGGGGGGGGGGATAAACCTATGTGAAATAAAGAATCTTCATGTATCAAAACCCACCAAACAATTGTTACATACCAAAGAAGCACTGATGCAAAGCCAGGCATGGAACAGTATGTAAAGACCATGACAGAAGCAGGAATAACAACCTTCTAGAAGAGGAACCACTACATTTCTTAAGAGTTACATTTGTCATTATGCCCCTCTTCTTTCACAAAAAAATATGAATGATCATTCATGAAGTTGAAAACATTCCTAAAGCCAGTGAGAAATATTCATAGCTCATCTTGGCTACAATTCCAGTCTTAATCTGAATAATGAGCAACTGCTCTTTGTTAAACATTAATGCTGTTTAATGACTGACTGGCGAATAATTGGAAGTGAGCTTGTTCTCCCATTGTCTCCTCCTCTTTCCCGAGATCTCCATTGTTCTATTTTAGGTAAGAGGGTACAACTGAACGTCAGTATTAGCAGAAGGGGAAGATGGCACTCTGCAATACTGACAGAATTGTCTCAGCAATCTAATACTAGTTTATTAAATGTAACAAAAAATAGCAGTTAACTAAGCTAGTATTCAGTACAATATCTAGTATTGCAATACAATCATTTCCTTTAGCTTCATTTTAGAACTGGCTAGAAGAATCCTATTTTATATGCTTCATACAATTTTTCTTACAGTAAATGTTTTCAGCATGGAAACACAAGCTTTTCAGAACTCACCCACTGTTTACAAGGGTTACTTATCCTCTTCCCTTATAGTCAGTTACGCTCTTTATAGAGGCTAGTACACAGAGTAATGCAGTTTCTATGTGCCCAAAGTAACAGCAGGTTACTAAGAAGAGTGGAAACCACATCCAGAATTTAATTTAGCTATGTAGTTATAGCTAGTACCAAAAGCTCTTTCAGGAAATACCAAGCTTAACAGTTACGTGAAGTTACTAGCACACAACCACAATTATTAATTTAAAATTAATTCATTTAAGACTGCGAATATTAATTTAAAAGAAATTAAAAAAGAAACTATTACTTGTTTCCTCTCATTTTAGAATATGCAGATCACTCAGCACAACAATTATGTCAACACACTAAGAACAAACTGGAATAAGAGGATACCTTTCTCGAGAGATTATAAGGACTGTTTAACAGATGGTATAGGAGTAATAACAGTGCTGATAAGAGGATGATACAAATAACCCTGTAAATAACTATGGCAAAATCGCAAGAAATTAATCTTTTAACACAGAAGTTCCTCCTTCCCGATGTAAAACTATATACATTTAGCAACACAGAACCCCAGACTGGTTTGTGTTGGAAGGCAGCTTGAAGCTCATCCAGCTCCAACTCCCTGCCACAGGCAGGGACACCTTCCACTAGAGCAGGTTGCTCCAAGTCCCTGTGTCCAACCTGGCCTTGAACACTGCCAGGGATGAGGCAGCCACAGCTCTTCTGGGCACCCTATGCCAGTGCCTCAGCACCCTCTGAATTTCAGGCAACTCATCTACTATTCTGTTTCTCAGTCAGCAGCTTCTGTCCCTTCACTTTATAGCTGCAGTTATTTTACCATCTCAGTGAAGAAGGATATATTACACCTGTATTTTAATTAAAGTGTCATTTGTACTGAAGATTCCTGATGAACCCTTTCTTCAGGCTCTGTTGAGATACAGTGACTTCCTTAGAACTATGTCACTTAACCAACAAAAACAATTCCTAGTCTAACTTTGTAATCAAGTACAAACTTGAACACAAATGCTGGAAAGCAATTCCTTTGTGATAAGCAAATACAGAAGCAAAAAGATGCCCAGAAAAAAGCGTTAGATATTGTCCAAGTAACTAAAGAGAAGTGAAATCAGTCTCCCTTAATACTTACTTTACCTTCAAAGTTCCCCTGTGTGAACAAGAGAAATACAAGGAATGAAGTTACATTAGTACTAGCTGTAGTTTATCCTTCAAATTTTAGTCAGTGAGAACTGCTGCTGCAAAAGCAAAGGTACACGCAGGTACAGCACAACAGCAATCTTTCACTTGGTATTTTTTATGTTAAACACGTTCAACATGCACTATGCTGCCAAGGCCTACTAAAATTAGAAAATTAAATGCAGAAATATATTCTTAAAATATGGATGCATCATTAATACTTCGCTTTGTAACTGATTTCATGTTACTGATGGAGATCAAGTAATAAATAAAACTCTAAAGCTCCTACACCTCCAGGTTGCTCAACCTGCACACACATACACCCTTCTAAAACATATGATAAAGAAAGCATGTGTATTTCTTTCTTAGTATACTAAACTCAAAGACCCGATACAGTTAGATCATAGCCCCGAGCTACTTCCTCCACTCCCCTAGAAATCTAGACACTATTTCAGTAGAGCACAAACCACCTTTATTATAATTACTATTAAGCTATTAAGCCACATGAGTCAGTCAAACAAATTTCAAAGGAAAAAAAGAGAAAAGTAAAAAAGATGGAGCACTAGTAATTATCGGATTATGAATGTGCCCACTCTGCTATGGAGATTTTAAATAGAGCAGCTATTCTTTGGACTCAATTTGCTTTACACAATGCAAAGATATTGTAAAAAAAAAAAAAAAAGAAAAAAAAAAGATGTTCTGCAAGGAGAGGCTCTTTTAATGTTAACAACACAAAAAACAACAAACCAAAAAAGACCAGGAGAGCTCCTGTGCTTTATTCCCAGTAAATTCGCAATTACGGAGGAAGTAGGCAGGTGAAAGTACTACTAAAAAGTTTAAAGCACTTTCATTTTAAAGCTGACAGTAACTCATAGGAACATGTGCAATAACCCATGAATATGAGTTACATCTGAACACTTGAACAGTATTCTTCTGAAGGACCACTATTCTCCTTATGCTATCCTTCAGAAATTTTCACATCATCTGACTTCCACCATGCAAATTTCCTTAGAATTATTTTGGGAAGTCAGCAAGGAATGAGGCCTGACCTGCAAGCTAATGCAGAAAAAGTGTAAACACTTTGTGATTAATGTAACACAGTAATTCCTAAGGAATTCCACAGGACATATCAGCCAAGTACAAATACTTTCATTACTTGCTAAAAGAGAAATATTTCAAAGATGGACTGAATTCTTATTCCATATCACATCCATGACCTAATGATGTACAAGTGCATTTCCATACTCCCTTCTGCTCAAATACCTTATTGATGTTTTAAAGATGACATTTAGCTAATCCTTGAATTTTAATTGAGAAGCTCAGTGGAGAACTAAACAGTATTATATACACTTCTTCAGAGAGATTCACAGGCACCATTTTGCTTCATAACAATCTTCCTCAGTATGCTCTATTATTTTAAAAACAATACATTACGAGTGCTCTCTTTTGCTCAGGAAGCACCTAAAAAGCACATAACCTCTCCTTCAATATCAAAGTGAAACCCTGGAAAGGAAAAACTCAATTTGCATTAAAATACTTGTCATTAGTTACAGTATCCAAGTTGCTCAAGTTAGTATATAATCCCCAAAATATTTAACTTCTGCTGTTAGATATCTCCAAGAATAAACACACAGGGTTTTTTTTTTTCAATGAACTGATTACTATTACAAATCAGGAGATATAAAACTGGAAGTTAACAGTGCAGCATCTTGCACCTTTGTGCAACTGCCTCAGCTGACAGGGAAGGAAACCTGCCCGCCTGCCTTCGTATGTGCTACTCAAAACAGAAAATTTCCCAAAGCCAAGACTCTGTCTCGAACACTGGACAGACCATTTCTGTGGCTTTAATGTCACTGTCTTAACACATCCACCCAGAGGTTCCCTGTTAAAATCACAAGTGTCATGGTCAAGGACATATTTTAAGAATATATATCCGTCCTTGGTCATGTCCTCAGCCTGACTTCTGAAGCTGTCACCTTGCATCTCTTCGCAACTCTAGCAACTTATCAATTCTGCACTTACACCAATCCAATAAAGGCTCTCAGGAAAGCTCCATATGCATACATTTTCTGCCACAGCCCACTGGATACATGTCTCTTGAGGTTCTTCCCCCAATATCATCATCTTCTTCCCGCACAGTCATTACACTCCACACTCTGCTAAACAGCCAAATCCTGATGTCCTTTGATCACATATACAAAACCAATTAAAATGAGGGATGAAACTCCAGGGAGGGTCAGAGAATAAACATAAAACTGGAAGCAATTTCCCAAGTGACGCAAGAGAACAGAAGTCTCTTTTGTAGCCTAGCTAGTTTCAGTGACTTTTACCACATTGACAGAGTGCCATTATGGCAGAAAGGGAACCATTGGTGTTACTATGACTACATGAAGACATTTGCCACATGGTTTAACCAAAGGCCAAGAGCTCATGCTGATTTTAAGCTACTTCTCACTTCAGTACTATATGTACTCAAAGCATACCAAAATCCCAGATAACTTATCTAAAGTGTTCTCTAACTCACAGCATGCAGATGCAGCCAAGTGAGCTAGACGAATTTAATACTGAGCCAAAAGTAGACACATGAAGATAAGCACATTATTTGTGCAGACATCTTTCATACTCACAACATACACAATCAGGTTATTTAAACAAGCTTCAAACATTCTTAACATAATACTTTACAAAAATAATCTCACAATTTCATATTTGTTTTTTAAACACAGCCATGGAAACAGTCTTAAACATCCATTTGACCTGCCTTTGCAACTGGAAGCTAACAAAGTGTTAACCTAGGAAAACACAGTGAAATTATGCATTTTCTAAATTGTCCAAAATGAAAAAAAATGCAATATTAATAAACAGACCTGGGGTCTGTCGAACGAGATTATCTGAGACTCTCAGATTTTTTGTGTTTCCTCTGTCTTTAAGTGTCCTTTAAATGCTAAGCAGTCCATGAGCACACAGGATCTGGTCTTTCACAATGAGGTAGAAGTACTGTCCTGTCACATTCATAGAAGACAGAGATAACAGAATCTCTGACTGAACATTTACTCATTATCAAAGCCTTCTATGACAACAGTTAACAACAGAAAACCTAGAAAACACAAAGCCACAGCTGACTGCCACCCACACTGTTAAACAACATATGAAAGAGTTGTTTCCCTGACCCTATAGAGAGACCCTCACCTGCTGTTCAACAGAACACAGAACTCTTCCTCCCTCAGGTCTTTGAAGCTGTAAGGAGGGAAGAGCACTGGATTTTCAGATGAAGCATTAGGGACAGTGCCACTTGCCTGAAGGGCTCTGACTACAGGAAGTGACACTGGACCAGCCTTGTTAATTTCATTCTCTCTCTAAGATGATCAAAAGATGATAAGCAGAAACTTGAAGCAAAGGAACCACTGCTGCTTTGCACAGCCTCATCACATAAAGCTGTATTTGAAAAGCTGTTTGCCACAACTAATGTTTTACAGATTTATCTGTAAACATTTAACTTCAGAGGATCCTTTCAACTGCACTTGCCAACATTCAAGAGAAAAACTTTACACTTACTTCCCTGGAAAAGGTCTTGCAAACCTCAGAACAAGATAAACTGATTATGAAATAGAATAGTTGCCTTCAATGACATTCAAAGCTCTGGTGGAGTGAGGTTTTTTGTTCATGGTTTTTTGGTTGTTTTGAAAAGGAAAATGCTATATACAGAGATATGACACATCTAAACCAATTACCTCCAACTATATGCTGCATTTTTCCAGTCTATAACTTTATTTTAAAATATTTTACAACAAACTACAGCTTCTTTTATATTTAGAGGTGCTTTAAATTATTGCTGGCTTGGGTTGCAGGACACACAAAATCACTGTAATTGTTTTAATAAATCTGTGCTCACACTTGCACATCCCCTGAACTTCAACCCAGTCACTACCAGGGTCCTCCTCTTCACCTCTCATGTTTTCTTCTGCATACCCTAAACAGAACCTCTCTCTCCTTAGACAAAATAAACATTCACATCTAGAGAGTAACTGCAAACTGCTTTTTAATGCCTTCTGACTGTACATTTTTTCTTGTCCTCTCGCATATCCCATCTCATATTTAAGTTGTGTATTTTCAAGAGCAGAAGCTGTGTTTTACTTTGTAAAGTGTCCACCCTGAAAGGGCTGCAGCAATAGCTGGTCTCTCAATGCTTCCTTAATAAAAACACTGATCTGTTCCACAGTTTACTTTCTCCTTGTTTCTTTAAAACTTAATCAGAGAACAGACATAAGAACACACCACATCCACAAGGTGACAGAGAGTAAAGGGTCTAAAAGAGGATCCTCTATCAATAAAAGTCAGAAACCTTTACTCACATTATAGGTCAAGGACACAAGATCTCCAAATGAGAGCACTGGAAGTGTAGGGAAAGAAAGCATGCCTTTTCCCACTTTTCCCTCTCCTCTTAAGTTACCTTCTAATAATGCGGGAGCATTCAGTAAGCTGAGGTCCAAAATTCTGGGTATGCCAAGTACCACCATAAACAAATAACATCTTGCACTAAAGCTCAGTTACAGCCCCAATTACAAACACTGAGCTTTGCACAACACAGTGTGTTCCGACAGTAGTGTTTCACTGTCCTGCTTGGGTATGTTTTCTTAGAGGCTACAGTATTAACAGGAGTATACAGGTGGGGTTGAATTTTTGCAATTTAGCAACAGATTAAAAAGTTATTTTGATACTTTATAATAACCCTTTTAAACACGCAACAGCAGCGATAAACATCCCCAGCTTCAGCGAGAAAAAACACACACTTCTTCACAACGATTTAATGGCAGAAATGTTAAGAAGATACTGCACAATAACACATGATCTTCCGTATCACATGCTTGGCAGTATGCTCGATTCACAGTGATAACTCCGCTCAGACCCCAGGCGCACTTCGAGCGGTTACACGGCAGCTCTACAGCTGCTTTCTGACACCCCACACAGGGAAAGAGCCTCTCGCTGGACTCGGAGGGCCTAGAGCCAGGGCGAGCCAGAGTTCCCCCGGAGGCACCGCTCTGCAAGGGTGCAGCTCTCCGTGCACGGCCAGCAGCGGCGATGGGTAGGACCCCGCTGAGTGCAGCCAGCAAGGGGCCGCCGTACTGCGAGGAGACGCTGCCACAGCCTCCCCCCCCACACTCCCCATTCAATCTGTCCCGCAGCCCCGAGCACCCGGGGCAGCCGCACCGGGGTTGGGGGGGAGCGAAGGAGACCAGCCGGCCTGCCGAGCTGCTTCCCTCCTATCCCCGGGGGGCAGGACCACGCCAAACCCGGCCCGCTGCCGCCCATAGCCTCTCCTTGCCGCCGCCCCTCAGAGCCGGCACTCACGTTCGAAATCGTAGTCGTCGTCCTCGTCGCCGCGGTCAGGCTCCTCTTCGCCGTTGGACTCGGTCTGCATGGGCTCCCCATCGAAGCTAACCACCTTGCGGGTGCCACCGCCCTCCTGGTCGCGTGCATCTCGCAGGCGGGCGAAGTAATCGGCGGCGAAGCCCAGCAGGTCGGACGGCCGGTGCCGCAGCACCTCCACCGTGTAACCCTGCAGCAGCTCAGTGAGGCCCGGCGGGATCTCGATGTTCATGGTAGCGGGGACAGAGGAGGCGGTGGCCGCCACGTTCCCCCCACCCCCTGTACCGCAGCCGGTGGCAGCGCCGGGCTCCGGGCCTCCCTCCGCGGGCGATAACTGACACCCTCCGCTCCGGTCACACTGAGCCGCGCCGGAGCGGGGAGGGGGGGGGAAGGAGTGTCTCTGTGTCCGCATGCGCGGCAGCGGGCACGGGGCCAATGGAAGCAGTGCGTGCGTCACTGCGAGGCGCGGCGCGAGGGCGGTGGCGGGGGGCGGGCATGGGGTGACCGGTAGTAAGGCGGGAAGGGGCCCGGGGCGTGCATGGCCCCAGGGGCGGGCACAGCCCAGCCGTGCCGCGGCGGGTTGGGAGGGCCCGGTGCGGGCGGCGCTGGGGCTGCGGCGTGTTCTGGTGTGCCTGCTTCACGCAGAATCCCACACTGGTTTGTGTTGGAAGGGAGCTTAAAGCTCGGAGAGCTCCTGCTACGGGCAAGGACACCTTCCACTAGAGCAGCTTGCTCTAAGCCCTGTCCAGCCTGGCCTTGAACTCTGCCAGGGATGGGGCAGCCACAGCTTCTCTGGGCACCCTGTGCCAGCGCCTCAGCACCCTCACAGGGAAGAGCTTCTGTCTGAGAGCTCATCTCAGTCTCCCCGCTGGCAGGTTAAAGCCATTCCCCTTGGCCTATCCCCTTGTCCAAAGCTGCTCTCCCGGTTTCCTGTAGCCCCTTTAGGCACTGGAGCTGCGCTGAAGTTAAGGAGCCTTCTTCAGGCTGCCCCAGCACAGCTGTCTCAGCCTGGCTCCAGGGCAGAGCTATTTCAGCTCTCACAGCATCTTTGTCATGACCGTATACACTGATTTCTTCTTCACTTTCTTCACAGTGCTTGCGAGGGTGTTTTAGGGCTCCAGAGGAGCAGGAGAGGGCAGTTTTCTTTGATTGCATCTATTATCTAAATCTAGATCACATTCTTGGTTGGAATTAGATTTAGGACCTCCAACTGCTCTTGTTTCTTGTCAGAATTAAGTCATTAAAGAACTACTCTTAAAACTAGTGAGCACAAGAGAAGCATCATGCAGGTCTTCACACCTTTTGGTAAAAGCTGAGTAAATCCATAATACCATCATTTGTAAAACACCAGCAGTCATATTGATCTGCTTAATGCTGAGAGCATTCAAGATTAAGAATTGCCAAAAAGTGAAACATCTCATTAATTGCTTATAGATGAAAGCTTTGGAGATACCTATTCACATGTCATTAAACATGCTTTATTCAGATTTTTGCTTATATTCTCTGAACGAAACCTGTCATCTGTGTGTCCAAGGGAGGTTTGGCCGATGCCCAGGGGTTGGTGACAGGCTGAATGGCTTGGAGCCATCATCCCTTAAGGTTTGACGTTGCTGGAAAGCTAGTCTTGGGAGAAAAGAGGCTTATGCAAACATAAGTGGCTGCTGCATGTTGTCAGTGTAAATCTTTTTATTTAATTCTTTTGTTTCAGCAATAAAAGGGCAGAAATCAGCTTGTACTCAAAATACACAATTTCACTTACTAGCTCAGAATTGGCTGAGGCAACTTACTGTGTGTTTTGGTTTTACTTGCTCATGTGCCAAAGGGTCACCTTGCTAATCCAGATGGTTCCCGCCACACTCCCATACACAGTTAGTCTGTTCATCGCTGTTGCATGGAGGACATCCATGGCAGTGTATCCCAAAGCACCCAGTTCACTGCTTTTACTGACTTTATTCCCCAGGAGAGAAGTTGGAAATCTCACAGCCTCTTCTGTAAAAGGTGTTCTTTGTAATACAGCTCCCGTGTTTTTATGTGAATTAAGATTACATCTTGAATCCATACAGGAATTAAAAACAAGCACAGGAGGTAGACTGGCCACATCTCATCAGTTCATCTGGAGGGTTCATATGAAGCCATTTCATTTTTATTCTACAGCAGGCACAACAATTGCCATATCCCTTTTCTCAAAAGCTGATTTATACTGATTTGTTATTTACCAGCCCTACCATATCTTTTGGTAGTCTCAAGAGCACATTACTCGTTTGTCTTAAATACTGATAGAAGTGGTACAGAGAAATCATTCTGATTAAAGTAAGATGCATGATGAGATCTTTCCATTGCCAGTTCGGTGCTGAAGACATTACTGGGGTGAAATGGTAAGAATGAAATTTTAAAACTGGAAAAAAAAAAAAACAACAAAAAACAAGGTATTGATAAAAAGCTTTGGCAAATAGGGTTAACGTTTGTTCATCATTTTCATTTGTGCCTGTGGATATAGATCTGGTTATTTATATGAAAAAATATGTGCTAGTAAGTATTATTAAATCTCTGAAGAGCTACATTGTGTTAACCTTCTGATATTTATATGTCCACACATAACTAATCAGCTTCTGGGAAAAGCAAACAGCAGAGGTCTGTTTAGCCTCTTTCTGAGGGTCGACGGATGAAATACAAAGCATCCAAGATCACATGAAGCACATATTCAAGCTGATGTACACCAGAGTTTATCCCATTTCTTTATATACCTTTTTATTTTGTGAGCATCAGAATTGATGGCGCATACATGCAAGAGACTTGCCTGCAATGAAGTTAATTGTAATACTGCCTGCTGTGCATACATACAGCTCATCATTTGCTTTCTTTCATCCTGAATTTGCATAACCTTTTTAATTATTACTGTAATAAGCATCCACATTAAAAGAATAGCAGAAAATAAATTAGGAAATGCACTCTGCAGCCTTAATTTGATCCCCTTTATAATAACAATTGTAATTTATGCAGCATGACCAATGCCATTTCTTTCCACTGGCTTCATGCTGTGTTCATCACCCAGTATGGAATTAGATAAGAACTATGTAGCTGAGGAAGCTATTCTCACAGTATTCCCATGAAAATACATGTATTTTTCAGTATCATACTGTCTCCTAATAATTTCTTAGTATCTGAAGGGCTGTTCCCATATTTATCATGTGTCTGTGCTCCCAAATGTTGAGGTTCCTTCACTCTGCCTGTCTTACCCAGTGCTGTGTGACTTTGATGCACCTTTAATGAAACTATGATGGAGCTTCAGTGCTTTTCCCACTAGCAGGAGCAGCAATGGATCAAGCAAAAAAGGAAAATAGTCTGTGTAGTCTTGCACTGGAGAAAAATAATCAGATTAAACCTCGGGGCTGGCTCCTTAAAAAGTAAAATAAATCCCTTCCTAACAAGTAATAATTTACTTCTCATAAACCTGTCAGCACCAGCCAGAGCTCAGACACTATGTAAACATACGTACATCTTGGATTAATTACACTTGCCTTCAGATTCTCTGCAAGTAATTCAGTACAAGGATAATGCAAGAAAACACTAAATATTCTGCTGGTTGGTATCTGTTGTTTAAGGGCATTTAGATTAATTACCACATCTATAGCTTTCATGTGTTGTTGCAAGTGGCACACTAGGAAGACTTCTCAAGTATTTCACAAAGCAGCCCTCCCTACAAGCCTTCAGAGCCTTCTGCAAGCAAAATGAAATCCTGCCTTCACCCTGCTAAGCTGTGGAGTTCAGTGGTGTGGGATGCTTTTGGCACAAAAAAACATGAACTGATGAGGAGTAAACTCAGCAGCAGCTTTGAAATTCAGTGGTTGATTTAGCTTGGAATTTTTGTCAGTTCTAGACATTTTCCTGTTTCCTGCCTGGCAGCTACTTTAGTTCAGTGCAGATTTCTGAAGCCCTCCATCCAACATCATGGAGCTGTACAGTTGAGGACAAACAACTGTTTGATAATCTTGGGCAAAACATTGTAAATCACATGATGTCACATTTTCTGCATCCCATTGTGTGCTGAAGCTAATGACAAGGTTTGTCCCTGTCACCGGTCCTCTAGCATCTCCAGTTCTTCTATTATGGATGTCAGAGGATACATACATGACTACTTCCATCCATTTCCAGTTTGAGGACTCCTGTTCATGATTCTCTCATCTTGTTTTGAATCTTCAAGTGCAGTGTGCTTCCATGGTGCCTCAGGGCAGCAAAGTTCCAGAAGTTAAATACCTGTTAAATAAAGCTACACTTCTCTTTCCTCAGTTTTTAAATGCTCTTCCCAGATTTACCAATTGCCCCCTACTTCTGGTGTTGCAGGATTTGGTGAATGATGGTTCTGCATGTGTTTTATTTGGTGATTTTGTAAAACTTCATCTTCTCTTGCTTCAGCCTTCTTGAAATTAAGGTCTCTCCTCCAAAGGCAGCTGCTTCATTCCCAGGATTATGTTAAATGCTCTTTTCTGTACCAGCTGAACTTTACTATGCCTGTCATGAGCACTGTGCACAGTTCTGGTCTCCACATCTCAAAACGTGTGCTTTACATGGCTTTAATAGCAGAAAAACAGCAGAAAATATGTTCTCTAACACATTCTGTTAGGCGGTTTTTTTGGCTGCCATATTATAATGAACTGAAGATATCCAGTCTTCATAAAATGAGAAAATTCCCCCTTCCCTTGGTCTGTGTCCCAGTGACCACCCTCATTGTAAAAAAAATCTCGAATTTTGTATTTGAAATTCTCTGTTTAACATCAAACTTTGTTTTTCTAACTGCTGCATACTCCTGTCTCTGTAAATGTGCATATACATCATGTATCCGCATGCATAATGTAAACTTCTCAGTTTTCATTTTAGCAGGGAAAGTAACACTAAGAAAAGATAGAGTCATCTGGGCTTACCTACCAGGATGCAGAGATCCTTCAACACAGTGCACAAGATAAAACTGCTTCTCCTGCCTCTGTTTGGTTTTCTTCTTAAGAAAGCTCTAAGCTCCAGAAACCAAAGCTTTGGTACTCTAACAAGCCAGGAGAAATAAATCAGCCTTTTGAATAAATATATATAAATACTGGTATCAGCTGAAGTATGTTACTTTGCCAATGCCTTTAGTCCATCAAAAATATTTTGGATAATTCTTGGGAAGATAGTTTTCTGCATTTGTTGATAAATCCCAAAGTACTGAGTTAGGAGAAACATCTGTATAAATGTCCATATTTTCAATGGCATAATTGAGTTTATGAATGTACAAAACACCGATTCTGTTGGTAACAATTACAATTTTTCAGGCAGTAGAAAACTTCAATTTTAAAATACCTGATTTTGTAAAACATTGGTCCTGGCCTTTACCTAAATATAAAAAGAAGTATCTCTGAGTATCAGTTGTGCCATAACATAAAATGGCACATGTATGAATCTAGATAAAACTAGTCTCTGCAACATAAGATATGTGGGTTGACCATGTTGTTTAAACTACCCTGAGCAACACTACGTAGCAGATATAAAGCTTATGGTTTCGACGTCAGAGAAGACCTAAGCAATGGCACTCCAAAGCAGGGGATATTCAAATCAGAACTTGGCTAATCATTTGTTCCTCTTGCATACAAAGTGAAAACCCTACTCAGTTCTACTTTAGTTTCTGTACCCAGCACTGAAAACATTACATGAAGAACTCTGGTGAGGCTGCTTTGAATTCTAGGCAGAGGGAATAGATTTTAGATTGTTTTGTTTTAAGAGAAGACAGAAAACTAATCAGCCTGTGTATTGTTCAAGGACTAATCTGAATCCAAAGGATCAATTTCTGTTGGTGTTTTCTAGCAGAACCTGTTCAAATCAAAGTTTGTTGAAGATAAGGGGTGTGTCTCTCAGAGCTCTGAAATTCATTTCTTCCTTGAGCCTTTGCTTGCAAATCTGAGATTGTCTTTTACTGTGTGTACTTGTCCCTTCCCTCCCTACCTTCTCACATTTCCATCTGACACAGTTCTATTACCAGCATTTCCATAATGCCACTACCCATCCCACGGAGCACTTCAGACACGTTATTGCTCTATCACTATTGCTACAGCTCCTGTTTTCACATCTTCTCTTACCACCTTTGTCCGTTGACTGATACTAACCATTTCTCATGTGTTTTCCCATTTGCAGTATATCTTCACTAGCTTCTTGTCCAATAACCATTGCCATTTCCAAAACTTCACTTCTAAGATGTACCCCAAATCCATAATCTTTCACACACCCCATCTTGCTCATCTCCTGCTGGAGCACCTTGAGCCTCTTTCCAGACTGAGCCTGTCTCTCTCCCTTCTCTTGCAGCACTTGATCTCTTGCCAAGCCTGGAGTCACGGTGTTGTTACTCTTTGGCCTTGTTTTATGGAAACCATAAGAAGCAAGAAGCAAGCCATTACACATTTCACTGTTCCCAGTGTTTATGTCCCTGCCTTTTGGTGCCCACAGATCCTCTCCACAACCAAAAGTGCTGCACACGAACATAGGGCAGTACTACAATGAATGGTACGTGAAGGTTTCAATTTACCAGCTCAGCACAGTGTGTCAACCGATTCCAAGTACTAAAATTGCAGTATTACATGTATATTACAACAGTAAGAAATGAGCTTTATCCACCAAATCCCCAGCATTTTACATTTCACTCTGAAAATTCTTTTATGAGCTCTATTACAGCTGTTAGCACGTTTTAATTAAACATATAGCACAGTATGCAGCTCAGTTAACCTGTTTTCAGTTTTCAGAGACAATCAGTAAGCAGTTCCAATTGCAATTTTCTGTCATTCTTCACATGCTGTGCTTTAGCACACATTATAAAAATGACAGAGGATTCTGTATCTCAGAGGAGGATAATGGGGACGTGAAACTTCTTACTTCGATACTATTCTTTCCAACTCAGTTTAGGTTCTTAAGCTTTATAAAAGTATTTGATGTTTGACTGCAGCATGTATGTCTTCATCCAAGAAGAGGGTTATAAAGCCATCTCACCATGTTTAGATCCCTTGTCAGTCCCAGCAAAAAACTGATTCATTTGTAGGGCTGAAAAATGCTGCCTTCAACTATCACTTAGATCATGTCTGTAGCAGAAACTAGTTGGATGGGTGTTCATGTACAGTGCCTCTCCTGATGTTTGTTTTTGTAACTTCAGTTCCCAATCCTATCAGCCCAAAAGAGTTGTATTAGAAAAACAGGAAAAGAGGAATTTCTGGTTTTAGAGAATGCAGTAGCACAACCTTCTGTTGCAGCTGGTTTCAGGTGTCTCTCCATTGACATCTAGTGTCCGTGCAGAAAGATCTTTAGGTTCCTCACAGCTGTGCTGGCAATATTTATCTCTAAATGTTTAAACTTGTGTAGTTATTAAGAGCTCTTATTGATAATACCAGGTCAGCCAGTGGGTGAGACCGATGGTGAAAACACAGGAATCTCCCTGTACATAACCCGACATTTTGTGGTGTCAGTGACATCTGTAGATGTCTGAGTTCCGAATGACTCCAGAAGCCCTTCCAATGCTTTGCAGTTCAGAAATACTATTATTTTTTAAGTTATCCTGTAAACAGCTGCAAAATGCTTTCAATCTCTATTCCTTTCCTCAGGGCATACAAGCAGTTGTGAATGAATACATATTCAGTACAGATTTTATGAAGGTTGTACTTTGTAGTTAGGCATTATTCCAATTTTCTTTAATTAAACAAGAGTCTTTTCAATGATAGAAACCTCTTTATTGCACTCCATTATATCATTGAAAGCTATTTTATAAACAAGTGGTTTTATTTTTACAATGACAACATGAGTTATTTTCATATTTATTTATACTGTAGAAATTCCAAGTTTTCCCAAGGATTTGCTGTTCTGCTTTTGCAAAATCTCAAACCATGGCAGTTAGCAATTAACCATGTTGTTACTGTACAGTTTGCTCCATAAGCAACTCCACCTTCCCAGTACTTCCTCCTGCTCCTCAGTCAGCCTGAAGCTGGGTAGTGCACACAGAAGCTATGTTAGAGTCACAGCCCACCATGCTTGGTCCTAGGCTGATGTGGGAAAGTCCTTCCCTACTCTGGAAACTCCCTGTAGGTTCATATTTTGATTGTTTTCATTGCTACCTGGTTTTGAAAGGCTGTTATTCCAAATAAATTATGTTATGAAATCTTAACAAAATCTGCTGTCTTAATATTTCTGTAAGTATTGCAGCTTAAGAAGAGCACAGGTCCACTGAATGCTGGGCATGGTTCCTGTCCATGACTGACTGTGACTCTAAGGGGTGCATGGATGTTTCTTGGCAGTGTTTTATGATCCAGCCCTTTCCAGCCTTTCCTCAATATCTCATAAGCTCTAGAGGAGCTCTCTCTTGTTTTGGTGATACATGACATAGTCAGGTCATGTCCTTGCTGGCTGGTGGAAGCTACTAATGTGCAAGTAATAGATCTTTGCCTCTGCTGAAAAAGAGCTAGAACAGCCTTAAACTTATTCTGTGAAGGTCAGAGGAGGGTGATATAATATTTCCCCAGTTTCTGGAAAAGGAGCTGTCATCAGTTTCTGTGGACAGAGAAATATTTTCCTTCCTTCTCCTTTCAGTGTTCTGTTATTTAAAAAACATGTGTTACATTAGCCCAACTGTCATAGAGTCTGTACAGAAAGAACCTGCTGAATCAATGCATCCAGAATGGGAGTGAAAGCATCACTAAAATGTATCCTGCTTGGATTATTCATAATTTAACTATAAAGCAAAACATGATCATGAGCAATAAAGGTATGTGACATAAATAATTTCATTCAGAGCAGTGCATTAGTGTGGACACTGATAAAACTGCTGCAGCAGTTTAATATGCAATGGCTTTATAATGAGGGTTACGACTGTATGTTTGTATCTGTTCTTGCCACGAACCTTCAGACAGACAGATTTTTCATCCCCAATAGTATTCAGTGCTTCCAGCAACCCCAAATTCTCCCTCTGAGGTGTCAATGGAAGGCTGCATCCAAGAGCATCGTGTTGCTATGGCAACACATTCCATTTCCCCAGGGACCTCGTTGCCTCGGCGACATCGGTAGTAGATCAAACTCTGTCAAAGCAGCTGCCCCCTAAGAAGCAGGACAGCCCTGGCCCTGGCCCTGGTGACATGAGTGTGCAGAGGTAGATGACCTGATGCCTGTAGAACCATACACTCACAGCCTGGTCTGGACTACGAGAGAGTCACCAGAGAGTGGTTCTTCACAGGCAGTGAGGTGAGGTTCCTGCCAAAAGGAGCTTTACCATTTGGTGAGTTAAAATAAGGTGGCAGGAAAAACTGTATCAGCAGGAGGGGATTAGCTGAAGGGAGCAAGTGTTGAGGCCATTGTTCTTGCTTTGTATAATCAGAACCTGCAAACATACTGCAACATCAGAATGGAGGTAATCTTGTATGTTGATTTAGAGTAGTCCAGTACACAGCATCATGTACACAGTGGATTAAAGATCAATTTACAACATGCTTATGTTCATACAGAGCCTCCCACTTGATGTGCCTTCAGGCAGTCCAACAACCAGACCCTGCCTGTGGAAAAACACAGACAAGTTCTCAAGAGCCCATAGACCCTTAATCATAACCGAGTTCATGGAGATCTGCACCAAACACGTTCTGTGGACTTCCCTAGAGCCATCTGTGTAACTTCTAGCAAAATGAGGGGGTTCAAGTTTTGATGCATGGATGTCAGCTATCCACAGCACTTGAAGAGCTGTGAGAAGCAGGCAGATGGTAAACGACAGAAGAATTTATGCAAGACGATAGGTAATATCCTTGTCATTTGTTGTTGTTGTAGGAATCTTTTCTCCCTTTACACTGTTGAATTAAGGAGCCCTTGAATACATAGCATCTCTTGAACACAACCCTCTGTTTCTGTGTGCTAGCAGTGCTTTGCTTTTCTTTTAAGCTTACACTGAATCTTGCAGAAGAGCACAGCCTGCTTCAGGAGTCTAGTGTTACTTTTTGCCTCTGGAGACATTACCATATGCTGCAGTGCTGTGTCTCAATGATGTTAACATATCTGGTTTTAAATAAACTTTGCCTGTACTTACAGCTACAGCACTACTACTTGATTTCATCGAATTACAGAATGGTTTGGGTTGGAAGGGACCTCATCCACTTCCAGCCCCCTCCCACAGGCAGGGACACTAGAGCAGGTTGCTCCAAGCCCTGTCCAACTTGGCCTTGAACACTGCCAGGGATGGGGCAGCCACAGCTTCTCTGGGCACCCTGTGCCAGCTCCTCAACACCCTCACAGGGAAGAGCTTCTACCTAAGAGCTCATCTCAGTCTCCCCTCTGGCAGGTTAAAGCCATTCCCCTTGTCCTGTCCCTACAGACCCTTGTCCAAAGCCCCTCTCCAGGTTTCCTGTAGCCCCTTTAGGCACTGGAGCTGCTCTAAGGTCTCCCCTTCAGGAGCCTTCTCTTCTCCAGGCTGACCCAGCCCAGCTCTCTCAGCCTGGCTCCAGAGCAGAGCTGCTCCAGCCCTCGCAGCATCTCCGTTGCCTCCTCTGGGCTCACTCCAACAGCTCCACATCCCTCTTGTGCTGCTGCCCCAGAGCTGGATCAGGACTGCAGGGGGGGTGGCCCCAGAGCGCAGCAGAGGGGCAGGATCCTCTCCCTGAGCTGCTGCTCACGCTCTGGGGGGTGCAGCCCAGCATATGGCTGAGCTCAAGCACACACTGAAGCCAGGTCATGGGGACCTTCTATCACCCACCACTCCCAAGTCCTCCCCCTTAGGGCTGCTTCATCCAGTCTCTCCCAGCCTGCGTTTCTGCTTGGGATTGCACCAACCAATGTGCAGGACCTCGCACTTGGCCTTGCTGAACTTGTATTTATCCTTGTATTTCTGATTTGCCTTACTCTCTCTGAGACATTCTTGGCACATTTTCTGCAGGACATTAGCTGTTCTTTCTTTGCACAGCAAAGGTATGGTTAACTGGGCTTGCAACAGATGCCTGAACTGTGAGACATGTTTCTCAGAGTATGCGGTTTTGCATCATTTAGCCTTGAAAGGATGCTGCTTTCCCTGACCTCTTGCTGGGTTTTCTGAATGACTGTGCTAATTGCAGCAGTAGCCTTGGGAGCCACATTTTCCTTTCACAACTAGGAAAGATCCAACCTTTCTTTATTCCCTCTGAGCTGAATCACATCCAGTCCCTACATTATTCTGTGGTTTAACCACAACCAGCTGTTTTCTTGGCTCCTGTGGATGCAATCTTGTTTCTCTCTTGTCCGGAATAAAAGCTGCTGCTTTCCTGGCTCATCATTTCCACCACTTCACTTTTCTGTGGACTCCTCATTCTTCCTTCTCCCCTGATGCAAACAATTTCTTATCTTCTCCATCAACACCCTTTACAACCCATCTTCAGTCGAGTCTGTCAGCAGGTACTCTCCATAAACATCTGCAAAGGGAGCTTGGGACACAGAGACCAGTGTGGTACCAATGTGCTCCATCCTGTTGGATTCATCTGCCATGTTTCACTTTATGCTTACATTCAGGCTGCCCTGGGAAAGGAGGATTTGCAGGAGGATCTCTGTGAAGGGGATATTCATTGCTGTTGTTCCTTTGATCCTATTTAATCATATGAGAAAGAAGAATGTAATTATGGCCTGTCTCCCTCAATCTCCTTCCTGCCTCTGAGTATTTGAACTCTTTATGATAAAGGCAAGTGGGAATGTAGCTTTTTCTGACAGCAGAGTGCATCCCAGAGCAGATTGGAAGTGATTCTGGCCCCATCACTCAGCGGTTTCCATTTGACAGGAGTTTCCTGCTGAGTTATTTCCCATGTGAAGGAACATGACCATTACAAACAGCACTGCAAGTACCACAGCCTGATCAAAGCTAGAAGCATGGTGTTTCCTCTTGGTTTCCTTTGTGCATTTGACAGCCCAGTCAAACTGCTTCACTTTTCCCCTCAATAGCTGTCTAATTTCTCCTGATCTGAAAACACCCTTATGCAGTTACTAGATTTGAGGATGCAGAATCAAAATGGGGCTTGGCTAAAACGCAGCTTTCCTATTTGTCTATTTTATAACGCAGCTTTCCTATTTGTCTATTTTATCTGTTGTTTATTTTCTGTTTGGCTTCGCATTAGAAGGTAAACTCTTTTCACTTACACTCTAAATCCATCAACCCCTTTAAAGCTGGGCACAGGGTTATGAAAGATTTGCTATCCCATTGAGAAGGGTATTTCAAGCTTGAAATGTTGGTTGGCTTTGGGCTAAAATGAAACCATAACAGCAAAGACAAGAAGGGATTGGAAGGGATACAGAAGGATGTATTGACCTACCTGGGTGCAGTAGTAGGCAGGCAGTTCAGAATGCTGATGGTGAGGGATGGTGTTTGAGCAAGCCAAGGAGAAACCTCCTGAGCCTGAGTAGTGTGACAATGCCAGAGAGTTACAGAAAAACCAGTCAATGAGAAAACAGTTGATTGATGAAATGGTCTGAAATGAGGAAGGAAGGAAAAGGTTGTAATCTATAAACACTTTAATTGCAAAGTTGTTTAATCTGAGCTGTTCTAGGAGCTGACATGGTTTAAGTGTTATTGCTCTTCTGAGGCTACGTAACAGGCACAGAGACTGACAGAGGAATTTTCCACTTAGTGGCAGGGATATTAAATTATAAAGCAGATAAGAGTTTATCTCCAAAGCAATGAGCTGCTATTTTCTCAAGGCCTTGATGCCAAGCAAATGCTGTGGAAATGAAAGCAGAGATCAGAGAAATCTGTTACAGAAAGAATGCTGATTTAAATCTTCTTTCAGTTTGCAAAATTGTTTTTACCTACTGAGAGGCTTTAAAGAAGAAACTGGAAAATGTATTCCAGTTGCTTGGGATCAAACTCAAGTCTCAGGCACACAGAAGATGAGTCCAGAGAGAAAAGCCAATAATTAGCTGCTGAAAAAAAGTCTGTGGCAAATGAGAAACTCAGTAGGGTGGAAAGTGAAGGGGAAAAAAGGACAAAAGGATGGAAAATGCTATTGCAGCAGCAAAAGTGCAGCTAAACCAGAGGGTTTGAATATGTGAGGAATAACCAAAAGGTTATATGGGAGTATTTCTTGGGAGTTAGCAAGTATGAAGGTTGCACCGTGACAGCACTTGTGCTTAGAAGAAAAGCTGTAGGGAGATTGGCTTAACTGGGAAGAGCCTATTCCCACTGTGGAAAAATACAGAGACAATGAGCTCAGGAAAAAGGAAGTTAAATAACATGTAAAGGATCCTCCTGAAGACTTTCAGTAATGAGGAAATAGGAGCTGATGCCAGGTATCCACAGCAGCTGCCCCATTCCTGGCAGTGTTCAAGGCCAGGTTGGACGGGGCCTGGAGCAACCTGGTCTAGTGGAAGGTGTCCCTGCCCGTGGCAGGGGGCTGGAACTGGATGAGCTTTAAGGTCCCTTCCACCCAAACCAGTTTGGGATTCTGTGATTCTATGAAAGATCTGCTCCAGCAGCTGTTTCCTGCAGCTCAAGCAAAGGGAAGCTGTGCACTCTTTACTAATGTCTTTCCAGACTGAAGCTGTATATAAGAATAAGGATTAATGGTATCTCATTTTGAAGGACACAGTTGCTTGCCCAGTTATTCCTATCACAGGGTTGTCATGGTTTAAGCCCAGTTGGCAACGCAGAAAAAAACATGCAGCTTGGTCTCTCCCCCCGCCATGCGCTGGGAAGGATAGGGAGGAGAATAGAAGGAATGTAACTCCCACGGGTTGAGATAAGAACAGTCCAGTAACTAAAGTATAACACAAACCACTGCTGCTGCCACCAATAATAATAATGATAAGGGAAATAAGAGGGAAGAGAATACAAGCGCTCACCACCCACCAACAGATACCCAGCCTGACCAAGAAGTGATCTAGCCCTTCCGGGTAACTGCCTCCAGTTTACATCCTGGGCATGACGTGCTGTGGTATGGAATACCTCTTTGGTTAGTTTGGGTCAGGTGTCCTGTCTCTGCTTCCTCCTGGCTTCCCCTCCTCCCTGGCAGAGCATGAGGCTCAGAAAGTTCTTGGTCAGAGTAAACATTACTGAGCAGCAACTAAAACCATCGGTGTTACCAGTGCTGTTCCCAGGCTGAAAGTCAAAACCACAGCACTGCACCAGCTACTAAGAAGGAGAAAAATGATGCTGCTGTCATCCAGGACAGGGTTCAACTTCTGCTCACAGTCAAAGAGTTTAAAATGCTCTTTAAAATAGGCCAGTACTTTGGCAAAGGTCAAATTCTTGTTGGATTTTTGACAAGTATTTATTTTTACAGGAAAACACCCACTAAAGAAGGCAAAATATAGAAGGCAGCAAGTACTCACTGTATCAGCAGTTCAGGCTCCCAGACTGCTGAGGAGAACTGCCCTCAGTGAAATGAGATTACATTTTACTTATGACATAGATGGAATAACAAGTTTCTCATTCATGTCTCACTTCATATTGAAACCGATTAGGAAAGAGCTACTGGAACAGAAGGAACATCATGACCAAACCTTAGAAGCAGTATTTGATCTCTGGATGATGTCTTAGGGAACACTGTTTTGGAAATGAATACTCTGGTCACTGAAACAAGTTAGAGAAATTAAAGATACTGCTCCATGTTATCCATATGGATAAATAGAAAACTCCTCATATATTTATTTATTTATTTAGGAAAAGAAGTCGCTTAAGCAACATTGAGGGCAAAGAAGGTCTTGGAAAAAAGTTATTGATGTCCAGTTATTCTTGATGTCCAGTTGAAACCAACTGTACATAATGAAGTTGGACTTCCCATCACCACGGTCACCGAGGCGAGGTTGGCTCTGCAGTTAGCCCTGCTGGACACAAACATCCCAGGAAACCAGTGATTTTGGCAAGATCCTCCCCTTCAAAGTTGAATTGTGGCAACACTCAGAAGTGACACATGGCTGCCAAAGATCTTCAGAAAACACTTGTGAGCAAACATTTAGCAGTTTTCAAGTTTCCTAGCAATCGCACTTTAGTGACTCCAGAACAGCCATATGACTAATATGATAAGCAGCTCCTTTAGCAGTAAAACTAAGCATAAAAATCAAGCTGAGCATCTTCTCTAGATATTTCATTTGAAGATCTTACTATTATTCTCAGCAAAGCGTTAGGTGAGCTGGAGTACTAATAGAAGAGACATAAAGTAAGAAGAAGACAGTGTAAATCCTATGGGCTGAGCGTTGTCAATATTGCCATTACTGGAATGGAACCAGGATGAAGAAATAGCTGGGTAGTCTTTTGCTCAGAAAAAACAGTTCTCGTTTATTGATGGTGTAAAGGTTGCTAGGCTACATAGATTAAATTAGAAAGCTCATAATTTCCCAATGTGTACATCACCTTCCGCAAGGATGTGCTGTGAATTTAGTGGAAGTTTTTCCAGATAATTCAAAAGTGATGGACCAGAGGGGTTTGATTATAGAAGAACATCCAGAAGACAGAATATTAGCCAGCTACTTGATAAAGAAACTTTTCAGCATATTTAGAAATCAATACTGGTTTTAATTAAGCAACTCTGCCAGTGCACGGAAGAAAAGAATTGAGAATAAAATAGAAAATATCAATAGAACTATTATCTTTACATAAAAAAATGGTATGTAGAACTAGAAATACAAAAAAAGGGGGGAAGCAGGATTGCAGCTTTGCACGATGAAAGGTTAAACAAGATGTCAGCTTGGAAAAGGAGCCAAAGGAGAAGGGCCCAGAAAGTCACAGATTATTTCAGAGAAGATGAAGGGGAAATAATCTGTATTGAACTCTCACAAGACAAGATTTCAGTGACACTAGTGAAATCACCATTCAGCCCATCTGAAACAAAGCAGCGCATCATTAAACAGTGCCACTCTTTGCCATTGGATATTGTAGAGGCCAAATCCAGGAAGGTGTCCAAAGGGTAATTATACTGAAAACTGAGTCCCGAGCTCTAGATGCAGATAGTTCCATCCCAATAAATCCCAGTGTGTGGCTGTGGGTGGCAGAGCTGGAGGCAGGACCCTGGGGTGCTGGGTGTTTCATGCCTCCTGTCCCTCTCACTGGGGGCAGAGATTTGTGCTGAGAGATCCCTGGTGCAAGTAAGACAGTCCTTGGTGATACAGTGTGTTTTTTACCTTCTCCAGAAAGAGCAATCGTGGCTGTCATGTCAAGAATTACATGAATATAGTCCCTGTTTGAGGCAGCAAGGTGGAGGAGCCATGCTTACAATCCAGCTCCCATTGGGACACTTCTCTGCAGACCTCCTCCACCTTCCCTGTGCCTGGAGCTGGGGCACGGGATAAAGCAAGAGGAGAGGGTGGCACAGATCCATCCCGGGAAAGGCTGCTGTCCTGTATCAGCAAACAGCTCTGGCATCTCTAAACGTGCCTGTGCTGGTGACCGGGACAGCTGCTCGCCCCATTTGAGAGCGTTAATGAGGGAAATGCCAGGAGGCAGCTGTGCCTTTGGGGCAGGCGGTATGCGGGACAGCAGGGTGCTTCATCCCCTACGCTGCATCCATGGGGAAGAGAATGGGGAAACCCCAACAATTTATCATCAGCACATGGGAGAACTCGTCCGTATCACAAGGAATTGCTCATCTCGGAGACAGGCATTTCACACCGGCACCACGTCACCGTAACTCATCCGTGTCACCCCTGGCAGAAGCAGAACCACCTCCAGGCACCTCCCTGCCCAAGAGAAGCTGAACTTTGCCGTCTTCATCCAGAATGGAGGCAGAGGGGACCAGGGACAGCCCCGCTTCCCCTATGTGGAGCCGCTGGGGTGATGGGCAAGGGTGGGGATTGGGAGCACTACCAGGGCGCTCCATCCACACTCCTTCCCCATCCCGGCAGCAGCAGATCCCGGTTTCCCAGGGTACTACCAGAGAGGAGCCCCTGCCCCAACCTCCCTCCCAGCGCAGCTTCAAGCCCTTTTCCAGGCTCAGCCCGTGCCGCTGGAGGCGGCCCTCGGTCGCGCTGCAGCAGCTCTCCCCGTGCTTTGCGGCTGAGCACGGCTGCCTCTGCTTGGAAACGGACGGCCGGGGCGGAGAGAACAGCGAGTTCCTCCGCCGAGTGATCCTGGCATCCTCTGCCCGCTCCTCAGCTTTGGCTCCGGTCAGGAGGCACTGAACGAAGCAGATAATTGCCTGGCAGTGATTGATGGGGAGTCAGGGGTGAGCGGAGAGCTGGGAGGGGGATGAGCTCAGGGATTGTGTTTCAAAGGGAAGTGGTTTTTTAGGGTTTGACCATGTGGGCAGTCGGGAGCTTTTCTGAATCACATTGGCTGAGCTCGAGCAGGAATCGCTGTGATTTTACCCCTTTGAAAAGGTTCTGCTTCAGTCTGCATAGGGATTAAAGATGGGAAAGGACAGGGAGTTTATTCCCTTGCTTTTGGTCCACCAGGACAAATATTCAAGGGTAAATCACAGTTCAGAATTTTTTGATGGTATGAGCAGAGAGAGAAGAAGGAGCAACCAGCTGCCAGCAATAAATAACTATTAGGAAACAGGAAACAGTACCAAGAAGAAATGCTGCTGCTGGGATATGCTTTCAGCCCTGGGGAATCCAAACCCAAGCAGCTCAGAATTTACTTTGGTATCCAGAGCTCATGTGCTCTTTCAGACCCAGAGCAGCAGCAGCAGAGAATCACAGAATGGTTTGTGTTCAAAGGGACCTTAAAGCTCATCCAGTTCCACCCCCCTGCCACGGCAGGGACACCTTCCACTAGAGCAGGTTGCTCCAAGCCCCGTCCAACCTGGCCTTGAACACTGCCAGGGATGGGGCAGCCACAGCTTCTCTGGGCAGTGAAGAACTTTTTAATCTAACCTAAATCTCCTCTCTGTCAGGGCGAGAATCCCGAGCTCAGGTTTCTCACAGAGAAGGGAAGCCAGCTCTTTGCATGGATAAATATCCCAGGCTTCCACTCAGAATGCCGAGGGGTAGCAACAGTGTCGTGTACTTCAGCAAATCCACACTCATACTGTCACCTGCAAAGAGAAGTGAAGCCTATCTACAGCTGTCGTTGTAACTGTGATACTGATCTTTATAGCCAGGCTTCTAATAAGCCTGTGGAGAGCCTATGCATTGTAAACTGCTCAGACTGAACCATCTGAGCTTAAAGCATCTGAATTCAGAGATGTGTTAGCAAAAACCCTGTCCAATCTCTGCTTTAGGTTTACATTTTTACTAGGTTTGAGATTGGCTCACAGAACTATTCCAATACGGTGAGGCAATGGAAAATGTCCTCAGTTTTATACACAAATCTCCCTAAATTAGAAATAGTTTTCCATTTCAAGCATCCAGCACCAGGCAGCCCATTCCCTTCACTGAGGAGCTTTCTGGGGCAGGGCCTGCTGGGCAGAAAGACAAAGAAAGACAAAGAGCCACATCTGAGCAGGCGCTGAACCCGCATTATAAATGAGCATTTGGGTCACCCAAAATGCATCCCAGAGAGCAGGGAAGGGGCAGGAATCCCAGCAATCCCTACAGCCCTCTTCCCTGGGAAGCCCTTGTGCAAGGCAGGCATCTCCCTGCCCTCTTCTGGGTCCCCAGCAAAAGTCCCCAGCAAGGAGCTGCAGAGGCAGCTGCGATGGTTTTCCAATGGGAACAGTTGGGCAGTGCTATTGAAGCCGTTCGGTGCGGAGCACACTGATGGCACCAGTGCTGTGCTGCAGTGAGCATGGCTTCAAGCCACTGACCCCACAGGCAGCTTTGTCCATGGCTTGTACAAACAAGCAGCACAGTCACACCTTGTGGTTGGAAGCAAGATGTCATGATGCAAAATGCTCCATTCCTGGTGCTGTTCAAGGCCAGGTTGGATGGAGCCTTGGGTGACATGGTCTAGTGTGAGGCACCCCTGCCCATGGCAGGAGGTTGGAACTGGATGATCTTAGGGTCCTTTCCAACCCAAACCATTCTATGATTCTATGAGGAGAGCATCCCTCACTGCACACGTGAGGTGCATTCCTGCCTAGGGTCTGCAAATCACTGGATGGACTGTTCTGGCCAAGGTGAAGGATCACTTGGTCAAGGGCAGCTCTGATATGCAAGCTACTGCTTTACTGAGGCATTTCTTCTACAGTGGCCCCTGAGACCAGAGGGAAGGTCATCAATGGTGAGATGAGTGGCTGACTGAATAAGGACAGAGCAGTGGAGATTATTCAACTTGGCTTTCAGTGCTGCCTCCCATGACATCCCCCTGGACTAACTGATGAAGAGGACTGAAAGAGGTTGAGCAATGCAAGGATGGAAGACTTACGTGTCATGGATTACTTCTGGAATACTCCCAGGCACCTTGAATCACCACTGGAAAAAATTCATTTGCATCAAGGCAGGATGTGCAGCACAAGAAGCTTGTGGATTCTGATACAGCAAAAACATATGCAAGGAGCATAAAGAGAAATGTCATTGGTATTCTTTGCTGGTATGGAAACCCAGCTTACCAGCCTCTACTGAGCAGCATTAACCTGAATATACATTATCTGAATTCCCACAAGAAGCCAGGCAATTAGAAAATAACATTTGAATTCAAATCTGAGCTTCTGAAAGCCAGAGAGTCCTCAGTGTGCAGGAAACTGTACCTGTGTTCAAACCCATCTCTCATCCTGAGGCCACACGCACCCTGGGGCAAGGATTTGGCATATTATCCGTGAGAGAGTGTTAACAGACACAGGCAGTTTTTTAAACAACTCCAGGGTGCCTTGGTTTCAGGTTTTGAACCAGCAGATGTGTCTGATCAGCCTTCCCAAAGCTCCTCTCCTCCCACCACTGCTGTTGGAAAGCAGCCCCTCATTCCCAGTTGTTTTCTCCCATGTTTTACTTACCTAAAGCACCAAATGAAATTGAGCATGTTTAAACAGACAGAGGTTTGTCACACAAAATGTGAATGTCTGCAAAAACTTCACAGTGGGGAGAATATAATTTGGATAATTGAAATTGGGAAAAGGATCTGACATGCTTTATAAAAGAAGTATTAAAGGGGATAGTTTGGCAGAAGGGAGACAGTTTATGGTTACTAGTAACAACTGATCTGTTAGCGTGTAGGGAGTATTTCAGTCTTTCAGAGCGTGTCCTGCTGAAGGGCACAGAGATGGGCAAGCCTGGGCTGGTGATAGCACCAAGGTAAGACCTGGAGCACCAAGCAAGAGCCAAGCACACAGACTGAGAAGGCTCCTCAGTGCCTGAATGGAGGAGCTGTGCTCTTCATCCCAGTGAGTCCAGGGTGCTACTAGTTCCACATTCTGCATCCAAGAATGATTTTCATAGTCTGCAGCTGTTCAGCCTAGCAGGACTGGGATGGGAGGGAATACAAACTACAGCACACAGCTCATCACCAAGCCTGGAGGTCACAGCCTTCCTCAGCAGGATGGGTGGGGGGCTCTTCCTTTCCAGCTGCCTGCCCGTCCTGACCCAGTTGTGGATTTGTGCAGTTCAACCGGCGCAGGTGCAGCTGCCACAAGCGGATGCAGGGTCCTGCAGCAGCAATGCTGACTTCCGTGACTCTGACCTTGAGGGTTTGTTGCACCCTGCTGACAGCCCCAGACAGCCATCTGCTGGGCAACTGTTTCATAACTAGCCCAGAGCAACCAGGATGGTGATGCTCTTTTTCCCTGCTTCCTAGGGGTTGAGGAGGAGCTCAACAGGGCAGCTGCAATGGGCAGTTTAAGCATCAGTGTCTGGAATTTTAAGACAGATACATATCCTCCCCAGTAAACGTCAGTATTTCTGGAGTTAGTGGGTAAGACATAAGAGGGAAGAAAAAAAATCCATCCTTAGACCACTTCCTAAAGCTGAAAGCTGCTTCTAGTCATCACAGGAGTCAGAAATGTGGCCAGAACAGCTAGGGAACCAGAGTACAGGAGAGCATCTGGGGGTGAGGCAGCACAGAGCAATAAAAGCAGACCTGGTCCTCTTGAAACTAGTTTGGATTTAGCCACAGTAAACCTAGAATTGTGTTTAAAACCATTTGAGAGGTTAGTGTCCTTTATGCACCACTTCGCTGAACCAGTATTAACTCGGCAAGAATGGGGAAGCATCTCCAAGTAACTGGGATTCTCCCACGACAGGAGCTAGCCCACTCTGTAAAACACAAGACAGACTCTGTGGAAGGCAAGTTCCCATCTGGTCCTTCCAAAGAACTGGAAAGGAAAGTGGGATTCAAGGTTTCTGCAGCAGCACCGGGTGGGACGAAAGCTCTCAAGGCTGGCCCTGCCTGTGGAAAGCCAAAGGTGCAGACTGTGTCCTTACGATACAGGCCTACAGACTGCACCAAACGAAGGAGAAACTCTCAGCATCCTTTCCTGTGGCCCATCAAGACCGATGCTTTCATGTACAGGCCCCCTCTACCTGTGTTCCAGGCTTCTCCCTGGAAAAACATAACCCACTTCCCACAGGCAAGATGTGACTTTTTAACAGTAAAATAACATCTGCAACACAGCTCCTAACAGGACTTGCATGACAAACATGTGAAGAGCAGAACATTCATTTCCACAGCTCGTGTCAGAAATCCAACAACTCAGAGGCAAGCAGTTAACAGCTACAGGCAGCACAACACATACTTCACAATCACATCTCAGAGTTAAGAACTGGAAAACGTTTGCAAAACTAACCATGCAAGAAGTGAATGAACAGCAGCACACGTTCCAGCCTAGCAATAGTTAGCTTTATTGAGTTTCGTAACACTGCATCAAAACCAAGAGAAATTAGAATTCCTTTTTGCTTCTCAACATTAGTCATTTCTCAATGAAAATGTGATCATGTTTAATGATATTAAGAGATAACAAGGAACAGGAGCAAGAATAAAATTAGGTAAGATGCAGAGCCAGCGTCCCCTTCCTGTACTCCCCCTGGTGTCAGAGCAGTGCAGCTCTCGGAAGTGCTGTTAAATTTTGTCAGGTCAGTGTCAGGGATTGAATCCCAGGACGCAGCAGCTGATGAATCAAATATAGCATGGGTTGCTAGGAACTGTGCTGTACTTTTGAAGTCACATTTGGGTATCTTCAGTGGGACAGAAAGGGATTTATGAGAAAAGTTCAGGTTAATCAAACACGTTTCCCATCTGGCTGCCTCAGTAAAGCTTAGTACAAATGTTAAGCGTAATTCATTTTCCCTACTACTTCCACAGAAAAGACCAGTGTGCAAGATCCGATACAGCATCTGTAACACCTCCTGCCTCCTGAAACATAGCTCCGGCCTCCTCTGCTTAGTTCTGCGCTTGCTTCATTACATGCATATAAGCTGAAAACATAGGAATAGCCACAACTAAAACCACAGGAGACAAGAATGCTCTGACACCGCTTATAGACACTAGTGTGTGGTGTGCAGCTGCTAACGTACACCCTGAGTTAAGTACACACTGCCAAACAACTGTTTTGAGGAAGCTTTTCAGCATGAACAGCTACATGTTTCTTCAGTAAATAAAGAATTACATTATAAAAAGTGTCCCGTTCCTCCACGAGGAAGGACTTAAGGTTGCGTGTGTAATTGTGTAATAGTGATAGCTGTCTGTTAGCAGCAGTACTGCTGTGGTACATTGGCTCAGAAGACAGGTGAATCACCTCTGACTCCTCATTAACTCTGTTTCAGAGCTATGGCTTACGTTTCTGAACAGGACATAGCACCACGTAGAGAATGTGAGGAAGGCAAAAAGGTATTAGGCAAGCAATCATTCCTGAAACTTCAAGTGATCATTCATTTATTCCTTTGAGGCAGACTTGCACTCTCCTCCTCTCTCATTTCCAGAGACTTCCTAGTCTTCATAGACCTGGTGCAACCCAGTTAAGAAACTTCATAGCAACTTCAAACCCAAGGAAACATGCCTGGAAAAGAGAGAACACACAGAACATGTTAAGTATTCTAGAAACCTGATCCAAACTGTTTTTCAAATGCAGCACTATGCACACCTGATGGGGCTGATGTGGGAAGAGGAAGAGAAGAAAAAAAGGTCTTGAACCAGGGGCAAGAATTCTACTATATCTCTCCACAAAAAAGCACAATTTTTTCTCTGTTCAGTTCATTATTTACTGAAGGGGAGGCTGGTCTAAATTTAACCATGGATTTCTGTCTTCTACTGGATGTCAGGTCAGTAGAGAAAGACTATCAGAGAGTCAACAAAAGACTTTCACCCAAAGCTTTGAAGAAAGGTTTATTTGGTGTTCCTCCTAGACTAAGGCACATTTTTAGAACTGAGATACCAACAGCTAAAAGCACCTGCAGAGACAAGAATCTCACCGAAATGGTACAACACTGATCAGCCAGTTCTCTCCTCTGCAGACTGCAAACATTCCCTGTGAGCAGCCATCCCCAGACCCCAGCTGGGATCACAATTTACTTACTGCATTAGCAGGAAATGCCCTTATCATTACAGCTGTGAAGCCCTTATACAGAGATGCAACTCCTTCCTCTCTGATAAGTTCTCTCAGCACATCTCTAAAGCCATTTGGATATTTTCCTGGAGGAGCTGAAAGGGATGCAAACCACATTAGTAGCTGTGTGGTAGTCACAAGCATAAATTTAACAGCACAGGATTTTCAACGGGTTCATACTGCTATGCCATCTAGGTGACATCAGAATCAAAGCACTGCTTAAGCTATCTTGTGACAACATCTGCTCAGGAAAATTCTCTCTCTCAGTCAAAAGCAAGCAAAGAAAGAAAGACATCTTACTAAAGGCTCAGTAAACAGAAGGTAAGTGCTCACCATCACCACAAAAAATCTACATCATCTAGTCCACCAAACCACCTAAAAAGCTAGGAACATACTTGGGTTCTTCACGTACGTGTCTCAAGCTCAAGACATGCTCCTTCCCAGATGCATTCTCAGATGGCATCTTCCATTGCTGCCCATCCCATTCCCAAAGCACCACACTGAGTGCAGTTGTGACAAGCTGACATAAAACTCACCAGTCTGGAAACGGGATTTCAACACGTCTGGTGGAATGGCAACTGCCCAGTTGAAGATCCCAGCCAGGCCCCCAGCAAAGAGGATCCTTGCTGCACTGAGGTCATTCACACTGGGGTGGGAGGAAAGGAAAAAAGAAAACAAAACCAGAGAACATTAAAAAAGAAGCAAATTCTCATCTGTTTTCACTAAGGTGACAAAGAGGCAGCCCAGCTGAGAGCCAGAAGACAGCACAATGCTGCAGACACACACAGAGCACGGAGTCTGAGCAAGATTTCCAAGAATCAGAGCTTTGTGGGCAAATGTACTAACTCCACCCTACAGGTTCATTCAGCAGCACACAACAGCTGCTCTGTGAAAAAAAACTAAACAAAAGACCCAGCAACCAAAATCCCCCGCTCTGTGCACACAAAAGGGTGAAAACGAAGATACTTGAGGTATTGCTTACTTGGCTAATAAGATCTGAGGCTCAAATCTGAGAGAGCCTCAAATACACTTTTGATTGTCAGTTAACCCCAGCCCAAACGAGCTCAACTCACAAGACGAGCAACCATTTTATTTAATTTGTTTTGATGACACTGCTCTAAATCTCTTTGTATCTGGGGAGATTAGCCAGCAGTGCCTGAAAGTCCAGAAAATAATGACTGAGATCTCACTAACCTCTTTCCCTCAGGGGTCAGAATGTTCTTCAGCCACTCATACGTCATGAAGTACATTCCGCTGGCTGGGACATCTGGTGGGTAAACAGCAAAGACTATGAGTAGTGCCAAAGGAAGCCAAAAGCAGAGCAGCCCCATGCCAGCTCAGCACCACCACTGAGCACATCCCGATTCCTTTCTGAACCTCCTCTACAGACCAAATCTTCTGTTGCTCTGGACAGAGGAGCCTGAACTTTCCAATGGAGAGCAGGTGCTAAAGGCAAGAACAAGGCACCCTTTCGCAAGCACTTCTACAAGCAGCCTTTCAAGTCAGACTTGTAACCTGCCTGCCTGCTGGCTGTTAAGCTAATGATGGGAAAGCTCTAAGCTTTCTTAATTACTGCACAGCAGACCAGAACAGTTCAGGAGCTTTGCATACTATTTGTTCTAATAATTCTATTTTGGGTTGTTGTTTTTTTTTTTAAGGTACTCTGACAGCCGACTCTTGCCTGAACTGGAGAACCAGCCTGAGTTACGTTGCCAGAGTTACATTGGTACCTGCCACACTTCCATGAGAAGCAGAGGATTGAACAAATTCCTAAACTGGGATATCAAAGCACAGAAATTGGGAAATATTACCCCAGTACAGGGAACAATTTAACGCCTTTCAAACACTAAAGTACCAAAACACATGAAGGATTCAATGTCTGGCACAATTACTTCTGTTGTTGTGAGACAGGTCGTAACATCCCAGTCCAAAATAACCCACACCCAACTGGGTAGAAAGCAGAACTGCTGCAATCACCTCTTCAAAAGCAGCATGATACAGCGACAGTCACAGGCCTTCTCCAAGGAAGGAAAAAAAAAAAAAGGAATACACAAAGCCCACTTCTGTATTTGTCTTTGCTCTTTGTTCTCTCTGCTCCTCTCCTGAAGTCTCTCATTTCTTTTAGCTTCTCAGGTCTTAATTACTTTCTATATCCCTCTGATCCTTGTCATCTAATCTCTTCCTCACTCACTGAGAATCTCATGTTTATTTCTCAGTCCCTTTGAGGCATTGGAGTAGCTCTGCAGACTGCAAAAAAAAAAAAAAAGGAGGGTGACACAGCATCTTCAGTTGTTGAAAGGGACTGTGAGATCTATGATAACATGTCAGGCTTCCTCTCTTAAAGTACCCCACACAGAAGAAGCATGATGATATCCCCATCAGTTACCTCTCATGAGGGTGAGCACAGTCCCCTTGTATACGCCACGAATCCCAGCCTCACGGTACAGCTGTTTTGCACAGTCCAAAGAGCCACTGTATTTAGTTTCACCTGTAGCTGCCTGGATCTGAAGGATTAAAGTGATAGTTTCTGACTAGTGAAGGTTTCTGGCTGGTGAACAATCATTCAGCTAATAGTTAGAAAGCCATGTGTGTGTTTCCAGACAGGAAGGAGCGCATACTCATCCCACAGGCACTCCTGCATATGAAACCTCTGTGTCACTTCCTCAAACAGCTCTCTCACATTCAAGCTGAGGATCTGTTTACTGTTGCATGCAGAGACTAGATTCTCATTTATATTTCCATAGCATAAGCCTGAAACAACTGAAGTCAGTTAGGTAATTCTACATTTGCACTGACAAAAAGTCACCTTCAATTTGTATGTGTAGAAAAGCTTCCAATATATCATCATGTCACTATTTCATGTGTTTTGGAATGCATTCCTTAGTTCTGTATTGGGAACCTGTCAAGGTAACATTTCCATACTGAAAAAAAACCAGACTTTTCCAGACTTTGAAGTAGACCGAGGCATCTGCCAGTGCCAATACTAGATAGTATAAGGCTTGTACTCTGTAAAATCGCTAGAGCAATGAATGCTGTGTGTACTTATACTGTCATGGTGAGTTTGTATAATGCTTCTTCATGACACAGTTGCATTAAATGACAGTTGTCTCCTGTCAAAAAACAGAACAGAGTAAATACACTAACCAAAGAAGTTCCTGGTATGGAAAGACAAGACTCCGAAATTAAATTCTGATCACCACCATCCAATGCCTTACCTGTAAAAGGCACTTGATTCTCTCTCCGGGGGCCATGATTACTGTTGTGAACACACCTGACAACATGCCAGCAGCAAACAGCTGAGGATATCTGCCCAGGGAAACAGAAGAGACATTGACACACACAGTACATAAGAAATGAAGGGCAGAAAGACACCTGTTATCACCAGATTATGCTGTTCCACACAGTAGGAGTGGAACTAGAAATGCATCTGTTGCTTTTGATCAATGTGCCTAATCAATACATAATTAGAGCTAAACATTTAAGATCTCTAGGATTCAACATGCTGGTTCCCACAGCAATCATAACTCAGCTCTTCATATCCGTTGTATTAGTATTCCTTATACTTGCGTATTTTTACTACAGCATTCCCCATTCATTTTTATTCCCATAAGTCTCTTCCTCCTCCAGTCTCCCACACTTTTCAGTGATCCCAGCTTCCACATGTATTCCTACTTGTGCAATCAGGAGCCTCCCTTCTGTAACCTCTCAGTCCCTCACTCCAGCCTCTGCCAGCATCGATGCTGTCATCTCAGTCATTCCACATCTGCTTTCACATGGCAAAGTCTGTGACAGAAATTCCGTACAGAAGCATCATAAACTTATCTTCAAGTCCAACCTCCTGCTACCTCCTCTAGTAAGATGACCTAACATCTCAATTTAACTAAATTACACACCTCCTGCTTCTCTTCACTTGCCCAAGAGATGGCATTCTATTCAGGTTTGCTAGTTCTTCCACCTTCCTTTACTCTTTAAATTCCCATTAAATCTTCCTGACCATTCAGACCTCCTTCACCACTCCACACGCACCTCCTCCTCAAACTAAGCTTTGAGTTTTCTAGCTGACCTTGGGATTAGTCAGGCCTAGAAAAGATGGAGCAAAACCTGAGGAGCCTGTTCTATCTCCTTCCTTTCAAATCTTTCCTGCACTGGGAACCACTGCCACCCTGTCTGTCTCTAGACCTATAACCATGGTGCTAAGAGTCTGACTTTATTTTTAAGCCTCATGTCCAAAGCACACTGTGTCTTATTGTGTCAAGTCTGCACCCACAGCACAGCACAGCTGGGCACAACAGCAGTTCCACCATCTATTTGTTCTTTCTTTCCCACTGTTCTGCTTAAGAGGAGTTTCACATAAAGACTCAAAAACCTACACTGCTCTTCTCCATCTTGCTTCTTAAAGCGTCCCTTTGGTATGATGTATATAAAACACAAGGAACCGAGGCGATTAGGCTGCTGGAAATAAGCCCACAGCCCATTTGTTTCCTTGTACTGTCCACTCAGTACTGTCCCCCTGGTCTTACCCTTCAGCCTTGTCCACATGAGGACACTAAAACAGGGGGTGAGCAGTGCCCCAGCATCTCGGCACTGCTCCCTCTGAGATACGTGAGCAGAGGAAGCTCACTCTGTCTCAGCAGTGGTTAGTGCTGCAAAGCCACATGCACTCACACCACCTGGGCAGCCCCCATGCAGGCAAGGCTCCAAGAGAAACCACATCTCTGCACCCCACCATGCGTGGCTCAACACAGTGGACTCCTGATTTCTGACTGAGCTCCTTCATATTGCACAAATAATAGAATATAATGTTGCTAAGCTACAGTTCTGTTCCTGTAGAGATAGAAATCACAGCTAGTTAACAGAGCACTTTATAGGTGGGGGGCTTTTTTCATGCCTGAGTTAGCGTGTAGAAAACCACACAATGTTTTCTTAGCTTCCTACCTCTTTTCCAGAAGCTTAAACATGCTTGAGAGAAGGGCTGCTCATAAACACCTCCCTTCAGAAACTAGTAACAAAACATTTCTGTGGCTATTACTATACCCTGATGTAAGGACACAGCAAGAGTCACAGCTAACAGGGGAAACAGAACCAGTACTGTGAATGCTATCAAGACCGCTTGGCCATGAATTTATTTCTCCCATAGCTTCTGTTAGTAGCAAGACTGTTGGCAGACAATCATTATATAGCTCATACTGTACCCATTTAAACTGGAATTGTTCTTTAATGGCTCTTTCTTATGTAGAAAGAGAATTGCACTGCACCTGCCCACATGCTGTCTGTTTTTAACCTGTGCTATCAATCCCACACTTCCAGAAGCATTTAAACACAAGTGTTTTAATTTTTAGAACTATATTTATAAACTAGGAAAGGAGACAAATTTACATCACACTCAACATGCAACAACGCAGCAGCCTGCAAGAGCTTTGGAGTGCCTTTCCCAAGTGTCTCATTAACTCAGCAACTCACGTCAAAACGTCGTCAGGTTTTCTCTGCTGGAGCCTTTTTCCCAAGCCAAATCCAAAGAAACACACAGCAAACATGGGTGTCACTCCGATAATAGGGGCTGCCATTCCTCTGTACAAGCCTCGGACTCCCTGCAAGAAACAGTATCACAAGAATTAATTGGTTTTGCATAGACTTTGCACACATTGACTTACCAAGAACACCTACAATACAGTGTCAGTCATACGACCAAATTAATCACAGGGTCTGTTGTTCATTTGTAATGATACATGTTTAGCTGAGGCTCAGAGGTTGTTACAAGGCAAAGCTGTACTTCCTCAGAAACATGGGCACCACTTACACCCTTCTGTTCCAGTACTGGTCATCCTGTACTTATATCTCAAGTATGAAGAAATTCAGTTAAAAGCCAACAGAGTAATAGTCCTAAGGATTATATTGAAAGTCTTCTCTTATTAGTAAGTGTGCTTTATTAGTAAGTCACCAAATGCAGTACTGTAAAATCCTGACACTGAGCCTGAGAATGCTGGATTCACTCTTTAAATAAAGGAAGAGCCAGAGAGACCAACCTGAACAACTTCACTCCCCACACAAACTCAATTTGAAACGAGTTCAAGAACAAATTGTTGGGTTGTTTTTTTTTTCTCCCCTTCCCCAAGTCAAAACCTTCTCAGCATACAAATTTACACTCCTGATGTTTCCCTTCAGCAGGCTACACACATGGAAAAATTCTCATGCAGACCCCAGCAGCAGCCGTTATTCCATTTATCTTGCTTTTGAACTGAACTTTTTCTAACAGAAAGGAGTTATCTTCCTAGATAAAGGCTAGATGCACAAATTAAACATTTGCTGGGCTGTCCACTCCTTTCTTTCCTCTCCCAAAATAAATTACTGTATCTCAGTATGTGTCTGTACTCTTATAGGCACAACTGACTGTAATTAAACTGGATGTTGCTGAGAAAGATCAGACACTCCTGCTCAACCTTCCTGTGAGCAGTTCCCCGTTTCCATTTCCCCCAGAGGGAAAAAAAAGGCCTTGGAAGGGAGGTTTAATAGTTTTCCTCATAGAAATTGACGAGTATTGAGTAGGAGTTGAGAGACAGCATTCCTTCGAACTTCACATCACAAGGCTATTATTATGGTTCAGCTCTAATGTCTGTGCTTCAGCAGGGGTGTTAAAAAACACAGGAGATTCAGGGCTAGAAAAGCATTTCAGTGCTTTGTAGGAGAGACTAGGGAAGCTAGATTTATTTTGGTTGCATAACAACCTGTTAATACCATCATGAAAGAAGATTTTGGATATGATGCAGATCTTAGTTACCCAACAAGATCCAATGGTTAGAAATCAGACTTCAGATTAGTAAACCAACAGTTGGGCTTTACAGCCATTGTTTCCAAGTGGTAAATAGCTGCTGGGAAAACTTGTGGAGCAGAAAAATAGATTCCATGTCACTTACAAGACTTTAAACCAAGGTTGCCTGTCTTTCTAAAACCAAAACAGACTATGGTTCAATCACATGATAGGGCTGATTCGGGAGAGAAAACCACTGTCCACCTCCTGAAAACTGAATAAAACTGCTATAACTGTCCCTCTGTTATCAAAAAAACAAATAGAAAAAGAAAGAAAACTGCCTATTAATGCTCCTCTGCCTTCTTGTAGATGGTATAACACATTATAAAAGAAAGTAAAAATACTACTTGTATCAACAAGGTTGATATCCTACCTATATCAGCATTTCCAAAGACAACTCCAAATACCAAAGACAGCAAAATTCCACTGACTACAACAACAAAGCTGGCAAACAACTGCCAACATTCACTCCAGCCTATAACTTCAGGGATTATTAGCATGCCATTTTGTGTCTAACAAAATAAAGACATACACCTGGAGGTAATGTGGATGCCAAGTATTCCACAAATTTTGTAATCCAAGTATAAACTTGGATTAAAACCACTCCAACTGGTAACCCTAGAATGGTGTTGTCTCCAGGAGGGCAACATTCCCACATGATTCCATTCTTGTCACACAGAGAAACAACTGATGTTTTTGGCAGGCAATGCAGATGACATTCTAACACTGTACCTCTCCAACCAGAGTCTTTCTGAAGCAGTCAAAGGTCCCAGAGTAGAGCAAAGGCTGACCAGGCTGCGGCTTCGGCTGGGTTTGCAGTCTAACCTTGTGAGATAGGATATGAAAACAAAATTTTATTAAATAATACTATCTAAACTTCAATTCTGAGAATATCTCTATAAGAAATATATCCCTGGAAGTGCTCAAGGCCAGGTTGGATGGGGCTTGGAACAACCTGATCTAGTGGAAGGTGTCCCTGTGTGAGGCAGGGGGTTGGAACTGGATGAGCTTTAAGGTCTGTTCCAACCAAAACCATTCTATGATATGATGATACGAGATGACTGTTACAGAAAAAGCTTTGTGACCAGACTTTAGGATGTTGTTAGAAATTGATGCCACTTTCACCATTTGCAGAAAAAGATCAGTTTGAATTTCAGTGTATTTAATTATTAACATATTCAATGAATTAATTCCTGGGAAGACATCAGGATAACAACCCCACCTCAATACCTGAGAGCTAATATCGTGTCACTGCTTCACTTCCTCACACATATGGTGTGTGTGAGCACACCTCCTTCTGCACTCCATTTGTCTCCATGTGTCTGCCCTATGGCTCCATCCTGTCTGTCCCATGGGTCGCTTCCGACTCCTGCCTGACCCAGAGGGCCGGGTCCCCGCCGCAGCCCGGTGCTGACGGGATCAGCTTAACCTCCCGACTCCTTCCAACGGCAAGAACACCGACGCCCTTGTTTTAACGTTTCCCACAAACCAGCGGCTAACGGGACCCGGCGGCCTCCGCACCGACAGAGGGCGCCACGCCGCATTACCGGCCCCACGAGGTACACAGGCACCTTAAGCCCGTCCAGCCTCCCTCCGCGCGGTGCACGTCGGGATACGTAGTCCTCCCACCACCGCCCGCAGGCAGCCGTGCTTTTCCCCGCGCAGTGCCCGCCCAGAGCCGTAGTCCCCGCCGGCTGCCACGGCCTGAACCGCACCGCACGGCACCGGGCCCCGTCGGCGCCCACTGCCTCACCTTGATGGTGTCCAGCGGGTGCCCCACGAACACCAAGCAGACCCCCCCGAAGCCGCCAGCGAAAAAGTTCTTCACGGGGCTGATGGGCTGCGCCTGCTCCGCCATGGCGGCGCTGGGTGAAGAACAGGGCCAGGACGCTGCGTCTCCGCCGAATCTCTGCCGCCTCGTCCACCCCGCGACCTTTACCCCAGTGCCGGGCCGCGCGGCACGCCGGGATGCTGGAGGCGGTGAGCGCGGGGCAGGTCGGGAGCGCGGCAGGAGCTGCGGGACCTTCCCCCATCGAGCGCTGCTACCGGCTGAGGCCCCGCCGGACCGACAGCGGCTCCTGAGAGCACTTAGACGATGCCCTGGGGCGACCGCACGCCGCCAGCTCCATCACCTCACCTCCCTTCCGGGCCTGCCTTGTGCTCTGGGCTGGGGCCCCGCCCGGCGGAAGTGACGCCCCGCGGAGGCCGGTGCTTCCGGCGCGCAGGTAGCGGTGGCCTGGCAGGAGGAGCCCGGCGCCGCCCCCTGCCCGCCCCGCCGCCTCACGGCCGCGCTCCGCTGCGCCCGGTAAGTGCGGGGAGCTCTGATGGGGGTCGTCTGTGTCACGGTGCCGGGAAGCGGTGAGTGCCCGGGAAGTGCGGCCGCCGCATGCCGTGTCCGTGTCCGTGTCCGTGTCCGTGTCCGTGTCCGTGTCCGTGTCTCTCCGCCGGGTCCGGGCGGCGCGGCAGGTCCCGGGGTGGGGGGGGGGAGCCCGGCGGGAGGGACTTGGTGCCGCTTCCCTGGGACTTGTGCTCGGTTTAGTGCTGGGGTTGGACTGCCCCGGGGAGAAGCCGGGCACGGGCACGGGCTTTGCTGGGGCTCCCTGCTCCTGGCCCTTCTTCTGCAGCTCCCGGTTCTCCCGGGCCTCCCTTCTCCTGTTCTGGCTGTGCGGGACAAGTAGGGTTTAGTCTTGCACGCTTTAGAAAAGAGGTGGCCTATGAGGTAATTTAAGTGGAGTGGGCACCTTTCTGCCTGAGCTCAGAGCTGCTACAGAAGGAAGGCTTGCATAGGTATACGTGAAATAACTTGATAGATTGGAAAGGATGGGAATGAAATGGGTTGAATGAGTTGAGAAGGACAAGGCAGGCATGCTAGTATGAACAAAGACTGAGCAGTGGGAGGAGAGTGTGCCCATTACTTAGGGCTGTACGTGGAGAGCTCTGCAGAGTCATCTGTGGTGGAGACCAGGGGGTGTCGTTCTGGTTTCTCACTCTTGGGATGAAAAAATCCTATCCAAAATCTCAGTGGAGAAACTGCGAGGTGTATGTTCTGTGTATGCGATAGAGAATTCGGAGATAATCGGTGAATTACACATTTGGGTGACCTAAGGGAGGGTGTGATTAACGTTGATAGCCAGTGTGGAGCTGGGTTGTAAATGGTTTCAGAGAATAGTGTTGGCCTGTTTACAGTTTAGATGGATAAGTGGTTCAGGAGACAGACTTGAGTTACACTGTCTCTGGTTTGGAATTATCAATCAAGAGGCGAAAGGAAAAAAAGCCATCTCACGTGTCTGAGAAATACTACAAGAAGAGCAGAGGTGCATCCTTCAAAAGACTTACGATAGAAAGTACACAGAGGTAGAGACACAGGGCAAGAAATCAGAAGAGAATGACGCGGTGGGACAAGATACGAGGGAGTGAGGTCGGAGAGAGACTGATGGTGTCGCATTTGAAGCTGTTTTGTTTCAGAAGACCTTGTGGAGAAGATTTTTTGCAAAGCAGGAGTCGGCAAGAGGGCATCTCCATTGGAGCTAGCAGGCAGCAGAGCATAGGGGTGAGTGTGTTTGGGAGTTCCTGCAAGGAGACTGGAGAGAGCAAGGGGATTAAATTGTACCTGTGTTAGAGAAAATGAAGGAGTATCATGGATGAAGGTGGTAAAGAAGGACCTCATCCTCCCTTGGGTAGGAAAGCAATCTAAGTGCAGTTTAAAATTTTCTAATCTGATTTGGGGGATTACGGTAATTATTTAATCTAAAACCTCTTTGCTTTTTAGACCCTCTCTTTTGAGCTTAACATCTTTATTATCTTAAAAGCTAGTGCTGTCAAGTATCCCTGTGTCTTGCCTTATCTTCAGAGATCTTGTGATTTGCTCGTGAATGAGGGCATTGGTCTGAGTGTTAGGTGAGTTCTGTTCCTCATTTTCCTAGTACCCTGTTATGCTTTGTCCACTGAGATAGTGCCTTAGCTTTCCTTTCTCCACATGTCTGAGTGACATTCCATTATGCTGGAAGTGGGCTCTTTCCTAGAGTGTTGTGACAGGAGTCATGAAAGTCATCCTGTCTGCAGACTGTTTTCTGCCTGATGTGTCCCATTTGCCTGTGCAGACGGTTCCCCTGTTCAAGTGTGTTAGTGTCACAGAGAAACATTTCTGTGCTCTTCTGAGCCTCCTCCCCAGTGACTGGTACGTAACTGCTGAAGTACCAGGTGGGCCTGTTAGTCTCCTTACATACCTAAAAACACCTCCTTGCTTGGATGGGACTCGACAGGTGTTGAGAGAGCAAATGAACCCAGTGTTTGGGGTTTTTTTCCCACCCCTAGGGTGTGGGATGATCTGAGTGAGTTTGGGAAGTTTCCTGACTGGTGGAACTTGCCTGGGCTTTGTGATGCTCTGAGGTTGGCTGAACAAAGCTGTGGCACATTGGGCTATTGATGGCTCTGTAGGAGTGTTCACAGTTATTCCTTTAACATAAGGTTAAGATCTGTTAGTTTGTATGCAGGAAGTCAGTGTTCGTACAGATTAAGCCCAGAACTAAATCATTAAGCAGGACAGAGGGAGGGACGATTTAGGTTTGCCTTGTGTCTGTCAAATCAGATTTCATGCCTGTCTCTTTCCAGTATGGAGAGATGGTGCTTCTGCTCCTCTGAAGTTCAATGGGAAGCAGTGCTTTAAAATACTTGTGTGCTGCTTATTTTGTGGATGGCTGAGGAATCAAGAAGCAAATGGAGGGAATGGATACCAGAATTCAAGGGATAATACAATTACCTGCTAGCCTTCATCTTCTCTCAGTGGAGGTTTGTGTCTGCTGCCCTTCACATTAATTGTACATCACATCTCTCCCTGCTGTGCTGCTTGGCCAGGTTGCTGGAAACAGAAAGCAAACAAGTTGAGAAAACGTAATGTAATTTGTGGTTGTGATTTCCTGTGCTCTGAAGTCAGGATTCTCACAGCTTGATCATGGTTTCCCCAGCAGCTAGAGTGGGAATACAGTAACACAGTAATACAGTGGGAATATATTTGAGTAACAGAGCTAACGACATAGTAATGCAAAATGCAAACATGTGTAAGAAGTGCAAACCACATCACACCCTACGGGGTTTGATGAATTTCACCATTTCTTTTGCGATAGTATTGAGGAGCGTTAAATTGGGTGCGTGTGAGAGATCTGTTTGCTTGTCTTAATTTCCAAAGTCCTGCTCAGTGCTTGCGGTTCTGAAGCGATGTGGACTTGTACAGGGTGTCACAGGTGGCCTTTCTGGCTCCTGTGGTCATAGTTAAGGGGTTAGTGTTTTTGTGTTCAGGAAATGAATGTGATGCTTTTCTGCAGCACTTCAGGCTTCTGGTAAAACTTAATACCATAAATTTAGTTGTGTATCTCTGAAAAGATCTGTAGTGAAGGTTATGCAGCCGCTTGCCAAATGTCAGAAGTCTCAGGGCCCACTCTGGGAACTAGGATGCAATGGATTAAACCAGTCTGAGGTTTTAGACCTTGCCTGTAAGAGCAGCTTTGGCTTTGCAGGTACAGGAGTCGTCTTCTTTTTATAACAGAAGAAAAACGCCCTGGAAGCTGGCATTGTCAAGGAAAAGGCTGTTGTTTGGGAATACTCCCTGCACACTTAGCTAAACCCTGTGCCCTGCTGTGTGCCTGCACCAGTGCTTTCCGGTTTGAGTTGACAGCCCTGTGTCCTGAGTTGTGTGGACTTGGGTTATTAGCTGCCCTTTGCTTCCTCCCTGTGCATCCTCAGCATTTTCCTTCCTGTCAACCAGAGGGAATTGTCCACTTCTGAGTTTTGCTGGGAAAACACCTAGGCAGGGGCTGAGCTGAGTGCCATGGGGTGTGTTGACAGCACATACGGAGCGCAGTGTAACGTGCATGGGGTACCGATGCTCTCAAACACTATGTTAGGTTGGAAAGAATAGCTGCAGTGAGTACAGCTGGGGAGTCTGATATCAATCTTTTACCTGTGTGCTGTCTTACAGCTTTCTTGCTGCATTTCTTTTGCTCTGAATCTTTCCAAGAAGGAATCTCATAGCTATTTTGTAATGCCTCTGGCGTAGCATCTTGCTCAAGTGTTAGTTTTTGTAATTTATTTCTGAATCTCCTCAGGATGGCCTAACAGCTTGAGAAATACGTGTGCTGAGATTTCCTAGATGAGTCCTACTGATCCTGTTTGTTGGCAGCTGCAGCCGAAATTGTTGCTATCCTGTGTAGGAAGAGTGGATGGATTAAAGCAATGTGTAAGTGTGGAGAAGGTTTAACCCGAGATCCCCTTTCTTGAGTATGTGGCCAACTAGGTTATGCACTGGTGGTTTCACAAATCATGCGTATAACACCAGCAGTATTTGTCATTCCCAGTCTGCATTCTGCCCCCCTAATATGCTTCTAGTCTTGTGAACTGACGTCAGATCTCTGCCTGCCAGAGGGTGAGTGATGGGGTACAGATTACAACCCTATCATGAAGCACAGCTCGTACACTGCTGCTTGTCAGACCTTTTCCATGGTATTGAGTCCACCAATTCCAAATTGTGTTTCTTTCCCTGAAGTCTGTAATCAGGAGGGGGCCTGCAATGTCAGGCAAATGTAAGCAGTACTGTGAGTGAAAAGGTGGAAGGCTCTTTCTGACAATTTTAAGGCTGATTGAACCCAAGATAAAAGAACAGGGTGTTTGATTTTGTTGTGACTTTGTCTTTTTATCCTTGATAAGTGAAATTAATTTGAATTCAGTTTTATAAACAGCCTTCTAATGCTCAGAAACCTGTAAGAGATGCAGAGGATTTTGACAAGATGTTGAACACTGATGTGACGTTAATCACAGCTCAGGTCCTTGCAACCTCAAGGGTTTTCTACCAGGACTGCGTATTGGAAGTCTGTCTGAAAGAGAGGTAGATCAGAGCAAAGGAGAAAATGTGGTCCAAAAAAGAAAGCTTTTTTGTTGCCCTTTTATTTCTTCTTAATTCCTAATATTTCTGCAGTTTTCTGACAAAACCTCCAGTAAAAACAGGGCAGTCAGAAATCTTTTTCCAGTGGGGTGGGGAGGGAGTCAGATCTCCTTTCCACAAGAGAAATGTGTATAAACCAGTATTTTTTCTGTCTGTGGGTCCTTACCTCAGTAGCCTTAATAAAGCATGTCTGAAGGGTTTTTTTTCTTCAGCAAAATTATTCCGTACAAATTACGGTTTCTCTCTAAGGTATTACTCTGTCACCAGCTCAATTCAGACTCTCTTTTGCCCATAGTTGCTCACCACTAGCAACAGTTTCAGAGGCTCTTGCTGTCTGTTTTTACTGTTGAAAAGGTTGAAGAGTGGGGTTTTAGAAGTTTTGATGCAGAATACAAACTAATACCTTCCCAAGTTCATCTCTTCCTTGTAGAATTAACAAAAAACATTCATGGATTAAAAGAAATGCTTCTCAAGATTAATCCTATCTGCTTAAATCTCTTTGGATAAAAACCTTTGATTAGGGGAAGGACAAGAAATAGAATCTGCATTTCTTCACGCCAGGTTTGTATTCATCTTAGCAACCGTGATCTGACAGGAATTGTCAGCTGGGTGCAAAGCCATGGGACGTCAGCCCCAACTAGATCATAGTATCTCCAACACATTCTGAATTGAATCTCTTTGAGAATGATGTGATGATTCTTGGTTTGAATTCCTGATACCGTATCTCTGTGAAAGCGAGGATTGAAACACATCTCCAAAAAATAGGGCATCCCTTGGGGAGAAGTGAAATGAACTCATGAAATATTCATACAACATACATATGCATGAGGGGGTTCCGTAGAATGTAAGCTCTGCAAAAGACAGCGGGTTTTGAGCTTTTTAGGAGACGTTTCTGTCTGAATTAGCAACTGTCAGAGTGGCATGGTTGGAAAGATGTCCTGCTGTAGAGGCACGAAGCTTCAGCTCTTCAAACGGTTTAGCTTATCTAAGGATGCAAGTTGAGGCACAATTGTCTTAGAGCTCTCTAAACACAAGGTACCTGCAGAGCTTCTTTGATACTTTGTTCTTGGTTTGATATTTTTGTTCTTTTGATACAGTCTTGTCCTAAAGAGTGCCAGACTCTCTCACTTCGAAGTGTGAGAATTTTGCTTATCTTGGGGAATAAAGAACCCAGGCGATAAATGGTGATAGAAATAATAAGAAAAAATAAATACTGTGCTCTCTTGCAGACAGTGAATAGATGTGTGTTCTATGCAGTGACATTTTTTCCTTGTTCTACTTTCAGAAGCTAATTTTATCCAGCACTGTGTCAATTTTTCAGCCTTTTTTTACAACTCCTGTAGAGTATTTCCCTTAGGTGGCTTCCCCCTGGCACCCATCCTGTGTGCATAGGCACTGCACCCCTTTTCAAGTGCAGTGTTAAGCATTAGCATCTGCTGCCCATTTCTGGCAATCAGCAGCCTCCTGTCACTGGTAAGTGAGAGTTAAGCTGACAGAGGTTTGGAAGAGGATTCTGAGGTGATCAGATTCCTGTTTCAAGGTGCAATTGGAAATGGCACGTTGGATGAGATGCTCTTTTTCTCAGCTTTGCTACCCCATTATGAGGAAAGAAGCCTGATCTTCAGGCTTCTTTCAGCTTCAAATTTTCCAGGTTCAGATTTAGGCTGAACTGATCTTTGATGTTAAACTTTTAAGCTGGTGGTGAGAAAACGGGGAAAGGGAAAGGAGAGAAAGAAAGAAATCTTGTAACATGTCTACTGCTTTCAGCTTTCAACTTCTAAACCTTAATAAATTTAATCAGAGCAAGAAGAGTTCTGGAGAAGTCGAGTGATATGGAAGTACTGGCACAATTCATCCAGTGCAGACAAAAAAACTAACATAGTCATGCAACATCTAGAATATGCCATTCCCTTCTGTGTCTTGTGTTTTACTGAAATGACGTGCTGCCAGCAAGACACCAGGCAGGCTACCTCTCAGGTTTTTTTGGGTCTTAGTATTCTGAAACAAGAATAGGAGAGTTTAAACAAAGCTGACCGTTATCAAAAACTTTTTTAATTTATTCAAAGTCCAGGTTGGATGGGGCTGGAGCAACCTACTTGAAGGTGGCCATCCCCATGGCAGGGGGCTGGAACTTTAAGGTCCCTTCCAATCCAAACCGTTCTACGATGCTACGATTTGTTTTGTGTCTGAGAGAAAGCGTTGTTGTTCCTGGATAAGCTGAGGTTCTTGCGGCACCCAGTGACTCGTAGGGGACTGAATCGTAGCTCTTTCTGATGTGTTTTGTAAGTTTGAGATCTCTTACTGTGTGAAACTTTTGACTATCCAGGAAATGCTGTATTGGACAGTGTGCCTAGACAGCAACTAAGACTTCCATTTCTTAAGCTGAGAGGCTGCAGTGGGTGCTTATGGAGAGGCCTAAGCAGAGGTGTGGCCTCAAAACATGCCTAACTTGACTTTTTCCTTTTCTACCTAGGTATCACATGCCGTTGCAAAGCTAGTATTAGTTAGTTTCCACTGGCAAATCTCAAAGGTTTTGGAAAGGTAAGTGTAAATAGTTCTGTGCTTAATGCTTTTCCTCCTTGCTTTGCAGGAATGCTCAGGGTGGTCCATAGGTGTCATTTTGACATAGGTCCTTGCACCTGAATCATGCCACACAGTCCATTTCAGGGAGCAGAGGCTGCATTGTTGAGGCTGCATTGCCTGTAAGAAGTCTGTAAATGGGAGGGGTGGTAGTGGTAGCAAATGATTTTCAGTCTCGGGAATCGGTATCATGCTGAGAACCCTGTGGGTACATTAAGCTTAAACTTTGAGGTAACAGATTGAGAGTGCTGCATCTGTATTTCCTTACTTTAACAAAGATAACATATGTTCTGTTTCGAGCATATGAGCCATAAATCATAAAGCAGTACTGAACCTATGCCGATGTATCCTTTACGAGTACCTTCACAAGGATGTTTTTGCTCCTTCTGAACATACACTTTTTTTCTGCAAGGTGACTGGCATTTGGCGAGCAGACGAAGATGGTGTGAGAGAACTGAGAAGTGCAGCTCCTTTGTTGCTTGGTCAGTGTCACTGGAACAAAGTCCTCCAACTGATTTCAGAAGAAGGGTTCGGACTCTGCTCAAACGTATATGGGAAGTGTGTCAGGAGGCAGCGCTGTCTGGCAGCCCGTCCAGCAACTACTGGCTCAGAACTAAACATTGTCTGAAAATAGAGACCACATCAGGCTGAGTCATGCTGCCATGCCATTTTTGGCCCTGTAGCCAGCACCTTCATCCAGAGAACATAATGGAGACGAATCTCATGCATGGATATTGTTGCAGCATCTTTGCTAATGGGCTCATTGGGTACCATGCATCCTGTGAAGGCTGTTTTCTGGGGAGTGTGGAGGGTGAGATTCCTGCATAGCAGCTCAGGGTGATTCTGCAGGTTAACTAATGAAATTTAAACAAGAGGAAGTTTGGGAAAGGGTTTACTTTATGACTTTGTAAGTTGTTCTCTAGTTGATCTGGTCATCAGAATTTTGTCTTGGTACGAAGTGACATTATGTGCTCCATAGCACAACTGCAAAGTGCTAGTGGGGAGGATTTACAGCACTGTTACAACAGTGATGCTGCTATTTCTGCATTCATTGAGATATAAACATTCCTCTGCGATGGAAATCACAAAGAGCAAAGCATATTTAATTCTGAGGCTGCTGATAGACAGCTTCATATGCCTAAAGGGTGATAATCTGTCACAGAGTAAATACTTAACTGGATAATAGACTGAAGTCGAAGTGAGACCTAAGGAAGAGAGCTTGATTTTACAAAGGAGACAGAGACAGACAGGAGCCTCACTGCAGTGTATTGTTATGGGCAATGGCTTAGAACTCCTTCAGGAATGTGAATAGGAAATCTGAGCTTCAAAAATAATATTTCAGGGGGAGGAAGAGAGTTGTAGGAAAATGTTCATCAAGGAGTTGGAGGGAAATGTTAATCCATTACTGCGAGAAGTACTGTTTCTGATTTTCAAGTAAATCTCAAAGTTGTGAGTTCTTCTAAGTATCGATCTACCTTACTAGTTCTACAAACTCAGCTTTTAACCTCAGCCCCCAAAATAACCTCAGTATGTTTGAAGCGTGAGGATTAGAGTCATAGAATAGTTAGGGTTGGAAAGGACCTTAAGATCATCAAGTTCCAGTCCCCTGCCATGGGCAGGGACACATCACACTAAACCATGCCACCCAAGGCTCTGTCCAACCTGGCCCTGACCACCGCCAGGGATGGAGCATTCAGAGCTTCTCTGGGCAACCCATTCCACCTCACCACCCTTACAGGAAAGAACTTCATCCTTATATTCAATCTAAACTTCCCCTGTTTAAGTTTTAACCCGTTACCCCTTGTCCTGTCACTATAGTCCCTAATGAAGAGTTCCTCCCCAGCATCCTTACAGGTCCCCTTCAGATACTTCAGATATAGGCCCGCTCCACACAGCCTTCTCTTCTGCAGGCTGAACAGCCCCAACTTTCTCAGCCTATCTTCATACGGGAGGTGCTCCAGTCCCTGCTTGTCCTCGTGGCCTCCTCTGGACTTGTTGCACCCGTACTCTGTCAGATCCTGCCAAGTTACCTATGAAATTAACTAGCACATACATGATGAGGGGGGAAGAATTTTTGCTGGAATAACAGTCTGAAGTCATGCAGATAACGCTGATGGTTGCATGACTGATTCCTGCATTTGTGGCTGGAATATTACAGTTTTCTTTCCTCACATGTTTTTTTCTCCTTGCTTGTGTCTCCAGATAACTCCTTGCATGGGAGGTCTAGCACTGGTTCTTCTGATTCTGCTGGTCCCTCACAGGACCCAGAGAAGGACAGCAGCACACAGAGCACTAAGCATCTCTGGCACAATGCAAGTAGCAGCTGAGAAGCCATGAGTACACAGAACTGCCAAGACCACTTGGTGTCAGGATGTCGTCTCACTTGCCGAAAAGTAAGTGATTTTAGCAGCCAAGGCCCTCTCCATTGAAGAATGACCATTTCCTCATTAGAAATATGGTCATCAAATCCCACTCAGCTCCTTTGTGTCGCATGTTGTGTACAAGGTGCTTGAAACAGCATCCACTCTTTTACAGGAATATTACACGGGAGATCAAAAATTTCTTTTGTGTCTGCTATCCTCCTCTTTTGAAGGGGAAGGAGGCAGAGTTACAATGGGAGTATGCTCCTGTTTAAATCCAGCTTTCTACTAAGTTTCCCCTTCCCTCTTGCTTTAACACATCAGCGTAAGCTAGATGGGTAAAAGTGCACAATTTGCAGTGTGAATCTATCTGCCGTCCTTAGTTCTCGAGGAAGGCTGGATCAGCATGGTTCAGGCAGTCTTTCTAAGGTACTTGTGAGCCTGCTGTTCCTCTGATGAATAAGCTCAGGGTCTATTGGACTCTAACCTGGTTTAGAAAGTAGTTGTATGTGTGTTTTGAGCTGCTAACCTGTGGTTGGCAAATGGCCTCTTCCTTTTAACCATAAAAAAATCAAAGGTCAACATCAGCTGCCCTGCCGGACAAAGTCGAGTACAGGCTGCAGCATATTTCCCTCTCCCGTTATCCTGCAGTCCAGAAAAGCCCTGGCCAGAGCCAGGGCTGGATGCGGTTTGGGAACAGCAGGTGCTGCTGTGCACCTGCGCCAGACCTGGTTCTGCACTGCTGGTGCCCGCAGGCTGCTCCCCTTGCAGACTGAGAGTCTGGTTTTAGACTCGGGCAGAGTTAAGGAGTGCTTCAGCTGCTGCGTCTGAACAGTTCGGAAAACCCAGATGTTACTCTCATTGGTACCGGTTACACAAACAAAACAATCCTGAGCCATTTAGACTTGCACATAGAACACTTCCATGTAGCCACTAAGCCGCTACATTCTTGCCCGCTCTCAGCTGTTGTAGTTCTACTATCCGGAATTTGCCAGCAATTGTTTTAGCAGAAGTCGGCAATGAAATCTGCAGGTGACCAGGACTGGGATTTAACATGAAATCAGTGGGTCATACTCTTCATTCTAATTAGGATTTCCCTGTTCATAGGTAAAGCCTCATCAAAGTTCATATCCTCAGGGGAGTGCATTTTGATTCTAAGACGTCTAAATGAGGTAGGCTGTCCCTGCTCTCGCACCCTGTTATTTCTAATGTCTCTCATTTCCTTCTTTGCCTTTCAGCTGGAGTTTTGTCTGGTCCTTGCTGGGTCTGACTGCAATGGCCTTTGTTACTGGAGCCCTGGGAATGTGGCTATCGCTGTTTCTTTACAGGGCTCAGCTTGTCCAAGGCGCCGTGTCACCGTGCCTCCAAGAGACATGCAATTCACTGTGTCACCGTGCCTCCAAGAGACATGCAACTTCAGGGCAAGACTGCACAAACATGCTGCGAAGGACTCTGCTCTGTGTCATCCCAACAGTAATCCTAAAAGCATGGTACCTCCAGGGCTGTTTGGATTCTGCTCTGTCTGTGGCCAAAGAGCTGCTTCTTATGCAGAACTGCCAAACACTTTGGTCACGGAGGCTAATTTACTGATCACAACTGTACTATACTAAAACTGCTTTACAGACAGTGCCTTGCTGGAAACCACTTAATTCCCATGTTTCTTCCTGCTTCCCCATTCCTCATCTTGTGGTGTGAGAAGAAAAATGGTGGAGGAGCAATGACCCATCTGACAACCGAGCTGAGTTGATGGAGCTCGAGAGCCGATTCACGTTTTGGCTTCTGAGTGCAGGACCTGAGTTTTGAGAGCTGGAGACCTTCCGGTGGCTGTCAGATGGAAACGCCGTGGTTTGTATTGAGTCGGTGTTTCCCGTGAGGAGTGCCCAGCCCAGCCCAGCCCAGTGCAGGGGCAGGCAGCAGGGAGGCCTTGGGGATGCTCTGAAGACACCTCTGAGACGAGAGGACAGTGAACAGCCAGAGCCAGGTGGGCTGACCCATCACCAAGTGCCCCCCTCTGACTGCAGATGCTCCCCATGGTGCTGCAGCAGCCTTTTTGCAGAGGGTCTTGTACAGACAAGTGCCTTGGTAATGACAACCGGAGGAGTCTTTACACTCCTGAGCAGAGGTGGATGGGCTAAACAACGCACCTACGGTGCTCCCCGAGCAAAGGGATGGCAGCGGCATCCTCTGTATGGCTGGGAGAGGGCAGGGGGGGAAGCAGGGGGCAAGGCAGAGGCAGGATGGGGGAGCCGCACGCCGCCCGTGCCAGAGCTCCTGCCCTTGCATGACGGTTTCCTTTCAGTCAGCTGCAGCTCCCCCAGAATCTGACCCCGAAAGGCTCCCTTGAGCAGTCCCCCTTGAGGACCTGAGCCAGCCCCAGTGATACAGCTGTGCCCACTGCATGGCAGCACGTGCCATGGGGAACGGGGAAACCACTGGGCTGGAGATGGTGCCCTGCCTCCCACAGAGAGAGCGTGAGGGACCCTTGCAAAGCCCCTCTGAAACTGCAGCACACCAGCAGCATCCTCCTCTGCCCCCAGCTCTCACCAGAAAGACCTGAAGGGACATGAGGGCTGCACGTTTCAATACAACACATTTGTCACCAGCAAGGGCAACCTTGATTCCAATGGGTGCCAGTGCTGGGCTGTCCCCCTGAGAGCTCAGGAGGAGCCTGTGATGCCCTTACTAGCTGTAAGGAGCAAAGCTTGCTCTGCCTGCGTTAAAACCCAGTCCAGTTCTGAGCACAGATTTCCCCTAAATCTCAGGTGCGGCGCTTGGCAGCTGCTGAGATCAGAAACCTGGTGGTTTGCACTCGGTTTGTTATTTTCCGTGGGCGTTCCCTGTGTGCCCCTGCTACCTCTCTGGGAAGTACGCTGAAAGTGTGGCTGCAAGAGCTCTCTAAGACTCGATGTGGACTTTCAGCAAGCGGGCATTCTTTACCGGACTAGATTCCGTTCGCGGCCCAGGCAGGGTCCGCGCTCGACCGGCGGCGCGGGGACAAAGGGAAAGGGCAGGAGGGGGGGCTGAGCTGCGGGGCTGCTCCCCGCCGCGGGCCCGGCGCCCCGGCTTTTCGCGTCCCCGAACCCAGGCTCCACAACTCCTCCTTCCCCGCACCCGTCCCGCCCTCTCGCCCCTGGCGCAGCCCCCTTGCTCCTCCGTGCAGGCTCCCCCCAGCAGCGGGCAGTCCCACTCGCCCTCCCCAGGGCAGGCCCTCCCCCCCACCCCTCCGCCCCTGTCCCGGTACTGCCCTGTCCTCTCCCCACCGTCAGGGCCTGCAGAGCCCCCGGCTCTCCTCCTCACAGCAAGGGAAGTAGCAGCCTCCCCCTCCCGGCCCGCCCTCCAGGGTACGGGAGGTGAAGGTGGGAGTGAGGAGGGGAGGCGGGACTGGGGCACCTCAGGTCCTCACAGGAAGGTGCGCGAACGGGGCGAGTCACCCCAGGCCCGAAGTACCGCTTCCAGACGGGCTCCGTCCTCCGCCGCTTCTCTGTGCCTGACAAACATCCCCCTCACACCAGAGACTTCTCCGCACACAACCCCCTCACCGCGGGGAGCGAAGCCGCTGCTCCCTTCTGCACTCTCCGCGCCGGGCAGAGCGAGCTGCAAGAGCGGCGCGGGGTGGCGGGGCGGCAGGCGAGCAGCGTCGTTGCCAAATCCCACTTCCCTGCCGGGACGGGGGCAGCGGAGGAAAGCCCTCCCCCGCCACGCCGGCCCTCCGCACCCCTACCCCGGCTGCCCTGGCAGCGACCGCCGGCAGGCTCTCCTCCCGCCCTCGGCCTAGTTCCCTCAGCTCCCGGCTGGGCAGCAGAGCTGCAGGGGAGCTACGATTTCCCCTTTCCTCCCGCGCACATACACCCCACCGGCCCCCCGCACCTTCCCCGAGCAGGCGCCCCTTTCCCCATAGCAGGCCCCGGTCCCTCAGAGTCCCGCCGGCCTCCTCTCCCCGACACCGGATCGGCTCTCCCCGCGCCGGCCGCCAACTTGCTAGTTGTCTCCGCAGTAGCAAGGCGGACTGGAACTTCGTCATTCCCCCCACCTTTGCCCGCGGAGGGAGTCCCGGCGGCGGCGGGGAAGGCGCGGCTCCTGGTGCTCCGAGAGCCCGAGGCGGCGGCGAGTGGCCCTCGGCCCTTCCGCAACGCGCCCCCCGGCGGTCTGGCTCCGCGCCGGCCGCCGCCGCAGCACGCGGGGTCCCGGACAGCGGCGGGCGGGCGGGCGGGCGGCCGGATCCCCCTACCGCCCTTCTCTTCACCCCGCCCGCAAGGAATTTCACTGCACTCCACACCCCAAAGTGACCACACTCTATTATAATGCAGAATTTATTAAACAAGCACACTGAAAACAATAAACACACTAAAAGCAAGCATACTAATGTGAATTAGGTAAATATCTCTATTGAATGAGTATAATAAGACCAGAGATATATGAGTACTGGAGAAAGTTAGCAATGCATCAGATCATTACTGCATAGAAAGAACAGAGATGAAGAAGAAATACAGCGTAGGGCAGCCCCGAGCGCTCCTGCGCGCCCCTGTGGAAGCCGCGGTTGCCGACGGGTCCATTTTCAGCAGCACGCACGGGAGCTGCGTGAGCATCCTCCTCTGCCCCCAGCTCTCACCAGAAAGACCTGAAGGGACATGAGGGCTGCACGTTTCAATACAACACATTTGTCACCAGCAAGGGCAACCTTGATTCCAATGGGTGCCAGTGCTGGGCTGTCCCCCTGAGAGCTCAGGAGGAGCCTGTGATGCCCTTACTAGCTGTAAGGAGCAAAGCTTGCTCTGCCTGCGTTAAAACCCAGTCCAGTTCTGAGCACAGATTTCCCCTAAATCTCAGGTGCGGCGCTTGGCAGCTGCTGAGATCAGAAACCTGGTGGTTTGCACTCGGTTTGTTATTTTCCGTGGGCGTTCCCTGTGTGCCCCTGCTACCTCTCTGGGAAGTACGCTGAAAGTGTGGCTGCAAGAGCTCTCTAAGACTCGATGTGGACTTTTAGCAAGCGGGCATTCTTTACCGCAGCGCTGGCCGCAAGGGGCCACCCTGCACATCCCCGCTGCCGAGTGTTGTGGGGGCGACCACGACGTGGCCCCTGCTCAGTCCTGAGGAGCAGGGCGGGCTTTGGCCGCCCCACCAGCCCTCTCCCTCTCCGGCGAGGTGAGGCCGTGCAGACAGCCCTGCCCTCCTCAGCTGGGCTGCAGGGTCCGCACGGCAGGGCCGTGGCACGGGAGATGCTCAGGGGAACCGTGTTCTTGTGCGGTCCCTGGCATCGTCCGTGCCATGGTGCCTGCCCGGCAGGACACAGCAGGGCTCTGGAAGCTGCAGGCACAGAGGCGAGGGTGGGCTAAGGACAGGGGTGGCCCAGGGAGGCTGGCTGTCAGGGGCACGGGTGGCACAGGGCTGTCAGTAGAAGGCGGCTGGAACGGCGGGGCCGGTGGAACAGGGCCACGAGCTGTAGAACGCGGCGACTGCCGAGGTCCCTGGGCGCGGCTCCCGCAGCGCGTGCCGGGCCGGTGGCCGTTGCAGAGGAGACGGAGAGCGATGGCGCTGCCGGGCCGGTGGCGCTGCCCTCGGCGCTGGCCGTCGGCGCTGCCAGTGGCGCTGTTGGTGGCGGTCACCAGCCTGCTGCAGGGATCGCTGCTGGGAGCGGCGCTGGGCTTGGGGGGTGCCTGGTGGGCGCTGCGGTCCCGCCCGCCCGCCAGGCGCCTTCTGCCCCTGCGCTCTCCCCCACGGTGGCTGCCCCCCAGGCCCTGTCCCCCACTGCGGCTGCCCCCGTACAGGCCCAGAGCCAGCCTGATCGCCCGCTTTCCCACCGCCTGGGACGTGATGGCTTGGCGCCTGCGGAGGAAAATGGCCAGTACCAGCGGGCCGGCCACTGTGATCGGCCGAGGTGTGAGCACCTCGACCCGCGGCAACTGCCTTGGGTGAGCGAGGGAGTAGGATGTGCGTGGGATAAGGACACGGGTGGCCCAGGGAAACGGGTGGGATGAGGACACGGGTGGCAGTAGGACACTCCTTGTCAGGGGCACAGGGACCCTGGGTGTCAGGGATGAAGGTGGCAGGGGGACACGGGTGGGATACAGAGACAGGTGGCACAGGGACATAGGTTGTGAGGGCTGCAGGTGGCACAGGGCACGGGTGAGAGGAGGACACGGGTGGCCTAGCGATGGCCATAGTGCTGCCCTTGGCGCTGCCCTGCGTGGTGCTGCAGGGATCGCTGCTGGGAGCAGGGGCTCCTGGTGTGCAATGCGACCCTACCAGCCCGCATCGCTCCTGTCTTCGTGTGGCCCGCACGGCAAAACGGCCTCTACAGTGGCCCAACCGCAGACACCATCCGTGCTGAGAGACCCCGTCGCGCTGCTACTGCTTCTGGTGAGCTTGGGAGGAGGATGGGATCGGATCTTCCTGCCACTAACAGTGCTGTGACCATTGTGCCCCAGCAGAGCTCCACCGCAGACCGTGCGCCACCGGCACCCGCTCCCGCAGGACCAGAGCCCTGAGGCCATTTCCGCCCGGGTACGCCAGGACAGTCAGATGCCCAGGGGCTCCCCGTGGGCCCAACGCCCAGCAGCGCTCCGCAGCCCACGGCCCAGCGCTCTTTTCCTGTCCCCACTTTGCCCTGGCCGGTCTGCAGGGGGGACACATCCAGGGGAAAGGAAAGGGCAAAATCCCTTTGCTGTGCTGGCACCTTTCCAGCTGGAGGCAGCAGCACGTGTGGGAGCCCTGCGTTCCCACTTTGACACGGGTCTCCTCAGCACCTGCTGAGCTGTACTAAAACACTGCTCACATCCTGGGCTGGGCTTGCAGATGTGAGAGTGGGATGTAGTCGTGGCTAATGGAGCTCTGCAGCTGTGCAGGGAAAGGTTTTACCCAGGGTGGGTCAGTAGGGAAGGGTTTGCTCTGAGGTCACTTGCCTCAGAGCCTGGAGGCCGCTTGCTCCCAGAGTGAATTCAGTTTGGGGTGCTCAGACTTTGCCCTCCATGGACATTGCGGAGGGGTGTTGAGCAGCGTTGAAGTAAGAGAGGTTCCGGGCTCGGCAGCCAGCACCAGGGAGATGGGATTTACTCTGTGGTGAGCAGGAGGAAGGGAGGCTGTGCTCCCCTGAACCAAATGAGTTACTCCTGGTCTCTTTGCACATTCCAATAGAAGAGGATGTGCGTGAGGGAGACCCTGGAGTCCGGCGCTGGATCCTACCGGGAGGTGCCACATCGGACGGGAAGGTAATGTAGCGCTCAGCCAGCCAGTGCCTGCTTGTCAATGCCAGCCAGGAAGAAAGCAGTCACCTTCCCAGCTGACCCGGTGCCCAAGGCCTGCTCTCCACCAGAGCCGGGCTATTCCAGGCCCGTGAGACATGGCTGCTGGGTCACCCAGCGGTGGGGAAGCCCCTTTGTTGTGTCCATCAGCATCCCCGCTGCCTCGTTCCACTGCCGTGCTGGCGGCAGCGCTGAGCGGCACCATCCCCGCCCTGCCCCAGGCCGGGTTGGAGCTTGAAGGGCTCAGACGGCTGCAGCGGTGACGTTGCCGTGTGGCACTGGCATGTCCTGTCCCAGCCTGGCGCTGACCCTGACTGGCTCTCTCCCACTCGCACAGGGAACGGGAATCGCGGCGACGGGAAGAGAGCACCCCGGGGACAGCGAACAAGGCCGTGCAGACCAAGGAAGGTGAGTGTAGGTGGGGCCCAGCTCTGTGCCGGATTGGATGGGCCACCGATGCGGGCCTGCTCCGATGCCAGGCGGAGCTCATGCCAACACTTCCTCAGCTGAAAGAGAGAGGAAACCGCGCGTGCCCATTGCGGAGAGGGCCCCGTGGCACAGCGCGCGATGTGGCCACGTGCGGCACCTTGTGTGGTTTGTGGTTCGGGAGGGCGGCGTGCAAGGAGCGTCCGTGGTGGTGGGAAGGGGCCGCTGGCCCGTGGAGCCCCAGCAGGCTCTTGTGAGAGCTTCCCCACGGATCTCTTGTGGCCAAGCTGCTGCCCCGGGGCATCGCAGCCCTGTGCTCAGCTTAAGGCCGTGTCCCTGGCTCTGCCCTCCGGGATGGGCATCCAGAGAGCAGTGAGAAGGGACAACCCCCTTGGTGCAGGCCAAACGCCTCTGCTGGGAGCTGCTCCTGACTTGTCTCCTCCTGTAGCTGTCGAGAGGACTGAGGAAGAGCGGCAGCAGTCCCCGAGCCCACCACCTTCGCTGGGGAAAGGAAGACCACGCAGGAGGAGCATCTGCCTGCTGGTGCCTGGCGAGATCCACCCACTGGTGCTGGTAGGTCGCTGTCTCGCAGCCTCTTTTGCCCTCCTCTGGGCTAGAATGTGCTCAGTGCAGTTCCTGCAGGGCGGGGGGCAGGCTGACGTGCCTGCCTTGGGGCAGGAGGTCTCGGCCTTGGCTGGGTGGGAAGTGAGGCTCTCCCCTGCCCCAGTGTGTGGTGACCGTGCGTGACTGCTGCCGCTGCTGGCGCAGGTACTGGCCTGGGCAAGGTTGCCGTGGCCTCAGCCCCAAGCCGATGCCAAAATGAATGGGGTCCAGAGCTCTGCGCGGGCTGTGGCAGAACCACGGCTTCATGGCTCTGGCGCAGGCCTGCTTCCACACCTCCTTCAGAGCGGCTCTGCCGGCTGCCCTGAGAAGGAACTAAGCTACTGCTCTCTCTTGGCAGTTCCCGGAGCTTAACCCACAATACTCCGGCACCGGGATGACCCTGGAGGAGGAGGGGGAGGCAGCGTGGCAGCTGTCTCGATGGCTCTTGGGACTTAAGGCTGGTAAGGGCAGACTGGGAACGCGAAGGGCACGGCAAGGGGGAGAAAGCCATGGCCTGGGCTGGCAGGGCAGCGGGAAGCTGCTGGGCCAGTGCCGCCTGGTCCTCGGCTCTGATGCTCTTAGAGACTCGTGAAGAGCCCGGAGGGAGACCTCGTGTCCTGCAGTCCCCAGGGTGATGGGCGAGGTTGCCCAGGGCCGGAGCTGCGAGCTGTTCATACTGGGAGGGTTTCATAAGGGGTAGTCCTATGCGGCAGAGCCCTGCCGTGCAAAGGGAAGGTGCTTCCATCACTCGCTGCCCCAGTCCCCAGCCCTGCGGGGTGGAGGGGAATCTGAAATGCCGCTCCTTGCCCTCTCTGGATGCACTGGATGCGTCGGCTCCTGCGGGTGCTGCAAGCTCCCTAAAGCCAGGCTCTTCCTGCTCTGCCGACCCCGGCTCACGGCGGTGTGTTGCTTTCCAGGGACTCCTGCGCCCTTCTCTGGCCAGCACCCCTCAAGCCTTGGACGAGACGCTGCTTCCTCTGGTAAGGATGGAGTTGGTGCTTCAGGCTTGAGGAGCTGATGGGTCGTGTTGTTCCCTTGGGCTGGGGGATGGCGGAAGGGTCAGGCTGTGCCCTAGGAGCCAGCCCGGGTGGTAGCTACTGGGCTCCAGGGATGCAAAACCTTCCATTCCCCCAGGGATAGGGATGGTGGTAGGCCCGGTGCCAGCCCAGAGTGCGGCTGCAGAGACCTGAGCAACATTTGTGCTTCTCTAGGTTCGTCCACCCGCGCAAGATGGAAGGACAGAGCCTGCAAGCGGCACAAGGCATGGATCCATCATTTCTGCAATAAGTAACGGCCAGTGCCGCTGGCCCCCAGCCGTGGGGCTCCGGTCCAGAGCAGCCCTGAGGCGGCCCCGGAGTGACAGGGCCAGGCCCCGTTTCTGCTGCTAGCAAGAAGCCGTGCTGGGTGGCAGCGCCTGGCGTGGGACAGGGGAGCCCTTCCTGCTGGAAGAGTGCCCCAGCCAGGGCTCATGAGCCTCTGGGCATCTGTGCAGCGTTTCCATCCTGGCTCTATTTTGCCACGTTCCCTAAGGTGTAACCTTTTGCTCCAGCCCTGGCAGTCTCTCCCCTCCCTTCTTATGCCCTTTCCCATGTTGGGGTGCTCTGGAGCCACTGAGGAGTCCAGAGCTGACTGGGCTCCTCCCCCTCCCCAAATCCCAAATGTTTTTCATTTGTGGCTCATCCCCACCCGTTTGGGATTTACCAGCTCCCAGGAGCTGCGGTGCTGTCTCCCCTGACGCCGTTCAGCGGGAGCGGGGCAGAGGCTGCTGGAGCCAGGGGTCCCCTGAGAGCTGCTCTCCCCTGCCCCGGGGGTCCTCACCACCCCCAGGACGGCTTTGCTGCTGGGTCTTGTACTCGCTGAGCCTTGTGTGTGTTGGGTGCAGTCGAAATTACCCAAAACCCCACAAATACTGAAACGTTCTTTAATGAAATCACACTTTGTTTTTATATTGGAGCTGTTACAGCACCTCCTGCCTTCTAAACTGCAATGTACATGGCTGTGACTAAACCTGTTCTCTTTGGGTTTTTTTCTTCCCGAAGGAGGAGGACCACAGAGATGCCGAGTGGCCTTTTGGACAACCAGCGTCAAAACAGCGCCATCACTGATCATTTTTGAAGACTGTTCTTGTTCTCTCTTTGTTCTACAGTTGTTCTAATATTCTTGTTTAATATACTGTTCTTGTTCTTATACTCTAGTTGTTTTGGTTTTTTATTGTAGCTTTGTGTTGTTATACTGTTGTTCTGTTGTTGTAACAATAGTAAACTAGTATTTTTACCATAATTTTACTATCATTTTCTCATTTTTTTACTGTCAATATATAATTTCCACCCCTCCTACTACATCCCCCACCCCCTGTTTTTATGTCCCCCACTTAAAATAAACAGACTATGTTCACATCTGCCTTCCCTGTGTTTGATTTCTGGGCCAGGGCACAGGTGCCGCTTTCCAGCACCCTCTGCTTGAGCCATCCCTAAGTGTCCCCTCCGCCTGAAGATGCTCCCCATGGTGCTGCTGTACCCAGTCTGCAGAAGGTCAAGGACAGAGAAGTGCCTTGGCAACGGCAACCACAGGAGTCCTTACGCCTTGAGCAGAGGTGGATGGGCTGAACAAAGCACCTATGGTGCTCGCCAAGCAAAGGGATGGCAGTGGCATCCTCTGTATGGCTGGGAGAGGGCAGGTGGGGAAGCTGGCTGGGGGCAAGGTACAAGCAGGATGGGGCAGCCGCAGGCTGCACATGCCAGAGCTCCTGCCCTTGCCTGACCTTTTCCTTTCAGTCACCTGAAATAGTTCAGGGGATGGTTCCCCTGATGGTGCACCTGGGCTGTCCCCATGGCGATGGCTGTGTCCCCCTTCTTCTCCCATCCCTGCCATCATTAGGTGTGTGCTTGTGGCTTCTGCAGCCTATTGGCTCATTTTGCCACGTCAGGTGATGCCACCTTGGGCCGGCACTGCCACCCCTGCTTTCACCTGCTCCTTTGGTCCCCAGATAAATCTGGGCTGGGGACGTCCACTCTGGCTAATAGCCTCTTCCGGACAGACACGCGCAGAGGCCGCAAGCTGCTGAACGCTGAAGGTGAGGAGGGGAACAGTGCCAGGGATGGGGTATCCTGGCTGTGCGGGATTTGGCAGAGTCCCGTGCTGCTCGTGAAGGGGCAGGAGGAGCCCCCTTCCCAGCGGGCTCCTCCAGGTCTCCGATGTTGCCTGCAGCATGCTGCCAGCTGCCCACAGGTGCTGGGGATGGCTCCACAGCAGCAGGGACCCCCCCCCCCCCCCCCCGCCTGGCACAGGCACACTCACAGGGGCTTTGGCCTCACTGGGGAAACAAGAGCCAGCTGCTGGGACTCACAGAGAAGGCAGCTCCCCCCAGGAGCACAGGAAAATGAAGTGCTGTGGAGCATCTTCAAGGTGCAAGTGACTGGTATCATTTTCTCCTCTTTGTCGTCCCCCAAACCCCCCCAATAAGCATCACTGCATCTTTTGCTTTTTTAAGGAAAATGTATTTTTGTGAAAATAGACATGAGCATAATAAAATGGGATATTAAATAAAAACATACCATATCACCAACACTCTGGACGCTCTGCTGGCATCATCCACGTACCTCAGGGAACTGTCCTCAAAACAAGTACCCCACTGAAATATGCAAAGAAAGAAACGCGGAAAAGGATAGAAACCACATAGTACAAACACTCTCCGTGGCTTAGAAAGGGAGGTGTCTGAACTGAAGGAACACATCATCTCACACGAAAATAGCTGCAATCTCTCCATCCCCAGCTCTGTTTTCTAAATGCTCCAACTCAGGAGCAGCCCATTGAAACAGACAAAGAAAACTGTGACCAAGGCAGACACCAACCGCCCAAAAAAAAAAAAAAAAAAAGAGACAAATAATAAAGAACTAAATAAGGCGGAGTCCCCAGCCAGTGTGCAGTCAAGGTGAACCACAGGAGCAGCTTCCAGCAGCCCGCTCGCTCCACAGGCAGAGGTACGGACCCCTTCAGGGCATCGCTCCTCCCTGCACGGGAGTCCTAGTGCCGAACGGGACTGAGGCAGTGTGGGATGCTCCTAGGCACAGCTGCCTATCTACAGGTTGACAGAACAAATAACTCACTCCTCAGCCCAGAGACAGCAAAGAGGATTCACGGGAACAGAGAAGTGCAGATTTTCTGTGCAGGAAGTGAAGGAGTTGACACAACCTCCTCTGGACCAGAGAAATACCAGAGTGTGGAGGACAAGGGGTCTCTTCCTCCAGGGCCGGGGCTTTGCTGGGAAAAGCCATTCAGCAAACTTACAGCCGGAATGGAAGTCCGAATTTAAAGCATTTCCAGGCAAGCGGTGCACTGAGGGCTGCCACGGGCAGGACGCACTACTGTGGCGGTAGCTGTGTCCTAGAGCTGAGGCCTCGCACACCCCGGTGCCATGACGCTGTGCTCAGAGCCACTGCCACACTGGCTGGGCACCCACGGCCGCGCTCTCAGCAGAGATCGCAGCTCACAGACCCACTGAAGAGTTTTCTCTCTTCAACGTACATTTGTCCCCTGTGAAAACACTCGAGTCCCCTTATTGCAGGGGGCTTCTCCTGGATTGGCAGTCTCTGTGGGGACTGCACAGCCAATCTTTACAGAACAACAAATCTCTTATTAACTTCTCTTACGGGACCCGAGTGTTTTCAAGAGCTCTTTTCCTCTGAAGAAGAAGCCTCTCCTCTTTTCACTCTGAGTAGGTACATGACTGCCTCTGAGAACAGCCAGCAACGCCTGCTCTGGGCACTGCTCGCCCAGGCTCAAGGCAGCAGGGTGGTAGAGGAGGGGGAGTTGGTGAGCAGTTGCTCTGCTCAACACCTGGATTTAACTGAGTGGGAAAAAGAGAAAACAAGAGCAAAAGGCACAAATTAGAGCTGATGAAGGACATCACAGCAACAGACGCCTCATCCGGAGAGCCCTGCCTTCTCCCCACCAGCTGCCCCTCACCCTGCACGCCTCAACCCCTCTATGCTGCTGCAGACCCAGTTAGGAAGTTTCCAGGGGATTTAAACTTTCTTGTACCCATGCCCCAGACACTGCCTGAGCTCAGACATTCTGAAATGCCTTAACTTTGGGTCAGGGACACGAGAGCAGAAAAGCCCCACTGAGGACATGGTGAAAGATGCTGGAAAAGAAGCACCTCCTGAGAGCACAGGTGAATGGCTCCTGATGCATCCACGTATAGCTCCCTGGGCCAGGGGTCATGGTGGACTCCCAGCACACTCTGGGGCGGAGGGCAGGGCATTAAAAACAACCTCCTAAGAACAAGGGCTGTGCAAGACCTTCAGAACTTCAAGGACGCTCGCTAAGTTGGGAGGCTTCTGCAACGGTGGCCATGAAGAGAAATTCAACGCCTTGCAGGGCTTCTATCAGATCTCGTCACAGGAGAGGCAGAGAGCAAAGTCTGATGCTCTGCAGTGGCCCAAATAAGAGAGAAGCTCATGATGGAGGAGGACACGGAGAAGTCTTGGATCAAGTGGCATACAGCAAACGACATGTGCTCCTAAGTCACCCGAGCATTTGGGAATGTTAACTGGACTCCACAGTCCCAAGTAACAAGCTGTACACTGCTCCTTTTGGAAAGAGCTTTTAGAAATCAGAAAGCGAAGTGGCCCTGGGCTCAGTTTCCTCTTCACAAGATGCAAATGGCAGGTCAGTTCCAGCAGCAGCCTTCTCCCTATGATCTCCTCTCACTGGGTTTAGGTGCCTGGACAGGGACCATTTCTGACCTGCCAGGGCAAACTTTCTCAAGACGCTGCGAAGTTTAGCAGGGAAGAGGCTCTGGGTTTCTGAGGCCTTGGAGACCACTTGTCCCACTGCCTTCTCTTCCACACAGCTTTCACAAACCAGCGTCTTCCAAGCTCCCAGCTGTATATCTGTTGGTGTTACCCAAAACACGAGAGTGGCTGGAGCTGTTTCAAGGAAAAGCCTTCTTCAGGAAACCTTCTGCCCTCATCACCAATCTGCTTGCGTCCCGCCAAGTCGGGGAGTGCACCGACAGGGAAGACGCTAGTGACTGTAGGCGGAGGCCGCGGAGCCATGCGCGGGCGGAGCGAGCCCCTCCGCACCCGCTGCCAGCTCCTTTTGCTTTAAACCTAGCAGCGAGAGACACATGGAGCCGCACTGCGCGCCGGGTCGGGCCGGACTAGATTCCGTTCGCGGCCCAGGCAGGGTCCGCGCTCGACCGGCGGCGCGGGGACAAAGGGAAAGGGCAGGAGGGGGGGGCTGAGCTGCGGGGCTGCTCCCCGCCGCGGGCCCGGCGCCCCGGCTTTTCGCGTCCCCGAACCCAGGCTCCACAACTCCTCCTTCCCCGCACCCGTCCCGCCCTCTCGCCCCTGGCGCAGCCCCCTTGCTCCTCCGTGCAGGCTCCCCCCAGCAGCGGGCAGTCCCACTCGCCCTCCCCAGGGCAGGCCCTCCCCCCCACCCCTCCGCCCCTGTCCCGGTACTGCCCTGTCCTCTCCCCACCGTCAGGGCCTGCAGAGCCCCCGGCTCTCCTCCTCACAGCAAGGGAAGTAGCAGCCTCCCCCTCCCGGCCCGCCCTCCAGGGTACGGGAGGTGAAGGTGGGAGTGAGGAGGGGAGGCGGGACTGGGGCACCTCAGGTCCTCACAGGAAGGTGCGCGAACGGGGCGAGTCACCCCAGGCCCGAAGTACCGCTTCCAGACGGGCTCCGTCCTCCGCCGCTTCTCTGTGCCTGACAAACATCCCCCTCACACCAGAGACTTCTGCGCACACAACCCCCTCACCGCGGGGAGCGAAGCCGCGGCTCCCTTCTGCACTCTCCGCGCCGGGCAGAGCGAGCTGCAAGAGCGGCGCGGGGTGGCGGGGCGGCAGGCGAGCAGCGTCGTTGCCAAATCCCACTTCCCTGCCGGGACGGGGGCAGCGGAGGAAAGGCCTCCCCCGCCACGCCGGCCCTCCGCACCCCTACCCCGGCTGCCCTGGCAGCGACCGCCGGCAGGCTCTCCTCCCGCCCTCGGCCTAGTTCCCTCAGCTCCCGGCTGGGCAGCAGAGCTGCAGGGGAGCTACGATTTCCCCTTTCCTCCCGCGCACATACACCCCACCGGCCCCCCGCACCTTCCCCGAGCAGGCGCCCCTTTCCCCATAGCAGGCCCCGGTCCCTCAGAGTCCCGCCGGCCTCCTCTCCCCGACACCGGATCGGCTCTCCCCGCGCCGGCCGCCAACTTGCTAGTTGTCTCCGCAGTAGCAAGGCGGACTGGAACTTCGTCATTCCCCCCACCTTTGCCCGCGGAGGGAGTCCCGGCGGCGGCGGGGAAGGCGCGGCTCCTGGTGCTCCGAGAGCCCGAGGCGGCGGCGAGTGGCCCTCGGCCCTTCCGCAACGCGCCCCCCGGCGGTCTGGCTCCGCGCCGGCCGCCGCCGCAGCACGCGGGGTCCCGGACAGCGGCGGGCGGGCGGGCGGGCGGCCGGATCCCCCTACCGCCCTTCTCCTCACCCCGCCCGCAAGGAATTTCACTGCACTCCACACCCCAAAGTGACCACACTCTATTATAATGCAGAATTTATTAAACAAGCACACTGAAAACAATAAACACACTAAAAGCAAGCATACTAATGTGAATTAGGTAAATATCTCTATTGAATGAGTATAATAAGACCAGAGATATATGAGTACTGGAGAAAGTTAGCAGTGCATCAGATCATTACTGCATAGAAAGAACAGAGATGAAGAAGAAATACAGCGTGGGGCAGCCCCGAGCGCTCCTGCGCGCCCCTGTGGAAGCCGCGGTTGCCGACGGGTCCATTTTCAGCAGCACGCACGGGAGCTGCGTGAGCATCCTCCTCTGCCCCCAGCTCTCGCCAGAAAGACCTGAAGGGACATGAGGGCTGCACGTTTCAATACAACACATTTGTCACCAGCAAGGGCAACCTTGATTCCAATGGGTGCCAGTGCTGGGCTGTCCCCCTGAGAGCTCAGGAGGAGCCTGTGATGCCCTTACTAGCTGTAAGGAGCAAAGCTTGCTCTGCCTGCGTTAAAACCCAGTCCAGTTCTGAGCACAGATTTCCCCTAAATCTCAGGTGCGGCGCTTGGCAGCTGCTGAGATCAGAAACCTGGTGGTTTGCACTCGGTTTGTTATTTTCCGTGGGCGTTCCCTGTGTGCCCCTGCTACCTCTCTGGGAAGTACGCTGAAAGTGTGGCTGCAAGAGCTCTCTAAGACTCGATGTGGACTTTTAGCAAGCGGGCATTCTTTACCGCAGCGCTGGCCGCAAGGGGCCACCCTGCACATCCCCGCTGCCGAGTGTTGTGGGGGCGACCACGACGTGGCCCCTGCTCAGTCCTGAGGAGCAGGGCGGGCTTTGGCCGCCCCACCAGCCCTCTCCCTCTCCGGCGAGGTGAGGCCGTGCAGACAGCCCTGCCCTCCTCAGCTGGGCTGCAGGGTCCGCACGGCAGGGCCGTGGCACGGGAGATGCTCAGGGGAACCGTGTTCTTGTGCGGTCCCTGGCATCGTCCGTGCCATGGTGCCTGCCCGGCAGGACACAGCAGGGCTCTGGAAGCTGCAGGCACAGAGGCGAGGGTGGGCTAAGGACAGGGGTGGCCCAGGGAGGCTGGCTGTCAGGGGCACGGGTGGCACAGGGCTGTCAGTAGAAGGCGGCTGGAACGGCGGGGCCGGTGGAACAGGGCCACGAGCTGTAGAACGCGGCGACTGCCGAGGTCCCTGGGCGCGGCTCCCGCAGCGCGTGCCGGGCCGGTGGCCGTTGCAGAGGAGACGGAGAGCGATGGCGCTGCCGGGCCGGTGGCGCTGCCCTCGGCGCTGGCCGTCGGCGCTGCCAGTGGCGCTGTTGGTGGCGGTCACCAGCCTGCTGCAGGGATCGCTGCTGGGAGCGGCGCTGGGCTTGGGGGGTGCCTGGTGGGCGCTGCGGTCCCGCCCGCCCGCCAGGCGCCTTCTGCCCCTGCGCTCTCCCCCACGGTGGCTGCCCCCCAGGCCCTGTCCCCCACTGCGGCTGCCCCCGTACAGGCCCAGAGCCAGCCTGATCGCCCGCTTTCCCACCGCCTGGGACGTGATGGCTTGGCGCCTGCGGAGGAAAATGGCCAGTACCAGCGGGCCGGCCACTGTGATCGGCCGAGGTGTGAGCACCTCGACCCGCGGCAACTGCCTTGGGTGAGCGAGGGAGTAGGATGTGCGTGGGATAAGGACACGGGTGGCCCAGGGAAACGGGTGGGATGAGGACACGGGTGGCAGTAGGACACTCCTTGTCAGGGGCACAGGGACCCTGGGTGTCAGGGATGAAGGTGGCAGGGGGACACGGGTGGGATACAGAGACAGGTGGCACAGGGACATAGGTTGTGAGGGCTGCAGGTGGCACAGGGCACGGGTGAGAGGAGGACACGGGTGGCCTAGCGATGGCCATAGTGCTGCCCTTGGCGCTGCCCTGCGTGGTGCTGCAGGGATCGCTGCTGGGAGCAGGGGCTCCTGGTGTGCAATGCGACCCTACCAGCCCGCATCGCTCCTGTCTTCGTGTGGCCCGCACGGCAAAACGGCCTCTACAGTGGCCCAACCGCAGACACCATCCGTGCTGAGAGACCCCGTCGCGCTGCTACTGCTTCTGGTGAGCTTGGGAGGAGGATGGGATCGGATCTTCCTGCCACTAACAGTGCTGTGACCATTGTGCCCCAGCAGAGCTCCACCGCAGACCGTGCGCCACCGGCACCCGCTCCCGCAGGACCAGAGCCCTGAGGCCATTTCCGCCCGGGTACGCCAGGACAGTCAGATGCCCAGGGGCTCCCCGTGGGCCCAACGCCCAGCAGCGCTCCGCAGCCCACGGCCCAGCGCTCTTTTCCTGTCCCCACTTTGCCCTGGCCGGTCTGCAGGGGGGACACATCCAGGGGAAAGGAAAGGGCAAAATCCCTTTGCTGTGCTGGCACCTTTCCAGCTGGAGGCAGCAGCACGTGTGGGAGCCCTGCGTTCCCACTTTGACACGGGTCTCCTCAGCACCTGCTGAGCTGTACTAAAACACTGCTCACATCCTGGGCTGGGCTTGCAGATGTGAGAGTGGGATGTAGTCGTGGCTAATGGAGCTCTGCAGCTGTGCAGGGAAAGGTTTTACCCAGGGTGGGTCAGTAGGGAAGGGTTTGCTCTGAGGTCACTTGCCTCAGAGCCTGGAGGCCGCTTGCTCCCAGAGTGAATTCAGTTTGGGGTGCTCAGACTTTGCCCTCCATGGACATTGCGGAGGGGTGTTGAGCAGCGTTGAAGTAAGAGAGGTTCCGGGCTCGGCAGCCAGCACCAGGGAGATGGGATTTACTCTGTGGTGAGCAGGAGGAAGGGAGGCTGTGCTCCCCTGAACCAAATGAGTTACTCCTGGTCTCTTTGCACATTCCAATAGAAGAGGATGTGCGTGAGGGAGACCCTGGAGTCCGGCGCTGGATCCTACCGGGAGGTGCCACATCGGACGGGAAGGTAACGTAGCGCTCAGCCAGCCAGTGCCTGCTTGTCAATGCCAGCCAGGAAGAAAGCAGTCACCTTCCCAGCTGACCCGGTGCCCAAGGCCTGCTCTCCACCAGAGCCGGGCTATTCCAGGCCCGTGAGACATGGCTGCTGGGTCACCCAGCGGTGGGGAAGCCCCTTTGTTGTGTCCATCAGCATCCCCGCTGCCTCGTTCCACTGCCGTGCTGGCGGCAGCGCTGAGCGGCACCATCCCCGCCCTGCCCCAGGC